>NW_028262302.1:26996080-32605430 GCF_047370975.1 Nipponia nippon
AAAATATATGTTTTTTAATCTATAGCTCAAGTAGTCAACTGTTTGAAAAAAAAAGTCACTGACAGTTGTGGGTTTTATGCAAGTACCAGCATTAAATAGCATTATTTAAATTTGCTTCTAAATACTTGTTTGATAAGTAGGGATATGTATGATTTATTCATACCACAATTTACTGAAGCATGTTAGCTGGGTTTTTTTCCTAATTTATACCCTACTGTCACTCTGTTTTTATATATGTTAGTTTAAAAAGATTTGCCCAACGTAAATAAGAACAATTACAGAATTACAGAGCAGGATTACTTCTGAAGGGAAAAAAAAAATAACCATGGCTTGTATTCTCAGTGGCTATTCTATTTGACTTCATCATTAAGAAAAGTATTCAGAGCGCTAAAGGGTGAAGAGTGGAGTAGTGTGTTTTCTTTTCGATATGATAGCTGCATTCAAGTTATTCTTTCCTTTACAATAGATTTTACCTAGCTTTATCTTCATAGGAAGCTGCTTTCAGTTGAAAAGCAGAAGTGAATAGGAGTGTCATGACATAGGATTAACAGTACAACCGGATAGTAAATCAAATGTTTGAGATGAAAAAATGTAGAATGTGACATGCATCAAGAGAATGAACCGGCAGCGTTTCGCCGAGACGAGTGAACAGATAATGTATAATTATCTGCAGAGGTTCTTGAGACCTGGACTTTAATTCAGCTTCCAGAAACACACGGCCCATTTTAACCAGTCAATCTCTGTAATGAATCTAATCACAATGTAAAACATTGCCAGGAACTGCGGGCCTTACAGAGTGCTAACTACAGATGAAACTAGCCTAAGCCTTAAGAAAAATAAAAGAAGACATAAAGAAGGAAAGGTGCAGTGTTTTAGCTGGACCTGCAATTCCAATTCAGGGAGAGCAATGCAAATAAAAGAGAGCTCCAACAAGTGCCAAAACTAAAAAAGAAGCAAAATTAAGATTTAAAGTCTTCTATATTTTGTTATTTGACAAATGCTTAATAGCCTTAGAGTAACCAGGAATGGTGACTTCTTGCTCTGATCAGCAATATCTATCAGAAAAGACATATTGCCATCAGATTCTTCTGCAACATGGCACTACTATCACAGCAATGACCCTGCCCCAAAGATAAATGCGTTTGATCCTGCTATATGATTTGAATGCATTTGTGACTCTGTACTTATGGTTTAAATTCACTGTAGAGAGCAACTTGCAATACTTTTAACAGGCTCTAATCTCTCTGGTTTCAGTTTGAGACCAAGAGGCATTTCATATCATCAGCAGTGGATTTATATGGTATGCTTAGAAAATAGAAATGGATTTCCAGGGGGTTTAATTTATCAATATCTAGTCTTTATGGGAAACATTAGTTTGCATAGGAAGAGGGGTTAAAAGAAGGTTTAAATTATGTCTCTAATATTTCCTGAAAACTTTGTACAAAAATATTCTATGCCACAAAAGCCCATTAAATATTCAAACTTTAATATACATTCCTCAGTAACAAATGTACAGTTAGATAACACATAAAGAATTATGAATGACTAATTATATTTTGCATATTTACAGCAAAGACAATTAGCAAATAGCTTTTATATGCAAAATAAATGAAAAAGTAATTAAGATGCACTAACTAGAGCAGCAATATCAAGTCTGTTGTCTTGTGATTCATTCCTAACAAACATAATAATTATGCATTCATTGTCATATAATTAAAACAGCTCTGTCCTTTAGAAAACTGGTTATTTACTGTATAATAACCTGAAGAGTGGCAGAAGTTCCTCATAATGGTGAGAAGGATAATTAAATATTTCTTCCTGGTGTCTGCTCACTCAGTTGAGTTTATTATCTTAAACTTGTGCGAGAAAACATTTCCTCTGCAGTTCCAAAAGCTCACCTAGTCATCACTGGGAAAGTCATGCCTTTGCCATGCACCGCTCCCAAGTCAGCTACCCAAAACCTCCCCGGGCACTGCCAAAATGGGGATGGCATTAAAACCCATCCCAGGATGAGAAAGCTCAGCCTAGGGAGGATGGGGGCACTCTGGTTAGAGCCTGGGGGTCCCTTCTCCTCCATGCTATGACATTGGTTGAAATTCTTCAGTGTCATTGCCGGAGATGGCCACATGTTTCATTTTGTGCGTGGAGAATATCCCCCGACATCAATGCATGGGCAGAACTACATCCTTGTAGGACCAGGGACTTATTCGTCCCTCACCACAGCTTCCCAGCTGTAACACAGGCATCACCACACCTCCACTTGCTGTCTTTTCCTTTTCCCTTCATTTCCCAGCTCTTATTATATCTCAATAAAACATAATAAATCGTCCAGTCTCAACTAGAACCCTTAATCACTACCGAACAGAACAGTAATATCCAGTACCATAAGCCATCTTTATAATACTAATATCATCAAGCACTTTTTTTTTTGTCTCAAAATTCTGTTTTCCTATAAACCTCAACTGCAGAACCTGCCGAGCTGCAGTGGAGGAAAAACAATGTAATTGCTTGGCTGCACGTACGGCTGGCCTGGATCAGTAATCGGATTTCGAGGGACTCAATAGGTAAGGAGCAGGGCAGAGTGAGCCAGGTTCACCTACACAAGCTGGGACAGACAGACATAGCTCGTGCTGCTGGACAGACTTCATCCTACTCTCTGAGCCCCTTGACATCGGTTCTTGCTCCTGTCCCAGCCACTCGCCTTCCCACAAAGGGAAAGGTTAGCTCTTTCTTTTAATGTTTCTCTAGCAGACGGTCTTTCCTCTTTTTATTAGGGCAAAACTAGGAGTGTTTTGCTGGTGGAGGGAGAATCCCCAGGCATGGAGGGGTCTGTGCAAGGGGGCACGGTAAGACCAGAGAGGTCCCCATGGGCAGAGGAGGACTCAGACCAGCCTCGCATAGCCCCATGCAGAGCGATCCAGGGTGGCTTTGATTGCCTTCGGTCCCCATCACCTCGCTGCCGTTTCTAGGAGTGTTTGGGGTATCCTGATATTCACCCTGAAGGGACGGGTCAGCTAGACCCTGCTGCAATACACACAGAAAGTAAAAAATAAAAGGACCGCAGCTCGACAACACACGGGAAATACCACTGTGCTCTTCACACAGTGCCCTCTGGAAGGCAGGGGATTTTTGCACAGACTTCTTAATACTCCATGGGGGAAAAAAAACAGAGTCCCTTTGGGCTTTGTTACACAATTCATTTACTCAGACTTTCTCATCTGCTCACTTCTGTGTCAGGAATGCAGCAGGACTTCACCTGACCTGCATGGAGGGACCATCCGGGTACACCCCTGCAGTGTGGTATATTTCTTTTAAGAGAATTATGCATCCTATGAAGCTCGAGTCCCAAAGGGTCCCCATCCCACCCCATTTCTAATTCAGCACTTAGTGTTTAGAACAGAAAAAGGGGATGGGTCATATTTTCTATTAAATCCTACAGAGCAGGTCTTTGCTGCTGCAGAGATTTCAGTGTCTTTAGGCCACACTTACACTCCGTAAGGCTGACCTGTTGCTTAGGTGGATTTCTCAACAGCTCTGTCTTCCTCTATTACCCCTCTATTACCCGATCTTAAGAATGATTTGTACTTCTGCTGAGCAACCAGGGTTTACCCGCTTCTTGCATAGCCAATACCTAGCCCATTGCTTGAGTCACATAAGGATGGAGGGGACATATGCATAAGCATAGGCAATTCAGCTGTGATCCCTTTGAGATCCTGACCCATTTTCTCAGTCCCACAAACCATCTCCACCACATATAGAGGAATGGGGAGCATTAGCCATCCTACGGGGTGCATTAGCCATCCTCTGGGGAGCATTAGCCATCTTACAGGGACGATGAGCTCCCCAGAGCCTACAAGGTGTCAGGATATAGCGGTTCTGTGCCTGGCTCTGCACAGAGCTGTCAGGATGACAGACTTAACCTCCCTCTGTCCCTGTTTACCCAAAGTAAGAAGATTGTAAGGCTTAGTTAATGTTTGTAAGTGCCTCAGGGTTCTTACATGGTAGGCGCCGGGTACATGCAAGTGTATTATAATACATGTCATAAGAAGAATTAATAAACCATAATGTATTAATTTAAAGGTAGCAGACACTCATGAATGATAGCCGTTCTAGATGCTTCTTTACCCAGAAAGGCACCCAGAAAATGACATTTAAGTTAAAATCAGGTTAAAGAAAAAGAATGCAATCAATCACTACTGGATACTGAGTTAGTAAGTATCAATTATATAAAATGAGTCACCAATAAGAACTTTGGTAAAATCAAGTGTTAGGAAAAGGAAACTCAGAGAGACAAATGTGACACACGCATTCATTTCAGAAGTTATACTGCTCTTTTCGGAAACTTAACTTTTATTTTAGGCACTTCTATTTTCTGCATGCCCTTGCAAAATATTGGGGACCTCAGTGGCAGCTGGGCACAAAACCAGAAGCATGGCCCTTTTGCCTCAAAACTTTGATGGCAGAAAATCTGAGCCCCAGGAAAGAACCAGGAGGTCCTCTATGACCTTATCTGAAATCAGGGTGAGAATTAAAGCCCTTTAAGCATTCCCAACCATAGAGACATCCATGTGTTTTAAGTACTGGGAGAAGGTAAAGTATACGCAAAGCAGGGTGGGCAGACTGGCACTGTAATCGTAGCTGCTCCTAGACCTGTTAAATGAGGGATGGCACTGAAGTAATACTGGCTTCAAGAAGTATGATGGACTAAGATTTGCCTGTGGCCTGGATTCAGGAAGGTGGTGATGTACAAGCAGAGCTTCAAGTGCTGGAGGATCCCATGGAGAGTTCTGGGACCTCGCTGGTGCTTACAGAGGCATGTGCATGTGCTTAAAGACATTCTCAAATGGGAGTCAAGAGGCCAAGCCATCAATAAGACACGAGTGCTCACGTTTAATGCAGTCCAAACGCACCTACAAGCTCTCCTGAAAGCAGAGCTACTGACATTAAAATGCTACCTCTACTTTGGCAATGAGTTGTTGCACCTGAAGCAAAGAGGATGCAGCAAGGCCAGCTCCGTATTTCAGCTTTTTCTTTAATCTTGGATCGAAAGCTGGTTTCTTTTACCTTTCCAAGGTGCTGCACCCCCTGCATTTCTCCTTCTGCTGCAGAAGTCACCCCTGGCCATGTCCCCCGGGGCACAACCTCAGCATGGCAATGGGCCAGCAGCTGGGCTTTACCTACAGTATGGGTATATATCTCCCTACTTATGGCTAGGGATAAGAGGTCTTTGGTAAAAGAGTAAAATGAGCTCTTTCTCTCTCTCTGCATAAAAGAAAAAGAGTAAATAAAATTCCAGCAGCTACAAGCTGGCGACATTATAGTCATAATCCAGAAATGAACATTGATTCTGAAGAAGTCGCTTCTTCAAACTTTAACGCAACAATTAAGTATTCCATTGTCATGGCTCAATTAAATGGTATGGCCTGAGAAAATTTGGGATTGTAAAGTGAGGATGGAATGTGCTTTGATCCTCTTTCCAGGGTTATTGTTTCATTAATAAATGAACATGTCATTTGTCTCACCAGAGGGAGCTCCTGCCCTCCAGGCTTTTTCCCTTTTTTGTTCAGGTTTTATAAAGATGAATTTCCAGTGCTCTGAAATACCATGGATTAGTAGTTAAGCCTGACAGCACTTCGGGGAGTAGTGGGCTTAAAGTGCCTCACACAGGTCTCCAAAGCACTTGTTTACTAATAGAGGAAATCAGCGACCGTCTGCAGCTGCTGATATCGCATTACCATTTGGAAAGACAGTAGCTGAGATAACAAATCACACAGTTTTAATAATTACTCCTGCATTCCGGTTTTTTGTTTCCTGCGTAACTGCAAAGGCTGGATTTCTTCCAAATAAACAGATAAAAACAGTATGGAACTTTTATCTTTTAATGATAATGACAACACATCATGTTTCACTAAAAGTTTCCTGCTGAATTTTTTTCTGATTTCTAGAGTTTCAATAAAATGTAATTATACTTTATAATTCCACTCTTTTAATCTTCACTTCAAAAACTATTCACAGTTAGCAAGTTTGCTAGGCACGGAGAGGGGGTGAGGAGCAGGAGCGGACTTCCCCCACATCGGGCTGTTCATAAATTCTGTCTGGGGGTAAACCTGTCATTGAAATGGCACAAACTGAGCTGCTTTGCATTCAAATTAATACCTAGTTTAATTTGAATATAAAATAGCTCCATTTATGTGGTTATTAAGAAAAAGTAACAAAACCATTTGGCAATGAATGGATGTTTAAGATAGGATACACTCGCAATCTATTTCTTTTCCTTTCTTGGTGTTTTTCTTCTTTTTTAATCCTTTGGATACTTCAGTATCAGGATGTTTTCGTATCGATAGATAAAGCTTTAAAACAAAACAATGCCTATAAAATCCGAATGATTAATACATAATCTGGGAGTCAAAATGTTCCCATTATCCCAATACTGAATTAGACTTCACGGGTTTTGTTCGAGTACATCTTCCCATCTTGTCCTTTGCTATGCTCAGAGAAAAGCCGGTGATTTCATTAACAACTTTTCTTGCGAAATAATTTCGTAGACTTATTTAGGAGAGCAGAGAAGAGGAGGAAGAGAGGAATGCTGCAATTATACCTTCCTCTTCCAACTCAAAATGTCCAGACTTAAAGGTAAGGTAAACTTTTCTCACAGCTTTTAGTTTGCTTACCATCAGCCCATGTTCCACTGGGTGATTAAAGAAAGCTTTTTTAAAGCATTACTTCAGAATGATCTTAATTGGTGCAAGGTTGAGCCCTTTCTAGGAGGGGAGGGAAAAGGTTGAATAGCCTTTTCAAGTCACATGAAAGTTTCTAGGATGAATGTACGATAATTAGATTAATAAGTAGCTTAATTTATCACAGCTAAGGATTTCAACAGCCACATATTAGAGCAAGAAAAAAAAGATTAGTGTGATTCCAGTTTGTAAAAAATTGTACTGAAACTTGATTAACCTTAAATACAAAGTGCCTTTCTTTTTGTGTGTAAATTCAGTAGTTAAGGGGAAAAAAACACTAAAATAATCAGAAAAGTCCTGTTCTGTTCCTTTGTGTTCTCTAGCTAATGAGAGATATCGGGGTTATACAAAACAACTTTTCCCTGCGAGGTTATTCTTCCTAGAACACGGATTTAAATCAAATCTGCAATCCCTGCCACTGTTGCGGACCCCTAAGATCTGCGTGAGGCATGAGATAACATATGCAGGGGTTACAAATATTTCAAGGATCAGCCATTTTCATTTTAAAATAAAAGAAAATGAAAATAGGTGAAATATATATTCTAGCATAATGCAAAGTTATATTCACCTTAGTCCCAGCAATGAAAAAGGAGTGAACACGAGCCTGCGTGCCAGGGAGAGGCATGGAAAACAACTGTAGCCAAAGCTAATGCGGAGTGCGCAATTACCGATGACAATTAGCCATGCAATATTCCCTCACACCAAGCACAACGTCTAAAGCACGGCATCGTTTCAACAGCGCTCTCCATTGACGGTATCAGCCTAAAATCAAAGGTGGCAAACGCAGGAGCAGATCAGCAACTCGGTGCAAAAAACTTTGTTCACTGATGGGAGATTCATGTAAAATAGTGCCAGATCATCCAGCTTTCCCCTCGCCACCGTCTCTGCTTCCTTACAGGACAATCCCTTAATAGAGAGTGAAATCTGCTGTGCTTTTTGATGTTGCCATCCACCGCCGAGGTTGCTTTCGGTGGTGTCATGATTTATCAGCGCTAACGTCAGATTTCATTAATCTAACTCCTTAACACTTGTATCACAGTGGACAAAAATTCCCAGTGCTTTTTATTAAGACGGCTGCCATCAGGGCTAGCAAAGCCCACGGAAGGATCTGGAGGACGGTGGTATGGTTCCTGTCAACGCTCAACAGCCATCATCATTTTGAGGAGGCCTAATGCAAACCCAGCGGTAACAAGATGCGAGATGCTGGGTTTCTGACTCCCTGTCCTGAATCCCTCTTTGAAAGGGGATGATAAGAGGAAGGTTGGTTCATATTTGTAGGAAACTGCAAATGAAACTACTCAGACCCTGAAAAAAAAAAAAACACAAACCAAAAAAACCCAAACATAATGAAATGAGAAAGGAGGACGGTTTCTTTAATTTTATCTCACACTTAAGAGATGACTAAGAGCGCTAATGAAAGGGAGTGTAATTATAGCCCAGATAGTGCATATTGCACATGCTGTAACATCGGAAAGGTTAACTCTGGCAAAGAGAGATCATACAAATCAAAGTGGCTGAGGGCACTCATGCATCGGCCTGTTTGATAAGATTGATAACTGTAACCAGTAGCTTAGGAGAATCGATTTCCACTGCCGGGGATCTCTCTGGATGCTCTCATCTTTTCTTCTGTTTATATGAAAGTGAAGCTTTAAAGATGTTTTATCATCTAATGGCGAATATGACACATAGTTACAAACGGAATCTTTTTTTAATCTCGGAATGGAAAATTTAAGCGGGGCAGTGATTCGCTTTAATTATGTATATTGAACAAATTTGAAAAGATGAGAAGAAACTTGTTTTTCAGCCCACTGAACCCAAGTGCTTGCCTGTAATCTAAAATGGATATCTAATTATTGTTTAACATTATTTATTTAGGAGGAGTTATGACCTCTAATTTGCCTTTAAATGATTAATTTAGTGTTTAAATAAAGCTCCTTTTATTTAATAATGTTTTCTTTAACCAATCTTCACTAATGTCAATAAACTCTTTGTTTAACCTTCTTAAAGGAAACGTTTCTCAGCTCTGAGACAATTATGAATTACCAAAACCCGTATAGAAAAATGAGCTAAGTAATTATCTAATATTATTGCAGTGTGCTTAAGAAGAGACTATTCCACACCAATAACATAAAGCAGGAGAGAGGAAACAAGCTTTTCTAAATATTGAGAATTTTAAGCAGTCTGCCTCTTTTTGACGTGATAAGGCAGCACAGAAACACCCCAAAATACTAATAGCTTGGCTAAATAAACTCATCCACTTCTATTAGCATCCTTAAGTGGTACTTGGTTCAGGTCCCAGGCACAAACAGAGCAGCACAAATATCCCTGCTCCGTATGCAGAGAGATGGTCAGATGAAATGCGGGTGCCCTCGTCCTGTCCCCAGCCCTCAGCAGGCCACCCTCACCCGTGGCGAGGGTGACTTTGCACCACCATGGTGCTCCCTCAATGTCCAGGACCAGAGGGGATTAGCTCAGACACGGGGGCAAGGGAGCACCAGTCACTGCCCCAAAACTCTGCTCCAGACCTTTGGCTATTTTCTGAAGCTGACTCTCACATATAGATATAATGGCACATTATAGTATATACTGGCCACTGATTTTGAAAGCGACGGCCTTTTGGGAGTCCAAGTGTGACTGCTATGTATTAAATATTAAGCACCATTTCTCAATCATAAATTATGTTTGTGATAATGCATATGCTATTTTGGTCTTGCTTAGATCCTCCATACTTTGCTCTGAATTACACTGGAGCTGTGAAGATCACAGGAAAAAATAGGCAGCATAAATAAAGGCAAATTGATGTCCAAGAGGCCAGAAAGTGGCAGGAGGTAAGTGGTGGAGGAGAAAGAGGAGACATGGAGCTTCCAGCAGGAGCCAGACAAAACAGAAAAGCCAGGAGCAAGAGAAAGTGGTGAGAAGGAGCAAGGATAGAGACTTCAGAGGCTGCAGAGACTGGGAGGAAAGCAAAAAAAATCCAAGGAGTTAGGTTCACAGGATCACAGAAGTGTAGATGTTGGCAGGGTTGCCTGAAAGCAGCTCAGGCAGGGCCAGCTGCAACAGGCTGCCCAAGACCATGTCCAGCCTGGTTTTGAATATCTCCATGGATGGAGACTCCACAGCAGCTCTGGGAATTTTGATCCAGTGGTTAACCTCTCTCATGGCAAAAACGGGCTTTCTTATGTTCCGGTTGAGTTTCCCGTGCTCATGCATGGGATGAGGTCCCAGTCTTGGGCTTCTCTTATTATTGACCCAAAAGCTCACTGTGGGCACTGAGGCATGTCCCCCACAAGTGCACGTGAGACAGGTTCGTTGTTAAAGTGGGGGCAAAGCCTAAAGCTGCTCAGGAGTGATGGGAGAGCACTGGGATAGAAACGCTTGTCTCCTGAAGGTGCAGTCTGGAGAAATGTCCTAAGTGGGGAAAGAAAGGATGGATAGATGGGCCAAAAACCGGGAAGGGGAAAAAATGGCAGAAAGCTCTCAGTAGAGAGCAACAAATGTGAAGAGAAGGTGTGAGTCCCAACCAAGCATTAGCAGCAGAGCTACAGGAGAGATTGCCTAAGAAATGTACGGACTTCCCTTAACCACACTGGATACTGTCTGGAGCTCAAGTGATGGAGGTTGGAACAAGAGCTGCGGTAATTTCTAACTTGGGAAATGTGCTGCCCTTATTATAGGCAGAGTTGAAAGGGCCCTCACATTCAAAGCTGTACTCTTGCACAGCAAAAGCAGCAGCACAGCATGGGGTTTTTCTGTGGGTCCAGGAGGAGCAAAGCTACGTTGGTGCGGCTCCAAGCTCAGCTAATATTAGGCACCTTTCATAGCGTCTTGCTCTTTCTGTGTTTTTTGGAAGGGTGGGAGCCCAGGAGTGGTGCAGTGGGACTGGTGCACCCAGCCAGGAGCAAAGCTCCCTGCCTGCCGGAGACTGAGGAGTCCACCCAGGGGTGTCAGCACTGCTGCTCCCCAACACCTGAAAACACCCTGCGGGTCCCTGCTCCACTCTCAGTTTCTCCCTTCCCTGGCACAAAAGATTCCCCTTTGGCTGCTTTCTTTTTTTAAAACTGCCAAAGAGCTTCTGACTATTTTCTGAAGTTTTGACGTTATAGTTTCAAATTTTTTTCCCAACCATATGGGCTAAGACCTCATCCAAGTTGTAGACGTCTAAAACAAGCAAAATCTCTAATCCCTGATCCTTAGTTCTTTACAGTCCGTATCTAGGATGACACACTGGGATGGCCAATTTGCAACCAATTTGGTAGGAGAAATATCCATGCTCAGGCTATTTCTTCTCTTCCACCTTGTCCTGACACTTGCCATACCCCATCCCCTGAAAACTCAGAGTGACTGAGGCCACACAACAACAGAGTTCAGCTGATGACATCAATACAACCAGGAGTCTCTTTTAACACTTACCCACAAGTTGACCTCTGTGTAAATTATGAGATTGGGGCCCACAAAATGAGCAAGAAGGAGTTGAGAAACCCCAAACTCCCTTCCAAAGTGAGCAGACTTGGGACAAGCTCCCGCCATGGCTTCCCCTTGATGCTGGACCAGCACATCTGGAGTGAAGAAGATGTGAATCCCACCTTCTGCTTTGCCCCTGGTTTGCACTGTGGGCTTCTCTTCCCAGGGAATGCAGCTCTGCCCACCAGTCCAGATGTTCAAAGAGGGACAAGACTCCCACAGCCCCCATGTGAAAGGTGAACGAAAGGACGGTGAGCAACTACATGCCTTAAAATCTTCAGACTATGACTCACCATGAACTGTTGCCTCCTGACATGTGATAAGAAGCAAAGTGTAATCTCAGCTGGGTTACAGGTAAATGGGCAGATGTGTTTGCCCTCAGGCAGCTTGAGGACACACCATCCCCTCCTGAACACAGCATGTTAAAAATGGACTTTCTTTTAAAAAGCTGTTTACCTTCAGGCTGCTAACTCCATGAATGGCCAGCTGCTCATTAAGGGTCAAGAAGTGCCTGGTTAAAAGGTCCTGCCCCACCTTTGATGCAGCATGGACAAGTCCCTCAGGACTTGCTTGGCAGTGCAACAACATACAGAGCTGACCCACAATACCCACTGGAGTCCTCCTAACATGAGAAGATGACATGGCTTGCCCCAGCAGACATGGGAGGAATTTTCCCAAGAAACACCCAAAAACCTCTGCTGTGATATACAGGAGACAAGTCGTCTCTGTCAGCCTATGTGCAATCCTCAAATATAGATAGGATGCATCCAGCCTTTCTTATTACTATCTAAAAACCATGGTATTGTGACTTTTTTTTTTTAATCCCAGAGAGGTAAGAATAAAGTGAAGGATTTCTTGCATCCACCACCTCTTTAGACAGGACTTGCACTACACTCCCAGCTGCTAGAGAGCCTTACTAACCTAAAACAAGTAAAAAATTACAAATCTAATTAAAAGAAAAACTGCTGTTTAGCAAAGAATTTATTTTGCTTTTTCACTTCTGCTTGCTTTTAATCAGCCCTGCAAAATTCCCCCTGCCTGCATGGATGGGAATAGGTAATATTGTTTGATGAATGAATAAAATATCAGGTAGGAAGTGTCTTGTTTGTCTGTGTCTTCATTATCTCCTTCCCCGTCCTGCTGAGTTAGTACATAGACAGTGTGTCTGGACCAGTGTGTTCTTCTTTACTGGTCATTCACTGTTTGGTTTGTACTAACAGCTACCAGCTGGGAGCTCTGGACATAGGTTAAGATTGAAGGTGTTGGACGCTGTACAAATAACAAATAAAAAGATAATCCCTTCAGAATAAATTCAGAGTTTTGCCAGATTTTGTTTTTCCCTGAACATCTTTCCTTGCTAGAGCCTTCATGCAAATTTTAAATCTGAAGCAGGGAATAGTTCAGATGATAAATCAGCATTTTTCCTTTTTGTAATTATTTAAAATGACAACATTATGGATTTTTCTCTGGGGCTGCAAACTCATTTAGATTATGTTGGTCAACTTTTACAGTGAAGAGCAGAATTTGGAGCTGTTCTGGGGAGGGGGAAAAAAGCCAATTCCAGCCAGAGGAGAGGAAAAGTTGATAGCAAATTTCAGAGTAGAAGGCTTTTTTGAAAAACATGTAAAACCCCCGAAGAGTTGTAACCACTCTCACTGGAAGAGGTGTTCAAGAATCCCTTCGTCAGTTCCCCATTCATTCTCTCCTTTTCCAGCAAAGGCAGGTAATCTCAGATTATTTACCAGCATCTCATTTCCAACTCACAAGAAATGCCTCGAAGCCAGAAAAAAATACTCTCCGTCAGCCTGTTTTTGTTTTGCTCTCGTGTTTATTTTCATCTTAACATTAATTGCCCCATAATGTCTGCTTGGTTTTATCAATTAGCCTTTGCAGTGGGAAAATATTTTAGCGCCTAATACAGCGTAATCATTTTTTTCCCTATTTGCCGAGGGGGTTATTAATAAATGTCCCCACTGGGGTTACAACTCTGGTGCTCTGGTGTTTGCTTTAGGGGAAATGAGGGATTGGAGGAAAATCCTAACCAAACGGAGCTATAATTAGAGCGAAAGCAGCTGCAATTAGAAGTATATGTTCAACGACACCCACGGCACTCGGGGACAAACCTCCCCTTGACTCGGGCAGGAGTGGCAGCAGAAGCTCTGCCACTGCAAAAAGGGGAAAGCTCTTGGCTTTCCTGCTTTTCCAGGTGTTGCATCAAAGATTTGCACCGTCTGCTCAGCATATTTCTCTGAGGAGGAAGGGTTTTTTCAGCGGAGGAGTGCTGGCCCGGCAAAGCCAACAGCAGACTCCTCTGAGCTGGGATTTCACCCTGAGCTCTCGCTCCTCGCTATGTATTTAGCCTGAACCGCTGCCACCAGCGCTGCTGGGCTCTCTGGTTAGCTGCCAGCCGAGCAGGCCCTTCAAATGACACATTTCGGTGCACATCAGACATCCACGCTATTTCCCACGGAGTCCTCTCCTGCGGCTGCAGGTACTCCGAGGTTGGAAGGCGAAGCCTGGCAGACCTTGTTCTCCTCCCTGCTGCCGCAACAGACTTTGTTCATGGAGGAAAAAACAGACGTCGTCCCTTTGGCTTTTCTGTCTTTTACAAATCTAAATTCTCCATCACCAGGCAATGAGGCAGCTAATAGGCTGTCCTAGCAAAATTCAATCCTGTCATCAGATACGGGTTTCTAGAAAGCCAAACTGGAAGGGGTTCTGCAGCCTGTCGAGTTAAAATATTAGTGCTTGATTTTATCAATTAGCCAAACAACAAGTTTAACAATAAACACTTTCATACAGCAAGGACACATACAGAATTAAAAAATGCAGCAGATGTGCAATACTGCTTAATATGGCTTTTAGCTTAATTCATCTCATTGCAGAAATCTGTAATTCTCATGGTTTGGTTTCTGAACAACAGCTACTGATGTAACCTTTTGTCTTTCCTTGGGTTTTTTTTTGGTAAAAACAAAACAAAACAATTCAATTACTATTATATCACTATTAGCTTTGAGGATTTACAGCTTTGCTTCTTTCACAGCAGAGCTCGGAAGTAATAGAATTTACTGTGGGAAAACCTGACCGTGTTCTTGCAAGTCTCTGTAGGGCTTCTGGTATTGGGGTCCTATATAGGCGCCCCATATCGCTCTGTATAGGAAGCAGGTTATTGCCAGCACAAGCTGGCTGGCTACGGAGGCCTGTGTTTCAGTGACACCTCCCATCCCACCATACCTGCAGAAAGCAGATAGAAAGCAGCAGTAAAATGCAAGGATGTGCTACACTCTTGTCCTCCACCACCTACGTGTGATACAGGTGGTCCGTCATAGTGCTGGATCCACAAGAAAGCAGATTTCCTTAAACACCCCAAAAGATGCAACCTCATTCTTGCAGATTGCTGAGCACCAGAAAAGTCACCTAAATGAGGATGGGGCTTGTTGCCGGATTTCTCTGCTCCTTCTCCAGATCAGCACCTCCTCCTCCAGATCCTGGATCTCTGTGTTTTGACCAGAAGAGGAGCTCTGGTGGACCTTGGGACTACTGGTTTTCCAGTGTGAATGAACAGAGATTAAAGGTAACCAAATGAAGACCCCAGTGATTATTTGTAGTGCAAAAGAATCTGAAAACCGTGCACAATGGCCACTGCGGTACCGCAAAAGACAGCCCTGCCCTGCTGAATGTCCACTCTGAATATATAGTCCATAAGACTGTGTGGGAGAAGCAGGTGTCCACCACCAGCATTTTTGAAGCAAGGAGCAATGTCCCTGGAAGGTGCGTGTATTTTATACTCTACTTGTACTTCTAGCGAAGCATCCAGGAGCTGCACAGAGGAGTTGGGAACTGAACCTGCAGGACAACAGCTCAACAACTTTTGCTATAAACCAAAAATTTCTGTCCTGAGAAAACCAAAGACGATGTTTCCACCGACTTCAGGAGGGCCCAGGCTCAGCTAGTGCCTGCTCTGATTCCTCCGCAGGCATTCACCACAAGTAAATATTTCTTCAAAACCAGAACCTTTCCGAATCACCATCAAAGTACCAACTCTAGAGACATCAGACCACTTGGTTTCTTCTATTTCCTTCTTATCCTTTGAGCGGCGGGGTAATTATGTGTCTCTCAATGTATACCTTGAATCACACACACACTGTTTGCACACTATGTATGGGTATTATAGACCTTTAATACTCAAAGAAGCTTGTAATTGATTTTAAATGTTGTTTTAAAGGAATATGCATTATACTAGGGATATGTGTATAAATACACACCGACTACACAAATGTGTATTAGTACGCCTATGAGTATACATATACACACAATAAACATATGAGACCTTCCATAGCTAGCCATAGACCTCAGCACTGTACCCTTTCCCCACTGTGCTTAAGGGTCTAAAAGGAACACCAGGCTTTTAAAGCGACTTTTCTTACCTTACCACCACCAGGAACAGCACAACCTTCTGCAGCCGCTTTGACACAGACATTAATTTTCACTTGCAGCTGTGGCAATTAGAAAGTGTACTTAATAGAGTGTCATGTTAATTGTTGCAGAGTTAACCAATTTCTCCATTTAATTGTCAATTGATTAACCTATTGAAATGGTAAGTGACTCAGTTTCCTTCCAGAACAAACAGCAGCCACATATTGTAGCTTCATCCAGCTGGAGGGGGTACTCTGTGATTTGCTCAGCCTCAGTGTGCTGGTATTTTTCTACACCTCCCTGAGCTTTTAATTAGATGAGCCAATTTTACATGTATTTGTCTGCTGGAAAGGTTATCTGTGCCGGAGCTGACCTGCAGAGACAAGGTTGAGCCTAGCGGTCTTAATAGAAAAGGTTTTCAGCTATGACTGCTGTACTTGATTGCATTGTAATGGTAATTAACTTGAGACTTTGCCTCCCTCAATGTTTTTTTGTAGCTTTAACTATGCAATGAGATGTTTCCTCTGTCATATATATGCACTTATTAAGCTCTCATTGGATTCTAATATGCATGCAAATAGTCAAGAGTTTCTTAAGGCTAATACTACACTATGTAGATTGTAGTGCTATTAAGTCACTACAAAGATGTAGCCTGCAGCAAACTTATAAGTTTGTTTTTTTTTTCTTTTTCTGCGAGTGTATGTGACTGTTTGATTTTCCATTTTTGTGCTTTTTTTTCAACCTAAAGAAGGAAGAATTCTCTCTACGTACTTTTGCTCCTTTTTATCTGAAGGATTCTGCATGCAAGAGCCAATTTTAACAACTTTTCTTTCCCCAAACGAGCCTAAAAATGTGCTTGTGTTTTAAAAGGAAGATCCCGATGTCCTTAATTCAGTGTTTCAAGGCGGTTTGTAATCCATCCCCGTTCCTACTCCTTTCTCCGAGCGGCTCGTTTGAAAGCCCTCGGTATCTCCTGTGTTTCTGCATGTTCTTTTACAGTATGGCGCTGTCATTTAATTACGAGACAATCCCCCACAACTGAGCAAGCATTTTCATCATTGATAATGTTGGTAGCAGGCAACTGAGACAAAATGATTACAAACCTATGTTGCGCTCAATAGTCCTTTAGAGGATTTCTCTCTTAATAGTCCTGGCTCATTCATGTTTGGTTCAGTACATTTGTTCTTTAAAAAAGGCATAGATTAGAAGAGTTTCAGGGTAGGTTAATAACTCAACTGAAAATGGCTGCTTGCATTGTCAAAGTCTGTTCCTGCAGTTGCCTGGTGCTTTCTTCAGTTCTTCCACACTGCAGCTTTGGCCCAGTTGGTAAACAGCTTAAGTCCAGACATCTTTTCATTCTCCGCGCAGCGGATTGAAATAAAAATGCATATAAGTGGCGACTGACTGGCGCTGGCCTGACAATAGCCTGTAACATTATGCAAGGGTATTTACATAGGAATAAGGCCTTGGTAAAGAAGACAGGGGCAATTAATGACTAGGGCCACACATATAAGGAAAGTTTGTCCAATCCTTTCTTCAATAAAGATCTTTTGTAAAGTGCTATGGAAACTCATGGAGGCCCCCAAACAGATTAGGAGAGGGACTTTTGTGGTAGGGGGTTTTTTGGGGTTTGGTTTTTTTTTAAACTTTAAGTTAAAAGGGCCAAATTTTGTAAAGGTAAAATGTAATTCTTCTGAGGTTTCGAATTTTTACTATTGTGACCTTTTCTTTTTCTTCCCTTTTTGTCACAGGAATCAGCTTTGTGTGGCTATTTTCCTAGGAGAACGTGTGGAATAAAGAAATAAAGTGAACGGTGTGCCTCAGCCGGGAAGGGTGGTGGAGGCGAAAGGCTTGGAGGAGACCTGTCGCAATGCTTGACTCCTCCTGCTAGCACAGGTTTGGAATTTAAGCTAATTTGTAAGCATTTAGAGCCTGATTCTGATCTCTCTTACACCCCAGCAGCTCTGCTGGGGCTGTCAAAGCGCTTCCCGGCAGATGCAAGATAGGCAACTCCGCCTTCTGAATTTGGCTTTCTCCTTCATTTTGCCCTGGCGGATTTGGGCGTGAGTGATTTTGACAAGCCGAGGAAGCCCCACGCTTTGGCTCTGGGTTGCAGTGCTGAAGGCGGAGCACTGTGAGCAGCGGGTGTTGCGGAGACGTAGCCCAGGGCAGAATTTAACCCCAACACTTCATCTTGCCAGATGGGATACTCTCCCCCAGGCTTGCGGACACAAATAATGAGCCCATTTCCCTGGGGGAAAACCAGCCCACATCCCCCCGGGGCAAAGGCAGCACAAAAGAGTCACAGCTGACGATGCCTTCTCCACCCGTCGGTGGATTTGCACATCTTGGCATAGTGTGGACACCCCACTTTGGATCCGAAGCCATCACTGCCAGGACAGGGCTCCTGGGAACCTCTTCATCAACATTGTACACTCCTTTGGTGTCTCCTTTTCCTTCTCAAGAAATTTAAGCCACTGTCCTCTAAGTCTCACCTGCCCCCATGGAAGTGTTGAGGCCCACGTTTTTCTTGGGCTGCCATGACACGTCTGTTGACGGCAGCTTGAATATGCCCACACCAGTTGAACAATTTTGATTTCAGGCTCATCCGTTGGCTTTTAGAGACTTTGCTCTTATTCTAATGACTGTGGAGGGCTCCTTGGTTTGAGCTGATGCTATAACTTTTTTACCATGCTTTCCAGAAAGCGTAGGTCTCTATCTTGAAAGCAGAGCAGGGATCCTACTGCTCAACCCATCCTATGCATTCAAGAAGTCAAACCTTTGGCAGGCACGAATGAGGAAAGCCCCACTGATTTTTCTACAGTTCTGCCAAGCTTTACACCATTTGATGATCTACTACTGAAACCTCTTCCTCTTAGATAGAGATTTTTATAGCAGAAGATAACTTAAAGAAGAGAGAAGTACATTTCCTGGGACGCCTTGTCATGCCACTTTTTCTTTCTTCAGAATAATTTTAAAAGTCAAATCTCCCATGGAAATTAATTCCTAAAATGCTTGCTGGACGTTGAAGAGGGGGAAATAAATGTTAATAGCACAAATGCATGGTTCCTATGAGAGAAGTGTGCACGGAGCAGAGAATGTGTTTCTGCTGCAGCCCCGGAAAGCTGCAGAAATCAATGCTTCATTCAAGGCTATTGATCAGTACTAAATTAATTAGACTTCAAGGCTTATGGCAGTTGATAAGACAACTTGTTAATTTAGTCAATGATAGTGTTTTCCCTAAAGCAGCAAATACCCTCTTTCTCAGAAAAGACATTTCTAGCACTTGCTACCCGACTTTTTTTTTCCCCTCGCTTTTATTAAAAGAAAAAATCACTTTACATTTAAATTAAGATAAGAATTGGACGGGGAGATACTTCTATTTACCCCTATTTGCCGCCTTTTGCTCTAATGTCAAAGCAGGGTGTCGATAACATCTGATGTAATTTAATAGGACGGCAGCATAACATTTAACTTCTTCGACCCTGGCCCATTGACGGCGATGTTCATTTGGAAAACCTGGTGGGGAGAGGAGGGAGGAGGGAGAAAACCCACTTCCTAAATGTGTTGTGTTTTTTTTTTTTTGAAAATGGCAAACCCAGAGCTTTTGCTTCCCAGGCGAGAAGGATGCTCATGGCCACTGACAAAGGCACGGGCACTGCTGGTCCTGTGAGCGGTGAATGAGACGACGGTATCCCAGAATACCCCGGACATGGGGCCGTACTTCCTGCTGGCTGGGAAGGACAAAAGGACAAAGCCGAAGGAGTGCCGGGGTCCCACCACCAGCTCTTGGAGGCACCAGTCTGCTACCAGCAACACTCCAACCCTCGGAGAATGCTAATAAGCCACTGAAGAGCTCAGCTTTCCTGCCATAATTCTATAGCGCTGTTGAGGACCCCATAGTGTTCACTAAATAAAGACAACTAATTGAGAATTTTTTGCACATTTTGCTCAGTGGACTTGTTGTTCAGGCGGTTGGTTGGGGAGAATGTCCCCCTACTGACAACAGGGGCTGATTGTTTTGGCAGCCGCCGTGTTAGCACCATTTCCCGGGTCTGAGGCTGACTTTCGAAGTATGACAAAAATGTTTAATTTCAGAATTTTTTTTTTTTTTAATTATGTGGCTGGGAATTATTTGGGCTTCGCGGAGAATAGGCCGTCCGGTGTTCGCGTGGCAAAAAAAAATGAAAAAAAAATTGCTGGCAGAGTTTCTCAGAATAAAACCTTTGGTCTTTCTCTCCCTTTTTCTCCTCGCTCTCTCTTTTCCCCCTCTCTCTCTTTTTTTTTTTTTAACTGCATTTTCTGTGGCGAGGCCTACATTTTTGTGTCTGCAGGTGACACTTTGATTGAAACTAAAATTAATAAATCAGCTGAAAAGCTCACACCTACAGCTCACAGCAGGGCCTTGAAAACACGGTTATAAAGGGAGCTTTATGCCCTTGTGTAAAGAAGGAATAAATTACAGAAGCACTTGTTGCCCTTGGACTCGATTTTGCTTTGCAGGCTGGTA
The DNA here is from genome assembly GCF_047370975.1 of Nipponia nippon. NCBI lineage: Eukaryota > Metazoa > Chordata > Aves > Pelecaniformes > Threskiornithidae > Nipponia > Nipponia nippon. The sequence goes on from NW_028262302.1 coordinate 27,016,205, forward strand.
TCTTATTTTTGGAGCTTATTGTTAATCAACAGGTTCCTTGTAGGTTTAGCAGGTGACTTTGCTATTAATCTCCTATTTGACCACTATAGCATATTAATGAGGTAGGCTTCTGGATGTGGCTATGTCTCCAGCACAAGGAATTAGTTTAAAAGGTGCACTCTTTACTCAATTGCTCACAGTTAATGATGCTGCAGCCCAAATGCAAAGTAGCATTTTCTACAGCTTGTGTAGCATTAAGAGTGTTTTACTAACATTATGTTCCTCACTGTGCTTTTCTTCTGTTGTATACTTATTTCTTCTCTGTGGAGGGCTATTATCAGGCTTACTGGTCCTTCCTTCTCTTTATATTTTTGGGGGCTTTCTTCATTTTTTTATTCCCCCAGCAAAATAAAGAAATTATATATAAATGACAAAATAATATCCTTTCTGATTAATGTGCACCTTGGTTTTAATTAAACAATTCCAGAGTGCTTTGGTGGTACCATTGGATTTAAATGAAATGCTCGGCTCAACATTTCTCTTCAAAACTAGCTTAATAAATATCATTATAAAGTGCAGGAATTCAACCAGCCCCATTTCACCTTGTATTTTGGGTCTGATTTAAGCTTGGAGTGAGGATACCTATAGGGGTACTTTAAGAACATAAAGAAAAGCCGAGGATTTAAGACTTAAATTTGTAATTACAAGGATCTACCAAAATACATAATATTATGAGCCAGGGTACAAAACACCCCGGTGGAAACAACAGCTTTGTTGTAATACAGTAATTTCCACATTCCAAGGAACGTGCTCTGCCATAGACGGTTATTATTGGTGTTTCCTTTCATAACTTTCAGACGTGTGGTCTACCTCCCAAACAGATACATTTTCCTATTTAAATTAGCGCTGTCAGGCTTATGCCTGCAGATTCCCAGCATTTTTTTTTAACAAGGACTCTTACACGCAACAGCATATTTGTGTCAGGTTAGATGTCAGCCTTGAATTTTAGCCTGAACCGTAGAATATCTGTCTTTTATGGATTAAGGTCAAAGTTATCATGTTACTTTAGCTTGGTAATTTGGTATTCTTCTTCTTTCTTCTCTTTTAATTGGGATATATGTTTTCAAAAAATGCTAGTGGAGTACGTTTAAGAGAAAAGATATTTAAAGTATTAGTAAAACCTTTACCACGGGCAGCAAGGGTTAGGTACTGGGCCCCTCCACCTCTCACAAAAATGCCAGTGGAAGGAGATGTACAGCACATATTCAAAGTCACATTCAAATTTGCGTATATATTTTCAGAAATTAACATCAATTTAAGGTGCAGCCATCGCAGGGTGCTCAGTTTGAGCCTCTGACAAGGGCTTGGGGCTCAGCTGAACAGGGCAAGATGCCCCAAAATGATGCACTGGAGTGAAGCATCCCCATGGGCAGCCAGACATCCCCAGTCATGGGGGGACAAGCTATGGGGCAAATATGAAATTCATCTGCAGACCTTGCAGCGCTCTGGCCTCGGAGTGGGTACCATGAAGGGTCATGGAGAAACACCCAGAAACACACCCACAAGCCTGGATCCAACCCAGGGTGCTCCCAGCACAGGATGCGTCCAGCTCACGCCCGTACCCCCTACGTCTGCCCAGGACGAGCTAATGGGCTCGTTTTCAGACATCCATAACTCAACCGGTTAGTTTGTTAAAACAAAGTGTGCTCTTCCCTATTGCAGGCCAACAAATTACCTGACTTCACTTGGAAAGAAAAAAAAAAAAAGAAATAGAAAGGTGTTTTTCAGCTCTGACAACACACACAATAATTACCACTGACTTAATTTTTTTTTTTTTTAAGGAACCACCTTTTAAACAGTTTTGTTGGATTTTGTGCAGAGGTTTTGCACTGTGGTGGTGTTTGTCAGGGTTCAAGGAAGAGTGAATTTTTACCGCACAGGCACAAACCCCTATAAATCAGGGTTCGTCGTTAAAACACTGGCAAACCCTTCACTGAAGTGGTGTTAGCAGGGGCTGCTCTACAGCGTATTTCTAAGGAGGAACAGTTAATGTAACATGGTTTGGGAGCCCTTCCCCTCCCCAGCCCCCATCTCCCCCAAACTACTTACAGCACAAGGAGGTTTGAGCTTATTTTGTCTTTTCACAACTTAGCAAGATCAGACACATTTCTGCAATGCATATGCAGATTTTACCTCTTGTTACTTTCTCTAATGAGCTTTCACTTAATCAATTTGACAGTAGCCTTTCTTCCTTTTTGCTTCGTATCCACTAGGAAAGCATTCAGGAAAAAGTGTTAACAGTTTCAAGGGGTATTAGCAAAATGAAATGGTGGCACAGCCAAATTTAGGAAGATCGCAAGAGTGCTTTACGGAAAGAAAAAAAAAAAAAAGAAGTTAAAATGGGGATGTGGATTTAACAAGAATGTTTGTCTAGGAAATGAGCAGGACTGCAGACACCACTTTTATTTCCCTGCAAATAATTTAAAATAATGCTAATAATGAGTAAAGAAATCCTGATTTTCTGTAAATATCTGGGTTATAGAAACAAGCACTTTCCCTCATAATATGTAACCCTTTTGAAATTAAAAATATCCTCTTTAATGAGCTATTGAATGGGGGCTCTAGCCACAGCCAGTCATCCAGGACAGAGATGCTGGGAGTCCCAGTGACTTGCAGAGCCACGGGAAGGGATCTGCAGAGCCGTATCAATCCTACACACTCAGGTTATCAAAGCCAGCCGGGTATTTAATTCCTATGTGGAGGGGCTCAATGCAGAAACCCCTCTGAGGGTCAGGCATCCGCATTTTCAATGAAGCGGATGGTAAGAGTAAGGGTGATCTCTAGGAAAGGGCAAGGGATGATGATGGCCCAACAGCTCTGGGTTCCCTGGACCCAAAGGATGTCCATAGAGGACATTTGATACTTTGCTATACTCACTATAATTTATTATTTGTGGAGTTGGATGAGCACTGTTGTAATCTAGGATGCCCAGGAGGGAGTGAAGGTACCCCAGGACCGATGTTGCCTTGGTTTGCAGGGGGATGCTGTGCCCTGGTGCCCAGCCAGCCAAGCTGTGCTTGTGCCTTCTCTTAATTTGTAGGCTCTGCCAACCCTTAATGGAAAGGATCTTCCCTCCTGGGGTGGGTGTCCTGGAGCGTGGCAGTGGCTTTCTCCAAGAAACTGCCAGTTCTGATTGCATCCCTCATTCGGGGGTCTCACTGGGCAAGGAGTAGCCAGGGCACACCAGATCTCATAGCATCTGCAGGCACTTGACCCCTAAAATGTACATGCACAAACAGAAGTCACTGCTCTGCACGGTATGAAAAACAAAACCAGGCAGGGGAATTATCCCCAAAGTGGAGGTGTTGCATCTCTCTGAGTCAGCGCTTATGAGCTCAATGTCATCACTAAGCTGTGTCATCGCTGAGGCCATCACTTAGGCATTAAGTTCATAATAGCAAAGTGACAAAGGACTGCTGACACATCCTTACGCATCCTTTCTGACAAGGAACGCAAAGCTTTAGCCAGGGCTTTCGGAAGAGTCGCAGCCTGCAGGAAGGTGGCATGGGCAGAAGGAAAACGCTCTTGGACAAATGATTTGGGGTTCCCCCCAGTCAATAAACCCACAGGAGACTCCTGGCCTGGTCTGGTTGTCAGAGACAAGTTCAGAGCCTAATTCCTGCTAACCAGGCCCTTCACAAATGCCAGTCCATGGGATCACAGCCCAGTTCGCAGGATTAGACCACATGCAGGGAGTGAGGCTGCACCTAAGGAAAAGGTTTGCCTTTCTTTTCATGGGAAATTCATATCTTGATGCAATGGAAATCACAGTCTTTATTTACGGGTTTCCATGCCTGGGTACCAACAACACAATGACTATGTTCAACACGAGCCGGTTCAGGACAGCACCAAGGACCACTGAGTGGCTGACATTGGTGCTTCTTGGCTAAAAAAAGACCCCCTCACTCCAAATCATCACTGAGATGGAGAAAGAAATGGACAATAGTATTGCCAAGTGGAACGTCTCCTTTGAACTGAATATAAAGCATACGCTAGCTTTGCGTTAGTCTTACCAGGGAACTGAGCTTCATGGAAAGTCCTTTGCTAAACGGAGCCATGGTTATGGTTATGGTTATGGATATGGTTACTACCAGGTGTGAGCTATGGCTGTGGTTAGGGTATGTGACTAAGGATGTGGGGGACCGGAGTCCTACTCCTCTTGGTGGTGCAGGCCTCCTGCATGACCGCAGGTGAGTCTCTTAGCATCCCTTCCTCACTTGAAAATAAAGATAATTAATAGGGTTTTCCTGCCCTGCTGAGATGTGAAAATAAATGTGGAAATGGTGAGCTGGTCGCAGAAATGGGAACTGAATGAGCATCTGAGACATTTAACCTGAAATTACCAAAAGGATGCTTGTGTTGGATGTGGTTATCTCCATGTCTGAAAACAGTGACATTTCTAAAGGAAAATGCAAGCAATCCTCTCCCTCTAGCTGCTGTTCTGTTTCTTTTCTAAAATGGATTCCTCCCTGCCCTCCCAAGCCACAAAAAGATCACTTTTCCACCCAACACTGACCAGCTCCATCACGAGACACATATTACCGAATCTAGTAAAATGTGAATTTCCCCACTGCCAGACCAAGCTGCTACACTCAGAAAACTGGTAAGAAAACGTGGCTGTCATTAGTCGACACTGAATCTAGTTTTCAACATCATTGCCTGCAAACTGAAGGATTATGTCCCAATAAATGCTCCAAGTGTCTGCTTCAGTAAGCGGGGAGCTAATGGCATTGCCTTTACATATTTTGATGTTATTTTGCGCTGTTATAAGTTAAGGGTGGTGTTCAGACAACGTGTGCTCGTCAGGAGAAACAACCCAGTGTTGCAGAGCTGAACCTTGCGGGTCTGCAGAGCAAAGGGGGACACATGGACCCAGAGAGGCTTTAGCTGGGTTTTGCTTTCCTGGCACTATTTCCATCCCGAAAGAGGGGACCACGCCACTGTGGAGCCAGAGTATGTGCTCCAACACGACTTTTCCAAAATCACTCTTTTCAAATATTTTGTTCTGATCTTATTTTCAAGCCGGGGTCCAAAACCTTTAAATGAGAGGCAATTTTGTTTTCCTAGCTGTCAGCAATATTTTGGCTATTTTAAGAATGTAGGACAGGGTTAAGGATTAGTACCAGCATTTCTTTTCTGTGTATCAGAGCTGCTTAGCAGTAATTAATTAGGACATTGGGTTTTGTACTCTTGGTTCAGGTCATTTGCCTATGAGCAGCTCAAGCCTTTTACAAAGGCACGCTGCATATGTTTCTAGGTACCTTTTTGAGAGAAGATTTAAATTGGCCAGATGAATAATACTTTGCTACAAGTGTTTTGCCCTAGGCAAAAAAGGTTTTCTTCATATTATCATTGCCTGGAGCTGGAATCCTCAAGCTTGATGTGACTGGTGTTATACTGTCACATGGCAATGATGTAAGAACAGGAGCTCTCTGTGTCAGACAAATCTGGATTTAGGGGAATTATAGCAGATGTTGCAAAATGGCAACAGTTTAGCAAGTTCCTTTCATCCCGCGGTCGGGAGGCAGGTCCACAAAGTACACCCAGACAGAGAAGAATGTTATCTTTGATCCCTTTCACTCCGGGGCAAGGAGTCTCCACCCGATGAGGGATGCAGCGAGGTTGGAAATAAAAATAAATTTACAGTAGCTGTTTGTTTTGCAATATGGAAATCGGCCATTATTTATTCATGCTGTTTGCCTAGACACGTATAAAAGATTTTTATCGGGGGGTAGCGTGTATTGTGCGCTATAAACAGATTAGAGCATTCAATATTAAGATTAATGACACGGAAAAACACTTGGAAATTTGTGCGCGGTTAGATTACAAGAAAGACTTGCAGCTCCTCTCCACCACGTGTACATGGATGGTGGCACAGGCATAGTTTCTTGCGGAGGAAAAGAGGAAGGAAGGAATATAATTGCCTCTAATACAGTGATGGAAAGCAAAAAGTTATATATTATGGCATATCACATCAATTTTATCCACCATTTAATTTTTTTTTTTTAATGAAAGAAATTGGAAATGTCTCTATTTATCTGCTGCTCCTTCGTTTGGGTAAACAGCTCATTTATACCTACGCAGAAACCGAACACATGATGACAACGTGACAGACCCTGTTTACGACAAGAAAGCACCACCTGCGGTGAACAAAACATACCAGTGTAGGACAAAGAGTAGTTCTTTTCATGAGTTTAAATCTGATTGGAATTTGGTCAGAATTTGCAGGATTTTTCTTAAATTGGTCAGTTCATTAAAAAAAAAAAATCCATTTGGTGACAGGCACAAAACCACCCCAGCCTTTGATTAGGTTTTAATAAAAAAATCCCTCTTACCACCTGACAGAAACATGGACTCTGCGATGTACAGCATGGACAGAGCTGCTCACATTGCACCGATGGAGCACAACCCTCTCGCCCAACATGCTCATGGCCACAGCCCCGCTACCCAAAACCAGCTTACCCCATGCATCCCCAGGCAGTCGTACCAAGTTCCCATCCCCAGAGGAGCTGAACCAGAGGGTTTCGAGCACATGCACGATAGCAACTGTGTTTTGTACCGAGGTCTCCCTTGCCTGAGTGTGCAACATTCATTTTCAAGAGTAGAAGCTCAGCTGGGTTCGGTTCAGGAAGGTATTTAAGGGCATGCTTAAATTTAAATATTGGAGTCAGGGCACTGTGCTTCAGGTCACACACAAGCTTAAAATCTGCCCATCCTTTCATACCTAGCTGAATTCGGGTCTAGCCCTGCATAGGGTGCACCATGCCTGATACAGGAGACACTGGTGGAGGAGATGGTGTCAGTCTTCTGACACACCTTTCCCATGGGTGCCTGCAGTCATCTGGGTCCCTCACATGTGTGAGATGTGAACAGGACCAAACTGAGAGACTGCCACTGTGTCCACCACCCACACTGGTGGCCTTTTAGTACCACCTTAGGGAAAGCACTCCCAAGCAGTTCTGCCTAAAAGAGAACAGAAAGGCCCTTCTCCATCTCCATGCCCATTTTGGATGCCCCAAACTAGAAGAGACCTGTAGCAGCCAAGCCAAGGTGACCCCAGCACCCTCTTGTTTCTGCCTCTGCACTGGCCTGCACCCAGGGGTGTCTCCTACCCTGGTCCTCCAGACCAAGGTGGTCTTTGCAAGGCAAAGTCCTAACTTTTGTCACTCCTGAGGAAATACCTGCCCTCATCTGCCTACCAAACTGCTTCTGTAGGCACTTCTGCCCATGAGGAACACCGCAGAGCCCATGCCTGCAGCTCCTCACCCATGCAAGCAGTAAACCCCTTTGGCAGGAGGCCCTCGGAGTGACCTTACAACGCAGTATTGACCCCTCTGCGTCTTCTGCTTCCTCCTGTAGAACCAAAACCCTACAAGTGAAAGGCTGCAACAAACATTTTGGCAAGCACAACAGAGCCCGGCTCAGCCGAAGCCTTTAATTGTTGCCACCTGGCAAATATGGGTTAAAGCAGATCAATGCCACAATTATGGCACGGCCAAAAAAACACTACAACACACGTGACAGTCATAGCACAAAACTGGTCGCACCACTTAGGGTCCCAGCCTCGTGCGCTGGGAATCAGAGGTGTTACAAGGAAAACACGGGAACAGCATGCATTCCCATTCAAGATGCCTAATCTTGTCTACACTCAAAATGGTACCAGCTAAAATTGGTTTTCAATTGATTTAAGTTCACTGGCACAAAGCCCTGTGTAGACATTCTTAAATGGGTTTAAAAATGGCTTATCAATTTAGCTTAAGACACTTAGTAGCTAAACTAAGCTAAATCGGCATAAGCCAGGTTTAAATTGATTTATGATGTCCACAAAGAGTTTTGCACTGGTTTAACTAAATTGCTTTAAAAACACACCGCCACTTTAGCCTTCAAAAGTGAGTGCCTATGAGTGTAAGGATTTAGGGTAAATGTCTTTAAAAGTGCCTAAATATCTGAGGAGCTTATGCCCCCTTTTCCTAAACAGACTTAGTCTTTTCGAAATCAGAAACTGTCCTTTGTAAACGCTACTCCAAAGTGCCAAAAAAACAGAAAGGAAAAGGGTCAGATGCTCCATGGAGTAAATTAGGGAGATATCCCATTTTACATCAGCTGGAGGAAAGCCAAGCCCTGCCTCAAATTTTTAAAGGGAAAGCAAAATTGTCTAAAACCCCAGGTTTCAGGAGGCTTGAGCTGTTTTTTCCTGCTAGGTTTTCTTTTTTTCCTTTACCTCCTTAGGTATAGTAGTTACATATAATACACATATATTCAAATAATCACATCGCCGTTCGCAGCATCCCTGCACACTACAGTAATTCAAGCTTTTATGTTGACGTGCACAGACACAGTTTGGGAGATATTTGAGTGCTCGTAGCCACATCTGTTGTTTTTCTCTCTTAATGATTTGTAGTTAGCCAAAATAATAGAAAGCAGGCAGAGCTTTTTAATATTGGCTTGCTTGGCATGAGCCTATCTTAGTCAAAATGTTTATTCTGCGGTTCTCCCGCTAGCTCTGGAAATTCATGTATCTATATGTATTTGCGTGTTTTGCTTGACTAGGCACAAATTATGCTCTCAACTGGAAATATCACAAGTGTAAATAATTTGGAGACATAAGTGTCTGAGCGAAACTCATGTAAAAGCTATTTGTTTTATGGATTTTGATCTCCAAAGTTTAAAATATGAGCAAACTTTTCATTAAGGGTTTTGCCATTTGTTTGAACACTCCTGTAGTAATTGGAAATGCAACAATTGTTTAAAAGTGGCATTGTCCATGAAAAGATTTAGTGAGGGATGAAGAAATTTCTTGAACCTAAAGACATAATCTGGTGATCCAATTCTCCCCACTGTGTCCATTCCCGTGAAACTCCATTTACTTTCTCCTATCCGTCACCAGCTCCCCCGCATCCCACCTAGCCAATCCTCTAGGTTTCCCACATTGTTTCCCCTTTTGTCTTTTCAGTCCAAACAGAAGAACAACAGACAAGGTTTCGAAGGGCAGGGAGCATCAGGGGCTGGAAGAGAATGGCTAAGATGAGGGTCAGAGTCCTAGCCCTACTGCCAACAGTTACTAGGGTTTGTGCTGCCTGGCTGGGCAGTGTTCAAAGACTTTGCTGGGCTTTGTTCCACTGTGTAGGGATTAGGCCTGGCGGTCTGAGAATTTGCCTTCTAATTAAAAAGGATAAAAGATAGAAGTAGCATTAGACTAAAACATAGCAGTGATACTTCACAGGCTTTTTTTTTTTTGCTTTTTTTTTTTTCCTTCGTCACAAGACAACGCATGAAGTTGTTAGGTTGTTTTATTTCTTTTGTTTTCTGCGTGTATGAAAAAAAAATCATAATAAAGAGAAGGGAGGGGAGGAGGAAAAGTTTTGAAACTCTTCCCAGCTGTTCCATATGGTGAGTGAAGGCTGAATTTCTGTGTGCACTGTGGCAATTTTGCTCCCTGACTATTGCATTTATTGACAAGGATTACACCAGCTCCCTATCACGTCCTTTAATGCTGTACCAAAAGGTGAGGGAATTCCCCACGTCATTCTCCCGGGCTGAAGGAGTCTACAGGAAACCTGAATTTCTTCTTGCACAACCTCTCCTTTTTTTTTCCTTGCGCTTAGCCCTCATTAGGCACACTCAAAAGCAGCCACAAACCCTCCCCTCAAATTAACTGGGACATATTATTTTACCCATGCAATGTGCAAAATGCCAGAGGCCGCATCCAGATAGCCATTGCTTATAGCACCGCTTTAATTATGCTTAAAAAAATCATGCGTTTCGAACAGGAACGGGAGGCCAAATCCCTGCAAGCTGTTACTCGTGTGAGTAATCCCATCTCCTGCAAAAGCCCTATTCAGGGCAGCCGCCAAGATCCAGCCCCATGCAGGACGGTGAGGACGGGCATAAATCCATGGTCTGCCAGCCCAACAAGGGCCGTTGGAAGAAATCCCTGCCATTTACAACTTGATCTGCCTTTAAAAACATCCTCCAAACCGTACCCAGGGCAGGGGGAGCAGTGGTGTTTCGGGGCGGCCCTGCCGACTTCCCAGGACGACCGCTTTTACCCTAAGAGAGAAGCTGAGGTGAGCAGTTGCGTAAGGGCCGCTGATGAGATTATATTAATTACTTTTCAGAAGGGGAAAAAAAAAAAAAAGAAAAGAGGGGGTAGGAGTTTGGTGGAAGACTTGAGAAGCTTTCAAAGCCGCCAAGCTCGGGTTGCAAGCAAGGATAAAGGAATGCCCTTTTGTTCCCACACATCTCCCGTTACGTCACGACGAGCCCAATTTCTTCTGAATTCTGGCTGACTTTGCACGTAGTAAATAATTTGGAAGAGACGACAGACCAGGCGAAAATTATTCACAGCAGAGAGTTGTTGCACTTCATCGCGGAGGATCCTAATGGGAAAGCATTTCTCACAGGAAAGCGTTTTCATTCATTACAATTTTTGCACGAGTTTTCTTTCCTCTCCAAGTAAAGATCGTATTTGCCCTGTGCCATAGCATGAGAAGAAGGGAGAAGATTTATCAGCATCACTTGGGCAAAAATGTTGTTGTCTTTAACAAAAATAGGCGCTGTTAGACTGCTGTGAGTTAGCTTGAAAGCAATACTAATGTGGCAAATTATCCCATTGATTTTAGGCAGAGTTCTTCATTGATTTTTACTTAAAAAAATGGTAGTATGATGCAGCCCATGGTGGCTAACTTCTTAATATCAGTGCATTTGTGAAAGGTTAGAAATGGACTTCTGTTCCTGCCCTTCTGCTGAGTTTTAAGGACATGGAAATTTAATAAAACCTGCGTGCTGCTTTCTGGATATCAGTGTTTGAAATGAGACCTGCTCTTCTTTGGTGGCTTTAAAAGCAAATAGATTCAACATCCCCGCAGGACAATATTCCCAATTCCCTCCAGGCCTGCAGTCAGCTCCTTTCTGCCTCCATCCCAGAGGGTCAGACGCAGGATCGGGCCACACTTTGGTGCTGCAAACCCTTTTTATTGATTTATGTCCTTAACATCGTTTCAGAGAGGCTGAAGCAAAGGCAAAGATCCCCCCTCCCATTTTGTATTCCAGACGACCGGTGATAAGTGGGAGGAAATTCCCAGTTTGCCTCATGATGGGGGTCACTCGGAGGAGCCCCGCTAGCTTTTTTGGCTGGTTTTGCAGTGAGGAGCAGGGATGAAAACCCTTCGGAGGAGTGCTGCTCTGCTGTCGCATTTCCAGACCTCCCCATGCCTCCTCCTCCTCTTCCTCCTCCAGCGCTGCTCCTTCTGAGGGGCTCAGCCTGTTCCCATAACACAAACCGGGGGAAGGATCCTATCATCCATTTTCCATGGGGCAGGGAAAAATATGCAGGGCATAAAGAGTAATATCATATTTTTTGAATACAATATCCGGGAAGAAATAAAACAAATCTATTTCCATGGTGTGTTAGAAGCACTTAGCACGAGCTGGGTCGTCTTGAACACCCCAAGAGATGGGCACGTACGAGTCCTATTTTATTATTACTCTTCACTTATTCACCGAAGGAAGGAGACGATCCGAGGGAGCTTTATATTTGAAAGAACGTTCCTAATATTTGCATTATCATCAACGAAAATATTTTTAAAGGCCAAACGAATATTCATTTATATTTATTTGCTTAATCTAATGATCTATTGTGATTCTCCCTTTCATCTATTCTTCCCTTGATGAGTGTGTGGCACTCCCATTAAGATTAATAGCGGTTTCACATGCACAGTCAGGGGAGATTAGACCCCTGCCCCGGCCTCCTGCCAGCCCCATGTATGTCTTTGGATTCAAGCTCCGAACCCTCACTGATGTCAGTGAAAGCGCCATGTGTACAAAAAGGCCCAATCCTGCCCGGCGCTGAGCATCCTCCCAGCCAGCCGAGGCATTTAGGAGCGGCAGGGCACAGCATCTCCCAAAAGGCATTTATTATGCCGTAAAGTCTGGGACTGTCTGGGGAGCATATGTTTATGTGGGGTCACTGTTTCTGTGAGCACGAGAGGGGATTTTTATGACAGACCAGTCTAGAACAGCATATGGGGACCAGTGTGGGGTGCACTGGAACCATTTTCTAGCAAAATAAAACGCACAAAACCTGCCTCTGATCATGCACATTACTGTCCTTCTACGCAAAGTTAACTCCGTACACAGAAATTACATTTTGTGACCATTTCAATTCTTCCTGAGCATGCAATGTGAAATACCTCTGCCATCACACAGACTGGCCCAAAGACATATTTAAGCCACCCAGTTTTGAAAATTAGGTATATAATATATCATGCTTCTTTACCAGGCAGGGTCTGCTCCAAAGCCCTGGCATGGGAGCCCTCCTGTCGCCTGCAGCAGGATTTGGAGCAAGGTCTTTCTTCCAGTGGCATGAGAAATACTTTTGCTGCAAGCTGGGCTCCCAGACTTGCAAGCACTTACCCTTTTGAGAGGCAAAAAGCTTTTGAATCGTCCTGGTGCAAAAAGCTGCTCACAGGTGTAACGGTTTGCAGCACCTGAGCAGACGAGGTTTATGTTGTGTATAGGGCCTGATTTAAGAAAACAGATTATTCTATTGCTGTCTGATGTACCATCTTTTCATTTACAGGAGTTTACCAATATCCCCGATTACATCCTGATCCTCACCAGAATAAGTCCACCAACTCCCTCAGTCCTTGTATCATGGAAGATGTTCTCCTCCTATTTCCATGGTGCATGGTATTTCTGGGAAAAGAAGGATTTACTAATTGCTGGCAAAGAGGGCTGAGCCACAGCCTCCGTGTGTGACTTTCTGAAAATTACTAATACGGCTTCGTGCCTCAGTTTCCCCAGGTATATCGTGCGTGAGGTGATACCTTTGGCTTTCCAGCAGTACCCTAAGAAGTAAGCGAAACATTTATAAAGCTTTTTGAGGCTGACAGGAATAAAGAGAGTTTATAATGATGTTTGTCAGACTACTTCCAATATTCATCCGGACTCTCTAATAGCAACACTTACTAATTTCCACTGCCCCGAAGCACTGAAAAACACTAAGATCCAGCCTAAGCAACGTGACCAAAGCCAGACATAAAGAGTAAGGAAGAGCCAGAAAGTGAGCAGGAGTCAGAGGCTAGCATGGAAACTGCTACACCATCTGTCCTCTCGGCTTGCTCGAAAGACATCTCACAATTAGGGTACAACTGAGTATATGACATTGTTTCCCTGCATTGTAGTCAGGCTTCATTCTCGCTTGTTGTAACGACCTCGTTATTGATTTGTGGGGCTTCCACTTAAAGCTTCTGCGTATTTCATAACACATAGCCTACATACAGGCTATAATTTTATATTTATGTCATGCTGTCTATATCACAATATCCATCATATATTATCATACACTGGATAATCATGTCCTGCCAATATTTACAGGTATGTTTGAATGTAAACATTTCGATAACTCCTATTTAAATATGACTATAACTGTTTACAGTATCAGGCACTAAATCTATTTGATCGATTAGATAGATATGAGTAAATTATGAATATGTATGTTTATCAAATGCCTTCTTGAACATTTGTATGGCACTATGTCTTCTTTTGGATTTTCTAATAAGTAATAATAATAATAAAAAATACATTTAATTACTGCAATTATGGTCATGGCTCATGAGATGTTTTAATAAGAGAAAATAATCTGTAGAATTTCAGCTATTTCAGTACGCTTAGAAAGTGTATTTTAATATCTCCAAGATCATCATCCTTCTTCTAAGTATGAGTTCCTAAAAAGCCTGTGTTGTGATTTGCTTTTATTTTCATTTTTGGCTTAAGCAATAGGCTTGAAAGTGGCAGCTCTGAAAACAGATTTCTTTATCCAGAAGCCAGTTTGGAGAGCGTCCACACAGGCTGCTATTCTAAGGCACCATTTTGAAGACTGCCATCTCTACGATGGCATATGAGATGTAATTTAGTCTCTGTGTTAATTTAGCCCAGGGTCTCTCCTGAACAGAGAAGACTGGCCGTGCCAAATTCTGTTAAACTAGGGATGGTGCTTTTGTGATACGGACAACTGTCTACCAGGGATTGAGCTGAGACCACCAAACTACTTTCATTTAGATTCTCAATTTAATCTTGAACCAAGGTCAGAAGGTAAATAGCCAGGGCTTTATCTTCCCAGCCAAGCCCCTGGTAGAGGGTCTCTTTGAAGTGGAGTGTGATCACTGGCGGTTTCAGAACTAATGTCCAAGACAGTGATGTATAATACATTTGCTTCCATTTTACATCTGCTGGTATGATCGCAGGTTAATTTTAGTACAGTTTCCCGACAAAGGAGTGTTTCTTCTCAGCTGTAGTTTTAAAAACAAATCTGAAATTAACTCAAGATGCCCTCTTGACACCACCCCCTCCCCAAAGCATATATGTATTTTTTTCCCCACTGCTTTGAACGCCAGTTGCTTTGGGTCCAATCCTGCTCTTTCTGAAGTCAATGGCACCATTCACCTTCACTTCAATGAGTAAGGCAGTTTGAAGATGCTCCCTACATCGGTTGGTGCTTGTGGCTGCACATCCTCCGGCTGGTCAGAGGGAAGGAGATTTCCATTTCTAGGGACATTCTCTGCCATGCCACACCGATAGCGGTATCTGGTGGCAGACACCACTGCGCAGGCAGGCTCTACACTCATCATTCAAGCCAGCCAAGCCACAGACCTTGAGCACAGGGACAGAATTGTGGTCGTCTGGCAATACTAATTTAAGAAGTCCCATGACCTTCCTCCTGTGTCACCCCATTCACTTGTATCAGTGCATTTGGGGGGGGGGTTAAAGATCTGGGTTCAAAACCCTGAACATTCCTGCAAAGTTTATTCCCAGCTCAGCTTCCTAACCCAGTTCACATCATTGCCCTGCAAACGGTTGTGCCAGCACAGGCACACTCCTGTGTCGTGCATAGTGAATAGCTGGGTGCAAGGAGAAGATGGCCACCAAAGACCCTATCTCTTCCAACCATGCCCCAAAACTCCCACAGACTGATTCCTCTTCCCAGTCGTGTGCCGTGATGACCACCCTTCATGCAGTTACTCTGCACAGCCATGCAGCCATCCTCCTGCTGATGGCCCCTTGCACATGATGTTACCGCATCTGGCCCAGGAGGCCTCTGACATGAACAGACCACATCATTATGCTGCACCTCAAGGCTGGGGGACCAGGGAGGCTTCGTACACTTCCCTGGTACCAAAAAATCTGTAGGGCTATCTTTCACACTGATAAAAACATCTTAGAGATATCTACCCCATGGTGGCGTGCTTCTAGGCAGAGCTAATCTGATGCCAGCATTGGTGGCATGTTCGCTTCCATGTGTCTGCACACTCCTCTCCTTGGGTTGGTTCTCCACACCAGCAACCCCGGGTATAGGATCAGGGTCTGTGTGAAAAGGAAGGGGAATTGCTACCATTTTGACTCTAGTATTCACATTTTGCCATGAAGGGCTGCTGTAGAAGTGGATTTGTATCAAAATATCCCTTTTTATCAAAGCTTTTAATTGAATACACCTGAAAAGTCTTTCTTTTCATGCCATAATTTCCTGATTAAAATAGAGCCAGACTTCATCTAACTGGATCTGAAGCTTTATGGCTAGCCAAGAAGTGGACTAGAAAGGAAATAAAGCCCTGAAAACTCCGACTAGTGTGCCTAGGCACAGACATATGCCATGCAACACCCTCTCTCCCCGGCACCCAAATACTGACATACAATTCCTGACATCACATGGCGTGAAATTTTGAAGCATTTAAGCCAAATAGGCTGAATTTGAAGAGATATGTTTACTTTCTCCTAGTAATACTGGTGAATGCACTGTAAGGGATGGATAAAGTAGGTTTCTGTTCAGATGCATCCAAAAAAACAGACAATTTTGCAATACACAATGAAATCACAGAAAAACAAGGCTGGAAAGAACATCAAGAAGCCACTTAGTCCATTCCTCTGTCCCAGGGCAGGGTCACCTGTATTTTTCACACTGATGTTTGTCTAACATGCAGTTAAAAGCCTTCACGACCCCTCCAGGCAGTCTGTCCCAGCACTGCACTGTGTCTGCTCCTGGGAAGGGTTTCTTAACATCTAAGCTGAACCTCAGGGCTGCACCTGATGCCCTTTGCTTCTTGTCCTAACCCCTTGGACATGAAGAACAGACTCACCCCCCTCACAACAGCTTTGTACATGTTTGACAGCTGCTGTCATCTCTCCCTTCATGACTCCTTGCTCCAAGTTAAACTCATCAAGACTTTTTCAGTTCTGATCCTCTGCTTCAGAGTAGCCATGGTGCCTCCCCAGGCTGGTGTCACCTGTAACCACTCTCTCTTCCACTGAGCAGAACAAAGGCAAACCCCTGAAGGCCTCCACACAGGGCAATCTTCCTTTTTGACAGTCGTTATAGATAACTTGTTTCTGCTGAAGTTATCTGGCCATATCATACCCAAATTACAGTATTTTCCTTTAAAGATTATTCCACTGTTTTGAAATTTTCTATTCTTGGCAAATCCACATTGACTGTCATTGATTGCAAGAGTTGTATTGCATTTTATTTATACTCTGTATTATCAGCAGTTCCACCCCATGACTTAGGCATTTCAGAGAAGATATACCTGCCAAAAAGTCTAATCTCAATCACAGAAGAAATTCCTGGAACTAGTAGAAAATAAATCCAAAGGAAGACTGATCCATAGCCATTAGGCTACAAAATAAATGGCATGCATTTCAGTCTAGGCAGTGCTAGTACTGTCCTGTGTGGTCAAGGAAAAATCAGCTACTTCTGGGGAAGATTTGTCCTTTACATTGGATGCCTAAGACAGGAGCATATGATGCTGCTTGGCAATTGCGGAAAGGACTCCCTTCCCTCAGGTTCTCCGAAAGTCTCTGCTTCTACCCAATAACTACCAGGGGCTTAAGTTAGCTGCCTAAATTAGATAGTGTGCATATGGCCTGCAACATCCCTGGTGGGAATTCCCCATCTGTAAAAAAGAAAGCAATTTCTACCTAACAGTGGGCTATGAGGGAAGAATTAATAAGCTAAAGAAGATGAGGCACTCCAATAAAGAGTCAAACACTGTAAAGGGCTGTGCCGGGTCACTGCTCTCCAGCTGGAGGTAGCAATCCCGCAGACCCCTCAGCACACTGGGGTAAGATGTTTGACCAGACCCATGACCACCCAGCTACCCCTCTTCTTGAGG
Source organism: Nipponia nippon (assembly GCF_047370975.1). Classification (NCBI taxonomy): domain Eukaryota; kingdom Metazoa; phylum Chordata; class Aves; order Pelecaniformes; family Threskiornithidae; genus Nipponia; species Nipponia nippon. Next base: position 27,033,409 of record NW_028262302.1, read on the forward strand.
TGTCAAGGTTTGTCACATCTCCTAGCTATTCACAACTGAAAGACCGATGTTGAAGTCGTGACATGTTTACACTGTGACTGCAGAGCCACCCATGCTGGCTTCATGCCTTAAAACCAGCAGCGGAAGGAGACGACTATGAAACACAGCTTATTAATACAGTTAAACTACTTCCACAGACCACCTAATACACCTGCATAAATTTGGCATAAATGGTTTTTCCATCAGTCATCGTTAGAAGCTCCTTGGCTAGATGCTATTGGAGATGACAAGAAGTGTGACCATCAGGCCCCCTGAGTGGAAGATGAATAATGGGATCCAGTGGCTGAAAACTGGAGTTAGACTCATTGAGCCTTATTTAACTTGTCTAAATTTCCTCCTGAATAGCTCAAGGCCCTCAGAGGCACCAGGCCAACAGGCACCACCAGGCTTAGGGTCTGGAGTGGGAATGGTCCACTGAGATAAAGAGGAAACTGAGAAGTAATTAATGACCAGAACAAATGGCCAAGTGCTGCAGCGGAGTCTCCACCGCTGGAGATTTCCACCTCAAGACTGGATATTTTTCCAAGTGAGATTGTCCAATCCAAACATGCATTAATCCACAGACATCCTCTGGACTGCATTAAACAGCAAGGCAGATTAAACGAGCACAGTTGTCCCTCTGGCTTTTAAATCTGTGACTCCCCATCTACCCGGCCACCACAGGGACACCTCATTCTCCCAGTGAGTAACACCAGCCTAACACAGGCATACAGATTCTTAGCCACAAGACCTCTCAACATACCAGGTTTGCAGTAATTAATGGCATGTAGACAACCTCACTTCTCCCCATCCAGGAGAGGTACATCACAATTTGATCCCATTAGGCCTGGAACCATAAAAAGATGCAGTCCTTCCAAAAATGCGTACATCTGTGCCTACCATTTCAAAACACAGCCATCTGATGGCGTCTGCAGCCCAGATTAGGCATTTTGGCTGCCTATACCAAAAGAAGAGTGAAATGGGATCCAAAACAGCCATGCTATTGCATGGAGAGTTGTCAGCGCTGGCCAGGAGGGGATATCTGCTGGTTAGGAGAGGTTCAAGACCCTCCTCTGGTCTCCAGGAGGCACCATGTCTTCCACTTGGACCTAGAGAACCACACACCCTTTTTCTAGACAAGGAAAAGTGGATAAAGGTTCGTAAATTTGGGTTCAAAAGATGGCAGCATGATGCTTAAATAAAATGGACATCTTGGTGTTTATGAAGCATGAGGATCTGGCTGTGCTTTCCTTCTCAGCCTGAACATCTACATCCTCAGAGTGTCCTAGGCACAGACTGCAGGGAGGCTGTATTGGGGACACTCACCATCCTCCTGTGGAAAGTGGGTCACTGTGCAGAGGAGATGGCAGAAACCTTCCGGTAAGAGGGAAAGCCACTGTCTCTGATCACAGCTGAGCACAAGACGCTTAAGAAGAAAGCTCTAAAAACCCAGTGCATGACCTTTTAAGTGCTCTCACACCTGTGCGTCTTCTCATCACCCATAAAATGCCATGCCACTTCTTTTTATTTTGGACCCTGCCAGTTTTGAACTGATGGCGGTGGGCACTGATGATGATGGCAGGGGTCTGAGTAAGGATGCAGTGGCTTCCTGCTAGGAGACATATGAATTCGCCCCACCATGTGGTGCAAGTGGGGCTGATAGGAGAGCTGATTTGAAATGGTGTAAGTGCTTTGTGTCAAGCAGGAACATCAGTCCAACCCAGACGAAGATCTGCCCTTAAATTTTAATACAGATGAGCATGGACCAAGTCAGAGCCAAGCAAGAATGACTTTTCCAGTTCAGATCCAGCTCAAACCAAAGTAGTGGTATGGCTCTTACTCAGGAACAGACTGACCCAAACCCCTGCAACCACCACGACTCTCAAAAAGATTGCTGCTAAATCCAAACTGTGAAATTGGGACTTGGCCCTAGACCAAGCCAACATCTTGGCTGGACTGAAAAAAGCCACCAAGCAGACACTGAAAAATGAGTAGTCTGCTCCCTTTCTACAGAAACCTTTTCCAAAGTCTCAATCAAGTGGCCCAACTGTTCAAACCTTTATCACCTGGTATAAAAGAATAATATATCCAAAAGAAAAAGGAATGGAAGAGCAGTGTTATAAAAACATAAAGGAGTTTTACAGATGGTACACAGGAATTTGTGCAGATTTTTGTCTGGGGAAAAGGGGTGGATTTGTAGTGAAGCACTTGGACCCAACCATGTGCACCACCTCTCTCAAAAATTCAGACCTCCTGTAATTCTTCTCCTCGCTTTCCCAGCCTGCCTTTCTATTCCCCCCACCCACCAAGAAAAATTCGGAAATCCCGTAGAAGTTAACTGCCTGAAGTTGCAGTATAAGTCCTGTTATGCAGCCAGTTCTCTTTCAACACACACACACACACACACGCACACACAAAGGAAGCCATGGGAATTTCTTTGGAAATCCAGCGGCACTGGTGCAGCATGTTTACTGGGATGTAAAGATACAGCAGAATTAAGGTACATCCAGGCAATTTTTCAAATGTGCCTGGAAGAGATGGCAGGGATTTCTCTCAACAGTGTTGAATTCAAATCTGAGACACAAGGTTTGGTGAAAAGGATTGCTATTTTTAATACCCACAGTTTTCTTGTGTGATTCCAGCTCTCTAAGACCCTAAGACCTTTAAATTCCATCTAGTGTCTATCACATGCCATTGAATTGGCATGTTTGCAAATTGCATGCAGTGAGATCCTTCCATACCAGCAGCTCTGTCTCAGATTCCCCACCATCCCTGCCAAACTAGTATTGCCTGCACATTTTTTTCATCTTTTCATTGAGTTCTGTGTGTCAGCCAACACATTCTTTAGAATAGGCTTCAGTAGGCATGGTAACTGGTTCCTGGTTGCAAGCTGCCTTATGCATTTGCTCCTATTTCTTTCTGGATAATTTTCCCCCTCCTTTTTCTTAGGTGAGGACTTAAAACGTGTTTAGCGTTATCCGTTCCATCTGTTGTGTTTGCGATAAATAGCTGAGATATAATAAAAAGTCCTAATTGAGGTAGTGATGCGGTGAATAAGCAAAGCTTGTTCATCGGGACTGTGAATCTGGACTGTTGATAGCTGCAGGTACCTCGGGGCTGCTCAGCCTGACTGCTATGTTGACTTTGTCTAATTGCAGGGGAGGAGCTAGAAAAGCAGTGAAGGGCAGTGGCACACACAGCAGGATAGCTGAAAAATACTGGCATAACCACGCAGAGCTAAACAAACTGACTGACAAAGCTCTTGGCGTATTATTAAAAAATCTGGCAAAATGCTCATCTCTTGACAAAAATGTAGAAAGACTAGTAATGCATAACTTTATCCGATGTTGGATTTTAAAGTGGCTAATGCCAAGTTGTCTGTCAAAATTAATAGGGCATTGCTTCTTCTTATAGAATAGGAAAAAGAGAGAGATAGCACATACATTTTATTCATTTATTCATCTCTAAGAAAAATTATGTATCTGCTAAAAATTTATTTAGGGAGGGCTTTGGTAGATGCTAATGTTAATTCTGAAAAAGCAACGCTCAAGGAAGGTTGCTGGCTTATACTTACTGGGGTTAATGGATAAAACCTCCCAGGAATATCAGAAAAAGCCTGCTATCATCTCAAACCTCGGTACAAGCAAGTTTCAGCCCAGAGACACTGTTACCCATCTGCATCTCTGCCCAGATGCATATTTTCCTATTCTGATGATTTTCCTTTAAATCCAACAATTTCATTTTAAAATGTGCTGCTTCAGTAAAATGACATTGATACTCAGGGTCTTCACAGCCACTAATCCATAAACAGAGTTGTTTACCATCAGCCATCGTTAAACTTACTCTGCTTTAGTGTTTGCATGAGATTTTGACTCGGTTGCTTTAACTACAGATACCTGACACCTGAGTTTTGTGACTACGTCTCCCAGACTATTTCATGATGTTTCTGGTTTTTGCAGGAGAACTTGCACGGACCTTCTCCAAGCACCAGCTCCATTGTACAAGCCTACCCACCCAGCTTAAAAAAAATTAAGAAATTTGCCTAAGTTGCTTTGCTATCTTTCAAATGACTAATTACAGGCCCTGAAAATTTCTGAAGACTCTCCCCTTCTGTACAAAACTCATGGGTGCCAATACTGTCCCTCCTGCTCTGGATAAATGGTCGCATCAGCCTGCAAACCCTCCAGTGATTCTGCCCATGGTACAGAGCAGCCAGAGCTCTATCTGGAGCACAGACCACCGTGAAACCAAAAAATGCCAGGATCAGTGCAATTTAAAATTAATTCCTTTCCGATTCGAGGGATTTCTGCATAGCCTGAATACAGTATTACAAAACGCTACTGAAAATAGCCTGGTGTATTTGGGTGTTTGCAGGAGGGACCAAAGTCAGGAAGCCATTTTATTAGCACACCCAAATAAAGTCAAGACATTCCCTGCCTTAAGAAGACGATAGTCCAAGTGACGATGAATTTTCTTCCCTTTTTTTATAGTAGGCTGTGAACATTGCACAACTACAGGGGACTCACTGGTCAGTACTGATGAACTGATGCACTCATGGGGTGCAGCACTTTGTATCCATAGTTCAATCATTGGCAAATATGGCCCGTTTTGTTGTGTTAGTGAAGTCTAGGCTTAGTCTTTTCCCAAGGAGCCTCATAAGCGTTGCTGGACTGTCCTCACAGCGGTGACAGAGAATACGTTTCAAAGCACAAGCATTTTCCACAGGTAAGGAGAGAAGTCCTGCACCCACAGCACCTCCAGAAGCCACCAGCCTGGTGTACGACCAAGTATTCCTGCACCTCAGATGGGCATGCTCAAACTTTGCAGATATTTGGAGTCACCCTACGTATTCCAGCATTTTAAACCCTCCCTTCCAAATGGGACACGATGAATCCGGGTGTCTGTATGAGAGCCGAAGCCTTTCATTGCTAACGAGTCACCCCCCTGCAGGAGTGTGAGTAAACGTTGACACTCGACACACACACACACAAAAAAAAAAAAAAAAAGAAGCGTGCAAACGTTCTTCAAAGGCTGATGGAATAAACATGTAAATACAAGATGGGCTGATTTCCTACTGTTCATGTTTGCTCACTGTGAACATTTGGTTCACTTGGCTTTCCTCATTATTTCAGCTGGGGAAAGTCACTATATGAATTAATAGCAGATTTCCCCGCTGAAAATAAATGTTTACCAGTATTTTTTTTTCCTTTTGGCAGAGACCAGGCTTTTTTGTCTGACTGCCTCCTTTTTGGCCTGCACATCCCTGAGGTGTGTAATTAAAGTGAGGGAATTTGCGCATAGTGCTTTAGGGGCTTAGTGAATAGAAAACACTGGATATTTCATTGATTTGGTGCACACGATACTGTCAGAGTGTACATTTCCTTTCTAAATGACAAAAAGAGAGCCATAATAATATAGTTGCATTCAACCCTGTGTGTGAAAAACATTAAAAAACAAATAAAAATAACTGTATCTGTTTCCAAATTCTAATATAAAATACATTCAAAAGAGCAATTTAGATTAAAACAGAAAAGGCAGGAGCTTCAACATGGTTCAGAATTAACAATCAAGCTATACTTTCCTCAAGATATAATTTCACTTAGAGTAGGTGTGGAAATCTTTGAAAAATTCATTATACAGAGCCACATGTGAAAATAAGATTTGTGTTAGTAAAAGATTCTTCAGCTGCTCTTAAAAAAATAAAAAGTACGTTAAATAGCATGTGTGTATAATGTATAAATAGTGTCCAGTCTGTGCAGTGAGTAAGCATCAGTAATACGCCTCGCATATTCTACGGATTGTATGTTGAAACAATGTTGTGTGTGTTGGGATAGGAGGGGATAAGGGAAAATAAATTCTCTTTTCTGGAGAGGTCTTTTTTGGGGAGCTCTAAACAATTCACATTGTGGAACTGCCCTGATGGTCAGGTCAGTGCAAATACATTTTCTCACTACAAAAAGGAGATGGATATCCATGACTCAAGTTGTGCACCCTTTGGACCTGATGAAGAAAGAGGTACAGCTGGAGAACAAGAAGCACAGCCCACAACTACAGCTTTTGACCCAGCTCAACCCAACTCAACTTCTGCCCCACCAGGTGATACAGCTAATGGGACCTGTTTCCTAGCATTCCCTGTCCTGCCTCCAAATGCAGCAACGCCTCAGACATCAAGAAAGAAGACAACTGAAGCAGCCCATCCTCAACTCCTGAGCACCATCAAGAGGAGGAATGCTCTCCGATACACTTTCTGTATGCTATTTATGTAGGTTGTGAATACCAGGAGCCTGGCCAGGAGTCTCTGCGCTGCACAAATGCCAAAATATAAATAATCTGCGTGCAAGGAGCAAAGCAGGTTCACCAATCTCCCGTTCAGCAGAGAGCAGTCCTAGCCCACCTAGGACTGAAGGCCCAAGGCTGATGCTGTGATCCTCTGCTTAACAGATGGATGGTGACATGCTGGAACAGATTATCTGGTGAGACGGTGCAATTTCCAGCACTGGAGGTCTCTGAGGTATCTCCCAGCCCTATTGCTCAATGAATCTATAATTCATCGTTTCGTGAGCGAGTCAAGACACTCCCTCAACTCTCAAAACAGCATGCAAAGGACAAATTGCTCTTTTTGCATCTCTTCCCACTAAGCAGAAGGGAAAATAAGACATGGGGTGGGAATGCAGAGAGAAAGGAGGGGAGTTCAGCATCTCCCCGCAGCTCTATTCTGTCCAGCCTATAAAGCTTTGTACGTTTTTATTCATATCCAAAAAAATGCAAGTGAAAATGTAATTTTTCTCTTCTTTCCTTTGACCCTTCTGATATCTTCTTCACAGCAGAAGATTAAGTTCAATTTCAAGAATCCATTGGAGAAGAAATGCATGTAGAATTGAAAAAGAAGCATTTTATCATTAAAAGAAGACATCCCAGGGCGTGTTAGGGGATACCAGCAGAGAGAGGCTGTTTTGTTGGGACCTCAGGCCTTATCCTGCCTGAATTTCCAGCTCTGTCTGGCACACTTGAAAAAAGCAGCTAATTCAAACAGTTTATTTCAGGTCAGTATTATTATTACAATACAGTTCTATAACAGGCAGGATCTGGGGAATGGGATTATGAGTTATCTGAACTTCAAGGTATTTATTCTAACTGTAAATGACCTTCCTGACCTTCCCTCATTCTCACTCCATCAATGTGCGGGACTTCATCATTTAAAGCCAAATCTAACATTACTTGAAGTCCAAAGCAGCACAATCCACTTGTAACAATGTTATTTGCAAACTGTCAAATAAATTAAATATTTAATTAATCCACTGACACCCCATCCTATTATTTCCCTGATCTGGAAAGACAGAAGTAAAACCCAAGTATGTCATCCCAGCTTTCTGTGGACATTTATTTATGTCTCACAGTCGTATCCCAGCACCGTGTGAGTCAGAGCCATTTCAGCCTCTGCTCAGCAGGTCCACAAAGTCCAGTCAAAGTCAAGGCAAAGTCAATCTTGTTGGGTTCGCTGTATTGCCCCATCCACTAGTCACCCACTTGCCAAGCAGCGGGGCATTTCCTGAAGAATAATTTGCATTGTGAAGTCAATATATTTTATATTAGTTTCGGGGTTGCCTTTTTAATTTATAGAGAATAAGAACAGAAAAACACCACAAGTACACTCGAAGAACAGCGGTGCAAGAAGTCCAACATTGCATGCATAGAGCTGGAAAGAAGAAGTGTATTTAATCTCTCCAGCTGCAAGGGTTTCCTTGCCTGCCGGCCGTGCAGCAGTGTTTGTAGGATGTGGGAACTGCTTCAGGGAGGCAGATTTGTCCGGCACCCCTAAGGACAGAGTTAGCAATGCTCTTCAGCAGCCAGTGCACACAGAAACTTTGCCATTTATATATAATGGTTATGTGACATTCCCTGATCTTAAAATAACAAAGCATTTTAATCACAGAGACTTTGACCTTTTGGTCAAGTGGAACGCTTGCTATTTAATTTCTTTACTTTTCATACAACACATTAGATCCTCCCTGTAAAGTAACTCGGGAGACTGCTCAGCAGAGAAAGGCTGGTTCTGTGGTAAAAGCAACCACAAAAGGTTCAGCTCGTGTCTGTGTACAGCCTTCCCGGCTGGATTCAGATAATTTGCTTATGCTTTGACCCATCCGACCCAATTTTATTTGTCCAAGGGAGACACGCAAGTGTCTCTCTGCGTCCTCTGGGAAGTCAGCAGAAAGGAAGGACCCTGTCTGCAGGATAATTCAGCCTATCCAGGCCTGAAATGCATTTTAGAGACACCTCTTTCTCCAGTTCCTCATCTGAAGTGGACTATTGGGCCACTACATGCAGAAATTTGCTGCCTTGGTTACATGCCTGAAGATTCATGGGGTTTTTTTTATCTTGTTCTTCCAGCCAGTAAGATCCAAATGGCACCAAACAATCAGATTTTGAGGACCAAAAGCAGGAATGAGACCAAGAAAAAGGGTCTCATGTTCTCATACAAGAGGCAGCTCATACAGACGTGTGATCTCAGTCAATCCAGGCAGGCAGGACAAGCCTGGGCTAACAGCCCCAGTGGTGATCCCCCTCTCTAATCCCAGGCTACGTTTGGAACCTGCTGAGGTTCACCCACCTTTAAAAGTCACTCACTCAAACTACAGAAGAAATCTGTCAAATTGGCTGAGCCTCTTCAAACTGCACGTGCCTACATTTGCCCACCCACCAGGAAACAGTGTGATTTATATTTCTTCGCATATGGTCATTGGATTTTGTCAAGCACCATTAGAGTGGCAGTGATGAATTGGAGTTTTGTAGCCAATCCACGCAACAGCAGCAGCAACCACAAAGACTGGATGAACCACTGGAAGGACCGCATCATAGCCTGCTACATCCCAAATCAGAGCTTTGCTCCTTGAAGTAGAGGAATTCTTCTTAAAGGGCATCACTGGTAGGTTGCTCATCCTTCCAGTAGATGGTCTAGAGAGCTAACCATCACAGCTACATGGGCACATCTACACGCAAATGACCACAGCAGCTCTGGTGACAGCATGGTGACAGCCCTGGTGACAGTAGGGGGAAGGGATCACATAGTGGCATGATGAATCCCCTTCAGAGTCCTCCCAGCTCCCACCCAGAGTGCACACTTCTATCCGCACCATGCTTACAGCCCCCCCTGCACATCCAGCCGGTGCCATCCCCTACAATCATCAGGAAGAAGTTGCTTGTATGCTAAAAGCAGTACTGCATTGTTCTTTTGAAGCTTAGTCCTTTCCAAATGAACCCCCATAGCTGCTGGCCCATGATGGAATGAAAGGTCCTTTGTACTCTACTGTCAGGAGATATGATCAGGAGAGAGAAGAGAAAAGGGACACGCATTGTAGGAGCCACCAGAAACCAAATTAGATGTGAATACATGGCACCTCTTTTCTAACACTGCAAAAATTGTGCAGTGTTGTATTAATGGACTTATATACAACTTAAGAGTAAGTTATTTCTGGCCTGTGTTGGTGCCCACAAAGAACATTTCAGCGCCAATAACAGATTTCTTCTGAAGGTTGTCGAGAAAGAAGCCTTCCTGCCAGACATTCACCTGGACCTGCCACAGTGCTGATTTGGTTCAAAACTGATCTGGCAGCAGGGTGGACCAGACTCACCCTGACCTCCCATCAAGCCCCATCTTCCATGATTTCATAAGAGCATCCAGCTGGATTAAAGGAAGGCACAGATTCCCCAGCGTGTAGATGTGAACATCCATCGCCTCCAGTGGAGCCTGAATCCTTCTGGGGAAGGGGCTGAACCCTCCGCATCTCAAATCAGCAACAGCCTCATCACCTAAATAGGCACTAAAAACCATAATGAACATAAATGCAGTAAAGAGAGATGATGCTCCTGTTTTCTCTTTCTTTTTAAGCAGCTTCATACTAACTCATTACAAACTTCTGTCCCATCCCTTCCTTCTTCCCCCATGGTTGCTCAGCATCGTTGGGTAGCAGAAAGAACCGCTCCCGATAGGAAGTCTTTCCATTTTCCTGGGAATGTGAAGGCAGCATGACTCGGGACTTACAATACAAACCCCACCATCTGCTCCTCAACTTTCAGCCTTTCACTCCTCACCCCCCCTTTTCCCGAGGCTCTCATTGCAAGCTGATCATGTTCCTGAATACCACAGGTCATTGTCTTCCCACAGCCTCAGGAGCTGCAACCTGCTGAGGCCGCAGTGCCAGAAGGCAGCTCTTTCCTTCTTTGTGGTTTGCAGCTTATTTTTTAACATCTTCCGAAAGGGAAGAGACGCTCGGACCAGGTGTTACCACCACACACGTTTTCATTTTGCAGCGTTGGCGGTGGCTCTTAGTCATGTAAACGCCAAACTTAAATTCAACAAGCTTTGGCTTTTCCCCTCTCCACGCTTTTCGAGATGACTTGCGAGGAATTGGTATGCGTTTGTAGCTCCATTTTAAAATCTAACTACTGAGCAGAGACTGCCAAATTTCAGCCCACAGCAAATTCTTACAACCGAGCTGTAACCCTTCAAAACAGAGACTGCTAACATATGGTTGTGTCAGTGGGAGCTTCTGTAATGCAATTTATTGTTGTGTAGGCTCTTTTAAGCTACTACACATGAAAGGTAAAGGGAACATTTACTCTTCGACAGGAGTTTAATCTTAGATTTACCTCATTTGAAACAAAACCGTCATTTGCATCTCTAATACATAAGCAATCACCTGTAAAGAGTGCTTGTGAATAGAGACATTTCTTGACTGTCATCAGAGCCTTTGTTCTTGACTGGGGGTTTTGCCTAAGAAAAGGCGGCAGAATTCAGTCCTCTTCCAGACAGTATGCACAAAATCCACTGATATCACAAGGAAACAGTGATAAATAAAGGAAAACAGTCTCATGAAGTAGAACACATATTCACAGCTAACATAGGGCTTATGTTCATTCTGTTGCATGCATATATAATTTAATTCCTCTATGCTTTGCCTTCTGTGCCCTTTTTATATCTAAGCACTACAGTGTATGGTTAAGGCTTCAAACAGACATAATCTCCTGTTGAAGTGAAAGTGCTTGATTCTGCACAAGCAATAAAAGATAAAGCTATTCCATGAGATGGTGAAGTGTACTCACCACTCAGCCTCCCCATCTCCAGAGCTTCAGCAAAGGGATGTCCAGTGGTGCATGATCCTTTTGTGTGACCCACTCAATCTCAATCAAATTGGCATCATGAGCTCATTGACACCACAAAGCACCTCTTCTAAATCAGGATACAGAGTTCTGGAGTTGAGGATGTTTAAAAACAAGTCCCTTTACTTGGTTTAGGCTGGGTCTAGTAAGATGACAAGAGCTCTCTCCCACACCCAGCCAAGTACTTGGTGCAATATCCAGCTTCAAGCCTGGCCACAGCTAGGACTTTTCTTATACGAGAACAGAGAGCTCACCACTTTCAGATTTTTTCCATTTTTTTTTTTACCTTGTGTAACTTCTACCTACAAAGGCACAGCATTAAGTAATCGCTGACCAGGCCATAATTCAAGAACGTGACCTCAATCTCTGACCTACCACTGCCTCCAGCTGAATTCCTTAGTCTGAATCCAGGCTGAAGGTACCTAAAATACATCAACTTTGGGAAGGGCTTGCTCTAAAGTCTTGTGCTCCTCTTGAGGGATTCTCAGTTGAGACACAGATTGCAGAAAACATTATGGATAAGTTTTTTTTTCCTCCAGGGCAATTAATTTAAGTTGAAATTTCACTCGGGCTAACACATTGAAAGATAGCTCAGGTATTTGCCTGTGGCTCTGAAATGGGTCATGCAGAAGCACATGAACTACAGATTAAAGACTAGCAATTAGGGGGGAAAAAAAAGATATTTTAAATAACTTTAAGACATGGAGATGGCCCTGTTTTCTTTCCATTATATGATTACTCTGAAACCTATCAATTGCCTTTACATACTACCAGTGTTAACTTTCAGAGCTGATCCTTTTAATAGAAATTCCTGTCCAATATGTATAGTGAAAATCTCTACGTGACTCCTCAATATCAAATACCCAGGAGACCCAGCTCCAGCTTCCCTATACAGAAGGCCATTTGCAAAAGATACCAACTCTCTCTCTCCTATAATACACGTGATCTTCTCCAGCTAACATCATAAGATATTAAAAATTGCCTTTTTTCCAGTAGTTTACATTTCTGTCCTCTGATTACCAAGTAATGAGTGCCCTGGTTACTATAAAAGTCATGCACACATGTCTTCTGCCAGCATGGTGTCATGTCTTCTGTCAGTGTGTTATTTAGTACTCAATGTTCCTATTATCTTCAAACTGGCTCTGGATTTGTTCCAAAGATTGCAATGTTATTCATGAAAACTTTGGTGAAGGGTTTACAGTCTGTTTGAGCAATAGGTTGAAACAATGCAGGGTTTAGAGGGGGGAGACATGGGGATGGGGTTTTCGGGGGAAAGACAGAGGGAGTTCATATCTATATATCTGAGAGTCCATGTTAATCTGTCTGGATAAAAGGAATTCTGTGTGGTGAGGAAAATGTGGAGCACTGATACATGGAAGGAGGGAAATTGCTCTCCTAGACAGGAATCACCAGGAGGTCTCCCAGTCAGGTTAAGTCCCCTCTCTACTTTGATTATTTGCCAATTTATTACCATGTCTGCTATTCCAAACAAACAAATAAACAGAGCAGAAACCTGAAACATATCCGTATCAGGCTTCGAGATGAGACATTAGCAAAACTTTCATAAATGAAAATTTTTCAGAGCTAATTTGACTATTTCTTTATCTCCCCAAATCCTGTCACTCTAAATCAGTGTAAGAGCTACCCTCTCTGGATGGCTCAGTTTTACTATTACCAGAATTATTCAAGCATATTAGCAGACTTCTAGCCAAGAATACCTTGTGGTCTGATGTAAAGTCTTGTTTTCCTTGATTAAACCTTCATTTCTTATATTTGTTAGAACAAACAAGCAATTGAATATTTTATTAGAAAGAATATGATTTATTTTTGTTAGTTAATATATTTGCTCCATGGCAGAGCCTCAGGGGATGAATATTTTACTTCCTTGACAGCTCTAAAGGGATGGCACTTATAGAGTCTGATCTCAGCCTATTCTAGCAGTCTGCAAGTGGCATTTTGCAGTACAGAGGCAAATTTTCAGATGCTAAGAGAACTTCTGCTCATAAAAAAAAAAAAAAAAGAACCACATCATTTTCACTCTCCGACTTAGGTATTGTGGTTTTGGTATCTGCCTACTTGTGTCTGAATTCACACTTTTCCATGGATAATCAGTGTTGCCAATGCGATAGCAAACCCAAAGAGGCTTGCACACAGGTAGAAGCATTTGGCCCAAGCATAAGCAGGCTGTAGGAACTGTATTGTGGAGAAGGCTGGTGTGCAGGCAGGGACCATGTCTTAGGTATGGGGTGGGAACCTCTTCAAAGCATCCATTCTCCACCTCAGTCCCGTTTCTTTTTTCCCCAGGCCCATAGCAGTAAGTGAAGGGAGACCTTGGGTCCTTTGTCTGGCCAGCGCACACCACACACAGATGCTCTCTTCTTGCTACTCTGCACACCCTAAATTAACTCTCAGCTCCTCACTGCCAGCCCTTACAACCAAGGCCCAGAACGGATCATCTAGATACCTGTTTCACAATTAGGGCAATTAGTTTATCTTGGCCTGAGCAGTCTGGTCTTTGATTCATACAATATTTGGGCTATTAGCAGTAAAAGAGTAAACTGAATTGCTGAGTAGTGTACCGATCAGAGATAAAATATTGATGCCATATTAAATTTCCAACCAGAGCAGGACCCGCTGAGCTGGTTACGATACAAACACAATGTAGGAGACACTCCATACTATGGAGAGTTTAAAGCGTGACAGATCAAAACACACAAACAGTAGGATGGGAATGTACCCAGGGCCACATCAAGGTGTAGCAGCAAAGCCAGAAGAAAATCCAAGATTTCATGCCTTCCCTGCTAAAGTATCCAGAATCAGTCTATGAACTGGAAAGGAAAAGCTGTTAAAAAGGATATAAAAGGGGATCCTATTTAGGTTCAACCAGCATGTTCATTCTTGTACTGTCTGAGCCACAGATCCAACCACGGAGCACATGGATGATGCAACTTCTCCGTGGGCCACTGCGTGGAGAGGTACAAAGGTGAGCTGCAAGGATGAATGAAGACAGAAAGAAGCAGAATAAGGGATTGAACCAGAAGCTTCTGGTTTGTCCCAGGCAACCAGGGCAAAAAATCAAGGATTTTCCCAAGCATTTATCGCAGGTACACATCTCTGGTCTGCACATCACCTAGCACCCAATATTGCAAAGACAAGCTTACTCAAGAAGCGGTAAGCTCTGCCAAAGGCACTGATTCATTGATGACTTGCTTCCTAACAAAGGGCATCCCAAATAAAAAAATGTAGTCCCAAACCTCTCTAAACCCTGAGTGTACATACTTCAGCTGCCTGCTATCTCTGAAATCAGATCTGGATTCAAAATGCACAGCTTCTGCTTGTCTTTTCTTCCCAGGAATGATACTATAAGGGAAGAGGCAGTGTATTTAACAAAGCTGTTATGCAGTTTACTGATTGTGATTATTCAAGGCAAATGCTTTGAAGTAACAGCTTAGTGCAGAGTGACAGTAAACAAGATATAGAGATATACCTAGATGAGAAGAAAAATAAATGGCAATTAGAATTTATATGCTAGGCGTAGGAAATGCCAGTAAGACCTCAATCTCCAGCAACGACACTCTGCATTTGTACTGCCACTTCCCTGCAAGATCTCCAGGACAAATTACAAATGGCAATTAGACATCACTGAACCCCCAAATGGCACGTGAACATTAGCCTAGCTACTGTGTAGCCGAGGCAAATGACAAACAAACAAAAGGGAAGCCCTATTTAGACCTCCTATGCTAATGCTTAGGGTTGATCTAAGCACTTGCAACAGCATCTAAGTTCAAGACAATGATAAGCAATTCAGACCAGCTCTTGACTTCCAACATAATGAATGCAGAGGAGTTGGGGACTGTATTCAGACAGGCCACTATAAGAACACTTTTTATATTGTCATTTCTTCTCCCCATTCATTGCACTGGGAACTAAGGACTGGCAATCGCAGATAACATGGGGCAGAACTGTTCCTCATCATCTCGAATAACATGCAGCTATTTTCATCTTAGGTATGGGTACCCATGGGGGTACCTGAGCCCAGGTCTAAAGGATTTACTCAGGACTGACCAGAGAGTCCAGGGCAGACCTGGGAACAGAATCCAGCAGCCTTGACTCCGAAGTAGAAGGTAAATGTGCAAGTTGGACACCCCAGTACCTCTCTCAAAGCCCACGTGGGATGGAAATCCTCACAGGAAGCATGGAGGTCCCTTCACAGTGTCCTAGGAGAGGTGGCAGTTTGTAAACTTATAAATTGAGCACAAGCTGAAGAACGGTCAGTAAAAGAAACGTAATTTTCTCTTTTCTAGGCGCTTTTAGCTCCTCTTACATTGGTTGCGAACCTGCTTGCCATTAACTTTCAGTAGTTGAGACTGACTATACTCATTTTAATTTTCTGATTTCCATAAATCTCTCTTCTTGGACCCAAGACACATTGGTTGTACTGGGGGAAATCCTTAGGTGGTGAAGCTATTGCAACTCCATTGCTTTCAGTGGAGGGGTTTGCATACAGACTCCAAAGTGCACCTACGCAAACTTTGGCATGGCCAAGGAGCTACCGTACACTCTCGTAGAGCTGCAGGCTTTTGCTGCAAGTTTCCAAATGTACTTAACCCACTAAAAGGATATATGTTTTATTCTCATCCAGAAATCCTCTTCTCCTCTAAACAACCAGAGAAGAAAAAGGAGGCAGCCAGTACAGCAAAACAACGACCTGCCTTCAGGGTGCCAACAAGACTCCTTCCCAGCACTGGCATGAGTGACAGCCTGTACAATACTGTAGAGTTAAGATTCACCCCAATATTAACTTCCTCGCTTCTATTTCCTCCTCAGCATTCCTCCATCTGAAGTCTGTAAAATGCCACTGTTCCAAGGGGTAAAGCAAAGCATTATGGCTTATCGTGAATACTGTACGCAGAACATTGCTCTCTTTTTTTCCCTTTTGTTCCTACCTAATTCTATTTTTTAGAAAAATTATTAAAACTAATTGCATTATTTAATCCCATCACATAAAATCCTCCAGTGTTTCATTAATCAATGTAATCAAGCCAATCAAAATAGATAAAGGAGATCTTTTGGCAGGCTTTGATGAGATTTTATCAAAATCTCAGTGCATATTGTAAAGCCTTAGCATCCTCAGAAGCAAACTAACTGTGGAATGTGGAAGCTTTATCAAGCAGGCACTAATAAAGCAGATGATGCTCGGACCATTTTAAGAGGCTCTCCATATTAAACTAATAACAGCAATGTTTTTGTATTATATATTAAAAATATAAAAGCAAATGGAAATAATGTTCATTTTGTATACATAGAGAGATTGCTATAAAGCATTCACTTCTTTTAAGTAAGGAAGACGATACATGTCTGTGAGTCAGCAGACCATAAAGCCGGAATACTGTAAGGAAAATTCAGCGGGTAATGCAAAGGTTATATCAGAACAGCTGTAAGTGAAGAGCCTTATTAAAAGCACAAACCATTTCCTTTTAAATGTAGTACTCTTGCTCCACATCTGAATCATAAATAAATATGAATGAATAAGCTGTGTCTTGTGCAACATTGGTGTTTGCGTCTCTCCTTCCCCCTCCAGGTCATAGCTCCCATTCTTCATGCTTTTGCACTGACTAATCAGGAGGATAAGCTATTGAAATACTACCACAAGAATGGAAATTAAAGGGGTGTTGATGTAATACAGCACCATAAAGCCAGGAAACATATGTAGTTGGTAGATGCTACACTAGAAATACAGGCTGGTACGAGGTTGAATGAACACCTTACCAAACACTTCGGCCAGAAGAGATACAGCCGGGATCCCATCTAATGGGCTTGGTGAACATAGTATAAAATGCCATCAGTATTTCCCTACAGCTTCTGCCCCTTGCAGTTAGTTTGTCTTCTCAGATATCACAATTGCAGAAGTAGTTGCTAATCCACAAATGCAAAGACTTGCCAACACAGAAAATCCTAAACCCTTGGCTTAAAAAATCCCTATCTGATCTGGACCTCTAAACTGATGCAAGGCCACTGCCCCTCAAGGGAGGTCCTCTCCTACCCCTGTATTTCTAGCAGTAGTAGCAGAGATGGTGTTAAGAGACTCTCTTCGGCATCTTGTGGACAGAAATATCTTTCACTCACCCAGAGTCCTCCAGCTCAGCTACTACAGATCATCCCTGACATTCACTGACTGCATGGTAGACTACGAATATTGTGCCACACTCCAGTCCTTGTCCTGCCTCCTTCATTTTCATGTGTGCCTGGACCAGCTGTAGGGTCACCAACACAGCTGGGACAAGGAGACACTGTGCAACGCGCAGTAGTTACGTGCAGTACTCCTTAGGTTCTAATATCCCAGGAAAACTCAGGCAGTTACTCCCTTGGCTTAGTGCAGCCTGGCTTAGGAGACCCCTAAAAAAAAATCACATCCCAGGGAACAGACCTTGAAACACCAAAGAAATCAGCCTGACAAGTAGCACTCATTGCTTGCAAAGCAGAGAGATTTGAAAAATGAGCACTGCCTTCTCTTACAGCTACGTCAACACTTGTTCCAGCTGAAAACACTGGAAGTTTCACCACTTTCTTTCATTTAAAGACTCTTCGGGCCAAATCCTCCTACCCCAGCTGGAGCTGTATTCTCCCTCCCTTTTTTCCTCTTAGGCTACAACATGGAGATAGGCAACAGGTAGAACTCAACGTTGGCCATTTTCACAATGAGTTCAGCACTTCAAAAGGCACTGTTAGAGCTCCGCAATGACAGGGATAAAATCCAGCAGAAATAATGAAGGAGGAGGACCTTGGGTTTTATTTAAAATCAGGCAACATGGCACCACTTGATAGCTTAGAAAGCTGCTGAACTGAGTGTGTAGGTAGCAGCCCAACAACAGCAAAATCTAATGAATGCTGTAATTTCGCCTTATGTTGTGCTTTCGTTTCAATTTTGTGTTGCAAATGGTTTTGAATGGAATGAAGCTTGTTTCCCTCACAAGCAGGCTTTGCATTTTTTTCCCTTACTTTCCTTTATCCAAGCACCCAACGAATACAGCTCATTTTAAAAATAAAACCAGGACTGAGCAAAGGAAAATGTGTTAGTCACAGAAGTAGTCTGTAAAAACAGCACGGGAGGCCATGGATGAGCAGTTGCGGGCACCTCACACCTGATCCACCCGTCTTGGCTGGGTACTCAAAGGAGCAACCCTGCTCTATCTATCTCTGCTGCAAAATTGGACCTGGTACACCTAACGCAATCCCTTCAAAATGGAGCTAGAGTTTTGCTTTGAGCGAGTTGTTATATTTACTCTTGAACTCAACTTTGCATTACCAGACCTCATCTGTAACCCCTGTGGTGCCAAAAAGTCACTTCACATTAGCTGAAATCAAAGCTTTCTAGTTACAGACGCACAAGGTCATACTATTCTCAAAACATTTTCCAGCAAGTTAAAACACCGAAAATATTCTCTGGAAAAATCAGTATAGTTCCACTGAAGGGAGTGGCGCGCGGTCCACAGAGGCTCTCCCTCGTTTGTTGTAGCCATTCCAATCTGAGGGTGTGTTTATTAACTGGTTAATTAACCAATAGAGCTAGTCATGTCCTAACTACTGTCATCAGAAGGAAAAGATTTGTTTCATCTAGATATTCAACCATTAGAGGAATAAACCCAGAGATATGAGCTTTGTAGAGGGGGGGGTCACATTGTCACAATTTTATAATATTTTTTCCATTCCATTGGAATGGCTTTTATTGTGCGTTTAAGATGTTTAATTACATCAAGGGGAGGTATAAAATTTGTATTTGATTTTTTTTTTTGTTTTTTACATCTTTAATTTAAAATAACATTATCGGGAGGGGGAGAAATTGTAGTGGGATGCTGAGATCCTAGTCATCCCAGCACGCCACGCTGCTGCTCTTTGGACAGCAATCACAGGAGCCCGGCAGCAAGCTGTGGACGAGGTTCTTCCAAGCAGCAGCATCTGGCTCTCTGGCAAGCGGAACAGGCGGCCGCACCAGTCGCGTTGGAGTTGCCCCTGGCTTTGTCACATGGGGAAGCTGCTGACGGACTGTCTGGGTTGCTCTGTCCTTGTCTCAATTACATTTGCTTTAGATACGCACTTTTGAGGCACATAAATCTCTAGATCAAACCCCACTGCCGGTAGAATCCACTTGCTCGTGCTCTTCCATGCGCTGTGTTATGGTCAAACAAGCGCGTTTCCCTGCGCCCGCATCCAAAGTGCCCCACGAACCACAGCTCACACCCGTGCAGAAGGGCCGCCAAAACTGATATTCCTGTGAATTTAAGGCTGTCCCTCAGGACACTGTACTAGCAAAACCTTGCCTGAACATTTTAACATCGTTGTGTTTTTATGAATCGCTGGTTAATGAAAAGATTTACTGATTTTTTTTTTCTTTTCGCCAAAGCTTTGCCTGTTCGCATCGGGGAAGGTAAACATCTCCTTTCTTGCACTGTCAGCAACGCAACTGCAGGCGGTGGTGATTTCTAGAGGGCTGGGATCGACGCTGCCGGATGCCAGCATCGAAGGCACGCTCTGAGCGGGGGACACGGTGGTGCGCACACGCCTGCTCCCTCCCTCCTTCGCCCGCCTCCCACTACAGAAACAATTAAGCAGACTTGTACAACAGTGACTTTTTTTTTTTAAATTAGTATAAACACAACCCAAACCTGCTCATATTAAAGCAATTAAGGAATTAAGGGATGTCACAGCATGTGGGGAGAGCTAAGCTATTATTTTATTTCTTGATAGATAGTAAGTTCACTGAAAATTTGAGTATCATGCCATTCAAAACTATTTGTGAGTGTGGGTGAAATCTGGAAAACAAAAAAGTCTTAATTCGTTTGGATTGTCTTTTAAGGAAGACTTTATTTTGAAAATGCCAGTGGTTTGGGCTTTTTAACTTCTTCTAAATTAAACTTTTATTTTTCATTTTTAAATAGTGTTTTCCTATCAAAAATAGACTAAGAAAAGTTTTTAAAGGAATTAAATAGCCTAAAAATAAAATATTTTATGCCAGCTAAGCACAATGTCTGTGGTTGATTCAAAGTCACGTTTCCAAGGCTTTTTAAATTATGTGTAAAATCTGAAAAAAAAAATCTGGTTTTAGTTGTGTATAGTCCACTTTTACCCTGACTGTTTTCTGCTTCAGTCACCAAAAAGTAAACATGTTATTCACCCAACTCCATACGTAAGGTGCTCAAAACCCCACCGAAAGACTTAGGATGAATGCACTGACCTTTCCACCAGCCAGACAACTCCCTTCTCCGTCACCTCAAAAGAAGAAAACGTCAGAAGCCCAAGTCCAGAGCAGGTGAATGGGTTGGTACTGGATGAGTTTTCTACAAAATATCCTAACAGGATTCAGTTTGGGAAGAAGTTCAGGCTAAAATCTTGCCTGTGGTGGTGCAGAGGAAAGGGAAAGCCCAGCTAAGGGCCAGGCAACCACTCAGGGAATCACAGGAGGAGGATTTTGTGCCCCAGAGCCATCCCCAGGTGGTTGAAGGTCTTTATAAGGATTCAGCATGGAGGGCTTGCTGCCTTAAAGGGGCGAGGGGGAAGAGAGGGAAGGGGAAAAAAAAAGGAAAGGCAAGTATAAAAACTGCTTTTACCATGAGTAAGGAAACACAGAATAATTTACAAACTGACATTTGATGGATTTATAAATATTCCTTTGGGACAAACACTTAAAAGTATTTGATCCATGCTGCAATATTTTCATTGGGTTTAATAAGTTTGGAATCCAGTCTCTCCTTCCCTCTCCCAAGCCACACACACGTGCAAAAACTGGATCTAAGAGGGGGGCATATCCAGTGCCACTTCCACAGCCACCGCTGCCGTGTTCCCTGAGACACCGGCAGCCTGGCTTTTCTTCACTTTCACCATAAGGACATTGGTGATGTTAGTGCATAAAAGGAAGAAGAAAATATTTCATTGAAAGGACAAAACTCCCAAGGCTATTAATTCATAGAACCCACAATATCCTATGTGTCGGGAATGGGTGCTAATGCATGAAGATGCCCGGCTCTCCCTCAGGGTGCTGCTGCTTTCCAGAGGAACGGGAACGCGAGGCTGCAGGGGAACTATGCCGCCTCCAGCAAATTTGGGTAGATCCCTCAATATCCTTCCATCTTTTAAAAAAGGGGGAACTTTCTGGGATGGGCCAATGGCATCCTGGCTTGCATCAGGAATAGTGTGGCCAGCAGGAGCAGGGAGGTGATGGTGCCCCTGTATTCGGCACTGGTGAGGCCACACCTCGAGTACTGTGTTCAGTTTTGGGCCCCTCACTACAAGAAGGACATCGAGGTGCTGGAGCGTGGCCAGAGAAGGGCAACAAAGTTGGTGAAGGGTCTGGAGCACAAGTCTTATGAGGAGCAGCTGAGGGAGCTGGGGTTGTTTAGTCTAGAGAAGAGGAGGCTGAGGAGAGACCTTGTTGCTCTCTACAACTGCCTGAAAGGAGGTTGTAGCGAGGTGGGGGTCGGTCTCTTCTCCCAAGTAACAAGTGATGGGACGAGAGGAAATGGCCTCAAGCTGCGTCAGGGGAAGTTTAGATTGGATATTAGGAAAAACTTCTTCACCGAAAGGGTGGTCAAGCATTGGAACAGGCTGCCCAGGGAAGTGGTTGAGTCTCCATCCCTGGAGGTATTTAAAGAACGGATAGATGTGGTGCTCAAGGACATGGTATAGATGGACTTGGCAGTGATAGGTTGACGGTTGGACTCGACGATCTTAAGGGTCTTTTCCAACCTTAACAATTCTATGATTCTATGGTTCTATGATTCTTATAAATTCACAGTTCTTTGGTTCCCAGCAAAGGAACTGACTCGCCTAAATACAACTGGTTCTAGTTAAGACAAGGAGCCAAATTAAGCCCTCGAAGCTGCACGGTCTTGTACTTGCAACAGACCTCCCTCAGGTCTGGGATCACGAGGGGTGCAGAGAGCAAAAGCAACTCTTGGCAAATGTTTGCGAGGCTCGCTATTGGAATGAGCACTTTGCACTCTCGATCTGCCTCAGGTGTGTAGCCACATGAGTTTTTACACATCCTTCGGTTGAACCTGAGTGAAATTTAGCACTCTAGGGCATCATGTGGAGTTGTCCATTTGCCTGTTTCTCCATGGGTCTCTAAACCACGTAAATGGTGCTTCCTCAAGGACAGTTTGAAATTCCTTCTCGGGAAGATGCTGTGAGTATTGTTTCCTTGGATTTTGAAGACAGGCAATAAGAAGCCTGAAAAAGGGATGTGGGTGTACATGTGAAAAGCAGCAGATCAGTCCTCCCCCAAGCTCTTTGCTTGACCTTCATTTATAGCACAATTCCTCCCTTGCAAAACAGAGATAGTACATCCCTATAGCATCAGGTGTGGTGTGAATTAATTCATTAGTACTGGCAAGGTATTCAAATGCTAGATTAATTTCGTAACTAAAGATAATTAAAGTATTTAATAACAGAGTAATAACTAGAGTTTCATTCAGCATGAAGTTCTCTTATCGGCTCACCCATAAATACCCGATTACTGCTCAGCCTTTTTTTTCCCCGCAATCCATAGCATCCTTGTCCACATTTTTTCTAAGGTCCCCAACTGCATTTCTCAAAACCATTTTGCCATTTCCATTCCAGGCTGATTTTTCCTTCAAGATTTTGAGTCATGCACAGGTTTGACAAAATGGCCATAACAGCCATGTTTGAAGCACAAACGTAGAAACTTCCAAGGCTCAGTGCCGCAACGTGAAAACCATTTTTGTGGGAGCATAAAGAGACCCATTTCTCTCAGAAGTATTTTTCCTCAAAATAGAGGCCCACTTGGGCTGCAAAATTAGCTTGTCTGCCTGAGAAACAGCTTGCACATCTATTTACTTTAGTAAATGGACTTGGATTTGTGATCTTAGTGCATGCCAAAAATCTGGAGTGTTAAAAGTCCTGTGTTTCATCGATAATAATTTATACATCTCACACTGGAAAGCTATTTTGAATGACAAGTGCAGGGTAAAATACAGCCAGTGGTGTTTATATTAGTTCTTTTTTTTTTCTAATAGGCTTATATAATAACCCCTGTAACAATTAATCCAAGCACAGAGGCTAAAACTATCTACAGTGCAAGAGGATAGCATGAAAATAAAATATTTTATTAAAAAATGTTCTCTGGTTTAAAAATTCTTAGTTATGTGACAGGAATCAGCTGTCTTCCTTTTGTAGTGTTTCTTTATTAAAGAACTGCAGTAGGTTAAGGGGAGTTGGACAATTATACTATTATACTAGAATTTGCATTTCTTGATAATGCTTATGTCAAAAAATGTTGGAAAGTTGCATTTCAATAAAATATTTAAATTGCTGACATAGCCTGTGACTGTCTGTGCTACACAGACTAAAGACATACTGCATGTCTTACATATCTAATGAATTTCTCATTAGATATCAAACGTGTAGATTTATGGAGTGTATAGACTAAATCACAGCAAATGCCCTAAATATGGAGCTATAGAAACCTACTCCCAGCTCCATGGTCCGGTAGGAATCCTACAGCAGTAGTCCAAAATCCTGCAGGTAGTCCAAAAGCAAAGTATGATACAAGACAAATATGCTGGGGCTAAAATCAAAATATTACAAGGGGCAAAATGGGGCTGGAGTTACTGCTTGCCTACAGGGTTCACTAAAGGTGAGAGCAGGAGTTGATGAAGTGAAAACAAAAATTTTGTTGCCTTTTCCTCAAAAGCAATACAAGGAAGAGACGTGTGGCACAGCAAGTCAAGTCCTAGCTGGACATTCTTGCCCCGGCCAACTCCGTCTTCCTGCCCGTACGCACCCATGCACCAGCCCCAAGCCTCTCCCCACACACAGGGCTTGTGAGCGCTGTGCCCATCACCGTCGCTGCTCCATCCTCCTCCTCCTCCCAGCCGCAGGCAGGGCTGAAGAGCCGGGTTCTGCCCTTTTTCCCCTCCAGCAGACTGTGCACCAGCCCTGATCCCAGCACTGCCCAGAGAACCAGAGCAGAAAGACACGCCAGAGCATTGGTCACGGCTCTCCTCCTTCAAATGAACACCTGCAGCCAGCCCCACTCCCACCCATCCTTGCCACAGCAAGCTTCAAATAAACTGCCAGCATATTTTATCTATTATCTTATCTTCACTTCATCGTGATGGTGCTGGGTTTACACATAGGAAAAGAAGAACTTCAGGGCTTGGAGGATATTCTCCAGGTCTCATCCATAGACTCAGCACAAAATACTCCCTAGGCAGACACCAACAAGCAAGAATATGCTTCAGGTGGCCAAACCAAGACACTTTGGAAGGATTCTGCTCTTACTGATTGGGTTGTCGGCACCTGCTGAACTCAGACTCTTCTTGGTGTTCAGTGTCGCCATGTCCATCAAGATGCAACATCGAGGCAGCCACATCACTGGTCCACCTAAATGAGGCACCAAGACATGGTCACGGTGAGTACGGGAAAATATATGGTCTGGGTTGTGTTATTTACAGACTGCTGCTTTTCAGCTGGGGATGCAAAAAGCTTTAACCTTGCACCAGGAAGGAGCTGAGGAACTGCCCGTCACAGGTGAGAGCGGCTCAGGCTGTAAATGTGGCTTTGTTGCCTAAATACAGATGTCCAGTGTCACCTGAGATGTCCCCAGGTGTCCCAGCTGGCTTCCAGCTGCTGAGCCAGGGGGGCACAGATCTCCTGCAAGTCCTCTGCCAGACCCACCGGTGCTGCGTGGGCGTCTCAGGGGCTCGAGGGCATCGTGGATGTTCCTGGCAACCACATTCAGGCAACCGATCTGAACCCTGTGCCACAGCAGTGTGTGGGGACAGGACACGGCTAAGAAATGACAAAAAAATCCATCCGGAAGGTATTTCTTTTCCCAGGTAAACCTCCCGCCAAAGAATCTCATCGCAGTGTTTATCAGTGAGTGCACACGGAAGGAGGTTTTCTTCTCCTCAACAACCTGTTGATATCAGATTTACCCACACCATCAGTATGAAAATAAACACAGAAGGCAGGCACGCTTCCATGGAAAATCCTGGTGCGTCTGATTCAAGTCCCTGCTTCTTAGACACAGGCATAAACCAGCGTGTCATTCATGTCCCCCTTACAGGGAGAGACTTTAGAGAAATACGGAGACAGCCCCTAGCATGGCTGTCTCCGGACAGGAAAATGAAAGCTCCGGAGACTCCTCTCCTCCCATCAGAAATCCCTTCGCAAGCAGCCATCTGAGTAGACGCGGGAGAGGGGGAGCTGCGGGAAGAGCAACGCTCCGGCGAGCGAAGATGAGAAGAAGGAGGTGGGCACGGTGCCGTCCCGGGGGACTCGCGTCCTCCCATACCATTAAGCCAGCGGGCAGATCAGCCGGGGCTCTGGGAGCAGGCAGGGGAGGGAGATGAAAGGCTCCTGGAAGGAATCAGGTGCAGAGGGTGGGCAGATGCTGCTAAAGAGCAAAGAGACCCGGCCAGGCTCATTTGTCTGGAAGGGAACCAGCAGGAACTTTCTTTTTATCTCCAATTGCGGATGTTAGGGTAGTTCCTAAAGGCCACAGCCAGTTTGGACCCCACCGCTCTGCCTCTCCCTGCCTGGACGGGGAAGGAAATTGCGGTGTTATTTTTTTCCGCAGGTAGATAATCCCCCGCTGTGATGGCTGCGGACCCGTTACCTCCTCTCTGCCTCCGGGACCGGTCGGGCTCTACCTCCCCCAGCAGAAACCTGGCCGGGCAACGGTTGGTCTGTTTGTCCAACGACCAGTTGAACATGGCCGGGTGTTTCTGGTCCGAACCACGGCCCTGCCAAAGCCAGCCCTGCCTGCCTGCACCGGCCGCTGCCCGCCCCTGCCTGCGGATTAGCCATGCTCCACCTGGTCTGCCTGGGATTTAATGGGGCACCCCCTTGGCAGGCGGGGTGTGCCGGGCACGGGCCCGTCTGTCTGTCTGTCTGTCTGCCTGGGGATTAGCCTGGCCCCACCTGGGCTGCCCCCAGCTCTGCTCACCAGGGTGAACCCAGCCTGAGCAGCTCCCTTCTGTGTGGGCCACAGCTGTCTGTCCGTCTGTCTGTCTGGGAGAGATGGGTGGGCACTGCTCTGCCCATCCAACCACCATGTCTGTCTGTCTGTCTGAGAGTTATGGATGGGCACTGCTCTGCCCATCCTACCGTCGTGTCTGTCTGTCTGGGAGGGGAGGCTGGACACCCTCATGTCTGTCTGTCTGTCTGGGAGGGCAGCCACACGCTGCCATGTCTGTCCGTGAGGGGCTGCTGGGCACAGCCCTGTCCATATGTCTGTCCGTCAGGGGATGCTGAGCACAGCCGTGTCCGTCTGTCCGTCCGTCAGAGAGGCCGGGCACTGTCCGTCCGTCCGTCCCCCCCCCCGCCCACCCGGGCCCCCCCCTCCCCTCCCCGGGGGGCGGCAGCTGCGGCGGCGGCGGCGGGGGAGGACCGGGGCGGGGAGGGGCGGCCGCCGGCCCCATCGCCGTCCCCCCCCTCCCTCCTTCTCCTCCCCTCGGCGGAGATTAAAAGCTGCTGGAGGGGGGAAGAGCCGGGATTAGGCCCGGGGGTGCTGCCAGCCCCGGGGGGGGGGACGCGGGAGCCCGCCCCGCCGGGCAGCGGGCGGCCGCATTGTCCCCCGGTGCCAGCACCGGGCGGGACCGCGGGCAGGGCAGGCACAAACCACCAACAAACCCCAACCAAATCCCCCCAAAAGCCTATTTGCACCCACAGGAGGCGGCTGAGCGGGACCCCCCCCCCTCCGCCCCGGGGATGCGGGACCCCGGCTGGGAATCCTATCCCCCCGCCCCAAAATAAAACCAACCCTGAACCCCCCCGTTACCGGCTCTGCTTTTCCAGGCTCGGTCCAGGACAAAGATCTGCGGGAAAGTTGCCCGCGGGGATGGCGCTGGTGGGGGAAAGCAGTTTGCGGGGGGGGGGGGGGGGATTATCGTTTGTTGTGTTTTTTTTTTTAGGGAGAAATTGCGCTGCTCTGGTTTGATTATTTTATTTATAAGTATCAAATGAACTTCGCTTCCCAGGAAAGAGGGGTTGAGCAGGACTTTGTTTAACTCGGTGAAGGGCGCGCACCGCTCCGCGCCCCCCCCCGGCCCCGCTCCGCGGCCGCGGCAGCGCCGCCCGGCTCCGGTCACCGGGGCTTCACCGAGGGGAAAAAAAAAATATATATAAAAAAATACAGAGCAACCCCTCAAGGGCCGAGACTCGGCGTAAATACACCTTCTCAGCAAACCGAGCGACTGAAAGTTTAATTTTTTATCCTTTCTCCCCGAAGCCCAGGGCAATGCCCCCAGCGAAGGCGCCGCTCAGGCCAACGCCGGCGCTTGGCAGCGCTGGAAATGAGCGGGGGGGGGGGGAAAGGACTTTTCCCTTGGCTGCGGGGCACGGATTCGTTTGCAAACCGCAGCTTCACCGCTGCCACCGCTCCGCATTGTCGTGCTCTTAAATACCCTGAATTAGGCAGCTCTTAAAAGTCCCTTTAAAGCAGGCGGCGGGGGCCAGCCCTATTTGCACAACTTCTCGGGGGTTGCGCTGCCGTTAAAAATAATAATAATAATAATAATAATAATAATAATAATAATAATAATAATAATAATAATAATAATAATAATAATAATAATAACGGTGGGAATGGAAGGGGGGAGGCCGGGGAACGGTGGCGGCGGGTTTTCCCGGCGGCGGGGCCGGGAGCTGCGGCGGAGGCCGGGCGGGGCGGAGGGGCCGCAGCCCCCGTCACCTCTCAGGTACGAGCGCTTCCCCTGACACTGATGTAACGGCATTAGAGTTAATGGCAGCAGCCTGGTCCTCATTATTAATTGTCTTTGTGTTTGGATAAAGTATGTAATCTTCTCCTCAACCACACCATTAAAATAGGTTGCCTTTTCAATTAAGAACTGTCTTGAGCACAGCAGTCAATTTTCCTAATGAAGATGCATTATATTTTCACTTTTTTTTTTTTTTTTTTTAATAATGGGAAAATCCAACGTTTTCATTAGGCGTGATTACGGAGAAAGTACAAGAGGGGGTTTGTCTAAACTAAATGTGGCCCGCGTCGTGTATTAAATACCAGGCTTTTAAATAAATTGAAATTTCATACAGATAAGACGCAAGGTTGGGGTACAAATGCGGTCAGATTCGCTTCCTTCAGATTAAAAAAATGCGGGGTCCATTCTTTAAAACGCACTTATCAGATATAGAAAATAATGATTAAAACAACTACAGTCGACTCTTAGCTGCAATTACTCGGGTAAACTTTTCGCTCAGCCTAGTTTGCTTACATTAAACCTGAGGATGATGCTTTAAAATAGACTTGCACTTTCTGCTAATGTGCAGCTTTGGGGAACAAACAGCACAGTTTAATCATGCAGAAAGACACAGGAGCCAGAATCGTCTCACAATTAATTTACCAAAATAAACCCGAAGCTGCCTGCATTGTTTAATATTTAGCTTCCACTCCCCTCCTTCCCCTGGAGAAAAACAGCCCTGGTTCTTTAGAAAGGAGGAAGGTTGGGGGAGCTTTGGGGGAGTTGGGATTTTTTTTTTTTCCTCCTTTCTTTTTCACATTGGAAAAGAAATATTCCATCGCGTGAAAGCGAAGAGTTAAATTTTACATAATGCAAAATACTTTCTTTTTTTTAAAAAAAAAAAAGGAAAGAAAAAGGGGAGGGGGGGACGACAACTCTACGGGGGGGGGGAAGAAGAAAGTGCGATATTTGGGAGGCCGGGAAGCTGCCGGAGGACGGTGCCCGGGTTTCAGCGCGGTGCCGTGGCTCCGGGATCTTTGTTAGCGGCGGCCGGCGCCGGCCCCTGCCCGCAGGGAAAATCCCAGCGCCACCGGCCCCCGCCGAAGGGAAAAATTCCCCGTCGCCTTCGGGGCTGGTTTTAAAGTTGCCAATATGAAAACTAACCGCCTGCAAGGGAGAGGGAAGTTAAGCATAGGAGTAATTTCTTATTCGGATGGTAACAACAGTTGGTTTCTGATCTTTTGGAAGCTTTCTGCGTTGTGGCTTTGTTTGGCGGGGGGGGGAGGGCTGCTTTGGGGGTTTCGGGGGGTATTTTTTTAATGAACATTTGTTTCTCCACCAGCCAGCGGCTAAAGAAGATCTGCAAAGAATGGCAAAGAAGATTTTCGATTAAAACCTTAGCCCATCTCCACGGATTACTTTATATCGATTCCTATATATATGGCTGCAATTGATGGGCTCTAATTAAAAATCCAGAGGCGGGGGGTGGGGGGGGGAAGTTCTTTCTGGGTCTCACTAAAAGGAGCTTTTCATATACGGGAAATAAAGGTTATAAAAGGTTACAAACGAAAGACTAGTTTAAAGCTTCTCTGCGGTTTTCTTTTCTTCTTTCTTACAAAACCCCTTTTCTGGCTCTTTCTCTCCCTCCCCCCCCCTCCCCCCGACCCCTTCATTTCTCCCAAGTTTGCCAACACGCGAGAGATGGGACTGGAACCGTTATTTTAATATCTGGGTTGGGAGCTATAATCTGATTGCTGCAGAAAGCTGCTCATCAAGGTAACTTCATGGCCTGGAGAGAAAAATTATGTAAACTGGCAGCATTAGGGCCTTTCATCAGCACACACAGACACACACACACACACACGGACACACAGCCGCATAGACACACACCCCGTCCCCGCACCGGCCCCCGGGGGATGCCCCGCACCGGCCCCCACGCGTGTACCCCCCCCCACGCACAGCCTCCCCCAAAGACATTTCTTTTTTCATTTATTTAATGCTGTTAATTTATTTCTCTATTTAAAGAAGGGTTTTTTTTTGGGGGGGGGGGTACGACCCCCCCCCCCCGGTGCACATAAGACCTTCCCTCAGGTGCCAGCCCTCGCCTCCCTCTCTCTGCTCTCGGGGTAACATTTTTAGGACTTGCCCGGCTCCGAGATGAGCTGGGCAAATCGCACATCGCCCCTAAAAGCCTCCACCAGCCCCTCCTCTCCTCCCCCGGGCCTCCCCATCCCAATCATGAAACTTGGGTTCATCTAGGTAAGATGCTGCCTTAATATATGTATATATAATTTTTTTTCCTTCCCCAAAGGAGGTGACGGCTCTGCCATCCCTCTCCCAGGCGTTTGGAAAAGGAGGGGGAATATTTTTTTTTTTTTTAGCATTCCGGCATTTTAAAACGAATCCGACCCTTTCTCGAAGTGGCACAGCTTTGCCACTGCCTCTGGCTTTGCACCCCAAAAGGGAGATTGGGGGGGGAGGGAGTGTCGAACTAAAAAAAAAATTAAAAAAATTAAAAAACCAAACCCAACCCGCAATTGAATTGCAGATAAACTTCAAGGAAAGTCTGGAATATTTTAACTAGACACAAATCCGATGAGGGAAAAGCTTAAAAGTGCGTAGCATGCATCGCTTTCCGAGCCGCGATACAGAGGTGACAAATAATAAATCGGTTCATTGGGGGGGGGGGGGGGGGGTTGCTTCTTTCCTTAACTTTCACCGGACCTGAATAAATGATAATATTTTTCCCCCCCTTTGGTGATAACGTAGAAGGGCAGAGCTCGGCGCGGTCCGGCTGGTGAGCGACAGCCACGGCAGAAAAACCACGCGCGGAACGGTCGCGATAGCGAGGGTCGGGAATTAAATCGGAGGGAGGCGAAGTGAAGAGGGAGAAAGAGAAGAGAAGAGAGAGAGCTACTCCGAGAGAGAAAACGGCTCTGTAACACGATTGGCATGGGAAAGTTGGAGAACTTACTGAGAAGCAGAAGTTACAGTTTCTTTTTCATCCCAGAAGCAGATTTTGGTTCTCTGAGCACAAAGTTCTTAGAGGGCACCAAAAAATAATAATAAAAAAAAAATGAATCACGCATCTCCACTCACTCCCCGTTAGCCCCAGCTAGTCTGGCTCTCTGGGACGGTACCTGCTCTGAAACGCTTTCCAAATGGACCAGAAGAGATTGGAAAGTTTAAAAAAAAAATCATAAAAAAATAAAAAAACCCAAGTTCCTACAGCTGCAACGATTATTATTAATATTTTTTTTTTTTCAACTTTTCCCCGGGCCGCAGAAGGCTGAAGGCAGAGGCAGCTGCGAAGGGTGGGCAGGATTGCTCCAGGAGAGAAGGTTCCCCCTTTTTCCCCCTCTCCGATCCGATCTTTGCAAGAGCCATTCCGACACATTGCTAAGCTAACGGGAAATTCTCTTTGATAAAGCGGTGTTCCCAGCTTCTGGGTTTTAAAACCTAAATCTATATTCAAATCTGGCTGAAGGTGTGTTCTGGGATTTATGAAAGCCTCTTAAAGGGGTAAATTTACCAAACCGTGACAAAATCATCACAATCTTACTTTAGACATCTGAAGTGGATGAGAATTTTAAAGCGACCCTTGTTTATTTAAGTAACACTGTCCAGCTCTGCCACTTGTTTTATTGGCCGGGTGAATTATTCCC
Source organism: Nipponia nippon (assembly GCF_047370975.1). Classification (NCBI taxonomy): domain Eukaryota; kingdom Metazoa; phylum Chordata; class Aves; order Pelecaniformes; family Threskiornithidae; genus Nipponia; species Nipponia nippon. The sequence goes on from NW_028262302.1 coordinate 27,064,970, forward strand.
AACTTCTCAGGCTGGGGGGGGAGCAGAGGGAAAGGCTGGGATGTCCCTGCTGCCTCTGGCAGGCTGCAGGCAGGGCTGCAGGCAGGGCTGCAGGCAGGGCAGCGGCGCTGCCTGCCCGCTGCCCCACGGCCAGGCAGCCGGCACAGATGCAGGCAGGGATGGCAGCGCGGCTGGGCTGCGCTTCCAAACCTGAATTTTATTTCTCTGCCTTGCTCAGCCCTCCTCTGCCCGGCTCCTTCCAGCCCCCGAACACCCCTTGCTTTCTTTTTTTTCTTATTTTTTTCCCCCCACTTTTATTTTTAATCGATTTCGAAAATACCCTCCCGGTCGGGATGCGGGGGAACGAATTATCTCTTTCATTCTTCCAAGGTGGATTAAGGTTATTAAATAATATGTGGGGGCGGGAGGCGATGGCGAAGCGGGGGGGAAGGGTTCAATCGGGATATTTATCGCCGGGGCTCTGCTGAAGGGCCGCGCCGCCGGGCGGGGAGGTGAGAGGGAAGGGTTCGCCCGGCGTGGGGCTCGGTGCGGGGGTTGGGGGGCTGCTGCGAAGGGATTGGGGGGCTGCAGCCACCCCTCGCTACCCCTCAACAACGAAAAAAAGAAAATCCAAATAAACAGCAAAACCACGAAAAGTCCGTCCGTCCGTCCCCCCCCCAAAAAAAGTCGCAGGGGGAGGGGAATTCAAGATGCAACGCCGGGGAGGGCGGGGGCCAGGGTCCCGGGGGGCGGGGGGGGACCCGGTACCAACTTTCCGCCAAGTCGCCTCGCAAAAAAAAAAAAAAAAAAGGCAAAAAGCGGCCAAAGTGGGAGCGGCTCCGGCGGGCAGGGCTGCGGCTGGGCGAGGGGCTAGTTTGTTTGTTTGTTTGTTTGTTTATTTGTTTAATTTCCCCTCCTCTCCCCTCCCTCCTTCCCTTCTGCCCCCTCCTTCCTCCTCCTCTCTGGGAGGAAAGACAAAAAAAACCCCACCACCCCACCCCACACCAACCCCCCCCAAACGCACCCGGCCCAGCCCGAGCATCCCGAACCTGCTCCTGCCACCGCCAGCCCGGGCTGCGCCGCAGGCCGGGGGCGAGCGCCATGGATCGCCGGCAGCCAGGCTCGCCCAGAGCCACAAAGCAGCGCATTAATTGCTATAACTTCATTACCATAGGTCACCCCATTAAAATGATCGAGCCGCTGCATTTTTTCCCCCTGTTGTCAGAAGTGAGGGAAGGGTGTGAGCGCTCCCTCCCTCCGACCCCAGCCTCCCCCGGCCTCCTGCCTTTTGCCCAGAGCTGTATTTTGGGGTTTCTTTGAGCCGGGAGAAGTTGAGCGGGGACGGGAGGCGCGGCCCGGGGCTCCCGGCCGGGCTCTGCTCGGCGGCGGGGACCCCCCGGCCCCCCCACCCCTTTCCCGCACCGACTTTATTTTTATTAAAAGATGTGCACGGCCGTATTTGTAAATTTGCCACTACCTAAGTCCCATTCTACACCATCAGAGGTTAAAAAAAAAAATAAAAATAAAATACGTTTATACCCCGCCAGGTGACTCAGGTCCCCCCGCCCCGGGGATGCTCGGCCCTGGGGCGCGGACCGCTCCGCGGGTGCGGTAGGGGGGAACGGCGGCTGGGGGGACCCCGGGTCCCCGCTCCCCTCTCTGCCGATCTGGGGGATCCCCCCTTTGCTCCCCCGGGTTTTCTCTCGCCCAGCTCCGCGCCGCTCCGCCAAGGGCTCCTGGGAGGCTCCGCGGCCCCCTCCCCAATATTGACTTGTATATTTTTATATCTTTTGTTGCTGTTGTTATTACTATCATTCTACCCCCCAGCTTTTTACAGACCCCCCCTTCCTCTCCTTCCCCAGGCAACACGCTAACGCCATCGCTGCTGGCCAGTCCATCCCATTCATTTCTACAAGGACTTCAGACGCTCCGCTCCATAACGTATATTTTTAAACCGAGCAGCTTCTTTTAATGTATATTCTCGTGTCATTTCGGTGGCTGTTATTTCTCGCTTGATTGTCCCCCCGGTACAGCAGCGGCCTGTTTTTTCCTCCCCCTGTTGTGTGTTTTTATTATTTCCCCCTGGCTTAGATGTGTCAATCACTCTCTCCCTGCCATTGGTTGGAGAGTTTGCGTCAAAAAGTTGCCAGAGAGGCGCTTTCTCAGCAAAGCTCCCCGAGAGAGGTAGAGACCTCAGCTCCAACGCACCCTGCCACTATTATTAAAAATAAAATCACTTGACCAGCTCCGGCACCGGCCAGCTCTGTATGTACCGAGCCCAGACCCCGAGCATCCCTGCATCCCTCTCCTGCACCGTCCCCTCCCCTTTCTCCCCCATTTATTCTTCTTTTTCAAACATTTTTTCTCCCCCCCCCCCCCCCCCCCCCCATGTCCTGGGCATGTGCATGCGGCCAGCTCTCTAACCTCCCGCTTTGTGTTTTCTCTCCCAGCTCAGCCCGACCCCTGAATTTGGCCGAGGATCCGAGGTTTCACCCCTCGCCCCCCCAGCCCTGCCCGCGGCTCCGGCGAGGCTCGCAGGTAAGTCCGACCCGCTCGCTTCGTCCTTCCTCGGGGGCATCGAAATACAGGGCAGGGGGGGAATTACGATTATTATTTTTAATTTTATTTTTTGTTTTAAAAAAAAAAAAAAAAAACAAAAGCGGGTGCGTGCGCGCTGGTAGCGGTGAGCCGGGGGGAGCAGGCGGCTCCCCGGAGGAGATGCCCGGGGGAGGCCGGGCCAGGCCGGGCGGAGGAGGGAGGCGGCCCCGGGCCGGGGGTAACCGGGGGCGGCAGCGGCCGCTCGGCCCTCGGCGGGGCCCGGGAGCCGCTGGGTGAAAAGGAGAAGGGGCAAATCCGAGAGGCGGGGAGGCGACTCCCACGGCCGGGCTCTCCCCCGTGGGCGGGCGGAGGTCGGGCGCGGAGCCGGCTCGGCTCCGCGGGCAGGCGCGGTTCTTCACCGCGATCTCGTTGGGTACATTATTATTATTATTACTATTTATTATTTTTCCCGGCCTGATCCTTTGGACTTTGGTTATTCCCTGGCCCCAAGGTGGACTTGTAAAATGAGAAATAACCGGGAAGGAATTTCTCCCCTCTCTCGGCTCCTGCCTGAGAAACGTCCTCGCTCCTCCTTGCGACGCGGAGACTCGGCAAAGTAATTTTGCAAAGGTGGCCGGAGAACAGGGCTGGGAGCGGGGAGAGCAACCTTCAAGGCGTTTTTGGAGCCCGAGCTTCATGGCTCGGCGCGGGTGAAACGGATGGCGAGAACGGCATCCAGGTCGGAGAGGGGCTGGAGCTGTTTTCCACCTCCCTTATCTTATTATTTTATATTTTTTTTAGCCGTGGGAAAGCGCTTCCCAAAGGCACCGGTCGAGTATAACGCGCCCCGGCCTCCCTCCTCTGAATCGCACCGCGTTGACAAAGAGAAAGTCGGGAAAGTCCTTGTGCACCGGCACAAGTTTCTTTAGAGCTAAAAACCTCCGTCGGTGCGGAGATTTATTTAGATTTCGGCTCCTCCGAGAAGTTGAGCTTTATTATTTATTTCTTTGGAAAAGATGCAACTCCAGTTTAAAAAAAAAACAAACCGAAAACCAAAACCAGTTAAAAAACGCGGCCGGGCGGCGGTGGGGAGGCCAAGCTGGGTCACAGGGCTCCGCACCGGCGGCCGGTGCCCGCCGAGCCCGGCTCCATCGCTGCCGGCCGGCGCCTTCGTTTGGCCGCGGCGGAGAGGAGCCGGCGGCCGCGGAGCTGCGCGCAGGTTCGGGGGGGAGGAGGAGGGCGGGAGGCCGCGGAGCGGAGCCCCGGCGGCTCCATCCAGCCCCGCCGAAAATTCCCGTCTTGGGAAATATCAACCCAAAGCCTCCCTCCGGCGGGGAAAAAATAAAAATTAGAATTAAAAAAAAAATTAAGAAATGCGGTGGAAGGCGGTGCGGGCGGGGAACCGAGCTCTCGTTTGCAAACCAAACCAAACCAAACCAAATTCCCTTTTTTATCTATCTCGGCACCTTCCCCCCCCCCCTCCGCGGGAGCCGCTCCGCGCTGCTCCGCGGCCCGGCGAAGCCCCCCCGGGTCCCCGCTTCCCCGCCACGGGCGGCGGCGCAGCCTGCGCGCCCGGCCGCGGATCGCTGCCCTGCATTAATCAGCCCGGGCCATCAACGGAGCCGGGGCCGGTGGCCCGTAATTAGGGAGCGTGTGCCGCCCGGATTATCTCGTTAGTTTATCAAGAAAACATTTATTATAATTAATTCTCGGACGGGGTAATTATTATTGAGCGAGGGCAGAGCAACTGGTAGCCGAGCTCTTTGCGGAGCGGGGGGGATGAGGAGGGGGAAAGGTGACAGATTGCGGAGCGGAGCCGTTGCTCCGCGGGTTGCGGGGCGGCTCGGGGATGCGCGGCCGCGCAAGGCCGGCGCCTCGGCGTGGTGCCGCCGAGCTTAACAGAGTGGAGCTTTGGGGGTTTTGGGTTTTTTTGTGGTTTTTTGGGGGCTCCCCCCTCCGTAAAGCTGCTCCTCTTTGGGGGGGAGCTGTTAAAAGCGGGGCCCGCCCCTGCGCTCCCCGCGCAAGATGCGCGCCCGCTCCGCCGCTCAGCGCATCTGAGGGCGGCAAAGCGCTTTCCCGAGGGGAAAAAGGGGAAACTCCGCACCGCGGAGACCCCGCACCGAGGGCGCTGGCGGGGCCGGTCGGGGGTGCGCCGGGGCCGGGTGTCCCGCAGGAGCCCCCCCCCCACCCCCGGCAGCGGCCCCGCTCCCGGGTGCGCACGTTTGGCTGAAACGCGGAGTTTTGGGGGGTTCGGGGAAGAGAGCTGTGCTGGAGTTCGTTTTTCCGACGGCTGCCGGGGATGGAGGGAAGGGCGAGATTTTGCCCCCAAAGACAAAAATAAAAGATGTTTCCACGGGAAAAGAGTCTTAACCCTTTCAAGAAGCTCGGGCTGGCCCCTTGTCGGCCATTTTTTGGCGGAGTGTGTGTTTGGGTGCCCCCCACCCTCCCGGACGGCGAACGGGGACCGGGGGGAGCCGGGACCGGGCCGGGGGAGCCGCTCGCCCGCCCGCCGGGGCCGTCCCGGGGCCGCTCCCCACCGAGGTGTTTGTTTAGCTTCAGCTCCGTCATCAAGAGTTTCTTGAAAGCCTAATAAATCTGTTACTTGCCTCCAAATCTAATTACCCGGAGTACTAATTAGGTGCAAATGGCCGGTGGAAATCACTGCAGAGGCGGGCTGATGGCGGTGGAGTAGCAAAGTTTGTCCCTTCCCGAGCGGGCATTTGAGCTCTGAAATGCAGCAACGTCGGGGGGAAGGGGAAAGGAGGGGGGCAAGGTTTGAATGTTGCCCAAACCTGGGATAATTAAAGTCCTTGCAAGAGACTAGGGGAGAGATAGGTTTCTTGAATTGTTTCTTTGTTTCTCACCCTTGGGCTTTGTTATCTGCATTATTTATTTAGCCGAGGGGTTCTTTGTGTCTGCCAATGGCCCCAATCAAGTTTTGCTTGAGACAATTAGCCGGTGCCCGGCCGGGAATCCTATGCAAATGCCCCGGGCTGCCGTACAATGCGGGCAGTTGAAGGCATGGGGGGGTTTTGTTCGGGCAGTAATTACTGGCTGGGATGTGCCCCCCCCCTTCCCTCCCCTCCTCGCCCCTTTTTTGGGGAGAGATGCGTTTATCTAGTCAGTCTCTCCCAGCTCCCAAATCCGGCCGGGGGTCCGGCTTTAGCGGCTGGAGGATTGAACGGGGGGAAGCAGCGGGGATAAAAGGTGGGAGGGGGGGGCAGTGAGCTGGCCTGACCCCCCCATCCCTCCCTCCCTCCCTCCCTCCTCTCTCCCCTCCGCAGGCACCTGGCGGCCCCCCCGCCCCACGGCACCCCCGGCAGCGCCCGGGGCAGGCAGGGCGCTCGGGCGGCTCCCCCTCGCCCGGATTTCGGCCAACTCTCCTCCCCGCCACAACTTTAGCATGATGTCTTATCTTAAGCAACCACCTTATGCAGTCAATGGCCTGAGTCTCACAACCTCGGGCATGGATTTGTTGCATCCGTCCGTCGGTTATCCCGGTAAGCCACGTTTTCCTCCCTCTTCCCCCTCCCTGACTCCCCCTTTTTTGCCCCACGGAGGGGAATTAGCTGGGCTTTTGGGGGCACGACATACCCAGGGACCGTGATGGTGGGTGGGGGGCGTGGGGTCCCCCTTTCTCCCTTCCTCCTCATCCTCAACTTCTTATTGGGGAAGGGTCTGCGGAGGGGGGACACCCTCCTGCTGGAGGTGGGTGCTCCAGACCCAGCCAGGGAAGGTGGGGAGGAGGCATCGGAGGTGGGATTGCTGCACGGTGGGGGTTGAGGGGTGCGGGTCACCCAGGGGAAAGGGGGGGGAAATGGGGGTGCCCCCCTGGGGAGGGGGCTGGAGGGGACCACAGGGGGCTGAGGGGCCGCTGACTGACAGCCAGGGCCCCTGGCTCCTTTGGCAGCCACCCCTCGAAAGCAGAGGCGGGAGCGCACCACCTTCACCCGGGCGCAGCTGGACGTGCTGGAGGCCCTTTTCGCCAAAACCCGCTACCCCGACATCTTCATGCGAGAGGAGGTGGCTCTGAAAATCAACCTGCCCGAGTCCAGAGTGCAGGTAGGGAGCGGGGTGACCGCGGAGATCCCCTGTCTGTCCCCCACCTCTGGGCCGGCGTGGAGGGTTTGGGCTGGTTGGTGGCTGGCAGGGAGGCGAGGGGGCTGTTTTAGGGGATGGGGTCAGTCCTGGAGGGAGATCAAGTCCCTGTGGGGTGAAGGATGCTCACAGATGGCTGAGGGTGTAGGAAAGGCGATTTGCCCCCCCAGGGCTGGAGTGTGCCCCCCCATCCCTCCCTGTGCACTGGGGGGGTTCGTGCAGCTCCCGGATCCCAGCTCCTGAGCCCTCCGCACCCCTGCCCACCCCCCTTGGCCTCTCGGAGCCGGGGAGGGCTCCCCAGCATCCCCAGGCTCTGCACCGCGCCTTGTCTCGGGCGCCAGATCCCAGCCTGTCCCGAAGGTGCTTGGGGCCCCTGCGGAAGCCGTAAAGGATCCTCCCTTCCCCAGGGATCCCCGCGTCCTTGGAGCAGGGTCGGACTGGGATCCCCTTCCACACCAGTGCAGACTGGGGGCTTCCTCTCCCTTTGAAGGGACTTTGATGAGTGAGAGGAGATCTTGGCGGAGGGGACCCCTCTCCTGGGGCTGGGCTGTGTCTGCTCTGCAGGCAGCCTGCAGGGGTCCAATCCAGGCAGCGTTTTGTGGGTGCTGCTGGCAGGGCAGGAGGGGGGTCCTGGAGGCCTGCGCTGCCCCCGCCACCGATCTAGGGCACCCCTGCAGCCAGGGCAGGGCAGCTCCAAACCATCCCTCCCGCTCTCCTCCCTGTGAGGTTTCCCGAGGCTGCGCCATGTTGGGCCCCAGCGGAACGTGGCCTCCCGGGTCCGGGATCCCCCCACGCCAGACCCCAGCCTTCTCCCCATGAAGCCGCCCCAGCCCCTGTCCAGCCCCCTCGGTCCCTGCTAAAAGAGGGCGAGATGGGTTGGGGGGCTGGCCTGGGCTGGGGGTGAGAGCAGAGAGTCTATTTAGGGGGTAAATGAGGCATCTTTACCCCCCCCCCCCAACCACTGCCTCTGTTTCCCTAATCGTTCCCTCCCTTTCTGATGCTCTATTGTTTCTAATTAAGGGCTTGACTTCAATAGGCCTTAAATGGTGATTCCTGGGGGTCCCCGGCTGGCAAACAGCAAATAGGGAGCGCTCCCCCCCCTTTCCCCCAAAAGTGACCTTATTAAGCAGTTTGATTTGCCCATTTCCACTTGTTATTACTGCTAATGATCTCAGGGAGGGGGAGCCCCGGAGCTTTTCTTTGCAGCAGCCCGCAACCCTCCGCTCTCCGGGAGCGCTTTCAGTGCCCCCTCCCCGGCGAGGTCTCCCCGATCCCCGGCTCTTTCCCCGCTTGGGTTTGCCTGCGTATCCCTAACCCCAGGCTTTTTCTCTCTCCTTCCCCGTCTCTCGGTCTCAAGGTATGGTTTAAAAACCGCCGGGCCAAGTGCCGGCAGCAGCAGCAGCAGCAGCAGAACGGGGGCCAGAACAAGGTACGGCCGGCTAAAAAGAAGAATTCGCCGGCCCGGGAAGTGAGTTCGGAGAGCGGGACCAGCGGGCAGTTCACTCCCCCCTCCAGCACCTCGGTCCCCACCATTTCCAGCAGCAGTGCCCCCGTATCCATCTGGAGCCCGGCGTCCATCTCCCCGCTCTCAGACCCCCTGTCCACCTCTTCCTCCTGCATGCAGAGATCCTATCCGATGACCTACACCCAGGCATCAGGCTACAGCCAAGGATACGCTGGCTCGACCTCCTATTTCGGAGGGATGGACTGTGGATCTTACTTGACCCCTATGCACCACCAGCTTCCCGGACCGGGGGCCACCCTGAGTCCCATGGGTGCCAACGCGGTCACCAGCCACCTCAACCAGTCTCCAGCCTCCCTCTCCACCCAGGGCTATGGAGCCTCCAGTTTGGGCTTTAACTCCACCACCGATTGCTTGGATTATAAAGACCAAACCGCCTCCTGGAAGTTAAACTTCAATGCTGACTGCTTGGATTATAAGGACCAGACATCGTCATGGAAGTTCCAGGTTTTGTGAAGAACCTTTGTGATAACGAGAGAAATCGCGACGAGAACGAACAGGCTGGGCTGAACGCTCCAGTTTTAGTCAGGTCTTGGTTAAATTAAAGAGAAAAATAACTCAACGGACAAACAAACGAACAAACAAACGACAGCGACAAGAGGGGGACAGTGTTGGTGTGATCCCGTTCAGACTCATCTCCTGCTCAGACGCTCTGGAAAAGGAATAATAAAGAGGAAAAACGGAGGAGGAAGGCCTTAAACGGACAGATCATCTAGTGAGCAGAAAACAGACAGACCCATCTGTGTTCTTTCTAGTTTTAGGCAATCGTTGGGTTTCTTTGTTTGGAAGAGGTGGGAGATCGTCCCACCTACGGGCCAGTTTTAAAAAAAAAAAGTCAAAAAAAAAAAAAGTCTAGGTTTTTATTTCTTTTTTTGTGTGTGCGTGGAAAGATCCTTCACCCAGAGGTTTCCAATGTGTTAGCCAACCCTCGGTTAAAATATTCGGAATGGACAGCATCTCTCTTTTTCTCCCTCTTTTTCTCCCTCCCTCTTTCTTTCTCTCTCGCTCTCGAGCTCATCCAACTGTTTCACGCCCAACTTGCTCAAGTTGGCACCCGGAGAACTTGGTTCAGGGCTGTGTGGGTTGTGTGACTGATTGTCCTAGCTGCACTACTTTATTTAAAGATAAAAAAAAAAGATAATGTTCATAAGGAGTCAATATGTAGTTTTTAAGAGACAATCAGTGTGTGTCTTATATAAATGGTACATCTGTGGTTTTTAATCTGTGCTAGACTTCAAAACTGTGATCTCCTGTATTGTATGCAACTATGAACTCTGCACCAGCGGGAGTTCTGCTGTGATTTAAATAGGTTATAATTATAAGTGAAATTCAGAGCAACTGAGTTACCTATTATCATCTTTTTAAAATAATTTAAAAATATATATTAAAAAAAAAAAAGAAAAACATAAAAAACACGATCGCCTTTCACCCAAGGTGAACTGCACTGAAACTTTTTACAACAAACTGTCTCTGAATGAAAGAGAAAAGACCGAAAAAAACCCCACCTGAGGACATTAAACTCCTCCGGAGCTCACTTACTGCTGGCCATGCTGGCAGTAGCCGTCAAATCTAACAGGACTTTGGGCAGTTGCTCTGACCTGGATGAATTTAAACCGAGAAATTCATTGTCGTTTATGCTTGCAGATGTTAACTGAAAAAAAAAAAAAGATATATATGCATAAACCTTTTTTCCTGGATTTGGCAGATATGTATAATTATATTAAAATGGTTCTAGCACACTTGATGGTTGTCTTCCATTTTAATCGCATCCGGCGAGTGACGGAGAGGGGCGATGCCGTCTGCCGCAGGGATTTCTCGGTTGCAGCCAGGCGCGCGGGACCAGGAGGGTCCGGCTGCTTCTCCACGGCCGAGACAAAGGGGGTTTGTCAGCGGCTCCCCGAGGCGAAGGAAGCCAAATGAAGGGGATATTTTTTTATTATTATTATTTTTTAAAGCAAAAAACCCCATTTGTTACAAACTGTTCTTGGATAATGTGACATTCCTCCCCCCAGCTTTCCCAAATCTCATCGTGGAGAGGGGAGGGATGCGTTTGCTCTGCGGCCTCCCGGGAGGTGCAAGTCCCCCATTGCATTTAGGGAGAGCCCTAAACTTTCCAGGCTGATCCAGGGAAGAGAAGGGGGGACTTAGGAGCGATCAGGCAGGATCATCCCAGCAGAGGTGCTGGGGAAGGAGGGGGACAGGTTTTTAAGCTGTAATTCCATGAGCTGAAGCCACGGCACCCTATGATGCAGGATCAGCCCCTTCCCAAGCATCCCTGCTCTTGGTGGCTCTTTCTCTGTCCTTCTCCCTCTCTCTCCCCCTCTCCTTCCCGCCTGCGTCGCTGGGGTCGCTTGAGACCTGAACTCGGTTTGGATTTAACGCAGCAAAAAAATGGACCTCTGGAAAGAGAGAGAGGCTGAAAAAAGCGTCTGCCACCATCCTGCTCCCTGTCGCCCGCTGTCCCCCATGGCTTGTCACCGGCACCCTCCTGCCTGGGAGTCACCTGGGGCCACAGGCGTGTGGCCACTGTCACCCCGCCGCCGTCCCCAGGACCGGGGACCACGAACGTCGCCGTTGCGGTGTCTCTCCAGCCAACCCTCGGCTTCGCATCCCCGCATCCCAAACGGGCTGTCCCCCTCCTCAGGCACCGGCAAACCCTCTCCTTCCCATGGCGGCATTTATGTCCCCTGCCACCGCGAGCAAAAATCAGCCTTTAAAATAAACACACTGGCCGGCTCTGAACGAGGGCGAGTTTTTACGCTGCTTCGTGTTAGCGCTTGTCGGTCGGTGATTTTTCTCATTTATTTTTTTTTTTTTAATGGGAGGATATGTGCAGGGAGGCTTTGGGAAGCACAAGGCAGCCAGCGGCTGGGGCTGCCGGGGACGGCTCAGCCGGGTCCCCGCCGCTGGCTGCTCCCAGGCAGCAGCGCCGAAAGTTTCATTTCTCCGCTGGTTTGGCTCAAACCAACAAAGTTTACCCCCTCTAAAAAAAAAAAAAAAACAAACTAGTTAAGGAAAATACGCTTGGAAAAAGCAAGTCCTTGATGAACTGGGGCATAGCATCCCACCTGCCTGGAAAAGCTCTTTGTTTCCTGGGTTTTTGATTATTTTTTTTTAAAGCCTCTTTAAAACCTCTTTTCCCATTTTGCTTTTCCCATCTTATCTTTTACTTCTCTTTCCAGAGTATTTTTTCCTGTCTGTTAGGGATGAGCTCCTCTGGCTACGGCTCATTTTTATCAGAAAAAGCCAATTCATGGCAGGAATTTCTCTGAATTTCACCTGGCTTTTTGCACTTCCCACGTTTTCTCTACCTGTTTGTTTCTGCTTTTAATTTAAATGGGCACTCGTGTGGGCAAAGAGCAAAATCCCAAGGTGAGCTGGCAAACACAAAATATTATATAAAGAGTGTTTTAACTCCTTTTTCATTTTTAATGTTTTAGATCTCCCTTCCGGCTGGATTCGTTTCCTCTGAACTCAGGCAGTGGGCGGCAATTCTGGATCCAATAAAATCGGGGGAAAAGCTGGGGGGACCATATTGGCTTAGTGTTGGAAAGCTGGATTTAGGGGCAAAGAGCTGATTAGAAGGGTATTTGATTTGAGGTGTTCCCCCCAGCCCTCCAAAAATACACATATAAGCAAATCCTCTCCCTGTTCTGCAAGGGTGACACTTCCCACCACAGGAAAAAAAAAAAGAAAATTGGAAAAAAACCCAAAACTGAAAAAAGCAGAAAACCAAGAGGGAAGTCTTGACCCCAACCACAGTCGAGCTGCCTCAAATGCTGGCTCTATCTCCTCTGCCTGCTCCCTGCCCGATGCCCTGCCTGCACCCTGACTACTCCTTGTCTGATCCTCTCCTGCTCCTGGTCTGCTTCCTTGCCTGATTCCCTGTCCGTTCGCCTGCCTGCACCCTGCCCACAGCCTGACTGCTCCCCTGCCTGTACCTTGCCTGATAGGTATATCCCACTCCCTGCCTGCTCCCTCCCTGCACCCTGCCTGCCCCTTGCCCCATCCTCCATGTTCTCCCCTGCCCACACCCTGCCCACTCCCTGCCTGCTCCCTGCCCACTCCCTGCCTGCTCCTTGCCAGCACCAGCCCCACTGCCCAGTCTCTCCCCAGTAACCAGCTCTGCTCCCACCCCAGGCTGAGCCAGCCCAGGGAGCCCCAAAACAGGGACAAGTTTTGGGGGACTGCATTTCCAGGAGGAGCACGGGGCTGGGGAGCACTGCCAGTTTCCAAGGAGACGGGGGACAGTTACTGAAAAAAGATGGATTTAGGGAATCGCAGCAGAGCTTCCCCACCTGGCATGGGGTGGGGGGCACAGGGACCCCCAAAACCTCCACTCACAGCCCTGGCACCGCCCTTACCTGGGGTGGGGATAGGGCTGGAGGCTTGGGTGTGGGTTTGGGTTTGGGAGGGCTGAATTTGGGTCTGGGAAAGTTAGGAAGAGGATTGGGAATGTTGGGTGTGGATATGGGGTTGGGAGGGCTGGGTATGGTTTGGGCTTGGGGTCAGGCTTGGTTTGGGTCCTGGAACCCATCCAGTTTTAGGGACTGAAAGGGGAGCACAGACAGAAGAGCCCCCCACCCTCCGCCCCCAGTTTCCCAAAGAGCAGGGGAGGACAGGTCCCCCCAGCCCCTGGGGCCATGCAGGGCCGGGGGGTCGGGGAGGTGAACCCCAGGCAGCAGCCCCCCATGGTCGCAGGGGGGCCGTGGCCCTCCTCACCCCCGGCCCCTGCTGGGGGCTGTCACCTGGGGGGGGGGGGGCACCTCTGCCCCCCACTCCCAGCCCTGCAGGGTGCTGGGACCGCGGGGTGCGCAAGGTTCAGCGCCTCCAGACGTGCACCCCACTCCCCACACCCTCCCGCCCCACATATACACGCGTAGAGGAGCACCGTGCATATCTGTAAATGTACATAGCACGGATGCTCGTACCAATGCACGTGCATAAATGGATATAGCCTACAAATGCGTACATAAATGCACATCAATGAATGCATATAGCGTAAATGCACCTATCAGTGCATATCTATAAACACATGTGGCACCAATGCATAGGGCATAAATGCAGATATTGATGCATATCCTAAATGCCTATTGCATGAATGCACGTATCAGTGCGTATATAGGAATGCCTATAGCAGGGGTGGGTATAGCGATGCCTGTAGCACCAGTGCTGCAGGTGCTGGGGCTCTGCAGTGGCCGGGGCTGTGCTGGGGCGAGGGGCCAGGCCCTGGGGGCTGAGGGGGTCAGGGCTGTGTGCGGGGAGGCCCTGGAGATGGGGGGGAGAGGGAGAAAGGACATGGAAGGAAGGGAAGGAAAGGAAGGAAAGAAGAAGGAAGGATGGAAGGATGGGGCGGGGGGGGGGAAGAGGGAGAGAGAAAGGAAGGAAGGAAGGAAAAGAAAAAGAAAAGGAAAAAAGAAAAAGAGGGAAATAGAAAGAGAAAAGCAAAAGCAAAAACAAAGGAAAAGAAAAAGAAAGAAAAAGAAAAAAGAAAGAAGAGAAAGAGAAAGAGAGAAAGGGAAAGAAAGAGAAAGAAAGGGAAAGAGGAAGGGAAAGAGGAAGGGAAGGGAAAGAGGAAGGGAAAGAGGAAGGGAAGGGAAGGGAAGGGAAGGGAAGGGAAGGGAAGGGAAGGGAAGGGAAGGGAAGGGAAGGGAAGGAAAGGAAAGGAAAGGAAAGGAAAGGAAAGGAAAGGAAAGGAAAGGAAAGGAAAGGAAAGGAAAGGAAAGGAAAGGAAAGGAAAGGAAAGGAAAGGAAAGGAAAGGAAAGCAAAGCACAGGAAAGGAAAGGAAAGGAAAGGAAAGGAAAGGAAAGGAAAGGAAAGGAAAGGAAAGGAAAGGAAAGGAAAGGAAAGAAAAGGAAAGGAAAGGAAAGGAAAGGAAAGGAAAGGAAAGGAAAGGAAAGGAAAGGAAAGGAAAGGAAAGGAAAGGAAAGGAAAGGAAAGGAAAGGGAAGGAAAGGAAAGGAAAGGAAAGGAAAGGAAAGGAAAGGAAAGGAAAGGAAAGGAAAGGAAAGGAAAGGAAAGGAAAGGAAAGGAAAGGAAAGGTAAAAGAAGACAGAAAAAGACAGAAGGGGAGAAGAAACACCATTCAGCAGATCCTGCTGCTGGGGCTGCCCAGTGTCTCCCTGCTGCTGTTATGGCTGCTGCACCTCTCTGCTGGGGCAGAGCAGACGGAGGTGATGGTGGGGGGAGAAGAGGTGGTGAAGAGGCAGATAAATATATAAATGCTGCACAAGCTGTTAAAATCTGCTCTGAGAGTCAATTTTGACTTTTAGGCTCATGAACCATTAATAAAAATCTCCTTATACTCAAATGACTCTCAAACGCCGTGATAGCGGATTACAAACTCCTAATGGAGATACTGTATGATCAAATATTCTCTAAGCAGCAAGGTCTAACGTACCGGGGGTGGCCGGGCCACCTGATTATCAGCTTATTGGCAAATACTTCTTAGTGCGGAATGTTCCGAAAAGGAAGCATCTTCCTTGGCGCGGTCCTTTTCCTGTTCTTCATTTAAACAGATTTGGGAACGGCATCATGTGCTCTGGCCACCATAGGATGACCTGTGGTAACAAGGTCCCCAGGCGCGGTGTCGCACACTGCACCGTCATGGGGCTTGACCCCAGTTTTGGGTTTTCCCCGTTCGAGATGCAGTGTTGGAGGCATCGGTGAGGACTCCCCTTCAGCACACAGAGAAAACACCTTCCGTGGTCTCAGATACCTCCTGGTGACACTCAGCCCTTGCCAGGGCCAGGCCACTGTACGTGACCTGTAATTACTTGGTAATTAAATTTGGAAGGCTGAGGTAGCATCATTATAAGGAGAGCGAGAGGAAAGGAGGTGCCTCTGTGAGACCAGAGACCTCCTTACAGAGATCCCTATGGAGCTAATTGCTGGAAAAAACAGACTGTATTTCTGTTGTTTTCTGTTTTCAAGGAGGAGCTGGTTCTCTCCCTGCCTCCCCTCACATGCTTACAGGTAGGGACCCTGATATTTAATCTTGTGTGGATGCTGGTAACAAGAGATGCAATACTTCTGCCAGAGCTGTTGTTGCTTAGAAAATGCATCGTCTAACCCTCCATGGGGGCAACTCGCCCCGCAGAGCCCTGAGCCCTGGGAGGGCCTGGGACCAGGCTGGAGAGAGAGGAGAGAGCACGAGGGAGCAGGGAGTGCAACTTACCTCCTTTCTGCTTCAGAAAATGTTTTAAAAGTCCTTTCTGGTCTGTAACCTTTTCAACAGGGACCGCATTTTGTGTGTGCATACAGCACCTAGCACAGAGCGGCTGCGGGACTCGCAGCGGTGCTTCCACCCTCTCTCACCATTAATAGCAGTTCACAGCCTGCTGGGAGATGACTGAACTCCCACCTTGATGAAGTAATGACACCAGAGAGTTTTCAAGACTGGAAGCATTTTTGACTTTCCCAAAGGAGGTTGTGAGGTCAGGATGACAACGCCAAGAAGAAGAAATTTTCTACTGACCTGCTTTGATTCACTTGTGACTTTTTGGTAAGGCCAAACTGTGTATTTCCCACCAGGGCCGGGTCCTCCTGCATCCTCGTTCCCTTTAGAAGTGACAAATTGCTTTTGCTTTCAGACACAGTTTAAAGCAGAGGTGAAGCCGATTTATCTTCTGATGTTGCTGTTAAAAGCAAAGCGTCCCTTCATCCATGCAAGCCAGTCCCTTCAAGCCATGGTGGTGGAAGGACAGGTAACCATGCTCTGCTGCATCTCATTGATTTTTGGGGACCCTGTGGGCCACTGTGGCTCCTCCATGGGGTGTGGGGCTGCAGGTTTGACCCCTCAGGATAAACAGGCTCCTCTCCATTAGGGACATACCTGGAGGGAATCGCATCTGGGCTGATCTGGGTGAGGGCATTGCCCCGGGGGCTGCAGAGCTGCGAAGGAGGAGTTGCGATTAAAGGGAGTATGGCGAGTTGCAGAGGAGGCAGCGTGGGCTTGGCTTTATTTAAGATTTTTATTAGCAATGTGAAAGAGCATGCAGGCAGAATGGTTAAACACTGAATCCCCAGAGCTAGTGAAGGGAGAGAAGTGATAGAAAGAGGTACCCAGAGGACAGAGAGCTTGGCAAAGAAAAGCAGGGCTGGACAGCAAAGGGTGAGCAAATGCCCCTGGAGAGATAACCAGGGCGATTCAGCATCCCTGCAGGAGGAAGGTGTTTGGAAAGCCGGGCCCTGCATCGGCTGGTGAGCGCTAAGCCCTCCCAACAGTTGTGAGGTTGCAGGAACTGGGGTGGTGGGATGGTGAGAAGGGTGATGGAGTCTGGTGGGAACCCGAAAGGCTTCAGCCCTGGGGCAGTGAGGGGATGAGGGCAGGGACGTTGCCACTGAAACTCTGGAAATCCCCAAATCAGGTGAGAGAGGAGACCTCTACTGAAATGATGTTGTCCAGTCTCAGGGACAGGCTTTGAAACCGAAAGTGGAAAATTAGAAAGGGTTCAGGAAGAACCACACAAGCAACTCAAGGAGTGGGGAACCTGCTTGGCAGAGGGGTACCTGGGGAGATCCTGTCACTACATGAGGTATCCAAGAGAAGGCTGAGATGATGTCGGTATAGTCCGTGATTGCAGAGTATGACATGGAAGACAAAAGCATATGTTTACCCATCTAGTAACAGCACTCAGGTTGACATGTTAAAATAAGATCAATCCAAACTGGACATCAGAGAAAAACAAAAGTTATCAGCTGATACAAATTGCCTGAGGACATGGAAGATATGCACGATTTTTGAAGTACTGCAGTCAAATAACTGAGTGCCTTTCTAAAAGATATGCAGTAGATGTTTGCCCTGTCCATAATCACTTAAAATACAATATGGCACATCCCTTACTTACATCCTGCTGTTTCCGGGCTATGTGCAGGACTTTTTAGAGGATGGAGTATTCACCAGATGACTCCTGGGAAAATTTGCTTCTGGACCATCTCTGGACATGGCAAATCAAGTACAGATGGTGTAGGAGAGAGCTGAGAGCCAGCACCAGAGATCAGGCTGCCAGTGGTACAGGTTACCTGTGCTGCTGAGATTTGTGTTACGGTGGGACCTCCAGGCTGCAGGACCTCCAGGCTGATGGCTCGTCCAAGACAAGTGTAGCAGAAGCACGGCATGCCATCGGTGTCTGGCCTTTCCCACGTGCATGGAAGAGGCCATCTGCAGTGGAACAAGGGCACTTTCCCACTGCTAGCACAATGCTGGGATCCCTAAGGTGACCCAGTCTTGGGAAACATCTTGCAAGAATTTCCTGGAGCAGTTTGGGTCAGCCCCGCTGTGCCACTGTTCGCTCTTTTTTTTCTTTGGCCACTCTCCCTCCCGCTGCCTCCCTGCCGTGGGGACCAGGGACACGGTGCCAGCCTCTCCAGGTGTGTAAACCAGCCGCCTCCTTTGGCAGGTACTGGCAGGGGCAACTTAAACCGCTACAGGCTGCCAAAGCTCGTTTCTGACTCATGGCCTCCCATATCAACAGGGAGAGAGGTGACTGCAGAAGGGGTCACTGCAGAGAGATCCGAGTCTCTTTCCCTGTGTTTTGGGGGGTGCCTTCAGTGTTTTGGGGGGTGCCTTCGGCATTTTGCAGGGTGCTAGTGCTTGAATGGATCATCCAGGTCTGCTGCAAGTCTGTGACATTGCAAGGGATGGTGGTGGATTGATTGAAAATTAGTAATAAACAGCACGCTGGAGCTTTTTGGAGTTTGGTGGGAACAACTGTGCAGATGCAGAGGTCACCTTGTGGCATTACACTGGTCCCTATATAACTGAAACCAAAATTAGAGCCTCACTACATGTATTTAATTACTTGTATTGATGCAACCACATTAAAATGATCCCTATATGTCTAATTTCCCAGGAAAAATCCTAGTCTCTCTGACATTTCATTTTTTACTTTGATGGCATCACTGGCCAGCAAGGGCCTATTGAGGCTCCCTCACTGCCATACCATGGGGTCAGGCTGCAATAATCAAAGGCAAAAAGAGCATCAAGATGCACCCGGGGGTGCCAAGGGATATGCAAGTCCCTCCCTGCCAGGGTGACCCTGCAGCAACCACTTCTCACACGTATGTCCTGGGGCCCATATAGGATGCAGGAAGGCGATCATGGCTGAGGAGCCGTCTACGTGGCTTTTATGCTTCTGTCTGGAGTGCCTTCATTGCCTCAGCCTTTGCATAGATACTGCAGCAAACAGTTGTTATTACTTGGCCACAGCCTTTAATATGTGCTGCAAGAAGATGCCTGGTCCTTTCTAAGACATCTGGGAGGCTGAGATTTTCTAAACCGAGGAGCTGAGCCTTGTAGAGGGTATCCTTAGCCCAGTTGGGAAGGGGACAAGTGGACAAGACCCAGGGACAAAGGCAGCCCTTACTGCTGGCAGGGCCTGGAGGACCACTGATGTTAGGGGCAGAAGCAATTTGCTTTGCAGTCTGCGTTGGCCTGAGGATTAGCTCTGTCTGTGCTATGTTTGTGAGCAATTTTGGTGTCAGGATGATAAAGTGCCTGGCAAAGGAGCCTGAAAAGACTTTGGCCGTGGGCATTATGCTTGCTGGGCCAGGGACAAGGCAGCAGGGGCAAACAAGGAGCTTTCCCCCAGCCCATCTGGGTGATGCCACACGTGGTCCCACGTAGGTGGGCTGGCTGAGATGAGCCAGGAGGTTGGCGCTCCTGTGTCAGACACAGCCCCTCGATGGAGCATGGTGCAAATCAACCAGTTGTGTCTGGCACTTGGGCACAGAGGAGCTGAGGTGTTGCAAATGCAGGAGATGGGCTGAGCTGCATGGGGAGAGGGAGTGTGAGACAGAAATCAGCTGCGTGATGCCCCGGCAGCACCGAAGACATGTAGGTCTCTTGATAATCAAAGAATCCAGTGATGCTCGTGGGCTCATACTGGCAATCTCTGACTGTAACTGTCCCCATCAGGATTAACAGACAGCATCTTTACTCACTCCGCAGTTTAATAGACAGTGATTAGATATTATACAGAGTCAAATTACTCATGGAGACCAGGCATGATATGCTTATTTTTTATTTGCCCTCTAATCACAGAAATCCACAAGTGGCGTTAATTCTAGACACAGCCATACCAGCCTGTTCTGGGAGCTTTAAAATTAAAGCAATCACAAGGCTTCCCTTAGGTTTCCAGTGACTTATGCAAGAAACCAAACACATGAGAACAAAAGGACAAATGAAAAACTGAGGTTTCAGGCTGGAATTCAGCCTTCTTTTGGTTTGCACCGAGAGCAGGGTGAGGGAGTCAACTTTCCTGTGTCAGGAGGAGGGAGGGGGTTGTCCTGATTAGATCTAATTTCCTACTTGTTTACTGTAGCCATTTGCATAATGATCACCCTGCGAAGAGTGGTTAGCATATGCTAACACCGATTCTTGAACCCGTTAAAACACAAATCCCACGCAGACTGCTGCCGTTTACAGCACATCTCTTCTTCCTGATTGCATCCCAGCGGATGTGGCCAGTGGTGCCCCCGCTACCCGAGATGGCTGGAAGCCTCTTCCAGATGTCATCAGGACATGATGCAGACAGATAAACACAAACTGCTTTATTTTCATCCATAAGGAAAAATCAGAGGGCTGGAAAGAGATCTAAAGGTCTTTGACGGGTCATTTTCCATTTTAGTTCCTTGTTCCATGTTGGAAGAAAGGGACTTCTCCAATACCCCATACTCCTGGCCCAAGCACCAGCATGGTGACAGCAGCTGATAGATTTTGAAGCAGCGCAAATCAGAAGAGAGGCAAGGACAGCGGTTCAGTCCTCCCCAGTTATTTGAACCCAAGCAGGATACATGCTTCACCAGAACTTCCACCAAAGCAAATCTTCATGTATAGAGTGATAATCTACAGACCCTCACGCTAACGTGAGCTTATTTGTAAATCATTTGCTCTCAGTGAGGACAGGCACAAGTGTGCCATTGTTTTGGAAAAGTTTCTTGTTGGCCGAATTACGGGAAGAAGATAAAGGAGAGGGATGCAAGGCAGACACGACTGTGCTATTGCCAAAGGGTGGCAGAGGATTGCAAGGTTTGAGTATTCAAGCAGCGAGGTGTCAGCAAACAAACCCAAGCTGGTTCACCTTTCAGCAGATCTGTTCATTGCTTTGCTTCAACAAACAGGGTCACGACGGCCTTCCCCACCTCCCCCTTTTCAGTGTCCCCCACATGTGTTTTCACAGGCTGGCAGCCGTCAGCATCAGTCATGCATGCTCCTCTAGCTGCTGTGTGTGAAAGAGTTATTGCCCCCTCCACATGCACATCTTTTTAATGGAAGCATTTTAGTAGCCTGGGTGACTCTGATAGCTTAGAGACCAACTGCACGTGGAGCCACGCCAGCAGATCTCTGAGGGAATGGGAATATCCAGGGAAGGGCGCAGGGAGCAGGTGAGAGGCAGTGACCTCTCCCCTGGGATGGAGCAGCCCAGCACATTGCAGTTGCTCCCTGCTCTGAGTAGATTTGTTCTTGACAAATTCACATTGACTGCTGCTTCTTAGACAACTTTCTGCATAAACTAGACAGATAGTCATACAATGGAAAAGTCATAGAACAATTCAAGTTTGAAGGGACCTCTGAAGGTCTCCAGTCCTAGATACTGCTCAAAGCAAAACTAACGTCAAAGTTAAATCATGTTGCTTCAGTCAAATTTTGAATATCTCCAAGGATGGAGATTCCTCTCAGCTTCTCTGGCCCCTGCCCCAGAGCTTAACTGCTCACATGGAGGAGAGTTTTCTCCTATCTGTCCCTTGTTGCAAGTTGTGTCTGTGACCAAAAGGGAGCCTGAGGGATCACTGTCACCTCCCACATGAGCCCAGACCTCCAGCAAAGCGAGGGATCATTTGCGCTAACTCCCTTGAGCCCTGCTCTCTCCTGCTTTATGTCCACAACACAGAAATACATCTTCCAGAAACGTGGATTACTTAAAGTTGATCACTGGTTTAATTTGGAGAATAAGGGTTTATAACTAGCAACCAGTTGTATGCAGTGGTAAGACCAGATGGTCTTTTGCTCTTTTCTGTTTTGTGAAGCTCTGAAGCCCCTTTGAGCAATCCCATAGTGTGTCCCCTAGCAGGGACATCTGGGGGCCTCGACCTCCAGCCAACTCCTTTGACAGCTGCTGCATTGTCCTCTTGGACCCGCCTCTCTTCCACACCAAACCTGTCCTGATGATCCTTCACGGTGCCTGGAAGTCCTCTGGGACAATTGTGAGGGAGTCCCAGGGATTCCCCTTGCACCACACTGGCTCAAGGACAGCAGAAATGGTCTCAGTGCCTGTTGTACGTTGGAGTGGCAGTGTGTCTCATAGATGTTTGCCTCTTCACTGCGTCCTCAGTTCACATTTCCCAGTAGTGGTAGCATTGAGGCGTTAAGTGACTTTGTTCCCCATCACTCCTGTAGAGCATTTTGCTTTCTGCTCTCTGTGTCATACATGGGACCTTGATGCTGCCCTTCCTGATTGGAGTCATTGCTGTGGGGTTGGTTCTGCTGCTCAGCACCCTGTCCCATGCCCTAGCCACATCTCCCAGGTGAGCCTGTGCCTAATTAGGGACTCGGTGGTGTCTGCAAGGCAATGTTACGATGCCAGAGCTCCCACCTCTGTAATGCAAGTACCTCTTGCCTCCCCTCCTCTTGATTTTGTGTAACAAATGGTATCTCATTCTGCTGGGGTTCCCGCAGCTCATCAAATACCTTTATCAGCTGCTCCAGGATCCCTGGCAGGATTCCTGGAGATGGTGTTTCACTCACTCCTCTTCCCTTTTCCCCACGAGACTGTTAAGATTTCTATTTTCTTATATTCATCCCCATGGTCAGTTGCCTGTGCAGATGCTCCTGTGCTTGTAGGAGGCTCTTTGTCTAGAAATCCAGCATTTCCAGTGGTCTGAGACCTGCCTGTTTGCTTTCCTCTCTAATTGCTGAATGTTCTCCTGCCTGTCATTATCCTGTGCTTGCCGTGACTCACACTGAATGGTGGCACCCATCACATCTCTTGCCCTGTGCTGGGTAGGAACAAGACAGGAGATCACATTTTGGGAACTTGAGCAGTTTTTAGTTGACTTATTTCCAGTGACACTGCTGCAGTGGCCGTCCCAGCGGGGTGTTCCCAAGGCTGCTTCCAAACACCTCCTTCCTACCTCTCCAAGCCACTCCGGAGGCTGACACAGGTTGCCCCATCCTATGTCTCTTTTGGTTTCCCAACAGCATTTCGATAACGTATATTCTCATACCAGCTCTGACTCAGCATGGCACAAGCAGAGAAGTTGCAAAACAGTTATGTGTTCCTGGCAGAAAGGGAAGTCTCATCCCTGTTTTACCAGAAAGGCATGGAGACACTAGAGGTAGGATGGACCTCCTGCGGGATCGGTTTGGGATCGGCCATGTGTCTCAGGCACATCTCAAGCCTCCGAAGGTGAGTTACTGCTGATACCTCAAAACTGTGCTTTCCCCCTGGCAGTCAGAGCTGGTGGTTCAAAGTCCTACCCCTGGGAAAAGGGGCAGCCCTTGGAAGCTGCTGTTTTTCTGCCATCACTCCATAGCTGCAGTGACTGGCGCAAGGGCCCAGTGCTCATGCTGGAACCGCACGTTGCTTTCTCATTATGCAACTGCTGTATTTTAATAGAAACCTCTTTTTAGGCAGTCTCAAAAACAGTTGGATTTTTTTTTCCTCTTTCTGTCAAATGACCAACTTAATAATTCACTAGTTGTACTGGGATTAGGCACTTTGGGCCACACTCTGGATTTCTTATCTTTAATGTAGTTCTCGACGACATCTTCTGCACTTAATCCCCTGACAAAACTCCCTTTGATTCCCGCGACAGTCGCTCACAGAGATCAAACGCAGAACGCTGCTCTGTCAGGTAGAGCTGGGCGAATAATTTGTGACAAATAATTTACCCACAGACTTTCTCCTCATTTTCTGTGCACAACTTGTCCATTTGGTTGAGGCTCGGGACAGCTGACGGATTTGTTTCTGGCTGCACGAGTCTGAGTTCAATGACTTGCTCATGAGAAAGAGCCTGCAAGTACATTTAAAGAGCTTCAGCATTCATGATGCTTTGACCTCGCTCAGCATCAGCTTCGGTTTTCAGCAGTGCTGAGCCCATCTCACCCCACAGGCGACATCAATGCGTGCTCCGATGTGCTCAGCGCTCATGAGTCATCGCGCTGTATTTCTGTGCCAGATCGGAAGAGCGTGACTTTCTGAGCTGAGAGTTGCAGTGCAAATAATCTCTAATATCAACTTAAAATTTCCTGTTCAGAGGGTGTGCTGTAATGTATGCGCCTGATATGAGTTTTATCACTTTCCCTTGCAAGAATAGTCTCCAAAACCCAAGCAGAGGCGAGATGGGGATATGCAGAGATGAAGGGACCTGGTTTCCATGTGGAATCAGTCCTAGCAGGAACGAGGGGCACCCGCCCCGCTGGCAGCACTGCCCAGAACTGTGTGCACCCCACATCGCACGACTGGAGACTGAACATGCGCCCCATTTTTACTTTTGCATTGCTGTGACCTCCATACCCGTTTAACCATTTAACTGAATATTAATGGCATTCCTGTGTGTGTTATATTGTCCGAGTGTTTCAGGTAGAGAAAAAATTAGGAATTAGTATTCATTAGGAATTAGCCATAAGAAAGTTCTGATATAGACTGATTTGAGCGATATTTATGACTGTAGTTTTATAGATGGGAATGTTTTATCTTGCAATGTGTGTCAACCTTAGCTTTTTTCCTTCCTTTTTTTTAATTAAATGCCTGCAACTCTCAAAAAGCACAAAGGTGGGAACTTTAAGGTCTCCATCTATTTTCCAAACAGCCCTGGTAATGCCTGCAGGGAGCAGAGAGCAGTGCTGTCTTACTAGGGCCCACAGAGACGCTTCATTAACCCAATTAAGCAGGTGGATGGAGAGGGTCTCTCTGATAATTTACACCTTACTAATGAAGTGTGTGACTCTTAATCTCCTCCAAACAAGATACACTCATGAAACACTGGTGCAAGGAAAGGGGAAATTAATTAGGTGAAAAACTATGAGATTATAGCAGAGGGATTCCAATGAGGCAACTGTAACATGGCTGGTGATTCATTTGTGCCTGTCTTAAATTAATGTCTGAGCTGTCAAGTAAATAAGACCCAGCATTATTTTGGCTTAAAAGACATTCTCACCAGGCCTAGCATGAGGCACCTTATTTTACTGCGTGACACACCATTTTTCATGCCCCAGCTGCCTGAATGGCCCTGGGAGGAAACAAACCCAGCCTGAGCAAAGCCTGTCTTTTTTTCTAAGATGTCTACCAAAAGGTTGGAAGGAGCTACTTATTCTATGCAAATATTTTCAAAGTAGTAATAAGTTTGTGTCATATAAATATCTGGCTACTAAGCCTGCATTTGGGTTGTGATGGGATGGCGGGGAGGTGGTGTCTCGTTGCAGAGCAGCCATCCCACCGAGCGAAGCAGTTCTACTAAATGCTTAATGTTTGCTTCAGTCCAGCGATGGGGAAGACGGAAGGACGATTTGAGCTGTTGCTTTGGATGATGCTAAATGAAAGCCTGGAGTCAAGTTCTTTACGGCACAGTTGTGGGCTGATCTCCTTCGTTTGTGTGTGGTGCCATACAGTGATGCTGCACATCATGATAGAGCAGAGCAGTTCAAATCACGGTCAGCGGAGATCTTCAGCAGCTTGAGAGCTGCCTGCTCAAAACAGCATAGCTTCTCCTAGCCTCCAATGGCACTGGAAGACCCTTGCATGAGTTCCTGTTCTGCTTGAGTGCTGGCGGGTTATCCCCTAAAAACTGGGTGTGAACATGGCTCAGAAGATTGTCTGGTTTTGTCCCCAAGAGCCCACTGGAAAGACATCTTGTGGTCATGTATGCTAACTCTGCCTCCAGGGAATGGGGTCTTCAAAGCTTCCTCAGTAAGAATGCTACAGAAATGCATTTTCCCAGCTAAATTGAACTGCTGGCTACTGAAAGATTCCCAGAGTAGCAGATCTGAGCAGATTTAGCATTGGAAATTGTATTTTGTCCTAAAAGGAA
Organism: Nipponia nippon; assembly: GCF_047370975.1. Classification (NCBI taxonomy): domain Eukaryota; kingdom Metazoa; phylum Chordata; class Aves; order Pelecaniformes; family Threskiornithidae; genus Nipponia; species Nipponia nippon. The sequence continues at coordinate 27,090,138 of NW_028262302.1, forward strand.
CTCAATGAATCCAAGGATTTCAAAGCTTTTGGCAAACATGAATTAAATCAGCAATTAATTAAGCTCTGCGGCACTCCTGTTTGATAAACAAGAGATACATTATGATCAGTCAGTATTGCCAACTGCAAACATTCACAAACTGTGAGTCCAACTCCCCAAAATTATGAGATTGGCTTAAAAAATCATGAGATTAAAATCCAAAATTGTTGCATTTTCTTTATCCACCATCTGGCTTCTCAGCCTCTAGGGTAAAAATGCCTCGTGTTTTCAACTACAAGGGCTAGCCACTTACTTAAAAACATGAAAACTGAGATCCTTGTGCTTCATAATGACTCTAAGAGCTGAGGCTTTAGGAAAAATACTACAAATCCTAAGACTAATCATAAAATCAGAAGAATTTGCAATACTGATCACTTGTAACCGAAACGTTTTTGGCTCAGCAGCTATTTCTGAATGCAGCAACCCCGTGCAAGAGCTGCTAGACAAGGAATAACGAAGACTCTCCTTCCTGATCGAGACTGCAGGAGAGTTTAGGTGGATGAAATACAATTACAGAGGCAGGATGTCACGTAGTCCTTGCTGGAATTTAGCCAGGGCATGACAGATAAACACATCAGTTCTCATGAAAACTCTTCTGGGATTGTTAATTATTACAAATGATCATTCCTGTCTCTCTGGAAGAGGACTGCAGGCAATACCACGGCATCAGGCACTGGCTGGGGGCAATAGCTTTGTACCAAACCACAGATGCGAATACCACCCCCAGAAACCCCGCTCCCCCGGTTCTGCAGCCTTGACAGACAGTTTGTGTCAGGAAAATCCTGTCTCAGGCTGATCCGACTTAGCTTGTGAGACAGGGCCATTTTGGTGGCAGGGCTGGCAGCCACCGCATTACTGTCTGGAGAAGAATTTACACTGCAGTGGGAATGGCAAATTATCTGGAGGGAAAGTAGCTGCAGAAGGGCCATGGCTGGCCGAAACCAGGAAAACAGATTTCAAACTAATGTAAATAGCTTGGGTTTATCACCAGTTTTGCAGGTTCAAAAATAAATATCGCCGTTTTTGTGGTTCGAAAGTTGGTTATTTTCTACTGACACTTCAAAAATGTAGTTTTCCAGTGACCTTGAAAACCACTTTAAATATATTTTTCAGTAATTTAAAAACCTGAGGTTAATAAAAGAGAATCAGAAAAAGAAAGGAAGTTTCAATTCTTTAAGCGGGTCTATTTGTCAAGGAAGAGAAGATGAACTTGCAGCCACCTGAGCACCCAAGCATAAGTATTTTAGAGAAAACTAGCTCTAATGTCTTCACCGCAGCAGGATCCTCATGGGCATCAAGAAGCTGTTTTCTCCAAGGAAGAACATTATAGCTGTGCTTAGGATAGACTCTGATCTTTGCACCTAAACCTATTTAGAGTGACACTAAGGGCTTTTGTACTGCTATGAAATTACCTTGGGCTAGTGAGAGCACTCGCTGGCTGTGTATTCCACTCTCCTCTGTGGAAATTGAAGCGCAAACAGGTTGAGAAAGCTATAGACAAATTCGTGCAGTGAGCACCAGAAAGGGCTATTTTAGTAAAACAGATACAGCCTCTGACTCAGGAAGCTCAGTGCTGCAGGGAATAGAGGCGATAAGGGGGAGGGCTGGCCTTGTTTTTATTGTTTTTCTCTAAGCATCTCTACTAGGTGGACTTTCAGGCCAACCCATGCATGGTCACTTGTGTTCTCCTGTTCCTCAGGATTTCAGCCCCCACCCCAGCCCTGAGGAGCATCACCAGGAGGAGCTCCCAAACACATGGGGCTGTGGGCAGGAGAAGTAATCCAGGTGCAAAAGAATATTGGTTAACATGGGAGCCATGGACCTCATGACGCTGCACTCCATTTGGACGTGCCTCCCTGCTTTTCAAGTAACGTTTGCATATTAAATAAAACATTTCCAAGGGTTATGCTAAATAGGTATCTGGGGCTCAGTAACTGACGTCAACATCCCTAAATGCTGTGTTTCCTACTCTAGTAGTGCCCATGCCCTGACGATAGAACCAAGTACTTTATCAAGTTGCTTGCTTTCTCCAAAAGATGTACCAGCAGGTCATGTATAGGTTAAATATGGCAGCTCTCAGGAGCTATTTTATCCTATGTGCAAACCTGGTTTATAAAGCTTATCAAGAAGAGAGGCTTGGTATCACAGTCTAGTACTCATAATTAATCCTGGAGACAGCAAGGATTTAGGTTCATTGGGGCTGACTTCAAATTAAAAAGTCACTATTAGCATGTGAAACAGACACCATGTTACTTATTAACACTGTAGATGTTACAGAATGTTGTCTATTTTTTGTTTCAAGTAAGATAGCTATAGGTATGTCCTTTTCAATAGACAGTTGTTTGGTTATCTATCTATATTTCTCTCAGATAAAGTAGTCTCCATTACGGATGGTGGCAGATGTCTTTACAGAGATTGCTACACCCGGATCTATTCGTATGCACCCATCTATATAGACGAAGTCCTTGCTTACATAGTCATTTATATTTGTACACATAAAATTATACTTATTTGTATGTGTATTTTATATGCTATTATTACAGTTAAAATACAATACTGATCAGTACACATACACATACCAATCGAAGAGAAACGGCATGTATATATCAAAATATACAATATATTTACACATACAAATAACTCAAAATAGAGAGGGAAATGCTGTCTAAGGATGTATTTGGCAGCATCCTGTAAAACCTCATTGTACTGGGAGTTAATACAATGTTCTCAGTGTCTTCAGTCATCTGAAATTTGAGTTTAAAGTTTTTGCACAATCACAGTCAACATAAAATGCAGCAGGAAATCGCCATTAGTCAAATGTGTTCGTCTAATCCCACTGCAAAATGGAGCTTTTTCATTTTTATCCTGCCACGGGTTAGTTTGTGATTTCATGTGTCAGATACATCAATTCTGCCAAGGAGAGAAGATGGGCAAGAACAAATTAAAAATATAGACTCCTTTGCCTCGGGGGAAGTAAAGAGGGCAGGTCTTTGTAGAGAACAGTAATAATGATCTCATTTAAGAGAGTTTCTGGGTTTGATTCTTTGCTGCCCTTCCTCATAGTTAATTACTGCCTGGCAAATTGAGGGCCTAACCAGCAAATCCAAATGAAAATTATTCATCAAAAATTATTCACTCCTCTCTGTTGAAATTGCACAGGGAGAGTGCAAGTAGGGAGACATCAGCCCACGTCCTCTGACACGTTCATGCCAGGGAAGAGAGCACCGACCAGTCGCTGATGGGAAAACCTGCCTTTTCTTTCTGTCTTTGTCTCATTTTGTTTCTCACTCTCTCCCACTTTCTTCTTTCTAATTCTCTCCCTTCATTTGCGTGACCACTGGGATAAATACAGCAACAGTCCCTCTCTTCCCAGAGACTCATGCTTGAGAGGATATTAGTGTGTGCCACACTCTGCTTGCTGATTTGTCTTAAGGTAATTATTTCTAGTGGCTGTTGTTGTTTTTCCTGCAGAAACTGTAATGTAGCCCCTTTTGTATCATTGGCTGAAGCCTGTTGTTTCTGTAAGAAAAACAATAGGCCCACAGATTAGGACTGCATATTATGGCTCTACTAGCACAGCAGGCTTTTGGTATTGGTACCAATCCTATCAATTCCTGGCATCCTTCCCCCTTTACTCCTGGTAATTAATCTTTTCATGAATGCTGTCACATTTAGAGCCATTTCATTAAGTTTCTGGTTCCTACATTTATGTAACTCACCGCATCGCTCATCTGCTCCATCAGCTGGAGAGATGCGGAGAGAGGCGATGCTGGGCGGTGGGTTCGCTTTCTGCGTCGTTCCTTCCTCTCCGCAGAACACGCTGTCCCATAAATGAAGTCACACGCAGATGACAGACAAGCAGCCACACACTTCAGACAGCCTGAAAGGAGCAAAATTGAGCCATCAAAAATTAGGAAAAGCCCCTGTGAATGACAGCCATGGAACGTGATGCTCATTTCCCATATGTATGTATGTACCAAGGGCCTGATAGGAAAGGGCTTATGGACTTTGTGCAGTATAAAACATTTTTCATGTAAAACATTGCAGATTTCTTAAAGCGAGGAGAGCAGTTTGGGACAATCAGCTCCTCCCGCCATACACTGATGCTCTTCCTTCCTCCTCCTCAATAAATCTCCAACCCACCTCCCACAAAATGCACCAGCTTCAAACCATTTCTATGAAGCAGGAGGCTTTCTGGGTAGGGAAAGGAGAAAGGAGGTTTAAAGCCACTTTTGCTGATATCGCTCCAGACTGTTATTCCTGGTTTTGAAAGGGAGTCGGGCCCGATGGTTGCAGACAGCATGAGGCTGCAGCGTGCATATTCGTAGGGCGCAGCAGCGGGGTGAGAGACAAAAGCTTGTATTCCCAGCCCTGCCTCAAGTGACCTTGTGCAACCTCTTAATTACTGCAATTACTTGCCTCCTGAGATGACATTATTAGGCCGTGCTTGGTAATAAGGGCTGTGAAGTTCACAGAATTATTCGTGCCGGTTGGTGAAAGAGCAGCGAGTAAAACACCCGGCCATCTTGTGGCTTCCAAACCAGCTCGGGGTCAAAAGGGGATGGCCGCTGGCTCTTCTCGGAAATTCAGAATTGGTGGTGTCTGGCGGTTTTACGTTTGGGGCTGGGATTTTTGCAGCGTGGCATCTGCACCGCTTCACTGAGGGTGTGCAAAGAGCGATGCTGCAATGTGGCTGCATCTAAATATGTTTTACTGGGGACAGAAAACAGTAACTGTCCTCCTCCGGTACTGTCCATCTGCCAAATTCCATGTTTCTGCCCCAAACCACACACGAGCACTCCTAAATGGTAAAATACTGATTATAAAATATGAAAGGGTTAAAACTGACAGCTGCTGGAGCCAATTTTTAGCATTAGCAACACTAATTCAAAACTCCAAAAGGCTGGGGCATTTTGCTGTCCTTGGAAAAAAAAAAACCCAACAAAAACTAAAACCAAACAACTAAAACCAGAGAGAACCGCAGAATTCACCCTACGGCAGAGAAAAAACATCGAGGATCTCAAGTGAAGTGTTTAGTTATTGAGAAGCAACAGCAACTGAAAGCAGGAGACTAAATGGAAAAAATTAAACAGCCTTAACTGTCATCATTGCTACCTACAACAACAGATGTAACTGCATTTGCCTGCAGCTGAGGATGCTGGGATGGAGCAACAGCCTCGGTGTTTGCACCATGTGTGAAAATGTGGCTGTCATCGAACACCTTCTGCTTCTGTTGTGGTCAGTTTTGACCTGGAGGTCCCTCATTTGGCTGAAACAACACACAAGGATGCCAACCCTCCTCACTACCGGCTATAATCCAAGCCCTGATTTCCCAGTCCTGGAGGAGGGCTGTGTTCTCCAGCCCAGGCTGATCTGTGGCGGGCAGGAGGGTTGGTTTTGCTCCCACTGCTCTGCCTGCCCAGCTGCACCCCTGCAGGGACATGGGAAACCCCCAGGGCAGCTCCTCTGCTCGGGTTCCCCCACCGAGCACTGCTGCAGAATCAGCAACCGGCGCTGAATGGCCTGTTGGGGGAAAGGGTGGAGGGCAGGGGGGGTCAAAAGAGCCAAGTGGAGGAAAGGGATGCGTTTGTCTTAGATCCATGGGCAAGGATGTCAATCTGTCCTCTGTAGCAGGTTTGGCTATGGAGGCGCCATGGAAAAACTCATCTCCGTGATTTTGGAGTGGAAGGAGGTGCCATGCCAAGCAAGGCAAACAGGAGGGGAGAAGCACAAGACACTTGCTGTGGGCTGCAGGGAGGGGGTTTTGGTACCCATTATTCCCTTGTGAATAATTCAGCTGCTCTGTATGTGCATTTGGTTGAGCTCTCCTTCGCCACTGCAGTCCAAGGGAGAAACCCTGCCCTCCCTCCAACACCTGCCTTGCAATTGCATTATGCTATATCGTTGGGGTTTTTTCTGTTTGGGCTTTTTTTTTTTTTTGTCCACTGACACCTCTGTAATAGAGGAGGCAAAATATTTTCATTATCCTCTCCCCAGAATGTGGAAATCTTCAAAGAGGAGGTAGGAGGGAGGTTAGCTCCTCTAGCCTCATTTCCCTACCGCTGCCGTTCCTTGGCTGTTCATCACAAAATGAGTCCACATGCCCATTGCATCGTGGCATTGAGCCCGTTGTATGTTTTGCCTTTTCTTTTTTTTTTCTAAAATTATTTCATGTTGCAAACCTGGCGATTATTTCATGCTGTTTAAACTATATTTGTAGTCTTTGATCATATATAAGTAGACTGAAGTAAACTGCTGATAGAGTGAAGATATTGTTCTCGGTGTTTTCCTCTCGCTTTGTTCATTGCATTATGCCTATAAGCTTGCATAAAATGTTCATTGTGGCAATGCGCCTTTGTTATCAATTCTTGCGGTGCTACGTATTTTTATGAAACATAGTTCATTCACAAATGGAGTGATTAGGTAATCTATGTCAGTGTGTACGGGTGTATTTTACACACAACATGGACACATACAACACACAATTACATGCACCCGAACACATACTTATCCGTATAAACAGAGGGATCAAACCATCATGTCCTATTTATGTTCAGCAAAATATTTATAATTCAGTTTCCAGGGCTCATTCTCAAAATAAAATCTTGTTGACTAAGGACATACTTTGCTGCCTTGAGACCTGGCCCAAGAGCAGAGAGAAACAACGCCAGCTAGCAATACCCAGCCCAGGGTTTCAAGGCAAGACACGTACAACAGCGCAGGATACCCCACACGACACCTGTGTGACTCCTTTGGTATCTCTATTTACAAGGAGGCAGGGGAGTTAAATGGATATCTGCATCGTGCAGCAAGGAGGCAGGAGGCGGGAACTGATTCGCGGTGCTTGAACCCTAGCCTGGCTCCTGCTTGCTTCGTTTACAGACCACATGCGTTAGGACATGGCCATGCCAGAGGGTTGGGTCCTTTTCAAAGAGAACAGGTACCTAACCCCATTGATTGCCCTCGTTTAGTGGGAGACAGATGTCTCGTTCCCAGGTTTCTCTGCAAATCACAGCTAGTCACTCCATCAAGTAACTAAAAAACTGTCCCATGTGCAGGACACGGTTAAGCTTCTCGCCAGCCTTCACTTTGTTCCACACCCGTACGTCTATTGTGTGCAGTATTTAAAGGTAGGATTTTTATGTGATTCCTCCATCACTCCAATATATCCAATATATCTTCATCCTACTTTTTTTCCTTTACAATCTATATTATTCTAGCTACTATAAAAGGGAGAGAACCCTTCATTTTTTTTCCCGAACAACAGCAATCCTCCCCCTCCAGCCCCAGTCTGGTTGCGCAGGGCAGGTGAAATAGGAGGGCAGATATGATGTGTGATGACAAGAAGTTGCTGAACTACATCCCCCTGAGTGGGGTGACAGGGGGAGGCCCCAGAGCCATGCCCGAGCTGGAGATCAGGTAGTTGTTTTCAACCTGTGAAAGAAAGAATTGATGGTAACATCAGAGAGTGTCAGAAGAGTGGCACCATGTAAGCACCAACCTCAGTTGAAACCAGGAAAGCTTTCAGCAATAAGACCTTCAAGAAATTGTCAGGCAACTCAGCACTGAAAGCCCATGGTCCTACCGTGGCCACCATCCCTGCAAGTGACAATGTCTGAATGACCCACACTGTCAGCAAGGATCTCTTCAACTGCCAAGAGGAGGAGGAGAAACCTATGAAGAAGATGAATGGGCAGGTGATGGTGCCATACCACGTCCGGAACGAGGATCACTGGACAACACGTTGCCCTCACCAGGATATGCTGGGATCTGGACAGGGGCTCTGTGAGAAGTTGAGATAAGACAGTGAAGCTGAGCCTGAGCTGGTGAAGGCCCAGCAGAGCAAGGCATTGAGTATGTCCCATCCTGCCTGCAACAAGCAGCCAGCCACCATGGGAAGTCCATGCACCTGCACTGCAGGGCTGGCCGCAGCACCTCCAGCCCTTCCAGCCCTGGTGGCTCCATTCCTTCAGCTCCATTTACAGGATCTGCACGGCCAATGTCTGGGAATGGGCACTCCAAGGGATTTCCCTTCATCAGCTTCCTCCTCAGGTAAGATGGGCCCATGCTGTTGCATAGCTGCTCCTTTGCCACTTGCAAGGGGCTTTTCCACCCCTAAATGGCTTCATTTTGATGTGTGGGGCAACCAATACTCTGTGATGGGTTCCAGTAACCCAGCTTGTACCCTGTAAGTTGCATTCTGACATTTTAAAGCCCCAAGCTCTTCCTTGGAAGGCATCTTCTCTTTCTAGCCTTGGTAAATACAGTGTCCAATTGCAAAATGCTGATATTGTGCAGCATGGAAAAAGCTTTTTTCCCCCTGAGTTTTATTATATACAATTGATTATACACCATTTTTCTCTCCTTCTGAAACCTGCACAATTGGACTCATGTTGCCAGAAGAACCTGCTGTTACCCAGCCCCAGGGAGAAGAAACAGAGAACAGGAAGAAAGCCATGTTTTAAAGCTCTTAAAAGTTTTTAAAAAAATATTTCTCTATAAAACATCTTGCAGCTGTATGTACCAGAGGCCTCCTGATTGTCACACAGTATTGGGGCCACCGCAGCAGCCTACGTGCACTTCTGTGTAACCATTTCCAGGCAGAGATGAGCTCGCTTCCCTCCCTCTCCCAGGCCACTTCTGCCTTTTGTACTCCGGATACCAGTGTGTTTTTGCACCTCACAATCTGTCAAGTTGAGGGACATAATGTTCCTCATTGGACCAGAAATACCCGGGAACCAAATGAAATTCAAGAAAGGAATGGGCTTGCTGAATCCCATTTTCCTGCAGGGTTTGACTCCTGGTCTGGAGGCTGTGAAAGAACAGAGGGTCTCCAACAGCAGAGACATGGCAGAAGAGAGAAAATCAAGCCAGAGTCATGCCTCAGAGATGACATTTTTAGCCATTGGGCTAAAAGGTTGGGTCATGCTTCCTCAGCAGACTGGTCTGGTTGTGCAGCACCATGCTGCACTATGTGGAGCTGTTAGTCTGGGGTCAGGGAGCAGAGTAGCCAAAGAGTGATGGCCATATTGGGATTCACTAGCCCAGCATTGTTGGTGTGGTTCTATGTCCTCCAGGTCCTGAGCTGGCCTGGCCAACACAAGCTCTGGGCTCTCTGCACCTCACTGCCCTTGTTTGGTGTAGATGGGCCAGGAAAGAGCACGAACACAGTAGGAGATGCAGTACAAATCACTTGGGATGAGCAGGGCAGGGGCACGTGGGATATTTCTCAGGTTGCCAGAACTGCAGCATCAGTCTAAGGCCTCTTTCCCGGGAGGTGGCAGGCCAGCTGGATGCCCTTGCTCAGCTCTGTCCACTGCCATGAGCACAGAGTAGCTCCTGGCTGTGCCACTAGTAGTAGCTGGGACCAGCACTGCTCCTGGCTCTGCACGGGGGACATATAGCACATAGCATACACACACGTAAGTGACCACTTGCAGCTCCGTTTCCAGCTGGGCTGAGTTAGAGCCACCTCACCATACGGCCCTTGTCTGCAGCCTGCTGATACAAAGCCGTCAGGTGAATAATCCTCACTGAGTATCAGGTGAGCCGAGTTTAACTCTAGAGCATTACAGCTGGTGGAAATGGTTTGAGCCTCCAAACGCTTCTGAGAGGAAAGGGGAGGATGTTGAAAATATATTAAAAAAAACCCCAACCTTCCTTTCACTGACCTTATTAACATAAAAATAAGAGTATGTAGAACAGGAGCCATCATTTTTAGTATGGGGGCTCAAAGACTGGATCAGCATTCGGGTGGGTATTACGGATTATTCCTTTACAGATATGAAAAAGGAGCCTAACATAGACTGTAAGACCTGAACTAGCCATCCTAGTGCTAGCATTTCCATGGCCAGAAGCCCCCAAACTATCCTCTAATCACAATTATATATAAATATATATCCACATACAGCATCCTTCCTAGCTGTGAAAATTTCCATGGCTAGGAGCCCCCAGATCATCCTCTGGTCATGATTATGTTTACACACACAAATAAATAAATAAGTAAATATTTTGCTCAAGGGAAGAAAAAGCCCAAGATTTTCTCCATTCTTTTTTTTTTCAGACTATTACAGCTGATAAATCATTATGACTTCCTGCATTATTTTCCTAAATTCTTGCGTAGATCAGCATTACAACAGCCTTTGCACATCTCAGTCTCGCTACCCAAGAATGTAAAAACATTTTATGTGACTTAGTTATTTTTTTCAGTGACTGAGAAATGCTAAGCGATTGGGAAGGAGCAGTAAATACATTCTGCTGGTATACAGAGTAGCCTTCCGAAAAGGATTTCAGGGTCGAATCCTGTCTCTGTTTACACTGCGTAAATCAGGTGTAACTCCAGTAAAGCTAATAGAGGTAGTCTGGTGTCAAACCCACGCGGATAAAAGGATCAGGCCCTCTAAGCTTTAAAGTTATGAGTCTTTTCAAACTGCAGATCTACTGTCAACATTTCAGTGATTACTTCTCTTTTTTTCCAACACACAAACATAAAATAGTAACAAGATTATCAGATTAAAGAGCCAAAGAACAGCCAGTTTATTATACTCTTGTGTCTAAAACACTCAAATCTTATAGGTTTCCTTCCCACTCCGCATCTTGAGGGGGGAGATCGGTATGTTTGTTTTTATTTGGTTTTAATTTTTTTTAATGCCAGTCTAGCATAGCTATGTAGGAAAATAAACCAGCCATGATATTATGAATTGCATGGTGCAGTCAGCAAGAAAAAAATACTCCCAGACCTCCAAACCAACCCTTCTGAACATTTCAACTAAAAAAAAAAATCTTTGCTTTCTTTCTGTCAGTCCCCAGGAAGAAGAAATGACAGGACAAACGGAATGAAAAGGACAGAGCTGTTTAAAGCTAAAAATGTGCAAATGCTGCATTCCTTCTGGGAGAGGAAAAAAAAAATACAACCCACCACCTTTGCATCAGTATAAATTATTTAAATCAGAGGTGGTTTGTGTTAAGGGTCCTGAACAGATTGCGTAACTGTTGCACAACTAATGTGTACAAGTGTGTCACTAATTTAATTTTAATTTTACTGTATGAGTTTGTATAAGATCCCCCAGCTGTCATGTGCTCATCATCTGTCACAGAACTATCACTAAGCCATGCTGGGCTAAGACAGGATTATAAACGATGAACTGCCATGTGCTCTAAATCTTCTTATTTGCCTAGCCTGGAAGGTATGCCCTGTAAAATTTGATTGGCAGCGTGCTCTATTCTGTCAATTGACTTTGAAGGCCTTTTCTATTGGCGCTTTGAGCAGATCTCAGTAGCTGTATTGACTGTCACCTGCTGACTCCAGCACGTGCCTGACCTCAGCCCCGCGCTGAGGCTCCTTCCCACTCGTCGCCGCGTCGCGGGGCCGGCTCGCTCTGGTGGCACGTGCAGCACATAAGGGCATATGGCTGCCTGGTTGTATGCAGAATAGAATAACTGAAGCCAAGCAGCCCCGCACTGTTATTACAGCAGATGGGGGAAGCGTGGCATTCAATATTAAGACAGATGCCACCTCCTTATTCCACCTGTCTGGAACTTGGACATGGGACAGAATGAACTGTCTGCCTAATAATTAAGGAAACAAAGACTGCATTTATGAAGCTCAGCAGAGCACCATATCTGCGAAGCATGCACAGATATAATTGTCGACTATAACAATAAGGAAATGTAGACTACTGCTCATCAGATGTTCAGATACGTATACACAATTACAGTAGGAAACTGTACTGTTCCCAGCTGCTTTTGTAGTCTTTTATTTAGGCTGGTTGTGTATTAAATTAAACGGGAGGAACAAGTTGGCTGGCATTATTACTATTATAAATAACGCTTTAAAATTACAGTGAAGTTCCTTAAATAACAAAGCGCCTACCGTTCCCCCTAACAGTCACTGCTGCTATTGTGCTGTGCCCTTTCTTGCAAATTTGCTCTTTGCTTCTCAGTAGTCAACTGTTTTTGTAACAGCCAGAGAGAAGAAAAACATTCTTTCCAGGACCACTATTATTTTCACGTATTTTTACACAACAATTTGCCTCTTTCTTTGGCGTTGTTAAAAAAATGATGACTGTGTAAAAAAGAAGGCCTGGCTTCTTGGCATTTATTCTATGTTACGTTTCTGTTATTTAATCCTACTTAATTTGGGACCAATTATTGTTGAACCTGCCGTGCTTTGTGATGGGAATGATTGTGCTGGGGAGGGCCCAATCCTTCCTGGGTTTGAGCCTGGGCTTGCCGGGGTGGCAGTGGGGCTGTGCCACCGCACCAGGTCTCCGGCCCTTGTGCAGCCCACGTGCCTCCAGGACTCCACGGAGGCTGAGGCCAGGGTCTGCAGTTATTGTGCAGGCTCGGTAGCACCTAGATGTCGTCCGGGCTTGGGTCTCAGCCCTCCTGAACGGCAGGCATCAGGCTGGCCCAAGGTACGCAGCCCATTTTCAGGGTGCGTTCCTCCCTCGTAAGGGAAACCCCAACCACGGCCACATCCAGTGATGCTGCTGGCAGCCCCAGCCTCCCCCTTCTCTATCTGCACACCCCCACGAGTTCAGCAGAATTAGGTGCTTGGATATAAAATTGAGCAGGTGGGGGTGTGGTGGCTGGGCAAAGACGTTTCTCTGTAGAAGCAATATGCAAATAATGCCTACGATCGAGAACCTAATGTGATCAAGGAGGTATTTTCAGTATCTACTTACCTATCCCCAACCCTCTTCTAAATGCCCTGTACTGATGTGATCACGCCCATCCTTAAATCTTTCTAATTAATTTTATTCTCTTTTGACTGAATGAATTCAAAGGCAGCTTAAAAAAATCATCTGTGTGTCTGTCCTGGGATTTATCTGTAGATGGCAACTGGAATAAAGATGAATAAGTTGCCGAGAATGACAATGCAGGAGCAAGTGTTAAGGGCATGTGTACTGTGTATACATTATATACAAGATTAAGGACAAACAGAGTGCCTATTGTCTCAGCAAGCCATGAAAGTGGGCTTTTATGTTTATATACATATATTTGTATATACACACTGGCATATATGTATAATCTCTATAAATAAAAATGAATAATTGAATTTTTAAAGGTAGAAAGATCATGTGCAATGCAGTAAGTAAAGCTTGATCTTCACATTTATGTGCATGTATAAACAGATACTAATTTAGAAACATATACATTTAAATATTTACAGTATAATGCGATTAATTAGACATCATAGGTACATGTGTGTATTTAAATATATACACAGACAGGCATGCTGAACCTGCTGTAGTTCTGTAATAATACTCAGATTGTTCTATACTAATTTATAACAGATGTATTTGAACCACACAGCTCGTCCTCGGGAAAAAACAACTACCAGATGCATTAGATTCTCCACAGCACAGAAATCGCATGCAACAAATTGCAAAAAGTAATCAAAGCCTGAACTTTTTTTTTTAGTAGAAAAGACAGCATTTAAAAAGACTCAGATACATATTACAAGATGAGGATCAATTTGAAAAGATCCTACAATATCTGTTACCAAGAGCTTTGTTAATCTTTAAAAACCTAGAATGATTACTTATAGGGAAGCTGTGAATTAACTAGGCTTTAATAAATAGCTCACAGGCACGTGTGTCAAGATTGTGCTTTTTGTTTTTATATGTGTCTGTATTTGGAAAAAAAAAAAGAAAAAAGGAAGCTATTATTTGTTAATTTTTTCTGTAACAATTATTTCAGATTAAAAGCCCATCTGACGAAAGGCATATGGATGGAGAGGGGGTTCAGTCCTAATTGAACAGCCCAGGACTCGTGAGGTTAATTACAGATATTAACGCTGTTGTTCTTCAGCTTCTTGCCCTCACGAAGGCTCCAGCTTCCAAATGACCTGGCTCCAACAATAAGACTCTCTTTAGCCCATTAACTAATTGATAAAAATGTGAGTGTTTAGAATGAGTCTAATTAAATCACCGAGCCTTACAATTACGAGTCCATTTGGTAGCTGTCGGGAGATGGGTAACCTCAGCTGGCATTGTAGGCGAATAAAAGATAAAAATAAAAGGGAGCTTAACCAAAGATCATTTTGAAAGCTGTTCATTTGAAGACAAAGTACACATTTGCCTGAAATGTATACATACACCACTTCAGACTAGCACAGTGTCTTGAAAAGAAAATGGAGCATTTAGCAATCATGATTTTTTTTTCCAGCGCATGCATGAAATTCTCTCCAGCCTGTGTGATGGAATGAGCTACTTTCACAATAATTTCTGAGTTACCTAGATTCTTCAAGAGCACCCAAATGGCCGATATCAGGTACCTCTATGTTACTAACATTTTTTTCCTCACTCTTTCATAACCGCAAACTCTCTGCAGACCGACATCCCTAAGTCCCCACTCTGGTTGTGGCTGCTGCTGTAGGGACAGTCACTAGTCCTCAGATGTCCCATTTGTGGGGTTGGCTTGCTACAGTAGGGCAGATTTTCTCATACACATCACAGGTGCCCTTGGCAAGGGAGCTGGAAAATATCTTGCGTGTAAAGACTCCTGTTGAAGGTTTGCCTAAAGTCCTAAGCATCACATGCAATTCTCATCTCACCGTGCCAGGCAGAGATTTCGATCTAAAAAAGGATGAAGAGGTGGGTGATAATGTTTGCTGAAGGAATGGCTTCCATAGAAGGAATCCTAAACTGACAAAGACTCCACAGGTCGAAAAAGAAAAGATTGAAGTTGGATATACCAAGAGTCTATAATATCAAAAGAGGGATGGGAGAAGGTGACCAGGAATGAGTATGCACTGTCTCATGAGAATATCAACCAAAACGATCACTTGATTCAGAACAAATGAATAGAGTACCTTCTTTGCTGTTAAGCTGCTGAACTCATTGCCAAAGGAAGTTTTGGATGCTAGAAGTTGAAATCAAAAAGCTTCTAAACAAATCAGTGGAAGAAAAATCCACCCCAAACTAATAAACATAAAGACATTGTCTCTGTCTTGGGAAGTCTCTGAGCTGCAGGTGTCTGGGAACTGGAACAATATACAGAGGAATTTTCACTGTATGTCTGCCCTACTCTTATAGTCTATAGCCATTAGCAGTAACACGATACTGGGCTAAACTGGTTTTTGGTTCACTTCAGGACTGCAGTTTGTACAGTCTTAAGGTGCTTCTTCAATGAGTGGGCTATAGAGACCGTGTCCATGCTGGTGCCATAGGCACTCAGGGAGACTGGAAGGAGCTTTGCACAGCCTGTGCATAGCAGAGAGCGAGAAGACAAAGCTCCTCGGGTCAGTGAACTGTGGAGACTGTGCTCTGGCCTCTGAAATATGGCCAGGGAGTGAACTGCACTTACGGCATTTCTTGGCTCCCTGCATCTCTCTGAGGCAGGCGGCTGGAGTCCACCAAGGTTTGTCTCTGCCCTGTGATGAAACGGCCAGCACAACGATTTCATAGAATCATAGAATCGTTAAGGTTGGAAAAGACCCTTAAGATCATTGTGTCCAACCATTAACCTATCACTGCCAAGCCCACCACTAAACCATGTCCTCAAGCACCACGTCTACCTGTCTTTTAAATGCCTCCAGGGATGGGGACTCAGCCACTTACCTGGGCAGCCTGTGCCAGGGCCTGACAGCCCTTTCGGTAGAGAATTTTTTCCTAATATCCAACCTAAACTTCCCCTGACGCAGCTTGAGGCCATTTTTTCTCGTCCTATCGTTTGTTACTGGGGAGAAGAGACCGACCCCACCTCGCTACAACCTTCTTTCAGGTAGCTGTAGAGAGTGATAAGGTCTCCCCTCAGCCTCCTCTTCTCCAGGCTAAACAACCCCAGCTCCCTCAGCTGCTCCTCACCAGCCTTGTGCTCCAGACCCTTCACCAGCTTCGTTGCCCTTCTTTGGACGCACTCCAGCCCCTCCATGTCCTTCTTGGGGTGAGGGGCCCAACACTGAGCACAGGACTCGAGGTGCAGCCTCACCAGTGCCCAGTACAGGGGCACCATCACCCCCCTGCTCCTGCTGGCCACAATATTCCTGATACAAGCCAGGATGCCATTGGCCCTCTTGGCCACCTGAGCACACTGCTGGCTCATGTTCAGGCGGCTGTCAACCAACACCCCCAGGTCCTTTTCTGCCGGGCAGCTCTCCAGCCACTCCTCCCCCAGCCTGTAGCCTTGCATGAGGTTGCTGTGACCCAAGTGCAGGACCCGGCACTGAGCCTTGTTGAACCTCATGCTGTTGGCCTCAGCCCATCAATCCAGCCTGTCCAGGTCCCTCTGCAGGGCCTTCCTACCCTCCAGCAGATCGACACTTCCACCCAGCTTGGTGTCATCTGCAAACTTACTGAGGGTGCTCTCAATCCCCTCATCCAGATCATCAATGAAGATGTTGAACAGGACCGGCCCCAACACTGAGTGCTGGGGAACACCGCTGGTGACCAGCCGCCAACTGGATTTGACTCTGTTAACCACCACTCTCTGGACTTGGCCATCCAGCCAGTTTTTAACCCAGTGCAGAGTGCACCCATCCAAGCCGTGAGCAGCCAGCTTCTCCAGGAGAATGCCGTGGGAGACTGTGTCAAAGGCCTTACTAAAGTCTAAGTAGACAACATCCACAGCCTTCCCCTCATCCACTAAGGGGGTCACCTTGTCATAGAAGGAGACCAGGTCAGTGAAGCAGGATCTCCCTTTCTTAAACCCATGCTGGCTGAGCCTGATCCCCTGGGTTGTCCCGCACGTGCCACGTAATGGCACTCAGGATGATCTGCTCCATGACCTTCCCTGGCACCGAGGTCAGGCTGACAGGCCTGTAGTTCCCCGGATCCTCCTTCCAACCCTTCTTGTAGACAGGTGTCACACTTGCTAACTTTCAGTCATCTGGGACCTCCCTGCTTGACCAGGACTGCTCATAAATGATGGAGAGTGGCTTGGCAAGCTCCTCTGCCAGCTCCCTCAGATTTGCAGGTAGTCATGCGTGGACTGGGAGTTCCTTCTCTTAGGGGATGTTTTCCCATTGTTTCCCAGGGTGGACATCTTAAAAAGCCAAAACAGTATGACAAAAAAATCACAAACACCCTTCTGTGTCACTACAAAGAAATCACACTGCTTGCTGCCTGACTTGCCTCTTCACTGACTGTTAAAACACACTTATGGGGATACTGGGGGAAATTGGAGGATGAACTAGCTAATGTGCATGGTTTGATCACAGAGAGTGCTACACATCAGCATTAAGACCAAATAGACTAAGTCACAGGTCTCAGATGTCCTCTATTGCAAGTGCTTTCTGCACAAGCAGGGAAAATATCTGTCTTCTGTTAGCATAACAGGAGAAGAAGCCATCTCCTCATCTTCCATTTTCATAGCCTCTGAAATCTTTCTCCTTCTTCCTTTGACGAGGAAGCCTAGCTCAAAGATAAGCATTCATCCTTCTCTTTGCTTTTCTGCACCTGCTTACTCCTCCCTCGACATAATGTTCTTGTAGCTAATGCTCCTCACTTTGCTTATGGGAAAACTCCCCTTGATTTTCCAGGCTTTGGGTTCAGGCCTCACAAAGCAATGGGCTGT
This sequence comes from Nipponia nippon, assembly GCF_047370975.1. Classification (NCBI taxonomy): domain Eukaryota; kingdom Metazoa; phylum Chordata; class Aves; order Pelecaniformes; family Threskiornithidae; genus Nipponia; species Nipponia nippon. Next base: position 27,107,697 of record NW_028262302.1, read on the forward strand.
TAATGGAAATCCTTAACCAAGCAGGGCACCAGCCGGGAGGATACGGATCTGGGCTCAGATGGTATTTCAGGTGTTGTGGCTAAGCAAGGCAGAAAAGCAGACTTGGATCTAGTCAGAGCTTAGTTCATTTCCGGCTTTATCGATATTTAACCAGTCTTGGATGCTACCCAGGAGTGACTTGGCAGCCGGTTCAGAGCATGGAGCACAGGTGTGATACGCTCCTGCCAGTTTGCCTTGCTCAGAAGATGGGCAGCTGTGCTCTGCGCTAGACGATGCTTCCAAACAGCCTTCCAGGGTAGCCCAAGGTAGGGCCTGCATCCTTAGATTAGCCTTGAAATGGCAGAGACAAAGATAACCACGTGAAGGTCCCAGAGAAAAGAAGTGATCTCTTGGGTAGACCAAAATGAAAGAGAACGTTTCCAGACATGGCTGCTATTGGGGTATTCAGGACTAGGGCTACATCAGTTCACAAATGACTTGGAGAGAAAAGAACAAAGGCCTTTTAATAGATGAAGCAGGCACTGTCTTGCAATTCTTCAAGACTGTCTCCCTCTGCCAAGCAGCATGGCTTCTGCCTTATCTGGATTGACCTTCAGCCAAATGGCATCGATCCACAGCTCTGTCTCAGCCAGACTTTGGAAGAGGAGGGAAATGGCACAGACAGGCAGGGGTAACTGGGGCACAGAGCTGGGCAGTGTCAGCAGGTGAGTCTATGGCACAGAGAGCTTCACCACCCCTTTTCAGGGAATTCACACATCTTTTGAGGAATACAAATTACAGGAGCACGTCTGGTGGGATGGGACAAGCTGGAAATGGAGGAGGTTCTGGTCTAGCTTCTGACAGAATGGAGAGGTTGAGTCGAGGCCCCTTGAGCTCCACTCCAGATGTCTGCGTATGCACTGACACCAAGATAAAAATCTCCATGAAACTCGATTAATTAGTGAAGAGATTTTGGTAGTTTAAAAAACCCAAGGATTGGAGCTGGTTGAAATTTTCTGTATTTTCCATATTTTTCACCTGCCCAAACTTCCCTGAAATTGTTTCACAGCAGAAATTCAACTTTCAATAAAAAGGAAAAAATAGCATTTTTTGGAATGAGATTTTGTGCATGGATTGTGAGGGCCAGCAGAGGGAGGAGAGGGTCTATCGGCCCGTGGTACGCAGGCTGACATTTTCTAGTCATTCACTTTTTCCTCCAGTGGTGAAGGTTATTTTCAACAGGAAAGAGAACCCTTAAAAAATCCGGCATATTCTAAATGGGCTTTCATGAAAAGCCTTGCAAGAAAGTGGAAAATAGAGACATATATATATTAAAAAAAAAAATACCTACTCTAAGAGATTGTCAGAGTTCGGTAGTGGACTGCTGCAAGAATTAGAGCCTGGGCTACCCTCCTTTTTTTCTTTTCTTATCTCAGGAATAACCCTCCCCTTAAACCTCTCATGTTCCTTCCTGCAGACCCCATGCACATGCTCCTGTATACAGCAATTGTAAAACAGCTCCTACCTAAACTCCTGCTCTGCCAAATCCCTCCTGTCACCAAAGAGTCACAGCTCTTGCAGCTGAAATCACAGCATTGCTGGGCAGAGGGTCGAGATGAAGGCTGGCCGCTTGGCAATCTGTCTTGTCCAAGGGTACTTGCAGAGCTGCAGCTCGACTGGATTTAATAGCCTAGGATCACACTCAGTATTGTGTCACAGGTGTGAACGGAAAAGTATTAAAACATAGAAAGAAACATAATTCAGCTCAACCACAGATTCAGAGCTGCTAAGACGACACCTTCTGCATAGTAAAAATCTCACTGTTTTTCATGCTATCAACCAAGCAAAGAGAATGTAATACAGAAGACTGAAGAATGTGTGTGTGTGCAGGAGGGAGCAAAATGATTTATAAATGCCTGCAGTAATATCTGAATTGAAGTGTTACCCTGCAAGTCACTTTTTTAAAGACAAAGAAACTACTTACAAAGATAAAGTTCCAGACCTGGGCACATATGGCATAACTGCAGGGTAATAAAGAAATGGCCCATTAAGGAATGAAATGCTTGTTTAGCATCTACCATGCCTGCTTTATCTCAGGACTTATCATAATAATTGCTTGGTAACATACTAAAAATATTATTATGCATTCCACCGTAGGCCCAGGAGAATGAAGAGAACAGGTTTCAATTTTAGACATAACATCGCATCCTTAGCATGTAGTCAACAGTGGTTGTGAGCCAGTAACATTTTTAGGTCTTTGAACTTCAAGATTCAAGGGCACAGATCAGAGAGTGAAATATTTATATCCTAGGGATTCTTCTACCCTGTTACCCTGACAGAACTGGATGAGAAAATACCGAATGCAATGTTTAGATACATTTAAAACCAGTTTCCCACTACCATCAGCCAAAACTGACTTATTTCTGACTGAACTTTCAAGATAATCAGCAAATTTAAAAATGTTAGGTGAGATTTGCAAAAAGAGTTCTAGTAAACCGTATTTTGAACCTGTCAAAGTCAAGAAAACATTGAGAAAATCTTATTTGTATGTAGATGTAACTTGATATAGCTATGGAGAGCAAATGAGCATATTCTGCATGCATAGACAGAGCCACTTTAATGTATATAGATTTTGAAGGTATAAAATATTCTCCCAGCAAGTCCAAAACACTTTCTCCTGCTCCGTGCAAAAGATGAGAAGATTCAACCAGCCATTTCTACCAACCGCCACAAAGAAACTGCAGGCATCTGCTCAGGCTTTAAAAAAAACCAGTCCCTTAGTTTCATCTTCCCTCCCTTATGACAAAACCCCATCCCAATGCACTGTTGCAGTGGGTCGCTGCAGAAGCTCTTTGTTCCCCTGCAGGCCAGCCCATCTGCCTCCAAGAATCTAGACTTGATCACAAATGTATTTTTAATGCACTGGTGAAAGCATTTACTTAAAATTATCTCATTTTCCCTCAGGGAATTTTCAATTAAACAAACACATAATAATTATTTCCTTTAATTACTCATCTCTGCTTACCTGGAGCTAGGGCACCTTTGCCATCTGAGAGCTGTCAGATTGATTCATTAGTATTTATTTGTTTCTTATTTTCAAAACATACCTATGTACTACAGGCATTTACCGAAATGCTGCTGATGTCAAAGGGAATTGTTTCCCTAGATGTTGACAGGACACGTTCAGTTCTGTTCCTATGCAGTGCTTGGGAGCCTTTTCTAATGCAGAAAACCAGCCAGCTGCAGCAGTTACCAGGATCCAGAGGTGCTGCTTTGTCTCCAAGGCTTTCCCTTATTGTACCACACTTATCAAATATCAGTCCCACCCTCGTATCATGTGTCACTGAGGCTTTCCCCAGTTGGGGGATATGGAAGATGCGGTAAGGTTGTTTTATACAGCTGTACTCCCCAAAACAATCCTTTAGCAATTCCCAGTCACATCTGTCCTACTGGGTGTCTCTGCTGAGCCCAACTCTAGCAATGGGATGGGAGAATACATTTCTCTCGAACCTCCAGCGCTAGGGAGGTCTAATTCTGTTCTCAAGCTTTACAGCCAGCTGTCCCCAAGCCTTGGCCAACCTTTAAAGTTCTGGTTAGTGCAGGAGCTCTTATAAATACCTCCATGCCTGACCGATCTAATGGCAGAGCCTCTGCGTAGTCTTATCTCAAAAAAGCAAGGATTACATGAGAGAGAAAAGGAGGAAGAATGTGGTCCTGAAACCATTACCCGAAGCATCTGTCAGCCCAGGACCTTGCAAGCAACAGTCTCCCCCAGCCCTGCCCAAACACTACTGAAGTTCTGGTGTTTTTATCCTTCTTCACATCCCCACAAAGCTTCCCACAGCTCCTGAAACCTGCTGATTTTGCCTTAGAGAGCAGCACACAGACAGTCAGTTGGGATGCAAACAAGAAAGGGCTGGACAATACCTCTTAAGTCAGTATTAATATAACCGATAAACTAAATTATTTTTAATGAAACCATGAATTTCAAACTGGATCTCCCACTCCCAGCCCTACCCACTGTCCCTTCAAGCCTTGCTGGGTCTCACCTGCCTCTTTCCAAGCTCCCACCCAGACCCTGTTATGTTCTTCTTGTAAAATTGCATATTGATGCCCTAAGGAGGAGGGCAAATAAAATCGATCTTCCTTACACTGCTGAGCAGCCTCAAGCACTGGGGAATCAGGGAAAGACTCTGTGACTTCTACCTCCCACAGAATCCCCTCGGGCAGGAAGGAGTCCAGGTTGGGCTGTTTGTTCTCTAAATCTCAGTTCCATGCGGTGCAGCCATGTAGAGAGAGCTTTCTTGTACCAAAGGAAACAGAAAATATTTTAAATCTAAATATTGCCAGCCCTTCAATCACATCCTAAAATACTCCATATTTGTTTCCTGGGAAATGCAGCCCTGAAACAATTTTTCCAAGGTGCCAAACTGATCTGGTGAAGGAACTGTAATGTCACCATGGGGCTAAAAGCACCTTCCCATATCAATATTGTAGCTGAGCACTCTCTAGAGACATCTTGTTAGAATTCAGTCCCAACTTACATTTGCAGAAGTGTAACTTTCTTTTACAATGATCACAAATAACCAACCTTTTAAAAACAATCCCTCCACCAAAAAGGGCCAAAATGCCTCTCTGCAGAAAATTTGGCAAGTTTATTCTTTTGTTTTGTTGCCAAGTTATTTGACTGGCTTCCCTTTAAAACAATAGTCTCATCCTTCATTAAACTAATGTTCCTATAACTGTTCTTCCAGGGGAAGCCATCATGCCAACCTATATGTGAATGGAAAATACTGACAAAGGACAGGAAAGATCAGCATCATATACAATAACCAGCCATCACGTTACAAGTATTCTTCTATGAAAAGTGAAACATGCCATGAACAGAAGATTTTGAAGATTTTTACAAATAAGCCTTCAGTAAACATGATCGAACAGCTCACATGTGTGAAGCTAGTCATGTACATATGCAGTTGCAGGATCAGGGCTTACAGAACCAGGACACAGGGGGAGTTAGAAGATAATTATCCAAAGAGACCTACAATAAATATCTGTGGGCCAAACAGCACCATATGTACTGTATATTGATTTGGTAGTAAAGGGATTACTTGAGTGATAGTGTCTATTCTGTATATTATTCAAATACAACAGATGGGAAATTGGCATGCCATGTAAAATACAAAATTCAATATTCACCCAAGTGGGCTGATAAATTATCATAAACCATTTATGAATATCCCTCAACCATGAAGCCTAATAATAAAATAAAATTAAAAAATGGAAGTCTCAGCCCAGCTCTATCAAATGGCAGAGACAGAGGTATAATCTGGAATAAGGGCCCTGTTCTGCTCTCCAAGCTGATCCTAGGCTGTGTCTTCTTCTGAAGATGGTCCTATCAGACCCAACAGAAGGTACATTACTACTGATGATAAAAGGAGGAGTCCTTGATTCCATCCTGAAGAGGAATATCAATTATGAGAGAGGCCGGCATGAACTGAGAAGTTTAAAAGAAATAAATCTGAAGATATGTGGCAGTAGTACATATTTTGTTACACTGTTTTTCACGAGCAGTGAGTAAAACAGGAAAACCAGAGCTGTTTGATTGAATGGGAATGGGAAGAAGATGCAATAGTCCTAGACAAAGACATCAGCATATTGGAAGCACCATGACTACAGGATTCATGCAGAATATTTCACCTAAGGCAGCCAATACAACACAGTGCTCTCTGATCACCCCTCAGTCTGCTGAAAAGACTACTAAACAGAGACTTCAAAAAATAATCTCTAGCAGGGGATAGCATCATCGTTAGCCTTCTTTCCAAGCAGACTGCTGTTTTACATTGGCCGTGAGGTGGACAATGGCAGTTACTGAGGTGTTTGGACATCGGGTATATTGTGAATATCAAACGCAAAAGCCAGATTAGAAACAAGCTTCCAGTCCCCAGTGACCTACCAGGCTGAAGTGCTTCTCTTCACATTCCTACAGGCAAGGGGGATCCCCACACACAGAGAAACCAGTTGTGGCCTACTTTGAACCCCACAAGCATGGATCATACAAAAAGTAAGAATTCAGGATAACTAAAATATCTGGAAGCTCAAAGGAGGTTGTTTTCTGATCAAAGACAACATTTAGCCTGGCCCATGTTGGGGAGGACAGATTTGGGATTGGGGGCACTGATGCGGAGAGAAGGGAGGCTTGAGGGTTGCAGTTTCACTGCTGCAGGAATCAACCTCAGCAATTTTGGCCGGGAAGTAGGGGGAAATATAGTCTCTACCCAGAGGATAGCGTTCAGCATAGTCTAATAATAAGCAATTTCTGTCTCACAGAGAACAGCTCATACCAGGTCTTAAGCGGGCAGTCAAACTGATACATGAAAATTAGGAATATCCTCTGTCTTCCTTCTGTTAGTTTAACTGCCTGATAGACTCTTTTGTCTAGACTGAGTTATTGCACGTTCCTGATAAACCTATCTGTAAGCTGTTAAGAGTATTGACAGGAAGTTAGCCAACACACTACCATCTGGACCAGGTCTAGCCAGTCTCCATGACCATGGCCAGCGATGACCGTGCCTGTCATTTTCAGGGTTATTAATCAGAAAAGGAAAAATCCCCCCCCCCCAAACACACAATTCTATGAGTAAATCATTCTAGAAATAATAATAAAACTGCAGATCTCTAAAGATCTCCTTCTCCAGAAGATAAGTCCTTTGGAAATGCTGCATATTTCTTCTGCAGCATGTAGAGTTGTATCCAAAGAAAGTATCTAGACAAAAGAAAGCTTATTGTGAGTAGCTCTGCTGAGAAAAAAATTAAAGGCTTGCTTTCACCCATAGACAAGATTTTAGAATGAAGCGGAAATAATTCAGAAGGAATTTATAGTTAGGGGATTAATCCTCAAACGACACACAAAAATAAATCACCTGATTTTTAATATTTCTTAACATCCAGCAGCCTCATTCAGCTTTCTCCTTGAAAGAAAGGCCACCTGTTAGAGCACCACAATATGGATTTATCTCTTGGTCTTTGGAAAAGAAACCCCTCTCGTTTCTGCTCTTCAGAGATCAATTCAGCGTTGTACATCTTTGCACTTAACTCTGCTCTATCTGTAAACTGGCACAGCTTGAACTTTGGGACCACTGGGCCGTAGGCTGAAGGTATCATAGAATCATAGAACGCTTTGGGATGGAAGGGACTTTTAAAGCCCATCCAGTCCAACCCCCTGCCATTGGCAGGGACATCTACAACCAGATCAGGTTGCTCAGAGCCCCGTCCAGCCTGGCCTTGAATGTTTCCAAGGATGGGGCATCCACCACCTCTCTGGGCAACCCGTTCCAGTGTTTCACTACCCTCACTGTAAAAAATTTCTTCCTTATATCCAGTCTGAATCTACCCTCTTTTAGTTTAAAACCATTATCCCTTGTCCTATCGCTGCTGGCCCTGCTAAAACGTCTGTCCCCATCTTTCTTATAAGCCCCCTTTAAGTACTGAAAAGCTGCAATAAGGTCTCCCCAGAGCCTTCTCTTCTCCAGGCTGAACAACCCCAGTTCTCTCAGCCTTTCCTCACATCAGAGGTGTTCCAGCCCTCTGATCATTTGGCCACTGATTCCCCTGCCATCTTTTTTTACAAATAAGGGTTTCAGGCTGTGATCTTCCACAATCTTAGTTGCCATGCAGACTGGGTCCTTTTCCTCCTCCCAAGAACAGTAGCTTCTACCTGTAGCATTCAATTTGCATGCAGATGTCTGACCACATAAACACAGGCTTTTCTTACATCCCTATTACTTTAACATTTGCTTTACAAGTGACAAGCAACGTCACTTTTGTCGTTGTGTAGGTTTTTGCACCCCAAAGTAGCAGTGGACTAATGTGCCATTTCTATAATTAAGAAATACAGGACGATTCAGTAGCAAAGAGAAAAAAAGACAGAAAGAAAGAGAAGCCCCCTGCAACATAATTGGTCACTGCTATGAATCTTTACTCAGGGGACAGATAGCACAACCAGAGGTAATAGCTTACACACGTATTCTTGAGCTGTGCAATAGATGGAAAAGTGTCCCAGATGGATTGGGCAGGGGCTTAGTTCCGGGATTATGATGAGACAGTGGGTAATTATTGAGTGGCATTGCCTCAGCGCTGATTATATCTGCAAGCTTGTTCCTTTCCTTCAGAGGAAAGCATTGATAAAGATAAACCATGCTGCTCTATGTCCTTCATGTAGCACAAAACAACACATTTCAATCTAACAGGATCAGGTCTCCACTTTGATCACAATCTGTTACCTAGATGTCTTTGCAAATTAATCAGCCCTGCTTGTTTAGCTCCAGTCAGTTTGTACTGCTAAATTAATAAATGTACTAGGAGCAACAGAATACATAATTAAATTCTACAGTTTAATCTCCACATAATAATTTTGACCTTAGTCTGGGGCCTCTGTTATAGCCAGCAACACATTGAATAGACACAGACCTTGCAATGCAGCTTACACTAACAATCTACCTTGAACAATTACTCAGGGGCACCATAATCAAGAGCTACTAAAATCAGAGAAAGCAGGATGCACAATTAGGAAAACAAAATTGTAGCCACAGCTTCTAGCTATATAAAATAAAAGGGAGCTAATGCAGCATAGGAATACCTCTACCTCAAAAAATATAGGAAGACACTCTGCCTTGGTTCAGTGAACCAGGAACAGTCATTTTGTATTTCCAGTATCTGCGTTAAATGTAACCCAGAAGAGCAGAGGGCAGCTAATGTTCTTCCCAGGAACACTTGCAAGCTTTTGAGAGAAGAATGAGCCATGCCATGAAAGGTTCTTCTGTGCCGGCCTTGTCGAAGGCAACACCACTGAATTATTACAGCTGTTCAATATATCTGCATATAGTGGACACCTTTCTCCCATATTATATGCGATTTACATTTAAATCTATTACCTTCCCACTGGTAGATAAATGCCTCCACCTGTGGAAATTCAGTGCCTTGTTGCAGGAACTGTAAAGGGCTTTGTTCCATGTATTTTACACATCTGCATCAGCTGCAGATTACCAAAAAAGATCAAAGATGTCTAGTATTGCAGTAGCGGGAAGAGAGAGGTCACTGTTGAACACACTGGTCACAGAACTCGATGAGGAAGGGGTAGGGGGACCACAGGGAGCTTTCACCTTTAACCTGAAGTCTGCAAAGGATGTATGCTAAGGGACTCACAGAATAACCCCCAAAAATGGAGCCAGAGGCTAAATGTCAGTGTTTAGGGCTCTGCACCTCCACTGCACATTCATGGGCATCCATAATCACTGACAGAGCACATAAGAGGAAGACAAAAAGGTAAAGCCTCCTCTAGAGTTCCCATCCACCTCTGCCTTCCCTGTAGACACGGCAGTTCATGGGCACATGTGCAACCTCACCACTGACAACCAGCACATCTAGACAGACATCCTGGATACTCAGATCATCTGTGAACGCAGGACCTTTCCATGAGGTTTCTGACCTCCCCGAAAGTCTGTGTCTTGTTAACGTACAGGGAGGTACAGATCTACAAAGCGGAACAGAAGTCCCACTTTGTTGCACAAATGCTCTTTTAGATCTTAGCTTTGTATTGTCATGCTTTGCTGTGAGCGTTGTTTACTTGTAACAGTGTTGGTTTAACTCTAGGCTTTTCAGGGCAGGAATGGTATCTTTCTGCCTTTGCCAAGTCTCTGCCACATGGCTCCCTGGGCTCCAGCTAAGGGCTCCCATCACGGTTTTAGTAAAACAACAGTAATATATGTATGACGAAACTCCTCTCTAACTCTCTCCCCAGATGTTTTGTTCCAGAACACATGAAACATCTTCATGGTCACTAAACAGGAGACAGAGCAAGTAAGGCAGACTTACAAAGCTTACTGGTGATTTTGGTACTTAGCTTGACACACCTCCCAGGACACTTGGTGAGAGCTAACAGCTTTGCTGTAGGCAGAGGCTCTGAAGCTGTTTCTACATAGGAATGTACAATGGCAACATATGTAAAGTCCCTGGGTGTCCTGAGAACCCTGATCTCGATTCTCATTTTATGGACATCACAGACAGGTAGATTTTCCTATATCCACACAGCAAAACCTAGCTGATTATTTCCAAAGAGATTAAATATCATGAATCCCTTCTTTCCACTTGCATCTTTTTGAGGTTTCTTGACTAAATAATCAAAGGAGTCCCTGACAAGTTCTCAATGTGTTGATGGTCTCAGGTCAGATATTGCTGTGTTGAATTTTGTTTTGAGCAGTAAGGCTGCAACATGCAGCATAATTGCCTAGGAGATACGCACAGAGTAACAGTGCGACACACTGGGTTAAGCTCCAAGATGAACCCCCAATCCCTGTACTTAACTTCACCCTTGCTTGCCTTGAGGAGAAAGCTCAGGGTCCCCAAGGCAAAGAGGAATTGCTGGCTGCAACACATTCAATATATTAGGCTCTAACATAAAAAGGCAGTGGTGAAGAATCAGAGAATGCTGTAGCTTGGTTCAAAAACAGCCTACTTCATCTGGACCAATTGGTTTTGACTGGTTGTTTTGAGGCCAGCAGGCTGAAGGCACCAATGATGTGATAAAACTGCAGTTCAGCCAGATCCTCGATCAGTATATAATGGATCACTACAACGTGCTGCTGTTGTACAGAGCCCCGTTGTAAATAATAAACTACTTGCTTTAAAAATCAACGCATCTGAAGAAATAAAAGCAGAACTACAATGAAAATATCTGGCAGTAATTGTATTTATGCATTTCCTTTAAAATATTTAGATTAAAAACCAGCTAGCTGCCTTAATGCTTTGTGATTGCAGATAATATCAGAAGCTTAAAAAACAGTTTGGCAGCCAACATTTAGTAGACCACATGAGCAGTAAAACATACTGACGGAGCTTGGGCTCTTTCTCTAAGACCTTGACTGTGGTAGCTGGCACTAGAATCCTCTAAAGAACTAAAGGTAAATTGTAACATCATTCACATATCTGGAAACAAATCCAGTGTGATTGATTGGTGCAAGTGAGAGGAATACTCAGACAATTCAAAATAATTTAACATTGGTGGTCAAATTCTCAAACCATATGCAATAATGGCATGGGACTGCATAGAATTACAGCTGGCAGCACATGCTCCTCTTAGACTTGCGAGTTCTCTCCTCTCACCTCTGCTGGCAAGGTGTAAAGTCTCCGTGCATTCACAGTAAAATACCCGTGGCCAAAGACCGTGCATTACAGGAACATATTTTGATTCACAGTTTATGGTGCAAGCTTGTTTACCATTTACCTCATTGTCCTTCTCCAGTACTTACCAAGGTTTAGATGTAACCCACTGCAGAGTGGGGTAAATGGGTGAACTGGAAACTTGTTGAGTCAGATGAAGTTGTTTCTAGAAGGAGAAGTTCCCAGCCCACAACAATGTCTTGATCTGATGGGAAAACAGCAGAGATGCTGTAGCAAGTGTAAGGGGTAAACTCGAAATGAATCATCTACAAAAGCAAAGGCATCACAACGTGTGAGAGATGGCAACATAAACTGGGGAAAGGTAATTGAAAACCAGAGTAAACCACTATCAGTAGGCACCTACTGCAAAGCTTGTCCTTGCCTGCGTAGGACAGAGGGAACAATCCTCCAGCCCTGTGGTTCTTCAGCAGTGTTTTGGATGGACGGATGGATGGATGGAGTTACGGCATAGCACAGTGGGACTCATGAGCAAACACAGATGTCCAAAATGGAGATGTCTCTCTCCAAGTTATTCATCTGCAGCTCCTGTTAATAAATGGATTGAGATAGGCACTTTTAGTATCTGATTCTTCTGATATCTATCTTAGTCACTTAAGCTTGGATGATTTATACATATCTGGGCTGAGCTGTCAAATGGCTGTGTCTAGATCCTGTTTTGCTTGCCTATCACCTACACACTCTTCCTTGGGGCAGCTCTCACAGACCGCTGTCCCCAGGTACTGCATGCCGGGTAGGTAACAGAGAAGGACTCCATGACTGGAGAACCAAACTGGTCCTCCGCAGGGAGAACTATTCACAGCAAGGCTGTGCAGTGGCTCATGCCTTCACCCTGGTCACACAAACTAACTTCCACACACCTCCTCAAAACCTCCCCCCCTGCACTCAGTGTTTCTCCTACATCTGTCAAGGCTGGATATTGGTATGATAAATGAAGTATAAAGAGGTATCATACTAACTTAACGTGTTTTACAGCCTTTTATACTACAGAGAAGTGTAGAGCACCTTACCATATCCAAGACTCGGGTCTTTTGGCAGATGCTTGTATCAAATACAGTACTTAATATACTTGTGTTATTTTTCATGTGTGCTCTATGTAAAGTGCTACAAACTACCTTCCTCTTTACACTGGGTACATGCAATATTTATTTTATTAATTAAAACAACATTATACATTATGGAAGAGCAACCAAACACGCTTTGTTTTAAGTATTTATAAAAATTACATTCTTATAACTAATTTATTAATAATTTATTGCATTAGTGGTTTATATTAGCTATTATTACTAATCAGTAGCAAGACACAATCAATTTAAATTTTCATATTTATTTAAAAAGGGAGAAGAAATGCAAAACAGCGTTAGGAAGGAAATTTACCATTCTTAAAGAAGAATAAATGGGCAGACTTTTTATACTGAAAGGATAATTCAGGCAATCAGCCCTGTTCACCATTTATATCAATTATAAATTTAAAGATCGACTGGAATATGGAAATCTCTGGAGGCCAGGGGTATTAAAAATATTATGCAGAACTGTCATGCACTGCTCTTAAAAAATAGACTCCAAACCTGTGCGTAATGTTGGAGCAGATAAGCATTTGCAGTCAGGTTGTTGATCCAAAGAGAGTAATTAAAGTAGGTGAGGTCTAAACTTGTCAAAGTCATTTTGCCCTACTTTCCTATTTATAGGTTTCAAAATGGAAAAAGCCTTCAAAAGGATTTGCATCCTAGCTTCCTTCTGTAAAATCCTTCTGCAAGAGATTTGAGAATTAGCTGCTGTGCCTGCAGTATATTAAAATCTTTGACAGCCATCCACTTGGGGAATCCCTGGGAAAAAAAGAAACAACAAAAAAATAACCACCTCACTTTGCTTCAAAAGGTTCACAGTATCACTTGAAAGTGGAGAATAAATCACTGCTCTTCATAATTGTTCCTAAGGCTTACCCATTCTGTGAGGTCCTTCAGTGGGAAGAGATGTGCGGCCAGGCTGACAGTGCCGCACGTGGCCCTCCTGCACCCCATCCAGCCGCTTGCCTGCTGCGAGCTACGGCCCAAGGTGTTTCCCTGCCCTTCAACCACGGACCACGGCTGGGAGGAGAGCGGAGGGGCACTTCTTTCTCTCTCAGCATGGTTTGGTTGGAGGAGGAGTAGGTCTAGTCGTCTTTTCACCTTCAGCACCGCAGCCAACAAATCTGAGCGGACACTGGAGAGGTGCTCTATGAAAGGTAAAGAGGAGCAGCTCTAAGCACCTCTCACAGAAACTTGCTTGAAAAGACAAGTCAAGAAAGAGAGATGGGGTTTGCTACTTTTAAAGAAAAAAAAATGTTTGGGTGAAATTTTCTCTACTTCTTCCTGCACCAGTCATTTTTAACCTTCTTTAAACTTAGTAGAAATATGTTGATAGAAATGTTTTACATGAAAAAGAAAACAAGCTTTTAACCTTAAAAGCTGAAAAAACTCTATATTATTGTTATTCAATATTTTTAACAAGCCCCAGAAAAATCCATCTTGAAAAAATTTAAAACTGCAATCCTGATGGGAAAGAAAAAAAGAAAAGAAATATATGACTTCAGTGCAAATTGTTCAACTGCTACATTTTCAGCTACAAAAAAATCCTTTGTATGGACACTTTAAACATCAAGTTTTCCACTTACCACAAAAAATAAGAAGTTTTCTCCGAGCATTTCTCCAACAGACCAGACCCATGCTTTTTAAAACTGACAACTGAGCCTTACTTTGCCCTGTGACAGTGCAGTTAAATGCGACCTCTGGCTCAAAGTATATTCTTATGTCCCACAGGCAAATGAAGAAGCATTCAGTGAGTAGACAGGTAGGTGCTGTCAGGGACACTACGTTATCTGACACTATAACTTTTCACTTCCACTTATCTTAGCTTCCGTGTGCTAGGCCATGAAAAGGCAGGGAGTTATCTAACTCCAATATCATAGCTGTGTAAGCAGATAAGATAAAAAGGACAGCTGAAGTGATGAAAATTAAAATAGTTTGGGCAAGCCAAGAAAAATGCTGAATCATTTTCTAAACCATTGCGATTATTTGGAAAAATAAGTCAGGGAACAGTTTTGTTTCTTGCTTACGCACTCGCTCAAATTTCCAAGCCATCATTAAGAAGTTTAAATGTTTCCCCTCACAAGGATTAAAGGTGAGCTGACATGGACACACATCATAAAAGAAATTGCTTCTTCTACCTTGGCACTTTACAGTCCTGAGGGATGAGTAATGCATGAGGAAATGTGTTTTTATGCCCACAATGATCTTGCTGAAGGAAACAATGCGAAAAATGTCATTTAGATAATTAAAAATGAGAACTAGCAGAAACAGAGTCCAGAGACAATCAAAACTTGCCCAGGGGCAAGAAGATAGGTTGGATGCCTCCTTTCTGTTATACTGTTTCTGATTTTGTGGACCAGATTTTTAGCTGTGTAACATGATGCAAGTCCACCCACAGTCAAGAGTAAGCTGGTTTGCAACAGCTGAACATTTAGTCCACCAGCTTTATGGCATTTTAAACTCCTCCTTTTAATTCTCCACTGCTATTACCCTTCCAAGAGAGCATCCATCCCACAACACCTTATCTACAAAGGGCTCTGCAGAAGATATGACCCTGCAGCTACTTGAATGTCCTGGGAGGAAAGGCTTGCTTGCTTGCTTGCTACTGTCAAACTGTTTTAGTTATTTTTTTCTTCCTTAAATCATAGCCTAAATTATCTGAGAGTGAAAGCCAATGTTTTAGAAAAGGAAAACCCACTCTCCACTATGTATTGATGTCTCTAATAGGAGATATTCTCAGACCCAGTCTCTCCATCTTCAGTTTTAAACGAGTCTTCAAATGACACCTGTATTTGCTGCTTCTGCATTGCTCCCGCCACCTCCTCCCCTGGTTTGCAGAGATGCAGAGTCACTGACTTCACAAGCATGCCACATCCCTACAATCTGGCCATTAAACACAATACTTTTTACCCCAAATATCACAGGTATCCTGCCTCAGGAGCCCAAGGCTCTGCAAGATGATACAGTGACACATCAGTGGTAATTGCTCTGACAAGGACCCTCTGAGCAGTGTCACTGGAGGTGACAGTCACTGGCAGTCTCCAGCTTAGCAGCAAGGTCACTGGGGAAAGGCAGTTTCCACTAATGCTGTCAGGCAGTGGCCATGCACAGTGCAACTGCAGACATATCTTTCTGTCCATGAGCAGTTCCTGAGTGACCACCATCCTAGCAGGCAAGAAATGGCAGGAAGAAGGACAGATAAAGCGCAACACTTAAAAATGCCTATACTTTTCCTCCTCAAATGAGGAAAAAAAAAAAGAAAAATAGCACAAAGGAGGAGAAAGGGTTTGTTTAATTTCTGTGAAATATCTCTGCCAAGGAACTGGCAAATCCATGGGCCTGGAGGACCTCCATCAGAGCAAGCAAGACTAGGATGGAGACCTCCCTCCATTTCCATGGCTTGCCTTTGTCCCCCAGGAGCATGTTCACCACTCCTAACCCTTGCAACCGAATAGTTGGGGAAAACGGCCCGTTCTCTGCTCAGGTAACTGAGCACAACTCCATTGCACACAGCAGAGTTTTTTACTTCTCTGCATACCCAGGAACCTGCAACCTGCCATCTGCCTCCCATTGCAAGGGCTGTATGGGCGCCAAAGTCAGAGAAACATTCATTTGGAAAGAGGATACTCTGCAAACTGATATGCAAATAAAAGCCATCAGCAAGGAGATGCAGCAGACGCACATGGGGGCTCACACACATTGTGCTCCCGGTAAGTTCAGCATCTTACTGACCCAGCCTTCCCTGGAGGTACCACTTGCCCAACAGGTGATGTTTGACTCAGTGGTCATGAGGTGACAATGTGCTAGAAATAGGAAATTCATATCATTTGTATTCCTTTTCCTCTGCCATTCTAAGGGTTGAAAGGGCCACCATTTTAAATTTAATTTACAGGGTATACCGTCTATCTGTTGGAAACACGAGGAAGCAGACCTTGTCCTAGTATTTATCAGACACATGCCGCCCATCTGCTTGAGCTGGGTCGAGGAGGATTTGCTGTTAATCCTTCAGACCCATCTGCAGGGGGTTCAAAATGCTGACCAGAAAGCTAGACAAGATGAGGTTTATTTAATTAAAAAAACTGCTCTGGAGGTTACTGGAAATCACTCTGAAGAAGAAATAGCTTTTGATCATGTCACTTCTAGGGAAGGCGGGAGGGGAAGGGGGATGGGGAGGCAGGCAGAGTTTTGCATCAAAATAAGACTGTGACTATCAGTAAATAAATAAAACGATAGAGCTGCACCAAATAAACCTGTTCCCGTGGGGAAACATTTCTATCTACCTGTTACATCAAATACAGAAAAACTAAGCCCCCACTCCAGCTTGCATGTTTTGCCACCACATTGCAGGGCTTGGACTTTAATCTGGGCCAAGTATGAGAGGCAGAAATTGGGTTATTCGCGCACGCACACACACACACACACGTTAATCTGCAGGTTTGTTTGCATGAATCTGAAAAGGACGCAGACACAACCTAGAAAACAACTCCAAGACTGCAGCAGGTTAGCATTTTAAAACTTGGCATTTATGTTTGCCTGTTCTTTGGAAGAAACACAAGTTTCTGGGGAAGATGGCTAACCTGAGCTTTATTACTTTAACATTTAATTGCGGCTTTTCATAATCAGGGCTACAACCATCCAAGATCCATTTATGTGGAAGTGAGAAACAATAAAATCCCATCTACATTTGATCTGCTGGAAATGGACATCTGTTAGTAACAATATTATTTCTAATGAAATATTATGTACACAACTGGTTTAATGCAGTGCTGCCGTTCGGGAGAAGTGGCTTTTCATGGGAATAAGCCTTGTTCTTCCAGCTCCCGATTGGTATTTTATAGCAATATAATGCATGACAATTTTCAAAGTAACTCATACAGACGATTTGCCCCTACCTCTCCCAGGGCCCTTTGAAATGCTGTGTCTGTTTCTAATCAGATTCCTGTACTGAGGGTTACACAACCATTTTCTTTTTCTTTTCTGCTTTTTTTTTAAACACAAACATCCTTAAAAAAGCAAAAGCAGAGGCAGAACTGAGCACCAGGGAAAACAACAGGCAGCAAATATCAATATTCCTGACAATAAGCTGTGAAACACAGGGTCTGGCATTGCTGGTCCTATACCAGGCACACTGGTGAAATACAGCTCCATCTAGGGACAAGGTACATCCATCCCGCAGAAAAGATGGATTTTGGAAATCATGACCAGCAACAATGGGGAGATCTTATTCTCCTGCAGAGTGGCAAGTAAAGATTCATGCTGCTTGGGATCAGATAGCAAGCCTTCTGCTTTGTGGCTGAAGATAACCTCTGAGCAAAGTAACTTTATCTGCAGCAAATTGTTCCTTAGCTTCCCATTGCAGGATTTGCTTCACCTTAGTCTGAAGCAAGTGGTGCTGGCCACTATCAGATAGCGGGCTAGAGGGATGTCTGCTTTGATTTAATAGAGAAGTTCCCATGGAAAGTGCTTGGGGCAAAGTAAGAAAATCTGATCCAAAGACTGTGGAGAGAGAAACTCACTGAACTTCTTTTATGATGACCAGGTTAACCAACTATGCAGAGATTTGACCATATAGATATAAGGTCTCTGATGTTTAGCAGGCCACTAAAATAGATGTTCTCTCTTCTGGATGTACAGCTTCAAGTTATCTACCAGTCTTTTGTTCCCCTGAGCCTCCCAATCCACATCTTTTTACTTTTTACTGAATAAACTGGGCATTTCCCGTAGTTATTTCTTCTCAGTCATGTAAATGTGGCATTAACCCTTCCTAACTGTCCATCTCAGGTGCTCACAGCCCAAGGCTTCATGAGGGATCTCACACGCAGCCCTGCTTGTCCTTGCCCCACCGAAAGAAGACATCACCTGCGGCCTTAATTCATCTTAACAGTTTTACTGGCAGTTACTTCACCCATCGCAGCGTTGACAGAAAGAAATACGTACCCCTACTTGCCAGGGCAAAGCCGGGCAAGTTCTGGATTTAAGGTATGGCTCAATTTCTTTCTCTAAGATGCTGGACTGAGAGCCAAAGCCTCTCAGGGTGACAGCATGTTTCCTTCTGCCATCTCCATCAGAGGGAGCATGAGTGCCAGCACCTCAAGCCACAGCGTAGTCCACCAGATCCCCTTTCACGGGTTTCAAATCTCTGTGAGGCCTGAACGTCACAAGGCAAAACATCTATTTCAGACACCGCACAGGACTTAAAGGGAATTCTTAACAGAAGTGTTTAAAAGGTAGCAAAGCCCAATTGCCCAGTACAGATACTTCAACTGCACACAGATTCTGTATTTACACATGCAGAGTGGAATTTGCACATGCAATTAAGTTGACTGACATTTTCTCACTGTGTAGATACCTTCATCAGCAAACATTTGTGCAAGCAATCAAGTGAGCTATATTTTTAAATGCCCACCCTGACATGCAGAAGGAAACGTCCCAGCCAGGCAAGAAACAGCAAGGAGGCAACTTAGATGAATTCATCTGAGCACTTGTCAACAAGTGTAATGAACAGGAAACCAGAGAAGCAAATGACAAAAGCCATTGGTTCTGGGAAAAGTGCCTAAGAGACAGTGTTAAAAGTGCCTCAGGAACAAGCAAAGATCACCTGGTATGTCATTTTTGTCATAATTACTTGGCAAAGAAAACAGCGAAGTCAAAATCACAGCGGTGCACCACAGCCCTCCTGTTAACAAAGCGAGGCTATCGATCCCATCACTCATTTATTTAGGAGATAGAATTTTAAACAAGAATGAGAACATAGTTACCGTCAAATCAGCTGTCAGCTGGACGTCACCCTAGGCAATTAGCATGCTCCTAATGTGCTACAAGTTTTAAGCCCAAATTACATCCTCAGATGCCTGCATTCAGCTCACACTGACTTTGCAGAACACACAGTTTAGAGCACAGAAACAACAGAAGATCTGCAGAGGCTTCAGACGAACAGCCTTGGCTGGGAGAAAAGGAATGGGAGAGGAGATCTACCGTGGATGCTGCTAACAGAGCAGAAAGTGTGAAAAACCCTTCCTGCCAGACTAAGTAAGCAAGCCTGCAAATGTGCTGTCTTCTGCCCAAAGCAGCACTGGAAATGGACTGTAAGTACATTTGTAAGCACTACAGGTAGTTAGCTATTAATGTTTCTGGGGCTGATCCTTGGCAGGTATAAGTCATCCAAATTCCACTGATTTCCTTCGTTCGTACCAGCTGTGGCTCCACCTTTGTGTTATTATTAAAGACAATAAATCTCTTCTTTGGGCCAAATTTAGTCCTAGCTATGTCACTGCTGAAATTTATATTTCTGCTTTTGTATTTGTATTATATATATTTATATTTTGTATTTATTTTATATTCAATTATATATGGAAATATTATATTTCCAATATAATTTGTATTGGATTTGCTCCACGGAAACTAATGGAGAAAGTCTGAGCTCACATGCAGGAAATGAGAACAGAACATGGCTGCAGCATTTGTTAAAGCAGAAAAGAAGCACCTTCACACACAGACATATGTATGTGAACATATTTGTTGCATGTTGGATTGATTGAACATTTTCCCTGAGAAAAAAGAGGAAACAAACTACTTTCCTTTCAGAAGATGAGATTTTGCACAGACCAAGATTTCCCACACAGGGAAAAAATGTTTCCCAAAAACGTTCCCATCAGAAAGCTGATGGGTTTGGTTTTGTTCTGCATCTGCCTGAGCCAGCATCCTGCATGCTGGAAGACTCGCGATTCCCCCAGGTAACTCAACTGCTGGGATAAATACAGGCGTATTATGGTAGATAGAGTTTAGCCAGCGGTGGGCTTTCCTGGGATCACAGGAAAGGTAGAGCTACAGCTCCTGTAAGCAAGAGGCTGTTCAAGCAGAAGCAAATGATGACCTGACTCAAGCAAAAATATTTAATTTTAGCTGAAAATGTCAACATGAAACACTCTGACATTTGCAAATCAGTTCTTTTTAGGAACTATGTGTTCCAATTTGAGATGAAAACAAATACGAAAATACCAGAATTTCCCATGGGACAGAAATTCTATTTTTCAATGAACAGTAGCAGCTATCTCTATTGAGAGGTCACTTCACTATTACAAAACCACTCTTTTCTACGGCTATGTCTAAACTTAAATAAATGACAGTCAGGGACCAAACACTCATCTCAAAGCTAGATGGCCAACTGGCTTCCACAGCGCACGTGGAGATCCCACAACTTCCCAATCCCCTGTTCCAGTGTACCCTCACGTTGAGAATTTTTTCTTAATACCTAACTGGAATTTTCCATGACGCAATTTGTGGCTGCTGCCTCTTGTCCTTTTGCAGTGTGCCTCCAAGAATAGTCTGGCTCTGTCTCCTCTATGACCATTAATTCATTGAAGCCAGCTTCCCCTCTCAGCTCTCCCTTCCTCTGGCTGAACAAACCCAGGATGCTCAATATCTCTGTGCCCATCCTGCACTGCAGGCTCCTCATCACCTTGGTGGCTTCTGCTGTTGGTCAGTGTCTTGTATTGAGGAGCCCCAAACTGTGCGCAGCTCTGCATGTTTAATCAATGAGCGGCACAGGTGACGAGGGGTCTGACGTCTGAACTTGCTCCTTGCACGTCCTTTCTTTAGCAGCACAGTCTGCTGATGGTTTCAGTAGCATTTTCTAACTCTTAGTGACAACACGCCTGGCTACTGTAAACCAGCTCAATTCTGTGGGCTTCAAAATGGTGCCAGGCTGATTTATACCTGGTCTGGATGAGTCTGGCTGACTCTTGGACAACTCCGTTACCATTCCCATTTGAACAGATGAAGTCATGATTGCAAATCATCTACCTGCCTATTTCAAACAGCAAAATACCCAATGACACAACAAACGCTCCTGGGGAGAACAACCCAGTTATGGAATTCATAAATGGACAATAGCACATGGAGCTGTAGATCGTGTGTGTTTGGCAGGGGGGGCAGCAGATCCCAGCATATGAGCGGAGAGAAATGGAAAAGTAAACATTCAAGAAGAGCAATATCTAATTCTTTGCACCAAAGCACACGGTAGTCATGCTACAAAGCTGACTGCAAGGAAAAGGCTGAATGTATTTTCAAGCAGCTTTTCATCATCTTTTAATGCAAAGTAAGAGCTGGAAACAAAAGAGGGAAGCCAGCTCTCTGCACACCTTCAGATGGTGCTCTTTGGAGAAACAGTGGTATCAGGAAAAACAATCTCAAACCACAAGCCACCAGAAAGTGCCCCACACATCCAGTGTGAATAACCAGCCTTCTCTTGAGAGCCTGATCACGAGTCTGGGCACCTACTGCTTTTCCCCGTCTCACAAACCATCCCTCAACAAAACAGATACCCTGCGTGGGGATACCTGCTCTTTTGGTTGCCATTAACAGTGTGTTTCCATGGGATGCTCCGCCTTTCTTGCCAGAGGATGAGCTCCCCGGTGTCTTTGGTAGTTCCCCGTTTTCTGTGCCTTGTTACCAGGGGGTTACATTTGGCCAAGGGAGACCTTTGCTTCCCAGATGCCTGTGGAAAGGCTTTCCCCAATCTAGCTTTGGAAGAAACCCTAAAATCCCCAGAACATGAAGGTCTTTCCCAGTTATTCATCCTATAGTCTCATCTTCTGTTCTCTCGTCTGTTCCAAAATATTTAGCCTTCACGTTTCAGCCACGCAAACTAGACACTGTTGACTAAACCCAGGCTTCCACATTATCACAGCAATTACACATCTCCCGTCTCCAACTTCTTTAAATAGAGCTGATTAATATTCAGACTTTGCAATCCCTTGATTAAACAAGACACCCACAAGGAAGACACTACGAGAGACCAGTTGCCAAACTGGAAACTCCCTGTCAAAAATTATAAAAGAAAAAGGAGAAAACCCCAGCTCTTTCATCTGCTTCCTATGAAGTCTCAGCTGTGTCTGTGTCACTGTGCAGAAGGCAATAAGAGACGATGTCGACAGATGGGGAGCTGAGGACACAATTCACCCAGCCTTCAAGAAAGCTTACAGTCCCGTACTATACATTAATCCACAAGGTCAGTAATGGGGAGGGGGGGAGACGCTAACCGTGTAAGCAGATAAAGAATTAAGATGGAGATAGCAGACAAAGCGGGCATGTCTGCAGTATTTAGTGTGGATGGGGGAATCTGGTGGAATGTCAGAGGGGGCATTTCAGCTGCGGGGCCCTTTGCCAAAGGCATGACCAAAGGGGAAGAAAAGAGCAGAAGGAAAGAAAAGGTGCAGGAGACACTCATCCAAGTGACAGTCAGTGCTGAACAGGGAGTAAATTAATCCAGGATGACACTGACAGACTAGGATTAAGTAGCTCACCCATGTCATTAGGTTGCATGCACATATAGATGAGCTAACAAAGATAGGGACAATGCTTACCCCAAATAATCGAGGACACAAGGAAAAAAGGGTCAGCGGAAGGTTATAAAAATGGTAGATCAGGAAGCTTCCAGAGAAGCTTTCCAAGTCAGCCCTTTTCTCACTCGCTCTCTTGCTAAAGTTTCTGTTCCTGTTCTGACCACCTCTCCTGTCACCTATCTGACTTCCCTTTCTTTCTAGTTCCTCTCCTTCTCCTCCAGCCTGTCCAAAATACCAATCCCTTTACCTTGATTTACCATGCGTGTTGTCTTGCTCTCTAACCACTACATTACCTCCCAGCCCTCCATGCAATCCTATCAAGCTCCATTTCTTTCAAAGAAGCCATCACTACCGTTCAGCTGATGCGGGGTAACTTGCTAAGAAATGTTAACTCAATCACTTGCCATCATGGGTCCAGAGCAGGTACAACCAATGCACATCACTTTTTAAAATAGTTAAGACTTTTAGGATAGTCACTGAGCTGAGACTGCTAAGTAGTGGGCTCTGGTTCTCTCTTGCCTGCACCGCTGACGTTGTGTGTGACCAGATGCATCACCTCAATTCTGTAGTTTAAATCCTTCTGCCCTTTGCCAAGCCTCCCAACTCCTTCACCTGAAATCTGCCCAGAGAGTTCCTCTTGCTTTGGCAGTGTGAAGCGCACACAGCACAGCCTCTCAGCTATGGTTCCAGGACCAGTTTAAGCCAATCTACAACAGCACGGCTGTCACTAAAAGACAGGGCTGCATTCTTCCTCTTCTTCCTTCATATTGGTTGATACGCTCAAATTTTAATTATTCCTGGGGCTGAGGTACAATTCACTGCAGAGCTACAAGAACTCCGGAGTGGGCATAAGGGAGGAGGTGGACATGCCTATTTGGAGATGGAGGCAGCAAGTGGCTTCAGACTCCACCTCTGAGCTCTCCTGGAGTAGGGACAGTACTGACAATGAGAAAGCAGGGCTTGCACATCGTGCTGCTCTCTCCATCGGCTTGCCCGATGCTGTACTTTGAGCTTCTTACAGTGCTTGCCTGTTCAGGGTCCACAGTGCTCTCTGCCAGCAAACTTTCACTCTCCCACACTGGAATAATGAAAGCTGAAGACTAGTAATATTCACATCAATGTGAAAGTGGGTTAAATCATGTTTGGTAAATTAAAAAATGATCAATCTCATTCAGAGCTCGCAACGAGATAAGACTTAACTATGTATCACCCAAGTGAGGAAAAGAAAAGAGCTGTTTACCCTCTAAGGCCCCTGTTAATGGCATCTCTGCCCAAAGCAGGGACATTCATCAAAGACGCATGGCTATCCTTTTGTTTCAGTTTTCCTTCCTCAAGACGGTTGCAATTAGCATTTCTTAATGCAGCTCAGCTGAAACCACCACTAATACAATCCAAAGTTGCTAACTACAATGTCATTGTGCACCGTAACGAATGTTTGCTTAAAGATCAATAGGTGAGGCCAGTGTTAATTGTTAAATTAAACATAAACATTGTCAAAACACATCCATCGTTATTCTTCCACCTGATGACATGAACCTGGAGATCCCTTGGTGACCTTATATTCAGGCTCTGTGACCTTCAGGTGCTTTGCATCAGATTATCTTTACTTCATGCAAACTTAGTGTTTTAATTGATCGTTTTAGAATACAGGAGATTGCAGAACTCATGCAGTCTCAGGAGGGTTTTCTTTGAGAAACAATCTCTCAGGGGGTAAAAACATCTATAGGGTATTTGGGAACATTTGTAGGGTACAGGGAAACTTGGAGTTAAACACGTCATCATTTGGCTGCAATCTTTCATGATAACATCAATTTCTAACCTGCCTAGATTCTCTGCTGGACCCAGCAGTCATGGAAGCGTTGCAGAACAGACTATTTCAGGTGATAACTTTCAGATGCTAACTTTCAGATGCTTTGCTGACTGGTGGGATTCAGTTCCTACTCTCTAGTCACGGGAGGAGTCACAGTTCTGAGGACGGGCACCATGGATGGTGCAGGAAGCCTCTATTGGTGAACATAAAAAATACCGAGCTCCAGCACAGCACAAGCACCATTGCTCTCAGTGACTAAGTGTGTAGTTACACTGCTCGTAGCAGTGAACAGGAACTGCTCCCTGCCCTGCTCCACCTTCCCGCTGTGCTGCTACTGCCAGGTAATTAGAGCTTGCCAGAAGCTGCAGAGAGCCTAAAATAATTACTCCAACATGCATTATCGGTCATATGCATCTTAAGATGTTAAATTCACTGTAGAATTTGAAGGGCTGTACTAAGTCATCAAGTCTGGTTGTTTACACCACAGGGAACAAAACTGCATAGGTTTCATCGGTTTATCAAACATCATCTAAAAACTATTGACTTTTTTTTTGTCCCAGTCACACTGGTGGGGTCTGTTGCAGAGCCCCTTTCCTCTGTCAGTTAAAAGCTTCCCTCTAACTTCCAGCCTTGATTTATTCAGAACCAGTTCCTGCCTATTTGTTCTTGTGCCAGCATTTCAGCTTATATAGCTCTTATCCCTCCCTAGTGTTTACCCCCCTGATGCATTTCTGGAGAGCAGGCCTATCTCTTCCCAGCCTTCACGTTACTAGGCTGAACAAGCCCTGCTCTTTCAGCTTTCTTTCATAAAATAGGTTCTCCATTTCCCCAGTCACCCTGCCAATCTGAATCTTAAACATGGGTAACCACAACTGTCCCACTTGGGTTTTCCTTCGTGTCTTCTGCAACAATATTAACATTACTATAGTTCTGCGGTAAAATGGATATATTCTAGGATTGTGGTTGTTCTGTTCACAGCCAGGTCATCTTCATTCCCTAAGCATTTAACACAGTCTTTCGCTATGTCTGTCTTTCAAGCTGAAGAGTCCACAGTTTATGGCAGCAGCTGCTGTTATTGGTCCCAACGTGCACTGACTTTGTACTTCACAATGCTGAAATTCTGTAAGTTGATCTGAATCAACAATGCTCCCAAATTTTCTATCAGCAGTATGTTTCGTTAGCTCAAGCAACTCCATAACCACTTTCCAGTTCCTCATTTCATCTTCCCAAGTCACCTTCCATCCTCATCCCTTTGACCACTCTTTGTCCCATGACAAAACACTGGTTTTAATCCTTACCTTCTCCATCATCATCACAAATTCCTTGTACAGCACAATATATTCAATTCTTCACAGGAACCCAGCTAGACTGGGGCACCACACTGTTCTTGACTTCTGCTCAGTGAAAGCTCTCCAAGGAGCCCAGCACAACCTCTCTCTCACAAACCCATCTTGCATTTATCCCATTTTTCATGTGCCTTCACGTGTTCAGTTATTTAAAAAGCTGCTCTAAAGCATTGCACAGTATTGAGGTACAGCCAGGAGTTTCCCTAATCACTTTTTTCAACAGCTGCTCCATCCTTTATTACAGGTAGCATGTTTGCTACTTTCCAGTCAAATGCTTAGGGCAGAGTACTCAGGCTTTGAGCAGTTTATTGAGAATCTTTGCTGCGGGGATGGTGATTTCATGTGCCAGTTCCTTCTCTCTCCTGGGGCTGACCTGAACCTTACAGACTTGAACACACGAAGTGCTTGGAGTTCTGCATATTGCACATGACCCTCTCCAGTTCTATTCACTGATTCCCATTAGCCACCTTCATCCCTAGGCAAAGCCGAGGTAGCGTCCCTTCAATGTCTGGATGACACATACTAATCCCTAACCCATGCTTATTGCGCGGCAGACCCATTCATTCGTTTTCTTTTCATTTATATGGCTAGTGAGCCTTTTATTGTTTCTTTTCCTTATGGCACAAGATCCTCTCAGTTTCATACCCTAACTTTAGATCTTTATCTCCTAACCTTCAAGACATGGCTTCTTTACTTGATCTACCCCTTCTTCCATTGCTAGTGCATTCCATTTCACTTCACATACCCTTTTCAAGGGTATCTTTATCTGCTCAGGTCTAAATCCCTTCCTGACAGGTTTTTCTCACTGGTGAACAATGCAAATTCCGGCTAACTTCTGCACCTTCTTTTAAACAAACCCTCAGCATTTTACACGTCAAAACCCTTGAGTTGTCCTGCCCTACTAATTTCACCTGCTTTAGACACCAGCATGAGTTACTGCTGGCCATGAAAATGTACATTTTGGGGACACCCTCTTTGCCTTTCCTACAGGAGGGTTGAAACCATTAATAGCGTTAACATTTGTTAACCAGCTACTCAGTTAAGTGCAAGATGAATCCTGAATGGTTGTACAAGCAAGCTGTCTTCCCAGCTCTAGGCAGCTTTGCAGTAACAGGGAACATGTGAAGCTTTGTCTGGGCTCTGATACACAGCCTGCTGCTTTTTATAGTCCCTGGTTGAAGCCTGGACAACACCCCAAGCACCAGTTGAGATTTTGAACCCAGGTTAACAGGTAACAACTCTTCTGCACCATGATCACCCCATGGATCACATTGTCTGCCTGTATGATTGAGGCTACACATGTCTCCCTTCAAGTCTGCACTGGCACGACTGAACTGTTATCGGTGTTACACAGAAATAAGTTGCCTTCTGATGGGATTCTTGAGTGGAGCACTGCGTAAACCCTGCAGTTTTGATTTGCTGGAAGGAAGAATACCACTTTGATATTCACCCTCACTTCTGTCAAACAAGATATATGCTCTGATCTGCCATGACTGCAATTTCCTAACTTCAGAAATACACAGTCACATAGCAGTGAGGACGTGTTTTTGCTAAAGTCAACAAACCCAACATGATACTGGTTTTGGCTTCCTGTCATTTTTCACCGTGTTGTTCAGGCTGTTTCGTCCTCTCCTAATAAACACATTTATTCACGTTACACAGATTTGAGATTTGATAATTACGTAAAAGCACGCAAGTCTCAAGCGTAGCAGGATCCACAATAAAACAGTAATAATAAACACTGAAATTTCATCAAGATAAGAAGGACACGCAGAACTAGAATTAGGAGGACTGCTAAAAAAAACCAAAACAAACAGCCTCCTTACCTCG
This sequence comes from Nipponia nippon, assembly GCF_047370975.1. Classification (NCBI taxonomy): domain Eukaryota; kingdom Metazoa; phylum Chordata; class Aves; order Pelecaniformes; family Threskiornithidae; genus Nipponia; species Nipponia nippon. The sequence continues at coordinate 27,135,304 of NW_028262302.1, forward strand.
CCTTCTTTCTGGAAAACCTGGGGAAATAACAACAAAGCAAGAGAGGGAAAGAGATAGAAATCTCCAGAATTCAACTTCTCCACACCATTAATTATGGCAGTTAGAAGAATCAAGCGCTTTGGACAGATTTTGCCCGGATTCAGGAAAGCGCTTTAACATGGGTTTAAGTTTACCCTCTGTTTGGAAAGTACTTAAGTATAGGCTTAACTTCGAGCAGACGTTTAAGTCCCCTTGACTTTAACATGTGCTCAAGTGCTACCTACAAAGGAAGCATTTTCCTGAAGCAGGAGACCATCTTGGCTTAGGCACTGGATTAGCTGTGAAGAGACAGGGATTTGTGCCTGGCTCTACCCCTGGCCATTGACAGGGTGAGCCCAGGCAAATAACACCCCTTTTCTGGGATGCTTCAGTTTCACCATCTGTAAAATGGAGCTAACTGTACTGCCCTTCGCAAAATGGTCCAACGTTGACGCATGAAAAGCATTATATTTAAGAAGTAGATATTCATAGCATTATACTTGGGCCTTTCTTGCACCGTCCTTTCAAAGAACTGGTGCTGGCAAGTGCTGGGCAATGAGGGATCTCGGTTGCACATCCTCCTTATCCTTCCCTGTTAATTCAGAATAAGGGCTGACTGGATTGGCCGATTTCCACTTTTTATACATCTCTTAGAAACACCTACCTTTTTTTTTTTTATTTTAGCATGAAAAAATTCCATTGACGTTAATGGTTATTAAGTTGTTGGATGCATTTTACACCTTCATATGTGAAGTGAGTTTGGATTTTCATTAGTTAGAGCTAACACCAATTTTCAATAAAATATTAACCAAACACACACAGAAATAGTTCATGTGGATCTATCCACTACTTCAATAAAATTAATAGACTTAGATATTTACTCTTGCCCCAGCAGTAATATTTTCCCACATTACATTTCAAACAATGAAATGACACTAAATTCATTTAAAACAAATTTATATTATTGTTATTTTAAACAATACTTAATTCAATTTCAGTGTTTGGCATGCAAAGTTTGAAAATATCAATATTATTGTTTAATGTAAAAAAATAATAATAATTCAGCTACAAATTATTAGCATATGCAAGCTTCCCAAATGACTTCCAGGGCTGGTATTTACATTAAACTGAAAATGAGCAAAACCAGCCAGATGTAACTGTGCCATTCAGAGAATGGGGCTGCTAAGATTTAAAAAAAAAAAAAGAAGAGGGCATTCAGCCCCAATTTCAGTCCTCTCACCTGCACTTGGTGGTAGCTCGTCCAGGGGAGTGTCACCACGGGTTTGCTGTGGCTGAACTGAAGAGAAACAGAGGGACACGAAGATGAAGAGATAGGGAGGCAACCCACACGTTGCTCACTGTGGAGCTTTTAGGGCTACATTTGTCACCAGCAAACCTCTAAATATGTGGCAAATAGCATCATTTCCCTCACAGATGGGGAAAATGAGGTACCACAGCTCTTCTTACCATGGAGGACACTGGAGATACAGCCATGGGTGTGGGGGACATGAACACCCGCCATTGCAGCCCATCCTCCCAGCCACAGCTCAGCCCTCTCCAGCACTCACCTCTTTGTCTCCCCCATGGTCAGCATGGCTCCTCGCACAGCAGGGTCAGACCCTGGCGGGGAAAGGCCCCACTCCGTTGTGCTCCATCAGGCAGCTGTGGCAAGGCCTCCCCTCAGGGCTCAGGGGCGGCAGCAGCCATTTTGTGTGTGCTGCTCCCTGCTGCGGCTTCCTGTCATGGCGGGCCGTGGAGGGTGGCAGTATTATTACTTAGTATATATTATATACTACAATATAATAGCCTACATTGTCATACCTCTAATATATTATTGTAACATTTAGACTAGCAGATGTGCCACAGGGAGATTAAATGTCAGGTTCCAGCTCAGCACAGAGCGGGGCTGGCGGAGCACAGGCCATAGTGGGTGAACCCTTCAGAGGGACGGCTCTACCCAGCTGTTTTCTTAAGGAATATCAGACGCCTTGTACTATCTTGGCCTCCCCATGGTCTTGTTGGGAAAAAGGCTGTTTTAATCTTTTGGGCCAGATATTTTGCCTCAGGAAGGGGATTATAAGTAAGAGGAGGTTAAAAGAAGACCTGGGTTTGTTTGAGCTGCCTGGAGGATGACAGCATTTGCAGAAATGTGGGGCTGATTTCTAGTGCTTTCACCCCACGTGTGAGCGGCTGGGTTAGCCGGCCAGCATCACCCCTTCACCTCGGTGCTGCTGAGCCGTGCGCTGGCCGTCCCACGGCCCGAGCAATCTGTGAGATCAAACCCTTCTGCACGTGGGATTTCAGACCAACTCATGGGGAAGCAGCGTCAGCACTGTGCAGGTGAATCCCACTTTGGGCAAGCTGCATTTGAAACAACAAACATTTCAAAGCTTGTAAACCATGTGGAAAATCAAGGTAAATAACCTGCTCACGACATGTCCCTGAATACTCCACCAACAGGAAGGTGATCCTCCACCACTTGGAAACAAGCCGCTGCCTGAAAATTGCCAGGATGGCTCTTGCCAGGCTTTCCTGCTAACCACAACACATCGATGGAGCCTGGGGATGCCCACAGCAAACCGGTGACTCAAGGTAACCTTTGAGGAAATCACAAAGTATATTTAGATTTGATCTTTACCTGCCAACATGGTCTTTTAAAGCCCTTTTAACAAAGAAGCACTTTGCCATTTGAGGATGCCTTCCCCATGTTCAGCACTCAGAGGAGCTCTGATTCAGAAAAAACCAAGTGGCTAGACAAGTGTGTGGGTATTTAGCTAATTATATGTTTGGTAAAATTGTGTTTTAAAACAATGCTGCTTGTCTCCTCCCTTTGTAGAGTGCCAGTTCACTGGAGTGTTTCCTATGGATTGGCAATTAGATGTAATTAGGTCTTGTGATTTCCACATTTGTCTTCATGTTACAAAGTTTACTACTAAAAATGCTCATTTTGATGGTAGGCGTTTTCTAATTGCTTACAGCCTGCGGCAGTAATAGAAACTATTGGCAGCCACAGCACCTGAGTTTACTGTTGGATCAAGGTATTACTCCCTGCTCAACTTTTCAGGAGGATTTTGCAGCTTCAGAAGTTAGCCAGCACTTTGTCTGGGTCAGCTGTACTGAAGTCAAGGATAGGGGACTTACGCCTGCCTGCTGGCTGACACGGCAAATCAGCTAGTAATTTGGGAAGTGGGTAGGAAGTTAGAGTCCAAGTTTAATAGCTGCTAAAAATTTAGAGAGGAGGAATTGAGCTTTTTTTTTTTTTCCAGAAAAACCTGTCAGTATTAAAGTGCTAATTTACAAACCTTTTGGAATTCAGGTCTGTGACTGACATTACCTCAGTCCCATGCAAGATATTTTTGTGCAGTTTGTAGAAGCGACCAGTCTGCTGTGCATTTCTAAGCTGGATAGGACAAGAAGCCACAGGATTAAGATGCAAAGGAAAACATGAATTAGGCAGTACGAAAATCTCTGCAGAGTGAGAATTGCGAAGTGGTGAACTGGGCTGGTAGTGGTACAGTTTCTTCTAAACTGGAGATCTTTAAGAACAGGTTAGAGAAAGAGCTAGGAGGAGTGATTTTGGTTTTGTTGGGTACTGGGACTGGGAAATGGACTAAATAGCTTCCTAAAAGCCTTTTGAGCCTTATTCTTTGGTTTTATGAGTAGCACAAGTCTTTCTTAGTCCACCACTGTATGTATTGTCTCACTGTGTGTGCATTTGTCACATAAGTCATATGGGCACCAGTATTGTCTCACTGTGTGTGCATTTGTCACATAAGTCATATGGGCACCAGTCCCCTCTCCTGGCTGGATCTTCTAAGCTCTTAAATGCATTCCCCTGAAGAGTGCATAGCAGAAGGGCGTATTTGACAAGCACAATTGGAGATAAGCAGCCCTGAGGAGTTTTAGGACATTGAAGAAAGAAAATAATCTTCTGGTTTCTTCTTTGCACAAAAAAGATTTAAAATAACTCCATCCCCTCTGGACTGCAGAAAGAGACACTCTAAACCAGATAATCTCCAGCTCTTAGACAGAACATTTTCTCGGTTGATCTCAAAGATCTTTGCTAAGGAGGTCAGCAGCGTGATCCTGTTTTGCTGATGCACACAGGTGTACAGATCTGAGTTGTGGCCACACTACCAGGTAAGCAGAGGTGGGAGCTGCTTTTTCTGCTCGGAGGCAGATCCAGGCTGTGCTCGCCCCTTCTTGCAGATGGAGAGCACAGCACCTCCAGCCTGTGCATCTGTGTGGGCAGACCAGCTGGGCCCCAGCAGAGCTAAGCTTGCCACGTCTAAGTCCATCAGCAGACACCATAAGACCAGCTCTTTCTTAGCAAGCTGCAGGTGCTTTGTGCCTCACCGACTGCTTGGCAACATGGACAAGAGGCGTGCGTGGGTCACAAAATATAGTGATTAGTCTCATTCCTCTTCCTTACCATGCTGTGTAGACATATTACTAGCAACTGGCTTATGTTCACCCTGCAGGTCATAGGGTGGAGTAGAAGTAGAGCTAAAGGCACCATCCAGTTGTCCCGATGCTTTCCAGGCTTGTGTCTTTGCCTGGAGCAAGCACACTTATGGATGACGCATGGGGTTGTGCACATTCCACCTGCAGAGACTGCAGCTCTTTGTCTAGTAAATGCTGCTGTGACAAAGCTGTTCCCTGTCACTCCCTTTTATTAAATATTTGCTACAACACTGGCTCAGTGCTTTTCTCAAACTCCACAATCTTGGATTTAGGACTGACAATAGAGAAGAAGCCCAGAAACGGTATATATGTGCACAGGGATAACACCTAAAAATTCAAAGTGTGGTGGTCCTGACATCACATGAGACTTTATTTGTTTCTTCAGTCAAGCTTTGGGGGAAAAAAAAAATCCTAAAAACTATCTTGTTTATTTTTGTCTGGAACTGCAGGGCAGATGAGTTTTCCAGAAGGGATAGAAGGCTGCCATCGATTTTATTATTGAGTCAGTTTTAATGAGTCACAGTATTTTTGGAAGGCTTTTAAGATTACTGTAAAGTGCTTAGTTACAGTGGCTACAGGTGCCAAGGCAGGAAAGGAAATAACAAAGAAATGCACAGCAGCTGTATTGCTACGCTTCCTCTCAGAACTGGGATCAGCAGAACAACACACATGGAAAATGCAAAGCAAAATAGGAGAAGATGTAAGAGATGACAGAAGTCAGCATGGTCAGCTGCTACGCTAAAGCAAAATGCATTTTATTTAAGGGACTGTCCAATGCTCCTAGGCTGCAAGTTGGAAAGGGCCTCTGACAGACTCCGGATTGCCAGACGTTCAATGAATCGTGTGTTTGCCTTTCAAGCTGTCCTTTGGTTGTAAGTCATTTGCTCCCATAGCTGCCAAGCTCTACCACTGCCGTCCTGTGTTGAATGAAACTGTGGAAACATCTCATTTAGCAGATGAGAGAAGGGAAGGCAGAACAGGGGGAAAAGAAAAAAAATATTTTTTTCTTTGTGACTTGAACAGACTTGCTTTTTTTTCGCTTGTACCGTTCTGAAATACATAGGGCACGACTTTCAGAGAGCTCACAGAGATGCTCTGCGTTATATGGCAAAAAAATATTCAGTGTTTTCTGCTAAAAAGAAGGTACTAAAAAGTACATTCTAAATATCTGGGGATGGAAAACAAACAGCCTCAAAAATACAGGGTTAGAGAAAAAGCTCCCAGTTATCATATGATGTGCCAGCTAGATTTTCAGATACTTCCCATGAAGACTGGGCTCAGAGTGAGGTGGACACAGCAACCATGATTTTGGCAAGTGAGCTCTGAGCAGGATCCATTAAACATGCACACGCCTGCCTTTGCTTCGGCATAGCAAGCGACTGAATACACAGCTGGATACTTGCATATGCAAATACTGTTTTTTACGTGCAGATCACTGCACGCAGCCCAGAAATCAGTTCTGACTTTGGAGGCCCGTTTTCGCTCTCCTCCTGCCGCCCCCACCCGCCTCGCCAGACGGGGACGTGCAGAATATTCTCCGGGATGCAACAGCATCGCGAAGGGTCACCGCCGACTTCACAGCATCTTCCGGCATCCTCAGTTGCCAGCATTGCTCGCCCTGGAGATGCCACATAGCAACCTGGGCACCAGCCACCCCGCGTTTGCACACAAACACGCACGAGAGAGGCAGGGAGAGCAAAGGAAACGACTTATTGTCTGCAGTGGAGCGGAGTCGCAGCGGATCCAGTCTTGTGTCTGCTCTTCATGCGTGACTGGCATGAGTCCCACCGCTAAGTTCTTGGCTGCCGGCCAAGCGCAGAGTGGCAGGCACCTGTCCCTGCTGGGAGACCTGGCGACCCCGACTTGCCCTAACGGTTAGTTCTTTTCTAACATCACGTCTACTCGAATTTACCTCAGGATTTCCCCCCTCCGGGTGCCAGGGAGCTAGGCTGATGCCAACTGCTTCACCATGGATAAAGCAAGGAGCGTTCCCAAGCTGCACCCGGGCACCCTTGAAGCATTCAGCTGTACTCTCCTCGCTGGAACAGATGGGGCCCATCAAGGTGTTAGCGTCCTCCACCACATCAGCAAAATACCCCAGCACTGGGACAAAGTCAGGAGAGAAAAACAAACCCCAGCGGGGCTCCCTCTTGACTGTCCTTAAAATGCAGCTTGAGACGTGTGCTGAGGAGCAGGCCTGGCTCTGTGCTCCCACCTCGGGGGTGGCAATGAGCCTAAGATCCACCCCCAATCCTTCACACAAGGACATGGTCTCTGTACCCAGGGAATCGCAAGTCCCAGAGCTCTGGGCAGCATTTTGGTTCACTTTCTTTTGGAAGCCTGTTCCAGCATTTCCCTGCCTGCTCTTTTACGAGCAGCACCTTGCACACACAGATCAAAACCTTTCACAAGTGGCTCTGCTGGAAAGGAGGACAAGGAATTTCATTTCACAGAAGAGGAAAGAGAGACCAGCCAGGAAGGTTCTTTTTGCAGGAAGTTTAGGGCAGAGATAGGACTAGGACATGGATGTCCTTATTCTGCAGCCTGTTTCTTACATAAAACTCTACTTTCTACAGCGTTACAAATGTGAGTGGAAATATTTCCAAACTGTGGAGAATTTTTGAGTGATCTCTCATTATTCCAGCTTCATTTACAGTTTCTTGTCCCAATATAGGCACATTTCACTTATCCTTCTGAAGAAAAAGAACAGAAGCTTTTGCTTTCTGACAAATGATCTGCATTGGAAATTGGCAAGTTCTGTGCGCCTTGTCCTCAATTTTAATGGCATGAAGTTCATCAGATAGAAAGAATGAAAAATGGGGTTGAAGAGAGCTTTTTGTGTATGGTTGGCCCTTGCCACTGAAAATGGAGCTATATTGTGCGCAATAGAAGCTCCCTGCTCTGTGGTGAGGAAGAGAGGGTGGCTGAAGGCAGAGCATCCCAGGTCTGCTGCCTCATGCCAGGCACACAGTGGCTCTGCAGTCGCCTTTCTCCTCAACCAACCATGGCCCATAGGTTTCTTCGGCCTGTCCTTTCTCCCCTGACCACAGATCTTCATGGCCCAAGCTCTCATCTGTAAGGGGGATAGAGTACCTACAGGCTGGAAGCTTTATCTCAGCAGGCTCCACTGCAAAAGAAATAACATGAGGAAAACTAAAGATCCAAATCCCCTCTCTTAGAAATCAATGCTCATTTTGTATTTAGATTCAAAGAGGTGCAGAAGCCAGCATAACCAAGCCTGGAAAATAGAAAGGACTGAGCAAAAAGTGCTTTGTGCTAGAACCACAGACCAAAACCGAAGTCAGTAATATTCTCAGGCCTGCTCATCTGTAAAAACAGGCTTAAAACAGCCTAACAGCAGCGAGACGAAGGAAAAGCCATCATTTAGGGCAGTGGCAACTCGTTAACCCAAATGACCTGCCTCTCTGGTGAGCGCTGACCCAAGGACTTGTGAATTTAGCTCCACTGCCCAATAAACTGTCACTGCCCAGCTTCTCTAATTAAAATAGTCCTGGATTTGCAGAACCTATCCAAAGAATAAACTGGAATTTATCAGATTAGCTAAGCCAGATCATACGTAGAGCATATAGGCTGGCCAACAGCCTACTTTGGACCAGATTAACCAGCTAAAATAATTGGGGATTTTTGCAAAGTCTGCCCCTAAAGACCGGCATTAAAGAAATGCACCAAAGACTGAGCATATATTGCAGCCCATTTCTTTTTACCCTATTTAGCTCTTAGCTTGATGTTCTTTGGCAATTGCTGGGAATCAGCTTCTTATCTTCCACTGACCAGTAAAAAAAATTCTCTCTCTGCAGCTCCTTCAGGTGAGCTGTGTCAGTGGGAACTGGTGGATCTCTGAAAGGGTAGGGAGGCTGTATTTAATGTATTCCTACATCAAAACTCTGTTCCCCTTATTCCTACGCTCTGGTCCCTGCATTGTCAGCCTTGTGTAATGAGGAATGATTAGTGGGGATTTTGTGGACTGATGTCTGAGCGAGAGCAGGGCTGCGTCTTGTCTTGATCAAGTCAGTTTTCCTTGCTGGAAAAGGATGAGGAGGTAAGAAAGCCTTGCAGCCTGAAAAGGATAGAACCCAGCTGGCTGCAGAACGCCCCGGGAGCTACGTATAAAATGTGGACCTTTCTCCTGGTCTACTCAAGGGAAATGTGGTGCAGTGGTGCATCCCTCCACCTGCTCTCACCGAGTTATGTGCATGGGAGCTGGCAGCGACATTCTGGCAGATGTTTCTTTTGAGCAATATGGGCTTCATCGTGCTCAGGCAAAACAGGTTTTGCTACCAGAGCCAAAGGACTGCAGCCATGGGGAGGAGCAGGAGGAGGAGCAGAGCCAGGAGACACCTGAGAGCTGGATTCCCTGCTCCTGTTCTCTGTTCTCACCCTCCCTCAGCAGCCCCTGCCCAAGCCAAACAGACAGCAGAGCCATGGACATTTTGTTCCCCTCCGTGGGTGCAACCACCCACTTGGCTCGTGCCTGCAGCAGGCCTTGGGCATTCTCTGCACTGCTTTAAACCTGCATACAGCCACTTCAGAGGGGAATCAAGCCTGAAGTCTTTTGGGAAATTTCTATGAGGCTCTGCTTTTCAGCGTCACTGATTTCAGCCTTTTCCTTTTCCTTCAATATTTATTGTTTTTTTACTACACAGAAGCCATATTTAACAAAATGTGTAAAACATCCTAAAACCAGGAACGTTGTATTCCACTGACCTCAGCTGAGAGATGTACCGGCATTCACTCACCTCCGTTCTCCTTATCAAGGATCTGTCTGAACGCAGCCAAAAAGGGAACATAAAATAGCAGATGACAAGTGGGGAAATAAGACGCTGCTGTCCTGAGCCAGTGCTGGTCTGGAGTCCCTGTCCCTGAACAGTGAGGCAATAGAAAGAAGGAGATGTCATTAAAGGACAGAAAAAGACCTTCTCCCCCTAATTTTGGCTTTGTAAAGGACACTAAGAGGTTTCTGTTTTGTTATAAAGTGAAAAGAGGAAAAAACCCAACAGTCAGGTTTTTCATGCAAGAAAACCACAGCTTCGTCAGAGCTGTGACTGCTTCAATCAGTGGCTCCTATTGTCCCGTAACTCACTTCCTTCACTCGCCGCTCTGGACTGTACTGGTTTGAGCTCCACAGAAAACCATGGAAAACCTCCCGCCTCTCTCACCAGCTGAAAGCAAATTTCCATTCTCACACGCACACATCCATCTGAGCTCGAAGCAGCAGGCTTATTTCAGCCATGGCATTTGCAAAACCCAACCCTGCGTGCACAAGCAAACTCCTCTTCTGCCCCTGTAATAGCCACCCACAACAATTCTGCACTTCCAGGCTAAAGTAAGGGAATCTGTTGCTTGCTGCTGGTTGGAGAATATGACCCCAGGATTACCACGAGGCAAGCAAACCAAATGCTAACTGGCCTGCAAATGAATCTTTACATACCTCAAACCAGGGCGTGCATCTGCTTTTTGGGCAGAGGGACAGCTGCCACAGCAGGAGAGAACAGCTCAGACCCAGCATTCAGTCTTGGCTGCAATGACCTGGCTCCTGAATTTCCACGTGTGAAATTTCTACTGGTGTAAATGAGGGAGCCCCATATACTGAACAACTGCAAAACACGGTACGAATCCGAGCAGTAAGGTGTTTCTCCTGGGTGCTCAGAGAACCCACCCAGCTTTAGCTGTGCTTTTCTCAAGGAGTACTCAGGGGGCTTGCTACAGGATCCAAGGCTGAACCCCAAATTTTTCACCAAAGTTAGCATTTCACCCTCTTTTCTAGAAGCACGTCCAGAAGCTGACCTAAGACACCCGCTCGGGGGATATTATATAACAATGGAGATTGCGTGTGTAGTTTATGTAAAAACACTTAATCTCACAGCTGCTTCCCTCCCCTACACCCTCGGCAAAATTTTCCTTCCATCTCCCATTTAAATACCTGGTATTTGATCGTTTCACAGGGTTGGCAAAACAAGCACAATGGAGGCAATGTTTGCTCAGATCTATTTTTATGTGTATGTGTGCGTGTGAATTTTTGGCAGAATCAGTGTTTGCAAGAAGCAGATAAAACTTTTCTGTTCAAGAACCACTGACAGCCAGGAATTGCTGCCTGCCAGCAAATCTCTACTTACCGAGGGAGATCATGTCATTGTTAGCCAGGTAGAGAGGCTGGAGACAGAAATCTAGAGAGCTTCCTTGTTAGGCTATAAATGAAATAGTTGTTTAGCAATTACTCTAAGACAGTAAATCTCTGTGTGTGAACCCACTTCAAGATAAAATCCAAACTTGGTTTGCCCTGCTTATACAGCACAGATGCATATGCATCCTGGAAGCTACATAACCCAGTAATATTTTATTCACATCACACTCCAAGGAGCTCACTGACTGGAATTCAATAGAAACTGTTCTCTGTGTGAAAGTAATTTCAGAAAGTAATCTAGTTTATGGAAATGAAAGGCATCAAAACACAAAAAACACTGTTTCTGTACAAGTGCTTTGCTTCAAATATTTGACATGGAAATTTATATAATCCCTCTGGGGCACATGGGTTTCACGAGTGTTAACATCTTTTGAAATGAATTTCACAAATGTTTATTTGGAATACCAGGCATACAAATAATTTAGAATATCAAGGCATCTTGTTGAATCAGTCTTAATGATACAGATCTCAGATGGCTGCGAAAGGTTAAAAGGTATGAATTTTAATTGGGTGTATGCAAGATGTCATTTTCAGTCATTGCACTGCATTGCCAAAGCTATCACTTTCCAATTCTAAGCTTCCTGCTACCTCCTCCTCGACTCCCTCTGTTACTTAAAGACCAAAATGAAACATTTTTCACATTTTATTTGTGTGCTGGGCATGTATTAAATACAGAGTTTTGCTGCCTATCTTGGTTTATACAGGACCCCATCACCGTTGTATTGCAACACTTCTCAAGCAATAAAGAGGTTGACTTTTTCCAGACAGATAGTGGTATATTGTCAATCCAGTTTTATAAAAAGTTAAATGATTAAAGGCAAACAGTGTCGAGGCCATCTACAGCACAAATGGTTGCTAAGACTCTGGTCAAAGTCAGATTTTACGGCTGCCTTCTCTCCTCCCTGCTCCCATGGTGGGCCCTACTTACAATACGGTATAAATCAGAAGTTAAATTCTTTCACCATTTAAAATCTCTCTTTTAATTAGTAGACCCATATTTACTTCTGGCTTTGGATAATGTGATGGATAAGCATGAAAAGAAAAACTAACTGGGTACCTGCTAAGAGATCTTTGTCCATCCTGTGTGGCAAAGGAGCAAGGATCCTGTGGGAAAAGATATCATGTGATTGGGTAATTAAAAATTATCATAAGCCATAGGCAGTAGGAAGGCAAATTAAGCCTGCAAAGACAGCAGGAGTTCTGAGAGCTCCTCAGCTACTGAGTGCTCAATGTTGCAACTTTAACACTCATTTTAAGTTTGTTCATAACCTAGATTTGTAATCAGCCAGATTTTATCCAAGATACTGTTTTTTCTGTGTATTACCAAAAAAAAAGAAACTTGGGAGGGAAAACTAAAGAGCAGTTTGCTCATATGCAACGAAGGGGTTGGGCCCTTTGGTGCCTCACCCACTGGCTGACCTTAGATGTGCTCAGTCCATGTGAGGGAGTTAAGTAGGGCACGTTCTGGGGAAAAAGAAGTCCCTCTCCCATTCAACAGCCTTGGGCCAGAGCAAGGTCTGTGCAGACCGTGCCTTCAGAGAAATGAAGCAGCCAAATCTCAACAAACCTCTAAAGAACATGCACACTACTGATAACTTGGCCAAACATGGGTGGATTTCAAGGAGGGCGTGAAAAGCGCTTTGTTCACAGGCAGCACACGGCCAATTTCCTTTCTACTCCCAAGTGTGATGATAAAAGCTCAGCAAATGGCTCTGAGATTTTTTTCTTTTTGCAAGCAAATTTTATTCCAAGAAATAGTCATTGTTTTCTTTGAAACATCCATTGTCAGCAGCAGAAGCAAAATGTGTGAGGCAACCATCCAACCCACACAAGTCTGAACCACTGGCAGAAAAAAAACATTGTTCTTCTAGTAGGACACATTAAAGATGCCCTGCTATAGACTGAACTGCCAGGTCTACCTGCACCCAGAGTGATTCTGACTTCAAACGCATTTATTTGCTAGGATTGGTGGCCTTAACTCTTTGATAGCAACCATTCTCAGTCAGATCAACAACTTTGGCCACTATTTAGAGCAAGAAGAGAATAAATATCTGATTGTGCTTCCCAAGAATAACCCTCCAGCCTCTGGCAATTTGTGCCTTTGGGATTCATGGGCATACTGGCCATAAACAAGTAGGATTGAAGGGGACTGACCCCCTGTGAGGCACAAATGTGTCAAGACCATCCCTGGGAGACGCTGCACAGAACCTTTGATGAAAGAGGAATCCACGAGCCTTTGGGGCTGGCTCAGGGTTTCAACACCTTCACAAGAAGAAAGTATTTCCTAATACCATCTTTAAGAAACTCTTATTTTAGAGGATGCAGGTTGGCCACAAAATTCCCTTTTCATTTTTGCCCTCAGTTTCCCAGCTGTTCTCTTCCCCAGCCCGGCAGGTAGCTGGGACCTGGTGCCGCAGCGTGGCGGTGCACGTCTCCTCTCCATGGTGTGTGAGCACACACTCCCCACTGCCAGTCCCGAAACTCCCCCCTTGTTAAGGCAGGCCGGGAGAAACACAAAGCCCTCTGTTTTGCTTGAGTCTCTCCTGTGAATAGGCGGAACAAATGATAAGCACAGAAAGCAAGAAGACAAGTTGTCCCAACAGGGCATCAGTTTCCCTCAGGGAAAGGTTTTCCAAGCCCTCCCCTTCCCTTCTGCCCTGCTCGGATGGGTGTGAATGTTCTGCTGAGCAACCTGGACATCGGCTCCCTCCATCTCTCCACTCCTGCCAACTTTCCCCCTTCCGTTACACGTATGTCCTCCCTTGCAGCCTTGCAACACGTGCAGGCCGTGTCAGGCCATGAGCAATGACAAGGAGGTTGGGCTGGCTTCCAAAACTCCTCCGTTAGCAGAGCAGTGACAGAAGCATCCCTTGGAAGAAAAGCACCGTCAGGAGGGCCTCAGATTCTTTTCTGAGAAATGCTTGTGAGTTGCGATGTCTTTTCTGTGCTACAAGCCACCCTTTCCAAATAGCAGAGCAGGGAAGGAAAGGAGGGTTTGGGCAATATCTGTCACAAAGCTGCTGGCTGTGCTGGAAAGCAAGCTCCTGTTGCAGGCTGGAGGGAGTTAAAGATTGTCCTTGCTGGAAATGAGGTGGCAAAATGGATCCCCTACAACGAAAGGACTTTGCTGTCCTCCCTTAGGGAAGTGAATCACCTGGTGCTGCTGCTGTTTTTCAGTGATGGTTGGCTGCATTTGCCGTCAGTAACACATGGAAGATCGCTCCTAAGGACACTCAAAGCTTCGGGGTGCAAAGGGGTCCCTGACACGGAGCGGAGCTGATGCTGGATCCAAAGTGGGGCAGGGGCTGTCTGATCCTGCAGTGGCTGCCAACAATGCGTCCCTCGGCTGAGCTGTGTGCTTGAGGTGTGGAGCATCCTTTGTGTTCCCAAGAGTGTACTCATTTATTAATACGCAGGGGAAAAATACCTGTGTACGGGTTCCTGGAGAGGGTTTCACCATTTCAGAGATGCGTTCAACCCAGAGTTTTCACTGCACACAGACAGCAGCACCATTTGAAAGGTCAGTTCCACTTTGGTCAAGTCTTCAGTGCACTGCAACTGAATCTACTTGAGCATCTGCTGGTTTTACAGGTATGCCGACATCTGCTTAAACCCATGGGTACAGAGGAGTTTCTCCTCAGTCCTCTTCTTCTGGAAACGGAATGCTTGTACCATGCTGACTGGTCCATAAGGTTTTAGTAGTGTGGTGTGTGCTTTTAAGTGCCCAGCATTGATTGATGCATTATTTCTTCCACTGACGGCTGTGTGCACAACACACTGATGTTACAGATATCTAACAAACAGGCAAACCAGTTAAGAAAGGAATCTTTCAGGCACAGGGTATATATCTGCCTGTATATAGTAGGATATAAGGCTCTGGGAAAGCCCAGTCTTTAGAAAGCAAAAGGTCTGCAAGACTCCCACAAAGGAGTGGCTTAGGAGGAGCAGAGAAGCTGAAAGGCATAGGACAAAGGAACGAGTATCTTCCTACAAACCTGCAGCAGAAAATGAGCATCAGGCAAGGGGGGATCTTTTGAATTATCAAATCCAAACTCCTGTTTGCAGTTATGTCATACACTCCCTTACTCAAGTCAAGTGCCAAGACGCCAGTTTGCATTACAGGAAGTAGAATAGGCAGCTGTTGGACTGGCTACTTCAAATACAAAATTTGGAATGCTGAAAGTGCTAGAAATGGTCATTTGCAAATGTATGTGATGTTACGTTAGAGACCACAGTTCAAGGAAGGGGCTCAAATGAATGGTTGCCAGTTTTGTGTCTGTCAAGGAAAGGAAAGCAGTGCAGACCACCAAGAGGTCAAGACAGAACCTTTGATGATAGCAAAACCATGGCCCTTCATCTCACAAGCAGAGTATGACAACACTTCCAGGGCACGTACTTCAGCCAGGGCACACACACTTCGTCCGTGTTTGCCAGAATATGCTAAAACCCTGAAAAGCAGCATAAATTGCCATGGTCAACAAAACATGACAGCAGCTCCAGGACTTTCTGGGAAGCACCTCCAGCACGAAACAGGAAACTAAAACATCCTAAAACCCATTTGAGGACAAGAAGGGTCCCCTTTAATCACCAAGTCCTTCCCATCACATTTCCTGGCAACCAAGTCATACAATCCCATTTCACAGGCTGAACAAGCATCAGCTTCAAATGAGCTGGAGCGTTTGCCCCAAGGCCATTCCCAAATCTCTGTTGTCTGAGAGTCTCAAACTCATTTCTGATATCCAGCCTGAATATATTCTTTATTAGTTCATGTCTCTCTCTATTTGCAGCAGCACAGTCCATCAAAGCTAGGCAGCCTCACCCCTCTCACAACCAGTCTACGCACAACCAGCAGCCACACTCCCTTCCGCACGCATCAAGCCAGGATAAATCATTCTGGCTGTGCCCATCTCCTCTCTTCATTCCTGCCCCAAGTTCAAAACAGTCCCCTGTTTCTGTTCCCATTTGATGCCCCCAGTCTCAAAGCCAGAGAGTGCACCAAGGGAGCTCATGCAAAGATCTGTCTCAAAAAGCAGAGCGCGCTGCAAAAAGGAGGTTCTGTCTTTCGCTGCAGAGATGAAGTCGGGGTGGACAGATGTCCACGAAGCCTCCAAATGTTGGGGTGGTTATACCAGCCAAATGAAACCTTGAAGATGTTCATCCTTCGCAGAATGTTTCTGCTTCCCACAGTGTAGGTAATTTTTGGGAAATTCTCCTAAGCTGGGCCAGGTGATTGCTGCTCTCATTGCAAATGTTTTGGAAATGAGTTTCACAAGCAGTCTGGCTCTGGGTTGCTCGCCTGGTAATTGGGGCACACTTTTTTTTTCCGCTTGATACAAAGCCCAAATAAGCCAGCTGTGCAGGTCAGCAGGAATTTGTGTTTCTTCTTTTTTTCTCTCCTCCTGTTTTGTTGTAGTACTGGAGGCACTGCTTAAAAATAACTATGTAAACCCACTGCGGGAAGTGAATGTCCCTCACTCAGCACTTCCAGGCAAGCCTCTAGCACACTCTATCCAAAAGCGTTCACCAAAGCTGCATGCACTTTGGGGTCAACCCACCGGCCACCATTCAGCACTGGGTGTTGGTAGGGCAGCACACAGGCAGGCAGAGCAGTGCTGTGCACCACTGGGTGTCCTAGGAGCGAGGCCCCCCTGGGATAGGGGACTCAAGGTGGGAACCTGCCATCATGACCCGTGTCTCTCCTACCAGCCGATCCCATTGCTCCCTGTCCTTTGACTAACAGCAGTCATTGGATAATTAGTCTCCTTAGGCGGATGCTAACCCCGGTGAACACCTTGAGCCCCCCAGATGAGTTCTCAAGGTTGGAGAGGAATTTGGGATAGAGTCAAGAAATCAGGATGGGCTTTCCAAGACCTAGAAGGCCAGCCTAAGCACCTTCCTCCTCTGTGACTGATCAATGGTGAATTAGCCAAACTACCCAGCAGGAGAGAGCTGGTCCTCAGGGCTTCACCCTTGGGACAACTCACACAGGAGAAAAACAGGACCCCTAGAAATGCAGGGCTTTAAATTAAGAAGGTGAACAAGAATCACCAAATTCCTTCCTAGCCATTGGCTTTATTTCACTGCTGCTTGAAGGACCTGTTGGTGGAATTTCAAACTCATTTCTGTATTTGTGTCAGGTTGATCACACTCATTGCAATCAGGATTTATTTGAATTTGAACCAGGATTGTTGTGAGTCGTGGTAAGGAAAGATCACTTCTGCAGGTTGTCATCTTGCTCACAGAAAAATAAGTTTAAAAAAACTACAATCAGCATCAAGTGGATTGCTTGGGAAATAATTTTTGTTCCAAAATGTAATCATCTATATTGGATATGATGTTTATTTGTTTAAAAGAAAATAAAAATGGAGTTTGGGAGCTCTCATGTCTATAAAAAGACTACTTTTCCTGGCATTTATAAATATTAATATGGAACGCTAGTGAAGAACAATACATAATAATAATGAGAATCACCAAATCCCATCATTTTTGACATTGTCATATCAACAGCTTAAGGATTAGCAGGTGAACTTTAAACATATTTCTTCCAAATAATAATAATAACAGTGATGATAATAACATCAGACTGAAAAAAAACCCTTACTGCATTATATATTCTTGATGGCTTTCTTCTTCTAATAGCGTTTACAGGATCATTGCTTTGAACGGTTGGATGACATGCTTAAAAAATTAACCTGAAGAAGGGGGAGGTCTTCTTATCTCTTTCCATTCTTTCAAAGCTTTGCTTAGCCTCGTCTTTGTTTCCCACTAACCCCTGACATTGACAGAGTCAAAGGCCTATCAACTAATACCCTAATTTCAGGAGGATTTTATATATACATCTATCTATGCGTGTCTGCAAATGTTTTGTGCACATGTGTACGTATATGCATGAAATGAAGCAGTGTTTTAAAAGATAAAGTTGCACCAGGTGTCAATTTTCACACCTCTTACTAAATACGCATGGTAAAAAAACGATGCCACAATTTCATTGAAAATCCAAGCTATTGAGATCTAATCGCTGCTTAAGCTGTGGCTTTATTCAAATCTGGATCACCAATAGGGCTCGGGATGTAAATGAAGTGCAAAGAGAAATAAAGCAAAGGAAAAAAAATCTGTGATAGCCCTTTCCTTCAGCCATTTGATTCCCAAGTCCTTATCAGTCAATTAATGCATACTAAAACTTTAGTGGCAGCCTCAGTTTAACAGACCTAATAGCTACAGCAAGTCCCAAGCATTAGCCAAACAAAACACACTTTCAGCAGCCTTAATATGAGACTGAAAAAAGGTCAAAATAGACAGGCTTTACAGAATAAATCCTGAAGATCCATTCTAATTTCCACTCAAGGATCTTTTAAGCAGTTCTTGGATGCTCTTTATGGTACTTTGATCCAAGCATAGTTTCATTAAAACTTTGTGGCTTGGTATTTTTAAACCTGATAGTTTCACTAAACTAGTTCTCAAAATGTTAGCTAAGCCGCTATGCATAAAACTACTTTACTGTCATGGTGTCTTCTAATATCACCTAAGTACAGGCTGTTGCAATTTTGAAAATGAACCTTTTCTACATTCACTAGATCTCAGCTTGGGAATTTTTGCTTTCGCACTTGCAGGCTGTCTCACAGTATAAAGGGAAGGTGCTGCCTTACCCCCTTCCTCTCCCCCTCCTTGAAACCTAAAACTAAAATTAGCTGCTGTACCTTATTTGTTCTTGAAGCAAGTTACACAGTACTTTTATCCACTGTGGTTTCCAATTGCAGGATTAACACTGGATGCTAAAAAAACACCCCAGAAAAATAACAAAACATTAAATGGTGGTTTAAAATCCAGTTTAATGATGGCAGGATAAATTCCCTAAAGATCCAGGAAAACAAATGTTACTTCCCACCTTCATAACGTGGCATGTTAATAAATCTGATTTAACTGCCACAGATAAAAACCCACGTGTCTCCAGAGATTGTCCTTTGCTTCCCTGAAAGTGAGGATGGCTGAAAGGTTAGGCGACAATTTTCTTCCTTTTGCCTGGCATTCACAAAAGCCTTGATTTCTCGAGGAGCTTTTGTGGTGAGTTTGCATTACAGTAGTTAAGAGAATTACAGAAAGATGGCTTCAGAAGAGGCTGGGCTGAGTTTTTGAGAGAAATATAAACAAAGGATTATTTTTTAAAATAATAATAAAACGGAGGAGATGGGCTTCACACAGGCATCCTGTCCAGCCCTGCTCTGAGCTGAGCCAAGGGCCAAACTCCCACTAACTTTCACAGGAGCAATCTGGCCGGTACTGGGAAAAACCAGCAAAACTTGCAAGGGAGCCCAAAAAACTCCTCTGGGCTGTCGGGTGGGATACTGCTTCCACGCATGGTGGACTTCTAAAGCCAAGGTGGATCTTTAAGGCCAAAACAGGAGCTTATTTGTATAATCATACATGGAAGTGCAACTTCTGTTATCTGCAGACTCCCTGTCCCTCATGGGTACAAAATATCACGCTGAATTGGGCCTGATGCTGGTTTTAACCACAACCTGGTGGCTCTCTAGGGCTGCCCCATCCAGGGTCTGAGCCCAGGATCCCACCATCTAACCTCACCTCTGTCCCCAACACTGCCAGCAAAGGAGGCAGAAGCGAGCATGAAACCTTTTGGCGTCCAAAAACTCATGAGATATCACAGGTTTGGGAAAAAGCCTGTCCCATCAACCACTTCTTAGGCAAGGGTTGCTTTTGACTATGTTATGGAAAAGACAGCCCAGAATCTTTGTTCCTTAATTCCCTCAGATGCTCTATCAAAAAACCCTGTGAATTCCCGATTTTACGAGCAGCCGCTGCCCGGTGGGTTGGGATGAGACTGTCCCACTTCTCCCTGGGTCCCCATCACCTGGCAGAAACGGATTGGTTGTTTTCATGGCTTCACACACCTCCGACGGGTCAGCAGAAAATCCTGTCAACTGAACGTCTGACAAAAGCGTCCTGATGTCAGGTATAAAGAATGCCACCTACAGCTTAATGTCTGCAAAAAAACCCTCTGACTTCGGGCAAACAATGAACGTTTTTGTCTTCTTAATGCCCAGTATGCAATCGAGTGGAAATGCTACTTCCATCCTTAATCTACAAATGAAATTAAAGTTGTTGAAAGACACATGATAAACCAGGATCCTTTGTTTCTTACAGAAGAGGGGAAAAAATTGAAACCACTAAATATTTTAGCAGATTTACTAAATTTCCAATTAAATCTGGAATTATGGCAGAGCCTGTATCTCCCTCTCACTCCACCACACACATTTTCTATTTGAATAAAGTAGGTTAGATGCAGCGCTCCCTCCACCCACCCACCAGAGCAGGAATATTAATGAAGCAGATCCGTCGCCGTAGCGCTGGGCCAGTGGGGATGCTCGGGCATCCCTGGGCCCTAACGTGTGGGAAGGGCTGGTTTATAGGGGAACAGCCTCGGCTATCCAGAGGGAATGGGATATGCTAGGCAAGAGCACCCTCTGCCCGCTGGCAGGAGGGTCTGGCTCTATTAACATGCCCCCCATCCCTCCCCCTTCTTCCCTTTGCCGAGGAAAGGTCACGGGAAGCAGCTTACACAAGCCAGATGAGGTGGAGACCAAATCAGAACCAAGATTATATGTCAGGGACTTAAAGGCGGGAGCGGAAGAACAGCATGCAGCGCTGGTGCATGATTCCCACCTCTCATCCCACAAAGAATTTGTCGTGTCAAAGTAAGGATAATGGGCATCCCCTTGCTCCTGGGTTTCCAGTGCATGTGGCCAAGTTGGCTCAGACTTGTCCAAAAAGGTTTGAGAGACATGGATGCGTTTATAGCTCTTCCAATCTGGTCCAGTCCCGTTTGAAATGGAAGGGAAAAGGGATGTGGTGGTTGGCCCTCGCAGGAGACACAACCTCACTGTCCCCTTGCCTGCTTGGGGGAAAGGTGGGGATTTTGCCCCTGCCACAGGTCAAACAACAAGGGACAGGCAGACCCACAGGGAATCGCTGACCCTGAAGCCTCGACCAAAAAAAAGGTAACACCGGCTGTAATAACAGGGTCAGGTCTGTACTGGGCCAGGTCTTGGGTCCAGCTGGTGTGTTGTCCCCCCTCCCACACCAGCCATGCTTCAGAAATGAGGTGAGGGAAGAAGCACAAAGCAAACTTCCCCGGCCACGTCCCTCAGCTCCCAGGAATTAGTGCTTTAGAGATGCCTTGAGCTCGGCTTTTGCATTTAAGACCATCCCCTCTATGTTTTGGCTCCATGTCCCCTCTGACATCTGTGGGGATGTCAACTCAGAGGCATACAAACACCGAAGAGGCCAGGGAGACTCTCACCAGGAGCACTGCCTGCGGCGAGTGACACCCACTGCATGGGTACCACTCACAGGCACAAAGCTCTGCTCCACTCCTGCATCCTTGGACATCCCTTCCCATCTGCAGGGACAGCTGATGGATTTCCTCCAGGCTAATGCTATAGCAACATGCCTCAATGGAAAGCAACATGCAATTTTGGAAAATGTTTCCTGTCACCTGGTGAAACCTGTGCTCCTGAGGAGACCAGAGCATTTACCCACCCCTGGCTTTCTCCTCTGTTTCTCAGCCTCCAGGATGAACCAGGACACGCCACTCGCTTCTCTGAGGTGTTCGGAGCTGGGTTGTGCAGCTGCCTGCTCAGCGCACATCTTCACCATGACCCTGGGCAGCTCTCAGCACACCAAGCCTTCCTCAGAGGCACTGGGAGGCAGTTGCGTGGGACATGAGAGGCTCACAAAATTTGCCTTTGCCTCATCGCTGACCACAGATCACTTACCTTCCTTGTGCATTAGCTCAGACTTTCCCTCCCTGGACTCTCTGTGCATCGCTCCCTCCCGCTCAATCTCTGTTCTGGTCGCTTGTCGCAGTGCTCGGGGCAGGCCCCCTCCTCTTTCGTCTACACTTGGGCACCATCTTGCACAGGAGAAGGTAGTTTCTCGGTGCCACTAAAACCAAATAACAGAGAGGAAGATTCTTTTTTTGCCTTGCATAGCAGCTAAGCCCATGCAAAGTTAGTACAAGGCTTTGCCATGGCACAGAGCAGTTGAGAATAAGGCCAAAGAAATCAGCAATTGTGCTTATTTTCTCCTCTTAAAAACAGCTCAGTCGGTCCATTGCAACTTATTCCTGCTGCCTCTATTCATATCTTTTCTTCTAGGCAGCTGCCAATTGATGCAGCACGTTTGCTTTGAGTGGAATATACCAGCAGGCCTGAGCTCTGAAATGTTGTTTCGGTCATATTTCAATATTTAGCTGATACACGTCTTTATAAGGCCTGGTTTTTCACAACCTTGTACGCCAAGAGAGCTAAACAGTGTTATTTGCTTGTGGTCAGAAAATGCAAATTGCAGCTGCAGAAGGGTTTGCCACCTTGTGTGGGATTTCTTACACTGCAGATGCCCGCGCCTGAGCTGGGAACCTGGGCTCCCTCCAGCGCTGACCGAGAGAAGGGGACCCCCGACCACGCGATCCCCCCGATCTCCCTGGTGTCGCTGCGCTGGGACGGGACGGATCACCTCACGCTGTGCCGGCTCGGATGCAGCCTGGTGCCCTTCCAGGAGAACGTCCCCTGGGCTGCTGGGGAGAAAGAAGGCTGAGCTGCAAAGGGGGTCCTGCGAGGGGGGATTTGGAGAGGTGCCTTCATACCCCACTGTTCCCACCTTGGAGATCCAGTCAGGAGGCAGGTCAGGATATGTCCCATTTTCCATGAGACATCAGTAAAGCTGAAACAGAGGCAACCGTAGGAAATTCAAGGGAAACCTGCAGAGATGTGAAGTTACTATTGCAGGGAGGTGCTGACCTTCCAGAGTCACCTTCCAACCCGATCTGGACATGGCTGGAAACCATGGAAGGGTTCCCATCCTGTACCTCAGGGTCAGGACCGGAGCGGGAGGGCAGCGACGTGTAGGGGTCCCAGCAGACAGGAGCGGTAAGGCAGTTTGGGGGAGCGTGGGCCAGTAATGACAGCTCGGAGACAAGTCCTGTTAGCAAAATCCTCATCCTCTCCACCATCTCCCAGCATCATGCTTGTGACCTTGGAGAAGACCATAAGGCAAGTAAACCCATTTTTATTCTTATATTTTTGTATTTCTCTGCTGGAGTAATAAAGAACTGGGAAACAAGGACCTCAATCTTGTTTGCAGTGGTAGGTAAAGGTATATAAAACATTTTGAATAGCCACTAGCTAAATCAAAAATAGACCTAGGACACTAAAACCATTGCTGTATTCATGTTGATTTCAGGACATCTTAGCCACAAGAAATGCATCAGAAATGTGCAAAAAAAAGCAAGCCAACATGTAATTATTATGATTTTATATTTTCAGAATTTAGGTCTGAAAATTCAGAGGTGGATTTTTTTTTTTTTATACCAAAATGTATAACTTCTCATTTTGAACAGGGATAGTTTCCATTTTAAAATGGACTTATTAGGAAGAAAGCTGTGAAAGCAAAAGGTTCAAATAATCCTTCAGATGAGGCAAATCATTTCACTGCTGGCCGAAGGAAATGTTTCAACAACAGAAAAGATGACCTAGTCTAATCTGACTGCCCTCCAAACCCAATAATTTCCATAATTCCTTGTGGGAATTCCTCCTTGTCATTGCCATGTAAATGGTAGAAATACCCACTACCATCAACCTGTCCTGGATACCTCGGTGGGAAGTGGACAGCCCTGGACACCAGGACATTCACCTTGGCTAATGCTGGAGGAAGAGCTGCAGAGGAAAGGTCTCCGATGGAGGATGCGGACAGGCTAATGAGAGCCCTTTGCCGGAGCAAGGGTCCCAGTGCCATGAGCTTGTGGAGGGCAAACAGCCTCTTCTTACCAAGGGACGAGGACACAAAACCTGCTTGTAATGGGTTCAGTCAATCTCCATGGCTTTTACTCCCTCTAAGGGGAAAAGGAATTACCTGCCAGTGGGCTTGTGGGGAAAGCACTGCTGCAAATTTCCAACATATTGGATGAAACTCCACCAAAGGGAAGGGCAAGAGCAGCCTTCCCTCCTCCTCCTCAGGCCCTGCACCTCCAGTTTTGGGGGTCTCGGGTCGGTCACAACAGAATAGCAGCACCCATTGCTTTCCTGCCTCAATAGAGCTGTGGGTTTCCACTTCTCACCAGTCTCAAGCTTGGTAGAAGGTGTGGGAGGCATTTGGGGTCTGAGGGACAACATTGCCAACCCAACAACGATTGCACAATGGCTTGGGATTGCAAGAGTTCTTGGCATCTTGTAGAGATCTCCAAGTAGACCTTGAACCCCAGCCTGGATTGGGGACTCAGTAATCTCTGTCCCTAAAAACAGAGTCAACAGAGGTCTAGGACAACTTGCTCCTGCAGGTCATGTAGGCACTACCACGGGTTGTGTGATTAAACAGCAGCACTGAGTTTGCAAAGCTGTCAATCCCATACCTTTCATCAGCACTTAATTCACAAAAAAAAAAAAAAAAAAAAAAAAGCCATACCAGCCCTTAAAAGCTTTGGAGCTGCATTTCTCATGGCTGCAATAATACTTACTTACAATATGGACTCTAGCTGCTTTTTATGTAACTGCCGCTCTTAATCAGCTCAGTATTAGCAGCTCTAACCTGCTCTTGCTTGATTTATTTTATTTTATTTCTAAAACAAACATAGATTTACAATCTCTCTGATTTCCCAGCTTTTATGCCACTCCACTGAGGCGCTTTAAACATCTCATTTATCTCCCATACGTTGGGAAATTACAACCCCCTCCTCTCCAAAACAAACAAGCAAGCAAAAAAACCTCCAGCTAAAATCTACACAGTTGGAAAGTGTTGATTTAAACAATAACCCTGAAACAAGATAGGGAGAGACTAGAACATGAAAACAGATTTTTTTTTTTTTCCTTGCACAGATTGAGCTCTGAGGTTGTTTGCATCAAATGTTGACTTGTTCCGAGGCAGCATCTATTTGTATGTTGTGAAACTGGAGGGAAGCAGTGTGAAATATATCTTTTTCAGTCGTTTGAGAAAGACTGCACTGTTGCATTTGTTCTAGCACACGTTTCCCTCTCCTTCCCTTCCTGCCCACTTCATCCGTACTTGTGCAAAGGGGGCTGGAAGCAGTGGGAATAATTTGAAGTATCGGGCTTTCCGAACGAGGTTTGGATGGGAAGCACGTTAGCATTTTTTCTGATCTGTATCATTTATCAAAAAAATTCTTCCCTAATCAGACAGATGATTTAAGGGTTATGCGTGTTCCTGTTTGAGGTGTTTGCTGAATACAAAGGGCTGTACTTAAGAAGAATATCTACCCATTTTGCACTAGCGAAAGCAATGCTGTGCACCAACGTCCTAGTCTGTTTTGCTAATTGCATAATTCACTGAATGAAAATAATGGTGGGCTTTTTTTTAAATTTTTGTTGTGTTAGACTTCTCTTACGTCTTTTCCCCATCTCTCTCCTGCCTAATGCAATCATAGATTCTTTATGCTGTAGTATGCGAAACTAATGGGAAACTTTCTCTTCCCAATTGCTATTTTGTTACATATAAACAAACAACTCACATTTTTCCATAAATAAAAGGGACAATATTCCCCTCCCTATAACTGTCTTCAACCTTATTTTTTTTCACTCTGTAACAACATTTTTATTTACCCACAGAAAGCCATGCAAAAGTACTGCTGGTAGAACATGATACTACAAGATACATCACCTCCCTATTAGCAGTCAAGGTTTGAATTTTTAATTCAAGATAACATCCAAACACTGAACCAGTTCACTGTACTTTAACGAGCAAACCCAGCAATTTAACAAAACATAAAGCGGGCAAAACATGAAAGTCTCCTATGTATTGATGGAGGGGGGGAATAGTTATAAATCTAAACCCTCCATTCCAGACCACATCCCCAAATGTAAATAAGCACACAAGCATGTAGCTACATATTTTGACAGAAATAATTACAAACAGCCTTATCAGCAGTGGCGAATTCGGCAACGCACACATCATTTATCCGTTGTGCCCTCTGCTGGATAGAGCACACAAGGCAAGCAATATTATTTCCAATTAATTTTTGGCATCATCACTTGGCATCTGCTTTAGGAATGCAAAGCGTGAAATTTGTAGTAGCAGGTTTAATATTTGATCCAGCCAAAAATATTTTTGCTACAAGGACTTACCTTTGGTAGTGTTTTCCTCCCCGCTCCCCCCTCCTCCACTCCATGTTGTTTCGTTGCCACCGAGCCTTGTTTACGGTCCAAATGAAAAAATCTGCCACCGAACACCATACGTGGCAGGAATAATTTCATGCTGTGCAAAATTTGTTTCATTTCACATCCTGTAAGAATAATTACTTAGCATAATGCCACTTAAGCTGCATTTCTAGCTGCAAACATTAAGGAAATGGTAAAAAGCTAGATCCTGGTTTGGAGAAAAAAGGGTATTTAGGGGTCACTGGGGTTTCTTAAAACCAGTCACTTTTAACACCAGGGAGAACAAGGAGAATTCAAATGCTATAAATGATGTCACTGAATTTAAAAACACAATAAAAGCCAATATTTTCAATGATATTCGAGGTCACCCGTGTGCTGGGGCACAGGGATAGGACACTGCCTTCAGAAACACAGGACAGAACACCTGGGCCATATTGCCCACATTTCTCATATTTCCCATGTTTTCTGTAATTGAGTTTATTTAAAGGTGACAATTACCCAAACAGTCCTAAATAAAATAGCAACTGAAGAAGCTAGATCCTCCTCATGTCATCTCATTGACTCTAATTTTTATGTGATGGAAAACAGGACTCATTAGGTTTGGAGGAGAGTCGATGTGATGGATGAGCAGGGTGTATTGACCAAATACCAGCATAAGTTGTGCAAAAAATACCTTAGCACTTCGGGGCAGTGTGATACGCCGTGCCAAAGGAGGCTCCGACCTCCCTCCTGGGCTCCACAAGAGAGAAAAATCCTCTTTCGTATATAGTCAGAATTATTCATGGTTCGCTCTTACCTTGTAGAAAACCAAACTGCAGCCTTCAATCACATGCAAGATTGGCATGGTCTAATTGAATTAGTTCAACGAAGTTTAAGGATCAAAATTGTGATTGTGGATTTTTAAAAAAATCCAGTTTTCTTGATGCCAAACCACAGCTTGCAATCAAGTAGCAAATTCTTACCTTTTCTTTCCCAAATGTTGGCAGAAATAAGCTCTTACAGAGAACTTCTCTGGAGAAGTACCTTATCCCCCTTGGTTTTTAACTAGCAATGACAACACTCATGTACGCCAAGTATCCAGGCTGACCTTCATCTTCCTCAAGGCGACTGTGTCTCTTCCTCACTCACCAGCAAACCCCACTTTTGCCGTAGTTTGACCAAGAAGGATTTACTGACAAAATTCACTGATAACCAGTATGTTTGCATTGGGTTTGTTCAACCTGACAAAAGGCGAAATCTCAGATTGGTTAGAAGCAGGCAGTGAAGGATCGCTGGATGGATGGAGGCTGTCAATCACTGCGCACCATCTCCAACCAGCCCCCCGCTGACACAAATTCCCCCAGCTCCACTCATCTGAATAAAGTTATTCCAATTTATACTCATCCCTTTTTTTCATTCTGTTTTGAACAAGCCTTTATTGAAATGTCAAGTTTGAATATACCAGGAGTGTCAAGAGGCAGCAAGGAAGAAATAATACATTTTAGGAAAAAAATAGCCACAATTTGGCCATGCAAGTCCTTCTTGTGGCCTGAAAGAGGTAGCAGATCCTCCCTGGGGAGGCTTTATGAGCAGCAGAGTTCTTCAGGTGCCATTTTTTTTAAGTGGCTTTACTGCTAAATCAAAGGCCATGACAAAAAAGGCCCCCAAATCCATCCAAAATCATGCTCCTCTTAGGTGTTTTTTCCCCAAAGTTCAGCAAGCTGCTGCTGTATCTGACCGGCAGTGATGTGTTACAACTCTAAATATCCAAGAGCACTCAAACACTCCTGTAGAAGGGACAACACGTGGAGGACGCGGTGCCACCAGTGCCCTCCATCCTTCCTGTGTGGCTCTTCGTGGCCACGGAGCCGGGCAGTGTCTCACAGCCACCTGGCAGGGGCAACACCGTGAGCGCTCGCTCCGGCTTCGTTGGGCAGATCCAAACCAAACAGCCTTTCGGAGGGTACTGAACATGATGTCTTCCTTCCCTACTGCGAGCAGTGCAGGAGCTTTAGCCGCCTGTTTGCTCACGTAGCGCCGTGCCGAGCTCCCTGGAAAGGTGGCTCCGGCTCCAGCATGGGTGGGCTTTGCTGGGGTACACACATTGGCATCCCAGTGGAAGATGGAGCACCTTGTTTCATGAGTAACCCAGATGCAGAGGCTGGGGAACACATCAATAGGATATTGTGCTCTAAAATCCCCAGCTCGATGTCTTCCAGGCTGAGGTGGCCCACAATGTTGTCATTTATCATGCATTCACAACTTGGCAAAAGTCTTATTCTTTATTTACAGTATGCAATGGGGGACTTAGGGAGAGAGGGCAATAGGTATGTTCAAAATAATGCAGCATCTACCAACATTAAAAAACAATTCACGCGAGAACATCCAAGTGCCTCCAGACTGAAATATTTTCCGTCTATAAATCCCATCACCAAAACCAGGGATGACTCAAGGGCAGCCAGAATCATCCCTAGGCATATGTAAACCTCAGCACTGCCCTGCTCAACCTTCGAGCAGTTGCAAACTGTCAAGGACAATGATGCCACCTTACAAATCATCTCCCAGGCTGCTTGCAGGAAGCCTGGCCCATGAGCAGGTTTTGGGAACGCATGCCTACACATGTAAGACACGTGGATTTCAACTGCGTTTCAGGATGGATCGCCCTGCACAGCGTCTGGCTCCATGAGTCTCTTTTACAGAGCAAATATAAGTTGCCAACATCCTCATGAAGGACAAGCCCAACAATTTAGCATTGCCTCTTTTTTTTTATATATATATATATGTATTTTAAATACCACATCGAATCGCAGTGGGATTTGGGGGTTTTGTTTCAATGGTGAGGCAAGAATTTGCTGATCCTCCCCGTGGCAAAGTTACTTTCAAGTCAGTGAAAGTTCTTGGCCCGCGATGAAAAGTCTTTGCCAATTAGCGCTCAACAACTTCAATTCATCCCTCCTGGTTCAAGATGAGTAGGAACCTAATAAGGCTGCGATAAAAGGGCAAAAGGCACCGAGTACCCAAAGGGGATTAATGGGCTCTTCCATTTATTTGTCTTCCTAACAGCTGAACTGTTACAAGTATTGACGGTCTTCAAACGCCCGGGCGCCGGGGTCTCCAATGGCCATCTCCAGCTCCGCGGCCCCGAGGGGCGAGGGCTTCCCCCTGGGCGATGCCAAAACCAACAAAGCCCCGGGGATCAGGTAATGAAACTTCAGCTTTTCCCCCCTCCCCTCTTTGAGATTTATTTACTGGCAGCTGACAAGGGGCAAATTCAGCTGGAATTGTGTAGTCAAGGCCCTGTCAAGCCTTCAGAGGCACCCTTATGTCGAATCACCTTCCTGACTGGCATGTCGCTGAAAAGCCCTCGGCGCTGGTCCTTAACAGCTCCCGACAGCACAAAGGACACTCCAGACAGATGCCTACATGGCATCCTGCAGCATTTTAAAAGAGAATTAGTGGTTTTAATTATGGTCGTCGTATGAAAGGAAACCATGCAAGCTCGGCAGGAGACCTTTGATCAAACCCTTTTGCTAGCACAATGCCGCGGAACTGTGACTATTCCTAGCAAGGGGCCTTTTCTCGCTGAATGACTCACCAGTGATCTTTGAATGCAGACAAGTTCCTCGCCCTCCCTCTTCATTAGCGAGCATTTCTATACAGGCCCTATATAGCGCGCGGAGTCTCGGAGCTATACAATGGGGGGGAAAAAAGAATCCCTACAGATTCTGGCCTCTACTTAGGAAGTGCTGAAGGACTCTGAGTGACTTTATTCATTAAAACAGGTTGCTATTAATTAACTGTCATAATAAAATAAAGAACTATTATTTGCATTTCTTAGTGCGCTCCCTTTAGTAATATGTATAAAAGATGCTTGTAACAAAAATGAATTTATAAGGGAGAAAAAACCCTCAGAAGTCTTTTTTTTCCTCCTCCCCCTTTTTTTTTTTTTTTAAGGTCTAGGCAGCAGGAGCCTGACTAATTATTAGGACCCGTTTTGCAAGAGAACAAATAGAGGTAAAACACAAATATGAAAGTAATTAGGAAAATGCAAAATCCTGTTTACTTGGCAACCGATTCATGCAACTGAGACTAACGAAGAGCAAATCAGCTTTGCTTGTTTGATAAACTTAAGGGTGCCACCTAAGAGGAGCTGATAAAAATTAAACTTCTGCCAGCATCCCTCAGCACGGCCTTTAAGCGAAAGGCTCAGAAACATCCACGCAACTTCTTCGTGTGCAAGCGCCAGCAAATCTCATTTGAACAGATTCAGGGGGAGGAATTTTCTGTCTTTTATCTCTGTTAAATATTTTCCCCTTCGCAATCGGCCACTGGTGGTATCTCGGAGCTGAACACCCAGCCCAGACACCCCTATCACATGTGCACACGATTCATACCGACACAGCACGCGGGAACGCCACGGCTGCAACCAGTTCTGCTTTGCTCCCTAAAAAAGCATCCCGTTTCCACTGCTCTTCGCACCTGGGAAGGCTTTTGCCAGTGGGAAAGTTCTCCTTGCAGTTTGCGTCGCTGCTTATTACAATATACGACGATACGTTTACTCGATGTGGGCTGCAGGCTGGGATACCTTTGTCCAGCCCCTC
Organism: Nipponia nippon; assembly: GCF_047370975.1. Classification (NCBI taxonomy): domain Eukaryota; kingdom Metazoa; phylum Chordata; class Aves; order Pelecaniformes; family Threskiornithidae; genus Nipponia; species Nipponia nippon. The sequence goes on from NW_028262302.1 coordinate 27,165,747, forward strand.
TTTTCCCCTGAGTAGATAGTGGAATCCACAAAAGCTTCCAATTATTTCAAGACTATGCAGCTAAGGAGGGGCATCTACTAAAGATAAAGAAAACCCTCAGCTCAGTATATTTGCTTGAATGGATTTTCAATAATGCAGGTAACAAAAGCATTCAAAAATTGGATTCCTAATGCTTTTCTGTGAGGCTGAAGGACTGATTTTGAGAAGGGAGAAGAAAGCCAGCCCTGAGAAAGCTGCACGGAGGAATGTATGATATTCCCCCGCTCTGTACAAACACTTCTGCGGGGACTGAGGAGAAGGAAGAGATTTAAGTGAGGCACGGTCGCCCTGAAATGTAGTCAATTACAACACAAAGGGTTAAAATGACGCCCCTGAACCGCTCCTCTTCCTTCTCTCCCCTCCGCTTTGTGGCTTTGCAACCCAGAAGCCGTAGTTTTCTTTCTTTTTATTGCTCATTTCTCATCTGCTGTTTGTTCAGGAATCATTTAGAGAAGTAATGGGGGGAATTGCTATGGAAATCATACTATGAAAATAAATCAGACTGAGAGGGAGAAAAAGAAAGGATGTTATTTTGCAACTGGAGTTAGAGATTCCTAGACGGCAGCTTGATTTTTATACAGGCAGCATTCAGTGAAAGTCAATCTGGGAAAATTCAGCACTTGGAGAGAATGACAAAGAAGTATTCTATGCTTTTAAAGGGATCTATTAGGATTAGATGACACACGAGCCTAAATCTGCACCTCAAACTACAGCCCAACAGAGCATCCATGTGCAACAGCCCTCGCTCCTGCGCACACCCTGACCTGCTCCTCCAAGCCTCTGGGAAGCTTCCAGAGGTGCCACTCAGTAACATGACCTTTACAGAAGTACTTCTTTCTTCTCTGAAAATTTTACTAGTCCAAATGAAATCCTGGCCTGGCAGCAGTTTGTCTCCTAGAAAACATTGGGCTGAGATCTCACAGAACCGCAGAACAAAGTATGAAAATTTAGATGAACACAACTTTCCAATAACAATAACAGAGTTTTGGGTCTGTTTTAAGCATTTGAAGCACATGTTAATTGACAACATTTTGAAAAACATGTTTCATGTCTTTTTTTTGAAGAAGAAAAAAAATTTGTGTCTTTTTTTTTGAAAACAAGTAGCTGAGCCCTTGTTAACCAAGTTGCTTGGCTTTTGGGGTAGACTGAAAAGCAGGATGGATTCACGCTCTGTTCTTTTGGTTAAAGCTCCTGACATCTCTAAAATGGCAGTTCTGGCATCCCCAGTACCTGCGAGGACGTGGCAGAGCAGAAGAGCATTACAGGCTCGTGCAGAAAGAGGCCACAGCACCGATGCCACGAGCCACGGGGAGAGCAGTGTCCCAGGGGAGCTGCTCTCGTGTCCCCGGTGCAGGACCCCAGCACCGTGGTCCCTCTGCCCCAGGTGGAAGCAGCACAGGAGATGCCACGCTGCTGCCTACGGCCACGGTGCTCTGCAGGAGAAAATACACAACTTGCTTGCTCGCTATTGGAAAACTAGAGCAATAAAGTCTATCCCAACAAAAAATCCCAGTGTAATGAAAATAACCATCCCTGCAAAGCAAGGAAGGCAGAAAGAGCTGGGTTGGTCTCTACTCACCATCCCGTGCCAGGAGAACATCGTGTCTGCAGCACCGCGGGCACAGGCACAGCCAGGGGACAGAGCACATCTGAAACAGCGAACGATCACGTTCCCTCAAAGGGCACCATCCCACACGCTTGTCCTGATGGAAACCTACCTAACCACGCTGCCCTGTGACCATAAAACCACACAGACACAGCACAGCTACAGAAAAATGTCTGTCGAAAACCTCTTGGCTCAGAAACCTTTAAAGGCTAAATACATTTTTTGCATCTATAAAGGCTGCTGCTTTCATAAACAAAACTAAAAGCTCTTCACAGTACAACAGATTCATAGGTTTCCTTTAAAACTCTCCTTTTTGAAACCCAGTATTTTATTTAGCGATGAGCTTTTTTTCCCCCACACAAAACAACACAAACAGTTAATTTGGCAACAGCAATCAAAGACCAAACAACAGTAAGTTCCTGCGGAGGCAATCACACTTGATTTCTTCTCTGCTGCCATTTCTGTCGTCTTTTAAAACCATTCTCACGTTGTCAAGGACTAATTCAGATTTTAAGTCCTGACTTCAAAATCTCAGCACTTCAGCAGGCAGGCGGAGGACCGGGCACTACCCAGCTCCTCGCCTCAGATCTTCTTTCCTTTTCCTCAGCCCCTGCAGCTCTTTCTTCAGGTGCTCCACAGCCTGCAGAATATCCTGCCGCTGGGGATCGTCCTCCGCTTTCTCGGCGTACAGAAGGAAATGTTTCACAGTTTCGGAGAGCAACACTTCGGGATCCACGTCCACCCGATGGAGACGCAACATCCTCTCGCAGGCGATGGCGTAGTTTTTGTGCCAGTTCACCGGGTGATTTGGATGAGAGTTGACAATTTCTTTGTATGACTGTTAAAGGGACAAAAAAAAGGGGGGGGGGGCACAAATTAATTGAACGAAGGAGACCATCAGCTCTTAACAGTGCTTCAAAACTGCTCGTAAAGGAACAGATACTATTTAGATGTCCAAGTCCAGAGTGGGAGCATTTCTGTAACTCGCTCCGAGTTTGCCATGCGATGCGCGATAGCGTGAATCAGAAATCCGAGGGGGGCTGCAATGTTTCCCTTCCTACAGCAGCTGTTTGTTTAGAAACATTACAGATGATCGTGATAACCCCACCGCACATCACGCGCTTCCCCAAGAGAGGCGTTACACCAGGCTAGGGAAAAAAAAAGAGGTTTAACTGCTGCGCCTGGAAAGACATTTACTCAGTATTTCAGGAGATCAGGACATCTTCCACAGGACTTAAGCAGACTGTTGACTTAAGTGGGAGTATTCCTAAGCTCAACAGCAGGCACGCACCCAAGAACTTTGCAGAACAGTTTGCTGCAAAGAAGATGGAGACTCCCTTTTTACAAGGAGTCCCATGGTGAGGACAAGGGGTAACGGGTACCAGTTACGCCCAGGGAGATTCCGATTGGACACGAGAGGTAAATTTTTCACAATGAGGTCAATCATTGGAATAACCTCCCCAGGGAAGTGGTTGACTCCGCTACGCTGAACACGTTTAAGACTCAGCTGGACATGGTGCTGGGCCATCTCCTCTGGATTGTGCTAGAAAGGTTGGACCAGATGATCCTCGAGGTCCCTTCCAACCTGGTATTCTATGATTCTATGATTCTATGAACAGCAAAAATCACAGCAAAACGGGCAAGAGTTGAAAGGAAACTATTTGTTGACTCTTTCCTGGGGTACGAAACACTCCTCCTCTCTGCTGACACACACTGATCGTTTTGTGCACCTCTTGGCATCTCGGGCAGCCCAGTATTTCCAGAGATACCTACACCAGCTTATGGGTGTTATTCTTTGGTGTGAAATGCAGCAGAATTAATTTGCAGTGAGAAGACCGTCGGATTTTACACTTGCTGGCTCAGATGCACGGCTGTGTAATGACAGAGGGGATAAGTGCATAGAGTGACTTCAGGACAAGCAATCTCTTGGCATGGGTTTGGAGCCCAGCACAGACAACATAATTATAGCAAAAGCAGGGTGTCGACTGGTTAGCTTTTGGCATCCTCCGTGACCAAGGGGGCAAGTGGGAATGGATAAAATCCCTGAACAAATCTCTTTGAATCTGCTATGCTCCCAGTTTGGATGAAGAAGGTAGAATGCAGATTACAGGACCTATATGGAAACACCGTATTTCTGTGGACTCCAGAAATTAAAAAAAAAAAGAAAAAAAAAAAAGGATGGAGACTGCAGGGAGCATTCATAACCAAAATATATAACTTACGGTGTACGCAAATGTGTAAAGTTGTGATTTCATTTCTGCAGTCACACTGGCAGTTTCTGCAAGGTCAAATATAAAGAAAGCTGTTTTCATCCTGGAAAAACAAGAAAAACTTCCATACAATAACTGCATAACATAACCAGCTTACATCACGTGGTTATACACATCTTCAACACCTCCATGTATGGGACAGTGCACCAGCATCTCCATTTGAGTCATCAGTGATACAAATTTCTCTCCATGATGTATTTTCTCACCCTGTGTCCCAACTACCCTCTGCTCCTTCGAGATACTTGGAGCAGAACCTTTTGGTGAACAAAACCACCACTTTCCTGAAGGATTTGCCAGAGGCCATGCATGCTTCATTTCATTCTGCCAACCTTTTCCTTCTAAAGCTTGGCCCATTTACGTCCAATAAGGCCATGCACCATCAAGCTGCCCGCTTTGGTGTGTATTTCCACGCCAGTGAGTTGGCATTGCCGGCCGGCTGTTGAAAGAGAGCAAAGGAGCATCACCTGGCTTGCCACATCTCCTCGTTGGCGACAGCTTCCCAGGAAGAGGGCTCGAAACTAAATTGGAATGAGAATAAAATTCAGCCATCCGATCCATCTCACTGTGTTTCACTCACCGCGCAATCAACCCTTCCAACCCAGGCAGCTACAGACCTCCCAGGCAGAAGAAAACCCGTCACGAAGCCTATGGCTCTGACAGCAGGGAATTCAGCTGATCTCATTCCTAAAACTTTATTCCTCTCTCTCCATAGAAGGAGCCCCTGGTATTGCAGGTGTTTCACAGCATCCTAGATATCCTCAAAGTGAGAGATGCTTTTTACCATCCGTCACAGTTCAGTCTATGACATTTAAAGCTTTGGATGTCCCAAGTCCTCAATGTTTCTTGGCTCCTGATCAAGTTTTAAGATCAGAATTGGACCTGTTATTTGACTAGAAACATCCTCTCTATTTTTAACACTAATAAAAATACCACTTGCAGATTTATTGTATGTTCCAGAACACAAAACATTATGATTACGGCTCATGTTTAATTTCTCTAACACTGCAATGGATGTGGTTATGCTGCTGGCAGACGAATGATGAGCAGGAAGGAGGAGCCGCGCCTCTGCCTCGTACCTGCCATAGTCTTCGGTCCAGTTATAGAGATTTCTTGTAAGATGAATCCACTCTCCCGGGTCAAAGACAACATCGGAAGGAACCAACTTTTCACACGTACCCCACGGCCAGAGCGAATAGCTCCTTCTCCAGGTTGAGTCCCCTTCGTGAAGACCTATGCAGACAAACACTTCCTTACTGCCAAAAAAAAAACCAGAGAGAGCAGTCGTGAAGCCATGCCAGAGACCGTGGGCCACCCCGCGTGCTTGAGCAAACCACGCACCCCACGCCAGGGGACAGGTCTGAAGCACCACAACATTTTCTGCGGCATGGATTCCTGTCCAGACCATTTTACGTCGCAAAGGGGATGTCTCTGGGTCAGTCTGCAGAACAGCTCTCCTGCTGCAAGCCAACACCCCATCTGGCATTGCACATCTTGTGCAGCCAGCACAGGAGACACATCCGCTCCCCTATGTTGGACTTCACAAACATGCCAGAAGCCGTCGGAGAAGTCCGTTTCTTCCCGACGGCACCTGGCAATGCTCTTCTGCCTACCCACACTCGCAAGGCTCACCCTGGCTAGTCTAAATGCAGATGCTATTCTTATTCATGTGAGTATCTAATCCTTTCTCCACTCTTACTAAGCTATTTTTATATGATGATTATTCCTGGAATACATTCATTCTATGCTAATCAGCTGGCCACAATGTTCACGAAGGAGCAGCAGCAGCAATTTGCTCTCCAACCATCGTCATTTTGAGTACACGGGAATATTCCTTTTTTTGTGATGAACTGTATCAATAACAACAAAAATAATCAGTAAATACTCTCTGCTGATCACCTTCTTATTTTCCCTTCCTAAAAACCAAACCAACCTCAAAACAAGCAACATTATATCCAAACGGAGTTACTTCTGCATAGGTATTTGCTTTAATTGCAAAAATAATCTCACCACCGGGGAGGAAGTCAGTGGAGAAAATTGGTCTTTTGGATGCAGTACCAAGCTGTTCCATAAACAATTTCAAGAAAAAAAGGTCGAAGATTTTAGGAAAGCTGTTACATATGAAAGAAATGCTTACTGTTTATTTACTTTGAGGAAACGATGGAGATTAAAAGCAAGTGTCCCATCGGGTAATACTCCTTCCACAGGATTCCACCGGTTCCCAGGAAAATAAACGCCAGGTAAATGCTTTGCCAGCTTGGGTAAATACCATTCATAAGTCATCATCTATCACCGAAAATATAAGCAAAATTAAAACAAGAAACAAAGTTTTCATCCATTTTACGTCCAGAAGTTGCAGAAAATTATTTCTGCAGGAGGAATGACTCTATTTGCTCAGCGAGGTCACCTCCCATTTGAGCAATTGCCTGGGACCACACCATCAGACCGGGTCACCGGTGGTTTCTGATCAGAGGCACGTGGTCCTCCCTCTTGAGGGGGCAAAGGAAACACAAAATAACTACTGCTGCGAAGAGACACAACAAGGTTTTGGTTTGGTTAAATACGAGGCCTTGGGCTTTGGGTTTCTCAGTGAGTCACAAACCCTGGCTGCAAAGCCAAGTGCAAGGACTGACGTGGCAGTGGAAGCGTCAGTGTCCCCTTCTGTAAGGGTTTTTTTCTTCTCCCATTTCTCAGGAAAAAAGGAAAGAGTGTAACCACCACCCAGGGACACACAGCACCTCCGTTTTATTGTAATAGCTAGAGGCACAAGCTGCAAAACCACCTTTGGGGGACCAAGACAACACAAGGGATGCAGGGAATGAGCCTCAGCATGGTAAAGCCCTTGGGAGAAACCCCAAAGCTGCATCGCCCACAGGGCAACTGCTGACCTGCTGCTCTCCAGGCTGCTCCCAGCAGCCTTCTGCTGCCCCAACATCTGTATTTCGGGGCAACCGCAGAAAACAGCAGGGATAAAGCTTCCTCAGCAAGGCAAACATCAGCCCTGTGCCACATCTGGATATCTGCTGTGATGAAGGACTTGGGCTGTCCCTTCGCCCTACCTGCTATTGCCTCCCTCTCGGCTTTTTGGGCTTGAATGGGGCCTGCACACCACACTCCATCCCAGAGCTACCCACAACCCTTTAAAAAAACATTGATTTTATTTCTGCATCATGAGTTTTATTTGAACAAAGGCACCCCCTCGAGGAAAGAAAGGAACAACTGAACTTTTGCTTCCCATTTTTACATCTGCCTGTTGCCTCTTTTAATATTACTTTCTGAACCTACCTCCTGGTCCACTAAGGTGATATCTGGCCTCATCCCTTCGCAATAATGAACGTAACGAAGAGCATTGCCGGGTAAGTCTCCTCTTAGCAAGATCACTGCACCCGCCGGCATAGAGGACAGCAGATTCCTTCCGAACTTATCAACAACATAGTTGTTGCTCTGATCACAAGCGCTTAAGAGAACAGATAAAAACCAGTATATTAAGAACAGGTATTTGTATGGCTTTGCATATCCTCAGAACAATTTTATGCAATAGGCATTGACAGGTGAAGTCCTTTGCCCTGGTCAGATCTTGCTGAAAAGCATCATCTCCATTTACAGAGAAACCAAGATAGAGAATGAAGCATTTCGACTACAGTCCCCCAGCAACCAGCACCAGAGACAGGAGCTGCTACAGTTTTGCCAAAATACACATTCACTGCATGCCTTCACCTTAATTCTGATTTTTTCTTGGGCTAAACCTGAAGACTTGCAGTTGGAGCTGGAAGTGCCAGTACAGCAACGGTTCTGTAAAGCATTTGAAATCCTCCCCATCCTTTTAATGCTTTTAATTAAGCACTAAAAAGCCAAGTTTTTGTAACATCAGGCAGAAGTAGGTGCACATTACCTGAGATTAGATCCTTTTTGTTACACAATTGCGTGTTGCACACGCTGCAGGTACGGACTCAAGAAGAGGACACTCCATGACATGGCTCAGGACATGAGCTATGACTGGCTCACCTATGGACCAGCCTTTGGGAAAAGATGTGTGCGAAGGAAGGATTCCCGAGTATGAATTTCTGCATGTTCTACGCTTCACCAGTTGGTCAACCTCTGCCTGAGCATCCCCTACTACTACACTGATTCTTACCCAAGCCACTGCAGAGTCTTTGGTGTGGTTATGGGATAAGGAAGGCCTGCACTACATGTAACTCTTCAAAAATGAAAAAAACCAATAAAAACCCCAGGGCACAAGGTTTCCGGAAGCAAAGCAAGGGAATGAGGTGACTGTTCAGGCGAAGTGAATTCTGCAAACCTTCTTAGGAAATAAACCACAGATTTATGAGTTTCTTTCATTAGAAGTTTACATATCCATAGTTTTCTTCCTTCAACCTACATAACACCCCCATTTACAGCCTGGAGCTGGTGCTTGGTGATTTTTAGGGAGATCAAACAAGGGAGTCCCACAGGCTGTGGCCACGCAAGCTTAGGTGGGATGTGAAAAGTCCCCTTCCCACTTCAAGACAAGGACAGAAGCCCCAGCAGCAGGGTGGGGGGTTTATAGGAGCACCCCAACCGCACAGCACCCCGCAGCCCTGCGAGGCTGCAGCGAGACATGCGCCCGGGGGATTTGTTACCTGTAATTTGCCCAAACTTGAGAAGCAACGAGAGCGAGAGCAGAAAGCCACTCCAGCCACGGCAGTGCCCGGCTGCCCTGCGGCACAGCGCTGCCGACCGAGGTGAGCGCGGCCAGCCCCAGCCCGGCCAGCACAGCCACCGCCGCGTTGCTCTGCAGCCAGAATCGCTCCACCTAGGAAACAAAATCCCAGAGACCCTATGCCTGTTTCCCCAGCTATAAGGAAACAGAATATGCAGCTGTATTTTTGCACCTTACACAGCTCCAAGTACAACCACCTGCTCCTGATTAGGTGGCTTCTTCTAAAAGTTAACACCCCAGAGCAATTTTTGAGTGCAACTTACCACACCCAGAAACAGAGGTTTTGTAATATCCAAATTTGCTCTCCAAGCGAAGAAAAGGGAATAAAGACAGAGCATTCCAGCAAAGAGCCAAATCACGGATGATCTCTGCTGCTTTGTCCTACAAAAAAAAAATAACGTAGTGCTCTAGAGGCATGATGAAAAAGGAGACAAAAGCTCTATGTGCTTGAAAACCTCTATCTCTCTGCATACTTAAATGCATTTAATACAAGGAGCCGATGAGCCTTTCCTTACCTTTGCAATTCAGGAAACTTCTGTTTTCAACGCAGAAAACCATCAGGATTTCAAGATTTTTAAGCTTGCCATCTACAAAGCCACAGGGTTGCCAGGAGCAGGGATATTTTACCCTTAATTGATAGATGACCGCAGCCAATTGCTGAAATTTTTGCACCAGCAAGCAGAAGGCAAAGAAAGGTGCCCATGCAGCCAGTTAGAAAGTGCACGTCAGAGCAAATATTCTCCTCCAACTTACGGCAGTGCTGTGCTCACACAGGCCACGAGTGCCAGGGCGAGGACGGGAAGGGAGAGCTCCGACTTCATCTGCGCCAGCTGAAAACTGCGGAGAAAGTGGTGCATGGATGCATCATCCCCAAATCGCCCCTTGCACTCAATTAAAGTGTTGAGAGAAGGGAATAAGCACAACATAACATATTCCCATTCTGCTGTGATTAAGTCCACCAGAAATGGGAACAAGCTTTACATGTCAGGATTTTGAATGAAAAATCACTGGGGAGGGGGATCCAGCATTTTTCCTTCAATGGGGAAGACAGACGGACATGCATGCTGTCCCTGCGCCGGACACACACAGCCCCAGCTCTGGACAAAGCCGAGGAAAGGCAAGACAGGAGTCACTTTGGCCAAAATGACAGCAGCAGCAACAGATTTCTCTCCACTAAAAGTCAAGATTTTACTCACGCCAGCATCTCTCTCATACTGGATCCTGTCTTGGACTTGGCCTAGATTAAAAAGAAAGAAAACCCATGAGAAACCCACACACTGATTGTTGTATCACCGGGGCAAGGAAAAGTCTTTTCATTTTCTGGTTCTAGAGCCCTGAGCACACAGGGCTCCTCAAAACCCCTTCAGGCGGTACTCCAAGGTGGTCACAGGGAACAGCAATTGCTTAAACAACAAAAAAGATAAAAAACTCTACCTAGACCTTCATTGCAAGATTTTCTCCCACGTTCATGCCACTGTGCAGGATTTACCACCTGGATAAGCATTTTTTCAAGGTTCTACCAAGCCATTACCCTGTGACTCAAGCACATCACGTGGTTTAGCTACGATCTCCACTATATCATAGAATCATAGAATCATTTGGGTTGGAAAAGACCCTTAAGATCATCAAGTCCAGCCGTTAACCCAGCACTGCCAAGCCCACCACTAAACCATGGCCCTAAGCACCACATCTCCCTGGCTTTTAAATACCTCCAGGGACGGGGACTCAGCCCCTGCCCTGGGCAGCCTGGGCCAGGGCCTGACAGCCCTTTCGGTGAAGAAGTTTTTCCTAATATCCAACCTAAACCTGCCCTGGTGCAGCTTGAGGCCGTTTCCTCTCATCCTATATCTGCAGGGTGCAATTGTTTTCTGGGATGTCTTCCCACAGCCTGAGACAAGCACGTGGGCCTCAATTCCTGCTTGCTTACCAGACTCGCCCCTGTCCCCTCTGCCCTGACAGAGGCAGAGCTGTATGAGATTTATATGACATATATGAGAATTTTTATTGCAGAGACTTGCAATCCATGGCACAAGTCTGGGAAAGAAGACATGCTCGGTGGAGGTGAGGAATTACCTTCAAAGGTTCTTGTTGGAAAAGTGGTGGCTACCAGATAAAAGATAAGGTAAATGGATCCAGGAGGTCTGGAAGGAATATTTAATCTCAATAAAAATGGAATAGTTAATTGCATTCAAGATTTAATTAAAAAATAGAAGTGTTAGAGGATGGAGAGCCAGCCCACAGCTCCACCATTGCTACCTCTCTGTTTCTTGCCAAGCCCCACCTTGCTGGCAGCTGACGGCTTCTGGCCTCAGACACATCCTTCGCAGGAGATGACCTTTATGATCCTTGGCTTCCAGGTGGAACTCTCTCTTGAGTCTTTTCTCTGATTTTTTTTGACCCTGCCTGCCCTTGAAATGGAGCCATGGAATGCAAGGGCTGTCTGTCCATCCAGGCAGGGCTCTGGCATTAGCCCAACTGGCGTCGGGACCAAACGCTTGGATTTTGCTGCATTTATTGCTCCTGCTTCAGACAAGTTCATCGTAAATGTGATTTGTGGTGTAGGATTACATGCAGTCCATCCCTAAGCCTCCTGAACATCAACTTGAATTCATCACATTTGATGGAGAAAGGAGTTAAGGGATTTGCATGCCTTGGTATTGCTCTGCCCAATGGAGCCTCATTCACAGGAGACAGCTGGGAATAGGACAACAGGGAAAATCTCAGAAGTCCTTCAGAGGGTGGATCTTATCTCTGCAGGAGTTTTGGAAAGATTAAGTGGCAGCAGCAGGAATTATCAAGTCTTTTGCCTCACATCCTACAGCCACCCAGCTCTCCGAGAAGGCTGTAATGGAACGGCAACGCTGCTCGCTGCATCACGCCAGCTGGATGTGGGGGCTTAATCTCTGAGGACATGGGGCTTCAGGACCCCAAGGAGTGACAGAATATGTAAACCGTACCTTTTTCTCTTTTTTTCCCTAGTGATGCCATTTCCCAGCCCTCTGCACTGAAATCTCCGACGCAGGACGGACAGAAGGGGTGCTGGGCGCTTACTTTCCTTGGGTGGCCAGAGCCAAACATCTAAGGCAGAGCTGGAGGAGGCAGGTGCAAACCCTACGTTCTGCAAACAACCAGGCAATACCTCCCTCCCTTGGCAAGAGCACAGACCTCAATAACCCAAATCAGAGGTTTCTGAGACCCCTCGAACTTACCCGTCATTTAAATTCAATGTTAGTAAGAAGTAAGTTAAAAGGAATCTTTTTAAAGGTACAGCAATGAAAACTGCTTGCGATCTCTTCAAATAGCTGAGTTCAAAATAAAAAAAATAAGACAATTATTTGTCTTAAAACAAGAAAAACACTAAATTGATGTCACCATCTCCCTCTAGCACAGTTTGGTCTTTGGGCTCTTACAAATACGAGAGACCTGTATAGCTCCCAGTAAATAATGCAGCTCACCCCGTAAAGGCAAAGAGAATTATTTCTTTGCTTTCCCAGCCACGTGATCCATTCCCAGAAAACCTGACAGATCAGAACATCAAAATCAGAAATAAATTTTTAAAAAAGAAAATATTTTCCGTTTCTTCCCCTGCAAGCCATTAATCGTCACAAATAGAAAGGTTCTGCTATTGCATAAGTTAAAAGAAAGTCATTCAGGAAACGACCCTTATTTACCAGATTGAATGTCCCATATTCTTCCCTGAGAAAGTGGGTCAAAAATCCTTGAAAAGTTGTCTGGTCTCCCCATGTCCAACGGGCTCGATTGAGGTAGGACGAAGCCGGCAGATAGAGATAAGGCAGCAAACCAGCCAAGAAGCATAAACCCAACTTCAGCAAATGGCCTAGGGACAATTCCTGCACCAAAATATGTCATATTGCATAACAATGTTTATTTTAGTTTAATCACGCTGGAACTTCAAGAACAGATAAAGAAAAAACATCAAATATTATTTACACAGAGCTGATCTCTCAATTTATAGTAAGTCCCTACAAAATGCTATGTTAAACCTTATGATTTTGTGGATTACTAGGAAACTGCATCAAACTGATCTCCTTTGCATGGCAGGGTGAAATTTAAGTGAAGCAAATAATATTAGCTAGGACTCATGAGTATCATACTCATTGCATCTTTCACATTTAAATCATGGCATGACATGCATAGATGGCTGAAGCACTGCAAGGCTGAGATAACCCACTTTGCAGCGATTAAGAGTTGGCTGGTATTCCATCTGGCAAAAAAAAAAAAAAAAATGCTGCTCCAGTACAACTACACACATCATCACCATCATCAGGAGTCAGTTTTGCCGTTTACTTTATCGTGATTACACTGGCTAAATTGGATAGGCCAACTTTTGGGGTGGGATTTTCAAGACTGCCTAAGGGATGAGGAAGACGAGACTTTCAAAGGGACTTCTGTGCCTAACTCCTTTAAGTGCTTTGGGAAATCTCACCCTAGAATATTGCACGCTTGCTTTATCGTTAGCCACCGCCCTGTCAATCAAAGCACTTCTTCAGCAGTTGGGGTTACGGGGAAGAGGCACCATTCAGAGTGATGATCTACGGAGCAGAAAAAGGAGCTTGGTAATGGTGGTGGTCAGAGTTCCTTCAGAAACAAGCTGGCTCTTTTTTACTTAAAACGGCACTGTTTTCCATCAAATATCCTTCTTATTAGGTGGTTTTCTGCAGCAGGCACTACTGGGCTGTCTAAAGTATTTCCCAGGAATATTATATTGGCACAGGACTGTCCTTGCTGGAAATCACAGAGGTCTCTTTGGACCTCCCTGGTTAAAAAAAAAAAAAACAGCTCTGGTTAAAGAACACAAATACATTGCAGAAGTGAGCCTTCATTGTGTTAAAGGAAACGTATAGTCAGAAAGGGGGTTGCTGGAGACACTGAACAGATTTTGGATCCATTTTGTCTGAGTTGCATCTTCTCTCTTGCAGCTCGCATGCTTCACTCCAGGCTTAGTTATACCCCGGGCTGTTACTCAGAACCACACTTGATTTATCAGGTTGAGGGTGGAAAAATACAGGCAGGACTGGCCCAGCAGCAACCTGCCCAACTGCCACCTTGACAGGGGCAAAGGAGAGAGGGGGGAGTAGGTGGAGGCTTCTCAGGGCCACCTGCAAAGTGATCAGAGCATCTGCATCGTTGAGATGTCCAGCCGTTTTCAGGGCAAAGTAGAGTTTCTACAACACATCTGCATCCAGCCTGATGCATTGCCTCACAGATCACCTGCAGAAGACAAAAGCATTGCAGGGACCCTGAACGTCACCCAGGAGCCTCATCCAGACAGGTGCACATCACCTTCATAAGCCAGGCATGCCAAAAGGGGTTTTCACCTTCTTACACAATGAGCAAGTTTAACAAAGAGGTGTAAAAGGAGGGACATCTTCACCACGGGATCTCTGGTAGGAGATGAAAGGGACATATTTGGCCGGATCAGAGGCTTGCTGTTTTGCTGAAGGTCAGCCTTCCTTTAGTCTTCTCCAGCTGGCACGAGCCAGGCGCTCTTCACCTGAGGGCTGACTGCTCTTAGGACTCTCAAGTCCCAGCTACATCAGAGCTGGAGGCCACCGAGCTTGGCACGTCCCAAGGAGATGCTGAAGAGGACTTCTCCCTAGAGACAAGCCTCTGCACCCTTCTTGCCGTGCTGCTTATTCCGGATGCACCTTCAACTATCAACAGCAGTCGCAAGATGCTCTGCAACGAGTGGACATGGCTTTTGTTTGCTACCACCATCAACATCCAGAAACTCATCTCCAGGCAAGTTGATGGGATGAGAAAGCCAGTGCCATCAGCCAGAAGAAGCAGTGCTCAGACTGCAGATGCCTGTGACTTCTCACCAACAGATATTTATCTGCTTTCCTGTTTGGTAGGGCATTGAACATGTTCTTATTTCCTACACGCTGAGCAGTTTTTAGCTCCGAGTATTGGTCTCGTGGCTGGGTACTTGCGAGCAGCTGGGGCAGAGTGCTCCTCTGCCAGGAGACACGGGCAGGTCGCAGACTGCTGCTGTGAGCAAAGCCCCTAAATCGTGATCGGCGGCTCTGGTGTCAGGCTGACGGACCGTAACTTCAGTGGGTTATGACTGACTAGTTTAGACAGACCATCGACCGTCCCTGTTTGCACGTTGACATAAACGTGGCACAAGTGCTTGGAAAGAGAAATTACTCACTGCCTTACAAAAACAGATGTATGGGCCAGCAAAATACGTACCGTCTTCCTGAAAAGCCGGGAGAGAACCCAAGGCACAATGCAAGCGATATAAAGCACTATCGTGTGCTGATTGCACAAACTGAGCCCGCAGCAAAAGGCACCAAGTTTAGAGATCTGAAAGGGAAAAAAAACACATTTGCAATTACTCTTTATAGTTTGCAAAAACATCCAGAGACCAGAAGAGCTTTAGTGCAGCCCATAGCACGCTTACAGGAGAAAGGCAAATACATCGGTGAGCACTGGTCAATTATTACACAGGTAACACAGGCTATTTTTGATTATTTACAGGGAGATTTCATTTGTTTAACGGAAAATGTTATTTAAGAAGCGTCCAGCGCAACGGCTATGTCTCCCTGTATACAGCTATCATCCATAGCACCATCATGTCGTAATGATGCGATGGGGTCCAGTTCCTGAACCCCTGCGGCACAGGGGAGACTGCCCAGCAGTCAACTCCGAACAATGCAAAGTTTTCAGAAGCCATACCCTAAAATAATGCCATTATGTACAGAGACCTCATTTTATATAACAGGAATGATTTTTTTCCTCTTCTTCAGGCATATAGGGCTAAAGTCAGGGCTACACAAACTTCCTAAGCAAAGGGAATTAAATGTGATACCCATCATTAGTCAAAAAGCTCATTTTCAAGCATCTTTGAAAGAGTTTTCTGATAAAACGGGTAATGCATCCAGACTATGCAGCACGGTGCAGGGTATTTCTGGTACTCATTGAGGATTATTCACAGGTTCGTTATTGGCACCATGGCCATCCCTGGCTGATGCTAAGGAAGGCCTCTCTCTGCCCCACGCCGCCGTATGCTCTGCTCTGTCCCAACACCATCAGACCAGTGCTGAGTCCTCGTCATTCAGTGGGGGAGGACGAGGCTACAAGAGCAACTCCATATAGAAACCTTGGGTCAGTGCCACGTACACCACTGGCCACTGCTCCTCCTCTGAATTTGCCTCCTCCTCCACCATCGCTGGCCACTTGGTCCATGTTACAACCTGAAGCCAAGCCCCAGGGCAGCTCCTCGGTGGGCAAAAAGCCCCCAGATGTTGTTGGAGAGGAGCTTACAGCCCATCCTCACCTCCCCAGCCATCCCCAAGGAAGGCAGCACTTCTACCTGTCATCAGAGCATCGCTCCTGCTTATCTCAGCCACCCGGTGAGGATGGCATGCGAGGTGCAAACTCTCCTTGGCGTGGTGATGGCATCACCTGGTAATCTTTAATTGACTGCCCAGCATTCAATGTTGAACGCTGCCTTGCCATGGAAACACCTGCCATAACTTCTGAAAAACATTTTCAGAGTTTCAGAGCTGCCCTGCAGGACTCAGAACAACCTCAGTGATTTTTCAAGTATATTGATGAACTCCAAGCACACCCCCGAAGATGTCTGCACGACCATCTGATTTATGAAAAGTGCTGTGAGCTTGCTGTTGGTAGCCTGGCTTCTTCAAGGCATGGGATGCCAGACACCTAAAAACCATTGAAACAAGCTCCTTTACTGCTTCTGAAAATCTCATCTGAAAATCCCATTGGAAATTGGGCACGTGAAACATGGAAGCAGGTTGGAAAATGCCCAACTCCATCTTTGCGGAGTTTAGGTTGTAGGGATCTTGGGACAGCGCTCATCAGAAAAGAAAAAAAAATCCCGTGGTGAAACAAGGTCTCTATAACCACTGGTAAAACATGTTATTTGAGAACTCGTGAAGCTGAGTAAACTACCACTGCGGACTCCTGAAATTCTAGCCTAGGCCAACAAAAATCCTTTTATTCACACAACTTACAGGAGTCACAGCAGGCAAGTCTGTGAGAGGAGAAGAGATCAGATGTTCAGGCCAATAGAAGTAGAAAGAACAAGACTGCCGAGTAAAAATATCATTTGGCTGCCTGGTCTGTTTATAAAGTAGAGAATATAGCATGAAATTTAAAGTCTCTGTATTTAAAAATGCCATTACTTTAGGGGCACATTTAATGTCGAAAGAAGAACTGATTGATTGAAAATTTTGTCGTTTCTGTTTTTCAGTAGAAACCTGGGTTTCTGACTAGATGAAGTTTTCTGTAAGATATATCTATTTACCCCCAGGAAAAATATCAGCTCTGAAAACAAAAACTTGAACACCCACAGCCTAGTCTGAGTCTTTGATGCAGGAAACTAAACTTTGCACTACAACATTTAGATGAAAATGATTTTGCTTTTCCTTTTCCGCCCTATGTGTACTAAACAACCCAACCCCAAACCCATCCAACAGGTCCCAACTCAACCCTTAAGCAAAGCGGGCAGGTTTTTCAATGTCTGGCACTTCCGAACATCCAGGTAGGGCAGGGACCGACACCATCCAGCACAGGTGCTGAACCCAGTCCCAAAATTTGGCCTTCTTTATTGAAACAAAACTAAATCAACACTAAATGAATAGGAAATTAAACCGACGCGTGATAACTAATTGAAAAAAAATAAAGAACTATTCACTTTGCTTGAGATGTTTTACCTTTGATCTCTCTTTTGCAGCGGATGCCTCCTCAAAATGCGCGGTGAGAGCCATCAGCAGCCCCACAAACAGATTGTTTAAGCTAAAAACCTCCGCCGCAATGGACCACTGCCATGTTAGACGAGAAAATGAAAACACCCCCGCAGCAAGGATTCCTCCAGCATATGAGCCAGAAAGCCTGCAAACACAGATAACATGAAATCTTCTTTTCCAACAAAAAAGCCTACTTTATTGTCCTTTTTTTAATTTTTTTTTTAAACATACTGTAGCAGCAGAAATGATGACTGCCACCCAGCACCCTGCCAAAACATTATATGGTTAATATCTTCCTAATAATTTCTTTGCACTGAATTGCAATTAGGAAGAGCAGGCGTTAGCCAGCCCATCTATTTGCAAGCCACCCAACACCAGAGAGTCGGCTTCTCGCAAGTGCCATGAAAACTTCCAGTATTGAATTTGGTTCAGAAGCCCCAGTGAGCGATAGCCAGTGGGTCATGGTACGCCGAGCCAGGGAGTCACGCCTCTAATGGGATACTCTCCACTGGAGGAGACGCCAGCAAGGGTGCAGCCTTAAATTCATCAAGGCACTGAATAAAGAGTGGATTAGAGCTATTCATGATGGACAGCATTAGCAGAGCTTTCCTGGGGGGGGTGTTCAGTGTCTCGGGGGTGGGTGAGGATTGAGGCGCCCGTGGTCTCGGCAGGGAGAGGTGCCCACCAGGGTCAGGAGCGGGGAAGACGGGCGTCAGCTCCAGCAAGCAGGAGAGTGTGGAGGAAGCGGGTGAAGCACCCGCCGTTGGGATGGCCACGAGCCCGAAAGCCGAGCACCTCTGCGACTCCCGGATGGGATTATGGCACACACTCCCTACGGAGCTGCTTGCCCAACTCAGCTGGATGCTGCAACTGGCGCAGGGAGCCCACGAGGTGGGGTTTAACCCAGGAAAACTATTACGCCTGTTCTGCAATAGCGGCTCTTCCCACCCGGTCGCACCGGGGGCAGCTCCAGCTCTCGCTGTTTGGAAGATCGCGTCTTTGGGAAGTCACCCTGAAAAGATGCCATGTAGGGCACCACAACCAGCTCAATTATGCCTTATCCAAAGACAGAAATAGTTGCAGCTATGGTCAAAGCTCCTCTCCAGAAATTCACCATCCTGCTGTAAGACTAAGCCAGGCGCTACCACAAATTGGGTATTTTTCCAGTCCCACCCCAGGTGCACACACTTCTATTTAGTCCTAACATTTCCAGCAGGTTTAAAGCAAAATTACTATAAGAAAGTTAACTTCTTCATCAAGTTACCCCTGTAATTTGCTCCTAAATACTGGCCACATCCTCTAGCACAGCCAAAGTCCCCACGTGGTTTGTTCTGCCCATCGGGGATCAGAGAGTGGACATTGATGTAGGACTTGCTTATGGGGTTCCTCACGTAAGTCTGAGATAAATGGAGACCAAGGAAACAAAACCTACAGCCTCTACGAAGAGAGATGAGGGAGTTGCTGGCACAGCATTCCCTGGCAAGGGTTCCTCTCCTTGGTTATGCTTTCTTTCCACCTTCCCAAAATGACCTCAGTACACTGAAAAGCCAACCGATGTCTGTAGAGGTCAAAGAAGGACTTGTGCAGGCAGAATGGGAACTTTTAATCCATTAAAAATGGGAAGCAGGGTTCATGGGGAGGAGAGGACTGGGATGAGAGCTTGGAAAGACCAGGTCTCTATTCCTCCTCCTCCTGCCACCGACACTGGACGTCCTGGGTGGTCTGGGACAAGCCACTCTGCTGCTATTGCCCGTTATCTGCGAAATGGGACTAAAGATTTTTATCTCCTTTCTAAAGCATTTTCAGATCTGCAGCTGCAGGAGGTAGCTGGAGGGCAAGAAGCAAGGCAGTTCGGTTAATACTGGGGAAAAAAGAAACCAACTCCCAGGTGTCCAAGGCCAGAGCGAGACAAGCTCAGGGTGACACAAAGCTTCAGCATCAAGATTGTAGGAAGGAGTCTTGAAAAATCAATGGAAGGGGAAAAAAAACCTGAAAATTCCCAATTGACAGCAGGTGGGACTGTTTCAGACCAAATCTGTGTCTGCAAAGTACCCTATGAGAAGAAAGGTGAACATGGGACCTCTTCTGTAGGAAGTCAGGCAAACTTTGAAGTACCTAACCTTGCCAGCTGAAAAGCCCAGGCATGCTGGGCTTACCCATCCCCGACCCTGCCATACAGGTCGCTCCAATCCAGCCCTGCTACACAATAATTGTATCAGAGGATTATTTTTTCACGGTGAACACCAACATGTCTATAAAATGAGTTGTTACATCCTTATCTAAGTCCACAGGGTAGCGAGCCCTCGTTCAAACGTGAGGCTCCCAGCCTGCAAAGTCATCGGTGCAAGAACTGCAACGTGGATTTCCACATCTCGCCCCCTTTGCCCACTCTCACTCCAGCCTGCTCAAGCCACCATAGCTGCAAGATCAGCAGGGGGGGCCATGAATTCACCAAATTCACCCATGCTAAAGGGCCCTGAAGATCAGCTGTGTTTTCAGTAGCATCAAGACAGATTTGAGGCTGAATCTGATGGCACTGGGTGACTCTGATGCAGCCCTGGTGATTTGGTTCACACAAGTGTATCTGTCTGTCCCATCATAATGGGAAAACAAGTCTAAGGACTTGTTCATAGTCATTAAAGTGACTAACGATGCCCCATGCCTTCCACATCTCCTTTGTGCTCACAAATGCATCACCACCATGGTGGACTCTTCCAACATCTAAACTTCACTGCGGTTCAACACAGGTCCGGGTATTCAGCATGAAATTCTCCAAGGCAAGACCTGTCACCCACTGCATTAATATCACATTTCAAAATCACACAACTGCACATAGCAAAGGCGTGCACGGGCATAAACGCTGCTCTGTCGGTTTTGCTACCAAGGTAGCCCAGCAGCCCTGAGTCCATTGCCTCCACGGGAGAGGTGGGACACACATGACCTGTCTGGCAAGGTTTTCAGCCTCAAGGGCTTTGGTTGTGCTCTCCTCCTCCCTGTTACTGGAAAGATTTGGCACCGGAACAGAGAAAGGAAAGATGTAATGGAGTTTGCAGGAATCAAGTCAGGAGCGGTGTCTGCTCCTAAAGAAAAATCCCAGGAAAGGGCAGCAGGGCCATGTGTATTTAAAAAACGAGAGATCCCCCGATACACAAACCCCACTACACAGCATCTCTAAGTTTTGACTAAACCCTTTAAACAGCACAAACTTCTAGTTACAAAGAAACAAGTTTGTAAATCCCTTTGAAATTCTTGCAGGGAAATAAGGTAAAAAAAGGTAAAACAACTTTCCCAAAAACCTTGGGAGGAAAAGCAGCACTTTAGGCAAACAGCCCAATCATTTACCAATTCTCCTTGTCTTTCCCAGAAAAGACTCGAGCGTATCATTAGAGATGAAAAGAAATCCTGTCCTCTTGATAAAAAGTCTCAAACCTGCAATTCAAGTTTTATGAAATAAGGCTTAAGCAAAAGCTACTCAAGCCAAAGCTTAAAGACTTATCCCAGCTATGTGGGGCAGGGGACACCTCTGCTCACTGTCCAGCACAGGGTCAGGATCCAGCACAGATCTGTTCGTCAGCAGAGCCGGTGTTGCCTTGAGTTTCCTATGAAACTCATGGGAAAGCCAGGCTGCTAAGCTTACTTTGTAAAAGCATGTTGCACGCATGGAGCACTAAGCTCCTGCAAGTATACTAGATGCTAAAAAACCAAATGGAAATGTGTTGTGTTCTTGAAGAACATCAAGACAGTAGCTTTGCAAAATGCAATCTGGAGACCAAGAGTTTTTTGCAGATTCTGTTACCATCAATAGAAGTGATGGATTTAAGAGTCTGCTGATTTAGAAGGAAACGCTCTTGGAAGTGGAAGCGATCAGAGCAGGTATCTCCAGATAAGGATGAAGACCACCTGGCACAAAACCCCCCAACACATCCAGCAGGTCTACCCAACCCAACAGTTCATGGTGCAAAGTAGCACCAGCAGGACAAGCAGAAATGAATCCCACACAACTATGTCAGCATGATGGTGGGGCCAAATTAAACCAACCCTGCCTTGCGGCTGGGCTAACATGGTCATAGAGCTCATTTTGATCGACATGAGGATCTCCATGCACCACTGCACTCTGCCATCGGGCAGCCTCTTGGATTTCTCCAGCATGGAGTGACACTGTGCTGTGTCTCTCTTGACTTAGCGCCAAGACGGCCCCCAAACCCACACAGTTGGGTTTTTTTCTGAAAACACCTTTCAGTTGCTTAACACTCTCTCCTTCTGACAGCACATCAGGGCTCCAGAGCAGAGAGCAGCAGAGATTTATCCTCACTTGACTTCTCCTCATGCTTCTGTCTTCAAACACAACATTTTTCAAATACAGTTGAGGTGCTACGAAAAACATTGCAAAGACCCATGACAGCTGGATCCTCGACTGGCCTCATGTAAAAGTGACATCTAGGAGGGCTTTATCCCACTGCTTCTGGGGAGCAGGGAGGGTAGCCTCCTCCTCACCCAAAGCCAGCATGTTTCCCCCAGTCTTTGGAAGCGGTATGAGAAAGAACAGATGACTGGAACAAGAGGATCAATGGGTTGCCAACAACAAAGCCATGGCAATGGTCATAACCATCCGGTGTTCATCTGTCAACACAGCGTAGGCATAAAGCTACCTTGCAGCGACTCCCTCGAGAAGAGAGGCTTTACAAAGAGCAAAAGGTGGTCAAAAGCCTAGGTAGGGACTGTCTCTTGGAGAAGAAGGCTGGGTCACCTAGAAGAAAGCATTTGGAGTAGTAATACCCTGCCATTGGAACAGCCTCAGCACACAGAAATCAGCTCATGAAAGAAGAAAAGACCTGCAGCCAGTGCGACAGTGGGAAAGTCTTCGTAACTTCTCCCGGGGGTATTACAGCTCTACCACCACCAGGCCCACTTCGAGAAGGATTGAAGCACCGAGCTTGAATAAAAGCTGCCTTCTAGGCTTGTTTGTCTTACGTGGAGGAAAAGCCAAGGGAACAGCTTGTATTTTTGATTTTGCAAAATAACTCATTTGGGACAAGATCTGCTCAAAGCACATGGAGCACTATCAAAACAAGTGAGAAGAAGGTCCCTTCCTATCGGTCGACCAACTGTAATCTTCTGAACCTGGGCAGAAATTCCCATCATCTGAAAACGCACTCAGAAGGGGCAGAAGCAGTCAGCAAAGGAGAGGTCACACAGTCCTTTGTCAGAAATATTTTCCCATGGCATCCCGAAACATAAAAGGAAAGGACTAAAAAAATAATTATTATTTTGTTTTCCTTTTCAGGCACCAAAGTGAAAGAATGTGCGGCTGGGCCTCAGCTCCAAGGACGCAAGCAGCAGAAACTTGCTTTAATCAGGAATATTTTAGCTGCAGGTTTTTATTCAGAGTTTGCAGGAACAATCAGGAAAACTGAAATTAGGTATTTTAATTTGTTTTTGCAATTATAGTTCTTAGCTTCTCATTTGTTGGCAATCACTAGAACATCAGTTTGCAATTTAAAATTTAGCCTCTCTTCTAAGTTTGGTAAAACTTACAAGAGCACAGGTTACACCTATAACAAAGAACCCCATCAGCGTGTTTACTTTTTATTTAGAAAATAATGGCAGACATTTTATACCTAATAATTTGCAAAAATTTCTTAAATGATTGGTGTGAAGCTATATATGGATGGGAACTGGAATTTAATTAAAATGTTTTTGTTACATGCAATCTTCAGTGCACTGGATTCATAAAGAAGAAAAGTAAGATAATCGGAACATTGTATATTTGAAGCTGATGCATTAAACACCGGAAAAACCTATCTGTACCTAGTGAAATAAGCTGATTACTTCTGCCTTCTGTTCCCTCCAAAACTTTACAGGTAGCAGATCTCACCCTTCCATGATCTCAGCCACGCATTTTTTTTTTTTTTTTAACTCAGTGGAATAAGAAAAAAACCTCCCCCACTTTTTAAAATCTCCACTAATAAACTAATTAATGGATTTTTTTTTTTTTTTAATTTCAGTCTCTCCCTGCACCTGCAGATGATGACCCTGATGTCGGCGGTTCCCTGTAGACCTGTTCCCTGTAGTACATCACCAGCAAACTCTGCCTCTGCAGCGCTGTGACTTTGCTTCGCAGTAGCAAAGATACAGCCCTTCAATGTCTTTTTATTTCATGGCATAACAGACTAGCGTGTTAAAGATTTAACATTTCAAATTTAACTCGAGAGGTTTCACTTGTTTGATTTATAAAAAACCACTTTTTTTGACATAGGCTAAAAAAGAATGGGACTTAGAAGACTGAATAAGCAAGCTTTCTATAGATACATCTTAAGGGAGTATGTGTGTTGGTGCTGAAATAGAAGAACTATTTAAAAATAAAATACAAATAAAAATCCAAACATGAGTTTAGGACCTAAGTAATAATAATTATCCCCAAAAAACCCAATCCCTCTGGGTTTGCCTGCCTGTTAGTCACAAACACTCAATGGACAAAAGGCGGTTTCTCTTGCTCTCAGTGCTGAAGAGCCAGCACAGGTACCACTGGGAATAGCAAACCAGATTTTATTCTTCCTCAAGGACCTGGAGCTGAATAGCCACTTAAGCCCTGCCCGCAGCCTCTGCTCCCAGCGCTGGAGGAGGAGGCAGGAGAGCGCGGCTTGGCTCATTGATCCTGGTTCAGTCTTCATGGCTGCAAGGAGAGAATAGAAACCAAGCAAATGGGCAGGACCAGCATAAAAATAACCCCCAAACGGGCACTTTGGTTACAACTGACTGCTGTCCTTCGCGTCAAATGGGGTTTCAGCATCACGCAACTTCAGCATTCCCACAGACCCATGATGTCTCGAGGTCGGGGCAAACAGGCAGCATCCTCACCACCCTCCCCATGCATTCAGTGCTACTTCTGCTCAATACACCCTCACATCCAGCCAGGGACTGCCACCACTTATTCAGCCTTTTTAAAAATTCTTTTACTGAAACACCGCAAGTTGAAGAGGGGATGCTCCAGCCTGGATAAGGAGTATTGAGCTAGTGAGGATTTTGGCTAAGGGGAGCTGGTCCTTCCATCCTCTTGCATACGTCCTCCTGGACGGGACGTGTCCAGTAAGGACACCACCTCTGTAGGATAATATTGAGCCCCTTCCTGTCCCATTGGTAAATACAGGTCCATAAATGTCACCAGCACATGCAAGAGGCATCTTGCATGCCACCCCTTGGGTGCCGGGGCCGTGCCACCTCAGCTCCTCTCACCAGGAGGACCAAGCTGTGGTGAGGTACCCCAGGCTGGTGGCAGGGACCTCGGTGGGCCTGGACCCTGGGGATTGGAAGAGTCCCTGCGAGGGCTTGGCATGGGAGTGAGGAATGGGATTTCCCGACCTCAAACCTCGCACGTTCCCAGGCACCCGGCACCACGCCGGAGCGGAGCCTGCCTGCAGCAGCCCCCTTCCCAAGAAAGTCTGGTAATTAAATTCAACGCCTCCATGCCAAGCTATCCCAGAACAGTTCAACGAGTAGCACAACTCACAATAGATCGATAAAATGCATATACAGCCGGGCTACTTAATAAATACCGCCCCGTACTCACACCTTTCTAATAGCGAGTTGTAAAAACTCTGCTTCCAGCCATTAAAAATGAGAAATTCTCTCGCGGTGTCTTTGCAAGCAGAAAGGATATATTAGTTAGACCCATTATTTGATTCACAATCCTTAGAAAATAGGTATGCCTTTATCCCGGGCGCCTGTAATAACCGGTGCCTACTTCCAGCAGCCAAAAACCCCAACCCTCGTCAGGAACCGACTTTAGCTATTTAAATGTTTTATAAGTTTTTTTTGTAATTGCAGAAACTTTTCCTAATCTGACATTTGTTAAAACCCCTTATTAGAAATTATGCAGCCGCAGAAAGAAAAAAAAAAAAAAAGAAAAAAAAGGGGAAAAAAGTAGAATAAAATATAAAATAAAATAAAAATGAGCTGGCTTCACAATTACCAAGTCAGCCCATGCAGCCCTTCGCTATTGTAGGGAATGGCATAAACCCCCCGGCGGCCTATCAGCTCCCTGGCAGGCAGGGGGCTGCGCTATTCAAAGCGAGAGATACAAGCTGCAGGGCAAAAACCTGGCAGCTCCCATCTGACCCCCCAATCCCCGGCTGGTGACAGCTCCAAGCTCCATGGCAAATTAGCCCTTCTCACATTACAATTGCAGGAGACAGATTCCATTAGCGGTATCTGAAATTGAGTGGAGAGCTGCTCCGTTATCAGACTTGACTCATAAGCGCCGCTATTAATCAGAGCTATGATAGCATTTATATATTTCAAGCTATCTGCCGCCGCTGTGATATTCTGCTACAAAGGGTTGATGGGACTTAGGGAAGGGAACAATGGAGCTTTCTGGGAAAAGCAGAGTAAATCAAGAAAGTCTGTGACTTCCGCACATTCTGAAGGGATTGCGGTTTACATAAATTTTCTCCCAATTGGAGATTGAGCTCTTCCTCATCTTACACATGGGATTTAGTTGTCACTCAATGGTAACAGCTGTGAAAAGGTGAAGCGGCCCACCGCTCAGAATATTGCCTCCGCTTTTAAAGCAATTAACCCATGAACAGGAGGATACCTGGTGATATCAAAGGGATTAAGCCAAGCAGTGCATTATTAACATTTCCTTGAACTAATTCTAACTCTGACTAGCTGTCAGAAAAGACTCTTCAGTCTTTAAAAAAAGAAAAAAAGAGAGTTTTTTGCCCTGCTTTCCGCCCCCCTCCCCTTCAAAACGAAGCAGAGTTATTGCAGCCTAATGTGCCTACTTTAGTGCAAAATGCAAATGAACACATTTGGTAATGTCTTCGAACAGCCTGAACTCAGTGCTGGTTTATTATGGGGACAAGGGGGGGAAAAAAAAAAAAAATATGATCAATTAGCCAGGGGTCATGGTAGATATTCTCCTAAAAGCCAATTAATACTTGAGTACCTTCCTTTCTTCTCTCCCTCCTGAAACTTCGTAACTACTTGTTACTAAGACCGGCTGCTTTTGAAATGGTCTTTGCGCTGTGCTACAACGGCGACAATCTACGATAATCTGTAATCTGGAAAAATGCAAATATACTCTGTAAGGAGATTCCCCCTTCCTTAAAGCCCAATATTTTAATTGCCCACGACGGTCAAGCGGGCACCGGCACACCAGGCGGGAACAGTCCTCTCTCATCCCTCCATCTTCCCCAAACCGTGCCCCAAAAAAAGGAGCCAAACTGTTTGGGGACGACTCCTGCTCCAGAAAACCTGCACACCCCAGGGACACAGAGTTTTTCCCCACCCGTCGCAGGCAGCAGACAACTTTTCCCAGCACCGGTTAGTTTTAAGTGACCATCAGCCATGAGGTCCCTCTGGAGATGGCCATGAAGGTGACCCATCCTCCTGCTGCTCCAACACGCCTGGTCCTTCCCAGGGACCTTCCCACCAGAGCTCCAGGACATGCATCACTGGAGCAAGAAACCTCAGAGCCGTCAGGATGGTCAAGTGCCATTTCCAAAACATGTCCATGATTTCAAAATGATCAAATCATTTTGATGATTTCATTATACAACATGCCTACCGCTCCTTTTTGTTGGTGGTGGGAGAAGAGTTGGCTCCAGTTTTCATATACATCCACAGTGTGTTGCCTGGAAGGTTTGGGGGGCAGGGAATATATATTTTTATATATATATATATATATATATATGCACGTATCAGTCCAAAACTTAACGTGATATGCAAAACAACAAACCGAAGAGACGTGAACTGCGTAATTTAATGCAACATCTTCCCCCTTTTCAAAAACCCCTGTGCAACTCAGCCAGAATAAAGCCAGCAAAAACTTACCAGAAGTACTTGGGCAACGACACCACCTACCCTGCTCCTGCCCCTGCAATAAATTAGCTTTGGATATTTAGATACAGCAAAGCAGCCAAGCTATGAAAGGTATACACTGAAAAAAGAAAAAGGGGAAAGCATCCTATTTCTCTTTGCAACAGAGAATGCAAAGAATGCATCATCTGTGCAGAAAATGACACTTTGGCAATCATATTATAAGAAGATAATTGGTTTACTTTGTAAACTTGCTATGCTTTGCCTCCCACAGTAAAACAAATACATAGTTGTTTAAAGAAACAATCCTATAGCCGCACTTGCTGCGTCCTAAAAACATAAAGCAGCTCCCCCCTCCTTCAAAGCAAAGATGAATTACTTGCCTCAGTTACAAGCAGTCCGAGAAAACTCTTTGTAAATGCTATTTTACGATAATTACAAGCAATTTATTAAGACTGTGCAAAGGGGGGGAAAAACCCATATTTGAGAACTAATGCAAAGGAGTAAACCGCTCGTTCGGCGATAGTCTGGATTACTGACAAAAGAGCTTTTTGCATCAACGCAGTTCGACATAACTTTGTTTTAAGAAGCACAATCCGGGCTTAAAAAAAAATAATATAATGAAATGAATAATATAATATAATGAATAAACAAAGAAGAAGTTGGAGTTGGTTCCTATCGACCCTGGCAGCGTCTGTGCGGAGCATCCCGCCAGCCATCACCTGGCAGAGGAGAAATCTGTCGAAGGAATAAATTCGATCCTAATCCCGCACACGCCGGACCATCCCAACACCACCCAGCCGCAGAGGGAACCGCGACGCTTTCCCTAAGCAGTAAAAGGAATTGTCCCAACCTGCCGAGGAATAAACTCGGGAAATGCCTCTTCAACAACAACAAAAAAAAAAAGAGTCAATGGGGAAAAAAAGGGAGAGATTTCCCGTACTGGGATGCTGGGAGGCACAGAAAAACCCCGCGAGGGTAAACAGCAACCCTGCCCGGCTGGTGGGGAGAAAAGAAAGGTTTTAGAGGTTAAGTTCAGGTCAGACGACAAATGAAATTGTAACAACCCAACTGACATTGTATAATGTCTTCTTCCACTCGATCAATAGGGCAGCGTCAGCCCCATTACCATAGAGATGGCTTCCTCCCCGCTGAAGGGTGGCTATTGTTTGAGGAGAGAGATTTGCCACTTGAACCGTGTTGCTCCCGAAGGATGTGTACTTCATCAATTATTTGTATTCCTAACATCTACATATCTTCATATTAGCATCCACACTTCACGCGGCAAGAGGAGCAGGTGCTTATTTTTCCTCTGGTACCTCACAGGGGTCACCCCATCAGCTAAATTTTAATTAAAACACAAAAATGCGGGGGGATTTGATAGACCGGTTTAGATCCTTTGTGAGAAGGGGCAAGCCCGGTTAAAACCAAACGGCGTCGCCTTCGGATAGTTACGGCTTTCACGCAGATGGTGCCAGTAGACGCTTTCGGAAAGATTTTTTTTTTTTTTTTTGGTAAAAGTGGATGGCAATAGAAAGAAAAAACTTTTTTTGCTAAATGAATGTCGTAAAAAAGAAACCAATTTTAAGGTGCTTAAAGGGAAAACTATAACATCGTAATTTGAAAATAAAACTGACCCACAATACCTTACAATTGATTTCCAAAAAAAATCAATCGCTGCTAGGCTGAATAATTGATTCTGTCAGTGCCTTGTATCTATGAAATAATTTTCTGTAAGTCCTAATAGCTTCTACCATCTCTCAGTTCCAGGTTTTCCATTCTTTCATGCAAGTTTTAAATTTGACAGAAGCAACATCTTCCAAATCCAATTAAACAACAACAACAAAAAAATAAACCTCTCAAAGTGTAAAAATAATTCCCAAATTTAGCCTGCCATTTCTCTCCTGTATTCTTATTTCTCTAAAGCGACGGTCGCATCATTTCATATGCACAAAATGGGCGCGTAAAGAACTGTCACATTGGCGTTAAAACTAAAAAGCAGGGCAGATCTTCACAGTAACGGTAATAACGGGAATAACCGTAATAAAAAAAAAAAATCAGAACCCAATATTCAAAACCTTTAGCAACTCCTCGCAGGGGTTTCGAATATAATCAAAACGAGTTGTGCTCTGGCGCTGTGCACGGGAGGACAGCTCCACTTCCAGCTCCCCAAATACGCTGTAAAATACAGGATATTAAATTAAATAATGCCGACTTAATTACACGTATTACCCAACAGGAAAAGCAATCACTTTAAATGCCTATAGAAATATTTAGGAATTACTTAGGCAATTCCAGCAGGTGTGCTTTGGAGCTGATGCACTGCTACGTGAAAGGTGATGTGCGAAAAGCAACTCCTCTTCAGCAGAGGAAGATGCACCCGGACAGACAGACCCCGGGGACCGAAGTTTAAGTGAGCTCAGGGCTCCCGGGCTGTGCAGGATTTGTCCTCCCCCCCGTTTATTCCTGGTTTTATTTCTAGGTTGCACTCGCTCTCTGGGAAGGTTTCCCCGAGGGGCGACGCGGCTCTGGAAACGGGTGGGGGAAAAGGGCTTTTGTCAAAATAATCTCGCCCCGTCTCCTCCCGAAGCGCCCCGCTATCATTTCAGATTTCACTGTTTGCAGCCCAGAAACGTGCCCTATTTTCCCTGCAAAAGAACATCAGAAATTGTTTGTACGGGTTGCGATAATCCTCTCAAATATGGGTCAGGCTGAGGTTAAGAGCAGCCAGAACTCGCACATCAAAGACGAGCGGGGTTAACAAAATCCCCGACCACGTGCGCATCCCGATTGTTCCCTTTTCTCCCGAGGTTAGAGGTCCGCAGAGAACGGACGGGGCTCCGGCCGGCCCCCGCCACAGACGGCAGCACTTACGCCGGGGGAAGGCGGCCGGCGGCCGATGCTCGCCCCGGTCCTTGGGTACCACCGGCAGGCAACTGCCCATCCGCCTCCGCCGGGAGCTGCAATTAAACCAAGTTCACGGTTTCCCGATAGGTGAAGCTCATCCTGTTAATTTAAACAGACCATCTGCATCTTTCGAGAACGACAAACTTCATTAGTTCTGGTTAGTTAAACCGAGCGGTGATTTGTGATAATGAGCCTGAACAACCTGTCACGTCTGTGTGAGGGAAAGGGCGCACTTTTTATTATTACTATTATTATTATTTAACAGAAAGAAAAGGAAAAAAAAAAAAAAGAGGGACCTTTTGTGCAGGAAAGAAGGTCAAATTCAGATTAAACCGCTGTTAGGTTAATCAGAGGAACTAATTACAGCTGGAAAGGGAGGGGGGGAAGCGCTAGTCCGAAGGCCAGAGGGGAACGGAGGGAACCTTCGGCAACGTCCCGAGCCGCCGGGGAAGTGCCCTGCCAGCATCACGCCAACGAAAAAACATCCCCGATGACTTTACCTGAAAACCGTGTAAAAAAGCAAAGAGGCAGCAGCTGCTCCCAACAAGCCGCAGAGGAGATTGACTCGGTAGGCGGGGGAGCCGATGGGCAGCAGCCCCGTCGCCAGTTTGGCCAGCAGCGTGAACAGGGGGTAGCCAGGAGGGTGGGCGACCTATGGACAGATCGATACGGGGGTTGAAAAGGGGTGAAATCCTCTGAAATCGGACGGAGAGCAGCACGCCGGGGGCCCGCAGCGGGAGCTGGGGGATCCCCGAGCGGCGGCGCTCCCCGACCCATCCTTTGGTACCAATTTTGAACTCTGCAAATATTTTTCCTTAGTGGATTTGGCTCCACGCCTCGTCCATAATAATGAGGCGGCGAGAAAAGGAGGTGCCACGTTTCATTAGCGTGCCTTAAAGGGCTCCTTGTTTGGGTTCACAGTATATTAGGGTCATTCAAAAGGCTGGTTGTTGGGGGTTTTTTGGGGGTTTTTTTTTGTTGTTTTTTTTTTTTAAAAAAAAGCAGCTTCTCAACTTTTTTATTGGTTAGCAAGTTGAAAGACCACACTGCTATCGGATTACCACCGCGCTGACAGTCCTAAGGTCTTGCCTAAAGGGATCATGCACCATAATAAAGTTTATTAAATAATAAAACTTATTAAAATTGTTAACCCGATTTATTTTATTCTCCCCAGCTTATACAAAATTTGGGTTGATAATAAGCCAGCTACTGTATATACAGTAAAGCCTTTGCTTTATAATTTAGTTTAATTGGATTTAAAACTTGAAGTAAATTGTCGCGTGCTGTACTTATAAGTTAGTAAAAACTGTGGTTTGAAAATAAATTAATCTACTTTACTCCATGCTTAATTAAACTTCCTTAATTCCTAAAACTGTTAATGAGAGCATTGATTAAACAATAAAACTAATACTTACTCCAAGCTCATATGCGGCTGTGATCAGCTCCCCTGTGAAAAAATAATGTAAAACCAATAATTACTATTAGGAAATGACACTCCTCCAAAGTTTTCAAAATCCAAATGCTTGCATTGGGGTTTTGCATTAATTTGACTGGATAAAACTGTAAATCTGTAGAGATTTAACAGCATGAAATTTTCTAAGAATATTTTCTCCCTCTGATGTCATTGCACAAAATATCTTTTGTATGTTTTCGCGAGACTTTTATGAAGAGATAAGTGAAAGTATAGGTAGGCTCGGGTAAAGAATGGCCCAAGATATTCAAAATGCAGACATTTGTGCGTGTGTATTTTTAATTTAAAACCAACTGACTCAATGACTTTCAAGCACTACGGTTTGCAATGCTTAAGCTGCATTGTCTCTTAAACAACCCGGTTGTTTCTCATTAAAAAACCCCACCGCTTTCTAGTTTTAAAGAGGGAAAATATAATCATTGATCATGCAA
Source organism: Nipponia nippon (assembly GCF_047370975.1). Classification (NCBI taxonomy): domain Eukaryota; kingdom Metazoa; phylum Chordata; class Aves; order Pelecaniformes; family Threskiornithidae; genus Nipponia; species Nipponia nippon. The sequence goes on from NW_028262302.1 coordinate 27,197,727, forward strand.
ATCTGCATCCACGTATTCGGGAACGCTGCTCTCCCTCCATGCTAAAGCCATTCTTGCAGCATCTGCTTGGCAAGTAACGCTTCACCTGTGAGGGGATGCTGCATCCAGCAGCCGTTCCCATCAGAAACACCATTTAGATTTTGCATTTCATTTGTATTTTACGCCAGGACAAAGAGCTGCCACAAAAAGATCCACGTTAGCGTAATAGTTAATAATACTTGGCATTTTTAGAGCACTAGACGCTGAAGCATTTTGCAACGCTCCCGAACGGCGTATATTAAATATATTCAATAGGCACAACACATTCAGGGATGAAGGGAATAACCAAGGGGTGACAAAATTAAAAATTACGGCTGGTTTTCCTTTTTTCCTTCAAATTTCGTGGTCCAATGTTGCGGAGCCTGGTCTCACTGGTCCTGCTAATTTTGCAGGTGCCAAGGTCGTGGTAGCTTTGTCCCATCGTTAGATGGTAAAGATGCAAAACGAAGGGCGCTGTTGGCTTTGAATGCTAAATTCACAATATTTTAATTTCTGTACATTATTACTTCCTTACCAGCCAACACAAAGGAGGACGATTGTATAAATGGCACCCTTAAATCTCGACATTAAATTAAACAACGTATTTTAAAAGGAAGATGCAAGTCAACCCACTACTGCTGTTTGCCACCGCCGTAAAATCGCAGCTCTCGCCCCACGCCAGCCCGGGGGACGGCCCGGCGGCTTTCTGCACAACAGCCTCTCAGATGGAGATTTTACCGTGCTTGCAAACACCGGCTATTTTTATTGCTGCTCTACTTTAGGAAAGTTTCAACCTATTGCAAGACCGCCCCCAAAAAATAGGATTCAATGGGAACATCATCCATCCTGAGCTGAGGCCTTTAGCATTCAGCAGCTCCGATGTTTCCAGGGTATGGCGAGGCTGGGAAGCAAGTGATCCCCCCTGCACGCAGCAAAAAATGGTGTTAATAAAGGAAATCCTAAATTGGGCGTCGCGGGGGTTCCCCAGCGTGCCGGCACGCGCTAACGGCGGGTGCCCATCGCCCGTCGCATCGTGGGGATGCTGCTCCCGAGCCAGGTGTGGCTTCACTTTCATTGAAGTCCTTCTGGGACACAGCAATACGTGCATCTAAAACAGCACTAAAGATTAAGTTCGGGCACGTCGCGATGATATTGGTTCACATCACGGGCAAGAATAACCCCAAAGCAATACAGACACAAACCAACCAGAAAGCTGCCAAAAAAAAAAAAAAAGAAAAAAGAAAAAATCCTGGTGGATGCCATTGCCAAGCTTTGAAAGCCAACAGCACAACTTTGCCTCGTAAGAATTAAGGAAAAAAAAAAAAGTAAGAAAACCTGCAAAAAATAGCTCCCAGGCTGCAGGCCTGTTCAATTCCACTGGGAAAACCAAAAGGAGCGCCTAACACCCACCCCTTCGGGTAAGGTTAATTCTCCATCTCCCACCCACGTGCCTGGGCATCACTTACAGCCTCTATGGGCTATGTCAGTGAAGATACGGGCTGTGTAAGTGAAGATACGGGCTATATTAAGTGCAGAGCACTCTTATTAAATAACAAAACACACAGAGGAAGACTACAGCATCCACAAACTTGACTTCAATATATTTCTCGTGAGAGAAAACAACCCGTGGTGTCTTCACACGCCGGCTCAAACTGAAGAGTTTATTCCTGCGTCATCTTGGTGTATGCGTTTCTGACCGTCCGGCTTGATTCCCCAGTAAAAGTGCTCAGGCAATGGGCCCAATGCTGCCTGAAAACTGATTTATCCCCAGCAAGGTCAGGAGCTGATGTCTGAAACATCAGAGGGAAGGTTTGGGTTGTTTTTTTTTTTTCCTTTTAACCTAAGTTTATTTGAGCCCTTTTTAAGCTGTTTTAACATCTGTGGATGTTTCCGAATTAGCTCGAAAATTCATTCTCTCATTTCTTTATTATAACACTAACACGAGAAAGCTGCCAATGAAAACACCTATTGCCTTTTACACTTTAGGATTACTGCAAACTTCAGGAACAATTAAAAATACACTGATAGCTTAAAAAAAAAAATATAATAATAGGCTCCCTGCCTGAAAGCAGATACAGCAAATCCTTAAGCACCTCTTTACTCACACAAGTAGCTTCAGTGCTTTTGATGGCATAAGTTTGAGCCCCGTGCTCAGGCGCGGGCAAGTTAATCGCCTGGAGCGGGGCGGTGCGGGGACCTTCCAGGGGACGCGGGCCAGGCGGCAGCGCCAAGGCATCCCGTGGGCTGCTTGGGCCATGAGAAACCAGGGGAATAACCCCCGAGAAGTCTTAACGTGATGGGGTGGCCGCTGGCTGGACAGGCGCAGGAGGACAGCGGGGACGAGCCTGTCTCTGTTCAGCTCCAGTAAACACATCCAACTCAGGCAGCAGATAAGAAAATGCAATAAAAAAAAAAAATAATACGTGTATTTCAATACATGCAGTTGCTGTGCTAGGAAGAACCCGGATGCCTCTGGATATTAGGGAAAGAGCAATCCCCCCTCCTGCCTCCAAAATGGGATAAAATAACCACGATAACCCAGGGAAAGTGGGGTGAGCCCTTGCCTGGGCCGCTTGGCCGCTCGCTGTACCTACCGGGATAGCTCCCATCGAGCAAGGAACGGATCCCAGCATCGATTCGTCACCGCATCCCACTTTGTAAAGGATGCTAATGGTTATTTGCATCCCAGAGGCAAAACCCAAGCTCAAGTGCAATTAAAAACCAGGTTCCCGTGGCTTCGCGCAGCATGAACGGCTCGGAGCACAGGCACCCTGCGCATCCATAGACACGCGTTTCCCACCAGGGAGTACTTTAAAAGACAAAATGGTAATAACCGTAAATATATCGATCATCACATAGGAACTGATACAAGCAGCAGGAGCAAAGCCAGCCCTGTTACAAACTTGGGAGCAGAAGCAAATGACATCAGGGTGACCGCCGGCACGTGCCAGCCTGGGCACACTTGCATGCCTGGTCCGCAGCGCGGGGTGCAAGCTCTGCGGAGAAGGGATTTACAATGAAATTCTTTTAATACAGCTCTGACAACAGGGTCTCTCTGATCCAAGCACGGGAAAATGGACAACACAAGGTTGCACCAGGGTCCATCTACACGCCAAAATCCCTGCTCCGAGAGCCAGCTAACCAGGCCCAGCTTGGGGTAATGAAAACGCAGCTCTGTCCTGTTATCTTTAAACCAAATACCCCTCACTCCAATCACTGCTGCAAAAAGCTAGGCTGAATACACGTTGCCTTAAACCCCACTAGACAAATCCATCCTGCTTTTACCAAGTAGCACTGTCTTTCATGTAACTCTAAACAAAAACTAATAGCAAATTTTAAAGAGTTGTAGATAAAATACTTATGTCTCTCTCTACACACATACTGTAGATAAAATACGTATCTCTCTCTCTCTACACACATACTGAAGCTGTAAACTATACGCATCTTTTAAAAGCCCACTTATTTATAAGGAATTTTATGCACTGCTTGGATCTGAAACCAACGATGGCCAAGAGGCACAGAGTGAAACAGACCCACTCAGCACTCCTCTGGGATACGAAAGAAGGAAAGCATGCCGGGTATCCACTCCATCAAAACAAAAATCAAAGCATCACCTACAAAATCCAAGCCCTTCTATCCCCAAATCACATCTGCACAAACGCTAGGGAAGGAAGGCGCTTTTTAAGCATGACCAGATTAAACCAGCCGAACCACAGAAGGACCAAACAGGAGAATTTTGTCCCGCCTGGTGGGATTGGTAGCACGAAACACAAAACATTGGGTAGTTTGTCACTGTCGGCAAGTCGCATTTCCAGACAGGCGGATCCAGATGTTTCACTGCTGCACTGGCTGCGGTTGCACAGGCCAGAGAACGGGACGGCCCGAGCAGCAACAGCACATCTGGCAGGACGGCACATCTGCCTTCTGACGCCACCAGCTGTACCCAGGGCTCCTGACTAGATCCTTTGCTGAAAGGCTCAGATGGAGGCAAACTATTCGCTGCAAAGCAAAGCGGGGAGAGGATCGGGCCAACACCAGAGGGCTCCAGCCCCGAGGGGTGACCATGCTGCTCTGATGAGCCCCTGGAGGGGTGACGGCGATGCACCAGGCTCGGTGGGGCCAGCAGCCCATGGAGGGCTGGCAACGCCCCAGCTCCGGGGGTGTGCACTCCAATATAGGGTGTCTGCGACGCAGCAGCCTGTGGGGAAAGTGCCCCTACGGGGAGACTGCAATGCACCAACCCCAGTGGGGCCAGCACCCCATAGAGTGACAGCAACACACCAGACCCTATGGAGCAAGCAACCCTATGGGGTGATAGCGATGCACCAGCCCCTATGGGGTGGGAGGTCCCACCCTATGGGATGATGCAACCCTGTGGGGTGACAGCAACACACAAGCCCCTATGGAGTGAGCAACCCTATGGAGTGACAGCAGTGCACCAGCTTCTATAGGGAAGAAACCCTATGGGGTAACAACAACCCTCTGGGGTGACAGTGATGCACCGGCCCCTATGGGGGAGAAACCCTCTGGGGTAACAGCAACCCTCTGGGGTGACAGTGATGCACCGGCCCCTATGGGGGAGAAACCCTCTGGGGTAACAGCAACCCTCTGGGGTGACAGCAATGCACAGGACCCTATGGAGTGAGCAACCCTATGGGGTGACAGCGATGCACCAGCCCCTATAGGAGAGAAACCCTATGGGGTAACAACAACCCTATGGGGCGACGGCAATGCACCAGCCCCTATAGGATGAGCATCCCTATAGGGTGACCGCGATGCACCCGCCCCTACGGCGTGCGGGTCCCTACGGTGCCACCTCCCCGGCGGGGTGACCCGCACGCCCCGGCCCCGCGGCGTGCCCCGCCGCCCCTCCCCCGCTCGCGGGCGGGCTGGCGGCGCTGGGTACGTTACCCGCATCCCCGCCGGGCAGGGCGGGCGGCAGCGTGGCCGTGTAGAGAGCCGCCACGGCAGCGCCCAGCGCCCCGGCAGCGCCCAGCGCCCCGGCAGCCCCGGCCCCGGCCCCGGCCCCAGCGCCCATGTGCGCCGCCGCGCCCGCGTCTTCCGGGTTCGCCCGCGCGGGGCGGGTGGGCCGTCCCACTCCACCGCCCCGCGGGGGGAGCGGCAACCCGCCGCCCGCCTCCCCGCTCCCCCCCGGGCCGCCTCCCGGGACCGCCCGTGATCAACAGTTCTCGAGTAAAAAATAGGTAAGGCCGTGGGCCCGGTGGGGCCAGTCGGCGGTGGGGCGAGTAGCGCGGCCTCCCTCCCTCCCCCCATCCCCCCTGGCGAGAGGAGTTGGTACAGCCGGAGAGGGCGGGGCCGCTCGGTGAGGGCGACGGTGCGGCAGGGCGGGACCACCGCGCGGGGGGGGGGGGGCGGGATGAAACCACCGCGGAGCGGCGTGGGGGGACGACGGGGGAACCTGCCCCCGCGGCCTCCTGGACACCAACTTCTGAATTTATTAATGATAGCGAAGAAAAGGCTTGAAGGTGTCAGCGTACAGAATATTAAAAGCAGCAAATAGCGTCCCAAGACCTGTCGATAAAAGAACTAGATCACATCCACGGAAATCGTGATGGGATCGTGCAAAAGCGCGATTTCTCCGTACCTGGAGAATGGAGCCCGATTAGAGAGCGGCTTTTGAACACAAATGAAAAACGGTGTAGAAGAGGGTAACGAGGGTAATAAACAGCCGTATGGACTAGATCTGAGTGGAGACGTTAGGAAAGGAGGTTTGCGTTTATTGACAAAAAGAGGAGGATGAGGGGCTGGCACGAGCGAAAGCCCCGCGTCGCGTGGAGGAGCTGGTGCCGAGGGACCAGAACTGTAGAATCGTTAAGGTTGGAAAAGACCTTGAAGATCATCAAGTCCAACCGTTAACCCAGCACGGCCAAGCCCACCGCAAACAGCCGGGACAAAAACCCCGAAAGGGTTTGAGCCGAAACCCAGAGCGGTGTTACGGGAGTTTAGGGAAGGTTTTTCACACGCCCTGGCCGGTACGGACAGAGGCGGCAGGAGAAGTGGATGGGGTTGCTTGAAGGAGCCGGCGTTTGAGGGTATCGACGCCGGCCGAGGAGCGGCCAAGCCCGCGGGGCCGCCTTCCACCCAGAAGGCAACCGCTGGCCTCGGTGGTGGCCAAGTCCGCCCCGATGTGTGCAGCTCCTTGGCAGGTTTCTGGCGTTGTTGGCTGAGGATCATCGAGGAGAAGAAAAAGACAGGTTGCAATCCTCCGCCAGCCATCGTCACTGTGGCAATGCCAAGGGTCGTTGTTCCCGCACCCGTTGGGGATGCTCAAACGCCATTTTAGCGGCAAAGTGCGCGGTCTGTGCGCGAAAGCAGGCTGGCGGCGAGGCTCTTCAGCCAAAGCGTGGCTTTTTTCTGTGCGGTATTTTTCTTTCTTTGTGTTTAACTTGGAAAAGGCATCCAAAGACAAACGTTAACTGTGGCTGATTACAATTACATTGATGGGGGAGGTAGCAATTTATAGGCGAATATCGAAATGTGGAAGAATGGCTGGTAATAATATGCTAAGGACAAACTACCCTTTAATTGTCCTGCAAGTTGTTTTATATCTTTGTCATGCAGAAACTGGAACTTTTAGGGTGCCAGTGACAAAGTACTGTGCTGTAACATGGAAGGGCAGGCTCACAACAGCCTTTCTCTTATTGAATAACTGCCACCGTTTCAAAGGCCAGGATTACAGACACACTTTGTGTCGGCACAAACGCCTTGGAGAATGCATTTCCATTTTTCTTCTGTAAGCAGAAATCTATTAATTCATGAGATTTGACTCCCCCTTCTCCGCCAGGCATGACCCAGGGGTCCGACCAAGGCAAGAAGGACATGCGGACCCTCTTTTTTGGTTTGGTCAGAGCCAGGCAGATATTTTTTAACTGTTTTCATTCGTGCTCTGGAAGCTGAGAGTTGTCCAAACCCAGGTTAGATTCACCTCGCTGCAGGGCAATGCACAGCAGCCCTCCGGGCTTTCTCAAAGCCTTGAGGATGGGCTCAATAGCAATAAAACCAAAGTATTGCTTAGGAAAAAAAAAAAAAAAAACAACATACTAAGGCAAGTGGAAAGCATTTGAACGATGGCCTTGTGCTACACATATTGATTTATTACCAAAAAAAATCCCTGGAACTTGTAGCACGAGAGCATACTCTAGTGGCAACTGAGCAAAGAAAGTGCTCGTGGGTTGTGCAGCGTCTGGGTGGTGAGATGCCTCCCACCTTTCAGCGGCAGGCTCATTTCTTCTCTCCTATCTCCTCCGGCTCCGTGCTCTGCGCTCAGCCCGACGGGAAATACCCAAGGCAGGCAGAGAAAATAAACAGGGACTCCTAAAGTAATTTAAAAACAGAGCTTGAGAACATATCTCCCCCAAAATGGCTGTGTACTTAGAGAGTTGTCTTTTCAGCAGGCTCTGTTGCAGATTTTCTCCTGAGAGACGCAGTTTAGAGGAGGCAGGAGATAGGAAAAGGGAGAATAATACTTAAAGCAAATTCTGTTCACCCATGGCAGTGTCATTACAAACTTGAATGAGCACAGTTATTGCAAATAAATAAAAACAATAGACCAGAACCAGTTTTACATAAGAAAATACTGAAATACTGTTCAATTAGTCCTAAGCTTTAGTTAAACCTTTTCTTTTGCCCATCAGGTGATAAGGTTAATACAGAAAGCACTCAACTGCTGTACTTGTGTAACAACAGTCAGCACCCATTTAATGAACTTACGTGTATACACATTTAGCAAAGCCTCAATATTGTCAGCGCTGGGCTGGCGCAGAATTTTAATGGCAAAGTAGCCAGCCCGGTGTTCATCGTAAACAACATCCCCAGGGAAGTAAGCGTGTCCTCATGGGGACCATTAACAATACAAATAAGCACGGCTTCTATATTTAAACAAGAAGTTTGGCAGTATTTCCACTGACGATATATGCCTGCCTGCAAAGCACGAAAAGGAAGATTACGCTACTTTTATTTGTTCTTAAGTGGCTTAAATAAGCTGCATTTTATGACTTCTTGGGGTTTTTTTTTGGGGGGGGGAAGACCAGGCTCATATCCCACGTTTACAGCAACATGACTGCAGTAGCTAGACATGGTGCAGAGGGAACTTCCAAGCGGAATAAAGTGGGAAAAAAGGACGCTTGGTCCAGTGAGCATCGCTCCGGCCCTGATCGTGGGGCTCTCGCTGCCCACATTCAGTATTGCTGAAGTGAGCGGCCTCCGGCTGCACCCAGCCGGGCTGTGAGCGTGGCCCAGGACAGGCCACCAAGGACAGGCTGGGATGTGGCCGGTCACCCAAAGCACCTGGGGACCTGTGCGCCTGGTACACCACAGAGGTGGCTCCTTGTATTAGGTGAACCCATCCAAATTCAAAGGAAAGGTAAAGGTCTCCCAGATGTTATTACAGTCACGGCCATTTCTTGCAAAACTGGGTGGAGGGGAGGTGCCCAAATCAGCGTGTGCAGGGGGAGGAAGGAGGAACGCGGCTGTAACCGGGGCTGTCCGCACAGCCTGGCCGCCGGCATCGTGCCGGCTGTCGCCTGGTGTGGGGAAGGGGACCCAGGGGTGGTTGTGGTCGGAGGGCTGGGAGAACGCGGCATCTCAGATCCATGGGAAATGAGACTTGGTTCCACCACTCACAGGGCAGCTGGTTCCTTATTTCAAAAATCAGTTTCATTTTCTTCCCCAAATAAAAAAATAGACTGAGCTAATTTCCCTGTGCAGATCTTGTTTCCCACAGTTTTGCAACTTTGTAAGACAGGCTTTATTGTCTTGCAGAAGACCTCCAGTCCCTGCCTCCACCAGTCTTCGTGGCCGTCCAGCTGATTTTCTGAGACAGTGAGCAGTCATAGATCCCATTTGTCTCAGCTGGTTTTCCCAGCACTCTGACAATCAGCTCTATGTTTTCACACCTGATTTCCTTAAAATAATGTTATTTATTTGTCCGCATGCCTTCCTGGGACACTCAGATCTGGTGTCTGATCTGCACAGTGATGCCGCAAACGCATTAGAGACCATCTTCTCATGAGCGCAGCTGATGCACCACATGAGGGCCCCGTTCCCTTCGTCCCTTTTCTTTTAATTATAGGTGTGGGACATCAATTGCCGTCTTGTGCCTTGGTGGCCAAACTCACAGCCTGGCCCAAGAAATGCCCAAACCACCGCACATCATAGCTGAAGACCTGCAACAGCAGACAGTGCTTCAGGAATCTCCAGTGGTTCAAACTCTCCTTTCTCCACCTACCTTTGCAGTTCCAGTAAAACTCATCAGGTGATAACTCATTTAGGTAACATTTTTTCACATTACAACCAGTCCTCTCTGTTTCATTCCTATTTATTAAGCTGTGATCAGACTGTATCAGCTGAGGGTCACGCTCAGGGAATTTCAGCAAAGGATGAGGATGAGTGCCAAGCAGGACAAGAATTGCACCCTCCATAATCACTCTTCTTACCTGGGTTTACCCATGCCTTCTTACCTGGCCCTGCCATATCTTCATTGTATTCTTGCATTGAACAAATCCCTGATGCTGCTACCAGTGATTAAGCTACCACAGGTTGTCTTTTAATCTAGTTGGAAACTGATGGAGCTCCAGAGTCAGTTCAGAAAGCTGTGTTCTCCCATAAGGTCGTTGTCTTAGTCTCGTTATGGTAAAGTTATAGTAGGAACCTTTTCTCCTCCAAGCTATTCTGCAGAGATGAGGTTACTGGCCAGGACTGTGATGTGTTGATACATGGCCAAAATTAACTTGTGAAGATGCTGAATAGCAGCAGGTAGTGTAAAACAGCAGGAGAGAAGGTGATCTAAGAGGCGCTTCAGCCAAGGACTCCCTTCTTTTGATCAACAGACTGCTCCACAAAGAAGAGGTTGATGTCCCATCGCCAGGCATGTGCCTCCTAGGAGAAAGGCAGTGAGAAGCCTTATGTATCAGCAGAGCTAAGACTGTGCTTATAACCAGTCTCTGGAGGCATATAGCCCTGCCTGCTCCTACAACTGCAAGTTAGAGCTGCTGCAACTTTGAACTCTGGGGAGACAGGGCTGCTAAGCCTTCAAGAGAAGGGACTTGCAAGGGACTCCCGTTTTCCCCATGTACGAGCAGCCCAGCCGATGTGGGGTCTGTTAGAGGTGTGTCAGCACGCAGGACATGCCGTTTCTGGGATAGTTTGTGTTACCTGGAGAGCTCTAATGTAATCAATCCAAATTTTGGAGGAGAGAGGGCTGGAGGGTTAGCCCATGGGCAGGATTTTGAGTTTGTTAGGCTGAGTGGGCTGGTTTGCTTTTCCTAGGCCGACTAGGGGCAGATCTCTGGCTCAGCCCTCTTAGTCCTTGCTCCAGTGGGTGGCAGTCCTAGAGGTGGTATTTTTATTACACAGGAGGAAAACACAATAATTTTTCTCTTACGTTCACAGTAATGGCTGAACCATTTAGGAATAAGTCTCCTATAAAATTCAGGCTGGGACAGTGAGATTCTCCATAGCTTCAAAAAACAAACCTTTGCCAAACCTCACCCATGTTTCCTTCAGTATGCTGGTGGCTGAGAGGAGTATGTCCAAGCTCAGCAGCTACCTATCTGTGGGTGGCAGCAGCATCCCCACAGCGCAGACGGACCGCTGCCCTCTGGACATGCTGTTCCAAGCAAAGTGCCTGAGCATGCTCCATCCACTTGTTTCAAGGTCTGTACAGGTCCTGCAGTTGTTCTCCTTAGAGGTCAGGAAGCACAAAACCAGAATTGAGATATTTTGGCTCCATCTCCATTTCCTGTAGAAGGCCAGGCTAGGAAACAGATTAAATGGATTGCATTAAATCCGGATTAAATCCTGGCGTATACCCAGACCTGACTTGCCCATTCACATTGCCAGTTACTCAGTGTCCATGTGGCCAGAGCATTGCATGAGCAGTCCATGTTCGAGCTAGTTGCCTTGTGGAAGAAGTTGTAGGAAGGACCCCAAATTCAATTTAATATTCTGGACTGCAGCTGTAGGACATCACCATGAGGACACCATGGCCCAACAGCAGAAGACCAGATGAGAGAAGCACACTCTGCCCAAGCTTTCTACATCACAAGTAAGGGAACAACTGAGCACATGTTAAAAGCCAAGCTGAACCTAGGTCTCCTCTCCTGGCGGGGCCCGAAGCTTGCTTCAAGCTCGCATCTGAACATCAGCTGGTAACCTTATAGGATGGCCATAAGCTGATCTGGGATATCGGCCCAGGTTCAAATACAACCTAGATCTCCCTCACAGGTGCTGTCAGAGCTTTCCCTGCTGAGGCTGAAGCAGAGGGATGCAGCAGCTTCTGTATGTCGAGCCCTCAAGAGTTAGAAAACACCGTCACAAAACTTCAGTATGCCCCTCTAGGGCATGACTGTTACAACAGCCTTTACCCAGCTGCCTATGGCTGGATATTGTTTTGTTTTGTTTTTTCCACAGGTCATGCCTCACTTGATGCCTAGGATGGATGGCAATTTGGAGATAAATCAGGGAACATTTTCATAATCAAAGGAGCTGATGAAGATGAAGTGGGACAGTTGGACTGGTCAGAAAACCAGTTGGTCACAGATGGACATTCAGACAGAAAACTTCCAATCTGGCACCGCCTAATCTCAGATATGAGGTAGGGTGATCTTGCCCTGAGCATCTTTTTAACACCAAATAGCTGTTGACAATTACATGAAAACAATATTTAACATAAAGCAAGTGGCCAAGGTCTTTGCAGAATATAACGATGTTTCCTAAAACTGTTATTTCAAGGGTGGCTAAAAAGAGGTGATATGTACGTAGGGCAGATCCTGAGACCTTCAAAACCTTCATGTTACATTAACGGAAGGGGAACAGGTTCTACAGCCTCCTCCCCTCCTCTCTTGCATCTAAGGGCCCAGGACAGGTGACTACAGTGTTACGTGGTCAGTAGTCACTACCAAGTCTGCTTTGATGTTAATGTGCCTGATGGTGTCACTGCTTATAATTTAGAAGCCTCAGACTTCTCCTCCTCTGCTTTCTGCGACCTGGTATTTTCAGGCTCCTCACAAGTCAGAATGAGAAAAATGCATCTCATTTCTCAAAGGCCAGAACTGCTGGTGCAGAAAATAGCTAAGTGCTAGGGACTGAGCTCTGCTTCTGCCTTCACTGGGATAAATCCAGCATCCCTCACTGCCTCCAGCTGATTTACTCCCCATTTGGTGTAGCCGAAAGCAGAATTTGCCTCTTGCTGTTTTTCGATGGTGTTAAGGCCTTTAAAGAAAATCCTACAAAAAGATTTAGGCGCAAACAAAATCTCCTGCTTTCCACAAATGTGTCTGAACTTACACTGCGAAAAGAAACGCAGAGGAACTGAAGCCTCTTGCAGAGGACAGGGACTCTCTCGCAGGGTCAGCTATGCATATATTTACACATGATATTAGCAGGAAAAAAGGCAAAATGGGTGCATCGTGACCCAAGGTGGTCCAAATCTTCTGTGCTATCATTACTGCTGGGGTCAAAGGCGTTGCCGGTTGGTGACTTGATAAGCATGATGAGCTAACAAGCGACAGCTTAATCAGCACAGATAATTCTTCTGCAATATATGAGGTAATTGCACCCTTTTTTCTGATTTTTAGGAACCTTGTGGGTTTTTTCACTCACAAATATGAGATAATGCCGTACAACTTGACCTTCCCAAACAAAGCTTTTGCAGAAAGGAGTGTAGTACCCACCGGTTGTTCATGAATACAGCTATCGGCTTATCTAGACTGGTTTTTTGTCCACTGCAGCTGACCGACTGGTAAGAACACCAGGAAAACTGCAAGAAAACCCTTTAAAATCAATTTCATTTTTGTACACATGGATAAAACCCATCAGGTTCTGGGTTTAGGGAGACACTCCTGTTATTTTCTGGGAGACACCAAGGGCAGGATGGAGGCGTCCGCAGGGTCTCATCTTTCATCTTCCCAGGAAGGACCCCGCTCCGCAGCACTTCTAGGGAAGGAAGCTCTCCACTAAACACCGTAAGCCTTGCATAATCCATCCCTTCACCTGGCACCTCCTTCCCCTGCCCTGGCCAAAATCACACCTTAAGAAGCTGCCAGTAAGGCCCCCCTAAAACAGCCGTTCTGCCTAGAGGCTAGAGACAAAGAGACGCCATTCAGACAGCCTCTCGGTGTTAAAAAAGGTCATAGCAGAGGAGGAGGAAGGCAGGACAGTCTGCGGGCTCCAGGGTGGCCGCCCTGAGCCACCACGTTAGTCCTGCACTCCAGACAAGATGTGTCAGAAGTCCAGATTGGAGGGTGGGGGATGTCCTGTCTCCCACCTCCTTTGGCTCGCTTGAATTTCTCCCGTCTTGGGCTGGCTGGAATTAAAATAAAGTCAGGACCATGTGCTGCCAAATTCCCTCGGTGGCGGTCAAATAGGAATGGCTGCCCACCTCCGCCCCTCGCTCATTTGTTTGTGCCTGTAATAACTGGATTTCCCAGCTGGTCTCCCAGCCCAGGACCTGCTTAACTCCAGTGAGCAAACACGAGTAGGGGAATTCGGTCCAAGCAGGCAGGTGCAGTGGCTGGATAGCTTGTGGCTTTCCCTTCTGCTGCGAAACAACAGTTACTGCACATATGTTGCAAAGATAAGCATTGTTTGCCATCGGTAGAGGAAAAGCCAGAGGCTCGACGCAAGTTGGGTGTCTTGCTGTCAAAGAGATGCGAGAGCGAAAGGTGTGTGTGAAAATACGGGAGGATGCTCTCTCAGCAGCCAAGGAATAACAGACGAAGCATTTTGGCTTCAGCTTCTTGCAAACAGGGAGCGCGTCTGCCCCGGAGATAGCGGCTGCAGAGCTACGTCTGTGTCCAGCACGGACGGGAGCATTTCTGGAGCGTTAGGCTCAGGTTAGGCTTCCCAAGGAGACTTGTTAAAACATAGAAGAGGTCTAAAAATTGCTGTAAGCACCAGTAGGGGTGCAAAAAACCCCTTCGCAGTTCCATTTAGCAATCTACAGCTTAGCAGAGAGGAGGGTAGACGGTAACTTGACCGTGGTCTGTAAGTACCCCATGAGGAGAAGATTTCTGACGCTGGAAGGCTGATTAATCGAGCGGACAAAGGCAAAGTGAGCCTGAAGTGCTAAAAGCTGCAATTAGATAAACTACACCTAGAAGTAAGGTGAGTGGTCCTGAGTGAAGGGAATTAAACGCTGGAGAAATTTGCCTGGGGTGGCAGGTCCTCGTTCACTCCTCTGCGTGGTGATGGCCACACACACCGCTTTCTCCTCTTGATGTTCCCTGTTTCTTTTCTAGCTGCCCTTTGTCTTTTCCAGGGGATGCAGGGGACGTTAGGGCTTGAGATGACTTAAATGTCCCTCAGACTATGCTTGGAGACAGAGACAATAACAAACAGCCCAACAGAAGGTCCAGGCCAGTGGCGTTCAGTGTTTACCCACCGGGATACCCCAGTTCCCAGACCAGCCGGGAGGACTTGGCTTTCCACTAAAGCATTTACTTTAGTGATGGAGACTCCAGATCTCTTCCCCTGTCCCATGCAATGTTTCTGAGGGACTAAGACAGGCAGAGTGGTCCGGCCCCGTATACAACAGGTGATCTGTACGTACAACCAGTGCCACCAGCGGCACTGGCCTTATTCCACCCCATGAAGCAGCATCCATTCGTGAAGTCCATGGAGCTCCAGGAGGCCAAGGCTGGGAGGAGAATAAGACCTCCTGTTTCTAACAGCCTCTAATCCCTGCCCTCCATAATCAGTTTTAAAATGGCCATCAAATCTTCCCTCTGCCTCTAATTGAAAAAGTGATGTCAGCAGTAATCTGCTGCCCCAATTTATCTCCGTATATTTGGGCAGTTTGGGCTAATGCATTGTTTCATAAACATATGTTTTAACGCAGCCGTGTGCGCACACACACAAAGAGAAAGCTCTGAACGCACTGCACTAGTTATGGAGACTAATGCCTTAAATATTACTTTTAATACTAATGTCAGATTATTAAAAACATAATCCATTCTCCTGATTGGACCTAATGTAAGCAGGAGGATAAGAGGGCTTCTATCCATGCATTAACACATTTCATGGAGTGTAAAGCCACTTTCTTCCTCTTAAAACATAAGGTCAGGAACTAATAGAATCTGTACTTCAAGTGGGGTTTTTTTAAAACATATTACATAGAAAGTTTAGTGAAAGTTAATCTGTCGATAAGTGTTGGCTGTGTGGGTAAACAAGAAGTAAATGTAATTCACATGCAATTTTTTCCTGTTAAAAACCTATCTGTGCACTTTAAAACATTTATGTTTAAATAGAACAGAGACCAGCACTAAGAAGCACTCAGCCCAAAGCAGCTTTATGTAAATGTGTCGTAAGGGACTAAAATAAAGTAAGCTACCCAAATCTCCCAAAGATAAAGGGAGAAGGGCTCTGACCCCGTGTGAATTCTCCCCTCATCCCGACCACGTGCCGTTCCTGGGCTTCATTGCCTTTCCCCCTTCTCATGCACCTCTCCGTGGCAGTGTTCCCCGTCTCCCTCCGGGCTGCCCCACACGTCTGCTTCGTGCCCAGCCAGCGCTGGGGCTCGGGGATGGGTTGGCAGTGGCGGGGCAGCATTCTTGGCACCCCGGTCCCGACCAGCAGGTCTGTCACCTCTCCATCACATTCAGCCCCTGCCAGCCTCCTCCTCGCCAGCCGCAGGACCTCCTCAGCCACACGTTCCCACTGTGGTCATTTCCAAAACCAGACCCCTTCTCCCATTTCCTATACCCAGCCTCTGGAGAGCAATTTGGAAAGCCCAAACCGGGCGCCGAAGCAAAGACAATATCCACAAAGGGCTGATTTTTGCACAGGACAGTGAAACCATCATTTTTAAGCAGCCTCAGCTCTCTGATGTTGGCGGAGGCCAGGCGGCTGACCCTGCTGCAACCCATTTAATCGCTTATCTGGGAGTTTGGGGGGGCTGGCAGGTGATTCAGAAAGCAGGCTTTGGAGCGCAGAGCCGGGGTGACGGTCCTCCCCGGGGGAAGGCACACAGCCAGCTGCACGGCTCTGCCTTCTTCTTGCTCCAACATCTTCTGGGCTGCTCCACCACCACCCTGTTTAAAACAGGAACCATTTGGGTCCCCTAAAATGGAACTAAGAGTCGCCGTGGGGGATGCTGGCTGCCAAGGGAGAGAGACGAGAGGGCAGCGGGAGAAGCAGGAGGTGGAAGCTTGCGCTGGCAGGCGCCAGGACTTGGCCCCTGTGCTCCCAGCCACATGCCAGAGATTTAAGCTTCATAAACAGGCTTCAGCCACCAGAAAGGGATTGATGACATATGGATTTCATACATTCAGCAAATGAAAGAAAAGCTCTCTACGGCTGCATGGGATTAGCAGAATTTAGGTGCTGTTCCTTATAGCAAGGGTCCTGGAGGAGGGCTGCATCGCTGAGACGCCAGCGAGGGCGTGCGTTCAAATCTTTGCACCATCACTACAAGTCACGTAGGGTCTCAGTGGCATTGGAGAGGGCTGACACCCTCCGAGAGCCAGGCAGGAGGTGTAAGGAGGGCATGGCATGGCTGGGGCCACCCACAGGAAAGAAATAGGGATGGGGACCTGGAGGGAATTCAGGTCCAAGTGGGTCCAGACCCTCCCTGTAATGGAGACAAGCACTTCCCCTCCTTGTCTGTCTGTCTGTCAGTGGCACACATTGCAAGTGGTCTTTTAGGCAGGTGCCCAAAGGTAGCTGGTATGTGGCACAGGTCCCTGACCGCAGCGCAGGGCTACTGGTGGCATGGGGGCTATGTGGTGCTATGTTCATGGCCATGTGGCCTCTTCTCAGTTGCCAAAATGAAGGTAGTGCCTTGTGAGGAAAAGCAAAGTGTTTGCTTGTATGGCTGCAAGCTGTACTGGGACTCAGGGGATTCAGGGGGTCTCCCGGGCTCTCTCTCTTATTTAGGATCCCGCCGTCCCATCCCTACACAGCACACGCAAAAACACTGGGAGGTGGCTCTCCATGTACGAGGACGGGGCCAGAAGCTGTGTGGCTGCAGCAAAGGGGATGAAGGTCCACCCAGGCTGGCACAGCCTGCTTCATTCAGGGCTTAAATACACTGTGTAAAGCCTAGAGAAGAAATACCAGTGCAGAGTGTTGGAGGAAGGGGCAGAGAGCTAAGAATAAAAGTCAATATTCTGGCTTTCATCCAGTTCCAAGGAAATGTGGAACAAAGTGATTTGGCATTTCTCACCCTGTCATGCAATTTAGGCAACACTTGCCGGTATGGTAATAAGTTGCTGATGGTGTTTTCAACCCAGGAACCTCGGGCTGCTACAAGTCCTTTGGCCAACTAGTCTAGTACCACCAAATTCAGTTTCCAGAGAAAAACCCTTTACCTTCAGATATCCTCAGGACACAACTGTTGACCCTGTCAAACATCATGTACCAGTTCATGAGCAAAGTCACTAAAGAAGGAAGAAAAAAAAGTAAAAGAAAAGCTAGGGTGCTGGATAGTGAGCCCCAGCCATCATGTTGTTTTGGTAAAACAGTAAGACAACACTTTGAAACAAATGGAAGTTGGTTTGTGAGTCTGATGGTGGTACAGAGCAGGAGGGAGCTGCTATCTAAACCCCTTATGTGGCTTGTGTCCTTAGCAGAAGCTGAGCACGCCTCAGGGGATCAAAAATCCCTACAAATGAGAATTCCTTGGCCATCTATAAGGCTATGATTTTGTCATGGCAGCCACAGGAGCCATGAATTTGAATTAACTCCATGAAATCTTACAAATGGATGGAGAAATACCTCTAATTCGGCAGATTCTTTCTTTCGTTTCCAAAAGACGGTGTCGTGCCATGAGCCGATGGCATTTCAAATCAGAGGCGCGATCACTCAGCAGGGAATTAGCTCTTGTAGCTGTGCCTGTGTCTAGGACATGCAGCTGAGGGGATGGGGAAGGGGTGGGGGAACGCAACCAAGGTCAGAACGAGACGTGGAAGATTTGAGCACGAGCTCGCCTTGGGCAGAGCAACGTTTTGGCAATAGCAGATCAGTGACGGTGCTGGCTCTTAGCACCAATTAAAGAGAAAACAGAAATCGGAGCCCACAAAGGGTCGGTGGCTGGTCTGGCATTGCCAGCTGGGCAATGTCAGTGGTCACACCGCTGTGTGCTTTTCTGTATTGGAAAATTTACCACTTTGGCCAAATTCAGAGATGTCATGGGCTCCATTTCCAATTAAATACTTGAAACCCTCTTGAACCTTGGTGCCACTGAAGCGATGGCATTCCCGCTGTGCCCGCTGCCCTCCGAGACGTCGGTCGGTAATCATCAGCAGTGCTCTGGTGAGACGGTGATGGGTATGAACTCACAGATGGCAGCTCCAGCTCAAGGTCACACCTCCACCAGCTTCTCTGCGGAGTAAATTAGCACCTCCTCGTGCTGTTAGTGAAAGATGTAGCTGTCTGTCTGTGCGCGTGTATGCGGCTCAGGCAGGTGTTCGTGACAGATATTTTACCATTTAAAAGCACCTTTAAGCCAAGTGCCTCATTTGGTATCATTCCAGGGACTTTCCCCCCTCCTCTTATCTCCTCCATGACATAAGCTAAAATTTACTGCTCTCAACCTGTAGTCGCATCATCTGCTGGAAACTCCCTTCTTCTTTACATTTAAGTGTCTCTTAAGCAGCATCACCTGTGTGGCAAACAACTGTGGGTTTCGTTTTCAGTTTGCCTCTCTTTTGGGATTCCTGGCACCAGAGACAACGTCACAACATCTGTGCACCCTGATCCTTCAGCAAGATCTCCCCTATTCTTACACAGCCCAAATGGAGTGAAGATTTCCCTTAGGAGAGCAAGAAAAGGGCAGACAACAGCTTTATGTCTCATTTATTTCAGCAAGAGCTTCACAGCAAAGGCATGAAGCAGGGGCATGGTGGGACTTGTCATCCTCACATTAGAGCATCCCATCCCTAGGCGGGCAGAGTGGGGCTAGGCTGGTGGCGAGATGCCCCGAGGGAACATATTGCCCACCTGAAGGGAAAGTAAGGGGTTAAATAATGATGGATAAAACCATGCCTAGCTCCTGGGCAGCCAAGGGCACAGGAGTGGGTGTGCAGAAGGGAAAACTCAGCACTTAGCCCTTCTGGGAAGATCAGCAACAGCTTGGCCATGTTTGAGCCCTTTAATCCACACCATTTTAATTTACAGGCCGTAGAGAGGAATTGTTTAAAATATGTTTTCATTGCAAGGTAGATAAGTGCATTGAAATATTATCCTCTTCATCAAAGACCAGCTCTTGAATTCCTCACTTAGTTTGTGTTTTGCCTTTCTTTGCTTGCCTCTGGTTCGATTTGGCTTCCTGGCTGTTGCGTCAATTAATGTGTACAATCCTGTAAACGCTTGGCTAAAGCATTAATCAAAGTAGCCTGATGGAAACGGTGACTGATAGGTGAATGACCTACAGGAGGCCAAGGTGGTGGCAGAGGACAAACTGCCCCACAAATAGCCAAGAGGGATGGGGAGGAAGGTGACCCCATGCCCTGTGCAAGGATGTGGGTGTAAGATAGAATCATAGAGTCATAGAATCATTAAGGTTGGAAAGGACCTCTGAGATCATCGAGTCCAACCGTTAACCTCACTGCCTGGTCCACCTCTAAACCATGTCCCTAGGCACCACATCCACACATTTTTTGAACACTTCCGGGGACTGTGGTTGCACCGCTTCCCTGGGCAGTCTGTTCCAATGCCTGACCACTCTCTCCGTGAAGAAGTTCTTCCTAATACCTAATCTAAATCTCCCCTGGCACAGCTTGAGGCCATTTCCTCTCGTCCTATCACTTGTTACTGGGGAGAAGAGACCGACCCCCCACCTCCCTACGGCCTCCTTTCAGGTAGCTGTAGAGAGTGATAAGGTCTCCCTTCAGCCTCCTTTTCTCCAACACCCCCAGCTCCCCCAGCCGCTCCTCACCAGCCTTGTGCTCTAGACCCTTCCCCAGCTTTGTTGCCCTTCTTTGGACGCGCTCCAGCACCTCAATGTCCTTCTTATAGTGAGGGGCCCAAAACTGAACACAGTACTCGAGGTGTGGCCTCATC
Source organism: Nipponia nippon (assembly GCF_047370975.1). Classification (NCBI taxonomy): domain Eukaryota; kingdom Metazoa; phylum Chordata; class Aves; order Pelecaniformes; family Threskiornithidae; genus Nipponia; species Nipponia nippon. Next base: position 27,217,764 of record NW_028262302.1, read on the forward strand.
AGTGCCGAGTACAAGGGCCCTATCACCTACCTGGTCCTGCCAGCCACCGTATTCCTGATACAAGCCAGGATGCCATTGGCCCTCTTGGCCACCTGGGCACACTGCTGGCTCATGTTCAGGCAGCTGTCAACCAACACCCCCAGGTCCTTTTCCACCAGGCAGCTCTCCAGCCACTCCTCCCCCAGCCTGTAGCCTTGCATGGGGTTGTTGTGACCCAAGTGCAGGACCCGGCACTGAGCCTTGTTGAACCTCACACAGTTGGCCCCGGCCCATTGGTCCAGCCTGTCCAGGTCCCTCTGTAGAGCCTTAAAAGGAGAGTCAGGAACCATGTAAACCTTATACTGACCCAGCAGGGTCTGCTTGTCCTTGTGAAGGAGCAGACGTTAACACCTTGACCCATGGATCAGTAGTGTGTGAGGACCAGGTCCTGTAAACAGGGAGGCTCACTACATTGCTGCCATCCCACCAAGCCTGCAGCTGGTATTTAGGAGGCAAGACTTGCATTGGGCTCTCTGCACAGTACATTCACCAGCCTGGAGGTCTCTGAGGTGGCACCACTGGGAGCTACCATGGAGGCAGCGCCGTGGCTGCACTTTACCTCCCAGGAGTGTGGCAGTGGCCCCAACCACTGCGTTGTCCCCAGGGCCAATTCACCCTTTGCCTGTGGTCCTTCAGAAGTGTCCTCACCATGTTGCTCTCCTTCCATGACTGTGGCCTCCTCCAGCAGACACCTAGATCCTACCAGCTTTCATGACCCAACTCCCTAACTTACATCTTTCCTGCTTGGAAGGTCTTCCCCATCTGCCCCTACCATGGAAGGAGTGAAAAGAAGAGAAGCAAAGACACTACCCATGAGAGGAAGCAATTTTGGAAGGCTGTCAGGTGGGGCAGAAGGTGGACATTGCATTAAGGAGTGGTCTGTGTGACCATTACACAACTAAATTATGGCAACTCATTGGCACATGGCATAGGGAAGGAGGCAGCTCGTTTATCAAGCATGGGAGCAGCACGCTGGACAGTACAAGGCAAAGAGGCTAAAAATCACCTGAAAACACAGGCAGCTGAAGTTCAAAACATTAACAAATTTGGTGATGTCTCCTGTTTAGCAGATCAGTGAGTATTGAAACAAAATGGGGCCAGAAGCTAATTATGTGGAAATATTTCTGTTTGCACATTTCACTGGAAGGGAAAGCGGAGAGTGTAACTAGTATATCTCCACAACTGACAGGAATATTAAGTTTTCTGCCTTTTTGCTACCACGGCTACCTTTCTCAGCATGCATTCTGTCCTAGTTCCTATTAAGGTGAGAGCAGAATCAAACTCATTAATTGTCTGCATTTTAGATATGATAAGAATTTAGTGGTTGGTGTTAATTAAACTACAAAACAACTCCTCTTGCTGCGGTGTGCATTCCAAGTCAGAGCAATTAATTCACTCACTTAAACTGATCAAGATTTAATTACCATCACTCTGTGCAATTACTCCATAATTAAAGTAATTTGGTTCATTCCACTCGCTGACAGTGTCATTGAACAGCCATTCATAGTACCAAAAGAAGTGATAATTAACTTAAAGAACAGCTCAAGGCAGTTTTATACAGACTTTTAGTTATTCCTAAATATACCTATATGGGAGAAAGAAGCCACATAATACAGGTGCTTCCCTAGTAAAGGGTTTCAGATATTTTGTGTTCTTTTTTTTTCAGCCAGCACACTGTAGCAGACCCAATTTTGGGTAAGGCTCTGTAGTTATCACCAGACAACGTGCCATTTTGTACAGGCAAGCACAATAAAACCTGGATCCCTCCAGCACTACAGATGTATCCTGCCTGTTCCTGGAGACTCCTCATTAGGAAAGAAACAAAATCCTCAATAAAAAGCTCCCTCCACCCAGATAACGCTGCCAGCTCTTAGATCTTATTGACTATCTGGTGACAGAACAAGTCCCCAGTTGCTGGGACCAAGGGAAGGCAGAGGAGTCTCAGGGTTTTTAAATATCAATGTTCTTAGTCCCCAGGTTTGTTGACAATAGCTTGAAAGCTTGATGTAAACATACTCCTAAAACTGAGACAAGTGAAGACAAGTTAAAAAAAAAACAACATATGATTTTGAAGCTAATCTCGTGTTTGGAGAGTGGTGGAATCTGGCTCAAGAGGTTTTTTTTAATTTGTAGGGTTGGAGACACTACAAATAAAACCTGGTGGCCTTAGAGCTCACCAAGAGCATCTCCATGAAAGCTGACCTACCGCTGTTACCATCTATCAGTCCACCAGCTTCCCCCTTCGCTCTGTGCAGCATCTTCACCTCCCGTGGGGTGTCAACATTTACAGCAGCTACAAGCACAGGCTGTCGGGGTGCTTCACTGCCTGCCCTTGGTCTGTCACAGGAGCACTGCTGGTGGCCACAAGGGCTAAATCAGTTACTCAACGTATTTTCAATGGCAACTACAGTAGATGCCTGCTTTACCTTGTGTAAGGCACTGAACTTAGAACAAATGCAAGGCTAGAGCACTCGGGAATATTTTTGTATATACCAATGTCATGTTTGAAATAATGTTAAATATCTGGTCTTGGTGCTCATGGCACATCTATTCAGAACTCAATTTTGTGCTTATTTTATTCTAGAAAATTATTTTGCTGGTAGAATTATTCCTCAAGAATTGGAAGTGAATATTGTTGCCTGTTTTCAGAAAAGAGTGTTGGTACTCAGAAGTACAAAGCTGATACCAGAAACCTCTGTGCTGAGCCACCTTCTAAGAGGTCAGACTTATTAGCCCAGTTTAATCTTTCCCCAGTAACCTCGTAAAATGCCCATGCCAAGCTCTCTGCAGGACGGGCAAAGAAAGAGGCAGACATATCCATCTGTCCTTACTTTTGAAGGACGCTGAGGCTGGAGTGGTACAGAAGACCTTCAACAGATTGTCCACCCATTTCAAAGTTAAGCCTTCTCAGCCCACACACAGAAATTCAAAACATGACGTGTCACAACCATTTGGACATGAAGCACATGATATTTGTGCTGATTTTTTTTCATCACCACAAAAGTGATGTTAATCTGGAGGATCATCTCAAACAAGTGGAAGAAGCACGCTAGCTGTCCAGTTCACGAGTATCAATTCAATTGCTGGTATCAGCTTTTGCTAAGATCTCTGCTGTCTCCATCCAGGCAGACACACAGGATAGATGTCATTTAATCTGAGTTATCTGAAAATTAGTGGTCCAGTTTTTGTTAAAAGTATAGATTCCCTCTTCTGGAAAGAGAGAAACCCCTCTGCAGAGCAACTCCTGCCATTGTGAGGGGGGCTTAAGGTGGCTGGGATGCATCATCTCCTCGAAAAGCCCATCTTTCCTCACCAGCATCATGGGGAAGCCAGGCCAGCTTGAGCTGACCGAGATGAATCCACCCCACGCTTTCATAGGACCATCTGTCCATGCTCAGCCTCATCCTATAGCAAACACAACATCCTCGGTTTTCTCCTCATACGCACATCTCATGGGTGCCCTTCACTGGGTGCAGAGATGGGTGTTGAGGTGAGTGGTGGTGGTGGCACTACAAGATGTATGATCTTCCCTTGTAGCCTGCACACATCTTCCTGGAGCAGCCTTTCCCTTGCAGGGGACCTCAAGTGTGTACATAACGCACTCCAAGAGCACAAGGCACAGGGAGCAGCATCAGGTTTGGAGATCTTTCTTAGGAGAGGAGATGAAAGGAGATGGACCTACACAGACCAGGAAAAAAACCATCAGGGGTCTACGATTGCATCTAAACCCAGGCAAACATTAGGTGTCCTTGATCTGATGGACAGCATGGACCCCAAACACACTGGACTCAACTGGTCATGAATCAGCCTGGAAAAATGAAGTTTTGTAATTGTCAGAGCTGGCTGATTGTGGTCAGAGCAGTGGGAGGAAAACAAGGTGGTTTAAGCAGAAGGTGAGCAGTTAATAAAGGGCATTAGGGTCCCTGGCTCCATGTGGCAGCAGGTCCCATGTGGTCCCGCAGCCCTGCGACCCACTTTGAAGGTGGTGGGGGTCCTGCAACTCCTCTCTTGGTGCTTTTCCATCAGCCACTAAAGCTGCAGTTCTCAGCAATGCGAGACCTCCTCAGAAAGTTGAGCTGTGCCGTGAATTATTCCTACGCCTGCCCATCCCTAAAGCAAAGCCTTTTGGTTGGGCTCCCAAATGCTTGTTAGCCTTCTGTGACTCAGCAGTGGCTAAGTTAATGTCAGCTCTACCCAGGGGAAAATCTTCAATATTTCTTTTTACTTAAAAAGAAAGACAAAAACCCCTAACATTATTTTTAAGCTCCTAAAAGAGCATTACAAAAGAATGAAGAGGAAGAAAAAAGAGACTATGTAAAGATTGCTTACCAGAGTCCTTTTACAATAGTCAGCCACACAACAGAAATAGGTGGACATTAATTCATGCTAACCTTGCACACCTAAATACCATTAATTCATCAAAACTAATAACATTAATTCCTTCAAAAATGAGATTAAAGACAGGCACCCCTTGCAGTCATAATCTGTGGCTGATGACACTAAAATGAAACCTCCAGTATACAAAGCTACCAGCAGAGCTTGCAGAATCTCATAAATTGCAGCTGGAAATACATAAATCCTCGAGACAATATACATTATTTTCCAGGGAGCAGGCGTTCACACGCCAAACATCAGGCAAAAAGGAAAGCAAAGCCGTATAACTTCTCTCCCAACACAGCAGCTGTTGTCAGAGAAGCATGATGCCGCTTGGACCAACACTTACCTAAATCTGTCAGGTCAGAGCAGGATTTAGGACACACGTCATGGGAACCACATTTGGTTTTGGTTTGCAAACCCAGCTAGCAGAAACAAAGCATAACTCAGAGCTGGAGGTGCCCTGATCTTCTGGCAATGGATACACGAGTTTGGGTACACCACCTACCCTCGCTGGTGGATATTTGAAGAGCTGGAAAAGGTCTTTAGCAGGACCTGCCAATGCCTCCAATGGGTGCTGAGATGGTGTTAGGGTGAATAAGGACTCAACTATACATTGCTTTCTCCCTGGGGCTGCATCCAAAGGCAGCTGTAAGTCAGCTAAAAGCTTTCCTTTTAATTTCAGTGGGTTTGGGCCATTGGCCTGATGGTGGATTGCGAAGTGGCACTCTCTAAGGGTAGGCTTGGGTGGTGATGGGTGAGAAATATTAGATAAGGTAGCACAACTCCTCCGTCTCAAAGCAAATGGAAGTCTGAGTGTTCAGCTCCCGCACTCAGGGTCAGAGCTAGCACCAGGATTTGCATCTATCTGCTCACTTTCCATGTCTTGTCCTCTGCCTCATCCTGTCCCCAGAGGCACGGAGGAAGGAGTGTGCTCCGCAGCCAGCTGCCGTGTCCTGCCTGTCCCTTTCTCCCTCCTTTGCTTACCCCTTGGTGGAGACGTCCCTTTGTGCTTGTCAAGGGAAGTGCTGACCCAGGGCTTAATGTGGACTTTGGTGATGGCAGAGCCCCTCATCTGCTCCTGAAACACCCTTTTGCTACTTTACTACTCATCTTTCAAGTGCATATATTTGATCCCAATGCCTGGCTGAGCATCACCAGGGTCCTGTGTAGCTTGGGACCCTGCCACTGAGGTCTGTCACACATCTTTTCTCTTCTCTCTGTTGCACCCATTACATTTTTCTTTTCTTCCAGACTCGGGCAGAGGGTTTCACCTGCATCCAGCAGGATGGGCCACCAGACCACAGCCTTTGCCCCAGGGCTGCATTTGCCTGTGACAGCAATGGGGACCGCTGCCTGGACCCTGACAGTCAGCATGTGCCACGTCCAGCACACCTCCGGGTGCTGGACCCACAGCCGTGTGCTACCTACAACTGCGTCTGCACTGGTCTTGGACTTTCACTGACTCCACTTGGAAATAACAGAGTTGTGGACAGGCCTGGGAGGGCGTTCACAAACTTGCAAATTCACAGATTTCTATATATTGCACTCAGAGGTCTCCAGTCTACAGATCACAGCCTGGTTGAGAGCAAGATCATACTACTGCTGGTGGCCACAGAGACCCAGAGATGTCTGCAGGAGGCAGTGGGATGCTGCTTGCACCGCTGGCTTGCCCGGCAGCACTACCCAGGGCTTGTGAAGGACGGTGGCTGGTACCGCCGACCCTTTGAGGCAGCGCCGATACATCCAAAACACCGGAGGCATTATTTCAGATTAAGACCAGATTAAGCCCATTTAATTTTAACTCAGATTAAGCCTCTATTTAGAACCTGGCTCTCTTTCCGATGCATCTGGGCTACCTCCCTGAGGGGCTGTGAATCACCACGGCCGGGTGTTGGGTACCACCCAGCCTCTCCCCTCCATCCTCTTAACACAGACCAGTTAAAACATTGAGTTACTAAAATAAGGCTTGGCTTGTGAAAACTCATTTAAGAGTAGAGCCACACATGGCTTTTGGGATGGGTTTTAATGCTTCGTGGCTTCAGGAGGGACCCCAACGCCTGCTGTAGTCCACGGGGGCTTTGGGTAGACGAGAGCGCTAAGGAGCCGCGCCGGTTTAATCTCTAAATAACGATGGAAGTGCAAGTGTGTGTATTACTCCAAATGAATGTATCACCCACACATGCTATGCTCTCTGCATATTTAATTACACAGCGCTTTCTCCTGCCCTGCTCTTTAAGAAATATTCCACAATCCATCAGTGCCTTTCAAAGAATAACTGATTTCAATGAAATTTAGGGAAAGAAGAGTTTTGAACCTGTTCAGACTAGCTGGAAAACAGCAGTGGGAAGAACATAATCAATCTCACTCATTTTTTACTCCTATTTGTGTTACCAGGGCATCCAAAAGGTCCAAGCCCAGACCAGACCCAGCTGTACGAGGAGATACACAACCCCCAAGACAAGAAGAAAATCTCTATTTCTGAGACGTAACGGTGAAGCGCAGCACACGAGGGATGCACATGAGTGTGCACAGCGAAAGAACGAGATGTTTTTTCTCTGACTGAGAACTACAAGTCGTCAAGGTTTCTTAAAAACCAGGTGCCACAGCAAAGGCAGGCTTTGCAGCGCTTGCATTTTTATTTGATAGATTTCTGGAGTAGCTCTTATTCTAACTTGCCCAACACAGCCTTCGTCCCAACCCTGCGTTGGGCTGTGATGTTAGGTGGCTGTGTGGTGTGTTTTCACTTCCTATTGACTGGTTGTGTACTTCCCTCCCGCTAATCCCTTGTTAATGGACACTTTCTTTGAGCCAGCTGAGATCTGAGTTATGTCGCCTTTGTGCTTCTTGCAGATTTTATTACTTGGATATCTTTGTTTTCATTATTTTGAGATTTGGGGATTTTGTCTCTTTCCTTCAGATTGATTCGCACGGTTAGAGACGGGCTGGCCTCCCACGGCTCCTGTTTGCATTTGATCCGGGAGCGGTGGGAGAGCAGCTTCTCGGCTGCAAATAACGCAGTCCTGCACTTCAGCCGCCAAAGCTGAGAGAAGACCCGCTTTTGGCTTTTGCTGGAAAGCACCTCTCGCTTGCAAAACAAAAAATAAAGCAGTTCTGCTGCTCCCCTTGCTGAACTGGGGTGCACTGGTTTTAACTGAGCTCTGCTTGCAGGTGCACACCCAGCAAGCTAGAAAACATGTGTAGCGTCAGGGAAGTGGCAGCTTGGGCAGGCGGGAGGGGGGGAGCCCCCCAACTCTGGCCCTGGGATGCTGGGGGACCCTGGGAGCTTCCAAAATGACGGAGCATGTCTGGGTGCAAGCTGTCATGATGCGGGGAAGCCAGCAGTGACATCCCTGGACACGGTACCCATGGTGGTGAGGATACACATGCACGGCAGGTTCAAGGACATCACTCTGACCTTCAGAGGAGGGAAAAAGCACAGCCCATGGGGCAGTGAGGAAGGATGGAGAGCCCAGAGAGAGTCCCCGTCAGCGGGATGAAGCAGGGTCCCTCCTCTGGGAGGGACGTGAGACCCGCTGGGCAAATCCATGGTTGCAGTGGAGGGCAAGGACAGGCTCCGGTGGGAAAGCAGAGAGGTGGAGATCCAGCAAAGCCACCAGCAGAAGGGAGACACACAATTAAAGGCTCGGTCTTCCCAATCATCTTTTCTCCTTCTGACACAGCCCTGGGCAAGAAGCAGAGCTATAAGACCATTTTTTTCATGTATATATAGTTTAGCCCCATCATCCTTCGGATGGGCATGAAGCCGGTCCAGGGAGGAAAGGCAGAGCAGTCGGTGTTGGCGTAACTTGTGCAGTCCCTGGAGAGCTGGGGCTGCATGCGGGGACCAGAAAGGCCACTGAGGGCAGGTGGGAACCAAAGCAACATTGCATCGGGTTTTCAAGACAAGGCAGGAAGGTGTTTTCTGGTACAGAAATCAGAAACCTGCCCACTGTTTCAGGAGATGAGAGAAAAATAAAAACCCTAAGAGTTCAACCAAAGGGACGTGGTTTGTGGGTGAGTTTCTCAGCCAGGACAGCAGAGCCTGGTGCTGGTCACAGCAGAGCTGTGGCCACGATGTCCCCAGAGCTGAGGACCTGCCATTTGCAGATGGGGAGCTGCTTCCAGCCCAAATGCCAGAGCCTGGAAAAGTCCTGGCATGTTCAGCATCCCCACTTTGTCTTCTTAGTGCCCTCTCCTCAAAAAATCAAAAACGAATCTGATATTTTGATGCTTCCTGATGAAAGTTACGTCTGTCAAAATGACCTTTTGGTTAAACAGCAATAGCTGGCATTAATCCTATTATTTCATCACGATTATTATTGTTTTATCAATGCAACACAGCTGCCATTTCATCCTGCACTAAGTGAATTGAAGTTCTCAGCTGGGGCACGCCACGCGCTCAGATGTGCGAAAGGCTGATAGCCGCAACATGAATCACTGCTCCTTTTCCCTCCTGAGACCCCACACTTGACTCCAAGTCTACATTGCGATGGTCAGAAAAGTCAGCTCAGCATCAAGAAAAATAATCTCTTTCCAGATCATGCATCAGATGCATCAGATGAAATTCATGGTTATCTTTTGTGGTGCCCACGGCTCCTCGCGGCTGGGCAATGTGAGGACACTTGTTAACTTCTGCAAAAGCAAGAAATGTGATGGAATTGCTGATGTCTTAAAAGAAATAACAAATAAATATAAGACAGTTCTATTCCAAGACTGATTTTAAGGCAGATAAAGATGAGGGCTAAAGCATTTCAAATCCAATCCAACAAAGTTCTTAAGCGCATGCTTTAAGGCAAGCAGAGGAATAATGCCATCGACTCAAAGGGGTTGTTTATCTGGTTATATTTATGAAGGCGCTTAAGTGCTTTGCTGGATCACGGTGTCAGGTGTGAGAGGTGAAGCACCCTGCTCGGCCGCCTGCAATGACCTCGGCACACACGGCCACGCTGGTGTGAGCTGCTCACAAGCTTCATGGGGAGACACACCCAGAGGAAGGTACGGCCGTGACAGGTAATTATAAGGACAGGAAAGCCAGAATAGATGGCCGGGGGAGGTGGAGGGGTCTCATGGGAGATCTTTGTGAGCCAGTTAGACAAACATCTGTCTGGTTTAGAGATTGCTGATCCCACCTGAGGGCCAGGCATGGATTAGGTGGCCTTTTGAGGTCCCTGCTAGCCCTTAGTGCAAGGGAAGAATTGGATCCATAGATAGGCATGAGAATGGGTATGAATATGAGCATGGGCATGGGCATGGGGATGAACATGGACACGAGCAATGAAGTTAGGTCTGAATCACCATAAGGGCCCTCTGGGACCCACCTGATGGCAGGTGCCTGGTGGTGGTGGGAGCCCCTGCTGGGACTGGGAATGTCCCAGCCCACACAGTGAAGAAGTGACAATTATTCACCAGAGCAGTTCCCTTCCTCAGGGCTTCCCAAGGGCCTCATCTCCAGAGAGTTCAGCCAATGCAGCAAGTCCCTTGTCCTCTTGCAACCCTGCGCCTGGACTCCGGACAAACCAAGGCTGAACCCCTCTCCCAGGACCAGGGTCACAATCTCAGAAGAGGACAGGCCTTAGAGGATCCCTCTGTATTTAGGAGATGGTGTCGGACGGTGCCTACTTCTTCTGCAACTCTTCATTTGTCCTTTACAAGGTTCTGTGATTTAAGAACGTGTGTTAAATCTTCTGCAACAATCAATTCAAATATACAAGTTTGGCTATTCAAATTACTTTTCCAAAAGTACTTTAAAATGCATTAAGTTATTAATTGCCTGCTGGCACTTTAATCAAATGGGAAAATTGACATAGCCAGAGGCATGTATTTTTGTGGAAAGAAAATTTATTTAAGAAGAAACAGCGGCTCTTACTGCTTAATTTAAACTGAGAAAACTGTGGAAAATCAACTGCTATGGAAAATTAATAAAACATTTCCAGCTGCAAACAGTGACTAATTGTACAAGATGAAGACTGCCTGGAATTAATAACTTGCAATCTTCTGTGTGAAGAACCCCCTACCAGTTCAATTTACTGGGAGATTAAATTACTTCTAAGTTTGCCATATTAAAACAGAACATGAATAAAATGTTAGTGAAAGCACATCTATTATTTACTGTCTGTGATATGGATATAATTATTTCCAAACAACCACAATGTGACGTGACTGGCAATATTTAAATTATTTGCTAGCGAATGTAGTTATACCACCTCGGTTCCTATAAAAGTAGCCCAAATGGATTTCTACAGATGGTGCATTCCTGCCACGAGGAATTATCTCCCCACCCTCCGCCCCGTGGTGCCCAGCATCCCTGTTTTACTGCTCTTTTAGCACCAACACCAACACCACCGTGCTTCCCCCACTGCCCCATGTCATATGAACTCCATGCCTCCTTTCCTTTGCTCGATTTTTACATTTTTTTCCCCCTTTTTAAAGCCGACTGCACTGAATACCTGGTGCAAACAAGAGCTTTGGCGGTGGCAGAGCATAATCAGGCGAATGTGTTCCCCACGTGCAAGGGCTCCTTGCTGAACCCGGTGCAGAAAGCTCACCTGCGGAGCCGGCAAACCCATGCTTATCTTTTTCAAAGTGTGCCAAGTTTGTGGGGTGCATAAGCCCGTTTCAAGGGAGCAGAAAATAAGAAGGCAAAAAAGAAACAAATCAAGGCAAGAGGTTATTTGCTAAAACCCAAACAAAACCCAGCGGGATTTTGAAGCAACCCGTGAAGGAGCAGGAGATGGGAGAGCCACGGAGGATGGAGGTGTTGCCAGCCCTCAGCAACACCCACTGGGATGCCATGCGGTGGCCCCAGGGTGTCGATGGGTGCTGAGATAAAGCAAAGAAAGAGGTTGTGCAATGCGTGGTTTAGGTGGAGGAGATTTTCAAAGCACCAAGCGAGCTAGGAATGAGGAGAGACCACCTAGGAATGTGTTTGGGGCTGATGTGGTTGACCACATGCCCACTTCCCTGCCAAGAGATGCAAAACACTTCCAGGACCTTAGCATAAAATTGACACCCCTAAAAAGACCCCAAAATACAAAGTGTTGCAGAGAGAGGGCATGGGAGGATGTTAATGGGCTGTAGGGTGTCAGTCCTTGCCCCTCTGCTTGGAAAAGATGGGGAGAAGGACTGTGTAGCAGCATCCCTGCTTTAGAGAGGGGAAACTGAGGCATGGAGCGACCTGGAGCAGCCATCTCTGGATATCAGGCTGGTCATTGTGCTGGGCATCTTGAGTCACAGCCCTGGCTGAGGGACCCACTCCTTGTCCCTCTCTATCCAGCTGGCCACTGAAGGATGCCCAAGCTGACATCCCTAGGCGCATGTCGAAGTGCTCTCAGGATAAAAAGGGATGAGAGCGATGGAGCTGGACGAACTGCAGCAGGAATCACGCAACAACTCATTCAAACAGAAAGAAATTATTTACCATTAAATGGGACTGTCTTTAAAGCTTTGCACAGACATTATTCACCAGAAGTGCAATAAGCTAAAGCTGTCCAGGCAGCAGTGTCAGAGAAGGACAGGACCAGCCACACCACACTGCCCCAAAGCCCACCTCACCCCATGGCCCCTCTTCAACACTGGCAGTCAGAAGTTAAGCATGGAGTGGTACCATCACATCATTTCCTCACCTGTACTGGTCTGCCACACCACTGCTTCCAGCCAGGGGTGGTCCTATGGACCTGCAAGGGTTCCTGCAGTGAAGAGGTCCACAGCTTCATCACATGTCCTGCAAGGAAGGCCTTCCTTTAGCTACTTGGAAATCATGCTCTAACCTGTCTGAGGACCCTTCTCGTCTTGACTTTGTGAGACAAAATGAAACACTGTACCCTCCTCTGCTATCCCCACGGCTCAAGGCTCTGCAGACCTCTGGCACTTCCCTCTGCTACTGATGGTTTTCCGATGGGGCTCTTGCTGGGATGGGATCTCAACAGGAACCATTTACACTTGTGTTTAATGGGATTTGGGCATGCTCTGTGAAAATAACTGTACTGCAAAAAAGGGAAAGATGCTCTGTGGTAACTGTGAGCATCCTTATTTGCTGTTTATTAGTCCTAATCAGTCCTCCAATGTCCTTCCCAGATAGAGGTGAGATGGTCCCTCCTGCTCTCTGCCCAGGAAGGTCTCATCAGGACAATGCTGAGCCCAAGCAGAAGGCCCTGCAGAGACAAGTCAGCTCGCTCCCAGCTCTTCAGCTTGACGCTTGGTGAAAAGTAGCTCATGTGCAGAGACAGCCTTTTGCAATGTGCTTCCAAGGCCTGTGTACGATACTGAGCCTAATTATGGGCATCGGGCATTGAAAGATAAGAAGTCCTTCTTCTCTGTCCACAAATAAACGAGTTGTAGCTCAGATCTGTAGGTTAATAGAGAGAACGTGCACGGATGGAAATGGAGTTTCCCAAAGACACTTTCGCATTTCAATAATTGAGCGTGTCACATTTAATTGCCGTAGGCCTGTCACTGTGCAAACCTGGGGACCTCTCCTCTTGATGTCAGCTTAGACCCGATTGCCTAATTGCATTACCTGGGTAATTAGATAGAAATATAGTAGCCCTGTGCTGCACAATAGTGAGGATCCACCGCCTAAGAGAATTAGCGTGCCTTTAATGGGGAAAACTTGTACACACACGCGGGCACACAGAGACATACAACTTAAACCAGCTGTAATCACACCCGTTAGATCCAGGGGCTTGTTCTCTTAAAGAAATAGTTAAAAATGACACAAGTTTGGTTCCAAAGAGGCTCCTTTGTGCTGTAGTTTGGATCCCAGCAACTAGAGGTATCAGAGACCATGAGAGCCACTACACTCCCACCATGCAGCACCTTTGCATGATCACCCAGGAGCTCAATCCAGGCCAGCTTGAGATGCTCCAGACCTGGATGCACCAGCCACAAAGGTGCATTTTAGGCTTTGTGGAAGCATAGTGCTGGGAAAAGTTTGGGGTGTTATGGGCTTCCTCAGCGAGTCACACAGATGTTTGGTGCCAGAGTCACAGCAGGTCCTCTGTGGTGGTAGCAGGACATGGAGAAGATGGAGGGAGCGGTGTTGTAGGCAGCAGGACTCACTGCCACCATGCCTTGCTGCCACCATGCCTACTGCCACTGTGCCTTTTTCTCAGCCAGGAAGGAGAATTAGCTTTGCTCTGGAGTGGGTTCAAGAACAAGAAGAAACCAATAATCCCTCCACGGCAGGGTGCAAGTCTCGTAAAAGCAAGTGGCTGTAATGCTCACCTGGAGACCTGGCGAGATTTGTTTGCCTGGAGGTCCCCTTTCCTCACCGTAGGCACAGAACTGGGGACATGCCAGCCCACAGCTGCGTTTCCACTGGCCGGGGACAACCTGCACCAACATTGCCCATGCTGTGACCAGTGAGGAACAGGAGGAAAAAGGCATCTCCATGAGGACAGTGGCTGGTATTTAAAGCAGGATTGGCCCCTTTTTCAGCCCTCACACCACCGTTCGCCCTGGCTGGGACAATCTGGTCTTTCTTTGCTTTGAAGGGCCCATTCCCCATCCCATCTCATCTCTGCCTGCACTTGTCCCACCCGTTCCTGCCACCCTCAACCATCACATTTCCCTCTGACGTGCCACCAACCCTCCCCTTCTCCTCCCCTTTTGTTGCTTTTCGCCCCTCGCTTTTCTTTATTTCTTCTTTTTTTCCCCTTAAAGAGCGAACAAAACAAAACAAGAAAAAGCAGTGCCAAGCCGATCCTCTTAACCCAACGTTCCTACCCCAGGGAGGGCTTCAGCAGCACCGAAGCGCGCGGCGAAAACCCCCACGCATTTTGTCCTGTTTCTTCATAGCAACTCGAGCAAATTGAAAGCCACGGAGGGGTGTGCCCCCAGGCACTTGGTAAATCCACTTCCTTTGTCATAACAAGAACAAATCCCACCTTTGAAGTTTTTCCTTCTTGTTACAAGGGGAATGTCTTTTGTTTAATCCATTTTAGCCTTTAATGCCTGACCTGGATCAATCCTGTTGGGTAGATTACACACTACTCACGCCGACTTTAAACTACCCTACAGGGATTTTTATTTCCACACACACCCCCCTCTCCCCACTGCATTGGTGTGAGAATCTCAGCAATAATCGGCATTACGACTTTAGACCATCACTCACTTTGAAGGAGAACACTGTCCTTTAACAAAGGGGAGGGAGGAAACCCTCAAATATCAAACAGATTAAATCAGCTTTGAGGTCTTTCAATCTCATATTCATACTGGATCTTTATTAGTTATGAAAATCAGCACAGAACTTGGCTTTGCTCTGTGTCTCTGTGTCCTCCTCCTCTGTTTCATGCTGCATTCAGGACTGAACTCGCTCGCCCTTGCAGCCTTCGCAGTGTCAATCTGGGGGAAAGCCTGGGAAATATTAGTCCAGGACTGCTGCAAACAAATGGTCAGGGTATCCAGCAGCCACACCACCGCACTGTCCTCCCCCATCGCATTGCTCATGCAAGTGGAAGACGCTGAAAACTGCTACCAGGAGGACTCAGGTGCCCTCCTTGATGACCCAGACATGTGTGATGCCGCACGGAGGATAAATCTATACATGAACCCATAACGACCATCTCATTAAACCTTACATTAGGATGTGGTGTAAAAAGATGTGACCTCAGCTCTTGCCAGCCCCTTATTTTGCAAAAGAACCTGTAGCATGGGCTTCCTTTGCTCTCTGATAACTACTTAGAGCAGATATGTCCTGTCCTGAAGCCTTCTCCTGCCTGCAGCATCTCTCTTCTTGAGAGCATTGAAGCATCAGCTGCACTGTAGGTCTCGTTGGCAGATTAACATTGGCTTCCTTGCTTTTCCTTGTGGTTTCAGGCTAATCAGCAGCCTTGTTCTTGAAGGGATACAAAGCAACAGGGCTCAGGCACACGCGGAGCTGCAGGGGACCTCCAGAGGTGATGGCAAGCAGCATTTCCCCGTCCTTTCCAGCTCCGGCACCAGGATGGAGCTAATAATGCTCCTGTTAGCCTTGCTTTGCTCCTGGTGGCCACGAAGTCAGTGCTGGGCAAGGTCTGAATGACTCAGTCCATCCCCACGAGCTCCCTGTCCTGGAAAGCTCCCAGACAGAGGCTCCACATGGTCCCTTCATCATGTCATTGCTCTTCCAACTCAAACGAGTTTTGCCTCAAGTGCAGTGACTGCTGCTTTGACCTTTCCCCAGGGAACAGCAGGGCCAACTCCTGCTCTGGGAGGCTTGTAGCCCATCTTCCCTCACCAGCCATGGCCTAGGATCACTTCTTTTCCTCCCCTCTGGACTCTGTCCAAATTGCTTACAATGTTTTGAAGCCCCAATCTGGACACGGAGCTTCCCCTCATGCCTGGTAGGAGCACACAAGGCAGGACAGCTCCCTACCAGGGCTCACATGTGACTCTGTATAATAAATCCCCCAATTAAGTTTTTCTTTAGTGCCACATTGGCCTTAGGCTGCGATTTGCTCTGCTTTCACAACCTGCCCCCCCCCCCCCCCCATGCTGCTGCTTCCCCATCTCTTCTCTATTTTACACTCCTGTGTCCAATTTTTCCTTCCTAACTGTACCCAGAAGCCCTGGGCCTTGAGGACTTGTGTCTGCTCATTTCTGACCTCGGTTCTTCAAGGTCATTTTGGATTCCTGTACAAAAGCTCTGATCTCTCCCCCTCTCCAAGCTCCACAGCAGGCAGGCATACCAGCTTGGTGTCTCATCCGACCAAGCACGAGAAGGCAAACGGAAGAGATTAAATGACCCAAATATGCCAGGGACATCTTGTACTGCAGCCCTTAAAAACCCCCAAACCTCCTGAACAGACGATCCTGCCCCATGGGTAGATGCCCTGTTGCCCCAGGACATGGCTGAGAAGAGGCCAAGACAGAATTTGGGACTTCCCCATGAGTGGGGATAAAAGGGAGACTTGTCTGCCTCCTGGGTCCCAGCTAAGTAATGAGTTGTAACCAGACTCTGTGTCCCTAAACTGACGCTTTTTAGGAGCTGGGAAGACTGGGAACATGAGGACATTGAGGATGTGGGACTCCCATCAGAGACCAGTGAATGCCAAGACAAAATTTTGCTGAAGTTGAGTGATTCAGGGACATCTTCCACCCTCCCTCCTCCAGCAGCTCACAACCAGCGACCAGCCAAGGTCACGCCAAGCACCCATCTCATAAGAGGAGGGAAACATCTGCTCATTTGGGGACTTGCCAACAGGAGCCACAAAATGCCCACCAGGTCCCTGCTGCATCACCCTAGGGGAAAAAGCAAAGAGTGGGACCATTTTACAGCAAAAATACGCCCCTGGGTTAGAGTGGCAATGGGTTAGAGCACAAGACTTTCCGTCCCCGTTCCTGACAGCATCAGCCTGGGGGATAAAGTGGCTTTTCCTTGGCTTTCGTAGGGCCAAGCCCCAGCGATGGAAGTGGCAGAACCTTTCAGCACGTGGAGCCAGTGGCCAGCTCGGGAAGGAGCCAGTCAGCCCCCAGACATCCCTCAGGACAGTCGAGTAAGGAACCGTCTTCTTTCACTTTTTATGAGATTGATATGCTTTGAAGTTAGTAACCCTCCATTAGCTCTCTATATAGCTCTGAATCATTAGGGTCAGTACATCTGCACTCCTCAAAATGAGCTTTTACCTGAATTAGCATCTCAAAGAGGCAGGACTCCCTTCCCCGGTTTTAATTCTGGCATCTCGCTGCACATCAGGATGGTTTTGGTGGCCAATCCAAGCCCCGCATCCCAAATACATTCAGAGGAACCTGCTGGCTTGTTTAAAATGTTCTTTTTCCTTCCCACTCTTTACTAAATGCCTATTATATTAATGTTTAAAATCCATTTAAGTTCATCATGGGTGGCTTTGTGAAAAGACACCGGCTCCATCATTGTAATTAGATGATTTATTGCCCTCTCGTGGTGACACATGCTAACTAGAGAAGCTGTGATTTAAATTGGATGATCCTGCCAGGAGTGTTTGAGTGAGAAATAAAGGGAGAATTATTAATACTATTAGAGAGCAGCGGCATATACGTGTAAGCAATACACTGTGCTAGGAGAGGGATTAGCCAAAACTTGTTTTGCAGCTGAGCTCTGCTTTCATGGGTGTCCGACATCCGACCAACATCTCCCGTTAACCAGAGCTGTGAGTGAGGCAACAGCAACGGGCATGTCATAAAAACCAACACGTTAGCCAAAATCACTGGGTTTAGAGTGGGAAACCACGGGGAAACCACCACCCTGGGATTTACTGCTCCAGGCCAGCCAAGTGTCCTGGCTCTGCCCCGTGAATGGGGCCATCTCTGCCCTCCCTCCTTTTTGGAGGCTGTTGGTCACAGGAAGAAGTGAAGGGGTTTAATGTTTTTTTTAATTGAAATTTTGGTTCCTCTCTTCTCCGTGCTTATTAAAATACATTAAGCACTACCTGGGTTACAAACCTTCCCTTTGAGCATGCAACCCTCCTTGTCCCCACTCTTGGGAAAGCTAGATGACTCCCAAAGTTAACCCACTGTAAAATAATTTCCCATCAGTGTAAGTGAATCCACATTAACATTTTTCTCTGATTTAATTAAAAAAACAGGCAGGCCTGAACTGCAATAATTTGTTATAAAAAACAAGTACAGACCTAGCCTGGAGCTGTTATTCAAATGCCTGGGTTAATACAGTGTAAAACCGTGAGCACATCCTCTTACGATGGGGCTTAAATCTTTTAAGAGTGGCTTATATCAATCTAGTTTAAGTCAATTCCTCACTGAGTTAAGCTAAATTGAAAGAAGCACTCAGACCCCAAACACAGAGCCGGTATTACCTAATCTCCTTGCACACAGCAATGGCTTCGGCCAGGAGCCTGCCGGCACAGTGGGAGAAGATGGGGTACCAGGGAGCCTTGGCCAGACCCCATTGAGCACCAGGGCAGAAAGTTTCCCAGTTTGATCCCTACTGCTCTTTGCAAACACAGCTGCCCTCTCTCGAAGGTCCCCTTTGCTGGAGACCGCGGCGTGACCATGTCCTTGCAGAGGACAGGGGTCTCCAGTTGACCATGCCTTTGCAATGACCCTTCATCCCCAAATTATAAGCATCTGCTCTTCAAACTTTGGAGAAAATCTCTAATGTTGGGCTGATCCAAAGCAGAGGGCAAGGCTAAAAACCAGCAAGAAATGGTTTCCTTGCAGGACGTAACTGCTACAAAAGAAGTGCCAGAGACAGTGGATGGATGCCCTGTGACCACAAAAATGTGTGTGTGCAGATGGGGACTTTCCAGTGGTAAAGGAAAAATAAAGGAAAAAATCTTTTCTCCTACCTGACAAAAAGCCTGGAGGCCACGCACCGGTTCCATGTCCAATTGCATGAGCTTTGTTGTCAAACTGGGGTCGCACTGGCTGGCAGGAGGCCCAGGAGCTCCCATCAGGATCATCGTGACCTGCACAGAGGTAAACTTCTTTGTGGTAACTAAATAAAATCAAGCCTTGATTTTTGGCATAGTCATTATGAAGCTCCTTGATTGGGTCCCATGATCACATGGGCCATCAGCCTCGGATGCACCAGCACCCTTCATCTCTGCCCTCCTCACCCCGCAGGATCCTGGCACTGAGCAGCACCTTTCCAAAAGACAGAGGCAACCCCAAATGTTGTGACCTCCAAACCCTGCCTTAACTTGTGTTCAGCCACCAGACCTCCTGCCCTCCGCATCCCTTACCAACAACAGGAAGAAACTTAAAGTCGCCACTGGTGAAATCATCAAAATCCCTTGGAAGGCCCTCAGGAGATAAAATAGACACCACTTTGAGGGTCTCACCATTCCTCCTAGTCCCGGAACTGGAGTTATTCTTTGGGCAGGACAAAAGCCAGTTTTTAATCCATTTCACATGCACTCGCGCATTTGGGCGAGCGATAATTGTGAATATAAAGCCATATGGAAAAAATAACCCTCTGCAAAGTGATGCAGAGTAAGAAACCTGCTGCTGAATACTTTGAAGACTACTAAATAAATAAAAAGTCATTACAGACAGCAACACCACTGAAATACAGAGATTAATGAACTCATAAGATTTGACTTGAAGAAACTCCCCTGTCCTTCTGCAGACCTCCCCACCAGCCCGTCATCCTGGCTACCCAGGTCTCTTCTCCCCAGTAACAAGCGATGGGACAAGAGGAAACGGCCTCAAGCTGCGCCAGGGCAGGTTTAGGTTGGATATCAGGAAAAACTTCTTCACGGAAAGGGCTGTCAGGCCCTGGCACAGGCTGCCCAGGGCAGGGGCTGAGTCCCCATCCCTGGAGGTATTTAAAAGCCGGGGAGATGTGGTGCTTAGGGCCATGGTTTAGTGGTGGGCTTGGCAGTGCTGGGTTAACGGTTGGACTCGATGATCTTAAGGGTCTTTTCCAACCTTAATGATTCTATGATTCTATTAACTTCTTTACCTCTACAGCAGAAAAAGGCCGAGGGGGGGGCAGTTTTGGCAGGACCAGAGTCCTGGCTACAATGAGCTGGAAGGTTGTTTTCCTGCAAGTTGTGTGTGTGCTCAGCCAAAAAGACCAACCTGTAACTAAAAAGCATCCCGGGTTATCCTGCAGCCCTCAGATGCTCCACTACTTGCAGTTATCCATAAGGTTCTTCAGGCTGGCGCTTGGGAAATGAGCATCATTTACCTATGGAAACAACAGCCCTTAAAGAAAGAGGGTTATTCTTTTTCTTTCTTAGTGCCCAGAAGGTGTTTTGTGGTTTTTTCCCGGGTGATGCTGGGCGGCAGGCTCTGGCCGTAGCGTGCCCGAGCATCCCTGCTCCATCTGGGCTTGGGCATTAGATGGCAGCAGCGCTCGGGGATGGAGGCGGCTTCCCTGCACCCTCCAAGGCCCGCAGGACCAACCTCAGGTCCCTTCTGCAGACCAGAGGGTTTTGCTCGTGTTGTGCATTACAGGGCAGCAGCCAATATTGGACATTGGCAGCGAATATGAAGGTATTTTGGAAAGAAGCTTTAGATTGTCAGCGTTATCCTGGATGCATTGCTGACCGTGGCCTCCAGAGCATTTTTCGGATTGATCCCAAAGCAGCTCTACCCTCCCAAGCTGAGGCTGGAAGAGAAGGGGCTACCCAGGAGCACCGGATGGTGCTGAGCACCAGGTGGTGGGGGCAGAGGGCGGGGCACGGCTCCTGCAGGCAGCGACTCCAC
The DNA here is from genome assembly GCF_047370975.1 of Nipponia nippon. NCBI lineage: Eukaryota > Metazoa > Chordata > Aves > Pelecaniformes > Threskiornithidae > Nipponia > Nipponia nippon. The sequence continues at coordinate 27,238,308 of NW_028262302.1, forward strand.
CGATCCATGAAGGTCACCTCCTTGCTCCACCCAGAGAAGTCATCTGCTAGGAAAAAACACAGGGAAAACATCACTTTTTTATAGTACAGATTAGGGCAAACATTCAGTTTGTGGTGGTGGGGCGCAACGTGGGATTATTGGAATACCTCGCTGTAAGCCTGACTTTTGGAAGCAATTTACAGGAGGAAAAGCAATGCTCCACCTCCAGACATGATTTTGGGCTAACCGGTCTGGATCCCACAGTGTTCTGGTGTCACCGGCACCGACACACCACAAGTACCCTCATCCCCAGAGACCCGATGGCAGCAAAACGGCTAATTCCCTAAAACCAGCTGGCCAAAGAGGGATGCTCTGCTAAGTCCCAGGCGTGAGTTAAGAAATCCCCACGGCTTTTCAGCTTCATGGACGCTGTTCAGGAGATGCTGGGGGTCCTTTTCGCCAGGGCCGGGTGCGCAGCCTGCGGCAGAGGGGACGTGGCCGCCAGCCCGGGATGGCAGCGGGGCGATGTGCAGCCGCTGCTCTGTCCGAAGCACTGGAACGTGGCCCGGCTGCCGGGAGCCGGCTGTAAACTGCAATGCAGACTTCTGCCAACGAGCGCCTTCAGCCCCGGGCCCAGGCCCGCTGGGCAGGAGTCAGAGAGCAGCCTTTTAATGGGTATTTTCATAAACAACGTTTTCAGCCCCACCTTTCTGATTTTGTTCCCATCAGGAACAGACCATTACTTTGTAAAAAAATTGGAGAAAGGAGAAAGGCTGCTTTGCTGTTGCTGCAGCAAAATCGTGGATGCACGAGGGGACTTGTAAGGCACAGTATTTATTTTTTTTATCTGACATATCCACTCGCTCAGTCTCACATTGTCTTATCTACCATCCCGATAAGAGCCCCAGAGAAAAACCCAGCAGAGAAATTAGCAATCAAGAGCTATTTTATCAGGTCTGTGTGACAAACACGGAGACAGAGAGCAGTGTGTCCTTTGGCCCCTCGGAGATAGGGGTGCCTAGAAACCAAAGGGCTGTTTTACAAAACAGGTCAGAAAGATGACGTGGCTTTGTGGGGTTTTTTCCCGGTACCACTTCTGCAAACGCCCGGCGCACCCATACCCGCACCCTGCGGGGAGTGGCAGCTTCAAGCCCTGGTAACTGGAGGGTGCTTGACCATGGAGTGAGTCTAGAAAGTCTTTGCTTCAGCAAAAGGTGGGTTTTTTTGGCTCAACCCTCAGCTGGTTTTGCTCCAGAGCCCAAGGAAAGATGCTGATCCCCAGCTGCCTACCATATTACCGGCACGGCAGCACACGGAGTGACCCAGATGCCCCCTGCAAGCAGCATCCCCCCAAATCCCTTCTCTGCAAATGCAAAACCCTCATAGCAAAAAACCCACAACAGACTGCAGATACTACAGAGAAAACCACAGATGAGCTGACCACGGTCTCCAAACCTGGGCAACAGCCCTTTCCCGGGCCAGGCTGGGGTCTGGCACCATGTGCCCCCACCAAATATTCCTGCCGGAGCCACCCTGTGCCTTGCAAAATGAAAAACCAGCAAGCTGCAGATAAGCAAGTTAACAAGATCAATATTATCCAAATTTATATTTAAAAAAAAAAAAAAGAAAAAGATTGCCTATAACCTTCGGCTGTGACCTTTCTCCGTCTCGCTGATGAGATTCAGCAGCCTGCCTGCCAAGAAGGAGTCGCAGGACTTGCCAAGCGCTATCGAGCAGTGTGCCCTCATGACTCAGGGGGATTTCGTGCCTTATCACATGTGCACTGCAGTGATTTCCACCGTTGGGGGGGAAGCAGGAGGTCACATTCACAAATGTTGTGAAAAAAATCCTTAATTACTCCCCCACGGGCTGTTTCGGAGCTACTGTAGGGCCAAAAGCGAGATTGAAAAGGTTCATTAAGGAAGCTGGCAGACAGATGTGCCCGAATCACAGAGTCGCAATATGGTCCCTGACCTTAAAAGAGGGAGTTGGGAACCTGACCACCATGTAATGAAAGCGGAGGATGGAAGAGCTTTAAACCAGCCTTTCTCATCAAGCATTGCGAGGGAGGCAGATGTGGTGGGGAAGATGCTATGGAGAGATTTTTTTCTGGCTGGTGATTTTGCCCTGTGCAACTTGCAGCAATGCCAAGAGAGGGCAGCCCAAGCCGGCACATCACTGCCTGGCTTTTCCCAAATCTGTACACCAAGCTATTAGGATGCTGTGAGCAAGCAGAAAAAAAAAGAAAACGAAAAAAAAGGGAGAGAGAGAGGGAAAAAAAGGCATTTCTAGCCCAAATCCCAGATGCAAAAATGCTGGGAGAGAAAATACAGGGGGAAGCCAGAAGGAGACCCTAACTTTGGAGGGATGGAGAGACTGAAGCCATGAGGTTGCAAACTGCTTGTGGGCAAGAAAATTTTAAAAGATGTGAGGTTAATCCATACCTCGCTAATAAGGGACTGTGAGGGGGGGACATGCGCTGAAGCGAGGGGCCCCGATGCAATGGCTGTGTTTCACCCCGCGTGAGGGAAGATGAACCGAGGGCCCAGGGGTTGAGGTGCTCGGCTGCTTTGTTTTCAAAATGTCCGAGGGAAAAAAAAAGCTGGGGAAGTTTCCTACCAAGGGCATAAATCAGGTTCATGTGCCCAGAGGAGCAGGTCTCGGCTACCTGACCCCTCGGAGTGGGGGGCAGTGATTTTTCATGCGAGTGGCTGGGGTTTCAGTCTCCCCCGAGCCCATAAAAGGCCTTTTCCTTGCAGAAAGAGGCAGCTTTGCACATTTCCAGAGTCTTTAATAAATAGTGACAATAAAACCGGCAGAGATAGGGGTAATGGACTGTGTCAATGTGCAAACACGTCTTCGGGGCATTTCCAAGCAAGTGGCTTTAGTTCAGCGGCCCTAATTGTGGGGGAGAAGCAGGTGGGGTGCATCGCACTCCCCAGGCGATTCAAAATGTGCATTATTCCCAGCCCCGGCCGAAACACTGAGCTCCTTTCTTCCATTTCAATGCAGATTTGGGCAGTCTTAGAAAGCGGGCATGTGTAGCTCAGGGGAAGAGAATAGCACCTCCCAATCTATTGCTCCCAGAGGGTTTGGGGAAGGGTTTTATCCCTGTTTGTGGCACTGGATATTTTCCTTTCTGAAAGAGAACAAAACCACAAGATCATTTTTTTCCTCTCGCAGTGGCCAGCTGAAGCTGGGCTACATCCAAGCGAGCATTCAGAGATGGCGTTGGGGAAAAATCCAGACCATCGAGGTGAGGATCTGCCCCTGAAGTCTCTGAATTTTACACGGACAAAGTAAATTAATCAGGAAGAAAAAGAATTACCCAGCAAACTCCCTCGACATGTTGTACCAATTTAAAGCAATGTTAATGTTGATTTATTGATTTGGAAAGGTACTTACATTTATAAAAGCAGCAAGGGCTTGTCTATAGTGCCAATAATGTAACACAGACCTGCTGTCTGTAATCCTGCAAGTCCCTTATCAGCGCCTAAAATTCATCATGTGAGAAGGATGCAAAGGGAAAAAAAAACAGGAAACTTTATTTTTCCTGAAAAAAAAAAAAAAAGGAGGCTAAGCCACATCTCCAGTAAAGGCCAAGATACTGTATAACGAGCCAACTATCCTGCAAAAAGCCAAGGAGTTAACTAGGCTGCAAATAAAAGCAGCGATCGGATGGATCGCTGGCACATCTGAGGCTCAGGGATCAGTTACTTGAACAACCCTGTAAATCCCTCAAATAGCCCCAGAAGCAAAAGTCGGTTCCTCCAGGGATTCAGCCGAGCAGCTGGAAACAGACAGTATTTCCCAGACGTTCCCAGCAGGAAAGATGGGAGCAAGGAGCAATTTATAGGGGCATCTTGGTATCGTACGAGGGATGATGCTTTAGGGCTGGCTGAATACAAGCACAGAGGACCTGTGAATAAACTTGGAATGACCTTCCCCAAATCCAGGAGTTTTATGTGTGTATTTAATGGCAGAGTTTGGTTTCTGAAAAGCCCCGAAGGTCAGAGTTGCTCAGCAAAAAGATGCTTTTCAGTACGAAGGGCTTTTTGGACACGGGTTTACTCTGGGCAGCTCGGCAAAGCACGATGCCAAGTGAAAAAAGGTTTCAGAAGGAAAAAGGCTGAGAGATGCTGGATGCCAAGAGCCTGGCAGTGGCCATGGACAGACATCCCTGGGGACAACATGGGACAGGGTGGCCGTTGCTTTTTTCCCAGGTCACCACAGGTCCCTCTGCTTGGTGGCTTGTCCAGAAGAGATTCATTAATGGGACGGAGGCAAGAGGAAAATCCCCTTACACAGCAAAGGCAAACCAATAACCTGCTCCAGGCTTGCTGTTAGGAGAGATGTGGGAATAAAGACATTTTTCAGAATAGAAGGCAGAAAATAAATAATCTCTCATGGATCCAGCACAGCCCAGGTCAAATAGGCAGTGCAGAAAGGACTTGCTTGTCCAAGAAAAATCCATATAAGTTCCCCACAGTTTGATCAGACTCCTTACCAGCTTTTCAAAGTAAGGGGGAAATTGAGCTTCTTGCACAAATTCTGCCCCTGAGATTATTCCAGGTTGGACCAACCCAGAGAGAATAGAAAAGCAAGAAAACCAGTCCATTTTCTCAGCCTGGACATCTCCCCTCTGCATCCCGTGGAGCTCCTGGATGGAGCCCCCGTGTCCCCCCATGCCCAAATACATCCCTGGAGGATGGGGTACCCCATCTGCAGTGGGAAAGAGGGGGGTTGCTCTCTCAGCAGACAAATTATCCACAACTTGTACAAGCCGCAGAGGTTGTTTCAGTTACTAAATGATTAAAGCATCTAATCGCTGGAGTGATGAGGATGAATATGGTTTGAAAAACGGGATATTTGGGGAGGAGAGGGGGTTCCTCCAGCATCTCTCTGGGGGCTCGGCCATAGGAGCCCTCCAAAAGAGCCCCAGATAAGTAAGACATCATTAATAAATCAATGACAGGGAAATGAAAATGGAAGTAGATGAATCAGCGAGCTGATCGGGTCACAGATGAAAAATAGCACATCTGCTGCCGCTTTCAGTGCATTAACAAATAAGGCCACTGGCTCAGACACACTAATGCTTGGAATAATGAAGCTTCAAGAACGATTAGAGCATAAATCACTTTTTTAAAACGTAGCCAGTCCCTCCCCGACCATCGGGAGACATATTTGCTGCATCCTACGCGTTCCCAGCAGCTGCCGGCTGGTGCAGCAGGCAGCGCCGCGGCCCCGTTGTGCTCCCAGTTTCTATAGGGTTGACTCCCACCAGCTGAACGCACTGACCCGCAGCTAATCTATATGTTAAATCCATGCCAGCAAATGCCTGCAACCTCCACACCAACCCACTCGCTGGCTGGATGGGACCCAAGTGCCTTCACCTCTTCCTTTCCCACTTGCACCGATTTGGGGTTTTATTTGGATTGAAGAGGGCAGTGGCCACAGGCTGCAAAATAATCATGGAATCATGGAATCACAGAATGGTTTGGGCTGGAAGGGACCTTTAAAGCCCATCCAGTCCATCCCCCTGCCACGAGCAGGGACATCTTCAACCAGATCAGGTTGCTCAGAGCCCCGTCCAACCTGGCCTTGAATGTTAATCTGCTCTGTGTTATCGGCTTGGGTTTTGGGAAGGGAGATGAAGCGACTTTTCCCTGGTTACATAAAAAAGCAGCGAGCTGGGAGCAGCCCCAGCATTAACTCACAGGGTTTCCCTGGGGACCTTGGGTTTGGGTGCAGGGCCACAAGGGCGAAAGCATTGCAGGTGGACCCACGCCACGTGTTGCACATCGTGAGCTGACACTGAACAGCCACAGCTCACAGACTCCTGCATTTTTCATCCTTCTCCCTATTCATATTTCCCCATCTCCCTGCTATCGATCACGGTGACACAGCCTGGCATGGCACCCCAAAGGCTCCCGCTCATCCATCAGCTCCGTGCCAGCCACCCTGCCGAAAACCAGCCTCCGAGGGCATTTTGGGGACACATCTGGACACCCACACCATGACTCACGGATGCGGCCAGGAGGTCTCCCCTCATGGCTGCTCCCCCATTTCTCCCTGAGCATCCCCACCTCCTCCATCCCCTTCCCCGGACACCGCGGTCACTCGCACGTAAATGAGAAGATCTATAAGCTAATCAAGCTACTTCCCCTCCAGGCTTGATAGAGAGACAGATCATTATTGGTGTTTCTATTTTTAAATACACAAGAAGTGCCTGGATATTATAGCAATAGGGTCATCCGTGTCCCCGGCTTCACTGAGCTGTGACCCCCATTACCAATAACCAGGGTGTGTAAAGGGAGGCACAGCCTGTACATGGAAATTCAGCACCCAAAATATCCATGGGAGGAGGCAGTTCTTCGGATCCCAAGGACAACTGGCCTGGACAACTGCTCAGGCTGTAAAAAAAAAAAGGGGGGAAAAGAGAAAAAGAGAAGCCCCAGGCTCCTGGCATGGGGACTGCAGCATGGACCACCAAGCTGCATCGCTCTCCATCCCGTCTGGGCATATACCGGGACTGATCCTGGGCCTCATCCCGACACCAAGCTCCTCCACTCATCCATGGAGTAACATTCCCCAAAATGATTATTATTCCGCAGCAGCGGCTGCACCACCTGCCTGTAAAAACAAGAGCAATCAGAGCTTGCTCTTCCAGCCTCGTTAAATCACGTTTAAACGAGGGCAGCGCTCTGCTCGGGGTCGGGGGGAGCCGCACTCCGCAGCCACGCACGGGATTATTGTACGACAAGATTACAGAGCCATTACGATTTTATATGCCGCCGCTATCCAATTACTTAAGTACAAATGCCTCTCCCGCATGCCGAGCGAGCCAGCCCGCTCACTCCCGCGCTCCGTTGCTACCCCTGCTCCTACCAGCAAATACGATTCTCCAGGCTGATTGCTGCGTGTTGAAAGCAAACTGGAATTATCAATTTGCAAGGAAGGCTGGAAGGGCCAATATCGCTGCCACGTGTCGTTGGCGATGGGAGGATGCTGGGCTGGGGGCTTGCAAGGCTAAGGCTTAAGATCAGGCGGCAGTGAAGAGCTACTGGGGAATATCAGGGAGTTTCTGATCCTGAATGAAGAGGTCTGCTCTCGCTGCAAGATGCTCTATTTATTCCGGCGGCAGCTGCCTCCGTTTGTATTCATACTAAAAGGCAAAGGACCAGCCAGCTACATTCATTCATTAGGATAAGCGTCGTGAAGGAGCCTGCTCAGGCTGTGATTACCTGTTTGCAAGCGATATTAATCACTGAAGCAAAAACTAATTATGTGGTTCACTAGTTTTCCCTTTCCCTTCAACAGCTCTGCTGTGAAACCCCGGAACTGATGGGCAGGGAGATGCGCTCTGCCATCGTGACGGCACAAAATACCTCCTCCTTCCAAAAAGGAAAGGTCCGAGTGATTTAAGACGAGCCTGGAAGAGCTGCGGGAGCATCACGGGGTTTGTATGTGATCGACCAGGAGATTTGCACTGGGAGCCGAACTGAGTTTGCACATCACAAGCCTCCAAGGTGAAGCCCTCTGTTGGTGTGAGACGTCGCGGCTGTGCAAAGGGGTTTGGGGGGAAGCCCCAGCTGCGCCCTGCACCCCTTCCCCACCGCTGGCTCCCCTTAGGGGGAACCCCTGAAACACCCTCCATGCATCCTCGGCACAAATCAAAGGGGGGACGGCTTACACGTCCCCCGAGGCAACAGCCCTGGCAGCCCTGCAGCAGCTGGGTGCACGCTTATGGTTTTTGAGGAGAAAAAGTAAAATTCATAGTTTTTTAAAGGTAATTATAGACACCCATCCTAGGGCAACGTGACCGCACTTCTGAATTTTTTAAAGGCACCCTTTCATGTTGGGAAGTGTTTAAAAATGCAAATTTTGACCTAGAAAGAGCATCTTAGGTGTGCTTTCAAAAACTGTCCGTCCTTTGAGTCCAAAAGGCTTGGCTGGCGTGGCAGGGCAGGGTGCTTACAGCAGAGCTGGGGGTGCTGAAGTGGAGCCCCAGCAAAGCAAGGGAAAGGGAAAGGGAAAAAAGGGAAAGGGAAAAAAGGAGAAGGAAAAAAGGAGAAGGAAAAAAGGAGGAGAAGAAAAAAGGGAAAAGGAAAAGGAAAAAAAAGGAAAAGGAAAAGGAAAAGGGAAAGGGAAAGGGAAAGGGAAAGGGAAAGGGAAAGGGAAAGGGAAAGGAAAAGGAAAAGGAAAAGAAAAAGGAAAAGGAAAAGGAAAAGGAAAAGGAAAAGGAAAAGGAAAAGGAAAAGGAAAAGGAAAAGGAAAAGGAAAAGAAGGAAAAGGTCCAAACATTTTGCAATCCTGGAAACAAGACAAGGATGGGAGCAGCAGCAGGGACCGCCGGGGCTGAGCAGGAGCAACACACCTCAAATCACCTCCGAGCACTCGCCGAGGAGCAAACCAAGGGCGCCGCTGATTAAGTGGGTTAATTCCCAGCCCTAAATGATTATTTTATCGCAGCAGCATTCCTCGGCGAGGCACAAGCCCTGCCTCCGCCGGCTGCTCCCCAACCCGCCTGTGCCAGTGACAGCCTTCCCCTGAAGAGCTCCCAATCTAGGTCAGAGCCACGTTTTAAACGTCTTTCAATATTAAACAAAACTAAGACACTGCAAATAACACATCTGGGGGGGTGGGGTGGTGGTGGGGGGTGTTGTTCTGCTCCCGTCCATCAGCTTCGTGGGAAAGGCAGCCTTGAAAAAACACAATAAAAGGCTCTAACGCTACCGGGGTCTCAAATCTGGCAGAGCCCAAAGCAATAATGATGTGCCGTGCTGATATTTGAAGGTGGTCACAAGATATATTGCTCAACCTCATGCCGTATGATGGTGGTTTTGTGTCAACGCTGGAAAAACCCAAGAGTTTGCTTTCTGCTTGGGCTCCATGGGTTGAATGAGGGGTCTGTGTTTTCCCCAGCAAGGGAAGATGCAGGGTCATCTCCCCGTGCGAAGCTTTATGCCGCTGTTGTCCCATGAACAGCAGTGTGATGGGTCCAGTGCTGCCAGACCTCCAGGCATCGCAGGCAGGATGAACCCTCATGTCTCCAAGGAGCACACGGGATTTGGGGAGCATTGACCATGGGGAAAAGCAGAGGTGCCTTGTATCCATGGGCAGTTGCTCTGAAATTGCCAATGAGGGGCTGCTGGCGAGGGCAATCGGGGTCTCTGAGGCTGGAGCTTGTGAAGGAGACGGCGCTTGGTTCGGCTGCCGCCCGGCTTCGCCGCTCCATGCCCACTCTCTTCCATTCCAGATGCAAAAGTGCCTGTCGAAAGGGGTTTCAGACCCGATAAATCCAACCTCAATTTAGTGCCTGTTACAATCCGCAGGGAGAAGGACGCCCCTGTCCAGAAAAATGCACTCGCTGATTTTCATCCTTTTGATTTATAGAGCTTCTAGTTTAAGAGATGTTCCTCTCCTCTCCAAACGAAGCAGACACTGACAGCTCCATCCATCACCCGGGCTGTCAGAGGCCCAGTGCTTTAAATAAGCTATTAAAGTGAGATCTAGCTGGTTAACAGTCATAACAGATCAGAAATCAGAGACTTTACTTACTTCAGTGCCTGGTAAAATTAATTTCCTTTTAATGACTGAGGACCGGAGGGAGAGATCGCTCCAGTCTGGGAGATGCAGAGGTGTTTCTGACCCTGGAGGTGGATGCAGCATCGGCTATAAGCATCTGCCTGTGCTTGCTGTGGAGGAGGAACCTGTCTTCGTTACTGATGGCAAAGCCTAATTAATGGTCTCAAACACCCACGGAGCTTGGCTGGGTGAAGGAGACGGCAGCACTTTCCCTGGCAGCCCTTGGGGACCCCTCCATGACTCGCCGGGGATGCGCTAGGGTGAGAAACAGGTATAAAACTTAACAAATTTAAATAACTTTTGCTATATATTAACATTACCTATTCTGCTTTTTGTTTCCCTAGAGTAGATGTTCATTACTTATAAAATGAGTATTGCAACAGATGTTAAAGATGAAAGTTTTCTTGTATAATTAATCCTTGAACTTGTTTTGGTAAGCCTGAAAATTACAGTGTTAGAATAATTAGTGCTGTTATGCAAAGTTTATTGCATATATATGACTAAAGAAAGAAACATGATCTAAGTGTGATTATCTAAGGAAAAGTCCTACAGAAGACTGAAATTGAACATAGTTACTGTAATTATCTAAAAGGAAGTCTATTACTGTATGAGAAAACTGTCAAAATAATGATGGGGGCTCCTACAAGTCATGCAGAAGATCAATAAAGCTAATCCTACATCCTAGCTTGAGCATTTAGAAATTGTATTTTGACCTTAATTCACAATGGAGCCATTCAAAACAGATGTAATAAATGGGCTATAGTACTTCTTAATTAAAAAATTAAAACTAGTCCTGCTGGGCTGGGACCATGGCGGGGACAGGTCGCACAGTGCTCTGCCCAGCCAAGCCCATCTCATCCCTGAAGCAACCAACAGCGGTGGCAACGCAACACGTTCCTCAGCATTTTGCTTTTCTCCCGGCTCCCCGCAGGAAAATCTCAGCACTTTGTCTTTTTTAGTGAGCCTGGCGTCCTTGTCATCTTTTCCCTTTCGATTTCCACCAGCCCATTTCATCCCTTCCCACCCCACCATCTGTCTTGTCCACCTTCGCTCCTTAATCCAATCTCCCTGCTCATATCACCTTGCCTCCGCGCCGCGGCTGATTTATTTCGGAGCAGCCGGTTTGTGCGCTGGGTGGGTCGGGACACCTGGAAATTGCTCAGATTTAATTTCCAGACCTGGGAGGGGAGCCAGGGAGGGTTTGCTGGAGATGTCCGGCCGGAATAGCTCCATTGGCCCCACCGAGACAGAACATGAAGGGGAAATTGGGACCCCCAACCATGTCCCCATGCTTTTGTCGCTGGATAATTAATGGCCACCGATGCCTTGGGGGAAATCCTGCTCTAAACCCTTGCTTGGCTTTAAGCCACCCACCAAAACAAACTGCTTTGCCTTTATGGCATTATTTTACCTTAGGCTGACCGGTAAGTGTTGGTTCCCAGCGATTAAAACGCTGCTTTTCAACAGCAGAGACAGCTCGCTCACTGCTCAGGGAGTATTTAGTTCCTCCAGAGCAGCAAAGCCCCATCTGAGCTGGTCCATTGGCCACAGGTACCTTGGTGTGTTGGGGCAGGGATGCCATCACCCCACAGCTAAATGCACAAGTGATGCTGAGTCCCCAGCCCAAACCCCCCCGAGGTTTGGTTTCATGAGCGCAGTGCCACAAAAGCTCTTGTCTTTATATCCACAGGTGAATATTGGGCCCCGCAGCCTTTGTTCCCAGCCCAGCAGAAGGTGGGGGGCATGGGGCTGCGGGATGCTGCCTCCTCCTTGGACTATGCATGGGAGAAAGCCCTTGTGTCCCCTCCCTGGGGGCCCGTTGTGCTGCTGCAAGGATGGGGGAGCACGCCGGGCTGCGGAGGCGATGCTAATACAAATTTATTAAGCTCAGAAGAGGCTGGTTTTGGCAACCAGCAAGGGCTGTGTTATCTCCCAACTGCTCACTTGCATTGCCATCAGGGCACGGCCACCCTCCCGCCACGCCCCACGCTCGCGGGGACAAGGCCACGGTGACCACGAGTGGGGCTGGTGGCTGAGCTCCTCTTTGCAGGGGATTTCTGCCTTCAGATGCATTTATGAGGCATCACTGCAGGGAGCAGAGAGCCTAGGGAAGGAGGTGGCCAAGGGACCCCTTCTGCAGAGTGACCCTGTGGGACAAGGTACAACCATGCCACAGCCAGGGACCATCTCTCGCCCTCAGAGCAGCCTCCATCTCCATCAAGCCAACTGCGACAAAAGGCAGCCAGGGATTACACCATCGATTGCACCAAAAGCAGAGCCTGCCCAGAGCTGCTCACCTCCAAGAGCCATCCCTCCATAGAATCATAGAATCGTTAAGGTTGGAGAGGACCTCTGAGATCATCGAGTCCAACCTGTTAACCTCACTGCCTGGTCCACCTCTAAACCATGTCCCTAGGCACCACATCCACACATTTTTTGAACACTTCCGGGGACTGTGGTTGCACCGCTTCCCTGGGCAGCCTGTTCCAATGCCTGAACACTCTCTCCGTGAAGAAATTCTTCCTAATATCCAATCTAAATCTCCCCTGGCGCAGCTTGAGGCCATTCCCTCTCGTCCCATCGCTTGTTACTGGGGAGAAGAGACCGACCCCCCCTGGCTCCAGCCTCCTTTCAGGCAGTTGCAGAGAGCGATGAGGGCTCCCCTCAGCCTCCTCTTCTCCAGGCTGAGCACCCCCAGCTCCCCCAGCCGCTCCTCCCCAGCCTTGGGCTCCAGCCCCTGCCCCAGCCTCGCTGCCCTGCTCTGGCCACGCTCCAGCCCCTCCATGGCCGCCTTGGGGTGAGGGGCCCAGCGCTGAGCACAGCATTCGAGGGGCAGCCTCACCAGTGCCCAGCACAGGGGCACCATCACCCCCCTGCTCCTGCTGGCCACACTATTCCTGATACAAGCCAGGATGCCGTTGGCCCTCTTGGCCACCTGAGCACACTGCTGGCTCATGTTCAGGCGGCTGTCAACCAACACCCCCAGGTCCTTTTCTGCCGGGCAGCTCTCCAGCCACTCCTCCCCACGCCTGCAGCGTTGCATGGGGTTGCTGTGACCCAAGTGCAGGACCCAGCACTTAGTCTCCATGGGCAAAAGGCTGGAGCAGCAGCCACTTTATGATCAATTGGTGTTAAATGCATAAATTGTTCCTTGGGATTCACCCTCTCACGCAGGCAGGAGCGGTCCAGGCTCCTGCAATCCCACCTGCTTCGGCATAGCTAAACACCATGATCCCTGCTAAAAGGAGTGGTGGAACTGAGCACCAGGAAGAATTTGGGAGGAAGGAAATTGCCAGGGCTGCAGCAGTAGATTCACCCTCCCTTTGCCCCGCGTTGGGAAACAACGTTTGTTAATAGGTGAATTGGCTCCCCCTCGGCATTAATTACATCGTTATCATCTATTGCGCGCTTCCTCAGCGGCTGGTTTTGCAGCACGCGAGGGAAGTCACGTCCTTGCCGGAATTAAACAAGACACGAGGCCCTCGCCTGCCTTGAAATGAGTTTGTAAACAGGGATTTTGCTGGCATTTGCTCTCATCCAGGTAATGCTTCTGAGCAAAGAGTCAAGCCCAGACCTGCTGTCTCATACTGGTATCCCAGTCCCTTTAATACCCAAAAAAGCAGTTTTCCTCCCTTTGCTCCGACCCCATGCATGACCGATGCCATCCTGCAGACACACACGGCCAGATCAGGGAGTTCATTGGGATTAAAACCAGCCTGCAAAGAAAAGAGAAAAGGGTTGGTTTAATTCGGATCGGTTCCCGGATCAGGTTTACAGTGCAGCCCCAGGAAGGTTCGCACCAGCACACGGAGACAAGGGCTCAGGGCAAGGACAGCTCTGCTAGGCTTAGTTCAAAGCAGTTGCAAAAATACAGCTTGATTTACCCTAGTGCTAAAGCTTGCCCAAGATTAGGGAAGAAATAAGACGTGAGGATAATCCAAGTCTACCAATATCTCTAATTATAACTATGGAAATCTAATTACAGGTGAGCAGGAGCATCATGGGCGCTGGGACCGCATCCTGCCCTTTCCCATCTCCGTGGGACCTTCTGCCGGGGGAGACATGGAGCAAACTGTTCTCAGGGGCTCCTTCTTGCTCTGTTGTTAGCTCCATCAAAAAGAAAAAAGAAAATAATAATAATAAAAAAAATAACCAAGGTCACAGCATGAGGGCAAACAGCTCCTTTTGGGCAAGGAGACGGGGCAAAGGGAGGGGTCACGTGTGGCGACGGGGAGCACGCCTGGCACCGAGGGAAGCTCAGCCAGACAGTGATGAATGGGCAGGACAATGAAAAGATACAGCCGTATTTATTACCACTGGTCATTTCTGACAGCAGAATGTTAATAAGAATACTAATAGTCAATATTTCTTCAGGAAAGGCTTCATCCATTTTTAGCAGCTTGCTGGAGCACAGTAGATGAGTTTCTCATGGGCTGTTTCTTGTGGCTGCCGACATGACGTGATGAAATCTGAGCTCCTCGAGCTACGGCACAGTGCGGTGGCACAACTTTATTGGGCTTTCAGAAATCCAATTTTTACTGTGTCCAATATTGTGAGTTGATTAAACCTGATTTGAATCGACAAACGTCTGGGAGGGTGGGTGGTAGCTTACTGTGAAAGAAGGGAGAGAGTTTAATAAACAGGCTTGGAAGATAAAAATCTACTTTTATTCCAATAAAACTCCTGTCTCAGAAAGCTGATGGTAGTGTGAAGGGTAAGAGAGAGAGAGAAAGAAAAAATAAGACATCTCCAAGCCAGTGAAGACTCAAAGATACTGAGAGTACAAGAGATTAAAATGAAAAAGCAGCCACGAAGGCGGTATCTGGGTGCAGGACTCGCGGGCAGAGTTTGGGAACGAGGTGCAGAGCACAGGGTGCTGCAGGGAAGCCCCCACCAGCACGAGAGCAGCGCGCCAGCATTTCAGCGTGGTCGGGGAAGGGCTGATCCTGGGAGGGAACAGCCTCTGCTGAGCTCAGGACAAGATCAACCTTGCCTTCCACCCGCAAAAAGCCAGCTGGGCTGAAAAACGGGCTGCTTTTTTGGTTTAAGGTGATGGACCGCAGCACCCAGGGCACTGCCGATGCTGTGGAAAAGCCTAGGACGGCAAAAGGAGAATGCAGATGCCCTCTGCTCCTGTCCTGCACCTTCATCCAGCCTCGGTCAGGCTTGGGATGCAGCTCTTAGGGTGCTGAGCATCAAATCCCACCCCCAAACCCCAGCTCATCTCGCAGCTGCTTCCCGGGGCAGCTGTCTGGCATCAGAAAATTGTGCATCTCCCCTGGACCTGCCCTCCTCAGTCCCCAGGAGAGGACGGGGTGCCTGGCCATCCCTCACGGCACTCCCCATACCCCCACGTCAGCCCTAAAAGCCTTCGGTCCTGCAGGTTACACCGCCCGAGCTGGGAAGATCCCCAGCCAGCTCCTGCCTTACATTTGTACTCCCCTTCCGATAAACCCAGAAATCCTTCACTGCTCGGAGCCTCGCCTGCATATTAACCGGCAGCAGTCGGTGCGCTATAAATTCCCCGCATCCCTCTCCAGTAGAGCCATTCGGCGCTGTCAGAGCCGTATATAAAACCTTCCCCCATGATTTAGATAGGAGGGGGAGATTAAACACAAACTGAGCGCTCTGCAATAGAGTCTCTTTCAACAGCTGCCTGAAAACTGCGGGGTCCGGGCGAGCCCCTGCTCTGCATCACTCGCGCCTCAAAAACCGCTGCGAGGTTGGGATATGGGGAATGTGCTGTGCCGAGCCACGGCGCCGGGCTGAAACCACGAAATGCCATACCTGGAGGCGAGGAAGGAGCAGATCAGAGCCCCAGCTCCTGCCAGAGCCTGGCATCGAGCAGGTTTTACTGCCCTGCAAAAATATATTGTCCTGTCCTCTGCAACCACGGGAGTCCTTATTATTCAGCCTGCATCCATGCTGATGGCTCTCTCCCAGGTAGCTAAAGATCACAGCCAGGGCTGCTCGAGACAGTCGCTGGGGCTTTTTTCATAAGGAGTATATTGTCAAAACGTACAGGCTTTTTGCAAAAGGTTTCAAAGAATTTTACAGCCAGGGAGTGAAGACATAAGCTGTTATTCTCGGTTGTCCTAGAGAGACGATGGGCAGAGGCTGAATCAGCGTCCGAGATGATGCTCACGGCTGTTTGAACAAAAGCAGAGTGCAAACTTCAACCAGTGTCTCCCATCAGGCCAGGAAGCATTTGGCTTTCCCCACATTTCTCTACCTCGACATCTGGTTTGAACAAAGAGGAGGAGGCATTTGGCTGCGTATCCCCCGGTCCCCAGGGTTCGGGCATCCTACACGAGTGCCCCCAGCGCGTTTGCTAAGGAAACGTTTCATGGGTGCGTGGGCATCCCGTCCCCCCGGCGCCTGGCAGACAGGCACATCTGCCCCCACCCAGTAAGGCCAGCACATCCCAGCCTGGCTGCTGGCAATCCCACCTCTGCCCCAATTTTAATTAAATGGGAACATTAAGTACCTTGCATCAACCACAAAGATCCTCGTTATGTTGGATTTCGGTCTCTTTCGAAAAAGATTGCAGCTTTAGCACAAGCAGATAAGGCAAAGCTCAGTATTTGCTGTAAAACCTGCTTTCTGCGAGGCAGCCAGCCCTCGCCGTGCGGCTCCCTGCCGTCGCTGGCTCCTCTCCAGCCCGGCGGCTGCATCTGGGCAGCTACCGAGAAGCCCAGGGTAGCATCGTGCTGCATCTTCTCATCTGATAAATGTTATGTTATCACATGCCCTCTATAAAAGACACCCAAACACCCACCTGGACATTGGGTGACACCCATCACCTTTCCTTTACCGCCTCCGGCCGATGAACTCGCCTGTCGGGTGAGGACAGGGATGCAGAGGCACAGGGACAGCTTTGCTCAGCATCCCTCGTCCCTCTATGGTCTGATCTTTTCCTTTTTTTTTTTTTTTTTTTTTCCCTTGAAGGCCAAAGCAAAATAGCAACATTATTGTAGGAGCTGGGGGTCAGTTACGCAGCCAGGACCCTGAGTTTGGAGAGATACAATCAGTGCAAGCACTTTTCATCACCCCCCCTTCCCACCTTTCCCCTTGGCTGGACGGGAGCCAGGCCACACACCCAAACGGGTGGACCAAGCCCTGGGGAAAGAGATTACAGATGCGGGCTCCATCCCAACCTCACACTTGTTTTATTGCCCTCGTGGCTATCATAACCTAAACACGCGAAAGGATCAGCCTGACCCTCCTTTTCCATCCTCCCCCACCCATTTCCCTCAACATCATATTTTCCCTCCATCACTTCCAGCTCTCTCCCCTTCTCCCATGAAACCAGGAGCGTTTCCAAAGCCGTCAGCCCAGGAGGTTGTCCCTGACGGGCTTCGACGTGCACGGTATCGATGCATATCTCATCGTGATGCGTGCATCCCCTGCAAGTGCAAATCCACCTGTGTCTGGGGTTCAGGGCACTCACGCCAACGTGAAACAGGAGCAGTTATTGCCAGGACCTAAAAACCACAGCCCTGGCAAGGTTAAGTGTACATGTGCAAACCCTCCTTGTCCTGTTGGCGCTGTGGGTCTCCGAGTTACAGGAATAGGGATAACACGGATGCACCACACAAAAATCCCACTCGGGCTTACGCTTCGCTGAAGCACCTCTGGATACGCGCGGGCAGCAGCAGGCAGGGCCTGCAGGCAGCGCCAGGCTGCCCCGAGCCGCCGGCCGAGGGAATCGCTCCCCAAAAACCAGCACAGGTGTTTAACAGCCCCAGATCTGTGCGTGGGTTTTAAGCACTTTCAAAATAAAACCATTTTCTGCCAGGATCACTCAGAGCAACAGCCCGTCTCCAGGGCAAACAGGCGGCAAAAGACATTTTCAACCCAGCTTTTCAAAGTAACCAGGTTGTCCTCGGTGGCTTGTAGCTGAGGGACGGAAATCTCAAAACCAACCCCCCCCCATTTTCTATAAGATGAGGGTTGAACAAAAACTTTAATTTCTCAGGGATAAAGTTACATTTTGGTGTCATTTTGCTGCTTTAAGTGTTGCACTTTGGAGGGTCCATACTCAAATCCCTGGCAGAAAAGGGAAAATAAATAAATCCCCAAGAATTTTGACCACAGATGCTCCAGGGCTTGGGTTTTTCACCTCATCTGAGAACCAGCCCCCATCCAAACACATGAGGTTTTCCTGGGAAAGCTGCATCTTTCCATGCACCGGCGAGCCAGCGGCCCCCGGTCCTTCGCAACGACCCCAAATCCCTGCAGCCAACAGAGATTTTGCTCTGCCAGGGAGAATAAAGAGGGAAATGACACAATTAACAGCTCTTCTGGCGAGAAGGAGCTGTGCTTATTTAAGGAAACGAAAAGCATCCCTGGCTCCAGCACGGGCACAGCATCGTGCCGTGCCAGACACCGCTCGTCTGCGGCCAAAATCCCTGCCCTGATAAGCAGCATCCCCTCTCCCCCCAGCACCCCCTCTTTGCCGAGCCCGCCCACACAGGAGAGCCCTTGACTCAGTTTTTGTTTATTCCCTTATTCAATTTTCCTGTCCCCAAATCCCTCAACATTTTTAAGCCAGATCAAAGCCCTGTTTTAGGGCTGTTTTTTTTAATTACTCATAATTAAGTGATTCTTGGCAGGGAAGACTATGGAAACAGCGTTATCCCACAGACAGAAATTCAGCTAGGAATTTCCTCTTAGCCTCCTAACCCTAAATACATCTGGAAAAATGTATAATCACTTTATTTACCACAGCAAGTATTTCCTTGCAAATACAACCCTCTCACAGCACCCTAGGACCTTCATCACAACAGCCTCCGGCAAGACCTTGAGCTGTGCCTTTGGTTCCTTATTTGTTGAGCTCCATTGGGAAAGTCACTGGGAAAAAACCCTCCGGATTTTTTTTTTGGGGCTGTCTATTTTTCAGTGCGTTGGCTGGTGCTAGACAGCGAGAGCATCGCCTGCGCCCGCACAACGCTATATATTGCAGGAGCTGAACATCTGCTGAAAGCGCAGTGGTTTTGGCTGCCGTCTCCATCGTGCTGATGCTCTCCCGTGAGTTACAGTGCGGCCGTGACAAAGCCCTCGCAGCCCTCGCCGTAAAAGCAAAGTGGCTTTGGCGAGGGGAGGAAGGCAGTAAATCTCTGATTAAAATACCTAGGTGCATCTTTTCTTCTGCCCAGGCTGATGGGAACCCGCAGAGCCGGGGATGCTCAGATGCCGCGTCTGAGCTTTGCTTTGGAGCAGAGCTGTGGCTCCAGAAGAGCAATGCCACTCTGAGGGTCTTGCAGCATCTTGCATGCCATGGTTCGGGGTCTGGGGCTGCCTCTGAGCCTGGTTTCTCTCCAGGTGGGTGCAATGACATCTGGTAAGGGCGTTATGGCAGGGTGCGTTGGAGGGCACCCAGTAGCATGGGCTCGAGGGTGCACGGTGGGTGCAGCAGCCACACAACGCAAGGGCTGGTCCCCCACAGTGACTCGACCGTGCTGTGTGTCCCCATAGCTCACCGAGCCGCTCAAAGATGCCCCAGGAAGGGCTTTGCAAACCAGCACAGCATACCGAGGGAGGAGAAGAATGAAAATCACTGGGTATCCCGTGCACAAGCCAACAAGTCCCCATGGACTCCAACAGCCACAAGCTCTCCTGCACCCTTACCCCCACCCGTCGCCCCAACGTCTGGCCTCTGCACACGCCGCATGTTCGTACATCCACGTTAGAAGCGCAGCCTTAAAAAGAAAAAAATAATTTTTGAAGTTCACCAGCGATGCCTTTAGTTGTATTCCTACCAGCAGCTTAATCCTGGTGGAGTTCACATGACAAACATCAGACACATGATACCCACAACTGACACATGATACCAGCCCCAGGGTGCTTGCTGGACCCAAAACCTGGAGATATGCAGGGAAACAGGGAAATCCAGCCCGTTCATCAGCAGTCTCCTCCAGCCCTTCCTTTTTATTAAGATCTGCCTACAGTCTTGGTTCTCCAAAGCCCCAAACCCTTTGAAAGCAGAAGCATCCTTCCCCCATGCTCCAAAGGGGAAATAAACCCCAAGATTGCTCTTTTCTCACATCTCGCAGCATTTTAGGAAGACCACATGGGTCTCCTGGGACAGGTAAGGATGCAGCCACGGCTAAGACAGCCCCAACGTGCCCTTTCTAAGCTCAGGACTGTTACCCAGAAATGCTCAAAGGACCGATGAAGCAGGTTGAATAGGGTGGGCTGCTTCCCCAAACCCTAGCGCATCTCGGGGAACCATCATCCTCCTGCTTAAACCCCCCAAACCAAAGAAACCGTGTTCACCTAACTCCAACGCTCCCTGCCGGGCCGGGTTGCTTTGAGCTCATCACATTCTCAGCTTTGCACTTGAGTTTAGCTCCACTTTTCCAAATAAGCTCAAGGAAAAGCCTATATCCAGGACTGTCAGCTCTAAATATTCATAAGTCATGAGACTGGCTTCAAAGCTGGCAAATTTTTTAGAAACTCACTCATACATTGCTATTATTCAAAATTGTCTTAATTTTTTTTTTAATGTTCTATATTTGGCTTTCTTTTGATGTATCTTCTCTTCGGGTTTGTGTTTTCCCCTGCAACCATATGGGCTTTAAAAAAGAAAAAGACGACGAAAAGATATCTGCAATTCTGATACATTCACACAGCTCCAGATGTTAATCCTTAAAACAAAGCAGATAGCGGGGGGGGAAAAAATCAGGATGAAGCCACAATAGCTGGTGGGAAGCTCCAGGAATCTGCCTCTGCACCCGAAATCCTGTCTGGTACCCGGGGCGCCTCGGAGGTCCACATCCTATGCTCAAGAGTGGTGGCAGGGACCAAGATGGGTACCTTATGTGTGTCAGGTGCCTTATTGCTCTGCTGGATTTGCATTTGGGTTTGCTGGAAAAGCAGGAGACGGCCATAAATCTGCAGGTAAAAACCTAGAAAAAAGCACTTAAGCAACAGGGATGTCTGTTGAATGAATCAGCGCTGCTCCCACGAGCTGGATGGGGAGACAGGGTGAATCCCCATTTCCCATGGCCGCATCCTGCACCCAGGACCGGGCAGAAGGAAAATAAACTCTTTGGTTCCTGCTCCTGCTGAGGAAATTAGAGGAAAACCCCATGCAGCAACCCGGCGAGCATCCCCAGAGCGTGAACCCTGGCAGCACCCAGCCCTGCCCATGGGCTTCTGCATCCCCAAGCAGCGCTTTGCAGCGCTCCCCAAATCTGAGCGACAACGGAGATAATCCCAGCCACCGCGCCAGATGTCTGCCTCATCCCGCCATTGCACAGCAAAACGCTTTGCATAATCCGATTAAATAAAACTGATGCGTTGCTCGGCACGGCGCGGGGCCAGTGGGAGCACCCAGCTAATCACCGGGGAATAAAAGCTACCAGGACTTTGATCACTGCTGTAGTATTCTCTGAGGAGCAGCTTTACCTTGTAAATCCTGGAATACATAGTTTGATGTTCTTGCTAGAGGGAAAAAAAAAAAAAAGAAAAGAGAAAAATAGGGAAGTAAAAAGCAAATGCCTGGGTGCAGAATGCTTGTGCACTAACAGACTGGGTGAAGAAGGGCACTTCTTACTGGTACTAGTGGAAGCAGCTGTCAGTCATCCCTGCACATCACGGCTCCGCTCCTGTAAAAACCAGAGGCAAGAAACCTCCCGGAGCCAAGCGGCAGCTGCCACAGTGCAGCTAATAATATCTATCTAATTCATTGTGGATAGCAAGGAAATTGTAGAAAAATAGAAAGATGGTTTGGGGTGGATCCAGGAGCAAAAAACGCAAGGGGGGTAACCACCAGATGTCTGTCCCAGGTGGCAAACCGCATGCATTTGTGCAGGATTCAACTCAAAGAATAAAGAAATGCAAAACTAACTGGTTCCACTGGGTGGTTGTGTAGGAAATAAGCATCCAACACACATGCTCTCATTCTTAATGAGAGCATGCTCAGGTTTACTAACAGCCCAGCATGCTGTAGGGAACGCAGCGAAATTTCCAGGAGGCTTTCGACTTCAAACACCCTGACATTTAAAAGCAGGACTGCAAAATATCAATAAACAGAGGCTAAGTGGCTTACGGCACGGTCAATACCGGACTCTGGCTTGGGGGAGCTCCCAGGGCGCAGCGGGGATCAGCGCTGAGCCGCTGCCTGGGGACCTCGCTGTTAACGAGCTGGAAATCCAGCTGAACATCTCTGCTGATCGCATGCAGAGCGTCAAGAAACGAGGAAGGCAGGACGGTTATCGGAGCAAACGGGCTTGCTTGGCAGGCTGAGCACAGTCCCGGGAGCGACAAGGGGGCGGCTTTGTGGTGAGGGAGCCCCAATCCCACCCGGTTTAGCTCAGAAAAACCAGTAACTCCCATTACTTACCAGCTGCCCGGAGCCTTGCGGATATGAACAAGGCGGCTGCAAAGATGGGATGTGATCTTACATCTCTGTATCCCACTGAGGAACTCAGCGGGAAAGTGCATGCACAGATCTAGTAAAGAAACTTGAAAAAGCACAGAAAAGCAGAAAAACGATTTTAAAGCCAGAGAAAATACCACGTAGAAAGGCTCATGAGGATCTCATCCTGCGTAAGCTTATGGGAAAGAAGATTGACGGTGGCTTGACTATCGTTCAGGTGCACCTGAACAAGAAGAAAAAACTGAGAGCTGAAGGGCTTGTAGCCTGTTTGGAAAGTGGATGCTTTGAAAACAAGGCCAGACTTAACAAAATAAGGAGGTACACATCGTTCGTGGGGAAGGTGAGCGGGCAGGCAGCCTCCAAGGGAAGCTCCAGGAGATTCCTCTCCAAATGTCTCAAAAATGAAGATGAGATGCGATCTTGGGAGAGATGCACTGGTCGGACGCAAGCTCAAACCAGGTTGGCACCCAGCAGCCTGGGCTGGGTTTTTGATCCCTCATAACTCAGACCTGTGGATCGAAGGTGGCCCCGAAGCCCCGAGCCCTCTGGGGCTGAGCTCCCAAGGGGTGCCCTGAGGAGGGAGGCTGGGGGAGCAGCACCGCAGCAGAAGCGGGCACCATCGTAGGTGGCACAGGCTCTCAGCAGCCATCTCCTCATCCATCTGCTTTCAGACACACCAGCCAAGCGCTGTCTATATGTGCTCTGCCCCACAAGCCTCTAGAGACACCAAAACCCCAGCAAAAACCTGATGACAGTGGCTCATCCTGCCTGGGTTCCCATCCGTGTCCATCTCCCCTCATTCCCTCTGCTCGCAGCATCCCGCCGTGCCCGGCCGCTGGCACTGGGACCGTTACTGCCTTTTCCTTTCCATACAGCCCTTCAACACAGCCCGCAGGTTGTTTTATTGGGAAACCAGTAGATCACCAGAAACATATAGAGCAAGTCCTTGAGGGTGATGGTGCGTTGGGTTTTTATGCTGCACGGGCTCAGGACAGCTCACAAGGAAAGCAGGAGGTGGCTCAACAGTGGTGCATAATCCTACAGTGATATTCTGTCAATGGGAGCAAACACACAGCAGAAAATGCTGATTCTAGTAAAAAAAAAAAAAAAAAAACAAAAAAAAACAACCAAAAAAACACTTAAACCCCAACCTTTGAGACACATGAGCCACCCCTGTTACACCCCAGTACGGCTTCACCAGCAGGTGAAGCCGTGAGAGTTCAACCCTCGTCACATCCCTCTTGAAAGAAGAGTTTACAGAAGCCGCAGAGCTGGGAGCTATTAGTTCGTGCTGCTTGATGCTCTGCAGATCAGGGTCCCGAAGGAAAGCTGTGCATCGGGCAGGGCTGCTGGAGCAAACCCTGGCCTACAGCATCCATCAGCTACTCTGGTTTCCCACTGCGAATTTATTCTTCGCTTCAAAACCAAGATATTTGTTTTTTTCAGAGAAATCCATCAGTGTGACCATGTCTTCAGTTGAGAAGGGCAGGATCGGGCTGCTTTTGATCCTTGCTTGTAGAGCACAGGGGATCCAGAGGCACAGACAGGGCTGCCGTACACGTGGTGACATTAATGGTGCTTTATCCTCCCAGGCCAAACACAGCCGTGCTTCAGAGAACTCCTGCCAACCCCCCCCCCCGATCTGTCTCCAAAATCTTCCCTTAAAAAAAAAAGCCCGATCCAGAGAAGCGTAGCGCAGTAGTTTCACCAGCCTCTGCAGGGCATTGCTCTACATTTGCTGAGACGAGGGGCCAGGCCCGTATTTCCTAGCAGGCTCTGTGTTTATTAATCGCAGACCTTGAATACAAAATATGCCAAGTCCTTCAAATCTGCAAACAGCATCTGGGTTCTCTTCCCAGCCTGTCTGGCATCGTGAGTCACTTGAAAAGACTTCGGGCTTTCGAGGAAATTTCTGGTGTATTTGCTGGCACCCATGATGTTTCCAGTAACCAGAACCACTGCGGAGTCATTGGCTTGAACCTCTGAATCTTTCTGGAAATGTCACCTTAAAGATGATTTCAGTGTTTTAATTGATTTAATTGTTCGAGATAAAGTTTAAAATGCTGAGAGTTGCCGCAGCACAACCCGCTCCCAACGCTTCTGTTTGGAAGTTGGTGGAGCTGATGCTCATTGCAGAGTTTACTCAGGCCAAAGTGGTTGAAGTTTTCTGAGTGGGGAAAACTTTACGTAGATCAGATTTTTTTCTATTTAAAGCAATCTACAGCAGTGGAGCATTGCATTTGTGAGCAAAGACCGACAAAAAATTGCCTTCTCTGGAAACTGGATGCGACAATGCTTAGGATGAAGACGAGCAAGCTGCTCCTTTGCCTTAAACACAAGACCCTTCCACTGAGGCTACAGATACTGCCTCTTGACTGTAGGGCTATGAATTATTTAGATCTTAATATAAATCTCCTCTTCCTCCACCTGCAAATTCTATCCAAGTTAAAAAAAAAAAAAAAGAGGTTTGGGTATTTGTGCGCTTCCATATGCTGGAAGTCCCATGCATAAACGCACTTTCTGACCTGATGGCTTGCAGCGAGTCCGCCCTACCAGGGACACACCAGACCTACTGCTGCCGAGCTGAACCCTGCCTGGACAGGCCAAACCTGAAGTTTCTCAGCTTCCCCGCAGGTTCCTTGCCTGTCTGCCCAGGCAGCAGGTCCCTGCTGCTCCACCTGCGCCCCAGCCCTTTCTCACATGCGTGTCCCTGCCTGGGGAACCTCACCTTGGGTAGGAGAGCGGGAGCCCACCGTCGCTGCTTGCTGTCCACGCAGCTCGGGAGCCGGCGGATCACCGCGGCGAAGGCGAGGCAGAACATCTGGCCCACATGTGTGTTGGGGAGGGAAGATTTCTCCTTGCACGTCAGGGACCGCCTGTAAAACTCCCTGTTCTCTCCGCTGGAGGCTCCTGGCTGTCTAGACATGTTCAGTTACATGCGCTCAAATCCCCAGCCGCTCCTGATCTGGCTTGAAGCGACCCTCCTGGCTCCCCTCCCAAGGAGGGGACGACTCTCCCCGCCAGCACGGCTCTCCCCAGCCAGGGGACGGCAGGAGGATCTTGATATGAAGGGCCCGGCCAGCGGACTCCGGGACTGGGGTGGTGTATCCTGGTGGGAAAGGGGGGGAAAGGAGAAAACAGATCTTACCCAAGGGACAGTGCTCCCGGAGGGTGAAGGGAGAAGAGAAACATGAAGGAAGACACTGGTTTCTGCAGAGAACATTCCCCCCCCCCCAAAAGGAAACATTTATTTTCCGCTTGCGGGAAAGGGGGATAAAACTCTTTAGTCAAAAACCAGATTTTTTTTCAGAAAACCCTCAAATCATTGTGTCAACCCTCCAAGGAGGGCTGGGGAGCCCTGCAAGTTCTTATTCTTTAGGTAGGAAAGGGGAAATGAAAAATGTCCCACCCAGGGGTAAAGCAGGGGAAGGCCAGAAGTCAGATGTGCCCTCCCTGTTGACTTGCTGCCTTCGCCTGGGCTCCAGTAATATTTTGGCTTTAGATGCCCATACAGCCCCTGTAGCGTTGCACGGCTATGGCAGCACTCTGCAGGCCTTTCGGCGTGGACCTGAAGATTTCAGTGGAGGCCAACGTTTGCAAACAGGACAAGAAAATACATGTGTACATGGGAGAGAAAAAGCAAAGCGGTTTTCCCAGGATGACGACGCAGGACAGAGGTGAGCCCAGGGCTGGGGAACCCACCAGCCTCCTGGGACGGAGCCGGGCAGGGTTCGCTGAATCACATCTAACACGAGAAGAGACTCCGCTTTGTACAGACACTGCTTGGACAAAGCTCAGCCCAGTCCTCGGCAGGACCCTCTCATCAGGAGAATTACTCTGGCCCCATTCTCCCTTCCTCCACCCCTTCCCTGGCTCCTCACTTCTATTTTATCAGAGAGAAATGAAGAGGGGAGGGGATGCAGCACAGACCTGAGATCAGCCAGATGTTACTCGTTGCTCTCCCCAGCCTGCTGGGCTGGATGCGTGGTCTTAGCTTGACAGGCAATTTGGCCCAAACCCCACGTGGCCCCCGAGGGCTGAGGCCAAGCCCCAGCTCCTCTCGCTGCTAACACACCTGGCTGTCCAGCTGCAGAGCCACAGCTGGATTTCAGCAGCCCGGGAGCTGCCCGTGGCACACCTCCCTCGCCTTGGCAAGGCGATGCACGGGACCGCAGAGAAACCATCCGTGATGAATCCCACCGGCAGCATCCCTTTCCCGGTCCGTGGGCTCAGCTGCCCCGCGGCCAGCACAGCTCCGTCCACGCTCCGCAATTCAACCCCAGGCTGAGGAGGGGAGGGGGAGTTGCTTCTTTGGAGAGGGCAGCAGCAGTCCCCAACGCCTCACCGTATTTTGAGGGAGTCCGAGTTTAGTTTTAGACTCAAGTACAGCCTTCTTCCCTTCCCTGCCATCCCCTGCTGCTCTTGCAGGGGACCATTTCTACCAGAAGCAGCAAATTCCCTGCTCAGTTCAAAGCCCAGGGCCCCTGCCTCGGCAGCCCGCTTTAGCTAGAGTTTTAAGAATATGGCATTTAAGGCAAATACTCCGCAAAATGTACTTCTTTACATATGTAATTATAGACGTGCATATATATAATTTTAAGCACTGGTGCAATTGCGGTTCTACTGAATTCCTTTTTGCCGTGAAGTATTTCCTCATCCCAAGCCTGCCTTCAGACATGAGTTTTCAGTGAGTTAATAAGAAAAGAAATCGCAGGCTCAGACACCTATGTCAAACTTCTGTCTGCCTTAGTTCTACATGAAAGAGATTTCTGAAGTTCCTCCTAAAAATACGCATCCATACAGCAATACCTTGAAAGGGAAAGAAAAGCAGTAATCACACATGCTCTGGAAACCTCTCACAAAGATCATTTTGCAGCACAAGCTGCAGGACGAAGTGAAGTTTTACAGCCAGGTAACAGAGAGGCAAGAATACACGTTCTCTTCAGCAGGGAGTGAAAAAAAGACCACAGTGTCTTTCATCAGACAGCTGGAAGAAGGAGGAGAAAAGTAGGATGGGAATGGGATCATTAGGATGATGTTTGGTCCTGTTGTCTTGCATAAAATGAACCGAGAACAGACTGAAAGCTGTAGGTGTAAATTAACAAACAAACTTGTGGTGTTGCCCGATAGAACTGATACAGAATCCACAATTTGTGTGAAAGCCCACACAAGGCTGGGTACCATAAGGCTGCTTTAGGATCTTTAGGATCACTTCTCTTCCCAGGCCCTGGGGGACACCACCAAGCACCTCAGCTCCGAGCACCCCCGTCCCTCCCTCCCAGTCCTGGTTCCTGCCCTGACGCTCATCATCTCCTCCAAGGATCGGCAGACCCCTCTCCCCCCGCCGCCCCAGCAGAACTACTGCTCTTAACTTGCCTCCAACGGTTTCAAACGAAACGGGACCATCCCCATCCTTGGGCAGGTACGAACGGCTGCTGCTTTTCTCCAAGCACGGAGTCCCTGCCCAGAAGCCCAGCGTGTTCGAGCGGTCTGACCGCACCTACACAGCGCCTGTCCAGCGCACGTTTAAGACGCCCCGAAATGATGCCGGTCCCTACATAAGACAGCGACGGCAGCGGAGGAAAGGTTTTACTCTTCTGTGGGGAGGCGGACACAGTCCCACACAAATAATCCAAAGCTCCTCCCGTTCGCCTGGGAGCATCTTCCCTGGGAAGTATTTAGGGCTCTCCAATTGCAGGGAGCCCGGCAGCCAGCCGGCAGCCAAGTGCATCAAAAGTTGCAGATATCCGTATTTCCCTTTCCCATCCTCACGCGAACAGGTTGGTTTTGGTTTTTTTGTTTTTTGTTTTTTGTTTTTTTTTTTTTTTTTTTCTATTTACCAAAAAAGGCAGACAATTCATTTTAGCTCATTTCAAAAACTGAAGCTTAGGTACTCACAGGGACCGCATACAAAAAGGGACGAATACACAGATGCAAACAAAACACCGAATTACCATTAAGGAAATTAATTTTAAGAGTCACAGAGCATATTATTCCTGGAAATTGCTTTTATTTAGCAATTATATTAACACCGCAAGAAGGCAGTTGGCACCGAAAACAAACAGTTCAATTTAAAACCCAGGGAAGTGAATTAACTGAAATTTCAGGGCACTCACACCTGAATCCACTCCACTACCTTGAATGCTTAAGAATCCTCAAGCAAAGGCCTAGGTTTTTGTTTGCTGAGGAGGAGAAGAAAGGGGATAAAAGAGTGAGAGAAACTGTTTATTTTTGAAGTTATTTGTATGGTTTTGCAAATCAAAGTTAAACCCTGACAACCAACCAGCAGGGAAAAAAAACTGAAGGAGTCAGTGACAATACTGAGATAATATTTTAATTTTTTTTTTAAAGTTTTTTTTTTTTTTCCTGTAAAATGGCTTGTACTTCCACAGGTACAACAGCAAAGAAACTAGTTCAGTCCGTTTCACACGGTGTATAAAAGACCAATTTTACAAATATACCCCGAAGTTTTAACAGCTGCTAACACCGCTTAAAGGTAAACATCACTTCTCCAAGGGACAGGGCTCGCTGTGCGAGCGAGGCTTTTCCTACGGCTGTGTCACAAGGAGCTGCCTTCCCGGGGCTCTCCACGCATTTGATCCAAGAGGAAAGCGATCCCCATCCCTCGTCACCATGTCACAACCAGGAGGGACTTCCCGGTGACTCGGAGACCGGCCTGCCCGCCAGGGAAGTATCAATATGCCCCGTTAAAAGGAAATCTCGACAGCCACCAGTTTCGCCTGTAGTTTGGCTGTCCAAACTCCTATTTTTGTTCCGCTGCCAATAAATGAAAACTCTGATGCACGCAGAAAGCAAAGCTGTGTCGT
Organism: Nipponia nippon; assembly: GCF_047370975.1. Classification (NCBI taxonomy): domain Eukaryota; kingdom Metazoa; phylum Chordata; class Aves; order Pelecaniformes; family Threskiornithidae; genus Nipponia; species Nipponia nippon. Next base: position 27,267,087 of record NW_028262302.1, read on the forward strand.
TACGACCTGCTGAGGCCGACTCCGCTGTGCTTTCAAGACCAAAATGCAAAGACTGCAGTCAATGGGACGCGGCTTGCACAGGGCCGTCAGAACTACTGCGACTTCATCCTAGGAACTCCCCCCCCTCCACCCCAACCCTCAAAAACCAGCCTTACCTTCTAAGTTTTTCCTTTTAATTCACAACGCCAAGTGTGAGGACTTGTGAAGAGTGCTTACAAAAATCAGAATAATGAGAAAACTTGTAAAAGACATTTGCGACTCCAATTTATATTTTCCTTGAAGAGATAAGCAAGCCCGAAGGTACGTTTTTAATTGTTTGTTTTCTTTCCAAGCTATATTTACTTGCCTTACCTGCAACTATATGGATAGATAGAAAATTACAGGAGCCAAGAACTCACAAGAGGCTGAAAACTGAGCAACCAAGGAGGAGGAGGAGGAATCCTTGGCCAGAATGCTGCAGAAGAGCTGGGCTGTCCATACCTATTTGGCTCAAGCGCCGTACAGACTTCTGTTCCTACCTGCTCCGACCAACAGCTCTACCGTCGATTCCACGTCGCATCCGATGCGGCATGTTAACAACGGTCTCGGGGAAAACAAGACTTCACCACCCGTGCCAGAGCATTCCTTTACAGAGAACGGACAAGCACAGCTCATTTCAAAAGCGTATTTGCAGCTCAACTTTAAGCAAGAGTCAAGCCAGGTCAGTTTTCCTACCTAAAAAAGCATTTAAAAGCCTCTGTCAGTTCTCACGATGGGCAGATCAGTACCAACAGTTCTCTGACCCCAGAAAAGTGTCAAGACTATGAGCTGGATGAACAGAAACATGACGGTCTCGGAGAAGCTTCCTTCTACTTCCAGAAGACTGAAAAAATGGTGAGCAAAGCGATCAGCTGCTGCAGCAGCACTAAAGGGGGAGTTACCACAGTTGAAACCAACAGCTTGTTTTGGATGGTGTGTGGAGTTAAAAAATAAGTAAGTTCTGCTCAGAGATGATTGCAGTTTCTCGCTACGATAGACTCAGCACCCCCACTCCCCGGTCGGATGCTCAAGCACAGCCCTCAAATTCCAGGAATTGCCATTAAACCACCAAAGTGTTTCGTGGGGAAGATCACAGCCTTTCCATTTCATCCCGGAGCTTCCTAACAAACCGAGGAGAACCTTTCAGAGCACGAACCAGGTCTGAAAGTGGGAACAGCTACAATCACGTTTCTGAGGGGTTCCTGGCATGCCTTTGCTTCAAGGTGGCTCTGTCCCTACTGGAACCAGCCCGACAGTCGCTTTCGTCTTTTCTGAACCCCATTCCCACCCTCACAAAGAAAAAAAATTCCTTAATTACTCTGCCAGTACAGTACTATTACTGTACTCTGAGGCACAAAGTGACCACACTTGAACAAAACTCGTGATTAAAATGCAGTATCGTGCTAATTCTTTTGCACAACTTGGACCACGATTCAAAATAAGAGCAACGCTTACCAGTCATCTATTTAGAGTTCAGCACTCTATCAAGAAGCTGCCAGAAAAAAGGAAACTGTTACAGCTCCAGTGTGCATGGATATGACAGACTTTTTTTTTTTTTAAGATCAGACTAGAAAAATACTTTTAGCTATAAGTTATGCAGTCAAAGCTGGTTTTGAAGCATTCACAAATAGAATCAACGGTAACAGGTGAAAAAAATCCTTACAGAACACATTGCCAGCATGTGAAATGGTATGCAAGAAATATCATAACACGGAAATAATGAAATCACTTTCAAAACACAAGTTTGAGGGTGGTTCTCAAGTTTACTCACTCCAAACAGAACCGGTCTTATTTATCCAGAAACAACTTTCTCCTATGGAGTGACCAGACCAGTGAAGGTGTGTGTTTACTGAGGAGAGAAGGGATAAGCAGCCCAACAGTCCATCGTTTGATCGGAGCAGCGTATGCGGCAGTAGCGTTTGAGAAAAATAATGCTACAAACATTTCTGCCTTCCCAGTAAATCCAGCTCTGCGGGACTCGCCCTAGATTTGAATACTGGTTAGTGGCAAAGTACCTGGATTCACGCAAAGGAACTGTGGAAGTTTGTTTCCCAGATAAGAGGAGAGTTTTCCTTCCTGCAGTAGTTCTTGTGTTATTCAGAATTGCTGAAAGAAACAAAAATCTTGCTCAAAACACAGTCTTTTCAAACAGACACTTCCCTCGGATACAAACCATTAGCCAGTCTTCCTCTTCACGCAAGCCAAACACACCACAACCAGATGGTGTGCTGGTGTCTCCAGTGAGGATTCCTCTACATTCACTTTGCACGGGGGGTAGCTATACGAAGCCCCGAAGCAGCCATTAAACTGCAACAGCAAAGGAAGAAAGTAAAGCAGCTCGATAGCGGAGAAGCCTGGGAACCTGCGTGTTTACAACCCGTTTACGCTCAGAGGGAGACTACGCATGCAAGTCCCGATCGGCTCAGCTCTGCACGACGCTTGCCACCCCAGACCTGCGAAGCTGTCGTACACGGAATCGACCTCTGGCCACCAGCGTTAACACAGGGCTCGTGGCCTTAATTCAACAAGGAACGGTTCCTGAAAAGCGTGTTCTCATAGCATCTCTTGTGAGAAACAAAGCTGAGTATTTCACAGAGTCCAATAAGAACGAGGTGGAGGTGAGACTGCCTCTCGCAGATGAGGTATATGCTAAATAGAAATAATGCTGCAGTATGCATATGGGACCTGAGGAACTTGTACTGAATAGAAACAAGGAAGAGGCACCTTCACGTTTATGACAGAAACCACGAGAAGGAATTGAAGGCCGAAGGTGTTCCTCCCCAATCTGGTTGGGCTGCCATTCTTGATGAAGATTAGCCACAAGGTTGTCTTGTGGGAGTAAGGACTCGGAATACGGAATCACAAGAGGATCTCATTGAAAAGGCACTAGGAAGAAGCATACAGTTTCAGGTTAACAAGATTCATCCTATTTCCGACCACTGAGTGGGACAAAAACTGTACAGTTTGGGATTTTTAGAGAAAATGCTGCAGGAAAAAAAAAAAAGAATTTTAACAGCATAAGCGTAAAAAGAAAAGTAAAGCTATTTTCAAATTATTAAAATGCTGAACATTTATACAGCAAAATTATATTAAAAACAGCAGCAGACAAAGTACGTCCCATCACCATTGGCAAGGGACATGTAAAATGTTTATAAGGTTAACTATAAAACAATTTTACAACCAAAATATGAACAGGCCAATTCAAGTATATATATACAGCATATATTAAAATCATATAAATTATATATTTATACAAAGGGCACAAATATAGCCAAAAGCTATAGTTGATTAAACAAACTGAGCTTGAATGATCAATTTCATCTAGAGATGTTATAATTTTCTCCCAAATTCTTTTTTTTTTTTTTTTTTAAACCTGGATAGATTGATACCTCAGATACCAAGAGTACAGAAAGCAAAAGGGAAAAAAAAAAACCAAAACGACACAAATCAAAGAGTTACCGTTCTGTATGAAATGAAGCTAACAGTGGGTGGGGTACATCTCATGAAATTCTGATTTAATTATTTCCATAGTAAACATTTATCAGATCTCTTAAAAAGTCAGGAATTTCAAGTGATCCACTTCAGATGTACCACCCTGGTGCATATATTTGATTACATTTGAATGTTGTTTGATTTGCAAACATTTGAAAAAAAATGCATACAAACACATCTCAATCTGCAAAAAAAGGTGACAGATGGCAGCAAGTTGAAAACTGAACAAAAATACTCGGCTGAACTAGAAACGATGCTCTCCTTACAGCATTTTGGCTAGTAAGTGAGCTTAAAAAAATAACTTATTTTTAATTGCTTTTTTATTTCAAAACATAACAGCATATAACCACAATCCATTGAAGCACTTGAGAATCTAAACAGTCCCATCCATGGGCTTATATTTAAACACACACTAAGTGCTTTCCTGAATTCAGGTCTATGTAAGTAAGTTCTGTGTAAGTTGTACCTAAACCTTCTGTCTTGCTGCGGCACTACCCCTTCATTAATGCAGGTTTTAAAGGCTCGCTACCTCTCAATTAACCCAATGGTCCTGGGCATGCAAGGAGCAGTTAGGGCAAGCTAAGTTAAGCAGAAATAAAAAGGCCAGACTACACATATACAGAACATTGGCTTAAAAACCAGAACGAAGTATGTAAAAAAGTAAAGCAGTTTCACCAGATGCAGGTTAAACGGAGGGAGGAAAAAAGAAAAGAAAAAAAAAGAATCAGCCATATACCATACATAATGAGCAGTGGATATCTATTACACTGAAAGGAAATCAATGCAAACAGGATTTCCTCAGTTTCAAGTAATCCTTGATGCCTTTTTGGCCAGCTGTGTTTTATCATAATAGATATTTTAATAGCTTTTATACTCTACAATTTAGGCAGCTAATTTTTCTCTTACATATCCAATTATCTCTAGTGAACATTCACCTATGGCTGTCCACACATTCTGTATTAGCTCCTTGAGAAACTATTCAAGTTAAATTATATTGCAAATTAAAGACAGTTACATTCTGTATGTTCCTTCTAGATTTGAAAAATAGGTTTTAAAGGCTTGTCAAAGTTTTGAAGAAAAAAAACCTTTCCATTAAAAAAATCTTAGCTTAAAAAAAACCATTAAGACACCTTTTTCTGATCCAGGGTACTAATAAAAAGATTACAAATATACTACAATTTGACCAAGAAGACTTCATGAATATGCTGCTTTTGAGCATGCAACACCACTGATATCTGTCGAGTTCCAGGTATCAATGTATCCCAATTCCACCACAGTCCCTCACAATTTCCTTGTCAGTTCCCCATCCCCACCCTACCACCCTATTAATAACATTATAAAAAAAGGTAAAATCTAGAGTTAGTGGCAAAATCTTCACAGTAAATTGTTAAAGAAAATGTTATTGTGGTCATTGCAAGGTGATATCAGTCAATTGGACCCTGAAAAATTAGCTTGATGCAGTTGTGTTCCCCAGACAGTTGTGTTGCGCAAAAAGGGCAGGCAGCATGAAATGCATGAGTACCATGAGGCAGTGGGATTTGAGACCAGTATTTTGCAGATTTCTCAGAGCACACATGTCCACAAGGGGTGAAAGCATGAGTTGGAGGACCAGCATCCACATAAAAGCCTGCTTCACAACCAAGCCAAAGAGGCACATAGGGGCCAATGGTTCTGCACATAGGACATTCCCGCTCATTGGCTTCTGTGTCACTGCGATGTCCCCAGTTGTGATAGCCATGAACATGACCGCAGCTGAGGTATGCCCAAGGCTGCTTCTCTTCTACCACATCTTTACGGTTGATGCTGGGAAACGCTAAAGTGTTTAACCCGACAGGACACTGTGGTCTGGCAGCGTTTATCTCCTGTCGCAGAGCTTCAATGTGTTTCTGAGTTGGAGTGTGAAACAGTCCATCTGCCGTTCTCCACAGAAGGGTGGCTCCACACAGGTCAATGAGAGAGCCATCTTGCAGGACGTTGGTCTCATTTTCTACCTAGTGGGAGAACACAAGGATAACTAGTTAAGCCTGAGAGTTTTTACAGACAACTGAGTTAGTTCTGTAAACATGTCATCTTTCTCGCCAAATTGTTACCCTCCCTTAGCATGCTACGTAATTTTGTCTTATTGTTTCCTTCTGGCCCCCCATTTGTCTGGATCCATCTCTTGTCTTTTATCTCATATTTAAGATTATAATGAACATTGGTCTTTTATTGTTGAAACATTATTAGTCTCTTATTATTGAAACACTGGAACAGGTTGCCTGGAGAGGTGGGAGATGCTCCATCCCTGGACACATTCAAGGCCAGGCTGGACGGGGCTCTGAGCAGCCTGGTCTGAAGATGTCCCTGCCAATTGCAGGGGGTTGGACTAGATGACCTTTAGAGGTCCCTTCCAACCCAAACCATTCTGTGATTCTGTGCTTGTACAGCAGGTCCAAAATTTGCAACTGTTACACGCTATGGCAATAGTAATTAATTATTATACACAGTCTTCCTGCCTGTAATTCTTTGGGAAAGGTATTACATTAGTAACCACTAACTTCTTCACTGTCCTGGTTTCAGCTGGGACAGAGTTAATTTTCTTCCTAGTAGCTGCTATAGTGCTGTGGTTTGGATTTAGGATGAGAATAATGTTGATAACACACCGATGGTTCAGTTGTTGCTCAGTAGTACTTATACTGGTCAAGGACTTTTCAGCTTCCCCTGCTCTGCCAGGTGCCCAAGAAGCTGGGAGGGGGCACAGCCAGGACAGCTGGCCCAGCCTGGCCAAGGGGCTATTCCATACCACATAATATCATGCCCAGTATAGAAACTGGGGGAGTTGGCCAGGGGGCAGGGATCACTGCTCAGGGACAGGCTGGGCATCAGTCAGTGGGTGGTGAGCAATTGCATTATGCATCACTTGTTTTGTATATTCTTTTATTATTACCACTACTACTACTACTATTTCCTCTTCCTCTGCTGTCCTATTAAGCTGTCTATCTCAATTTTGAGTTTTACTTTTCCCCCCCTGATTCTCTCCCCCATCCCACTGGGGCGGGGAGGGTGAGCGAGCAGCTGTGTGGTGCTTGGTTGCCCACTGGGGTTAGACCACAACATTCACAAACACCCCCTACCTCTGAGCATGCAATTTTTTCCTCTCTAACAGCGAGTCTCTGTATGCCTTTGTCATGTTTAAGGAAAGTCATGGCAGACTGAAGAGGAAGCTTGCCATTCCCCAGGGGCTGTATCAGCAGATTGCTCCCCTGGAATTCTTTGCCCACGTAGACTGGCAGAGGCTGCTCACGCAGCAAAAGATCCTTTTTGGACTAAAAACTGCTACCCAGGACAGACCAGCTGTCCTGCCACTCAGGTACCACTGTTTTTTTGGCTTGTGGCAAGCGTAAAGCATTTTGCAGAAGCATGAACTCCCACAGCGTACCTCATCAACAGGGGAACTCTTCCACAGATGCATTAGGGCTAAATGACAAATGCCATACTAGCTACACGCACAGGTTCTTGCAGAGATTATCCTTACAGCAGAGCAAATTACCAGTTGCATTTCTCAAGTCACAAGTTCTGCAACTGAAGCCACACGGGCTCAACGTCTGAACAATTAACCACCCCAACTCGTTAGGCTCTTTATTTAATGAGGTATTCCACGCATATACAGCCCCAACGTGCACTGCCTAAAGGCTTCTCTCATCTGACTAAAAGCAGATACTTATAACATTTTCAAGGGATTATGCCAAACATGTTGTACTTTGAAATATTCTTTAATTTATTTTAATGGCACAAACATATAAGCAACTTGTGCTATTGCTACCAGTTTGGTAGTGATGAATATATATTAAAAAGGTTCTTCATGAAATTAAAGAGGAAAAACAAACCTATTGCCTGGCTTTATACATAGAAAGTGTGTAGAGAATACCACTAGGGCAAAACAAATACCCTGAACATTAAGTAGGTCACATGAAATCATCATGTCTGCCTAAGAATACTATGACTGACAACCAATTTGGCATTTACATTTTAATCCAGGTTAAATTCACAAATTAACTGTGGATCATCCTTGCACAAAACACCTAGATGGTACAATACAGACTACAGATAAAAGGTAACCAGTGTAAAGTACTTCCAGCAGAAAAATTCAGCGTTTCAAGTAGAGACGAGAGAAGCCCTGATTTGATGCACTTTTCAGATAGTTCCTTCACAAACAGCAAACACTTTCTCGTATGCAGTGTTCAATTCATTATACAGTGTGCATTTGGTTTTATGAACCCAATCAACGAATACTGATCACATCAATACCAGTGTGCCATGTAATTTTATTTAAATGAGAATTCAAGTCATTTTGGATGCAGAGAAGGGAATTTATTTGTTTTAGTATTGCCTTTCTTTAGCAGCACTAAAAAGGTGCTTTGCTAACCACGTACAAAGGGCGCAATTGCAACATCGTCTGTCCCAGTCCCCGAGGCGATGTTTGCCTGCCACCATTAAAGTGACAAAGCAATTTACGTACTGCAGGCTGTCTACGGAAAGCAGAACAAAATATTCAAACTCCGTTTTCCTAACGCCTTTAAGCAGTCAGCATTCTGCAAAGCCAATGGCAAAGCTGGAGTCAGTTCAGTGCAAGTATATGGGACGCCTCTCTAACACCATCAAGCTAATGGGAACTAAGGTAGGAGCAGAAAAGCAACCTTGGCATCAAGAGAAGGATGTTCCCCCCCCCCCCCCCCGCACCCTTTCTCTGTCTTTAAACTCGAGCGGCTGGGTGATAAAGTTACAAAAGAGATGGGGCATCTTCAGTGTCAGTGAAGATGCCCCTTGAACATCCTCTCACTCCCTGAATCCTAACAAAGAGCAGGAGGAGTGAACCATGGAGGCTTTTCCAGGTCTGCAGACAGCACAGCATTCTAACCTACCCAGAGACAAAGAGGACTTCTGGGAAAGCTCATCTGCTTGAGTGAGAATACGGCTGGCTGTCCTTCACTGGGCTACTTCTACATGTTGTTGTTTGACTTCTTTCTTTTTTTCCTTGAGGGTAGGGGGATGAAGGAAGAGTGATGATAGCACTCTCCCTCCTAGGCTCCACAGACCTTGGGAAGGGGAAAGAACAAGAGAGCTATGGGAATTCCCTTTCATCTTCTATGGAGAAGAGGACATGTTCTTTCACAGGAAGCTCCCTCCTGGTTATGTATGCCACCGGTCCCTGGGGCAGCTGACATCTCTCACTTTTGGCAAAGGCAAAGCCCATCCTGCTTCACAGGATAAAACAGGAGTATACTTAGCAGTATATTCTCTTCTAGCAGGGCTTCTCTTATCTTAGCAGCAGGTAAATCAAACAGAAGCTGCGTTATCCAAACTTGTTTTGCATGCACGTGGGCTCTTCCTTTTAAGATAGTACTGCAAAAGACAGCTCCCCATGCAGTAACTTCCAGATGTCCCCATGTCCCAGGAGAACCATTTCAGAGGTGGAGATTCAAGAGCAATGTTTATTTAGCTTTTACACTCTATGCTATTTGAGTTGGAAAAGCAACATTAGCAGAAAACTTAAAGAGCGTTCTCCTGTATAAGCAGAAACAGCACAGCAGTACAGAATCTACTGTAATGCACATCTACTTGCACGATTTCAGTGTCCACTACCCAGGGACAACGCTATTACTCTGCAGGCGCCCTGTGACTGCCTCCATTCAATGCCAGGAAAACAAATATCCCTCGTTTTGTTTTAATTACCAGTTACTTTCAACTTACCAGTTTCCCCCTTTGTTGAGCAGATCGGGTTTCCCGGAGAGTGTACACATCGCCACAGACTGAGATTTCCCGCCAAACTCCAGGTTTAGACTCCTCAGTGAACCCTCCTTTTGGATGCATGACCAGCACCCCATTAGTTGTCAAGCCATCCATGTGGCCATCAGGATTTTTCCACTTTGCCGCTTTTTCCTGCATGCGACAACCACCCCAGGAAAGAAAAAGTTTGTCTAAAAGTTTATGGACTAAAGTTTTACATACTGAAGTTTTACTAGCACTGTCTAAAACACAACATTTCCTCACCAGCTAGCAGTGCTTACACATAGATTTATAAAAAAAGCATTTTTAAGAATACCTTGTGCCAGAGCAGTAACATCTTTTGCTTATGCATCTTCAGTTACTAGTCTATCTTAAATATTATTATTTTTAACTCAGTTGAGTGCCTCTGACTGCAGGTCAGGTAAGACTTAAGGCCTCAAAGGTCAGCAGCATACTCCTAACTACCAAAATGGAAAACTACTGCAACGGGCACATTCTTTTCCATAACACGGCTATGCGCTCCTCGGTCTTCAGCGCTCAGAACTGCGACGGCGGCTTATTCACAATGAGTATCAAGAATATATCGAACAAACCTAAAGAAAATCCACTAACAGTTACTAAAGTAGAGCTTCATTGTTAAAGACAATTATCACCACGAGTCCATGCTGGTAATAAATCTGGCACATAAACCCGCAGTTTCTACTTAACACTGCAGCTGGAACACTGGAGTAATAAAAGTCTAACAACGGTATAAGTTATCAACTAGTACAAGGGAATTTTGGGGTTTGGAAATAACAGAGAATAAAAACAGAGTTTGCTCGTACATAACAATTATTAGTAGTACTTACACCAAGAAATATATTTTTAGAAGAGTCAAATCCAGCTGCAAAAATCCTTGCAGTATATGGTGGGCTCCTGTCACAAACAATCCTGCAGGCAAAACGGGATATGGTGCTTTGCGTAATCTGGGTTTCATCATTATTTTGACTTCCAGAAATAGTATCTGTTACTACAAAATCTATGGGACTTTCTGTTGACCTCCCAACCTGCAAAAAAAAAAAAGATAATAGTATAATTAGAGCCATAGAAATATCAAGCATTAAGGACAAAATTTTGCCAAGTTAATGTTGATGACATCAGTAAAATGTCTACTGAATTTTTGGATGGCAAGATCCAACCAGAGACTAATCTGTCTTTTCACGTTTGTCCTAGGCACAAATACAGCTGCGCTGGTTTTGTCTGGGATAGAGTTAATTTTCTTCCTAGTAGCTAGCATGGGGCTACGGTTTGGGTTTGTGCTGGAAACAGTGTTGATAACACAGGGATGGTTTGGTTACTGCTGAGCAGCACTTACACACAGTCAAGGCCTTTTCTGCTCCTCACCCCGCCAGCGAGGAGGCCGGGGGGCACGAGGAGCTGGGAGGGGACCCCAGCTGACCCCAGGTATCTCCCACACCATATGGCGTCATGCTCAGCATATAGAGCTGGGGGAAGAAGAAGGAAGGGAGGGGACGTTCGGAGTGATGGCGTTTGTCTTCCCAAGTCACCGTTACACATGATGGAGCCCTGCCTTCCTGGGGAAGGCTGAGCACCCACCTGCCGATGGGAAGGAGGGAATGAATTCCTTGCTTTGCTTGTGCACACAGCTTTTGCTTTAACTATTAAACATATTATTAAACTGTCTTTATCTCAACCCATGAGTTTTCTCACTTTTACTCGTCCAATTCTCTCCCCCTTCCCACCGGTGGGGAGTGAGGCGCTCTGTGGGGCTGAGTTGCCAGCTGGGGTTAAACCACCACATCATCACTGACATGACAAGACAAATTTTCATTTACTACAGCTGATGTACACACTTGCCCAACACAGCTGCAACGAATTGTTTGACCGAGTATTGTCAACAGCATGGAAGTACTAGCACCTTGGTATTTCATAATCCAAGCACAGCAAATTACTTACCACTATATTCTATCAATTAGGAAAACATGAGCTTGAAATGACAAGTTTTATTCACATTTCTAGTTCCAAGTTAATTTGCCATAAAAAGAAAGGAATTTTTTTAGACCTAGAGCTTGGTTATTTTGATACATCGTAACAAAAAGCTACCCACCTCCATGTTTTCAGAATTTGTAGTTCCAGAATAGAAGAGTTTTAAGGGAAAACCCACAATGTGATTAAATTTATTCCTAATCATGCATGTGTATTACTAAAGAAATGAAAAAGCTTTCTTCAGCAGAAATAAAACACAGCTGATCAGCAGACAAGAATATTTTTCTATCCTGACATCTATAAATTTTAATTCCAAAACTGGAAACATCTAGGCATCTGGAACAGAAAACTTCATTACAAAATGGACAGAGGGATCTGACTGCCGACCAAACATACAGTGAGGCTTTATCAATACTTCTACAGGCAAATTAGTGTTGCACCAACTTTGAGCATAACTGGGAAAGTGGACCTGAGGAACAGGGAGTGGAACAGAATATTAATTCTGCAGACACCTTCTGATCGAACAGAAGAAAATTAAGAATATTCTTCACACGAAGCTACCTTCAATATCACGAATCTACATTTATATAAAAAATAACCTTCTCACTAAACATGATTTCATTGTCCCCCAAGAAGTTACATTCTGCTTAGCTTCTTGCTCTTCATAGCCAGCTATGGGAAGACACGTATGGTTCCATCATTAACAAACACCTCTGCAAACTACATTAGCTGTAAAGAAACATTATTCAAGAGTCAAGGAAAGTGATATTATTAATACTTAACCCTCATCACAACTGAGCTGATAGCAACAGTACAGGCATCTCTCTTCTGCTTTCAGTTCTACTTGCAGTGTTAAACGCAAATATGTGTCAAAATTCATGTCTTAAGGGACACATCCAGTTACTTTCTCCATATCACAGGTCTCAACCTGAGTATAAAATGTGATGAGCTTACTGCAGAAGTGCCAAGGAAATACTAAAACAGGCCTCATCAAAAGCATGCGCTTCAATTTTTCACCGAAAGTAAAGTGGTGACTACGAGAATACCCAAGATAGAGTTTAAAAACTGCTTAATATGGGACATTTCTGATTTATATAACCTGGCATGTTGAAGCTAAAACTTAAAGCTATATTCTCCTTCTTTTTACAGTATTATTTCTCACAGGCTTCTATTTCTCATCCAATGCAATTCCTGCTAAGACTCAGCACCAACCAGCAGCAGGAAGCTTATTCATAACTTTTCACTATCCTCTGTCTGTATGTGAAGTCTCTTAAAGGATCATCAATAATGAAGTACATTTATTCATAACAATTTTTTTGCCTTTTGCAGTCTGTCAAATAGATCGCTCTCTCAAAGCTTTTAGATGCAATTAAGGGAAAAACCTGCCTTACTTTCCCTTAAAGGATGACAAAACACACATGTGTTTGCTCCCAGTCCTCCTCACTTCATACCAACCAGTCAACATGAAATCCGAGTATGTTTGGATATAAGCATGAAAATCTATATACAAAGCTTTTATGTGGTTTTTAAAATCTCTGAAATTACATGTAATATTTTAAGCCAGAAAGTAATTATTTATGTATCTCATTTGTGTCACAAGTATGTCTATACAACATCATGTATTTTAAGTATTTGGTTTATCTTTTGGATTTTTTTTTTCCTCTTGAAAAAGCCTTCTAGTGGATCAGTCCCGTGTATTGTGCTACATTTCAACACTAACATTATTTTAAGAAGTGCCCTTCAAAACACGGCAATTTCCCCATGCTCCGTATCAATTCAAAATTTTGTGTTTGAGATCATCGGAAAAGAAAGCGTCTCGGGAACAAATGAAGAACGTGATGCTACCAACATTTATCCACCAAAAATTTTAACTTATCTGATGTTGCAGTCAGACTACAGTCACTACAGACCTAGTTCCATTTTTCAAAGCTACTCTTTACAGGCTTTATTATTCATTTTTCTTCCATTTTCCTCTATAGCACAAAAGCCTTTATTCTTTTCAGTAATTTTAGGCTATATTTTGGGACTCTTGTTAACGGTGTCATATTCTATATTATTTCATTAAGTTACTTCCAATAACAAACCATAAATCTTCCAACCGATGCGTAAGACAGCTTCTGTTGTCTACACTACAGGTTATTGTTAAAAGCTGTGTAAAAGCCAGGCAGTCAATCAATTTGCTAGTGTCTACCGTCAATCAAAGAACTGCTATTAAAAATACTCACTCCTGAGACAACACAAAACCAGACAACCTGCCAGCAGGTAATTTAACAGCTGCAGATTCTTGGACTTCAACAGAGTTTCACTCTGATGATAGGGAGAATTGGACCATGCATCTTCTGAAGGCCTGTCCTTCAGAGAAAAAAAAAAATCAATTCTTCATATTGAATGTACCTGGTTCTTGTATAAACTTGCAGTTATTTAGGGTACTGGCTACAGATTTTGGTTCCTTGTAGTGGTACAAACAGGTATAACCAACCCCTTCTCATCCAATCAAACCATGAAGGAACAGGTTCTACTCCAACTGATGCATCACCAACAGAATGGTTACTAAACTCTGAAGAAAATCTTCCTTTTTAGCAGCATATAGACGCTGCAGCATATAGACTTTGGGAGATGCCAGATGGAACACTTAGGACATTCTTTTTGTTATTGCATGAAGAAATCTGATCTGTACGTCACTAAGACAAAGCTATAGAGTAGCATTCGTACACAAATTTCACTAGAGAATTACATTAAGAAAAAAAAGAAAATGCACACACAACACAGCAGAACAAGTTGGGGGGAGGAAAAAACAAAAAACAAAAAACCCACAAACATATTCCCAAAACCCAGTACAGGGCACAAGAACAGAATCATATGAGGTGTCCAGGACAACCTTCCAAAGCAGCTGAACACCTGCAAGTTTCAAATCCCTGCAGCAGGAGGTTGTGAAACCATTTAGTTAAAGGGATCCAGCAGGAGATGTTTGTCAGGTGCCTGAGCAGGATACAAGCGAGCAGGGAAGACAAGAGCACCCGTTTCTGCATTGTTTCCAGCTTTCAAGAAACAAGAACATGCCTGGTTAGTGCTCTAAGTAATGTTTTCAAACACTCTTTTAAGAGTATGCTTACTTATAAATAACTCTTCATGTTATCTTCAGAAAAGAGCTAGTAGAACAGGGGGTAGGACTGCTCCTGTATGAAACTCCATCATGCAGCCAGTGAACATGCTCATAACCTGCATGGTTAGCAAATGACGCGTGTCTGTGTGGGGGCACAGAGTACATGCATGGTGATTTAAACCACTTAACTGCTGAAGTCTATGCATGAAGATACGGTCATTTTCATTTTATTATGGAAAATGTCAAGAAAATTGGTATTTAGACAGCCTAAACACTGCTCTTCAATGCCTCCTGAATTTCTTTACTGCCCCTTGTATAGTCTCCCCACATTTTCCATATGTACCTCACTTCTGATAAGTGTCTACTCATGCTTCGTTATGAGCTTGGAAAGCATAAAATAAGAAGCTACGCTGGGTTTGCAATCTTCAAAATTTTCCAGTTTGTTTCTGGAAAAAAAAATAAATGCGGAATACAAGTCACCAACACAACACATCTCATGTTTTCCTTCAAAGAGAAGGACTGACAACAGACTCTCGAAGTGGAAGGCGGCAAAAGGTGGCAGCTTTTTTGCAAACCGCGAGTCTCCTGCATTTTCACAGGAAATCAGCTCTAACCCAATGGATTCAACCCTTACAGGTTATAAATGATACCCGACCAAGAAAGCAAAGACCTCTGCCATCCCTTTTCCTTATTTCAGGTCCCACTAAGGTGTTACTAACAACCGCCATTCTAAGCTTCTCACATTCCTTACTATGGTTACCTTAGTGAAGTCATGCAGTCCTACTATCCCATTTTACAGAGAGGAAGATTGAGATTTAAAAAAAAAAACACTAAGTGATTTGCCCAAGATAATACATGTTATCAGCAGCCAAGGAAGGGCCTCAAGATAATCCTGTGGTCCAGGCATTATCCTTCCCTTTTCAGCTTCCACATCCTTGGCAGTGTTCTACAAAAGCCAGGAAAACACATTTGAAAAGAAAACAGCGAAGACCTCCAAGGACTGTCTATTCAAGCAATGCTTGATCAACAGTAAGGTTTTACTCTGTGGATCTATAAAGACAACGCGGAATTTGCCATCGTGTACCACAGGGCAGCACAAAACAGCCCTCAAGTAACTCTTCTCCGACTGCCTACAATCAGATTACTGAGAATAATTAACACCTAATGGCTTATCTAAATAATAGAAGCCTCTTCAGCTGCTGTCTGGCATCACTTGAGCAGCAACATATTGCCACAGTCTACCAGACTATTCCTTTTCCCGTTTTCACGGCTATCAGACCCTCTAGGCCAACGCTTGCAGTGCGATTCTCAGAAGACAGCTACAAAGAGTGGAAACATGAACCAGGACACAGTGCTTGAGGTGAAGCTGAGATCAAGTCACAGCATGACAGTCTACACATCTCAAGACAGAAAAAGACTGCACTGAAACCAGGAATTTTAACAATACGGAAGCCTTAACCCTGACACATTAGCCATTTGAGGGGCCACCAGAAGGACTGAGACACTCTACCAACACAAGATTCCCCTCAAGAAGTTTTATTGTTATTAAGATGGGACAGTTTGACCTGTTACAAGCCAAACCAGTGACGTAACTACAACCGTATGGCAGATAACTGCCTGAACCACAGTCAGCCTCTCACAGGTGAATTAGTACATGGGCCAAAATTACGGCTTTTGTGACATTTCACCAGGCACCCGAGAGCGGCTGGAAGGAGAAAGCAGGATCTGTGCTTGTAAAGTGGCAGTAAGAGATGCGCACTCCAGTGCCAGCCGTGGAAGCGCAGCAGGGCTCTGGGTCGGGCAGCGCAGTCCAAGCTGTCTCAGCACACTGCCCTGGGCAGATTCCTCCTCTACTGAGCACCGACGGATCCTGAAGGGGAGCAGGGGAAGTATGTTGTTAGCTGGGCTATGCTATGCTTAACCAGCCTATTCCTCACTGAGCCAAAAGCCTGCTTTAGGTCCAAAGCATCCTTTATTAGCTCTTAACCTACTGCCTTCGACAAGGGTCACTTGAACTGCGGTCTGTGGAACACTGCTTTGCCTATGCTGTATCACCTCACCTCGGGCTGCTAGATTTCATTAGGGTGACAGCTAAGCACCTCAACCTACCTAATTCCTTATCAATATCCCCCTCCCAAGTAAAAGCTGTAACTACCACTAGGACATTCTGCAATCAGGAAAGGCGCTGTCTATACAATACGACCAGAAAAGCTGCTATTCTGCAACTCTTCTTCAAAAATGCTTTTTCAAAATTTACAAACAGAAAAGTTTCACTGGAGTTACTCAAGGCACAAAAGCATCTTGCAGAGATAAACAAGTATCACACAGTAACCCAAAAGGATGGGTTACATTTTCCTTTTACTAGTTAACATAGAAAAACCTGTTTCAGTTCACTCTGGCTGTGTGATCCTTTTCTAACTACTTATTCATGCAGCACCACATGAACAAGACTTTTTTATCAGTCCCTATTTAGACCTAATTGTTCCAAAGTCACACTAGGAAAATTTTTATATAGAGCAGAAAACAGAAGCCACATGAAGCAAAAACATTTTCATCTTGACAGAGCCATTTCCTCTTCTGTCAACAACACCCAACTCCTGACCCTTCTAAATATGAAGGGCTGAATGAGGAGGGATAACAATTAATGATAAGATGCTCTAATTACAGAGGTCACTGACGAGACAGACCCGATTAGTCTAGATCAGAAAAGGTTGTGCGTGTTTGTTTTCCTCTGAGCTTGAAGTTTAAGTTTGTACGGAATTTCTGCTCTGATTATATATATGAAAATAAGCATTGTGCAAGAAAATAACTTAGGTTACCAGAACATTAGATGATGCAGAAAAACACAAATGTATACATGGGAGAGTAAAAACATGTTGCATAGCAGGTAGCTTAGAGAAACTCAGCACAGTCCCCCTTGTTATATTTGCACACCCTCCAGGAACAGTTCTCTTTATCATTCTATCACCAGTTTGTCTCCTTCAGTGCACAGCTCCCATATCCTCCTCCCTGCCTTTGCTTTTACCTTCCTCCTTCCCCATCCCATGTCCCACTCCTATCCACCTCCTTTTTACTCCAGCTACTTGATTAACTGGAGGGGGGGAGGGTATATTCTTGTGCTCATTCATGAATCCAAACAGAGCACACATTTCTTTCTAGTACTATTTGTACAGTTGCTACACTGTCCTTGCAGAAAAAGCAGAGTACAGTGAAGGCAGTAAGGCAGTAAGGATATTAACAGATGCTGGCGCTGGTTTGAGAAGAGCAGACAATGCAAAATTTCAAATGCCCCCATATTAATGCAACTGGGTTCAACCATGAGAACTCCACAGATCACAGAAAATACCCAGAATAACAACACGCAGAACCGTGCTTCCATATGTTGCTTTTGAAAAACAATGCATATATTGCATAGAGTCTTACCTGAAACATGTCTGTATCTTTATCGTGAGTATACTCCACTACAACAGTCTGGTTTCTGGATAACGTGTAAGAGATACTGTGCTGACCTTTACAGCTGATCGCCTGTTGAATAAAAAAATATGTCTATTATACACAGCTTCCACGTAAAGATTATAATCAAATTCATTTCACTATATAAACACCTTTATTATGATCAGGAAAAGCAGTGTATCATAACATTTTATTACGAGGCTGGGTAAACACATACAAGAGGATTTTTTGTTTTGTTTTTAACAGAAAATCCCACTTGTTTGTTTCTAGTTCAGAAGTACCCAATACCTACCATTTTCATAGTTTAAGACTCCAAACACATGGTTTTCTCTCTGAAACGATACTAAGCTCCTAAGCCTCATAGGAACTTGCACCCCAGCAAAGATCTGGGGTTTAGGGTTCTTTGGTTTATTTGTTTTTCTGAAGCAAATAAGCAATACAATTGATTTCCAGTCAAAAGTGCCAGGATTTCAGAGGTAGGGATATCATTACAGTTGAGCAGATTTTTAAGTATAACAAATAGAGTCTAGCAGTTTTATATCAATTGTGATGAAGAGCAAGCACTTTCAACCTGCTTTTCCTCATTAAAGGGTACTTTTCACTACTTGCCAAAAGGAAACTGATTCTTTATAGATAAGGATATAGCATCAAAGACTAAGTAGCATGTCAGTATTTAAAACAAGACTAGAAGAGGACAACTCCTATTATTCTACTGTATCTGACTAGGACTGAATTCTTTACTTGTTAAGATTTTCCAGGTTTACATCTCTAGGTTGTCTTTTTCAAGAACATTTTACTAGCCCAGCAGGTATAGAATCATAGAATCGTTAAGGTTGGAAAAGACCCTTAAGATCATCAAGTCCAACCGTTAACCTATCACTGCCAAGCCCACCACTAAACCATGTCCTCAAGCACCACGTCTGCCCTTCTTTTAAATACCTCCAGGGATGGGGACTCAGCCGCTTCCCTGGGCAGCCTGTTCCAATGCCTGACCACCCTTTCGGCAAAGAAGCTTTTCCTAATATCCAACCTAAACCTGCCCTGGCGCAGCTTGAGGCCGTTTCCTCTCGTCCTATCGCTTGTTACTGGGGAGAAGAGACCGACCCCCACCTCGCTACAACCTCCTTTCAGGCAGTTGCAGAGAGTGATGAGGGCTCCCCTCAGCCTCCTCTTCTCCAGGCTAAGCACCCCCAGCTCCCCCAGCTGCTCCTCCCCAGCCTTGGGCTCCAGCCCCTGCCCCAGCCTCGCTGCCCTGCTCTGGCCACGCTCCAGCCCCTCCATGGCCGCCTTGGGCTGAGGGGCCCAACACTGAACACAGTACTCAAGGTGTGGCCTCACCAGTGCCCAGTACAGGGACACCATCACCCCCCTGCTCCTGCTGGCCACACTATTCCTGATACAAGCCAGGATGCCATTGGCCCTCTTGGCCACCTGGGCACACTGCTGGCTCATGTTCAGGCAGCTGTCAGCCACCACCCCCAGGGCCTTTCCCACCGGGCAGCTCTCCAGCCACTCCTTCCCAAGCCTGTAGCCTTGCATGGGGTTGTTGTGACCCAAGTGCAGGACCTGGCACTGAGCCTTGTTGGCTCCGGCCCATTGACCCAGCCTGTCCAGGTCCCTCTGCAGGGCCTTCCTACCCTCCAGCAGATCAACACTCCCGCCCCACTTGGTGTCATCTGCAAACTTACTGAGGGTGCACTCGATCCCCTCATCCAGATCATCAATGAAGATATTGAACAGGACCGGCCCCAACACTGAGCCCTGGGGAACACCACTCGTGACCGGCCGCCAACTGGATTTGACTCCATTCACCACCACTCTCTGGGCTCGGCCATCCAGCCAGTTTTTAACCCAGCGCAGAGCGCACCCATCCAAGCCGTGAGCAGCCAGCTTCTCCAGGAGAATGCTGTGGGACTTCACAGAACAGGCATCACCCCAACACAGGAGCAGTCCCAACTCAAAGAACAATAAACAGTTTTTCCTTGATAAACACAGAGCCTAGTTGCCGTACCAGA
The DNA here is from genome assembly GCF_047370975.1 of Nipponia nippon. Classification (NCBI taxonomy): domain Eukaryota; kingdom Metazoa; phylum Chordata; class Aves; order Pelecaniformes; family Threskiornithidae; genus Nipponia; species Nipponia nippon. The sequence goes on from NW_028262302.1 coordinate 27,286,920, forward strand.
GAGCCGTAAGAAGGGGCAGGGCCCAGCAAGCTTTTCAAAACCTCTGAGACTCGACATACAAATTTTTTGTGGCACTGATGATCATTTCTCAAGCTTAAAGACTAACGCTCACTTCAAATGATTAAGTGGTGTCAAAGTGTAATTGCACTAGCTGTACAATGTGAGTGCACTAGTAAAAGCTTCAGGACAGAGGGAAACAAGCTGAGAAACTACATCTAACAGGGAAATATATGTAAATATAAGGTCCATATAACTGTACACAATTATGAGAGGTAATGACTGTTACTGCTCAGAAAACATTTTGCAGACACTTAAGTATTGAATTAATAGGTTAATTAAAGCTTTCTCCAAGTTTTCTGCTAAGGGGGGTAATTTTCTAGAAGAGGTTCCCTCACTAGCTCCATTCCTTCATGCTGCTCTTCACCTACAAAATTCACAGACGGGGACAATTAAACTAAGCAACTAAATATACTCTACTCATCTGTCTGTCATCCCTCACAAAAGTCTAAATGATCCCAAAGCTACAGATCAATTAATAAACAAATCATTAAAAGACTTACTGAATGCTGGAGGGACTAAAAACACCCATGTGCATCCTAAAAGCCTACTAAGGGTTAGCAAAAGTATTTGACAGAATTATTGAAAAAAAACCATACCAAAAGAATTCTTTTTTTGTAAACCATGTGCATTTACAGCAACAGATAGAGACCACTTTTACAACATGCCTCTTGTTGAAAGCTCTTAGCAGCTCCAACACCTGCTAAAGATTTAGGCTTAGGTGATAATACCTGGAGGCAAAGCGTTGGGTAAGATGACCTTTCCCAGTCCCTTCCAGTACTTTCTCCTGCAATGAAGTTTTGTTAAAAGCTTCAAGCCAAGTCTAGTTTCACTGATTTTGTTCCAACTGTTGTGACAACAGCTGAAAAGTGAGGTAAACGTATTTGGTAATCAGCGGTAGACAGACTCTAAATTTTCCAGTTTAAATTTATAGCATTTTGTAATAACCATTATGCTGGCACACAGTATGGTGCAAGAACAAAGAGCACCTCAAGATGTGATTCAAATGAAGTCTCCAGCACTTTGTGACCTGCTAGGACACTGAACTGTAGGTCTCAAGCGTGTATCAAGAGCTTTCCCTCTATGCATGTTTGACAACTAACAAGGGGACCACAAGCTCTGACCAGGTCTCAGGTGTTCCTAGAATATAAATGAAACAAAGTGATGAACAGGAGACCCTTCCACCTTGCATTTTAAGCATAATATGGCAATGATCAATTTCTATTCATATTATCAGACATCATCATTTCAAACATGAGAAAGTAATAGCTTTCACACACAATATTTTCATTTATTTCCACAAAACTGTGTTGCAGCTGTGGATACAACAGAGGACAGGCCCATCAGCAACCGTTAACATGACTGTCCCAGCTTCAGCTCCAGCCAGTCTGTGCAGCGCTGGCCACCAGCAACCAGGCAAAATCCCCAGGCTCTTGTCGGCCAAGATACTGGATCAAATGGAAACTTTGGTGAGACCCAAAACTGAAAGTTTTAAGGTCTGATGGAAAAAACAAGGGGGGGAAACGTAAGAACTTCCAGAATTACTTAGTAAGGTCATCTCCTACGCCTACAGAACTTAAGGATTAGGTATGTTAATAATTCCCATTAGGTTGACCAGGGTCAGTACCTCCTCTGAAATATTAGGGTAGGACATAATATTTCTTTTCTGTGTGTGTTCTTTTCCCCTCCAAACTTTTCTTCCTCACCTTATTTCCTCTCCTCTTTGCTTTCCACTATTTAAACCCTGTTACTTTCAGTGTGAAATGCTGCATTTCATTTCCTGGAATTGTGTAATCATTTTTTGAAAAAGCTAAGAACATGATGAGAAATGTTTCAACTTGTGTGCTTTCACAGTCTGCTCAGCACCGACAGTTGCTCCAACTCAAAGACATTTTACAGGCATTTTAATTGCTGGTCTCAAAGCAATTGGCCACTTCCAAGTAAAAAAAAAAAGTAACAGTACTTCAGGAACTACACAAAACAGAACAACTATGAACGATTCACAATGACTATGACAAGTGAAAGGTAAGTATCTTAATAAAACAGTATTGTAAGCGGAATGCAGCCACAGGCACAATCATGAAGGATTTTGACAGCTTGAAGAACTACAGAACCACACTACAAGTCCCAAAAAAGGCTTGAGATTGATTGCCCCAACCCCCTTAAAATTGGTTTGTAGCAGCCAAAATAGTGGGGTTGCCTTTTTACTGCTTTTAGCATTCAAATTTCCAGACTTTTTTTTTTCTGCCAGTAGGATTTCCCCCCCAAAAAACTTTGATGCTGTCACATAATTGCTCTGCTGTGGTAACTGAAGTTGCGAGAAAAGCCCTGACTCTCAGAAGACGTACGGCAGCATCACAAGGTCTAGCAGATGACTTCAGAGTTTCAGGCTGGACACCACCACGTCCACCTTCCAGGCAGGAACTAAAACACGAAAGAACAAAAACCAGGCACTAAACCTTCCTTCTCTCTCTTCACCTCCACCTCAAGGCTGCCAAGATCCCCCAGAGCAATAGTGCGTTATTTTCAAAGCTTGTACTCAGAGTCCACCAAACTTTTGAGTGTGTGGGCCAACATCAGCTTAATTTAAGAGCAGTTTTCTCCTATCTTTTAGGCTCTTCGAAGTTGAATGAAAAATCAGCAATTGAACACAGGAAAAAAGCCCCACTAAATTAGCTCCCAAGAGAAACAAGTGCTGGAAAAACCTCGCTCATGTATATAGCCTGAGCTTGCCAAACAAATCTGAAACATGTGGCTCCAGACTGGCCACAGCACACGCCACCTCTTGTCCAGTAGGAATGCTGGTGGGGAGATACAGGCTAGATTAATTCAGCCGCCTACACAACAGTTTGTTTTATATGGTTAACTGCCTCAAGCTGCGGAATTCAAGTAATTCCCTTGGGAGGAAACAGACAGCAAAGTGGAGACTAAATGACAAAAACCCTGTGGAGGAGTAGAGGGAACAAACAACAGCAGCACGAGATTTTTACAGAATAACTCTGCTCCTATGCTCTATGTCCACATTGAGGCTGAGGGATTTTAAAAAGTTAAAATGCAAGCAACCAGGCAAACCTGAGGTGCCACGTTCCACATGGCACGGACAGATCTCCCCAGCATCTTTCCAAGACACAGCTCACGTTTGCACAGTAATCCATCCATCTCCACAGGGCTTTCGAGTTGGAGGACAGTGTGCAGCAGCTCCAAGCCTCACTATGTGTTGAGCCAGTTTACCTTAAGATAAAGGCTCCTCTCCTCCCCATCGCTCCAAGTCAATGCCGCAGCTACCCCAACTGCATGGCACTCCCATTGCCTTGAGATTTGCATTCCAGTGATTTAGGGTCATCAAAACTGCCATATGTTACCAGGGAGTGAAGAGAGCTGCATCTGAGAAGCCCCGCTATCTCACCCCCACACTCCCATGGCCTACGCAGTTTTTAAAAAAAAAAAAAAAAAAAAGCTTTGCTAGTAGCTCCTCAAGTTTTCAGTTATATCCTTCCCACTGGCTGGAATTATACTTGGCCTTGGTTTTTCCCCTGCCTCCTTACACGCACTTTTCATTCTTGTTCCTTTCTCTCCGTTTTGAGAACGAAACCTCGTTCCAGTGCATTCACAATCAAAGCAGCAACTAAAGGCCACGGCTTATAAATCTGTCAGGTCTCAGAGGAGCTAAGATCAAACAGAGCCTGCTTTCCCAGCAGCAATGCTGCAACTCAGCCAACCCCTGGAACATCCCAGCCCACCTGAGTTTATTTGCTCTCCACTCGTTCCCCTGGAAAGGTAGCTGCTATCAGCTTTACCACCATTTCAAGAAGTAAGAAAGTAGAATTCCCTCACCCCACATGTAAAAACACCTTGAAGGTAAGGGGAATAAGAATATGCAAATATGCAAAAGAAGAGTATTTCTCAGTACTCTGCTTTTTTAGCAAACATACAGAAAACGGAGGGAACACAAAACTAAAAAAAAAAAAAATCAAACAAATCTTCAGCAGATTGGCCATGGGCCCAACGGACCGGCAGTGATGCACACCATCGGGTTTGTAACCACACAGTGTTCACTGCACCGAGTGCCACCACTCCAGAGTGCCACCTCCCTCTGAAGCACAGGTAGCATAGGTGGCTACTGTCCTGGAAACCAGCAGCAAGGCCAGTGCACCTGAAAAACTTCAACTGGTTCCTGTTGTACAATGACAGATTAGTGTCAAACGCATCTCCAGAAATGCCCTTATCGACCAGCAAGCTACAAGGAGGCAGAATGGCAGCAGAACACCCCTTCTGCAAGAGCACAGAAAAAGCCTGTAAAATAATTTGACCTAGGATGGAATTCTTTTTCAAGAGGTTAACTATACAAGTGTTGGAGTTGTCAAAGCGCAACAAGAAAACCCACATTTTCCTTGCACTCCTTTTTTACAGGCTATTCTTTGAGCGCTCTGAAAGCCCCCGTTTTGCACATAGTTATGAACTAGCGTGCATTCTTAAAATTTGTCTTCTGTAAAAAGCATGCCACTGTTTTGACCAACAACAGTCATAAGGGTACAGCAAACATTCTGGCTTCAGGATCAAACCTGAAGAAAGGCTTGCAATGTACATGTGGGTTTTTTTTTTTTTTCTTCCCCAAAAGTTACACTAACTGTTTTAGTAAGAGATTCTACATTTATCTACTACACAGGCTTTACATCTACACTCAGCCAGATGTTCCTACCTAGGAGCATCTCCTGGTGTGCCACAGCTCTCTCCCGTGCACTGACACTGATAAAGTCGCTCATTTCCCTTTGCCATCTTCAGCCCAAGAATTCAAGAACAGGTCAGAGCTCACAGCATGGCTATGTTAACTTAACACTACTAGGTCAGACCTTCTGCGTAAGGAGCGAGTCAATGAACTAGAGAAGCAGATCTCAAAATTCGCACAGCCTTTAGGCTGCTGCTTACAAGTTTGCAGGGAGTGGGTCTAATCCACTTCTAGAAACGGAGATTTTGCCATTTTCTTCTGGTTTGCTGACAGTGTTTCCAAGAAAAAAAAAAAACAAAACAAACCTCTACATTTGGAAATTTAAGCTTTGCAGTTTACTTGTGCCTAGCTAGCTTCCCAAAGATCACGGGAGGGACTTAACGTTATTATGGTTACCAACACTTTCAGGCTATAGCAGAAGCAAAGGCTAAAATCCATTAAGAAAAGAGGCAGATGTCTCACAGGAAGGGCTGCTCCATTAGAATAGGAGGTTTAGTTTAGTTAATTAGGTTGGATTAGGACAATAAAATGATTTATGGGAACACTTTAGTTTTCTTTATTGGTAGTCAAGCTGACCAACACCACATGGACGTGTTTAAAATTAATGACAGCAGTGCCTTCATGAGTTAAATGCTTTCTTACTTGGCTGCCGGCCTTCAATTTCTTTTATAAAAAGAGAACACAAGCAACACTCAGGGACACCAGACAAAAGATCTTGCAACTTAAGAGAAAAAGGAAGCTTTAGCTAGCAAGGAAGGAATCCTTTTAAAGCAACACCACATCACATTTCCACTGGATTTTTGGATAGGCTGACTGCCAGAGCCAGCAGACATTAGGTTACCATAAGAAAACACAACAAAAGCTCATGATCGTGACACACTGACATTTTGCCTGCCATCAGAAAAGTGTGTCCACTTAGGAAGTTTCCCAGCAGATTCTAACAAATGTCACTTCATATAACATTAACTAAAGACTGTTTGCAATTTTACTCTGTCTCAACTTAAACCCAGCAGTAATTGACGAGAATTACTTCTGTAACACTAGATTTCAATAACACTGAAAACATACACTGACCTCTGGCTACCGATACAGCGATGATATATCATTTTCCTCCGGCTTTTTGCAAAGAAAATAAGACACATTATCATGGAAACCTTACAGGCTTGGTGTGCCCACAGGAGGGGCTGAAATGATGGTACCAACCGGAATCACAGGCCCAGCTGCAGAGCAAATCTGCATCTGCTTCCTGCACGGCTCCGCACAAGCCCATCCTTCAGTGTTCTTCCTTCCCTTCCTTATAAACAAGTGGCTATGTTAGAACCGCAACAACATCTATGCACACATTCTTTGAATACCAATGCTAAGATCTTGTCCGTCTCTAACGTTTCAGCTGTCAGTATTCTCTTGACAACTAAGTAAGTGTTAGGAAATGGTCAAAAGAGACCAAGAGTCAGCAAATGCAGGTAAAGTAAAAGAATATGCCATCAAAAGAAATTAATTACATTTTGTACACAGCACTTAGTGAGCATTTCTGACAAAAATTTTTAATACATATACTGATGTTGCAACTATTTACAGGCAAACTACTTCCTTTGCTTCAGTACATGGTAAAATGAATAGAGCAATGCTTGTAGTCTGAAAAAAACCCACTATTTAACTGTAAAAACATTACAAAATCCTTATTAGTTTCAGATTGTTTCATTCGTTTGTTAAATGATCCAAGCTCTAACAAACAGACTGGGGGAAAGTTGAAGATGCACAAGTAATTGGACAACAGATACTTGACATTTAAACCAACAGCTTAAAACCAGGTGTAGGTGGCACTGTCTGCAATCCCAGTCATAGTAAACAAGTTGATGCACGTAACTTGCAGGCCACCTCTCTTCAACCCACTGACTGCGAATCACCCCCCCAAAACTCATGGTACACGGGCTCAGTACCTATGCAGAAACAATTTCAGCAAATAGTCTAGTTTATTTACACTTCAAGCTTTTATGGCTTTCAAAGCATTCACAAGTTTGTTCTTACGTGCCCTTTCACACTGAGCTTGGAGATTTGAAGGGGAGGGGGCAGAAGGGACAATGCATTTGACTTTTGCGTCCAAAGCCATCTGTTACAAGTGCACATGTGGGGTTGTGCGCTACTAAAGCGGTTCACCATTTATCAATTCAACAGGCAGATGTTAAAGGGTTTCTCCATTTGCTGAATCTGTGTCGGTGTGCAGTTTTAGCCAACCAGCCAATACAGCACACACCGCCCTTTCCCCAGAAGAGGCATCAAAATATGCCATTCCCATAATTTTCTATTTTGGGTACCGCAACAAGTAAGGAGGCAACCATCTACAAATATTTCTAGATAAGCTACTGTAAAGCTAGGTAGGATTGACAGACTGCATGCTGTTATTCCAGGGAATAACGTAGACCAGGCTACCCCTCAGACAAAAGCGAGTATTCAAAACGCATCTTCAAAATACACAATGGGTGTTGACTAAATTGCACAGTTAATTGCATGCCTAATTAAAGTTAGGTGGCCAAAACCATCATTGTTGCAGCCACTTACCAGACCCAAGTCCTACCTTGTATCTAGGACTCCTGACCAGCTCTGGTAAAGCAACCCAAGTTGTTCCACTTCATAATTCAACGTATTAAAAGCAGCTCAAAATAGGTGCCAGTTTATACTAACAGGCACAGCTATATGAAAGAGTAGCTCAGGAATTGTTTTGTACATCACAAACTTTCGGTGGTTGTGAATCAATACTTTACCTACCTAACCTGTGAATCATTCTCCTCCCAATCTCCCCTTCTAGCTCTTCTAACCCTTAAAACCTTTATTTTCCCATTCCATTTTCTTCCGTCTCTGTTCAGTAACACTGTATTGCAAGTGAAATCAATCTTTGAAATCAAGTCTGTAGTTTTCCTCCTTCAGTCAGCTTGCTGAATTTCCTCCCCCAAGCAGACTACAGCTAGCAACAGCTCAGAGGCATAACACAAAGCTGCGGCAGTGTCAGATACAGCAGTGAGCCACAGCATAAATCATTTACCCCAAACTCCAGAACGCTCCTTTGGGCAAAATTACTGCCTGCACATTGCTGCTACGCTTTCTATTGCAACGGCTCTGGAGTTGCCTGCTGTAGTCCTACGTTGAGGACACATTTCACCTGCTTTGGAAATCAGGAGCCGTATGTTTCTCACTGTCCTGTACTGAGTTTCATCTATTTGATATGTGACCTTAACTGACTTTTGAACAATTGTTTCAGACTGTCAGTACATGCATATTCCTCTAAATTTTGCAGTTTATCTGTGAGTAGCCAACAACAACTTATTCATATGTTATAAAAAAAGAAAAAAATAATTCATACTACAAGTTCTCATTTACTCCACCAGGTATTCTCTTTTTATTATCTCAGCTGATCACTGTGGAGTATATAGAGATCCACCCGCTGTATTACAGGTTAGATTTCCATGTACCTGTCAATACAGATTACAGCCGAACGATTAAGATACTTTTTGGAAGACACCTCTATTCCTGTTTCAGCTTCAACCCACCATGCAGTCATATCACCATCTAAAAGAAAAACGCACACGGCCATGAGTTCACAAAGTGTTTTTGCAGAATATTTTATAGCCATTTGTGAAAAGGAAGCAAAACAGCCCAGAAAAGTAGGATCAAAAAGTTGAACATATTCCTGGCAGGATACTGCTCTGGAAAAAGACCTCTTACAACAAATATACTGGGCATTCAAGGTCTTCTGTCCACAACAAACAGGGAAGAAGGGAAGAGATAAGCAGCTGAGCTCTGCTGAGAGCTACTGATCCTGGTCATGCTGCTAGGACTTTGGCAGCACTACAGCTTACTACCTTCATATAATGGAGCTGGTTCCCATCATCTCCATGGTCAAGAAGCCTAGGAAACCTTCTTGTTTAAAAGCAAGAGAAGCTGAAGAGACTAGCAGTCTACTAAGAGAGACTTTACACAAGAGAGAGTTCAGCTACAGCCACTTTAGGGAGAAAGGGACAAAATGGTTGACTGGAAAAAAGCCTCCTATACCAAGAGCTGTGTTGAGTATGATGTTCACTGTACTAAGATCACATGCTGAAGACCAGTAAGACCTTGCCTGATGTGTGACCTTCTGAAAGCAAAACTTCTGACCCCAAAACTCCTGGCATTAGTTCACTAAGGGTAGGATTTCTTCTGGAATACTACAAGCCTATAAATTCAAACATAAAGGCCTAAACATGATTTTGCCACTGCAGCTGGAGCACATCCCCCAAAACTCTTGATACTCCCACAAAAATATCAGTAATTAGAGAAGGATGCAACAGTGTTTGTAGCTGAACATTCTGGTGCCAACAGTCTACAATTCATTGATATACATCAGGAACAAAAGCAGCAGATGCCTGGCTACGCTTTTGTATTTGGATACGCCAAGCACACAAAATAGCCACAAATTAGAATCCTTAACTAAAAACCAGACAAAAAAATACAGCGATAAAGTCCCCTCAAGGGCTTCTATCAATACATAGACTGAAAGATTTGTACACTCGGCGCATCAGCAGTGAATGCTTCTGTGAATCAAAGCACCCATGAGCACCAACCTAAGCCCGCCTGCCAAAGGAGAGCACATAATAACAAGATGAGAAGCTGCATATCATTCTGTAGCTTCCAGAAACCATAAATTCAACCTGACACAAATCAATTTTACATTAAGACAGCCAAAGACTCTCCAGACAGTTACTTTACCAGACCTGTTAAGCAGCTGCACAAAAATCTCTCAAGAGGGAAAAAAGTGAACTTCCTCTTGCCAAAAAGCCATTTAGTGCTTAGAGAAAGCAGTTACATTTTATAAAGCCCAACAAGGGACAGAAGCTGCTTTCTAGACTTCACGCTATAGCTGGAGTATCGTCCTGATAGAAAGCACACTTCGACAGAACAAACCCCAAAGCAATCAGATTCTTTTCTACTGGTCTGAGATTCCTACAGAAATTGCAAAGTCATCACAACAAATTGGACTTTGTAGCATTTTCCTTCATGGAGACTACCAACAAAAGAAATCCCTGCAGAATAGCTTAACTGGGACTTGAACCAAGTGGGACAAACACTACTGACGGTAGCTCTCAGGAAAAGCAAGTTAAGCGCACTTTTCAAAACAGAGCATCCTTACTGCAAGATATTTTGGGGGCAGAAGTCACAGAAGGGTGCATTTGTAGGATCTGTCTCCGATATGGATGAAGGTGGTAGGTCTGACCAGCAGGCTCTCGGTACGCTAATACTCAAGTAGAAGAAACAACGTGCAAGTTAATAGTATGCATCTCGCATTTGGGAAATGATCACTTTCGGGTTCTTTAAAGTCCTATGAGTCTACAGTAAACAAGAGTTATTTTAATCTTTCCAGTTATCATTTATACATATAACCAAGCATCATCCTGTGTAAAGCTCAGAACTTACTCACATTCCTTACACACAAGTTCGTATATTTAAAAACACACACACACAGTCTTTACTTCAACTCTGTTTAACTGAGCTAAAGTCATTTAAGTCAACAAGGTAACACACTAACCAGCAGTCAAAATACAATCCTGATTTATGTTGCTGCACAGGAGCTGAAAAATCAGCTTGCTAACACGTGGGAAGCAAGGAGCTTTCTTCACTCTATGTGCAGTTGCCAAGCTCATTTCAAACCATAACTGACTGCAAGCCCCTCCAGTGCCGCCTCAATCTGTACAGAACTGAAAACAAGTCTGGCCCTGATTCCCAGACTTTTTTTTCCTTAAATTATCCAGGGGGAAAGAAAAAAAAAAAAAAAAAAAAAAGACAGACCATCTCTTCATGCAGGAGATGGCACAGCTCTGGGAGTACGCAGTAACTAGTACTGCCTCTCCACCTTGCAAATTGAGGAGGACTGTGAGAAAGCAACAAGTACATATCCCAATCTCAGTCACCCACCTGAACTGTAACAAAGCATTAACAGCCAAATTCAGGATTCATTTATCAGAACGTTTTGTCCCTGGCTGTCACTCCAAAAATTTTACAGTCCAAGCTATCAGCTAGCTTCACAAAATACACTCGATACTAGTACAGGGAGGTTCAACTGAAAGCCAGGTGTTTAACAGCAGCATCTTTTTTTATTTTCTAATTTCAGCGTAGAATACCAGGTTGGGGAAAATTTCAGTATCAACAGTACACTACAGAGTAAAGCAAGTACAAAAGTACTGTCTGAGAGCACTTCAGCCAAACTATGGGTCATGTCTGCCACTCAGTAGCTTTGGTATCAGAGTGGAGCCAAACACAACTTTTACAGGTCAGTCCAACGCAAACAGTCCCTGCTGCAAATATGCCACAACCTCAGCGCCTGCCCCCAGAGCAGGGTGCTCACCTACCTGATCATTTATTAAATTTCAAACCCCAGGGTGTGAAAGGGTGAGCACAGGGTAATTAAGACCCAGGAAAATTCAAGCCTGTAGACAGACATTTGACAGAGTCGCCACATCTGTTTCACTATCAGATAAAGACCACCGCAGCCCATTACTATTCTGGAGTTGGCAGCAAAATCCCTCCCTCTATAGCTTTGGAATGGAATAAATATAGCTTACTCTAGATTGTACTGAAGGATATTCTGCAGCACAATTCCCAGTGTTCAGAGAAAGTAATTAGAGGATTAGTCGCCTCTATTGGTCTCAGCTTCTGTTATTTTCATTGTCTTCTCAAATTCAAATCTTCTGTCATTTTTCAGTAATATTGATTCAGACAGAGGGGAGGAAGGAAAATTTATGTCCCTAAAATTTAAATCTATCATGCCAGCTTAAAAATTCAAGCCACAAAGATTTGTTTTAAATTTATAATACTGGAATTTGGTTTTAGCAGGCTGTGCTAGATGCACTCATATCCAGAAGTTACCACTTATCTCTTCTGCAGTTTATTAAAATTTAAAGCAAGCTTTACAGGCAACTTGCTTTATATTCATATGTAACGTTAGATAAGAGAACAGCTCATCAAAAGCTATGCACTTTATACAACATGATTTTACCATTGATATGACCTGTTTCCCTCCCTCCCCCAAACACACATACAGGCACTCTCAGACATAAGCAAGGCCGAACTCCATCCTGTATTAACACATTTTTTCCCTGTATGTACCTTTAGTAATAAGGTCCAAGTTATCTGAACATATGGTCAAAAAGACACTTTTTTTTTTAAAAGGTACAGCACAAGGCTAGAGTTGCAGTAGCAAAATTATGGGATATGTCACTATTTCTATGAAAAATACAGACTAGCACCCAGTATGTATGGGATTTGGGGTTTTGTATTGAACGAAATAAACACTGAGAAACAGTATTAAACAATGACAATGCATTCATCAGCAGGCCCACAGCGTAAATAAAGCACGGTTTTAATTAGGGCTATAGAATATCAAGCGCTTCTGAGGGTAAAGCAGCCTACATTTATATGGAGAATATAGGTTTATGAAATTACATACAACAAAAAGCACTTTAAGCACCTTCCCCCCCCCCCCCCCCGCATGTCTGGGTACAAGTTCTTTACATAAAGATTAATCATGTTTCCCAGTATAAACTGATTTAAATCGTGTTTTTAATTTGGTGTCTTAAACTAATTGATTTCTTAAATCAGTTGTTTAAATCAGGTTTTAACAAGTTGGAAAACCTTCACTGCGTTGAACTCTTCTCCTGGTAGAGCTTCCAATCTCAGTCTTGGGACAGTTAAGAGAATTTAGCACTCAGTACTATCAGGCTGCCCGTAATAAAGATGATAAACGGGCTCAAGATTATTGCTTAACATTTAAGAATTCATAAATTTACATATACATTTCTGAGAGTCTTAATCGCAATATTTGACATGTTTCAGAATCAAACCACCTCACCATCCACAATTTTACAGGTTTACCAAAAAGTAGGTAAAAAAAAAAACCCAAGACATCCCCTCAATATTTCATTTCTTAACTTCTTTTGCAGTGCAGCAGAACACACGTGCAGCGCGAGGAGCCTGCAAGGCTTCCCGGTATGACACCACTCTGCGTTCAAGTTACAGCTCTGTGAACTTCCAAAAGACTTTGCCCTAAATTTAATTTTATTGACTGCTGGCAAGACATTCATTGTCTTCCCGTGCAGGCAGCACGCAAGCTGGAGATTGCCAGTTAAAGAGCGTTGGTACAGACACCTACACGTTTTGCATACAGCTGAAGAGATTACTGCTTACTCACTCACTCCTTGCAGCCCGCGACCACAACTGTTGCCAATGGAACAGCTTGCGTACAAGTTCCCGAACCTGTTTGGATCCGTGAGCTGAGCAAGCCGATACTCACCAGTTCATGCATTTTTGATAAACGAAGCAGTCTGAAGGACAACCTCTTTCATCCACACAACTGGGTCTGAAGCTTAGCCTGTTGACTATTCACATTACACTGTTTTTTCATAGAATCATTAAGGTTGGAAAAGACCCTTAAGATCATCGAGTCCAACCGTTAACCTATCACTGCCAAGCCCACCACTAAACCATGTCCTCAAGCACCACACCTATCCGTTTTTTTTAAATACCGCTAGGGATGGAGACTCAGCCCCTGCCCCGGGCAGCCTGTGCCAGGGCCTGACCACCCTTTCAGCAAAGAAGCTTTTCCTAATACCCAACCTAAACCTGCCCTGGCGCAGCTTGAGGCCATTTCCTCTCATCCTATCACTTGTTACTGGGGAAAAGAGACCGACCCCCCCCGGCTCCAGCCTCCTTTCAGGCAGTTGCAGAGAGCGATGAGGGCTCCCCTCAGCCTCATCTTCTCCAGGCTGAGCACCCCCAGCCGCTCCTCCCCAGCCTTGGGCTCCAGCCCCTGCCCCAGCCTCGCTGCCCTGCTCTGGCCACGCTCCAGCCCCTCCATGGCCGCCTTGGGGTGAGGGGCCCAGCACTGAGCACAGCGTTCGAGGGGCGGCCTCACCAGTGCCCAGCACAGGGACACCATCACCCCCCTGCTCCTGCTGGCCACACTATTCCTGATACAAGCCAGGATGCCATTGGCCCTCTTGGCCACCTGAGCACACTGCTGGCTCACGTTCAGGCGGCTGTCAACCAACACCCCCAGGTCCTTTTCCACTGGGCAGCTCTCCAGCCACTCCTTCCCAAGCCTGTAGCCTTGCATGGGGTTGTTGTGACCCAAGTGCAGGACCCGGCACTGAGCCTTGTTGAACCTCATGCTGTTGGCCTCAGCCCATCAATCCAGCCTGTCCAGGTCCCTCTGCAGGGCCTTCCTACCCTCCAGCAGATCGACACTTCCACCCCACTTGGTGTCATCTGCAAACTTACTGAGGGTGCACTCAGTCCCCTCATCCAGATCATCAATGAAGATTTGAACAGGACCGGCCCCAACACTGAGCCCTGGGGAACACCACTCGTGACCGGCCGCCAACTGGATTTGACTCCATTCACCACCACTCTCTGGGCTCGGCCGTCCAGCCAGTTTTTAACCCAGCGCAGAGTGCACCCATCCAAGCCGTGAGCAGCCAGCTTCTCCAGGAGAATGCTGTGGGAGACAGTGTCAAAGGCCTTACTAAAGTCTAAGTAGACAACATCCACAGCCTTCCCCTCATCCACTAAGGGGGTCACCTTGTCATAGAAGGAGACCAGGTCAGTGAAACAGGATCTCCCTTTCATAAACCCATGCTGGCTGGGCCTGATCCCACGGTTGTCCTGCACGTGCCGCATAATGGCGCTCAAGATGATTTGTTCCATGACCTTCCCTGGCACCGAGGTCAGGCTGACAGGCCTGTAGTTCCCCGGATCCTCCTTCCAACCCTTCTTGTAGAGGGGCGTCACGTTTGCTAGCTTCCAGTCATCTGGGACCTCCCCGGTTGACCAGGACTGCTGATAAATAATGGAGAGTGGCTTGGCCACCTCCTCTGCCAGCTCCCTCAGTATCCTCGGGTGGATCCCGTCTGGCCCCATGGACTCGTGCACATCCAGGTGGAGGAGCAGGTCAGTGACTGCCACCTCTTCAACAACTGGGACTTCACTCTGCGTCCTATCTTCATCTTCCAGCTCAGGGGCCTGAAAAACCCGAGGATGACTAGCTTGACTATTGAAGACTGAGGCAAAGAAGGCATTAAGTACCTCTGCCTTCTCCTCATCCTTCGTGGCAAGGTTACCTTCTGCATCCAGCAAAGGAGGGAGATTCTCCCTGGCCCTCCTTTTGTCACCGATATATTTATAAAAACTTTTTTTGTTGTCTTTAACAGCGGTGGTCAGTTTAAGTTCCAGCTGCGCCTTCGCCTTAAGCTTCTTTGGCACATAAAATGAATACATACTAACTGTTGTGCATTACAGACCAACATTCATAAAAGTTTCTGAGCTTTGATGACTCCAGCATCAAAATTACACTGCAGATAAGAACAAAAGATTCCCTTCTGCAAGCCCTCTGCCAAAAAGCCCCATTACTGCTTTCCAGAGAGCTGCCACATAAAAGCATTCCCAGAATCGTCTGAATCACTTGCGCTGTCCCTTTCTTCTGCACCCACCTTCACCTCCAGACTTATCTGTCCTTTGTGTTCTCTTGACCAAGTATCTAATGACAGTTGTTGCATGATTTGGAAAAAAATAATATATATATCTCACATATATATACTAAAAATATAGTATGTGATTAAAAGCATTGAAATCACATGGCTTTGGGTCAAGTGTTAGTCAAATTCCAGCATGCTGGGTGTACAAATGGCAAGTGAAGTCAACTGTGTATGAGTGAATTCGGAAGCAGCTATCTACAAACGATCAGATTATCTAATGCAGCAGTAGAAAAATCATGAATAGGCAGTGACCGTGAAAACCAAATTGCGAAAACTGATCAGCCACCACTCTGCTGAGCTAAAAAAGTAATTTAAGAATGGTTAATGTGGGAATCTGCACCGAAACCAATTGATTCCTTCACAAGGTATGAACTGTAAAACTACAAAAAACGGCAGGAAACCTAATTAATGACAACAGATAAAAATGGCAATCCAGATCAAATGCCAGATAAAAAAAAATAATTAAGAGCTTACATATTTTTAAAGCAAATATAATAAGTGGAAATACAAAGAAAAAGAGAATCTCTTCAAAGTCAATATAACTGAAGAATGTATTCAAATTCACATTTAATATAACTGAAAAAAGCTTATCAGTTTTTGTAACAACCACCCAACAAGCTAGTACAGATTCACTGATCCTTAAGAACAAGACTAAATAACATAGTATTGTTTAAGAAATGCAGACCACAGAGTGCAATGCCAACACAAAAATTCATTTTATGTACAGATTGTACACAAATAGTTAGCTTTACTTAAATAATTACTTCAGAAAAAACTGTAGTGGAAGTCCTACTCGGTTCTATAATCGCTAAGGCAGGGTTTGAGTCTCTCTCAGGAACTGAACATACTCCCCCCTCCCCAACATGACTTTGAACAACTTACTGTCTCGGCACGCCTTGTCCTATCAAAACACTAATTTTTGCATGGACTCTCCCATGCTTTATTAAATCTCTGGGACAATGGCATTCATTCATTAACAGAAAGCCTAGTAAGTGAGGTAATACGTAGAACGTTTCACAACTAAAAAGGGTTTTTTTCAGCTACATTAATCTATCCTGCTATATCAACCTCTATTATTATAGTTATTATATTTAATAAGTAATTTAGAACACCTTTTATCAAAAGTACCTCATTTTGGCCTTTTAGTTTCTGTACATGGCAACTGATGTAAAATTATTTTCACTCAAGAGATTTGCCCTCTGACTGTTAAGTCAGCAAGTACTGGTAACACAGGGGTTTAAAGTAATGGTAGAAGCTATAAACCAAAATGTACAGTTGATTATAAACCACTTTACAGTATCACTCCAAATTTACAATTCTGCAGGTTAAATACAAACTTCAGCTTGAGGATTTTTTGGTATTGGATTTTGTTATTGAGCCGTTAGAGTAGCAAATAATCTCTTAAATCTCTACGCTGTTGAAGGTGTACAGCATCTGCTTTGTCTAATGAAGCATCAGGAACAAAGCGCCCCGACAGCTGAGAAAGTTTCTCCACCACAGCCGTGAAGGCCTGGGCTTTCACCTCCTCCTCCGCCATACGATGCCTCTGCAGACAGAGCTGAAGCTACAAATCACAGATGGGCAATAAAGCTGCTATCTTCCTTTAATCTTCCACGGCTAATGCTTCCCAGGTTTTCTATCCACATCGTACACACGGATACTACTCTCTCTCTCTAAGCGCTATCATTTTCTACACCTAAAAAAAGTGTCTCAGTTTTGGCCTTTACTCACAAACAACCCTAATTTGTGTTTACAACATCCATTACCCTCCACATCCAGTTTCATGTATCACAAGCAGGGGCTACTATAACATACAAGAGCATTTTCCATCATTCTCAAAACACCACAGTTACTGCATCAGGATTTACCTCAAAACCCCCCCCCCCAACTTTAAAGAAAGCAGTGAACACCCGCTTCAGAATAACCAAATACCTTTGTGCACTTAATATTAATTTCTCCAAAAGAGCACTTTAAGTAATTCAGTGTTTAATAGTCTTAATTATGATTTCTTTATCAGCTCAAATTTTCCCCATACCAGATATCTACCAATTTCATCCAGTTGTCCCCATATTGGTTTTTAAGAACACAACGTGTGGCTAAGATCTTTCAATCTGCTCCACACTAATTTGGTTTCATCCAGAAAGTCATCTTTCTTACTAGCTTGCTCCAATAGTTCACTATTCTCCTAAAAGGCTTCCCATTTGAGTTGGTTTGGCTTCAGCTTTAGTTCTCGTTATTGATTCTCCTGCTAGAACAGAATGCCTTTTAGTATCCCGTATTTTCACGGCCGCAGGATGCACACTAGCAGAGCTCAGTAGTCTCCGAGAAGCAAAACAGACTGTTCTTCACGGAGCTTCAGCTTTCAGGCAGCAGCAAGTTAAAACTGCTAGGCAGTTGCTGCAGATCAGAAGCAAATTTGTGAGGCGCTTTCTGCCATGGAAATGGCAGTTTCTTGAGTAGCTGCAGTAACTTGTAGAAGAGCTAGTTTAAGCTGCCAGTTTTCATTTGATGCTATACAAGTCAGAGTCTCTCTATTCCCTCCTTCAAATCAGTTTTGCAACTCCTGTTTGCATCCTCTCCAGTTTTTCAAAATCCTTCTGAAAACTTGACAGCAGAACTGCACGCGGTATTTCATTAAGCGGCCTCATCAACATAGACGATACGATGCTACCGTTCCCTTACTCCCACTGCCTCCCTTTTCATCCAAGAATCCTATTACTCCTTTTTACTGATTGCAGAAAACCCCGGTTTCCAAGATACAGTCCCTGTTGCAATAGCTATAGACCATACTGAAACCCTCCAAATATTTAGCTTTGTTAGTATTTTGGTTATAGTCGGATTACAAATAGCATGCCTTTTTTAAAAACCCATGTCACCAAGCCATCTAGACAACTCTATGCAGCCACCTTTATTTTATTTACCCTTCTGACAGTTGAACTGCTACAAGCTTTGTCAAATGAAGTTTGTGGAGTTTGGGTTGGGATTTTTTTTGGGGGGGTGTTTTTTTTTTTTTTTTAATTTTCTTTCATATGATACATTTAATGCAGTAAGTCGCTTACCTCTATGGAATCCCATCAGTAATCAGCTCAGGAATTTATATTTTCCAAATGATTTCTTGGGATTTGAATGAATTCATAGCCAGCTGATAATGGTTAAGGTAATACCACATAGCCCTCCTTCCCATTTCTCTCTTCTTGACTTTTCATACCAGAATATCATTAACTAAAAAAAATAATCTTAAAGAATAAGGAAAATACAATGCACAAGTTATCATCAATCAACTGTTGTACCATCCTTGTACACAATTCTCACTTCACAGCATCACACAATACTGTGGGACACTAGCAGTTATTTTTTCCCCCTCTCAGTTAAAAACAAGTAAGCTTCCTCACGTTCACCATAGTAACAGCACAGTTCGACTGTTATCACCAGGCAGCTGAACCACAATAACGTGTTTAGGATTATGTGCAACAGGGTATTGACACAGTTAATCAGACAAGCTTGCACGCCAAGGTCCTGTATAAAGCAGTAGATTGACAAAAGCACGTTACCCACATAATTGTGTTCATGTACAGGACAGGAATACAGTGCTAGTGGAGTTATAAGAAATTCAGCTCTTGTCCCTAATCATTCAGTTTACCTTTACACGCTCTTAGCAGACCATTAAAGCTCTTCAGGAATTCCCCCACTGCTCTAATACCAGCAATCAATTACGGAGCCAGTGTGCGCTCTCAATTCTCTCTCTCTCTTTGGCCACTTAGGATTCTTGGAAACACACCCATGTAAAAGTGTTTTTTCTGGTACTTTATAACTCACTTTATAACCCTCCAGTGAATAGACACACACTGTTCTGCTTTTCCCCCAAATACAGGCAACAACTATGTGTGAAGAGGGATGAAAAGGCACTGAAGAGGTGCTGTGCAAGCTTTAACCTGCCCGCCTGCCTTCGGGAGGGAAACACAGCCAGGCTCTCTCAGGTTCCTAACAAACTTAAAGAATGCCTCATTACTTCAACTATAGGAAAAGATACCGTAAGGGGCCCAATCTAACTGAAATGATGAGGAACTAGATCGTGGCTTTCATGCCGTGCTCCTGCCCTCTTCCTCACCGAACAGGAGGCTTACGCAGTTTAGGATACCACATTCCCCCTTTCTGCTTCTCCATACGCTTTCTGAAAGTGTCCTTTATTGTATCAGCATTTCATTTATGCAAGTCATCAGCAAGTTACAGAAATGCCAGAGAAAGTTTCTTCTCAAGTGATGACTTACAGAGATCCCTTGCATTATTATGTAGGCAAGCGAGGAATTTCTTTGGGCTAGGACCCACTGAATGAGTTTCTCGCATATGCTGCTGAACACGCTTACCATAGACAGTTCTCCTGGGTGCTCTAAGTTGTCTTCAACCCAGATGACAATCCCACTTGCAAAAAATTAGGGTCATCCTTTGTACATTCCTGTCTTCCATTGAAATGGAAAAAAATAACGCACAACACTACAACATTTAATTCTCACTGGTCATGGTGCGTTTTTACCCCTCCTCCTTGCTGAGAGTCTGAGAAAGCCAGGATTTGCATGGTGCCAAATCTATATGTTGACATATTCTTTTAAGAAAAATATTTTGGATCACCCTATCACCTCTATTTCTAAAAATACATATTGAACAATAGTTAACATTCATTTTCCAGGCATAGACAGAGTACTGTGAATTGCAGATAGCAACTTAAGCACATTCTTTTCAAAAGATTATAGACATTCCCTTAACAAGGAGCTACAAACGCATGTATAAACTTTTCATTTCCCCTGACTTGCGCTCAACACTTGAATGCTGGCAATGATATCACCATATACACTATGGAAAAAGAACTATGCCCCACTACAATAAATAAGGAAAAAAAGAGCATTTAATTGTACACAGAAAAAATTCTAGTACGAATTATATGGAGTTTAATCATTTAAAGGGTCTTGAAATATCAGGTCCCCAACCGCCACATTCTTACACAGTGGAAAGTATAAACATCAGACAGCTGTTGCGTCCAGAACCCAATGCATCTTTATTACAGTCTTGCACTGAGGCTCAAGCTTTGATTTGATAGCTAAAATTGTCAAATGAAAGAAGGTTTAAGTGTTACGAGAAGACAAAGCACTACCTGAAGAGGACGATGGTACTACGATGCATAACTAACAGCCTGGAAGGTCTGAAGTAGTAAATACTTGCCCTCAGGGTTGATTATCAAATATAAAACTTCAGGAAAGCCTGCTTAAATACACACTACCCCATCATGAAATTGTTGTTATAGCATATGGTTTTAAGAGTTAAAGTATTAAGTGCCTGTCAAATTGTATTAAGCAATACTAGAAATACAGTAGTTTAAAGCCATTTCAGAGATGCAATTGTCCCTGTCTAACTGATAGCAGAGAATGAGCTGATGCAGCAAAACAGTCGATACTTTGGCTACATTGCTATCAAACGAGTAGGTTTAAATACCAGAAGGTCTGTCAGAACTCACACAGATTCTCCTGTTGCTACAAGAACAGCAAAAAAGGGTGGTTAAATGTTCCATCTGCAGGAATGAAATACTACATACAAAAATTATTTGTTGTGTCTGATGAATCCTGAACTTCACCATGCTGGGAAACAGAAGCAGCTGAAGAGGAGCCACTTTAATGAAGCCCCACGGGAGAACAAAGAGAGAGATAATTGCAGCTTTGTATCACGGCACATCAACCTGAGTAACTTCTGTTAGCAGTTCAAATGCAATTTCACGAATTAATGCAAAAAAAAATTTTTTTGTTGTTGTTGAAAACAAACAAAACCCCCACACAGCACTTATGGAAAAGGCATTCATAAAAGAACAATGCGCTTAAGTTGTAAGAACAAAAGACAGACATTCCTCCTGGAGGAAAAAAAGCTGAGTTGTTACTATGAAGCTTCTCCAGTGCAAACACTACGGGAAAAAACGAGCTGAAATTCTGTCCAGATCTGGAAAGACTCATTTTATTTGTGACACTAGGAGATCATAAATCAGTGTTCTGCCGCTAGACACGCAGAGAGATGACTGACACTTTCTGCTCAGACGAGCTTCCAAGCTAAATAATGGTTTTGAGGAAATGATAGCTATGAAAGAACAGCATGTATCCTACATTTTCCCTTCAGTAGCAAAAGGCCTCAGTACCGAGGAAAATATGAAAACAGCACAAGAGTTTGAAGTCAACTGTAACATGTAATTTTTAATGCTTGCCTCTGTGCATCTCACTTAGCAAAGCACAAAGTACTGATTTTCAGTACGAAACAGTAGAACGAAGAGATAATCTAGTGTAACTAATATTCTAATTATAGAAGCATGTTTATTACTCCAAGATTCCCCTTCACAGCAACAGGAACAAATAGCAATGCAATAAAATCCTACCATTTCCCGCTTTACAAAGTTATGACCTATTTATTCATGAAGATTCAAAACTAGGATTCAATGAGGATTTTAGGATTTAAGTCAGAAGCAGCGGTGTTCAGAACTACTTTCATGAACGCAGGCATTAAAACCAAACAATTAAGAGAACAATTTGCAGTTCTACATTTTAGATTATTAAAATATCTTTTCCAGATCTAAGGTTGTATGTGAATATTCTGTCAAGACAGCCCCTCCCTTTCTGTTGCTACACTGCCATAATTTGTGTTCAGAGACAAGGAAAGAAACTTGCGACGGCAAAAACAAGTTTCTCGGTTTGCCAGCTCAAAAGGGAAAAAAATAAAAATCAAATGCTACCAACATGGAGCGATGGATCGACATGGTACAAGTGTTAGTGGTACAAACGAAAACTGGGACGCATCAAGTCTCAATTCCTGAGCATACTAGACTATTTTTGCTTTATGTATTCCAGTAGGAACAAGGCTCTACAACAGCAGTGAGTGCTAAGCACGGTGCATATATGTTTTATATATTAAATGCAAAATGAGAAGGAAAATTCTCTTTAAAAAACCCCATGAGTACAGTTTTAACATTTTTCTTTCCAAAAAGAAAACGTTCAGCAATGTTTTTCTAAAAAGCTCAGCAAAGGCCTCTCACCGATACCTGTCACAGGCCAACTAGAACAAAAAACCCAACCAGCCTCAAGACTGCCGGTGTCCCTCACTTCCCAGTGACAAGAGAGCAGTGAGTAGAGGGGCAGCCCAAGACAGGTAACTGGCAGGGGATGGGAGAGGGAAGGTGTGTTGGGACAGAGAATAACTACAGAAGGGCTTTAACCTGTCTTTTCAAACCAATTCATGAAATCAAAGGCCCACTTCTTTAAGGTATGTATTATATCTTTTTTCATAAGATGCACAGCAGATTATGCATATGGGAAAAGACAAACTGCAAGCTTCTTTATCAGCTTATTTCCACATTATATGTTGTCATCTCATAAAAAGTTATTAGAACACATTCGTCCAAAACTATGTCACAGCCCGATCCTGCATGTCAATTATTTAAGAGTTTAATGCAACCCCCGCAGCCCCAATTTTTAATGCTTTAAAATCTTAGCAAAGTTAGGAACTGACTCCCAACCTAACAACTTTGCAGCAATTCACCCGAAACACCACAGAGAGCAAGCCTTCACTCTGTTTACACACACAGCCAACCAACCTGCATACTTGTCGAGAAGACAACCTGCCCCAGAAAGGTATCAATCTCAGTTTCTGCCAAAAGCACTTTAATATAACCACAATCCCTATTTTAAAGGCAAGGTGTTTTCCCCCGCCACGTGAAGCAAAACATACACTCAATATAACAAACTATTAATATAGAACTACTACAGCAAGGCACAATCAGAAATTAGATTAATACGGCACTGACAATGCCAAGACATTTAGTGCATTTTTGGCCTTACCGCTCCGCATGCAGTTGTTTGCTGCTGAGCAAAGTTATGTTACCAAATTCCATCAAAGGTGAATCTTATTGCACTCCAAGTCTTCCACTAGTCTGCATGAAAGAGCATTCAGGCATCATACTGTCTATAGTTAGCAGGCACTAAGTAAGCAGATTTAAATGTATCCAAGACACTTCAGGAAAAGGGGTTGAAAACATGCGAACTGTAAAATTGCATGCCCCCCTCCAATAGGTTTTAAGTTTCCTTTAACACTACTCATCTATTTTGGTTAGGAGTGTGGTATCTAGACCAATGCATAAACAAAAAAAGACACGCCAAAATAAAGAAAGTGCATAAGCAGCAAACCATCATGTCACATTAATGTGAAGACTTCGGCCAGCCATTGAAATGAGACTGTGAGTCCCTAATATCCAAATGAGGAGGTTTATCCGTTTTAAAGAAAACCTACTTTTTATCTTCATTGTCCTTCAAATACATATTGGTATACAACGGGAAAAGTTATACAAACTATACAGAAGAGACATTCTGTACCTGCAACAAGTGTTCGAAGTGCTCTCTCCTTCCTGTTCATCAAGCCTGAGAAACAGGGGACTGAGACAACCCTGGAACACTAAACAGGCTGGTTAGACAGAGTCGAGGTATCTGAGATTTACGAGCTTTTACTCGTACTAACAACTCAATTCACAAGCTGGCAAGTGAAAGCCAAGAAAGTACTGCCTTTAAGACAGAGCATTCAGGGCTAATAAAGCAAGCCCTAAATACGAGCAGAGCTATGCACGATTAACAAATGATTCTGGGTATGACATTTCCTTGAAGAAGACTTCCTTGACTTCAGAACAAAGAGTATCTCAACCTTGGCAGAAGTACATAAAAATGACTCTGCAGACACTGCTTGAGTGTTCGGCAGAAAAATTACTGAAGGACAACAGATTACATGAGGCTCCCAAAATGTCAAACATCCACCGTACCCAAATTTGCTAGAGTTCCTCCTGGAGTCATCTTCAGCTGGGGTTAAATCAGCAATTAAGATACCTAAATGGGTACGACCTACCGTACACATCAGATGTCTAAGCTGCCACTGACTCAATGGAGCCTTGACCAAATCAGTTTGCTCTAAAACAAGCACGTGCTGCTCAGCTGAGCCACCTTCTAGGCTCCACTGACATACAGACCAAACCTGCACGGACAGGGCTTCAGCATCTTCACACGTACAGCGAGTGTGTCAGCACAGGTGTCAGCCTCAGACTCAAGCCCAGCCTTAATGGCCCGGACACTCCTTTCCACGACCGCCACGCGTAAGAGCTGCTGAAACAGCTAGGCTGCTGACGAGATGGACTACTTCTGCTGTATCTACCTTTGAGCACTGTTGTAGTGTTTTGGTTTTATCTAGTGCAAAGTGGCTTATTCAGAGCCATTCTAGGCAGGATTGTTACACTTACAGCTGGGAGCAAGACTATTTGGGTACCAGAGGTCATCTAATTCACATTAATGCTCTGCCATCAACACTGCAGCTAAGCATTATGTGGCAAACAGTAAACCAGAAAGAATTACACTGCTTCGTGAAAGCTGTAACATTTGCTGTCATGCTGAGACTACCACCTCTCAGCATCTGCATAGCCCGCAGTACTACCTGAAGCGGAGGTACTGTTTGTTACATTCCAAAATCTTCTCCTTTTCAGGGATTTGTTTGAAGCCATCCAACCCTTTGACCTAGAAGGGTGCCTCTACACTCCTGCTTCAAAGTGGTTTAGTACTTTTAAGGCTAAATGTAGTTACCTTCACTGCCACCAAGTAAAAAAACCAAAAAAAAAAATACTACTTCAGTCTGAAAAAACCTCAGTACACTCATACTGCCACGCTATACGATGGTGTTCCCTCTTCTCATCTGTATTTGGTATGCATGTATGTATTTTTATTTATCATTATGGCTAAAGTTTAATCAGAGCATTTTCTACACGGAATTCCTGAGCATTTACTCACACTGTCACAGAGAAGGACCAGGGCCCTACCTTTTCATCTTAGCCAGTACATCTTCATCTGGAGACAGAAAGAGATTGCAGGAAGGGAAATCCCTCAAGTGATGCAATGCCACTGCTTCACCACCACCATCACACGAATGTTGGCTTCCCAAAGCATTAGACAGTGTTCCACATCAAGAGTTTACAAAATGAGGAAAACGGGAACTCAAGCAGCAGCAGACAGGACAGCAGCAAGTATGCAGATACTGGTATAGAAGGAGATTAATCCTAGAGCACTAAGGATTAGAAATAAACTTGGATGTCACAGAGGTTTGCAGGGGAGGTGCAGGTTGATCTGGCGGGATTTGGGGATGCTCCTCACCCACTCCGCAGGAAAAAGCCTTCTGGACTTGAAGGTCCAGACATTAAACCCCACAGCAAACAGGAAGCAAAGCATTCTGCCAAAGGGTTTTAATAATGGATTGTAAATAAGTAGTTGTTGTCCAACATCCAATATCGGAACAAAATACAAGGTATAGAACATATACTCCTGTTTAGACTTACTGAATGAACTCCGTACCCAAATTTTACTGTAACAAGTTTTGTATCTACTGATTTAAAGCTTCTTTCTCTCAAAAAAATCCAGTATTCTTTAAATAACGATTGGAATGCTTTCTTTTTTTCCCCAATCCCTAAAATACTTCCATGGCAAAAGCCATAAAGCCAGTTTAGAAAAATACCTGTAAAACATACGTTGTATCATCTAAATACATACATGACATAGGTATGCGACAAAAAGACTTCTGGAAAAGTTTTGAATTAAAGTAACGAACAGGGCTACCTTAACTCAATAGCTTGACCTTTTCACAATCTGCTTGAGACCTTGGGTAATTTCACACATCCAAAGGAACTTAACAGATATGCAACTTCTTTCCTTTATGAAATCCTTTTCTATTATTTCCAGAAAAAAAAAAAAAAAAAAAAAAGTTCCTCGGGCAGAGTCCTGGTTTTTATATGCATCACATAATGACACAGCAATACTCTCAACTCCAGCAGTATCTGCTACTATAGTACAAAGATACTAAGATACAACATGAAATAAGAAAGCTATTTTTAACCAAGGAAACTAGAGTTAGACCTTCCCAGTAACAGTCAAGATCATAACAGAGTGGTATTTTAAGATATTTTAACATGGGCTGTCTCTTGCACAAAATTACAAACATTTTGTTTTGACTTACAGTTTATTTATTGCACTCAAGCAGCAATAGAATCAATTTTTGTGACAAAACACCAAACAGTAAGATTTGAGAAAGCTTTGAGGAGGAGGGATGAGTTAGGAAGAACACTTTATGAGCTATTAGAAGTTTCGCAATCCAGCTTTCCAAGGCCAGCTTTTCATTTGGAACAAAATAAGAGCAGCTGCCCATGCTGAAGCGAGGTCAGCTTTGTTCCTGCCTGCCTCCCACCTGGACCACCAAGGCACTGCCTCATTGCTGACCTTCAGCAGTGGAAGATTCTTTGGTGGGCTGAAGCAGAGAGAAAGTGGTGTGGAAAACCAAATGCTAGTGTAAGAAAACAGGGAGGAGGAAAAGTTTCTGCGTGTCTTACACAGTAGTCTATTATCTTGAGTTTATAATAGCAAATGTCATTATATGAAGGCTAGCAGCCAAAAGTAGCCCACAAAGCCCCCCCCCAAATTTCCTTTCAGTCCTCCTTCCAGTTTTTGTGGGTTTGCAGTCACTGTCCTATCCAGTATTTCCTCAAAACCTGCTTTGTAGAAAATTCAAAACTACTAAAGTTTGGATATATAAGTACAGAGCCATCAAATGTGCAAGCTAGAGAAAACAGCCCATAATTGTTGGAACTTTTTTTTGACCATTCATGCACTTTTTTTGCATTCATGCAGTACAAAGTCTTGCTTTAATAACACTCACCAAGCACTCTAAAACCTCAAGCACAAAAAACGCACCTCTCCCTCACCGTCTCTCAACCACATCATCTCCTTAATTACCTCTTCTGGAATTCTGGACTCAGGAGGAGACTGCATGTTAAACAGATGCGCAGCCAAAATGCTGCGAAGGAAAGAACCAACCAACCTCTCGTTGAAGCTATCTCTGTGATCAGCTTACATCCACCCATACAGCGAGGGACTCCAAGCAGAACTACCCAAAGACCCAGGTGTGCAAAAACGTCTCCCAAAGTCCGCACTTAAGCCAAGGACTGAAGGACAGCTTTTTCCAAGTACAGCACCTTGATATTTCAGCAGTAGTGTTGTATTATGCTGGTGACATGTATCTTAAGGCCAACCTCAGGAGCTGAACCATTCTTTAGGAATGGTTCAGTCATTTCAATGCAAGAGAGACCACACCGGGTCTTAACACAGCTAGGAGAAGATTACCAAACCTTTGGCCGTTTGTGGTAGAGATGGGGAGCTGCTGGTCCTCTGAATTTAGTCGTGTCAATACGAGAAGACAGCACAACTTATTCAAGAATGCACACAGCTTATAAAGCCAGGGAGGGAAAAGGTGGAATAATCTCATTCAGCTGAAATTAAGCTTCAGCAACAGCAGCTGCTTAGGAAGAGCATTGCCTGGGGAAGGGAACAGAAGCTCTAATCCTCAGAGGGTGTAACCCCTACCCAAAGAACAGCTTCTCTATAGAGAATTCCCCAAAGAGCTGGAGAACAAGCAAGCTGCTACAGGGTCAGAAATACCCTGATCATCAGGGATGTAAACATGTATGCTCTGGTCCCACAAAGTCCAGATTCCTGGAAGAAGTCTGATCCTACAAAACAAAGCACCTGTTCAGTTAAACTTAACTGAGATTTGAGATTAAGTAGCAATAAAAAGCAGAAGTTTGCCTTGCTGCAGAGCAAGCCTAAAATGTGGTTTATACCACCAGGGAAGTTCCAGGTCCTTTTCAGATTCCCCTGCTCGAGAACAACGTCCCTCACTGAAGCTGAAGAGTACTGTTTTAGACACAAGAGCTATCCAAGCTGTGACCTGGGAGTGCTTTGTCATCTAAGCCTCCCATCAGCTGAGAAATATACTATATATTACTACATGCATTATCTCACACCAGGCATCTGCAGAGTCCAGAACTTCCTGAAGTACTGGCAGAATCACTATGGACAAGAGACATATGCAGAATTTAAAGACAAGTCTGTACACAACACACGCAGTCTTGCGTGGAGGTCATGTAAGTACAAGCACTGATGTAGACCCAATGGCTAGGCAATCTTGTTTTCATGGAAGGACAGCTCATGAGATGATCAAAAAAAAGATAATGATCTTGTAGGAGCAAACCTGTAGTGCTGAAGAATTCTGAATTGCTCTTATGTCTGCTAAACACAGATAACAGAATTTCTGCACACAATGCTAAAGAGCTTGGAGCATTCAGTGAATCAAGCATCGCCATAAGCACTTTGCTGGGGATACATCCCTTCAAAAGAGATTATCCTGATAAAGTACTCTCTGTTTTCTCCTAAAATCTTTGAGGTCTTTGGTGTTGAGTAGGAACAAAACAGCAGGATCCCCAAACAAAGTAGTCCTGCATCTAAAAGAAAGCATAAACACGCCTCAGACAAGAGACCTACAAACAGTGGAAAGAGGAATCTTGTAGTCTCACAAGTCAGTCACCCCTCTAGTACTTCACTTAGCTAACAGATAAAATTACTCATGTTACAGACATAATCATAAAAGTCCCCCAAACATAGAAATATTTAGATTTTTGTTCTTTCCATCAACAACATCTCAAAGCACTCCGGAAAATAAGTATTTTCTAATTTGTAAAACAGGAATGGCAGCTGTTTGTTTCTTTGAAAAGTTACTGTTGGACCATGAAGCTTAAATTCCTTTCTGTGTTTCCAAAGTAATTGCCCCTCTCAACAAAGCCTTACAGCATAGGAGTCTCATCTACTCTTTGATGCAGTTCCAACTCCTCTGTTCCAGGAAAGCTGTTCCATACTGCTATGACTGAGTATATGTTACCTGATTTTTCCAAAACATAACATTGCATCCATTTAAGACAATTCTGTTTGGACATTACAGTTTGAGATAACAGGAAAAGCACATACATCATTAGTTCCACGTTCTTCTTGTCACCACACTTTCTTTTGAGCATGAAACAACCTATATATGTATCATTAGCAACAAATACTCTAAGAACCTTCAATTTCATTGAAAGAGGGTAACAGAAGAATAAGATGCATGCTGCCTTATGCCTCTTCCTAGCGCCAGAACATGTGTCTCCAGTTCTGTGGTACAAGTCTCAGTCAAGGACAGGCTCTCTGTCTCATTTGGGCTATAAAATTACATTCTACACAGCCTAGAATCCAACTGTCTCTCTCTACAGGGGCTTTGCAGTTCAAAGCTAACACGAAAATCGCACTTCAGACTTGTGTAAAGTCCCCCCATGACAGAGGTGATGAAGCATATTTCCAAAACAGTAGCTAGGAATTCCTGTATTATAGATGCTAACAGTCCCAGACTCTTAACAGTTGTACACAAGCCCCTGCAGTCATCAGGCTGTTCATAATTGTGCTGCAGCACAGCCCACCCCAACACCTGGAACACGACAGCAGATTGTCATCACTTTTCAATATTCTAGGGAGGTTCTCACTTAGTAATGCCAGCTTGCAATGATGCGTTATCCCCGACAGCAAGCCCAAAAGGCAGTACCACCACGCAGGCAGAAACACTACGCTCAGTCCATGCAGCTTCATTTGATCCGAAACCAGTTTCGGGTTTTCTCCTAACTTTTAGGAAGCTCAGACCAGCCCGGCTCTCAGGAGACACGCACTTACTTCTAAGACCAGCTCCATTCCAGCCAATTAAGAGTCCGAATAGATGTGTAACAGGACAGAGCTTCTACAGTAGGCGGTCTAAAATTTGCACTCTGAATCCTGAGGAATGGCAGGGAAGCATGGAGAAACCAGTCAAATTGGAACAAGTTAGTTTTAAACAAGTCGTGCTACATGAAGCTGAAGTAGTGAAATCGTTATCTTTCAGTGAAACGAGTGGGTCTGCTGCCTGCAGTACAAAACCCGTTTGTGGCTCTTCCCATGGCACGAACAACTGGGGACATTCCCTGATGGGCAGCAAAGATTTGCAGCACCTGACCTTACACTACAGCATTTGAAACTCAGCTGAGATACAGTCTCTACTTTACCTAGTTCTCCATTTCCACAAGACTAAACTCCCCCAGGTTATTTCTGACAGGGTGAAGGAGGTTGCAAACTGACAGATACTGTGCGGTGGAGGGTTACACAGCCTGGCTCCCTGTGGGAAGCCAAGTGGAAGCGTATGGGGAAACGCAATGCTCCTGAGTTTCTCAACACGAGCCCTCACGATCACTGCACCTTCCTCTGCTTTCAAAGGGCACCCAAATTCAAATAGAATCTTCTCTAAGTACTGATTTATAGCAGATGGTAGTTTAAACAGAGTTTACAAGGAAAGCATTTTCTGATCTTTTGTCTACCCTCTGAAGGGAGAGCATGAAAACAGAAAACAATGTTAAGTCATTAAAAAAAATTGCTCTAGTCCTCAGCAATTTTTAATTCCCCTTCCATCACTAAACATCTGGTTTTTATTAGAAAACACTGTAAAGTGATTTTCCAAAACCTTTGACATGCATTCTGCTCAATAGGTCCCAAAAGCTCAAGAAGGAGAGCTTCAAAGTAAGAGTTGTCATTTATTGAGCCCTACTAACGAAATTGGTCTAACCATTTTCTTCTGTCTAACCATTCCCTACTATTTGCAAGGGCAAGGGGATAGGGACTTAGCACGTTAAGATGATGCTCATTTAATAGAAGAAAAGGACACTCTACGCTGAGGAACTATTATTCAAGTAGACTCAGTCTGACGAGCCAAGAAAAAGCTGCCTCTGCACAACTCGGGACTCTCAAGATACCTATGTGATTAAGTTACTTCAGAACAAATTAGTGCTCCGTGAACTGATTACACCATAAATAAGCCCAATAGGAAAGAGAGAAGCCACTGACAGACCCAGTACCCTCCTGACAGCACCTGAGCTCTACTGCTCTCATCCAGAATGAACACCAAAAAGCTGTCAGTGCCAAAAGGATTTCTGGTCTTTTTACTCAAAATCCACAAAAGTATGTCAAAGCAGATGCAATATCTACAGTAGATAACTAATCACAAGAATCCTACACTTTCATTTTCTCTCGTCACTCAAAGCACAAATTGCAGCTCTCTCCCCGACCTAATAATTATTCGTACGGCTGCATTTTGTTCTTCTCCAGTAGCAGCATGAAACTTGATTTGAGCTGCAGGAACCCAGCCAGTGACTGTACAAGCCGCTGTTGTGACAGCACAAAGCAGAAGCCAACTCGGCAGGTAACTGGACTTGAAGTCAGAGAGATCTTCCCCAGTCAGCTTGAAATAGTAATTTTATAGGGGAGAAAATAGGTTGTCTTTTACCTACCACAGGTTACCAAAGGAAAACTTTGATCCCAAGAAGGACAGGTATAATAAATATCATGACATACCACCATAAAAAGATATTAAAGGTGGAGGTTTTGTACTCTGCAGCAATTCAAGAGACATTTGCAATCTTCTGTCAAGTCAGTATTAAGAATGCAAGCACTTAGGTATCAAAGCACAACATTCACTTGTTAGAAAGGAGTACTCCTAGTGCTTGCCAGTTATATTCTCTTGCCCACTGACTCAATACTTTGGAAGGTCCCAAATACCATACGTGCTGTTACAACAGAATTCATTCATGCTTCCAAAGTAATCCTGGGGAATCCTGGAGGGCTAACGTCAACAATTCATGCTTCCTAATGCCATACTTCAAGTAACTCAAATGCACGTGAAGCTCCTTCTTCACTTTTCTAACTTTCACACCCATGGAAGCAATTCCAAAGCATCAGAAACCAATAACGAAACCTAAATGCATACACACCTAGAGTCACAGGGGTTACATGACTTGAGTGTTCAGTATCACCAATAACCTGATTGTTGAGGCCAGCTGCCAGCATCTCCCTCGTACGGAACTGGGGGAGCTCTCGCCACGGTTCCACCAAAAGAACCCCTCCAACTACAAGCCTCCAACAAGGAGTTAGTGATGGCTATGAAGAGGAGGAACCAGGAATGAAGATCCACCTGTGTTTGCATAGGGGGAAAGTGTTAACCTAACGGCCCACTGAACCAACAGATGGGATGTGTACAAGAAGATGAACATCTTTGCTTGCCAGAAATTGGGATCATACAGTTTTATTTAGACAGGGCATATTATTCACCTTCTTAAGACCTGTAAGAAAGCTATACTGTCCTCAAATATTGTTCTACAGAGATACTAAGCTGGTTTTGTTTCAGTTATAGACACCTCTTTCCCTGTCAGACATGTATACCCCACACCAAAAAAAAAAACCCCTACAAACCCCCAAAATAACCCCCCACCTTAAACACCTCCCATATCCATCTCCCCCCCCGTAAACTCCAGTTGAGCATCCCATCATTCCCAGGTGATTATTCTGAAAACTTACATCCCTCTCTCACTCAAAGTTCAGCACTCACTGGAATATTTCTGCACAAGTAAACCTTGTAATCATCTCGGACACCAGCAGACCTAGACTTGAGTTCCACAGCATTAACCATTGTGCATGAAAACAACAGTTAAGACAACTGAACCAAATAAAATAAACATTACAATTTTTGATTTTGTTAAATATCTCTAATAGCTTGAAAATAAAAATCAGCAATCCTAGCCACATTGTGATGAGCTAGTAGCGAACTTACACCTAAGAGTTTGGTGGTCAGAGGAAGGTTTTCACAGATCATATGATCATGACTGATGACCGTCTTCCTCTTCATCATGAGGCCCAAGTCAATGCAAGGAATGGCCTCTCCTGCAACTTGATGATTTTGAAACAAACTCTGTAGTCTAGCAAAGGGGTTTATGAAAATCTTGAGTAAGGTTTATACACATTAAATGAACAGTCTTACACACCTCACCCCCCCCGACATGTATACACTAACAAGAAACAGCATAAGAGTTTTAAGCCTCCTATCTTACAGTAATACCAGTTTTGACAATGCTGGAAAAAGTCTGCCTCAAACAAGTGGTCTGAGTTTTGTAAAACAGGAGACTAGAAAATTCCCCAAATGGTGCCTAATCATAGAGTTAATAAAATAAGTTTTAAAGTCGAGTGCATAATGTTGAAGAGGTGCATGCATATTTTATCAATACTCTGAAAAAAACTTGAGACTTATTACTTCATGCAGTGCTTTCCCCCCAAATATACCCATATACCCTCAGAAGGCCAAACAATTTTCAATTTTCTTCAGCACCTCCAGAAGGCAGAGTGGCAAAAAACAAGTACTCCAGGGGAAAAAAAAAAAAAAAAAAGGCACTGATTCATATGCAATTAGCTCGGCTAAATTTACTACTGAAACCATTGCTACTCCAGCTGTCCTTGACACCTGCATGGCAGGAACAATGGGACATGACAAGCATCCTCTTACGATCTATTGCAGTTTTCAGGCTGACACACTAACTTAAAATCGGTGACAGCTACAGTTCTTGGGCTGCTGCATTAATGGAATTAGCACAAAACCAGTTACGCACCTTATTCAAGCATCCATGCCACAGCAGCTACAACACACATGAAGGCAGCCAGTGCTTTACCCACCTCTGCTAAACCCACCACCCTAAAAGCATCAGTACTCTGAAAATAACATGTTTCTTTCTATTCAAAGATTCCGTTTACACAGTGACAGACAAGCAAAGCAAAATAGAACTGGTATCTGGAAAGCTAGAAGGAAGGATGTAAAGGGAGGAAACTTGTTAATATCCTGTACAGCACAAGTTCCCACTGTTTTACCTTCCCTAAATAAGAGTTAGACTGAAAGACTGAGAGCAAAACAAAATTTTTTGAGGTCAAGTTGCACATTATTTTCTAAGAACAAAGCAGCTTACTCTTTTCTCTATTAGTCTGTCTTTCTGGAATCATTTACAGAAGTTATATGCAGAAGCCATTCCTAGTAAAACACATTCAGGCTCTGGTGTTTAAGATGTTAGAAAAGCCTACAAAAGCGTCTTAAAATGTAAACGTCCTTTCCGTGCATCCAAAAGAGCACTAACTGAAATCCACTGCATCACTGTTCTGGCACACGTCCACCAGCCTTGCCCCAGACAACAGTATAAATACACAAAAGCTCTTTTATAAGGGTTCAGAGAAAGTGCAAAAGAATCCAAATCCTCAAAGGAGGGGCTTTAATGTCTCAGACCCTATGCTATCTTTATAAGGGCACTAATTTGTACAGCACACATTTTATCTGCACTACAATAACAACGCAGATGAACATTAACCAGATACCTTGTGGTGTCTGCCAGGTGTTTAAATATTTTGCAACTCAAATGCTGAAATACTATCTGCAGTCCAAATGCTTAAGATTATCCAGTGAGAACATGTGTATATTTCCATCAACTATGTAAACCACGTTTTTTTCATTTGTTACATTTTAAGCAACCAGAGTTACCAACATACAAACATATACTACAGGCATTCTCTTTTGAAGGTTGATTTCATTAGGAAGATTTAACTCGCAGATGTTTCCATTTTGAAAATAGGAACACTGAAAAATATTTACAGAAACATTTAATCCAAAAGACTACATATTTATCTGCAGTAGGCAGGCCCTATACGATCTTTAAAAAAAAGCTCTGATATTGCATATTTTGATAAGTTTAGGTGTATACTGTGTATTGTATGTACTATGAAAGAAAACATAATCCTGTACTATGTATTAAACAATATTCTTCTCTTGGTCTAAATTAGACAATACACTTATAGAATCACAGAATGGTTTGGGTGGAAAGGGACCTCTAAAGGCCATCCAGTCCAACCCCCTACCATGAGCAGGGACATCTTCAGCCAGACCAGGTTGCTCAGAGCCCCATCCAGCCTGGCCTTGAATGGTTCCAGGGATGGGGCATCTCCCACCTCTCTGGGCAACCTGGGCCAGTGCTTCACCACCCTCATCATAAAAAATTTTTTCCTTATATCTAGTCTAAATTTACCGTCTTAGTTTAAACCCATTCCCCCTTGTCCTATCGGTATTGGCCCTGCCAAAAAGTCTGTCCCCATTCTAAGTCCCCTGTAAGTGCTGAAAAGCTGCAATGTGGTGTCCCCAGAGCCTTCTCTTCTCCAGGCTGAACACCCCCAGCTCTCTCAGCCTGTCCTCACAGGAGAGGTGCTCCAGCCCTGTGATGATTTCCGTGGCCTCCTCTGGACCTGCTCCAACAGGTCCATGTCTTTTCCTGTGCTGAGGGCTCCAGAGCTGGACACAGTTCTGAGCATGGTGTATGTTCTCTCCCTTCCCCGATATATATTTTGGTAAAAGTGATGTACAACTCTTACAAACCATCCACTTCTGTGAGTGTCACTACAGAACTCCCCATCCAGTTTGGCCAGAACTCTAGTCACTCTTTGCTTCTAGGAAGAAGGGTTTGAGAAAAGATAGGATGACTTTTTGCAGCTTGAAATATGTTCCACCACCAGAACTTTAACCCGACAGTTTTATATGTTAATATATTACTATGCTAATATATCTACTTTACTGCTTTTCCTCCTTAAATTACTGTGTTAATATATTTACTTTACTGCTTTTCCTCCTTCACCTACACTAGACATCAAGTGAAACCATATACAACATCATTATTAGCAACAAAAATGAAAGGCCCAGAGGGATCACTAAGTTTTTTATATTGTGTCAGTTATCTTTCTGAAGAGGAAAGAGACATACAAATCTTACAGCCCAGTTAGAAAGAAATTAAAATACTTCTTATATTTGCATCACATGACTACTCTACGGCTCAGATAAAACTGTCAACATTGACAAAGTCAGCTGCCTGAACAGGGGCAGAAAGCTCAGATTATCTCATACTGAGGTTAAAGACTATTTTAAACAGGTAAATGGATTAAAATTAAAGATATATACCCCTAGAAAGAAAATCCACTGCAGAGTTTTCATTAAATCAAATACATCTGACTACCACAGAATGAGCAGGCAGCAAGGTAGATCAGCAGTAACACAAGAGTTGTTCTCCATCCAGGATCATCAGAAAAACAGGATATGCCCTACTGCCACATACCTTTGATGCCTGGGGAGTAGAAATCACGTGAACAGTGCTGGGCTTAACTCCATTTGCCTTAGGTCGCTTATAAAGGGCAAATCTGCTTTTCCTGCGTCCTCTGTCACCATTGGGGAGGGATCCATTATACCTAGAAATAAACAAGAAAAGTTTGGCATAAAAGCCCACCAATCTGGAACACAGGAGAGCATCAATTTGGTCACAATATCCTGATGTCATCAAATGCATGGTCAAAACCAAAGAAAGTAACGCAATCCTGAGTTATGAGCATTCAAACATTCTTTCCCTCCAATGGTTGAAATTTTATTCATCATTAATACAGTCATCAACTACAAATTAAATACTGAGTTGTTCAGCCACAGAAATACTTCTTCACCTCTAGAATTAAAGGAATTTGGGAGAACAAATCCTAAGTCCTCTCTGTAATTTCAGCACATGGGGAGTTTTAGAAATGTCTTTACCATCCCCTTCCCCACATCTCATGCAGGAACGGAGAAGACAAGAGGAAGAACAGGGGCAATGCGGAAAAACAAAGTAATTTAGGGGCAAGTCAAACAAAGCGAAGGAATTTTACTCTACTCAGAGGGGTTTTTTTTAGTTGTTTTTTTTTTCCTTTTTTGTTTTTAAACTCTAATCCTAAAGGCTTCATCTATTAAGGAAAGAGGATGCAAGTGTTTTTATGTGAGTGTATCTGAAGGCTTGCTAATGACTTCCTTTATCAGGTGTAACAGTAGCCTTCGACAGTTCTTTCATCTCTCTCTGAGGACAGACCCAACAGA
The DNA here is from genome assembly GCF_047370975.1 of Nipponia nippon. Classification (NCBI taxonomy): domain Eukaryota; kingdom Metazoa; phylum Chordata; class Aves; order Pelecaniformes; family Threskiornithidae; genus Nipponia; species Nipponia nippon. Next base: position 27,323,976 of record NW_028262302.1, read on the forward strand.
TTAATTATTCAGAGAAGTCTTAAGCCTCAAGGGGACATAGCTCCTTCCCCAGGGAAGGAATCAACTGGAAATTTCTTTGTAATGCGTAAGCATTGAATTCACCACCACCCCACCCCGAAGATTTAGGACAAGTAGATGCTTCTCATCACAGCACTGTCACCTGTAACATTCTTGATAACTCTCAGCTGATCTATGAAGATCTCTCAGGGCTTTGCTTACTGCACAGAAGCCTCTTCCATTCCTGATCCTCAGAGATTTCAGACTTTTGCCTGAAGAACTACAGATATTATTCCACTTAGAAATCCCATTTGTCTCATGGTGAGGTCTATTCTATACTGATCACATATATCCCTCTCCTACAGCCTTTCTGATTAAAAGCTAACATCACACTCAGGAAAAGAATCTGAAAAGGAGAAGAGGAAGATTCAAAGGTGACTAACTCCTTGTAAAGCACAGGAGGTTAAAGAAAGAGTTAGGAGAACTCATTATCTGTGTAGAGATACACTTAGAAGCAGTTCAGCTCTACATCCACCACACCATCTGCAGATTAAAATCCTCTGTTTGCTTGCTCGTTTGCTTGCAAAAGGATACAAGGCTCTCCAAGCGCGTTCTCTTGTTACACAAACTAGTTAGTCGCATATACAGAATGTAATGATAAGAAAAAAAAAAAGATACTGGGTTACTGCATTGCTTTTCCTACTCTGTGATTGTCCTAGAACGGCTCTTACAGCCCGAGCCTTGTATCCTTTTGCAAGCAAACGAGCAATGGGTAGTGGATGAAAGCAAGCGGTCTCTTGGGAAGGCTGCAGAGCACTGCCCTGCAGAAGCCTTACTGCTTACTTCAGGCAAGGATCACCTGGTGTCACGCGGAAAAATAGTTTAAAAATTCACATGCACAGTGTCTAAATACCAGTGATCTGAATTGCAGGACTGCTGAATGTCGGTGAGCGCAAACAAGAACAGATTTAAGATTGAAATAACCTCAAATTTAAGTACTCCAGAACATAAAAATGGACTTTTTAAATATACATTTAATACATGACCCTAGAGACACATAATAAGTTAAGAGCTTTTCAGCTGGGCTACAACTGAACTTGCTCTCTCACTCCCATTTTCATAGGGAAGACTACTGTATCTTCCTGGAATATTAGAAGAGATTCCTCAACACAGCAGAAAAACCAACAGGAGTAAATCACTATTATTTCATGCCAGGCCTACTCATATCTTGGGAACTTGTTATTAACCCTACACAAGAGGAGTAGCGCTCAGTTAACACAGTGGATCCTTGTCACAAGAAACCAATTCCTAGAAAGATGTATCGATACGATCCACAGGCAACTTAAATACCAGCCCTTAAAATAGGAATGATTTGATTCTCCAGCTTGAATCTTCCTAGGTATATACACATGCTTTCTTTCAAAGACAATATATTACCATGAATATGCCAGCAAGTTTCAACTTGCCTGAAGACAACACTCTTTCTACAATTATTTTTATCTGAAAACCTGAGAAAGCAGTAATTCCTTCAAAAATAATATGTAACTAGTATCATCACTAGCTTAATATTCTGTAATTAAAGTCTTCTCTATTTGTGTAACTGAATTTAAGTGGTTAAGTAGTGAATTTGAATTTAAGTAGTTCCACTGAAAGGTAAAGCCAGGCTAGCGGGGTTATTTTGGTTGTTTTTTCTCATGTTCACAAAACAACTCTAACTGGGAAAGGCTACTTGGTTTCATTTCAGGTCTCTGTGGGATTTAAATTATCTTTAAAAGGAGAAAGAAAGAAGCCACTCAAGGTTAAAAAGCCTTTTGGAAACTTGAAATAGGAAGGAAATAAAAGCAAAGTGAAAGTTTAATTCATTCATCCTGATTAGCACCAACAAGTTTTCACAAAGGTTTTCTTTGTGCTAATTTCTAAATTTTGTTTGCGCAAAAGGGCAGGAGGAATTGAGTGGTAGTTTTACTATTTGTTATGCTTTAATTATAGACCCACAAGTTTTATTTTGATCTGACACTGGTAAAAAGAGGTAGGACAATTGTAAGGCATACATATGTGTTTTACAGGAGAAAAAAGGAGTATCAGAGAACTTGCCTCCTTCCTCTCCACAGCCAGCAAAAGCCTTCATTTTTTCCTGGGCCAGGGCTCTCAACTTGTTCACCACAAACCAACCCTCCCCATGGCACCTGGGCCACACCTTTCCCTGCCACGACCTAAACAATCTACATACCAAAGGAGCCGATATTAATGCCACGGGATCTTGTCAGCCACAACAGGACCCAGACCCACCCACCCAGCACCTCTGTCCTGGTAAGCGTGCAACTCGGATCGCTCTTGAGGCAGCAGACCCGCGTTCCCTTCTTGGCAAGGGCCTGCCTTTCCAAACCGAGCTGTCGCACGGGACGCAGTGGGTTTCAGCCTTCAGGAGGAGCAATACAGGCACGTCCACCCACACCTTGCCGAGTCAGCTTTTCTAAGCACAGGCACAAGGAGCTATCGCAAGAGAAGCAGCCCTCTCCTGTTCTTCTTTTTCCTCAATTGTTCAACTGAGCAGTGCCTGGGTGAGCAACAACTGCCTCCTCCCGGGCAGCAGCAGGATGGAACTGCAAAGGAAGAGGAGGAATAAGGACTAAAGCCACAAATTCCCTGTCACTGAACACTGGGAGACTCCGAGCTTCCCCGTAGCCAACAGGAGCTTCATAAACAGAACAGAAGCTCCTTGTTGAATCCTCTCACACCCCCTCTCCACAAGCATCAGCCCATTTCCCTTCTCCCAGCACCCTCCCAATAGCTCCAGAAGCCTGATACAACTTAGGGACCAGCACATTAGCATGCCAACTCTTTGCTTCGCAAGACAGCCAGCACTACTAAAAGACAACCTGCAGCTGGAACTCTCCCCCACCCCACCAAAAAGCCTAGAACAAATGTTGTTTCCCACTAATAAAACAAACTAGGAAAAAAAATATCAAATTTCAGAGACAGGACGACCATTTCTGAGACCGTCCTGCTCACACGCAGACCTACAGGGCACTTCTGAAGTTCTCCAGATGTTCCAAAGCACCAGACCAACACATGTGGCAATAGCAGCCCTATACTTTTTCCAAATGCTTCTCAGTGACAGCAATACTGGGACAACCAGCATTATGAAACCTCATGGGATAATTACCTCTGTTGATAGCACTATTCCTTGCAAATAAGGGAGTGGTGCTGGCATAGGCGATGGGCACCATAATTATCAAAGCCAGTTTCCTACAGATTTGCATCAAACAGTTGAGGACTTTGGTATACAATGAACTGCAAACTCCAGTTAAGTTTTTCCCATGGTTGGGATATGTAATGAAAGCCTCTCCTCTGCGTGGATTCATGGCTGTCTAGAGAGCAAGACCACACACGCTCCCTCCCACAGTCCAAGCACTGTGGCAAGTTCCTATTTTCTACAAGTCTTGTAGGAACCTACTTGACTACTTCAGAGATCATCAACAAGTTTTGAATCATTTCTGGGATGGCTTGTTACACAAGCTTTTTTTTTTTTTTTTTTTAAAGGAATCAGGCTTAGCCAGTGGCAAAGAATAAACAAGATCTCTGTTGTTTAGCACAAGAGCTCTAAAAACCTTGACCTGCACCTTGAAAAGTTAAGACTTCAACTCAGGGAAGTTATCCCCAAAATTAAGGGGAATATCTACTAGCTACCAGACACAGAAGCTGCTGCATGTAGCTGATTTTTCTTCTTCCACAGTGCTATGAAAATACAAACTATCATAGAACTTAAACACTTCTTCATACCTATGCTACCTATCTCCTAAAAGACTACAAACTGAACAAGCCATAATTTTCACAGGTAATATTTCCTCTGGACAAAAGGGAGTAATTCCACTTTGCTTTCCTCACTGACTGCTAACAGTTCCATTGCACACCTCATCATTTTTAGATGCAAACCGTCCCATTCACAGGCTTAGCTTTGAACAGGTGACATGCTACAGTTCAGTAGTTACCATAGTTCTAACGGGTGAGAGAAAGCACACCTTTGTGTGCTAAACAACAAAGCTGAAGAAGTACTAGCAACAGCTTTCACTGTGAAGTCAGTCTCGAGTGAATTTTTCCTTTTAAGTGCATTCTGATCCCACTTTGGTATCATTCAGTAGTATATACTCGGCACGTATCAAAAATTCAGTTTGTGCTTACACCGTGTTTTTACCATCACTGAGCTAGTGGGGGCCAACACTGCTGCCAAAAGCAGCAGTCTCACCTTTCATTTGCTGTTTTGTTCCTGCTACTTCTCAGCCTGGTTCATGTGAAGGGGAAACAAAACCAGATTTATGCTTTAAATTTAGTTTTAAACCACATCAATTCCTCGTTCTCCAGTTCACTGCAAAGCCACAGAAGCACTTATATCAGCAGCGAGGGAAAAACGGCACAGAGGGCAGGAGAGATTCTTTTAGAAGTATTGCAAGTCTACAGTTATCATGACATCTACAACATTAGAAGTCTAAAGATACGTTATTCACCTCCGCAATATCCAGCCCCAGAGCTTTTCACAACTGTATGCTGAAGTCCTGACTAACTGGAAAGCCCTCTTCTGCTGAAGCATCCAACATTTACTCCCTTGAACACAGATTAAAAGGAAAAAAAGCCACATGCTAGTTTATATCTAAACACAAACAGAAAGCTTTAACATATGCAACGCTGACAAAATAAGTGAATTTGTGTCTCCTTTTATGTAATAGCCCTGCCAGTATTTCTTACTCTTTACACCACCCGCCTTGTATCATACTGAACAATTCATTTCGTATCTAGGAGAAGTGATGCACTATTTCAGCAAAACAACCTGAATGGCTTGGGATTTTCTTTTTTTTTTCCTAAAGACAATGTTTGTTCGATATATTTTTCTGCCTCAGACCTTCCTAAAACAAGCACTTGCTGTCTGCCAATTAGCTGAGAATTTCAGTGAAATAGGACAGTGAAGTTATTCTCAAACTTAGTCTCATTGGGAAGCGTTGCCAGACAGGAAAAGCAAAGATAAGTAGTACTTCTGTACCAACAGGACAGCGCTGGTTTATTTTCTCCTTTGAACTCTATTCTCTGGTACTGCGTATCAGTATTAAAGATATTAACTCAATATGAATTTAAGTCTAAGCTTGCCTCCAGCTGATTATTACATGCATCAATTTCTGTCTCAGAAGCAGCCTCCACCACCAGAGGTATGGTTAATCATCAGCCTGTTCCTGTGGTGAAGTTTTGGCAGTGAACGCAGGACTGCTTCTTGAACAGTGCGGTGCTTCACAGATGGCTACAACAGATTACAACAAAAACATCTAACGTTGAAGTTCCTTGGAAGTTGGAAGGAAGAAACTGTTGTCCTCTTCCTCCTCATCCCCTGGCACTCAAAAACTCATTCTTCAGTGGTCAGAGCTCAACAAGCCCAGACTGAGCAGAAGGTTGCCTTCCGTCTTGCAAAGGCGCGCTTTCCCCAACACATCGCACATAGCTTTGGCAAAGTGTACGGGTGCTTCCTGATCACAGGACAACAGAAAACAGAGCTAGATGGACCTCCAAGGAGTTACCTAGTCCATCCCCAACTCAAGGGTTTCATCCAGTCCATCCACGATATTTCCATTTCAGTTAGTCTGGAAAATCCAGGCCTCCCCACCTTGTTTCAACATCTTTAGAGTTAAAACTCTCCCCATGCATGCAGCAAGGGAGATTCAGGTCAAAGCAAGTCTCCTGCCAAATCCACCAACCAACCTCTTCTCTATTCCTTTTCACAGCAGGCTCACGTGCTAGAAGATTTGATTCCCATCTGACTTTTCTTTCTTTCTGAAGGAAAACATTTTAAGAACTTACAGCAGCAAATTAAAGTAGCCTTAAGTAGAGTTTTTGTTACTGTAATAACTATAGCAATGAGTAACTAGTGGGTAAGCAAAGGGCTTCCATCCTTTGAGTAATAAGAGCCACTGATCCAAGACCTTTGGTTTATGCAACCGTGAAGGAAGACCTGAATGAAAGAGAGAGTCCCACCTCAGACTCTGCTGGCTAAGACATCTCTGTGGGCATAAATGCTTCCTAATCACTACCAGTAGCACACCTTAATAAAGCAGTCTTCCTGCAGAGCAAGAAAATCCAAACCAGCAAGTTCTGAAGTCCCAAATGATCTCCTCTTTCCCCAATGAAGAGCAATGGTTTTGCATCTGTGAACTTGACCATCCCTGAGAAAAGTGTGTTGGAGTAGTTAATACTGGCCATAATCAGCTTTTTTTTTTTTGAGACAGGTGTGTGTTCTTACAATTTGCATCTATGAAGTCATTTTACTCTCATAAAACACTTTAGGAAGTATTCCCTTCTCTGATACTTTTGGAATATTCTTTGGCATACTGATCAAACCCGTGCATTCACCACAAGCCGTCTCTTCCCGGCACCAAAAATTTTAGCACTGCCTGCCTAGTTTACTGCTACCTGTACAGTCCTAGAGCCTTCAAAGAGGTTGCAGTGGTTCACTGAAATGCAGTTTGACCTGATAACCCCTATACTTATTAGGCAGATTTTTCAGAGAAGCCTGATTTGCATTGCTGGCTAGTGATTAGGGGTTCTTTTTCTTTTTTTTTTTTTTTAGCTACCCTTCACAAGTTGCTCCTAATTGCTCCTGCTACCATTAGGAATCTAGCAGTCAGCTTGAGCAAAAGCTGTATACTATGCTTATGGTGCTTTTATGTTCAAATACAGACAGCGTTTTTCTGATCAGAATCAGAAGTGTGGATTAGCTGAACACGTGGCTAAAAGGTTATGTACACCATGGAAAAAAAAAAATCTTTCAGAGGCACCTACAACATATCAGATAAGGTAGAACCTACTTCCCTCCTTCGTGAGGTATACAAATTAAGTAGAACCTTATCTACTGAAAACACTGCAAGAAATCACATGTGAAGTAGCTGGGGTTCTCCAGGGTGACCTCACTTCTCCCTTGGTGTTCTGGAACAGAACTGGTTGCTCTTCTGGTTTGCTGGAAAAAAAACAAATTTTTGAGGGGGAAAAGCCTATTTCTGGCTGCTATGGCCTCTTCTCATTTCCCTCCCATCGCCAAGTGATGAAAGGATCTGGTACGCTACCATTCAGATTAATTCACAGGCTGCTTTTCAAACTATTCCACTCCACACATTCCCTCCACTGTCCGCAGGACCACCTCGCTATTATAACAACTGCAACATAATAGTTTAAAAAATCAGGTTTGTTTTAGGGAGAATATTTATAGAAAATACAACTGACTAATCCTCATGCATGTTTACCTTACCTAATACAGGCAATTCAAGAAAATATACACCTGATCTATATTAACTTCATCCTATACAAAAAGTTAAAGATGCTATTGGCTTGCAAATAACAAATCAATTGTTTAAGAACTGCTTTTGATCAGCTTTATTTAGACTACACATCCAGCTTCCTTCAAAAATCCCAAACCTCTCTGCTACTTTGATACTCTCCTTCTCAATGATGTGGGGGGAAAAAAAGAAAAATTATAGAGCTAGAAAATACAGAAGCAAAGTAGCAAAAGCAATCAGTCTCAAAGTGAGGGGCACAGGAGCCGGGCTTTATTACTCTAACTACTTGTAACATACGATGACTGAAATCCAGCTCTGAGCATAGTTTTGACACTCATGTAAACTAGCTGAATTTTTTTCTGGGGTGGAAGGAACTTACTATAGAAAACTCTTATAATTCTCTTCGACCATATTTTTCTTAGCAAGTGGTTTGTTACTTGCCTCAGATTATCCTTCTGGAAAATAATTTGTTACTTCTGCTTTTGTGAAAGACAGCAGACCCTTGCCACCATTTTTGAAAGATGTTAGTTTCTGCAGAAGTTTCAAATGGCATTGCAACTTTAGTTTAATTAAAGAAATTCAAGATCTTCAATTGCACGTGTTAATGACAATGTGGAAATAGGTATTTCAAGACACAGTAATGGAGGATATTTGCTGCATGGGCAGCACAAGAGTTTGATTAACAGCTAATACTCTAGAAGAGCCTGAAGGAACATACTGATGCAGACTACTAGAGCATCAGAATAAGCTTCAATTAAAGCAGTTGAATAACCTGGCAGTTCCAAACAACTTAATAGCTGAAAACCTATATAGGCAGGCCAGTTAAACCCCACAGCCAGAGAAAGGAATGATTATAGTCTCACCTACAACATAGATTTCTTAGAAGCCATCCACAGCCATGATACTAGTAAGGAAAAAGAGCAGCTGCCTTTAACAGGAAAAAAAAAACCACAACACCAAAACCCCACATTTAAGATACTATTATACCAATTGCAATAGAAGTAATATGCCAGAAGAGCATCAGAATGCAAGGGGGTTTCCTTTTAGAAAGCAAAGGGTAAGGGAATCTGTTCTTTCACATAATGACTTCCTTCGCAATCCTTATTTCCAACGTTTTACTGCTCCCCCCAGCATTCATTTAACAAGGAGGCAATTTTATTCAGTGCTTTAAGCCCATCTCCAAAGCTGTCAACTAAAACCATTCACCACTGCATAAAACCAACAATGCTAGTGCACAGCAAAATACAGGGTAGAAACTAATCAAGTTCATTTCAAAGCATGCTTTTTATTCTAGCTAAAAGAGCATGAGGTGGGCAAAGTACCATCTTTAGAGAATCTTCTTTCCAACCCTAAACCTCTCATACTATAGAGGAAATGCTGTTCATCTGAGAACTATCTATAATCTAGCCAAATGCCACTGAAATTGTTTGATACAGCATTCTGTTAAACTAAATACAGATAGATACGATAGAAAGCGAGATCTAGCTTTTACTGCATTCAAAACAAGTCAGATAAACACAAAATCTCTTTCAAAGGAAAGTACTATGCACAGCTGGGTTTGGATGCAAAGAGAGAAAGAAGTGAAGGAGGAAGACTGTTTATCCAAAACACCAGAGGCTTAGGATCCACACACTTTTGTTTGGAAACAATTTACAATCTTCTCTTAAACACCAGGTTAAAAAAAAAAAAAAAAAGGCTGAAAGTTTCAAAATTAAGACAAATTAAACTTCATATACCACAAGGGGACAAGAGACCTCAAAACACACCTGCCCTGACATACTAAACATGCTCCCAACCTAGCTATCTGTGCTTCATACATGCTTAAAGGTGCAAAAGCAAGCTGTTCAAATTTTAGTCTGAGGAATGAATGGTAATAACACCATATTACAACTGAAACTTCACTACATTAAACATTACAGAGAAACTGTATTTGATTCAAAGGACCATTTGGGCCATTTAAAAAAAAAAACAAACATGCACAATTCAGACAATTCATTTCCTAAGCAACCAAATGCTTTCCCTAAAACACTATCAAGGACTATTTGACAGTTCACATTTTCATAAGAAAAAGTGATAGCTTTCTTATAACTTCAGTTATCCTCCAAATACACGCAGTTGTAATATCATTTTTGTGATTCCACAGACAAGAAGTTCCAGGATGTCTGTTACTTACAGCTTTTTCAGACACTCAAGCATGACAAGAATCTTCTCAGGTTCGTTCCAGTATCATTTAGCACAGAGGAAGAGAGAGAATTTGCATCCATTTTGTGAATATAGGTAATCTAGCAGGCAGTGTACTGAATAGAAAGTGAAGCGTTCAACTACTGTATCCTGACCTGCAACATCTGTGTCAAATCCTATTAAGTTTAACATCCCTTTTAGTTTCCCAGGGAAAAGACAGCCTTACAGATGCACAGCTCCTGTTCAATCTGCTTAACAGAATCCCAAATGTTCACCTCGGAAACAGAAAAAGAATTGGATTTCCTTCTCTGTAGCACTTGCAAGCATTACTGCCTCTCTGAACACAGCAGCTCCCTTAATATCACTGGTGCTGCATTATCATCAGCTGCTACAGCGGCACAAACAGTCAAGGCAAGGTAATGTACCACACAGCCTGCTCCAAGCAGATGTAGAGCAGGTAAGTAAAGAGAAAAACCAAAGAGTTAACTTTCTGCCTTCTAGCACCCAGCAAGATCTAGAGGTTGAAAGTTTCCAGATGGAGGTTATTTCAGAGGGCTGCTTCCCTACCACCTAGTTGGACCAGATGTACCAACCCAGCTGAGAATCGTCCCGTGGTTACATTTAGCATGTAGTATTCAGTGTGAGTTATTGTCAGAGGTTCTTGCTTTTAATTCTCATTCTCTAAACGATATAAAAAAAGAAAAGAAAGGGCATTCTATGAGGTAGATGTAGAAATAAAACCAGCGAGACCTAAAGAACACACAGAAGGCTGGAAGAACTGCACAGCACCAGAAGTCCAAGAGCACCACGAAGCGATGCAGCGTCACAGCTAGAACAGCTAGCGAGGAAGCTAAGCAGTGCCTGTTCTTTGGTAACAAGTGTGTTACGTGCCCTAAAAACCACACAGGAGAAGTTATTCTTCATACCCAGTCTTAAAGAACTACCTGAAACCTACCAGATCAGTGTGTGTACCGTAAGTAGACAAGCATCACAGCACAGCTGAAGCTGTGGGGTTTTTTTAAAAAAGTCTTTATAAACCAGAAATTAACAGTGCAGCAATGCAGAGAAGTAGACTTCGATACATCTTCTTCAGACTTAAAACACCCTGACAACTTACTAATTCACAGCAACCTTGGGTGTTTGCTTTTATCATAATCTATAACAAAGTTAATCAGTCACCTCCAGCCAGGAAAAGATTTTGCAAGGCTGTTAAATGTTTACTACTGATCAGCAAAACTAATTCTAATCTACCTAGCTTTATGACAGCAAAGTGTTTCAGTTTTACACATTTTCTTCCCTTAAGAGGGCTTCCCAAAACATTACCTCAAATAAACACTGAGCCTTTACAGGTCTCAGAACACCATCACAAATATTTAAGAATGAGGAGGTATCTGCATGCACTTACTGAGAACGAATCAAAGTCACAGAAGTGATGTATTCCTGAAGTTGTTCATTTCTAGATGCTCAGGGATTCTGATCTCTAGAAGAATCTCACTATACAGCTTCTTGCAGCGACTGCCTGAACAAGAGATTTCACACTACTGTTGTCTTCAGACAGGAAGGGATGCCGTTCTCAGTGATGCAGCAAGACACGTTTTATGCAAGTTAACTATGCAAGACTGTTTATATACAGATGCAACCATTGAAATCCTAAAACCATGCTGAAGGTCAAGTTTCTTGCAGGACAAAAAATTTTCACTTAGTTTATTTGCAGTGCCAATCCAGCCTGCCTACTTCTGGTTACATACTCTACAAACTGAAGTTTCATAAAATTTGCATTTATACATTCCAACAGATATTAAGTAATGTGCACAAGTGGCACAATGGTTTGTAGAACAGAAAACAAGTTTAAAACCACATATAGTTCTCCCTCAAATTTTTCCCTTTGGAAATCCAGCTCTTTTTCTTAGCCAAAACCCACAAAGACAGTCAGCATACTTTTACTATTTTTGTTCACCAGCTTTCAAAAACAAGCCACCCCATATGCTTCTCTTTATCTAGATTTCTTTGATTTTAAAGGCAAGGAAGCCCTATGGGGCAAACCGGACCAAGAAAACAGAGGATCTGTTTAAAGCAATGTTTCCCAAAGTACAGGCTATAATTCCAAACAGCATTACAGGACTTCGAAGTAGCATTTGCAAGCCAAATGGAAGTTCAGCTGTAGAAATAAAGCTCATGAGCCCAAGACTGAAATTGGAAGTGGATTTCCCAGCAAAGCATGTCTGAACAGAGCTAGTTCAGAGACACAGAAATCAAGTAATCGATTACAGCTGGCTGGCTCAAGAGATGGCCTTTTGCCCTCATGCTTTTATACCTGACACCACCCTCCATAAGAGCACCTTGGCCATGATACACTGTTTTCAACTGAATAGGGGAGTAGTACGATGCTAAGAAATTTTGCATCCCACTCCCCTGCCAGTGCATGAAGATGCACAAGTACGTACATAATCTATCTCCTTTTTATGGGGGTTTTGCAGATGCCCAAATTCTCACCTCTTCTCCCTCGCCCAGCTAAAGATCCTGCATATGCATTTTAGGAAATAAAGACCACATTCCCTTGCTACTCTGTCAATACTTTAGCATTATACCCATAAGAGTATCTGTAAAGGTCTCCCACAACTGTGTTACTTTCCTCCTACAGCCCTATCAAAAGCAGAGGAAAGAGCTATAGCATTTGCTTCTATTATGTAGAAATCTCTCAGGCGAGAGATGCCATCCCACTGTCACCTTGGAGGGTAGCAGACAATAAGAATGACGTACAGAAACACTCACACCCCATCAACACGTTTCAATGTCTTTGTAAAACTCAGAAGTAAATCTTATGGAACTGCTCATTATAACAGGACAAGCCTGAAGTCCACTAGAAAGGCATTCACATCTGGACAAATCCCAAACAAACTTCTCCTCTCAGAGTTTTGGCCAAGGACAGAAATCCTCAGCTAGGCTATTTTACAACCACCCGGAAAAAGAGACTTTTCACATTTAATGTTTATGCTGAGTAACACCAAATACTAGTCTTAGTTCTGAGCTGAGTTCATACATGAGAGGCAAAAGCACGAGGCTGCTAAACTACATGGGACATTATTTGCAATTCCCAAAACAAAGTTTCAAGTTGTGTTCAAAATGCCTCCAAAAAGCTAGCTTTCCAAGAAAAGCAGATACCCAGAGTTGTTCTTCAAGGACCTCTTTTTCCACTGAAAAAGCAGAGGTGAACTGATCCAAAGCAAAAGTATCTATCACCACAAGACTTACGTTCTATACCGAGTGCTTCATGAGGCACACTTACTTAAGGCTTTTCTCGTACCCTGAAACGGACCAGAAAATTTTTCATGCCAAGGCACTGTGCCGACTTGTACAGACAACACAATGAACATTCGCTATACTGAAGTTTTCTTCACAAACACCTGTGACAGACCTTATGGTGTGGCCCAGGCTGCCACTAGGGATTACACCACTCTTCCACATCCAAACCTCTTCCCCGTAGTTAGCTGCAGTGCCAGAACATTTGTGTCCATTCCCATTCACTCAAAGTTGACATCCCACCATTACTGCAGGCAGTAGGGGTGAAGCAATTGTAGTGACAAAAGAGAACAATCAAAAAACAAGGAGTTTCGTAATCCAGAGAACCAGCAAAGCATGATTTCCTCTGGGTACATGTCTTGCAGTTGGATTCCTTCTTTGCCTACTAAGGTGACAGCTCCAATTGAAGCTTTTCCTCAGAGGTGAGAATCACAGTCACATGGATTCCCTGATGTCTAACGAGGTGGGGGGGGGCTCATTCATCTCAGCCTCTCCTCAATAAAGCTCAAACAGCATAGGGAGGCTTTGGAACAAAATCAGTTCAATGACATACTTCATTTCCAGTTACAGACTACAACCTCACCTGTCACTACATCTGTCTGTAAATCACGGAGCATTCATCAGAGGCAGATGGAAAATGACTGGAATAGGGAGCTAATCGTGCCGGCGGAGTTGAGGATGCGGTGTCCTCCCACAAGAAGGCTGCCTAGACGGCCAGGAGCAGTAACTACCTCAGACATCTGACTTCACTCCAGCGATTTGGGTCATCACCCCAAAACTGACTACCTTGCTCTGCCCCTACCCAACGTCTGCCCTTTACAGTCTCAAAGAGGCATCAGATCCTCACACAGTTTATCCCACACCACTTAAATACAAGCAGTTCTAGCGGCTACGAGCAGTTACCATGACCAGTTTGAAACAGGCACTTCTTCAGAACTTCTCCAGATTTTAACTAGCCTTAATTTATGCTAAGACAAACTGCACATCTGAACAGTCATTATCTGGACTTTTTTTTTCTTCTAAAGCAAAGAAAGATAAAACAAACAGACCACATGAAGCTAAAATAACCTGTCAAATACTGCATGCTATACCACTTATTTTTTTAATTTTGACAACAGCTGTCACACTGTGCATATGTCTGTACACCAAATAAAACTCCTCCTTCTCCAAAAACAGGCAACAGCATATGTAAAACCTAGGAGTGGAAGGAGGAAGAAAATGAAAAGTTCAGATTATCCCTAACCAGACCACTCTTTAGACTTAGTCATGAATATAGGTGGGAAGTTACCTTCATTTAAGTAAACAAAAGACTGCCTACAGTTACTTACATACACTTCACTTAGTTCATGCACAAGTAAGAATGATGGCGGGGAGGGGGGGAGGTCACTTTGCACATCTGTTTTTAATGAACGAGCTGTTTTTTTACAAATGAATACACTTATTTTCTGGATATTAAACAGCATCACACATGCTTATCTACCAATATTTCCTTTAGTTTAACTCAACTAAGCGTTTTGCTCCCTTGACCTATGCATGACAAACTGATCTTTAATGCATTTCTCTAACTCTACATAGCACAAAGCATCACACTTTTACCATCTGACATATTCATAACAAATTTCATCAGTTCATAAAACTGAGACAGCTGTTTTTTCTCAGCTGCCATCTCTGTCCCAAACTTACAAATCAGCCCCATACTCTTTCTGCCTTGGGTCTGAATAGAGTCTGCAACTGGAATTTAGCCAACTCCAAATCCAGTTCCTTCCTTCCTGACTGCACGGGCTACGAAATGCCCAGAGGAGAAAGAGCAAATCACTTTTGCCACAGAAAGATCTGCTCACCATTTAACAAAGTATTATTTTACAATTGTTCTCTCTATGCCGAGAGATTTCCACTAGGTAAAGCCTTAATATAAACCAGGCTCCGCCAAGGAGTTTAAGGTGCAAACTAGCAATATATGATCAGAGGCCAATTCCTGAATTGAATTTAAAGTCACATTGCACATAATAAACTAAGAGGGTATGCTGAGCTTGACTTAGACCCTGCTAATCACTTAAACCCTAGCTTTGCTTACAGAGGGAATTGTACTTTACATTTTGTAGTCTTCCTGCATCCTTACATGGAAAGGTATTTGCTATATTACACCAGCCTCTGCATGCTAGAAACTCAAAACTTGCAATAAAACGAGATATATAGCACTCAAGTATTGCCGCTAGAAGTGTGATTGTGCAACCGAAGAGATAAGGCAGGGCTGAGCCAGCAATGTAACAGCAGTATTTTGTGCTCAAACATCAAAAGTAAGGCACAAAACAAAAGTCAAAAGTTAAGGCTCTTTTGCTCTGACAGCAAGCAGACTGAAAATCCTGCAAAAAATGGCTTATTTATCTCTCAAAGGCAAAAGGAGGAACATATTTAGAGCTTTTGGGAAAGCTCTGTCAAAGTTTTTAAACGGGTGCCGGGGCTCGCTACCAAAAAGGGTTATTTAAAAAATGCTTTTGGAATTGTGGAAAAAAATTACAGTGCACATCCCTAAAAACAAGAGAGTAGCTTGCAATCTCTACCCTGGCAGCTTCAGCAGGACATCGTACCTAAGGAAAAAAAAAAAACAAAAAACCAAAAAACCTCAGAGTCAGTAAAACCAAAGCATTTGAGCTTCCACAGACACTGCCCATGGAGGCACGTTCCTGTAACCTCCAGGAACGCCAGCACCATCCCAAGAGCTGCTGGCCTGCCACAGGTGTTTAAAGGCATCTCTCGTGTTTTAGACTCTTCATTAGTCCAGTGAAGACCAGATAAAGACAAAGGAGGAGTAAAAAAACCATGCAAGACCCATCCGTTAGGCTATTGCCAAACTTCCTTCTCCAGATTTAGCTCTGATGGAAGAAGTTACTCAGCTGCTCAGGTCAACCAAAGCTTGCCTCCTCATACATCTGCCCTAAGGCCAATTTGTTCCATTCACCGAATTTGCTGATAATTTTTTGGCAAAAACCACTGAGGTACTCGCAGCCCATTTAATGAAATATTCTGGCAGAATCAGATTAGGGAACACTCTTAGGAAGAAATCCTCTGTCTCCACAGGTGTTCTGCCAACCAGAGAGGGTACAGACCTGCAGCAGGGCGCTGTAACCTCTCCCATCACACACATGGTTCTGGAACAGGACTTCTGCCCACAGCCCATGACAAAAAGCCACACACTAGACTCAAGAATTCAAAACTCACCCCCTGATGCCCCAGGAAACTATTCCAGCAAATTTTAAGATCCAGAAAGTAATTCCAAGCAGGCCTTACATGTCTGTTAGCAGAAAGGTTAGGACAACTACAAGATAATGAATACTACCTAGTCTGAAAGATTCCTCTCCAATGCCAAAATTATTTTTGAACCCAAATATTGAGTTTCACAGCCACTTGCTCTCAAAGGTCTCGCATGGACAGGAGGAAAGCGAGTTGGAAATACAGCGACATTTTGGTTTATTAGTCAATGTTCCATAAAAAACACGGTCACCTGTGAGACACAGAGCCCTGTCACAGGATGTGCAGGCAGGCAGGAACCGTGCAGCTCTCGGTGTCTTTCAACAGCACAGTCTTTCCTGTGAAAGAAGGACGTACACACACTACTCCTGTTTCAAAGGCTACAACTCCACCACTACTAAATCAGACATCCACAATCAAAATAAAGTCATACTGTTGCACATGAAAAAATACAGCTGTGCTTATATCAGAGCTTCAGCCCATTAACTTCTGGGTCTAGACTAAACAGTTCTTTCCCTCTTCCTAAAGGCACGTGCTAGAGAGTTTGCACATTTGGTCTCCAGTTTATTTGTAATATGCAAGAGGAGATTTAAGCTTTTATATGCTTCAATTTGTTTAGCTTACTTTCATACAGTGACTAATTGTCTTCACAGTCAGTACCACTTTGTCTTCATCCATGACATTCACATGCCTTAAGAGAAAACACCTCATAAGCCTGAAGCCTCCCTGTTTGTTCAGGCCTTACTACAGCCATCCAGTTTGAAGAATAAAATTCTCATGACAGTTTATGAACTTACTGGATTCTAAAATAAAGATAGCATACATATTCGGGGGTGAAGAGTAATTTGAAAGCCTACTAAATGCATCACTACCGTTGAATATGAAGATTGCCTACCAAAAGTGTTTGTCAGTTAGAGAGAAAGACTATGCCAACACTTCTCCTTTGTCCTCAATTCCTTGACTGTAAAGAGGAAGAAGGAGAATTTTGCAACCACGGGGATCAGTTAACATTACAATACTCAAGGAGAAGACCATAATGCTTCTTGGCCTTCTCCTTTTTAACTTACTATGTGCCAGCTATCTCTAACTTTTCTTGCCTGTCCCCATTCCTTTGGGGAGGCAGCGTAGTAAACTGACATTTTAAGTTAGTATTTGTCTCACTGTGCAACTGGCTGCTTTCATCTGTTTAATACCATTAGTTGCTACACAGTAATGTAGCTATATCGTAGTTCATATATCAAGCAATAAATGTGACAGATGAACATTAGGTCTTTATTGCCAAACACTTCTTAAGGGCATGTGTGGCCTTCATACCATTCCCTAGCATAGGAAGCCTTCTGCTACGTTAGATTAGGACCAGTCCCACACCTAGTTCATCCTCCTTGAAGCATGCTAGTTTTATCTACAGCGAGGTCAGGATACACAGTGGGCCTAAGTCCAATATTAAAGATATTGTTAAATGAGGGGGAAAAAAACACCTAAAGTAAATCACTTCCAGAAGCACAAAACGATGCTTGATTACTTTCCCTCCCTACAGGAGAAACAAATTGCTATTGACAGAAGCATGCCTAATAGGTCCTTCAGCAATCGGCACCTTCATATCATACCTAATCAAATTGAGCTCATCTCAAAACCACTTTGCTTTTAATACAACAAACTCTTCAGCATTGTAGATGTTGTCTGTATCCATTTTCACAACTGCTGTTTATAATATCTTTCATCTATATGACATTTCTGTTGTGAAACAGAGGAAAGCTTTTAGCTGAAGTACTCTTTCTTCACCATCAGCTAATAACTGCCGCTACTACAAAGCTGCACGCACACTTCTGACTGAACTCACAGGACTTCACATTCTAGCCTTGGAAGAACTGAACAAAACTGCAGTGCAAAACAGCTGATACTTGCTATTTCTAGGAACAGAAGTTATGCTAATCAGAACAAGTAAAAGCTACATCTAGACAATGCAAGCCCAGTGTCACCTTGTTCACATATCATTCATAACCTAATCGGATTAAAATCCCATGTCCTCCTGACACACAGCCCCTCAGTAACAAGTTTTCAAAGACTGAATGTTTATATTACAGCTGCTGAAGCTTCACTGTGCAAAGATTTCCTACAAGGACTGTCTGCTTGTATCTTAAGCTCTATTAACTCCAGCCAACAAGTGCTGTTGGTGGGAAGGGCAGTAGAAAGATGTTTATTTTGTAGAGTCAATCAAACCCAAAGACAGGTTACTCTTACTGCTGAACTCCCAGCACCACGATGCCTACTCGGATGTTAAGAAACCTCCCAAACAGCTTACCGCCTGCTGCCCTGACTCTCCCCCAGTCTTTGGTTTTAAATCGCACAGCCAGAAGTGCACCCATTATATAGTCATCTACAGTACACAGATGCAGCGAGAGAGTACTTGCACAGGAGGTCATGTTACAAGGTTAAATGTAGGAGCCATCACAGAAGGGGCACCTCTGGGTGACCAGAGAGGATGCACAATGCTGTACCACAGCTGAAGAGCTGGGACAGCACCGCTCCAGCCATTCCCCTGCATTCAAAGGGCACTAACCTGCTGCTTCGGAAGCCCCTACTGCTCTTGACTATTTGCTTAATATGATGACTGAGACCTATTCTAGGCCACCAAGTAACAGGATTAAAACAGTCTAATCCCAGATGTTACTTACAGTTTGCCAGAGAATTGGTCCCCCAAAATATGTGAATGACGCTATGATCCCAAGACCCAGTACTAACCTGCATAAAGCTATACCAGCAAACATCTAAAAAAATATGAGACAAAGGTAAAGGAAGCATAAAATTCTGAGCTGTGTCTTGTCAAGAGGGAAACAAGTCATCTAAAAGAAAAGCAGGACCCCTTCAACCCAGTATTAGTATATGCAGGTGATAAAGTGAAAAATGTGATGACACCACTTAGTAATGTATTTATGAAGCAAACAAAATGAACAGCTTCGCCTTACAAGTCTTTCTGGAACCGGGCATGCTCTCTATGCCAGCATCCCCATTCCTGTCCCTCAAGGTTTAAGCTTGTGACAAGTCACATGTGAGCATTTCAGTGGTGACCTTGGGCCAGAGCGAGAATAAACATAAGGATATTTGTTGATAAAAGGAAAAGCATCCTCAACACAAATGAGATTCAGGCCATCAAACAGTACAAACAGAACAAGATCTGACAGCACAAAGCACACCTGGAGTTTCTGCATCGAGCTGGAAGCTCAGACTGAATCCTCCTCTACTTCACTTGCCTTGCTGACCACAGGACGAATAAGCCACAAGAATGACAGTGCAAAATAACCAAACACAAACCTAGATGACATCATGAAAAGCACTTCAACTAAGCATGAGGTAAGACTGCAACTGTACAACGTGCTAGAGGAGTCTCCTTTGGAAGGTTTCATACCCATACTCATCATGGATACTCAAAACAAACCGAGAACCAAAGCATGTGCAGACACTACCAACAAGAAAAACGACGCAAGACGAAGGCTGGTTCAGCCTACCTAAACAGCTGTCCCCTACAGCCATGTCTATAGTATTTTGCGAATAGTTGTAAAACTTCTCTGCTGGCACTATGAACTAATAAACCCTACCTTCAGCACGGCATGTTGGCTCAGGCTCAGGGCCGTACTATGCTCACACACCTTCTCATTAGCTTAGAGTACAGGAAAAGGAGGTTTCATCTTAAAAAGTATCAAGTTGATACGTGCTATCACTACTGAGGAATAAGGACTAAGCAAGCTGGAGAGCAGCATTAACTCCATAATAAATGAGTATAAAACACCCACAATTTAGTTTGAACCGGATAATAAAAAGTTCCTGACTTTTAAGCAAAAAATCTGTTCTCAAGCAACCTTGTAATCACAGTTGAAAAACAGCCTGCTGTTAAGATGGAGCATGAAATAGCTTAAACAAGATGCTGCTTTCAGCAACAAAAACAAAATCTTAATAGCCTAGAAAGCAATTTCTAGTTTTATATGCATATTTTTAAGTAGAGTCAAGTGGACTTTCACAGTATCCACTCATTTATAAATTTCAACTGAAAATGGAAAACGATGCATCCCTGATTCTGCCAAGATAGGAAAGGAGCAGCTATTTGGGCCTACAAGGGAAGTGCATCAGTCAAAGGCAGTAGTCTCACACGTCTCAGACTTGTTTACTCGGAGTAAACAGTCTGTTTCCCATATTTTAAGAAAAAAAATAAGTCTTCCACTTCTACATATGTGACCTACTGCCTGCACATGTCAAAGGGATTGCAGTTTCACTTCCAGAATGCACTCAGTTTCCTTTTTGTAACAAGCATTAAACATGCAGATGTTTGATGCTCTGATTTGCTTCAAATATAGATTTTTAGCTTCTACAGTTTGAAGTCCCTGCTCTCTGATTTTACATCGGTATCAAGATGCTGTGAATAAAGCCTACAGCTGGATACAAATCTGCACTCTGAGAAAGTCAAAAGTACTCCAAGGAATAGGATAGTCACAGAGAACCAACTTGGGTATGTTTTCTTTCTTAGCTTAAATGAAGCAAAACCTTTGCTCTATCCAGTCGCACGCAAGCTTTCACTGAAAAAAAATCCACGAATCTTTCCTCAAATATAACCCTACTATTTTTTTTCCTTACATTGCAGTTAATGTTCTATTCAGACACAATACTTTCGGTGTTTGATTAATCTACTTGCAAGCTCTGAACTGGTACTGATCACATATTCTCAGTATGCAGCAAATAAGATCCATCATAAACTAAGCATAAGACATAAAGGTCTCCAAGAAGCCACTGTCAATATCAAATAAAAAAAAAAAAAATACATCAGTGTCTCCAGAACAGCAGCCTTCCAGCTATGACTGTTGAAGCAAATGATTCTCAGAGACAATCATGACCTTGAACGTATTTAACGGGTGGTTACCATTATTTGCTATAGATGCTCCCTTAAATGAAGCCTAAAGTACATTTTTAAATAAGGCTCAAAAGCAGAGTCATCTGAGCAGTTGCACCAATATATCTACACCATATAGTGCAGAAAATTACAGAATCATTAAACAACGCTTCAGCTTGATATCAAACAGCAAATCTGTGTAAGTGCAACATAAGTCCCCAGTTTCATGCCATAGCTAGGATGACCTTCCCTCCGCCTTCGGTCCATGAAGGGAAGCAAGCAGCCACCAAGGACAAGCAGAGACACCCTATTGTGTCTGCATTTGTCAACACTACTGGAAAACCGCATCAGCTTCTTCCAGAACTGCACAGCAAGAGATTAACAAAAGAGTTCCATGAAAAGCCAAACAGATAAGTTAAAAACTGGAAATGTGGCTTAAAAGTAGGAAACGCTTCAGGAACTTTATTGAGCTCATCAAAGAAGTAGTAGTTAAGGAGCAACTTTGATCCATCAGAGAAAGCCTGTATGAGAAAGAGGAGTCCAAAAATGGAGGTCCCTTCAGAGTAACACAAAAAGATACGTTTCCAATGTAAATTTGCTCCAAGTATAAAGTGGTCCATCAATCAGAACAGCTTCCCCAAAGTTACTGTAGAATTTCTCACTGTAAACACAGATGAGAATTTTATTCTGTTTTTTCAAAAGGTTAAATTTAAGCAGAACTACAGCCTGGTTATTCGAGGATATCCAACAGTCCACATAAACAAAGCTCACATAACAATTCATAGTGACTCCTTTGGGCACTGCAGCCTGTAAGTTAGATTCATTTATTTTAATGGTTGACTCTGGAAAATTTACACATAAAATGCTGACACTGATTTCAAAGCGACCACTGTAACAACACTGAGCGACAGCCCTTAGTTTTCTATAGTTAGAGAAAAAAAATTGATTCGATTTGCAAAACCCATTAAGTCTGCAGGAGAAAGTCTTCCTCAGCTGAGGACACACCAGGCTGCACATCTTTGCTCATTTAGAGTAGCTAACAGAAGTCTTTGGCTAGTAAGAAATATTACACTTACACGGACGCGCCTATACAGAAACGCCATCCAAAACTCCTTAGAATTGGTTGCAATATGCCACATTGAAAGTTATCTAATGTCAGGTACAAAATCCTTTCATCGCTAGAGAACTCAACCATTAACTAAAACTTATGTTTCTTTGGTATTTCTCCTTCAACTTACATCATTTTGATCAAGTGACTTTTCTGAGAAGTTAAAGCTGCCCGTCGACATCACGCAGTCCCAAAGGAAGAGAGATTTAACGGCACCAGGCCATTCAGCCCTGTCTCAGTGAAAGCTACCCCACGCTGCCAGGGACCAGCGCCCAGCGCACCAAACAAAGCCACGCTGGCCCGAATGCCACTATGCCGGAATAAATTCTTCAGAGCGCAATTCAAAGTTGCGGGGGAAAAAGGGGTACCGGGAGGAAGGGGCGAGGACATACATCTCAAGCTGCTAACCAGATACCAGACCAGTCAAATGAAGGCTACTGACAAACAACGTACTAATACCATGACACTCGATTCAGGTAATTCAGCATCTCCTTCAAAAGTCCCTCCAGTCCCATGAAATATATAATGAGCCATTACTTTGACAGGACTTTATTTAAAGTGTGCTTCCTCCCCTCCCCCCCCCCCAAAATTATAATATGAATGTTTCTGCTTCACCATGAAATCCATAGCCTTTTGTGAGCAGATGATGCTACGAGCAGATGTACCCAAGCAGATTCCACAAGCATATTCACAATCAAGCAGATGATCTCTCATCTTGACCTGTCTGGCTTGATTTACATAAACTGTTTTCATTCACTACAAGATGGATTATGTAAACCTCGACAAAATCTTCACCAAACATGCACTGTCACATCACTGACAGAAAATACGTAACAGACTACTGGGAGAAGGTTATTAGACATGTATTTGCTGCAATGACTGACTTCAAATGCCTCAGGCTTTACCCTCTGATCACGTTAATGCACAGACAAGCAATCACAACTATTGCAAGACAATATAGGAACACTTTCTGGTGGGAGAACAACCTACTGCCGAAAGAACGCCTTCCCCTTGATTTAAAGGTCAAGTATACAACAACCCTACTTTAATACTGCTAAGACAGAGTAAAAGATAAAGGGCAAGTTTTGTCATCTTAAAAACAGGACTCTCGGCTGTTTGCCAGGTATTCCAATTCCTTTGTCCATCATCCTTTTCACCATCTAATTTAAAAGTCTCACAGCTCAAGACAGAAGTTATTCATCAACATCACAATCAATGCTTTTTTTTTTTTAAACCACACAGCATCTCAAAACAACTTTTTTTTTTTTTAAATCCAGCTGTGAGGTCACTCTCTCAATTTTAATCAAGCAATTGTAACAAGAGCTGCGATGCTACGCTTCTGCCAGTCCGCAGGTCTCAGTTTCACTATGGGGAGGAGAGCAGATTGACACTGTCTTATTTAAATGGAACTCCAGATTACAAGATTTTAATACAAAACAGGTATTAAGAGTTTGGTTTTTTAGATTACTGAACAGATGCTTAAGCTGTTCCAAGAGTCCCTAGTCACAAATGTTGAGTCACCAAAGAAAAAGAGAGATACGTTAGTATTATTTATGGTGCTACATGCAATATTTAAGACATCTCTGATAGGAAATGCAGTAATCAACTCCTGAAGTGTCAAATGACTCTTAAAACCCCAATCTTCAGTCCAAAAGTGGAGAACGTAGTTACTGAAGTCATGGCATTTCCTGGACTGCTTCCATCACGTCTACCTATTTCTACATCACGTCCACCAAGCACATTGTGTCCGCAAGCTGTGAAAGCCAATGCCCTATTGTTTCGGTGTAGCCCACAGACACATACCGACCAGAGAGATTCAGCTGCCCGCTTGCAGACATCTTGTTCATAATTGTACCACAAGGACAAGAGGATTTGTTTGCTTTTTTAGTACATGTAACACCCAGAAGACGTAACCTCAGTAGTTTTAGAGAACAGCTGATACTCAAATAAAAACTAAACTCAGTCATATAAAGTTTATTTAAATTTTATTGGCATGTTTCAACACACAGCAGTGAAGATCAAGACCTCTGGCAGAGCTGATAAGCTGAGATCAATGCATTTCCATATTAAAGGAAAAGCACACCAGACTTTGCTAGGTTAAGATCAGAGCCAAAACATTTCATACTTCTGTACTTTCAACTGCTGCTAAAAATAGTAAAGCAACAGAAAGGAAAATGCTTCCAGCTGTGCACAAAAAGCCTCTGCAGCACAACATCAATTTATGCACTCTAATTTAATTAAAGATTCAACATTATACTATGACTTTATTGTTAGAGACAGTGTTGCACAGCTGAGGTTACCCTCCAGTCCCCCAACTGAAACAGCAAGAACGTTTCTTTATTAAATTTAGTTTTATATGGATATTTCTCCCAAATCAAGTTAGTCAACTTAAATTCAAGTCTTTCAAGTGCCAGCTATGCCACGTTCATGGTAATAAACTGTATCTTGACCTAGTCTCGTGATAAGAAACATTTAGCATCCCTTAAGGAAAAAAAAGGGTACACCATTGGACGCACGAGTACCCAGTCTTGACTGCTCTTTTTATCTGCTCCCAGAGATTCAAAATAGTTATTCTGCAGAGGCAAACGCAGTTCTTTATGAAATGACTTGACCAAAACAAACCAAGAAAATCCCTAACGAACCAGAATAAGGTTTTCTACGACCTTGCAGCAAATACGTAACAGACTCTGGGGGAGGCTGAGTAACGCAGCAAGGCTGTAAGTGTTCGGCTTCACGGCTGGCTTGAAACCTTCCTGTCGTATTTATTACTAGAAATTATTCCATTAACCGTATGTTTCTACATATTAAACTATCAAAATTAAGCATCTCTTATAAGGTTCACAAGGGCTCTCCGCAAGCAGGGCTTAGACGCTTCTCCCTCATCTGCTTCTATGGTGTT
Organism: Nipponia nippon; assembly: GCF_047370975.1. NCBI lineage: Eukaryota > Metazoa > Chordata > Aves > Pelecaniformes > Threskiornithidae > Nipponia > Nipponia nippon. Next base: position 27,348,899 of record NW_028262302.1, read on the forward strand.
CAGCGGGAAGGCTGCAAGCTCTAACAGCAGGGCAAGAACATAATACCAAGCGGATTACTTTAAGATCCGTATCAAGCTGAGAAAATAAACATTCCCACTACGAATCTGAATATAAGCGCTTCATCCCCCCCCCCCCCCCCCCCGCCCCAATTCCAAAGTCATCTCCCCTGCAATCCGCACGGAGGACGCCGTCTCTCGGAGCGAGGGGAGAAACCTCGGAGGAGCGGCGGGAGGAGGGCCGAGCCGCCTTCCCCCCGCGGGGAAAAGTTGCTGCCGGCGGGGAGAGGCGGCGGCCGCCCCCGCCACGCCGCGGGGCGAGGCGCGAGTGGGACCCAACGGCCGCTTCCCTCACGATCGGGCGGGGGGAAGGCGGGAAGCGGCCCCGCCGCGGCGGGCGGGGGGGGGGGGGGGGGGGCGTCTCGCCCCTCCGAGCGTTACCTCAGCAGGGAGAGGCGCCGAGGGGAAGGGACGCTCCCGCCGCTCCCAGGACGGACCCCACCGCCGCCGCGCTCCCCTCAGCCCCTCCACAGCGCTCACCCCAGCACCACCAGCTCCCCGTACTTGACGGGCTCCTTGTTCGGCGCGCAGTGCTCCTCCTGGCTGGGGGAAAACATGGGGCCGCCGGCCAAGTCAGTCACCCGCTGGGGGCCGCCGCTACAGTCCCATCCGCCGCCGCGGAAAGCCCCGAGTCCCGAGCGGGCTCCGCGCTGAGCCCCGCACTGAGCCGCCGGCCGCCCGACAACGGCCACTACCCCCCGGGCGGAGGGCGGGGCGCCGAGGGGGCCGTACCAACTGGCCGCGGCGGGGGGGGGGAGGAGCAAAGCGGCGCCCTCCCCCGCCGCCCTTCCCGACCGCGCCTGGCCCCGCCCCTCCCGCTAGCATTCACCGCCTGCGGAGGGGGCGTGTCCGCGCGCGGGGGGGCGGGACTCCGCGCCGCGGGCTCCGCCCCCTTCTTCGCACTCTCTCCTCCCCCCCCTCACCTCCCGCGAGTGGTACGGCCTCGCTGTGTTATGTAAACATAGAGTAAAGGGGACGGGGCCGCTCTTAAAGGGGCCGCGCTCCGGCGGGAGCAGCGCGGGGGGGGGGGGCTCTGGATCACCGAGGGGTCTCGACCGCGGGGGAGAGGGGGGGTGTTCTAGGTCACCTGCCCCGGGTTGGGGGGTGTCCTTGGTTCCAGATCACCTGGGAGACCAGATCACTGTGTGGGGTTCCAAAGCACCTCCTGCCCCTGGGGGGTGTCTGGATCCCGGGGGGGGGGAGGGGGGGGGGGCTTTAGACCCAAACCTGCCCGGAGGCCTGGTTCTAGATCACCCGGGGGGGATCGTCTGTGTCACCTCATACCTGGGCTGGGGGTTCTAGATCACCTCAGGGTTCTGGATGATCCCCAGGTGCTTCAGGTCATGTCCTGCCTGGGCTGGGGGTTCTAGATCGCCTCAGGGTTCTGGATCATCCCTGGGTGCTTCAGGCCACCTCCTACCCAGGAGGGTGGTTCTGGGCTGCCTGCAGCTGGGGGGAGTGGTTCTAGATCACCTCCTTGTGGCTCTAGATCGCTGTTTTGCTCTGGATTCCCTCCAAGGAGCTCCAGACCACCACCCACCTCCTACCCCTTCCCCACAGTCTCCAGCACGGCAGTCTTGGCGATGAGGCCACCATCACCTTCTGCGCTTGTAGCTGAGGAACAGCTGCTCTCCCGTCTCTCATCCCGAGCCGAGGAAAGAGCCGCAGAGCCCACCTTCCAGCCTCTTCTCCCCGTTCTCTTCTTCGGAGGCTGCAAAAATGCCCCCCCCCCCCCGCCGTTGTTCTTTGGGAAGAGCTTTACAAAGCTGCGGCTTTCCGATGCTCCGACTCATTTTGCAACTCTGCTCCCAAGCTGGGCTGGGGCTGCTTTATTCCTTCAAAAAATATTCTTTCAAAAAAAGGAAAAAGTCTGGAATGAAAACGAGGTGACCACAGTATTCCTGAGCCCACGGCCCCTCCCTGAAAGCCCACCCCACCCCCAGCGCTCAAGCGCAACCCCATTTTCCCTCCATTTCTGACAAATTCGGGTGAGATAAGTCATCACGTCAAAAAACAGGTGGGCAGGCAGGCGTCTGGGGGCACGTGCCCAGGCACCAAGGCCTCGTGCAATCCAAAACCAGGCTAAAAAGCCATCGGGGTGCAAAAACAAACCCAAACCCCGAACTTTGTACAGTGACTTCCAAGGACTTTCCCCCCCCCAGCCCGCTGCTGCTTCGGTGTCTCCCCCACCGCCTCCTCTGCTCGGAGCTTAATTTCTTTTCTCCTCGGTACCCGACGCAAGCACAAAACCAACAAAGATTAGCTCAACATCGACCCGCGTCGAGGATGGAAATTCTCATTAGCCGCTTATTTGAGGTCTCCAACCCGGGAGCCCGTTAGCGAAGACAAAAGTAATTGCAGCAGCCGCCACACCACTCCTGGCCTTCTCCAAAAAACATCCCCCGGGCCGGCACGGTCAGACTCAGGATCGAGTGCTGTTCCTCCTGCCGAAAGCTTTCCCTCTGCCTGAAATTGTATTCAGCTATTAATTTTCCCGGTAATGTTATTTTTCTGTCATTTCTGGTGAAGAGGTGAAATGGAAAAACCCAGCCAATCTCGCAGGACTGCAAAATGGAGATCTTCCCAGGGGCTGTGTGAAGAAGACAAGATTTTATTAAAGACAGAGAGCTGAATTATTACAGATTTATCTTCTTTATTGCCCTAACAAAATAGAAAAGAAAGCTGTGCTGTAAGTCACTGTCAAAGAAAACAAATACGGCCCCGAAAACAGTGTGAAAAACAAACCTCCTGGCTGCATCCTCTTCAACTTCTCCCATTTCTCCCCTTGAAAGCGAGACCTTCGTGGCAGCTCAGCTTTCACACGGCATAAACAAACTTCAATACTTTTTCCAAAAAAACGCTCCCCAAAAGCTCGGCTCAGCTGGGTAAGTCAAACCTCCCATAAACGTGACCAGATTTACAGCATCTTCTGCTGCTCCCCCAGCCCTGCGCGGGGATGGAGGGAGGAGCGACCACCTTCAAGATCTCATTTTGCCCCTTTGCCCCACTTTCTCGTTTTTTTAACACTACACTTTTTGGAGAACGGGCAAAAATTGCAAAGAGCCTTGCAAGGCGGGGCTGCCAAGTGCAAGGCTCTGCACCCTTTTGCCAAGCCCGCACAATTTTTTTCAGCGTGCAAACCAGCGCATTTGCTGTATTTAAATACAGAAATGCAAAAATTATTAAATACAGAAAATGCACCGGTTTGCATTGCTGAAAAAAAATACAGAAAATGCACTGCTTTGCATTGCAGAAAAATAAATTTGCAGGCCTGGAAAAAAGAGTTCAGCAGGATTGATGGGGGGTTCTTTGCACCTGATGGCAGATGAGCTGCACTGGGTTGAGCAGGCACCCCCCACTCTGTACCTTTGGTGGGAGACGGTGGGATAACCCCTGCCACTTGGGTTCATCCATTATTTTTTTTTCCTTGGAGATGTGCTTCATCTGTACATGTGCAGTCTCTTCTTTCTGCATCTCCCCACCGGATTTTTTAGCCTGGCAAGCGAAGAGGGAGGCTCAGCCCCAGCCCCACGAGGTGTTTTAAGGGCTGCTGGGGCTTTCTTCCCAAACTGTAGGTTTTCTCCTCGCAATTTCCAAGGACCTATTGCTCCCAGCACTGGAAACCTGCTTTTAATTTTTTAATTTTTTAATTTTTGGCTAGTGAAACAGAGCCAGGAGCAGGGAGCAGCTTTGCTGTACATATTGCACGGCTCCCTGTCCCACATGGATTGCAGCCCTAAATCCCAGTACCGCTATTTCCTCCAGCTCCAAAAATTCCTTTTGCAACTGGTGCAAGCAACACTTGGCTGGCATTTTTCCCAATATCCATTGAAATAATTGAGAAACGTACCCACAGCTGCATTCCATTATTTTTCAACTCAAAATGCCTTGCGATCTCGGATTCGGGATGGCTCAGCATGGCTTTTCAGGGCGGTGAAAGGAGGTTTGGTTGTTTTCCCCCTGGAAGTGGGAATCGCAGAGAACTTGTCGAAGCTCCTTCCCGGCAGCATCGGCGCTGTGAGATGGAGTTTGCTCCCAGGTTTAGCATGAGCAGCTGCTTGGCTGGATGGAGGAGGGATATCCAGCCAAGCCAGAAGAGCCTTGAAATCAATGTTTGAAAAAATACCAAACATGAAGAAATAGTACATGCCCGTTTATTTTTAAAATGTAATAAAAAGTTATTTTAAATGCATGAAGATTAATAAGAGTCTAATTCAACAAAGTACTTACAGATGTGCTGGACTCTGAGTAAGTACTTCAGCACTTTTATGAATCAGGGCTTAGGGACCGGGCTTGAACGACAGAGAAAGCACTGAAAGATGGAAATAGCCCTCGCATCATACCTGCGGCTTATGCTGCATGCGAAGCTCACGGTACATGGGATTGGCTCATAAATAGGGGTGAAGGTTTCCATCCCCAGCCCTGTATTGGATATTAGGAAAAATTTCTTCACCGAAAGGGCTGTCAGGCCCTGGCACAGGCTGCCCAGGGCAGCGGTTGAGTCCCCATCCCTGGAGGTATTTAAAAGCCGGGGAGATGTGGTGCTTAGGGACATGGTTTAGTGGTGGGCTTGGCAGTGCTGGGTTAACAGTTGGACTCAATGATCTTTTCCAACCTAAATGATTCTGTGATTCTATGTTATTGCTGTTAATAGAAAGGTTTCCAGATGCGGGATCAGGTTTATGTTCAGTCATCAGTGCGAATGGTTGGGGCTGGGAAAGTTGATCTCTGGGGTCGCAGCAGCCTGGCTTTGGTGCTCCAGGGTGGGGAATAAACCCAAGGAAAGGAGAAAAACTGTCTCAGCTCCAAGGTTAGGATCAACCCGGTATCGCCTGGGTGGGTGCAAACCTCTCAGGCTGGAAAGTCCCCAGCCCACAGGTGACCAGGACCCCCAAGCAGCCACCAAGTGGAAGCAGCAGAAGAAAGAGCCGTAGATGTTTTAAAATTAAGTTTGATAAATATGCTACAGGAAAAATATTATGTGATTCTCATAATGATGCAATACTGAGCTTAGCATGTTTTCGGGACCCTTTCAAGTCCTGTGTTTCGGGAGTTCAGTGCCTAACATAGATTGGGCTAAAATAGATTTGCTTTTTTTTCCCAACACTTGGGAAGCTGTCTATGTGCTTTGGACCTGCTATTGGCTTAATTTTCCACCATGCCATGTAATGGTCTTGATTCACAGTAACAGCTAAAATTTAGAAAGGGGAATTACATTAAAAAATAAATGGAAGAGCTAAAAGGATAAAATAGTTTCAAGTATCATGGCTGCAGCTTAAAGATATGTTATGGGCTCTAGCTTAACATGTAACACTCCTTAATAAAGACCCTAAAGGATTTTTTAAAAGCAGAGAAGTTAAGTAGCAGAGTGAAGAAGGCTATTAGGAACGAAAAAGATAGCCATCAAAAAGCTACATCTAAATGAGGAAAATAGAATATAGCTTAAATACTGGCAAATATAAAACCACAATAAGGAAAGTGAAAAAGATATTGTAGAACAGTTTGCCAGAGGCATAAAAATGCATGTAAAAACATAGCAGAGACAGAAAGTCTACCAGGGACTCACTGGGGCCAGCAAGCAGTGGAAATGTCAAAGTCGTCTTGGGTGAAATAAAACCCTGGTGGGTCAGGTACATGAGCCTGCACCGGGAAGGGGGGCTGGAGGCTCCCACAGCAAAACCCTCTTCATCTGGAATGGGTCTGATGAGCTGCTTAAATACAGGTGTCACCAACACAGATTTTGGAATAAACAGGTACATTGAGAAAAGAGCAAATTGCCAGGGGGATATGTCACGGGCCCAAGACTTGTAAAGAGATTCAAATATAACAGCATGAATAATTAACAGTGTTTGTCCGCAGTGGATGAGAAATAGCAAACTTGACACTGGTTTCCGAAGAGGGAAGTGTAAGAGCTGTGGTCCAATCGGTCTGACCTGCACTAGGCAAGGGAGTAGAAAATACAATCAAGTATAGGTAAATATGGACATATAAGGATGCATTTGGCAGATCTGACACACCAGGGAAAGGGCAACAGGGGGCTTTTGCAGAAAGAAGTCAAAGTTTATAACGCATTCACATCCTTCGAAGCCCTCAATGAATATCATGAAGGTGATTGAATGTGTATCACGTACCTGGGTTTCATGAAAGCTTTGCCACCATAAGAGCTGTCAAAGCAATAAAAGTAGCATGAGATAAAGAAAGGGCTTCATGGATTGACAGCTGACTACAAGAGAAACCAAAGGCTAGAAATAGGCTCTCATTTTCACAGTGGGGAGAGGCTATTGCCAGGATTTTGTGGTATTGTGGGGCCCTGGCCCGGCAGCTGACTTCTAATGGGAAAGTTTGCTGAGAAGCCAAAAATTTTAAGCTGACTGCAAAGAGTTATAGAAGGACCCAGCAAGAAAACGTCCAAGTAAAGTACATAAGAGAAGATGACCTTAGCCATATCTGTCTAATGACTGGCTCTAATTGAGCTATTATCATTCAAGAAAGACATCCTGAGGTTTTACAGTCACTATAGGTCCTTCTCTTGAAAGATCAGCTCAGAGATCAACGTACGTCTAAAAGACAAATAAAATATGCCAAGAAGTTTCTGTACATCTTTTCCAGCGACATATGGGTTATTCTGGGTGGATGGTCCATATCCTTTTTCCTATGGGGCAGAGCCAGCGCTCTGCCCTGTGCCCCATAGCTCACCCATCTTCCCTGGAGCACCGGCACTGTGCACTCCCTTCACAGCTTTTTTACTGAAGGACTTGTGATAGCTAAGGGGGAATAAACACATTTTGTACGCGTCTGCCAAAATCAGAAGCACTGGCAACCCAAAACTCAGCATCGCCTGTCCTGCCCTCTCCCCGGGAGGATCCAGGTCCGTCCACAGCTCCAATCCCTGCCGAGGACCTGCAGCCCAGAGCTGAGTCCCCTCTAAAATCACCGCGTCCCTCTTTGCAGGATGCTCGCCCCCGCCCCTGTTGCTCATCTGGAAATGGACTTTCTCTCTCCAAGATGTTGCCCCTTTTTCCTTTTAAATTGTGTCTCCATTTGAGACTTAACACTAACTCCGTGGTGGGAGATAGAGGATGGAGACAGTTTCCCTATAATTTACTTTTACCTAATGTAGGGGAAATTCTGCTACTCTGACCTTCATCCCAGCAGATGAAGCTGGTGGGATTGGCTCCCCAGGCTTGGACCACATTATCCTACTACAGGAACCATCCCTGGCAATGATGCTCCCCACCTCCCAGGAGAGCAGCTTCGAGAGCAGATGGCTGAGTCCCCATCCACAAAGAGATATTCAGCCAACCCATAAATCAGCCAAACTTCCCCCATCGAACATAATGAAAACACCCAAATCACTGCAGGATATAAGGTAGGAGAAGAGCTTTGCTTTTCAAGCACTGAAGCTCTGGCAAAGCTCGGGTGCGCAGTCTCAGCCTGGCTCTGGTTTACGCTACACCAGCCCATGTATGAAAGGCTGCTCTTGCGAGGGCTTGTCAGCTAATTGCACTGATCCCTGTGTGTGCCGAAAGCCTCATCTCGCTGCTGGTATCACACAACCATTTTTTATTAAGCAAGGAATCTGCTTTTCAGGGGATGCTCGAGGAGCGCCGGGACGATGGGAGCGCCGCTATGTCAGCACTGTGAATCTCAGCCCCAAAACTTTCCCAATTTGCAGGCGCCGAAGTATTTCACCCACCAGCAAAGCATGAACACCCACAAAGCCACTTAAAATTAAACATCATTTTCACATATTTCCGCTACAGAGAATGAAATGCATTTTAGAAATGATTGCATATTAGAAACGAGAGGCGGTCCCCTGGCTCCCATTCAGCCAGCAGATAATCAGTGGGTTACAGCAGCATCCTCCACGTCTCCAGAGCGATCCAACCCATGCTGTTCCCAAGCAGGATTCAGCTCCGCGGCCAAAAGCACTGAGCCGGTGGGGGCCCTTCACCTCATCTCCCCAAACTCCTCAGCACTGCCTTTTGCAATCTTTGCAGCATTGATACACGCGTATGATTTCAGAAGAGAAGAAAAACACCATTTTCCTAAGGACTCTAGGATCTGCGGTTAATAACTACTTGGGAGTTCAGACTTCACCGGCAGTAAGACCTAACAATTAATCAGTTTGCTCCTCTGTATGTTGTTAGAGTAAAGAGGGCTGGGTCATATCTGAATATGTTAAAAGCAGCATTTGGCCTTCAAAGTATATACATCAGTGAAGCCTTATAACTACCTCCTAGCATTTGACATTTTTTTCATTACTATAATTTACTAAGTGTATTGCCAGGTGCTCCTGGCAGGCTTCCAGGCTGCCTTCAGCCAGGCGATGGATAAACTCAGAAAAAAGGCTGTCGCTGCCCCCGAAACCTTGAGATCTGAGCACGAGAAAAAAAAAAAAAAAAGAAAAAAAAACACAAACAACAAGCACCCCACCAAAAAACCCAGCCACCAGCTGGGCACAGATGTCAGGAAGATGCAGCAAAAGGAACAATGTCCTGCGACGTCCCATTAAGTCAATGTGCAAAGCGCTGCTTTCCTCCTGGTCGTGGGAGCTTTCGCTATATAGACGAGTATAGATGGTCACTTCTCCTACGCCTGCTCGGCATGGGTAATTAGTAAGTCATTAGCTTTGTAAACTGAAAGGCTTGCTATTGTCAGGATCAGCCAAGACGCTGGTCGAGTTGTCATTATTATGGGCTCTTTAGCAGATGGATGGCCGAAACTGTATTTCACAGCAATAAGGTAATGGCTGAGAAATGCAATTTTGGTAGCCCCCTGATTGCTACTGGCTTTCGCCGGAATCGTTAGGAGATGAAGATGCCTCGTACCTCATCAGATAATGCCTTTCCTTAACAAAGGAGCTGAGTTATCTTGGAAGATGTTGAGAGCTCCTCGCCTTTCGGACAGGGAAAAGGCACCGCTTTGTGCTGCTGAGATTTACTAGTTATGTTAAATTAGGGGAGATGTTGTATGGAAAGACTAGAAGAAGCTATGAAAAGATTGTGAGACTTTTTTTTTTTTACAAAAAGAGCACACATATACCTGCTGTTGCCATTAAGAGACAGAAGATGTATGAAAAAAGCCTATCAGCTGAAAGAAAATCAACATGAATTCATTGCTAAGCGTAAGCAATCATATATATATATAGCATACATCCAATTACAGCAACAGAAAATACATTATTAAAGGAACAGAAAGGACAGGAAACCACTTGCTAATAAAAATCGCCATCTGCCTTCTGGAATGAAGGGCTCCCCATTTCAGATGTTTTAATCAAATCGAAATATCCAGGAAAGCAACAGCAGCCTTATAAATCCACATCTGGATGGTAAGGATCCATAGAACTTGTGGCAAAATCTCATTGACTTAATAGGTGAAGGATGGGGTCTTACGACTCTGGTTCTCCGAAGGGGGAAAGCGATGCAAGGTGGCCCTTTGGCCGCATTTACAGCCCCCTGCCAAGCTGATTACGCCGCTAACATCCCAAACCCTCTCTGAGAAAAAGAGACGCGTACCATTTTCTTCTCCGCGGGCTGTTAAACCCACTGATTTCCAGGCACGTGGTGAAGCCGATGGTAGGAACACGCTGACATCTTTATGAGGAAGAATAGGCTGTGACAGCCCTGTGTGCGAGCAGGGAGTTATTTTGTATTTTGTTAGCCTGATTTTTGGGAACAGATGGGAACAGAGCCATAGGAAGCCTCCTCCTTCAAGAACTGGCCCAACTTGCAACTCATTAGTGAGGCCCTACACAGCTAAACCCTCTGCTTGTCCCATCTGCAGCAGCCAAAACCTCGGTGACCTGCAAGTCCACCACCTGGGACCCCCAACCCTGCCATCACTGCTTATAAATCTTTACATTTGAGACACGCAGCCGATCGATAATTTCAGGATGCAAATGGAGCATATGGAGACCATAGCAAGCAAAAGAAAGGCAGAAGCCACGGGCCATTTCCATGATCAGAAACAGAAAGGGTTTCTAATTATGCAAAGGCCATTGACTGAGCGTGGTCCTACATTTAAATATTTTAGCGTGCGTTTGCCTGGATCCTCTCAGAAACGTTTGTGTGCATGTGGGTAAATGCCCCTCCGTGTTTTTGGTAAGATAAGGGAACACAGAAAAAGTGCAGATGTCTCTGTTTCATGCCATGCAAGATCTTTAAAGCCGACTCAAGCATCTTGGGGGCTTTAGGCTTCTTTTTTTTCCCCCTGTAGTTATTTATGCGTGCTTTGACTCCTGGTGACTCCATGCAGTTTCCAGCATGAAGTCGAGATAAACCCTTCTGCCTCCCAAAATTCACATCGGCTCTGTGCAGCACTGATGGATGCACCGACAGGAGCTTGGTGCTGAGGGGTGTCACCTCCACCCCGGCCACCCCATCACCTCCTCTGTGCCCACAGGGCACGGCTGGCACCGTGGCACCGTCAGGGCGAAGGAGACAAAGTTTGACTTTTTTTTTCCCCTCCTCCTCTTTGCAAATGTGTAACAGTGAGACGGGACTTTGTCCGCGGGTCCGTGGGAAGCACAAAGCAATGGCTGTGCCAACCTCCTTATAAAAATTCAAGGCTGTCCTCATTTTTCCTGGAGGTTTTTGGTGGTTTGCACACACGTATCTTTGTTGTCCTCCCCAAGCCCCAGTGCTGGTCGGTCCAAAAGCTTCCAGTGCCAGCCCAGCCCTGCTGCCCACACAGAAACCAGCAAATCCTGACATACCCAGACGAAGCTTCGACAATTAGGGACAAATTTTGAAAATTCCTTCTTGGAGAAAAACCCTGCTTTTCTTTCCAGCAATGCTGCCAGTTCACAACTCCAATGAAGCTCAGTTGCTAGCGCTGGCAACTCAGCTTTTCCCAAAATCAAGCCCTTGAAGCCTTTTGGCCGGTTCCTCATTGCTGCAAGCGCAGGGAAGGGTGGGATGCTGGGCTTCCCAGGGAGCTACTTTACATGTATAATTTGGAGATTTTCACTTAAATATATTCTCTGTGACCACTGAGGTCCCTGGCTGGAGTCTGTGATTTTTAAAAAGGATTAATGCTGTGGGAGCCTTCATCCAGATGCCCCCGCAAAGAGGTTTTGACCTGATTGTGTGCTGAGTACTTTGTCTTCCTAAACCTACTGCTTCTTTTGCTTTTCTATTTCCAGCTCTAGTCCTTCCCCCCCCCCCCCCCCGCCCCTTTCAGGCATTTAAATGCTGAGCTCACTACAAGTATAAACAAATTTTTAAAGAGCCCTCAATTTAACAACCTGACAGCTTATATTATATTTTTTGGGGAGGATGGGTGCCCACGGTCACGCAGGGGAATCTCAGGGGAAGCCTGAGCTCGGCGGCTGGGACATGTATGAAGGGTCCTTGCATCTCCCCATTGCCCGGTGGTGTTTTTGGGTTGATGCAGGGTTGTTCTACTCTGCTCATCTCTGAAAATTTGGGATTTAAGCGATATTTGGGAGTGAAGAGTTACGCCGTTGGTAAATACGGGGGACGTGCTGGGTTTCTTCCCTTAGCCACAAGCAGGCTTAAGGCCAAAGAGCTCCTTCCTGCCAAAAACAGGGAGAATAATCCTGTCATAAGCTATTAATATGGAGCTGTATTGGCACTTGGCAGCAAACCACCAAACCCACAAAGTTGTGTTTAATTTGCTGTTAGAGGACAGGCTGAGTCTTCTTCACTCAATTATACCGAGATGATATTTCAGCACTGAGCCCTGGAAAAATGCCACCACTCAGCTCGCCACCGCCCCACATCTCTCTCCATCCCGGGGCTGCCGGCATTGCCCATCCCCTGCAACTCAAAAGGAAATTTCAAGAGCTCCTGTTTGCCGAGATGAACTGCGTGCGATAAATCAAGGGGTTTGCCATGCACGCCGGTGTTGCTGTGGGAAGCAGAAGGTGCTTCACCCTTCATCCCCACCCCACCAGCCCCGGGAGCCAGCTCGAGCCCTGGCTCCCGTCTCATTTTGATCCCACATGCATGCCAGAGTAGCAAGAACAAGCAGAAATAACCCTGTGTGTCCCCCAAAAAAGGGCCAGGGTGGATTTTTTACTTTCCACAAGGTTTCTTTGCCCTCCTCCCATCCCAGCTCGGAGGTCCCTGTGTGATCCAGGCTCCCTGCCGGTGCTGGGATTTGCCTGGTGCCTTCCTGCTTTTCTCAGCTCCCCGCCGGACGCGAAGCCTTCCCTCGTCATCCAGGATGTCGTTTTCTATTTTTACTCAAATCCCTTTAACTTCTTGACATTTTTAAGGCAGCAGCCTGGAGGAAATAGATTATCCCGCTGGTGGTACTGCGTGGCTCCAGTCCTTGGTTAAGAAGATAAAACTTCTTCTTTTCAGGGTTCATCACATTCCTGAACTGGCCACAGCTCCTAACTCACAAAATAGGGAATATGATGCCTGTAAGCTTTTGTTCTGTAAAACTTTATGATTAGTCATCATATCCTTCATGTAGATGGGGAACAACAAGAAAGGAACCTCTCTCGTTTTAATATATACAGCCTGGGAGACAGCTATAGCCTTTTATCTCAGCTCATTGAATATCTCTTGGCTTGCTCAAGTCGCATTAGAGTTAGGAAGCTGGTTAGCTGCCCCGATAGACAGCCTCCGTTGTGAGGTGACATTAAAAACAGGACACAAGGATGCACTGAGGTCTTTTACAAACTGCAATGGCTGAAGCAGGGATCGCTGCTGGTATTAACTCTGTCCTACACTCAGTGTAGAATATGAGCTCAATATTTCCTTCTTTTTGTTCTGCAACTGCAGGGCCTAATCCTGCTTTTTTTTTTTTTTTTGCCTATTTCGAACAAAATTGCTGTTAGGTCCCACTTTTCATTTGTTGCTAGCACATGGAGATGTGCAGAACAACCACCACCTTGGGATTATTTCAAGGCAGCAAGAGGAGAAACTCCAGAGCGGCTCTGGGGAGAACGCTCCCACGTTCCTGAGATTCCTCTTCCAACGCACCACAGACAGACTCACAGTTTTATTTGCAAAACCTGGGAAAGCTTCCAAATCCCAGCCTGTAAAGCCTTCCACTAAAAAAAAACAAAAAAAAAAAAACAAAAAAAAAAACCAAACCAGAAAACCACAGGAAAATGACGTTTTCCCCTGCCGTGGAGCAAGAGACCCTTGCAAGCAGCGAAGCCCCTGCAGATGTGCCCCCGTGAAGCACAGCATGCTGCGAGCTTTCACCGCCGATGCGCCATTTCCCAGCAAGCTTGCGGGGCCCAAGACCTCAATTTGCAAGCACAGCTCTGGGTTGTGTCCCCAAGGATAACATGCTCTTCATCTGCAGGAAAATTCAAAATGGGCATAAACAGCGCTTGCTGGGAGCAGGGTCCCTTGGCTGAGCTCTTGCACCAATTTTTCTTGTGTCTTGGTGCCTTCAATGCAAAGCAGCGACTGAATCCCACGCATCCAGATGACAGACTCTCGCACTCACCCCCATTTTCCCAGCAAGTGGAAAAAAAAAAAAAAGAAGAAAAAAGGGGTGTTTCTGCTTGGTGGGGGTAGGACATATGTAACCCCTCACATCTGCAGCCAAGCCAACGTGGGCAAGCACTTGGATTGATGTAGGCAACGGCTGAGGAAGTCCTGCGGCAAGATTTTGTGACGTGGGCTCAGGGCATTGTAGCAGAGATTTGACTTTTGGTCCTTCATGCTTTATTATCCTGCTGGAGCTCAGAAAAACCATTGACCTTGAAAGCACAGTTACCCTTCTCTCCAAGTGTTCCACTTTGTCTTGGTCAGTTACTGTTAGTGACACCAACAGAAGAGAAATAAAAACCTGAACCAATGGATATTACATTGTTTTAATATAATTTGGCACATGCTGAGCACTCATTCTGCTGGCCAGGGAGACGGGTCAACTCCACCTTTCCAGATCTGATCTACTCCAACTTGCTGTAGCCTTTCCTGGAGCCACACACCCTCAGACCCAGGGGTGACAACTCCCCGGCCGAAGTAAGGCAGATGGGTGGCACCGATAGACAACCTGGGTCACAGAGGAGCTGGGCCAGGGCCAGAATCATCTTGGTCTCTCTGTTGGGCTGTGCAGCCTCACCACGTATAAGCAATTGGCGTTCGTGCAGGGACGTCTGACAGACCCTGTTTTGCAAATGCTGAAGTGTTGACACTTCACACCAAGGTGCATTTTGTGTTATTGGCAAAGAAGAAAGTACTCTGTTAAATTAAAAGTTGGGGTTGTTCAGCCTGGAGAAGAGAGGGCTCTGGGGAGACCTTATAGCAGCCTTCCAATACCTGAGGGGGCCTACAAGAAAGCTGGAGAGGGACTTTTTACACAGGCACATAGTGATAGGACAAGGGGTAATGGCTTTAAACTGAAAGAGAGTAGATTTAGATTAGATCTAAGGAAGAAATTCTTCACCATGAGGGTGGTGAGGCAGTGGAACAGGTTGCCCAGAGAGGTGGTAGGTGCCCCATCCCTGAAAGTGTTCAAAGCCAGGTTGGATGGGGCTTTGAGCAAGCTGGTCTAGTGGAAGGTGTCCCTGCCCATGGCAGGGGGGGTGGGACCAGGTGATCTTTAAGGCCCTTTCCAGCCCAAACTGTTCCATGATTCTGTGATTCCATGAAATTCAGAGGGTTTCCCTACCAGATCTCCCCGTTGCTCTAACTCAGAAGCAGCCCAGCGCTGATGTCTATGCTCATATCTGCAATGGAGCACATTAATTTCGTTGTCAGTAAGTCTACAGTCTGCTTGCAGATAATCAAAGTCAGCAATGGAGAGGGTGGACAGGCCTGGCTGAGGGGAGCTGGGTGAGGCTGGACTTGGTGGGTCCTGGGAAAGGCTGGTGTCTGGACCTGGCTCTGGCAGCACCAACACCTGACACATCTCAGGTCCAAATGCTGATACTGTTAGAGGACCCTAGGAGCAGCCCAAATCTACAACACAGCCAGGAAGCAAGATGAAAAAAACTTATTTTCCTGCCCTGTGTCTCTTCCCCAGCTTTCTCCACACCCAAAGCTTTGTTGTGGTACCCAGGCACCAGCCCACTAAGAACTTAAACACTTCCATCACCTCTTGGTTATCATGTTCGCTGTTTGAATGAAGACTGTGTAGAAAGGGTGAAGGCAGGTGCTTAAAAGTCCCCCATCCACCGATGTGTCCGTCTCCCACAGGAAAACCTCAGTGCCTTTGAGAGCCTCCCCTCCTGGGTGTGTTATATTAGTTTTGCTTTGAATTTGAGCTGCCTGACAAATAGCACACTGGGTCCCCCCCCACCTTCAGAGCAAAATCTTTGCCATTGCACTTGCACGTTTCAGCCAAGCCCTGCTGAAGATGTTATCAGGAAAGGGAATTATTTGCTACTGGAGAATGTACTTGTGCCTCGCAGCTACTCGGCTGCACAAATATGTAGAGTGTAGCCGATAACTCACCAAGGGAAGTCTGGAAAACAGATCCTGCAACAAGATAATTCTGCTTGTAGACTCTTATTTTATGCATTTCTGTTTCCTTCCTCCTTCTCCACCCCCCCACCTTTTCCATTTACATCTAAATGGGAGCTTTGTTTTTTCTGAGTCAATATTTAGTCACTTGTTCCTCGTTCAAGCCTCGTAGCTCAGTTTCTCAGAGCAGAGGCATTCCCGGGGGAGAGCCAGGCCTGAGCGAGATGCTGGATCCGGTGCCACACAGCTCCTCCAGGTATTCATAGTCCACACTTGGAATTACTTTTACGTATGGATTTGTAATGGAGTGAGCCAAACCTTCTTACTACAAGCACCCAAAAATAAAAGCCACATCCTATGTACTGATATCCATGATATCTGATATAATAAAAATCCAGGACTGAGTCTTCCTTTAACAGTGATTTGCATCGATGTCACTGGCAGACTGGAAGTTCACGTAACTTTAGATAAAGATACACTTCCCAAAGACCCTTTTCAAACGAGGATGTATTTCTAGCTAATCGTTTTAGATCCTCTGTCTTGCAGAGACTTGCATTAACTCTAGGAACAGACAAGGAAACCTGTCCATTAACGGATTGATTTCCACTGAGGTATCGGCGGCTCTTTGTCCAGCTATTGTCAGACCAGCCGATGGTGCTCAGTTGATTTACAAGGCTCCACCACTCATGATCATTGCTTTTTGCATTGAAGCTACAAGTATATATATGTTTGCTTCTGGGCTTGTCTATATGCAAAAGTGTTACGGTCTTATCTGCAAGCTGAGCTACACCGGCTGGAACACAAAGCTTGCCGCTATTTCAATACAAGACCCTGCTACATCCTATGCTCTAAACTAGATTTAATTTATGTTTGTAAATAAGCAGATACATTAAGCAGGAAAAAAAAAAGATCTTTTTAGGCTTGCATCTGCACAGACCTACGCTGAAATAAATACAGGTTGGGTTACAACCTATAAACACGGTAGTTTTTCTAACCAGAAACCAATAGTAGTTTTTCAGTTCCACCACGTGGAGAAGCCTGTAAGGTGAGACCTCGAACTGATTTCACCAGACCTAATTCACACAGCTGCATGGGCTTTGTGGGTTTGTTTTGTTTGCTCCAAGCCTGTTCTGCCTTTGCTCAAGTCAGCTGGGAATGGGATTGGCTGTATGGGAGGAACCGACTCCCAGGGAGCAGTAATGGCTGAAAACCCAGGCATGCAGAGTTGGGTGCAGCTCCTGGGTGAACACAAGAAGGTTTCAGCCACCATCTTATTACCTTGCCTGCATTGCTTGGCAGAAGTGTGCTCACCTTATGAATTGCCAGGACAATAGAAATACTGGAGGGGTTACGCAGAAAAATAGACTCATCTTAGGTGTGAGAACACCAAGAGTTGTCCAGGCCACAGATGGTTCCAAATTATCAGCCGACATGACCGCCAGGGTGGAGGTGGGCTTCGCTGTGACCAGAAAAAAGCAGGGGAGAGCTTGTGGGGAGAAAGGGAGAAGAAGAGCTGCCAGACACACACAAGGAGCTATTGGGTGCAGGCTACGTGTGATGGTGGCCAAGGAGCTCAGGAGGATTTGTGAGTTTTTAAAATCATGGTTTCGGTCGGGAGGGACCTTTAAATATAATCTACTTCCAACCCACCTGCCATGGGCAGGGACATCTTTCACTAGATCAGGTTGCTCAAAGCAACCTGACCTTCAACACTTCCAATGATGGGGCATCCACAATTTCTCTGGGCAACCTGTTCCAGTATCTCACCACCCTTGTCGTAAAAAATTTCTTCCTTAGATCTAATTTAAATCTAAATCTAACCTCTTTTAGTTTAAAACCATTACCCCTAGCCCTATCACTACAGGCCTTGGTAAAAATTTTCTCTCCACATTTCTTATAAGCCCCCTTTATGTATAGGAAGTCCTCAATAAGGTCTCCCCAGAGCCTTCTCTTCTCCAGGCTAAACAACCCCAACTACTTCAGCCTGTCCTCATAAGAGAGGTGTTCCAGCCCTCTGACCATTTTCGTGGCGTCCTCTGGACCTGCTCTAACAGGTCCATTTATTCCTCGTACTGAGGAACCCAGAGCTGGACGCAGTACTCCAGGTGGGGTCTCACGAGAGCAGAGTAGAGGGGGAGAATCACATCCCTCAACCTGCTGGCCACGCTTCTTTTGATGCAGCCCAAGATACGGTTGGCTTTCTGGGCTGTGAGCGCACATTGTTTGCTCATGTCCAATTTTTTGTCCACCAGTACCCCCAAGTCCTTCTCTGCAGGGCTGCTCTCAATCCATTCATCCACCAGTCTGTACTGATACTGGGGATTGCCTCAATCCAGGTGCAGGACCTTGCACTTGGCCTTGTTGAACCTCATGAGATTCACATGGGCCCACTCCTCAAGCCTGTCAAGGTCCCTCTGGATGGCATCCCTTCCCTCAAAGTGTATCAACTGCACCGCTCAGCTTGGTGTCATCCGCAAACTTGCTGAGGGTGCGCTCAATCCCACTGTCTATGTTATTAATAAAGATATTGAACAGCAACCGTCCCAATACAGTCCCTTGAGGGACACCACCAAATGATCTCCATTTGGACACTGAGCCATTGACTGCAACACTTTGGATGCGGTCATCCAGCCAAGTCCTTCTCCTAGGGAACAGCTGAATTTGTGTTGGTAGATGACTGTTGGCGACAAGGTGTGAGCAAAGCGGAGGGACCCATGTCCTGAAGCCTCTTGTTTAAATAGCTGGTGGAAAGAGGATTTTCCAGATGTGTTCTGCACTGGCATGTCAGCCCCTTCCCCAGCCACCCCTGGGAGAAGGGGCACAGAGTCACAGACACCCACCCCTTGCCCCGCTTCCCTCTGTGGGCCCCCTCTCTGATGGCTAATGCCAGCAGAGCAATGCCTTCTGCTCCCTCTTTTCATCATGGCCACCTTTCCTTGGGACATCAGCACTTTTCAAAGTGAAGTACAAGAATAAAACCATTCCTACACCCTCTTCCAATGGGGAGATCTACAGCAGACCAGAGTGAGATGCACCCGTTTCCTTTAGTTGAGCTCTCCCAAGCATACGCACACAGCTGTATAGACACATATATTTAATTCTGACCAAAAGTAACTTGAATCCAAGCGATGCGATTTGAAAACATTAGGTTGGCACTTGGCTCCAACCCCCTTCTGCCTCCTCAGCCATTGACCACAGCAGGATGATTTCGCAGCCAGGCTCAGTGTAATTCTTCTGCCTGCTGTCTTGAAATCACGCAGAGATTGAATTATATAACAATACTGTTTAAGCACTAGCAAAATGCACAATTTGATTAATCTCAGCAATGCGCCGACTCCGAGATCTAAAAAGACAGCCATGTGCATTTTAACAAAGTTAAAGCCCAAAGCTTTTCATTTCATCCTAATGGATAGCAAAGGTCATTCTCCATTTGATAAATGACGACAGCACTGCTGCATTTGTTTTCTGGCTGGCAGTGCTGGATTCCTCTGAAGTTCGTGTTAATGAGATTCCTCCTACCACAGAAACAAAATCCTCCAGTGAGGCACTGGCACTGGATTTATCGTGAAGATACCTGTTTTTCATGCACACAACAGGATAAATGTAACTTCGTATCTCGCTGGCGAGGTGCCCACAGCAGCTACGTCCTGATGGAATGACGTTGTCCGTGACATAAATCCCAAGCGGTAGGAACAGACTCTGCAACTAGACGTATTCTCCTCCCCATGACTCAGTTGAGCAACATTTTTCAGAAGGAACAGGTATCAGCAAAGAATTAAAGGGTAGATTCTATGTTTCCCTCTTGGGAAAAATGCCTAAAATAAAGCTATCAGCCCAAATTCCTGGCGGGATGATATTTATTTTGCTTGCAAAACCACTCAGCAACATCCAGAAGCCACAGAGTTCCCAAGCTGGACTGTAAATTAGCAGAGTTGTGTGCATGTGCTTAACATTGCTCTTGTGTCTTGCACGGTGAGAGGTGGATAAATTAAAGCCGTAGGAGATGTAGAACCTCTCTTCCAAGAGTGATGTAGGAGCCATGGGGGAAGAATGAGACCAGACAGCAGCATGGAGAGTGAGATCCTTTTGCAGAGCAGAAGGACGTGGTAGGAAGCTCGGGGAGCACACACGGGTGCTGTAAAATCCCCAGAAGAGCAAGCACTATGTGACAGCCCTCCTCCTTCTCCTCCTCCTCTTCCTTCTGCTGCTCAAGGAGCCCAGCAGACCACCAGGGAGGCTGTAGGAGGAAAAGCCCAGGACACAACATCTCCGGAGAAGAAATCCTAGCTGGAGCATCAGCTGCCAAACTGGGCATTGCTAACTTGATCCCTTGTCCCAACTCTTTACCCCAACAGCATGGGTTTTGAAGGCTGTTCCAGCAAGGAGATGGACTTTCCCAAATACATGCTGCGTCTTCACAAGCATGCACAGATCCCCGATTTCTTGGGCACTCAAATGTGCACATACATAACCCCTTCTTTGAGATGGAGACATCCACCTCTAGTTCGGCTCTGGAGACTGCTATTTTTTCCAGCTGCCTCCTTCTGCAAAGGCAGGACAGTCCTTGGCACTGATGAGTGACTTGAAGTGATTGGGAATGCTTCAAAAGGGGTTTGTCCTTAAACTACACAGCCCATTAACAAGCCCAAATTAAAACAATACTATTAGCAGGAGATCTGAGGGAGAAGGTGACTTCAATTTTCATACAAGTGACACATAACTGAATACCAGAGATTTAATATACAGATAATAGTCCTTCAGATCCTGTCTTACCTACTGCAATTGTTCAAGTATAGACCAAGCCCCCCCCAAAATCTTGAGAGTGACACTGAAAAAATCAGCAGATTACAGAAAGCACTCCCTTTTTTTTTTTTTTTAATTTGACATTGGGGTTTTAAGATTTCACATTTTGAAACTGCTCGGTACCTACAAAAAAAGAACTTTACATTTGAATAACCCATGCAGGGTTGTTTTGCAGATAGTGGAGTGTATCAGATAGCCCCTGCGTTGTTCTCCCTAACCAAGACAGCTCATGGGCAGCGTGAGGTGCTGAGGAGTCACCCAGCCACTGGCCAAGCAACACGGCTCATGCGCACCCATCATCTTCGGGGCAGCCCCTTGCAGCATAGGACCTGTAACATATGAGAAAGGCACAACACCACCAGCACATGTAAGTCACCTAGGAGCAGGAGGGGTTGTAAAACAGCTCACCTGTGGCTATCATCTTATCCTGCTCTCTTTGCATCTGCTTTTTCATCATCTGCATCACCACCAGCATCTTTCTAGGCCCCTTGTGCAGAGAGAGGACCACAACAAAGGCCTTGCACTGCCTTGAGCGATCACACACTTCTGCAAAACCCCATGACTTCAAAGCCCAAAGCATCCCTGGTCTACGTGATGGCCAACACGGGGCTGAGCATTACCCCAGAAGATCAAACAAACCCCTCAGTCCCAAAATCAAAGGGCAGCAACTGTGCTCAGAGCCGACACATGATGAGCCCTGCTGACCACCAAGCCCTTCCCATGCCAGGCAGCAGACATGCATGCACAACGGCTCCTTTCATCCTGACCTCCAAAAGCCATCTCCTTTCGGGTGGCCACACAGCCCTCTCTGTCCGCATGACTTCGCCGCCTGCCTTTGCCTCTGGACAGGCAAAAAAGTCACTGCAGTAAAGTTTAAAGGTCTGCCAGCACCCAAAATTCCTACTTATTAGACGTAATCGTAATCCTATAATGACAATATAGTACATTATAATTTGCAAGGAGGGGGGGAGTCTTCTTGACATAAATTGCTTGCCTCTCTGATTCACCAACCTGAGTGCAATTATGGCACGTCGGTTATGTGGTATAGATACTTCATGTGTGAGTCAAAAAGGGAGCGGGCTTGGTATGAGTTTCGCTACCCTTGCCTGCGGTGCAGGACCCGCTCAGGGAAATCTCAGCACCCACCAGACTCAGCCCATAGTGGTTGGGGTCATTATTTGCACCCCAGAAACACAAAATGTCCCACTCACAGGCCAGGACTCACCTTTCCAAATAAGAAGAACCAGAAAGCAACCTATGCTGCAAAGACTCCACAGCCTAAGCAAACCGAGGGACCAGTTTTAAGTCAGAAATGTGCATTTTGGTGCGTGCTCTCTGACCGAATTGCTGCCGCCACCGGGTCGCTCCGGGGACAGGCTGCAGCCAGACCTCCCCTTCCAGGCATGGCCCCAGCACTGCAAGGATCAGCTTGGCAGAGGCTTGCTCCAGGTGCTGCAACGCTGCGGCAAGGGCTCTCGGAGCTGCTGGAGCTTTTAAGCATTAAAACATAAATAAGATTTACTGGAAGTTGCTGCAATTTCAGCAAGGCTGAGTTACAGGGCTCCCTCCCCACTGAATGCAGATGCTGCTATAGGAAGTGAATGCATTTCTTGGGGGGGTCTCATTTGAACCCTCAGCAGACACCTACACATTTCCTATACTGGCACTTTGTCTCCATCCTGGGTTCTGCTAATAAAACACAAGGCTGCATTTAAATACGAAGCTGTGACAGTCCTCGGGACTCGTTAAAGGTTATCATGGACGAATTACTCATCCTGGAGGGGAAGGTGGAGGGAAGCAGCTGACTCACATCACAGCAACACAGAGAGGGGCCAGCGAGACCGGAGCCTTGATTTTCCCCATCACGGGGCTGCTATATGAGCATGGGCTGTGATTTTCCTCCATAACTGCTCTTTTTCCTGACTGCTTTCTACAAATGAAGCTCTGACAAGCACAAGAGAGGTTTAATGTCCCATATGCCTGTGTGTGCGTGTACCTAGAGGGGGATACGCCTGCTTTTCCACCTGAATATATAACATCTCTGGCAGCCTCCACATGCCTTGCATAGCCTAGGGGTCTAAGTCTCTTTCCAAAACTTCCCCCATGCACTGCACATCCCATCCTTACCCCAGCTTATTTCCTGCTCTTTACTAAGGGAAAAGCCAACTGACAGGCATGTACATAAATTGCCCCAAAGCCACAAAGGCTCTTATTGCAGCTAGAAAACCCCGTCACCCTAAAGGATGTGCCAGAGCCCTTTCCCTGCCACAGGCAGGCTCAGCCCCGCTCCTGGCGTGGTCCAGGGGAGCCTCGGCTCTGCTTCACGATGGGGAAGGCAGGCTGCAGGCAGGCGTGTTGCAAAAAGGTCATTTCTTGGTGTGACACTGAGTCGCAGCTATATTTTATGCTTTCTGACAGCATTAGCAAGAGCATCCAGATCTCCAAGGTATCTCTGGACAAATGGATCCATCAAATTGACCACTTCTTTTGTGGTTTAGGGCCTGGCCAAGGTGTAAAAGCAGGTTCCTGAGAGCTGCTTTTACCCAACCCTGACCTCGCAACCTTGATGACTTTGTAGCAGCCATTTAAAAACATCCACCACATTCATGCACACACCATGGGTGGCACCTCCTGGGTACGGTGCGGCTATTGGAGAGCTCGGAGAGGGCCGCAGAAAAGATGCTTCTTGGTTTCCCCATGAAAGGCAGCAAACCCCTCTCCCAGCAAAGCAGCCGTTCCTTCTTTTCCAGCCGTCTGTGTTATTTTTGTGTCGTGTTGCTAGTTAAAAATACCCCACGCCAGCAAGAACAGAGTTATTTGGGGCACCCTTGTTTATCTTTGTTTGGAAAGAGCACACACCATCATCAGCTGCCTCCTTCCTCCTAAAAATCGCCTTCTGCAAAAAACATTGATCTTGTGACTGGTCCATGGCCCTGGAGAGATGCTCGTGGCCATGATGGGCTTTCAGCCAGGCCTGACGTCACCAACAAAAGAGAAGAACACAAGTGCCCATCAGATGTAGGGTATGGGGGACATCTCCTCAGTCTCTTCCCCGGACATCAAAATTTGTGGTTTTGAAGGGGTTCCTGCAAACACACCCCTGGCTGCAGAAAAAACAAGAAAATAAGGGTCTGGACATCAAGGCAAGCAGGCTGGGAGGTTTTTGCTTGCTGAGCATCTCTGCAGCACCAGATGCCCCAAAGACCCCAGGAGCCAGCTGCAGCGGGAAGCCAGTAATGACCATAAATAATTTGTGGGTGAAGCTGGAGCCAGCCATGGAGCCAGCGCAGCCCCAGAGCCACCCCTGCCCACGCAGCCACCACTTCAGGGGGAGAAACGAGATGGGAAGGGTCCTCCCAACCCCTCGCCATGGACGTGTGGGGAATGGGGTGCCCAGGAAACCTGAAGTCCCTTGAGGATCCTGAACAAAAATAATTCAAAAGGGCTTTTCATTAGCAACCACAGCTGATTGCTAATTGAAGCCAAGGAGTATCACCTGAACACCGCCCACCCAAACAGCATCCTGTAACTCGTTAGGTCAGGCAAAATTATCTCCCCCACGCCTTGGCAATCCTTGGTTGTTTTTATTTACTACAGGGCACTTTAAGACCCGAAAGCATTCCTGGGGAAACTGTAGCACCCTATATTCAGCAGTGCCATGCCCTCATCAATGAATCAGGCTTTTCTTTTCGCCCTCTGACATATTGCTTTTTTTTCTAGGCTAAAGTAATTAGGGAGTAAAAAGTCTGGAATCTAACCGCAGGGAGCACGAAAATATTTAAACAAGCTGGTTTAAATCAGGGCTTTGACTTGCTTTTGTAATGGCCTCTTTGGTCAAGGCTTGAACGTGCTGTTGCATTTTGGAGTAGAAAGCAGAGGATGGCTTTGCTCCATCCACTCCCGGAGCGAGCGCAGAGGCACAGCCTGCAGTCTCCGATATTCCAGAGAGAGAAAGGAATTTCTTTAATCCTTCTTTTTTTTAATGTTTTTTTTTTTTTTATTAACCTGCACAGGGGTGATTTCGATCCAGCCTGCGGTCAGCCGGGCTCCCACCGCTCATCCCCCTCTGTCCCGCGGCTGCTGCTGCACGTGGGACGGTGCAGAGGAAACCCTGGAGTGCCAGAGGTGACACTGATGCTTCCAATGGCTCCTATTTCTTAATTTCTTTTTTTGCTTTCCCTCCAGGCACTTGGAGAAGCCGTGTGCCTCCGTTTCCCACCCGTTCTCCTTATCGGCATGCCCAGGAAACATGGCAAATCCAAGCCCTGCACCGAACGAGGGCTGGAGCAGCCCAGTCTCCCTGCTTTCCAAGGTAAATAATTACTTTAATTAGGAACTATGTCTAATTAACCATGTGGAGTTGATGACTCTGCTGTCAAAAGCCTTTTTGCTCTGGTTTCAAGTTTTCGCAACTTGACCCTGCGTCTGCCCCTGTATGCATTAGTGCAGACCTTGAAGCTCAGGGAAACACGAGTTACACCAGGTCCTTCAGGTTGGCCTCAAGCTGCGACATCTTTTTGAGAGAGGTGGGTAAAACCCCTCTTGCAGGGGACTGCCAGCCTCCTGGAAAGGAGATTATTGTTATGCTCATTTGAATTTTAAAAAGCAAACAAGCTCTGTTGATTCAGACATTACATTTAGACTCGGGGTGGTAAATAATGCAAGGTTTGCTCTTTTTATCAGCTTGCTCGGCAAATCAATTGGAGGACTCAAAAACGTATTGTCATCATAAACGAATGAATTCATTAATGCCTGTTGTTTGCCTTCATATTTTAATCGAATGCAAAGCAAATATACATCCAAAGAGTGTTCGCTGAGACATTCAGCCCGAGTCAGGCAGGACTGAGATCTCCTGCCGGTTTTAATTTGCCTGGAAGAAAGAGGAGATGGAGACGAAGAGGCAGCAGGACCTCGGTGAAGATGACCGGCAAGCTTGGGACTTGCATCTCCTCTCCTATGCATATCCCGAGGGAAAGAAGTTCATCGTTTGGACGTGCTATCCGAGACCCCCACTCCTTGGGAGGCATCACAGGAGCAGAGGGATGTGTCCGGCTGAACTCCCACCCCTCGCAAAGCCCGTTGTCTTACCAGTGGGAGAGATTTCATTCCGTATCAAGCCTCTGGACAAAGCACTACATGTGAAAACCGTATTTCTTTAAATACTCTGTGCACCTTCTGACAGCCCTCGCTGTATTCCCTTTCCGTGAATCACCAAGACCCAGACAGAGCAGCTGTACTGGTGGTTATATGTGTTCAGCAAATATGTTCTTTGGCACCGAGCTGAGCGGTTTCTTTGCAGCACTTTTGATGTGCAAAAGGGGAAAGATGCAAAGCGTCAGCTCCCTCACCGTCACACGGGTTCAGGAGCAGTAACCCATGGTCCAGCCCCACGAGCCTGCGACAGAGGTGGGCAGGCTTGCGGGAATCTGGAGCATGCTGAGAGGTTTGTGTGTCCCTCTCCTCGAGCAGGCCCTTTTTCCAGGCATTAGGGAGCAGGGTCGGATCCAGACACAATGCAGGATCCAGCTCTTGTGCCCTTCTCCATGGCCCATGGGTCCTTCTGGGACTTGAGAGGGAAATTCACAGCATTTGCCAAACATCCAGGTACCAGCAACCGCGGCTGGCTGGAAGGCATTGCAGATACTGCTCTTAACAGACTTAGTATCTTAAAAGAGTTGCTTTCGCCCCACTTGCTCGGCAGCAGAAATATCCCTTCTGCCGTCCCCATGGTAAGTCATCTTGGCACAGCCCCTGCCCCGTTACATAGGGATTACTCTGGCCCCATAGAGCGCCTGCCTCAAACTGAGCCGCCGCCAAACCCAAGCTCATTTGCACATATTTATTGTCAGAAAAAAATAGCCGCTCACTGATCCAGAACATTCATCTCTAAATATTTACAAAGCATTATTTATCCGAACGAAAGAGACATTTTTCCACTCAACAAACTAGGCATATGGTAGCGGCGTGCGATAGGAGATGAATTGCGCCGAGTAATTCTAAACAGATTTAACGCCAGCAATAATTATTTTTAATCAGACAGAAAGTTCCCTGGGTGATAACGGAACATCTAGCATTTTAAAGTAATTGCATCGGCCCACATTGTTGGATACTATTTGTCGAAATAGGCTTGTTGTGCCTTTTGATATTTCAGTGCAACTTCAACCTCCCTTTCCATCTCCCTTGGGGATAAAAAAAAAGGAGAAAAAAACACAAACCCCAAGCCCTCTGTCATTTATTTCAAGCATGTCTTTTAATTACAGCGCTGCATTTAGATAGTGTACAAAATATTCCGGGCTGGATGCCTATTTAACAGACTCCCCGGTTGCTGCTTGAAGCTGCTCAGCAGAACACTGTGAATCATTATAAAATCTCCCACTTCAGTATGTACTGAGAAAAATGGAGAACAAAATGTACTGACAGAAAACATTTAAGAAAGATGACACAGGAGGAGGGATTTTGCCAGGCTTTCGTTTTTTCAGAGGAGTTTGATAGATGCTACAGATGAACCCAGCAGGTTCCCGGCCCCGAATCGTTCTCCCCTGTGTCGCAGGTTGAGGTGGTTTGTGTAACCCGCCTGTCCTCATGCTGACGTGCTGCAAAGCTCAGAAATACCCTTCCAAGGGCTCTGAGCTCCCAGCTCTTTTTTTAATGCTAGGAGAGAGCATCTGGAGAAGCTATAGAAACCTTTGGCATCTCTTGCAGTCAAGTCAGAGAGTCACAGAATGCTTTGGGTTGGAAGGGACCTTTAAAGGCCATCCAGTCCGACCCTTCTGCAATGAGCAGAGACATCTCCAACCAGATCAGGTTGCTCAGAGCCCCGTTCAACCTGACCTTGAATGTTTCCAGGGATGGGGCATCTACCGCCTCTCTGCGCAATGTGGTTAATTTGTTTTTAACAATGGTTTTATGCTCTCTGCTTGTCACCTCCCAATTTCAGCTGCGAGGAAAGAGAGGAGGTGTTTGCCCCTGGAGCCTGCGTGCCTGCCAGTACAGAGTCCCTCTCACCCCATGGCACGTCTCCCCGGGTTGCTCGTGCCTGCACATGGGGATGGCAGCCTTGGGACCCAGTGACCACATTTGGGACCTCTCTCAAGCCCCAGGCAGGCTGCCACGGCTGTAGCCAGGCGGTCCGAGCTCCCTCGCCGCTTGTTTTCAGCTGGGAAGGCGAGGAGCGACGGCAATGCGATGCCAAGGACAGGCTGAGCTGGAAACACAATCTCTCCGCCAGATGGGGAAAGGAACAAGATCTGGGGAGGTGAGCAGGGCACACAAATAAGGCTAATGGCATATTAATGAAAAATAAGATCTACCTGAAAACAGCTCGTCCATCTGGTGAATAAGCCCCTGTAACAAGCTTATGTGCTGCCCTTACCTGGGCTCTTTGTTACGCGCCGGGAGGGTACAGCAACCCCTGGACCCTCCCCGTGGGTCCTGGGCTCAGGGTTGGTCCCCTGCCACTGTGAGAAGAGCAAATCCCCACGCACAGCCCCCAAAAGCAACATCTCAGAAAAGATTATGTTATGTTTCTGGCAGGGCTCAGGGTTTCCAAGTCCCCTACAATTACAGTGACAATTACAGGGCTGCTAACTGCTGTAGTTGGTAGTGAGGAAAGCAGCGCAGGGTCTGCTGCAATTTCAGGGTTTATTCTTGTAGTTTCCAGCTTAAGGGAATTTCGATTCCTGCTGAGGGCTGTAACCAACACTGGGACCTCATTGCCTAAACCTGCACAGACATGCTGCGAGGGGTAGTCCCGACCCTGACAAACCCGCAGCTAAAGATCAAGGGTGCAGGAGAGATGAGGAAAAGCAGCATGGAGAGTGCACGGGACAGCTTTTCTTTCCTGGTCCAGAAGAATGTGAGTCCAAAAGGAAAATGCTTTGGGTCTGACATACTCACAGATGCTCAAGGCATCACTCTTCTTGTCCCAGAGAAAACTTATCCAGGAGAACCATGAACATCTACATCATCTGGGGACATTTGGCTGTAGATGTGTCTCAGAGCCTAATACCTCTTCCAGGAGAGCAGAGGAGTTCAGGGAACACTTGGGGGATCCAGCACAGGTCCCATAAAGACAGATTCACTCGTTAACCCCCAAGACTCTCCTGTCTGTTAGCGTATTTCTGGTAAACCAAAGGAGGTGACCACTGAAGCCAGAAACGTGGCTGATGAGAAGCAGACTTTTTCAGTTTTGGGACTGGTAACAAAAACCATCTTCTTCAGCAAAATCTATCCCCTGGATGTGAGAATTGCTCTAACCTGCTTCTAAATGTAATAGACATCTCTGATCGTCCAGCCATTGGTGTTCAGAAAAGATAAATGGGCTTTTGCTTACATCCCCAGAGCCTTTGCGCTCGGCTGGGCTGGAGCACACAGCCGGCACGCACAGGCTGAGCTGCAACACAGTTGTTCCAGCAAATAGGAAGCTCAAGGGGAATCATCTTATGCCTCTGAAGTGATATCATCAGGCTGAGAAGGTCTAGGGCTTGAGGTTTAATAGTCGAGATTATTTTAGGCAGGAAAAAACAGCTCCTTCATCCCGAGGACACAGCCAAGTGCGTTGAGATGACTCTTGGCTTGTTCTCCACCACGGCTGGTGGCAGCCCTGGGCGCTGGGGCGCTCCTGGGGAGAATTTTGGGAGATGCTGCATGGACATTCCCATGCAAACTTGGGTTTGACCATAAATATACCCAGGAGAGACTCACTTGCCCATGCCAGTCCCAGCAGGACACTAGACATGAGACCTGCCAAAAATCTCCACCAACATTGACCTTGACTTTCAAACGAACCTCAGCCCCCCCAGGGCCCCACGGTGGGTTTTGCCATGTTCCCAAGCAGCCTGGCTAAACTTTGCGATGATGCACAGATTTACTAGTGCAGAGGCGAAATGATTGCTCTTTATTGCTGGCATCAAAGCTGCGCTCTTCCAACGCACGGTGTTATCAGCAGTTCATCATCCCTCCTGCCTGCCCGGCCTCCTTGTCCTGCCATAATAAGATGAGCAGCAGAAGTCAAAGGCATCATTCTGGGGAAAGCTCTCAGAACTGTTCATCAAACTTGCCCTTTTATAATGAGAGCCATCTAATTTACATGCTCATTTAACGCTATAGCCTACATCTTACAGCACATTCCAGGTACCTTCTTCCTTTATCTGAAACCCAGCCCATTTACGAAAACTGTATTTCCCTTAAATCGTAATTAGGTCACTGTGACCCCACATAAGCTTTAGCAAACCCCTTTGTGTCCAAACAGCACAGCCTCCTAAACGCTTGATCCAAACACCCTCAGCACGACGTTAAGCATATTCCAATCCAGCAAATTAACAGATCTGCAAGCTTTGTCTGATTAACAAAACTGAAATGCCTAGGGGAATAAAATAGGGAAGTAATTCCTAGGTCTGTTCCTGCTGCGGAACAAACACCCTTTCCCCTTGGGGAAGCCTCTCCTGCTGCCCTCGCATGACCCTTTCCAAAATCCCAAGTGCGGCTGGCAGCCCACAAACTTCCCTGTGAGGGCCTATTCCAAAAGCACCAAGAGGACTTTACGACTCATCCATCTGGAGGCTCCCAACTTGCAGGAAATATCCAGACTAACTGTGGAAAAAAAATCAATTTTGCCCATTTCTGGGCTGCTGTTTTATAAAGCACTAATGCAATATCAAGGTTCCTATAACAGGAGCAGTACAAAAGCAGCTCTGAGGAGTTTTGCTGTGCCCACGCTCCCCTGTGCATCCTTCTCTCAAACAGAGCTGAGCATCCCCTGCTGCGAGCATCCTTCACCCTGGTCCCTCCAAGCTCCCACTGCCTTCCCAGTCCCCGGGGCACAGCACCACGCAGCCTGCAGCACCGCTTGCTCCGCTTTTGCAATGTCCAGACCCCACCAAATCCTCCAGTCCATGCCTGCCTCGCTGGTTGAAGCCATGCTGGTTTTGTCACCCTCTGCATGCTCCTAAAAACAGCCCTGGGACCTGCCAGCATCGCTGGGCACGGCTCAGCTGCCCAGCCCAGCTGAAAGGAGATGGCTCAGGCACGGCATGCACTTGACTCGTGCATGGGCTTATTAACTCTGCTGAGCACTCAGGGACTAATAACAGCATTTCTGTTATCGCTCTGCTCATCAGCACAGGACCCACGCGAGCTCATTTACGGGTGGCTTTGCATTCCTGCCTCTCCATTGTACTTATAGCAGGGACCTTGCCGGGAAGCCCCCATGCTAATCCTGCCATCCAGCCCGGTGCAAGAAGGCATTTTCAGATATTCCAATTTTATTTTTTGCAAATAGCATGGGATAGGTGTGGAAAAAAATAAAAAATCATGTGGTGCCATTAATAGTCACTACTAATACCACCATGAGCTCAGGGTCACCGGGATGCTGTGGATGCAAAGTCAGGGAGCTCACAGTAATACACACCAAAAGGGATTTCCCAGATTAGCCCCCAGTTTGCTGCCGGCAGAAATGGCCCTGTCAGATCTTTCATCAATTTAACAAGCTCTGCCTCAAAATTAGTTTTCAGGTCTTTCACCCCCAACAATCCTATTAACCCCAGTTGTCCCAGGATCCTATAACTGTGCGCTTATCTCCTTTTAGATTTATTCCTGCCCGGTTCAGAGCGATTTGTTTTTCTGCTGACATTGCCCTTCGAGTTAAATCAGTTTGCTTCCCTCCCTGGTGTTTACATTCCCGCTGTATTTATAGACAGGCATCACGTCCTCTCCCAGCCTCCTTGGCCAAACATAGAGGATATTTTTCATCTCCTCGCCTAAAATAGGTCCCTTTTCCCCTGCCCTTCCCAGCGACCCTTTGCTGCACCTGCTGCAATTTAAACTCAGCCTTTTTGGGCCAAAGACCAGAACTCCATGGCACATTCCCAAAGAGGTTTCCCCAGCATTTCACAGGGCACTTAAATATTTCCTCATATCTATTTTGCTTATTACACTTTAGGGTCACATTGTCCTTTTGCCCAGCAGCATCGCATAGAAGTTGCACACAGCAAATGCACCGAGGTCTTTCTCCTCCTCTTAATTCGCACTCAGGAGCCCTGAGTGTAGCGGAAAATCTGCTTCATCTCCCAAATTCATGAGCTTGCCCTTTGCAATAGGGCATTTTGCCCTATTTTATATCACCTCTAACCCATCCTCTTGCTTTCCCAGCCCTTCCCCAGCCCACAATAACAACACCGACCCTTAAACTCCTGCTGTAATCTCCTCTCGGCACATGGACGATGCTTTAGGGAAGGCAGGCAGACTCCAGCCGCCGTATTTTCCTAGAAAGTCTGCTCCCTTTCAAAGAAAGAAACCAGGTGGCAGCAGGTTGGCCTGGCGTCACCTATGGCAGAACCCGTGCCACCATGCATCCCGTTTTCTAGTGCCTGCTGACAGCCAGCAAGCAAAAACACAAGGGAGAGCATCTTCATACAGGGTTCTCCAGCCGGGGATTTAATTGTCATGTAGCTCATTAACTCACCCAGCAGCAAGCTTGCTGCCCACACTTTATAATTCCAATTATTCCCTCCTTCCCCTTTCATCCCACAGCCTCCCAGCCTTGCAAGCTCAAGAAAATAAAATCATCTCGATGACTAGCTCTTTTTTTCCCCCTTTTCAAATATTTTCTGTTCTCCAGTCAGATGATACCACCTCTGACTTCTCTGTCCACAAAGGGCTACCTTAAGTATTTGATGTAAACGCTGCAGGGAGAAATACTCACTGCATTTTGGGTTATTATCTCAGCAGAATACCATATATTATCTTGCAATCTCCAGCCAAGCAGGGGGTCCACTGTATCATCGCATTATCTTGTTTGGAGCGAGCAGATTGCTCACTACGTGGTTCTGCCCACAAAGAAGGATACACAAAAAAAAAATATAGAAAGCATCCATTTAGGCTGCTGATAATATCTTGGTGGAAAAAAAAAAAATGAAGCAATCGCTAATGGCCTGGGATTCGTCACAAAGAGTCTCCCAAAGCCTGGCTTGAAACTGTAACACTTGGTGCCTGGAAGGCTCTGTGTGGCTCTGCACACACGCGCGGCAGCGAGGGATGCTGAGGTTCATGGCAAAAGGCAGAGTTTAAACGTCAGAGCTGTTTGAACGCATCAGGGGATGGCGCCTCTCATTGTAATTCCTCCTGGAGCTCAGA
The DNA here is from genome assembly GCF_047370975.1 of Nipponia nippon. NCBI lineage: Eukaryota > Metazoa > Chordata > Aves > Pelecaniformes > Threskiornithidae > Nipponia > Nipponia nippon. The sequence continues at coordinate 27,381,292 of NW_028262302.1, forward strand.
AACTTTGCGCAGTTTAAAATATGTTTTTAAAATATAAAAGGCATATATTAAAATACATAAAATCCTTTAAAATACAGTATATTAGATACCTGGTACCATGGTCTTTTGCTGCGACAAGTTTCCTGCCACCAAGTGTATCTCATTGCTTTCAGCATGTTTAGGATTGGCAAATCCCGCGCGTTTCAGGCCGGTGGGTAACGGCGAACCAAGGATGAACGGCACTGGTGAGCTGAGATGTACCTGCATCAGCCCCATCCCCCGTGAAAAACAAGCTGCCTCCACGGTCTCCACCACTATGGCCGGGGAAAAGTCTTGCTGGTTGGAGCAACATGGAGCCACACGAGACAAAAATCACAGCTCCCCTCTGAAGAGGCATCGGGCAATGGGCATCGCTCCCTGGATTTGGTGTTTCTCAAGGGAAGGGACCCCACGAGCATCTCTGCTCTCCGGCAGAACACACCGCAGGGACTCTACGGGGATTTCGTAACTAAACTGGTGCGAGTCGTTTATGGATTTAAAGAGATAAGAAATGTTTCATGCCCATGGTAATCAATTCCTCCGCTCAATTAGCCTTGCAGATCTAAGAAAAGATGGGTCTTATTTCTAGAGAAAAAAAAAAATGAGCATCTCTGCAGCACAGCTGCACTCGCCGACACTGAACACAAGATGCATCTGCCGCAGCGTGATGGGCACCAGCCCTTTGCCCTGCAAAGAGCAACAGGATCCAGGTGTCAAGGAGGGCAATAAAGTGCAAGCAGGGGCAGATGAAGACAAGGCTAGGAAGGTGTTGAAGTTACCCATCAAGGCAGGGGCATGTATTGAGGACTCAGTGCCTGTCCCCAGCCAACCATTCCTGGACTTCACCCATCATTTGCCTTTGCCGGAGGGAACGGCTCGGAAAAATCCATCTTCCATGTCCTCTGGAACCGTGGCTGGGGACAGAGCAGGGGCTGCAGCTTTGCCTCCAGTGAGCTTAGTGCCAGGAGAAGGAGGCAAAGCCATTTAACCTGCCAAGAATGAGCTGCTGAGGGACAGGGAGAACTTCAAATACAAAAGAAATGCTGCGAAGTGTTTCCAGCCACTGCCTCGCTCCCCTCCCAGGAGCCAGGTCTGGAGGGACGGAGCCCGACTCCAGCCACCAACCACCAGCGCTTGCCCGTCTCTGCCCGTCCTTTAAGTCCACAGGGTTTTTTTCAGTGAGCCGGGTCTCATCTCCAGTTTCTCTTTAATAAACTGAGCTGTCTGGGCTTTCTAAGGCTGTGTCCATGCTGCTGGACAAGAGGCTGGGACACTGTGGCGTCCCCAGGAACAAGCGGCACAGCCCTGGGCTTGGAGCCCGCTGTACCCACCATGTCCCTGGTGCTTTTTGGCAGGGTGTCGTGGGTCACATCATTGCAACCTCAGCCACCAACCACAAATGCAGCATTTTCTGCCAGTTGCAACAGCGATGAATAGCAACCCCAAAAAAAAAAAAAAAAAAAGAAAAAAAGAAATAAAGAAGCATGCAGAGACTGTCCTGCAGCCTGGAGCAAAGCAGCCCCCACGGTCCCCTTTGCCTGGCAGAGAAATAGGGCAGAGAGGCAGAGGAGAAAAAACACTGGGGGGGGTGTCTGATGGCTCCCAGACTTTCTTACACCTTCCCCAGCAACATCTGGCCATGGCCAGTATCGGTGCAAGATGCTGAAGGAGACGGATGGGGGTTTAAACCGGCACGGCGGCTTTTACGTTCCCGTGCAGGGCTGATCTGATCCCCACAGACGTGTGCGCTCTTATTTGATTAATCAGAGATGATTCCTTGCTGCTTTCCCTCTCTCCCCATCTTCAATAGCAGCTCTCTGGGAGGACAAAACCCGACATGTGGCACGGCAGCCAAGGCGGGTGTTTCTGCAGAAGCGGAGCATCTGTCCTCACTCCCTTAATCTCCTGCATTAGCTGCACAGAGGTCAGGGATTAGAAAAGGTCTTGCTCTGCAGGCGCTGCACAGCCCGGAGGTTTCTATCCCTATTGCACAGCCCGGCTTTGTACGGTCCTAATACCCTACAACAGCTTAGAGCAGTCTTTCCCCTGGACCAAGCATATTTTACTGCATCTTCTCTGCAGCTTCTACTTGCCTATGGCAACCCAGAGAGGTGGTGGCAACCCCAAATCCCCCCCCACTAGGAAATTTTGCTTTTCCTATATTCATCGGTATTATGTTGCCTCACCATTTGCATTCTTCGGTCCCAACTCGGAAAGGGAAAGACGGGGATGCCGAGTGCTGCTGGGCTGACTGGGCAGGTACGTTACTGAATCACCTGGATAAGGCTGGAAAAAATCCCCGTTGCTCTAAGGGATGGAAAGCGGCAACCCTCGGGTGCTCCGTCCCTCCTGCGAGGATTCATCCTGGCATCTAATAGTGAGAGGTTAATTAAGCTGAACCTTGAAAGCAGGAAGATTAATATCCCCACCAGCTCTCTCGTTACCAATGACCGTTGCAATTCCAGATTCTCTCATTTTCCACGACAGACACATGCAGCTCCTTCGAATGGGCTAAACCTCGGCCTCTGGAAATCCTGACATTGGCTGGTTCCTGCAGCAGGTCACCTTTTATCAGATCTGACACCTCCTCAGCCCCCAAAAACCTACCTGAAAAGCAGGTGATGCCCTGCCCATGCCCTTCTCCCACATAATCAGCAGCAGCCCCATGTCCCTACAGCTGGGCTTTTGGGGCATCCCCGTCCCCCCATACCACTGGCTTCAAAACCCAGCCTCAGATTAAATAATTCTGAGTTCAGTAGAGAAATAATTGGTGCTACTCCAATTGCAAGCTATTGCTTTCAGTAATGAAATCCTCTGTTCCAACCCAATTAGCATGATACTCCAAAAAGGCAAAGGACGGCGCTATTATAGCTCGGGGAAAAAAAGAAAAAAATGGTCACGAGGACATCATAACCTTACGGCAGCCCTCTCCCCAGCCGTGTAATTCTGGATCAGGCGGACAGCATTTGAGCAGAGGGAGGAGTTGCCGAGGACCTGAGGGTGCTGCAGAAAGGCATCGCACCCGGAGACAGGGACGCACCCCCTGTCCATCCCCACCGGGACGTGCCCCAGGAGCCGAAACACCGCAAATGCCTCCCCCCGGGTTACGGGCACCCCGTACCGAGGTGTGTCGCCAGGGAGGGAGGGCTGGAGCCTCAGCTCCCCACGTTATTTGAAATGGAAAGCTAAAAACCGTGGGGCCTGAGCCTTTAAACACCTCTGTGCGTGAGCAGCCTCACATCGGTAACTATCACTCAAGGGCCGCTAAAGACGGCTTCGGCTTTGCAAAGCTTCGCGCTTACATGGCGTTTATCAGGCTGTAATCCGGGCTGCATTGCATAATGGCTTGCATTACATGTAATCCATACGCTAATACTTTCTGAGCGGGAGCCAGCCTGGATATCAGACTGTTTACCTCGGAAAAACAACACACCCTTCTGCAGGCTGGCGGTTGGCGTGTCCCTAAAGACACGCTTAGGGAGCTGCCTTCGGAAAATAAACCAAATCTGGGTGATTCTAGGTGAAAAACTACCAGCACATATAACAATTACTGTATGTAAATGCATTTGGAATACTAATATACAGCTATATAGCACATAGACCGTATATAGCACACAGATCACATATAGCAGACATCCAATATACAGCACATAGACAATATATAGCATATTTCTGTGTGGAAGGACTTGTGCAGGGAGGGAGTATGAAGGCAGGAGGGCGAGGGCAGACATGGTCCCTAGAGCAAACCCTGACCGTGGGTCTCAGGGGATTCAGAGCAGAGACCGCAGAAAAAAGTGCAAAAGCAGCGAATATAGCTAAAATAACATCCATGGCAAAATACAGCTGACCGGATTTATGGATAGTATTTTAAATTAAAGGCTTTGCAAAATGCACAGGGTTTGTGTTTTATTAGATTTGCAGCCAGAAGCAGAAGAAAGTCATGGCAAGAGGCAAGAAGGGGAGGACACAGCGCAACTTCCCAACCCCGCTCACCTCCCACCCGGGGCGCGAACGTGAGTGACACCATCCAAATGCGAAACAAATGGGCAAACGCCAGCACTTTCCTATAGATCACAGGGTAACGAAGAGCAGGAGATTTAACCTGCTTTGAAAGATACGTTACAGCTGCGACAGCTTCGTGGCTGTGCCTCAGGGAGCAAAGAGCTTATCCCGTCCCACCTCCTCTGTGAGCGCAGGCTCGGCATCCAGCTTGGTTTTCCCCATCTTGAATGCAGTTGTGTGTCTTCACGGTAAACGTATTTGCAGCCCAAAAACCCAAACAAATGGTTTTGCAATCCCAGAAGCTAATTAGCATTTTACAACCTAAATTATCTCTTCCACCCCCACCCCAGTTTTCCGATACTCTTGTTTCATCTCGCTAAGATCGTCTGTGTCGGCTTTTTTTGCTGTTCCAGAACCAAGTCAAACTTTTAGACTAGAACAAAAAATTCTTAATTAAAGAGTTCATTTGAAAATAACATTCCCCGTGATTTTTACTGAGTGAATGCATTTCGCGTGACATTGCACACACCATTAAAATTGAAGAATTTTTGACCAGGCTGCTGACGGTTTCTGTTGGGGGTACTGATGTTTTGCTTATATATGTGTATACTCCCGTATGCCAGCTATTACCATCTGGAACAGCCTTTTACTACAGTAGATTTATCACACAGAGAAATAAGCACAGTTGTCAACCTCTCTAATAAAGATGAGAGTTGCGGTACAGATCTAAGAGCAAAATACTGCCCCAGATTCCCTACTAAGCTGAATACTGTCAGGTTTCTCCTGTGTCTATATTTCTATTCCCTTTTCCCAGCCATAATGAAAAAGAAACTGCGAGGCTGAAGAAAAAGGAACAATGTTGCTTAATCTAGAAAGAAAACCGATTTTTCTCTGCAAGGAAACCCACTTGGTGAGGAGGTGAGGAGTTCAGAGGTGGCCACAAGCACGGAGCCGCTGGTAGCAGAGCTCAGCCCACGTGGGGCTGTGCAACATCTCCTCCACCGCTGGAGAGGGTTTGGGGTCCAGAAGAGCATTTCCAGACTGTTTCTGAGTAGCTCCGAGTGTGAACTGAGTGGCTTCTGGGCTCCAAATTCACACCTGACCGTATTCCCAGTTGGTTTGTAAGTGCAAATGAGCCCTAAAACTTTAGGTCTGGTCTTCCCATCACCAGCATCTTTCATATCTGTCAACCAACCATGAAAGCAGCATCATGCAAAAGGGTATAGTCTACCATCAGGCTTCCTTTTCTCTCTTTTTTCTTTTTCTTTTCTTTTTCCTTTTCCTTTTCCTTCTCCTTCTCCTTCTCCTTCTCCTTTTCCTTCTCCTTTTCCTTCTTCTTTTCCTTCTGCTTCTCCTTTTTTTTCTTCATTTTCTTTTTCTTTTTCTTTTTCTTTTTCTTTTTCTTTTTCTTTTTCTTTTTCTTTTTCTTTTTCTTTTTCTTTTTCTTTTTCTTTTTCTTTTTCTTTTTCTTTCTCTCTTATTCTTTGTCTTCTTTTTCTCTTATTCTTTCTCTTTCTCTTTTTTCTTTTAATTTTTCTTTCACTTTTTAAAATTTTTCTTTCCCTTTCCCTTTTTCTTCTTTTCTTCAGCCTTTATTGAAAACAGATCAGCATCTCATTCCCCTTTTGCAAAGCGCTGTTAGTGCCGGGCCCCAGGCCGGCAAATGCCTAACCTTAAACGTAAATTTAAGGCAAACCTGTTCAGCAAAGCAGTTGAGCACTGGAATCGCTGGGACTTCAGGGTGTGCTCAAATCCATGCTCTAGAGCCAGGCTTGCACTGCCATGGAGCCGGAGGAGTCCCTGGAAGGGGGGTTGTTTTCCTCCCCTTCGCAACGCGATGCCCGAATATTTCATAGCCCTGGGATGAAGCAGTGCTGGCACTTGTGTTTGAAGAAAACATCTTTAACACAGGGAGATCTGTAGCTCAGGGCAAAAGCAGCAGGAACGCTGCCTGCTTGCGTTTTCCAGCCTGCCCTAAGCCTCTTGCCCAATTTCAGGCTGCTCAGAAGATGCCAATATCACCGAAAATGATAATAATAGAAAAAAACTCCCTCTTGCACTGCACTTTGCAAGACTGTGACTGTATGTTTAATGGCCATCGTTTATTTGAAAGGCTTCCAGTGGGCAGCTGTATATCTTCTGGTTTGCTGCACAGAAGTGTTATTCTTTCAACAGTGTTTGCCCTTTGTATTCCCAAAGCCATGAAATCCTCTCTCCCACTTCCCACAACTCTGTGCAAACAGGACGGCGGTCGCAAACATCGCATCGTTAGGGCACTTAGCACTGCTGCCAGCTCTTAAAGCTAGTGGAAAAGTGCTTTGCAGGCACTTTCCTCTTCTGCTGGGCTAAAGCAAGCCAGGATGAGAGCTGAGGGCCTGCCATGGCCCAAGCGGCAACGGGGAATATCTGCCTTCGGATAGGCAGCAGCATCCAATGGCAGCCCACAATCACATCCATGGCTGCCCTTTCAGATAGCAAACCTTGCCAGAAATGGCATTATAAATTCAATTTAATAATTTAATCATCTCTTTCTCTCTTTTTTCAAATTAAGAAAGGCTTTCTTAAACTCTCCGATAATTTTGCTGCACCATGGCCAGCATACTGTCCTGGTGTCTCGCCCACCCTCCTGCCACTGACTTCAAACGTGGCATGGCTAAATGGGACATGACACAACTCAACATAAACCCAGAGCATATGACCAGAGGGATAGCTATTTTATTTATTTATTTTAAGGCCCTATTTTACTGGTCCATTAGTCACACACACATAAAACAGGCACATTTCTTGTGACTGGTTAGCAGCACGGACAGCAAATTATCTGTCCTTGGCTAGCAGCAACAGCTCTTTCTGCCCAAATTTATGCCAAGTTGGCAAATCTTCCCATGATTATTTCATTTGTTGAGCTTCTGTGGCTGAAAACATGAGGAATTTTCTGAAATGTAAACTTTTGGGGCATGATGTAACTCTGCTAGAAGGACTAAAAGGAAGGGCCACTGTTGTATTTCAGCTTGGCTTCTCACCAGGCTAACCTTGGAGACCTCACCAGAAGCTCCAGGAGAAACCCTAACCCCAGGGACATGGTCATCAACTCCTCTTTGACCTCAGTAGGGCTGGGATATTATCCCACGTCCCTTAAAGATGTTCCAACCTCTTCCTGAACCCTGTATCGGCTTGATTTGGGATTCCCCTGATAGCCCCAAAGCTGACCTCCTGTAGTGCCTACTATGGAAATACTTCGGGAGCTTTTCCAAAGATGAGGCATCCCATTTGGCATGAGCTTTCCAAAGGGCTCTGGCACCCGCAGAAACGCAACTTCTCAGGAGGGCTCAGCAGCAGCGATGCTGAACTCAGGCCTGGTTATTTGGGGATGGATGGAAAACATCTCACCTCCACTAAAGCTTGGAGAGGCCATCAAAGACAAAAATCAGGCTGCTGGGGCTGAATTTGGAGCTGATTCACTAGACACAGGAGAGAGAAAGCCAAGCGCTCGCTGGTGTGTGCGGCCAGCTTGCCAACTGAGCTCATCTGTGGCAGCAAACAGACAGAGATTTGCAGTAATTGAATGGAATAATATACTGTACAGCAATTTTAAATATTTTTCATTCAGAGATAAATTAGGCTGTAATTAAATGGTGTCATTTAATGTACTGCCCAATAGATATGGTAATTGCTTTTTTTAAGAGGCAGCATGGTAATATCTACTCATTCGTAAAGGGATAATGATGCTAATTTAACCTAGTGGAGGTACAAACAGCCACGCTGTGTATCACACCCCAGTGCAACAAACCCCAGTGCAACAAACCCCAAAGTTCACTTTGATGACAACAACAGCTACGTTTTGTGCATTCCCCTCCTGCTCCCATCCAAACCAGCTGGGAATTAGCACTGGTTTTAAGGGGAGAGACGTGGGTCCCGCTCCTTTCCTGCCCCAAAAGCTGAGGACACCTTACAGGAGTTCATCTTTGAGGATGCAAAAGGAAAAGGTGACACCTCACCCTTAGCTGTCTTCTCTGTAGCTATACAAGATCACCAGTTTAACCAGTATAACAACTACTGGAAGTTTAATGCCAGAGTTTGCGAAGAGCCTGAAAGAAACCCGTTTGGATTTGTGGCTTATGTGTGGCATGGGGTTTATCCCGAATTACTCACAGATATCTCCCCCTTCCCTGGAAAATCCTGCTGCCTGAGTAAAAAAACAATTCCCAAAATTTTAAGGGCCACCTGTAAATGCCTCGTACCGATCAGCTCCTGGAGCCCCGCGTGTTGGATATTACATCTCCCTTCATCTCCATCCCTCGCCCCGCTCCCTGCTGGGTTAATTCCCCTCACTCTGAGCTGCCCTCTCCTTTCATCCCTGCTTTAATGAGCTAAGTCGTAGTTAATGATGCTCCTCTTTAAAGCAACAGTGGTTGGAACTGGGTTAATATTCGGGACTGTTCTCTCAGGCTCCCTGCAAACTCAGTCTAAATCAACAGAGTAAATTTGCCACAAGCACTGCATTAGTGAAGCAGGTAATTCATGACATGACTTATATCTATACCAGCAAAAGCAGCCCTAGAAACATTTTGATTTTACACACAACGTCACTTTGCTCCAAACAATTTCAGGTTTATCCACTGTTGATTTTTCTGCATTTTTTTTTTTTTAGTTCACAGACTGAAAGTTTATTTTGCATAGAGCGGCTAGAAACTTGTAAGTGTGTGTGTATATATATATGTATGTATGTATATGTATATATACACCAGGCCGGATATCTGGGGAGATTTTTGCAGCTAGCGGCACCCAGTGCCTCCAACACAAGAATCAGGACAGCAGGGTCAAAGCTTGCACAAGGTGAACCCAAAAATAAGCTCCTGTTTGGAGAGGAGCCGTGGTGTTTACTGCGGCGGCTGAGGAGGAAGGATGGAGAACAGCCCTCCCTAGTTAATTTTAACAAAGCGCACATTTTTCTGGCTCTATCATGGACTTGCATATTTTAACTCCTATCTTCTGTTCAGCAGCTAAAAAGAGACTTTCATTCCAGTTTTGGCTGCTGCGTCTCGTTTCCCATTCACGGGCTGTTACACAGGCACTATTCTCACAGCCACCCTCCTGCTGATAACAGGGGAAAGACGGGGGTTCACGCGACGCCCCGGAGCTGCTCCCTGAAACAGGTGGGGGGGTTCTGCAAACGCCGGCTTTTACAAGCCCATTACTGTTATGTCTGCAGCAAGGAAGGAATATGAATCAGTACCAAGGCTAAATTAGCTTTCTGCCCACAGTTCTTCCAAGGAATTCTTACAGAGATATATTTGTATTAAATAAAAGAGATTAGAGGAAACCATATAAATGCAATCCATCATCCACAATTAGAAATAAATGAGGATAGGAGCAAGAGAAACTTTCTCTCTCTGAGTTCTTTTTCAGCAATATGCTTATGTGTGTGCATATATATATATATATACACTAAAAACAAGGCACAGAGGCACAAATACATATATATACACACAGGCACACATACATATATATTCATATATTCAAGAATTTTTGTTAAAGCTATACAGTATACATATACATTTACACATACAGCATGTATAAATACATATTTTATGTATGTATAGATAGATATAGATATAGATGTAGATGTAGATGTAGATGTAGATGTAGATATAGATATAGATATAGATATAGATATAGATATAGATATATGCACACTGTACATATACACAAGCAGCCAAAAGAAACAGAGAACCTGCCTGCCTTGACCAAGGCCAGACACATTGTCACCCAAAGGCAATTTTATCCCATCGTTTCTCCTCTTTTTTTTTTTCTGCCCTTAAAGACCCAGCTCCAAGAGTCAAGTGAATCGTTCATAACCACAGCTTTCTTCAAAAAGGCAACCAGAAAAAGCTATTCAACCAAAAAATATATTCTCATTATCAGCGTTTCATCATCATCTCACCATCAACATCCTGGTGTCACACTGAGCTCCCACCAGGCTTAGGATTCGGGAGCAGGAGGACCCTCAGAGCCCCCCACTATGAAGGAGGGAACTGGTGCATGAGCAAAAAACACCCTTCAAATTAACCAAGGCATAAATCATTGCAAAATTCAAATTACCAGGCCAACACATAGCCCCAGCACCCCTCTCGTTGCCTCTCCCACCCATGCTGCAGAAGGTACTTTCAGGAGTACTAAACTTACCAAAACCATTTTAAAAAGACCTTATTTGTTTGGAAAGTGTGGGAGGCGAAAGGTTTCTTTAAGTAGATTTAAAGTGAAAACCATTAGCGGTGCATTGTTCATTCAGTTCCTTTATCCATAACATAAGAACAAAATGATCTGATCTAAGCAAAACTTCTGGTTTCATAGCAACAACGAATATAAATTTTTTGTGGGGAAATATAATGCAAATCACCGCCTAGGTGCATAACTTGTGACTACTTTATTTCCTGTACTAAAATCTGTTGAAACACTATTAAAATATAATTTAACTAAATGGCTTCATGGAAAATAATAATTAAAAAAAACCTTTTCTAGTTTAAAAGTCAAAAAATGTCAAAAGTGCAGTTAAGTTGTGAAAAATAATAATGCTGTTTGGCTCTTATATAACTCTTTCCATGAGATCTCAAAATAATATTTGAAGAAAATAGTGTGGCTTACCCTTCTTTCAGTGCTGGGAATCAAGAGCCAGATCCGAGGAAATCATCCTGCCGTAGCTCCAAGCATCAGAGGACATGGCAAAAATGCCTAGGTTTCCTCAGCTCAGTGTGACCTTCTGGCATTTTGCAAGGAGAGGCACAGTGGGTAAGGGAACAGTGGGAAAAACTTCTAGAATCATAGAATCATAGAATCGTCAAGGTTGGAAAAGACCCTTAAGATCATCAAGTCCAACCGTTAACCCAGCACTGCCAAGTCCATCTATACCATGTCCTCGAGCACCACATCTATCCATTCTTTAAATACCTCCAGGGATGGAGACTCAACCACTTCTCTGGGCAGCCTGTTCCAATGCTTGACCACCCTTTCGGTGAAGAAGTTTTTCCTAATATCCAACCTAAACTTCCCCTGGCGCAGCTTGAGGCCGTTTCCTTTCATCCTATCACTCGTTACTAGGGAGAAGAGACCGACCCCCACCTCGCTACAACCTCCTTTCAGGCAGTTGTAGAGAGCAATAAGGTCTCGCCTCAGCCTCCTCTTCTCCAGACTAAACAACCCCAGTTCCCTCAGCCGCTCCTCCCCAGCCTTGGGCTCCAGCCCCTGCCCCAGCCTCGCTGCCCTGCTCTGGCCACGCTCCAGCCCCTCCATGGCCTTCTTGGAGTGAGGGGCCCAAAACTGAACACAGTACTCGAGGTGCGGCCTCACCAGTGCCCAGTACAGGGACACCATCACCTCCCTGGTCCTGCTGGTCACACTATTCCTGATACAAGTCCTCAAACAGCTGAGGAAGGGGCATTGCTTTTTCAAAAGTAATTTGGGTGTCTCAGTAATTTGGATGTTGTTGAAGTCGTGTCATTCCCTGAGGTCTATAAACACGCTATGAGTTCACCACTGGTGTTAGGTATCATCTTCGCTGAGACAAGGGGGCTGAGAAATGCATCTTTTCTGCTTCTATACCCATGGTTTTCACAATGTATAGCCTGTGACACAACACCCTGCTCCACAGACACTGGCTCCATCCTATCCTTCCCTTGCCACCGCTACCTAATGGCCATTGCCCTTTGGAAAGCAAAAATAAACTTCCTGCAGGATCCAAAGCATCTTGTATGTGGAAGAGTAGACATCTCCACTAAGTTTTCTAGCTCCAGGTTATTTTGTAAAAGATGAATGGCAGCAGGTTCTTCTGCCCTCCAAATCTGGGGTGAAAATGGCCACGGTGCTCCAGGCACACAGAAGACCTGAGGGACAGATGCCAGTTTTACAAGCGAAAAATACAGTTTCTCATGCAGGGGTTTTTAGCCTTCATCTTCAGGCACACTTCATCATCCAACTTTGGATACGTGGTCTTCAGTCCTACCAGAGAGTGCCGGCTAAATTTTAGGTGACTCTGGCAGTAGGAGAAATTGGAATGTGGTTTTCTGGGCAGTTCATTCATAAGCTATGACCCCAACGTCCCAATCAAAGCAAAATTTAGCCGGTCCAGATCTTGCCTTTAACCTTCTTCATTTTCTGCAAAATAAAGGAAATAGTTTCCTTAGAGCAATCAAATCTATAAGGTTTCAGGGCTGTTATCAGAAATCCTTCCTACAGGCTGCCACTTCTGGAGTTTCCCTTCCCCACAGGGAAAGTGGGGACAAAAGGGACTTGGGGTGATGGCCTGATGCAGCAGCACAGGTTGGGGACGCTGGGGTCCCAGCAGTTCCTCACCACCCCCAGCAAAGTGGTCAAGTGCTTCACTGCCCTTCCCCTAAGAACCAATGCTCCTGATGTTTAATCTAAACTCCCTCGCTGCTGTTTAAAGCCTTTATTTCTTTTCCTGCCTCTGATCAACAATAACAGAGAAACATTATCACACAATATAAAATATTAAACACCTGTTGTAAATATTAAATTATATACAAATACAACCTGGCAAAGATAATGCTCAATACATTGTTTACATTGCTGCTGATTAATATTGGAGATTAAAATTAATGTAAACATCAACATGCTTTTAGCATGCAATTAAGCCAAACAATTTCATCAGCACAAAATGTTCTTATCCTTGCAAAATGAGACACACTAAAACCAAAACAGGCCTGAAAACATCACTGAAATCAAACTCCAAATGCACAACATTTGGATCACAAAAGATTTTTTTTTCCAGTTTGGAAAAGCTTTTTCCCAAACTGAAAGGCCATGGTTGCAGGCAGTCAGAAATCCCACCACAATGGGCAGATCCTCTTGTCTTCTCCACTGCAGTGTCCATCCCCCTCTTCAGCGATAAGATGGGGCCATGAGAGTGTTGATACTTTCTTTCCTGAAAAAGCCATTAAAAATGGGATGAGTTAACACAACTGTTGGATTTAAGGCACATGGAGTCTTCCTTTGGCATGGCTCACTGCTGGCGAGGTCTCAGCTGGAGAGTACCATCGCAGGAGGATGCAAACAAACTGGGCAGAGCCCGGAGGCGTAAAACAAAGATGATCAGAGGTAAGGAAAACTTAAGGTCTGAAGGAAATATGGAAAGAAGATTGAGGGAAGATGTCCAAAGAGTCCTCAGAGGTATAATATCCCTTCGGAGAAAGGGGTGCATGGTTCTTCATGTCTACCGGAGGTAGGACAAGAAGGGGCAAATTAAAGTGCAGCACATTTGGGTGAGACTTGAGGAAATCTTTCCAATGACAAGGTTAATTAAGCAGGGGTATAGATTAACTGGGGAAGCGAAGGAGTCTACATCACTGGAAATCTTTAAGAACAAGTTAGATGAGCATGTAGGAATGATGCAGAACAGAGTGTCACCTTGGAACAGGCGACGTGTTAAATAGCCATCTATTTTCTCTGATTGCTCTTATCCTCTGCTTTTTATCTCCCCAGGAGTCAGTCCAGCTGGATTTTAGCCACATGGGAGCTAAGAGGTACATTAGCTCCTCAGCAAGCTCTCAGACACCAACCAGCATAAGTGGAGACCAAACCCAGGAGATCCCTGCAGGGAAACCTCTTCCCACTGTCCTTGTCCAGCATGTCCCACTCATGTGCTCCGTCTAAAACACCCGTGGCTGATGCCTCTGCAGAAGATAAGGCAAAATGTAAAGCAGAGAAGACAAAATGCGGGTGTGTAATTAGGTGATGGCGCATGTCCTGGCAGATGATTGCAGTGATAAAGCATGCCATATGCTCCGGCTCCTATGTAAATCTTCCTCGTTATGGAGCATTTGAGAACACGCGCCGGTCCCTTATGTTTTCTCTGTCCTTCATAAATTTTGCCAAGCATCAAATACCTAAACACAATTAACCTCTGACATCGCATTGAAAGGCTCTGCTCAAAGAGCAGGGAGCTTCTCCCAAATATCCTCAGAGTCCACTGCCTCCGCGGCACGGAGATTGCCCTCCAGGGCCAGAAGAAATCTATAGGTGTTGCAGCAGCCTGCACGGGGAGCAGATGTCTCTTGTCCCCTCCAGCCTTCACCGACCAAAGATTTGGTGAATCAAATGTGCCAAACTGATCCCAGTTTGGGATCAGCAATACAAGACCCAAATGAGATGGTGTATTCGGGCAGTGCCCAGAGCATCCAAGCCATGACCTGGATCTCAGCATCCAGAAAGCTACCAGTACAAATTGTTAAGCAATTTAGAAGTATTAGATCAGAGAGAAATAAAGGGAAGAGAAATTGCCAACAGGGATTTTTGCAAGAGCAAATTCCTGTCAATCCTTGCTACGCTTTGACAAGAAAACCAGCCCGGCTGATGGAGGGAAGCTGTAGCTGTGACAGATCCTCACTCCAGGGAAGCTCCTGGCACCGTCTCGGCTGACAACTTTGCAAACAAACAAGGGAAACCTGATCCATGTGAGGTTATAAAGGGGGGGCACAACAGAGGGGAGAAAACCTGTGCTCAGCAAGCTGTTATCAGACATTCCCTGCCAGGCTGCAAGGGGATCTGAAGGGGCACACGGTCCCCATATTATCAAAAATTGCATTAGTAACCCAGATGATAGACTGAAGAGTGTTTTGTAAAGTGCGCAGATAACTCTGGGCTATGAGGACTGCAAGGTTTTTGGAAGGCAGATAACTAGAAAAAAATCTTAATAAATTCATGGCATTTATTTTGAGTGAGCTAGACAAAATTCAGTAAGAACAGAGAAGTAAAGAGCTGTGTTTTGGATTAATAACTAATGCTCAAATCCAAGTTGGGGAATAGTTTTTGGAGAGGTCTATAACCCCCAAAAAATAGCTCAGGAGGTTGTGATGGGATCCAGCTTGGGATGATGCTCAGGAGGGAAAGGGCAGGCACAAAGGCCACCCTTGGGCGCATCCATGGGAGGTGACACCTCTCCTCGTGCGCGATGCTTCGACTCACTGCGATGCACCACAGCTTAAGGATAATGCAGATGAGCTGGAGCCAGTGCAGAAAGAGCAACCAGACGTGTTCTGGAAACAACGGCCAATGCAGAAAGGATTAAAGAATTGGGGGCTGAAGACTTTTTCACCATCTGCTATTTAAAAAAAAAAAACAATCAAGCTCAGGTTTTGTCTACTTTACCCAGAGACAGAGTGATAATTGATACATGCAGCTGCATATTTTGCAATAAGCAGCTTCACATCAATGGCTGGGTCCCCAAAGGGGGTCTCTGCCCCGCAAAGGACTCCTAGGCTGAGGTTTCCCCAAGCAGCACCTTCCCTCCACAGCAATGCAACACAGCACAGGAAGCTTGGCCACGATTTTCCTCCGTCGTGCTGGTCACCTTCGCCTGCTTCTTAACTCCTGAAGCTCACAGAATGCTAGTGATGAGGCTCTTTTATTTCTATTAATTTTATAAAAGTTACACTATGGATACATATGTGTATTTTGCTGTACCTGTCCTGGAACAGCTGTAGACGTTCTTCATTCAGCTGCTGCTTTCTGCCATTTTTTGCAAAATTATTTTCTGAATCACTTCTTTGGAGTAGCTTTTTTCCCTCGGGTGGGTTCTCTGAGTCTGCTTCATTCCCAGTGGAGGCCTGGGCATCAGCGGTAAGGAAGCAGGATAACCGTCCCCGTCACACAGGGTGGGCAGAGCAGGCATGGTACCTATTGTTCTCCGCATCCGCTGTGGCTAGGAGAGGAGGAAATCAGCTTTATTTGAAGCAAAGAAAGACATCAACTATGAAAATTATTAGGAAAAACTTCCTGGCAATAGAGTAGCAATGCATGGGAACAGACATTGCAGGCAGCTGCGGAAACAGCCATATTTTTAAGAAACAGGCTTATGGGAGATGCTCTCCCGAACACCACCTCCTGCAACGTTGTCACTTCATCCTCTGTGGTCCACACCTGATCCTCTCCCATGCTGATGTACAGGATTCCCCTCTCTTCCTACGCCATCACATCACCCCTTCTGGGGGTCCCTGCATCCCTCTTCCTCTGACAGCACCATGCTCCAGGGTTTCATCCTGACCCCAGGGAACCACTACACTAAAGGTTAAGAAGCTGATGCACCTTTCCAAAGGGCTGGGAGACAGGCAGTGCCTTTTGCAAGGCAGCAGGATGGATGGGGGACAAGGGCTTGTGTTTCACCTCCCCTCACGAGCAGCACTTGGCAGGGTAAGCCACACTGGAAGCCCACCACCGTTGGCACTGCCTCTTTACCGGCAGCAGCAGAGGAACGTGCTTGCAGGGTCTGCTCTGGAGCCCACCCAAGCATCATCTGCATGCAGGGCGTCCATGTTATCAGAAAAGCCACCTGTTATTCTGTTACAAAGGCAAAAAATTCCATTTTTCTTCTGCTAGCCCTAGCAAAGCAGGCAAGCAACCAACCCAAAAAGCTGTAAACTCCTTTTTAACAAAATTACTCCTAATGAACAATATTCAGGGGAAGAAAATGGGGGTGCTGTGCTGACCCCCCTCTCTGCTGACATGCCTGCTGCGGCAGAGCCAGCCCCAGCAGCCGAAGGCAACTCCCAACAAGGGGGCTGCGAAAGGGCCACCGCGGTTTGGTCTGCAGCAGTGGGCGAGATCAAGAGCAGAGTAATCTGCTGGCACGCAGGTGGATCACAAATCTCATGTCTTGAGATTTGCTTATTTATTTATTCATTTGGGGGGGCGTGGGAATCAAACAATGAAATATGTTGTTCACTTGGCATTTTTCAGGTGTCTCTCTGCTCCGTTGCCATTAATCTGGGACAAAACTGGGATGCTGAGCTGTAGGCCACATCTAAGCGTGGAAATGTGTGTGGGGATGGATGTCTCGGGAGGTTATGCCACTCACCATCTTGCAATGAGCACAAATTTCCTAAAAAGCCAGAGAACAGCAAAAAAAATCCCTTCTCCTCCACCTGTGCTCTTGCTAATCATTTCAGCAGATATCTCAGTCCATCAGGTGTGATGGAAGGAACCCCACCTTGTCCCGGCAGGTCGCTGAGCCCCATGGTGCACAGCAAAGCCTGAAAGCCATTCAGATGCCCATGGCATGGCACAAAGCCGCACGGATCTGAGCCAGAGAGCAGACTCGCAGACCTGCAGGCAGGAGGGTGCCACCGGGACTCTGCCAACAAGCTGCTCCTGGCATCCACTGCTCTCCAGCATCCCTGCCCTCCCAGCAGCCTTTCTGCTTCAACATATCCATCTATTTGGTAGCAAATGCGTAGCCATACTGATATTGTTGCTATCACAAATGCAACGTTTAGGATTGAATCTCTCCCCTGAGTCAACACCTCTTGGTCCCTGATATTCCCTGCTTTGTGTCCGCATCTCTCCATTTCCAGCTAATAAAATTACACTGTTCATTTCCAACGGGGAAAAAAAATTTCCAACCCCAGGCTGAGGCTCTCTGGGGTCTTGCGGGGTTGGGGTGGCTCATGTCGGGGGAAAAACCTCGGCCTGCAAGGGAAGGAAGCTCCAGCAAAGAGATGTATTTCTGTTACTGTGGCTGTGTTTTAAGTTTCTATAGCTACCAGAAGCAAGCTGTCAGGAAATACTGTTGCGTCCTTCCCCGCACGCTGCTTTTGAGTGGAAAAGCAGGAAATGGGGCCCGTCGGAAAGGGTTTTTAACTTCCCATATTTAAGCATCTCTCCTTCTCTCATCTCCATACCCCCTCTCTGGGTGGGATAAGCACATTTGGTCGTGTGCTAGCGATGGTTCACCAAGCTCGGTGATCAGATTGCAAGGCCAGATGCAGCACAGCTTTCCTGCAGAGCTGCGAGAGATGATGGCCAAGGATCCCGAAATCAGCTGGGAAGCAGCATGCCAGGCTGAGTGGGGGCTGTGCCCGAGGAGACAGTCCCCAGCCCTCAGGTCTCCTGGTCCTGGGCATCGATGTTGCACACTGCTGGGCATCCCCCTCTCTGCCCTGCAAGGATCCGGCAGAAATGCAAACCCTATTCCACTTTTCCTCCCTTTCCCTGTTTCCATCAATCCTTCGGCATTTACATACACATATATAGAAGCACACAGCATGCAACAGATAACCTTTAAATAACTTCTAGTTCTGCTTTCTGATTTTGAGGGAGTCGAGCCCTCAGACCAGGAGGAAAACCTTTCAAAAGCCAGAAGCAACCCTCCGAGCCCACACCAAACCCCGAGGCCACCTTTCCATTCTGGCGCTTGCATCCCCAGCTCACTGCCACGATGATAAAACCCACCTTCCTTCTTTAAACAATGAACCAGTCTTCCATATGCTTTCAGGAATAACGTGCATGCTGTTATGCACGGTGCCTAAATTGCTCCAGGGGGACAGAGGGGTACTCAGACACAAGACGATAAATAGGGTGAAGGACCGTTTCCTCAAAGGGGTTGAGTTATTTGAGTCCTAGTGGTAACAGACCTCATTTTGTTCAAGGACGGATGTGTTTCTGGAGGCACTATCTAGATCCAAGGTGTTTCTTTACCTTCTGCCAAGTGTTGGGACACAACAGTCCAGAGTAATGCACTCTCATCCCTCTTAGTTTATGTCCTCGTAACGATTCAGCCCTCTTTCCACAATGCACACACACATGTGCATAGATGGGCTAATCCCTCAGTACTTATGAATTAGTAAAATGTGAGGCTCGGGAGGTCAGAGGTTGGGTTCACACAAACATCCTGAAGTTCAAATATTTTCCCAAAGCTTGTCTGAACTTTATGTGACCTTCTTCAGTCTGAAAATGTGAGGCAGGCGGTGTTCCTCATGAGATTGCCAACACATCATGAATCTAGCAAAGTCTGCAGCATCTCCCGCAGAAAACCCTTTTCCTGGAGCATTCAATCCTTGGCTTCAGCTGCCAACCAGGGCCAGGAGGGCTGGGCTCTGGGTCATGGTCAAATGCCAGACGATGCTTTAGACAGCTTCCAGGTGGTCTCCAATGATGGGGATGTGGCCTTCAGGTGTTCCTCCACCTGTCCTTGCTGCAACCCTTGAGACCCAAGGCCCAGAAACTAGTCAAAAAGGTTTCCTTGTCAAGCAAAAGCTGCCTACTCTGAGCTCTGAGTTGCCAGCTCTAAGGCAGGGATGACCATCACCCAGATGCTGGAGAAAGGCTTGAAGATGACAAATGCACACCATTACCTGTAACACTGTTATTCTGCAATTCCTGCAATGTCCTGCCCTGATTTAAAGCCCAATCTGCTAAATGCTGGGTACACATCTAGCAAAGGACCACGGCACGTTCTTATCCTCATTATAAAATCTGTCTCCTTCCCACAGCAGATGACTCAGATGCTGAGCCTGAACACAGTATTTTGCAGATATTCGCAGAGTAACAAACTACCCAGAAGCGGTAACGAACACCGGAATCCTGGTGGACATTTTGCTGCCTGCTCATTGAGATTACAGAACATTTCATGATGTTAAAATCACTCTGCTTCTTTAACATAACTCAAACAAAACAAAGCCACCTCAGGTCAGTGTTTTAGTTATAAGTTGCTTAACAGCAGGCAATATTTCTGCCGATGTTTCTAACAAGCAATTTGCTACTTTTTGCTGTTGTCTGAAATGCCAGAAGATTAACAATCTCTCTCCTGGGTCTGCAAAATCTCCTTTTACCACTGAAACTAATTACACTGTTAACCACTAATGCTGCCGAAGGAGAGCTAATGAGTTGCTAGACAGTGGGCATTTTATCTCCCATGCACAAAAAGCTACAGCCGTACAATATGCAGCACCAACAGAAAACTTCTGCAGCGGCCGCAGTCTGCCTGGCAAAAGAGAAAAATGTGGAGGAGGAAAAACAACTGCTCTGAAACACCTTTCCCTGTCTCCATCACCTGCAGTGCTCCGAAAAACAGCCTTGGAGATGTAAATGAAAGGATGCCCCGTTGCTTTTACACCCCCAGGACATTGTCAGCCTTAATGAGTTAATATTGTTAAATCCTTCTGTGCTCATCAGCTGGGAAATAGTGTAGGAAAGGTGCTTTCGAAGGCGGCCCTCCCAAGATGGCATTTGTACATTCTTGTTTCCTCCAGCCGTCTGCTGCCTTTCCACGTCCCCCCAGGAGACGTGTCCTGCATTGTGCACTGCTGTCAGTGCTGCTGGTTTTATTACTATTGTCATCATCATTTCTTAATATTAATATCATAGAAGCAGCTTGGAGCGCTAGTTACAATCCCAGATCCCTTCATGCTTCATGTTGCACAAACGCCATTGGAGATATCCCACACTTGCCCCAGTCACCCTCCAGTGCAAACTGAGTAAATTCACGGCTCCACTGTGCGTTGTCCTACCTAAAAAACCTCTCCGCTCAGCTCTAATGGGCTGATGGGCTGCACAACCGCTTCAGACCAGACCAGAAGAACAGTCTGGAAGGAGGCGAATGCATCATCTCCTCCAGGAGGCTGAGACGGTGGATATCCAGGGAAAACACTTATGATTTGGTCCACCCATGAATGGGTACCTCTAGTAGGACAGGTCATATCTCCCCATTGCAGCGGCTCTTTGTGCATTAGACACATCTGGTGGGGTGGGAGGACTCCTGCATGGGCTGGAGCAGAACCAAGCAGCACCCCACAGCTTGGTTTTCCTGCATTGCAGCATCTGATCCTTGATGGTACCCAGTAGGACATGAGTCAAAACTCCCAGCTTGCTTTTCTTCCTCCAACACTAACCCACTCCTCAACAGCCTTGTTCATCACTGTGTCTGTAGGGCTGCTGATGTTATCCATTGTCCCCAGGATATCACAGGAACTAATTTCACACTGTACAGTGGAGCTTGGCAGTGAAAAATGACCACAGGTATTGGCAATACCGCACATTTTACGTTGGACCTTCCTCCTCAAGCAGCCAATTCAAATTCTTCCTTTTCCCCACATCAGCACTGCTGAGGAAGTGCTCTTGGGAGCAGAACCAGAGCTGCGGTAGATCTCCAAGGCGCCCAGCACAAATGCTTGCGGTGGTAGACACCTAAAACTCTGCAACCTTGTTTGTGTTCACTGCAGACATTAATACCTATTGCTGGTCATGCCGTGGCTCCTGTTTATTGAATCCAATAGAAATAAATTCTCCTTGACCTCAGCGAAGCCAGGGCTTGTTCCTGGGAGCAGAAGGAGCCACATCGGTTGCTGATCCTATGGTGGACAAACTCCAAGCTAGGTACAGGACAGACCTTGAAGTGAGCCCTAGCAGATCGGGATGCCCAGACATGCCTGTGAGCTTTCCAGCTCCCTTTCCATCCTCAAGCATGCTAAATCTGTATTCACATCTACACTTTATCAAGCATCTCGCCTGTCCACACAGCAGGAGACCTCCCTGCATGTCACCAGTTTTCGACCTACATATTCATGGTGTTAATTACGCTCAGCAAAAGCAGCAGCATAGCCATCATGAAACAATCTCCACACTTATCTGCCTTCCTGCCTGATTCACATTCCTCCAAGTCCTCTGTGACCAACTTTCTATGCTGTGCAGCCTTTCCCAGCTCCCCCAGTTTTGAGCATAAGAACATTTTCATATTGTGTTCTTTGATGGATCATTCAAAGGCTTCAATAACCATGTCTCAGGTTTTGTAACCTTTCCTGGGCACTGCCTACTGCTGTTGTTTACATCTGGGACTTTCAATCGCACAATGGTTCCTTCATAAAAACATTAGTTCCTCACACTTGGGTTGAATTCATGGCTTGAAATCGTGTCTCTCCCTGTGTTTGTACACATTTTCTCTGTCTGCTATGGCCAGAGAGGAGCTCTCTGCTTCCTGGGGAGAAATTGCTGCTTCAAAAACATCCCCTGCGTAGTTAACGACAAGTTCTGAAGGAAGAGAATAAAGTGTCCAGTGCCACCAAGGTAGAAAAAAGGAGGTCAAAGTGCTTCAGAGACTCACGCAACCCTGGAGAGCTTCTGGAAGCGGAGCTGGGAGTGGGGAGCACTTACAAGGGAGGGGGTGCTGAGGGGAAAGTTGTTTTCCCCTATTTTTGCCTTCTCCATTGCCTGCTCTGTGCTCACCGTGGAACCGCAGGGTGCTTCTGCTCAGGAAAGGGGACTGGTCCCATCACAGGCCAACAAGCCAAACCAGGGAGCCAGAGGTCAGGGCATGCAGAGCCCTGGAGGGCTGAAGCCCAAAGGTGAACACAAGTTACGCATGGGTGGACATGAGGGAAATTCAGGATTTTAGAGAGCTCAGGAATAAGTAGCATTACCAACATAAACTGACCCATCACAAATGCACCCTTGGGGTTTCACACCAGTGAGCTGGGACCTTGATTTATGTCACCTACCACTGTGGTGGTCTCTTGGGGCTCCTCAGCTTCCAAGATGCTGTATCTGATCCAGGGCAAAGAAAACAGCTTTCCTGTAGGAGGCAGGGAACATCCTTATGGGCTGTTGTCCACCCTGGTCTGGAGCCTCTGGGCTTCCTTCTTCTCTCCAGACCATGGGGAGCCCAAGGGACTTTCCTCACTCAGGGCTCAACATCTGCATCTTCTGTATGAGGTTTTAACCTGTTTCTGGCCCTCTTGCCTTGAACCACTCACCTTGAGGCAAGAGCAGCCAAAAGGCCCTTGGGTGCTGAAGGAAAGGAGGAGAAGATGGGGGAGAGTAGGGGTTAAACGTTCAGACACTTCATCTCTGACATCAAATCCCTTCCAGGACAAGAAGCCAAAAAATCATTTCAAACCAGCAGCTGTAAAGGTCACGAGGGAAACTGCAATGTTGAAATACCGTCTTTGGGAGAGCAGAGGAGCACACTCGGAAGAGCAGGTTGGCCAGCACCTCTTCACCCCCTGGCCAACCTAACACCACAGCCCTCGCCATGCCAGGGATGAACCATCGGCAGTGACACCCTCGCACCTTGCACAGCCCCACATTGTCATCGGGAGCAAACTGAACACAACCAAGTGCCGGTGTTGCACAGCCAGAAATGCTGGGAGTGGGAACTGCCTCCCCGCCAAGCGGTCCCGCAGGCGGTGGGCTTTGATGCCTCCACGTAAACATCTTTCTGCTCGAGGAGCACTAGCTGCAAAACAGGCTGTTTCTGAGAAAGGGGGCTGTGGTACGTGATGTGCCTCTTTGCTGTCCATATATTCTCCATTTTTCACAGTAACAGCAAATACTCTGGGTCAGAGGTGCCTGACCACATATGAAGTTTTAAGAGTATATGATGGTCAGCAAACTATGCCTGCACACGGATCTAAGCAAACCCTGACTGAACAAGGTGGAGAGAAAATCAAAAGAAAACTCCTTTTTATGCCTAGAAGGGTTTGCTTTGTTTTGTGCCTCCTCTCTGGAAAAAAACCCCAGCATATTTCTAGAAAAATAAAGTAAACCCCTGTGTTTTCCTCTTCCTGGCTAGACAGTTCAGCCCAGGAGCACTGCTGCTGGGCCTCCTTGGGCTCAGGGCTGAGATATCCCTTGCTCCTCTTTTCTCACCAGCTCAAGTTTTCAAGTCAAAATTCATCTCCCATGACACGATGCCGTACACCAATGAAGAGCAGCACATAAGGTAGCAGGGCAGGGACCAGCAGGGACGCGCTGATGCCCTGACATCTCAGCCCCCCAGCCCACCTCCAAACCATTTTCTCCAACCCAACACAGCCTCCCCTCTCCCCGTGCCTCTTTTCATTCTTTCCTGAGTCCCGGAGCCGAGTTTTGGCATTTGGGCTGGGTTCCACCCTGCTCTCGGGGACCTCCTTTCTATTTACTTTCCCATCATGTTTCGCCTTTAGCACATTCCTCCCAGCTCCAGCGGCTCACTTGCAAGACGCCGCATTTTTCAAATTGCTGCCATAAATCTGCAAATCAGCTGTTCCAGCGAATACTGCATGACCACACGCCTCCTCTGACCCCAGCCAGAGAGCATCAGGCTGCCTGGGCCTGGATCAAACATGGGGTTTTGGTTTTTTTTTCCCCAGTGTTTGACTTAACCAAGCAAAACCCACCCTGGGGTCAGCGGGGAGCCAAGTGCCACCCCGGGAGAGCCCCTCTGCAGCCTGAATGCAGCCTCTGTTGCGGCTCACACTGGCACTGCTATGCAAGACGCCCCAGGATCCCTATTGTACGGGCACCCCTACCCCGGGGGGGGCACAGCCGTGCCACCCTGCCCATCTGAACCCCCTGCCTGTGCACGCAGCTCACGGTGCAGATGTGCACCACTGCATGTGAGGCATCGGGGCTGAAGCTCCCGCAGAGCCAGGGGAGCAGTAATGCCTGATTTTTGCAAAGCCTGGGGCTGGAGCAGTGAGCCAGGGAACTCATGGACACTGAAACCTCCTATTTAAAAAATAATTCAGCTAATCGGTTGCTGATTCTGCCTTTTCTTCTCCTAAATTAACGCTCTGGGGCCACAGTGGCTTGTCTGTTAAGACAACTGTCCTTTCTGATCCACAGCCTAAAGCAGCAAAAACCCCCACCATTTTCCCAGCACCCACCAGCCTTTTATTCTGGTTTTCATGGTCATAGCACAGAGCACCTGCAGTGCTGGGGGCAGCTGCAGAGCCCCGGGCAGGAGCACAGCCTGCAAGCACAATGAAGTCCTGCGCTGGTGGGCTTGCAATGAGCAATGAGATGCCGGGCGTTTGGCCACCACCGTCATGAGGTCTATGACCCCTCTGGGAACCCAACCTGGAGCCAGAGAGAAAGACATTACGGATGCCCCCCTGGGGGGAGAGACTCGCAATGTCCCTGGGCTATCAGGCACGGGCGAATACGACCTGACGGACATGGCAAAGCAAACCCAGCGCTACAAGCTGGTGTACTTACACAGCTTTTGCTGCTGATGTTTTTAAACCAATTGGTTTGTCGATGCACTGGAGAAACAAAATGGGGAAACGGCAATTACGGAGGAGGCAAGCATCATATTAGGGATAGCTGCTGCTATTAGTGTTATTGCCCTCTTCCCTCTGAGCCTTATTAGGTGCTTGCATGAGAGTCAGACTCTCCTGAAATGTCAGTGAGCACAAAGCACTTGAAAATCCAGCCCTGTGGTGCCCTGAAAATCTCGTTGATTACTTTAGAGATTGTATGAACACGGGAAACTACAGCAAGCGTGCCCTCGGGCGAGTCCCAGCCACGTACAGCAGCGAGAAACAGAGGCAGGCAGGACGGAGGGGAGCCACACTTTTCAGACCTCTTCCTCTGAACCAGTTATGCTGGGAACATTGCACAGCAATCCTTGGTGCCAGGGGACAAATCCTGACACTCACATTCGACCATGGCAGCTGGGTGACAGGTCCTGTTGTTGTGCAGCCATTTCAGCAGACGTGGTACCAAGTTCCCCAGGACCGCAGGTTTTCTGAGTACTGCAACAATGCTCTGCTCCTGTTGTTGAGCAAGGGTTGCACGCAGTGACCAAATTCTTTTCCTGCTGGCAGTGGGGCATCAAGAAAGCAGATGGGCATCCTGCCATATTTCCAGAGCAAATGTCCTCAAAACTGTTGCATTCCAGGGTTTGTATTTTGCTAAATGAATGTCCTCCGATGTAGCACATCCTATATAATGTCCTTCGCTTCTCCTCATTCCTAGATCTCTCTTTGCCTCTCTCTTACCACTGCATGAGCTCCTATTTTCCAATATCTTCAGAGCAAGCTCCCATGTTCTCCATTTCAGGTATCATAGAATCATAGAATCACAGAACGCTTTGGGATGGAAGGGACCTTTAAAGGCCATCCAGTCCAACCCCCTGCAATGGGCAAGGACATCTTCAGCCAGATCAGGTTGCTCAGAGCCCCATCCAGTCTGGCCTTGAATGTCTCCACGGATGGGGCATCTACCACTGCTCTGGGCAACCCGTTCCAGTGTTTCAGCAAGGTAGGGGAAGGGACCTCCATGTGTCTTCATCCATACCCAAAGCTCTCCATCAGCCTTATTAGAGATGAAAAAAGTAATGACCTGATTCCAAAGGAAAGCCAGATTTTCCCCACTTTTCCATGAAACTCAAGCGGCTGCAGCTACAGGAACAGCCCCCAAAACTCTGGAGCTGAGCAGGAGCTTTCCTAAAGGTGAGTCACATTGCAGCAGGCAGAAACGGTCTGGTTTTTATATTGTAAGTGTGTGGAGGTACGTTCAGAGAGCAGTGCCAGCCCAGGAGAGCTTTTGGTTCAAACAGCCAAAGAGCAGGATGGGGAGCAGACGTGCTGGAAGGGAACTGGGCTTGTTCCCAGTCACCCCACAGCTCTGCTCAACTGGGACTGGAGAAGCAGTGTCAGATCTCCTGGTTTCCAGCCCAGGGACCTGTTCACAGTTAAGGCTTCTTCTGTACTTTCCCTTTTTGTGGGCTGCATGGCCATGGGTAGTTGTTGACTTCTCCTCTCCCCAGGACGTCGGTGGTTTGAGTTTTACAGACTTCCAAGACTGAGGTCCTTGCTGAGGCAGACACAGTGGGCTTGCTGTCTCCTGGGGAGTTATATTTGCTCTTCCTTTCCTTGCTGTTTTCCTTAACCTAAAATAAGATGTCCCAGACTGAAAAAAAAAGTGAGCGTGTTTTGCTCCCAGTGTCTGGATAAACATATCACTTCCCAGCCCTTAAATAGAGCTAATGGGATGATCCGTGGGGAGCTCATTGAGATGCAGCAGCTTCAGAGGCTAACAAGCAATGCAGAGGTGATGGGGCCCCATTTGCTTCCTCTGTCTGCCCTGCCAGAGCCAAAAGAGAGTTCTGCTTGGCCATACTCCACACTACAAGGCTTGAGAAATCAGCCCCCATCCACCTTGCTCTTGCTCTCCCGCAGCGCTTCTCATTATGAATATGTGGCTGTAATTAGCGCAGCCCATGCCTGCTCAGAGCCCCTCCGTGGGGACAGCTGCTGGCTGAAGCTGTCTATTTTTTCCCACCACGAAACAGCATTCATGTGTGAACATGTCGTTTGCTGGGAGCTGAGCTCTGCTGCGGCGAGAGGGCTCGGTGCTCCTCATCCCCCACGAGCCAGGAGGAGGTCCAGAAAGGCTGGGCTTGCCTCAGAGGGAAAGCAATGATCTGGTTTGGCCTTTTGATGGTGGAGGAGTTAGTATTTTTTTTGCTTGGATGGACTTTTCTCTACCTCAGACCACCTCTCCCTGGATTAAATGAAATGTTTAAATGTTATCAAGCACAGATAGTGCTGAAATTACACCCTCCATCAGTTGCAGACAGGGCTGGATGATTAGCCTTTCACATTTTGCATCAATTTAAGAACCAAAGATAGTGAGAGCAGGCTTGATATCTCTCAGAGACCCTTTCAGAAACGTCCAGAGGATGAGCCCAGAGGAGATGAACCTCCATCAGCTCTCAAAGGTGGGCCAGGCAGAGAAGCAGCCCATTTGGCCTCGCTCATCCATCCTCTGCTGGTAACTCCTGGGGCGCAGGCCAGCCCCACACCCCAGATCCTCCTGTGCATCAACAGCCCCTCTCGCTTGTGCCAGGAACGCTAGCAAAAGCATGCTTCAGTCGGTCAGGAGAGCGTGGGACATAAAGAGTCTGCTGGGATTTTGGCACTTCGTCAGCAGTGGGCATCTCCAGGCATCCGAGTAGCAAGGGGACATTCGCTCACGACACTTGTTCGCGGCTGGGGAGGGCAGGGAAGGTGCTCTCCTTGGGTCGCAGCCATGGCAGAAAATGGGGCAGCTGGTTTCTGTGAAATCCTGCATCCAGGTTTGCTGTTCCTTCCTTCTCCCACCTCCAAAACATGACACAGGGAATGGGTCCCTCTCCTCCCCTGCGATGGTCTGGATGTAGGGACTTGGTTAAAACTACTACCTCATGCCACCAAAAACACGTATCTTTTACTACACGATAAGAACTCGAAGTTACCTGGGCTCAGCAACAACAGCAGCCCACTGCTCTGTTTCCTCTACAATTTTGCTTTTGCCATCAAAGATACCTGTGTAGGAATCACAGCTCCACCACCACGACTGACACAGGGGCAGAGCAGAAGGAAACCCTCCTCTGTGCATCAACGCCTGGCATCGTTCAGCCATTAAACCAACCCTGCAAAGTCCCTCTGCTCTTTCTAGGTGACTTAATTTTGGATGCCTTCTTATATCCTTTGGACTAATCCCCTTCAAAGCTGGCTTTGCAAAAATAAACTTGCCTCTGGAAAAAGAGCCCATCTTCTGCCCTCGTGAGCTTGATTTTGTCACCTTGCACCCTGCTTGGGAGGATGTGGCAGCTGGAGGGGACCTCTGGCCGCTGACCGCCTGCTCCGCCTCTGGGCTTCTCATTGACCCTGAGCCAATTTCCTGGAGATGTTGCAGAGAAAAGCACGTTCAGCCCTTTGAAACTCCCTGCTCAGCCTCTCTCGGAAACCAGATGTCACCAGTGCCAGAGACTGCCAGCCCAAAACATCTCGGTTGACAACTAAAAGATGTTTATGCTGCTGATGGGAAACAACCCACCAAGCGAAGGAAGCTGCTCAGCAAGGGAGGAAGATTCAGCAAAAACGCCGTGAGTCAGCAGCCAAAACGGGAAGCGATGGCAATGACGGTGGGCAGGGGGAGAGCTGACGGCCTGGGAGACACGAACAGCTGATCCAGGCAAAGCACCAGCAGACCGGAGAATGGCTGCAGGGATGCAGGAGCTGCTCGCAGAGCTGCTGCCCTGCAGCAATTGGTCATCCATGAGCCATGCTCTATCCGGCTGAAGAGCAGAGGATTTTCTCTCCAACTTGATGCAAAAAACCCCATGTGGATTGAATGGGGCATGGGTTAAGCAGCCTACCACGCTGCTTCTGATTTACCATTTATTTACCGCTGGGATTTAAATAACCTGTTCAGGGCTGAATGTGAAGGATGCCTGAATCGGGCTGACTGAGCTCAGCGGGTGAAAGCCTGGGAAGAACAAGCATCGTTTCCTTCAGCTCCAGGGCAAAAGTATTTAAGGACAAGGATTTATCCAAGGAGAGTCCCACAGTGATCTCCAAACTGTCCTCACAGCCAGCTGGCTGGAAAAGAAACCATCCCATGCGCTACTGAGGATCAGGAGCCTTCAGTCCCTGGTCCACTCTGTTTTTCAAGACAGAAGCCCCAGGGCTGTCCACCCCGTTTCCTCCCCTCCCTCCCATACATACCTCTGCTGGTGGAGCTGTGTGAAATCCAAAGCTTTCACTACATCTATTGCAAAAACATCTGCAGCACATCATCTGCAACATCTGCACTACATGCTAAACCAGATATCTGAGCTCTTCATTGCAGGTTTTTGCACCACAGAAGTATCTAGAGGCCCAGAAAATGGTGTCCAGCCATGCTGGACAAGACTGGCCCCTGCACTGAAGACCTTGATGGAAGCAAGGAGGAAAGAAGGACTATAACCTCTGTTTCCCAGAGGGAAACCAGAGGGGCCACAAAAATATGTGAGCTCAGTCACTTTATAGCAGAGCCCTCTTGCACATGGCCCAATGAGCTCTTGTTGCATTTGGTAAAGCTTCACGATGTTGTCTTAAAATAAAACAATCTTTTATTGGACACTTTCTTTGTGCAGCAGCAGGCTGAAACTCTTGTCATTGCATAGTTTAGAAGCCAGGCTGTAAAAGCAGAGTGATATGTCCCTGATCATTAATGCATTTCCAAAAGGTGTTCTCACATCTTTCCTTTGCTTTGCTTTTCAGAGCCCGGATGAGAAAAAGGCTTATGTGAGCAAATCTAAAATTAATCATCTGAGCATCTTACAGATTTCCAGGTAACAAGGGCACCTGTGAATCGTTGTCTTTGCAAGACGCACAGACCTCAAAGACTATACCTCTCCTCTCTCCTCCTGCCCTTTCCCTGGGTTTGCTGCTCCAAAACTAGAGCAAACCTCACATCCTTACATAGAATCATAGAATCGTTAAGGTTGGAAGAGACCCTTAAGATCATCGAGTCCAACCGTTAACCCAGCACTGCCAAGGCCACCACTAAACCATGTCCTCAAGCACCACGTCTGCCCTTCTTTTAAATACCTCCAGGAATGGGGGCTCAGCCCCTGCCCTGGGCAGCCTGTGCCAGGGCCTGACAGCCCCTTCAGTGAAGAAGTTTTTCCTAATATCCAACCTAAACCTGCCCTGGCGCAGCTTGAGGCTGTTTCCTCTCGTCCCATCGCTTGCTCCTGGAGAGAAGAGACCGACCCCCCCCGGCTCCAGCCTCCTTTCAGGCATGCAGGCATTAGAAGCAGAAACTGGGCAGTCTCACATGGATGGGCAGAAACTTGCAAATGTTAATACAATTCTACCCCTGAAGGGGGTTGTGGATGGCAGATCCCTTCCCATCACGCTGCCCCATCCCCATTCCTCCTTGTCTGCTGTGCTGTCAGGAAGCAATGATCCTTCCCGAGCAGCCAGGACACTCCAGAAACAGTCCCAGAGCCCATGTGATAAACAGGAGCTAACAGTTTAGATCACCACCAGCACTACTAGCATCATTTCTGCAACCAAGTAAGACGTTCAGACATGCTAGACCTTGGTTTTAAGGGCGCACAATGCCGGAACCTAACACGGAGGGCAGATACACATTCACAAGTGCCGCCCACATCGTGGCTGAGTCAAAGAGCTGAGCTAGGGCGGCAAGGAAAGTGAGAGATTTAAAAATCAAGCGTGCATTAAATGTTGAGCAGGCTGGATGTCAGACTGCTCTGCCAGCAGGCTATTCCACCTATGGAAATTCCACCTATGGAAAAGAAACATCCCTGGTGAGGTGTTTCCCTGGTGGAAAACATCCCTGGTGAGAGAGACCTGCCTTAGACCCAGCCGACAGAGAATTACCATCTACATACACTTCAGCACTGATTCCTTTGGGAATGAGTGAGGGATAAAAAGGCATTTATTGTGTGAGCACGAGTATTGGGGTGGGCTTGATCCAAAGCTGTTGGAGTCCAGAGACACTTTCCATGGACTTGAACCAGAATCCTTACTGGATTGCAAAGTCCTTAGGGCTACGGGGCAATCTTTGAGCTGATAGGAAAGGCTTTGCAAGCACGGATTGATTTGTAGGAAGAACTGAGAGCTGTCGTTGTAAGACAGGGCCCTGACCCAGCATGGCAGGTTTCTTTCATTGCTGCTGTTCAATAGTTATTTGAGCAATGGCTACGTTTCACCCAGATAACGCTTTGAAAAACTGTAGAAAACTTGATCTACAGCTTGGCAAAGGGTGTGTCTGCTGCCTACCTGCAGCAAAGACAGCATTTGCCTGCCAAAAGCATGGTCTGAATTCCCAGGGATTCAGGCTGGAATTTGCAATATCCTGCCTGCCAAGCTGCTGAGCGCATATCCAGCCTTGCATGTGCTTTGATAAAATAGGGAGGAGATCCCTCTGCCACATCTGATATCTTTTGTTGCTCTAAGAACACCTTTTTCGGAGGCTTTTTTCCCATTTTGTCCAGCCCCTTCGTCTTGGTGCTGTGTTTTCCACCCTGCCAGTTTTCCCTGAGCTGTAAATCTGTGCAGAGCATTAGCAGAACTCTCAGATCCATTGTGCCCACTTTCTCCCATGCAACTGGAAGCAATTAGAGTTCATCTTTTGCAGCCCATTCAAAGAAACTTTTGCAGGATAAGGACAACCCTGCCACACCTGGAGCTTCTTCCACCCATCCTGGAGGCACAACAGAGTGTGTTCAGCCCACTTTGCAAACTTTTCCTTGCCTTTCTTGTTTTGCTGCCACAAAACAGGCAATCACAATTGCCCTGACTTCTCATAGCAACTCAAGTCCAGGCTGAGAAAAAGATTAATCAAATTTGAGCTCAAAAATGAAAGAGCTGATAAAGTTATAAGCAAAAGGGGAATATTTCTGCAAGGTCAGCGATGTGCACCTGCACGCTGCATAACAGCAACGCACTGTCCAGCCAACAGCCCATCCAGCCTGGCCACGTTCCAGTCTGAACATCACCTACAGTCTCCAGCATTGGGAGATGAAGCACCTTACTCATGACCACCCAGGAAGCATTGTCCAAAACCCATCATCTCCAGTGTCCCAGCCTTGTGCCGTAACCATTTGCAATCCTGGATTTGCAAAACGAGGGCCTATAATAGGTGCAGCAGTGCATGTGCAAAGCCGATGACTGCAAACTTATGGTCACATTACAGAATCATAAATCATAGAATCGTTTAGGTTGGAAAAGACCTTTAAGATCATCAAGTCCAACTGTTAACCTACCACTGCCAAGTCCACCACTAAACCATGGCCCTAAGCACCACATCTACCTGGTTTTTAAATACCTCCAGGGACAGGGACTCAATCTCTTCCCTGGGCAGCCTGTGCCAGGGCCTGACAGCCCTTTCAGTGAAGAAAATTTTCCTGATATCCAACCTAAACCTCCCCTGGTGCAACTACTCTTCATCTATTCCACATACATCTTCAGCACAGGGGTGAGCATGGGCGCTCAGTAGGCACCAGCCCTTTGACTGACATGACTTGTGGAGTTGGCTCCCCCATTAGACTGCATATTTCCAAGTGAATATGTCCTTAATAACAGTTATTTATTGGAGATCATCAGGAGATAAATGCAGATACCAAGAATGCCTTACCTCCTTGCCATCCCAACAAAACACGCAAGGAAGCAGCAGTGGAGGAGACTCCTGGGCAAAGCTTTCCTACGGGGCAGCACCTGGGGCTACTGCAGATCCCTCGTGTCTTCCCTGCACAACAGCAGCAATGAGGGACAGCAGGAATAAAGATAATCCAAGTGGATGGGGAGAAGAAACCCTGATTTTCCTGCTAGGAACTGAGACCACCTTGGTTTGGTCCTCTCCTCACCTCTGTGCTTACAGATGGGTATGCGTGGTGTCACCCTTGTAGGTGTGCATCCCCATAACCCTTGTGTCAGGGATCAGCAGCCCCAGTGCGACATCTGCCAGACACGCCCTACAGAGTCAAAATGTAATGGTTAAAAGCTCTCTGTCCTTGTCCACAAAACCCTGCAGGAGCATCCTCTGCTGTTCCGTGCTGCCACCGCTGTCTGCCCCAGCTGGCTGCTTGTGTAGCCCTCCCAGGAGCATGTCCCATGCTCGCCGGGGCTGTCCTGCACCCACCACACTTCTGCGTTTGCTTTTCATGGATGTTGTCCTCAGGACATCTCCTCCTTTCCAGCCACTCTACACAACTGCCTGTTCAGACCTTTTCCACCACCCATGAGCTACATCAGTGTCTGGGATCCTGCTTTTCTATCAAACCCACTCCCAACTGCTCCCCTTTTCCTGTCATCAACCACCTTTCTGAGCAAAGGCTGGGGGCTTTCCAGCCCAGCTTGGGGTGACTTTCTGTGGCCAGCAAGAAGGCAGGATGGGGACAGCTTAGCTCAGAACAACTTGCAGCCTCCCTGGCCCCAGGACCACTAAGTCCCTCTGCAAGGATATCTCTACTCTCCATCCACCAGATGCTGGGAATGGTGATGCAGGGTTTTAAACCAAAATCCAGAAGGATTCCCTTGCACACAGGGTGCTGCAGAGAGCATGGGTTCAGGGCCAGCACGGACAGAGATCCCTTGCATTTGGCGTCCCCCTTTTTGCAGAATTGAACAGAGGTCAACTTTCAATCAGTGCCTCAAGTGTCTTCATTAGAGGCTACTTGAAGGCCCTGGGCTGGTGCTGCACAGCCTCGCCAGCTCCAGGAGAGAGGTTTGCCAGGAAAAGTGCTGCAGGCTCCGTTTGTTTTGTCTGAACTGATAAGTCTGGGAGTGGGGAGATCGGCTTAAAGCGTTCCAGTTTGAGGCCCGTTTCTCACAAACTCCTAAATCCCCTTTTCTTCCAGCCTAACCCAATCCAACATATTTGTTACTAGGCTAAGATCCAGCAAAGAGTTTTATTTTGAACGCCAACAGCAAATTTTTATGACCACAAAATAAACCTTGAAATATGATATGTTTAGATAAGCGATGGGAATGCTAAGAGACTCTCAGCGAATTGAATCGAGAGGTGTGAACAGTTCTGCTTAAAGGACATTCAGAAATAATGGCACTGGGGCTGTGCTGCAGCTTCCAGGAGGAAACATGCTGGAGGCAACAGTCAGCAGACCATAATAATGCTGGTTTGAAGTATGTCTCTGCAAAGATGAGCTATACAGGAGCAAGAGGAGATGGATTATGATCACCCCTGAGGCAAGGACGAGGTCCCAGGTAGTTCAGACCCTGAAGACATACACCAAACCTGCCTCTCGAGGGCTTCTTCCAAAGCTACCGAGCTGCACAACTGGTTGCATCGTGGCTGCCTCCCGTCAAGCAGGGAGAGAAATCTTCTTCCCCTGCACATCCATGTCAAAGTAGCCTTACGTATCCCAGTGCATTTTTCTTCCAAGCATTGCGCTGAAGGGATTTCCATGCTTCCAGATGACACACTCAACCTACTCCAGTGCTTGACCTGCTCACCACCACTGCCCACGTCACTACTGCCAAGGTAGCCGCTGTTGGACAAGATCAGCTCCTGGGTGAAGAACAGCTATCTGAAGGTAAAAATAAGGAGCAGAGACAGTTTTGGTCCCTGGATATCCACAAAGCATGTGTGCTGTGTAGCCAGCTTGGAAGGGGTATGATATATCTCAAACAGCATGGATGGATAGTGCATGTGAGCTATATCCACAGCTGCCCTACCCAGGGCTCCTCAAAAGTCTGGGGTGGCCACAGCATCAGCCTTCTTCTCTAGGTTCTACATAGCCCAAGCATACCCAGACATGTCCAGGATTTCTGGACATACAGCAGTCCTCAAGAAAACTGCAGTGCTGTTGTGGGTTCTCACTACTAATGCAAAACTCCACAAATACTAAAGATTACGGCTGAATATTTAGAAATGCTGAAAATCTGCCCAGAACAGATTTCCTGATGGAAATGGAAGACATTTGCACCATGTAGCCCGGATGGAGCAATTTCTGGGGAGGAAGAGCCTGCAGCCTGCACAGTCAGGGCATCACAGGCTCCTGATTTCCCATCGATGATGAACTCAAACCACCACAGCAGCACCCTGTGATGGGTCCTATCATCCTGATGAGCAGCCACCCTGCCCAGGCAGGCAGACAATGACCTGCCCCCAGGCAGACTTCTTGCCAGCTCAGGGCTGAATTGCAGCTGTGGCACAGACCCAAGCCCAAGTCATCGTCAATTTGGAAACCCCAGGGAGCTGGGGATGTTGCAGCTCATGTCCTCAGTCCTGTCCTGTCCTCCCCTCTCAGTGCTTTC
The DNA here is from genome assembly GCF_047370975.1 of Nipponia nippon. Classification (NCBI taxonomy): domain Eukaryota; kingdom Metazoa; phylum Chordata; class Aves; order Pelecaniformes; family Threskiornithidae; genus Nipponia; species Nipponia nippon. Next base: position 27,416,412 of record NW_028262302.1, read on the forward strand.
TTCCCCTGGGGATTCAGAGTCACCATCTTAATCTTTGAAGTGCCCCACGGTCAGGATCCAGACCAGCTGAACACACCAGTAACAAGCTAAATTGGTTACCAATGGTGCTGCAAGAGGGGCAGAGCTCAGCTGTGCATTAGGAGTGCTTTCTCAGGGGGGTCATTGGTGATGGGGATGAACTCCTCCAGGAACCATCACAGACCTCCCCATCGCGTGCAAAGGCCATTTTGCTTACCTCAAGAAGGCAAAACAACACATTCTCAAATTAACAGAGCCAAAACAACAGGAGTGGCTGCTCATCTCGCTCCCAGAGGAGAGGATAACACGACAAACACCCAGCAGATGCTGGCCACCTGGCTCCAGGCGCGACTCAGAGACGCTCCAATGCGGTGCATCAGCCTGCGGAACAAAACCTGGGCTCTGACAGTCCAACACTTTCCCTTAACACTGGCATTACCGAAGGTGTTGGGGGAATGGGACTCAGTGTTGCCCACCCTCAAACCGAGGTGCAAGTCTCATCATGGTTAATATTTTAATTAAAGCCCCAGGTTCTGGAGTCAACATGATGATGGAGAGGGCTCCACTCTTTATATTTCAACCAAGTTTAGCCCCTGAAGCCTGCACTGAAGCTGGAGGCACAGTTTCTTAAATATTTTAACAAATCCATATTTTGAAGTCAGGCCCAAGGGCGAGCTGGAAGCCACCCTACCAAGCTGTATTCAATCACCCGGGTCCCATGGATGGCTCCAAGACGTATCAGGTATCCTGCTCTGGCAATGAGACCCTGCCTGGGTGTCCTCAGCCTTGTGTTAGCTTTCACTGTGAATTTTTCAAAAGAATGAACCCAAGCCTGGGACTCCTCTCTATTTTTATCGTGTTCCATCACTCCCAGCAAGAACCAGACAAACAACCCCAAGAAATGCCTCAGAAAGTCTGGAGGACAAAAATAAATGCCCAGACTGTGGTTAGAGGGGCTGAGCTTGGCCCAGCCAACTTGGGCTGGAAAACAAGCAAGCTGTTTTCTTTTAAAATAACTCCAGTGCCCAGAGAGGCAGAAACACCATCCTGCGGGATCTGCGAGGCGGGAGAGAAGGACAGGTCTGGACAACCCCAGCCTCAACATGCCCAGAGAGTGAAACTCCTGTAATCCCAGTGGTACATTAAACAGCTTCTTTCTCTCCCTTTCTGCCTCCTCCTTTCCCTCTGCTTCTCAGCCAAGGCTACATCTGGAAGCACCAAAAATAGTCTCGGAAATCCTGTTTTTGCCCAACTTCAGCCACCCACGGGCAGGGCTGGGGAGCAGATGTGGGACATGGTGGCTTTGCAGTAACATAGCCCAGAGAAGACCTGGGTTTAGCCTTCTGCTTCACTACAGAGTTTCTGTGCAACCCTGGGCAGGTGGGCATGACACATCAGCCTTTGGAGCTCCTCTTCCCCCACATGGAGATGGCAGCACCATCTCTTTGTCCACCTTATCGCCCCAGTTGCTGAAATTTTGCAGTTTGAAATAAATAAAATGGATTTGGAAAAAGCCAATAAAGTAACACTTGTGATTTCTCCAGACCCAGTGGAGGCAAAGAATCGCCCCACCAATGCCCTACAAGCCAATGCACTGAATTAAGCAGTCCACGGCCAGAGCTGGACTCAGGGAATGAGAGACACATGGACCTGTGCAGGGCATAGGGAGATTTCCAGGAATAGCCTGATCTTTTCAGGGTGAGAAACCCAGGCATGTGGATGGGATATAACCCAGAAGGAGATTTTCTAGAAACTGAGATCAAGAAACAGAGGAGACAGGAGGCACTGACATCTCTTTAGCAAGGAAAAACAGAGCTCTACGTTAGTAGGTACTAAAGTCTCTGCTAAATCCTCTGCTGAACACAGGTTTGACCTAGAGCTGTTCTTGTGAGCATGGAAAGTACCTTGAACAGGGATGAGGATGGCTGTACCAAGCAAGTTTCTACCTAACCCTAAATACTATCTTGTCTGGGACCCTGGATCATTTGGAGAACTTAGTAAAGGATCCAAGATGCTGGCTCTGGGTCCAAGCTACACCTCCAGCTGGCCTTGATGGCAAAGCAAAACCCTCCTGCTCTTCGTCTACTATCAATAAAGATGCAGCCTACCTCAAGTCTTCTGTATTCTTGGTGGGTCTTAAGAAATTCATGCAGTCCTTAGTAGGAGAGATTGTCTCCTAATGCGAGATTTCCTTTGCACGATAAAGTACACCTTAGGGCTGCTGATGTAATTCTCTCATACTAAGCTGATTAAATGCTGAGGAGTTAGAGCCTTTTATAATTTTATTACATTAGATTCCAGAGATGAAATGAATAGAAATGACCAGACACTGAAGGAGGCAGAAATCTGTGTCCGCAGATTTTAGAGACTATAAATCACATTCGGCCAATATAGCTAGGTGTCTGCAAGAACAAATCTAATAATAGTGTATCCGTCTGTTCAACAATATGGATAAACTTGGGTTATCGGTATTGTACAATATTAAAAGGAGAATTACAAGCAAGACCACAGAGAACAAGTAAAGGTCGTCGTATCGCAAGGATTCACGCCATCCCTTTGAGGAAGATCAGCAGCCGTTAGTACTGCTTAGCAACTGATTGCAGGATATTATTACCACTGCTAATTATTTGGCGTGAGAGATGAAGGTTTGCTGGGCTGGACAGAGGATGCGACATGATAAATCCATCATCCCTGCCCAAAAGGTCTGAGCTGGAACCAGCTGGACCACATCTGTATATGGAACCTAGTAAAGTCCTAGATTTGGCTGAGTTTGGAGAGAAATAAGGACTGCAGACTCCCCTGAAGAAGCCCAGATAACTCTCAAAATCAAGGCAGAAACAGCAAAATGCTTCAAGGTGCGAATCTAGATGTGGCGTTGACTTTGGGTGATTTGACTCGTTTCAGCCATCCTGGCACAAACCCCTTCATTTCGCTAGACTCTGGCTTAGACAAGTCAGCTGAGGACAGAGATTACAAATGAGGCATCTGCTTTTTGAGCTCCTTCCCATTTTCCTTCACAAGGAAAGCTGGATTTATAAGTAGCTTCCAACCAGGTCTTTGTGCACACTCTTGGGTCATATTGGCCATAAAGGCCACACGGCCTGGTTTCCAGTTGCCCGACTGGGTGATTTATGCAACTCATCAACAAAGCAGCCAGTGTGAGTCGGACGACCTAATGCACAATGTGAAATTCAAGGGATATTCATGCACCGATGCTTTACATTTTTCTCCGGGCACCGCCGTCAGCAAAACGCTCTAGTATTCAGATGAGGGTCCTATAAAAGGTCAAATTGAAATTTGCTTGCATATCTGAACAAATATTTGGGAACAATTTTCCCCATTATTCTCTAAGCTTTACGTATGGCCCGTTCAGCTGAGAAGCGTGGTCCTTTTTAAAATATTGCTAGGGACTGCAATGACTTAAAAACTGCCTGGAAGCAATTAAGAAGCTGACTATTGAAATGTATTTTCTGCAAACAAAAGTTTATTTGCTATGTATAGATAAATGCTGTCAGTGGGCTAATTTGGAAGCATTGTTGATTACCCATTGTAATGAGGCTTATTACATAATTAAAAGAGTTTTCTCCCAACTGCATTTTCCTGCTAATTAACATTTTATGCCATCTACAATGGACACTTTGGGCTGCATCAAAGACATTATTATGCAATTTTATCCTAAGAGCAGTCTATGAATTATTAATTAATATCAAATCTGTTGATTAAAGGGTAATTTGTAAGTAAGCCAGTCATAGCTAGGAACATGCTTCGCCCATAAGTATTCCCCTGAAACACACTCCAAAATAATATGGACTAAACAAAAGGTAGAAACTGGGAGTGTGAAACATGGGAGACAGGGATAATTTATGAGAACCTCTGATGTTTTTCCAGAAATTCCAGTTGTTGGTGTTTTAATTAAATAGCGTCTTCTAAAATGCTCTGTCATGTCCCGGCAGGATTCACGAAGTGAAAACGATAGACTCCTTGTTCTTTGTGCAAGTCAAACAACAACAGAAACTTACTGTACAAATTCACCGCAACCTGGAAGTTCAGATCAAAAAATACCCAGGCTGGGGGTGGAAGCAGCAGATGTTGGCAGAGATTGGAGAACGTCTACAGAAAGGCTTTTGCTGCGGCATCGCCTTAAAAAATGAAATGTGGGTCGGACCAAGGCTGCAGTATGAACGGAGGGAGGGTTGCCTTCCCACTGGTCACTTATACAAGTGCATTTGTCTAAATATAGGTTCAACCGGTCAAACCAAGCTGTCAAATGGTTACTGGGCAAAGTCCTGGCTTACTGGGGTCGAGGGCAGATTCCCTTCAACATGAGCCAATTCATCATCTGAATTGCTCTCCACAGGCGATAATCAATGCAGATCAGGTCCCATAACATCACATCCAGCCCAGCTGCACCCCCTGCTCCTCGCCCGTGATGAATGGGGGCTCTGGAGGGCAGCGTTACCCACTGGGCTTGCCGAGCTGCTGGCTGGGAGCCACCATCACCCTGAAAAGTCAAACCTTGGGGCTTCATCGAAGACCAGGCATCCCGCGGGACCAGAGTGGGAGGCTGGGAAGCACCCGCCCCGTGCTGCTCAGCCGCCGTGAAGTCAGGGCTCGTTAATCACAGGTGCCAGGACACGGCATCGTCCTGGGTTTCAGAGATGAAAGCGCAACCCGATGCACCCTCCCCCAGCCCTGGCATCTGCTCGCTGTTGCGGCAGCCTGTTTCTGCTCCATGCTCAGGCTTAAATCTGCTGCAGCTCATCCCAAGGTCAGGAGTGGTGGCATCATAATATTAATAATAATGGCAATTATAATAGCAACAACAATAAATAAATAAATAAATAAATAAATAAATAAATAAATAAATAAAATAAATAAATATAATAAATATAATGATGGTGACGACGACGACGATAATAATAATAGTAATAATAATAATAATATTCACCCTGATGATGTGCATGCTATAGCATAGCTGAAGACACCTGAAATGCACTCCACGCACTCCACAGATTGCATCTAGTCAGGGAGAGGCAACCAGACTCCTTTTTCTCCAGCAAATGCCTGTTGGGAAAAATTACTTGTAGCGGTCTTGTTTACCAACATGAGCAGGCTGCAGGAGTGCTGTGTGTTACCACGACGAGCACGCTGCAATCAGGCTTCGTGCTTTAATTATAATGGGGGAAGGGGAGAGGGAAGCACTGGGGGTGATGGTGGTGGTTGCAGCGTTACAGTTACAGCCCCGACTCTGTGCAGTAGCTCATGATGTGTCTCACACCCAATGTGATCAGTGGCATGTTACGGGTGAGGAAAATAGCAAAATAGGTCATAAATAGAAAAATAGGTCATAAATAGAAAAATAGGTCAAGCAAACAGCCACACTGCAGATCTTGGACATCTGCAGATGTCTTGGATGGAAAGGGCGTTTCTGAAGGCTAAAGGGGGATCCATGACATCTCTCCCTCAAGATCAGCTCCAGCATATTCCCACTCCCAAAAAGGTGAAAATCTTCCAGATTCCTGGTTCAAGCACACCCCCAGCCCCAAAGGTGAAGGTCCTCTCCCTTCTCATCCCAACAGCCTCTTATATGGACTCACCCTTTGCAAGCCTGTGCCTGCACACAGCCTGGCCGGGGGCACGTTGTTAACTCCTGTGGTGTCTGGGAGCGGTAACGAAGCCCAGGACCAATTAGTCGTTGTCCTCCTCCCAAGAAAAATACACAGAGAAAATAATTGTTGGAATTCATAAGCCCCTGGATACAGCAGTGATTAATGAGAGCAGCTAACTATAGAGACCTGTAGGAAGATACAGCTATGTTTACATTAGCCGTTTTCATTATGTTTTTCTCATTTTGACTTCTCCCATTATTCTGGAAGATGTAATGAAGAGCTCCTTCCGTCATGCAAAACTGAAGCCAGACAGTTCCTGAGGTTTATGGCTAGTAGAGAGCATCTGGAAGGCTTTTCTTTACAAGTCTGGGTAATTCTGAAGGCAGACTAAAGGAAAGGGGTGATCACATCATTTCTTCACACTGTATGTAGTCACCTTTAGCAAGAAGTTTTGCACTTTGGATTAGCTGACAGGTCCTACCTCAAGTGAAAAGCCCAGTGCAGAAGGTGTCGGTGATAGCAGGTCTCCCAGGTTTGGGTGCTTTTCTTTGGTCCCCAGCACCTACAGCCCTGCTGTACCACAAAAATGAGGAGGTGCTCCCCAAAACTGAAGGGACAGTCCTCTGTACGGCCCAGTGCCAGACCAGCGCTCATGGTTTCTCCATGGGCACTGCACCATTTGGAGCCATCTTTTCTAACACATTTCTGGCCATCAAGACTCCAGAGGGAAGCATGAAAACATTAACTGGAAGCAATCAAAAGCTCAAACAGTGGAAAAAGAGCCCTTTCGTTACTATTTTTCTCAGATTTTAAAAGCAGTGTCTCACCTGACTAATTTCTGCTCTTTAACTACAAGAAGGTGGAAAGCACCGAGATCGCCTATTCACCTCCCAGCTTAACTCCAGCCTCAGCATTTCCACTCCTCACTGAGCGTTCTCACAGTAAAACCAACCCATTCATTTTTAAAGCCATGAAAAGAGAGACAACAGCCACCTCTCCCATCCTGGTAAGCTCTCTGGGCAGTTAAAGCCATGCCATATTTCCTGCTTCTACCAGACTAGGCTGTGGACTTTTTGACCCTGGCCACTGGCAGAAAGCCACGCCATCCTATGGACTACAGCATTTTTATTTTTTTTTTAAATAAATGTTTCACATATGAGAGCCTATAAATACCCAAGCAATTTACTGCAGATTTACCACTCTCCATTTTTCTGATCTCAGCACTGGTGCTCCAAGTTCAGCCCCAATCCAAATTAATACACAGCAGTAGCTTTGCATGTCAATTAGAGGGAGAAGGTTATTTTCCGGCCCGACCTCTGAGATCAAGTGCTAATGCACTACAGAAAAACGCAGTGATCTATCATCCAAACTCCAGCAAGGACCGCTTTTTCCTACGAGAAGGGCTTGCAATAACTTACTCGACACCATCAGTCATTTCTTGGCCTTCCTCTCGGGGGCATTCACTGTGTTACGTCCAAGTGCTGCAGGACCAGGAGTATTCAGCCCCAGACACTGATTGAACGCAACACCTTATTATTCATTTTACGGTAGTAGCTTGATACCCAGGTCATGGAGCAAGACCCAGCCATGGAGAACAGCAGACCTTGTGCCTGGAGACTTTGAGGTTTGAGGATATGCTGCATTTTGATGGTGGTGCAATAAACGCTCCTCCCTACGGAGAGGTTGCTGGAAAGGGCAGCGGTAAAGGAAGGAGAAGTGAACTGGTAACAAATTATGTCTGGAAGCAGTCAGAAAGCACTGTTCTTAAGCCGTTCCCCTGCCTTGTGTCTTGGGTATTGGAAATCACAGTCTAATCTGTTTTCCTGCACAGACCAAGTGGGGAAGCAGCATCAAATGATCCCTGGGGCCAAAGAGATGAAGCTGTATCCCCAAAGAATGAGCTACCCAGGGGGACACAAGATGAACATCACTGCCATCTCCTCCTCTTCCTCCTGGTCTCCTCCTCTTCCTCCCTCTCAGGGGAGACCTTATCGCTCTCTACAGCTATCTGAAAGGAGGCTGTAGCCCAGGGGGGGTCAGTCTCTCTCCCCCAAGGAACAAGCGATAGGACGAGAGGAAACGGCCTCAAGCTGCGCCAGGGGAGGTTTAGGTTGGATATTAGGAAAAATTTCTTCACCGAAAGGGCTGTCAGGCCGTGGCACAGGCTGCCCAGGGCAGGGGCTGAGTCCCCATCCCTGGGGGTATTTAAAAGATGGGGAGATGTGGTGCTTAGGGACATGGTTTAGTGGTGAGCTTGGCAGTGCTGGGTTAATGGTGGGACTCGATGATCTTAGAAGTCTTTTCCAAGTAAATGATTCTACTTTTCTAAGCCCCAAACCCTGTGCTGGCCCCATGGCTTAGCAAAGGACTGTGACTCTGCTCTCCTGCGTTCTTGCAGCCCCTTGTCTCCCTGGTGAGCCCAAGTCCGTGCCCATGCATGGTTGGGACAGGCAGCAGCTATCATCCAGAGCATGAGATGCTGCCATCAGCCTCCCCTGAGACACAAAACAATCCCTGCCCTGGTCCCACGCCAAGCTGCCTGTACATCCAGGGCTGCAATAGCAGCACTCGTGGGGGATTTGTCCCTGCCTTCACGGGTCAGGAGCTGGCTGGCTGGCAATCTGTGACTGGGCTCACTAGAGGCCAGGAGGAGCACAGCTGGGCTGGTGTCCCATAGCTGCAGGGAAGAGCTTCCAAAAGACCTGCTGGAGCCCAGCATGGCTCAGGATATTCTTTCAAAGGGAACATTCGAGGGCAAAAAGGAAAGAAAGAAAAAAAAAATCAATCTTAATTTTCTCCCATAATGACCTTTACTTTCCTGCTCTTTCCCTCCTCCTTTCTTAGAGGGAAGCTTTTAGGCTGGGAACAGGTGAAAAGCTAGAAAGTCTTCCCCTTAGCACAGTACCCAACACTGAGAACTGATGGCATCCTGTCCCTGTGGGTAATGTGAGCTGGGAAGGATGCCAAAAACCTGGGAAATATTTCCAAATACCTGCCGCATGGTGCGATCTGTGCATCCCTGGAGTAAAACAAATCTGCTCATCAGAGATGCTCCTGTGAAAGCAGCGGTGGGAGATGGTTTACGGGGGAGGAAAAAACCTCTCTGGACAGAATGGTCCCTAACGCCGCTGCAGCTGGGAAAGGCAGCACATGCCCCTTCGCTCTCAGGAGCAAAGCACCGTCCCAGGTGCCCTTCAGGATAGCTCAGAGCCTTGTTTGCCTTTTTTCCCCAATTGCATATTCATCTGCTTAGTTTGTAAATCCCTGGAGCCTCGTTTGTCCAATTAGTGCTTGCTGAGTCTCTTGCTACTGGCAAATAATAGGCTCTTCCATGCGCTATTGCATTACCCAAAAGAAAATTACTTGGCAGCTAAGAACTGAGGCGTCTTAGTGCCACAAGGAACTGAAGGGAGGAGATGCAGCTCCTGCACCTTAACTGGCCCTGACGTAAGCCCTGCGCAGATGGAAGGGCTCAGCCTCAGCCCTTGCAGGGACATGAGGTTGTTTCAGTGATGTTTTGGTGTTCTGGGAACTGGGATTTGAGAAAAACTTGCCCAATCCAACCATATCCAACAGCGTTGCAAACAAACCGCTTTAACTTCATGCCTCTTGGCATTCACATTACAGGCACTGTAGCATCCCACAGTTCCTTAACGGCATTTCTTGCTTTGCTCCCCGTTACAGCTTACTGTTGGTGAAAGTTAATCTGGAAGCCTCCCCTCCAGTCAGACCTTTTGCAGAAGAATAAATCATTTGAGTGGGTTAAAAAAGATTCTCAAGCATTTGAGGAATGAGAACATATGGGGGGGGGGGGGGGGGGAAGCTCTTTTTTCCCCCCTCCTTCTACTGGTGCCATTAACCACTCATTGAGAGGGCTGTTAACACCACCAACACCCAGTCCCCTCCAGCCCACCAAACAGGTGGCTGTTCCACTGTCTGCTGAGTGTAACATTAGCGTGAGACCGGTGAAAATCAAATTAAACCCTAACAGACTGCCTCATCTCACCTTGAGCAGATCATCCCACTGCACTCACCTAAATCCCTCCAAATTTGGTCCATGCATTTCTGAGTACTCCTTGAGGCAGAACTGAACCGACATCAACGTTGGAAACACTGGTGGAAATTAAGCAGCAGACCTTGACAATTTGGGGCTGGGGCACCTAACATGGCAGTGGGACATCTTGCCGGAGACCCATCTCTTGGTTTGTTCGGGGGGAAAATAGGGGGCAAAGATGCAGCATCCAGATGCAAGAGCAAAGAGGGATATAACTACTGAAATCAACCATGCTGGGATGCAGCAGGACCACAGAGCTCAGGTTTTCTTTCCTCTAGCCTGACATTTAGGCTAGACATATATATTCCTTGACAGAGGTTTGTCAGCAATTTGACCTGCGCTAATTCTTCACCTCCAGCTGGGAGAGAGCTGCACACCAGAAATCAATCTGCCTTGCCTTGATTTCTTGTCCGGCTGCGTGCAGTTCCTTAGGAAGAGGCAAGCGTGTCCTTCTCTGATTTATCATACAACTTTAATAAGTGCATTTTATAGTTTAGGTCATATCCTTTCATGAGTCCCATTATTTTAGCAACAAAAATGTGCCGTAAAAGTGTCTTTCTCCAGCGGAGTCAACTAGCCCTTCAGTTCAAGCCCCCCTCGTGACTTGGAAAGAAGGAATTTTGTTTGCCAGTGTTGAATAAGACACCAAGATGACAATATAAGTGCCTAAAAAGGTGTGTAAAGTAATTGCAGCTGCAGTTAGAGTCTATTGAGTGTGGCTATAACATCGCTCACTCCCCCAGGAGGTGTTTGGATCTGCTGTCTATTTGCAGCTTGCCAAATCCTGCCCCTGGAGAAGGCTCTATGCCTGCAGGTCTGTTCTTCCTTTGGCTCGATTTTGGCTTTACAGGGGGTAAAGGAGAGCAGAATTGGCCTTGGATCTGCTGGAAGACTGTCCAGAGGCCAGCTTAGTATCAAGTAAATTCAAAGCTCCATCAGACTTTAGTGGGCATTGGGTCAAACCCTTAGTTCTTCTCCAACTAAAAAAACATTAGAACTGGAAATAAGCCAAAACCAGAGATACTTGCCTGAATTTCAGAATAAGCTGAGTCTGAACCCAGTTCCTAAAACCTGAAGTTCAAACTAAAGCAGGGATTGATCTGAGTATAAACTCCTGATCTAAACCCACCTGGGTTTCAGGGACAGCTTGGCACAAGAGCTAACCCCACCACATGGCCTCTTTGCTAGAGAAAAACAAGACCGAAAGTCAAGCCATCCTTACTTGGCTTTCACAGAGGGCCGATGACTTCCTTTTCCCCACATTGCTCCCTTAGCCATCCCTCTCCAACCTGACAAAGTACTGCAGGCTGAAACCGAAACCAAACTGAAATTCACTTCCCCACAGACCTGGGGGAGAAATCAGTGCATCCTTGGCCGGTGGTGTTTGACTAAGTCCAGATATTCAGACTCACCCTTCCACCTTACTTATTTCTGCTAAAATCTGTGCATCCCCAGTGTTTCTGTACCTGTATGATCATGCTTTGTGCTCTCCAGGTGAGTTTAGTAGGCTCTACTGCCTAACAAACTAAGTAAGTTTAAATCTTGGCTTCCAAATTTGGGGGGTTCTCATTAAAAGAGGAATTTGATTTGAGACAGCAAAGTTTGGATATGACAGAGGTGTTCCCCATCAATTTTTGCTCCCTACCAAGGCAGGGTAACAGCCCTGACCACTCTTTTGCACTGGTAGAAGCAGCACATCGTTGCACATGAGATATCTGCCCCTACATCTCTTAAAATGGGTGGACGCTAATGAAGGGAGGGAGGAAAAAAACGCATACCACTTTGAGTGGAGCTGCATTAGGAAGCTGCAGAGGACTGCAGGACACAGAGAGGTGAGCCAAAGCCTCCAGAAGCACAAACCTGCAGGTGGTCCATGGGTGCAGCCACCAGGCTCCCACCCCAGCACCGAGTCCCATCCTCCTCCATCCAGGACAGCACTACAGCTCACCAGCATGTCGCAGACGTTTCAGGAGACCTTTCTGCCACGACGCAGGATTGCACTCTGGGGCGGCCAAGGAGAGACGCAAGACCTTTCAAGCAGGAGACCATGGCGCAAGATGGGGACAACCCCATCCTCTGGCTTTTGAAACCATGTTTCCAGCTGGACAGACAGAGAGGAAACAGCTCTAAATTTAAAAAGACATCCCAAATTAGCAAACCTGAGCTGAGCCAGACTGAAGGATTAAATAAAATAAGACAAAGGCTGACAGTGTCTATTAACCTGCTCAGGGCAGAGTAAATATTTGCATGCTAGGTCTATTTTGCTCTTCCAGCACACATCCCCCTGTCAGCACATAAGCTGGGAGATTTCGCCACTCAGATGTGCTCAAAGATCTGCCTTCACCATGAGGACTTCACGTAGATCCTGTCTCGCTCTTTTCTTTGCCTTACTCCAGAAAGAAATGGAGACCCACCTGCAAAGGACACGTCCTCAATTTTCTGCACGCCAGACTGAGGTGGGGTGTGGGGATCAGCATGGACAGGACGAGCTATGTGCCGTCCGTATCAGCATGGCTAATGGGGTCAGCAAGCAGAGCTCTCCCCATCCACCCATAGATCTCTTCCATCCAGGAAGCATTCAGTCACCTCCATCCCACTCATTCAAAGATCCCTCTGCAAGCAGAAGATGAAACCCACAGGAAGGTGTATTTGCTCTATCACATTTAAAGTTTCACATCTTCTCTCTTTCTCACAAGCACAAGAGCTGGAAATCTGCATTTCTAGTCAATCGTCACCTAAAACTCTCCAGCAAGTAGCTGAGGACATGGGGTCCCCTTTAATTAAAAGGCAGCCATGCTTGTAATAGATGTAACTTTTACTTAGCTCTACATGACTTTCCTCACTGGGACTAGAGCCACCGGTCCTGGGCTGCACCTACCTTGGAGAGGCTGGAGGTGTCCTCTCTCCTGGTTGAGCTTCCTCCATCTTCTTCAAGGGGAACTGTAGAGCAGAGGTTGGAGAGGAGTTAAGCAGGGATTTATGGACTGGATTTGCCTACTGAAGAGGCAGCTGGAGGTGTATTTGGCATTAACGCACTTTTAAAAGCACTAGATGTTTTTATTCAGGATTCTGCTATGTTTGCTGGCAGCATCACCAGGAATGGCAGGGGTTGACCGAGCTGGCCCTGACCCCTTGAGGGGGGTCTCATTTGGCCATGCAGTGGACACCCTGGCATGACACAGTGAATGCAGCAAACAGGAGCTATATCTGGCCCCAGGGAATGAAAACATACAGCTGGGTCACGGCTGCAGTGCCTGGATCTGGTCCTGGAGCTGCTTTTGCAGATGCTGGGTGAAACATCGTCCTTGATCTGACACAGATAAAGCTATCGGAGATGGTCACTCACCTGTATTTAAAAGACGCTGCCTGTGACAACCGGTGTTCAAGGGTCCTTGCTCCACAACGGGACTAAGACAACCTTTCCCAGGCAGTGGGAAATGCTCCACTGTTGCTTTTGCAGACAGAAAGGAGATACTCTATTTTATTACTATAGTCACATAGTAGGGAAAAGAGGCAATAAAAATTTCCCGTATGAACTAATGGGGTATACATACATTCACACCCAAATATTCTCCCTTCAGCAAAAACCAAGACATCTGCCTTTGAAACACACACTCAGCATCACACGGCAATTATTCTTTATGAGCCTAAAGAGGCACTGAGTGAGTCACGGCTCCATTGCGGAGTCGGTTTCGCTCTATTTTGCAAATATTTGCTCTTGAGCAATACCGTTATTTTTGTCGCGCCTGCAGACCGGGTCCTTTGTGGAAGGCGTCTCGTTGTATACAAAGAGATAGCTGCTAAACTCAGAGATATAAAAGACCTCAACAAGCAAGCGCGTGCCTATGGAGAGTGGTCCAGGCCATGCTGCACCAGCTGCTCTGCGCTTGCAAATCACGCGCTGCATCCCAGCATGAAGCGCCGACGAGCAAAACTCCCGAGAGCTGCTGCTTTCCCTCTGGAGGGCTTCTTCCAGCTCAAGCTTTTAATTAGGTGCGTTAAACACTGTTGTCTCCACAGCCATCGTTGCCATCAGCCTCTGTTTTGGCAGCAGCAAAGGAGAGGCTGAGTCCACCCACGTTGCATCCAATCGTCGGTTGATGTCATGAGCCTGTAATCTATTCTAGACACAGATCCCAAGATGTCAGACACTGGTTTAGGCACCAAAACGCTTGGGGAAGTAACTGCTCCATGAAATCATGGGTTTCCACTCTGTGCATAATGGGTGTTTTAGCACCACGTTCTCGACTCTGAGCTTTCAGGAGGATGAGCCGAAGCCGTGATTCATGGCTGGATCGGCTCTTGATTCCGTGGGACAGGCTGCGTCTTGGATGCTGCGCCTTCATCCCATGATGCTGTGTTGTCCCTTCACACGCAGCCATACCCCTCCACGCCTGAAAAATAGCAGCTCCCCTTTCCTTCCCAGCTACCTTCAGACCTGCAAAGTGCCCCAATCTGAAATATGAACCACATGGAGCTGGGGAAGGACCCACACAGGACCCCACTGTTGCCATCACGGACCCTCTGGCAGGGTTGGCCCAGGTCCACTGTGTACCGGCACGTCCCCCGTCCATGGCAAATTGCTTTAAGGAACAAAAAAAATCACCCAGTTTGTGCTAAGAACAGAGAGAGCCTGTTCCTAACACCGCATTAAAACGCTTAGCTTAGTGTTGTAACAGGTTTTTCAAACATTTCTGGCTCCGGTAAAATATTTTAATAACACTAATAATATTTATCATGTGGTTAGGGATGTTTGGGCTCGAACAAGCCATAACTCCAGCTGGCAGAAACCCCAGGAGCCAAATAACTCCTCTCTCTCGATCGTGAGTTCATGTCCATCACTTGCATGCTCCCCGTCCCATCCCCAGTGATGGGAAGCAGCACTAAGCCCTTTGGGAAAAGCTTTTTTGATGGCCTAAAAGACTTAGGCACATAATGCCGCATAAAGCCAGGGAGGCTTGAAGCCAGATGTTTTAAAGCAATTCCAGCACGTACTGAAGCAAACATGTTCCCATGAGGGTTCGAACCAAGCCTTGGGGAATTACCTTGCAGGAAAAGGTGCGACAGCTCCCGGGGCATCATCCAGAGCAGGCACTGAGCGGGATGGAGAGGATCTGCCGGGTTCAGAGAAGTCGTCACGGCCACTGGATGCCACCAGCCCGCTCGGCAAGAGCGGGTGCTCCTGCTCCAGGGGCTGCAGCGATTTCCTAGACCTCTTATCCTGCCAGTACCTTGCCGAAAAAGCCTTATATTAATCAATTCTTTATTAAGACAACTATTTCTACTCCCTAGGAGATGTCACTCAAATGGTAGCGGTGCTTGTCGGAACGTGCGGCTCTCCGGTGGGAAGCGGGGGTTTGGGTAAACAGGATATTCCCTGTGGGGAGCACTTCCACCTACATCCCCCAGCAGGCAGGAAAGAGGCGGATTCCTGAAGCAGAGTATTTTCCACTCACTGATAGAAAGAGGTGGACAGAGCCCCAGGCTATTCTTTTCCTGTTATGTGAGCAAAGTTTTAGGTGGGTTTCTTTTTTTTTTTTTTTTCCATTTCTCTCGGACATTCCAGATTTATTTCATTGATTTAGTCAAACATCTGAGTCTGCCACACCTATTTATTGGGGTTTTCACCCTGGCTTCAGGATGTGTGATGTGTGCATGTCTGCTTGTGCACGTGCGTCAGCCCAGGATGATTTTTACACTGCTTGAAAAGTGCTCACTGCTTAGAAAGGGCTCTCAGCAAAGACATCAGCATAGCTCCCTGTGGTGGAGGAAAAACACCAAACAGAAAACCGTCAGCTGAAATCCCAGGTCACATAAACAGCTATGTATATGTCCCCCTTTATTTCTATACCATTAATTAGGGATTCATTCACAGGGCATAAGCAGCATCAGGTAGCTGTGTGCAAATCCATTCACTTGCCTTCTTCCCCTGGATTTCTAATTTGTAATTTCTAACTGCTGCCGGGGTCCTGAGCCTAAAACAGCAAGCTTGATACAAGCACAGGGCATCAGCCAGGCTCCTGCTGGAACCATCCCACCTGCCCCATCGCCAGCTCTGGAGGCAATCAAGGCTGGTGGTGCTACTCCTGGTCCTCAGGGGGCTGCAGAAGACAAGCCAAGGGGAGAGGTCAGTTCTACAGTCAGGTCTTCTGCAAGGTGCTGCAGCGTCTTAACCGTATCGTGCTACTCAGGAGCCCGTGCACAGTACAATTAAGCTGTAAGGCAATCAGGAAACCGTGCTTATTAGGAGGTGATCACACTCCCAGGATGTCAGTGGTTGTAGGCCTGCCCAGGGGGACCCAAATCCCTTGGGAAGGAGATAAGCAGCTGATAAACAGTCCGGCTGTGATTTACCTTTTTGCATGGTAACTGAGCCAGGAGGGGATGGGGAGAGGAATTGGGGAGCTGAGGGCAGAAGGATGTGACGTTTGCTATCCCATTTAGCGTGTGATGCACTTGAAACAACATCTCCTGGAGCAGGCACACACTGAAGCCTGGGTTAAGCCACTGACTTTTTTTTTTTTTTACTATAAAAACAGAACATTCCATGATGGATGATAGGACTTCAACAAGCACGTATCCTACAGTGCCTATGGAGGGAATTAATTCAGCGGGAAGGGGAGGGATGAGAGGTTGAGTACGGGTAATTAGAGCATCAGCTGGTGTAAAATTGGCTTTGGTAGAGCTGTGCTGATTTATCGCAGCTGAAAATCTGAGCTGAGGTGGGAAGGAGCAGCCAGCAGAGAGGCATGAAGAAACTTCTCTGCTAGAGGGTGGTGCAGCTTTGGAGCAAGGGCTCAGGGTGGCATCTCCCTCCCCAGGGGTTTTCAGGGCTCAACTAGACAATAGGAACCAGCAAAATCCCATTTTGAGGAGCAGGTTGGATAGCAG
Organism: Nipponia nippon; assembly: GCF_047370975.1. Classification (NCBI taxonomy): domain Eukaryota; kingdom Metazoa; phylum Chordata; class Aves; order Pelecaniformes; family Threskiornithidae; genus Nipponia; species Nipponia nippon. Next base: position 27,432,984 of record NW_028262302.1, read on the forward strand.
ATCGCCCAGATATCCCTTCCCACCAGCATTGGTGTGATCCACGATCGTGTGTGTGTGGTTCACTCTTGAAGGACACAACACAGTGTGACTTCTTCCCCATTAGCTTGTCCCCCGCCGTCCCGCAGCACCAACCCAATGTGGTGGCACAACCCTGATGCATATGCAAAAATCCTTACCGAGAACAGTCTGTCAACACATCTAGACTAGCAACCCATCCTGGGTCTCCCTTTTGTCAGGTCCAACTGCGTCAACTGACCCCTCATCAAGGCAGAGACCCCCATGGTCCTTCAGCAAACCCTGGTGCGACCACTGACCCTTGAATCTGCTGCCACACAAATTATTATCAATAACAAACCCAACAACAAGCTGATGCATGGTGCAAAACGCACCGAGGGGCTTTCACTGGTGCAAGGAGCGGGGCTGGGGTCCCGTGGGCTGGGCAATGAAAAGCCCAGCACACTCAGGGTTTGCAGACAGTCGGCATCTGCAGCTGGGGAATATCTTCCGAAAAGCTGGTGGCTGCCACGCAGCAGCACTCCCCACCCTCTGGGCTGAGCTTTTTGGAAGGCGCAGCTCCCCAGCCAGCGCCCGAGGCTGCAATATTGAAAGGAATCTGAACAGTATTGAATTTCACTGGGATCTGAGCCCCGGCCCCCTCAGGTCCCTTTCCAAAGCCCCAGCCAGCAGAAGCAAACACAGCCCTGGGAGAGCAGCATCACTTTATCATCAGCAACACGCACGTCTCTTACAGATTGGTGCTGGCCCTCCATCTCCACGTGCCTCGAAATGCGCTGCTCCCAGGGTGGCCACCTCCAGCAGGACAGCACTCCACCACAGGTCCGTGTACCAACTGACTGGCTGCTGCTAATTACCCTTGATATTAGAGCTGTCAAAAGCTTGTAAGCCTGTAATTAGAAGCAGAAAGAGGAGATGGATAGGTGGCAGAGGGAAGACTCGAAAGCATGAGATGCTGCAGGTCAGCGGGCAGGCTGGAGAACACGTGCAACAAGAGACTTCCACGGGCATCGTTAATCTGGATCCTTTAATTGGGAGTTTGGAAGAAGCCTTTTCCATCTGTCTTCAAGGAGGGAGGGCCAGAGCTGCCCCAAGGAGGCTGGAGCAGGACAACTACCAGCCGCTGCGAGGCTGGCATCAGCGCTCTTGCAATGATTGCCATCTTCCCTCGCTGCGAGCAGCCTCCTGGATGAGGGACACACATCACAACACGTCCCTGGCCCCTTCCCTCTCCCGTGCTTGCTCAGCCCAGCAGCCCCAGGGGAGGATGAATTTCCATTATTGCTTTCAAGTCTTGCTGCTGGTTATTGCTTACCGCTATATCAGCCATCAAAGTCCCCATGAATACAGTGAATAGGACACAAATTGCAAATTAGGCTTTAATTAGAAGCTGGCACCTGCTTTCTGACCAAGAAATACAATGAAGATGTCTCTATGTTGCTATGGCAGTCCAGAAACATAGATTTCTGTTTCAGGACCCTTTGAAGACAAATTTACTCAGCACTATAAACTTGTATGCCAAAGTGATTAACACTTTAATGCTAATATCAAGCTGGACCAGTTACACACATTTTATTCATTAGAAGGCATCATTTTTCAACTGTGTCTTATCAGTATGTAAATGAGATTTTGACTCGGTCGTTGTCTGCTCCCAAAAGCGCAGCCAAAGTGAATTCAATTAATGCGATTTACATCCCAATGTGACACGGGAGGCTGTGCGGGGCTTGATAAGGCAGCCAGATGGGAGCTGGGCTCCGGGCACTGCCGTGCCATCGCCCTCCACGTCCTCCCGGCTCCCCATCTTCACTGGGCACCCCCAAAACAAGACCCCCAGCCAACCCGAACCCAAACCTGATTCTCCCCTCACCTTGATGCTCCTACTGGCATGGGACATCCCATCTCCTGCCACCACCCTGCTGCTGGAGCCACCAAGACGGCACTGAAGCCACCAGTGACAGCACAAGGTCACACTGGGGTAAATGAGGACAAACTCCAGCCTTTCTTTACGGTTGGACTTGATGATCTTAAAGGTCTTTTCCAACATAAATGATTCTATGATTCTTCTCAGCTCAGGCAAGCCCTCCAGCTGTGCAAAACAGCTGGTTAAGCAGCTTCCACTGCAAGGACAGACCTTCAGGAGATCCTGGCTCCGTCCTTAAAAATCCCTCTAGCTTTTCCCTGATTTGGGGCCAAAAACCTGATCCTGCTTATGCCAAGGCCAGACTGGAGGCAGCCTGTTGCTTTCAGCGCTACGTCAGGCACCAGCCACAGATTTTGGTGTAAACACTGACGTAGGGTGATGTACACGGGCTCAGGCTGCTCAGCTGGGCTAAGGGGAAGAAGGAGACTTATTCTCAACCCCTCATGCCGTACAGCAGCTCTGCACGTCATCATTTTACCCAGAAACCTGAGTTTTGTCTCATAGCTTGAGATTTTTCTGTGGGCCCCATGGCTCTTGACACCTATTTGGCCAGAGCTGGCTCAGAAGCAGGGAAGGCACAGGCAATCCCCTCTTGGGAATGGCCTCATGGACACTTTGCCAGTGCCTGGTCATAACAGGATGTGGTTGGGTCTAAGAGTCATCCCAAAACCCCTAAAAACAAGGCTTAGTGCCTGCTTTTAATGCAAAACAGAATAATTTGTCCAAAAGAGCTACTGATATAGATGGTATATGCAAGAACACATACCCAAGAGCCTGAGAGGAAAAAAAAAGAGCCTTTTCCTTAAGTGACTGAGCTTCATCTGAAAAATAGGTGTTTCTGCCCCTGCTCGTGCCAGGACACTGCCCAGATGTTGCATGGAGTCACCTCCTTGGCTGGAGGTTTGGAGGGCTGGGTGCAAGGCTGAAGGCCATCATCGCATTATTCACCAGGCCAATTTGTGCCCAGCGTAATGAATTTTCTTGTGAAGGAACGAGCCCTTGCTCACATTACCAAAGCAGGCAGTATTTATTGCTTTGTTTATGCAATGCTGCTTGTATCCAGGTAAATCACCGATGTCTCTCCTGACCCCAAAGTTTGCCCTGACCCTGATTTGCCCTTTGCCCACCCAATGTGGATGCTCATGTTTGAGCACAGGGTGGGTCCGCAATGTAAATACAACCCGTGGCTCTGAGCGGGCTCCCGTCCAGAGCTGGCAGCTCCAGCGTGGCTGGGAAACAGCGATCGAGAAAAGCCCACATGCCTGTGACAGCTAATTAAACCAGGGAATGCGCAGCCCTGCTGTCGGGGGAAATGCAACACCTGGCTGCACGGAAAGAGCCAGGAGAGCAAAGTAGTGCTTAGCTGGTGCTGTAACTAAGAGCCATCCACCCTCTGTTTGCAGTCCTGCAGGGAGCTGAGGTCGGCCCCAGCGTCCCTGAGCTCACCCTGCCCGCTGCACCCTCGTCCCCTCGGGGATACCCTCCCTGCCTCTCCTCTCTCACTGCCAAAAAAGCCTCTCATTTTTTGTGGTTGCATAACTCATTTTCCTGATTGTGTAGTGCAAGGTGGGAAAGCTTTTCCAGGCACCTCCCTGTCCTACCTGCTCCCCTTCAGCTCCCACCCAAGCACAGATGCTCGTCCCCTGCCTCCCAATGCTCCCTGGCCCTTTTCCACCTCCTGCAGCCCCACAGCCCCATCCCAACCAGCACCCCAATCCCACCGGCTCCCCCGCAGCAACCCCCCCCACTGGCAGGGATCCATCCCAGCTCAATTTGATTTGCAGGCATGGATTTTGTTGGACAGACCCATTGCGCTGAGCTCCCAGGCAGGGAGCTACCATTAATTCATTGCATGCCAATCTGCAGCCAGCTAGCAGTTTGGTATCTCACCTGTGAGCAAGGTTAACCTTTTTCCACAAATAAAACTTTCCACAATAATTATTCACCTTAACAGAGGGATCGTGGAGGGAAGCAAAGAGGAAAAGACGTTTCTAGAGAGGCAAATTCTGCCTGGGAGCTGGAGCGGTCCCCATGACCCCAAACACAAAGTCAATTGTTGCTCAAAATCTTCCTTTATAGGGTTCAAAGGACAGGCAATAAGCAAGCTCAAATTATCGCCAGGCCTTAATGAAATTGCATTCAGCCTGAGCAGAATTGCCCGCTTATTCATGCAAATTCACTGTAACCAGCTTACGCACACTATGCAGCGCAGGGACCTGTGGGAGATCCTAGTTGCCTGGGGGAGATTAGGAGAAGAAACTCAGGACCTTGTATCAGCACGAGCAGCTAAGGTGCTTCCAAATATCCCGATTAATGCCCAGATTGGCCCCGCATTAAAACAATATAATGGGCCCTCATTGTCTGAGTGCATATGACTGTTAATGATGGGGAAAGTCCCCGAGCGCTCGGGACAGCCTCCAGCCAAGCAGCCCTACGGGTCCAACCAGGGAAAAACGACATTGCATTGATCAGCTGGTTCCCGGGCCTTAATCAATACCTGCTTTGACTATGTGGAAATGCTCATTTATCTGTCGTGTGCAGATAATAATGAGATTGTCAAGGTGGCTGACTGAAAGAAATGCCGCCTCCTCCTCGGATGCTAACAACTCCTGCAGTGCCAGCATCAGCGGGAATTCTCATTTCTCATTCCCGCACGGTTGCGAATTTTAGATAGAAAACCTCGGTGGCTTGTGCTGGCTGAGGTAGGCATCCAAAGCCACTGCTCGCCAGAGCACACAGGGGCAGGACTGTGTTTTGCACACACCAGAGAGGCTCCCAGGGTTTGCTTTAGAGAAATGTGGGCACCCAGCACCAATGACCCTCACCCAAGTACCCTGCCGAGCACAGCTTCAGCTCCACCTTTGGGACAAAACCTACGTTAATCTCGGCAGTCTCATGTCAATGAGTCCAGAGACCTTGCAGTCATCCAGGCGGGACCGACCTCATCCAAGGTGGACTTCTGCCCCAACGTTGGCCACAAAGGCCATGCCTGCCCCAGAGGAAACGGGTACTGGCAGGGCACACCTGAAATAAAGGTGCAAAATGAGTCAGTGAACACGTCCCGGGTTCATCTTTCATCGATGGGATGAGCTGAACATGGAGACAGAGACAGGTTCCAGAGACACCTGCAAGGGGAAAGGGAGTTACTCCAGGTGCAAGGGCCACAGTTTAGTGTCAGTTTTCAGTTACTATGGGGTAAATCGGGAGTGATCCAAATGCACACCATCACTCGTGTGCATCTGCAGTCTTGCAAGCGATGGGGGAGTTTGGCCTCGCTGATGAAGCCCTGTAGGAAGGAGCAGCCAGAGGAGCTGCCCAGGACCTGGGGGATGGAGGGAGGAGTGAACAATATTGGGCTGGGAACTCCACAAATCTCATTGAACTTTACATCTGGTACAAAGAAAGCCAACAAAAAAAGGAGATCTAAGTGCGTGTAGCTCAAGGCCGGGGTTTGAAGAACAGGGAGAGACAGGGCAAAGGGAACGGTGGGGCACAGCACAAAGGGCAACAGCCAGCGCAGGCTGTTTGCTCCCCAGTTAGACCCATCCCGCCACCAATTTTTTAGAGCAGATAGTGCCAGTCTCCAAGTGATGCCGGGGTGTTCCCAGGGCGCATGGTGAGCCTGTCACCAGGGAAAAGCTACATTCCTACAAAACAGATGGGCAACGCTTGCTCTTGCGTGGTGGGAGGAGAGGCAGCCCAAGTGATTATTTTGTAGCTGCAGGAAAGAGGGGTACCTTTGGAAATGTGTTATTTTTCCGTTTGTTATTTTCCTATTTAATGAGGCTGTTGCAGGGACACAAATGTCAACTTCCTTTTCCTTATCAGCTGGGGGAAAAAAAAATAACAGGCTGCTGACCCCGGTTAACTCCTTCCCGCAGCCGCCAACGGCAGGGTGCTTCACGCACGTTAGCTGCATCCCCTTGAGGTCAGTGGGTTACGGATCTTCCCAAGGGTATCTATTTCAAACCCAAAAAATCCCCCACTGCCACAAAACAACAGCCGAAAGGGAAAAGGGGGCTTGTTTTTAACTGAGCCTGTTGATATAATTGGGTGCCTGAAAGCAAGTAAGAGCCGTGTATTTCCAGGAGCAGCTTTGTGGCCCTGATAAAGCCCATCCAAAATCCACTCCCTGCCACGAGACGCCTTCAAACACCCTGAAAACTGCAGGGCTAGGGCACTGAATATCTAAAGGCAGGAAGGACTAAGAGTGAAGGTGATTTAGTAGAGACAGGACAAAAGATGGGCAGGACAGTCAGGGCTCAAACTGAGACCTTCCTTCACTACATCACTGGTCCAGGCTGTCCAGGGGGTGGTGGGATCTCCATCCTTGGTGGATTGAGGTTTTCAAGACCCTAAAATAGCCCATCCCCATCAAAGTCACATTTCTCCCATGGAAATGCTTCAGTCAATGGTTTGTATCTCTCCCACCAGCCCAGAAGCACCAGCCAAGTGAAACGTTGCCATGACCCAAGCAAGTCCCATGGGGAGTTTCTTGCAGCCAGGGTCTAACTTCAGCTAATCTAATGGAAAGACCCGGCTGCAAAACATGCACGTGTGGGTATAACCCTAGAAAGCCAGAGTTAATTAAGCCTCTCACTGGCAAAAGCTTTTAATTGCATAGCAGCAGCCTGTCCGGAGGCTGGGTGACTTGTGCATAGCTGCAGGGAGACTTTCTGTGCTCACGCTGCCATGGCACGCAAGCCCGTCCACCGCGCTGGAGAGCCCAAAGCAGCAGGGGAGGCAGTTGCCACACAGAGCCAAGGGTCTGGCCCCTCTCCCCAGCCAAACCTTCACCCCCAGCCCAGGGGTTCAGGTGAAACCCTGGAAGGGTTTGCAACCCTGACTTCTCCCACTGGTCTTGAGCAACCTCTCTCCAGCCCCACACATTGCTCCAAGGAGGGGTAAGAGACCTCCTCTGCCCTTTCTCACCCCAAAATACTGCTCTGGGGAACACTCTTGCATGGTTGGCATCAAACCCCTTGCTCTTCTCTCCTTGAGTATTTAGGACTGGACCCACAGAAAGGTTTACGTCCACCCAGGATGGAAATGCTGGGTGAGACCAAAAGTCCATGTGGCTGCAGACCCAATCTCTGTTGGTGCCCAAAACCTCAACCTCAAAGGAAGAGCGTGATAGCAGTATCCCTGCTGGTGCCATAAATCACTGCCCCACACTCTGCTGTGCCTAAATTCCCCATTTGACCCCACCGCAGAGCCCGGAGCTGCTCTCGCTCCCCTCCCCAGCCAGGACGCCCCATCTGCGGGTCTGCACAAGCAAGATGCACTGAATCCTCACACTCTTATGCTAAAAGGAAATACACATTCCTTGTCCCTTTGCTCTCTCATTTTCAAGTGACGGCTTGCAAATTAAGCCACGTTAACCCCTAGCTGTGTCTGGCTGCCGTGACCTCCCCGACTCATTCCCACTATCCAAATTGCCTCCTACTGCCTGAGGTTGTTCAGCCCAGCCCTCGCGGTGGCTTGTGGCTGTGCTTATCTGTGGCTCTTTTAAATCCCTGCGTAGCTGCAAGGCTGGTCCCTTCCCAGGGAGAGGAGAGGGGAGCAGCTCCCAGAATCACGGCCTCCAAACACGACCTTGGGGTGGCATAGTGAGGGTTATGAAGAAACGAGATATTGGGGATCATCGGCTGGGAACAGGGAAAGGGAGATGCTCCAGTGATGGAGTTGAGTGAGAAGCAAGATGCTGCTGGGTCAGCTGAAAACCCAAGGCTCTCAGAGCCACCGGTCACCGGCTACAGGCTCAGGTACTGGCTGACCCTGTGCCAAAAGCCCTGCCCCTTGGTTGCCGAGTCCAACACTGCATCTGCACTGCTGTCCCAGAGACCCCACCGCTCTTGAAACATGGGCGAAGGAGCAAACTCTGCTTTGCAGAGCCCACGCAGAGGAAGAGGAAGAGTTGGCTCGTCTGGGTGCTCTCCTCCCCACGAGGAGCCATGGGAGACGGAGACATGGGGATGCACCTCCAGGAGACTGGGAGCACCAGATACACCCAGGACCCCCCTCTAGGTACCAGTAAGGTCATCCCAGGATGCCCCTTCCCAGCCAGGCAACGTACACTGAGATCCCAACCTGCTCGGCCAAAATGAGCCACCAGTGCCCCTTGCCCCCATCTCCTTTTGCCACACCGTTTCAGGTCCCTTCCCCCAGCCCTGACCCTGCAGGATGAAATTCAGTCTGTGCCTGCCTCCGAGCTCCAGGAAGATTTCCAAATGGCACGACAGCATCACGCTGGGGGCCAGCTCCAATGCCCAGCTCACTCAGGACGCTGCTTGCCACCCGGCTCCTCCCGGATAACAATAACAGCCTCCATCCCCTGAAACAAATGCAATCGCATCCGATGCCCACTGCACTCTCCTCCCCCTAATAACTGGTGCTGTGGCCAGTGGGGACGGTGCTGCTCCCCTGGGGCTGCCACCACCTCCCTACAGGACCCTGGCTACAGCATGCGCAGGCCAAAAAGGGGCAACATAAGTTTGGCATCAGTCTGTAGGATCAAAGCCTTGGCAAAGCAGGGAGATGGTGGGAGCAAAGGTCTTTCTGCTCTGGTTTCTGCAAATAAGCAGAAATAACGTTATTTATGGGCAACACCAAACTGGAGAGGAACATGTTTTTGCCCATGAGCTGACCCTGCCTGCTAAGAAACTCATCGCTGCATGACAATCTGCCTTTCCCAGCTTTTGGGGATTTTATCGTAGGCAAGATCCAAAGGCAAATCCAATGGGAAATTGGGCCACGAAGCCAGGGGCTGGGGCACCGCCCTGGCCCATCCGCCCAGCCCGAGGGCAGATGCTGCCCAGGTCCCTTTGCAGAGGTTATTTTTGAGCATCCCTAAGGCAGGCAGCGCCATCGTCCCCCACCTTCCTCAGCCCCACTGATCCTCCCCTCCTGCCCGCCTCCCCAGGCACCCACCTCCAGCCCCAGCACGCTGCACATCCAGATCTCCATCCCTCTGCAAATCCCATGACGATTTTGCATCCTGAAGGGACAAAATACCTCTATTTTGGAAAAAATAACAATTAAAACTCAGTGCTTACGTGACAAGCAAAAGCACACCAAGCGCAGAGTGCAAGCGCTTTCTCCAGCATCGTTCCCTTCCAGTGGCAGCGGCTGGACCTGATGTTCCACTTGAGGCTCCATCACAGCTTAAAGGTAAGGCGACAATGCCCCTCTCCACATGAAAACCAAAATCCACAAGCCAACGCAGGGTCCAGAGTGGTGAGAAAGGTAACGCTGAGCCCTGCGAACACCAAAAGTGCAGCTGGTTGCTGCTGCGGGGCTCAGGCTCACGTCCGCTCCTCTGCCCTGGATAGCAGCAGCCCAGCAGCACCATCCCATCCCCAACATAAACCTGCTGCTCTCGATAAATAAGCCAGCTCAGGTCCAGGACTAAATAGATAAGCCAGCTCAGGTCCAGCAGGCAGCATCCTCAGGGACGATGAACCGGCCACAGTCCCACCAACCCACTGCTCACGGCAGAGGGCTCGGAGGGTTTGCTCCCGTCTAAAATGCTTGTTGCAAGGAGGTTATTTTGGCTTTTTTTTTGGTTTAGGAGTTTTTTTCCCTGATTTCCTTCTATGCTTTCCATTCAAAAATAAAAGCAACAGCAGATCTTTTTAGGAGCAGAGAACAAAAGAGCAGTAAAATTAGGCAACTGCATCTGAAAAGCCGCTGTGTTGTCTGGGCGTTCGGCAGTGCCCCTGCTTCCCTTTTGAAGTGCTCTTGTAAAACCCCATTATTCTTCACTCAAACACACAAAACAACAGCAGTCAGGCCCCTGTTGAAGGAATAATATCTTTGCTTCCATGCCAGCACTTTGCCATTAATGTTTTATCGCTTTAAAAGCACTTCACAGCCTCCCTCTCCTCGTGCCCCCCCGCTTTTCGTGTACCAAGATGTTTTGCAACTTCCAGAGGTGCACACGTGGGCTTTGGTGAACCTGCCGTCCAGCCCTCGATCCTCCCAGGCCGGCGGGCTGAGCCTTAGCAGGGGCTTGGCATGAAGGGAGACCGCTCAGCCTGTCTCAGGAACAGGGCTTTAATAGATTAAAGACCAAAAGGCAGCTCCTGGGGAAATCACTCCTCTGATTTCATCATCTCCCGGGATGAATCCAGCTCTCCTGCTCTCAGCATCAGGCAGTAATGGAGCAAGCCCCAGCCTCTATCTCCCCACTGCTCTAGAGGCAGCAGGGTGGCTCCATCCTCTATTTATTTCCCATCTCATTTCTGAGGTTTTCCAAAGGCAAGGAAATCTTTTTTTCCCCAAGGGAAAGATTGGGAGAAGATTTCCCAGGAAAATCTTGCGGCAGTTGCAGGCAGGGAGCTGCAGCGGGGCACGGCAGGACGCCCACCCCCAGCAACGCCCTCCCCAGCGCTGCTTCCCCACATCACCCATCCAGCTGAACAGTCACCAGGGTTTCCCTTCTAAAGGCAAAATAAAACACAAATACTCCTTAATCAAGCAATAGCATTAACCAAAAAGATCGTTGTCATGGGATAACACTATCCCTGACTCCCCATAAATGCAGGGAGGAGCAAGGTATTTATTTCCAAAGGCAGAAGAAATGAATCCTCCAAACACTTCTATCACAGTGACATAATTTCCATTATACCCTGCAACCGGCGGAGGTATAATCATGTCACTTGATGGATGGAGGTGTACGAGGGTCCCGACTGTGTTATTGACCCGCTGAGTCTGGGCTGCTCCCGAGCATCGCTTGCCTTGGCCAAGGAGGTACGGGAAGGTTGTATCCACACAAGTGTATTTTGAATGCACACGAGGCTTTTTCAAGCCTATTTCTGGTGGAGGAAGGTTTCTTTTCATGGCAGCAGTCCTGCCAGCAGGGCCTCATCTATTTTAACGCCCCGTTAAAACGCGCCGTTTCTGAAATGACATGTGGCAGGCACAGAAATTGCAAATGAGGTTGTTGCCACCTGCTCCCGCACAATACAAATCGTATTCATGCAGGACAAGGGGGCACCTCTACCGCAGCCAGCTGCTGCCCGCCTGCCGGCCACACTGCTGGGAGCCCATCGGCTGAACCAGCCCAGCACTGGTGCTCCCAGCAGGCCACGGTGGCTGGGGGAAGAGCACTGCACCCGGGCACGTTGGGATCCTGCTGGGATCATCCCACCGGTGGTCCTTCTATGGGATACAAAATGACTGTCCCCTCATCTGGGCTATAAAAACTCATTAGCAAAGAAAAAAAAAAAACCAAACCCAAATGAGATATTTATATGTCAATAATATTGCCCTTCTTGATGTCGGAGCAGCCGGCGTTGCCATCGCAGGGCTGGCTCTTCCAGGCATCGAGTAGCGCAGCCAGCGCCCAGCTGTCCTCCACCGAGCCCTACAATTAGGCAAAGCATTAGGATATATTTTAAACACCCTCGTTTACGGCTGCTGCATGGTCAAGGCAATGTGGCAGGGGGGTTGCTATTTCCAGGGAAGGAAAGAAAGTCCCAGGCATTGTGCAGGCACTCCAGCAGCCATCGCCCCCAAGCAGGGCTCAGCCTCCCCTCCTGCAAACCATCCGTCCCTTAGCACGTGGGGTTGCTGCCCAAATTTTTAAGGCCGGCCAAAGTCCGTCACTGACTTGTCTCATCCACCTCTTCAACGAGGAGAAAGAGCTAATGGCGATCTGCATCCCCGGGACCACGCCAGTCACATGCGGGGCAGAAAAATGCAAAGCACAGTAATTATCTGTTGCAGAGCCCTGTTAATGATTAAGTTTGGGAGACGCTAACAATCAAGCCTATTGAAAAGACTACAAGGGTTTCAAAGTGTTTCCTCCGAACCATGTGACGGCAAATTGTTCTGAGTAGACTGCTCTTAATTCAAATGCTCGTTGTCATGGGGACGGGATAACACCCCTCCTATTCAAGGATGCCACACAAGAAGCTTACTATTTGCTACAATAGGCTTTTTAGTTCAAGCTACACTTTATAAATAGCCAAAAAAAAAAAAAAATCTAGAGATTAATATCGGTGCTGACCTTCCCTAGCACAACAGAGCCGAAGGGCCATGGGGTACTGGGGCCAGAGGAAGAGCTGTGAGGGCATGGACCGACGGACAGACGGACACGGGAAGCGGGTCGCTGCAGCCAGTGATGTCACGGCGTTGATGGGGCTCAGCCACACGCGTGTGGGCGCAGAGTTTCTTTTTAATCCCAAAATGTCATTGGCAAGGTCGCCTCCTCCTCCTTTCGCTGGAGCCGAAAAGCAGCCTGGACGCTGCCAGGCACCAGCAGACACCGGCTCCTGCAGATCTTGAGGAGAGCAGGAGCCCAGCACCGGCCGGGAAACCCAGTTGTCACCAGGGACCCTGGATTCAGAGCAAAATGCCATAAGGGCATTTGTACCAGCACAGCCTGTTTCAGGCACTGAAGTGGCACAGGTCCTGCTGATAAACCCCCTGCTCTCACCAGTGTTACGGATGGGAGCAGAGGCCTGAAGATGGAAAAAGGCAGCTCCATGGCACAAGAGGAAGAGGAGGAGATGGACTGGACGTCCCCAGCATCACCCACCTTGATGCACCAAAGCAGACACCCACCCCAGATATCGCTCCAGCCTCTCTGCGGGCCCATCACTTGCCTCGACCCTCTGTGCAAACCACGCGGCAGCAGGACCAAGACCCCCTACACCCACCCTCTGCTGATTCCCCTTAATCCCACCTCACCCCGTCCCCTGGCCTCACAAAACAGCAGGACACTCGTCGGCTCCTGCTACCAGCCACCACCAGCGGAGCCCCAGGAGGCCCCAGCAGCATCCATGGCAGGAGGAGGCACTGCCTGAAACAAGGGCTGTGGGGCTAAAGGTGGGAAGCACCAGCTCATGTCTTGGAGAAGTTTAGGCCTAAGGTGAATGAGAGAACCTATCGCTGAGGGTAGAAATACTGTCTTCATGTGGAACTGGGGGTGCACCAAAGAAGATCTTGGGAAAATCAAAGAAAAACAACAGCCAAGAGCATTCTTACAGTATCCTGAGCAAGAAGGCATCTGGGCTTGCTGGAGCTGTGTGTGACTCATGTTTCTATCAAGACACCTCGCAGCCTGATTCCCCTGCACAGAGCCTCCATACCCCTCCGCCTGCCCCTTCTCTCTCCCATGGATGACATCTCTGCCATGGGTCACAGCCAGGCACCAACCACAAAGCGCTACCAAATTCCAGGACGGGGCCAAGGAAAACCACCACCAGTTGACCTTTGAAGGAAAGGTAATGTTCCTCCTCATTGCTCCCATGCATGGCAGGACAGAGACCCACCTTATTTCCCTTCCCTGAATCCGAAGCAGACTATTGCACCACCTGAATCTGCCGCCAGCCTCTCCTTCCAGACCCTGCCCTCTTCCACGCTCCCGCAACCTCTGAAAGACGCCTCTCCCCAAAACCCTTGCGTGCCAACCACTTGTCCTGAAGACATGAAGGAACTGGCTCAGCTTCTTCCAAAGCCAAGCATCGTCAGACCAGCTGCAGCATCACCCATCCCATTGCATCTCTTCCCCCAGGTGTAGCCCTTTGGAGGGCTCTCCAATAGCTTATGGAAAGCCACCAGGCTTTGCTGCTTCACCCAACACCTATAATTGCTGAGACAACTGATTGAAGCAGCACACATGAGCCCCGAGAAGATGGTAAATCTGATTTTTCAGTATCTGCTAACGACAACCTGCCTTAAACTCCTAGGACCCAGATCGATGCTCTGAACCCAGCTGCCACCAGGGAAAAGAGCAGCACCCACTCACCCAAATCAAACCCTGCCACAGGGGGTTATTGCGAAGCTGAAGCCTTCAGGCAGGCTCAGAGCTGCCAAATTTAGGGCTAAAATCAGCTGTGGCATCAGCAGCTCCTGCATGAGATGTTCACTCGCTTTCTGCTCACAGAGGCCGGGGAAACATTTGTACTAAATATGAAATCAGTTCCCAGGAGCTGCCAAAACACGTTAGGAATTTCTGGAACAAATCTTGCAGGCTTTAAGAGCTTTGTTTGCATTTGGGTTTGCAAACACAAGGCGGATGGTTGTATCAGATTTAATGATGGATGCACATGTGTTTAATTGGTGGATCTCCTTGCCTCAGGACACCAAAGTTAGGTGGGCTCCAGGGGGAACTGAAAAAGCTCATGGATGGTTACTAAATACATGGAAACCACATGTGACTAAGGAAATCCCTTGTTGCAGACCACCAGCAGCTGGAAGAGCATTGCTACATCCCTGCCTGGCCCCTAGGCTCTGCCCTGCGCTGGTGGCTGCTGGAGACGGGGCAAGGGGCTTGGAGGGCTTTGATTCTCACCCTGCCCGAAAAGCCTTTTTTTTTTTTTCCCCCCTTAGGTGAAGCACAAAACCACAACCCCCCCCGGGCCTGGGAGGTGTGCAATGGCACTGGAGAGCTGTGGTGTCCCCACCTGCTCTCGCTGAAGGCATCTCTGAAAGCAGCCAGGGCTTCACGCTGCAGGAGACAACGGGCTACGACAGCTTCATTGTTTTCCCTGATGAGGAAGGAGGAGAACCACCACCTTCTCGCGTGGGAGCAGCACTGAAGGGGGAGAGGCGACCTGCTAGACGGATGACTCATTTCCATCACCACCTCCTCCTCCAGTGCTAAGCGTCCTCAGAAAAGACTGGGAGGCAATCCTTCCCCTTCAGGCTCCCTCTTCGCCTGCAAGAGGAGGAAAAAAAACAAAACAGAGATGCAGCCAAAACCCCATCCCTGCAGCCACAAAGGGTGTGTGCTGCTCCCCAGGTTCAGCAGTGACAGGGCAAAAGCTCTCAGAACATCACCTGCACCCATCAGCATCACCCTCGGGAGCAGGCTTGGACCACATCAGCAGCCATATTGCAACCCCCGTGAACGCGATTCCCCAGCCAAGGGTTTCCCCCACAGTGACATTCCAAACCAGGAGGATGGGGGGACATGCTGCTTGTGAGTGGCAGCACGGCCCAGCACCCCAAAACAAGCTCTGTGGGGGCAGATGCTGCAGCAGCCCCCAATGCAGGCTCTGTGCCATGATGCATCTCCAGCTGGTGTGGGTCAGCCCTTGATGAGAAAAAGCTCGAGCCTTGTTACCAAAACAACTGGAAAATCACAGAATCATTTAGGTTGGAAAAGACCTTTAAGATCATCAAGTCCAACCGTTAACCCAGCACTGCCAAGGCCACCACTAAACCATGTCCCTAAGCACCACATCTCCCCGGCTTTTAAATACCCCCAGGGATGGGGGCTCAGCCCCTGCCCTGGGCAGCCTGGGCCAGGGCCTGACAGCCCTTTCAGGGAAGAAGTTTTTCCCAATATCCAACCCAAACCTGCCCTGGCGCAGCTTGAGGCCGTTCCCTCTCATCCCATCGCTTGTTACTGGGGAGGAGAGACCGACCCCCCCCCCCCCCGGCTCCAGCCTCCTTTCAGGCAGTTGCAGAGAGCGATGAGGGCTCCCCTCAGCCTCCTCTTCTCCAGGCTGAGCCCCCCCAGCTCCCCCAGCCGCTCCTCCCCAGCCTTGGGCTCCAGCCCCTGCCCCAGCCTCGCTGCCCTGCTCTGGCCACGCTCCAGCCCCTCCATGGCCGCCTTGGGCTGAGGGGCCCAGCGCTGAGCACAGGATTCAAGGTGCAGCCTCAAAAAGGCCAGAGAGGGTCGTGCGTCTCCCAGGGGCTCTACCACTCGCTCCCACCTTGGGAGAGCAGCGAGACAACTGACGCCTCTCCCAAATTCCCTTCCAGGCTGCTGCAGATCAGCCAGGCTGATGTTTGTCTCATCTTGGAGCTTGAAGCCACCAAGACCAGACCTGACCACACAGGCAGAAGGTTCCTGTAAAACCAAGGCTGCCTTCGCCGCTTGCTCCCACGTCTGGTAACCAAGCAACTTAAAGCCAGGTAGGAAAAGATACGAATCATCCAAACCCACTTAAAATTAGCAGGACACACACCACTGGCCCTACCATTGCTCTGTGCAACGTGTAAATATTTCACAAGATTAAGATGCTCTTCATTAAGCTCTGGGAAACAGAGGTAGGAAATTGCACAATTGCAGTGCTAAGTTTTTATCGGCCAGCGCACAGGATCCATCATGAGCCGCCACAGAAAGAAAAACCGTGTGTACGGAGTCAGAAACATTTTCTTCTGTCAAATACCAACCGGTTTTAAAAGTCTGTCTACCTATAGGATACCTCATTCTCCCCAGTCAGCAGCAACAAGAAAAGACTCAGTGTTTTCACATAAAAGAGGGGGTTTTTTTTGCAGGGCAAAAAAAGTTATGGAAGTGGGAAAAAAATAAATAAGTGGAAAACACTGAATAAAATCAGGATGCAGCAGTTCAAAGCCTGTGTGGTTGTTGGTCTGTGTAAGCTTAACTGCTTTAATCTGAGCAGTCGTCTCCATTTCATAAGATGCCCATCGCTCCGCTCACAGTGTACACAGTGCGTTTATTATGCAGCCGATGAGCAAATGGTAACGGAATATTTTAATCAGATTTTAACAAAATTAAAGTCCAGGCAATCTGAGTGGGAGAGTAAGGCAAACACCAGAAAGGAAGGTTTAATGTGCCTTTCCATCCCGCTAACTTCAGGTTTGCTACGTGAACAAGCGGCGCTCGCTCTGCTCCAGCTTAGACAGTAAAGTGATGTGGCCCCCACATCCTCGCCGCCGCATCCATCGCGGCACGGCGTGATGCCCGTCGCTGGAAGAGTTGCTGCCAAGAAGGAGCCTTCGCAGGGGGCTCCCCACCATCACCCCGGTCCCACTGCTGCAGCTTGCCCCCAACATTTAATCCTCCTTTCTCCAACTGCTATTCCATCCTAACGAAGGTGTTTGGCGATGGGGGACAGGGGGAAGCAGAGGAGGAGCCTCCCATTTCCAGCGGGACTGATTAATGAAAGATTTTTCTATTATGGGGTTATCGCTCCACATTTTTCTTAATTGAGGCGGTGCACCTCCATCCTCTAAACTTCAAGGATGACAATAATTAGCACAGCTAGTCTTTATTACTCTCATCATCTCTCCCCTTCAGGAAGTACAAGATCTAACGCACCAGCGATGAATATGAAAACCGGCTTTGCAAGGCACACGCTTATGGACCTCGCGAGCCACCCTGCAACCTTGTAACGAGCGGATTAGCACAGAACGCATATGTGGCCCTTTAAAAGAGAATATTTATTAAAAATACATCAATATGTCACTGCTGTGGCGCACACACAGCTTATTAACAAGAGACACACACACCCCCCCCAAAGCTGGCTTTTGTCAGCAGCAAACAGAGCTGCGGCGATAAACAGCAGCTCCCGTAATTAAGAGTAGTCCTCACGTTAATGCCAGTTGCTGTTACAGCAGCATATTGCCGGCCATGGGGCCAGGAAAGCTGAGACAAGGGTAGAGGCTGATCCTGAAATGTGGATTTAGGTAGGAAAAAGTGAGCCTGTAACAGGGATCTTAAGCAAAAGGTAAGGAAAAAATTTGTGCTTGGATTTAGCCATCCTTGGGCAGTGTTGAGTACCAATTAGGAACTAGCACTCCTAGCCTTATGGGTTAAATACATACATACATATCTATCTATCTCATGGAATGGTTTGGGTTGGAAGGGACTTCTAAAGCCCATCCAGTCCAACCCCCTGCCATGGGCAGGGACATCTTCAGCCAGACCAGGTTGCTCAGAGCCCCGTCCAGCCTGGCTTTGAATGGTTCCAGGGATGGGGCATCTCCCACCTCTCTGAGCAACCTGTGCCAGTGCCTCACCACCCTCATCGTAAAAAATTTCTTCCTTATATCCAGTCTGAATCTTCCCCCTTTTACTTTAAAACCATCACCCCTTGTCCTACGGCAACAGGCCCTGCTAAAACGTCTGTCCCCATCTTTCTTATAAGCCCCCTTTAAGTGCTGAAAGGCTGCAATGTGGTGTCCCCAGAGCCTTCTCCTCTCCAGGCTGAACACCCCCAGCTCTCTCAGCCTGTCCTCATAAGAGAGATGTTCCAGCCCTCGGATCACCTTCATGGCCTCCTCTGGCCCCGCTCCACCAGGTCCATGCCTTTCCCATGCTGAGGACCCCAGAGCTGGATGCAGGGCTCCAGGTGGGGTCTCAGCAATGACGCATTTGTATGTATGTGATGTATATGTGTATATATATCAGATCAGAGCCCCAGTTGGCACAAGATGTGCTTAACACACAGACACGGTGGGACCCTCTCCTGATCTCAGTCCCATAGGATTTGCCCCTTTACCCAGCTATAAGGGATGAAATTGCTTCAGCTTCCAAAAGGAGCTGAGGCACTGGTTACACAACCCTGCGAACAGAGACTTGCCAAAAACCATCAAATACCACAAGATTTATGATAAACTCGCCCCAACCGGCAACAACAGGAATCCAAGAGCAAAGAAAGCTCGGGGACGGTTTGTCTTTCTCCCTGTACAGCCCCCAAATGCCTGGCAGCAACACGTATATGCGTGTTTAAAATACACCTGTGTGCTACAAAGCTCTTCACAAGACACCTCTCGTCAAGCAGGCAGAGCGCCAGACTGAGAGGACTCTGCCGCACATCGCTCGGGGACGCGGTGGCAGTGCCACGCACCAGCTCCGCGGCCCCCCAAAATCAGCACAGAACCCAACTGCCCTCCCAACAAAGCAGGGGGAAAGAGGAGGTGGGGTACGTGTACATATATATAAAAATATATATATAACATACAAAATATATACAATAAATCAAATATATATTATACACATATATACGCGCATTATATAGAAGTTTGCCTTCCCGAGAGTCACATTTTCAGGCTTTTTCGCTACAAACACTTATTAAAGAGAGGAGCTGGATTCTCCCCCCGCAGCAGTAACATGTTGCTCTTGCTGCTTTTTCTTTATCAAGTACCAAAAGCGCTTTGAGAGGAGAAAGGTATCATTTTCTCCTTATTTCAGCTGGGAAAACATGAAGCTTAGGGTAAGGAAATGCCTTGCTCGCTTGGGTACGGGGACAGATCCTGCTGCTGTCGGTGCAGCCATCAGGTTGCACAGTCTCTAATCCAAGACTATCACTCCATCGCAGGAGCAAGCTGGAGATTTAGGAAAAACATCCTATAGGAGACAACTTACTGTTCGGGAGCCAAAGTCCTGCTGTACACAGCTTTATAAAACCGGGGACAAAGGACACAGACCCAGACATTTTCAAAACAACTATTTTTTTTGCAATGTCTAACAACCCATGGAAGGCTGGTGGCCCCATTCAAACTTGCTGAAGACCCAGCAAAACATCTCAGCAAGGCTGTGAGGGAAGCGGCACTTGTAGTTTTGGCCGTTCTGCTTCCTCAGCCAATTTACGACGGCATCCATTGAATTAATAATGACCAGCCAGGACTGGCATTGCTGATACAAACCTGCTCCCACTGCTCCTGAAATATTTATTGATTTTAAAGAATTATATTCCAGCACCTAATGCAGCTCAGGTTGTTTTCAATAGGGCTGGATTAAGACAAACCTATTTGCTTAAGCAAGAGATCAAGTCTTCAAGGATGGCCCCAGGCAGCATTAACATACCATAGAAACACATCTGGTGCTGAATATAAGCTTTGAAATGGTCTGGGGCTATTTCTTCTCTGTGCTTTAAGTCTGGTTGAGGAGCTGATGGGTGTTTTACCCAAATGGTTCCTTCAAGAACATCATGAGAGTAAAGCCCACGAACCTCCCTGGGCCTCCATCCATCTCATGGCTTTTGGTCCCCCAGCGATATAAACGGGACCCACGGCTGTATTTGACGGTGACTTTATCAATATAAAGAATTGCTGATGGCCAGCCTGGAAAGCAAAAGCCCACCGGGACCCCTCGGCATATCTGAGCTGGATACTAACCCTAGATCTCTAGAAATGAATAGGATGAAATATATTGTAGCCTAAGCTGTTTGCTCGGCCCCCATCCCTTGTTCAGCTGAGCATCGAAGGGAGCTGCAGTCAACACTGCTCATGGGGTCGTACGATGGTTGCAGTGGGGCTGAGGCTGAGGTTTGGGGCAGGGCAGAGCTGCACAGAAACAAGCGTTAATGCCCAAGCACCCGGGGTGTGAACCTGCCCTTCTTGCAGAGGAAGGGTAAATGTCCGGCCTTTGCTCCTGCGGTGAAAGAAGAACGTGGATCATTGCAAAAAGGGGGAAAAAAAAAAAAATCTTCAGCAGCATGGAACAGGCCCTGCTCAAAGGCCTACATTTCGCCCCAGTTTAATTAGCTCCTCAACGATGCAGAGCCAGCTTCCCCAGGAGCCTAAGATGTATTTTTAGGTGCAATCGCTCCAAAAATAGAAGCATCCCCGCAGGAAGCTGAAAACAGCCATCGAGGAGCCACATGCAGGTTGCACTGTGGATGCACCAGCCGAAAGCACAACCTGTGCCCATCCCAAGCACGAGGGGGGGGGGGGGGGATGAAAACATGCGCCCTTCGAGCAGGGACCTCAGGACCTTCCCAAAAATAAGAGTGCAAAAATAAGAGTGCAAAAATAAGAGTGCAAAAATAAGAGTGCAAAAATAAGAGTGCAAAAATAAGAGTGCAAAAATAAGAGTGCAAAAATAAGAGTGCAAAAATAAGAGTGCAAAAATAAGAGTGCAAAAATAAGAGTGCAAAAATAAGAGTGCAAAAATAAGAGTGCAAAAATAAGAGTGCAAAAATAAGAGTGCAAAAATAAGAGTGTCAGTCTTTTGTACAGACCTGGGTCGCATCCCACCTAATCCATCCCAGAAGGACCACAGTTTCTCCTGGACGTCTGCTGAAGCAGGGGTGAAGTTCCCCAGCGCCGCACACCAGCGCCGGCACACGAGAGGCAGGAGGGGCCCGGCAAAGGCTGCGGCAGCAGGACGTCCCTCATCTCCGTGAGGGATGGAGATGGGCTTAAAGAGGAAAATGCTCACGGCTGTCGGGTGTGGGTTGTTCGGCAAAACTGTTCCCAAGCTGTTATAAATCGTCATTACAGGTATTTCAGAAGGAAGGTGTTTTGTTTTCTTTCCTAGAAAGAACATCAGACAGGAAGAAAAAAATAAATAACTTTTGTCCTCCTCTTCCAGCTGAAAAAGGGGAATTCAATTTCTTGAAGGGTTGGGGGTGGGTTAGGTGTTTTGGCAGAATCATTTTTCACTTGCAATTGTTTTCAATTGACTTTTCCTTAAAAGATAGCCTCACTCTGGAGTCAAAAACCCAAGGGCAAGTTCTTTGGTCCTGACTCTGGCTTTTGTTTCTTCCATAAAAAAAAAAAAAATGTTTTTGGTGAGACAGTTTCAGGGAAAAAAAAACCATTCCATCAGGCTGGCATGATTTCTTCCCCAGCTGCTGAGAGCAGGGATGCCTGCAACACCCACCCCTCGCAAGGGTTTTGTCCCTGGTTTGGTAATGTGTGCTTGGTTCAGGGGCATGGCTGGCGGTGGGAACGAGGAGAGGTGGGTTTTGGAAGGGGACACACCATGGGCGACCCCCCCCAGCCATCACCCGAGCAAGTCTTGGCGTTCTCATGGGTTGTCCCTGTACTCCTGGTCTCTCACGTAGACTTAGGAAAGCCCTCAGGGCCTTTACGGACCCATTTGCTTCGGTGGTCTCACAGAGGACAGCGTCCAGATGAAGCTCTGACTGGCTGAGGCCACCTCTCGGGTCTCTAGTCCTGGCCCTGCAACAGGCAGAGCTCTCAGCAAAACCAGCATAATTTGTACCTTCAGGAAGCTAGTCCAGGTTTATTCTAAGCAAACCTGAGAGACAAGACACCCTCCATGAAGACACTTGGCTAAACCTCCCTCCAAGGAGCACCCCTCACCCATCGCTCTTCTCCAGCCACCCCAGGACACTGCGGCAGGGGAGCCCAGCCAGGGCTGACATTGGACTTGATGATCTTAAACGTCTTTTCCAACCTAAACAATTCCATGACATGGGACCCACAGGGATTTGTCACCTCCAAAAGGAGGTGAAAGAAGACTACTACTTTTCCAGCATTCAAGCTATCACCATTTCATGTAAAAGCTTTTGGAGACTTAGCGTCCCATACCATTACCAGAGACTCTTTCTCCCCAAGACCTTTCCTCTCCAGCCAGAGCACAGGCGTGCTCTGGACCCACGGAGAAGGGTTTGCTGGAAGATGATGTTTAATCAAACAAATCTGAGTACATCAAAGGGTCCAGGTGACGTGGGGAAGCTCCTGCATGGCGATGCCCACACCCACCTTGGAGCTGGATTGTCTCCTGACTTTGCATCCTGGCAAAGGTTAGCCAAGATAGTGAATCCAACGAAGCAGGCAGAAATGTAGTTTCTCACCTTCTGGATGCTCCTTTAGAAACTCCCAGCTGGCCAGCAGCAGCTCTCCCTGCTCACAGCTTCCCCCAGGATCTGCAGAAGAGCCCCCCAGTATAACCCCACCGTCCAATGCGAAAGGCAGAGCCCTGCCAAAAGCCTTGGCGACCAGCAAATGATCCAAGGAAATTCAGAGCTGACTGCGAACAGCACCACAAGTGCTGCAGAAAAAGGCCAGGGTCACACATCAAGCAAGGGGGACACGGGGACCACGGCACCTGGGGACAAAACACAGCTGTGTCATTGCAAAGGGGTTTTATGGCAAAATCATTTGAATTATTCGGGGTTGAATTAAATTTGCATGAGATTTCTTTTTTTAATCACAATAATAAATAGCTGAGTGAGTCATTGCCCAAGAAAACCCAACAGCAGCTCCTAGATGAACAACTCATTGCTCACGCCTGCGGGATACAGCTGGGAAAGGGTGGGAGGTTCATGCTTAGGGATGGAGGAGAGGCAGCGCAACTTCAGCGAGAGCAAACAGAGAGCTCAGAGCCTTCCCCTGCATTTCTCATTGCTATTTTGAATGGAAAGCAAGAGAAGCCGGTTTTGTACATGGATTAGGCTCAGCAACACTCAATAGCCAGCACCACGTTGGAAACGCTCAGCACTGCATCGCACGCGGCTTACGGTGCACAGCTTCTCCTAGCACAAATCACCCCAGTCTTGCAATTAAAACAAAAAAAAAAAAAATTCCATTGCCGGCATCTGAACATCCCCGTTCCAGTTTTTTCCAAGAAAAGCATCTCCGTATCCATTAGCTATTGTCTCCCTCTAGCGCGGGCAGAGCCCAGGCTGCCTCCTGCCACGGCTGCAGCTCCCGGCCTGGCTGGAAACCAAGGGCTGAAGCTCTGCAGAGAACGGCGGGCTCGGGGCGGGCTGGGAAGACACGCCAAGTACCAGCTTTACCTTTGCATTGATGAATCAGCTTCCCACACGCGCCTTTTTTTTTTTTTTGGTCTTCACATTTTCTCTCAGCAGATGCTCAGAGCGGGAGGGATTTCTTAGTGACCAAATCAGCCAGCTAAAGTCTTCCAAATTTGAGAGACGACTGCCAACAGCCACATTTTATCAAGGGCTGGACTGGACACCGGGATGAAAGAGCATCCATCCTCCTTCCCACTGCTCCTGGGGAACCATCCTGACCTCTCTTCACCCTTCAGAGAGGGGATTAGGGTTTGCTCAGCTGGGTTTTTCAGGGGATCTTTTTACAGCTGCCTTTAACACCTCTGTACATCTCCTAAAGCAAAATAAAAACCTGCACTTACATTTCAAAAGAAAAGGTCTCGCCTCCTCTCCTGGGAGGATTTCTGCCAAGAGAGAAAGGGAATGACGCTGCAAATCTCGCCCTTGTTAAACGAAGCGCTGCAGCAGCACCTTCACCCCCTGCTCTGCAGCTTAACCCAACAGAAAAATCAACAGCCTGGAGACACAGCCAGGTTCCATCTCCACGCTCACAGCACCTTCGCTCCTCCAAAGACTGCATCCAGAGGCTCTACAGGCACTGCTGGCCCTTCCAGGAATGTTTCTTCCTTGAACGAGGCACCATCAGCATTTGCAAAGCCATCTTTTTGAGGAAAAAGGGACATGGCATTACCTGGAGACCTCAGTTCTCCTTGGGATGTTACCAGTGTAATGAGCTGAGCTGTTGGAGAAGGAGGCAGGATGAACACAGCAGCTCCTCAACCTGCCTTGCTTTCACAGCACCCACCACACTGGGGATAGATCCAGGGGAATCAACCCTCCTTCACCTGGTACCTGTGCAACCTGTGTCTCCCCACCAGCTTTCCCAGGGCCTTGCAAAGCAACCGCCCCACTTGAACACAGGGAAGGAGGCTCACGATGGAGGGAATTCACTGGTGCCCGTCTCTGCATGCTCTCCAACCAGCAATGCACATGGCAAGGCACGGAGGAAGGCTCTGAGCTCCCCTGGACTAGTTACCCACATATACCGGGAGAACTGTTACCTGGTGAGCCCAAGGAGGATGGGGGACAGCTCCTCGTGGAGATTCCCTGCTGTCCGTTGTCTTTATCCATAAGGATAAGGAGCAAAAAACACAACCGAGCCCCAGACGCATGGAGGAGCCAAAGAGTACCTGATCCAGGGGAAGGCTGAGCTTCCAGCCAACTGCACACTAGATAACAGATACAATAGCAGAAACTCAGGTCTGCTCTCCCACACGACCACCACAGCCAGCACCTGCCTCCACGACCATTTTACTAAATGATAGACCTTCAAAGAAGAGGAGCTTCCCAGCTGGGGTGGCCATGGGGACTCTCCCATGGGCAGGGCTGCGATCACAGCACCACCACGACACCCCCAGCCCAAACCACCATCGCTGAAGCTTGTGGGTTATGTTCATAAAGTTTCAAAACAGTCAAACCTACACGGATCCAACCTAAACGATTCTATGATTCTACTTACCCAAAAAATAGGCGTCTAGACATCTGCCAAAGGATCAGCCTCTGGCCAAAGCCTGGGCAAGCGCGGAGACCTTCCAGGGTTCAGGTTTTCCTTAGATGCAGTTGCAGTGGGTGCCCTTGGCACTAAAAATGCTTTCTACTTCAAGCCACCTATAAAACAGACTCACAGCACTGGAGTTTTTACCCAATGAAATAACCTCTCCAAGGAACGTAACAGTTTAATGGCTACAGTTGAAACCCAAGGGTCACTTTTGTGAAGAAACACAGGTTTTTCAGTTTTCTCTCCCTCTTCTGAGCTCTTTCGTAGCTCTCAACAGGACTTGCATCATCCAGGAAACCACTGGGTCCATGTAAGGAAGAAACTTCTTCACTTCACCTCCTGTCTGGTCAAGGGGGGTGGGTGACAAAGGACCAAAATATTAACAAAAAAATCCCCCAAAGGCAAGAGTGTGAAAAGCTCAGGGTGAGCAGTTCGAACCATTTTACCTCTACACTTAATTCAGTTTGGCCCCCAACTGTTTTGTTGCCTTCCCTCAGATAATCATGTCCTCAAGTGTTATCAAGAACTAAGCAACATCTCACCTTGCTTACTGAAGAATCTCCTGCAGAACTGAAGGGTTCATCAAAGACACACTTCAAAACCCAAAGCAGAGGAGGGCCACCTGATGTCCCCATGCCCCCAGAAGAATCCCTGTCCCAAAGGCCCTCCCCAGATTTGTTTCCAATGAAGCCCCCAGTGACAGAGCATCCAACCCCCCAAAACTCCTTCCACCACCGACACCCGTCCAGGAGGCAGGTCCAGGGCAAAGGGGGATAACTGCGCACCGCTGGCGGCCGGGCAGGCTGGTCCAACACTGCCACAAGAGCTGGCTTTGCCGTACAATCCGACGTTCCTAACTGTTCCTCCCCTTTTACTCCCTGATTTTTCCCAGAGGCAATACATGACATGGAAGCACAGTTCACATGACAGTTCGCTGGGGATTTCTTCTATTTATTTTTTTTTTTTTTAAACCTTAGCGCCTTTCCTTTAAAAGGAAGACTTGCTCTGAAGTTTGCAAGCACCCCGGTTTGCCTCTTCTCAAGTTTGTGCCTCCTGCTCTGCCCAAAACCAAGGAGACCAAGCACAGCCTGATGCTCGTTTCAGGGAGGAGAGAGATGGAAAGCTCACCTGAGTCATCCACATGCAGTTAAAAGAAGAGAGCAGGAACACCTTGAATAATAGCATCCCTTTATTTGCTGACACCATTACAAAAACTGATTACATTAGCAACCAAAAAAAAAAAAAAGAAAGAGTGTTTACTTGAGGTTGAAGTCAGAGGCAGCTAATCCCAAAACTGTAATTAAGTAAAACATCAGTGTACAACATCAGTATTAAAATGTTATATCCCATTGGTGACTTTACCATGTTGGAGGTTTCTGAACAAGTTTTATTGAGCAAAATAAGATAAAAGATTATGTGTTTACTGTCTCTCCAGGAATGTAAAGGTCTAATTATCCAAACAGGTTTGTTTTTATTATAAAACTAAACTCTGGAGGTGTCTACAGAGTTGGGTTTTTTCTTTAAATCAGTAGTCTAACAAGGATTAGAAAAGACAAAACTCTGTTCAGTGTTTCTGACGAAGTAGAAAGGGTGAAAACATAAATAAGGCTTTAATTTGGCAAAATATAATACAATGCCTTCTGCTATCCTCAAATTAACGATTCCCCCGTGACTTCATTCTGCAAGAGAAACACAAAACGCCACGTCAGTCAAGCAGCTTCCGAAGGGCAGTGTTCAAGCAAACCCACGCCTCGCCAGCCCTTCAGCGGCTCACGCCAGCTGCTTCGTTAGCGTCGGCCCACGACAAAGCCCAGAGGAACAAGCCGGGGCGGTGGAGGCTGAGCAGGAGCAGCCTCCCAGAGCAGAGGCCAAGGCGCAGGTAGCGCCTTCCCCCCACGTGCACCAAGCCCATCCTAGGACGCTGGGCTCACCCCACCACTCTGTTACCAGTCCTTAAGACCAGCTCTACTGCCCACGCTGTGTTACAGAGGCAGATGCAGAAAAAATAAAACTAAATGAGGAAAAAACCAAGTCTCCATCCTCACCAGCGAGAGGGAGTTCTGACATTTCTTGTAGCGGCTCGTTCAGTGCCAAGGCTTTGCTGCCTCCCCAGCCCAACAGTTCGCAACCCGCCCTCAGATACCCGGCTCACAGCACATCTAGCAGAGGCTCACAAGCTGCATCCCGAGAAAGTTTAGTGTCTCGAGTTTATCCAACCATTAGCTAACTTTGGGTCATTTAAGAAGTTTACCAGCATGACACAGTCAACCACAAAGGCCCAGGTTTCCAAGTTGGCTGTGTATTAAAATAAAAGCCTTGTTCGTGTGTCTATAATTGGATGAAGAGTTCATGCCAGACTGATGCTTCAGACACTCATATCCCCGTGACCACAGCAAGCCATTGCTGTTAACTCAGTGAAAGCCCAGTGGGTTACTTTACATCCTCCATGCTCCGATTGCTTTGGGATGGAAGTGTAGACATTTTGCTCGTGTAGCTGGGACGAAGGAAACAAGGCACAGGCACTGGGAGAACGAAGCTTTGGGAAACCTGCTGCGGGAAGTGGCAAGTAGCAGAAGGGAAGGACAGCTGTGTACCCAGAGAGGGACATGGAGATGTGAGATTAGTCCCAGCTAACTGAAGCATGGATCCAGAGAGGGACAAATCTGGTGCCTACCAGCAGCTTTTGATGAATTGCACATAGACAGTTTCAGATTTTGACACCTGACTTGTTAAATCTGAACAAGGTCCCACCATGACAGACCAGTGTCCTTCCTGACAGCCACCCAGTTCAACGAGACGGCCACCAGCCGCACCTACCTACTAGCTGGTAGTGTTCTCGTCCCTTTGAAAGCATTTGGCTTACTGACACGAGCAGCTTCTTGAGATGACCTACATCCTGGTTAAGATTCACTGCCACATTTAGTCTTTTTTCAGTCAATTCCTGGAAGAAGGAAAAAAAAAAAATCATTAAAAACTCATTTACAATCTAATTACCAAGAAAGCCTCGAATTAGATCCTCCATATAAAATTACAAATTGCTTGCGCAGATGTGAACAATCCTTGTAAATCAGAGGGTTAGGGCCACATCTAAAGAGAACACGGTTCAAAGTCAAGAAGCTGTTTCCCGTTGCAGGGAATTACCTGCACACGCTGAATGCCGGCAGGAGCATTGCTGACCTCCGGCTCCCACCCTCCCTGCCCGGGACTCTGCTTACTCCCTGCTTCCAGGAATTGTGCTCATAACCACAGCTGATCCGGCCTCAGAAGTTATTACCCCACATCCCCACAAGCCCGGCTGAAAACCCCACGCAGACGAGAGCACGGGCTTTATTAGGCAGGCTGCTAAGCGCGGGGACGGTGCCCAGCGGGAGGGATGACTTCTGACCTCCGCAGCTGTAACAACAAGGCTGCTGGACCACCAAGGACTCGGTCTGTATGAAGATCTGTGGGATGGTGTCCTCAGCAGTACGTAATACCCAAGCACAAGGCAGCTCCAGCTGTGAAGCCATCTGAAAGAGCTGGCTGGAGATACACACCTTTCCCCAGCCACGCCACAGCACCGGTGCTCCTGTTCAGGCTCGGGGCATGGGCTGCTGCCCACCAGCTACCCCACGGGTTCACCCTCTGCTCCAAGCTGCCATGAAATTCCTGCTTGCCAGTGACGCCCAGACTTGGATAAGGATCACAAAGCGGTCTAAGCACCAGTCAACATAGAGAAACCAAAAAAAGAAAGCTACCAACAGCTAGAAAATTGGTTTCTTGCTCTGAAATGAAAATGCTGAGCTTGCTTTCTTTAAACAAAAATAAGTGCTTTTTTAAAGGAGTTCAACAGTTTATTAATAAGGAAGTGTCACAACTCAAAACAGACTCTTCCTCTCTTGCCTGCCCTCCTCCCCAAAGTCAGTCCTGCTGAGCTAACAGTGATATAATCCCTGGTTTATTACCTTTATTGATTAGCTCCTCCAGAGATGTACAGAGAACTCCACATCTAAAACACACATTACTACTCCTTACTCTGCTCATAACCCAGACGTGCAGATAACCTGCAGGAGAGCTTCCCCTTGCAATTTAACAGCTAAAAATAAGCAGCTCTGCCTTGCTGTCAGCGCTACAGAAGTAGCCAGTTCTCAACACGAGCACAGAGGTGTTCGCAGGCACTCGGCATCAGCCAGCTCCGCTCCAACTGAAAACAGTTTTACTAACAGAATGAGACTGATGCATAATGCTGTTGCAAATCTCTCCCTGGAGTTTCAGGGAAATTAGAGCGAGTTCAGAGAGGGCCACTTTCCCAGCTCCCATTTGGCTGGAAACGCCGCTAGACTTGCTGGAACGCAGAGCGGGCATTAAATCAAACTCAACGACCTGCACCATTACAGAAACTACTCTGGGCTCAGGCAAGAGAACGAAGCAATATATTGCAAAGCTCTTACTTAAGTGCAACTGGTAAACATTTTTCTACTGTAAAAAAATCATTGGGAATCTGTATTACGGTAGCCTTAACCTATTTTACCTTTATTAAAACAGAAAATCAGGTCTGCTAAGCGAATTCTCAGTCTTGACGGTCTCATACGGATTGATGAAAGTGGAAAGGCAAATGCAATTAGCATCCCAGCAAAGGAATGAATCGCAGGACTGACCGACAGTGCTGGGTATGAGAGTGCATGTGCATTAGCGTAGAAACCATCGTGGGCAGAAGCAATGAAGGAGCCTTTCAATTCACTCTCAGCCCTCATCTCTGCGAAGTGCTCTTCTCTCCCTTATTTGCTTCCTCTCCCTTCTGTTTTGTGGCTTCACTAATCGCAGGCAGTGTTTACTCATGAATTATAGACACATCCCCAACCCTCCCGGGGCCAATCCTGACCAGCTCCTGATGGATTTGGGCTCAACACAGTCATACTGCAGCTTCTGTGAACCCAGGAGCGCAGAACTGCCTCACGCAGCCCTTGCTGTACCCCAGCCCCATGCTCTCCATGACTGCGGGGAAAGCATGTCTTTGGGATACGGGGATGAAGAGAGGAAGAGGATGGTAGCGGGGAACCCACTGCAATCACAGACCCAGTAGCTAAGGCACTGAACTGGCAGATTCCCCTCCGCCATGCTTAACACGTACAGCGTCTCCAGTTTTCAAGGATAGAGTGTTTTACACTGAGATCTGGGGGGAAAAGCACATTAGATTTCGTATAAACCTCAAAATAAGTTTACTGCCTAAGCAAGCTGCTGAATATAAATGACTTCCTTACAGCATACTAAAAGGCACCCTTTAGTCATCATCTAATCCCATAAGTGACAAGGAAGCTGATTAGAAAAACCAAATGATCTATTTTTAAATAGAAAGAAAAAGGAGTCTAAAGAAAACATACAGAATGTGTTTGAGGGTTTACACAAGCATCATTTCTCAATTTTGTGGGTTGGTTCCAGTACCCAGAAGGAACAAATATGCTCATTTTTGAGCATGTGTTCTCAGGTCCTTCTTAGAAAAGAGAGACACTGTTGCTAGGTGGAAGTGGCTGGAAGACTTACTTTTTTAATCCGAGAGCTATTTTAAGCTGGGTTTTTACGCTTCTGGGGAGACAGGGTTGGTTGTTTTGTGTTTTTTTTTTTTTTTCCTTTTTTTTTAAAAAAAAAAAAAAAAGAGTCAGCAAAAAGGGCTTGGGGAAGAAGATAAAGAAAATGTTCTAAATTCCAGCCTCTGCCAATGGCTACCTGGCAAGAGCGCTGTTCAGACAATGAACATATTTTTACTAATGAAGGCTTAATTACAGGTTTATTAGGACTGTTTTTCTACACTCCTCTTCAGAATAAAGCGATGGATATTCTGGAGGAAGCCTTATTAGGGTTCCACAACGTGCCCACGGAGCTACAGCAGAGCAGTGCGTGAGCCAGAGGGGTTACAAAAGCTAAGGGTAAAGCAATTAAATCAAACCAGCATGCTCAGGCCACAGCAGGGCACATCTACTGACACCCAGCTCACCAGTGTCACCAGCCACAAAACGCCACAGCTGATGGCATCGCTGCTCTGATGTACCACTTGGATAAGCCATAAAGGCGTAGTGGAGGGCAAGCAGTTTGGCGTTGGTTTGAGGAGGGCTTTTCTTCTCCAGCCTGCTGCAGATA
The DNA here is from genome assembly GCF_047370975.1 of Nipponia nippon. Taxonomy (NCBI): domain Eukaryota; kingdom Metazoa; phylum Chordata; class Aves; order Pelecaniformes; family Threskiornithidae; genus Nipponia; species Nipponia nippon. Next base: position 27,463,789 of record NW_028262302.1, read on the forward strand.
GGGACATGGAGCACCCGGTTGTCACCGTCACTGGCTGGCCTCCCGCTGGCAACACAGAAGAGGGCTCGGCAGACCTACCATCCCTCCCAGGAACTGGGACATCCGTGGTCTCACAGGCCCAGCTGCCTCTGTCGCAGACACAGTGAGCCCACAATGCAAGGGTCGATCAGCAACCACGACTGACCGCTCTGGAAAAGCCACTTCATTTCTGCTGATGACTACAAAGACAAAGGCTTTTCTACAGTACTCCTCAGAGGACTCCTAGCTTCCTCTCACAGCTGATGAAGCTACTTATTTTCAGCAGCTAAAAGGAGTCAAAATAAATTATTTGTCCTACCAGCAAGTGCTCCTCTCCTCCTCAAACAACAGTATTTCCTTCCACTCCACCCATCAGAAAGAAAATGTGTAACGAGTTCCATTGACACCACTTAGCTGCATAAAACGTGCTGGGAAGGCATCTGCTTTAGCCTTCCCTTTCCCAACTGCCTTTTGGAAAGCTCTTCTGAAGCTATTTTGAAGCTGGTGTGAAAGCTCTCATTTCCAGAGATGGAGAGGCCCAGTTACAAAGCCACGATTCAAACAGTTGTACAGGTGGTGTCTTTTTAGGGCCAGCACTTGGAGTACCAGCTCCGTCAGCAGTTCTGCAATCACCCGTGTGAACAGTAACACAGGGGCTCAGGCAAGTCACCTGCAAGTGTGACAAGAGGCCACCCCAAACAGAGTCCACCCAATTCCAGACCCTGCAACTGCAATGCAGTTACTGGAGGATACAAAAACACCATCAACCTGGAGAGTTGCCCACCCACAGCACAAGGCAGTGCTCAAGTCTGGTGCTTACTGAAGCTCAGGTTAGTAAGATTTTGCTGCTGGACCACTTCTAGGTCAGCACAAATTTCAAGGAGCCAGGACCAGCTGAAGTTGAATTTGGGCACCGACCAGTGGCTAAGGACAGGCTCTTGCCCACAGCTGCAGAGGACCAGAAGGGTCAATGTTCTGGCAAGGGACGTTGCCTGCCTTGGTGTTACGGGGCATGCAAGACTGCCTTCTTTCTTTGGCGTTACAGATGTCAGCAAGTGCCAACCCAACAGTTAAATTTTTAAGCTCATTTAGCAATCAGCACATTTATTTTTAGCCTCCCTTCTCGAAAGGACAAGTTTGGGAATCTTCCCCAGACTCTTCCTACTTTTGCCCAAACCAAACCAACAACCCTTTGGAAGCCCAGATCTCATGTCCAGAATCTCATCCCCAGAATCTCATCCTTTCCTCCTTACAAATTTGAGCTATGGGAAAGAGGTCACAATCCAGATGACAACAGAACTCCCAATCCTTAGAAAAGTGTCAGCATCCTTGGGATACAGCTCCAGGACACCACCCTGACAAGTTGTGGGACAGGAAGTTTCATCAAGCCTTAATTTACCGTCAGCAGAACACGTCCCGTTCCTTTGCTGGACCTCACTTCCCAAAGTTCACATTTTGCATGAGATTTGCATTGCCCCTGAGCACAGGCTCAAAAGAAACACTCACCGACTCTGTGCAAACATCGCTGTTTTCAATAACATTGGCATCCCCAACGACTTTTCCAATTTCTCTCTCAAGAGATGCCAGAGACTCCTGGGCCTGTAGGGGAGAAAAAAACCAACCAAACAAACAAACAGGGGAGGCACAACAATTAGCAAAGGCTGAGAAGCAAATCCCCATCTCTCCAAGAGCACTAGAGACACGGGAAATCACTGTTCAGGAGGAAATCTGTTTTATGCCAGATTTGCTCAAGGGACCAACACATTTGCCAAGATTGACATGTCTCCTTACAACCAGCATGTTGCATGTCAGCCTGCATTTGAAAGCAATTCTACAGGGAAGCTTTAATAGTCTCATGTCAAGTTATTAGGTAAAAATTGTGCAGCAAATTTTTTGTGCAAGAGTAACAGCGCAGGCAGGTATCCAAAAGTCTAATCACAGATCTGCATTTATATAGAATATACCATGAACCAGGGACATCAGCACAGCTCACTTCATATGTCAACATCCAATATAATTGTCCTGAGCAAAATGTTTTAAACAGCTTATTGCAGCAGGTTTCCTTTGTCTTCTCACCTCCTAGCAGTGCTTTTCTGATCATCTGCCGCTGCTCCCAGGACAAGACCTGCCCCACCAACAGCTCTCCCCACTCCAGCCCTGCAGGAACGCAGCCCAGTTTCTTTACTCTGCATCTCCCGCAGAAGGAACAAGGTGTTATACAGTCTGGAGCCAGAGCTCAGCCACTCTGCAGGCTATTATCATCTCCATTTATCAATTCTCCCATGAGAGGTTCATTTCTGGGGTGACAGACAGCACTGAGACCTCTCATGCTTAAAGATTTCCCACTCCAATCCATCTTCCAAGAATGACCATGAGGAAGAGCAGAGGTAACCCACCTGCTTGTCTCATCGAGCTTGTGCAGAGCTAACTTTAAAGATTTACAGTCTCCTGGGTTACAGCCAATTTGCAACCACGTGCAAATGGGCAAATGGCTTGTAAACCAACTTGTAACCCACTGCCATTTGAGACTGGATTTAAAAGCTTCAGGCTGTGGTATGGGTGTAGGGCTGTGGGACGGGCTTTTTGTTAGGCTGCGTTTCCTTATTTAAAGAATTATTTGTCAGCCCCACATCACCGCTTCTTCCCATTGGAATAAAGTTGTCATGAACAAGAGACTCTTTCAAGAAGGATAATTAAACAGAGCTGTTAGTTGCATTTTTATCATTTCAACAGGCATGCAGGTATCTTGCATGAGCTGTTACACCCACAGTCCCAGTCGCCTGGGGAACCAGCGAGCAGAGTAAGACACCCCACCAGGCAGGCAGTCTGCTCAAGCCGCTCAAATCACCACGTTTTCCAGCACTGCAAAACTACAGATCTTGAGGGTTTTGATAACATTTAGATCTGCAACTGTTAAGCGTCTCTGCTTACCTTGGGCAAGTCACCAGCTACCTTCTGTCTCTCGTTTTGATCAACTTTGAGTTTTGATAGTGTTTCGTTTAGCTGCGTTTTCAGCTGCAAAATAGTAAGAAAGAAACTCAGTTTCCCCTCACACACACAGATTTTATCTGTCTGTCCCACGGATTAACCCAGTGCACACTGACTGCAAAGAGAGTAAGATTACTAACAATTATTGCACACACTGGATTAGTCAACATGTACGATGAGGCTTACAAGGACAGTCAAGGAAGAGAGGCTCCATCTGTAAAGATAAACGAAGAGAATGGAAACTACAGAAGAAAAGACATGGTTGGCATCAGCTTGATTACAAGTCGTTTTGACTTTTAAACTACGTTGCCAGTAGGAATATTATCAATACTGAAAGTACGGAAGCCTCTCGAGCGCTCTTATCACCAGTCAGCCCAGACTTCAACTTAATTCATGGCAAATATGCAAAAATGTAGATTGTCATCTCCCTAATTCAGGCTAAACAGTCACTTTACTGCTAAATAAACTAAAAAGCTCTACTTGTCATCTTAATAAAGCACCACTTACTACAACTATGTTGACTTAACCAGTCTGTTAATGTCACATCAAGGCATGAATCACTGACAGGGGTATATTAAGTTGTCAATTGTGTTTAGATTCAGTCCAAAAAAGTGAAATTATTTCAGTCAAGAGGGATGAATACTTTGTACTGGCTGCCCTTAAACTACAGCCTTCCAAAGGATATAAACATTTTCTAAAAAGAATATTTCGATTGCTCTTCAACACAGCATACAGAACCAGCCACAGCACTTAAGGCTTGAGCCTCAAACAGGAGTGCTAACAAGAAGCTCGAGTGCCAATTTTGTTGGATTTGTGCCTCTGAAGTGCACTGGGCTAATGTTCACTACTCCTGCTGTCAGTCTTCTTGGGAGCCAGCGGGGGATTAAAGAAGTGAACAATAGGCTACTCGGAGCCCTGAATTTGCACTGATTCCAAACCTACGCCTTATATTTGTCTCACCCTTGGAAGGTTCCCCCCTTTGGAGCACCTGGACTGGCAGATGCTGTTTTTCTACATTTTGGGGGAGTACTGTTGAGCTCCTCTGCAGTTTCAGCTTCTCTCCTTGCTCACCTTATAAATTAGTGGGAAATACATTCTGAAATCCCATAATTTCTATTCCTCAGCCTCCTGCCTACTGCAAAAAAACCCCATATACACTGGACAGCATTCCTGAGCCATTTGCATGAAGGTAGTTGTTTACCACCCCCTCACGCTGCTACCAACACAGCAGCATCAGATTGCAGAGTCAAGCTGCCCTAGCAGGGAGCTCAGCTTTTAAGCTTTTGTTGTTACAGACATAATAGGTTGTTGCCTCTTATATTCAAGAGGTTGGCGTTTACTGATTAACTGTAAGATATGCATTCAATTCCCATTTCCCTTGCTTTCAAAACGAGAGGCTTTGGTTGCTGAGGCAGGATGCTAATCAGTGCTGTACTAGTCTTGCCAAGCATACTATTAAACTTAAGCAGATTGTTATTGTGGGTTTGTTGTTTCGGGTTCTTTTTCTTTTTTAAATCAACTATTTCAACCCATTTACATTGGTGACAGTACCCGGCTGAGATCAGCGGCTCGGCCTGCAGTGACAGGTTGTCCCATCAACTACTCTAAAACCCACCAAAGACACGGTGACAGAGACAACCTTCCCTGATTTTGGCTGAAGAGCAAGAAAGCACTGTTCAAACACAAGCGGAGGAAGATCTGACGGCTCCTGCAGCCTTAAAAAGCACACCACTGAAACAAATGAGAAGTCAAAGGACTCAAACCGGAAAACCATGCATCTTTGGGTCTATAGGTCTGGCCTCACTTAATCCAGCTCCTTCTTGAGAAAACCTGGTATAGGAGCATCATTGGCTGGACAGCACTGCTAGCCAAACCCGCTGTAACAGAGCGCATGCACCAAGCCAGAACAGCTATTCAGCCACATCAGGATGCCAGCTGTTGAGCGGTCAGATACTCCAAATTCATCTAACACTGGTTTTGGCCAATTTCTGTATTTACAGAGGAGGATTGAAAAGACTCTGCACAGTCAGAGCATGGACACCACAGCTGCATCCTCAAAAGCTTTGGAAAAACAGCCACCAGAAAAATCACCTTCATATTAAACCGATGAGAGCACAACTTTTGTTGCTCCAAGGACACTAGACTTGCTGTTGCATATGTCTATACTGTAACACATCGATTCTCAAGAAGTTTCAGGAATGAAAGTCTGACAGACTTTGGAAAAAGTCTTAAGAACCAGACATGCTATTGTTAGGAGCAGAGAAAGAGACAAATTGTAAAAGTCAGACTACATAAATGATTGCAATGGACAAAAATATCAAGCTGAAGAGGTTAGCAGAACAGACAGGATTTGAAATAAGTCTCTGCTTTGTAAGTACGCTGGGAGCCTAGTTTGTGCCCAGCGGAGAACGAGCTTCTTACCAAATTTAACTCTTCATTCTGTCTTACTGCTTCAGAATATGAATCATCAAGTTTTTTCTGCAATTCAGTCAACAGATCTTTGAGCTGAAATGAAGTTTAGAGTTTTAGGATTTGTCTCCTTAGGATGCCCACTTTTCTTCTGCTCAGTTATTAGTGTGTCGCTCTACCCTAAGGTCACAAGCATATAAACTCCTCAGCCACGGGGGCTAAGCATTAGATTAGCGTGCCAGCCAACTGGTAACCAAACAAAAGAAAAAAGAACAGTTTGGTCGATTATGTTTACCTCTCTGACTTCTGAAACATAAGTAGATCGTTCTAGTTCTGCCTTTTCTAGTTCACTTTCCAAATGCTCTCTCTCTTTTTTAAGCTAGAAACAGAAAAACAGAGTTAAAACAGATGTTTTCAGTGTTTTCTTGCAGTATCATTTTCTTCATTTATTATTAGCTATAAATTTCTATCAAATACTCCATGACATTTAGAGAGCATTTCAAATCCAGTGATTGCACAGCACAGATGTAAACTGTTACATTTCAAAAAAAGATAACAAGAAAAAGAATCAAGCCCAAGATCATCAACAAGCAGTAAACTGCTCAGTCTCACAAGGAAAGAGCCCCAGTGGGTGAGTACAGAAGTAAAAAAACAGGACAGTTTCCAGTACCCAGCTTCTCTCCTTAAAAACACTGGCCATAAGATTCAGTTTAAACTGCAGCACAGGCTGCACTACTTGCAGGAGAGAAGTCCTGGGAAGCTCGGACTTAAAGCATAAGCCTAAATCATGTTTTAAGTAACAGAAAGCTTCAAAGAAAAAACACCTGCACGTACAGTTTCAACTTCTTTGAGTTCTTCCTTTAACCTCTCTACCTCGTGCTCCAAAGAAACGACTGAAGAACGCATCTGCAGTTTTCAAGAAAGATAAACATATCGTTTAGTTGGGTTGGTCTAAGACAAGCTCTCCATACACACACAAGCTTGCTTCAACAATTTAAAAATATTAAGGATGAAATCGCAGTGGCTGAATAAAATAAGATGCTCACTCAATTCAATAGTCTGAGTCTCCATTATAACACCTTTCCTACCTTCTCCCAACATAAGAAGCTCTCCAATAGTGAGAGCCTACACGCCTGAAAGATTTGGAATATAAGGACTAAGCCAGTTGTCCATTAGCCATGGTAAGGGAAATATCTGTCCTAGACAGGGAAGACTGTCTCTATCCATGTATTATATCTAGCCAAACCCAGCTTATTTAGCCTTATTAGAGGCTGCATAAGTGCAGCAGATGGTAGCGCATCTATAGTTCAAGATCTGACAGCCTTTTATAAGCCCCTCAAACAAGTTGTTTACAAATCATCTATCTGTTTGCTCCAGGCTCATACTCCGGCACTCAAATTTACTAAGCAGAAGTACTTTAGAAATAATTTATTTCAAAAAAACCCAGTTTGACCTACTTTAACTCTAGATTAGAGAAAAAAAAAAAAAAAAAACATAAAAGGCTTTTTTCGTACCACTTTTGCTAGCAACAGAGCCTTCCTAAAAAGGAAAGCTTTGCAGGCAGTTTCAAGTGTAATTAGTTGACCATAATGGATTAAGCACTATTTTAACAGCTTCCAAAAAATTGTTATGATTATACGATACTTAAATTTCAGTACAAAAAGTCTGTATCTGTTCACAAATAGACTTTGAAAAAAACAGGTGCTTCACAGAAATACAGTCTGAGTTGCCAGGATCAGAAAAATGTATATTCCTGGGCACATTAATGGGACACATGTACATTCCCGAATCTTTGGCTTCCTATCCCATCAGCATTAATATTACTACGTGCTATTTGGCTGCCTCCTGCATCACCTGCAAAGGACTGACACAGACTTGCCATAACGGTCAAAGACCTGCGCTGTTCATTTGTTCTTGCTACTCTACAGATGGCAACGGGAACAGCCACACAAATCTAAAAGACACCAACAATTCCTCCGCTTTTTAGTTTTTTAAATGGAAAGATGTTCCTCAAAAAAATAAAATTCACTTTAGCGTGAAACTAAGTATCAGAGCACCAAAAATCCTATTGTTATAAGGAGGGATCATTCGTATTATACCAGTTACAGGCTTCACTGGTCACGCACAGATCAAACCAGGCAGCCAGGGCTGTTCCACACCTGCCTTCACAGCGCTCCAACACCCTCTGCGACTTCAAGCAGAAATTGCCTGGCTGCTGCAAAAAGCGGATCTTCAGAAATACCTGTTTAAGTTCCTTCTGTGATTCTTCAACTTTTATCTTCCATTTGCTTTCTTCCTCTTCCACGCTCCTCTGTAGCCTTTGTAAAATCCCCTCCTAAGAAGAGAGCGGGGTTTGAAAGCTTACAGCAGAAGAAAGGCAGCTTGCCACATCACAAGGCACAGGCGACCAGGCATCCTGCTTACCGTCTCCGCCAGGACCGATTTGTATTTCTCACACTCGAGTTGCAGCAGTATGTGCATTTCCTCGGCCTCCTTCAACTTCTGCTCCATAGCCTGGCAAAGGAGAAAAGGGACCAGAAGAGTCACGTCTCAGCTGACGGATTTGAGTTCTATTATTTTATTTCAACAAGCAAGCTAATATCATATCATTCACATGGGCAAGTCTTTCTTTCCAACCCATGCGAAGACAACAGCAAGTGCCACATTCACCTACAACTCTCAATACTCAATCACAAACGTTATGTGCGTTACTGCAGTAATTCTGAGTTGCCTGGAAAAAACCCCAATTACTCGAAAAAGGGAACAGGGATTGAATTTCATGAACGTTTTCACAGCTCCACAAGGTGCTTTTTGAAGATGCAAATACATTTCTGACCTACAAGATGCAAATATCTATAAAACAATTTTCTTGACACCTGCTTGCCAATTTGAACTTCACAATTCAGAGCACAATTTGCAAGATTTATACTGGAAAAATACGCTATGCCACACACAAGGAAGGTATCCACAGTTTGTGCCTACCTTGACGTCTTCAGATCCTGAAGCCTCTCTCAAGTATTCTTTAGCCATCTTTTCAAACCCGCATATCCATTCACTATGACTCTGTTGGGAAATGCATTCAGTTAAAGCTGAGAATAACCTCAATAAATATACCTTCAGGACATTTGTCTCCAAGCGGAGGCTTACGGAGCAGCGTTTCAGTCCCCTAAGTCCCCAGAGTTAACAGACAGCCTGACAGCAGTCGTTCAGCTAGAACCGCACAAAACCGAGCCGACAGTCAGCGGGCAGCAATCCAGGAGCACGAGGTTACGAGACACACACACAGTTCATGGGGGCTTGGAAGTGCTGAAATACAACGGGGTGACAGAGGTCTCCCTGCAAGTATCAGGGCTCTACAAGAAGTATTAAGACTTAAGGGAATCTTTTCCAAAACCCCTGAGCAGTTAAAGCAGACGCTTGCTATGTAATTCTAGGGACCTCACCAGGAAGGCTGTTTTGTAACCTTACAGAAACAGTCTTTTTAAAGACTATTTCTGGTTCATCAGGAGGCTAACTTTAGCACATTTGAAAATAATTTTAAATATGAATATTCAAAGCCTCTAGATGTTACAAATGAAACGCAGACCCCATTTTCCCAGCCCGTCTTCACATCATCCACACAACTGAAACCATACGAACCCAGGGCACTTCCCTCGCAAACAACCAAAAGCCACCAAGAATATAAAATTGGAAATCGGTTGTTTTCAAAGGACCTTTGTGAACAAAACAAACCCTTCTGTATTAACTGTATTAAGTGGCACCGAGGCAGCGCAGCCCCTCTGGAAAGGGGGGCCAGCCCTTATCTGCACAGCCGCTGGGGAAGATATGAATCCCCATCGTGCCAGATTGAGCAAACACGCAGCAGACCTTATCTGCCCCTGAAAATTTACTATCTCGATTAGACAGAAGATAACACAGGCAGATGAATCAGATGTTGGGGCAGTAAAAAAAAAAACCAAACAAGATAAGGTTAACTTTTTTTTTTTTGTTTTAACACTTTTCTTGAAGTAACCGTCTGCAGCTTTGCCTCTTTGCTGCCGGCAAGTACAGGTATCGTCAGCAGAAGACACTCACGTCCTACTGCAAAAACCTGGGGGCAGAGGGGACGGTGGGGAAGCGCTCCGGACTGCCCAGCACAGCAGGACCAGAGCTCCCCAGCCCGCAGCAGTACGGTAGGAAAAGCCCCTTCTTCTCTTACCACGTTAGAAGGAAGAGAGACTTTAGGGAACAGCTTCTGGAGTAGCTCACGTGTCTCCACTTCGGCAGCTTCCAAGTGCTGCTGCTTCTCCTAAACCAAGAGAAAGGCTTACGTGAAATTGGGCAATACGCTCCACTCCTGGCAATAGCCTCTTCTACGCCTAGAGTAACCTACTTAACCCAGAAAATCATTTTTTAAGTGAGAAAGGCTCTATAGTCTCTAAAATTGCCAGTAAATTGCTTCAAAAATTGACACTGAATTGCTTCAGAATTTGGCCTTCGCATTTGTTCATGCTTTTAAGCTTTTATTTTCATTAAGTTCTCCTCCAATCTAGCCTGCTTGTACAGAAATTACACCGTCATTCGCTTGTTCACAACACAAACTACACTGCGCTGAGTAACTGCATCCACAGATCACACCAACCCTGCCACTCAAGTGGAGCGATCTCAAAACCGAGAAGTTTGGTCAATCAACAATTTTTTTAGAAATCCATACTTATTTTAAACGATCTTAGGTGGGGAAAAATCTCCATAAATTAACATCACCACATCAAAACCAGATAATTAAAGTCAAACGGAAACTTTGTGTTAATGCACATTTGAACCAGGCCAAGAAAGCAAGACTATACCTTCTAAATATTACTTTTAATTACTTTTAAGAGGGATACCCTTACATCCTCCTTCCCCAAGCTTGGATGCAATGGGAAATAATTATTAGAGCTGTGTGACAATCTCCAGGTTTTCCTTGTCATTGGTCTGCAAATATAAATACACAGAGCCAAGGGGCACCACAGATCCATCGGTCCTCCTCCATTTATTTAACATTAAGAGCAGACCAACCACAGGACATTTGCTTGCTGTGCTTGTGGCAGATTGCTTTAATTTAGCCATACGACACTCAGGCTCCCGTACAAGTTTAAATGCAGAAAGCCTGAACTCCTGAGCAGAAGGCAGCTTTCAGCAAAAATCCTTCGCTAATATTGGGGTTCGGTTTTTTCTTTGACATCAGTGTTACTGCGCCTTGCTGCTCTGCGTTCCTCTGCTGCAAGAGATCGGTGGCATTAGTAGGTTGAGATTCAGAGACAGAAACAGACAGGAGACATTAGGTTGTGAAGTTGTGCTAAGTGTGTTAGGTTTCAGCAATTTAGGAACCACCAAGAAGTGGCAAATGGCTGTTTGATGAAGTCTTCCGACTGCAAGAGAAAGCAGGCAAGCGTTAGCACACAGCAAAAGCAGGTACGCAACTTCTCTGAACGCGGGGCCGAGCAAAGAGCAGAGACTTCTCCAAAACACAGATGCACAACCCCAGATCAGAGCTTCTCTGCTTCTAGCTACCCGACTTGTGGTTTTCAAGTTATTTTGATGCTTTTTTTGAAATCCGCATGGCGACAATTAACACCAAATCAGGCTCATAGCAAATGCAAGCTCCTTTCAGAGCAATTCACGCCCCGTATCATTTTGAACACTGGCTCCGACAGGACCTGTCGAGCTTCATATGCTTTCAAGGAGAAAATTCACAGCTGTGGTGACACCATTTTCCTGAGAAGTTCCCAGGTTTTTAAATAATAATTTAGTCCTAGTTCTTCACGGGTCCAATAAATTTATTCAAGCACAGCAAAAGCCCAGTAGATGAAAGCAGGTTGCTCACCAGCACAGTTTTTACTCTAGAGCTCCCCACAAAGAAAAAAAAAAACCAAAAAACCACGATTCACAACAGCTCTAACAATTACGCAAACAGAAATCAAAAATCACATGCCCACAAATTAAGGATAAAAAAAGAAACCTAAAGACAACAGGAAGAAGCAGAGGTGAGAGTATATGAATGATCACTCAGAACAGACTATATTTAAATTGCAGTAAAAGTTAAATGCCTCCATTTCATTTAAAAAAACCAGCTGCAGATCTGCTTCTAGCTTAACGCATCGTTTCTAGCAGTTAACATTACAACCTTGGCAGTCTTGTTCACTTTGTCCTGCAGCAATTTTTCAGTTGATGCCAATGCTTCCATTGCTTTCCAGTTTTTCTCCCGAAGGTCCTAATCATTTTTAGAAAGAATGATTTCAGTTCAGCCAATATTCAAACTGTTTCCGCTTTTACTTCAGAGATATATTTTGCATTACATTCCACCATTTGCATTTAAATGCTGGTTACTGCAAGATGATTTTGCCGGGTAAGATGACATATACTAGCAAACCACAATGTTCAAAGAGTTTGAATGAAGGGGGGGAACCGCCAATTTCTGCCCAACCTGCCCCCATGTCCAAAACTGATCCAAGTGTTACTGCAGAGCGTATCGCTACAGCGACCTCACACTTTGACTGCACTTGTAAGAAGAAAGAGGGAAGTTTTCAAAAGTAGTGAGGAACACAGACACCAAACCACAGATTACACAACAGAGTGTTAGGCATGTCGCGTTGCAGAACCCAGCATGGACCCCAGTATACATGGAGGTGTACACATTTATGCCCCTGATCTTGCAACCAGATCTAGCTGCGTAGATCCTTATGCCTCAGCCCAAACCTACTGCGCCAGGGCTGATTTTAGAAACACAAAGCTCAAGGCCTTGGTTCGCAGCATTTACCCACGCAGCTCTCTCCACTGTGCCCAAAGAAAACTGGTTTGCTCACCAGTGCCCTCCTGGGAGGCTTTGGGATTTCACCAGTGGCGAGCACACCCCAGATCCGCATGGAAACACCACTGTGCCGTGCTGCGCTCCTGCATCTTTCTTGGCGAGGTCATCAAACGTGTACTCCACAAGATGTCAACATGCAAGCTCAGTTAGGAGACTAAGAGCTCTTATAAAAAGAGCCTCGCAGCTCTTGTCTAGAAGGATGGTGGGCCTTGCAGGGAGGAGGTTACGGTGCTTGGGATTTAGATTTTTTTTTTTTTTCCCAGCCCTCAGAGCAATCTGCTTTAGCAAAGGGCTATTTTTGAAAGGCTGTATTTTTTTCATTCACCACACAAAGCGGCATCCGAATCCTAGCATGTACCTACTCAGTTTACTTTACCACTTCCATTTGCCTGCTATCCTAAGGGCTGTTTCACAGGACATAAAAACAAGATTGGATAAAATCGCAATGTGGAAAGCTGGGACCTATGGGCATGGTCTGCCCTTAGCAGTAGCCAGATTTCTGCCTGCACCACGAAGGGCAGACTTTACAAATCCCCAGGAAACAGGCACACTTACGTTCTACCCTTCCGGCTCATCTGCCTTCCGAGAATACCCAGCCACTTTCCCTCTACTTTGTTTCAGCTCTTAGCGACATTACTTGCTCAAAAGCTCATGTTCTCAATATTTTCCTTGTGCATCTTTCCTTATATTGTCCCACTTTCAAGCAATAAAGCTTATTGCACAGTATTCAGGCAATATCTTTTATAGGCTATCAAGGAGAGATAGGCGAGTTAAAAACCCTGTATTTTAACAGCTTTCTTCCATATAAGACGCCATTCTCTTGCCCTGCACAGGTAACGTATTACAATGAGGTAACTTCACAGCTCTGTGACAGAAGATACAATCTTTACTTCCACCCACAAACAACCCATACTGCACCATCAGCGGCTGCCGTAAAGGAAGGCTCACTGTCCTTCACCTCCTTCAAAGATCAGGATTAGGCACTTGTAGGAACGGGAAGAGCCAGATCCGAGTCCCCTGAAGGTAATGCCTCCTCCCATGTCCATGCACAAGGACCATAACTCACTCAGAGCATGGCCCCTTTCATCCTCCCACCCTCCCTCCCCAAACCCCCTCTTCTTCCCTTGGCAAAGGACGTGTTTCTGAACAGGGCGAACAAGGCTCGAATCCAAGTCTGAGAACTTGCTACGGGATGTGTCCCCCAGCAAGTCCTCCCTCTCATCACATCAGCAACTTGTCAAAGAGCTGACAAAACTTGGAGCAGTAAAGGTATGCTTAGTCAAGAAAAGAGGAGAGGAGTATCCAGGGGACACAATTCGGCCGACAACTGTCAGAAACATTTTCTTAGCACGATGCCCTAGGCATTGAGGAGTGCTGTGCACACAGCACTTTGGGTTGTTCTTTGGGGTTTGGGGTTTTTTGGAATGGGGGGGGGGGGGGGGGGGGGGAATTTCCTTACGTTGTTCTTTTTCCTCTGTTGCTCAAAAGCATTTCTCTGAGAGGCGAGCTCATTTTGGAGAGTGGCGATTTCCTTCTCTTTCCCTGCAACCCTGAAGTAAGAAAAAGAATCATAAACAAGTCAGGAGACATTTAAGAAATTTCAAGTGAAGCACTGACACCCTTTCATATACACTAACTTTCCTCTCCCCTGCCAGCAACACGCTCTCTTTGAAAAGCTGCTCTCACTGACTTGGCAGTACAGCTTGCTTCCTACTGCTCCGTGAACCGCGGGCTGCCAGAGCAAAGCCCATTGTAAAGCTGTTGTTTGCCTACAACAGGCATCTGCGCGCATTTATAAGGCCACAGAAAGGCAGCGCATTAGGCGAGGATAAGTCAGCCAGCCCACGCTAGTACGCCACAAAACAGGCACTGCCTGCTGGATAAGAGCATTCTTTTTCAAGCACCTAGTCCACAATTTATAAGTCATTTAACTTAAAAGAAAAATAATTCAGCCAGCCAAAAATGCATGACAACGGCAATTTGTGTAGCACAGTATAAGCCGGTATGGAGTTAGCTTCCACACAGTTCTTCAGTGCACTTCAGCTCTACGTTATACCACACTTTTACCCCGAGACTTTCCCTGGGAAAAGATTTCTACCAGATGATTTTATAATACGAACAACAACCCTCTACTAAGCTGAGGTTCCAAGAAAAAAGCCTGTCATTTGTGCTTGAAATACCAACATTTAACTCTTCAGACATAGAGCTGAGCTGGCATGCATTTAAAATTAAATCAATCATGGCTTGCTTACATTATGGGCACAACATACTGCAAGCGCTGTCTGCAGAAGACTGCAGCTGAGGATTATTAGCGTGAGCAGAATCTCTATGTTCGACTTTTATTAGACAGTAAAGTGTTTTTTTTTACTGGCCACTTCTCACGCACTGATATTGTACATTTGGCATGTATTTCATCTTTTAAATTTCCTGAGCAATAAGTGAAATGAAGCGCTTATCTATTGCATTCAACTTTTGGCAGTACTCACACTTGCAGAAGCTCCTCACTTTGGACAGCCAGAGATGCCTACAAACAGATCAGAAACTCATTAGGAGCAGATCACCAGCAGAGAGTGATGCAGAGGGCGTGATCTGCCTTATTAACCAGGCGTCGCTGCACCGCTAAGCAGCTGCACTCATGGCCTTCGAGGGAGTCCTGTCCAGCCTCCTTTGGCCAGAAGAACCCTGACTGTGATACAGCATGTAAAGACAGGGGTGGAAAGCCAGACAAGAGCACAGCAGGCATAAGAAAGAGCGCAAGGCTGCAAACTCACATGATAAAGAGAAGTAGGAACAGATATGCAACAGCCAGAAAAGCTGGCTTAGTGCAATCCAACCCTGAAGCTGTCCCTGGATTTGCATGGCCAGTACAACTACTGGTTTTCCGTGCCATCCACACAAGCTGCTACCACCACCCCCTCTGACTTCACTCAGTAACACTGCAATTGGAAGCCGTACCTGTTTGCAATTCTCCTGCTTTAATTCTTGAATTTGAACTTTAAAAGATTCATTTTCCTTTCGCACATCCTGTTGAAAGAAAAGAGGCAATATATACGCATGTATACATATAGATATACACTCACTCCTTACAACACAAGACACTTCTATCAAAACTTTACCTGCAACTGTTTTACTTGGCTTGCAATTTCTCTCTCTTTTTCTTCCACTACAGCTTTCAACTTCTTCATTTGTTCTTCTTCCTTTTTCAACCTGCAGAGATGGTTTAGAAAGTAAGAAAAAAAAAAAAAGGGTTAAAGCAATAATTTATGCTAAAAAGGGACAGGCACTCTAGCTGGGACAGCTTTCAGCAGCGGAAGATAAATGTATTTTCTATGTTATGTATCATAATCAGCCAAATGGAGAGCACACACACACGGAGAAAAAAAACTATTTCACTATGGCTCCAAACCAAGACAGCTAACAAAAATACATGCCAGCTGCAACAACATGTATTGCAAATGCTTACCTGCTAAGAACTGGCCTGAAGCAAGCTAATCATTTCACATGTCAATCAGCAAAGGCATTTAGTCATAGCTGATCTCAACAGCATTCAGAGCCCAAGTGGGAGAGAAGCAACTGATCACCTGAGCAAATCCTGCAAGCCAGCTGGCTCTGAAGGTGCCAGGGACAGTCTCCCAGTGGTGAGGCTGCCTTAGGTACCAGTACTGGCGATACAGGAGCCCTGCTGGGAGGGCAGCACATTACATTGAAGAAGGAGCCCTTTTTGGCATGGTCTCATACAACTTTCCTCTGACTTCGAGCAGCCAGACAAAGCAGAGTCAAAACAGAGGAAAGTCTGGCAGCGTTTCTCCATAAAACAGGAGCTGGAGAATTGGCTATTGCATCTCAGACTGAAAATGGCAAATTGTATCTGTTCATTGCTTTTACCGACTCAGCCACAGGCACTTAAATCCACACTCTTTTAAACATGCTAAACAGAAGGAGAAATTATCACTAGACACAAGCAGTAGCAGCAATTTCACTAGTTAGTAGAGCCCTGGGCGATCATTCACTTTCGCAAAGCGTATGAGCACTACCACTTCGGCACGCCAGGCAGGGACGCCAGACGCGTGCTGTTACACACGGCAGCAGACACGCTGGCCCGTGTATGTCCATTGGCACTAACAGCTTATTTTAGCAAAGCCCATAAAATTCTTGAAACCAATTCATACATTCCAATTTAAGATAAACGCCAGCACTGAATGCACATTATCAGCAGGGGCTTAAGAAACTGCTACTAAGCATACTCACAGGCTCTCCAAGTCCTGGACTTGCGATGCAGCAGGTACCTGAAAAACAAAGCAATTCCCAACTTGATTTTGATGGCACAGTAAAGCTTTCGAATTAACAGCAACTCTTTGCATGAGGAGGGGCACCACACAGCTTGCAAGATACTTGCCAAAGTAACACCAGAAATTTTGCATCAGACATTGCTCCAGGAATACCTGAACGCATAATGGATTTCAGAAGCACAGCTTACACCAAGCATCCCTAACTTCACACCAGCCAATTTCTCTCCATTCCACCTTTCCCCTGGGATAAATGCCTGTCCAGACATTCACCCAAAATAAGAGTGCAACTCAGTTTCTGCCATTTATCATCGACAAAAATCCAAACTGAGCTCGAAATACCACCTTAGTGGAAAAATTCTTCCATTAAGTAACACCTGGCTTCAAGGATGTCCAGTTGCCTGTTCAAGTCCAGTGCAGGAAATCAAAAGCCAAAATACTCCAGCCAGTTGCAACTTCTGCAACAGGTAAACGCAGGAAGGAATCAGAGAAAAGCCTGACCACTTCAAGAGGAGCTGCTATGTTCGGTTACAGCAGGAGTTCCTCCATGACCATAGCCATACAGAGACACTACTTGAGTCTGGAAAGGAGGTACCTACGACACAGCTATGATTCTTGTCTATGAGCTTCCAAGTTTTCAGACCACCAAAGCTTCTCATTATACATAGTTATCGTCCAGGTTAAAAAAAAAGCTCTCAGAACTTGTTATCCATGTAAAACCTGTTTTGGATGAACACAGTTAACCAGCGGGCTCTCTGCACTGTAGACTAGCAGTTTCGTCAAGTAGGATTTAAAACAGCTCTGTAGGTTGAAGTCAATGCAAACCCTCTGTGAGAGGTAGAGGACAAAACCAACATCTTCCACTTCAATCGAGCAGCACTCCCAAACCACATCCACTCTGCAGGCCATACCTGTTGGAGCTGTTGCAGGTTCTGTTGTTCTAAATCCTGAACTTTACTGGTTAATTGTGCAATTGTATCTTTCTGACCCTTTGGGGGGGGAAAAAAAAAAAGCAAGTTTACAAATGTAAATGTACCTTTTCCACAGCCAGAAATACTGCAGCAGAGTTTATTTCCCTTTAGAATACCAAGGAAGCTTACCTGCAGCCATTCTCCTTTCTTAACAATCTCCTTCTCCTTCTCTTCCAATAAGGCCTCCATGGTTTTCACCTGCTTTTCCTTCCCCTTCAACCTGTACCATTAAACACAGACACACAGCATAAACCTTTGCTCTTTTATCCGTCTGAAAAAAAAAAAAAGACATTCTATGCTTTGCAGCACATAACAAACAAAAGCAGTCTATGTGATCAAAGGCACAAACACAATTCATCTGCTAAAAATCAATGTGTGAACACTTCCACTTCAGTCTGGGTTAGCAGGAGATGCCCTTGATCAATGGTACCACTCATTAAGTGAAAGCAGCCAAATTCTGCACTGACATATACTGCAGGGATTTCAAATACATGTGCTCTCCTCATCTAAAAATACTTCCTTCCCTCCTCCCCAGTTGGGGACACAAGGGACTGATGACCATGGTGACTCAATTCTCACTTACACACCCAGCTACAGCACAGATATTGCCAAAGTCAGTCTGCCATAGTACCTTGCCTATGTCCTTCCATCTTGACTTGAATTTAACCCCTTGTAGGTTCACTAGGGCTCATGAAGCCACGCAGCACTTCACCCGGTTTGCTGTCGCAGACAGGACCAGGTATTTAGTAAGGACGCACGTCTACCAAGACCAGTGTTAACAGCCTGGCTCACTGCATGCAAAGCGCAGGCACCAGGCAGAACATTTTAACTTAAAATACGCTGGAGCGGGGAAGCAAGTGGTGCACAGGGCAGATCAGCCGTGTTAACAACTGTACTTACAGAGTCTGAAGTTCTTTGACTTGTGATGTAATCGACACCTAAAGAAAAGAGTAAGTACTTCAGTTCAATGCACACGGAAGAGACATAAATGCTATAAACTGCTTTAGGGAGAAATATGGGAAAAAAGCCATTAGACATTACTAAAATAGGCACTGTTACAGTCATGTAAGCATAAACACTTTTTTTTTTGTGGGAAAATAAATTATGAGAAGCCAAGTGTCTCCACTATTTACTTTCTCCACATTTAAAATTTGACTTCCAGAGCAGAAAAGAAAACAGTGCAAATGTGAACACAAGCAGGCCCACCGGAGCAGCCTTCTGCCACGAGAGACAAAAGGAAGAAGCAGACACTGATGACAACCATCTCACTGGCAACTGCAGCTCAAGTCAGAGATCATCCCTGGTCATTTAGACCTTTGCACAGCAAGTGCTTTTCAGATGCTCTCTGCAATGCCAGCACTCCCTTAAATTCCCATTCTAAGGCTGAACATGGATTGAAGAAACAAGATTTAGTGGGAATATTCCCTTTGAATTTTGTAGAAAAGCCTGACAGTGTAGATACTGGCTGTCCAAACAGCTTGCTTAGTCCTCTACCACAACACTACAAGAGTTCCAGACATTCCCAAAAACCTCTATTCTGCTTGCAGGATACCAAAAGCTGCATATACACCACCTTTGGAGCAAGCATCTCTCACATGCAACTTTCCAGAGACAGCAACTCTAAATTGCATTTTGTTCTGGGCTCTGTGTCAGTTCCGGGGAAGGAAAAAACACACAAATAATTCCTCCAGTTCCTGGGAATTTGCTTTGGAGGAAAAGCCCAAGACCGAAATACATTCTGTGAAGCTTTGCCTAAAAAGGACAAAACTTTAACACTAAGGAAAGAAGAAAAGAGGGTGACGTGTTGGAATGTAGCTAGAAAGACTGAAAAAAGTGCAGATCAAAAAAAACAACCCATACACCCCACACAAACAAGCAAGCAAACTTCCTGACAGCACGATGGATTAAGCTGCCTGCAGAATGGGCTCCCTAAGGAAACGTGGGTTCCCGTTGTTTTGGATGCTAGACAGCAAGCATGCCAAAAAAGCCAATACTCCTCCATTTCTGCATTCCTGATAGCTAGAGTAAAACTGATTCTAGCAAGACAGGCTTTCTTTGGACACTGGAAAGAAAACAGTCTTAAGTTTACCTGGAAACCAAATACTATTTGGTCCAGTAGTGTTGTTCTAGCAACACAAAGGCCAACAAAAGAAGCACCTTCAGCACTTGAGATTTCCAAGGTGCCAGCCTCAAACGACGTCCCAGGGTTTTGCGTTTACTGAAGGGACAGTACGCAGTATGCCCAGCCAGAGCTAATGCTACAATGCTTTAAGTTATAGCAATTCTGGCCAAATTTCATACTAAAAATCCAAAACGCTCAGGCATCCAGAGAAATGTGGTTTCTGAAGGACAGCAGTAGTTATGTGACACATTTACAGCTTTATATCCAAGAATAGCATAGCTCTACCATTAAAAAGTTCCCTTACCCAACAACATTCACCAGTGAAAAAACACACGCTAGAACAGAAATGAGTGAGCAGTGCATCCAAGGCAAGGCTGTTTCACACTTCTGGCACTAAGGTATTTTACCTGTTTTTCCATCTCAAGCTGGGAATTTCCTACTTCTTCTTTCAGAGCCTCTATTTCCTGTGTCAAAGCCTTTTCAATGACAAAACAGACAGGATTGGACAATGGAAACACAAAAACGACACAAAAATGGATGCTACAAATTCATCATCACTCTAGAACGCCATGCAGTAACAAATAAATGGTAGTCAGTGGCATAGACACAGAAAGGAAGGTAGGTATTGTAGAGAGATACCTGAACAGTCTTCTCCTTGCTTGCTACCTTCAGGATCTCAGCTTGTAGGAGTTCTTCGACCGATTTTATTTTTCCATCCTTCTCATGGATCCTTAAGAAGAGCAGAGGAACAACATCAGCTGGCCGAACAAACGCGCTACTCGAGCAAATACACAAGCTTTGGTTCTGCTATCACACCACATCGCCAGCCTCTGGGATCCCCAGTGGGATCTCCCACTATTGCAGGTGCCATCTCCCACTGCAATCCCGAATCCAGATGGAACAAGCAGAAGAAACAAATAGGAGGAATAAGAGTGGGAATAATGCAGAACAAGCTGCATATATATAACCAGTAGTTCACATGCTAAATAGATGCTATTACTGTCTAAAAATGGAAATTAAGGTATCGATAGTCCCTGGAATGACACACACAACTTCAGCCTTCACTGGACATTCCAGCAAAGTATTTATCAACTTCAAATACACACAGAGCAAATAAGGTCACTCCTTTTAGAGGTCCTACTAAAGAAAAAACAATTAGCTGACAATTCAGTGCAATCCCTCGTCTAGTCAAAAGTTAGGCTTATGAAGTTAATTGCTTAGCAGAGAAGCAACTGGATTTTCAAAAAGGTATTGATCTGTCTTGATGTGTTTCCAAAGTGATAATGCTTCCTGCCACAGACACACACTTCACCCAGTTAAAAGCAAATCATTTCAGGGAAGCAAAACACTTGTAGGCATGAAATAAGGGCAGACAGAAGTAACAAATCGGAAATGAAATTTGTGCGGTAACTTACACTTTCTGGAGTTCTTCCACCAGTGATTGGAAGGAAACCTGTTCAAAACAGAGCTTCAACTTAGAAAAACAGAAGAGAGCAAAACAATCTGCAAGTGTTGAGGGGTAAGGAGTAGAGAGCTTGAGCTCTCTGGCACTGGGTAAACTATGTAGCAGCCTAACAATTTTATCTACCTGGCTGCTCCTGAGAAAATTAGCTATTGGTCTCCAGTTCCTAGCAAACCAATAATGCCAAGCCTGCTGCAAGTTCCAGGAAAACAACAGCAAACCCACACCGTCTTTACCAGGAGAGGCTGAGGTTCAGGACCAGCACCTGATCAGCTAACCTCTTCATACTGGCACTACTGTACACCTCTCCAGTTATTGCGCTTCTCCTCTCCCATAAATAATTTTCTAGAAACTAAGTGCTCTCCTGAACTGTCCAAGCAGAGCTGGATGTCAAGGAAAGGCACTTCCCGATCGGCACCAAGTGTGCATCAAAAACAGTAATACTGTGACAGTGCCACTGAGACATAAACGGAAGGGGGCTAAGCCACACCCGCACAAGTGCGGATTAACATCAAAAAGCTCAAACACGCATAACGAAGCTGATGCAGCATGAGCTTCCTACCAGCCGTGCTTGCTGCACGAGGCTTCTGGAGAAAAGGCAACCCACAACCATTTCAGCACGTGGCAAACTCAAACCAACCCAGAATCAACACTGAATTGGGACCTTTACATCTGCCGCGTTTGACACTTATGCAAAGGACATATTTGACAGAAGTATCAGCTTCCAGAACAACGCTGAAAGAAAACAGGATGCTTTGCCAACCGCCTTCAAAGACGTCTTCACCTTTTTCCATTGACTTTTGCAACCACAGCAAGATTCTTTTAGATTTAGTTTAGGTGTAATAAAAGTTTTAGATGAAAAGTACTACCTGCTCTGATTGCTGAATTTGCAGACTTTGAAGTTCTTTTCTCAAGGATGAATTTTCTGTTCGCAGTGCCTTTGAAAGCAGACAGACAGATAATGAAAGACTCATTTGTTGGGGAAAAAGTGTTAAGCTTGACTGAAAAGTACTTTCTTTTAGAACAAGTGAAAAACTTTGAAAGTCTGAAAGAGATCCCCCCTCTGCAGCATTTGGAGCCAAAGTATTCAATGGACTAATTATTCATTACAGACAACTCAGTGGACTTGGAAGCTAGAGTCCAGGGAAACATCAAGGTGATGGGCTCACATCTCTGGCTGTTTAGCAACCTGACAGTTTGTGAGTGCGCAAGCCCTCCCCAGTACAGGGGTGTCAGCAACGCACCTGGAATTTAGGGACATTAAGAAAGCGAGCATTGTCTTGGCTATGTCCAGATAGACAGGAGACAGCTTTCCAGCAAAACCCAGCTGAAAACAGATAGGGATTTTTGTGCCGACTTCCCAGATTTCTCGTCATTAGCTTCTTTATAAACAGAACAGGAAAGAAGTACCTTTAGTATCACCCCAGAAGTGTCACAGGTTTATGATCCATTTAACCCTTCAGATTACCAACTAGGCAATAAGATGCAAGCACCCCATACTGCCAAGGTTTAACAAAATCCCCCTTCCTAAAGGGAGATTTGTTGCGGAGTAGGCCAAACATACAGCTCTGGAGATGTATTCAATGTATTCACTTTATTCCAAAAGACACCAGGTAAACATCCTAGCAAAATCTGCTCTAGACTAAGTGGAGAGAAGCACTTACTGTGCACCATCAATGCTCACTCACCAAAAGGGTTTTAACCTTGTCTTCACGAGATGCTTTTCCTATTCAAAGGGAATGATCTCAGACTGCTCCATGAGCACTCAAACATACACTTTGCACAAGAGCACTTAATCTCTACTTCCCCATAAAAAGATAATATGAGAGATTTTACCTTCAGCTCCTCCTCTTTATTAGCCACCTGTATGAGTCCTGCCTCGAGCAGCTCTTCAACTGTCTTGAGTTTATCATCCCGTTCTCTCATGCTGAGAAATCAGAAGTGATTATTAGGAAAAAGAGTGTTAACCTTTGACAGCAGTTTAGCTATCAACAGTAACCCTGCTGCCAGCAAAACTGGATCTTTATTTTAGCCTCTGATTCCAAAGAAAAAAAAGTTTCTTACCTTCTTTCCATCTGCTCTAACAAGTCTTTGTTTGCCTATAAAAAACACAATAGGGTGATCATTAATTGGATCAATAATGGTTTGGGATTTTAAAAACAAAAGTAGCTGGAGAGCATCAACTTAACCAGAACCTTAGCTACCACACTAATCCAGAAGGGAAAATAAAATAGGGGCAGAATGTCCTCATGGCATGTGTGTCTAATATTGATGCTGGAAAGAAGCCAGTCTTTCAGGGAGGTACAGATCCAGCCAAGTGCCTTGGTGATTTTACACTGATGGACTACAGGAGTTCTGGCAACAAGATGCTGTGGGACACAGGATCCCAGTGATCCTAGGGAGTGTCAAGCATACCAAGCACTGTGTGGTATCTAATCCATAGCAGCCAGCTCAGTACCTGGAAAATCTGCCTCTTTTGAGCGTTTATCAAAACCACAAGTCCCACCTGAAGCTCACTCAGCAGAGCATTTATGATTTCACAACACCACCACATTGACCACATGAGAAACGTAAGCCAGCTACCAAGAAAAATCAGCCCCACTATTTCAGACAGGACACCAAATCAGCCAGACCCAGGGGAATAAAGCTGCAAATCTAGTTCTCCGCCAGAAGAAAGGGAGCTGCTCCAGACAGGGAGCTGCTGGCTAGCAGACACCAGTGCAGAAGAGGAAATAAGTTTCCTGTCCTGCAGGTCTTTTTCCAGTGTTTCAGGAAGTTTTCTCATTCCACAATGGTACAGAGTCAGGGGTGTTCACAAGAGCTCTGCCAGGCAACACTCGCAAAGGAGACAGGGCTGAGCGACACAACGGCTTTGAACCTGCAGCATCCTGCGCGAGTACCAGTCCGACTGGCTGCAGCCAGTGTGCCATGGGTAAACATACAGAAGAGGAGGGACAAAAAGCCATCGTGATGTAAACAGTTTTTCCATTCCATGAGCCTGTTCTTTGGTTACTACTGGTTTGAGAATTCATTCCAGGATGGAAGAAAGCAAGTAGAGCAAAGATCTTACTCTGGTCTCCCCACAGCCCAGTAAGAGCCCTCTCCGCTGGAAGGGCTGCTTGCTCATGGGATTTCTTTTTATTCCAGAAAATTCCCATTAAAACTGGAGGAGTTGCAGAAATAAGTTTTTGCTTGTGTTAAGCTAGCATTCTTCGGGGGTTTCGGAGAAACTCAACATTTTGTTTGCACACTCTTGACTAGGTCTAGAAGGCAGCCACAACTGCCTTACTTGAACCATCCATAGAAGAGAAAATACCTAAAAAGCAACAGGCTTTGACACCAACCAGCTCAGCCTAGGGCCAGCTTAAGAAAAAAAAAAAATACTGAATTTAAAAAGAACAGAAGATATTTGATACAACCTCAGCAAACACTGGCTATACCTGCTCAGACAGGAGAGTCTGCAGCTTCTGAACTTCAGCTTGCAGAGCTGTGTTTTGATCCTTGAGAACCTGGAAGGAAATTTAAACATTCTATCAGTTCAGAACTGCAAACCCTAACGACAGCATTTTTATTTTGGCAATGAGGTAATTAAATAGCACAGAAGTCGTTACAGTGAGTTCTTTGGAAGCTACAAAACTACAAAGATCCTTTCCCCTTCTTTCTTGCTTTTCTGTATTAATACTTTTGTCCTTATGTTCCCATGAGAAACTCAGCTGTTACCATCTTTATTCCCTGGCAGAGGATCAGACAGTACCAAGTGTGAGAGGCAAGAGAAACTGCATTTTCCTCCTAAAGCAGTATCAGCATCATGTCAAGATTTGATAGCTGCCTCTTACAAAACACTCATCTGGTGAAGCAAATGGTCTAGGATCACCTCTCCAGTTCTCTTCAGCTGCCTTTACGCTGAGGATGCACAGCAAGGAACCAGCAATCCAGCAGCAGAGAGGTCTGCACAGCTCCCAACGCTTTGGTCTGACTGCAGGCTGGACAGAGGCGCATCGGGAAGACAAACAACCATACCACAGACCTTGCCTTCCCTTCAGTGTTCCCACAGCAGCCCTTTACAGACAGGCTGCCTGTCTGGATTCCTCATATATGTTTTAAAATCCTCCTCTATTACTGCTTTTTGTTTTACAAAGTCTTTAAAAAGAATTGCTACGTGCTTTACAAAAGTAAAAAGCAGGACACATGACCTATGCTTCAGACCCAAAGCCTTACAGGGACAACACAAGCAAGAAGGGACAGCAATGGTGAACATTAAAAGAATTCCTCTGTTTTGAACCTGGCTTTTCTCTCTTTCATGTGCATGGGAAAAAAGGAGCGCTTCCTCAGGTGGAAGCACTTAGTGCAGAGCTGGTCTGGCTTACGTTTGGCATCAAAGACAGGAGGAAGAAGAGCCCAGTAGGGCACATAATATCGGTGCTGAGAGCACGCTGTGAATTTCCACATGACGATCTGCGTTCAGTTGCCTATTTACTTCCCAAGAACTGCTAGGATTGCCTCCAGCTGATTTCTGCCATTACTTAGCACGGAGTTGATTTCAGCACATAACCACCCACAACACCTCTAAAGCCTTTTTCCTGGGTAACAGTTATACAGAAACCACCACTCTAAGGAAGTGCAGATTACTCCTCCTTGTATTCATTTTCACCACTTCAGCTACCACATTCCACCATCCTGAAAGCCCCGAGACTGTCACTAACTTGAAAGTCAATGACTTACTCAAGCCCGCCACCCCTTTCCAGATCGTTTACGTACCCGTTACCCAGAACACGCTTCACTGAAAATTCAGTTGATAGTTGATTTTCCTAATAAAGCTATCTAAAGTTGTACTTTGTTTCTCATTGTATTAATTGAGCAAGCTTCTTCCCTCTTACTCTCTGACAGCTTAGAGAAACTAACAGGGCCTTGCAAGGGTCTCTCACCAAAACACTTTCAAAGTGCCACTTTAATACATGACCCAGGTGTACTACCTGCTTGCTAACACCTTCAAAGAGCTCCAGGAGACTCACGAGGCATGGCTGCCCCTACACAAGCCATGCTGCCTCTGCCGCTACCCGCCTGCTCTGCTCCTCACCAGCAAACCTACCAACTTGACATTATGAGATTCAGACCGAGTCACCTTTCACCAGAAGCATCAGGAAAGCAGCACTACCCAAGAGGGGCTTTAAAGGAGTTAAAAAGATGGAGTCATCACCTTTCTCAAGAAGCAGGTCTATTTCTAACAGTTAAAGGTCAGAAGAACAAGCCTACGGTGGCAGAGGGCAAGGAGGAGTTAAGTTGGTCTCTGCATGCACCATCTAGAAACAAGCATCAGCTCTGCTGTGCACACCCCAGATGTCAGCACTAAAAGCTTCCGCAATTTAGCTGCAGCCTTATGAGAAACAATTTGGAAGATGGCAGGAGAAAAATAAGCATTTTTACACCTATTTTGACAGGAAAAAAAAGAAAAAACCTGACAGCATGATAACCCAAGCAACAAAGGCTCACACCAAGGCCTTGGAAGTCACATTAGAAGGTGGAATGCAGAGAAACCGCAATAGCTTTTACTGAACAACCTCCTCTTCCAGATTTCAAAGACCTCACTTCACAACTGCAGACACCACATTTAACTTGTGTTACCCCACCTCTTACTCTGCTGCAGTCTGTTGCTACTACTGTGACATCCCACATCGCTCTTGCCTTGCGAACAGAATACTGTCATTTACCTTAACAGCTGAAAGTCAGTTTTATTTTACAAATCAACATTCAATTGTATGAACTGCTCCACAACCTCCAAAGTCTGGAAAACTTACTGTAAATAAGCACAAGAACAGCTATTCTGTACCTTACCTTGCATTCTTCTTTTGTGTTTGAAATCTGAGCAAGTTCTTCTCGAAGCTGATCTTCAAGAGTTCTTATTTTGTCATCTTTGATGTGAATGCTGAGACACAGCAGAACAATTAAATACATTTCCTCATCCAAGTCTTACAAAAAGCATCAATTCAAAAGAACATAAAAGACTGACAAACATTGTTTATCAATCCCAGAGCTATTTACCTTTTCTGCATCCTTTCCAGCTCATGTGCAGCAGCAGCCTAGATATAAAGAGGATTAACGCAGACTTAGGATACATCACATGATTCAATCAGTCTTTCATTCCACAATATTAAAAAGCTGGAACAAGTCATTTGGCCTCTCAGCACACGACTCGCCAGCAAGAGTGAAAGCGGTAAGCTTGTCTTCATGCACTTTTAAAACACCAATATCTACCAGGCAAGCGTGCAATTACACAAAGGGAAGAAGATCTCAAAAAGATTCATTTGACAACCAGGATTATCTCTAATTAAACACTGCACTTCTACCTCTGTAACGAACAGGCCACATAACAGGAACAGAGGGAAAGCATTGTGTTTTGTTCTAAAAAGATATCTCTGTTGAGGCGGGAGGTTTTGGGTGCGTTTGGGTTTTTTAGAGGGGTGCTTATGACCCTTGCATGCAAACACCAGGACTGCATATTTGAGCACAGTTGTGTTCACTCCTGTGAAGTGTCCTGCACTCCGCATGCCTGCAAATCTAAACCAACCAAGCAAATTGCTTCAGCAACTTCGACAGCCAAGTAAGAAACAGATTTTGCTGGTGAAGGAAGGGCAAGAAGTAGGCCTCCCACCAGCTGCAAGAACCCCAGGGAATCATGTATTAGCCCGACTCTGTAGCCTCACACCTTTAACATCCTTAAAGCCAACGGATCCGCATTTGCATTTATGCCAGAATAGGTAGTGGGAAGAGAGTAAAATTGAATATTTAATGAAACAATTATTTTACCTGTTCATTTGTCAGAGCCTGTAACTTTTGTACTTCTGATTTCAGGGATAGGTTCATATTCTGTAAGACCTGAAGGAAGGAGAAAAAGAAATAATTTGCACTTTGCATAGAGACAGTATTTCAGTTAAGTTCACTCTCCAGTGCAAAGTATTTCAGGTCATTTTTTGAAGGAGTCTAGAGGTAATAGCAAGGAAAAAACCCAAGCTTTCTTATCAACTGCTTCCCAGTTGGGAAGCATTGGCCTTGCCTAGAAGAGCAAAATCAGCAGACCTGTAGCTGAAAGAGCCGGTTCTAGGCCCAAAGGCCTTCATTTTGTATGCGCAGCCAATGAGCCTCTCCCCGTACCAGCTGGCATTTACACATGCTTTTATTATACCTTGAGCTCTTCCTCCTTGCTGGTTAAGTTGGCATGTTCATTGCCTAATGAGTCCTCCATCTGCTTTATCTGTTTGTCCTTTTCCGCAATCCTGCACAAAATGAGAAATGATGACATTATCAGTACTAAAAGGTCTTGGATGAAAGTGGTACACAAAGCATCAGGCTAAACACAAGATACATGCTGGCCCTGAAGTCCAGCTCCTAATCTAAATCTTGCTGACAGTACACTTTGGGTCCAAAAGCTTTTCCATCCGTTTTAAATACCGTTTGCTTGCCAAAAATTTATGGGACATTCTCAAGCTCTGAAACACAACTATACTGTCTCCCAAAGGGAGAAATCTCCTGGCACAGCCATACAGCCCAAATATTAACAATTCTCATGGTCATGCACATTCCTGCACATTGCACTGATCCCTGCACAGAGGCAGCTGTAAACAAGAGAGGAGACACCGCTTTCCGTGTAGCGTATAGAGCCACGTACAACGGACTCCAAACCTGAGGCCAGACACGGAAGGGAAATCCGCAGGAAGCGGTTTCCCGGCTCCCAAGTCAATCTCACAGCGAGAAGTTAAAAGCATACACAGCAACATTTCCTTCAGCAGTCCCTCCCGTACGCATTGCACGTGCGCGGAGGAACGGTGGCACGCATTAAAAGCCACTAACACCTCCCAAATACCAGAGGAAACGAACACTCACACTTTCTGAAGTTCTTCTGCCAGGACTGAAGCTGAGGTCTGCAAAAAGAAAAAAAAAAAAAAAAACAAAACAGCTGAAAGTAAAGCAAGTCAAAGAATCATCATCTACAGTGAGCCAGGAATAGCATTTGTAGGATTTGTCTAGTTATTTTAAACTGGCACAGGACGATTCCAACTATTTCCTGGCTAAGGAACACTGAAGAAACACCAGCACATACTAATGCCCCTTTCCCTTTGGCCTAAGGTAACATGAAAGGAAAAAATGAACCATCTTATTTGCCCTTCACCAGATTCAAACAAGCCACGGGGATCACCAGCACTTGTCTCCCAAGGACTAAGTGCTTTACAGGACATTCTGCTGACAAACCACTTGAACTGAAAGAACACCCCACACAGTGCATCAGGACTCATGTTAGGAACAGAAATGGCAGCATAAAACCAGCAAGTGGCATTTTTACCCCTTGGAAAAAGCCTGTTCCTATGTGGTTGCCCACAACAGGGAAGGAGAGGCCCATCATACTGGTTATCAAGACATCGAGGGACCTCTGCGGACTGTTCCACATCCAGTTTGGCAGCAGCTGTGGCAGAACTTCCACGTTCATTTGTGCTTCAGATGCATGGTTCTCCTTATCCAGCCTTACCCTCCCCCAAAATCCTGGATCTCGCAGAGCCTATGCCCATGGGACCCTACAGCAATTCCTATACTGCCTTATCTGGATCATACCATGGAGAACAGCATCAGAGGGAAGAAAAAAAAAAAATGAAAGGGAACAAATAGTTCCAGTCCCTGAGGGTCTCCTTCATGACCAAAGCAGTTTCATCAACCCTATCCAGTCCAACCTCGCTTCCCCAAAGTGCTATTTTCACCCCCACTGTCCACAGTGGAAAAATGGCCCTGCATTTTCATGGCCAGTAGGGCTCCATGGGGAAAGCACACACCTCCTTTCAACAGCCTCCTTGTGTAACCCAGAGCAAAAACCTAAAATTTCCCTAGGGATTTGTTTCCAAAGCCCTTTTAAAGGGCTGGGATAAGAGGAGTAGGTCATGAAGATAAAAATAAATCCAGAGTGCCTCTTCCTTTGCTACTCTCCCCACCCAAAGGGTTAAAGCACCAAGCTCTTCAAACAAAGCCAGATAACACATTTTCAGTCTGATGTTGAATTTAATCAAACTACATCAAGCACATCCATGATTAAAAGAACACAGCACCCAACTGCATAGGAACAGTCTCCACTTGTGCCCACAGAAGTTACAGCCTTTCTGAGATAATTTCTGTGACCTACCTCTACATGGAAGCAACTGCAGCAACTGAGGTTTTACATAGTGTGTACAACAGAAATCATTTCTCAAAGAAACTAGTCAAACTAAAATTTTAGAGATTAAAAGAATTGAGAAAGGTATTGTGCAGGTTTGGTGGGGTTTTGTTTGTTTTCTGCACAGAAGTCACCACTGGAATGAACAAAACAGCTTTATGTGGGAGCTACCATAAGACACTGTTTCTCAACTTGATGCACAAGGGAAAAGCATGATCAGGTGGTTCACACGAGGACTGCAAAAAGACCAAAGAACCACAAGACAGAATTGTACACATGCAAAGATACAGAAAGAAAACATTCAAAAAGGTACTCTACCCTTTGGTTATAAACGAAAGCTACTACAGGAGGAAATAAGTGGATTTTTCCCCCCAAAAGGAGAGCAGAAGCTTAAGTTTTAAACCAGTTTGAGAAACATTAGAAAAGGAGGCTGCTAACAAGTCTTTGTTTTCAGCATTATGTATCTCATATCCAGCTACAAAAAAAAAAAATCTGACTTTTAATGAAAGTTCACAATTCATGACTACAAAAGAAAGTCTGAGAACATGCTGTACCTGGGCTGCGATTTGTGAATGAAACTTCTGAAGCTGAGCATTCAAAGCATCATTCTGCTCTATCAGCTCCTTGTAAGAGAGCACAGAAAGAAAAGCAGGCTGAGATCTGCAGCTAGTCAACTTTTGCTAGGATTAGCTCTTAGCCATGATTATGTTAGTAAGAACAGTTTAGCGTTTACATGTCAGACACTTCTCAAAGATGCTATTTTTCTCACCACTAAGATCAACCAGTTTGAGTGGAAGCATAAGAACCTGTTCTGAACCAAGAGAAAAATAGTCCCTGCCCCACCGTGTGCCATTTGGTTTCCCTGAAGCCCTCAAGAGCTATGTCCACACTGCCCCCCACCACTTGGCGCCAGGAGAAGAGAGATCACTCCAGAAGAGCTCACACAAACATCAAAGGTACGTGGCTGCTCTTCCAGGGTGTTCCCCAGCCCATGGCGTCATTTCACAGCTTGGGAAATTGCCTGGGTCAGCACGTTTTCCTGACTTGCCTGGAGCGCTTCTCCGGTCTGAGATGGCCCCAGACCTCCTCACAGCACCACACCCAAGGTCTCCCCTCATAAGTTGCCGGATAATAGACTGGCACACAGTTTTCTCATTCTTTATTCAGTGGAAAAGCTTTACTAAAGCAGCATTTCAAGGATATTACTGTGTTTCCATAGGCAGAAAGTGGAAGGAAGAAACCAAACCCTTAAGGTACGTGAGCAATACTACCTGCACCTGCATTTGCATGGAGTCCTCCGCAGTAGCTCTCTTTTGCTCAGCCTCTATTAACTGCAACATCCTCTGCTCCAGCTGCTGTTTTGACACCATTGTATCAGTAAGTTTACTGTGCAAGCTCTGGATTTCATTGTCTTTGGCCACAAGCTTATTCTGCACATCTGCAGCAGAAACGTCAGGATTTTAATTCAGAAGTATTTAACTCTGGGGGAAATAACTTTCACTGTAAACAGGGAGGCTGATTAGAAGCCTCTTTCCAGCAAGCCAAGGTTCAGCTCTCCCATCAGCATTCAAACTAACTGGTATCACAACATACTATTTCCCCAGGGTGCTGAAGCAGTACTGACTTCACCTGAGCTTTATTTAAGCCATTGACTCAATAATGCCCTTTTTTTACAAATGGCAACAGCCAAATTACTGCAGGGAGCATTAATTAGGAGTTTTGTGATACATGCCTTGTTGTGCTGCCTCGTGTTCTGCTGTTCTTTTCCTGAGATAAGCCTGGATTTCTTCCCATCTTCTCTCTGCTTCCTGCTGCTGGACCTTACATTGAAGAGAGAGTTGATGAAAAGAAGTCGAACCTTTAATTTATTTTTGAAACATTCAGAGTGCATCTCTTCAGTGCTATTCCCAGAACATATGGCAATGAAGTAAAATTGTTTCTTGTTTCCATTAGGGCACATCAGAGAGACAGAGTGCCCTGTAATCCTCCTCCTAAAGTAGTTTAGCCTATTAATTTGAAAGGCAAATTGTGAACAGGATTTCATTATAGGCTCTTAACAGGATGGTTTCTGTAATATGAAAGTGTAGCATCTTTGCCCTGCAAGTTCAGAATTAACATTAGAAACCAGACTAGCCATGCATCACATAAATCTGCATCTAGTAATTAAAACATGTCTCAACTCTAGGTATCAACTCTCCACCTGCAAGGGCTAGAGACAGGGAGAACTTCTGGTAACTAAGACTTAATTGCAAATATGAAAAAAAAGTAATGAGCTCTAGATTGGCATTCTCACCCAAAACCACCAGGTTTCTCTTCTGAAAAAAAAAAAAAAAATACATAAGACCTTTTCTTCCAAAGAAAAGGAAAGACATGCATCCAGAAGCCAGCCCGTTTACATTTAAAATCTTAAAAAAGTATATTTATTTTAAAATTTAAATATACATTTAAGCAAAAGCATGTAGTTTCAAATAAAAGTCACACAAGGACAATGCCATCTGGATGAACGACTCCAAAGTATCAAATCTTGCTGGAATTGTACGCTTACAGAAAGCAAAGTTCAACATCCCCAGTTAAGCTTTTTAAGGATATTTACCTGGAAGGGTAAGTTTCACTTCATAGGGAGGTTTGTAATCACTCAAAACCCAGAGTACTGAATAAAAACATTAAATAAATCCATAGGCTGGCTCAGCCTATCTGACAATAGATACTGGCACATATGAAGACAACAGAGAGATTTAGTGGCCAGGGAAACAGCTAAAGCGATTCTCACACAGCTCACATCCCGCCCGATTCAGAACTTGGCTCAGATAAAGCCTTAAGCGCAACTCGACAGGCAGAGAAAACCCGAGTCACCTTTAGCTGAGCAACTGCCTGCTCTGCGTTCTTCTTCTGGAGCTCCTCTTGCTGCAGCTTATTGCTCTTCTCTCCCAGCTCGTTCATCAGCCTAGCATAATCCTGGCGCAGTTTGTTCAGTTCAGCCGACTGCCTAAAAATCAACATTTTCACAGCATCTTTTACAAGAAGCATAGGCCATAACAACAGCTACCCAAATATCAACACCAAGTCCTGTATTTGCAGCCAGAGGGCTGTACTGGGTGGGAGGTTTTTTTTCCACACCACTTCATCCTAGGAAAGGGATGAGAGCCAGGTACTCTTGGCCATCAGCACAGCAGCTACAACCCACTGAGTAAGAAACAAAAGGTCAGGATTAAGCCCCAGGCAGCAGTTCCTTTTCAAGGTTTGCAAGCTGGTGGGCATAATTTGGACAGGTTTATATAAACTAGAGAGGCTCAGCATAAGGAAAGGTCTCACACCAAAATTCACATTCCTTTCCTTTTCCCATAAAGGATTATTGATCTCACACTTACTCAAGCCTATTCCTCCTGGACTACTAACTGCATGCATCTCTTCGGACTATACGTTGCCTCCTGGCCTTGACTTATCTATTAACTTATGAAGG
Organism: Nipponia nippon; assembly: GCF_047370975.1. Classification (NCBI taxonomy): domain Eukaryota; kingdom Metazoa; phylum Chordata; class Aves; order Pelecaniformes; family Threskiornithidae; genus Nipponia; species Nipponia nippon. The sequence continues at coordinate 27,497,524 of NW_028262302.1, forward strand.
CATCTGATGTACTCTCTCACTTAGGGAGAGAGGATGCATTTGTATAGCCCAAGGGAAGAATTTTAAAAGGCTCCCCTTTGTGTCTAAGCAAATAAAAAGCATTTTATTTTTACCTTAAATTTGCCTGAATTAAGGATTTTTCAAGATAACTAAGAGATAACGATGCTTCATTTCTACAAACAGGACACCTAAAATCAGGGTACCGGTACCCTTCTCCAAGCACTCATCATGTCGTCCTGCCCTGGCAAGACACAGGCAGGGAGCAGAACGCGTCTCTGCCAAGCTGCGCTTTGCCGCGGGGAAGCTGTTAACAGAAAGGTCCTCCTTATAGAAGCAGCATCTCTGCAAGAACAGCATAGCCAGAGAAGGAAGATACTGAGCCCTTAGCCCTTTCCAAGCCCCGACAGCAGTTTTGACATTCTAGTCTCCTACAGTAACAAATATCTGAGATCATATAAAGTGGCGGTTTTGCTTTCTACGGGCAGAATCCCACTGGCAGCAATTCACCCATCTGACTATACACCTTACCGGGGTGCTCAGCTTCTACCACAATATCTACAATCCGCTCTGCCAGCTCAGGGGCGGCTTAAGTCATAACTCACAAAAGACAAAACCTTGAGATGCCTTTTTGTTTCTCCAAACATTTACAACACCAGCAGGTAAATCCAATTGCCGCCCCAGTGCTATCATTAACTGCAAGGTGTTGATATTTTTTTCTTATTGCAAGACTGATTTATAAGTTTAGAGCTGTTGTTCTCCCAGAGTCCAGCATCAGCACCTCTCCTAAAGCCGCAAGGGAAAGGATACATACCCTGCCAAAATCACCAACTGTGGCCGATCACTTCTGCACTTCTCTCTGTTAAAGCCTCAGCACTCACTCTCTAAAAGCTCAGGCTTCAAATTGATAAAAGACAGTAATCTGTTTTGAAAGCCTTGGCTCAATGCAAATACAAATAGCTACCTCCCCAGCTCCAAATAACTGTGTTCCTAGCTGAACCACAGAGACAGCCGAGGAGATAGAAACAAAAGGAGCAGAAGCCAGAACAACTCTTCAGGGAAGGCTTAAAACCACACAGAGCCCCGAGTAGCTGCAAACATACTTGCTCTCCATTTGATTGGTAGAAGTACTGACAGCATCTCTCAGGATACCGTTTTCCTGCTTCAGGTGGCTTATTTCTGCCTCCATCTGCTCACGGAGTTGCTGGAACTGAGGGGGAAGAAAAGATCAAAAAAGATTAAACTAAGGAGAAATAAAAAACCCTGCAACTTAAACTATTGTGATATCTTACCTACCGTTAAGTAAATAAAACTAAGGGGATTTTTTGGGAGAGGGGCAGCTTTACGTCCTTCCTCACACCCCCACTCTTAAATTAAACTGCGCAACTCAGACCCTCTTGCTCAAGGAAAGGCACCAGATTCCTTTTATACCAGTGTATCAACCTATTTATCAAGGCAACCTTTTTTGGTTGTTTGTTTAAAAGACTACACAAGCATTACTTAGGATACCGATTGCTCAGCTGCATAACTTTAGATACTTTTCAATAACTGGATAGCAATACATTACTTTTCCAAAGGGAAATAAAACAAATGCACTGTGAATTAACACCAGAAGTTTACAAAGCCTTTAAACAAAGCAGAAAAAGTATAAAATAACTAACAATACACAGAGGATAGCATGTAAATTGTAAAAGAATAGTTCTCATCTAATATCCCAAAGTCAAGATTGTGAAATAGATCCTTTATTTAGGCAATAATATGCTTCGACTGCATTTCCAGCACGGTTTGAAACTAAGGCAGAGAGAAGCCCTAATAACCTAAGGCTGCTTCAGAATAGCGTGAACAAAATCAAAAGACAGGATTCAAAGGAAAAAATATGGACTCTGCATATGCAGACAACAGCACAGCTGGTCTTACAGCCCAACAGCCTCCTTTGAAAATCCTCAAGCACATACAGTTACAATACTTTCTTTCTCAACCAGTACCAGTTTGTAGATATGGTTGACACCATTTCCAAGACCCAGTTTCATCAAATGGCTGACTCAACAATGATTTTGTATATAAAAAAAATTCCAAACAAATGTTTGCGTAACAACCACAGCAGGAGATAGCAGTCCCTGCAGGGCAGCCGCCTCCAATTCAGCACCAACACATCCAACAAGCTGGTCCTTGGATGTTTGTTAGGGGGTTCTCTTGGTTCCTCCCCCTTTTCTTTTCATGCCAACAGATACAGAAGATCCCAACAGAAGCAAGGGCACAAGCCCCATATAACTGGAAGCTTGGAGAATGAAGTTTCAGCATCTCTGCAACGCTACAGCACATCAGCAGGGGGAGCAGAACCAGAGCACTGGTTCCTCTGCGCATCCTTCCTCCAGCTCTGCCTGCCGCAGCAGCGTTTGCAAAAGCCACCCAGTCATGCCCAGAGCTCCTTCACCCTCCCCAGCCAGCAGTAAGACCCTCTCATCATGCAGTTGTCTGTATAGGTTCAAAGGAACCTGTCTCTGCTCTGGAGAACGTAGTTCTGCTCCAAAACAGCAGAGATGCTACTCTCTAAAGTGCCAAGACAGAAAATACAGTACTAAAGCTGGAAACTTCGCATGCTGGGCTTGATGCTGTGACATTTATACAGAAAAAAAACCCAGAATGTCAAATCTAAGCACCAGTCAAGTTGGTATAAGAGGGGCCATTTTTCTTAGAAAACTTTAAGTCAAACTTTTTAATCTGATGAAACAAACTCTTCTGAAGTCACTCCGTTGTAATGCCACTTCAGGAGAGAGTAACAAGGGTCTTAAAAAAATGCAAGCGTCTGCCCTTCAAATATTTTCAGCAAAGCATTCTCCCATGCAATGATGTTTCTTGCTATGGTGTCACTCTGTACTATAATTTTAAAAAATGAGATTTATCAGCTAGTAAGTGATCATCAGCATTAGTGGCTCTCTGAAGTTGAGTATTTCAGTTAGATTTTACACTTTGAGTAACATTTCAGCAGAAGACCACGAAGCAAATTAACTAAGATCAGATGCCTAGCTAGCACTGGTCTTTTGCAGACTACAAAAGTCACCCGTGAGAACGTCTCGTCTTTCTTTTATGTCAGGAAACTGCCACAAAGTTCCCCGTGCTCACGCAGATGTGTTATACCACCAGCTACCAGCACACTGCGTTCAAGGCTCAGGGTAACTAGTAAAGCCAATTTCTGTCTGAGCAGACAACAAACGCTGCACCCTGGCTAAAGCAAAGGTTTCTCAGCACCGATCTGCTTGTGCATGAATACCAACTCGAACGGTTTGGGTAAAGCATTTACCTTTATCTTCATCTGCTGAGATTCTTGATAGCTAACGTGTATTTTACTCTGAAAAGTGCCGTGCTCCTTTTCTAGCGTGTTGATGCGCTCTCGCATTTTCGCTGTAAGCAAGCCGTTTCTCTCCTTTTCTGCAACCAGCTCCTTGGGTGGGAGTGAAAGGAAAAAGGAAAAGAAGTCACCTACTGCTGCTTTCTAGAGTTTAACAGTGTTTTAAGATAATTAAAAATACAGCAAGTGTGCATCAAACCAAAGTCAGCAATCTTCGCTGAGAGAAATTACAGCGTTAGACCTGACCAAGCTTCCAGCACCTTTATGAGGATTTAGGATCAGCATAATTTCACATTTATTAAAAAGAGGTTTGCCAATTTAAACACTGATCTGCTGATGTCTCAGAAGAGCTGGAGTCTTATTTCCATAGAGTCTGGCCAAATTACACAGAGTCCGAACAATTAAAACCATGGATATCACACAGGGCAGAGCTTAGATTTTCATCCCAAGTTTAGCAAAATGGAAGAACGCAGGTAAACCGTGCCAAAACTACAGAGCATTTTAGAGCAAATAATTGCTTTGTAGCAGGTTGCAAAGCCAAATGTTTTGCCAGAGGAGATGGGCTATTAGTACCCAGCAACAGCCGGAGAAGCCCTGAACCCCACCAGCATGACGCCGTATTACAGCTTTCAAATAAAAATACACATTGCTATGTAGATTAATCATTTATTAGCTAGTTATGTAACCCAGACACCTGAGAAATCCATAGAGCTGCTCCTCTGCAATATAAATGCACTTGCTGTAGCAAGCAAAAACATTTAAGTGCAGCTTTCAGCAAGCTCCCATTGCAGAAGGGGGTATTTGTACCATTTAAGCTTCAGGTGTCTCCAGCTCCTTACAGTGCCAGGGAGCCTTGACACATAATTTAAGCATTCTAAATTATTAGCCTGAATACCCTCCATCTCTTCAGAGTAATTGTAGCTTTTTCCACATTTTAATTTAAATAAAAGCTCTTCTCTCTTTGAGATCCAACTTACTAGCTTCAGGAGGCTGCTCCCCCTGAATGAAATAAGTGACACAAGTTCCCAAGCCCACGTTCACGGAGGCATTTAGGAACTTGAGTCACACCAGACGTTTTAAGTCACTTCTGCAAATACAGCGTAAGCAGCTTGACACAAAGCCTTCTCCGTGTTATATTTGCATCTCTAAGATGCAACAAAAAGAAGGGCACCGGGACATATGGCAGCTTCCTTCTACCCCTCCACCAATTCCACCATCCATCCACAGTCCTCACTAACTCGGCTACCCTGTCAAGGCAGCGCCAGAGATCCTGGGAAGATAAACTTTCACCTAGCTTGTGTTTTGCCAAATACCTCTGAGGTCAGGCACCTCTTGCTCTCATTCATCCTCTCCAGTTATCATCTTTATCAACACCCCCTGCAGGAACACCTCTGCACCTTACAGTCCCTCCATAGCTTTTGGCAGTGTTTTCAGAGAAACATGTTCATTAGGAGTTTTTTGTCAGTCAAGCTGAGCTTTTTCCCTTGTTTATCCTGATACTTTAGCACTGCAGCAACTCTGCTTTTACCCGTTTTTTCCCAGCTTTCAGGAATGCCTATTTATTTCTCCTTCTCCCTTCCCTCCCCCAATCCAGATGGCAAACCCCCCCCCCCCCGATGACCCCTTCTTCTCCACAGATCCTGCCCTGCCTTCGCCACCACCACTTTGCAGATGTTTCTTCCCCAACCACATCAGCTTCCCTCACACCCAGGCTCCTTCATACATTCCCTCTGCTTCTTCACCAGCAGATACTTCCCCCCTTTCACCCTGCAATCCTGAGCCAGAGTTTTTTTTTCCCTTCAAACACATCACAAGTCCTTTCTCCCTAGTTACATATTGACCATCCCAAACCTCTCGATCCCACCTGCAAATATCACAGAATCATAGAATGGGATGGGTTGGAAGGGACCTTAAAGATCATCTGGTTCCAACTCCCCTGCCATGGGCAGGGATGCCACCCACCAGACCAGGTTGCTCAAAGCCCCATCCAACCTGGCCTTGAACACTTTCAGGGATGGGGCATCCACAGCTTCTCTGGGCAACCTGTTCCAGTGCCTTACCACCCTCACAGTAAAGAATATACACCTACCTGTGCCCTGCCAGGAGCTCACACAAAACCCACTCCCTTCTTCCCTTCTCATTTGCCAAGGCACCCAACTGCTGTGTCCTCTGGCCATTCTGCTCCCGTCTTCAGCCACCCAGCCTTCTGTGCCCAACTTCTGTCCCACAACACGACCCTCCTCAACCTAATGCCTGTGTGCTTCCAAACTAGCCAAAACGTAAGAATCCTCCCCCTAGAAGAGTCTCCAATTCACTCCATATCTGCCTAATTGTTTGTTCTACTATAACTGCTTTCCTCTGAAACCTTCATAAAAGAAAAAAAAGAGGCCAAGTTTCATAAACTGGTCTTGACAGTGGTGCATCAGCAACTAAAGCAATCAGAGCTGCAACTCAAGGGGCTAAGCCAGCAGTCTACGCTTTCTGTAGCTGCCTTCTTACAGAAAACCGATGATTGTTGTGCCTAGAAGCACACAAGCATGTGAATACTAGAATATGCATCAAATTAAAACTGCAATGCAGAAAAGGTGTTTAATATCCACAAAACCAGATTATACTCATAAGGAAGTGTTTTTAAAGTAACCTTTTGAAAAGAAAAATAGTCCCAACTTAATAGTCTCAGTAAATGAACTCTCTGGAAAAACTACTGCAGAATAACTCCACATAAATACATTAATAGCATCATAAAACCAAACATAGTGTCTTGCTTTCCCAATATAAAAAAATCCATCTATCAACTTATACTAACATCAGTAAATCAGCATTTGCTGGCTGCTGGTCCTACAAGCCCCTGCTCCTCTCCCACAGCTCTCTACATGCCTGAACCTCTTTATATTTACCTGGGTTAGCTGCTTGCACTGCTCCTTTGCAACAGCTGCCTCCTCCTTCATCGCAGCCAGCATTTTCTCTTTGTCTTGTAGCTGATGTACAGCTGCAGCCGACTCAGCCTTGCTAGCCTGCAGCAAAAGTACATAAAAATGATCATACATGCCAGAAGTACTTGCAGAGCACACTAGCAGGCAGCAGAGCAAACTTGAGAGGAAGAAACACCCCCTCCTGCCCCCAAATCATCCGTCCGCATGGCGTACGTGGCACCACCAGTACCCAATTCTGCTGCTAATGGATCCTGCAGAGCCAATTTCATTAGAGAAGGAAATGCATTTTCAAATGCACTGAAACCAATTAAGAGAATAAATGGGCTTTTAAGGTGCTTCCGTGTTGGAAGAGAGCTGCTGTGGTGGCACTGGGGAAAACAAAGAAGAGCCATTAAGAGAAATAAAGGAAAAAGATGCAGGGGTGCTGAATCATTCCATAATTGAGGTTGGAAGGTACTTCCAAGATCACCTGGTCCAACCCATGCTCAAAACAGGTATAACCCAACTTGGATTATAACTACAAACTTAATCTCTCGAAATATCTCGCTACAAAGCGAAAAAGGGAACACTGATCTGGTCCCTCCTTCCACTTCACAGGAGAGCCTCCAGTTGACGTAATTACATTTCTGCTGGCGCACTGACACATGAAGTTTCAGAGATACTGCAAGGAACAGAACTAGAGGAACGATCCCGACAGTCCTGCCACTTGTATGCTGGTCCTAAAATGAAATAACTGCGGTAAGGGGTAAACCTTCAAAAATTTGCACTCAGACTTCATTGAGTGAAGTCTGATAACTGAAGCAGTGAAGAGGAGCATCAGTCCCCTAAACCCACTCTGAATTCATCTGGAAGCTCTCCTTTAATGGTATTGTACCACATACATACCCAAAACACATGTGACAGTGTCTTGCATGATAGGAAAATATTCCCATCTCCATCTACAGAAACCTACATTTTTTGGTCATATACAAACCCAGGAACCCATTTTGATCCTTGAGGTTTACCTTTAACATAAAACATTCCTTAAAAAAAACCCACACACAACAAATGCAGCAAGCAAGCTGGCTGATGTTCTGAATAAAACAGGGAATACCATTGCAAGTGTACCACTACAGGGTTTTCAGTCAAGCATTGAAACAGGGGCCAGAGAGAATGTGAAGTCTCTGTCCTTGGAGGTTTTCGAGACTCAGCTGGACAAACCCCTAAGCAACTTGCTCCGAATTCAATGCTGACCCTGTTTTGAGCAGGCAGTTGGACTGCATGACCTCCTGAAGCCCCTTCCAGACTGGATTACGTGATATACCAGCATATTGCGTTAATTGAGCTGACACATATCCAGTTCTCCATTTCTGTTCTGGTACCATATCTGCAGAAGAATACAGAATTGCAAGACTTCAAGCATGACGAACAGGATGATACAAGGACAAAATGACAATCATAATGAGTCACGGGCAGGAGGAGTAGACATTTGTAAGATATTGGTGGTCACCACTCTCTTCCATCTTAATGCAAAAATTAAAAAGAACTGCCAAGCACTGGCACAGGTTGCCCAGAGGGGCTGGGCAGTCTCAGTCCCTGAAGGTTTCAGGCCAGACTGGATAAAGCCCTGCGCAGCCTGGGCTGACCTCAGAGAGCTGGCCCTGGTTTGAGTAGGAGGTTGGACTACAGACCCTCTGAGCGCCCTTCCAAGTCTGAATTGTCCTAAAATCCAGAGAAATACATCCAAAGAACTCATCAGACTAGAATCTATAGGCTTTAAGATGGACAGACTTGCAAAACACAGAATTAGCTGGTTGAGTGCACAGCCACAGCAGCTTTTCCTTAATTTCTACTATAGTTTATCCTATTTACACATCTGTGAAAGATCACTCCTGAAAGTCACCAGATAGCCTTCCCTCATGCCAACACACACGCGTCAGCTGCAGCAGCAGTCCTACGTTACATACCTTATTCTCCACGGCTATGTCTGCTCTTTACGAGCGGTCAAAAGCCATCAGCCTGTCTAGCCAGCCCAAGGGATGGCAGATGGCAGCACACAGACATCTGACAACTGCTTTCTGCATGCAAAGCAAGTGCAGACCAGCTGGAAAAAGTCTTCCAAAAGACAGAATGCAGAAATCAGAACAGAACATTGACATAGCTAATTTGACAGCATCTCTTCCAGCTTCTGCTTATTTAATAGTCTTCTCTCCCCCCGCCCCAGTCATTCACCTTCTGCAAGACGTCATGAATTGCACTGGATTTTTCCTTTAACACCTCCACTATGCAACGGGCCTCATCTTCAGTGAAGATCATACTCTTCATGGCCATTACAAAGTCTTTAAATTTTACTTCAGCATTCTCTGCAATACAGAAAGGAGGATATATTTACTTTGGACTCCATACAGAATTATTTATTTTGCTTCAAAACTGCATGTGATGGGGTATTATTACACATTATATTTAATTTCAGTCCGAAACGCCAAGAAGCAAAAGGTCATGAACATTCAGCAAAAACAACGTATCTCTGATTTAAATCCGATAACAATCTGCCAGCTGACAGTTTTGGGAAAAAAAATCCACCGCTTTGTTTGTACAGTTGGTAACATTTATAGAGTTGCTAGCAAGAAGACAAAGCATAACACAGATTTCGGGGGGGGAAAAATAGCATTAATGTGAAAACTTAAAGAGTCCTTTCTAGTGTATTATGACAGTAATTCAAACTGAGCTCTCAATTTAAAGGACAGGCTGGCTCCACAAACAATATGCAAATGACAAGGTTAAGAATTTCTGATTACAATATACAGAAACCAGCAAAATATTCCATCAGTCTAAGTTTGGAAATGAACTGCTGCAGAAGGAGTTCAGCAGTAGGAAGATAAATCAGTTCATGTTTAAAAAGACACAAATAAGGAAACACAATTCAACTCATCAATGGTCTTACAGGAGGCAAAAAAACCCATTTGTTCATAAAAAACAGGCTGCACATAGATAGGTCATTAGGTGGCCCCCTAACTTAAGTAAATGGAAGCACAAGACCAAGGCATCCAGTATCTCTGAAATATTCACCCGGGGACAAAAGTACATCAAGGGACTGGAAGGGGAAAAAGGAAAAAGGAAAAGCGTAAAAGTGATGCTTGGTTGTCCCAGAGATAATGGAGAAGGGTCCAGGTTTCCCACCATAGGTATTAAACATGCCATTGAAACCGAGTCACACATTAAACCCAAACCTCTCCAGAATTTGAAACATGAATGAAGAATGAAAAAGTGCTGGTGATACTAAGCCCCCAGTAGAAATTACCGAGCATAAAAATAAATCACTGAATAACAGAGTCCAGGGAGGCAGGGGGGAAGCACTGAGAAATTCTAGCACGCTCTCTCCTAGTCCTAAATCCAACTTAGTCTTGGCCACAGACTTCAGATCACATCATTGCTGCACTGGCATCATCAATGATGTTGTTACCAGGAATACGCCAAAATCCTGAGCCCGCAGTCTGGTTAGCCGGGAGCCTATAGCAGCTTGGCATGGACCAGCCTGAGCCCTGTGCTCCCTGGAGACAGCAAGACCTTGCCCTTGCATCCAAGAAGCTTACAATTACAATAGGGGAAGATTTCTATATTGGGAGGGCAAATCCCAGCTGACACAGGAGAATTAGGAGCTCATATAGAAGGTTACAGCTTGCAAAGGGAATGAGAAGGGATGGGTGCACCGAGAGGCTTTGTGCTGCAAGGCAGTAATATGCAGCCATTAAGCTAAAAGCACAAAAGGAGCCCCCGGCAAGTGGGAATCCAATCTAGATACCACAAGGCATTGCCAGGAAGCTTTTGAGGGAGCATTTTAGAAGACAAGTCTAAAAAGAGAGGTTCCAAAGAGCGCAGTGAGTGACCAGGCAGACAACGTTGGAGAGCCAGCCTTCTGCACAAACCCGAGTAGGGAATCACTGCTCAGTCACTTAGCTTCTGCTCTCTGGCTGCCCACAAATTTGAGGGTCTCGCCTCATGGCTCAGCAAGTTTGGCATGCTTTGAGCAGGTCAGCGGCCTATTTAAAGTTTCAGGGTGCTCAAGAATCACTCCAGGCCTCCCTCAGAAGGTATGAAGCAAGCTCCCCTGTCCCAGCCAATTCCAACAGCATTGAAAGGAAAATTAAAAGTCTTCCTGGAAGCTGGCAGATTATCTCCACTGGCAATTTGCTTCAGGTAACTCTGTGCTGCACTCGGAGATACACACTGGCCGGTCAGCCACAGCTAGCTCCGTGGACAGCCCTAGAACATACAACCTGCACTCCCAGTCTCAAGTAGACTCCAACAGCCTGTGCTGAAAGCTCTTGGTTTAGAGCCCATCACTGTTAGCGTTGCCTGAACTATCTACTGTAAAACTAGCTCACATGCATCTCCGGTGTGCTCACTGTGAGGACACAAAAGCCTACAGTCAGCGCTAAAAGGATTCAGATGGCGCAAAGCCCCTTCCACGGTGCCAAAGACAGGGGAGAAACAAGCACAGACAAGAACAAACAGCGTCGTGCAGCCACAAATGTTTTCCTCAAATCACTTCTTCCCAGCAAATAAGGGAGGATCTCCCTCTCCACATACACAGTGTGTTTTCCCTGTTCAGGTTTGCAAGCAGGCTATGCCAGAGACAGACTGCACTATTGGTTTCTTACCTTTATCTGTTTCATTCTTCTGTTTCTTGCCACTGCTCTTCTGGATCCCCTCATTCACGTTTTGTTTTGCTACTTCAACCGCTTCTCGCTTTTCCAAAGTGCCAGCGTCAGAATTATCCATCAAAGGAATATAAGTAGTTGCTTGAATAAGAGGTTCATCTACCAAAACTGTAATCAGAAGTCCACAGGATGGGTTAAAGCTTTATAATAATTAACATCAACACTTTTAGAAAAGGTGCATAACATATTAGACAGTTGGATTAAAGCATCTCTAACCTCAATAGTTAGTTATACTCGCTATTTCTATTATCCTTCACAGCTTAACTCATTAAAGCTCTTCAGGTAAGTTCATTAAATAAAGGTCTCTAATGCACGATAATTTAATAGCTTAAATTAAATTTCTATTTCCAAAGCTGCCTTTTAGCATTTTAACAAGTAGCAGAGAAGAACCTTTACATTTTGACTTTCATTTCACTTTAATGAGAAAGTTGCATATAGCATCAATGAGACTGGTTTACTTGTGGCTGCGTATGAAATCATTCAGCCTCCCTGAAGCATGAGTATAGTAAAGTCTTTTGTCCCTGTTCTGTTAAAAGCTGGTACCTTACTGCCAGCATTTTCACCCAGATTACATCACCTACGCACTAAACCATTTAGGCAGAACATGTAGTAGGGACAGGAACCAAGCTTATTTCACATGCAGACTCAACCGCACTTAATGAAGATCTCATCCGTCAGAGCAGGCTTTACGCATCATTAATATTCAGAGAGGTACCCAGAGGTACTGACCGACCTCGGGTCTCCATTCACACAGCAGCGTATAAACGTGATGAGGATCAGCCTCTGCCCAAAGAACTTTTCAGCCTGCACTGCCGAGACAAAAGCCGAGGAGGGGAGAGGAAGGGCGACAGACCAGGGACAACAGAGACAGCCAGCTACAGAGCTGGATTTGCTGTTTGCCCAGCTCCTGAGCTGCTGGTCCACACTGCCTGAAGTATGCGAGATGTTGTGCACAGAGCCTCCACGGCAGGAAAGCTCGCTGACCCAGCCAGCCCAGTCTGAAGGGCTGACGGAAAACAGATGCCATGCGGCAGACCAGAGAGAGGAGGAATTGGGTGGGATGCAAGGTTTCAGGCATCAGTGCAAGACAAATACACATTCCTGGCTGCCAGAGAGCCAGTTATAAAACACTTTTGTATTCCGGCTGCTGTTAAGGAGCAGAACAGGACAGACAGACCTTTTATGTCACCTGCTAGAGTCTTTCCCCTTAAGCAGCCAGCAAACACCTGCAGGTACACTGCAAGCTCAGAAGTGAGGAAAGCTCTCCCCTAGCAGAAATACCCACCACCTAATCGAGCTACCATCCTCACCTTTTCCCTTCTTCTCCTTATTAACTTCCCCTCCTCATTTTAGTCCCCTCCTTTCAAAATCTATTTAATACCAACAAGACATTTTGCAGTGTCAGTAACATCTGAAATCCCCATAGTACTGTCTTGGCTAATCCGGATGCCCACCGCAGCTAATTTTTGCTCTGTCATTTTGGAGAGGCAGCTTTAAAAGAAAACAGCTTGCATTCAAATAACGCACGAGCTATTCCTGTGTAGCACTGACAGCTTAGCTTTAATGCTGGCTGAGCTGGTACTGACACTTGTTTCCCACATACAGACAAGTTTGTGGTCCATAAAATGGCCCCTCAGAAAAGAGCAATGGATGTATCAAGAAAAGCATGAGAGCATCCGTAAAAGGCAATCACATCCTAGGTTCCCCATCAGTAGGTTTTTTCCAGGAATAATTTCAAAGTTTTGCAGTTGTTACAACATACAGGAACCCTACACTACTTAGAACCCCACTCTGGTCTGACCCTGACGACGGGACCGAAGTATAAAGGAAACTGTGACCAACATTGTCTACTCCAGGAGCAGTCCACCGACTTCTTCATAGCTGTCCCAGTAAAGAAGAGTTTTGAGAAGCTAACAAGGTGGCCTCGCAGAACTTCATGGTCACGCTCTTCCCAAAAGCCACAGGCACAACAGCACTCATTGTAAAAAACACAAACACAGAGGCACACTGAGCCAAGAGGAGAGAAGAAACAGCATCTTGGCAGAGAACGAGGGATGAGGAACAGTAAAGGCCTTGACAGCAAAGACGAACAGTTTACGTTGGAGCAACAGCTAGCTGACAATAAGAGAGGAACGTGGTCAAAGCAACCGGCTAAAAAACTGCAGTCTTGTTTGGGGCAGATGACTGCAGCAGTTCCAGACATGCCTTGCTCAGAGCAACTTAGAGCCTGCTCAGCTTATACTCTAAGTCAACACATTACTCCTCAATTCAAGCGTGGATGTTTGGATTCAAAAGAGCTCAGAAAGGTTCACAGCGTCATCCCATGTTCAGTGGTACCAGATGTTCATAAAATTAAATGGAATCACAGGCTGAACAATCTTTCCTACCTGGAATTCCTGCTGTTTCAAATTAAAAGTTACTCTTCTACGAGTTTCTTTTCCAAAGGAAGAGAAACTAAAGGATGGATGGCAAAAAGGTTTAACAGTCAAGTTTATCTGAACGAAGTCACCGTCTACATTCTCACCATTATCAACTTTCTGCTTCTTTGCAGAGACTTTCTTCTTTCCTGATACATTTTCTTGCTTTATCTCCTGGTGGAGCAGCACTGGATCTTGCTTTTTGGCAGGAGATACAACAGAATCAGCCTTACTATCTTGATCATCTGTAACAGACAATTAAGACAATATGCTTTTCTGTATATTCTCTTTATGACTTTTCAATCAGTAAATCTGTAATAACCACCAAAGACCACTCCCAGAAGAAAAGACACTTGTGTATTTTAAATCAGAACACGAAGTTATCCATATATATGTACACACACACGCTCACAAACACATACATTTCCCGCACCAGACGAGACCCCAAAGCAATAGAAAGGTTTAACAGAGTCAAGAGCCACAGCACCTAGTGTTTTGACAGACAGGAACCTTATCTGCAAGCAGAACATACGGCAATGCAAGTAACAGTTTAACAAATCCAATCCAGGTTTTACTGCGACAGAGGAGACAGCATGTGTTACCCGTATTAGTTTCTTATTTGCAGAAGTATTTTATTCCCGCCCCCCCCCCCCCCATGAACCCACTTGGGTATTTTACACACACACCCCCAATAGCTACTGGGACTGTGAGAAGCAGAAAATAAGTGTTTCACATTAGAGAACTGTTCTTTTAAAAAGTTGTTTCTAGTGAGAGATTTTTTATCTTTTCGGACAGTCTGTTCTATATAATATTCTTGTCAGAGCTGACACACACAATACGGGGTTATGGTGTTAGCTCCTGCAATCAAGGATAAGAGTTAGTTGTGGCTGCCCTCAGCATAGTGCTTGCAGACCACATTTTAACCACGCCACAGAGATTTTCGGAGAACACCCACAAACAAGATTTGATTTTTTTTGTTGTTGTTGGTAGTGGGTGGGTCTTTTTTTCTCCCTTTTTTCAGAAAAAGAAAAAATCCACCACATCAAGCAGCAATGTCGTTCTTTTGCCTCACTCCCTGCAGCAAACCTGTTATGCCTGCATCCCAAAAGGGTGACCTGCAAATACTTCGGTTTTCACTTATTTCTGAAACAGGGTATTTTTGTTCTTTAACTTCTATTCATAGTCAGATAGCCACATTGAGACATGTCAGCTTCTGCTGAGGTTATGGTCAAGACAGCCCCAGGCGATTCTGACTACAGTTTTCTGTCTGTTCTAGGCTGGATGTTTCAGTTACAATGGCTGGACCAGTTTTCTTTTAGCATCAGTTCCATTCAATTAGAGGTGTAGCAGGTGGGAAGCAGCCGTAAGTGCTTCTTTCCATGAATCAGCCACCAAACACCTCTTTGTACATTAAGCCTGCACTTCAACAGCGATTTGTTTTGCCCACTCTGCTATGAAGTTTCCCTAGATACCCCTCCTTATCAGAGCAACCACTCTGAGCACTCCACTTTTTCATAGCTTGACATCAGAATGCACACGGCAAACATCTAATGACTTCTTTCAGGTAATCAAAATTTTGACAGTTTGTGAGCAAAGTAGCCAAACCATAGAGCAAAGCAGGGATACCGAACCGCTCTGTTTCACTCAATCTTTAGTAGAAGAAAGCAAGGACAGGAGGAGGAAAACCAGAGCATTGCTGCCAGATGAAAACAGGGAGAAAAATGCAATAGCTCGTTAAAAGGAAAAGGTTAGAAGTGAGCTTTGCCCCGTAGAGACCAGGCAGAACAGTTGTGAGAGAGACACTCTGTGGCCTTGCAAAAAGCAGAACATGGTTTTGGCGTTCTGTGCAAGAAGCATATGCAACATCAGATACCCATTCCATTTTTCTGCTTCTTCTGCCCAGGCTTCTTCTTAGATGCTGCTGATTCAGATGGTGGAGTGGGCTGTTTTGTAACAGGGACTGGTTCTACTTTCTTGCCTGAAGACTTGGATCCTTCCGACTCCTTAGCTACATGATCATCTTGAACAGCCTTATGCTTCTTCTCCTTCTTCTTCCGTTCTCTAACGCCAGTAGATGCTTCAGCCACGCTCAAGGGAACGGGAGCGACGTGCTCTTCATCCGTACTCAGGGCATCAGAGAGCTTAAAGTCCCGAGGTGTACTTTCAGAGTCAGACTCGTGGATGTTCCCATTCTGAGCTTCTTTCTTCTTGTTCTTCTTCTTCTCCATTTTCTTTTTATCAGTCTTGGTAGGTGGAAACTTTAGGTCCCTTTTCTGTTTTGCAAGGACTTCATCATACAAAGTTTCTTTCATGAAAAGCCAGAAGAAGAGGAAGATGACTGTAATAACCACAGAAGGAATGAGGATGATAAAGTAGGTAGACTCGTAAAACTCCATTGTGCTTTTTCTTAGCTATATTTAAAAAACCTATAGGGGAAAAAAGAAAAAGAAAAAAATTAGGTTTTGAACAGTTTTTCCTCGATATTATTTCCCCAAACAATTATAATAATAAAAGAAGCTTTGTCATTGTTTTAGAGAAGCCTTAAAATAGCTTTTAATAAAATTAACGAACTGTATCAATCATCGAACAACTTCTGGAGGCAGTTACCATTTGCTTCAAAGTTGTTAACCGGGATAGGAAGGAATCGCAGTTTGAAAGACCGCTGACCTTGGAAGAGAGCAGTTCTCCTCTTTCCTTACTTTTCTTCATCTTCCTCATTCTCCCTTCCCAAGTGAATTTCATAAAGTTAAAGCTTTTGATTTCAGAAATACATGAGACAGCACTTTCAGAGGCTGTGAAATAAGGACCAGTGCATGCAGAGCAACACTTTCTTCTTGCCGTAAATCAAACATAACGAATTAAGATTTTTATCTTGGCATGTGGGAGTTAAATTTCAACTTCCTCTTGTTCCCAGATTTATGACAGCTTCAGAAGTGGAATGAGGGGTAGAAGGGAGAGAGCCCTAAATTTTAGTCAACCATAAAGAATCAGGTATTTTCAAAACTGCTTTTTGAAGTCTAAAACCCAGCTTTAAACTCATGAAAATTCCACACATTTATAGGAAAACAGGAAGATCTGTTACTTATTTTGTGCATGTAACAGCGTACAACTTCCAGGGCACTAACAGACCAGATGACTCCAGGATAACTTGCTGAAAACACTATTTATGCTCAGAGCATTACTTTTTTTTTTTTTAAAAAGCAGGAACGACAGAGTTAACAAAAAGTCAGGATGAAGCTAAAAACCTAATTTTGGGGCCAAGACAAGATTTCCCCATTTCAAAACTGATCACTATGAACAGATCTGGATTTTTTCAGGAAGAATTCAAATCCTCTCCAGACTGTTTGTTCCAAGGGAAAAAAAAGCACCAGTTATTGAAAAACACAATCAAAAGTAACTAAGCACGCGCAATTCCCGATTCACCAACTCCATTTAAAAACCACCATGGAAAGCATGTGCTTCAACTACCTTTTCCTCTACACAAAAAAAGACGACTCTTCAACTCAACTGTCCCTCGGGAGACCCCGTTCTCTTGGGAATGAAAGGCAAGGGATCTAACCCAGGTTATGTCTCCCATAATCTTTCTCACCTTCTCTGCAACCACTGCCCAACTGCAGCATCCCCCAACACAGCCGACACGTGCAAAGGTCCCCAGCAACACTCGGGGAAGCTTGTACTGTTAGCGACTCCGGGCACTGTCACACATCAGCCTCCCCTTCTTCTTCTCAAACAGTTTGAGGATGAGAGCTTCACACAGACTTAGACATAAGTGAGATGACCCCAAAAGAGCAGGGGGAACTGCCCCACACCTTAAAGCAATAGTGCTTGGAGTATTTTCACTCCTGCTTAGGAAACTAAAACAGACGTGCCCACTGAGGGCACAGGGAATAAAGTCCATGCAGAAGTTGCATGGTGCGGGGAGAGGTCAGGCTCTCCTTGCTTCTGGACAGACAGAGGATTACTCTTTAAATACCTGTAGTATTACATTTAAAGTGTTATGGGGGTTTTTTTTTACCTCAACTCCTGGCTGTTTTGGAAGCTGCTATCATAAACTGGCTTCCCATCCTGCTGCATTGGCGAGAGCTTGGTTGGGAGCCTGGCTCTAGCTCAAGAGGGAAGAGTTGTTGTACCTAATAGTTTCTGGACAGAGAGGAGTTACATGATGATTTATTTGTACAGTGCATTGAGCAGCACAGAAAGCAACAAGTGGGAACTCTAATTTGGCTATTAAGTCACCCAAACAAAAGACTACCATTTCAATACACTAGTTATTCATCAGTTGTCTTAACATTAAGTCTCCTTCCAGTTTATATTTATTTTCTGTGTGTGCATAGCTCACCAAAAAGGCTTGGGTCTAGAATTACATCCAACAAGAAAGTCTCACGATGGGAAGAAAAGCTTGTCTTTTGGGAAGAAAAATGCTCAAAATGAAGCTGGAGCTTTCCAAGTTATTAGTTACAGCTACTAGATAAAACCAGCTTCCTGCACTAAGTGATCTAGTATTAGTCATCTCTTGAAGGAAGCAGATCTTGAAAATTTGTCCCAGCCAAAGTCAATATTGAATGCTTATGGGAAAAGGCAATCCCCAAAGTAAATATGCAATTAAGCAGATTTTTCACAAGTGTAATTAAGCTGATCATTACATTACTGCAACAATTACAATACCTAACCACAAAGAGCCCAGAACAGCCCACCTCTGCCTTGCTGACGCACAAGCACGCAGCTGGCTGTAAATTCATCCGATTGCTTCGGCCAAGCCGGGATGATCGCACCCTACAGCCATCCCTACACATTTCCCAGCGCCCGACACCACATGCTCAGGTCGAATCACGCGCTCAGCAGAACACAGATTGTAAAGGCTCGAGACATCAAATGTCAGGAGGCATGATGGTCATCAAGGCAGGACCAAGCATAAGCAGAAAGTGATTGTTGCTTTGAGACCAGAGAGGCTAGACACATTTAAAAGCTTCAGCTGCTTCCAAGAGGAGCCATAAATACATAATTACAACAGCTAGTCTGAGTGGGGAATATGTACTGGACAAGATGAGGTCTGATCTCAGAGCTGGCTGAGCAACGCAAGCTCTGCTGAGCCTCCGTCCGCCACCCTGCTCGCCCCTCCCTGCACTTAACTCCACTTGTACAACGGGATCGTTCGTACCCTACACCAAATCCAGAGCACGGTGTTGCAGTCAGGAGTTTCAGAGCCTCCGCAGAGACTCAATGGCTGCTCCTGTCCTCCTCTCACTCACCAGAGCAAAGTAGGGAGTGAGCCAAATGAACGCTTCCACCCCAAACACTGATCAGAGGCAGGCAGATTTGATCTCCGAAGTCCAGCAGGGAATTTCACATACACAAATCCAGCCTTTCACATGGAAGCAGGGTTCAAAAAAACACCAACCAAACAAGTAAAAGCCTCAGGATGTAACTAGAATTGATTAAGGACACAAGGGAACGGCAAACAAGAGCTCCACTCTGATGGTAATACACTAATTTCCCATCTCAGCCCAGCATGAGCAAGGGCATTTAAAAATCACTTCTAGAAGGATACCATTGCTGCTGGCTTGTATGCAGAATGCCAAGGTGACATCCTTCACCATCCACCTTTTGCCAAGACATCTTTATGAAGTGGCATCCTTGCCATGGGGTATTTGGCTCACAGTTTCCAGTTGCCCTCCGACAATCTACAATTACTAAACAAGTTTCTCCGTTCCCATTTATACTTCTGTATTACATTGGTAAGCCGTCTAGGAAAAAAACAGAAGCAATCTATAGGGAAAGAAAATCCTATGTCATACAAAAAGAAACAGGACAGAGAAGCTCCTTTAGTTAATCCAGGAAAAAAGTGAATTCTACATTAACTTAAAAAACTTCACATACCAGCTAAAATGCTTCTTGGGATTTAGTTTTATGATTCCTCCCATTCCTGTTAGCTACGGAAATATGAGACACCCCCACAAAAATATTACTTCTCCCCCCAGAAGTGCTGGCAAGGGGACTTCTATCAGTCGCAGCCCTCCCTCGGCCACCTTCCCGGGGCGGCCGCCTCAGCTCCCTGCCTAAAGCTGCAATCCCCAGGCAAGGCGCACCCGGCAGAAATCGCACCTACGCACCCCCTCGCTACCGCCAAGCGGCACAGCCACTTGAGCTACTTTTAAATTTCAAGGTATTTGGTTAAATACTCACCTTTCAGCTGTATTTGATATTTAACCCGATATTTACCAGGCACATTTCTTAGAGCCCGGCTGCCCAGCGCCCGTGCCAGGCTCCCCACTTGCAGACACGCTCCCGTCTCGTTCGTAAATTCAAGAACTCACAACATCCCTTTAGTCATTCTGAAAAGGGGGAACAAACCGCATCTGTCCCAGGCCGCGCACAGACTCAGTTACTGTTCCCATCCCGCATTTAACAAAAGAATTGCACTTTTGTTCCCCTAAACAGAGCCCGTGCCACAGAAAAATAACTATTTCTGAACTCCAGTGCAGTATTACTGCTTGCACCTGACTTCCTCTGCTGGGTAACATTGCCCTGGATTTTGTAACACACCCTTTGCTTTTTGTATTTAAATCTCAAGTTTCACCCTGCACAGATACCACATTTCACGGGATATTCATTCAGTTTAGGTCCAGGGGATTAGCTTCCTTGAGAAGACAGAAATAAATTATAGCTCCATCTGGCTAATGAGTCACTCGCAGCTTAGCCCCGGCACATTAGAAGCATGGCTTCTATAAATGCTTGGGTCCCGAGATGAACATCATCTCCGGGGATTTGTGCGTCTTTGAAAAACTAACATTAAAGGGGGGGAAATATAGGTACCAAGGTTTTGTTTTTTGTTTTTTGTTTTTTTTTTTTAAATACTAAGCAGTTTAAGAGATACCACATATGATTTAGCTAAGGCAGCAGCTTCTTTAATTGGGCTATTTTCCCTGGGATTTTCTCAAGCTGGCAAGTGGACTAAAAGAAAGCCCTCGCATTCAACAGTCACTGGGAACACAGCAAGAAGTCTCAGAGGAGTATCTGTATTCAACAAATTCCTCAAATAGACAACAGTATTTTTTTTTCTCTGCCCACAGTTAGCAATACACTCCATATCAGCCAGCTGCAAAGAGGATCCTCTTGAAAACAGCTTCACTCCCAAGCTCACCTTCCCCCAGAGCTCTTCAGGGGAGGATGCCCAGCAGCTTGGGCTAGACAAGGAAACTAAACCCAGATCTGCCACAGGTAAAATATAATATTAAACAAGATGTTTAGCCGCTCCATGCCTATTCCTCATCCACACAGCGGGAGCAAGCAGCTCTGCGACTTTGTTCATGAGCATTAACTAACTAAAGCACTGCTGGGCTCAAGCTCTAGGAAGGAGGGCTGCCAGAAAAACCTAAGGACAGTTCATTTAACATCAGCGTTGCTACAGCATAAGAAAAAACTGCAGAGTTAGAACTTAGGTTGGTTTAGTTTGTTTTTTTTTAAGCAGCCCTGTGTGTCACTGAAAAAACAAGACGTGTTCTTCACACCCCAAGACGAGACACCAACGACAGCAGAGCTGTCCGAGGCCGAGAGGGAAAGCCAAGCTGTCAGAGCAGGCAGGGATTTCAGTCCATCAAACTTGCTCCCAGTTTGTTGACATCTGGCTAACTTCAGCAGGTGAGCAGCACCGGGAACGAAGGGAGCCCTTGCAACAACTCAGTGTCCTCCTCAGCCTTCCCATTCAGGGGTTACCCGTTCCCAAAAAAACACGCTGCCCGGTGAACACCAGTGAGGGGCCGACTACACCTGAGCAGTGTTTTTAAGGCAGGAAAATAAGGTATTACGTATAAATCTCACCTGCCACTGGTGTAAGGAAAAAGGCACAGATCCCAGGAAGGTCACACACAATCTTCTTACAGGTCACTTAAATTTGCACAACTAAGAGGTGTGCGTGAAGCGTCCACCACCTAGAAAAGCTGTAAATCTAAATGGCCCTGCCAGTTTTGACCCAGATGGCAAAATTTAACCTGCCCTTTTTTTGTATTCTTTTTAAACTCTACTTTTATAGCTATATTTCCATGCTCTGTTTACAGAAGTCCTCTCAAAACCAAGACTGGGGGGGAAGCATAACAAACAGCAGTTCAAGCTCTGATTTTCTTTCATTTAAATACTTGCCCTGACAGCATGATTTGTGCAGCACCAGAAGAAAGCTGTAGACACTCGAAATTACAGACTGAGCCATTCACATATTGAAGTTACTCTTCTCTGGGAAGGAGACCTGTTCGAGTGAAGCTCAACGGTGCTTGACACCCCTACAAACTGCTAACAGCAAGAGGAGAAAGACTTGTCAATAAATCTTGCTCTTCTTCACTTGATTACGCTGATACAATTAAGCCACTTGCAGAGCACAATCTCAGTGCTTCAAATACCCTCTAGGTAAATATTTTCCATTCCAAACATGCCACTGTTTGTACCATCTGTTGGGCTCTGTCTGCTCTCAGTTGCTTGATGTTAGTTAACACAGACACGCTATTTATTAAATTCCAGAGAAGAGGAGCTTTGCATCAACAAAAGCCTTTACTTTCAGGGGGTTTTTAATACATCTTCAGAGTCAACACCTGACAAAAAGCAGCAGCGGTGCCGAGAGCAAGCCAGGAGCACAATATGGCTACACGACGTTGCCACCACTATCTGGCAGATGACCTCGCTCTCGTCCAAGCGCCGGCGGCGGTGAGCACCCAGGTACCTCCTGCAAGGGTTTGCCGAGAGCGCACGGCGGGGTTTCCGCCGCAGCCCAGCCATCCAGGCAAGTTCATACAAGATAAGGCAGGGATTCACCATGCGGCAGCTGACGCCCTGAAACCACCTGGGCTGCGGGATAAAGCCCAGAGTTGGAATTAGTATCAGTGAAAGTGGAACGAGCAACCTCACATTTATCCAGGGATAAAAGCGTGTTCACCGGTTGTTGGCGTGGAGCAAGGAACGGGCTGGAAAACCACGCTCTGCCCTCCTGCCCAGCAGCTTGCCCAAATACCCCGAAAACGCGCAGACCCCTTCCCACCAGCAACCAACGGCGTTCACCAAAGCACGAGCACAGAGACACTGATATTGTCCAGGACTGAAAAGTCTTAGGAAACCAAAACATTTCTTGCATTCGCGAGGGCATATTATTTGGGATAAAAACTGGCACCCGTCAGGGCCAGAGGAAAGTGTCCTTGGCCCCACGGGACTCCATAAACTGCAAGTTTTCCCTTAAAATCACTAAAAAACACACCTTTCCCCTTGAAAACACACATGGCTATTATCTCCAAAGTCAGAAGATAACAAATTATCTTTACACTACCTTCTTCCGAAGTGCCTGTAAGGGATCAAAGGTTTCTTTCTTCCAGTGGGAAAGGACTGCGCCCCAAGAGGGCTCTGGGCATTACCCAGCAAGTCTGCGTCTTCCCACTGCTATTTCCAGGGAGTCCCTGCGGCTTCCCCAGCTCCTTCCTTCACACGCTCGTGTACAGACGTGCTCTGCCCGCACCACCATGAACTATTGGCGAGGCATTTAAACACCCGAGCAGCAAGCTCACGGTCTTTCGGGTAAGCGTTTCCCCTTCCCCGCTCTCCTTGCGGGCAGAGGCCAGATCCAACATTTGCTTTTCCATCACCACTCACTTCTGTGCACGGGGAACTGGGAAATGGTACTCCTCAAAACACAAAGGAAGAAAAACACTCACTGCAGTTTCTCAGACTCTCACAAAGGACCAAAGAGCAGCAAAATCGAAACTAGAGGTTGAACACGGACGCTGATTTTCTCAGCTTGCAGTTTTGCTCACATCCCGAGCGGGCAGCGATAGCAGCCAAGGTCGCTCACTCACCCAGCAGCTCCAAACAGCCAGAAGATCCCCCGTTTCATCTGTTACTCTCCATCGCGTGCGTTACATCAGAAGGCACAGTTCAACAGCAAAAAAGGCCGCACGAGTAGCCATACGGATGCAGCAGCATGAACAATTCTGCTGATGTTAAGGCAAGGAAAGATGTCGGTACAGCTGCTGCCTCCGCAAGCCAGGCAGCAGTCAAGTCTCACTTCTCCTCCAAAGCCACCAGATAGAGCCAACAAACCCAGCCAGCAAGGCAGCTGCACCTTTTAGCCACATTTTAGGAAAGAATTAAGTTTACATTTCTAATAGTCTCAGCATACAGACTTGACTAAAACAACCTTCGCTGTTCTCACCACAGCGGTGCCTGGCTGCATTGCAATGGATGGCTTGCGCAGGTTTGCTCGAGGTGTAACAACACATTGCAATAAACCCAACATTAACTCGTTAGTTCTGGCTTTGCAGGCAATGCTAGAACTTGGGGTTTTGCCAAGGCCATATTAGTGCAGGATTACATACTAAAAATAAGAGACAAAGCTAGCAGATTAATGGCCAAAGCTGAGTTTAGATTACCAGTCTGAGCAGCAGTTCTGCACGTCGTGTAGTTTTTGAGTATCAAGGGGTCTCCTGCAACACCAACCTGCCCAGCAGCAGGAGCCGGGCGTGGATTTAAGCCAGGACTCTTGGCTCAGCCAGGCAGAAGCATTAAACATGCCCAATCGTACCTGAAATGTTTGTGCCCAGCACCTGGACAGGAGGGAAGAATGAGGCCATGCCCGTTTTGTTATTCTGATTAACTGTCTGGAAAGTTAACAGAGGTTTGTACAAGCCAAGTTGATGTGACAGTCCATAGCAGCTTGGGTTTACCACACACAAAAGCCATTTACACAAGTTTAAAGCCACTATGCACCTCAACAAAGACCTTTTGACATCTGTTGTGGTCTATTGTATAAATATATATTCACAGTATAATCTTCACCTTGGATCCATAGAAAGCCACAGCTATCATCCCGCGAAACCGGGGTCAGATACAATACGACGGCTCCGATGCCGAGCGCTGCGCAGCCCGGCTGGGTTTGCTCCGGGTTTCGCCAGGGCTCTTTCAGCTAGCACGACACCCTTTCCTAGGGCACGGGGTTTTTGCATTACCAGCACAACTGTTTGCATGCCCTTCAGCTGGGGTCACAAAGCTGCTCCTCACCCATCTCATCCCCTGCTCCATCTGCTGACATAACCGCATACAGCGTCATTCCCAAACTTGGCTCTGCCAAAAGAAGACAGGGACGGGTCTCAGCTGGGAGGGTCTCAGGCTATCTTACTCCAACACGGCTCAGTCCCTTTCTGACACAGGAATAAGTCGCACTAGCATAAGTATATTTATTCTGAGACTTCTGCACCTATCCTTGCTGGGCTCTATTGCTTCACCTTGATTAAAACAAGCTCTGCAACACTCATAGCAATTGCACAGTTGAATCCCCTTGTCACAAACGAAGCAGAGCCTCAAATTCCAAGTAAAAAAAATTTGAAGATCATCTCCTGAGAAATTTGAGGCTGCTACAGCCCCTTCATCTCTTTACATCCAATTCAGTGTCTGCAAGCACGGAAGGATAGAGGAAAGCAGGTATGAGCAGTAGCTTCTCAGTACTCAAATTCCTCTCATGCTCTAGCAACAATCTGCAAAGAAAAAACAGCTGGAATGAAACCTTTTCCCTTTCCCAGTGTATATAGTAAATACAACTACCTAAATATACATTCCTGCATTATGTGGTTTTGTTTATACTTTAAAATATAAATGTAAAGGAAGAGAAGACTGAAACAAAGGAAGAAAAGGCCTTCAGTCCAGCTTTTTTTTTTTTTTTTTGCCTTAGCAGATTGCTGTGGAAGTATGAATGGTATCCGAGTACTGGAAGGCTAATGCTCATTAAAAAAAAACAACCCAGGTTTTTATACACAAGAGCTGCAAATAGTCCAGGAAAAGACCCAAGGGTATTATCCGCCTGTGCGTCCCAGAAGAGGTAATCGCCTCCCTGCGAGCCTCGCACGGCCCCACCAACACCAGCTTTCCTCGGGCTGCCTGGCGGGAGCAGCACCGGCGCCCGTGCCTCTCCTCCCCAGGCAGGCACAAGCTGTCCTTCGCATTGAATCCAGGGCAAAGCAGATGTCCTCAGCACCAGAACAACAGGAAAACCACAACAGATTGCTAACGAGGATGGCATTTTGTTTAGGGGATGTATTTCTGAAGTTTGCACATACCTACAAAAAGGTCTGTCTTAATTTATTGCTCGATTCTCCAAATTTCGACTCAACTTTACCTTTAACCATACTGGTCAGACGATATTTTAGCCTACTCACTTGAATTTCTCCAGACACACAAGAAAGTTTTAAACCTACCACTTGTTCTGCGGATCTCCAGACCACCTGGTGCTAAAGCTTTCTCCAAATTCCTCACCAAAGCAGCAGCAACAGAGAAGCAAAAAACCATCCAGCCTCAAAGGGTTAGCAAGGCACTCGGAGCAATGTTTAAGCACGTCCGTATAGCTGAATTTATTAACCTTTGTACCTCCACACCCCGATGGCACGGAGACTGCCAAAGCTATCCCACAACCGAGCCATGGACAGCTTCACAGTGTCACACTGGTGCTTTCACTGAGTTTCCACCCACGTTGAACAAGGTCACGCAGGAACTGGGAGCATGTGTGCACGGAGGTGATGGCACAGGAGGAAGCCAAGAAACCTCAAAATGAGAGAATTTGGAAATTTTTCTATAACAAAGAATCATATCATAGAATCATAGAATACCAGGTTGGAAGGGACCTCAAGGATCATCTGGTCCAACCTTTCTAGCACAATCTAGACAAGTTGGCCCAGCACCATGTCCAGCTGAGTCTTAAACGTGTTCAGCGTAGCGAAACCGTGTTCAGCGTAGCGTCACCTAAGTTTTCCTGCATCACTTAGCATCACCTAAGTTTTCTTGCAAGAATATATTCAATTCATGGTAGGAGTATTAACCTTGTTCATGTTAGAATTTCTTTCCCCTAAAAAAAAAAAAATCAGGCTGCAAAGATATTCTTAGTATGAATACCATAAAAGTGATTTTATCCAGACTTATTTTTAAATGTGTATTTAAGGGATGAGAACAGAAGTCATCTTCTGCCAACAAAGACAGGTATTAATCTAGGAGAATCCATTTAGCGTCAGACTTCTTAACCATAGAAGATTTTACTGAAGTATGCGCCCGCAGTCCTTTACCCTGTTGCGAAAGGAACAAAAGAAGAGGAAATGACTAATCAAAGCAGCAGCACATTAATATATTTTGGTATGTGGAAAGGGAAAATTGTAGCGGGTATTTTTAACATTCCCAACAGGAGAAGGCACTGCCATACGTACGCCAGCTGCCACGGAGGCTCAGCAGCTCCCGGGAGGGGAAAAAAAAAAAAAGTGGAGTTGTGTTCCGGAGAGGAGTTCTGTATTTTCCATTTCCCGGCACAAGCTCTGCTGGAAGCGCACCGCAGTGCAAGTGCAGTTTGTGAGCTGGCTGACGATGTCTCTGCCTAACGACACGCCTGGAAAGGAGGCACGGCTGGGGCAAACAGCAAATGTCTTGGTGATATCGGGTGCACTTTGACTCGAACTGTAGGAGAAACCCAGCCTGGAGAGGTGCTCCGGAGGGAAAAGGTGAGAGTTTCTTGGAGCGCTGCTGCCACCGGGCACTACTGCAAGTGCCACCGCCACCCAGCTTTGCTGAGCAAGGGATGCCCTCACCCATGGGTGATAAGAGATTGGGGAACAGAAGTCTCTCCCTGCCCCGGGTGGCATCCAGCAAGTCACAGCTCACCCACGTGCCACAGAGCACAACCCCATCCCACACCTTCCCAAGCTTCATTCCCCCAGACTACTCAAAGCTCTCCCTCCCTTGCACACACGAAGGGGCTGGACTGCCAGCAAAATGCCGTGCCTTCAAAGTTCTCCTTGCCATTACTTTGCCACAGCACCTACACAAGCCAAGCCGCTGATGTCCCAGTACAACTGGATTTAACAGCTGGTTTTTAATCGCACGCTCCCTCCACGAGAAGCTCTTTGGGGCAGCCGCAGTAACAGATTTGCTCAGAGCAACAGGGCAGAAGCCTGAAGGACTACTGTGATAAACCCAAAATTAGAGCTTTCAAACCCCTTCCTAAGAGAGATCAAAACCAATCAATCTAGCAACAGCCTGCTACGGTCGTTCGTGCAGTGGGATGGCACAGCACAAAAGCACTGCTCGCTCAGTAAGAGGGGAGCTGGACCGTTGCCTGTCTGTCCGGCTGTCATTATCCCCGCACTTCATAATTAAGGGCTACAATTCACCCTTTTCCTAATGCCAAATGCCAAAAGACTCGTTGTAACAAAACCATTTTAAATACTAAATGGGAAGCTACTGCTGAACCAACTGTAATCATTCAGATCCCCCTAGCTCCAACATCGTTAAATGCAGAAGATGCAGAGAAACTAGCATTTAATGTTCTTGCAGAGGGATTTGTAATCAGCCACCCCATACACAGGTAGAAGCCTGAAGCTTAAGCAGGTCTTTACCCTGGTATTGCAAAATGACAACCCCGGTGATTCCACCAAGATTTTCCCATTATTTCTGTCCAGTGTGCTGTTCAACACAGCTATACAAAGAGATTGGACCACTGACAAAAAAAAAAAAAGTGCTTCGTTAACCTCTCGGTGACTCAACAATCCTATTGTTAAACAGCAACGGGCAAAAGGAGAAGCTGACAGCAGACGGATGCTCTCATCTCTTTGAATTCCTAGAGGAAAATGAGCTTGACCTGCATTGGAAACAGGCTGCAAGTTAAAGGAGAGTTGTTAATTCAGAGGGAAATCAAAACTTTTAAGTGACTGTGAATCTTATCAGATCTAGATGCTTTCATGTGGTTTCTTCTAACTACCTGACATTTTAAGATAGTATTTACTGCACACATTATGTCTCAGCAGTTGAGTGATTTCAGTTTTCTCTAAAGGGAAAGAAAGCATGATTGCTGCATCAAAGTTATTCCTCCAGCTCATACCTTGCAGGGTGGCGTTCAAGCCAGAAGACAATGCTGGCGTAGGAACAAATGGGTAGTAACGGGCCACGACTGCATTTTGACTGCAAGTCAGAAAAATGCTCTCAGTCGTCAACCCAACGAGGTGCTCAATGCTGTAACGGTGAATCCACAGCCTCTGTATAGAGCACGGGTGCTGTATTTTATTTCACCTGGCCACACAGCAGCAGCAGACTCCTACTCACCGCTCCCGCCTCTTCGCTACAGAGGTGAGCCAGAGCCCTAGGACCGCAGGGAACACGTTTGAACTGATACAAGAGGCATCTACCACTCTTTTCCTATTAGCAATCAATGAGTTTTAATCCATAGTCGCATTAGGAACGACACCTGCAAAAGAGGACTGGATTTTATTACAACCGTGCATTAAATTTAAAATCATTTGCCAGACTAAAACATTGTTTGTGCTGTATTTATAAAACCCTTTGAACACAGGGAATGTGTAGAGGTACATTCAGGACTGAATTTGGACCACAGAAGCTTCTGCTGCTGATGGGCTTCCTATAGCACCGATATTTCAACTTTCTGCTCCAGCACAAATTTGTACCAGCTGAAGGCTGTGCAGATTCCCATAGCCAAGACTTCCACAGCAGATACGAGTTAGACTGCTCCGTAGCAAAGCTGTCCTTCAACATTTATCCTTAAGTATGTTATCACACAGGCAGAAAGACAGCACTTCTATATCCAAGCCAGATCCCTTATGCTGTAGAACACGGTGCTGTTGACACTCTTAGAAATAAAGTTTCGAAATGGTTAAGGAACAAAAGAGGCTTTAGAAGCAATCCCTACAGCATTGGCACCATACAAGTTACCGCAGTACATCTCAAAGTATAAATTGCATTAGAAGCTGGAACTTTTAACTCCATTTAAAAGCACAACATGAAGTTTAAGAAATTGCTGCTGAACTGTGGTCCTTTCCCTACTGAGAAAGGTGAAACATTAAGGTCCCTCTCCACTCTCCTTCGAGACACTGCACGTAGCCCATTTGTCGAGGGCAGCACTAAGACCTCACCTCATCATCCATCCAAAACACCTCCTGCACTACAACAGGGACCTTGCTGGCTACAGCTCCTCCAAGACACCATCCTTTCAACCTCCACACCAAGGACACGTGCTCCTAAACAGTAGCACCACACATTCCTCTCCCTAAGGTTTCTTTTCACCTCGTTAACCTCTTCTGTGCTTCATTTAACAGTCTGCTGAAGGTACTCACACATAAAGAAATGATACGCAGTTAGTGTCATCTCAGCACATGGACCCTTCAGGATCTGGGCGGGCAGCTTAAGGAGGTCACATGCACTCAGGAATCAGCGCAGTATTTCGGCAGACTCCAAGGCAGAATTTGCACCTTGTCTTTAACACCCAGCGTAGCAGACTAAGCTCCCCTCCAGCATCAGGGAAAAGGCTCCAGCTCCTCTACAGACTTCCTTAACATCCTTGAATTACACCTGGACCATGTGGTGAAGGAGCTTTCTTTTACCACCTTCCTCATGGGGCTGTTGATTGCCCCAGTGAGTGATGCTGAGGCTTGCTGATGTTTCTCTGAGCAGCAGCAGCCCAGCAGACCCTGCAACACTCCTTAGCCATACTGGTCCCAGTTCCACAATCCAGTTCACTGCGTAACTCCAGATACAGCGTAATGTTGGGAGTTGTTGTCCAACTCCCAAGAACCCCCCAAAAGATGTGTTCAAGGTGCATCTCTAAGGGTTTCCTGGTTTTCTTTACTTGTGACCAGAAAGACCAAGCTTGCAAGAGTTTCCTAAAGGGACTTCAAATAGGCATTTCACTGTTTTCAGAATTCTGAGTTCAAGTCAATAACCCAGCATCCCAGAGCTCTCCCCCAAAAACAGCCTCATAACACATGCATGCACACCCGCCCCAACGCACTCAGCTTTACGGATCAGCACAGTACTGATCTGAACTCGAGAACGTGCCAGGTTTTTAAAAAAGCCTAAAAATGCTCAGGAACAGAAGTGCAGAGTAATTGAGGTCGTTTCCCTCATGCTTGTCTGGGTTCTCACTCCCCTTGCTTTGCTGTCCCACAATCTGCTCCTCCTTTGGCATGCAAGGATACAGAATCATAGAATGGTTTGGGTTGGCCTTGGTACCCACGCTCCTTTTGACACGGCCCAGGATACGGCACATTGCCAGGTCACGCTGAGCTTCTCACAAACCAACGTCCCCAAGTCCTTCTCCTCAGGGCTGCTCTCAATCCATCCTCCACCGAGCCCATATTTGTGCTTGGGACTGCCCCAACCCATGTGTATGACCTTGCACTTGGCCTTCATGAGGTCTACACAGGCCCATCTCTCCAGCCTGTCAAGGTCCCTCTGGATGGCATCCCTACCCTCCAGCGTGTTGACCGCACCACACAGCTTGGTGTCATTGGCAACCTTGCTGAGGGTGCCCTCAATCCCACTGTCCATGTCGCCGACAAGGATGTTAAACGGTGACAGTCTCAACACCGACCCCTGAGGAACGCCACTCATCACTGGGCTCCACTTGGACATCAAGCCATTGACCGCAACCCTTCCAGTGTGACCATCCAGCCAATTCCTTATCCACCGAGTGGTCCCTCCGCCAAATCCACGTCTCTCCAATTTAGAGACAAGGATGTCATGTGGGACCGTCAAATGCTTTGCATAAGTCCAGGTAGATGACATCTGTTGCTCTTCCCTTATCCACCAACACTGTAACCCTGCCATAGAAGGCCACCAAATTTCTTAGGCACGATTTGCCCTTAGTGAAGCCACGTTGGCTTTCACCAATCACCTCCTTATTTTCCATGTGCCTTAGCATAGTTTCCAGGAGGATCTGCTCCATGATCTTGCTGGGCACAGAGGTGAGACTGACTGGCCTGTAGTTCTCTAGGTCTTCCTTTTTTCCCCTTTTTAAAAATGGGGGTTATGTTTCCCCTTTTCCAGTCAGTGGGAACTTGAGACTGCTACAACTTCTCAAATATGATGGACAGTGGCTTAGCAACTTCATCTGCCAGTTCCCTCAGGACCTGCAGATGCATCTCATCAGGTCCCATGGACTTGTGCACCTTCAGGTTCCTTAGATGGTCTTGAACCTGATCTTCTCCTACAGCACGCGGTTCTTCGTTCTCCCAGTTCCTGCCTTTACCTTCAGCAACTTGGGTGGTGTGGCTAGAGCACTTGCCAGTGAAGACTGAGGCAAAAAAGTCATTGAGTACCTCAGCCTTCTCCATATCCCGGGTAAGCAGGTCTCCCGTCTCCTTCCAGAGAGGGCCCACATTTTCCCTAGTCTTCCTTTTATCACCAACCTATAGAGGCTTTTCTTGTTGCCCTTGACATCCCTGGCCAGGGCAGAACACACACTTCACTGAAACCGCACAGATCTAAACTTACTTGCCTCCAACTTTGGTTACACCTCAAACTATTACTCCAGTAGCTTGTAATGGGGAGTGAGGATTAAGACATCTGCTTAGAAATATGTACCCCAGACCCAAAGCCAAGAAATTCTTCTTTTGGCACACAAACAGCATGGAAAAAAGGTAGAAACTGGGAGATTGAGAGCGGGGGGGGGGGGGGGCGGGACGGGACTGAAAAGGCAAGCTAGTAATGGAAACATCTGACCAAGAATTTTCACAAGCCTTTAAAACTTCTGAAACCTAACCCCTTCGCTAGCACTTTTCACATGCCTCCTCAGACTGCAGACCCCGTTACGCAAGTCGTCATTGTGCTTCGGCAACCCTCCTTCCCACCCACGGCGCTCCGCACCTTGCCGAATCTATGTGCTAAAGTACACCGAGGCGGAGAAGAAGTGTACCTGTTCCTCCCACTACTGGCCTGGCGTACTGCCACCTGTGCAGAGAAAGCCTAGCTTTGTTGTGCATCTTGAACTAGGCTCTAACCCATTCAAAGCGACTTTAAAAAAAAAAATATCTGTTTTTACATACACACACGCACTCTAAGCTGTAAAGAGGTTTACTAAATTTAGCACGCAACCCAATCCTAGCGGTAGTGTAGCACAGGCTGTAGATATGGAAGTGACCTTAGGTGAAGGTAACAAGGGGGAACTGTCAGTACCTCCAACGAGCTGCTGTGGGAAAGCCCAGGGAACCCAGTAAAATCCTAACACAACCTCCATAAATACCTCCTGCACCTTGGCGGTTTCCAAGGTTTTGAGATGCTATCTCTGCCTCTCTTCTGGACAATGCTTCTCATTGTCCACACTAGGACAGGCTTGGTGAGGACACCTCAGCAAACATTAGGGCAAACAACTCCTTCATGGTCAGAGTTTGAACTTGGAGAAGTGAAGCTTTGATGGACCTCCACTACCACTGCTGTAAATCCAAAACAAGGCAGCGTAAAGAGAAAAAGCAGCACAGCCCGTTATCAGTCCATCACAGCTGAAGCCACGCATGCTGCCAATAGGTATTTACACAAGCAAAGGTCAGTAGGTGTGACACGGGATACAGCATTCACCCGTAAACTCCATTTTCTGCCAGCTTCCCAGCACCACACCCCACTGAGAACTGGGGACACTGCCTGGTCCAAGAGAAGGCCGTGCAGAGCTTCCCCAGGGGACAGCAAGTTAAAGGAGGCAGAAAAGTCCCCGCCTAGCCCCAGGGGGAAGGGCCCTTCCTGGCACAGCACCGCTGAGCTCAGATCACTTCCCAGATTTGAAAATGCCCTGTGAAAGATCTGTGGGGTACGATCTGCTGTAGCCACGGTGCTGCTCTCAGGTATACCTGGAGCTGAAACAGAAAAGGGCAGAAGAGATGCTGCAACTGGTTTCACGTTCCTGTTTTTAAGTCCATGCACAGCATAGCATTAAGAAAAGGCAATGCCTACATGAAGGCCAAGCTGGGATGTCCCCATGCTATGTAAGCAATGACTTAGCAGACAAAGCAGCGCTAATCATCACGGCAGCCTTTCAAACCAGTTCGGGAGGCAGGAAGAAACGTTGCTTTCTGGGACCAGGCTTGGCCTCCCACCCACACTGCAGCGGAGACCCTGAAGGAAGACGCATGCGGGAACAGCCTCAGCCGCCGTAGAAGAGCAGTTTCCCACTCACCCACCAGCGAACTGCTGGCGCACCAAAGCCCCGGCAGCATGCCCCGGGGCCAGGTCACAAATGGGACGAAAAGAACAGCATCAGCAACTCATCTGCTGGTGACCTCTTGGCATCTTCAACTACAGGCACTCAGCCTCAGCTTTCCCTTCTGTTAACTGGGAGGGTAAGCGCCCTCCATCCTGCCTGCGCACCAGGGCAGGTGGGCAATGCTGTGTGAAAGCCTGGCAGCGGCGCAGGGCAGAGGGCAGGCACCTGGCAGAGAGACACTCGTGTGAGCTGAATGCAAGTCACTGGCTTTAAGCACTCCTGCCAGCCAGCACTCCCCACCAGAGGCTCGGGAACCATTCACTTCCTCCAATAAATCAGGCTTTTTTCTTTGTACTCACTGACTATGGACTTTTCAACTTAAAACCCCACAGCAAATAGGTGGAGGAAAGAAGTAGTCATAGCCAGTGGCCAGATTAAACCAGTAATAATAAAATTATCAGCTGACTGATATTATAGGCTCTCTTTTCAGTCAGTCACGATCCGGTCCAATCCTGGCACGCTCCCTGAAGAGCTGCACCTTGTGCAATAGCTTAGTCATCATCTTCCTTGACAGCCACGCACTTGCAAACGGATTACAAGTCCACTCACATTTTCCCATGAAAATTTTCCCCTCCGCCCTACTACAAGCAGGACGGGAGTAGAGGGCTGCCAAGGCGAGGAGCAGGAGGAGCAGGCGGCTTGCCCCCGCGCAGGGGAGGAGATAGCGCTTTTATCTCCTGGACTCAACAACTTCCTTCCTCTGCGGCTGGAGGCAGACAAAAGACACCTTTTCACATCACAGACAGGAACGAGATGTACTAAAATTTGTCACATGCCTGAAATAAAATACCCTGCTCACCGTTTTCAGTCCACACAGGAGAGTGTAAAGCAGAATTAAGACAGCATTTCTTCTACTAGAAACACTTGCAGGGTAGGATTTAGAAGCAAAAGAATACGGAGCCCCAAACAACACAGGTTCGGTATATATTGCTCTGGCAGGTGACACAGCTAAACAGAAGATGATAACACTGGACCAAGGTCCTTCCCCTCCGCAGGATGAGCGCTGGATTGTTTTTGGAAGCGCCATGAATCACAGGCATAAATATACCAGGCTTTAAAAGCCTTCGACACCCACGTAATTCTGAACTCAAGCTTTATTTTCCCTGGGTCATTCAACACATGCGACAAGCTGGACACCAGTCAGGCGGGCTGAAAAGGTTAGTATTCAATTAATACCACATCCACACACCTCTTCTGAGACGGGAAAAGCCCTCCCTGATGCTCAATTAGTCATTCAACTACAACTTGAAGGAAACCAGCAGTTTTGCTCTATTTCCTCAACTTTACAGCATAAAAGGGCTTAAAGATGTTTCCTGCAGCAGGGGAGCGGTTAGCGATGTACCGGCTGTTCTTGAGCGCAGCAGTGATTTGCAGGATTGCCTGGCTGTGAGCAGATCCAGACAGGGCAGCACAGGCAGCGGGATCAGCCAGGAGGGAGGGTGCCCAATGGGAAAGAGCAAAAACCTGCAAGAAGTGCTGCTTTCCATGCTTTACTACCACTGAAAATCCTGCACACATGACGGTGACAGCAGCAGGGAGCTGTTAATGCTAGCGGAGGACAAGGCTATTTATAATAGGGATTATTAGCGCAAGAAAATTAGTAGCTTGCCCATATTACTGGTTTACAGACACTTTCTCCGAGCTATAATGCAGCCTCAGTGACCTACAAGCAAA
Organism: Nipponia nippon; assembly: GCF_047370975.1. Classification (NCBI taxonomy): domain Eukaryota; kingdom Metazoa; phylum Chordata; class Aves; order Pelecaniformes; family Threskiornithidae; genus Nipponia; species Nipponia nippon. The sequence continues at coordinate 27,532,635 of NW_028262302.1, forward strand.
GATAAGGTTTCATTTCAAAAAGAAAAAGTGCTATTCTTCTAAATAAGTCGTCTTGGGAAGAAAAGGGGAAGGAACATCATCTACTACTTCTCTTCAGAAACAGGAATTTAGAGCTGTGAATTTTGATAAGCAGGGTAGCCACAAAGCGCTAACGAAAACAAAGACTATTGCAGAAAACAAGGAGGAGAGCTGTATAAAACTGTTTTATTTCTGATTAACCCACAAACCTCACAGTTCCTGTCCCTCTCCTCTCCCTCCCATCCCCCACACATTGCACAGCAAAATTCAAGGCTTGATGCTCCTAAACTACTCCTTTGCATCACAGAGTTGCAAGGAGGAGACAGTATTCTTTATTTGTGTTACAAAGAGTCAGAGAAGAAGCTTTCCAGAGTTTTCACATGCGTATGTGCAACAGAAGCCATTTCTCTTTTCCCCCATTTCCCACACTATCTAAGAAACTTACTTTAAAAAAAAAAATCACCTTTAGTTAAATGGGAAGCATTAAAAAGGATCATGAGATTTGCATTCTTTAGCACCTCAGATTATTACAGTTTCCACAGTCGTGACTTCCCCTTCCAACTCCCCACCAGGCTTCAATTAAAGAATGCCCATATTGGAGTGGATTTTGGCATTTCTTGTACCAAGACGCTGGAGCATCCAGGCCAACAAGATGGCAAGGCAGCAGAATTTATGCATTCCTAGGAGACTCCGTTTAATTTTGCTGTATGGATAGATACTGCACCAAGCCTGCACTCTGCCCGGTACCTGTATTTAGGGTCTAAGTTGACCTGACAGTGCCCCCATAAGCTCATTTATGAAGATTCACTTATTCATTCTAATATAATCTAATTAGACTGCAGCACTCCCGCACACCAGCAGTGGCGGCGACCAAGAGAGGACGAGTTCAAACACAGGGAACCTGGCCCAGGTGCTACTTTAGTTCTCACGGCGGGGGGGGAGGAACAAAACCTTGCAGAGGAATGGTAGGAATTGCGGATGCCTGTGTACTGTCTCCCTGCTCGGAGCAGCACCTGGATCCACTCCGCTTCTCCCCCACACCGGCTACAGGCCGGTTCCTCAACTGGAAGAAGCAGCAGAGTCCAGATCAGCACCATAGCTTATCGATGCGAGGGCTGCTGCTCCCGCTCCAAACTCTTTGGAAATAACAGCCACCGTTAAGTGCCGTGGGGGAAAAAAAAAGCAGGAATCCGAGTCTCGGGCAGTGCCCGCACCAGCAGGCACAGATGCGTTCCCAAACCAGAGACCGCAGGCATCAGCCTGAAAAAAGTGCCAACAAGGCCATGCTGTGTGAAGTTACCTTCAAGGCTCCATTCTGGCAAGAAACAAGGTTTTCAAAGCTCAGAAGTACCGTCTCTCCTGCAACCAGCTGTAGCTCAGGCATGCGAACCGGAAGAAGCTTTTACATTTCTAAAAACATAAATAAATACTACTTTTTTAAAAATGCATCACGTATTTCATTTGCTTGGACATCTTGTATAACGATGAGAGGAGAAACAGATTCCTAGGAGTCATGAGCTGGTAATTCTCCAGTCTATCATCTCTGTAGTTTATGCACAGTCATTAACAAGAAGTGATTTGTCTGGGACAGATTTAGCCCAGCAACTCCCTGTCTCGTTAGCCTAAAACAATTACCCAAGGAATGTCAAAAAGTTTGAGCGCTTAGTGCAGCAAGTAGGCCTCCCAAAAATATTCATTTTTTAAAAATAGTTCAATCCTGCTGTTTTGCCAACACAACAGAGCAGGAAGTTCAAGAGCTAAACACAGATGCATAAAATTCCCTTTATATTAAAAAGGTTTTGACGGGCAAAGGCAAAAGGTTTTCACTGACAAGGGAATCCTGAGAATATTGACAAGAGAACAACAGGAGGAGACTTAAAGACTTTGCCTTGTTTAACCTATCAAAACAAGTGGTCAAGAGGGGATCCGATTGCTCCCTCTAATTACATCAGGGAAGGAAAACACCCATTTAAACCAAATGGCAACACTAGAACAAAAACAAATTATACAAACCAGTCATAAACACCGTGAGGATGGAAATTCAGCAATTGCTCCGAGACTTAGAGGAGGCTCTCCAACAGCTCTCCTGCGGAGATGGGGGCGAAGAATAAACCGATCAAGTTTCACCTTAAAAGCAGTTACGTTCTGAAAGGCATCCACAGCACGGATGGGTGCTATAAATGGGGAAACTAAACTTGATCGGGGGCTCTCTTCCGCTCTCCGGTTCTTATCAGCCCGCTTGCTGCCGCAGCTTAGAGCGGGAATGAAGAATTACCCCCCTCCTCCTGCCACTCTCTCTTCTGCTTCTTCCCCACCCCTCCAGGGCGGCCCAGGGGGTATTCGTGCTATTTACTCAGGCACGTAATCGGGGTATGATCAGGGAACTAAACTTGGGAGCTGAAGCTCTCGCAAAGTCAATGGCGAGAGGTGGGTGTCTTGGCAGCAGCGGGGGAAGGGATTAGGAGCAACCAAGTTTGATGCTTAAAATAAAACACACGTCCTCTCCCCCCATGTCCTTAAGCTTAAGGGTCTTGGCCAAAAATGTATTTAATCTATACCCATCTCCGAAATTCACGGAGGATTTCAGTTTCTGAAGCATTTTGCTGACCCTGCCTTTACAGTACCGATGATCAAGCAATGATTAGACGCTTTTGAGCCATAACCATCTCATCTCCAACAGTAAGAGCCGATGATGCAAAGAAAAGCTGTTACATGGCTAACCGAATAGCACCACAGTTCTACACAGGCTTGAGCAAGTCTTTCCCTTTTCTTCAAGGGCTTTCAAAAACAAAGTAGTTAGCAGGTTAAGTTATCTGTAATAGGGGTTTTATGACAGTGGGGATAAAGGATCAAATTAAAAACTAATTGTGTTCTTCATATCCTACTGCTGCTGCTCCTTCTGAGAGCAGAAAGCATCTTCTTGAGACTGGCCAGATAAGGGGGGGTGGAAAAAAAAAAACTAACAAAAAAGGTATTTGGTAATAACTCTAACAGAGAATTAGTGTTTCTGTCCAAACCCCAACCTTTCCCTGCTGCAGTTACACACAAAAGTTATTTTAATCACAGTATGCAGAAAGCAGCATCAGCATATGAGGCAAGAGAAAAAATATGTGGTAAAGCGAGTTGCATAGCCTGTTCGCGGACAGAAATTACAGTGCAGTTATAGGGAAGAGGTCCATGAGGCAGAGAAACGTTTCCAGCCCAAACCAAACAGGAGGACGTTAGCGATCCACCAGGCAAGAAAAATATGTGAAAGAAGGTGGAACGTGGGAACTGAATCCCCTTTTAACTTCTGCAGCAATCCATTCAGACTTTCCTGCGAGGGATTTCTGCCTTGTCATATGTAAAGAGATGTTAAATAGAACTTGTCAGTTATGTCTACTAAATACCATGTGTGTTGTTGGACAGAGGCGGCAATGGAAACAGTAAAGAAAAAAAAACAGAGAGAATTTTACACAGAAAAGGACTACAGCAGAGCATCAGCTCAGCTCCTCTTCCACAACTCACTCCCACAAAGCAAGAAATGATCTTCTTCGAGTTTTTCTAACTGATCTCAAAATACACAGCAGAGCCTTTGGTAAAAAAGGGTTATAAACTGACAAGCCTAAAGCACACAGGTGCATGCACGTCACTAGAAAGAAGCATTTGGCATGGCCTAATGCAGAAAAGACACTATGTTATTCTTAATAACCACCTACTCAATTAAAATACTTCATCAATTGAAATTAGTTGGGTATAAAAGACGCAGCTTTGCCACCTTAACTTTTCTTCCCCTCTCAATAGCCTGCACAGAGGAGGAAGGCTTCCAGCAAGGGAGTAAGCTGTGAGTAGAGGAGGAGAAGCAGGGAGTATTAACACCTCCAGGGTTAACGTAGCTGCATGCGACCCATAGCAGGGCTGTACCAAAGGGCACAGGCAATTTTAAAAAAAAATAATATAATACCGCTGACAAACATAACCTACCAACATGGGAAGAAGCAGTACGTTTTACCGCGCACAGTTAACACCGCTACAGGAATACAAAATGGGCCAGGCTGATGTTTCAGCCGGCGAAGCGCAATGCTTCATTAAAGTTTGCGAGGCCAGCCGGGCGCTGCAGCGTTCGGTTCACGCCTAACCTCACCCAGGGCTCGAAAGCCACGGGAAATTTTTATAAATCGTAATTTGGGGGTAAATCTTTATTCAGCCGCCCTTCGCAGGCTGGCGCCTCTGGCAGCAGGCAGGTAACGACGCAGACCCACGGAAGACGACCGACACATCATTTTGCGGTTCTTCCCCCCCCTGCTTTTACCGGTTAACGTGGCTTCGGGAAGGTTACCGGGAGATGCGCTCGGGAGTCACCGATCCCCCCCTGCCCAGGCGGGCCCCAGAGCCGCGGCGGCCGGAGGCCGGCAGCAGGAGCCACCCCACCGCCCCACGCCCGCGGGTGGGAGCGGCTTCCCCCCGCCCCCCCCCCCCCAGGCCGGCCCCGGGAGGGCAGCGGGGGCCGCGCCGCCGGGAACCCACAGGCCGGGCAGCGGCCGCGGCCCGTCCCGCCGCCCACCTGCCGGCGCCGCCCGCCCGCGGCCCGGCCACGCCGAGGCCTAGGCCCCGCCGCCCCTCAGCGGGCAGGCCGCGGGCAGGCCCCGGCCCCGGCCCTCCGCGCTGGCAGCTCCCCGGGCGGGACTCACCGTCAGGCGCGGCGAGGCCGAGCCGGGCCAGGCCGTGCGGAGCGGGAACGGAGCGGCGGCAGCGGCGAGCCGGTGCCTGCGCGGCGGTGGCGGGCAGGAAGGGAGGGAGGGCGGGAGGAGGCGGCACCGCACGTCCGCCGCGTCTGCCGGGCCCCCGCCCGTTAAAGGCGCGACGCCGCCGCCGCTGCCTCCCTCCCTCCCTCCCTCCCTGCCGGGTGCCCCAGCCGCCCGCCGGCCCCACGCAGGGGTCACCCCTGCCAGAGCCCGCCCGGGCGTGGGGGGCCCGCGGGCGCTGGGATACCCCCAGAAACAGGGATCGCCCACCCGACGCGGGGAGCCTCCCGCCCGGGTTTCCCACGTGTGCGGGTCCCTCCACCCAGACCCTGCCCGTGCGCATGGGGATCGCCCCCCCGGAGCTCCCCCACCCGGGGAGCCCCCACCTATGCGTGGGGATCACCCACCCAGACTCCCCCACCCGGGGATCCCACCCCCCCCGACCACCCCCACGCAGGGATTCCCAGGGATCTCCCCACCCAGACCCCACCCACGAACAGGGATCACCCACCCGGGGATCCCACCCCCCCGACCACCCCCACGCAGGGATCCCCAGGGATCTCCCCACCCAGACCCCACCCACGAACAGGGATCACCCACCCAGACTCCCCCACCCGCGGATCTCACCCACCCAGACCTCCCCCACGCAGGGATCCCCAGGGACCTCCCCACCAGACCCCACCCACCCGGGGATCCCACTCACCCAGACCTCCCCCACGCAGGGATCCCCTGGGACCTCCCCACCCAGACCCCACCCATGAACAGGGATCACCCACCCAGGCCTCCCCCACGCAGGGATCCCCCGGGATCTCCCCACCCAGACCCCACCCACAGACAGGGATCACCCACCCAGACCTCCCACAGGCAGGGATCCTCCCACCCAAGTTGCCACACGTGTGGGTACATCCACCCAGACCCCACCCAAGCGTGGGAATCCCCCCCCCCCCCAAGGGACCTCCCCCTACGCAGGGATCCCCAGGGATCTCCCCACCCATGGGTGGGTACCACACCCCCCTCAGACCTCCCCCACGCAGGGATCCCACTGCCCAGACCTTCCACGGACAGCAGTCCCCCACCCACAGACGGGGACCACCCTCCCTAATTAACCCCCCCAGTGCCAGCCGGCTCCCACTGCACCTCCTTCCCAGGAGCTGGCAGGGTGGGCAGGTGCAGGGACCCCACGGGCCCAGGGCAGGCAGGCCCAGCGCACCCCAACACCTCCCCCGGGACACGAAGGACACCCCCTCTATGACCAGAAACAGGGCTTGCCCCTAAATTTCCCTTAATTGCCCTAAAACCGCCTGGATCTGCAGCGTGGAGCCGCCCCACTCGCAGCATACAACGTACCAGGGGCTCCTTCAATCACGGCCCCATCAGTCTGCAGCTGGGGGGAGTTTAACCAGATTTTTTCAGCTCTGACTTCTTAAAGCCCTGATTTTTTCTTCCCTCTGACGTGGATCCTTCCCAAAGTGCTCGCAGGGCAGATTTCTTTCACCTCAAACATGGCAACAGCTCACGCATGAGATCAGCGGCTGACCATGGATCTGCGGGTACCCACGGGGATGAAAACTGCTGCTCTGACTCGGGGACAACAAAACAGCGAAAGAAGCCACCAAGGGCACCCATCCAGCTCCATCGCTGGGGGACTGACGTTAACTCTCAGCTTCCTGGAGCCCAAAACATTGATGGAAAAAAGCAGCATGAGAAAATTCATCTTTTTTGGCAGCCGGAATGGTGACAAGGACAGCGGAGCCAGTGGTGGCTGCAGGTCGATGCTGGCACTGGTCAGGACCCGCGTCCCGAGCCTGGCTGCAGCATCCACAGTGGCTGGTCACTGTGCAACGGGGAAGAGGTTGGCAAAAGGGAGTTATCCCGGGAAAGCGGGGAGGCTGGCATCACCCCACGCACCCCACGCACCCTCCTGCCATTTCTTCAGACCTCTGGCAATGAAGAGTCTGGTTTAACTTCCAGGCCCTGTTGCTCAGAGGAAACGATTTGTTTATTTGTCCCAAAGCACCTTTGAGAAATCAACTGCTCCGCAGCGTTGGGTATCAAAGAAGGATTTGCATCAAGCTGCACTAAGGGCTCATCATTACCCTCTTCGCCAGCCATGTGTGTCACTCAGCTGCAGGCTACCGCCGCGTTTCCAAACTCTCCGGAGCAAACAAAGGCAGCGGCGCAAGGCGGATGCTGGCGGAAGCTGTGCCTTGCGTGCGAGGCTGAGCGAGCCCGGAGGCAAGGCCACGCCAGCGGCGTTATGCGCGGGGATGTGCGGGAGGCAGCCGCTCTGAACGCGGCACCGGCCATCAGCTGGCGAGGCAGCATTTTGCTGCTTCATCCCGGCGCTTTCCTGGCTCAGCATGTCCCGGCCGGTCACTCCGCTCTTGCTGGAGCGCTGCTGAGAGCAGCACATGAGCCAGCCAAAGGCAGCATCCGCACCCTACGCTCACAAGGTGCAAATTTAAGGCCAAATCTTCCTTATATTAATCACTTCGGTAGCTGCAGTGGTTGTGGCGGGGCTCGGCAGCAGGAGATTTTGCCAATGTTTCATTGCTTTTGTCCACAGCAGAGTTTTCCAGCTGGCATCAGAACCACATCACTGTTTCCCAGGAATGGGAACAGATTTGCTGCCCCACGGAGAGGGGATGGGGGGGGGGTCTTGCCAACAGGGAGAGAAAAACGGGGGCCAAGAGCCGCAGAAGGACGTAGGAGGGACAGGGCCGCCCCTCTTGAGGAATGGAAGAGCAGAGAGTGCAAATCCAGCTGCTACAGCTACAGAAGCTTTTGATTTTCCCCCGCTTTCCAGGATTTGGAGGCAATCGCCCCGCTGTTTGGTCACTGCTTGCTCTGAAGGGGTCTCAGCTGAGAACATACTGCTTACTACCAGCTCAGAAATTTCTGGTCCTGCATGTGTCTTATACATTTGCCACAACATCACAGCATAAAGCGTGATATAAGGACCCGAAAATGCTTTTAAATCATATGTTGCGTACCATTGCCCAATACGTAAGGCAATAAACTATCTGGATTATGCAGACTGAGAAACCTGGTGGAAAAATTCACAGGAGAGCTACTGCTGTGCAGATCAGCCAGGCAGGCTAACGATGCTGAATATCCCCAACCGCAGGGAGAAAATAAGGCAAACAGTCACCAAAATCCCAGTCACATTAGGCAGCCGCTCATGGGGAAAAAGAAAAGGTTTTAAAATGCTGCAGGAGCCCCAAGTCATTAGTTTTGTCAGGAATTTTGCTTTCTCAGATCACAGGGAAAAAGCCTTCAGATCTGTGGATTCAGAGGAGGCCCGAGAGAAAGGCAAGCTCTGCGCTTAGCGGGGCTGTAAGTCGTGGAAGCTGGTTATTGTTAATTTAGTATTTTATATAAGAACGTGAGAGATCCTTATCAACGCCAGAAACAAGCACCCTGCAAGTTTCAACACCTCACTGATTCAGCCTCTCTTTCCAGGTAGGGGGAAAAAAAAGAAAAGATGACCAAATACTGGATTTTCTCTCTGTCTCTTTTTATTTGCATTAGATTTTTATACTATTTACAAGCATGAATTCCTACAATTGGTAGGAAGTGGAAATTAATAAATCACACATGCATGTGCCAAAAAGATTTCAACTGCTGCTAAAGAAAATCACAAAAATGACTACAATTTTCTTCTCGGAGTAGTAAATTAGGAGTAACTCCACTGCGGAAACTTGAGCTACATGGAAAAAGATGTTTGATCCAATCTAACTGTAAGGGAATAAAAATACATCTGTCCTAAGCAGTGTGTCAGCAGAAATGACACTGGAAACTCTTGCGAGAAGAATAAAAGCTCATAATAAAAAGCCAATGGTTTAAACCCTGACATCGTATGTGACCAGTATAAAAATCCATCAGGCTAATACAAGTCTCCACATAATCCCCACGCTATCACAATGTATATACTTTTTTAATTAAACTGCGATGATTGTGGTCGTATTTCGTCCTGCTGAAAATCCAGCTCATAAAGTGAACTGTTAGAAGCTGTTTCAGAGCTCACTGAAAAAACTGTATACTTATAAATGACATTCCCCTTCCATTTCTGGATTTCACCATTAAAACAAAGCACTGAAAAGCCCAAGACAGGGGATTTAAGACTCAGCTGCTCAATTCTATCACGTTCAAACGAGGACCAACTATGAGCAGCGCAACTAAAGACACCCAAACAACTCAGTGCCCGCCTCAGGGACTGACGTTTTCAGAGTGATCAGAGTTAAATCGTAATTTCTGACAGCTTCCCTTCAGGCTCTTCAGTCCTCGCCTCCTAGCACAGGCCTGGGACTAGTCGCTCTGAGCTTTCCCATTTGCAAAATAAAATGGAAATCCCTATGGGAAATCCCTATGGGAAACCCCTTCCCTTCCCTTCCCTCCCCAGGCTGCTGTTCCTGTACTGGACACCTGAGCAGCGCACATGTCCGCTCCCAAAACGCTGCGGTTTATACCCGACGTAGCAGCAGCAATTGCTGTCTGCTGCCCTGAGTGCTGCATCTCGCCCAGCCGGCCCGGCGGCACAGCTCATCGCCTCTGGCCTTGCCACGGCCACCCGAAATCCCCCGTCAGCCCGAGACAGAGCCTTCCCGACCGTCCTACGCGCTGAGACATGCAAGAATAAAACAAGCACCTAAATCCTCACAAGATCAGGGCCTGCCAGCAGTCTGAATAATCCCTACTCATTTTCAAGTCACTAATTACGCTTACGCCTCTATCGCATGGCTTTAACTATCTTTTCTTCCAAAAGAGTTCAATCTTGACCAAAAAGCAACAGCTTTAGCTGCAAGAACTCACTGTAGAGGAAAACGTATTTGCTGGCACTCCAGTGGGTCATCAGGTCTGGGCCGCAGAGGTGGAATTTAATTTCTAATCTGGAGATTTCAAGCCTTCAGAATCAGATATAGCTAAAGGGATCACAGGGAAGCGGGGCAGAAAAGCAGCTTTCCGGGCAGCACAGTCATAACCATGCTTTGAGCTAACATTAGGAGTACCGTTTCGAAGCAAGTTTCAAATATGCTTCCTCTGTCTTGGTAGCATCCTAGCAGAAGATGATTTTTGAAGATTGGATGGGTATCGTTGGGCAAAGCAAATGAAGAAATGACAGAAAATACCTTGTCTCCTGTAAAACACTCCCTGTGTGGTATCACAGTGACAGCTCAAATCTCTTCTCCGATTCATCATTCATGGCACCCAGTTGTTACCTATGCTGTTCTATGTTAATCTATAGCAAGTTTTAAATTAATACTCTTCTTCATCAATACCGACGGAATGAAGATATTTTCCTTTACAAAAAACCATGTTTGCAACACCAACGCTATGCCCCTCCTAAGCACAGACCTGTAACTCGCCCGAAATGTAGCAGGATGGGTAGAAAAGAGAAACAACATGCAGTGAGAAACAGGGGGGAAAAAAAGAAATGGAATGTCAGACAGACCTTCTGCTCCAAGAGCTCTTTCCGTATGAGGGTAAGGTATCCCACCGCCGAAGCAGCCTGCACGGCTGGCTCAGCGTGTTTTCCTCCCACGGTCAGGGAAGGACATTGATTGAGCTCTGCGAGGCATCACGGGAACGGTGCGCGTCAGGCGGTGACAAACTTCTAAGGAAATGTGCAGCAAACACTGCTCGTAGCTTGTCTGGATAAATCAAACAGCGCAGGAACCATCCCAGATGTTCATGCCCCCGCGGAGTAAGTTAATATGAAAGTATTTTGTCTGTGGCTACGCAAGGGATGCGGCTGCCTGCCTGGTGTAATGAGCGTCACGCCGGAGGGGATCTTTGTCCTCTGGTCCCCAGTTTGCCACCACTGGTGGTGACATGCACCTGCGTCCCAAGGGTGGCTGGAGACTTGGAAATGTTTGCAAATCCTTGAGACCGAGGAGACGTCCTGCAAACAGCCTAAGGACCGCCAGCATCCCAGGAGATCCAGTGACAATTCCCAGCGGTGTCACGATCCCTCTGCGAGTTGCTAATTTAGCTCCTCATACTTAAAATGAGCAAATATTCTTCTCTTCACCTATATATCTGATCTTTTTAGACAGTGACAAGCCTCTCCCTAGTGAACCTACCATCTGCCCATGCTGCATCTAGACTCGTAAGACATCTGAGGGTTTCTATCATACCCTTCGTAAGCCCTGGGGGACAGAAAGGGTTAAGAACCAACTCAGATTCTCTAGGGAAAATAGAAAGGCACCAGAAAAGAAGCCAGTTCAACTGATTTTACCCAAAGGAACAAAAGGAGGTTTAAAAGGTCCTTTATAAAACGTCACAGAGAAAAGCGTTATTGTCCTACAGGGAAAAACATACCCATTAACAAATTAGGTGAGAGTCGAGTGAGATGTAAGAGGTCTGAAACAGCTGCATTCCTCAACGTCTTTAAACTGTCTGTCTTCACACACTTCATTTATTTTGGATAGCAGCTTTGCCCATGCCGATTAGGGAGTAAAAGGGACGGTAAAAATACCTGGGGATAAATGTGAGTATTTTTAATGTTAATAGGCAAAACCTAATGGATCTGAGCAACACTATTTGGGTTTTAAGAAACAGCCAACTTAGGAGCCTCCCAAACACATGCCCATGTGGGTTCCTTTTTCCTCAAAGCGTCGCTGAGCGTACCTTAGCAACTCTACCTGAGCCCTGTCAAAGGGTCCGAGTGGAAACAGAGCCCAAGGGAGTTACTCTTGTATTAATGAGTTGGGTAAATGCCCGTTGAAGGGAGGCCAAAGCAATCACAGCATTTAATTATTTCTGACAAGTCACAGATAGGTGAGCTGAAGAAAAAAAAGAAGAGGAAAAAAAATGACACCTTCATAAGGAAGGGCACTGTGACAAGTCAGCTGCTTCTACAGCCTGCAGACACCAAAAATACTTAAAAATATTCCACAATATCTTGGATTACATTGGGAAAATTAACTCATATTGCAGTTCTAGACGCTGACCACAAAAGCTAAGGTATAAGAAAGCATGATGTCCATATTCTAATGCCATAACCTATTCAAGGGAAAACCTATGAACAGATACTGCCCAGACAGCAAGGAGGAGCGAGGAAGATCCAAATGGAGGGATGCAGCTGAACCGAAAGGGATCTCAGGCTGGATTCCTGTTCGGCTGGGATGAGCATGGAAATGAGACGACGCGCAGGAGCACATGACGGCAGAGCTGGGGGCAGACTCCTTCGCCACGGCTAAGCTGACTGCGTTTATTGGCAGGGGCGAAGGGCTAGAGTGACAGAAGCATGACTGTGTTAGCAGCTAATTACGTGTATTAAAAGTACAAAAAGGTCAAGGCGGTGGGGAATCAGAGCTTCTGCTGACATCTGGCAGCACTTTGGGGAAGTCTAGTTTCTCCTGAGGTCCTCGTTGCCTCAGGAGCGCTGATTTGCTTGCCGTTAATTGGAGGGAGAGGTAATCAGAACTGACTCATCGCCGAGCTGTGCGCCCTGCGGACTCATTCCGGTGTCAGTCATTGTATCTTGCTGATCACTCAGACAAAACTAAGTTTTCCAGGGATTTCAGTGACTGGTCAGCACCCTCCCTTGGCTCACGGTACTTGCATAAGAGTCAGCTATCCTCCCCTATACAATAACCTAGTAAAAGTCGTGTGCTGGCCTAACTCAGCTGACACAGCAGAGAAGGCATCACAGTACATGCTCTAATTCCTGGAGAGCTTGCACTTAAGGTCCTAGACACGCTAATGTCATTGCTCATGTCTTCAATGTTACTGCGACCCCTGCAAACTAAATTCATAGAGGTCTGTTAGCAGCTGCTATATGCACACCCCTCTGCTTTTCTGTGCAAACACACACGAGTGCTACTACTATATTGGTTTTTTCCAGATAAGGCTTAAAGGATCAGTATTTAATTGCAGCAGTAAGTTCAAGGTATGAGACACGGTGTTTGCGTTAGAGCCATTTGTCAGAAAACTTGGAGGGAAACAGCAGCAGTCAGATGATCCATCGCGCACTCACCTCATTTAAATGCAATTCAATTTAGACAGACCATTTGACACAAAAATTAGAAAGATGACTTAACAAAAAGCACGGAAGAATACTTCTGAGCCCAGGTGTCAGATATATTTCTGTGTGACATTCAGGGAGGAGCTGTCCAAGAAAGCCTCTAGCCATTAATTGCTAGGTTGCAATTAAGGTGGCAGCCAATGTTTAACCCACCCACCCCCCTTTTCTGGCCCTATTTTAAATGCAATGCAGAATGAAAAATAAAAATAGACCAATGTGCTCTCCCCCACACCGCAGTACAAGGCTCAAGAGCATGGCTGGGCCAGGACGAGTGAATTTCTATGCAAACAATATACGGAATGCCTTCGTTTAATCAGTTTGTTGCTTTGCACAGATAGGAAAATTAAATGAAGTTAACTGTATAGTTTTAAAGCCACCATTCAGCCTTTCAGTTGAGACAGATGGCTTTTACTTACAGTGCTTCCTCTGGCATTCAGTGGCGGATTTGGCAATCCTCTCTGGGTCTGGTTCTCAGCAATTCCCTGACATGGGGGCAGTCAGTGTCTTCATTCCACATAATAGTGCTGTAGAAGCCAGAAAAAATGGCTCTTTTCTAGCCAGTTTACCCCTTTTCCATCTGACAGAAGTGACTTTCTTTCCTGGTCCAGAAGCCAATGCACGCCGAGCATTGACCTCACGCTGGTCTCTGCCCGCCAGCATGGAAAGCGCATGCATTAGAGGGCAAATGCTGAGAGTCCACTAACGCTTGTAAGGGTACCAAATCCCCCGTTACTGTCCTTTTCAGGCAATAAGAGAGCCCCAGTTTTACTGGGACAAGGAATGGGCAGCTTTAGCACTGTGCGACCCGGGCTGCGCTGTCCAATGCAGGGAGGGACACATGGCACTAGCGGGTAAATGGGAAGGTACAGCCCTCCTTCCCATCACCCAGCAAACCTGGAAAATTAAACTCGATTCTGACCCAATTTCAAAGCGTTGTAGCCTCACTTCTGTAAGAGGGTTATTCCTGATTTACACAGGAGCAAGTTAGAACCAAATACCAAATCTAATGGACGTGATTCTGTTCGTATTTACACCAGCATAAACTAATGATGATACACTTAATAATTCACAATTAAAAGTCAAATTACTCACTATTGCTCAGTGAATAGTCATGGTGGTTTCTTTCCTTCCCTGCCAATAGATCCAGTATCTACTGACACTGGCGAGTGTTGATCAGGTCTAGAATGGAGTATTACGGGACAAGTAAGTAAGAAAGAGCAATGGTGACACTTGTCAGACCGAAGGCACTCCAGCATCTACCTCCGCGTTGCCTTTTGGGCTGCAGCTGCTTCTCGAGAGCCTTGCCAGCTCCATGCAGGTCCTTCGCTCCCGCAGAGCCCGCCGACCTCGCTGCAACTCGCCTGTTCCTCTCTCTGACCCCTCTTTGGGCTCCTCCGCAGCACCTCACTCTGCTTACATCCCTGGCAAAAAGGAAATCAAGGCTCAGGGACCAAAACAGAGCTAAACCAAACAGAAGGAATCACCTACACGACAAGACTAGGATTCTGCTGTTGATAGAGAAGCGTAGAGTCCTGGGGTCATTGGAAGGTGCTGCATTCAGAGACATCTTGTGCATAACATAGTGCTCTTTTCTTGGAACACAATCCTGCACTCAGTTGCTCTTCTACCTCCTCCAAAGGCAGGGCTGTAACGATTCAGGCACTGAGGGCACCAGGAGAAGCAAGCTATGCCTGAGACAAGCTACAATTACAGCTATAAAAGTTTAGCATAAAGCTCAGGAGAGCAGAAAGCAGAACGTTGTCAGTCACGAGCTTTGAATTCCCAAACTAGCTCCTGAAAAAGATAAGATAAAGCCAAACCAGATTAAGCAACTTCAAAGCAAGCAGCGAAGCATTGGCGTGCTAGAATACGAGGCAGCTGTAGAGAGCAACAAAGAATAAAACAGGTAGAGCTTCCTTACTGACTTGCTCCTTGTCGCTTCCAGGTTTTTGGAAGTCTCCTGTAATTAGTCCTGTCCCATAACCAGATTACAGCATCCAGGTAACGCGGGAATGTCTGCTACAGAAATGTTTGAGCCCAATACAGAAATGCTAGGACAAGCTCTGTGGCATAGTCTCCTCCAATTAGTTATCCAAGGAAGAACAATATTGAATGACTGTTACAATGAATGCACAAAGCACTTATTGTTGTACTAATCATCAACTTTCTAAGTAAAATTAACCAATTTGCTAATTAAGACTCATGACAATTCATCATTACTGTAACTAGGCACTTCGGATGATTCATCGCCCCGTAACCGGCTCCCGCTGCTCGGGGACGTGTGTAATGGCTGCCTGCGGCGTGCGGGAGGGAGCGCAGCTCCTTCCCTGCTCCGAGCACTCCTGCTCCTGAGTCACCTCGGCCTGGCGCCGGGCGGCTGCTGCTTTCCAAAGGGAAGAAAAAAAGAAAAAAAAAAAGGAGGGAAAAAAATAAAAAAAATACAGCAGCTTGAGACAAAAGTAATCTTTTTTAAGTTGGGATGGGAAAAATAGTTGCCCTTTCTAATGTTATTTGACCTGGATGATTAGAAAAGCCTCAACGAGTTCGAAGCGATACATGTTAAATTAACGTCTGATCGATGACAGGGGTCAGAGTCGCCTGCTGGAGAAGGAAGGAAGAACCTGCCTCGCAGCAGGGAGGACGATGCCTCTGATACCTAAGGGGAAACCCAGAGACTGGGAGACTGGGTGCCTCCTGCTCGCTGGATCGCCGCTCTCCGGGGCTCCCCCTCACTGGGCACCCCACTCGCTGAGCCTCCCACCACCAGCAGAGGCCCAGCCTTGAGAAGGAGGCTGTGACCACAGAGCCCGCCTGCGGCACAGCCGTGCCTCCCCTCCCATGGGCAGCATCCAGGAGACCCTTCCCCTGCGTCAAAGCAACCCCGAGAGCTTGGATCGCCCACACAGCATGACCCTTGACTCCTCTGATGATCTCTCAGCTTTCTAAACACCTTCCCTTCTTCTCCGCCCCAAGATGGGTAAACAATCTCACACCCATTTAACAGAGGAGGCATCAAACTCCATGACTTACCCAAAACCACATCGCTTCCCACTGGTGCCCGTGCCATTTGCAGGATGCCCCTATCCAAGAAGCAACACCAATATCAAGAGGTTTGTATTTTATGTTCGTCTCTGATGTAGCTTTCTCACTTAAACACCGTGGTGTGACCTCTCCATCTCAGGTTCACAAAATGCAGACAAATCAGTCCCTAGGAGCTGCAGGATGAACATATCTCCAGGGGGTTCTGCAGTGCAACGAAGGATTATTTAGCTGAGGAAACTCAAGGTACTACGGCCGCAATGCTACAGCTATGCCCACACCAGGGAAACACCATGACCACCACAAAACTCCGGCTTCCCAGCTTAAGCACAGCAACAGCATTCACGCACCGGGGGAGCGCCAATCTACTGTCCCTGCAGGACATCACCACGAGGACAAAACAAATCCAGCGCAATTCCTGCGTTGAATTTAATGACTTCCCTGGGCAACGCAGACCCGTGCTGTCATGAAGGAGCCCTACCACAGCCCTTGGCACCCCGTCCTGTTGTGCTGGCAAAAGCAGCCGAGGCCACGGAGCTGCCTGCAACCACCCCCCAATCACCCGCCGGCCCTAAATGGGACATTTTAGTTTTAACCATCTTGAACTGGTCCAAGCTAGCTCCACCAGCCTCCGTAATTCAAGGTGCAACCTCGCAGGGAGTCTTCTCCTTGCTTTGCCGCTCAACTTGCCTCCCGGGTGCTCCAGGACAGGCTGTGCGATGTAAACCAACCTGCTTGAGGCTGAATTTTTCTGGGGCCGGGGGGATTTGGCACCTGTCAAGCGCCGGGGCAAGATGAGTCCCAGTAGCACCACGAAACCAGCCCAGCAGGCTGTGCTGAGGAGGGAAGGATGCTCATCAGCCACATACGCTCTGCCCCGCGGATAGAGGGTACAAATCTAACCCTTCACACCTCTGAGGCAGCAAGAAGAGCCTAGCGGCACCTCCCAAAGACCTGCTGCGTGCCTGGGCTTTGACATCTTCTTCTAAAGGGTTTTTTCAGCTCTGCCAGCTATTTGCAAGCAAATCTCACAGCAGAAAGCAAGGAGTCATGGCTTCCTCTCCCTAAGCGCTGTTAGCAACGCTGGCCTAGCTGAGAATAGGCCATTTTATTGCAACGCCTTGAGTTTGAGGTTTATCATTTTGGACTGGGGCTCCTCTCAAAGCCATAAGGGAGGCAGCTCGTCTTGCAGGACCAGAGGTGCCTTATTGCACTTGACGAGGCAGGTGGGAGAAATCAAGGGCACGTTACACCTGCTCGCTAAAAAGCACCAGCTGGAGGTGCGTTATCTTTGCAAGGTCTAAGTCGCAGCCGCTCTGACTCCCCGTTGACCCTCGGCCCTGCGGAGGGGAGCAGGTTGGATTTGCAGGGCTCGAGCATATGAGGGCACCCCGATTTCTCTAGCCCTTTCCACAGGAGGGAGCAAACCCCTGCGGACAGCCCTGCCGAGGGCAGGGGAAAGGCTCAAACGGGTAAAAAAAAATCACAGGGGGAAGGGATGGCAGCGCTGGGGTGTTTGAAGGCAGCTGCGCTGGGCCCCGCTCCCCGACCGGCCCCACCTGCGCCCGGTGCCGCCTCTCGGGGTTAAAGCCGGGCCCGGGGGCAGGCGTTGGGGGGCCCGGGCGGGCGGCTGCGCCCATGGACGGCGCGTCGCCGCTGGAGCGGTACCTGGAGCGCTGCGGCGGGCAGGTAAAAGGGAGAAAAAAGAAATGAATAGAGAAAAAGAACCTCTGCGTTGGCCGGGAATCGAACCCGGGTCAACTGCTTGGAAGGCAGCTATGCTCACCACTATACCACCAACGCCGCGGTGAAGGAGATTTACCGCCCGCATCCCAAGTGCAGCGCTCCCGCCCTGCGGGACTCTGCCCCGCCGGCCTGGCCGCCATCTTCGGCCCAGCCCTGAGTAGGGGAGTGGTGGGTCGTGATGGTGTAGAGCTGCTGGGAGCATGGAGGAGCCCTGGAGGGGCTCTCATCTGCTGCAGGAGGAATGCTGCTGTGTTTAAACTCTTGCTGTGGAGTGGTGTTAGGGCCAGCCTGTGTACTGGGGTGCGTTGGTGCTGAGGGGGCAGGAGGCTCGGGTCTCTTCATGGTGGTTGGTAAACATTTGCAAAAACACCTCTTTTTGGTATTTAGAATAGTCCTCCTGGTCTCGGGTGGTTGCAGAGACAACAGGGTGAGGGACTAGGAGAGGGCTGGGCTCCACAGCTGAGCATCGTCTTCACCCAGGGAACACAACTTCTTTACTTGCATCCTGGTGTAAACTGCTTTTCAGCTCAGAAAATGGTTTTAGCACAGGCTGTTTAAACCCAGAGACCTCCTAGTGGCAGTCAGTAAAGCCCTCTGAATATGGCCCTATGAAGTATAGAATGCGGTGAGGTATAACCAGGGTTTTACAAGTGCTACTGAGCTTTTTGTATTTCAGACTTGCTGGGATACTTGATCACAGCAGATGTGTGAGAGACCACTGCAGAAAGAAAAAAAAAAAACCAAAGAAAATCCAAGTCTGTTGCTTAAAGCAGCTGGATTTGATTTATGTGTACCTGGGCTGCAGGGATTCCTGCAGTGGAAGGGAAAATGGCTGTTTCCCCCCAAGCTGCCCCAAACTGGGTGATCTCAGGCAGGATCTATGTACGAAACCTCCTTCCTGGAGCTGCTGGGAGATGTCCAAAGCTATGCAGTTGATGGGGCCTTCAGTGAAGTTAATTAACCCAGAGACTATAGCAATAACCCTTGGCAGCCAGCCCAATATAAACATGGTCTTGTGCCCCCTTTCACAGCCTCTGAGCATCTGTCTAACAAGAAGGCAATCTTCCCCACCACTTAACCCTATACGGGCTTTTTCCCAGAGCAGTTCTATGCAAACCTGATGAGAGAGAAACAGAAGGCAAATCTTCCTATCTACTTTATGCAGTTTACTTTCTGTTGCTTTTCTCAGTTTGTTTTTCAGCTGTTTAATGCTTTCAGCCTTATATACCACTCACTTCTCCATCAGCTTCTTTCTTTAAGCTATGCTACAAACTGTCTGCTTTACATATATATTTTTTTTTTTACTATTATTTCTCACATTCTCTGATGCCTCTTAGTATGATGTGTGAGTAGTCCTACAGGCTCGCAGTGATAAGGCTTTTTTGGTACCATCTTCTCTGCGTCACGGTTCATGCAAAACTTTCCTATTAGCTCCTGTGCAGTCCACCAGAGGTCTTGCAGAGACTCTGCCTTCCTTCCCCTGTTGCCAACTTGCAAAATATCTATTTCAAACAGAGGTATTTTAGCTATTCCATAGTACGTTGTTATTTGCAACTGTTAATACGTTTGTATCTGACCTCTTAATTGCCAGATACTGCTCTTGGATCCAGTTTTCCGAAGAGCCGAGGGGTTAAGGAGTACCCAGTCTTATTCAGCAGCGTTCTGCCCTGAATGATCTCATGTGAGGCTCTGCATCTAGAAGTCAGTTTTAGAAATAGTGTTGAACCTCGGTGTTCATGACGCTTTCAGAGCTATACCTGATCACGTCTGTATTCAAGCTAGTAAGGGTTCTCTGGGAGGGTTTGTCACTTAGTAAGAGTTTTCCAAGTGGTCTACAGGCAACTATACTGCAAAGCAGGAGCAGAGCTCTCCCAGTGCGCACGGCTGCGTTGCTGAGTGAGCTGATTAGCACAGAACACGGAGCAGCGCTCGCTCAGGGCTGAAAAGCATTGATCTGGAAACCCTGCTCCCGCTGGAGCGCAGGCGGTTGCTGCCAACTCTAGGGCCTCTGTCTTCTGCACCGTTCCCTGTTCTGATTTGTGCTTGGACTTTTCAAGTCCTTTTAGCTCTCGAGCCCAAAAATGTTTAAATGCACACAAACCCTCTTGTATGGATCATCATACAGCTGTCACCTGCTCTGGGTATTGGCAGAAACCACCTTCTTGGAAGAAGCTTTCCACTAACTAGAGGCTTATGCCCTAATGGATAAGGGAGTAAATCCTTTCTAAACTCTTGCCTCTTCAATATTATGATGCCTTTTAAATAGCTTTTAATAATAAATAGCTGATAAAGAAGGACATTAGTATGCAAGAACTTGCTTGCAGATATGTTGCATGCTTGATCTGGGAAGGAAAGCTGGCTTTGCTGGCTGTGTCTCACTTAAATTAGTCTGGTGACCTCCAGCAGCTGCAAGAATGAACTGCTCGTGATTCTGTGAGCTGCTGCCCTCTGTTGCACAAATCCAACACAACACTGACACTGTCCCCTGTTAGCAGGGAGGGGAAAGAGTCATAGACTGAATGGGAGTTAAAGCCAGCCAGAAAATGCCAGCTGTCTTCCTTGGAAAAACTGATGAGCAATTATGTTGGTAATGTGCATACCTGAGTACGACAATGGCTGTGAAGGGCAAAAGCCCTGGTTGTTCCTCCAGTCACTGCTGAAGGTATACAGTATTTTGCAACTTGTGGTATTCCAGGAGTACCCTAGACTGCCTTTGAAGCATGGTGGGGAAAATGCATATCTCCGCCATAGGAGTTACCTGGATTTTTATATGCTGATAGGCAAGCAAACAACACGCTTTCAAATCTTGAGGTTATTCTTTTGCTATAATACGTAAGGGGGAAAGTTATTTCGACTTCTTCGTTGAATAGAAGATTAATCTTAATTTAGTCTCCCAGTTAATGTTTTAATAGAAGATTCTTAATGACACTTTTTCTTAATTCAAGGATGACCTCTCAACTAGTCCTCAGCTGTTTGCTCCCATGAGCCCTTACGATGTAGACCTTCCAATTCAAACAACTGAAGATGTCTTGTTCGGTTCTCAATTTAATCAGCCCAAAGAGCTTCCAACAGACTTCTCCTCTGTGGACCTCAGCTTTCTTCCAGACATTACCCAAGATAACAAAGAACAAAATCTATCTGAAGATGGTCACGCAATGCAAAAAGAGCTTGATGGGGCAATATCAAGAAATGAGGACAGCGGTATCTTTGTGGCTGAAAGCAGCTTGTCATATCCAGATGCAACTCAGCCATCTCCTGAAGCATCTGGCACCTGTCCTCCTCTGACACCAATGACGCCTATGACCCCAGTGACACCTGCATCGGAAAGCTCTGGCATAGTTCCTCAGTTACAGTAAGTTTACCTATGTATTATATACATAGCCTATATAATAGTCGTAGTTTCACTTACACTGCAAGGTGCTGCTCTGACTTCTCACTCAGAGAATGTAGCAAGTGTCGTTTGGTCTTAAATAAGCCCACCCAAAAAACCAGAGGGGCAATTATTCCTCTTTGAGGAGAAGTGGAGCAAATGAACTGACAATACTGGAAGGCAACTGGATCCTGTGCTGATCAGTGCAATACAAAACTGGCACAGAACAATACCCAGCTTAGCCAAACAGGGGAGAGTGGACTTGATAAACGGGCTGGGCGAGTATCTGAAATGCTTCTGGCTTGTTAAGGGGGAAAGTCTCTTCTGGGAGACAGGAGATGAAGTCTCTCAACGGTAGGTTCGGTACAAATTATTTATATATAGCATGTACTGCTAGTTACTTCAGTCTGCAGAATGAGAAGATAAATAATACTTGAAAAGGAGGATTTCTTCCAGCAAGGAGAATGTTAAGGGTGACAGCACACTCCAGGGGTTTAAAGATGCTGCACTCAGAAAAGCAGACCAACAGCATGAACCGAGCAAGGGAAAGGGGCACAAAAAGAAGTCTGAGAAATTCTGGCCTCGTTAAAAGATCCTGTCCTGCCTAGGCTAGAGCAACTATGGAGTAGTTTATACCTGTAGAGAATAACATACCCTTACCTACCTGAAGAGTGCTGTGGTAACTCTGTAAACACTTGGTAATGGTTCAATTCAAAGCTGTAAAAGACTTCAGTGATGTAGTTATTGGAAGACTCACAAACTTAGTATTCAGGGACTAATAATTTCGTACCTTGTTATATTTCAGAAACTGTAATTTTGGTATTGAATTACTTAAGTTTTGCCAAAAGTAGCTTAATGCTAGAGTGGGAAAGAGGCAGGCAGGAAATCAGTTGATGGCAATTATTAATTGGAGTGTGACTTCACATTAAGTTAATAATGTTGGGGGTTGGCTCTGCAGTGACTTGCTTTTGCAATAAGAAAATTCCTCTCTCATTCCTCAGGAATATAGTGTCAACTGTAAACTTGGCTTGTAAACTAGATCTGAAGAACATAGCTCTGCATGCCAGAAATGCAGAGTATAACCCAAAGGTAAATCTTAAGGACTCTTAAGCTTTACCCTCTCACTCCCCTTTCTCAGTGCTGCTGGATTCTAACATACAGATTCACCATGAGCTTTGTCCCTTTTCTCATAGTACTGTCTTGATCCATAAGAGAAAGTCATAAAATTCTGTAACTTGAGCCTGTTAAGTTAAAAGAAATACAGGGGACCACAAGGAGACTTTTTGTTTTCTTTGAATAAAGCCCTAGCAATGAGATGTTACCAAGCTGTTTAAGAAAGGAGATGAACTCTTCCACCTGTGGCCAGCTACCTCCAGCTGAAAGGGCTCCAGCAGCCTTTACTGGTGGGGTTAAAACTGAATTAAAGAGAATTACTAGAGTCGAACTGGTATTACATGATACTTTTAGCAAGTGGCCTGGACTGCAGAAACTTACTGAGAACAGACTGGGTTTCTGCAAGTGACTCTGGACTGTTCAACAAACTGTAAGGGATGAGGCAGCGGTCCTGTGACTACAGTCTTAAGCCCCCTGGTCCTATAGGGGTGGAAAATAACTTCAGGGTGGTAAATAAACACTTAGCACAAAGCAAATGCATGCTGTGTTGAGCTTTGAAAGTGACAATTCTTGATAGAATGAACAGAAATACAGTACTGCCAAAATCTCTCAGCTGGACTGTGAGGTCTTCCTTTGGATTTGTAGAGGTTTGCTGCTGTGATCATGAGAATCAGGGAACCACGAACAACAGCCCTCATCTTCAGTTCAGGAAAAATGGTCTGCACAGGAGCAAAAAGGTATTTTTTGTTTTTCCTTCCCTCTAAAGGTCTGGGTCTTGCAGCTATGCCTATATTCTGATGAAAAATGTCAGAAAACCTTGTTTAAATTATCTAGCAAAGGACTGTCATAATTGCAAGAAAAAAATGAAGCACTGGTATTGAAAAATGTCTAGCTTTCTTCACGATGGCAGTTTAGTAATTACTGAACTGTGTGCTTCTGGCCCTGAATATAGATTGAGCTGAGCAGACACTAGCAGAAAAGCTGCTAAAATGCCCAGGAATTGTTAAGGGGTTATTTGCATT
Source organism: Nipponia nippon (assembly GCF_047370975.1). Classification (NCBI taxonomy): domain Eukaryota; kingdom Metazoa; phylum Chordata; class Aves; order Pelecaniformes; family Threskiornithidae; genus Nipponia; species Nipponia nippon. The sequence goes on from NW_028262302.1 coordinate 27,555,696, forward strand.
TCTCGCCGACTTTAAAGTGAATTAGGACATAACTTGTGTCTGTCAAGTCTCTCTTCAGTGTCTGGGTTCACCAGTCAACACATCTGCCTCTAGAGAAAATGAGAATTGGAGAAAAGCAAAGGTTATTTCTGTACTTTGAAGCTCTTTTCGTCAAGTTCAGCAGCTGCCTTGATTTTTTTTAATGTCCCTAAGCTGTCAATGAGATAATGCATTAAGTTGCAGCTTAGGAGACCTCTTCTCCAACCCCTGCCACCTTCCCAGCTAGCTAGATGATTGTACTGGTGTCTGCAGTCTCCCTTTGGATCAGCTCTGAGAAGCTGCTGTAAGGAACTGAGAAAGAAACCTCTGAAGAGGGGAACTCCTGGGTGATGCAACGTGCCCCACTGTGCTCAAATAGACCACAGGAAAGGGAATGACAACATGCCTCTTCCCTTTTAGCTCCCTGAAGTGGCTCTGGGGATAGAGGCTTGCTATTTTAAGCAGTAGCATATCTTTTTCTGGAGGACAGATTAGCACGGTGGTGGCTCTAAACTGACTTCCAGCTTGAGAGCAGAAGAAAGCACTAATCAAAGCTGCTTTCCCCTTCTGCTCTTCCTTCAGTGAAGAGCAATCACGGCTCGCAGCCAGGAAGTACGCGCGTGTGGTGCAGAAGCTTGGGTTCCCTGCCAAGTTCCTCGACTTTAAGATCCAGAATATGGTTGGGAGCTGTGACGTGCGGTTCCCCATCCGGCTGGAAGGCTTGGTTCTCACTCACCAGCAGTTCAGCAGGTATGTGGAAGTTAGAGTTACAACTGCGTGCAACTTGAAGCAGTGTCTTTGTAAGCTGCAAACAGACTCAAATGCTGAGGTTGTACAAGCCTGGCAAATGAGAGTAATAATTAACTGGATACTGAATATCGAGCATGTCTTTTTGCTCACCAAAAGACATGCTCACTGGTTCAGAGAGCATGAAGTGGCTCTAGACACCCTGTGTTACAATAAAGATAGTAAAGTTTATCTTCTGCAGTAACTCCTGTTCTGAGCGGGGCACAGGCCAAAATGAGCCTCTGCTTAATTGCCAGGATGAGGTACAGCAGCGAGCGGTAAAGCTTCCAGCGCGTGAAACCCTGACTGACACAGTTCAACAGCGAGGGGCTCTTCGAAGTTGCCCTCCCGCGTGGTGTTCCCTGCTTTCTCCTTGCAGGGACACCATAACCACCAGCTTTAGAAACCTTGCAACTGAGAGCGTGCTACACCAAGCGTTCGGTCACTTCTGGGGTAAACTTAGCACAATGATGGCACATGAGGTCTGGTTAAGGTGAAGGGCTGAAGAACTGCAAGAAGCTCCTGGGTTCTTTGCTCAGTTGGTTAATGAAGAGATTATCTTTTGTAAAAGCTTTCTTTGACTGTGAATATTGTCGTTTGACACAATCTTCAGTGTTGCTGCGTATCAGCGGGGAAACGTGCACCAGAAACTCATTACTCTGAGCTGTGTTGGTGATCAGAATTTTACTAGTCTCCTGTAATTGCCCAGTGCAATATCAAACCTTAGTGGGTATCTTTTCTTCACTGCAGACCATGTCAACAGGAAAATAACCGGTCTTGATTAAACAATTCAGGTTTAATTGGAGCAGCTCTTAAGCTACTTGAACCTGGTCTATGCCCTTGCTCCATTGTGAACCTTTAATACTAAGGTGGCCTCTTAACTCCGGTCAAACCAGATGCCTATCTGCAAGGATAAGGTTTCTAAACTTCAGGCACGAAGCCAGACTCCAGCTGCAAAATACAGAACTGAAAATATGGTATGTTTCTGGGATATCGCTTCAGTTCTTTCTGTCTGGATGTCTATTAGCCATCAATTTAAAATAAACCTGTCGTTGGGTGATGGGCATGCTGTGCCTTCAAGATGGGCTTGTTCAGAACTAGTTATTGCCATCACTGAAGAAAGGGTGAAGATTTCAGCACTGACAAAATCAAAATTCAGTTGTGTCTTTTATTAGCACTGCATTTAATATTTTGCATTTAATTTGGGGTCTAAATATATATTAAAGATTCACTTGGCTGTCATCTTGTCTTAGTTGCACAAGATGCTTCCTGATAAGGGCTCTTTGCAGACTCAGAAGGATTTGAGTACTGTTTGGAGATTACAATAATGGTTTCAATGCTACGGAAAATCAGATTCAGAAGTGGCTCAGAAAGCTTTAGAAGTAAGCATGAAGAAGAACTACCAGCTCCAGCTGGGATTCCCAGGTTTCTCTGGAAGATGTCTAAAACCAGACCTGCCTCTCTCTGGGTAGCTAGCTAAAATCTGTGGGTTTAATTACTCTATTGTTAGTATAATTAAAGAGCGCTTTAGTAAAATGCAAATATTGTTTCAATATTGTATGCATAATCTTACCTGCTTGCTTTGAAACAGCTATGAACCTGAACTGTTTCCTGGCCTTATCTATAGGATGGTCAAACCAAGGATAGTGTTGCTTATCTTTGTGTCGGGGAAAGTTGTACTGACTGGTAAGTGGTCTCCCTCTGTGTATCTGTAATCAAGTGCTACCACATCTTCTGGGAAAGTGTTTAAATTGAACATCAGCTAAACTAATATCTTGCCACAGTAAAGCCACTCGGTGATCTTTTTTAATGCCTACTGCTGCTTATCTGTGTTTTCTGCAGATAACAATATCAGTATTGTTGCACTAGAATTCTTCGTTGCTTCATATAGTGTCTCAGATTTCCACGTCGTTAAACTTGAGTATCTTTATTCAAAGTATAATTCCGTGTGTCAGTGTACAGAATCCCACCAGGATGCTGACATGCTAGCAACTACTCAGTCACTTAAATACGAATGTCACGATAAGCCATTTAAAATTGTTTGGACAGGAAGCAAACTTCTTAAAACACTTCACTGACAACATTTAGTAGGGATTATTAGAGGAAAGGGTGGAGATCTAACAACTCGTTCCAGACTGTTTGGCAAAACACTCATGAGGCAAAAGCCTTGCTGAGTAAGTCTGCTCAGCAGGTATCTGCACCTCAGATCCCGTGTCAAAAAAGTTGAATTCCTGAGTGCGTGTTCCTAAAGCATTTTTTTTTTTTAAAGCTCACTAAAATGCTTTTATTCAGATGTATTGAAAGGTAATGGTACTTGTTCCCAGAGGACCCAAATGCTATATGTATATTCACAACGCAGCTTTGAGGGACCTGAAAGACAAAAGAGAAGCGCTTGCCTTTAGCCAGAGATTCTTACAATCGTAAATCACGAATGAGCTTGGCTGACTGAAGCACGGGGCACTCATACAAAGCTTGAATGCTTCCCCCTCCAATGTCCCCCCACCTTCTTCTTGGGTCCAGTAAAATCTGGCCAGTTCCATTCCACTGGTACTCCCATTTTTGGATACACTAATTGCAACACCCTTGGGAGTGCAGAAGGCCTGGAAGGACTGAGGCGAGTCCTTGTCTGCGAATACTGGGCCCGACTGTAATGACAAAACGGAATCTGCCTAGCTGTAAGGGTTTTGGGTTTTTTTTTTCCCTTATCAAGAAAGTAACTTGAAAGTAACTTTACTTTTGAAAGTAAAAGTTGTAGTAATGCAGATGAATTAGTTGTGTCCAAGTGTGTTCTGAGGGAAAGGTTTACACGTTCACCCCGAGTGCCACAACTGCTAGTTCATTTAAACGCAGGTTGTTTGTGGCAAACGGTTGTTGCGCTGGCATGGCAGAGTAGTGTCGCTGTCAAGGAATATTCCTGCCTACTGCAGTACAGTTAGTGTACAAGGCTTGGTATGAAAGACCTGCTTGCAGTAACATGGAAAAGGCCAGCTTTGAAATCACAGGTGCCCTAATGAAGCTTAAAAATACAAATGCTCCTCAGAACTGGAGGAGGGGAGTTCTCAAACTGTGGATCAGCTTCCAGTAGTGAAATAAATGCCCTTCATTTCTTGTTTCTATCTTTCCACTTACCTCGCCAACAGGCAGAGCTGTTACTGTTGAGCAGATAATACCATGGCTCTTCTCAGAGGTTTGTTGTTTTTTTTTTTTTCCCCAAAGCCGATGTTTTGTATCTGTCAAGAGTAGCCAACTGCTGTTTTGGTTCCACAGATTAAACAAAACCAGTCTAGTCTTACAGCAAAGCAAGCTAGAAATTGGTGGCAGAAGTATGATAGAAATTCTGCCTTAAACTAATAGTAAGTTGCTTTTAAACTCCTGTGTTGCTTCATGGTTTGTAATCTTATCATTAGGTTTGAGTTGCATTCAGTTGTTCTCAACACTCTGTTAATTCTTAACCTGCTTTTTCCTAAATGTCTTTCTAGGAGCAAAAGAGCGTTCTGAAATCTATGAGGCATTTGAGAACATCTACCCCATTCTAAAAGGTTTCAAGAAAGCATCATAGCATGGCCCATAAAGCAAGTAAGAACAATACTGGCGTTTGTATTACTGTGCACGGAACAGAAGGAAGGGTGTTCCTGGACCCCGTTGTACGGTTGTGGATCATTAAGCAAATGATGCTATTCCGAACGCTATAAATGCTGATGCCTTTCTATAGTTTGTGAAATGGTTTTTTTTGCTTTCAGATTAGCTGTCTGTTAATCCGCTGGAGTTCTGATGACTTCTGCCAAGCTGAAAAAAATTGCCAAATGAATGTACTTTTAATAGAACACATATTGAGGTGGCACTTCAAGTATTTTGTAATACCATGTCTCTCTTCCTGAATCAACACTGCACTTCAAACGAGCTTTATCAAAATCCTCAGCTTTAGGTGTACTGAAACCTAGCAATCCTGCAATGTTGTACTTTCACATTGAAATATATTTTTGCCTACAATATAGCCTACAAAATCCAGTATGACTTGATGTCAGTGTTTTGAAGACAGTGATTGTAGATGCCACGTACCAAATCCCTCCAGTCCTACCAGCTGGATAAACTCTTGTGTGTAATGGTGTTGGTACTCCTGTTCCAGGGAAGACATTCGAGGGCCCTGGCAGTGCTGGAACACACCTAGAAAGTCTGGGGGCGGAGGGGTAACTAAGCAAATGATCTAATTTGGCATGACACAAATCAGATTTTAACGAAATGGTACCCATGTGTAATGCTCAAGTCCCCTCAGCTGATCGAGTTTGTTGCTTGGCCCAGACAAAAACATGTTGGTTAGGAACTGCCTTTAAAATGGGCTTGAAGAAAATACAGTGGGGTTCTTGTACTTTTATTTCCAAGCGAACTCAAGGCTTTCTTTGCAAAAGGCGGTGTGTGCTCAGACTGGTGATGTGACTAGGAACAGTGCAAAGATTATCCCTTGACTGTTCTGGTACCTCCCGTGATTCCCTGGAAGCAAGGGGGGTGGGTGTGGGGGTGTTTGTTTGCTTGTTTTTCCCAGAACGGGGCTTTGGCCCCGCTGGGGTTTGTCTTGTGTCCTCCCCTGTTCCCTGCTGAAGATGGGACAGATGTGTCAGGAAACTCCCGGAGCCACTAGAGGCTGCTGTCAGATGACTTAAGCGTAACCCAGGCCAAGTCTGTCCCTCTCGGTGGAAATACGCACCGCGGGCAATGGCTTAATACAGAACAGGCTGTCGGCGTCCTGCTGAGCTTAGTTTTGCTGTCACGAGTTTACTTCTGATTCGGCGAGGATGTGATTTCAACTTCTGTGCCTGCAATGTCTCGCAAGTGCTTTTATAGCTGTCTCGCCGCTCCTCTGGAAAAAAGTTTTGAAAACCTTCGTGCACTTCCTTATGATAAACTGGTCTTAACTACGTTATCAGTTCCTTTGTCACAGGCAAACTGTGCATTTCCACACTCAGATCTATTCTAAACAGAGGCTTACTTTTCTGTTTGTTTTCTGGTGCTGTAGACTTTCCACAGCTATGGGCTGGACTTTTATTTGCACTGTAGCTGTAAAAGCTGATAAGCGTTGAGTTATAATATTCTTTTCCAAGTGAAAAACAACCTGCTTTTACTGGGATGCTGGAAAAAGTTGATCTAAGATGAGCCCTCTTCAAGAAATTGCATTTTAATTAAGAGCTTGCAACATGATTTCACCAGTAAAGTTAATGCTCTTTAGAAGTGTGGATAAAGTCTTAAAGATAAGAAGTGGGCTCTGTGCCTTTTCACTGAGCTGATAACGTAATGTTTGCTATGGTTCTACCTGCGTAGCGCTGTTTGTGTTTTGTAGCACTAGGAAGAGGAAACAATATAGGCTGGGATTCTCTTTTTTTTTTTTTTTCTTTTAAACTGGGACATGTTTTGGTTTTGTTGTGATTTTTTTTTTTTATTTTTAAGGGGGTATTGCTTTAAGTTATTCTGGCTTGTGTGGACTGTTTCCCTTCCAGTTGTCTGGTGTTTCTCACAGAGGACTGACTTCTCGATGCTAGCTGATCGTACCCACTTAACTCAATTCTGGCTCCAGCCTGGAGGCTGGGGTGAGGAGGCCTGCTACCCTGTCGCTCTTAGGGATGCGTATCGATACTTGCCACTTTTCTTATACAAATTGTCCTTGATATTATTGTGAATATAACCCCAGGGGACTGACTTTGATCGGCGTACGTAGCCCACGCGGCGGTGTCGCTGGCTGGCTGTGGTAGGGGCCCCCCTTGGGGCTGCAGCAGCTGGAGCCCCACCGCTGCCCCACCCTGGGAAGCCAAATGCCTTGCAGAGCAGCAGAACCTGTGTGAGGTTCATGTGGACACTCAGCACCCCAGGCAGCAGAATACAACCCCCCTGTTCACCGCAGGCTTCAGTAAGCACCATGGCAGATCTGCAGTGGATGCTGTCTATGTCTAGGTTGGGTGGGGTTTTTTTGGGTTTTTTTGGTTGTGTTTTTTTTTTTACTTCAGCTTTTGCGAAGAGAAGAAAATTGCACGCTTTCCTTACCAGGCCCAGTGGGGCTGGGCTGGCTGCCCTGTACCCCTGTGGGGCAGGGCCTGCACCTCTGCTGACCCACCACAGAGAGTCACAGAATCGTTTGCGTTGGAAAAGACCTTAAGATCAAGTCCAACCGTTAACCCAGCACTGCCCAGCCCACCACTAAACCATGGCCCTCAGCACCACATCTCCCTGGCTTTTAAATACCCCCAGGGATGGGGACTCAGCCCCTGCCCCGGGCAGCCTGGGCCAGGGCCTGACAGCCCTTTCGGTGAAGAAGTTTTCCCTAATATCCAACCTAACCCTGCCCTGGCGCAGCTTGAGGCCGTTCCCTCTCATCCCATCGCTTGTTCCTGGGGAGAAGAGACCGACCCCCCCCCTGGCTCCAGCCTCCTTTCAGGCAGTTGCAGAGAGCGATGAGGGCTCCCCTCAGCCTCCTCTTCTCCAGGCTGAGCACCCCCAGCTCCCCCAGCCGCTCCTCCCCAGCCTTGGGCTCCAGCCCCTGCCCCAGCCTCGCTGCCCTGCTCTGGCCACGCTCCAGCCCCTCCATGGCCGCCTTGGGCTGAGGGGCCCAGCGCTGAGCACAGGATTCGAGGGGCGCCCTCACCAGTGCCAGTACAAGGAGATAATCCCTGCCCTGGTCCTGCTGGCCACACTGTTCCTGATACAAGCCAGGAGGCTAGTGACCTTTTTGGCCACCTGGGCACACTGCCGGCTCACATTCAGCCAGCTGCCGACCGACACCCCCACGCCCTTTTCCACCGAGGAGCTCTCCTCAGGGAGCAGGGAAGGGGCGAGCGCTCCTTCCCCTCGCAGGCGGAGAGGCTGAGCGAAGGAAGACCGAAATGTTTATTTCTCAGGCCGTGACGGCGCGGCCCCTCCCTGCGGCCCCTGCCCGCCCTCACCGCCCCAGCTCCCGCTTCCCACAATGCCCCTGCCCGAAAACAAAGTCCCACGTGACCGGCGGCGCGGGGAGCCCATCATGGCGTCTCCCAGCGGCTGCCGGCCGCAGCCCGGCGGGCAGGGCGGTGGCGGTGGCGACGGGGCCGGGCCCGGGCCCGGGCCCGGGCCGGCGGCGTTGCGGGGCGCCGAGGAGGACGCCGAGGGGCTGTACGTGGCGGTGGAGCGGTGCCCGCTCTGCAACACCACGCGCCGCCGTCTCACCTGCGCCAAGTGCGTCCAGAGCGGAGACTTCGTTTTTTTCGACGGTCGCGACTCGGAGAGGTACCGGCGGCCCCGAGGGGACGGGACGGGGCGGCGGGCGGAACGGGACACCCTCCCCCTCCCCTGCCCCGTCGCCGGGGGACCGCCCGTCCCCGCCCTGCCTCGAGCGGCGGCCGTTGGGCTGCCCCTCCCCCGCTCCCCTCAGGGCCGGAGGGGATGGGGATGGGGATGGGGGTCGGTTTGTCCCCGTTCCCCGCTGTTCAGCAGCTCCCTCCCGGGGCGGGGGGCGGTAAACGGGGGTCGGGGGGCTCCGGGTGCGGGGCGGGGGAACGGTCCTGCCGCTGCCGGGGCTGTCTGCTGGGGGGGCCGCCCCAGGCAGGCGGGCAGAGCAGGACCTGCAGCGTGCTGCTTAAAATAATAATAATAATAATAATAATTAATAATAATACGCCCCGACTTTCACTTAGTCAGGTGCAGCTGTCAGCAGGCGTGCCCGTGTTGATGTAGCCGACAGAAGCTCCAGACAGTTCAGGGCAAAAAGAGAGCCGTGCGGTAGGATATTTGACATGCGTATCTTATTTTCAGTAGCGTGCGTTAAACTGGTAGTCTTCTAAATCGTTAAGCAAAATCAGGAAGGTGTGCAAGAAAATGGCACCTTCTTTTATTTTCTTGGCTATATAGATAGTCCTAATCACGAGCCCCCTTTTAGAATCACAAAAAATACTCCACTTGAGTTAATCACGCACCTTCCTGCTCCTTGTTGCAAAGCGTTGGCTCTACGGGAGGGCAGCTGAATGAGCGTTACGTCAATAAGCAAATATTTTCATTATATGACTCAGATGCAGATCACCCCTCCGTAGCTGTCATTCACAGCATGTCCATCCCAGATTCTTCAAAAGTCTGCCCAGCGCCGTCTCCGGAATAGCTCTGATTTTTAGCTGATGCCGCGTTCTCGGTCCTTCATTTGTAGCTTCGTTAGCAGCTGTTGAGAGTGATTTCTTGAACTATTTTGGGAAGGCAGTAAGCAGCGTGTGGTGCGGTCTGGTCCTCGCACGAAAGGCTCTTTGCCTCCTTCTGCCAAATACAAGAACAGCCAAGGGGACGGCGGTGTCTTTCTTCCATTAACGCCCGTGGGAGCGGGCACAGGGTGTCAGCCAGCGTGAATCACCTTGCAAAATTGAGACCTTAGTCTGTCACTGGGTGGGATTTCTTTTTTTTTTTTTTCTTTTTTTTTTTACATGAAAGACTCTGTCATGGAACCACAAACTGTATTTAGTCTTTCTAAAATAGATGGGAAACGTGTGTTTGTGTGAGACTGCTTGGGATTATCTGCAGCTTCCATGAAAAAATTGGGTTTGGTGTTTGGAACGTGAACCAACTATTTTTTTCCTGCCCCTTTTGTCGCCTTAAAATTTTGGCTAAACATCTGGCTTAATTATAGAAATTCAGTTGTAGCCTCCGTTATAGTGCGACCGCTGTTGTTCTGTGTTAACCAAGGCTTAAGAAGTTTGTCTACCCATCAGAAAAATGAAACCATAAAGAAGCAGCCTTAGCCAAAGTACCAGAAGCAACAGCTTGTTGAAAAAAAAAAAAAAAAAAACCAAAACCCAACCCAAACCAAAACCCACCTCTTTTTCTTCCTTGTATCTTCTCATGTGAAACAAGATGAGCTTTTCTGTCTGACAGTTTTCACTGCATCTTCCTAAGATGCTTTAACTGTCCCATTCATCTGTGACTAGAAAATGTTCTGTATATTTACAGTGTTTCTTAACTGCAGGAATTAGTCTCCTTGGGGTTTTTTTTTGTCTTTTTTTTTCCCCTTCTGCCTGGACATCGTGGTTCCATCTGTGGGGATGACTGCTGTTCTGTTCTCCTAGAGCCTCCATTCTGGGGGGCCTCCCTGTATGCTCAGTTTCCCCAGGCTTTGTTTCTCCTGCTGCTTAAAACTTTCCCAAGCAGTAGTGCAATTCATTGAAAACAGCAACTTCCTATTAATGAATTAAAGGAGCAACATAACCTATATGAATAACATGACGTGAATAACACAAGCGTGCTTGATTGCCACAGGAACGCTCAGTGTAGGGACGAAGGTTCGTAAAGCTTGGGTTTCTTCTTGTTCTGTTGGAGAGAATGGAATTACTTCTTTTTGAAACTGTGCTTGAAACATTGTGTCTGCATTCTATAATTAATACTTGGAATGGCTGAATTGGAGTGAGAGAGAGTGAGCCTGTCACGTTAGAGGTCGGTTTTCTTTGTTTCCTCTTTGCAAGCAGCAAGCGGGTGTCTGTGAATTTCTTGCGATGTGAGCAGAGGGAGCGACTTTTTAAACGGTGACCACGCGCCATGGCAAAGTCACGCAGGGACAGGTGCAGTTCACTGTCTGGATTTCAGGTGGTGTTGACTGTCATCGTTATTTATTTGTTTATTTTATGCCTTCTAGTAGTACCTGGGTTAATTTTAGATCAGCGTCGTGACTGGTGCTGGAGGAGGCCGACAGGGTCATGACAAGGGCTTTTCTGTGTGACTCGGTGTGAGAAATGCAGAGCGTGGAAGTGTGTGGGGTCACTTGGGTCTCCTGTTTTAATTTTTGAAGTGTTACGGATTGGAGGAAAGGGTTGTTCTCTCTCTTGTGAAAAGTAAAGAAAGCAAGCATTAACCCTCGTATCCAGCAGTGGTTTATTTTTAGAATTTTCTTGTGATTTTTTTTTTTTTTTCCCTTATAAGAAGATAAATGATTTCATGGTCTGACAGTAAGGATTATTTCAGATTTCTTTTCATTGGACTGTTTTGTGTGCTAATTTTTATAAAAGCTACAGTAAGATTGAAGTTGTTCATATGTCTGGCAAAAATCACACCCTGTATCTGTGAGGGGGAGAGATTGAGGAGCTGTTAAGATTAATTATTGAAGTACAGCTACAATTAAGGATGAGTAGTCCGGAAGTCCTCCAGTAAAATAATTGCTGATGTTCATCTTTTCATTAGTAATGTGTTGTGTATTCAAAAGCGAAGCCGGCATCTTGGTGTTGGTTTCAGCTCAGAGACTCTTCTTGCTCCCGGGAGTTTACTCCAGCCTGTCATCTGCATAAATTCGCAGAGTGTATTTTACAAGCACACTAAATGGCTTTGTGTTATATGTCTGCAGATGGCAAAAGCCAAAGACAATGTAATTGTGACGTCTAAGCCTCTCTGACTTCTCTAAGCTGTGGGTTATGATTAGGAATAGTGACTTTTTGCAGCAATGGAGTTTTATTGTAGTGAATAGGTACAGTAATGGAAGCACCTATTGCTGTCCTTAACTCCTTCAACATTAATTAATTCCTATAGATTAGGAAGTCCTCCTTTCTGGTTACTTCTCTCTAATTATGAACGTGTGGAAATAAGCCAGGTAACTGTAGAAAATCTCAACTTAATGTGATAAGACTTGAGAAAAGAGAAACATTTAATGGATAATTTGAGATGTTGAGTTGTCTGCTTCTCTCAGTTTACGTTTTATGGGAGTTCCTATAATAGTTCATCCAAAGTTTTGTTTCTTTGCCAAATTGAAAGGCTGTAGATATATAGAGAAAAATTCGTTACGCGATGCGATGCAATTAAAATTAGGGCTATATAAAGAAATGGAAATGTTTGCTTAGGAGAAACCTGCTAAAGAAGTTTGTAGGAGCTGTTTGACATAGTTGCTGAAGTGCGTGGTGAGCTGTAATTTTTGCAGGCTTTCACAACTATTTCTATCTTCCCTCCCCAGTAAGAACTTAATTTAGTCCCAGATTCTTGACAGATCATTCAACTTTTTGCTGATGTGATGGACGTGATTCAGGTAATGGCGTTTAGTCAGACTCCGTGCCCATTAATCCGGCTTTGAAAACAAGAATTGCCAAATTACCCCAGCGCGCTCTCCCTGTGTGACTGCCGAGTGGTGTGTTTCTGGGCCAAGTTATTTTTGGTCGCAGCCAAAGGTCAGGGGTACAGTAGGTGTGCATTACTCTGTGGTAAACAGGAGTCTAGTACAGTGCGCTTTTGTAATTTCCACGATGACTGGTGGGGCGAGGACACGCAGGAATAACGACTGCGCCCGGGCTGAGCAGCCGGGCTCCAGTTGTACCACATTCCTTTGCCTCATGTGTGGCCTCTGGCGTTTATGCCGAGCACCTGCGTTTGGTTTTGGTTTGTTTTGGAAGGAAAACAGATATTTTTGGTTGACTACGAAGGCAGCAGCCGGTAGTTTTGTTGTTGTTTTAATGCTAATGTCATCTGGAAGGGTGATTACACACTTTCTGAACCCGAAGTTAGTCACCAAGCTTTCAGACTTCAGCACTTCAAGGAAAGAAATGAAGCATTTTAAAGTTTTACCTGAAATCAAACCCACAGAGCTGAGCAGAAGGAGGCACAAGATGCCATCCTGTCAAGGCTTACTGTATGATTCTTTACAAATAAAGCTCAGATATTCCTGAAATAAAGGACTTGATGGGTTGTACGTGAAATATTAGGCCTCCGTTAGGACGAAATTGTCAATTCTACGTGTTCCAGAGGGAAATGTAATGAATTGTTTTTCTGTACTTGGACTTAACCCAAGACACACTTTTGAGGTGTGAATCAGGATGGTGCTGTAACATGGGAAGCACAAAGGAAAGTTGGAAAGCCATACACTGGCAGAAGACAAAGCACATTTGCTATTTTTTATGCCATCTAAATCTCCTGGCTGTCTCCCTTGCTGTTTGCTCTTACTGTTAGCTTTGTCACTTCATGCTTCATTGCAATTTCTCAATATGCATCGTTCATATGCTATGTTCTTTAAATGTATTTCGCAATACGTTGTGGAACGTGGAGGGGAGCAGAACGTGGCTGCTGCATATTCAAAGGGTGAAAACACAGGATGATGACCCCTAAATCATTTGTTACTAATACAAATTATGTGATTTGGAAATCATGTAAAACTCTTGAGAGAGTACTGTCCTATTTGGACCCATTAATGAACAAAGTTTGAGACATTTCCACGTTAGAAAGGAGAAAAAGCAGTGCCTAATGTATGAAAACCTGCATTTCCCACTACCGGAGTGGACTCAGCTAAAACCATCACAGCTTGTGAAATAACGCAGTTCAGGCTAACACTACGGTATATGAGATAGTGCTCTTAATTTCTCCAGTGACTAGAGGTTTTCAGAGTACTATATGTTTTTCTTAATACACAAAATATTGATATTGCTAAGCTATAAGTCTTGTGGAAATAGCAAGTAATTTGCTTACGAGTTCAATAATACAAGCTGGTGTTTCCTCAGCTTAGAGGTTCTGTTGCAATTCCCGTGAGACAGATGTTCTAGAATTCTGCAAGAGCTTTATAGGTTTAGCCATTACTTCCAAAGATTAAGACAGATAGTTGAGGCTTAAAGACTCCCACAAGCTTCAGTCTTTTTATTGTTTCAGACAACTTACAATGCCATATTGTGCAAAATATCGATAAAAACATTTAATCTCTTCCAGGTTTTCAGACAAGAAAGAAAGGCTGATGCATCTTAAAACCAAACAGAGGGAATTCCAAAAACAGTAAGTCGTAGTTATTAGATGAAAATAAACTATAAGAACTCTCAGAAAAACAAAACAGTCTCTCTAACGCACTGTTGCTGGAGACAGACGTAGTCCAGATAGTCATAAAACTTTCAATCATGTTTTTTCCTCTAGTGTTTTGAAGGCCATGGAAGGGAAAGAGATAACTGATCAGCTGGTGAGTTGTTCAAAGCGTCCCATAGTTTTTAAACTCTCTGAATTCCTAGATCTCATAGTTTAAAGTTACAATTTACCTTGAGGGCGTTGTGTTGCTTTCCCCAAAAGCCTGTTGTAAGCAAAACTGAAATTGGCTCTGCAAGCAGAGTGCTCCAAACCGTCAATATTTTTCATTTCTTACTAGATTTGTTCAATAACTTATTACACTGATTGACTTTATACTAAGTATTCGGTTTGTTTGTGGCATTCTTCTGTGCACAGAACAGCATATGAAATATTTATTTGTTCATCTGATCCAATTAAGAACATCCTGCTCGTTTTGCGCTAAAGCTGCTGGCTTTGTTGTTAATCATTAGTCAGTGTGTTTGAAGTCGTTTGTGCCCTAGAGTTGCTGAATGTTCTTTTTCAGAGATGGAAAATAATGTCTTGCAAGATGAGGATTGAGCAGCTGAAACAGACCATTTGCAAAGAAAATGATGAAATGACAAGACGTGAGTAATGCCCGTGCTTTTGTGATGTGTAAAACCCCGTGCCTCCGAGTGAAAAATCAATCAATGTGAATTTGAGTGTTAGTTTTTAAAAATGGTGAATTTCTAAACCGTCACTTCTTAAATCAGCTTGAAGGCATATCGGTGAGTGGATTTTAGTCTTTTTATCCTTGTGTTTTAATTAGCAAACAGCAGACATTATTCAGCTTGCTGGAGATCATTTTGCAACAGCTTTAAAAGTAAATGCTTAGCAGCCCGTGACTTTGGCTTTGTCCTTAGAGATGGCTTTATTCAGTGTAGTGTTTCTGATGGCTTCCCCTTGATAAAGGGGAGCAAACAGCTCTGCAGCTGTTACGAATTTCATGTAACTGATGAATTTTAACCCACACCTGTCTAGAAATCCTAAAATCCTACTTGAGCAAGACTCGCTGAAATATGGCACAGGTTGGTGAGTTGCTACCATGCAGCAGCTTCAGTTTTGAAACTCATTAAATATTTTATACGAGAGATTTGTAGCGTCCTTTTTCAGAAGAGAATATGCAGCATTCCTTACAACCTGCATGGAAAGGAAAGATAGGAAGCATATTCAGAAGCGTATCGATTGAATCGGGAACATTTTTATCACCTGAAATTCAAGAGGAGCCATACAGAGAGTGGAAGCACAGGCATATACTTGAGAGTAGTTATAAAGTAATAGCACCAGCTTGCGGTGATAACATCAAAAAGGCTGAGATGCAAAATGATTTTCAATTAATAAGGAGGATGGATAGTAACAATAAGAAATGTATAATAAGAAAAAGACGAAGGAGTAGGCAAGCCTGTTAGTTAACAGGAAAGAGAGCAAATAACAATGCGGAGAAGTCTGAAGCATTCAGTGCCGCCGTTGCTTCGTCTTCTCACAAAGAAAATGTGATCAGCTGCTTAGCCAGATTAAATTTTACATTATGAGAGGACCGCAGGCTAAGGAAAGGAAACAGCCAGCTAAGTAGTATTTTGATTGTGTCAGTAAGGCCTTACGAGATTCACCTTTGTGAACTTAAGGAACAAGCTGAAGTAGTCTGTGGAGTACTTGAGAACACAGGAGGGAGAGAGGATGCCCCAGGAAACAGTGAAAACAACATCTTTTTTCAAAGGGTGGAGGAAGAACTGATGACGCAGTCATCCTATTATAAACCTCTGACCACTTCGTAGGTAGTTAGAAGATAAGGTAATTTAAGAATTGGCATCACTTTGTTAAGAATAGGCCACGTCAAATCAACGCCTTGTCTGGGAATCAAGCGGTCTAATGGGAGGAGAAAGCAGAAGATGCAACGTACCTTGCCATTGGGCACTAGCCCAAACTGTCTCAAAGACGTTTCCTCTGGGTGTCGTCACTGTGAGGCTGACACAAAAGACTAGAAAGGCTGCATTCAAAGAGCTGAGACAGGTGGAGCTCAGCAGGAACCGGTTCCTGGCCCAGTTTTGTTCGGTATTTTCCATAATAGCTTGCATGGTCGGATAGAAGGTGGAATGGAGGAAGCCGAGGTGGATGCTGTGGAGAGCAGGATCAAATTCAAAATCATGCAGATAAATTGACAATATCATCTGAAAAGAACCGAGTTGAGTGTGCGTTGTTTAGGAAAGAGAAACATATAAACCCAAAGTAGGGGACAGTGGTGGGACTTGACAGGAAACAATCTGGGGAATTGCAAATTAAATAAAAAATATCAATCTAATGCTGCTCCAGAAAGGTTCAGACCTTATTCTGGGTTATACTAATACAAGCATTGTGTTTAAGATGGAAGCAATTATCCTGCTGCGCTTGGTGTTGGTGTTACCTCAGTGGAAGTCTGGAGTGCAGTTTGAGGAATTTAAGATACAAATTAACTGGAGAAGGTCCGGAGGAGAATATTAGGGATAAAACACAAGGAATGGCTAAGAAAATTGATATTTGATTTGGTTTAGAGAAGAGGAAGGTGAAGAAAAGCAACCTTTCCAGCAGGCAGAAGATTATTACAAAGGAGATAATAACTACTTGTTCTTTTTAGCCTGTGAAGAAAGGGGAAGAGGAAATCAATGTGACTTTGAGGAACTTTGTCACCTTTTCTCAAAATGCAGCTCTGAAGGTGGCAAAATGTTAGGACCAACTGGGGAGGGGAGTTCCTCCACTTTACTATTCTGTGAAGCGCATTATTCACAGCTTTTGCAACTTCCCTGATTCATAGTGGAATTGCTGAGATTTAACCCATGAACTGACCTAACTATTGCCCAACCAACCTGTTGTTAGCTCAGTTACCCCAAAACTGCTCTTGCAGGTAGACCCAAAATGAACTCTTGCCATGGGTAGCTGACAGATCAGGAACTCAACTTGGTTCACTCTTGGACCACATTAGAAAATGTGAATAGATTGTTTCTCTTCTCTTGGATATGGCATAGTTTAGTTTTCTGAAATAAGAACAATTTCTACAACATTGGGCTCCTGCTTTTGCAGTTGACTGGATACCTCAATAATTGGTGGTGCTTAAAGTAAGCTTTTAAAATATGTGTGTTTGCCTTCTGTCTGCAGAGAACGGTCCAAGGAGGCAATCTTGCAAATATCTGGCATGGCTCTCTGTTGGGCAGAGATCGGTGTGCCTGCGCTTGCATTTATCAGGCAGTGTAGATGTGTGGGACATAGTGGTGTCCTGAAATACTTTTGGGGACAAATTTTAATCACCTCATAAACCGGGTCATAAAGCAGAGGCGCTGTGCCAAAAAAAGGACAGTTGTTTCTGCACTGGGACTGCTAAAGAGGAAATGTGTGTGCAGTGTTCTCCCCTGCTTCCCAAATAATTGCTGTTGGCCCTGCAGAAAAGGGAGTTCGCTCTGTGAAAAAACAGCCTTTCAAGTACAACGTGAATGTGCAAATTGAACAGGTGGACTTTTTACTCCTCCTCTGTCTCTTTGTTCTTTGTGCAAAGGGAGAGTTTGGGAATGTGAATGCAAGCATGAATTGATTTTCTGTTGATGTTACAGGAATGCTTAAAAGAAACTGAATTACTAGCTGGCACATAAGTATTCTTGGTGTCGCTCAGAGAAAGGTTGATTTTTTTTTTTTTCCTACGGTTCCTCTGACAGAGGGTCACTTATTTTATAAGCCTGAGGATTATTAGTTCTTATCTGCATGGGGAAACTACTCTCACCTTCTTTAATTTGGAACTTTGCATCCCCCACGTATCAGGTCTTCCTTCCTACCAAACACATCATGGATCGCAACAGATCAGTTAGACGACTAGAAATAATTCCTGACGTTTGGAGAAAGCACCCTCTGTGTCTGCGGGGGCAGGGGCACTCTGAGGGGTACCGGCAGTCCTGGTCTCCCACCCTGCCAGACCAGGGACCAGCCAGGTCTGTGCAGTCCCAGCTCTGCAGGTGCAAACCAGAACTACCAGGAGGGCATCGGGTGCTGGCCAGGCGTGGCTGGGCACAGACCCACGGATGGGAACCGGTCTTGGGTCCCGTTCTTCAGACGTAGCCTTTAATTTTTGTGCTCCACTATTGGGAAGACTGGCAGTCTGAATGTGTTGTTTGAGGTAGCTGTAGCTTCTTAGAAGTTTTCTTGATTTTAGTAGTATATAGTTGTGGTGGTTGACCCTGGCTGCATGCCAGGTGCCCACCAAAGCCACTCTATCACTCCCCTCCTCAGCTGGACAGGGGAGAGAAAATATCACGAAAGGCTCGTGGGTCGAGATAAGGACAGGGAGAGATCACTCACCAATTACCGTCATGGGCAAAACAGACTCGACTCAGGGAAATTAGTTTAATTTATTACCAATAAAAATCAGAGTAAGGTAATGAGAAAATAAAACCTAAATATTACAACATCTTCCCCCCAACCCCTCTGTTCTTCCCAGTCTCAGCTTCACTCCTGATTTTCTCTACCTCCTCCTCCCCAGGGGCACAGGGGGACGGGAATGGGGGTTGGGGTCAGTTCATTCCACGCTGTCTCGGCCGCTCCTTCTCAGGGGAGGACTCCTCGCACTCTGCCCCTGCTCCAGCGTGGGGTCCCTCCCATGGCAGACAGTCTTCCACGAACTTCTCCAACATGGGTCCTTCCCACGGGCTGCAGTTCTTCACCAGCTGCTCCAGCGTGGGTCCCTCCCACGGGCTGTAGTCCTTCAGGAACAGGCTGCTCCAGCGTGGGTCCTCCCCAGGGTCACAAGTCCTGCCAGCAAACCTGCTCCAGCCTGGGCTCCCCATGGGGTCATAGCCTCCTTCAGGCATCCACCTGCTCCACCGTGGACCTCCACGGGCTGCAGGTGGATCTCTGCTCCACTGTGGACCTCCATGGACTGCAGGGGACAGCTTGCCTCACCATGGTCTTCACCACAGGCTACAGGGGAATCTCTGCTCTGGCACCTGGAGCACCTCCTCCCCTCCTTCTTCACTGACCTTGATGTCCACAGGGCTGTTCCTCTCGCATATTCTCACTCCTCTCTCTGGCTGCAATCGCTGTTGTGCAGAAACTTTTTTTCCCTTAAATATGTTGTCACAAGGGTGTTACCACCGTCACTGATGGGCTCAGCCTTGGCCAGCAGCGGGTCCGTCTTGGAGCCGGCTGGCATTGGCTCTGTTGGACATAGGGGAAACTTCTAGCAGCTTCTCACTATAGCCCACACGCTACCAAAACCTTGCCACAGAAACCCAATACAATAATGCAGCTTTGAGTAGCAGGTGCCACGGAGCATCCTTATTGTAGCTCTGGTCTCACCTGTGCCTTGCAACCAAAATGTATCAGTAAAACGATGTCAGGGCTTAGTGCTTCCCTTCTGTGCACAGGGCAGTTATCCCACTTCTTGATGACAGGAAAGTGATCCCTTGCTGTAAGAGAGTCTGACTAACACTGCTTCTTTTCGGCTGTAAAAATGGGAAGTAAGTGACTAGTAGATGGGGGCTTTCGTTCAAACTACGGTGCATTAAGAGTTTTAGACGTGTATTTGGAGAGTGTGCGTCACCGTTTAACCCCAGCCAGCAACTCAACCCCACAAAGCTGCTTGCTTGCTCCTCCCTGGTGAGACGGGGACGAGAACTGGAAGAGTAAAAGTGAGAAAACTCATGGGTTGAGATAAAGACAGTTTAATAGTTAAAGCAAAAGCCGCGTGCACAAGCAAAGCAAAGCAAGGAATTCATTCCCTACTTCCCATCAGCAGGCGGGCGCTTGGCCATTCCCGGGAAGGCAGGGCTCCATCATGTGTAACGGTGACTTGGGAAGACAAACGCCATCACTCCGAACGTCCCCTCCCTTCCTTCTTCTTCCCCCAGCTCTATATGCTGAGCATGACGCCATACGGTGTGGGAGATCCCTGGGGTCAGCTGGGGTCCCCTCCCAGCTCCTCGTGCCCCCCGGCCTCCTCGCTGGCGGGGTGAGGAGCAGAAAAGGCCTTGACTGTGTGTAAGTGCTGCTCAGCAGTAACCAAACCATCCCTGTGTTATCAACACTGTTTCCAGCACAAACCCAAACCATAGTCCCCTACTAGCTACTAGGAAGAAAATTTACTCTATCCCAGCCAAAACCAGCACAGTGCATATAAGAAATATTTTCCTATGCTTTTGAAAGACAGAGGAGGTTAACTCTCACTCTCTTTAGCACCATATGTTTGTGGAAGCATTACTGCAGTCAATTATTTTATAGAAGAATCAGCAGATGCTCTTGAGGGATATTTTTCCAAGCCTTGGTGTGCCCAACACATGGAGACGGTTGCAGCACTTCAGTACGTAAGCGCGTTTCTCTTTACGTGACTGGAAAGGGAGCTAGTCAGCGTTCCCTTGTGGTAACAAGAAGTCTGCGCCGTTGGGATCCAAGCGCTTTAAGGGCACATACATGAGTGCGAAGCCCAACTAACATACGCGAATCGAAGCAGCAGTGCCAGAAATGGTGAATGAAGATGCTATCTGCACTTGATTTTGGCTGCAAGCAATGCGTGTCTTTTTGGCCAGCACCTTGCAAACATGTACAGTCAAGCTATTTCTGTCATGATGATTACCTCAGAAGTTTAATTAAACTGTGAAATCTTGGCTTTTCTGCTCCAAATCCAAAAATAGCTGAGTAAATGATAGGGAAAGATTAATCCCAATTTCAGTCTCTTTGGAGATCTTCAGAAAAGATTAAAAAGTTGTACCGCTTAGCAGCTGGAAAATGTTAATAGTTCAGCAGGGTTTTCTGTTTTAAGCTGCTATAGATCTTGTTTTCTATAAATATTAATAATGCTTTTCTCAAGCTTACTACAAGTACCTCACAGCTCCTTTTCCAAGGCTAACATCTGCTGCTGTTTTCACAGACACGGAGGGGCTTCTGAGAATTAAGGAGGAGAACCAGAAGCATTATCGCAGGGCTCAGCGTCATCAGGAGAAGAAAGAGAAGATTCAGAGGCTTAACCGCAAGCTGGGAGACTTGGTAGAGAAAAAAACCTATGACTTGAAAACCCAGTATGAGCATCTGGCAAATCTTCGTCGGACGCATATCCTGGAGCTAACATCAGTCATATTTCCCATTGAAGAAGTAAAGACAAGCATGAGGTACAGAAGGCTTATACTTTTGGACTCATTTTGCTTAGCTTTAGACACCCAGAAGTGAGTCATATAAGTCTAAGCCAGACGCTCTGGCTCCCTTAGCATCTGTGGGGAGAAGGAGGTGTTTCCCAAAGGCAAAGATGACCCAAAGATGGAGGTCCAGAATAGAAGAATCTGGAGGTGCTAGCATCTCCCCACTGAGAGATCATAGAATCACAGAACGGTGTGGGTTGGAAGGGACCTCTAAAGGCCATCTAGTCCACCCCTCCTGCAACTGGCAGGGACTTCTACGACCAGATCAGGTTTCTCAGAGCCCCGTCCAGCCTGGCCTTGAACGTTTCCAAGGATAGAGCATCTACCACCTCTCTGGGCAACCTGTTCCAGTGTTTCACTACCCTCATTGTAAAAAATTTCTTCCTTATATCTAGTCTGAGATCTGAGGTATATGTCCAGTGTTAAACTTTCTTAAAATAGATAATGAAAAATCCCAGAACAAAGGAGGGTAGTTTGGGGAATAAGGAGTTTTGCAGGAGTGTTTCTACAAGCATTTTGTTCACTGTGAAATCTGGCTGAGTGCCTGCCAAGTACATCTCTGTATTTTTAAAACTCCTTTAAAAACACTCTATTCCTCTTCGGGTGCTACAGAGATCCTGCAGATGTGTCTTCTGAGAGTGACAACGCTATGACCTCTAGCACTGTGAGCAAGCTCGCGGAAGCCAGGAGAACCACGTATCTCTCTGGGAGATGGGTGTGTGATGATCATAACGGGGACACCAGCATCAGTATCACAGGGCCTTGGATAACCCTTCCCAATAATGGAGACTATTCAGCCTATTACAATTGGGTGGAGGAGAAGAAGACTACACAAGGACCAGGTAAGGCCCAAGGTCTGATTGGGCATCTGGGATCCTCCAGAAGCCGTAGAACTTGCAGCCTTGGATGCCAACAGAAGGGACCAAGGAGCAGTAGCCCGGTCCGTTTGTTCTCACCCAGACAAACCTGAGTCAGAAATAAATACCTAAATATAGGTCCACTGAAATCCTCTTTTGCAGGAAATGCTCACTGGGACACAGCGCGATGTAATAGAGAGATAAAGTTAATTATTCACAGTTTTGACATGGTTCGCATGCCGTCGTTTTAACAGGAATTCCAAGAATTACTATTTTCTACCAACTTCTGACAGATTTCACTGTAAATGATTGCTGGATTCAGGCTGTTCTCAATACTTAGAAATGACATTTTCCAGGGTAGACTTCAGTAACACATTAACACACCCACTGAGGCTTCACTTAAAATGAGACTTTCATGATGTTTTTATTTCTTTTAGATATGGAACATAATAACCCTGCTTATACCATCAGTGCTGCATTGTGCTATGCAACTCAGCTTGTTAACACTTTGTCTCTCATACTTGACGTAAATCTTCCCAGGAAGCTCTGCAACAGGCAAGTAAATGCAAGCCTCTGAGGAGGTGAATCAGTGAGCAGTTTTGACTGATCTTAATTCAGTTTGGTTTTGTGAACGAAGTCATTACTTGGAAAAGCTTTTATGGTAATGGTTGGTGGCTCGTGGATTTTTGGGCTGTTTAATTTTGATGGAGGGCTAGTGGGATTTTAGACCACAGTTACCAGTCCCTCCCTCCTTTTTTACCTCCTGAGAGTGTAGACCAACCATCCTGGTTGAAAATAACAGCTTTCTAATTGACGTGTTCAGCATCCTCAAATTAGAAATGAAATATGACAGTCCATGAATAGCACTTTTCATTTTATGAGACCCTACTTTGCTTTACAAAATCCCAGCCCAATTCAGCAACTCTTAGTCATCTTGAATAGCTCCACTACATTAAGCGCTGTAGAACAAGGCTACATAATATGGTGTGGCAGCGATGTAATTCTCTTTGGGATAAAACAGCAATATGGGGAACATAACCTGGCTGCCAGACGTCGGGGAGTGTGTTGCATAAACCCCATTTGTGATGAAAAGCTCTGTTAGATTTATAACGTCTATGTGGAGCAGATGGGATCCGTACAGAAGAAGTACTGAGGAAGCTGTAGGCCTGGTCAGTCTTCCAGAGGTCTCAAATAAGCTGCTGAGATTCTTTTAAGTGTTTAAAATAGCGGTTGCCGAAGTGAGGGCACAAAAGTTGTGTAGGGTCTCTACAGTTTTTTTATGCTGCTGTTTGGGTGCTCAGGCTTCACAGGAGGAGAAGGTTGGGAACAGGACATGATGGAAGATTTAAAAGGAGAGGCAAAAGAGCTTGGCTGCCGCGGATCGTTGAGTTTCATACAGTTTACATGACCTGTCCTGTTGAAACCGGTGAGGCTAGGGCGAGCAGTGCTTGTTGATGAAATGCTAACAGTCTTGCAAGGTGAAAAATTCATCTCCCAAGCACTCTGAAACTGGCTGGACAGTTTAAACAAGTGCTTGCTGCAAGGACGTTTACTCCGGGATTTGTTAGGAGGCCAGGGCACAGAATGCCGATTGCTCCAGTAGGTGTATTTTCACAGCATTTTGCTTTGTGTATATATATGTGTGTGTGTGTGTGGTGTTTCAACAGTGAGTTCTGCGGAGAGAATCTCAGCAGACACAGGTTCACGCGGGCAGTGAAGAAGCTGAATGCTAATATCCTTCACCTTTGCTTCTCTCAGGTAGGGGGAATGCCCATTTGGATTCTTTAAATAGCTTTTAAAATATCAACTGTGCCCGCAGGTTTCCTGCAGTAACTGATCATGTCTTTTTCTTACCTCCCCCATGGTAGCATGTAAATTTAGATCTGTTGCACCCACTGCATACGCTCAGGAACCTTATGTACCTGGTCAGCCCAGACACTGAGAACTTGGGCAGGTAAGAAAAGCAGTATCTCAGCTCACCTGTGACTGAATCCCTTTTGAAGTTATGCATTTGCCTTGTTACTTATAGGGGAAATTCTTCTCTTCTCCTCTACCTATGGGTCAGTCCTCAGCACATCAGAAATCAGGGTAGTCACAAGGAGGAGACAGGAGAGGACAGAAAAAGGGGGTCCTGAGTAGAAAATTAGATTTCAGAGACGTGTGTATGCTGGGCTTCTGCATGTGGCAGGCTCAGCTGGAGGCTTCACAGCTGATGGTGGACTTGTTTCCCCTACACCCAGCAGCAGGAGCTCCTTCCCTCCAGGGGACAGCCAGCGCGTGTGCCAGGCGGTCTCACTGGCCTCCAAATAGGACCCTACCCACATCTTGCCAGCATGTAAATACCTAAGAGCATCCAGCAATATAAACCGTAAAACGAATACTAGGTAAAGCTTTCCCAAAATACTTCCAGTCAATGAACACCCTAGCCCAAAGTCGACGCTTCAAATAATACTAATTTCTATGTAAATTAAGATTAAAGACAACTTTTCTATTAACTTAGTACGTGATGAAAAGAACATCAGCTCCTGTGGGCTGCACGCACCAGGCTCAATAATCTTCCTTTTTTTTACAACTTAAATATAAGAAAGCCAACAACATTGCTTCCCTGTTGGGATAATCCAGTCACAAGTCACTTGTGCCTGAGACAGTCTGCAAATATTTGTTTAATCTGACTTACTGCTTTATTCCCCCTTAAACACAGTAATGTTCTGAAATCTGCTTTTCCACTTTATTCTCGTGTACAGATCTAGTTTTATTTAAAAACCCGCAGTGCCCCTAAGAGGAACTGAATGCATGCCTCTAACCTTACCTTATGTTCTTTGGGTGTATCCCTACCAATTCAGCCCAAAGATACGGAGAGCCAAATCTTTGTAACCTAGCTCAGTTTGGAAAAAATGATGTGCTTGCTCCTGCTTGTCTGAAAACAAGGAGAGTGCGGGAAATACCCAGAGAACGAAGAACTGTGTCCTGGAAAGCGGCTGCTGTAAAAGATCCGCGTGCCACAGCAGACAAAAAGCTAAGCCTGACGGATCCCCAGGGTGTGAAGGAAAAGGCTGAGCAGAGAGACGGGGCTCATTTCTCTGGGCAGACGTTACAGAGCTCCGCAGGCATCAGTCAGGTCCAGGTAGTAAAAGAAGAGATTACAGGAAAGAGTTGGAGAAAATACCTCCAGTGAGGAGAACAGTTTAGTCTGTATAAAACTGTCCTAGCTCGCCAGAGATGAGACTGGGAGGTGACTTGATTTCCACGCCTTCACAGGGAGAAAATAGAGGCTACTGAATGGCTTTATAGACACCATTGGAAGCAAAGAGTCTGAGCTGGGTTGAAATGAGGCGCATGCGCTTAACACAGAGTTTAATTACCCGCAAGAATGAAGGTGGGGAGTCTCCGTTTCCGTATGTCGTCCTGTCAAGGCTGGATGAGTTTCTGGAATGGACGCTTTCATCGGGCAGAAGTTGCTGGGCTCAGGACAGGGGGAACAGGTGGAACGTAATGGCCTTTGTTGTAGAGGAGGTCACCTGAGATGATCTCATGGTCCCTTCTGGCCTTAAACATGATGACTCTCTTCTGATGTTGCCTTGTTAAGCAGAATGCTTTGCCAGAAGGCAGCGCTCCCATTCCTTCCCGGATTATGAAAGGGGAGTGTTTACCTTTAATTTCTCAGCTGTCTGCAAAGGTTGCAGCAACCAGCTCTCTTTATTTTCCTTTAGATATCTAGGCCTATCGTTGCCCAATAGTTTCCTTTATAAGCTACTGTTTTCAGATACATATAATTTTACCAAGCTTTAATCGTCTGGATTAAAGTTTTCCATGCTAAATCACTGCTTCAGGCTCCCACTTCTCCCACTAAACCTGGAGAAACACTCTTACCCGTGTTAAACTCTTCCTCCTGTTTCACTGAGCATCTTTGTGCTTTGGGATGAACTTTGGCAGGGACGCCGCTTGCTGCGGGGCATCCACCTTTCACCGCCCCCGTGAAAACCGCGGGCTCTCTGACCGTGGGTCACGGGCCTCTGAAACTGCCTGCTTTGGCCCAGTAAAGATGTTTCAGATTTTGGCTGCCAGCGCAAAGCAGCGGGATGGGGTGGGATGCAATTGCTTCTCCCACCAGGCAGTGGCAGCAGGAAACCTGGAGTCTCAGCCCAGCTGGGTTGGGCTGGGACCTCTGGAGATCACCCAGAGCCAGTTACTCAGGACCGTGGGGGTTTGGGTACCTCCACTGATGGAGACTCCACAGCCTCTCTGGGCAGCCCGTTCTGGTGTTTGACCAGCCTCGTGGTGAAAAAGATCTCGAGATGTGGCTCGGGGTGAAGCGCTGCTATGGGAAGTCTCCACCGGTGAGTTGTGCCAACCCCGTTCTGTCAGTTGTAAACTACACCCTTCCCCTCGCTGACAGAGCCGCAGCCGCCTGGGCCTGGCCAGGGCTGATGTCAAAAATAAAAGCTGTGCCACATCAAGCTGAGATTTCCACCAGCGGAGCCATGAGTTATTATCACTGGCGTTTTCTTTTGTGTGCGCGCGTTTTGCTCTCCGTTGCCAAAGCAGAACAGCTCTTCCGCCGTTCCTGCTCCGTGGATCGGAACCCAGCTATCACTTCCTTGGCCAACTGTTTTGGTTTCACCGCGGTCACAATACAGTTATCTCTGTAGCCAGCGAGTTTTTCTCTGCCAGCTGATAAACAGAGAGGTATTTCAATTTCTCTGCCGTACACGTGACAGAGTAGGGTGCTTTGGCGTGCCTAGGACTCACGCCAGCAAAGCGACGGTCCCTCTCCCGCGCGGTACCAAAGGGGCTGACGGCGTTGTCTCCCTGTTCGCAGGTCTGGACCCTTCGAAATCAGCGCTGATCTCGAAGACTCCATGGAGTTTGTGGATCCCAGTGCCACCGGCGAAACGGATGAGAGCGGAGACGAGCACGTCAGCGATGAAGAGACGGACCTAGGGACAGACTGGGAGAATCTGCCGAGCCCCAGGTTCTGCGATATCCCCTCTCAGCAGGCAGAGATGCTGCAGAGCCAGAGCACGCAGGTGTCTCAGCCCATTGCCAGCAGCAGCGCTGGGGGAATGATCTCGTCCGCTGCTGCCTCGGTGACCTCGTGGCTGAAGGCGTACACCGGGCATCGCTAAGGAGCCTGCGAAAAGGATCGTAGGATTTGTGGAAGGAATCCCTCCCCGACAATGCTGTAGTAAACCTTACATATTCAGTTAAGTAGTGCCTGGAACAAAGAAAAGGTCAGACTTTCATTTTGTAAACCGGAAAAACCTTTTTATTTACCCAAGATGACTGTGATGGTACCGTTTTGTAAATGAGCTAGCTATGTACTTCTGACGGATTCTGTGACGGCGCTTTGTGTCTTCTTGGTTCTGTCTGCGTCGTTGAGTATCGAAGCAAAAGGAACCGGTAGCCTCCAGCTCTACTTTCTGAAGACGAAACAGATTTCGGAGTATTTGGATCGGGAAGAGTGCAGAGAGAAGGCTGCTCAGTCCGCAGTCTGGACAGTGGGGCAAATGCAGTTCACATTTTCTTAACTCCTTACAGGGTTTTCGTTTGTGTGTGTTTTAAATCTGTCTTGCGTAATGCAAAAATGCATATTTCTAAATTTTTTTCATTCAGGACATGAAAATTCTGCATTTTTAACATGTTTTCTAATCTCTGTTGCCATATTTTTAATACAAAGAATCAGCGTGGACAGGAATTCACACAGCAAATCGCTCTTATTGTAGATTTGGTTGTGAATCTTTACCCAGTTTTGCCATGGAAAACTGGCTTGTTCCACGCTGTGTCCGCTGGTAGGTAGTCTCGAAGTTTCGTGTTGTGCTGTCCAAAGCACACAGGCTCTTTACTCTTAATATCATACACCAAAGAAACACTGGACGTTCTCTTAGCTAGACCCACATTTGACGCCGATACAGGATTGCGTTGTTGCAATAATACTCATCAGTTACAACACCGTGTTGCCACTTTTTAATATTAGAAAAACCTCATTTCAAGCTAGTTTTGTGAAGTCACGTGCTCTCCACACTACATGCATTTGAAACCCCACTCTATTTTATGTTTCTGGTGGGGTTTGGGGTTTTTTTCCTTGTTTACTGAATGCCAAGAAGTTGATTTCATTTCGCTGCAGAAATGCTCGCAGCGCAGCCGGCTGGCATCTAAAACCCCAGGAGGTGCGATACCGAGAGATGTGTTCGTTAACGCGCTCCTCCGCTTCCCCTGCCTTGCGGTATGTATTCCTCAAAGATGGGTTTGCTCAGCGAGGCTTCCAACGTATGGTTTACATTTTATATAGCTGGGACGTTGTACTTCTCCACGGGGTAAACCGACGTACAAGCGTCCCCCTGTCCCGGCAGGAGGGGAGATTTCTGCCACCCTTCGCCGCGGCGCCGCGGCTCGTAACGGGGGCCCGGCG
Organism: Nipponia nippon; assembly: GCF_047370975.1. Classification (NCBI taxonomy): domain Eukaryota; kingdom Metazoa; phylum Chordata; class Aves; order Pelecaniformes; family Threskiornithidae; genus Nipponia; species Nipponia nippon. Next base: position 27,583,715 of record NW_028262302.1, read on the forward strand.
CGGCTGCGGGGAGCGATGTGCGGGCCACGTCCCAGCCGCGGGGCTGGCTTACCCGCCCGTCGCGCGGAGCGTTCCCTGGTGGTTTCGCCCTGTCCCGCTCCAGGCCGGCCACCGCTGCCTCCTGCCTCCGCCGAGGAGCGGGTGGGAAAGCGGTTTTGGTGCTGACGCCTGCGTACCGGGGTGCCGGCTGAGCATGGCGCCTGCCAGCCCCCGCCCCTCTCCTGCGGCGGCTCTTCTCTTTGGCCGTGGGGTGGGCGTCTGTCGTCGGTAGTTTCTTTTAATTTTTCTTGTTGGTTTTTTTTTTTAACCAAAGACCCTTAACTCCGCACTAACAGCACGCACGTCGTTAAGATGACGACACCCTCGGTCCTACCGTTCTTTTGGTCTGAATCCCAGAGTTGGGTTCGGTTTAAGAGAACAGCCGAGCCTCCCTCGACTCCGGCAGCCCGACGGGGCCGGTGCCCCCCGGCAGCGAGCGCTGCCCGGCCGGGGCCGGGGCCGGGGGGTTTGGTCACCGGTCGCTCCACAGCACTTTACTCGCTCGCAGCTATCGGATCCTTTGCAGTTCGGAGCAACCAGCCCATACCAGTACCGTACAGTGGGCTCTCAGCGTCACACAGCCCCCTCTGCTTCCCCTTTATTTTGCACTGGATCCCACCATATAAATATCTTCTCCTCCTTTTTTTTGTTTTTTTTGTTTTTAATACCCATTTCAGTCACTCTTTCATTGCTGCCTTTGTGCTACTTCGATCCCCTCAAGGTCAGGCCATGATTCAGCTTCGTACGCTGTCATTTACTTACTTAGGGGAAGAAAAACCAACACAAAAAAACCCTTTTAAAGCCATATACTTCACAACCGTCACGTTTTCCAAATAATTTATTTGCAACCGTGTCGTATTCTGAAAGTGCACAACGGCCCTGCGAGGGTGTTGAAATGCATCGGGATAGGTCTTTTCACGAAAAGTTTTTGTAACAGAACAGAGATTGTGGGGTTTGGGGGGGGTGGTTTTTGGTTTTTTAAAGCGTTTTGCACATGCGTAGCTAAGGAAGAATCGCCTGTGTCCAAACCCGGAGTGCCGTCGCCAGGCTTCGTTTTCCAGGTGGTTCAGGGGGCAGGGGAGGGAGGGCAGGAATCTCCGTCATCGCGGGTATTTGAAGACAGCCAGCGGAGAGTTTACACGCGCTTCGCCAGCACCGATGCGGGAATTTCGGTTCAGGCCGTGACTTTTGCCCGGGACCGGTGATGTGGGGTGGCCGAGCCGAGCTGTGAGGCAGAGCCCGGCTGCGAGAGCCCAGCCCTGCCCAGGCTCCCCCGTCGCCTGCAAACACACGGGGCCTCTCTGCAGCTTCCGAACTAGATGTAACTACACGCAAGCGTTCGGGTTTTTTTTTCTAAATTTTATTGTATTATTGCAATAAATCTTTAACAGTAACTTCTTTTAAAGTTGTAGATTTATGATTGTTACTTCCGTGCGGTCTGTTTTTAACGGTGCTGGGGAAGCACACAAGAATTTCCAGCCTTCGAAGCATCACAGGGACCAGACCTGTTACAGTGCAATCGTGCAGCGGCGGAATAAGCAATACCGAGTCTAAAAAAATACTCTTACATAAAATAACTCCATCTCCGTTGGAGCGGGTAGAGGAGTCCTGCAAAACGCGCGCACGTCTCCATACGGACATGTAAACGGATAAATCTCTCGCGGGAGCCTGGCTTCGACCCGCTCCTCTGCCGGGCGACGGCGGTTCCTGCAGGTGGTGAGCACGAATTACTTCTCCGTGCAAGGGAAGGCGCTTCTCTTGACGAGGTCGCTTCGAAAGGACGCAAGCGTGCGTCTTTGGAAGGAGGTAACTGCTGAAGCGAACCGGTGCGTGTCTGAGCGACGGGGATGGGAAAGGGCCGTGCGTCTCGGCAAGAGGCTGCTGAATGATGGAGGAGAAACAAGCCAGCCCGCTGAACTTTTTGCGGCAGCTGCCTGACGAGGAGGGCCGATGCCGGAGCAGCAGCAGCCCGGGGCTCCTGCACACGGAGCGGGGGCAGTTTGCTGCCTCGGCCGCGGCGTGGTCAGCCGTGGCCACGCAGGAGAGCGGCCTGTGCGCAAAGCCAAGCCTGGCTCTAAGCTCAGCTCATACCCGCAGGTTGCTCAGGTCCCGGCTGCTTAAGCAGTGCCGTCAGCAGGAGGGTCCGTCCTCTGCTGACCGCGGTTTGTGGCGGGCGAGCAGCCCCGTGATGCCCCCAGCCCCCTCCCTGCTCCAGGGTTGCCCGGAGGGGCCCAGCAGCGCGGGCTGGGGAGCGGAATCGGCCCAGGGCGAGGCTTCGGCACCCTCCCCACCTTGCAAGAAGCTGGGACTGCAGCCGGAGGGCGGATGCCTCGGTGCGGTTTTGTGCAGGTGGGAAATGGCAATTCTGGGGGCTGGCGCGGGGCGGACGCTGCAGAAAGTGATTTGGGGCCAAGGCAAGGGAGCTGACCGCTGACGGCACTGCAGAGCCTCGCTCCAGGGAGCAGCGAAGGGGAAAAGCAGCTGTAGAAACGGGCAGGAGGGAGTGCGGACCCAAGCGCAAGCTCAGCCACGGGTGGCTTTGGCAGTGGCATCCGTGCCAGGAGGCTCCCAGCGCTTGATGAAAAGGGGAAGCTGACGACCAACATCAACATTATTGCAATTTCTTCACAGGCGTGTCTGGAAATTCAGTCCCGACACACCGACCGCTCCCCGGCAGGGACGGCAAGCGCGCAGCGCGCTCTTTCATCCTCAGTTCTAAACTCTGAATTTTGTAAATCCAACACTGGACTTTTTTTTTTTTAATTGCCTCTTAGGAAAAACAAAAGTTCATCAGACCTTGGGTTCTCCCTGACCTGGCCCTGAAGGAAAGAGAAATCTGCACTTTTTGCTACTTTATGAGAGAAAAAAAGCTCGTAGGCAGCTCCGCACGGCCACGCTCAGAACCAACCCGCCGCCGGACGCAAAGGTTTGTGGTGTGAAGCAATTCTGACCCGGCAACGCTGTGCAGCAGGGCTGGGTCCGGCAAACAGCGTACTCGGGGATGCGTAAAACAGCCTGCGCTCCTCAGCTCGGGGGGAGGCGGGGACGGGGTCAGGGAAAGAGCAACTTGTCGTCCGTGTTTAACTGCTCCAAGGAACAAAATAACCCAAGGCTGTTATTTTAGTCTCATTTTTCCCCTTGTTCGACGAAGGTGACCAAAATCTCACACCCTGTTCCAAAAAAAATGACCTCACTGGCCCCTTATCTAGTTACAAAATATTTTCCTCTGCTGCTTCTATTCCAGCCTCGCAGGGACTTTCCTCGCCGCTGTCAGCCCGGCGCAGGTTATCTCAAGTTTTCCAGTCTTGGGTGGGGGGCAGGAAAGCAGCTTCTTCCCCCTCTTCCTTAACTGAAATGAAGCTGAAAGCCTTTGACGCTGATGGCTTTGGCAGGGCGATTCCTGCCAGAAAGTTGTTTTGCTGCACGTCCCGGCGGAGCGAAGCTTGGGTGAAGCCTGCGCCCCGTTAGAGAATGAAGTCACGGATTCAGGAGGGATCCTGCTTATCCGCTCCCTCTTCAGAGCTGATGAGGAGGCAGCCGCACCCTCCTTTTAGATTTCTAATTTCATTCCTCCCGGTTGTCATCATGTCTGCTGCACTGCGGGGACGGCTGAGCAGCGCCGGGAGGGGAGCCCGACGCCTGGGGTGGCAGGCACCAGGTAAAGCAGGGACTGGGGGAAAAGCAAAAATGGCATCCTTTTTAACTCTACCGTGAACATCCTGAGCTTACCAAACCCACGTTTCAGGCTGTAAGGGCCGTTTTCTTTCTCTCGCTGTTAAGGGAAAGAATAAAAGCAGCAGCCTTCAACTCCTCTCTGTCGTCAGGCTCTAAACCAAGGCGAGTCGCCCCACACGGTCCCACGGCGGCTCTGGGTGCGCGCGGGCGAAGCGGAGGTTGGTGGGTGTTCGGCCTGGCCCCGGCAGCCAGCAGCCTTCCTCGCTCGTCCGCACGTTGCTGATCTCGCGCCGAAGGTCAGGATCGGGTGCGGAGCCCTGGCCCTCTCCCCGGTGCTGCCCTGGGGGCTGCAGGGCAGCGGAGGGCCCGGGCTGAGCCCCGGGGATGGTGGCACCGGCTCTTCTTGCACCGGGTCAGAGGCTTTGTCTGCTCCGGCTGCAACGATGATCGCCAGGGTCCGTCCTTGTGCTGAGAAGAGGCAGAGAAGGAGCCATGGCTCTTTGAGGGACTCAAACAACACAGGCGCAACTGCCGCTTGCTGCTGGGCTCCCGTCGCCTGCACAACGGCTGCCGCTCCCCTTACTCCGCTCCCAGGAATCGCAGGCGGTGCCGGGCTGCCCAGGGTACATTCCCGGACTTCCAAACCGGTCAGCCTGGGGCAGCGAGCAGACGCAAGGAGGGCTGGAACGGGAGGCTGGAAGAGAGCACTGCAGGAGAGGAACGTGTTCGAGGAAACACGGGAATAGATGCCACACTCAGCTCCCGTTCCAAGTTCAAGGAATTACCGTTCCGAGTTGGAAGAATTACCATTCCTCTGCACTTCTGACGCCAATGCTCACAGCTCCCCTTCAAACGCACCGGCTCGCACCTCAGGAACAAGATGCCGGAGGCTGAAGCGGAGCAGGGCGAAGCAATGCAAGGATTCCTCTTGCGAGGGAAAAAATTCCACACGCGGCAGACGGCAAAGCTTCCCGCGCCTCGCGGAGCCACGGCAACTCCGCGTTCATCCTGCTGGACCCCCGCTCCGTCCTCAGGCACCCAGCGCCCAGCCGAGGGGCCAAGGCGAGAGCCAAGAAGCAGGACTCGAAGCGGAGAGTCCCAGTTCTTGCGAGTCTCACGCACCAGCTTTCCGGACAAGAGGAGCCTCCGTCGAGCCTCTGCCGCACGCACGGCCGATGGGAGGGGAAGGAAGAGCTGGGATTTGTGAGCGTTACAGCGGGAACTTCTCCAAGTAAGAGAGGTTTGGGGTTTTTTGTTTCTTTCTTTTTTAGCAGGAGGACGAGTTTGCTACGGGAAGCACGCTGCAAGGCTGAACTACATCACAGTACCAAGTTTCTGCCACGTGTTTTACAGTATTTTTATTTTGGGGCAAACGTTTTACAAGAGAAAGTCAGGTAAGGCAGATCTAGAATGCACATTTTATTTAAGTAAAAAAAAAAAAAAAAAACAAAAAAAAAACCAGACGACATGGGTAAGGTAGACAAGAACTTTTTTATATTCTGACTATACAATAATATTCTTCTCTTTTTATCCACTGCCACGCTACTATAATGGATCTGTTCTAGTCTAATTTTAAGGTTGTCCAGTTAAGTTGCCTGAAGATTCTTTAAACAAGTTGGCCTTTACCTATTTAGAGTTTCTTCTCAGAAACATTCATATATTATACAGGATATACAGATTTTTGAAACAAGACACTTAAAAACACACACAACTATAGCCGCAACACTATCATAGCTGCATTGTAGTGATTACGTTGTTCAGCCAGCTGTAGACTCTGTATGTACAATTAGTTTTTATAGTGTTATTTACATAGATGGACTAAAAGCTATCTTTAATCTAAAAGGTAAAGGCTCTTGTGTTTAAGTATGTGCAGTTTCATAGCCCTGTGAAAAAAAAAAAAAAACCAACCACAATTATGTACACTGTAAACAGCACAAGGCATGAGAATCTCCTCCTACCCCAAACCACCTCGCAGGAAAGTGTACGTGCACTAATATTCCTCTTCCGCGTCGGCTCCCGCTCCTCTGTTTTTCTTATGAATAGCACGGTTAAAGCTGTGGCAGGCAGGAACCCAGTGATTGTCATGAAGACCTAACTTACAGCCCGGGATGCCCTTCTGAGACCGGTGACAGCACATCCAGTACCCCGGCCCGTAGGGTAAAGCTTGGCAGTAGGGTTTGGGGTGCCACCGGCAGAGCGATACGTCCCCTTTCACGTACTTCTTCTTGCACTGCTTGCAAGGGTCTTCTCTGTAGCGGGGATCGCGGACCCAGCGGGAATCCGCTGGCCTGATGTTGTAGTATTCAATGATGAATTTGAAGTAGTAGCAAGTGCATTTTAGGGCAACCAGACTCCTAGTAGGAAGCAATCCAAAAATCTTCACGATGATGTGGTGAGGCAGGAAGGCCATATACTGCTGAGGCTCCAAAAGCTGCTGAATTTTAAACCTGGTCTCCAGAAAGTCATGCGAAACCTGCCTTTTTAAGCAGGAAGCATCAAGTACTTGCAAAGCCCCTTCTGTCGGAGGAACAGAAAGGGCAGATGGCTCTGTAGGGACGCTGTTTCCGACGCCTGATCTGTCAGATGCCAAAGCATCCTCATCCTCATTTTGGGCTGCTTCTCCTGGCTTTTCCTGGGCACTTTCCCGTAGGGGCTGTTGCTCGTGAGCGGCGGGCTGGTCAGCCTGGAGAAAAAACAGCCTCCCTGGGAGCGAATCTTCACCGGAACTGGAGTTAGAGAGCTTCTCTTTCCTGCATCCTTTCTCAGTCTTGGTGACCGATATACTGATGCATAAGGGCTCCTTCCTAGCAGGGTGCAGACTCTGCTTTGGGAAAATTACAGGCTCTTTCAACGTACAATCAACAGTCGCGTTCTTGACCTGCAAGGACTCCGGTGGCAACCTGGCAGCAGCCGGACACACAGACGGCAGAGGTCCGGGAGGCTCAATTCGTGTTTCAGAATCGCTCCTGCCAGCGGTTATCGCCAACACAGCGTGAGCAAGTCCCGAATTCACATTCCCCACCCGAGTATCCAGCCCAGAAGGAAAAGGCTGCCGAGCAGAGGCAGCGCCATCCCACAACTCCATGTCACCCAGAGGACCGCACCGTCCTCCGTATCCAGCCTCTGCTACCCCTGCCTCCTCCAAGCCATCCCCAGGAGGCAGGACCCCCGAGGAGACCTTCCCCGCCTCCCCCTCGGGCTGGGTGCCGTTCGCCAGGAGCACCCTCCCGACATTTCTGCGGAAGCTGTTGTTCCGCGAGAGGCTCCCGGCCTCCCGCTCGCTCTGACGCCTCAGGCACTCCGACTCCAGCTTGGCCACCATGTCCAGCACGCGCACGGGCTCGCTCTGCTGCGGCTCGCTACTGCCGCAAGGTCCCCTCTCCGCATGCACCTCGCAGGCCCCGGCGGAGGAGAAAGGGTCTGAGCTGGGAAGCGCACCTTTAGGCTGAGCGCTCAGCCTCGTGGTAGAAGCAGGCGCGCAGGTTTTAGCACAGTCTACCAGTAAAGCACTTGCTCGTTGCTCCAGAAAGGCTACCATCTCTATCACCGAGAGGGACCGGCCCGGGAACACACCCTCACCGTTGTCGTTCACGTAATGCACCGAGCAGTGCTCGATGCCACAGGCAAAAGGCTCCGGCTGGGAGCACCTGGCGTTCGCCTCCCTCATTCTTTCCAGTTGAATTTTGGCTTTTTTAAGATCTACTGATTTTTTCCTGCGTTTCGCTGTTCTTCCATCGATATCCCACGTGCTTTTAATTTTCATAGAGCCTAGCCGGTTGTTGCTGCTGCATTGCTGGGCTGCAAAGAACGCGATCTTCTCCTTTGTATTGCCGGGTTTCACTACAGCCCAGACATCCAGAGGCCCTTCCCCTTCTTCTCCCTGGTGGATTGTTGCAGACAGGGCGTTCTTCTTTTCCCTTGCACTTGGACCATCCGCCGGACCTTTCCCATTCATATTGCACATAGTATTTGGATAAATTATCCCCAGAAGCTTTCGAGATGGAGTCACGAGGGAGGGTTTTGGGAAAACGCTCAGTTTGGTGCAGTTATTGGTGTATTTTTCTTCTTGTGCTGATCTCTGATGGCTCATAGGTGGGCCTCTCAGGGAATCCTGGCTTATTTCTGGAGATCGCTCTTTCTTCTGTAACTTGAGATATGGCTTTAAGTGCATACCAGAAACCCTAGAAAAACAGAAAGGGAAGAAGTTATAGTTGCAAAAAACGCCTGCCTGGAATTGCAGAAGGTGGCCCAGAGTAGGCACCGTCATGCCTCCCACGCTACGTCAAGCAGCCCACGCCTCAGAAGGAACCACACGAGAAAGGAAAAGCAGCATCCAAGGCTGCAACATCCACCCTTGGAGAACTTCTTCCAATAGGATTACGATCTTAAAGACAGCAGAGATCTTCCCGTTAAGAGAAATCTGTTTCCAGGGAGCTGCAAGGAGGAATCCTAATGTTTAAGTTGTATCAGTTTGTCGTGGTTTAACCCCAGTCGGCAACTAAGCACCACACAGCCGCTCACTCGCCCTCCCGCTCCCGGTGGGATGGGGAAGAGAATTGGAAGGGGAAAAAGTAAAAAAACTCGTGGGTTGGGATAAGAACAGTTTAGTAATTGAAAATAGTAATAATAAATAATAATATTGTAATGAAAAGGAAAGCAACAACTTTCGAACAAAACCCAGGAAAAACAAGCGATGCAACCGCTCGCCACCTGCCAACCAAGGCCCAGCCCATCCCCAACCAGTGCCTGATTGCTCCCCAGCCAACTCCCCCAGTTTCTATACTGGGCATGACGCCATACGGTATGGAATAGCCCCTTGGCCAGGCTGGGCCAGCTGTCCTGGCTGTGACCCCTCCCAGCTTCTTGGGCACCTGGAAGAGCAGGGGAAGCTTGAAAGTCCTTGATTTAGTGTAAGCACTGCTCAGCAACACCTAAACCACCAGTGTGTTATCAACATTATTCTCATCCTAAATCCAAACCACAGCACTATAGCAGCTACTAGGAAGAAAATTAACTCTGTCCCAGCCGAAACCAGGACACAGTTGGCAAACATAGCCAGTGCTTCATCCTGGAGTTAGAGCCATCCTTCTGTCCGTTCACTTCTGCATCCAGTTGTGCGGTACATGTGGGCCAAAGGGTTTATTCTTGACATTAGCTACCATATGTATTTTTTTTTTTTCTTTTCGAGGACATAAAGTACAGTTAAAGCTGAAAAGGGAAATTAGCAAGTGTAATTACATTCGTCAGAGATCCCAGCAGGTATCTAATCTCCTAATACCACCCAAAATGAAACCTATCCTTTAGTATGTCAATAATGGCAATTTGGTGTACTTTCCCATAAGGGTCCTTACGCTATACATCAGATGCCCCCCCAAAAAGCGACAGAAGCGTCACGCATGGCTGAAAAGAATGACTTTCAAGTACCTGTTTTTATGGTTAAGAATTTAAGAGCTGTGAAGGAGACAGCTGGATGCTGCTGACATTACAGCAGCAGCACCGCTCCTCCGACAGTCCCAGGCACTCAGCTCCTCCTTTCTCTTACACCTTCGCAGTAATCTTCAATTCAAAGCGCAAAAAACGCAAGAGCCCAGGGCACTGCCACATAGGATGCAATTATCAGGAGACTTCAGGCTCTTCTCCCAGGAGTATCGCATAAGCATATTACAGAACTAACTATAGATTATGTTTCCATGGTAATCTTTGAATTGTTACATTAAAAGGCCTCCTTTTTAAAATGGGGATAATCCGTGCTTGCCAGTTGAAGAACAGCAGGTTCAATGCCACATTTATCATGAGCTGATACGGACACATTCAGACACTGAATATGTTTCCCTTCAGAGCCACCACCAAAACAGTTACTTTAGTATTGCGTTTCTAGCCTAAAAACAGCTTTTAATTAAAAACCTCAAGCCCTAACATCTATAAAGTCAGACAAATTTATCATTGTAACACCTGCATTTAATACACAGAATGGGTTTGTATCGGACGGATGCAGCCAGAGCCCAGCTGGACTCCTCCCGCCGTGCCGCAGTGCCATCGGGACAGACACCTACCTCGCGACGCCCTCGCAATGCCGCGCAGGGCACCCGTGGGGTCCGAGGGAACCAAGGGGGACCCAGCTCGCCCACGCCTCGAGCAGAGCCGCTAGAGTCCACAGGATGGCTGTAAGAGGGAAGTTGTAACAGCAGATGCTGACCCAGAACGCACGTGGACGCGCTGCACGAGCAACCCGGAGCGCAGCCCGGGGATGTTCCCAGCAGCCCGGGGACGTTCCCAGCAGCCCTGCCCCGTGGATTAGCCAGGGCCACAGCCCCTCCAGAGTAACCGATGGCAGAAGGGAGAGCTGAGCCGGGCAGCACCGGCGTCGGCCGAGGGAAGGCTTTGAAAGCAAGATGCCTCGCTTTGCGCTGCTAACGCAACACTCAAGCACACGAGGGCAAGAGCTTGGCCAACAACCTGTGCCTGTCCAAGCAGGGAAGCCTCCCGCGTTATCAGCGGCCACACTGCTTAACTACTGCTCTCCCTTGAGATTTTGGTTCCTCCTTCTGGCCCTAGCAGTAAACAGCGAGAGGATGGGTGACAAGTGTGGGCAGTGAGGTTTTGGGGAGGTCCGTCAAGTGGAAGGGCTTAGTTCATCTTTCTACGAGTGTGCATAAAACCTAGGGGACCCCTTTGGTCCTGTGCAGTGCTTTGAAGGCCAGGAGGCAGACGCTGCAAAGGCTGCTGTTATGTTCTCTCCCCTCCTGATTTTATAGCAAGATCATCACCTCGCTCTTGCAACCAGTGCCAAAACCATCTGCACTTCACCTACAGACTGTGGGGAGAAGAGAGCTCCCATTACTGCAGATACACCTACCTCGTCTCGGGGTTCATTCTCTCCCCATGCCTTCTACGTGCTAATTCCAGCTCTTGCTGGAACTGGGTCACCTCCCAATTTAGTCTCCTCTGCAAAACGCAACCGAGCCACTTTGTTTCCCTTCTCGGTTGGATGCTAAAAACTAAAAGAATCTGATAAAAATAGAACTTCAGGGTGCTGAAATAGATGAATAAAAGCGAATGGGAAATCAACGCTGCTGTAGTTTGCTTCAGCCTCATTTTCCATAGGGTCTGCCTCATCTCGGTGGCACTTTATAGCTAAGCAGGGTCAGGCCACCCACGTGCTCGGGCCAGAGCCCAGCCCAGAAGAGCAGCAGGTGAACGACCGCAGCAAGCTGCTGCGGAGAACGGTGCCCGCAGCCCTCCCTTCCCCATCCAGACCAGCATTTTGGAGCAGCGCTTTTCAGACTGGAGAGCGAAAAGCTCCGATGGCTGCCCGCCACCACACCTGGGGGAGAAGGGGTGAATACAATTAAATACGTGACTTTGCAGGTTGAAATCTCATGAGCCAGGAGCAGAAGATCAAATTTCATTCATGAGTTTTTATGCCAGGGTGTTTGAAAGATGAGCTGAACGTGTTTTTAAAAGGCTTTCTTCAAGCAGTTTTCAGGAATCCAGCAGGACAATCGGTTCAACGCCTTTCATTAAGAGAAGCTGCAAACGAAGGTGAGACCAGGCATTATACGAATGAAAACAGGACTAAACTGGTTACCCCAACACGCTTAGAGGACATGTTTAGCCAGCAAAGTTGGTTCAGCTGCTTCCAGCTATTTCTGGTCTATGGAGAAAGACAAAGGGTAGAGTTATGCCTCACCTATTACAGATTTCTCGTTTAAGGTTATATTTCCTCCTATGTTTCAGTTAATCTCTGGCTCGGCCAACAATACCATTTAAGGTTGAAAAGTTATAATTTACATAACAAAATTATGCCTTAGTCAGAAGTTTTACTGCCAGAACAATTGCCTCATTTGAATTCAGCATTCAGTTCAGTGCACTGTTCTAATGGATCCAGATTTAAAGAAAACCTTCATTTAGTAACTTCAGACAGCTCTAACGAGGCCTGCTAACTCCACCTGACCAGCTGAATCGCAGTGCCGCCTGCCTCCCAGTTTTTGGGCAACGGGGAAGAGAACTTCCATTTTAAAAGGGATGTCAGTCATGGACCTGACCTTACCTGGAAGCGTCACTTGGGAAAAAACGAGCCCCCCCCACACACACTTTGCTGTGAACATTAAGAAGAACAAATTTTTAGGCAAACATAGCTTTTTCCCTGCACGTCAGCAGCACGTTTCATTTCTAGCTTCTAGAATGAGAACAAGGCTTCCCAGCAGAAACTGCTCTGAAGATGAACCAGAGCCCAGTCCCCACCCACAGACTACCTTATTTCTGCCACATTTCAGTGCTGGCAAGCACAGAGTTGTGGCAGCTGCAGGTAAGTTTTTAAATATTTAAAAACACCAAAAATAGTTGTTAAAAGGTGAAGTCACTGACAATTCCCTATGACACTTAATTCCAGAATAATTCTGTTTGCTTTTCTCCACCCTTTAAGTTATCAAGCTTTCCAATTTTATCTGCAGCGACAACGACTCTTCAGAAGTTCACGGAGTAAGCATAAAAGGTTTTCAATCCCACACGCGCGGTTTTGAATTGCTGATAAGAGATAATTCTGCCAGGAATGATCAGCACTGAAACAACTAGCAGTGCTGCCTTTCTGCTGTCATTCCACCCGTAAGCTGATGAAATAAAAGGGCCAGTTTTTCTATTTCTAATCAGCCGTGTCTGAAAAACAGGATACTTACACTTCTGGAATGACACTGCTGTTTTTACAAGTCGTAACTACAGCCTGTTTCCACTACGGTTTTATCAAGTTAGTTACTCCACGGGATTGGTATAGAAATATATGACTTTATACACGCGCAGACACGCACGCACCCCTCCTCTCCCTACTGAAGGCAAGGCCCATAAGCTGCTGTGCCAAGCTGGCCAGACTCTTTCTGCATCCTTTTGTATTTATATATCTTCTAAATCACAGCAGCCTAGAAAAATAATATATTTGCTTTAGTGGAAGCTCCAAAGTTGGAGGAAAAACTGGTAGAAAAGGCTCAATTTTCACAACTCCTTTCTAAGGTCCACAGAGAGCCCAGATGCCCCTCGCTGCACCTGGGTCAGGGACTCTCACGATGCCCCGTGAAGCCAAAAGATTTCCTCTGGCCAACAAGAACAACAACAACAAAAAGTGTAATCTGCTCAACCAGCATATTCACACCACAAGTTTTCTGGGCAAAGCACCGGAAGGTTTTATTAAGGCGCAAATTTCAATCAAAACCCCAAAGTTTCCTGTGGATTTCTTTTTGTAAACACTAAACTCCAGTCGACAAAAGTTCCTAGCGTTGCTGACTGCACGCGCAGTGCCAACTACAACTCTGAAAAAACCCTCAGGACATACTAACCCAAGGCAGAAGCCAAAAAAAAAAAAAAAAAAGAAAAGAAAAAGCCCAACAACAATAAAAACCCACACCAAGCATAACCCCTGGCAAGGCATTCCTCTTCCCTGGCATCCCATTTCTCTGTCCATAGAGCTTAGCTCCTCTGTAAAGGACACTGATAATTATGAAGGACTGAGTACTGAAGGCAAGTTAAACTATGGTCAACCACTTGTTATTTCTGGAAGGACTTGGTGGGTCCTCTGGGCTCAATCTCCAGTACCATTTCCATCCCCTTTGCACTGCCGGGGCAAGGCAAAGCAGACGGAGAGCTGCTTCAAAGGCATTCCACGGATTCTGCCGGGGCGGGAAAGTCCCAGCCAAGCAGCCGGGATGGAAGACGCTCTGCTACTCGCTGGAGTTTGTTCTGGTGCGTGGCAAGTGTCCAAGCTCGGAGAAAGGCAGGTTGGGAAGCACGATGCTCCAGACCAGGGGCGGGTTTGACTTCAGCAGCTGCGGAGGTGTCCGATTTCTAGAACCCCCCCCTCCCTTACAGCAGTAACTTCATATTAAAGCGACTGCTCCTGACCCACCTCCCAACACCTGCGAAACTGCCTCTTGCATCAATCGGAGAGCAAGCGAGGATTAGCGTGGGCTTTGAAGGTAAACAGAAGGTATCTGACCGCTGAAGCGGTGCTCTCCAATTGAGCGGCCAGCCGGGGGGAAGCAGGGACAAGCCGAACACGTGGGGCAGAGCTGGCCCAAAAGAGCTGAGGAGCTCAATGCAAAGCAGGCACCTAACTCTTAACGTTGGATCCCCCACGTCAGGTGTTCAAATAACCTGACTTTGGGGGAGACGACACCCAAATACAACTGCACACAGGAGCAGCTATAAAATCCGTCACGCATAAAATCCATCATCTTCACCAAGCAGAGGTTTCGGCTGACATTGCACATGCAAGCCCAATGGGCAGACTACTCCAGCTTGACGGCGCCCGCCCATTAATAAGTTTTGAACACATTTTAAAGTAAACGCACACACATATACGCCCTTCAGCATAAAGCACGGCAGCCCCAGCTACTTTCTAAATTTTACACAGGAAGGAGTGCCATTGCTTTGCCCGTGTTTTGTATAAAAGCACTTACCGTGAAGCGAGTGACGTAGAAGCAATTCTTTGTTGAGCCTGAGGAAGCTCAAACCCATGCTCCCTGCTTCCCAACCATACTACAGATGACACAGGGACGGCAAAGCAGAAGGGAACAAAATAAAGGGAAAGATTTGGTATTCAAGGTTATTAGCTGCTCCAGAAACACGTAGCTCAAAGATGATGGGATAGCACAGACGCCTGTGGTGGAACGGGCTAAGACGAGAAGACATCACAGAAGGATGGTAAGAAAAAAGAAAAAAAGTGGTGGTTTTCTAGGGCTTCTGCCAAAAGCCGTCCAGAGCAGCACAGAAAAGTGACATGTTTCCTTCTGGAAATGTTTTATCTTTCTTGATTTAACATTTGTTTTCTAATTTATTAACTGCAAGAGGACCAAGACCTTTCTTGATATCGTGGTGCAACAAATTCCTTCAAACAGTTCATGAACCAACACAAAGTGATGCTATTTATTCTTCATTTTGTGCATACATAATGAGAACACGAAAGGTTGCAGAAATTAACCTTGGACCGCGCTATCATTAAGAGACTCAGAGTTCAAAAGAAAGAATAAGCAAAAGTAGATCTGAAGGCAAGTCATCATGTTGTTCTTTTGAAACTCCAGACCGAAAGGAACCGGTTCACAAAGCCAGCTGCGCTGCGGTGCAGAGGGTTTCACTGCAGACAGCGCAAGCCAGCAGGCATTCTGCAGGAGGCAAAAGGTGTTTTCATTATCAAGAACACACCCCAACCAAGAACAGAAGAAACTCCCAACTGAACACGTTCCTTCTTTGCGAAGGATACAAGATGACGACGCAGGTTTCAAGTCACCAGCTCACATCACTTGGAAACTTGTATCTTAGAGATCAAAAAGTCTAGGAATAAACGTGGGAACTGGTGCAGCATTAAGCCTCTGCAAAGATATTTAAAAACAAAGAAATGGTAAAAGGTTCTTCAGTTTGTGAGAAAGTTCAGGAAGAGAAACAGGGCTGCAAGCAACGTCAGGGCAGAGATTACGAATACTCTAGGTACAGCACAAAAGAGCAAATTTGACTTTGCATCATTTTTAAAGAGGGGTGGTAAGGGTGATCATGAAGGCAAAAGCCCAGGGGTTGATCTGAACAAGAACACTGGCAGAGGGAATAAAAAGCTTCATGAAAATTGCGAGGATTGGCTCATCTCAGTTTTAGAATCCAAAATAGATAGGCTCATAAACTGCAGGCCAAGATGCAAGATTTAAACCTCCTGAAAGGCAACAATAGAAGTTACTAAAACATGCGGCCCACTGGAGGTGGCACTGCAGGGGGACAGAGAGAAGGGAGAGAGAGATGGCAGCCTCTCCAGGCCTGGTAGTCTGACTTCAATATAAAGGTGCTTTGCAAGCAAAGAGGATTAAGGCAACCCAGAGAAAAAGGGGGAAGAGGGAATAGTTCAATATGCCAGACTAACCTGAAGGTTCCCAAAAAAGTGATTTTTTTAGACAAATGTACTACATCTTACTCACATGGACTTCAGAAGGCACAGGGAGATTTACTGGTTAAGACAGATTGGCAGAGGAATGGGAAAACAGACAAAGGAGCTGGCTTAGCAGCAGAGAGCCCCAGGTGATGCTGAATAAGAAAATACCAGCCTGGAAACCAAAGACATGCCTCAAGAATCAGCCTTGGGAACATCTGATTTTGTTAGGAATGACCTCAGCACAAATACTAGAGGCGCACTCACAGAAATGAAGGCATTTCCAAACCAGCAGAGGCACAAAGTGCCGAGCAACAGAAATTGAGGAGAGGTTTGAAATACTGATGGTGATGCACCAGCAAGCTGAACGCCAAGAAGTTTTGGAGGTAGCTACAAAAGGAGCACTGGCCACCACAGACACATCCATGAAACAGAGGTAAGGGGAGGTGATTCTGTGGTACGTTCAAGGCAGCAGTGAAAAGCCCTCTTGCCAGATCTGCTCCGGAGTGCAGCATACACTTTTTGACATGACTCAGAGGAGATTCATCCACACTGAAAACAATGACAACAGTTGTTATTCAAGAAGCTACTAGGTAAGACTTGGGTCATTTAGCACAGCAAAACCACAGGTGAGGGTATACAACCACATGTTACAGAATACAGCAAAAGTGGTAAACCACTGAAAATAAGCAGCAGTCCTTATGCAAAAGAAAAAAAAAAAAGGAGCACGAGCTCAAACGAATATATAAGCTGGCATGAATGTTCAGTCTGGGAATCAAGAGAAGGCTCCTAATCACACAACTAGATCTGTCATCTTCAGTAATGGCTTAATCTACAGGAGGAGAGAAGAGATGTAATTGTTTTTAGGCTGGACTAAGTTTACAAAAGGGATTATGAGATACTGCTTGGGAAAGCAAGGAGCTGGGTGACCCAGGAAGTCTTTCCCAGCACTAAATTACCATGAGACTAACATAGCAAGTATATGCTGTCTACACAACCACAAAGAACAAAGGTTAAACGTTGCTTTATACCCACACAGCTTTTGGAAACCAGAAAGCTGGCTCTCTTCCTCCAGACTGAGGAAATTTAAGAGTCTTGGTTTCAGAAAAAGGAAAAGAAAAAAAAAAAAAAAAAAAGGAGAGATATATTTTTCAAGTAGCTTGAACTCAAACAAACTGGCATGTGCTTGCATTTGCATAAGGACAAGTTGTTCTGTACGGCGTTCCTATAATGAGACACAGTGAGAGGCGTTCACTTAATTGTCACATAAGCACAAGTGTTTGAAATCAATCGTGCATTTCTTCTTAATAAGAGACACAGGAGAGTGAGCAATACAAAATCTGAGCTTCAACTAATCTAATTACTTACTCCATACTAAGACAAACCGCAAAGATTGCCAGTATTTCCACTTGCTTTAAGCTGACTGCATGTTTTAAAAGCTACTATGACAAGCCATTCTTCAATTAAGTTTTACTTCAAAGCCATGTTCCCAAATTAATTTACAGCTGTTGCTAAAAACCCCAAAGACTTCTCCAAGTACAGTCCAGCTGTAGTGAATCTGTAGTTGTCATTATCAAATAAAAACGTCAAAGAACATTTCTGCCCTTAAGCCATTACAACAGTTCACTTAAACACTATCCGAAAGCAAGAATTTAGACCAAACATTTGGGTGACACACAAGACAATAGGAAAGTAAGGAGAAGGCTAAATTGGTGCTAAATACTTAACTATAGGCAGACCAGCTGGTCTGTTCATACCGTTTGACTTGATGGAAGGTGGAGGATGTGGAATTCAGCGGTTCCCTGTGGAGGCCAGCTCTGCAGGAACTCTTCATCGTAACTACCTCTCCAGCTAAGGCACGCCGTCACAGCCAGTCCATCCTGGGTTACGCGCAAGGCTCCCCCATCAGCTCTCCTTGCCCCGCACACAGCTTCACCGTGTCTCTGCCACCTAAAAACTGAACGGACAAGAGGTACGTAAGAAGGTGACGTTCGATTAACAGCAGCAACTGAAGCACAGATCATCAGGACAAGGACTCTGTCCCAGGTAAATATATACACACACATACATGCATACACATACATATCTATAAACGATATATATAAAAAATATAAAAGAACTTAACATCATCATGCCATTATTGCAGCTAGAGTTTCTGAACACCATTAAAACACAAATTAACATCCCGCAAAACAGCCTGACTGCACGCACAATGCTTCTTCCTCTTATATAGGGCTGCACCACCACCCTGGCACCTCCCGTGGAACACGCTGTCCTCCGAGCTCCGTGCAAACAGGACGCACAAGATCTTTCTGCTTGTTAGCACCGCATCAAGCTTTGGAGGGAAATCGCTGCTAGCAGTAAGATTTGACGCTGCCAGGAGTTACGTTTGCGTTCTAATCAAAATAACGTGGCGGATTTCATAAAGGACAAAAAACATGCCACCATGCAGCCTCCAGGCCTTGTGAAAGCTGCCCCGTCTTTGCATCAGACACAGATAAGACAGCAGATTTCACCAAAACAGAACTGTTCCGCAGTATCTCTCATTCGCACTAGCTTGCTGCCTTCTACGCCTTGTCCTTGGAGTAGCACTTTAACATACTGCGATGGTGAAAGAACAACAACCTTCGAGTTGGAACATAAAAGGGAAGAGTGACACAGCAAGAGAGCCCTGGAAAGACTCAAATACTCAAGCCTGAGTTGCCAGCAGATTGTTTTAAAGATTGTTTGCTTCCTCTCCAGAGGACCATGCACAATGATGCCGCAATAAAGGAATGCCATTTGAAGATGCTAACTATAGAGCTGTGTCCCCAGGGGATCTGTGATTTAGTGCAGCAGGTTGTTCTCTTCTTTTCAGCAGCTTTGCCCAGTGCTGCCCTATTCCTACAGCGGCATTTCCACAGCGCAGCCCGGCAGGGGCACTCGCTGGAGGTTTGTGCATGCCCGCAGCCGAGCTCTCACAGAGATGGAGCCTCTCACATCACCCCTTTTGCAACATCTGACAAGAGAAAAAACTCCCGGGCAAAAGAGCACCTACTTACGCACTGCTCAGTTAATCAGTGCTTGACCAGTGCGGTTTACAACTCAACGCTGCCACTCAACACTCCTGGCCTGGAAAGCTCGCTCCAGCTTGGTAGCCACACTTGCCGAGAAAGCGATGAAGGATGACTTTCCAGGCAGGGAAAACAGAAACTGCCTTAGATCCAGCTGATTTGGTGTCTGCTATAGCAATTTCATGATTCCTCTAGTGATGGTGAATGAGAGGTTAACCATTTGCCTACATTTGAGTAAGCAGGAGCCTAAAATAATATATAAAATATTGTATAAACACATTCCAGTCTTCATGAAGAAATCTCTGCTGAGCTTTACACAAGGCAAAGAAACATGTTGGATGGAGAAGACAGAGGCGTTGCATTGGCAGAGCTGGAGGATGAGAGCATGCCCTCTCCTCCATGAACCCAGAAAGACAAGGAGTTCGGCTGCCGCGGTTGACAGCAGCAGAAATCAAGGCTTTGTAGTTAAACACCATTTTCATTAGACTGCCCGGAGCCTGTAACAAGGATCTACCTGCAAGAGTGAAACCTAGGCACAAAAATCAGTCATTTCTGATGTTTTGTGGGCTGTAAAAATATATATTCCCAAACAGTAATTCAGAGAAAAAAGCATATGCCTAGTGCTTTATGAAAATCAAAAGTTAAACACAAAATCATTACTTTCCCATGAACCATCAGTAAGCGGCACTGAAATCCTGACTTGTATCCAAGCTTTTGTCTGGCTTCCCCTTCTGGCTTTACTGACACTAGCATTTCAGACTCAGCAGGAACTGTATCACAGAAACATGATTATATCCACACCCAAATAAATGCAACCATACCATTTCAAGAATGCCAGTCACTTTTTCAACAGCTAAAACCCTCTCCACATATTCCTGGTTAGGAACACCAGATGTTTTGTCCTAGTCCTACTCCTTTGCAGATCAATTGAGAAGTAAACAATAAAAAGCCAGACAAAAAAATTGAAACCAAAATATGATCTTGTTTGCAGTAAGGACCTTGAGAAGCAAAACCATCAAGCAAACTTGTTCAGGGCAGGGGCAGCCACAACCCCGATCCAAGCACAGGCATTGTATGGTGGGATGTCATGCGTTTAAGAAGGGACCAGCACCTACTGGAGGGAATCAAAAGCTGACAAAATAGACACAGACAAGTTCAGATGGGCACTGCAGCACAGATCCAAACACAGCTCCATACAAAGCATGCTTTTTCCCCTCCTCTAGCTGCTGGGCTATAGAAAAGAGCTGAAATAGACTATTAATGCCAGCAAGCTACTGACAAATTCCTACTGTGTAAGTAGTAAAAAGCTGTGCTTGTGAATTAAAAACAAAAAAAAAAGGAAAAAAAAATCAGCATCCAAGCTAGCACAGAGATACTTACTGCTTTTTAACTACCACAGTGTGTTTCTTTACCAAGGCTGATCCTTATCAGTAGGTGCTTCAGCTGATTTGTTAGTTTTGCAGAGAGTTGGGTACAGCCCGAAAACTGAAATACAGATGCACACAGAAAAAAAACATAAGAGGAAGTTAAAAACCTAATCTTGTTGTTCTCCCTTTCTGAAACCGCCCCCAAACATATGCCTTTATGCATAAGATGTGGGAAGGACTCAGATTTTGGCAGCAGCAAGCATCACGTCCTCTCAGCAACGGACAGCAGTTTGCTGAATGGTCTCACAGAACTCCCCGTCTTATCATCGGTTTTGAACACTGCTGCAATTTAGGAAAACAAACGTATTAACTCAGCTGGCGTGGATAGGGGGGTCGAGGTTTCTTCATCTGTGCAGCAATACACTTTTGATAGTTTGATAACTAAGGCTTTACCGCAAGAGCAAGTGTGTTTTGAACAGTAGCAACAGTAACCGATAAACAAACGAGTCCAAAGGGTGGGCGCATCCTTTCAGAAAATCTGCTTTCTAGGAAGGAGGCAGTGGCCTCAGGGCTAGTCCTGAGCAGCACGTTTGACCACCGCCCCTCCCCGCAGGGCTAGCTTTAGGATGCTCCGCAGGGCCATCGCACGGGATCAGCCGGGCAAAGAGCATCAGCACGCTCAGGATGCAGAAGAAAGCAACGGCAAGTATTTCAGAGGGGAACTCAGAAGAGTTAATACCAAAAAACAGTCATTATGAAGGACAGGTCATCTTTTAAAAATAAAAAGTGCCAGTGCTGAGGCCTTGTAATAGAGATCTCCACTTGGGTTTTTGTTCTGGTTTTGCAAGAACAGGGTTGCACGTCCACTCCCCCCCACCTCAGCTCAAGTTCAGGTTGTGACATGATACTTGTCTCCAACAGCATATTCCACCAGACGTGCAATTCTGCCGTTTCCCAGCCTAGCCATCCCTCCAGCCCTCCCTCCCACCCCAAACACCCCTCCGGGACACCTATAACAGCACCAGACTCTCCTGAGCAAGAGGCTTTTGCAGAAAGCTTTCCCTAGTCCCACCATTCACGTCTCATGGTAACAACCAGCAATCCGCAGCAGGTCCCAGACCAGGTCGGAGAGCGAGATGATACAGCTGGTCCCCATACTCAGCTCTTAGACACCTATAGGAACACAACCCTTTCTTTTTAACTGTTCTTCGTGTAATATCTACTTATTTGAAGCACCTTAAAGAACTACCTTTTAACACTAAGTTCACCAGCTAGGTTTTACTTCTTTATTTAATAAAGCACTCTTGGGCAAAAGAAGAGAAAGCAAGCAAGAAAGCTATCTTACAAAGTTTCAGAGCGACCTCACGTTTGTGTTTCAAACAAACCCTCACACAAAACTAGGTATTTAGTAAAGACACTGTATCCAGCTTAAAAGCATTAAGAGATGCAAAGATCCATACCTACAATCAGCTGAGATTCTCCAAGTCCTGCTGAACTGCAGATCGGCCTTTTCACCTGCAGCAGGAGGCTACGGGAGTCACCACAGACATCGCTTGCCTTGGGAAACCTCCTGTGGTCAGCATCCCCTCGGTATGATGGCCAAAAGGTATAACTTTGCATAGATCTGATGTTATCTCATCTAAAAGCAATAAAGCTGCCCAGGGGCTCCAGCTGGAATAAACGAGGGGAGCTTCCTCTGTCTACTTACACACCAAAACCCTGCTGCTACCACTTCTCCTCGGCACCGGGAATCAGAGCTGGCCAAGCAGCAGGACCTCGTTACCATGGCCCTTAGCTCATTTCCCCACCAAATTGACTCCAGCCCTTCCCAAAGCTTCACTGCACCAAGCTCCCATCCGTACTCTGTACCCTGGATAACACCAGACGGAGCAGTTATTTAACTGAAATCTGAAGATTCCCAGGTAAATTTCAGCTTGGGCATCCATGTCAGCAGGGAGCACGGAGATGCTCCGAAACACTGCGCAGCCCCGCAGCCGTTTTGGTCACTGTAATTCCTGCTGTGCTGGGGTCTCATCCCGCTCTTCCTCCCAGCCCTTCCCCTGTATCAGCACTGGTTCCT
Organism: Nipponia nippon; assembly: GCF_047370975.1. Classification (NCBI taxonomy): domain Eukaryota; kingdom Metazoa; phylum Chordata; class Aves; order Pelecaniformes; family Threskiornithidae; genus Nipponia; species Nipponia nippon. The sequence goes on from NW_028262302.1 coordinate 27,605,825, forward strand.
GTCCGATTTCTCACCTGAAGCAGTTCAGGGAGCTGAACTAGGAGAAAATTAACCCAGAAGAAGTCAGCTCCCTGAACCCACTTACCCCCGGACCTGGCAGGCACTAGCAAAGCCTGGCGGGATGAGGCTCTCAGCAACTCAGACTGGACTCCGCTGTCTCAAATCATGCCAGGAAAGGCATCCGCCACAAAGTGGTTTTTAGCTTCTTTCAAGTCAGTGGAAAGGAACGCTTTTGAATGCACAGTGTGCAAATTAGTGTTTCGGAAGCGGGGAAACAAGCGTGTAGGGCTCCAAGACAACGTTTGACTCTTCCCTGCTGTCAAACAGCGCTACTTGCTGTACCGATAAGCATTCGAAATGCTTATTCTAATGAAGCACTACCGGGAGAACCTGTCTTCCTTCCAAGATCATATCAACAAAGAATGAAAGGCTTCAAATTTGTAGCTCTCATGCTTTCTCTCCTCTAGATGTGCTTAGTGTTGGAAGGACCAAGTCACCTCCTCTCCCCTCGAAAGGAAAAATCAGAAAAGGGAAAAAGACAAGAAAAGAGAAGCTCTGCTGTGCCTTGTTAACTGTTAACCCTGTATTTTAATATCTGGGGGGGGGGGGGGGAAGTTGTCACAAGTGTTTCCCTTGTTCAACTATTCCTGAAAGGTTTCAGCTGTCTTGCACAATTTGGGTAAGGACATCATCTGTTGCTCAACTGGGAAGAAGTTAAGAACTGGCTCATTAGATTTGTTCTGCTTGATCCAAGAGGAAAACAAAACCAGTAAATCCCTTACTTGCCAATGCTGCTGCAGCACCGGTGACAAACACACCCGGATCACACATTACTCTGCTTTCTAGAAAGCCAACACCTACTTTGGCAGTCCTTGTCACCGTGTAATCTACAGTGTGCCCCAAATGATAAACGGGGGAGCTAAACACCCCTGAGCGGGGCTACAGCGTCCTCAGGTTACTGGGTACGGGTAAAGATACTCACTGTAACGCTGCGCATTCGAGGCCGCGTGATCCATGAGCCACGTCTGAATTATTTAGCGTATGAAACTAGATTTGTTTTGCCATGCAGATTCTGAATTAATGAAAGCTCAGCTGAAAGGCTACTTTCTTGGGGCGAGGGGAAGGAGAAAGCTTCCAGAAGCCTTCCTATTATAGAAGCAATAGAGCTGGTTCCAAAAATAGTAGAGAAGCACTCCCAGAGCTCTGGAGACGTTGTGCCCTCCTTTTGTAAGGCTGAGGTCTCGCTGGATTGCTCCTGTACATGCAAAGAATGGTAGCAACGACTGCAAGATGCAGAAGTGACGTTAAATGGGAGTTTTAGGACGAACACCAGAGACACAAATCCAGACAGCCTACATGAAAGAGATCAGCTTGAATGCCAACAGAGAGCCAACCTGTCCCACTTTAGAGAAAGCCAGTTAAAACCAGCAAGAAGAATCCCATCTTTGTCAAGAACGCAATGTTAGTTTGCTAAAGAATATTATTATTACAACACAGATGTGGCAGATTAGGATTGTCAACAGTAATTTCATCACCCTGTTTCGCCTGTGGATGTCAGGGATCCTGGCTGGAGAGGTCCACTCGACTCATTTTGGCACACGTTCGGTAGATTCGTTTTTGCTGCGACAGCTAATAAATTGACCATCACATGGCCTGCCTGACAGTAATTACTCACTAGTTAGCCCATAATAGTTTGTTAGCGATCCAGCAGCACGGTGTAACAACCCGCTCTAATTCTTAAAAGTTTTCTTTGCCTGTTCTGTGGCAGCTCTTATAACACGGTGAAAATAAACCCGTTTGCAGTACTCCTCTGATTACAAGCTTATCTTTGCATCTATGTACTCCAGCATAGGACGGGCCATTTTACTGGCATATACTGACAAAGTAAAATGTAAGCAGGAAACCAAAAAGCTCATAGTTAACACTATATAGGCAAGAAGTCCCCCTGCACCATGGCACACAGTGCACAGTAATAATTGCTTCTGTACATCTCTCCATGGGGTGTTAAATGGCTTCTAAAGTAGAAGAGCAAACCTACAGCTAACTTCTAAATATCCAGTAAATAAATAAATACAGTTCCTTCTTTAGAACTTTGCTAATAAGGAAAACCCCACAGCAGGTGACTCAATGTTAAACAGTAAATTTATCAGCTTTGAAACTTAATTCACTGAATTAAATATGGCTTTATCTGGTTTATATGGCTATAACCGGTTTGGACCACCCTTTGGGCCGATAGTTCTCCTTTCACAGAGACCGCCCCGTATACCCTGATCACAGGTCCAGCCCTAAATACTTTAGCAGGATAAGAGGTAATTCAGTTTTGTTTACTTCTGTGGAATCTTACCCTTTAACCAAAAGGTTATGTTGTGGATTTCACTGTCCTATACCACTGTGGATACCTCCTCAACAAAAGGCAGGCACAAAACAAAACAAAAACACACAAAATACAACCCTCCCCCAAAAAACAACCAAATAAAAACCACACACACACACAAAGACTCAAAGCAGAACAACGTTATTTTGCCCACATGGATTCACTCCACCAATCCATTGCAGAGTCGAGAGGTTACAGTATTCACTAGGCACCTCTAAAGCATCCAAGTTTTTCCTAAGGGTCTCCAAAAATCAAATTCAACAGAAACCTTGCTCAGCAACACAAACACTGGATTAAATATAAAAATACTTAAAAACAAAGTTTTAGAAGTAACTGTGCCATTAGTTGCAAGTATTTCTGTAATTCAAAATGCCCAACTTTTTCTATCATACTCCTGAACCCACCCTGTTTTCACATACTAGCATCTTCCAGAATTTTTTGCACCGTCGTCTCATGTTTTGTCATGAAATCTTAAATCCTTTCAAATTTTTGTTTGAACTAGGACACCGTTGATGCCCCGATGTCATGCTTTCACAGAAAACTATCTTTCATCTTGCAAGGATAATGTAAAAACGCCGAACTCTGAAATTTCAAATTTATAGGTCAGCAGTTTACAAAACAATTCTGCTCTGCAAACTTAGGAAAACAGCTATACTAAGTATACCCAACTTCAGGACAGATTTCATATAAAAGGGAGCTCAAACTATTTTTCACAGAACGTTTTATAACAAAGTGCATCATTAGATCTGCTGAGGACAGAAAACTTCCAACACAACGGATTCATTAGGAGCGTCTAAAAACAACCCACCCACCCACGAACGAACAAGACACCACCACCCACACCCTCTCAACAAGCTTTGGATTCGCTGGTCTTTCCAGTGGTGTCTTATAAAACAAATCCAAAAGCCCCCAAAGAACAGGCTACAATCTAAGAGAAAAGAAAAAAAAAAATCACTAATTAGTGTCAGGTTCTGAGATGGCCTCTGTGGGAGGAGGTCATGGCTGCCCCAGGCCCTACGATCCACTGGTGCTGGGGAAATATATTTAAGAAAGGGCAAAAACCCATCGAGGTCAGAAAAGGAAAGGGAGGAGGTGCTCCATGGCAGGGCAGGTATTCCCCTGCAGCGAAACGGGAGGACAAAGGTGTTGGTTTAATGTTTATCTCCTTGTTTCTCACTGCCTAAATCTATTTTAACTGGTGATAAATTAATTTGCCTGGTTTGCCCTGACTTTATCTCGACGCAGCAGCTTTCTAAGCCTGTTGCCGCCCTGTGCCACTGAGGAGGGGGGGCAAGCGAGCAGCTGGGTGGGCTGTTGGCCAAGGCTAACTTTTCACAAAACTTTTCACATGACTTTTCACAAAATCTAAAGAAATTAAAGTTATCCTGACTCTGCCATTAAGTGCTGGTGCTGTTTAACTGACACCACGCACAAGAATCATACATTTTCAATTAGACTGCACATCGAAGGCTGCCAATCTTCACTCTTCATTAGAAGATTAATTTGTCATGGTGCCGGAGACATTTGCTCACCACAGGCAGGATGAGGCCCCATCATTTCAATCCAGCAGCATATATTTTGCCCACCACCGTGCACTGCGCTATCAGCTCTCCAACAGCTCCAGCCTGCAACATGAAGTCATACACGTGCGTGGCAAGGAAAGAGGACAGCAGGGCGTCAAAGACAGCAAAATAAAGACGTAATCCAAACCAGTGACAGAAGGAATAACACGGCAACGCAGATGAGACTCACGACAGCGCTTGGCACAACACCACGATCAAAGCAGACCCCCTAGTTATCCGTCATACAAAAGGAGCGCTTGCAGCCATCACACGGCAGAGCTCGGCCACGCACACGCTGCCCGCTCCCGCTGAGCTGAGGGAGGAAACGGCGCGTCGGTGAGCGGAGCTGGGGCCGCACAAACGCAGGTGGACGATCCAGGGAACAGCATCTGGATGTGGAGGATGTTCCTCACCACTAAACTGCTTTGCAGCCTGCAAGACACAGAACCTGCTCCAAGAGGACAGAAAGGATTTTGAACGCTTAAAAGCACAGGCGTGTGACCAGTGACACACTAAGGCTAAATTGCTTAAGATGAAGACAGAAGGCAGGCAATAGTAGACACTAAAAATCTTTCCCAGCCAAAGTATCTGCTTGTTTTTATACAAATTCTTAAAAGAACATCACACACAGAATGTCTTCTGCTGAACTAACTCAGCTACAGATAAGCTTGGCTTTTTGGCAGGTAAACTGCAGTAGAGACCAACATTAAATACAGTATCTTTTTGCATGATTGTTTTAAAAGACTGTTTAAAATCTAAGCTAATTTTGAAACCTACCAATTCCATGGGTCTTTAATCTTTTTTTGGCTACATTTTTAAAGATTTTTTTTTCCATTAATAACTCAGAGTTACTTGAAGTAAAAAAGTTTTATATTTTCAGAGCTTCGTAGTCGATATGCCTAGCAACTAACACAATTAAATTTTCAGAAATTCCAAGCATAGCACGAATTCTGCTGTAATTCATTCTTGGAAGAAAAAAAAGGCAGGCCCCAAAATAGCATCTAAATTTCAGTAAAGGATAACTTCTGCACGCTCAAGTGCCTTGTTAACTGTGAGAACTTTTGCTGCAAGTCTTTCACTTTTCATGTTTCATCTTCAAAATTCAGTAGCACGGACCTACAACAGGACACCAGAAATAATTCTGGTGCCATTCTTTCCAGATAATGACCATTTTAGAACTATGACCTTTCCTAAAAGTTCATCTGAAAAGACCAGATTCAGGTTTGTTTCACACTACTTTTAAACTTATTAATGCAAAACCAGCTTTATAAAGGAAGACAGACAAGGAAAAATATATGTATTGCTTTCTGACTCGGCATTCCCCACTGCTCCCCCCCAGTACAATCAATATTCTTTTTTCAGGGTTTCCTCCTCTTGGACAAAACAGACAAAGTATGAATGAGAAGAACCAAATCAGCAGGAAAACTAAGCAGAAAATAAGGTACCCACAACTGCGTTTTAAAAAGGATGGGTTAAGTGAACCAGATTTTGAGCTGGGGACTGTTACTGTGCTGTGGAAATACTCAGCACATTTTTAGGCTCCCCAGCGGAGCAGCTAGTGTGAGCACACCATACAGCAGAAGACCGTAACCTTACAAATCAAACATGCCAGCTCCACAGCTCCTACTCACCACGCCGGCTTTCGTCAACAAATTGCTACCAAATCCCTCTCCCAAAAGCCAGCTGAAGTTTGCTAGCCTGAAAACTAAATTACCGAAGTAATCACCAAGCCCCATCAGCTTGATCTCTCACTATTTAACATCTCATACTAATTCTCTATGAGCTTGCAGGAAATAGTTTCAAACAGCTCCCTCAAGAAAATAAGTTTCAAGCCTTAGTTTTTCCATTCTGAGCCATCCCTGCACTATTTCATAGCTCTGATAATTGTACCACTGACTAACCTCCAACTGGGAATAGCTGTTTTTATCATCACTATTAAAAACAGTCCCTCACACTGTTAGGAATCTGGAAACTCATTGTAGCCGCATCCCACCCTTCGGCCTCTCAAAACACTACCGAGCGATGAAACTATGTGCTGAAACCAGAGGATCCCTGTGCTGAACAACTCCTGTAATTTCTGGGTAATTACAACTGCTTCCTAAGCAAATGCAGCCATGGAGGTTTGCTTATTGATTTTAGAAGGGCAAGTGGTGCGAGATCTTAGAAAGTCAAAGTGAACTTCAACTTTTCCATACTGTGGAAAAGTATTTTATTTTTAGATGTGTAGCAGTGAGGCGCATGTTAAAAAGCCTCACACATTCATCCAGCTTTGTAGTTGTGTTTTTTTTAGAAGATTCACCTGCAGCTTTCCCTTCCTAATACTACATTATCTTGGTTTTTAAACATTACCTAGAAGAGTGACTGACAGCTCTCAGAGAAGTAGCAGGATTAAAAAAATACAAAAAAAACAAAAAACCAACAAAACCCCACAGTTGAAAAAAGAGTGGATTTAAAAAACAGCTTTTTAATTATCTGAAGGTACAGTTGCCAAGTAGACAGCAAAGAGGCTGTGCATCGCATACAGACAGGAAAATTCCCCCGGGTTTATTTCACAGCCAATTACAGTGGATTAACCTATTAGTAAGAGCAAAATATATATATTTTTTTCTTAAATGCAAGTTTCAACAACTTGAAAAATCATTGCCACTCATACTTTGATACACAGGATCAGCAATCTGTTTTATCACACTTCCAGTCATCTCAGTCCATAAACACACCCTACAAGCAACTTCTCCCTATTTTTTAAGGCATCTTCTGTCATTATTTCCTTCTCGGGGAACGGCATCCCTCCTGGCTTCCTGCTTCGAGTATCATTTTATACACCCACTATGGTATTTCTTTATTGTCATTAAAGAGAAGCATCAAAGACCTCCAACCTCTGTCATACAGACCCTTGCACAAACTCACAGGTGCTTATATTATTCACTTCTGCCTCTGCGAGATGTCACCGTACAACATATTTGTCCAACAGAAAAGCATCACAGCACCGAAGAGCAGCTTTCCAGGATCCCAGTGCTAAATACTGGGTGTGCCTACTTTTGTTTGGTATCAAGTTCCTTCTGCTGGCTCCGCTGTAAGAGCGAACTACATGGATAGTTAAGTTTTTCCCCACCTCCAAAAACATCTGTTCTTTTTCTAAGTTCCCCAGACTTCCTTCCCCTTTACCGTATCACAAAGCCTCTCTTTTTAGCAAGGCTGCCTTCTTGATAGTCCATCACCATTATCTTCTTGTTCGCTGCAGCGTGAATCACTGAATCTTGCAGAGCTTCCAGCCCTTTCAGCTCAAGGCCAGGCACCGAATTCAAGCATCCTGATTTAGAGAGAGGGTTGTTAAACTCCCTCCCGGCCTCTTTTTTAACACTCTACAGCTTCCTGTCCTGGGAGGCAACCCAACTGCTATAAGAAATGCCAGTTTCTGTTAAATATCCTCAATTCCTGTGACACTGAACATTTAAAACAATTACGTTACTTCCAAATCTTGTGTTGTAACAGCCTTTACTCTACAACATGTGGAGATGAGCAAAAATGACTTCAGCACGGAGTTTTAGTTGGTTATTTGCTGAATCCCACAGCATTTCCAGTTAACATTCAGGCTTGGCACGACCGACCATCCGCTCAAACACACAGCACAATCTCACCCCTCAAAACCCCACTGTTCAACCTAAAGGCACTTTTTTTTTTTTTTTTATTTTAAGGGTGCATCAGCTGCTAACTGAAAGCGGGAATGCTTCATTTAGCACACACACTTGTTAAACTGCTCACAGCATGCAAATAAAATACCGCATTGTGCAAAAGTCATTCAGTCTCCCCATCCCTAGATATGAGCAATGGAACCGCGTCCAGGAAAGAGAAACTTGGAACAACATGCAAATATTTCAGCCCCTTATTCCCAATATTGACATACTACACTAAAACCCACATCCCTGTCATGCCGGGGGGTGACCATGTTGAGAATCTGCTGTACGTAATGGGTGGGAAAACGACCATTATCTGTCTTGCCCCGGTACTGCACCCTTTTATTTGTAGTTATTACTGCAAACTGCCTTTTTTTTCCAGACAATGGTTGTGTTATTATAGGTACCTTCATGCCGTGCCAAAGCACATACACACAGCAATTCAGAACAATCAGCCTTGTTTTCATGGGAGCAAAGGTTGCAGCCAAATGAAATGGGTGGAGATCACATTAAACAATCTTGGAATCTGCTAATAGGATATAGGAAAATGTGACCATAATGCAGATGCAGAATTCCCCTTTCACCTTCCAATGTTATGGATAAAATAAAAGCTTTGGAAAACCAATTAAACTGTTTGAACAACATTAAGCAAGCCGAAGTGTTCTCAGTGCGCTTACAAGACCACTGAGAAGTTCTTTAAAATTAAAACAAGGAACTGCCCTTTCAAAGCTCTGAAACCAGAGAGCAAGTTTCCCCACCCCAGAACACCACCTGTGTAAAAGATACAGGATACCTGCAAGACGCCTGCTTATCCACGGCAAAGAGAAGCTCATCGCGACGACTGTCTTATTAAAGACACGATCAGCCCCTCCTCTGTCCAAGAGAGGAATTTTCATACCAAAGCACCTTGCTTGGTCAGCTGTAACCTGCATTCCCCTTGTTTGCTTTTGAGATGTGCATTAGTCAGCTTTCTCCTTCACAAATCTGATCGTGCCTCTGCATGATCATACACTGAAGTCATGTCCTTGAGTCTGTGACATCAGTCTGTTGCCATGGTAATGTACGGGGCAGTCCAAAATTCAGTATTATGGCATCACTGCAGGATCAGACAGCAGAGCAAGCCAACGCCTGAGAGCTGGTTAACGCAGCACAAACAGCTAAGACATTTCAATCTAAATGTTAAAGCGTAACTGCACTTTATCATGATATTCTTCATAAATACGGCTAGAAGGCTCTCGTCAAGAAAGATGATCCAGAAGGTCATTAACTTGAAGACAAACAGGCAAGCCATCATGCGTCACTAAAAAGGGCAATATGTTTCCAAGGATGGCCACCAAGTAGGAAGAAAGCTTAGCTCAGCTCTCTGAACAGAAACCACCATCTGTTCCTAAGGCAACACCAGACCTGCTAAAGAGATCCTTCACAGAGAAACAGGGATGGCCCCTTGGCACCCCAGATCGAGTGCTGGGTTGCACACAGTTTTTCTGGAAATCAGAGACCGGAGTGCCACAGCGCTGCCACCCTTCTGGAAGGGACAGCATTACCTAAGACATGGTTCTTCAATTTCGAGCTTTGAAGCAAAGATCAGCGCATCGTTAACCCAACCTATAACAAAGCCATGTAGTTAAAAAAGGGTGGTACCTTCAAAGAGTTGTTATTCCATGTAGGGTTAGACATTACAGTTCTGTAGGTTTCTTGCACACTCACGAGAATGGCATTTCTGAAGAGCAAAAGGGAAGGAAAAAGGAAATTAGTTACACATTAATGGCATTACAACTACTAACCAGCTCTTAAAACCCGAAAGATCCGGTTTGCCCAATGCAAAGGGCACAAGGAGACAACAATCAATGCACTGCTGACATGTGGAGCACCACCAGTTCAAGGAGGTCTTAGTGCCGACCCACCGAGTACACCCCGGAAAGCAACTACAGCCGAAGGCGGCTGCCCTGCCACAAGGAGAAGTCCCATGGGGTGGCTGGGCAGAAGCTGCTTTGGCATCGTGGGAGCGCAGGCTGCAGGGACAGCAAAGAGGAGAGACCACAAAGCTCTCAGTAGCCACGCTGGACCCCATTCTTTACCTGTTCCTCCTTTCTTACCAAGCACGTGTGTTTAGGGGTCTGGGTGCGGATTTCCCAGTCACTGCTCTAACACCCAAATTCCTCAAGACCCTTGAGCGTCATTGCTTCTCCGTGCTCAGCCTCTGTGTAAACCCAGCCACTCCCCGTACGCTTGACTAGTTTCAGTTCACCTCCTTCCGCTTTCTCCTATTAATCCACGCATCTCCTATAACTCACTCAACACTTCCTTCTGCAAAGCTGACCTCCATCCTTCCTATAACCTCAGGCGCACCCACAATTTCTTAACAGTGCCATTAACAAGCTGCAGGCACAACAAGGAACATTTCATGTTCTCTACACGGATGTAACCCTCTCCTAAGCCCTCCACCCAGGTCCCTGGCTATAATTACCCCATGCTGCGTTATCTAATACCGAGCACAAGCCTCGGGGCTGGGAACCATTGTTTATTTGTCTCTGCAATGCCACACACCCCAGTGGTGTTGTATAAATAAATTCCATGACCTGTTTGAGCCTGAGCTTGATTCAGACCTGAATTATACCAGTTTCTAAATGACTGGTGCGAATACCTTCACTTGCTCCCTGCTCACTTTAGCAATACCAGCTTAAGCAATCAGCCACCATAGGCAGCTCCGGTGCCAAACATCATGACAGCTAATTGCTCCTATGGACCACAACTGCAGAGAAAACAAAAATTAAATCCCTCTACTTTTAAATACAAATTGCAAATTATAAAGGGAAGAAGAGACAAGCAAGAGACACGCTGCTGTCAGCATGAGGACACCTGAATGACAAGTTCCACGTGCCAATGTCACCTCTCAGCCACCAAAGCATCCAGGCTTTGCCCCAGCCTCAGCCCTTCAACACCCAGCAGGTTACCCAGCTGCAAGCCTGAAGTACTGCGGGGGCTGAGATTCTGGAGGCAACTCCAAGCCAAATGGATTTCAGAGCAAAATAAAGCCAGCAGGCTTCATCTCCATGGAGCTCCTGCAACATAACATAGGCTGAACAAGTTACTCAGGGCAGAGGTCTTACTTATTAACTACCTAGTAAATTCAGATTAAAGTCGGACAGCTTTTCCCCTTCCCTCGCATAAAGATCAGATGCTATTCAGCCCTGAGGAATCAATCCAGCTTCTGCAATAAGGAAAACTTGCTCACAGCTACATGACACCACACCATCTACAGGATTGTGGCCCTTCAGGTACTCATTAAACTTTTTCCCCAGAAAAGTTTCCAGTACCGGATAATTTGCCTTCAATTCATTTTCTACAGTCAAGATGGACCATAACTGGTGCTGGATATTGAAGCACACGAGTAGCCCTGGTGCACCCATCCCAGCTTGCAAACACACCAATGCGAAGACCTATGGACACTCATCATCTACCCCCCCAGTCTCATCTGCCGACTCAAGCAACCATACCTTGCTTCAGAGGGGCAATCAAACCCCCAAGCCAAACACAAGAGAGAGGAAGGCAGTACTGAGGCACACTTCAACCATTACGAGGTAAATAAAGGCTGGAAAAGAGCCAAGGCTGGGTGGCTGCCGTGGAAGCTTGGTTAACAAACTTCAAGAGAAGCGAAGCACGGAGAAGGCAACTGCAGCATCCCAAATGGCCACAAGAGCCTCGACAACTTGCACAAACCCAAGGGCAATTCCAAAATACTAAGCGCAGCGCTGGGAAGGCAAACAGACCATTTTGAGATGTAGGATTAGCTTTTTTTACTGGAGAAAGGGAACACAACTGCAGACAACCATTCAACAACTAACAAAGCAGAATCCAGCACTGTGGGTTTGAGACGTGTGTGAGAGACACCATTTTATCAGCTAGCAGTCCACCTCAGCACAAAAGATGCCAAGCTCTTGCTCTAAGCGATGGTGTTCACCCTCATCGTAAGCGTACAGGTGGAGGACCTTCGCCCACTCGCAGGAAGGAGCTGTGCTTTGCAGACCCTTCCTCACCACCCAGCTGAGCCTCCTGTCCATAGGCGAGTCCCTTTCCACCTATATTACCCTCAGAGCAGGTTGACCAGCATGAAAAAACCTTACTGCAGGCAATCCTTTAGTTTCTTTTCCCTACAAAGGCAAGGCCCCAGACTTCTTCAAAAAAGACAGCAGGGCACCCATGCTCCCACATGAGACTCATGTCCTACAACCTTCTCCCAAGGAAACTGTGGCTAGGAACAGGCTGGGTTGACTTCCCCAGTGGCCTGGGGGTCGGGCAGCCCTGCTGCCAGATAACGCTCCAGGCTTGAACCTTGTTTTTATTTAGGCAATACCCAATCCAACCTGCCAGCCTCCTGTCCCTCCAATATCAGTGGCTACGAATGGATCCAGGAGTCTGATCAGCTACAGATTTTCACAGGAATAAAGTATTTTCCCCCTATATAGATAAATAAATACCTCCTCAAAAAAAGGTAATACAGTTCATCTCATTAAAAGAAACCATATCGTTCTCATCAAAGCATGGATCCACTCCAGTGCACGACGCGCAGGCCAGTTAGCAAAGCATTTTCGGGTCTTTCCCTCTGAAAGCCACCCTATAAACGCAAGACCTGACTAAGGGGCCTTGTACTCTAATTCTTTCGAATTCACCATCACTTCAACTTAAGTTATTCAAGAGCTTAATGCTGCAGTTGGATCCATACCGAGTGACTCTATACGATCAACCCTATCGGCCAAGTTACAACCAATACAACCAAGCCCAAACTTAGAAAAACTATCAACATTAAAAAAAAGCGTATTACATTTTATTTCCCAAGATATTTTACCCATCAACAAATATCTGTCTTAGTGGGCTACCATCCTCCCATCGTCCTGACCCAAAAGCATTCTGCCTGGAGTCCACGCAGAGCCTGCGAGAACAGACCCGCTTTGGGGCAGCGACAGTTGAGTTCCATTTAATGCGAAAACAAACTACTTTTCCATTCAAGTCAAGAGCAGAGAAAAAGAATTGTACGCAGCTCAGACTGCACAGGCAGCTGTCTGTTTAGGAACAGATCAGATTTAAGAGTTCTATGGCAATCCAGGAGAAGTTAGCCTGACAAGAGTTTAAGCTTTGCCCAGTACCACGCGATGCAAAATCCAGGCACTTGTCTGTGGTGCTCTCACGGCCTTAAGCCAGTACCTCAAAATCATCACCTTTCAAAAACATCAGTTCCAAGAAGGCATTTTATCAGGATTCAACCTGATGCACAAATGCACTTTTATCCTCTTTCGAAGACAGGCAAAACCCCTCTCTGAAGCTCTGCCCAGTAATTCTCTTTTGCATCATATGGGTTGCATCTAAAGCCATGTCTGGGAAACCAAAACTACGCAGTTCTGCTCCAAACTCATCAACGTGGCCGCTCTCACCGCAGGGACTCCTATTCTGCAGCAGCAGAGGTGTGCTCGGGCTGTTTTACTTGACTATGTAGGGCCTAATGCAGACAGAGGAACTAATTAACAGGTATCACTATGGAAAGGAAATATAATTTAAACGCTCATTGGTTTATATCTAAACGCTTTGAGACATCTAACGTCAAAGCTAAACCGATCTTCACCTGGCAAAGTACTTGGGAAAGCCTTCAACTGAAGCTGCCAGGTAAGGGAACACAGTATTTTAGGTACGTACACTGGGGACATGCCTCTAAGAAGTACAAAGCCCAGAGAAGCATCATGACAGATGCAAAAAAAAACCAAAACCAAAACCACCCAACCTAACCAAAAAACCCACCACCTTTGTCCTGGCTAACATTCACATAACGAAATTACAGTTTCACTCCAGGGAAAAAGCACTTAAGTTTTGTTTAAAGTGCTGCAAGCCACGCCACTTACTGCTATCAGAGCAGACTGCAGGGCTGCTCCAATGACTACCCAGTAATGAGGTAACTGGAATGGGAAGGTATGCAATTAGTCCCATCTCCTCTTCCTCCTCCCCCCCTCAAAAGAAAAAAAAACAGCACAGACATTATCACCTCTCCCTCCAGCTCTGCTACCCTCATCACTTAAAATACCTCCAAAAGCAAAGTAGGGCTGTCGCTTACAAGCTGCTAACAAGCCTGGCTTGGCCCTGACTGGCAGCAAAGACGATATTCACAGCATCTCCCCAGAAGAAACTTACTGGTTTACTTAATGGGATGTTTTCTCAAGTACCCACACACATGCATATATTAAGCTCAACATGCCTGCATTTAGCTGTTCGGTAAAAGCACACCAGTTTTCAGAGGAAAAAAAAAATCATTGCTGTTCCTACTAGCTTTAAGTTAAGGCATCTCTCACTAATCCTCCTGGGCACGACCACTGTGAAGGGAATATATGAATATATTGAAGTCAGGACACAGGTATCGCTTGCTGGCACTCTGTCTAGCTTTACTGACTCCAGCCTGAAAACACTGGCTTGTTTTACCTGAGCAATTTACATCCCACCTTCCCCTAAAAAGCTGCGCTTTATGTTTGCAAAGTGGTATATGCAGCTTCTTCCATAACTGCGACTAATATATGGAAGACACAGAAAAGCCCCAGACACCCCAAAGCCAAACGGCAACTCACAGTAAATCCCTGCTTCCATACTGCAATTCTGATAAAATATATGTTGACATTTATTCATGCTCAAAAGCTCACTCATCCTCCCCTCCACCCCAGCGATACCAGTTGGTCTAATTAAAGACATGCCTCCTCAGAACAGCCTCTGCCTCACGTATACCCCAGTAAAGTTTCTCTATCTGGGATCACAGACTTTTTCTTTTTTTTAAATCTCTAGGCTTCTCCAAATGGAAAGCAGCCTGACAGACTCCTCTGTCCTTAACCATCTTCGTTCTGCCTGGACAGCCACCTGATGAAAAACAATTTCTTACCGGTATGCTGTGACACAAGTAACACAAGAGAGGGCTGGGGAACAGGGGGGGATTCCCCCAGCGCTAAAAAAGGAATTTAAAAAGAAAAAAACAAAAAACCCAAACAAAAAAAAAAACCCAAACCAAAAACCTGAAACCAATATTAATGCAACTAGCAACATCAATGAACTTGCTCTGTATAGCTCCACTACAGAGGCAACAATTTTACACTCAGATTAAGTTCCTTGACTTTTTTCTGAGTCAAGTTCTTCCTAAACTCTTAAAAATGTTTTCCCAAAGACGAGTGAGCCATCCGTGCAGGACACCCTGGTGCCTTCACTTCCTTGGATTCAGTCAGGCCAGGGATGAAGCTGTGCTAACTTCACAAAATCCATACACAACCCTTTCCTCGCTGATTACACCTACTGATCCAAAAGAAGAAAAAGGGGGGGGGGGAAAAACCTTTTAAGGCGAGAAGAGTATGCAGAATGCTGTACAGGCATTTGCTACAAAGGTATGTAAACTACTATTATTTATCCTACAATTTACCCCGAAGCCTACAGCTGACACATCAGCGGACACCATTTTAATAATCCCATAAGCAGTTAAAGCAATCATTAGGAAAACTGGTTTAGTCCACTGTCAGCGGCATCCCATGCTCCATCGGCGGAGGGAGCGTGACCCAAACCGCTCTGAGCTCCCCTTCGTAGCACGGGCTGCAAAGCTGCATTAAAAGAGAATTCCCAGTCACTTGTACCAAAGCCACCTCTCCAACTGCTTCTGCTGCGAGACCAATTCAAAACAAGTTATTATACATTTTAATATGACTACATCTGCAGTCCTACTGCATCTAAAAAAAAAAAAAACAAAACACTCATAAGCATTCTAAGAAAAAAATCCCTGAATTTCTCTTAACACCATGGAAGATGGATTCATTGCTATCAGTAATACTCCCACAGCCCACATTTCAGAAGCGGTAACAGATTTACTTAGATTTCAGACGCATAAACAAGCACTCTTTGCATCACTTCATTCATGTGTTTATTAAGATAAAGCAACCTCATTAAAAACCGACGGTAGAGTACCATCCTTCTTTAGAAAGGAAATTAAATGGGAAAAAAGTGAGAAACCAACAGTCTGTCCCACACTTGATGGTAAGCCCTGGTGCCCTGATGGTTAAACCGAGGTCTTAGAAACCCATTTCCAGAGGACAGGCTTTCCTTAAAGGGTTTTTTTTCTTAGAGTTCATTTTGTGAAGTCTGGACATTTGCCTCAAGCTACCAAACCTTGCGCACCATGACTGTTCAGCAGTGGAATGCCCGGGGCGCAGACGCCCTGCGCGGGGACAGCCGTCCTCTCCCCGGGACGGGGACACGTGCAGGCGGTCAGGAAGGCAAATGAATGAGAAAACGGCAGTCAGCGTGATAGGCAGCAACACCAAAGCAAGAGCAGCCTAGTAGCAGGAGGATAAGGGGCAGCTCCTCATACGTGCTTACAGGGAGCTTCTCTCAACCTCAGGAGTCAGGAGAGGAGGGAGCACAAAAGGTTTGAAGACATAAATATATTAGACTCGCAGTCCCAGCGCCAGAGTGGAGGCTTCATGATGGAACGGATTTTTACGCTCTGCAATAAAGACTTAGGTGAGGCAAAGTTCAGAACAAAGACCTCAATGAAGAGCTTTATACATCAAAAGAGAAGTGGGTTGCCTCTGGAAGCACGTGAGCCGGTTAACACAAACCCCAGTTCAACACTAGCTACTATCACTCCGTACACAGCAAGTCCTGTTTGAACCCAGGGTCCAAACTCTTTGCTAAAATATAGCCTCCAGCACGACACATTGCAGAAAGCCAAACCACAGGCACAAGCCATGAGTTAGTCTTTGAAGTTTAGATACAACCGAGAATTATTTCATCTACCTAGATGCAGACGGATAGCTGCTGCCTTTGATGCTACAAGAAATTTGGGTCTTAAACTGCCCAAGAACTTCAAATTGCTTGCTGGGCTGTGGAGTGGCAACACCCAAGCCTACACATACACATGAACATAATTATGCCTGGTCTAGACATGGGGGGGGGGGAAATCTTTTCAGTGATGTTAGCCTGCAAAGAAAATAACAGCATCTACAAAGAAATCTCTAGAGTGACTTATGAACGAGATTTTATGCTTGGCTTTCTGCCAATTAGAGAGGCATTAAAGAGCCTAGCGATATAACCCTGTTCATCCCAAGGAAGAAACTGCATTCTTAAGTGATCAACGGAATAAGAGGGAGGAGGAAAGAGGGACAAAGACACGGGACTGCAATTGCACATAGCAAAATAGGATGTTTCTGATGGTCCTGAAACAGAAAGCGGGCTAAGACTGTAACACAGAAAGAACAGTTCACATTTTAAAATTAATCCAGTATATTGCATCCAAAAGAAAATTAGTCAGTAGATAACAACATTCCAATAAAGCAGACAGTATCTTTTACTATAAAATTCCAAACATTGTAATATTTTACACATTATACGCTTCCCCTGACTGCCAACCAGCAAAACCAATAAAAGGAGTAAAAGCAAACCAAGTGGAAAAGGCACTGCTAGAAACCTTGAGAAGCTGAAAATGTGTCAAAATCCAGCCTTTTAGGAAGACAGAACATTTAGTAGCTATCTGCAGTGATGATTTTAAGCTCCAAAGAGTTTGGATATAAGAATTCACATCATGAGACCAGCTTTTAACAGAAGTAGAACCAGACTTGACATGCCCCAGTTTCCCCAAGGTTACTTTTTTGAAAACCATCTACACCTAAAACATTTCCAGTGCTCTTCTCACACTGCAGAAGAGCAACCGAAACCTAGTTTCTAATTTTACTGTTCTAGCATTAGGTTTATGAGAACTTAATTTCAACACTTTTTTTTATTTGAACGACGGAAGGAATTCTGCATTAGATTGCAGGTTGCAAGTTACTGGAAATGGCAGCAAGCTGGTGTTATATATATAAGTCATTTCAAGGAGAGAAAAAAAAAAATGTTACTGAAGCTTACTAAATCAAAGCTTGTAAAACACCAAAAATACAAAATGAGCTAGAAGTAGCTGAGGAGTTGCTAGGCATGTTTAAAGTTAATAGAATTCTGAATTAAATGGCTGCCGCTTAGGTTTGCCAAAAAATTATGCAAATTTCCAAAGTTCATACATAGTAATTAGCACAGCAAAAAACGGGTCCCAAATAAGTGATGAAGTTAGCCTCGCTCTTATTTTTCCAGCAGATGGAATTAGCTGCGTGTGAAGTTATTTTTTGCAATCAGAGATTAAACATATTATCCTGAATATCAATTCTGCAAGTACGACATATTGGATATATGCAAACGTGGCATCAGGAACATGCAAAAACCAATTTGAATCCTTCCTTTTCCATCATTCTAAACAAGACACTAAAGAGGCTGGGGGAGGGTTTACATATTTAATAATTCATTTTTCAAACCGGTTGACTATCTGCCGACAATTTAGCTGAAACAAGTTCTCTCAAAGTACATTAGCGTTAATAGGCCAAACAGGTTTTTCCGAAGAAAAATGTCTGCCTGGACTAAAAAGACATCCTCCTGATGTGCTAATTGACAGATCACAAAAAGCCATCCAAATTGCAAGCTCAAACAACGTGCATAAACTGAAAGTCTCCAGCTTTTACCCGTTACTTCTCCGAAACCTGGTTTACAGGCGTCTCCATGATATGTTGTGTATCATATACTGTAACGCACAAACCCGCCTTTTCCATTCCTATTACTGATCTGTCACTTCATGCTTAGAAAGACGCAGCCTTCTCCTAAGCCCTGTTAGGCTCAAGCTACCTGCAGCAACGCACTGAGCGATGGCTGAACCGCGTCTGTGCCCTTGACCAAAATACTCCACCTGCGTTCCACATTCTGAATTTAGTTTCTCTCAAGCGCTCGAGCCAAGAGCTGCCCCAGTACAGCAAGTTACTCTCAAAGACACTGAAAGACCCAGCAACTTTTCCCAGTTGCTTGCCTGCCTTAACCTTGGTATTTATATCATGCTTATAGCAGCACGATCCATAAAGATGTGTGTCAATGCGTGCAACCAGTTTAGAGGGCACCCACCTGGGAGCATCCAACCTCCTACCGCAAGCATCAGCAGACAAGTCCTGAGAAAGTGCAAGGAGGTCAACTAAAACCACAGCTACTGCGCTCGGCACGGAGGGAGAGGATAGGCTTCTTCTCGTGCCGCACAGGCACCAGCTTCCGAACAGAAAGGTGGCGGAGGAAGTGAAACCAAGCCGCAAGTCTTGCTACACGAACATTGCTTTGTAGCTCCAAGCAGCCCAGAAAAGGTTTCCAGAAGCTGTGCGTGCTACAAAAAGAACCCAAAACCTACATAATTAAAGGAACATAGGGAGCGGAAAGCAAAGTTGAACTCTAATTTAAAAGTCAAGTAAGTGACACACTGGATTGAATCCTATTAACCAAAATTGTGCAAATTAAAAGTAGATGTACTGAAAGCAGTAGAAACCCTGCCCGAAACAAAACCAGAATTCTCATACAAAAATACTTCTGTGGCCAAATGAAATACTGAGTTTAAGTACGAAAGCAAGCACTTATACCTATCGTGCTGATTTTCCCCCTGCCTTCTCAACTAGGGAGTCTCATTTATCTCAAAGCAATCAAAAGAAAACACTTCGATTTTTAAAGTGAGAAAAGCTGCAGAAATGAAAGCCCTGTCTGGCACGAACAAATCATATTTGAGAAATCAAAAGGAGATCCTCCAAGTTAGGGGAAGGTTGAAAACAGTTCTGAATAATTTACTTTGCATAGCCCAGTTCCTGCCAAAACAGTTCCGTAAATCCCATGGTAGTTCAGATAATTTTCATTCTTAGAACAAAAAAAGCTAGATTGAACATTAGCAACATTAATTGTGTGATATGACCTGAATGATGCAAGAACAAGTAGTTAAGGGAACCACAACATCTGCTGAATTTTTAATCACTAGTTGTTTTGCTGCAAGGCAGAAGAACATTGTATATTAGCTTCCAAGCACTGTACAGAATGGCACATTAGGACAGGAAGATTTTAAATGGTGGAAATTCAGCCTCCGTGCTACCTAAATGCCATTACTTTGCTATGAACTGCAGACATAGCAGCTTCTGAAGTGGGGTACCTTTTTTTTTTTTTTTTTAAATCATATGGAAAAGAACACTCTTTTCTGCACCCCAAGATATCAGGCAGCCATTTCTGAATAATTTTTTTTTTTTTTAAAGCTGACATCATCTCACCAGCCATTCACACGTCCCTCTGTAGTGTATTTTTACTCTCAAAACAGCATTAAGTAGTCATGTGGCTGCCCAGCAGCAACTCACTTACAAAAGAGGTAGTTGAACCTCCGATGCGTAGGAAGGTGATCTATGTAAACATACATATGTACTGCAACAGGAGGTGCAACTGCAACATGTTTAGGCATACCTGGGCTATATTTAATCCATCTGCCTCCGACGCCCACTGCAATGACGCTGCAGACACCCAGGTTTTACCGTGAACTGGCTGTCCAAGCGAGTATCGTTGATGGGAGTCGCACAAGCCCACCCCATACCAAAGCCAGTCCTGCTGCGATTTCTCTGCTTTTGATACCCAAAAAAGCTAGATGAAAACCAACCATCATGCTTACAGTGGTAAATCCATCTCCAGTTACGTTCTAGGCATGAGACTGCAACAGCGGGATTAGCAAGCGAGACAGCAGATATTCCCCTTCCACAACCAGACAAAAAAGTTATTTGGGGAATAAACGCAAATTCCGCAACTACAAACGCAAATTCCAAATACAAACCCCACAACTACAGCCAGAATCTGCACTATGGGCAATTATCCCAATTCATATTTTTGGGGTGAAAAAAAAGGACATTAAAGAGAAGGACAACATTCAGACATTAAAAAAAGTCTGTCACACTGACTTTAATAAATTCTAAGTTTAATAAGTTAATAGAATCAAAATAGCTTAGAAAACAAACCCAGTAAATATGGTACAAATAAAAACTGAGCAGCCCCACATACTAAAGCAGCATTCCTGTGCCCTCCTTACTGCAGAGCTTACAAAGCTGGAAAGTTGATCTCTAACCAGCAACTTTCAGTAAACTAAGATCTCCTTTAAAAGCTTAAATGTATGGATAGGAACACCTAGTAATACATCCCATGACCAAATAATCCACAAGAGCCAAAAAAAGAAGCATTCAGGGACAAGAGATGCATGCTTCAAAGCTACACTAGCTTTAATCATAGGCTTAGGACCAGTCCTATGTTTTCCTTACAGGCTCGACTACCGGGTACAAGAGAAGCTGCTATCTTCTCTGAAACCAGGTATCAAACCTGCAACGGGAATACTGAAATTTGCCATATCTGCTGGTAATAAAGCAACTGGTATTTGAGAATGACACCAAATTGCTTGTTTTGTTATGCTACAGGGCAGCAAGAAGTGAAAATAACACCTTACGATGAACGTGTTGACACCTGGAACCTCAGGGACAGTTAGTACCTAGGTAGTATTATGTGTCTACTACACAGTATTCAACTTCACAGCACCAGAAATCGACCTTGGCACCTCTGCACCCCAAAACCGCAGCCCTTCCTGGCACGGGAACCACAGGCAAGTCTCCATGAACACACGCTCTCGCTGCCATTCAAGCCGCAGAGAGCTCACCACCGCCGTGGTACACGTCGGCAGCCCGCTACAAGACGAGCCTCCAATTTTAAGGGACACACAAAGATGTTTTATATGCCGATAAGAAAATTAGTCGCAGCTTAGCACTTGGCAAGTCACTCGCGCTTCTTCGTGATCCTTATCTAAATGGAGAAGAGATTTTAAAGAGCATTTAGTGCAAGTGAAACATACACAGCTTCCTCCTCAACCCCTGCTCGTTCTCCAATTAAATATGAAAGAGACAACTTAGTCACACGGAGTGTGCAAGATGATTTTAAGACACTGGTATTAAATCAAATCCTACAACTTTTTACACCTATTAAAATGGAACTTTGTCATTAGAAGGGGAGATTTTGATAAGTGCGACGCAATTAACAGACACTGCCTTTGTTACCAGGCTGCTCGTGATGAAGCCCAGAACTCCCCGACATTCCATTTCTTTCCCTGAAAGGCTCTGCGCTACAGCAAATTTATGGTTTTAGCATGTAAGGGGAGAATTGGGTACGTTACCTTCAAAACCAGTCAATAAGGCTCTTTCACTCGGACCCGGGGAAGGTGGGTGGCTGCTGGAAAGCAATACAAGGCTCTCCCTTCCCCCTTCCCTCTGGACCCAAAACCGCTGCATTCAAAACACTCCCATCCCCTGCAGCAAGGGATTAGCCATTTATTAAAAAGGAATCAAAACACTGTAAAAGGCTTCCAGTTAAGATTTCAAGGGAAAAAAAATTAAAATTTAAAAAAAAAAAAAACTAAACAGGCAACACTGGTGCAACTGGAGTCACATTAGGATTTCTTCTGGGCACTGAAGACCAAATAGCTCAAATGTAAGCAGGACGTCATTTGTCTGGACGATGCTGTTCAAACGGCTCAAAAGGGGAGCAGAACTACATTATTTTTTTTTAGTCAGTCATTTTGCTGTCTCCACGTTAAGCAGTAACAACATTAACAACGTACAGGCATTTACAGGTTTAGACTTTGGACTTCCAAAACAACTGCCCACCTCCACGCTTATTTTTTTTTTTTTTTGGCTCTTCTCTAGGGGTGACAGACAATTATAATGGCCAATTATGTAAAACCTTTCATCCGAGAAAACACAAAGCACTACGCAAACACTCATTAAGACTCAGAACTCGAGTCTGCGCCACACGTTAGCCGGTTCAAAGCTAGCCTGGCTATCTCAGGCTACCAAAACTGGATACCGAGAGCCATGGCGTGGCCAAGATAGCAGGCAGCACAGCAGGGTTAACCACTGGAGTATTTACCCAGCTTTGCAGGCGGGTTCTGCAGCCCTCAACGAACCCCGAGCCGCTGCGGCTGTGCTCTACAGCCCCATCCCAGCCGGTTATTTAAAAGCAGAGCAGCGAGACATAGGCTGCCGTTGAGCGTTGTACAAAGCCCCTCGCAGGACAAGCGTCAGAGCCACCTCTCGGGCTGACAGAAGGACATTTTTTTTCCAGCTGGAAGCCACACGACACAAGTCAATGTCCTCAGTTTACTGAAGAAATTAAAAGCTACACTTACTGTTTCCAGTAAGGCCTTGAAGGAAGTAATTTTGAGAAGGAATCACTTCCACCATAATTGTACTTTTAACCTTTCCTTAGGTTCTTACACCATCCCCACGTGAATGCGTTATTAGTGGTATTATCTACAATATCTAATAACGATTAAAGCTTTATTTTTGGATCATTGTTGATGTTCACCGAGCTTCACAATCCCTCCTCTGAAAGGCTGGCAGAGGCACGAAGCACGGGGTAAGCCGTGCAGCAAACACCATCAGGAAGTGACAGTGCTCAGATCAAAATTTGGGGAAAAATACGTGGGGTTTGGAGGTTTGTTTTTTAAAGAAGAACCCTGTCTGCTTGCCCGCAGGCCCACGAAGAGCCCGCCACCCGCACGAAGCGGGGGGTTAGGCCGACCCCCGCCCGGGCAGGCTGCCCTCAGCCACGCGTGGGTCGGCCGCGGGGGACGATGGCGTGGTGCAAGCGCCGGGGAGGGTGAAGAGGCGCCGGGCGCCCCGCACGCCGGGCCCGGGCCCTGCGGCGGGGACGGGACCCGGCACCCGCGGAGGGCTCCCTCCCCCTCACCGCGGGCTCCCGCTGTCAGGCCCGCCGGCCGGCGGGAAGGCCACGGGAGCGCTGCCAGCGGAGCCGCGGAGGGGGCACGACGGGGGAATCCCGATAAACCCCCTCCCCGGGGAGGCGGCGAGAAGGGTGCCGGCGCGGACGGGAGCACCGGGGATAAAATAAAATAAACCCGAGAAGGGGCGGCCGGCGGCGGGGAGGCGCCGCGCTGAGGGAGCGAGGAGGCCCGGTGCCCTCCGCGGGGCCCGGCGCCGCGCAGCCCCGTCCGGCGGGCGGCCAGCGGCCCCTCGGCGGCCCCCGCAGCCGCCATGGCCGGTCGGGAGAGCGGGCGGTGCGTGCGGGGCCTGCTCGCCGCCCACCTGCCCGCGGCCCCAAGCCGAGCCGAGCCGAGCCGAGCGGCCGCCCTCCCTCCCGCCCTCCTGCGAGAAGCCTACCGGGAGCGGGGCCGGTCGCGCTCCCGCGGGAAGGAGGAGGAGGAGGAGGAGGAGGAGGAGGAGGCGTCCCGGCGGCGGCGAGCTGCGCGGAGCCGCCAGGCTGGGCTCGGCGCGGAGCGGAGCGGCCGGATCCCCCCTGCGCCCAGCCGCGGCGGCGGGAGGGGCCGCACCGGCCTCGCCAATCCGCGCCCGGGGCGGAGCGGGGCGGGACGGGCCCGGGCCCGCCGGGGAGGGTCGCGGCACCGCCGGCCGCCCCCGCGCCGTGCCAGGCACCGGCAGCCCCGCCGCGCCAGGCAGCGCCGGGCGGGCACCGCAGGGGTCGGGGGCCCGAGTCGGGGCCTCTCGGGTCTCCTCAGGGCTCCATCTCCGCCGCCCTTCCCGGGCCCGGAGCTCTCCTCAGGGCCTCCGCGGTTTCCTCAGAGCGGGGCCAGGCCCGGGGGGTCCCGGCCTGCGGGCTGAAGGCCGGGGACCGGCAGGGTCGAGGCCTCCCCGTAGCCCCCAGCGCTGGCAGGCGTGAGGGCCCCCGCAGCCTTGCTCGCCCTGGTGCCTCCAGGCTCGGACCTCGATGCCCAGGTGCCGGTTGCTGTGAGGTTCAGCGACCAACATGGCACTGAAAGCAACGGGGGTGCCAGCTCCCAGCCCTCTGCCTGGCACCGGCAGCTTACGAGTGGATCTAATACGGTGATAACAGGGTAAAAATCTATACAGTCCTCTGCAGGAGGCCAAAGAAGCTCCTTTGATAGACCTTCTGGCTTTAAAATCTACTTAACTCCTGACTGTAGGGCTAAAAGAGCTGCTGGGAGGTTACTGGGAGTGCGAAGGGTACTGGGACCCCACCAGCGCGGTGCCAGCCTTGCCAGCGAGCTTGTTTTGCCAACGTTGCCTCCCCGGCACAATCACTAAATACCCTTTGCCATCATCCGTGCAGATGCTGCCCTCAACGGAGGAAAACATGGGCTGCTTTCTGGTGTAGATGGATCCTGGGAGGCAGAGCTGCGCAGACCCTGGGCATCGCCCCAGCCATCTTCTCTGTGCCATCCTCGCAAAGCCCTCGGTCTGCAGGGAGAAAGAGATGGGCACCGTTGAAATCCTCCGAAACCAAAGGTATAGAGAACAAGAGTGAAATGCAAAGGGGAGGCATTGGGAAAAGGGGAATTGAGTGGTGGCACCAGATGGTAGCTTGAGCCTAAGGGGTTATTGCAAGAAGGACCCTTCCCCCTCCTCAGAAGATTTCAGTAGTTTGTTTCTGCTTAGAGGGAAGCAGGAGGGATGCAGGTCCCCGCGGGGGACCGCAGATGATCCAGGGTGAGAGCAGGAATAGCAAACCTAGCTAGCAAACCAAACAGAGGAGACACTACTTACTCTGTGTAATGCAATACTGCGAGAAGATCAGTGGGAGCGTTGTCAAGCTAAAAAGCAGCGTAAGTGTGTCAGCACAGCACTGTGCCGCAGTAGTCCTGACGAGGGGCAGAGCTAATTAGCCAAGGCACGGGATCACATTAACATGGCATCTCAGATGGCTGAGGTGAATCTCCCAAAGTCTCTGGAGTCCCTGTTGACTACGGCCGCTATGTGCAAAGACGAAGCGAGGACAGGAGGGAAGATGGAGGTAAAATGAATTGCTGAAGGTCAAATATCAGATCAGTGACAGGATGGAAAACAGAACCTACAGTTCCTCATCCCTCCAGTACTTTCTCCTCTGGACCGTAACAAAACGCCAGAACAACAACGGGATTTAGCTGCTGCTGCTGACACAGTAGCTTCATGTGTTCCAGGGGAAAATTCTGTGTTTTGGTATAGGACCATGGTGATATTTTTGTGCACGTGTCAAAAAAACCTAATTACTAGCACAGTACCACAGTTCAGTGACACACACTGACACGCAAGATGACTTAAAGGGGAACGAAATATGTGCCCTGTCATATTAGAAAAAGGCCCCACAACGCTACAGACCCAGTCTTTTGTTGTAAGTTGATAAAGACAGCTAAATGCCATTTGCTGCTAAGTGAATTCTAATGATTAAATAACCTTTCTCCCCCTGCCCCCCCCAGGGCATTTAGTGATAATATAAGAAAGATTTTGCACATTGTTTAGCTTACATGGCCATCTGGCACTTTTGCATTTCTGTAGCCTTGAACATTAAAAAAAAACATAGATAAAGAAAACCTGTCCTATCTTATCGGAGACCTGGAGAAGTTTAACTCTGTCAGAGTACATAGGATTAACCAAGTCGTTATAACTCTTTTATTGTTTCCATCTTAATTAACGGTCATATTCCTCAAAGCCTTGCGCTGTTGTACTCTCTAAACCAGGCTGTTCCTTATCGACTTTCTATTTGTTTTAGCCGTGAAACACTTAACTCCAGCAGTCACATCCAGCTTCCATACAAGTTTTCTCCTTCTGGGCAATGGAGACACAAGGGAGATGCATGCTGAGAAAAAATACATGAAGGTTTTAAGCCAAAATAATAAAATACTAGAAGTCTTGTCTAAGCTAGGGAAAAGGATGCTTGTTTCAAATGAAAACGCAATGGTCCTGGCCTAACTCAATTAGAAACCCACTTAACGCTGCCAAAACATCATCTAATACCACTGCACTAAGTGGTTTCTTCATCTGCTTTTGCTAAGGGGGATAAAAGTACAATTCACCCAAGGTAACCCACTCCAAAGGCCCTGGAAACAACACAAAGTTTGGTCTCAACTCAGCAGTGGCTTATGGTTGAATCCAGCATTTGTTCGTGGGTTAATTCCTGCTCCCCTCTTCCCCATGGAAGAAAACCAACAAGGTTTGAGTCTCTTTGGGAACAAATGTGATTTCCTTAAGAATGTGGCTTTGGGCCTTGGAGGACGAAACCAGCTGCAGGATGCTTTCACCTGTAGTGCTAGAGCGGGTTTGTGACTGAAATCTGTAACAGCAGGGAACATTCGGTGTCAATAACAGAGGATGTGAAGATATGCCGAGATAAAAACTACTCAGGCTTTTGTTTCCAACTGTACTTTGCATTATAAGATTGCTAGTTTGCATTTTAGACTAGCTCCAGTGAAAGCTGGGAGCTTATAAATGTGCTACAACATCTTGCTATTAGGTATCAGGCTGCCAGAGTGCAATGTAATACCCAGAGTCGGGTACCTCATCTTTCTATTTATAGCCCGGAGAGCGTTAGCCACCTCCCAAGGGCGAGTGGAACCTCCTGCCTACCCAGCAGAGAACTGGTTGCAGGAAACATCAAACGAGATGTATTAGACTTGCTTTGCATAGCCAGCGTGTAGGTGTTTCCGGCAGCGTGGAGTCCCGGGCCCACACATCTGGGGGGTAGGAGCCTGTAAGTGCACTTGGAAGGAACAGAACAAGGTTACCAATTCCTTTCTAACACCGCGGGCTGCATTTGATATCGTTTGTTGTACGTGCTAATCTAGGTGTTAGAGCAAATACCCAGGAAAGGGAAGAGGCTCTCCAAACTCCTCCTGGTGAAAGTCCAAATGTGTATCTCTCCTCCCTGCTCGGACCATACCCGCCTCGCTACGGTTTGGCGGGTGGCTGTCTCGCACTCCTGTTAAAAACATGCTGCTGTGCAAAACGAAACCCAAAGAACAGAGCAAGAAAATGCAGCAGAAGGCTTAACTGTGTTTCCTAGTTGTTGTAAGACAGGAATTTAGCTTCTGTTTTCTGCTCTTAGAATGTCTTCTGTTTTTTTTTAAACTACCGACCACTTCAGATGAAAAGCATAAGCAGAAGTGGGAACAACAGCCAACGCGCTGTAATGGTTTTGCTGCACAAGACTTGATCAAGAGGCTATCAATTAAATTTGGCAGGAGGACAATTTATCAATTAAATTTGGCAGTGCTGGGCTCCACATACAGTAGTTTGCCTACAGAGGCTTTTCTTTGACTCTGCAAGTGGCAAGTAAGTGGCGCTGCGGGCTACAGCTTTATAACTCCATTTGCCTGAACTTTCACCAAAAATATATTCAGAAATTGTAATTATTTCAAGGCTAAATTTGGAGACAGGTTTCCCTACGTGCTCCATATTGCTCTTCAGTAAGGTGCATTTATGCAAGGGTAGGAAGAATTACCCTCGCAAAGAACAATATCCCACGTGAACAAAAGAAGAGTAGAAACAGCAAGTTAGCAGATTTCCACATAATGATCTCCTTGGTACAAAATGTGTCCGATAGTGACAGTTGTATTGTCAAGAAGTAGCTAAATTCAAATTGGTTCTCAAAGCTTCAGTGGCTAAAATGTAGGCATATTATCATAAAATCATCAGGACTGTATGAGAATGACACGGTTAATCTTTCAGGTATGTGTAATATCTGTACAGGATAATGAGTTTATATAGTCATATTGCTTGTTTACCTCTATTAAATGGTATTATGTTTATTCCTTTTAACAATAACATCAGCAGCCATCAGGAATTTGGCTGAAAAAAATTATTACTGTTTTATCTTAAAGTGACACTGCAATACTTTAAAATCATGGTGTTATTCAAATACATCAAGACCCTTGCGGCGACCTAGATACCGCCAGTGGAAGGTGTCACCGCGGTGTGTTAAGGAAACCCATTCTGGCGTTAACCCAGCGAGCTCAGGTAACCGCCAGCGAAGGTGCACGGCAGGGCCTGAGCCTGCCAAGGACCCGGGTGAGGTACTCGGGTTACCAGTCTGCCTTGAAGCGCATACTGCCGCCTTATCGCCGATGTTGTTAGTTGAGCTAGTGAGATTAAAGCCCCGGCTGTAGTGCAGCCACGCTTCCTAAATTCACTATCAACATCCACCAGTGGGAATTAGCAACTGCACCAGCCTAGATGCTCCGAGGAGCAAACAAGTATTGTTTCAGTATGAAGGAATGCTTCAGATGCGGGTATACTGTAAGGAAAAATTGGGGTTTGGTTGGAAGGAAGACACTCCTAAATTCATCTTTTCCCTAAAACTTGTGGTTCAGCATGGCTCACATCATTGGCTATATCCTGGTATCGTAAGGTGGAACTGCTGAATGCCCTCAAATTCCACCGATTTGGGAGAAAGAGGGGAGTAACAAAAAGCAGCAAACACTGAGGACTGGACTGGGCTTTGTGGGCAGAGTCTACAAATACGAACTCCCGTAGGCTCTGTTGTTTAACTGGATCTTATTCGTACCATTGGGGAACCTGGCAGCAGTCAATAGCCTCCATACTCATCTTGTATCATCCTACAGTAAATCAACGACTGTAGGATTAGTCCGGATGGTCAATGTTTGCGAGTCTTTGCTGTAACCCCTGGCAGCCTACACAGGGAACCAGGGGGGTGACACTTTTCTGACTGCTACAATCCGTGACGCGCAGAGCCGCTCTCTAACGATGCGAGAGGGATCGCTCCTGCGGGGAACAGCTCTGCGCTCTGACCGAATGGTCTTTCATCCACTCACTGCCGTCTTCATCCACTGTAATCGCGTTTATATACAAATTTACTGACATTTAGGCCGTTGGAAAGGCACGGTTGTCCTCCGCCGCTTACCATCACGCCTGCTGCTCAGCATTTTCCTGTTTGGCAACACTTCCCCCCCCCCCCCCCCCCCCAATGCCGTCTACATTTTTGCAGTGCCACCAAGCGGCTGGTTTCTTCATTAGCATTTTTGCATTTTAATTTTGCAGCTTGCAATTTATAAACGAACGCCGAACAAACTTGTCGTGTCGATGAAAATCGCATTAAACACAATCCCCCCCAGCAAACCGCAGGGCCGGTACGAAGCAAATACGGAATACAGGGGCCGCAAACCCCGGCACAACCCCAGGGCCTTTAAAGCCTGTGTAAACCCGGCTTCGGTTCCTCAGGTGACGGCACAGCGCGGTCACTGAAGCACGGACCCAGGCCTGCCTGGGCGCCGGGAGAGGGGTGGGAGGCCTGCGGGCCCCTCTCACCCTGCCCCCGCGGAGCGTGAGGGCACCGGACCCCGGGCCGCGGCCTAAGCGACTCCCCCGCGGCCGGGGAACCCCCGCCGCCATCTTAGAGCAGCGCCCCCGCGGCGGGCGGGACGCCAGGGGAAGGCCTCCCCCACCCCCACGCGGCCTCGCCTCCCGCACTGCGCCAGCCAATGAGCGGCAAGCGCGGGGGGGGGGAAATGCTCAACGTAGCCAATGGGTATCAAGCGTGGCGATGACGAGTGACCAGTAAACAGCCCCCTCTGCGATTTCGTTACCGCCCATCAACGGTCAGGCGTCAGCGGACCAATGAGAGTCTGCGGGCGGGCCGGGACTGGCCAATGAGCGTTGCGAGGTGAGATTTGAAAGTGAGCCGAGGCGGGCGGCGTTGTGGTCGCTGAGGAGGCCGGGGCTCGGCACAGGTACGGCGGGGCTGGGAGCGGGCCCCGGGGTGGGGGGGTGTCTCGTCCTCGGGGCCTGGCGGCGGTGCCTCCTTTCTCAGCGGGCCTGGAAACACGGGGAGGCGGTGACGGAGAAGGGGCTGAGGCGCCAAAGCTGTGGGGAGCCGGGGAAGCCGCGGCTGGAAGGTGGTGGTCGGCTCGTCGTCATCCCCGGGGCCCCGGCTCGAAGCCCTTGGGTCCAGACCTTGTTCAGCCCCTGAACCTACCGGGTTCTTGCTTTAAAAATAGCGATGTTTGCGGTTCCTGCTCTACTTTGTTGCTCTTCGGGCAAAAAATGCTAACGGTGCGCCTTAATCTTTTTCACGTCCGTATTACGCCTTTGGTTCTTGTGGCGTTGCTGGTCAAAAGTAGTTCTTTCCCCCCTTTTTTTTAATAAAAACCAATCCTATACATTTTTAACTTTAATTTTGGTAGTATATGCCAGCCAGTCCCAAGTCTTTCTTTTCTTTGAAGCCCTTTGTCCCTTTCCTGCTACTAGTCTTTATGTGAATTTACCCCAATTTAAATTCTACTTAATCTTCTAAACTTTTGTTTGGGCAAGGTACTACTCAGAAACCATAACCTGGAAAGAAAAGGCGACAGGTATTTTTTTTGTCCTAAAGAGATGTTGAGGACATTGAGCATTCCATACGTTTTTAATGAGCCCAAAGAGATCATGGGTGATCTGTTGCATTGCTTTTGCTGACCTGGGGTATGAGTTAATAAGACCTTTTTGAGAAGGTCTCTTTGTGTCTCTGCTTACGTTGTATTTGCCTTCTTCAAGTTTCAGATGAATTCAGCTGCAGGATTACTTATTGAAAGGTAGATCGCTTGCTCTTGAGGCTTATTCATGGGAGAAGGCCTTAAGTGGACTTATACTACAATACCTAGGAAAATACTGTTCAAAGTAGAAGGTGGAGCATAAAAATCCTTTAAATGCGTTGAATATTTGTCAGTGTTTAAGGCAAATGCAGCTTTCTGTAAGCTTGCCTGATAGATAACAATGTATATCCTGTGGATAGAGAGTATGTTACCTTCCATTAAGGCACTGAATTAAAAATTGTGCGTGCACTCTGAAAGCACTGTGGCTGTACTTAAAGAGCATGTTTAAGGAGTCCCAGACACAGGGAATTCGTCCTGTGAGTCCACAGAGGATGAGAACAGGGACCTGATGCTAGCTGCTGCTTTTAGGAATTATTTTCCTCCACTGGGCTCAAAAAGCCTGCTTCTTCTAGGAGGTAGATAGTAGGGGTATATTACCACTAACTGTTTTCTTCATGGCTTTCCGTGGGAGTTACTAACGAGATCAGTCCAAAGATGGTTACTGGAGATGCTCACGAACTAACCTTCCTTAATCACTTACACGTAAAGCAAGGGAAATATGACCTATGAACTACAGTAGAGTTAGTCTGATCATTTGCAATCATTACTAATTAAGTGGCATCTTTTAATCGATTTCTGAAAGGTGGAATGTAAGATGCAGGATGAAATGTAAGTCAGTCACAAATCGGGTGGCACTGCCATGCACCAGCTCTTCCAGGGTTATGTGGAAAAGATCCAGTCTCAGATTTGAGTGCTTTAAGCTGAGTTTAGCTTTTTATTCGCATTTGCTCATTTACCCTTCCAGTGACCATTTTGCTTTCCTGCAGCACTGAATGTATTGGAAAAAAAGCAAAATATACCCATTTAGATTTCTGACTCATACGTTACCTCCCGTATCTATTCCAAGCACTTCCAGATGGTTGTGCAGGTGCTGCTGGTGCTGTGCAAGTTACTCCGTACATGAATACTGCCATGAAGTGGGGCAAAAGGAGCTGCTGCTGC
The DNA here is from genome assembly GCF_047370975.1 of Nipponia nippon. Lineage (NCBI taxonomy): Eukaryota > Metazoa > Chordata > Aves > Pelecaniformes > Threskiornithidae > Nipponia > Nipponia nippon. The sequence continues at coordinate 27,637,676 of NW_028262302.1, forward strand.
CAGCAGTGATGGCATCTGAACAGACTTTGTCTGTATTCCTTTTTACAATAGCTCAGATTCTCTCCTTGCTTGCTTGTTCTGTAAGTATATACAGTTTAAGAGTACATTCCTATTTATTTCTGTACTCTCTCTGTTTATTTTGGTACTCTTTTTCTTCTGACATTTGCGTTTTTCAGTTAGGCTGCTGGTGTTGTTTTTGGCTTTTGGTAGCAAATGGAGGGGGAGGGGACTGACTTTAAGAAATCCTGTACACCCACAGGCAAGGCTGATCTCTTCAGTCCAGTTCACTGATGATTCCTTTAGCTTGAGCAAAACTTGCTGTCTTGAAATGAAGAACCTCAGTAAGTGACTAATTTACTGGTCAATGAGTAATTGTTGGCTATTTAGTTTAGCTCTGTCACCCTCCTTACTGTAAAGCTGTTTTCTGTGAGTAATGGAAGATGAGGTTTCTCAAAGACCCCGGTTGCGGTGGCAGACAGAGCGAGGCCAATTGCAAAAACTGATCCTGACCCCTCTCCAGGAAGAAAGCATGAAAATCCTTGACAAGACAGGGTTCAGCGGGATGCAGGGGATGGAGCTTTTTACATTGCTGTTAGCACAACACGGACAGACCAACTGATGCTTCCATCCAGTCTTCCTTAGGTTAAAAAAGTAGGGAGAAATCCTGCTTGAAATAAACGCTATTGTATTGCAGTTGCATCCTGGAAACTCAGTTGGGAAATGGTGCCAAGTACTCTGATGCATGACAAAAATGCCTTGCCATCAGATAGGGTATAATCTAAATGCTCAGTGGCAATGTTGCTTCCAAGTATTGTCCCACAACCTTGTCGCTTACTTGCTTGTCTCCTTAATGTGAAAAACATCTGTGTTGAAAACACACCAGCAGGACAATCCCTGGCAGTGACACAGCGTCCCCTACTAATTCTGTGTCAGACTTGCTGACCACTTAACAAACAAACTAGCCCCTTGAATGCATAAAATAAAGAGAAATAATGAAGACTCATTACTGAAATTGTCATTTGCATTTTCTTTGCTACTTATACAGAAATGAAGAACCTGGGGCTTGCTTTGTTTGTAACATGTAAACTCTAATCAACATGGCAAAACAAAACATGACAGCTTTTTTCCTAATCATGATGATTTTTGCCTAGGGTCATCAAGATGGCTGCTACCTCCCAGTTTGCCAGTCGATACAAAAAGGATTTGAGTACAGAAACCCTCAGAACAAAAGTTGCTCGCCGAAAATCAATGCTTCAAAAGGAGAACAGACACAAGTTGTTTGAAAAGGGCAGACAGTTTGGATTGGCAGATGTCAATGTTCAGCTCTCGAAAGACAGGGGAATTTCTCAATTGAATGAGACAAGTGAAATGTGCTCCCAAGAGAACAGCAGTGTAAAACAGAGTAAGTAAAGACTTGTTATAAAGCTTTGTTTAAATTGTTAAAAATGTCATTAAGTAGATTTAGTAACATTATCACAGGAACCTAATTGTGGTCAAGGTTTTAATTTGAAGAAAAGGTTTTAAGATTTAAAAAACCATGACTACTACCAGTTCTTCTGTTAAGAAAATCAGGAAAATAAAGTTTTAATACAGCTTTATCCTCCTCACTGCTCCGGTGCTATGAATGAGGCTTTGCTCTGATTTGTCTGCAGCAGCTAAAGGAAGAATGCATTTTGCTATTAATATTCAACGGGAAGTCTCTTAATGATTGCTTTGTCGTTCAAGAAGTGAAAAACCCTGATATAAAATCTCGTCTGACATACAACTGGTGTCTGTCATATGCTTAAAGTATGCTTAGGAACGGGTAATTGTATATTATAATTGGGTATATATAATTGTAAATGGGTAAATGCATGGCATAATTTTATTTTAAAAATCACTAGTTCTTGACGACTTATCATTCCTCCCAGAAAACGGGGCCTGCATATATACTGAATTCTGCCTCCCTGGCTCTCCTGGATTCTTATGGCCTAGGGAATTAAGCTAATGTTTAAAAATGTTAATAGATTTCTTTAGGAATATTTTCACCTTCACTATTTTAATAGCAGAAGGTTATTGGAGGAAGGAGTGCAATCCCTATGTAATCATGTCAAATATGAAATTTAATCAAGATATAAATTTCTTCAATAAATTTTAACTTCAGCTCGATACTAATTTTTCAGATAGACATGTGATTCAAGTTTGGCATCATCTTAAGGTTTCATTCTTTCATATAACTTCTGCCTCGTTTATTCTCAGCTTGAGGCAGACTTTGGTATCTAAAGCTGACCTAACCTTCAGCTTTCAATGACATTACAAGTTTGAATAGAGAAACTGATACAAATAAACTAAATAAGTAGTTAATGTGTTAACTTTAATATTAGTAACCTTGCAGGAACAGCCTGTACACTGTAACAGGGATATGAATTTACAGTATCCCTCAGGTGCAGATTTGGGGAGGTGTATTTGCAAGTTGAAATGTACCATTGAATACTCTTTTGGTAGGAAGGGTTAAAACAATTAAGAGAATTTAAGCTTTTAGCAAGCTAATTTGCATTGTAAGACTTTAATTGAAACTTGCAAGCACAGATTCCAGACAGTCTTCTGCTCTTTGACTTAGTGTCTTCCTCTTCTATCTTGGGAAAGTTTTTTGACATTTTCTGAGTTTCTTATTGTTGGCTGAAAAATATCTTCAAGATTTTCTAACACGTCTGTCTTCCATCTTTGCTTCAGAACAATCTACAGATGCAGCCACCAGGAGGATTAATGAACGCAAGGAAATGCTCCAGCGCTATAAAGAAGAAAAGGAACTTCGAAAACTGAGAGAGCAGAGAGAGAAAGCAAAAAAGGGTGTGTTTAAAGTTGGGTTATATAGACCAACTGCGCCTGGATTTCTTTCACTTGTACCTGAAGATCCAGTGATAGTGAAGCCAAGAGAGAAGGTAATAAGAGTAATATTAAATATCTAAATGAGGTGTATGTAGTATATTATATTAAAATTTCTACTTGTATACAAAATTATGGGTATATTATGCAAAATAACCAGTTTATTTTGTAAATACTTTATACATATTTTTTTTATAATAAGGAACAATCAGGGAGTATTTTGGCTTGGTTTTTTTAAAACAAAGCAGAAGCAAATGATATGTTGATTTTTGTAGTTATAACTGTTTTCGATTCAAAATCTGGAATGGTTCATCCACAAATGAAACAGCTGAGTTATTTTCGAACTGATAATTGCTCCTGTTTAGTCCACCTGACTTTGAAAGTTTTTCAAGTGACACGCTTGACCCGTCTTGACTCTCGAGTGCATGGGCATGTTGCTCTTCACACTTAGGCTTCGCTTCTTGCCCCCTCTAGCCGCGATGGGGGGGAAAAGGAGTATGTTAACTCTTGTTTCCTTGGGGATGTTTCCAGGCAGCTCCTGCTTTCTCCGGGAGGATTACTCGATCAAAGGCCAAGAACCAAGAAGAAAAAACTGTGGTACCAACTGCACCCAAGCACTCTATGGTTTGGTTTTTATATAAACTTCAGCAAATAAATTTAGAGAAAAGGATGCGATTATCCTTCAGACCATAATAGAGAGTTGTATGCTTACATGTTGAGTGCTGTCTCTAAGGAGGTTTTCCTGGTGAGAAAGACAAATCGGGTCAGAAAAGCTTTCAGCAAGCTGATAGACCGCGTTGTGCTGAACTGAACCTACAGAGTTTGATTTAGATCAGTACAAACACAGAAAAGTGCACTGGTCTTCCAGATCCCTTTTTCCATACAAAATACTGTAGTCAGCAAGAACTGCAAGTACGAGCAGAGGTAGTAGAGAGACTGAATTTATATACTTTGATTTTGGCTTGGAGGACCAGGGAATCTCTCCTGAATGCTGAAAGCCTGTCCTGAATGAAGATTATAAAAAGTCAGTTCATTCTTCTCCTAGATCACATTCTAGCCTCAAAGTTCCAGGCAACCCAGCAAATTGACTGCTTTCTTAAAAACTTGTTACAGTGGGAAAGAACACTTGGTTTTAAAGTTGAACTTAAAAATATTCTTGCATATTAAATTGCATGCCACCTTATTTATCTACCAGTTTAAAGATGAGGGACTGAGTTAGCCCAGCTGTGATATTAGTTTGACTTTTTGGAGTCTATACAGTGACAGATCTGGTGGACATAATTGTTGAAATAATATTTATTTTGCCACTTTAGCATTTTAATTTCATAAAGTTGAAGAGATATTTAAGCTTTAAAAATTGTAAAATGTTTCATCTCACATTAATGTATGCAAGACCACCATTGCTAAATTTACTTTTTTCAACATGCCAAACATGGAGCTGTCTGTTTTATTTTGTTGAGGAATTTTATCAGCCAGAGGTTTTGTGCCTTGCGTTTTCCATACTGCACTCAGTATTATAAACGGGTAAAACCAGTGGCTAAAAGTCAAAGCTGGTATATAGCATTTGTGCAAATTTCTGTCTAATTTTTCCTCAAAGCCTTATAAATGGAAATGTATTTTGTTGAGATGCAATTAATGTAGGTATCGCCCATGATTAATCTTTACTGCTCAGAACAGCATTCAAAGTCAAAATCACTTCAATGTTGGCATATTTTTACTGTGAATCTTGGCAGTCCCTTCTGCTATTACTTGTATAAAAAAGTAGGGGTTTTTGAGGAATTTCACCAGCATAATCCGTAAAAGGAGCTATATTTTGAATCTTAGCAATCTTGCCTTACAAAACTTGAATGCATTTGAAGGATTTCCAGTCATAACTTTACAAAGGGACAACTGAGTTAATACTGATTTTTTTTTTCTGAAACCTGTTTTTTAAAACATGTAATATGTATTAAGATGTGGCAGTAATTGGCACCTGGTTTCATAATAAACTGAAACTGTTTCCTAAATATTTTTCTTCATTCTTTTTCTGACAAATTCTTAATTAGTTGGATAATGCGTGTTAACACATGTCTAAAATCAGCTATTTTAGTCAGCCTCAATTCCTCTTTATATTTTAAAGCTCTTTGTGCCGAATTATTTGACCATTTGTTTTACTGGAGCCTAGGATAGAAAGATGAGGAAAAAAATAGGCTGCTTCATTTCTGGAAATCTGACACTTTACAAAAAATTGTCTCCTCTTGTAGGTCTGTGCCAACGGGCATAGTGTGCGCCCTACACAAGCAGGACGTAAACAGATGAGTACAGACAAAGCGGCTGAAAAAGGGAAAGGTATGAAAGTAGTATGATCCCTACATCCGAATCTGAAAGGACACTGCTGGGTTTTTTGGTTTTTCCCGAGTCAATAGTTGTGACATTATGGGAGGGAGGCAAAGAAGGTCTTTGGGAGAGATCCACGGTACATTTCTGGGTGTAGGAAACAAGGAGGAGTTCTTAGGACTGCCATTCCTACCAGCTATGAGAAAGGCAGCAGCTGGCAGATTATCAGGCATGTGGCTCTAGGTATCGCGTGTACTTGTTGCCTCTATAGGCTGGGGGAAATGGAATGCAGGATACTTCATGCCGTCCTGGTTACTGATTATTCACCCTAGGAGAGGGAAAAGAAAAAGGTCAGTAGGCAGAATCGCGTGACTGCTAGCTGCCTTAGCATCTGGAGCTGGAGCTTTGTGTTTGTCTCTATGAAGAATATCACCTGTAGTAGCTGCTGCTATTGCAGAAGAGCAAGTGACTTCACCTAGGAAGATGAAGAATAGCTGACATAAGTAAAATATGAATTTTCCTTGGTATTGTGGGTATCCTGAAAAAAAGCTGACTGTATGAGCTGTAAATATTTTTAGTGAAGTCCTTCTGTCTGTACAGCAGATATGCTGTTGTCTGTGGTCTCTAAATGAAACTGCTTGTGTAAATCAGAGTTGAAAAAGGTTTGGAAAAGGATAGCCTCTTGGTAAAGCACATTAGCATATAATGTTGGAGCCAGGAGCCCAAACTTCTGTTGCACGGTAGTGCAAGTGAAGACGACAATCACACGTTTACTCAATAAATGACAAGTACAATCTTGGGTTTTCATATTTTGCAACAGCCCCTTCTGTATCTGTCACTTTCTATGTGACAATTACATATATTTCTTAAGAAAACAACAACAGCAAAAAACCCAACCTATGCCACCTTTAAGGGAGTAAAGTACTTTTGATTAGAAATTCTTCCTGATAGCACAGTGATGTCCATGCCTTAAGTAGATAAGGCTAAGTCGTGGAATATTGACGTTAACGCAAGATATTCAGTAATTCAGACTTTCGCATCGCTAATTTAATTAAATCAGCAAGCACCAGACCTGTATTTAGATATATTTCAGTGGTGCCATCAGTGAATACTGAAAAGATCTATTATCAGTGTTTGATATAACAATTAAAACATTTAATTTTTGAAAAATTGTCATCTGCTAGACTTGATTATTCCTTTTTTGCTGAATCAAGTGTATGCATTATATGTATTTAAACACTAGTATAAAAATATTAGGGAAGTGAATGTTTGGATAAATCAGAGGTTATAGTTATTTATCTAGTAATTTTTTTTCCCAACTTGTCATTCTCGCTTCCACAGAATTGCAGCTTGACATTAAAAATACAAATAGCATTAACAGTAACCAAGGGGGGCTGCTAGATTTCAGGCAGATATAGAAAGGGAAGGTATGAAATAAAGAACTCCTGTTAAATTTTTGTGTACAAGAGAATGCTATAATTTTTGAAGGATATTAGAATCAGTACTAAAATACAAAGATAAAAATTATTAAGATGGGTAATACAGTGCATGAACTTGTCATATTTTATAAGATATTTCATGGACAATTTGTCTTAAGAATACTTTGTTAGATTAGATTAAATTCAGACCTTGGAATACTTCCATATAATGACCAGGGCATCACTTTGTTACACAGATGCTTTGCTTAAACCTTCCAGCTGTGCAAAGAAGCATGGCAAGTTATTACTCTAGAAAGCTTCATCTGTAAAATGGGGGTGATGTTGATTCTGATTGCAGGGAACATTGAGAAGGGTTCCTTAAGCTTTGTATATGGCATCGGCACACTGGTACCTTGATGGTCCTGGAGGCACTCCTGTACAACAAAACCATCTTCAACCAAGAGCCTTTAGAGCATTGCCTTGATGCCAAGGCTGAGCTGTGCTGTCCGTGTTTAGCACTGCTTGCACTGAACTGACAAAAAAAACCCCTGTTGATTCTGGCAAACTAATGCAACTAATAATTGCTAGTGCACTCTTCTGATTTCTACAAAACGTAAACTTCCAATTATATTACTTGAATGCAGCTTCTAATTAAGCTTTGAATCTCTGGAATTAACATTCCTTACAGTGTTGCAGACCGCAGTTCAGACAACTTCAAACGTACGAATCACCAGAGCAGCCGCCTCTGCAGCTAGGCAGACGCTGAAAACAACAGCTACTGCTGCTACTACTGGTAAGTGAGGCAGTGAATATAATCCTGCTTGTGTAGCTCAAGGCTGATATGTAAGCATTGGGAATAGTGTGCTGTAAAGAGATACCATCTAGTACTGGATAAGCGAGCACTGGAAACAACACGTGTACATTTATATGCTGCTGTTAGACTCATTGTCAAATGATATACTAAGACAGCTCTGCTGTCTTTAGGATCTTGCTCATATCTCAGGCACTCTGTTGTGCAGTAGAGATACATATCAGCTTGTTCTGTGTCTTAGCACACTGCATTCTGCTGTGTAACTATCTCCTTTGAATAGATAGACTGTATGTAAATCACGCCAAATTGTCATGTAAGAAAACGACTAAATACTGTATCACTTAGACTCCCATCTGGAACTCTATTGCAATATTTAAATCAAGATGTTGAAATCAACCTTTGACAGTTTCCCATAAAAACCACCAGTGTGGAAGAACAAAACCAGAACTGGTAAGGATTTGCTGGTGTAGCGTATCGCTGTTTAAGGACATATGCTTATTAAGTCTGTGATCAGGAACAGATTCCTCAGGAAGAGATGAGAGCCTATGTTCTTCAGGTTAGGAATTTCTCTTCATCCATGTTTGCCTGTTTACTAGAATAGGGGAACATGATGGTTACCGAAGGGGAAATTTTTGGTATCTATTCTTGTTCTCAGGATATTCTCTAGAATGTTCTGCAGTGTCCCTTGTATTATATATGACAGAACTTAACCCCTAGGCTGAAAGCACAGCTGTGTTAGTATTGGTTTCAACTCACCCAAAGAAATCCTACGCCCTATAGAAATTAAAAATCTGAACTCACATTGGCTTGACATTCTCTTCAGCCTTTAAGGAAATAAGGTGACTTTTATTTTTAGTATATGACAACATCTAAAGACTAATGACTTAATGAATCTGTTTTCCTTTCTTGGAGATACATCTCTCAATAGGCTGTTAAATCCTAGGCCAGGTTTTCTTTTGAATGAACTTTTGCAATCAGGTGTCTCTGCTCTAGCCACCTCCCACTCAAGAACCAAAAGTCTCTCCCTGTCTCTAACCACTGGACTTTTATGGCAATCCTTTGGTGAAAGATTGTCTTAATCAGATGCCTTTCTGACCTTTGGGAGTTTCTCTCATTCTAGGTAACCAGTCACAGAGAAAGGCAGCAAATGTAGGAAAGCAGAAGAAAGCAGTCAAACCTGACCTGAAGGAGGTAGGTCATTTAATATTTGAAATGGAAAAGCAGTAAAACTGATTTAAGGGCCAATAACAGTGTAATTGTAGCTTAAATATACTTGTGTTCAAGCATAGAAGTAATAAGTTCACTAATAAGCTAGATTTTTGGGAAGAAGCTGTATGTATTTATATTGCCATATTTTAAAAATTAAGATCCAATGTAGTTTGCTTCGATGGATGATGACTACTAATCAAGATCGGGACAATGATTTAATTTAGACAGTATGTTCTTACATGACATATGTCTGATGTTTTAACTAGTAAAAAAAAAAAAAGGCCGGCTTTGCTGGTTTTATCTAGCATTTGTAAATTTTATGCAGTTTGTTCCTTTTTGAAACATACTCTGAATGTATCCTTTTCATGCTAAGGTAATGATACGAGACTCTAGAAGCCAAGAAATGACAAGGTGACCCACTTAGTGGATGAGGGAAAGGCTGTGGATGTTGTCTACCTGGCCTTGAGTAAAACCTTTGACGTGGTTTCCCACAGCACTCGCCTGGAGAAACTGGCTGCTCATGGCTTGGACAGGCGTACTCTTTGCTGGGTAAAAAACTGGCTGGGTGGCCGGGCCCAAAGAGTTGTGGTGAATGGAGTTAAATGCAGCTGGTGGCCGGTCACAAGTGGTGTTCCCCAGGGCTCAGTGTTGGGGCCAGTTCTGTTTATCTTAATGATCTGGACAAGGGGATCGAGGGCACCCTCAGTAAGTTTGCAGGCAACACCAAGTTGGGCGGGAGTGTTGGTCTGCTGGAGGGTAGGAAGGCCCTACAGAGGGACCTGGCCAGGCTGGATCGATGAGCCGGGGCCAACTGCATGAGGTTCAACAAGGCTCAGTGCCGGGTCCTGCGCTTGGGTCACACCAACCCCATGCAACGCTACAGGCGTGGGGAAGAGTGGCTGGAGAGCTGTCTGGCGGGAAAGGACCTGGGGGTGTTGATCGACAGCCAGATGAATGTGAGCCAGCGGTGTGCCCAGGTGGCCAAGGCGGCCAACAGCATCCTGGCTTGCATCAGGAATAGTGTGGCCAGCAGGACCAGGGCAGGGATTATCTCCTTGTACTGGGCACTGGTGAGGCTGCCCCTCGAATCCTGTGCTCAGCGTTGGGCCCCTCAGCCCAAGGCGGCCATGGAGGGGCTGGAGCGTGGCCAGAGCAGGGCAGCGAGGCTGGGGCAGGGGCTGGAGCCCAAGGCTGGGGAGGAGCGGCTGGGGGTGCTCAGCCTGGAGAAGAGGAGGCTGAGGGGAGCCCTCATCGCTCTCTGCAACTGCCTGAAAGGAGGCTGGAGCCGGGGGGGTCGGTCTCCTCTCCCCAGTAACAAGTGATAGGAGGAGAGGGAACGGCCTCAAGCTGCGCCAGGGCAGGTTTAGGTTGGATATTGGGAAAAATTTCTTCACTGAAAGGGCTGTCAGGCCCTGGCTCAGGGCGGGGGTTGAGTCCCCATCCCTGGAGGTATTTATGTGGTGGGCTTGGCAGTGCTGGGTTAACAGTTGGACTCAATCTTAAGGGTCTTTTCCAACCTAAAGAATTCTATGAAATAAATGTGGTTATACATTTTGACCCACAAAAACATAAAGCGGAAATGTTATTCTTTGCAAGGTAGACATATTGTAATTAAAGGCAGTCATTGTGTCTCTCAGTGTCACTGCCATAACAAAACTTTTCTGCCTCTACTTAGAGACAGCAGTAAGTGAATTCATCATAGCCCTCCAGCCCAGGTTCCCAAACAATTTGTGTATGCATTCATGCGCTGACAGCCCTGTATGAGAACCATCAATTATTTTTCTCCTTCTTTGCACTCTGCCATTCTCTCTCACCTTGTGTCTCCTTCACGCCTCCCATCTTCACTCCTGTTTCCATAACTGCAGCTGTGCTCTAGTAGCGTCTTGAAATCGGTGCAACCATGCACAAACACTGACAGGAGGTAAGAGGCACTTATGTCTTTGCCAAGGTAAGTACCTCTTCACAGGCAGGAGTTGCTTTGTGCTGCCCGTTGGTAAACTCTTGCTGTAAGCTCAGTCATCTCATTAAAAGACGTGTGTTAAAAGTTGAATTCAAGGCTTACATTCCAAGCAGGGGTATCTAAAGTATAACGAGACTTGCAGTGGCTTTAAGATGCATATTTTCTTGAAAAACAATCTAAGCTCTTTTGGCTGGTTTGAGCTAACAGTATCTCAATATAGGTATCTCAGAAATGCATTCGTATGACTATCTGGTCACTCATCTCATAGGAATGTGGATTCCACTTATTAACTTTTTCTCCTCTTTTAATTGCATTTTGTGGTCCTAACTGCACTTGTCTTGGGCTGCATTCCTCAGCTATCAGCTTATTTTAGCTTGTTCTTCAGTCTTTGGATTAGAGTATGTGTATAAACTGTGATTATTCAACAGGCCTAGTTGGATTTGGAGCCAGTAATTCTGCTCTTGAGGAGCTTATCACCTTAAAGCATTTTTTTTCTAGCAGTGGGAGCAAGTGTTGGCTAATTTTAATTACTGTTTTGGTAGGCGAGGTGTTCTACTTTAGGCCCCTCAGTGGATCGCTGCGTTCCTCGTAGTGAAGTGCTATCCCTATTGCTAGAATGATTCGCAGGTGTCAAAACCAGTTGGGTTTATTGGTAAATCATGACTTCTGTACGCATATGCTATTGTAGAAAGCGACTTACCTGCAACTGTTCCTTTCCTGATGGCTTTCAGACAGTCATGTTCTAATTCAGCCCATGCCTATAGTAAACATTTTATTGGTTTGATAATATAGTGTTCGCTTTGTCTATTTGTGCTGTTATAGGTAATTCCTTCTAAAGATGAAGTGGATAAAAATGCTCAGCCGGATCCACTGATGAAAGATTCTGCAGCTGATTCTAAACATTCAGTGTCAGTAGAACTTCAACAGGAACAGACCTCAGTGGAAAACAAAACCAATTCTGCTCCAGGGAGACCCAGAACACGCTCTTTTGCACCTCAGAACTTTGTGTTTCAGCCATTAAATGGATTAGCGACCTACAAAGTTACACCCATGTCTCCTTCTAGGGCAAATGCATTTTTAACACCTGATGTCTTCTGGGATTTTTCAAAATCTCCAGTGTAAGATTCTTTCTTCTAATGGCCTAAAATGCAAGTGAACCTCTCTGTGATGCCACAGAAAACATCAGCTTTCTGTAGAGAGATTCCCTGCGTAACAAACGGTTGAAACATCTGATCATGGTTGCTATTGTTGCTTAATCAAATGTGGACTTAATACAACAGCAAAGCAAGCTATGTCATCTATAATCCTGGCTATGTTTTAAAGTAAAGCAGCTCCATATATCAGGGACTTGTGCCATATATATCTATACAGACATTTATTAATTTTAGTAGGAATTGCTTGTGTTCTCTAGCGTTGAATGTAAGATAGCCTACCAAATGGGGCATTTTTGTGTATGTGGCCATATCTGATGTCAGTTTCTCAATGTGTCTTAACCCTAAATGTACTTTGTTGTTGTTTCCAGTAATATAGTTGAAAAATCCAGTGGAATTAAGGCACAAGAGCCTAATTTAAAAGGTCAAATTTCACCTGCTGGTAAAGGCATTCAAGAAGAGCAAATCACTACAAGTTTGAAAGGAGAAAAAGGTATGTAGTTCACATTCAGTTTATTGTTCTGATGTTCTTATTTTTCACCAGATTCTGAACAAACGCCTTTCATATTTTTCAGCAAGTGAATCAGATGAGAAAACTTCTATTCAGAGATCAAATGAAACAGTTCCTGTCTCTACAGATAGAACAGCGCTTGAAACGAAGTCAGATGACATAAGACAGCAAGAGCATGACGTGCCCTATTTCAGGTTTGTGTTCAGTTGTTTCACTTCCCTGTTGTCCGTTCTGAGGTCCTTAACGTGAGTAACAAATCGTCTTGTAAAGATTAGCTTATGGTGGTTGGTGTCTGTCAGAAACCTGAGTAGGCACACGTTCCTGTCTCCCTTTTTGTATTGCTAATGCAAGTAAAGAATGGAAAAATTCTGGAGACTAACACCTTGTCCTAAGGAACGCAAGCTTGAAAGCAGTAGAAGAGAAATTGCATCTCAGCCAGTCAGCAAACTGAAACAGTCTAATGGCTTCTGCTCAAAGACAGCGTAGCTTCTCTGAAAGCAAAAGGACAGTAACCATGAACAGTCACAAGTAGTGACAGCAGTTAGAAAATTCTCCAAAACCTGATATTTTCAATATCCCTTTATTTTTAGAAACATTCTTCGGTCTGAGACAGAGAGGCTGATGTCTCAGTGCCTCCAGTGGGATGGAAAATTTGAGCTGGACATTCCAGAGGATGGTAAGACTAAACTGTAATAGGTACTAAAGGGGTGTTTTGGTAGCTGAAGGGGACAGAGGGAAGCATGTTTATCTGAATATATTTGCAAAATAGCACTGTCTACAGCACTTAGTAAAAGTTGTATTAGATAAAGTTTAGAGTTGTATCTGCCTCAACATGAAAAGGCATGCTTTATCTCCTCATACTAAAACTTAGTTGAAGTACTTGACGTGATAGTGGTTGACACTAAAGTGAACAAAATGCATATCGAAATAGTTTTTCTGTTGTCAGTTTTAAGTATATTTAAATCTATGAACTTTAACCAAGCTGATTTTTTTAAAATAAAATTAGGTCTTAACATAGAATAAGTGTCCTCATCTGGGAAAATGAAGATGACTTGTCAATGCTTATCTTAGTCTTAGGGAGATGGTAACATTTTTTCTGCAAGAAGCAAGTTTAGAACAGTTCAATGGATAGGTATGCCCCATCTGAATTGTATTGCAGACCTGCCATAGGTGAAGTTAGCTCAAACAAGAAATGAATTCCAGATTCTTCAAATACTTATTTAAATCAATTGTGAAATGATGGATTATTCTAAGCTGTACTTTCTGTATTGTTTTCTTGTTGCTATCAGCTAAAGATCTTATTCGCACCACAATTTGTCAGACAAGACTGCTTGTAGCAGAACGGTTTAAACAGTTTGAAGGACTGGTGGATAATTGTGAGTTTAAACGGGGTGAAAAAGAAACAACGTGTACAGACTTAGATGGATTTTGGGACATGGTTAATTTTCAGGTATGTACTTGCCTGTTAACCTACTAGAATAAAGTTGATGGGGTTGTTTATTTATAATTCATGGACCTGTTCATCTGTTGTGTCTTCTTGTGGCCTATCTTGTTTTTCTCTGGAATGAAGGCGTGTAGCCAAGTCTTATTCTGGTTTGGAGTGAGGATACAGACACAGTGTCGCCCTGGACCAGAAGCCAGGAGCTGGAACTCACCTGAAAAGTAGGGGTTTCATGCGTCAGTCTGAGAATAATGCAGAAACCACAATAGCCTTATTTAGGGGTGAGCTTAGGTGGTAGAAGACCTTCATCTCTGTTTCTCTTTTGATGCTTCCATTGGTTTCAGAATGAAATACAGTATTCTGAAATATCAAAATAGCTCTCGACAGTATTTGTAAATCCGCATTCCACAAAGGAACTTGTAACTAATTAAATCAAATGCAGAGATGGATTTATAGTTAAGGTCCTAGTTGTTGGTCTTTAATTCTCTCCAGAAAGTGTAAGGGTTTGAGCTGCTTATACATCAGAGATACTTGAGGAGAACTTTGCTAGAAGCTGTAACTTGAATAACAGGGTTTACCTATGCTTACTGCGTATCTGGGAGCAGCTCGAGTTTCTCCTGAGAATCCCCACCTTTTCCCTTGGATAAATTTGGAATAGTGGAATTGCTAACTGTCCCTTTTTGCAATTGTTTTTCGTTTGTGTCCTCTGAGTTTTCAGGGAGGATGGAAAAGACTTGTCACTGCAGTGACCGGTCTGCTGTACATAAGCCTTGTATGGCCTTACTAGCAAATGAGGCAAGTGTCTCCATTACAAAGCCTAAGGAGAACGAGGCTGTTGCGTTATCAGTCAGGGAGGAGGTAAAGCTGCAGAACTAGTTTGTCTCTAGTTACAGGATGTCACAAACAAGCACAGACTGCATCAGGAAGCTGTTCAGGCCAGCAGTTTAAAAGAGCAGACAGGCTTGCACGAGGGTTTCCTACATAATGGAAAACACGTGCTAGTTTGGTGTACAAACGATTACGCAGTGTGTTCTTTTGCATTCCTTAAACGTGACCATTGCCAAAGTGCTCAAGTTCAGCACAAGAACAGGGTGTAAACCAGCTCCTTCGTTTAAGATGTTAGATCTTGCTGAACGATTCTATACTTCCCCTACTAACCTTTAAACTACAGAAATTACACCAGTCTTGTCATCTAATCTGAAGTTTGTGTATGTCTTCATGTCAACGCTATGAGAACACTTAATACTTAATATTGGTCGGTGGTTTAATTTGCTACTGTATTTAAAGCAAAAGTACTTCAATGCATAACTACGCTTAAATTTGTTACCTGATTTTATGAAACACTGTTCTGTTGTGAATCTGAGAAGTCTTGCAAATTAAACCTGGACTTTTCTGGGATTTCCAATAGATAGAAGATGTGAATAAAAAATTCGATAATCTGAAGAAGCTTCAAGACAATGAGTGGCAACCACTTGATGTCCCAAGCAAAGCAATTGTCAAGGTATGAGTAGCCCCTAAAGCGTGCCTCCTAAGGCATCAAGATGCAACAGTGTGTTGAGATATCTAAAATAACTAGTAAGCTGCTATTGCAGTAATGAGTACTCTTCTTAAATGGAAGTTCCTTCTAAAGCCCTACTCATCTGCGTTCTTTAGATGTTAATGTTTAAAAATTCAGTGAAATTCCTCTCCAGGTGCTCCCTTCTCCCTTGCATCTCCCAAGTGCACGTGTATTAGTTGGTGTTTGTAATGCTGGTTGCCTCGTTTGGCCAGGAAGATTAGAACTAAGAATTAACAATGACTCATTGGACTCTTTGCTAGTAAGGCAAGTCTGTTAAATTTAGAATAGAAATTTACCCTTCAGATGTAGAACACTTTCTCTGGGCCACTGGTGTTGGCACCGACTTACCTGAAAAGGAAGCCACACGGGAATTTGGCAGTGACTGCCAGTTTTGAGCTGCGAGTGCTAACTTATAACGGTGTCCCGTTAACACAGTACCATGGGTAGCGTTATACTACTAATTCTCTAAGCATAAATGGTTCTGACACTATCCAAAATAAGTTATTGCATATTGCAAAATAAGCTTGAATGTAAGTTATTTTTTCTACACTATCGTTTGGAATATATAATTGCTTCTAATGACTGAATATCAAGTCATATTCACATTGCCTAAACTCCATCCAGTTCCTTGAGATGGCTCAACTAATCATAAAAACGATACGAAGGTCGATAAATTCCAGGCAGAGGAAACTGGAAGGAAAGTAGTCTGTGCGAGCTGCCCATAAATGTCAGAACCCTACAGACGGTACAAGACACAAAACTTCCTTTGTAAAATTGAATGCCGGGAGAGACTTCGCTGGCTGACTGGTGTCTGTCCTGCAGTGACTTTATCTCCCTGCCACTAGGAGTCCCTGTATCCCACAGTTTTTAAAAAAATGTTAACTGATGATGTTAGGAAAAAAAAAAATTGTACTGAGTATTTCTGAACTGCAGACTTAATATGAAAAATCCTTAATATTGTCATCACAGACGAACCTCAATAGCCGAATGGCAGTCCAAGGCATTCTGGAGATGAACGGAGACCTTGTCTCCAGCATGCCTGTTGCTGTCTCGGTGTGTGGCCAGCAGCTGTGTAGATGTTCATGTGCAATTGCTTCTATCTGAAGCTTCCAGGTATGACCTAGACTTTCTCACAATTTCAGAAAAAGACTATTCCAAATGGAGTGTCTAAACCAAAGCTGGGAGCGGCTGGAAGAACTGCTGCCCGAAACCGGCTTGCTGCTATAAAAGCAGCTATGAGGGATAAAATGAAGCATGATGGAGCTGCTGATAGCACACAGCAGGAGAAGCTACCAGAAGTAGAAAAAGTGGTTTTTGAAGCTGGATTTTTCAGAATTGAAAGCCCTGTGAAAACCTTTCCAGGTGGGTGAAGCTTAATCATGATTTCTGTGACCTGAAAGTACTAAAGAGAATTTAACCAGTCTCACTGGGGAGAGGAATTACACTGTTTGTACTGGATACAGCTCCAGTACTGGACACAATATTTCAACTAGTGGTTAATTATATCAGGGATCCAAAGGAAACTGTTTTACATGAATGTACTGATTTGAGCGATTATGGCAACGTGAAATCTCTGCTTAGAGAGGTAAAAGCGACTGGTTCGCGTTTTTTCAGTGTGTGTTTAACAATCAAGGTTTAACCTGCAGGTTCCCAGACTTAGATGACGAAAATGTTCATCAGAGTTAATGCAGGCTAATGTCCTCTATTTGTAAGACAGGAATTGGGATTTTTTTGAATTAAATCTCTTGCAGTGCTGTCTTCAAAGCCGCAAATAAAGTGTGTCTGTAATCTGTATTCATGTTCAACAAGATTGTAACAAAATTCCAGTCTGCTATAAAAGCTGTTCAATAGGGGTTTTTTGAGCAGGTGCTCAAAATATAACTTTATTTTCAGTATCTATCTTATTGCAATCTATGTGAAGCCAGTATTTTCAGTAATCCTTGACTCTTTGGGAGCCATTCTGCTTCTCTCCCATTTCTAGTTCATAAGTTGCCTTTGAATTTCACAGTTTATTTTTGTGTAGATCTCTTTCCTCACCACAAGACTAGAAATTTTTTCATATGCCTCTTGTTAGTAGAGGCGACCTTCTGAAAAGGTTTGAGCAACACTGGGTTTAAGCAAGCTCTAGCAGAGATTCTGTTATAAGAATCAGTTCTGAATCTGTGTCTTTTTAATTCTATTAAAATTATCCAATGTAAAAGATGGAAATGAATGACAGCTTTCGCCGGATGGGCTTTTTAATAAGAAGAGCAAGTCTCATTATTTCAGGTTCTTTGTGAAGGGATAGTCATTACTCAATTGCTTAGCTGGAGTTAAGGCAGTTTTGTAACTTATAGGCCTACTCTTGTCACTTTTTTTCAGTTTCTCCTTGCAGTGTATATAAGATTTCAATGGAATATTTGTATAAGACAATTCAGCAAGCAGAAAACAATAGCATTCCTAGCTAGAATCCAAACAAAGTTAACTTCATCTTCTGGAAACTGCTGTAGTAATGAAATGTTAAACACGCTTTTTCAGGCTTGCTTTCAAAGACACCTCGCAGATCTTCCCAGCGGACTTCTGAAAAACTGGCAACTCCGAGAACATCCAGTAGAGCTTTGTTTCAGAGCATTCCTTCTGTTCTTCATAACCCTGGGGATACAACTGCAAAACAAACACCACCGGTGCTCAAAGACTTCCACCCAGCACAAAATTTGAAAATGCACCCATTTCCCACTAGACAAACTCCCCCACTGGAAAAACTCCCTGGTGGTTTTCTTGAACAAAGGTAGACATGTTAAGGCAGCTTTTAATTAACTTTGTACAAATAATTTTGTAGTTTTAACTGAAAGAATTAATATTAATACCCGTTAAATGTTACCTTCCAATTTGGCAGTGATAAAGTTTGAAAAGTCCTTGTGTCTTTTCCTTTCCTCATCAAATATTAAGAGCTTTGCCCAAACGTAATTTTGCTGCTGGGGTAGAAGTTTATTTTTTGCCCAGAAAATTTGCTATAGCTGAGCAGTGCCAAACAAGCAAGCGTAATTGCAGAACAAATTGTAAGATCATTTGGGCAAGTCAAAAGATGATTGAAGGTGACTGATTGAAGGCGATTGAGAAGAATGAAAACACTTTGGTTTCTCTTTCAGCATTTCCATAGTTGCAGGAGAACAGAGTGCTGTTGCTGGCACAGCGGAGGGAACTAAGGTAAGTCGTGCGTAGTTCATTTATGTGCTTTAAATGTTTTATTATTATTAGCCAAAATAAAAGTTCTTTTTATTAGCCTCAGACACTTGGACTTCTGATCAAATCCTCATTTAGATATCTTCTGTATTCCTCAGGCTGGTGCTTTTTCCTTCTCAGTATGGACATAGATAGGGACCGCTGCAGTTTGGGGGCCTTGTCTAGCTCTTTGGGAGCTATCTTTTGTTGGCTGCTGTATGATGACGCTTGTTGCTTGGGCAAGCAAAGTTCCTTTCAAGTCCACTACCTGTTTTCTGGTGGGAATTTGTTTAAAATGCTTTTGCATTTGGGGACCATGACTGAAGGCAAGAGACGTATTTAGCTCTCTGGGTCCTCATGCCGCCATAGCAGAGCATTGGGCTGTTAGCTGTTTAAAGCTATAGCAAGAGCAGTGTTACTAATACAAGTATCGGAGTTCAGAAACCTGTGCCCTGAAATGTCTGAGGACGTGGTGACATGCCTACATTTGAGTAGCCTTAAAAAACCAGGAATGCGGCCTCCATAGTTGAGATGATACTGTGCTACTTAGTGAAAGCCAGTGCTTTGCAGTTCATCATCCTTTAGTACCTTTCATTGGAAATGGAGTATCTTAATTTTATTTATTACTGCTTGGATCTGTGCATGACTCCAGCAGTTGTTTCCTCCCCCCATCTCCCCATATATACAATATATATTAAAAAAAATAATAGTAATCTTGGTTACTAATTTGTTCTTATGCCTTTTATTTCATCCTTTCCCTGTCAAATGAGAAATTGCTTGTTGATGTTGCCCTCTGGGAAAAGCTGTGGTAATCTTTAACTTTCAGT
The DNA here is from genome assembly GCF_047370975.1 of Nipponia nippon. Classification (NCBI taxonomy): domain Eukaryota; kingdom Metazoa; phylum Chordata; class Aves; order Pelecaniformes; family Threskiornithidae; genus Nipponia; species Nipponia nippon. The sequence continues at coordinate 27,656,944 of NW_028262302.1, forward strand.
ATTGCTGATGGGTTCTTCTTGAGGTAAAGTCTCATTCGAGAACATCCTCAGAACGTTTTTGGCACTTTAAGTTCAAAATCATCTTTCATGTGGAAAAACTTCGTTTATCCTCTCTAAGAGATTATCAAGCTTACAAGGGTGTTTGTGAAATACTTAATGTGCAGTGAGTCACAGGGTTAAGCTGCGAGCCTTGTCCTGCCTGTCCTTTGTACAGCATCTGGAGTTAAACCCCTGTCTCTCCTGAATTGTCTATAAAAACTGCAGGTGAGATGTATGGGCTCGGTTTGACGTAACAGGAACGTGCTGGTTTCTGTGAACTCCCATCCCTTGAATGTCCTGGCTGCCTTTTCACCTTTGTGCTTTCTGCATCAAAAGCCGACAAACTTCCTTTTATTGCAGACAAAACGGAAAATAAGAAAGCTTCCTAGGGTCATAGGTGCTGCCTCATGTCCGTCTGATTTCACTGGTGCTTTCCTTTTGGCTCTCTGGGAAGCAAATATAGCTACTGCAGACATCTTAGCCTCTCAGAGGGCAAGGAACAGTTAAAATTCCTCTTTTTTCAGGTGCTGGAAAATTCTAGCAGTGATTTAAAAGTAATGGATGGCATGGAAGAGATGGAACTATCTGCTGCAGAACAACAAGGACAAGATATCGTCATGTGCAGTCCAGAGAAGGAAACCTGCAGAGAGACTGACTTTGCTCAGTCTGGAGAACCAAAAATACATCAAACCGGTACATACCTGAAAGCTGCTTAGTCTGGTTTGTGTGTGGTACTGCTGGGGCCTTCTGATTATTCTGAAGTTTTATGGTAGTCTAAATATTACTCTTTGAAATCACTGTCGCTGTAGCTTGGTTAATCGGTGTACACTGTTAGCAAAACCTCCTTTAGCTAGTACGACTTCCACGTGTGTTGCACGTGAGCAAACAGTGCCCCTCAGGTTTATAGTTTCCATGGGATATGTGAAGGTGAAAGCTAATATAAAAGGCTTGAAGTAGAAGTAAATACAGACAGTTTAGGGTTTGTTGTTTTTTTTCCAGTAAATGCAGAAAACATTTTCAGCTTTGGCAGCATCAGACTAACTTTTTTAAAAAAAATGAAATATTCTTATTTTTCAGATGTTTCATGTAGTGATTTGACCATTGGCAGAAATCCTTCTGATATGGTAAGCTGGCCTTCAGGTTTATCTGACTGAGAGAACCTGCCTGTTACCGTGCTGTTAACCTTCCCTACAGAATCAGTTACTGCACAAAGTAAATTAAACTCCGGAAGATGTTATCAAGCCAATTCGTATAACTTAATGCAAGCCGTGATCGCTGTGTCCCTGCTGGGGCGCACGCTGTTACTCCTTATCGCACCCGATGAGCGTAGGATGAATCAAGACATTTGTAACAGAGGAATATCTGATTCTTATCAGATTGATCCTTTAAATTATATTTCTTGTGGGTTTCCTTGTAAATATTTACTAATGTAATGAATGGCCTGGCCTTTCCCTTCCACTTATTTCTTGGAGTTTTCCAGGTCTGTCCCATTTCCTTTTTTCTTATAGCTTTATCTTTTAGAGCTGGAAGTAAGATTCAACAGGGAAAAGCAGGTGTGCAAATACTTTCAAATTGTTAAAAGAATTTGGGTGTACGGTTTCCTTGCTCTCATGTGAAAAGTCCTCTTTAAAATATGGATTACTGCCTGAAATGGACGACATATTCACTTCATATTTTATGTCTGGAAATAAGCTTGCAAAATTTCTCTTGGGAAGGTCATGGTACTGACAGCGCTACGTGATTTTGAACCGTGGCTGTTGCTTTGAAAACTGTATCATATATAAGCAAGTATATTTTAGTATACTTGGTACCTGTACGGATTGCTGCAGGTTTCAGATCTGCCTGATGGATCCGTGCTTTGCTTATTCTAAAGCTGCGCTGTGTCCGCAGTACTGAGCGACAAGAGAACTGCAGGCTTCTCCTGGGCCCTTGTCAAAAGCCTTTTCTGCTGGTTGTTGTCCCGTGGTGTTTGTGGCCTCTCAAGGAGGCAGGCACCGAAGGTACATAAGCAGTTGCCTGACAGTAATTACGGTTGGTCTGCTGTTTGTGTAGTTGTCATTAGAGAAAAGGGAATTTGCTGGTAGCTTATTTTGTGTGTCGTTGCAGTGGTGGTTTGCAGAGCAGGTAATTCCTCGGACACTTACTTGGCTCTCTGATTTCTCCCACAGCCTATGCTGGATGCTGAGCTTCCCTTCACCCCGGTCAAGAGCAAAGCCCAGCAGTTCGCAGCAGCTGAAGCGTTCACTGACCTTATTGTATTTTCTCCCCTTTCTCCCTCTGGGGAAAAATGAAGAGTGGCTTGAAATTCAAAATGTGTACATTATATTAACCAAAAAACCACAGAGGATATCTGGAATACAGTCTGCTACCCTTGAACTGTGTTCTGAGTGAATGAATACCTGTAGTATTTTGTAGCGGAACTCATTAAAATATTTTGTAACGTTTTATGGTGCGGTCATTAAGCACTGTGAGTACCGCTGTGTATTAGTCGCGGGGTGCTTGCTGGTTATACCTGCTGTATCCAACGAGGGCATATTCTGACTACAACCTGAAATATTTTTGTGTGTAATTGTATGTATTTCCTGTCTACTTCAAGTTGTAAATCTATCCATCTTTAAGCTTTTCTGTCCTGACCTTACCTCATGGATTATTACTCTAAGATGCCTATCAGACCAGCTGTACCTGTGCCCCGTTTCTGACGCGAGGGCACCTTCGGCGGGGTAAGGCCCAGCCTCTCGCCTCCCCGAAGCGCAGTTTCCTACTCGGTCGCTGTTGCGAGGGTGCTGCTGCACCCTGCGGCTCCAGCCTTCCGCGCCTTAACAGATGCGGCAGGGCTTGGTGCCTGTAATTCTTTCCCGTGGGACTCTTCCTGGTGTTTAACGACCACTTGCTTTGTAATAGTAGAAACTATTTCAGAACGAGGATTTCAAAGTCAGATAATACACTGCCAGGAAAAGACATTCAAATAGGCAGTGATGATTATTTCCTTTAAGGACACAGTTAGCTATTGAGTATCTTAAGTACCTTCAAGCCAAACCCTATTCTCTCTTTGCTTTTTCGTGTGGAGAATCTCCAAACCTCTTTCTCTGAACACTTGACATGTTAACCTCAGCCTCTTCTCGCACCGTGTTCCTTATGCATTCTCTTATCTGGACTGTAATATATTTATGCATAAGGAGCATGCCAGTTATAGATACTCTGTATTTGGGCAGTAGTATGAGAGTACCTCCAGTTGTTATATTTTTAACAAATACCTGACTGGGCTTCTTCTTGTAATGGTGACCTTAGTGTAATACGTTCTTCCACTAGCCTTTATTTTAAACCAAGCAAAGGTAATTCCAGTCCCTCAGCAGAAAGCAGTGCCACTACAGCTGGGGGAGCTCGTCCACCTTAAAATTTAACCTGGAAGCTGCGTACTGATTACACTGAAATAAAGAGAGGAAGCTAAAGTGAGTTGGTGTTACTGTGTTGGAATCGACTTTCTTCATTACTAAACTCCAGTTACACGGATAGTTTCAAACAGACAGCTCTTAATGACTCGCCTGCTCTGTTCAGTCATCAACCCTGGGCAATGAGTAGTGGTAACGAGGGATTTCTGACATCTGCCGTATACGCCGAAGCCGATGTTAGCAGCGGGCTGGGCTGGGCTACTGCATCTGCTGGAAATTTCAACACTGTGCTCGTTGTAACTTGGCGTATCAATGAAGTGACTGTTCTAAAAGAGTAGGAGACATGTCAAAGAGATCCTTGGAAACTTCCGTACCGGCTATTGCGCAGTTCTTGTTTTGCAGACAAGACCAGGGGAATGACTCACTTTATTTTTTTTTTTTTTTTAACCAGCCTGACTCATGAAGTGAACTTGCCAATAAGCCTCCCCACCCTTGAAACCGGTCTTGACTCACACAGACGTGACAAGGGGAGAGGAGCACAAGGCTCGTGACCTGTTCCGTGGCGTACGTAACGCTTGTACAAACGGCATCTCCCTTGGGAGGGAGGCGCGTTCAGGACAGGCTGATTTGGGCCACCAAATAGGCAGAATGGGCCTTTGGAACGACGGAGAGGGGTAACTTTTTTAGCCACGGCCTAGGGCAGAGGTTTTACTTCCTCCAGCTCTGAACCCCTGCTTGAAATACCTCGTTCTGGTCAGGCTCGGAGGCTCTCGAGTATTCCCTGTTTCCCACTGTTTCCTAGCGGACAACTTCAGGGAGGCGACGCTTCTGTGCGTTACGCACAACCCCTTCACAAGCCCGATCAGGCGACTCCTCCTCCCCGGCGGGGGGAACTTTGCTGTGCTTTTTTGATTCCTTTAGTGAAAAAGGAATAACTGCTCTACCTAGCAGAGCAACTGAGGCTAAAAATACCAAGTTACTGACTGCTGCCGGGTACTCGGAGAAGCTGGGGTTGAAGATTGCTGCCCTAGGCCGCAGGAGCAGCGGCGGGATGCCACAGGCTGCTTTCCCAAGTCCTCCTCTCCATACAAATCAAACGGCTCAGAGTCGTCATCCTTTGGCAAAGAGCTGCTCTGTCTCCACAGCAAGAATTCGGATACTTCCACTTTTGAGCTTGGCTTGCTGGAGGATGTTGTGTCTTTTGAGATCTTACCGAACACGAATTTAACTTGTCAAAGTATGCTTTATTACCTCAAAATATTCAGGTAAGAAGGCACTTCTGTTACAGCCGTGTTAAAAGCGCTAAGTTTGCATTAAAATTACAGCACTGTAAGTTATATCATGGTCGGCATGACGCTGGTGAGGGTGATGTCCCCAGCAATGCAGAGTCTGGTGATCTCGTTCAGCCTCTTCTCGCGGAAGTTGTACTGCAGCAAGTGAGCATCGTCGACCGCTACCTTGAAGTGATCCACCTCGCAAAGGACCTGGAGCTGAAATAAAAACCCCAAAAAGAGATTTTTTAAGCCACGGATTTGAGCAGGCTGGCACCGGCTACAGGCTGCTACCAGCTGAGTCCAGACCGGTGGTATGCGGGCGAGCTGGTGCAGCAACTCTCGGCTGCAAAAACACCGGTGACCTTCGCCTTCTGCAAAGCCCTGCTGTACCCCTCCTCCTTCATGTTTTAGCCCACAGTTTCTGTCTCCTTGCGACTACGGCAGTATTTTCAAGAAGCAGCACTGTACGGTTCACACAGCCAGAGCTGAGTCCTCACCAAACGGGGAACCTATTTTGCAGGAGAAAAAGCTCGTGAAGAGAGCTTGGCTGCTAACGGGGGAAATGCTTTAGAGAAACCTGCCCAACCACGGCAGAACAACAGTATAAATAAGGTGGATTTAATAATAAATGGGAATAACAAAATTTAGACACCGGGCACCTGGACCTGCAAGGATAAGAAGTGCAGGGAAGGCGCCGTGGATCTGCTGTGCTGGGTGACTGCCCCAAAAGCACCTCTGGGAGCCGATTCCTGTGCAAAGGCACCAAGGTCCAAGCGAGTCTTGTTACACAGCCCTGACCAAACCCTCCCGGCGCGCCCTGCGGGCGTTAAGACTGACTTGGAGTGGGTTTTTTCGTACCTTGAAGGGTTTTCCAGCTTCAAAGGGAAACCTAGGAGCTGTCCTCTCCTCCTTTCCCCAGTTATTCTGGAACATTGAATTACAGACGATGACTTTCCTGTTGTCTTCCTTAAAGCGGGGATTGAAGTGGAAGGCAATGTCATTCCCTTTCTTGAAATCCAGTGAAAACCTGCAAAGGCAATAATGGGTCCGCTGCTTTTTTGCCAGAAGTAGCAGCAACCTGGCAGAAAACCCCCCCACAGACCTCATTTTTTGCATTTGCACATTTATTTTGTGTCATATTTGATTTTACCCCAGGTAGGTGTTATTCAGGAATGGAAAGCAAGTGCCCCACAGAAACCCCCCGCCCTGGGTGCTGGACCCCCGGTACCTGTTCGGGTTGGGGTTGACGGTCCCTGTGATGGTGATGAGCAGCCGAGGGACGAGTCCTGCCTGCAGTGGCAGCTCGAAGGGGACTTTCTGGAAGAAAACAGGGGTTTGGTGTTAGCAGAAAACCACGTCCAAAGCCAAATGCTCGGGCGCGGGCTGGCTCTCGGTGTGACAACGTACCGGGGCGGCCCTGTGACGCAGTGACAACCCATGTCACCCCCCCCGGGGACAGCCAGCCCCAGGTCCCTCCCCTGGCCAAGCAAAATCAGGCAGTGAAGACACAGAAACCCGCATAATATGATGGAGCCGTTACCATTGGAGGAGCCGGTCCCCCCTGCGGAGGAGGGGGCCCAAATCCAGGGCCACTGGGCGGTTGTCCCGGGGCAGGATACGGCCCTGCTCCTGCTGGTGCTCCAGGGAATGCTCCGGGTGCTCCTGGGTACGGTCCTCCAGGATACAATCCCGCTGCTCCAGGATAGGTCCCCGGTGGTGCTGGTGAGCCAGGATAGGTCCCCGGAGGGCCGGGGTACACCGGGAACCCCCCAGGAGCCGGCGGCTGGTTCCCCCAGGCGGGCCAGCCTTGGGGTGGGGGGGCCGAGGGGTTGGGGTCGTTGCTGGTGGGCAAGGCGTCGGATAACTGGGGAGAGAGGGGAGAGGAGGAGGGTTACGTGGGTGACACTAATCCCGGGGTCCGGTTGTGTCCTCCAACCCCCAGCTTTTGTAGCCTACAGCGTGCGCCGAGGGCGAGCACTCGGCTGCTCCCAAGCAGTGGCGGGGGGCTGAGTACCTCTGGGCTGAGGTTTCCAGAAAACCAGTAAATGCCGATGCAACTGGAGCGGATTTGGGGCATTACATGGGTTAGCGAAGCCGTGCTCCCACCCCTGCCCAAGGCTCCTGCTTCAAGGCAATTAAACAGTCACCACCCCAGCTTTTTTTTTAAAGAAAGCCATACTTACAGTGAAAGCGTCTGACATTTTTCCTAAAAAAAAAAAAAAAAGACAAAGGATGCTTAGGTCATTTTTAACATACGCCATCTGAAAAATAGAGGTTTTTGAGCAGAGTTACAGTTTACAGAGGCAACGGGCTGGAAGTGGGTAAGTCCCTGTCGCATACCCGCCAGGCAGAGCCGGCAGCTCCGGTACCGCAGGACAAACCCTCGGCTGGTCCCAGCGGGAGAAATAAAGTCACCACCATGAGCAGCCTGCATGGCCCTGGGGGTGAATCCAGCCCAAACACCCTCCGGATGAAATCGGCCACGGCGGGGGTTGATGTTCGTGCCACGCCGTCGTTAGCCTTACAACGCGGCTGGTGTCAAGCAGAGAGGGGACCCCGGACCGCGGGGACCTGGTGCTGCCCTGCCCCGAGAGTTCTCGGCTCCCTCCAGCCTCCCGACGGGTCTTCACCGGGTTTTTGCTCTTTGCTCGCAGGGAAGCATCGCAAACCACACGAGCACCCTCCTCCTCCAAGAACCACGGGTCAACGTGGACCTCTGCATTTGATCTCCCCAACAAAAGGCCCGTGCCAGGTCTGCTGTGCTCAGAAGTCAGGAAGATTTATTCCAGCCTCAAAAAACGTTTTATAAAGGGAAAAAAACCAAAAGGACAGCGCCGTGAGCTGTTCTTTCTGCCTTCAGCAAACCCACTCTGCAGCCAGCCCTCCGCCGTCGCCCCGGTTAGTTCACGGGGGGGGGACGGCGGTGCGGAGGGGGGACACGGCCACCTCCCTGCCCCGGCTGGGGTGCCGGCTGCCTGTGCGGGACCCCGGGTGCCACCCACACCCACGCGGGCTCTGCGCAAGGGGAAGGGGCCCGGCGACAACGCTCTGCCCCTGCAAAGGCGTGTGAAGGAGCGGAGCTGCTCTGTGGGATGAGCAACGCAGTATGTGCGTCATGGGAGCAGTTTTGTCCCGCACGCCCGCCGCAGCCAGCGTTACTCGCTTCCCCATCCCCAAGGCATCACCCCAGAAAAGATTTAATATAAAAAAAATCCCCGGAGGAGGCCGCAGCAGCAAACACGAGCTGCACGGGGGACTACAAAACCAGCACAGCACGTCGGGGGACATGCAGCCACCCCACGAGACGCGGGACGGACGCTCGCGGCAGGCCTGGAGAGGCGAGGGGAGGATGGCACCCACGGGTGGAGGTCCCCTGTCTTCCCCCGTGCAAACCATGGAGGGCACGGCAGGAGGGACACACGTGCCACCGGCCACTCCGGGCCAGCAGATAAAAGCCACTTTACAAGTTTTACGAGCCCACACTGAGCCGCTCTGCCGCAGCAGGGCCAAACGCGTACCTGCCTGCATGCAGGAATAGCCACGGCCCTGAGCTGGATTCCTCCCGTCAAAGGGAGCATTCATAAAAGAAGAGAGGGGGAAAAAAAAAAGGGGGGGGAGAGGCAGAAATGGGGAAAGAAAAGGAAAATTCCAAATTGCAAACAGAAGGAAAATGCTCTTTGAAAGAAACATTTGCATGCACCAAGGTCACAGCAAATCTGGCTGCCCTGCCTCAGGAATAACAAAACCCCCAAGTTTTTACAGCCGACAAATAACCCCTTTCCCTGCAAAACATTCATACCCCTGAGCCCACAGGATTTTTAAGCCAGTCTTTCAACCAGCATTCAGAAGCGCAGGCTGTTGGAACAACCCGTATCTCACAAAGCTTTTATTTGCCTTCTGGGGGGTTTTTAAGCCCTTGGGTTTGCCGTTGATTTGCAGAGCGAGGCCGAGGGCGCGCACACAGCTCCCGCAGGCGCCCCGGGGTCGGATCCAGCCGGGCTGGGTTTGGTCGAGCCACAGGTACGCGGCTGCCGATGGTTTGTGCTGCTCCGGCGAGGGGTCCCGCCTGCTCCCCCCCTTCTCCCTGCAAAACCTCGGGGAGAAGCAATTTTCCTCCCTTGCGTGGATTTCTTACCGCTTCGGCCCCGGCGGGACGGCGTGGCAGGAGTCTCGTGTCTCTGCCAGGCCCAGGACGGGCGATTTGATATTTGTAACCAAAGCCTTTAAAACCCACCATTCCTCTGCCACCAAATGGTGCCGCCGAGCTTGGAGCCTGGTGGCCACCCCGTCCTCTCTCTGCCACCGCAGGGGTGCAGCTCTCGGACGTGTCTCCCTCTGGAAACGCTCCAGGGGGTTATTTGGGATCAGCCCGGCTGTCACGGGTGTGGGAAGGGGATTTCTCCCACCCGCAGCCCTCAGAGGTGCCTTTCCAACACCATTGGGGCTGCCGAACTCGAACTCCCTTGCTCTCGCCCCGGCAGCTCTGTGAGCTCCCACCGACCCGACGGGCGACCGCCTGCGGGGACACCCCGGGGCAGACCTCCATAAACCCCCAAGTTTTTCCTATATTCATGTAAAGTGGAAAAACTTTGATTTGGGGAAGAAATAGAAGTTTTTTTTCTTCCCCTCGGCGCTGCTTCTGGCTGGGAAAGCCCCCGCTCCCCCTCGGTGCTGTCCTGCTGTCACTTGCTGGGGTGTCTCCAGCCTCCCATGCCCCGACACCCACTCCCACCCCCCTGCGTGGGTTTTGGGGCACGGGCAGGGCTACCCCAGCACCCTGCGAGGTGCAAACACCCTTAGATTGCCATAACATTCACCGTCCCCCCGTTTTCCCCGGCATTCCCCAAAGCCAGCCAGCGCTTTCTGGGCTCGCCGGCTGCTCTTAGGAACCGCGGAGCCCCCGGCGCAGCTGCCCCCGTCCCACCTCCCACTCCCACGGGTGTCCCACCCTTTCTTTGCAAGGCAATACCTGCTTTATCCCCCCTGCTCCCCCTCGGGACCCCCCCGGGGACACGCTTAACCCTTTCTTTGCCAGGCAAGACGTGCCTTAGCCCCGCTGCTGCTCCCCCTCGGGACCCCCGCGGGTGGACGCAGCCACTCACCCGCCCTCCGCGGCTGCCGGTGCGGCTCCGGGCCGGGCTCCCACGGGCGAGGGCGGCGGGAGGCGGTGGCTGGGGCGGGGCCGGGGCGGGGGCAGGGGCAGGGGCCAGGCGGGGGCTGCGGCCCGGCGGGGTCCCGGAGCGTCCCCGGGTCCCCCCGCCCTGGGAAAGGCACAAACCCAGAGAATCACAGGGCCGCTTGGGTTGGAAAAGACCCTTAAGATCATCAGGTCCAACCGTTACCCCAGCGCTGCCAAGCCCACCGCATAAATACCCCCGGGGGGGGGACTCAGCCCCTGCCCTGGGCAGCCTGGGCCGGGGCCTGACAGCCCTTTGGGGGAAGAAGTTTTTCCCAATACCCAACCCAAACCTGCCCTGGCGCAGCTTGAGGCCGTTCCCTCTCGTCCCATCGCTTGTTACTGGGGAGAAGAGACCGACCCCCCCGGCTCCAGCCTCCTTTCAGGCAGTTGCAGAGAGCGATGAGGGCTCCCCTCAGCCTCCTCTTCTCCAGGCTGAGCCCCCCCAGCTCCCCCAGCCGCTCCTCCCCAGCCTTGGGCTCCAGCCCCTGCCCCAGCCTCGCTGCCCTGCTCTGGCCACGCTCCAGCCCCTCCATGGCCGCCTTGGGCTGAGGGGCCCAGCGCTGAGCACACATTTTATTCTTTATTTTATAGCTCATCTATTTATTTATTTATATTTTTTCTTATTATTTATTTCTTATTTATTTTAAATGGGGGCTCTATCCCCCAAGCTTTATGGTAGCTCAGTAAAACACAAATTTGCTTTTAAATTTCAAAAAAAGGCTGGAAAAGCTTTGCTTTCCACCCGACGCGGCAAGGCCGGCAGAGGACCGGCGCTGGAAAGCTGTGAGCGGCAGCTATAATTTCAATAAGCGCAATTTTACTGTGGGTTAGGGGTGAATCATCTCCTGTTTGCTCAACTTGACTTCACAGTTTAAAGCAACAGAAAAGAAAAAGGTGCATTTTAATGCTGAAATTGTGATCTGCTGTAGAGTGCTGCTGGGAGGGGAGGGGAGGGGTGGGGAGGGGAGGGGGGAGGGGAGGGGAGGGGAGGGAAGGGAAGGGAAGGGAAGGGAAGGGAAGGGAAGGGAAGGGAAGGGAAGGGAAGGGAAGGGAAGGGAAGGAAGGAAGGGAAGGGAAGGGAAGGGAAGGGAAGGGAAGGGAAGGGAAGGGAAGGGAAGGGAAGGGAAGGGAAGGGAAGGGAAGGGAAGGGAAGGGAAGGGAAGGGAAGGGAAGGGAAGGGAAGGGAAGGGAAGGGAAGGGAAGGGAAGGGAAGGGAAGGGAAGGGAAGGAAGGAAGGAAGGGAAGGAAGGGAGAAGATGGGAGGAGAGGAGAGGAGAGGAGAGGAGAGGAGAGGAGAGGAGAGGAGAGGAGAGGAGAGGAGAGGAGAGGAGAGGAGAGGAGAGGAGAGAAGAGAAGAGAAGAGAAGAGAAGAGAAGAGAAGAGAAGAGAAGAGAAGAGAAGAGAAGAGAAGAGAAGAGAAGAGAAGAGAAGAGAAGAGAAGAGAAGAGAAGAGAAGAGAAGAAGAAGAAGAGAAGAGAAGAGAAGAGAAGAGAAGAGAAGAGAAGAGAAGAGAAGAGAAGAGAAGAGAAGAGAAGAGAAGAGAAGAGAAGAGAAGAGAAGAGAAGAGAAGAGAAGAGAAGAGAAGAGAAGAGAAGAGAAGAGAAGAGAAGAGAAGAGAAGAGAAGAGAAGAGAAGAGAAGAGAAATTTCCATTGGAAGGGACCTACAATGATCATCCAGTCCAACTGCCTGACCAGTTCAGGCCTGACCAAAGGTTACTGAGGGACACACACTTTAATTGGTGTCATTAAAGACATAGAAACTACATCTTTAAGGCAGCAGCTGAACTAAACAGCTTAGCTGATACTGCAGCTGATACTGCAAAAAAGGCAAAAACCTGTTGAGTTTGGTTTTAATGAATTTTAGTATAACTTCTTTCAGTTCATCTCTGCTTATCTAAAAGATTGGGCTTCAAAAGAGGGCAGCTCCTCCCTACTGGGGCACCAGCCTGGATTTTAGCATCCTTCAGCTTCGTATAATGCTTGTCACGGGGATTCAGACCAAACTTAAGCATGCAAAAATGCTGTAGGCCGATGAGCGATGCCAGGGATGCCCGAGGGAGCGGTCCCCACGGGATGCTCCGCTCAGGGAAATACTCAAACAGGGAGCGCTGCTTCCCTTGCCTTTCGCAGCACCCAAACCTCCCCGCCGTAAATAGATACCGCCATATCTTTGGGGATGTTATAGGGCAAAGGGACCTGGGGAGGATTTAAATCAGGAATGTTAAAGGATCCCTGGTGGGTTGCATGAGTATCTGGAGCTTCCCAAGCCTGTAACACAAGCAGGAGCTCACTGCTCCTCAGAACAACCCTTCAAATCCTTGCGCCAGCATCTGTCTGAAACACAGCCTTGCTGAGAGTATGTGACTCGAGGTGCACATGCGCAGAGCACATCTTCGTAGGGTTGATTAAAGCGACGTGCACGAAGTGGTTTTTGAGCAGGTACCGGTGACTTCTGCCTTCCCAGATAAGGCTGTATTCACTCCTCAGTGCACCCCCTTTTCCCTTCCTCCCTGAGACCCCCCCAAACACCTTTGGCACGAGATATTTTCATGAAAAACCTGTATTGCTATTTTCAGGATTTCACTCGAAGGCTCCAAACATTTACTGAAAAGGTTTGCCTGGTTTTTTTCCAGTTCCAATGCCATAAGCTTTGTGCTTCCAGTTAGGCAACATGGTGTTAAAAAAAATGTTTGACCAAAAGCGAAAACACGACTCAAAACCTGAGCTAATTCCTTCACTTCAACCAACCGAGCAGCAGCGAGGATGACGAGGGAGCGTCCCTTTGGCATTCGCGGGGTGGGTGCTGAGAGCCCTTCGCACGCAGAGCTGCAAAACGTCCGCATTTCGCTTTGCTCCGCTGCATCCCAGTCATCCCGGAGTGACTCACGCGGCTGGACACGGAGACGCGGCGACTCTCATTTTCTGGTTTTGCCTCTCGGGAGGGAAAAAAGAGAGCAGCTGGGTTTATTGCCAGAGCACCGGGTGAGCAAGGCAGCATGTGAACGCGCCGGCTCTGTCGGAGACAGAAGTCACAGCGCTCGCTTGCGGCGTTGCAACGCCTCGTGCTGCACGGCCCTGCAGCCCTGGGCTGGCTGCTTTTCACAAGTGGGTTAAAAAAAGAGTCATTTCTCAGAAATAGGCATATACGTGGGGTTTGGGACTTTTTTTAAGTGCTTCTAAGTATCCTGTTTGCTTTCAAGAGTCTTAATGTAAAATGGACGGCTGCTTGGTACCACGTACAATTTAAAGCCCCGAATTGCAAAGCCAAGGGGTGGGAGAGACAGAGGACCCGGGCAGGCGGCTCGGCTGTCAGGTCCTGCCGTTTTTTAGTGATGTACTCTCTGACGTGCCCTTCACCATGGCCAAACACATCCTCTAAACACAATTTACTTTCCCCATTTTAACATGCCCAGCAGTTATCTGCTAGCATGCAAGAGCCAAGTGATATTTAAGGGGCATCAGCAATAAGGCCAGCGACGAGCTAACCAGCTCAGTCCCACTACGGGCTCAGTCGAGGACTGGGAGTAACTCACCCACCAACTCTGGGTGCCCAAGACACTCGGGCACCATTACGCTATACAGCAACACATGTTATTAAACATTTTTCTCTAGCAATAACCTTTGTCAGGCTCTGCAATAGCTTGGGTGTCACCATCTATCGAGCGCTGTTCATTGAGGGGCTTGCCTGCGGTTGCATCACGGCGATGTTTACCATTGGGTTAATTAACTACATACTATGGGAGTTTAAAAGAAACCATTTAAGCTGAAGAATGGCACAAGACTGAGTAGATAAAAAAATGAATTAATGGGGATTGGATGCTGGAAGCCAGGAGAGTGAGCAGAGGCGAGAGGAGAGCAGGGGGCTGGAGCAGCAGGAGAGGGCAGGCGGATGCTGAGTTGGGTTGCTTAAGGCTTGAGGGTTGGTTTGTTTGGAAGAACAGTTTAAAAAAAAAAGTTTTTATACATAAAAAATATATACACACATTAAAAAAAATATATATAAATGACAGTTTGCAATTACAACTCAGAATTACCAACCCTTTACTCGGTCCCAGTACCCTTTACTCTACGCTGATGTACATCAGGAGTTAATGTCCTCTGCCTCTTCTGTTCTTGTGTCTCCCAAGTCTCCCAGAGGCAAAAGAGCCCACCCCAACGGGCGATCTATCTCTATAAATAACTTTAAAGCAGTAATTTCAAACCGCTTGTTGGAAATTAATAAATAGAAAGCTGCTTCTCTCTTGTCTTCTTGAAGTTAAATTAATGGGAAGGACATCAATCTCGAGGGCAAGAAGCTCGATGGCACAAGAGAGCCACTTCCCTTCACGGAGCAGAACGACGCGCATCCGCATCATTTTATCAGTCTCGTGATTTCTGTGGCCTGACGCGCGCGTGGGGCTGGCAGCAACCATCACGTGCAACCTTTGGGCTGCGGATCTACCACCGAGGCCATGCTCGGCGCAGTCCCAGGGTGCTAAATCCAACTAGCATCTCTCCTTCCTCCCCGTGCAACCTCCCAGGCTGGGGAACGGGAACCTCAGCACCGTCACCTCCTTTCTCAGAGGCAGGAATGAGGTTCTGGGTGCCACAGATGCCTTTGCGGAGCCCCACGTTGCACCTCCCCGAGCTGCCACTTCAGCTTCAGCCCCGCCGGCCAGCGGCTGAGTCACCTCCGACTCCCCGCAGCAATAAAACAGAGCATCGCAGCAAAAGCAGGCAACGGGGCTCTCCTCCGTGGCCTGCCAGGCTCACGCGATGTCCTCCCAGGACTTCTGAGAACTGCCTCCTGCAGAGCGTCCAACAGCCCCGCTCCTCCTCCTACAGCCCTTTTCGGGGAGACGGCTCACTCGAGAGCTTCCTTGGCTGCATTAGTCCCCCCCAAACATCGCCTTGCTCTAGCGCCAGCGAAAAATTCAACGCAGAGAAGGGTGAGACCTTCAGTAACTCAAGTTTGATGGTAAAGAAAGCAAAAGCAGCAGATAAAGAACATCGATGCTCGCGGCACCATCCCTGCTGCTCACGTGTACCTTCGCATGGACGAGCAAGTCTGGACTTGCTCCCTTTTATTCTCTCTTTATAAGGCACAAAGCAAACCTCCTGCCTTTGCAGCTTCCTTCTAGAAAACAGAGTACCGGCACGAAATTGCAGCTCATCCAGTTCCCTCCTGCTCAGTCAGTGCCAGGAGAACGGCAAGTCCACCCCCAGAAAGCTCCGCACAGCTCCTAATGCTGATGCTGCAGATGAGCAAAACCATGCTACGGTTTGAAGCTTTTATATTATTAAAGATGAATAAATGAGAAGCACTTTGTGCTTGACATGCCGATCTGAGCGTTAAGTTGCTTTCTGAGTGCTAAACGAGTCTTGCAGCAATTTGTGTCAATAGAGATTTACAAAAGTCCTCAAAACCTCACTGGCTTTGAACTTAAGAGCAACTACCTCTGCCGCCGCTGCTGCAGCAAGCTCTGCCCGGGGGCCCTTAAGGAAGGTCCTTCATCCTAGTATGTTATTAAATAAGCGGATGGGAAATCCCCACAGCGATCCCAAATACCCGTGCAGATGGGGTGAAAGACCCCCATGGCTTCTTGCCACCAAAAAGAGGAGGTCCCAGTGCTTTTCTTGGCCGTGCTCGCCCAAACATGCAGAACCTTGCAGAAATCTAATCCAGCCTAAAAAGCCGAAAGGAAGAGCGCTGTGATACGGGGGGGGATCAGTTCAAGCCTACCCCTGCCGAAGCCAAGGCGGGAGCCTGTCGTCCCTTCGGGTGTAGCATCAGGAGATCCAGGCGGCCCGGGGAGGGCTCACCCAGCCAACCTGGCCCCGGGGGCTTCTAGCCCCCAGCTGGCCCAGGCACAGCTTTGCCACGGGCAAGGTGCTCCAGAAGGAGAGCAAAAGCCCCGTGTGATACCGCACTGAACGTACGGGGTGGGAAAGGAGCCGGGAATGCCAAGGAAAGGCAGGACAGCTCAGCCAGATCCAGCAGAAAGGCAGCTGCAATACCAACCACCCTGATGAATTCGGACCTTCATTACAGTGGCAATTTGTGGCTTTTACCGTAGCTCAGGAGACAAGAGATGGGAAAGGGAGGAGCTTTGTGAGTCCCGGGCAGGTTAGCAGGCTTTCCTTCTTTGCTGCACTGCTTTACATACCAGATTTTTGCAGAGCGGGGGAATTGGTTCTCCTGTGAAACCTTGCACTAAAGAGGGCTCCGACGGACCCCTCGCACACGGCGCGCTTGTCCTTCGCCCTGCACAAGGCAAACCAATACCAGTCTGCGCAACGATGCAACTTCTAACGCCATCTCCCAAACAGCACTGTAAGTCATTCAATGTCGCTGGTTTTCCCCTGGTTTTATCAAGTTCAATGCTAAAAATAAGCAATAGCAGAGCCGGCCTTCCCTGGCCGGGAGGGTTTGCCAAGGGGAGGGCGGCCAGGAGGGCTGGGAGCAGCACCGCTGCCCTCTGATGGCAGCGGGACGCTGGATACGCAGCTCCCAGCGCCAAAAACCAGAGGGCTTTGCTTTTACACAACAGCCGTGGGCTCATTTTTCCAGCATCTGATTTTAATCTGAACCCCTGAGAGCGGTTTTTGCTCGGTGTCACTCCACAGCAGCTCTCTTTTTAGCAGCTACTTCCCCTGACAGCCGGTACAGAGCAGCAGGCGAGCATCCAGCCGAGGCGGGCAGCGGCAGCTCGGATCCACCGCTGTACGGTACGGTAAGCTGGCCTTCAGGTTTATCTGACTGAGAGAACCTGCCTGTTACCGTGCTGTTAACCTTCCCTACAGAATCAGTTACTGCACAAAGTAAATTAAACTCCGGAAGATGTTATCAAGCCAATTCGTATAACTTAATGCAAGCCGTGATCGCTGTGTCCCTGCTGGGGCGCACGCTGTTACTCCTTATCGCACCCGATGAGCGTAGGATGAATCAAGACATTTGTAACAGAGGAATATCTGATTCTTATCAGATTGATCCTTTAAATTATATTTCTTGTGGGTTTCCTTGTAAATATTTACTAATGTAATGAATGGCCTGGCCTTTCCCTTCCACTTTTTCCTTTGAGTTTTCCAGGTCACAGAATCATAGAAGCCCCGGCACAGGCTGCCCAGGGCAGGGGCTGAGTCCCCATCCCTGGAGGGATTTAAAAGCCGGGGAGATGTGGTGCTTAGGGACATGGGTTAGTGGTGGGCTTGGCAGTGCTGGGTTAACGGTTGGACTCGATGATCTTCAAGGTCTTTTCCAACCTAAACGGTTCTGTGATTCCACGTCATCATCCCCGTATTCCAGGCTATGCGGCGTTGCACACGCTCGGCTTTCTGAGCGGGAAAACGGGGACAGCATCAAGGTTGAAATGCAAACACGAAAGCGTGAAGCAGAAGCTGCTAAGACTTCGAAGTGCCCGTATTAAAAAGTTTTCAAGATGATCAACTCCGATGTTGTCTCCTTGAGGAGCGCCAACGAACTTCACACAGCCCAACACGCAGCGAGAACAAGCACCAGGATATTAAAGCATTAATTCTTCCCACTTCTAAGCAAACTTAAAATAGGATATTCTGCCACCTTCTCTGTGCTGGAGGGTGTTGCCCTGTAACTGAAGGGAATACAGGCAAATTAGAAAGCACAGGCTTCAAAACCCCTTTGAACAATTTCTATCATATAAAGCACTATATAAAGCTTTTCACATCATGCAAATTAAGCACGTTCTTGTGAAAAGGCACCGTAATACAGTTTTACTTTTCATTATCCCTTAACAGCTTCGTAAAACGGCATACGCCGACAGATCACCCCTCGTTAGCACGTACTGGGTTCCCACCAGAAGCCATAGGTCTACCCCAGAACAACGCTGCATTCATTAGCCAGAGGAAGCCCAAGAAGTCGCAAATGAAATCTGTAGTCGTTCGTCACCTTCTGAATTTGTTTAAAGAAGGGATAAATTCCATGTTTGCTTTTAATCAGACACGGAGCAGCAAATTTCTTTCGAGTCATGGGGTGATTCTGGTGGGAAGGGACATCGGGAGGTTCCTAATCCCTGCTCAGCCCAGGGCCAGCTCTGAGCTCAGCCCAGGCCGCTCAGGGCTTCATCCAGGCCGGCCTTTGAACCCTCCAAGGATGGAGACTGCATCAATTTGGGCAACCTGCTCCAATGCCTGACTGTCCTCATGCTGGAAAAGTTTCTCCATATCGCTGGTCTGACTCTCTTGCTTAAACTCACGCCATCATCCAGTTTTGCAGCAATACGAGCTGGTGTTTGCTTTAGAATATGGTCTCCACCACCCGCAGGAAGTTTTCCTCTTTAAACCTAAACTATAAATAATTCCTCCCATTTCACACCGAGGATGCCAGCTCCAGCCTAAATGTCTCTCAGCAACAGCTCGTAACAGCACAAGGCACAGCAGGGCACCCAACTTCTACCCAACCTCCCCCCAGGATCCAACCTTTAATAATTTAAAGATCTCATCCTCCCTGGGATCCCTCTCTAGCTCAAGAGGAACGAGTTCCTCTGCAGGGCGTGAAACGAAACGCGTACACGTGCTCCAGCTCCTCGGCTGGACGAGCTTCCTCCCGCTGACAAACAGCCTGACACAAGCGTCTCCTCACCAAGGCCGCGGTCCCGTTCACCGCTGCTGTGAGGAGCGGCTGAGAGAGCTGGGGGGTTCAGCCCAGAGAAGAGAAGGCTGCAGGGAGACCTAATGATTGAGGCCTTTCAATACCCAAAGGGCGCCTACAAGAAAGATGGGGACAGACTTTTTAGCAAGGCCTGCTGCGACAGGACAAGGGGTAAAGGTTTTAAACTAAAGGAGGGGAGATTTAGACTGACACAAGGAAAAAGTTTTTCACGATGAGGGTGGTGAAACACTGCAAGGCGTTGCCTAGAGAGGTGGTGGATGCCCCATCCCTGGAACCATTCAAGGCCAGGCTGGACAGGGCTCTGAGCAACCTGCTCTGGTTGAAGATGTCCCTGCTCGTGGCAGGGGGTCGGACCAGATGGCCTTTAGAGGTCACTTCCAACCCAAACCATTCTGTGATTCTACGCACATGGGATTGTATCAGAGAAGTAACTGGTTGAACTGGAGTGGTGGCAGAGGAGGAGGAGGTAGGGAGAGCATACTGAAGCCATCATTACTGCCAAGAGAAACAAATTTGGCGGTTGATGGTACAGCTTGATGCAAGAGTTTAAGGGTTAAACGCTGCAAGAATTCCCTCCTGTAATCACCACAAGAACATGAGTCGGCAAGAACAGGTAAGACCTTGTGCAGACAACAGACTCAGGACTGAAACGAAAGCCGAAGGCGTGCTGAACGTCATGAGAGCAGGGACAGAAACACGGGTATCGCTGTTTTACCTCAACCCCTCATTTAACAGGGAGGGTGCCCTTTGGAGAGTGATACAGAACTGAAATGTTTGTACTAGTGCATTGACTATCCCTTATCTAGGTGTAACTTGTAACTTAACTTTACTATAACTTATGATCTGCTGCACAGAGGATACAAAGTCCCCAGTCTTCTGCCTTCGCCGTCATGAAATGAGTCAACTTGAACAATGGGCGGATCTCTGACACAGAAGTATCTGCTTTCAACAGCACACTGCCTCGGCGCACGCAGATGTAACGTTGGATTTCCCACATACCCGAGAGATGCTGCAGGCAAGAGCGACCAAAAAAAAAAAGATAGTTTTACCTTGCTGTTATCAGCTCAATGGGTTAACTCAAATTCTGCTGAATTGTGAGGGCAAAGGAAGAATTATAATCCTCCCGCTACAACTACACCTCAAAAACGTATTTGGGAAAATCGGACCCAGGGCGAAGTGAAGCACGCAGACATCACGTCTATCCGGACGTTATCCCCCTCATCACCCCACAACCTGCGGTGCTGCCAGCCCTGCCCGCGCACAAGCGGCACGGACACCCAGGTACCGGCGACTCGCGGCTGGAGCCCAGGCAGCCAGCGCAGAGCTCCCCGCTCCCCAGGCCACGGACGCCTGTATCCACCCACAGAGCACGTCCCAATCCCAGTCCGCTCGCGATCCTTCTCCAGACGTCTCCGAGGCAGGCACATCACATTGGGTAACGCAGCAACACTTCACCTTGCAGCAGGTACTCGTTGATTAGAAGCTTAAAGTTGAAACTTGAATTTCTTGATTTGCCAGATGACACTTAACATACTAATCTCTTATGTGCCTGGTGAATAATGGCTGTTGGAAGTGTATGGAACTGCATTCTAGCAATCGGAATTTTCTGCTTAACTTCAGAAATGGGAAAGCCACTATTAAGAAAAAACACGTATGAAAAGTTTTGTCCTAAGGGCTCTCGCTACACAGACAACCTTGGATCAACGTCCCGCCCGTTGGACAGCCTGGAGGCAGTTTTAAACAGGCTGGTCAGTGAATCAAAGCCCGCGCGCACAAACGGGCCTGAACTTGCCTGGGGAGAGTTTAGGCGTCTGCCTTCACGACAGTAGACCAGAGCCAACACATCCTACGGCGTGGATCTCGCCATGCGCACACTCACCCCTTTGCAAGACCCCTGGAAGAGTTTTTCAAAACTAACTACTCCCCTAAGAATTATGTAGGTAAGTATCACTTGTCAGATGCTCCCCAAACATTCAATTAAAAGCAGGGCAGTAAGCCATTAACGTAATTGGATCGGCATACCCGTCTCTTCATCTTTGCCAATGCAAAAGACAATTCCATTTGAGGAATCGGGAGGAGCGGACAATCCCATAGCCGACCGCTGTTAAGATAAAGCACCGGCCACACGTCGTATTGTTCTACTAACAGATGTAAGGCTTACATTCAGTGCACAGTCTAAGAAGAGCTTGTTTTCTAAGCCTTAAAGGGGATGAATATTTTTGTTTCCACTCTTTACAGGTCATTGCCGCTGTTTTTACCTCCCTGAAAGGGTGAAGGTGTGGACAAAGGCAGCAGCATTGGCCAGCTCAGTGCGAACCGTTCTGCAAGCCACAATGTAAATGTAGCGATGAGCAATGCCCAAACTTTGTAGTTCACGCTGCTGCCAAGCCCTGGAGTTTCTTAGTGTTATCCACCCTATCCCATCAAACTCCTGATAAGCATATAAAAACACTGGTTTGCAGGTCACTTACCGCATCCGCATGTGCCAATCTGGCATAGGAATTATTCAGAGCCAGGAAAAAAATCCACACCACGCTCTTCACAGGCAAAAAAAAATAAGTTCCATTCCTCCACTAGAAGAAGAAAGATCAGATCTTTTTTCTCTTAATTAACAGGGCAGTTTGTGAACAGGCAATACCTGAGGCTACAATACAGCAATGGTCGCATCCGCACTTGATACGCCTTATGCACAGGCTGCAAAAATCACAAAAGGAAGAGGAAAAACACTCACAGAAGTCAAGTAATTCTGATTTTATATTCAGTCTTTGCAAATCAAGGATGTCCTATTTTTACTATTCATTCAAGGCAAAAGTCTACACAAGCATGTCAAAAGCAGTAATTGAAAAACAGTGAACACGACAGTCTTGAAAATACGTTTAATGTCTAATCTTATACAAAAGTGACAGCATTTTCAAAAAAATATCAAATCCTGTATTTATAGCTTCTCACTATCATACAGCAATATTTGTTTCATCTAAAGAAAATACAGCAGCAGGTGATAATCTATACTTTAAAGATGTGATTGCTTATATTTCATATTGTAAACAGATGCAGTATGTCGATCTCAAAGCACAAGTCAAAACGAACTTCTCAGCAATTTAACTCAAATGATGCATAGAAATGTACAAATTCCATTGCAAAAGCTTCAGGCCAGAAGTTGCTCACACTTGACATAACATGTGATAAAGTTACTACACGGTATATAGTGACAACTTGAGTTTTTACACAATAGATTAACAGGTATACCCTTTTCACTGCTATGCAAAGAACTTTGCTCACAAAAACAAAGGGGTTATGAAACAGTTTTCATGACCTCAAGAAATACGAATATACATTGAAAAACATCCCATATATACTGAATTTTAGCCTAAATATTCCAGTAATAAATCCTGCCTATTTCAGGAAGAACCTAGAAGTCTAGTTACTTTTACAAATCCCCTTTCCAAAAATCATTACTTGCTACGTTTGCTTTATCCTTTCCTACCTCTTTCCATTCCCTGCAAAAACACATGGCCAGTGCAATTTCCAACGGGAGTACTGCTACTGCATGATCCGTTCATTTGGAATAAATGTTTTTTCATTACATTGGTTTATGTTCTAAGGCTGCAGGTATCAAAAAAGCACTTGAGCAAATGCAGTCAATGTTCTCTTATGTTGATTTTTAATTAGTCTTGCCAAGATCTAAGCCAAGTCTGGTTGGGGGGGCACGTGGGGCTTGTTTAAGGTTCGTGAAGACTTGCACTTTTGGTCGCTATTTCTAGGGTTACAGCTGCTAGGTTTTAAGCTGAAACGTGAAGTATTTTTGTTCAGCTCCAGTATCGTCTTCCTAAAACAAAAAATACACATACCTTTGCTACTAGCTTTCATGACATTAGATTAAAACAGCCACAGCCAAGCTGACCGCTTTCTTCTGCAAAAATATTGCAGGGCTTTGCCGTAAAGGCTAAGACTACTAACAAGCATCGCCACCAGGTCACCCCATTTGTTTTTAAGAAGTCCATCACATGCATGCAGGAAGCCACGATAAGGTACTGGAAGAGAATTAACTCGCTTTCACAGTTCCATGATACAAAGACTTCCTAATGAGCTACTACGTTAAGCAAAATTTGTTCCTAATTCTACCTACAGAGGCTAAGTTAGGACATCCCCAACTGGGGATGAAACAAACCGTCCATGGTCAAAGTCTAGGCTATGAAGTACCACAAAGAGTGCCAGAACTCCTCACCGACGCGTGGCTGCGTGTCTCGGTAATGCTGAACCAGCATCGCAGCAAACCCCTCCCCCGCTCTTTGCGCAGATATGGCAAGAATATGAAAACGTACTGCAGTGCCCCCTCAGAGGGGGGACAGCTACGCGGCAGCGCAGAGGCTCCCAGACATTCAGTTACTCCCAAGTTACACTTACTCAGTGAGGTATGCGGACACCCAGCTGAGAACAGAGGACTTCTCCCCATTACAACATTCAGCGGAGCCCTGATGAGACCCCCTCGTTCTCAACTGCGGCAGTAAGGATCTTTGTAGCTGATAGAACTAAATGCCATGCCAAAAACCGCCGGGAAGGGAATTGTCAGGTCGGGTTTTTTGATCTTTTAAGCTCAAGTTCAGTTTCTAGGGACTCTGAAAAAGCCTGCCGAGTTTACACGACTCGGCAGCTAAGTCAAATTTTAAATGACTAGAACCCAGGTTAGAAATAGGGAAGTACCTTACCTAAGTGGGAATCAGCTTCTCTTTACATAGACCAAGCCAAACTTCCAACCACCACAGAATGAGAACTGGCAAAATGATGTCCTCATTTGCATGCATAAAACTCACATTTGTTGATTCAAAGTTAACTGCACATCCAGGTTATTTAATTTGCACATAAACGCCTGTTTGTGAACACGAACAGTGTGCTGACAAGTCAGACCGAGTATTTCAACTGCGTATCTTCTCTTCTGTAGTCCCAGACTGAGCAATTGTTTTGAGTATATACAAAATGCTGAGAAAACCTTCAAGTTCACATGCTCTGTGTCTCTTTAGTTTGAATTACTGTAGCATGTTCAAAAATCAGATTTCTTGACAAAAATCTTGAAACGCTTTTTATTGACATTTTAGAATAACCTGAAAATAGACAAAATATGACTATCCGTCCATTCAGTGACCAGCACAAGTCTGGCAACAAGACTTAAAGCATTCATGGAAATTTAAGAATTAACATTTTTTCAAGTCCTTGGGCCTGATTCTTTATAATCCTTACTTGGCAACTCCCCATTTTTCCAAGGAATACTTGCCAATGTAAGAACCACAGATGTTAGTTTTATTTCTGCTCTTCGTAATTCATTTTATTAAACCAAACAATTATGCCAGCATATGAGCAAGGTAAATTTATGCAAACTGCTCCTTCATACCTCAAATGCACATACAAGAGGCAAGTATTCTTCATAGCCCCAAACGTTACTGAAACAAAAACTGTAAAAATCTCTGTAAGTAGTGGATGAAGGTGGAAAGCTACAGTGTTTTGTTGCCCAGAATGTATTCAACGGTAAGGCTGCAAGAGATAATAATTCACGGTCAATACAGGCTTTTCACAAAGCAGTTAATTCACAGTTACAAAAATGCGTAACTAAAAACAAATTCATCCTTCTAACTTGTTGTTCCCTCCCTGTGTGCCCTAGAAGCAATCTCTCTACGTTACAGAGACTAGGATATTTTCTCTTTCAGAAATAATTATTGAGGCTTTCCCCCCTTTTTTGCCTTTTAGAGCAGGCTTTCCAAGAAGTGGAAGACTGCTATAATGTGATGCTTAGACACACTCCAACTTGATAAAATGTCACTATTCTAGTATATTTAGTTAAGCATTTAAAAAGTTGGCTATTATGCCACTGACTACAGAAATGAGACAGACGTGCTGAAATTCGTTACCTGCGCTAACAGGTCTTACGCTACCGAATTTCTGCACTTAAAAGTGTAACATTTTAGAGTAATTCAAGACCAAAATTAAATACTCACATGGGGACCACCAGGCATTGATGGAGCACCAGCAGGACCAGATGGCACTTGAAAAGGATTAGGGGGCGTAGGATATAGTCCTGGAGCTGGATATGATCCTGTGGGTGGAGGAAACGGACCTGGCGGTGAAGGTCCCCATGTTCCAGGTGGGACCGTACCCCATGGTACTGTTGGCGCAGCCCCTGGAGTCTGGGTAGGAGCGGAATATGGCCCTGGGGGTGGATATGGCATGCTAGGTGCAGGATACTGCCCTCCCATTGTTGGTCCCCATGCTCCAGAGGGCATGGATCCCCATGGCCCAACAGGAGCAGGAGGCGCAGCTGGCTCTGTTGGACCACCATAAGGTCGTGGAAGCTCTGGAAAGGGCATATTTGGTGGAGGATATTGCCCTGGTGGGACAGGACCTGGCACAGTTGGGGGTGGATATGGACCACCAGGAGGAGGGCAAGCGGGTCCAGTAGGAGGAGGAGGAAATGGAGCAGGCGGTCCAGGGGGCATGGAAGGATACATTCCTGTTGGTGGAGGTCCGAATGGCACGCTGGAAGCGGACGTACTTGGTGGCAGTCCGGTTGGCGCCGTAGGGGGAGCGCTTGGGTTGTTCCAAGGATTTGAAGCTGGCCAACCCTGCGGTGGCTGACCAGGCTGTTGACCAGGTTTTGTACTGCTCACTTTGGAGGTTTTAGCAGGCGACTGATCTGGTAAAGCATCTGCCAACTAAAAGATAAAGCATCAGTGAGAATGTAAAATGTCTACTGGACTTCCTAGTTGCAGACATTCACCCTCTACATGTACATGTTTCAGTTGCCAAAATGGGAGGAAGAGAGCTCTTTGCTGCTGCGCACAGATGATTACATTCATTTTTGTGCGGCTTCTATCATTAAGGTAGAAGAGGCATTCTGAAATGCTGCAGTTAGAAAACCAAAGATAGAAGGCGACCTACCACACATAGCAATAAGCAATTTCAGCGCAAATCCAGAAAGAAAAGATTTTCGTAGATTCCCATTAGGGCTATTCTGACACTTTTAAAACACAACTCCTGTGTTAATATCACAGCAAAAAAGAACCCACGAGGCACCTAGCAGCTTCATATGTTTAGTCCACAGATTGCTACATCTACCCAAAAGGAAAACACCACAACTGCAATAGAGGAAATCGCCTCTCAACTGCAAGCTCCCCTTCTTCTTGAAAAAGTATGTCAACTTTTAGAATGAAGTAACACAACTGGCTGATCTTCAGGAAAGAAAAACTGTTACTTACCGAAAAATCATCAGTTCCAGACATTTTGCTGAAAAGTAAGGTAAGATAAAGTGAAATTTGTTGAAAATAATAAAACTATTTCAAGCAAGAGTTCATGAGACAAACTCTACATTTGTCTCATTCAAACCACAGTAAGTGCAGAACTGGTAGCGCTTCTTAGCGGTGGCTTTGTTTTAACGACTCTGGCCCATACAGATACGTGCTACCCAAATACTTTCCTCTTGATAAAAGTTCTCATGACAAGGAAAGTCTTCAGCCTCGACCTGCCTCATCTCAGACAGGACCGACACATAATGTAAATGGGTCACATAACGCTAAGAAAAAATATTTCAAATATTCATCCCGAGTAGGCAGCCTACCCAGACAGTGATGCCTGTGAAGTATTCAAGGTCTTTTCTAAACTGGGACTCAGAAGAGTTATGGCGGGCTGCTTGCAGGTGAAGTTAATGCACCTAAACGAAAACATGATTAAACCCCCATGCAGATCTTATTGTCAGAAACAAAAGAACTATCGTTTGCTGATGCTTTATCCTCCAATTATTTCAGAACATACTAAAGGTAGTGGATGCTCTTGTTTATGTTCACCGACTCCAGCTAGCTAGCCTTAACTGAAAGTAGATATGGCAAAGGTGTCATTAATGCATACCTGACTTCTAACCTCTCAACATTACAAGAAACATTGAAAATAGGGACTGGTGAGTCATGTGCTATCTTTTCATGAAGGCCACTACCACACTTCGAGCTTTCCAGAGCTTCACCACAATGAAAACTGACTGGCTTCACCAATCTTTACTAGCCACACAAAAGGGCAGCTGTCACAAACCTGAAGTTATGTTCAGTGTGACTCACTATAAACAAATACTGACTAGAGGTGAAGAACTCTTGAAAGGATGACCAAGAGCAGGTGAAATAGGTGGTTTTAGGGGAGAGCGTAGGATAGAGAGGAACATAAGAGGAGGAAAAATGCAAGATATAAGTCAAGAGTACAAATACTACTGCCAAGTTGACTCCCACAAAAAACAATCCTTGTTTTTCCTTGTTGATGGTGAAAACCTGACTTTTAACACAGAGACTGGTCTCAGGGATGGAGGTTTGTACAGATAGCCTATGACACATCGGTTTATAAGCTCCATTAGACTATAAATTACATAATGCAAATAATGCACATATAAACTAGAGTCTTCTCTGAAACTGTATCGCAAGTTTATTACTATCTACACAATTTCCTCATCTTAGGACAGGACTGGATCAGAACAAGGGGCTGTTTAGCTCAGCATGCCGTTTTATCTTCAGCAATGACAGTAGGGAAGAACAAGAACGGGGATGACACTCACCCCAATACTTCAATGATTCCATGCTACTTCCTAAATTATAGGCCATTTCTATGGAATAACAACCCTCAAAGAATTTCTTCTCCACAAACACGTCTAGTTTCCCTGCTTGTACCTACAACATCCATTAGTGAGGAACTCCAAAGGGCTGCTATTTGTTACACAAAAAGGCACCTTTTCCTTTTTTTTTTTTTTTTTGTCCTAAACCTGGATCTCACTAGATTCAGTTGTTGCTCCTTCATTTGTGCAGCTGAGGAAATCGGTAAATCTATTCTTATCCACTCTGCCCATGCTGCTCATTATTTCAGAGATTTTTACCGTTTTCTTTTAGCTGTTCCTCCTCCAGGCTGAGCTCCAGCTTATTTCATTGACCCTTGTGCAGCAGCTATTCCATACCGTTGATTATTCTCACTGCCTCTCTTTGAGGCTTCTCCAATTCTTTTGTATCTTTTGAGATGAATGACAAGAAAGAGCCACACAGAATTCAAGATGTGGGATAACCATTGATTTATACAGTTTCATAATTATGTTCTGGTTTGTCCTCTATTTCCTTCCTAACACTTCTTAATGTTTCATCTGCTTTTTGATCACTACAGAACTAACACTTTTGTGGCAATACTTCATTCCTCAGTGGTAAGGGTCAGTCCATCATTTTATGTATGAAATTATATGCACCACTCTACATTTATCTACTCTGAATTACATCAGATTTATTGACGTTGAATTATATCTGCCACTTTATTACCTAATCCTTACTTTCCTGAATGGCTTCATATCAACAAGACACTGCTCATCTCATTTCCCACGTTATTTATGACCACACTGAGCAACCCAGACCCCTGCGGAAACACAGTGAACTTCTCAAGTTACACCTAATAATTTAAATAAACCTTCAAAGAAATGCCTAAGAATTTAAATAAACCTTCTATGAAATACCTATCTACAAAGTTGCACCCTGGTGGAAGTCAGTGCCTAACTGCATGGATCCAAAGGTTGGTTAAAGCTCCAACGTTAGCTTATAACAGCAGTAGTTCCCTCAAGCGGGTACAAATAGCTGCACCTTTGTATCAGACGAGGCACGCTGGTCAGATCCAATCACCATTTGCTTAAAGTTGAGAAACCAACTGAACTACATCAGGAAAGTAGTTTCTGCTCCTGTTACTAACAGCTCAGCTGTTCAAGAGACATCTACCAGAAAAAGCCCAATTTCTCTTCAATAGATAGCTCTTATCTTAAAAGAGTTCATCAGTTTTTGCAATGAACCATGCTCAATAATGACCAGAAGTTGATATGTGCTTTTTAGTGGCACTGTAGTTCAATTTACCTATACAGACACGGAAGCTATTTAATAAAACCCACAAAATATAGAAAAACAATTAAAGACAAGTACAAAAATAAGCTTCTACATAAGTGTACATGTAAATGTATTCATAAGCAAAAAAAAAAAAAAAACAAAAACACAGGTTAGCAAAAAGCAACCCCAAAACAGGCCAAGAGAATCATCCTTTCTTTAGGCAGATGGAGAGATGGGATAAGACCAACTGAAAAACAGATCTACAAGAGATTGAAAAAAAGCTCACAGAAGACGTTAGAACATATGCTGCAAGGGAGACAAGGAAGAGAGGAAACCAACCTAAAGGAGAACTCAAAAGAAAATCCCATGATCTGTCACAAGAGTGACAGAGAATAATAAATTCAAGTCAAAGCAGTGGATGAATACAGTTGAAACAGGCCTGCTTCCACAACATCAACAAATATCCTCAATATTTGTCAGCAGATAATTCCATAATATTTCTGTGCCATGAAAATTAAGGAAACAATTCTGCTACATGACTTATGGAAAAAAAAGTGTAGTTAAGCATAGCTTATAATGAGATTTAGTGGCTTTTTTATTTTGGCAAGCAGACTAGAGCAACATTTGTTGGCAACATTTGGCATAACTGAGTCAATGCCAAGCATGTCAAGGATCCTCTTGCAGACAGGATGGCCTACTTCGGGGACGTTTTTTAAACATACGTTTAATCTGGGTATTGCCACCTTCATTTAATAAAAAAGAAACCGAAATTACCGTTAGACACATTCAGACAACATATGAACTAATTTGTACTTAAATCTAGAACCTATATTCCATTCAAGTTGTTCAACACTGGTACAAAGAATTTCAATCAAAACCTTCCAGAAATATCAATTACATTTGTAAAAGTATCGCCCAAGGCATTCACATGCTCACAAATGAGACTCAGAGACACTGTCAGGCAGAAGACCTCCAAGTAACTTCATTTTAAAGTCCCCACTGGTCACAGGTGGGCTCAAGATTTTAGAAAAACGTACTGAATAGCACTTTGACTGGATTTTTAGAGGCGGTAGAGTTAACAAACGGACTCCCATTTTCTCTTGAAGCTTCCCTAGAAGAGCACTGCACAAGCACTGATATGAGCAGAGAAAAGCCGATTCATGTAACAGACGTCTGTTTTCCCACATTTAAACTCTTCTTCAAATTATTCTTTCCTGGAGTTGGGGGGAAGAAAGAGTGAGTGGAAGACGGAGGGTTCAGGAGTTTAAGTAATTTGGCAGGGAGTAGAGAGACTATAGAACTGGCAGCGTTCAAACTGAAGTCCTGCTCGCATCCACTGTGCTGTAAGATAAGATTTCCTTTGTTTTCTGAAGGCCGCCGCCCCTGGAAACATCCCCCGCTTTCCAGAAGCGCGGAGCCTGCCAGCTCCAGATCGGCTGGTCAGGGCACCATTTCTCAGCCACCTCTGAGAACACATATGGCCAGAAGCGCGAAACTAAAGCGAGGGGAAGAGAGAAATGACCGATGTCTGCAAAAAAAGGCATCAGGAGCAGAATGTCTCTCATCCTTTATCCTGAAGAGCGATGGGAGGGAATGGAGGACTTCCAGCACACCTACCCAGAAACCATACACAGCAAAATCTTCAGACCACAGTCCAAGGCCTCCCAGACACCCACCAACTGCTCTGGAGAATTAACAGCGGGTAGGTGAGACAAGCAAGCCTGCCCGGGCTCCGCACGGCAGGCTGGAAGAAGGTTGAGAAGCTCTCTGACACAGCAACGGTACGCTAATTCTACCAACAGCGTTCAAGACCAAGTGGTGATTTTCAGAGAGGTCTGTGAAAACCCCGTTTCTGGAAGCGTGGTGCTACGTGTGAGATACTACATCCGTCAGCTTCCACAATAAAACAGCTCCACCGTGGTTTTTTAAGCTCTAAACCCTCTCTGATCACATCCAGCCCAGCTGGAACGGATGGATGTAGTAGCATTTTTCCCATGCTCTGGCCTTTCCTGGCTTTTATCCATCACCAGTCCCTAAAGACCCCCGTTAGAAAGAGCTGTCCAAACCACTTTTTCTTTCTTTTACTAAAGCTATCCAAAAGGAAGCATCAACTGCTTTCGTATTTTTTTTTTCTTTTGAGTTGTATGACATTTTTCGAACACTCGATGTGCCAGATTTAGTTCCTGTCTCCAAGATCATCTTTCAAACACAGAAAAATGCTTTCTAGATGCAACAGGCTCTGCTGCATTTCCACTGGGTGGCATGGCTCTATCAGCAAAGAGGTTCTTTTGTCACTGTAACATGACTAATACCTACCAGCATAACCTCATCTACAACAAGATTTCTGCCCACATAAGTACAACTACCCAACATAGCTATACAGATAAAATGGAAAAGAGACCAAATCTTTTGACAGCTTCTGAATGTTTTCTAAAATATGCAAATTTCTGCAGCTTCTACCTTCAGGCATTAAGCATCAACATTTTATAGCTGGCCTTTATCTTTAGTGCCTTCTCAGCAGTTGCACTGATGCCCTTGCATACTGTGCAATCGTTTAGTCTGATCTGCACGTTTATCCATTGGGAGAATAAAGACAATTGGTAAACAGACCGAAGGGGGAAAAAAACCAACAGTTAAATCACTAGTAGCTACTTGAGATTCGGTGATCTTGACAGATCTGTCTGTCTTGACAGGAAAAAGGAGGTAAGTCAGATTTTTAGTTTTCAGCTTTTCAGTTTTCATATTTTCCGGACAGATTTAATTAAGAGCAACAACCAAAACGATGCATATTAGTGCATTCGCTATAATTGATCAACTAGCAGAAAAAACAGTTCTTCAAAATAGAGGTCTTATCAGTTCCCAAGGCCTGCAAAACATCAAGCCATAAGGAACTGTAATCTGTTTCAGTTTCCCACCCATGACAGGCCATTCAGATTCACAGCTGCGTCCCCACCAAGACCAGACCTAATCACTTCAGATGGTCACCGCACCACAAGCAGATGGTTCCAAACCCGGCAAACATATATCACTCCTGCGATGGCTTGTTTGTGTGCCAGCTGTGATACAAAACCAGTGGAGAACAGCGAATTTCCACTGACAAAGATTACTCCTGTCCACACCATCCCACCCTGTGAATCTTGCAAAAGATGTATTAGTCCAGCAGCTCAGAATAATTAAAACATTTCTCCCATAGCTGCCTCTAAACTTTCTTGAGAGCTACGGAGCCCATTCTCTCATCGCATCATCCTCATTTTTAAAAGCGTGCTTTATTTCCCACTTATAGCTTTAGCTTCCAATTATCAATTCTTCAGAAATCTTCCTGAACTAGCTGTAAAAGCTATTTAAAGAATACCTGTGTTCTCCTCCCACCAAAGCTATATACTCAGGAATTATCAGCTTAATTATTTTTATTTACTTTGGATGAAACAAACACACTGACCCTGAGTACGAGTGACTATCAAACATCTTCACTGCAGGGTTTTTGCGGGGGGTGTGTCCCCAGTAAAAACATCAAAACCTTTGTGTCCTGTTCCAGTTCTAGCCTCAACAGCGACAAACAAAACCATGCACCTTTCTGCTCCTTTACAAAGGCTCTTTTCCAGGATAACTGCTTTTCAGGATACAATCGCACTGCATGGATACAGCTGGCATCTTTCACATTTTGATTTGGCACTGTTAAGGTGTATTTGAATGAAACTCAAGTTTCAGAATTATCAAAAGTGCTTTCTAGGACTGGCTTGATATTTACCACAAATTGTTGCATCAGCCACTGGTCTCCACAGGTCTCAGAGATGGTGGTTTCAGGGTGTGCCAGTTTTGTTTAAAAAAAAAAAAACAAAACAAACCAACAAAACCAAAAGCCCTGCCTTTGTTATTACACCCACTGACCATAAGGCTGACCAGCACCAGATCAGCACTGTTTTCTACGGAATACACCTAGAAAGGAGTTCTCGCTCAGAGATAAAACCTGCCCTCTCTCCACGCAGCGTGCCCTTTGCTACCACGCAGCGCCAGCTTTCCCAGTAAGTCAGCTACCTGACGTACGTTAACACTGGATAAAATGAAACCAACTTCTCATAAACTATGAAAAATTGACTTGCTGGAGACCTTCTTCAGTGAAGAACCTTTGAGTTAAACAGTCACTTATATGCGATCCGCATGCATTTCTATAGTCATTTATAGATTACGACCATAAATACAAGCCGAGAAGATATTTTACCAGCCGAGACACAGCAGCTACCACCGTTACGCAGAGTAAAGCAGGATCCGCTACCAACGAACCTCCTTGGCTTCGCAGAGACCAGCAAAGCCGCCCCCTCGGAACCGAACGCGGCAGCAGCCATTAGGCCGCCACCGGCACCCCGAGGCGGTACGCCCTCCCCGGGCGGCGGGTCTCCGGGCGGGGGAGGCTGGCTTCTACCACTCACTCGA
Organism: Nipponia nippon; assembly: GCF_047370975.1. NCBI lineage: Eukaryota > Metazoa > Chordata > Aves > Pelecaniformes > Threskiornithidae > Nipponia > Nipponia nippon. The sequence continues at coordinate 27,689,752 of NW_028262302.1, forward strand.
GGCCAACGGCCCGCCGGAGCCCCCCCGCCCTCCGCAGCTCGTCGGGGCTGGGAGAGGCGGCGGCACCTCCCCGCCCGCCTCTCCCGGGGGTCTGAGGGGGGGGAAGAGCCAGCTGCGGCCCGGCGGTCCCCGGGGGCGGTGTGGGATGGAACCCCCCCCCTTCTCCCTGGTCGGGCCCGCCCTCCCGCTGGCGGAGGGGCCGGGCGGGCGGCAGACGGCGGTGGGTACCTGGGCGGGAGAGGCGCGGCGCGGCGCAGGCCGGGAGGGAGCGAGGCAGCAGGCGGCGGCCCGCAGCACCACCGCCACCCCGACGCCCAAAGCGGAAGCGGAACTGCGTCACACGCCCCGCCTCCCCACCGCCCGGAAGGTCACGCGCTTGGCCCCACCCCCCCGGCCCCTTCCCCGCCCACACCGTGACACCGCCCACCGCGTGACGACGCCGCGGTCACGTGGTGCTTTCCCACCCACGCGCGCGGAGGGGAGGCTGCGGCGCTGACAGGATCCGGCCGGCGCCTCCCGAGGGTCGGGGACGGCGGGAAACGATCGTTCCGCCGCCCACCGAAGGGTGATTTCGGCGGCGGGAGGGTGACCCGTAGCCCTGTGCCGCCTCGGCTGTCCGGTTGCCCTCTCAACTAGCACAAAAATCCCACCAAATTTTGCTTAGAGTTACCCAAACCGCCCAGTTTTCACATCGCAGGCCTAAAGGATGGACGGCGCGCCTGAAAGCTTGGCCGGTTTTCTCATAAGAGATAACCAGCTCTCCCCGCCTACCTTCATCTCAGACCCCTGTGGTCAGGAGGACTAAATACGTAGCACCATTTCCCTGCCCTGCCCCTCCGAGCTATGGCACTAATCCTGCAAGCGTCTGCATATATGGATAATTCCCTTAAACTCCGCAGAAACGTGGGCGATGCCGAGCACACGCCGACGGTCGCATCCCATGCGCCGGCGCCCTTCCCCGTGCGAGCGTGCATCTGTTCGCGCTTTTTGAGGTCATTATTTGGCCATTTCTGAAGCAACTGGGAAAAATGATCAGCAGGAGCAGACCCCAGGCACCACATTAGCCGCAACGAGCATGAAACCACAATATTTTTACTGATTTATTTGCATAAATCATTACTACCTAAACTGAAAGGGTATTCGCCGCAGCCCCGGTCCCGTGATGGCATGATAACCCAGTTAATCTGCTCGCTCCGAATTTAATTAAATGCCCTGGAAAATTTAGGCTGACTTCACAGTTCTTTTGCAATTGCCTTTCCAAGTACAGCGATCGCTGGGAGCTGGTGTGGAAACAGCACTTCTGGCGTGGCCTCGTTGGAAGAAATGAGCAAATAAGAGTGACATCAGCCTTCCTCCCAGCTGTGCGCCAGGCGCAGCGGTTCCCTCACCTTCGCTTTGCCACGCTTGAAAGGGCCCTGCCGTGGGCGGTTGCTGCCGTGCCCTGGACTGCCAGCGGTGACAGCAGGAGTCCCCAGAGCATGACGTCTCTTCCCGAGCAATCTGGTCCTTAGAAACCTTAATTAATGAGCGCCCAGGCGGCCGACGATGGTGGTGATGTCTCACCTTAAACAGCAAACTGGGACAGCGATAGCACTTTTAATCAATAACGTTACCGCCCAACCTCACCCACCTTGATGTTAGGATCGCCCGATGTGTAACAAATGTACCCCCCTTTCTGCAGAAGCAGAAGGGATGATGAATTTTTGAGCAAATATTTATTTGTATACGCAGCTTTCCCCTGCTTTAGGCAAACGTAGCTCTTCATCTGTGTGTACGTATATGCTATAAATTGTAAAAAGAGCTGCAGACTTTACATAATTTGTGTGCAACTGATCCATCTTAGTGCCCGGAATAGGACTCTGGGGGCCTAACACCGAGCCCTGGCCACATCCTATTGGAAGACATTACTTTGCACTCTAAATTATGTAATGGAAAAAAAGTGGGGATGAAATTGCAAATTTAGAGCTTGTGTGCAGCTCTTAAGGAAGACAATGGAAGCTGTGTGAAAGAAATTTGGCTCCCAATTAGTAAGAGGTATTATTTTCCATGCCTCCGTTGTGGGACCTGCGATGGTATTATTTAAATTATTCAGAAAGGCTGTTTGGTGTAAGAATGCAAGCGCAGTTCTTTTATTACTGGTCCACGTTGCAGGGCCTGTGCTGTTGCCTGCATGTATATAGGCCACTTTGTTTTTTCTTCAGCATCATATAAATATTTGGGTTGGAAAGAAGCTCTGGTCTAACCTCTGGCTCAAAACAGGGCTAGCGTCGAACCTTGCCCGGCTGAGTTTTGAGTGTCTCCAAAGACAGAGATTGCACAACCTCTCTGGACGTCCAGTCCAGTCCCTAAATGCGGTCACTGTGAATGCGGCCATTATTCCTTGCATCTCGTCAGAGTTTCCCTTGCTGCGACTTGTGACTGTTGCTGCTTGTCCTTTTGCCACGTACCTCTGCGAAGCATCTGCCTGCTCTGTAACCCCGCTCTGGGTGGCTGGAGACTGCGGTGACGTCCCTCCTCCTCTCTCCCAGCCCGAAAATACAATTTCCACAGCCTCTCTTCACATGCCGTATGTTCTGGCCCCCCAACTGTGCCAGCGGCCCCCCTCTGAACTCCCTCCACTTTGTCAACATTGCTCTTCTCTTTCAGTGGCAAAATTGGGCATAATTGCCTGCCTTAGCCTGTATTTTTGGGGAAAAGGCCGACAGGCAATACTTAAATTGGGTTTTAAATTCTGTGCTATAAGCAATATCGTCCCATTCATGAGTGCATCGACCTCGGTTTTGCTGGGAATGCAGGAGCATAGGCGATGTCAGCATTTGCAGCTCTCCTGTTGGATCCTCAATTATGTATCATGGGATTTCTGTTTCTGGCTTCCCAACAAGTCTGGTTTAGTACTTTTCAGGGACAATAACACAGATCTTGAAACGCGACAAGCACCAGAGTCAGGAAACTTTATCGCACCCAGAGGGCTGTGCGTGCCACAAACAATAAATCCAGAGGAACAATAACAGTATCTTTTTTGTACCTCCTGCTTTTACATCAGTTAGTCAGAAGGAGGAAATCCGAGACACGGTGGAGGCATCCCTTTTCTATCCAACCAGAAAATAAAAGGATTAGCTTTTATTTTTTTTAATGAGATTAAAATTATGGAATGTAACGTCAGTTTTAGTTAAGAAAATGCCAGTCTCTGATGATGGGCTGGAACAGCGAGAGAGAAGATATTAAGCTTCAGTTACAGTGTTGATTCTTACTGGGCTATGTCACTCGGCTTTTATATTCACGCTTCACTGTGCACATCGTGCGCTCTGAAGAATTAGCTGAGCCACCCTGAAGCTAGATTTTAAAGGATACCAGATGGTAAGTTCAATGCATGTGGTAAGCTTTTATATGCTTTTCCCCTACGGCCAATCACTGACTGATCATTTATTTCAAAACCCTCATAAAATAAATCACTTTGAAAATGATGCTGTCTCTAGTTAATAAGTGCTCTTTCTCAAGGCAGAGGCTTGTTGCCGTGAAGATAAAATCATAAAACTGGTTCAAAGTGCGTTGGGATGGCAAATGCACCCTATTGAAGAGAGGAGATAAACTGGATTGGACTGGAAAGGAAGCATGGCTGCCTGCTTGTTGTGAACTTATGGGCAGGTGAGCTGTCGTTGAAGACACTTGGGCAGTCACTGGGGGACTGACACGCGGGTTTTCCGTCACAGGGAGCGAAGTCTTTGGGTACGTTTTCTTTCCACAGCGGTGGATAGGTAGAGCCTTGATCGTGTGTCAAGCTTGAGTTTGTTTTCAGATTTTGGAGCTAGTGGTTATGTCTGGCAGCAGAAGACAGAGCTCTCTTCACTTTTTCTTGTTCTTTAGTAAATAAGAAGTAGAAAATTCCTCTCTGTGTGACGCCAACCAAACCCACCCCATCGCCTGTCCTCTCAGAGAGGCGCCCACCTTCTCCCCATCCCCAAAGAGAGAACCACAGCTCCCGTGAGGGATCTGAAGCTTTATCCGTCCCCTCTCTCTCGTCCCAACTTCCTCCACAGGCCCAATCCCAAACTGTGCTTCCTGCTGCGGTGTTGCAATCCTGGCAGCCTCTCAATGACTTTTGTGACATTTGCTGTTTGGCCTAGCAGCCACGGCTCCGACAGGCAGTTGATAATAGGAAATTATGGCCCTTCATTCTCTGAAGGGTCATGTTTTCAAGTGCTCGCTGCTGTGGAGACAAGCTGGAACAATTCTTTTTTCAAAAGCTTGAAAAGCAAAGAAAAGGACCCCTTATTTTATTTCGCTCTTATTTTGCAATTGTAAATGAAGTTTTATTTCTGGAGAGGGAGAAGGAGGTGAGGAGTAGCTGGCTTGTGGAGGCTCTGGCCTGGCAAGGAGGGCAGAGTTGGTTTTTCCTGTAGCCCAGATTCTCTAACGGATATAAACACATGGACACACACATCCTCGGTGGAGAAACTTAAGAATAGTCATAGCGGGACAGACCAAAGTCCAGCTGGCCTGTGGGCAACACCAAATACTTAGGAAAAGGAGAAAGACAAGGAATGTGGAATGATCCTCCCCCTGCAAAGCCTGCGAGCCCCTAGCAATTGGCAGTCTGGGGTGACATCTGCGTCGCCAACAGCCAGAGACCCACCGAAGGCAAGGCCAGCGCTGTACGAAGGTGTCGTTCGTGCCGTGGGGTGCCTGCTGGTTATTATCTCCGCCATCCCGTCAGCAGCTCCCAGCAGGAAGGAGGTGCTCCGGATTGCTAAATCTCAATCGCTCAGTTTTTCATCGCTTCCCTATGATGCCGTTTGTGGCCGTATCTTTGTGCCTCGTTTTATCTTTCCATGCAAAGCAGTTGGGATCTGTTTGTTCATCGAGGGATGTTTCTGCACTCAGGCGCTTCTCTCTACCTGGCACGCCGCGCTTCCTCTGCAAACCCTCCGAGATCTCCAGTTTTGCGCAGCCACTGACGTATGCATTCCTATATATGAAATTAATCGTTCGATACCAAGTTGCTCATGTCTCTACTTCAGACATATATTGACGGTGTAGCCATGCCGCTAAGGTCAATGATCCGCTGATTGGTGCCAAAGAACACATTTACAGTCAAATGGCTTGTAGTAATTCAGGGAATGATGCACGTAAGGATCATTTGAGCTCGTGAAGGATCTGTAAGTCACTGATACGACAAAGGTGCTACTGAGGGGCTTGCGATGAATTATTGACGTGAGTATTCAGTATAAAACGCTGCGTGGCAAGCGTTACATCCAGCGCTGATCCAGGGGTGCGTGGCAGCGTGGGCTGAGCTGCCCTTTCTGCTTGCATGAGGTTTGGCGGCGAGCCTGGCTCCAGCGGGCTCTTGGTTTTCTCACACATCTGGGAGGTTCATAGCAGCTGAACAGAAGCTGACCCAAAATCCTCCAGCTGAAGACCAAGTTGATGCTCACCTGTTAATTTCAGTAGTTTTAGGAATCTCTCGGAGTGGGAGTATTTTCCCCCAACATTTCTATGCTTTTCTAAATGCATTTCTATACATTTCTATACATTTACCCTGGTGCGGTTGAGGAACTTTACTCCATTCCAGGACTAAGGTTTTGTATCTTACCTTTACCCTCCCTGCTCCAGGCAGGGACTTGATGGCCGCAATTGCCTTGGCAGTTTTGGGCTACCCCATCAAAAGAGCAGGTATTTCATCCGCTGCCACTTTAATACAGTAAAAACTTGTCACACCAGCTAATAGTCATTTAACGCTCGGAGCAAATCTGTGGGAATAACACCCATGTCATTCCTCCTCCTTCTCTTCAGGCCCTGATTCAGCAAATAGCTGAAGTGCTGAAGTGGTGCCGTTGAGTTGCTAATGCCATGCAAAAATGCCCTGAGAATAAAGCAGTTTTCATGACCACTGCTAAGAATCTGCTTCCTTCTTTAGGTCTTGTTTTTCCATCAGCCTGCTGGAAGAGTACAGCCGGAAAACAGATTAGCCCAGGAAAGACTTCTCCTGAACTAATAAACATACCGCAAATACCACTTCTTAGTCCTATTTTAAGTCAACTGGATTTGTCAAGTCAATAGTCACCCAAGTATGAAGGATTCCTGCAAATAAATGAGACTTAAATATTTTTAATAACTGTCTGACAGAGCTCCTTTAAAGTGCAAATGCAGCTGGAATTAACTGAAGTTGGGATCATTTCAAGCAAGAGTCATTAAAAAAAGAAAAGAAAACAAACATTTGAACTTTTTAACCTTGGGGTTGTTTCCAGCCACATCCCTAGCAATGACAATAAATTCAGAAAATTCCATGAAAATCTCTATTCTTTGGACTCTTGAGGCATTTAGCATAATGTTCTCAGTTCCTCTTCTCTCTTAGGAAAACAGGAAGAAATTATGCAGGGTAGTAGCTGTTTAAATACTAGAAAGTCTCCCTGGGGAGAATTACAGACATTTCAGTGATAAATTGGAAGCGAGATAAGGGAAGGTTTGGAATGAGCCTGATCCAAAGTTCATTTCAAAGCTGGCTCATTGATTTGGGGGCTTTTTGTATGAGGTTTGAGACGAGAAAGACTCAGCCCGGCTGAGTTTGGGTGAGAGGTTTGTCTTTGTGCAGATTTACCCTGGGGAATTCCCACTGAAGCAGGGCAAAAAAATGTTAATCCGGCACTGGATATTTTTTTTCATGGAGGTCCTACATCCGAACTTCATCCTGAGTCTTGCCAGCAGCCGGGCCACTCTCCTCCCTGCCAGACCAGAGCTTTACAGCTCCAGGCTGTACGAGTGAGCGTTATATATGTTATCTCGGTTCTCCCTGCCTGGGGGCGAGCGCTAGCCCTCCCTGTAAATATTTGCAATATTGTCTGAAGAAACAGATTTCAAATCCCCACTGTAAGCTCTTCCCCCCCCCCCCCCCCCAGGGGTGAATGCATCCTAATTAATTAGCAGAAATACTCCTCCTATACAGCCATTTAGAAAGAAAAAGAACTGGCTATTGTGATAAAGTACATTGCAAAACATGCTGGGCTCCACTTGACAATATCACAGGGAGCTGAGGACATAATTGCCTCGTTATTTCGTGCTCCCCAGGGCTGTGCTGGAGGCCGTTTAGCAGAATGGGCACTTAAAAACTGCCTCCAGCAAACTCCGATCCCGCTGCCTGCTTTCCCAGGCCCCCAGTTGCCTTTGCTCTGCTTGGCAGGAGCTCCTTCTCCTCCGGGAAATTCCCGTCCTTTGATTCCCCATCCCACGACTGCTGCCCTGGACTGGGTTAGCAGCACTACTGCAGAGCCCGCTCCCTTCCACCACCTCCCCTACGTTCATATATTGTTTCCCATTTTATGCTTAGACTTGAAGTTCTTCGGGACACGGAGCATCTCCTTGTTTTAGTTTGGAGGTTAGCAGCGTCGAGCTGCTGTTGCAATACAAATAACGAACAGGAATAACACTTCCTCGGTAATATTTCAGCCCAGCGTCACAGGGTCCAGGCTGGTTGGTGACCTGAGAAAACCAGTCTCGTTCTGGACCGTGTCACACTCCTTCCTTGGCGCTACTTTAGCTAAACACATTCTGGGAAAACAACAAGATGTGCTGCCAAAATAGCAGAACGAACCAACTCCCCAAACAGGAGGCCTTCCCCCAGCTCCACTCTTTGAACCGCAGGTTTAATGAACTAACAGGAGGTAAAAACAACAAGCGCAATGCTATTTAAACTTATGAACAGCTCCTAATCACACAAATTGTTTCTAAAGAACGAGCAGGTAGCACGGATTGCAGGATCAGACTCCAAAACGATTATGCTGAAGCGCGGTAAAAACTGAACGGACTCTTTCCCTCTCAGCAAAGATTTAATAGCCAGAACTGTAGTTAGGTCTGATACTGCTAGAAATTACTTTTCTTTTAGACAAAGTATATATTACATGCCTGCCAAAATGTATTTTCATAATTAAAAATGAACTGTAATTGGCAAATGAATTACGTACACTTCTGTGGAGATCTATTCTCGTTCATTCACTGATTTGCCGTCGTTTGTTTGCAATGAATCTCCCTACTGTTAGAAATTAAGACACGCTATCAGATTTGGACTGTAAAAACACCGGCGTGCAGCCATTTAGAGCCTCATTCAAAATAACTTCAGAACATTTTCACTACCAGCAAAGCTTATTTTGAGACAAGTAAAGCAGCCGTTGCTGAACTGGGCCGGCCACTACCTGAGCTGCTCTTCCTTGAGCCTTCACTTGTGGCCACTGTCGGGGACTTTTGGCCCAGCCTGGCTTGGCCGTTCACATGTTCTGCTTCTATATAAAATAAGTAAGCGTAGAAGTCTTGTAGTAGAGTACAAATACGATGAAGCCAAAGCTGGCAGAGGCAGCAAAAGACAGAATTTTGGATGCTCATGACAGTACCCCAGCCAGCGCGAGGTGGACAGAGGCGTACGCCTTTTTGCTTTACTTCCTACCACTGCGCATTTCAGGTTAAGGTGGATAAGCTACACTTGCGCTTTCAGCTGCTACAACGCTAAATTTCATTTGCTAATGCCATATGTTATTTGTGTGATAACAAATGTGCCATTTTTAGCTCATAAAGCATTGAACGAATTTATCTGGAATGTTTTCTACCCTAACGTGGCCAAACATTTGACAAACAGGGTTCCAAAATGTGCTTTCGGGAGTGCTATTTGATTACAGCGTGTGGGTATCACAGCAGTTAAGAGTAAAACCTGGGGGAAGGACAGGAGATGAAAGAGCAGGGGCCCAACGCTTGGCTTGGGAAGCCCTTGGAAACGGGCGACTCCGGTTCCCCAGTTCCCCTGCCTCCCCCTTCCTTCCCTTTCGGTCTTCTCCAGCCCCCCCTTTCCCTTCCCCCTCAATAACCCCGCCTGCCCACAATCACAACAAAGCAGCGCATCAGATAAAGCAAGGGATTATTTACTTGCGCTTTTGCTCTTAAATGAAGAACAGCAGCAAAGTATGCAGTGCATCCCCCCGGCTCGTGCGACAGAAAGGATCCTTTTATTCGGTGGCTAGTCCTTTGTCGAGCCAAGAACCTGCCGCCCACTCAGGTAATTTGTGCCCACAGATCGTACCTGTGGTAGCAGAAGATCCTGTCAGGAGGGAACATCCAGCAGAAGCCAAGCACTGCTCGTGCGTGGGAAAGGCTGGCGGGGAAGGGGCGAGAGCCGATTTCTTTTTGGACTCACTTGGAGGAGAGGAGGACGCAGGGAGAGGCATTTGCTCAAGCAGGGAATGTTTTGGGAGGTTTTTTTGGCTTATCTTAACAAACGCGTGTGTTCTTAGTGAATCAACGTAAAAGAGACAAAGGGTAAGTGCCTCATCTGGCTGGCATACCCAAACTCACCCCCTCCCACTCACTGCCACCTTTGGATATATCTTCCCCAATAAAACATCCTCCTCTTTCCCCTTTACATTTGCCCTCTCTTTGGGCACGGGACCAAGATTCCTTGTGTACAAGGATACCAGAGCCAGCAGCGTCACACCAAGATATAATTTGGCTCGGGAAGTATAAAAATGACAGGAGTATAAAAATGACAGGATGTCCCCCACGCCAACCCGGCGTTACCTTGGCGGCAGCGAGATCTCAGGCATCTTCTAGTCTAATGCCAGTGGTTTTGGTGTCAAGAGAACGACAAGAAAAGCCTTCAGCTTGCCCTCAGCCTCCAGCTTGCCAGGTCAAAGGTGTCCTGAAAAAGGAGGAATTTCTGGGGAGATCACACAGAGATATTCCTTGTCAAAAACTACCAGGGCGGAGAATTCCCGTTCCTGCTGATGAGAGGTCGTAGCCAGCCACACAGAGAAGAGTCTCTGATGCAGCCTGCCTGGCGTCCTTCCTCGGTTCAGCTGTCACCCCAAATTCCTCTTTCATGCTGCGCTTTCCCACTCAGGTCACCCTTCGTGCTCCTGCAGACACCCGTCCCTCGGGCTGACGGCACCCTTTGCCTCTTTGAAGCATTAGATGCCTCTGGAATAACACTAAGGTGCTGATAAAGTAAAGAAATTAAATTTTGGGGGCTGTTCATTTCTAATGTGCTAAAACCATCAGAAAAAAATATCCACCAACCTGAAATGATCTAATTTTGCAACTGTGCTGGTGGAGAAAACCACGACATCAGATTTAGTAGAGCTCTCCCATTCCCCCTGCCCCTCTCGAGACCTTTCCTCCTTCCCCTACGTCGGAGGACACGACGTTTTGGGTGGCTCCGAACAAGTTGTATAGCGACACAGCCAGCGCTCAGATTGATTTTTCTTGACTAAATTTGCTTGATCTTTTTTTCAGGCTTCGGATATCAATTAAAAGAACACTACTCTTTTGTCTTGTGTGTTGCTCCCCTACAAAATAATGAACTGTTTAATACACTAGAGGCAATTTCAAATTATCTAGTTTAATGAGGAAGGTTGTGACAGAAGATTTATTACCTTTTCTGATCTGCTAATGTATTTTCCCAACCATCCCAGCAGAACCAATCACCGTATTTTCATTATACTCTCTATTTTCAGGGGTTCATTAGTTGTAGACTAAAAATAACAGCGAAGGTCTCCGTCTGAGAGCTAATCCAATTTTTTTAATTGGAAACAAAATTTGATTAGACAACTTTCTAATCATAACAGCGTCAAGCATCAAGACCCTTACTGGGTGTTTTGTCCAAGTTGAAGCTTCATGTGACTACACATAAAGACCTGACCTAGAAATACAATCGCATAACTGCCAGGAAGGACAAACCCAGCCTTTTCCTTAAACAAAAAGCCCCGCGTTAGCACAAGCAAAGGACTGCAGTCTATTCCAACTGATGCGCATTAAAAAAAAAAAGGTCTGGCAATGAACCCGTTCAACTGAGACAAACTCAGAGATGCTCTTTGCTTGTGGCTGAACGTGAGACTTGAGAAATAACGAAGACTTTTTTTCCCCCAAAGAATTAAAAAGAAGGAAAATAAGATGGAAGAGCTCCCAGATAGCCAAGAGGGCCTCCTGCTTCAAAGCTGGATTCAAATCTTTCTTAAGTCGGTACTTTCCAGCAATGGCTTTGTCCTGTTGGATTACAGTACCTAACACCAGCCCGGCGTTCTTCCTGCTGCACCATTTGGATATGCAAGAGCCACAAGCATAGCGATGAAGACGGGCAGACAAACAGTTTTGGATTTTACAGGGCACGCTCTTTGCGAAAAAGCATCACCACCATGGTGGGAACGTGGATCTGATCCCGACATCCCTCTGACCGGTCCCAAACACACGCTGTTCAAGGGATTCTCCTCAGCAAGACCATAACCGGAGTGCCCACGCGAGGACATCCTTGGGGCGCTCGGCGGTCTTTTCCAGCCCTGCAAGGATCCCCGCAGGAAGGTGTTCGTAACGGGCAGGCTGGCCTGAGGACGCGTTTTGGCCAGATAACGTATCACTCAGACACCCAGGGGATTTTTAAAATGGATGTAGGGAAGTTATTGCAACGCACGTCAGCCTCATGCTATAGATTTTAGGTGCATAAATTATATATTTACGTTCAAAACTCTATTATTCATAGAGTTGAGTAAACAAGTATTGATTTTTACACTGTAGCACAGATGAGTATTTCTAATGATGCAGACAGAGGCTCTTCTTCCATCCTCCGTAACTCTGACCTCATCGGCGCTTCCTGAGAGTACTATTTAACAAGGACGATCAAGTTTAAAACCAGTTAGCTGCTGCTGCTTGGAATGGAAATCAATGTGCATTTCTTTCTGAATGGACAACTTCTCCACCCACACCACATCACGAGCAGCTCGTCCTACGACTGTTTTAGATGCTGAACCAGGCAGAAGGAGGCTGGGAGATGAAAGAGGGCCCAACGCTTGGCTTGGGAAGCCCTTGGAAACGGGCGACTCCGGTTCCCCAGTTCCCCTGCCTCCCCCTTCCTTCCCTTTCGGTCTTCTCCAGCCCCCCCTTTCCCTTCCCCCTCAATAACCCCGCCTGCCCGCAATCACAACAAAGCAGCGCATCAGATAAAGCAAGGGATTATTTACTTGCGCTTTTGCTCTTAAACGAAGAACAGCAGCAAAGTATGCAGTGCATCCCCCCGGCTCGTGCGACAGAAAGGATCCTTTTATTCGGTGGCTAGTCCTTTGTCGAGCCAAGAACCTGCCGCCCACTCAGGTAATTTGTGCCCACAGATCGTACCTGTGGTAGCAGAAGATCCTGTCAGGAGGGAACATCCAGCAGAAGCCAAGCACTGCTCGTGCGTGGGAAAGGCTGGCGGGGAAGGGGCGAGAGCCGATTTCTTTTTGGACTCACTTGGAGGAGAGGAGGACCGCATCACGTGCGCCTCGGCCTACGACCGTTTTAGATGCTGAACCGGACGGATGCAGATGGAAAGGAAGCGAGGAAAGGATGCGCGAAACGCTCCCGGCTCACAGAGTAACCGTAGCTCTCCCGCCTTACGGGAAGAGGCGAGGACATACTGGCTGTGTGAATATAGCAGAAAGAGTAAGCTTCAACGTATTAAAAAAGTCATAGGACTGCAGAGCTCATATTAAACCTTTTGAGAAAGGTCCTGCTATCGGTATGCGAGCTTGCGTCAAGATTTCTCTCTCTCAAATGTATGATACTACCGTGCACATTTAGGGGTGGCAGGAAAAATCCTTTAACTGCATTTTCCAGTACCGTGTTATTTCAAAGGTTAACCAAAATCACTTACTTCATGGCTAACTTTGCTATATTGAATCAATGTACAAGTTCCTTATTGGATTTTTATTGCAGATAAAATTGACAGAGAAAATCACTAGGATATACTTAAAAATGGGAAGGAAATGTACGTTTACAATAAAAAGGTCTCTGAAGGTCTCTTGTTTCATAGGAAGGAAGCTGTCTTTATATTGCATGAACTATAAAAAATGATTAAAACCGAAGAGAGACAGGAAGCTGATAATTTGATTTATCATCTTAATGGCTATGATTCATGAATAAATAATATAATGGTTTATGTCTCTCTTGTAAAAGAAGTAGAGAAGAGCAATTTGTCTAATAAATGACTTCAAAAATTACAGCTGAGTCTTGTTTGCCACATTTGTTCTATTTAAAAAGAATGAGCGAGTATCTTATTTCTTATTACTTACTAGGACATTTGTTGTATTATTTATAAGAGTCAAAAACCTTAACTAAAAGCCACTCATCTCAGACCACAGTCTCCCATTAGCTTTAAATTCAGGAAAGAGAAAAGGATTGATCACTAGATCAATAAATCTAACCTTAGAGATGACTAAAAGCTTCCTTTAACCTCCTTCCTCCAGCATCCTTTTTCAAAATTAAAGTATCCCCCTTTTTAATTATTTAAGAGCATGTCAATTTTACAGTGAGGCCATGTATGACTGCATCATACAAGGATTTCTGCTTCGTACTGGAAACACACCAGCATCTTTAAAAGGAAAGCATTTAAATTATGATCGCTAGTTTATTTTTTTTTCAAGTTGGATATGCTACTATAGATAAACAGATCCTGTTGCAAACGTGCCCTGGATCGCATCAAGACAAGTGCCGAGAATAGGAAAATCGAGAAGGAATGCGTACTTGCAATTATCGGACACACAAACCACCCCAAATCCATCAACGATGCTGATGGAGTTGAAGTTGCTCTCTGTTGACGGCACTGGGCCAACAGCTGACATTACTACAGAGCTGCAAAAAGTCACTTCAGGCAAAAGCAAACTCCAGAGAACATTATTAATGGAAAGAGTGTTTAATTTTTTTAAACCATCCTGTAAAAATAGCTTGTATGTGTAGTTTGCCCAGTGTGCATCAAGAGCCTGACCTTTTTTTCCCGCCTTACATCAAAATAATTTACCAAAATCAGATCCTTTTTCTTACCAGAAGCTGTTCACACTGATTCAATGTGCTGTGTTTCTACTGTCCTCCTACGGAACTGCCTCCAAAACCATACAAACTGTGGCCCGCAGACAAAATTCCTGATGCAAAACTGGCTGGGTGCCCCAAAACAGGGGGACTGTGGCCAGGGCCACCTCTGGATTGTGTCCTCGCTTGGCCACTGACCTACTGCACAGTCTTGAGCACGTGTTTTTCCGCTCATCTCCGTACCTTTCCTTGTTCCACATTTGACCTTCAGCCTGAAGAACCTGGGATCTCTGTCTTGCAAGAGCTTGGGCTTAGAAAATGGAAGTTCTTACCCCGTTTCTGAGGTTAATTTTTTAGAGGGCTTCAACACTGAACTTCACGGCTTGGTTATCTTTGGATCGTACTTCAGATGCAAGGTGTTATGAAGTATTCTTGGAGGGAGCGGCACTGGTGAGGCTGTTAATGACAGCAGCGGGAGGAAAACTTTAGGATGACAATTCTTGGCATGCTGCAAAGCCAGTTAATTTCTACAAGGCTTATTAAAAAAAGAAAAAAAGAGAAAAAAAGGGTACATGGATTTAAGCAAAATAGACATTTTGAGTTCTCATGTTTCATAAAAAAAGCGTATACTTCATGAAATGGATCCTTCTTGCAGACCGCACACGTATGCACACCTCACTGTCACTAGGTACAAAAGGCACACAGGTATGAACGATCTGGACAAACAAAACAAGAAAAAATAGGGTGAACTTCCACAAAACCCCGTTCATCAATATTTTCTACATATGATTTCTCTAAATAAATGCAATTAACTGGCCCACGGTCCAAAAGCACGATTTTTATGTGCCGCACCTTCTTCCCCCAACTGCAATATTATATAGGTCTCCTAAAATTGGAGTGCTCAAGACATTTTTGGGGTAAGCGATGCATCAACAAATGTCAAAACAATGTAGGCTGCATACAGAATGACACTGAAAACACAGCGTGTTGGGGAACTATACCCCAAAAAAGGTTCTTTCGTGGCCTTTCATTTTGAAGGGACAAAATCTGGGCTGGTTTTGAAAGAAATGGTGGCCTTCGCTAAACTTCCAAAGCAAGTACAACTTTTGGTCGAAATCTATTTTTTGTGGTCTTGCGATAAAAATAACAACAATGCTAATCTCTGTCTAAAATGATGAGCTTTTTGCCCTGATTAAGAGTTTCTGAAAGAGAATTTTAATCAAGCAGACTGCAAATATCTCTGACGTCACTCTGTGAAGTCAGATTTCGAGCCAGGTACTATTACTTCATACCGCAGCCACACAAGTCACAGGCCACCATTCCACCACGACAGGCACGGCGTAAGAGAGCAGAGCAAAGATGATCCCCGCTGCTCGCTCGCTTTGTATTTGGAAAATGGCGGCGATAGATAGAGGGAAAAATAGATTTACCAGCATGAAGCTGTCCTTGATAAAATACAGTTTATGCTAAAGGCAATGTCAGTGGGATGGAAGCAGCTCGAGGAAAAGATTACAGAAAAAAAGGGTCATTTTTCTGACATCAGTCATACAATTAGCATTTGCATATGGAGGAGGGAGAATCTCAGCTGGTATAAGCTGTTATAAGCGTATCAATAAAGCCACGCTGATTTATAGCAGCTGAGAGTTTGTCCTGCAGCGTATTCACCCATGTGCGATGCGATAGATTGATGCGTTAGCATTTTCTCCCTGGAGACTTTGGTTCAAAACCTATTTAAAAACACAGTGAAAACAACCGGGCTGGTCTCTAAGCAGATGTCCCTGGAAATCAGTTTGCATCATCACAGTGACAGCAGTTTAGTGGAAAGGGTATTCTCTGCTCGGGGGGGCAAGGGCCGGGCAGCAGGGCCCCAGCGGAGCTGCATGGCAAAGCTTCCATGGCAATTCCCGAGTGCCCAGCTTGCAGGACGGATTTGATGGCCGCAAATCCATAGGATTCTGTACAAGGTGGAATTAAGAGAGTCAAATAGCAATATTGTTTAGTCTTAGGCTACAATCTAGGAGCGAGACCCTACAGCTCTGTGCTCTGTTGCTCCCAGCCTGCACCACATGTACGTAACCTCACGCGCACAGGTAATTGCTGATTTTTGATAAGATGCATGAAATTAAACACATTTGTAATGTGCAGGCTCGGGGTCTCAGTTTCAAAAGCATTTCAAGAGGATCCAAACGCGATCAAAGGAGAGGAAACACCGCGGTTGTTGTAGTTACAATTACATCATCTCACAGACTTTTGGCAGGGTGGTTCTGGGCCCAGTTTTGCGGGAGGAGATAAAGCACAGGCGAGCGAAGACAACAGAACTGCAGGGCACTCCTGCACCTCCCGGAGCTGCGCCCCGAGGCCGGCCGGGAGAGCCAGAGTTCCTTGCCCGAACCCAGCCCTGCTGAGTCTCACTGGGATTTCACCAATAATTCAGCAGCAGATCTGCCGATCCATGTAATGTAAGTAATGCTTTTAGGAGCATTATCCATGCATGGTTTTCCCGTACACGGAATTTGGCAGGAGGCCATTCAACCAAATGCTTCACACTGCAAGAAAAATCTGCAGACTTTTTTTTTTTTTTTTTAAACTATACTTCTTAAAAAAAAACAACCCTCCTACTAACAAAGTAAGGAAGTTATTCATTACCACCTCAGGATCAACCATGCAAGACCAGATAGTTTAATAAGCAGATTTTTAAGGAAATATCTTCCTTCTCACCCTCCCACCCCACGCTTTATCATTTCAGAAGCAGCAGCTCCCATAGAGAAAACTGGGTATTTCATGATACGAAATAGTAACATAGAAACAGAGCTACCAGCTCCAAGCCCCATCTCTCGTAAGTAACTACATCCTCATCCCTTCCAGACCCTGATCAAATCCCAGTTTCCGAGTAGCTTGCTTTTTACTGCTATTATACAAAACGGAAAGCTGTTCCAGAACCCCGCTGCTCTGACGATTACGAGCCTTCCTCTTTTCCAACCAAAATCTTTTCACGACCAGTTTATACATGTTTGTTCCTGTACTGAGCGCTGTCCTTAACTTGAATTGTTTTTCCCCTCCCTGGTGTTTAGTCCCCTGATGTATTTATAGAAGGATCATATCCTCTTTCAAACTTCATTTTGCTAGGAATAGTAATGTTAGAAATAGACTGATGAATTTACTGTATTAGATATGGACGGACGGACATACACACAGACACAGAGGCTAGAGCACTCATTTTAAAAGAAATGCAGAAAATACAGATGAGTCAATCTTTAGTTAACAGTGCGCTATTTCAAACATGTCAGCAACATATGTAAATTACAATATAAAAGACAGATCAAGTTCAAAACTGATTTTTAGGGGTTTTTTAGATCTAAAGACTATCCATCTATAGAAATACCAGAAAGCCTACCTGAAATTCTGTAAAACTCTAGTTTGGGAACAGTACCAAAAGCCCACAATGAATATCACTTCTAAAAAAGAGAGCTGGGAAGACTCAAAGTACATTTGGATAAAAAAAAGCCTTAGACAGAGGCTAGTTTGGGTGGTAAATAATCCGCAGAAAAAGAAAAAACAATAAAATTGCTATTAAAACAAAACCCTAGAAGGAAGAAAGACTGAACATACTATTTGTCTGTTTAGAGACAATTTCATTCTTTCATAAAAATATTTTCTAGCTTTGCTGCTCTGGTACATCGATCCTGAGTACCCTAACTTTCGACTTATAGTGATATTCCTTCAGATACAGCTTCACCGATGGAGGAATGGGAAGTGCGTCAATACCATCGTAAGTTGTACAGTTGCAAATAACTGTTCTACATATATGTTGAAGAGAAAAAGGAAAAGTCCTGTTTAGCGGAGTGGATAAAAGCGGTTCAAAGAACATACAGGAACTTGGATCTTTGTAGTGCTCTAGGAGTCCCGTGATGTCAGGAGAATGGAAGACACAAGGATCGTGGGCATCGAAGCTGAAGTTGTGATTCCACTGCTCTATCCGCGCGTGGAGGGAACGACTGTAGCGCCTGAAGCTTACAGAGAACAAATAGTCTTCTTGGGCAGAGTCTCGTAACAAAAATGTTCCCTCTGGCTTTCCTTCTAGCAGCGCCTCAGCTGCGTATTTATCCATGACTCCCCAGTAGCAAGGATTGTTATTGATCTGGAGGAGGTCTGGGACGAGGCAGTGGACATAGTCAATCTGCGTATGGTATTTCGGAGGCGTTTCCATCCGTAGCAGCTCGTCATCCGTTTCCCATTTGGGCTTGTTTCTTTTTCTAGAACTTGTGCACAGTGTTATAACTTCATCGTCGGAGTCCATATCGCTCTCATCTTTACTGCTCCTTACCACCTTACCTGTAACCAGCTCAGACCTCGAATCACCCCTAGAGGAACCACTGTCGGTAAAGTCGCAGGACTGGGAGGGAGAGTCCGTTCCTCCGTTGGCAATCTCATCGTCTCGCAGCTGATCCTCCCTTTCCTCATGCTGGGATAAATCAGCAATTATCCAGTCTTCCGCCTTTGGACTTATAGGGGCTGTATGTCGTTTGATCAAGTGCCACCGAAAAGCTAGCTCCGAGCGCGGAGGGAAAGGACACTTATCTAGCATTAACTCACTGATATGAATTTTTCTTTTTGATGGCAGTCCTGAGGCGTGCCGACTGCTACAATTCTTTATGGGAAAGCACTGACCCACAGCATCTTGCAGCTTCTGTTTGAGAGACCGGCCTAAAAACCTGTGACCGCACGAATGGTCTAGATCTAGCTCAATAGAAGAGCAGCTATATTTCCTCTCTTGGCTCCTTAAATTAGTCCCTGATCTTCCTGCAGCACTTGCTGTTTCAGCATCAGAACAGTGCTCACTCTTTTTAGACCAGGAGAGCTTCTTTCCGCTCCAGACGTAACCATCCTTTCTGTCCGCACTTCTGCTCCGGCTGCTTTTGGGCCTCACGTCTGCGTTTTTAATATTACTGTCCTTATTTTCTGCCATTTTGACAGCTTTGCTTCACAAGTTGCCAGAAAGCGCACTGTGTTTTTCTTGTAAGGTTTTTCTACGTAAGGAAGCTTCCTCGAGGAACTTTCTGGAATTATCTAAGGAAAAAGAAAACACAGCTAAGTTAACAGTTATGCACGCACACAACACAAGACCAATGCAGGTGTATACAGGACAACAGCGACAATTAATTGCTAACCATGTAAAAATAATATGATCAAGCTGAGTTCACCACAAGACCCCACAAGTACTGGCCTGATCCCAGACAGGGCTCTTTTAACCCTTCCCTGGGAAAAGCATCCTCCAGAACACACCATCTTAGGTGTTTTTAGAGCATCCATTCTGACTACGCAGCCGAGCGGACAGTTTTAGGTGCTGGCAATCCTGTCGTGCCAGGGTCCATTTTCAGGAAAAGCACTTCACGTGGCAGGTGAGACTGCTTTAGCTGTTTACTGAGCAAATTCTGCATCTCTTCCAAATAACCTTTCAAGAAGGAACAAGGCAGAACAGAAACAACTAGGTCAGAGTACAAAGAGCTACTGTACCTAGATGATATGCCTGTTTGCTACTAATCCACAGGGTGGGATGCCAGAGATCTTTTTCATAACTGACACTTTTGGGTCACTTTCTGGATAAAAAAAAAATTAAATTATATCAGTCACAGATTCCGTCGGTTTCTGAAAGCTGTTTTCCGCTGCCTTTTCAGTCGGAGCTAGAAAATACTGAGCCCCTAAGGGATTGAAATATCTGGGGCTTTACATACTGAAAAGGATTAAAACAAATCCAGTCCCTTACTAAAAGCAATTTTAAAAGGCCATGAAAGATGGAACTGCTTATTACTCATTAGAGAAGAAAGTTTACATTATTAAAATCACTGTTGCTCTGAGACCTACGGTTGCTGATTTAATTCTCTTTTGTTTCCAAAAGTGTATTGAATTCTCAAATAGATAAGAGGCTTCCTTTTGAACGTTGCGCTTTAAGGAGGAAAAAAAAAAATCCTCTTTTGATTACTCAGTTGAAAGTAGAGCCGAATTTTTTCAAGGTACATAGACAGCAATATGTTATGTGTACTATACTCTCCCAAGGCATGGCAGAACATAGAAATATTTCCCATCACGTACCATGATGCTTTTGCACCAAAACGATGTACAGCTCCTCTATTCCACTGTTTTTTTTTGGCTGGGGTTTTTTTGTTGTGTTGTTTGTTTTGTTGGTTTTTTTTTTTAAACTAATTGACATGGTAAATACTAAGCAGGAAAAGAAAAGGGCATCCACTTCCTCTCTCCATTCAATCCATTCTCATCATCAGGATTAGCCAGCATGACACAACCTCTCTGCGGTCCCCCGGGGCTGCGCAGGCTGAGTTCTAGCCTCTGCTTTCAGTAAAAGAATAAGGCTGCGGTGCCAAAAGGCTTACAGGGAATCTGTGGGCCAAATGCATCCCAGATGTAACTCTCACCCAGGAATTTTTGACATTGCATTCCTTCTTTACAACCCACAAACCTGAGAGCTGTGGGGGAAAGGAAAAGGGAGGGAAAGGGAGGAGATGCAGAAATGTAGAATGAGGGTAAGACAGGTTAAATATTGCAAATATGTTGCAAAAACCTGGCATTAGAGCAATCGAGATGAATAGTACCTCACTGGTACCAAGTGGAATCACAGAACAGGGTCCATATTCCAGCAATTACCAACTGAAGATTAAAATAAAGATTTCTTTTTCTTCTCTCGGGATTTTGCAAACCACTTTCCAGCGAAAACACTGCAGGATGCAGTGCAGCTAGGAGAAAGGCAATATTTGTATATGAGACCCGAACCACCTTTATTTAGACCAAGATTCATTGATTGCTTTTGTAACATTGGTATTTTTCATCCAGAAACAACTAGAGTGGAGCACTGAATTTTCTCCACCATTAAAAAAGAGGAAGAAAAGCAACTTCATTTACCCTGGTGATAATCTGAAGTATCAGACAAAAAGTTATTCTAGATTCATCCTGTGGTAAAATACATTAACTCTCTCTATATGGGATTTTTAATTGGACAGAGAGATATCATTGAGGTTGCAAAGTTAAGTACTTAAAAATTAGGATACGACAGTTTCTAATTGCTTTTGAAACCTTCAATTATCTCATTCTGCACGTCCAGCCCATATAAGGAATAAGAATACGCAGAATATGGGCTATGAATTAAAAACGGCAAAACGTACAAAACCCAGCAGTGCTGAAAAGGCCTGTTATCTCCTCACGTCAGCCTTGCCACTGAAATAAGCTCAGCGTTTTATGTCATTTCTGGGTTGTTGTTGTTGTATTTAACTGTAAAACCACTTTCTACTCTGTACCTTTCTTCTGTCGCGAGTCATTAGTGGTACCTGAACCCTGGAACTCAAACTGGAGGAATAGCACGTGATGCTGTAAGACACAGACCATTAGCCAGCAGCACAGAAGGCTGTTTCCCTGGGGTTTGAAGGCTGCTGGAACCGAGGCGCCAATGCTGCCACATCAGAGCCGTAATTGCTCATTAGACATAACACTAGACCTGTGAAAAGAGCATGGAATAAATGCAGAAAAAGGGATGTCATCCACCTAAAGTGGTGGGCTTGGCAGTGCTGGGTTAACGGTTGGACTTGATGATCTTAAAGGTCTTTTCCAACCTTAACGATTCTATGATAAAGCCAGGTTTGAACTTGACCTTGCAAAGGAAGAGTAAAGGATGGTTCAGTGGTCAGCTTGAGACTCGGGAGACAAAACCTCCGTTTCCAAATCTGCTACAAACGTCCACACGCTCGCAGGCAAGCTGCCTTCTGAAACAGGCACCAGCCACGGTGTATTTAGGTGCCCAAATCCCACCGGCTGGCGTTACAATAAGGGGTCATGCCTTCATACCTTTCCAAACCCGTCATTCACAGCCCCACCGACAAAACGGGGACCAAAAATAACTTGGGTGTCAGAAAGAAAAAGGCATAAAGGGCAGCGAGGCATTCAGTGCTGTATTACCACTTCAGGCTGTCTACCGAAACGAGCTATTCCTTGTGCTGCAAACGTCCCAGGGAAATGCCGTGTACCGTACGTCCATTAACGGCTGGAACGCAACTGAAAGAGCAGGAGAGGAGGGCAAGGATAAAAGAGAGGGAAGACGGAGCGTACTTTTCCCTACAGGGCAAGGTTAAATGGAGGAGTCCAGCACAGCGCAGCTTACACGCATCGGTTCTGAGGTCCTTTGGGTAAGATGTAATTGGTCTCCTGCCTACAAAAGCCGCCTTCTATGCGGGGAGACCTTAGGCATCTCAGGAGCAGGCAGATTTGACAAAACTCTTACGCTCGAAACTCTTCCACCTAAGCAAATGGCAAAGATAAAGCAACGCGTAGGGATAAGCAGAGTTCACTTCGGGCCACGGGATCCGGCTTGTAGTTCAAGGTTATCCAACGCTGTCACAGCTTACAGTCCCTGAGGACAGAGAGCTGGGTGGTTTTTGTTGTTGTTTTTATCATGTGCACGGCTCCCTCCTTCAGAGGCAGGTGGGGGGGGGGGCGCAGACGGCTGCACAAGATGCTTTTTATTTCAAGCGCTGATGCCTCAACACTCAGACTTCCAAGCCCAAACTAAAAGCAGTATCTAGTAGCTATTTGGAGGCAATATTACCTCCTAGCCAGAGGTAGGCTGCAACTGTGATAAGACAGTATAATTATACATATGTATAATTAAATCAGCGGCAAATACCCAATAACTCCAATAGGAGAATCAAAACCATAAGCATAGACAGACCGTTTTTTTTTTATTTATTCAACAAATACTGAATTGCTTTAACTAGATATTTACGTCCTAAGCCACTGGACCCTTGCCTCCCAGTCCTCTTCATCAAGCTGCTTTTGGTTAAGGAAGAAGCAGATGGTGGGGGGTCTCCAGCCCACCCTCCCGCTCGGAGCGGGACCGCTGCCAGCGTGGGCTCAGGGGAGCCACGGCACCGCCTGGCCACGCTCTGAAAACCTCCAAGGACAGAGATCCCACCGCCGCTTCGGTGCTCTCACACTGTACGACCCTGCTAGCGAAGGAAATACCCTGGAAGTTTTCTGCTCAAGTACACAAAAGCCAAAGCATCACTGTGTTATGCCTTTAATTAAATAAGAAAAGGAGACTCATACAAAGAACAGTAAATCAATTTTGGAATTGTTACAGAAGTTGATATCCTTCTAGAGCTGATAAAATCCTGAGAGAGAAGAGCAAGCTGTAATAAATTGGAGTACTTCTTCTTTTTTCTTTCAACTTACATAAAAGTTATTTAAAAAAATTCTCACCGGTCACATGCTGTTTTCATTAATTTCACCCAATTAGGTTTTGGCCGCAAGACGGCATTTTAAAACCTGACCTTCCACTGAAGTTGAGCTGTTATTGACTTAATTTGGAAAAAAGCCCAACCTATTAAGGATAACATTAAGTCTCAATTCCTCTGTCTTAACTTATTTTTCTTCAGTTTTGACTATGTTTATTTTGATTTATGATACTGTCCAAAAATACCTAAGCTAGACTCCAGAGGCCTTTCCAGCGAATTAAAGCAATAATCGCACACACACACAAAAGAAAATGACTGTCTAAGGATACCGATGACAACCTACAACACTTCGCACTTGGAAATACCCTTGATTCGTCTTGGGGCTGTACAGCCCCAGAAGCGTAGCAGGAGGAGGGCATGCGGCCATGCCCGCCTAACCCCAACACTGGAGCTATTTTATTCACACCCAGGAGGTCGAAGCCATCTGGAAGCAGGCGCCAAAGGTGAAGGCTGCTCGTATCTACTGCTTTAATGGAGCTCGGCTCTGAAGGAGAGATGCACGCAGCGCTTGGCAGGCCGCGGCAGCACTAAATCAGTAAAAGCTTTATGGTCCGTGACCAACACTTCGTGCTCCACCCAGAAACCGAATAGGAGAGCAGCGCGATTCCCGGCTCCCGCCCCGCCGCTCCGCTCGCAGCCACTTCCATTTATTAATCAAGTCAGCAGCAGGTTGAGTTCCCGACCGGATTTAAAGAATAACCTTGCATTTAATGCCATGCCACTTCAAAGCTTGCAGTCCCTTGGCCAAGTGACCGTGGGATCCCCCCACCCCCTGAAAAACCTCTCCCCAGTTTCCCCATGCCGTTCAAAGAGTTATCCCAGCAGGTAGCACCTCCAGACAATGAATTTAGTTGTTACATAGAACTGAACTTAAAACGGCTTTTATATTGTAAAATATTTTAGGTGCGGTTTGTAGGAGAGTTTCTGCAAATTAAAATAATAAAGAAAAATAAATACAGTTGACATGCATTTGTCTCGGTCCCAGGCAGCGGCTTGCAATAAGGCTGCTGCAAGAAGAGCTTGCTCTTCCCACTCATCTGATAAGCGGTTCAGCTCGAAACATTTTGCTAGAACACGTTATCCTCACCAGAAATCACGATTTACTGAAATATGTCAGGATACATCTCTCGAAAACATGTCTCTACACAACTTCCACAAGGTCTAATAATAAAATCTGGGCTTTTTTTTTTTTTTTTTTTTTTTTTAAAAAAAGGAAAGAAGCGTGCCTGCTTTGTAATCCTATCACTTACTCATTCATGAAAGTACCAACAATGTGACTGTTACAGAGAGCCCGACCACATTTCCAATAAAAATAAATCACTCTGCTCACCCCGAGCACCGATAACTCCGCTGCAGAGCAAAACTAAAGATAAAAGGGCTTTGCCTGGAAGCAATTTTTCTTAGAAGCAGGAATAAACTGGGCCAGATCATTAAAGCTACATAAAGGGAAAACAGATAACTGATTTTTAATCCTTATTTCAGGTATGTCGAGCTCTAATGTTTTTTGTCCTTCAAGAAAACTACGACGCTTTCTTCCTATTTTTCAGCCCACAAAAGCTTAATGATTTTTGCAGTGCAATCACTACCTGCCTAACTACAACCGCTGTCAACTCTATCTAGCACAGGCATCGGGGTGGCTGTAATTACCGAGTAATTCCCTAATTACCATGACGATCTGCACATGGGTTGGATCCTGCACCCTTCACTGGGGCCAGAGCCCTCCCCAGCCTCTCCGCAACACTCTGCTGGCATGGGGATGTGGGCGAAGCGGGGAGCGCCCCTCGTTTGGGCTTTCCTTGCCATTCCTATGCTTCTTGAGGCACTGCCATTAAATAGATACACACAAGTATGCACAGTAAATATATATGCGCGCTGTACGTTAAGATATACCCACCGGGCGCGCACCCACACGCAGGTTTCCACAGGAGAAGGGAACACCCGCCGAGGACGGAGCCCAGCGCGGTGACAGGGGCGCGGACCCCGCCTCAGCCGCCCGCCCGCCTCCTCCCGACCCCAACTTACGATCGTCCGGAGGGATCGTCCGCCCGAGTCGCTCCCTCAAGCCGGGCAGGGCGGCCCGACCCGCGGCAGGAGGAGGAGGAAGGGCCGCCGGCACCTCGGCGACCGCCGCTGTGCGGGCGGGCTCTCGCAGGCGGCGGGGAGGGCGGTGGCAGCCCCGGCTTCCCCTCACCCGCCGGAGCGGAGTCGCTGCGAGGCGGCCCCGGCCGCGCCTGCCGCCGCCATCCTCGCTCTCCCGGCCCGCCGGGGCCGGGCCCCAGCCCCGCCTGCGCTCAGCCCCGCCCCGGGCTCTGACGGGGCAGGCCCGGCCCTCGGGGCGGGGCGGGCCGGGCGGCGGGGCCGAGCGCGGGAAGGCTCGAAGCGGGCGGCCGGGCCGGCGCGGTGAGCGGGCGGGAAGGCGGCGCGGCCCCGGGCCTCCCCCTCGCCCCGGCGGGCGGTGCGGGCCCCTTTCCCGGCGCGGGGGGAGCCGCGGCCTCTGACGGGGGGCGGGGGGTCCCTCCCAGGGCCCGGCGGGCGGCCTGGCTCGGCTCGGCCCGGCCCGGCCCGGCCCGGCCTGCTGCGGGCGCTGGGCTGCCTGAGGGACAGGCCCCCGGTGACCCCCGCCTCCGACCCCCCGTAACCCGGGTTTTCCCCCCGTTTTCTGTCGTGGTTCGCTTCCACGGGCGGGCCCTCCCCACGCAGCCGCCGTGTCCAGCACCTGCCTGGCTGTGGTCCGCTTAGGCCCAGCGGGGCACGGCTGGGGGCTCAGCCCCGTGGGTGGGTGGGTGTTGCAGCAGATCTGACCTTGCCCTGCCATCTGAGTCTCTTTCCGAAGCTTTTTCTTCTAAAATTTATTTTATTTCTCCCCCTTTTGTCCCCTGTAAATAAACAGGTGAGAGCGAAGATGCCTTCCGCGCAAAAGCCGATGCGGTACGGCCACACCGAGGGCCACACGGACGTCTGCTTCGATGACGCTGGGAGGTAACTGCCCAATTCCTAGAGACCCCGGTGAAGTGGAGCCTGGGGGAGCGATGGGCTCCTTCCCATCTCTTGCCTTCTCAGGGGTTTCTCTACTGACCACTGCTGTGTGAGACACCAGGATGGATTTATGGTCTTGCTTGGGCTGGTTTTTGCCTGTGTTCAGACCTCGCTCTGTGACATATTTTGATGCCCTGAGTTTTGAAGTGATTGATTTATAACTTAAATGTAACCATATATATATATAATCATAGAATCATAGAATTGTTAAGGTTGGAAAAGACCCTTAAGATCATCAAGTCCAACCGTTAATCTATCACTGCCAAGCCCACCACTAAACCATGTCCTCGAGCACCACGTCTGCCCTTCTTTTAAATACCTCCAGGGATGGGGACTCAACCACTTCCCTGGGCAGCCTGTGCCAGGGCCTGATATAGATATATAGATATAGATACATAGTACGTATGAATCATAGAATGGCTTGGGCTGGAAGGGACCTTAAAGATCATCTAACTCCGACCCCCCTGCCATGGGCAGGGATGCCACCCACCAGACCAGGGTGCTGAGGGCCCCGTCCAGCCTGGCCTTGAACACTGCCAGGGACAGGGCATCCACAACCTCTCTGGGCAACCTGTCCCAGTGCCTCACCACCCTCTGAGTAAAGAATTTTTTCCTAACATCTAATCGAAATTTCCCTTTTTTCTCTTTCAGTTTTTTCTCTTTCAGTTTGTAAACCGTTCCCCCTTGTCCTATTGAAATATATATAGTATGTATGTATATATATAAAACCTTTATATGCACTTTTTTTAAGAGTGACTTCATAGAATCTAGCAGAAATCAATGTAGCATGGGAGTAAATATATTCACATATGCACTAAGCAATTAGAAATATAGTTGAAGAAATCCAATATTGGGCTTGCTATCTTTTCTTTTTATTGCGTTAGTTCTTGAATGTATAAATGTAAACTAAGTATTTGCCGTTACCTTCGTATTGATTAAAAATAAATGGTAAACCAGAAAATAAGCCCTCTCAAAATGAACTCAAGGGGTAAGTCTTATATATTGAGTATGGTTTAAGTCCATGTTCTGTTATTCCTTTCTTTAGTCCATTAGCCTTGGTACAAAGGCTGCTCTTAAGGGTTAGTCTAATAACAATCCCTCAAAACCACAAAAAGCCATGTTTGCCATTAAAATGCAAATGATTAAAAAAGGGTGCAGACATCTCTGCCAAATAGCACTGGTCCACCACTGCTGGACTCCCCAGCATTAATATATTCAATATCAACACAGCGTTGCTGTCAAAGTACAGACCTCACAGAACTAAGAAGAGCAACATCACAGCTTCACCACTGGCTTTGTAACATTTTGCTGCTTAATTAGATTTTTTTGGGACTGCAAACAACTTTAGAAATAAAGAATGCAAGGCTTGGTTAGAGATTCATGATGTCTTTACAGAAGCTTGCATGGGATTTTTAATTGTATTTGCTCTGTGACTTCTGGTTATTGTTTACTGCATTAAAATTGTGGATGTTAACTCCAGCAAACTTGAATTCCATATTAACTATTTTTTAAGGGTTCTGTAGGCCTAGAACACGTTAAGCTTGTTAACGTCAGTC
This sequence comes from Nipponia nippon, assembly GCF_047370975.1. Classification (NCBI taxonomy): domain Eukaryota; kingdom Metazoa; phylum Chordata; class Aves; order Pelecaniformes; family Threskiornithidae; genus Nipponia; species Nipponia nippon. The sequence goes on from NW_028262302.1 coordinate 27,717,443, forward strand.
AAGTATGCATTAACACTCTTAGTTTTGCCCTCGACTTTGTAATCAGCTGTAAGGTAAGTTTTCAAAGTCTTAAGAAGCAATTAAATGCCCAGTTCTTAGAGAAATCAGTGCGGATTAACTCCTTTGAAAAATTTGCTCTAGACCCTGGAAAAAATGGATTGATCGGTAATATCTGAGGGTCAGTTCAGATGAGTGCCAGGCGTAGGTAGTTATCAGAGACTGGAGGTACTGTGTTATGCTGCCAGATGTGACTTTTTTTCCCCTATTTTTAATAAGTTACTCTAGACATAATAAATGTAGGTATTTGCTATATCACATAGTATGTGTTGTGTTTCGATTTAAAAAAACCCAACAAACTAACACTTTAGTAACATCTTCATTTTGGGATTGAAAGTCACAGTGGCTGTCCTTTTCATTCCTGAATGTTAACAAGTCCTGTGTGTTTCCACAGCTGCATTGTAACTTGTGGCAGTGATGGAGATGTTAGGATTTGGGAAAACCTGGATGATGATGATCCGAAGTCCATTAATGTGGGAGAAAAGGCCTATTCATGCGCTCTAAAGGTATCATTGTTAACCAAACTCCTCTACGTTTTGTCATGCTGGTGTTGATACCTGACTGTACAGATGTTGGATTTTCAAGCTCAGGGATGCTGCTCGTGTGCGTAACATTAAACATATACTGGGATAATATACAGAAAAAGGCAAGAATAATACTGTATGTAGCGCATTTCAGTCTGCTGTATGTTAAGTATGTAGATCTTTGTCTGATGTATGTTAAATATGTAGATCTGTCTTCAGATTAATATATAGAAAAAGTAAATTGAACGCTGTTTAATGAGCAGCAGGTATTTAAATTTGAGCGTATGAAGATATGCTACCTTTATGTCTAAGTGAAAATATTAAAGCAGTATTGAAAACATTTTTTTTGTTTTAATTTAATTGATTAAATGTGCCTATAGACTTATAAAAATTTTAACTAAATTAAGTATTTTATATAAATTTATATAAATCAAGAATACTTCTGACAATTCATTTTACCCCATACAGGACTGTAGAGGAATTATTCCTTATACTATACTTCTGTAATAATTATTTTTCTCCTCTTCCTTCACATTCAGTTATAGTCATTTCTGACTTTGATCTCCTTTCTGAGAAACAAACCCAGCAGATTAAACTAATTATGCAGTGAACTTCTTAGGCCGTTCCAGTGTTTTTTCTCACAGTGTGAGTTGCAATTTTTCGTATATTAAAGTATATTCGTATACTTTAAGTGCAATTATTCGTATATTACATTAGAATAGAAGGTCTAAAATGTCTTTGTGGCAATTGTAGAAGAGAGGAATTCCAGAAGTTCTTCAGTTCATCGGTTCTTCAGATATTGTGTAGTTGACTTTGCAGTGATAAAGGAAGATTTTGAAATTGTTTTTCAACTCCTTGTAATTTTGGAGCAGAGTATGAAAAGAAAATAAACGAGAATTAACATATATGTATTATATTTTAAAAATAATAATTTGAAACCAGATTCAGAACTACTGCCTTAAGTGAAACCTCTTTCTTATATCCCTTTTGACATACCTTCTGTATCTGTTCCTCAATGCCTGTATAATCTATTTTCATCACTGATTTTTAGGGTATTTTGCTGTTGATTTTCATCACGTTACTTACCTTTTCACAAACCAAGTGAGGTGACTTGAATGAGTTCCCTTAGCAAAGCAGAGGCAGAGTCAGAAATTGCTATAACTATTAATGAATAGAGGAGAGAAAATGCTGGTTTTAATTTTTGACACCAGTAGGAAAAATCCTGTGCTCTTAAGTTTATTGTAAAGTCCTTTAGTTTTGAGGGATTTTTTTTATTTTTAAACAGTGAGATTAAGAACACTTTGTGAGATTTAACTTCAAGAAATCTTATTTAAAAAATTATTCTTCGTTAATGAAAATGTCATGAGGAACTGATCTGAGCTGTTGATATAACCTAGGTAATAAATGTCATCTCTTGTTTAGTTAGGTTATTTAGTACTGGCTGCTGCTTTGTTTATCTTCAGGATTTTTACTATAAATTTAGGCAACTTAAAAAAAAAAAAGCCACACACCACCCCACTCCAAACAAAAAAAACCTCAAGGAAATAAGGCATTTATTTATATATTTCAAAAACTTACTGCTATGTACAACTGAGGAATAGCAGCACTGTCACTCGAAGAAGAGAGATTACTTTTCCAAGTACAGGATAACTATTTCTTTTGTTTTGCACTGCTTTTAATCTGGATTCATTTTTAGGAAACATCTGTCTTCTGTTTTCTGAAAAGGACTAAGCTATAGTTCATGAACTTCTCATCTTTCCCTGGTGGCATTTAACTGAGAAGTTCAGTGCGAGGCTGCCCTCTCCTGATGCTGCAGCATATTCATCTAAATAGGATGCAAGATTCTTTCTGGTCTAAGAGCTTTCTCGCCTATGTAAAAGGCATGAAGAAGATTGGATAGTTGTCTTTGAAATTCATTAGTGACTTTCATTATTTTAGTAAAGATGCAAGTTGCGAAGGTCTTGATGCAGTAAATTGCCATATAGTTGGCATAACGAATTTTAAGTCTGCTGAAGCAACTGGAGTTTCAGTATTAAATCTAGCAGTGTGTTTCTACAGGACTGAAAGTAAGAATAATATCGTAGTTTTAATAATTCGGTTAAAGTATTAAAGTTGCTGTGCTTGTCTGTATTTTTGGGGGAAGAAATAGAAGTTAAAGAATATTTCCCCTACTATTCTTACTGTCAGACCTCTTTTGGAACTACTGAAGCTAATCTGCCCAAATATTGGGAACATCAGAGCAATTTTTTTGGCTTTATCGGCGTAAATGTGTTTTAACTAACAATTTTTATGATGAATTTTGTTTTTAGAATGGAAGACTGATCACAGCAGTATCGAACAACACTGTTCAGATCCATACATTTCCTGAAGGAGCTCCAGATGGCATCCTTACTCGTTTCACCATGAATGCAAACCACGTTGTCTTTAATAGTGACGGTACCAAAATTGCTGCTGGATCTAGGTAATCTGTGCATGATAAGGAAAAGCATTGCTATCGTTCAAAACCTGGCAACGTCCTCGCATGCTGATTTTTACCAATGAGATCATTAATCCACGTACCTGAGAGGGTTTTAAAGTATTGCAAAATGCCTTCAGGGGGTGGAGGGGAAGAAAGGAATGAAAAGGACTTTAGGAAACAATGCTCTGAGATACTTGATCCACCAAATAATTTTAAATGGAATTCTGGTGTTGTGAAATAATTCCTTTTCTTTAGGAGACTTGAGTGTTTTCAGCTTTCAGTCTTGTATAAGCATAAGTGCTCGCCCATATGGATCTCATTGCAGCATCAAGGATTTTGTTACTGTGTGCTAAAGATAATGTCCTGACTGTTCAGGATCATGGTGCTGCAGATGTATAGACACATGCAAAAGTTAGATGGGTCCTAATTTGTGCGAGAGCTTTGAGTCATTCTCTGGCATAAGTATCATCACCGTTCTGCCAAATGATAACAGATGACAGTTGCAAGACTTGCCTGAGGGGAATTAAATGCGTAGTTTGGTTAATTTCTTAGGGCAGCATGTTTGCTTTTACAAAATATATGCTAATCCTTTAACAGAGATGGCAAAATAGCAAGCAGGCAATATTTTTTTTCCCATTTATTTAAGGCTCAGGTGATTCTTAATTGGATTTGGTGAACTCTGGGCAGCTGTAGGTAACTTGGGCTGTCTGCTCGCTTCTCTACTGGAATTTGTCCTCTGCAGTAGAGATGGCAGAGTTGCATCTGCTCCCCTGGCTCCTCTAAATGTGAATTGAACTGGAAAGCAATTTGGATGAATATGCTGGACTGTGAACTCTGGCAGCTGTGGAGCAGGCACACCAGCTCCACCAAAACTGGGAGGCTGGACAGCTGGGGGCAGTAACCACTCTAATCTCTAAATCTGACAGGGATCATGAGTTTGGGCCCTTTGCCAGTGCTTGTTTCTGAGGGAACAGCTCTGCCCCAGGATCTGACTTTGATTAGAGAGATTAGGCAGACGGCGAACTCCTTTTTGTTTTCTAAAACTTTTAGAAAAACCCAATACTTCTGCAGCCTGGCCAGGGCTCTCCCATTAGGAAAAAGAGGTCATAAGACTGTGAGGCCACCCCTCGATGAGGTCTTCTGTAACATACTGAAGGAGAAGGTGACAGCCATGAAATGAAGGAATGCAGCTAAGAAGAATTGCTTTTAGTTTTCCCAGATTTCTCCATTTTTTACACGAAGTCTGCAAACTTCAGTTTTATAGAAGTTTAACATCCAACTGGCTGCCAAAGTTCACAGGAACTATTTGAAAAATAGTTGTGTGGCTTCTTAAATAAACAAAAAAATATCCTATTGCCTGTTTTGGTTTTTGTTTTTTTCCTTTAAAGTTGTTTTGCATTGTTTTAAGAGTGCTAACATAATTTTAGTTGTCTCGCGATACAGCTTAGAGACTTCCTTTCATGACTGTTCGGATAGCATTAGATATCTGACAAAGCTGAGGTTGTGTTTCTGAATATAGTTAAAGTAATGGTTAACCCTATAGAATTAGGTCCTAAAATTAAATTTCTCTCTGCGGGTGTTGCAACGAAGTATGAGAGGGAGTGGTACTGAAAGATTGTCACAAGAGCTCTGTGGCTTAGAAGTTAGCATTGATATTTTGAGTTAAACTGCAGTAATGTCTGTAATTTTGGAGGAGGGAATACAGTTGTAAAAAAATCTATTAATGTATCTCATACACTAACTGGTCTTAAAAATCCTGTTAAAAATGTCACAAAATAAACTACTTGCTCTGTCTTTTTTTTTTAAAAGCCACATGACCAAATAATTATAGTAATGAATATTGGTCCCATTCAACAGATAGATACCAGAGAGCTGACTTAACAAGAACTAAGCAGAGGTGTTCATTAAGTCACATAGAATATTATATTAAACAGGTATATGGTCTGTGTGTACACAGTATCCCCTTCAAAGAGCAACCCTTTTTTATGAACTTTGACATGAACAAAAATTATTTTCTGATAAAAATAGTCTGGCCTTACTCCTATTGTAGTAAGCCTCAAGATTCTTATTTTCCCTTTGACCATACAGTGTTGAGAGCTGTAACTTCCCCAAAAGATAGTTAGTGCCCAATTTTTATTGCCATAAACACATAGTTTGTCATTGTTAATACCAATGTTATACTTTTATGTCTGTGCCGTTGTGATCTGCAGTGACTTTATGGTCAAAGTTGTGGAGGTGACCGATAGCAGCAAGCAGAAAACATTCCGAGGACATGATGCTCCTGTTTTAAGCCTGTCTTTTGACCCCAGGGATGTCTACCTGGTAAAAACACTTTCTTGCTTACTTTCTGCTTTGAATCTCTTTTTCCCTAGGAAAGAAAATAAATATATACTTTTTACAAAAAAAAACCCAAAACAACCAGTGACAGAGCACATAAGACTGCTTCATTTCAGCTAACCTTACTGATGATGGAATGTGTGACAACTTGTTGCCTCCCAGGAGAACTCAGTCTTTGCTTTGCTACTCAATTACTGTCTATGTTCTTCTGGAATCTAATGCTGAGCTGATTTTAGAGGGGAAAAGATGGCTTACTAAAGAAATGTAATACTAATTTTGAGCCTCTTTGCAAATAAGCAGCTCACTTGAAGTATGAGGGTTTGTAATTACAGTAGCTTGGAGTCGAGTGCAGTTATCAATATGACAGTATAAGAAAATTTTAAGTCTTAAAATGGTTTAAATGGGGAGGCTTTCTTTTTAGAACTGCCTATATATTATATGCCTGGAGCATTGGTTACAGGGATTTTTTTCAATTTTGTAGCATTAATTTCTCTATGTCTTTAATTATTAACGTGTTTACAAAAATCTCTTACGTAGGCATCGGCGAGCTGTGATGGTTCTGTCAGAGTATGGAAAATCGCAGATCAGGTAAAAGGCCTGCCTTTCAAAGTGAAGAGTTTCATAAGAAAGCCAGGATTTCACAGACAGCGAGAGGAGCTGGACTGAAATAACCCTACTGGAACAGGCTTTTCTTTTGGGGGAAGAAATCTAACTACACTTTACAGAATACTTTTATCTACTTCTGGGAGAAATTCCAAAGCCTGATTATGAAATGTTGCCTGCGTAGCTGTGGATTGTTCTTCCTGTCTGTGGAATCCCTGGTTTCTTCCGTTCGTCTTTCTTCCTTGGCCAACATTGTGTATTTTGTCCTCAGCACATTCAGAAATAACGCTTCTGTGTAAAGATAGCAATTGACATCAGATTCCTTGGTTCACAATTTCAGCTCGTTGCTTTCAGGGTTAAGGAAGGATTTTTATTCTAATAAACAACTATCTAGGTATATTTTGGTTTTGTTTATTTTTACCAAGCTTCCTATGAAATAATGAATAATTTTCAGGATTGTAGACTGCCTGGTGAAGGTGGAATAATGCTCTGAGATGCTACACAGTATCTTTTATAAGTGGTCTGGTTGGTTAGGCTTGATCATGGGAACACAGTTACTTTCACCTGAGATTAGGAAGAGAGAGATATTTCACATGCCAGGATCACTGAGAGGATGCCCATGATGATAATATCTTCCTTTGATAGGGGACTTAGGACAAAACGTTGCTTCAGTGTCTCCTGCTCTCTGCCTACGGCACACATACATCGTTTTCTGAGGACTCGAGGTTCAGCTCAGTGCATTTCAACCTTTTAGATCTGAATGAGTTTAAGACTATTGACAAGGGGCTTGCTATTTCGCTTTTTTGTTTGTTTGTTACAAACTTCACCACAGTTTCTCAGAAGGAGGACGTAAATTATTAGAAATACAGTCTTTGGGCGCAGCTTGGCAGTATTCGGCTGAAATAGTTGAGGGCCTGTATGAAATAGGATTTAGTGAGGGAATCTGATTTAGTCTCTGCTCTTGGAACTCTAAGGAGCTTGAAAAGAGGGTTTCAAGTGAACGTCTTAATAAGGCAATTCTGCATATGTACATGGGATTTTTTTTGCTAAGTGCCATTGACTGGAATAAGAATCCATGTGGAATTATTCCTGTAAGTACGGTTGAAAATGTACCCCCGCGCTTGTGGATTGCTACTTTTTTAAAACAAAAGCATAATTCTAATGTGAAACTCGTGTTCCAGACTGACGGCGGGTGCCTTTTGGGGCAATTACACTAACAGTGTCCTAGGATTGTGGCAGTGTGACGTACGTATCTGTGCTGTAATTTGAGAATATAGCCATTCATTCTTTCTGCTGCTGTGGTGAGATTCAGGCTGATGTGTGTAACCTTGCTGCAGTTGATCTGGGTTTGACAGATGCATTTTGGCCAGATTTCTCTATAACCTAAAAATACGTGAGCTCATTTGTTCTGTGCTTCATTAAACACACTTGTTCTGTGATTTTATTTCTGTTACAAGTAGTTGTATTGTCATTAAAATAGTTTCAGGTCTATATTGGCAAGATATTTTTTCCTGTTTGGTTGGCTGGTTGGTTTTTTTTTTAAGTCAGTATGTACCATTGTCTTTGGATGAAAGAGATTATTTCAGTTCCAAAAATGGTATATCTTTTAGGTTTTTTCCACGCTTTTCCTTTAAGAATTTGTATTACACAGTAGATTTTCACAGAGCTAGAAAACTCATTTTTTTTAATATTCTGTTTTCAGACATGCACAACAAGCTGGCCGCTGCTGCAGAAATGTAATGATGTGATAAATGCTAAATCAATATGCAGGCTTGGCTGGCAACCTGGCAGTGGGAAGGTAAGAGACACTGTTTTAGCCACATCTTAATCCTTCTTTTGTCTTTGGGAGTGCAACGGTAGAATTCAATCTGGGCAAGCCCAAATTGCAGCTCCTGGGACTAAGGAAAATATTTGGGGTAAAGTTCACTTTTAGGAAAAATAAAAACCTGGAAATGGTTACTTGTTTAAGTTCCAGACTGTGTTTGGCAGTAGTCCAGCTGTCAGCCCAAAACAATGTTAAACAGTCGTGTTGCGCTGAATAGGAAGGAACATTGTACACGAGGGAAATAATCAAGTTTCTCACAACAGAGCATCAAAGGAGTTCAGTCTTGCTCTACTTTAAGTAAATTTTGCCCTATCAGTAATCTTGCTCTGTAAATATTTCCTTGGTAAGTTGTTCCGTTTCTCTTCACCTGAAGAACAAAGTTGGTTCTGTTGTGACTAAAGGTGGTGCTGATAAATACTACAGGTCTAGTGCATTGTGTATGTATTGCTGCAATAGTACAACGTATGGATCACTGGTCAAAATGGGTTGGAGAGTTAGTATAGCTGTAGAGATGTCTCTGTAGCCTGTAACCTAGAACACCTCTGCTGCATCTGATAACACAAAGGGGAGAGGAGAAAGGAGCAGATAAATGCGAACCTGTACGAAATGAGGCATGCCCTGCCATACTTACAGTAAAGGACAGGGAAATGAGTGAAAGTTGGCCGTTTGAAAAAATTGTTCTATGGCTTCTGTTCTTGCCTGTGATAATAGTGTGGCAGAACCTATTCATCCTTTATTGACGTTCCAGTATACTGGATCAAAAGAGTATTTTCCAGTGCTTTATCACAGTTCTTGCCTGAATAATCTTGTTTCCCCGACTTAGCCTTTGTGTCTTAGCCTTACCTGTGTCCGCTCTTCAAAATACCTGTCTGCTCTGGTAGCATGATGTATCTTTTCCGTGGAAGAGAGAATGTCACCTGCAGTACAAATGGTTTCAATATCCATATTGCATAAAAACAAATACTTTTAATTTTTAGGCTAATTCTTCACACACAGACAAACACACACACGCATACATATTTGAAATGTAAGTAGTTGTCTTGCTTCTCTTACAAAGCAAATTGTTATAAGTCTTTAAAAACCCCAAATCGTAAAAAAATAAACAGGCAGTAACATTTATGTAGTTTTGTGAAAGATGAAATGAGCTATTTCAGGTATCAGCTATTCAAATAAGATTTATTGAGAAATTGTAACCTGATCAAAAGAGGTTTGGGGAGGGAGGGAAAAGGAGAATGTGAGCCTTGTGCTCGGAGCATGGAAAACTATTTATATGTGTGTGTTAGCTGTTTCATAAATAAGAACTTCTAAGCTTATGTTGCAGCTGTCATTATCTTCAGTTTTCTGCCAGAAAGAAATGAAGATTAAAGTAAACACAGGCACGCTTTGCTCTGTTGCATGTGGAAAGCATTAAAGAACCTTGTAATTCAAGTTACTCCAGCTTTCTTTACTTTCTCAGTTGGCGTTGCTAGGATGCTAGAGAAGCATTAAATACTGAGGCAGTCACAACTGTAATGCATCTGAATGAAGGAGCTATGCTATTTGAATGTTCTCTTTGAAAGGTAACTTCTTCTAAATAGTCTGATTCTTGTTTCCTTTGAACAGTTGCTGGCAATTCCTGTAGATAAAGTTGTTAAACTATATAGAAGAGAAACCTGGGAGAGTCAATTTGATCTATCAGATACATTCATCACACAGGTAGGTACATAAACCAGGTGCTTGCTAAATCTTCCATAATTTAAACGTTATTCTGCTAGAAATTATCTTCTGGACAGCGTCTCCTTTTTCTTCCTCCCACCCCGTAACGATTGCTTACATTTTCTATTTAATTTCTGATCCCGTTACTTTATGTTGGAAAACAAGGCAAGAGATACTAGATGAGTGTAAAACATGTCCTTATGTGGCTCTGGTTCCCCTCTTTCATTTATAGTAACCCACCAGATCTCTAAGGTCTACTGGTGAGTCACCAGCTGCAGCTGAAGAACATCTGTTTTCACAAATTGCCCTAAATACATAGCTTTTTAGGGAAAACGTGAAGAGTATTATTTCTGTACAGAACAGAGATATCAGTTGTTCACTTTATATTTTATTAAGTTGAAATTTAGCTGCATAGTAGCCCTAACTGTGCCATGTTCTTTCTTTTTACCTCATTATATGCTTGGAAACCTTTGGATTAAAGAGGACCACTTTCCTAGTGTTATTAAGATACAGAACACACAGTCTTGGATTTTAATTTATGGAACTGTATTAAGTTCAAAATAAATAAACCTGTGTTTAGTGCTGAGTTTGCAAAATATACTATGCTTCTGTCTGCGTGTCCAGAATCAGGTTTTGTTCGACCTCATGGCAGCGTTTAATGACAGAAGATGGATATTCTTGTAAAAAAAGTGTGTTGTCTTTAAGGAATGGTTCTTGCAGGGAGCTACCTAAAGCCCGCTCTAGTACAGGAGGCCGAATTTGATTTGCTAGAGATCATTATTTTTTAATTCCAGAATATCTGTCTGTTTTAAGCTCCAGAATAAGAATGCTGTGCGTGCATTGGTAATATTTTTTTTTTCTATTTTATATTTTTTCCTTAGCCCTTGAATGTTGTGGCTTGGTCTCCTTGTGGGCAGTATCTGGCAGCTGGAAGTGTGGACGGGAGTATGGTGGTGTGGAATATGGAAACCCAGCAGTGCATAGAGAGGTATTGTGTTGTTCCATAAATCCCTAAGTACATGTTTTTTCTTGAAATAGAATTTTGTTATTTTTTCCATAAAACTTATTTGTGCAAACGTAGAAGCCTGCCTCTTGAAAAAGCCTTAATAAGATTTACAGGGCAAATCTGTAAGTTTTCTCCTGAAAACAAGCACCCCAGGAGACAGCGTCTGAAGGCTCAGATTGAAGAATAGCATTTACCTGCCCTTGTGGATGGTCTCCCAGCTGGTGGTGGGGCTGGGAGCACATCCACAGAGAGGGAGCCAAAGCACACAGGTCAAAAGAACTGTGTCAGGTCTGGGTGGCGCTGGGAGGCTGGGCCACCGCTCCGTCTGGACTTGATCAAAGAGAGGAAGAGGAGGGCTCTTCTCTTGTGCGACCCGAGTGAAGTGCACAAGTACTGCAGTTCACCTGCTGAAGGGAATTCAAGGGCTGCCATATCGTTTCCATGTTCTACAAGGAAGCAACTTCCAAAAGAGTATAGTTCTTGGTCATAGGTAGAAACGTGGCATTGTTTTGCCTTCCCCCACCATATCCAGAATGCACAGAAGTATGTCCTGATTCATGTGATATACTATTTTCCCTTCTGCATAGCTAGAAGGATCTGGAAACATGACATTCCTAGAAATAGAATAGGGAAGGGACATGAATGTGGATTTTGTTCAAATTCCATAGCCTAGTTTTCTGTGTGCAAGTATCTTTTATTACTTTTTAATCTAATAGTTGATTAAAGGATAGTTTTGATGGAAACAAATTTTCCTCACATCCCAAACCCCAAGATCATTGGCAGTAAGATGTATTTTCTAAAGCGAGAGGGAAATATAGATACATCCGTCAGCCATCCTTACCTGGAAGCAAAAAAGGACAAATTGCACTTTATCTTTGGTTACTTAAAGCATCTCTCTCTCAAAAAAGAAAAGAAAAAAAAAGGTATGATTAAATGAGGTAGAGAAGAAGAGAAGGGATGATTTATATGTCTGAATATTTTGGGTAAGAAACATGATTGTTACTGTAACGCCTATGTTAAGAATTAAAGACAGATTATGTAAATAATTAATGGAAGGATTTTTTGTGAGAATAAAGGGTGGAAAAGATAGAGGATTAACTCATCAGTTTGGTACAAGAGAAACATCTGAATGTTCTTTTTATAACCGGATGATTCTGGAATGTATGACTGCTGGGGAATTACTTTCTTTTCTACGTGTATCAGGAAGCTGTTGTTTTAAGAAATGATTCTGTGTGATTTTTTAAAGCTTAAATGATTTTCTCCATAGAAAAGGAAGACCTGCTGTATTTTTTTATAGTAGCCATTTATTCTAAATGTGACCTATTAATTATTTTATTATGTGTAACATCACTGTAACATCACTTTCTAATGCTAGTGAATATTGCCACTTTTTCCAATAACTCTTATGGATGTTTCTGCCCTGAGAACCTTACTAAAAGTCCATTATTTTTATATTCTTTTTAGGATGAAGCACGAGAAAAATTACTCAATTTGTGGACTGGCGTGGCACCCCAAATATAGGCAAATTGCTTATACAGATACTGAAGGAAATCTGGGCTTGTTGGAAAATATCGGTGACGGAAAGAAAGCAAATGACAAGGTGATCAGTACCAATTACTTCTTAAATTAACAAGATGATTTAGGTTACCAAATTATATTGAACGCTCTGTATTGCGTGTTGAAAGTTCCCTTTTGTGTGTTAATTCATTCTTTGAATTCCGTGTCCAAAAGAAGTTTTATGATAACTGTTAACCTGGTTTTAGGTTGCCAGTACAGTGACAAAAGACTACAATGATCTCTTTGATGGAGAAGATGACGACTATTTAAATGGAGATATGATTGAACCACAGTCTTCCCCAAAGGCTGGAGCTAATGAAGATGATGGTGGTGATGATGATGATGACCTTATGCCAACTTCAGGCCATCTCAGGCGGGCAATAATTGATGATGATGATAACTCACTAGGTACAGAATGAACTAATTTTCCAGAGCTCTTTAGTGCTGTTATTGGGCTGATCTCTTAGCATCCTCTACTCGGATATATTCTGCCTTATTTTTCCAGAGAAATCTTTACTGTTTTAAATTTTTTTACCTATATTCTGTTGTAATAATATGTGTAATTTATTATTTTCTTTTAAACTTCTAGATATTGGGATGATAAAAGCTAATTCCAATCTCCTTGAAAAGGAAGATGACGATGATGGTCAGACTGGTGGCTTTCCAGCTTTGCCACCATCGTCTACACAACAGCCTTTCTATGATGGGCCAATGCCGACCCCCAAGCAAAAGCCGTTCCAGTCTGGCTCCACTCCTGCACATCTCATGCATCGTTTCATGGTAAATAGCACTGCTGCGTGGTTAGGTAGATCTAGTTGCTTTGTTACTATTGTCCAGTTCTTGCTGTGGCTTAATCTACTCTTTTCCAAGATTTTTGAATTTTTTAATAATTCACAGTGTGAAGCTAAATGGTGGAAAGTAGCTTTATGTTAGTGCAAAGACTGCATGATGTTATGCTTTATATCTTGGTTGCTTTTGATGTAGAAATAAATACTTGGCTTTAAGACAAAAGCAAGCTATACAGTTTGTTCCCATGCTATTGAATTCTAGGAAATCTTTTTTAAAATTCTGTTTTAGCCAGAACTTGTGGGTATTTTTGTGCTATTAAGACTTGTACGTGAATCACCCACTATTTCTATTTAACTGCAAGTTCTTCACACTTAATTTTGTAAGGAGAAAGATGGCTAAGCAATGAGGATGAAACTAGTTTCTGCCTAATTCAGCTGTTTTATCAACTACAAGTCCTGACTGCACAAGTCTTCAGTCTTCCTCCAGCCTCCCACATACTGTTGTTTCAGATGAGAAAGTTATAGCAGGCTGTGTGCTTGTATAGGGCAGTATGCTTGAGGAGTTGTTGTTGTTGTTGTTGTTCTTTTTAATAGGTATGGAATTCTGTTGGTATCATTCGCTGTTACAATGATGAGCAAGACAATGCTATAGATATAGAATTTCATGATACCTCCATACATCACGCAACACACCTGCCAAACTCTCTGAATCACACGATGGCTGACCTCTCTACTGAAGCTATTTTACTAGCCTGCGAGAGTACAGAGGAACTTGCAAGGTAAGTCATGGCCTTGCTCTGCAAAACCCGTAGGATGGAATTACACTTAGCTTGTTTCAAATATTTCAGCTTTTAATTTCAGCTTCTATCACTTTTTGAGATTTTTGGCTTTTGATCGTGCTTTTTATTTATGGAACCACTTTCGAGGAGGATTTTCACACCCACCCACTTGACACTTCAAGAATATTGAAAGATGTATTTTGTTTCCTGAGGATTTTTTTTAATTCCTTTTTCAAAAATACATATATATGCTCGAAACTTCAAGCATTGCTAGCTTAAAAGGAAACTGTAAACACGAACAATACCTTTTCAGTCTGCTCAGATCAAAGATAAATCATAAGGGCTGTGCTATTTCTTTTCACACTGTTGCTAAGGAGACATGTTTGGAGATACCCAAAGAATTATAAGTGTGAAGAACACAAGTTTATGAAAACCGTAGAAAGATTTAAGCAGCTGGGCCAGCTAGACTCTGTTCTTGCATTTAAGAACAACAGCAACAACATTGTATTGCTGGTTTCTGTGGAAATACCTCGAAGAAAGAATTTTCTTCTTATTTTCACACATACAGCGTTGTGATAAGTTGAAAAGCATCCTTTACCTTTAAAAGTATTAATTGTATAAATTGGTTGTCTAACTCTGAAAATTTTGGTGTTTTTTTTTTTTTTTTTTTTTTCTCACTGGAATTGGGTAATCAATCAAAAGCCGTGGTGACTGTGAATTGGTCACGGGCATTTTTCAATTACTAAGATGGCAGAACTGAAGTTCCTAATTTTTTTTTTTTTCTTTGAAAGATAGCATAATATGACAGACTTGTAATGAGGGCTGATATTCAGGGGTACCGAGCACCTTCAGTTCTTATTAATGTTAATTAAGCAGGACACTGTCCTGTTTGCATCTAAAAAATCTTCCCTCAGACCTTTAAACTGTCTCTGCGTCAGGCTTTAGAGGCTCTAAATCTACAGTGTTGGAAGTCGAGCTGGCTCTTCAGTTCTTGAATAATAAGAGTAACACCTTTGCTGATACCACTTGTAATTTGTAGTTGCTTTCTATGAGCATCACAGATTCCAGGTCTCTGATAAAAACGCAATATATTGGTGTATCTTCAGATATTGTCTTTTTCTTCCCGTTGAGATATTTGACTCTTGTTCTTTGTCTTTGCTGTAGCAAGCTCCACTGCATTCATTTTAGCTCATGGGATGCAAACAAGGAGTGGACGGTAGATATGCCAAAGGATGAAGACATTGAGGCTATCTGTCTAGGTCAAGGCTGGGCTGCTTGTGCCACTAGTGCCTTGCTAGTTCGTGTGTTTACGGTTGGAGGAGTTCAGAAGGAGATCTTCAGCCTCCCAGGTCCCGTGGTGTCTATGGCAGGACATGGAGAGCAGTTGATGATTATTTATCACAGAGGTAGTTTTCTCCCTTCTCTCTCTTTTGAACTGGGGTTATGTTGTCAATCCTCGTCTGTTACTGGCTTCAAACACTGGTTAATCTGTACATAATCACCAGAAGTATTTCATTCTTCTCTTCCTGATGATGCTTTTACTGTCACAACCCACAGATCTTTGACATCTGACAGCAAAGCCTACATTTTTATATTGGGATGCCTGGATTAACCTGTGGGAAAGGGGAGAATTTTATAACAGTGACATTAATAGATTAAACTTGGGTTTCAGATATGCCAGAATGAACTACTATAGGAAATTAAGGAAGTAGTTCTTACGGATGCTTTGTATGTCCAGAATGACATTGCTTGTCTGACAGTGGTATTCATGGATAACTCTGCATTAGAATTAGTTTTCGATTCAAAACTTAAATTTAGCCAAGAGACAAGACAATTCTTTTGTTTTCTAATATAGTCGTCGAACAACTTCTTCTTAGGTACGGGGTTTGATGGGGACCAATGCCTCGGAGTACAGCTGATGGAGCTAGGAAAAAAGAAAAAACAAATTTTGCACGGAGACCCTCTTTCTCTTACAAAGAAATCCTACTTGGTATGGGTTGGATTTTCCGCAGAAGGTAAGAAATACCTGCATGAGTGACATTGAGATTCATGAAGCTATTGGGGGAATTTTGGAGGAGAGTCTGGCTAATTAATGCCCTTTTAGTTATGGTGATCTTGGGACTTAGGCTTTTTTTTCAGTCTCCCCAATGCTAAACAAAATTCTGTTTTTCTGTTCTTTCAATATAATTATCAGAAATCTTTAATATGTTTCCAGTATTAATAGAATACACTTGAATGTTATCAGAACTTTTTTTTCCCCGATTGATCACCCTGCTCAGCAAAAAGACATAAACTGCATTAGTACACCATAATAGGCACGTTCAACTATCTTGTCAAAAGCCTTCCCAAAAAAGTTGGTAGCTTGGGGGCAGTTTTTATGATAACCAGAAAAAGTAATTGTAAAATAGCTAATTCTCTTTGGGAATCTACCCAAGCAGTAGGAATTTGATTTCTTTATAAAATGCTTTAAATTTGAGTCGGTTAAGTAGCAGTAGTGTTGACTGTCAGAAGGTGGCGCATCTTTCTAAGGGAACTAGTTTTTCTCAGCTAGGTTGTACTGTTTGGGTGAGAGAATGTCGTATTTGAAATACCTAAACCGTCATTTCCCAGCAGTATCCAGCAGTTCAGACTTACTCATGTTGTAATTAGTTGCCTGTCAGAATAATTGTTTTCACTTGTAACAAACAGGTACCCCTTGTTACGTGGATTCTGAGGGAATTGTGCGGATGTTGAATCGAGGACTTGGGAATACTTGGATTCCAGTGTGTAACACGAGAGAGCATTGCAAAGGAAAATCTGATCATTACTGGGTAGTTGGCATCCATGAAAATCCCCAGCAGCTCAGGTCAGGTATTTCACAAGGAAGCACTTCGTTTGTCTTGGTTTTAAATTACAGAGTGTTTCTTACTAAGAGAAACTGGAAACAACTTTTAGTAAAACAGGTGGCTAGTAAGTATGCACAGTAAATGATCTAGTTCATGAGTGTAATTGTGCATGGATGTTTCATTACTAAACTGGTTTTGAATAAACTCATTAGAGTTTTATAATTTGTAACCGACTAATTGTGGCTTTTTGCCTTGGCTGACAGGCGTGTGCACTTTATTATGGAACCACACATCTGATCCAGACACATTCGTAAGACTGCATTTTGGTAGAGAAACCTACTAAAAAGTTATGGTTGCTGTTAGGAATCTGCTTCTGCTGTTGATGTTTTTTGTTTGTTTTTGCTTAGCTATGCCTTCCCCTTTTGTCCCTTTGAGAAGAACCCAGTCCTGTAACTAATCTACATCATTAGGCAGAGATAAATCAGAACTGTCTGTTATTATATCAATATTTGAACTGTGGCCATGAAGAACAATTTTATATGTAAAATTGCTCAAATATTTAGCTGAGCGTTAGCCATTACTTTATAAAATGTGATACTGGTGATGTCTAAATAACTCCGTTTCTCTTTATTGTAACGCACATCCTGGACATTTAGTTGCTAAGCTTTGTTTGTAGTCCTCTTTATTCAGTGATCTGTGTCCTTTTCCTACCATCAGCTCACATATTTTACCGAAATTTAGGCTCTTTTACTTTGCTAGTCATGCACAATTGCAGAGGTTGGTGGGAAACTGCGTTTTATTTAAATCAACGTGACATTCTTTGTAATCCTCTGTTTTGTAATAAGGGAAATAATTTGATATCACTGGTAAACGTCAATTCAGTGTCTGTTTCTTCCTCCAAATTATTAATAACGTTGGCCTCCAGAAAATTCACCAAAAATGTGCAGGACACATCACATTGATGGGATGGTCAACTCTGAGTCTGTCATCATGAGTTTTTTCCTTCTACTCCAAGAAAGAGAGTGCTACTCTCGGAGTTGCAAAGAACATTTTATTCAAAGCCACTAGCATATTAAAGATAAGGGGGGGAGGGTTGTAGAAACACCATATGCCTTAATTAACACAGATAGCCAGAACACTAATGCTTCCTGTTCTTTTTTTTTCTAGTGTCTGAAACAGTAGCTTATAAAACCAGACGTTTTTGTCAATGCTGCATTGGTGCTGCTGGAAATACAGCTCTTCCCCAATCAATGTTTTGTTTAAGTGATCGTTACCAGAAAGTACTAGTTTAAATACAAGGAAACAATAAGCCTACGCTTTTAGTATATGCTTATCTGTTTCACCCCTCTTTTTTTCTCCCCCGCTGTGTGTGTCTGAACACAGCACTCTTCTCATGAAGTCCAAAACTCCTCATCAAAATAAATGGTAGACGTGCCTGCTCTTTTTCCAGTGGCCTTCAGTTGTTCAGTAGTTTCAGATTTTAATAAATTGCATTTACATTTTGTAATAGCTGTTAAATCGTGTGTTGTGTGAGATAGAGATCTGTGTCTGTTATGTGCCACATTTGGAGTTTCTGGTGTGAAGAAGAGCAGCATGTGCTTTGCTGGTTTTAAAATCTTCTGTTGGTTACAATGTAAAAATAACCCTTTATAACGCAATCTTACATATTGCTCTATTTAAGTCAGCAATTTAATTACTACTTTTTAAAGAACAAATCCTCTTAAAGTATCCTGCTTCTTAGGAGCCGTGATTTAGATGTAGAACAACTGGTGACTGTGGGTGATGAGGATTGTATGTGTTTTTTGTTTCCCTTGCGCAGGTGTATTCCTTGTAAAGGAGCCCGATTCCCTCCTACGCTACCACGGCCTGCTGTAGCAATATTATCTTTTAAACTTCCTTACTGTCAAGTTACAACAGAAAAGGGACAGATGGAGGTATGGAATGGTGTTGGGTCCACAGCTGATACTCTCAGATGTCCCCGTAGTAGGGATTATACAAGATTCCTATTAATCATCTCTACTATGAAAGAGGGTAGTACAAACTCTGAGTAAGACACGTGGCTAAGGAGGTTATTTGGGCTCAGTGTTTCGTAGAGGTTTTCTGGTTTGGTTTGGTTCATAACTGTTTCCAGAAGAATACAAAATAAAGCTGTTGGAGCTGATGCAAGGTTATATTGACACATAATCTATTTCTGACCAGTGAAGTCTGTCTATCCCCCCCTTTTTTTTTTGTATTTTTTTAGTGGGTAGTGATTAATATTCTAGGAAGCACCACATTTTGAGATCCAAATCAAGACCCTCTTAAAGGTGCCCGGTTTTTAATATTTTAGGCATAACAAAATTTCTGGAAGATGTTTTTTGGAAAGATGTACTAAGTGCTCCGGTTCATATAATCTCTCCGAAAACATAGGCCTTCAGGCTTGACTTATTTTCTTAAGGTGGAGGCTGGTTGAAGCAAAATGCACCTGCAGAGAACTTCTAGAAGAATATCTGTATTTATTCTTCAATTTTTTACAGGTTTAAATATTTCAATCTTGTGGGGTTCAGCTGTAGTGCACAAAATAGAAATGAACATAAAATTCTAACCTCAACCTTAGAGACAGTTTAATGCTATTTGAAATTTATTCTCTTTGATAGAAGTGTAGATAAAAAGTTTCAATAATAAACACTTTGTAATTTTTAACGAATTCTCCTTGATTCGCTTCAAGTCTTTTTGTTCTTTATTTGATGGGCTATGTCTTCCACCCCCCCAAAATAACAGCAGGGAAACACCAGGAACTGTCAATTTAGCTTGAGGGAATATGTACTTGTGTGTAGGTGAAGAAGCAGATTATTCCAGTACATCTAATGAAAACATACTGGTTTTGAATAAGTTCATAATTACTTTGTAACAGAGCTAGCCTGGTCTAATAGCCATACTAGTATTTCCCTGAAGAAATATAACAAGAGTTATATGTTCTGTTTACCTGTCTCACAGATGATTACTCCTACAGTTACTGAGTTATTCTGGAATACTTCCAATTTGCTGTGGGACAGAAGTTTATAAGATAAAATAATCAACTTGTTCTGGAATTGTCTGTCCTGGTAGCATACTGGTGAACATGTAGGTCTCGTCCTGCTGAAAGCCTGTAATATAAATGGAATTTAACATATATGGCAACTGTTTGGATCAGTTTGTATACGGATGGTTGTTAGCGTGGTCTACTTTTTCCTCAGTAGGCATTGGCTTTTAAAGCAAATTGTCTACCCCTCACCGTCATTATAAGATGAAAGGAATGTTGAAGAATAAATTGATAAAATAATTTGTAAATTTTTAGGCATTGAGTCGTGGGCTTTTTTCCCCCTCTGACGCCCAGCATCCTTCTTTCTCCCTTTTTCAGGAACAATACTGGCGTTCTGTTGTATTTCACAACCATGTGGATTACTTATCAAAAAATGGCTATGAACTTGATGAAAATACTAAAACTCAGTCAGTGAAAGAACAGCAAGAACTTTTAATGAAACTGTTTGCTGTAAGTACAAATAAATAAAAAATAGAAAGAATCCCCGAGACTTTATTTTGAGTCGATGGCGTTTGATTTAAATTTTGATGTAGTTCCTCTTACTAGAAGTCTGGCTAGTGAGTGGCAATCCAGCTAGTTCACAGACTGCGATAAGAGGTGGACTGCAGTTAATATTGTTATTGCTTATTGGTATGAAGGGTGGGAGGACGAAGGAAACCTTTTTCTTTGCTGTGCAGCTCATTATTGTTGGTGGTTTGTCTTTGTTCATTCACTCCACCCAGACCATAATATTCTGGTCCTAGAGTCTTGAGAGAGCTGTGTAACTGTGAAGTGTGTAACTCTCAAGGCCTCTTTTCTTTCAGCTTTCTTGTAAACTGGAGCGTGAATTTCGTTGTGTGGAACTTGCTGACCTCATGACACAAAACGTCGTGAATTTAGCTATCAAGTATGCTTCTCGCTCTCGAAAACTAAATTTAGCTCAGCGACTTAGTGAAATGGCTGTAGAGAAAGCAAGTGAGTTGGCAACAGCACCGGAGGATGAAGAGGAGGAAGAGGATTTCCGAAAGCATTTGAGTGCTGGGTAACACAAATTTCTGCAATTAAAAACCTGGGAACATTTTTACTGAGCTATTAACATTTTGGTCCAGTTGATGCGCTTTTCTGGACCACAGTTTGCAATGTTTTTGTTATGAAGTAATGCTTTATGTTGCTCTACTTGTGCATATAAAATGGTACGTTCTTGTTGATATCTTGGGAGGACTCACTGGTACCAGGCTACTAACACAAAGGGAAATATTTCCACTCCTTGCTTGCTGTATGTCTGTGTACAACAGCTTCAGAGGCAAAGCCGACTCAATACCAAGTTGCTCTGATTAGAATTTTCTGCCCCTGCCCCAGCTTATGCTGGTTTGGTTATTTGACTCCAACCTATTTTTTTTCCTCTTTGTCTCAGTCTCTCTATCTCACTTCATTCCACACCTATCTTAAAATTCTTCTATCTTTCTCTAGCCCTCCCCTCTTTCAGTATCTCATCTCAGGGTATCTTATTTAGTCTTATTCTCTCCTAACTAATCCCAGCCCTTCAAAGCTGTGGAAATACTGCAGGTTTGCTATGCATTTCCCCCCCCTGCCCGTATCTGTGCTATCTACCTTTCCTCTCCTACCTGCATCTGCTTTGCAAAGCATGATGAGGCAAAAGATGTGTGCTGTTTTTTAAAAATATAGACTAGACAGAAGAGCTGTGTTCTTGCTTGGCCTCTGGATGGTACAGCAGTAAGGAAAGTAATTGCTAACCACCAATCTGATAGTGCAGAAAAAAGTCATAATGCTTCGTCAGAAGCAATGTCTTCCTATAGCAATTTCATATATGGAGTTTGGAACTTACTTAAGCAAGAGGAAGAGATAAGTCCCTGAACTTATCTGTAACCTTTCCCTTATTTGTCTGTGTGAAACTACACATTTAAAACTCCTTTCTAAATGCTCTACCTTATTCTTCTGGATCATGAATGGAAGCTAGAATCCCATCTGTGACTTCAGCCACTCTGAGGGTCAAAATTCATCCCAAATACTCTATTGTTCTCCGTGCCAGATTAATCACTGACATTGCGGTTGAAATAAAGGAACCTTTAGTTTATGTATGCACGGATTTTAGTAATCAGCAAAGATTAGGAGGGAAATGCAAGAAACGTACATACTACTATACTGGGAATTTAGAGAATAATCAGATTAAACGTTAAAACTCACTTCCTAAGCTTCAGACTGAAAATATGATCCATGTCACCACCTGTGTATTTATTCATGTGTGCAGAAAAGTAATCTAGTAGTATTTATGATATTGGAGGTATACGTGTTTAAATGGAGATCACAGAAGATGCTCTATGTTTGCATTTATGTTTGTGGCAAAGTGTTCTGGCAGCAATAGTGATGCACTCTGAAGGTGGCAAAAGGTTGCCGTTTCTGTGCGGGTGCTTGCTCTCGTGAGCGGAGCTCTTAGAAGGCCAGCGCATGTACTTTTAGCTAAGTGTGAATTTCAGGCAGTTTAGTACCCGTGTGTGGTCTTTCTTAAAACTACGTGAGTACCACTTCAGGCGACTGCGCTTGGTGTTTCAGGGTGAACTGAAGTGGTTAATGAATCTTTATTTTATTTTTAGTAATCACCACAGTTTAATCAATGGTATAATGCAAATTAAATGCCAAATGTTATTGTTCTTATTTCCTAAATTAGATAAGTAAGTTAGCCTTCCTTTGTTCCAGTTTTCTTTCTGAGTGTGGTGAGCACTTCCTTTCTGATGAATTCCTCCCATTTAGTTACAGCAACTCTGCCACGGAGTGGAGTCGGCTGCCGGTCAGAAATGTTCAGCAGGACCACGAAATGGAAGATGCCGAGGAAACTGATGCCTATGAGGAAGCAGAAGAAACACCAGAAGTGCATAAACAGAGTAAGAAAAATGTCTTCTCTAAATAGGCTGGAAGTTACCTAGATGTGTCTTTCACAGACTTAATAAGGAATTCTGGAAAATTCCCAGATAATTTGTAGTTTGGATAACTCAGTCTATAGGACTATGCAAAGAATGGGGTTTTCTGTCTGTTGTTTTGTTCTTTTGACATAAAATTTAGGAAAGACAGACACACCACCTGTCAAGGGGCACCGCAAGTGAGGTACAGGAGGTTTGATTTAGAAGCCATTTACGTAAACAGAAAATAATCCCATTTGTTTCACTGACTTGTGAAACTCTGCAACTGTAGCAGGGACTAGGTTTTCTGCTCCCGAGTTAGAACAGGTCTGGTAGTTTCTGATCTGTCTTATTTGGGTGTCGACATGTGAAAAACTACGCAGCGGGAATAACGGGGTGACGTGCAGCAACTCCTCCCTCTGAGCTTCCCGTTACCTGGAATTCCCTGTGGGAGATGAGTAGTAGCGCCTACCTGAGCGAGCCTGTGCCTGCAGTCACTGCAGAGTAACAAATTTAGTGTATGTCATCTGCTCTGTAGCAGCTCGCTCGTGCATTGTATTGAGTACCTGAGGGACCTTCGGGGAGTTTTTCTCTTGTCTGATACTATTTCTAATGGACTGGGTCACCTTGTGAAACGATTACTTTGGTTTCAGCTCAAATCTTGCAGGAGTTGAATTGATAGACAAGTATTTTGCTGGGCACGCTTTAAGGAATAAGTTTAAGGTTTAGGGAATAAGTATAAAACTCTAAGTTAAATCTAGGTAAAGATAACAGATGGTTTTGTATAAGTGTATTTACAATTTGAAAATGAGAATCATGCTTTAAAATATAGATTGCTTTACTACAACTTGCTTGTGTGTTTGGGGTTTTGTTTTTTAACAAGTTATGCTATTACATTTTATTGCACTTAAATACCTACCCCTTTCTTTGTTCTGAAGGGCCAAATCCTTTCTCCAAAGGTGTCACTTCAGCAGAGGTGACTACTCCGAAGTCTGGTGAGTAAATCTCCATTTATTCCAGGCCGAGAACTCTGTCATGCTTCACAATACCTGCTCCTGTTTTTATCCTCCATTCTCCCATGACTACTAAAATGCAGTGCATAACAGTGTTGTCAAGTGGTGACTTGCACTGATTATTGCTCTCATGTTTTTAAGAGGTTCCCTATTCCTGTTGATGTCTTCATTAGCTAATGATGTTCCACAACACTGTGCTGATGGCCTTAGCTGTGCCAAATGCTGAATCAGTTGTCTGCCTGGCTGTGTCATGAAGGCATTCTTTGGGACGGGGGAAGAATGAGAACAATGATCAGTTGATTTGTTTCACTAATCACAGGCACATTTATTGGTTGCACTTACAGGGCAGAATTAATAACCCTGCCGTAGAACTGTGAGTCGGAGCAGGCAGGGGCAGAATGCGACCTCTTGCTGCTTCTTGCTTCTTCCCTCCTGCCAGCCCTCTAGCAAGAATAATAGGAGTGGAAACGGATTTGGGAGTGGAGGAAGTGCTGGGTCTTCCTGTGGATTTGTATTTTAAGCTGTTGGTCCTGTGTGTCATTTCTGATGACTAATAATAGCTGAGCATGTACAGTGTAACCTTCATGGGCTTATTAAAGTGTCTTTCTCTTTACCCGACCACTTTCAAGCCTGGTGGGAACTTTTCTTTGGTGTGGAATAGTTGGTGCCTTTGGTTTAGTTCTCCTCTTCAATTTTCAATGAACAGAGGTTGAAACATGCAAAAGGAGTGTTAGCCTTCTTCTTTGGAAATGAGGCTAATGTTGTTTCATCTACTCATCTAAAATGTGCACGTTGCTTCACAGATTTATATATATGTGTGTGTACACGCACGCACACATTTTTACATTCTTTTTTCTTTCCTATTAAATAGTTCTAATTGCATCAAGCGGCCAAGGACGAGTGAATCCCTTTAAGGTAAGAATTTTGCAGCTGGTTTGATTGCAGTGTTCTGAAAATCACAACAGATTATTATATCCGAAGTTTACAATATAACTATGATGGATATCTTGGAGGGACAGAGGAGAGGAACATGACAGAAAATAAATAAAATGTCTATTTATTTGTTTTGCTAGGTGTCGTCTAACAAAAAGGACCCAGTGGTCCCCTCAGCAAATGTTCTAGACACTATGAGCAAATACTCAAAGAAAACTACTTTGTCTAGCAGTCGAGCTGTAAACAAGCAGAACCCTCCAGTTATAAAGCCTCTGATTCCCAAACCCAAGTCCAAGCAGGTAATGTTTCTACCCTTTTTACGTTGTCTCAGTGAACAAAGAACAGTAAATTGAATTTTACCAGCTTTTATCAAGTATGAAACCCTGTTGACTGAGTAAAGCATCTTAGATGGCAAAGTTCATTTAAGCATACTGCAGAAACTATAAAGGCACATAAAACAGCAAAAAAAAAAATTTCAGTTGTAGAAATTACATTCTGCACTGAATCTTGTGCTTTTATTTTAAATAGTGTTAACTAAACATCTGCTGTGCTGAAATTGGATGGACTAGAGGCTATATTAACGCAAGCGATGATTGTGTCTTTAGGAAAGGCTTGGGTTTTGTTAGGCTACATGGTATGTGTTGCCTGAGAGTGAGGTGTGGTGGGTTTTTTTTTTGTCTAACCTCTGTTTTTTATAGGCTTTAGCAGCCTCCTTCTTCCAGGCTCGCACACCTAACTCTAGTGAAAAAACAGTGGAAGAAAGAGAAGAAAAAGCAGGAAGCGAGTCCCATGAAGTCAAAGTCACTGCACAGGAGAACACTGAAAACAAAAGGTGAGTGGACACTTGCATCTCAATGCCATATACCAATTTTGATGGAATAGCAAGTCCAAAAACTATTTTGTTTTTGAAGACGTTAGACTGGTTGAAGTAGCATGACATCAGGATTCAAGTGTTAGCTCACAAGTTGTAACGTTTGTGAACTCGCTTCAGAAATCTAGTAAACTGCTACTTATACTGTACGTATTATCAAACAAACCTGCATAAAACACGTGGGTTGGATTTCCAAATTGCCACATTACAATCACAGTGAAAGAACGGAGAAAAAGCATTGTGTTCCTTAAATCTTTCCCAGTGTGCATGGCAGTGTTATTCAAAGTAGAAGTTTTGCGGCAGCCTGAGACAAATACGTGTATGAGCGAATAGTAAATGAACAATGCAAAATGTAATTTTGGAGCTCTAAGCAACGAGTTTTGCCTTGATGCTACTTATGCGTCTGATAACGACCTTGGAATGATAAATGAAACCACGCTGCTGTGCCCGTTCCAAGTATAGGAAATACTTAAAGTTTAAACATCTCTAGCTTTTAGGCCTCCTTTGAGATTTGCTAAGGGTTTTACGTGAAAGTGTAAAAGCTTTATTTTAGCGTGTTTTTTAAAAAAGAAAACAAACAAAAAACTTTCATCACCTAAGGAGGATGTCTCTCCCTAGCTAAGACTCTACTCTGTCTTCCTCTGGAGCAGATGTATTCTCTAACAATCCCAATCCTCATGAAACTTGCATTATTATAATCATGTTTCATTTAGACTTCATTTAACTGAGGAAGATGAAGGTAATTATTAGTCATTTGGACTAGCATTCTTTTCATTAACCTTTACAGATAACATTATAAAACAAGCAGCAAGGAGAATTGTGAAGAGGATTAGCTGAAACATGCTAATATATGTGCTCTATTTTTAGGTTGATGGGACCCTGTCAGAAAGGAAGGGAACCATTATGCTTTGTCATTCTAAAACCGAAATGTTAATCTCCATATATATCACAGCTTTAATAAAAATGCTTGACTTAGTCTTGCCTTGTCAGCCTGTTCTTTAAGCATACTGCAATAGGAGAAAGCAAACTGCTGACTATATATATGTCTTTTCTTTCAAGAGCAAAAAAGTCCAGTTAGGTGTTGTTTAGAAATGTTGGTTTGGGGGATATGGTTTTCCTATAACCTTCTTAAACGCACAATTTTTGTGTGCTTGTTTCAGACCAAAGACGGGATTCCAGATGTGGCTAGAAGAGAACAGAGCAAACATTTTGACGGGTAATCCTGATCTGAATGAAGCAGAAGTAATAAAAGAAGGCATGAGTCGATTTAGAATGCTGTCGTCAGAAGAAAGAATGGTAAGAAAGCATTCCCGAATTCTGGGGGGTTTTTTGAGAATTTTTTTCCCCCACGGAATCCCTTGGCTATTTTTGGTTAGGAATTTTTTCTTTAAATTCCACTGTTCTCCATCTTCATGGACTTCAGTTTTGAATTGGGCCATGATCTATGACATAGTTTATAGTTTCATAAAGTACATCGGAATAATAAGTAATAGCAGAAAGGAGCTTTTCCAAAGTGGGGCATGTGAGAGAAAAGTAATCAATGAAGAAATGACAAAAGACAAGGGAAGGAGTTAAAAGTGACATAGCCGGGCTTAATTCATTGGGGTTTAAATTTGTTTTAAGGCCTTTTGGGTTTCTTATTTGTCCAGAAAGACAATTAAGAGCTTCAATTTAATATACAGGCTCAAATGAAGTATAATTTTGAAGGAGAATGCTGTTACAAACAAGGAAAGTGAGGAAATTGTTCCTAACTTGATCCTTACTAGTTCTTAACAGGAATTATTTCAGTGTTTCCTTATAATCAGAGAAAGCAGGTGTATAAAATAAAGTGGTGAAGTTTGTGGCCTAACTTGTAGTTTCCTGTTTAATGATGTACTTTCTTCCAAGGTGTGGACCGAGAAAGCAAAAGGAGGAATGGTTAATGATATAACAGAAGATAAAAAGCGAAAGCGTCCCACAGCTGATGAAGATGAAGCAAAAAAGAACCAGGAGCAAAAATCAGAGGACTCGAATTTATCCAAAAAACCAAAGCCTTTAGATCAATCTACAAATGTCAGATTGTCAGCTTTTGCGTTCAAGCAGAGCTAAGTAATGCGGTACCCTCTCAGCGCCTCGTTTCTGAAAACATTAGCTAGTTCTGTACTGAGAAATTTGCTGTTGTGCTCAAAGAGTACTTAGCAAAAAGAGTGCCTTGCTCCAAATAGTCTTTTAGAAAGTATTTTATAATCAGTTCTTGAGAGTTGAGTCCACTCTCCTAATTTTTTGCAAGTTACTAGCATAAAGCTTGATAGCAAAACTAATACTAATGGACCTGTTACCTAGGAGCACAGTTCCACACAGTGTTGTGTAGCTGTGTGCCTCGATACTTGTAATATTTGATGCTAAATCCAGATCAGTCATTCTGGGGAGGACAAACTACGTCCAAAAGCTGTCCTGTGGTTTTAGAGAGGCAAAGTAATGGCTTCTATGCCATTCTTTCTGCCTGCTGCAAACGCTTCTAAGAGAAAGATGCTCAAAGAAACGGGAGCGAGGGGAAGATAGCTTAATAGGGTGCTAATGTTCAGCTGCATTTTCAACATCTGTGGCTGTGACAGTGGCAGAGAGCAGCCCGATAGGGTCAAGGAGAGAAAACCAGGACAGCAGCTGCATTAGGAAGGTCAGGTGTGCAAAAATGAGCCATTCCAGTTTGTGTAAACGTACTTTCCCAATCTGTGCCTCAGCAGGGTCCAGAAAGTGCTCAGAACTCGAAAATCTCTGTATCGTTTTATGTAATGTTTGTTTTTAAAATAAAATGTGGATGTTTCTTCGTTTTAAGGTGCTGGTCTTGGCAATTTTTATAATTAAAGTAAACAGACTCCTACCTACAAGTCATAAGGCAGTTGTGTTTACCTTCTCTGGAGAAAAGACAGTGTGTCTAGTAAATGTGTTTGAAGCAAACTCAAAGTCTGAAACCTTTTTAAGGGTAAGGTAAAATAATTTAACTTTAGCATAACAAGTGAGACCGAAGAGTTCTAATTCAGGGTTTTTTTCTCCCCGGGTTTGCACGTCCTTTCATCATTTGCTTTTTTTCATTCTTTGTCTTCACATTATTACTGAAAAGGCAAATGACTGTCCACTTAGAACACATTTTTAACATTGAAATCTGTAGATTGAAGATTCAGTGAGATTTCTGTAAAAGCCACTAGACTTTTTTAGCAATTGTTGTGGGTTATTTTGGAAAAAACGGCTCCTGTTTTCACTGTATGTAAAAAAAAACAACCAAACAAATCAAAAACGGGGTCATGATGTCAGCCAGGGATGGTAAATACAAATAGAGAAAGACCTGAAGACCTGTCAATTTAAATGCTTTTTTTTAATCCACAGTTCTTACATATTGTTACACAGTTTATTTGTTTAATGCTGATAGTAGACAGCAAGCAAAAATTAATGCGAGTAATAATTTTCTGTATTGCCATAATGCAGGAAGTTCAGGAGAGTAGTGGCGTGTTTTTCTACATTCTTTGGAAAGAAATTATTGTGTTCGAGACTGGAATTTATTTGTAGGCAGTAAAGCATATTTCCACATTTGGGTGCATCGGGGACAAATGGAATTGCATTGGTAGGAAAAACATGCTGATAGAAAATTCACTGTGAGCTTGGTGAACTGTGCAATGTTTTCTTTCTGCCAGACTAGGTTGCTCTGATGATGACTTGAGCATCTTGACCGCGGTGCTGCGAGACGGGCTGGGTGTGAACGGATGGCCTTTCTCTTAATCTGTATATATATTACCCATATTCGAGCTGAGTTGCCTGCCAGGTGTGCTTTCTGCAAGCCAAACGCAAGAAGTTAAATCCCCCTCTGCAGTAAGTAAGCAAGCTTTTTGAGTGACTCCTCGGGGCTTCTGTATAAAGGCTGCATAAAATTACCTGAGCAAGATATTTATACCCTGGGCTCGGGACATTGAAGTCAGTTGTGCTTCTGGCTGTTGGGACCGTGTCTGTCCGCCCTCCCGCCCTGCTGCGCAGGCTGTGCTTTGCTTCAAACTGCAGGCACAAATCCAGTACGGTTCCTGTTCTACAACAGAGGCGGGCAGGCATCCGCTGCTGCAAAGAGCTGGGCCTGCAAAGCATCCAAAGTTCTTCTGGCTCCTGTAGGAGGGAGGAAACATCCAAAGTAAACTTCCATGAGAGTTTTCTGAAAGCTGGACGTTTGCAATCATGTAGCTCTTCTGAACAAACAGCAAAGGTCCGCGTTTAGTGGACGGCTTCATGGAAATCTCTGGGGATGCTGGGCACCATCCTGCGTGTCCCTGGTTCCTGTTTGCTTTTCTCCTGGCTTCATTTTTTGCTTGGTAATGCTTGCAGGTTTCATCAGACCCGATGTCTGCAGCCCTGGGGTCACAGTCTGGATCTCCCTGCTACCCCCACAGCTGGTTAGAGGCGGCAAAACTGTTTCCAGCGTCAGATTGGAAGTTTTACATCGGAGCTGCATGGCTGGTGATGGTGATTGCAGCAGTGATTTTTAATTATGACAGTTGCCACCATCCACAGCAATAAAATAAAGAGCCGACAGGGGCTATCAAGATCATGGAAGTGTGTACCCGGCTGCTTTTATGCTGGGAGGATCATCTCCCACTAGGCTGTTACGTTTCTTTCATCAAAGATGAAATTTGCTCTATTACACAGCTCCAGGCCGAGCTACAAATACATCCTCTGTCACCTGGAGCCTTCCAGGGAGCTGCGCTGAGCCAGCCGGGAACGGGGCGTGCTCATCCAGCAAAAGCACCAGCAGGACAGCGCTAAGTATAACTTTGAATTCGGGTGGAAATGAAATGTCAAACCAAAACCGAACAGAAAACATGGAATGGATTTTCAAGTGAAAACAGTTTAAAAAAAAAAAATAGTCAAGACTTAAAGATGCTCCCCAAAGAATTTAATAGAATTTCACCGAGTTCTTCAGAAATGCTTGTTTGTCCTGAATTTGCTTTCTTTTCAATGAAAAACCAGGTATTTTAAAAAAAACAATCTGGCAACTGCGTCAAGGAACCTGCCTGATGTTTGTGGTTCCTATTGTGCTCAGAAAACCAGAGAGGGAGGATTGCACGCTGAAATAGCCGACCTTTGGATCAGATTTGAAAGGCTCCAGCTATTGACCCGCTGCCGGGGCTCTGCTGTGACCCTGCTCTTCACGTTGCCGTGCCAAAAAGCTTTGCTGCGTCTAAACCCAGCCCCGACTCCCCTACCTGATTGTTGCCATTCCTCTTCAAATCCTGGGAACACAAAGCACCTTCTCTTCCTCGCTCTCCGAGTCTGTCGTCCTCTTCTGTTTCATTGCGTTATTTGACCTTAAAAAAAAAAAATCCCTTTCTCATGCGCTTTTTCTGAAGAAGAAACTCATGTTAAAAAAGTAGCGTAAGAAAACAGATAGCAGGTGCTGGAGTCTGCAAAAGAGAATATTGTTGAATGTTGGTGCATGTGGCATTTTGTTCAGTTGCCTCTGTCGCTCCGTATTTAACCCAGAGACGCTCCTTGCTGGAAAGATACGGCTACCAAAACCCAACAAAAATAGTCTTAAAATGATGGGCGGAGTCTGACAGCTTTTCATGGGGGATATAATCCAAAGTAGCAAACACCTACCTCCCTTGTTCTGCAGCTGACAGAGCATTTCCAGCCCTTTATCTTACAAAAACATCTATAAATTACCTACTAGGGCGCGTTGGAGCGTTGCTAACCTGTTGGACTTCAGAGGGAGTCCCATATCTGCAGGAAGCTCGGTATTTATTCAGAGAAAGAACATTTGTACTATAAATAAATAAACTATCCGCTCATCTCCTAAAGAATATTTTCTTTGGCTTTCCCAGCACTTGCTCCATAATATAACTTTGCTACGAAAGAAAACAACAACGCTGTGACACCGCCGAGCTGAGTTGATAAAACCAATGCAAAAAGCCTTGTTCGCCTTTGGAGCATCGTGTTGCTGTATTGGGCGCGAGCTGAGCGTGGAAGATGATAACAGGTACATTGGGGGAGGAAAGTGCCCTTCCCGTGATGTTTTGTTTTCTACCTGAGCTACTTGCTGCTGCCTGTCCCCCGCTGCCGGGCGATGCTGCAACAACATTGCTGAAATCCTATTTTGCATACCCTGCTTTTATTTTTTTGTATTTTTTTTTTTTAAATGACCTGCAACACCCAATCCTGACAAGAAAAATCTCTCTGCCCTTTGCATGCCATGAATCTGTGTCAACTTGTGTTGTTTTGGATTCGGAGAGTTTCTTTCACTGAACTTTAAATCCTAGCGACAAGCAGCCTCTGGTGAGGATGCTGAATACGTGTGGTGCAGAGCACAGAGCGGCAGCTGTTTTCAGGCAAGTGGTGTAAAGCTGATCGCTGCCTTTCATAGCAGGAGTTCTAACTGTTGTTGTTGTTGTTGTCAGTGTAGGCAGTGGGTCAGATTAGAAGGTCTATTTCCAGCACGACACCCAACAAGTTTATCTCAAGCACTTGGTACTGGAGTGTGATAGCAAATATTTTTGGGCAATGCAATTCCAGTTAAGATACTCATCTCCATCAGAGAAGAAAGATGTCTTCTCCTGGCTTCTGGGGATGTCCTGTGTCTCCAGTTTCCACAGCAAACCTGGTCCATCCTTAGGTTAGCTCTGCTGGTGTTGGTTAGGGACCCACCGGTTTCTCCTGTGTCCCTCGCTGAGGATTTGCATCCACCTAAAGCAACGTTCCCGTGGCTTGCTTGGAATTGCATCCCCTGATTAGAAAATTAACAACCGTTGGTTATAACTTCTCCCTTTGTCACTGCAGGAGTGAGTAATGCCATCAGACTCAAACGAGGACCCTGTGTTTGGACAAAACATCTTCTGGCTATGAAACGCACCTCAACTTCTTTCCAAAGAACCGAACTGTGTTGGTCATGCAGTAACTCAGCTTGGTGGTCCTGGATGGCTAGTCCCAGGAGAAGACACCAGCAGTGAGAATTGCCTATGAGAAGGTCAGGTGTCTCATGCAGTAGAGTTTCTGGATGGAGAACAGCAGACCTGGCTGCTTCTCTCTCCTCCCGGCTGATGTGCTGCCGTACAAACGCAACAGTCATTTATTTACTTAAAGGCAGGCAAAACACGAATAACTACCCGGGCTGCGAAAAGAGCCACTTGATGCTGGACTCAATTGGAGACGAATGACAGAGGAAATTTGCAGGAATAGTTTTAAGCCGCATGTTGCCAGGGAACAGCCCGGTCTACAAATCACGTTATCGATCTCGGGGTAATAACGGTGAGAAGCAACCGAGGGGAGCGATGCGGGGACACAGCTGCTGTTCCTGTCTGCCCGGCACGTGAATCAAAAGCCGTCCTTGGTTTAGGAATGGGCTGGAGGGACCTAGAGATCGCCCTGGCCGATGTCAGCGCCTGTCGGAAACGGGGTGCAGGTCCACAGGAGCCTGGGGACTTGTCTTATACGGCTGTTTTCACTTTCTTAAAAGCATAAATATGAATTTACCTCCTACAGCCTACCTGGGCCATCCCTCTGAGGTTTTCCAGATTTCGGGGAGCAAAGGCTGGAGGAGTCCATCGGCATGAGATCCTGTGTCCTTGCTCTGTGAAAGCATGAAGGGAAAGCCGGCGCAGGGCAAAACTGCCTTTTTCATTTCCAGTTTCAGCTCTAAAATGTGAGACCTCGCCAGGGAAGTTAAGATGCAGATCGCATCTGAAGAAGACCCCTCAGACCTTGGGGATCCTCTGTCCTTACAGAGCAACAAACCCTCCTATACGAGATTAGTATTTTAGGAGCCTGTAATCAATTTTGCTTGTTATTCTGGGTAATAGAATTAAATTGCTCATGATTCACTCTTTAAATTGACGTACTGTGATTCCAGGGGCTGATAAATCCCAAGCCGTATTTCCAGGGCACGGGAAGGATGTCAGTAGGCTGCGACATTGCCATCCATCGCCGCCGTGGGCACAGCTATTATTTGAGGATCGCGTTTGGGTCACGTTCTGGCTTGGTGTTAATAGCAGGATCGATGTGCATTGCTCTTTTCCTGCTTGAGCTGTTAATGATACACTGGGTCGACGCAGATGGTTTGAGAAGGTGGAATTCATCACCTCTAAGCTCTGAGCCCAGTCCCAAACGCTCCTGCTTTATAGTCAATGGAGGTAAAATAGGTGTCTTTTGTGCGTGGTTTCTCTCTCAGCCTTTTAGCAGCTGTCAGCGCAGAAATTGCCCTTGAAATACCTTTTAGATGTGAAGACTGCCCAGGGTCTCCTCGTCCTTAGCCAGCTTGGTGCGGAGAGGTTTCTTTCGAGAGCCCGCTCTTCAAACCCTGAGGAGCATCTTGGGCACACAGGGAGCGATGCTCCAGCCCTTCTCCCCCCCAGTCCCACTCAATGCCGCTGAAACCGCACGGAAGTTCAACCGACTAAAAGGAGTCAAGGAGCTGGAGCCTGAATACAAAGCTGCTCCACCCTGTCCCTGTTTTGTATTTCCCCTACTTTCAAAGGCGAGAGAGGCCTCTGATGGGCTTTACCACGGACCACGCGCCTGCGTGCCCTCCCCTTGGCACCCAGCGGCATCCCCCGGCTCTCCCAGGGAACCCCAGGTACCCTCAGAGGACGTGCTGGGCTCTCGCCTGCTCTAGACCTTATTCTAGACTTGCAAATAATTCGAGTTACAGCCTCAGGGCTTTTTGCACTCCCTGCTTTGTTGCTTTTTAAGAATCTCTCTTCAATCTTTGAACAGTGAAAATAACCCCCAAGCTCTGAGCAAGTGCAGGAAAGAGAAATAGGGCAGATTCCCTTTAGGAAATTCAGAGTATCTTTTAACAACATTGCATGGTACCGTCTGCCACTCTTCTGTTCTATAGGCTGTGTTGCACTTTTTTGGGATATATTCAGAAACAGCAAAGAAAAATTTACTGGGAAGGCTATGTGAGAGCTTGGGAAGGCTACATGAGCGTGTAACTAATAAGGAATAATCAATAAAACACTATCACGAGACACTTTAAAACAACAAAAGGCCAAGCATTAGTGCTTCTGCTTACCCAGCCGATGTGGGTCTGTGTTTCAGAGGGAGGGGACTTCGCCATGGCTGGAAAACGGCCCGTGTCATAACACACCCTGACACATATCTAAATTACTTAAACCTAATAATTCCCCATTTGCAAACGCTGTTAGCAGAACTGCTGGCACCGGCTCCCGCGTGTGCAGCCTCTGCTCAAACGTACCCAGAAAAAGTGGTTTTCTGCGAAGCCACACAGCGCTCACCCTAGCAAATAAGCTGGCAACTGCCCTTCTCCCCACATCAATAGGAGGAAAACTAAAACCAGCTCCCACAGCCGATGAGTTCAGACCGTTATAAAGTCCAGGGTGACTCCGAGGAGGCTTATCTTCTTTTCGAAGAGAAGAAAGGTAGCAAAGACTAGGGAGTGCCAAGAAACTTAGATGCCCTTTACTCACCCCTTTTTCATACGGATGATTAGGTCTCAGTGGTTTGTAGCTCTTAAGAAATGCCACCCAGCCCTTTAAACCGTGTCAGCTTGGTCCGGATCCAAATGAAAGTGGTAGTTGTTGTGCCGAGTTCTGTGAACACTTTTTGCACGTTTCTAGTAAGGGAGCCCATCTAGCTTATACGGAGGATTTGGGCATCCTAAGAGGGCTGCAAAATGATGCGAGATACCCAGCTGCACCTCGGTGGGTGTCTGGGGAGGAGCGGGGATGGAGTTCAGGGCTTCAAATCCTCCGGTACAGCAGTTTCTGTTCCTGATCGGAGCCCGGGGCGATAAAACCGCGCTAAAGCCTGGCTGGCTGCAGGCCAGCGCCGGCCCCTTGATTTCACCTGAGTCATCCTGGCTCTCTTCTGGTAAAACCTGTGATCGGAAACCGAATGATAAATGTGGAGCGCGTTACTGCTGCCGGGGTTTTTTGGTTTCTTTTCTTTTTTTTTTTTTTTTCGCTTGTCTCGGTTAAATGTAGCTCTTGTGCAAGGAGGAGATGGAGGAAAGCCAGTGAGTCATGCTCCACGCCCCATCCCTCCGACAGCTCCTTCCTTCCTTATCTCCCGGCAATTTACCATTTCCTCGGCACGAGGGGGGAGAATTTGCCCCTGCTGCCTTTCGGACAGACCGCGTGTGAAAAGAGAGGGCTTTGCTGCGTCCCTTAGCATCTCGGTCATTTATTAGGATGGCAATCCAGAAAATATTAGTTGCCCTGCTCGCGTTTGGGGTGACGGAGCATATACCCTATGCTCAGCTGAACCTTAAGACTCAGTTTCCATCTCATAAAATCCCAGAATAGCTTCGGCCGGAGGCGACCACCGAACCACCCACCCCGGCATTTATTTGTTTGACGTCATTTGAACCCTACGTGAGGCAGAAAGGCCTGACGGCTGCCGTTGGCCAAGACAAGCTGCGGAGGACGCGGGGTGCTCAAACCACAGGCAGGGGTGCCAGCCCAGCCAGATCGCCACGGACACCCCAAAATATTTGGTTTCGATCATCAGAGACGGCGTGTTTCCAGCGCCGCGGGTGGGAGTGGGAAGGCATCGGGGCACAGGAGCCGTGCAGCAGGAAGGCGTCTGCAGAGCTCGCAGGTTTGAAGGGCTGCCATGAAGCGGTGGGGATTGCCACGAAGGAGGGTAGATCCCACGCCCGGGATCCTTCTGGTGGGCGCATCCCGCTGCCAGCACCCCAGAACGGTTACGGTGGCATCGGGGAGCGACCGGGTGGGATGCGCCGGCATCACCCTGGCGGGAAAGGCCCAGCTCCCCAGGTTTGAGAGGATGGAGAGAAAATGGAGAACGATGCCCGCATCCCCGCGGGGCCCTCCCCGTCCGTCCCCTGCCGCTCGCCCTGGGCTCCCCACGCCGGAGGGAGGGCAGGGGGCTCCCCGACAGCGGCTGACCCCGCACCCCCGCTGCCAGCCCCGCGTCTCCGCGGGATCCCCTCGGCGCCCCCCG
The DNA here is from genome assembly GCF_047370975.1 of Nipponia nippon. Lineage (NCBI taxonomy): Eukaryota > Metazoa > Chordata > Aves > Pelecaniformes > Threskiornithidae > Nipponia > Nipponia nippon. Next base: position 27,753,607 of record NW_028262302.1, read on the forward strand.
GTCCCCGCCGCGGGGCTGAGGCCGGCCGGCTCGTGACACAGCGGGTGACGTGGCGGCGGCGGCGGCCAATGGCAGCGGCGCGGGCGGTATAAAAGCGGGCGGCCGAGGGGTTGGCGGGAGGGAGCGCTGAGGGCGCCGGGCTCCCTGTCAGCGCGGTGCCCGCACGGCGGCGGGCCGGCCGGCGGGGCCCGGCCGGGGCCCATGGAGGCGGCGCGGAGCTGTAACGGCTACGCGCGGCAGGAGAGACCGCCGCCCTCCGCCTCCCCGTCGGTGGGCGCCGAGAAGCCGCGCGTCCCCCCCGGCGGCAGCGGCAGCGGGGACGGCTGGCGGGGCGAGCGGCCCCGCAGCGAGGAGGACAACGAGCTGAACCTGCCCAGCCTGGCGGCCGCCTACACCACCATCCTGCGCTCGCTGGGCGAGGACCCCGAGCGGCAGGGGCTGCTGAAGACTCCCTGGAGGGCGGCCACCGCCATGCAGTTCTTCACCAAGGGCTACCAGGAGACCATCTCGGGTAGGGAGCGCTCCCCCGGGCGGGCGGGCGGGCGGCCCCGGGGCGGGCGGCGGAGCTGGCGCCGGCTGCTTCGGTACCGGCTGCTTCGGTACCGGCCGTGGTGCGGCCTTTCCTGCTGTAGTGCTTAAAACGGGCTTCGCCGCTGCCCTGCCGTCGGTGCCCCTTGTCAGCAAGCCATCATCGATAAGTGCCAGAAACACCCTGTACCTTGGGCTCTCTCTGCCCTCTCCTTCCCCCGATTTATTTTGTTAAACTCCGTACTGGGAAACTTCACAATCGGTCGTAAACTTCTGGTTTCGTGGAACAGAGCCAGTGCTTTTGCTTTCCCTCTTCTGCTGTAAACTTTTCAAGCTCTGGCGTAGGAACTTGTTGATTGTACCGTCCTCCATCCCCGGCTGAGCTGGGCTGCGGTCACAGGGGTAGGAACGCTTGCTTCCCTTAGCAGGTGTAGGTGGCTTGAATTTCCTCAGAAAAGGTCCTGTTCAGCTGATGCTTTTAGCAGGTGAGGTTTTTCCAAAGGCGGGAATGAAACTTGAGGAAGCAAGTTAAGGAGAAAAGAGGAGGTCGGGGAGGTCCCTGCAGTGAATAGGGACCCCCGGCTCACATCCCTGCCCCAGGCGAGCGTCTTATCCTCCCTGCGGGCAGGAGGAGAGGAACGGGGTGGGATTTGTTCTCCTCATCACCAGCAACTCCAAAGTTGTCTCTTGGTTCCAGTGTAGGGTAAATCCTACTCGAAAATTTAGCTGTTGCATCAGTTTTCCTCTTCTCACCCCTTCCACTAACAAGTATACCGACTAGAAACAGTAAAAAAGGGCTTGGGAAGCCGGGGAATTTCCCCTTCTACTCCCTCTTACAGTAAAAGGCAAGTTCCTGTTAGCGCGTAAGGGATGCAGACGCTGTCAGCGAGGATCTTTGAATGCAGTCGGAAAGGAGCTGAGCGTGTTCTGCTCTCCGGGGTACGGCTCGGGTGTATTGAGTGCCCCAGAACTGCACCAGGGTGTTGGAGCTGAAGGAAAAGGCTGGACCGCGCCGATGGCTGGCATCAGGGAGGTGCCCACTAACGTGTCAGAGTCCTTTTCGTAAGTCCACTGTGCTTCAACTTAAAGGCTGGCTTTCCTGTTTAGTTTTTTTTTCACTTCTCGACTGTTGACGCTTCTGAAATCAGAATGCTGGAAGCTATATGCAATAACTTACTCATAGCCGGCTTATACTCATCTGCCGTTGTGTCCTAGCTTCCCCCAGGAACAGCATTTCTGCCTTGGCATTCATTTTGCCTTTCAGATCAAACCAGGTTTTCGGGTTCACATCTGGAAATAGGCTCTGGGCTGCAGTGGCCGTCCTCGTTCCTCTCTTCCTTTAGTCCTGCTGCATGGTGTGTTTGAGATGAGGTTTCATAGGGTCTCACGGAATAATCCTTTGTCTACTGGGAGTAACTTTCCTCATTTGGGGATTGCATGTGTCTCTCTACTGCTGGAAAACACAGGAGGTCTGTCAGTCATCCTGCCAGTCTCTAGCAGAAGGATTTTTTCCTGATAATTTCTGAGCAAGAATTTCTGTACTGAACCCGGATGAGGTTGCTGCCCATCTTAAGGCCTCTCTTATCTTGCTGCCAGTTTTGTGTGCAGAGCCACACATTCCCTTAAGTTTTATTTAATGGCTTTTTTTTTTCTGCTCCAGTGTGGATTCTCTGGGACCCAAATAGTCTTTCCCAATCTCTCACATACATTTCATTAAGCAGAGTAGTTCTGGATAGCCCCCTCCCCTGAATATCCATACCTAGGAGAGAGCTGTATTATATCCAAGAGTATAAAGTGTCACTGCTAAATGCTGTAATCTTGGACTGCTTTTTTCTTTTCTTTCTAGGAAATAAAATGAAGCTGTGATCTTAACATCCCTTCCCGTGTCAGGTGGGGAATCCTTTTACTTTCTAGCTACTCACCTCTTCTTACACAATGCCCAGCTTGCAGCCTTCCCACTCTTACTAGCCAAACAGAAGCGTGAGCTGTAGCTGAAGGACAAGTCCACAGCAGCTAGCAAAACGACTAGTGAACGAGGAGTTGGCTGAGAGAGTTGATATGGAAGCAACTTCCACTTGGGAGAGTTTTAAATGTGTTGTGAAACCTAGAGCCAACAATTACAAAGTCTTGGGGGGGGGAACAACTAGCTGTGGGACTGCAGTTCCTGCCACTCACCTCTGCTGCTGTGCTGTTCACTTGGCTTTACTAATACAGCTGCCTGCCTAGCCAGGCTGGGAATTGGACTGGGAACTGGCTTGTAAAAGTAAAAAAAAAAACCCCACCCCACAACAAGGCAGCCCTGACCTCTTGTTTTCTCAGGCTTATTTTGCAGCTTATTCTGTTTCTTATGTGGAACTGTCTGGGTAGGCAGAGGTTAAAGCAATGATTTGTGGGATGCGAGATGTGTGTTCAAGTTTTTCCCCAACAGGCAGGAGATAGCAGACAGATATGAAAAGATGGGGCTTGCAGCTATTATAAAAGGCTTCTCGAGTAAAGGCTCTGTGGTGGTGATTGTACAAACACAGGGCTCGAAGCAAGGTGTGTTGCAGCAGGCACCCATCTTCAGCTGGCCCCAGCTGAGCTCAGAACCCTTGCCAGAAGAGTGACAAAGAGAAACCAAGGCAGTGGATGTTAGTACAGCTACAGGCTTTAAAATCAGCCTTCTGAGTTTGTCTGCTTGAGTGTCTGCCTTAGGTAGGCAGGAGAAAAGCAATTAAATTTTAATGGCATTTTAATTTTCCATACAGGAACACAAAACATGATGTAATAGATATAGTCCCAAATTATGAAATACAGTGAAGGCTGGCGAGCGTGAAGTTGCAAGTACGCTGCAGGAGGCCTTCGGTGTTTAATGTCCTTGACTCGAGCCTCACTCGCTCTAAGCGAGAACATGGGGGTTATGTGGTTGGTCACAAAACTAAGCTACCTAACTGCTCTGAATGCTGCCCACTGCTCTCGGAGGTTAGTGATTTGAGTAGTGCCTTGCTCTTACTTGTCACCGAACACTTTTGAGTGCAGTCAGGTTGCTGGAAGCTTTTGGGTATGGTGGGGGATGGTGGCCTTACCTGCCCTGCAGCGATCTGTCCTCCGTGGTGGCGTTGGAGGAGAAGACCGAGTGGTGTGAGTGGGGAGGTTGGGTTTAAGGAACCCATAAAGCTTTTGGAAGCTGCTGAGCTGATGTGTGGTTTCAACAGAGTCAGCAAATAGATATTGTTTTTCTTTTTGAGCCCTGATTGATAATTTGCCCTTAAGAACAAACTATTTTCTTGATCTTTTTGGTTGCTGCGTGTCTGAGAACGTAAGACATTTGGGGCATGGTTAAATGTGCTGGGCATTTAATCTCCTTTCCTGGGTGTTGTCACTTTGCTTCCATGACACCTGACTGTATTTGTATTTTTGCACTTTCCATAGCTTAACTTAGTAGCGTCGTAGGGAAGATTACATCTAAATTCTGTCCCTTCTCTCCATTCAGATTTGTGTGAGTAGCAGAGAAGCTGATTCTGCTCTCCAGCTTCCACCGTGTGTGTATTTCCTAGCTTGCTTTCGATAGTGCAGAGTAACAGTGTTCCTGCTTTACCCCTTATTCATTTTTGCTATCTGCATTCTGCAGCCGGTCAGTATTGTATTTCAGAGCCATTGGTAGAGTTTACTTGCTAAATGTCTAAATCTGCCTCTTTCTGTTCTTTCTAGATTATGTCTTTTCTGTTATTAATCCTGGCTTTACTAAAGGCCTCAACCTCTGTCTTTGACAAAACCTATTCAAATGTATTGATTTCGCTTCCATAGTACTATTCATCAAGCTCATTGGAGTAGCAAGAATGCCTCCAGTGATTTCAAATAAAATCCACCTGGGGACCAGGTTAAAAATGCTGGCAGCTCATGCTTGGATGTCTGTGTAGACCAACAGCCATTACACCAGAAACCTCTTGATGTATTGGTAAGGATGGCAGAGCGGACAAGATACCAAAAGTTTTACTTCTCAATATCATGCAGTGCGTCTGCATGAGCATCCAAGAACATGTTTGCTTTTCCAGGGTCAGATCTATCGGCTTCGTACTTCTGGGAGTAAATTATATTACAAAATAGTAACCCGTCCTCTTGGTTAACAAAGGTGAACAGGACTGTTGATAGCCAGTTGCCTTTAGCTTTCTTAGAGTTGGTTCAGGCAATTGCCTGCCACTCAAAGACTAAACCTTGAGAGATCTGTCCCTCCTCTTACTAAAGGCTTAGTGTCATACCCCAAGGTGCTGCCTGTGAGTCTCTATATAAATACTATGAAGCATGAGTGTGTGCAAATGCAGTAAATGAGTGAATAAATGGAAGTACAAGCTCGCAGGCAGTAGTAACTTGTAACTGAAGCTGAAGACTTCAGAATCAACCTTGCTAAGCAGAGCTAACCTGTAAGTTACAGAAACAGTGTCAGTTACGGTGAGTGTCAACGGTGCTAACTTCAAAAGGTAAATCATAAAGGAGTTGGTTCTGATTGTGTAATCCTGTAGGAAACATCAGGCACAGGGTTAAACAAGCTGCCTGCATCTGCAGTAGGAAGTGAACTTGTTTTCGTCATCCGTAAGCACTCTAAGCAAAACAGCGTGTTCATTAAACAGTGTACTTGCTGGTAACGGTGATAGCTGTTACATCAATAACTTTTCTGGTCGGTATGTTAGCTTTCAAGCATGTTGGCAGGTTCAGCTGTCCTTTCAGCTTGTTTAATAGGGAAATGAAAATCAGAAGTGCTGGGAGAGGATAACTTTGCTTTCTGAACCTCTGTGGTTTGCCAGGCTGCATGTATGCTTTATTTGCCTGAAAGCTAAGTGACTCTACTGTGCAGCTTTTATTGTAAAGCAAACAACAACTAGTTAGATCTCATATAGTAGATTAACACCTGCTGAACTGTGTGTATGTTGTTTTTTCTCTCATTAGTTTATGTGCTTTTCCTATGGTGAAGGGTGAAAAAAAGCAACCTTAATACTCTTCTTCTTGTCTGCGTGGATTTGGTGTTTTGACAGATGACAACACCGGTGTAAGCTCATACGTTTTTCCAAGCCTGCTCAGTTTGCTGTGGATGAGAGGTGCTAAGCGTTGCTACGGAAAAATAGACAGGCAGTGCTTTAAACAAACAAGGCTGTTTGATCAGCAGCGCTGCCCTTTGCTAAGAGCTGGTGAGTTACTTCATCCTTTCCTGGAAACAAGGTGCTGCTAGTTCTCTTGCTTCTCATAAATGCAACAGTTCTGACCTATTAATAACTTAAACATCAGCATTATCGTGGTGTGGTCATGGCTTGTTTCTTGTAAACTGGAGGATGGGAGATACAGGGTTGTTCAGAATAAGGTCCTTGGGCGTTTCTTTTCTCAACCTCTACCCCCACACGAGTGAAGCCTGCCGTGCTGAAACGGGTACTCGATGTGGTGAGACTTCTGCTGGCAACTGGGACTGCAGGACTTTCCAGGATGACCTCCCCTGCCCATTAATGCTCAAGTAACGCCCAAGTTTGTTTGGCGTTTTGTCGGGAATTTATTAAATGTCTTAACCTCTTGGATCTTAACTATTAAAGGCTTCTGATCTCTTCACGTTGCTTTTCCAAAGTGTTGTTTCATCGTCTCTGATTTTGCTTTGTTTCAGTTTCAGAAAGAAATTTCAGCACCTTCTATGACATGAGACATTGAAATGGTTATTGAAAATCCTGATACATTTTAATGAGCATCTCCATAACCCTGCTTTCCCTCATATTAATAAACCTCCTGGCAGAAGACAACTTCTAGAATCTAATCTTAGCTTCATCTGAGAGTCTGCAATAACTGATCTCTTACGAATAGACTTGAGTCTCTCACTGCAACATGGAAGTGTCTTATAGGAAAATAAACGAATCCGTACAAATGACGGCCAGAATTAGTTGAATAACAATAATGCTTTTCCTCCGTCTTTGCTTTTATGAAATGTGCCTTAAATTACACATCTGGTTCATCTCTGTTCTGCTAACTGAGGAATTAAGATTTGCTTCTGAAGCAAATGTTCCTGTCTGAAGCTGAATGTCTGTTTCTAGTCCTTTGTGGCAGTGATGAAATCTGAAATATTAGTCATAAACTTGTAAATTCTTTTGTGTCTGAGGTTTCTCTTGGTTCCTGTTGGGAAGGTCTGTTATGGCAAGGAGGCCACATAATGCTCATTTAATTTTCTCTGCAGCTTTTGAACTCTATTGCCTATTTAAATAGTAATGTGGCATCTTAGGCTGTGTCTCTTTCTGGAGCTCTTCAAGACTTCTTGAAGTGAATGGCATACCCAGGCCCCCCCTTTCTTAGCAACCTGAAGTTGTTAACTTTCTGCAGCAGTACAAACTCTCTTTATATGAATGAGTGTGGGTTTTTTTCTTTTTTAGCCTGATCCTCTTCTCTGTATGCATAATAGATTCCTCGTACCTTTTTAATGCTGAAAGGTTGCAATAGTTTTGTTGCTTCTTATCTGGAATATCTTCTCTAACTACAGTTATCCTGTAGTGTTATCACATGAATAAATAAAAAATTTCAGTTTTGACTCTACATCTTACTGCTTACCCAGCAGCAACTGAAAGGTTTTTATAGCAATTTCCTCCCAGATTTAATTCTGACCATGCAGTCAGTTGGTTTCCCTACCACACACTCAGCTCCTGCTCTGTCACTTACATCTGTCTTCAGGTGAATCACAGAATCGTTAAGGTTGGAAAAGACCCTTAAGGTCATCGAGTCCAACCGTTAACCCAGCACTGCCAAGCCCACCACTAACCCATGGCCCTAAGCACCACATCTCCCTGGCTTTTAAATACCTCCAGGGATGGGGACTCAACCACTTCCCTGGGCAGCCTGTGCCAGGGCCTGACAGCCCTTTAGGTGAAGAAGTTTTTCCTAATATCCAACCTAAACCTGCCCTGGCGCAGCTTGAGGCCGTTTCCTCTCGTCCTATCACTTGTTACTTGGGAGAAGAGACCGACCCCACCTTGCTACAACCTCCTTTCAGGTAGTTGTAGAGAGCAATAAGGTCTCCCCTCAGCCTCCTCTTTTCCAGACTAAACAACCCCAGCTCCCTCAGCCGCTCCTCATAAGACTTGTGCTCCAGACCCTTCACCAACTTCGTTGCTACTCTCTGGCCACACTCCAGCACCTCCATGTCCTTCTTGGGGTGCGGGGCCCAACACTGAACACAGTACTCGAGGTGTGGCCTCACCAGTGCCGATGAAGAGAAGAGGAACTTCTTCCTGAGAAAGGCAGTCGAAAGGATCTGCCAATGTACCTTAATGGATTTTGGTGTCTGGCTCATGGCGCTGCCGTTCTGGAGTATCCCCCCAAACGACAACCTGTTCTTAGTTCATGCAAGGTCCCCTGCCATCGGTTTTGGTGTAACTCGGTCTGTGTTCCAGGGAGAGCAGGAGGTACCTGACCTCAGCCTGTCCTTTAGTTTGTTCAAGCTAATGGGCACTGGTATGGCGTGACTTGCCCTCATGGGACGTCTGCATCCCTTGGCCTGAACCCATTCCTATGGTAGCCTCAGCTGCCTGCTGCGACTTACGGGTCACCATGGAGAGCAGAGGGGCTGTTGGCGAGGCAATCTGGAGCTGTGTAATGGGTATCAGGAGAACCTTGTGCCGTATGTCTCTGCCAGGATGGATGAGCTCAAGTATCGGGGGGATCTCTGAGGCTGCCTTCATCCTCTTGACACTGAGCAATCCTCAGTCTGACTCCTCTAAAGTGGAGCAGTGGGGCAACTTAACACCACGGGGAAGTCCTTTAACTCATAGTGAGAACAACCGACATCACTTCAGTCTTCTGTCTCCCAGGCGGAGTAAAAATGGGACATCTGAAGTGCTGTGAAGCCGACGCAGTGCTGCTCTGCGGAGTGCTGCCATCCTTCATTCCCTTCGCCTGCTGAGCCAGCTGCCGGGTGGGCTCTCGCTTCTTTGGTTGCCAGAGGTGCTTTTGCTTTCCTGTGTCACATTAAAGCCATGCAAATAGTTTCTATAGCAACAGGTCTTCTTGCTTAGCTCTGACGCAAAATCCTGAAAGGTTTTTCTCGTTCTGTCTTCATCCAATTCTGATTTTTTTTTGCTTTTATCAACTCTTTTTGAAGATAAAGGGGAAATTTAATTCTGCTCTGTTTCAGGAGTTAACTCGCAGCAGAGGTGTCTGTTCAGTTTTAACAGCCCACTGAAGTTTCTACAACAGGACTTGAACTCTGGGCTGAATTGAATCAGCTGGAATAATCTAGAGAGTGCCCCGACTGTACATATAATGTTTGTTCTTGTTCCCCTCCTCCTAGCCATATATTTTAATTGGAATCTTAGCTTTGCATTAACATGATGTGCCTGGGCTTAAGGACTTAAGCAGTAAATTCCCTTAGCTTTTCTGGGGTGGTGGAGAATGAAAATGGTGTTATTTGCAGCCTCCTTTGGCTTATAGACAGGGCCTGGGGGCAGCTCTTGAGCACAGCTGTGGCTGATGAAAGCTGAGCGAGGGGAGGTATGACTGGGAGGCCAAGGGACGATGGAGGAACTGCCCATCTTCTTCCTAGCAGAGGAGACGCTAGTCCCGTCCTGCTGATGTGCGTGATTACGTAGGTGGTAGTTGGATGGAATAAAAGTGTTGCTTCATTTGAGAGGAAGAATTTCCTTTTTGTATTAAGGAAGAATATCCTGTTGAGGAGGAGCCCATCTGAACTGCAGGTGCCTTGCTTTGTCAGGAAACCACGCTGGCAATGTTTACTTCTAGCCCTCCTCCTCTCTAAAAGCCCTGTTGACTTCTACGCTTTTGCTTTGAAGATGCTGGTGCTGCAGGAAGAAAGGGTGGAAAAGACGCAGTTGCACTGGAAGGGCAGGTGGGTATTGCAGAGCTGAGAGATGCAGCCCGTGTAGCAGCCACGTTGCTCTCTGTGAACTGGGACAGGCTTGGGGAGGGACGACGCCACTTTTAAACCTTGCCCTGAGTGGCAAGAGTCAATGTTTTGGGGCCTCCAAATGAGGAAACCGAAATCAAGCTAGTGAAGCAGGCCGTGTGCCCTAGTAGGTAGAATGAAAGAATGGGGGGAAAAAAAGCAGGAATTTGTCCCCAGCTTTGCTTCTGCCCTGGTTAATCTGAGGCCCTGTTTCCCCTTCTGTCCTTTCAGCTCCCTTAAGTTCTCCAGAACACGTGCTGCAGGCTGAGCTTGTTGGGGCCCTGTTTGAGGATGTTGCAAATGGAATGATTAAAAAAAAAAAAAAAATAAAAGGCAGACAAAGTTAGATAAAATGGTATTGCCTCCCTGCACAAAGTGTTTGAGTCTGTGCCAAACAAGTCTCTCCCATGTAATTACTGAAAACAAGTGCTGCAGTGGGACATAGCACAGCATCTTGTCGCAGCCACTTTTACCTAACTCTTCTTTTGCCAACGCGAAGCTTGGATTTCAAAGGGGGAGGTATATAGGGATAGGCAGGCTTCAAGCTATGCTTATTTTCGGGAGAACAGGCTTGTGAAGTGTGAGCAGGAGGGACAGGAGCAGGACAGGGGTGACCGGGGCTCTCTCTGAACCCCGTGGCCATTTGCTCGGGTAGTGGCCGTCAGTCTCACGTTTTGTTTTACCTTGTGTCCCTGTGTCACCTGGCAGTTGTGAAGGGGTTACGGGAGGGGCTAGTGCTAAACTTGTTTCTTTTTTCTTCATGGGCTCTGGCCCTCCTTCTCAAGGAATAACTGGTGCTGACTTAGAAGCAGCACACCCTGCTGCCGGCACAACTGCAGATGTTATGCAGCTGAGCAGGTATCATCTGTAATCTGGCTGCAACTTGCTGCTAATATTAAATAAGTCTAAGGTGCAAAATCGGCAAGACCTGTACGAATGAGAAGCATCCCACAGCTCTGGTTATATTCTTCATGCGTGGATCTGTTTGCTTACACACCTCTAAAACTCCCTTGGCTGTGAGGGGGCCTTGCCCAACCTGCTGTGACTGTGGGCAGTAGCCTAAAAGGGGATGTGCAAGAAGGATGGATGACCTTTGTGTTCCTGTTTGATGGCTTTAGCCATGAGAAGGATGCATTTGGTTCCTGAGGTTGCCTGCGTGGTACGTCACAGGTCACTTCACCTTCTTTTTCCCCCAGCTTTAAAATAGGGCTATCAGCTGTCTCCATGATACAACGTGGCCCTTCAGGATTCCAGTAACAGAGTTAGGTTCCTTAGATAAAGCTTGTAAGGGTCTATTAAGATGTATTTTGTACATGAATAACTCTGTATATACATGTATATGAGACTTCACAGCTGAAGTACCTTCTGTTGTAGCTTTGGCCTTACGCTGTGTCACACAAAACCATGACTCTTAATGAGAACGTGGCCATTTTTGATTGTTCTGAACAGTCTGCTTTGCGAGCGTGCTGACTTAAATCCCTATCTAACATCAGGCTCTGATATGCTCCTGGCAAGGCTGGTATGAGCCAAGCTGGTGGTCTAATAACAGCAGCAGTCGCTCTGGAGATGCTTCGTGGATCTGTTTGGATTTTGTTTTAATAATGCTGGGCATAGTAGCAGGTTTCGTGAAACCACTGTTTGCCTTTCTGCTGTGGAAATGGCACGTCTGCGGAGTGCTGCAGGAGGGAGCTGAGAACCCAGGCTCTGTCTCCCCTTCCTTCTCCTCCGAGCCTGCTTTGTTTTGGATTCTGGCTATTCCTGGCTGAATTCATAGTTATACAACTGCATGGTGCTCCCCAAAATCCTCTCCAGCAGGGTTTGGAGTAAACTAGACTCTGAAATTTGAAGAACAAAACTATGTACTTTTACAGAGTTGTTTTGTGGCCTCTTTCGTGCCCCCTACTCCTGCTCTCTGACCCGATCAGAAGCCTTCTGGGGTTCAGCCTCGCTGCCTTGCAGGTTGCCAGCCCTTCTCGGGAAGGAACGTGCGTCGCAGGCAGAACATCTTGCGCGCAGTTTCCAGGGTTACCTGTGCAGTGCTGATAGCAAGCAGGAAATTAAAACGCTCCATGACGATGATACGTTATCGACAACAGATGGTGGCCATTAGGTGTACGTGCGTGTCAGGGGAAGGCATACAGGCAAGTAGAGCAGACAGAACTATTAGGTTTGTGTAGCACTGCGGGTGCTAAGCTCCGGTGTGGAGGAAGCAGGGCAGTCCCCGAGCACCCCGGTTTCCCTTCTGGCCGTGGTGTGTGTGACTCTGGTTCCTGGAACTAACTCCACGTAGTCGCTGTGGCTTCAAGCGAACTTGTTTGCAGTTTCTTGTTCTGATTATCATCCCTTCTGTACAGCTAGCTCTTTCTTGCTATTCTCTCTCTAGTCTCTCTCTTCTATACAGCTCTTCTCTCTCGCCCTTCAAAAGGCTGTTCTACTTTCAGCCTCTCCAGGCATGGTCCAGCAGTCTTTGTGGAGACAGTGATCTGCTGTAGCCTGTATCAGGATTGCTCGGGGACTTGTCAGGGGACTGCTAAACCTGGAAAATCAACGGGGGATCTGTTTTGCTGAGCTCTGAGACTAGCAAAGTGTCACGTTGTATGTTCCTTTTCTTACTGAGCTGTCTCTTCTTCCTTCTATCTTTGTAGTTTCTCCACCTCAATTCTCTGTTAACTCAGGTGCAGAATTAGGCTGGAGTATGCATATGCATGCCTGCTGTCAGGTCAGGACAGCAAATCTCTCCCCCAATCTGTGAATGCGGATCTGTCTCTTCAGCTCTTGTGTATGCCTGAACAACTGCTGGCTGGTGTGCTTCAGGATGAAATAAGAGTATCTTATGTGTGTACGAAGCCTCGTTGAAAATAGTGATGCTGGTGTTGAAGTGTTTGAAGAAACCGCTGTGATGGCTTAGCTTTTCTCAAACCTGAGGCTCAGCTTTGCTTGTGGTATGTGGAAGCACTAATGGCCGCCCACTTTGAGATGTGCTTTCCTCCTCAGCACTGGCTTTATCAGCTGTAGTCTTAATTGCTCTTAGGACGTCAGTAATTCTGCAAAGACTAGACTCTAACCTGGGTTCAAACTATTACTTAAATAAAACGCTATAGGCTGACTTCTGGCGTAGCATGTAGGTAGTCTGACGTAGCACTGCGGCAATTGTATGATTGTATGCAATACGAAGCGTACTTGTGATGTTGCTCCGTAATTGCCTTCCATATCTTCACCCTAAAATCTGTAGTTCTGAGAGCGCTATGCTCTTGCTACAAGCTTTCTCAGATCCTGGCTGGAAGAACCTTCCATGCTTGTGCATTTATTTTTTTTTAATGCAAATGTTTAATTTCAGATGTTCTGAATGACGCCATCTTTGATGAAGATCATGATGAGATGGTAATTGTGAAGGACATAGACATGTTCTCATTGTGTGAGCATCACCTCGTTCCATTTGTTGGAAAGGTAACTCTTCCTCACAAAACAAATGTGGGAATACATGATAAAAGACCTAAAGTACATGTAAAAGACTTGTAGCTGTAACTACAAAGCTTTTAAAGCTATGAGTATTTACTGCTTACGGCTATGATTCTAGAAGTTAACCTTCAGAATACAAATAAGGAAGACCTCCTTAATGTGAGGTTTTTTTATTTGGATTTAAGCTCCTAAAATATAATGTTCAACCTTTCCTAGTCTAAGTAGTCTAATGGTTTCTGACATTTCATATCAAAGCTCTTCTTTGTGAAGCAGCCGCAAGCCTTCAGGGCAGACATCTTGATATTAAACCGGCTCACCCTGCACGCTGGCTCTGTCACGGATTTAGCTTCTGGCTCAGAGCTATCGAATGCACATTCATCTCGGGAACCCCCCATGAGCGGAACAAACTTCTGATTAGCAGCCCTGGTCTTTAATAAGCAAGCCCAGTCGGGGAGGGGATGGTCAAAATTGACTAGCAGGAGGCTGCTTAGGTTGGGACTCCCATGAAAGGGGCTGGCGTTTCAGTTGGTGTTGAAATTGTGATGCCGACAACTTTAAAAATAAAATAAAAATTCTCAAGTTAACCGCTGTAAATGTGATGGGTTCAGAGCGGATAGTCCGTTCTGCACATCTCAGCCCCTTCCCTCCCATATCAGCACAGAAGGATGGAGCTTATTCTGACCCATCTGTGCTACCATAAAGTACTCACAGGCCAGAGAGTAGCAAGTGCTTTTGTAGTCTATAAAATTCGATCAGTACCATATACGTCCCAAGTAAACTGGCTCCCAAAAATAACATACCTGAACAGAAACCAGCTGTTTATTTAGTTGAGTCAACTCCATTTCGTCTGCTTTCTTTTCATACTGCTAGTGTTTTATACTGGAAAACAAGGTAACTTCTTTTTCTGTGCAAGCTTTCTATTTTGCCTGTTATTCTTGGTTACACGTACTGTGTATATTCTCTTCGTTACTCCTGTGGCAATATATGCGTTCTTTTTACATCTAGCTGTTTAGCCTGTGTGGTTTGGAGAAATCTTCTCGCAAACACCGAATTGGTCCTGCTCGTATAATGGTCTGCTAAATGACTTGGTATGCCTCTAAATATTCTCAGACTAAGCGTTCTCCTGTTGGGTACATCAAACAGGCTGCAAATACTGACCGGTAGGTCTTGTATTTGCAGTTCTATCTTAAATGAAATGAAGACATTCACAAAAATACTCTGTGGGGAACAAGATTCGACTCTTACTTCTAGGTTATGTCTCTTACTTTATCTGAAATGTTTCATGTCTTTTCAGGTGTCAGTGGGTTGATTACCCAACAGAAGTGATAGGAATGAGCAAGTTAGCCAGGTAATGAGGTGCACTGTGGTACCTCTAATTGCAGGTACAGCAATACAGGATTCTGAGATGGGGCCTCTAGGCAAAGCGCTAAGACAGAATCCTACACTGACACTCCCCTACTGTATCTTGGCGAATTTTTCAAGTCTCTGGTACAGTGACACAAATGCTGGCTTATAATCGGTTATAACTGTAAACCCACTTGAATTCAGTAGCCTATGTTGCTTTCTGAAAACAAGAAGCTAAATGGCTTTCCCCCTGCCTTCGTATCTGAGCACTTCCCAAGAACTTATTCCAGCTTAGTGCAACTAAGTGTTCAGTATGAATGTGCAGCAAAGCCATATTTGAGCAGGATGGAAATTGACTTAATCATACAGTGATCTATGGTATTACCAAAGCAGGAAAAAAATAATAATAAAAAAAAATCAGTAAGTGCAGCCTGATTTTGGTGGCTAAGTATTTCTTGCCATCAGAACTTTTCTCTGGAAGTGAAGTGCAGTCCCTCTCCTTCCCGCTCCCTAAATCCATTTTAGGTCTTGAAAGAAAAGCATGTTTATTTTACATGAACAGCGCTGTGCTGAGTAATAGACTGCTTTTTGTACCCAAGTGTAGCAGAACTCTGTAGCATTCCTGAGACTTGGAACATGAGCCTTGACTCTTGAAGAGCTGTGATTTTTCTCCCCCTCAGAAAACTCACCTGTTCTTCACCAGGACACTGACCTCGCCAGGCATTTACAGTCTCTGTTAGCTCCACAGTTTTTCAGGCTTGCATGGTGGCATGTTCCTCCCACGTGCTAGGACTTCTGGACTGTTCCAGAGTTAGTTCTGGGGCACATGCACATTTCATTCTCTATGCATGAGTTTCGTGTGCATTTGGAAGTGTGGTTTTGATTCTGTTAATGGTTTGTTCTCCTCTGTCTAGGTACATATTGGCTATCTTCCTAACAAACAAGTACTTGGCCTCAGCAAGCTTGCTAGGTAAGTGTTAATGTAATGAAAGTGATGCTAATTTGTAAAAAGGATTCCAAGCTGTGCTAATCTTTCTAATCTGGTCCTCCTCTAAAGCTCAGCCCACTCTGTGTCCTGGATTTGGATTCAGACCAATCCTCGGCATTATGTTCTTGTGGAGAGGACAGATAAGTCTTAGCTCTGTGTTAATTCACATCAGTTGACTGTAGTGGAGCCGTAGCGCTTTTGTACGTTCATCCAAAGCATTGGTGTCTGCAGGGAGCACAGAAGCAGGAACAACAGAGAATTTGGTCACGTTCAAAGCAGGCCACAAGAACCAGTGGAGATCTCTAGCTGTTTACTACTTGTGTCTGTATTGACCAATACGAACAAAACCCCCAAACTTCCAAACTAATTGAACATGTTCTATGGATAGAAATTGAATTGCAAGCTTTCATCTGTTAGCTGACTCTTTGGATAAATTTGGCATTTCTTTCTTTCACTTGAGACCTGGTGAGAGCGCTGTGGGGTAGATTTTTATAGATAAGGTTCAGCCTAAGAAACAAGGCAGTTATGTACTTGAGAAATCCATTTGTTATGTAAAATAGCTTTTTCCTCAGCAAGGGCCCTTGGATCACTTGTTGCCCTGAGTCTTGTTATCAAGTGATAAGTTCTGGTGAGGAAGGGAATGGTAGATCCCTTCAGTAAGCAGATTACTGAGGACCAGAGCGGAAAGGTCTCTTTTGAGAAACGAATCTGAAAAATTGACTGTAGTTCAGAAAGACCACATAGGTTTTGCTTATACTTTCCCTGATAATGTCTCTTAATCTTGCCGTAGCTCCAATAATGCTAATGAGAATTAGCCTTGTAAATCTGCATGCCCGCTGGGTTTTCTTAGCGGGTAAGAAATGTGTAGGATACAACACTAAAATGATTTAAAGTCAGTCAGCTCTGTTCTGTGCTCTGCTTGCCCAACAGTGAATTTGGTTTGGAAGTGGAAGGGCCCTTGGAGGTCCTTGAAGGTCACATCTTTGCTAACGTAACTCGTATTACAGGGAGGCCATCTTCACGTCTTCTAGCAGTGCTTATAGGAGTGGACTTTGCTCTGATTAAAAGGCTGAAGCAGGCAGTTCAACCTTTAAATTTTTTCCCTACGTGTTTTCTGTGGCTGTTCCTCAGCACTGAAACTGTAGGCTGAGGTTCTGAGCCGACAGCACTGCAGTTGCTGGGCGAAAGACTTTGCCTTCCGTAGCTGCTTATGCTTCTGGATGTCTGCGTGGCAGTTGAGGGCTTGCGTTGTGTGTTGGCTGGCACTGGTGTGGCTGCATCTTTTTGAGTGGTGAGGGGTTTTTTTTTTGAGTTAGATTTCTGAAGACGAACATCCTTTGTGAAGAGACTGCTTTTAGCACTTGGTTTCATTTCTGCAGGGCTTGAATGCAGGATTAAGGATCACGTTGGAAATACGCATCGGTTGGTTTGTGCTTGCTCTGGTCTCTATTTACCTCTGAATTGCAGATGTAAAAAGGAGCTCAAAGCTGTCTTTGATTTTTAATGCAAGTGGCAACATGGTGCTAGAAGTGTACAGTTTTCCTACTATTTATTCTCGGTATAGAAACACGTGAGTGTGTGCAAGGCTTCCCGTGCTGTGCTTCAAAGGTTAAATCTTGCCTCTTTTTCAAGGTAGGGTAAAACTCCCATAGACTGCAATAATGAAAAGATTAGATTCTTGTATAACAAAGTGTTCTCAGTCCCCACTTGCTTTTGAGTGCTTACCATGAAGAAACTGGTGGGCCAAATAGCGCTTCCCTTTCGTGCCCTATATAATGCCACCAGTGTTCAAAGAAAGATTTGCGAGGCTGTTGGTACCGTAGGCCTAATCTTTCATAATGTGATTAGTCTAATGTCGTGAGTTTCTGTAGCTGTGGATGACCTGTATTCAGTAAGCAAACAACTTTCTTTGGATTTTAAGCTCAGGCTTGAAAATGCTAATGCAAATAACTGTTTTTACATAAACATGCTTATAGGACTTCTTATATGCAATACCAGTGTAAAGAATATCTCAGTATCAGCTTGTTTCCTATCCACGTATTTAATCTAAATATTATGTTGCTTTGTTTAGAATAGCTACAACAAAACCATTTCATTTCTGGAGGGGAGTTTCTGCATGTAATTCTCTCTCCAGAACAGCAGGCAGGTCTCATTGTCAGAAATGTTTCTTGTAACTAATGCCTCAGGCTGCCAGCCAGTGTCTGTTTTTTGTCTAGTCTGACCAGACGGGTATCGAAGCTTTCTATAGCAACGCCTTTACTTGGCCACTTGACGTGTAATTAAGCATTTGAGGTTGGCACGAATAACCCATTGAGTTACAAAGCAGTTTTAAGACTTTTCTTAAATGTGTAGGTTATAGTACGGCGGTTATAAATGATGGTAGTATCACTTGCATTGCCACACAAACGGCTTAATTTTGACATCGTGTCTGAGAGGAGCGGTAAGGTGATCCCTGCACTGAAATGCAAAGGATGGTGTGATATATGAGTGGAGAGTATCTGTTTTAAATAAAAACAATTCTGTCTCATTGTTCTTAGTTAAATCTGTGGTCAAATGCAGGAATCCAGAACATCTGCTTAATTTCAGTAGCCTTCTGGGAATCGCAATA
Organism: Nipponia nippon; assembly: GCF_047370975.1. Classification (NCBI taxonomy): domain Eukaryota; kingdom Metazoa; phylum Chordata; class Aves; order Pelecaniformes; family Threskiornithidae; genus Nipponia; species Nipponia nippon. Next base: position 27,771,433 of record NW_028262302.1, read on the forward strand.
TCTGAATTGTCCTTAAAACAGCGTTTGGTTTAGCAAAAGGAGGTAGCCTGACCTCAGTACACGGATTAGCTTTCAGGGAGCCTTTGGGCCTGGATTCCTGTGCAACTGTGTGATGCAGGTGGGTGGTGGTACAAGGAATTCAAAAGTAACAGCCAACAGAAGCAGCTCGAAGGAGAAGGGACAGGTTTGGCCCTGAAATAGTCTCTGGGGTGGCAAGGAGGGGGAACCTGTCACTAAACCCAGTGATGTGCTAAGGGAAGTCCTTGAGCAATGCCAGCCGGGGGCTGAGCAGCAGCACGATGTCGGGTAGATTTCCAGGAAGGACGCGGATCCGTAAGGTGGTCTTGTTTGATAGTGTCAAGTGAATTGTGAAGATCAGACAGTAGTTAGATAGGAATAAGTATAACATTGTCTTTTTCCTTTCTTCTTTAGGATCGTGGAAATATACAGTAGAAGACTACAAGGTAAAGAGATGAATTTTTGCTTTTCATAGAATCATAGAATCGTCAAGGTTGGAAAAGACCCTTAAGACCATCGAGTCCAACCGTTAACCCAGCACTGCCAAGTCCATCACTAAACCATGTCCCCAAGCACCACATCTCCCCGGCTTTTAAATACCCCCAGGGACGGGGACTCAGCCCCTGCCCTGGGCAGCTTGTGCCAGGGCCTGACAGCCCTTTGGGTGAAGAAGTTTTTCCTAATATCCAACCTAAACCTGCCCTGGCACAGCTTGAGGCCGTTCCCTCTCGTCCTGTCACTTGTTACTAGGGAAAAGAGGCTGACCCCCACATTTCTACAACCTCCTTTCAGGTAGCTGTAGAGAGCAATAAGGTCTTTTGTTGTGTGCAGTCCTTTGCTAGCCAGCTCAGGGTACGGGTGATTGGACTATAGCTGTGCAAATTTTGGTGTGAAGAGAAACACTGGGCTCTGGAAGAGGTGTTTCTCATCTGTCATCTTAGCCCTTGTGTTTCCAATGAGGAGTAGAATCTGCCTATGAAAATAGATGTAGGCAGTAACTGGTTTGGAGGATAAATGTGCTACAAGATACAGCTGCCAGGAATAACTAAATTAGTTGGATGCTGCTGGGCTGTCCTACAGATAATTCGAGTGATGCCTTCAAGAATTCTTGTCTGAAGAGATGAAGCGAGAGCTGCCATGTTAGGGGCTGCCTGCCTGCTGCTCCTGAGAAGTGGAGGAAGCTGCAGGATCTGAGGCCTGGGTTGGGCTCTCGTTGTCCTGCCGTTAAATTTGGCCTATTCTTGGCGACAGAAGTCTTCGTCCCCATTAGGTGTCAGACTGGTGAACAGAGGGTGCTGGAGCTGCAGGAAGTAAAGCTTTGCAGCACAATAGACTCTCTTAATTTGCTCATTTTTTATCTCCATTTCCTTTCCTTAAACAGAGAAATTGTGTGTAGGGAATGAATAGTGCAGCAATAAAGCCAGTGAACAAACATATAAAAACTGAAAGAAAACAGAAAAGCAAGAAAATCTTAACTGCGTGATAGGAAATGTAAGAGCTGTTATAACAAATCATGGTAATGCAGTTCCTGCAAAGGTGTAATGCCAAATGACTTCCAATATAAACAAGCAAATAAAAGGTCTGTTCCAGGATACAAACCATAAGATAGGACTTGGCACTAATACAGTTTCTTTAGGAGGAGCATACTTGTGTGTGTGGTGGTAGGGAACAGGCACACTTGGGAACGAGGATGCATGCATGCATTGCTGTCCAGATAGTGGCGGTGCATTGGTGCTAGTCAGACTGAACCCCCCGTCTGAACTCCCTCTTCTTCTTTCAGTCCAGGAACGCCTTACCAAACAAATTGCAATAGCCATCACAGAAGCCTTACAGCCTGCTGGAGTCGGAGTGGTTATTGAAGCTACGTAAGTTACTCTGAGCTGTGCCGTGGTAGCGCGAGGGCTGCGTGTGGTTCCAGCTGCGTGCTGCAGAGCTGGGGTGCGTTGCCTCTTTGGCTGTGCCATGCTTGTTTATGAGGCAGAGTGCAGGCAGGAGTGATCCTTGCCTGTTCAGCGAAGTGCCCTGGTGGGTTGGAGCCGTTTAAAGTGGGAGCCTACCTTACTCGCTGCAGAGATGGGCAACCGGCAGTGTCGTCTGCTGTCCCAGTTGCACTGGGACTGTGCTCTCCATGCACCTTCTGCTTCCTCAAGTAGAGCAAAGCTTGGGACTAGCGACAGGCATGTCCCCGTGATCAGAATGCACCTTGGGAATGTGGGATTTTCCTCGGATCAGAGGAAAGAAGGCAGCGGGCTGGGAATTTGACCCTTTTCCATAGAGGACAGCTGAGGTACTGCTGACAGATGTCCACTCTGGATATGGAGGTTTTGTCACTTCCCCAGAATTTAATGTGACTGTGTAAGAAACATCTCTCTGGGGGATTACTTCTTTCTTTTGAGTATGCCTGATTTATTGATCCCCCCCCTCTCATTTCTTCTAGGCATATGTGTATGGTAATGCGTGGGGTACAGAAAATGAACAGTAAAACAGTAACCAGCACAATGTTGGGGGTATTCCGGGAAGATCCAAAGACCCGTGAAGAATTCTTGACACTCATCAGGAGCTGAAACTGTGTTATTCCCTAAATACACTCTGGAGATTGTTCTGTCCAGTGTCACTGTCTGTTCTTACTTGTTCCTACATCTCACTTTTAAACTAAATTGTTGTGAATTGTTGTCGTAGTCTTCGTGCAGTAAAAGACTTCTGATGGCAAATGAAAAATGTAACGATGAGGTAGGCTCCTCCTGGATTTCCAATGATGTTGATGTCGCAGAATAACAAGCTACGAATGGGGTTTTGGAAATGTTTTTCCATCCACAATGCAGAATATACTGCTGTTAGGAGAAAAGTGGGGGTTGGGAGTGAAATGGATATTTATGAAATAGTTATGTTTATTAGAATAAATATGGAGCAGCACAGGAACCGATTGAAAGTCTGTGGACCCTTGTAGGACCACTTATGCCGCAAATACTGTACCTCTGCTGAAAAGGATGGTCCTGAGTTGTCTCTGACTATTTTATTACAAGTCCTGCCGTGGCTGTTTCAATATCTGGATATGTTTGTTATACCTCTTTGAGATGTTACCTCTGGTGGTGTTTTATATTCTTGCTAGTATTAACCCTCCTTTTTTTGTGTGTGGGTTTATTTTTGTTTGAGAAATTTAAAACGCATTTTTCCTAGCCTCTTAACATGCAGGGAATTAACTTCTAAATTACTTGGGGCACAGTCTTGTCTCAATATAAAGGGTTTTATGCACCTTTTTCTCTGTGCCTCAGAATGTCTGACCACTTTAACTGTTAGTTTCTTACTATTTTTAAGCAAACTTTAACAGAGGGGAGGAAAAAACCCCCAGAGTCTGTTTGCAAAGTGCTAAGATATCCAAAGAGGTTTTTAATGATATTTATATCTTGAGCATTCCTTCTTGGGTTTCCATGGGTTAGACTGAGAAGCTAAATCTAGTCTGATAATTTGAAAATGAAGATTTCTCTTCACGTATTTCAAGATTTGCATCTCATGAGTGTTGGACCAAAGGTGAGCACTGAAATCCTGAACACAGCACATCGTACCTCTCCTGCCTGACGGCAGGTCATTTCAGGGCAAAGTAACCTGAAATGACAGCTTATTTTGTAAGAGCAATTGAGAAAAGCATTTCCAGGGCCATCAAAATGAATTAAACCACATTTTTCTGTGTATGTGGCAACATCTGTATGTGGCAGGATTGGTGCAGAAAGTTTCAGTCAGCTGGACTTGGCTGAACTTCTTATGCTTTGTTACAGTTTTAATGGGTGTTTTGTAACTCTTAATTGGGAAAACATGAGGCGCAAATGAAAACCACCCTTCTCAAACTAAGCACGGGAGGCAAAACTTCGAAAAGAAAATGTCAGCCAGGGTGTCAGATGCCCACGATGCAGGTTCCCATAGTCGTATCTGCTTTGCCGAAGATGAATCCAAGATGTTCGGTACGCTAACCTAAAAGGCAGTTCCTGGTCTGGCAAGCTCCATCTTACCAACATTCCTGTCTCTTGCTTCAACCCGTGTTGGAAACGAAATGAAAATCATGTCCGGTCAAGTTTCCATTGGGCCTAAAGAACTTTCCAGAACAACCACCTCATGCGTTTAGTTACACTAATTTTACCTTGATGGAAAATGGCATTATTGGAAAAATCTTTTATATATCTTCTCTCCTGGATTCTGTAGAGTTAGGTGCTATGAAAGTGTTTGTCTGTTAGTGTAAACAAGGTATGTGTTGCACATTTGTAAAATACACTAACTCTATGGCATTTGTTTTCCTTAAAGGGTTGAGAGCAGATATTGCCACTTCTCAGTTCAGTGTATATATCCAGCTGAAAAGCCTTAAATCTTTCTTGCCTGAAGTTCAGAGTAAAACTCTTTCTCTTTTTAGCTCAACACCTGGAAGGAGAATTTGAGGACCAAAGGGGCACGCTCTAGTACATTTGTTTCTCTTTGCTTGCTTTAGTTTGGGAACGAAGTCTCTGTAAAACACTGACTTGCTCCTGAGGTAATGAAAAGTTGCATTTTAACCATTTATCTCTGATCAGGATAAAGTTCACGTTGCACCACCACTGTTTTTTATTTCCCTGTCAGCTGTAGTCCTTAAAACATACCTCTCTCAACGTGTGGCCTTGGATTTTGTTCACATTTTTGTTGTTGTAAGACTTGGTGCGGGTTTTTTTGACCATTAGTATTGTTCAAACACACAAGCTTTAACTACGACCAGTGTGTATATATGTATGGTATGTACAGCCTGCCGTTGTACCACGTAGAAGTCCGTTGTCTCTAAAACATTAAAGCACAGTATTACCCTTCGGAGTGGTAGCATCCTTGGTGACTTGGAGGCGATGGCTGGGGGTTGTTTTGGCACTAGCAGCTGCTCCAAGCCTGCCATGAGATGTCGGGTTGCTCTTCTGGGACAGTGCTTGCTGTTGGCCCCAGCTGTGTCCCCATTTGTTGATTGGGGAGCAAAAAACCCCTCAGATTGGGCGTCACCACCTTCTTACGGGTCCTTGGTGCCAGAGAACTCGACGGCAAATACATCGGGGCAGGGAAGGTGGGAAGCAGCGGCCGCTTTGGAGCAGCTGTTGCATGCATCAAGGCTCCTCTTGGGCGCTGCTTAAGCCGTTCTGGGTGCCTCATCACACTTCACAGAGGAAAGACCTGGTTCCTGGCCAAATCTTCAAATTACCTGAACAAATCTATCCTAACAGCAGATGTGATGCAGGTGGGCCAAGAGACCTCGGAGCTGAAGTCCTTGTGCTTCGTCGTGGTTGGGTCACCCTGCCACGGCTGAAGGCGTGCAGCTCCTTCGGGGCAGGGAGGCTGGCTGAAAGATGCTGCCTCCCTGCTGTCCTCCCAGGGAAGTCCCTTCAGAGCCCTTTCACGCTTAATGTTTGCTCTTCTGTATCGCCGGGCGGTCCCAAGGGGCCGGCGGTGTCTGTGCTGGAGCCATGACTGCACCCACAGAGGAGCCTGACCCTCTGCGAGCTGCCGACCTCTGGCAGGAGCCCTCATCAGCCTGCGTCGGCCCAGGCTTTTCTGCAGCCTGGGTGAGAAAAGGAGAGGAAAAAGATGAGGTTAAATACCTACATGAAAATTAGCAATCGCTTCTTTAATCTCTTACCTGCTTCTCTGTGTTGAAGCACAAGATAAATCAGGCCAGGGTGGGGAAAAAGCAACCAGAGAAGTTTTGGGGCTGCAGGCAGGGATGGGGAATCTGCTGGCAGAGCGTGGCTTTGCAGGGAGATGCTGTGGCAGTCAGAAATGGAGGAGTAATGAATGAGAGCCCCCTCCAGCCCTTTCTGTTGGTTTTTGTTTGGTTTTTTTTTTCCCAAGTGGTCTGTCCTGTTTGGAAATAACCCTCCCGGGAAGCCCCAGGAGCATTGTCAAGAATTGTCTTTGTCGTGAAGCTGAGTTCCTTCTGTGTTTCCCACGGTTGTATATTAAGGCTGGCGATGGTGGTGGGAAACGGCCTGTTTGTCACAACAGGCGCTTCTGCAAGAAGTTTTCTATTCCCTGCCTCTTTATTTTCCCTGCCTCTTTTTTTTTCTTTCTTTTTAGGTGTGGGATGGGGAAGGAGCCTCCCTGGTTTTGTGATCATGGGAAAATCTGTTTTCATTGGGGTGAAAAAATACTCAGCTTGAAAGTGTTTACAGCTCAAAAAACCCAGAAGGGAGTGATAAGAACCAAATCTGTAAAAGCACCAAAAGCTGTTATTAAGATGACACCCCCCGTCCCTGACCTGCCACGTCTCGCAAGATCCCACCTGCTTTATCACGTCCTCCGTTCCTTTCCCGATATCCCCATGTGGTCCGTGCTGCTTCTCAGGGCTGTTTTTTTCTCAAGAGTCCCCCGTATAAGCAGCTTCTTTGTGTTTTTTCTATGACTGTCGTTTACTTTTGGGTGTCTTCCATAGAATCACAGAATCGTTTAGGTTGGAAAAGACCCTTAAGATCATTAAGTCCAGCCGTTACCCCAGCACTGCCAAGCCCACCACTAAACCATGGCCCTCAGCACCACATCTCCCCGGCTTTTAAATACCCCCAGGGACGGGGACTCAGCCCCTGCCCTGGGCAGCCTGTGCTGGGGCCTGACAGCCCTTTGGGTGAAGAAGTTTTTCCTAATATCCACCCTAAACCTGCCCTGACCCTCATTTCCCACACACGTGCTGCGGAGTGATGGGTCAGCGAGTCCCCGGGCCATGCCCATCACGTCCTTGGCACAGGCTCTTGGCTCCTCTCCCCTTGCCTTCCACCTCCGGGTGCAGGTTTGTACTTCGGTTCAGGCAACTTTTCACAGCTGGGAGCCCCGGGAGGTGACGAGTGCTGCTTATCTCGGTGTGAAGGGGTGGCCCTGGTTCCCTTGTGCTGTGGATTCCCTACGGAGGCCTGGCTAGGGGGTGGCTTGCTCTGCCAGCATGTCCCAGCTGTCCCTGATGTGGGAGCTTGCGGGAGATGGGGATGCCTCTCCTGGAAACCCTGGGCAGATATCTTCTGCCCAGCTCATGCCATCTTTGTGCTCCCAAGGCTGTGGTCGATTTTTGCTCTCTGCTAAAAAGCACAAGCCCCAAAACTCCTTCCTCAACGCGCCTTCTTGCATACGAGATCCTGCTGCTGGTCATCAGGATCGGTCAGGTCAGTGGTGAACAACGAACCCTGCTGCCCAAAGACGTGAGAGCTGCCAACCCAACCCAACCTGTCCCCAGGGGAGCTGATGGAAACATGGCCAGCCTTGTGCTTAGGGCTTTGAGGGGGAGGTAGGAGGAACCTGGGCAGTACCCAGCTGGGAAGCCCCCGCGAGACGGCCAGCCTGCGGCTGGGAGCGGTCAGCAGCGGGGAGCTGCTGCTGGGGTAGGACTGGTGTGTCCATCGGTGCGGTGTGGGCTCCTGAGCGGGTGGCTGCACTCGGCGGCGAGCATCAGAAGAGCTCTGCCTTTCCTTGGGCGTTTTACCCAGGAGATCCCCAAATCGGCTCTTTCTAGCCAAAAAAATCTGCCTTCCGAGTGACCGAGTGGCTGCAGTCAAGGGCTCTGATCATCCCGGAGGCTTCATGCAGCCATCGCAACCTTCCAGCAACTCGGAGTTGCTTAATGAGCTCAAATTGCTCGTAACCCGGCCTCTGGTTTCTGCCCCTCGTGCGAGGTGTCGGCGTTGGGAAGGAGCCCCCGCTCAGCCGTGCCCTTTGAGCTTTAGCTGAGCCCTTCTGCCCAACTCCTGGAAATAACCTTTACGAAAAGCTTTGCCTTCCACTCGTATTTAAAGTTGCAGTCATGATTTAGTGGTTGAGAGGATATAAAACATTAAAGCGCTTTTTAATAAGTCTTGGGCGGCCTGTTAACGGGGACAGCAAATAAATTGCAGTATTCAGAGAAATTTTGCTAAAATACCCAAAGAAGGAGGGTATTGAATCACGAGGAATCGATTTATTTTTTTAACAACTTTGTATTGTGTTTTTGGTATTGCGGCTTTGCAGGGGTGGTTTTGGCGGAGCGGACCGACCACGTTACCTCTCTGTTTGCTCTGCTGCCCCGTACCGGGATTGCAACAGTAAAGCAAAGATTAAAAATCCACGGTAAGAGTGGCTAACTGAGCTACGCAGGCCTGGAAACTATTTTAAAAGTGCAAAGGCAAACCACGGTGGTGCTTCTTTTGCCTGGGGTGTACGAATGCCACCAAGGGAGCAATTCCTGGGTGGGTGCCCACCACCCAACCTTCACGTCCGACCTGGGGAACCCTTTCCCGGGTGCTACGGGAGGGCGTTCGTGCCTCGGCGCCGTCCTGCCCCGGCCGTGAGTGCCCGTGCACCCTCTCAGCATCCCGCTGTTCCCCCGGAGAAGCCATACCTCTCCATACAGCTGGCAGGTCTCCGGCTCCCTCCTCCTGCAACGCCCGCGGCAGCCGGGCCCCGACCTGCCGGAGAGCTGCGGGAGCGGTGGAGGAGGAGGAGACTTCCATGGCTCCAGCTCATCGATGCTTAGGAAAAAGGCAAAATCTCTGTAGAAATAATGTTCTCAGCATCCAGCATTAGTGACATTACAAGCAGATTAGCCACTGAATGACTGGCGGGGGGGGGGTATCTTTGTGGTAAAACACATGGTAAATTTGTTTTTACCTATTATTTTTACCTACTGCAGGGAGGAAGGGATTGTCCTTCACGTGTGTTTTCTGCACTAGCCAGAAATATTGCAAGTCGTGTGGCTCGTAGATACGTTAATTATTGGAAAACAAAAACTTTGCCTTAAACAATTGCCCCTTTGGCGTCACCTTCATAACGTACCTGCAGGATACATTTAGGATCTCTGCTTTTAAAGTTGTGTAGGGTGACAGCCCTTAGCACTGTGTAAATGCTTCCTATGGGGACCTGAATCCGTGGAGCCCCAAGGGTGCCAGCCCAGGGCCATGGGCAGGGTGCACCTCAGGTCTTCTCCAGTCTCTTCTCCATTGCTCATCACCTGGGGAGGGAAACTGGGAGGGAAATGGGTGTCATCACCAGGAGCCAGCGCAGCTGGAGGAGAGAAAGAGACGGGAAGGCTTTTGTAGGGAAGCAGCAGCCGAAGGGATAGGTGGCAGGGGGTTTGCAAAGGTCCTGGCTCCGGCTGGGTGATGCTCAAGATCAGCGATGGGGAGAAAGGGCCCAGCTGGGTCCCAGCCTCCGCAGCCGCCTGCCCAGGCCTGGGGACGCACAGTCTGTGGCTCCCTCTGCTGAGCCCGGCCCCGAGCTCTGCTCGCCGCAGGAGAGGAGCAAGAGCTTTCATGGGGCCTGGAAACGCTTTTCAGGGAGGCCTGGGGGTCACCCCGATGCCAGGGTGGGGGCACGGGGGTGGGAGAGGGGCACCCAGCCCCTCTGCTGCATCCCGCCGCCGGGCGATGCTGCCCTGGGGAGCCAACGCCAGCCTGCGCCGCCTCTTCACAGGGATGGAGATGGAGCTGGTTTGTCAAAAAGCAGGGGCTAACCTCCCAGGATGATTTTTTTTTTTTTTTAAAGTATTATTATTTAAAATTGTCCAAAAATCTATTTTCTGTAGAAAAGTGGGAATTCTGGCTGAGTTGGCCAATTTCTTCTCTGAGCAAGCTCGGTCAGCGGGGACATTTTCTTATAGAAAAGAGGGAAAACCACACTGCTTTGATCTTCCAGGCACCTGCAGGCTGTAAGCACCTCTCCGCTGCCGCCGGCTCTGCCTGCGCTGGGCTTTGGGCTCCTTCCCCAGCAGGGGCGAAGCTGTGGCCCATCCGTCGCCGACTGCTCCCTTCCTTGGTGCCATCGGCTCCACCGCAGCCAGCACAGCTCCAGGACCCTCTCCTCCAAATTGCACAGGGACGGGTGCTGTTGCTAGGCCAATTTAAGCATCCATCACCAGCCACCTTGGGAGATGCAGAGAGGCAGCCTCGTCTTCATAAGGCTGAAATCTCTGCTCGTGTGGATATATAGAGATATATAGATATAGGGTATCCAGTCTGATCCCGTGCCAGGATCCGTGACCTGCAGGGTGGACGCCAGGACCACCCAGCCCCGCTGCTTCCACCGCCGTGCGCGAGCGATGCCGCGCCCCCACAGTGCCCATGCCAGGCGTATGTTGCTGAGCTATTTGCGGATCCCAATTAAAAATAGCTCCGCGGAGCGCTCAGCGGCGCTGCCGAGCCCCGCGTGAATTCACTCTCTCAAAGTGCTGTCGAGCATCTGCCTCTGCCGCGGCCAAAGAGGGTCAGGCCGCTTCCAGGAGCAACCGTCCCCTCGCAGCCTCGGGTTCGGAGGCACCAGCTTTAGGACTATTTTCCTCCCTGGGCGGGGGGAGCTGCGTGGCATCGCTGGGGATGACAGAGGCCACGCTGAGCCAAACAGTCACGCTGCTGGCGACGAGCCCTGTGCTGCTGGTGTGGGCTGCCAGCCCAGGGCTGCGAGGCGGCAATTCGGTATATTCTGGGAGCGGGTCCCTGGCTGGCAGGGAGCCCACCGTTATCATCCAGCCTCTCCCGCGCAGCCTCAGCCAACAGGCTTGGGGAATTAATTATTCCTTGAACTCGAAGAGCACTTGTGGTAAAGCCCTCTCCATCTTGATTAAAAACTTCCCTGTAATGGGAAATCCCTGCCTACAGCCGCTGATAAATTGTTCCCCTGGCTGTTCCCCTGGCTATTCCCCTCGCTGTTAAATATGAGGCATTTGTACCCGCACCGGGAGCCTGGGGCTGGGGCCGAAGGGACAGGAGCATCCCCTGGGAGGGTGCGCCTGGGTGGCTGTGCTGGCCCCCAGGGCTGGGGCTCCTTCTCCGTCGCCCTTCGGGGTAGGTGTAAGAAAGACCCTGTTAACGAGAGAACCTGGGGTTATCCCGTGCCTGCTGGGGATGCTGTGGAAGCCAAGACAGCCCAGCAGCTGCTAAAACAGTGGCCACCGGCTCCTGTCTTTGCCCCCAAGGAGCTGGGCTGGCAGTGGGCTGCAGCCTCCGCAGGGCAGGAGACCGGGAGCCCGACTGCCCCAGGCTGGATGGGGCGCGAGCCTGGTGTAATCCAGGAGCACAGGCTGGTAAAGGCATTAGTCGCCGGTACTGAGTCACCCAGTAGCTCCTGGCAACACGGAAATGTATTTTTTTTCTCTTGCTTTTCCTTTTTTAAGCCTCTTTCCAGTTTGCCCGTCGGTGGGACTTGCAGACTCTCCCTAACCGCGCGGCTGCTGCGGACTTTCCTTGGAGCCTTTTCAGCCCCTCCAGCTCCAATTTTCCATCCCAGGGCTTTTTGCTTTTTCCTTTCCCTTTTCCTTCTCTCTCAGTGCAACAAACCCGTGCTTTGAGGCCCAGGCGGCAGGCACACGTACGTGGAAAAGCAAACTGTTTATGGAAGGAAACGGCGTTTCGCCGGGCTTTGGGGACTGCTTTTCTTAGCCGCGTTGGGAGGGCTGATGCACGGTGGGTGCAGGGAGCCGTTGCCCGTGGGCTGCGGATGCGGGTGCTCTCCTGGGCAGGGTAATTTGGGTGGGACCGAAGGCCCCGATGAATCTTTCCCTCCTGGGGTGGCCCAGCCTGTGGTGCTCAGAAGCATCTTTAAATAAAAGGGGCTTGAGGCCACGCTTTTGGGGTGCTTGGCCTCACCACCATTTGGGGAGCTTGCTAGGAGCCTCTTCCAAGGAGAAGCAGTGGATGAGGCTTTCAAACAACCTGAAGAAGCTCCATGTTTGCAGGTTCTGCTCATCGTGGGGGACATTAGCCTCCACAATGCTTGCAGGAGGGACACCACAGCAGGGCCCAGGCCACCCTGGAGGTCTCCCGTGATGTTGTCCTGACACAGGCAAGCGAGGGGAGACGCTCCGCTCCACCTCATGCTTGCAACCCAGTAAGGACTGGTGGGGGACGTGAAGGTTGGGAGCAGTGTTGGGTGCCCAAGGAGCTCCTGACACAACTCAGACATTAAAAGGAGGCATACAGGAGGGGCAGGGGCCCCGGAGAAGCATAGGGACACTGTGTGGGCATCCAGGGACGGGGCTTGGGAAGGTAATCCTCACCTGGAGTTGGATCTGGTGAGAGATGTGGACATGCACAAGTCCATGGGGCCTGATGGGATGCACTCACGGGTGCTGTGGGAGCCACAGCAAGGCCACTGTTAGTGATCTTGGAAAGGGCATGGTGATGAGGGAAGTTTCTGAGGGCTGGAAGAGAGCAAAAGTCACTCCTTCCCTCAAGAAGGAGGCTCCCGGGAGCTGCAGGCCAGTCAGCTTCACCCTCACTCCTGCGAAGGTGGTGGAACAACTTAGCCTGGACACCACTTCCAGACTCCTGAAGGACAAAAAGGTGATGGGGAGCAGTCAGCGTGGCTTCCCAAAGGGAACGTGCACCCATCCAGCCTTCTGCGGTGCGGTGACTGGCCCAGCGGATGCGGGCAGAGCAGTGGGTGATTTATCGTGCCTTCAGCGAGGCTTTTGGCACTGTCTCCCACAACACCTTCACGGACAAGCTGACGACATACAGGCTGGGTAAGTTGACATTAACGTAGGCTGAAAACCGGCTGACCAGCTGGGCTCAGAGGGCTGGGTTCACTGGCACAAAGTCCACCTGGAGACTGGTCGCTAGTGGTGTGCCCCAGGGGTCAATAACGGGGCCAACTACTCTTCAACCTCGTCATTAATGACCTGGACACCGGGACGCCGTCAGGACGTCTGCAGCTCACACAAAGCCGGGAGGAGCGGCGGATGGACCCGAGGGTCGTGCTGCCATTCAGAGGGACCTGGACAGGCTGGAGAAATGGGCTGAGAGGAACCTCATGAGTTCAGCAAGGGCCCAAGTCCTGCTGCTGGGCAGGGCTAGCCCCACGCACCAGTGCACACTGGGGGCTGACTGGGTGGAAAGCAGCTTTGCAGAGAAGCACCTGAGAGTCCTGGTTGGACACCCAAGCTGCCCACGAGCCAGCAAGCCACCCTCACAGCAAAGCTGGCCACCAGCATCCTGGGCTGCATTAAGACCATCTCCAGCAGGTCGAGAGGGTGATCCTGCCCCTCTGCTCAGCACTGGTGAGACACAGCTGGTGTGCTGGGCCAGTGCTGGGCTCCCCAGGACAGGAGGGACAGGGACATACAAGTGCAGCAAACGGCCAAGCTGATGATTTAGAGCTTGGACTGGTTGAGAAGAGCCTGCAGGAGCTGGGCTTGGTCAGCTGGGAGAAGCGGAGGCTCAGGGTGACCTTACTGATGCATCCAATGGTGAGGGGGATAAAAATGAGCTACAAGAGGCAATGGCAGCAAGCTGAAACACAGGAAATTCCATTTAGATGTCAGAAAAAGCCTTTTTTTAACCGTAAGCATGGTCTAACCCTGCACCAGGCTGCCCGGAGAGGTTGTGCAGCCCACCCCACCCCGAGCACCCTGCTCTTGCTGCCCCTGTGCCAAGCCAGGGGTGGGACGGGGCGATCCGAGGGGTCCCTGCCCCCCTCGGCGACGCGGTGACGCTGCAAACAGCACCAGCTCCTGCAGAGCCCAAAGCGGAGAAAACACAGAAAAAATCCTGGGCCAGAAGTGATGGTCCTGCCCTCGGCAGCTCCTGCGGCCGAGCGGCGAGCGGCAAGCGGCAGTGCCAGCTCAGAGCATCCTTCCCTGCCCGCTCTGGCCCAAAGCGGGTCTAAAATTTGCAGGTTTTTAGCCTCGAATCAGCCCAAAAAAGCCCCCAAAACCCGACCCAGACGTCTCCAGGCACACGCTGAGGCTCTCGGCCAAGCCGGCTCCTCCGTGCGCCTCCGCAGCCTCAGCGGCAGCCTCCCAGCTGCTCCGGCCCCAATTCCTGCCGATTTCAAAAGAAAATCCCGTGTCTAAACAGCTCCCGGGACGTGGGCGTCCCAAAGGGACAGAGAAGCGGCCGCGGGGGGGGAAAACCAGGGATTTGTAAGTCCTGCCACGGGCTTTATACAAAGATACTAACCTCCCCTGCAGACCTGCGCAGCTCCTCCTCCCCTCTCACCCCCCAGGGCCGGCCACTTATTTGACTATATATTTTTTTTAAAAGTACGAGGCCATCTGCCAAAAAGAGCGTAAATAAGGAGGCGCCACACCCCGGTGTTACAAAACCTTGTATTAATCATCTCCCTTCACTTTCAATATAACGTTGATATGAAATATAGCCATGATTCCTAGTTACATGGGAGGAAATGAGTAATAAATACATTGGAGCAAGTCGAAATCACGAGGGTGTTTCACTGGGAACAACATTTGAAAACTGTACACTTGCAAAGACCGGCATCTCCAAACATTAGTATTTCTTTATATCGGGAAGCTTTTACATGTAACAAACATGCTATTTCCATATATGACAGAAAAAAAAAAAAGAAGAATTTAAAAAATATGCATTGCTCGGCAACATTAACTAGGCAAAAATAGTTCTTTGTGCACTAACTTTGTACAGAAAAACCAGGACTAAAGGCATGCATGTACAATAAAAGGCTGCCCGGGAACGGCATGCAACAGAAGAGAGTTCAAAGCTTTTTAAAGTAAGCTTACAATATGCATAAATACATAAGGGTTATATATATTAATAAGGGAGGAAGTATTCTGTTTAACATTATTAACATTCCTGTTTTTTTTTTTTTTCTTCCTATTCCTCCCAGAGGAATACACATTCACCTTTAAGTAAAGATAAAGGAATACAAAAAATAAAACTCACTTTGCAAACTCTGATGACTTGTATAAAATCAACTTTAGTGTTATCGTCGCTGTGTGCAAATTATAGACGTCTGCAGGACCCACTTTCCATCAGGCACATTCAGAAAGCCAAACCTGGGGCACGGCCGCGCCCCGACATGGAGAAAGGTGACAACAGAAAGAGTTTCCCTAAGTGCTGACCAAACTCGAGCTTCGCTCCGCGCCGCTCGCGGGCGTAAATCACAGTTTTGGATTTTCCTGCTGGATGCTGGCCGGGCTTGAACCCACCCCCCCAAGATTTTTTTTTTAAAGAGCTGAGCAAGCAAAGGCAAAGCCCAGCTCAAGTCCAGTCGAGCTCAGGGCTTGTCCCTGGGGAGGGGGAGGACACCTCGAAAGAAAAGGGATTAGTTTTCTTTTTTCTTTTTTTCCCTGGGTGTCGCAGCCGTGGGGAGCATCCGCCGGACCCAAGGACACTTGGGCGCTGAGCTGGCCGGCCTCCCCCGCGGCAGCCGGGGACGGCTCAGGGGAACAGCACCAGTAAAAGGTCCCCGGCGGGTGCTGGGGGGCCAGGGGCTGCCTCTGGGGGAGCAGGGGGGAGATGCCCACCCGAGGGCCCCCGCGGCGGCGACATCGCCCTCGCCACGGCATCATCGCCCTCGCCACGATGCGCGCGTGGTACAAAACAGTTGCACGGGGGGGTGAACGGGTGAATACAAAAAAGAAAGGCACTGCCGCTTTATTACTAAAGATTTGACTTCACAGCCTCACTCATGCAACTGTGGTTTGGTTTTTTTTTTTTTCTCTTTTTTCTTTTTATAAATAATTTTTATTTTCTTCTAGGATTCGAGCTTTTTTTTTTTTTTTTTTTTTCCCCCCTTTTTAAACTTCTTTCCCTGGAGCTCTGCTGCCTGCACGCAGTGCGGGCACCCAGAGCCGGGCAGGACTTCCCGAACGCAACTGAAGCCACTTTTTTTTGTTTTTTTTTACTTAAAAAAAAACAAACAAGAAACAGCAAACACAACTAAGTTGTTATTAACCTATACACTGTCAATGGAAAATAAGCTTTTTTTTTTTTTTTTTTTAACAAAAGGAAAAAACAATTGAATCATTTGGTGGTTGTTAATAACAGACATTATCATGGTTACCAGCCATAGCAAGTTAATAGGTAATATATCCAAAATAATATCTCTTAACAATCAGATAACCTCTGTTTCTATAGTCAGCGAAGGAATAAATAGAATTTCAGCTCCGTAAATACATGTGAGCCTTCCCTGGGGAAGGCTCCCGCTACGGCGGTTGTGTTGGCACCTCAGTTTCGTACAACCTGGGGGTGCTTGGAGGGGACCCCAGGCCCCGGCTGGCGCCTGCGGCTCAGCCCCCCCGACCCCCGCTTCGCCTCCACCTCCTCACGCCCCTTCCCAACCTCCCTCGCTTTCGGGTTTTCCCTTCTCCGCTCCCTCCCCAACATCTCCCCCCATCTCATGCCTGCCGGGCAACAGGACACCAAGGAACAGCAAACATAAAACATTGCTTTTGGCACTTGGTTGGTTTTTTTTTTTTAGAAAATGACTTAAAAATGCTGCATGGCAAGTGGATTCACACATCTCCCATCCCCGCCGGCACAGCCAAAGCTCCGTTTCTCCCTCAGCCCCCAGCCCTGCTCCAGCCGGTCCCGGCACACGCTGCTGCCCGTGGGTGCTCCCGGCCGAGCCCATTTTGGGAATATTGCTGCAACCCCCGTGGCTGCTGCTCCCACCGTCACCTCCCCTCATTAATTAATTTTACATTTATTATTATTCCATCAGAGGACTCGGAGCAGCATCAGGACCGGTGGGAGCGAAGCCGGCGCTACGCCGAGCATCACCACAGGCACCGATGGCTTTTCGGGCCCCAATCTTGCTTTAAGCACAGGCTTGAGCAGAGCTGTGATGGGTTTATCTATTTCATGCCCTCGGACCAAATTTAGCTCCCTGTTATAAGAAGCAACACAGCGGCGGATGAGGGCACAGCCGAGCCCTGCCATCCACGTCTTCTCCCCGGAACATGTTTAATGCCAAGAAAATGGGGCCGTGGAGCTGCATTTTGGGGCCCTTTGGGGCTTGAGTTTTTTTATTAGGCTAAATAAAACCGCACGCTTGCTCCCAAGCCTCCTTCATCCCTCATCGGCCACCCCGGGGCTGGAAAAGCCCCTCATCGCTGGATTTTGGCAGGCTGGGGGCAGATGTGTAAAGCCAGGTTGCAGCACCTTCCCGGTACCCACGCAGGCAAGGCAAGAGACAAGGAAACTCACCCAGCGTCCCCCCCCTTCGCCGACATCCCCCAGGACCCTGCGCCGGGCGAGATGCCCCAGCCCCGCGTCCCCGCACCCCGACCCACGCCGGGGCGCAGGGATGGGGGGAGCTGACCCCGCACCCAGCGGGCGCCCACCGCCCCTCTGCCTCCACCGCCCTGTGCACAACGCTGCCTTGAAACTGCGGATGCTCTTGGCTAAACCGAAAGGAAATTTTGGGGTTATTTTTAAAAAATTTTTTAAAATCTGGGCTTGCCGGGGCCAGTCCATGCCTGAATGCAGCGAAACTCAAGAGACAGGACCACTGGCCCCAAAGCCCCCGGCGGGAAAGGCAAATCCTCCCCAAAGGGTTTTTGGTCATACACACCCGCGTGATATTCCACATGCATTCGTATCCTTGTCCAGAAACAGGGTTTGCCCATGGTGCTCCGGTGAACCCTCCGTTGTCAGCACTCTCCTGCCGCCTCCCCCCCCCACCCTCCCCATGCTTCTTCATCGTCGTCGTCGATTTTTTTGCCATTTTTTTTCCCCCCTAGCATGGATGTAATAAATGACAACACAAATTCCAAGTCTAATGATATGTTCACAAGGACAATCTACACATTCACAAAATTAAAACAGGAGAGAGAGAAAGAGAGAGGAGAGGAGAGAGAGGAGAAAGGATGCAAGCTATCGCTGAGGCTTCCCTGCAAGCCCCGACCTCGCCGCTGGACCCGCAGCAGTTGTTCTCCCGGCCAGCGTCCCCGTCGCGACGCCTTCTAGATCGTGGAGGTTCGGTCGACACCATCTGCAAGCGGGAAGGGAGAGTTAGGAGCAGCCCCGGCGAGCGGCCGCTCACGTTGCACCGGTACCCCCGCCCCGAGCCGGGGGAGGGATGGACCCCCAGAGCACCCCAACCCGCAGCCCCTGCGGCGAGCTGGTACCAAGGGGCCACCCCTCCATCTCCCCAAGGGGGTGCGGAAGGGTTTTGGGGTGTCAGAGCTCTGCTGGTGCCTGCGTGCTGCCGTCTGTCCCCACCCCCTGGCAGCCCCCCCCCGCAAGTCACTGTCCCAACACTGGGTCCAGGCCTTCTGCCACATCCCCTCGGCAGCTTTCCCAGGAGCAGAGGGGGTTTCTGGGCAGCCCAAGGTGAGTGCGAGTCTGGGACCCCCCTACAGCGGGACAAGTTCATGCCCCAGTGCCCAGGAGTGGGGGAACAGGGATGGAGCCGGTCCCAGGGGACTGCCTTGCCCCCCAGCTAACCCAGCCCTGCAATGCCCGCACCACAGAGCATGCAAAATTTTCCTCTGTCTGAGAACCATGGCAGGAAAAAACTCCCCAGGGGCTGTTTCTGTCCCCCCAGAGCCCCCGTCCCCAGCATCCCATGACAGCAGGGACGCGTCTAGCCACAGCCCCGAGCCCAGGAGCGAGGGGTCCATGACCCATCCCAAAGCCGCACAAACGACCCTGCTGCCAGCAGCTCCCTCTCCCCCACCCCCCGGGTGCCAGCAGCTCTCATGGGGCCAGAAATCAACACCCAACAGCGCTTCCAACCCTCCCGCGGCCCCAGTGGCCCCTGTCCCCCATCCCAAACCCCCATCCCCGGGATGGAGAGTGGCAGCGGGGGCAGCCCCCAAACAGAGCACTCCCTGTTACACTACCCAGGGCATCACGGCCACCTCCCTCCTTAAGACTAAAAACAAACAGGTTTGTTACGCCTTTTTTTTTTTTTTTTCTCCCCCGAAGGTTTATTTTTTTTAAGAGCTATTTATAGCACGACCGCTTTCCAGAGGCTCGGGGTATGCGACCTGGAAAAAATAACTCGGAGGAACAGTACCCTGCAGAGGAACAAGACAGCTAAGCCTCGCCTGGGCACACGCCGGAGAAACGCTTCGGGTGACAGAAGTGTCCTTGTTTTGCCGGCTGAGGATGCTGCCGTGGCGCTGCCAGGGCCCTGCTGCCTCTTACAGTCCGTGCTCTCACGTCCCTCTCCCCGGGACAGGCTGTCACATCGCCGCAGGGAGCCGTGCCGGTGGTGGGAACCCGGCAGCACTCATCCTCCCCAAGGGCTCCCGTCCTCAGCCATTCGACGCCGTCCGGGGATTGCCGGGGCCGAGACCCGAGCTGGTTATTTGGGAGGGTCTGGGCAATGCAGGCGGCCACACTCGTCCCATTGCCGGGGAGTCATTGTTCGTGCTTGGGGGGCCGGTGCATTGGCGAGGGGCACGGGGCGCTTCTGGTGCCGGTGCTTTTTGCTGTGCTGGCCTCTCCATCATGCTGCTGCGGCCTTTTCCACCTTCCCTGCTCATTTTTCCGCCTGGTCCTCCTCCCTCCCCGTGCCCGCTATCCGCCCACCCAGGCTGGCACCCGCAGCCGCCCCAGGCGCGGGCAAGGAGCTGCCAGTGCCACTGGCACAGCGCCCAGCACAGCACCCTGTAGCCCATGGCAGGGTTTGAGCCCTGGGCCTTGGGGCTCCTGCACCCCCTGGCCAAACGAGGGACGCCGGTGGCAGAAGGGTAAAATACTCCAAAGCCTGTGAACCATTCGAGCGCTCCGGTGGCAAGGGCTTTATCAAGAGCTAATAACAAACTAGCGAGCTCATACTAATATTAGCAAGCTAACTAGTGGCTAATAAGCACCGACTCCACTAAGTGCTGGGTGCGATCCCTGCGTTCGGTTTTACCCCTCTGGCCCGGCTACCTTGCCGAGAGAAGCCAATGTCCCCGTCTGACCCCCACTGGGAGCATCCCTGGGATCATCCCTGGGAGCATCCCCACATCCAGCCCCGCTGCCGTCCCATCCCCTCACAGCCAGAGCCTGTCCCAGCTTTTGGGGGGCACGGGGCAGGGGCAGGCACCGGGGGGCTCGGCGGAGGTGGCGTGGATGTGCTGGAAGAGCCCGAGGAGGAGGGAGTGCTCACCGCTGAGCGCGTGCTCCGTCATGCTCAGGCACAGGGACTCCAGCCTGTTGTTGATGTCAGGTTCAGTCACCGGCACCTGGAACTCTGCAGGGAGAAAGGGACAGGAGACCTCGGTCAGGGGACCTGGCAGGGACCCTGCCCGCCTGCCCTGCAGCCCCTGCCTGCTCTGCTGCTGTCCGAGTGGGTGCACATGGGGTAGGAAACCACCCAAAAGATGCCCCGGGAGGGCCGGACCGCATGGCCGGACTCTGGCAGCGCTTCACTTCCCAGTGCAGTCACCTCCGGCAAGAGACGTTTGCAAAAATAGTCGTCGCCCCCCTCTTTCTTATTGAGAAGGGGCAAATCTGGGGAGACTCAAGGGCATTGCAGCAGAAGGTGGAGGGAAATGAGGGATTCAGGCACCCATCAGAGATGCTGGGGGGAGCTGGGGCGAGAGCGGATCCCCCTGCCCTGGGAGGGGCAGCCCCGGGCTCTCCCCCTCCTCAGGCTCTGCAAAAACCCTCAAGATGTGTAAAATGTTCAAGCGGCCCCGGGGAGCAGCAGGGCCGGGAGCTGCCTGTGCAGGCAGCGCGCAGGCAGGGTTAGCGCTCAGACGTGGGATGGCAGCACAGACCGGCAGAGCCACCGGCTGACTTTTCCATGGCCAGCTTGGCCGCTGCTCGGTTGCCCATGGCCCCGCTGCCACATCCCCCGGGGTGAGCCCAAAAAAGGGGGGGGATGAAGTTTGGTGTGCTGCAACATCCCAGCCTGATCCACACAGCACCAAAACAGCCCCCGGTCTGCAAAAAGCTGCAAATACAGCTTTTGCTACCGCTGGACGGCATCTCCTGCCTGCCACCAGCTGACAGGAACATGGGATGAGGTCCAGGAGGGCTGAGGTCCCCCAGCCCCGTGTTATTGCTTATTTTCCTCGCGACTCAGTCTGCATCTTTGGCTCCTTAATCCTCCCACGCCCTCATTCACCGCAGGCTAACACGCAAAGAGAAAACTATTTATTCTCCTTCAGCGCCTGTAGAAATGTGCCCTTGTCCTGGTATTTAATCAATACCCGAGAACAGACGCTGCTTTTGCTGTACAGGACATTTGCTGCCTAAATTATGCAGTTAAAACACCGCAGGTGTGTGATGCGAGGGGAGCTGCCAAGCTGAAACCACGGCAGAAGCTTATGGATGAGGTTTAGTTTACTGGGGGGGTGTCGCTCCCTGTCCTGGGGTATAAATTGTTCTGGTAAGTGTGTTGGTAAGAAAAGGCATGCTTAAAGGCTAATGAAGGGATACACAGAGAACAAGGCAGGACTGTCCTCCTGGGAAGAATGCTCCCGGTTCAGATCCAGGTTCCGCAGGAACCCCCATGAATCGGAGGATGCTCCTATATACGGGAGCATTTTCGCGGTGTTTGGGAAGGAAGCACCGACACAGCATCAGGTCTCTGTGTCCATACGTGAGCAAAGAAGGTGATGGAAGAGCTACCGCCTTCCCCGCCTGACACGAAGCCCCTCAGAAGCAAGCTAGGTAAGGCACCAGCCTATTTATATATAGGGCCAAGATGTTATATATAGGGTCAAAATCCCTCCAGTGATGTCTCTGGTTCAATCAACCCCGTAATCCGACCAGTGTCAAAGATACTAGCGTGGCTGCAAGCGTGCCGGAGCGCGCTGCGCTGGCACGGGCGATGCGCCTGCGGCGAGGCTCACCGGCGCGGCTCCTTTCACGCAACCTCCCCTTCTCTCACCGGGCTGCAGATAAGCGAAAAAGCCAATCTCTGCTTCCTACCTGGCTGCTGAAACATCAGCATGGTCTGCGGGGAGGTGTGGACCGGCAGCGAGCGCGTCCTTTGCACCGAGCTGTGGCTCCGGCTGGGCATGCTGTTGCTGCCCCCAGGGTTGGCAAACCAGAGGTTCTGTGGGAAGCAAACAAAAAAGGGGTGCAGGATGTAAAACGGAGGTGTCTGGACCACATTTTATAACCCCCTTTGGTTCATCTCTCTCCCCTCTGCCTCCCAGTTTGCCCCCCTCCTGCCAGTCCCTTTTCTGCACCCAGCTGCATGGAGAATAAATTGCTCTCGCTTGCTTGGCTTGAACTAAAGAAGGAAAAAAAGGGGATCCAGAGAAGTTAGAGGAGAAAAAGCAAAGGAAGCTTACAGGGAAGGGATGGAAAAACTGGAGACACTGTGAATGCCGACCAACCTGTCTGCCTTGCTTGAGGATGGCGGGGCTGGCGGCGGGGCTGCGCTGGGGAGTGCCCAGCAGCCCACTGGGGCCCAGCAGCCCCAGCCGGGCGGTGGGGAGGTTGCGGGAGGGGATCTGGAACTGGCGGGGATTTCGCCGGCCCAGTCCTGCCCCTGCAGATCCGGCTGTCGGTAAGGAGTTTGACTGGCCAAAGCCTCGGCTGCGGAGAGAGAAAGCATCGAGGGTGAGAAATTGTCCCCTGCAAGGGAACACTGATGCGGGCACGGGGGCAAGCGGCTGGTTTGGTGCGCTCAGACCAACAGCCAAATGTCCCGAGGGTGCCCCTGCGTTGTTGCAAAGCGCCGGACCGATGCTCGCCACCCCATGCCCCATACTGATGCTCGCCACCCCACGCCCATCCCACGGCCACGGGTTCACTGCTCCTGCCCCGAGCCTCCCATCCCGGGAGGACGGTCCTCCATCCTGCACGTGCAACGGGAAGGAGGTTTGGGCATACGACAGCAGCATCCCCTCTTCTTCCCGTCTGCCAGTCACCCTCCCTCCCTTCTGCAGTTCTCAGATTCACATTATTTTGCTTTAAAGTTTATTTTACTCCTGCAAAATGGGCCTATTCTTAACTGCAAGCTAAAATAATGCAGGTAATTCCCCAGGCACTGGAGCTAGCGGTGCCTGATATCTTGGGGTTTTAACTTAAACTCTTCATGCCTTTGGGCTGTACATAAGAGAGCTCTTGTGTGTGGATTCTCTAGTGTCTGACAAAGGTTCAGCTTATGCTGTTGGGTTTTCTTCACTGGGAATGCTCGAAGCGCTGGACCTTCTCCCCTTCCAGGAGGTTCAGTTCTATGAACATGGTCCTCTCTGAGACTTCTCAAGTTCTGGACAACTTGGTTAAAATGACCTAACAAGTCCAAGATTTTCTAGGAGGGAATGAGCGAAAAGCACATTGGTGCAGAGGTGGGACTGACTCTGCACTGCAAACCTTCATCCAGCTCCCTCTGGTCAGAGCAAAACCATCTGGACCCAAGACCATGCAGCCCAAATATCCTGAGACACCCATCTCAGGACACGAAACCATCTTTACTGCTTGGAGGGTCGGGTCAGACATGCTGGCATCTGTCCCCATGTAGGTTTTTGCATTTAAAACCAGAGGAATGACACAAAAATCATCAGGTAATCCTTGGAAACACACGCAGTGCTGGTCTCCTTGCCACGCAATGTTGGCTTGGTGTCTCTACCTGATTAGCTGGGCAGCAGGACTGCAATGCCGTTACTGGGTTTAAGCACAGCCAAGGATAGGAGCGCTCTGCAAACCCACAGCTGCGGTTGCTTTTACGCTCCCCGTTCCCCCCCTGCCCTTCTCCAGCACTTAATCACCCTCGCAGACGTTTCAGCTCATCTTCCTCCCAGCCTTCATCTCTCCTGCTTGTGCGGGTGGCTGCAAACACGCTTCATGTGACATGAGCACGCTGGGATCCCAAAACCGGATAAATTTACGAGGCAGGAGTATGACTGGGTTTCTTTAAACCTCATCCAAAAAACGCTCTTGCCATTAAATCCCCAGAAGAAAAGCAGGAGTGGTCGCCTGCTCCTTCCTTGCCCGCAGCTTCCCAGGAGCAGAAGGAGCAGAAGAAATGCAAAATGCAAACCACCCAAAAGCAGCAAGGAAACCCGAGAGCATCCTGGGCGGCCCCGGGAAAGGGACTGGGACCGTTTTGAGCCAGCAGCCCCACCTCGTGTCTGGGGTCGGCCTGGGTGTGCAGCTAAACCGCTGCGCCGGTGATGGCCCAGACCAAACGGGTCCATCAAAAACCTTTGCTCTTGTCTATTCTGCTTCTGATCCTGCCGCGAGCATTGAAACTGCTTGCTTTTTCCATTCCAAAATATTTCATTTCATTCCACCGGGGAACACTCTGGTTCTGCGCTTGTTCCTTCCAAACTCACATCCCAGCTGTCCCAATGCTCCCGGTTACCTCCAAAACTCTCTTTGAGAAGAAAGAACTTGCACAACATTGCAATAAAATAGACTTAGCAGAACGAAACAAAAGGCTGATGTTGTTGTTAAAACTGATCTAAAAATATCTCTTCTTGCCATAACCCCAACGCTTTCTAGGATCACCCGAAATCCAGCATCACCTTGGAAGTGAGGAAACATGGTGGTTGCAACACAGCCCCACCTGGCTTTCTGACCGCAGCCCCAGGGCTCTGCACCCTCCAAGCCTTTTTTTGCCAGTTGACAGCTTTTTGGTGAAACTCCAGCACTGATGTAATTAGCAAAGGGCGGCAGCAAAGAGCCGGCCGCCCAGTGCCGGGGATACGCTGCACAGCTGGGAAGCGCCGGGTTCGGAGCCAGGGAGATGCGGTGGGAATCGGTGGGGTAGACGCAGACCACACACGCAAGCAAACTTACTGCTGCTTTCCCTTCCCAGCCAACGCCTGGGGTTTTACTGCTGAAGCTTTTCCAATCCTCCTCCCTCCCGAAATGCATCTCTGAATCCGGCAGGATCAGTCCCTCCCTGCTGGGAGACATCGGTCCCTCTTGAGATGCTCCTGCCGGGCCCCCCGGCTGCTGCATCCATCCCTCCCCAAAAGCCGGCGTACCTCCTCTGCTGCCGATAGCCTGACAGCTCCAGGAGGGATTTCCGAGGGAAAGACCGAAAGAGTTTCTGCACCTGCTGTTTCCATGACAGCAGCCGCTTCTTCTGGATCTCTGTAAACGCCTGCCCCCCAAAAAAAGAGAAGAATAAGAAACGTATGAATATTTTTCTGGACTAAGCAAGCAGGGATGCATATGTGGGTGTGCATGTAAAGAAAAGCAGCTGGAGCAGGCGGTGGTGTGAGCTGAGCCCCATCGGCAAGTCCAGAGGGAAACCCTGGTCTCTCTCGAGGATCTACTCATCTCAGGTTGAGAAAATGCTCCAGCAGCATCCCCTGTGCCCCAGAGCGATGGCCCTGAGGCTGCCAACCCCCCTGGGCAGAACAGGGATCCCCAAAGCCTCCCCGCTAACCCCTCCTAGCCCCCAGACCCACTGCTCATGCTGCAGCTCCCCGCTTGCTGCTGGGGTGTGAGCGCAGCTACCCGCGGGGTTTGATGGCTGGTGGTGACACTTGTCACCTGGACGTGGCTCTAGAAAACGCTGCTGGGGTGGGAAAAAGCTGGGATTTGGAAAGCAGAGCTGCTCCGTGGTATCCTGCATCCTATTCCTCCTTCTTGGGGCTGGGCAGAGCTCGGCTCTGTTCCCGGTGCCAACAGCCTCTGCAGGAGGTCACCCAGGGTGAGCCCTGTCACCCACCCGGGCTCCCTGAGAAGGTCACCCACACAGGGGACAGCCCTCCTCCTGAAACGCCCCAGTCCTCCAGGCAGGCGGTGTGGGTTACGGGGACATCCACGTGCCCACCACAGCTAACTTTAGACACCCAACGTCTCTGCGCCGCCGGCGGAGAGGAGCGGACGTCTCTGGAGGACAATTTGGAGGCTAATTAGCGTCTGACTCGATTGTTCCGAACCGCCCTCTGGAGAAGATGTTGTCTCCCGGCGCTGCCAGAGCCGACGCACGGTCCTGGGACACAGGCTGGCACCGGTGGGGTGATGCTGTGTCACCACGTCCCTCCCGGGTGCTCCTGGAAAATGAGCCCCTCTGCAGCTCTGTGCCTTCCTGGCTTTGCTCTCCAGCCCTGGGCATCTGCTCCCACCATCCTCGCTCCTCTCTTCACGCCTCTGCTCCCCCAGCGATGCCCTGCTTGGCCGTCCAGAAAGTCCAGGCACCATTTCCAGGCTCCGACGCTCTCTGAGAGGGGAGCAAGTGGGAGCAGGCATGCTCTCCCCTCCAGCCCCTACAGCTATTCGCCGCTGCCCGCATCTGTGTAAAGCACCGAGAAGAGCGTACCCACGGCTCTAAACCTGTCTTGCAGCAAACCCAAACAGTGGTGCCACCACCCCGTATTTTACAGGGCCAAATGTTGGCTGACACTGCAGGCGCTGCCAGCAAAATGCACTGAAATCCCCCCTGTGATCGACAGAGGTGTCCAGGAGCACGGTTCAAAAAATACGTTGAAGCACTTGCGTTTTGCCCAATATCCAATTATTTCATCCCGATTCAAGATGCCCCGTGCTTGGCCCTGCAGAGATGCGTGGATCAAACCTTTGCACAAGTGTGGCTTGGGCAGGGGCTTCAGCTGCAAGGCAAGGGGCTGCGAGCCGCTTCTCTCCTCTTCCATGTGGCGTGCAGCACATTTTGGGGTTTGCAGCCACCAGCCCTCTCCAGAGAAGATTCTTCTGTGCTTTGACAGCTTATTTTTTTATAAACAAATAACTGAGAAATGTTTAAAGCCTGCAGCTCCTACGAGAGGGTGTGCAATCTTCCCCCGACCCCTGCCATATGGGCAGGCGATGAGAAGCAGCTTGTTCTTCCAGGTGCAGCTGGCACGGGTACGAAACGCTGCTGGACACCGGGGACGCCGGCCATCCCTCCCTGCCACCAGGCAGGAGCGTGTCGGAGCCCTGCGGCACAGCCTTGGCCATCCCAAGCCATCACCTGGCAAAGGCAGATCCGCTGGGAGCAGAAACAGATGCCCCTGTTGCAAAATCCCAAGACCACATGCTGCAAAACGAGAGGCAGCCAAGGGATCGCCGGGTCTGTCTGCACGTTCATCCCGGGATTTTTCCTTTCATCCAGCTGCTGATCAGACTGTCATGAGCCGGATGAATTTCCCAGCTCCAGGTCTTGGCAATTAAGCGAGCGTGGACGGGGGGCAACATTTCCATGCGCCACGTTGGAGCTACCGCCCGCTCCAGCCCTGTTCTGTCAGAATTACTATTAATACCCCCCAAAAATATTTGTGTTAGAAACCAAAAAGTTTACATAAACAGACACTTTGGAAACAGTTTCTAAGTGATGAGAACAACAGTTTTAGATGACCCGTCACGACTCACCTCATGGATTAGACATTTGTCTATGAGCTGTAAATAGGAACTTATATTCTCTTCGTCGGGTCGGGAAACTAAAAGTTGTGTGCATACTGGAAAAACAAAAAAGAGAGAAGAGAAGAGAAATGGGCATGGGGACACCGAGCTGGGGCCCAGGGGGGTCCAACAAACGCCTTGGATGTCCTGTTTCCCCTGTCCCATGGGTGAGTCTTCTCATCAGCGAGAAAATACACCCTTCCCCAATTCCTGCCGTGCCATCCTATATTTAGGGCCGGATTTTGTTCTCTGGTACATTGGTGTAAATCCAGAGTGACACCATTGGAGTCACCAAAATTAGACCTGAGCAAATCAGGGGCACAGGATTATTCCCTATTCCTAGACAAGAGCCGGCGCTGGGAGAGCTCCGGCTCCTACAGCCAAGATCTGCTCCCGCTGCAAAGGGATTCCTACCTTTCCCGATGGATTTTAACCTCTTTCGGAATTAATCCCATAAAAGCAAGTGGAAATGAGTTCACAGAGAAATGAGTCTCTCCTGTCATAACCCCCGGGCAGGGATGTTTTGCGGTCCAGAAGGACACCTTGTCCTGCCAAGGCTCGGGCCATATGTACAGCTTCGTGCGTGACGGAGGCATTTGTCACGGCCTGAATTCATCAGCGGGTTTAAAATGGGGCCAGAAACCCACGTTTGTCTGTGCATGTAGTCAATTAGCTGGTGTGAAATTTTGCATCATCTTTTTATATAGAAAACATCTCATCTCTTTTTTGCAAAAAAGGTCTGAAATAGGGACACGGCTGATATTTCTTCGTGGCATCCCAGCGAGTTCCTTTCTGTTCCTGGTCTCCTGTGTGAGCCTGCGATGAGACTCCCCTGCCCTCTTCCTCAGGGAGATCCCCCTCCAGGCAGCCAGCATCAGCAGCTCAGGTGCCACCGACGGGGCTTAGGACACATCCAAGCTCATCCAAATTTGCTCCAAGAGCCCTGTATATGGCACAGGAGGTCGGTTCCCACCACACATCGCTCCAGTGCACCTCCCAGTGTGATAATCCTGATGCAAGGCCATGCACCCCCCACTAGGCATGGAACGGCACCCGAGTATTTTTGGATGTCCTGCATCTAAATTAGGGCTTAAAAAGGGGCTTGGACCCAGCCGATTTGCACTCAAGAGGGCTCACAACCAGTCCATGCGCCACTGCTCAAAAGCAAAGCAAGTCCGAGGAACGCTGCTGAAAACACCTCTGGACCGACGGGATGCCCCCAGGGCTCTGAATGGGAAGGAAGAGGATGCTATCCACCTCTGACCTGGGGCAGGGAGAGGATGCTATCCACCTCTGACCTGGGGCAGGCAGCCCGTGCCATCGCTACCCCTCCCCAAAATCACTGCCCACCTCCCCACCCACGCTCTTACCTCTTACCACAGCATGACGGGGCCTCAAAAAATCATCACCCCTAGGACCGTGGCCTGCAGGAGCTCGGGGGAAGGCTGCTACCAGCGCCGCCACTGCAGGCACCCTGCCCTGAAGCGGCTCTCCCTAGCGAGGATGACAATAACAAGCTCACCTTTCCCCATCACTCTGGTGAACTGTCCAGGCAAGTCGCCTTCGGGCAAAGGGGCCCCCCCCGACTCGCCCTCACATCCCGGCAAATGGTGCTGCTGCATCCCCCCTGCGGCAGAGTCCTTGCAGTCAGAGCCTTGGCTGTCCGAGCCGATCAGGGAGGAGGGGTGATGCGAGTCCGCGTCCCGGCTGTGCTCCTCCGTGCTTGAGTTTTGGGAAGAGTAGGCTTTGATGGGGGTGAGGATCATTTGGTGCAGTTCCTGCAGCGGGACACGCAAGTTGCCACCTTCCAGGATGTCCTGCGGATTCAAGTGGAGAGAAAAGGGTTTGTCTCTGCAGGGACAACAGGACATCGGCTGTGAACCAGACCCCTACTGTTACCCCCCAGAAAATCCCCAGCAAAGCCGACGGCCTCGCTCCTGCTCCAGTCCATACTCAACAGCCATGTTTCATTCACTGAGTCTTTTGCTTAGACCAGGGGAGCATGGAGCTGCTGCAGGGACTGTGCCTGATTATCCATGGATGCGCTCAGACCTGAATCCCCAGAGATGAATGTGCCCCGTCAACCACTGGGACCCAAAACCAGCAACAATCCAGCTTCAGCGTTTCCAAATTTCCACCAGGAAGATGCAAACCCTGTGAGAGCGACTCATCCTGTGAGATTTCCATGCCCAGACCAGCAGGTATCTTGCTCCTTCCCCAGCAATCCCACAATCGTGACTTTTCTGCCCTATTTAATTTCAATTATATTTTTTAACATGGGTTTGTATCCAGTTTCCAGCACTGCCTTCAAGCTGGGCTCTCTGTAACTGCTCTGCCCCAAAGAGCCTGTGATAGCATCCTTATGTCCTGCAACCACCATTGTAAAATCCAGCACCACGCTGGGATGCAGGAGCCCCTCCTGCAGCAGCGAAGCAGGGATGTCCCCGTCCATACTGGGACGGGCTGGGGGAGCAGATGCAGAGGGGAAAGGGAGGGATTCAAGGGGAGCAGGGTGGCTTGTGGTCGGACACAGAAGGGGAAATCACAAGGCTGCAGGTGAACTTATGCTCCTGCAGCAAAAACATTCAGCTTGGAGAGCCTGGGGGAGGTCTACCTGGGAGGAAGAGGATTTGGGTACACCCCCAGCCTTGCTCTCGGTTATGAGTGCGGATCATCCCTTTCTACGGTCAGATTCTCTTCCCATGCTGAAAAGCTGATGGGAAATAACTGCATTTTGTTTTTAATGTAGCCTGGACCAGAACAGCTCATCGCAGGGTCTGGCTCATGGGACGCCGCTTGGAAAGAGGCAGCTTTTGGGGTGAGTCCTGGCTGCGCCTAGGGAAGGGACACAAAGCGGGCACACAGGCTGCGCGCGAGCCAGCCGAAGCCCTGACGTGGTTGTTCACCCTAATTCCTGCTGCACCCCCAGCTCACTCTTGGACATCTCAGCTCCACTTCTCTCGAAGACCTGGCATCAGTCTGCTGGGCACTATTTCTGGGGGAAAAAATCCTGCTCTGCTAACCGGCAGAGAGGGGTGGAGCAGCTCTTTCCAAGAAAGCAGCAATCTTTAGCAGTGAGACACTGCCTCAAAAAAAAAAATCAAGTCCCACACATGCTCTTGTTTAGCAAAAAGAAATTGGATGGGAAGCCTGGAAAACCAGAGACGTCTCCTCCCAAGTAAAGCAGCTCACGGGCGACTCTGAGCCCCAGCAAAGTGGGACACGGTCACAGCCCCACCGCCCAAACCCACCCCACGAGGGCTCAAATGCAGTCCCTGCCACTTATCCTGTATTTTACAGCGTGCGTGGCTGGTTGTGTCAGCTGAGCCGGGCTTAAGCTCCCGCACCGCGCCAGTCAATCAATACCATATTTCAAAACCCAGGCGGAGAAGCCGGGGAAGAGGCTGTGCAATTGCCTGGAAAACACATTGCCGAAGCAAGCTCAATCCAGTGGGCTGTCTCTTGGATTTAATAGTTATTATTAATATACGGAGGTAAATACGGCTTTATTAGCTCCTGCCATACTCCGAGTACAATCCCATATTATAAATAAATAGTGAAGCAGTGAGCTAACGAAAACACCAATAAATAGCAACACACCGCATAAGTATTTAAAAGCCCCTAGCGGGAGGCTCTGCAAGTTGCTGTTTGAAGCCGGTGCAATTAAATATAATATAATATTGCAATAACAAATAGCAAGAGGTTGGGTGGGCTGCTCCCAGCCAGTCTGTGGTGCTGGTGCTTCTCTGACAGCCATTTCTGCAGAGTTTCAGCTTTTGTTGAAGGGACAAAGAAGTTTTTATTTGTTCTCTTTGGAAATTCAAGTTTCTGTTCAGGCACTGACGTGGGTGTCTGGCTTTTTATCTGGGGACAGATTGCCCATATGATGCTCCAGAAAACCGCAGCAGCCCTTGACCTGACACACACTGGGAAATCCTACCTCTTTGGGGGGATGGAGAGGTAGGGGCAGGGCTCGGGGGTCCCTGTAAGCACTGCTGCGCATGGAGGGGTCTCTAGAGACGGACAGTGGCATCGAGATGGGAGAGTTAACCCGGTGGCCAAGGGATAACCAGGGGTTAAAGGCTTTGCCCAGCTCGTTCTCCAGTGGGAGAGAGGACCGTGGCGGCTGGTGTGGCTAGAGCTGGTCCTGCACCACAGCTCAGCGGATGGGTGACCACCTTCCCACCAGTGTTGCTGGGATGGTGCCCTCCATCCCCTGGAGCTCAGGTGCTTCCGAGCACCCTGGAGCTGGGCAGGGCTTGTACCAGTGCTGCAGGGTATATCCATCCTAGCTGCCTGAGCGCCGGAGACGGATTAGGACCCACTCTGCAAAATACAGTCCCAAATAAAACCTGCATCTGGTGCAGAAGTGTTTGAGACACCATTCAGATGCGGTGAAGCCAGCAACAGATTTCTCTGCAAAAGATCCCAACAACATGCGTAACCAAAGAGTTTTTCACCCCAGAATTAATTCCTGGCTTCTTGAAAAAGACAAAATACAAAAGTGGTTACGGTTACTTACCCTTTCTAAAGATTTGAGCAGGTTTTGTCTTTCTTTTAGCTTTTGGATACTGATGACTATTTTGTGTCTTGCGCCTTTGGTAACATTCTGCAAAAACCAGCACAAAACCTGGCGTTAACATTTCCACAGGACAGCCTGGTCAGCCCAAATCTTTCCTCCCCTAAATGAAAAGGGCTGCTATAAATTAATCAAATTTCTGAGTGCAGGGATTAGTGGGGGACATCATAGAAGATCGCTTAGAGACTTGCTGAAGAGAAGAGGTTTCCAGCTAGTCTGTCCCTCCCTGGTATATCTCAAACAGTGAAAGCAAAGGTGCTGCCCGGCCCTCTTTGCCCCGAGGATAATGCAGAGGTCAATCTGAAAGCGGGGACATTTTCAAAGGTTAACAAGGCAATTGGCCACCAAAGCCTCACTGACTTTAAAGGAGTTGGGTACTGCAGACTGTGCCCCTGAAACTCCTAAACTTAATCCCAACGGGACAAAAACCCAAGTGCAGCTCCCAGTGATGGGACTCTCATGCTGGGACTCCAGTAAGAAATCTGGGACAAAGCCATTTTCAGGTACAACGTGGGTTTTTTCACCCCCCAAGACCCAATTTTCCTTTCTCTGCTTGCTCTCCAACCACCTGTGGGCAAAACGTCTTCCACGTGAAGACGTAAAAAGAGGCGTTGGAGGTGTCTCATCTACCGACTGCACGAGTCCGGACCGTGGCTGCTCCCTTTACAACCGACGTAGGACGTACTTGTGCCTCGAGCTGGCATTCGGTGAGGGCCATCATCTCCTCGTACGTCATCTGCGAGAAGAGGGCGGCATACTTGTGCAGCCGGAGGCTCTTCAGCCAGGCTGGGACATCTGCAGCACAAAGGTAAGGAGATGAAAGCTCCCATTGAGCTCCTGACACCGCTTAACCACGCGCGATATAGCATCAACAGCAACACAAGGAGCTGATCAGGTGCCATCCACCACCCCACCGGTGCTTCGGACACCTTACTGAACTTCACGGACCTTTTGGAGGACGTAGTGCTATGGGTATGGATGGGAGGAGGAACCAGCCCCTGGATGAGGACACAGTGCTGTGGATATCAATGGTAGGAGGAACCAGCCCGCAGATGAGGGCACGTCCTCAGAGGCTGGGTTTCTGCGGCTGAGCTGCCGCGAGTTAGCCACAGGGAGCCGGCGTCGTGCCACTGCATGGGCAAGCTCCTCGCTGCCCTTTTCCAGAGAATGCGGGAACCACTGAAGCTTACAGTGTGCTCGAGATTAGGACGAGCAAATGGCTGTTTTGCAGATGGCAGACACTGATTTATGGTGTGAAGGAAGATGGTATGTGCTGAAAATTTAAACGGCCACTTAAAAGAGAAATAAAGAGATTTTTTTTTTGAGCACGGAAAAATTATGTGCCATCAAAGGTGGTCTCACAACCTGCTTCAGAAGGGTGACCTGGGACCTCAAAACGCACCGACTGAAATGACTTCTTCCTTCCCACTCATTATCTGCAGTGTAGCACCTCTGTGCCTGGCTGGATGGGTACCCAAAAATACTTTTCTCCTCCTGACATCAATGTGGTTTCACAGGGAGGGGGATCCTTCCTCTGCAACATGCAAAACCCCACCAGATCCCATGACAGGGTGTCCTCCACGAAGAAGCCTCCCCCACTCCAGCCTGCTCAGTAGCTACTCGGTGTTTTGCAGGTTTGGGGGGCCCACGGTGACACCCCACAAGGCCGGGGGTGGCCCTGCAGATATCTGTGCTGCAGCACACCACCGTGCCCGCGATGATGCTTTTGCTTTGCATCCTAAAGGCTTCATATGCTGTGCCAAATCGGGACCTGCTTTATTTAGCACCTACAACCCGACAATAGCTCTGCCTTAGCCTACTGAGCTCACGCGCTCTGCTCCCAGCAATACCCTTGTCTGTTAGTCCTTGTCCCCTTCCCCACCAGCGAGGCACCCGGGAGCCCCGTCTCAACCTGCGCCGGGTGCAGTAACAGTGAAAACCCAATGTTTCAGCCCCAAATAGCAGAACCCCCCCCCACCTTGAATGGAGAGAGCAGGTGGAGGCTCGGGAAATGTCTCTTTGGGGGCTAAATACAAATTAACAGCAACATCTCCCCTGTCTTTGATCATTCCCGAGTTGATGTGAGGGGTATGTGTCAAGCAGGTGATGGACCTCACGTCCCACGCAGGTAGGGGCTGACGGCGCAGGAGAGCCCGAGGGGAAGGAGCGATGGCTGGCAGCGAGGCTGCGCCGATGGGGTTCCTCTGCCCAACGTGCCCACCCAGAGGGGAGGAGGAATGGGGGCTTGCAACGTTTTTGGGAGGGATTTCTATCCACTATATGCTTCTGCTGCCAGGCTGGGGCTGCGGTGGGGGGCTGGTGCTCTGCTCACCATCCCTGAGGCCAGCATGAGGACAACTTTCATGGCCAAGTCCAATAACCTTCATTAACATAGCCAACCTCAAAGGTTTTCTAGGTTGATCCGACTGCGAAGTGTGAGGCCAGATTTGCTTCGGAAAGGGATGAGATGACACGAGGAGGACAGTCCCACTGCTGGGACATCCCATGGTAGGGATGGTCTCTGTCCAGAAAGCCCCACACTGCTGACTGCCAGATGCAAGTTAAGGATCGTCACAGACCTCTTCCCGAACCAACGCCTCATCGCTGGAGGGGACAGGGCAGGAAGGACTCTTGGTTTGGTCCCCTAAGGCAATTCCTACATCTGCCAGCAGTCTCCTGCTGCCCGCTGCCATGGCTGACCCCAAACCCCACTCACATCCAAGCAGAGGATGCAAACAGCCCCAAAATGCTGCGTTTTGCTCACGTTCTCCGTCCTCTGACATACATCAGGATTTGCGTTTCAATGAAATTCCTCAAATGCTGCACAGAAGGAGATCAACCCCACACCAAACGTGGGGGCAAAGCAGTTACCGAGTACAGATGGGCTGAACTTCACCATTTTCCAAAAGTACCAACATGTAAAAGTCCTAAAACCTGCTGCCGGAGGCCTCTTAAACCTATCTTCTGTTTAAAAAAATTAAAAGCTATTAGCAGAAAGCCCTCTGTTTCCAGCATGGGACTGGCAGGCTTGAATCTCAACGTCATTTTAACACAAAACCACGCCATTTTAGTGATGACACATTAGAAGTCTACCTGATCCTGTGTCCCCTGGGGACATCTGTCTTTGGCGCACGTCTGTGCCGATGGTAAAGCCAACGGGGATACTTTCAGAAGAGAGACGTAACTTCATATAGACATTAAACCCTGCAGAAAACCTATCTTTAACCTTTGCAGAGGGTCAGAACGCAGAAGCAGCTCTTCTTGCCCTTTGCATCAACCTCCCTGGACCACCTCCTAATTTTGGGGAGCTGAGATGGTTCCAGAGCCCCCTTGCCAGCAGGGACGGCAATCCCGGGAGCGGGGTGGGGAGAAGAAGCCAGCCCAGCACATGGAGGGATGGTGGTGGGGCTTTCCCCCTTCCCACTGGGAAGAGACAACCAGGAGATGCAAGGTCATCTAAGGCAATTTCATGGTCCTTGGAAAGGCAAACTCCCTAACGCTCCCCACGGAGCAGTGAACCGCCCGCCCACAGAGCTATTCGTTAATCACCGATTACCAGCAGCTAATGGCAAACTCATGGCACGGCTGTCAAAAATGCTGTGTCTGATGTGAGCAGCAAAATGAGGACTTCCATGCTGCTCACATACATTGTCCCCTATGTGTATTAAACGCCACATGGAAATTTAGAAGGAAAACAATTTCCCTGCCATATATATATATACACAGGCCAATATATACATAGGATGTCTTCAGAAGTGCCCTTATGGCACACCATGCTAAGCCATGGACGTACTCACAGCAGAAACCCCCAGCTCTACCCGAACCCCCCTCCCGGTGCACCCCGAGCTGTGCCCTGGGAAGGGAAGGACAGACAGATGGACAGGCTCCATAGGGAATGAAGCATCCGTGTCTTCCCCTGGAGAAACCAGGGGCTGGGGAAAGAGCCAAAGGGCACTTTTCCTTCAGCACGAAGATGGATGGAGAGAAATAGGTGACATTACGGGAGATGAACTGCTAAGCCTCATCGGATGGGGGTCTGTCGTGGGTCTGGTTTCCCCACAACCCTCCTGGATGCTGTGGAGGGTGTCAAAGAAGGAGCAAGCTGAGCGGAGATGCGGGTGACACCAAGCCACAAGAGCCTGCAGGCGCTCGGGGAGATGTGGCTGCAATTCAGAGAAGGGACTTGGGAAACCGAGCAACCGGTCTGGATGAAATAAGATG
Source organism: Nipponia nippon (assembly GCF_047370975.1). NCBI lineage: Eukaryota > Metazoa > Chordata > Aves > Pelecaniformes > Threskiornithidae > Nipponia > Nipponia nippon. The sequence continues at coordinate 27,807,208 of NW_028262302.1, forward strand.
CAACCCAATAAAAATGCACAAAAAGTTGTGCGCTTCTGTAGGAACAAGAAACGGCACGAAGCGAGGGCAGGGAATGGGCAGTACTTTTTTTTGCAGGAAAGCTGTGGGGATACAACGGGTCGTACGCAGTCTGCGGGGGTGTGTGATTTGAGGACGATGAGCTACACAGCCACAAGAACGCTGTCTGTACGGCGAGCAAGTCTCTGCTCGGCTCCCGAGTCCAGTTTTGGGCAACACACCTTCAATAAAATACGGACTTTCTGGAAGAAACCCAGCGGAGAGAAGCAAGAACAACCCCAAGTTTAGAAAACATCATCTGGGAAAAAACTGGATTGGTTCAGTCTGAAGAAAATACAGTGGAGGGGGGAGGACACGACAGTCGTCGACACCAGAGGCTGTAGACATCTGTTTCGCACGTCCCCGGACAGCGGGACAAAAGCAAACCGTCTGACTCAGCAATGGGGGGAATCAGGTTTGGGTGTTTGCAAACCTTCCTCCAAAGAAGAAGGATGCTCGGGAAGGGATGGCCCGAGGAAGGGCAGCCGTCTCCCCTGGCAGGGCTGCGTGCAGCAGCAATGGGCTGTCTTAATATGTGGAGTTTATTTAATTGATTATTGCTCGTGGACAGCCTGGGCAATAGCACCTTTGGGTTTTGCAGATTTGGTCATACGGATCGATTGCATTGCACTGGAGAGTTTCTACCCACGCAGGTCCCAGAGCTGCAGCTGTGGATCACAGGGAGCCAAGCTCCCCGCGGTCTCCTCCCCAGTCGCATCAGCAGCAACCTGGATAAATGTAATATTAAATAGACCCCTCTGCACCACCAGCTCCCGAAAAGGGTCTCCTTGATCTGACAGACTGCAGGATCTGTCAGAAGGCATGGAAAGCCTTGGGGACCCTTCACGTTGATGGCAGCTTAGTCTTCAACATGCTCATGGCGATCCCTCTGAGCCTGCCTGCCTCCCTGGCTGCGCTACCTGATTAGGTGTTCGTTAGCAAGTGGAGCCACTTCAGAAGCAAAGCCCGGCTCTGCGAGGCCATCACGCTCAGAAAACTCTCCTGTCACATCTACAGCCCACCGCCCTCGCCCCAGAGCAACGCGACGGTGCAAAGTGCAGCCAGGGAGCGGGCTGAGCCCCCGGCATCCATCCCACGGGGGAACCGTCAGGGGGTTTTTCATGCACTTATTTCATGCACATCGAAGTCACACAGTGCCAAGTCAAACACAATTCCACATTACAGAGATTTATACGTATCTAGATTTGTCTGTAATTAGAATAAAATCAGACCTTGTGAGTACTTAAAAAATATGATTGTTTCCTTATTCTGTTACATCGTCAGTCTTTACACAACAGAGATGCTTTGCATTAATGAAAATTGCAATTGTTTAAATCAGTCTCTGATAGCTGCAGGTTCATTTTCAGTCATTTTGTCTGTTCACTGGAATATACAGCCTATGTGTTTGCCCAGTTTTTATCTATTTATTCCTCTACAGCCTGAAGTTTACTCTCCATCTTTGACTGCAGCAACAGGCTTTCGTTTCTGCCTTGTTTACCAACAGGATCACATGTATTTATCACTAAGAGTCTGTGTGGAATGCAGGTGTAATGGGAAAAACAACTAAAATACACAGGATAAATTCACTGCAAACAAGTATGCTAAACCAAAACCTCCCCAAATACTTGGTGGGTACCAACCACCACAATGGTAAATCACAGGTGGCTTCCTAAACCTATGCTAAGCTATATTTCACCATAACAAAAAAAAAAAAAGGAAAGATAAAAGAGCACCACTCGCAGCCAAAATCCACAGGCTATGGAAAAAATCCAGCTTTTTGGAAAGCTGGCATCTTTCACGATTTTGGGGCATAACCAGCCCATGGGCACCCAACTGTAAGACATGAGATCAGGACCAGCCACTGCTTAAAAGAAAACCTAACGTATTGCCCTAAACCTAAATTCCTAAGCCGGGAAGAAACGCTGAAAGGCCCCATTTGGTTACAAGAACTCTTGCCCAAAACCGCCAACCGAGCCCCGCGCTGCCGGGAAAACGGCTTTTCCCCTCCTGCCTCTGGGTGCTGGAGGGGGGGGAAGGCGTCTGGTTTTTCACTCACCTTTCATCCCACTCCCTTCCTCCTGGAATGTGTTACGAGCGGAAGGCTGATCTTCTAAATGTTCACTCCCACCACTTCCCGAAGAGGCTACACTGCTTTGTGGAGACAGGGGGGCATGATCGGAAGGGATGCACTGGGGTCCTCTAGCTCGTAAGTCCTCATGAGACATCCATCCATGTCCTAGAGGTTGGTTTGGCACATTCATGGGTGGGGTAAGGGACACAGAGCGTTTCAAAGGGCTGTGGTGTGTCTGGCCTGAGAGAACTGAAAAAAAAATAAAATCAAAGAGGTTATTCCCCCCTCGCGGCCCAGGATGCAGCAGAGTCCCCCGAAAAAAAAATTCAATGAAATCATAAAATGGGTGGTGGTTGGCCACGGTGCCTCGCTGATGGCTTCGTGGTGCCCGCAGCTACCTGAACCCTACCCTGGGTTCTCAGCTTTGCCTCCCAGGAAGCAAAGGGGACGGGAGTACCTGCAAGGAGATGGGGTTACATGAGCTATGTTGAGTTGCTTAAGGAAAGGTGTTGCGTGGATTGCATCTCTAGGGGGGAAAAAAAAAAAATGAAGTAGCTCTGGAGGTTTTCCCCGTGCGGAGTCACGTACTGACAGCAAACCTGAGCACGGGACCGTGCTGGGTGCTTGGCTGCTGCCTCTCATCAACCCCGGAGCCTGGGCGGTCGTCTCCCTTGCAGGGAAGGCACCGCTGCTATTGCAGGGGTAACGGGAATTTTTAAGCGACTACACTGAGGCCACGAAACTCGCCCCGCTAAAATCATCCGGACCTGTATCTTTCTGGGAAAGGCATAAAAATCCCCAGGATGGGAATGTCCTCATGCAGACCCAGGGGAAGCTTCTCTGTCTCTCCCTTTGGGTCAGGACTTGGCTACACCCCAAAGCACGAGCATTTACACATCTGCCTGACGTCATCGTAGAGGTACTTATCATCCATAGAAATGGCTAAGCCTTGTGGAGTCCTCCCAGGATCTTGGGCTCAGCCGAGCATCCCGGCTCAGCCACCCATCAGGTGCGCTTCCAAGCGCACGCCTCTTAACCCTCCACAAAACAAACACCCAAAGCACTGGCGAAAATACACTCACGACAAAGAGGTGAGGCTGAGTCCTCTCAAAAAATTACCTTTGGGAAGCTTTGGATTTGTTTTTCCATGTGCTTCTATTTCCTCGCTGAAATTTTAATACCACCAAGTTAAATTTGTTTTTAACGGTTTTAACACCACTAGGAAAAGAGCGATACACCAGCTCCTGTGATTTGGAGTTATTTCTCAAGAAAGGCTTTACGATGGGTGGGTATTTACTTGCCTTTCAGTCAAGCAGAGAAATATGTCTTATGTATGCTAAAGTATTAAAACCCCAAATCTTAGATTTTCTGACAGTTTTGGTAGAAGTGTCACAACTTGAATAGTTTTTTAAATACAATTTTTACTGAGAGGTTTCCGATTTTTCACTGCTCTTCTTCTATACTGTCTCATTCAATTTTAGTTACCTCCTTAAAGATTTAGATATCTTCTTCTCGGATCTGTTGGTTAGTAGGGGAAATACATGGTATTTAGAGGAAAAGATGGATATGAACAAACTATCTTTGTTTCCTGTAACGAAAAACACATGAAAAGATTGGTCTGTTGGCTTAACAAAATTCCCATTCCATCACTCACAAAGTCACTAAACTGTTGGTTAAACCATAAATACAGTTAATGTATTTTAATGTACAGATTTAGGATGTAAAATACTTGTTTAATGTTTTATTGCAGTTACTCTCAATGAAATTAGTTGAATTTCATGGGGGCTGTTTCTTGATAACTGAGACCAAAAAATCTCTGGATTTAGCCGTGGCTCAGCCAACTCATGTCTCATCACCCGCTGGGATAACCGTGACAAATTCTGGATCCAGCGCTACGGGAAGGGCTCTTCTGGTCTGCATCAAACCCAAGCCAACGCTGCTATTTGCACTGTGCTCCTGGTACAGATGTGGGGTTCACACCGCGATGGCTAACAAAACACCTGCACCGGGCGGGTAACTAGGACTCATTTCTAGGGACGAGCGCAAATTCTGCAGAAAGACACTAATTTCTCAGAATTAGCGGCTGCAAGCATCATTGCGGGGTAGACGGAATGAAAAGCAGATTTTCCACTCCGGGAAAATCTGAGGGCAGAGGGGCTGAAATGACCTTACAGCCCATATGAAACCGAAGCAAAAACTTTTCAGTTTGTCTTTCAAAATCAAATTTCTTAACTCCGTACAAAACCTGGGGGAAATTCATCATTCTTGTTGCTTTTCCTCCTAAAGCACCAAAGCACTAAAGCTCCCTAACCCCCTTTTTTGCCTTGGTAGGAGTTCATCAAAACCACTCACGGCTCCTCCATGTCTTATTTCCAAATATAAACGAGTCTTGGTGGAAAACCCCCAGCTAGGTGTACCATGCTGTAAAAGTTAAGCCAGGTTTAATTCCCAGCTAAAGCCTGGGGGAAAACGCACCATCAAAGCCATCTCTGCTGACCAGAAGCGGAATGAAAATGAGCAAGTAGCGGGGTTATAAAAGGAGGGGAGAGAAAAACGCCAGAGCTCGTTTGCATTTATTAAGCACCTGTAAAAAGCAGCTGGTGCCACATGCAGCTGACGGATGAGGCCAAAAACCTGTGGATTTCTGCAATGTCTAAATTGCTCCTATTTCTGAAAGTGTTTTCTTCTACCAGCACATAAGACTAACACCACGCTGCGCAGGGAAGCAAGGCAATGGCTTATGGTGAAGAATTTGTTCCCTTTCCATTAAATAACTATAGAAACATCTTCCAGAAGACTCCTGGCAGAAAAGGATATCAATGAGGACCTGGGACTGTCTTCAGAGCAGTGTTACAGTTCCTAAAGTTGTGGTGCATCCTGATGGGGAAATAAGTGGATTTAAGAAGGTTTTGGCCAAGCTATTTCAGCTCTTGGCTTTGCAATTGTACCCCAAAAGCAGCACCGTAAGGGGGCCCTGGAAATGTCACATCACCCTCCCAGGAGAAAAATATTTAGCATTAAAAAGAAAAAATGGGGGGAAATATGGGACAAAAGCGATAAATCAGTTGAAACGCATCACCGGGGCTGAGCATCGCAGCGGCACAGCCCAGAGCCCCTTCCGTGCCTGCTGCCCCCCGCCACGGTTGCATGGCTGGGGGGAGAAGCCACCCCAAAGTTGTTATAGGAAAACCTCTGGTTTAGGAAATATTTGTGCCCTTTGAATGAACGAGAGGTGCAGGGGAATGGGCAAGGAGGACAGGAGCTAACTGCCCCCTTTTAGGAGGCAAAGGGCCGCTCCGTTAGTGCTCCCTCTTACAGGGTGTATGCAGCAGCTGATACCCTGGAGCATTTAAGCCATCCTCTCCCCACCAAAATCTTGCAAACAAGAGGATATTTTTGGCTTAAATCCCGCCCAGATTCCTTCCTGAGCAGCAATACCCTTGCAAACTGCTGCTCTTCCATCTTAATTTTACGTCCCCTAATTAGAAGCCAGTGTCAGCTGGAGGAGAAATAATGAACTCCGCAGGATGGCCAGGAACAATTAGAAATCATCCAGTGCAACATATAAAAATTAGTTCCACTTCTTTCCCTGAGACAACGCAAGGCCAGAGTCCGACAGACCACGTTTTACCAAACTGCAAGCATTTTTACTGAACTATGAGTCAATTCACACCACCTCATGAGCTGCAGTAGGGATAATTCCTCTGCAAAGGACACTCCAAGCAGAAAAAGTCACCAGCTCTTTGAAACCACCCCAGCTACTCTTGGTACCAGACAGATTATTTAAGAGATCTTAGCACTGGCCTAACTTTAGGCTCTGCTTCAGCCTTTCTGGCTGTAACAGACACTGGTGAGCAACATGGTTTCTTGCAAACCCTCTTACCAGTTTCCATCAGCACTCAGGCTTAAAAATGCTGCGAATCCCAGGATGGCACCCGCCTGGCGAGCACACACCTCTCCCTCTTTTAATTTGTAACCCTCAGAAAGGGGATTAATAAATGTGCGTATTTATCAATGCTGCCGCTTGTCCTCATGTCCTCAGTTTCTTGAAATAGAGGATGTAGTTCATAATTTTCAAAGTGTCAGTTTAGTGTAGGTCCTTCCCTGCTTTTGACAATCCTGTGTGGTTTTTGGACGGTCCAAGGCGAACCCAGGGCTGCCGACGGCCGAGCTGGGACAAGTCACTTATTCAGTCTCTTGCTAAAATAAATGGTCCACGTGTGCTTTAACTTCAGCAGGAGAAAACCAAGTGTGAGTTTACAACCTTAGCCTCAAGCCTCTTTTTTTTTTTATTACAAAAATATTAATCTTTAATTTAAAAAGGAAATCTAATATATTCTTCTAGGGTAAGATAAGCTTCCAGGAGGCTGCCAGAGGCACGCCTGCCTTTCTGAGCGCCGCGGTGGTGCGAGCCGGACGAACAAAGAGAGGAAACCACCGCTCCGAAGTGCAAGCCACGCTGGCACACGGATCCCCTACAACTTGCAAGCGTGCCCCACTTCTCGTTTAGAAGTGTTTTCCTGCCAGCCGCAGGCTCACTTGGCGGTGCGAGAGCCATCCGCTCCCCAGGGATCCACTCTGCGAAGGCACTGCCTGGTCCTGCTCCTTCCGCCCACGTATCCGATGGGACGGGTGCCAGAGCGGATCACGGTCCTCCCCGTGATAAGTGGGCTGGTATCGCCTCTTTGCTCCACCACCGTGGCTCTGAATGGCCGTAGGGGTTGTGCTCAGCCCACGCCAGACAGTGTTTCCTAGCAAAAAAGCTCCTCGTGGCCTCCAGATCGGGGTCAGCTGCAACCCAGCAGATGCCACTAAATATAATGCCTTTGAGATGAGCTTGGGATGTTTTGCATCCTAGGGAAAAATGTGATAGATAACCTTGAGCCAACAGTGCTGAGATGTATAAGGTGTTGCTGAAGCACTCTCAGGCTTCAAACCAAGCTCAGCTTAGTATTCCCAGGGGGAAAAAATTAAGAGGATGGAGAAGGAGTGATGGCGACGATACAACCGTCCCGGTGTGCAGGGCTCCCCATCGCAGGAGGCAGATGTGGACCACGTTGCCGCAGGGATGGAGCAGCAAGGAGCATCCCTGCAGGGCCACTGCCTCCCCCATCAAAACCGGCTTTATCAGGGACCAAACACTGGCTGGGCTGGCAGGCACAGCAACATGCCTAGAGAAATTCTGAGGCTGCAAGTGCTTTCTCTGTGAAGCCCTGAGTTTCGATTTCTTTTTTTTCTCTCTTCCTTTTCAAAGTGGTGTTGCCTATTTTGGTAGGCAAGGCCTAATTTCAAGAGAGTTTTTGTTCACTGAAGACCATGTGGAACAGCGTCAGACATTTGTGTTGTGGTTTCTCAGGGTTTTGGGCCAATTTTTCAGCCTGAGAAGGAAAAAGCCACCCATTCCTGTAATTAGAGCCAAGGAACTGGGCTCTGCAGGCAGACCTTCCTCCAAGCAGCGTGCAACAGCCGACGAGGTGCTTGCTTTCCTGCTGGCCCCGTGCACCCTTCACTAAACCTGGCTTAAAGCGCTGCAAAAGTCCTTGACAAGACGCACGCAGGGCTGATGTGAGTGTTTCCAAGAGCCAGACCCACTGCTGGGTACAGAGCAGTCTCCGGTCCTGGTCTGCCCTCCGTCACTGCACGGTCCCCACTGGGTCCCTGACCCCCAGAGGACCTTTCCAACAACCTCACAACCCTTTATACCAGCACACAGTCCGTACAGCAGATTACAATTCAGAATAATGTCCTCCCCATGGCTGGAGAAAGGAAAAAGTGCTGCAAGGTACATGCTGAATTCTTTGGGAGATGTTTTTTTTTTTTTTGTTTTAGTCTAAAAATGGCACTTCTTGGCTGCAAAGCTGGTTATGGTGCATCCTCAGGCAGTGCCTGATCATGTACAATTCCTTTTCTGGTCTGTAGGCACCCGGAGCAGCAGCTTGACCCCAATTTGCTGTAAGAAGCGGAGATGTTTTTAATCTTGTCTCTTGTGCAGCCCGGAGGCACTCCCACGGAGGGGGAATACTGAGCAGCTCCTGCAATCCCTCTCGCCAAGTTCAACCTGGTCCTTTCCTCCGCCTCCCCCTTGCTACCCCAGTCACGAAGCACCGTCCCCTCCAGGAAGGCTCCTCCGCGCTGGCAGACCAACGCTCGCGGCTTTTCCAGCGTTTTTGTGCCGAGGACCCTTGGAAACAGCCGCCGGTGGGTCACGCTGCCCAGCTGGCACCCAGCCTCCTTCCTGGGCACCTCATTCACCCGGTCTCCACGCCGCTGCAGGCAGCTCTAGCGTGGCCGAAGCAGAACCTGATGGAACATTTTTCGGCTCAACATCCCCTAACCCTTGGAGCCTTTTCTTTGTGCCTTTTTTTTTTTTTTTTCCTCTCCCTGGGTTTTGTGGCTGTGATTTTAACTGTGTTCGTATGGTGCCGGATAAACCATGGCCTTGCTTCTGAAACAGGCGCTGCTATAAGCCATGGGGGGTGAAACCAAGGGTCCTAAATGCAAGCAGCCACTGGGCAGTTGTGTGTATTAGGAAAAAAAAAAAAGATATAAGCAGAGTGCTGCCTCAAGCAGAGAAATTAGGAAGAAGCATAGACTGCAGAAAAGCCTGTCAAGCGAACTTTTTTTAAAAAATGACGTTTTTAAACACAGTTTCCTGTTTAAGAAACTGGACAGAGAAACAATAACCCGTTTGTTGCTGCTCTCTCCAAGCAGCGCATGCGAGGCCCCATCCAGGCTCAGCTGGGGAAGGGGACGTCTCTGCTGACCACAGAAGGTTTTGCGAGGCCCTGCATGGCACGAGCACACGTGGATCCACTGTTTGGCTCCGGCAGGAATTTGCTATTATTGTTATTTACTCATTTGTGTGGCAGCAGGAGCGGGGCTGCATCTAAAGATGTGTAAATGCAGCTCTTGGTGGCTTTGGCAATCCAACGGGATGCATTTCTGGAAGGAAGCCCAGATCATCTCGCTGCGGAGCAGGAGCTCAGGAGCTGCTTTTGAGGTCCTTGCGTGGGGCTTCCCACCAGAGCATCTGGCAAGACGGGAGCAAGACAGACCAGGTGTGAATCCCAACCGTGATTTAACTCACAGACAAAAGGATGCACGAAACGGCGTCCACGTTGGGAGGTGGGAATCGGTGTTGGGGATGGAAGATTAGAGGCTCGTTGCAAGAAGGCGCTGCCCTAAACGCTCTGAGCTCCAGGCCAATAGACGTGGTTTCCCTCATACCTTTATACACAAACCACAGAAGAAACAGCGTTCGCCCCTGGGGAATCCCGGTCCGTTAATAACAACTGCTGTGCTGAATCAAGCCTCCTTAGTTATCCCAGAATTCACTGATTTTTTGCTACGAGCTCCCAGGGGAAATTCTTCCCCTGCTCACAGATCAAGCCAGATAAACAGCTTTGGGATGCAGAAACTCTCTGTCCTATGGTCCTTTTCCACCCAGAAGAGATGTCCAACAGCATCTGCTCAAGCAGCAGCCAGCGCTGCCCACTGCCTCCACCAGCTGCTAATAAGACCCCTGGTCTGAGGAACATCTGCCTGCTGAGACCACCAACAGCATCAGTGTCTACCGCTCGTTACACATCAGGTGGAGAAACCCCTCTATCACTTACAATCATTTCAGGAGGCCAAGTGAGAAGACATACATCCTTTATGTAGCAATATGCAACCTGGGGGAAAGTGGGAGTAAGAAAGGAAGGGTCTTAAGCCAGTCGAGTGGAAGGGGTGAATGCGAAACCTCTGGAATTGCCCCAAGAAAGTGGGATCCAATAATGCCTAAAGAGTCATTAAAAATCTGTGGAGTGAGGGCAGGGAGACAGCACGCTTTTAGGGGTGACAAAATACAGGAGGACAACGTGCGCCTTACGTGACGTACGTCCCAGTCATCACCCCATCATCAGGGAAATTTCACCTGCAAAGAAATAGGACTTTGCTACAGCACTGTAGCCTTTTCCATCCTCACCGACTTATTTGGGATTTTCTCCTCCCTCGTCTCTTTTTACCCACTTTCACTCATTCAAAAAAGCCATGTAGTCCTCCTCTCTTGGAGGCACCATGGCCTGGATTTCGCAAGACAAATTCCTCTGCATTTCAGCCTTATCGGCTTCCTCTGGCCTCCAGCTCTCAGGGGCTCGCACCCCCCATCCCGAGCACCCTCTGTCTGGGCTGGTGAGGTCTTATTCCTTCTCCTCTATCTTCTTCTTCCAAGACAACAAAATCTTACCAGCTCCAGAAGAGCAGAAAAGCCTGTTGGGTCTCCGAGGCCACCAAGGGGCAAGTGCAGTATCCAGTTCCCCATATGAGAAGATGCAAAAGACACTGCCCAGCAGGGACAACTCATGATTCCCTGTATTGCCCCAAGTACCGAGCTCTGCAACGCTCCCCAACAGTCCCCAGCAGCAATGGGATCGCCACGGCTGCTATCGTAACACATGTATTCAATTCTCTCCCGTTATTGCTGCAAATTAACTCGGCTCAGCTTTCCACCTCCTCTACATACCAACGGCATACGCATCCTAAAAATCTGCCCTTATCATCCTCCAAAACATTCCCGATTGCTCAGATATTGCCTTGCATTCGAGTTATGACACAGATCTCTGTGCCGGCTAACACGAGACTATATTGCTCAGCAAACGCGGGGGGACTATGGTTACAAGAAAACATCGAATGCAGAGCAACCAGTCTCGAATAAAATTGCATAACGAATGGGAACAGCAAACTTGAGGGGAAAATAAAATTTAAAAAAAAAAAAAAGAGCTTCAAGGCTGCCAAAACCGAGCCATTGATTACAGCGCATTTGATCCATTTGCATGCAGAGAGCTTTGCTTTGGAGCCGAGATGGAAACAGAGTCTTAATATAGCTGGAGAGAAAATATCCTTCTTGCACTCTCCTAACTGCACTTTGATAGGAAGCAGCCACAGAGCAGATGGTGCCTATATATAATCACCAGACCTATTATCCCAGCCTCTTTTAGTAATTTGAAGGATGTGATAACCACAAGGAGAGCGGCAAATATTCCCCCTCCCTCCCTCCCTTCCCCCTGCTAAGAAAAATATCCCAAAAAGAAAAAAAAAGAGGAGGAAGCTATAATTATGGTAACGATTAAAAGAATTTCCAAATGAAGTAAATAACTATTTTGTGCACTGCTCCTTTAAACCAGAAGTCAAAAGTTAATTAAATAGCAGCATGTTACTGAGTCAGGAGAACACAACAAGTCCCCGTGCAACGCCGCAGTCGGGAGGGAGATCGGAGTCGCTTCAGATGAATCCAAACCCCAGCACTCCCTTCCCTCCCCACTGCCCTCCTGCCATTTCTCTGCAGCTGCTCTTTGATGGCAGGGGGAAGGAGAGCTCATCTGTCTCCATTTCTTTACTTGCCAGAGCCTAGAGTTGCACGGTTTCAAAGGATGAGCGATGGAGAGGTGATTCTCTCTGGGGGTTCTTGCCCCATGAAGATGCTCAGGAAAACATCACAAAAGTCATGTTTATGATGGTGCGAAGGAAGGCTGGGGAAAGGTGGTGTCGGGAGGCTGTTGTGGAAGAGCAAAAAAGGTTTTAGGGGGGCTTCGCATGCCTCTGCCAGCATGGAGCCTTCCTCCCCTTCTGCGGGCACCTGCTGGGCACCCCAAAAGTGCCTGCTGGCAACTAGGAGCCCAGGGGTGAGTTGGTGAGAGCAAGCCCTAGCTGTAGGCAGCTGGAGGCATTACTCATCAGGCACTTTACGGACATAAGTTAATAGGGGAGGCACCAAGAAGCATCCCCGGGTACCTGGCACCCAGTCAGTGCCCCCGGCCACACGCCGACAGTGGCTCTGGTGGTGACGCAAACTGCAGATGGCTTCCGCGCCTCTTCCAGGTCAGAAGCGTGATTCATTGGTGACAGGAATCCCAAGGACAGTAGGATAATGCACAAAACCATTGCTGCTGCTTCTTAACGCCCCTCTCCAAGGCACCCGGGTTGCGGTAAGGGAAGTGGAGGCAGCATCGGAGTCGCAAGCTTCAAGCTCCCCCCACCCCAACCTGCAGGTCGAGGATGGTGTCCTACCCCCCACTGCCAATGGAGAAGCAACTTGCTAACGGCTGTGCAATACCAGGGCATGCAGTCCCTGCCCTGAGCGCTTACGGTCGATGATTGCACCGGGATGTCGCAAGTCGAGAGGGTGGGAGCGTCCCCGGGTGCTGCTGGAATAGAGGTTCCCAAATTAGGTGGCCTCATTCCAGCCAGGAAGCTGCGGAGCCATCGCTCAGTGTATAGGGTACGTGAATTTGGGAGTGGTGCCCTGTAAGACTTGTGGGCACACGCAAGGATCAAACCTTGCATACACCATGTTTGGAGATAGCAACGGAGCGATCCCAGAGGATGCATGTGTGATATGCCCTCTTCAGGGAGGGATGGCCCCGTGCTCCCCCTCCTCTTCACCAGCCACCCAGACCAACCACCACCCCCTTCACCGCTTTCCTAACAACGGGGCTGTTTGCTAGGCCTACGGCAAGCCAGATTACGCGGATTATTTAAGTGCCTACAAGCACCATTTGGTGTCACGAGGGCTGGTTTAGGAGCACCCGCGCGGGTCTGTACCTACCAACAGCCAAAAGCAACCGGTGACATCCACATGTGCTTATGTGCCACCCACGGTATCACCTGGTGCAAGTCACTGCTGAGCCCAGCCTCGATGTCTCCTCTCCTCTTACCCTTTGGGACTGCAGTAGGACCCCTCCACCTTTTGATGACATCTCTGCCTCCGAGCATCATGGCTGATGAGGGGCCGAGCAGAGGCAAGACCACGAGATCCAGCCTGCTGCCCACGTGAAAACCCACTCGCTGCAGCATGCTCGTGGGAAACGCATTCGCTTCCCTGCCTACTCCCTCTGCTTGGCAAGCAGGTACCCATCACTCGCTCAGCACCCTGCCTACAGCAGGATCGGCGCACAGCCCAAAAGCGCTGCCTGCTGTAGGCTGCACATATGCCCCCCGTCATCGCTTGCTCCCGCACAAGAGCAGAGCGGGCACGGCGGGGAGGATCCCATCTCCGTCTGGGCTGTCTGATGCCTGGGGTAACATCAGCTCTGCTTTGCTAACTGCATCCCCCCAGAGCCATCCGCATCCCCCAGAGCCATCCGCATCCCCCCCGAGCCATCCGCATCCCCCCCCCCCACCCCGAGCCAACCGCATCCCCCCAGAGCAAACCGCATCCCCCAGAGCCATCCGCACCCTGCCCCAGCCATCCGCATCCCCCACAGCCATCCGCATCCCCCCCCCAGCCATCCGCATCCCCCCCGAGCCAACCGCATCCCCCCGAGCCATCCGCACCGCCCCCCCGAGCCATCCGCATCCCCCCCCGAGCCAACCGCATCCCCCCAGAGCAAACCGCATCCCCCAGAGCCACCCACTGCAGGCAAGAAACTTCTTCTGCCCAAAGGCTGCGTGGCTCTGCATCCTCTACGAGTGACGCTAACTGTGAACAGTAGGTCCCAGCTGAACGGGAACAGGAGAGCCACCCTCCCAGACATTGGCCTGGGGGCAATATCCAAAGCCAAGCGTTCGGCAAGGGCCAATGGGTTACTCTGTGTCACTGTATAAATCCCCCTCCCTTTTTTTTCCTTCCAGTGCAGAGCATGGTCTTTGGGAAGACAACAGTTAGGCTGAGTAGCTTCAATGACAGCCTAAGACCCCCATGGAGATGCATTGCAGGTGGGAGCTCAGCACCATGTTGCCCTTTGTCGGCCACCCCCCTTTTTGGCCAAAGACACAGAGAGAAGAGAGACCCTCTGGGAGCAAAGAGATGAAGGGAATGTGCCAAAACAGGCTCCAAGGAGGAACAGAAAGTGCTGGGGCAGCTAAACTGAAGTCTCAAGGGTAGAACAGGTTCTGATCATTGCGCAAGTACAAGAGTCCATCAAGATACTTCAATACACTGGGTAAGGAAACACTGAACACAGCAACATGGATGTTGAAAGGTGGTAAGACCAGAAGGTAGGGCCAGACCAATGTCCTGCCCAAAGTGTCTTCAAGTATCTTCACCTTGAGCCCTTGCGAGCAAGTGCACAGCAGAGATCATGGAATCACAGAATCATTCAGGTAAGACCATCAAGTCCAACTGTTAACCCAGCACTGCCAAGCCCACCACTAAACCATGGCCCTAAGCACCACATCTCCCCGGCTTTTAAATACCTCCAGGGATGGGGACTCAACCACTTCCCTGGGCAGCCTGTGCCAGGGCCTGACAGCCCTTTCGGTGAAGAAATTTTTCCTAGTATCCAACCTAAACCTGCCCTGGCGCAGCTTGAGGCCGTTTCCTCTCATCTTATCACTTGTTACTTGGACTGTATGATAGGGCTGCCCTCATCTCCTCCATTTAGACAACCCCATTTTCCCAGCCTGTATCTTGCTGCTGCACGCCCGGACCCCACAGACCCGGGTGAGCAATCTCCCTCCCTGCACCCAACGACCACCCCGGGGGCTGCCATGGTCCCAGGGTGGGATGGCTCACCTGGCCGCCCTGCTTGGAGACCAGGTCTGGGCAGTGTGGGAGCTGGGCTGATGGTGGGATGAGCACATGTAGCTGGCCCATCAACTAAAAACATCCTGGCCAGCAGACCAGCTCATGGAGAACGGGCACAGCTTGCTCTGTTTTGATTTTGGACACCTCCCTGCTAACCAGAGGGTGAGGGACACGGCACATGGAGCGACTTCAACAGCAGGAAGGAACTTTGATTACAAAACACAGCTCTGCAGTGACCACTCAAGAGCAGTAGCAGATTTTCCCCAGCACCGCTGACACCCCAAAAGGCCATTGCTCTTGTCTTCCATCACCGCTACCATCTCCAATGTTTGACGGCTTCCAGGCTGAGGACAGGTGACCGTTCATCTCCTTGCTTCCTGAGTGATGGTCTGCAGAGCTGTGGACCATATCTCCCAGGGACCAAGTGCTTTGAATTTACAGAGGGGCCAGAAAATCTGTATCTGCTGTTCAGAGCTAGAGTAAAAGATTATGGTTGAACTCAATGATCTTAAAGGTCTTTTCCAACCGAAACGATTCTATGATTCTGTGTTGTCCTCACTCTCAGTCCCATTTGCTGTTGCATTTGTGCATGTTATGCACGGATTTGAGAAAATAACTCTGCTCACACATTATCTTTTTGTACGATGACTCTGTTTTTAAGCTACAAAATTAGCAAGATATTGTAGCGATGGGACT
The DNA here is from genome assembly GCF_047370975.1 of Nipponia nippon. NCBI lineage: Eukaryota > Metazoa > Chordata > Aves > Pelecaniformes > Threskiornithidae > Nipponia > Nipponia nippon. The sequence goes on from NW_028262302.1 coordinate 27,822,537, forward strand.
CTGGCAAAGTGGGTGACTCTTAGAAATGTTCTCTGACGGTTACCTGCAACCCTAGAGGGCACGAGCAAGACAACAAATGCCCCCCTCTACCACTGCTGAAAAGCTCAAGTGTAATAAAGGCCAACGAGCTTGTAAAAGAGGAAAAAAGCAAACATTAGAGGTGTCCGCACCTGGCAGGATGAGTGCCAGGGTACCAAATCCCAGTACAGAGCACGGCCAACCGAGGAACAAGTTTCTGAAGGCAATTCCCGAGTACAAAGCTAATCACCCCCCAGCAAGAACAGCACATTTGTTTGCTTCCTGTTGTAACCTTATTAAGACTTTTGCACTCTTTATTTTTGAGCAAGCAAAACGGCACGTTTTGCTAACTTTGCATGGGAGGAAACGTGTCACCCTGCCTAAGTCAAATATACGCTGAAGACACACAAACCCCTTCAGGTGTTGTTGCAAATCTACACAGAGGAGAGCGTTGTACTTGCAAGCTGCCCATCAACCCAACACAAATCAGGGTGGTCCTGCAAGTTAAAACATGCAGTTATCCCGTTATCAAACTCAGTTTGGATACTGGGTATGACGACAGGGTCGTCTCTGGTGGTAGGCAGTGAGCTGTTGCACAACAGTGTAGGGGAGGACGACTCAGGAAACCCACACTCCGTTCATGACAAGGGCTTTCTTGGTGTTGTTTTTTCCACCTCAATTCCCCGATGACCTGGGGAATAACTCCAGAATCTTGTTCATCTGCTCTCTCACTAGGGAGTCCATAACTGGGGCAAATGTAGGGAAAACCCAGCAAGCCACGTCATGCACACACATGCCAACATACAATTTAGTAGCTGCAGATCTGCCTGTAGGGCAGTAGTTGGGATTGAGTCTCTTCTGAGAAGAAGCAACACGAGAGAAAGCCCTTCCCAGGACAGCAGGGTCTCCACAAGCCGGCACTGGGCTTGCCCCAGAGCCAGCAGCCCCTGGTGGGATCTTCATATAAGAGTTCATGGGACGGTCTTTCCTCCTGCCACCAGCATCTCTACTTTTCTTGTGGTATGGGGAGTTTGGTCACCAGTACATCTTGCTGGTGCCACCTGAGCATGACTCTGAAATGTAAGCATTTCTCGAGAGCTGAAGGTGCAAGGGGAGAGCCATGAATCTGGACTGGCATGTATGGACGGAATTACGCTGATTTATTCCTTCTCATCAGCTCTAGGACAAGATAAGACATTTTCTTTTTCAGGACAAGGAAGTTATATAGGTGAGTATTTCTCCTGCATTGCACTTGCTCGCTCTCCTTCTCTCTTTCCTTGTAGGCAAACGACATCAGATTTCTGGCAGAGACTCCCATGGGAAGGGTGTAGCAGGTCTGAGCACCCGGCATCTTTCCCATTTATGCTGAAGCGGAAGGGTGGCCGCAGACTGGCAAACAGCTTTGCTGGTCCAAGGACCTCTCTGTTCACTCATAGGGGAACCCAGGCAGCACAGCGACACTGAAATCCCAGCATCTCTCCTGTATGAACTCAGCCCCGGTGCCTGGGATTTCTGCTCTGCAGGATATTCCATAGCAAGGTCTCTGACTGTATCTATCCACCACTGACCTGTGATGCACACCATCACCTTGTCCCCTGGTGCCACACACGCCATGCCTCCAAGCACTGGTACCACTCCAAGCGACCCAGGGTGCACACACTAGGGACACACTGGGTGCTCACCCACGGACATGACTGTGGGGCACCACCAGCCATGCACTCAGATACCACCATTACCAGTCCAGGGACCTCCTCCTCTTCTTGGAAGGACAGACAGGAGACAGACTCCTAGACCAACAAGGCTCCAGTAAGATCAAGCACTGCCTACCTTCCTCTGGGCCATCCCCTGCCAGAAAGAGCCTGCAACATCTGGCTCTTAATTCAAATATTTGGGGCAAGTTACTGTTGCTCCGGCAATAAAACCAAGAGCTTCTGCCCCTGGGCAGAGACTTGCCCCTGGGAACCTGCTCTCCACGGGGAGTTTAAGTGCCCTGGCACTACACCAGAGGTGAGTGCATAGGAAAATCTCCCCATACGTTGATAAAAGAAGTAATACTGTTATCCCCAGGTTATATACTGGGAGCAGAGGACCAAGACACTCTTCCAGCAGATGCATGTCAGAGCCAGGAACCAATCCTTACCTCTTTAGCTGTGGTTCAACAGGCTTGCTATTGCCAACCGGAGTTGCTATCGCTCCTGCCAAACCTTGTGCTTTTCTTTTTCTTTTCTTGCTCGCAGACCTTACGGTCCAATTCAGACCGGTGTACCTGCACCCCACCTTCTCGGTGCTGGACAAGCATATTTAACAGCAGACCCTCCTTCTCCTCTGCACATGTTCCCTTCCGAGCAGGCGGAAAACACAGGGTTAAGCTACGCTGTACTTCCATTTGACAACCAAAACCGGCATGCCATCAGATCATGCTCAGGTGGAACCAATTACACAGGGGAAAGGAAGGAGCCAGAGCCCTGATGCAAGAAGCTCCTTGGTCTGCAGCTTTGGAAGCCAGCTGCTTTTTTCTGTCCTTTCAGAGTTTCCAGGCCCCATCTCCACTGCAAAGGTGTTGTGCAACCCGGCTGTTTTGCAATTGCCGCCTGACTCGGCCGTGGAGCTGGGGCTCTGGGCTTTACCCTGTCCCACCGTGCCTGCAGCAGCTCTGGCCTCCTGCCCACCTGCGCTCCCATGCCCACGCCAAGGCCACCTTTACTCCCAGAACACTAAAGCTTGGTTTAAAGTTGCAGCTCAAGCTTTGTGGGATGCGCTGAGAAAGCAGAGAGAAGCCGTTATGGTGATGCAGTGGATGGGCATGAACTTCCATCGCTTCGGGTGAGTCCATACCCTCAGATCGCTCCAGACCCAAACGCGACGACGCTGGTCCTGCTCCTGGATCACCATTACTGTGGTAAATCCAGAGCAATGCCTTCAGAGCGCTCCGGACTTGCCCTGCAAAGGTTGGAGAACTCCAGCAACATCTCCTCAAACCTTAGCTAACACCAGCCAGCACCGTTAAGAGAGAGAGCTGGTGATAAACCAAGCCTGAACCAAGTCTCAAAGCCTGGGTCTAGGTCGAGTCAAAGACAAGGACAGCACAAAGCAAATCGTCACGTGAGCTTCACCTACCCATATTTAAACCCGACGCCGTAATAGCGTTACACCTAATTATGCCACAAAACCAGACAAAAGTACCTCGGGCAAGATCACCACGTTACTCCTCAGGGAAAGGCTTTGCCCCATTTTGATGTCAGGAACAGGCGGTGTCTTGCGGGGCCAGGTCGGGGAAGGCTGTGCCCTGCAGGGTGTTGCTGGATTAAGCCCCTGCCCAGATAAACACCTCCAAGTAAGAGGGAGAATTTAAAAATAGTAACACTAAAACCTAAACAAACAGTAATGGTTTGAGGGCTTTGCTTTGGAATAAAAGATTAATGGATGTATTGATTGACTCAAGGGGCTGGGACAAAGGCTGACAGCCGTGTTTATTTTTTAGCATCTGTCTGTGGACTTACTGTGCTTGTGTCCGAGCAAATATTGCGTTAAGGAAGCTTATGAACTGACACATGAAGCTTGGTTGGGTTGTCTCCAGCTCAGGCCGCGGGCTGTCTGAAAATGCTGCCACCAAAATACGTTAGCAGGAGTTACAACAGCTTAATATTTAGGAGCAGACTGGGCTGAAGATGTGTTCAGATGCCTCTGCAAAGCTACTCAGCCTTAGAAATACGTGTTGAACCTGGTGTGACACTTGGGGAAAAGGTTCCCTGAATATGGACTCTATAAATCTTGCAGCTCAGAGCAAGACAGTGTTGAGCTGCCCTGGCACCACAAAAAGCAGCTACTGTGGGATGCCAGGAAGGACCGGACCAGGCAAGGGCTGCCGTGCCGGGACTTACGGCAGGGGATGCTGCAGCAAAGCAAGCGGCAGAGATGGAGGAGGGACGCAGCTTTCCAGCAAAAGACCAGGGTGAAGTGCAGGGCTGTACAGCCCCTGCTGACGGACCCACAAATGCTCCTGTTCCAGTGCTGTGCACACCTAATTCTGGAGAATTTAGGAAAAACCTCAGCAGTGCGGCAGCTCGGGCACTGCTGAGTAATTTGGCTGTTGCCTGGCTTTTGGCACCTTCTGCTAATGCTTGGGGAGCCTGTTGGGCCAGAGGTGGGTCGCTACTTCTGCTACGAGCTAAGTCTGCGCGCAAAAAGGTTCAAAGAAACACAAAGGGATTTTTGAAAAGCACCCTTCAAGACCTAACGCATCTTGCAGAGCTCCAGCCACGGTCAATGATTAACCTGCTGCACCCATTGGACCTCCCTGCTTCCAGCTCTCGACACGAGGAACCAGATCCCTTCTGAAACTACCTATTCCCACTGCCTCCCCGGCATACAAAGCCTCCGAACTGCCAGGCATGCAAAAACCACAAGGAAGAACCCCCCAGAAAATAATCCCTGGAGACGGTTAACAGACCAATTGCAAATACATTCATGATTCTTCTCACCCTGCCTCCTTGTTAAGCCTTTCCCATGCAGCTTGGTCACCCTGAAACTGCTCTCCTCCGCAGCGCAGGGACCCAGCTCTCGGAGAAGCTGAACCTCACACAATCCCATGGCAGCAGCAGCCAGGGCTTCAAAGACGGGGGACGGGATGGGCATGATGTTCAGAGTCGGTGGAGAAGCTGCGACCCTTCTGCTAAATCCCCATGTGGCAGAGCAGGCAGCGCTGCCTGCAAGGATGGATGCCGGAGGGGCAGGGACCACGGTGCTACAGCAATAAACCCACAGCTGCGTTTCTTATCATCATTGACTTGAAACACCACCTAAAACCCCACTGATCACAGGAGAAGGAAAAACCCAGAAGCCTTAAGTGACCATTTTAAAGCTTTAAGCTATTTAACTGTGGGTTTCCACACACTGATAGAGAAGCCAGTGCCCTCACCGCAAGAAGCTTTTCCTCCCCAAAGCGCTCTCTGCATCCTTTGTATCTAGGGAGATGCCAAGCATCTTGGAGAGAGACCTCCTGAACGCCCCAACGCGAAGGAGGGCGTCCAGCCTTGCAGGTGAGATGGTGGCAGTCACCCAAGGTGACAGCAAGGCAAGCGTGACAGCCCTCCACAGAGGGAGCGGGTGGGCAGAGGAGCTCTTGAACCCTGCCGAGAAGATGCTTTGCTCCCAAGGATGGCTCATAGGCATCAACGCCTGCTTTAAAAAACAGTTATAGCTGCACTACATCTTCATGCAAACCCAGTGACACATCTGCAGCCATGGTGCTCTGCAGCATCTCTGAGCGTCCAAGCCTTGGGCTGGGCTCTGCACCATCCACCGCTCCCATCAAAGCCTGGCAGGGCCTCCAAGGGGGAAGAGCCGCCCAACTCTCCTGGAAAACACTCAGGACTGTGCATCTAAACCCCCTGATCACCACCAGCTTCACACCTCTATGTGCTGCAGATACAAGGGAACGTTTTCAGATACGCCCTGAAGATTGTGGATCCCAGCCCTGCTTCCAAAAATGATGCCTGCGCTTTGGGGCCCCAATCCCATTTCCTCCCAGTAAGTCACCAGGTCACTTTTGGACTTGCCTCAAGTCCCCCAGCTCACTTTTGGACATGAAGCATCAGCTCCCCGCTTGCTTTAGGAACTCTTGAAACGTGAACTGCAAACCTACATGGAGCTACATGAAATAAAAGGAGCTCCCTTCGATAACATATATTTTTTGCTCTTACAGCTTGGCTGTTTTTCCCTCCTCTCCAGCTGCCAGGTCTTTAAAATCCCACAGGACTAGAGAGAGAAAAAAAAAAAAGGCAGGCAGGAAATAAAAAAGCAGGTAGGGGAAAGGAGAAAAAAAAAAAAAAGGAGTTTTCTATGGCCCAGATGAACCTAGCCCCTTTGCTAACCACGGCAAAGCGATATTTTCTAGCGGGATGAGGGGGACCATGCTGTGAAAAGCAGCCGTGGGTGGCCGTCCCCAGAGCTTCCCGTGGGTACTTACTGGTGCTTGTGCTAGTGCCGATGGTGTTGATGGTTGTGGGGACGGAGGAGGAGGAGTAGAGGGGCAGATGGCCGTTCTCGCACGCCAGGTTTTTGTCCTGCCAGCTGGAAGCGCTGACGCTTATGCCCGAGTCTCGAGAGTTTTGCCATCCGTTGAGTTTGTCGTCGGAGTTTTGTCTTTGGTGATAGTAGTGCGTCTGCCCGTAGTCCACCGAATCCGACCGACCTCTGCTCTGGCTGCCGAAGCCACCCGACGTGCGGTCCTCCAGGTGGTTGAGCCACATGGCCAGGGCACTCCTGTCCTCTAAGGAGGTGGCAGGGTGTATCAAGGCGTAGGACAGCAGCTGCCTGCTCTCCTCGATGTGTTGGTTGTGTTCGATCGAGTGGGCCAGGATTTTAGGCAAGAGTTTCATGTATTCGACTTTTGCCTCGATGTTTCCGGGCTTCAGTAAAGGCAGGTGGGTTAACAATAGGGAAATCACTTTATCCTTGGATTCCTGTTGCCATTGGTTAATGATTCCTGTTGAAGGAATAGAAAAAAAAAAAGAGAAGAGAATTGAGAAATCGGCAAACAGAGCTAATAAAGAAATAAATAGACCCTGGCAGGGTAAATAGGACACGCCAAAGGGATGCCTGCATGCGTGATGCCACTGCATGAGCATCTCCCGGGCAGGCAGGGTCACCGCTCTCTGAAAACCAAGGTCACGGCACGGTGTGCTGAACTGGACATCGAGAGTTTCCAGATGCTCCCGAAAATCATTCAAAAAACCAAATTACACCCACCTATACAGCCACGTAGCTCCACTGCTGTTGTCCTAATGTTAATTAAAGTCACGATTTGGCCCAAATTTTCCGTATCGTTGCAGATTACACAAAATACTACACAAAACCTCCACATGGATAAACTTAACCTTTTAAAAGCACTGCTTGGAAAATGGAAAAGGTCAAGATTCAAAGGAGCTAACACAGGCAAGACCGCAGGGGGCAAAGGGAAGAAGCATCCCAGCGCGGGAGGCAATAACCAACCCAGGGTGCTGGTCCCTCCGCCAGCCTGGCGCAAGGAGCTGCCCCAAAGTTGTGGAGGGAAGGGCTCAGCTGAAGCAGCCGCTGAGCTATTGTTCCTCTGTTAGCTCACCGCAGATAGGAGAGGTTTTAGAGGTGCAGAATAAAAGCAAACCTAGGATTTAGCTTTAAAGATATGCAAAAGGAATAGTCAGGGAATTACAAACTGGTCACTTAAACTCCCGGAAAACTGATGGAACAAATAATGAAACAACCTATTTGTAAGCACTTAGAAGATAACAAGATGATAAGTGACTGCCGACACCGATTTGTCAAGAACAATTTAATTTCCTTCTGCGACAGAGTAACTGGCCTGTGAATAGCTGGAGAAGCAGTCAGCGCCGTATATCTTGATATTCATTAGGTGCTGCCACACATGGCTTCCTCAGCAGCACACCAGAGAAACACGCTCAGGTGAAACTACTCTAATGTGGGCACACAATTCATCAGAAAACCATATGGAGAGAGTCCTTACTGGCGATTCACCATCAGACTGGGAGGATGTGCTGGGCAAGGAGACTTGTCCCGGCCGTGACACTACCCAGTATGTCACTGGTGACACGGGTGATGTGATAAATGTATTCGACGTGCAGGTATCACGCTAGGAGAAATTAAACCACTCCAGAAAACTGGATTAGAAGACAAACAATGTGAAAACTTGGAGAAAAGTCAGAAAAAATCAGCTGCATTAAGTAGGTGCAAGCATCTGCATGCAGGTGGGAACAAATTGCTGTGCAGCACCAGGCAGGGAAGAGCCTGGGGTCAGGAAGCATCACAGGCTGGACATCAGTCAAGATGCCGTGTTGCACATGAAAACTGCACCAGCCAGCCTGTGATCTGTCTGAGAGGTGAAGACCGGTGTGGACAAGCTGCTCTCCATGCCTCCTGGGGATTGTAGTAATAGGTTTGACTTGCAGCAAAGGGAATGAGGTCGGACATGAAGAAACTACATCCTACGGGTAGGGCTAGTGATGGGCAGGGAGAGGTTGCCTACAGACGTTGTGAAATCTCCATCACTGGAGGTTTTTCTGAACAGCTTGTACAAACACCAGCCAAGGATAGCTCAGGATCTACCTAGACCACCCGACTGACGCTTCCCAGCCCCAGGTCAGTCTCTCCTCCAGCGTTTACCAAACCCCTCTATGAAGCCTTCAAACTTTCAGTCCCTGTAGCCAGCTGTGCCTAAGGGTGCCACAGCTGAACCATCTGGTGAAAAAGGACTTCCTTCTGTTTGCTTTAAACCCACTGCCCAAAACCACCAAGTGAAATGCCCAGAGTTCTCATGTTATTAAAAAAAACCCCAAACTTTACGTTCTCCCTCCCTGTCTGCTGTGTCCTATCGACACTGTAGAGGAAGCTGCTCCAAATCATTGATTGTCCCTATATCCGTCATGTGTTTTTGAGCTAGGGTAACCGAACCCACACCTGTGAAACGAAGATCTGGATGTCCATCTGTAGGATAACCCATCAGGTTCGCTCTTGGGAAGACCCACGCTGCCTTCCAGCAGCTAACCCAACCCTTCCACCACCCCACCAGAAGAGGGGTATTACAGTAGGGCCTTTTCCCAATTACGACCAAACCCTGCAAGTCGGTTCCCCAACACCACTGCGGTGGTGAGCAGCACTCACCCCTCCAGCTTTGCCTTCCCAGTTTGAAGGCATGCAACTGTTTTAATAGGAAGCCACTAGATGGCTTGCTGGAAACGCCGACGGCTCTCGCTGGAACTTTCTGCAGTGGTATTTACTTCTCCGCAGACCCACCCCTCCTCCAGAGCTGTTTCCCGACCCGGCCAGTGGTGTGCCCAAGCCATCTCCTGCCACTGTGCTGAGAGGCGCAAGGGACGTGGCGTGGCACAGCTTTGGTGGAGAAGAAACCACTTCATTTGCAGCAGAAGCGAGTTTTGGTGCTCTGGATGTGCTCCAGTGCCTGCGGAGATGCTGTGAGGTTGCTTTGGTGCTAAAAAATGGGATTTGGAAAAGCAATGCTCAACCTAAGTGGAGCTGTAAAAAATACACAAATGTAGTGGGACTCAAGGTCCACCAGAGCATCTCCGTATTTTCCATACGCAGATGTAACTGCTACAGGCAAAGCTTCCCGTCGTGCTTAATCCCACTTCTCTGTCCCCTTTCTCTCCCCTCCTCTTGGGTTGAAAGCCCATCTTATTTTCTCCCCTCCTCCTGCAGAGGCATGCCTCCCATTCCGTTATCACCCCCATGTTTTATCATTGCCATCGGGGCGATTCGGCAGCACTTTCAGGCCGGCACCACCTGCGGAGAGAGGCTGCGGGACTTTGCAGCACCTCGGATAAACTGAGAAATCAAAAGATCATTACAAAAAGGCATGCAATGCACTGCTAAAAGAAGTCGGTGCCACTTGTACATAGGAACTCGGTAGCAAAATACATGAAGAAAAAGTAGAGCGTGGTGCAAACTGGGTGCAGGGGAGGAGGAGAAGGATGGGGGAGGCCAGAAGGATGGCCATGGCCAGACTCCTCTTCCTCGCACGGGGAGGGGCTGAGCATGAAAGTCACCACCGGGGAAACACAGGATGGTGCCAGAGCCGCTTCTTGGGAAACTTGCCCCAAGAGATTTGGGGGTTTGAAATCACAACCCCAAAAAGATGGAGCATTGATCTGAAAGCCCGCGGCTGCCCCGGCCCGGGCAGGAGCCGCTGTCCTGCTCAGCCAGCAGCAAGATGTGCACAACTAAACAAAAATGGAAAATAATTAGATCCGAAAAAGGTTTGTCTCTCTCCGACATGGGGCGGAAGGTCAGGCTTAATCCTATCTGCCAGAAAACAGAGGGATCTGGAGAGGGCGGCGGCAGCAGGAGGAAAGCTGGGCAGGGGGAGTGGGGCCAGTGACCCCCCGAAGCCCCTCTCCACCCTCTCCCGAACACAGGAGCCCCCGCATCAGCTCCCTGCCTGCTTCCACACACGCCGGGACACCTGGGCTGCCTCACCCTTTATTGCCAGAACAAGGCCCCCAGTCAGCTGCGGTTAGGATGTGCCCTGGTCTTGGGCTTCCACGTCCCAGGGTCCCGGCATGCTACCTGCAGTGGTGTACGGGGTGGCAGGCACTAATCCCATTACAGCTTCATTAGTTCCCCCGGGATGCTGCTGCAAGGATGCCCGATGCTTTCCGTCACATGGTTTTCGCTGCTCTAAGGGATGGCAAGACTATTGGTATTTGCAGCAGGCAAATCTGAGCATAGAGAAAGCCCCAAAGTTAGAAACTCCACCTTGCTGCTTTGAAACTCCCCCAAATCCCTGTCCTGCCCGTTGCTGTCATTGCACTGACATCTCCTTTTGGAGATGAGCTAAAATACTAACTAACAAGGGCCCTAAGGAGCCAGATCCCATCCCAGCCCTGTGACCTCTGTACTGGGAAGGGATGGGAGCTGCCAGTTCACCCTGAAGCAGAAAATCCCAATTTTCATTATGGGACTCTTTTTCTTGGGTGAGAAGCTGAATGAAGCGGGATGTTAAACTACCTTCTAACTTAGGATTACCTACCCAATACAATTTTGGTGCCATACAGCACAGCTGATGCATGTGTAGGGTGCCTGCAAATAAATATAGCACCAAATATAGCCGGGTCCTGCTTCCAAGGCTGAAACCTGTGCTGCGCTATGAATAGGTCCAATGCTATCCCTGAAACAGGGGCTTTCTGCCTTGAGAAAGAGGTGATGTTTGTCAATTTAATAAGGGCTCATCGGATTTCTCTGTCACAAATCTGCTTAATCACTTCTGGATCCCTGCAAACTGTTAATTGCCTTCATGTCTGGTGGCGACGGATCCACCTCTAACGCCGCACTGCGTGAAGGACCTTTTTGCCATTACTTTGAACCTGCCTCCTGATAGATGACTGCGTTATTTCAACCGCCAGCAAAGCACGTGGAGCTCCTGAAGCTGTTAATGATGTACCGGGAACAGCCGCAGTTTTCCAAAGGTAAAGCCAGCGTGCATGGACAAAGGCAGGGAGATACACAGTCCCCGTGGACGCCTGCAAAACCCAACGCAGGCGGCACACTGGTGCCTGCATTTAGAAACCTTGAAGTACCTAACTGCCTGTTTTTTTCTCCTATTTTTGATTTTTGATTTTTGCAAACAGACCTCTGGCCCCCACCTCGAAAACACCGACCCTGCCTGGAGGGATGGCCGAGAGGAGCTGTCAGCACAGGCACACGAACGCGTCTGTCTCACCAGGTGAGACGTCTCCAAGGAACAACGGCAATGCGGGATACCTCTCAAGTGCTTAAAAAGACCCCAGAAAAGAACCAACCCCAACCAAGATAAACCTTTTCATTTTAAAAGCAGAAATTGGGTTATCCTCCTGTTGTCATATACAGCTTATCACATTTCACAAGTGAAGCAGACAAATATGTTCACTGGGGTTTTGACGAAGCAGGCGAGATGAATGATGTGCAATTTATGAGCTAGACAACAGCTTATCATGAGTAACAAGGACAACAATTAAAGACTGGAAGTGTTTTAAAAACTGCCCAAGGATTTTCTGCATGACAAAGAGTACGTTCGAATAGCAGGCTTGGTATCATTGCTCCACAATGGTAAGCCAGTGCATTTAAGGGCTCCAGTTGTCAGTAAACTGGTCTTAAATTACTGTTTTATTATGCCCTCGTTTTCAGTTTAACAACATTTTGCATAAAAAGTTCTCAAAAGCCCATTCAGATCATTCGTCCAAGCAAGAAATGACTAAGAGTTCATGTGCACATCTGAAAGGCACCCACCAAACAGAGCACCTTCACAGCAGAGCTGAACGGACCGTCACTCTCAGATGTACTCAGGGAGAAAACCCAGGAGTTTGTACCAAAAATTTAGGCTGGGATCCCTGATCTTGCAAAATGACATGCTGCAGCATTAGGGATTGGAGGGGGCAACTGGGTGCTCCTTGGTGGCAACCAAACCCTCCTAGGGACAGACAACACTGAGGTTTTCATGCCCTGGATGGCCAACAGCAAAACCAAAATCCAATCCATGCTTAGGCAACTTGCAACTGCTTCAAGTGAGCTTGAAATCGGCAGCCCCGGTGCAAGTGATTGCTATTTCTGGGTTTGCAGGAAGGTTTTGCAGGAGGCTTTCCTCAGCAGCTCCCAGAAGAGGTTCCCATTGTTCGCTGTTTCCTGGATTACCGACGTGGCACCGGCTCTGGGAGATGGGCAGAGCTACATGGAGGCACCCGCTTTTTCGGCAGAGGCAGAAAAATCAGTGCCTGGACTCCTCCTGCTGCATAAAGACCCAGCAGCACATCACTACCCATCAGCTCCTCCATACATGCATGCAAGATGCTGCGCTTCCATCGAAATCACCAAAATCTGCAGCAACCAAGGTCATCGCCAGAGTCAGTGCTGGTATCTAACACCTATTATAGCTGCATGGGTGTCTTCATCATTTCAGGGCAAAAGGGGTCAATAAACTTGACCCTGCATATGAACACAGCCCAACAACCTCTGTTCGGCCAAAACGTCATGTCCCAGTGAACGGCCACCAAGAGACAAACCCCAACCCTACGTCTACTGGCTATTTGTTCCAGTGTGCCCTCAACACTTCAGTCTGCCTTCATTTGCAGTTGAATTTATCTGGTTAAAGCTTGAATTTATCTGGCTTCAGGATAAATTTTGGTCTGAATTAAAGAGCTCCCTGATGTTCTGCGTTTTCTGAAGTGAAGGTATGTGGGACTCAGCACTCAAGTTACCTTCTACTCTTGTTTCTGGTAAGCTTAGCAGAAGCTAAATGTCCTGTCTCTAACAGGTCGTGGCTCTATGCTCATTTACCCGGAGCCCATGGCAACGCTTCTGCTGGCTCTGTGACTTCCAGCACCCATGTGAATCCCGTCTTATTTGGCCTGGTGAAAAGCATGAGTGGGGTGGAGAGACCATATCCCATCTCACACAGGGTGGTTTGCAGCAAAACTAAAGCAGAAGAGTAAAAAATGAAGATATTTCAGCCACAAGTCTGAATTTGCACTGAGCATACCGACCAAGGGCAGGCTGCTGCCAGTCCCAGCCTTCCTGCAACTGGATGAACTGGTCTGCGAGACGGTCCAACTCCCCACCACCCATCACACAAATCTTCCCTCCAACGCGGCTTTGGATGCAAACCTCTGCCCTGGCTCCCGCTGCAGCAGCTTGACTGAAGGTGAACTGCAGCATGTTTCCAGACGAAGGGATTTCAATTATTATTTGCAGTAATTAGCACCTGCACGCCGACCCATTCACAATACTTTGTTTGGGTGAATTTACATCATTCTTTTCCCAAATCAGCCTCACTCAAAAGACCAACATTAAAGAAAACAAAGTGAGAACCCTGTTGGAAACCCTCTCTGTACCCCATCCAGAGCACATCAATACCCTTGCCGTTAAACCTGGCAGCCTTCTCCCTCCACAACAGGCCAAATAATAAGAATTTCAGCATGTGCCTTTTCGTTATTGCAACCGACACTAATTAAAAGAAAAAAATCTCGACAATAAAGGTTATTGCAGATCTGCCGATTGCACAAGACAGAGATGCAAGCTGCCATTGAAACGCCAGTGAACCTGAATCCTGCTCCTCGTCTCACCGAAATCAATGCAAAAGTGCACCTAACACAGGCAAGAAGACACCGATGATGTTTCTAAGCACATCTACATGCCAGGAGGTTGCAGCATGGTGTGTAAACCCTGCCAGCTTCCCCCTGCTACATTCAAACGGGTTTGAATTTATGCCTGTGCTACAGCTGACCTCAGCACGGAGCGGGAGGACCTAATCCTATACGTCTGAAGGCAATGGGAGCCGTGCCAAACAACATCGTGCCTGCTGGATCCGGCACCCGCGGCTTCATGGCACCTCCCGCGTCTCGGCACTGCAGCGGCCAGGAGAGGCCAGCTCTGCATCCCGGGGACCGCTTCTTCCCAGGTCCCCAAAACCACTCGGTCCTGGCGGATAACGCGGGATTTGAAAGAGGAAAAGCCAAAAAAACCTCAAAGCCAGCTTTTTGCTTTCACTGCATCCCATGCAGGTCTAACAGCCTGACTTGGGGAGAAATTTGGGGAGCAGTGGCAAAGCTCTTTACCTGTAACAAGCCTTGACTAGGAGCTGGGAACAGCCAGGAGGTCTGCAAACAAGCCCAGGTCACCAGGAGGGCTTGGGGACTGGTATTCGTGGCAACTGGGGCTCTGCACCTTCCCTCCTGGAGCACCCACCCCAACAGCTATGAACCCCTAGGTCCAAGGTGGCTGCACAGCTTAGTGCTACCCCAGCATCTTTGGTCTATAATGAGATATAAAAAGGCAGTCACTGAATTCCCCCTTTCCCTAGCTGGTCGGCTTCCGTGCAGATTTAAGTGCAGATGACTTCTTTGAAGGACAGAAGGACCTTTTGTTCATCGGCATCCATAAGGAGAGGACAGACAGATGGCAATCTGCAGCTTGTATCACGCAAGGCACGTGCATGATCTCCCTTCTCCAACGCCCACAACCCACCTTGCACCCCGGCTCTGCGACGGTGCCAAGGAGAACCAGCACTCGACGGAAAATTTGCCAGTGATGCCCTGCAACCTATCGGTTCACATGGTGCTGGCTCTCCTCCGTGTTTCCAGCAGCTACATCACATTCTAAGAGGCTAAAAATACATTAAGTACTTTCCTAATGTTTCTTTTCCACCCGAGCGGTTGCTTCAGAGAAGCTCCAAGCAGGAGGGGAGGTGAACAGACCAATGTGGATGCAGGGAAGAGATCCCATAAAAATGGAGCAATAGGCACGGCATGTCCCGCAAAAGGAGGTGGCCGGGGAAGTCCCTGCTGCAGGCAACACTGCTTCCTTGGAAAAACAAAGGCAAGAAACATGCAGCCCTCAAAAACAAAGTGTTTCTGATTATACTGCAGGATTCAGCACTGACAGGAGCACAGAGAATTTCAGGAAGGAGCATCTTCTCCATCTTCAACGACCAAGATTAAGAAGCTCCATGTAAATTAACTATGTGATATCCCTTTGACTTATTAAATGTAACAGCGCAAATTTAACTAGTGAAAACAATTCTGTCCAAAAGACACAACCTTCTTGCAACTGCCCCAGCATCCCCCTGCATGCAACGGGCAAGTTCTTCAACACCCATTGCCAAGGCAGCATCGATGAGTTTGCCGGCACAGCTGGGTTGCAAGAGGCATGTTGGCCATCATTAGCCTTCTTTTCTGTACTTCATAAACAGTGTGTCCCTGCTGGGCAGTGCTCCGCAACAAATCATAGAATCACAGAGTCACAGAATGGTTTGGGTGGGAAGGGACCTCTAAAGCCCATCCAGTCCCACCCCCTGCAATGAGCAGGGACATCTTCAACCAGACCAGGTTGCTCAGAGCCCCATCCAGCCTGGCCTTGAATGTTTCCAGGGATGGGGCTCCTACCACCTCTCTGGGCAACTTGTGCCGGTGCTTCACCACGCTCATTGTAAACGTCTTCCTTATATCCAGTCTGAATCTACCCTCTTAGTTTAAAACCATCACCCCTTGTCCTATGGCAACAGGCCCTACTAAAAAGTCTGTCCCCATCTTTCTTATAAACCCCCTTTAAGTACTGAAAGGCCGCAATAAGGTCTCCCCAGAGCCTTCTCCTCTCCAGGCTGAACAACCCCAACTCTCTCAGCCTTTTTTCATAGAAGAGGTGTTCCAGCCCTGTGATCAGGCTATCTTCAAAGACAGCCTGACGTGGAGGTGAGGTGGACACGGATGAGCACCAGGGAGCTGGCTGCTGCATCCTGAATGCACTTCACTTTTGAAAACCATCCAATTGCTTGCAGCTCTTCTTGGGAAGCCAGGCTAAGGAGCAGGTGACCATACGACATGCAGCTTCCGGGGAAAAAAAAAACAAACAAAAAAAACGCCCAAAAAACCCTGTGGGAGATAAGACATGAACCCTACTCGACTCGTTGCCCTTTTAAAGGCAGTTCTTGGGCAGCAAGTTTAGCTGTTTATTACTGGCAGCTTCCCTCTCCATCAAGCTCTCCAAAGCAACGGCAGCCCCATCAAGTGTCCACTTCGTAGCATCGGTCCCTTCCTTGTGGGGAAGAAATGACTGGAAAGGACCTCCCCAGGCTGAGCATCTCAACCTTGGACTGTGCTTCTTGATCTCACAGCAGGGACAGCATTAGCAAGGGTTGGGGATTTGGCTGAAGCCAGCCTGAAAGACAACCCTCGATCCGACCTTTGCATCCCATCACCCCAAACAGGCTGATGAAACCAGCTCAGCAGATACAGCAGCAGGGCAGGGAGCTCAGTGCTCTCCATCCAAGTTATAAACTCAAAAGGGAGCAAAACGTCCATCATTTTGGTCAGAAGCAGAACAACCTGGGAGATCCCTCAACAAAACGTCCTTAATTCACACCGAGAGCCACACGGAGAGACGAGCCCGGCTCTACTGTGCTGCAGAGCGAGTAGAAAGAAAAAAGATTTTCACATTTTTGACACTATTTTCCCCCTCTACCTCATGAGCTTGCCAGAGCTCCAGTTATTAGGAGGCTGTTTGTACAAACCCAGAAGCAATATATTTTTAGCACTGGAGACTCGCATGGCACGATCATTAAGCGTGCTTCTGCAGACAGCAACAAGAGCAGGGATTTTTCCTTCTCTAAATTGGCTGCAGCCACTATGGTTTTCAGCCCAAAGCAGACTTTCAGGAAATTCAGAAGGAGCGGGAGTCTTTTTCCATGACATATTTAATACCAAGCTGAAGTACACTCAATTTTCATGCCGTGCATCTGATGGGAGGTTTTACGGATTTGTTTTCTAGGCTGTATCTGGTGCACACTTTTGCTATGGAGCGTAATACCACGTATTATCACTACACTCCCTAGCAACATGACTTTTAATTTAGTGCAGAGCTTTGCAACGTTGAGAGCATCTCACTGACTCAGAGCAAAGATGACACGCTGGGAAACCTTATCAAAAGCCCCACAGGTGCCAAGGGAACCTACACCGCATGAACTGACGGCATTTGAGCTCCCCAACGCAATGTGGCTGGCACTGGCACGGAGAACACCTTGGGAAAGACGGATTTGCTTCACTGATTTCCAAGCTGCGGTCCAGCCGGCATGTTCTCATGGCGTGATGACCACAGCGACGACAGCAGTGCCAACGAGTGTGAAACAAGAGTGAAAATCCCCCTTGGGGGCAGAAAAACGTAGGAAACCGTTCAGTGTCAGAAATGAGAGCTCAGAGCCAGGTGGGGCATCAGCAAGGATGAGGTACCACCTCCTTGCTTCTCACACAAAGGCCAGGAGGAGGACAGATGCTTGGTGGACAAACCAACCAACCTCCTAGGAAGCTGTCCTGAAGAGTGAAGCCAGACTGACACTGGACGAGGACTCAGAACAGGTTTCTCTTGACTTGCTGGAGCATACAAGCTCCTGGGCATCAGGGGCATCATGCTCCCAAGCCTCAGATGGGGAGGACGGTCTTTTGAAAGTACAGGAAAATAGTGCCTGGGTCCCACCTGACAACAGAGAGCATGGAAAACTGCAAAAGCTCCGTGTGGACACCATCAGGTGAGGTGTTTCTCCACCTCTACCCACCGGTGCAGGAGAGCAGCAGAAGGCAGGAGCACCATCCATACAGGGTGGGTGGAAGAAAGCTATCAGTGCAGAAATGACACCAAAATGCTGTCCCGGGGGGAGCTGCTGCTCTCGGGCCATAACGGGAGGAGCGGAGGGGAATCCATCAGCCCTTGTGCATGCAACGAGGAGACAGAAATATCAAAGCAGCCGTGCCAGGTCTGATGGACAAAGATATCCCACCGAGATCCTGGGTCAAGTGGCTTTTGTTGGCTGCCGTGCAAAGTTGCTGAGCTTAGCCGGCCTGCAGAGGCAGCGTGGCCCACGGCAACGGGATGGGTCAGCAAGGATTAAAAGTATAATTAAACAGGGGGCTACAGACTGCTTCCAGAAGTCCCACCACTTCTTGGAGCTCGTGAGCTCAGCAACAGCAAAACACTGCTGGTCTTGCTGCTTCTGGGACACGGGGGTACAGGTGGGAAATGAGTTCATTGCCTGCTTTCACTTATGCTGGGGTTATATTGCTCATATGCCTCCGCACACCCTCAAATCCAGATTTTCCGTGGAATTTCCTAGGATGCAGAAAGCCAAGGAAATAAAACATGCGATTTCTGTATCTCTTCTTTGAGCCTAATCCATTAAAAACATCCAAATCTTCCTTGCTTTCAGCAAGGAGGCTACAGGCACAACCACAGGCACTGAGGGAAATACTCCTCTGACTTCTTAATTTCAATTGCAAAAAGCCTTTTAGCAAAAGCTCAGTTGAAATGCAGGTAAGTTTCTTCAAAGGCTAAAATAAAAATAATAAAAAATTATCTGAATGTCGTAACTGTGTTGCCTAACATGGATAAAGGATTTAGAAGGGGGGAAAAATAATACTAAAAATAAGTTATGAAGGGTATGTAAGGTATTGATATACAGCACATGGTTTAAACTGTTAATCATTGAACAGATTCCAGTATAAAAATAAAGAGACTGAAGCTGCACATAATGGAGGAGTTGCTCTATTTATAAACTTCTCTGTGCAAAGGGCAGGCGAGGGCCGGACGAGCAGGCAGCGGAGGCAGAGGGGCCACTGCTACGGAGCCTATATTTTGAGGGAAAATAAACAGATTTTTTTTTTAATTATTTTTTTAAGCCTTGTCAACAAAATCAAACCGAGTTGTCCAAGAGCCTGTGTGCCCCAGCCATGTGAGCAGCATTTACAGCTCCTGCATGTGACAGCTCTCCCAATTTAGCCAGTAACTGACTCCCTCTGACCTGTAATAACACCGCTCCCAAATTAGAGCCCTCAATTTGACTTGGCTTCGGTCCTTCCCTCCCAGCGACATAAAGCATCCTTCCCCCCCTCCCCCTCCAAACACTCATAACCCCGTCCTTTCGCACTGCCAACTCAAACTCACATTTAGGCTTTTCCTACTTTTTGGGGGGGGGTTGCGGAGGGACGGGGGGTAGCAGGCAGCAAGGGGTAGGGAAAATGCCCAGTGGAAAAACACCAAGAGACAAAAACAACAACAAAATCAGACAAAAATTCCAAGTTGGTGACATTCAGCTGGAAAAGCTCAATGACTCACATGCAAATAAAATCTGCCTAAATTCACTGCTGCATGACGCAGGCCACTGGCTTCAACATAAAAAGGGCAGGATGAAATCATCCACAATTAAATCGGAGCTTGGAAGGCTGCAAAAGCAGCCGCATCAGCGCGGTTCCCTCGGCTTAATAGGAAACACAAAGGAAGGAAGTTCAGCGGAGTGAGAACATCCCCCTTTTCCCCTCCTTTCCACCGACACCTCGCGCCATCAGTCATCCCCAACCGTCGGCGCGGCTCCTCCAGCATCACACGTCGGCGCTCAGCTCCAGCAAGCTGCTCGCTAGCAGGCGGCTGCCAGCTTTTAATGGGCTTTCCTGGAATACTAGCTCAAAAGTAAAATAAAAATACATGTGGCTACGTAGGAAGGCAAACCCCCACCAGTCAGCGACTTCTTCCAGAGATTTCTGCCCTGTCCTTTGCAGAATGGTATGATATATTGTACAATTAACATTTACAAACCCTGGAACAAATCCAGTCCCTCCCCAAATCCCCCACACACGCAAAGAGGAGGAAAGGGATTGAAATCTTAGTTCGTAGGTTTTCTCTTGCATTGCAACAGTGCTTTTAAACCTTATGAGTTTTCAAAAACCGTCCGTAGCCACGCTGCAGAAATGCGCTTGCGGTGACGCGCGGTGCAGGGCTGAGGCAGGGAACGGGGTGCAAGGGGTTCCCCTGATGCCAGCACGTGCACCGCGCTCCACGTCCCTACCCCTCCAATGCAACCGTTCGTGGGGTTGTGCCACGAACCAGGTCATCGGCCTCCTCCAGGCTAAAAATAACATTGGGGGGAGGGGGGGGGGAATAAACTAAAAAAGGTCATTTTAACCTAGATTGGGCTGCTGATGGGATTCACAGCATGGCTCTACAAAAGGCTTTTGGTGCTCCAGCTGAGAAGGGAAAACAATCCTTTAAGCAAGTGTTGGCCCCTCTGCACCCCGAAACGCTGCCGCGGGGAACAGCTGGGAGCATCCCTCCGGGATGCAGGAGGACAGTGCCCCAAGCATCCAGAGCGACCACAACCAGCGGCTCATTGCACTTAATTTTGGCTAGGATAACGCAAGGAGTCCTCAGAAATTAGGTGACTGGCTGCACATTTATTGAGAAGCCAAGTGCTTGAACCTTTACGGGCTTTCCCCCCACCGGGGCTGGTGCGTGTATCCCTGGGATTAACTGCGGTGCTGCACTGCCGAAAGGTCCCAGCCCGGGCCGAAGGCTCCTCGGCACTTGCTCGCTCCGGCTTGCAGTGGCTGCAGAAGCAGGGTGTTAACAGGTCCATAAAAGGTAACTGGGAGACGCGAGCCTCCTGCCAGCGAGCCTACAACTGCTCTGGAGGAATCCGCACCTCCCCGGAAAAAAAAAAAAAAAAATATAGAGGTCTGCAAGCAGGGGAAGGTTGAAACCGCCTGCAGGAGGACATCCGACAGAGCCTGGGCCATCTGGTCACCCACCCCACGCAGTGACACTGCCCTCCCTTCGCCACCAGATGCTAATTCCTTTCATCCTGCCTGGCCCTCCGCTGGTGTAATTTTAGGTCTGTGAATAGGACCATCTGCCTTCGAGATGCTCGTTTATTTTTGGCTAAGCCCTCCCTTTCACCACTCCCTTCTTAAAGGAAGTCCAAATCGGGCACCGTTGGAAACGGCGTTTCTTGTCCGGTCTTCTACTCACCGAGCATTAACGAGCTATCTAGAGCATGTTCTGCAACGCCGGCACTCATAAAACCGGGGGGTGTCATTATTTTCAAAGCATTTTCCAAACACTTTTTCATTCCTCCCCGCGTTACCACTGCAAAGTAGTAATTATTCACTTCTCTCTGAATATGGTGGGCTTGGTCCAGCATCCTGGAGCTCGGCCAAGACGTGCTCAGCAAAATTTAACATGGCCAAAGTAAAGATAAAACAAACTGGTTCCTATCTTTGGATGCTAGGGACTGCTACCGTTGCTTCCTGTCCCACAGCAGACATGGAAATGTTAAAAATAAAGATAAATGCTGGAACCGCACTGGCCAATAATGTAATTTCCACGTATTAAGAGGAAACGCAATGCCTGGAGAAAAAGGAGAGGAGTTTTAAGGGAAGTTTTATACACATCTAAGTGCTACGAATGGAAGTCACTGTCACAATCTGCTGCCGCTGTTAGCAAAATGCTGCATAAAAATGCTGCAAAGCCCCCTTGTGCCCAAGCTGCCTCCGGTCCTGCCCCTGCAGAAAGAGGAGACCAGGAGCTGGAGGGAGAAGGTTGTGTGCAATGTTGTGTCTGTGGCTGGTGGCACTGGCGTTCCAAAATGCCGCATCTCAAACCTGAAGCAGTTGAATGCATCCCTCAGCAACACTTCTCCCTGGAGGAGAAAGGAGCTGGGAGGGGACAACCTCCGTGGTGGCCCCAGGTTGGCTTCTTCAGGTGGGTCTGAGCGTGCCACAACAAGCTCCTGGTTGGGGTGACTGTATGGACCCCTCTGCTGCAGCTGCACAGGGACAAGCCCCAAGATCACAGCAAGGCCATGGGGGACCCATGTTTGGGATGAACATCAGATCCCCCTCCATGTCCCAGCCAAAGGCGTCCAGCATCACTCAGGAGGACCGCACACGGTACGGGCTAACGGGCTGAATCTGCACCTGCCAGCCGTGAAATAATCATTTCCCTTCTTTGTGAAGATGTTCACAAGCGTCTGGGGCGGGTGGGAAGAGCACTCCTGCCCTCCAGGTAACTCCCTCCCTGACAAGTTGGCTTCTTGCACAAATCCAGGTTGCTCAAAGCTTGTGCAGCTCTCCCAGGGCTTTTTTTTTAAAAAGATGAGAGAGGTTGTGGTTCGGTCTGAGGTTTGGCCTGGTTCTCAGCTCTCTTAGGAACCTCAGGAGCTACAGGGGCATGGAGTCTATTGCTAGAAACCAGCGTTAGACAACAGAGAACATCCCCATGGGGGAGCCCCCTTGCTGCATGCACCCCACACACTGAAGAGCAAGAGCCTGTTACGCTGCCAAGCTCCTCACAGGGAAAACGCAGCAAGGACTTAAAGAAAGAAAATTTCTGTGCAATGCTTGAGGTGTAAAAATCAAGCCCTGGCTTTGGCCGGCCACAACTCTCTGCCCTGCGGGAGCCTGGGGAAACATCTGGCTGCTCATTGCTTCAAACTGCAGCAAATAAAAGAAAAAACAACTTAATTGATCTGATCAGATCTCAGATTTGACAAGATTTCCTCCCCGAGTAAAAAAATGACATATTTTGCTTTGGCTTTAAAGTACGATGAACAGAAACCTACGATAGTTTGGCTGTGAAGCGAGGACGAGCAGCTATGCCCCCCGAGGCTGCATGCTCTGGGTGCAGAAGCCCCAGGAGGAGTTAGGCAATGCAGACATCCATCCCTTCCCCTTCCTGCTGTTCACATCACCCAGCGCATAGCACTTGACCAAAGCCAGAGATGAGTCACCGTAAGGAGGAGACTTTCTAATTTCACCCGCTTTGATCCTGCCCCGAAGTGCCAACGTCAAAGAGGCGGGAGGGGAGAGCTGGGGGCTGAGTCAGGGAGGACGGGAAAAATCTGCGCATCTGTAAGAGACGTTCAAAGCAAAGTGAAACTCCTCTTTTTTTACAAACAAACAAAAAAAAAAAGTGGACTGGAAGAGCTGACTCTCACCAGTTAACAGCTTGTACCAGAGCAGCGAGCAGTACCAGCACTCAGCTGACGCCCTGTGTCTTTGCCAGCTGTAACAAGCATTCACAAGGCAAAAACACCGGCTTAAAATGCACCTTTCACTGGGGAATTCACCGCGTTTCAGTGCTGCCCGCGGCTGGCACGTAAAGGCAGCCAGCTTGTCTTTCCTTTATAACCAGCTTCACATTTTGCTTCTCATATACCCACGAAATGCTGCAGGACCTCAAAACAAAGAGCGACATTGTTCCTTCAGAATAAAACTGCTGTTCGCCCAATTTTTATTTATATTTCACGAAAACATCCCAGGAGCTGCAAGGCTTCGTTTAGCGGGGGCTAAAACGATCTGGCAGCGCCGCAGTCACAGCTATTTCACCGGGAAGGTTTCCGTGATGCTCCTTCCACCGTGAACACAACATGACATGGGTCAACGTGGACATTCAACTTAAAGAACAAAGAAGAACGCCGGTCCTTGCAATTACAAGTTCCCACTGCTCGGCTGGTTGGTTTGGCCATGCATGATGCTGAAGGCACTGGTTCCTCTCCCATAACTGCTGCTGCCAATGGAAGTCCCCAAAATAATGTTGAGGAGCCCAAAAAACTCATACGGCCCCATTTTGCCACTGTTTATATACTAATGGGCATTGGGGACATTTGGCAGCAGCTGATGTAGCTCCAACAGCTAATGGTGGTCCAAGCGTTGGTGTTATCAACGCTGACCATCAGCATTAGGGCAGACAGCAAAGGAGGAGAGAAAGCAAAGACCATCCTTAAACACCTAGGGAAATACCACAAGGCTCCGGCGGGACAACATGGTCTGTTCGATTGTGAAATCTCCATTTAACACTACGTTTTTGAGCCTTAAGACTGATGTAGAAAACCAACTGCTCTCCCAGCTCCGAGCAATGATGATTTCAACACTCCTCAGTGCCTGAAATTTGAAAAGCTTTTACCAGTTAATGCAAGTTTTCAGTCAAACCAAATTCCTTCCTCCTCCTCTCCCCGCCTGGCTAAAACGTCCATTTTCAACTACCAAAAAACCACAAGAAGGATTTGAGAGGTCATTTTCTTGACCGAATTCCATAAAATTTGGGAAGAAATTTCCAACAAAATGGAAACCAGGTATTTTTGTGGAGGGAGAGGGAGGTACAGATTTTCCTGCAGAGGAAAATCCCCTCCCGTGCATCCTGTTGTTTTCCCCTGATGAGCAGCAACACATTGCAATAACCCACCCGGAAAGATTCAACCTACTCTGCTCACAGGTGATGAACACAAGAAGTGACAGGATTTCTGGAAGCTGCTGACCCCTCTCCTACCCTCCAGGTTACTGATTACAGCTGATCAGCAACCGCGCTCCTCAAGCGGCTCCGAGCCCATCAACAGCGACATCGTGGTAAATGCACAGAAATCTAGTAAATTAGGAGAGCTCCGCAACGTGCTCTGGGATTTTGCAGTGGGTAAATCCTGCCTCACCACTCCTGGCAGTCACCGTAAGTTGTTCCTGCGATGCCTCAAGCCCTAATCGCATCCCTGCAAACAGCACGCAGAAACAAGAGGTGAGAAACGCGTACTGCTGGATCCTCAGAAATGGTGCTAGAAGCTTTTCTGGGCTAGAAGCAAAGTTGGAAAAACACAGTAAGACGATGAGCAACCAAAAATACAGATGCAACTGGCGGGAGTAGTAGCTTATACACTGCAGGGGACCACGGGGAAGGTCCAGGTGCCACAACCTGGTTCAAAGCTGTGCCAGGGGAGGTTTAGACTGGACATTAGGAAGCATTTCTTTACTGTGGTCAAACACTGGAACGGGCTTCCTAGGGAGGTGCTGGGTGCCCCAAGCCTGTCAGTGTTTAAGAGGCATTTGGACGATGCCCTTAATAACTTGCTTTAACTTTTGGTCAGCCCCAAACTGGTCAGGCAGTTGGACTCGATGATTTTTGTAGGTCTCTTCCAGCTGAAACACTCTATTTAGGGACATGGTTTAGACATTTTAGGGATAAATTTATTTAATGTCCAATTTAGGGACATTATCCTATTCAGGGACACGGTTTAGAGGTGGGCCAGGCAGTTAGGTTAACAGGTTGGACTTGACGGTCTCAGAGGTCCTTTCCAACCTTAATGATTCTATGATTCTATTCTATTCTATTGCATTCTGTTCTGATCCGTTCCACTCCGTTCCGTCCTGCTCCATTCTGTTCCATCCTCTCCTAATGCAATCCCATGGAGCTGGGCTCTGCTGCAGGCAAGTCTACCCTGCAGAAGGACCCGATTGCCAAATACCTCCAGACTCTGGCTGGAGAGGTGCAAACTGCGCCCACCCAGCACGGAAGAGCCAGCAAAAGGCTTTATCGCATCGCGACGTGGCGACAGCATCGTCCTGCTCAGCGCTACGCCTGCAACCTCCATCTCAGGGGGAGATTTGGTCTACATCCCCGTTCCCCAATGGAAGAGCAGAGCTCCAGTGCTTCCCAGCTCAAAGGGATTCCTACAACAGCTCAGGTCCTCCAGGTCTCCAACTCTCCCTGTGGGGTGTGAAGGGAAACTTCAGGACGGGGCTTATACAACTGTGCGTTATCATCTGGTGTCTCCTCCTGGTATTAGAGGAGGAGATGGTATTTCTTAGCTAACGTAAAGCCAGTACAGTATCTCACGTAGAGGGCTGCTTTTGCAGTCAGCAGCCTTTCACTAAAGCCTGCTAACGACACTCTTCCACCAGCTACCCCAGGTTTGCTCCTTGAGGAAAAATGCCTTAAGTAGAGGGGAATTGCAGGCTGCAGCTCTCCCGCACGCTGGCAATCCCATAAAGAAAAGCACTCACACAAGTAATGCTTGCAAAGCCTCTGCTCCTCTTCTGGGCTACTTTGCAAACAGCAACACAGCAAGAGACTTGTTAAAGGCAAAAACTGGACACCAGGAACAAATTCCCTGACCTGCCACTTGCCACGGTCCCTTTGCTGCCGTGGAATATGCACATACGGTCACCGGACAACAAACTGCAATTCTCAACGTGAAGCGCCATGACAAGAAAAGCTGCAAAATACATAGTGAGAAGTTTTATACGGAAACACAGCAGGAGGGAATGTTATTCCCAGAGATGCTTCTCCATCAGAGGCTGACAATCGGTTCAGAGCGCAAAACCGCACCAGCTTCAGCAGGACCAGCTCGCAGCAGCACAGGGAGGAGGTGGGGAAGGCGGTGAGAAGCCCTGGTTTCCCAGTCCCACCAAATACCACTGGGGAAAAACTGGAAAACAGTTTTTGGGGAGAGATGATAGATGCAATAAATTCCTGGCTTGATAAAGCAACCAACGCGAGGCCACGCTCAGGTTTCAGACCTTATAACGGCCACCACTGTTTGCAGAAGAAAGTTATTTCGGGGTGAAACCTGATCGGCTCTCGGGGCAGCCAGCACAAAGGCCGGGAGCAGCGCCTCGCCGCTCGCCTGGGGACGCAGCTGCCAGGGACCTGCCTGAACCGCAGCGCCGGCACTACCTGCTGCCCCTCTCCTGCGCCCTCCGTGTCGCACGGTGCCTGCCTATGTCACTGACGCCAATCCAGATGCGATCAGGCTGCTGAACCCAAGATAGAATAGAATAGAACAGAACAGAACAGAATAGGACAGGACAGGACAGGACAGGACAGGACAGGACAGGACAGAATAGAATAGAATAGAATAGAATAGAATAGAATAGAATAGAATAGAATAGAATAGAATAGAACAATATAGAATATTATTTATTTTCTCCTGGGATGCCAGAGGACTTTCAACCCCTGCATGACTTCCTAAAACCCTTTCCCCTCCGCCGTGCTGAGAGCACAAGCAGCAAGGACTCCTGCTCGCAGGAGTTGACGTGGCCAGACCGATCTCGCTGCTTCGTTAGCGCTCAGCGAACTACCTGCAAAAGCTGCAGAGATGCAAGGCTGGAGCTCGCCAGCATCTCCTTCATCCTCAGCCCAGCCTTTCCTCTCTTTCAAGTACTTTGACACGAGTTTAAAGCTTTCTGCAACTTTGAGTGGTGCCACAGGAGACATGGCAGGACGCCCTGTCAACGGAAGATGAGTAGTGAAGTCAGAGCTCTTCAACCCCTGCTGTCCTCCTCGACATCGAGGTTGCCATTCCCCGCTGCTCCGTATCACAATGATTTTCCACTATACCAAATGAATACAGAATTGGGTTAAAAAACCATTCCCCCACCCTCAGCCGTCCCATTCAGCGGTGCAAATAACAGCCTGATGAGGTGGTGGAGAATCATCTCCCCGTGACTCAGATCTGCCTACGGGTGGGTGATGTCCAGGAGGACCCGTGGATCGCCGGTCATGGCATGACCAACCGCTGGTGTTTCACAGGGCTCTGCGTGGCTGATGGGATCAGGAATGAGCCTCCCTGGCGGGTTAACGCGGGTGCCCGTCAGCCAAAGCTGCTCCTGTGGCAACTCACCCCTGCCAGCCGGGGACCTAAAACCGCCTGCCCGCCCGCCGGAGGAGAGGAACTGCAAATGTGGCAAGGGGATGTGGGAGGTTTGGGCTTTAAGAGAGGAAAATAACATTCAAATGCTGGGGGAAAAAAAACCAGCAACCCAACCTCTGAGAACACTTCTGCCATCTTCTTTTGTTTGAGGCGTTTTCTGGGTAAACCCATGAAATCGGAGGTACCCAACAGCCGCACCGGCTGCTGTGTCCTGCGCAAACCTTGCATTAAATGAGCTTTTTCTCCCCTGGATCTTGCAAGGAAAAAGTCGGTTTCTCCAGCCTGGCTAAACAACTTCACCGCACTGAAATGCAACCCACTTCCAGCTCTCCCAGCGTTGGGGATTACTGGGTTACAGATACGTGGCCTCACCATACGAAACCAGTTTCCTGGATACTTGCACCACGGCCTCTAAATTCTGTTGTGGTCTGGACTGCATGGGCTGCTGGGTTTAATATTTTCGGATGCTGAAAGCAAGGCCAGCTCACTGCGAGTCCCAGCCATTTTCTTTAACCCTTTTTTTTTTTTGAAGGCACATTTTCCTTGATGCTGCAGAAGAGAGGCAAGCTGCGGTGCGGGAGGACACAAGGATGGCTCTGGGGCACAGCTGGGTCCTTCCATCCTCTGACCTCTCAGCACACCATTTGTAACGGACCTGATGGGGTCCTGAAAATACAGTTGCTTCTAATCTCTATTCATATAAAGACCAAGTGAAGTTACTTTTCATTATGTAAATATGTCTGTTATGAATATAATTTATGGCTTGGCATTATTCAGTGAGATTAATGAAGCGTCCTTGCTTCTAAAGATAAAACATCTTTCCAAATACTTCCTATACACATATTGTTTGTTCAGAGTTTCTGCATTATTCATCTGTAACATTAGGGCACTTCTGTAATGGCTTTCCCTTAGCAGTGCCACACAGTGGGCTGCTCCAGGCCGGGACGAGGAGACTCGGACCCGCCTCCTTCTCCTGAACAGGACAGTTTAAGTCCTCCGGGATTCTCCAGATGAACGGGGCTGAGACTTCTTTCTCTACACCATTTCTCCCCAGAAGTCTCCTAGTCTTTCACAGTGGGGGTTTATCTTCCAGCCTCCTCCTGAAGGATTTTTCTGGGCAAAACCATGAGGGAGGTCAAGCTGATGCTGGTGATGACAAACACGTCTGATGGATGCAATTCAGCTTTGCAACCCGGCCGACCGCTGGGTTGCAACACCGCAGGTTGGCTCCTGGTCATATTCTGACCATAGATTGATGCGACCCAGAAAGCCCTGAATGATTTGTACCTTCCAGTACAAAACATCTCTCCACCTCACATAGTGAAGACCCACAATAGCTCTTGAGATCCAAGTGACAGGGGTGCTGGGCTGTCCTCGAGACCTCTCAGTCCTGCAGCACCTTCTTTGCTACAGTCGGATGCTGGGGATGCTCTGGGTGTCTTGCCGGGCAAGTTTCCCCAAACTTCTACGAGAAGCCAAGGCTGCTAGCGTAAGAAGTAGCATCTGATCAGCCAATGCATGACTTTGAGTAAGGACATGTTTGTCATTTCTTCCTGGCCTATTTCACAAGCTCTGTGGCTACTGTTATGCCCTGGGCATCTTCACAGCACATGGGGTGAGGCCTTAAAGGGGAAAAAAAAAAAGCTCTCTGGCAATGTGATTGCAGCCAGCTGCAGAGATCAAAGCTGTGGGCACCAACTCCATTGAAACTTCAACACCCAGCAGGCAAGAAGACCTCACCCAAGAGCCAACAACAGGAAAGCCAACCTTGCTGCAGACTTGAAGCAGAGCCCCGATGCTGTACACTCCTGAAAAACGTTGCTCTTGTGACAGTACTGTGCCCGATGAGCCAATGTGGGGAGACAGGACCCATCTGATAGACCACAATTTTAGGAACGTCCAAGCCAAGCCCATCAGGTAGTCAGTGTTACCCTTTCAGTGCAGAGCGCATGGTCCCCAACCTTGCTCACAGCCCTGCAGAGCACTGGAGATCTGGACCTGGGCAACGCTGTCTTGCACTGCCCAAAACCAGACTCTGGTGCAATGCTGGCCGCACACCTCACACCAAGAGAAACCTGCCACCGACCTTGCTCCAGAGATTTCAGAGAATCGCATCTGCTGCATGTTCAGAGCTGAAGAAAACCCTCGGTGCCAGCAGAGGAACAGGCAGGGAAGAAGGCAGCGAATACCTCCATCACTGTATGAAATCATACAAATCCTCAGCGACCAGCATTCAGAAACTTGCTTTTGATCTCAGGTTACGCCTGTAGCACCTCTTTCACGAAACCTGTCTTTCATAAACAAAATCAAGCCCAGGGGACACAGAAGGTAATCAAACATCTCAGCTTGCTATTGAATTACCCAAAATAAACAGCACGTTCACAGTATCAACCCAAACTTTGTTCATCCTCCCTAGCTATCACCATCTCAGCCCTTTGAATGCTGGTGTCTTTCAGCAAAGCGTGTCATGCCATCTTCGTCATCCTCGCTACATTACTGTAGCAAACCAAAACCTTCGCTTCAGCCAAGACCTCCCCTTGCTACGCGTGTTATCACACCGGATAGAAAGATAACTCCAGCCTCAAAGACATACACTTCACGGAAGAGCTCTTCATAACCCTGAGGAGCAGCACTGGAAAACATCATCTCTATCGACCAGCACCTATGGTAGCAAAATTCCCAGCTCCCACAAAATTATTTCCAGTTAAGACAGAGAAGTCCGACTGCCTCCATCTCCCACCCACAGCCCCAGGTGTCCTGCAGAAACTACAGCTCCCAGAGACTTGCCCTCATCTTGTAATGAAAGGTTAGCTTCCAGAAAACAAAGAGGACTCAGTGCAATGTGGTGGAAGGAGCATTAGTTTATGCACTAGGGAAAATTTGTTTGCAGTAAGGGCACCAAAGCACTGGACCAAGGAGCTAGGACAATCTTCTTCATGGGAAGAGTTTAAGAGCAGAGAAGACAAGTGTGTCCAAAATGGCCCAACACTACCAGTGCAGAAAGACGGATAAGTCATCTCAATGCTCCTTCCAGTAGTCTATATAGTAGTTACCTTCAGTAACTTTATACACAATATAAAGATAAAAACATTCATTCAGAAAACTGAAAGTTAACCGGTTCAAAGGGCGGCTGCTCTGCCTGTTCTTGAGGATCCTGCACACATCAACTGATGCTCCCCCTGCAAAGCAAGGGAGGACCGCACGCCTTCCCATGCATCTTCTGCCAAGGCAAAGTTAAACTCCACTCCACACAGAGGTGCAGAGATCCTCCTTGGCTGAGCCGGACAGCTACATTTACTTAAAAACAAATATGTAGGACAAAAAGTGCTTTTCCTGAGCTTCCTGAGGCACGCGGGTTTGATTAGAAGGCATAGGGCTGGTGGGGAGGGGAGTCTTGCTGAACAGCTACAGTAGGTGATACGGCTGAACATCTGAAAGGCTGGAAAAATAGCTTTAGAAAGCATTAGCTCCCACACTTTCATGTAATCAGATACAATGCTAGCCAACAAAATCCTGGTTTTAATAGCCAATCCAAGTTTTACTTGGCTGGCAGACAAAATTTGCTTTCTGTTTTTTAACTCCAGCATAAGTCACTCTTGAGAAACAGATTTTGCCTGCATCATATTTTAAACAAGTCAATAAAAATGTGATTTAGAGGAGTTAGTATTAAAAGGTTGGGGTGAGGTTTTTCCATTTCTTGTTCCTGAGCAAATGTTATACTCCCATCTATCTGTCTGGCATGTACGAAGCCTGTCTAGAGCAGCTCCTCTGGAGTATGTGTGATCCCCAGTGATTTATGAATGATTTTCCATCACTCTCAGTGGATATATTCTGGTTTATAGCTATCTTATTGACATGCTCTTTGTATCATGCTGCTCCTTCCCTTAACATCTTCACGTCTGCACAGGTAAGACAGCAGCTTGCAGGTAAGACTCTCCATGGAGAAAAAAGGCTGTCCATCCAAGTGGATGTCATGTATTCAACAGGAAAAATCAGAGCTCCCACCGTTAGCATCCTTCAAAAGAAAACACCCGTTTCCAGGGCACAAGGAGAAAAAGGATCCCAACAACTTGACAATTTTACTTTTATCAAATTTAACAGTTTTCAGGCAGACAGTTACCTGCAAATAGCTGGAATAAATATGCAAGACCACTATGATTAAAGGATGTGAAACGAAAAGGCTTGATATATGCAATCTCAACTAATACATATATAATATACATATGTATTTGGACAATTAGGCAAGTTTCCCAAGAAAAGATCATTCTAAACATCTAAAGACAGGGCACATCTGTATTGCAATGTATTCTTACAATACATTAGTACAGGATATATTATTACAAATGGGATTTTTTTGTCTTCACGGGTCAATTAAAAAACCCAACAGGTTGCTAGGAGCCCTTTAAGGCTTTCTTTTTTTCATTTTTTTTTCAACCAGCCATCCATGATCAGGGAAAGGACCCCTGAGACCGGGAACCTGTCAGGGAAGCCCGCATCCCTGTGACCGGCTGGGCGGGAGGCAAGGCAGTGCATTAGATACAGCAAACACATGACCGCAGATCTAAAAATACACTTGCGGTATCACGGCAGGCCAAGAATAGATGGGAGGGGGATGGATGAAGCCGTTGCAACAGGATTTTCTTTGTTTTATCTTTTCACACCTACCGAAGGCTGCAACTGCGAAAGACCAGCCCTGCGAGATGAATCTACATACTTGGCTCCATGCAACATCCATCCCTAGGGAATGACCAGGTGATGCCAGCAGCACCAGCAAGCTTTGCTGCTTCCCCCAGTTGCACCAGTACCTGGGAAACCAGCAGCAGGACAGGCTTCTTGGGCACCACTGCCTTGGGCTCATTTTGACACCTTTTGGAAGAAAAATGAGCGCGGTGGCTGTAGCTGCAAGGCTGCCTGCGACGCCGTGCTCCCCGCGGGGAGAGGAGCGCGCCTGCAAGATCACGAGCGAGTGTCTTCCCCGGCTGAAGGGATCAAAAACCCTATTGAAAGCAAGGAGTTATTGATCTGCTCGTCACAGCGTGGGGAGGGAAAAAAGTCCGACCTGCCTAGAACATGCACATTTGAGCGCAGAGTGTGAAGAAAGGCCCCGCCAGGCACTGCATGAAGGTAACTTCATAGGGAAGAAGTAAAGAGAGATCACAGTCACCGCCGGGTAACCTAAGGGCCTGCCACAAGGTTGTAACATCCTATCTTCTCCCCGAAAAGGCATCAGCATTTTCAGGACATGCATTTTGAGACAAGGCGGGAGCCTAGGCAAGAAACGCAGCAGGTCGGGTGAAAGACGCCTCCTGCGCCAGCTAAAAAAAATAAACCCACCAAAAAACCACATTATGACACTACTCACAGATTCATGAGCCGGTCGATGTGTGGGCCAGGAAGGGCTGTGCTGGTCATTTACTCCAATTTGCTGAATTAAGAGAGTAAAAAGAATTTTACAGCCGGGAAGCCCTGCACCCTGGCCCGCAGCACCTACACCAGGTACCCTGCGGGAAGCTGACATCCCTGATTTGAACCCCGTGCAGAATCCACCCGAGCCCCCGGTAAGCTGCTGCAAAGGTTATTTACACGACGAGCTAAAAACCCAAACCCCATCTCCAGCCTGAATGTCT
Source organism: Nipponia nippon (assembly GCF_047370975.1). Lineage (NCBI taxonomy): Eukaryota > Metazoa > Chordata > Aves > Pelecaniformes > Threskiornithidae > Nipponia > Nipponia nippon. The sequence goes on from NW_028262302.1 coordinate 27,855,456, forward strand.
CCAGCATCCACTTCCAACCCTTCGTGCTTTTAAAACCGGCTACCAACCGCTGCTGAAACCGCCCGCGTCGGTATTCATACACAGACGGATCAATTCGCCGTGTCCTCCTGGATAAACTAAAGAGACTGAGTTTCCTTAATCATTCCCCCAAACGCAGGCTGCCACAAACACTTCTCCCAGGTGCCCTATCTGCTGACAGGGGACTAACACAGAGATTTATCCCTCAGGCAGTGCCTCTTTTATTCATTGCTTTATTCCTGGCCGAAGAGGCCCTGACCTCCCGCATCGTCCGTAACGATTGCATTCAACAGCTTCCTCGAAGGAACCGCTGCTTAATATGCAAACCGGACAAATCAACTTTCCGTTCAAGTTCATCAGCATTTAAACGAGGGCAGGTCGCTGCCGCTGCACAGCGGGGCTCTGACTCACCAGGTCTAAGGACAAGGGGAGGAATTATGCTAAATACACCCGTCGTATTGATCCCAAACCCAGCGGGTCCATCACCCCGACACACATCTGACTCCAGATTAGCGTCTCCAGCAGCCGGTCCTCTCTTAGTCTGCAGCCAACACGCCTTCCCAAAGCCTGGTTTTGCTGCAAGGGAATTTATTATGAGACTCGGAGGGAAGAGCTTGCCCATCCTTCCCTCCTTGAGGCTTGCAACCCCCGTGCAAGCCTGGCACTCGGCATCCCAGGGGAGATGCGACCCACAGCACCGTGGGGTGCAACGCTGTGGAGGAGCCTCACTTTTGCTTGTGGAGGAGCTCGCAAGGAGGAGAGGCAAAAACCTCGCTCCCACCTCTGCACCCACACTGTAAATTCAATTACACTCTTCTCCTTTGGCGTAGAGCTTCGTGTTGCCCCTCGCCACCTCTGCGAGCACCCCCAGGTCTCCTCTCCATCCCCATCTCCCTGCTTTTTCCTGCATGGTGGGTGATGGGAGCTGCACCCTTTCACTCCCAGCTGGGAGGCAATGAAGAGGCTGGTTTGTAGCAAAACCACGGGGCCAGGCACCAGCAAGGGATGGATGCAGCAACGTAACGGCTAGGGACAAGTCCTGCCGGCAGCATCACCGCCCGAGGAAATTAGGGGATTAGGGAGAAGTCCAAAGCAGCAGCTACGACCAGGCTGCGCAGGGACTTGCGTTGTATCTGTGCTTCCAGGTGAGGAACCGAACGCCGCCATTGGCAGGCGAGCGAGGAGATAGGCATGAAACAGGGCTGGGCTCCTTATTTTCTCCCCCCTCACACCCCTTCTTCTTCAAGGGCTGTAAAGTGCCTGAAAATAGAACATTTTTAGATGGAAAAAAAAAAAAAAACAACTAGGTCAATCAGCTAATAGGTGTGATTTAAGAGAAAAATCGCAGTGTTTGTAATGGGCTAAAAACGGTGCTGATGCGTTGCCGAAAAAAATATAATTAAGAGGCTTTTTAAAGCGGCGCTTCCCCACCCCAGCCGCAGAAATCACAGCTCACACTACCAGTATTGCTTCCACCTCATGGAGCAGGAATGCGCTGGCGTGCCGCAAGCTGGCCGAAGAATGCGGAGTTTCCGTGGGCCGGGAGAAGATCCCGAACGGCAGCGGTTCCCGGCATTCCTTCGTGGGTACATCACTGCTATCCAGTTATAAAGCACAGCAACGGAAATTGGGCTGGGGGGGGGGGATATATCTGACATTTTAATTCTTTTGGCTTTTAAGGAAGGGGTCTGGGAAAGCAGGTGTAGCCTAGCGGATAAACGAATGAAATAAAAAATTAGAAAATTAATCGGATGGGCAATGGGGCATCTCTTATTCGAGGCTCTTCCCGCAGATGGCCTGGGAAGACCTACGACAAGTACTTATATAAAGAACGCACCTTTCAACAGCGTTCATTCAAGAACGAGCTTCTTGGAAGAAAACTCTGCCCTAATTAGGTGCAGATGGCCCAATTCGAACAGGCAAGGGACACAGCCAGGGAACTGCCGAGCGGAGATCTCCGGCCCCGCGGTACGCAAGGGGTCATGCCGGCAAACCCCCTGCCAGCCCTCGAAGCCCAAACACCAAACCCCAACTGGTGCCTGAAAGAGGAAAGGGGACTTTTCCTGAATTCTCCCAGGGCTTTACAACGACCCAGCCTATGTCCTGTGCCCCTCAAAGTTTGCTGGAGCCAAACGGCCGTGAGCTTGACTTGCATCCTTAGGTACCCCCACGGGTCCTGTAGCTCCGGAGACCGAGCAGAGAGCTCGGGCGAAGCCGTCGCCTCGCGTCCAAGATGCTTGGGAAGCATCTCTGGGGACATCCCCACCCACTCCACTCTGCCAGAGAGGAGCAAAGTGGATGAGTCAGACCCAGAAAGTTCATTCCCTCAACTTCTGCTCCTTGCTATAATTATCCTTTGGGGTAATTAGATAAGCAGCCCTTCCTTTAATCTTGCCATAGCTAAATTGCACGTGGTACCATCCACCTTGGGGGCTGGGGGCTTTCATCTTCACCCAGCCCAAACACAAAGCCATTTGGGACCAAGCCTAAACGCACGTAGGCTGGAGGTGATGGGGGGAGAAGGGGTCAGGGGAAAAAGGAGGGAACAAAAGGAGAGGCAGGGAGAGCTGCTCATCTTGAGAAGCTGCTGCTGTAGGTTAAAGCCCAATTACCCCATTTTGAGGTATTCCACCTCCCTCCAAATACCCTAGCAAGGAGCCGGCACATCAGGCGTGCCAAGCCCCAGCAGCAACCCGCTGGAAAATTTTGGCTGGTGCCTCCCCCTCCCTCCGCACAAACCCTCGCTCTCCCTCTCTCGCAGGCACGCACAGGGAAAGGGAGGGAGAGAAGAGAAAAAAACCACAAGCAAATGTTCTGGTGCAGCATTTCCCCTCGTCAGACTCTCGTACTTGAGATTCGAATCATGTTTAGGGAATTAAAAAAAATAAAAGCTCTTCCCCTGCGCCGGAGGCGGCTCCAGCGGGACACACTGCTCTCGCTCGAGCAATACCCCACCGGTGCAAACATAAACCCCTCCGCAAGAGCTTAAATGGATTGGAAAATAATTAAATGTTACTGGCAAATTTAATTTTTATTTTTTTTAATATGGAAAAAATAATCATGGTAGACGATATACATTGGGAAACCTCCAAGACTTTGACCTTTAAATTAGCAGCTAGGACAGTCAGACAAGTATGCTTGAGGATTGCACATACATGCAAAGAAGCTCCAGAGGTTTTTCCAAACCCTCCGCAAACAAACCACACACCTCGTTTAAAAAAAAAAAGGAAAAAAAAAAACACCCTGTTTTCTTCTCGATTCGCATGTTAGGGGAGGCAGATACTCAAGTCAGCGTTACAGATGACATTACTCAACTCTGCACCGCACTCTGGGAGATTTTATTTCATGTGGACTCTCAGCTGAATAGGAGGAATGAGCCCTCTCCCCGAATTTTAAAAAGAAAAAACAAAAGGAAAACAAAGGGCTAGATTCCTAATTACTCTAAGGAGTCTTTACATTGCTCTGACAAGGAAAAAGAGGACGGGGAAGCGTGCAGAAGAAATCCATTCATCTTCTGAGAGTCCTTTGCTCAGCCAAAATAAGATGATTCAGCTTAAAACCAAAAACCCTTATATTGAAGCGACGAACAAATCCACTTTGGTGCAGAACGATGCGGGGGACTTAAACCTTATCTCTGGAAAACTGGCATCAGAGCTAACAAACCTGATGTGAACGTTTCCCCCCTGCCTCCCCTATGGTAGCTGTAGCTGCACAATGTTTCCAGCGCTTTGGAAAAATAGTTTCAGGTTCTGCTGCCTCTATCTTGGCACCTAAACCAAGTTTCCATTAGTTAAAGGCTGAGGGATGATTTCACTTTGGAGCTGAAATGGGGAAACCAGCAAAATGAGTAAGATGCAGCTAAACATACGCTTGTGTCTTAAGCCAGCACTGAAAATTGGGGTTTTATCAGCCTTTTTGGGGGGACTGCCTTACCCGATATGCATGGGGAGATGCTTTTAAAGCGGATTTCTGAGCTGCGTGCCAGCAAATGCACCACCATCAGGGATACTCGGGGATGGTGTGGGACAGCCGGCGGGGAGGAGACACCCCGGGACGGAGCCCAGGAGGGTGCGGGGGTGCCCGGGATGGGCAGGGGTACGGGGAGGAAGGGATCCAGCCCAGGAAAACACCCCGGGATCCAACAGGGTCTCCCCAGGCAGCAAAGGTGCTGTAACACAGCAGACAGGGAAGCTGATCTCCGACTTGCTGCCAACAAATGCCGAGGTTATTCACGTCCAAACAAATAATTCTTCTATAAATAACACAGCCGCTCCGACTTCCTGAGCAAAACCCATCTTTTCTGGAGCTCCGAGAGGTGGAAGGAAACGGCGTCGACTTGAGGAGCTCACGGCAAGCAGCTGAACTCCCCAACACCCCTGCGGGGGGAACGCAGACCTGCTCCTCCGTACGCTGTCCCCGTCCCCCCAGTGTGCACACACGTGCCGGCTTGTGCACGTACGACACGTGCAAGCTGCCGTGCATAGCCCTGAGCAGCTCGGCTCCTGCAAACACAGCACAAGGAAACTTGTTTTTCCTTCTTTCTTGACTTTTTCCTTCTTTTTATGCAACAATAACGAGCTTTGCAGTGACAAGCCATTAAGTGGCAGCTCCTCACATATATTAAAGACGCTCCTTTTAGCCACCGCTTCTCTGACCGAGCACGACAAAGGCATCTCGGAGTCAATAAGCACCAAGGTACATCCTCGGCGAGGAGTCAGAACATGCTGCCGGCTTCCCCGAGCAGCGGGGACCCAACGGGGACACAGGCCGGGCGCACGATGGAGGTGGGAAAGGTGCAGGTATTCCCCACGAAACGGTTCCCTCCCCCTGCACCCAGCAGAGGCAAACCCCGCAGGCTGCACCCATTTAGCCTTTCTTCCTGCACCAAGGCCACCCTGGGGATGCCACAGTGGGGGGGACAGCTCGGCTTGAGCACGGGGGAGCGCTCCAGGATCCGCTCATCTCTGGAGCATCTTGCTGCTGAGCTGCCTGAATGAGCCACGAGCCTCCCCTCCCTCCGTGGGTACAAAAATAGCCGTGGTTCGGTGCACCTGAGCCCTGCCCCAAGGGAGCCGGTGAGGCCGTTCCCAAAACCACACGCTCCCTGAGTCAGACCCATCCGTCTAGACGGAGGACATTCCTCACCCCACCATCAGCCCGGCGGCTGGTACGAGCCGTGTCCTCACTTGTCAAGGACAGGATCCACAGCGAAATCTCTCGAGGGCAGCCAGAAGCAGCATCCCGACCTTCCCAGGGAAGTCAACGATGCTCCGAGAAGATGTTTTGGCACCCGCATCCCCTGGACCGCGGAGGGTGCAGCAGGGGAACGCTCGGGCATCTCCTCCAGTCCCGGGAGGTCTGCAGAGAGGCAGCGCCTGGCCGGACACCTTGGACACCAGGGTTAACCAAAAGCCTGTCTAGAGGTCCAAGAGGATCCTTGCTAGATGGAAATCAAGCCCCCAAGGGCAAAGGATGGATCCTGTACCATTGCCCAGCCCTAAGGTGCTACCGCAGCTGGAGGTGTTGGGAAAAGCAAGCCATCGCATCTCCAGACATCTAGTACTTCAGAGAAAAACACACAAGATCTTCGCTAAGAGGTCTGAACCATACCCTCTTCTCTCCAGCAAGGAGAAGAAAACCAGTACGGATGATATTTCAAAGCAGAGCAGCAAAATTGGTTTTTTTTTTTTTTCTGCTTTTAAGGAAAACTGGGCATCTAAGACACACAAAGCCCTGAATGCTTCTTCCCCTTTGCAGCTGTTCTGTAACTACAGCTGCATGCAGGTTCCTAAACCTCTGAACATTTGAGTCCCACTGATTTGCAACAGGTTGCAGACATGAAGTTATTTAAAGTGCTTTTAAAATATTAATTGGCGTTTGCCTTACAGAGGGGAAAAAAAAGGGAAGAGACGGAGATGGGAACCCCAGGGATCCAGACGATCCAATTTCGGGCACCTAATTAAAATTAAATTTCAATTAATTTCCAATTACTTTGTTTGAAACTTATTTTGTATTTATACTTTTTTGTTAGTTGCCTAAAAATGAGTATGTCCCTTTGGTTGCTTTTCAATTAAATATCATCTCGACGCTAAAATTAGTGCTTTTATTTGCTAACTCAGAGGTTATTCAAAATCCCTACACATTTAATTCAAGGACTTAGAGAACTTGACAGACATTCCCCACCTCCCTTTTTCACTACGGTAGGAACGATGAATCATTATATTTACTACACGCTCATTCTTCCCAGCGATGTGTTAAACTTCGCTCAAGTGGAAACCAAAGAGCAGAATGACAAGGTAGCTTCGGCACTGCGAAATACGTACGGAGAAAGCAAGGCGATCGAAGCTTGTTTCCCTTGTATTTCAGACTACCTGCTTTTTTATTTTGTCTTATTTTTTCTTATTAATTTTTAGATTTTTTTTCTGGTCGGTCTCAAGAGTTTAGAAGTGACAGATCTCACCTCAACTTGGGGGTTGAAGGGGAAAACATCCTCAGCCTCATCTCACCCCCGATGACTGTCTTTGCTTTGAAGGGACCAGCCACTGAACAGAACTAGGCAATTCAACAGAAAAGAAGAAAATTTAGCACTTCGATAACCTCTTTACAGGTACTTTACCATCGACTCCTCGCCCCCACAGTCTGACTTTCTTTAACACCCTGGCAGCAACCAAGCAGTCCTTGAAGAGTTAATATGAAGCACAGCAACTCATCACGGTACGTTTTTATCTTAACACAAACCGTCATCAGTTGATCTTTAATGTTCACTCTTTCCTTACAAAAAATATATTTTAAACAAACAGGGCTTTCTTAATTTTTATTTAGTTTATCTGCCCGTGTTCTGTATTTACATCCTGCACTTTGCCTGAATTCCCCAGCATTATACAAAGGCAGGGAGCTGCTGTGGGGAAGCCGGATGGCTGATGCTGTGATAAATACCTGTAGGCTCTCTGCCATCACTAATGAGTGACAATGTGTGTAGCAGTAGGGGAAAAAAAAAAAAAAAATGCTTCCCAAAAGTTGAAGTTAAAGTGCTCATCACTGGAAGGATTCCCGCTCGTTTCTGGAAGCCTGCATGCCAGAAAAAAAAAAAGAATCCAACAAAACCTGTGGGCGTCTGAAGACACCTCATCTTCGAAAGACTGAAGATCTGTTTTTCAATTGGCAAAAACATCCTTCGGCAGAAAGACAAATTGCAGACAGACGCAATTTGGTGTTGCTCAGGAGTAAACCTGCGCCACAGAGGCACCGCTGCTTGCAGGGACACGAAAACAAAAGCTGTGACAGCAGAGAGGGAGCGACTCGTGGTCTGCACCAGAAGCGCCACAAAAAGCCCTGCACCAGACTCCTTGCCCTTTTCAATCTGAATTTTTTTTTCTGAAGGCATTACTGACACAGCACGTATTTCTTCTTTGCCTCTTTTTTCCCCCAAAAAAACCTACAGATTTAAATCAGAGCTGCTTCTATTATGAACAGGGACTTCTTGGTCACTTCTTGAAGGTCTCTCCTCCCTTAGGATCTGACGTTCATCACTGCGCTCACTGCTTGAACACCAGCACTCCGGGGTCATGGCGATAGATGAGGACATAGAAAAAACTGAATATCCATTAAACAACGCAGTAAAGTGACTCTTCCGTGCCAGTCTATTATATATTCTTCCCAGGCTAAGCTCTCTGTGCTGCTGTACCAGGTTGGAGCCCTGGGCGACGTGACTGGCTCCCAATGGAGCCGAGCCAGGTTTGCAGGGAGCAGCGGGAGCCGTGGCCGTGCCAGATCATCAGCGACTTATCCGGGAGCACGCAGGAGTACTTGTGGCTGATGACAGAAAATAAAACGTCCACGCCAAGCCCAAGATGGGCACGCTGGAAGCACCGACCTCGGCGAGCGGTGCTGCAGCCCGGGAGCGGGTGTCACCGCAGCTGATGCTCCGACGTCCTCGATGTCACGCGACGGCATTTTCAGACTGCAAATGTGCCAGGCTGAAGCGGAGCACCACAGCCCCAGGGATGAGCCAGGATCCCTGGCAAGCGGGGCACAGCCTTGTGTCAGCCCTGAGTGATGCCCAGGGGGCTGGGGAAAGGGAAAAGGCAAGCTGCCAGCTCCCAAATGCCCTGTGCTTGCTCCCTGGGGCGACAGCCCGCTGCAAGGACAGTGATGCCCGCGCAGGGGGATCTGCGCTTCAGTTTGGGCAGCGGACGGGGACCATGCTGCAGCCTTCACGCTGCCTCCCCAGACCCACTGCAATCCCCTCCGCAAAGCCGCAGCAGGGACGAGTGCTACCAGCTAACGATGTCTCATTTAAAAAAGACCAAAGGAGCAAAAATGCATCATTCTGTTGGGGTTTTTTTTTGGTTGTGTGTTTTTTGGTTTTTTTATCTGCTCTGTGTTCACAGTTGAGTGACACTATCAGGTCTAAAATCACTTATACACACTTTCAAATTGCATATATCTTCAGTACATGAAGCTGAGAGATCCCTGGCACCAGCATGTGCCACAAAGGACTGAAATTGTCCATGCAATGCAGCAAGTTTACCCTTTTCCTACTTCTTGCTCCCAAAGGCTTTTCAATGCCCAAGACACCTTGGGTGCCATACAACAGCCTGCAACGGCCAAAACCGAGCTCCTGGTCCCCCTCCGTTAGGGAATCACCAGCTCCCCCAGCAGCACAGAGCCACAGCGACTGCTCTGATGTAAATGGGCACAAAAGGGGAAAAAAACCAGCCATGCTGTCCAGCAAAAATGGGTTTAAAAACCAATGAAATAGTCAAGAAGTTACTACTACCTTCAAATCATTAATGCAGAGCCTAAGAAATAATGTCAGCAAAACTGCAAAGCAAATGCAGTTTTTGGTTTTTAAACCATGCAAGCAGTAGTTCTTAAAAATTCAGCTTTTCCCTAGTTTTGTTTTCATTTTGAAATCTGTCAGTTTGAATCATTTCTCCAGTCCAGGAACGTGCTGTATGATCCTTCATCCTCAAAACAACAGCTTTGCTCACGACGCCTTTAGAAAGAAAGAAAAAATCTTTATGTTCTCTTACTCCATCCTCAAAGAGACCGGTTTGATTCCTGATGCTCCGGCATATTTCTGTCTTTTACCATACTTCAAGGCTATTTTCTCCCTGCCAAAATATGCAAAGAAGAGCAATACAAGCCCTGCAGCTCTGGGGGAAGGGCTAACCCTGCAGCTCTTATTATCTTTGGACGGGAAGAGGGAGAGAGACAGAGATGCTGTTAAGGCCTCGGATATTTCTAGATCCTACCGCTGCCCGGCCAAGGAAGTCTGAAACATAAAATGCCATTGGAAACATCATATGGGGCAGATAAAAAAACCACCCTAAGAGTCTAATTGGGTTTATTATCAGCATCTAGAGTCTCTTGCATATAGATTATGCCGGTTATACAGCTCACGTGTTGTACTTTACGAATTCAAACCAGCGCCAAACCTTCGCATGGAGGGTCATGTCCTCCTGAACACATCTCTGGTGTCAAACATTTTATGGACTTGAATGTTTCCTTGCCTTTGGGATGTGACACGATATCCAGCTGCACATCAAGCCAGGGGAAGAGTGAGCCTGAGGTCTGCATTGCTTCCCTGCGGTTCACAATTTGGTCCACAATTTTGTGTCCAAGCAGATAAGAGTTTGGTGTTAAGTAGTTCACAGCTGTGTGATGCTTTGAAGACACAAAGCGCAGAGTCTGTGCACATCGCTATTTTGTAGGATTAGCCCCATCTCCACCCTGCCACAGCCCTGACCAGCAAACGTAGAAGTTGGCAAGTGCAGTCTGCATCATCCCTGAACCGCTACGGTTGTGATGATCCACCGTCCCTAAATCTATGGTCCGACAGCACGGATGCTCTTCTCTGAGGATACATTTAAAATGGGGGTTTATATTAATTACTATGCTGAAAAGTCAGACAGAGAGCGAGCAAAGCTTCAAAGACTCATTTACTTCCCCCAAACAAGAAACAAAGTCCTTAAATCTGTTTTCCATTAGAAAAGAAGTACCCGAACAGCTTCCTATTGTTCTTCTGCTTATGGGGTCCGTTTCCCAAACTCACATCTCAGCCCAGTTGGTCTGGATGGAACTGAAGGACGTCCCCAGAAATGCTGTGTTTTCGGAAAATGACAATTTATACTGGGAAAGCATCGCTTTATAGGTCTTGCTACTGGGAGGATTTCCCATGCATCTGCTGGTCAGTCATCAATAGGGCTGGCCACACGTCCCATCGGGGTGCCCCAGCCCAAATCCCCTATTGGGCCGAGGACACGGCACTGTGCAGGTTGCAGGTGAAGGGATATAGCAAACCATATGGGTACGGCAGGAGCTGGACGACGCACACACGGGCTACCCTTAACCTCCCCAATTTCAGCACCGAGGGTCCCGGCAGCATGGGGTTACAGAGCAGGCAAATGACCCCGGCTCGGTGTTTCTCACATACCTGGGGCATCCCCAGCTGTTAGCCCCGTATGCTACAGCCAAAGGAAAGCTCTCAGGTTTTCATCCACAGCTCCCTAAAACAACGGGCATCTGTTCACCGACTCCAACGGGACACGAATCCAGACTTTACAGAGTTTATCCAAAGCAATTCTTTCCAACTTAGGAAAACCGAGGCTTGCCTGGCTGAAGGACAGGCCATGCTATTGCTGTGCACGTCGCTTGTCCTGCAAACCACCCTGAGCAGCAGGGCAGACTGCAAAAATACTGATGTATTTTTTTCCTTTTGAGGGAGGCAGCAGCATCTCAGTGAGCCAGTCTCACGGGAGGAACCTGGCTCGGCTCCAGAGACCGAGCATGGGTCCGGTAGGAACAGGACTTGCCGTGCCGGTGGTATGGGAAATCTCTCCTACCCCTTCACAGATGTTCCTCCAAACACTTCTGCTAATTGAATCGACACCTCCCTATTCAGATGAACATATGGCTGCGTTTGTACCAGCACTGCTTTTACTTTAATCGTTCCTACCAGGTGCTTTAAGGACAGGCTGGACCGATAAACTATCATTAGAGAGCTTTTTACAAAAACAAACAAACAAAAAGTTTTAGGTTTTTTTCCCCCCCCCTGCAGAGCCTGACCATCACTGCAGGGTCCAGGTGTGAGCCCTGGCGCCGTGGTCCAGGTGCCCAACTCAAAGACATCCCCTGCTCCCACAGGCATCCAGCTGGAAAAGGTCCAGAGAGCTCTAATTAACAAACTGCTCGTTTACCGGTACAGAGCCGCTTTTCCCATGGGCTCTACAGGAGAGGAAGGAGGGATGCTGTGCCCCACGGCAGGCAGAGGGACACAAAGCTCTCGGCTCGTGCAGGTGCTAGTTTAAACCATTCTCTCCCCTTTGCTGGTTTTATGGCCAGGAGAAAGAACGGGAGAGTTGGGAAAAGGTGGTGGGGGACACAAAAGCTCACCGAGATGAGAGCAGCTCCACCAACCCCCCTGCCACACCGGGATGGGGTTCACCAGGGGATGCGCTGGGACCATCTCCTCCTGATGGATCACTCCTCCCTTCCTCAGAGGCACCCAGGTCTCATTATATATAATCCCGGCTCCTCTCGAAATAAGGTTTTACCATATGAAAAAAAACCCAAACAAACCAACACCAAAACGCTAGCAGGATTAAACCAGAAAAAGGACCCTGGAAGTGAGAGGGGCCATGGGGAGCAGGGAGCCCATATAAGACTCTCCTTTGGAAGGGCACAAGCCAGCTGCGGAGCCACGGACGGTTTAAGGCGGCAGGAGCTGATGCTAAAGCAGCCCCATGTTGTTCCTCCTTCCAGCAGCGAGGTTTGCTCGGCCGCGTCCCGCAGCCAGCGGGGCTGAAAGCGTGCGGGGTGAAGGCAGAAGGGGGGCAAAGGGGGCAGAAGTCCCTTCTTCTATAGCAACACAGTTGGCTTGCAGGGTTTCGCTAAGTTTTGGTAGAGAACACGGGTAACGGGGCACACATGGGCCAGAGGGAAGGGGGGCTATGGTTAAAGAAAAAAAAAAGGCAAAAGGCAGGAGAGTGGGACCAAAAAAGAAACCCCGTTAGGAGCGATGCAGAGCTGGCTTTCAGTGCTCTGGACCTTGTATTTTCTGGCTTTATTTATGAAACACAAATAATCCAGCCTTCTCCGTAAGCAGCCAGATCCGGTGGAATTACATGTCTGAATACTCTCGGTAAACAGATGGAAAGCTGTGGAAACATAGCTTAAGGCAATATGCATTAACAAGGGGGCCTTTATCGCTCAACCTGGCTCTTCCTGGCAGAAGAAAACCCGCTGGCCCCGGCTGAAGCCCGTGCAACTGGTGTGTTTGATCGGCTGCAAGACGGCCGGGCGCTCTGAGTGGGGATACCCCCAGCTGCATTTATTTATTTATTTGCCCCTCGTGATGTGGATGGGACCCACTGGAAACAGGCAGCCAAGGGGCACGGAGGAGGGGTGCTGCTACCCACCACCATTCCTTCCCGGGGTGGGAGAAGGGATGGCGAGAGCCGAACACGTAGGAACCACCTTCCCACCTAGCACTGAGCATCTCCTCTCATCTCCTGATAAAAGCCCTACGCGCTGCCGATGGGTACCATCGGGGCAAGGGCAGGCACAGGAGAGAGGATTTCTTGCCAGAGGAACCCATCATGCGCTGGAGCAAGCGACGGGCAAGAGCTGACCCCATTTTGTGGAGCTGATGGAAAATGCCAAAATAAAATCCAGCTCACCCAAAACCCAGAAGCTCAGCTACGGGAATGACGGAGCGCAATTGTCTGGCCAGACCAGAGGATCAGCATGCTCCCTTCTGGCTGGAGGATCTAAGGATCTGAAAGTATTTTCCAAACCAAAAAGAAACTTTATTTTCAAGGATCTTCTGTTAAGGAGAGCCCTATTCCTACAGGGGTAAACTATCCCTGCCAAGAAGCTGCGCCAAGCCTTATGCAAGGAAACCTCATTGCAAGGGTAGCAGAGGGGTCTGCAGAGCAATTTCACCTTTACCCACCATCCACACGGTGATGAGGCAAGGCAATGCTTCTTCAATGCTGGATGAATGGGGGGTCTCATATTTTTTGGCCAAGATGCGCATGGCCATATCCGGGCACACCCCAAAGCAGAAACCCCCATCCCCATCTCTCCCCCTTTCACCCGCACGAAGGACTGCAAAGCTATGGCAGCCTCCTGCTTCCACAGTGTGCTCAAAATAAATTATTATACTCCGTTCAAATAAATTATTATACTCAGCTCAGACACCTCAGCTCTTATTTGTTTCTGGCGAGGAGCATTCCAGGCTATTCTTGACAAAACATAAAAAAAAGAAAAAAAAAAAAAACCAAAACCAACAGGAAATTTAGGTGGAGCCTTATGTATTTTTTTCCTACCCAAAGACACTTTCTTTTTATTTAAACCTCGCTGCCTGATGACAGGAGGGGAGTCAGGCCTCCAGACAGAGAGCTGCAGTCCTCCGTGACCGTCAGATAAGGAAAAAAATAAGAGAGTCTTGCAAGTGCACGTCCTGAGCAGGAACCTGTAACGCAAGATGAGGACGCACGTACAGAAAGAAGGGAAAGAGGCGGCTTCGCTTTGGAAGCTGGAGGTCACAGAGAGCACTGGGCTGATTATTCTTCCTATATATTTACACTTTCAACGGTACAGGCGACTTTTAAAGCCACGCTGAAAGATATCAGCACATTTCTATGTGTACGTTAACAGGCACCATCCGAGTGCTATACAGCACCGTGCCTACACCCACGCTTTGTGCTTACTGCAGCGTTTTCTATCTAAAGACCTCAGCGTGAATTAATTTAGCTTCCCAGCACCCTTGCCAGGTAGATTATCTTCCTCTTACAGAGAAAGGAGAGGACTAAGAAGCAACCAGGGGCTAAAGATGAAGCCATCCCACCAGGACCGCCTTTAGCACAGACCTTTATGTATTTTTAATTCCCCCCCCCTCCAAATCTGCAGAAAAGTGTGTTTCCAATAGACAGCACGCAAGAGGTCAAGTGGACTGATGGATGCTGATACTCTGACTTCAACCCATGCCTGCACAGGCAGGAGCTGCCTGCTTGTGTGCTCTCCAAGTCCACACCAACATGACTTTTTCAAGCCAAGAGCAGCATGTTTTAGAGCCCAAATGTGATTACAGGACAACTTTGTACACTGGGGACATAGGGATGTGGGTGCACAGACTTCAATACCCCACAAGAGCCGCTCTCACCGCTGCTTCTCTTCCCCCAACATCAAAAGCTCCCCCCAAAAACCTTAATTCCTGATGACTTGACTTGGAAGCAGGAGCAGGGATGTCGCAGGTGAGGTGGAAATACAGAATTGGGCCGGGGAGGATGGCGGATCCGGCGGGAGGAGGAGGAGCAGGAGAAGCAGCTCCGATCATTGTGGACGTCCTGTCCTGCTCCTGCCCCACGGCGCAGCCGCTCGCAGCCTGCGCCCGCGCGAGCCGGCTCCTAAATTTAAAACAGCCAGAAAGCAGCTTTAAAACAACAGCCAAGCCTCAGGGTTATGTGCATGCAAGGAGGGAATACATCCCCACGCTCTCCTTCGGCTTATCTCGCGGTCTTGGATGGGGGCAGCAGCTCTGGCACCCACCAGACAGTGCCTTCATCCAAACCTTTCCCATTTCGCCACTGAAAGCGGCACAGCAGCAGCTTTAAGAGGTCGGAATTAAAGGCATCGCTCCCACAGTCATCCTGCAGTGCATGGGAGGCAACAAGGGGTCCTCCCTGGAGCCAAAGGGTCCCCTTGCTCCCACTCCGCAGCAAGCCCGGGTGGGCAGGCGCCTTCTCATCCCACCACGCACAAATTCCCATCCATCCCCTCCCAGAGTGGAATCATAGAATCATTTAGGTTGGAAAAGACCTTTTTGATCATTGAGTACAACCGTAAGCCTAGCGCTGCCAAGGCCACCACTAAACCATGTCCCTAAGCACCACATCTACACATCTTTTAAATACCTCCAGGGATGGAAGCCAGCATCCAACCATCCCCACAGGCTGCGCAAGGTCTCCCCAGCTGATGCTCTCCTGGAGGGTCTCTAAAGGACACCAGGGCAGAGCTGGAGGGGACCCCCCTGCTGAGCGAGGGGAGGGAGGATGGCACAAAGCAGGGTTTGCACGGGGATCCCTCGACTCAGGGTGCTGTACGCCCCCTCTGCACCCCGCTGCCTCGGTGTGCCTTCATCCCGCTCCTCTCGGGATGGCGACAGGGGGCCTTCCCTGGGAATCAGCTCTCAGCTTGCACATAGACCAACGCACACTAGAAAAAAAGCAGCGTACAAAATGAGTGGTGCATGTAAATCCCCTGGAAAAAAAGAAAAATGAAGCAAAGTTTGCGTGTTTTGAGCAAGGTTCAGATACGCTGTAGCACACCATCATCATCCTTGGTGACTGACAGCCCCTGTGGCTTCTGCTTGGGTCAAAAGGACCCCATCCCTCTAAACTGCCCAAGAAATCCCCTACAGCTATTATTTCAGACAGAAAATGCTTCCTCTATCATGGCAATAACAAAAAACGAGATATTTGTGTGGCTTCTGCTTTGATGGGAAAACGGCTGAAGCCGAGAAATACACAGCCACAAGAAATCCTGTGCAAGCCCTTCTCACGCGTCGCCGCCTGGCTCTGGCGCTAGGGACAATACACTTTCCTTTATCCCTAAGCAGGATTTCCCCTTCTTTTTTCTCCTCTTTACCACACATCACCCACTAAAGGGACATCTGAGGGGAAGGATGAACAGTAACCAGGAAAAAGCCGATTTTTCAAAAACAATTTCAATATGGCACTGCCCCATCCACCTTCTATTCGATATACCCTAGGAAGCTGAAATCCTTTGGACAGAGGCAGGAGTACCACAGCAACCCCAGCTCCAGCCCCAACCATCCAGTCCCATCCCACAGCCCTGAACGTTTTTTCCTGCCATCATAAACCCTTTTTGCTCAGGACCGGGGATGCACAGCCCATGCCACCACGGCCCCCTTTCCCCTAAACACACCCCTACTGCAATTTTAGCATTTTGACCCCATCGAAAGCACCTCATGCCAGAGAGGTGAGGGGCTCCAGCATCCCTGCTCCTGCTCCAGCAGCTACGGGCTCTCCCTGGAGATGCAGGACATGACGAGCCACTTGCCCTCGAGTCCCTGCGTAGGCTGATAAGGAGGCTAGAAAAACCTGTATTCACAAAATCTCTATCTAAAACAAGCAGAAAGATGTAGGGCAGAAGAAGGAAGCCTGTGCCCAGGCTCAGTGCACAAGGACCAGCACAGACATCACGAGATGGTTTAGGACCCCCATGCGGGCAGCACTGGCCTCAGGAGAGCCCGGCGAGAAGCAACAGGGATAAGAAAGTAGAGAAAACCACTGCATACATTTCCCAGTTTTACAGCTTTTCCCAACTGTTAAAAAAAACCCAATCCCCAGCACTGAAAAACCCTTAGCAAATTTAGCAAAACACGTCAACAATTTTTGTGTTATAGCCCAGGCACACGTGCTCTCCTCGCGAAAAGGAGATGCATTTTTAGAAACCTTTTGCAAAAACTGTTGGTGTTGGTGGGCCTTTTGTTTTCCTTTCTAGCATTAAGTACTCACAAGCATCCTGGAAATGGATAAAAAAAAAAAAGGCCATTTTTAGACTTACATGTGCAGAGAGGACTAAGAGTGTGTCACCATGCGTCTGAGCTAGATGTTAAATTCTCCAAAAACCATATGCTGAAGATTGCTCTAACAAAAGAGACTGCAACAATAAAGGGAAGCCTTATGTTCAAGTACTGGTTAGTCGTGCAAGATTAGAAATTAGCTCACTATCCGATTCTTATATAAAGGCCTTAAAAGGACAGGATTTCTCCTTAACATGAAAGCAATGAACTGATAGCTATTCGTTATTGAATTACTCATTCAGATTTAAAAGCAGCAGAAATACAAAGCTTGTCGTCTTCTGTGTCGTCAAGAAAAACTACAGGGGCAAGGGCTAGAGCATCACATCCAGGATTGCAAATATATCCCATGGGTTTCACGCTTAAGCCCCACTCCCACAGGGACGCGAGCTGCCCTGCTGAATTTGAGGTCAAAAATTTACTGGCTGATCAATACGGCATATCCCCAGGGCATTAGAAGTTTAGTTATGGAAAAGACGGGCCACTCATTAGAAGAAACTAGCAGAAAGTCAACAAGGTCTATGTTTGCAAACAGAATGAGACTCTGGTTTGGGTAAGAGGCTGCTTGTGATCCGACCCTTTTGGAAGACAGGACGAAATATAAAAACCCCTAAGGAAGGAGCAGGCACGCAACACAAAACACATGCGATGTTTAACACCTGCGGTGCATGCGAGATATACCTGCACACAAGCAGAACCCCGAAGGATGCCACAAAACCTACCAGACACCCCCAAACCAAGGGTCTGAGCAAGGCACCTACACCATGCTACATTTCTGTGTCTCCCCGTGCAAGCGTGTCACGAAACTGTCACACATTAAACTGCTCCTGTCAAAACTAGCGCTGATCATCAGACGCGAAGGAGGTGGACGGACACCTCCGTGCCCAAAAGCAACGTGGCCAGGCAAGCCATCCCCTGAAATAGCTCCCTCCCAGCCTCCTCCTCCTCCCAAACCTGGCTTCGGTTTCAGCTGCAGTTGTTCCCTCCCAAATTGCTCCTCCTGAAATAGTCTCCCTTCCTCTTTCCTGGGGGAGGATTTGCCCCGCGGGATGACAGCAGGCTGTACGACCAGGAGAAAGCTAAAATAGACTTTCACTAAGATTAACATCCCACTAGCAGCTGTATTACAGTGAAATGCAACCACCTGGAGGATTAATATATAGACGGATTAATATATAGACTGAAACTTATAAATAGACTGAATATTTCATTTCTGCAGTGTATGCCCCAGAAAGGAGGAAGGTGGGAGCACCCACAAAATAAGGAATACACCAGCCAGGCCAAACAGCCGTGCACACCGTAAAGCATTCCCCCTTCGTCTGCAGCACCAACGCGGGCTCCAGTCAACGAGAATACAGAAATAGGAAGAGGCTAACAATATTCTTGACATTTACCACCCAACACACAAAACCACAGCTAATAAAGCAAAGCAAATAAATCCAAGATGCATTTTTGGGGCAGAAAGCACTTGAAGCGACAGGAAGGTAGGTGCTTCCACACCCTCAATGAGCGATGTTGCGTGTATCCAAAGTCTTTCCAAGTGGTTTCTAGAGAGGTGGCCATCACAGTCTGGCTGCCAACAGGCAGTCTGCAAGCAAGTGTTGTAGATTAGGCACTAAGCAACATTGCAAAAACAGCTGTAAACACACTATCTGAACCTGGTAAATGGGAAAGAAAACCAACCTGGATATTGGGGTTACCCTTGGCAAGACCAGCTCTCCCTTCCCATCCGTCCAGAAGTAACAGCCACGGCTACTTGCTGCAGACAGGGCGTTATTTATTAAGTGGAGCTATGAGAATCAAACAGTTTGTGCTCAAGTTGTGGTTTACCACCGAAAAAATCCATCTTAGGAAAACCAGAGCACTCGTTGCAGAATCAGATAGAGTTATCTTCAAAAGTTGGGCCGTTATCTGGTTTCAACATACAGTTCCTCCATACGGTACGCTGTGGCGGGACATGATAAATCATAAAGCCATCCTTAGCAACGTGAAGGCATTGCATCTATAAAATAGCCATCTTGTGTAAGAAAGCAAACACACAGCAGGAAAAGCAGTTGGTGATATAAAAAAAAGGGGGGGGGGAACATTTCCTTGACAGGATTTTATTTTTAAATGATGGTTGCTCAAGCCTGCTCAGGGAATTGGTATGGCAGGAGTAGCTCCCGTGCAAGAGGATGAATGGTGACTCAGCAGGTAAAAGCTGTCAAAAACGTGTCCAAAATTGGAGGGATAAAAAAAAAAAAAAAATCAGAAAGGAAAACTATAAATACCTCAAGCAGTTTTGCTTTATGCACTGGTTGGATGCCTGTCGCTGCAGAAGATGCTCTGCAAAGCAAGCGGGGGAACCCCGGCCCCATCCCAGTGGGGGGTTCCTCCTCCCAAAGCAGGAGCCACCGGAGGCAAGAGGAGCTTTGCCAGGGATGTCGGCAGGACCCCTGGCATCCTCGCGCCGTTAGGAACCGCTTTGGGCCCCGCATCTGCCCCAAAGGCAAGGCGTGAGGGGATCCCATTCCCGCTGGATCTCAGCTACGTGGCTAAGGGGAGCCCTGCGCCCCTCGCCAGCCTTCACCCCACTTTGCACATGGCTCTGGAAAGGCCAGGAGCAAGACTTTTTTTAATGCACATTCAGAAAAAATACCTCTTTTTGCACTGACTTTTTTTTTTTTTTAAATAAAAGTCAAAAAGCCCAGCCAACATGAAAGGCTGGATAAACACTCCTCCTTTCCCCAACAGAAATTACAAAAATGCCTTTGAATTTGTTTTGGCAAGAAACAATGTTTTTTATGAAAGAGCTTCATTGAAAAGTCACCATTTGGAACGTATTCATCTATTCTACGTTTTTTTTAAAAGTTTTAATTACCACCTTAACAGTATTTTGACACACTTTATGGTTTGTTAGATTGTATTATGTGTTACAAATGCCAAACGCACCTTTTGGAAGCGCCTTATTATTGTATTAATGCTAACTGTGAGGTTTGTGCTGCTGAGTCTTGTTTCGGCAATTGAAAAATAATAAATTAATTCCATTTGGAGAAAATGCTGCCATTTATAACCCAGCAATTAAGAACAGATTTAATTTTAGATATTGCTGCATTCTTCAGCTTACTGAGTTATTCAGTACTGACGCTGGTACTATCAGTATATGCCCAGTTCTTAAAAACAGACCCAGGCCACTTTCTCACCCCTTAAATTACTAACAACAGAGATGAAAAGTTAACACTGCTTTCCTCTCTCCCAGGAGCTGCAACATAGGGTCTCTGCTGCAAAAAAAGAGCACAAGCACGGAGCACACACGGGGATTTCTACCACAACAGGCCATGTTATATCAGCCAGGGGCACATAAGGAGTTAACAGGGAAAAAAAAAAACAAAAAACAAAAAACAAAAACACCCTCAAGGGAGGGAGGCAGAGCTGACTGTATTTGCAAACCAGGGTGTGCAGACATTTTACGGGAGATAAAAGCAGACCGAAGCATGGCTGGAGAGATGCCCACAGCCCCATCTCCCTCCCCGAGGCCGGGCGGTCACGCGGCAGGTCAGAGATGGAGAAAGGAAAATGCTTTTTATTTGGCTGTGGCTCTGCCAGCGGGAAGGTGATGCCCAGGAAGGTCTGGTGCTGCTGGCCGGGCTCCAGCTGGCACCGGGAGGCTGCTGTCTGCATCCCATACAGGGAAGAGCCCGAGCGGTCCAGGGTCCAGCACCTGCATCCCGGTGGTGATGGGGCAGCCCTGGGGCTCCCCGACAGCCCCCACTGGGGGAAGGCTGGTGGAAAACAGGACGTGTCCTCACTGTGTCCCCTTGGGCAGGCGGCAGCAAACGCTCCCTGTCATCACCAGCAACCTCCCATTGTGAAAATAGTCTCTCCGGACAAGGAAAGGGAAGGTACATAGGAGCAAGGGCAGAGGAGCTCCCCTTTCCCAGTCTGTACTCATGGTGTCCCCAGGCTCCTGGGCACCTCCGGCAGCAGGAGACCACGATGTACGGAAGAAAGCGACACACGCGGGTTGTGGCAGCAGTCCAGACTTCAAAAGCAAAATCAACACATGCAGAAAGGGACAAGTTGTGGAAAGGTTCTCTAATGATGGCAGTGGAGGACCCGGGGCATCACCTGAAACACTGAGGTGAGATGGTGACAGTTATTTGCTGTTAACACCGGCCATCAGAGCAGCATTGTGGCTAGGACAGACAGGCTGTGGGATCCCCAAGCATTACATGGCTAAACCAAGACATGCTTTGGCCACACACTGTAGGGCTTCCCACGGGAAAAGCAGGACGAGGCTTTGGGCTCCTTGTTACACGGGAGGCCAGAACAGGTAGCACACACCAAGAGCTATGTGAAAATAACCAGGGGTTATTTTGATATCAAGATGATGAAGCTAATATTCACAACAACGAGTCTTAATGGTGCAACAAAAAGATTTTACAGAATAGCGAAGCAATCGCGCCCGAAAGCGCAGCACCTGGCTGGGATGGGGCAGCAGAGCTCACACAGCAGCACCAGACCGACCCCCAGACCCCAGGGGAAAAAAGCTCTCAGCATCTTTGGGACCCTGCCACAGATAAACTCGGACAAACCAAGGGATGACGACACGAAAGAGAGGTTTGGCAGCTCCTGATGAAGGAGGTAAGGGCATCTTTGCCACGTCTTGACCTCCGGCCATGAGTCCTCTCGGGCCAGTAGCACATGTGAAAGCAAGCAAAATTAAATTAAACCTTGGCTTTTACAGGGTTCCCTCTCCTCCTTGTACCAAAAAGGAAAAAAAAATCCCCCAGCACATATTTTTATTTACCAAGATTCCACCGGACTCGTTTCCTGCTACATCCCTCTCGAAGGCAGGGGTATTGTTGCACTAATTGTAAGTCTATTGAGAAACAGGCTACCCTCCGCTTTCAAACTGGAATTAGTTACGCTCGGTCTGACCTTGCATTATTTCGAAGCACTGCAACATTAAAAGAAAATTAGAGCGACTTCTTAAATCCTTTAAAAGGTAAAGCAACCTTATTGCTTCAGGTTCACATACAGGAAAAAAACCAAACCAAAATCAAGCTCTTAAATCATGACTATTGCTTTAATGTGGTAGGATTTAGTCTTATATTTTAAATACATTCATTTCTCGTTTACTTGAACAATCACGCTAGCTTTAATGAGCTCTCCCTATGAAAAATGCAACTACAAAGGATCAGATTTGCTTATGTTACAGAGCTCCGCACACCTAGAAAGGAAATCCTAAAACATTGCGTTTCTTAACAGCCAGATTACTAGTTTTTAATCCTCTCTGCCAGATGCATTTTTAACCTCTTTGCATATAATAAAGCAAATTAGTGTAATTGTATGGGTAAATGGAACCAAAATATGCACATCAGATTTAAAAAAAAAACAAAAACAACACACTCTTGGTTATGTTTTGCAGAGCTGGCAACTAATGGAGCTGGGGGCTGAATTCGGCTCTGCGGGCACCGGCAGAGAAAGAAGTTGCTGGATGGTGGGTGGGGAGCTTCATCGCCCCTCGGCCACAGCTCACAGGGTCTCATTTCTCCTCCGGGTCCCCTGCGAGGGACCACGCCGGGTCACGGATCAGCAACGCATTCTTGCACTCGCGGCAGAGCATGAACGTGTAAGAGCCCGGGCTCCCGTGCAACTGCTGGTCCACAGCGAGTCCATATTGTCCTTCGCTGCACGGGAACTACTCACCCCTCCGGATTTACACCGCTCCGGCTATCTCAAGCCACCTCCTAACCCATTCTGCCAGTTCTTTGCTATCCACCATCAGCAGATTTTATTGCCCTGGCAAATCAGACACTACCACCCTCATACTGCAAGCTGAGGCATGAAATTCATGATCCAGCTTCTCTACCCACCAACCTGAAGACCAAAATTCATCACGAACCACTGATGGCCTCAGGAAAGCCCCCAGGTAGGGCGGGCACCTTCTGACTGCCGCTGTGAGCACGGACCCGGAGGCAAGCCCCTGGGCTTTCCCCAGCAGCAAAGGGAGCGCGGGAAGCGAAGCCCAAGCGTGCAGCTCGCAGCTGGCGGGACCGCAGGACCAGGTACGGCTGCAGCTCCGCGTCCAGGGCTCGACACCCGCCCCCCGTCCCCATTTCTACCAAGCCCGGACCGCCCAAGAGCGGTGTGTCCAGGGAGAAAGGTGCGTGTGCCAAGCTTTTGCAGCTGGGCAGGTCTGCCGCGAAGAGCTCTGCCTCTCCAGAGCCACCCACCCCACAACAGCTTTTGCCAGCAGCATCTATTTGTTAACTCAAGAACATCTTGATTTGCCTTTGTAAGAAAAAAAGAGATTCAAATATCGTAAAGTGTTTTCTCCAGATCAAGAAGATTGCTGCCAGATTCAGTAGTCCTAGCAGGATTAGGTAGGTTTTTCCCGTTTTCCACCAGTGCCAGGGGGCCAAATTCAGCAGGATAAATTCAGAATAATTACACTCAAAACCCCAAGAAGTTATTTTTTTATCTGTTTCACTGGTGAGCAGGACTCATCCGCTGGAATTAAACCCAGCTAAAAGCATCATTGACTTCAGCAGGGTGGTTCATCAAGCAGCAGGCACATCCCTCTTCATTCCCATCCTCGGGGTGGGCCTTGCTCACACTGAAATTCCACATGGGCGCAGGGGTCCGAGCCTGGCCGGTGCTGGGGAGACCGAAAAACCAGCATGTGAGCATCAGCTGGGTGCAGGGAGAGCCCTGCTTTCCCACGCAGGACAGGGACAAGAGCCCAGGAATGCAAGAAGTCACTCAGAAGTGCTGACTATCTCCCGGGAAAAGCTTGAGCAACCTTTTTTTTTTTTTAATTAGAAAAATAAGCAAACAAAAGTCACCCCAGAGAAGGCACATTCTGCTGAGATGTTTTCTGCAGGGGATGCAAACTGTGAAAGGGCTGGGGTAAACCGCACGTGGATATACAATGATATAAACAGCTCTGGCGGGACTCAAGCTACAGGATGGAAATAAATAAATGCATGGAGAAATAAATTTTTAAAAGGCCCCGCACACATGTAACCTAGGCACAGACATTTCAGAGCTGGAGGAGGGTTTCCTTCCCCACCTGCCATATCTAAGCCATATGTGGGATGCTTGCTCTCGTATCGAATCCTCCTTCTCTTCCAGCTCAAGAGCCTGTGCCCAGGAAAAGGGATTATCCAGCAAGTCAGTATTCTGTACTAGTTCATTAGGGACATGGGCTGGGCGTGCAACCCACCGCAACCCTCGGGAGGGGAGGAATGGCCCAAGGAGCCTCCGCAGCAAGAAACTTGCTCTGCAGCCGCTCTCAGCATCTTCCCTCCGAGGGAGGGTACAGAAGTGGCCTGGGACAGGGACAGAGCCACCCGATCCGGGCCACCGGCTGCAAGGGGACAGGCGACGCTCCCCGCAAGCTGCCACCTTGCAAGCGAGTTGTGCACCCAGGAACCGGGTGCCACCCAAAAGGCTGATTTCAGAGAGGTGCAAACAGCATCAAATCCACGGTGGGAGCGAATCTGCCGAAATCAGGGGCGTTACAGCAGCAAGGAGTTGGATCTCGGGGGTCTGCGGGGTGCCAGGGCAAGGCATGGGCAAGCCCAAAGCCTCAGCAGAGCCGGGCTCCGTGCCCCTTGCGCAGCAGGACCCCTGGGTATCACACACCGAGATTATCGACTGCTCAGGGGAGGGGGGGGAAAAAATGAACTATTTCTATTTTAAAAACAGAAAACAACTGAACATCAATGCTAACATCCAGTTCGGCTTTAGGAGGGATTTAAAGAACTCTGGCTTCTTCGTTCCTTAATCCCACACGATCCTTCCCCACTACCAACCAGTATCGACTTCTAACAATGCAAAAGCATCTGCCCACATTTTTGCAATTATTTCAGACCCGGCAAAGAGCACCCTCCCCTTTCTGTACGGTTAATCTAAAGAACAGTTGCCAAAATGCTGAGAACACAGTCGAACAATAGCTCCTCTGATGAAATTCCTCCACTCCATAGAGAAACCAGTATCCTCCAGCTGCTGTGGCTTGTCCAGAGAGATCTCCGAGTGTTTACCCACTCCCATAAAAAAAAAGAGAAAGAAAAAAAAAAAGATGACAAACTGAAAGATTCGAGTGCAGCTTGCAAAAAAATTAACGCAGAGCCCTGCCATCTAACCGCAACACAGAAGTTTTATTAATGCAACATTTGCTTTGTGTGAAATATAAACCCGGGACATCGGTGGAAGGAGGGCAACGCCGGCCACCTGTCCCGGGGACACAGCCTCGCTATACTTACCAGTACAGAGACCACTTTTAGCAGCTCCATTCCTTTAAATACTCATTCTCCGTGGAATCTCTGATCAGTCATTTATAAAAGCCGGGTAGCCGAGCTGGACAGCTGAATTACAACAGCTATTATCCACGTATGCCTGAATACAAGCAGACACCTTTATTTATAAAGGCTCTCTGGCTGACCGAGATTTGACATCGGCTACAAAAAGCATTCAGCATCCAACTGACTGCTTCAGAATAATGTGACGAAAGGTTAGCGAGTGCAGGCCGAGAAGACACCTCTACACAGTGCTAAGAGCTATCGTTAAAAGAATTCATGCTGCTGCGATGACTCTTTAAACCGAGCAGGTTTAAGTAATTGATTTCCTGAACAGACACACTTAGTTGCACACCTTTCCCTCTTCTGCTGGTACGTATTCAAATGGACTTTTTTTTTCCCCCTAGACCTAATTCTAAGGCATTTAGAGTATTTTTTGTTTTATCAGGCCTATCCCCTCTCCTGTTACACCTCCCGGGTCTCTGCGCTTTCCAAGCGGCTGCTCCTTGCTTGTTCACCTTTTGGCTTACCCCCGCCTGCGAGCCACCAACGCGGACACACGCTTTCCACGAAACACGGGAACCCGCGACACGCAGGTAATACACGTGCAAAGGGATGGAGGAGGATGAAGAAAAGCAGACGGTAAGAAAAATCAATTGCTCACAGTTGGTTTTCTTTAGCTCTACAAATCTCAGTGGCAACCCCTGATAACAGAAGGTAACCGAGTCCATGGCAGAAGTGTGAATTCTGCTTTATATTGACAGCATCCCCGGGGCAGCACGTGCAAACATACCAAGCAGGGCTCAGCTGGGCGAAGGAAGGCTTTAAGTACGCGTACGTTCTCATCGGGCTCCTAATTCTGCTATAGTAACCCAAACCAGGAGCTGGCACCTCTGCTGGGGCGCAGAGATGGGACCCCGCTCCCGACGGGGCTCCCACGGCTGAGCTGCGCCTGCCGGCACAATAATGGTAAGGTAGAGCCTTCCTTGCTCCGATGCTCATTTCTTAAGCGAGGACCATCACCAGCATCTCCCTTTGACTGCCAAAAGCATCCTTCCTGCTGCCAGCACCTTCTCCCCTCGCACCCATCCCTCCCACCACAGCGCAGCACCTGACTCAGCAGCACAGGACTGAGCCCCAGCACAACTCCCCAGCTAAAATTCCTTACAGATGATGAAAATTCGGAGGCTGATGGCAACAAGAGCAGCCAAGTGACCTCGGGCATCCCTCACAGCACCAGCCCGGAGCTCCAGGGAGGTTGCCCAGGTCCCCCCGAGGGGCTGCCGGAGGGGATCCCCGCGGGGCCGCCCTCCGGACCCCAGCGTCAGGAAGGAGCTGTGCGCTGCTGAGTCAGTCGTTATGGTTACTGAAGCGTTTGTGAGGTTTTTTTTTCCCCTCCTCTTTCAAAAAGAATTCTTATCAGTTTAACATAATACCGCAAGTCAATAACAATTCTTATCTTAAAAGGTCACTCAGGTAGTTATAACTCAACATTTCATCTACATTCACATTATCTGGAGGGAAACAGCCTGGGGACTTCGTATTTTTTCTTTTAAATAATCCACTTTGGAACTGTAAGATTTAAAAAAAAGCTACCCAGAACCAAGCTGACTCCAATGGCAATTGGAACAGACAGAAAAAAAGGTAGAAAAATCACATTGATGATTGCTGCATGAGAAACAAGAGGAATATCCCAACAACAACAAAACCTATGAAAACCAGGGAAACGCATGAACGTAGACCACAGCTGCTACAGAAACACTATGTTCTGCTTGCAAAAGTCACATCAGCCAAGTTTCTCCACAACAAAAGTTGTGGGCTTTTTCCTCCATATTTCTCTCCCAATTTTCTTCCTCCTTCACTTCCCAATGCAGATGAAGGACACAGAGAAGAGGACAATAATAAAAACCTGAGGACAAGAAGAACCGATCTGTGATGTTCAGGGCTTTTTTTTTCCTTCATGAAAACACAGAAACAAGAAAAAAAAAAAAAAGACAGTGGCATGGAAAGTGCGTTTTAAAACGTTTCAAGCTGAACCTGGTCAAACCCGGTTTTATCCACCCACTCAATTACTTCTTATAACAACAATTAAAGCTCCAAACACAACACATGCCCATACCCCACCAGGCAACAGCGTAGGCAAGGAGCTGGAGAACTAACTGGTTAAAAGTAAGGCAGGTTTGTGGTTAGTCTGAAATAAGTTTTATCAAAAAAAAAAAAGAAAAGGAGAAATCTGGAACAAATTACTTGCAAGGATCAGTAACAGAAAAGAAGCTTTTTAAAGTGCCCTGTGCTTCCACTCCAGGGCTGCCTCACTGGAGAGCAAAGAGCAGAGCAAAGCTGCTGAATCCTGCAGATGACACTCACAATACTAACGTTACTTTAAGTAAAATAACATCTTCAGGCATGATAGCTCAACACGCTGGGCCACCTCCAGCTCCTGCAAATGTCAGGGAAGGCTTGCAGGGATCGTGGCAGAAGCTGGCTCAGCCCTTGGTGCAAAAGAGCCATCGGCACCATCCATCCGTATCTTCTGTAACGGAAAGTCCCACGTTCACAATACAAAATGACCACAAGTTTGTTCAAGCACGGTAGCGTGCACAGGAGAAAGCCTTTTTCTGCCCCGTGGATTATTTTTATATAACACAAGAAAGTTTTTGCACTACAACTCAAGCACTACAGATGCCCAGAAATGGCTGCAAAGGGCGGCAGGCAGAATTAATAGTAGCAAAACTCATGGTTATCACCCCAGTTTCAACACAGAGATCAGAAGTCCACAGATTTCATCAGTGAGCAAGCGGAGCCTTCGCTTACACCAGACAGGAGCCCCGAGCCCGCGAAGCCTTCGACGAGGTGCTGCACCATAGCCCGCGCGCAGCTCTGCGAGCACAGAGCCCCAGCAGAAAAAACAGGCTCCAACTCAGACACCTTCACCAAAATCTGTGATCCAACCGTACCATGCCACGAAGTCACCACGTGCAAATACACAAATAAAACCGCAAGCTGTGAACCAGGCATTGGACGGGTGAATCTGCATTGATAAATCCTTCCCTTACATCTGCTCGCCCCTTAGACGGACGCATTCGCCTCCTGCACGGAAAGGCTGGTAAAAGTCCAGGCACCTGCCTCACACCTCTAACTCCTGCCAGGTACAAAGTAAACTGGGTTTCTGCCTCTGGAGCTGGTCCCCCCACACCAATGGGGCTTGTTTTCTGCTCGCTACCCAGAATCGGAGCAGACCACATTGCACGGCCATCACGCGACGGGTGAGACCGTCCCAAGCCCTCTGCTCTGGGAGAGGAAACCCAGCTCGCTATTCCCCCATGCCAGAAACGCAATTCCCTCTGCCCATGAAACCCCTTCCAAAAAAACCCAAAAAAGCCAGCATCACGTTCTCCAACAAGAGAAACAATCCCAACCTTGTTTTGATGAGATCCTGCCCCTCCACTTAACGCATCTGCTGCGGAAGAGGAAGCGGCGCGCAAGGCGGAAAGTCGGGAACGGATCTGCTTGCTCCAACCTCAACTTTATTTGTAATTACTGGGGCCAAGATGGAAAGCCACCGGCCTGGCTGTTTGCCATTGCCAAACTCATGCTCAGCAGTGACCTCTGCAAAGCTCTGGGTCTCCTTCTTAGGACCAGAGCACTGCAACGATAAACACGTCGGTTTTTTAAGAGAAAAGGGGTGAGCATGCAAGCCTGTGCACCCCCTGCATCAGGGCCTGCAGCCTCTTTTAGCATCTTTGAGATCCCTTAGCAGCTCTTGCGTAACTAAGAGTTACTAAAAAAAGTAATGCTCTTGTTTATTCAGTCAAAATAGAAAATACAAAGGGCACGTGCACACTCAGAGGTACACAGGCACGCACACAGGATTCATGGAAGGGTTCGTCCCAGCACACCCCTTGGTGCCAAGCCCCACTCCCGGGTTGCTGCAGACAGAAAGGGTTTCAAACACAATGCCTTGTGCTTTGCACCCACTTGGCACCATGCAAGAAGTGGGGAGAAGACTGGGGCGATCGGGTGGGAACCCCAAAACACAGCCCAGCAGCCGCTGTAGTACACACCAGCTCCTCCACCCTCCGATGAACCCAACCCTGAGGAGCTGTCGGCTCTGACCCCTGGGGTTTGGATGCAACGGTAGTGCAAGGGGTGCCCTTTCTCTAAACAGTTATCTGCGGTAACATTAGACACAAGCACGAAGCTGGAGAGCTAAAGCACTGACGAATGCATCTTAAAATAAAGCCAGTGTTCACGCTAATTACTATTTCAGTTACTCACGCTGATTGCAAACATAACTCCCAGCTTGGTAAAAAACTGCTGTCATGGGCCACAAATTAAATAAAGGCGTTTTTTGATGGAAGATGAGAAGAAGAAAGGTTAAAGCTTGAGAGATTGTAGGAAGATGGGAATTTGCACCATGATCCACCTGGTCCACAGAAACCTTCACCAATGGCTTCAGGGAAACTTTGCAGGAAACTTTGGCTGACGAGAACATCAACTGTTTTAAAAGCAACTGGCCCAAATGCAAACATGTAAAATATAAATGGTGAGACGGGCACACAGCTTCGTTCAGATGCTGAGGTCTAACACGCCAAATGACGAAACTGCACAGGCCATCATCCACCCACAACGGCCCAGGCTACAAGCAGAGTGCTTTCCCCATTTAATCTCATTTGAAGATAAGTGTATTTGCAAACTAGATTATTTTAATTGATGGCTCTACAGTTGGCTCTTATTCAGCTCCCAATCTAAAACTATCCTTGACCTCTCCCATCAATCCACATCTTGACGGGTTGAAGGCTGCCATATGCCATCAGCAATGCCCCGTGCCATTCCTCCCTCCGCGTACAGCCTCTCTGCACCCGCTGTTGTGGGGCAGAACTTAATCTTAACTCCTTTTCCAAGTGCAAACACGAAGTATCTGCACAGAAGGGTAGCATTTGGATAGAAATCAAGGGACAAAAAGCTGGTCCAGGCAGAGAACTCCGGCTCAGGTCTACGACGATGCATGAAATTCTTCTCTGCATCTTTTACGTGCACTTCAACAGCGAGAATTTTCCCAACTGCAGTCAGTGAGGAAATCAACCCTGACATCGGGCCCCTCGCCAAGGCATGCACTGTATGAGAAAACGGTTAAAAAGACACTGCAAAGTATGGAAAAGTCTCTTTGGGAGAAAGCAGCCCACCCGTGGGCAGACCCACTTGCACCACACGATGCTCCAGGCAGCAAACCACGCTGCTCTCATTAGTTAACTATTTTTTCCTCCTTCCCTCCCATTTTAAGCATTGCTACTTAACAAAAAAGCTTCCCCCGGCAAGCTCTGCCATGCGGGAAGAGGCACACGGTCAGCTCTGCCCCATGGAGACCTCACCACTGGAACTGCTGGCGCTTCAGGAGCGAGCCACAGGGAGCTTCTCCCTCTTTCTCCAAACGCAAGGGACGCAGGAGCCAAACACTGGCCTGCGGTGCTTCCCACAGCTACTCTGAAAAGCATCTCCAAAAGTAAAAATATCTTTGAATTGCAAGAGAATACTGGGTGTGTAGCCTTGCTCAAAGCCCCTGGCTAACATTGCTCTGTACCTCTACACCCTCCCCTTGCTATTCTCCAAAAAACGCAGCACAGACAGCTTTTAGCCCTCAAGTTTGCAAACAAAACCTGGGCAAGATGCACAGCAGCAGCTCAAGCAACAGCATACAGATTAAAAGAAGCCAGCGCCCAACTTCTCAGCAGCTCTCTCCATTTAAGAGTCCCAGCTCATGATTTTTAATGAGCAGAGCCGGCAAGGCTGCTCACGCTCCCCTCCGGGCAGCGACAAGTGAGCAGAGGGAGCACACGATGCCAACGTCCAGCGTTGCACTTAAATCTCCTATCGCTCCCACCGAGCATGGGGCTCAGCTCCTTGCCCCATCCTCCTCCCAGGACGCCTGCTCAGCCCCTCCGGTCCCTGCCACAGGACAGCTCAGCGATGCTCTTGCACAGCCCAAGGGCACTTAAACTAGAGCTCAGCATTGCAATGCAACGGTAAGCCAAGAAAAATAATAAAAAAAAAAATAAATTGAGAACCATCTTCAAACTGGGCACTGGGATGGTTTTCCATCAGTGGGGGGCACTGGGCGCAAACTGCAAAATTCACATAGCGGAGGGGTAGCAGCTTCCCAATGAGTTGGGAGACTGCCTGTGGCCGGGGCGGCAGCAAAGCCATAGGGCTGGAGCCACAACGACCTAAGGATATAAGAGGCAAGGTCTGCAAGAACATGTAATACCTTTTAATAGACCAGCTGGTACAGTTGGGGAAAAAAAAAAAAAAAACACACAACCACACAAGCCCTCCTTTGAGCCGGTGCACCTTTGCGCTTTGCCATTTTTTCCAGCTGCATCACTTGGTCTAATTAAAGATATTACCGCTCCCTGCAGCCCTGGGCTCTTCCTCCGGCCAGTCCTGCCCAGGATGAGAAATCTAGGTCATTTTGATGCTCTCATTGTGATACTTGACAGCCTGCCGAAATGAAATAAAGGTTTTGGCCTTAACATGTGAAGTATTTAATGTCCTGTGCACAGGGCAAAGAAAGCTTGTTGTTCTTCAAAACCAAGAGCTTAAAGCTGTTGCTGCTACCATCAGTGCAGATGGGTGTTTGGATGGCCAGAGGACCCACAGGAGCCTTTGGCCACCTCCGTCAGCCAGCAGACTCTGCAGGAGCAAGGAAGCCACAGCAGCTCCAAAGCCAAGGCTAGTGGGATAGGATGTGGGACTACTCTGGAAGTCCCAAGAAAATCCCAGTCACGCCTCTGGCTGTTAGAGAGGGAATGCCTGAGGAGGTGGGAGCAGCAGCACATCCCGCACTCCACGTCAAAAGCCTACAGACCAGGGTTTGTGACTACAGCAGCCCCCGTCTCCTCATCGCGTCTGTACCCCACAGAGCGGCTCGACCCGGCACCCCGCGGTGCCTCAGCCCCAGCCGGCGGGCGCAGGACGAGCATGGGTCCCGCTCCCACCACGGGGCACGTTACGCTCGGGCCTGACCTTTACTGGCGGCTCGGAGGAGGTCGCCGCGTCCTGATGGCTCCGAGCAGCTGGGACCGAAGCCGCCCAGCGAGGCCAGGCTGGAAGGAAGGAAGGAAGTTATAGCAGGCTTTTAAATAGCGCTATGCAATACCTGAAACTTCTATTTCTGTGCACGGATAATATGGTTTCCATATTCTTCTCCATGCACGGCAGGCCAAGCCATTCACGCTCAAACTGAATTAACAGCAGCCCACGTTCTTCACCAGTTAAACCATTAAAGCTCTGTGAGGCTACTCATAGCCACCATGCAGGACAGCCACAAGCTGTACGCTTCACCTAATGAAGAAATGTATAGATTTCCTTCCCTGTTTGCTTCTCGCTTCTATTTTACCTTTATAATCAAGCAATACCTTTAAATGCACTAGGGATTAGTGGTCTCGCAGCCATCTGCACAGCCCCTGCACCACACGTAGTCACATCTCCAGCGTGCTCCGAGACACCAGCATAGCTTTCTGCAAGACGTCTCTCATCCGAGGTGGGCAATGTGGTCATATCCACCCGTCCATGCTTGAGCAGGTACCCAAAGAGCCACAGAAGCAGGGGGCTCCTCAGGCCTTTTTGAGGGTCATCCATGCTGTACGCAGCAGAGCCACGTCAGGTTTGCAGTCCTAACGAGGAGGGCTTGGCTGTCATTATCAAAAATACCCTTACACTTGGAAAAAAAACAAGACAGAGCTCCTTCAAAATTAAATATACTTGCTTCCCCATGTCAGTTAACTAGTTAAAAAGAGTTCTTTTTCTTCCTTGAGGTTTCCCCACCTCACCTGCCATACAGCAGACCTCTCATTTGGAGTCCACCAGGCAAGAAACAACCTGGACACCCTTGTTGAGAGGAGTTTTCCTCCATGCCTGGTCCACACACCCGAAGGCTCATGAGCCCAGCTCCACCAGCCAGTGAGGATTTCATGCTCCAGTCTCCCTTTGGGCCCCCTCCTGATCTCAGTCATTCGTGATGACATTGCCAAGGATGGCGCCCATCCACCAAGGAACGCAGCAGGGCTGCCACCTCCTTCTAACGACCACGAACCAGGGGTAACATTCAAGTTTTCCCACCTCCCCAACAGGGCTGGGGCAAGCAACGGGTCCTGCATGTACAAAACAACTCGCTTCTCATGAGGACACAACGTTTAAGTCAATTCGGATATTTGCTCCAGCACGTTAGAGCAGCACGTTGCGTTCAGACCATGCTTAACTCATGGTGACACCCTTTGCCAGACGGAGGATTTCACCCGTGCTTCGTTGAAGGTGACGACACTGTGTCTTACAGCCAGCTCCAACAACCCATTTAGGCTCTGCACCCCTGTCACCCCGTAGTCCCTTGCCCACCACCGTTGCCACGTCCCCAACATCAACAAGGATGCCGGTGGGGCACCTGCAAGCAGGGAGCCACCATTTCCAAGTCAGCAAACACCAGGAAAACGTACCAGGAGCCACCTCAGCCTGGGAGGGAATTGAGCCCAAATTAGTTCAGCAAACAACAGGATTCCAACAGCAAGGAGTAACGCAAGGTTAGATGATGACGCTGCTTTTCAGAAGAACTTGGTGTGTCTCCATGGCCAGGCAAGTGATAAATGCCAGGCTGCGAAACGGGCGCTGAATAGGAGCGATTTAAAAAATACAGGTGGTTTTATGAAGAAGACGGCATTAACACTGGAGCCTAAAAGCTATTTCCCAACAGTTCTTGGTTGCAAACCTCGGCTACCCTTCCCTCCACCGCAACAGGATTGCGCGGCTCGGAAAAGCGCACGTCCTGCTCCGCGGGATGCACGGATATGTCCATCCCACGGGAAAGCCCTACGGAGGGGTGTTTGGCAAGAAAAAAGGAACTCAACGCATCCAGGTTTTGCTGTTGGAGTTACAAATGCCCTGGAGGAACAGCTCATTTTTGGAAGAGACGTCAGGGAAAGCGCAGGCAGCTCCCCGAAGGCACGAAGGGACAGGCAGGAGGCTGGATGCCAAGCTTCGCTCGCAGGAGAAATCCTCGCGCCAAGCAAGGTCAATGGGATTACGGGGCAAGCAGGGATTGCTCACACGAGTAGAGATGGGAACGGCCCAACCTCTGGTTTCCACCCCGGCTTACATCGAGCAAACGCCACCACGCAGACGGCCATACGTGACTTTGTATCCGGGAGGACTTTAAAACGCTGTTTTCCTTCATAATTCACCTTTTCTGCGGTCAGGAGGTAAATCGCCCCTCTCTAATTACCTGACCAACCTAGGTGACACGGCTACCGCCAAAGCCACGATTTGAATGAAAAACTGCGATGCTGATAAACAATTAAAAATTAAAAATATATTGCTCACACTGACTTGCAGCGGGAATCGCTGCTAAGGCCGGCACGGGAGGCTGCGCATTTCCCCCGGAGCAGCTGAGTTTAGAGAGCACGCTCCCTCCCTGTCGTCCCCCCCCGGGGCCTCCCCACCCAAATGGATGAGGTTCGGCCTTTCAGCTGTTTATAAAACCAGCAGTATTGCGCCCAGACGCACTCGGCAGCATTCCTCCCTCTCATTCCTGCGAGCTATATAAGGGAACGGCCAATTCCAGCCTTGCTCCCCCAGAGCCAGCCCCGATCCCTTCGCGCTGGAGCAGCCCCGGGCTTGGTTTCCTGCAGAAGGACTTAAATCCGTCCTCGGTCGAACACGGCGTTGCGCTGGACCTTGTCATCAAATGGCAGCGCAGGCAGCTGCCAAATCCTGCCGGCTCGGTGCTCTAATAGGGAACAGCTGGAGAAGGACCCTGCATTCCTCCCGCCCCGGCAACACTGGGGGCTCTGTTCGGGATCCGGCCGCCGTCAGCCCGCAAGATTTCCACCTCTCGTGAAATGCAGCCGGCTGCTCCCCGGCACCGCTTCGACACACACAGCCCGAAAAGCAAGAGCTCCTGGGCCCCCCGGGATCTTAAACAAAAGGGATGCTTTGCAACGGGGGGGGGGGGGGGCGGGGGTTGCTTTGCTTTTTTTGGTTGGGTTTTTTGGGTTTGGGGTTTGTTTTGTTTTTTGTTTTTCGGGTTTTTTTGAGAGGTTCGGGAAACAGAACTCTGCAACTTAAAGACAGATTTTTGCCCTCCCGGCTCGTACTCCGTATTTCAGAAACTCTGCTTAAAGCGACTCGCATCCCTGCGTATATCCGCACATACACACTTAGGAACATCCATGTTCGGAATGCATACGCGCCCATAAATAAATACGTTAACACGCAGCGCAATTCGCACATCGCTTATGCCCTTTTCATACTGCTCTAACTCCTTTTACTTCCGCAGAGTTGAGTAACTTGTAACGGTGTATAAATAAACCCAAAATATACTTTCGTAGCCATGCATATTTTCTGTACGTTCAGTAACATAAAACAGTCTACTCGTATTTTCTTAGAGCTCTGCTGAAACACAAGGGGGTATTCAGAGCCGCAGGAAAAAATGCGTCCAAACAGGATCTGAATGATGAAATAGGAATTGCCACATTTAAAGAAAAAAAAAAAAAAATAGGATAACCCAGCTGCCCAGACCTTTAGAAAAATAACAGTTCGTCTAAGGTAGTGATGGGCTGCTTCTGCATGTTGCAGAAAGCAAAGCGAGCCACGTTGTCCAAAAGAAGCCTAGAAAATCCAGACTCTACGTGACCTGACTTACTTATTTCACAGGAAACTGCATGGAAGGAGGAAGGGGGGGAGGAAAAAAAGCCACCAATCATTCATGCTACCGTAGTTACACCACGCCATAGACTGGAGTAGTTCGCTGTGAAAAATCCAACTGAAATAAGCCATCGCCCGTTTGAAAAAATAAAAGGTAAGAAGAGAAGCTGTTAATGCAATCAAGCTGGGGAGCCCTGGCTCCCCAACCTCCCGCTTTTCTCGGGTGTTGGTTTTGTTATTTTTTTTTAAATTTTGCCTGCATTAGAGCATCGTTCAAGAAGGTTTGCAGCAAAAAAACCCCCCAAAAAACCCCAAAAGCCACTCACCGGGGTTGTTGGCCTCCCCTTCGAGGATGTGGAGCTCGGTGCAGTCTGCCAGGGAGTGCTCCAGGCAGAGCTGGAGGAAGCGAGCCTGGGTCCGGCTGACGCGTTTCAGCAGCGAGAGCAACGCAACAGTCTGCTCGCACTCGTTCCAGCCCTTGAACCAACCGGCCAAGACGCCGACCTGGTCTCGAAACATCATGGTGAGCCGGCGGCCGGAGGAGACACCTCTGCGGGGGGAGAAAATAAATAACCGGGAGAGCCTCCCTGCCCCGACTCCGCTTCCTCCCCTACGCCTTGTGTCGGGATTAAAAAATAATAATAATAAAAATTTAAAAAAAAAAAAAAAGAAAAAAAGAAATCTCCTTTGCAAGAAAAAGGGTGGGTTTTGTTTTGGACGCAGCTTTCGGCCTGGGTTGGGTTTTGCTCCCTCTCTTCTGGCTTCGGTGCAGTGCTGGATTCCCTGATGGCGACACGGGAGGGAGGGAGGGAAAAGGGGGGGGGGGCCAAAAAAAAAAAAAAAAAATTAAAAAAAAAAAAAAAAAAAAAAAGGAAAACCCCAGCGTCGGGGCTGCCCCCAGCGAGGCTGCGGCGGGCAGGGCTGGGCGGCGGGGGCTGCTCCTCCCGGCGGGGGCCTCACACCTGGAAGAGAGAGGGGGGCGTCAGGGGGGGGGGTGGAGGAGGAGGAGGAGGAGGAGGAAGGCTCGTCCTCGTCCCTGGCACCGCAGCCCCGCTGCCTTCCTCCCCCTCCTCCTCTTCGCATGAGGAGATCTCCGACACCCTCCAGGCTGGGAGCAGGCCCCCCCCGCCCCAGCCCGGTGTGGGGGTAGCACCCCCTCCCAGTGCACCCAGCACGGGGTGGGAGCACCCCCCCCAGCACCCCCGCAGGGTGCTGCACCCCAGCAGCACGGAGGATTGGGGATGGAAGCAACCCCCGTGCAATGCACCCACCACCCCCACCCCCCCGTGCACCCAGCACCCCAGCTGGGGGGGTGAAGAAGCAACCCCCCCATGCACTCAGCACCCCGGGGGAGAGAGGGAGGGAACTCCCCTCCCACGGCACCCAGGCATGGGGGGGGAGCCCCCCTCAATGCATCCAGCACCCCCGGGGCGGGGGGGGGAAATAAGCAAGCCCTGCAATGCATCCAGCACCCCGGGATAAGCAACCCCCCCCCCAATGCATCCAGCACCCCCGTGGGGGGAAATAAGCAACCCCCGCAATGCATCTGGCACCCCGAAAGAAGCAACCCCCTCATGCATACAGAACCGCGGGGGGGGGGGGGGGGGGGCGGAATAAGCAACCCCCCATGCATCCAGCACCCCAATTTAGGGGGGCACAAGCAACCCCCCCAACGCATCCAGCACCCGGGGGACGCCCCCGCTGCAGCAAAGCACAGCTAAAAGGGGGGGGGGGGAGTGAGTTTCCAGCCCTCCCCCCCAAAAAAAAGTTCCCCCCCTCCGCTCCAAAACACTCACCTGACTCACACCGGCCCCGGGGAGCGGGGGGGGGCGGCTCGGCGCCGGGGGGGGCCGTGCCATGGCGGGGAGAGGGGAGGGGGGGAAGGGGGGGGCGAGCGGCGGCGGCGGCGGCGGCGGCTCCGCGGCGCGAGACTGAGCCCAGCCGCGCGCCGAGCCCCCGCTCCCCACATGCCGCTCATTTGCATAGCGGTGACATCATGGGGGGCGGAGCGGGGCGGGGCGGCGTCATCCCCCGGCTTGCAAACCCGTGCGGACCAGCGCAAGCCCTTGCAATCCTTTGCAAAGCCGTGCGATCGGTTGCAAACCCGTGCGAACCCGTGCAATTCCCCCCGCCCCCCCGGGGGAATTCGGGGTGCTCCTCTGCGGGGGGGGGAGGGGCTAAATAAGAGCCCGTACCCCGAAATCTCTCCCCCGGCCCCCCCAGCTGCGGGTTTCCCGCTGGAGGAAACCACCATCTAGTGGACTGCGGGGTAATGGCAGGGTTTTTTTTGGCGGGGGGGGGGGGGGGGGAAATGCTACTTTCGGCTTTTTGGGTAAGAAAGGGGATTTTTAAAAATGATTTTAATTTTTTTTTTGGACGTTTTGCATGTCGGCAGGCTCAGGGCGAGCTGCCCCGGGGTTCGGCGAGCTGATGGGGATGGATGGATTTAACCCTGCGAGCGCTGGGAGCGCACAGAGTGGGGCAGGATTTGTGTTTCGGGCTATCGATTTCCCCTCCTGATTTTATTTCCCTGATATTCAAGGGATGAGTGATACAGGCATATCCAAGAAGGGAAATGTGGGAAAAAAAAACCCAAGCACAAGCGTTTGCAAGGAGACGGCAAATATTGAGCAGAATCTAACACTTTTTAAAGCATAAGTAAAGGTGTAAAACGTCTTTACTTGTGGGCACGGCAAAAAGATGTCAGATGTCTGATCCGCACCCGGCTTCAGGGAACAAGTGGCACCGGTGCCTTTGCAGCGTTTCCTAATCCCCGTTTGCGGCCAGGGAAGTTCGGAGGTGGGCGAGAGCCGTGCTCAGGTGTCAGGAGACGGCGGGGGAGCAATGGGATTGAGGCAAACTGGGGGCTGAACCCCTCCACGGGTGAATCCACTCCCCAAAAGTGGCTGCGTGCTCTGGTGGGTGCTGGAGAAAGGAAAACTCCGAGTTTGTGCACCCTTCGGCTTAAAAAAAGCCATGCACGTGGCTGAATCCGTCCCATTTGGGGGGGAAAAAAGTGGCAGGGAGATAACGGGTGCCCCAAGGCGCCGGGAATGCCCAGTCCTGCGTGCAGGAGCACCGATCCCACAGCAGGACCAGGAGGCACGGATCGCCAAGTCGCTCCCAGCAGCTCCTATACGTCAACCGCAAACGGTTCATCTCGCCCTGCTTCCGAGTTTCCATGTAAGATGCTTTAGCTTTCGGTCTGTCTGGTGACTAATTAAACAAACAGGAGCGGAGTTCCCTGCCGACAAACCCCAGCCATCTGTCTCATCCTCCAGCTCCTTCCTAATAAATGGTCAATCAAAGTGCCCCTTTCCCCTCACCTCAGTGCCGACGGTCCTCCCGCCGTCCGGGCGCGCTGAGGGATGGCCGGCGGAGCTGCGAGGATACACCATCTGCCGCACCGGTGCGCACGTCTTGCACGGGAAGACGGAGCGAGGCTTGTTAAACCACCAGCGTTAACGGCACGAGGAGCTCCAGGCAGAACGCCGCACGCTTGCACGTTGCTAATTTAAGGGTTGCCAAGCTTGCTTTGCCGATAACGCCTCTCAGGTTTTGCATTTTGCACATCTAAAGTGGGAATAGCAGTGATCAAAAGACTATTTAGGGCTGAAACATCAAATGTAGTCCTCTGCGAGGCCGGGCAGGTCGGCGAGAGGCAGTGTCCCCCGACATGCAGCAAGTCATGAATGAGCAAGAGTAAAAGGACGGAGGCCACGGTGTCTGTCCCGTGCTCCAGGAGACGTCACGAGCGCGCCTGATAATAAAACCAAAAATCGTCATCGGCCGCTCGGGACCCCACAGTACCCGTTCCCCACAGCGTCCCCAGGAAGCAGACGCGGAGGAGCGAGATCCTGACGTAACAGCATACGCTGTGATGCTTGGAGGTTTCTATGGTAATTATTAAAAAATATATCTGCGACCTGTGGAAGAAATACCCTGCTGCATCACTAGATGCATCGCGGGGCGGGCGCCTGTATAGATCAGTGCGATGTAAGGATCCCCAAGCTGGCTGGAAGCAAATCTTTTCTGGGGCTACTCAGCGGGGGCAGAGGGACTCATCAACAGCTCCGTGGCCAACTCTTTTCCCCGTGGATGGAGCATCCGATGTCCAGGCACCGCGTCCTGAGAGCGGACACCCCAGCCAGCCCTGCACAAACACAAGGCAGAGCAACTGGAGAAGCAGGATAATTCTATTTTATATGGCAAACCCCGCGGGACCTCAGGATCTTCGCAGATCCAGCCGGAGCATTTCTGCAGGGCTGCAAGTCCCAGGGCAGAGAGCGGAGGCTGTTAGTGGGGTTTGGCATCGCCCGCGCTGCCGTTATTTGGCCGGGGCAGAGCCGACAGCGTGGTCTGGCTGACCGTCACGGCCAGCTTGCCAGGGTGGCTCGGTACAGCAACATCTAGGCACCATCTACGTTTCTATTTACCTATTCAGAGAGAAAACAAGAGGCCTGCAGTAATATTAGCCAAGCAGGTGGTCTAAGCAAATTAGAGAATCTTGATGGCTCATGACTTCAAAGGAAGCAGTTGCTCATCTCTGTGGAAGCTATCCGATAGCGTGTTTAGCTGAAGGAAGGATGAATATAACCACCAGCACACAATAGCCCAGATTTTCTCTCTCATTAAACCCAAGAATTAGTGAAAATATCATGGTAGGCAGCCTGAGATAATTAAACACAACATCTCTTTTGTTCCTAAACAAAGTGTGGGAATTGGCCACTGGGATGCTAGCGTTTTCCTTACCTTGGGTGGCAAAGTGGAGCCGTGCAATTCATAAAGTCATAGAATCACAGAATTGTTTAGGTTGGACAAGACCTGTAAGACCATTGAGTCCAACTGTTAACCCAGCACTGCCAAGCCCACCACTAAACCATGTCCCCAAGCACCACATCTCCCCGGCTTTTAAATCCCCCCAGGGATGGGGACTCAGCCCCTGCCCCGGGCAGCCTGGGCCAGGGCCTGACAGCCCTTTGGGTGAAGAAGTTTTTCCTAATATCCAACCTAAACCTGCCCTGGCGCAGCTTGAGGCCAAAATTCATACAAATAAGCCCTGCCAAAAATGAACACAAAAAAAGAAATGTAAGAAAAATAAGAATAAAAAGTCAACAATAAAACCTACATGGGTCTATATTTCCAAACTGGCTGGCGCAGCCGTTAAAAATTTGTATTTATACTCATGCTCCTGTGCCCAGTCTGGGGTTCGGGGATGACCTCGGGTCTGAATTCACCGTGAAAGGAGCAGCGATCTTCCAAGGTCTGTCCTACACGTATCTACTTGAGGCTGGAGGAGCAGGACACGGCTCTACACAGGGAATACTGTTCAGCATGGGAAGTGCTGCTCGCATTGTATTTGTTTAGCTGTTGTCAAGGGGTTGCTTTGAGAAGCCCCTGTTTCGTCACTGGGAACACCGTCGCGTTGCGCTGTGAGGGCGCTGGCATCCGCCCCTCCAGCAATGTCATCTCTGCCCTGTGCTGTTGATGAGTTGGCTCACAGGGACCCCAGGGACACAGAGGCAACAAAATAAATCAGCTTAACTGATGGACCTCAAAAAAGCGCCCTTTGCAAACGTATCCCTGGCTGCTCTCCCGCCCGGTGACGCACACAGAATTGGTGACGAAGAGGAGCTGAGGAAGACGGGGATGTGACAGATTTATTTAACCAGGCAGGCAGTAAGTTTCATTGGGCTCTTCTAGTTTCAAGCAGCCCCTTGAATATAAATGCAGGCTTTTGCACTGCCAAACCTTATCGTCCCATCAACAGCAAGCGAATATTTGCAGAATTTGCTTTTGCAAAACTGAGACCTCTGTGTGTGTCGAGGGCAAAGCCTGACTCAAGCCCCGCCGGGCCTTCGGGGCAGCCTGGTTATTAGGCGTGCCGGTTTGCGCGGCACACGAGCGATGTGCCATCCCACCCCCTCCGACCGGCTGTCGGCACAGGCACGGAGCACAGCTCCAGCTCACACCTCGGATGGGTCTGCAGCAAGATGCCTGAGCGGCTCTGGGCCCCTCTTCGTGCGCGCTAACACCCCGTAAATGCCTGCTGGTGAGATAACTCCCTGGATGGCTATATCCCATAGCCTCACGTCATGTTTACCTACAACGCTCAGATTTTTCAAACCATTTCCAGCCAGCAATGAAAGCGGCTTGTTGTAGGACATGGAGCTGACTGAGGCTGTGTTGCAAGCAGATGACCCTGATGAAACAAGACACTGATCCCCAAGGAGGCACCATTCAAGGGAGCTGCTCGACTCCCTGGCTCCAGCAGCTCCAAGACAGGCTTGGAGATGTGCATTAGCACGCACCATCGAGGAAATTGCTTCCCTAACTACCCCTTTCAAGCAATTCTCTTTGGAAGCCTGGTTCCAACCCAAGACATGTCAGCAGCACTGGTACTAAGGCAGTTTGCCTACTTAATTATTAATAACGAAGCATGCACGATGCTGACAAAATGGTGGTAATTTAAAGAGAATTTCCTTAAAGGAGAGTGGAAGAGTTGCCAGGCTGGGTGAGGGTTTAGATGTAGCCAGGATGCTGGAGTGGAGGA
This sequence comes from Nipponia nippon, assembly GCF_047370975.1. Taxonomy (NCBI): domain Eukaryota; kingdom Metazoa; phylum Chordata; class Aves; order Pelecaniformes; family Threskiornithidae; genus Nipponia; species Nipponia nippon. The sequence continues at coordinate 27,897,616 of NW_028262302.1, forward strand.
AAACCTTCACGGTCTCACCTATGAAATGGCAGGGGATCCAAGCATGAAGGGCAGGCATGGGGGGGAAACGGCTGGCGCTGATTCTCCTGCTCCTGGCTCCAAACACGCAGCTTTCAGCAAAACCTACGTAAGTAACATCTAGGGCTGCACAGAAATATAACAACCGTGTGGGCGCACAGCTAGAACGGATGTAAATAGAGGTGATCCACTGAGACCTCTAAGGGTCTGCATTTTGCAATGCAATTCTGCATTTTGCAATGCAATTCTGCATTTTGCTCGAGCCCTCTGAAGACATTGCAAGAAGTGACAAGAAGGGGGCAAGACATAGAAACTGAGTGAGCTGAGGAGAGAGGCTCCACGTACTTAGGAGGTAGGGTGGGTTTGGCAGAGAGGGTCGGTCTCAGCCGTGCCCTGCGCACCGTCCTCACGTCTCTCTCCATCCCACCACATCTCAGGCCGCTCGCTTGCCCAGGATGCTGCCTGCTCGCCCTGGTACAGAGGTTGCTTCTCAAGAGTCCTCAGGAGAGCTCCGTAAATGAAGGCTGGCACAGCTAGGAAGGGCTAACAGCAAACTGGGCAATACCAGCCCCAGCTCCCTGATGAACCAGACTGGTCGTATGATGCTCCACCAGATGCTTAAATTGCTGCTCAGATCTATTTACATGTCTCCTGGAAAAACAGGGAATAAATAAATATGTAAAATTGTAAATGTTGCTCCATATATACCAAGCTCAGTGATCCCAGCTTGTCTCCAGCCACCACCCAGCAGAGCACAGCGGAGGTCACCGCTTCCCCGAGGAGCCTGGAGTGGGGAGCGGGGGACCCTGGCAGCTCTGCCCATGGGCCACCCAACACGCTCGGTGCAATATGCCAAAGTGTCCCAGAACTGCCACTCCTCTCTTCATGGCTATCAACAAGTTTCTCTGCAAGAGGTGGGAGAAGAAGAAAAGAAGATTCTCGTGGAAAGGAGGGGATGCAAAAAGGGGATAAAACCACGTTATTAGTCGAATTTGTGCGGGTAGGGTCACTCAGCCGGACCAAGGTCCATCTCCAAATGCTGCTACGAAGGATTATGTTGCTCCAAATAAGAGACATACGAAAGACAAAATCATTCCTACTCTTGTGCTTTAAGGAGCTCATTCAGAGAAACAAGGCTCTTGATCAAAAGTCAGCGGATAGGTCTTTGGGTTTGCCTTGCCCTTGTATGGATTTGTCCCGCTCCCTGCAGCAGCGACTACCACATAGTTAAAATACGAGTCACGCATTATATTCCAGTGGGGATGGCTCTGGTTAAAACTGGTGCCGGCTCTGGGGCAAAGCTTTACAACCTACCACATTTTCTGTGATTGTCCCTAACTTCACCAGCATTCAGCCACCTCTCTGTCCCCACCACCTCCTTCAGTAGCCTTCAGACTATGTGGGACAAGGGGAATATTGGCTGTGCTGGAGGACGTGGTTTTTAGGGGAATCTTTGGAGAATGAACACTCAATGTGCAGCAACCAGGAACATTTAAGGACACTATTGAAAATATGGCCTAATGGAGGTCCACCTATTCCCGTTAGCTACAGCTGATGTATCCAGAAGGGGACGGCGGAGCCCAGCATTGCTGAGGTCTCCCCTGACAGCAGTCGCTGGAAGCAGGAGCAGGATGAATCGCAGAGAAACCTGCACGTTGCCAACCCGCCTGTCAAACCCAGCAAAATAAAGCCCAGCAGAAGGGGTGGCAAAGTATTGCTGAGGGTACAACTCTGCAAAGCCTGGAAACTTCTGAGTCCATGAGGTGCTGTGAAATAAGCGTCTAATGGGTTACTGCGAGTAGATCCAACAGTCAGTCGGTGGGAACACCAAGGTAGAGGTTGCTAAAATGAAGGATATAAATGACCCCATCAGAACATGTCATAGTGTCAAGAGTCCTTCATATTATCAAACACCTTTTTTTAGGACAGGAGAAAAGCAAATGGCTTGTTAATGATAGAGCATGAAACGCTGTTGGACTTGATGGAGACATTTTCGCTAAGAAGTTAGCGCTGAAAGGGAAAACTGGAGCTGGCAGACTTATTTACACATTTTCACATCGCTGGGAAGATACTTAAAGATTGAAAGACTGGAAAACCTATAGCCATTCTTCAATGTGAATCCACCAGCTCTTGGCAAACATCTTTCTTTGGTCCCGTAGCAAAATGTAAAGGTAACTTCTTGTGTGATTCAAGCTGGCCTCGGAGCAAGCCGTCCCGGCGGAGGAGGGTTTGGATGATGCTGCAGCCGCTCCAGCCAGGGTCTGGTACTGACCACCTAGGAAGAAGCCAGCTTTCAAAAGAAAGGCAGCAGCTGGGTCGTCAATCTTGTCTCCGTGTATGGCAGCGTCTGGTGAAAAGCACTGCTTTTCAAGCTGTCATACGCCATAAATCGCTGCCCTGTTCTTACTTTGATCAATGAAATGTGCCGCCATAGAAAGGGGTCTGCTAACCTTGGCAAGCGGAGCGGCCTCATGAGAAAACGCGGAGCCTGACTCCCTCGGGGCTCCCCACTTGCTGCAATTATCCTCAGCCTCGCTGCCAGCCATATCCCACCCCAGGCTCCCTGCAAGCCGGTGCATTTTGAGCTTGCAGTCTAGGCTCTTTCCCTACACGGGAAATCCTTGAAATCAAGGACCAGCAGGAACTGGAGACCAAAATCAAACAGCTTCGAGCGTGGTGTCTGTGTTGCACTTGACCGGCTAAAAAGCAACAGAACATCTGTATCTCACGGTCAGTTCTGCTGGCAGGAGATTGATGCATGATGACCCCTGGTAGATCTCTGGGGTCTTGCTGCCTCCAAACTCAATAGCATCGGCAGAGTTAAAAGAAAAAAAGAAGAGGAACAACTATCAAAATAATTCACAAGTTAGCAATCCTCCCTCTAGCCTGTTCGTTAAAATATTGCTCACAAGGAGCTGATAGACACTGAAATAAATAGCACTATGAGAGAGATAAGTGATGCATTAGACTTCTCACTAGTCCCCTGACTACAGCTACTATTGAAAAATCTGCCAAGAAATATTAGATGTGAAGTGGCTATGCAATGGGAGACTAAAAAATATTAGGAGCCGCCAAAAGCCCTCATTTGATGAAGACAAAAAGCTGGAGGAAGCATCTAAAACCTAGAAAAGCTTTCTAGGTACAAATCTCCCGCTGATTCACGGACGCTGCAGACCGAGGATATAAAACACAGGTAGCAACTAATTGTCCAGGTGATTTATTGCTGGGCCGGCAGAAGTAATTCTGGGATTCACTTGACCCTCAGGAGCACCCGGACACTGCACAGGTAGTAGAGGTGTTTTCTAAAGAATGGAAATGCAGTGGCTCATCACGTCATGACTACGTCATACTACGTCACGGTATTGCCCTTTCTGCGTCTGAGAAGTACCTGTGTAAGGAGGAGGAGTAAAAGGAGTTTTTTGGGTTTTTCTGAACCCTAATGAAGGCTCAGTAACCTCAGCGTGAATTTCTAATCTGTCATTGCTTTTCAAAATGCTGTCGGAGAAACAGAGAGACTCCTCACTTTGGACATCAGACTTCGCTGAAGACTTCATCTGGTCTTAAGACTACGTTTACATATAGTGTTTTTACTGTTCTAAATCATTCCCATTATGAGATGGCATAATTAAAGCAGGACCTCTCCTGGCTCGGATGCAGCAGCATCCAGACAAAGGCGCCTTTATGTAGGTGTTGCACATTCCTACAAATTTATGGAACCGAACCAGCAGAAGCCCCTTTTTACAGGTATAACCATCGCCGCCCTACAAGCTCGTATCGCTCTCTATCCACATCGCTCACGGACACGAGGGAGTAAATTCAACACAGAAACCATGTGTAGGGCCGCCTGAGCGCCGCCGCGCTGTTCAGCAGGGACTTTCTGAGCCCCTCTGGGGTCTCCAGCTGGGCCACCACCCCAGGGGATTGTGGCTAGCGCTGCTTCAGAGAGCGGCGGCAAGGCAGGGAGCGGGGCCTGGCTGTTTTGGGGGGACTCTCCAACGCTCGGTTGTGGCCTGATAGCTGAGCTCTGTATGCATTTGCATTAGAGGCCACTGGACGCTGCCAAAGCAACGTTAAAATGGTAGTAATGCTAAAGTTATCCAGAAACATAACCCTAATCCTGATTTTCTCTGTGCCCTGCCTGCCCAGCATACTCCAGCCTTCCCAACAGCTTGGTTCAGAGGAGGACTTTTGCTGTATCAGATAAAATTCAGCTGTTCCTGGCATTAATGACATTAGCTATAAACACACAGGACACCAGGGACAGCCTCTGCAGGGGCTGCACGTCCGCTGCAGTGACAGAGCCCAGTCCTCGTTTATTCTGGATATCAGGACAACCGAGCAAATTGTGACTGGTGACCAGTTACTGCAGGGGCTGCCCCGTCACAACGTCAGCCCCAGGCCTCCTTCACCCGCCAGACCTCGCAGAGCTTCCTCGGGGCGCGAGCAACGCACGAGCTAGCAGGAGAAACTCAGACCCCGATTCCCAACTCCTTTTACCATACTTAGAGTTTTAAATTTGATGTTAGCAAGTAAATGAATCGTTTTAATCGGATTCACGCAGAAGCTTGTCTTAAAGCTGAACAAAACACGTGCATGGGTTCTCACCTGCTCGGACCCACCAAAACATGGGATGCTGAACTCCCCCTTCCCTTATTCCCCGACGGGGAACAGCATGGTGCCAGGTCGGCAGCGTTGGCTGCTGGTAGCTCAGCAGGCAGCCTGGGCGCTCTGATGGTCCACGGTCATCCTCAGTGGCGGTGGTCAGGCTTTGTAGTGTCTGTGGCAGGACGCAGCACCATTTTAGCCCACGAGGAGCAGGGGTCAGTTTTCAAAGCGCCTTACGGGAATTCTGAATTCCTCATGGGAATGGGAAGACCATTTTAAGATGAATTGACCTGAATTGCCTCCCTCCTACCATTTGCCCTCTACTTGGAGGAGGCAGGCAGGCAGCAAGAAAGATCCTAACGGAACAACTTTCTCCACGGAAGGAAGATGCCCATGTCATAGTCTGTTGGCATTTGGAAAGGCACCTTGGGACACCCCTAAGTAGCACCACTTAATTTGATCAACTCATTTCAAAGCCTCGGCTCCGATTACAGTTGATGAACCAAACCAAGCGGGGAGGTACCTCCCACCTCCCTCCTGCAGCAAAAATCATTACAAATTCCTAATACTCCAACACTGCTGAAAAGAAGCAAGTCTTGTTGCCAGAGGTCTGCATACGTTCCTTGATGTCACCAAATCCATAAACATCATCTATAAGGAATGGAAGAGGAATGTTATATTACCTCTATTACAACAGGGCGACAGAGCAGAACAGCCTCTGTCACTATTCCATGTTTTTGTGGGTCACGGAAAGGTTTTATTTCTCTCTTAGAGCCTTGAATCCCTGTTTTAAGACAACCAAGGGACACACAAGGCAGCTTTAGAGCTGCTCCTTTTACTTCTCACCTGATCTATATTTTGAGATGGCTTCTTAGAAGAAGGGCAAACATAATAAGCCAGCTACTGTACTTTTTATAACTCTCAGTCAGGTCTTTGATTCGGGCCAGCAAGGAAGCTTGTTAGATCTGATAAAGCAACTAAGCATCTCTGGAAAACGCTATTAAAAGAACATGAAACAAATGAAAAGCTGGGCCAGACTTAACGGTAAACACACGGCCTGGCAGTTCAGCACGGCTACATCCTGCTTGCCATTATGATTTAATACTGGCATCGATTGGTTGAAGGATGAGACGGAGCAGGCAGTTCTCCGTGGGGTTTGCTTGAATAGCATTTCACTTGGAGATTAAACAAGGCCACGAGCTTGGATCACACTGTCTTGTTGGGAAATTTTAATTAATTGATTTAATGTCGGGGACCACTCTGGTCAAGCAGTAAACACCACCTCTTTGATCATCTACGTGGACAACCCAAGTCCCTGCTAACTATCAAGCAGTGCCTAACTCCAGGCTGGAACCAGCGTAGCGTTAACCCTGCTCCTCTGGAATAACGATCCGCACAGCCGCTATCCCACATGCTGGTACTATCAGCTGTTTGTATGGAAACAGCTGTCGTCATGGCTCAGGCTCTTCGGTCTCAATACTAATTTTTCTGAGAGCCCACAGAGGCCTAGAACAATTTACACCAGCTCTCCATTTCACAACAGCGACACATGGATAGGAAGTCTGACGAGTCATTATTTCCACCATCATCACGTTAGCTGCTCCTTTAATGGCAGAACAAGAAAGGGAAGGTGATTTTTATTTTTAAGACCGATTTCACCCACTCATTCTTGCACGTTCACATTCTCACTAGCACCAAGACACACGTGTCGAAGTGGTCCAGTGAGGGCTGCCTATAGTGACACAGAGGACAAGTCCTCACCAAGCCTCTGTGATTCATCCCGAGTGGTGAAGACACTGTACGATATTCACAGTCTTTGTACTCTCGCTCAATCCAGGCAGCTCTGGGTCTGCTTGAGTTGCATCACACCGTTGTTGCTCCACATCCGCGCTGTGTTCTTGTCCGAGGTCTGGCCTTGCTGCCACCAGCACTCATTCCTTTTGCTATGGCACTCTCCTCTGCTCTCCTCTCGCTGTCCTCGGCCTCCTGAACCGCAGCATACACACCATTCTTTGCCATGATGGTGTCCGCACAGAACCATCTGTCTTCCAAAGGTCTCCGCAAGCACCGATCAGTCCCCATGGACACCTCGGTATTTAATTCCTCTTTGATATACAGTGCAAACAAAAGGCTGATTTGGCCAGCAGTTTATTCCCAAGTTGTCCCTGGCAAGGAAGGTCACTTTATGTAGACCGGATAAATTGTCCTACAAACAGCCTGCTGATCACTGCCTGGAAATCTGCGGCTACATGCATCAATTCCCAACCTCTATCTGTCGTTACAACTAAGCATTACTCTTTCCACCACCACCACCACCTAAATCTTTTCCTCAGAGGAGTTTGGAAGCAGGGTCATGGCAAAACGAAAAAAACCCGAGCGATGGAAAGATGAAGATGGAATACCTTTGAGTAGGGGAAGCTTCCTTCCCCGTTTTGTGTGCACCCGGTACCGGCAGCACCGTTACAGGAGCTGCAGGAGTGCAGCTGGACAGCCTGGAGCACGGCTTTCTCTCCCCAAGTCTGAGCAGCTGTCCTGGAATTGGATGTGGGGCAAAGCTGCAAGGGAACAAGAGGGAGGACAGAAAGCAGCTACTCCCCATTTTCTACAGGTTCTAACGAGTGTTTGTATTTTTGTCTTCTGTGAGCAGATGTGAAACCCAGCCCGTCTGTCTTTAGGAGAATTCAGCGCTCTCTCAAGAAGCAAACCAACAATTTCTCTTCTCAACAGCCATTTTTATTGCTTTTGACAATACACCACTGGAGGGAAAAAGAAATAATTTTCTGCTATTCTTTAGCTCCTTTATTAGAGCAAGTAAATTCCCTGGGACTATTGATAAAAGGTAAATGGTTAACTTTGCATCCAAGCTGACAATGCAAGTAAAAAGAGTTGGAAATTCCCCAAAGCAGGCTACTCGTGTAAGAATAGCATGACAAAACTGCCCAAGCAACCACTCTATGGACTAATTAACTAACATTTGCATGGAGAACAAGTTCTCACAGCCATTGCTAACAAGACTGAAACTCTATGTCTCAAGATGACATAGCAGAGGCTCAGGCTTGAAAGTGTCAGCAACATCTAGTTCAAGCCAACAATAATCAACAAAAATCTTTCTGCTCATTCCAACGGGTTTTGGCTAAGGTCCCTCACACATACATGCGCACACACACACAAAAATCTTTCAGAACAGCCAGAAATAGTATGCGGAATGCCTTCAACTCCCAGCTCCTGCCACAGTCCGGCCCTTCAGCTACAAAATAAATATATACAGGTTTAACAATGAAGAATATTTACTTTCCTTCATTTGATACATTCTGTAAAGTGCTAGGTTTCTAAGTTATACTGAGTTAAAATAATATATTGCTCTAGTATTTTAAACATAATAAATATAGAATGAGCTGTGTGCAACTTCACTTGCAAGTTTTATTCTTTTTTTAGTAGATTTACTAAATTTAGTAATCAAAATAGCCTCCAATAGTACTCCATGAAAAACTAGTAAGAAGTTATAAATAAATTCACATCCTTCAAAGACATCCTACGCACTTCTTCTGTCCACATTGCATGGGTAAGTGTAGTGTTCCTGCGAGCATATGGAACGAAGAAAAATAAGGAAGCTGAAAATTACCTAACAATAAAACACAAAACGATACAAGTTAATGCTACATATTCTCCCATAAACAGTCTGGTTTTGACATTTAATCTTGGTGCATACAACCCAGTTCTTTCTTTTTTTTCCCCCATTAAAAAACTCTTCCAGGAAGAACATCTTGCAAGATATGGGTTGATTCATCTTCATCTTGCTCCTTTTTACTGCAAAGTGGAAAAGATTCTTGAACAAACTGCCTACACATTGGACATTGCTGAAAATACTTAATGCAGCCGTCACATAAGCATGCGTGCCTGCAGGGTAGGAGCACCCAGTTCACCGTGCCATTTTGGCAAACAACACAGTCTTTACTGTTTTCTTCATGCAATTCTGATTCATCTTCAGCCAGTCCGGCCTTTTCTAGCAAGCTTCTGTCAGTGCTGCTCTCACCAGGGGACGTATCGCTCAAAGACGGTGCAGTACTATTTGCAGACATGAAGAGCTGCTAAAATACACGTGTACACAAACGTTTAGAAGTCAACAAATTCTCCCCCGATACCTGAACAAACACATGTGATGCAAGTTCCACTGCGTCACGAGTCACTGGTTTCCACTGGGTCAAATAGTGCCAGGCTCACTCTCTGCGTGAGTCCTGACAGTTGCCTGGCCTTCAGCTGAATGTATTTCAGAAGCATAAAATTACACAGAACACTGGGAAAATATTAAGGATAAGTCATCGAATCTTAGCTGAATCAAATCAATGTCCATGCATGAACTTTAAGAGAACTGCCCGGGTTTTGAACAGCTCAGGTTTCTGTTTCTGGTCTATCGTTCTCTATGCCTAGAAGGATGCTTCTCTCCGTTCCTACCAAAAATATATCCACCAAGCTGTCAAATCTACTTCACTCAAGCCCTTCCGCTCCTGCTCATACTACAACCCCCTACTCCTTTTTGTCTTATTTTATATGAAGCACAAATTCTTCTGGACATGATCTCTTAACAAGCCAGTAAGCTACCATGCAGCCAAAGATGCCCACAGAGAGCACGCTACACAATTACGCAACATGCACCTGCAGTTATTCCTCTTCGGTTTAAGCAGTGTTTTTACAATGGTAACCATGCATGAAAAGAAAGCTTAAGAGGAACAGGGAAGGTTACCTGGACCAACTAAGTCAGGAAAAAATGGCCAGGACAAACATTTCTTTGGACAAATCTATTTCTGAATGAATGCTAATCGAGCCGATAGAATTCATTTGGCCCAATTTCTAGCTTATCAATATCATATGCTATTTGTATTATCACAGTAATAGAAAATAGAATCACATCATCAACTGCCTGACAGACACAGGACAAAGATGGTCCCACAACACGCATAGATGAGGGAAACTGGAATGGAATAATGAGAACATTCGTTTAACTTATAATGGTACGTGCTAGGCAGATTTCTAACCTTTGTGCATGTACTGCGGTAAAAAGAAATTTAAAAAAATGTTTCTTCTGAGGTTTCCCCAATTGAAGGGCAGTATAGGAGAAAGTGCTGGTTTGAGAGACTAGCAAGGCAGTAACAAATGTTCTCTAGAGAGGAAGCATTCGACAGCCAGTTAATGTCTTACTACTGCTTTAATAAGTGGACAGGACCTAGACCTCTAGACTAGAATCAAGTAATTTCTCCAGGAAATCTTGAAGATTTTCATATAAGATATTTCTGTACAGTAACTTTGGCTGGAACTACTTAACTGGTAAAATAATTTAAACTGTTATCCAGTTCTTTGCATGACAATAAAAGTCTTGTACGAATTGAGGCCCCTGAAAGCCTACACAATTAAACTTAACACTGTCGCCCAAATGAAACAAGACTCACTATGTGGCTTACCTTCAGATCATGGTATTGACCTTGAGCTAGAAGTAGATACTGATACAATATTCTGCAGGAAAGTCTGTAGCTCTCATCAGGAATGTGAATTACAGCCACCATTGAAATCTACAAAAAAAAAAAAAAAAAAAAAAGCTATGTTTAATAACTTTCCTTTTCCTTATATCATTCATATATAACAGTTTGCTTGAAAGATCGCATACTCTGTTACAACCTCTGACCTGCTTATTTCCTTAGACAATCAGGACTTCGACAATGGTGACTTCAAGCACAGATCAAGAAAAATAATACTCTGGACAAGGTAAAAACAGGAGGTGGCACAAGATAGCACTTTGTGGCGCTTCAGCTTTCTGCCCTGGTTCTCCATGGGCTCCTCCTATGGCCAGTTTACAGCGGAGACCTGCTCTGCCTGCTCTCACCTAATGGAATTAGGCCCCAAACCGAAAAGGCACCTAAGCACATGCAGTCCTCCTGAAGGGAAGCGCTTATGCAGCTGAGGTAGGGCTTGCTTACACAGTCACGGATCTGCCTCGGACAGGCTACCTGCATAATGATTTTGACCAGAAGTAGCAGCTCCTACACCCCTCTTTCCACTCCACTAATTCATGATGAGCTCCTCCTAGATGGGAGAGAAGCTGACAAACTGCAAGGAGTTTCCCACAGCAACCGAGCCCCAAGCGAGCGTGTGCACTTAAGTCCCGTCCAACTTCTGCAGCCGCATCCCAGGCTGTCTTCAACACAAGAAACAACCCTGTCAGCTGAAGTCTGAGTGCCCAGTTACAGGGGAACATGTAAAAGGCAAAGTCTTCTCTACTTTCTCCCACTTCCCTCACAAACACGGACCGCAGCTTTGAGAGTCCAAAAAGCATTTAGAAGTGTCGCTGATTGGCTTGTAAACAGAGTAGGCAAAAGCCAATTTCACTGGATTATGAAAGGACCCCATGGGCTGACTTTAGAGTCACTTTTCTGAAAACAAAAGCAATCCAAGCTTGCCTGCTGGGCCTAATACCGCTCACCCTGCCCAAATTACGTAATAGCCTCTAAAAAGCAGGAAAAAAAGAAAGTGAAATTCAATATTATTGTAGTTCCCAGAAGCTGTCAAAAGAGAAATGAAATATAGAAGCAAGCTGTTTTGTTTAAAAAAAAATTTAAAAGGCAACTCAGACTTGCACTTCAAAATCCACTACATGGCTAATTACATGCAGAGTTTAAATATATATGCATCTATACATATGTATTTATACTAACTGAATTTACTGTTCTTTGGCAATAAGGTCTTTTTTTCTAAATCACAATGCCTCAAAAAAAAAAAACCAACCAAAAAACATCCCACACCACTATTAGCTTTGTTTTGGAACCTGAAAGCCATTAAATCTCCATTAAAATACCAGATTTTGTGTTTTGATAATAAGAGTTTAAAAATTAACAGTTCTCAGCGTATTTGTATTACGTCATCCCGCCATAAGTGCCTTCTCAATGATGACGCATGTCCTCAATTCATCATTTGTTCGGACACCTAGGCAACTTTTTAACTGTGAGTGGGACCAGTTCCTAACGCAAGCATCTCGATCTTCAAGCTACTGCCGCCTCTGTTATGCTGTTCTATAGTACAGAAACATATACAGTGATACTGTGTTCTAGCAGAAGTGCTATGCTGTTTGATTATAGAATCCCTTCCCCTTGAGCACCAGGTATTTTCTCTCTTTGTAAATACTCGTACACCATAATCAAATTACTTCTCAGTCTTCTGTTTTATACACAGGCCTGAGATCTAAGCCTTCTTCCACTTTAGCCCTGCCAGCCTTCAAATAATTTCTGTAACTCTTACACGTGGTCATGCTCATTTTCTGGAGCTAGAGGAAAATTACGACACAAAACCAAGCAGGTATGATCTGGCCACAAATACAGTTAGGATGAAAATTAGACCCCCTTAAAAAAAGAGATACTGGAACACCATCCGTAGTGATGGATGCACACACAAAAATTATTCAAGATGGAGCTTGATGCACTGATGTGAGAATAATGCGGTAATACCATACTGGCCACAGTGGCAAAGATCCCTTTCCACACTACATTTATATTTTACAAGTTTGTTTCAACAACAACAGATGCAATTCTGACATTTGTCTGGCAAGGAGTTCAGGCAGAGTTACTCCTTTGACCATATTAACAGATTCCAGTTGTGTTCTTTTTCTCCAAAACCAGAGGAAAAATACCTCCCCCGCTCTCCTTCCATCCCTTTCTTCTACGTTAAGGAACAAAAGAGAGGTGTTACAACTTCATGTCCATGCTAACGTCAAACACTTTCAAATATGAAATTTACAGTCTCTTTATATTAAACTAATCTGAGCTCTGATGTCCTAATCTGGGAACCAGCTGGGGGGGTGGGGGGTGGGAAATCTAGAGTAGGGAGAGGAGGGAAGAAGGCAGTCCTAAGGTCAAGTGACAACAAGCCAAGGGCAGGCGTCACTCGGAAAGGGAACAGATTTCTTAGGCGCTGGTGTGATCACAAACAATTTCCAACTGAATGTACGGAAAAGCGTTCAGTGGATTTAGGCAATTTGCTTCCGAGTTCACCCGTATTATTGTTCAATCAGTTAGTGCTATCAGATTATCAACCAAATGAAAGATGGGAGAGAAAAGTATGTCCCAAATCGTTCCAAAAAGAATCAGTCAATTTAGAGTTTAGAAGGGATATTGAACTGCATGTGCCAAGGCTGAAGCTGCTTTAACTGTAAGAGATTAGGAGGAGAGCTTTTTGGGGAGCAGAGTATCTCCTATCAGTCTACTGCAAGACCTTCACACCTTCCTGTAAATGACCCGGAGCTGGCTACTGTGAGACGTGACGTACTGCACTACATAGCCTCGGGCCTGTTGCAGAAGGTAATTTCTGTGTTCCTAACAGTCAAGTCAGCAATCAGCTCAAATATCTGTGCCAGACACTAAAAAAAAAAAAAATCCTCCTACCTTGCCAACAGCAATCCAAAAGACCGTGTCAGCGCAAGAGCTCCACCGCAGGTTTATGTGATCAGAAAAAACAGAGTAATAGCTTACTAACCTACCACAACCCTAGCTCATCTGACCACAGGGCTTACCACAGAGACCGCTGCAGATAGGAGCTTTGTGAAAATCACAGGCATCTTTTGAATGGCGTATATAATTTTTATCTAACAATTATCCTTGCTCTCCTGCCATGCTCCCCTGAGCCATCAGTGCTAAAGTTAGGGACCAAATTCTGGGGGACAGGGAAAGGAAGCTGTTTTATTTAAGCCTGAAACATTCAGACCTTAAATACAGTGACCCTAAAATATATTCTTATATTACTTACAATATCATATATTTCTCTATCTTCTTCATCAGCTAACGTCAACAGAGCTATCAATGGATAGCGATTTCTAGGCACTGGGCCAAAATCGACAACTTGAGCATCTTCTGGTAACTGACAATATTTTTCTTCCTTGTCATTTTTTTTAATGCTTTATATGTGTCAAGGAAAACAATCAGTGTCGCTGCAATTGTAGACAAATGTGACGTTTGCATAAAGGATATTTTTCATCATATTTGTTCATAAATATATCGTGCCAAGAACTGCTGAGTGTTCACAAGTCTCAACACTCCCTGCGCCAACAAATTAGCATATTTTGTCAAAACAATTTAAAAAAGGATACAAGTACTGCTGTCGATAGAGGTATTCGCTGTACAGAGCATCCTCTAACGCCTGAGGAGTCTTTATCCTGAAGCAGTAGACATGTTTCTGCAACGCTTCGTGGAGTTTTTGAACACTGCAGCCCCAGTAGCATGTAAGAATACAGTCTTCTAGACAATCAGGTGTCAGTGTTATACCCTCTTGTAGAAAGAAGATAAGGATTTCATTAACTCACCCACGTGCAGGAATTCTGGAACTGCTGAGTGTAGGTTCTTAAAGGGCAACAGGCAGAAAACAACTTCAGCGTCCCAGATTTTTATCATTATAATCTAATCTTCTAAGAATGTAGACTAGGTTTAGTGCTTATGAAAGTCCATGGAGATGAGGAAGTGGGCGTGAGGAGATAAAATGGCTGATGAAGCTAACAAAAGTAGCACGTGCATTTTATGAAGGGTAAATTTTAACTTCTGGTAACATTTTACACACTCACTGGCAGACCCAAGAGCACAACCCCTAGCCCAAAGTCCATTCCCTCCTTAGATAATGGTATTAATTGAATCACTGGCCTACAACACCCTCTCTGGTCTCAAAGAATAAGGCCCTCTTGATCATGCAGAGGGAGGATAAAAAGAGGATCTATGCGCTCCATTTCTTTTCTAAATATCACGTACCCAACCTATTAACTTCTAAACACTTACTGCACAAACAGGAGCAGAACTCTTGAAAAGTCCCACCAAATTCAAATGCTCAAACCTCCTGAAAAATCCAAGTTACCTGAAGACTAAGTTGTTGGGTGTGTCGTTTTGATTGTTTGTTTGTTTTTTTAATGTTGGGGGAGGAGTCAAACTGCTGCAGCCCTTTTCTTATTCCTAGGAAGGCTCCACATCTCTGTTGGTGGAAGATGCTCAGCCTTGCTTACTACTCCCCAATGATGCAGAAGGGCATGAATTTCACTTCCTACGTGGGTGATTTCAAGGATGTTAGGAACTACTTAAACTGATCCAAATAAACATTTACATTCAGTTTCCACTGAAGCACAGATGGAAAAAGAGGGAGATTTTTATTTATTTATTAAAAGTAGTGCACTTCCAAACACCGCTGGAGATCTGGTCTTAGATTTAAGTGGGCGGCATATATTCTCTAATGAATTCTACAGAATTCTACAATTCTATAAAGTTTACAAAAACGCCCACAGTAGCTGGTAATCTGCAAATGTTTTTGTTACTTAAAAATCTGTTATAGCAGGAAGTGTTTCATTAATAAGAATTAAACTGTACTTAAATATCCAAACATTTCACTTTTAAAAGCACCACATTTATAAGCTGTGTAAAAATTATTTCTGTTGTAATGATGAGAGGAAGCACGTTTCTGAGGAATTTTGATAAAGGAAAAGCGTGAGAGCAAGAAAACACAGTACTAAGTTCAGGAACCCAAACTGACAAAAATCAAGCACATCAGAAATCCACCGACTTGTTACTGAAGCTGTAGCAGGATGCGGGATTTCTAACCCAAAAGGATTCTTCACTTGTCTCATCCGCTTTTTCAAAACTCTTGTGCTGGATTCTGTTTCTTCTGAGTTTCTCAGAATAACAGGAACACCCAACCCAAACCTATGAGACATGAAACAAGAAGAACAAGTGGGTTAAGTGTTAGTGTTGACACATTTGAATTTTTCTTCAGCTTTAAATAGCAAGCAGCACAACAAATAGAGCTCGCTTGGCTTTGCAGAATATCTGCTAGGATGCATGCATAATATCGCCTGCCAATCTGACTCCAGCTTTTTGTGGCAGAAGGTAGGAGTCTTCGCAGTGATACAGAAAATCTATAAAGGGGTAATACTTCACTCCTGCAACGTTTCCAGAAAGAGAATAAAATTAACGAGAATGGTCAATGCCCTCTAGTGGTAAACGGTTAGCCAGAGCTTTCTCCCAATTGACATTCTGCACATCCCGCCAACAGGGCCACAAAAAATTGCTGCTTGCAAAGATAGAAGAGCCTTAATGGACTGGGAGCTCAAAAGGAAGACCTTAGAGTAAATCATTCAGCCCTCAGATATTTCTAGCTGTAACTACAGCCAGCGAGGTGTTTTTCTGGGAGAATAAGATCCCGATTTCCCATGTAAACCTCAATTACAATAATATGCTGATATTAAATCAGGGGCTGTAAAGCCTCTGCTTTGAGCCAGAAACAAAGTGCAAAACAGTCAAAACTCTGAATCAAAGCTGAGACTCTAAGACCCCTTCAAAGCCGAAACTAGCACGCTAGCCCAAGCAATATTCTGACCCTAAAAGGATAGCAAAGCAAAGTTTTAAAAGTTTAAACACTCTATGAATCAAAATAAAAATCAAAGAAAGCGAGGAAGAATATTTTGGGATGATTTCCGACATCATTTAAAAACCCCAAGATTTCCATACTGCCTGGGGCTTTTAAAAGAACCACTACAGAAGATCTAGACCTACAGAACAACCTGCACAACAGACTTCCTTTTACACTTGGCTAAAAATAAGTCACTTTTTAAGGTGATAGCAATAACTTTCAAGAACCAAAAGCTGATTAGAGAAACTGTCCCAGATACGCAATCAGAAGACTACTTCGGAGACTGAAGAGATTTTCTTAACTGCATTAATCCAGTCTTGTCTCATTAGTAAGGCAATAGGGAGAGGCTGTGGGAGGCTTTTGTTATGCATTTTAGAAAACAGTTATTAATTAGCTCAGGCTTGAATTTGTGCTTTTGTCACTGCCACCTGTACCACTGAAGTGATGGCCTGTTTAATGGCTTGGAATTTTGGTTCATGCAGTCATCAGCATATTGGGTGCTGGAAAACTCTGAATGGCACAAAGCATCGGCTCTTCCCTGCATCAATTGTTTCCATTTAGTATACCAAAATAGCAGCTGTTACAGTAAGATGGGTCTCGTATCAATAACTCAAGCTGAAAAGGGCACTACCAACTTCAATGTAATCAGCTTGAAAATTGCTAAAGTCATTTCATGTACCATACAGCTCTGAGCCAGACAATTTTGTGGCTTAACTGCTACTTTTTCCTGGGTTTAAAATCTTTTGCAACTCCTGTGTGTCAAAAGAAGAAGAAAAGCAGAGCTTTTACTGACATTGGGCTCCTTTCTACTGATTTGTGTTGGAGGGGCGCCCTTTGTAACACTAACAGGGGAAAACATCAGTCAAAAGTGATTTTCAAGTTGAGGAAACTACCTCAGAAAAAAAATTCTCAAAGCCATTCTTAATAGCAACAACCTGTTCCTGGCAGTCTAACAAACATTCGCCTTTACCATTTAATGTCTTGCGTGCCTGAGTGTCACAGATACACTAAAGAGGAAAGAGATTAAACTGGGGGAAAATACTCTATACGCATTACTCCATCTTTGATAAATTCCTTTGGTTTGCTAGAGTTTGATGGAAACATTTGCATTTCTTCAATGATATAATACAGGGCGCTCAGCCATACTTAGTTTGTGCACATGGAGGGTCAAATCTCTGTCCGACGCAAGCCAACGCAGCCACGCTGACTGCACTAGGGCTGTAATGAAGTACACCAGTTAAACGTCTTACTCACAAAGAAACCAGGTGCAGCAGCTGTTTCACTTATTCCACATCCAGAACTCAATGGAGCTAATCTCTCCAGACGCACATAAAGATGACTCCTGCTTTATATCTTCTGGCTGATTCCGAAGTAAAACCCTGTTCTTTGGAAACTTTCTTCGCTGGTCAAAAGCAAAAACCATGAAAAGCAGCCCCTAGCGCAGTTTTAGCAGCAGCTGAAGGCAGAAGGCCTTTCTGTTCAACAATAAGGTACAGTGCTTATGTAAATTTTAAGGTAGGATTCAGTGTATGAAGGATGAATAAAGATATAGTTTTTATTTTATGATCTAACATTCTATCAGCCAGATCATTAGCTGGTACAGGGGAAAATTAATTTCTTCAGAACAATGCTAGTTTAGAAAAGGCAGGAGTTCCCGTTCATGAGTTAATTTCTCCAAAGAGCAGTCCGGACCTCAAACAGGTGCTGAGCCTACAGCTCCTCCTAATATGAGCATTCATCTGTAGCTAAAAAGACGATGCACAGGACCATATTCAGCTAATCTAAATTCCATTTCATTCCTATGCCTGGAGCATCTAATGGGCTGGCTCTAGAAAGCTACCTGTGCAGCAACCTACTTCGACTCTGAGCAGAGCCACAGGCATCCAGGGCTGGCCATAAAAACAGACGCTCATCAAATCAGTGCATGATTTTGCAAATGAAAACATTAACATTCCTGAGCAGTTGGTGTTTTTCAGGCTGACTGACACCATCACGAACACATCCATAAAACAAGCTGACAATTGATGCCGAAAATGATGGGGGAAACAAAATGTCGTTACAGCAATATATCAAGTATTATGTACTCCTATGACACCGTATGCGTTTATAGTACTCTGTGTAGCAAACAAAGGATCAAGTTGTTTTCATGAGTAAGTTCAAGAGCACTTAAACTGTAACTGCAGCTGCAGACACACTGAAGTTGCTTGGAGGCCCTTGGTCATACGGCCGTGGTACAGCAGAGTTCAAAGGTAGCAGCAAATATCTCTGAGCAACTGGCCATGTACTCACTTGTATGAGCTGAGCTCCTGGCTACTGCTTCTGCTTGACCAACAGTTCCTTAACAAGGCAGTTTGAAGACAGTTTGTATGTAGGTACATAAACTACAATAATATCTAGTGCAGATGCACCTAGAATCTCTGATCCTAAAATAAAAACACAATCCTCTCCACGGCCTGTAGCCCAAAAAGCATCAATGGGCACGTGTGCAAATTTAAGGATCTTCCGGCAGACCTATTTCAGACAGTTTACAGCAGGGGATTGCAAAGCATTTATTATAAGCAGATAAAAAATGATTAGGTTGATAAAGGATTGCTGGTTTGGGATATACATGCAGGAGATTTATTTGAATCATGATTCAGTATCATTTTTTGGTAAAGATAATATTTTTAAAGAACTGATGAAGCGAAAAAGGAAAAGTGGAGAGAAGTGGATGGCAATATAATACCGTCAGTCTGCGGTGGGACAGAGAAAATTATGAAAAGGATTTCTACCACCTCTCTCTCCAAGTAAATAATGAGGTGGAGCTTCATCCAGCAGAAAGATAACAAGGCGGCCAGTCTTGCCTTCACTACCACCTACCCAGCACTAGGGGAGGCAATGCAAAACCAGAACAAAAACTTCCCACAAGGCATATCTGAAAGATCAAAAGATAGCTTCATTCACACCGAAAGCAATAGACAGCATACGTTTGAGCCAGTGGCAGCTAACAAAGTGATGCAAACAAGGCAAAGACTCTGCACTAAAGGAAAAGCCAGGCAGAGTATTTATAAGCCGCCAAGAGAACAAAGAGCTACAGCTAAAACATCTGTAGTTCAAAGAGGGACGAAGGAAAACACCGAAGCACAGCACTACAGATATTAACATTAAGCCAATGGGAGGAAATGCGATAACTCTATTTTATTCTCTCCAGAAGTGTGGTGTATCCCCAATTCCTACACAGAATATTTTGATTGCCAATCAACGCTCTCCACTTGGCAAGTATCAGTATTTACATTTACGGACACTCCTGAGTTGGCAGGAAAACAAACAGAACAGTGCTATGGACAGACATTCAGGGACCTGTGTCTGAAAAAAGTGACAGTGACATCTTTGCTGAACCCTCTCAAACACGAGTAGGAGAGGTCTTCCACTCATGACCCCTCTAGACACTTTAGCAGGTCAGCTCTTTAAGGCTTCTCCCAGTCCCAGCACCCTGTTCCGTTCACCTGAAACACCCCCTTCTGCTCTGAGCTTCAGCAGTGGAACAGACTGGTGCCCCATCAGCGGTCCTGGGTAGTCTCACACCTCAGTAACAACTCTGCCTTAAAGCCTGGCAGATTTAGCTGCTACCCAGCCTAACGCCAGGCACCTTACTCGACATCTGCCCATTTTATCTACCACCAAGATTTGAGATGTCCATCTCCAACAGTGTCAAACTTTTCCCTTGGAGCAGCCCTCCCTGACCCCCACCCCCTCACTCAGGGTCAGGTCCTCTCCCAGCCACTCTCTTTTCTCCACAGCTTTCATCCTCCCCTTTTTCTGCTGGAGCAGCCCCTCTTCCCCTACTGTCAGTGCTAGCCCTCTTCACCCTCCCTTCTTCAACACGACTCCACTTCACCGACTGCTGCCAGGCCCCACACACCCATTCCCACTGCCAGCCCCGGCGCTGTCCCACCCCAGGGCCACCGCACACCCCGGAGCTCATTCCCCAAGCGGTGCCAGCTCCCATTACCCTCCTCATTACACCGCCAGACCTCCGCAGCCAAGGCCCACCTCCCCAGACCGGCCTCCACAGGCAGCGCCGGCACCACGGGGACGGTGCTGCCCCCACACGCTGCCCCCACAGCCGGCGCCGGCCGCCCCGCCGCACTCACCAGCCCAGCACCAGGCCGCTAGTGACGAGGAAGCAAACGAACACCACGGTGATGTAGAAGAGCGGCGAGTACTCGTAAAGCGTGACGAGAAACACGGCAGCCATGGGGCCGAGCCACGCCGCCCCACGGCGGGGGAGAGCCAGGCCTCACCGCAGACCCCGCCGGCGCCCGGACCCGGCGCATGCGCGGCAGCTGAGTGAAGCCATTGCCCTCAGCTTGCCCGGAGGTGGGCGTGCCACGGGGGGCGTGTCCGGGGGGCGGGGCCGCGTTGCCTAGCGACGGCCCGCGGGTTCCCCAGCCGCCTGGATTTGCACAAAGCAGTTAAATAATAAAAAAAGCGTTATGTGCCCATCCGGCACAACTCGCCTTCAAACACCCCCCTGCCTTAACTGCGGCAACCCCGGCGCTTGGAAATCTGACCTCGCGTAAAGATGGGATGCTGCCAAATTCCTCCCACGACCGCTACTGCTAAATAGAGCCCTAAAATATATATTTTGCACCCTGAAACGAATAAACAACCTACCTACACAACACCGCACGAGGAAATAGCTGTGCTTAGGAGCGTACAGAGATTAGGTGACGCTTCAACAGCTGCTCGGCAATCCTGCACTTGCGTGGTGTCTATTTAAGCTCTCATTGAAAATCCGCAATTTTATCCTATAGATCCGGCGCTTAAGTCATTAATACAATTCGCAAGAGGTCGTATCTGAGATGTGAAGTCTTCGTCTATACTTTCATTCTTTTTGAGCCAGAGAAGCGACGATATTCTTAATTCTCACTGTCACGGGATCGCCAAGAGGGATTTTCTTTTCTGTTACGGCAGCTTGAATTCCCAGCAGTACGAAAAAGGGCAGATATTTCCTCCAGCACCGAGGCAGGCCTCCACCAGCGGCCTGTTATGGAAGAGAAGTGTCTGCCTCGCACTCGCTGCTTGTATTCGTGAGCTCCAAATCCTGGTTTACTTCCAGAATTACGCTCAACTTGTATAAACAAGGAGTGCTACGAGCAGCAGAGCCTACTAAGTCTTGTTTCTGTCTCATGCTTGAATTTTCTCATGTTTAATGAGACAGACATCCCAGCTGAGGCTTTTTTAAGAGTCATTTTTCTGCATGTATTCTCTGGTGTTTTAGTAAAGGATGTAGAGTCACTAATACACCTCAATGGCCTCGTCTAACCATGGTCACCCTCCCCGGGCCTGCTCCTGACCCTGCCCGCAGGCCGATACCCCGTCCCGGCCTCGGCACGGGGAGGACCCTCTGCGGATCAGGGTTTCAATCATCAGCCCTTTGCACCCTTAGGGCACGTTAACCGCTCAGAAACAGAATCCCCCAGTTCCGAGCCCGTCTCTCCCCCGGCCCCGGGGCAGCCCCGCGGCTGCCAAGACCCAACCTGAGGAAACACCTTCCCGCCGCTGGCACGCGGCCCCACCCCGTCGCCATGACGCCACGGGGGGGGGGGCGGGGCCTCGGCGCCATGGCAACGGGGCGGGGCACGGCTGGGGTGCGAAGCCGGGGCGGCACGTGGATCTTGAACCTTCCCGCTACCCGTAGGCGGGTGACTCTACGCGCTCGGCCGGGGGAGCGGGTGCTGATTGGTCAGAGGGGAGGGAGCTAAGGGGCGGGGTCTCCGCCGCGCAGGCGCAGTGGGGTGCGCAGCCCGGGGAGGGAGGAGGCGGCGGCGGCGGCTTCCGTTGTTGGCGCGCGAGCGGCGGCGGTTGGGCGGTTGCGCGCGCGCAAGATGGTGAGAGCAGCCCGCGCCGCCTGAGGGAAGGGACGGGACGGGACGGGGGGAGCCCAGCCGAGCCGCCGCCGCGGGCACGGGGGGGATCCAGCCGCCTCCGCGGGCGCGGGGGGTCCCTTGCTAAGGTGGGAGGGGTGGCGGGAGGCCGGTGTCCCCGGGCGGCCGGGCTCGGTGGGCCGGGGAGGAAGTTCTGAGGGGAGAGCAGGTGGCTTCGGAGGGGCGGGCGCCGTTCTCCTCAGGGCGAGCCGCTGCCCGGCACTCTGCGGGGTGCTGCCCGGGGAGGTGCCGCCGTGAGAAGCTCCTCCGGCCCTGCCCTGGTGCTGCCGGGGTCACCTGCTGCCCCGCCGGGCGAAGGACCTCCTCGGTTGTTTTTCTTGCTGGGCGCTGGCAGCCTGCGGGGGGGGGTGGGTGGGGGTGGGTGGAGAGTGAAGAAACAGCTGTTTGAAAAGGAAGTCGTGACCTGCCCTGCCAGCAGCGGTTCGGCAGGGGGCTAAATCGCTTTCTGAAAATCTTGAAGTAGAATGCCGGTATGAACGGTGGCTGAGGTTAACCGACTGCAACGCCCCCCGCTGCGCTCTTTGGCAGGTGTGCCCGCTGTGTGTGCAGCCCTCCTGTCTCTTGACTTTATTTAGTTTTTATTAAGCCAAGCACTGGTGAGCCAGCTTAGCCCCGATAGATGGTCTGAATCTGATGTCGCCGTGTGTTTTGCAGGCACAGCCTTCAGCTTCTTGTAAGGATTTATACTTGTGTGGCTGCACAGGTATGAACAAGAGCACTGCTTATCCTGCAGTGTCTGCTGGAAGGTGTTAGGAAACTGCCGAGCCCAGAGGTCTGGAAGAAATGCTTCCTTCAGAAAAGAGCATTTGATACAGACTGTAACTTCAACTTTGAAATGCAGCCCTGAATTCTGCTTTTTTTTTTTTTTTTTTTTTTAAACAGAGACCTCCTGAAATACTGAGAGTAGGTATTAATGACATTTGTGGATCAGAGTGAGCCAGGAACAATCTTTAAAGTTGAAGGGAAACAAGCAAAATAATGAAGGCTGCACACACAGTGCCTGACCTGTCCTGTCACAGCAGAGCCTGATTTCCTCTCCAGCTGTGAAAAGGAAGCAGAGGCACAAGACTTTGTGCCAGAATTTGGTCAAGGTGGAAGTCTTTTTAGGAGTAACAACAAACATAGGATATTTGCAAGGGGATTTTGGAAGTGGGGAAGGAGAGACACTGCTCTGCTTTTTGAGGAAAATCTCACAAACAAGCCAGCGTTGAACATGAAGAGACAGAACTCAACAGTTTAAATAGCACCTTTCTTCTGATTTGTAAGCAGTGATTTGTCTCAATGAAATGGCTCTTTAGGAGAGCTTGTGATAGGTAATCTTGCAACTATTTTTTTTATTTGAGCAACTTTTTAAAAGAAGTCTCGAAATAACCGTTGTTTTGGCACAGAAGCCTCGATGCCTTAAGAATTTACAAATACAATAATATGCATAAGCTGGAGATGTTAAATAACTTTTCTTTGTCTAGCTGGCATGCATCTCTTAACTGTGCTGGTAGTGGATGTGTGTATAAAATGTTGCTCAGGAAATAGCAGTGGTTGGCTTGGTACAGTTTAAAAATTGCGTCTGTAGTGGAAGATAACCTGCATGGTTGCTTGTGAAATAGTCATTTCCTTCCCCATCTTCAGTGTGATGACTAATATGTTATCTGGACATTTCTTCTGAAAACTCGGAGTTAGAGACATATAAGCACACGGGGGAGAAGTATGCATGCTTTTTGATTAAAATGTCATAAATGCTTTCCGTGTGTAAATCTCAAAAGTTCAGTTAATATTTTTGTGGGTAAAAGTAAGCAGTGGCCCTTGATTCCTGTCTGTGTTCTTCTGAAATACTAATAGTAGCTCCTATTATATGAAATGCTTAAATTACTGTAGACAGTTTGCTGCCACTCTAAGGGGCTTCCTTATTTCAGGACTTGTTTTGGCAAATGAACTGTAAAATTCTAAGAGCTATGAGAATAATCCCGTTTCAGGGATAGCTAATAAAACATTTCTAGTTAACTGTGTGGCTTTGAGGAGGAATGTTAAAACAGATAAGTGTTCTGGTTTTGTGTTTTTAAAAACTGCTTTCATCTATGTGTTTTCTGGTTTATGTGTATGTTCTGAAACTTTGGACAAGTTGCACGCAATTGCACGTTAGCAGGGTTTAGGCGCACATATGTGTGACGTGGGGATTTTTTTCTGGTTTACTAGAAAGATTTATCTTTCCCTCCCCTCTGCCATTTCCCTTTTGTAGAGTGAATCTCTGGTGGTTTGTGATGTTGCTGAAGACCTGGTGGAGAAACTGAGAAAATTCCGGTTTCGTAAAGAAACCAACAATGCTGCCATTATAAGTAAGTTAAAAAAACATGTCTGACAAAAAATTGCAAGGTCTTGCAGCAAATCCTGTCTCCTCTTTTCCTTCCCATGTAATGCTGCTGCTGTAACAGGTAAATGTGAGCCAGGAGGCTGTTTCTTCTATGAACTTTAGTACTTCCAATTCTGCCTGTAATTTTAACAGTAAAGCAACACTGTTCTTATGATACAAGATTTCATCTGCTCTTACTAGAGTATTTATACTTTATCGTGGCTCAGAGTCTACCACCAGTTGTAAAATCATAGAGAAAAATGTCAAGGCACAGTCATTTTGAGTTTGTGAATGTTGTAGCCTTTAAGTAGGGGAGTCTGACATTTCTGTCTTTGAAATTTGAGTGTGTTGACTTAGACTGTCCACTTTTCCTGACTTCAGTGATTTTGTGAAGTCGTGGGATAGACTGAAGAAGCAGCATGGAAACACAAGGAATACACTTGTGGGGAAATGTTAAAAAGCTGCATGCATGCCTTGTATAAATCCATTGAAAAAAACATTGACCTATGTTTTATTTTGATTTATAGTGAAAATCGACAAGGATAAGCAGTTGGTGGTACTGGATGAGGAGCATGAGGTTTGTTAAATGAATTGTAAATAAGAGTATCTTCAGCCTGCAATGTATTGTTGTCTCTAAGGTACTGCCTTAGTTTCAAATTGTTATCAAACTCTTAATCTAATTTGGGTCACGAGCTTATTTAAATGCATGGTCATTCTGCATGCAAAGCACAGCACTATTAATAGTGGAACTATGCAGAAGCAATTGAGTTGACTAATTAATTGCACAAGAAAGTTATTTTAAAGCCGTTATGATACAACTATGTAAAAAGCATCTTGGGCACCTGCTGGCTTTTTGAAGAGATTTCTGCTGTGTTTCCAGGTAGATCTGCATATTTGACTCTGAGCTGATCTGCCATCAATTAGAAGCTAGGATTGCTAATCCTCTGCAGACTCTAAATTTGATAGGTGGCATAATAAGGTCAGCCCAGAGTGTAGTGTTTCTTAATGGTACATAGGGCAAAATTAAATCCTTCCCAGGGATTTGAGCATTAACCGTAGCTCTTATTCCCTAGAAAGTAGAAGTTAATGTAACATTTAAATAGAATGGGGACTCTTTTTTGCTTGCTCAAGGAGGAAGGACTGAATTTTTCAAAAGCACCATTTATGTAGCTGATTTTAACAGATACTTTTTGGTGTGTGCTTGCTTACTTCTGTTTAGCACTAGAGTTAGAAAAGCATGGTAGCTGCCAGCATATCCAACTAGAGCCAAAAATGTTTTCTAAACTCATTATGCCTAAAATAGGGATGATTATTCATGCTAGCATTAATTCTGTGTTTAGTCATAGGAATCTATTAGCACACAAGTTTTCCTAAACTGCTCTAGTAATTTGTGCGAGAGATCGCTATCAGCTCAACCGTAGATGTACGTCTAACTTACAGCTGTTTCACTGTTCCTTTATTCTGCTTTAGCCTTCGTAGTATACCTCCAAGTGCAAGATCATTTGTTCAAATGTTGCTTGTGTTTAATGTTACCAGGGTATTTCTCCCGATGAGCTAAAAGACGAGCTGCCTGAGAGACAACCTCGATATCCTTCTTGTGCTGCTGGCATTTGCTCTTACTCACTCCTGGAAGCTGTTCAAAATGTGCAAAGTTGGACTTCACCTTTTTAGGCCAATACTTGCCTGTAGCACAGCTTTACCGATATTTTATTTGTGAGATAACCTAGGGATCAGTTCTCACGAGGCGCTGAACAGTTGTCCCACTTGTTGAAACAATGACTGACACATTTAAGCCTTTGCTGAGATTTTATTTCCTTTTAGACTATATAATGTTTGGGGAAGTAAAGCGAAGCCACGCTGCTGTTAATGTAAAGAAGTGAGTAAAATGTACCAGTTTTGTACGTGGCTACTTCTAAATATAGAAAACTGCCTGTGTAACTTAGGACCTGTTTTGGTACTTTGTCATATGTGGCCCTTGCTGTTTTGCTGCAGTTACTGATTCTGGGAGTGCTGTAGGCATGCGATCTAGGGAAGAATCCCTGTATTTAAAAAAAGGAAAAGAAGAGGGACAAGTAAGTTATTCTTTAACTAGATGAAATAAAAGGGGAACTTAAGTTATAAGTGAAGAAAATATCTGCCTCCGTTATCCCCAAGAGCCGGCTGGCACTATTCCACGTGCCATTCTGAATCTTTCCTTTCATGACCATAGTGCAGTAGGAGGCTATCAAGCAGGAGTCCTAGCTAAAACTTGAGTTCAAATTCAGCAAAACACCTGAAACAATGAAGCGCTTAGTCTGCAAAGACAGAATTTGGCTTTCATTAAGCCAGAAAGACATTGGTGGGTGTGGGAGGTCTTTTTACAAAGCTGGGAGAGGAATACTTGCGATGGAAGGGTGATTTTTAGCTCTCTAATGTGAAACAGCAATACAGAGACAGCCCTCGCACCCAGCTGTGGTAGAGGTTGGTAAAGACAGGCGGGGTCAGTTCTGACAGTCAAATATGGAAGTGAAAACAGGAGAACAGTGAGACTACTTATCAAATTTAAAACATCTTCTAGAATGCAAGACTGACTTGTGCCTGCATCAAGCTCTGATAACTGAGGATTATATCCTAATAAAATCGTTGATTTCTTAGTTTCTTTAACCTCAGGAAAAACATTTATTGTGTATAGTTACAAGTATCAGCATGATGATGGAAGAGTTTCTTATCCGTTGTGCTTTATCTTCTCCAGTCCAGTTGGTGAGTGAACATTGTGAATGGTAGCTACTATGTGCTGTAAATATGGGAATGGAAGGTAAAATGAGTGCTTAATGCTTGAATAGCTCTTTGGATGCTTAAGGCTAGATTTGCTTATGCCACTGCTTGAAGCAAGGCGCTATAAAGCTATGGCATTATCTGGAGACTTCTTTGGCGGAGAGGAGTCTCTAGTGTATTAGCTCCATCCTCGCCATCAGCTCATGACAAGTGTAGACACTTCCATCTGCCCAGATCTCCCTAGTTGCTAGAGGTTTTCACTGCCTCCAGGGTTTACATTTAGGGCACTTAGGAAATATGGTAGAAGAGATTCTTTTTTCTATTTCTGAAGGCTGAACAGAAGTGTTAGTTTCCTGCACAGCTGGCCAAAGGCTGTTTCTTTCTAAATGTGCCTGCCCACTGTGTTCTCAGCGGTGCGCTCAGGAAAGCCTGGAGCACTCTGCATTTATTCGTGTAGATTTAACCTAATGTGTTTCCTGTCACCCTCTTCTCAAATCTCGGGGAGTCCTCAAAATATGACCAGACAGGGCTCAGGAAATGAGTGAGGAGAGGGCTGGAAGATACCCACTCTGTTCCTGAGGGTTTCTGTTTGCCTCTCTTCTTCCTATTCGGATGGTAGGGACTGGGTGGGAAGAAATTCCTCTCCTTCTCAGAAGGGCATGGGAACCCATGAAAGGAACAGGATCCTGTAAAAGGGTTAGGATGGGATTAGAGAGGAGGGTTTTCCAGGGGGCCTGTATGCGATGGGCAGCAACAGAGGATGCCTCCAAACAGTGCTGGCATGTGAAGGTCTAAAGGGCTGTCACAACTACGGGTGAAAAGGAGGAAAAGAGGGCTCCGTAACCCAGATCTGGGCAGATGAAAGTACTGAGTGAACAGACTCTGTTCTAGGAGAAAGAGACTGTAATCTTAGATCGTCCCAAGTTTATACAGAGCAGTAGCTTCCTCTGCTTGTGTCACAGCAGCCCTCAACATAAACATACCTGCGCAGGGGATTGTGTAATTTTAATAGAAGCCAAATAACCTGTGACTTGATTGGGCTTACAGAGCTGAATTGCTCCTGTGGCTTCCATCTGTGTTCTGAATTGTAACAGAGTAGCTTGCTGGTATTACTGGATTATCCTTGTTATCCTCTCGAAGGAGATAAACTGATTGCATTGTTTTACTGTTCATCACTCAGAACTAGAATAACTAGGTAGGTAAAAGAGTTTAGCAACTAGTGAGCATGTTCTTCTGGATTTACCTGAGAATCTTTGTACAAATGCTATGGGCGTTACTTCTCTGCAGAAGAGCAGATATTTTGAGAGTTAGAACAGCAGTAAGAAACTTCCTGGGAGACCCCGAAATAGCAAAGCTGGCAGACTTGCAGCGCTTCATAGGAAAAGAGAGCTTAGACAATGTTCTTTATGGGCGGCAAGATTTAAAAGTACACTCATATCTAGAAACTTCTGAACAATAAACTTCTAAAGAAAAGCCTTTTTTATGTCTTGAGGTTTTCTGTTTCAAAAAATTTTCTGCAAACATAAGTTAGTGGTTAGACTGGTACTAGAGTCAGAAACAATGAACCATTAGTTGGGAGTCTAAACAGCAGTTAACTTCCACTGTGACTGAAGTTGCTCGGTGTTTGGGGCTGGCGGGGAGGGGAAGTCATTTTGAACTACCAATTCAGCTGGGGGATTTGGGGAGAGATTAGGGCAAAGAACAACAAATTCAAACTGACTTGATTTGTTCTCAGTTTGACTCCAGCTCAAAGGCATATGCTATTAAGATCTGTGGAAGCGTAACTAGCAAAGACATGGGAATCTTCCACAAATAGCAAGAGGGCAAAGAATTGCATGTAGAGTAATCAGCACATTACTGTAGTGGCAGGAGGTACTGCTGCTTTGGCTGTTGTGATTCAGATCTGACTGCAGCAATATCTGATGTTAGCTCTAAGCAGAAATACAGGTGCGTGTTGAGACCATCAGTTCAACCTGCACAACTATTGCTTCTGGAAATGCTTTTCAAGTACTAGATATGAAAGTAAGAGCAAGGATGATAATATCTATATATTATATAGATACAAAGAAATAGGTCACTTTTCTGAATGGCGACTTTAGCTTTCAGTTTGGATTCTTTAAAAAAAAATATATATTTTTGAAGTGTTGCAGTCAAAATAACTAAACAAAACCTCTTTTTTTCCACACAACTACAGGATGTAAGCCTGAACAGCAGATGATGTATGCTGGAAGCAAGAATAAGCTTGTACAGACAGCTGAACTCACTAAGGTATAAATGACTAGTTGAAATAACTGTCTCCCCCTTAAATGCAGGTTGCAGAAGCTGGTTTGTGTCTTGCTTGTACCTATCGCAAGAAGGGTGTTACGAGGCTTTGTAATTACAGCAAACAGACTTTGTTTTAGGAAGACTGAAGAGAGGGGGTATGTGTGGAGATTTCTGGAGTTTGAGGGCACAGGAAGAACAGTGTTCTCTAAAATATCCATCGGTAGGATGGACGTCTTTACTTCGGGGAATCAATTTATTGATGGGAAGAATAGACTGAAGTCTTAGTATGGTGTGGTGCAGACTAGTTTTGCTGCATGGTTTATGGGGTCGTATGCTTGCAGAACATAGCCTTCAGAATAAGTAACGTATGTGCCAAGTGCTGGACAATTCTAAATGTTCCTGTGTTTGCTTCTTCCAGTACTGAGACCAGAAGAAATCACTGCATTCACTAGGCCTAGGTATATATAAATATTTTTTTAAAAAATGCCACCTAATTGTCATTTTGGAGATCTTTGAAATCTCTGCTTAATTGGCACCTAGACTTCTTAAAATTTTAGTGTCAACCAGCGAAGCTAAATACAGTCCGTGGTCACTTCAGGTGTTTTATACAATGCGAAATGACTTCACCATTCCCCAGCAGCACTGTTCCCTTTTGGTGGTCTTTATCCTGACTGAGTACTTTAACATCCCGGTAAAAATGTATACTGGGGCAATAAGAGAACTGTGGACTTCTACCGCTTCTAGCTATAACTCGTAAGAAAGGACCTCTCTGTTTTGAATTAGGTGTCAAGTTGACAGGAGTAAATCGGAGGGAAGCAGAAGATAAGATGGTGGAAGCAATCAGCACAGCCCCAAGAAATTTTTTAAGTCTGTTGAAACTGCATTTTAGTGGCCTGAGAACTCTACCATCTTTGATAGAAAGGAGGAATTCCTTGAGGAGGAAGGCAGATTTCAGTGAGTGAGAGGGAAGAGTTGATGAGAAGAAGGTGAAAGCCTGGGGGCTAGCTGTACTGGAGTTGCTATCACCTGTCAAGTGGGAGAAATTCAGTCTGAAAGGCTTTTGAACGGAAGCCTAGCAGTGGATATAGAGGTCCACGATCATCTTCCTTTGGAAGCTGGAGGACAGGCTGTTTCCAGTTCTGGTTGCTTGCTTGCTCTTCAAATGTGCTTTATTCTTGCCACTCACTGAGCCATGTTTCATTTCAGTTCATGCTGTGACTTCCTCCTGGTGTGACTTCTGCACGTGACTCAACTGAGTCCTCTTATATTTTCAGTGGCTTGCATGTTAGCTTGGCTTCTGTTAAGCTGTTCTGTTCTTATAACACTGAATTTTGGGTTTTCTCCCTTTTACATAAAAAAAAAAAAATCAATATCAGTTGATAGTGCTGGATCACTGCCTGAATACAAGTACCAGTGTCCAGAGCCCACTCCAGCAGAGATGGGAAATGAGGAAGAAAAGATACAAAACTTGAATTGTTTCCTGAAGAAGATTAAAACGATGAAAATAAACAGGAAGTTCATTCCAAACAGCAGGTTCACCGAGAAGCTTGGTTTGTGACTCTTCCAAAATCCCATCCATTCTCTTGGCCTGAGCATGCTTTTTGCAGCCAGGTACTCCATACCGTTAGAAGGGCAGATAACTGATTTAGTGCTGACACAGCTTTATTTTCAGTGTTGTCAGGATAGTAACAGCACTCTCCAGTTAAAATGTTTTTCTTGTTTTCATTGCCCAGAAGAACACATTTGAAGGCCTGTGGATTTGTAAAATTTACATACCTGACCCTTCTGAAAAGATGATCCATTTGTGGGCATCTCAAAGACTCCAGTTAGCAATACAGAATTAACTTAGCCTCTCTTCAAGGGTATTAAAAAAACAAAACCAAAAACCAACGCCCAAAACCTCACAGTTACTTGCCCTTATGGAATGTAAAGAATATATTGGTGTCTTTGGTCTTGCTTTCTGCTTCAAGGCTATGTTAAAGGTTTGTTTAAGACTTCCGCAAAGCTTTGGGTTGGTGTTTTTTTGGTTTTTTTTTTGCAAGTTTTCTCTTCTGAGGTATCCCAGCTTGTTTCTTACTGGGAAAACAGTATGCTACTGGATACTATGGATTTATTTCAGTTCAAAGAAGGAATAACTGTGTCTTGGGCTGAGCAAACTTCCTGACCTTAATTCAGCCTAGAGGTTAAATTCATTTGTATTCAAATAGACAATCTTCTTGCTGAGATAATGCAAATGAGATGGTGCCATTTCAGAGTAACTTTAAAACGTAGTACATGTGCTGTTCGCACATAGTCTTAAAGAAGAACAAAGTCTAGGAATAGGAATTATGGAATTCTTGTTCAAGTTAGTAATATTCCTTGCCACATAGTCTTGTGTATTTTCCACTGATGTTTCTTTAGAATATTAACCGATCCTTTCGAGAAAGCATGTGAAAACTCTAGGTTGGTTACTGGTTTATTACAGCTCAAACAAGCTGTGTGGAAAGGTATTGATTGCACTGTATGCTTATCCCTTTCAAGTACCATCACCTCAAGAATTCATGCAATGCAATTTTGTTTAGGTATTTGAAATCAGAAATACAGAAGACCTAACTGAAGAATGGCTGCGTGAGAAACTGGGCTTCTTCCATTAAGAAAACCTCTGTAATAAGTATTTATGTACCATCCTGATAATACTGGAACCAGACATGAATACTTACATCTAAAAAAATGCACTGTATTTACATCTGTCTCCTGCAGTATCTCTCTTGTGCAAAGTTTGTGCAAAGAATAGCAGGTCTGTCTCCTTGAAGTAACAAATCTTTGCAGGTGTTTCCTTATTTGTACCTGTTAAAAGGGAATACTCCTCTGCAGGGACTCCTTTTGCACTCTTGTGACTAATATTTCTGTAACTAAAATAGTTCGGTTCTGGATTTATAACTATCTACAAACATAATTTGGAAGCTGACGCTAACTTTTTCTGAGCTACAAATGCATCCTTATGACGCATACTAGCCATTTATATGCAGAAATTGTGTACTGTCACTTACTTCTCAGACTTTTTGACTTAATGTCTTCTCGATTTTGAAAACTACTCCCTGGAAGCATTTAGTATTAAAAAGACAAAATCCTTATACAGCAAATCCATTCATTTATCTTTCCATCGAGTCCATGTGAACTTTTTCAAATTCCTGGAACTAATTTTTGTCATTCCAGTAACTCCTCAGTTGACTGAGTCAATCCTACTAAATTTCAGGGCAAAGCTTTGACCGTCCAGTTCTCAAGCTAATATAGTCTTACAGGAACTAGATGATAACTAAGGGCTGAATTACAACTCTGGTTACTCTCGTACCAGATGTCTTGCATATATAACTTATTACACTGTTAAGAAGTTTACCTCTTTGCTCGTTTCCTGTTATATGAACACCTGTTAATACTGTGTGCCTTTAATTTGTTAGCTTTAAAAAGACTTGAGAATTTTACACTGCCACTTATTGCAAATTTGGTAAAAACTTTGCTGAAGAATCCAAGTAATGTTTTTTCCTAGTGCCTAGTGTTGCAGTTGACATCTGTAAAAAAAATAAAGCAAGCTAACCTCATTTTCTTTGAAATTCCAGTCATCTACTCCATTTGTAGGAGTCAGGAGGTTGAAGCTTTTCATGATAATGAATGATTTATATCTCTCTTGTTATAAAAGTTGGCCACACGTAGCTTTTGAGTACTTTAATTACAGTCTCTAACTTTCTTAACTGCTTGTTGGTCAAAATTACATTCCAGATAAAGCTTTTGCATAAGTGATAATTTGATTTTCATTTACTTACGGTTCATCTCTTTGAGACAGCAAATATTCTAATGTGAAAATAGTATTTAACTTTTATAAATGACCAGTCTTTTTACAGGTCTGTTTTATATTGCATAGAGTAGTTGTCTGATATGGAACATGTTCAGCCCATGCAGTGGCAAAAGGAGTACTCATGTGACAGCATCTCACTATCTTGCTCGTGAGTGTTTGTTATGCTACTGCGTATCTGCGAAAGAGCAGCTTCCTGTTGATAACATACCTTAAAATATAGCTGCCCTAACAAATCTGTTTGGTGAGAAAGAACGCAGTGTTAAATTTGGAGGCCAGTATTTCATGCTGTGAAACCTTTGCTGAAAGAAGGTTTATTTTTCGTTGGTAAACATACGTTGTGTTAGTGTTAAAACACTAATTCCTCTAAGATCACAAGGAATTCATTTGCAAAGGTCCTCAGTGTTGGTAAATCTCTTCTTAGTTTGATGTTACTGCTCATTTATATGCATACGAATCTGACTTGAGAGGAGCTTTTCAAAATACGTGTTAGAATGATCCAATTAAATTGGCCTTTCAGTGCGGGAAAGAAATGCTTGTAATTAAAATTAAATTTCTGTGTTAACGTAGTGAACTGGAAAAACAATTTCATTTCCCTGGACAAAAAAAATGTTGATTATGAAACTTGCTTGATCATTCTGTACTACAGATCAATAAAAACAATATCTTTTGCGACAAACATTGTATAAATGAGACTTTGGCTTAAAGAATAGTGTCATTCTAAGCATCAGTCTTGAAACAGCAAGAATCTTGTTTTGTTGGCATTGTGGTAAAGGCAAGGCAGGTCAAAGTACAGCATGAGCGAGAGGAAAGCTGCCACTTGTAATGTTCACCTTGATTTGCAGTGGGGAAAACTGGATTAATAATCCTTGTCGTTGTACTTTGTACACTGGTGGGCTGCCAGCATCCAACTGCTGCTTGCACAGGTCTTGACGAAAGTCCCTGTACAAGAGGCCTGTCTCTCAGGAGGAGAAGGGAGGAGCTGCTGCAGTCAAATGACTGAATTTGATTCTTCATCTCTGGATCACTCTGCCTTCTGCCAAGAAAATAGTGCTACTTATGGCTGTATCCTCAGTCTGAGTTCTTTTCAGTTCACTTCGGATGTTCTTGTTGCCTCCGCTTAAGGACTTTCTGCCTCGGGTGCTGCCCGTCAAGTCTTGCAGAGAGCAAACAGATCCTGATGAGAGTGTTAAAGCCCACTTTCTTGTGAAAGGTGATGTCGATGCTGCTCAGCCCACCAGTATTATTCTTCAAATGCTCTTGCCTGCTAGCTGTACCTCCTTCCCCTCTCTGAGCTGTGGAAGTGAGGAAGCAGCTGCAGGTACTTGGAGAATGAGTGTGCAGAGGATGTTTGCTGTTCTAGGCTTGTTTGTGGCTTCCTTGTTTTCAATGCAGTGTTTTGACACAACTGTCTGCTGCTTACTGTCCTAGGCTCTTGAGATACAGGTAGTCCTAATACTTGATTAAACAAAGACATTAATTATGTCAAAATCTTTCTTGCGCAAATAATACTTGTTTTCATAACGTGCTTTTCCCACCTTATCTTTAGGACTGTGTTTTCTGTACTGCTGCCCCCTTAAGATCAGTGGGGGGCAGATGTGTCCACGTTCAGAAGGCCAGTGTGTTCTGACTGTGCTTTACAAGTGAGTTGCCCATCTGTAATCGTACATTTGTCTTGAATTTT
This sequence comes from Nipponia nippon, assembly GCF_047370975.1. NCBI lineage: Eukaryota > Metazoa > Chordata > Aves > Pelecaniformes > Threskiornithidae > Nipponia > Nipponia nippon. The sequence goes on from NW_028262302.1 coordinate 27,932,463, forward strand.
CCAGTCTCTAAAGAGGGTTCAAACTAAAGGACAACATAAATTAACTGATGCCACCTATGGGAGCCTTTGTAGCTAAAGGTCTGAGAGTCAGCATTTTCCACTGTGAGCTCCTATTTTTCAGGAGTTAGTAAGTTGGCCATAAAATCCTTGGCCTGGAGTTAAAGTTCAAGGTCTCGTAAAGGGAGACTTCTGCCACAATTAATCTGGTTTGCTTTAAATATTGAATAGTTGGCTGGGATACAGCTCTTGTAATCCTATTAATTGATGGTTAAGCTGAATTAAAGCATGAGTTTGCATGTCAGCCCATAAAATGGACTTATATTGTTTGAATATTTTTAACAAAAAAAAAATTAAATGCTGGTATTTGATGGTTTAAGTGTGTTTCTAGTATCATGAATGCTGTTTTGACCTATGAAAGGAGGCAATAATGCGGGTGTTGACACCTTTTCACTTCTCCAAAGGAGCATCTTATGCCTTTGTACCGGGATTCCACTTTTGTATCTTTAACTGTAAAATAGCTAGTCCAGAAACAACGTTAAACTGGTAACAGGGGTCTGAATCAAACACACAAAAGCAAGGGAGTTCAATTCCTCGCTTTAGCGCGCTCAAAGAAATGTCATGCAACGTTGTGTTGTTTTTTTTATAACATCCATCTAGTAACTGTGAAACGGAGGTGTGGTGGGACGTGGGAAGGGGCGCAGTGAAACTCTTGCTTTTGTTACGTGATCCAGACTCAATGTGACTTGTGTACTGGGACACGTCAGGGTTGGCACCAGTGCCGCCGGTGGCAAAAGGTGCGAGAGGTTCACGGCCAGTTTTGAGAATTCGGAAATTCCATGAAAATATCAGTAACCAGTACAACTTCCATACACTGTTTAGTCTCTGCTAGTTCACATTGCATGTTTACTTTAAACCAAATCTTTTTTGCTAAGCATGGTGCTTGTATTGGTTTAAATAAAATGTTTAATTAAGAGTTTCTATTGCCCTGTTTTAATTGCAAAGAGCACATTAGCATGAGTGTCTGACGGGAAAAGCCATTAACGCGAGGGATGACCTTCCTCCTTTTCTCAGCTTCCTGGAGCTTGCTTTGGACTTGTAGCATGGTCTTCGGTCTTGAACGTGCTCCCTCGCTTGCTCTTCTGCCTAAAATAATTCCTCTGTCCATCCGTCATGGAGGGTGGCAGCAAGGGAGGCGAGAGGACAGCAGCTGATGGGGTGCTGTGGGATCACTGCCGTCCTCCTCCACTGCTCTGCACCTTTGTGTCAGAGCTCTGTGTGTATGAACTTGTGCGAGCGGCAAGCCAGCGTGGGGGCTGGATTTCATTCTGAAATGCCACCTAGGCTGCCATGCTGCACCTCTCCCACAAGGTCAAGGCTCCTGGCGTAACCTGGAGCTGTGAAATACAATGGAGAGTGCAGGTGCCAGCTGAACAGTGTTAGAGTAGTTGTCGAGGAGACCCCGGGGCTTGAAGGAGTCAAAGGAACTTAGTTGTACCTTCTCCTCCTCCCAGGCATTCGCTCATCTCTTTCCTGCCCAAGAGACCCCTAGATTAATTTGATCGAAGCACTCCTTTTCCTCATTCTTGCTGACTGTTTCTTCCTTTCCTGATCTTTGGAGATTTTCCTATTTTTTTGAAAAAACTACTAAAGATAATCCAAGGAATTCAGCTTTGGTAGCTAACAATGTTTCTGCCGATGCTGAAGAATAGCCTTAATGGGCCACAGATTAGACAGGAGAGAAGTAACCCCCTTCTCTCTCAGCTGAGAGCTCTGTGAAGGAGAAAGTGCGCAGCTGCTTCAGCACATCTGGCTCTTGAATGGCATCTTGGTCACCTAAGTACGTTGCAACAAAATCTGTTGCCAAAAGCTCTGAAAAAAACGAGCTAAGCTGCTGTGGGAGAAGAACGGTTCTTGAGAACAGCTCATTAAAGGGAAGGAGGGGAAAAAAGGAATAAATAGCTCTCGCATCAGAGGGGGAGGTCACCTGTGGAGTCCTGTGGCATTCTCTGTTGTTCACTGAGTATGCATAACTAGAAAATGAGGTGATGGCTTACTGGTACTGCTCCTAGGTCATTGAGACAGTGAAAACAAAAGCTGACTAAAGAGAATTGCAGGGAGATCTAGGGATATCAAGTGAAGGGCAGCTGCTTTCGTTCAGGAAAGGTCACTGACTTGTAATAGTTATATGAAAAGGGCAGTTGAGTGGTCATTAAAGTTAAAGCTAGAGAAGGGAACAGGAAACAAAATGGAAAACCTCTGTGCGGCGGTACAAATCTGCAGTGTATGTGTAGCCTGACTATCACACACAGCTGGTGCTTTTTCTTCTAGGATTGTGCATAGATGGCTCGCCCAGGGCTAGGAGGAGTTCGCTGAGGAGATCCCTTGACTTGGCAGGGCCTTTGGGGATGCAGAGAAGAGGAGAAATGTAGTTGGTTCTGGAGAAGCTGGAAGAGGAGCTGGGGCAATCGCTGCCCACATGGGCGGGAGCCTCCTGGCAGTGAAAGGGACACCGGTCAAAAGGTCTTAGGAGCGTGCCTGTGCCTACTGTTCCACGTCCCCCATGGGTTGTGGAATTGACTGGAGTACAAGCTGGCTCCCCCAAGCTCCTTACCTGCTCCTCACAGGTGAAGGTCCTGCCACATTGTTTTTGGGTGCCTGTGAGGGTAGGGAAGACAAGCACGAGCAGGTAAGATGCTGATACGGTGCTGTTGAGAGGCAGAATGGCTGGATGTTGAGCACCCCTAAGGGGGAGTGCTGGCAGGGAGGCTGCGGGACAGAGACCTGAGGCACTCTGCGGGTATGAGAGTGGTTGGGGTTTATTCTGCTAGGCTCTTACATGGTAGGAGTGATGATTTCAGGATGTCAGCTGCAGTTCTGGTGATGCCTCCCAGGGCCTCCTGCAGCAGCAGGGGAGACCTCACCTGTGTTGGGACGCTGGGGGCTTGGCTGAGGCACCTCCCTTGGTAGCTGCAGGCATGCTAGCTGCTGTAGAGACCCAGTAAAGCTTTGGCCTGGTCTAGTTGGATTGTTTCTATGTTACAGTAGAAAACAGAACAAGACTTGTCAGTCTCCTAAGATGTGGCTGGTTAGAAAAAAAAAAAGTGCTCAGCTTCATGTGGGAAAGCTTGCTCAGAGGGGTTTATAGATATCGGTGCTGGAATTCTTGGATTTTGCTTCTACATATATGACTCTAGTTTGGTAACAGTCATTCTCTTCAGGGTCTTCCCTTAGGGCAGGCAACTGCCTCTAACAGCGAAGGAAGAGCTGTGGAGATGGTACGAAGTTTGTGGAGTAACTGCTTCTTCCCCTTCTACTCCAGAAGCCCAGGTAATCAGTCCTGTGTGCCAAGCTGGCCTCCAGGCTGGCCTGGGTACACAGCTGAAATTGTAACTGCTGGGGAAGAGAGAAGCTTTCTGGGATCTGAGAGGAAGCCCCGGTGTTCCTAAAGACCAGTCTTGACCTGCCAGGTATGCAGGCGCATAGGTTCCACAAGGGAAAGGAGTTGTAGTTCTCAGAATAGATCTCTGGGGCCAACAGTCGATCTTGGGGAACTGGCAACCTCTCTCTGGGCTGTTGTATAAGGCAGTGGACTGGCTTGATTTGTGCTGTATTCAGGCTATTGGGAGCTTCACTTCCAGCCACGTTTCAATGAACACAACAGTTCTGAAGTACAAGGAGCCCTGGCATTAGCTTGTAATTTCTCCGATTAAAACACGTTTCTATCTGCCAGGACTCTATGTTGAAAGGTTGAGCATAAAGCTGAGCAATTACATACCTCAGTTTTTCTATTAACACTCAATTTTCATTTTGTGGAAAACAGTGAAAGTGGTGACATACGAAACAGTGAATGTTCTCTGGTAGTGGTTAGGACGCTACCGGCATGTAAAATTGTATTCACATCTGTGTAAACTTGGCCACCGTTCCCCTCCCAGTTCTCGTAGGCTTTCTTCCATATCTGCTGTTCCTTTTGGTGATACTAAGATTATGTGATCTTGTGGGGATAACAGGCCATCTGCTGCAGTGGCTATACGCAGTATCTTGTACCGCCTCGCCTTGGTCTGACTGGGCTCTATGTCTTTTCTCTAATGCGCCCATAAAACGAAGGAGATGATTTTAATACATTTGCGTAGATGTAGTTAATCAGCGTGGTCCGTTTTGTCACACCCCGGGGGGATTGTCTCCTCTGGACTGTTTTGTCATGTTTCATTCTTTCAGGGCCTGCAAACGTACTCTGGGTTAACCTTGGTCACCTTTGGTGGTAAGTGAGACATTTCATAGAGAAGGTGATTGAGCTCAGCTGAAACTCCCCTGACAGCTCTAGCAGTTCCTCAGCAGGAGAGGGAGGGGAGAAGAGAGCAATTATCAGCCAGAAAGACTCTGAATGCAGAACAGATGTGAACGCGGGGAAAACAGCATGACCGTCTTTCATGGCAAATTTACTACTGCGATGGGGAAGTCCCATCAAGGCTTTTTGAAAGGCGCTCTGTTAACCGTTCCTGCTGTTATGTGCCACGGCAGGCAGCTCGTAGCATGAATGCAGCTTCTCTTCCCTTTCCTGCACTACTCGGCTCGACAATTCATATAATGCACCCTTGGAATCCCCACGCGAAACAGCATCTGTTGTTGTCGTCACCTCTTTTCTGCAGAAAATGGGAAGACAGCAGAAGAAAATGGGGCAGAAAATGTTCAGTTGAAAGGGAAAGGGGTGCCAGCCTTCCTGCACTTTCACTGAGGCCTTAGAGGGCAGAAGTAGAGCAGAAAGTTAGGGGTCAGTGCCCTTATTGAGCTGAATAAGGAATGAGAGATTTAGCATTTCTTCAAAATCATGTCTAATTTTAAATATCCGCCGTTGGAAAATGCTGCTGGATAATTGGAAGGAGAATGTGCCTGCCTTGCTCACAAATGCAGTCTGCCCGGCCATCTGCTCTGACAGCAACAAATCCTGGATTGATTTGCGAATGTGATTAATTCAGCTAGGACGACTGGATCAAGGGATCAGCTAGAGACAATATTTATACCCTACCTCCGACTGTGAATGTGCAATTGTTTGGTTCAGAAGTACAAAACAAATTGTATAGCTGTATTACTGGAAGAATGGAGAAATAGATGCATCCACTCAACAGCCCTTTTTTCCATAGATGGCCTCATTCCAAGGTCTGCAAGTACAGTCTAACATAAGCCTGCTTCCCCCGTCTCTGAGGTGAAGCAGAGCTCTTCTGATTTTACAGAGAGCTTCTGCATCTTTATTCGCTACGTCAATGCTGTTATTGCTCTTCTTGCTGCAGTTTGGGCTTAAGATCTTCGAGCTACTGGCTCTGCGACCTCGTCCACATGGCCTGGAGGGGCAGACGTGGAGTGTGAGCCAGCCACCCTGCCCTGTGCCTGGGGTCACTGATGGGAGAACTGGTACTGGGTGCACGGCAGGACTTACAAACAACCGGGGGGGGATTTCTAGCACTGGTAGAGCCTTGAGCTGATTTGATAATATGGATGTAGCTGGAGAGATCTGTAAAGATTTGTAAAGGAATTTAAATGTAGATGAAGGCTTTTGAAATCCTACTTAGCGTGATTTAAGTGTGTAAAAACACATTGGGCCTGAAGGTGCCGTGCTGAAGGCCGCATGGGATGTCTGTGGGAGAACAGGGAGAGGAAAGGCTCCTGCGTCCCGTGCTGATTCTTTCTTCTCCCTCACAACTTTTCCAGCGTGCTGCAGATCTGCTGGGACCGAGAGCGCTGCTTGGGGAAGCATGAGGCTGTGGTAACTGGGCTGTGTCTTCTGGCTGTTGACAAGACACTGAGCCCTGAGCAGCTTATTTTTTTTGATACAAAGCAGAAGTTGCATGTATCTTCTCTCCTTTTGGGCAGAAACAGTAATGATGTAACAGCTGGTGGAAGAGTGAATGCCTCATTTGTCCCAGCGAGTAGCTGCCCTGACTCTGCCTCGATGCAATCTTCCCACCATATCCAGCGGTGACCACGTTTCTGCTAAAACGATTAGCAGTGAAATAATTAACAAGGGAGATTTTTTTCGGTGTTGTCATTCAGTACCAGATGTAACGCCATCTTAAAGTGTTACCGCTATGGTTTCAGCTTCTGTTTATTCAGGCTGATACGGCTGCACTGGTTTATATTTGGACCAGAACTTAAAAGTTCTTCTTTGAAGAGCTAAGGAGTAAGGGTGGCATTGTCAGAGTCATCGCCACTACAGTTAGGCCAACACAGAATGTTTTGGAAAATCCCCCTCTTAGTTTGTTAATGACCAGCTGAATCCTGAAACACATTATAAACTAGTTCTTGAAAAAACAATTATTGGTGCCTTTGCCTGATCACACGCTGGTATTACGCCACGGGCTCAGAATCGTACGGATAGCCATTAACAGGAGCTCTACGCAGCAAGAGAAAAACAAACCCTGTTATTAAAAGGACAGGTTGAGTATTCAGTATTTAGCCTGTTAAAAGAAAACTGTTGCCATCTGACAGTAGATGTTGGAGGGATTGAGGCCACGAGTGGATTCCATAATGAGATGTGGCGAGATGCCTGGCAGCCTCTGTGTTTTGAAATTGAGTTTTAAATGTGATTCTTCTTTCTCTTGAGACGTCCTTTCATGTGCAAAGGAATTTATAACCGTAATTTGTTTATGTGGCCACATACATAATGGTAGAGTCTAAACAGGGATTCTAATGATGAGTTAATTAGCACAACAGGAAAGGATATTTGCCCGTTCGGAAAGGAAGTTGGTGCACTCGCAAGTCCAGGGATCTTTTAGTCCTGCTGATCAAAGATCGCGCAGTGAACCAACCTCCTCCGTCCTGATGTCTGTTAGCACATAAATGAGGTAAGTGGGTGCAGAGATTGTCTACTTTTGCTGCTTCTGATGTGTCTTTAAAAGGTGTGCAGAAAGGTGACCTCTGCTAGGCTACGTTAGAGGTACTTGGAGAGTCTCTTCCGAATTGTAGATAAATATTCAGATTTTCCTCTCCTGAAAACCCAGTAAGCGAAGTCTTTATTGAAGTCAGCAGGATTTTTATTACTGAGTTCAATGGTATTAGATTCTTTCCTGATATTTATAACTGAAATGACTATTTTTCCGGGGATGTTATTTTTAATGTCGAAGAATGTGGTTAACCCATGCATTTCTACCCTGATAATTCAGAGAAATTGCTCTGTAATCTTCCCTCACAGCTCTCTGCCAAAGCATTGTTGTCACGACCTGCCAGAGTCGTCTTTCTTCAGCTAAATCTTCCTTACGAACAGACTGTAACACGCTGAATTATGACTGATTATATGACTGTTTTCCAATAAGGACAAATACTTGAGAGGGATTTGAGATGAAGTGAACAGACACTGACATTTTCCCTCGGGATTCCAATCAGGATTAAACTCAATGAGTCCAAGCTAAAAGGAAAGTGCATTAAGAGCTATGGGCCATCTCCAGATCTCCGCTGTGTCTTCCTCACGTTGTTTACAAGGTTTCATCGGAGAAAATTCTAAGATACTCAGTTGTTTGATTTGAGATCCCAAATAAATGAATGAAATGAGAATTGATTAGAGCCTTTTCTACAGAATTCGCTTCTAATTTCCTTTTGTCTTATCTTAAAAAGACAAGCTATAATACAAGAAATCTTTCAATGAACAAATCTTTGTTGTACAAGATTACAGCTGCCTTCCACTCTTCCTGACAAGATAATTGCAGTTGCAAGCATCAGAGGTAATAAAACGTTGCATTCCTCGAGGCAGAACCAGTATTAATTGCAAACGCAAGTACATGGCTGACACACCTTTTTATTTCTGGTACTACACATCCCTATTGCACAACACTCTGTTGTACAAGAACACAGAATATAATTAGCAACACAGCAACACCGGTGCTTATTCGGGTGTTGAACAGATTGTTTCCCTTTTCTTTCCCCATGTTTCAGCTAATCCGGATCATACATCCCAATCCAAACCCAGCAGCATCCGTTACAGCTGGAGTGCTGGGAAGGAAATCTTACTGCTGCAACGACTTGTGTATTCAAGGAGCCGTGATGCTGCTGACAGCATGGTGGTGGCCAGCCCTGGTGCAACATCAACAGCGGCTTGGCGTAATCCTGTGTAGAGCCCTCGGTCCATATTTATCTGTCTTGAAGTACAAACCCCTGTGTTACAGGTGAGCCCCCTGTGTTACAGGTGAGCCTGGTGGCTCGTCGTGGGTCTTGTGGGGAGCCAGATCTCCTTCATCAACCATATTAGCAGACTTAGTGCCAAAGCATCTGTTATTCTACAGGGCTTTCTCGCCAGGGAGGCTCTACGCATTACAGTTAAAGCAGCGGCCGGTGATGGTCACTATATCTGGGTGCCTTTTTAAGTGCATGTCTACCTCAAATGGATCAAACCGCTGGCTTCCATATTGTGGTCACAAACCAGCATCCCCCAGTCCCAAGCTCTAACAGCATCTCTGCGCACATCCTCTGTTTCTTTACCTCCCACGGCTTTCCTGATGCAAATGACCCTCCTGGGTGGCTTAGGAAGAGCCTCAAATGGGGCGTTTGAACACTGAACGTCAGGTCTTCCAGCAAAGCCCAGTCAAATGGCCTTGGTAGTAAGTGTGGCTCGAGGCTACTCAAAGAAAGAAATAAACAGTGTGCTAATAAATAAGGCCTAATGAAACGTCACGTAAGTTCTATGTAGAAAAGCAAGCGATTGCAGAGGAAGACTTTGGTCCCCTCTTGTTTCTAACTCACTGCTCAGGAGCGAGGGACGGCGTGGTCGGGAGGCGGCCCTGATGCACGGCCAGGGGCTTGAGAGCCGCGTCCGCCGGACCCGGCAGTCCCGGCCGCGGGCACAGTGTCACCTGCACCCCCCGAAACCCGAGGTCCGTACCCCACTGTAGACGTTTCCCTCCACAAAACACGAACACGGCGGTAGCTCTCTTTCTAATCCATTTTGTCGCTCCCAGACGGAAGGAAACCACAACGGGCTCAGCCCTTACTGATGTTCTTATTGCCTGGTGGCCATCTCCTCTGGCCCCCTTAATTAATACTCACTAAGGTTAATTTTTTAAAATCTGTTTTCTGGGTTTCACATTGAAGTTTCATTGGTCATAATGACACCGCAGCGGTTTTATGGGAGTTTTGTGGGTGAGATGAGTGCTTTTATACTGAAAGATCACCTTTGTGTTTGCAACAACCTATTTCCTAAAGACAGCTCATTTGCTACAGTTTTCCCTCTTATTTTGGTGAAGGAAATAAAGCTCCCGCTCATCTCATCGTGGCACTCAATTAATCGCGCGTAAAGCTTTCCGGCAGATATCACTGGAAAACATGGTTTACTATTTGGCAGCCGTTAGTTTTATGGAAATCATTACTTACGCTGCTCGTCTGGAGGAAGTGATTGCAGACTTCATTGCAAGGTATCATTGCTTAAAACTGAAACGACTTTTATATGACCCTGCGGATGGAAAATACGCGTTGTTCTCCTCAAAGCATTTGTTTTCTTGCTGTTTCTTTTGAGCAAGCCCCAAATTGTGTCGATTTGGGATTGCATAGAGTTGTGACCCCCTCCTCTGGGGCGCGCACAGCGCACCCTTCCCCAGTATTTCTTCCTAAAAGAAATCTGCCATCTCCCTGTTCTCCAGACGTAGCTCAGACGCGCCCGGTAATCCCCGCCGACGCGGCACTGCGTTTATTACCATCGGGCGCCAGTCTCCCACGTTTTTTAACCTGGAAAACACCTTTTTATCTAGCTGTGGGTCAAATTCCGTTCTCGAGCTGGTTTTTACCCGCGTTTCCTCGGCCCCGCGGGTGGGTGGCGGCGGGCCCGCGTCCCCACGCCGCCGGGGGCTGTGGGAGGGGAAAAAACGCCTCAGGCCAGGAAATGGCGCCCGCCGGCGGCGGTGCCGGCGGGCACCGGCAGGGGGCGCCCGCGGGGCAGCGCGGCGGGGCGGGGCCGGCGGTGAATGATCGCGCCCGGCAGCCCCCGCGCCGCTCGCGCCGCTCCCGCCCCGCCGCGGCTCGCCCGGCCCCGCCGCCATGGCCTTCACGTTCGCCGCCTTCTGCTACATGCTGGCGTTGCTGCTCACCGCCGCCCTCATCTTCTTCGCCATCTGGCATGTGAGTGCGGGGCGGCCCGTAGCGCCCGTTCTTCCCTCGGCGGCCCGAGGGGCGGCTGTCCCGCGTCCCCTCCCTGAGGGGACAACCGCCGGGCCGCGGAGGGGGGGGGGGCGGTGGCTGGCGGTGCGGGCATTTTCCCCTGGAGCCGCCGCTCCCCGGCTGGAGGCCCTGGGCGCTCGCCGGCCCGTCCTCCCGCGGAGAGCAGCCGGGGAGGTGTCCGTGTGTCCGTCCGTCCGCCGGCAGGAGGGGCGGCCCTGATCGCCGCTCTCGCGGCGGGGCGCGTTTTCCCGCTCTTTGTGTCGGTCCCTCGCCCCGTCCCGCCGCGGCTGCCCCCGCTGACAGAAGGGCAGCAAGCGAAGCACGGCTTTTTGGGGCGGGGGAAGAGGCACGGCCGAGGCTGCCTCCGGGCACCGAGTGTGGCCCAAAGCGAATGCGAAACCGCAGCCAGGCCGGCCGGGGAAGGGCGGCGGGCGGGCCTGCGCGGCCCGAGCGCGTCGCAGGGGTCTCCCGTGAGGAAACCCCCGAAGGGTTTCCCCTCGCCAAGCCGCGGTGTGAGGTCTGGAGGCCGCCGGAGGTCTCCTCTCTGCCTGGGGGCCGGTGGGGTGCCCGGCGGCATCTCCCAGACGGCTCAGCGGTGCTGGGCGCCCACCGGCCTCGGAGCTGGGGTGGGTATCGTCACGTCTGCTCCCCACCTTCGGCCTCGTCTTCAAGAGGTGGAAATCAGGCAACGTTTGTCTGTGGATAAAATGAATTTTCAAGTGCTGATGTAAGATAGGTCCATTTTATTAAGTGGTATTTTAAATGAGTGCAGGGTTGTAGTGAGGTGGGGATCAGTCTCTTCTCCCCAGTAACAAGCGATGGGACGAGAGGGAACGGCCTCAAGCTGCGCCAGGGCAGGTTTGGGTTGGATATTGGGAAAAACTTCTTCACTGAAAGGGCTGTCAGGCCCTGGCCCAGGCTGCCCAGGGCAGGGGCTGAGTCCCCATCCCTGGGGGTATTTAAAAGCTGGGGAGATGTGGTGCTCGAGGACATGGGTTAGTGGTGGGCTTGGCAGTGCTGGGGTAACGGCTGGACTTGATCTTAAAGGTCTTTTCCAACCAAAACGATTCTATGATTCTAAATAGCGGTTGCAAATGTTTTAGTCTGAAGTTAGTTTGGCTGCTTATTTAACAGAAATAATGAGTTAACTGTTGCATTCTTTTTATGCTTTATATTAAGACTTAATTTTTGAGTTTTTTTAAATTATTATTATTTTTGGAATGTTTTCTATCTTGAACCTGACACAGGGAGAGGCAGGAACCTGCCTTGGATCAGCCATGAGATACTGCTCTAGGAGAGGATGTGAAGAGGGTGTTGCTCTTGGCACTATTTCAAGATTTGTAGTTATCCTTAACAAAAACCGGTCTGTTGTAATATAAGCCCTGTCCTGTAAATGTATTGGGGCTTAGGCTGAATATAAATGAATCTCTTACTGGTAATAAGTTGGTCTGTCTTAAGACTTCTTCATGTTTGGCATGACGTGTTCTGTAGAAGTGGCTTTCGTTGTGTTTCATGCTGTATCTTTGTCTGATTTTTATGGCATGAAGAGGCCGTAGCTTTTTATGGATGCACCTTTTGGACATATGTGTGGGGTCAGCATTTACTTTGACAATGAGACAAAACATTTGGCTGCTTTGAAGATTGCTGTTGCTTTTTCTTGATTAACGAACCTCGTGTCAGGTTCCTGCTGGCAACCAAGAGAGTCGCTTGTGGCATTCGGGGTCTGTGCACAGCGAGCGGGGTTAAAAACTGCTGAAAGGGACGCTGGAAATTGGTTGCTGGTGGGGAGGTAAAAAGGTAGAGTGTGGCAAAGGCAGAGATCTCTGAATGCCTGAATTATCTTCTGCTTTCTTGTTTGTATAACGTATTTCAAATGTGTCTTAGCTGTGGCTTTACGACATTGGAACGTACTTAGGGGAAATGGTGTTCCTGAATATGGTGGCAGCACTTGAACATTATGGCTCTGTACCAAAATGTTACTTTTCATGGATAAATATGTTGTTATTCCTGGACTGAAGAATCACAACTCTTTCAATTTTTTTTGTAGATTATAGCATTTGATGAACTGAAGACCGATTACAAGAATCCCATAGACCAATGTAACACACTCAATCCTGTAAGTTGCATGCTAAACATTTTTTTTTTTTTTAAATGTATGTAAAATGATTGGTTTTAATGCTATCTTGATATACTCAAACTAGGCAATAGAATTGCATCTGAGTGGACAAAACCTAGCTGTTCGATAGAAGTTCTAGGGAAAATTCTTTGTCTGATTCTTTACTTTCAACTTGAATATTCTGACTGTTATTCATCTGGTGGTGATCTTATCAGCTGTCGTACTAACATTCTTTCAATCTGCTTTCTACATTTTCGGCACAAAGACAGTTGAAAAGGTCAAAAAGATTAAAAGAGTCAAAATTGCATTAAAGGTGTGTACTGCTTTTCAGTTTAATGTTTTTAATGCCACTTTCATTTTGTTAGGAACATTTGTAATACCCTTAAGCTGTTTTGTTTAGTGTGCCTGTTCATCTGCTCGTTATTTGTTTGTTGGGGTTGACAACAACTTCATGGATTTCCATGTTTTGTGCAAAACAATTTTGCTTGCTTACCCAGTGAAGCGGGGAAAACTGTTACATGCCTGTTATAGATGTCCTATCGATGAGCTGAAGTTAACTTCAGATAGAAATAAATAGTACTTTTCAAGCAAGATTTATTGCACTCTGAGATTATAGGAGACTAGTTAGTTTTTAAGCATTGACCAAGTAAATTCTGATCTTGTTTGAGGATTTAGGTGGGCGTAACGTGATAGGCATTATCTTCACTTCTTTGTTTTATGTTCCAGGATCAGGGGTGTATCTTGGTGTCCTCTTGGATGCAACTCTGACACTCCTTGGTTTGTGAAGAGACTTTGAGACAAACTATTTGCTTGCATCTGTAACAGGCCAATAATAAAAGGGATACTCGTTAAAGAGCATATAGTTTGATACAGCAGTTTTTTTGTGTATTTCTCACGGTTTTTACTTTGGCTTGGTGTGCCCAGGCTGAGGTAGAATGTAGGGGCAGCACAGCAGTGTGGCCTGGACTGTCACTTTATGGTGTTTTGAAGAGTTAAGCAAATTATGCAAATGACAACTGAATTTACAGTAGCTGGGGAGGGAAACGCATGTTAGACATATGGCACATACATTGACAGCGAGCGTTACAGCATGAGAGCGGGTGGGGAGGAGAAGAGGTGATAGGCAGAGGATTGCATCTTGGAGAGTGAGGTTTGACGCTCGGATAGCTGTGCATCTAACAGTTTCCCTTGCTCGGTCTGTTTTACAGTCATTTCTGCTACAGTATGGGGGAAGGCAAATTCTCATTACATTTATGCATTATGATCTTATCGCAACCTTTGGAATATTACAATGCGCATGTTTAATGCAAATATTAACCTTCTGTTAACCCACATGCATGTAGTGTTTATTGATATGATAGCTTTGTGAATTGAAAATATTAAATAACGTAATATTTGCTGTTCTTGTGAAAGTAGATTGGCCACTAAAAGTGAAGTTAAGACTCTTGAAGGGATCTGGTAAATGATGCTGGACAAACACACTGAAGTGTTTCCCTGTACAAAGAATCAAAAATCCTGGTAGGAATTGAGACACCTCAGTAGAAAGATTAGCCCAAAATAGTAACTGCTTAGTACACTGTTGATGCCTTCTCTTCCCTGCTCCTATTATAGTAGTATCTCTTCTCAGCAATGACATTTCCTCCCTCGCTTCTGTGATAAATATCATGGCAGAATATGATGTAGTTAATTTTCTTTTAGGACAACCAGGGAGGATAAAATGTGGTCGATTTGAGAGAGACAGGTATTCTGGCGTGGGAGTAGGGTCTAATAAACAAGATGAAGAAAAATGTGTTTTGAGATGTGTAGTTAAATAAACTACAGATTTTCAGACCTGGTAAATCTGTCTCAGCAGGCTGCCAAATGCATTGTGTTTTGGGTAGGGTGGTTGTTCTACTATAAATAAATAATTGCCAAATTGTAAATGGTAAGTATACAAAGAAGGATCTGGACAAAAATATTTACTTGAAACATTTAATGTATGACAGCTTATTTTTGTTGATGTTGATGCAAGTTTGCTTCGTTTGATATTCTTCATTTAGAGAAGCAGAATGTTGTAGCAAAGTAGGTGGTGAGAATGTCTGCTCGTTGGTAGGTTTTAGATTTCTAGGAAGATATTCTTGGGGTTTAAAAGAAGTGTCCGCTTGGAGACAATGAAAAAATTATAAAACACCGAAACTTCAGCGTAGTCATTCAATGCAACCTTAGTCTTATTACACAAAAAAGAGGGGCAAAGTGTGTTGTGTGTATATGTATACGCGTGCGCAGACACGTGCACGTATACATTGACAATTTAAATCTTTAGGTATTTTTCATGAGGAGATAGTTTAGTGGTCCTGACCTGAGAAGTGAAAAGCGTATACAGATTTGCTGCTTTCTGAATTGTGTGATAAAGGAGTAAATGATATCACTTTGGGGTGACTTGTTTTACAAAATTTTACTCTTGTGGTGGGTGTGAGATTTTGCTGGCTCTTTGCATGCGTTTAATCTATGTATCTCTCCATATTATTCCTATTAATAACACTAATACTAGCTGGCATTTCACGCTTTCTGTGATTTCATAGTAAACTGATAATTAGCTCTGCGGGCTTCTGCTGGAAAGCATGATGCTATAAAGCATGCATATTAGGTACTTGTGAAGGAGAGCGAAGCTGGCTAACACGCCCCAACCTGTACGTGCGTAGCTGCTGTCGTGCCCTCCTGCGCTGCGGGCAGCACAGCGCTCGTCTCTGTGCAGGCCCCTGTGCGTAACAACGTCGCTGCTGATCTGGTTTGGTAAAGCTTTGCCTAGGACGTTACATTTTGGCAATAGTCGGAATTTGAAAAAATTACGTATGTGTGAATACCAAAACAAAGCTGTAAAACAGGAAAACACAAAACATCTTTTTGCATATAAACCGTGACATGGAGCATGTTTCCTACTGATATTTCTCTGTTGCATGAGCAGAAATATCTCGATGATCTCTTCTGTTATGAAGGTCACGTATAAAGCGTGGAATCTCTATTTTTTTATTGCTTCTATTAAATTATTGATCTGAGCATTTGATTTTATAAATTTTTCTTCTTGGTTCATGAATATCATGTGAAAACAGCAAGGTGCGTACTGCTGGTTGCTGTTTTCACTTTCTGCAGTCCTGTTCTTGTTAGTGTTGTTTTTTAATTTTTTTTTAAACAATAGCTTACCTCCAAAATAGATTAAACACCACACACTTTGCTTTGAGTAATCGAAACTTCTAACTCGTATTTTTCTTTTCCAGCTTGTACTTCCAGAGTACCTCATCCATGCATTCTTCTGTGTTATGTTTCTCTGTGCAGCAGAGTGGCTTACACTGGGTCTCAATATGCCTTTGTTGGCTTACCATATTTGGAGGTAATATTGCCGAGTCTGGTATCTCTGTAATCCCGTTAATTGTTACTCATTCTCCCGGTGCGGTGCTTCCTGTTAATTGTTCCCTGTCTTTGGCAAATGAAGATGCTTTCTGATATGACATTGAGAAAGTTTATGTCACGGCTATAAACTAAGAACCATCGCTTTGCTTTCTGTGGCACTTGTATGTGTTGTGCTATGCAAGAATCGAGTTGTGTGTGTTAAAGGTAGCTGGCACGTCAAAGGTGTGCTAATACCGCGGATCCACAGCGCGGCTCGCCAGTAGAAGCGGCCACCCCGCTTTCCTCCTCCCGCTAAGACCTGGGCACCACCTCTCCTTGTGCTGGTGTTAGTCCCGTGCAGGGAGCTGGTCTGGTCGAAATGTAACCCAGCAAAATGGCTTTCGCTGCCTGGCTGGATCTGTGCTAGTCCTGGCGTGAGGAGGAATCGGAGGGGTGGGGGTAGGACTGTTCCTTTTGCCAGTCGCCTGTGTTCAGCTACGATTTCAGGATCGTTTTGTGTTGACCCGTATGCGTTTTCCTTCGGCATGGTAGCCAGCATGCGTGGTATTAACGAGTAGAGGCTGTAGGTCAGATAGGGTTATACGTTGGTCTCTTCTCCAGCTTTTCCAACCCTCTCAGGAATCCCATTTTTCACTTATTTATAAATTTGTCCTATTTCCTTTTGGTGTACCAGAGTTCAGCGGGGTTTAAGGCTGAGGTGTGCTGTCACAGCACCGTTTGTGAAAGCCCTTCCATAGGCACGTTTGGGTTGGAGCTTCGTATTGCGCTTGCAGTTCGCCATCTCCTGCATGGAGCTGATGGACTTTGCTGTAAGGGGTGCGATTCCTTGTCTCGGTTGCAGTGTTACTTGGCGGGTGGGGGGCAGGAACCAGTGTTGCCCATCGCCCTCACCACAAAACTAACTGTGCATCGCTTTCAGGTACATGAGTAGACCTGTGATGAGTGGCCCTGGTCTGTATGATCCTACAACCATCATGAACGCAGATATTTTAGCCTATTGCCAGAAAGAAGGATGGTGCAAATTAGCATTCTACCTTCTATCATTTTTTTACTACCTATACGGGTAAGTGGTTTTTTTTTTTCTGTCTCCCATCTAATCGTCAGTCTGAATTTTTTTTGATTGGGCTCAGTGCACAGGAGAAATTTTGTACATAGGAATATATATAGTGCCAACTTTCCTGAAAAAGAATCCACAGTCACCATTTACTCTGTTTTTAAAATGCAAGTCTTAGTTTGGTTGGAATTACTAACGTGAATGTGTATACCATGACTGGAGACTTGAAAACTCCGAGCTTTTCTTCTTTGAAGCATAATATAATACCCCCTCCCCAGTATTTTCATTAAGAAGCTGGAACAGTAATATTTTTAGTGTAAGCAGGTATTTTGATGTAAATGCGATTTTTTTTGTGGAAGTCAGAGGTAGAGGAGTCATTCCAAGAGTGAAAAGGGGTGGGATGTGCAAAAGCCAGCGCCACTGCCTGGTTCCTCCTCCCAATTCTCCCTTCAAGCCAAAAGCCACCTCTCTGCTTGGCGTTCGCCTCTGTTCCGGGTGGTGCGACATGGGAAGCGGGGTGCAGTCCTCCTTCCTCTCGGCACGCCGCGCATCTTACACCACAGCTGCAATAGTTCAGGCTTTTGGCACGTTAGGCGTTGATACAGGGCTCCCTGTTACCACGTCACTTGATGTAGTGACAACTGGTTGTTGCATCCATTCAGGTTGCGCTTTGCAATCCCCTTCTGATGTGTTTGTGACTGTGTAAGACCTTCAGTCGCAATCCACGTACCTCACACAGATTTGTTCCTTAGAATATGTGACTGTATAATGAAATGTGTAACGCTAATCAAAATGGTGCATCTTAATATTTTTATTTTTTATTTTCCAGCATGATTTATGTTCTGGTGAGCTCTTAAGAAGACGTTCGGCAAGCTTTGTTCCAGTTAAGTGCATGCAAAAGCCACAAAACATGGATTCTTTACAACGAGAACCTCTTACCAAGACTAAATACGGAATCTGATGATTGCATTTGCGTTAGAAAACAATGACTCCCCTATTTTTAAAATATTTCCACATTTTATACTTGTGGAAAGACTCTTTTCTTATATTTTACTGGGACACTGAAATTAAGGAATTGCAGGTAAATTAATATAAAGATTACTGGGTTTTGAGAAGTTTTGAGTTTGCACTCCATAAGGAACAGCCATAATCTTCAAGTAGGTATTGGTTACTGACTAGCCTTAGTACACTAGGGATTATCTTTAGGCCGGGCTTTGTAGTGGCTCATATGGACTTGCGTATCCCACTCTAACGATAAATCAGCTGTAGCTGCCGAGTGCTTGGGAAGGACCGGAGGTGCTGTGTGTTTTACCTGTGGGTGACGCTGGTCTTAAGAGATGAATTCATGGACACGGTTGCAAAAATAGGAGTTCTCTTTTGGTTTATTTTGTATTATTTTTTTTTTCTATTTGGTTAATCTCTTCCTGTATATGCATGGTTCCGACTTCTGTATTTTCACTGAAAGTTAGCCTTGCTATAATCTCAAGCATATGTCATTGTGATAGGAGAAGTTGAATTGTCCTCAAAGGGGTGAATTTAAATGATGATTTCTCTTTTTTTTTTTTTTTTTTAATGTCTGTGCTGTCTTATTAACAAATGGACAAATCTACAACATTTATCAAGTCCAATGATGAAAATACTCTTGAATTTAAGAGTAATACTACAGACCTTTTCAAAGCAGAAAGTGAGATTTGTGAAACTGCCCTGCTGTTCCTTAGTGCAATAAATAATAAAAAAAAAAAATCTCAAATTCAGAAACACTTATTTTTACCCAGTGCCTTGGTTTTGTTTTTATATTGAACAGATACTTGCTGTATTCATCCGTTTGCTTTACGATGGATAATTGCATTACCTTTTCAAAACAGAACACTGAACGAAGTTACGTCTGGAAAAGGGAAGCTCCCATTTCCTGCTTTATTTCATGGGTCTGCAGATAAATATAGTAGATGGGGCAGGGGGAAGGTGTTTAGGGAAACTGATGCTATTGCATTGTACATTGCTGCTGCAACTGCTGCTTAATTTAGGAGTAATAATTAGGAATCTTTTTCATTTACCTGTGCTGGAGAATAATGAATAGTTCCCAGTTCTAGTAAAACGTTTTTGTATAAACTGTGTATTTGTTCACTTTGGGTCTCTCGGGTGTTGGGTGCAGCGAAGGTGGTACGGGTGGCTGCCCTGGCTTCCACCAGAAGCCCGGATACTCCAGTCTTGGTGGGCTGGGCGGTGGCAACCACGGAGGAAAAAGAATATGAAACAGGGCAAGTGTTGAATATCTCTGCCTGAATAGCGAGAGGATGAATTTGGAAATCTGCCTCTTACAGATGTCCGGAGCTAGAGGTTTGGCATCTGAAACAGCCCCTGAATAGCTTTTCTACCATGAATTCAGTTGCTTTTTGAGCATGTTTGTAGCCTGGTGTGAAAGATACCCCGAGACAGTGAGTTCTGCAATGGAATTACTCAGTACGTAAAGAATACTTGTTTAAAAAAGTTCTGCCAAAGTTCATTTGGTGCCCCTAAGCTCTTATCTTTTAAGACGTATTGAAAATTTCCCCCTTTCCACCTTATTTAGGCTGGGCGTGATTGACTGAAGAGACCTTCATCATGTCATCTGCCAAAGCAGAGGAGTCTGTTTAATCTCTTCTTGATGGGAAGTCCCTCTGTAGCTTTGCGATTATCCTTTCTCCTCTGCAAATTTTCCTTTTCTAAGCTGAGGAGACCAGAACGACTGTCATCGCACGAGGTTTGGGTGCCCAGGGGAGTTAGAGCAAGCAGTTTCCTGCTCTCTGCTTCCGAATTCCTCTCCTCTTTTTCTGATGTGCTGGGGGCATGAGAATTCAGGCTGCGATAACTTCAGATTCTCTTTCCTAAGCACTAAGATACCTGACAGCTTATTACTAGGTGTATAAAATCATTTTTCTCACGTGTGTTTCTTCTTTGCATTTATTGACACTTCATTTCACATGCCATCATTGCTCAAGCATTCAGCTTTACAAAATTTATATCTTTTTTTTTTTTTTTTTTTTTCCTGACTGTCCCAAAACATTTGCAGCAGTTGCAGGCTTCACCTCACGGCCCTCGTTTTCTGCGCAAAGGCGCGGGTGCCAACCCGTGCACCACTGGAGCTCTGCGAGGAGCCACTCTCACCCAAAACTTTATTGCTATTTTATTGCTTTATTCCTATTCTGCAATCCCTTTCGATCGGTTGTTTGTTGACGAGAGGGTTTTCTTCCTTGTGCAATAATAATTTTGAGGTTTTAGCAAAAGAATTTTGGAAAGGCTTTTTGGAAACTCAGGAATACTGTTCCTGTTGGATCATTTTTATTTTCCTGCTCCTTCAGAGACTGCTGTGAGGTATGACCTCAGCCTGCCTAAGCAAAACTAATTATCTCTTTTGTATATTTATTAATTTGTTAGGGAAATGACAGCCCCTAGCTCTCCTTGGCCTTCTAAACAAATCTCTCCTTCCCGCGGTACTTGGGCTGATGTCCGCCAAGTTACACAGCAGAACACACGGTGCGGGATTTGCAGAGTGCAACCGCTGGCTGCTTCTGCACCCCTCCAGCTGCGGAGGGGAATTCCACCCCGGAATCGTGAGCAAAACGTTTGCCACGCGTGCGCTGTCCTGTGGGTGACGGGCTTTACGCATCTCACGCCAAAGTGCACGTGGATATTCCCAAAGGGAGGGATACCAGCTAGAGTACCGGTCGTTTTGTATTCAAAACGTGGGCCTGACGGGAATTGATTTCTGGAGTTTCAGGAGGCAAAAGATGGTGGAGAAAATAAAGCATTTCTCCGCCTGTCAGCAAGTTTCCTGCTAAGCCATCTTAAAAAGCCATCTGATCTGTACTTAATATCTGAAACCCACCAGTTGCAAGGATGAAGTACTGAAGAAGGGACGGGCGGACACTTTTTTTTGTATTTCTGTTTGAGTCCTGGGGAGCAGTGTCAGGGAAGGAGCAATGCACGTTTTGAGCAGAGTATTTTCTGTAAGTGATTCCACGCTCTGGAAGCTGGAAGAATTCCTGTTGCCTGCCTTAGGCGTGGGGAGGGGAAGGGCAGTAAAAGCTAATTAAATATAATCTGCAGAAATTGCCTTTAAACATGGGTTTAAGCGTCTGGTTCAAACAACATGTTAAGAGAAGGCTGTAAATTTTCAAGTTAGCAAAGTAATGAGTTCAACTCAAAGCTGCTGGCGCTGTGGTAGAGTCTCGTGTCACAACTACCGATGTGAAAAGTTACTGAAACTTCATCGACACGCACCAAGAACAGCTCTGTCCCTGTAGGCAGCGGGGAAGCGTGGGCCGCAGCGTTGGGAGCAGAGCACCCTGGGAACAGGACAGCAGCGCTGCCTCGGCGGTGCTGGTACCGGACGGGTAACCGGCCGCTTTCCTGAAGCACTCTGGGGGGGAAAAAGCACTTACAGAATGAACGGCAAGGAAAGAGGAGATGGTGACAGGGCAGGAGGACAGCCGGGAGGCTGACACTCGGCTGATGGCGACGGCAGCCCAGAGGCAACAGTTCGACTCTGTTGCTTTGTCTAACGGCGAAAGGCATGGCGTGGGCGACGCGCGCTTTCTTCCCAGAGCCAAAACTCGCCTCGCGGGGCGCTGGAGGACACCTGGGTGCTGGAGCGGATGATCATCGCTTCCTCAGAACAGGACAGAACGAGTTTAAACGTTTTCTTCAGGAGTTTGCTCACTTCTGCTCTCATGAGTGGATGTCGTTAAACAGGAGGGCTGTGGACTGTTACCGGCATCTCTCTGTGAGATGCTCTCCAGCCCACAGCTGATTGTTTATTTACTTTCTCTAGTGTTAGCAGGCAGAAGTGCTGTGCCAGAAACTCGCCCACGCAGCCACAGCAGTGCCTCTTCCTACCGCATTCATGTAACAACCCACGTGCTTGGTTTGCCACAGATCTTCAGTATAAAACCTCCTTCTGCTGGAATGAGGGGTCTCGCTCCTAACTATCACCGAGCACGCGAACAGCAGAACCGTGACATTTTAGAAATAAGGGGCGAGCACGCCAGCGGGAAGTGTTCGTGCTTGACTTCCCTTTGGTTTTTCTAATCAGCTCCAGTGATGTGATTTTGATCTAGCTACATTATCCCAGCAGGACTCTCTCACAAAGGCAGTAGAGGAGGAGTCGCCTCCTCTGAGGGAGTCAGAGAAGGATCGCCTCTCCCCCTTTTCCCTACGCACCGGAGCAGAAGCCAGCCTGTCGGCACTGGAAGCCTGCACTTAGCTGTGAGGAGCCACAGGCTGTTTCCTGGCAGATCCTGCCTTCACCTCCAATTGCTTGTCCCAATTCTCACGCTACGTAGAACAGGGACGAAGGAAAAAGGAAATTCAGTCGCTGCTTTGCCAGCCTGGCCTCCCTTCCACTTGGTAAGGACGCTAAAGCGGCCCGTAGGATGTCAGCATGAAAACACCAGCGTACCTGTTCCGTGGCAGCAGAGGCGTATGCTGTCGGCACCAAGTGATGCTAAACATGAGGTAGACATTGTGTAAGGGTCGTTATTGTATTGAAAACAAGCTCATTAGGCACGCAGGCCACCGGCAGAACAGAAATGAACATAAATCCACTTCCACCTATTTTTAAGGCAGTATTAAAGACTGCCAAATAGAGGAAGATGCTGGATGTCCTGCAGGATTTCCTTCCCCCGCCCCAACGTTTTACACACGGATTTGGGAGCGAGCGGCTGCGTCACCCAGGCAGTAGCGATGAGAAACTGTGAAGGTCAGGAGTGAGGTGTCTTGTCCAGGTGTCTGCCGCCGCCACGTAGACACAAAGGTACACCCCGCTGCTATTCGTTATCGCGACACCGATCGTAATATTGTATCCTTTGTTGCCAGATGTGCAGCTAGGTTGTCTCGAAAGTCGTGGAGGTAATTGTATTGCTGAAAAAGCACAACCGGATTTGTAATGAGTGCTCTGTACTTTCAGAAGAGGCACTACCAATCTTAAAAAGCTGTGTGATACCCCAGGATAAAAACTGCACCCTCTAGGCCGTGTATTTGTTCTTGGGCTTACTCCAAATCCTCCGGGATTTTTCACTGTCAGACACAGGTAACCTGGAGCTTGGCTTGGATCCTGTGCTTCCTCATTCAAAATGAGATAAAATGGTTGGTCAGCAGAGGCTAAGGGGCAGATCACCCACCCCCAGCGGCGGTGAGGGCTTCTCGTGGGAACATTTGTTCCTGTCTTTCCCCCCTCCTCAACCAGGGATGCGGGCTGCTGCCCACCTGCCCCCGTGGGTTGTGGAAAACCGATTTTCAACACGTAGTTTAAACAAGATTGGCCTTCCAGAGAGGCTTAGAGCTAACAAAGAGTCAGTCTTTAGGCAACTCTCTCCTCGGAAACTACTGTCTTGTAAACCTTTTAAATGTCAGCTCCTCTTTCCTGTACATAGAACTGTTTTAAGAGCGTAACATCTAGGACTCGTATCAACAGAAATATGTACACAGAGTAGCTAAAATCCCACCAAAAGAAGAAAAAACCATTACGTTCAGCAACTTAGGCCTCCCTCCGTGTAGGTTTTAACACTAGTGCTAGGGATGCTTCTTAAATTAAGACTGCCGGTGTATCGGTGTGAGAGCTACCGAGGATGAGCACGGCTAGCTGGGTTAGGAAGGTGGCGCAAAACCAAGGCAGAAAAATCAAGCAGATGTCCGAGTTGTGAGGAGAACGCGAGCAACAGAAAAAGGGACAATAGTTCAGTCAGCGATGAGCAGGGATAAGGAGGAGAAAGCAACGAGTTCCTAATGACGGTGAAGAGCAGGCAGGGCGAACAGCTGTTGAATTCAGCAGAGGCGGAACAAGACAGGATCAGCCTGAGAGCAGAAAGCCAGGAGCAGCTCAAACCCAAGCGAGCAGCGGGGGCTCCAGCTGCGGAGCATCTCAGAAAGCCAGAGGGATCCCTTCGTGAAGCAGAGGACTCCACGAGCTCCCCACTCTTGTTTCGCCACCTGCGTTACAGGTTGTAGCCTCATTACCTTGATGGTCTGTATGGCCCCAGATCCTCTCAAGTTCCTGAGGCTGTCTATCGCTTGCTGAGGTGCCAGTGCATCCGAGAGCTGAAGCAGGAGACACGCAGCGACTGTAAGGGAAAGGTACACATGCACGTATGCCACCGAGCACCTCTGGCTGTACGCGGTACCGCTTTTGCACAGGAATTTTGCTTCATTGCACCAACGAAGTTGGTGAAGGGTCTAGAGCACAAGTCTTATGAGGAGCAGCTGAGGGAGCTGGGGGTGCTCAGCCTGGAGAAGAGGAGGCTGAGGGGAGCCCTCATTGCTCTCTGCAACTGCCTGAAAGGAGGCTGGAGCCGGGGGGGTCGGTCTCTTCTCCCTAGTAACAAGCGATGGGACGAGAGGGAACGGCCTCAAGCTGCGCCAGGGCAGGTTTAGGTTGGGTATTAGGAAAAATTTCTTCACCGAAAGGGCTGTCAGGCCCTGGCCCAGGCTGCCCGGGGCAGGGGCTGAGTCCCCATCCCTGGAGGGATTTAAAAGACAAGTAGACGTGGTGCTCGAGGACATGGGTTAATGGTGGGCTTGGCAGTGCTGGGTTAACGGTTGGACTTTATGATCTTAAGGGTCTCTTCCAACCTTAACGATTCTATGATTCTATGAATAGGTTTGTTCCATGAAAACCATTCTAGCAAAACTCAGCCTCATCATATCGGGGTCGTGGATCTGTTGGATCTTTTGCTGAATATCATTTGTTGGCCCTGGCCCCATCTGCTGCTGCTTCTGCCCAAGCCTGCAGGCTTTGGAAACAGGCAAAACCCCTCCTACCTTCCCCCCCCGCCTTTCTAGCAGCATTTGGGAGGCAAATTCTAAAGTCTTTCCAAGAACAAGTCCCAGTACACCCAGTTCATAGAATCATAGAATCGTCAAGGTTGGAAAAGACCCTTAAGATCATCAAGTCCAACCGTTAATTCCCCTTTGTGTCTTCTGACCGCATCTGCTTTCTTGCCAGTGTCACCACCCCTTCCTGCTGGGGCACACACAATAACTAACGCCCGTGCAAGCTTTAGGGGGAACATCGGGCTGAAGAAAGATGCAGAGGAATAGGTTCCTCTCCTTTTCTTGCGGAGATGTGCAAGGAAGAGGGGAAAGTGCGATCCCATCAGTCAGAGGAGACTAAAATTTGCAGTGAAAACAGAGAAAGAGTGAGAAAGTAAGAGAGCGCTTTCTATCAGCCTCACGGAAAGACTGACCCTGCCTGACCCTCCATCCCCTCACCTGCCTTCTCAGAGCCATCCCATGGCATACTCATGGCACTCCCCACAAACAGGTTCTATACAGGCAGCTAATGTTAGTACCTTTCCCAAGAAACGGGCTCAAAAGCATGAACTAGCCTGCTACCTGCAGCGGCAGTTTGCGCTGTAACCACAGTTAAGCTTCAAGCAGAATTTGGCACCTTTAGACAGTGCTGTCTCACAAGAATGGGTTTGTGAGGCGGGTTAGTCAGGCACTGGGAGGGGGAAGACAACTGCTTACCGAGACATGAGCGTCCAAGGCCACCGTAACAGCTGAAAGAGAAGAAAACGTTTGGTTGTAACAAGCTGTAGTACACTGCAACACCCTGAGCCCCCCGATACGTAAATGTACGGACACAGTTCTTGCCTTAGTATAATCAAGAGGAGCAGTGGTACAAGAAAGTTAGAATTTCTATAGAAATACCTACAGGGCTATCTCCCATTTATCCTTCAGACCTTCCTTGAGTAGTGTCTTTCTAGAGAAACTGCAATTTTAAAGTTCCCCTTCATTCATGGTAACAGTCCCAAAGGCACAGGAGGACAGAAAACAGCATGAAGAGGGACAATCTCAATTTTCTTTAAATCCTACTCCAGATTAAGGCTTTGAAGACAGTTGTGAGCTAACCATCGCAGCAGGGTTCTGCATCAGCAGGAAGCCCAAGGACTCCTTGGATGCCTGCGCAGGCAGCTGTCAGCAGGATCATTCAGGGAACACGGAACTCGGACACCTCTCCCCCTCTACCCTCAGCTCAGCTACAAGTGTCTAAAGAAATTACTTTAAACCAGTTTCATGCAATTTAAGAGTGAATTTTGCACGGCTGGAACCCACTGAGTCCCTGATAAACAGCCCTGGGGTGTGTTATCCTCTGGCAACAGCTGCTTTAGCTTACAACTCGCATTGCATACCCGATATCCAACTAGGCTAGCAGCAAGGAGTCATTCAGCACACGCTTTGAAGCGCTTGCTGGACAGAGCAAGGGGAAATGGGAGATTCAACTCTTACAAAGGACAAGTTAGCTCCAAAAGGGTGCGTGAGAAACAAGCAGCTCTTTACAGCTTGAACTAACGCTAAAGAATGCAATTGTCATTTGACAGGATTCTGTTCAGCTGGTCATGCATCTAGAGAGAAGCTGGTATCTTTTACAGGAACGTGGGGTGACAGGGAGGCAACCAGAACCTACTGTATGATTGTTTTCCGGTTACTTTCCAGGCAGCTTCGGAGCTCTTCCAGAATTTTGCAGCAGTTGGCAATGTCCGGAGCGTCCCCGTCAGGAACAGGATAGTGGTGCACACAGATCCCGTGCTGTTGGTAGGTGTCTATAAGGTTTGGTACTCGGTATTTTAAGAGCTCTCCTCTGGTACAAAGCACAAATATATCCTGGGTCCCATAGGTCTTTAGTTCTTCTGCCAACAGATTAAGACACTTGCAAATAAACAAAAGCTTATCAAGCTTGAGGATAAACAGATAAGCTACTTGGTACTGATTCTCTTGTTTAACCTTTGACGTTAAGACAATAGGAGTTAGCAGTTTTGCTTTGAGCAGCATTTCCTTCTGCTGAGTCTCTCCCACACTTGCCTTCAGGTAACCCACGAGAGGAATTTTCTCAGTTCAGAGTGAGTCTTGAGACAAGCCTCGCTAGAAAGCACGTCAGCACTCAGAACGGTCTGCTAGCTGCTGCCAGCTTCAGCATGACTCTGTCCCTTCCCCAGCTGCGACTGTGTCCAGACACTGTGGGTTTTTGCTATTAGTCTCTGCTCTACTAGAGTTTACAAATGAATATTGGGCACAAATCTTTACAGGATTTCATCTTTTCTATCCCAATCTCACTTTTCTCTGGGAAAAGGAGATCACAAGTTTGTAATTCTTCTTGGTCCTAGCTGTTTTGAAGATGCCTTCTCCTGCATGGGACTTGGCAGAGCTCATAGTTACTGTGAAAGATACGCAGATGCCTGTACAGCTCCAGCCTGGAAACAGCCTGACCGCTTATTCAATATTTGGTAAAGAAGCGACAGAGAAAGTGGCACTGCACGCTTGGCAGTGATATCTAGTACTCATAACGGTGACTGTGCCAAGATATTGGCTGCATCTCCGAGCACAGTGTTAGCAAAACTCAGACAGACATCGCCGTCAGACGTACATACCCCAGCAAGACTCTGTAAAGAACTGCCCTGCCTTCTAACATTACGCCGTGTTAGACAGACAACTGTAGCAGCCATTATAGAAGTACGAATAAAACACCACCACGTCTCAAAGTCAAGCCATGATAAAAGTCAGATACCTGGCGTCTGGATCCTTACGCCCAAATTAGATAAACAGCAACTCCAGCAGCCTAAGACAAGGTAAACCTCCAGCCCCTTAGGCATTTATGCTTTCGGTTTACCTGCACGTTGTTCTTGCCCGTTACGTGGAAGCGAGAGGCACTTATACACTGGCCAGAAGACTCACCTATATCTTTCTGAAGATTTCTTCTAACATCCTTAAACCTGCAACCTAAAACAAATTATGAATGACAATTACCACTCCGGGTAAGTGACATTTATGGAATGTTCTTCAGCTACAGCTGAAGCATAGGGCACAGGCAACCTCCCGCCAAAACCAAGGCAAACAGCAAAGCCACACCCCAACTAAAACACAGTTCTTTCTTATTTTTGCAAATAGATCACTAGCACAGAAGACAGTTTAAACATTATTATCTGCTTAATACTGTAACATAATAGGATAAAAAAAATACATAATAGGATAAAAAAAAACACCTGCTCAAGTTTTTAAGCTGCTATGCATTTTCCAGATGAAAAGTTTCAGATATTGTAAATCAGGGTACAGCTTAAAAAAACAAAACCACAAGAAACCACACAAAACAAGAAACACCAACAAATAAAAGCGCTGGATAGAGATCACTTAAGAGTCGTCTGGTTGACTGGTAGGAAAGTAAGTTCCCTGTTCTGTAATACTCAGCACAAATCACATCAAAAATCCTCCTCACTATTCAATCTACAGCGTATTGCCACTTCCATTTTTTCCTCAGATTGTGATACCAAGGCATTTTTGCAACGCCTACAGAATACTGCACTGCGATATTCACAGCTCTTGTTTGGTTTGTGAGATGTAATTGCTCAAAACATTTGCACTGTGTCCTCCCTCTGTCTCCCCTCCTTCACTCACAGCCCCATAAGCACACAAGCTTTATGCCTGCCCTGACTGTGCATATCTTCAAACACCTTTTGAAAGCAGGACAGCAGAATCCTGCAGACCAAGAGCTGTATCAACAGGGCTACAACTGGAGGTTAGCATCCAAAGACTAAACAGCTGTTACCGGAACAGCTCAGGTAGCTAAAAAACATAACGCAGCTGGGTTTTGGCATGTCTGCTAACTGGTGTTCAAGTGTTAGAGGGATTTTCATCAGCACTGGCCATCACCCCCTTCAAGGTACCTTAAATTCAAATATTACTCAACACTTGTTTCCTAGTTCTTTAGTGTGGTATTAATCCCAAGCTTGGATTTCCCAGAGTTGGCTAATGAAAGTCGAGTAACTGCTTTAAATGAAGTAAGGAAAGTTCACATTGTCACCGCTAGCAGTTCTGTCTCTTTTGTGACCACAGGAGATTCACCATGGCTGCAGTTTTGGTAGTTCAAAATACAGTGAAAGGTTATATGTTTATTTTTCTATCATGGCCATGGTAGTGCAACCCAGACGCTAAAGGAGAGCAGTACAGAACTGTCAGCACAGCGAGTGAGTGTAATTTGAGCCCAGTATATCTTATAAAGGAATTCTTTGTCAAAGCAGTCTTGTTTCACTTACGTTGTTGCTTGTTACAAATAGCCAGTCAGGCTAAAAAGCCAACTATTTTAAATGACCGTGGAAGACCACTCTTCTCTTACCACTCAGCCAGACGATCTTGCATTAAGATATTCTCTCGATTAGTCTTGGTATTTCTGAAACTATTATTCCAGTGGTAGAATACAAAACAAGTCACCCCACCAAGTAAATGGAGCACAGAATTTTGGGGTACAAGATATTACCTCTCTTCAGCTTCAAACCTGCCTGCAAATATCAGTGAATGCTTCTTACCTGGAAGGGAACATAATCCCAGGAACTCAGAAGAGTAGACAGGAGACAAAGGCAACCTATCAGAAAATAACAATATTAAAAAAAATCAGAACATTTTGATTATTTGAGTAGAGATAGCTCACTACAAGACATTCCTTTTCCATGGGACCATGAGAAGAGTTACCTGCCTGTAATTTAATTTTAAGAATAAAATGGAAGCATTCCAGTGTTATTTCTACAACATCAGACAAGGGAATCACATGGTTGGTAGTGTACTTCATCACATACCCCTGCCCAAGAGGATCCCAGGGGATTTGTCAGACAAAATCTACCAAGGCACTCGGGCTAGCATCACTGACAGTGACCACCAAATGCTTCCAAAAGCAGACCTGGCCCCACATCCACTGACAGTTTGCCAGCACCAACTTAATCCCATTTCAGAGGCACCATCAGGTCAACCACAGCCTCAGTCCTCACTCTGGCAGGTCACTGGAGCCCGGCATGGGTTTAGAATCACAGAATCGTTTAGGTTGGAAAAGACCTTAAGACCATCGAGTCCCACTGTTAACCCAGCACTGCCAAGCCCATCACTAAACCATGTCCCTAAGCACCACATCTCCCCGGCTTTTAAATACCCCCAGGGATGGGGACTCAGCCCCTGCCCTGGGCAGCCTGGGCCAGGGCCTGACAGCCCTTTCCGTGAAGAAGGTTTTCCTAATATCCAACCTAAACCTCCCCTGGCGCAGCTTGAGGCCGTTCCCTCTCGTCCCATCGCTTGTTCCTGGGGAGAAGAGACCGACCCCCCCCGGCTCCAGCCTCCTTTCAGGCAGTTGCAGAGAGCGATGAGGGCTCCCCTCAGCCTCCTCTTCTCCAGGCTGAGCACCCCCAGCTCCCCCAGCCGCTCCTCCCCAGCCTTGGGCTCCAGCCCCTGCCCCAGCCTCGCTGCCCTGCTCTGGCCACGCTCCAGCCCCTCCATGGCCGCCTTGGGCTGAGGGGCCCAGCGCTGAGTGCAGGATTCGAGGTGCGGCCTCACCAGTGCCCAGTACAGGGGCACCATCACCCCCCTGCTCCTGCTGGCCACACTATTCCTGATACAAGCCAGGATGCCATTGGCTCTCTTGGCCACCTGAGCACACTGCTGGCTCATGTTCAGCCGGCTGTCAACCAACACCCCCAGGGCCTTTTCCGCTGGGCAGCTCCCAGCCACTCCTCCCCGAGGCTGTAGCGTTGCACGGGGTTGTGTAGTTTCTGAGGGAAAGGACACCCGCCCCCGCCCCGGGAGCGTCTCACCAGGAGATGGGGAGCGGCCTCGGGTCCTCCTCAGCGGCCTCTTCGTCAGAGGAGTCAAAGTCGCCCGCTTGCATCGCGCAGGGCTGCGGCGGGAGAAGAGCGAGGAACTTACCTGGGGGCCGGAGCCCGCCCTGCGCCCTCGGCTGAGCCGGCGCTGAGGCGATGCCGGGGACCCCGGCCCGACCCCGGGGATCCCGATCCCGACCCCGCTCCCGGCCCCGGCCCTCACCGGCTTCACCATGGCGCTGCTCCCCGGCCGCCGGCGGTTTGAACGGTCCCCGCCCACCGCGGCCATCTCATTGGCCGAGCCCTTCCCTCCCTTCGTCCAATGGGAAGCTGCCGCTCGCCGGATGCGTGGACACCATCCTGCGGCTTCTCGAGAGGAGCATTCTGATTGGTGAGTAGCGAAGGAGAGGCGGGCTTTAGAACTGAAAAAGAAGCCGGCGGCGGCGAATCTTTGCGCTGATTGGCTGAGGCGGTGCGGCGGGAAGGGGCTCTGCCTCGAGCCGCAGGGGCCGCTGCGGGCGGGGCGCTGTGAGGGCCCTGTCAGGGCCGGGCGGCTGCGCGGGCGCCTCCCCGCCCCTTAATTCCTTTTTAAAGCCGGCTTCGCGTTTCTGACTGAAAAAGGGGTAGACGTAGGCTTTCACTGTCCGCTAGTGAGTTGTTTCTGAGTTGCCCCAGCCCTTTCTATCTGGGGTGCTGTTCCTGAGATAAATGTGGTGCTGGAAAGCCCCCAGCAAGCGTGGAGATTACTGCAGCTCCAGCCTTGTATTTTCACTTGCCTCTGGTGGTTTTATATCTGCTGTGGTGTGCTTAGTGCAGATGGGGTGGGAGGGAAAAGTTGAGGAGGAGGGATGGGCCCTTCCTGAGAAGCGAGCCTGTGGGATCCAGAACCTACATCCACACGGGCTGTGATTAAGGCATGGAAGCAGATGTGAGCCTGCATGCACAGCACACGTGAGAGCAGGGATGTGCTTGATTTTACTGGGTTGGAGTGCAGTTTGGTGGCCCTTTTTGGTGTTAGCATGGTTTCTGTGTGTGGCTGTGGCCTTGATGGGTGCAGGGGAGTTTTCAGGGGGCTCCCAGGTGCTCTGCAGAGGTTTTGGGTGGTCAGTTCTGGGTGCAGAGAAAATAGGACTTTCTAAAAGCAGAAAGTGAGCAATGCTTGCTCTTTTAAACCATGAACTTAATGTCAAATATTCTGGCAGCAGTAGTACCTCAAGCTCTTGGGACTGTTCAGACCTCGCAGATGTGCCCTTAGCTCTGCTGCGTAGGTAGCTGACTCGCAACTCCGCGCAGGCGGAAAGCTGAAGGTGGCTGTAGTGGACGCTCTTGTGGGACCTCATGGAAAATTCTGGCTTAAAGCAATTAGATGTGTCTGCATCCTGCTCTTGCCATGGCCCTCTTTTCTAATGTTCTGTGCAAATAGGTTTTAGGGATATTGCATGGAGTTTTTTACCTTAGCCTAACTAACATGAAAGATTGCTCCGGGGGGGGTGGGGAAAGATTCTGGCTGCCTGATTTTTAAGAGCTAGGCTGTTGCCCATGGTTAGGGCATTTTAGTAGACCTGGTTTTGCAGCATTTCTGGTTTATCGTGCCAATAACTGGTCATTAATTAATAGGGAAAAATGCATAAATTGATAGTGAGGAATTTTGTTTTTAAAAATTGTATCAAGGCATTTCTACAGTCTGTGCTTAGAGATGTGTAGAACTATGTTGTGAAGGAGCCAGACCTGAACAGTGACCTTTGGCATCAATCTAGAGGATAATGTATGGTCATGGAGACTTTCAAAGGTGGTGTTTGGAGTCAAAAGTATGGTTGTGCACAAATTCCTTAAGTGGTTTGAGTTTGGTGGGATTCCCAGGAGGGCCAGTGCAAGATCTCCAGGTGTGGAGATTTTAGATTTTAGTTCTACATTAGTAACATTAGTTCCACAGCTGGAGGTTTTCAAGAAACCTGCCTGAGAAGGATGGTAGGAGCAAATTGCTTGGCATTGCAGGATTTAGGGTAGGTTCAGGGAATGAAGAAACAGATGATGAGAGGATCAAGGAGAAGATCCGTTTATTAAAACCCAGAATATGATAGCAAATATGCAAAAATTAGATTATTGAGCATAATGGGGAATTAAAACAATGCAGATGTTGCTGACTAAGATGAGAAATGGGAAGAAATACATGGTAAGAATTGAGGTAACACGAGGACAGCCAGCCGCTGTACCTGTAAACATCATTTTAACTCCTACAGCCACTGTGTGAAGGAACAGGTAGGTTGTTTGCTTCTGTTCAGTGTCTTTTTAGCTCTGGTCTCCTTAGAGATTATGTGCAACGCTTTTACAGTTTGAGATAGATGTGAAATTTGCTGCATTTTTTTTCCCCGTGATTGATCTTGCCTATTCATGTGAAAAGTGTTGCAGACTTTGACTCTGAGGATTATATCTTTATGGAAGCAGTGACATGAGACTGATCAATAGAAAAAAATAGCAACGATGATAATGCTCCTGGTTGTCCTTTGAAAAGATCAAAGGAATTCTCTGGAGTTTGGGTGCCTTCACATGATAGAAATCAGTCTGGTATTGCATGGAATCTCAAATGGTGATAACAGCTGGTAATGCCAAGGAGTCTGCAAGATGTGAGGCAAGCGTTTGGGGTCTGTTGTGGCAGAAATGAATAGGTACAGTACGTAAGTGTGAAATCTGGAGTAAATGTAGGAAAAAGGTTGGGGGAAAAAACCCAAACCTGAGGAGGTCCTGTGAGATTCCTTGTTACCCTAGGCATCTTGCAGCATTAAATGACAAATATTATGTTTACTAGCTGACTACCTGTTGGGGTTGTCTGTTTATTTCTTAAATTGAGCTGTTGCCCAGCGCATCAAATTGTAACGTGCTAAAGCATCTGGATCAGCTTGTTTGAGATGTATTTTATAGGAAAGACTAACAGGAGTTGGTCTGCAAGAAAGTGTCCTTTCGGCATATAAAAAGGAATGCATCAACATCAGGGCTTTACCTTCTGGAAATTTTTGTTGGTTTATAGATTGGAGACCTGTGCAAAGTGAAGAGTCATGGGCATGGGCTGAAATACATAGTTTGGAAGATTTATTTCATTGGTGAAAGAGGGTGATAAAGAAGGTATGATTTAAGCAGCATTTTAATTGGCCAGGATCTGCTGTCCACAAATACCTAATGGGAGGGTGTAGAAAAGATGGAGCCAGGTTCCTCTTAGAGGTGCGTAGCAGAAAGAGAAGAGACAATGGACAACAGTTGGAAATGGGAAGTCAGTACTCCATACAAGAAAAGAATTGCTTACTGTGAGTGTGCTCAAGCATTGGAGCAGGGGAGCGGAGAGGCCATGGGATCCCCATCCTTGGGGATACTCCAGACTCGGCTGCACGGGGCCCTGAGTGGCCAGTCCTACCTGGGCCCACCTTGAGCAGTTGCACTAGAGACCTTCGGGGTTCCTTTCAACCTACGTAATCTGTGATGCTGTAAAACCTGGATGTAACTGTAGTTGGGAAATACTTAATGGGCGTTTTTTACTCTAACACGTTACCTTGATTGCTTTGCTTGAATTTTATCCTTTTCCTTCTTGTCTCGTCTTCCTGCCCTGTGCTTGGCTCTGTGTGGGTAAACCCTCTTTCCTGTTGCAGGTACCCTCTGGGCCCACTTAGCTTCGTTCCCTTTCAGGTAGGGACATTATCTTCTCTGTCTTAAACAAAAGCTTAATAAACAGTGGGGAATGTTATGGTACTCTAAATAAAGAATAGTTTTTCTTTGCAAGCACAGGGAATACCAAAGAATGGTAGCCATTGGGAAAGGCTGGTATCTTAGTGGTTACGTTTTCCCTCATTCATTTATCAGTCTTTTCTGCCAGGTATTGTAATATCTTTGCATCATGTCCAGAGGTAAGAGTCACACCAATTGTTTCTGAAAATAAGTTTAAGTCTTTCTTTAGTCTACATGAATTGCATTATCCCAGGGTTTCATATCTTAATGCGGGTAATTATTGCCATATTCGTTCATAATATTCCTCAAGTTTTGAGGAAACAAAAACCTTGACAACAGCAATCAATAAGAGTTTGAGTGGCAAGTTTGTGCTTACATGGTAGCTGCTTGGGGTTATGTTTTTTTGGTTAGCTTTTTGCTTTGAGAGAGATGATAATGCTGATGTTACATGACGTAAGACACTTATGCTTCTAATGCAGTAATAAATACACTCCCAGAGATATTAAAAATAATTTAGTGAGGTGGGTCAAGCAGCAAGATTTTCCAAGGAAATTTTCTGGCAGCTAAATCTGTATTCAAAATCTGTAATGTGAGAAAATGGTGTATGAAAATCCAAACAGGCCTGGTGGGTTAGCTAAGAATTTTCTCATGGACTCAGTCATGACTCCTGTGAAAGCAATCTGATTCAAACCTATCTGGCTTTCAGGTCACTTTTATTTCTTGTTTCTCAGCAAACAGTCAAGCTCCTGAGAGCCAGCTGGCTTTCAAGCGTTACTCTGGTTATACCTAGCTCTCATGTCTGTGTGCACCAAACCAAAGACAAAGTGAAGATCTTTATACCCTGAGTTCATAGCTTGTCATACTGGTAAAGTGTTAAAATTCCAGTTGCCAGACAAATACAGTTAAGCCTAACCTGGTTTTGCTGTCCTTGGGTCAGGGGAAGAGCCCTCGTCCCTGGGAAGAGTGGAGTGGTTCATATCTGTAGTATCTTGTATCTGCTGTTCTCCACTCAGATTTCCCAGACAAGTATATATAAAATACAAAAGTAAATAATTGATCTACTTCAGGTAAAAGCCTGGGAGGTTCACTCCCAGTGTGTGTGCAGTGGAGACAGCCAGGGACTGGTGTGAAACAAGGAGTGAAGAAGCTTGATGGTATATAGTCTTAGCACGTGTCTTGTTCAAAGATAAACCTTTAACAAACGGCCTATGTCCTTTTCCTCCAAGGAGCCAAAATGAGATCTGAAATGTCCAAACCATCAAAATAATTTTGAGATCATTGGTAACTGATTGTTTCAAACAAACATATGTAATGCCAAAGACTTGTTAGTCACCTCTCATTTCGTATCTCAGTTTCTGGAAGTTGTGTTTTAGTAAGACTAATTAATATATGTAGTGTTCCAAGAGATGAACTGTAATGTCTTTGGGAGCACTCCACTGGTGATATCACCAGAAGATCCCGCGGGGCATCATTTCAATTTTTCACGTTGTTATTTTTGGAGGGGGAAAAAAAAATAGGTGGAACAGAGTTTCAGAGTTTTCAAACATCTTCTCTTTTTTTTCCCCCCTTTGACTTTAAATTGTATGTTTGTAGAAAACTGAGCCACTACATGATAAGCTTTACATTGTACCTCACAATGAGGATATGAATGGAAGATTCTTGTTATGTGAGATAAAATTGTGCAATGTTTGAAGAAACAGTTCTAATTTGAGACACAAAAGAAGATTTTAGAATTTTGGGAGATTCTATGTGTTTTCCACATCATTACTTAGTTCTTCAGCTGCGCTTGAGTTTGTTTTGTTATGGTTTTATTCTAAAACTGTGCCAATAAAACACTGACAAAAAGAAATATTTGTGAATGGTGATTGTCTGCTCCAAGCCAAAGTGTTTGCTGAAAGCAGATTCTTTGCAAGATATGTTATTTCAGAATAACAAGCAACTACCCTCCTACTCTAAATTTTTTGAGGGAACTTGTTTTTTTTTCACGTGCATGTGGGTTTTCATTGCTTTCCATCACAACCCAAATACATTTGTGGCAGACAGCTGGCTGGAAACATAAAGCTCATGGATTGGCTGTCTCTTCTGTCAATAAAGCTTCAAAACTGTAATTTCTCTGTAGCTCTGAACAAAAACACCCTGCCTGCTGAGAACAGCTGTTGGCTTGCGGAGCGACTTACTTGTGAATATGCTGCTGCCATAGAACTGGATTTATAGATTGTTTTGCCAGGATAGTACCATGGAGTTAAGAGTTGAAAGAAAGACAGAGGGGCTTAAGCTCTGTCTAGCCCTATAAATCCTACTTGTCTACTGAATTAAAACCAGAAGTGAGATTTGGCCCTAAAGCTGGTGATGAAAAATAGTGTTGTAGAGTAACTGCTGAGGACACAGGTAAATAAAATAGTATTCTGTGCAGTTTTATAATGATTACTGGCAATTGTTAGTAGAGATGAACTTCTCCATTTCTAGGCAGGGTGCAGCTCTGCTTTTATTGAGACTAATGACATAAGTGTCACTGGGATCAGGATATTTTGACTAGCAGTCTTCAACAAATCCCTGTTTATTCTGGATTGAAATGTGAAGCCATTTATAGCTACAAAGAAGGTCTAGTGCTAGTTGGAGTCGAGAATTGTGCCATCCTGTGCAGTTGACATGAGATGGTGCATGGTTTTTGTCTGCCCTTCTTTTATCACAGTTCTCTCATTTTTTTATATATTTTTTTTTCCTGTTTGTGTTAAATAAACTAAAGTTATACCTAATGTGGTAAAGGAAGTCTCTGTAATGGTGGTACTTGGTTTATTTTTTTTTTTTTTTTTCCTCCATGGCTTGTTCTTTCTGCAGTGGTCTGTTCATGACCTTGAAGAATCCTATTTTAATAGAAATGATTATTTAAAAGCAAGATTTTCCCTACGGTATGATTCCTTTCTTATTTCAGACTGAAATTGCCTGTTAAACGGAGTGAAAACTAAAAATATTTTTAACTAAGTTTATAGCACAGTGTGGTTTCATTATAACTTGACTGTATGAGCCCTACCAGAATACAAGTAATAATCACAGTTAATGGCAACGATACAGCAGATGAGTGTGCAACAATTGTGTCTTACTGCTCCAAAGCAGGTCATTTGTGGATATTTATATTGCACTGTGTATGCAGCAGCATACTTGTGTGTGCCATTACTTGATTTACAAGAGATAAAGTCATATTTGCAACAAATACGATGTCGCCTGTGAAGCTGAGCATTAGAAGTTGGTCATTGGCTTGACAAACGATACGAGTATTTTTTATTCCAAGTTATATGTGTCCGTGTAGATCTTGTTCTTTTCATCATGGGACCTACTCGTTCTTTATTATCATTCAAATATCCCTTAATGTTTAACAATAATTACCGTAAAACTTTTGGAAGGTGGAGATCCTGTTTGCAAGCAAAATTATTTGAATTATTATTAATTTTTTTCTGTATTTGTGGTTTTTGATGAATGTGAAGTTTCAAAGCAACCTTCAAAACAGGACATGGCAGTGACAGTAGGAAAGAAGGAAAGTGTGAAAGAGCGAAAAGAGCTTTGAAGGCCAAGTCTTCAACCGATAAGGTTGCCAGATTTGGCGGCTATCCTGGTTTACAATAACTGGAGATCTTATTCTCCCTAGGAAATATTATTTCTGTTTTCTTTTATCAGCTTCATAGATAATTTTCCTGTTTAACGTTGATGCAGCTAATATAAAATTGGACTTTTAAAATGTATACTTCCTTTATGGTGACAAAGATGAAATGGAAAATATCTGAATTTGTTCTTTTTCATTGCACTTACCAAGTTGCTCGTAAGAAGGCTACAGTGAGGCTGGGGCTTTTGTGTTTCTGGCTTGCTCTTCCAGACATTGTCTTTTCAATGGTATTAAATATTTGGTCTATGACAGCAAAGGTTTTTGCAGTAGAGATGATATAAAGTCCCAAACAGACAGCTGAATTATTACTTCAGTCATTGTAAAAACAGCAGGAGGTGAAGTTTTGAGTGAGTGCCTGTGAAATAATTTCATGAACCATAATGAAGGTAAAGGAACCAAACCAAATATTTAATAAATGGACATATGTTTAAATTATGTTTAAAGCTCAGTAGTCCAGGAAAGTTTTTGAAGGTTCTGGCATAGTGAATCTTTTTTTTTTTTTTTTTTTACATGCTAGTCAACGGAAATATTATCAGTCCTGTTGGACTGAATAAATTCACAGGTTTTCTTTCTCAACTTTTCCTGTTTCTTTCAGAGAGTTGTAGTGAAAATTAGCTACAATCTCGTCAATTGGGGTGATTTATGAGATATATAAACATTCATAGTCCAGATTTTTCAGCCCAAGGAAGGATTCTAAGCTATCAAAATGCAACTTGGAGTGGAAAAGTGCAATACTAGCAATAGTTACTTCCTGCAAAGTGTAAAATCTCATTTTGAGGGATTGGCTCTGGGAGGACAGAGGAATGAAGGGGGTATGCGGTTGAAGTCAGTGCCAGGGATTGGTATCTGTATCTTCAGTGACTAAAATATATTGCTGTCCCTTGCTGTTTGTGTCTGTGGATATGTGTGGTGACTGTAAGAAATGGGGGTTAAAGCATTGGGTGCAAAGTCAGAGGATTCTTTCTTTTCTTAGTTCTGTAGTCATTCATCTTAGCCTGGTCCCTTAAACTGTATGTTGCAAAGAAGGGTTTGCCCTGTGAATGTTCGTGGATAGAAGTTACTGGAGTGGGTCCAAAAATAAAAATGCAATTTTTGGAAAAATAAAGTAGAAAGGAATTTTATTTTGAAGATTTTGAAATGCATCTGTTTTTTCCATTCACTCATCTTAAGTAGTTAGTGAAAAAAAAGTCACAAGTGTTCCCCAAACGGTTTGGGAAATTTCTTCAGTTAATTAAAACTTGGAGTTTGATCAAAAAGCAGTTAGGTTGCCCAGCTGGCCTAGTAAGATGTATCAGAAGTAAGAAGTCCTTTTTGGCTCCTAAATCTTACTTTTATTTTTGGGAATCTAGGAGCAATAGGGTTATACAGGAGATTTAGTGAGATAATTTAATAACACAAGCTAATGAATTTAACTGAGCCATCTCCATAGT
This sequence comes from Nipponia nippon, assembly GCF_047370975.1. Lineage (NCBI taxonomy): Eukaryota > Metazoa > Chordata > Aves > Pelecaniformes > Threskiornithidae > Nipponia > Nipponia nippon. Next base: position 27,971,560 of record NW_028262302.1, read on the forward strand.
ATTGTCAAAGACTGTAAACAGACAAAAAGATGGCAGAGATCAGGAGATGAAGTTGGGTGGTGATGGCAGAGAGATCAAAGTGCCATACGTGCCAGAAGCTTGTGCAATGGAAGGAAAATGACTGGATGAATTATACCTACACACTGCCAGCAGGTATGTCATTTATTTTGCTGGGTGTCTACTCATTTCACTGGCTCAAAATGTGGTGATCATAATATCCGTAAGCAAAATGCATTGCCGGAGCACTGTGTCCAGCCTGTCTGAAGTTCCATCTCCAGCTGTGTCCAACACTTTACGAAAGCATTGATATCAGCTCAATAGTGAACTTCTGGGGAGACAGGTTTTGCAATCTTCCAGTTACTTTTTTTTTTTTTAAACCCAAACCCCGCATACAGTAATTTGTGATTCACATGGAATGTATTTAGTCATTCCCCTCAGCATGAAGTTGGGTTTCAGTGCAACTCACGTTTTTTAAGTAGGTTCAGGTTTGATCAGCAGTTAGATAGAAAAGACTGTAGGAAAAAGCAAAATTTAGCTGGAAGTGTCATCTTGTGGGTCTCATGGTGCAGCCTTCACGGAGTCTGTGATAGTAAGGAAACATTTGAAGAACCGAAACAAGAAAAGAAAAAAGACGTATTACTTAAGCAGAAGAGAAGAGAACACTATTCAAAGTTAATAGACATCCGTTGAAGATGCTGTCTTATTTAGATTAAGGGAGTAAAAAGTCCAAGTTAAGCGTAAGGTGATAGTAACACAGCTAAAAAGATTTTGAAGAGCAAACTCCCTGGAGATACAAAATTACTAATATGCTTTTCCCAGTCATATTGGAAGCAGACCTTGCCAGGGAATTTTTATGGCCTATTGACAGTGGTGTAAGAGGAATCCTTAATGAAGATAAAGTTGAAGTTGAAGACTAAATGAATTATTTGAATCAATGTTCTTTGCAGAGTAGCTTAGGGATCTTCCAAGTCTACAGTCTTTCTTTATTCAAGATGTCTCTGAGGAACTGCCTCAAATTACAGTGTCAGTAGAAGAGTTTAAAAAAAAAACCAACAAAACACCACCACCACAATGAAAATGAAGAATAAATGGCTAGAAGTAGAAGGTTTTCACTCAAGAATTTCAAAGGCATCTGATAATGAGTTCCCCAAACTACTCTGGTATGCTGCTACTTTCTTGAAATGGAATTGAGATTGCTGGGATGGTAGGTGACAAGCACTAAGCCTGCTTTTATAGGAGTACTAAGAAGGATCCAAGAGACTTATGTGGGCCTGACTGCCATATTAAATTGGTTGAAGCTAAAATAAATAGGAGTAATAGGCACTTGGGTAAGTAAGCTATAACGGCAAAGAGTAAACACTGCTTTTTATAGAGGGAAATCAGGCCTCAAAGATCTGTTAATAGTTTTTGGAAGGAATCAAGAAATTGCACTCTTTTGGTGCAATTCTCCTGATTACAAGAATGATTTTGACCTAGTCCCATTGTTGGCTTAAAGTGTCTTCTCATTCCACCATATGATTTTAGATTTATGAGCTTATTGTTTGTAAGCAAGTTTAGAACACTTAAGGTAAAGATGCTTTGCGATGTATGATAATACTTATTTAAGGATATTATCCTATTGAGCAATCCATATCTTTTCATATGAGAGTCTGGAAGGCACTGAATACCAGTTTGTCAAAAAACAAGGCCCACGTGGAGCAACCGGCAAGCATACCACGCAAACGAGCCTACACCAACTTCCCTGCACTCGAGGGGGTTCTGTACCAATTTCAGAGAGAGGGTGTGTAAATAATCTTCCTCCCGTTCTTGGCAGCATCTTGCCGTGGAGTTATTGCTCTGCAGTCACTGAGCTCCCTCAGTGTGCTTGTGAAAGAGGGAACGACTCCCAGGCTGTGAAGCCACCAAGGTTTGCAAAGCATCTCTGGGCCAGGAGCTTCACATGTCGGTGATGTGAAGACTTCATACAGGTTCGGATGATCCTCCCTAGTTCTACTCTCTCCTAAGCAGTAGAGGGCAATCTTGTCTTAAAAATTTAGACTTTACACCTATTGATGCCTTTCCTTTACAAATTGCGGCCGAAGGAATGAAGGTGTTTATCTCTAGAAACATATAGGATCAGATGTCTGTATTATTCTCTGTAAATGTTATCTTTGTTAAAGATACTTGCAGTAACTATCAGGTTTTACACCACACAGCAGCATTTCTCTATATTAAGTGAGAATTACTGAAGTAAAACCATTATAATACTAATGGAGCAAATAATAGAATCCACTGTTCAAGAACACTGTAAAAGTCTGCTGTAATTGAGTAATACCCAAGAAGTATCCTGAAATTAACATTTTTTTTTTACTTAGTATAAAAAAATATTGAGACATTTTGATTCATGAAATGTAGATAAAACTGATAATTATTATTTGATTAGTATGTTACAAGAAAACCAGAGAAACAACATTCTAAACGTATTTTGTAAATGTTTCTGTATGGAAGGTGTCTGCCCTTTATCTGTGTACGTGGAGATGGCTGACTGCAAATTGGGGTGCTAAGCCAGCCTCTAGTACTCAGGTGGGTAGCTCTGTTTACACAGGCTGTTCTTATGAGTATGGACAGTCTGCATGAGTAAAAGCGAAAAGATTAATGCTTAAGTTACTCAGACACAAAAAATATGAAGCACGTGACTGGGTAGAGAGTTGTTCTTCTGAATATTTTTTGGTGGTAGAGTTTTTAAATGGTGTTTTTTATTTAAAAAAAAAAATGTGTTAACATTTTGTATTCCTAACATGTCACCTGGAGACTAGTGTGATAAAGCATTTGGCCACTATGAAGGAGAATGACTGAACTATTGTAGATGGCCTGTCTTGATAAACTCCTTTGTCAATTAATCTGTTGCAAATGCCCTTAGTCTTCCAACTGGGTTTTCCTCTCACAGCCCTGTGATAGTTCCCTGTGGCTCCGGGATGGAACAATCCTGGGCAGTAAAGAGATTGAGATAATGACAGTCCATGGTGACAGCAGGGCTGGCAGAGCCAGCCTGGGGGAAGAAAGACACATACTTGCCAATAGAAATACCTGCATCCTTTGGGAATTGTAACTTGGGAATCAAAGCTGACCTCATACGCAGGAATGATGGAGAACAAGGTTTTGATTTATGACTAGAAGAAGCTCAAAGTCTGCCCTTCTGATCCTTCTTTACAACACACCTTTTGTATTTTATATGAGCTCTTTCACTTTATTCTCAGAATGTTATCTCTTGGGGTATCGTTTTTAAGTCTTTCAGTGCTGTAATAGTTCACTCATCTCCTTCATAGCAGTTTTTTTTTAAATGAAGCTAAAATCCCTTTTTAGTATCACAAATAAACTGTCATTTATATTTAACATGACTGATCAGCTGCTTTGCTTTTTTTTTTTTTTTCCTGGGTTCTCCTGAAAGCTAAAACCCAATTTGCTTTCTAGACCGCATGCTCATCTAGGGAATCCCATTTGCATTCACTGGTGCCTTCGTTGCCTCAAGTACTTATTTGCACTTGAATATGAAAAAAATTGCATTTTTAATACTGAAATTTATGGGCCAGATCCTTAGTCAGATGTTGACCTCTGCTGAGTTCAATGAAGCTGTGCTGCTTTTCACCACCAATCTCTAAGGCGTCCACTATAACGATTGGAACAATAAGTCCCTCTGCTAGGAAGCCTACTATCTGCTACCTGGTTACTGTGTCTTATAGGCCTTAAGCAAAACTGTGAACTCTTTGAAAGTGTTAAAAAAATGAATCTGGGTCTAAATCTTCTTAGCTTGTTCTTGTCCAAGTTATCTGTTGTTCATGTTTTCCTAATCTTTGCTGTGTCCTCTGTGACAAACCATAGAAAGGGGATAAAAAGCATCCACGGTGGTGTCCTTTATACATGGGAAGGACTATGACAGCATAAGATGAAGCGCAGCTTTCTGAAAAGGAATGTTTCCGTGCATCGGCTCTGTCGTATCTGTGTTTAGGGTGTTTGTGTTTCCATATATCTGTCAGTCTGTCTGTCATCTGCATGCCTGTCTTCCTGACTTATATGACTGTTGATAAATATGCTCCATTGGTGATTAAAAGGAAGTGACCTCATAAGTTTGTCTTTTCAACCACAAAGGTTTGGTTGTAACGTGACATTCCATCCTATTACTCTGGTTTACACCAAATTCAACAACTTGTGGCCTGCAGATACTCAGTATAAAGAGCAGAAAGAGACTGACCTTGACAACCTCATTTCTCATTCCTTTCTTGTTATAGGTAATATAGCTGAAAATGTGGTTTTAATTATAGTACTAATGAAAACTGAAAATCCAGACAGACACTTGACAAACTCTGGTACGCTTTATATTACATTTGTGCTAACTACAAAGTATCCAGCTGGGTGTAACATTATATCTCTTTTCCTTGAGCATCCGCCTGACTTAAGCTGTATAATTAATGTGTACTTTGGCTGGAGGTCAGCTTACAGTTGGTTTTTTAGAATTTTTACATTTTTTAAGATGTTGTAATGAAACGAATATGTTTATTACCTCTGTGCCTGCATTCCCCAGGGGGAGTTAATACCTGTGGAGGAGCACTGGCTGGGAGAACTTGAATAAAATGCTTCTGCCAGCTGAGTCTGATGCCTCAGAAGTCTGTTTTGAAAAGTAGGTGTAAGAAATAGAATCAAAGAATGTAATGTCCACAGATGTGTTTAACTTTGACTCACCTCCTTTGTATGGTTTGTTGATTTTAAGTTATGACACCGATACACAATTGCACAAAGTAGAATTTGTGAAGGGATTTCTTTTATTTCTTTTCTTTTTTCTTTGGAAAGGATTTTGTTTTCAGAACTCACCAACGAGAAACTGATGTTCTCAACTAGAGCCAAAAGCACTAAAAGCAGGTTCCCTGCCAAGCCCCACCAGTGCACCTTCACCCTGACCTGTCTTAACTCTGCTATTCCAGTCAGGCATCCGACTGCACTAGCATGTGTATATAATCGTGTTAAGTTAAATACTGGTTTTCATGATATGGACAAATGCTCTCTTGGGACCAGACTGAAATTAGCTTCGAAGCAATTTGATTGTGATGTAAGGCAAAATTGAAATTGGGTTGCAAATGATAAAAATCCAAAGACTTGCATTACACTGCTGTTTTCAAGGACCTGCTGTGGAATCTGAAATTTGTCTTAACAAAAATATTAGTGTGATTCCAATGCCAAACTTCTAAAAAACATTTCTAACATGAAAGGAAATGGCTGCAGTATGGCCACATTCACAGTGGGGGCCTTAAGGTGTTACTCTTAGAAATGAATGCATAATGATTTTCAAATGACCTTTTCTGGCATGTTCGTATGGCTATTAATGTGGTTTGCTGTTTTGTGCGAATGCACAAAGAGCCTATCTACATAGCCTATCTGCAGCTGCGCTTTAAACTTGTTTGCTGATACAGATGATCTGAGGAAAGTTTGATTTTTCTCTAACAGCCTCGACTTTTTTCTGCTTTCTCTTTTTGTGATTGTAAAGCCAAACATGGATGTGAAAAAAAAAAAAAAAAAAGCTGTTTCTTCTGAAAAATTATTCATGAGCAGCTTTGCTAACGTTTAATTTTTGGAAGACAAACTGAGTGCAACTGATCAAAAGGTCTCCCCAAAACAGTGTAGCTAACAGGTGATTGTTTTTAAAAATTGCCTTTCTAAAAATGATTGGTGGGTAGAGTTTCTTAAAGGCTGTACCTTGTCCTAGAAGATACTTTGGAAAATATGATGCTAAAGTGATACATTTCCTTTGTTCAAAGGAGGGTATAGATCTTGGAAATAGCAATCTTCTTATACATTTGTGTTCTAGAAACATTGGGAAGCTGTGCCCGAATTCAAGCTCTGTAGCACCAAATGCTATACTGACATGCACAGTAAGAGATAGCCTTTGTTCCAAGGGCCTGCAATCTAAAGAGACACCATAGGCTAATTCTAGCCCCTGTTTCCACCACAACTGCTTAACTGGTTTTCATAGTGTCTCATGAGTGCCCATTTGGCATGAGGGAGATGCACCGGTGTAAATTAAAGGCATTTCCCATCTCGGAGAGGAAATAACACCTAGTCTCCAGTTAGTAAACAGCTCAAAAAATGAATTAAACCAGATGTTGCTGAGCTCTTGGTATTGACACACATGGTAGTGCAGCCTTTAAAGTGTCCCTCCTGTGGCCCCTCTAGTTATATTAAGATCTTATTTCCATCCTATAAACATTTAGGAGAATGATTAAGCAACAGTACCCCATTCATATCCCATGTTATGCAGAGAAAAGTTCATGGCTGCATTCTTGAGTGAAAGTGTGCTGGGTGGGTAATGTAATATCACTTGTTTGCTATTCCATTAACTGTTACTAAACAGACTTACAGGACAGAAGTACCTGAAGTGTTTAATGTTTAATATTTGTGCATTATTATTGTTTGGCTTGTTTTCTCCCTGTGGTAAAAAACTCTTTCTCCTTCACCTTAGCCATTCAACTGAATAGTCCCATTCGCCTTAGTGGAACTCGTCTAACTATTACCATTTTTCTGATTTTATTCCCATCATCTGCTATTTTCAGCTCATGATTTGGAATGAAGAGGTTGATGCTGAGGCACTGATTCTCCATTTGGCAACAAATACCAAGCACGGGCATGAGAATAAATTAGTTTGTAGAATAGCTTGGTATTTGCCGGGCAATACAGCACAAATCAATGGGGAATTTCATTCAGGTTAAAAAAAAAAAATGGGTGTGTCTTTTTGAAAAGACCTCTTTTCATAACAAACTAAAAGACTCTTGGCTGGTTGTGGGGTTGTTACTCTTCTTGAGGGAAGAAGGCAGAGAGATGGGTTGTACACTCGTGACTGAGGGCAGTGAGACAGTGGGGTCTAATAAGGAGTGACAGTTCAAGGCTGGATCCAGCTGCGCTGTGGACTGGGGCAATGGGCTGCCCTGTGGCTGTGCCTTGGCCATAGAACACAAAGAGCATGCTCTGTGTTGGGTAATACTAACGAAGGAGGGAGGTACTGCCTTCGTAGCCTTGCCCCCAAGAAGTCAATGCCTATAAGTGGTAAATTGTCAGCTGTGGGGTGTTAGGTGGTCCTGGTGTGGAAACGAGCCATGTGTTTTCTAAGCAAGAACAATGCACCTATGGAACTGCTTACATCGCTTCCTATAGATGTGATGGATTCTCTAAATCAAGGCTGATATTTGTTTGTGTACTGCTGTGCAAGCATAAGCTGATGGGCCTCTGTGCTGGAATTGAGGGCAACTACCTGCTCAGCTGCAAGTAGTAGAAAAAACATTTCTCTCTGTCTATTTGGGTTTCCTGCCCTGAGTCTGGAGGACTCTGAGCTATACCTGTGCATCTTTGTGTTTTGCCTTCCTTACTGACAGGCAATGAGATGCTGCTAGTTAACTCTTGGAGATGTCTTTTCCATTTTTTATTTCCTTTTGACAACAGAGGCACAGGGTTCCCGCTGCATTTCTTGGAGATGGAAATAGTTTGCTTGGGTGAAGGCTTCAGTCGTAAGTGTTCTGCCTTTGGCCTCCTGTCTGTCAGCATCACAAGATAAAGCTGTTCTGGGAACATGGAAAAAAGTGTTAAATTTTCTGATTTGCCCACTCATACATAACCATATCCCAGTATTATGCTTGTTGTATGCTCTCTGTGTTTTGGATTAATCGTGTATTTGTAAAAGCTACAAATAGAAAAAGGAGGGTCAGCATGACAGTACCTTGCACAGTACCTTTCATTTAAAATATTGGTTTGTTGAATTTGACAAGGTGTTTGTGCCTTTGATTTAGATTGTGTGGCAAATGGAATTCACTGGGGTAGATTTCTCAGATGGAGCAGTGTTTTTTATCATATAACATTTGAGAGGAATGGCTGGAGGAAAGTTGAGACAGTTTTCTTTGATGGGAACAATATTGGAAAACAGTTAGATCTGTCTGGAGTAAAACCAAAAATCTACATGCCTTACTTTACTGCTGCCGTAGTTCTCTAGGAAATGAGATACATGTTCCTGAATGTTTTGTGTTTAGATCTGTGATTTACTTGAGCTTGCAGAGCTGTGGAAGTAGATGTTTTTTTTAAAGTGTGGCTGCTGCTTGTGTTTTATTGTTTGATGGGTTTCTTGTCTGTGTGGGGTACTGTATGTGCATATATTGATATGTGCCTATCTCCATGTATATGTTCTCAGTTGAAGTGTGTAGATAGTTAGGTTGCTGACTGGCGGATGCAGTCAGGTGCTTCATTCTCTGACAGCAGTTTCATTCTCAAATAACACTCTGCAAAACTTTATCTGCAGATACTATCAGCTACTCAAGAATGGACTCAAAGAGCACAGGCAGGATGCAGTTCCATTTAAATTGGCAAGCACAGTTTTGGGCAGCCGGACAGCTCCCTTTTGACCACACAACTGAAGAGGATAAAAACTTTGAATTGTCCCCAAAGTTACTAGCACTGGCTCCATGATACAGAGAGAAAAACTTCAGTGCTTGCCCTGAAGAGTTTACAGTCTAGATTACAAAGTCCGATTGTGTAATATTTTACACTATATGCCATATTAGCTTGAGCTCAGAATTTTCTCTGGGTCCAATTTGTACAGATTCATACCTGTTCTCTGTTAATTTACATTAATTGTCACACTATACTTGAGAAAGGAACACGTGAGAAAGGACACTGAACATGTTCAGTTCTTGAGCTCCAACTCTGGAGGACAGAAACATAATGTTTCCTAAATAGAACCCTGGTCAAGAAAACATATACATATATATATACATGCTTTGTTTCCTGAACTGGCCCTTTTAAGTTTTGCAGCTGGAAGAGAGTAAGATTCTCAACACATTAATCTTGGAAGTATAGTCGTGAATAATGGATCTGAGGATAGGATTTGGCACTAAACACTAACCATGGCTCTAATGATTTTATAGAATGCTATAGAACCAATTTGACCTTTTTAAAATTAGGGAAAAGAGGTACATTAAAGTAATATTCTTCTGTCTGCAAGACCTAAATCACATAAATTCTGAGATCCATTCTTCCAGCTGTAAAGTGCAGAGGAAAATATTTCCTTTCTCCCATCAGCTGTCTGTAAGCTTTCACTTAGATTGCAAACATTTGGGGTAAATGCTGCTGCTTACTGTGTTTGCACAGCCCTTAGTACACTGCTGCTCCAGTTTCAATTAGGGACTTCTGAAACTGTAACACTGCAGAAGGATGCCAGGCAAATGTACTGCTCCATTCTGCTACAGTAGTGCAGTAAGCAAATTGCTTTTAAAAGCACAACAATTTATAATTTCACCAAGTGGTAGTTCTAATGGTAACGACAGACAGTTCAGCACTAACCTGCGGCAGTGCGTATTCAGCATGGCAACGATATACTTTCTGATACTTTGAATTATGATACACGTGGAGGCCCCTGAGTTACGTGTGGAATAGCTGCAGTGCTAGCTGATGGGCCATTTTGTACCTTGGATGCAGAGTTTTTATGATGGCCAATACTCTGAAACTCGTTCAGGCAATAAATTTACTTGCCTTTGAGTTTACAAGGCAATAAACAGTTGAGGCCTTTGACCTCAACATTTACCAAATACATTTGCAGCAGTTGTGTTTATTGACAACTATTTATAGGGAAGTATTTTATACTGAATTTCACATGTGAAAGAGAACAGTTTAATTTTGCAGCTCTTATTCTTCTTTCTGCTTTCCATCGCTACTTCCTCTCTCTTTGATTTGCTTTAATAGCTGAAGTTGCAGGTTAATGCTGCAAAATACTCAGTTATTGACAAAACAATTAATTTAAACCTTTGTGCCAGATTTTTAGAACTTTCTCTGTTTTTATTTTGGATGACTGAGGTAAGGATATATGTATGCTACATTTTGCAAAGCGTTGTATAAGGCTGATTTTTAAATTCTCTTATTTAATCTTAATAGGTGTTTAGTAACTTGAAAACATTCTCTTTATTAGAACATGAAGTGAAAAGACTGAAAATAACAAAATAACAAAAATAATAATACTTTAAGCTCCTTTTCCCTGATTTGTAGGAAGCTGGGGTTCTTGCTATTTTCTGGTGGGTGATTAGCATCATGGACGTTAAGGCTCCTCTATGGATCCAGAATATCTAGCGACTGACTAGTGTTTGCTGTGTACTCATCAAGACCAAGAACTCTGTCCCGCTCTGCAAAAATCTCTGCAGTTGAGGATTCCCTCCCATTTAGGCATGTGTGGGATGGAGGCAGTCAGCTGCCGTACCAGGGTTGCTCCTAACAGTAAGCGGCAGACCAGCTGGAATTTTAACTAGCGTAAACTCACACAGTCCTGAATTTGCTCTAATTTATACCATGGGTTAAATGAGAGACTGTCAGGCCCTGAGACTACTGGAAAGTGGAAAGGTAACAGTGCTTTCATCCATTCCTGCAACTGTCAGCTGAGCTCATACTAGGTGCACCTGAGTAACTGTTCCCAAAACAAGCCCTGCTTTTGGCGTTCACGCTTTTAAAATTGCATTGGCCCTGATCCAGCAAAATACTTGAGTTAATGTTTAATTTCAGGCATGAAGCATGGGACTTCAGTGTGACTGCTCGTAAGCTTAGAGATAAGCACATGCTCAAGTTCCTTGTTGGAAAATGGCCAGCATACTTTTTTATCTTGCAGCATCATGCCCGATCTGTTGAACTCCGATCGCTTGAGTTCTTCTAGGAAAAGGATTTCAGATGCTGTGGAATTACTATCATTTCCAAATAGCTCACCAGATTCTTGCCCCATGTAAGTTGCTTTGTGCTAATTTGCAATATTAGAGGATATGCTGCAGGCTTGATCAGGAAATCTTTACGTCGTTTTGCAATTGGACTTCTTTTTCCTTTTTGCTGAAGTATTTATCATCAGTATCTACAGACCAAGTGCAGCAACATTATGAAATCTATTAGAAAAATCATATTTAACCAGATGGTCAGACTCTCAGGTAGGTTACACCAAATAAGTTTAGAAAGTAGTGTCCTGTGCTTCAGTAAATCACTATAAATGGATCCACAGTAGATTGTCGTCCAGTGTTGATTTTTGCTCATGTGACATAAAGAAAATGGGCTTATTCTCTAGAGTGGGCCTGTCCACACAGGAAGAGGTTCATATACAAGATGTTTTATGTATTTGGTGTGTTGAATGTTTAAACGAGTAAGAAAAATACTTTATCGGTGCAGCTTCAGCCTGATTTGTGAATTATGTTCACGGCCCATATCCCAGATTCACACACTAGAGATCTGTGGAAATAATACAAAATGGCACTGACTCGCGCTGAGGTGGTGACAAACTGGAGTTCCGGGGCGGGACACCATTTTCTTGGCACCTCCGTTGTCTGCTTAATGAGGTGGCAGTGATGCTGAGCTGGAATTAAAGTCCTCTGATACGAAGGTGTGGGGGAAAGCCCATTGCTTTGTTGGGTTGGGTTTTGGATGAGTACCAGAACCCTCTTAAGGAAATCCCATGTAGGGATGCCTAGAAGGCTGCCTCAGTATGGATGGTTGGCTGAGTTTTCTGTAAAGCGTCGAGGGGATATGGGCCCATCAGTCTGTAGGGCTGAATGCATGCAGCTTTGTTAGAGCTAAACGTCAGTCAAAGAAGAAAAACGACACGGAGGAGGACAAGTCGGGAGGGACATCACATTAGCAGCCTGACCGTATGACGCTGTAAAAGGCAACTCCAGATCTGTCAGCGCAACTGTGTGTGGAGCAAGCCAAGAAGCCAGATGCTGTTCCTGCTGCTGAAAGACTGTTTTCCACAGTTCAGTGTGGGGGCCTTGCGATGTAAATCCCCGCCCCATGTGTGGCCAGGGCTGCGGGACCTTATTCCTGGCTAAAGCAGTGAATGTGGGAGAAAGGGAGGAATCTTGTGCTTACTTGGGCTGATTTATAAACTAAAAGCAAATTAATTGGATTGCATAGTCAATTTAAAGGGTGGAGGGAAAGGTACTTTGTAACATTTAGTGATTTATATATTTAGGTAGCAGCATCTGCCTTCACTATCAGTGTGTCTCTCAGCTGTAGTCCTCCCCACAAACGCTCATTACTAAGAAAGCATAAGAAATAAATATATTAATTTTAAAAGGAATTGTTAAACTAATGAGAAGTGTAGTTAAAACCACTGCTTTATCTGCTTTGTCTTCCTTTGCATTTAAAATAGCCTTCCTATTTTCCTTTGCATGCACCTATCCTTAAAGGATTAAGCCTTCACATGGGTCGTACTCAAGAACAGCCTTTGGAGGCCAGCGGACAGAAATCTCCGCTAATAAAGCCGCAGAGCCTTAAGGAATTATAACAATCTCCATATATCCTCCTGGCCCACTGGCTGCCCTCTGGGATCATTCTCTGCGTTGCTGTGAACGGAGTCGCAAAGCTGCTGTTCTCTGTAGCCTGCGAGGATTTACTCAGAAAAGCAACAGTAAGGAAACTAGGCTGTTAAAATAAAAAGGTGCATCAAAGAGTAGCCGTTGCTCGTAAATTTCTGTTGACTCTCTTTTGATAAAACATGTAGACTTTTTGTTTTGTATGTAGAAAATATCTACTTTCTTGGAAATTTTTGACTAAATCCCAAAAGACATATTTTATGCTGAAAATCTGTTTTTTTTTTTTATATCATTGGGGGCGTTATTGATCAAAAGTCGTTATTTTCTACTGGAAATTTGTCAAAAATGACTACCTTTCTTTGACATTTTCAGGAAGGGGAAAAGCACTAACCATTTTGCCAGTAGCTTTAATAAGCTTCTAATATTTTCCTGGCATATTCAATACTTTTTGACTTTTATATTTTCATTGCAACCCACAAATTTGGGGTGGGAGGGAAGAACCAGGTACTCAAAAAGAGCTGGAAGAGGACAAAAAAAAAAAGCACTATTGTGAGGTTTCTTTTATGAAGCTTCCTAGCGAAATGGAGTCGAATCCCAGCTGCCAGGAAGGGGTTGTCAGATCTCATTGGTGCTCCACAGAAATTTTACACCTGGAAGGTGCCCAGAGGAGAGTCCCGAGTGCCCTGCCTCGCTTACGGGCACTGCCTGCTGTTCATACAATCATCATCGTGTCAGCCTGTTAACAGCACCCTTGTGTTATGGGTGACAGTGTTGGATACTCCCCTCTCTTTTCCAGGTCAACTAGCCACCATTAGGGACTTAACCTCTTAGGAAACAAGGGAGCCCAGTTTTTGTTAACTGTATACTACCATTTTAAGTTAAACCCAATGTTGTCCCATCAATCCAAACCATCCCATATTTGTGTCCTTTTATTTGCTTGCTATCCATTTCTCAAGTGTGTAGTGAGTTCTGCTAAATGATCAGATGTAAGTTTATCTCCAGCAATGTTTTGATTAATTTAGGGTGCTAAAATGGGAAAGGAAATTTATATGGGCCAAAACAATTAAACATGAAAGGAAACAAAGACTGCTGAGGTCTTGGAATCACCATCCTGTGATTAGACTATTTTCCTGCCTTTATTTTTTAATATCTGCAGAGCCAAAAGGCTGAAGGTGAAAATTGTCAGTGAATTTCCTCAGTTTTTTCTGTGAAAACCAGAGGCCGTTGGTATCCCAAGCCACATATTATTTAACATGGCTCTTAAAGCCTCAGCTCCAGGAGTCACTGCAAGGTCTAATGTACCTTAGCCTACTTATCCATATTATTTACCCTTAAATTCAAGAAACGTTACTCCTAAATTTTTATTGGTTTAAATCTGAATTGGTATTCCCTGAAGAACCCAAATGCTTTAAGTACATACTGCACTGATATATGTTCCAACTTTTTAACCATTTTATAATTAGTAGCACTCCATTCACTCTAATAGAAATGCATTCATGGGAAAAAGATAGTGTTTAAATCAAACAAACAAATGACCCCCCCCCAACCCCCCAAAAAAACCCCAAACCAAACAAAAAAAAAAACCCAAACCAAACAAAAAAAAAAACCCAAACCAAACAACAAAAAACCCCCCAAACAAAAACCCACCAACAAACCAAAGGTTTGTCCATTCTCATCAGCAGCAGACTGAGAAAAGATGAACTTAATAGGATGCATGGGAGGTGAACAGATTGAGATTCTGGTGGGCCAGAGTGCAGGGAAATGAACTGAAAAACAGAGGACACCCATAAAGAATAGTTTGGTGGGTCCCTCCCTGTTTATTTTGAGGAAAGCTTAGCTCAAGCATACTGTGGTCATAACCTTACTAAGTATAATCTGACATGCATTCTGTGGAGTTTTCCAATTGATCTCAGCCATGTGTCTGCCCAAAGACACTAATTTGAGAAAGACATGTAACATGGTATGATTTTCAGGATTATGCTCCAGATGAGGAGGATGTCTTTTCCAATGTGTTAATTTTGAACCAGCATACCTCCATTAACTTCAGAAAGCACCTGCTGCTCTTTTACTCTATGAACGTAGTGTTATTGTTTAAAGTAAGAAGGCATGTCTAGCTGGTGGTGTTTCCCGTTGTGTGGGTCGGGAAGCCGTAGGACTTGGCCCTAGGGTCATACGGGGTGCTGTGCTGGAAGAGACTCTCCTAGAAGTAAATCGTGTTCCTTGGCCGCAAAGTAGCACAGTATTCGCTATGATTGAACCTGGTGCCTGAGGTGCCTCACGTGGCCTGTTACGGGCTTTCCGTGAAGCTCAGCTTTTGCGTAGTGGCACGGAAGTGCTGCCAGCATGCGCTACACTGAGTTTTGCTGTTAGTGGTAACGGTATTTCTCTCTGTTAATAATTATTCTGTATCAGTAGGCAAACAATTCTTCTTCTCATCTTTTAGTTCTGGCATTGTTAAAAAAACCTGGAAGATACCTATGTTGTACTTGTCAGTGATTCTAGCATTACGTTACATTAATTACATGCAAAGTAGGTAACGCTATCTGTGGTGTTATCTGGAGCTTTACGTTCTAACACTATTACCGGCTAGTTTTATCATTGTCAGTCTTCAGCTATTTGGAAGGAATAGCTAAACCCAGCTGCGTTGTTTATGAGATTAGAGAAAGATACATTTTTGTTGTTGCTAAAATTAAAAATATCTTTAAAATTATGATTTAGGCAAACACTTGAAATCTGACGTGGAAGTGGAAGTTGCTCTGATATCAGAGGGAGGTGTCTTGGCATCCCTATAAAATTTTTCCCAAATCTGGCCAAGCTGTATGGCTCTCAAAAGCTTTTAGTTCACAGATGGTTAGTAGAGGCTTGTTAGATTTTGACAGCTAAATTCTTTGAAGTTTCCATCTGAACTGAACAAATTCAGTTTTCTCATAATTCCTTTTCTTTGCTGCTAGTGCTGTCTCTGAAGTATATAGGCAGGACAAATAAGCACCTGAATGGAATTTCAATGGAGAAAATGGGAGGGAAGCGGAAAGTAGAGGTAGCAGGAAACAGAAAATGATCTGAGCGGAGGCTACTAATTCTGTTCTCGCATATCTGTTGTGAAGACAAACTTTTTACCCTATGTGAAGCACTTGGACGCTATGCCAATAGGACCATAGGAATGCCTATAAGGAAATGAATAATTCTGTTTTAAATGCGGAGTTTAAAGGCTAGGTATAAGATAAAGCCTGGGGCTACATGTTGAATGGAAGAATAGAAAGAAGTATTGAATAACTGCTTGTTTTCTGAATGAGTGAGCGTTTCTACAGACAGCTATCTCCTTGACAACCCTAATTCTTTCCTCAAGCCGTCCCTTACCTGACAATGAATGAGGCAGTGGTTTGGTGGAAAAAAAATTGTGCACGATCACGGAAAGAAAACCTGTATCGTGAAGGGCACTCAGGAAAGGGCTGAAGGAATTTTGTACGGGCAACCTTAATTTTGGCATTTCCTAACTTTTGAATTCTTGGCATTGCATTGTCAATGTTATTTTAACATTGTTTTTGGATGTCATAAGTAAAAGCGATGCCTTCGAAGTCTGTATTTCATCCTTAGCTCCAGTGAAGCATTCCTAATCTTTATCCGAATGAGCCTAAAGGGGCTTGTTTGTCAGACTTAGAGTCAGTGACAAATTGTTCGCAGCAGCATTTTAGAAAACAAACCTCATGCCAAGTTTACAAATGATCTTCCAAGAACGCACGTTTTGCGTCTTGCCTCGGCAGCTATGTGGAAAGCCACTTGCACACTCAGAAGACATTTGCCTGCAGAGCTCAGGAAGCAAGAGGCACAGTAAGGTAGCTAGGGTGTCCATGTGGATTTGAGTGGCTTTCTTCTGGAGACTGCATTTGTGTTTAGTACTATTATGTGTTTAATAATATTATGAAGAATATTATGAAAGACCACATCCCATTTACCTTGTAGTAGAAGTGACCAGTCCTTTTGTCAGTTCAGTGGGAACGCTAATGAGGGTCCTCGTTCAGAGAAGCTTGCCATCTGTAAAGTAGTTAAACATATTCTTATCGTTCTTATATCATTAAGGGCATACTTAACCCCACCAACTTAATGAGGAACATATATCTTTAAAGGTAATCACATAGTTAAGTGCTCTGTTGAAAAGGGATTGATTTAAACCTGATACAACTCTGTAACTCATCCTGTTGACCAAGTACCCGTTCAAATTCCTTGCTTAACTAAAGGCCTGGTTTACACCTACTAGATGTTGCTTTGAGCAGCAGCGATGTGGAGCTGTACTGCCTCTCACAGAATCGTAGTAGCAAAATAGGGCTGAAAGACACCTGGAGAGGTTCTCGATTGCAAGGATGCTCAGCCTGCGATCCATAGGCTGCATATTGCTCACTCAAAGAATTAAACCAGTTTGCAACCTGCTCCTGCTTTTCAGGTAGCAACTCAGGAGCACGTTAAAGGTGGACTGTTGGCTTCAGGAGTTGTTTGGGTGGTGGAAACTCTATGATCATGACTCCCATTTTCCTTGCTGGGTTTGTGGACTTGCATTCCATGAGGTGCACGGTGCCAAAAGCGGGCTTTTGTGAAGAATATCAGGGAAGCGTAGGCTGCCGCCTGTGGAGCAGTTCGTCTGGCTTGCCGTCTGCATCCTCCTGATTCTCCCTCTGAAAAGAAGGCTGCAGCTGGGAACAGGCTGTTCCAACTGATCAAGCAGCACATCCATGACTTTGCTTTTCCCAAGGGTAAGCTGGGATGCTTAGAGGCTTTCCTGCGTGCGTGTGCATGCACGGAAAACTGAGATGCCCCAAGAAGTACTGTTCCTACTCTCTGGGCACCCCAGATCTTGTCAGGTTGTAGGGGAAGGACGGGAAAAAATGGTCCAGCCATCCAGAATGTCTGAATACTACTCATCTAGTTTGTTTCCTTGCCAAGATGGGACCGACCATACCTATGTTTTTCCTGACAGTTTTGTGTTTATATAAGTTTTTCCTGGCATATTAAAATAATTACTGTTTGGGGTTTTTTTAATAGTGTCTCAGAACAAAGGTATGAACTTTTCCTCCTGTCTGTAAATGCTTGCTGGTGTACTGCGTCGGGGGCAGCAAACACAGGATTACTGTGTACGTTCTAAGTATCACAATGCAGAGACACATTTGGCCAACAGACTGCGAATCCTCGTGGGAAGTGGCACAAGGGTTTTCCAAACCTCAGAATTATATACTGAAAATAATTGTCTGGAAGGTAATAGTCCCCCGGAATGGACTAATAGCCTGTCAGGTTTCACGTTTCCTTGAGTCACTTTTGAATTCATAAAATGTTCTGAAATACTCTGATCCAAATTTGGTTCTCAAAAATGTCGGCTCATGGGATGAAGCTTTTCACTCCAAGGTTTTACCTGAGGCCGGCTTCTGTTTGCCTTTCTCATCTGGATAGCCCGAGTGCATCAGGTGAGCAGACTTTCATTGCGGCAGTCAGTTTGTATTTACTCTGTCGGCAGAAACTCGGTGAAAAGCTTAGTGAGGGTGTTGGTAGTATAAACGTCCAGCTGCTAAAATACAGATGTCATACAGCTAAACTGGATTGATCCAGAATGGTATTTCACTGGCAAGGTTTAGCATTCTTAATGCAAAGTGAACCCTCATAGCAGGGCCTCTTATACTGTAGGTTTTGTACTTTAATGAGGTAGATATTTAATCAATTTTAGGGTATACTGGTATCTGCGTTTTGCATATGTTTCAAATAACAATGAAATTTATACACAGATGAAGTAATTGAAGCGTAGCCTGATTTCAGAAGGGCGCACGGTCCTTACTGCAGTGTAATTCGAAGAGATTGGGGATCAATCAAAGTGTTTTAAAATTAAGAGTTTTCTGCAGCTGGGACACTCCCAAGTTGAGCTACTTTGGTTTCAGTTTATAGCTCAGCTTTTTTCCCCAATTCAAATGGTTTATTGTACCCAGGATTTTTTAACTGTCACATCTGAAAATGAAAAGTATCTTTAAAAACCTGATATTCTGTAGAGATCTAAACCCGCATTGAGCTGTGTGACCCAAACATACCCTGAACTTTAATGGCAAGAAGTTTAAAATTTAAATCCAGGTCCACATTTCACATGAGTTCCTATCCTTGTATGTCAGAATTTGAATGTAATATTCAGCTAAAATACCTTAGAATTTGCCTTTACTTAACTGCTCTCACACGAGTTACAGCTCTGGCAATTATTTATTGCCTCTAAGCATGATGTTAGCTAATGTTTAGCAAATAACCCTTATCCTTATGGTGGTCCATACAACACCATTTGGTTTATATCTCTCTCTGCAAACTCTGGAGTATTTGAAATTCAGATACGGATTGTTGGGCCAGAACCATTACCAGATTTTCACAGTGTTGCTTTACAAATCCCGTTCCTTTTGCAGTGAGCATATTTTCCAACTTTCTCTGCTAGGAGTGTATTATTAAGTTATTCTCTGAGGTCCAGTTTCTGATAGGTTTTCTTGCAGTAAGTAACACTGTGTTTTGTGGGGAGCTCCCCATGGACTAGGAGCTACTCATTCTGGGGATAAAAGAAGCAGACTTTGGCCATCCAGACCTGATCCAATACCCACCGAGTACCGGGGAGGTCTCGCATTGCTTAGCAGGGCTTTGTATGGGGTTGAAGAATAGGACGATCAAGTCATCAGGAGTAAGATCTAAGAGAAATTGCATTTAACTGTAGTTAAACAGTTTGTTTAACTGTATCTCAGAATGATGTAGATTGTTTCTGTGCTGGATTCTGAATTTTATAGTTGGCAATTAACTCGGAGTCTTTCTACTAAGAAAGAGCCTCATCTGGCTGAGTGATGACTCTTAAATGCATTGCTCTAATATTCAGAGGTGGGTTTCATGAAAAAATTCCAGTAGTCTAATATAGACCAATACTCCACTATATTTTCAGATTAATTTTATTGCTTTTATTAATAGGCACATATAAAGGATATTTTGTTTATAGATAAAAAAAAAAAGCATTAAAAGCATCTTTGTGGAAACAGTAAGCACAATAAAATGCCAGAAGTGGATGGAATGTACAACATCATGTTAAGGAATAAGCAACAGTCACTTGCACGGGAGTCATTACAGGATCGGGTCCTGCGGTATAGGCTCTATAACAAACATACACACATAAAACTATATTGAAAGAATTACATTGAATAGGAAAGCCTAGTTGAGTATTAATTATCTTTTCAGTAATTTGGAACAAAACACTTAACACGTTTCAGTGGATTTTTTGCAAGTTTTTACAAGGTTTTTCTCAAGAAAATTTTCTTTCCTATTTGAAATAAGTTACTTAGCATCCTTCCTATTAATTCAAAGTGTTGTTAAGCAGTGTTTCATTAGGAAAGTCTTAAAATAAGCGACATGCCATATTTTTCAGAGTACCATCTCTTTCAGAGTGCACTGCTGCATGGACTCTTGTTAGATAAAGGATCACATTTTCAAAATTCCTTCAAAAAGTGTTTCTTTTAGGATGATGTGTGCACTTCAGAAAGAAATTCTGGTATATTTAGATCTTGATTAGAAGTAAGAATAAATATCAGGTTCTGTAATGGGACATAGTAGCTGGCAGCTAGTGTGACACTCTGTGCTTATCACTATTTGTTTTTTTCCCTCGAGTTATTATTTATTTATTTAGTTGTTCTCCCTCACCTGCTTTAAGAAGCCCCCTGATCATCAGGGGACCGGCAGCGTACCACGGGAGTTACACCGCAGGAGAGGTGCGAGCCAGGCTGGCAGTGGAGTGGGTGGCTTTGCACCGCGCTTGTATTCCCTCCCTTCCAACTGCCCAGTGAGTGGCGTGTTTGATGCTGGGGTGGTCCTGCACCCTCTCCTGTCTGCTCAGAAGAGACAGATTTTTGTTTTTTGGTTTTTTTTTTGAGCCCTTCTGTGCTGCTGGAATAGCACAAAGGGGCTAGCGTAAGGGATGGAATGGGGGCCGCTCCTCTCTGGATACATTCGCTAGCCCTTCCAGTTTCTGATGTGCTGGTGCCTGTAGTTTGGAAGGACTTGCCATAAGCAAAGTTAGAATTTTAGAATACTATTTACAGGGTAAATTACAGTGTAGTTAAGTAGGGAGAAACTCCAAGGAAAACCACAACAAATTATTTAGCAAAACAAATATTTTGAAAAGTGATCTAAATTGTCCCCTTTTGTGCAGCATTAATGGAGTTACATGGTGAACATGAAAACAAATTATGACGTCCACTCAACTTTAAAAAGGAAAAGAGAAAAAGTTTTGCTCACGTGAAATGTCTGACAGCAGCTACCTATCACGTACATGAGGAAGACAAAGGTTAGGAATGCAGCATGCTTTAGAACAGAAGATTCTCTGTGTTTTGTCTTTTATATCAATAAATGAAAATAGAATTTTGTGGTTAGAATATGGCTTTAAGTGCATAGATAAGAGCCCAAGTAAATACTAGCACTCCTCCATTCCTGAGGGAAGTTGGTGGCCTGCCCATATAATTTGCTGATAAAGTCCCATCTGTTAAAACAAAGTACTGCAGCACTAGTAATAAATTTCAGGCAAAGACCATGAGAGGTTATTTTTGCATGACAGTCTTTGCTGAGCTTTATTTTAAACCAGAAAAAGTATTTGAAACCGAAATAAAGATTATAATATTGGCTTTAAGTTAGCTTTACGCTTTTACAGGGCAAATGAGAAATCCTGCTCCACTTTATTTCACTGGTAAACAGTGTCGCATGATAAACTGTTAGGAGAATAAAGTCATAAGGAAAACTCTGCTTCACAAATGACATACGTAGAAAAACAGCAGATGTCTGATGAAGTAAAGAACCGACTTATTGCCAAGTCTTTGGAAAACAAAATTAATTTCCTTTCGTCTTTGATAATGATGATGTAATGTAGTTAATAGGAAGAGCCTGCCATGCTCATGGAGTTATTAAAGAAGAAATGTTAGACATGCGGCAGGTCAGAAATATGGGTTTACTTACCAGTGCCATTTCCATGAGAGTATTTATAGATGTGGAGGAAAAAGAAAGACCATAGTGGTGTAGAATGTTGCTTTTTCCCTTATTTGAAGCATAAGAAATGTGTAATGAAACAAAACTTGTGAATGCCCTCTTAATGAGTTCAGAATTCTGGTTGTTCAGTGCAAAGAAGAAAACTCTTTTTGGTAGGCAACGTTTTTCTATTGAGATCTTACTTCAGGGGAAATAAAATCTTTTCCTAGAGTGAAATTAAAAAATAAAGAATTTGCCTTCTCTTTTTCCCTGATGAGGGTTAAGCCAAGTGAAGATAGTGGATGAATGGACATGGCCTTGGCTGTTTTACTGGGTAGAAAATATCTCAACAACAACAAAAAATAGAGCATGTTTTTCCTAATTTTCAAGCACTTAATTTTGTTCCTTTGATTGTAACAAAATGGTGTACTGAGCAGACGTGATGATATATTCATTTGCAATATCTCCTTTGGTCGCTAGATGTCCCTGCATGCTGTTGGAGTAACTGGCAGGGTGTGGTTCCTGGTAAACAAAAAAGGTAAAGCTAAAACTAAAGCTGTGCAGATTCCTTAAGGGTATGTAGGAAGGTGTCCTGTTTAAGGACATTTTGTGATCTTTGTGTGCACTTAAATGGTGGGGGAGGTAGTGCTGGAATGTGCTGTGCTTTTACCATGGATACAGAATGAACCGTAGATTTGTTCGTGGAAACTTTTGAGGAGATACTGGAATGGCTGAAGCAGTCAGACATGGTTTGGCAAAGCGCTGGTGGCTCAGTCTCCTCCCCGGTGATAAGTATTACAATTATATAGAAGTGGTATTTAAAATCGGAGTTTCATTGCTGAGACACGAGGATAACTGCAATATACATACATGTGTGTATATATATACACACACACATACACGTGCATGTATGTATATGTATGAAAGAGATCCCACAGTCCTGCAGTCATTGTAACTAATGTTGTTTTTAAAAATGTCCATGATAACAATCTTGACAGTAGTTTTCTGTTGTACAGCAGGTTTTATATTATGTGGCAAGGCTTAACGTTGACCTGTCATGTAGAGGACTTGCACCTATTTCTAAAATTTTTCCCTTTGAGTACAAAATGCACACATTTTGATAAGTCTGACTGCTGAGTTCTACCCTGGTGTGCATAGACACAATGCTGTTGCCATCACGGGAGTCTCATTCTCATGCAGGTTGTAGAATTGGGCTTTGTTTTTCCAGTAACTACCCCTTTGCTGCATGTGGAAGCCAGGACTCGCTTTCTGGAAGGTCAGCTTTGAGGAGAGCTGGGACAGATATGCTATCATCTAAGCGATTTCACTTAACGGGACAGCCGTTGGGCTTTCTGAACAGCATTATGTGCCTTAACTTCATAGATGGTTTTTCTCCACCGTTAAAGATTTGACAGTGGAGTGCAAATCACAAATATGGAAGGCAGAGCAAAACACTGCAGAAGTGCTTGTGGTTTCCAATTAACAAGTGAAAAATAGTGCCAGAATTTAGTGTAAAATACCAGACATAACTCTCAAGAGAAAAAGAACATGTGACTGAAACAGTTACCTTCAGCTGAAATGTATGCATGGGGACTACTAAACTGCTTTTATTGTTACCATTTTATTTTTTGCATATATGGCTAAAAGTTTATGGACATTTACTTTAGCGTTAGACTCCCCTATTCCCCATTTGGCTTGCCACAGGTTGTTATAAAAATTAAATTATTTGGGGTTTTCTGAATAACTACAAAATTGTTATGGTTATTAAAACACACACAAACTGATAGACTGCGTGTTTATTAAGCTTGGATACTCGGCCCTTTAGAGCCCACCTGCCAATGAATATTTCACTCCAAAAGAATCAGTTAAAGTTCAACAAATTAATTTTGCAGTGGATTGCTCAGGCAGAGGTGAGACCTGCTAGTGTGCCATGAAAATGTTGAGAGCAGTCTTAGTTCGCTTCACTAAACTGGGTTTGAGGAGTGAATTATATTGGTGTTGCAGACTCAAACAAGTACCTTGTCCTGGAAAGCCGCTTTTCTGCCCGTGGAATCTCTGAACTCTTTAGGAAATGAAAATTCGAAGGTTCTCTGTCATGTACCTGATGAATCCAAACCTCTCTGTCGCCCCACCTCCCCTCCCACAAATACTGTACTGTGGGTAAAAGAATTCAAAAGAATAATTTCTGTTTTGCGGTATTTGTTTAGATTAGGGGAACCATGGCTATCCAGCTGGAACAACGGCTTATAAAATAAAACCGATCCTTTGAAATTCTTGCATTTCGTACATTTGTTCTAATTTCAACTGGCTAACTAATTTGTTTTTATTGTGCTAATGGGCTGTTATGCATATGTGGAAGCCATTTACTGCATGCCCTAGATGGAAACAGACTCATATTTCAACTCTGAATGTTTAACACTTAATAAGGTAGCCACCTGCTTTTAAAGTTATTCCAACATATTTGAATGGCCTTTACTGCTCATTGTGAATACCAGGATTATTTTTGATCTCCTGTAATGAAACAAATAACCAAACCAATTTAAGCACTAACTAAAAAAAAATTCTAGCCCCTCTATTTTTCAGAAATTCAAACAACTTTATAATAGCACCTTATAAATCACTTAGAAGGAGTTCTGTAACTTTAAAAGCCAGGCCTGCACATAGTGAATGTTTGTTCTTCTCGACGTGACGTAGTGCAAGCACGGCGTGCATAGCTGGGTGAGGGCAGGTGCTGAGCTCTGATCGCCACCCAGCACTGCCTGTTCTCTTCAACCCTGACCAAAGCTGTCTGGAGCATTCCAGTGGAAACCTCAAACCAGGAGAAACGATGCTGTGCATCTGTTCCACTTTGCCCCCAAATTTTGTCATGGCTCATGAACCGGCATTGGGGGAGTATGAAGTACAAGCCAGAAATTGTCAGGGAGGTATTGCAGATGTGGCTTGAAGCCATGTACTTACTCCTCACTTTGGAGCTGGCTGCTCAGGACTTCAAACAGCTTGAGAAGTCATCTAATTTACAAGGGTTGGCATTGCTGCAGGGACAGAATTAGGACTGTGTGGTGGTTTGTGTGGGGGAAGTGTTACCTTAATTCAGCATTTCCTGTTTTGCTAGTTTTTGCTGTTTGATTTTGATGATGAGTATACAGGACAAGAACATGATTAATACCATGTTATCAAGCTCCAAGATAACAACCTTTTCCGTCCAGTGCCAGCAAGGCTGCGGACTGCTGAGGTAAGCTTTCCCTCTGGGAGTAGCCACCCTATTGCCATTCCCCAGTGCAGTCAGCTTGCCAGGTTGGCACTCTGTTGTCCGCTTAACTGCATCACTTCTGGTGCTTATCTGCCAAAAAAACCCCCCAACCACCCCCTTCTTTCCAGTTTCAAAGCATGGCAGTGCACTGATTGTGTAAATGAGGGGAGAGAAGTTGATGGAGGGATGCCTCCCTTTGGTTTGTTGTTTATTGAGTGGGCTGAGCTGCGCATTGTTCCTATGGAAAGAAAGGTTTAGGATGGGCTTGGACAGGAAGGTGGAAATGCTTGTGGCAGCCTTGGCTACAGCAGAAAATGTTCTGCTGCCTGGCAGCTCTATTTCCACTGCAATAATCTTCGTTTTAATGTCAGCCATTGCAGTACCCTTGAGAAGGGAACTCTGGAGGGGCAGTGGTCTTTTAGACCATTTTTCTTTGGGCCATTTGGTCTCTTGAAAATAAGGGTGAGGGCTTAAGAGAGTATTTTATGGTTAGCCAGTGTAATAGCAAGGAAACAATCTGCCTGCAGTTACTGTGGGCAGGAAGGTGTGCTGCAGCCCTTGGTACCAGCTGGAGGTTTCTTGGTGCCAACGTTCAGAGTCCCTGTGCCTGTAGTGCCACAGCCAGATGGGAAGTAAGGAAGGCATTTATCCCTGAGGCCGGGTCATCCCATGGATGTAACACAGACTCTTGGCTTGTCAGGGATGGTAGAAAGCGTTTCTCACAGATGTTGCTCGATGAGAGCACAGTATCAATAAGGAGTCAAGAAAGCTTCCAGAACGCGGATTCTCTTGATAGTCTGTGAGCATGTGTCCTCGCTCCGAGGGAACCGCAATGCTCCTTGGAGCATTTCCCTCTGCCCACAAGCCTAACCTCTGTCCTGCTGAGTCTTAGCTTCAGCCAGCTCCTGCTCTTCCACGTGCTAATCTTGGCGAGACACTGGGACAACTGAATGTCTGTTGTATTATCCTGGGTTGTAAACAACAGACAAAGCTATGTGTCATCTACAAGCACTCTAATCCAAACAGTGGCATGAGCGCCTGTGCACCGTTGGGAGCATTTTTGTAGTGTGTTAGGCATGCTAGGGGGACAAAGGATGGTCAGCGTGCCAAATACCTCTAACATAGACAAGGCTTAGACACGTGTGTTGGACAAAAGCGGAGCAGTAGTGGCAGAAGTACTTAGTAAAGCAGCTTGAGTCATTTCGACCACTAGTAGTTTTCTTTCTTTCAATGCAGATAAGTAAAGAGAATAAGGTTTTTTAAGAGAATGGTTCCCCTTTGAGGGAGCTGGTGAACGTCAGAAGAGGCTGGTAGGAGGGAGGGACTGTCAGGAGTCGTCGACGATGTTAGCAGAAAAAGACTGCTATGCTGCTTTGTGCTGATCTTTTGTTTAAACTTGCTCTTTTTGTATAAAACTGAGGATTTTTGTGAAAAAAAATAATTTTTTTTTCGTGATGTTGGAACTTGCTATTTGCTTCTAGAGTGAACCAGGGCTTTTCTGAAGCAGATGAGTTATGTCAACTCATGGGTCATATTTAGCCTTTTTACCCTTAAAATGAAAAAGATTGCAATCTGTGTTTTGTACAGCAGACATTACTAAAACAAGGAGAAAACTTGGTTCTTTTCCTGAGTTTTGGAAGAAATCTGATATGTAATATTTAGGAATTTATTTCACCGCTGTGCCTTTCTTTAACCGTCTGTAAAATGGGAATAATGATACCGGCTATGTTATGTCAGGTGTTTTAGGATGCATAGGACAAACGAGCCAGGGAACGAGTCAGAACCAGATTGTATTGGAGTATCTTTCAAAACCCTGAATCTGTCCAAATCCTGACTGTACAAGGATCTGTCATCCTCTTTCACTCCCAGTGTCAACCCCATGCAGAATAATTTGAAATTCTGTTTTCGTTGGGAGCATGTGCTTTGTTATAAACTAGCCACACACTAGCAACGAGCTAAACACATCTTCACCAGTAAGAGCTTTATTCTTGTAAGGGCGAAGAATGTACAGATTCTGTAGCATTAGCTGTCACTTATTTTATTTTTAAACAACTCTTCCCTGTCTGTAACAGGGAACAAATTATCTTGAGCAGCATGACAGTTTACATATTTTCAGTATATTCGTCTTTCCAGAGAAGACATAGCTTGAGCTTTTAAAGCAAGAGCATACAATGTGTAGTTATAGTTTTTAACAGTCCTCGCGTGCCCCGTTTTCGCAGACCAGCGTACGTAGTTATTATCTCCCTCTTTCTTTTGCGAGTCACGCAGAAAGCTCAAAGCAAACCTCGTGTTGGGCAGTGAAAGGTTTTGTGTGGGACCGGCAAGCAGCGGCTTGCTCTCCTGTTGACAGGGCACAGAGCAAAACAGGTGAACCGGTCTCCTGCTACCTGCCTTTCCTTGGTGGCAGGGTTCCTCACAAAACGTATATCCAAAAAGCCCACGATTAGAGCTGATCGAAGGGACGTGGTGCACCCAGAGACATGTGTCGCGTACATTATGCCTCGCTGCTTCCTCCGCCGTGCCCTCCTCTGTGTTCTGCGAATGCCACAGGAGAGGACCCTAAGTGATGTGCTGCAAATGCCGTGTGCGCGTTGCGCGGGCTCTTGGTGCAGGAATGCTGACACAAACAAAAAGGAGATAACTTGGAAATTCTATTGCTCCGTTTATGTTATTATTGTAGTTAATGGCCTGTCAGCATTTCCATTATAAATCCCTATTTTCAGGGTTTTATAACTCAGCCGTAAAAATTCTCTCCAGGCTGAATTTGGCATGTGTGTTTTCAGCCTGAGAGCACATGTGTTGTTTTTTTTAACAAGTTTTTTTTTTTAAAAAAAAAAATAGAACTGCATTCACAATTTTTAAGATATAGAATTGCCAAAAAAAAAAGAGAAGCCAACAAAAAATAGGTGATTGGTTACAGATGCTTTCTTTGCACTCATATAACTCAAAAATTGCTGAGTTATTTCAGCTGTAATTGTGGGTATGTGTAAGGTTAAAATGGTGGATTTAGTACTATTCCTTTCTTTATGGTGTTGGTATTTGACAAGCAAATAGAAAACAGACCCCGATACTGTATACACTCACGTATAAGCTGACCCGTGTGTAAACTGACCTCCCAAACTTGCCCCACACTCCCCTCGTCGAGGCCGGATTGTTTCAATGTCAGCAAGGGTGGGGATGCAGGGAGCGGAGAGTGGGGGACAGGATTTTAGATTTTGGTGAGTTTCCTTTTTCTTTATTCCGTTGCTTCCAATAGGCCTGCGCTGGTCTGCAGTCGCAGAATCCACGTCAGCCAGGTGGTGTTATTAATAAAAAGCCAGAATAGACACATGTTCCCACACATTCTGAGTCTCAGCTTTGTCCATCTTGTTTACAGAGGTTCTGCCCTCTGTTTGAAACTCACTCCAGAGAAGTTTACACAAAGATGAGTGTAAACCACATGTTTTACACTGAAGCATCTGAAAGGAAAAGAAACAAGGGGGAAGACCAAGAGACTATGTCTGAATTCTTTGCTGTCTGCACACGCAGACTTCTCCTCCTAATCTCCCCACAATACCTGCGCTTCTCCATTTTTGCTCATTCACCAGTGCTAGAACAGAAAAGGGTGACCAGCTAAATTCAGACAAAATTTTATTTCAGAATCTCGCTTCCCCAAATTAGTTTGCTTCCAAATGAATTGATTACCTCAAGAACTGACTCCAAGAGCAGGCTGCAATAAAGTCCATAGATTTTTTTTTTTTTTTTTTTTGCGTGTAGGGTGCTTTCTGCGTAACATGTTGTTGTCCATAAGAACAAAATATCGCACATCTTCCCAAGAATGAACGGTTTCTTTTACATTAAGAGAAAGTGTGCAAGAAACTGTAGCAATCCCATGCCAGAGTGATTCCTGCTGTTACTGTACTTTGGCATTGTATAAGGGCTGGTGTTTATAAAAGTGTGTAAAATTATGATTGTGGAAAAGTATAATCTGATTTGATTTTTTTGCATCTTATCAGATATATCTTTTGGTAAGTATTTGATTCTTTAAATTTTTGCTATCCATATTGAATTTTTTCTGTGATGTTTTTAACATCCTGTGATATATAACATCCCATCATATCTTAAACATTCCTTTACATCAGTATGAAAGGTCATGTACTTGGGCTGTTTTTCATTTCATGAACATCTGGGCTTATGAGATTAACAGAACAGTATACCGTTGCCTTCTTTTTGGTCTCTTTTATTAATAACTTGTGAATAACACTTGTCTTCTACCATGTGGATTATACTTCTGTTGGGGCAATTTCCTCAATATAATAATGGCTGCTAGTTAACCCCTTACAACTGCTGCTGTTACTAGCTCCAACGGATTTCTTTATACGTTCAACTGTATAGTCCTGTATGTTTTCATGGGGTGGGAACAGTTCATTTGCCTAAACACAGGCATCTAGCACCATTTTACATGTTGTAAGGTATTCCACCTGGTCTCCAGCTGGCGCTCTGGAGAAGGCCTGGGTCTCCTGTAGGTCCTCTGTTGTATCTGCCAGTGCTGTGCAGATGTCTCTGATACTGTCAGGTATTTTCAGTGTCACTAGGTGCCTATGTTTACATTAGACACTTATTTCTATATTTGTGATGAGCACAGTTAGGAATCGGGGTCCTCCCACAGTGCAATGGGAGGGCCACGTGATTTCTGGTTAGCAAAACCATGAAAGAGGAATGAGAGCCATTCAAGACGTGTGCCAGTAAAGGCTTTATCTGAGCGTATGGTGGGTTTATATTCTGCATAGACCACACAGGTAACTTAGTTACAGCCAGCCATTTGGGACATGGAAGGTGATCTGAAATCATCTAAAAGGGCAAAAGTAGCTTTTCTATGCATAACTATGTAATCATTTTCAAGTTCTGGAGGAGCTGACATCAAATTTTTGTGTCGTTCCCTAGCAATGGTATAAATATCTCATTGCTTGTTTTGTAAGAAGGTGTGAGATAGCAGACTGTAAAGCTCTCGCTGCTGTGCGAGTGAATGATCCGCATCCAGAGATCTGGGCAGGTTGGCAGCTGGGAAAGGAGAGAGAAAGAAAACATGGAGAATGGGTCTCAAAACAGGTTGTTCACTAGGAGAAGGGCTAGGGCAGTGCTACTGACTCCATGCCTCCGATAGTGTAACACGAGTAAGAGGGACCTTGAAGAAATTCCTCCTTCCCATCTATGACTGGCAGAGTGTTTTCTGTTCCCTCCATAACCAACGCAGCATCCTTTTAGGTAGGCTCTTTACGTGTGCCTTCTCATTCTCCTTCAGATCTTTTGCTGTCATCACTAGCCTCGTTTCCTCTGTGCAGCCATTTTCCCAGCTCTCATGTTTATGAACAAATAAGCATTTAGGTCTTAGGGTCCACAGGTATGTCCTAACTGGAGCATTTATCTTAAGGGAAAGGCACTTACTTTATGTCAGGCAATAACACCATTCAGTGGCCTCGTTGTTTATGGTCTCCTGCATTTCCTCCTGCTTCAGTTCAGTCAGAACTTGGGCAAACTTGTAGAGCCTGTATAGCATTTTTTTGCACAGAAGACTTATGTGGGGGAAAATGTCAATAATTACAGCTATCTTTTAATGGAGTTTAACTGTCAGAAGTGTGGAGGAATTGGTTCTACACCTGCGGACAGAAACACACTAAACAGAACTACAGACTTGGAGATTAAAAGTCTCCATGGTAGGCTACCAGTCTTTTAAGCCCTTATTTCTTCTCTTTTGTCTGTGTATTTATTGCGTGTTTTGTGTACTGTATTGTATCTACCATAGCAATTTCATGGGTTTTGGCCACAAGATGGCATCTGATTTCATAATCTTCTTTTAAAATATCACTTTTTTTTCCTGTCTTGATGGAGTAATGCCCAGTTTTCTTGCAGCAAATTATAACCTACTTTCCTTTTGCCTTAGGGAATGCCTTCAGGAGCAAATGCAGTATGATTTTCCATTGCATTCTTGGTTCCTGATAGCTGGAACTGCCAGCAGAGGTGATGGGCTCGGTGACACTTGCTCTGAATCCTCTGCTCTGTAACCCCTATCCTCTCCCCTTCCAGGGTGTTACTGGTGCCTCTGTTATGATTGTTGCCTGGTAAATGAGAACCGACACAAAAGCTTCAGCTCGTTTCTCTTGTGAAGTGATCCAAAGTCCCTTGAAGTTGTTAGAAAAACTCTCATCGGCATGAAGGAAACATTCACTGGGACCTGCTTACAGAAAAATATCCTACGATTTCTTAATTCTGACTAAGCTGCCTAAAGTTATGGGCAATGTGTTTCCTTCTTTCTGCTTCAGGGCATCTCCCCTGTACCTGTGTTTGGGGCATGGGGAACAGTCAGATTTGAAGGACAAGCAGGCAATCTAGCAGCCTCTTCTCCTGAGCAGACTGGGAATTCTGCCTCTGCAATTGCAGGAGAAGTGGGTAACTGAGATTTATCAGGGGATCAGACCTACAGCAAAGCACAACAGTCACTTCTTGGAAGCTTATAGAATGGGAGATGGAGTAAGGCTGGATCTTAATTTGCAACGGGAGAACTAAATCATTCAAAAGTTATTCAAATGGGTTTGGCTTAACTGTGTGAAAACCAATGATTCAATGCAGCTAATCAGTAAGTAGATAACATGCTGTTTGGAAACTACTGAATGATGTGAAATAAGGCACTTTACCTTTTTCTAAGTCACTTCAGCAAATAACATAATTGTGAATTGCTCCAGAATATTTTATCACTGCAGACCTTCCAACGATTTAAGGAGGCAAAAAGTGAAAAGGGAGTTGAAGAAGAGATTAGAGAGATTCATAGAGCTCTTTGGTGGGTTTTACACGTGGTTGGTTGATGCAACCCTGGCTCAGAAACTCCACGTCCCTTTGATTGCCAGAAGCTGTTGGAGTTCAGTCAGAAGAATTGTACTGTATTTGCCCTGTGTCTTATGCTCCTCCTTCAATATCTGCTACTCTCTCCTTCTTCCCCTCCCAAGGACAAGGCTGAACTAGGTAGATTTTAGGTCTGACCTAGTGGGCAGTTTCTATGCTCTTTCTTGTGTGCTTAACTGCTGAGCTGCTTATCCTTAATTGATGGCTATCATGCTGGTTTAGTTTTTGGAAGCCTGTGTGTCAAAACACTCCTCCGTTCATAGTACATAGACCATATCCTCTCCATTGGACAGCCACAGAAACCATTTCCTCTCTGTTTTGCAACAGATAATTGAAATAGTAACTGTAGCACCTGTGTCCTTGGCTCATCAAAAGAAGCAATACTAGAAGGTGCCAAATGCACTTGAATTTTTTTAAATTACAGTCCAGCAGGATTGTTCCAGTCCAGCTGGAGCAAGAAGCCTCAGCAGTGTTGCATAGCCAGGTGGCCTCTACAGCCCACCAGGAAGGGCTGTAGAGATTCTTTACAGATTAAAGACTGCAGGGTAGGAACCTCTGTCAGCCAGGATGGGAGAGCACCTGCGGATTTCAGATATGGGTGGTACCGGGCAAGGAGTCGGGGACAAGCGCCCAGTGAATGTGAGACTGTAGACACCAAATAGTTCAGCCTCATCGTTACTGCTGAACTGATGGATCAAGGAAAAGGGGAGATGTACCTCTGCAGTCTGGTAACCCTGTATGAAATGGAGATGAAATGGTAGATGCTCACAAAAGAGAGGCCAGCACCAGGCAAGGTGATAAAGGCTGGAGCAGAGAAAAGGAATTTTAAACAAGAAGTTCAGCAAAGAGTGGAACAATTGACCGTGGTCTCTGTATTAATGTGTCTCATAGTTGGATTTTCTGATTGAAGCTTTTTCTGTGTTTGGGGCAGAGGTAAAGGCTCTTTGCTCTGTGTGTTCCTGATGCCTGGTGAGGACTGAGCTTGTCACACGGGGTTTTCCTCAGTGGTGGGATACACTGCTAAGCTCTCTCTCCTGTAACGGAGGAGAGGTACCTGCTTTTAAAAAATTGAAAGTCTTTAATTTCTCTGAAGCCTCTACCTCTCAGCCCAGTCTCATACGACTGAAATTGGCAAGCGGGCATGTTTGTGGAGGGGACAGACAAACAGAAACTGTATGATCAGGAAACTGGACTAAACCCTCTGTTTTTCAAATGACGTTTTAATACAAGCTCTGTTAACTTTATTAAGTGGCTCTTTCTCTTGATACTTACCGTAGTACCTCAGAGACTTGTCTTTATACCTATAACATTCCTGGGAAGCAGGGAAGGGTTGCTGTCTTGTTTTGCACTTGAACAACTGGAACACAGAGAAATTTTGACCGAGATGATGAAACTATTTAAGTGTATAATTCCTTGTAGTAACTTAAGGCTCTGTAAAAACAGTGCCCTGAAGGATCTGGAGCAGTTTGCCCAAGATCACGCTGAAATTGTGTAGCAGAGCAGTGAGGCTTGACTTCCCTACACCCGGCTGCACTCTGGTCAACAGGCTGCCTTCCTCTGGATGGAGGCAGACGCTGCACCGCACAGCAGGCTGAGCTGGGGAAGGAGGCTAGTGCCAACCTGCCTGCTGCAGCCGCTCGCCCCTGCCCTGCTGCCTGCCACAGCCACCCCGGCTGCACCGACAAGGGTGCTCCTGTGGGTCCTGTTTCAGGCTGCAGGAGCAAGGCGAGTTTAAATGATGTAAATAGCAGGCCTTTGCTAATTTTGCATGCGATACAGTGCTTCCATGAACAATTTTCCTAGGAAACAGACAGGGCTGAAGGCTGTCCCATTTTCCACAGGTATTGCTGGATCCAGGAGGCTATGCTTGTAGAGTAAGTAACTTTGCACATTTCCATTCTGCCTGAGCCTTCCTTCAGCCCTCTGTGGTTGGAGAGTCAAGAAACAGCTGCTGTGAGCAGAATTTGCTCTTGTGCCGAGACTTTGCTTGAGGAACTCAGTGGTGTGTGTATTGGTGAAGTGTGCTTCAGGCAGTTACTTGCCTCTCGGTGCATTTGACGGTATGAAAACTCTGTTCTGTGTGACTGTTAAAGGGCAGATTTTCAAACAGCATACAGCTAGTCTAGAGAATATTCCAGCTAACAATTTCTTTTTGAAAAGTACCGATTCTCTTACCAAGAGGGGCTGTTTTTGTTTGGTATGGAGAAGTTTCAAACTCTTCCACTCCAGGTCTTAAGGAAGGAGATTACTGCAGCAGTAAGGAGCTAAGGACAGCTATCCACCGACACCTCCGCTTTTCACATCTGGTTAAGTGCATTATGACATTTCTGCTTTTATATATTTACATTAGCTATTGGCTGTGGCCAATAGGAAAGAAAGACAGCAATTTTCATATGCCTATCCATATTCTTATATAGAAAGGGGGTAATATTTTTCTAAAATATACTGTGGGAGTGCTTCTGTTGCATCTCTCATCTAAGTACCTCCAAATTCTCTGCAAATTGCAATCAAATCGGTTGTATGTGGCATGATGAGACAACTAAGAGAATAAGGGGAAATGTGAGATCAGCTTCTGTGTCTTTTATGAATCCAGAGACAAGCACGTATTCCTTTTCTGCTGGGCAATGAGAAGTTCCCATTTTATCGTGATGCACTTGAAATGCGAAGTGGAACTACAGTTTATCCATACTCCTGTTTTTCTGCTAATGTGCTCAAAATGGGGTTTATTTGGCAAATATGCTTTCTTCAGCAGAACTGGAGTCTTCATCTAAACAGCCTTTCCCCATCTAAGCGGGATAGTTAAGTGGAGAAGGAGGTTATTCCTCTATTAATCTCCTGCATGGCTCAGTAAAAGCTCTGGCAGTCTCTTGTGTGACTCTCCTGTGTCAAATGGGAAAAACTTTTATGCCTTCTAGTTCCCACTTCTGTACTTCAGTCCCAACCCCAAATTTACTTCTATGTCAGCTGCCGCCTTTGTTCCCTTTGATGTACCACGGTGCGATCCAGTGAGATTTGAGCTGCACATTTGTGCTTTGTAGTCTCACCTGCTCTCGCTTTGACAGCTCGCAATGGGCAAATGAGGCAGACAAGCAGCTTTCTGGAAAGGCTCAGACTTTGGAAACCTGCAGTGCTGCTCAGCAGTAGTACAGCGACTGCCGAGCTCCTCGGCAAGGCCACATTTCCCCAGAGTCTAAGTGACTACCAGGCACTCTGAAGGTACGCTGAGAGCACTACAGCAATCCTGTCTGTCTGTCCAACAGGCTCGCTGTGACACTTTCTGCCTCCCGCACGCTTCATGCCATCTCTCCTTGATCTG
The DNA here is from genome assembly GCF_047370975.1 of Nipponia nippon. NCBI lineage: Eukaryota > Metazoa > Chordata > Aves > Pelecaniformes > Threskiornithidae > Nipponia > Nipponia nippon. Next base: position 28,006,343 of record NW_028262302.1, read on the forward strand.
CAAGGCCACCCCAAACAAGCTGCTGCAGAAACCTGGAGCTTTTTTTTGTAGGTTTTGTGAAGACAGAGCAAATCTTACTCCTTATATAAGGAAAAAAGGCTTTTCGGGTGTTGGAGGGGAGTTTGATAAAACACTGCATCTTAGTAATGTTAGTTATGAGTCTGTTCAAGGGATGGGGATACTGGCTGGCTGGCACTATTCCTAGAAGGAGCATTTTCCACTGAGCCTGTGATTCCATAGCAGTTTAAGCCAAAATAAATTGGTGTGCTGTGGTCTAGTGCTACCCCTAACCTCTACTTGCACGTTCCCGCTCCCATCTCCTCCCCTCTCCTTTCTGTGCTGGCTCTAGCAAGCCTGGAGCTGTGGATGGGGCAGGGCTGCTCCCTGCGTGCAGCGGGTTTTGCAGTGTGGCAGGAAGGAACGGCAGAGGTGCTGTGTTTCTGTAACACCCGAGAAGCTAAGTCGCCACCTGGCCAAAAATTCTGGGAACTTGGGACCCGCTTTAATCAAATCCACGTGTCCAAACAGGAAGCTACTCAGTGCTGTTCTGCATTTACATGGGTAGTCTAGGACGCAGAGTGGCAAAGAGACTGTTGAGTATTTTTCCTAGTTCTACCACTAATTTACACTCTTTCTGACCTTTGGCAAAACAATTTAATTTGCCGATGTCCAAACTGTACAAAGGGGCTAGCAGTACATTCGATCCCATAGGAAGCTTGCACGGTGCCGCTCTGTGTGGGCCAAGACATTTGAGATCCTTGGACAGAAAGTGCTCCACCTAACCGAATTGCTATAATTATGATTTTGTTAGTTACTTGTATGTTTGTAAATATGGGGCAAGAAGTCTGAGAAAATACCATAAATCAAGAACTCTGGAAAAATGTTAAAAAGAATATTTAATTCCTCTCACTCTGAAGTTTGTAAATCTTAGAGTCCATGTGAGGAAAAAGTATTTTTCTGCATTATGTCACTTTTTGGATTATGGCTAGTGCCACTTCTGTCCCCATATAAAAAATATTGAGGTAAAAAATAAAAGATTGCTTATAATTATGTCCGCCTTTATCTATTCTTTTCTTAAGTGAGGGGGAAAAAAGGATGTCACAGGGAACCCAGAGCATTAGCCTGTCTGGGCTCTGCTGTTCAAAACTGAAGATCCATGAGGTTCGGTATAGAAAAATAAACTGGTAAGAGGAGCCCAGACCAAGCAGCTCTGCTTCTCCCAGCGGTTGGAGTTTGTCAGGGACTAAATGCAGACTTGGCTCTGTGACCCTCATAAGAAAAGCAGAAAAGGTTACCAGTAATGAAAACACTCAGAAAAATGGTATTGTTTCGTATTTAAATGTTTATGTTCTGGCACATGTGCAGTCGGTGAGCACTGTCGGAAGCCTGCTTCCCCCTCCTGCATCTGGGGTGACAGTCTAGGAGTGAAGGCGGGAGACCAGGCTGACAAAGAGCTGAGTATTATCCTGAGGATAAATGAGTTAACCCATCACTGCAAACACTGTGCTGGCGGATTTTAGTGCAATTAGCTCCACAAATACCAAGACATGCAGTCTGCAACCAGACTAAAAGGTCTCCTAAACAATTAGGGGACCACGGCCCCATGGACCCCTGTCATGCACATTAATGTCACTAGCCTTAGCAAAGGGTATGTGTGTGCTTTGATGCCAGGGGAATCCAGAGTTTGACTGCCCCATAAACTTCATACCATTTTTGGTCCCAACTCCCACGATTCAGTGGCATTTTATTTACTGCACCTAATAACATTTAGTCAATAAACACGTACAGGTTGGAGAGAGGGTCTAGTGTGAGCTTAATTACCTCAACTCTCTGCCTTCTCTTTTGTTACGTGCATCATGGATACTTGACAGCATTAACATTCCTGGAATTGTATCTGCCATCCTTTGTAAAAGGATTGAATACTACGCATTAGTTCGGGCTTGTGGGGCATTTGTGTCTCCAACAACAGCTTAATTATGGACATTGTTTACTAATCAGTATTAAATTGACAGACTATGAGGGCTAATCTGGAGATTAACACAATAGCTTGTTTTCATTTTGTTCTTCTAGCAGTTTATTGAATGCAAGATTTAAAACAAGACCCTTTTGTGAGCCTTACCTTCCATATCACAGCTTGTGTGAGCATAAAGATCTGCATATTTCCCTTCTGTAACTTAGAGTGTGAGCACAAACATTTTGCTTAATATAAAAGAACATTCATAAACACCCCATGTTGCATTGGATACTGCTGGATGTAAAAGCAATAAAGGATGTCCTTTCTGTAGGATCAGCAGTCCACAAATCTTTAGGTTCATTTAAGCCTTCTGTTTGTTCTGCTTCACAAGCTACACAGAGTATCATCACTCAAACAAATACCAACAGACCCCAGGCCCCAAGTAGTAATTTGTGTAGTGAGAAGATCTGAAGTCACTGTGTGCAAAGTTATCCAGTGAAAGCTGTGTGCACTTCTGGGACATCTGTTTTGCCCATACAAATTATTAAACTCCCTGATAGTTTTGATTTTCCTATGAAAGATTTCCATCGTTGGCCACAAAATCTGCCCAGAAGCTGAATGTCTGTTCTGCACAGGCAGGTGCCCGTTCGATTATGAGAAATATGAGGGTCCGTTTAGGGAAGAACACGCATCATGTGAAAGTCTTAGGCGTGTTGTGCGTCTGTCCGTCTTGTCTTACTGCAGCTCGTGTGATTTACAGTAATGACAGTGATCTGGCGTATCATGTTTCCAACATATTCACATCTGCATTCAACTCTGATTTTTCAGACTGCTGAAAATACCTTCGGTTCTGTAGTCTGGGAAACTTTGCTTATTGATGGATTACTTAGCTGATTAGGTATAAATGAATGAAAACTCACTTAGTAATAACGAGATAATCTTTTTTCTATTCTCTTACTTTCTGAAAGAGTGATGTAGGGTAGGAGGAAGCGACGCTACGTTGTACTTCACAGCAACAGCAAGGGTGGGAAAGTGGATAAAACAACCAGAAACACGTGGAAAGGGCTGTTACTACCGCTGTCCCAGGCATGGCCATTCTCATACAAAGGGTTTAATGACAACGTGGCACTCCAAATTAAGTTACGGAGCAGCAGTCGTTTTACTTGTGGCAAGAAACGATGGCAAACGTTTCTGCACTGAAATGCCCAGCAGAGTGTCTCCAAAGTCAGTGCTCTTCTGGTCCTTGCACTCCTCATGCTGGAAGTCATTAGTATAAAAACCCTAATCTTTTTTTGCATCCGAGCCACGTGGTATAATCCAGCCTTTCAGAAGGATAAGTCAGTATTTGTGAGCTCACTTGGATTTAATGTAAACAATAAAGGGCTAATTCAATAAAATGGCTTTGACCCATCAAAATCTACTTTCGGGAGCTGTGCTGTAGGCTAGGAGCCCACATGGCGTGCTGTGCATGCAGAAATCTTCAAACCTGCCTGTTTGGAGAACAGCTGACACTGCAGATGTACCAGCCCTAAGAAGAGCCAGTTGTTAGAGATTTTGCACCTTGATTTTGGGGGTCATATGCCTTAATTCTTAGAGAACTTGTTTGTCAAATAAGATGTGACAACTTTTCTGATTTATTCACAGGTCTTAGAAAAAACAAAGGAAGAAAGGGAAGAGAAAAACAAACAGAATAACAATTAACTGGGACAAAAAAGAGTAAATTTTTTTTTTTTTTCATTTTTTCATTTTTGTGTTTAAGATTCTTCAGAGGAGTGTAGTTTTCAGGAAACACTGAATATTTTTACTGATGTGTCTCCTGGAAAAAAAAAAAATCACAAAAATACTCTTAAAAATTAAGGCATCCAGATGCATTTGTTGGCTTCTGAAAATTGAAGCTAGAGGTTTCCAAACGTTTCAGCTCACAGACTCTGAAAAGCCTCCCAGAGGAGGTGTAGACTCTTGCACAGTGAGTTTAAGACTGTGGCAAATCGGCTGTCTTTTATTGTTATGCTGCTGACTCCTTAAAAATTGTCTGTTGGTCACAGGTTGACAGTCAGTCATGTCAATGATTGGTTATTGTAGCAAAGTCAAGTTTTACTTCAGAGCAGCTGTTCCATACTGCTTATTTGGCTTGTTCTTTTACACAGGAGCAGCAGGGTTTTAGAAACGGATTCATATTGGCTTCATACCTGTGAACGTACATCCATAAACCATGTGCGCAAAGGTTAACATCTCTGGTCTCTTGATCTACCTTTTTGCAGTTGCTCCTATTCAAGTCCTTTTTAAGCAACAGCCTGGAAAGGGTGAGCACTAGAATGTTTTCATGGGGCTCTTGGGAAGCCGATAAAGTTTGCCAGTTGATCCAATAAAGCTAAGTCTGTTGCATCAGACCACATCAGTCAGATCAGTTTACATCCTGGCTTTTAAAGTGGGTCTTTGTTTATTTTCTTAAAGAAGTACCTGCTACCTGTACATAGGCTCTCAGGGCAGGAGGGACCACCCCACCGATCATCTATTTCCAACCCCCTGTTTCCGTAGGCCATACAGCGTTTTCTGGAAGCTGGATTAAAGCATTAAATTAGAACTGTATCTGCTCTTTCTTAAAGGCTAAGAAGAACAAAGTCAGCCAAATCCTGTACTAAGATGTTCCAATATTTAATAATACTTATTACAAGGAAACTACTTTTTATTTTAGAGTTGAATTCATCTGTGTCCACTCCATCGAGTCACAGGATTTTGTTATACTTTTGTTAGATCAAGAAGTTCCTGGTTGTCAGGTCTCTTCTCCATGACTGAACTCCTTAAGCGTCATTCATACTATAAGCTTTCCTTTTCAATATCTGAATATTTTTTGTAGCCCTTCTTGGAATACTTGAGGAATATTCCAACCTCCTTCAAAGCATGGGCATCAGAACTAACCAGCTACTCTAACAGATGTCTCATGTGTGTACAGAGGCAGTGTTGCATCTCTGCTTCCACTTCATAGACATCTTAAGATCAAATGAACTATTTTTTGCCACAGCGTCTCAGAGGTTTGTGTCTGTCCATTGCCCCTTGAATCCTTACTGCTTTCCCAGTCAATCTCCCATCCTGCTGGCAAAACCTACATGTTACGTTTCAATATGTATTAAACTGGCCAAGCCATCCGTCCATGATAATACAGTTTTTCTTTCTGTCCATTACAGAAAGAGGCTTGAAAGTGAGTTACCTCACACCCTGATGACAACGGAATAGACGCACGTTACTGCTCGCTTAGACGTTTGGAAGCATTCAGGCTTGTGTGTTCCTGTACGATCTCTGACAACCTAGCAGGTAAGTGTCTTTGCAAAAAATCAAGTGCTCTCTGGCTTCTCCTTTCTTTACAGAAGGAGATGTAACCACTGATCTTAACATTGAGGTTAAGCGACTTATCCCCAAGTTTCAACCATATAATTATTTCTTCTTCAGAGAGAGAAGGAAAGAAAAGGAGGTCTCTAACCCGTTTTTACTACTTCTCCTGCTATTGCAACACAGAGGTTTTAAGTTTAGTCTCTCTCAAACCACAACATCTTAAAGTGCATTTAGGCATTGTCTTCTAGGTCTAGCTGTGCCAGTTTAAGATATTATTATCCTCAGCTATTCTTCACCATGAGAATGTAAAGATTCCTTCTTCCCCAGCTCTTAAAAAATCAGCCAGATTAAATCAGTGTGTGTCCACAACAGTTTTAGTCTCTCTAAACCAGAACTGCCTCAGCATCACACTCACCTCTGCTTTTCCTACTCTCTTCTTCCCACAAACTTTAGTAGCCATCAGATTGTGTAGTGAGGCAGCTTGGAGAAGGCAAAACCATTGATAATTACTCACTTTTTCTTAGGGTTAAGATGCAATCACATTAGATTCCTTTTATAATTTGGGGAGAAATCTCTAGAGAGTAATTCAGACCACCACCAAATTCTGATTTTCCTCCTCTCCTTTTAGGAAATCCGAGGATAAAGTTATATGATACAGTTGAGCTGATCTAACATCTTGCCCTTCCGTTGAAAGAGGTAGTTCTGCTCCTCCCTACTTCCCGCTGTACAGTCCTGCCACCCTTTTTCAGCACCTAAATAGCTGTCTCATGTAACTGCACCCTAAACCATCTCACCATACAGGTCGATGAGCACCAGACGTGGCACAAGAGAGAGAAGGCAGAAGGGTGAACCAGCCTTTTTAGTGACAGTTTACTGTTAGATTGGCTTAGAGGTACCATTTGACCATGTCCTGAAGTTGCTTGTCTGAACTGCTAATCTGCCTGGTTCAGACTGATGGCTGCATTAGGAAATGGCTGATCTCTTGCTGGCTGAGCTGTGGTTTTGTAACCTGCAGCAAAGGAGCAGTGACATACTGTTAGGCTAGATAATGCCTTGAATCGCAGTGCTATTTGCTGATTGAACCCTTGTCCAATTACATACACATTGAGGCATTTCTATCACGATTATCCCATTTTCAACCTCCATTTACACAGTTTGATAAGAGATTCTCAGCCTGTCTTCCAGGAGGTTGTTAACCCTCTGTGTGAGACTAAACCCCTGTTCTCTGTAAAAGTCGTTCCACTGCTCAACAAAACCAGATTTCCCCTCCTTCACTGCTTACTTAATGAGCTAAACTTTCGCTTACTCTTCTTTTCCTTGCTTGGAAAGTTTTCTGAGAAGATCATTCAAAAACCCTTTTCTGCAGTCTGTCAAGAACTTTGGGATGGTGCCTGGTGTAATGTCATGGATGTCAGTGTGGATTGTAACCAAAGAAGTCCTTCCTGAACTTGGAATCTTCCGTGTTCACTGTAATAATATGTTGCCTTCATTCCTGGAAAACTACTAGCTTTTCTATTGTCTGTCTTTTGTCTCTTGCAGATCATCTTAATCAGTTTCCTTCACGGAGTTCTCAGACACGACTGTCTATCGACTTCGGCAAGTTGAGGGCTGTGTCTTTGACCTCTGAAGTCTGTCTGGTTTGAGCCAGTGGCAATTCTCAATCGGTTCCTCCAGCTTCTTGCAAAGCAGTCTCTTCATATGTCTACAATGTCAGGTACGATTAAATGCACCCAGGGGTAAAGATTTTGGGCTTCCTCCTTGCTGTGACATGTTTTCAGTCGTCTTTGGTTTCCTTGTCTATGCTTTTTATGTGATTTCTCTGGGAGAGTGTGTGGGAGTCCCTGTGGAGTGATTTGGACCTGTCTATCAAGGAAAGATGTTCCTCTCGGCCACAAACTTTCTTCTCCACCTGAACTATTACCTTGTACTTCATAAAAGCAAAAATATGTCTCTTTTGAGGGAGGAACTGCAATTTGGCACATCCAGCGTAGTGGCATATAGCTGATGTCCCTGTGTCCATCTGTGTTGCTGATGGGAAGCTGCATTACAAAGCAAAGCCTCAAGCTCAGCTCTGGGAATACTCTCAGAAATTCCGCTGCCAGCCACTTGCTTTTCACTGTTTCCATTCCCTCAGTACCACCCCCTTGCAAAGGGTTACAAATAAGCTTAGGAAATCAAAGTCAACAGCACATCCTTGTACCTGATGCAAACTACTCAAGAATCCTAAAAGCCATCACACAAACCCCAGAAGACCCTGAGGGTGGGCTTTACACAGTCTCCATATGTGATACTGAGGGCAGGGGCATCATGGAGCTCAGCCTGCTGCCAGGCCAGACCAGGACTCCTTCATTGTGACTGTTTGCATGTTCACCGTTAGGAGTCAGGGGTTGATAACTTAGTTTCTAGTGGACAGGCCCATATGCCTTTGTTTCCTGCTTTTCCCAAAGCTATATTTGTGCCCAGATGGAGTCAAACCTGTGTAAATTACTGCCAGTGACAGAGATGCAAATAGCCGTTGGGCTTTTTATTGGATTTCCTTACCGTAGCTCCGCCTTGTGCTTTAGCAAGGAAGCGTCAAGAAAGTAACTGGCCTGCGTTAATTAGAGACTTCTCTTCTGCTTTTCCCAGTGACAGACTATCAGTTGGTAATTACAATGCATCAGGAACCCCCCGCTTGCTGCTGCTGCTTGGTGAAGGAGAGAGGACAAGCTATAGAAGCAGGCTATCCTGAGTGGTTTGAAGTTGTGTAGGGGAGTGTTTACTTCACTCTAAAAATGGAATTTGAACTGTGAGGTTGGGGTTTACAACAATACTATGGTTATGTGGTCTTAGGACACTCTGTGAATTACGTTCTCTTGTGACTGATATTAGATGTGCTACTAACGCAATGTTTAACTAATACACATTGCAGCATGTGCTTGTCTATGCTTCAGAGCAGAAGGAAGTCTGTTCCCATTCTTTTCTTATGTGCAGATGACCTGCTCCACCTCATTAGCTCTGCAGTGCTGGTTGGTGTGCTGGGAAGGATGATCCTGAAGGATCCACCCAGCTGAAAGGGATGCAGAGCGGCAGCCCTGACAAGGCTGCCATCTCCGCTTCCTACATGGGAATTGACTCGATGGGGGGGGGGGGGGAACGTGCAGGGATGCAAAGGAGCAATAAGCTCCCATCTCCCTTGTAGGCATTCAGTGAAGTGAGTAACAATGTCCCAGCTCAGAGTTTTTAAATCGCATACATGCATATAATATTAAACCATATTCTGTAATCAACAGTTCAGGTCCTGATTTGAGTTAAATAGACCTCAGCTGGAGAGCTGACCTTACAGTCCCTATGACATTTGAAAATGCCAGCTGCTGAGTTATTTTAGCTGTATTCTCAAGAACACAATGCACAGCTAGATCCTATGATCAGCCCCCTGAAGGAAGTATAAGTGAAGTGCTGTCCCCTTTAGTTTTGTGGAATTATAAATTTAAAAGACTTTCGATTCTTAAAAAACCTCCTCTGTAGCTGGATGAAAAATACCCCTTTCCTAAAAGCTAATATAAATAACAATCTAACCAGTCAACTAAAATACTACATTAACATTTTGTTGGAATTCTCTGATCTACCTCAGCCCTCAAAAATTGATGTTTGAATAAGGTGTTATTACAATTCAAAACACTTTAGTGAATTTTACCAGATACTGTGGTTTAAACATATATATCATATCTCTTCTGACACCAGTGAGATTTGAGTATGTACTCAAAGGCACTACAATATTTTACTGAACAGGGATGTTATAAAATGTGTCCTTAAATTAAAACATTTGTAATTCTTAAAATCCTAAGTTGGCTAAAGGTCTTTGGTCAGTATCTGTTAGAGTTGATTTGGGCTCACTTGGTACTGTTAGAAGGGAGAAACACGCATTTGGTAGAGATCCAGAGCACCACGTTTCAGGGTGAAGCAAACTTCTCTTTTGTGTAAAGCAGTTGTTAAAGTCTCAGAACGAGAGATTTGTACTGGGAATGCCGTTGGCATAGTGATAACTATCAAACTGAATGGAGTCTTGGAAAGAATAACACTTGATAACAGCTGTGTTTGCATTGAACATTTTTAGAGTTCAGTTCAGAGCAGTTCTGCACCATATATGTAGAATTTTTATGCAGAATTTGCATACAGAAAGCATGGAATGCTCTTTACTGGGTAAATTATTTGCTTCTGCTATTTATTACACTCCCCCCATCCCCTGGGCACACGTGGCTGCAAGGATTTCAGTTAGTAGAGAAAACAGGTGTGCCTGGTCAGAAGAGCAAAAAGCATGTATTCAAGGGAAAAGGAGGATTTTTGTTTCCAATGAGATGTATAATGCAGTCCTCCCTCTGGGTCCATCTAAACTGACCTTTTGGCAAGAATGAATTAAGGCATAGATACCATGGCCCATCTTTACCTCATCTAATGGAGATGCTTTAATTCTGTCCTTATTAGGCAAAAGATTTAAGTACAGTCTTAAGTCAGGAAGGTTGTTGTACTAGGCTTACTCTCTCCTCTGAGGAAGAGGGGTTCCTATAGGTGGTACTTCAGGTCAGCTACACCCTGAGCCATCTTCTCCCTCTTTAGAGGGACCAACAGGGAAGTTGCATGATAAGACCGAACCGGTCCAACAGCTCGCTTCAGGTGAGAGGGGCAGTCTCACTCCTCTTCCTTGTCCTTCTTCCCAGCTACGTGGATTGATTTCCTCTGTTGCAGCAGCTCTTGTGCTTGCCTGACTGCTTAATAAAACCTGAACCAACTCACCAATCTGGAAGAAAAGTACCCTTTTTCTTTGGTCAGGTGGAGCAAAAACTTTCCTGCAGGCTGAGTGAGTTGCATCAGGGGTCAGGGGAGTGCCAGGGAGCACATAAAGAACACTGCGATGTGAAGGATTCTTTCCTTCCAGCAGAGCTCGCCTCAGAAGGTTGTCTGAATTCCTGTTTCCCAGGAGGCGAAGGATGACAGCACAATACTCCACAGCCTGTGAATCTCACCTCATGTTATTCCTGGGTTTGGATTCGGAAATGGAAGAATTGCGGACATACAGCTTCTTTGGAGTTCTTCTGGCAGTTGTGTTTTTCCATGAGCCTCAAAACAACAGAAGGTGAAGCTCCCAGAGCTGTGCAAGTCCCACCTGCCTCCCTACTCCAAGGATAGCATAACCTGAATGTGTTGGAATTTGGCTGAAACACTGCAACTAGTATTCTTTTTCCTGCAAAAGGTACCGTCTGATTTTAACGACCAAAAGTGTTAAGTACCTGCGTTTTACATGTCATATGAAAGATAGCATCTCTGTCAGCGGCTGCTGTTAATACCATTTTGGGTCATGTACTCTGCAGTGATTTAGAAAGTAGGATGCAGCTACTGGCTCAGCAGCATCGCTTGCAGCAGTTCAGGTGTTCTTCAGAGGCTGCTGCCTGAAACACTGGCCTGATCCCACCCGACCTGCATAGCTCATGAAATCTGATGGAATTTCTCAAAGGCACTATGACTAACTGATTTCACCTGTGTCTGTGATAATTGTACCTTTTCTTTTCCTTATGAGGGAGAGGTACACTGAGTGATAGCAGTAATACCAGTTCTTTTGGTATTTTTGCTTTTCTAATCATGGTTTAATTTTTGAGAGTCTTTGAGTCGGAAATTTTTTCCTTCTTCAGTCTTTCTGCAAAGAAAAAATATCTCAGCAGTAGATTTTCTTGTAGGCCAGCAAGAAGAGTGAGTGGTGGAAGCAGGAACATACGCTTCTGCTACGGTTGTGCTACCTATGTAAAACCTATAGCCAGGTTTTAACTCCTGGTCATTGCTTGTAGCTATCTTAGGCTTCTGAGTTGTAGTCCTTATGGCATTTAGCCTTCGGCAGCTGAGAAGGTTGCCAATTCCCCACTGTGCACCCAGCCACTCAGCTGCACTCATAGCTCCACAGCAGAAGCAGTCGCATGGGTGATGTGGCTTAGCCGTCACCATTGACAGTCCAGTACAGGAAGAAGAGAGTGCGAGTGGGGGAAACAACTGATGTGAAACAGTGAGGATGCAGGAGGGTTTCAGCAAAAAAATTAGCAAAAGGCACAGAAAATCCACACAGAACCATGGAAAGTTCTCTCTATGCACAGTGTCACCACATTCAGAAGAGCAGAAAACACAGTACCTGTCTTCTGAACCAGAATTTTGTCTTGAATACAACTGGTTTTGCTTGTTTTAAAATCAGTTCAACCATTAAAATAGTGCGAGACAAGTAGAAACCATCAGAAAACTGAACTAGCATGGAAGTTCTCCTGCAGGTAGTTGGTGAGGACAATGCCTGAATGTCCAGAGGTCCTTGTGTTGATTGTTCCTGTTCTTATCAACTGGAGATTCAGTCCATCTTATTTCTTTAGTCTTCCTTCAATGCCACATAGGGTTAGAGGTGGCGTTAGGTACCTCTTGGGGTCTAATGACCCTAGAGTTGAGACATTCTCTCTTCCATGTGGCTGAACACTGGTATACAATCAGATTTCATTTGTGGAGCAAGAGTAAACTTATCTTCCATGTTCCTCCTTTGTATGCAACCTATAAAAGGCTTCATTGTTTTAAAAGAAAGATCGTGGGCTAAGGGAGAGCTGTGCAGTTTTGGAAACATCTTTTTTATTTTTGTTCAGGCTAAGAACAGCATTCGTCTCTTAAGGCTGCATTTCACGTCGAGGGAGGCAGCCTGTATTCCCATGGTTTGAAAGGGACAGAGCCTCTGTGGGGTAGGACTTCCCCACTCTCAGTGTCCCCTTGTGCTTTCCAAGTGCTTAGCATTCCTTACAAAGTCTTTTGTGGTAGAGAATACTGTGCTCTTTTAACCAATTGGAGGGGTGGCGGTGCTGGGGGGAATATAATAGGCCGAGAAGTATTTCCTTACTGTGCTAGATGGTTTGTTTAGGCTTCCACCCTGCTGCAGGGTCTGAAGGCATGGACCCTTACAGGCCCAGTGGGACGCCCTGTGAACAGGAGAGGTCTCCTCTGCTACCACATCCTTACGTGTGGCTTCACATGTAAAATCCACTATCAGCTGTAGCACCTCCATATACTTAAACTGATCAAACAGTATAAAGGAAAGGAGCTATCAGGTATAAATCCCAGAATACTGATAGGCAACTTAGTTACTGAGCAGTAGGCAGGTGCTAGTGTTCATTTCAGGTGGTAGAATGATTATTAAATCCCAGATCACTTGAATCTAATAGGAAATGTGAGAAGAACAAATAAGGAAATAGCTTCTGAGATGAAAAACATTTACGTTTACACTAGAGACACAATAAGCAAATTATTGACTTCAAGAATCCCATTTTCAGGAGGCTGTGAAAAGTGTCAGGAGAAGGGTCCAGAGATCAAAAGGAGACAAAAATGTTAACAGATCTTCCTGAGAACAAGAGTGTGGCAGCGGGAGACTTGTTAGAGCCATCTAGGGTGACAGCATGGAGGGGAGAGAGACGTACATACTCTATAAGGTAATCTAAAGACATCGACCCTCCCTGCTTAAAGCAAAAAGGGCTGAGAGCTGGCAGTAAGCACCAGTAAGCCCTGGGGAACTACTAAACAGCTGTATTGCATACATTGGTTTTAAGATTTGTTTTCTCAGAATAGTTTGGTTGTAAGATCTGCCCAGATTCTGGAGATCTAGGCTTTTCACACCGACAGTGGTAGAAAACAACTAGCATCCTTGGAGCAAAGTATTTTTAGTTAGAACATGAGTCTGTGTACAAAAATCATCTGTGGATCAAATATTATTTTTCTAACTTAAAGAACTGATTATCTTCAACATCCAGTTTTTCAAAGCTACAGTGAATTATCACAGCTTTGCCCGCAAATCGTGTATCCATCCATCTCTTCATCCACACAAACCCAGCATAAATCGTAAATTTAAGCATACGCTCAGGTGAGTGATGTTTGTTCAACACTTGGTGCAGTGAGGTGCAACAGGAAGGCAGTAGATGGACTGATCTCAGGAATCTGTCAAGAATAAATGTTATTGATAATAAATGCTGAATATGCAGCCAGCATATATGCAATCGAAAACAGCATTGCATTTGTTGCTGCTGTTCTATTTATTTCATTCATTTTCATCCATACGAAGTCCTAACAAATACAGGATTTATTCTGAAGAAATCCCTACAGACTTCTTTCCTTTTAGGGGAAGAGCAAGGTCCTCAGTCTCAGGGTAAGAACATATTAGAGGTAGGAGAAAGTGACCGGGGGTGGGGGAAGTAGGTGTTTCCCAAAGGTATGCTGATTTGGGAGTTGAGAGAGGAAAAGAATTTGCTGGAGTCTTGTGAGAAACAAACGCCCCTTGGGATAATCCAAACTAATAAACCCTCTCTTTTACACTATTAAGAAATTTCTTCCTACATTCTTAATGTACCACATTTCCTGATACTAATGATGTGGGTACTTTTTTCCTCAAATATGTCAATCCCATTACACTTACTATTCAATAAAAATCTCATTTCTCCCCTTAAGATGCAAAGGAACACAAACAACAAGAAACAGTTTTGTATTTTGAAAGACTTGCAACTCCACTTTGTTGTATCCCAAGTAATTTAATGAAATAGTAAATACGGTTTTACCTCTGACTTTCGACAAGTTTCTTGATGTAAAATGTCCGTTTAACAGCTGTGCTACCAACGTGAGCTCAAAACTCAAAACATCCGTGTTCTCTGAGCTATACCTCAGCAATGGCTCGGAATCGCTTCCCACCCGTCTTCGGCTGCCGCACGTGCACTAGGGCAGTCAAGTGCAAAGAGCTTGGAACTGCCCCCCATGTTTGGGCACAGCGTGGGAGAGAGCCAGGATGCCAGAAGTTAGAGGATGCGCTAACCAAAGGCTAAAAAACCTGTGGCTTGCGAGCATCTACTCGTGGTTTGCAGAAGTCTGTGTGGCGTAGCTGTTTTCACCTGCTGAACTGCAGAGATAAAGAACTTTCTAGTCATTATTCGGAGATTCCCTTTCCTCATCTCCAGGTGTGAGTAGGAAGAGTGAAAGCTCACGTAAATACAATGCGGAGAAGAGTAGCTGCTTTCTTTAAAGGTGTGTTCCACATCTGAAAAACCCTGAAAATCCCCACTGTAGTCCTAATATTCAAAGAGGAAGAAGGTGACTGGGGACAGGAGGAATGTTTATGCTAATGGGATCCCACCTCCTGAAGATGCTGCTCTTTTAAAGAAGGTCTGCTTCTCTGAAGAACTGTGGAGGAAGGATATCTTTCTTTGCCACGGAAATCTGTAGGGCCCAGCCACATTACGCAGTTGGCAAGAAAACAGGCTCTTAAAGATCACTTCTGTTGAACTTGATAGGAACTGTGTCACTGACTTCAGTGGGACCTGGATCAGGCCCTAATCTGTTAAAGAAATAACAGCGACATGACTGTTTTCCCTTCTGGCCCCCTACTTTTGGCTCTTCTGCCCACCACAGTGTTTATACTTTCTCAAGCTGGGCTGGCTTGATCGCAGCAGCACAGGCTGCGTATGCCTCTGACCCAGGAGGCTCTAACAGCAGAGAGAAAGCATTGTGCTGCAGCTTTTTGCTCAGGCAGCTCCTCCAATTATTAAGGGAATAGCCTCAAAGAATCTAAGGAATCGCAGATATTCTGGGGGAAAAAAATCTGTTGGCTGGAAGAGTGACTGTGTCGAAAAAGAAAAGAATGAACTAGCATCTTGATTCAACATGTCTGTTATATCAATCATTTACTCTGAGTGGGTAGCAAAGATATGATCTAATAGGTGCAGGATTCTTATTTCCTGTTAGAAGCTGAGCATACCTTTTGTGTGAAATCAGAATGTTTTTATTTTGGTTTATTCACCAAATATTTTTATCAGCTAATTTCAATGGTCATGTGGCAAAAAGCATATAGGTTGTTATGTTTCAGACCATATAAATCTCTTTAAGATCTTCTAGCTCTTTTTATAGTATATATTCTCCAAAACTTTCAAGCCTTGTGCTTTCTAGTGATGTGCTAATTTTCTCCCTGTGTTGCCCAAGCTCAGGTTCATACTTAGGTATAAGAGTCGTTCTTTTCCTTTGAGAAAATGCTCGTGTATGTACAGTTAATGATAGCGCAATCATCCTCAGGGTTTAGTTCTCTCACACTCAAGAAAAAAAGATATATTAGAATAAAATGGCAAGTGCCATCATCTGCTCTAGAAATCAGTGGTGTACTCACAGCGATAAGCAGCTGGATCAATATCCACTGATATTTAGGCATCCAGCTACCCATGGATTTCACTGGGAATTCAGACACTTAATTAGGATTTGGTTTGAGTATCTCCGTGCACCTGGCTCTATGCCTGGTATGAAGTGTTAGCAGGATCAGCCCCCTCAGCTCATATGCTCAAATCTGCCATGATCTTTCTGTAGGCAAGCCCGTGTGCTCCCCAGTAACTTCAGTGGAGTCAGGAGAGCCTGGAGGCTGCTGCTGTGGAGCTCGTTTTAGAATCTGAGTCTAAGTTTTATTATGAATGAGGAGCTTTCCATCTTTTTTTTGGTCTGTGTGGTGATTTCTTTGCCTCTAAGGTATCACAGAAGCAAAAGAATTGGAATAGGTTAGCAAAATACAAGACACAAGCAAGTAATTGTTTCTGTAATCAACTTTAAAAGGCTGGGACACTGAGTTTCCTTCGAGGCTGGTTCCTTTCTCCTCCCTGGATTTAGAACCAGTTAGCGTTATCTGTAGGCAGCGCAGACAGTGTTAGGATGCTGTAAACGGTCCCACTGGAACAGGCTTGGAGTGACTGGAGTGACTGGCTTTGCTCAGGAGGCAAAGCTGTAGCTAATATATCCCAAGCAGGAACCAAACAGCTCTTAATGCCAAGCCAGCCTTGCATTGACCTTGCCAAGCCATGACCTTGCATCTGATTGTATTGCAAGATGTGTAAATAGACAAATGAGCTCCACCTACCAAACAGTCCAGATCAAACCGAAGAACTGCCATATCCTTGGTAGTAGTCTTTCTTTCACCCAGCTTTGTGTCATCTGCAAACTTCAGCAGCAGCAATACTGTCTCTTCCTTTGAACTCTGGAATATTATTATTTTTTGATTTATTCTGTCAGCTCCACTACTTTTAACCAAACAAATTTATAATCATGAAAATATTTTAAGCATTTAAGACTTGCATTCCATTTCATCAAGAGGATTGATACTATCTGGGTTGTAGCCTTTGCCTTTATAACTGATTGCATCTCATCATGACCTTATAATAGTCTTATCTGGAATTCATGCTGAGTGGACCCTTTTGTAGTTACCCACCATTCCCTAGTTTTATAGAAATGTTGGTGCATAAATTATTTTCTGCAAATCCTCTGCTTTTGCAAGATTTCTTAAATAAAAACCGTACAGGCTCAGAGCTCCTTGGACAACTCTTCAAAGCTCTTAAGTGTAAATTATCTCATACCTGAATCCAGGCACAAGACAGTAGGATAGTAAGTGCTATCAGGAACCCAGGCGGGGAGTGAGCACGCGCGCATTCGTAAATACATCGTGTAACAGTGGGCGTTATACCCATAGAATGTGTTTGTGGATTCAGCACTGAGATTCTGGGCTGAAATCATAGCCTGGCTATGTCCTCTCCAGGTTGTTTTCAGGGCTGTAACAAGCCCTGCGGTAACGGAAGGGGGATCGGGGAACTTCCTCCATGTGTAACAACCCTATGTAATCTACTGTTTTCTGCTCCACATCCAGAACCCAGAATGGCTCCAGCAGAAGATATTATAGCCTTGCCCTGCTTCTATCAGTCTTCCCTCCTTGTGTCATGGCTTGAAAAGGACTACGCATAAAACTGATGACACCTCCGCAGCAACGTGGAGCTTTCTTTAAATGCCTCTAAGGCTTGGAAAGCAAAGATTGCCGTAAGGTAAGAGGCCATAGATGAGAGAGTTCTTTCCCCTATTTTCTTTGTACTTTGGCAGTGTTTACCAGCTCATCCTTTGTATTTTGAGACTTAGAAGAGAAGTTCAGCTGTTTTGCTGGTTAGTGCTTTCTGCAGACATTAAGAAACCAAACTGTAGATTAATCTCTAAACAGTTAATGTACATTTCTAGAGGAGACGACTGAGAGAAAGGTGCACTATCTTTATAAAGAAAAAAAGGAAAAGCCCACTCAACAATTACTTTTCAAGACAAACATTTAGGCAATTTGCCAGAAAAACGTAAAATGCTGTCCGTCATCTGCAATGCGCATCTTGCTCTTGCAGCTTCTCCCAGCGACTGCTTTCAAGCCTTTGAATAAAACCTAGAAGAAGTTGTATTTCAAGGAATAGCCCTGGAAAGCCTTGATTCATTGCTTGCGTTCGGGATTTGTGAGATGTACTATAATTGCATATGTTATTACTCTTGCAATATTTTGTATTACGTTACTGCATGTTTATAGACCAAAACTTTACAGACAGATAGAAAGCAGCCTGAGAAGGAGGGGGGACATAAATCAAGGTATAAAACTGCCCCGAATAATATTTTATGTTTCACTATATTGACCTGGAATTACAGGATAAAGACATTTTCCACTGGTGCACTGTTCTTTTCTTGCTTTCTCTGTGTGTCTGTTTCAGGCTTGTTGGAGTTCTTCATTAAATCCAGAATCTGTATCAAATGAGCTGTAGTACGCTGCAGCACATAAAGGTTTCAAAGCAACAATTACTCTATTATTTCAGCAGAGATTACCTGTTTGAAATGAAACCCACACCGAATCCTTTCTGACCTGGTCCTTATTGTGATACTGATAACAGGCCACACTTTCCAGTCTTTATCTTACCTCCTACAGGGTAATCTTTTCTTCTGGAGCTTAATTCTGCTAATAGCACCCTTGACTGGTTGCCAGACAACAAACACAAGCAGGTGAAAAATGAATGGCTCCAGTCTGACCACTGATAACTGCTAAAGACTTTTTATTCTCAGAATTCCCTCCAAAATATACAAGTTGACTGGTGGACGATCAATTACATTCCTTGTATGCTTCTCCCTCCTTCAGACTGGTTATTCTTTGAAAGAAATTGTGATGATCTTTTCTACAGTTTCAGATTCTTTTTTTTTTCTCCTCCAAACAACAGTAAATAGTAATTCCAGATGGTAGAAATTACTTTTAAATTAAACCAGTTAATACAGGGAACGTATGCTTATCTAATTCCCCTGGTTTAAGTGGTAACGATACGATGGAAATGGGTAAAACTGATGTGCAGTGAAGGTATGCAAAATAGTTTGAGATTGTAAAATGCTTTTTCCCCCCCCCTTTTCTGATTTACTGTCCATGAAAATGAATTATAGACTCGTGAAGAAAACAGAAGTTTTTATTTGCTGAACTCAATAGGCTGCTTTCTGGGGACTTGAACTCTGCAAAGTGCTGGAAAAAAAGATTACTGCATTCCACTTACAATTTTTCTGTTTGAACCAAATGGGAGGGATGACAGTATGCTGTGCTCTGCCTTTCTGCTTCCCAAAGAAAATCTCAGGACTGTTCGTTGTTCCTCTGCTGGGGGTGTAAAAGGCAAGCCCTGAAGCACGTGCTTAAAAACTTTGTGAAATTGTGCGTTTGAGCCTGGACTTGGCTTTAAACAGTTCCTCTTAAAACCAATGAGCGCAGAAGATCCTTAGCACCTTGCAGGTTTGGACCGTATGCGAATCAAAGCCATTCTCAGACGGAGGATGGTGTAAATGGACCTGGCTTCACTGGGATCAGTGAACATGCATTAATTTACACCAGCTGAAGATTTGGTGGGGACTCATTTGTTTCTTCCAAAGTGATTTTGCTTTTACCGTTTGAGTATATGATTATAAGGTAATGAGTTAGTGCTGAGGGGGAATATGGTGGGCTTTGCTGGAAAATATAAAAGTATCCACTGTTCCTTCAGGGAAATCATTTTAATAGATAACAGCATGTTGTACAATGTTTCATCAGTGATATTTAGATCTAAATTAGGAGCAGTTGTGAGATGGGTTGCCGATTTTCTTGTGATAAAAGGGAAATAGTTCAAGAAATATAGACCAGATGTTATCTTAATCCAATCCTCATGTACAAGAGCACACTATGAGACAGTAATAATAGTCCCTTCTACCTGTTTCTAATTTTCCTGGTCTGAAACACCCCCTGTGAAAAATAGATTAAACCAACACATCATTTATGAATCGGCACTAGGCGGGTTTGAGTTTGTATGGAATGCAGCATGCGTGGCACAGACCGGAGGGTGCAGCCACTAGATTTTGATACATGTTTAAAAATGCTCGTTTGACAGTAATGTTTAAGACAGCAGCTCTTAGTGATTTAAAAGGAGAGTAGCCAGTTTGGGTTTGAATCAGGCGTTTGGTTCAGCATATCCCTACACAGTTTCAAATTTGTCATCAGTGTTTCTAGGCAGTATATGTTATACAATCCTCAGCAGGCCAAAAAAGAGGGGGTTGATCCTCAGCTGCTGTAAATCAACACTGATCCATTGATTTAGATGGAACTACACTGATTTGTACCATCTCATGGTCTGGACAAAGTGTATTAACTTTCCCCATGAAAATCCTTCACAACAAAAAGCTCCATTCACAGTCCTACTGGATAAGCACTAACTAATGTGTCTCTGTTCTCGTAATAATGTTTAATACCTGCATCATTTCCTACTTGCTGGGGCAGTCGAAACATTACTCTTTGCTTTGACGTAAGAAGTTGAGTGCTGCGCATTTGTAATATTTGGGACAGCTTTTTCCATAACTCCCTGTCTGAGCTAAAACATTTTGCTGGAATATTCATGTCTCTTGGCATCAATATGCCAAGGAGGCATTTGGGCAGCTGTCTAGCGACTCAGGAGACAAGACTTTTATTTTCCTTTGAGGAACACAGTCATATGAAAATACTTTCTTCAGCAATATTCAGAACTGTAGGAACTACTGGGGTTTTTTTGTTCACTGGAAATAGCGATAGCTGTGGGGATAGCAATAATACCAACAACAGTGTTAATAAGACTGCTTTATCTAGAGTAGACACCTTCACATTTTGGACTATTTCAAACTATTTTTCAAGCAGAGCGAAATCCTGTTTTCCAGATCAGATATTTTCATATTTCTATGAACAGAGGAAACAAGAGCAGGCGATGAGACAATTAATCTTCAGAGACTGCCCACACAGCTGGCTGTCTGCTTGCGAGGACAGAACCAAAGTTTTCCTTTTGAAACTAACTCCTTTGCTCTTCATTTATTTTTAAAACGAATATATAGCATTGCAAGTGGATTCACCCCTCTGTTGGTTTTTTCTTTTTTTAATTTTTTTTTTTTTTCCCCCAACAGCTTTAAAGATAAATGAGCAGCAAGCTTGTGTTGGAAAGGATGGCTCTGAAGGGCCAAAAAAGGCTGTAGCTCACACTGGAGAGCTGGAATCTCATGGATTCCCATAAAAGGTTCATAATTTGACTGTGCATCTATAAAGACTCATGGATGATGTGTCAACACAGGAGGGAAAAAGTGTTCAGTATTCCCGTAGGAGAATATTTTTATTGTGTTTTAACCTGCTAATTCAACAGCTGTCGTTTTCTTTATATTGTGTGTGTACCTCAAGGCCCTACTTATCTTTTGAGGGTCTAGTTTTGTTGGACTCTGTACAAATGCATGCACTGAAATTCTCTCGAGTCAGGCAGCGTAGTAAGATGAGGCAGGTGGATCAACAGGAATGGGGATGGGATCATAAAGGAATGGCACAAGAAGATGCAAAAATAGAGTCCAAGTTGTCACATGCCCTGGACTGCTCACATCAATGGGAAAGCTGTCATTTGGGATAAGAATGCTTTGGAAATATAGATGGAAAACTTGATGGATTAAAGTAGTTAATGAGAGGAAGAAAAATGTGGAGCGGTTGAAAATAGTTATAGGAGAGAGAATCCGCCTGGCAGGCAACCTGTTGATTGGGAAAGCTCGAAACGCTGCCGCAGCAGAGATGAATACGCACATCTAATCAAAATGCAAAGTGCAGTTTAGAGATTTCAGTGCTAAAAGGCACCGATGGTGGTGGTAGTGGGGTACGTAGGTTAATACTGAAAGCGTGTTATTAGTAATGACCAAAGACCTTTAGCCTCCTGTCCAAAATCCTTTTTTACTGTATAGAACGGGAAAGTAAACTCTATCATGTTGGGCTATTTAGTAAGCTATTAGTGCATTCATCTTTTCATCATTTGACAGGTGGAAGTAGTAGTCCAGCTTTTAGTTTTAATTATAAGGGATTCCAGATGTAGAATAGGACATAAATTAAAACCAGATCTACTCATATGTCTTTTCAAAGTAAGCCAACTTCAAGGTATCTGCTTTTCATTTCAAAATGTTATTAAAGCTATTACTAAGAAATTCATAGTCTTAGCATGCTCCAATAATTGACACCTTTAAAGTGACTAAACAGATTTAGAGTGTGCAGAAAAGTAAATTTGTCTTAGAGAATGACTCTAATCATCCATTTACATATAATGGACAAATCAGCGTTTGCGTTTCGAAAGGCCGGGTGAGCAGTCTGTCTAGATGGCTCTTTCTGACTACTCCTCCAGCCTGGTCTGACTGCTGGCTGTTGGGTTGTTTCGGTGATTACACTACCAGGCAAGCGAAGATAAAGAATTAAGGGCTAATCCGAAGCCAGTGAAAGTCAATGGGAGTCTTTTGATGAGCTTTCTGTCATAGTCTCCTCCTCTCAAGTTGACTTGAGCTGTGTTACATTATGTTGGAAGTTGCTTTTTTTTTTTTTTAAAAGAAAATTAAATCCAGAACCATTTTTTTTCCCCAGTGATAGTGTTCGTAAACCCCTAACTGTGTAAAGAAACCTGCAGATTCCTTTCTGAAAAGCCTTTCTTTCCCCAAGACCTATTTATCTAGAGATACGTTACAACCATGCAAATAACGCTGTACATCTGACTTCATAAAAAGTCTGAGGTTTCCAATAATTAGAATGATAGCTGGCAAGTCTGATAAATTAGAGAAATAACTTGTTTGGTGTAAACTGAGCCTGTTTCTGAGGCAGAAATGTTAGGCTTTTATCCTCTGGAGTGTGATTGAAAGGGTGAGAAGTTAATTTGGCAGCTTCGCTTCTATGGTTTCATAATGTTTCTCCTCCCCCCTCCCCTCAGCTTCGGGGAAGGACTGTGATTTCAGTACTTTGCGCCTGCCCTCATACAAGGCAAGAGCATGACCCGAAACGAAACCCCTCTCCCCAGGGCACATCCTGAGCAGTAACAGCTTGGCTCAAGTGTTTCTTATGAACAGCCGTCCAGAGCACTTGATCTAAATCATGCCATTTCCTTCACAGTATGGCACAGTTAACAAGTCAGTGCATCAACACAATCTGCAGATGGCAGTTCAAAAGGTGCACGTTCCCCAGCAAGATAAAGGGCAATGAGTTCCATGGGTTAGCTCATTACTTGGATTCAGGCAGGGGCTCCGTAGGGGTGTGAGGGAGGAAAAGGAGGCAGGCAAACCTTGAGAATGCATGTCTACACAAATAAAGCCAGCCTTGCAAGAAGCACGTTATTGAAGTAAACTGCAAACAGCTTGCGGAGCATGGCTTCCTTCAGAGGTGGCTTGCTTCGCCTCCGAAAAGCAAGAGGAAAAGGGGAGTGAAACCAGTGGCGATACGCGGTGCCTGTGCGCCTTTGCTTATCCGGGAGGCCTGGCAAATACGACACCATTTCCTAAGCAAAGCCCCAAAATTCAGAAGAGGTAAGCGAGCTACCAGCAAGGGCTGGGGCTCGTGGTTGCTCTGCATCCTGCCTGGGAAGGAACCTGTTTTCTGGAGCGCCGCAGAAGGGCTTCTAGAGAGCAGTGTGCGCTCCTGCGCAGATTACATTAGAGCTAAACGTCCAGTGAAGAATCTCTGAGACATATTAGTCCTTTAGACTTCAAAACAAGCTTAAATTGGAACCATATTGCTGGAATACTTCTTAGCTAACATTTATATTACTTCAGTTACCAAATCCAGACTAAGTCCCAGGACTCGGCAGGGGAGGACATAATATATTAGGAAGTAAGATGGGGGTGTGCACTTCTGGCCTCCTATTTTATATAAATGTACAAAAAGTTTCCTCACACTAGCAAGGAAATGACTACAAGGCCCTAAAATGCCGATTTGCAGCGGCAAAGGAGGGAAGTCCGCTGCCCCTCCTCCCCTCTCTCCCCTGACCATTCTGTGTGTGCCATGCCTTGGGGATAGTTTGGATTACTTGGAGTAAGACCGTTGCATAGAAGCTCAGGTATCAGAGCAGATAATTATACACATATAGCTAGATACAGCAAAGGTCTCGGTGAATTGTCAGAGGATGAGATACATCTCGGGAGACCAAACAAGCCTCCCCTATACTGATCTTTGTAAATGAATCTCTTTGGGAACTATCAAGATGGTGCTTTACCACGATTTTCACTGCTGAGGAAAAAGGAGCTCTTCCAAGCTGTCTGTTTTCCAGGTTGTATCAAAAGCTGGCGAGTGAAGGTTTTTTTCTTTCTGAGCTTATGTTAGCATGAGTGCACTGACAGGCGCTAACATATGTGCTGATCTCTGAGTTCCTGCAGCAGAGAAGTTCAAGGCAGGTTAGGCAAGAGAGGAACAGTAACCCCCCTTCCCCTCCCCATAACTTCAAATCTACAAAGGCTGACTTTCCGGTGAACTCCCTGGTCTACATCACGATTCTTTTGGAGAAACAGTGCTAAAACTGGGAAGGGCAAATCCTGAGTGGCTGCTAGGCAGAGGTGTGTTGAACTAAGTTCATTCCTTGTGTAATTTGATTGATTTAGTAGAGTTATGCCAGAGAGAAATTTGGCTGCAGGCTTTTGGGTGATGTGTCATGTTTCTTTATTTAACTTATCGAACAGGTGCTTAGCAACAGCATCTTCCACTGTTTTATCCAGAGATCTTCACTCCTTTCTTTCATTAGCTGTTCTTTAATATCCTTCCAAGCTGCGCTGAGTTAAAAACTGAGCCAAGACTTCAGGCTGTGCCCCACTGGGACACGCAGGTACGCAGCACGTTTCACCAGGCCCTGTATCCATTTCTTTCTTACAACAGTGCCTGGTAATTGCTGTTTTTCTCAATTCAGTGAGATAAACGAAGGATAAAGAGCTGTGAGTCTCAGAGATTTTTCTGGATTTGGTGAGTTCAACCTTAAGCTAAAGCAGCTGAAGAGGACTTCAATGGTAAGGAGCTGAACTTCGTTTCATTAGAAATGTTCCAGCTTCTGCTGAGATCAGCAGAAAACAAGTGAGCCCCAAAGGTTTCAGACCTGAGCTGACGGGCAGCAGTCTTCAGCAGTGGTTCAGGTTGTTCACAGCCACTGCACAGCGTGCCATCTCTAGACCGCTTTTTAAAAGCTGCAGTTTCTGTGCTAGAAGTATCTTTGCCCAAACAACAGGTCTAGGACATGCACATGTCTTTAGGCACTGCAAAGCAGCTATTTATTTCTCCCTGTTGGGCAGCAGCCTTCAAAATATTTTCTGTTAGCTGTGGAGTGCAGTGCCCAGAGCACTTTCAACGAGGTGGCTTGAATGCCATAGGGCTCTGCCTCGGCTAAATAGATCCTGCTTCGCTTTCAGAGGTATCTTTGGTATTTCAACATGGTATTTCATGATGCTGCGCTGTACATCATGTGTACCAGGGTTGTAAGAAATACTATCTTTTCTATCGCTTTTCCAGTCTCTCTTGAGAAGACACGAGGCAGGAGAGATGAACAACCCTTGTGCTCAGCCTTTCCTGTATACAAGCGACAAAGCCCCGTGCCCTCTCTGCTCTGTCTGTGTCTTTTCACTGGTGTGGAGCACAGCTTGCCGTCCCATGTAGGTGGTGGAGGACCTCATTCATGAGATCTATGGCAGCCGCAACCTGCCTAATCTCTTATCTCTGTGGCTGTACCCCTCACAGCCATTGCTTGCAGAGGAAGTGGTGTTTGCTTTCTTATGTTACACCTTAAGTTTAGCCTAGTAAGGTACACCTGACAAATGTGTGTGACTTATGAAAAGGATTATATGACACGGTTGTTTGTAATAGCAGGAAACAGAACTTAGTGAATTAAGTCCCTTCCATCGTCATCTTCCTGTGATTTCCCTCCTAATGATGGATGTCAGAGAAGAATATGCTTTATTCTGGTAGTTCTTACTGATCAGCATGCTCATATTTCTTAGAACTACAGTGGAAATCTCTGGTGTTGTGCTGAAACAGAATCTCAGACCCTCACGGTGCCTTAGTCTTCCAGAAAGCATTCTGCATCTTTATCATGAAACATCAGCGTTATGATAGCTCTGAGAAGCCCTGGGGGTAGGGACTCCGGTGAGCAAAGAGCCATAGACTGAGACATGAAATAAAGAGATCGATCTCACATAGGCAGTCTGCAGCAGAGCTAGCACACAGACCTGGGTCTCCTGCCTCCCGGTCCCATGCTTTCATCGTGAAATCACTCAGTTCTTTCAGCTGGATCTCCAGGCTCTGTGCTTAGCACTGTAGTTTCTCTGTCCCGTATGGAAACCCCAGGGCTGGGCTTCACAGAGTCTCTGCAACTCTATCCCTTTGGACTGTAATTGATTTGGAGTCAGGTGGTGGTGTAACATAACCCGTATGGAATCTCTTGGTGAAGTTTATGGCCATTCAGTTAAAAAAAAAAAAAAGAAAAAAACAAGAAGGAGGAATATAGAGGGGGAGTAGGAAGTGAATTGAGTTTGAGTTCTGGGATGTGAAGCTGTGCTGTTTCGCAGCCCGAGGAAAAAAGCTTGCAGAGGCCTTGGGTGTGGAGAAGTCTATTACCAGCTCACGCACCACAGTCCTGCTCAGCCTGGCCGCGACAGCCTGTGTATACACAGAAGAACCTACAGAGAAACGCCTGTTCCCAGCTCTGGTCAGCCTTTGAGCCACGGAAAAGCAGAGAATTGCAGAGGGAAGGCAGAGAATACTTCAAAAAATGAAAAAAAAAAAGAAAAAAAAAAAGAAAAAATAATTGCCCTGTTGCTCACTCTGCACTGACTGACTGTGTGGCTGCAGTAAATCACTGAACATCTGTCTCCCCTTTCCTACATTTCCAGGGCTTTTGTGTAGTGAAGGAAGATATTCCAGTGTGGCTCCTGGGTCCCTTGGGGTACTGCAGGCAGCTTCAGCTTATTTGCAGATTTGAATAGCTGATTCTAGATTGAAAGTCTTGGAATAAACTGGGAAGATCTCCACTGACAGTACTGGATTTTCTGATTTGGCAAATTCATCTGGGATGATAGAGGTGACAGGCCAAAAAATTGTTCTTTCTGTGACAAAAGAATCCCTTTCACAAGGTTTTGTAAAGGTTTGAAGATATTCTTCCAGGTGCAAAAAGTGCTAGAAAAGATTTCTTACCCAGCTGGTGGGCTTCCCATAAGAGTTACACTGAAAATGCCAACAGCATTATGTGATAAGCATTATGTGGTAAGTACGTGATAAGCAAGGCCATAACTTTGTACAGGTACCCCTGCATTGCTGAAATCACACTAAAGAGAGTGAAAAAGGCTGCTGTGAGAGCTCAGATCATGACCGTATGTCAAGTATTGTGAGACAAATACTTTAGCTTTGCTGCAGCCATGGTGATTTGCTGATACTAGGGAAGCAAAGGCTGTGCAGAGCAGTAATATTTGTCAACAGGCCCATTTGTACAGCTGGGAAAAAACTGGGCAGGCCTTTGAACCCACAGTTTAGGTATTACTGTTGTTGCTGTCGTTACTGTAATCTAGGATCTTGCTTTCCAGGAGGAAGAGAGGAAGCCAGTTCCCACCCCAGACTGCAGGCAGACTGTTCCTATCTCTCTCTGGGCTGTTGGAGCAGGCCTCATCTTGCGCAAAATGCTGTGTTATAGAGTGGCTTTGGAGAGCCATCCTACTGCTGCCACAAGTGGAAATACCTCTCTTGTATGCAAGTGAAGTGTGAAGGATAGAAAGTAGCAGTTGAGGAGAGAGAGGGTTTGCCTTTAAGCACTTTAAGCCCTGAGCAAGGAGTGATCTCGAAGTTGCATCAGCCACCCAGACATCCTAGGAGACTTCAGGTCCTTGGTGTATTTTTTTCTTTGCCCCTCAGAGTCTCCCCCAGCCAGTACTAACAAGGGACGATTTCCTGAGGAAGGGGTAAGATGTTTCAGTCCCTCTGCTAACGTGACCTTATGCAGTATGTGCTGTGGGTCAAATGCCCCCCGTACACCTAATGTCCAGCTGATTCCTTTCCCAGTTCCTCTTGTCAGCCCCACTCTGTGAAGCCACTGTCATATGTACTGCACACACCAGGATCCCGGTGCAGAGCAGCCTTCGGGGTGATCTCTCTGCCCCCGTGGCGTGTGCGTGCTGGCATCCCAGAGCACTCCTGGACTGCGTGCTCCGTTCTGTACTATGTTACCCTGTTCTACCTCAGTGGAAAATGAGATGTAACAAGGTTGAAACCAGTCAATTTGTAGTGAAAAATAACCTCCTGTAGAAATGTCCAGATCAGTAAACGAAAGCAGTAGTAGGGATTTCTGAATTACTCTATGGCTTTCTTAACAGAGGTTATGATTTTCCATTGCATTTTGTCGGACACTTACCACATCTGTAGAATGCTGCTTCTTTGCTATTAAGCTCTACCAGATTCTTCCATAGGGGTGATATTTTTTTAAAAAGAAAATACTGAAGCCCCATGTGAAAACAGGAAACTCCATGAATTTTTTATAGTGAAATTTTTCCACTAGGGAAACATCCATATTTTACAGTTTGCAAAATGTGTGGGACCATAAACTGTAAAACCGCATAGAGAACCACAAGTCCTTTGTACTTTAAAAATAGACATAAAAGTAATTTCTCCAGAAAGAAGGAGCATATTTTTAAAGGTGAATATTTGTAGGGCTTATAAAAGCTATTGGTCTGTTCTTGGAAACTGAATGATAATGTTTAAAAAAGGAAAAGACACAGATTGTGGTGAGTCTATTGCGACTGAATCATCTCTGTAGTATGTGCTCAACTGGACCAGCCGTAGCGCAGCTGCACGAGGATGTGAAATGCTCCCACCCAGCGTGTGAGCCTCTGGTTCCCCACTTCACCCAGAGATGAGGGGACAGGAGAGATGGCGCGCAGAGATGAGCAGGCAAGTGGCAGAGAAGGTCACGAAGAAACTCAGGCTTTTTCATTTCTCCCACAGCGTACCAGCCAGTGGAGCTCAGCTGGAATGAGAGAAAAGCAAGCTCTTCAGGCCACAGGACTGCAGTGTTTCCCCCTACTCTGCAAAAAGTGGTGAGCAGGGAAGGGGCCACACTTTATTCTCTCAGCTCCTTGGGGGTGGTGCAGGAATGACCACACTCAAGGCTTTGAGCCAAAACTCAGTCTCACCCTACTGGCTGTGTCATTCGTAGTAAATGAGAGTGACACTTCTCTTTTCCTGTTCGGATCAGCTGGTCTGTCGCCAGGGCTGTGCAGGACCTGACAGGGCTGGTCTCTAGAGCTGCCCAGCTGGGAGAGGCACGTGTGGGAGGACGGTGGTTTTTAGCAGACACTCTGCGCCATGGGTCAGCACAGGGATGGCATCGCAGCATGTCAGCAGGTATTTCTCTGCTCCTGGATGTGCTGTAAAGACAAGCAGCCACCATGATTGCTTGAGGCCCATGGTGTTCGAAAACAGGGTGAGACATCCAGTGTGTGAGTGGGTAAATGGAGAGGTGGGGATCCCCCAGCATCTAATGCTGGCTCTGGCTCTCTGTTGGTGAGATGCAAAACCAAGGGCACAATATGTTCCTCAGCATACCCAGGCATCTTGTCTGAACACTGAATTGGACCAGGGCAGGTCCTAGTTCTAGGCAAAGCAGTTGCCTTGGACCTGGCAGACCATGGCTTGGTGCATGCCAGATCTCTGGAGAGCTAGCGCTTCTGCTGCTGCCTTGGCGGAGAAGTTGGGGTGTGTGGAGGAGGTGGCCTTTCCCAGCAGCAGCAGCTATCTTGCTGTCCTCTCCTTCTTCCCCAGCAGCAGGAGCAGCAAATCCTGCTCTTCACATCTCTTTTCCCTTTCCCTTCCTCCCTGGCTTTCAGCTCTACCTCTGTTTCCAGGCAAGAGGGGTCAGTTCCTGGCATAGCCTCCGCTAGACAGCATTCACTCTCATCTGTGTGGCAGAGGACACTTTATCTGACTCATAATTTGATAATGACGTTCTGTTTATCAAAGTTTATCCTGCCATTTCATATGGCTAGGAATGTACTTTTCCATGTGCTGCTCAGTCCTAGCGTTGTTGAATAGTGTAATATTCTGGTCCGCTGTTTGTTTACAGCTGCCTTTCATCTTCAATTATCCACTATATTTTAGCAGTGGATAACTGACTGATTCCTGTATTCAGGCCAAATCCTGCTTGTTTGGCTCATGTGAGTAATCTAAGGAAGTCTGACACTTTGTTCCCTGATCTGTCTGGGAATGCTTGCACGACAAGTGGTCCCCAGGCGTGGGACCCATGAGCAGGAGTGGAGTTCTGAGGCTGAGACCCATCTTCCTTTCATTGCATAGGCACTGGGCAAACGTACCAGTCTCAGAGTGTGACTGTAGCTCTAGAAAGTTATCCTGTTCGTGGCCAGCTGGATAACATTAATTTTTACAGGCCGTTGGTACACAGTGTGGAATATACCAGCTGCCTTTCCGTTTTCAGGGAGGGGTGAGACAAGGCCTCAGGCCATTCCAGTTGGACTGCACTCCTGAAAAGGGCAACTAGATGAGTTGGAAACATGCGAAGTGAAAAACTTTCCCAGTTCTTCTGTGCAGCTGTCATCATTAGCACAAACAGCCTGGTGCTGCCAGAGCTGCTGGGCTACCCACTGCTGAGACTCATTTTATCCAAAATCACTGCCCTGCTCTGCTGGCAAATGTATTGCTTTTGGATGCCTTCATTTAGCTGAGCTACAGAGTACTGATAGCGGTTTGTCTCAGGATGGGGCTGCAGCCACTCCGTTTTTCCTACCTTTGTGCATGAAGAGATCTGGGATATGACCACTACGGAGCTCTGAACATGGACCAGGGTGTTGTATGTGACTGTACGTGGACCAGGGTGAAGTATGTGAATTTAGAATCATTAATTTCTTTCTGTCACATGCCACCACCACTTCCACAGTGGGGTCACCACCTGAGAGAGGAGAGCTGGTCCATGATAAAGGCATTTCCTTTGGACCTGGGAGACACGGGTTCAGTTTTCTGCTCTGTTACAGGTTTTCTCTGTGAACCTCAGAAGGTAACTTAGACTCTCTGTGATCCAGTGTCAGGTGTAAAGTAGCGGTAATACATAAAAGAAAATGAATTAAAGAAATGTTAAGAGTCAGCCATTATTATGTTGAGAGCCCAAGGGAAAGGAGTATCTGCCCTGAGGAGATGAACTAATTGGGAAGAACTCAAGTAACTGGATGAGGTAGTTTAGGTTTGGGGATGAAAGGGGTAGAGGTATGGACAAGGTGGGGCAGGGAGATGTGGTTGCTGGAAAATATTCGGCAGAAGTGGAAGGAACATGAGGGTGTTGGAACTAATGTCGTAAGGAGGGGGATGAATGGGAGAGCAGGAGATGTAAAAACCCCCTAGAAAACCACTAATTTTTGAAGAGAAACTGCATCATTCTAGAATGCTGTTTTGAGCACCTGGGCTAGAAACCGATGAAGAAGAGCAGGGTACTGGGGGCTTGGTGGCCGCCCTCCATATGCACCCTGAGGTGGCTGCAGGAAGATTTCCTGCCCTGCTCACCAGGATCACTTGGGCTGACGCTGTAAATGTCCCAAGCTGAACTGTTTGTCCCCAGGGTCTATCTTTGTCTTATTTGTTGGTTTACTTGCATTTTTCTTGAACAAAGTCCTCATCGTCTGCTATTACAAAATCGAAATATTTTGGGGTGTAAACTGGCAGTGTCTGGGTAGAGCAGTGGGTTTACGGTTTTGAATGTTGTGCAGTGTTTGTAAATAAAATTACAGTGCAGATAGCAATAGCAGTCACGACAATTAAGACTTCTGGTGCCTGAACTGAGCCGTTTGGCTGGGCTTTGACCATCTCTGTGGGCTGTAAAGACAAGACAGTCTCTTAACAACTGCTCCACGGGTGACTTGTGTGAGCCTTATAGCTTCCAGCTTTACCAGTGTTTTCCAACATAAGGAGGGTCAAATCTAACACCAGTCTTTCCAAAGGCTTTAGCCAGGATCCAGGGAACTACAGAAGCGTAATACAGCCGTTTGTATGGACAAATTAGTAAAAAATAATGGACGCATGCATAAATATGACTTACTTGGGAAGGGTCAACATGGTACCTGTGAAGGGAAGTCCTATCTTACAAATGTCTTGGAGTTCTTTGGAGGGTTCAATGAACAAGTGTATGAGAGTGATCTGGTAGATTATATCTGTATTATATTATATTGATCAGCTGGAATTATATTGATCAAATCAATGATGAATATATAATATATATATATTATATCTATATATTCCGCTTGGGAATTCCAAAAGACTTTACACAAAATCTCACACCAAGGGCTTTTAATGAAACTTCGCAGCCACGGGATAGGAGAGAATCTCTTTGGATGGATAAATAACCAGCTTAAAACAACAGGACGCAGAGAGTTGCAATAAATAAGAGAAATAAAAGTTGCGAAAAATAAGAGAACTGCAAGTTCTCTTGCAGTGAGGGAAGTTCACTAGTGGAGTCCTGAGCTGGGGCCTGTGCTGTTGATCATATTCGTAAGTGGTCAGGGGAGGAGAGAACAAACAGTGAGAAAATCTGGTGGTGAGGCAGGGTTCAGCCAGGGGAATAAGGTTGTTGATAGATAGTGAAAGAATGTAAAAGAGCTTGCAAGACTGAGTGACTCGTCAACAAAATGGAAGGTGAAATTCAGCAGACGTAACTGTGAACAGATGCACACTGGGAGAAGTGATTGAGGCTTCACATTTAAAGTGAGGAGCTTTAAGCTGACCACTCCTACACAGGAGAAAGATGCAATGATCACTAGTTTTCTTGGATACTTCTGTGAAAACGTCAGTTCAATGCTCAATAGCACTCAAAAACCCCCAAATCATACGTTAGGAATTACTAGGAAGGGAGTGGAGATGAAAAGAGAAGATCTTTGCACTGTTATATAAATCAATTTATTGCCTGCTCATTTGCTGTGGTACACAATTCTGGATCCTCATCTTAAAAGAAATATACCAGAACTAGAAAACCTTCAGAGAAGAACGACAGGGCTGGTCAATGTCTGGGATGGTGGTTGGGATTTGTTAGCCTGGAAAAGCTCTGAAGACTGGCTGATGCGGAGAGTATCGATAGGGATCGGCTCTTCACGTGTCAATACAAGAGCTAGAGGGCAACGGGAGCTAATTCAGCTAATGGAGTCCTGTGCAAACCAGACAAAAGAGATAGCACTTCATCTCTAGACCTCCTTGTCAGAGGATGTGTAGACGGATGCAAAAATAGTTTTAAGGGAGATACAAACAGTTAAAAGAGAGATCTGTGAAGTGTTTCTAAACAGAAGAACCATGAAATCCACTCAGCTGAGCAGAGTTGGAAGCTGGAACAGTATTCAAGGCAAGTATCATAAATGATTGCCCTGATCTTAGTCTTTCCTGGATGCCTCCTTAGTATCATTACTGGGAGAAGAATATTGACGCTTGCTCTGACCCAGTATGACAATCCTCATGCCTATATGAGCCTTATGGGCAAACATCCACTGGACATTCAGATTCACATATAGCACTGGACTTTAGCAGAGCAAGGTCTAATCTCTGTAGCGAGGAGGCAGTTCAGCTCTGAGTCTTAAATTCAAAACAGCATAATCTCTTAAGTTTTTCACCTTTCTAGGGTAGAAGGTCTCTATACGGATCACCTCATAAAGAAGTATGGTCAGTATTCTTGAAATAACAGTTTCTTGATGCACCCTTATTTGCAATCAGAGGCAATAGAAAATATCACTGCTTTTGTTTCAGGACTAAACTTTTAGCTGATTGTACCTTGGCCTCTTTCACCAGTGGAGACTGGAGACTTCTCCCTGCGGAGACTGGAAATGCTATCCACGTTCCCTCCAATTCCTCTTAACTCAGAAAGCTGGCACAAGAACATGCTAAGAAGATTTGGAGAGTCTTTGTCAGCCAAAACAGTATTGGTTTTCTGATCTGCAAAAAGTGATGATCCATCTAATGCTGGTTCTTTTCATTGAGGATGTGATATCACCATGACATAGCTGGACTTTGTAACCTCATTTGCACTGTTTCTACTCCACAGTTTAGCCAGTAAGTTGCTAATTTCATTGAGGCAAAGTGAGCCTGGTCTTGAAGTGCATAAAATATCCTCCTTAGCTGGAAAGATTAGAACAGTGTACCTTGAAGATAAAGAAAAGACATTTTCTATCCAGGCCTGTTGTCGTCTGCCATTTCAATCTAGAAGGCAGATTCAAAACATTTGAGAATACCTGCTGAAATTGTAATGAGCCTTTGGTGAATTCAGTACAGTTTCAGCTGGCAGCTCCTTGAGAAATGCTCAATATTTTCACACCTCTGTTAAAAAGGTCAATAAAAGGCTTAAAGAGGACTGACTTACCTGCAAAGGAACTGTTCTCTTCTGAGCTTTACTTGAATTCTGACAGTACTCATGAGACCTTTTTTTACTTCTTACCCTTCTGTTCTCTTCTTCAATTGTCCAGCAATTCTAATTTCTTCTAAGCAGTAACAAGGAAGGGTGGAGGGAAAATCACTAATGGTAGATCTCTTTCATATTGGTTTTTTTTTTTTTTTTACAAGGAAGACATTTTATTATGACTCATCTTGAATTCCTGTCCAACGAATTAACAGATTTCCACCTGAATTATTCAAGTAATAAGCGTGTCAGTTATTTTTGCTGGAGCTATGAAACATCAGGGACAGGAGCAAGTTTAATAAACTGAATATATATGAGACACCATAACTTTAATTAACTGGATTATGCAGTTTAGATCCTGTCCATGTCGCCTGTTGGGAAATAAGAGAGATCAAGCCTTTTCAGTACTGAGAATCTTGATTTTGACTTCCATATGTATCTAGAGTGGATGTTACCTGACTTCCAGACATCCGGGGAACATTGCTGCTTGTTTCACCAGGCCATCTGGGGAGAAAATTTCTGGAAGAAAATTCTAATTTTGATCATTTGTCTATTTTAATGCATTCATATATGTCATATCATCATCAAAGCATCCAAGCTGCTACAGTCTCGAGAAGAAAGTTTTACAGCCATTGTAACACTTGGGAGTATGCAGAGGAATATATTTGTGATTTATAACCAGCGGAAAAAGAAGAAACAGTTCCTTACTTGTACAGTAACTGTTACTCTTAGCAATGTGCTAGACACAACATCTCTCCACAGCTTGCTCTCACTTCTCGCCGCTGTAGATTCTACTATAACTTACAGATCCAGAGGAGCTGCCCTTGGAATTTACAATCAGGACACTTTTTTTTCATTCTTGCTATTTTTTCACTCACAAAAAAAGAAGATTTACCATCCCATCTGGGTTTTGAATATCTCAACAACTTTCCGTGTCTTTTCAACACTCCTCCCTAATACCTCATTACAGAGTTGGTGGCAAGATACTGTCTTTCATCTGCTCATTTGTTCACTTTACAGAAAGTACCTCAAGTTCTCTGTAAGGATATCTCACTAGGATTCTAATATGGGTTTTTCTCTTTGACCTTTTCACAGCCCTGGGGCATTCACCAAGTATTTTGTGGTCATGGTAGCTCATTTGAAGAGACAAGAAATACAGATCCAGCCATAAAGATGTTCCTATAGGCACTGCTATCCAAGAGACCTCAACTGCCAGTATGGATACATGAGAAGCAGAAGTAGAATCCATGTGGACAACACATCTTGAACTATAATTACCATATGGTAAATAGTCATTCTTTATTGTATTGTCAACAGTCAAGGAACCTGCTCTGATGTGGAGGCTTGGGGTATTGCTGACAGAGTTAATGGATGAATCTTGGGGGAATACTCTTTTTCCCACTTGACACTCAAGTCACTTTTCTTAATTGTAAAAACATCTGTAAGAAGAACTGAATGAGTTGTAGGCCTTGACAGCTGATCTTCCCATGACTCATTCCACAAAGACAAACTTGTCTTATACTTGTTCTTTATCTTCATCCAAAGCATTTGCCAAGAGGAGGGTCTGAATTTTGCTGAAATTATAATATTCCATTTCAGATTTTCCATCTGAAGCCTTTGCTCCAGAAAGAGAAGGGAAGCGTCCTATTATGGCAGTAATAAGGTTTTAAGAGTTATTTTGGCTAGAGCCAGGGTATTTAGGAAGGCACTTTAGGCTTTTCTACCTTTGTGCATAAGGTTTAAAGACGAAAGCTGTTTTTATTCCGTTTCAGGTTGATATGAATTAGCTTCTGCATGAAGAGATGTAATTTTCACTTGAATGTTAATAGTTACAGTGGGGCCACATGCAGATGTTAACAGCAAGTTGTCTACACCTCAGCTACTTGTCTAGCTTCCAATGTAATGAATGAAGTAAGGTGTATCAGTCTCTTCCCATAATAGTTGCCTAACACAACTCAGACTATATGTTCCCTAAATTGCCTATTTAATTTGTTGTCCTGACAAGCTCAGAGGTAGATGTCACCAGTGTAGGTACCTAAAGTGACTTTAGTAACCTTCCTCCATTACAGAGCTTGGTAGATTTTGTTTCTCAGAGCCTTTTCACTTTCATTGCTGGGAGGTAGCTCTCCTGTCTGTCCCAGTAGGTATAAATTAAGCAAAGACTTCCTAATTTCAATTAGATTAGCTTGTCAAAATAAGATTGATAGTAAATTGTCTCAAAGTATAAATACCTTCACAGATATAAAATATTTAGTGAAGTAGCGTTTTTTAATCT
Organism: Nipponia nippon; assembly: GCF_047370975.1. Taxonomy (NCBI): domain Eukaryota; kingdom Metazoa; phylum Chordata; class Aves; order Pelecaniformes; family Threskiornithidae; genus Nipponia; species Nipponia nippon. The sequence goes on from NW_028262302.1 coordinate 28,042,449, forward strand.
ATTGAAGAAATGCATACGGAAACCTGCTAGCTAGAAGCTAGATATATTTGAACTGAAAATGAGACCTTTTTTAATGAGAGAGGTACTTAGTCATTAAAGCAACCCAAAGATTGTAGCAAAAGAACTGATGGGTTCCCCATCGTTTGATGTCATCACATCAAGACTGGCTGCCTCTGTGAAAGGTATGTGTCAGCCAGCTACAAGTGACACTCCGGTCAAACACAAATTATTGGGTTCAGCACAGGGGTAACCCAGTGAAAGTTAATGACCTGTGATATATAGGAAATCACACTAGATGATCTAATGGTTTTTTCTGGCCTCACACTCTATGAATCTATGAATATGTATCCTCTGAGGCTGACTGCTAATTATATTCCTAAACAGGGGAATAGGCAGAGGCTGCTTCAAAAGAAGGATTTAAATTTATTTACTGGTATCCCTTGTTCTTTAGCTACGTATTCAGATGGTTCACACCCAGCTTCTTTCCTTTCTTAAATTTTGGTTTTTTTAAGGTCCATGAGAGGAGCATTTGGGAAAGCATGGTCGCTGATTGCCTCCACTGTGAGAATTTGGTGCTGCGAGGAGTGATTCACACAGTTCCCAACAGGCGCTGCCTTCCAGCATGTTACCACATCTTGGCAGCATTTGAAGGGCACCCTGCAAGCATGAAAGGCAGAAGTGGTGATTCAGAGAGCCACAGTGAGCGGTAAGAAACCCTTTATGGTGGAATATGAAAACATGAAAATGCATATACTTCTTGTGTTTAGGGCTATTCAGAATATGAAGGGAGGTAGCCCTCAGTAATTGGGCTCATGTGTGTATGTCTAGAGACGGCTGTTTTGGCCGCCTGTTCAGCGAAGCAAGGCTTTTCCCCACATTTATTTTCTGGAAGGACAGTGGGAATCAGAAGAACTCTTAGAGCCTGTGACCCATCCTTGTGCCATGCTGGGGCTGCCCATGTATACTTACAACATCAGGTTCCTGTTCCTGGTTTGGTTTTGTTTTTCAGTTGGGTGGGAATATTATCTTTAAACAGCCAAAAAAATGAAAACAACTGACTTAAAATCTCTTTCAAAATAATAATCAAGGAAGCAAGGATGTTCACAGGAGGGAAGGAATAATAGCTGATGAAGAGGCAAGCAATCTGAGGGAAAGAAGTGGCTAAATTTGGAGAATGCTGGGCAAGTCCCGTCTGTTTACAAGCTCTGTTTATCCACACCTGTGGGTTAGAAAGGCTGTCATCTGAGGAGTGGCCCCATATTACAAGAAGGTCAAGCACCAAGCAGACCTAATTAAAAGCTCATTACAAGAGACAATCTCCATTAGCATGCCAAGTTTCATGCAAATCCATTAGCACCAGGGCTCTCTTCGGAAGCTTTAAATTCCAGTCCTGTGCCCCAGGGACTGGAAACCGTGGCCGGTTAATTTGCCATTCTCAGTCTGTGAACATTAGGCACAGTCCTCTTACTTTCTGGATTATTTCACATTCCAGCAAATTAGTTTTATCCGTTCTGAGAACATTTTAACAAAGAAAGTTCTTTTGGCATCACATGGATAAAATAACAAGGGATAAAAGAATGAGCAGTTCCCCCAATCAGGAACAAATAACTTTAAATCTCTCCTGAAAATGCAGCCTTTCCTGTTATTCCCACCCCCCCTTCCTTTCATTTATCTTTCGGCAGTCGGATTTTTTAATTACGCTTCTGCAGCCAGATTCCCCTCCCTCTCTCTTTATGATGGTGTTCTCAAGAGCCATGTTTTTTCTTTATGCCATTGTAGCAGAACTTGACTAAAGATCTCCAAACTTGTTAAGTATAAAAGTTGGTAAATGATACTATTGTTTGAGTTAAGGGGGGGGGGGGGGAGAAAGGGGGAAGGCAGTTTATCTGGGGTGGCTGTGGGGAGGGGGAAGGTTTAAGAAAAGGAAAAGAAAAAAGGCTCAAATGAACTGAAATGGATCAAAGTAAACAGAGACATCTAAAAGCTTTTGTAAGTTAAAAGTGGCTATCTGTTGCAAGTCCTGCCTCATTAACTACTGATAGAAGCACTGTCTTGGCCTTCCAAGATATCTAACGCTGACCGCCTATAACAAGATGAACTCTGGGTTATTCCCTCTTGCCGTTCCCTGTGTTGCCGTGCACAACTGCTTAACCTCAACCTCGCCGCAAATGTTTATCCTCTCCGCTAGGCGCAGCAATGGGAGATTCAGTCCCCAAACTTCAGTGCTCGCTCAGAGGAAGAAACATAAGCTCAGAGAGGAGGAAGAAGTGGGAGAAAGAAGGAAATATCCCCAAAGTCGGTGTCCTGCCTGGGTGCCTGGTTTGCGCCATTTCGATATACCTTTTTCGAGGAATGAATAGAGTGAGAGACGGAGATCAGCCTCCCCGTTCTGGGTTACAGTATCCCCCAAGCCGTCCCCGTTCGGTGGGGGAAGCAAGCTGAAACCGAGAGGCTTGTCTAGGGAAGCAGGGAGAGTGAGGAGGGATGGGGAGGGGGGAACACGATGGCTCTTTGACTAGGACCAGATAGGTCTCTGTGTAGAGTAATATTACAGCTCGCTCTCTCATAAACAAGCTGCATGCCGGCTTCTAAAGAGCCCATCTGGCATAGCTTTGAGAATGGCAATAATTACAAGCTGATGATGGACATGGAAGAAAAGCCCTGCTGAGCTAGCTCATAAGGAAGTACAGGCCAGGGCTGTAGGGAAATTACAGGCTAAAACCCTTTCTAGTTTAGGCCTTTTGGTGTTCTTAATCACAGACTTTAAATGTTGTAATAAACACTGTTGCATTTTATTGACCAACTCCCATGACAGGCAGATCTTTTTTATTTTATTTTATTTTTACTATTTGTTAGTTCAGAAAGCAGTTCGAGAACAATTGTTTCTTAAGCCTGGGTCTGTAGACTTACTTCATGAAAAGTGATCCAAACAGTGAGAGTCCCTTTTGTTGCTTTGCAATTAAAAAAGAAGAAGAAAAAAAAAGGGAAAAGAAATATTTTGGAGTTCCACTTACCCCTATGCAGTACCAGGTCACTGATAATGCTCGTTTTGTTTTGAGATTATCATAGAGGAATAAAAGATCTAAAATGAGTTGTTAAGTTTTTAGGTGAAACTCCGGTTGATTTCACTGGCTGTAGGATTTCACAGGAAAGAAAGCAGGTTTTAGGTGTGAGAGCTATGGGCCTGATCCTGTGCGCAGTGAAATTCATGGCATACTTGCTGACTTCAGTGGTCTAAACCAGTGTAAGTGGAAGCGTAGAGGCCTCATCCGTGCCTGTATTTAAGTGCACTCTTACTATTGTGACTTGGAGCAGCGTTTCGGAATAAAGGGGAAAATTCCAGGCTGTGGGGGTCTCTGGGGCTCTGTTCCAGTGTCCTGTACGGGTATCAAACATCATTTTCGCAGTGAAAAATGTGAAACAGGTTTTCACAGTGGAACACGTGACACATGAAACACAGCAACATGGATGCCCCGTTCAGGGCACCTGACAGGGCTGTGCTTTTCAGAGGAAGGGGTCTCTGGCATCAAGTTTGGAGCTAAGAATCACTAAACATTTGAGAATGTTACCACCTCTGTGTCTCTAAATGTCTGCGTTTCGGGGGTATGAGTATATTTACTATGTGGCTTTATATGCGCATGTATGTGGCAGTGCCATCTCTATGGACTATAGATGGATATGGACTGTCTCTATGGATATATGAGTGGAGCGCAACGGAGCTGGGACAGTTAGCACCAGCTAAAGGTCTGCTTCAGAGAGCCTACCTGTTTTCCCAGACTAATTTCATTCTCCTTTTCCTTCTACGGAGTCTAGAAGATCAAGAGTTAAAACAGTTTTGTGAGTTTTATTTGACTTGAGTGCAATAAATCGCCCAGGGTGACTGATAGACTGATAACTCTCAAAAGCCATTCAGTACTTTGTGTGTCAAATCAGCAGTGAATATGGAGTGTTGTCAGTTGTTTTAAATAATGCTCTTTTGACAGTATCTTGTTTATTACAATTCAACACGTGTAATTTGTTTTCTAGGAGGAAATCTGCCTTTATTTTACATTGTTGTTTTTTTTTTTTTTAGTTTAAGAACATCAGCCATGTCTTAGAAATGCTGCATAATACGGTGGGTTGGGTGTACTGATCCAGTTGAATCCTGGAAATGTATCTGTGGTTTTACAGGACACATTCTCGTTTGAGATCCTAAATAGCAGAACATTCTGTTCCTTGAGATAAATGTTTGCCTGCAGGTATAGCTTTGCATTTGTAGCTTGTTTCATGTTGGTCCTATTTCTGCTGCAGTTCCCCTTTCACAGACCTTTAAAAGTTTCTGTTTTACTTGTAGCTGTTTGTATCCCAACATTTCATAACGCAGACCGCTTATTTAGTTTTCCCGATTACCGTTGGATTATTTGTTCAGGCATCAGATTTTTTTCCCTTTTTGTTGCAAAGCTGAAGGAATGCAAGGTCAGGCAATGGAAATTCACCTATCCGAAGGCAGCTCTTTTCTTTCACAAACTTCCTTTGGCTTCTTAATCTGAAACGTGCTTGTCAATGTGAAATGATTTCTTTATATTTAACTGTCTCTTTCCAATACAGACCAGAATTGTTCCTAACAAAAGAAGCATGAATTGGTGGAAACTATATATTAAATGCAAGACTATTTGTCTAGTTTTCATTAGGTTGCTGAGTGAGAAGCCCAAACTCCTCTCTTTTCCCAAGGTACTCGGATATCCATGAAGTGCCTTCATCCCATAGCCTTGTTTCCTCTCCCAGTAAACCAGCTTTCCAAAAGAATGCTACACTCTCTGCTCTTTATACTGTCAGCAGTGACAGCAACCAGCAACGCTGACATTTCTTATTGTTTACAAAGGATGAGCGCCAACAAGGCATCTCTGATCATTTGATAAACTCTCCTAACCCTCTCCCCCCGCCCAGCCCTCTGCTCCACTGACCAAACTAACCTTTTCACGGTACACTGCCTGTAATTACCAGTGAAAGACGCTAACCAGAAAGGATCAAAACTTCAGCTGAACACAAACAAACCAGCAAAACAGCTATGAAGATAAACTACTCACAACTAACATTGCTCGGCAAACAGTGCAGGCCAGGAGAAACTGAGTAGCTGCAGGCGGGGGGGTGGAGAAAGAAGAAATCGAACCCTAAATTCCTTATGTGCATGTATTTTTCATATGAATTTTAAAATTCCTTGAAAAAAACATCCTAGAATAGCATAAAATAACCTTATTGTTTATTATCATAATCCTGTATATTTAATATCCTTTTTCCCCTTCAGTTCCCCCCACTCCTGCAGAAACGGCCGCCAGCACAGTGGTCAAACTGAGTTCATAGTTCCTCATAATGAGCCCAGGACTAATGCCTATACCAAAAAGAGTTACTTTTCCGTAATCACGTGAATTTTACTTTTGCCCACCCCCCCTCAATTTCTAGTGTGACAAGCAGATACTGCATATTTCTTCCCGTTCTGTTTTCCTGGAGGTGAGAAGCACCAGCACATAGAGTCTTCTCTCATCCCTCTCCAAGAGTGAGTTGGCGAGGAACGTAGTATTGATGGCCTTTGTTTGCCAGGAATGTTGATGTGGTGGATGATTATATGAAAATGGTTTAAATTCCATCTCAAAAAATTGCATCTGCTGTTCCAGATTCTACCTGAATTAGCTGGATAACGGGCTTGCTCAGTAAGCTGAACTTTTGCCACTGAGTTTTCCAGTGCCAGAGAGTCAGACACAGTTCTCAGGAGGGTGTGATTTTTTTTCCCATATGCTAGGCTGTATTGGTTTACTCTTTTGTTTTCCATGATAAAGGGGGCTGTTACATGAAAAACAGCAAGATGAAGTTTAGGCCTCCAGCAGAAATCCAAATCTTTAAACTGAAGCTTTATTTTAGGCAAAACAAACAGCAGCAGAAAGTTGTCTGGCTCTGCAAAATGTACGAGCCTTGTCTGCTGGGAACCCAGTTATGCCATGTTATCTCAGCATGGAATTAGTATTTTCAGTGATAAAATAATTTTCATTTACTGGTGTTACTTCTGCAGATGCCGTTGATTAAAACCTCCTAAGGAATAACCACAGAAGTAGCGCTGCCACCCCTGTGGCCTTAGGACAGCCTTTGTCATCAGCTGGATACTGAACACCTAAGAGACCTCTCTTCATCTTTCTTTCTTTCATCAAATTGTTGTAGTGTTGTGATGGATGAAATAGTTTGCACCTTAGCCCTAAAACCCTGGTCCTTGGCTGGAAGCTTTAGCTGAAACTTCAGCACAAATAATAACCTGTTGCTAAATTGGAAGTGGCTGAGGTCTGTCCTTGTCTGACTTTGCAGAGCTTCCATCATCATGCAGGGTCTCCAGAAACGCTGTTCATGTCAATGCAATTGGTCAAGGTAGTACGTGGTGTTTCTCCTTTGTTTTATTTTAATGTCAATTTTTATGGTTCTCTCCTGAATTTTTATCTGTTCCAAGTAGATTTCACAACATTGTCCAACTAGGAAGATATGAAAAGCTGAGCCTACGGAAGCAGACTTGAAAAGCCTATGTGATTTAAGGAGCATGAAAACCTCCTTTAGAAGTATGTTTCATTTAGCCTTATTGGCTTTCCTGCCTTCCCTTGATATCAGTCTGACATTTTTTAATCCAAATGTTCTGCACAAAAGTGGCTATTCATGCACTTACAACACTCGAAATGAAAAGTATCCATAGGTGCGAGATGTCGTGAATTTTCCCAGAAGAACTGGGCGTGTCCTTGTGCATGCGATGGGCATGAACGCCTTTAGTTTGCTCCCAGCTCTTCTTGTTGCAGTAGGTCTATCCCAGGGAAGCGGTTTGCTCCGATATGCTGGCAAGAACATACTGAGTGAATTGCTGCAACAAAGCTGCGTGCTGCATAGACAAATACAGTTTAATGTATGGACAAATAGGAATAGAATTTAAAATTGCAGCTGTGCATCATATGAAGACATGAGCTTAAATATACAGAAAAAAATCCGCAAGTATAAGGCACGTTTGAAGTTTCCAGGCTAAACTATTTATGAAAAAGAAAATGCAAAAGCTGTGCAAAATACCACAGCTATTTACTTTTTAAAACATCCATAGATAGGAAATGCCTTATATCAGCCTTTATTTTGTCCAGAATACCCACTGGCCAGTGAATGCAGATGCTAAATGCAAAGCTGATTTTTTTTAAAACAATTTAATGCAATTGGTGAGGGGAGACTGTAAATTAGCCTTATCAAAAACTGCTTCCTCCCCATAAACGTAGGGAGGAGTCATAGATCATAAGGCTAGAAGGGACAATTGGCGGTGTGCTGTTTCTAACATGTACCGTGTTGGCCAACATTGGGTATTTCTGAAATTAGATACAGGAAAACCTATAGCTTGAGCCAGGGTAGGCAGTGGCACGACTACAATCAACTGTCTGCGTCGGACAGAGATGGAACGTCTAACACGTGCCGATCAGTGAGTTACACAGTCACTGCAAACCACTTGGGTTTCTTTTTCCTGCTGCTAATGTAATTAGAGTTCATGTATTTCCCACTACTGTCCTTTTATCTTGCCTCTCTTTCATGTTTCCAAGTCTCACTGTCACCTTCATGCTAACGAGACACTCCTTGGCTAGTTAAACACTTGTTGTTACCTTAGTGTAGGTAAGTGGGCGCATTGGATATACAAGTCTTACCTGTTCTGAATCAACATGACATTTTATTTCTGTGCTTTGGGTTAGTAACTTGGTGTGAGTGTAGCCATGTGTTCCCAACGCTCAGGGCTGCAGCTGAGGGGGCTAGGCGGGGAAAGGCACTACGACAAAAACATTAAAAAAAAAATTCTTCCCTGCACTCACATGGGCTTGTATTGTATCAATCCCAAGACGCCCCGTGAATTAAGATGAGGTGAAAATGCCAGCAATCCCTTGCCCTTTTATCTCCACTGTAATGAAGTCATGTCTTGCTGTTTAACTTTCATGTTACAATTAAGATTTTTACTTCCTCATGTGATTCACTGCAGGGAAAGTGGATTCAGAAAATTTTCAAGGGCAAAAAGACACAAGTCAGAGGAGCAAGTAGGTGGAAATGGAGGTCTTTTTCCAAGTTATCTATTTGCAAGTCAGATTAAAAAGAACTGTAAGAGCAAGTCTTGCTTCCATCAGCATGCAGTGATTGGAAATAATAAGATATTTGCTCTTGGGGCACTATCAAAAGCCCCCTAACTCAGGAGAAGATGCCGGTTGACTGCAAGGAGTTAGCAGGGGGAGGTGTGTGCGAGACAAATAAAGGTCAAGCACTTAAAAGCCAACGGGCTAATTGTTGTGTGAGCCCACACATTTCTTTCTGTTTTTTGGATCTGATGTTTAAAAACGTGAGCTCAAAATTCATGTCATTAATGCACCGAAGTGTTTTGCAGTGAGAGCTAAGAGAGTAATAATCATGTTTAATGTCGTGTCATGGAACTGCATATAGATTCTCTACCTAGCCTACCTAAAATGAAATGCCTTTGCTAGACAAAGCCAGTCGTTCCCTGGACACTGCATGAAGTAGCTTTCTGCTTTGTAGATTTTTGCTCTATTGCATTTGCAGGTGCCTCATACTTAGTCACAGACGGCAAATAATCAGAAATTATCTGAATAAAATTTTCCTGAGTCTTCTGCCTGAATGTTCTCATTGTCTGTTCTCAGCCAAACTGCCTTTCCAGTTCTTTTCCCTACATTTCTGCATAGTTCATTGCCTTCATTCCACCACTGGGGCCCGACAGTTTTGTTTGATGTCTCTCTCTTGTCTGTACGCAGCTCTTGAGGCCGGTGGCTTTCAGACTCTGGAGCAGGGAGTCTCGGTGTGCGGGAAGGGGAGGCGGCCGCAGTTTGCCTCTCTGGAGTTCTGTGAGATGTCACTAGGAAAAGCACGGTTATTGTCATTAGTTCAGATTTGCTACTGCATGGCCTGCACTCCCGTGTGAAAACTTCAGAAGGGCGGGAAATCCCAAAAGCATTGCTGCAAGTTGTGTTGTGGAGGAGGAGGGACATATCTCCATGCTGCACGGCTCCTGCCTCACGGGCACGTCCCAGGAGAGCTCCTCTGGGACAGAGATACGCTCTTCCCAAGCAGTACTGGGTCAGACTCCCTCCTGAAGCGGCTGCTATGGGTCTTTTTCGTTTAGAAGTTATCAAGATGGTAGGTTTGCGGATGTGCAATGGAGCAACTATCACGGTGGTTGTTGTGAGGTGCTGGATTTTGGCTGTTACAGCCTTGGTGGCCCAGATGAAGCAGAAACACACAGCTAAGCATTTACATCAGCGCCACACTGTGCAATACCAGCATTAAAACCAAAATTCATTTTCAAGCAACCAGCATTTCTTTCTGGGGAAACACTCCAAGGAAGCATAGCAAGAAATAGAAAAAAAAGTCTCTGACACAGTGCTCAGGGGGATTTTGCTCCCCAAGTTGCTGATCTTGTTGGTATAGGTAAGGGGGAAACGAGGACACCCCCTCCTGATCTTGGCTAACTGTATTTATACATATTGTGGAGCAGAATTTTCATCAGCTAAGAGTTACATCTCTGCAGGAGTCTCCTTATCTTTTGGCTTTGGGCTCCGCTGTTGCTTTGCAAGTACACGCTGCATAGTACTAGCTCGCTGCATCCACGACACCTGATTATTTGGCTTTCATTTGTATGCTCAGCCATTGTAACAAACATCACGTTGTAGTGGCTGTCAGAAAGGGCCTTTTTGGCTAATGAAAACCCCAGTTTCTCTTGCAGTTCCACAGTTACAGTTCTTTCCCTACTCCTACCCGCTGCTGTCAGCAGGGGATTAGCCCAAGAGCTCCGTAATGACTCTGCACTGCCCAGATTGTCCCCCATTCAGCGATCAACATTTTTCAACATACGTAGTGGTGAGATCTGTTGCAAGACAACCAAATGAACCAGCGGAAGCTGCCCTGTGGTCCCCAAGGTGGCTGTTCGGGTGTAAGGCAGGGAGGGGTGCAGCTGGGAGGGGTGCAGCCCCGTGGGAAGCAGGTGCCCAGGGCTGGTGTTTCTCCTCTCCCCCGGCAGTGCCCCAGCTAGGGCAGTAAACTGTGCCAGACATAGGGCTACTATTCATTCCTCATCCTTAGGTCACGCTGGATCAAGGACCAAGATAGGATTTCTTCAGTCACCGTGAGGCTCTAGGGCTGTACATCTTTGCATTGCCCTGTACTCAGGGATGATAATAAATTCTGCCATGGACCTCTACAGAAACGGTCCAGCCAGTGCGGGCCTGGCGTTTTCTGTCCACCATTCATCCCACTGAGCCCAGCTCCCTCCCGCAGCGCGCTCAGGCCTGTGAATACTCGGCCTTCCATTTCCCCACCTCTGTCTTTAGGAAATGGTAGGGGTAGCTCCTTCTCCAAGGCATCAAAATGAACCAGTTACCCCTGTACTTGTGATGTTTGGAACTGCCGTGATTTTAAAGGCTGCTTAAAGCAGAGTTTACTGGAGCTGTATAAATCTTTGCTTTAAATCCACTGTAAATACGTTACAGAATCTGCCAAACATGCATTAAAATATTTTGCTCCAGATATGCCTATGTCTAACCTTTTGGTTTCTAAGAGCTTTAATCAGTAATCTTCAAGTAGGAAGTTATTCATCTTTATTGCCAGGCAGTTCTCAGTGGTGGTCGTGGCAACAATCTTTTCATTGCTTCTGTGTTTAGTTGTTCTTTGACATGATAGAAGTCAGCTGCAGTTCAATGAGCTCACTATTTGTGCAACTTAATTGCTTGCTTCCTTTAATATGTACTCAATTTTTCCTTTTATGAGCAGGGTTGTTGGAAAAATTAAGCTTAAGGATATAGCTATCCACTGTTAATTAACCTCCTTCCCAAACACATTAGTAAAATAGGTCAAATGACTGTTGAGTGTTAAGTGTACCATTACTAAGGTATTTCTCGGCTGGAAAATGAACCCTATATTGGATAAGACAGGAGTTTCCAAAGGAGCTTCAAGGACTTAGGTGTCCATATCTCACTGAAATTCAATTAGATCTGAGTGCCTAATTCCCTTAAGCTGGATTTTACAAAAGCTCTGAGGAACGTATGTTAAGGAGTTTTGATTTGGTGCATGTTTAGGGCATGCACGTTTAAAAATAGACTGAAACTGCTTCCTTTTAGTGCTCTTTAATTAAGCTTAGTGGAATCCTGGGTTCCACTGGGATGTGTGATCCATGCGTGCATGCGTGTATGTGCATGTGTACACAAGAGCAGGCAAAAAAAGGGAATCGGTTTCTTCTTAGGTATTCGTGCTTTGCATTAATAAGGATACTGCATGTGTTTGTTCTTTCAAGAATGACTAATATTATTATTCAGATTTGAAATTCCTAGAATAGCTCTGTTATGTGAGGATGTATAAATAGTTTTGATGAGTATAAAATATGCTCAGTGAGGGAACTGATCTATCAAAACAGCTTTATACCGTGATAGTGCAATTTCTTTCCATGTCAGGGATATATTCAGATGGAAAAATCACTTTAATTGCAGTGGTGATAATTTGATTGGAATTTTGCCAATTTACCCCCAAAATTGTACATGAATTTTAAAATCATATTTAGAAATGTGAGTTCAGTTGGAAAGTTCTTCATTTTAAAAATATATGTATTTTACAAAGGGATGGATGAGGTTTAAGTAAAATGGAAGTTGGAAGATTTCCCACTGGGAGATAAAAGGCTGTGTTTTGTTAGGATTACATCTCCCAATCGCAGTTCCCAGGCTAAGTCGGGAGACTTCTTCTAGAAGCCAGTGGGACTTCCCATACGTGTAAACTCTCCTCATCCAAATATTATCGTGTGTTACAGTCCAGCCGAGATCAGAGTCCACTGTGCCAGGCATGGTCCACGCGTGTAGGAGGCAACCCCTGCCTCAGAGAGCTTCCAGTCTGAAGAACTAAATGGAGAGGAAGGAAGCATTCCTGTCCCTGTTTTACAGAGCAGGGATAAAACGCCCAAGGTCACACCGTGGATCCGTGGCCTCCTGTAACAGCACCGGGAGGAATGTTATACCTCCGGGTTTGAAATGCAAACGGGGGGTTTGCACACTTCACCTTCGTGCTGTGGGTCCGCGGACAGAGAAGTGCTTGTCTTCGAACAGGCCTTCTCCAGGCAGGCTTTCCCAGCGCCATGCCCCAGCGGTACCGGTACCGCAGGGGCGAACGTCCGCAATCCCCCAAGACCTCTTCTGGGCGGTGTAGCTACGTATCCCCCGTGCAGAGAGTGAAGGCCGTCCTTTCCAGCACAACTTCTGCTTCCGCTCGATTGTTTTTCCCTGTTATTCCAATATAGGTTTATAAAGGGCTTGATACATGCAAGGAAGTGAAAAATGAGTGTATTAGTGGAGGTTAGGCTCTTGATTTGAAATGTCTTCCCAGTTCGCCAAAGCCAGGGTCAGTGGAAAACTTCTGGCTTCCAGGATGCAAGCTGGAGCTGTACAGTGCACTGCCTCTCTTTCTTTTATACCAGAGCAGAATGCCATAAAAAGTACATAAGGTGGGCGTAAATGACATTTCTGACTGCCTTTAGCCACCGCCAGTGGTGTAATGGGGCCTATAATAAATGAGAATTAAGCCCTTATTTAGAGAGATGCGCTGAAATTGCTGAAGTGCTGCCAATGTGATACAAGCATCAGGAAATCGCATTTGTTCCACGTGGCCAAAACCCACAGAGAAGCTCCATGAAGCACTTCATTTTTTTAGTATGGCTGTAAATAATGTTGTAGAGAATTAAGACTGAAGTCCAGCGAACAACTTACAGGCGTGCTCCTGACAACGTGTTTTCACCCTCCTTTGTGGCTGATGGTGCTGCGCTTCAGGGGACAGACCCGGGATGCTCCTCACTAGAAATGCACCTGTTGATACCAGAGGGCGTGAAGTAGCTGAGGAGCTTCTGCAAGCCAGGTGATAGCCTTAAGCATTTAAAATGACAGCAAAGCCGCTGCTCTTTGCAGAATGGCTGCTTTTTTCAGGATACAGTGAACTGATACTAGAGCAGAATTCACACACCGCTACTTGCAGCAACAGAAGCAACCTATTTCTAGATCCTGGGACACCAGGCCAAGAAAATAGCGCAGGGAATTGGCAGTTACTCCTTCGCTTATATATCTTCCTGCGGAGGAAAACAGCGTGAGGACTCCCAAGCTGGTCTGCGAGGAGCTGGAGAAAAGGGTGGCACTTGGTTATGCCGCAAGGAGGAGCGGAGCGTGTTAGGGGAGGAGCGGCTTGTGTCGCATTGCTCGTGTTGGGCACGTCGTAAGGACCCAACTGCTCCCAGCTCTGCACTCTGGCGAACTAAAACGGTGCGGCTGGTGTTCCTTGGGGACCATCTTAAAATGTGATTTTGCATGTGGTGGTGGGAGCTGGTAGCCGCAGAGGGGACAGGGGGATTGGCAAGCCTTTCTGCAGCAGGGCCTTGCTGGGTGGCTGGGATTCGTGTCGCAGGCCAGAAGGTGGCACTGCGGATACTGCGTTGGAGAGGTCCCATCTGCTGCCGGCCACGGAGGGAAATGGGGGAAATACTGCAGTAATAAGACACCGTAGACCGGGTTACGTGGAAGGGTAGCGGGGGTCTGAGAGAGCTTAAGGCAAGCAGCGCGAATGGACAAGGCAGCGGTTTGGATGTGAATGGTGTACAGGGAACATCGTGGTGCTTAATCTTCCACTTGGAAGGTTTTGATCTTATTAATCACAGAATCGGACTGTGCAAAATGTTGAAGCTTGCAGTTTTATTGCAAACTGCCAAAGCAAATGAGCTTGGCAGGAGGTTTACGGAGTGAGTGTTGCAGAGGGGTTCTTGGCTCGGGCAGGATGGTATGGAAGGCTTGGTTGTTTTGAGCTGGAAATGGGCAAAACTTTGCCTTTCAGCTCTTCTGTGGCTGACTTGGCCGTGCTGGGTTGGGAGAACCACTCTTACCTCTTGCATTTCTTTCTGTCAGCAAATAATCACCTTTTTGTCAATGAATGTTCAGTAGCGAGGGACAAACTGATGGACTTCGGTTTTGCTAAAACAGGAGACTGACATCGGAAGGAAGGAGCAGGTGAACAACTGGCTATGAGCTCTTCATTAACACAGAGCCCACCTCTGGGGTTATACACCCAGCTTCTTCACCCTGAGACTCTGTATATTTTGAAGAGGATTTTGTGCTCGGCTCCCAGAGAACCCTCCTAAAGACAGTTTGATGGGAAATGACTCTGGAAGGCCGGTGGGCGATTCATCATCCAAATGACTTACCCCTCCCCCAAAGTTTCTCTAAAGTTTCCTGTCAGAGCTCATGTGCCCTGAGGAAAAGTGCTTTTTCTTTTTTCATTCCTTCACTCTTCACTAGCTACTTGTGTGGGTGTCCTGGGGTCTGAGAGAAAGTGGTGCTGTGCCTGGATTTGTCTCGGCTTAACTCCACTCTGTTTCCATCCAGCCCAGTGTGAATCTGGAGTCACACATTAAAGTTTATGGCGATCCACTCCTGGACAGACTTACCGGGCAGGCCTGTCGGGTGGGAGCTTTAGCCTCCTCCAGAGCATCTCTCAGCTGCTCCCCATCCACTGCCACGTGGAGACACTTCTACAGGTGACAGGAGGATGAGGATCTCTGGGTCCTAAACCTGCTAACCCTTGTGAACAGTCACCCTGGGTTGGGTTTAGGGCTGGCCAGGATTTGTGCCTGGGTATGGTGCCCAGCTCAGGAGCAGAGCAGAGCCTAGATGAGGATGCTTGGAGCTTGCAGCCCGATAGGGACCAGCTGGATTAAATCATGGAGGGTGGCAGGTTTTCCTTCTGCTGTCCTGCTGCGGGTAGCAGCTGCCAGCTCAGGGAGAGTAATAAGCAGTTGGAGAGAAGAGACTCGCAGACTGGGAAGGGAAGATACGCGAAAGCTGAGCAAAGACATGAAGATCAATGTTTTGGCCTAGGAGCATCAGCCCTTTACCTGGAAGCGTGCTGTGCTGCAAGGGGGAAATAACTCAGTCTCTGCGCTCTGCGCTTCATATGAATGCATAAGAAATCGTTCCACCACAGAGGGCAAAGCTCCCAGACAGATGCAAGAGGCTTGTGCAGGGGAGGTAAGGTCTGCTGCATCCTACCCTACTCCCTTTTCCCCTCTGTGGGCAGACAGGGTGGCTCGCAGTGTGACCAAGCGTAAATGGTGCGGCTCTGAATTGGCAGGGAGGGAATTTGTTTTTTTTTTCTTTTTTTTGTCGGTCAGGATTGCACTTGCAGTTTACAGCAAGCTGGTTTCTGCTGGAAGGCCGATGTGACTTCGCTGTCCTGTGAAGCCAGCCCCCGTCCCTCCTCTTTCAGTCCTGGTGGAGTCCTGAGGCAGGGAAGGCCGTGTCCAGCTCCGAAGGGCACCACGTTTCCTGTCTCTTCGCTCCTGGCAGGTTTTGTCTGCAGACGCTGGCTTGAGTACCCCGTAATTACATTTTCGCATTTTTTAATATAGTAACACATGGCTGGGCTTGTGGTAGAGAGCCAAGTGATGTCTTTGGGCCATGAGGACTATAAATAACCAAAGGGATGATTTTATTTGGTTATGGAAGGAAGAAGGTCTTTCTTCAGCAGTTACTGTACAAACACAGCTTTGGAGCAAATAAAGAAGGGTTCTTTTTTCTATATGTTAGGGAGATACCCATGGATTGCGCAGAACCCCCTGAAAGACAAGAATTCTTTGAATTACATTTCTCTACAGAAGGTCTTCACACACTGTCAAGCTGTCCAAATTATAGCTTTGTTTTCATTTTAGTTGTGGCAATTACTGTGCTTTTGTTAAAAATACCATTCTGTGTCAATTCTAAGCTCTTGGTAGCAAGGACTGTCTTAAAATAAATGTATGTACAGTGCCAGACACAATAGGCCTCATCTGCGCCCGAGACCTTGAGGCGCAACTGCCATATATACAGCAAATAGCTGGTTTGTGTAACAAGATGCAACTTTTCAGGTCTAGATCTTGGCACTATGAATCTTGAAATCCACGATTCCTCCTTTCCCTCCACAGTGTGCTCCTTGGCTCACGGGGGTAAGCTGTATCAGCTTGCGCTCTGCTGGCAAGCCGCCTTCCCCGGCCATCCCCACCACATGGCTCAATGGTAATCTAACATGTTGTGATTCCTCTGACTTGTGGAGTTTGCGTAGTGTGAACGACTACACACGAGGCTCGGGGTAGGAACATTTAGGCCTGTGATGTATAGCTTTAGTTCTGCTTTGGAGTAAGGCTCCCATGACCTTGCATTGGGGCCGAGTGCTGGATCTGCCATAAACCGTTTGTAGAACTTGAACACAAGCTTCTCCTAACATAAAAGAAGGATGCTTGGAGGGATTACAAAGGTCCGTTGTGCATCTGCAGAGGCCACAAACCAGAGAGACCTTTCTGTGCACCATGGACCAGAATGCCTGGTGCGTCTACATATTTGTTAGTACAGGTGATAAAAGTATAACCAGATATAACCAGATATAACCAGATATTTGTTTAGTCTGGAGAAGAGGAGGCTGAGGGGAGCCCTCATTGCTTGCTACAACTGCCTGAAAGGAGGCTGTAGCAAGGTGGGGGTCGGTCTCTTCTCCCCAGTAACAAGCGATGGGATGAGAGGGAACGGCCTCAAGCTGCGCCAGGGCAGGTTTGGGTTGGATATTAGGAAAAACTTCTTCACCCAAAGGGCTGTCAGGCCCTGGCCCAGGCTGCCCAGGGCAGGGGCTGAGTCCCCATCCCTGGAGGGATTTAAAAGCCGGGGAGATGTGGTGCTCGAGAACATGGGTTAGCGGTGGGCTTGGCAGTGCTGGGTTAACGGTTGGACTCGTTGGACTCGATGATCTTAAGGGTCTTTTCCAACCTTAACGATTCTGTGATTCTATGATAACGGGGCTGGTTCTACCCCCATTTTGTGGATACTCTGACTCTGATAACAAAGCAGGTGAAGAGTGTTTACCGCAGCCTTTCTCATTTCCTTTTGGGGAACGTTTTCTCCTGCACGCGACCCAGCTCTTAGCATAGATGAGTGCCAGACCGAGGGGTTTCGTTCCTAGCATGCGTGCAATCTGCTGCGTTTCCGGGGGGAAGGCGCTGTTCGTACAATTGCATCGTTACAAAGAGGCTGTAGTTGCACGATTGTCCTCAATTAGCGGTGCTGCCAGATCGCTCCTAATATTTTTTTTTCAGATAGGCACAGCAGTGCAATAAATCTGATAGTGTGTGTGTTTTGATGTGGTGCATCGGCAGCAGCGGTGTCTATCAAGAAGAACAACAAGGACAGATTAAATAACAGGGTGCTCTCTCTGTCATGGTGGGGCAGCTACGGGGAAAAAGCTCCCATTGTTTCCACGGCCATATCGACCGAGGCCTACACAAGGCCCTCTTGATTAAACGAACTGGCAGCAGAACAGCAAGTTCTTGTTAACCATACATGCCAAAAGGCCCTAACACAAACAATCCCCATTATAAATTAGGCCTTTTACAAACAATATTTCAAGAAACTACTTGTCCGTTTTCCATGCCATTATGCATTTTTAGGATGATTACATGTTTCTGCTGGATAATGGCCTTTTGCCAAGGGCAAAATGGAGTTTCAATAGGACTCATTATGAAGTGAAAAGTTTTTCTATTCCTACCCCCTGGAAGGAAAAAGCCACTCACAGATGAAGCTTGTGATATAATTACGTTGCTTTAGATAACCAGCGACATTACTTCCCAAATGATAAGTACTTGTTTTTATCCTTTCTTAATCTCACGGGCCTCTTGTAGTCTTTTAATAGGAAGTGGTGGCAGCTGCGAAGGCCACTTGATCATTTGGGTCCGAGCAGAGTGCAAGGCTGCCCTGCTGATAAAAGTCAAGACAGCTCCAGCGATCAGGATCGCTATTGGAGGAGGAAGCGCTGTCTGCAAGGGCAGACTATGCCAAGCAACTTTTCAGTGCACTGCTAAATAATTATGCTCCATTATAAACCTTTCCCTTCCCCCTGTTCGTTTCACAGAGCCTCATCTTCCCTTGAATTAAGACATGCTGTTCGTATCTGCAAGGGAACATGAAATGCTGAGCTTTCAGAACAGGGATGTCAGGGTTTGGTCCTGCAAGGGGCTGAATGACCACGGTAGGGGCCGAACCCTTGGATCCTGGTGCTGTGCACAGGAGTTCAGTGGTGCTCAGTACCACAGAGGAGTTACACAGCCGCTTTGTGACTGGGATCCTGACAAAGGCAGAGGTTGCCTTGGGGAATGAAAAAAAAGGGGGGCTTGTAGTTCAAGCCCTGATCTGGGTCCCAGGAAACCTGGCTCAGTTTCCAGCCCTCCCTCAGAGTCCTTGGTTTTGATCAGTCGCTCACTGCCCTCGCTTCCCATTTGTTAAATGTGAATGGAAATGATTTCTCCTTTTGGCCAGCTTTTAGGATTATAGGATCTTAAGATAAAGACTGTCATCTGTACAGAATATCAAGATCAACAGGCTTTTGCCTGTCTTAGTTGAGGTATTGAGATGTTACTGTACCAGAAATCCCGTTTCTCTGATCTATGGCTCATGTGACCAACTTTGTTTATAAAGATGCCCATCATTCTCCCTTACGTGCTTCCCCTGTCATTACTGCAGGAATATCATCAGGAGGGCAAAAAATAACTTGGTGACTGTGAGAACAAAAGCCCCAATTCATGAAAATTCATTTTTGAGGTGGCAAAAGCAATTTATTATACCTATATAGCAATTATTGTCAAATTACTGATTCCAGGATTTCATTACTATTATTAAGAAGAGAAGCCATCTACGCTTTTATAGTCCGAGGTCTTTAGGAACACTAGTTAGAGCTTTTCAGCACTCCTGGAAGGGAGGAAGATTTTATTGTGCAGGATCAGCTCACATTCACTAGGAGGGAAGTAGGGAGTTAAGTCGCTTGCCTGTGTGCCAGTGAGAAGTCTGTCCTGACAGCTAAGGAGTGAGGGGACTCCCCCTTGGCTGCATTGCCTGGTTCATCTCCCTGGGCTTATCCAAGGAGCCAGTCTCTAGGCTCCCTTGGAAGAGCAGAGGAAGAGGCACCTCCAGGTGGCAACTCAACCCACTGAACATCCACGCTTCTGCTCACTAAAATCAATTTTCCAGGACCCTAAGCGAGGTGCTGCTGGCAAGTTACTAAAGTTAGATGAGGTGAAGCTGAGCTGAGGCCGCCTCACCCTGATTCTGCTTCCCTAGCTGTGAGGAGCCAGGAGAGCGGAGAGGAGGAGTAACCCTGGGGAAGGTATGTAGTATCCAAACGGAGGGCAGGCATGGGCGTTTGAGTGAGGCATGGAGGAGCGGGGAAGGAAAAGGTGGTCCTGGGATTTGGATAGTGAGATGCATCTCTCATGCTGCCACAGTGGTTTTGTATGCGGTGAGGTGCTTTTATCGCCCTTTTGGCTGGAAGCCCTAAAGGCATGTTTTTCTGTTTCTGGGTACTCATCTGAGCTCCATCTGAATTGCAGGTGAGCTTAGTGCTCCAAGCTGTGTACATGAAAAATGCTGTAAAATGCAAAATACTTCAAAATATCATGCTCTGGACATGCAATGGTTTTGACCTGTGGTGATATCGTCCTTTCCCTGCTCAAGAGAGGAAGAATTCTATCTGCTCACACCACAGAGGAGACAGAGCCACAAAACTCATGTGGAATTAGGGTGATGGGTCAGAGAAAAAGATGACAATGAGAGTTTGACGCGTGGGTGTTTGATGGGCAGATAAGGAAGTACACAACCTAAGCAATTCCCGTACGTTACAGGAGAAAAGAGAATGGGCAGGTACGGACTGGTCACACAAACAGGGGAGCTGAAAGCTGATTGTCGGAAGTTAGTTTTTAGTCTTTTTTACAACATAGGTGTGTTTTATATAATATGTATATTATATAAATGTGTGTGTATTAACAATAGACATTTATGTTTATTTTGGAAAATAAAAGAGATGAAAACATATATATGTATAACGAAACGTCTGCCTGGTGGGATATGCAGGGCACAGTCAAGGACCTGTAAGCTGCCAAGGGAGTGACAGAAGATACTCAGGGAGGGTGTCCCTTGTGGTGAGCGTTACCACAGCCTTGTGCAGCCAAGTCACGTAATCCTGCTCCCAGATTTCCCAAGCTCCGTCGGAAAGTGCCGTAGTGATCGGAGAGGCTGCAGGCCTGACTGAGTGCTGTCCTGCACGGGTAGGCAGGTCACACTTTCAGACAGCCCTGATAAAAGCAGCCATGCCGCAGGCACAGTGCTGGGCTCCCCGAAAGGCTGTTAAATGCATTAGGCATTTAATTACCGCTTTTCACCTAGGACTCAGCTGACCTCTAATGACCAATATTTGTGTTCAGAAGAACAGAGATGAATTGAAACAAGCACTGAGAAAGTCTGATGGCAAGTGACTTCTTGCCTAAGGTCATGTAGGAAGTCTGAGGCAGAAACCTCCTCTGCCATAAACCCAAAGCCATTCACTGCTTGCGGGAGTCAGACTTCAGCCTGCGCGACTGTGCTCCGCGTACCAGGCTGCGTTTGTGAGGACAAGTGAAAAGGAGGAAATCCTTTCACGGTCCTGGGAATGGGGGGCTCTATTCCCTGCCCCTGGAGATGGTGGAAAGAATTATTGTCTTCTGTGAACTTGGCGTGGAGCCGTGGTGAGGCTCTCCTGCAGAGCACATGGGGAAACTGCAGGCCAGAGGGAGGGCCTGCGGCTGGAAAATTTCCTGAGATAATGGGAAGAAGGAGAGAGGAGAAGCACCGCTGCCTGGGTGGAGAACAGCCCTTTCTGTTCTAACAGCTGCCTCTGGGGCATCGCAGCTACACACTTCTGACGGGGCTCTGTCTTCCTCCGCAGAACAAAGTGAACCACATAGAAACCCTGACCCAGAACTTGTGCGTGGAGACCCTTTTGGCATGGGAAAAATGAAAAGTGTCCAAGAGGACCCTCCAGAAAGTCAGGTATACAGATATTATACTGAAAAGACCAGGGTACTCTCTCCCAATTAGTTGCCTGAGCCAGATGGTAGGAAGAAGAAGGATATTATTAGAAAAATAAGCTTTATCGAGGGCGGGGGGGGGGGGGCAAGAAAAACTGAATAGAAAACAGATTGCTTCAAGGCACTTGAATTCTCTGCCCATTTTTGGTGTCAAAATTACCTAAAGGATGTTGACAAACTAAGAAAAGCTTAGGAAATGAAACAAATTATAAACCCTGATAACCAGCAAGCTCCCCAAAGACCCTGCATACCTCAGGAAGGGGAATTCCAGTGAAAATCACCACATTTCCAAACTGCTGGTTTTAGTGTTAATCTTCTGGAGCTGTTTTTAAACAAGGTCTGCAGCAGCTTATGTAGCCAGCTGAGCAGATGATGTGAATAAAAGAAATGAGCCACAGATCAAAAAAGTCTACATGGTTTGGCTTTTAATTTTACCTCTTCGTCTTTTACCCAGATGCGGTTGTGGGTAGGTATCAGCCAAGAAATTGCAGGTGGCATGGTTATCTTGCTATTTACTGTGCGATGATGCTGCTACAAGCTATTCAATAATAGGAAATGACTAATGATGTGGTGGAAATTATGAACCAGGATTAATAAAACTTGAAAAGGAACAGTCTGGTCTGTTTGATCCTCTGAAGAGGAAGTCTGTCTGTGCACAAGTCTTTTCCCTGAGGTGATGTTCTTATTAGTCTGATCTGAGTAGGGAGCAAAGGGAACCGAGTTTGGAAGTGGCTTAAAAAGAAGACAGTAAAAGAGGACATGAAGTATTGTCGAAAAACATCCCTGGGTGACAGGCTGCTTTCTAATGCTGCCTTGCAGGAGGGTGGTGGTAAGTCACAGGAAGGCAGTCCCAGTCTGCATGTCGCTTGCAAGTGAAAAGGAATTTCTTGGAGAGCTGAATTTGACTCAGGTCCGATTTTGCTGCTCTTTCTCCTGCCAAATCCTCCTTGAGTCATTTTGCTTGATGAGGGACTACAGTGCCGGGCTCCTTCCAGTGCTGCTCAGCCTCGTGAACAGGAGGTGCCATCTTCCGAGTGCCGTAGCAGTGACGTGAGTAAGTTCTCAGTGGAGAGCTGGAGGCAGACTGCCTTTCATAGGGCTGTTGCAGGTGCCATGATTTGAAAGCAAAAAAGTGCCCTCAAAAATCAGGCCCAAGAAAGGGAAGTGTAGGGCCTGAACGGAATAAAATCCTGAACTGAGCCTAATGGAAGAGGTTTCTGGACATATATCCCAAAATGAGTGCCTAAGTCTTGGAGAACTGGAGTTTTCCAGGATAAAACCACCACCGTCTGAGATGGCACCAAGGTGGAAATATGTTTGATGTGGCAAGGCTGACAGCTAGGACACATGGTGGATTCCAGGTTGTTACCACAAACCAACAGTCCTTTCCCCCCGTGTCTAATGGCTGTGTAGCAGAGGTGCTAGATCTGTCTGCACGTCTGTAGCTGACGGGGCAATGTGGAACGGTAGGAGAGCAGTAGGGCCGTACAAGTGACGGCAGTGAGGCTATAAGGGAGCTCTTGAATAGAGGCTGGGGAAGCTGGCCTCCCCTAAGCCTCCTTCCATTTCCCAGAGAGGAGCCTTGGGGTTTCTTTTTTTGTGGGAGATTATCTGTTTCCTAGGTTCCTTGATGGAACACGTTCCCGTGACTGCATTGGTGAGCCACTGGTGATCTCTTCTGCTCTTCTTGAGGCAGGTCAGAGTTGTAGCTATTGCTCTTTTCCTAGAGGGCTGAAGCTGATTCAGTAGGGTACCGAGTAATGATGTTGAGTGGCCTGTAACGTTTGATAATGTGTGAAGGAAATGCTCTCCTGAAATAGATGGTGCTGTGTGGTTGGCTGAGATTGCAGAGGTGGGAGTTCAGTGTGATCCTGTCTACTGCAATATTTCTACCAAAAACGGTGCCTGAATTTGACGATCTTGAATGCTCGTGTCCATCAGTACGTCTTTGCTTCAGCCCTCCTTGACTTTGCCACTGTTTGAACCTGTTTGTTTGGTGTGAGAGAAACGTGGTAAAAATGCCTCTAGCCTGGCAAGTGAAAACATGGTCAAAGCCAATGGCTTTCGCTTAAACCCGCTGATCTCAGGATTGTACTGGACTGAATTGGAGAGAGGGGCTCAGGGGAGGGAGGAGGAGTGAGAGCACAAGGGAAGGGAAGAACTGACTGCTGTCCCCTTGTCCCCAGGGGAGCTCTTGTTTTGGTACACGCTGGGCCTGAAGCATGGCCCACAGCCCAGACCCAATCCACTGATCTTCTGGTATGGGGCTCGCTCCCTGCTCTCCTTTTTCCAAGGTTAGTTTGGGGCAGAAAGTGAGTTTCAGACTCTTATCTGTCATTCTAGTGGTTCATTGCTTGCTGGTATTTTCTGTGTAGTCCCCAAAGTCTCTCCCTTGACATGTATCAGGCACAAAATATGGCCCATCACATAACCAAAACTCAGGCCGTTTAAAGAGAGCGTGACCAGCCACAGGAGAGGATGGTGCACACTCTGAGTCACAGGATGGCAGCTCCATGCTCATCCTATCCCGCGATTTACTCATTGCCTGAGAGAAAACATCTTTCTGGGGGTGACGTGGCAGGAGCGTGTCACGGTGGCCACCAGCATTGGAGAGGTTGGGCCACGCAGCTACGGAGCCTGTCCATAGGGCACCGATGCAGCCTGCACTGGCAAAAGACAACAGGGGTTTTTATTTTTTTGACTGGCACTGTGAGCACTCAGAGCTTTAACTTCATGATAGTCTTCAAGTTCACCAAGTTCATTAAGTTAGTGTAAATCTGTTGGATCCATGCGAGTTCTATTTATAGCAGCTGAGGGTCTGGTTTCAGTCTCATCTGGTTCATCAATCCAGACAGAGTGGTCATTACCTGGTAGTCGGAGCTCAGGCCTTTTAAAAGAATGAACATTTGGTTGCATTTCAGTGTGTGCGTGGAGGACAAGTCGCTTCTCAGGTTTCGGCGATCGGGGTGTACTGCTCCGGCCGGTGGACAGGCAGTCTCCCACGTCAGTGTGTGAGTCTGAGCCCCAGAGGAGCACCGGTAGCCCCTAGGTAGTGGGGTCGTTTGTGAGAGGCTATACACTCCTCCTCTGCATCTCTTGTGTTGTCTCCTAGTTCTTTTCCCTATGCCAGCTTTCTTTTTCTCACTCCTCCTCTGGCTTCCTCTTATTCTTTCAGATAATTTATGTTTTAAAATGAAACTCAGCTATGCAACTGGTTTTATATTTATAAATTGTATTGGGCTGACCCTCTCCTTACCTCTGAGCTGGTATTTTTAAAAGCCCCATTGTTTCCCGCTGCTTCAGAAGGTTAAAAGTCCAATCTCATTACAAATGCCGTGCATATGTTGTTGTTTAGTATTATATCAATGCATTACCTAAACCTACATGGCCAATCGTAACTCTGATGGACTGTGTCTCACGTCATCATACGGGTGGGACGGAGGCACTGATGTTTTTTCAAGACATTAAGTCCTGGTCCCTGCTTTGTAATATCTGAGGATCTTCCTTTTGTCCGTTTGGTATCATAAAGCATTTTCCCTCTCTGCTTGGGCAATACAAAGAAACATTCAGGGCTTGAAATCCCATAATCAGCTTTGATCATGCTGCTTTTGGGAAAGTAAGGACAGATGACTTTGTCTTGGTGGAATGTTCCTCCCTGCGAATGCTTTTGAAGTTCTTTTTTCTTATTATTTCCCTCTTGATTTAAACCAACCTACTAGATTTTTGTTGCTGTTGTCTTATCTATGCACCAAGTTTCCCTTTTTCTTAGTTCTTCTGCCCAAAGAAGATTTTCTTGACACCAAGTTGTTTATCTACTAAGGTGAACAGAAACCTGCCTAATACTTTGATTAAATTAAAATTACAGTGTCACCTCTACCTTTTTCTAATTCATCAATAGGAGATCTCACTACTAAGTCTTTAGTATCAAAAGACTTTGCTTGTGTTTAGAATGGACCTGGTCCTGTCGTGCTTAAGGAACAATTGTGTCTAGGCCAGCGTATTTGAAATATATTGTAACTGGTCCCCAGAAAGAAAGTAAATGATTGTGGGGAGCATGTTGCGGCTTACTATAAGCCAGAAGGAATGAATATAACGCCCTGTACCCATTGCTGTTGATATTTGGCTCAAGGAGATTCAAGCCCACAGACTGTCTGCAGTGGGTGAATCTTACCCCAAAAAGTAACGATAAAGGTGAGGCTCTCACAGGCAGCCTTGGCATCAATTTTATATCTGGTAATAATAGTAACACCATCTTTGTGTCACTGCCTCGTCCACAAAGGCAGCCTAGGCTCAGCAGTGGCTCCCTCTCTTCGTTCTTTCCGTAGAAGTATTTGCAGAACAGTGTCCACTCTTTGCAGAAACAGATGCTCAAGCGATTTGTTTTTCTTCTTTTTGCTCTAAGCTAGATGAATATAATGTTCTCTTGAGCTGTAAAAGTCTGTTTTTGTATCTCACAGTCACGTTTCAGTATCAGCAAATATTTTAGATATGAGTTAAGAGAGGTACCCCACTGACAGAAGAAGGCTGGCGGAGCTTGTAGTATCACATCGTAAATTCCCCCTTCTGCTATGAAAATGTAATAAAATATGTGGCACGGCAGATTTACAATGACAACGCTGCTGCTGTGTTCAGGCAACTATTTTATCTCTTTGTTTTAAAACACGGTTTTTACTGTACTACACACAATGAGTACTTCCTCCAAGAAACAATGCCTACAAGCTTCGCATTAAGTCAAATATGATCTCATAGCGACTCTTCATCAACTTGTTACACCATTATCTCTCTGCTACTAATAAATTTTAGGAGTGAAAATTTATATGCGAATGTTTTATTTCAGCTATCATTATACTTAGCTTATCGTGAGCCTGGTAGTGCCCCCACCCAGTTACATCATCCTTGGAAAAATTTAGTTCAATATGTCTTTATAAATGTCTTACTGCAATGTTATATTTGCAAGCCTGACCACACGCATGTCACGGGCTTCCCAGCGAGCTACAGCCGGACCCTATCGGGTGATGCAGGTAGGCAGGGTCTTGCTTGCCTGGGGAGCTGTATTAACTCAGCTTGATTCTCTGTAGGATGGTGGTAGCGTGGGACAGGGCTGTGAGTAGGGTGGTCCGTGTCCCCAGGTAAAGCACTTCTCATCCGTTCTGTCTCTAGATAGGTGTCTCTGGCTGTCTGATTGCCGAGTGCCTCGTCCAGGCGTATCAGTGGTTTCCTTCTCACTGCCTTGTTTGTTGTTGGGTTCTGACTTGAAAAAGGAAAGCTGAGATGACAACCTTTTATTAAACTTTAAGGCTTCCTCCATCTCCCACTGTTAGATTGTCACAGAGGTGTCAGAGCTTGTCTGACAGCGCTGCCCATCCTGATTCAGCAACGCATTTAAACTTGTGTTTATGTCTGTTACAGTCCTGCCAGCATTCATCCCACAAACTGCAGTCAGGAGTGAGAAGGAAAGGAGAGAGGTACTCATGGTTTTGCATGTGTAATATTGAACAAATAAAACTATATGGCTTCTGGGCCGCTCACCGACATATTCCTGTAGGTCATATGCTTTCAGAGGGATGGTGGGGGGCAGGCGCTGCCATCTTCTTTATGTATATTACTTTATGTATATTACTTTGACACTTAAGAGCGCTTGCTATGGATCCATAGGCCAGATAGATAAATACTGTTAACACTAGATCTAGATGCTATTTGGTTTGTTTTGTGTTGGTATTGTGATTAAAGCATCATGGCTTCTACTGAGAAATTTGATGGGAAATTCTACGTGCGATGATAGCAAGCAGTAACACAAGTAGGTAGGTGAGAATTTCAAGACACTGAACCTGGGAGCAGGAGGGTGTTTTCATACTTAGGGAATGTGAATAAATTTTATGCAGACCATTTTTCTGGTGGATTAAAAAGGTCTGTGATTTTTTTGTAGCGTGCTCACTGGATACATGAAAGTTGACTTTATTTAAAATTTTCTGACTCTTTTGTTGTTAAGATAATAAAATTAATTTTCTTTTAAGGAAAGTGCACTAATTACTGAGGAGATATCCCATGATTGTTGTGATTGACTTTGTTAATTTGTGTTTATGTGAATGCCTCAGTATAATGGCAATGATAAAATTTAGGAGGCTTATGCCTCCGTGCTTCCCAAAGACACAGGGGAATAAGCTGATCTCATGAGTCTTGTTTTTAAGTGCTCACCAGGTATTTTTGCTTCATCGTCCAAACTGTACTTATAAAATTGTACAACTGCTTCCTCTCGTGTTTGCAGCTCTATGATAGGCTCTACTGTCAACACCTAGATAACTCCCAAAGACTAGAAGCTTGCTAAAGCCAAGCAACCCTTACCTTACTACTTTTCTACTCTGTCAGTGAACAGGCTGAAGAAGAGTTTTTGAAAGAACAGCAAAGGCGTCTGTAGGTACTAACCTCAGAGGCTGTGATCGCTGTAATTCTTAGATAAAAAATATCACGTGTAGTCCTGGGAAGAGAACGGGAGAAGAAGCAGCAATTGGAAGAGTGAGTAAACATTAGCTACACAGATTGGCATTTTCGAAAATTCCTATCGGATTAGAAATATGTGCTACGTTGACAGACTTGTGATCCTTTGTCCTTTATGCATGTTGGGGAACCTCACCGCAAGGGGTGAAGGGGATCACCTTGGAACGGTGGAAGAAGAACACAAAATCTGACATCAAAAGCACTTGTGTAGTACAGAGAGCTTTCTACCCAGGAACACAGATGAGGCCTTGAGTCATGAAAAGCACATCTCTTTCAGAATTGCATCAAAATAGCTGTGCAAGCTTGCATTTCATTATGTACAAAATGAATTTTTCTCATTTTGATGTAAAATAAAGTTGGTATTTTCATTTCTTCAGTGGTTGCAGCACATTGCTGTGTCACTGAACCCATCTGCTGCACAACTGTCAAGATTGTGGCACTTCAAACACACAGGGGCTGAAATACCATTCATTTGACAAATACTTGCTCGGCAGATCAAAGGTCACATAAACAGAAGGCATCAGTAACCAAGGAGCCCTGGGCCTATAGTATACAAAAATATTTCAACTACAGCTGCTTCTAAATCTTAGCTGTTTTCTTCCTAATATTTAAGAGACCAGTGAAAAGTACTGGCTACAACGATGTGTCCGCAAGTTAGCAAAAGCCTGGCTCTGTGTTTGAAGCAACTGGAGCACGCCATCGAAGAAGGCCAATGAAAATCAAAGGAAGAGTTGAAATGGCTTCCACTGTTACTCCAGGTCACCAGGGGAGGCTCAACCGACCGCTGATTTAAGATTAACAGATGCATCAACACATATGGACAATTCCAGTCCAGCCAGGAACTGTTTTTTCTACGGCCATGAGGAAAGTTAACTATTGTATCCTAAGTCGTCAGACATTTTTTCCCAAATAGCAGAATTTCCTTTCTTCTTCTGGAGAACTTTGCATTTTGCAAGGGAGTGTGTTTACGATAGATTCCCACATCAGAAGTGGTGACATCAGTGATTCCTCTTGCAATTTCCCATCGGTACCCCTGGGACAGGGCTGGCCTTCCTTTGGTAGCACGCGCCGAGGCCTGAGGACAGCGGGTGCTGTACTACACCGAAGTGCTAATGCTCTCGCCCGGCATTACAGCCAGTGAAAGTTGCAGGAGTTACCACAACGCATAGCCTATATCAGGGTCTGATTGCTCTTTATTTCATGGTGGCCAGTGACAATTAACCTGTTGTTGCCCAGCAGTGACAGAAAGCAGCGGCTGTGTTGCAGTAGCCATTGTAATGGAAGGAATCTTGATGTTTGGTTCCAAACTAAGCAGGAACAAAGGTATTTTTCAGTGTGCAGCCTGCAGTTCGCCTGTGTGGATTATCTCCAGATGTGGGTAATGTGAAGGGCAGACAAGTGTGGAGTCACTGGGTAGGGTGCAAATTAGCTCATCCCCCATTTGCTGCTGCCCTTTCTTTCTTTTCAGGTGCTGGGGGCAAGCTAAGGCTGCCTGAGCCAGAGCATTAGATTATCCCCCTCCTAGACTTTGGTCTCTGCGGCCCCAGGAGAAGGTCTAATCCACTCCCTCCTCTCCCTTGAGGCAGGAGATGGGGGGAATCCGTGTTGTACCAAAGAGGATCTGCATATGTTTGCCATGCTGGAAGTTCTCCATATTCCTCCTACTCCTGTATAACTCCCCATGCTGATGAGCCTGCTACAGGTGGTCTGGGGATGTGGGTTATCTGTAGTTTTATTTCTAAGGAGGTGAGCTGTCTGTCAAGCGAAAAATAGGCTTTTCACTGAGTTACACTAAATATGACTTTTCTCCTTTTTCTTGCATTCCTGCATATTCTGGGGATGTCCCTCTCAGGATACACAGTGAAATGCTTTAAGACGCACTTCACGTGACTCCTGGAGATCTAAAAGCACTGTGAAAAGAGATTGGGCTTGTTTAGGATTTAAGAAACAACTTGTGGAGGTCGTTTGAGTACCCATGATTTAGCAAACTGCTAAGCGGTTAAGGATAATTTCTCAGTCAGCTTGCTGCTGCTCTTTTAGGCATCTGATGAACATTAGCAGCTGAGCTGATTGATAACTAATCATCTAATTTGGCTGCTAATTGCTTATTTGACCATCCAGTTACCTGTTTGTTAGGTTTTCAGGTGGTCATCAGAAGCAATCAGTCAATGATGATCACTCAATGATGACGAGGGTGTACAGTGAGATGAATCAGCTGTTGGTAGCGTATTTTCAAACCCCGTCTGTAGAAAGCAGTTTATGTTCCCAAACAAGGCCTAGGACTCTAATGAATGTTAGACTATTATATGGCTTTCCCAAGGAGACGCCCCTCACCAGAGGGGCTTTAAAGGTTTGTTACAAAGATGGTTGGAGCTAATCCGACTGAGGTTGCCTGGGTGGAAAGCGTGCGTGTGCGTATTTATGTATCCCTACATACCGTGTGTCTCTCTTCTGTGCAGTCAGGAGGCAGATTCCTCCTCCTGCCATGTACATTCATCAGGTGTTACCTGACCTCAGGCCCTGCTCAAGGAAACATCTAACTGAGGCTGATGGAAGATTTGTCCAAGTAATGGCATCGTTAACAGCACCTGTGATAAAAGTGGAGTGTCACCCACAGTGATTGTATGGAGCATTGCATGATAGCTGGGATGTCTGTAAAATCTGTACAAAATTAACTACAGCTGCACAATAGGTGATTAAACTATTTTTCTCATGCTGTAACTCAGCCCTCTTTAATACTCATTTAAGAATTCCTTCTCTTTTATAGGACTGTAATATGCATGAGCCCATTCCTTTCCACCCTTCCTATTACTCTACAGCAATGCCTTATTTAATACCCTACTTTTATTTTTATTGCTTCTTGCAGTCAATCTCCTCTCCTCAGCCGCTGTCCTGGGAAGCTTAGCCAAGCAACGGGGCACTTCTTGGTGGGGAAAATGATGGAAGAGGAACAGAACCACACCAAATCTGTTATACTAGTCCCACAGCAGGAGTAGCTTTCCTAGAGAAAGATTGGCACAGGGCAGATTCCCTTCCTTCTGTTTCTGTCTTCACACCTCTGAACCCGCCTATGTGGAGTCCGTCTGGGACAAGATATGTCACTTCTTCAGTCTCCTCAGGTCCTTTTGTGGGATAAGAGGAAAGTCCTACCAAGCCTCTGTGGAGCTGGTCTGTACCCTCTGTAAAACCTGGGAAATCCGAGGAATGAGGCTTTCTTGCAAATATGCTTGGATCTGGTCACCACTTCAGGAGCTTTTCCCGAAGGAGAGGAGAAATTGCTAGATCTACTTTTGGTAAAATCCTGACGTAGTTCATCTCAAGTCAACTGGCTATGTTGGCTGACAGCTGAGGATCTATTTCCTATAAAGTGAGAAACGTCCCAGGCCTCTTGTAAAAAGAGGCCATAAACAAAGCAAGTTTTCAAAGAAATCGAATGCGGTGTATCAACGTTGCCAGTGTATAACATTCAAAGCTCATGAATTTGTCACCACAAAAGCACAAACGCGGAGTGCTTTGGGTTCTCTTCCCGTCAGTTCGTAGCCTGAGGTCCCCAGGAGCGGCTGTGCTTCTCTAATCAGATCAGCGAAATGCGAGCCAGGGAATGTCGCTGTGTGATTCCTGGGTAGAGTTCAAAAGCTGGTGTGTCAGACTGTCTGCTGCCTACAGGAGAAATGTTATGCCATCTTGACTTAAAGACTTCAAATGAGAAAGAACTTAACACATCCCAAAGTTAATTGTTCCAGTGGTTAACTGTCCTCACTGCTAAAATACACCTCTTGCTTTTTAACCTTTGGGATTAATCTTTTAAGATTTTCTTCACAACTGTGAGGATTTGAGACCTGTTTTAATTTTTAATGAGCCTGAAATTCTTATATAATAACGAGCTGCTGGGACATGGGACTTTGAACAAAATATTTAATAATACAAGGCCAGCAATAAAATGGATAGATTCGGGAGGACTGATACTGCCAAATTACCTAGTCTTTCCAGTAGCAGAAGTTAATTCTGAGTTGTATTGTTTTTACTAGCAGATGCCTGAAGACATTTTTCTGGAAAATGAATGCAGCCTGATCAAAGAGACTCCTATCTAGTGAAATGAAACAGATTTTAAATATATTTATCCATTAAAATATTGTGCTAAGCGTCTCTTGGTCCCTACTGGCCAGAAGACGCCTATCCCATTCACCTCTAATCTGAGCAGCTCATTGCGTCTACCGGACCTATTTGCAGCGAGACGTTTGCGGGAGACGAAACCTTGGCACGGGAGGTTGCTTGTCTCCAAGGGCTGTTGGAAGGGGAGCAGAATTCCTTGTCTGCCTCGGTCCACCCACGCAAACAGGAAAGGGGCTGTGCCAGATGATAAGTCCAACTTACCATCCAGGGTAACGAGATGCCAGAGAGGATTGTTTTCATTTCCATGGGATTTCTAATTAAGGGACATGCTCTAACTGTGTTTTCAATGGCTGAGCATCCAAATGACAGTTTGATATGAGCAATTTGTCTGGCAGGCTAGATAAATTCATACCAAAGCTAAAGGATTTTCCGTTTAAAATGGGGGCACATCCTTCGCTGCGAATCGGATCAAACATTCCCGTAACTAAAGAATCCCCTTTATGTAACAACTCCTTTTTCACTTTCCTTCTTTGCAGTTTTAATGATCAAAGTCTCTCTTTCTCCTGATTTGTCCCCAGTCATTGACTCTGCCGAGTGCTTGTTTTTTTCTGAACTCCCAGTCTTGTTCCAGTTTGATGAATGAAGGGAAATGTCTATTCCCATTTCTGCTGTCCCACCCAGCCCTAATGAGCAGTAGCATTGTCTGAGTGACTCCTGGGGGAATTTGCCACCTGCATAGCTGTCGGGCTGGGCTGTGGCAGCTGGATTTCTTTCGATGCTTTGTTTTCTGGAGATGTGATCCACGGTCTTGAGAACAGGTAGAGAGGAAAGGTGCCGCTGGCTTTCTGTCAGGGGAAGCTAGGTGCGATGGGATTAGGCTATTAGCGGCCGTTTGTTCCTGAAATACTGGAAATCCATCCAGTCATGGCAGATGTTGCTTTGGTTGAGGACGTACCGCCTTTTATCGCGTTCACAGAAACAGATCAAAGACACCTTCATGACAGACGTGGCCAGCAGAGGTGATGTGGGCAAACGTTAAGCGGGTTTGTTCCTGCAGTATGAAACTCTGGGTAACTTGGCCAGGTTCAGCTAGAAAGACTTCGGCATTTAGTGCGGGTTAACGAGAACTGTGAGCTCTGAAGGTTACGTGGTTGCCGGTTCTCCCTTCCCCCCAGCATCACATGACACCATTCAAAATATGTCTGAGTGGGGAATACAGTTATTTTTGGTACTGGCCCAGAAACTTATCAGGTGAAGTGCAATTAATGAATCAAGTGCCTTAAAAATATCTGCCCAGAAGCAGCAGGTACTCTTGGTGACCGAGTACAAGAATTTCATTCAGAAGAATGGCATGGAAAAAGCTTTCCTTACATCATTTCTTCACAGTGTATTTATCCTGCTGCTTCCAGGAATGTTATATTTTTGCTGTACCAATAAAAATCTGCCTGCACCTTGGCAAATCACAAGACTGAAAAATCTCAGTTTGTAGGTGCTCAGTGGAGATTTAGCTGAAATCCTTAAGGGGTTTGCCTGCCCCAAATGTCACTGCTGCCCAGGCAGCTGAGACAGCCTCCCCCCGGGGTGCTGGAAGGGGTCTGAACCTGATTGTGGAGGTGGCTGCTCCGGGAGGGAGATGCAGGTTGGCTTTAGAGCTCATTCCGCCTGTGCTTTTTGTTCCTGGGTCATCAAATGCCAGAACATGTGGAGGAGGAATCCATGGCTTCAATTCAGAGGGGAGCAGGGCTACCGCAAGGATGGGGGAAGGAGAAGATGGGAGCAAGGAGTCTTCCAAGGTTATGTCTGAAGAAGCGGCGTGAGGAAACTGAACAGGACTTGCAAAGAGGTGGATGCTAATAAGCCAAGGGAAACTGAGAGCGGGTACGAGCAACGCGGTAGAGTCAGTTGGCTGGGAAAGGACACAAAGAGCTGGAGACAGGGAATTGCGTGGGGCTAATAAAATCAGGAATGTGGGACAGGAACAGTGGTCTGTGATAGAGAAGAGGAGGAGGAAGCAGGGACAGAGAAGCAGTCTGTGTGGAGGAGATGCATGAACAGGACAGAGCGTAGGGACGAGCTGACCAGGCAAAGGGAGACCAAGTATTATAAGGAGGAGAAGTGAGACTGGGTCTGAAAGGGGGAACTCAAGTGAGTTGACTCTTGAGAGGAGACCAGTGCTGGCACGAAAGCCACAGGTGGTTCTCAAACAGGATCAGTTTGAAAGGAGTCAGACTTTGGGCCAAGAGTGGACAGGTCCGTGTCCGTTTGTCTCCAGGCTGGACTGAGACCTGGAGCCAGGGGCTCACCATCCTACCGTATCTGAATTCCTCTCCACCTCTGCTATCCACAGTAGAGCATGCCTAAGGCCAGTGAAGAAAAATAACGGGTTCAGCATAGAAAAAAGGCGTGTACATCATTGCCTGCGCTCCAAGGACTTAAGGCATGGGCAGTCTTGACCTGCGCGTTTTCTAAGCGTGGAATGATTGAATTTGCAATCAACTGTACTAACATCCTCTGAAGGTAGTCTCAGTGAATAATACAGAGCAATGGGTTAAGGAGACAGAGCAGGTTTGCACTGTTCAGAAGGGAACCACTTTAGCATAAAAGTAATTAGAGCTAACAAAGGTGGAGAGCACAGGGCTGATACATCATGGCTGAAATACCCATGTTTATTAGTAAAGCCAAGAGGGAAGGACTGTCTCTGTGTTCTTATTTTCTAGAATACAAATGTTTGATAGTCCCAAAAGAGGTCAAGGCTCCGGTGCTGGGCACTCAGCACTGTTACGGGAAGATGGTATTTGCATTAAGGAGCCTACAGTTCAAATAGACCCGGCAGAGACAGAGTGGGAGAGGAGCAAGAGCACTGAGAGGTAAAGCAGGTGGCAACGGTTAGCAGCAGAGCTGATTGCTGAACTTCTGAATCCCAGCGCACCAACGTGTCTGTTAAATTGTACTGCTGTTTGCGCTCGTACGGAAGCCAAAAGGAGGTCTGAGTAAATGCTCAAGGCTAAAAGCACTATGGGATTTCTGCCCTAGAAACCAGAATCCAAAATGGGTTGATTTTATTTTTAAAGGAAAAAGCAAATGGATCGGTTCCTATTCCGAACGGTCCTGCTGCCACCATAGCACACAGTGAGCGCTCTGTTACGAGAGGAGAAATCCCATTAAAATGAGAAGGGCTACAGCCCTGAGCCCTGGTGGGAGATGCAGACATACTGAAAGCTGTTTATATTGGCTAGGAAATACACAGGTTAATAGTAGTTTTAGCGTTTACACAGGACCTAGAAACATCCTCAATGCTTCGCACAACAAATAAAATAAGTTGTTAATTACTCGTCCTGAAGATTTATATAATGCAATGTTAGTCCTATACAAGGAAAGCTAGGGCAGCAAGGACAGCGGCTGTGATTGCAGAGCACGCGAAGGCAGTTACACCAGGGAACACACCAGCTTTGTGTTCTCCCTACCCAGAGCAGCCCCTTGCTCCTAGGGCACTGATTTACCCAATGCCTGTGCAGTCAAATGCTGTCCTAGATTTAGCAGGAATTTATGTGAGTCTTTTTGTATACAAATCTCAACTGCTCTTCCCTCCCATCAAAAAAAGCTGAAAGTGCCAATACATTACAAGATTTGTTTCTAGGATTTTGCTGGCCATTTTAAAAAAATTAAAGTTTTAAAATTAATTTAAGTGCTTAGTTGCCTTTGTGTACAGCGGTGTTTGACTAACAGCAATAAAGCTATCAGAAGAAGCGAATCGGGATAGTTATGTCACAACTGAAAAAGAGTATGACAGCATATGTTTTAGCTGAGTTTATTTAGGACATCCTGCTGCTAAAATCAGCCTACAGAATGGTCAAATTTCATAAAAGTAACATTCAGACTATTTGTACTCAATTATACGTTTATTTAAAATTTCCTCTTGGTTTACTGATGTAAATGTATTGTTCATTTTTCACATACCAAGCACTGTTGTTTAGTCTCAAGGGAATTATTGTTACAAATTTAACAACTGTGACATATTAAAAAGCACATTTAAGGAAGAAATTAAGGGTTGAGAGGATGTGACCAAATGTTTCCATGGTGTTTTGCCAAAATGTCACTTAAATGCCAGTGCGATTTTAATAGGAGTTGCTCTTTCAGAACTCATCTTACCCACCAAGAATAAAAAAAACCCAAACTTGTCCACATCAGTAGCAGGCGTACTTTCATTACACTTGCCAGAAAATCATTTCCTAAGTTTTATTTTCATTTTGGAAACTACCTTTAGCTACTGGGGGATTAACATGTTAGCTCTCCGTGTTATGCAGCTGATCAGCATGGAGGAAGTCGATAGCTCAGAGTGTGTAAGCAAAAATGTTCAATTAGATGGCTCATGGAGGCACCTGCATCCCTAATTAACAACCAGCCGATAATGTCAGGAACTGATTTTCAGGAAGTTCTTTGTTCTTTGAAAGTCAGGCCCCAAACTAGGCAATGAAAAATAGAAACCTGAAACATCGATGATTACTTCTGAGAAACGCGAGCCTAATGTCAAAGCAAGTTGTGAATGGTGCACGTGCGAGTCGGGGAAACTGTCTGTGCTTATTTTTCTATAATTTTGATTGCCTTGCTAAAGTTATCAAAGTGAGATTGTTGCAAGAAGCAGTTTCTCATGTATGATTTTCTATGAGCAGAGGGCTTTCTGGGGAAAGTTGGAGTAGTGATAGAAGGCATTCCTGGGAGATACATCCCCAAATTAATCTGTCCCTTAAGCTAAGTGTTTTAACCTAGAGCAAGTTTTCTAGAGCTGTTCTTTGCTGGAGTGTGGCCAGAGCAGGGCAGCGAGGCTGGGGAGGAGCGGCTGGGGGAGCTGGGGGGGCTCAGCCTGGAGAAGAGGAGGCTGAGGGGAGCCCTCATCGCTCTCTGCAACTGCCTGAAAGGAGGCTGGAGCCAGGGGGGGTCGGTCTCTTCTCCCCAGGAACAAGCGATGGGACGAGAGGGAACGGCCTCAAGCTGCGCCAGGGCAGGGTTAGGTTGGGTATTAGGAAAAACTTCTTCACGGAAAGGGCTGTCAGGCCCTGGCACAGGCTGCCCGGGGCAGGGGCTGAGGCCCCATCCCTGGAGGGATTTAAAAGACAAGTAGACGTGGTGCTCAAGGTCATGGTTTAGAGGTGGACCAGGTAGTTAGGTTAACAGGTTGGACTCGATGATCTCAGAGGTCCTTTCCAACCTTAATGATTCTATGATTCTATGATTCTACATGTCTAAAAGCTCCATATGTGATTTTCTCCTCCCTGAGACCTAGTGCTTTACAGAGGTGGGATGAACTGAGTTGCCATCTGAGCACTATCTTCTGATCGCCTTCTTCCAGCTGCCTGCCACCAGTGTCATGGCTGCTCTGGTGCTCAGGTCAGTGGCATGACAAACAATGTAGGCTATTTTCTGGTTAGGATGGCTCGAACCCTGCAGACTTGGCTCAGGCTGGGACCGATGGCCTTGGGCTGAGCTCCTGAGCCTATGGGCAGGGGTGTGGAAGGGAGCCTTGTCAGGGCCATTAAGGCCTATTAGTGCCCTCAGGGCCCTGACACAGAGAAAGAGTCCTGATGCTGATGCAGATCTTGTGGGCAATTTGAGAAACAAAGCAATGTTTTCTCTGCATTTTGAACCTTACACAGGATGGTTCACTTTGAGATGACTATGGTGGCCATACTGAAGTGCAAAACAGTAGCACAGGAGCAGACCTCAGTGACATTTTCCCCCCCCACAAGCAGGACTGGGTGCTCTCCCTTCTACAGCAATGCAGGGTAGATTTTGTTTATTTAATTCTCCTGCGAGGCTGTGATAGTGTATGTCCAGGAAAATAGAATTTCTTTCCTTTTTCTCTTGAAGCCATTAATTATTTTCGGTTGTATTAAAAAAAGAAAATGTAGGAAAAACATGTCTAAGAATTACAACTGCCAGAGCCTCTAGGTTTTTCTGAGTTTTCTCCTGAGAAGAGCTCGGTCCTGCCACTTGCTGGAATGTGCTTATCAAATGCTAGATGCACATGGATCAGCTGTGGTGGCACATGCAGAGGACTGGTATGCCTGCAGGAGGGATAGTGAGGCAGCAGCTCCTTCGGACAGTTCAAGGGCACACTCGTGATTTGGATGCGCTTAGCTCGCCGTACATCATTAAGGAGACATTAGGGCCCGTGGCTTGGCAGCAGCTGTGACATTAAAATGTCTACGATGTTACCAAAGGAAGCATTTGGCAAAACTGCTTCAGCTGCCCTAGACATAAACAACAAATTTTCTCAAAAACAGTAGGTTATGACTGGGGATGAGTGACTAATGTATTTAGAAGGATGTCCTCTCCCTGCACGGAGGAGACCACAATTGGCTAAACTAAGCCAAGACAGGGTAACCCTCGTGGTTGAGGGACACAGTGGGGAATTTCTGACTTTCTGAAATCTGTGTTTTATACACCACTGCTGTTCCGCGAGAGCTCTGCAGGAGGTCTCTGAATCTCTGCAGGACAGATTCGCCAGTGCTAGAAATTGATGTGGCCCTTTGGTGTCTGTGCCGATAATCTGATTCATACCAGCTGAAAGGTCCTCTTTAGGAGTAGACCCTGGTTCCAGTTGCCAGCCAGAAGCTGACTTGGTCATTTCTGGTATTTCTGATAGTTTAAAGGAGGTATCTGCCATGGAATTCAAAGGGGAGCATCAAATTCAAGCATCCTGTGGTTACCTGGAGATAAAATGCAGTCTTTGTATCTGATAAGTCATTTAATAAACTTTGATTTCCACTTTTGAATTAACCTAGCGCTCAGGAGCTTCTATATATGGCCCAAGCTATAGAATGAGTTCTTTATGTTACACCTTACTTTCAAGGAGAAAGTGTGGTGAAGATGTAGTGTCATGATCGGTTCAGAAAAATCCACAAAAAAGATCTGCAACTTGGAGAAGTGTATCTTCATTCCTGGATGATGTAGTCACAGTTTAGCTTGTACAGCTGATTTTACAAAAATATTTATTTCAGTGAAATTAATTCCAGCTCACTTTTAGTTTTTTCTTTTAGCATTTTTCCTTGTTCCTTCATTTGGCTCTTGATGAGGTGAGAGTTGCAGTGATGGCATGTAGAAACTCTTGTTTGCAATAACATCACTCTAACAATGCAGTCTTATGAGGAGCACCATACGGCTCCATGCAGCCATATGCACCGACACCACGGTGTCGAAATTCAAGCGGGAAAGACTTCACATCTGCCTGGTAATGTAACAAAGCAATATTAACATTTTCATAAAATGTTCTGAAATCAGTTTGGTTTGGCTCGCCATTCAGATACTCAAGCCAAAGAGACTGTCCTGAGAGTGGTGTAAGCGGAGAAGCAATACATAGTAGTAAGTGAGGTTGCGGGATCTGAAGTGCCATTTTAATAAGGCAGTTAAAGTGGCAGAGCTTTGTAAAATCCCTTGTTTTTCTGCCTGTGCCTGCATACTTGAAAAGATGTAAGAAACCCCTGCACACACCACTGTACAGTGTAGGAACACTGTTTTCATCCTGACGCTCCCTAAGAAATCTGTAGGAAGTTCAACCTTTATAAGATATTTTTTCTGAAGCTCACCTCAACTATCCAAAGTTTAGAAGAAGGTGCCGGTCAAGTACTGCGAGACAGCCACTGTACGTGTTGAAAGGGGAAGCGCACTTGATTGCAGTCTGTCCATCCCAAAAAGATATCAGCAGTTATTTTTAATCTAGCAGCGAAAGAAATAACATGAACTGATAGGTGGGAGCCTAAGGATGAACATTTCTGAACAGGACAATGTAAACAAATAGCAACACTGAGGAATTAAAGATTGCTGCATTTTACTAAAGGATGCCTTGAATGCTTCATCACTGAAAGCTTTAATAGCCTTGCAGGGAGGATACTCTAATGCAGCCACAGTTGAGTGGGGTCAGTGCAGGAATTAGAGGCTGAAATCCCATTGCCGTTGGGACAGAAGTTGAGTTAGAGTGGCTCTAACGATCCCTTCAAGCCTTGATGCTTTTTCCTCCAGCTGGGCTTGCCAGACTGTCTGCTGAGGTCCTTGATAACTCTCTGTGTGTGCCTGGACAGATTTTTATTTGCATGCTAGTTTGGGAATTGGTTGTTCTTTGTATGTGTTCTTGTATTTACATGTGAACAAGAATATTTGTTCTTCATCAGCCTTTGTTCTCCTATTTTTAAAAGGCTTACTCATCCTCTCAAAGATTAGAATCAGCTCCATCTGATTTAGGTGACAGTTCTCACCCCATGAGCAGCAAGAAATTGAAATGAACTGTTTCTGGAATGAGCCATTGTTGATCCAAGCTGTCCAACAAGTACTTGAATAACAAATATCTCTTACCAAACCCATGTTGGTTCATGAACAGAGAAAAAGAATGAAGTTCACTGGATTGCTTATTTGCAAAACACAGTTCAGCCCTTTCTTTGCCAAAGTCGAGCTGTCAGGAACTAGATCCTTAAATGCTATAAACCAACTCAACTCATTGACTTCAGTGCAGAGGTGACAATTTACATTAAATGATCATCCAGCCTCAAAAGTGCACCAAGACAGCAGTGTGAAAAAAACAAATGATGAGGAATGGTAGCAAAACATTTCAGAATAGCCAGAGAGATTTCTGGGAGAAATTGCAGATATGGTCTGGTTTTTTTGCAAAGATAAGGGGTTTTTTTGTCTCTTATCTCCTATTTCGCTTAGTGCTTGCAAAGATCGAATGTGAAGCAAAACTTTAAAGGAGGGATAACGTTAGCCCAGGTGATGGATGCAGCTGTGGGGAATGGGTAACTTTAGGAACAAAAGCTCTTCCTCTTGACAATTTTTGCCCTTCTTTGTATCAGTTGGTTCAATAAAGAACATCACTTCCAGCTAGAAAAATTGCTGGCCTCATGTTGCTGGGCCATCGCCATTACAGGAACACCATCTGATCAAATACATCAGACTTTCCACTGAAGTTGTGTTTATGGGCTTAGCAGTGCAACTGGCTTGAGTATAAAAATCCTAGCAATTTCAAATATTTGAAATTGAATCATTTGCTCGATCTTGTCTTCTTTGGTTTGGTCATGAGACAGGAGGCATCACGCCCAAATTGGGAACACTGGGAAACAGTAAATTCTTCAGACCAAGTGAGCATTGTGTAGTATTCTGCACCTGTACAGTTGTTGCTGTTGCTTTTTAAGTTGTCACATTTGTCTTCAGATAAACCTGGTGGGGAAATTGTGCCTCCTTGAACTCAAAGCAGATTTGAAATGAGCCAAGCTCATTGCTGTGTATACTGGTGGGTGTAGAGTTAGTGCTAAGTCAAGCAAATGTATAAGGAAGAATCAGTCATCCAACTGAAACAAACCCGAGGAGTAAAGCAACTAAAATGTTATTGTCTTACATTGAAAATGGGTGTCTGGGTGGGTGGAGGTGAGAGGGTCTACAGAGTGAATGAGTGGCCTGTGGATTCAGTTGGGCTGGAGAGGAATCCTGGCACTTGGAAACGGGAATTAAATAAGGCACGTAATTAGGGGTTATTAGCATTATTTACTGTCAGTGTTGTAATGTTTAGAGGCACTTCTCAGGTTGCTTTTTGCTATAGCTTATACAAATACATAAGAAGAGGCAGTTCTTCTCCAAAATATTTCCATTTAAGAACACTGTATGTGTAAAGCAAGATCTCTTTTCTAATGAACAGATATTTGCAGCTACTCAGGATATGCCAGCGACTTAACTTTTTGCTCACTTGCCACTCATGTTTCATGGATGAAAAAAAACGTTGGTATGAGATTTCTAAATTACTTCTGCAGCAAGTAATGCCAGCAGAAATGTTTTGAAAGAATTAATCTGTAAAATCATGTAAACGCCAGGGCATATATTGCATACCTTAATAGTTAATGGGTTGGTGAGTCCTGTAGCTGTTATCTTGTTCCAACTACAGGAGGCATTTCTAACAAACTTGTGGAAGATAGCAAAAACCTGGAAATTATCCATAGAGTTTTAAACCATCTTAAAACAAGAACATCAGTGAATAGCTTCTCTAGTATCCTGTTAAATTTCAGGAGTCCTTCAACGTCTGTAATTGGGAATAGCCTGGCTCACTCCAACAAAGCCATAGCAGCTGAAGATTTGGCCCACGAGATGTATCCAAAATACTGCAAATTCCTACAAGAAGGAATTCTTTGTCTCCATTAGCATTTCGCTACAGAGATCTCACTGGGGGTAAGGTATTAAAGCCCTTTCAAAAGTGGTTTAGTTGGCTAATTAGACAATAAGCATAAACCTGATGCATCCAGCTGTACAAATAAAACGTGACTTCAAAGTTTAATGTCCTGTGCGCACAGAGTAGTCGTGAACTTGGAGCCGAGATGGGCTGAGAGGAAGGTGGCTGGCTTACAGCTCGGTAGTGGTGTGTCTGCAGGCTGCAACCTTTGCAGAACTAAAAGAGAGTTTATTTTAAGTATAACTAAAAGGAACTAAGTACCAGTTACCACAAATAGGGTGATCTTTATCTTCCTTTGTTGGCTTGCGTGGAGGGAAAAGAATCTTAAAAGACTTGCGCAGCCGCAGGCTTCACAAAGAGGATATCTCCCGCACATTGCTGACATGTCTCTCATTTTTTGGGTGCTACCTTACCGCTGAAGGAAATTAACAGGTCATTTTAATGCCCTCTTACGCCCTTGGCTCCTGGGGAGGTGTGATCAAGTAGCTAAACACTTACATAACTGACATTTCTCCCCTCCATCCTAATGCATCCATCCTGCAATTGTTTAAGGAAAATTAGGCTCCTCGTGCGCGGTTTTCCACTTGGGCTATCTCGGAGCGGCACCTGTAAGCGCTCACTTTGAGAGATTGCTAATGTGCTAATTACCCAGGACCCAAAAATGCAGGCTGTAAACAAATGAGGACTGTATTTATAATCAATCAATTTTATGACCTTCTGATGGTGATGATATCAGTGGAGTTTACATTGGGAGCCCTTGTACTCCTCCAGGGCAGCTGTGCCCTTATGTTTTAGTTACAGCTCGAAGAAGATTTTGCTAATTTACTTTATAGTAGGCGTACTTAAGAAAAATATTACCTTCTCTAAACAGCTGAGCCCGTTACCAAGTCTCATTTTTAAATAATGAAAACACATGGACTGTCAGTACCTTCAGGGTGTATTGTCAGGTGACGAGCTGTTTTCAAAACATCCATGGCAGAAAGTAATGACTTCAGAGCAAAATATTGTTCTCGTTGGTATAAGTTGCCGTGAGACAAATCCCACACCCTCTGATGTCAATGGAAAGACTCCGTTTGACTTCAAAGAGGACTGGATCAGGCCCTAAAAGAAATGTTGCCATCATAAAACACCACAAATGCTTTATGGTTCGTGCATTTAAAAAATGCTTTGCTCGCTGGTGATCTTCTGTGCAGTTTACCTGACTCCATGTAACTTGTAATTTTTGTGTTTGCTTTGCAATGGATTTATGATAGAAGGACGCCCATAAAGTTTGATTTGTGAAGTGTTGAAATGATGTCCTGGCAAGCCACACAATGTCAAGGTGTACAAGATGCCCTGTAATACCTCAGCTCGAGGAAGACTATCCAACTTGCCCCATGTTACTAAGTTCTCACAAAGAAAAACAATGTTGTTTAACCATAGACAGATGTGTTAAAAACAGCTCGATTTTGTGCCCTTGTTCTTTTATTGGAATCATTAGCTTTTTAATCTAAATTCAGGTTAGATTTCGAGGACAGAACTGTTTCCCACATTTCCCACAGCTTTGCTTGGGTGGTTGCTGGTTTGAGCAACTTTTAAAAATGGGACGGGGTGGGGGCCCTCCGTGTCCGTGATTATGGAAGCCCAGAGATAAGGCTCCAAACAGCAGCAGATGCAAGCTATTCA
The DNA here is from genome assembly GCF_047370975.1 of Nipponia nippon. Classification (NCBI taxonomy): domain Eukaryota; kingdom Metazoa; phylum Chordata; class Aves; order Pelecaniformes; family Threskiornithidae; genus Nipponia; species Nipponia nippon. The sequence continues at coordinate 28,085,882 of NW_028262302.1, forward strand.
GCGTAATTGCTTTCTCTCAGCATTGTACCCTGATTTAAGCGTGGGTTATAAATGAGATTTGTTCCTTAGGGTTGTTAAGGATGTGGCTCTGCAGAGAGGATCAGAGCGCCATTTTGTCCTGCATTGTATCTCCTATGGTAGCCTGAGAGGGCCACGCTGGAGCCCTGATGCTGGACGATCGATGAAATTAGTTGTCCAAAAGGTGCTCTGGAGCTCTTCTGCGCTTCTGTGAATTAGTGCTTTGCTTCTGCTGCGGAGCTTGCTGAACACCTTTGCCTCCCTGAGATCCCTGCTGGGCGGGGGTGGGCTGGCATCACCAACCGGAGGGACAGGACCCCGCTGTCCCCTGGGGCCGTCCCGCTTCCCCTGGGCTGCAGGGAGGCAGTGGGCGAGTGGCGGTGCTGAGCAGAGGACTCAGGGAGCCCCTGGGAGAGTGCTGCCCTCGGCTTAGAAAGCTGAGCTTTCGTGGTCCTCTTTGCAGGGCAGGCAGCCGGCCAGACAGCTGGATTGCCATGGCAAAGACAGTGTCTGGCCTTTTTAAAAGAGAAACTTGCTAGATTTATGTGCGGGAATGGATGTAGTCCTTCTGGAGTTGACGTGGTCTAATGAATGAGATGGGGAGTAAAATACTTTATACTTGCTATCAGGGGTTAACGACTCCTGCCCTCTCCGTTTTCCCCTGCTCATGTTTTCCCTCTCTCCCCTTCCTCCACTCCCAGTCCCCCCTGCTGCGCGTCTGCATTTTCCGAGCAGTGGCACCACCTGGTTTGTTTTCTGTGTCAGGTATATTACAGACTGTCTGTCAGAGGTTAACTGCCACAGCCGGCTCAGCCTTTTCTCTTATTGTACCTGGTCTAAACTCCCTCCCTGCCTGGATGCCTCTTGTTATGTTTCCCAGAAGGTAACTGCACCTGGAGAAAGCAGCTTTTTTGGTCCTTTTTGGTTTTTCAGCGGTTAACAGGATGGTGAGGATGGTGTCGCTACCTGCTCGTGGTCTTGGGAACCCACTCGGTGTGCCTCCATCCCTCTGCCCCTGTGCTAGAGCCTGGAAGATCTTGCAGCACGGAAGTGCACTTAAGTTACACATCAGAGACTATGTTTGCCTTTTCTGCTCTCAAAGAAAACACTGTGAATTTTCCTGTGTTGATGCCGACTCTGGCTGTGTCCCCAGTCCATATCAAAGAGGTCAATAACCCTCCCCAGCTGCCTACATGGAAGGGAAACTTCAGCTTGCAGCTCAGATGGGAGCCCTGGGATGGTTGTACAGGTGCTTGGCCTTAACCCTGAAAGAAGCAGGGCCTTCTGTTCTGGGCCAAGGGCATGGGAGCCCCTGGGTTCTTTCAGGGTTGAGGCAAGCAAAGAGGACAGTAGGAGGAGATTTAATACAAGTATTTGAAGGGCAGTTACAAAGATGATGGGATCAAACTCCTCTTGGTAGTGACAGGTGATACAGTAAGGGGCAACGGCCACAGATTGCCGGGAGCGAGGCTCACGTTGGACATCAGGGAAAACTTTTTTCCCAGGAGGGGAGTGCAGCACTGGAACAGGCTGCTAGTGGTGGGGAAAGGAGGGAATTCTTCATCCCTGCAAGTTTTCAAGACTCAACTAGAAATCTATCATCTCACACATGGCTTTTCCTCAACAGGCACTGCCACACGCCCAGGTACACGGTTGCTCAACGGTCTCAGCTCTGTGTCTTTCTTAACAGCCTCATAAACTACACACAAACCCATCCCCTCAGGAAAATTGAGGACGTTTTACTGCAAATCTGAAGGACCAACCCAAAACTTCCCTTGTGTCAACTCTCCAGACTGTGAAGGAAATATCAGCATGAAGCTGCCCTTGATGCAACCCCCCCGTACATCTGCAAGGGGACGGAGACCTTTCATTGTATCTCCACAAGCTATTTTGCTGTTGGACCACTGCCTTGTTTTCTAAATGGGAGAAATGTCCGTATGAACAATTCCCATTCTCTTAGTAATGTGGTTATTGTCTGCGAGATTCCTTTCTCTGCTGGTGCAGCAACTGGGAATTGTGTGATGAATGACGGATGGGATGGTCCCAAAATTAAGGTGGTGTAATGCTGCCTGGGAAAATGGGGCTTCTGTGTTCCTCAGTGGGGCCATCCCTTAACGGGACGTTTCCTGGGGGTCACTGTTTCTCTGCTGCTCACCCTCTCCATCCCTGACTTACGATCCTACAAATTTGATAAGCAGAAGTGCAAAGGACCACCAGCAGCCACTTTATTCAACAAGAGCAGTATGTTGAATGCATAAAGTAGTATATAATGCTAAGGACCGTGAATAATCATGTCCAAGGCATATCGAATTGGGCTCTGAAAATTAATGGGCACTTTTGACCTCCTTTCTGTGCCTCAGCTCCTTGCCTATAAAATGGGAAGTGTACCACTTTCCCATTTTGCAGGGTGAACAGTAATTGATTAATATTGGGCAAGCACTCATATATTACATTGAAATGCTCTTTAGAAAAACCGAGAGTGAAATTATTAACCCTGCCTTCAGAGCAGGGTTTGGGTTGCAAAAGGAGGCATAGAGAGCCATAGTGCATAGAGAGAGGGGAACAAAATATTGAACAGCCGCTCCTTCATTCAGCACTGTTCACTGTGTGTGAAGAAGATATGTAAAAATGGTCTGAAATGATGCTGTAATTAAAGGCCCCATCATGAGACATAAGCACAGGAGAGCTGTAGTGAGATATCTGCTTTCCCTAATTGGCAGTGCTTGATTTTGAAGCCTAAATGCCGATATTTTTAAAATGTCATTTTAAATATGGTTCCTCAGGACAGAAAGTTTATGTTCAAACAAAGGTCTTTAATTTGATTAGCCAGGAATTAGATCGCTTTCTGCTTTTCAGTCTTTTAAATGAATGAATTCTTAGAAGACAGTGCCCAGAAATGAAATGCTTACCAATACAGGTACTAATGCGACTTCAGAGAAAGAATCAAATTGTAGGAGTTTTGGAAAAAGCCTTCTATTTATATAGCTTCAGTCACTGAATCAGGAACAGCAAGTACCTCAGGTGATTCACAGTACACAGCAAATACAAATATCCGGATTAATAGATGCAGGCATCAGCTAAAATCGGATCTATAATTCAAGTGTATTTATGCAAGCCACTGGAAAGTTTCAATAAACAGCAAAATCTGAGTGCAAGTTATTGAGATTAGGGTTATATTTTTTCCCAAGTGATTCAAGATGAATAGAGGATCCTAAATACAATGGATTAATTGTTAAATACTAGAGTTAAGTTTCCTTACTGGAGCAGTAGGCAAAAGGATGGAGGTTTGTGATGCAGAACAACACAGATGAAACATGAATCAGAAACAGTTCTTAGCTCAAAAGTATCAGCAGGACTATAGTTGGTAATAATAAACAATACTGTTGTTGACATGCATTTTACAAAGCTTAGGGTTGCTTTTCATCGCCAGAAATATTTTTTCCTTGGCCCTGCATTTGCTGCATTTTTTCCAAGTATTTTGCATTGCCCGTTAGCCTGTGGAACACCGGAGCATCTCTAGCATCACTGAGTGTCTCTTTGCCAAGTTCCAGGAATAGAAGAACAGCTACCAAGAAAGGTCGTTTTTCTGGTATTCCAACTTGCACAGTGAAATGCAAAGCATTTGAAAAATAAGTCTGGGAACTTGGCTGGTGCTCCTTGGGGATTACCCATCCATTACCCATTCCCTCTTTTACAGACCAAACGGCAGAACTGAAATGGGAAGGTTTCATGAGAAGAACAAGTTTCCTGGCTGGTTTCATACTTCTCCATCAAGGAAGAGTAACGTCTCACTCAAATGGTGCGTACGACCAGATTGTCCTCTTCCATCTTCCTCCCAGGCATGTGGCTAACATACTAACTTAGGCACACATGAAGAGGAGACAGTTTTCCATCTCGTGGTATTGTGGTGCCGTCAGCCCCCTCAGACCAAAGCAAGACACTGCTTAGCCAGGCACCTTGGGACTCCTGAGCTGCTGCTGGCTCAGCCATGCTGGGATGCCAAGGGGCATAACGTGAGGCCATCTTTCAGGTCTAACTGCTCCCCGGAGAACAAGGAGTGCCGTCTTTTGTTTGCTGGTGCACCAGCCTTTGGCAGAAGTAGCAGCAGTTTCTGGGGCGGGATACTTTTGCCCTGCATTTTTAGTGTGCTGTTGTAGCTTAGAAGGGGAAGAGGTGTACCCCCTACGGTAGGTTCATTTTATCCGTCTGCCTTTGATCCCTTCTGCCTTTCTTTTGTACTTATGAGTGCTTGGCGGGCTGGGAGCTTCAAATTTGTCTTGAGAGGTTTGCAACCAAGTTTATTACTGTGAGCTAAACGCGATGCCAGCCTGGGCAAAGATGTGAACCGAGGTGGTGGGTTAGCTCTAGCTGTTTTTTCTCTGTTTTACTTAGACCCCTGTGGATGGATTGAGATTATTCTTTGGATCACAGGTTATGCAGAAGTGCCTTCAGCCTGAATGGGAAGACAGCATGTACTATAAAGGGGGAAAACAAATCGGTGAGCTGAAGACGGTCCGTTCAAAGCACTGCTCTCTGTGTTCTCAGAGGGGTATTTCTGGGGCATTCAGTATGCACAATATTGGCAAGAAAAACCCCTTTTCCATATTTTTTCTTGCCAACCTGTTCCAAAGTCCTCCCAGGGAAAGACTCTGATTTACTTCAGTGGTCCTTGTGCCCTTTCAACTTGAATAACGCTGCAGGCTTTTACAGACACCCTTAAATAACATGAAGGTGACCCATGAACTGAACTAATGAACATAACCAGTCGAGCTCCTTAGGATCAGGCTTCATTGTCTCAGTTTCACCGTCAGTTTTGGTTACTCCAGGCACTCAGAATCAGGGCCCTGAATTTTTCTCCCTTACTGTTATTTCTCTGCTATGTTTAACCAGCCTCTCATTAGGCTTCAACTGATATTAATTTTTCATGGGAGCTAATTTTTTTGACCCATGCAAACAATTAATGGTTATTCTTAGAGCTAGAGTGTAATGTCTTGTGTACAGCTGCCTTTGATTACCATGTTTCTGAGGCCTCCCTATTATTTTGCCTCCTCAGTAAAGCCTTATATGATGTTATAGTCACAGATAGCACAGGGAAAATTTTGCAAGTCTGAAAGAACAGAGTGGAAATAGCTGTCAGGAGCTGGAGGCTTCAGTCCTGTTGCATGGTTGCTGCCTGCTGGCCCCTGACTCCTGTAGAGCAGGAGCTGGAGTTCAGTGACAGTGAAGTGGTGAGGGACTTTCTGCTGGTGAATCTGGCGTCCTGGTGGCCGCCAACATTACTCCTGAGTGTAAATCATGCAGCTTTTCCGTCTTCCACATTTACCAGATGGTTGGATGGGGTTGTGGGTCTAACATGTCAAGCCAAGTGGCTGGGGAAGGGCAGAGCTCACTGGGATGGGTTTGATGCCTATTTTGGAGCAAGCATTTGGGCTTTCTCCCGCATACGTCTGGAGGAGCCTTGCTGACTTGCAAGGTTGCCATGAAACTCATTTGCTTGAATTTTTCTCTTTTGGTTTATTCATTTGTTTTTCCTTAAAGCCCCTCATCTTTAGTAAACCCTTCCACCCAACAAGGAGTAACTGGGACTTTGCTAGAGCCTAAGGTGATGGTCTTAAATTGTCCTAAACTCCTTACTCTTCAAGTGAAGAAACAGAAATAAGTAGGAAAATGGGCCTGCATTTCTGGGGGTGAATGAAGGAGCAGGTAACGCTGCCTGGAGCGACGTCCGTCTTGGGTCAAGTGGTGCACAGCTACAAATCGTGGGTAGCGTCTACCAGTAATCCCACAGCTGCATCCTTCTCTATATAAAGCAACTTACTGAGGAGTTAAAATAAATCCATTTCATTACTAAAGTGAGGTTTTTTAAGTTTGCTTCAGATATGTTACATATAGTTTTTTTAAGTACAGCATTTCAGACCTAATTCTGCAAAGAGGCTTACCTTTGTGGGTTACATTAAAGTAAGCAAGTACTCCAATCTTTGCAGAATTGATGCTCTCAGTAGAGCTGGCTGGATAATTTTCTGTTGCAACAGTTTTCAAATGGTTCAAAGGCTGCCAAAACCCAACAAAAGCAGTTTAAGAAAAGACACTTTTTCATGTTAAAACAAAAAGTAGGAAAATGTTGAGGAAGAGGATTTTTTTTTTCATTTTCCTCTAAATTTTTCATAGGAAAACAAATAATTTCCTGAGTAGTTCCAGCTTTAAATAGTTTCTTTAACTGTCTTGGTTTGTTGATTTGAGAATATAGCAAGCTAAGGTTTTTGGTTTGGTTTTTTTTTTTCAAGCAGGCACATGTTCACAGAGATTAGCTATGGATAGAGATATGGATAGAGATACCCTGATACCTGCACAGATTTGGCAGATAGGACTTCAGCCACTAAAGAGCTTAAAACTACAAAGCAGTTTTGTCAACTGTAGAAAGCCAAGTGTATTTTTTAAAAATCAGATATTTTAAGTGTATGTACGCCAGCACGCAGCTGTTGATTTTAACTTTGAGGGTGTAGCCTAGCTTTTAAAATGGTGGTGTTAGAGCCCCCAGTCTGTGAGCAGTCGCACATACGAGGAGCGTTGGATATTGCAGTCTCTTTGCCAACACCTACGCAGCGGCGAAAGCGCACCCTTTGGTTTTGCTCTGTCCCCCGCCTGCTTCCCGCCCACCTGGCTGCGCACATGGGGCACATCGCCGAGGGAGCAGAAAGGCCACCTGCAGTGCGTCCCTCTCTGATGTGCTTTCTGGAAATACTTGCGTGTTTAGAGTCACCCTGCTCAGGGGTTTGAATCTTTTTACTCTACCCATACCGTCTTTTATGTGTTTCAGAACAGGGCCAGTTTCGTACTCTGCAGCAGGCTCAGCATCGCAGATCTTACCAGGGGCCTCTAGGTGCTACCAAACTGCAGATATTAAGAACAGTTTGTAGGCCTGGGCACCAAAGTTTGTTACAACACTTATTTATTACCAGTCTCATATAACTCATTCATGGTAAACAATGCAGGTTTTATTATGTGTAAGTAATAGGAGACCTTTGCTTTTTCCACTAACAAACATGCCATGGGTAATTATTCCTGTATTAAAACGACATGTGGACATATTTGCGACATGCAACAGTTCCATTTCTTTGAAGAGAAGTATTATTCTAAACAAGGTTAGCCACCATTTATTTTAAGGGGCTCTTGCATTTCTGTGTTCGAAGTGCTTTGTGGCTTTCCTTGTCTATTTGATAATCATTAACATGTTCCATCGTTAACCTTCAAGCAGCTTTGCTTGAAACTTTATATGCAACTTCTCAAACATTTGTCTTGCATTGCAGACTGTGGTTTGCTGGGGCTGTTTTTATGATCACTAGTGGTAAAATCAGGAAGATGAAAAATGGGTGTGTATTGAAGAGCTGCGTATCCAGCATTCTAGGTCTTAAATTAGAGTGATGAGCATAAACATTGCAAACAGAGCTTTTTCAACTCAATTGCAATTATATTTGAAATTACCTACAATTACCAGTAACCATCTCAAAGCTAGAAATTAACTTTGTAGGCTCTCCTCCAGATGGATCAGCTGTTAAACGTGCCGTCTCGTGCAGCTGAATGGAGGGGAGGAAAAAGGGTGAGGAGGCGTCTGAATGGCAACTGTGCTGTCTTCTGGCTGAAGCCAGCTTGTGCTGCCTGTCATGAATGTGCATGCTTTCACTTTGAAATAAACCCATGCCACTTTTTGAGACATAGTTTGGGAAGCTGTGGCTTTGCTGACCTCAGCGGACTCTAACCCTGGAAGCCAGTGCAGAAAGTGACCCTTTATTTTTGCTATGAAAACAGGCAGAGGGACTGCTGACCCTTTACTGTGTCAGGCTGCGTGGGGAAGCTGGGGAGGAGTCAGGCCCCGGCTGCTCCCCTGGCCCCAGTCCCCACCAGTCCTGCCACTACAAGGCAGAAGCAAAGCTCCTCTATGGCACTCAGGCTCGCTGGGAGGACGACCCTGTCTTCCCAAATGGGAACCCCATCCCTCCATAACCCCCTGTACTGAATGCTGTGCAGTTTGCAGAATCCAACATCCAGAGGGGAATTAATGTGAGCAGGAAAATGTCCCTGAGCGGCTACCAGAGGAATGAACACACCGCACTGACTCTCACGGTAGCGTTGGGTCTAGCAGAGTGCCCTCCCTTCCTACGGGGAGCTGGGTGAGCTGTGCTGGTGGAGAGGAGGCTGTCCCCGAGTCAAGGCATGAGCAAAAGGTTACATATATGGCAGATCCACTTACTGCCTGACCAGCTAGAAGTAATATTTTCTAATTCCTGCTCTGCTTGATGATTTTCTGCTGTTATTTCTTCAACTGATCGCCATAATTCATTTGGCTAACTCTATACCAATTTCTTCCAGAGCCACTGTGGCCAGAGAAGTTCAGACTCTTCTCCCTCTTCTTCCAGAATCAATCAGTGCACAAGGATGCTGCCGTGGCTCGGTGGCTGCGGTGGCCTTCACTGATTTTCGGCTGGTGGAGCTGAGGGAGGTATTTTGCCCAAAGCATCTCAGAAATGCTTGTGATTTCAGTTTCCAACATGACTCTGAGCTGGGGAATGAGAACGTGCCAGGAGTGTCAGTGACAGCTTTAGAAATGGATTGTTTGCATAAACTTGAAAACAGTACAAGCATAAATGTATTTCCTTTGTTTAACTTTTCACTCTTGTTTACTCGTCTCTGCTTCTAAAAGGCTTTGCAAGTAAACTCTGCAAATCTTTAAGTTTCACAGGCATTAATGGGGGCTGGGAGTTCTGGGATCGCTCCTCGGCCCTGCCGTCTGGGAGCTGAGGCGTGGGGTAGGGCCGTAAGGCTCTGATCCACAAGCCATCAGAACCAGCAGGGAGATTTTTACTTACTTTGCCTTGGAAACATCTGTGCCCTTGGGGTTTCGTTGCCTCCCCAAGGACAGCACCCGTCTCCTTGGTGCTGTGAAGTGATGTCTGTAAAGCCCCGTGTCAGCCCTTTCTCCATGTGCTTCAGGGGTGTGTGGGCAGTGCAGAAATGTGACGTGGAAAACCAGACAGGCTCAGGGTTTCCTCAGTGCAGCTGAGGAAAACAGAGGCTTCTACGGACTGTAGTGTTTGTTCTTTGCTAGAGAAAAACTACTTAGGCTGTGAGGTTTTGAGGGAAATAACTGGTTTTTAGTCCCGTGTTTTACAGCACCAGTGCAGTGGAGTCCTGGTCCGCGCACACTGGGGAGGAGGGAGAGGAGCTCCAACTATACCACAAATGAAAATCCAGGTGTCCTGTTGCCTTTCAGAATAATTCCTCCTCCCCTGCATTTACCTTATTAAACCTGTGCATATACCTCTGTTTGGGGTGTCCTTGTTCTGCATGGATTTAAACTGGATGCAGGCATTGGTGGGTGACATTTTAAATGGCTACTAAAACTACCGTCTCCTTGCCTGTTATGGCAGCTATAGGGGACTACAAACCCTTTGGCTTAGCACCGCAAAGAAAGGGGGGACCAGGACAGCATGCAAGCCTCTTGCTTTGGAGCTCCCAGTTAGACTGGAAAGGCCTGACTTCCCCATCCCATAGTTACACGCACCACTGGTCCTAGGGAATTTATTTCCCGTGATTGCCACTTACCTGCGGGAAGAAGGCTCAAAAATCAGTTCAGGCAGAAGTGTTTGGGCCGGGCGCCTGCCAGGCACGTTGAGCAGCCTGCGTGTCTTGTGCAGCTTTCAACACTGGGGCAGACCAGAGGCAGCTGTAAACGGGCTCTGGGGCCTGGAGAACAGTGCTTTATAACTGGTGGCTCTTCTGGGACTCGCAGACTGCTCCTGCGGGGTCTCTAAAAGTGAACAGAGAAAATTGTCAGAAGGTTCAGATTTGCTCTGCAGGAGTCCACGCTAGCACTGGAGTGTTCATCGGATTTCTGCAGTTCTGGTATGCTGGACGTGACTTGCTCAGAAAAAAGATCTGCTCTTGCAGCTAAGGCTCTGAACCGACATGTGCCAGAGCTGGGTTCTCTCCGATTTCCAGAGCAACACTGGACAAGGTACTTAGCCCAAATCTGCAAAGAATACTTTGTGGCTTGATTCCTGTTGAAATAAATAGGAATGAAGTGTATGAACATCTTTGTGGATGTGAACCCTTACCTGTTCTGAAATGAAAATTTCATCAACTTTCTGCCTGTCTAGTTTATTTAGACTAAAAATTTGTGAACATAAGAACTGTTTTCTCGGTGCATAGGAACGGAGCCTGGCATGAACTCTGTCACAGCCAAGTCCTCCAAGCACTACCATGTCAGGTATGTCACAGTCTTGTGTTAAATGAGCGAGAGTCTGCAACGTGACAAGTGTTACACCTTAATTTTTTGGTGATTGTTTTTAGCCTGATTTCCTAAGAGGAAAGAAAGATTTATGCAGTCATGCTCTGTGTGACTGCTCGGGTGTGTGGGTCCCTGTCCCTGCTTTTTGCCCCTATCGCTCTCTACCTGTAGGCCAATTTCACCCAAATCTGAGAGAGTCTCAAAAATATTCACTTTTAACAAGCTTTATGCAAATATATGGCCAGGCGTTGGAGAGAGACCTAATTACTCCTCCTAGCACAGGGAAAGCTAAGCTCAACCCTTATTAGACATCAGAAGATGGAAGAGAGCAGGAAAGCAAGAAAAGGTTAGAACACGGTGTAATGTAGATGAATAGCAGAGAATCCACCCTTCAACTGAAGAGATACTTTTATGTGGATTCTCTAGTGTTTCGTATGATGCACAGCGGATGATGATTTTCTTTCAGCTGGAGCACCCCTCTCTCTCCCATGAGGCTTCTCAGGCATCTTATACAGGGGAAGCTCACGTTGCCAGCACAATTCAGTTAAACAGTCAGTCACCCACAAAGCATAAATCCGCAGGGACCCAGGCTTCACGAGGCTTGCATAGCTCCTCTTTCCCTTCTGTGCGCACCTCTGTGCAGAGAGGCAGCTTACAGGCTCTGGGGGCCAGCCTGGGGATCTCCAGACACGTCAGGTCAAGCAATTTCTCGCATAAGTGACCCCAGCAAGGTCAGGCTAATGGCAAGGCTGTGGGACTGCTCGTGCCAGTAGTCGCCCACCATCGTGCAAACACTTGTCCTTAGCAAATGAATACTCCTGCCTGCCTGATGTCCCATCTGAGGAGCTGTGACTCATCGCAGTTGCTGAATCTTGCGGGAAATCGATATCTGCTGTCAACATTTTGTTTCTCTGAAATTGTCTCTTATATCAAAACAAGCCTTGCAGTCTTCTGACTGACACAGGTTTCATTTGATACCACACACCTCATAGAACAATATCTGGGTATTACTTTTCCTTTCACTTTTAAAGATTGCAGAGGTAGCAGGTCTCTTTTCCAAACACAGTCCTTGGAGTAGAATATTAACCCAGTGCATTCACTAAGCAAGGAGGATTTTACACATCCATAATGTGTGTGGTCACCCTGATCTTTTCCTTTTCTCCCAAACTACATAGCTGGGGTAGGTGGGATGCTAAGCAATATTCAGACTTTGGTGAACCTCTGACCTTGTCAGATGTGTGTTAACACTGTCAGGTGCATAAAATTATTTGGCCTAACAGTGTGGTTGTGGTAGTTTTGCCTAATCCTGCCTCCTTTACCTTTCTGTAAGTCGGTACCACCATCTGCTCTGAAAGCTGTGCGCCAGCCGCTTGTCCCCTGCAACGCTGGATGAAGCCTTTCCAGGGCTCCATGCTGGATCATTTCTCAATTTTCAATTTAAATGAAACGGTTAACTTGAACGGTTGGACTCGATGATCTTAAGGGTCTTTTCCAACCTTAACGATTCTATGATCATCTAGTGGTCATACGGGGCAGCCTCAGAAGCAAGGAAAGCCCTTCTTGCTCTCCAAGGTTGCTGTCTTCTCTGCTAGGTAACAGCTGTGAAGAGAAAAGCTGCTTCTAAGCTTGGATGGTGCATAGAATGGTAAAAAGCTCAGTTGCTATCATTGCTCATGAAGGATGACTAATGTGAAAGTACGTTTCTTGAGCTGCCTGGTAGGTCCCCATTTCGGCTTTGTTCAGTAAAGCACTTAAGCATGTGCTTAAAATTAAGCGTGCTGCTGACTGGAGGCCTTGGACAATAAATATGCTACTGGAAGAGTATCTGGACCATACATTTATTAGTCTGCCTAAAAGCCCTGTTATTTCTTCTTCAGTTCTGAAGTAAATCACGTCTTTCAAAAGCCACAGTTGTGGGTAAATGTCTGATTTTGATAGGCGTTGCATATTGCAGCTATTGCTGATTTTAAATAAACTTCTAGATGCTCAGTACATCCGCAAATGAGACACAGCTTGGCTCCTTTCAGTGGTTTGGTGTTTTTTGAGAAATCTCTCTTTGAACTACCCATCTGCAGGCTTTTTCTTTTTACTGTCTGTGTGGCCATCCTGCAATTACCTGTGGGTTTATGATCCTTCTCTAGAGAACCAGTGGGGTGGACAGTCTGACGATAAAGAAAGATGGGGGTGATAAAATGGGGCAGAGCATGATATCAGTTACAAGTGTCACATGAGTGTCCCTCCAGATTTACACTGCTGCAGCTTTGCTCTGGATCTGGCTCCAAGATTTGCCATAAATGGCCCTTTCAATAATTTTGGAGTTTAGTCTGTTGAATAAAAACGTACCGTCAAGGGTTGGGAGCCTTTGTGACTGCAGTGAAGACAGACCAGAGTGAGCAACTCATTGGCAAAGTAAGTGGAAGGTAAATCTGTGGGAGTGGGAGGAAGAAACTAAAACGTGTTTTTAAAGGGTTTATGGCTAGCAATTTATTTCCTTAACCCCTGGTTCAACGCTGGGCAACAGTAAACAATGAAGGAGCCATAGTTGCCTCTGAAATGAATTGACCATGCAAAGAAAGGCTGTAATTCCCCAAAGTGGCAAAAGATTTTGGGAACCTGCTTGAAAGGCTCTGAAAGGGCTGGGGAAGGTCAAGTGAATGCTTAAGCCAGCTTGGAAAACTGGATTTCTATGGGGTGGAGGGAGAGCAGGTCTCCAAATCATTGTTTTCTTCTGAGGTGCTTGTTCATAAATACCATCTCTGATTATTCCCGTGCAAGGTCAAAGGTTCAGTTCTGTGAAAACCCCTGAAAATAAGCAAGTAGAGAGATGAATTCAGGAGCTGAAGTGAGCGGGGACAAGTCAACATGAATCAACGGCGTTGCCCAAATCTGAAGTCGGTGCAGAGCTGGGCCTTAAATTAGCTATTTTTAGCAGTCAGTAGTGCAAGAGCACAATCAGTCTATATTTACATCAGATAATATTTGTGTTTAGTATGTAATTACCATCGACCCTATTTACACAGATAATTAACAGTTTGACATCGCATGCCGCTGGGTTGACATCTGTAGAATTCAAAAAGGGCTCAGGATCTCCAAAGAGTGTTTTTGTTTCAGGTTAGACGTGGTCTGATTGTCTAAATTAAAGACATGTCAAACCACATGAAAAGTTCGGGACAGAAGGTAACCACACAGGACGTGGCATGTGGGCCAGGTAATCACAGTGGTGGAAAGAGCGGCCACACTTGTGAGGAGCCTGCTCCTCTACAGGCTTTGGAAAAAAACTGCTCCTTTTTTGTTTTCAGTAGGAAATAAAAATTAGTAAATGCAACCCCTGGCTGCAAGGAAGCACAAATAAAGCAAACCAGATGTTCATTAGCTAATCACTTGCAATTTTTTCCCCTCTTGTCCTTCATGGAGGAAAAGAAAATGGAGCATGTGGGAACTTGCCTGTTGAGAAAACATTTGGATCTTCAGTCATTTATCTGTTTCACCTCTGACTCGGTTCAGGCCTCCATTAAAAGGCAGGCGGGGTGCTATCAGAAAGAAAGGTCAGCGGGGATCACTGCAGATGCTTTTCAGCTGGGGCAGCCCTTGAGGCTATCCTTGCTTTTGTGGGCATGGGGAGTCAGCTGAAAACAAAACAGAAAACCAAACCAAAATCCAGTGAGCGCAGCGGAGCTTTGAACTGCATCCCTTGTGTTTGTCTTATTCCTAAATTACAGTGTCATTTTTGTACAGGGCTTGTTATAATCACATACGTACATCAGGAAGTGTGTTTATTACAGCGAATACCGATGAATCCTGAATGGCAAGCTGCTTATTTCCCAGTGTTATCAAAGGAAAGTAACATAACCTTTATGCCCTTTGGATTGACGTCATTTTCGTTGCCTCCCTGCTTAAGATGAGACAAAAATAGGTGCAAGTTTGTACTGCAGTCGGTGGATTTTATCAATAATAAAATGCTAGTACATAAAGCCATCTACGTGCGCAAGCATCAGACCACATGCCTCTTTCTAACAGCGTTATTACGTTAGGCAAAATTACAGTAACTCAGCCAACACCTCTTTCATTAGTGGTACTTGCTTCACGCTTTAACAACGTTAATTTAACAGTGTTAATTTTAATGCACAATGGCATAATGATTCCTAGGAACCTGGCACTACACAATAGGTCGGGCAGGTGGAAGATCTTGCCTACCAGCAAGCTGAACCATCCTCATCATATCTGAGTTGTCATATGAAAACTGGCTCACCGTGAGCTGGTTTACTTGGGAGCGTTGGTCTGGGAGAGTTCAAACAGTCTTTCTCTGTAAGGGCGAGGCTTTATTCAGGTTTTATTCTCCTGTCATGCTGGTAGCACTGAGGTTCATGGTCATTCTCCTCCTATGGGCAATGAGCTCCACAGCCATGGGCCAGCTGGCAAGAGGACGCTTACATGGCGGGGTCTCCGTACATGGGGGGGTCTACGTACGTGAGGAGGTCTCCGTTGAGGCCAGCAGACCTGTGGTTCCTGAGGGAAGCAGGTGTCAAGAGAAGTCACAGTCAGAAAGAGTGAGGTGGCATCCTGAATAATTTGTGTGTGTCCAGGGAGAAGTTTTGCCAAACCTGGCAGCTTTCTTGGATTAGATAGCTGGGCTGTCTAGGCAAGAGGAATGCAATGGGCCGTACCTACCTGGACATCAGTAAATCATTTGATGTTGTGCCGTTTGCATGTTTATCACACAAATTGGAGATTAGAGCGAGTACTGCTAAGACGCTTGAAGAACCAACTGAGTGACAACAACAAGTAGCGTTAAAAGGGAAAGTATCTGGCTGGGCATACGAGCGGAGTTCTTCAAGGATTCGTCTTGAGGACGGATCTCATTTAATATTTTCATGAATGACCTTGGCACAAAACATAGCATGTGGCTGAAGTCTGCTGATGACACAAACTTGGGAGGCGTGCCATACAGAAAGAACTGGATGACCTTGAAGACTGGAGTAATAGAAATGAGATGAAATCCAGTAGTGCAAAATGCAAAGTCATGAGTTTAGGGAGTAATAAGAATTTCCACTATAAACTGGAGACTCGTCAGCTGTAGATGACAAAGGAGAAGAAACACGTGTGGATAGCTCAGTCACGGGATGGGCTCTGAAAAAGACATGCACAACTTGAAATATATCCCGGGAGGTGTTTCTCCCTGGAGAAGGCAGGTATGCCATTTCCCAGGAACTGGTGAAGCCTCGTCTGGCATCCTATGGACCATTCTGGTCCCCATGTCCTTGAAGCGTGAGTTTGACCTGGGCTGCATACAGGAAAGGATGGTGGAGGTGCTGGGAGGATGGAGAGCCTGTCCTTTGAGAGAAGAATGAAAGAGCTAAGTTTTTAACCGAGACAAATGAAAGCTGAGAAGAAGGGTGATGGCTATACATCTATACATCAGGATGGTAAACATCAGAGAGGAAGATAAGCTATGTAAGTTAAAGAACACAAGGCTAAATGGGTACAAATTGGCCTGAGTACTCTAGGCTCAAATCAGAGGAAGGTTTGTGACTATGCAGAGCAGGGAGGCTCTGAAACAGCCTTCCAGTAGGAGCTGGGGACAAATAACACCTTGTTATAGGAACAAGCTTGGCATGTTTGTGGAAAGGATTATAACACTTGGGCTCGGAGCATATGGACTTTGGAGGTTGTTTCCTGGGGAGTGCTGAGCCTTGAATGACTTAGCTTTCAGTGTGATACAGACCACCGGTCATATCAGAGGTCTTTTTGTGGCTTGGAATTTCCTTACCTGGACAGGACCTTGTTTTCAAGGGCCTACCATCGTATTTGGTAGGGGCAGTAAGCCGGTCACGTCTCAGGGTGCTTTAGTATTTACTCAGGTTTGCAAAGTTAGAGGTTGGTGGGAATCAGATGTTTTATGTTTGGACTCCATTAGTGTGTATGTGATTAATCTGGTTCAGTTACTGGACACTGCACTCGATCCTGTGGTTTCTGTGTGTTGATTCTGAGTGTGCTGTGTATCTTCTGGGTGTTTGAGTTGGTTTATGTTCCTGGGTGTCTACATGACCTGATTAATACTCCCAGGTTAATGCAAATGCAAACAGAGACCACAAAGGAAGGCCTGGCCAAAAATTGCATATTGCACAGCATATAACTGGCTATCACTGCGTTCATCAGATAAATAGGAAATGAAGTATATTAACCCAGGAAGGATCAGGGAGTACAGTTGTTAGTCCTGTCATCGGTGGCTAAAAATTAAGTATTTAGGTCTGGAATAGCAGTAACAGATAAATATCGGTATCGTTATTTTCAACTGCAAGGCAAAACCAACTCCTTGCCTTTGTTGTATCCCTTGTGGTACCCCCTGAACAAGCTTTCCATGGGGCTCAAAGGGACCTTCCATCCTTGCCTTAAATGTGCCATTTCTACTCCAGAGCTGAGAAACTCCAGCTTAAACAAACCTATCTATCCTCTAAACTGAATTTCCCAAGACAGGTCAAAAAGACCCATGAACTGTTTTAAAAAAAAAACAAACTGAAAGAGAAACTGAGATGTCTGTGAAATCCAGGCTCTGGAAGAGCTAGCAGGAATGCCTCCAGCCATTCCTACAGGGGTACATTTCACAGGTGCTTTTGAAAAGTTGGCTGTTGACTTCAAAAGAGAGGAAAATAAATGAGAAGAAGTTAGAAATGGATTCAGAATAGGAGGTTTCTGTCCCTGCATGTAGCCTGCTGCACTGACCTCATGCATCCTGAGCAGGTGCTGGAAACAGAAACCTCCAGCCGGAGAGGTGGGCTCGTAGTCTTACAAAGCCCCACACAAGCATGTCTTGAACCAGCAGGCACGTGAACGTCTGTGAGATGTGAGGGTGCTGATTATTCCATTGGTTTCAGTGGCTCTTTCAGGGTTAAAGTTAAGCATGTGCTTAAGGGCATTGCTGGATCAGAGCCAGCCTAATCTGTCTTGCTAGGTGCTGGCCCAAAGCAATTCCATCAGCCAGTCCCTTGACTTGCAAACCGTCAACTACTTGGAGCTGCTTAGGCTGTATGTTTTCTGCTGCCTTGCAGTTCTCTGCAACACTGTGATTAGGAACTTGTGTAAATTCTGTTCCAGTGTTTCACTTTTGGAGCCCTCCTGCTATGGGCATTTCTATAGCATAGCCCAGCACATCTGGCCATTTTTAATAACCCTAGGGAAGGGCAACGAAGCTGGTGAAGGGTCTAGAGAACAAGTCTTATGAGGAACGGCTGAGGGAGCTGGGGTTGTTTAGTTTGGAGAAGAGGAGGCTGAGGGGAGCCCTCATCGCTCTCTGCAACTCCCTGAAAGGAGGCTGGAGCCGGGGGGGGTCGGTCTCTTCTCCCAAGTAACAAGTGATAGGATGAGAGGAAACGGCCTCAAGTTGCACCACGGCAGATTTAGGTTGGATACTAGGAAAAACTTCTTCCCCGAAAGGGCTGTCAGGCCCTGGCCCAGGCTGCCCAGGGCAGGGGCTGAGTCCCCATCCCTGGAGGTATTTAAAAGCCAGGGAGATGTGGTGCTGAGGGCCATGGTTTAGTGGTGGGCTTGGTAGTGCTGGGTTAATGGCTGGACTCAATGATCTTAAGGGTCTTTTCCAACCTTAACAATTCTATGATTCTATGTAATTTTAACACTCAAGTCTCTCTTCCTTTGCTTTGCTAACCAAAGTGTTGAGCTCCACAAAAAGATCTGAAGGAATGGTTGATGCAAAGAGCAAAATTTGCATAATGTGACGTAAGGAAGAAGCCAAGGAAAAGATAAAGGAGGTTTTTTAGCCTACAGCTTTCCTCTCGCTTGATCTGACCTAAAGTACAGTGAATACTTGGCATTGCTGTGGAGGTGGGCAAACACTTTCTTCTGTAGATGACAATTGGTTCAGTGGGTACTCACACTATGTTCTTTCAGTGTATACGGACTGGAGACTAAGCAAAGTGGGTTAGGTAGTGAATCAAGTTGGATGTGTTCATTAGGCACAATTCATGGCAGAAGGACCGGGTGAAACGAAGTAGTTGACAATAAACAATAAACCTGGATTTTTCAGTCATCTGGCATTGCCTTCCTTGCAGGCAAGTGAGCCCAGCCTGCCTGGCCATAGCTGTCAGTGAGTGGAGAGTCAAAGTTTTTCAACCTTTCCCTTACAGTCTTTCATGAGTGAAGGTGCTACATCATCTCTACGTGCTCCAGGAGCTGCCATTTGAAAAATGCTGCTAATTAAGGAGATGACTGTGGGTCCCTGTTGAGGGAGAGCTCACAAAGACCTGTTGTCTCCACAGGATCAGCTCCTTATAAAGATGTGGCAGATCTGATCTGTAAAGACGGTTCATTGCTGAGAGGCCACCACTTCCCTCCAAGAGACTCGGCTGAGGGTACGGAGGGGAAGCCGTAACGAAGCTGTGGAGCTCTGATTCCCTGGCTGAAGAGGTATGTGAGAAGGGAGGCTTTTGCTGTGCTAAAGAGACCAGAATTTACGGGGCTGCTGAAGCAGAGAGGGGCAGTATATCTGCTGCTCCCTTTGCCCAGGGCATGTTGGCTTTTCATACAGGTTTTGAAAGCACCCTTCATTAAAAGAGCCATTCCTCCCTCCAAATTAGGTGGAATCCAGCACTGAAAGAATCCAGCCCAAGTCCCAGTTTATTTCTCCATAAAACATCTGTATTGTTCTTCCAGGATGGCTCTGCCAAATGAGTCCTCAATAAACCCAAAACCTGGCAATAGACAAAACGCTAAAAAGCGCCTTTTTAATATGGAAAAGTATCCTGCAGTGTCGCAATCTTCCAGCGGAGACCACCCCCTACCCCTGAGAAATGCAGAATAGCACCAGGCCCACAATTTGCCTGGGGTAAAGCAACAGAACTGGGCCTGTGCTGATTTACTCCAGCCAGAGGATCTGGCCTATAGTTTCTTGGGGTTTTTTTCCTTTTGTTTTTTCCTAAAGATCCTTAACTTCTTTTTCCCTTTTTTTTTTTTTTTCCTGTGGATAGAAGCTTTGCAAGTTCCTTCTTTTATTGTTAGCTCATTTGGCAGGAGCAGCCAAGCAACAAAAGTGTTTTATTTGGAAATAGTTGAGGGGGAAGTCGACAACGTCTGAGCTCTATTCTGATTGCGTGAGCTCTGGGAGGTTTTCACCTCTGCTTCCAGGCTGCACCAGGCTGGGATTATCTCATTTGATTTCATTGGATCTGTGTGCAGTTAAGAAGTGGGGAAAATTAAAGGTTAGTGAAGTACGCCTTTGTGTCACACGAGAAGCTTTTAGTTATTTAAATGTAAAGTGCTCACTCTCTCTTCCTTTTCTGTGGACTGAAATATCATGCAATGTTCTACTTACCTGATTTGAGAGCAAAATGTGACTTATACAGCTTATATTCCATTGCAGAAGAGATCCTGAGAAAGCAGCACAGGGAAGATGCCTATATTGGCTGAAGTGGGAAAAACGTAGTGTGTGAAAGGCACTGATAGCTGAATCTCCTCCATCTGAGCATCGCACTGAGAAATGGTCACTCTTTTATGGCCAGCAATAATACACGCTATTATTTTGATCTGTGATGTTGCCTATGTCTGTTGATTTCTTTCCAAACCTTTAAGACCCCCTTCACAAAAGCTCCACTCAGCAGAGATTAAAGGCTCCACTCAGCAAAGACTCAAAATAAACCAGAAACAGTGCATTAATGCAGGTGGATCTTTTCTCTTTTCTTCCACGCTTGAGGCTCCTGTGAATCGGTCGGGATCTGCCCCCTTTTGTGCAGCGCTAAGTGCACACATGAGCTGAGGTTTGTCTTTCCTGCTGTGCTCTGCAGGGCCAATTCAAAATAGCTCAGGGCCAGATTTCTAAGAATTCAGCACCCACAGTCTGGGCCAAGTAAGGAAGTCAAAGTGATCTTGATGTAATGAGTAGGTAACGGCTTGTGGCATGGGGAGGAGCTGTGTATCTGTATGTTTATGTGGGTGTTAAATGATTCACCCAAGGCCAAAGAGGCCCTCAGTGTCGGCACCCAGATTATGGTTTCAGGAGCCCAGCACTCTGGCCTGGGAGCAGCTTTTCAGTCCCTCATTTTCCACTGGGACAGTTGTGATGGGATTTTTCAGAGCATGGTGCACATGGGCACGCTGAGCTGCTTTTTGTGGTGTCTCAGTGGGAATGGGGTTACTCGGGGAAGCTCGCCCTCTGCCTAAGTGCTGAGCTCTTAAGAAGCCAGCCCTGACCCTGACAGCCTCACTGGCCTGGGCTTGGGACATGGAGCCTCTACGCACCTTCAAAATTTCCCCAGCCACCGCCTGAAAAAATGTTTCCTCCTTCACTGGTGAGTTAGTAGAGTTAATTAATCAATGCTTCTAAGACAACGTGATGATAGAAAATGCTGTTTACCAGATAAATATTACTAGCGCCCTGTGGGCATTTGCAATTCAAATGTGCTATTCCCTGCAGGGCCTGACTCTGTCATTGCTACAGTGTCCTTACCGTAGAGCTGATCTGTCCTTACTGTAGGCTGTCAAATGCTTTCCACCACCAAGAAACCAATACTTGTCACCAGACAAAGCACTTCTCCAGTCAGTTGTTGGGTTGTCTATATCCGATTGCTCCCTAGATCACAAGTCCAACCTCCAGAATTGCGAGAGTCTTTTAAAAACCATGAGATGGTTTTATTCTGTGAATGCTACTTTTAGCCTTCAGCATGTGTTCAGGCCATCTCCTGAAAAGTGTTTTCTTTAAGACCATAAGGACCACAGATTTTTTTCTTAAAGTGAAAGTGCTGGATAGAGTGGCACCTCAGGAGCTTGGGTTTCACATAACATCGGGGAAGATTTGCAGTAAAATCACAAGAGTTGGCAACGGAGGGGTTTTCTTTCCGAAAGGGCCGGCACAGCTCGACACGCAGACGTTCCAGCGAGCAGCTCCTTCGCTGGTGCGGCTCCAGCTCTGCCGATGCCAGGGGAAGGATGCAAATTTACAGTTGCCAAGAATCTGCCACCCTCAGGCTCGTTGCTGGTCAGTCCAGTAAGGACCAGAGAGAAGCACAAGCTGACGCAGTGCCTTCCTAGAGCCACGTGCCAGTTAGTGAGCACAGTTGTTAATCGTCTCCCCAGAGAGGAGGGAGAGCTGAACCCCCTTTCTTCCTGCTCTTCACTTTAGGGGTGGCTGGTGCACAAAGGGAAGGCCTAGGGCTTCTGTTCAACGCAACAGTCCAAATGGGGAGGGAAAGATTTCAGCATGGAAAGCTTGTGCCTTTGCACGAGCTTTTTCATCCAAACAAGCGCAGTCTGTGCCTGCTCTACAGAGTCAGGCTTTCAGGGCACCTGGAAAAGAAGGCTGGCTTTGCAGACAAAGATCCCGGCTTGCTTTTAGGAGTCGACCTTGAGAGCCTGGGCATGGGGGATTCTCTCTATCTTGTGGGGGCAGGATGGCTGCTGTGCTGCAGGGACCGCCTTCTGCGCTTTCGCTGCTGAAATACCACATCACAGCGCTTCCCGGGGTCAGCCCGACAGCGTCCATCCAGCCGGCACACAGAAAGTGCAGCTTTTGGAAAAGCGAATATAATTTTAGAGTTGGCCTGAGAAGCCTCCATCTAGTTTTCAGGGTTCCAGAATGTTGTTTTATTAGGATTACAGTCTTGTTCTTCTTAGGTTTCAGCAGGCGTTTATGACTGTTACAACAGGAATGAAAAGCTGGGGCTGGAATCGGCATCGCTTTCTCCTGCCAGGCGCAGGGTTCACGGTAGAGGCCAGACATATGTCTTTCTCCCACAGATGCTACTTTTTTTCTGGATGGGGAGGTGAGCTCTATGCTCCCCCTGGAAGAGAGGGCTGGCAGCAGTTCTGAGCTGAGACGTGGGGGCTGCACGGGGGGCCCATCTGCTGAAGGTAATTGCCCTGTTGGTTCACATCATTCCCCTCTGCCCTTTGCAAAGAGGACAGACCAGGTCCTGGCGGGTCTGCGGGGAAGGTCATGTTTGTGTAGGATGCTGTAGCCTTGTGTTGTTCCTGTCTCCTTTCTCCCATGCCCCATGGACACATTTCCTTGGAGGCTCTGAGGTTAGCAGCAGGGGTTGGTGAGGGAGAGAGCACTTCAGAGCCAAAACCATCTGTGCCTACAGACTTTCCCCCCTCTTTTTTTTCCAGCGTGCATTGTTCCAGACATACTACCATTCATCTATCCATATTTCTCTCCATGCAGGTCAAAACCTCTCCTCAAGGGCTCCCGAGCCAGAGAGGGGTTCTCTGCCTCTGCAGAGCCCATGCTGTCTACACGTGAGAGGCACAGGCAGGAAGGTAAGGGTAAAAGCAGCCCTCACCAGCCACCACAAGTCCCCTGGTATCTTTCTAGGTCTTATGACTGTCCTGGTTTGGGGAGCTAAATCTGCCACATTTTCCTCAGAGCTGAAGGAAAACAGCCCAGCTTGCGGGGAAGAACTCAGCCCTCTTCTTGGGTAATTCCTGGCTACAGGATAGTTGGGCCCTCTGCACGGTAATAATTAGCAGACAGATCCTGCTGACTCAGGAAACTCATCTGAGGGTTTGTTTGTGTGTTTGTTGTTTTTATGAGAAGGTCCATATGCCTTTCAGATTTTGTTATTTTCAGAGAGTTGATGATCTGAGGAACAGAATGAAGAGCTGACATCATTGGTTGTTTTCTTGGCCTGTTTAAATAGCAGATGTAGGTTGGTAGAAGGGCTACAGCTCGTTGCTTTATACTGGCGGAATTTGATGAGTTTTATTGCGAAGACAATAGGGCAGCTCATGACAGCACTCAAGCCAGGGAGAAAAGAGACGGCTTTGTACCTGGCGAGTACTGATCATCCACCAGTGCACCTCTTCATGTGCTGGATCGTATCCAAAAGGCAATATGGGAATTTCTGCATGTGGTTAAAGTTTATGAGTCTGCCTGCCTGAACGCATGCGTGTGTGTGCTCATGTGTGTAGTGGAACGAGGATCTTTAGTGCAATACTTTTAGTCAAAACCCAGTTTCACCAGTGGGATAAGACAGATCAAGCACCAGCTGAATATGATCCTCAGGGTCTGCCCCTACAGCTTCGACATTGTGTTTATGGCATACACAGTAACTGCCAATGCACATGGTATATGATTTACTCTGAAACTCTGAATCTGACCTGGATTTTCCAAATCAGAACCTTGTTTTAAATCTTAAGATAACAGCGCCTAGTAATTCATGCATTTGCTGATCTCTGGGGCAGTTCTAGTTCAATGCTGGCTTCTTTCTAGGGGATGGAAATCCTATCTAACATGTAGTGCCTTTTGCATCTGATTGTTACTCTGAAACGTGTGCTCACTCAAGGTGTTTAAGAAATGGGCAATAGAGTTTGAGCCACGAGTTTATCAGCAGAGAGCACAGATATTCATCTGTAAGTGCTTGCTAAGTTGTGTTCCTTCTTTCAGCACTCTCCTCCTCCTGCTGAATAACCCATATTTAGTGTTGCTTTTATCAGGTTTTTGAGATTAGGTCTCCCTCCCTGTTGCTGGCTGAGCTGCCCATAAATGAGAGCAAGCAGCCTCATTTTATAACTGTTTCTAACCCAGTCAGGGTGTAGCTTCAGACTTTTGGTGCTCCTCTTGGGGTCCTGTTTGTGAACCCCGCTACCATGATCCTTAGAAATCTTCCCCTTCCCGGTCACGCTTGCCAGCATGGATATTTCATTTATTCCATCCCTCTGCTGTCATGATGTTGTCCCCTGAGGTGACCCCTCCAAGTCTTTGATCCACCCGATTTCACCAAGCTAGGCTGCTGTAGCTGACCTTTGCCTAGTTAGTCCTCCTGTATCCTGACCAGCCTTTTCACCTGTTTTCCACTCTTATCCCAGTTTAAGTTAATCTCATTCAAATATGAATGAGCAGAGGAGTCTTGAGGAAGAATCACCAGTGCCCTATACAACATCAATGACTGTAGTAGGATGTTATATTAGCCCCCGAGTGATCTCGTGCTTCGTATATCATTTCCTCAGGTACGATATTCTGATCTTCCTGGTATTGATGATGTCTTTTAACTCTGTGCCTCAACAAATTTGGTTAGAAATACTTTCATATTTTGCAGCGGCACCGGTAGAGGCAGTGTTAAATGCAATCATCCCACAGCTGATATTGAGAATTCCTCCCGTAACCTCCCTTCAGTTCAGTTGTTCTGTCAGTACAACTTGCTATCATCTCCACTTTAGCCAATTCATTATCCTCCTTACGACACTTGTCTTACCCCTATCTTCTCCAGTTTAATTAGTAATTTTGTGTGCCAACACATCAAGGGTTTACCTAATATTTGGGTACAAAAGCCTGCCATTGTTATACCCAGACTGAAGTTTGTCCCCTGTGTCACATTTTGCCACAGCTTTCTGTATCCTTTACCCCGTATTTCTTCTGAAGCATGTATTAATATTGATACTGGTGTGATAAGCCTATGAGTGATCAAGTTGATTTTTTTCTCCTTAAATAAAGGCACTGCATTTTCTTTTCTCTAAGGTATCGATTTCAATATAATAAATCTTATCGCCAGATTTGCAATTCCATATGCTACTTCTTTCAGTATTCAGAGCTGGATTGACTTTGCTTCCTCCCAACTCAAGCACATTCAGCATTTAAATTTTACTTGGGTGAGTGACTTCTATATTTCTCCCTGAGAGACCACTGCATACTCTGTGTTCTGGGATGTACCAAATGCAGCTGAAAAGGTGGAACTTTAACTTTGTACACGCACAGCATTCGACTTCTATCCGGACCGTGCAGGCATGCCTTAGCTATGGGGTTTTCTGCAGTCAGGTAACATCTCCTCAGCATGTCCACTCTCACTGAGCTTGTGCATGGAGGTTTTGCTGGAACAGGCTCAGATATACAGAAAATGGACATAACATTGTTCTGTTTGCTCCATGTTTAGAGAAGGAAGCCTTTCACTTTCCTGCGAAAGGGGGGTTTTAATATCTGGGGGTTTCATATATTTCAAGTCAAGTATATGAAAGGTCTGTTACTTTTCCAGGATACGCTGCATAAGGAAGACAAACTGGTGTTAATTTGAAAGTGTGGCTGAAATAAGTCTACATCCTCATCAGACCTCTCTAGATGCTAAGGTGGGATTTGTTGTGAGAGGAGGGACTCCGTCATGAACTGGCAGACAGAATGGCTGAGATGCAGGGCAACCGTCCTGCAGACACGCAGAGGAGTCTGTACCCGGTATGAATACCCTGGAGTTATCACAGAAGTGCAGGGATGTTATCCCTAATTGTTGTAACTTTGTATGTTGGTTTAGGTTTTTTGTCAGCAGAGGAAAGCTCAAGAAGCTAGATCTGCAGGAGATAACCTCAGCTGAAGGAATGATGACTTTCTAGAAAGGATGAAAAATGTCTAAACTCTTGCCAGGTTATTAGCATCTTCAAGCTAATTCATGTGGAAGTGTGGCAGAGTGGCAGGCTCCCAGCGTGCCACAGGTGCCAGGATTGGAGTCTCACGTGATGCTTTCAGGTCATCAGCATCACACAAACCCTGCACCCCTGCCAGCAATGGCCCTGAACTAACAAAACCAGCGTGTCCTCAGCTTCTGTGGGTGCTTTCTGTGAGGATGTGGTTTTCCTCACTGTAAATTTTTTTCCAAACAATACTAAAAAAGGGAATCCTCTAAGCATGGAAGATAGCCTCAGATTGGAATTGAAATTCAAATTTCGCTATCTGTGTTTTTAGCTCTCTCTTTTTCTTCTAGAGTTACTGTTTGCACATCTTGTCCCTGCCTGGGAAGCGATGCTGTAGGCCCCTGGCTCTGTGCAGTCACACCAGTCAATTTTTACAGAAGTGCAAACAGCAGTTTTACAAACGCTTGTAATTTGGTTGCATTCGGGGACATTTTCACGTGACAAGTGAAAGATCTATTCTTTATCCAGAGACTCCCTTGCTAGCAATTTTTAAGCCCTTGTTGCAAAGAATTAGGACACTAGAACATTTCAAACTGAAGGGCTCAGGGATTGAGAAAAGCCTCGAGCAGTGTTTGTTCCCCAGACGTCCTTCTCTGAAACAGGTGAGTCATTCTGGCTGATATTAAAAAATAAAAAAAAAATCCTCCCCACACACAAACCGACCCTGAGGCCCATGATTAGCCTGAGTTATTTCACCCATATGGCTGGAGTAGGGCAACATTGTAAGCCACTAAAGCCATATTCTTCAAATAGGAAGTATTTAATAATCTTTATAATAGACAGTAGCGCTATCTCTACCTTTAACAAAGCTTTTGTTCTGCTAAAGCTTATTCACAGGCTTCATTTGGAGAATATATGTAAGTGTTGGCAGGACCGGTGACCCATGTAACTGTAATGCAGTGGGTTGCTATAAAACAAGTGAGAGAAATGTAAGGTTTTATTCTGGCAGTCTTAGTGGAGGTGAAATCAGGGAGCCTGCTTGCTGGAGCTATGGGGGGTTTGGAGGAAAAAATCCCCACTGGTAATTTTCCCATTGGGAAATTTGCTGTAGAAAAGTAATTTTTGAAAGATCTGGAGGAAACCTCTACTTTTTTTCCCCAATTTGTTAAGGTTTTTCCACTTTTTCTACTTGATTAAAAAAGAGAAAAAAGAAAAAATACTTATTTAATTTTTTTTTTTTACTTTTTTTTTCTGGAAAAAAATTTAGGAAGTAAGGTATTATTTGTGTTACTTTCTTAGAGAGGGAGAGGGTTAACAAGTGAAAGTTTTATTTTTAAATGTGAAAAGCAAAACTTTAAAAAGTAAGATTAAAGCAAGTTTAAAAGTTTAAGATTTTTAAAAAGCAACGTATTTTTTAAACGTCACTCACTCTTGGGGAGGAGGAGCTTTTTAAAAGAGAAAAGGAAACATTTCCAACAATTCTCAAATTAAGGTGCTCAAAATTTTATTTTTCCATAAAGCCTTTCGTTTTGAATTAAAAAATCCCATTTGGCTGGAAAAAAGACTTTCAGATAAAATAGTTGCCTTCAATAAATCCCAGATTTTCAATGAAGAAACTTCAAAGTCTGCTTAGTTTAACTATTCAAGGTGTAAAATACAGTGTAGTGAAATTGAGGGTGGCAAAAGTTGACCTTAAAAATTTGCTAGAATCTCTAGCCATAGAACTTTTCCTTCTAGGCTTTTTAAACACACAGCTAAAATAGGAAAGCAGAAGGGTTTTTCTGTGCTCGAAGAAACGTGAGTGAAATGTGAATGGTGACAGTGAGTGATTTTATAGGAGGTGCTGAACCTGCTTAATCTGGTTTTTGTTCAGATTTTAACAGGCTTCATGAAGTTTTAGTTATGTATTTGCCTGTTGTTCTCCATCATTGTTTCAAAGGCAAACCAATGCGACTGGGAGAGATTGAGGTGGCCTAAATCGGCTGAGGCAGATGTTTGCTTATCAACGAGATGATTTTGCAATACTAAGCTATCTCTCCCAACAACATCCCTCGCTGCGGTCCAGATGAATGGGGGTTTCGTTCTGGGCCCAGAGCCTTGAAGGAAAAGGTGAATGTCCATTTTGCATATCCCATTTGTGTGCTAAATGGCCGTGGTATCTTAAATAGGGCTACAGTGGCAATTAAAATAATGAGATACATAAAAGACACCTGCTTTAAATAAATACAGTAATCTGCCCAAAGCTCCCTGAATGGACTGGTATTCAGTGAGAGCCCTGAACCTGCATACATACCTATGCTTAACAACATAATCATTAAAGAACAGAAACCTTTCCTTCTAATCCCCCTCATACAGGACAACATGTGGATGTTAGCATATTTGGACTGCTTTGCATTCCTTCTTGCCTGCTTTTGAGAACATACTACATTTTAAAACTTGTTGGGTTCTTTCATGTTTTATTTGACCCTATGTAATTGCATTCCTGAAGGAATAACAGGCTCCCACAGTGATTTATACCCTGTATTAAATGTCAGTTTTGAAGAGACACAGTTAGCAGTTTGGTTTAACCTCCTGCCTTCCTATGTAAGTTCAAAACTGAAGTGGAGCTCAGGATCCAAGGGGAAAAGTAAAAAGATGAAAATGGAGTTAGAGGCAGCGTGGAATGAGATGTATGTGTTCCTGGCCCCGCACCTTTAGAAGCCACCGGAATGAGATTCCATAAAGCCATCTCTGTTTTTAACT
Organism: Nipponia nippon; assembly: GCF_047370975.1. NCBI lineage: Eukaryota > Metazoa > Chordata > Aves > Pelecaniformes > Threskiornithidae > Nipponia > Nipponia nippon. The sequence continues at coordinate 28,114,263 of NW_028262302.1, forward strand.
GTAATTTGTATACCTCACTGCTGCCCTTGACCAGTCGAGAAGTCTGTAAATTAGCACTGCGAAACGCTCTGCTTTCTCCGGGCAGACAACTGCAGCGTCTCCGGCAATGGGCCACAACATTTGTGCTGCAAAATCACCCAAATCAACCACCAAACCAACCCCCAGTGGGTTTGGCATGCGTCCTCATAAGAAGGTCAGCAAAATAAATTGTCCTTGTAATTAAGAGTTGCTCCTTTGTTTTTATGTGTTTAACTGTGCATAAATAGCAAAGCAGGATAGGTATGTTATTACTGTTTTAAATATTTCATTCCCTTTGTAGATTTCCTTACGACACAGTTAACAACTGCTTAATCATATGTTATGACCTAATTATGGGAGATTCAGTTAAATAAATCTTGATGTAATGGTATATTCTTGATGTAATGGTACTCTGATGGCTGCTTTTATGTGCATGTGTGCATTTAAATGTAAAAGTAAATGCAGCCTAGGTTACGATCCGACACATGACTTAAATGGTCATCGTCTTTAGAATCACTGGTGAAACAAGTAACAAGGAGACTTCTTTTAAGCAGGAATACTGTACATAAAACCCTGTTTCCTATGCCCAGGAAATGAACATCCTAGCGATCGCTTTCTTTAATGTGCGGCTGTAACGTTTCATTTCCCAGAAAGGAGATTTAGCTGGAGCTGCTCCAACGAGGATTCTGTTTTCACACTGAAAGCAATAGATTTGATCCATCAAGGTTTTGCTCAGATTAGTTTTCCCTAAATACCTTCGGCAAAGGTATTTAAATAAACATGAAACTCTTGTTGGATCAGGCCAGAGGACCATTGGTCGTTGTTCTGACATAGGCAAATGACTGTAGTTTTTCAGCTGAAGTAATTCAGGGCATTTCCATTGCCTTCTCCAGAGCCTCACTTGTCCATCAGGTGAATGATGAGTACAGATCCGGTCTGCTGTTTGCCAGGTGGGAAGGCTGACAGTGATTTTTTATTTTGAAGTGAAAAATGTAGGTGATAACGTTTTCTTAGGGTTGGATTTATCTTGCCAAAGGCAGGTGTCTTAGAGGCATGGAATAAGTTGCCCTCTGGAAACGCATATCTCTGTTGACTGCTCAGGGAGCTAATATGACTATCTTAGACCTGATGCTTGCCTTTCAGGTCGATAGAGTTAGGTAAGATGAATCCTACCAGGTGATGTATACACGGTATTGTGTATCAGCTTCCCGACTTCTAGATGTGCTGCCAGATCACTGTAAATGTTTGTGCCTTGATGTGAGAGACTCTGGGATAGGTTCCTCACCAGCTAAATACAGCTGGAAGACAAAAATTTGATGGTAATCTGAGGCTACAAGCCGATGGGGTGCAATTAATATCTCAGGAATACAGGATGAGATTTGCCTTTCATAGCTTTAGATGGCAGAATGAGAGGGATCCGTCCCTGCACTTGTCACACTTCGTCGTCCGTGAAGGGAAGTCGTCCTGTCTAATGGGATTATTCCTGACTGCATTATCAGTCCAAAGTCAAAGGAGCAAGTCTCGAACTTGAATGCCTGTTCTTCATGGCTATGAGACTTGGTTCCCCTACATGCACTAGGATCACCTACAGTAGCTGTCCAACATCAGGATCATGAATATCCTGCCCTAAACCGATCAGCAGTTCCTCTCCGGTCTCTACTTTGCCATTTGTGCTTCCAAGCCAGGACTGCAGGCTCCACAAGCAGAGCGTTATCCGTTCATGCATAAACTGAGAGCAGCGTTCAGCTCTGCCAGTTATAGAGTGGGAAAACTTGAAGATGAACTTGAGTTAAGGCCCTCATTCAGTGGGCTCTGGTTTAAACAGGCCTGTGGACAGGCACGCTGTGGCGTGGCTGTTTGGTTATTACGTGACTTGGGTGGTGATGACGTAGAGGTTATACCCTGGGTATAAATCTGTTTTAGCCTGCCTGGTAGGTTTGATTCAAGAAGGAGGTTAACCAACAGCAGAAAAAGAATCTTAAACCAGTGTGAGTAGAGAAAAACCAATACCTAATCAGCATCAATGTGTCAACACGATTTTATTTAATTGCACCCAGCCCTACAGCCAGTACTTGGTCTCAGTAATAATAATCAGGAATTAGAGAACTGAGTGAGGAGCATCTCCTGGATTTCTCAACTCTTTTAGAAAATATTAGTATTTTCCAGCCATTCAAGACACTAAAAGCTAAAACAACACCAGCAGAGGGAGACAAACCCTGTTCTCAGACCAGCAAGACCTGTAGGATTCACTGCTTTTCTTATGGGAAGATGAACTGGAAACCTGAAGGAAAAACACCTTTTGTGAGACGTGCTATTAATGTCTGCACATGTTCAATAGCATGAACTTAGGGATAAAGGAACTTATCTTAAAAAAAAAAAATCTGTTGGCACCATACTAAATGTTTCATTGGCATTAAATAGTATTTTTGGTGCGTTGCATATATATGTTGCATGTGTGTATGCATAAAATACATTAAAAATGCAGTTATGCTAACAGTTTCAAAAATTCATTTCAGATGAAAAATCAGAACATTTAAAAAAGATTCACCCAACTATTCTTGCCTTTTTCTGATTTATTTTTCCTTTTTATGGATGGTAAACTGTCACTGGACTTGACGCAAGTAAACCTTTAGGCTTGACCACTCTGAAACTGTGTTTTCTGGTGAATAGGATAGCTATCTGAAACATTTTAATCAGACTGAATTGTGGTGGTTGTCCTCAAGTAAGAAAGCAACCCAGACTTCCACAGGTAAGATAATTTTAATGCCATTTGAAAATAAATTAAAATAATGAAAAAACTGAATCACAAAAGCTTTCTTAAGGTGTAAATGGCAGAAGATATTGCCTCAAGTTGGCTAGTTTTGCTCTCCAGATGACACAAAAAAGTCACAGGTGGTTCCAGAACCATTTTGCTTCCATAAAGTTTAGTGCCAAGAGAAAATGTTTCCTTTGCTGTGTGTAGCCTCAGCCCCTGTCTCTGAAAGAGTGGAAATGGAGGAAAGATGGGAAGAAAGATCTGAAAATGAATGAGTGTCTTCTGCTTTGTAGTATAACTTTTAACCTTTTCATGTTCTGTTAGGTTGCGAAGCAATCTTGGTTTGCTTGAGGCCATAAGACGGAGATTTCTTTCACCATTGAACAATTATATTTGTATTTTCTTCACTGGTCAGAGAGGTTGTTTTTTTTACTCCTCTAGCTGTATGTCTAAGAGGATGATTGTCTTGAGCCAATGAATAAGTGGAGAAGCATCTCCTTGTTTGTGTATATTGAATATTGCATGTGCTGATGAGGGGGCAAATGGCTTTTATGGCAAAGGATTGCTTGCAATGGCAAGAAGTTGTGATGCATTTTTAAAAAAGCAATTCCATTGTCCTTTGCACTGGAGGTGAACTGGATGGGTTGACACAACTGGTACTAGCAGAGATGGGGTTCAAAATCCAAACCCTGCATGTGCTGTGGGATTGAGTTGCCCACCTCAGGACGAGGGGGACCTTGTCGCCCAATGTTAGCCATCAGTGCATGCTCTGTGAACATTGTAGCTCCGTGTGTTTCCTGCAAAACTCTCATTCTGAGCAGTGCCTGGGGGGTGATGTGCATAGTTGTGCCTGTGAGACCCAAGGACCTGGGGCGGAGGAAGCCCCCTCAGTCCGATGATGTTCATGCTGGCTGGGTCTGCAGGCATCACTTCCAGATAGGACAGGATCTACTCGTCTGGGAGTCCCGCATCTCATATCTGGAGGAAAGCTTTGGAATGGGGTGCAGACATGACATTTTATAGCATGAACTGTAAGAGAAAACATGTGCAGGGGGATAGGTCTGTAAAAATCGCCCTTTAATTAACTGTCTAAATAGAAATAAATGTGTATGCCTTCAAATGTGCTGCCACTGTAGATAAAACCAGCAGTCAAAATCTCTGGGAGTGTTCAAGGAAGATTTTCTCTTTCCCTGCTATGGAAGAAAGACACTTGTGATAATTTTGACTGGTATAAATACATACTAGTAGGAAGAGGGGCAGGGGGGACCTTGAGAGATCATCTGTCCCTCTACCACAAGGCAAGATTTGCCAGGTCTGAGCCGTTCCTGGCAAATCTTTGCCTCACCAGTGACAGAGAGTCTGTAGCTCCTTGACTAATTCACTCCAGTGCTCACCTGTCCTTCCTCTTAGGAAACGTGTCTAATGTTTGACCTAAATCCTCCTTGCTGCAATTTAAACCCATTATTTCTTGTCTTATACCCAGTGGACATGGAGAACAATTTATTACCTTCCTATCTGCAACAACCTTTTACATAGTTGAAGGCTGTTATCATGTCTCCCCCTCAGTCTTTTCTTCTCTAGACTAAACAAACCCAATTCTTTCAATCTTTCCTCATAGGTCATGTTTTCTAGACCCCTGATCATTTTTGTTATGGAAATAAACATCCTTTAAATCAAGTTCTGTGAATCAATCTTGTGTAGAAAGGAAGGGAAACAGAGAGGTTAGAGTTAGCATTGGGAACAGGAATCTGGTGGTGAAAGAAGTGAATTTTCTGAGGTCTGTTGAGAGTGCAGCCTTCCATTCTTCTTTGGGTGTAGGAAGTATATTGCACAAAATTTTCTTTCCCCAAATTTCCTTGGGAAACTCTTTTACATATCTGCTACCAGAAGGAAGAGAGTATTTAATTTCCACAGGTTGTATGCAAAGTGGTCTCTGGAAAAGCATTGGGAAGGGTATCGGAGAGAGGTAATTCCTAATCTTATTGCATGTCCATCATGCAGACTTTCTAAAATCCACTTGCCTGCAGTGATATCAACCCTCGTTCTCCAACAAGTGATGTAGGTCATCCTCAAAAGATAGTTTAAAAGTGGATCATAACTCTTGGACATTTAATGCAACCAGAAACTCAACTGATGAGTATTTACCTTCTGTTTTGGTTGTAATATTCTCCTTTGTTACATGAGCTGCTCAGAGAGCACTGGAAATACCAGTACAACTGTTTCAGCCACAAAAATACGTACCATCCACGGCTGTAGTCCATCTGAAAATCTATGTTGTAGAAAGGAATGCTGTAAGGATTGCCATCATTTCTCCCTGCATGGGTGGTTTCTTTGACAAGAAGGAGGAGAATACTCTTGCTGCTCCTGTGTTCAGCCATCTGTCGGCGCAGCCATCTACCAGAGCCCAGAACTCTAACCTTGGTCTGCTTCATCAGCTCCACAGAGTATTAGCCTCTGTATAATATCCCACTAATTACCAAATGGCTCAGACCAGGTCCTCTTAAAAGCTTAGTTCTCCACAGCATCTTGACCACTGATTGGATCATGAACCTGAGGGAGGAGATAGTAGCTGTCCCAGACTAAGCATGCATGGAAGTGTTGGATCAAGATACTGGTCCAGCAGGTCCTGAGCAACCTGCTCTAGCTGACCCTGCTTTGAGGAGGGGCTTGGACTAGGCGACCTCCAGAGGTCCCCTCCAAACTCAGTAATTATGTGATTCTGTAATCAGGACATTATATTTGTGCAACAGCTTATTTAGGAGAGTGCCTCATAGTTTAGAGACAACAGCTGAAAAGGGGTTCTCGTTAGATGGACATCCTGGGCCCTTTTGCTTTGGATCTACTATTTTGGGATTCAGAGAAGGTGGATCTAATGCTTCTTAAAAAGGTTTTATCTCTTCTATAGTCGCTATGAGCTGGGTCTTTGAAGAATCAAGGAGTTAAGGAGATTACCACTGCCAACTTAAAAACTAGGGGCTGCAGAAGGATCCAAGAGAAGTTTCCTGTGTTTATCCCCCTTTCCATCCTCGAAACAGCATGGACTGGGCTGAAGCTATTTTAGGTGTTTTTCTGGATCCTGGATTGTGGAGGACGATGCTGCTAATGCTTCTAGGCAAGCGAAGCCTGCAGCATCCTTTTGTTCTCGGTGGTTCAGATGGGCGACGCATTGACTTGCAACTTCCCTCTTACTCAAAGGTAAGTGTGAAGCTGTGGTAAATCTAGTTTCAGATCAAAGGCACTGCAGCCACATGATGTAAAGCATTCAAACAATCGCTTTTCTTTTAAAAAATATGCTTCTGAAGGCTTTATGCTGGGTTCAGATATCACCTGTCTTTCCACAGCCTGTATAAATAGTAAAGCCAGCAGGAGCACCAGACTGCGTGCTTTGGCTAACTTGAGAGAAATGTTGTGTGCTAACATCTGATCCAGATTCCTCACTAATGGACACAGAAACATGGCCTCATTGTTCAGCCTGCAGAACAATGAACCTATAAACATGGGACAGCATAAAATTTTATAGAGAGAGCTGAAGGGCCAAGAGCATCTTGGAGTGCATCGATGCACCTTGAAAAAGGCGTTCAGGAAGATACATGAAAAGAAAAAGAGACGGACTGTAGAAGCCACAGAAGGACAAGTTTCAGTCCTTGCCCAGGAGATGCTGAAAAGGTGAGAGGTTTCATGCTAGCTGGTGTGTGGTACCTATGTGAATGTGAAGTAATCAGTAGAAAGTGCAAGTAGTTCTCAGACAGGCAAAACCCTATTGAAAGGACTGTTTTGCAAAGAAACTTCCCAAATGTTCTCTCACCAGAGACAACACTGATTTGACCTGTCAGACATGTTACATTTCAGGCCTTGTCTGTGATCAAGATAGCTGAGAGTTCTAACACTCTTTAGCAGAGGTCCAAAATAAACAAGGTGTGGTGAAGAAAAATGCTTTTTGCTCTGTGCAGATACTGGGAATGGTCTTCCTTTTGCTGTCTGACCCAATGGGAAAGGCTTGCTTATCTTCCAAGAGCCAGACTCTAGAGGATGCACGAGTGCTTCCTCTAAGCAAAGTGAAGGAGGCCAGGGACAATATTTTGGCTGAAGTGAGACACATTTGCTCTTGAGATGCCAGTAAACACATGCATTCCAAAAAGCAGTTTTGCTTTGATGAGTTTGGTCATCGTGATGGGACTGTGTTGTAGTAATAGCCAAGAAAAGGATCTGGTTTTAGATATTCTTATTTTTACAAATACCTAAGAAACCCTACTTCCCTTAACTTGCTATAAATGGTATTGTAACAGAATCAGTCTTACAGCCATTAAAGACAGGCTTCCAACATTAGATACAAAACTAAAAGTTGCACTTCGGAGGTGGTCTCCATGTAATTTCTCCCATCTGGACCCTAAAACCCCAGATGCTCTAAGATGTGTTTAGGGCCCTGTAAGACACAGGGCCATCACTAATTAGCAAAGACCCTGAGCACGTGTTTAATTTTAAGCTTGTGCTTTTCTCTCCCAGGAGTCCATAGGACTTAAGGACTTTAAGTGAATGGGTTTAGGGATATGCTTAAAGATAAGCTGTGTTTAGTTGCTTTCTTGTACTGTGGCTTTATTTGTTTTTACAGGAATAAGAGAAATGAAAGATCTTATTACAGATCAAACACAAATAAATGTCCAAAACAGAGCAGGGAGGCTTTACGTCTTGGTTCAGAGCCCAATGAAGTCAATGGAAAAACACCTCAACACCTCAGTGGACTTTGGAGCAAAGTCCTCAGAGGACTGATGATGAACCCACTGCAGAAACTTGCTGAATACCTCATGTTTCTTTGCAAGGTTCCCTTATCTTGTATCCAGATGTTGCTAACAAGGATTTTTATTAGCTGCTGAGAAGTATGAGTGGCAGTTTCTCAACTCTTAAAATACATGCATATACAGATGAGGTAGAAATAGTTTGCTCTGCAGTAGCAATTATGGTCTGTGGAGCTGTGAGTGTATTTCGAAAGTTCCCCGGTTCGTATCAGTAGAACCATTTCTTGGTCCCACTGATCTTAAAGCGTTTGCTCTCTTTCTTTCATGAAGTGCAGCGAGGCAAGTGTGACACAGCTCCTAGGGTAAATGTTGCCTCTTTGTAGAGGGAAAGGTTTATACAACAGGAACAGCAGGTTCCTTTGAATAGCATTCATCTTTTCTGCCTTTAGATCTCTACAGTGTATACAGCAACACCCGAGTTACTCATTTAGATTCTCTTTTTAGGCTTGCAGGAAAATAGCCACCATTTGAAAGCAATTTGATCTATTTTTGATGTTCATTTCAGGATGAGATGATGCTGGAGATTTCTCCATTTGATCAGCTGAATTTCCACCCAGACAGCTGGATTTTGATCCTATGGTTCAAGCTTTCCTTACTTCTGCAGAGACTGCCCTAACCAACATTAGCAGAACCGCCTGAGCCATCAGCCATCACCCAGCAGGGAAAACGATCATGCACTGGCTTGTCAGGCTTGTCATGAAGGTAGGAAGGTAGGTGTCATTAGAATGTATGTGTTTCTGCCTCCTCCTCGGAAGTCATTCGGGTCGCAGTACCAGAGCCATGGGACAAGCTTTGTCCAAGCTCGCAAGCCGAGTGCCTGTCTAGAGTCTCTGGAGGACTGGTAAGCAGTTAACGCTTGCTAAGCCGATATTGCTTCCTCTTCTATTATTACTTGTGTTTACTAGGTCAAATTGACATTGGTCTGCAAGGATGTGCTATGGCCACATCGGAGTACCCATCCAGAGTCTCTGGAGAATTGTTAAGCTGTTAGTACGTGCTAAACCCATGGCGCTGCATTGTCTCTTATTGCCTGTGTTTGCTAGGTCAAAGTGACACCGATCTACAAAGATGAGCTATGGTCACAACTTCATTTTGCTCTGGAGAAATATCCTCTGTCACTCCGGGCCTTACTTCTCCATCGATGAAAACCTTCCGGTGGTGTCCAGTGACAGTTGCTCTGGGATTTGGTATGCTGGGAAAGGGTCCTGTACCAACTGCTTAGCACAATGGAGTTGTACCATTCTAATAGAGTAAAAGATAATAAAGTGATATTATTTGCAGCTTGGATGCTCGCTGGGTGAGCCCCACAAAATCCCTTTGATGTTTTATTCATTTTTGGTATCTTGATCTTTAACTGAGATCTCATTTTAAGGCTAGAGAAAAAATGCCAATATTCACCAAATTCTAAAATGCAAAACCAAAATGTTGGACCTGGTCTTTCTTTTCCATCATGGTTCAGAGATTGCAGGGAAAATGATTTGAAGCATTTTCTGCCTATAACACCAAAACAGAGCCTGGCTTTCAATAAGTATTTCTGTCAAGTGCTGAGAGCTGTCCTTTTCTTTCAAGCCATTTCACAGAACCGGAAGACACAAATCGATAGGGAAATGTGCAGTACCAGTACTGTAATTATTATTTCTACTTTTCTTACGATTATGATGATAGGAAACATTTCTTACTTGTTCCCCAGAAGAGTTATTTCTTCTACCTGTCTTAAATTTTTGTAGTCCTCTAAACAGAATCTGCAGACATTACTCACATTAAAAAAAACCAAACCAACAACATTGTCTTGAAAGGAAAATGTTAACTCCTTCAACCAGTGGAAAAAGACTTCTGTTGCTTAAACGTAGGTAATTAGACTGAGGACTTTCTCCAAAGTAAACCTTGACAATCTAACAATCATCTTTGGCTTTTGCACTGCATGGAGTTTCTTTTACATTGTTAAATGCATTCCATGTTTCAGTAAATGACACCAGGCTCACCAGCAGTGACTGAGTGATTAGTTTATCATCCTCTTAGTGCAGCCATCTAGATCTTTAACTCTTTAAGCAGTGGCATTTAAGTCTTGAGAACACCCAGGATCATGCCTGAGGCTTTAGACATTCTCCATTCAAGCAAGTCTTGGATATCAAGTGAAAATGAAGAAAAGAAAGTAGGTGGATGCATTCTGATAACACTTTAAACAAGTCAGGTAAGCTAAATGGCAAATAAACACCAGGCTTTTTGCAGAGGAAGCCAATTCCCCTTTCCTGGGACCACTTAGGTCATTAGGTGTCTGAGCAGCATAAAATTACACAGAGAAAATCTAACAGCATACAAAGATTGGGAAGGGTGACAAATCTACATTTCCTAAGACCCAGGGATGTGGGGCAGGGGTTTTTTTGGCTGGATTTACTATTCATCTCTCATGGGGCGGTAAAATGAACAGTTTTACAAAACAATTGATTATAAAAAAAATTAGGTGAGCTGAAACATACTGTGCCAATGCCCTTATGCTAAAATCTTGCTCATGCAGAGATGTCTAAGTACCTAAAGCTTGGTAGCAACAGAAGTTTTTGGAGAACGAAGGGCCTCTACTTACTTTGGAAAAGAAAGGTGCAGGAGGATTTTCAGACAGAAGGAAGACTTGGACCTGTGAGCTGCTGACCAGCTGTGCCTGCTGCTCAGCATCATGGATCTTCACCTATCATCTGATCCTGCTCAGTAACGCGAGCCAGGTCACTATGTGTGCCCTCTGCCATGGGAGACATGGAGCTGCTCACTCTGTAGAGACAAAATCCTTTGGGAGCTCTGTTGCTGGGAAGAGTCTGAAATGTATGAACACAGCATTTACATGCCTCAAGCAACAGAACAGAGCCCAGCCTTTATTTACTTTTTATTTCGAAAATGCCTTTCGTCCACTGGCTGTGTTTTTTGGGTTTGTTTGGGTTTGGGTTTGGTTTTTTTTTTTCCAGACTGGACTTTGAGTTTTGCTGGTTTGGGTGAAAGGAGCTTTTGCCCAGCAGAGCAAGGGTGATCCTGTGCGGACAGGGAACGGATGCTGCTAGGTGAGATGAATTCTCTGCATCCTGAAAAGGGTTGAGAGTGGATTGGGACAGCAGAGCTGTGCGCCTCCTGCAAGCATAGGCAGACTATTTAAGTCTCCAATTTTCTGGTGACTATTGCTTAGCCCCCAAGCCGTAGCCATTCTCAACCCTGTAGATACATTCAGGCACCTGCTTCAAGTACCTCTACCTAGCAGAAAACATGATGGAAGTGATCCAGTTGTGCCATCCATTTCAAGGCACCTCCTCTGTGGTGGTCTCATCTTGGGCTCTTGGTGGCTTACCAGCTGGGGAAAAGGAATGGTGACTGTGCTGGTGGCTGCCAGTGGTCCCAAGAGAGGGAAATGAGCCCCACGACAGCTTTGCAAGTCCAGGCGGTCCTCGTGGCACCACACTGAGAGATTCTGTCAGGCTCACCTTGGATGGCTGCTATTTTGTGCTTTGGATCTGGGGTTTGTCTCCACTATCCTTGACTCAAGTCAATACTCATTGATTCTAAGTCCTCTTTGGCCTTCTCATTTTAACCTCCGCTCTTCAAACATCTGTCTTAATCCACTTCATTTTCATCTTGCAGTCCCTCAAGCCCCAACAGCCTTTCCTCTGTTCTTCCTGTGCTCAGCCTGGTCTGAAGGGGACAGGCAGCAGGATTTCCTACCCCGCTTTGCCTCTGCACCTCACTGTTCCGTGGGGAAACAGGGATGGGAGATGAAGTGACTTGCTGAGGGCCTCTGGAGGCAGGACAGCTGACTCTGGGTTTGGCAGCCATGGAGTTAACTCAGCGTTGGGTCTTTGTGAGGAACGTTTATAAGCTGATGCCACTTTTATAAATGACGTTGCGCATTTGCTCTTTGCGATATTTCTTCGAAGTGGGGTGTGGTGTCATTGGCATACAGTACCTGGTTCTGAGTCTTGTTGCCTTATCAGGTATGTGTACAGAGGGTGGGAAAAGGCAGCAGAGTCAGCAGGACAGAGATGGAACAAGCAGGAATGCAGGGTGCGACCAGGGGAACAAAGAGGTCTTCAGGGAAATTGCTGCAACTCAGTTCTGCTTTCCGTGACTCAAAGTGTAACACCAGTGTGCCCAGGGGGCTGGTACTGGGAGATACCAGTGTTATGCTAACCCCAGATCCTGCACAAGTAGAAACTGTTGGTTCAGACCCTTCATCCGGAGCCTTTTGTTCAAAAGTCTAGTTTTAAGCCTATTATTTCTCTTCAAGTCTGGGTGATGCTGTGCACCTGCCAGTTGCGTCACTCTGGGTTGTCTTTGCAGACCAGTGCTAGCCTGCCGTGACACCTTGGTGCCTTTGGCTTCGGTCCCGTTTTCTAGAATTGCGCTTGGCCTTGCCTTGGCCCTTTGCCCAGACTGAATTTGCCTTCTTGGTTTTCACTTCTTTCCCATATCGGTTTTCTCTCCTCTTCTGTCTTCCTGCTTATCCTCTGGGGTCTGGCTCTGTAAACCCTTCTGCCCAGGTGGACCTCTGCGTGGGTGAGCAACCCCTCATGTCCAAGGACCCTTCATACATGAGAGAGTGAGATATGGGATGTCTTCAGACTCGCTCCCTTTTTGCCATTTCATCTTTCTTCTTCTTCGGACTGATTTTTAGATATTCCTCTCCTAAAAGTCCCTCTTCTCCCTTTTTTATGAGCCAGTTCCTCAGTTTTATTCCTCTGTAAGCTGTTTGGTGACTGGTATTTTAAAAAAATAAGTAGATCCTGCAAACGGCCTTTAGTAGAAAGCCTAGTTTGCCTGTGGGATTAGACACGCACGGTACACACGTACAACACTGGTTTGCCCACATCGTTTGGATAAGGTATCAGAGAGTACAGACTGTCTTTGCATTGAAGCCTGCAGGTCAAGAAATTGGCCTCCCTTCAGTTCATGGGCCGTGTGGCTGCCAGCCAAGAATCTAAAGCCCTGATGACTATTTATTTCTGGAAAATGCTGGAAACCCACCTCTGACTACAATGTGTTTAATTCCTGGTTTCCAGGCATATTCAGTTTTGCTTCTTCCTTATGGAGGAGATTTTGCTTCTGTAGTTTTTGAAATGTCCCACAGGAATGATTCCCTTCTGCTCTTCTTCTCAAGCGGGTGCGACGGGAGAAGGAGTCAGCCCAGGTCCTTCTGCTGTAGATGAGACGTGAATCACGGGGTGTCTCTCCACGGTGTATGGGGCAGTGCAACTTTCGTTTCATGTGCTGTAAATGAGAGATCATACAGAGTCTCTGTGTCATGTTACTCTTCCAATATGCTCCCAGGGGCTGGAGCCCCACTGAAATGGTTCGAAAGCCTTTTGTTTGCTGGGTTGGAATTTGAGGACCTGTTTGGAACTAATATTTATTTTTGCTTTATTTCTGAGAATGGTGCAAAATGCTCTTGTTCTTCCAGAAAGGAGGCTCTGACATGCCTTTAATTCTAATTGCCTCCTTTGCCCATTTTTTTAAATTACTCTTCACTGTTAAGCATATGCTTAGCCACTTGGATAAAGTAGGTTCCTGGTGATTCAGCCAGTGTCACAGAAGCACAAAGCTGAACCTAGACCTTCTGAAGTCCAAATCAACTCCTTCATCATTAGGCGAGCCTTCCTTTAGGCATCCCGCTACCTGCAGCACTGCACCAAACCTATCGCCTTTGAACTGCCCAGGTAGCTAAAGGCCTCCTTTAGGCTGCTGAGTCAGTGTCTGTGTATGATGGAAGCAGTGAAGGGGAAAATAGATAATTGCTTATGTAGAAAAGAGCAAAAATGAAATCAGGTTTCACTGCTGTTGACACAAACAGTGACCCTGCTCAGGTGCTTTTGGGTAACAGTTGTTTGGGAGAGGAGGTGGGCTTTGATTCTTCTTACAAGCGTTTTTTGTTGCCCCAGAATGGAGCAGAGCAGGTAACAGTAAGTAAGAATGTCTCTACCTTGAAAATAAACCCAGCTAACACCTCACTCGTTAGCTTGCTTTATCAATAATAAAACAGAGAGCCCTGCCACACTGTAGTGAAGTAGATCCTGCTACAAGGTTTGTCAGGAAGGACTGCAGGTTCTTTCACCTCCTTCCTTCTGCTGTACAGAGCATTACCCCTTTCATAAGGATTAAACCTGTAGGATATTTGCAGTGAACTGGGTTGTCCGGACAAAGCTGCTGCACTAACATGGATTGTGTCGTACTAGAATAAACCATCAAGGTCCCGCCTTGGTTAGGATCCTGCTGCTCTTAGTTTTAGCCAGATGTGTTGGATCCATGCGTGTCTGTTTGCGTTTGTGTGTACACACATTTATATACCCATATGTGTTTATAAAAGTACATATGACACTGAGTGAGAAGTAGGACAGTAGCTTGACAAGGAATAGCTACAAAGCCCATACGACCTGCAGCCCCATATATATGTGTGTGGAGAAGGAGCCTTTCCCTCAGAAGGGATCTCTTTCTTGTGACATGTCCGTGGGAAGCTCACACTCTGTTCATACAGGTTCTCAGTGAGCACTTTCTAAGAGCGATCCTTGGTCTGGCGATTATTTGTCACCGGGCAACTGGTACAAACGAGCCCCACCAGTTTATTATTGCTGGAGATGGAGGCCACAGGGCATGTCCGTGTTTCCCAACCGGGAATCCCTAGCAGGATCCTTCCTCTCTGCTCTCAGGTGAGGATGTTCACATTAACAAGCCCAAAATTCAGCGATGTGCTGACATTTCCCAGCACTTGTGATAACGCCTACCAGCAAAGTCCTTTGCTATTGCTGAAAATCAAATAGAGCTGGTGTGAACTATTTCTGCAGCAGTTGTCCCGCTCTGCTTATTTATGCCTTGTACTAGTCTTTGAAATCATTAAAGCTTCTGATGATAGCAGATCTCAAGATACAATTAAAGGACAAAGACAAATGTCGGCACCCCGGAGGTGCCACGTGGTTGTGTGGAATGGTAGATTTGGCAGCGTTGCCAGGCAGCGAGGAAGAGCAAAGCATTTGAAATATCAGAGTCGCAGCCGAACTCAGACAAAGCCGCATATCAGTGCTAGAGACCCGCTGAAGTGGTATGTACGCTAAGGGAGCTGCCAGCGCTTGTGGTATTCTCAAAAAGTATTCATGACTCAACAGATCCCAAATGAATCTGCTTATCTGAGATAGCCATATGGCCGTACGGCGTTCGTTAGAAGAATGATGGTCTTTATTAGTACCAGCTACAATTTCAGAGCAGGAGGAAGGCGTTCTTCATCTTCTGGAGGTCGTTCTTGCTGCTCAGGGATGGGGCTTTATTGAGAGGGAAGTAATACAGTGCGGAAGCGAACGTGTGCTAAAGGCAACAGTTCTTTCCAAAAGCTGCATGAGATCAGTGCGTATTCCTCTTGTAACACTGATCAAGGAAACCCATCGATGTGTCGATGATTTTACAACAGATGGCTTCAGGAGGTGTTTCTAACACAGTTCAGGAGAATTTTAATAACAGAGCATTAACATGGCTCTACCTTTATTTTATGAGTTGTGTTGCTGAAGCACTTCCCTACGACCCAGGCCTCCTCGTTTGGATGCACTGCGCAAGCATCTCTTAAGGAACAATATTTAGCAGCACAGACCTTGCACTCTGACAGTAGAAGTTGGACAACATACGTAGGAAAAGCGAGGGGTGACGGTTCTGGGCTTGCTCAGTCCTGGGGATCTTTGAAAAGTGCCAAAGTGAACGAGTCAAGTAAAAGCAACTAAAGATTCTCCCTGCGTGGGACAGTCAATCTTTTAATAGCATTTGCAAAACAATAAAAATCATCCTTAAAAACTTAAAAATAGAAAAGAGCAGACAATCCCACTGTTTCAACTGCTGTGTATCTGATTACCAAAGACTCCCTTTTTATAACTGCATTTTTTTAATGTTCCCACACAGTGGTTTTATATGTATTTGTAAAAAAAAAAAAAACAAAAAAACCCAACTGTTTGGAATAAAACAGCAATCCCGAACCTGATTCTCTCGTTAGCTCCGGAGTGGTTCTAGACGTGGTCCTGACACCTCAGCAGAGACACTTTAATGTAAAGCAGAAATAAAGTCCAAGCTGAGCCCAAGCCCGTGTTTCAGGGGAAGGATGAATTTCTTTATTCAAGAGAAGGTAGAAAATTCTGGTAGAACAGGCCAGCTCTGAAGCGTTCAGAGAAATCATGAAAATCTCAAAGTGGTTGTAAAAAATGTTCCTTTCGCCACTCAAGCAGCTGCCCTTGTTTTCACCGGTTGTAGTCCGGCTCTTTAGTGAAGAGCTACTTTGGAAAATGTAATCCCTTGGAGTTGTTTGCTCAGTTCTCTTTGTTTTCATTGACAAGCTTAGGCAGTTGAAAGGAAAGAGTAGGAGGGAATTGATCTTAGCACACTTATGGGCATCTCCTCCTGTAATTCCTGTAATTAAAACAGCTCTGACATATGACTTTATTTATTTATTTATGGTTTTAGGCTTGTTTCTGCTCAAGCACAAATGTGGTGAGATGAGGTTTTTTCCCAAGGCAAAGTTGTTTGCAAACTTTGGAGCCCAAAAGGTGCAGCTGCTCTAAAAATAACCTAGGATGCAAGAACTGGTTTGGGAAGGTCTCTCTCTGCCCGAGTCCAGAGGCATCTCCTGAAATGCTGCCATTAGGGGAAAAGTTTGCCTTGTAAACAGAGCTGGCCTAATTTCTAGAGGTGCTGAACGTCGACCTGCAGTGCTTGCTGGTAGGTCCTGAGCACACGAAACCTGGAAACGGGTCAAATATTAGTGGCTGGGATTTTATCAGGAACGCATCTGGGCAAATCCACGATTACTGGGTTGAAACAAAAGAGAGCAAATAATTGCCCCTTGGCTAGTGACCTCTGCGAGCAGAGCTGGGTACCCGGACTCCAGGAGACCTGCCAGCTCCTGGGCTTCTCGCTGCCACCGAGAAAACAAGTCTTCTGCCACAGTGGAGGTCTGTACATACATGAATCGCCTCTTTGTCTGGCCGTTCTTCGCAGGGTGACGTCCCCAATATCCTGGTGCTTAGCTTCCAGAGAAGGCCAGTGGTCTTGCTGTCCAGGTGCGGAGATCCCCAGGCGGCTTTTCACGCAAGTCGGAGAGGAAGAAACCTGGCAGCGGAACCCCAAACACAGCCGGGACCGGATCACAGGCAAGAACCACCCCAGTCCCCCCCCAGCCACGCGAGATGTGACGCAGGGGGAGGCGCGTCTTGCGTCGCGCACAGACATAATGTTCTCTATTTTTGATGTGCTGGATCTTTAAAACACGCAATGTTGTATCTACCGCTGAATTAAGCAGTGTTTGCTTTTCAAACCTTCCACATTTGTATTTTTAGCTCCATTTTGGCATTCGCTTTTTTGGTTGGAATATATAACACGCTCGGTTGTTTAGTGTGCCTGGACCGAATTCAGCCGATGTGTAACTCCACGGGCTTGAGCAGAAGCTACGTTGAAGGTGAATTACTCTCTACGGGGCTAAGGAAATACAGCTTCTGTAGACATGCATTTCAGCTCCCTCAGTAAATGCTACACTATTTCCATCCACGGTTATTCCTTTGTGGTTTGGGTTATGTATTTACATTTTACGGCATAAATACTACAGCTTTCCCCATGACTAACACTTCTTAGTAACCAATAAGCTCCTCAAATACACCATTGCCTCCTACAAGAGCCTAAACCACACTGCTCTCCACTGCCTTTCTGTCCCCAGCTGGCCACCTCCTGGCACAGGGGCATGCTTAACCAGCACGACAGAGGCGACTTTTTGGATCTCGGTTTAACGGGACGGCTTACGAGAGCAGGCGCTGGATGCCGTGGGACTGAATTCCTCAGTGACAAACATTTCAACGACGGCCGCTCTCCGATCCTAACAAAATCCGAGTGAGGTCTTTAGACAAAGAGCGGGACGTATGGCCGCTGCTCCCGCAAAGAGGGAGCGAGTTGCTGTTCCAAATCCAGAGGTCTGTTTTAAGAACAGTGCTATACAGGCCCTTGCGTAAACTTTGTTTATAGACTGGAGTATTTTCAATGAAAATGTTATTTAACTTTTTAAAGTTGCACAGCAGCTACTCCAAAAATTGTTTTTCCTTCTTAAGAATAACACACAGTGTGATACATTTGAAACGGCGATAGCAATATTTCACAAATTTTGATGGATTCATAGTCCAAATACCTTGCTAACAGATGTTTCTTTTAAACTCGGAGTGGTATAGGAATAACTCAGAGGTATTACAGTGTCAGCACTGCCTTTTATCTGTGCGTGTCCTTTCAGTGACATCCCTGGGCTTTTCTAACGCACGGGTCAGGTCTGAGCTGAAAAAAAGCGAAACATTGAAAGAGTCGGGTCGGATCGCCTGCGCGTTTTGGGGCAGGGTGTAAGGAAGGCGCCGCGCGCTGCCGCGGGCTTGCTGTCCCTTGGGCGCGGCGGCCTGCTGCTTTGTGGGGACGTGCTGGTGGACAGGCATCGGTTCGGAGCTGGCTTTTGGTTGTGGTTAATTAATGAACTTAGGAGTTCCCATGGCTGCTCCGTGACCCCATCTTTTGGTCTCATAAATTAACTTTTCTCTCCGTGGATGACAGTTTGCCCAACGCAAAGGGATACCCCAGCAGGGCAAAGGGACAATATCTTAACACCCCGGTGGAGTTCTCTATTTATTATGGGGTCGTTCAGTCTACTCTGTCTCTCCAAAGCACGTGGCATCCATCGCTCGTCATTAGGGCGTCCTTCCCAGGAGCTGCCTTCTCCGCACCGTGTCCGCACGTCACCCCCAGCGCGTCCAGTGCTAACAGCAGACCAGTCTGTCCCCAGACCCCACCTGGGAACAGCCTCAAGCCTTGGGAAGCCCGGCTCTTAGTCTCAACCCCGAAGCGGGCCCAGGGCAATGCTGGGGTTGAACTGCGGGGCAGGGAGCACCCTCCCTGCAGGAGACCGCTGCTCGTACCCCTCGGGAGCGGCCCGTTGTGGCCGTACGCAGCCCGTGCTGGCTTGGGAAGGCTCCCGCTTCACATCCAGGTGGGATTCCAGGAACCCGGCCTGCTGGGAAGGGGGGAGAGAGTTATTCTGTCAGCCGGGGAGGGAAGGGGGAGGAGAAGGACGAGAAAATCCGGAGGGCGGGTGGGAATCCAGGGCAGGGAGCGGGGATAACCCGGGGGCCCGCCGGCGGGCTCCCAGCCCCCGGCAGCGTGCGGGGGTCCCCAGCAGCGCGGCCCCTCGGGGTGGGTGGCGGGAGCGTGGGAGGCACCAGCTCCCCGCCGCCGTCCCTCTCTCCCTGCAGCTGCTTCTCCTTCCCAAGCGCTCCCTTCCCCCGGCGCTTCCCCAGCGTCCGGGCCCGGGTTCCCCTTCTCCAAACCGGCCTCTCGGCGCGTCCGGGGGCCCTGCGCCGACACGGACGCCCGCGGGGCACCCACGCCTCTCACGCGTGGAGGGCGAGCGGGGCCGCGGGGCCCCGCACCGTGGGGCCGCGCCCGTCCCCCGGGGATGCACCTGAGCGGGGCGGGGGGAGCCCCCCGGGGCGCCGCGCCGGCCCCGGCCCCGGCCCCCGGCCCCAGCAGCGGCGGGGTCCCGACCCCCGCGGCCGCAGCCCCTCCGCCGGCCGCCCCCCTCCCCGGGGCGGCGGGCGCCGCGGGCCGGGAGCCTGGCGCGGGCGGCGGGGCGGGCCGGGACGTCCCCCGCGGGGCCGGGCCGGGCCGGGCGGGGGCGGGCCGGGGGCGGCGGGCCGGGCCGGGCCGGGCCGGGCTGGCGGGGAGCGCGGCTCCACGTGACTGCGGGGCCGGGAGAAAACCGGGGCCGGCGGCGGCGGCGGCCGCACTGCGCCCGGGCGGCGATCGCGGGAGGCGCTCGGCAGCCGCTGCCCCGGGGCTTTCGGCGCGCTGGGTCCGGGCTGGCTCTCCAGAATCATGGACTGTGCTGATATGCCTTGCTTGCTGTCAGTGAGTACAGCCCTCTTCTTCCTCGGCTTCGCTCTTTACTCTTGGTTTTCCTTGCGGCCCTTTATTTTAGGGTTTTTTTTTTAAACTTTACTTCGGTCTTGTCCCCCGTCCCCCCCGCCTCTGCCGGCGTCCGGCGGCGGGGCGCGAACCGGCGGCTCCCCGGTCCCGTCCCGCCGAGCCGGGCGCCCCTGCCCCGCCGGGCGCCGGGGCCCCGCCGCGGCTTCGCCCCGGCCCCGGGCCGACCCGGCGGGGCGAGCGGGCCCGGGATGCGCCGGGGACCCGCCTGGCCCCGGGCAGCCCGCGGCGAGCGGCTGATCCCTGCCCGCCGGGGCGCGCCTGCTGCCGCTGGGGGCTTCCGATGCCGTTTTGCCATTTATTATTATTATTATTATTATTACTTCTAAGTTCATTCGGAAGAGGAGGAGGGGGGGGGTTGCTTCTCATCCTGACTTTCCTTGTTGTTTGTTGTTGCGTTTTTTGCACCCCAGAGACACCATGATTCCTGGTAACCGAATGCTGATGGTCATCCTACTATGCCAAGTCCTGCTAGGAGGTACTAACCATGCTAGCCTGATACCCGAGACCGGCAGGAAGAAAGTCGCAGAGCTTCAGGGACAAGCCGGATCCGGACGCCGCTCTGCCCAAAGCCATGAACTCTTGCGGGGTTTCGAAACAACTCTGCTGCAGATGTTTGGGCTGCGAAGGCGGCCTCAGCCCAGCAAGTCAGCCGTCATTCCTAGTTACATGCTGGATCTCTATCGACTCCAGTCTGGAGAAGAGGAGGAAAGCCTCCAAGAAATTAGCCTGCAGTACCCTGAGCGATCGACCAGCCGGGCAAACACCGTGAGGAGTTTCCACCATGAAGGTCAGTGATGGGAGGAGGTAAATTCCCAGCCCCGGTAGCGATCGGGATTTCCTTGCGTTTGGAAGCTCACAAATGCATTTAGAAGCAGGACGTGCCCGGCCCCAAATTTATGGGAGGAAAACCGCCCCCCCCAGCCTGCTGTGTGTGGGTGACAGGCGTGCTGCTCCGTATTTTTTCCAACATCCTGTGCTTAACCCGAGCTTGACCATATTTTGAGGTGCTTTCGCTTCTGTTGACAACAGCGAGTTTCCTTCGGTGCCTCTGCCTCGGGGTCACTCCCTGGGCTCGCGTGGATTTAATGGCTCTGGATCGGATGCGGGAGTAAAGTGAGGGCGGGCTCTCGCCCCTGGTGTGTTTCTTTTGAACTATCAAAGCAATTACTGCCTGGTTTTGCTCTTAAGAAAAAAAAAAATCAAAAAAAAACCCTATTCGAATGTAATACTTAGAGCTGTGTGTTTATAAGGTTTATTCAATAGGCCCTTGTAATCTGATCCAAATGTTTCCTAGCGGATGTTTCTTTTCCAAAGTAAATCTGAATTATTAATCCAGCCGCATCATTACTGCGTTGGAATTTGCTTCTCTTTCTCCCCCTGCGCCCCGTAACAAGGCACCTCTGTGCTCCGTGGTGCCGCACCTCACCGGGGAGATGATTTTTGGAGAGACTGGGGGGGGGGGAGCAAAAGGGGGAAAAGCCTCCCCGAAAGGGGAAGCGAGATGGGAAGGGATGACCAGTCCGGGCACAGGCATGTGGAGGGTGAGCGAGCGGTGCCGGGGCAGGAGCCGTTCCGGGTCCAGCCGGGAGGGATGCGCGGGGGAGCGGAGAGGTGCCGGCGGCTGCCAGGCAGGTGAAGCGTGGGTGTGTGCTGTGGCTGCGCCGGGGGCTGTGGCTGGGTGCCCCAAGGCTGACGTGCTCTTGTTTGCTCTTTGTACTGCTTCCCCCCTGCCCTGCTCCCCTTCAGAGCACCTGGAGAGCGTCCCGGGTCCCAGCGAGGCGCCCCGGATCCGCTTCGTCTTCAACCTCAGCAGCGTGCCGGAAAACGAGGTGATCTCCTCGGCGGAGCTGCGGCTGTACCGGGAGCAGGTGGAGGAGCCGAGCGCGGCGTGGGAGAGGGGCTTCCACCGGATAAACATTTACGAAGTGATGAAGCCGCTGTCGGAGCGCGCTCAGGCCATTACGCGCCTGTTGGACACGCGTCTGGTGCACCACAACGTGACGCGCTGGGAGACCTTTGATGTGAGCCCGGCTGTGATCCGGTGGACCAAGGACAAACAACCGAACCACGGGCTGGTGATCGAGGTGACCCACCTCCACCACGCACAGACTCATCAGGGCAAACACGTCAGGATTAGCCGATCTTTACCTCAAGGGCGTGGGGACTGGGCTCAGCTCAGGCCGCTCCTGGTCACTTTTGGGCACGACGGGCGAGGCCACGCGCTGACCCGCAGAGCCCGCCGGAGCCCCAAGCACCAGCGTTCCCGCAAGAACAAAAAAAACTGCCGCCGCCATGCCCTCTATGTGGATTTCAGCGACGTGGGCTGGAACGACTGGATCGTGGCACCCCCGGGGTACCAGGCGTTTTACTGCCACGGGGACTGCCCCTTCCCTCTGGCCGACCACCTCAACTCCACGAACCACGCCATCGTGCAGACGCTGGTGAACTCCGTGAACTCCAGCATCCCCAAGGCCTGCTGCGTGCCCACGGAGCTGAGCGCCATCTCCATGCTCTACCTGGATGAGTATGACAAGGTGGTCCTGAAAAACTACCAGGAGATGGTGGTGGAGGGGTGCGGGTGCCGCTGACCCCCTTCCCCGCCGCCCTCTCCCCCCCTTCTCTCTCCTCCCCGTCCCACCCCAGACTGCTTGCTATAGCTGGACTCTTCTTTAAACTAAACGTTCACCTTGACCTTATTTATGACTTTATGTGCAAATGTTTTTGACAATAATGATCATATATTTTGACAAAATATATTTATAACTACATATTAAAAGAAAAAAATAAAATGAGTCATTATTTTAAAGGTAAATGCATTTTGTGTCTCGCCTCTCAGGGTGCTGCTGAGGCTGCGCTGGCTGGGAGTGCAGCAGGGAATATATCTGCTCCCCTTCTCGTCTTCTCCCCCTCCCTGCTTTCCCCCCCCCATCCCTTTTCCTCTTAAAGACTTTGCAAATTTTAGTCTTTCTATTTCTCGCCGAGGTACCGCGGATCCCCTCTGCTGGGGCTGCGCCACGTGGGAGATGAGGGTCCCTGGAGATTAAGAGCTGCTTCTCCCCGGCCGCTGGGAATAGAGCCGACCCAAGCCTTTGCAAAGCAACCCACCAAAAATGCATTTGAAAAGAAGGTGAAGGTTTACCTGAGGGCTTTATGCTAAACCCACTGGGTTTTATACCCTTCGTCCATCTTCAGGATTCCCCAGGTTTTAAAACTATTAACATTTCCCCCCCCCCCCCCTCCCCACTGGAGATTGGCTTCTTTGGGAAGCTTCAAAGGTTTGCACGGGGCCTTTGAAGATCAAATCGCCCCATTACAATGCCAAAAAAAAAAAAAGATATCTGGAGCGGTTAAATATGTGTTAGCTAATAGCTACCTGTGCCGTGTCCTTTCCAAATTGCTTCCGAGCAGGAAGGTGATCAGAGCCGAGCAGGTACGGTTGGAGATGTCTAGGGCCTGAAAGCCCTGGCTCAAACGCATCGGGTGGACTGCGTTTGGCTTGGAAAATAGGGAGCTGCGCCCTGGGCTGGGCGGCGCGGCGGGGTGCGTGCGTGGGGCTCGTGGCCGCGGTGATCGTGAGAGTGGGAAGGGAGGAGAGCAGGGCGAGGGTGCATGATGCATTTTTTTTTTCTTTTTTTTCTTTTCCTTTAATGATTGAAGCTTTCCAGCCCTCTGAAAGGGGCAGCTTAGTTGAAACCAATAAAAACGAGTGGAAAGCTTGCCAAAAGCCTTGGCTTCCTGAAGAGTGCAGGTGGAGAGAGGAGATGGGAGCCGCGGGGGGAGGCGAGCATGGCCCTGCGTTTCTCTCGGAAACAAAAAACCCCAGCCCTCAGCCTCCTCTGTGCCAGCCAGGCTTTTCCACCCCTCCAGCCCAGCAGGTGCCAGCACGCAGGAGCAGGCCACAGGGTCCCCTCCGCTGCCGGAGAGCCTCGGGGTGGCTCTGTGCCTGTCCAGCCGGGCGCTGTGGGGTCCCCGCAGCCTCCCGGCACCCCACGAGGCAGCGATGGGTGCTCGCTTTGGGGACCGAGCATCCCTGGCACGGCCGGGCTCTGCAATGGGTGCTTGCAGGGGTGCACAGCACTTATAGGGTGGGGGGGATTGTGTAGGGGGCCGGGGTTATTGCTGCCATGTCTCCGGGGCCCCCTCGGCCCCGAGCTGACACTCTCATTCCTGCCTTTAGAAGGGAAATGTGTGGCCCGGGGCATCGGCGACCTGCTGCCTCCCCTTTGATGCCTGCATATCAGACATAGCCATGCCAAAGAAAGAATTTCATTTTGAAGTGGCACCAGCTAAAGGCGAGTGCCTTTCAGCTGCCTGACAGGGCAATTACACACATCTCCGCCGATCTGCCCCGCTGCCGATAACCCCGCTGGGGATGGCCCACGGAAGGGGGCCGTGGGGCAGGCCTTGGAAAAAATCACCGTCCTTTTTCTTAAAAGAAAAAAAAAATTAAAAAAGAGGCTTTTCCCAGGTTTGCTTCCCTGCTCGTCGGTGCATCCCAGGTTGTCCTGGAGGCTGAAGGCGGTGAGGGTGTTACAAAGCTAAGCAGCGTGTGCCCGAAGGGCTCTTGGATTTAGATCATTCTCGTTGTCGAAGTCTCCAACTGCTTTGCTGCGTTCCTGCTGCTTTATGGAGCTGTTTGTTTTGGTGCTTATTTTTGCATTGCGTTTAAATGATGAAATCAAAGCTTCGGCCCCACGGAGGTGGAGGCACCTGCTTTTCCGTAGGTGCTGCGAGGGGAGAGGCCATCCTGACCCGCACGCGGCCTGTGGGAGATTTTCCTTTCCTTTCGTTCTCCTGCCTTGGCGCTGGGCTGTGGGTGGGTGAGATCCTACCTGGGGAGTTCTGCTCAGAAACTGTAGGAAAAAAAACAACTTGAAAAAAAAAAAAAAAATCACAGTATTTCAATTTTGTAAATTTTATAAGAATCTAAACTGTGGCTACAAACGAGCTGATGGTAAAAGTGATGTATGTAACAAAATGTTCATGGAGGCATTAAGCAGCTTGCTCAGTGGAGCACATCTAAACTTGTGCGTTTAACGTAAACGGAGCGCAGGGGCTGCGGGTTTCCCTCCCCGGGCGCTCACGTCCCTCTGTCCCCGCGGGCGCCAGGCTGCTGGATGGCCTCCAGCGCTCAGAGAGGCCGTTAGCAAAATTCTCAATCCCATAAATTGTTTAAAAACAGGAAAATACAACAAAATTGTCAGGGAATCCAGAATCAGGTTACTTCCTAGTTTCCAGCTGATAACCAGTGGTGGTTTTTCCCACCACTTCGATTTGCACTGGGTTTTGCTGGTGCTAATCGGAGCTCTGCCCTGCCCTGGCGAGGGGGAGAGGGCCTGGCTTCGGGAAGCTGCGTGTGACGCGCTGGTGCGGCGCGGCCCAGGAATGCCGTGCTGCGTTTCTGGCCATTGTTTTGGGCGTTTGTTGCAGCGGTCGTGCGGTTTAATCCTGCGCTCTGGAATTAGCGTGGTGACCGGTCCCCTCTGTTTGCGGAGTGCCGCTTGCCATGGACATGCCGATTTGGTTTCTTGCTGGCTTATCTGTGTCAGAAACTCCCTTGCTCACGCAGCAGAGAAGAGCTGGGGTGTTGGTTTTATCCTTTATCTGAGGATAGCCAGCGTTTAGCTTTGCTTAAAAGTGTGACAAATATATCTGCTTTATAAGTGCAATAATTCCTCTGACCGTGGAACATATTATTTGCAAATGTTACTTATTTCAGAGCCAGCGCTTGCTTTGTGGCGGCTGGCACAGAAATCCCTGGAAGGTTTGAGATGAGGCGTATCCGTTTAATCCCCCTCTTTTTCAGCCCAAGCTGTGAACGAAATGGGGACGGGGTGAAGGTGAGCGTGCCGCCGCTTCCCCACCATCCGGGCGTCCTCCACGGTCCGGCAGCCCAAGAAGCGTGAGCTGGATGGTGGATGCTCTGCACCTCACCGTCATGCGACTTCGTCTTTGTGCCTACTGCAAGAAGGCTGTGGCTTTTGATACCTGAAAAGTACCGTCGTGCTGAAGTCTGTGTGGCTTAGGGATATAGGAAATGAGGAGAACATCTCAGCGGGGTTTAGTAACCTCCTGTGGCTCCAACCGAATTATTCAGTGGTTGTTGGTGAGGGCCGCTGGGCGTTGTGCAATACCGTTATTGCTGGAGCACTGGTCAGGGCACGGGGTAAGGTGGGCTGGAAAACGGGGTCCCAGGCTCTGCCACGTGTCAGGAGCTTCCCCCGGAGACCTGTGGTTACCCTGATCCCATCCCCAGCCC
This sequence comes from Nipponia nippon, assembly GCF_047370975.1. NCBI lineage: Eukaryota > Metazoa > Chordata > Aves > Pelecaniformes > Threskiornithidae > Nipponia > Nipponia nippon. The sequence continues at coordinate 28,140,091 of NW_028262302.1, forward strand.
CTCCTCGCCTCCCTCATAGGATTCCAAGAGTCTCCTGGCAGGACTTTCTTCTCCCAGGCGAAAATTCGCCCCCAAGTCAAAGCTTACAGCATCATTTTGAGAAAAGCTGCTGTCCTGGAGATGCCGTAATTGAGGAGTGGTGCTCAGACAGCCAGGCTTTGCTTGTAGCCACAGGGTCCGAGGCTTTGCAAATTAGTTTCTAAAAATGCAAATTGGTTTGGAAAAGAAGCACCGAGGTTTGCACAGTGCTATTCTGGGATGAACACAGAGGCTTTGCTACGGAGCCAGCCAAGGAAGACGGAGGCCCTTCTCGTTTCGACTGCAGTGCTTGGACACCTCTTGGCACCTCCTCGCCTATTACAGTTAACGATTAGCACAGCCTGATGGCTTGAAAAACTGTTGAACCTTGGCATCGAGAGGTGCTTTGTTCTCTTTAGTCTGGGGTTTCGTAGTGCGATAGCAGGTCTGGAGGTCCTCCGCTGTGCGTAGTCCCTATCCAAAATCACAGGACCTAAACAGGTATGAGGAGATATTACTGCCCTCCTATAGATCAGGCTCTTGGGCACAGAGAGGTGAAGAGACCTGGGCACAGTCAGGTATGGAGAGCAGGCAGGGCCAGAAGAGGTATCTGACCACCTCAGGCCCTGTCCTGTGGTCTAGACACAAAACTCCTCTCTGGTATTGAGTCTGTCCTTCTGAAGATCCATCGCTTAACCTCAAACCAGTGGTGGATTCCTGCATAATATAATGAAAGAGGAGGCTACAACGTCCGTGTCGTTCTCTAGGCAGGCATGATAATGATAGGGAGTATCAGAAATGACCCAGACACTGGTATTTCCTTCCTTTCATGGATTCTGCATTCAAGTTTGGAAGTGTAAAATAGGATTTTTAATACATTATTTTCACCTGGCTTCTTAAAGAAGCACCTCAAACTTGCTCCTTATTTGACGGCGGAGCATCCACCTAGACCCAAGCAGTGAAGGGTAAAATCCATCAATCAGTGCTTGCACCTTAGCAGAGCCCAAGGAGGGATGAGGCCGTGGTGAACTCTGGCTCTGCTGGCTCAGCCGTCAGTCATTTATTCCACCCAGCAGATGAAGACATGTGCTGGGACTTTGGTTCTGCACGGTCCATCCAAAATTTGCCCTGACTTGGAGCCCTGTGCTGTTTTTCACACTGTCAGCGTTTTTCACGCACTGCCTCCTGCCCGTGCCTTGTACGTGAGAATAGCTTTGTGGAGGGCATGGCCCCATCGGCCCCTCGTGTCCTCCCAGGACTCTGGCTTGGCTTTGCGAAGAGCTGCTCTGAGCCTGTTTGCTGAGCGATGGCAGCGGAGTCCAGGGGAGAGCCCCCGGCATCCGTGACCACCAGAGGCATCATCCCCAGCCCCGGAGGTGTGCTTGGAGGGCAGACCACAAGGGCTGCCCAGACCTTTTGCACAACCGAAAGCCATCACCAGTAGGATTTCACCCTAGAAAGGACCTGCAATGAGCTGCCTCTTCCATAACATCGGGGAGCCAAGGAAAGCTTTATGCAAACCCAGCCCTACGCTTTGAATCCGTTCATGCGCTACAGACGTGGCTGCATCTCGACACGCTCACCTGCCTTTGGTGCTCTGTAGCTGGCTGGCTGTATTTGCATCGGCAGCATTTCTTCCAGCCTTCTCTTCATTCAGGTGCTGGCCCATGATCTGTTCAGAAATGCAGAATTTCCTTTCCGCTCTTGGTCTCCTGCTTTTCCTGGAGATTGCAGATGTGCAGATCCAGGGAGACCACACAGTTCCCAGAGGAGAAGTTGGCTCCCAGTTCTAGCAGACTATAGGTGGAAAATGTTGATGTTACTCTACATTCACAGAAAAAAAAAAAAAAAAAAAAGCCTGTGCTAATTCTCTCCAAAGGTCCCACCTAGTGCTGTAGGAGGAGGCAGGAACACAGCAAGCCTGTAACAATGTTTTTCGGGAGTACCCACCAGCCTCCGGCCATTTACGGGTCAGGGCTTCCTGAGCCAGAATTAGGGTCGTTGTATTCAGTAGGCCAGCATGAATTTTAAATCCAGAAATTTATAGAATTACTTTATAAACCTTCTATTTCTTTCAGATCAGCATTATCCTGTGCCAGTGATCTCCACAGTTTGCCTATCCATTCCTTTTGAACCGTTTCCTTTTATTTCTTTTGAGACCATCACCTAGAAGTTCATAGTCATGGCCCATAGCTCTGTGGTTTTGGACACAGTGAGCCCCTGCTTCCTATTCCCTTTCTCCGCACCAGAGATCGCATCTCCTCCGCATCTCCTCTGCTCTGCCAAATCCGTCATCCTTGTCCTCTGCTGTGCCCTTGCCAGGCTGAAGACGCCCTTGGGTCTATTTGCTTCGGTGGAAGTCGGTCCTTGCTGCTGCTCACCCTTCTTGGTGCTGTTTCCAACAGTGCCATCTCCAGGAGGCTAACAGGGTTTGAGCGATACTGGTGGAGGATGAAGATCATGGATAAGATCCCTTAGCAAGTTAATCAACTTGCTGAAATTGTAAAAACGTATTTGCAAAGCATGCATCTGGGCCTGCAAAAAACAAGGCATCACTTCACATCTTAAAGTCTGGGAATGGCCTGACTGGCCGATGGCAGCTCCATTGCAAACAGCCGCGTGCCCGTACAGCTTGGAGCTCCTTTGCAGCACTGTAAAGGGCTTTGCACCCCTTTTCCTCATCAAGGAGATGTGCTGCTTGGACCTCTGCTCCTCCAGGCCCCTGAGCAGGGTGGGCAGCTGCCTCCCAGCAGTGTCCCCAGCCACTTTGGAGCTGGGCAGGGGCCCCCGCGCTCGCCTCTCCCGCCAGGCTCGACGTTCCCGCCGGTCGCACACCGAGGTGTTGCTGTCGGGTGGGTTCTGACTGGAGCAGGACTTTCCGCACCGCCCTCAGATAATTGCCTTTGTGTTGCTTTTATGGCAGAGATTTAAAGCCCTTCTGAGCTCCTGCGTCTGTTAGCTCTGCCTTTTCCCGATTAGATAATCTCACACCTCGTGAATGTGTTCGGTAACATGAATTACTCCCCCCATGCTTGAACGGAGACCACGGGCTTCTTGTCACTGAAAACTGAAGGCTCGGCTCAGTCTGGAGGCCAACGTGCAAAGAGCAAGTGCTTTTTCAAGTAATCCCCTGTCCCTCACCTTTCCTGCCAGTAACATGAGATTGTATGTTATGAAACAGGCTGCGCTGTTTTACATATTAGATTATATGGAAGACGGTAGGCGTTTTGTGTTGCTTTTATTGGCTTTGCTCGTTTTTGTCTGCACTGTAATGCACACCTGCTATTTAATACCGAAATCAATGAAATCCTTCATGCCAAGATTAGCTAAGATGTGCTAAATTGGTTATACACCTCGCTGGGGGAGCCCTGGACAGGACGGGTGCGTACAAGAGGGCTTGCGAGGGGCTGGGGCCGGCTCCCACCCAGGGCCATGCTGGGTGCATCACTTTTAATAGCAAATTAAATAAACAGAAGCAAATGCTCCGCTTGAATGCTGCACTAAGCGGTTATCTCCAAGGGAGAAGGACTGGGGAGCTCAGTGAAGAGCCACCCATGTAGTTTCATTCCTGTCTTTTGGAGTTTATCTCTTAAGCTCCTTCCATCCAGGGTAGGTAGGGGCAATGCTGTACGTGCTTATAATTTGCTGCTCGAGCATCAAGTGCTTCTGCGTGGTGCAGAGCGCTCTTCCTGCTGGTCAACCAGGTGGCAGAGCTGGAGCTAGGCAGAAGCTTGTCCCTTTGCTGGGGGTGTCCTCGCAGCTGCTGGGTCCTGCACAGCACAGCTGGTGCAGCCACGCAGCACCCGCCAGCCACAACGCCATCGCCCGCTGCAGCTTTGAGCTTGACCGCGCTGGTGGACCTGGTGCTTTCAGTCTGAGGGACCTGAGAGGAGAGTCTGCAGCCGTCACGATGGGGTAAGGGGTAAGCAAAGGTAAAATGCTGCTCAGGGCTGGCGAAAGCTCTTTGGGGAGTAGGGGGTGAATGGCTGAAGCTGTGGGTTGGGCGTGGGTGTGATGGAGACACTACAGCCCCATCGATGCTGCACTGGCTTCTCATGTGCTTGGGCTCTGGGCGGCCCTGGACCTGCTATGGGGGGAACCCATGCTGCTGCATTGGTCCTGGAGGAGAGTTTCTTGCTGTTGGTTTACATCAAAAAGGAAAACCTGGGCTCTAGGACATGTCTGTATTCCTGCTTCAGTTCTCATGGACCCAACAGCCAACCTGAGCGTCACTTGCCTGCAGCGGTGAGATGGGGGTTGGTCCCTGCTTGGGCAACTGAGTAAAAGAGCTCCAACACAGCACGGCACAGTGCTCCTGTCCTTCATCACAGAAACCCTTACCCAAGGGCCTTTGGGTCATAACCGGGTCTGGAAGAGGCGCTGAGCAAGACGTCTTGTGAAACACACTGATCCTTCCCGCTTCCGGACATGGGGGATCAGAAACAGGTATTTCCAGGTGTCATTTGAAGAGATTTAACATATACAGCTTGAGTAGTTGCTATTTATTTTGGTGTTTAAAAGTATTAAAAATAATCACTGCAGTGTTCCTTGAAAGACAGTTTGTGGAGTTGGATGGTTTCCCAGTAAGAGGCAGTCCCCAAGGATCATTTGCAAAGATAATATTTTTAATTTGATTAACCAATGGTAGCATTGAGAGGGTCCAACATGTGCCTCAGTAGCAGGGTGCAATCTGGGAGCAAAATTTAATGGTACAAGCAACGAAGCGTAGTGAGAAGGGTTGCACGGTGAGCTGAGGAGCTCTTCTCTTGGACATGGCAGAAAACAAAGACCTGGGGTCTTTGCTGATCAGAAAACAACTCAGAGAGCCCAGGTGGCAGAACCTGGGATGGGTGAAGTGAGGATTTCCCCTAGGGCTGCCAAAGGCACCGCTAAAATACTGAGTGCATTTCTGATCGATTCAGACCTTATTGGACTGCTATGAGGATCAAACGATCTTAGAGGAGAGCCTGGCCTGGTTCTGCCAGGAAAATTGGAGGCTGGAAGGGAATTGTGTGTGTGCCTCTGGGTAAATCCCAACAAGAGGGAAGAGCTGCTTGTCTCTGAGTAGGGACATTTGGGGAACTGGGAAAAAAAATTCAGAAGTGAGATCCCAGATGGGCCATTTCAACAGATCTATCAAGGACAACAATCTGCCCTTGTTTGGAAGTGACTCCTTGTTACCAATGGCAAAGTAAAACATGGTCCTCAGGACAGCAGAGAGCAGCTCTCCTCTCCTGGGGGGTCCAGGATTTCAGGTGAACACCTTGCGAGGACCCAAAGTCACTAAGGGAGGACCTACATTCCCAGGTGTCACCGCAGATGTCACCAGCTTTGGTCAAAAGAAGAGCAGCTACACTCCTGCTGCCAGCGCAGGAGAGGAGGAGCAGCCTCAGCGCAAATTATTTCTCATCATCAGAATGGGGATAGAAATGCCCTTTCCTGGATCAGTGGGCAGTAGGGGGACATGGGAAGGGGCAGTTGCTGTCCCCAACCAGACAAAGAGATTTGGAGGTGGCTGATGGAGGGAGGAAGAGGGTGGGGGGCCCTGCGTGACTCCCTTGGGTGCTGGAAATAGCTAGCGTTATATGGCATGCTTCACAAATTGCTTTTGCTGTAGCTCAAATAATGGCTTATAATAACAACGTGGCCTTGGGGCAGCAGGGCTGCTGGACAGGGGAGAGGAGGGCTGGATTTTCTTTCTTTCTGTCTGTGTGGTCCAGAGTGGGTCAGTAAACGGCCTCATGCCTCAGTTTCCCCCCTCGCAGGCCAGGAATGCACTCATCCTGCTGACAGTACTGGCAATAAATAATATCTCACAAGCGCCCGCTATTTAAAAAATCTTTTATTGCTTTCCGTTAAGCTGATGACTGTTAATGAGGAGAATTAAATTCACTGCCCTGCTGCCATTAGACAAATATGTGCTCCATCTCCATCCGAAAACCCCATTGTAAATAACTGTGGAGGAGTGGGATAAACATCATCCTTCCCAGGGCAGGGCCGAGCAGCAGGAATGAGCAAACACAGGTGTGGAAGATTTGTAAGATTTAAAGGAGATTGGGGCTATTTGGGAATCAAATCTGGTTTTAGTTAGGAGCATCTTCTCTGAAAAAAAATCCCAAACCACCAAGGAAAGACCCCACAGATGGGGCGGTGACGGCTGCCTGCAGCTGCAGCCTGGCCGTGACGGCTGGGGCTGGGGCGATGGCCGCATCCCAGCATCCCGGTGACAACTGGGGTGCAATGGTCCTGGCATTGTTCCTGCATCCCCTCGTTTTGCCACTTGGCATCCCTGGACCCCTGCTTGATCCGAAGCCCTGTGCGGAGGAACCCTCCTGCATGAGGCCGGCTCCTCTCGGGTCGGTGTCGTTCAGCGTGTAATTGGGGCTAAGCCTCTTACTTTATGTGGCAGGCTTTCCTTTCTGTCTTTCCCCTTTCCCTTTTGAAGGTGAAGGTTTTATGTGACTGAAATGTGTTAACGCTCCCATAAAAGTAAATGAAACACAAGCGGACGTTTTCATTTTTGGGCGCAGATGTGATTGGTTTGGGCCTGATCCAGAGGCTGGGAGAGTGATGATTAGCAGTGCTGAAGAGAAGGGCCGGGAAGTGTTTTCCGTAGAAAGGTGTCATTTGTGGAGCAAAATGTGATGTCGAGAAGAGCCAACTGTGTACCTGTGTTTTGGGGACCGGTTCCTCCCCTCCCTGCTCCCGCAGCCCCGCTCTGACGCTGCAGCAGGAGGGTTGTCTCTACTGCAGAGTTAATTTTTCCAAAGGAGCCTTGATACCAAGCTCAGCCCATCCAGCAATTAAGGCTACCCAAATGAGATTGCAGGACAGAGAGTTTTTACATCCTAAAAGAGGCCCCTGACGCAGTGGATGCAGAGATGGGACGGTTCCCCCGGCGTCCGCTCTGATGAGCTGTGTTTGTCCCTGTTGCTTTACAATGCAGAGGCCAACAGGATGTTTTGCACGCAGCCCGTGGCCTCCTGCACACATCCGCTGCCATTGGTTTCTTATCTTGTTCTGAACAACTCGTTTCAGACTCAGCAAAACCAGGAGCGGGGATGGAGTAAGTATTTCCTGACCTCGTTCGTACATGATGACACAGGACTCTTCCCTTTGTCCCCTGCAAAAGGCACAACCAGGCAAAGCGGTGCAGAAATCACCCACAAAAATGCTCCCAAACCTTCTTCTATTCCCACCTGGAGGAGCCACCACTTGGTGGACAAGTTGGCGGTGAAAGACAGGTGGGACTCCTTCATGCCCTGTGTTCCTTGAGGCTGAGTGGTGGCAGAACCACGTTCCCCATCTGCTGGGGACTCACGGTGAGAAGCATCTCCAAATGGTGGGGCTTCTGCCTGGCTTTGGAGGCCACCATCCCTGTGGCATGCACAAAAGAGGGAGGTGAAGGAGAGGATGTTTCACAGAGCTGTCGGTGTGCAGGGCTCCAAGGAGGCTGACAGGTCCCTACAGCACTCAGCTGGACCATACTCTGCGCACGTGGGCTGCGCAGAGAACCAAGTGCACAAAAATGGTGATTAGTTGATCGTTAGTTCTCCAAGTTGGTATGAAGCCAACATTTATGCCAAGGTGGAGCAGCGTTACATACTGGTGGTTTCCCACAGCTGCTCTGGATGTCCTTTGGGGTGTCTCCCCATCTCCAGGAGGAGCAGAGCAGGCTTTTTGCAACCCCTAAACTCTTGGGGAAGTTGGTGGTCAGAGCACAGATGGGATCTCCTCAGCCTGTGGTGGTGTTTTGGGGAATGTAGTTAGGGCTTGAAGCACCATCCCATGGAGTGAATGTGAGGGATGTGTCTGGTGTGCTCTCCAGTATTTCCCATGCTCTTCTGAAACACGGGCAAAACATGACAGTAAACCCCAGACTCGCGTGAAAAACCTTTCCTTTGCACTGAACTCATGCAAAGCCCCAGCATCCCAACAGCAGATGGCTCAGCTGCTTTCTCAAAGGTGGGTTATTCACACAGACGCCTGTTTTGCAGGCACTGCCATCCTGGTCTTCATACATCTCCTCCAAAGGAGGAGCTTCATTTGCAGATACCGCAAATCTGGGACCTACGATGGCAGAGCGGTGGCCTTGGCCTTTGCTGAGGAACTGTCAGATGTTCTGCGTCTATGTGCGTGAGCTGGGCGTCCTGTCTCCAGGACTGTGTGTGTGAAATGTGTCACTTGATATTTCGGCCTCCAAACTAACTGCCCACCGGACAAGGGAGATGTTGCCTAATGAGCAAGAGCACAGGAGCACGAAAGAAATGGATGGCCTTGCGTTGCCACAATTGCACAAAGCTCCAGTGACGTCCAAAGCAGTGAACCTAGCTGCTTCATTTGCATCCTGGAGGTGGACACCTCTCCAAAAGCATCTGCAAGGGTCTCCATCCACAGCTTCTGCACCTGCAAGATGAAAGGATGTGTCATCTCAGAGCTGGAACAGCTTTGAAAATCCCTCCCGTGGCATCTAGGATCACATAACACTTTGGCTCAGGTGACTCAAGGAGAGTGCGGCTGGGTGGGAGGAGATGTGGAGTCGCTCCGGGCCAGCGGTGGGGCTGCTCTCCATGGTGTGCACCTGCACGTCTTGGCAAAATGGGCCCTGCGGCCTGGCAGAACCTTCTGCTGAATATTTTGGCTGGATCCGTGAACTTGTGCGGCTTTTGTGGCGTGGAAACTGCCCATAATTTATGCTGAATACAGCCCCATAGATTATGTTGACAGTTCCAGAACATTATAAGATCATTTAGTCCTTTCTCACTAAAACCGATTTCAAACCACGGGGTAATTGTTTAATAATCAGTAGATGAGCCCTGCATTAAGCCCGCAATTAAGACAAAAATCCAAAAAGCAACACACAACACCCTTTCCCATTCTCCAGCAACTTAAAACCCAAGACCTGCCTCACCTGCTGTTGCGCCCGGTGGCTTGAAATTGCAAAGGCAGTGACGGCTCGTGGGGGAACTTCAACGTGAGGTCTCAGCATCCCAATGCAGGGCGAGTGCGCGGCTGAGGTTGCCCAGCCTGTGATGAGGTTGGGTGCAAGTTGAGGAAGATGTATTTAGAGATGAGATTTAGGAGGAGTGAAGAGCCTGGATGGGCTCATTCCCTCGGTTTGCCCTGTGCTAGGAGGAATATCCATGTGACGTTTGCCCTGTCCCTGTGTCCAAGAGTGCTCTTAAATGTCCACAAATCCAGAGAAAAAAATTGTTAACATAGCACCAGCCTAAGGATGCCCCGAGAAGCCAGCAGAGATCCAGCTTTTTTTCTCTCTGAACCCTCTTGAAAACATTTGGGGAGATGGCATTTTTTCCCAAGGAAAAAAGTTCCAGTGCTTTAGTGGTGTAACACTGCTGAAGCCAACGGCACTGCAGTGATGTACGTCTGCTGAGGAAAAGGTTCAAAATCCTTCCTTTGAACCAAGACCTTGTTAATATATAGAAGAAAACTCTGTATGTCATGCAGATCCTCCTGGGGTTTCCATCCTCCAACACGCAGTGGAGGGGGACGTCTTAACAGAGGAGTTAGGCAGTTTCCTAAGCAAATTGCCCATGCATCCAAGGAAGGAGAAGTCCCAGGTGCGTGGATGACCCACAGAGATTTCATGGCTATCCATCTATTCAGTGTGGGCAGCTTTACACTGCTTTGGAGCTCCTCCTTGCAAGATGTCTGGATCTCCCTGGAGGGCTGGGCCATGCCCAAGCTCTGAGCATCCTGACCGGTGTCACCTCCCATCCCACGCCTCAGCCCCGCTGGCCCGCCTGTGCTTTGTTTTCTTGCCCTTCTCAAGAACCGGCTGCAGGTTGTGCTTTTCCTCAATCAACATCATTGCTTTTATCTGCGCTGGTAGCAGCGATCCCCACCATGCAGGATTTATTTACATTGAAGGGTAAGTGGGAGGCTGTAATTGGGATGGGATTTGAAGAGGTCAGAAGGAGCCTGTGCAGGAAAACTGTAAATGAGGGAGGGCTGGGAGTTTGCTGAAATCGTTACACACTGATTGTTCCAGCTTCCACTCAGTGCCATTAGCTGGGGGTAAACGTGCCGTCCAGGGACGTATGTGTATACATTAATAGGGGTTTTTAAACAGACAATCAGTAATGAGCTGTTAATGTTTTCCAAGCGGTCTTTCAACCCCATGCTCTGATTTCCTTCGGCTGTGCGGTGTGCTCGAGGATTTCGGATCTCTTGGTCCCCATGCAAGAGAGCAGGTCCCTTTCCATGCACCAGGTCTCGGCTCAATCTCAGCCTTCTATGTTCTGTCCCTGCCTGTCTCGGCTGCCTCCAGCCCTGTGACAAGCCCTGGGACTTGGGAGCCTGTGAGAGGGGCAAGGGAAACCCTTCCAGCCAGGGAGAGGGACTGGAGCCCCCGGCTGCATGTGCAGAATAGAATAGAATAGAATAGAATAGAATAGAATAGAATAGAATAGAATAGAATAGAATTTCAGTTGGAGGGGACCTACAATGATCATCTGGTCCAACTGCCTGCATGGGTTTGCCATGCAGTGGGTTGGTGTGCCTGCTGCGAGCGCGGCCGGGAGGAAGGTGTAGGATGAAAATCCAAGGAATTATCTTTCCAGGAAACCTGGTTAAATCACAAGCTGAAAACTTACAGCTTGCGGTCTTGGGCACGCTCAGGAAAACAAGAGCTAAGTCACTACACCCACTTTCCTCCCAGCCCCAGCTCATCTCTGGGGCACCCTTGGGAGATCACTTGGAGAATTGCACCAGTGATAGAAGTGGTAATTGAGGAAACTGATGCAAACGTGATCTCCCAAAAGGTTGTGTGGGAAGCAAATTTGGGAAGGATGCTCAGATAAGTGGAATTTTTGCTTTTGTGCCTTTCTTGAGCAATGTCATCAGAGCTAAGGGTTTCCTGTTTATTTATTCAACAATCACTGCTGTATTACACACATAGGAAATCACAAAAAATATCTTGTTTTGAGGACAGGTGAGGTGGAAATAAAGGCTGCTATTTAGGCTGTGGCTTATTGACTGTGCTGAGCATCTTGTCTTGTGAGTATTATCACGCATCAGTGAAGTGAGCAGAAGCACATCCTGCAAACATCTGGCGAGGAAGATGCCTAGCTGTGCTGAACAGTACCGATAATAATAACATTGCTCTGGTATAACATAGAGCAGCCCCAAAGCTGCTCTGCTCTGGGCCAAGTAGCAGAGAGGCCCCTACGCTGGGCTCTGGGATGAGCTGTGGCAGAAGGCAGATGTAGAAATGGCTTTATACCACCCTGTGGGCTGCATTTCACTGGTGTGAAACAGCTGTAGTAAAGCTTGGGAGCTGAAGTGGACGGTGCTGCATGAAAACCAACCAGATAGCAATGTGCCATCAGCATCTGTTCCCCCTGGGGAGGTTTACATCCAACTGTTCTCCCAAAGCAGCCGACCACGCGGCCTCCTCTTACTGCAAAAATGTGCTCAGATGATTTAACTTAATGGCTTAGCTGAATTGAATGGTTTCCAGTAGTGCAGTAATGTGTTTGGAGAAGGAAGAGCTTTCAAAAGGAAGCTGTTTGCCCATCTAACTCAAACAACTTTCCATTGCCGATGGAGAGAGAGGAAAGTCTGAGTGCCTTGTGCAGTGAGTGCAAGGTACCCATGACTTCATTCCCATAGTGCTTGGCAAGGGCAGCACGCACCAGGCAGCGAAATCCGGGAATTTGGCTCTTCCTCACATTCCTTAGCTATGGGGCAACCAGCAGTGGGAATCTGTGGCAAGTCAAGATGCACTTGGAGTAAGATGGCTTGCAAAGAGCCTACTGTGTGGCTGCACTTACCTGGCTGCCGGCCAGCGATGCCAACAGGGCTGGGCTCCCAATATATGGGATTTCATCCCTTTCTCAGGGCTCACTGGATTCCCCTGCCTCTCCCTGGTGGATCACAAATAGTGATGCTTGATAGGGCAAGGAGTAATGGTTTTAAACTAAAAGAAGGTAGATTCAGACCAGATTTAAGGAAGAAATTGTTTACGCTGAGGGTGGTGAAGCACTGGCCCAGGTTGCCCAGAGAGGCGGGAGATGCCCCATCCCTGGAACCATTCAAGGCCAGGCTGGACGGGGCTCTGAGCAACCTGGTCTGGCTGAAGATGCCCCTGCCCATGGCAGGGGGTTGGACTGGACGGCCTTTAGAGGTCCCATCCCACCCAAACCCTTCTGTGATTCTATGGTTTGTTTGATGAAATAAGGAATAGATGGGCTGGTTTGGTGTCCTGGGGCTGGGAAGGGTGAAATCCTTTAGGATCTAAAAATATGTAACTACAAACGCTGCTTCAGTCACATGTAATTGCTGTCAGCTCCATGGGACTGTGGACAAGGATATTGTTTCACCTGTGCTCATGTGGGACCCAAATCATGGTTTAACAGATTCACTTGCAATTTTTGTAACTGGCATTTTCTCTGACAAAAGATGGGGTTTTTGTCAAAGAAAAAGGGTAAAAAAAAAAATATTACTTTGTCTTCTGAAATTCCAGAAATCCTGAGTTGTTTCACTGCAAAATTAAAAATTTTAGTTTCATTTAAAAGCATAGATTCTCATATAGAAGATTCCCCAACCTTTTCATTTTACATTTTTTGTGATATTTGAATTTTTTAAAATTTTAACCAACTATCTAAACAGGTGGCACAATATTGGCATTGTCCAGCAGACTGCGATTCTGGCTTCTGTTCAACCCCACCTGATGCTTTGAGCCTTTTTAAAAACTCAGCAAGTGTGATACTGCCACGACACAACCCCAGGTAAAACCAGACATATCAGTTGCTCCTGTTGGCATTTGCTTCAGATCAAAGCTTCGAGATTACTTAATACAAAAGCAAACATAAGCATGTTTTTTTTTCATCTTCTTTTTTCTCTCCTTTGTCTTGCAATAGGTTCTACCTCGTAAGAATTGACCTGATTAATTATAGTAAATAACACCAACAATAATAGCAACAAAAAAACCCAACTGGTGCATTGAAGAACCAGTTATTTTTATTTCTGGCCTAGGTCTCATCTAAGGTATTTTATTCTGTTTTGTAGTGGTGAGGTGTTTCACCTAATTGCAGACACCTAAGCGTGGTGCACCCAGTCCCAGCGGTTCCTCTGCAGGGAACCACCGTGGGGTGGCCAGGTTCTGCTGGGGGGGTCAGGTTGGATCACCCCACCTCCTTCTTTCCTGGTGGGATGAAGCTCTCTCAGGCTCAGCGTTGTCTGCCCAGATACGGGGTGCTTTGGGCAGCAGAGGTGAGATGCCGTGCACCCCCTTTTCATGCTAAGCGTGGCCCTACACTGGCCTTTCTTGTCCCCATGATGGCTGGCAGAGCTGATGCCATGCTCCCAGCACGCTGGACCCGGGCACTTTGAAAAGCCTAAGTTGCATATGCATTTTTGGACTTGATCATCTTAAGGGTCTTTTCCAACCTAAATGGTTCTATGATTCAGCAGCTTTCCCCTTCCTGCAGCTCGCGTGTGCACACGGAGCCGCCCATGACGAGGACCCAGCAGTTGTGTGACCAGCAACACGACGGACAATTTCTGCTGGGAAATGTTCACAGCTTGAGCCAGAGCTTGGTGCTGCATCCAAACCCACCGAGCTCAGGGAGAACCTCTCCCCAGACTTGCACAGGTCTCCTGTCTGGCTCTGAGCAAATGATGAGAAAATTTGTCATAGAAGTGCCAGGTACTGACCCCCTCTGCACCCCATACCCAGCATCTCCCCATTTAATACGTTCCAGGACGACCTTGCCACTGGCAAGGACTGAAATCCTGGAGTGCCCATGGCTTCGTGGGAGAAGCACTTTTGACTGGCACATCACAGTTGTCATTTCACAGGCTTGATTTGTTGGAAAGAAAAAGAAAAAGGAAGAAAAAAAATCCCATCATGACACCACGATGCAGTGGTTGTTTTATCTCATGGGGAGGTTGAATGAGGCCTCGTAATTGCCGGAAGATTTATGAGACTGGAATTATGCTTGGCTGTTGCTGGCTAATGTACCCGCGGTGTGGATGTTGTGAAAGCACCTTATGAGACAACATGTAAGGAAACTTCAGAAGGTGTGTGATCTCTGGAGGCAAAATGAAAAAAAACCCCACACCCCGCAGTAGGTCGATTTGTATGTGGTGTTGACAGGGAGCCATCGTCCCCCATGGCCAAATTAAAACTTCTGGAGCTGACGTACTTGTGCTGCAAGAGATAAACAGCGGTAGGGTTAGCGTTCATGTTTCAGGCTGCCTCTAATTCTCCAGGGCTTTCGCATGCCAGGGGACTGTGCGTGAGTTTTTCACAAGCCTCTTTCAAAGCAGAAAGTATTGGAACAGCCACGTGATTTTCTTCATTCAACGTGTTCTCCCCGTGAGCACAACCCGGCTCCTTTGGGAGGGACTGGCGCTTGGGGTCCGGATTCCTCCCCGGCAGAAACACAGTGGGATAATCCAGAGCCACACTAGTGCCTGGGGAAGCATCGCGGGATCCAGCTGGATCGGAAAATGCATCTTTGCCCTGGTGTGATCAGGGGGACTTCACTGCAAGACTGCAGCCCGCTTTGCATGAATCCCATCGCTCAGCTGCAATCACATTATCATTGGATGCATTTACCCTACCACCCCGTCAAGGCCTGACGGTGTACTTTAACATTTTAATGCCAAAGCATCCCTGTGAGAAAATGGATGTTGTTCTGTGCCCTGACCCATTTGCTCTAACTGCAGCACATATTTAACTGGCTTGACCTCATCACAAGCCTACAGCACTTACCAGATTTAAGAACTGTATCTTCTAATTGTTTTTTCTTTTGCATTTTTCTAAAGCCTTTTTTCCAAGCTTTTCTTCCCCGCAGCTTTGTGCAGCTCTACCTACGAGCCAACAGAGGCAACGGCATCCGCCCCACGCTGTGCACAGAGAGGGTGCTCATTGCTCCTGGCAAACCTTTCCCTGATTCTTCTGTGTCCTCTTCTACTGCATCTGACTGCTGTCTTTGATTTTGTACTTCGCAAGGTTAGAGACTTCTTCTCCTTTGCAATGAGGTGAAAACAATGGCTTGTAGGTATTCTAGTAAATATTTGTGAAACAGAGGGTGACTCTGAGCGGCGGGGTGAAGAAAGTGAGCCAAAGGGTGTGAAGCTGCAAGAGCAGGCTCTGCTAGATGTGAGTTCAGGTAGAAGCCTCACCTCCTGTAAGGCAGCTCAGCGCTCTGCTCACCCCTGCCTGAAATAACCTCTGTGTCTGGAGCCCATTGCATGACTGCCAAGTGACATATTCACATATGTGTTTAAGCAATAGCTGTTTCAAAACCCAGTAGTAAATACTCACGTTGACCCCTTTCCAAAGGCTTTACATCTCTAAGAGCTCTCTGCTTGCAGGCATGAGGCATCCCTCCGTCGCTCGTTGCTGTTCTCCTGCATGGTCGTGGATGACCATTGCCCAGCCGTTGTCAGGTGCATTGCGACCTGCTCACCCCAAAGGGCTGCACAGGTTTGTCTTGGTCTGGCAGCAGCCGGGTCTGCCCTGGGGACCTGCTGGTGGGAGCTGCACCCCTGAAGCATCCATCCATCTATCCATCCATCCATCCGTCCATCTGTCCATCCATCCGTGGGATGTAGGATGGGTCTGGCTGCAGTTTGGTGAACGTGACACTGTAATAAGGACTTGGATGAAGCAAAAACAAAGCTGCAAAAAGATAAGGGTCTGTAGCACTGTGAGGAATATGCTGTGTTTGATGTATTTTTATAAATGTGGAAAGGGCTATAGGACTTTTTTGAAGCACAGCCCTTTGCAACCTCCATAATCTTGCTTGCAACCAACTGAGAATCAGTGATAATATTTTCGCATCATTTAGATGAGATGTTCCCAGGGGAGGCAGTGCCAACTGTGCGTCTTGCCAGAGAGCAATGGCATTTCAGTTCCCAGTTGCCTTCTCTACCTCCAAACACGCACAGACCTCCTCAGCCATCAGCCTCCTGTTCCCAAATTTTTGATAAACAGACTCTTTCATCCAAGTAATTCCCAAGCACTCCCCTGTAAGCCAAGACAATTATATCCTCAAATACTAACATAGCATGCGCCAGGTTTGGCACCTCTGAGAAATCCAGAGGCACAGGATTTTTTCCCTTTCTTTTTTCCTGGTCTTTAAAGGATTTAACTACAGACATTTTGGCATGTTGGCTTGGGTTTTGTCTTCACTCTGTGTTCATAATGAGCTTCAGTGAGTCGAGAAGCGTCTTTCTCCAAGGAAGGGAGAGGGTTTCTGGTTTTGGTGGTTAGCCCATGGCTTCACACCTTGTTTGTGAGACGTGGCTGGAGGTGTTTGGTTTAGGGCTGGGTGAGGGTATTAGAAATGCTTGAAATACATATTTGAGTGGATGCATAGCCTGGAGGAGAAGAAGTTACATGTTTTTGCATAATACAGGTGAAATCTGTGTTGCCTGGAAGATGGGAATATCACTGAGAACATGGAGAGATATAGAGCAACAAAACCTTAAAGCTGATCTCTTTGTGTTTTTGTCTTATGAACTTTGAATTGAACTTCTATACCGGATCTGATCTGGATGAAATATCATATCTGAGGCTGATCCTTATCTCTTAAACCTTTCCTTTGTTTCTTTGATTCTTTGGGCTTTACCGTCTTGTTTTATTGTGAGTGGCCCAAAGCTTTGATCTCGCAGTGAGCCCCGGCGGGCAGCACAAACCTTTGCTTTGGTGCGAGACACACAGAGGGACATTGGGATACTCAGACAGTCTAAACAGACAAGAGGTTACTTCTTCTGCCGCAAAGTCCGAAGGCAAACGGGGTAACTTCAGAATTTATTGTCTCCCCTTACATGATGGGAAACTGGAAATTCACACGGGTATTTCCACAGTAAGAAAATGCACCTGTGGGAACTCAGTTGTTGTATATCTGTTTCCAATTTTATTTACAATCCCTTTTATTTTTTTAAAGAGTCTGAGCAATTTAAGCTTACCTATCCTTTAATATAAAATAATTGAAACCAAAGCTCTTAAATGCTTTATAATGTCTTTTTCTCTGCTTTTTACAGTCACGAGAAGAGGTTTTCTTCTTCCAAAGTATCTAGGTTGCTAAGCTTGAATTATATTTTACCTTTTTGGGAAATTCCTTTACTAGAAACGAACAGCTGGTCTTAATCTGATCCGATGATACCTGCTGATCTATACGGTAAGAGCAAAGTGAGGCCAACTGTGTTGGAAAGCATCGGGGGCTTCTCTGTAAATATTCATTCATTGTTTTGGACTTGTTTTTTTTTAAAGTAACGATGTAGAGAGACACTTCAGACTTACTCCCCACGTTTTCCATTAATGGTAATTTAAAACTTTGAAAAATGTACAGTAACTTGCCTAGGTCAGCTGAGTATCAGCATGTAGCTTTTCATTCACATTTTTCATTTAATCTGGTGGCTTTGAATTCCTTGCCTTGTAAGTTCCTATATATGAAGATTAGAAACTGCTTCTGGCTATGTAGAATTACATGCTTTTAGATGAAATTTAATCCCTTGTAAAAGGTTTTGTTCACAGTGATCTTTCCTGTTCGCAGCAACGGGCTGCCTGGCTTGGAGCGGATGACACAGGTGAAGACATCAGTGGACAATAAGCAAAGAAAAAAAAAGTAATCACAGCCTGCATTTAGGATCAAATCTTTATCAGAGGTTTTGGCGATCTGGCAGCTTAGAGTCTTCTGCCTTTGATTCCAGGAAAGCAGCACAGCAAAACGAAAGTCTGCAAAACCTATTGAGAATAAATTGGATGCGTACGCACCGTCTGTGTTTTGACAGGATTTGAAGTGGGAAGTCTTGGCTTTGGAAGGGTTTGGTGTGTGATCCAAGCACTCCCTATCCCACAGTCCAGCTGGGACTTCTGCCTTCATAGCAGGATGGAGACCTTTCCCCAGACTTTGCCCCCCGAGAGCTCTCCTGGGAGGGAAGAACCAGGGCTCACCTCCTGCACAGGGGCAGCCAAAATGAGCGTTTCTTCTCTCAGCAATTGGCGATTTACACATCTTGGGATGCAAAACTCTCCAGCAGGATCTGGGGCTGAAGTGGGTATCACTTCAGTACCTTTTTCCCGGTGACTCCTCAGGCTACCCAGTAAAACAAAGCAGAGGCACAGATTGAAAAGCTCTGCTTAGTGCTAGTGACCTTTTTGCATTCATCCTGGAAATTTGTGACAGTCAAAAAAGAAAATAATTCTCTGCTTCTTCCACATTCCGTATCCATCCATGCCATTCCAGTCTGCCATGAAAATCAACCCTGCAAAAAGCCAGCTGTTTTCCTTGCCCCATGGGCTGTGCCTCCTACCCTGCCTCAACCACTCCTGGTGTCAGCCCTGATATCAGATAGCAGGATTGTGCGTGGGACTGGCCAAAGGATGGTCCGACCCAGCGCCGAGGAGCATCCACGGGATGTGCCAGGAGAGCAGACGTGGATAATATATCTTTGAAAGTGAAGGGCTTATAGATTCAGAGTGGGGCTGTGAATTATGTTTTCATGAGCATATCGTTGGGGCACATTGTATCCTCCAGTGGAGGACAAGAAAAAAAAAAGCCAGATGACTTAGGTGACAAATGACATCAGTTAAATCGCAAATCTTGCAATGAATGCTGGCTGCTGATGAATGGCAGTCCCCTGGCTGGGATGCGCATATAACCTTTATGAAAAAGAATTGGTAAAACCCACTATTTTCAGGCAATTTCAGTAAAAGAAGAGGGAGAAAAAAAGAGTTCATCTGGTGACTGAGCTGTTCATTGCAAGTTGCTCGCGCAGCTCTAGCAGAGTTAAAAGGCTGGCTGAATCCAAACAAAATTCAGAAATTTCGCTTCTGAATAAAGCATGTGAGCCTGGCCCAGAAGTAGGCTGCTCTCTTCCTTTTATGAATCAGTCTCCAAGATATGCTCACATTCCTGAGAAACAAGCCTGGAATAACACGGCTGGCTTTTGGGTGCAATACACTGATTATGAGGAAGCAACAGTCTCCCGTGTATGAATAGCTTTTATGTTGAAATAGGTCAGCACTATAGCATTCGTTGAAAAATGGCTTTTTAATGTGCTTTATGGGCTGTCAGGGCATAATGAATGTAAACCGTAAACCTGGCTTCATCAGAATGATATTTTATTTTTTTGCTTTATCGACCAGACGCAATGAATCTCAGATCAATTAGTTTTGCTTTGAAGTTTGCTCTTGATCCAGATCTTCAATAAAAAGGAAGTTTCCAAATCACTGGTCTGCGAACACTGTTTGTGATTAATTACCCTCTTATAATCTGAGGAATTCTGGTCGTTGCTGTATTTTGAATACCTCAGACTGCATGGGGAGTTTTATTTTGGCTGGTATATTTGGAAACTGCTAATAAACACCTACTTCCTGTTTTTCTTGCTACCGTGTATAACAAATTGTTAAAAAACTTGCTTTCCCATTTCAGCCGCTTGCCTGTTCAACCAGACCTGAACCATATTATTGGTTAATCAACATCGTATATCATTTGCCAGCGAATTTTCTCAGCTGTTAAAAGCAGGACTTTGTCTCTGGCTGTAACAAAAAGTGAGTAACTTTGCACTGCAATAAAGGCGGAGGAAGAAACCTTATACGAAGCCTCTGCTAGAGACAAATAATGACTGATACGGTTTTAAATTCGAAACCAAGTCTTATGCAAAGCTTCCTAAAATAACAGCGTGTTTTCCTGTCGATGCCTGGGTTGATTGGAGTGTGGGGACAGTCATGGATGTGGAGGGTTCACTTCGTCCTGGGAAACGATGCCGAGCCGTGCCCGCAGCGCGAACATCTGTTTGGGCAAAGATTTTAAGGTTAATATTGTATGGAGGATGTTTGTTTAGACAGGATGAATGCTTTTGTGAAATCTAATATTAGGCTCTATCTAGGTATGTCCGGTTGGCACCAGCTTCTGCATTTTGTGCGCGAACAAATGTTAATTAGCAGGAAAAAAAATTTCCCACTTTGTCTCTGAAGTAATGCAGCGTAGCGGTGGAAATAGATTAGTTATAGCTGCTGAAAGGTCCTTTGGTTGTTGCCTTGCGCAAGTGTTATCAGTGTTTGTGTTGTGCTTTGGGTGTTTGTTTGCCGGCAGCCGTGGGCTGGTGCCCGCTCGGAGCGGGTGACTCACGGCCGGCTCGCTCCGGCAAAGACTGTTTTCAGCACGTTGGTTGTACAAGCTCATTAAATCCATCGCTTTCATGGCACTAACAGTCATAAATGCTTTCAGAAATTTCCCCGAAATTGTGCGTTCAGGCTGTTTTGAAGTTTAAGCCCTTGTTTTTAGAGTGTGTGCTACTTTTAACCTTTTATATTTTGAATATTCAAGCATCTGTTGTTCATTTACTTCCTTCACCCCCAGGCTATCTCTCTGGGGTAGCTGGCCCCAGGTGAGCATCTTGCGGGGTTTGTGGCAGGTTGGGTGTTGTGCCGCATGGTAGAAGGGTGGAGGGAAGGGGCATGGCTTTTGCGAAGCAATGGTGGCTTCAGCGTGTGTCTCCTGGGTGTTGCCATGTCCTACGTTCCCACCACTGTGGACTTAGGGCAGGTATGTGTGAACCACCTAGGGAGGACACCCGCTCTCCAGCCTCTGGGACCTCCCTCCTGGTTCCTGCTGATGGGGTCTGGCAGCATCCCAGCTGGCTGCCGGTGGGCAGAGACCTGAGGGGTTCAGCTCCTCTAAGTTCCCGTTGCTGCAGGAAGAGGAAACCTCTCCCCAAGTAAATTGTGGTTTGGTAGCTTCTGTTTGACTCTGTAAGGTGTCCCCGTGGTGGTAACACACCTCCAAGCTCACCACAGCTATCAAAGCAAAGCACAGCCCTGAGGATGCAAGGGACTGGTGTGTTTCAAACCAACTGCAAAAGCAAATCCTGCTTTCCGGTGGATTGGGTCCTTGATGCCCAAGATCACAACAACCCCAGGCTGCTTCTGCCATGGTGCTCCGCTGGGGTGTCAAGGCAGCAGAGGCTGTAGAGGTGTTGATCGGCTGGCCGTGCAGGTGCTGGTGGGGTGGCTGGCCATGCATGCTGGCCAGGCACCACCAGTCAGGACATTGTCCGAGCATCTCCGTTCTTCCAGTTCCTCATTTTCACAAATCTTGTACCTCTTCCATGTCTGCTTTTCTGTCAGTCCTCCTGCTTGTTCCCTGGTTAATTGCTTATTTGGAAGCACCATTAACTGCATTGTTTGGAAATGACTGAGGCTGATGTGTAAAT
Organism: Nipponia nippon; assembly: GCF_047370975.1. Classification (NCBI taxonomy): domain Eukaryota; kingdom Metazoa; phylum Chordata; class Aves; order Pelecaniformes; family Threskiornithidae; genus Nipponia; species Nipponia nippon. The sequence continues at coordinate 28,161,307 of NW_028262302.1, forward strand.
GTGGAATGAAAAAGCTCCAGGGGTGGCTGTACAGGAGGGGAAGGCTCTCCCTTGCCTCTTCATAGGCTGGAGCATCTCATGGCTGCTTCGCCCAGCCAAATAAAAATGACCTGCATTTGCCCAGGGAGAGTGCCAGGGCTTGTCTGTTGGCATTGCCCCTTTCCCCTCCAACACTTCCCCTCGCAGCAATACCCACTGTCACGTCCCCACACCATGGCCTCTTCTCAGTTGTCTGCAACCACCGAGCCTTTAAAAGCAGGAGAGAGAAAGAGGGGCAGGTGGAAATCTCCACAAGGGAGGGCTGGGAAATCCACCTGTAGTTTTGGGCCATCACGGTGTGATCCTTTGGGTTGAACATCTTCAGACATGACTCAGACGTCACTGTTTGAGTCACCCTGCAACGGGGCAGGATGTGGGAAGAAAAACCAGTGGAGACCGCAGAAACCTCTGAGTCAAACAGGTCTCCGGCAGTGTTGGGAGGGGGTTCGGGACAGAGGAGGACTCTGGGATGCATAACCTCTTTGAAATGTGTTGAAAGAGCAATGGACGCTGCAGGAAAATGGGGCATCCCTCCCTTTGCTCAGGTGGCCAGCAGGTATCCGATGGCCCCAGCAGCATCAGAAATGCTGAGATTTGGCAAAACATCCTTCTGGCTGTGCCCAAACATCCTTTCGGCTGTGCCCGCAGTGCTTTATTCTTGACTCGCAGCACATGCAATGGATCAAGGCAGCCTGCAGCTATGCTGCCACCTCTCCCAAGTAACCTACCGAGGCACAGCACACCTTAACAGTCACTGTTTGCTTTCCGCCTCCCATGTTTTTGTTATATTTAGAGCTTATTTTTGGCTGGGCTTCCCCAGCGTTGGGCCTGGCTAATGCTCTCTAGTTGGAGTTGGCTCAGGGTTTTACGCCCTGCCCTCGAACGGCAGGTCCTGCCCAGGTGGATGGAAACCAGCCAGCTGTGTAAGCCTGGATTTTGGCAGCGGGGAGGGAGAGGGCGGTGGATGAAAGCGCCTGTCCTTCAGGCCAGCTCCCCTGCAGCAGCCCGGCGAGCTCAGATCATCCCAGTACCGTACAAAAACCTGTTTTGCCCTGAAGGTCTGGCCTGAAGTATTTGGGATGTAGTTGTGTTGGATGGAAAAGAAATCTCCCATGGAAGGAGACTTGCTAGCTTATTTTACTGACCCAAGGCACAGGGAGGTTAAATGAGCTGCCCACAGTCAAGCAGAGGCGCTGGACCAGGCATCTTGCTGTTGACTCCAGATTTTTGTATCACAGCCCCATTCCCATCATTTTTGGGCACAATTTTTGCCCTCGCAAAAGTCCATGGGAGCAGTGACAGGTTGGTGCTGCAGTGCTGGGCATCAGAGAGGATTTTGCAGGCATTGCAGCCCAGTCTCGACCCCGTGGTTTCTTTGTGTTTCTCCAGAGGGATGTGATTAAGACCTGACCAGAGGAACAAAGCACCTCACTTGAATATGCTAAACTTTATTGATGCCTACAAAATTATAAAGGGGGGGAAAAAAAAGAAGAGGTAATCTGGAGAATGTTTGACTGCGAGCCCGTTTGTGTTTTGAAATGACACAATGTGTGTGTTTTATGATAGCTGCAACCACTTTGCGTGAAGATAAGAGATTTAGCATAATGTTGTTTTTCTTTGCCGTCATTTAGAAAAAGAGAAGCCAACATACCATTGCTGAAAAACATAAACAAAGTGGCCTTTTATATCTCTTTCTTAAAACTCGGGCTGTTCCAAATGTGTTTTTACTGAATGGCTGGTGTTTTTTGTTTTTTTTTGTTTTTTTTTTTTTTTTTTTTTAAGTAGCAGAAATGTTGGTCAATTTTAAAACAGTTCCTTACAGCTTCCCAGATAAATAAATTAGAAGTTAGAGCTGGTTTAGTAGCCACTTCCTGCCATGAAGGCCAAACAGGATTCATTCCCTGTTTTCTCTGTCACGCAAAAACCGGGCTGGGAGCACACAGGTTATGACTAGGAGAGTGTTTCAACCTCCTCTCTATTTAATTAGTCATATAATTAACACTTACTAAAAGGAGGTAATTTTTTCCGAGCCCTTGTAAACTCCTAGCCACTTCATTGAGTTACAGCTTCTTTCAAAAAGGCTGCTGCAGAAAATGCTGGTGTTTTCCAGCCTCGGACAATTTTTTCCCTACCAGCACGCAGAAATCGCACAGCGTAGATAAAATCTGTACCAAAAAAAGCCAGATTATTCACTCTGTCTCTCCTAAGGCTATAGTTGCCTTATAACAGGTGAAGGACAAATAGTTTAAGTAATGAATAGAAAAAAAAAAAAGGGGTAAAAAAGGACTTAATAAGGTAGTAGGGAGGAAAAAATTAGAATCCTGAAAAACCTACTGCAAAAAATGACTATTTGTGAGTTTTCTTGTTAACCCATAGGCAGGGGATGTCCCTGCAGCTGTAACTGCATTCCCTTCCCTCCCGCAGTACTCACACCCCAGGTGCTGGGTGTTGTGCCAGGATCAGTCCCACCCGTGCAGGCTCCGAGGGACGGCTGAGCAGCGTGGTCCCCGGCGGTGGCCAAGGGCGAGAAGCAGCTGAGTGGTGAGATGTGATGTCCCCCCCGACCCTTGCTGGGCAGCAAAACCATCTGAGGGCTGGATTGTGAACCACATCCCTGGGGTGAACCTGTAAAAATCTCTTCACTCCCCCAATTACTAGTTTGTTAACCTGAATCGTTTCACCGGGGGAAGGGGGTCAGCTGTGAGCAGCTCGGTGGAAGGGAACATCCTACTCCAGCTCCCTAGCTTTGCTGGTGGAGAAAAACCATTAGTGAGCTATGTTTGTGATCAACCCCCCGCAAAAGTCCCTAAACCCAAAGCACCTTTTTTGTCTTGGGAACTGTCTCAGGAGCAAAAGCAGGGAGCAATTTTTCTCCAGCTACTGCTAGGCTGCTCGTGGCATAACCTGAATGATTTCTTCCATGTCCCAAAACTTGCTGGTACGAGGTGCAAAGCAGTGCGAGCTTCCTTCCCCTCCCAGCAGAAGGACGAGCCTGCTTTGGGCCCCCATGATGGGACGGGGCAGGGGGAATGGGACGATGGCCGTGCAGCGAGGCCGGCGGCACAGCTGGCTTTGATCAAAGCCCGGCAGCACTCGCGGCGCCCGACAGCCCTGTTTACATTAGCCGGCGGGGAGCGGGCTCGCATGGTGTTTGCTAACCTGGTTGCCAGTCCCATCTGCCCGGGAAGTATCGCTGCCTCCGGTGAGCCGGGGGAGGACGGGGAAGGGTAGAGAGCCCCTTCCCTGCACTGCTGGCTGGAGCAGAGGGACAAGTTCCCTACGTGGGGCTGTTCTGGCTGCCTGGCCCCGTGGTATGATGGCCACCACGTGGAACACATGTGCTGCCCCGGTGAAGGGGAATGCTCCCATCGTGGTGACGGGAAACTCCCTCCCTGTTGGGTTTTTGGCTGGTTTGCTGCCCCTGATTCCCTTGGAGCTTTTGGGTGGTGGAGTCACAACACAAATGCTCCTGTTCACAGGGAACTGGGTTTTTCCCTTTTCTTCTGGACTGTGTACAAGACATTTGAGTGATTGTGGCACCGGGAGGCTGCTGAGCACCAGGGGCTCGGTCCATGTGCATTTGCTGAGCTCGTGGGCCACCACAGGCTACCAGCAGCCTGTGGGATATAAATTCAGGTGGCACTACCCCACAAAACGCACACGCCCTTAGGATGAGAAATATTCTACTGTGTTTTCTGCTCTGGGCAAGAGTTTCAGAGAGTTACAGCAAGGCGCAGAGCACAGGCTGGATCTGCTGGTGGAGGTGAAATCTGGTCTCTTGGAGGTGAAAGAAAAATTTGGGTTATGGAGGGAGCCAGGGAATGGTGTGGGATTTGTGGGGCTTTGAGGTGGTGGGAGAAGAGATGTGAGAGGGGTCTTGGGAGCTACTGTGGTGCAGCTTGAGGGTGTCCACTGGGTGTTTTACAGGCAGACAGGAGCACTCATCTGGCCATGGATGGTGCGAAAAGCATCTTTTACTTCTTTTGCTGGAAGTAATGGTGGGTCTGAACCCAGGGGAGCAAACTCTGCCAGAAGGCAGTGGATGCTACTTTGGGTTTTGTGCTCCACTTGTGCAGCTTCCTACCTCTGTGCTGGCTGGGGGTGTGAGCAGCTCTGATTCAGGTTTGCTTAGAAGCCGTATCTATGATTCCCCATGCAATGGTGATGTGTCCAGTGACCCAACATCGGAGGAGGGACTTGCACCTTGCTGGCAAGGGGGCAAGGAGGGTTTAGCAACATGCAGTTGGCTTCCAGCCATCAACATGGGCAGGAGCTGGCCCATAGTGGTGCTGGTGGACACCTTGTGAACATCCCATTACCATGAGTGTGGTGCTCCTCTGGATGGAGGGGTCCTGCTGTGATGTGTCCCCTGCCCATGCAATGCTGTGCGCACTGCTGACCCCATTGCAGAACTTCTCTTTGGTGACAGCAACAGTTTTTCATGGGGAAGAGACATGTGGAGGCAGTGAGACTGTGATCCTCACCATTAGTGCAGTGTTTTGGCTGTGGAGAAGATGGCAGTCACGTAGTTGACTTGCTGCTCTCTATTTTCTCCCCACTGCAAAGGGAATATGTGCTTTATAATCCCTGCTTTAGTCCTGGCTTCCTTGAGTGACCCTTTTGTGTCTGGTTACAGTTGGTAAAGCAGGGGCAGTGATGTTCAACTGCTTTTTAGCCTGTTTGCTTATGGAAAACAGTTTTTCCATCACATGCTCCATGCATGTGTGTGAGAGAGCAAGAGAAAGCAAACCTACATGGGAAGGAGCTATGCTTTTAGAAACACGTGTTATTCCGGTTGCAGGGCTCCAAGGCTCTATCAAAGCCCAAGGACAGTTTGGAAACTCACAGTGCGCAATGGTCCCTTGGTCAAATCACTCATGTTGATGAAATGAAATAATATTATGGGGCTAGATTCTCTCCACTCTGTTTTTAAGGGGTGAAAACTACTGCCTGCAGTTGCGGCTGGTTGGTCCCATGTCCTGCTGAGGAGGGTCCTGAATTTTCCACGTGTAGTAGACACCCCAAAAGGGACCACTCATTAGTGGGTGACAAACTGCATGTTTCCAGGGCAGGGCTGAGCATCCCTGCACATCTCTAGTGGGATACCCACCATTACTCGTCACTCCTGAAAACTGTCGCCTTTACTTTTGCAGAACGTCATCCATCGAATTTCCTCGCACTCCTTGGAATGCACTAAATAATCAAAAGAGCAGCTGACAAAATAAATGAGGAAAGCATGTTTTTTTATGGAGATGTTGCACAAAGGGCACGACGGGCCATTTGGGATGTGCCACTTCTGCCCTTCATGAACGTTCATGTTCACGGGGCAACCGGTAGAAAGGGTCGCTCCCATCCTTCGTGCGCACAGACACGGTCCCTCTGTCCTTGTCTTTGTCTGGTGCTATCTGTCTGCTTTCCTAATTAGCCATAGTCCTGCTACCTCTCCTAGCAGACATGATGCAAAATAAATGACCTAAGAATTCCCCTCAGAACATGGCTCATTAGTGATGGACCAAACACCGGGGAAAGCATGAGAAGGGCTGGTCAGAGCCCGGCAAGGAGGTGAGCTGAATGATCTACCAGCTTCTTTCCCTTTGCAGAGCGTGGGGCTGCGATCTGGGTCACACACCAAAGATGCCCTGGCTCACACCCTGCAGCCACGCAGCTCCGAGGGCGGTCGGGCTCTCTCCGAGTCCACACGCCCTTCCCAGTTATTCCACAATCCTCATGAACATATGGCTCTGGCAGTTGTCAAAAAATGTTGGACAGAGGCTTTGTGGTCAGCTTGATCTGTCCCATCTGGTCATCCGATCTCTTTGTTCGCTGGACTCCAATCCCTCCAGTTGCTGTGGAGATAATTTGACTAACGCTTCCCTTGTTTTTTTCGTTCTGCTGCCTTGGTTTTTCTCCCTGATAGGAAGTGCAATCTTCTCCTTGTTGGCTTCAGGAGTAAAAATGGTATGGCTTGACCCTGGCTGCCTGGAGAGATTTGTTTAGTCTTTCCTGTATTGCAGAGTGCACAGTGCGTGCATCGCAGCAAACCTGTCCAAGTTCAGTGGGGAGGTTTGCAACGGGGTACCCGAAGAGATGAGAAATATCATGCTCTGACCTGGACACTTTGCTTTTGACCAAGGTGAGGTGTAGCAGTAGGTCTGTACCCTTTTTTTTTTCCATGTCACTGTAAGCTGTAAGCCTGTCTCTTCATTCTCAATGTGCCCAGCACCTTGCACTGGCTGGAGAAGAGATGAGGAGTCCCTGGGGGTCACCATTGCAATTCCTCTCTCCTTTTTATCAGACCTCTGTTATTCCGGACCCGGCTCTGGCTGAACCCCGGTGAACTTCTCCTACATCCTCGCGCTCTTCCCCCTTCCCCGCCGGCGTGTTTGCAGCCGTGAACTTCCCGTGCCCGACCCAAGAGTGTCTCCGAGAGGTGTGATTCAAGTTGTGGCAGGAATGGCTGCAGCCAGAGGAAGGAGATCGCTGACCCACCCCTGGCTCCCGCTCAACCTTCCTAATCAAGGGAGGAATGTCTCTGGACCTGAGTGCTCCCGGCTAAACTGCACTGTGGGCTACTTGGCTTTCCTCTGCGAGTGCTTGCTTTGCAAGCCATCTGTGCGGGTCACGCTGGGCAAAGCACACCATGTGCCCTGATGGATCAGCATGTTTTGTTGCAGTGGCACCGGTGGGGAGGAAGAGGACTGGAAGAGGAGGACGATGCACAGACTGAGGAAGGCCTGCAGGGTGACGCGGTACCACTGCTGTTCCTACCTTGCTGCGTGGAGATGCACCTCTTCTCCTGGCACAGGCAACTCCCCCTTCCATGCCATGTATGTTTTGGGATGGTCCACCACACCCTTGCCATCTAGTGCTTGTTTCTTTGTGTGAATTTGGAGATTTGTGGTCAAATGGCAGCTGCTTGCCTCTGCTTGCTGTTGCATGACTGGTCAATAAGGAGGGAAGACCAGACCTCACAAACAGGGGTGTCTCGTACCTTGGGGACAGTGGGGTCCATCCCTCCCAGAGATTTACAGGTCCCTAAAAATCTTTCTTTGGCTTTCTGTCTTCACAGGGCCATGCAACAGCAGTATAGTGCAATGGAGGTAGCATGGAGCAGGGAGACAATGTGGAACAATGCAACAGCACAGAACACAATGCCTTGGGTGTGTATATATATATTTTACATGTATTTTTTAAAAATATATAAAAGAAAACATATATATATATATGTTTTATTCATGCTTAAACTTGTGACAAGGCCCTTGTGCATTTGTGTGTGACTGCAGTCGCGCTCTGTGGGGAAGCTGTGGGCCATCCCCAGCCTGCAGACAGGCATGCGGCACCTGGGGCAGAAAGCAAAAGAGGACTTTGTGCAGAGAGGTCCTGTACAAGATAATGGACACTTTTCCAGTTTTCCAGTGCATGACAAATAAATCTACTTGCATTATCTTGACAATGAAGAGTCTTATTACAAAGGATACTGCTTGTTATCACTTCTGTTGCATTATCCATCGATGTGCACATGAAGACACACATCTCCACCTTCCCTGCTGAGATCCCCACTGTGGCCACTGCTGCTCCCAACAAGACACAGCCTCATAGGGAAGCCTCAGATGGATGTGCCCCGAGGTGTGGCAGGGAGGGAGCTGTGCCAGCCCCAAGCCATGACCTGCTGCCTGCACATGGCTGTGCCAGCAAAGGCTGCACTTGGTGGTGACAAACCCGGGCTGGCAGGGGTTCAGCCCCTCGTTGTGGTGGGTCTCGCTGCTGTGCCTGGAGGCACCATCCAGACCCTGGCGCAGTGCCTGCGGGTTGCTCGGGGCTCTCTGCATCCTGCAAAACTGGGGGCAGGTCCCGGCATCAAAGCCTGTTGCCCTCCCAAAGCTGTCGGTGCCGCTCGAGTCAATGGGGCTCCACGCTCGAGTAAGGCAAACAGGATTTAACCTTTGCTACGGCTTGTCCTAGCCAAGAGCTATTGTTAACAAACTTGGACCCCGTCCATTTGGCCTGGGTGGTTATAAGAGCGGAGAGTAAATAATCTGACATTTGAAATAAGTTAATATTTACAAATTCAGGGCCTGCTCCTGCTTCCATTGCCATTGAGGGAAAGCGCTTTGCCATGGACTTCACCTTCAGAGGAGCAGAGCGCTGCAACAGAAAGGGTTGCAAAGTATAGCAGTGCAGCTAAAAATCCCATAAGCAGATTTTATACCCTGCCCTGCAAATACAATGGCAGGTACTGTTATAGCATGGCCTAAAAAAATAAAAGCCCCACTGAAAATATCCCCTTTACATCTCCATGCAGGTCTGTGGAATGTGATTTCTTTATTTGCCTTAGTATTTTCCCTAATAATTTAAGCTGACGCCTCCATGGTGGCATTTCTAAAACATTAGAAAAAACTTTTAAAAAAATGACCCCCATATTTTTCCAAAGCCACCTCTTCCTAAGAGGATTTTTACATCCCCCTTGTATACAGTCATCTTTACAGTGCTTCCACTCCTGCAAAGACAGAGGCACGTGCTTGACTGTAAGTACCCAATAATCCTATTCACTCGGTGAATGTCTGAATGCTTCCAGTTCAGTATGGATGTAGGCTTGGCAGCCCTGGGGCCCGGGTTCGCAATAAATAACTTCATTGATGGATCAAGCCAATGCCTAAGGATAACTCCAAGCTATCACGGAAGTCAGAGCTGGAAAAGACCAGTAGGTTCCTCCAGCCTGTCTCCTTGCCAGTGCAGTGCTCTTCATTATTTCTCATCAGAAAGGAGATCCAGTTCCCTGGATATTTCGTTTAGCTTGGACACATCTGCTAAGGTCTGCAGATTTCAGTCCAAAAAAAGAGTTATTTATTCAGTTATATTTTCAAGTATTTTGGGAACTTTTTGCCAGAGTGTCCTTTATTTTTTTTTTGTGTGCTTCAAAGATGTCTAGTTAAGCAATTTTGCATGCACCTGTAATGCAGAGCCCTGCATATTTATTTTAAGGAAAAAGGTGCAGGTGATTAATGTCTCATTAGCACTGCTTTAATCACTTAATTTTGGAAGGAAGCTGCCAAGCTCTGAGCTGGAGCATTGTGAGCAGAGGTTCCAAGGGATTTAACTTCTCTTGGAGTTCTCTTGTTGGGGGCAGGTTGCAAGAATTGGTAGCTGAGCGGGTAATGGAATTATAATAAAAAAATTGCCCATTGGAATTGCCAGCTAACCACATACACAGATAGCAGGGCTGTTTCCACATGCAGACACAGCAAATTTCAGGTTCTCCCGTGAGACCTGCTCCTTGCTCTGGCGGGTCATGTGCTGGGTGCAGGTGGTGGTTTCCTCTGTGCCACTTCTTGTGGGGTACGAGATTCCGTAGACTGGTTGCAATGGGTGAGCGAGGGAGAGGAGCATGGTGAGCACAGGAGCTGTGCACCAAGCTGGGGGGCAGCAAAGCCTCTGCTAAAACCTGGGGGAATTTGGGAAGGAGCTGGGTGGCTCCTGTGCAGAGCTTTCTGCTGCTCCTCAAGAGCCTTGAAGGGGGAAGCATGGGGCAGGGAGAGCTTCCCCTCTGCAGTGGGAAGGTGTCTTTGCAGCATGCAAAGGGTGGAGAGAGCAGAGCATAGGGCTGGTGTGGAGAAGAGAGTGGAGAGATGCAAAACTATATGCTCAGGGAAATGCAAATAATTCAGTTGAATAAGGAAGACCAGGGTGGTGACTATTGGGGTTTCTGGGAACGCCACACAAAAGGCAGCCTGATGCTGAATTGCAGAGTGGTTTTGCACACATGAAGGAGGCTGGCTCAAGGGAAACACAGGACAGGAGTTGTGGTGTCAAAAACGGTGCCCCTGTGCCAAGATATATAATGAGCTGCACTGTTTATAAACTTTTTTTTTTTAATTGAAGTTTTAGAAGGGAGTTCCAGATACCACTAAATTAATATTGCTGCTCTGCCTCTTGGGTGGTGTTAGTAGGGTTAATGGATGGACTATGACCTTTAAATTAGGTTCAGGTGCAAAAGCAGATTTGATAAGTGCCACCCATGAGGTGGAAGGTAAAGATGAAAAGCAAAAAACTAATGCATTGAGTATGTTGCTTTGCCTCTGTCCAAACAAGCAGAAGAGAAGTAGTGGAACACTTAAGTAGTTAAAAAGTTACAGATAAAAATGAATCTTGCTTGGTTGGTTTGTAGGGCTGAATAGGAGACTCCCTGCCTGGTGGTGAAGATGCTGCTGTGAAGACTGAAAGCTGAGCTCTGTAAAGACCATGGTCTGCAGAAACCCTTCTACCGGTCAGCAGCAGAGAGATGAGGTAGATCCACTGGTGGGTCAATCAGGAGAGAGATTTGAGCCAAGTAAGGGCCTTATGGGGATGAGAGGGACTGTTCATCCTGAGTGGGTTCCTGCAAGGTGTTGGATGGAGCAAAATGGTGAGGAGAGGCACACAAAAATGCATGTAGTGCATGGAGACACCTTGGGCCATTCCAAAATGAGGTGTTCAGAGATGGCATGTAGACCTGAGACACTTGACCAAAAGGCTCTGTGTGCTCTCAGGGTGAGATAGTGGGCAGTAACAAACCCTTCCCGGAAACCTTTCATGGAGTAATGTCCATGCACATTGACCTTCAGTCACTGTGACCACCGAAGAATTGCCTGGTAGTTTGATAATGACAATTTGGTCTGAGTTTACATTTTTCAAATCTCAGATAAATCAGAGATTAATTTCAGAGGCTGATACTGCAACATGGGTAAACTGAAAAGCTCCTGTGTTTTTAACAGGGATGACTATAACATGAACCAACTCTCAGTGAGAGTGCAATGTTTTATCTTTTGCATGGACACCGGGCTACGCGTTTTGCGGTTCACAGCAGTGTGAGAGAGGTTTCAGACCTCCAATAGCTGTAACCCCATGGACCTGGCACAGAAGTAGTGCCCATGTCAGGAGGGGCTGACCGCACCAAGGCAGTTACATCCAAAAGCTGCTCCAACAAGATGAAGTCCTAGCAAGGACTTAGCACTAGGAGACAGCCAAGGACTGCAGGCTGTTTCTGACCAAGGCTTGTATCCTGATTGACCAAGTGATAAGGGAGCCTCCACAGATGTGAGAATTATTTAGGTCTAGGTCTTATTTCTAAAAGTTTTGAAGGCACCCAGCTGCCTGCAGCTAAGTCAGTGGCTGGTTTTCGGGAGAGTATTTTGGTATTTTAGGTAGGGACAAAATGAAGTGGAGAATTCATAGGTATCTCTGGGAAAAGTAAACACAGAGCTTATTTTATTGTACTGGAAAGTCTCATTCAGTAACTATCGATTATTCTTTGAGTGAGCTGACAAACACAATGTTATTTATGGGACATGAAATCTGTATTTATTAGCTGTTTAATCCCAGCAAAAAATGAAAAGTTATAACAGTCCACAAGTCCGAAGCAATGGAGTTAGCACATGGAATCAGCTTTATTCTTTCCTCTTTTGCCCATCCTCCCTGTTATTTGTCATGTTGTTAGCCCATGCTAGGAGGGAGAAAGTGGAGCTGCATACACCCAAACAAAAGAAATGACTTCACAGTCCACGACAAAAGAAACAGCCAAAAGAAATGTAGGGAAGCACTCGCTCAAGAAGCCTATGCTACGTCCAAGTTACATGTTGGGCGTCTCTTAAAACTAAAAACAATGGTTGACCAGAGAGCCAGGAAACGCATTTCCAAGTTGCAATCAGTTTTGCATATGCATGTTTTTGTACGACCATTTTGGAGCATGGTGTTTCAGCTCTCCTGGATTCTTTCTTGCTGTCCCCTTCTCTTTTCTGCTGGACAGACACCAGTCAAGACACCAGTCCTGGCTTCGCAGAGCAGATGTTCTGCAAAATGCTGCGTGGAAGGGTGTGATGACTGCAGAGGTTTCCCATTCTGCTCCTTGGACAGGACCTGCAAGAAATCATGCCTGGGCTTGGAGATCCTTTGATCTTCAGCACTTTCCTGGGGTACTTCTGCAATGATCTTTTGGTAGTTCCAATGTTCCTGTTGCTATGGCATTGCTCCCATGGGCCAGGGAGAAGCACTAATGAGTATTTTTCCTTCCTCCAAGAGTCTGATGGAGGGGACAGATGGAGCTTCTCACGCCCCGTAACTTCCCTGCCTGCTACCAGCCTCCTTGTTATGGATGTGAAGAGGCCGTCAGAGGAAGATGGTTGAGAGGTCGTTGCAAGAACTGATACCTGCCCTTGCCAGATCACTTCTGAAAATCCCTCCAAGGTAATTTTTTCTTTTACAGCTGTACAGACTAAGACTGGGGAAGCAGCATTAAGAGAAATAACTTCTCCATCTGCACTAGAAATGATATTGCGGCTATGATGATAGCTTCAGGCACGGGCACAGGCTGCCCAGGGAAGTGGTTGAGTCTCCATCCCTGGAGGTATTTAAAAGACAGGTAGCCGTGGTGCTTGAGGACATGGTTTAGTGGTGGGCTTGGCAGTGATAGGTTAACGGCTGGACTCGATGATCTTAAGGGTCTTTTCCAACCTTAACGATTCTGTGATTCTATGACTCATCTGCAGACAGAAAAGAGGAAGAGGGGATAGATACATATATATAAATATATAAATATATAAATATATATCTATTATGAAATAGTTAGAAAAAAACAGCTGAGCTTTGTGAACACAAACCTTTCCTTGTAATCTGTATGTGTGATTATCTGCTTTGTCATCTAAATGTGCAAACACCATAACGCTTTTAAATTTAACCAAAATAATTCTAAGCCTTATCTAAGATGACTGCATTTGAAAGCAGTGAAAACGTTAATGCTAACAACATATTTTTTTGTTCTCTAAATTCCTATCCTTAATTTAATATAATACACTGCTGTTTTAAGGGGATATTAATATTCTTTTCAAAGTGTTTGGGACTTTTACATAATTTAAAAAATATTTGCAGCTGTTTTGAATGTATCTGCAAGTACTGATAGACAAAAGGCATGGATATCCATAAGAACGTTGTCATAATACATTCCATATTAACGTAAGCAAAAAAGAATGTTTGCTCAGGAATACCAAAAAAGGTGATTGGAAGACCCACTTCTATGGCCTTAACATCTTCCTGCTAAACAAGTTACACTCCTTATTTTTTTGTTGCGTTCTTACTTAATTTGTTACTTGCATCTGCCTTTTATAATTAGCAGCTTTTTTGCATTTGGATCATCCATAAAGCTGAGATCGAGTCATTTGTTTTAGATTTCCAGAAATGATTTATTTGTACTGTAATGGGATGGAATCATACAGTGTTTCCCATTTGTTTTCAGACTTAGTTCAGAGTATAGTTTAATCTCTCGTAGTATATCTGGGAGTGCTGATTCCACTCTCATGTCCAAGACCCACAAATCTTTTCTTTCACGCTGTTTGCACCTTTCTTTCACTGCATTAAAATCGAGGTCCCCAGGTCAATATTACATTAGGGAAAAAAGGGGAGAGATTATCACAGAGGCTGAAAAATTTTGCTCCTGGCTAAATGACTACAGGATAGTGTGCGCGCGCGTGTGTGTAAGTAATGTGGTAAAGAGCAGGGCAAAATGCTTCTGGAGTAAATTTCTTTTCCCCTCTGTGCCCTGCTTTATTTTAGAAGTCCTGACGGAAGATGGGGTCTTACTTAGGCTTCATTTAGTGCATAGATACAGCAGGAGAACCTCTTTGGAAGGGGGTATCCACTAAAGTTACTTTATTTTCCTTCTTTTCTAGTCATTGGGATGCTATACAGATGTAGAAGATAGCAGTCTTTTCCTATAATAACTGACAACTGCGGAAACCTGGAAAAATAGGGTAGATGGGACCTCATGGAGCTGTCTTGTCAACCCCTCTTCCCACAGTAGGACTGGCCATAAAAAGAGACTTCTGCTCCTTTTCATCTTCTGTTCTTCCAGCCTTTAGGTTAAAAAAAAAACACAGCAACAAACCAACAACTAATAATGCTGGGAAAACAAGGGAAGCGACAATTTTTTATGACATACTGAAAGTTGTTTATGGCCGGGTTTGAGGGCACTTCTGCGTCCACGGTGCTTTATGGCAATTTTGATCAGTTGTTGCACCGATCTGGACTTATAATGAATGGACTGTCCCTCTCGCCGTGATAATAGAACATGAGAGTATAAAAACTTTGAAGTGCAGGAGGCAGCTGAAAAGAAAACAATAAACTATGTATATGGGACTAGCTTGTTGCTTGGTGATTAAGAGATGAGGACCCCGTAGGTCAGCTCCCTATAGGTACAAACAGATGTTTGCGCTGTTTCACAGCTGCTAAATATGATATAAATCCAAAGAATTTCTCATGTTTTTATAAAGTAAAAAAAATACCCAGACAGCAAATTTTTGGTCATTCAGATACTCTTACCAAATGACATCTGGTTTCTGTACTGCTTATTTAAGCAATCCTTAAAAAAATGTTTGCCAAGGGGAATAACTCAAACCTTTTAGTTCTTCACCATATATAACTGTACAGTTTAGATTACAGTGTAGCATGCAGAGTTTATTATAAGCAATGCAGTTCTTCATTTCTTAGCTAGCGAGTATTACTTTAAAGAAAATAGGATAAATATTATGTAATTAGTTCAGGGAAATTCATGTATAGTTACATTTCAGAGTACCCTAGTTTCAGATCCAAATGATGACAAAGAAAATGAATTGTTTCCATATGTTAGGAGATAGCCTGACAGTTATGAGCAGAGAGTTAAGGCATAAAAATGCAATGGGGCTCCCATTAAATGGAAAGAAACAAAAGCAGTAAGTGGAGAATTGTGATGTGAAGGTGCTCTGAAGGCACCGTAGCTGCCGTCAGGGCCAAAAGAGACGGAGAAACGTGCAGTTTCACAAGCAGGAGATCAAAAGGTCTTGTGCTTTGGTTTGCTGATGTCTAATGAGATGTGAATTTTGATTGAAGTTGTTGCTTTGTTTGTGCCTACTTGGGAATTCATGAGGGTCTTCTGGATTCTCTGAGGTCTAAGAAAGGGTTGTGTCTATGCTGATGCCATTCCTTCAAGGCATGCACTAATGAGTCTGCCACTCCTACCTGGCCACCTACTATCACAAAACATATGGGAACTTAATACCCTCAAGACCTCTCTCTCTTTCTGCCAAAATTGGTTGAAATTGGCTAATGGGCTCAAAAATTATTTTCTTTGGGACCGAGAAGGGACAGACAGACTCACTCTTAGGGAACATAATTGCCTACATCTCATGTGTGTTGGAAGCCAAGCTAAAAATCTCAGTATTAAGCTTATCATATAAATTATATATGCATGTATTTTACAGAGAAAGATTTATTGCCTTCAATATTTAGGCATTTTATGCTTTTGAAGTAATGCATACTTTGATCCAACAAATACTTACACTTTCAAGTCTCTCAGTGTATGGAGGGTTCAATAAGACTGCTTTCTTTGAGTAAAGATAAGTCCCAAACAACTGAAGAACCTTAACTAGCGTATGATCTATCTGTTTTCTCTATGGCCTCCTCTGCCTTTGGGACTTTACTATTTCAAAGGATTAAGGCTACAAAGGGTGCAGTGCCCACTAGGACCCTTGAGGCTTGGTCATTGCTCTATTCAATGGTCTCAGACGGTGTGACTCAGTGACTTCCACCCTTTTTGAATTGGAGGATACGCAACTTTTTCCAGTTATTTTGAATCTAATGAGTATGCTTTTCTTCATTTCTTTTCACAGGCCTGCCGGTTACTCTGCAGATGGAAATTTACACGTCCACAGTGACCATTAAATTTCTCTGTATCTGTGGTCTTTCTTGAGGTGCCTAGTAATCAACAGCTTTCTTCTGTCTCTTTGTCGAGCAATTCCAGTGTAACAATTACCATGAATCATCCATTTTGTATATATCTCAATGACTGGTTGGGCTTATTTTCACATGAATACACACATCCCATAGTACTGCTTGGTAGCTAGAAGCAAAATGTGGTCATATGTTCTGCAGTAATGACATGATTGCATTTTTGTCTGTATTTTTTTGCTCTTCTTGATTTGGTCTATCGCCACCATTGCGAGATGCACTGGACTAATTGCCCATCAGATGACAGGAAAACGTGCAAGTCCTTGAAAGTGGAAGCTGGCTTATACATATGAGAATGGAACAAGCAGTGAGTTTATTCTCCTTTGTAAGCTCCTGCAAAAGAACATGCTATACTACAAACCTTCTTCTGGGGTTGGAGCTATTTATTTTGTTCCACTTTTGAGCAACACAGTGGGATCCTGCTCCAGGGCAGAAAAGCCACACACTGCTGCAGTGCAAGTATTGCTGCAGTTGTAATTAGTGGTAATAACAACTATTGTGGTAGCAATCATAAGAACTATTAATAATACGACTCTAGTTTAATCACAACGGTCCTCGTACATGTGCTATCTTTACCCTTTGCTTTTCTGAAGCTTTTGCAGCTTGCTTTCATTTTATTGCCAGTCTTATCAAACTGGGTATTGCCCAAACTGGTACATTTGCAGGGTATTTTCCTGTCAAATAAACAAAAAAAAACCCCAGTGTTTAATTTGTATTATTCATCTCTGCTCTTTCTCTAGCCAAAACACAGATTTGCGCCTCCTGCCGCAGTCCCACAACTTCCTGTTTAGTAGGAAACTTGATTAACTTGTTGGCTCCGTTGGTCTTGAAGGTCTTGCTTTTATTAGGAAGAAAATTGTTTGTTCTGCTTGCACAAGATTTCTCTGGGAAAAATCGTTCACAGTCAGGTGTTTCAGATGTTGCTTTTGACTCGAGTGAGCTAAGAGCGAACAACCACAGGGGCAATTCCTGGAGAAGACACTGTGCTTCAACATTTCCATGGGTGTTACCAAGCTGAGATAAACTCAGTTTGCAACTGGATGTGGTCCCCTAGGGGGCACCAGGCTTTCTCTAGTTTTTAAAAAGGTATAAGCATGTTGCAATAAGTGAACATTGAGGGTTTTTTTTGTCTAATTTAAATAATCAGACTAATTCTTGCAGGTGGAGGGAAATGAATCTCACAGTTGTGTCTTGGCCTCTGTTGACCCTGTGGAGCTCCAGCCAAGGGCCTGGAGGGGTTTGACCATTATGTTTTCACTCTTAGTTTTCTTTTCTGCCTGGTGTGTAGCGATGTGCTCTGGCAAGGGGCTGGGGGTACTGACAGTGTTTGGCACAGAGGAGGAAACCGATAGCTTTACACGTCTTGAGAGCAGGTCTGGTCCTCCAGGCTTCAAACCAGAGACCTGCATTTGATGGAGGAATTATTTCTAGGTTTGGTAGGTCTTGAGAATATTTTATCCTAAAGTCACATTGTCATCATGTAAGAAAAAGTTGGTTTTTAAAGAGTTCTGGTTAAAATTTTTTTACTGTTTTGATGTTAGGGTATGCTAGACTTCTGCTACAAAAAAACGCAGAAGTGGGAAAGAGGGCTTTTCAGGTGAGGCTTACATCCGTGTATAATAATAGACCCAATAAGAACTTAATAAATCATTAAAATATTATCCTTCCTGTAAGAAATGCAGCATATTTGTGATGGGGCAATGTGCTACCGTGCATTCAACTGCATGGTCTTTGTAACTCCTGGACATCTGTAAGTAAATACCATTTCTGTATACATTACAGGAAAATCTAAAACTTTTAAAGTAAAATCAGGCAGAGGTATTATTTTAGCAGAAAGCTTTTACATTGATATGCTGATGTTTGCAAATATTTCTGTAAGAATAAACTTCTCTGAAGAAGTCAGCTCTAAATAAATAAATGTTGCAGCAAACGAGGAATACCCTGACTGGGTGTACTCCAGCAGTTGGGGTTCGCTGGATGAAATATGTTACAAATCTTCCCAAAAACAAGTGATGTCAGGCATTAACTACAAACTGCCTTTTCTTAATCATCATCACAGTAATCTGAAAAGGTGGAGAGGGGAACATCTCAGGCTCTTTCATTAGCATGAATGTCACCAATGCTTGTCAAGAAGCATGCTCTCACCAACGCTTTGTAGTCAGGCTACCGTATGGTGTAAACATTTAATGTGATGGAATATGTCTGTTGGTTGCAGACTGAGTTTGACATTTTTGCTTAATTCACCATAGCCATGTGAGGGGAGCGCATGCTTCAGACAAATTCCACTGGTGTTATTGCTCTGCACTGTTGCAGAGGCAACACTTCTAATTAAAGACTATCTCCACATTTGGCTTGGCAGCCAAAATAAACTTCTAGGAGTTTCATGCTGGATAGCTTTTATCTCCACTGTGGTGGTGGGCTGGCTTTCCAGCAAGTGCAATTACAAACGCGCGGGGAGACCAAAGACATCATCAACATTTTAGGGGGTTGGTGTTCAGTTACCGTCTTTCAGCATTGCATTGGAAAGTCCCATCCCGTGAGGTTTCTTTTACATATGACTCTCCAGTAATATTGAGAGGGAAAAGGTTTCGGCTCGAGGAAAGATTGAGAGCTGGGGTGTGTAAGAGCATGAGGAAAAGTAGGATATTTGTGGAGAAGCTGTGGAGTGACATACAGGAGTCTCATGTATAGATCTTGGGGGGGTTTGTGTCCCAAAGCAATAGACTGGCTTGTTTCAGGACATCTCATCTCAGCTTGACCAAAATGATGCTCAACAGAGGCATGGAGGATGCCCACATTGGTGGCCGTGGTGCACACTAGCCCTCTTCAGCCAAAGGTGGTGTCCATACCATGACTTGTAGGAGACAGCTGCATTTGGAATGGGTTTTCAGGAGTGCCTCAGAAGGAGCTATAAATTTGGCACTGAAATCAAATACCAGAGTTCATCCTTTACACCTGCGTTGATATTTGCTAACCCATTGAGTTAGGCACCAAGGGAAACACAAGCTTTCGCTGGGTGGAAAAATCTTGCAGAGCAGAAGAAGAAAATGTAGCTTTGGATGATGAAAACGAAGACCAACGTGGTTCCTGGGCCTCCTGACTCCCTGTCAGAAGAAACAAAATCCCCGAGCAGCCCAGCATAGATTGAAATGTGCTCCTCATGCTGTTTTATGTAGGGCTTCGTTATTTCTCCGTCACCAGAACCGATTGCAGTGACACCTCTGGAGCTGGGCAGACCTCACCCCGTGCCGAATTCCTTTCCGCTGAGGCGTGCCAGCAGCCCACCCCGCACTCCAGATGTTGCTGCTCTCTGAGAAATCAGAGCTTAATAAACCAGGCTCACCCTTCCTCCTGGGGTGAACCCAAAGACAGTCAGATATGGAAAATTGCTGCTCAGTACCACGAACAATGTACTTGGTCAAAGAGCAGTGCCAGCACTTTGTCTTAATAGAAGAGAAAGCCGAGACGCGCAGTGCAAAAATCCGAGCTGGCAGCAGCCAGCGACTTTAACATACATTGAAAACTATCCATGAAAGAGCACACTTAAACCAAGAGAAAAAGCCTGGAGGTATATTTAGACAAACTGAAAAAGAGCAAGCATAGGGAAAAAAAAAGTTGTTGTGTGGCTTTAATAGGTTACATTTTTCCCAGCCTGTATTTCACTTGGGTTTGTTTTATTGGCTTATCATGAGCACATGCACCACAAAAACACACACATGCACAGGACTGCAAAAAAAATCTCCTGTTTTGCCTACACAGGACCCAGTTTTATCATTGCCCAGAAGTATTGGAGCTCTGCTCCTGTATGCTTTTGGCCATCACTGAGGGTTTGGGCAGAGGTGGGTGTCGGACAGGCCCTGGATATTTATGTGCACAACCTTGTGTGCTCACAACATTGCCGCTTTTGCCGAGCTAAGCGGCTCTACTGCTGGCTCGTTGTCTTCTTCTCTGCTTTGTTTTCCTGGCCTCTTCCTCCCACCCTTCACAAACCAGGAGACTTTCTTCCTTATGAGAGCCTGAAGAGTCAGGAAACACAATGTCCCCCCTTTGCTGGGGTAGGGTGACTCAGGACTGATGTAGTCACTTACCGAAAATCACATTGGGAAAGTGTGTCTAAGCCAAGATGTGCACCCGGGATCTCACGTCCTGCTCTTGCACAACCATCCCCCTGACATGCTGAGCCCTCTCTCCACCGGGTTCCATTCTGCCCAGTCCCACTTCAGGACCCAGCAGAGCTCTAGGCACTAAAATGCCACTCTTGGCCAGGCTGGCAAGTGCTCTTGGCGCTCTTTGTCATAGGGAAGTCATCTGACGTTGAAATAAATGGACTCCTCATTACTGGGATGGTGACCAAGATCGGAAGGGAGTGTAGGGGACATCCGTCCGGATCCAGGCATTGTGTCCTTGGGTGCAATACCCCGCAGACACGGAGTGACAACATTTCTCCATGAAGAGTCTCATCAGCTACCAGGGCTCGATTTTCAGTGAGCTGCTACTCAGTGGAAGGTGCTGGAATCTGGCCCGGAATAACCTTCCTCCCTCCAATTTCTTCCTCCCTGAAGCTGCAGGAGCCTTTCTGCACTCCCGTTCTGCATGGACAAGCCCAGGCCCTGGGAGACCAGTGTTGTGCACATCCTGAGCTCAGCACCAGCCCATAAATCTCTCTGCTGGATCCAGGCAGTGAAATGTGAACAAAGGAAACCACCATGCGGTGGGGGGGTAGGGTGGGGAATCGTTCTGGCACCCTCCTTGCTCGGAAAGAAGTGAGAAAACATGGCTTTGTGTTGCTGTTGTTGTAGTTGTTGTTTTATGGTTTCTACAGATGCTTCCAATAAAAGAATTGTGAAACTATTCCCATCGGTGGCCTGTCCTCTACCCGCAATAGTGACGGAGAAGATTGCTGGATTTCCATCAGCAGAACAATTTGAGTGTGGACTCTACTGCTACAAATTTAAGAAAGCTCTCCATTCGCTGCTTGCCAAAGAAACAGGTGATTTTTTTTTTTTTTGAGATTGGCAAGTGATGATGGTAATCAACTGCAACTCAAATGCTTGTGTCTTAATGCTTCTGTTAATATGACTTTCCTTCCTTGTCTATGATTTGTTGATTATTTTTAAGTGCTCTGGGGCTTAAACCATGGTCTCTGTCTGTACTAATATTTGTAGCTTCCTGGTGCGCACCAGGAAAACGGGCGAGACCATGGCAGATGAGTCATTAGGGAAGGCGTTGAGCATGGATGTAGAGCAGATGCACTGTTGATCAACCCTTTCTCAGGAATGAAGCAACAGTGCCGTGGTTTAAAGACAGATATTCATCCAGGGTGAAGATCACATTTTCATTTAAGAAGAAAGTTCTCAAGTGAAGTGGATGGATAAACAGTTAGCAAATGCTGGACGATACATTCAATCCATAAAACACCATTCCTGGTCACAGCTTTTCAGGAACCAGTCCCGTATTTGATGATTTCAAATGGGATTTGGGCTTGTAAAACCAGTATTTGGGCATGCAATAGCTTTTCTGAGAACCACGGAATTTTTCCAGATTTTTTTCAGTTCTAAATGCACTCATTTTATAAGTGAAATGATGTTTTCCTTCTCTGCTTCCCCCGCCCATGCTTGGGTCTGAGGATCCCAGCCCTCAGCCACACTTCCGTAGGCTTCTTTAATGAGGTTGCAGAGATGTCGCTGGTATGGCGATGGCTTGGGTGGTGTGGAGCTCTGGAAGAGCTTGAGCAGCAAGGGCTGTGTCTGCAAAGGAGGGAAGACATCCTGGAAACAGCTCAGCTCTGGCTCTGGGGCTGGACTGCTGCACGCAGAGCCAGAAATGAGACCTGATCTCTGCTTGCCGAGGTGGAAGCAAACATACGGTGCTTTGAGTTTGTCCCTGTCGATGAGCATGCGTGTGGTCAGCATCTTGCTCAGCTGTTTGAAGGTCTGAGTCCTAAAATATTAGAAAAGGAGATAAATAATTGAAAGAAAACAAAACAAAAAAAAAGGAAGAAGAAAGGAAGAAGAAAGCACAGTGATTGCAGCAGGATCTGAGAGGCTCATGCTGGAGTGGACAGGCATGACAAGGGCACATTTAGCAACTGACTGTTCTTTACATCACAGGGCAGAAATATGAAAAATATGAAATATGTAGCAGGGCTGGATAAAAAGGAAAATGTAATAAGAGTAGTACAAAGAATGCCACATACTCCAACTGCATCTGAACTTGGCAGCAGCAGACCAGGGAAGCCCATGTAAATCCTAGAAGCATGTTAAAGGCATTTTCACCCCACAAAGACTGACACGCATGAGAAGTATCTTTTCAACAATGTCAATCAAGAGCCTGGAGAAATAATTTACTAATATACTGCCTAGCAGGCCAACATGGCTGACTGGAACGATATTCACATCTTGAAATGGGAATTAATTTGGAGTAGGTTTATAACGGGGGCAAAGAAGTGTGAAGATGTAAAGTCTGTGTGAACAAGCTTGCATATCGTTGCTGAATTTAAATACAGTTAGCAAAGAGAGAGATTTCATCAAGGGGCTCAAGGAAAACACGACAGCAGAAGGAAAGCGCAAGAAAATGAAGCACAGACAATAAAATGCAAACCCAGACCAAGGGGTGCCGTGGAGAAAGCCATAATGGAAAATGCTCTGGGTATTGTCTAAATCACGTGCAAAGGAAATTATTATCCAGGCAAGAAACACAGTGCTCGTGTGTGTGCAATGGGAACCAGCTCAGTGCACCAATGGGAGCGGAGTAAGACCGGACGCAGCAGTGCAGAGCCACGGTGCCTAGGACCCCTGCGCCTGCCCTCGCTCACAGCTGCGCCCACGATGAGCGAGCCTTCCTCCCAGCGAGGTTTACTAGCTGAGCCCTCACTTCTGGAGGCAGCACGGTCATCGTTTGGATGTCTCTTTGGCCTGTTCTTTGTGTATTGTAGGCATGCCAAGATCTGCAAAGACTTAGCTACACTGGTATTTTTTCCCTTAAAAAAATATACTTTCTAATTTATTGAATTAAGGGATACATATTATTTTGCATTGAAGGGGATATAGTGAAATGTTAGCATGCTAATTTATTCATATTTAATTTGGCTGTTGCAGCAGGAAATACTAGAATATCTTCCTGAAAAAGAGGTATTGTGAGACACTCACGGACAGGGCAAAGGGTTTTAATCTTTTTTCCCATGTAGGTCCCTGTCAGCTTCTGCTGGTTGGAAAACTTTAGCTTAGAAATAGTTTATGGAGCCACTTCCCCCAAATGTTTGTGGTGCCTAACTTGATCACAGCCAATGTGTGATCACGTCTAGGAAGGAGGTAAATGCTGCAGGCAGGATAGGTGGGAACTGTCTGTAGATGCAGGACAGAAATACAGAGGAAGCACTGCTCCATCTTTATGCTTACTCTTTTTTCTTATGTTGGAGTTCTGGAAACCCTTAATGTAAGTTATAATTTGCCTGATCCTGCTTCCCAGCCTGGGGATTTATGAGCCAGATGGGAACCCCATTGGTTCCTGCCATGCGTCAGCCATGCTGGTGGGGGTTTGCTAAAACCCCAGAGGGAGGGACACAGCCCTGATAGTAGGTGTCTAGAGTCAGGGAGAACATGACTTGCCCTGGTGAGGCCTCCTCCATCGACTTCAACAGACACTGGATGGAATCCAAGCAGGGTAAGGGGGTGGCAAGTCCATGATGACCCCAACCCGACCCATGAGCACCGCACCCATTGCAGCGCTCTCCAGTCTTGCTCCTGCCAAAATGGAGGTAGGAAGTCAAGCAGAGCCTGCTGAATAGCAAAGGATGGTGCTGCCCACAGCTGTTGCTTGCTCATGTTTGATGCCTGTGGGCCACGGAAAACTGGGGACTTGCAGCAAAATGAATGGGGGTGCAGGTCTGGGACTATCACAGCTGATTCTGTCACTGGCTTTAGGGAAGATCCTGCACCTCCCTGTGGCTAATTCCCTCCTACGCTTTCTCTTGCCTGTTAAAATCGTCACAGCTTTGGAGGAGGAACCGTGCTGTGCCCCATACCAATGCCCAACATGAAGTCTATTGGGACAGCTGCTCTCCCAACCACCCACCAAATGGCTGAATTCCCCAGAAAAGACAAAGACTTATTTATGCTCGTCCCTCTTAAAGTACATATATTTTAGTCCTGGAGGATTTTCTGGCAATAAAGTTTTCTTCTGAGATTCCTAAATCACGAGGTACTTAGACTCTCCAGACCATGATGCCCATGGACAATATTTGCACTGTAGCTTGACACATCTTTCTGCTTTAGAATAACAGAAAAACATGCAGCTGGGACCTGCTAGGCTGCGAGGACTTTAAATCACCTGTTTTTTTTTTTCCAGAGGGGCAGGTGCAGCTCAGATTATCTGCAAACTATTTTATTACTTAACAACATGGGCTTTAATGCAGTTAGAGATGCCTTTATTCATTCTTACACTCCTGAGTATTTTTGTGTAAACATTTTTCATCTGTGGCAAGCCAGTTTGTTTGTTGTGTTTTGTCATGTCAGAGCAGACTGTGATTAGACACTGAGATGAGACTACTAAATATTTTCAGATGTTTTCTATTTCCTCAGCGAAGAGCTGGATTTGAACCAAAGCTCTGAGGTGAAAGGGTGATGTGTAATATATTGAGACATCTGAAATAAAATAATGTAATGTTTTTAATATTTAAGAAGAAAAAGGCAGCAGTAAAACATTGTGGAAGGAGGAAAACATGAATACCTATATATTTTAATTTTAAATGCATGCAGATGTTGAATTTTAATCAGAGCATGTCAGAATCTAACTGTAACAAAGGCAAAAATGTGAGATCTGTTTTCTTGAATTGCTTCCATATTTTGTGCTCCAGATTTTTATTACATATAGCACTGCATCATCATATATTTATGTAAAGTGCCAGCATCCATTGACTTGGTGCATGCCTGATGGTTAGCATATAAAACACTTTACAGTGAAAAGTATATTCTTTCTCTCGGTATGTACAGTATATATTATATTATACATGCCTGTGCCTTCTTGCACAGTGGCAGAGTTCATTTTCACTGCTCGGTAGGTCTGGTGTTTCTTTTGGACCCTTCTACCTCTTTTATCAGCTCCAGAGGACTTTGCTGGTAAAGACCTTGGCCTGGGCTTCTGCTCGTGAGAAGTGGGTCTGGGGACAGGGAGAAGGCATGATGGGCTGTGCATTTTAAGGGGGTGATAAATGCTGGGCTTAGATAGTTGGCACAGATGGCAGATGTAGAAGCCAGGCATCATTTTACCCCTTCTGGTACTGTGTTTGCAGCAAAGCATCATCGGAGGGTCCTGCTGCCATTCATTACTCTCTGATGGGAGCCACAAAGCAGCAAAAGGTGGGAATGGAGGTGGTTTGGAAGTTCCCTGCTCTGCCCCAGCCCGTGCCACCCTGCCAGACACCAGAGGGGCAAATACCATGGCTGGCTGGGGGCATGGGTGCATGCTGCTGCCTCTGCTCCAGGGCTGGGCATCCCTGGTCCGAGACACCACCATTTCCATGTCCCTGGATTTGCTCTGAGCATGAACCCATGCTGTAAAATGCAGAGCCACAGGTTGCTGCCCTGCTGTGCAGGCTGCTTTTTGCAGAGCTAGGGAAGGCTAGGGTCAGTTTTAAGGTAGAAAAATAAAAATGTAGGAGACTAGAGACAACGAGGAACTGCCTTAGGCAGCATTGCAGCGAAGGGGATCAGATGTGCTGCAGGTACGCTCCTTTCTGGCAGCAGGAAAGGCAGTAGCATCTTAGGAAATAATTACATTGGTAACAGCTGAAGGCAGTGGTTCCCCAGCAGGAATACCTGAGCTGGCAGAGTAGGACACAGCCCCAGCACGGGGCCAAGAATAGCTGCAGCAAAGCCGTCCTGGGAACCCCTGGTCTCAAGGGCTGGGTCAGCCCATCTGGAGAGGTGGGCACTGGTGCGTGCGTGGGCCAGGGCAGCTTGGCCCAGGCCGATGCTGTTGTTTGAAACTGCTCCTCTGTTCAGGATGCCCCGCAGCTCTCTGGGGGGGTCTGCATCAGGGCTGCTTCCTTTTTTGGTTTCTTTTCTGGATTGCTTTTCTTCAATGAATAGATTTTTTTTTTTTTTTAAGCCCTTCTCATGCCTTCAGCTCCTGGAGTGAAACATGTGACCGCTCTTTGCTGATGTTTTTCCTAAAACAGTGATGTTTGTGGAGTGTCTCTCAAAAGCTGCAGCCCTCGCTGGTCTTGGCTGCCAGCTGCTCTGTCCGGGGAGCCTCCAATCCTGGGACTGAGGTCCAACAGCGCAGCCTAAGCTGGAGAGGGGAAGGGCAGATCCATGCCGTGCTGGTGCTCTGGGTTTTGGCAGGGGGCTCTGCAAGTTTGGGGCAGTGTAAAGACATACCTGAGGCTAAAAGTTAATCAGAACAAATTGATCTGCCTTTATTCCACCTGGCTTATTTAACTGACCCACGATGAATGCTCTCCCAGGGTCATACACCTTTTCCTCTCCTGTCTGTGGATATTCCCATTGGGTTGGAAACTCCCCTAGTTCAGCTGTGCTTGGTCATTCCCCCTATCCCTTGACCATCTGTTGGAGGCGGTGCACTTAATTGGAGATACCTTCAAAAACCTATTTCAAGTCTTTCATGACAGGTGAGATGGAAGCATGCAAGGTGGAATGTCCCTGTGACGGTTTTGGATTGCGCGGTGTTCCCACAGAGGAGTTATTTCCATCAAAGGCCTCACCCTTACTGATGTAGCTCTGGGGAAACAGGGTATACCATTTGCAGGTTGGATGTTTTTCCTTTTGCGTCCCCCTCTATCTCTTAATGTGTCCTTTCTGTTCATGCGGTTTCCTGACTCCACTTGCAGTGTCATAAGCTGGATTCATGAGTGTTTTATTCACTTTAACGGATGCTGTTAGGATGACAAGTGAGTGTGGGATTTCTGACCCTTTATGTGGAAGTCTTGACATTATTAGGGATCCAGCACAAACAGAAGGACTAGTCCAAAGGCTAGATTCATAAAAGCCTCTATGTGCCTAACTCCTAATACCATGTGAGTTGTTGGGAGCTTACGTGCTTGAAATGGACACCCTCATGCCTTTGGCTTTCTTGCAAGGAAGGCTGATCCTCTGCTGTCTCATGGGTGTTTGTGCTATTCTCCTGTGCAGAGCAGGCAGATACAGAGTGTGACAGCCCTAAAAAGATGTGCCAATTACAGGACTGGTCACTGGCAATGGGAGCTCCGGATTTGTGCAAGACCTGGGCACAGGCCTCCAAATTAACTTTAGGAATTGCTGATCTAAAGCCCAGGGCTTTTCATCCCCCCTGAGCTTTGTCTTCAGCCTTGCTTGTCTCGCCCTGACCCACCAGTTTCCCTTCCCTTCCCTTCCCTTCCCTTCCCTTCCCTTCCCTTCCCTTCCCTTCCCTTCCCTTCCCTTCCCTTCCCTTCCCTTCCCTTCCCTTCCCTTCCCTTCCCTTCCCTTCCCTTCCCTTCCCTTCCCTTCCCTTCCCTTCCCTTCCCTTCCCTTCCCTTCCCTTCCCTTCCCTTCCCTTCCCTTCCCTTCCCTTCCCTTCCCTTCCCTTCCCTTCCCTTCCCTTCCCTTCCCTTCCCTTCCCTCATAATTGCCTGAGCTGCTTGACCCTAAACCTGACTTTGACTCAATGGTATCAACATGTCCTGGGGAACAGCAGGATTTTTCTTGTGGGAGGGATACCAAGCTTGAAGCTGACCATGACCAGTAGATGAACTGGGTAGACCCAGGTCTGCCTCTGCTCCAGGGACTGGTATACATCTGACACCACCAGAACTTTGAATAAAACACCTGAGCAGTGATGAAAGCCAGGGCCAGAATCTGGCTCCTATTTCTGGTACCCCAAAAATATGCTCAAGGCTGGATTGCAGAGTTGGGTGCTCGGTGCTCCAATTCCTGCTGGGGGAAGGGTCTGGGATTGCCTGACATGAGTAGGTGTCCTCTCATCTAACTGTGTCTCATCTGATGCCAGGGCTCTCTCCCATGAAGACAAACCAGGACACAGGCCCCCAGGTGATGCCAGCTTGGACACCGGTGGTCTTACCTCCCTCAGGACCATCTAAGCGTTTGTGCTCTTTTGCAAAAGAGATCCTTGTCCTCACATGTCTGTATTTTTGCCGAGCTCCTGAAGGTTCTGGGATTGCATTTAAAGGCCTCAGCTGGGAGGTAATTCCTACCCCTGTTCTGAGGGACCAGGGATGCTGAGACACTGCTGGATTAGGAGCAGCCTGTCCGGCAGGACAGGGCTCTCACACCAGGGACGAGCCCCCAGAGAAGATGCTGGTGGACTCTGACTGTTCAGAAAGGCTTGTTACAGGCTCAGCAATGTTTTTTCTATCTTATCCATAATCTTCTAAGACATTTGGAGCTGCAAACAATCTGTTTGGTTCTGACCCCATGATCTTTGCTTGTACAAGACTCCCATTGACACCAATAATTTTCCATCCCTTCATTCCCAGTGACAGCAGCCGTTTTGTCTGGGCAAGAACTTTGCCATGAGGGCATGTACATTTTTCAGGGTTTTCTCAGGTAAAGGTTTTATTTTCGTAATTCTTTCCCCCGGTAGGTGCTGAGCTGTCAGAATTGCAGCTGTGCAGAATTCCAGCTTAGTTAAAACAATATCCTAAAGGTTGTGAAGCTGTGCTGCTTGCCAAGAGTGAAAATTGAATGTTCCACTCTCCCCACTTGACTATATTTAGTTCAGGATCCTAATGAAGTCTGTCTTTGTGTAATTTCACATCTACAGGGCAACTGTGAGAGAGGACTTCCTAATTCTGTCAGGATGCTGGCAGCCCTTATGCTGGGACAGTATGTCCTCTGGGCCTCCGCTGCGTGGCCGTATACACAGTACTAGATTGTGCCCTGCGTGCTATTGGGGAGACCCTTGTAGCATTGTCCTTTTTTCTTTTTTTTTTTCTCTTTTTCCTCCTTTTTTTTCCTCCTTGATGAAAGAAACCTGTGTGTATTGCAGCAGGTTAATTCCTGGTTGTTTTCCCTGCAGATATTTGATAATGATGCTGCTTGGCGATAGTGGGTTTTATTGTACCACTGTTCAGCAGGAGAGTATTTTGAAGGGTCATCTGGGGCGAAAGTCCCTTTGCTTTTGTGCGGTGTCCAAAGGAACAAGCATGGGATGGTGAAATGCACCACGAAGATGCTGGAAATCTTCCCCATGCTACTCAACTGTAGAACCAAGCCATGGATGACCATGGAATGAAATAACGTTGGTCCTGTATTGCCATACTATTGAATATTGAATACTGAATTTAAAGCCTGTATTGAGCTCCTAAAGATTGAGCTCCTAAAGGGCAGGAGGTCCATGGCACTGGAGAGTGCTCACATACATAAAAGCTTGAGTCCTCTCCTTAAAAGCTTACTTTTTCAGCGAAAGTAAGTCCCTTTAAATGAAATATCATATTCCTTCATGCACAAAGGCTGAGGAGCCTTCAGTGGCTCTTTTCACAGCTTGAAGCTTTGTCTGCTGTGACCATAGTGGATTTAACCTGTGGGCTACTCTACCTGGGCCTTAAGTTACGAATGGCTGCACTTAAAGGGCTGGTTTTGGCAGCCAGTCAAGTGTCATCCCAAGCTCCATCATGTCTTGGGTCGACTCGCTGCCCCATCATGCAGGACTCTGGTGCCTTTCCCTGCCCTCCTCTGTACGCAGCTGAGGATTTGAGGCTTTGCCTTCTTCCTCCAACATCAGTGTTACCATCATCACAAATCGGTATGCAAAAAGTATGTAGAGCAACTGAAAAAAATCATAGCTCTGGGATTCTGCTGAGGTGTCTCAACATGAGGATAAGGCTGTGCTGGAAAGAGATTCGCCACATGGGAATGTCCCAGAGAAACATCAGCTCCCCAGGGTAAAAACCTGGAAATCTATGGAGAAAAAGGCCATGCAAGAGCTGTTATTGCACTTGTATTCAAGCAGAAGTGCAGGGCTGGGCAGCCTGCTGTTCGTCAGCCTTCTGGATATTCATCTCAGTCCCCAGCTGGCAGTAAATGTATTGTCGGATATCCCTCTAAAGTTGTGTAAGTTATTGCTTTCTTAGAGTGCTTTTATACCTGTGTGTATTTTTCTTCCTGTTCCAGCATCTTACAAAGCTCTCTTTGGAGACATTTGGCATTGCTAAATATAGTTTTGCAAAATTCCAGGACACGTCTTCACTTGGCACATGAAAATTAGTTAACAGACTGTCATGAGACCTTTCTTTGCTCTCCCACTGTTCTCACTCCCATGACACCTGACGTATAGCACACGGGTTCGCGAATGGCCTCGGGTTTGCTCTGTGACTCACCATTAATCAGGATGAGAAATAGCCTTCCCAGTTCATAAATTCAAGGTAAACTCAATTTCCCACATATTCTGTCAAACGGACATCAGCAGGCTGTTTATGTTAATTCATGCCCTCTTAAACATTGTGTTACGGGAGGCGAGAAGCAGTGACGGGGGGCTCCGGCGTATTGACAAACACGTTTGCACCTTCAGTTGCAGACCTGTTCTCCCTCTGCAGTCTCTGAGATGCATACGTAGCCCTCAAGCACAGTACAGATTGTTCAGTTGTCAAAACCACAAGCTAAATATTTGAGCTTCCATCACACTAAGTAAACATGTCCTATCTACACCCCAGCTGCAACGAGAGATGCTGAATTTGGGGATGAGCTCGCTGCATTAAAAATTCATAAATACCCAGAGTAAGCCATGACCACTTAACAGGGGATTGCTGT
Organism: Nipponia nippon; assembly: GCF_047370975.1. Taxonomy (NCBI): domain Eukaryota; kingdom Metazoa; phylum Chordata; class Aves; order Pelecaniformes; family Threskiornithidae; genus Nipponia; species Nipponia nippon. The sequence continues at coordinate 28,191,879 of NW_028262302.1, forward strand.
AAATAGCTGTAGCTGTTGAGCAGTGGTATGAAATTAAATCATAGGGAACAATAGTGATTTGAGTGGTATTTCTGGCTTTTTATGGGGAAGGGAGGGCAGCAGAGTGAGTGCTTCGCAGCACAAATCACAAAGATGGCTAGCTCTCCCTCAGTACCGCCAGTGCCTCGGAAAAAATCAGAAGCTGAGCTGTTCTCCCCCAAAAGTTCAATGTATCAATGAAAAAACTCAGGGCAAAACTAGAGTTAAAGAAATGTTGATAGAGGAAGAGGGAGTCAGGAGAAATGAGTAACTGTGGGTATTGTGCAGGGTAGAAGTTCTTTGTTAGGTTATTATAGTAGAGGATTAACTAAAACTCAGGAGGGACAGACATGTAGAAATGAGGTGACGAAAAACCAGGTGTTTTCTTCTGTAGCACCAGCTCTTATGGGATCCTTCCTTACAGCTATCTCACCTCTGCTTTTTTGGCATGCCAATCACCGAGCTCTTAAATTTCCCACCCACCACTTTCCAAGTGGAGCTTTAGCTGGATTACTTTCAACATTTCTCCGAGTGCCTGCGGCATTACCAAGTTACTCCCAGGGACTGTGTCCAGCCTTCATGGAAAATGCACAGTGTCTTTCCGCTGGCAGACAGGGAGGTCGGATGCTCTGGCTGTGCTCAGCACCCATTGCACCACACATCTTGTGCCTTGCCGAGGTGCGCATGTGCCTTTCTATTTGCTGACCTGCCATGTGTTGCTCCCACTCCATTCTGGATAAATCCTGTTTAGGGTTTCTTTTAGAAGACATTATTGTTAAGAATGAAGCATTAAAAAAAAAAAAGTAAGGAGATAAATTCTGCACTCTGCCATGCTTGGTGAGTTTGCTCCATCGTTTGCAGTATTTTTATACATCTGTGGATGTGGTTATCACGTATACCTGAGCAACTCCTGTTCTACTCTACTCTACTCTACTCTACTCTACTCTACTCTACTCTACTCTACTCTACTCTACTTTATTCTATTCTATAGAATATTCTGGGCTAGATCATAAGATCTGGCTGATACGTACTCATTGGAAGGCTGGGAAGCTATTCACCAAAATTTTTTGAACGACAGGAGACTGCTCTTCATGTATCCCTCTGGACTCAGTGGGGACCAAGGAGTCTCCCTGGTTGTGACGCAGAGCCGGGACCTAATTCAGTTGTTCTGAGTTGTCCCTTAAGCTGCTTCTCTGGTCCTTTGATCCTCATGACCCACAGACCAGAGGCTGCTGCTGCTTTGAGACCCATGGGAGCACAAAGGACAAGGACTCCAGGTTTGGAGGTGCGGCATTTCCCTCCCATCGGTTGTAAAATGAAGCTTCTAAAAAAGCATTCTGCATAGTGCATCCCCAGATGGAGAAGCCAGCGGGAGCCCCACGGGCAGCTCCCAAACTGCCTCTCGGACTCCAGAAAATTGAGAGAGGAAGCAGTTAGCGCAATAACTGGAACAATCCATGTTACCCTTCCCAGTCAGCTCTAACACAAAAACTCAGCTGGGCTCCAGAGCAGCAAATGCACATGCACGTGGAGATGTTTAACCCCTCAGCACTGGAATAAAAGCATTATCTTAATTTACTCATTCAGATGCTTTTCTTCATTGTGCTGCATTTTTGCAGTGTCCGGATGCTCTCCTTCTCATACAGAAGCATTTTATAGCATTAAGGGGAAAAGCATCGAGAAAAGCACATGTTTGTAGGAAGCTTTCTAAGTTATTGATCTCCCAGGAGGGTAAAAAAAGGGAGATTCTTTGTATCTGGGAACTCTTAAATTCATATTTATACGCTTTTCCCTAGGGGCAGGATTTATTGTCAAGTAACAATAGGGAAACAGCATGATTTCAGCGAAGACATTTGGGCTAGTGAATGTTGGAGTGAATTCCGTTTCAGCATTAGTATTTAAAGTCAGGGCTGCTTTTTAATTGCTTTAAAAATACATCCTGAGCAGAAATGTCCCAGTCCAGGCGCTGCTGCTTAGTGGCACCAGTGCAAAATTTCTTGCTATACTGCGACCAAAGGGCTGCGTGATGTCAACCCCTGAGATTTGCATCTTAGTGAGAAATAAAACAATCTGTGCATAGTATCTGAGGGCTCAGATCCTTTCAAAACCTTCTGTAACTTCTGTGCATTTGAAGAGATCTTCTCCTTTCTGCCTTTCCTGGGGGTTGCCCACTGACCTGGTGTGGGGCGATGCTGGTTGAAGCCCATCTGCTGAAGCGTGCCGGGTACCTCTGGGGATGGAAGCCTCCCTGCGGATCCCACCCCGCTGGCAATGGGGCACCGTGCCTGCCGTAATTCCCCCCATGGTGAGCTGAATTGCCGACACACAAAGCCATCTGCCTTCACCATGGGGCGGGTATTTTATTAATGATGAGGAATCATCCTTGTCACAGCAGCGGGCTTGTTTTCCGTGTCCTCTTCCAGCAGTTGCTTCTGAAAAAGCAGTGGATGACTCCTCTCCTCTCCCTCCACCTGCTCCCCAGGCTCTTTGCAGACCGATGCTGAGGTCCCTGTGCCAAGCCCTGTCGTAGCTCTGTGCACATCCCCACTCTTGGGTAACCCATCCTCTTTCTTTCCACTAGGAAAATATTTTCCAGGCAGTCTCAAGGCTTATTTAAAGAGTTAAATCTTCTTGTGCCCCTAGTGCCACTCTGCAAGCAGGCAAGGATAAGGGACAGGGAAACCTGACCAGGCAGGTACCAATTTATCCCAAGCCCTGTCCTTTCTGTGCTACCCAAGGGGAGACCTGCTCAAGGCAGAGTGATGTGGAGCTTTGTGCTGAGAAAATTTCCTTCCTACCCCCATGCAGAAGAGCTTTAGGGTGTCTGGGATCATGGCAATGCTCTGACATCCATGAGCCCTCTTGGGCAAGTGGATGGAGACTTGCGCTGCTGGAAGAGCCCACAGGAAAGCCAGCAAAGCCAGCTAAGAAAACCAAACCACGAGTTAGCAGTCGCGGTTCTGCTCTTCGCACGTTGCCTTTTGGTTGCTTCTCATTTGCAGCATCCACTGATGGCCTCCCGTCCCTACTGCGGCTGCTCTGGCCGCCGCTCTGGTACATGCGGCAGCTTGTGCTGCTGTCCAAGTGCCAAAGGGAACGTCTAATAGGGTATTGTTTGCGTGTGTTCCTGAGATGGAAGTGATTAACATAAAATACGTAAAAGGATCATGTCAGGAATTCTCTCCAGATCTGCACGGTTAGCAAGCCACTCTGTTTCGCATTACAGAATTACAGTATGTTCTGTAACTGCTTGGTGTTGGACACAGATTTGGGTCTCTTTCTCCAGTGTTTACAAACACGGATGGGAGCTGAGCAAAAAATGCAGCCAACTGCACATGTATTTATGGACCTCTATTCGATCAACACACATATACATAAGGGTAGTTACGTTGACTTCATATCACAGCACATACCAGCGGGTCCTTAAATAACCCCGCAAGACCGAGCTGCTCATCCGCATTTCAGATGTACGCGAATGACCTTCAAAAAGCTTGGCAACTTTTCGTGCTCTTAACTGATAGACATGCTCTTCATCAAGAGCCTGGAAATGTTGCTCCTTTGAGCTCACAATTAATTCAACACCTAAAATATGTGGAAAAGAGCTGCGCTGAGCTGGTGGGAAATTCAAACAGTCCCAGACGTGGGAGCCAATCAAGCTGCTAAAACATAAGGTAACGCTCAGGCTTGGATCTCCAAAGCATGATCTGTTTGTCGGCATGGTTACATTGCTTTTTGCCTCGTGATCCTCTTACACGAAACGGCCGGGGCCGTCTCCCTCTATCTCCACACTGTAGAAGTGGGTTTAGTGGAGAAGCACTAAAAAAAAAGAAGGGGAAAAAAAAAGAAAGCAAAACAAAGCCAAAACCCCCAAAAGTGTTACTGTGAAAGTGTCAGAACAACTGTCCTGGGGCTAATTTTACCCTGGGTGTAACCTTACTGACGTCAATGTGAGAAGGCCTGATTCACCCCTTCATTGCAGCAATTTTAAGCTGAGGCTTCTGGGAAAGTTGCAACAACGTTAAAGCTTGGTTCAGCATGAGATGTCAGCTTGGTGCGTGACTCCACTGATGTCAGTGGACTCACATCGAGCTTCATCTTTCCCACTGGAGGCTCTGAGAAATGGTAAGGAAAGTGCACAACGCATGACCCTTGTTGGGTGGTTTACCTTTACGCAGGCTATGTCTGGACAAGCAGAGCAGCCCATTGCCTTGAAAGCACCAGCCAGACCCAGTACTTGGTGGACCTGAATATGGTCCTTATATCTAGAGGGGGCATTTTTTGAGCAAGCCCAGTGCTACCATCCTCCTCTACCTTGACCATACTGGGGCCTTATTGAGAGAAAGCAATGTTCTTCATCATGAAATCTTGTCCTCCCTGAAATGTCATGTTTCTGCTCCTGCTTATTCTCTTAATTCTGCAAGCTTACCCTTAGTTTGTCCCACTCCAACTTTCACGTGGGACCTCTTCATTTCCACTTAACTCTACCACTCCACAAAAATTCAGCTGTCCTCTCTCTGCTGCTAAATTTCTAGCCTTGTTCTCTACTCCAGGAATGGCTCAGAGATCTCTCTCTTTGGCTGACCAATATTGCTAAAGCAATGTGTCTTCAGCTTTCTTTTCATGTTTTTCTGCTTCTTTCTTTGTTGAATGCCAAAGAAAGCATGGCCAATACTGCCTCCACTCTTGTGCATAATGTGCATTATCTTTAGCCTGGTCGTCTCTGTGCCCTTTCATCCAGGATATGGTCAATTCTTGTAAACTTTCTGCAGAACATCTCTAACAGACACAGTGGGATTCCTCCATTCACACAGCTAAGTCTGCCATCCAGGTTCTCGTTTCTTGTCTCGGTTTCTGCAATACCCTTTCCTCTGGTCTTCACATGCAGCCTTGCTTCAATGAAATCATCTGGTATACTGCTGCAAAAGTAATTCTCCCAAGCCCTTTGCTTGACCCTGTCTTGACTATGACCCCTCTCTTAGCAGCTTTCCCATAGCTCCTGTTTCTTCATCCCAGCAACAAGAAGAAGCAAAAACCAGGAGCTAACACAGCCCCTTTCAGTCTAACCCTTTTTCAGTACTGGAGGTCAGATGAAGAGATAATAAGGCTCCTGGTGCAGCCTAATTGCTCTTCTCTTTCACACTTGTGAAGAGCTCTCTGTAGCTTTCAAAAGTTATTTTCTAATTCTCTTTAAACCTCTCCTTTTATGGCTGTAGCCAGTATTGTCCTACTCTACCTGTCGTCTTCTCTTGCCTCTTGACTGACCAAGGTCAGACTTCTCGCTCAGCCTTTCTATGGTGCCTAACACAACAGGGCCGATGACTGCACCTCCCAAGGACTGTCATAACACAAGCAGGCAACAGTAATAAAGAAAAAACTGTTTTGATTTCCATGGAAAGGATGGGAAGAAAAAAATCTGTTATCTGCAACAAGCTTAGCCAAATGCGAGGATGCTGGAAAGGATCCTGATTGCTCCTAAAGTCACGGCAAATTTCTGCCCAACTTCCACAGTGATTTCATCCCTCCATGTTAAAGGGCTCTGCATCTCATTTACTTTCCCTCTTTTATTTATTTTATAATTGACTTTTTGAACTTCTGCCTGAATTGGAGCCAAAGCTGAGAGTGACCTAATTCCAGCATCACTTCTAGGATGTGAAGGCCTGGACCTTCCCAGTGCAGAGTCTCTCCATCAACTTTAGACATGACATTCAGACAGTTAAAAGGAGCCTGGGATCTGCACAGACTAATATCCCTGTCCTTGGGAGAGTGGTACAGCTGGACGGGGGACTTCATTGCTGGTATCCAAGAGAAGTGGCGTTGTCCACCAGTTCCCACAGCAATGGGTAAAATGTTTGCCCTAAGATGGGTAAATAACTGCATTTTCAAAAGTCGCCTTATTCAGCAACTAATCAAATACTTTCTTGGCCTTTTACTTTTGACTAAGGTAAACTCTGGGGGGACAGGGTTGTGGCTGGAGGTTTCACTGCTGGCTTTCTGGTCTAGGAGGGAAGCAGGGGAGCAGTCTGCATATTGAGGTGAAGAAAAGACGGAGCTTTTGCTTGCGTGGATTTCAGGGTCACCTGGATTTTAAAATAGTTAAGATATGTGCTAAATCTTCATAAGTCCATCAACATGAATGGTTGGTTCTACCTTGGTAATCTATAATAGTTTGTCTGTTTTGCGAGTTTTAGCAATAATGGGAGTAAATGGATAAAGACACAGATTTTAGATGATCTAGAGTTCCAACATTCATTCACTTTGCAGAACTGTGGCCCATGGCCCCTGCAAGACTTAAACAAAATATCATGGGCTGTAGAGCTGATGTGTGATAGCTGGAGGCTGTGTACCAGTTTGAAAAACCAGCTGGGCTGAAAAGTACATGCTCGCCTGAAAATCTTTCTTTATAAGAAATTGATCTAATGTGCAGGAAAAAAATCCACAGGTGAAACCCTGTAGCACACAGTGCATTTTTACATGGCATGTTTCTTTATTACAGTGGAGATGAGCTCGTTTTCTGCTGGTGGAAAGCAGGTCTGCTGAGAATTAAGAGGCACTACCTCAAGATTTGTCCCCTGTAAATCAGAAAAGAGGGAGATACTGTGGTGCTATTGAAAGGGAAGGGTGGGTTCCCTGAGCGGCGTAGCCAGATCATGAGAGCCAGTCATGACCATTTACAGCAGCTCCGGATGTGACCCAAAGCCTTTTTGGCTCCTCTCCGAAATTAAGCACTTCCGATAAGTCGGAGGAAAGCTCGGGCTAGATTTTATCTAATGCTCAGATGCTGCGCAGGACACGGAAGGGTCTGATCCTCACCTGCTGGAAATGGGAGTAACGCCACTGACTCACACAGCTCCCATTTCTGGGAACACAGCCCGAATTACTCATTTTAGTACACGACTGTTGGCAAAACACAGCATTGACCCCCAAATTGCGAGGGAGCTTGCTACCATTCAGCGAATTTCCAGCGCGGCGTACTTTGGCCCCATCACACGCTGCTAATCTCTTCAATGATTTATGTGCTCTTTTAAGTTTTAATTCTCCCTCTGTCATGAACCTTCCTCACTAGCAAGTTGACAGTTTAAATTAGTGTTTAGACATGGCTTTCATAATGTCAGCTTTTGTTTTGTCTCAGTCATCTGTTGGAATTCCTTCCATTGTATCTGAAGTGACTCATGACAATAAATGACTTCTTTCTTCTTTTGTTCTTAATCGGGAAAGAATGGAATGAACCATGCAATATTTGTAAAAGAGCAGTCTTAATTAGTCCTCAGCTGTAGCTAAAGATGCTTGTCTTGTCTCTTTAGCATATTAATGCAGGAAGCCATGCGTTCACGTGGGCAATTGCCATGTTCCTGAAAAGCCTTGTTACAAGCCAAATTCTCCAGCGTAAAGGTATTCCCCACCCGCTTCTGCACTGAGCCCTGCCAAATGAGGAGCCTGTGCCCCAGGGGCATTGTGTGAGGCTGCTCAGGCCTGCGAGGAGAAAAACGGGCACATTTTAGAGTGACTCATCTCAACGATTGGGTTTCTTTTTTGTTTTGTGCCTCTTAAAGGTATAAACTTTCTGTGGGGAAAGCTGGAGCCTCACCTCAAACCTCACTGCTGCTGCCGGTGCCATTTCCCCGCTCTGAAGGTGGTGATATTCACTGATGATGGACCCCCCAAATCTTTTCTGTTTGCACAGTTTTTTTTCTTTGCACTCTTTAGGTGGCTGAAACACCTGAGTGCTAACAAAAGGTTTGGGTAGGAGCGTGTGAGTATTTTGCACAAAATTAATAGTGACATCTTTTAGGGACAGAATACGGTTTTGTGTGGAAATGCAACAAGCTGGATCTTGCATTGCCGGAACAAAGTTGCTGCAGCCATGTCATCTTTCATACTCTCCTGGAGCTAGTGAATGGCAAAAGCTTTCTTCCTCTTCTTTTTCTTCTTCTTTTTTCTGTTCATCATGTGGGAGAAGAAAACTGATTCTCTAAGAAAGTGTGGGAAAATTGCACTGCCAGCTCGCCTCCCTGTTCGCTGCGCGCTTTCCTAGTCCATGTAGGGCCATGCTCACGATGCCAAGTTATGCAGTAATTGTAAAAAGCAGCTAAATAAAGGTTTAGGTTGAGAGCTGACTTTTTACTGATTGTGTTTTCAGGAAGGCCTGCAACGTGGGTCTTGGGATGTATTTGGAGCCGTCGTTGAGTTGCGGGCAGTAAGTCCTCTCCTTTCCATGAGACCTTGCTTGTCCGGTGGTCTGGGAGTGTCCCTTGCATATTTGTGTTACTGGAAAAGGGTTAGGCTCCCATTTGACGACATGCTGCCCGTCTGTCTGTCTGTCTGTCTTTCACTCCAGTTTTATGCCTAATTCTGACCTAATGAAGCAGCCTGGATACACCCCATAGAGCCTGCTGAGGTGCTTCCTATTTTAGGATATTAAAGGAGATGCTGCCACAGAGCAAAGCCCAACTGCAGAGGGTCAGAGGGAGGTGTTTAACAGTCAGCCCGTGACAGAGTGCCAAAAGAGGTCATCAGGGACCAATTTTCTCAAGATCCGTGAGAGCTGAGTGAACCTTCCTCCTACAGAAGACAATTGTGTTTTTCAGGGTCTGACCCAAAGTGGGTGCTTCTTGGCAAAGGAAAAATGAAGCACAGATGAACAAGGCTGTGATGAGAACACTGGTAAGAGCTGGGCTCGAGATGCCTTTTGCTGTGCATAACAACAGCCTCACTGAACCTAGAAACATATGAATAACACTACAAATTCTTCTGTGCCAGTACATGGTGCTCTTTATTTGAATAGTCTGTTTATATATACATACAGCTATTTTTCTTTTGCCCAGACCTTGTAACAAAACCAAATGTCTTAATGAACACAAGGAGAAAGCAAGCAGCTGGAGAAAGACATAAAAGTGTACAAACCCAACGAAGTCCCAGGGAAATCATTGCAACGTTATTCAAAGTAGTTTTAAAAGTAAGTTGTGCCTCTGGAATTGGGTTGAAATAAGTGCCGTGCATCTCATATAGTCTCCAAAACCGTTCCTACAGTTCATGGTGAGCTGTGCTGGATTGTACTGTCACCAGGAACATAACACCCATGGTCTTCTCTCCAGCTCTGCCCCCCACCTCTTGCCAATGAAGGTTTGGCGGATCAGTATTAAGGAAGTCAAGATTCGCTGGGAGAGGCAGTATCATTTACTGGCCTGATTGCTAAAACTGGGGAAAACAGATCATGTCTGGGGCACAAGACTTTCTGTAGTGCAGCAAGGCTTTGGACAAATGCCCAAACCAACCTTGGAAATCTGGGTTTTTGCAGGCACAGGTATTCTGAAAGTATAGTGTTATGCCTCAGCAGACTTTGGGCAACAACTCTTTTTTTTAATCTACAGAGACTGTCCGTTCTTTGTCCACCTACCATCACTCAGTGAATTTCAAAGGAAATTGTAAACTTGCAATGGCAAAGCCGGGGTGTGACAGTACAGGATGGGTTCCTTCCCTGTAAGTGAGCTGTCATATCTTTATTAGTGCCAAAGAAGTACTTGATACTTGCACAACCTTGCAAACCCCTGGTTTGATGACGTATGCTTGTGCTTCCCTAAAGCAAGAGTTGTCAAAGGACAGAAGTTCACTAATACTATTTTTTTCTACAGTGTTGTCAAATGTGTTCTTTGCTTGTCATCAGCTGAGGTCAACTGTTCCTTCCATCTGTGTTTATACTGGATTGAGACGAACAGGTCCTGACCACGATCAGAGCATCAGGGTGATTAGTAGCGCAGAGGTGGTGTGTACTTCTGCTGGAAAAGTTATCCAAAGGGTTTATCAGTTTGGCACAGTATTAACGTGGCTGGGGTTTTGCAGAAAGCTTAGCAGATTTGCATGCCTTTGAAATGTGGAGGAAGATGGGACTGACCATGTCTAGAGACTTCCAAATCCTTCTGCAAAACCAGATAGTTTTGTAAGGGCCTCTGAATGAGCACTTCATTACAGTTTTCCCATTGGCCTCAAAGTCAATGTTAACCTTGGCCCTGATGCAGAGAATATTGACTTTCAGGGTCAATAAATCTTAATATGGATCAAATTGGAAGTCATGTTTGCTTACTTTATAACCCCTTTCCAGTGCAATTACTCTTTACGCAATGCAAGGACGTTCTGCACATTTTTCCTCTTGGCCATTTTGAGGTGCATTACTCTTCTGCTAAGAGCCTGGGGTTTCCAAGACTCAGATTTTTTCTCCAAAGTTTTTTGTCACTGCCACTTTGATTTTGTGTTATTTATCTCATTCCACAGAAGGCAAACATTTTTTTTTTTACATTGGTTCTAGTGTGGATCCGTGTAAAACGACTGCCTCCTTGTGTAACCAGTCGTATCGCCACCTCCTGCGTCCAGAAACGGCACGCAATTGTGTGGGATGCTGGAACCACAAAAGGTTTTCAGATGTCCAGGATACCGAGCCGCGTTGCTGAACCACATGACCTATTATGCAGTCATTTTCTACGCTCGGCAGTAATACGAAGACTTACTAGTACTGTGTGCTTTTTGCTTTGTTTACATCAAGCAATACCTACAGAATTTTAATGAGCCTACAGTGAGTTGCCTATATAAGTAGTACGTGGCAGGGTGTGTACTGTTGCCATAATGAGGTATATATAACGTCTGGGGCTATGGAGGCAAGAAGCCAAAGGATGTTATTATTGCCCTTATAAATTTTTTTCAAAATAAATAAGATACAGAATGTTTCTTTTTTTGAAGAAAAAAAGGAAGATTTGTGCTCTGAATACTGACTGGGGGTGGGAGCAGGAAAAAGGAGAAAGAAGGGTGGGTTGAGTCACTTCTGTTGAGCACATGTGAACTCAGTGTACACATGTTGCTGGGGCTACAGTCAGGCCCAGATATGTCCAGGATGTGAAAGAAGATTGGGGGTTGCAGCGAGCAAAGCTAACAGGGGGAGGGTCCTGAACATCTTTTGTCCCATTACCCCCATGAATCCATCCTGGACCAGGCTCTGTAATTGCCTGCCTGTGCACAGGCTTCCAGGAGCTGCAACGGGGAAAGTGGTGCTCTTGATTCAGAAGGATCTGCCCATGCCCTAGTTGCTGGTGTCCTGGGTGACTGGTTGAGCTGTATCCATCCTTTGGGGCTCCTGGGTTGGGTTCTTGCCTTCTGCTCCCTCGCCACCATGGTGGGAAGGTGACCAGGTTTGTCACTTGCATGGTGAAGACAGAACAAATCCTGTATCCTATTTGCAAAATTCAGGATGAAATAGCATCCCTTGAAAAGTAGAAGGGTCCTTGTTCCAGGACTGCTTAGATCGGTAAGAGACATCCAGCGTGGTGGGAGGTGCCTGTAATGACAATAGTTCATATCATGTAAGTGCTTTGTCTCAGTTGCGAAGTTTGCCTCCAGGTTTGGCCTTTAGGAGGAGAGGAACCCCAGCTGCTGAACGTAGGTAATTATGGAAGGCTGCCCAGTGCAGGGGCTGCGCTGTGGCTTTCAAAGTTGACTCTACCAAAGGGCAGGCAGACAGCTCCATGGCTTGGCCCTTGTGGAGCAGCTGATTTGGAGAGCAAGGCTTGTCCCGTGCTTCAGCTGACAAATGCCGGGAATGGCTCTCAGGCAAAAATTGGTGAAGGAAACAAATGCCAAGGGATGGTGTAATGCATGCAAGAAAACTGCAGAGCAAGGTGCTGAGAACATCTTTCCTTCAGCTTGGCAATGTGGCACAGCCCGTGGGAAGCAAAATCCATGGAAGTGCAATAACCCCATGGCCATCCTTAAGCGGAAGGTGATCTCTGAGTTTGCATGTGATTAACATTACGTAAAACGCACTGAAAAGGGGAGGGAAACACCATGAGCCAACTCTATTTTCTGTCGGCCCCTTGACTTCAGGGACAGAAGGAAAAGATTAAAATCATTAGCAATTGGAAAAATCCAGTTTATTCTATGCATTAGCACTGCTGGCATGCAAACACATCTTCAGAGAGCAGCTGTTGTCTTAGTGTGCTTTAATCCTTTCAGAAGTAGCACGACAAGAGCAAGTAGGTGCACTACACTTTCCATTGTGAGCTCCCTGGTATTAATAAACCGGACAACTTTCCTGGGCAAGGGTTAGCCCAGTTCTACTTTGTTAACTTTTTGCTCTCTTTTAGCTACTGCTGAATGTACCAGAGCTTTCTCAGATATTTACAGAGTTTGGTGTATGATGGGGCAGTATCCAAATAGAGCTGGCAGCAGAAGACACACACAAAAAAAAGCCACTTTGGAAGCAGGAGGAGAAGAAGGGAAATAAAAACAAACCAAAACAACCTGCTGTCAGCCCTCGACATCAGTGCTGACTCCCTCTTCCCTGTGATTTCTTGGTTGCTCTTGTGACTTTCACCTAAAAAGGGAGAGGAGGAATCACCTTCATCCCTAGGGCTAAATTTAGAGGCAGGGCAGCGGATGTTGAGTGGGAACGTGACGGAGTGACTCAGATCAGTCCAGGAACCGCAGATGTGCACGTGCCTGTTTGTATGGCTCACTTTGTTATGACAGCCCTGGTTGTATGACATAGACCTCATGGTGACTGGGAGATACCGGTAAACGTGGGCAGCCCTCCAGCCAGCTCTCAGCTGAGCAAGGAGTAGACCTGTTGGAAACAGCCCTGGAGATCTTCCCATGGAGATCAGGTCTGGATAGAGAAGTGGGACAGAGGAGGATTAATCAGGTTTGTTGCTCAGTTCAGTGCGGAGGAAACTTCCCATTTCCAACCTGTGGTTGAACAAGATGACATGACGGTTGCCTCGGAGCAAAAATGCACACATGGCACTGGTCTTGGAAAGTATTCTTCATCAGTCACCTTGGTAACATGGATAGCTCATCAGCCCAGGATGTGATTTGTTATAATGCGATATTCAGCTTTTCTCTGAGCAAACCTGCCCTTTTTATACCTCTTTGCCTGGGGAAGGGGATCAGGAGCTTTGCTGAGCCGTGGGCTGGTTTGGGCGTCACTCAGCCTGATGAGACTGGAGGATGAGCAAGCACCACTGAAATGGGGATGGAGAGAAGCAGAAAGGCATAAAAGTTTGATCCAGCTCCCATTGGCAAAGGCTTGTGACACAACCTCTGTTGAGTCTAGCAGAGGTTAGCACACATCTCACAGGCTGTGGAGGAGCAGGCATTTGTAGTCACATCATCGGTTTAGGAACCTCCAGGGTGGGAATCAACCTGCTTAACATCTGGATGGTGCTTTAGCAGTTGGCTTGACCTGGGAAGGCACTTCATCCCTTTTCTTTCTGCCTGCAAAGCTGGGTGAGCCATTTCACCAAGGAACATAGCCTTCAGTGAGGAGGTGTTTCATGAGCACATAGTCCCACAGATTGAGTTTCAGCAGCCCTGACCAACGGGCAAGTGTTTTCCTTGTCCAAGCAGAGCTTTGCCTTTGTTGCTGGGATTTTATTAGTAGTTTTGGGGATTTTTTAAACAGTTATGACTGTTGCCAGGAGGCTCAGAGGCATCCCAGCTCCTCACCTCAAGCCTGTCCCCAGGAAGATGGTCTAACCTGACCAGGAATGATCTGGAGTACCAGAGCTGATTTCTGCCCTTGATGCAGAGATCGGACATATTAGCACTCAGCAAGGAGCTAAGTCAATGCTACTGGGAGGCTGAGGGTTTTAAAAGGTAAGAAGCTACTGAGGAAAAGCATTAGGCAACAAGGGTATGATGATCAGAAACCGAGGCAGGAGGGAAGATGGGGGGATCTTGTTATGGCTCAGGCTCCTTTTTTTTTTCTTCCCAGTTTGGTTTGTGGTTTTGCATTTGCAGCTTGTAAAACTGTATAGAAGGAATGTGCAGCTGGGGGCTTTTGCCAAGTTGGTGTCAATTTGGGTTAAACCAGAGGTCCTGGAACAGAGCCTCATTGCGAGAGTGGGTGACTTGCATTAAGACCAGAGCTTTCATTATTCTCCCTTCAATTGTGGTCATTCCTTGGGGACCCCATTCCAGGAGCAGGGCCCAAGCCCTCTTACACCAGGCACACTGCAAACCAATAACCTGAAGGCAGGCCCTCCCCCTGTGGGCTGGCAGCCCCCAAGATGCTTGGTGTCCTGCCATTGTCCTGCTCTGGCCTCCAGCAACAGCTGTCCTGTCCTGTCAGCAGCAGTCCACGTGCTTCTCAGCTGGACCCCACCAGCGCTTGGGATTTGCTGCATCCAGGATGTTGACCACATGTTTTGTGAGGTGCTCAGCACGTCTTAGGAATGGTACAATGAAGACACTTTCCTTCCCTGTTCCCTGGGGATGCTGCTTCTGGATCATCTCCGCTATGTACTTACTGCGGTCCCTGCACGCAGTCAGCCTGACACAGAGTCGCTGCCAGCATCCAGCACGAGCCAGTGCTCCTCTGCAATCCAGTGTGCCTCATTGGATGCTACGTTTTGTCTCCATGCACAGATAAGGAGGCAATCTTCTTGCTTTCCTTCATTCCCATGGTGAAACTGTTCAGAAGGGCAGCCTGTTTTGTGCAGGGAGATGACTTGCAATTGGGGATTTCTCTTGTTGCCTCTGTCCTCACATGTCAAAAAAATGAGTATACATCAGTATACAGCTGCCCTTCCCCAGGCCACGCAGAACAGGTCATCTCTGGGATGGTGTTTGTTTGGTCAGGTATCTCCTGCCTCTATAGTCTGCATGTCAAAGGGATCTCAAAATCTTAGACATGGCTTTACCGAGCCTTCTGTCCACACTGCCAGGTGTATCCTGACCTTGGCTGGGCTCATGTCCCTTCACCAAAGGCCACAAGGCAGGTATCAAGTATAAGGTAATGATCCTTCCTTTAGAGCTAGAGGGGAGAGATTGGCACCTCCGAAATCCAACTCATTCCAGTCTTAAATGCATGTTTAAGCTTGACCAGGTGTTCTCAGCCTTGCTCCCTCTTTCCACTCCTCACAGAAGATGCCTGCATCGCTTGCAAAGCCCATGCTTGCCCTTGGGTCGAGGTGGCGTGGATGAAGGAGATGGGCTTGCATGCTCTCTGTGCTTCATGCAGGTTTGGCTCTGTGTGTAACTGATGAGTTATGCTCCTTTTGGGGCAGGACAGCTCTGCCTTATTGCCCTTGTCCAAGCTCTGCCTACAGAACTTTGCTGGACCTTTCTGGTAGGAGGGGACCGGCTCCCCCAACCTTGCAGGTGTTTCCTCAGAAGTCAAAGCTGCTTTGACAGCTTGGCCCTCATCCTGTGCTCCTCAAACACAACCCAAGTCTGCAAACCACACAAGTCTTCATATGCCCGTTATTTAGATTCCTGACTTAAACAAAGCAGTATGATTGCTATTACTGCAGGGAAGTCATTTATTCTTGTGGTTTATTTACAGAAGGCAACATGCAACCAGCAAGTCTAATAGCTCACCATTGTTCCCGTATCAGTCCTTGGGTTGGCAACACTGAGCAATAGCAAACACATCGTAAGAAACCACCTTTAATTATTCATATCCTCTCTAGGGGAAACGAAGATCTCTGATGAAGAGGAAATAAACAAAATATCTTTGAACTGTAAATCATGACTGCAATAGCTTTGTTCTTTGTTTCACCAGAGTTTTGTTTTATCTGAGATCATACTTTGTTTTCAGTGATGCACTAGATTAAATTAATTGAGGTTTAGAACAATATCCATTTCCTTTTGCAAGCACTTTCACTGGTGGCATGATCTTATCTGACTTGTTACCCCTGCTGGCTCTGTTTTCCTGACCTCCCCTTAGCATCACATGTTTTAGAGCTGTTTCTTTCTGTCCTCTCTCTCTCTTTTTTTTTTTTTTTTTAATGTAAAAAGGGCTTTTCATTGTTGAAAACATCCAAACTCTTTCTGCGGCTATTACTTCTTTCCTATGGATAATTGGTGAGCTCCCTCTCTGAGAGAAATATGAGTATTTTCCTAAATAAATGTTTCTAGGGTCCCACGATCAGTGCAGTGCAACAGCCTCTCTCCTGCTCCATGACTCTTGGTGGACGCAAGAGAGACCTTACAGGAGGAGGCAAGTCCACCTGGTGCAGCTCCTGGGCCAAGCACCCCGACAGAAGCCTCGCTTCTGTGGAAGGAAGTCAGTGGTTTGAGACTACTGTCCCCAGCTGAGTTTGCACCAAACTGGCGTGGCCACGCGAAGAGATCTCAGTACAAACAAGTCTTTCTGCAGCTAAGAGGCGAGCCCTCCATGGAGAGGTGTCAGCCTTGCACAGCTTGGACCTGCTGCCCTGGGGAGACCATGGCCCCCCAGCTCTTGAGGCCAGTATCTCCAGAGGAGGTGAGACAGATGGAAAGTCTGGGAACGTGCTTTCAGGATCCCAACAGAGGATGCATTGCTTTGCACTGGAAATAAATAGATGGGCTGGTGAGGAACCCTTCATTTCTAGTGTCCTCTTCTTGCTCTGTGTTCTTGGTGGGAAACAGAAACTTGATATCACCAGCCAAAACATCCTTAATGATGCCATTTGGGACATGCGCCTTTACGTCAGCAGCCATTTGATCTCTGTAGGGTCTGTTTGTGCTGAGCGAGATGTCCTTGAGAAATACCTCGAACCTGTTGTGTTCTGGAGACATAAAACCCTAGAAGCCCGTATTTTGACCAAAGAGCAGAGATGCAATTTGTTTCAAGAGCCTGATCTCTGGTGATGGAGGCCTGAAGGAAGTTAAGGTATTGGCCTGGTGTACTAAGGGCAGGCAGGAACGTGGCTCAGGCAGGTAGAGAAATGCTTTCTTCTCCTATGCAAGATGAGGAAGAGCAAACAAGTGGGTGAAGTGGGCAGCTGGTATCTGCAATATCACACCAGACTGTATTTCAGGTCCCCAGGGCAGTGAACCCCGTGCCAAACCCAGCTGTGTGCAGTTATCATCATCAGTGATGCTCACAGGCTTCTGTGATGCCAATTGCCCACAATGGCCTGGAAAGAAAAACTAAAATTGATACCGACATGTTTTGCAGCCTGATTGGAAAAGGACGAGGATGCTTCTCTGGAGAAAGTGTTGAGATCCATCACATAGCAGAACTCCAGCGCAGTTGCTCTGTTGCTCTTTCCATGTGTAATTATTGCAGTCCTTTCCTATACCCCATCTCTAGCACTGATCACAGCTGGAGGCACAGTTGCAGTCCAGATGAGCCTTTGGTTCGACCAAGTGCTGCCAATATTGTATTGCTGTGGCATGCTCTTTTGTGATCTCTCCTGCAGGACAAGACAGTACTGCACAAGTGGGAAGGGGCTGTAACCTTCCCCTAGGGTGCCATTTCTACTTGGAGTTGCGTATCCTGTAATTCGCCGACCTCCCAGACCTCCTTGCAAATAGAAGATGGTGGTAGGTGTGCAGTAGAGGCTGACAAACCCTTTGGAGATCGTGGACATTTGTGTGCTACTCTGAACCCTGCTGTTGTGTTTTTCCAAGCCACAGATAGCAATGAGCAGCAACTGCAGTGTGTGGCACAACAGTGGGAATATCTGGATGTCAGAGGAGATTTTCCAGCAGATGGATGACTGGGCTTGGGGAAGGAGCAAATGATGCATCCAGAAATAAAGACTCTTCCCATATAGCATGGATTGGTCAGCAATCTGGTGGCTACAAAAAGTCAGTGCCTTGCAAAGCTTTCAGCTCATGCTTGGGGAAAGCTGTGAAACAGCAACTACTCAGGGTGCAGAGCAGAAGAGCTTGGTCACCATGTCCTTCTCTTGGCGGTGTATCACTTGGATGTTGCTGTTGCTGCTGTTCCTCACATTCGCACAGGGCTGGCTCACCTAAAAATGGTAGGCAGAAAAGACATGGTGAAGAGTCTCCACAAACAACCTGTCATCTGGAAATTATTTGCTGAGGTCCAGTAATGGAGTGTTCTTGTAGCCACTTATTGCATTCGCTAAAAAGAAAGGAAGAGGTAAAAATCATGGTGGTTTTGGTTCTCCTGCGTATTTGAACAGCTATAATTAGAGCCCTTAAGCTTTAATTAAAGAAGAAAAAAAAAAGCCTGTCAAGGACCTATGGTGCTTAGTTGAGTTAGAAGTTTAATTAAATCATCCTGGTGTCACAGAAGTGCAACCCCAGAGACCAGGTTTCTGCCGTCAGAAACCTATTAGCAGCCACTGAAGACACCTGGCATCATTCATGCCAAACCTTTAGGACCAGAGTGATCTTGAAGCCTTAAGAGGGCTCTCAAGCGCATTGCTTTTACCACAGCACCAGGAGACCCAACAAAGCCCTCCTTTCAGCAGGAGTTTGCAGCTATCCCCAACACAAAATGCTGTACGGGAGCAGAGAAGGCATCATTTTTGAAGATTTTCTCTCCCTTTCTCTTTTTCCTTTGACGCTCATTTCTGAAGCAGATTTCTCCCCCTCCTCACCCCAACTCCCCATATTTATTTTATTACAAGCATTTTCGCTAAAACGATTAACTCAATTTAAAATTTCAACTGTTTCCTTGCCAAGGATTTTAGGAATTTTCATTATTTCCTTTGGGAATTCTGAGACTGCGGTTAGCCAGTTTGGAGTTCAAGACACGAGAAATGCCAGCACAACTGAGGACTTGGCTGTAAAAGCATTTTCAACATGAAAGAATTCCAGCGTTTCATAAAAGGAAGTGTAGTACTTGAACAGATATGTTGATATAAGTAAGATCTTAACAAAACGAAAGCCAATCTATTATTGCTTAAGTATCAAAGAAATCCCTTTGTAAAGGTGCTAAGCCCTGCTGGAGGAACACAAAACATGTCTATTTATTTGTTGTGTATTTAAATGGTTTATGTATGACTAATGAGCCAAGCCAGTATTACTGAGCTGGCTGGGGTTTTGGAGCTCTGTGGCTGTAGGCAAACATTAGTAAAAAGGTAAAACTTCTCCTCTGCTAGGATGGGTCTGCGGTGTTTAGCAAGGCTGTTATTTAAAAGAGGTCTCTCCAGCCATGGGAGAATAAGTGCTTTTCTGAAAGACTGCCTTAAAAAATAGACTCTCTCTCTGGTGGTTCAGACCTCCAGATCTAAGGGACCAGTTCTGACCCCATCGGACCCTGTGGATGAAAGCTGACCTTGGACTGCCGTTGCAGTGGTAAACCCTGCAGCTCTTTGTATTTTGCTTCATGGCAATGTTTTGAGCCATATCTTGGGTACTGAGTGTAGTGCCACTCTCTGCTCCTCCTTTGTGCTGTGCTTGCAGGCGAGGAGGGAGCCACAGGTCAATAAATCACCCTTGGAGCTGATGTTGGTGGGTGACAGCCATATTGCTTCCCTTTCCTCTGCCTGGAATGGGCAAAGTGCTCCTGGTAGAGCCCTGGAGAGCTTCTTCTGCAGGGGCCAGGGCTGGAGATAATCACATCAGTTCTGCACAGTTTTCTGTGGAAACCACTCCCCGAGGGGGATCAGTAGAAGAAGTCTGTCCCATGGACTCATCCTATGTGTGCTGGAGTGGTCCCAGCAGGTGGCTGTGCCAAGGGCACACATTTGACCCCACATGTGGGGCTACTCAATCCTCCTCCAGACCTACAGCCAAGCCCCCATCATATAACCCTTTCCTATCCCATGGCCTGAGCAACACAATTCCCCAAGAGCTTTGTGGGGTCAGGATCCTGCCCTTCTCATTTATGCAGCAGGGAAACAAACAGTCGTATTACCATGGGGTCCAAGTGGTGCTGTAATTATAACAGTCTGTGCCTTGCCTCATCATTTTCTCCCTAAAACACACTGGGGAGGAAGAAAGTGTGTGCTATCTCTTGGCCATGCCAGCGAGGACCTGGGAGAGGCATGTGAGCAGAAGGCAGGTGTCTTAGGATGGCTGGAGAGGTGCTGTGCTTTGGCTAGCACCTGCTTTGGCCAACATTTGCTAGCCAGGAGATCAGCTTGGAAACTGGAGGTACGTCACTTGGGAACCTCCGGGTCTACTGAAGCACTGATCATCCTGCTGAACAGTGGCTTAATTGGTGACACTTCATAGAAACCCCAGCTGCACGGTTCTCCCAGCTTCGCTATAAAAAAAGGACGCCAATGTTTTAACATAAACAGGATGCCGAACACTGATCCAGTGCAGTTTCTGATGGAAACGAGCATGCTCCCATGCTGTTCCGATGCACTGCAAGCCACAATGCTTGTCAGCAGGATGACAGTCCTGAGCGACAGCTTGTTTCCCTCTGCTCCGGGAACAACATCGCCCTAAAATGAGGCCATGATACAGCCAAGCACCTAAGGAGAAGTTCAGGTCTTGCCAATGCAAGAGCTTTGCTGAGCAGTAGCGTGTCTGCCCTGGGGCTGATGGCTCCCCTTTCCCTTTACTACTTCTCCCTACCTTGCGATCAGTGGGGCAGCACCTGCTAGAGACGAGAAGGAAAAAAAAGGGTTTTTTCTGCAGGTTTTCAGAGCCAATGTGTCAATTTGGATTCTTGGTCTTCAGTCTCCCATTTTGCCATGTCACCCAAGTGCCTGGTGTACTGACCCTCCACCCCGACACCCTCTTTTTGCAAATCAACTCCATCTGCAGTGCCTGTAGCTAGCCCCCTAAAAATGATCATTCAGAGTCATTTCTGGAAAAAAACCAAGACACCAAACCCCGCAGCCTGGGCCCCTGCTCAGGAGGAGTTTGGCTGAGCCAGATGTGATGCCACCAGCAAGGGACATGAACAATAGGGACTTGGCGGGGGGCAGAACGACGGGGCTGGCAGCAGGCGCTGAGCTGAGGAAAGTACATGTGAGCTCTGGGAGCCGGCGGCCGGGTGCACGTGTCTCTCCAGAGCCTGAGAAACTGCACTTTAACAGAGTCAAGCAGATATTGGGGCAACTTTCTGCAGGCAGAAAATGCTGTCCTACCAAAGGGCACCAAGTTGTGTCCCAGCAAATGCATCCTCAGCCCCCTGTGCGGAGCTGGGGAACCCTGGGGGATGCTTCTGAGGGGTCCCCGAGTTGGCCAGTGCTGCAGGAGGGAAAGCAGAGGCAGGACCCATGGAGAGCAATCCTGGATGGGCTCTTGGGGCTAAAGCCCAACTCTGAGCATAGGTGGTGGAGGTCACGGCCAGGCGAAGGTTTTGCCAAGTTCTCCACGTATGCCTGTGCACGGGAGAAACCCACATGCAATCTGTCAGAGACAGCTTGGAGAGGCCCCAGTTAATGTGCTCCCATCTGAAAGGTCTTTCTGTTCTCCATTCAAAGTCTCCCCTCACCTTGAGTGGTGTCTCTAATTGTAAACAAACATGAAGGAAAGTCAGAGTTAAAAAAAAAAAAAAAAAGGCAAACCCAAAAACCAAGCCTCAAAAAAGGCCCCATCCTTCCCCCCCCCCCCCCCCCCCCCCCCCCCCGGTACTAAAAATGCAGGTAATCCTGGTTTTATTTTCCTGCAACTAAAATTTATGATGATGTCATGTGTGTGGCTGAGCAGAGTAGTTTTCTGACTGGGCAAGTAAGGCTCAAGGATGTATTTAGTATTAATTTATTCACAGCGAATAAAAGCTTTGGGGCCAGAAGATGGGCAGCCCTGTAGAGCAGATCAAAAGCTGACAGCACTCAGGCCTGCTCTCCTCTAGCTGGCCCCAAGGCTTTTTGCCCAGAACTAAGGCTTTTGGCACCAAAATCCAAAGGACCATCCATGTGGGAGGTGGAGGTCCCTAGGGACTAACAACTCCCACTTTTGGGGTTTGGGATACCCCTATTTAAGGTCTCTGAGTAATAGGGCCATGTGGCAGCCAGAAAGGGTAATGAGCCACTTGTTAGAGCCCTGGCAATTGAGCGAGAAGATTTGCATCTCAGATAATGGCCACCAACAGCCAAGTTGAAGTTTTGTTTTCACATCATAGGAAAAATACCAAGTGCCAAGCCATGTGGTAAACCAAAATAGCTTATGAAGTGTGCAGGTTTTGGAATACGGGTAAGGATGAACCAGGAAGAAAAAAAAAAAAAAAGTAGTTTTATATATAGATACTGAAAACCGAATAAATCACATGACCCAGCCCAAAAAAAGCTTCAGTGAAAAGTTTGTGTCTGGGATTAAGAGCACTAGTCATTACTTTAACTATGTATGGTATGTTCTCGTTTTGAAAAATGTGTACACCAAATATTTTAGCCTTTTCTCATGGAAGGATCCGAAAGGCAAAAAGCTTTTTAGTATTACGCAAATATCAGCCTTTCCAGGGCGATGCTGGCTGGCCGGCTATTTCCTATGGTCCTGTATTTTGCTGTCTGTAGTTGCATGATGTCCCCTCTGCCTCCACGTAGGAGTTTCTGTGGGTTTTTTTGAAGAGGGATGTTCTTTCTCCTATTAAAGGCGGTGAAATGGAGGGCTGGTCTGAGCTGTGTCTGGTTTCTCCCCTGACTTCCACCAGGCCTGGCTGATAAACTTTGAAACCTTTTGATGGGGTTTAGTGTGTTTTGGGGCTACTGGACTTTACCTGCTCTAATTTAATACCCTTCTGGGACAGTCCCAGGGTGCTTTGGGGAGGTCTTGGTGTGATGCAGCTCTTTCCCAAGTGCCCCATCGTGGGGACAAGGATTGTTCCTGTGGTGTGAATGTACCCACTTGAAGTCACCGTCCTGTTGAGAAGAAGCCTGCAATCTTGCAGGAGAGGGCTGGAGGCTCAGGGCAGCTCTCCTGACCCGGGAGCCTGGCACCCCAATCCTTCCTGCATCTTTCTCAGTGCTTTGCCTTGGGACACCTCTTGCTCCAGTCTCAGTTGCTTGCTGTCTGGCAAGTTCTCTCAGAGACATGCAAGGGATGCTGAGAGCAGGATTTGGCACCTGGTCTGTCAGGTTTATGGACAAACCAGGCTCTGCTCATCTCCTGGATAAATGGGATAGGATTTAGGGCTCTCCAGGACTTCCAATGTTCCCAAGTATCCCATCACAGCCACCAAAGGGGACATCACGCTGGAGATACATGAATGAAGCCTCCCTAAATCGGACGGCAAAATTAAGCCAGCCAGGCTTAACCTGTCACGGACATGCAAGTGGCAGGTAGCCCCGCCAAACAGGCTGAATGTGGGACCGAGTCCAAGAGATGTGCTCATTCTCCCTGGTGCTGCCATCAGTTGTCATGAGGCCTTTGGGAAGTCACGCGGTGTCCCTGCCAATGAAATGGGGATAATGACACAGAGCAGCTCGCCATGTGCTTTAAGTTCTGTTGACAAACAGAGTGGTGTAAAACCAAGGTATCACTCTATTATTATGGGTCTCAGAAAAGTTTTCAAAGAAAATTTTGCTCATTTGTTTGCTTGTTATGTTTTTAATTAAAATAAGCCTCTTTTAGAAACTGGACTTATTGACTGGGCTCAGCAATTTTTCATGCTTCTTCATTTACAACCCTGCCCCCTCCAAAAGAAGTAGTTGTTAAAATACTTTAATTGATCAAAAGCTCTGTTTTGCTGGTAATGCTGCTTTGGGGCACTTTGATAAATAAAAAAAAAAAAAAATTCTCAAATTTTGTTTGGCCTTTCCCTGTACAAACAAGCTGCATCGCCTTGCCTAAGCTGGGATTTTGCAGGGCATGGAGCCCCCTGACTTTGTATGGTGGCTTTGCATCCCTGTGGCTTCTTTTGCTGCTGTGAGCAGCATTTGGGACTTGCACAGGCTTCACTACACTGTGGGAGCTACATCAGTGCCAGAGTCCTCCGTCTAGACAAGCCCTTAAACCTGATTGCTTCATTCCATTACTGATAAAAAGCACTAGACATGGGAATGAGTTTTCCTCTCCATCCTTTTTTTTTTTCCCCCTTATATCCCCAAGGAAGGAAGACTTGATTTTTTTCTGATCCACCCAAAAGAAACCACAGTAACCACAACTGCAATTATATATATATATCTTTAAAAAAAACCCAAAAACCTTTCTGGCAATTCTTTCGCATTCTTTTTTAAGCTTCTTTGCTATATGTAGAACAATAAATGATTTAAAAATGAAACATAAAGGCATCTGTTTGCACTATAGTTGAAATTAAATTGGATAAAGCTGAGAGGGAGCAGCTAGTGACTAATACCAAACAGTGCCCAAGTAATAGTATGACGAAGTTAACAGGACCCAAGTTAAGCTAAGTTTCTTCTTAAGGCAGGAAAGACTCCTTTTCTTAGCTCCTTCTAAATGTCACACTGACTCTTTGCAAGATGGGGCCAAAATATTTATTTTCTAAAGTTATTTTTGGTAGAGAACTGTTTTAGGTTTTTTTCCTTTGTCCTAAGAACATGACAAAGCCAATTAACATCGACACCAAGGGATTATTGTCTGGTGACTTGGCTGATACAAAGCCATCACCAATATAAAATTCTGACATCAAAGTATTTTAGTGACTTACTGGAGAAAACGGAGCACAAACCAAAAGTGACGGAAAAGAAACATCTGGATGTTTTGCTTGGTTTTATCCCATCTGCCCATTCATTTAAATTGCTCGTGCTGTATTATTGTTTCCAAGGAGGCCCAGCTCTAGCTGGTTGATGGGTTTGGGGACACAAGATGGGGAAAAAAGTGGATTTGTGGTGACTCACTGTGCTGTGCCCTGGCACATGCTCTGTGACCATGGACATGGGATGTAGTAGGTGGTTGGGTGGTGGGTGGACTTGGCGGGTCCCACAGAGGGGCTGTGGCATTGCATACATGGTGAGAACTCCATTGCTCTCAGCCCGTCTCCCCCACAAAACTGGTTATCTTGCATAGTAGTTCCTGATCTTGAGCAACACATCCTATGGATGTCTGCATTTCCAACAAACTGCCCTAAGAGGTCGGCTTTGAGCCTGCAGTCCTCATTTCTGCAAATGTCCCATCATCTGTAAGCTCCTGGAGGGAGAGTAGATGACCAGGAAGGCAGCTGGCAGCTACAGTTACAACCACAAACCTTCCACTGAGATACACGGTGTTGGATTTGATCTTATCATCTCCACAATTAAAAGAAGTATCAGTTCCACAAAGCCCATAACCACAGCACTGGTGTAATTACAGCAGTCTCACAGCACATTCGCTCTGCAGGATTATCCCTGTCCTTCCAGCTATAAATTATGTACTAAATACAACTCATAATGAAAAAAATGGCATTCTCAGAGTAGCTACCAAGAACATTTTAAGTGCTTGGTTATTACAAAATGATGGAGCATTTGTAATGAGCCCATTGTTATGGTGTGGCTCTCTTTTGCACTTGGAGTGGTGGTGGTGGCAGGGAATTTATCCTTTTATTTTCATATGTTTCCATCTTTTTAAGGCTTTTAGCACTCAATAAAGTGTAGATTTTCATGACAATATTCAGACAAGCCATTTAATGAATCTGAGTCTTTAGCAATTGCAAACTGACTTTAAGTGAAATTTATATTCTGAATCTGAGAATATTTAGTCCTTTCTAATTTTACATTTCTTGTCTGTCTGCCTTGCAAATCAGAAGTATGTGCAGAGTAAGTGCCCATAGATGACCCTGGGGCTATTTGCTTATTTTGTTAGGTAAAAGAGAAAAATATGGTGATTATTCATCAGAACTGAAGGCCTCTGTGCCCACACAGCGAGCGGAGATCTGGGTTTACGTTAGCTGTTTCTGTTCTCTCTAAGATAGCTCCTTGAATCAGCAACATCTATACTATTGCCTTGACCTGTCGATGTGGGAAGACTTTTCCAAAATGGAGCTAGGGACAGGCTGTTCAAGATTGGGTGCTGATGGACATAGATGTGCTCAGTGGGGTATCCACAGTTTCCATGCTCCTGGATAGTTTTGATGTCACACTAAAAAGAAAGGAAAACTCAGTCTTCATGGGCACTTTGGGGTATTTTGCCTATGACTGTTTGTGCTTTTCAAGCTTTCATTGCTATTATGCATAAAGATTTCTGTTAAACATGGTCTCATGCCTCAGAGATGGGACAGGAGTTGGTTTGTGAAAAGTTAGATTAATGAGCTGAAAATATTCTTCTGAGGTGAGAGATGATTTTGGCCCTTTCATTCCTCTTTAAACTCGGTGCTAAGGACCAACCTGTGACAGGACAAGTAGCAGGAGCCCCGTCAGTCCTGTCCTTTCTCTCGAACTAATAAATCTTGAGAGTTAACATGGGCGATGCACCCAGCTCTTGATTGCTGCAAGCTGGGACACTGTGATCTCTGAGCGCCCACTTATAAATGATGCTGTGAAAACACGCAAGGAAGATAGGATGAAGAACAGAAAAAAAACAGTGATATTCTTGGCTATTGTGCCAAGAAAGGGCAGGCAGAAGATTGGCCTCTGGTGTCTTCTTTATCCAAGGAACAGGTATTTTATAACCCGAAAAATCCAGTCACAGAATAAGAGCATTTGCAGATAGTGGAGGGGTTTTTACTGAGCCAATCAGCCATACTTTTTTTCCCCCTTTGGAGGCAAAGCAGGACAAAAAAGAAAAACAAAAAAAGAAAGAAAACAAATTAAGTATGTTCCCAGAATCACAGAAACACAGAAACAACATTGGTGGGATCTCTGGAGGTCTGTAGGTTCTGCGTGGAATGGGATCAGATCATCCGTGACTTTAGCTGAGCCTTGAAAACCTTCAAGGATGGAGATTGCCACCACATCCCAAGTGACCTGTCCCAGTGCTGCACCACCTTCTAATGAAGGCATTTCTCTTAATGTCGAATCTGAACCCCTTGAGCTTCAAGGCCACTGCCCCTTGTTGTAGTGTCTGCCCTGACTGAGAAGAAGCCCTGATAAAGACATGCTGGTAGCCCTCCCAGTTTCTCAGTATCCCTCATGAACTAAGGGGATGCCCAAAACTGGACATGATATCCCAGGTATGGCCTCATCTGTGCTGCACTGTCGGATCTCCCAGAAAAGCAGGACTGGGGTGTATCCAGGCTCTCCACAGAGAAGGGACACCAAAAGTCAGAGCAGACTCAGACAAGTTGTTCCTTGCCCATGTTGCTCCTTATGGGTCTCAGCTGGGATGGTTTGGATGTGGGTCTGGATGGAAGACTCCCAAATTCCTGAGTGTCTATAGCCAGAACTGTGTTTGGGTTGGATCTGTGAAGTTTGTAGTGCTCTACCAGAGTGAGTTATTTGTTCTAGCAAATGTACAAACAAGCAAGCAAACAAACAAAAACAGAAACGGAAAGAAAGTCTGAGCTGTTCTACCAGTGATGGGATTAATAAATCTCATCTTCCTATGGGTTTGTGATTTGAATGTGAGTGCCCATGTGGATTTGATGATGTTTCATAAGAGCTGATCTCCTGCTTCAACTTTTCTCTCTGGCCACCCTTTTATTTTTTTGCTGACCTTGTAGGAACTTAACATCTTGAAGACCTCATCAAACCCAACCAAAACCAGCCAGGGAATTCCACAGTAATTGGTGAGGAGTGACGGGCAGATGGACACATAATCTGATGAAACAGGGCCTTGTTTCTGTAAGAAGCTGGGCTAAAAGGAAGTAGATAGAGGTCATAAGAAGTCTATGTGAAGCCTGTGTTTATTAACATATAGATGGGTCCCTGTCTGCCTCTCAGCAGAAGAATTTGTTGTTCTCTGTATCAGAGGTACTGTGATTTACTAGAAGAGGAGCAATTGAGAAGGAAGAATACGTTAGATGGGAAAGAGTTTATAGATTTGGGATTATACTTGTTCATACTCTGAAATCAGTGGCCTCAAGGCTGAGAAACAATTTGTTTGAGAGTTTCAGGGAAAGGAAGTTTCTAAAAATAAAAATAGTGGATAGGGAAAAAAATGCAGACCACCAGCGAAGAAGAAAAAGGGTTAATTCTGTCTGCACCAAGACAGCCATTTCCTTGCTTCCAGCTGAAAACCATGAGGCAGAAATTGCAATTTCAGGAAAAATACATGAAATGAAAAGTGTTGTGTGCGTTTATAAGTGGCTGCTCTGACACAAGGAGCGAGAAGGTGGCGGGAAAAGCCAGCCTGAGTAAGATAGCAAACAAACAAACAAAAGCGCTTTGAAGGTGGGTGGCTTCCATGTCAGACTGTTTGCCATTGACTAAAACAAAGTCATTCTGTGGTTTGTAATTGAGCGGATGAAATGGGAGCATATGGGCCTTTGATGATGGGTGTGGTTATACGGCATTTAGCAATTTGGCGTGTCCTGCTAAGTATGGAGCGGTCCGTATTGTAGCACTTTAGTTTGGCCTCCGAGATGTCCAAAGTGTGAGTTCGGGTGTCAGCTAAGTGAAAGCAAATCTCTTCAAAGCGAGAAGGAGCTAAAGCAGAGGGACTGCTGAAAAGAAAAGAAAAAACAAAAAACCCCACTCTTCTGTGCCCATGGAGATAAACCCGTGGGTTAAAGGCTCTGCCTGGCTACTCTTACTCTCTTCTCCTCAGGAGCTTCCCAAAGAAGTCATCGGCACGGCGGTGCTTCCCAGCATGGGGTGGCAGAGGAAACAATGAGTCAGGTGAAGAGTCCCAGAAGAGCATTTCATAAGCCCTTGGAAGGGAAACCATGCAGTGCTGCCTGAAATAACTCCAGGGTTGAGAACCAGAGAGCTCAGAGAGCAGCAGCCAAAGCACACTGGCCTTGAGGAACACAGCCAAGCAAGGCGAGGGAAGCACGGGCCCGGGTGGTGAGCTTACCCATGAGGAGGACAGGAGATGCCAGGTCTCTTATAGGGCCAGGCTCAGTACAAGCCACGCCAAATCCTCCATTGCCTAAGTCCTCAGCCGCAGTGATGGGGGTGGAAGCAAGGACAGAGGTATCGAGCTGCTTGCAGCATGCTTTAGGCTTGCACACAGGGCCTGCAAAGAGGAAGACCAAGGTGGCCACTGGTGAGGACACCCCATTTTTACCTGCCAACCACCTTGTGTCCCTGCATGAGAGGGAAGATGAAGAGAGAGGGTTGAGAGGGAAGGGAGCAGATGGAGGGGAGGGAGGGCTTGCAGCAGGGTTCATCCTGCTGAGGTCAATGCCATCACGGTTCCTGAGGGAAGAGATGGAAGAACCCCACTGTGTCATCCAAGACATTGGCATTCATAGGCAACGTTATTATAAATAAAGAAGTGCACACTGAAGAAGAATAGAGAGCTTCAAAACCAGCTTGGCAATTCTTCCACCCCAAGATTTTAAATTTATTTCGTCTTTATATGCAAGTCACCTAAAATGATCAGCTTCTACAGTGCAGCTTCTACGGTGATATTAATAGATGTTTGATAAATTTTGGAGACTGGAAGTTGGTTAGGAGCATATTTTCAGGTTAAACCATACAGGCTCCCTCCTGTGGTATAATTAAGGTCTATCAAGCAGCTATGTATGTTACAATATGCTCCATAATTCAACACAGGATAGACCCATCTACCATGTCAGGACTTGTACATATTTACAAGAAATTTAGCCTTGGATCTTGCACTGACAGTCTAAGAATCGGTTACAAGTTTGGGGCTTCACTCCGTTGCCCGATACTGTGACAGAAAAGAAATTAAGCTGTAGAATTCAGTCAATCCAAATTGTATAAATAGGCACTGCAAAAATTCAGAGCTGCTGCTAACCACGCATGGCTCAGGCTGGACTTCTAACTTACATGGCAGCTCCTTGCTAGCATAGATGCTTCCAAGCCAAAACACGGCATTACTGGTCATATGGTGTGTGGAGGGCACCAACCGCCCTTGCTCTAATTGCAGGGAAGGGATTGAGGATTAGGAGTTCTTTGAGTTCAAGAAGGCTGAGAGCTTGATGTCGTTTGTACATACATCAAAGGCTGTGTTTCCCCACAACTCATTAATTTGGGTTGGAAATCTCACAAAAGCAAGTTTTCCAGAAATTCTGTGTTCTGGTTTACCCAGACAGTGGCAACTGCAAGTGACAGCAGACCTTGATCTGGGCTGGAAAAAAGTACAGAGGCAGACAAATATGATCTTGGTCTCCTGTAGTAAGCAAAAATAATGGTCTTTGATCAAAAGAGTGACTTCAGTAGATAGCACCTGAAGAGGATTCGCAACCACTTCTGTGTATCAGCCCCAAGGCAGGAGCGAAGGACACAGGCCCCCAAATGTCCAGTCTACCCGTACTGAGTTGCCAGGGGTGAATTAACAGAAATGCAGAAGATTGTAATACATATGCCCACGACCCACATGCCTGTAGAATAGGTTACAAAAAATATACTTCAACCTTCCAAACTCTTGATTTTGGCTTTGAGAAAAAGGTTGGTTTGTCCTCTTAAGGTCCATGCCCTCCAGGAGGAAGATCAGACCCGTGGGAAGATGTTAGACGCAGAGCACTGCATGGGAAAGCTATGAAGAAACTCATAGCTGCAGACCAAGACCTGGCCAGCTCTGAGGGAGCTTATGTGAGGCAGGGAGAAATGTGTGGTGCAGCTTGAAAGAAAACTTGAAAGGGCAGAGTCAGACACTCGTACCTCACCATATCACATTGTGCAGCTTTTGACCACAACTGTTGTGTTTGATGTTACTTCTCCTGACACTGATGTCCAGTCCCCGCTCCCCAGGATGTCTCAGCCGCAACATACACACCTTTCATAACTGAGGGTTTAAACCAGACACGACATGTTTCTAAGCCACAGACCACCTTCTGCCAGGTGGCACAGCCTAGGGACAAGGTCTGGCACTGATGTGGAAAGCAGGAAGGCATGTGCCAGGACTCAGGGCAACTTGGCTCAGTTAAAAGCTGAGTCTACCATCTCCTGGGAATGTCATGCTGCCAGAGGCTGGCAGCGTTCAAGTCACCTTGGATCGTTCCCAATGCCTTGCCATGGCCGGAGGCAATGCCAGTGAGCAGACAGCCCATGGCTCGGGGGTGTTACATCAGATCCCATCTCTGATGTTCTTTTGCTCGGTAGCTTTGGTCTATCCACTTCCATTTTTCTGTGCCTCAGTTGTCCTGAGTGCAAGGCAGAGATAAATAATACAAGCAGAAGTGCATTGAAGTTGCTGAAGTCTCACCTGTGTGAAGGCATTAGCTGTAAAACAGAATCGGGCCCTTTCCCTTGGGAGACGACATTACAAATTCCATTTAGATTATTTAAAAAACATAGCGATTTGGTTACATAACTAAATCCAGGGCAGAATGAACCAGAGCATTTTGCTTAAAAGGCCAACATGTAAACTAGCTGTTTTGCTTAAAATAAACAGGACTCTCCAGAGGACAGAATTTCTCACAGTCTCCTCTGGGCTGGCCGTGTTCCTGCAGGACATTGCTCCAAAGCAAAAGGTTTAGATGCTCTGGGGCCTATGGCGATATGAACACGCATTGCCTCCAGCTGGTGAGAAAAGTTGAAGGTTACTACATTTCACAGAGAGGATGAGGCCTCCAGAGAGAGAGAGAGACTCTGGCTGCACAGCAACAAGTGGCACATTAAAAAGTCTATGCTGATATTCATTATGAAATGATGCCCTGGGCAGTATCCCATGCTTTGCTTCAAACCTTTCTCAGCAAAGTCATTAAAATAAAGTAATATGTGGCTGAAAACCTTTTCACTTCAACAAAGCACTTGGATTTGCCACAGATACCTGTGGTTGCTCTTCTCCATGGCTAGGTGGACCTCTGTCTTTGTCTAAAGTTTGCTGCTGGCAATGTTACAGCATCCTGCTAGAAACGTGATGCTCTGTCGTTGCAGCACGAGTCTTAATAAGCCTGGAGAAATGGATACAGTGAGTCGAGTATTGGAAAGCAAATCAGAGCAGCATATAGCCAGGCAGCCATTTCTTAGGCAAGGCCAGATGCTTTAGCAACTGAGGTGGCCGGAGACAACCCCTCTGAGAAATGTCACTGTACCGAAACAGTCCTGCCTAATCACTACCTAGAGAGAGTATGTTAACGTTGCAGGTATGGGTGCAGGCTGGAAGTGGGAAGGTTGGGGCTAAGTCTGATGAAGTTAAAGGATGGCCCATTGCTTTCTTCCAGCTCATGTTTATTTGGCTTTTTTCCTGAGCGTTTCCCATTAGACATAGTTCAGTAGTAGCTTTTGACAGATCATGGAGGGAGAATCACACCTCCTGGTATATCCATCCATCCATCACTGATCTGAGAAACAGCTGTGTGCTGAGACGAGTCTGGCGGAGGAGGGTATCTGCAGAGAGGGGTGGTTGTTCCACTGCAGCCTATAGCTAGACTGGGGGTTATTTTGTACAGGGAGGGCAGTTTGGACTACTATTTTTTGTAGCAGGGAAAGGCAAGTAAGAACTGTGAGCTACAACATCTATGTGCTTTCATAGGATCCTGATGCTGAGAGCAGCTTGAGGGGGAAGACAGACACCTTGTATGAGGCAAATCTAGACTAACCTGTACCTACAGAAATGTCCTCCCATCAACATCAGTTCATGAGGGACATTAATGCCCCAAAGCTAGGCCTTTGGATTGTTTTTTATCTTTGTTATTCTCCTTTCTGGCATCCACATGAATCTTTGGCTCCTTCCTTAGCTTTCTCTGGAAACAAAATTTCTGAACTCAAACATTATGTTCAGCTGGAGAGCTGGTAGAAGAGACAAGGCCACAGTAAGGGCCAGAATCCTCCTGAGCCAGTCCTGCTAGCAGCCCAACCAGAGTAACTATGTCTTCAAGCCAGGGAGAGGATGTAGGAGGGTCCCCCACATGCATGGGTAGCAAGGGGGGCTGAAAGCACTGCTGGTAGGTGTCATAGAGCCATGCAACATCAACTGTTAAGAAAAGCACTATCACCAGTACGTTACTTATGGAAGCAGATGTTTGGAGTCTTTCTTAGCCCATGGCATTTAGGCGGTCTGGTGATGGATATGCAAGGGCACGAGTGTTCCATTTCTCTCAGCATTGTAGCATTCTTTGGTCAGAGAATAATTCTGTATAATATCATAATTAGGGCCGTGTTTCAGCGTTAACAGAAAATTCAGCTTGGACTCCTGTGACTCAGCACTGCAGCATATTACCCCCGCTCAGCTCCCTGCGAGCCATTGTCTCTTAAATTCAAAACAGAAGGTTGGAAAAACAGAGAGCCCTGACCTTTTGGGAAGGTTGGGTTTTACACCACGCAGAGGGGCTGGCGAGGAGGAGGAAGCCTCCAATTCAGTTTACCAGCGAGGAGCTGAAACAGAGCAGCCAAAAGGATGTGGGTAAGGAAGCTGAGGGCAGCGCGGCCATGGGCGATGACTTGTGTGCATGGAGGGGAGCCGGGGAGAGGGATGTAGGTGAAGTGGCGGATTCAATGAAAATAAGGCTGGAGCCTTCCCTGTCTGATGGGTCTCACATTTGGCTGAAATCCTCCAACAGACATCGCACTGGGGGTCCCGGGTGCTGGGTGCTTAGGCAGTACCTGCATGAGAGTTTGGAGGCTGCAGAGCATTTGCTGTGGTGGTTTTCTTAAAAAAAAATAAAGCCCCCCAAACCAAAACCAAACTGTAAAATAACAGTGTGTTGAATTAATTCTGCTATCCGGGAACATTGAGTGTCTAGTGGTGAAGTCCCAGGAATGTGATGCTGCTGCTTCGCAATTCACCCTCACGGAGCCTGGGGGTGGTGCATTGTCTTCCAGCTACACGCTGAGGGCCCGGGAAGAAGGAAAATGCAGGCGCGTCTCACAGGAAAGTCAAGATGTCTGTGTTTCTTGGTCACAGGCAAAGGATTAGTAAAGCACCATTAACCATACTATAAAAACACACCAGCTAGGGCTTCTTTCATCCCAAACAAAGTTTATAAACACACCCTTATCACTTGGAGAATGTTTATCTTCATGTGCTATAAGCAGATTCCAAGAAAGCAACAGTAGCTAATGAAATTAAATATGATGTTTGGAGATACATTTTCTTCATTTAACTAACTATGCATGCATGTGTGTGTGCGTGTGTGTGTGTATTTAAAGAAAAAGAAGCAGCACTAGGGTTTGGTTTAGCCTAAGCCTCCCGTTCCAACATTAATTTAGAAGCCTGACTGACACACGTGGAAGAGCAGGAAAGAGAAGGAAGGAAAATCCGCTTCTCCTCTTCTCCCTTTTTCTCATGCTTTTCTCTCTCTCCTCTCCTCTCCTCTCCTCTCCTCTCCTCTCCTCTCCTCTCCTCTCCTCTCCTCTCCTCTCCTCTCCTCTCCTCTCCTCTCCTCTCCTCTCCTCTCCTCTCCTCTCCTCTCCTCTCCTCTCCTCTCCTCTCCTCTCCTCTCCTCTCCTCTCCTCTCCTCTCCTCTCCTCTCCTCCTCCTGTTCCTTTCCCCTTTTCTCCCTCTCTTCTTTTCCCAAGAAGGCTTTTCAGGTCACGCTCTGGGAGGATTCTGAACACATTTGTAATTTATGATAGTCACTTTAGAAGCGATTAACGGCAGCAGAAACCTAATTACAGCCTCCCTGGCTGAGTGCAGTATCCTTTGGGGCTCCGGTTTTAATTGTTTTCTATTTACATTCAAGTTTCCAGGGGCTAACTCCTAGCAAAGACCCCCAACTAACCCCTTCTACTAAAAGCTTCATTTATTCTTAATAACATGTTTATAGATCTAGCCTCATTTTTCATGAGAGGGTCATGTTTGTTATCCGTGGTTGTTAGGGAAATGATTAAGGAATCCCGGAAACAGTGGAAGTTCCTACTAAGGAACTGCACAAATATCTGTTAACAAAATGCTCTTTCCAGCCCGTGAACATTCATGGACATCGACAAGAGGATGCGTATGGCATATGGGATCTGTACCAGGAAGAAGAGCAGGAACTGCCTGCACGGTTAAGCTTAATATGCTCTAATTAGTCCTCTTGGCCTTGACCAAAACATAAATTACTGCCATCAGTGTTGTTTTTTACTAAGGGGAAAGTGGAATAGGTTCAACCCACCTCACAGAGGTAGGAAAATATTATTGCAGACAATAAATTTGTCAGTACTTTATTTGGGGAACTTGAGTGCAGTCACTCTGTCGTGCCAGCATCCAGGCAAACACGGAAGCTTTCAGATAGAAAGATAAAGCTGTAGAAAGGTCTCTCAAAAGAAAATCTCCTTAAGCAAACTGGAAGCACAGATCCCACTGAGGAAGACTGGTGAATTTGCATTTCAGGTTTATTTATTTTATTAAAAATAGAATGACCATTCATGGGTGAAGAGCTCAGTGTGGTATCACTTCAAATCAAATATGTTAGTCCAACTACAGCATGCTTACAGAGCAAGGCCACTGGTGGAAACAGACAGATGATGCTACCGTGGTG
This sequence comes from Nipponia nippon, assembly GCF_047370975.1. NCBI lineage: Eukaryota > Metazoa > Chordata > Aves > Pelecaniformes > Threskiornithidae > Nipponia > Nipponia nippon. The sequence goes on from NW_028262302.1 coordinate 28,226,872, forward strand.
TTCATGACACTTAGTTTCGACAGAATATTTAATTTGAATGAAAAAAAAAAAGAAAAAAATACATTTATTGCAATTTAATTTCCTATTTTTTCTAACTCTGCTTTTACTGGCTGTATTTTGGTCATCTTGATTATTGCATGTCTGAAAAGGGGGCTTAAGGTGTGACTTGAAAGGGGACTTCTAGAGTTTTTGGAGGATCTTAGATGCACATTTAGATTACTGTGGATCGCTGCACATCAACTGAGCCTTGACAAGCAGTAGATGTTCCCCCAGATGTCAGGCAAAGAGCGTGGCTCGAATTCCCTTCATAAAACCAGAGCAATTAGATTACTTAATATTTATAGTAAGGAAAGGCGCAGTCCTGCTTCCAGACCCTTTTCTGGGTGCTCATAAATGTAACCTCCAGCCACCATCTTTTCTTCATCATCTGTTGTAGACAACCTGCAGAGGACACAGGATGTGCTGGTAGTCCGGACTGGACTATAAGGGCTCCCTCTGTCTCAGAGTCTCACTAGTCTTGCTTGAGCCTGTGAAACTTAAGCTTTTTAAAGCCCATTTACAGAGTTGTGGCTGCTTAGTTCAAAGGCTAGCAGCCAAGTTTCCCTTCTGGAGGACATGCCAGTCCCAAAGGTGCTAACCATGGTGGCAATAAAGAGGCAGAGCAACTCCTCCCTGCTGCGAAGGTTGCTCTGTGGGTTTGGGTAGCAGTGTTGGATGAAGTGGTGCATGCTCCCCCTTGGGAGAAGATTGAGTTTGGCTAAGTGTGCGATGAACACTGGGCAGCATAAGGCTGGGCTGTCATGAAGCATGGAGGAAAGAGTGATTTACTGGCCCTGTGGCTTTCAATTAACTCCGTGTGCCAAAGGACATTCTTGCCTCTTTGCTAATCACAGTGCTTATTCCAAAAGGGAATACTGAAGGGCTGCAACAACTCATGGAAGTGCAGGGCTGGGGGATCTCAAGAGGTTTCCTACCTTAGCGATGCCAGGGTGAGTCTTTCTGTACTCTGAGATGGAGGGTCTGAACCATCAGCCCTTCTTCCCACAATGGCCATGGAGAACAAGCAAGGCCTGATGCTTTTAAAACAGCCTTTTCTTTACAAATCCATTGCCCTGTCCCTTACTGCAGTCTTCTCCTCTCTAAACCAAACCAACACGGTTCCTCCAGCCTTTCCCTGTAGGTTATGCATACTCCTTCCATCACCTCCACAATCCAACTTATTTTGGACTCCCATTTTTCCCTTGCTTCTCCTGGGGGATCTTAAGACATACATAAATATTCCTGGGGACTCCACCAGACCATTTTCTGCTGAGTTACACTGCTGGAAACCCAGAGCAATCCCACTCTTCAGTGGAAACACTGAAATCGGTGGAGCTTCTGCAATGTACACCAGTGGGAGCTGAGCAAAGTCCTGAGCAATTTCCCTGCGTGTTCTCCTCCCTTTCTGTTCCTGTTCTCTTCCAAGGGGGAGAGTGAGAAAGAGAAGATGAATGGATGTGTGAACCATGCAAACACATCGACTCCCTCTAGTGGCTTTGACTCCATATAGAAACTAATGGCTCGTTCCTTCATCTCCAGCCACAGAGGTTTGTGGCCTGAGAATCAGAGGGCCTGGGTTCATGCATGACAAGGGATGTTGCTGGAAGATCTGTCATGCTGTTAGACCCTTTTGCCTGAAGAGTGAGCTGATTTTGAGAAGAAACAGATCATGTGCATTAGGAGGAGAAAACAATGGAGGCAAGAGCTCCTTGTGAGTATGGAGAGCCCAGGACCCGCTCAGGATCATGTACATGGCAGCCTCTTGCTTGCAGTGCCTTTTGTAGACAACACTTGGTCCAAAAAGGACTTTTATTCAGATTTTTCAAAGCCCTGTTACCAGAACTTTTTTGATTTGCCTGTTGTATCAGCCATATGCTGATTATTTTGTTCGGGGCTCTCATTTCTTAGCTCCATGAAACCATACATATGTGTGACTGCTTCTTCCTTTTATACTGAATGAAGTGCTGCGGTTATTTCTGCAGCTTCAGTAAGGTCAGCACCCCCAGAATCATTCCCAGTATCCTCTTTTCTGAATGCATGAATGCAAGAGTTAAATTAGTTTTACTTTTTTAGTAAAAAGCCTTTTTAATTTTTTGGATTTTTTTTTACCAGTACCACAGCTCCCTAAGGGTTATTTTTTTCCTCCCCAAAACAAAAAAAGACAATTGTCTTCAAATTGTAGCTACAGAGGACAATGCCAAAGACATGCTCATTAGCTAACTAGGTCATCAGTGCAAAGATCCTAAATGTCCCTCTGGATTTCATTGGTTCCCTGCAATCCCCAGTCGCATTACCGGCATTTGGGCATCTATGAAGTCTTTGCATGTTTACACTGCAGTCATTGTGAACAGACTCACACCCTCTTTAAGAACGTAGCTTTTTCAGCATGCCTTGCTGCTGGTCTTATTCACTGGCCATCACTGGGAGCCAAGCCTGAGGCTTGGCCATGCATTGGGCTTGTCAAATCCTCTAAAAATCCCACTCTGAGCCCACCAATCCCCTGATCCATCAGCACAGTCCACTTGTAGTCCTCTTGCAACATTGCCCATGGTGGTGTCCTCTGTCCTCTCCCGGCTCTGTCTCACCCCTTCCCTTGGAGCAGTGCTTCTCACCTCATCTCTTCACTTCAGGCAGGCCTTGTTGCAGCATCTGTGCTTACAAGCCTTTCTCATACCTACAGCTAACACCTACTGGTCGTTTCTGCAGGACACCTGTAAGATGTGTTTTATTCTGTCCACCTGTGGAGCTATGATTTTGTTCAGGCCCTTCCTATCTCAACGTTACTGCAATGTTGTCTCTGCCTTTTGCAGCCAATGCTGCCCATTTAGAAAGTTCCTGCAAAGGTAACTATCCCAGCATGTGGTTTTCACCATGTCATGCCACCAGTGCACTTCCTAGGTGGTTCCCCATCTCATTTGTACCGGTCCTTTTTGTCACTTGTCCTACTCTCATGCCACTTGTCACTTCCCGTTCAGTATCAAGAGGCTTTGCACAGGTCTGTGATGTTTGCCTTCATTGCATGCGTGTTGGATTTTGTGCTCTCTCCCATGCTTGGAGGAAGCAACCAAAACCCGCACACATAGATACCTCATAGACCTCCCAACAAACCTCCTTTAAAGTCTCTTTTGCCACAGGGCTAGGAAAAAATGCACAGAAGTTGGGTGATGACCTGTCACATTGAATGCTCCTATGGGCTGTGACAGTGGAGCTAAGAATAGAAGAAATGTCAACAATGATAATTAGGATGGGCTAATTTTTATTATTTTTCCATGGAAACTGGGGTGTTTCTGTCAGTGTGATGTCTTGCACAGAGGCTTCCTTCTACAGCCAGAGGAGATAGAGAGGCACAGTCTCTGCAGGGTGACTCGGATCCTCTTCCCACCAAAGCGGAGGCGGTCTGGACCACACAGCTGAGCTCAGGTGAGACGGATCCATTGGGGCTGGAGGGAGGTGAAAGTCTGCAGCTGCCTAATCCCAGTGCTTTTAATGGGATGGAAACCATTTCAGGCTTTTTGAAGAGGCAGCCCTTAAATTCTTGATGCGAGTTTTGGTTTTCCTTTTGTAAATGAAGTTAGCAATCCCAATTCCTGACCAGTCTTTGTTTGCTGACAATGTAAACTCCTGGGGCAAGGGTACTTTTTCTCTCTGATTGCAGCAAAGAGCTTGGCTGCTTGCTCATCCTCTCTTGCATGGGCCTCCGGCTGCTCCAAGGGCACAAAGGGATCATCATTTTCAGTTTACAAACACAGGCATCTCCTATTTTTTTTGTGGTTTCCTGCTGAATCTCCAGACTAGGACACTGAAACACATACAATTAGTAAATCTTCAAATCCCCAGCTGAAACAATTACAACTCCATGCCTGTGCAGCAATGAGATGTCGCTGGATAACGTAATTACAGCTTTACATGGCTGCTGCTGATCTCTTGGTTTATAATGATTTCATTTCCCCTCTCCCACCTCCTTTATATTTTCTATTATGTAAAACCCTAAGAACTAATTACAAGTGGGTGGATCAAAGATCATACATTTTAATTTTCCTTCCAGCCTCACCCACTCATGGCGAGGAATCCAGCATAACCCATTAAACTATAGGTACTTGCTGACAGAAAGGGAACCATCTGCTGAACAACTTCTGTTAATTATTTTGGAACACACTAACGAGAAGAAAGTACAGGCCCGTAATGACCTTTCCCTTGGTGGCAGAATCCACTGCAAAGTAGACAGCTGTGGCCTGAAGCCAAAAGTTAATGGTTACTATTGGCACAAAAGACTCAAGCGTACTAGTATTTATTAATTTCCCCGTAGTGGAGAAAATATTCCAGGCATTCTGAGTATAAAACTTCCTAGCACCTGCACAAAACCAAGCTCCAAAATACTCATTTAGAGCATTATTCAGAGTCCCTCAGAAAATGTGGACTTCACATGTTTACTTCCTTGTGGTGTTCTTTTCATTTTGTCACATCTGATTTGGTCAAACAACCTTTTGTTTTCTTTAGCAATGAGCAATATTTACACAGGGCTTTTTTGGCACATAAGAATCACAATTATTTCATGTCCCTGAAGCACAGAGGTCGATGGAAACTTATGCCCCTTGTAGACACATGGACTGGTCACTCATACGTTTTATTTTTATCTATTTTGTCTGTTTTAGTGAAACTGAATAAACTGGCTTTCTCTTTGCCCTTTCTGATAGATGCCTGCTGGGCTTAATCCAGAGCTCATGGAGGTTTCTGTGAGTCTCCTTTCTGTGGAGCTGTGCAGACTTTGGATCACTCCTCAAAGTATCTGGATATCTTGAGTATGAATTACCCATCTGCCTTAATACTTAAATGGTGTGAAACTCCACCGTATTTCTTAATACGTTTTGCAAGAGAGCTGTGCCACTGTTTTGAGCGAATAAAACAGAAGGATATCCCACTGAATCCTGCAGAGTATTTCAGCTACAGCTCTGTCCTAGATGTTAAAATATTGAACCTTTGAACTGTGTTTTAAATTAGGTGAGGAATTGCCCATTACACAGGGGACCTGGTCTACTCTGCTTGATTTCTGTGGGGTTTTTTGACTCTGGAGACTGCAGCGTTTCAGTGCAGAAGGGCCATTTCAAGGACAGTTTCTTCACGTGTCTGACCAGGGGCTCTAACCAGGAATGCTCTTTCTAGGTCTGTGTTTGCACCCTTATTGCTCTAATAGCAGCAGGTAAAGTAAAGACGCAACATAAGTGGTAAATTAAAAGCTGTTTGTGTCTAAGTCATCCCATCTGTGTCTTTTGGATAGAAGTCAACCATCTTTGAAACCACATGCATCAAGCAATTGGCTAAACGTCCTTGTAGACAGGATGTCTCCTATTTGCATTTGAAGTGCTGCGCTTTCTGTTTAAAACATGAATGCAACTCACTTATACCATTTTCTTAACTTGTTTACAAATAGTGGCTATTGCATAATCGAAAATAGGTGTTAAAATGCTGAAGCTGTCAAAAGGCTTTAAAGAATCTTTGTGTGAAGCGCACGAGATTTATTGAAAACACCTGAGGTAGCACACACCCCAGCCTCTCCTCTGCCTCCAGCCCAGCCCACCACCACCACTGCCACCCACCACCACCTTTGATGTCACTTCATTGGTCATAGACGCGCTGCAATTTTGGGTACACACCTATCATTCAAAGGGCAATATATTATCCGCAGGACAGATGTAATCAGTCCCTTGGTCTCTTAGAAGTGCAGCTGTTGGTGAATTCTTTTTTGTGAATGTAATATTTGAGAAGACTTAAGTTAAAAACTGACACTTCCATTGAAATCTCATCTCCTTTGGAAAGAAGGTTCCCATTTTCTGGCTCTCCTCCGTGTGTGACAGCCAGGGATGTGTCAAACAGCATTCAACTGACAGTTTCCAACAGAGATGCCATTAGCAAAGATGGCATGAAAATAGCCCTCCCTTAGAAACGTTTTTAATGTGAGCTGTTTGTCTTCAGAGCTGTGGCAAGGCCCAACCAAGGGGAAAAACCTCATTTAGGAAGAAGGCATATATTGCAAAAAAAAAAAAAAAAAAAAGATGCTGCAGCCTGGGAACAGGTAACGGTAGATGCAGAGGAGCCAGGCAAGACGAGGGGTGGGAGAGAGGCAGGGACCAGCAGCGTTGTTTGTGATGCTGGAGCATTTTCACCCTCTTTGTCAACATACACATCGAGTAAGAGGGCTCCTGCCCAGAAGTCACACTAGGAAAGGAGATTACTCTGAGGGGTGGAAGGAAGGCGCTTCCTTGCTTTCCAGATGGGGAAAGGTACCCGTCCCCAGCTGGGCCCACTGCCCAAAGTCACACAGAGAGCTCGCGGCCGAATCGGGAAGCGAACCCCGGCCGCCCAAAGGCTCGTCCAGTGCCTGAACCGCAGGCTCGTCCTTTCCTTTTATTGGTAAAAATAAAAATATGACCTTCTTTTGGCAGCCTTACAGAGCAGATGCTGCTTTTTAGATGACAGCATAGAAATGCAGAAAAACTTTGGGGATTTGCAGAAATTCTTTCCAACGACAGATTGTCTGGCCTACTAGTGTCATAATGTCAGCCCTGAAACATGCCATAAAGCTTTCTTTCAGCAGAACAAACATAACCCCCTAGACCAGCTCTTTGACAAGTAAGTAAAACAAAGCAGGGTAATTGCGGCTGGAAACCCACCAGGCTCTTAATGTGACCTCTTGAATACTAATAGTTATTAGAGATGCAATGAATAAACATCAAGAATATTACAAGCAATCCGTGTTTAAGAAAAGGACTCCAGAGGAAAATTTGTGAACGAAAAACTTCTGAATGTAAGTTACAGTAACAAGGAAGCACTCACGTGGCTCCTGGAGAGCCTGGATGTATTTTTCATGCGCTGGTGGACTGAAGGATGGAGACGAAGGACTCCAGGCTGCTACAAGCTACCAGATTGCTGGATCCCCTGACACAGAAGACAAAAGCCCAAGCTCTTTATGGAGCTGCTTTGTTCAATAAACACACAGGCGGAAAACAAGTGAGGAGGGAATAAAGAGGGTATGGTATACCGCATGTTAATGCAACTTAGCTTCTTTGGAAGACCACAGGTTGCCTATAAAAAGTCTTTTGTGTGTGTGTGCGTGTGTCAATCACACAGGTGAGGCATGCATGCATATGCAGAGATCAGCCCCAGGTGCCCAAGGCTCTTGGGAGATCCCCCTCCTTTCTCCCTCCTACCCAATTACTGGATAACTGGAGGAGGTGAACCAGTAGTGTGTAACTTGTGGGGTTAGGGTCAGAGTGCCTGCGGGGCAGCAAAGCTACCTTTCCTGCAGAGTTTGCTTCTGCCTTTAGCTTTGGGCATTCTAATTATAGTCTCAATAACTTTTCCATTTCCAGCTATTTCCCTTGTGCTCCGGCACCGTGTGTGACATGTCAGTGCACGGGTTCTACTCAGAGCTAATTCTGTAGAGAAAGCACTGCCAGAACTTTAATATATGTGGCCAGAGACCTGGTTTTGGTAAGATCAGCCTGCAAAATGCAGAATATATGCTTTGTTATGCCATTCTGGCCTGAGGAAATTCTGATTTTGCTGAGAATTTTCTGCTCCTCTTTGCATAACAATGTGAACAGAATTGACAGAGTCAAAAAGTACAAAAAAAACCCAACTATATTTCATTGTGTAAAAACTGGAAGAGGAGAGAAACGGGACACTGGGTTTTTCCATACGTGGGCCTCAGTGCTGCAAAGGAGAAGACAAGAGGCTTGGTCCCAAATAGCCACAAGTGCATGACCTTCATCGTATACCACTGGATAGTACCTTTTATGTTAGACTCCTTACACTAATTTTTGAATTGAAATGACTCAGATGGCATGGATGCTCCTTTGGCTGGTGTTTGGCCCTATATCCATTGCTAGGCATAGGTGGACCTTTGTTAACCACATTTAATAAAGGTGAAGATATCTTGTGGCAGCACAGCCAAAACGACGTGCAGCTCGTGCAGAGCTGTTCTCTTTTAAATTGGCTTCTTAGCTAAGCCATTTTTGACTGTGATTTCAGCGGGTCGGATATGTCAGCCTGTTTCCTTTTTCTCATTCCCTTCTCCAGCGTCACCAGTGATATGACTTAAGACTTGGGAGGTAGCACTGAGGCTTGTTGGGTGGTGTATGTAAAATGAGACACTGTTTAGTTTCAAGGCTGGGAATTCAACAGTTTAGCTGCGCACACTGGATAGAAAAGTGTCTCTTTTTATTGGTTTTGAGTGTGCCACCTTTAAATGTCATGGAGCAGCCCCTTGTCCCTGCAGGAACAGGAGCCATGGACCTCTGCCTTTGCTTGGCTGCTTCCTACTCTGCCATGTCCTCACTTCTTTCCCTCCTTTCTAAGGTAAACAATCACTTGGGGGTTTGGTTTGGTTTGTTTTTTAGTGGGAATACAAGGTTTCAGCTCTAAAGCACAGATTTAACTTCAGTGATTGAGCTTGACAGGAACATAATGATGCCCTAAAGGTATGCAAACACCCAACTTCAACAAGAGGATGAGCCAACCCAGGGCAGTCTTGTTTTGAGCCTGAGGTGGGTTCACAGATTACAAACCCACATCTCACCTAAAAGCAGAGGTGTCCTGCAGGGGAACCTGTGATCAACCTGGTGATGATTAGACCTAAAATGGCACGAGGCTGAGGTCCTAATTGCTTTAATGGTTGTTTGCATCTAACTGGAGCAAACCTGTGTGCTGCAGGACAGGGGGCATGGCTGGAGGCTGTTTTGGTGGAGATTTTCTTGTGTGAGGAGATGGATGATCTAGGCCAGTTACACAGGCTCAGTGCTGGTGGCCTACCAGAAGGGTGTTTCATCCTGTTTCTCATTTGCTGCAATTAAAGTTCCCCTCTACTAGCCCACCTACACTTCACAAAACCTTTTCTCTTTGCTAGCAATACTGTGACTCTCCTGCTCAGCCGCTCCCGTGCTGTGTGGTGCGATCGCCAGCCGAGCAGGGTCAGACCAGTGCTTTCTTAGTAATGAAGTTCAGAAAGATGTCTGCCTTATCTGATCGGCCCAGAGAGCCTCGCCGATTGCTTTGTTCTCAGACATCCACACAGGGAGCAAATCCCACTGCACTGCCGCATGAAGGGGTGAATCCTCCTAGGTGCAGGATTGGATCTAAGTGGACGGGAACCCAGAAAGACTATATCAGATCTGTCTGTCTGCCTATGAGTCCTAAAAAACACATTGGCTGCGGCATGCATACCCCAGTGTGAAGTCAGCCAGGAACAAGCCAGAGAACCTGCCTCTGACCCTGAGGACATTGCTTGAAAAATATTTTCCAGAACTCAGTGCCTGGGGACCTGCAGCTAACAAACATTCTGGAAGTGTAATCACAGCCTTTGGCTCTGCTGCCGAACCACCTACGGGAGGTGAGTTTAAAGAGAGCGGCTTTAAAGCTGTCAACATAAGAAGGAGGGAAGCCAAATTGCTTTCGTGCTTGCGTTCGTGTGCCAACTGGTTTGTCATGGGATTGGTATGTAGCAAAGATAGAGTCGTCTGCAGAAAAGCTGTATTATTCTTTTTTTGGATGGGTCCACTGGAGATCAGTCAGGGCCCACAGTAATTTCCTGAGGGGACAAATCTAGCCCTGAGATAGGCCACTGGCTCCTCAGTTGTTGCATGGAGCTTTGTGTTGGGTCAGAAAGTCAGCCTTTGAGGAGAAGAGCTGGAGAAGCCTTCCAGGAGTGAGAGCTGATAAGACAGCAGCTCCCCAGCTGTGCTGTGGCCACACAGTGCCGCGTATGTCATCAGAGTAACGAGCATTAATAACCCTGGGCCAGACTCTGACCTCTTCTATTTAGGCATATATCCCTGGCAGCTCCACCGGCCTCTCTGTTGAGCTGCGCATCGGCTTGTGTAACTTCTCTCAGCCCTCCCACAACCCAGATCTCCTTGTCTCCCACGGACTTTAGCCAGGGTTGGGGACATCTGGTCCCTCTTCAAGGGAAGCCCATGGAGAGAAGGATGTAGCGCTGGGGAGCAAGATGAATGCCAAGGGTTGTGCTCCCCTGGAGAGCATGGAGCACTCTTCCTCCTGGCATCTGAAATAGAGAGATGTGGTGTAAGGACTTCCCGGCCCGGGATGCAATATTCTGTGTTGGTCTAAGGGTGACCACTTAGATTTGGTGAGAATGTGGCATAATGGGTCAGAATTCATAAGCGGTGGTACATATGCTTGCTAGAAGAGAAATCCCTGGGCCCAGGCAAAGCATGTGATGTATTCCCACAAGGATCCAGGTGAAACTAAGGTCAATCACATTACCAGGAGCTTTTCCAGCTGAAGAATTTCCCAGGTGTCCCTGCTGCAGGGTGAAAGGTGTTGGTCAGCACAGAGCATCCTGAAATGGCCCCACTGGTGTAGGCTCTGTCTGTGGGCTGCTGGGACATGCAGAGCCTGAGTGAGAAGTGATGGGGACAAGGTGGCCCCGTGCAGTAGTGCAGGGCAGGAACACCTGCCATTTCCATTGCCAGACCACCCTGGGAGGACGGGCAAACAAAGTCTTCCCCCTGCAAACTAATCCCCAGTGCTCTTTCAGGACTTTTCTCCAAGATGTAGACACACAGATGCCCAAAGTGGCACACTCAGTATTTCTCTCAACAACTCGTCAAGTTCATTTGCTCAATAACACACACTAACATGAGAGTGGGAAGGGCACTGTATGGAATGTACCGAATGGACTGTAGAAAAGCATAGGTCTAAATTTATGCATCATAAATCAGGGCTAAAGTGTCCCCAGCCTGTGCTCAAAGAGCTGCATTTGTGGTCTGTGCGAGGATGGGGTCTTTGCTTGGCTCACCTGCTACCAGCTCCTTGGGCACCTCGGGGTGAGAAGTCTCACAGCTGGCCAGGCTGGGCTGGAGGGACCTCCCAAATTGTCCTCCTACAAAACCCCAAACAGGCTGCAGCCCTGCAGGAGTCATGAAGCCAGCAGGCTTTCCTTACCCTCTTCCAAAGAGGTGCCTTCCCAGAAACGTGTGGTCGGCACCCACCACCTCTCCACGCCTGGTGCTGCAAGGACAGCCGTGCGTGAGCTGGCAGTCCCTGCAGCCTCCTCCCCAGATGTGCCTGCTCCCCAGGCGATGCTCAGCCCACACCCTGCATCCCCGTCCTTCGGCGCACTGTTCCCACCCTCCAGCTGGCCGGGGAGAGCCGCCAGCTGCCTCCGTGAGTCAGGAACGCCGGCTCAGCCCGTCCTCACCTTTCCGAAAACATTGGCAGCTGCTCACAGGCCCCCCGGGACACGGCTGCAGGAACATTTTCTCAAATAAGGTTTGCAATGTGTAAAAGGTGCGGTGAAGAAAGGCAGGAAGAAAGCTCAGTCCCGGCCGCTGCGAGGCGCCGGGCTCGAGGGGGAGAGGTCGAGCCCATGGGTATTGGGGATGATGGATTTGTTAAAGTCACTTTTCTTACGCCACTATTGCCTTGTTGATTAAATCATGAACAACCAAGCCTGGCTCAGTGACTCCCGGGTTTATTGGGGTGGATGGATTGAATGGTGCTTTCCTTATTTAGTGGAGGTGATCTAGAGGTAAATCATTGTGCTTGCGACCAGCTAGAGATGCTCAGATGAAAAACACGTGCAGCACTGAAGGGCTGGGAAGGGACTTGTTAAGTCCATGTGTTGCATTGTATTTTCTCTCTATCAGTCCCAAGCTGCAGGCACTTCCAGGGCCAGACAGACTCCCCGATGCACAGTTCACCTGTAGACCTCATCTGGGTTTTCCCCTGAAGCGCAGGAGAATCTGCAGCCCCAGAGAGGCTCTGGGGTGGAGAGGACAGCGCCAGGCTGATGGACTCCACCAAGGATGAGGATGGTGTTGCTCCCCAAACACAAAGCAGGGGCATTTCCTTGCACCCCAGCTCAGACTGAAAGGGTTGGCAGAAAGAAGAGGTTTTTGCTTCACTCCCTAACATGCATATATGGGGGGAACTTGTGCTGTACCTCCGAGTTCATCTGGGTATTTCCAGGCTACTGCAAGGCTTTAGGACATGAGTAATGCCCTCCTGGTTTGTTTCTTTGTTTGTTTGTTTGTTTGTTTGTTTGTTTGTTTGTTTTTCTGGGGACACGTTACAGCTTGTAGTACGGAGGTGCTGATGTTTGCTGGGGTACTGGCGAGTGCTGTGAAGCTGGAGTTCCAGGGAGGCACAGGCTAAACCTCTGCCTGCCTGAGCCGGCTGGTACAGGTGGTCCCTTCCCATTCTTAGTTCCCGAGATATTATATTATATGATGTGTTTATCCATCCATTGGCAATCTTGGGGAGGTTAGTGTGGTTTTAATTAATGAGCAATTGTTTTTGTGGTTATTGTGCAGCACCCCAAGAGAGTTAACAGGTGTGAGGGTGCTTATAAATAAGCCCGTTATTATTACTCAGCTTCATTAACATGCAACGCTGCCATTCCCTCCTCCTGTCCTGCCCCCTCACTGCTGTCTCTATCAGGTGGGTCTGGAAGGGAGAAGAGTTGGCAGACCCCAGCTGCCCTGAGCAGGGGTAGTGTGGACTCTCTGGTGTCTCCTAAGGGCTGAGCCTTTCCCTCACTCAGGCCAGAAATATGCCTCTCCTCCAACCATTTCCACAAAACTTACAGAAGCCACATTCTTGTTGAGAGTTTTACTCATCTGCCAAATTGGGCTGAGATCATCAACAGGTTAAAAACTAATTCCAATAGACAGACTTTGTGTATATACACCTGTGCACAGTAACTATATAAATTCTGTTTTTTTGGGGGCGAAGAGGACCAGAAATGGACACAGGTGCCTAAAACCAGATTTAGGCAGAGTTTAGTACCTGAGTTTCAAAAATTCATCCTAAAGGGTCTCTTGGATGCTCCCAAGGTGCTGGACGCTTGTGTGCCCATCAGGTGTTGCAGCTGGTCCGTTCCCCATGACCTGCTTCAACTCAATAAGGGTTATTCCCAGGTCTGCTTTTTTACTGCCTGCCTTTTTACAGCTCCTCAGGCAAAAAGGGTCCCTGGAGCCTTGTGTTCTCCCTTCTCCAGAAGATTTTATAATTGCTGCTGCTGCAGGACTTTCTTTTTCCTCAATAACCAGAGCAATGCAGCAAAAATCAGCGTGCTCAGCCTTGCACCTGATGTGAAGATGAGCCTACCCCCACTGCTTTGCATTGTATTTTGGATTTAAAGCATCAGGTGGCTATTACACCAGGGGAAACTCCAGCCTGGTGGCAGGCAGCTTTCAGGGCTCTCCTTGTGCCTCTCCAGTGAAAGGGTTGTTTGCGCTGAAGCTGTAACCTCACAAATTAAAATAAACCAGGGCCCCTGTGTGACTCCCTGGCAGCCTGTTCTTGCTGAGCCTGTGATGACCCCTCTGTGGCGAGGACACCTTGCGTGTCACCTTATAAATGTGTGCAGCTTGTGTCCCCTCTCTGAACCAGGGAATAACATTACTTCCCTAATGACCAGGATTCAAAAGGTTTTTTAAGATGCAACATCCAAGCTTCTGAGCAATGGGTTGTGTGATGGGACATGGCAGCCTGGTGATGGTGCATGACTTGGAGCAGTACCCTGCCAGTGGCATTGCTCTCCTTGTCACTGCATGGCTGTAGCCTTCCTCCGGCCCTGGGACATGGGAGATGCAGCCAACTGGCTGGTCCAGGTGATTCCTGCCCCTCAGGGTCTGCATCTTTGGGGATGGATGCGGCCCAGCCCTGACTCATTCAAGGCTGGAGAGAGCAGGAGCAGAGCCCAGCTGGCTTCTCTCAATCTGTGCTGATTTGCCTGTGTCTTCATCCCAGAGTCAGGCCAGACTAACTCACATAAAATCAGGGACTTGGGGAGAAGCAAGCCTTGTGCTTACACCACAGACAGACCCAGACATGCTCTGCAGCCACGGCACAGTGCAAAGTAGGACTGCCCCATCACACAGCTCTGCTTGGCCCTCCACATGCATGTCTCCTCTCTGGGGAAGGGTGGCAGATACCACCACATCCTGGCTTTAGCAGTGAAAAGGCAAGTCTGGCTGTGCGTTGGTCAGGTCCAGCCACTCAGGTCCCCCTCAAGGTGTAAGTAGGCGTCCTGGGAACCGTATCAGTCCTGTGGCATCAGCTGGATCTGGAGGACCTCTGCGGAAGCCTTAGATGTCTGAATGCTGGGACAGCGATTTTTGAGATGTCTTTTGTGGGTGGCAGCTCACGCGTTCAGAAAAAATCACCTTTGCTTCTTTTCTTCCTTGCAGATTCCCCATCCCAGCACCTCGCGTGGTGGGAGGTGCACTGTTTTCCAGCCCCTCTTTTACCAGGTGAGGGACCAGGAGGGGATCCCCGAGCCGAGCTCTCCCATGGCACAGCGGAACACGGGTGACATCAGCTCTCCTGTAGCTCTGAACAGGCGGGAGTGACAGGCGACCACGCTGCAAGAACAAGCGCGGGCGTTGCTCCTGCTTTTAACGAGCCGATGAGCTGCTGATCGGCAGTGACCAGTGGAGGCGGTTAAACGCAGGAGGGGAACATGGCTGGAGGTCCAGGCTGCCAAACCTCTCTTCTGAAGCACGTGCTGATCCAGGGAGAGCTCTATAGATTATTTCTGTGTGTGCGTTCGCCTTGCCAAATATAACTAAGTAGCGGGAGGTTGCTCTGTTTCTAATTGGGTGATGAAAGCCCGTTTAGGAGGCCAAGACCGAATGGTCAGAAGCAGGGGAGGCAGGAACTGAAATGGCACTGATTCCCGATGCAGCAAGGACTGAGCGGTGAGCATGAGGTCTCCCCTCTGTGACAATCGGTCCTCATCGTGGCACAGGGGAGAGAGATGAGGCTTGGGCATCTCAGGGTTGCACTTGGGGAGGATGAAGTTGTCTCCTGGGAAGGCCTTTGCATTAAAGGGGGGTGGACAGTTCATTCTGAGCATTGAAATGTGTTGGCTGTACATTGTATTATACTCATATTAGTTCTTCTAGAAAAAAAAAGGAAAAAAGAAGATCTGATTGGAATGAGGATTTTCATCAAGCAAAAATTCCCTGTTCCAGGGAAGGCTTCAGCATAGACAAACCTTCAATTCCAGCAGCAAAGTGCTCAATTTCTGCATAGATACATTGCTGACTGCCCCCTGACATGTCCTGCCTGGGGGAAGAAGGCAGCATGGACCCTGCAAACAGCAGATGAGCAAAAGAAACCTCAGCCTGGCAGATGAGAAGGAACACTCTGGAGACCTGGAGCATGCGGTGAGCACAGGGCTGAGCGCAGAGGCTCCCTGCAGACTCAGTGGCTTCGAAGCGATTCCCATGGCAGCCCTCCTACCAGCCCAGTTTGCAATACTGCTATGGGTAGCCCACCTCTGTGGGGTCAGAATGAGGGACTCCTGAAGGCAAGAGCTGTGATCCTCCCTGCATAACAACACCTTGCTCCTCAAAGGGAGAATATAATGCCCTTAGCCACACTGTTGTGGGGGTCCCAAGTGTTGTGCTTCAGCAAAGCCCCTGCTGTCATCCAAAGGTCAGGCAATTATACGTTTGGCCCCTGTGCTGCATTTGCATAGGAGGGGAGAAGAAGGGATACGTGTCCATGTGAGATACAGGGGAGTGAAGTGATGGAATAATTCACTTAGTATTGGGACATTTATGAGTCACCTTCCTCTTCCCCTCCCCTTCGAGATAGATGTCATAATGGAGACTAACCCCGCAGTAATCTCCATATAACATATGTGATATGTTTACTTATTTCTTTCCTCTGTCTTCCCTGCTCTCAATGTAAATAGTCATTTGTTCCTCTTCCAGATGCTGGTACATGGTCTCACCAGTAGGAAATATATTATCATCCAATAAAACCAAATTCTTGGTGGCAGTGATGATGATTTATTGATTTTGGCTCTGTTGCCTTCACAGATGGAAATAGAAGCTGGCAGTTAGCTCATGTCTTACAACCCAGCCTAGACCATTTGCTTTAGCTTGCTGAATGCTGCACTTTGGAGACGGTATCTGCTCCTCAAAAGAAAGTTTCCAGGGTTGTGGCTGGATTCATTTAAGACTGCAATCAACATCGATTAAATGTGAATGCATCATGGGGACCCCTACTTCCTAATGGCAAGGTACCTCTGGGATAGAGACATCCAGGGCACATCTCCAGCCCTGCAGCGATGTGTCCGCCCCAGTAAACATATGCACCGGGAAGCTTGCGAGCCAACCTAAACAAACACTGCAGAGCAGCCTGCAAAGTCCTGACCCATGGAAACTTCCTGGGTCCAAGGGTCTCCGCAGCTGGAGAGGATGTCCTCACTTACAGCTGTGGTGGCTGCTCCCTTCCCAGAGGCAGCCCTTCCCTTTCCCTGCCCATCCCGACCCCATACAAAGCCATGGGGCTCTGGGAAGTGGCCTGGGAGACCCGGCATGCCTCCTTCCCAGGGCCCAATGCCGGGCTCCTCCGCTTGCTGGCCAGCGTTCAGTAGGCAGAGCCTCTGCTGGAGCAGGGTTTCCAGCCGAGCCCACGCACTTGCGCTGTGGGAAGAGCCGAGACCTCTGTGGTTGGTTCATGTTTCAGAAGCCACTTGTGTGTGGAAGCCTCTTGGCCGGGCACTACTGGCTTTGCAGAAAGACCTTTTTTTATTTTTATTTTTTATTTTTTTCCCCATTGATTCTCTAACCGGGCCCAGAGGAACCCCGGGAGCCACCAGCGGACCCGCCAGCAGGCTCAAGGCTGAGCAGATATTGATGGCTTTTGTACAGGGTAAAGACTAATGGAGTTAATGACTGAATCACCTTGACTTACCAAAGCAGCTCTTTTGTGGGCCTGGTCTGAGTCCCCATAAAAAGTCCCTGGCTTATAAAAGAAGAGCCACATGCCGTCCCTGAAGCCCCAACCTTTCTCAGGTCCTCAGGTCCACAGCTTCTTTGGAAATACACCACCTGGGCTGGATAGACCCAGGGCAGGCCAGGCACTGCTGCTCTGCCATCTTCACCCTGGTAACCCTCAGGGCACCCGCCTTTCCTTGCTAGTGTCCCACTTTGGGTTGTGTCACTCCCGCTGGAGGAGAGGGGTTCGCCCAGAGCAGCTGATGAGCAGTAGCTTGTTTTCCATGGCAGTAACCTGCTGGCACAGCCATGCCTGGGGTTAGACCGGATTACAACTGCCCTTAAAACTTCTGCTTCATCCTCCGACTGCTCCTGGTCAGAATCTTTCATCTGTTTTGGGAAAGTTTGGTTAACTTTCATGTGGTTTCCAAAAAAGAAAATCATCCACCAGAATTTCCTGTTATGCCATCAGTCTCCAGCCCGGCCAAAAGGAGCAGTTTGCTGTTGTTTACATAGCTGCAAAAATGTACTAGGACCTTCCCAGCCCAAGGTGCCTGCTTATTCTTAAAGCCTGGCCTCCAGAGGCTCTGAGTGCCATTTGCAGCTGTGTTTTGCTGTGCAGGCTCGCGTTTCTGGGGAGGGAATTTCTCCGAGGCAGGAAACCATGTCTTCTCATAGCCTCCACGCTGTTCCTCGTGCCAAGGGGCCCTGATTCTGTCAAGGGATGCAGGATGCTCCGGCAATTGGAGACGTGTACTGGAGCCGGGGGAGTGTGGCCGGGAGGGAAGCTGCTCTGAAAGCTCCTGCTGCCAGCATGAACGCTGTTAAACTTGTGGCATCTCCTGGCTGGGCATGGAGGGAGGAGAACGGCTCGTGCTGCAGCAGCTGGGGCGGGTGAAAGGAGGCACCGCGGGGCAGGAGGAGCGAGGGCAGGAGGAAAGCGGCGCATGGAGCTTTCCAAGAAAGCTTGCTGCTATTCACGGAATGATGCTGAGTCCTTGCCAGGTGGGAGCCAGGCTTGGGACCCCATCTAAAAGGCCTCTGAAAGCAGTGTGAAGGCAAGCAAACAGCCTCTGTCACAGGGCTTCCTGGAAGCCAACGGCGAACATCTGGTCTCCTATATTTTTGTGTTAATTCGCCTCTTTCTGCATAGTGGGTTTTGGCATATGGAAAAGTGGGTACTTGCACAGGAAAATAAACTTGTCCTTTGAAGTATACCCACTGTGGGATTTAGAGAGCATAGGGGAAGCTACCATACCCATCTATTCGCTGTGCCTCTGTCATGCGGGACCTCCAGAGTCCTTCAGACAATCCCAATGAAAAACACCCCCTCAGCAAACACTAGTTTAAGTGTGAGTATTAAACAAACCATCTCTCCTTGGAGGTCCAGGGAGGCAGCTCTTGCAAAGCAGCCCTGGCTCTTGGTCATCACCCAGAAGGGCACTGTGGGAATACACCTGTGGAGGAAAGACCACCTTTGGGGGTCAGAGGAGGAGAGAACCATTTTAATTTGTACCTTCTAAGTACTGGAGACATCATTTAAGTCCTGAGTGCCCAATAACCCCGATATCCCCAGCTGTCTAATGATATGCAACATGCATTTGTTTCTTCACTGAGACCTAAGGGATTCCCTGCAATGGGATTGTGCTGCTTTTTGTTGGCAGAGCAACCCATGCTTAATGGAAAGCAGCAAAAGCCTAGATCTACAGGTGATACCTGCAGTGATTTCAAGGTCTCTAGAAGACCCGCCATGAAGATAATCCCATTTACTATTGAGTTCCTTTCATCTGCAGGGTTTTCATTTCCCAGTAGAAAGAGCTGAATCACTGAACTTCCCCCAGGGCACTGATCACAATCCATAAAGTGCCACTGAGGTTTATGAAAGGAAAAGCTGAGTTACGTTGGTCACACATCATATTTGAAGTTTATAAAGGGTTAATAAAAAATTAACGGGCAGTTTTGCAAATGGTTACTCACTTTGGTGCCGAATGCGGTCCTTCACAGCCATCATTTGCTCATTAAGATCAATCTATAATGCAGAGTGTTCAGACCTGTACTCTGCTTGTGATTAGAAATAATTTGGTTTCATGTTTTCTGATGAGAAAGACATTTTAACAAAAACACAGTTCTTTGCAATGCACAAATAAAATGTTGAAATGGCTTGCTCTTTAAGGAAAAAAGTAAACTTTTAAACATATATTTTGTTTTTATGAGAAAAAACCAGTTTTATTTGTTCCCTCTCTTTTTCCTTTTCCAATATGGAAAACTACAAACAAAATAAAACCTGTGACCTTTTTCATAATATTCTTATCCTTTTTGGCCAGATTGACTTTAAAACACAATTCATAGGCACAGCCTTAACAAAGAGCCTGTGTTTGGATGTTTACGTAGTTATTGATTTACAATATTCTTAAAATTAGAGACAAATCTCTAAGTCTTCACCTTGTTTTTCCATTAACGGAAATCTGTGTAAGTAAAGAATGAAAAAAAAAAAGAAGTCGCTTTTGACTTAAGTAAGCCTGTGAAAATTTTGCCCAGGTAAGAAATGATAAGGATTTCAAAATTTGGTCCTTAGGAAAATCTCTGTGCAAGATAAAATAACAATGTGACCTGCATAGAAAACTTTTTTTCAGAATCTTTTATCAATTTTAAAAACAACATCAAAACATTCTCCAGTATGTCTCTCAGATAGTGGATTTTGGAAAATGTTTCTCTTGCAGAGCAAGGCAAGAAAAGTGGAGACTGCAGTGCAGTCTTCTCAGGGTTGCCTCCTTAATCGAAACCAGCATCACATAATGCTTTCCAATAAAAAGAATGTTCTACCCGACTGGAACTCCAGTCCTACAATCATCAGGCAGAATACAATTATCCATCCTGGAATTAGATCAGTAGAGCTAGTGAAAAAAAAACAACCAGTTAAAGCTATTTTTATTAATTTTTTGCTTTTCTGTTTTCCTAAAAGAAAAGCTATTTTCAAAATTTGTTTAAATTGAAATGTACTTGCTTGAACATCAAACACTGGAAAAGACCTCTTTTGATGAAAACTATACTGTTTTCTGCCTTCCTCCTCCAATTTAAACTTGGCAAAATAAAAATATACCTATAAAAATTGTTTATTGACTTTCTCCATGGAAAATACCTCCTATTTTCTCACTCCCTGCACTGGTGTTAACAATGAAGTTATACAATGGCCAGCTTCTCTGCCCAACAGTGGGTGCCTTGGGAAGGTAAGTCCAACAGTTTCAGAAGAATTCCTGCACATTTATGTGTTGGTTGATGAACAGACTCTCATCTTCTGGACAAGGGTGTAGGACCTTCAGTGGTAATGCAGTTGAGGAAGCCTTGGGTTTCCATCTCAACTGCAAGGCAGCATTTCATGCAGCCTACATAACTTCTGAACAGGGTCCATCCAGTGCAGATTCTGTCTTCAGCAGGAAAAAGACACAACAGGAGAAGTGCATATGGTGTTTCTCCCAAAACTGACACTACCTCCAGCTTGGAGAATTTCCTTAGCCTGATGTGACCCATCTATTTAATGATCCCAATGGATTGCTCCTCCAAGTACTTGTCCAGTCTCCTCGGGACCCCAGGTAAACCCGTAATTCCCCTTGGCAAGGATTTGCACTGGTCCATTACCCACCGTGGGGGAAATATCTCCTTTTGTTTATTTTCAGCTTGGCTCCTGGTGTCTCTGCATGGTGCTTCTCCTCTCCCACATCCTGCACAGATATGGTTCAGTACTGTTTGGGGAGGAAGATTTCCCACGTATGAATCATCCACAACACTCCCCAGAGCATTTCTTGATGCCCTCCATTCATGTTAAATAACCAATAAATTTCAACAGCATTCAGCTTGTGAGGGCTGATAAGATCACAGTGAGAAAGGGGACAGTGCCAAAAATATTGAGCTTTTTAAAGGATGTGCCATATAATGCTTTTAACATTTGCAGTCCTTAAGGCCAAAGGGATCATTAGATCATCTACTGTGACCTGTATAATGCAGGCTGGAGAATTTTGCCTGCTTACCCCCGCGCTGAACCCAGTAATAACTTGTGTTTAAGTGAACGGGCAACACTGAAGGTATTAAAAGCACCAGCACATGAAACTGCAGCTCCAGTAGCAAGAAAGCATAATGAATCCGTCAACTGGGGACCACTGTCCTGGAACTGGAGAAGGAAACCTAGTGCCTAAATTCACACAAGTGAGGTAAGGAGGGCAGGATGCTCGTGGCTACTGCATTGCCCGTTAGCTGACCTCATTTTTATAGAGGGTCTGAGAGCAGAATTTGATGCAAGGGGGGAGTGGGAACATGGGAGATGGAGAAAATCCCATGTGGTTTTGTTAAGGACAGATCGTGTTGCTCTAATGCAATATATGATCATAGATATTCAGTAAGATAACTGACTTCTATGACAAAGGGAACTAATGGTCTAAATCTGACCATAAGCAATTTAATATTGGGTTTGAATAAAAAAAGGTGTGGGGAACTGGCTACAGGGTTACACTAGAAACCCCTTATACCTTCAGTGGAGTAACAGGTCAAAGAAAAATTTCCCCTGTTTCTGGGAGACTGGCCATAGGACATGACACCTGAAGAACATGTGGCACCAGTGAGAAATGCAGGTAACACAGCGTTGGGTGATATTGACAATTCTGAGCACTACCAAAGAGGTAGCCAAAGTAATTTTGTGGAGTGGCAGACAGCTGGCCATGCAAATGCAAGGTCAAGTGCAAGCTAGAACTTTTCCCTGAGCTGGACACCAGTGGTTTGAAATGTAGAAGATGGGAGAAATGGATACAGTCCTTCAGTGTGGACTGGCTATGGACCAGCATGAAAACAGCTAATATGCTGGTCATGAACATGTTTAGGCTGGAAATCAGAAGAAGTTTGACCCTTAGAGACATAGGACTCTGGACCCCTCACCAAACTCAGGGCATGAAGTGCCCAGAGCTGCTTGTGTCACACTGGTGGGCACAATCCTGGAATTAGAAACGAAAGCTTGTGGGATGACGTGTTGGGTGTCGGACTGTCTGGGATTTCCAAGAGAGGTTAGAAGAAGAGCTGATGCCCATGTTTGTCATGCAGCATTTACAGCACATTAAATTAATCACAGGCTCTGGAACTTCCTGGCTCTTGCAAGGGATGAGCGTTATTTTCTCATCACAGCTCTTCTCCTTGTGCAATCTCACTCCTGGATTTGGTTTTTTGCCTTTCTCTAAAGCTTTGGTGACTGGTCCCAGCCAGAGCTGACGACCATAACACCAAGATACTTCTCAGGTGGGCCTTGCTTACTGCCTCTCCCATAAAAGCATCAGTAGAGCTGTGCTTAAGCAGAAATTTTCTCTCAGCTTAAGTAAGCAATTACAGTTCAGACTCCTGCTTCTGCTACAGGATGGGTCATGGGCCACTTCCAAGTATCATTTTCACCTGGCATACTTTGGTCTACTGCATGGCCCAAGCCTCTGGAAGCATGCTTGATCTCTCCTGATCTCTTCCTGTGCCACACTGCAGTTTTTGAGGCCTTTTGAACTTCTATCTAGAGAGCTCGGCTGTGAGGTTTTTCCCCTTCCCCTGGTCAGGAATGAAGTAGCTCGTGTGGCATCACACTATTGACTCAGTCGATAAAAAATTCCTTACCTGTCCATAGATCAACCATGGCTTTTGCTTTTAAATTGGGAATTCTTGCTGCACTTGCTGCATCAATGCATCAGCTGCATTATATAGCGGGCTTTGTTCACCTCTTTTCACTGTAGGAACTGTGAGTAAAACAAAGCTCTAAAAATGTCCAGGTATGGGATGCTGTTTTGATGAGGTGGCATCAGTGAGAACATGACGAGAAGAATGAGCCCCATAAACACACTCTTCCTCCCTCCCAGGAGCTGGCTTTGATTGTTCTTGTCCATTTTGGCTTCTCATCAGAGGCAAAGATTCTTCCTCAGGACAACACAATAGAGGAATAAAAGTGTTGCTTATATTTCTCTCCATGGCCACCTCCTCCTTTTCATGTTACTGTCTTTTCTACTGGGGCTGAGGGCTCCAGCTGACACCCTGACACTTGGTGCTGCATGGGGTGAGAGATGGACCCTGCAGAAGCTCAGCTTGGGCGACAATGTAGGGCTATGGAGGACAGACTTGCCAAAGGCTACGTAATGGATCAGTACCAGAGCAAGGAATAAGATGTGGACTTCGTATTGCCTGGTTTAGTGACTGATGCAGGGGACTGTCTCTACTGCTGCTTGCTGTGGGAGCAAGCAGCTCTGTGCTGCACAAGCTCTTGTTACTGCACAAGCACACACTCAGTTTCTCAACACTGGCATATCTGCACAGCTATTTGGCATCTCCTGTATAAATCATCGATTGCCAGTAAGTGGGGCAGATATGGTATACATGAGTGCACGTGGTGGAAGGATGAGCTAACATGGGCACAGGGAGGTGTATTTTCATCACAGGTTTCAGCGGGTGCTTACACAGACGTCTGCCTTTCAGACACAACCAAAGTGCAGGTGGTTGTCTCTGAGCGCCTGCAGAATCAGATGGCACAACATGACCATCACTAGTGAGTGTGGTCACCCTCTAGGGACATGTCAGCCAAAGCCAACGCTTGCTCTTGGCAGTGAGAAGCATTGTGCCTCATCCTGCTACACCTTCAGTCTAAAATACGGCAGGGATGTGATAGGTTTCACCAGCCCTACAAATCAGGCTCAGCCTTGCGAATGCTTCATGTCACTCTACATAGAAAAGACGAGGAGGGAAACATCATTTTATGTTAAAAAAGCTCTGAGCAGGCACCATTTGTCTGCAGAAGAGTGCGGCCAGGCCTGTTTCATTGCTGGGCACTGGGGACAGCAGCCTTCTTCCACCATCTGTGTATAATAAATGAAGAATTTGGGTCATAAAAATTTCTACCCTGTTTAAGATGCACGGTATTGCTTTTCTCAAACTAACTGCCCCTGGCAGTTCCAGTTAATACTTCCGTTTGAAATAAAAACCTTAAAAGCCTTTTAAGTTGACATTTAAAGTAATTTGGGAAACAATGTGAAAACATAATCTCTCTTTCAGGGTCTTTTTGCAAGGTATGGAGTTTAGCAGCTCTGCAAACCGTTTGCCCATGGCAGACAGCCTCCGTGAAGCCTCAGGAAAGAATGTTTATCCTAGTTGTGCAATATCATCTCTGGCTCCCAGCCTGGCCTTGCACTGCTATGACAATTGTAGATGCATCTTTTCTCCAAGGGTTTGTACCATCTAATGGGAAAGTCCTATTAAAATAATATTGGAGCCGTTAAAGATGCTTAGGGAAACCTTGGTGTTCTCCATAACGAGAGGCACATGACAAATCTCAGCCTTCCCCGAGTAGGCTGGAGCCTCCTGTCTGTGGCAAGTGGTGAATGGAGCTGCCTGGCATGGGCTCATGGGCTCATGGGCTCATGTTCCACCATCTGCACCGGGTCTGACCCTCACGTCCCACTCGCCTGCAGGGCAAGGAGCTGAATCTCCGCGTTTCCCTGAGGGAACCATGAGTCACCCCTTCCCAGGCAAATCCCTCTACACCTGCAACAACCCTTGGCAAAGGAAGTGGGAAGATGGTTTTGTGCAAAATACCCCAAATATTTCCACTTTGCAAGGGCTGGACGGGCCCATTTTCCTGGCAATTATTTTTAGCCATTTTTCCACAAACATTTTTCCCCTCGAAAATACACAGAAGTTTTGGGGGTTTTTTGTGTTATTTATCATGTGTTTGGAATCCTGTCTTTAGCAAGTGCATGGCTGAACAGCTGTCTGTGAAATGAAAAATTACAAACATCATTTCAGCTCATGATTTTGTTTACATAGTTTGTGGAAAAATGGTAGAACTTCAGTGGTGTCAGAAATCTTTTCTCAGGAGCTTTGTTTTAGAAAGGAGGCCTTTCTGGTAAAGGCATATCTTTACACGCACCACACCAAACACAGGCGACTTTGATCTTCACTAGTGCTATGAGTTTCACCATAAAACAAATGAGTAGAATTTCTCAAGAGAAAGGTTTATCACAAAAAAAAACCCATGGAGGGGGAATTGTTTTGAAATTGCTTCCAAATTTTCCTTTCCCGTTAATCTGCAGCTGTATGACTGTTATTTGGAGAGACTCCAGTTTAGACTGGTCCCAAGGAGCACATGGTGAGAGATTTCCCAAAGGCACTAACCAGATCTATCACAGAGAGAAAATAAGACATGTATTGACTGAAGGCACCAGGGGCAGACTTCATCTGATGGTATATCGAGGTCTACATTTGAGCTACCCACCTTACATCCCTCTATAGGCAACAGAGGTCCGATCAATATGGGATATAGGCCATATGGATGGCCATGAGGAAGATGTTCAGGTGCCATCCTCCTCAACCTAAAGTGGATGCCTACACTTGGTCATGAAAATCACATGTAAAATATGATCTTTTTTTTCCCAGTTGATATAAAGAAAATCCTGGGATGAATTGCTCAAGTGAAGACACCCATGCCATTGACAACAAAATTAGCAGAAAACATATCTTAAGGTGACCAAGTGCCTCCAGGGTAGATGGACAGGTGGCTGAAAGTGCTGTGGTGTCACTCCTTAATGACTTCCATCAGTTCATGAGTTTTTAAAGATGATCCCGGAGTACCAAGCACTAGGTAGACATTCAACACTGGCCAGGAGCAGGAAATTCTATTCTGCCAGGGTTTCCAGTGCTTTATAAAATGAGAATCATTCCCATTTAGAATTAAAAGCTAAAAGTCGCTATTGCCTTCAGGATAAAAATACTGAAAGAGGATGTATTGGGATGTTTTGTTAGACTGTGTTGCAGGAGGTAATTTGTTTTGACTTTTACATTATATCAACTTTTAAGTATAACTGATTATGTAGAACTACATAATCTGTTCTAATATAACAGGATTGTATTATGATATAAAAGTCAAAATGTCACAAATTGAAACTATGCTATCAAAATGCAATGTTTTGACTTTTTCTTGACCAAAAACTGTCATTGACATTTGAACAAGTTCTTGCTTGATTTCAGAAAGAATAGCATTTTCCAGTGGAAAACCTTTTTGGTCAAAAATATTTTGCCTGGCTCTGCTAGGGATAAAAACGGAGGGTGACTGCAGGAGAAATAAATGCTATGGCTTTTCTGCCTGAGTCATTCTGCTCAGTCTTACTGTGTCCGTCTGGGGGTCTATGGGCCAGAAGTGAAGCTGGTACTGGGACACATACAGCCACACACAGCCAGGCACATCTTTTCTTGCTTTAGACAACGGCTATGGAGCCCCAGTGACCTGCCCTGCTCTTTACTCTGCTGAGAGACCAACTCTCCTGGTGGTCTCCTGCTCTGCTTGGCTTAGGGACAGCTGATCTTCCATGCTAGTGTGTACCTGCCCATTTCAGGCACTGTATAGGAGAGATATTTAGGATGAACAGACCTGGTACTAATGTTATTACCATAGCCAGAATATTGGGACTTAGCCAACAATGAAAAACAAATTACTCCCCCTTTCTAAAATTTTGGATTTTTTCATCAAAGTTCTGTGGAGCAGAGGGGAGGTTTCCAGTCTGCAATTTTCACCTGAAAAATGCAAGATTTTTGATGTAGTCATTTTCTTCCTACCCAGTCCAACACTGAACAGCCTCCTTACCCCCAGAGACAAGTTACTGCTGATCTGCTGCTGATGATAATCTGTGAGCAGCAAACATTGTCACTAAGGACCCTTTTATACTGTGGCTCAGGGCAGTGTCTCTTCCCAGCTCCGACCGATACATGTGCCTGAAGAAGTAGCTGAAGGCTGTGGTTAAATTGAGTCCCAGTGGGTTGGGAACCTCTGGTGTAGGAAAAAAAAATGTGAATTTTTTGTTCTGGTCCCCTTGATGTACACATCGTTTCTGGAGTTTTCCTTCATGACACAGAGAGATGTGGCCATTGCCGCAGAGATGCCCAGCTGTGTCCACAGACCATTTTCAACACCCTGGCGCTTCATTTCAGTGCTCAGCTCTACTGAGTCCCAGCTCTACCTTTATGTTTAGTTGTTAACTTGGAGTAGCACAGTCCTGAAGATGGAAACCTCCCTCGTTTGGAGTCTACAGAATTTATACAGGAGGTAAAATTACACGTTGTTGAGACAAAGGGGCTACTTGCCCCGAAGAGTCTACAGTCAAAGCCTTGCTGCAGTGATGACTCGTGGTCAGGGTCTGACCCACACAGGCTCTATTCACATGTGTTTTCAGCTCCTTAACATATGCTCTAGAACCACTATAAATACGTTTTCCATCTAGGCCCTTCCTAACCCATACTGAAAATGATGGTCTTAGCAAAATTTTATGCCGCACTTTAAGGTTTATGAGTGTGTAACGCGTAATATACCCCCTGGTAAGGGACGCAGCGGTGGTTTTGTGCTCTATGTAATGCTCAGCCAACACCAGCCCTAAAGATAGATCACCAGTCTTTGAATTGTGAAAAGAATGTTGATGGCATTTTCTTTTCTTTACTCCACTAAAGACAAGAGAGGTTCATGTAAAACATAAGCTCTGACCCTTTTCCAACATTAACGCAATTTACTGCAGAAGTGCTCACTTTTTTAATTAAGCTGGAATGCTGCTACTCTTCGTAGGAATGCAAAACGAACTGGTTACTGACAGAAGAAAGGGCTAATGACTGCAGTCTGCTCTTAACTGAGCAGAGCAAGACTTTGCCACCTCTGCTGGGCTTTGCTCAGGAGCAAAGCTTGCTCGACGGAGCAGGCAGCGAGCAGCGTTGGTCCCAGCAAGCAGAGAGCCTGTTCAAATGTCTAAGGAGTCATTCTGCAAGCTTCTTCCCTCTTCAGTGAAGTCACTGTGATCAAGTGGCTGGGATGTGAATTTTGTAGGTTGATCTAGTTTCTGAATAAATAAAAGTCTGGAATTTTTTTTGAACTTCAAATGGCTCAAAATGAAGAATCTACACCCCCTCCACATGTGCCTGTAGCAAGCTGTTTATGAAAGTGGAGCATAAAATATTTGATCATGGTTTTGATCCAGAACATGCAAACATTTGTCCTCTTGTGCTGGCTTCACCTGGTGGCTTTCATTTTCTTCGACATAAAGACAGGGTGAAGCAAAGTAATAGAAAAATAGAAAACATCTTTGTCGAAAATGAGATTGCAGCTGTGTAACTGGAGCGCACAACCATAAATCAGAATGTCAAATCCAAAGCACATGACTTTTTGCGAGTTCTCCATGTGTGCTATAATGTGATTACAGCCTGGTTACTATTATGATTTAAAACAAAGTCTTTCATGCTAGAAACAAAATGCGGAATGTGAGCAGCCTGGGGGAGAGAGACGGGAGACTTAGCCCTGACTGTCAGAGGTGGGCTAGAGGGTTTCAAGTGCTTCTCCGTCAGGTGTGAGGGGACGAGGGAAGGACTCAACCCCAGCTTTGGCAGCAGTCTTAACATCAGGGACAAATTAGCTGGTGGTGTTCGGCTCTGTCTAACAATCCTCAATTAGGGATGGGGTAGGTTTCTGTCTCCCCATGTCGTAGAAAATCCTGAAGCCAAATACACAGATTACAGAAGTCATTCTTTTCTGTCTATCACATAAACAAATGGTCCAGCTGTTATTGCTAAGATTCCAGTTTGAAAACTTGGACTTTCTTGTATAAACTTCAATGTAATGGTATTTAAAGTGTCATAGACAATAAGCATCTAATCCTAGTCAATAAATTGCAGACTAGTTGCATGAGCTTCGAGAGCTGTTAAAGGCAGCTGTGCTTTTTTTGTAATTCAAGTCATTTCCAAATTGGGCAGCCCTCCTGGTGTATTTTCAGACAAACACAGTGTGCTCAGAAAATGTGTTGTTTGGAGCAGCACGAGCATGAACGCAAGGGCGTCACATCACCCAGAGACAGAGTGGAGATCGTATTCTCCATTTCTAAGAAGCTCAGGTTGACGAAGGGGAATTGCTGAGATGTCTGTGAAATTAATAAATGGCCCTACAGATCTCCCAAGGGAAAAACGTGGCCCCTGTGGAGAAGGGGAATATTCCTATTAACTTCACTTGAGCCAGCAATATAAATGGACCTGTAGAGACTCCCATTCCTTTCAGAGAGAGGGGAAAGAGGGCAAACATTTTTTAACTGTCACTCAGCTGTTTTGGAGAAACAGCAGCCTGTAAGGGCTGAAGAAGGTGGACAAAGCAATACTTTCCCGGAGCCAGCCTGCTGCCGTGCCCCTGAGGAAGGCTGGTTGGAGCCACCTGGGCTCCACCAACGTGAGGTGTCTGGGACACATCTCAATGCACATGACTTCTCCTGCTGGGATCAAACACGAGGGGTCAGAACAGGGCTCCCTGGGTAGCAAATTTTGGGATCATGATCATGGTTTTACAGAAAGAGCGGCAGCCACCAGCCTCTCTAATTCCTCTTGTTGACCTCAGTAGGAGATCAATGCTTCTGAAGACCAGACAGGTGCTTGCAATAAGCTTTCAGAGCCTCCCCACCAGGCTCAGGGTGGAAATCTTGGCTCAGATGTATATTTGCAGGGTATTTCAAACGTTACATTTGAAACTGGTTAGCACAGGGTCACTGACTGGTATTGCGAGGTGCCCTGCAGGATTTGGTTGAGTAGAAAGGTGTCTGCGCACTTGCTGCTGGGCTGTCACTCTCCCTCCTTTGGCAGCTGTGGTGAAAAACATCCAGTTGAGCTGTTTCAAGGGTATTTTTCCACATCTGTGAGCACCAGGAAGTTTAATCTATTTCTTTCCCTCCCACCCCCCTGTAAGCCATTTTATGACCATCAGACGGTTTACACCTGAGAAGCAGCCTTGCCTCCTGCAAGCACTGCTCCATGGTGCTCAACATCTGCCCCTCAGCACGTATCAAATATCCCTCTCCTTGTCAGCAGCATGAGGAAAACAGACAAGCTGGCGGAGAAAATATAAATCAAAAGCCTCCACTGCAGGGCAGGATTTTGCCAGACCTTTTCATGGGGCCAAGTCCCCAGCAAGCTTGCCTGGGGGTGCACGAGTCCCACTGAGCACCTGCTCCAAGGGCATCCCACCACCAGGATGAGTTTAAATATGTGCAAGCAAGGTGCTTTTGTCAAACCTATGTCTCCCTGCCTGTGTTGGCCTAGCACTGCATGGGGAAGGGTCCCAGGATGGCCCCAAGCCCCCATCCAAAGCCCGGCCCTGGAGCCGGGAGCCTTGGGCTCGATTTCCAGTTTGGCCACAGGCTTCCTGTGTGGTCTTGGGCAAATCATACACTGCAAGGCCCGCTCTTAGTTTGCTGATATTTTGAGAGAGCCGTGGTTTGGCAGGTGAACGAGCTGCATACGTATGCGGGGAGAGGAGGTTTTATTATTAGCCTTGGTTGAAACACAAGCACCAGGTCCGTCTGCGCTCAGTGCAATTTTGCGAGCATCTCAGCGCAGGGTTGGGAGGACAGCGCTCATTAGAGCATGTGTATGCCGGGGTTTCATCCCCGCCTTGTGTGTAAATGGCAGCATCTCTGGGAAAGCAACCCTTGCCGATCCAAGCAGCCGTGAAACTAGTCCATCATCACGTATGTTCTCAGGAATGTGCGCTTGTGTGGGTCTCTGTAGACAACCCTGATTCATCACCTCCAAAGCAATTAATAAAACTCGGCTGGCCCTTCCCCAATATATTGAAAATGATTTGCAATTTGAGAGTGAGAGTCAGTGTTGTTTTTCACATGGAATCAGTTTAATTAATCACACTGTTTGAACAGCTGGGTCCGCCATGCATTTCTACTCGAGTTCAGCATTCCTAGAAAACTTGTCAAGTATGAATCAAAATAATACCATCTCCCTGCTTCCAGTGATTAATCGCATATCTCTCCTTCTCATTCACACCTAAACATCAGCTAAATCAAAAGCAGCCTCCTTCCCCACCATTGAATTCATGGCTACTCGCCAGTCTAGGATAAATTATCTAGAGAAGGCTTTCAAAAGCTGTTGGTTTACCCTCAAACTTTTGTTATCAACGTCTGTTGCAATTTCACATGTATTTGTAGTCTCTAGGAGCCAGAGACCGCACAGGAAATGTGCACATTCCAAAATTAAGGATTTGTGGCACAGAATTAAAAAATAAAATTAATTTCTAGCATCTGGAAGTCCAAGTGAGGTATTTGCGGGAGGTCTCCAAAGGGCGTCTGAACAAAGGGCCAGATTTTTGAAGAATATGGCTGTGATTTCCAAAATGAAGTCTGGTATGTCCCAAACGTTTCTGTTTGCTTAAAGCAAGACTTTGTCTTTGCAGCAGTTTGCCGATGCAGATGGTGGATCGTGGTCACTAGCGCCATGTGTGTGCTGTGAGTTTGGGCCATCGGGGTTCATGCACGAAGCGGTGGCTGTGCCAGCAAGCATGAGCGCGCAAGGGGTGAATGCATGAGGGGTTTCTCCATGGGTCCCTCCAAGTCTGGGGGGCTCCTGGCAAGTGGGTACAAGTTACAGCTCCACCCAACAAACAACTGGTTTTGAGAATGCAAAAGTGAAGATGTTTGTAAAAACAAAGGAGAGTTTCAGGCAGAAATGAGAAGTTTGTCTCTTCGAGGGCAGAGAAGAATGCTTTAGGCTGTTTGAATCACCTACCCCAATGGAGTCACAGTATAGCAGGGCTCTTACCAAATCCCCACCTGTGCTGGTTTTGGCTGGGGTAGAATTGATTTTCTTCCTAGTAGCTAGTGTGGGGCTACATTTTAGATTTGTCCTGGAAACAGTGTTGGTAATGCAGGGATGTTTTCGTTATTGCTGAGCAGTGCTTACACAGAGCCTTTTCTGCTCCTCACCCCACCAGCGAGGAGGCTGGGGATGCACAGGAAGCTGGGAGGGGACACAGCCGGGACAGCTGACCCCAACTGACCACAGGGATCTCCCACACCATAGGATGTCATGCTCAGCATATAGAGCTGGAGGAAGAAGAAGGAAGGGGGGGACGTTCAGAGTGATGGTGTTTGTTTTCCCAAGTAACCATTATGTGTGATGGAGCCGTGCCTTCCTGGGGATGGCTGAGCGCCTGCCTGCCGATAGGAAGTAGGGAATGAATTCCTTGTTTTGCTTTGCTTGCGTGCGCAGCTTTTGCTTTACCTATTAAACTGTCTTTATCTCAACCCGTGAGTTTTCTCACTTTTACCCTTCCGATTCTCTCCCCCATCCCACCGGGGGGGAGCAAGTGAGCGGCTGGGTGGGGCTGAGCTGCCTACTGGGATTAAACCATGACACTGCTGCAGAAACCTGCTCCCAGCCCTGCCATGCAAGGAGGCAGGAATATGCCATGGGACATGAGCCTTGAGAAAGCAAAAAGAGGTTAGAAATTGCTGAGCCTTCCGTGAGGACCACCCAAGAGGAGCTAAATATGGGGTTTCTTTTAAGTGGGGTTGGGATCAAAGAAGAAAGGATATTAGAGCCAATAGGGAACTAAAAGGTAACATCTGGTCCTTCTCAGTGATCACCAATAGAAAGAGACTTTCTCTGGAGAAGCAAAGTGTCCAGAGGAGCCTGTCCTTCAGCACAACAGGGGGTGCAAGTGGGAAAGTTGAGCTCAGAGTTGTTGCTTTGATGTCTTCTGGTCCCAGCATCTCTCCATGCTGCATGAGAAAGGCACCAGGCCTGGAGCCATAGTCTTGATCACTTTAGAGGCCACCTTCACCCATCTGTGCTCCACAGGGAAGTGCTACCTGGAGGCCCTTGAGCTGCCACGAAGCGAGGAAAGCACTGACTAAAAGGAATAAATACCGTCCTGGTGTTGCCTCACCGTTGTCATGGCATTACAGGGCCAGGAAAAGGCAACATGCCCCATCTCCAAGCTGCACAGCATCCTCCAGGGATGGACACATGAACAGACAAGTCTGAGGTTGCTGTCCTACCCTCCTCTCGCTGCTGTCTGCGTTGACATTACTGACATTACACTCATCCATTCCCCAGGAGTAAGTTCTTCCCCTTGTCTCCTATTTCCATGGGAAACACCGTAAAAGATGGGTAGACAAGGGTGAGGGGCAAGCTTTGTGTCCTTCCTGGGCTCGCCCTAAAAGGCTCTGATGGGAGGCCATCAATCCGCCCTGTCACCAGGGGTGCCAATTAACCAGAGTAAAGTGCCTCTGGGCGATAAGCAAATCCAGTCGTTGACCTTCTGAGGACTGAGCAATAGCAGGACAAGTCCTTAACTTGACAGCTTAGTGGGCAACACATGACAAGTCCCTGTTGCTGGAGGCCAGCTGCCTTTTCCCGAAGGTTCCCTGTCTGCTTTTTAAGCCCATGGTCCAGTATTTTTGGTGGTGATTTTGTTAATTCTTAAGGAGTTGAAAAGGGCGGGTGTCATTTTCTCATGATCATTGTGTTTTTCCATCCCTGCCATCCACTGACCCATCTGCAAAAGCCTTGCCACGACTTCTGGCAGAGCAAATGTCTTTCAGGCTTTTAAATAGTGACACATGAGTACATTTGTCAGAGTATCTATGTCAAATTGCTCACCAGGGTTTTGTCCTTAAATGTGCTATTGGGTGACATCCCCTGGTCTGCTGCAAATGTATTAAATACCAGATTGCTGCAAAAATGAGCCCTCAAAATGAATCACACCTCACTGTCATGTGCTGGTGTTCAAAGTGGCCAGGAAAACCCAGCTTGCTCTGCAGATCCTTCAGGATCTCTCAGTCATACTATTTAGCTGCCTGGGGTTGTACATGGCAGCAAAGGGAGGAAATAATCTGTCCCCCTACATCCACCATTGGCAGGAAAAACAATCCTGGATGTATCTTGCAGCAAACTCAAGCAACTTTCTAACAGGGATGATAACAACATCAGGATGGGAATATCTCGGGAGGATGCGGTATCTCCATCAGCAGGTCAAGCTGGTTCTGTCATGGGGCAGAAGCATGGAGGAGGAGACCTCTGGAGTCCTCCCAGCCCTGGGACTCACACATCTGTGCACACGAAGGATGTGACGATGAAATAATTTTGCTGCTCCCTCAGGCTTCTCACCCACAAATTCCCCCTATCAGATCCCACTTCTTCTATACATTTCTGGCAAGAAAATGCATACTTTGAAAAAAATAATAAAAAAAAAGAAAAACCCTCAGTTTGCTCTCCATAATGATACCAGATATCCTGCCAACAAAAATACAAACCCTGAAATGGATCTAGTTCTTTTCCCACATTTTTCTAAATATAAGGTCTGAATAGCAGCTCCAAGCCCTCACTTGGAAAGAAAGCTGCAGCCCAGTGCTGGGGTTTAACTCAGCAGGGAGATGATTGCCTCCGGGGGTACCTGAAGATTGCAACCCGGACTGGGGGTTTCCCTGTGAGTTGCTACTGGCCAAGCTGCTCCACTGAGGCTGAAGCACGTGGGCAGCTGCATGGGGCCAGCCCAGGCTGGCAGTAGCACATTTTGCTGCATCCAAGCTAGTGGGAGACTTTTGTTGGGATAACAAATGGAGCAACACCAGCAAGGTGTTGCGTTCCTTGAGGTGTCTGGGTAGACTGGGTCACCAAGGGGACTTGCAACCAGGTGAGCAGCCACTGCTAACCTCAGTTCCCTCCTTGGGGGTTGTCCGCTTGGCTGTATTTTGTTCATTGTATTTAGAAGAAAAATATAACCTTGACAATGGAAGTGATTTTTTTCTGTTTGTGCACATGCTGTTCATCCCCTCAGGTCTTGTTGTAGGGTCCAAGATGGGACCATAGGGATTACAGCCCAGATGTGCACAGGTATCAAGATGATATAAAGCTCCTGATGAGTTCAGCAGCATTTGGGGCCAGTGCAACTCCATGAGTGCTGTAGAAGACCTGGCTATATGCATTTCTGATTGCTTCAGCTCTCTTTAGATGCTGTTGAATTCCTTGTGCCTTGCCTGGGGCACTCCAGGGCAGGGGTATCACTCACGGGAGGTAGGGCTGAACTTGGGAGCATCACAGACAAGTTCAAGGCCAGGTGGGGAATGTGACTGAAATGAGCAACCTTCTTAGTGGGTTGGGGTCTCCACTAAAGCCTGAATATCTGTGTGTTTTCAGCTGTACTATCCTGTGGGCTGCAAGGCTGGCTTGTCTTCCACCCACAATTTCATCAGGTCCTTTTCAGGCTCTTTTCCAGGGCTTGGATTGCATTAGGTTTACAGGATCATCCACCACCTCCTCTTCGGGTTGTTCCCATTTGGTCCTTTTGCTCCTCCCAACCCCTTTGCCTTAGAAGGAGCTGGGGAGGTTGGAGATCCCAGGGATCTGGAAACACAGACCATACAAACCTCAATTTCTAGCCCTGGAGGAGAGGGATGCACCAAGGAAGCCTGAAGAAAGCCTTCTTGGGTGCCAGAGGTGGGAACGACATACACGTGGGGAACCCCACTGGATCTGCCCCCGAGCCAGTGCCACCCTCCTGGGTGCTTCTTCAAGCCACACTTGTCAAACACGGTGTCTGTTGAAAGAAATTACCTTTTTTTCAAACGACCTTTTGGAAAAGGTCACAATTTCGGAAACTGTGCATTTTTTTCAAAGGACATTGGAAAACACTGGGGTTTTTTTCTTCCATTTTCATTTTTTCCCTCATTCTCTTCTTTCTTTTCCATTTTCAGTGTCTGAATCCTCCAGTTCTCCCAGTAAATGAAAATGTTCCTTCGAGTGGGAAGCTGGAGGGATGTGTCTGGGCAAAGCCTCCCAGGGACGTCTGGTCCTGAGCTCGGTGGGAATGGACGCTCATTCACTCAGAGCAGACTTTTTTGTGTAGCGGTCGCTGAAAAGTGCCTGGTATCTGCCTGCGCTGTTTCAAATGTAAGTCATTCAAAACATTCCCTGTGTTTTTTAGCTCATAAAACTGCTGAAGTACATCCTGTACAGTGAACAAATTACTCAGCTTTAAGCAGATATTTATGCTAATTATCCATGGGAAGCTGTTTCTGCCATTGTAGTTTTTCATCTGCTGGCATAATATTCGAAAGGTTTTATGTGGCGTTAACCATCAGCAGTAAAATCCTCCAAAAGTAACACGAGAAGGAAGAATCTGCTCTGCATACATTTTTCTCTAAACGTTCTTGATTTGCCATCTATGAGATGAAAGTGTTTACACTCAGCACTCCTTCCTCATCACTACAGCAGCGTTCTCCCCCTGCCTGCTCTTGCTTCAGTTTATTTACTGAAGAATATTCATATTTTGTAAATCCCAGGTATTTATTCCCTTGATTATTTTGGCATGGTGCATTTTGAGGATGTTTGCTTTGTTTTAAGCAAATCCTTTTTCTGCCTTTGAAAAGCAGATACTAGTAAAAACAAAGGCAACGGCAATATTTGTTAATCTAAGTCCACGCTCCTAAAATATTTATTCTTTTTTCATATGAAGAAGATTAAATGCTTGCAAAATTCTACAGACACATGCACATATTTGACCCAGAAGGACGTCTCCTGGGATTTGTAACAGCAAATGTGTGTTGAACAAAACGTCTTGGCCCGGTTCAAACTTACTTTGTGTTCTAAAAGCCAAAAACTTCATTTTAGCATGACCTTAGAAGAATAGTGATACTTTTAGTATTTCCTGGTATTTGGTGCAAGGAATGTTTTTATTTGAATGCAGATGTCATTTGGTTTACAGGAAGGATTTGGTAACATGTCCATGCCAGTACTGCACTTATCCCAAATTTCCTGCTATGGAGGAAGAACATATGTCAAAGCTCACTGTTTGTTAAATTGAAAAGATTCAGTACACCAGAAGCTTTTCTTCTAAACATTGTGACTTTATGCAATTTACAGAATGTTCTATCTCCATTAAAC
This sequence comes from Nipponia nippon, assembly GCF_047370975.1. Taxonomy (NCBI): domain Eukaryota; kingdom Metazoa; phylum Chordata; class Aves; order Pelecaniformes; family Threskiornithidae; genus Nipponia; species Nipponia nippon. Next base: position 28,263,414 of record NW_028262302.1, read on the forward strand.
AATAAACCCTTGACCCCTGGAGCTGGCTTTCAGGATCCTGCTATTTGAGAAGGTAGACATAATGGATGGCAATAATAAATGAAAAGTTCAAGAGGTTAAGAAAAACTGTTTAATTATTTCTCTAGAGCGTGGGCTGCAGAAGAATTGCATATCTGCCTTCTCTCTTGTAGAAGCCCTGCAAGGAATGACTCCGGCAGTGCTTCTTGGGCAGGGTATAAAGCAGGTTGCTGGCCCTCAGCTGTGTTTATGAACAAACGGTCTCTAGATACTCTTCCATCTCTGAACCTTTCAGTTTTCTGTGAGTTAACTCCCTGCCAGCAGCGAGCCTGTGCCAGCCCCACAAACCTCAGCATCTGTTTTGCAAGGATCTTTTATTTGTTAGCATGTGAAATCTATTGCTCATGTGTGCTTCCCAGCTGTGGTGTACTTGGGCTTGGTATCTTTAAAGAAATCTTTGCCTTATTTGCTTGTTAAACAGACACACACAAAGCAGCGCGTTCTCCCCTCCTTACATGAGCCTGTAACACAGCCTCTGCTAACAGGTCACCGATCCCTGTGTTTCCTCCACGTTAAAGCAAATCCAGGACAAACTTCATTATGACAAGAAAATCAGTAGGCTTTTCCTTCCTCCACTTGAACAGACATCTCTCTTTTTTACACTCCTGTTTGGTTTCTGTCACATTGCTTGCTGCATTCAATTACTACGGGCTTTATCATGGGACTGAAAGCCCTGAGCTAAAATCATCCTCCAGTTATGCAAGCCACTGTACAAACACCCAGCGAGAGAAAGGCTGCTCCAAAAACATCCACGGCAGGGCAAGGGGCGAGGGCACAGGCAGGGCTGAGGAGTCATGCTCAAGGTCACCAAGTACATCCAGGGCAGAACCCCGAATAGGAGCCTGCTCTTAAGGTCAGACCTTGGCCACCTGCCGATGAGCATTTCCTTCTCTTGGACACCCCGTGCCCTCCATTGTGGTGTCTCTTGGGAGGTCTTCCATGTGCATGGAGTGTGGCAGGGCACGGGTATGGGATTGGATGCAGCAGTAGGCTCACCCAAGGAGGAGCTGGAGTATCTCTCTCATTGGGACACAGAGCCTGCAATGGGGGGTCCACCCTGGTGAATCTCCCCGATCTGTTTCCAAGGGCAAATGCTCTGCTTTGGGATCACAGCTTGCAATGCAAGACGTCCGAAACTGTTTCTTGTGTCTTGCATGGCTCAAAGCCACCTCTGAGGGTGCTTTGGAAATGGGAAGTCACCATTTAATGCTGGGGCCAGGAGATGAAGCAGAGCCTCCTTTGGGGTAAATCGGCTTGTATATATGTGACCTCCAAGATGCTAGGTCAGTCTGCGCTGGCTAGAAAGCTGGCCAAGATTTTTTTTATGACAGCTTTTGAAAAGGTTTTAAAAGCTTTTCACGTTCACTTTCTCCTTCTAAATACCTTGATCTGCAACTTATCCTATCAGGAGACATTTTCCCAAGATGGACCTGGTGCAAGAAGTATGGCTCGACTTTGCTCTTTCTAAATAAGTTCCCCCAAATCAGCTTTCCCTCTCTGCCTACTGTGTTGGATATGAAGGCATCCCAAACACAAGCCTCTGGTCTCCCCACAGCACTGTCAAGCGGGTGGGAAACGAGACGTCAGGTTGTGACCCTGATGGGACCCTCTCTGTTTAAATAAACAGTCCGGGTTTCATGTAATGTTATACTCCATCATGAGCCCTGGAACAATAACAGTGAGGGAACTATTCACGTGACTTCTCTGGGATATATCAACAAACAGAAGGAGCAGTGAGAATTGGTGGCTCGTGCTGCGGGTTGGATGGGACATGTTCTCAGTCGGCCACCAGATGAGCAAAATAGTTTTCCAGAGCTGCCACCTGTAAAGCATGAAACAAAAAATCTTGGGATGGGAGATGTTGGCCCAAAGTTCTAAGAAAAAGTACATGTGAACATGGTTTCCAAGTGTAGAAGTTAGGCAAAAGGGTCTAATGTTTGTGGCAATGGAGGGGGTCATCCCCAAAATGCTTTTGCAAGCAATCTCCTTTTGCACCGCTGAGCTTGTGATGCAGCCTCCTGCCCAGGTTTGGTTTCTTTCCATGGGGAAGCTGGTTTTGGTCCATTAGCTGTAGCGAGAGGCTGCAGCCATGGCTCATTTCTTGCAGCCCATAGGTGATGAAAAAAACCCCCAAAATTCCATGGAGGTTGGAGGTGTTGTGAAGTGAGAACGCAGCCTGTGTAGGGGGCATGGGAGCTCATCCTGGCAGAATCACCAAAGCAGAGGGTTTTCTGTTCTCTGTCATAGTCCTGAAGTACGTGCCATTTTCCTCACACTGGTTCCTTCTCCAACAAGAAAGCCGTGGGATTTTGAGCACAGTCTTCTTCAGTAAATTCCCCATCCGCTAATGACTGAAATAACGATTCCCCACCCTGTCTCCTCCCTTCCCCTTTTGGGTGTGGTGGGAGAGCAGTCAAAACCTCTCATTTCCACTCAAGAAGGTGTAAGGAGGAGCTTTGGCTCATGGTAAAAGCTGTCCCCGCTTGACCTGGCTGTCAGTGGTATCTGGCCCTTTGGCCTGGGGAGGTTCAAGGAGACCGAATGGGATCACGCCCAGGTCCCTCCCTTGGATGCTGCTGGCCATGCAAGCTGGCAAGCCCCAGGCTGGGAAGCTTTGACCATGTCCCTCTCTGGGCATGCTGACTACCTCTTGGCCCCATGCCACCAAGGCAGCTCCACATCCAACCGGCATCCTGCCAGCACCCATCCAACCGCAGCACACAGTAGCCTTTGGGCCATGTTTGAACCACTCACTGCAGCCCCAATGAGACATTTAGGCACTTGGACTCACAAGATCCTTTCCCTGTGGGTGATGTGTCCCATACCCTTGTTGCTCCAGTCTGGAGCATCCCCAAGTGCCCTCATCTTTCCTGGACCCAAAGCCCAGACAGTACTGCAGTGCTGGGGGGAGCCCAGGGGACCTGCCTGGCTTACAGACCTCACTCCTAATTACCTGTCGTGGTAGGATGTGTGTACTGGTGACTTTACTCAGCTTGTGGTTGTCCCCTGTGTTTGCACAGTTGCAGATTATTTGCAGAACCACCTGCTTGTCTTGTATTGACTCATGGCCAGTTTTCAAGGCTCTTGTTGCCCACAATGAACAAAATGATTATGCTCGTGTTAGGAAAGATGGAAGGCCAGTTGGTGCCTGAGACGTTCAGGGATGCCTGCTGCTCCGTGAAATGCAAGGGGAGGACAAGTGAGTCTGTTGTGTAGGTCCACCTGACCAAGCTCCCGCAACATGGAAGGGCAGAGGCAGACAGCCCAACACCTATGGTTCACTTTTCCTGTTCACTGATTTTGTAGGAACTGGGGTAGCCCAATTACAGGTGTGCCTGGGCCCAGAGCATTGCTCATGTCCCTGTAGCCCCAGCAGTGTGATCTTCACACTCCTCCACCCCACAGAGAGGATGAGGGTAAAGAGGGTGCGCAGGTTCATGTTGAAAGTAAGCGGTACATGTTAAGTTCCCTCTCAGGAGATTTTTCTTTTACTTTCCCTTAGTGCAGGGGACCCTGGAGCATACAAGAACCATGGTTGGAGCAGAATATGACTAAACCCCATGGGGTTTTTTGCTTCACACCATGTGTCAGCAACGATGTCCGCCTTCTACAAAGCCACCGTTCAGCCTAGCCAGGGCAGTAACAGACCCACCATGCTCATGGTTTTCTCTTTTAGGGTGACTCGGGTATCACTGAAGGCCAATTTCTAAGAAATAGGTGGCACCATACCTTGGCAATTTGACGACAGATCAAACCAACCATGATGGCAAATTTTGTGCTCCTGCGAGTGCATACAGCGGAGACTGGCACTGCTGGAGTGACCCCCCCGCAAGGAACTGTCCCTTGTCACCTTTGCACAGCAGCATCAAGAGGGAGTTTTGGTGGCTTGCAGCTCTGTCAGGCGAACGAGGGGGAGGTAGGTGGTTCAGGAGGTACAAACCTGTTAGGGACACCCTGGCCAGAGGAAAGCCAATGAAAATAATGACTCACTTGACCCCTCACAAGACAGCCAGCACCCAAAGTTTTCCACACAGTGTTAAAAACACCACGCACTGGCCTCAAATCACATCGGCCATGCCAGACTCCCACCTGTTTATGTGGAAAACTTTATGCACCCAAAGCATGAAGTTTTTCAGCATAATATGTTGGGTGGATCAAGGTTTCCATGTGCTCCAGTGCTGTCAAAAAGCGGTGTGTCAGCCAACACAGGACGATACAAGGAGGGCACAGAAAGTTTGAGTCTTCAGGAACTCATTTGCAGAGGGTCTCCTGTTCCTCAGGTGCTCAGAGACCTCTCACCTCCTGCCCTTTTGTCCACAGAAGAGCTGCAGATTCAAGCCAGCTCTGCAGAATGAAGGAAAAGCCCCACTCCTGTATTGCTTTGCAGCTGTGCCCTGGAGGAGAACCTTGATGGAGGTTCCCTCTTCCAATGGAAATTGAGAGTATGATGGATACAAAACTTGGCGCATGTGTCAAAATAGGAGTTGACTTAGGTAAAACAGTGCAAGAGGTAGGATCTAAAAGCAGAAGAGCAGGTGATTAGAGAGCCAGGTTAGGAAAGAAGGTATGTGGACTCTGCACAACGTGTTTTGTGTCAAAGGGTGAAATGCAAACATCCTCTCTGAGGAGAACTGCCCTTGTCCAGGAGCAATGCCAGGACTCGTGCTGACGGCTTTAAGCTAGGATGAGAGACTTTTCTGAAGGAACTGAGAAAGCTGATTGGACAAAGGCAGCAGCACCCCCAGATACTCTGGAGCCCATGGACATAGGACGTGGTGCAACCTCCAAGCCAGCTCTTGGGCAAGGGCATTGGGCATCCTGATCCCAAACTTCCTTGCTGCCATTTGAACAGCTGCCCTGTGTTCCATCCCCTGAAAGCATGGAGAACAGAGCGTTTCCTTCCTCTTCGTGGCAGCTTTTTATATATTTTCCCTTCAGCCACAGAACTGCAGAACTGTTCAAGCTGGGAGGCACTCGGCAGGTCTGTAGCTTAAACAGGGTCAGCACTAAAGTCAGATCAGTTTGCTCAGGGCTTTTCCAATCACATCTAGAAAGCCTCCAGGGTTTCACTCTCCAAATTCCTGGCTGGTATTAAATCCCCTTATGAACTTTCTCTTCTCAGGCTGAACAAGACCTGATCCCTTTGGATCTCCCTGTAGGACATGCTCCAGCCCATCTTGGTGGTGATCTGCTAAACTCAGTCCAGTTTATCAGCATTTCACTTGTACTGGGGACCCAAACCTACACACTGCATCCCAGCCGAGGTCTAATGAGTGCCCGCTAAATGGGAATAATCACAACCTCTCATCTGCTCGCTGTGCTTCTGTTGTACATTTCTTCTCTCTTTACTTGTCACAATTTGCTATGGGTGCCTCAGCAAGCAGAAAAGCTCCAGGCTAGAATAATTTCCAATAGCAGAATGCAGTTGCATTTGTCAAACCCAGAGCAAGAAAGCAATAAATAGTAGTAATAAACATGATGTTATTTGTCTGAAAAATACTTGCCCTAATTACTACAAATTCTGGCGATGAATTCTCTTGCTAGAGAAACCATGCTGCGAAAGGCTGGGTATCCTGGGGACAGTCACACTAAAGCAATGCATTTCTTCTTTGAGACACTCTGTTCTTGGAGATTGCTGAGTTGAACTCTAAGTTGATAGAGGTCCTGGGACTGCAGCAGTGAGTGACAGCTTTGTTAAGCTATGATTGATGACTTTGCTACCAAATTCTGATTAATGTTTCCTTCCAAACCCTCCTTGCCCTTGCAATATGCTGTCCATTAGCCCCTGCCAATATCTGCCTAGAATAACCTTCTTGCTGTGATAGGAGTTGTGTGATTATAGTTATCTAAACGTGTGAATAATTGGGAGGTTATGCCATATTACATGCTTCATCAAGTTCTCTATTCAAGTCTCAGGGAAACATTTGAAGTTCAACACTATGTCTCAATTATGCTTGAATTTCTGGCAAGGGAAAAAAAAGTCACATTAACGAAGCTGTCAAAAACACATTCTGCTTTAAATTTCCTGGGACAATTGGACAATGAAACTTGCTCACACAGTGAAGAGCTGCCTTCTCCTCACACTATTAACAGGCTCTTGAATTTATTGAATTTCTTTCCTGCTTAGGCTCTGAAACTAGATCTTGATAAAAAGGAGTTGCGCAGTAAATGAGTAAGCTCTGTAAACAATAAATTCTGTGCTGAAACATTTATCTCCAGACAGTCTATATGGAAAGCAATACAGTTCTGCTGGGATATGTAATGAGTTTGCACTATGGGGATATTTGTAAATCATAAAAGAAATAAAATAGGTGTGTTGTTGCAACTCTGGTGCAATATTCTCATTACTGAAAGTGAGACTTTATTCTTACGTGCACTCTGGACTGGGACTCTGCCCCAGGCAGCTTTGCACTTCAGGACTTCAATGGGGGACAAGCCTATCCATATTCTCACAAATTCCTTTTCTTGTAGAGTTACAGATGTCAGCACTGGACACCATCACGGGCTCTCTGAGGGAGAGCTGGACTTTTAACAGGGAAGCCAGACCCCTAGCTGTTTTTTCTCCCAGTGATCACAGCCCTGTGTGCTGGCAGCATGCTCTGCCAGGACAAGGGAAACTGGAACAAGCTGAGGCTCAGTGTGAGCAAATACCAACCAAGAGGTGGTTGAAGAAGTCCAAGGGGTGTCCAAGAAGAGATAGAAGGGGCAGGAAGATAGCAATAGCCATCAGCTCTTGGATTTGTTCTGCCCCGATTTCCAGTGACAGACTGGTTTGGGACTGGGAAGTCACCACTGAGCTTGTTGTGGTAGAGGTAGACACCATCAGACAAACCCCGTTTCTTTTAAGTCAGCATTGAGGAGTTTTTCTTTGCATAGCTTCTCCATGGAGTGGAGGCCATCTGCATATCAGTTTCCTGCCCAGTACGTTGGGGTTGTAATTTTATGAAGAAGAAGGGCTGCTGCTCCCTCATAACAGAGATCAGGCAGGGACTTATTCATGGTCATTCATATATAGGCTGTGTAAGGTAACACAGGGCCAGAACATCAGTGGTGCCAGAGTAGGACCGGTGGGTAATGTTTTACGCTCTCTCTCTATGTGTGCTGAGCAGGGGCCAAAAGCCGTGGAAGCTCCTTAGCCCATGGTTCTGGAGGGATGGCTGTGCAATACCAGGTCACCCATGAGATGATGGCAGAGCCAGTCCCGAGCCTGCCCTGGGGCTTGCCCAATGCATCAGACAGCCATGCCACCAGGACCGGCATGACCAGGGTCATCTCCTCGCAGCCTTGATGCCCTGCTCTCATGGCGGGAGGGCAGGCTGGCAGGCTCAATGGCAAGGTGCACAATCACACAGCATGCCAGAGCATGAAATCACCCTTGATAGGGACAGTAGCCACATGGGTGGTAGCTCTTCCCCATCTTCCCCCTCTTCAGGTCCTTCCCTTCCTCTCTTGGGGTGCTCCCCACTGCAAATCCCACAGTGAACATCCACTCCAGCAAGGGGCTGGCCATACTGCGGCCATACTTCTTCTTTCCATGCAGCGATGGTGGAAAAGACAAGGGAGTGAAAGGCTGCAGAAAAATCTTAGCAAGGTGAATGAGTGAAGACAGACCAAGTGTATTTATCTTTCCCGAAATATTGCAAAATACATCCAGGCTTGGCCTACAGTGAGAGTACAAGCAGTGAAGAAATTTAAAGCGTGCAGATGCATTGCATACCAGCACGGAACAGTGACAGCAAGACAGGGCCAAAACAGGCCAACCACACTCCCTTGAGAGTCTAGGAAATAAGTGAATCAAAGAGGGCTTGGGGCCAAAACAGGCCAAAAAAGGATCCCTCAGGAGTCCAGGAAATAAAATGAATCAAAGTGTGTTTGGGGCTGATACAGGCCAACCACAATCCCTCTGGAGTCCAGAAAATGAATTTAAGTGTTGTCTGGGCCAAGACAGGCTATTAAACTTTCCCCCACCACAGAACAAGTCAGCTGTGAACTGAAGAAAGTGGGGCCATTCTACCTTAATAAGGACAGGACCCCAAAGCACATATCAGCAGCCTCCTGCTCCTCCAGTTCCTCTTCTGAAGCATGGTGCCCCAGGGTGCAGGGCTGGTGCTTTGCGCTAGAGTCACCTCCTGGCCAGGACCCTCCCTCTGTAAATTCTCTTTAACTTGCCACAGTCCCTTAAAGAGCTTCTCTGTCATTGCCCTGGAGGGCCAGCTGCAGATGTCTGGGGCCAAGAGTTGTCCTGACATCTGTCTGCTTATGGCTGGCCATGCCTGTGGCACTGCTGGCCATGTTTGCAACAGCGTTGGCCATGCTTGCAGCAGTCTTGCCCACATTTACGGTGGTGTTGGCCATGTTTGTGGCAAAAAGTTGATTTATTCACTGCAGTGAATAAAGAGGAGCAGGAATAAGCTGCTTCCACCATTCTAGGCTGCCATGTGGGTCTGGGCTCATGGATACTGGTGGGAAACAAGATGTTGACTCCAGCTTCTCATGCTCAGTGGCTGCTCCTCCAGCATGCGCTGGAGAGCTCTTGGGAGCCATGGTACTTCAGTAGGACAGCTAGGCCCACTCTCCTTGGCATGTTGGTCCTGCTCCCTGGCACCCAGCTTGTGGGGTTAATCCATCAGCTGTGGATCCTCACCTACCCCACTGCCTCCAGCCCTGCCTGCTCCCCCAGCGCTTTCCCACCGCGGTAGTGCCACTGAGCAGAGCAACTGCCTCCAGAGAGGGTCTGTGAGTCAAAGCTCTGTCAGTCCCATGGCTCCTATGGCTGTGAGGCTGATGGCTGAGGGATGCGGCAAAGAGCTGTGACCCCTTTCTCAGACTGAGGGAAGATGGACATTTTCATGGGGACCTGCTGGAGTACCCCACCGACAGCGGCTGATGGCCCTGTCTCCTTCACTATGCCTTTCTCTGGATATCCTGCATTTGGGCATCTCCATATGAGGATTTTTTTTTTTTTTTGGCAAACAGTCCCAACCGCAAACCATGGGGGGCCTCAGCACCTTCTTTTGGAGGCTGTCACTGCTATCACTGAGGGGTCACGAAGGGAGTAGAACTAGCGGCCGCTTCATTTTATCCATGAAGTAAATGGCGGGTAAATGGAGAATAAATCAGAGGAGGTACTGACAGTCTGCAGTCAGGCACGGGGATTTACTGCTGCAGAAGGTTTATTAATAGAGCTGTGGATATAGCAGCACTGTCCGTAAAGGGCTGTGGGATAATTTAATGACCAGCAAGGACAGAAAGCTGAGATAAGGATAATTGTAGCATCCATATTAGCTATGTTTCCTCTCTGTGGTGGCTTAGCTCCCTCTGAAGGGCCAGCCAGAGATGAAGTAAATCATGGTTAGCCTCACCTCAGGTGTCCCTGTCTTGTGCCCCTCCATTAAGGCAAATTGCTATTTACTAGTGAGAAAAGTCTTAGACACCAGCACCCACCTGAGGGCTGCAAACAGTCAAGGGTCCCCTTAGGCTGAAGGACAGAGGGGGACCATGGAGGTCCACCAGGACAAGCACCTCACGGTGGCCTTCAGAGGGAGAGATGCCACCAGCACAGTGCTGCAGCTCTGTGAAGCTGGAGTGAAGAGAGACAAACACTGCCATTCAACACCTAAAATGGGACTTTTAAGTAAGTGACCTAATCTTAGTCATCCCTGAAAGCCATAAACAGCTCAGGCAAGGTCATGAGGAGTCTCCTATGAGATACCTGCTGCTAAAAATGCCACCATCACTGCCGACCTCCAGAGCAAACAGGACTCTCTGATTTGTGACATGCTTTACCTTCTTAAAATGAACTGAGAACACAAATTTGGCTCCTTTGGGGTTTCTCTCAGCCCTTTAGCTTTAGGTCAAATTTCTACTGAGGAGGGGAATTTCTGTCGTAGGAGGCAGAGATGGAGGCAGCAGCACAAGTGGCCAATCTGTGTCCCAAACTGAGTTTATTGGTGTCTCTTTTCCTGATGGGCACACTGATGGGCAAAGTGCACAAGTCATTCCCTTCCCTGTCTCTGTGATGCTGCAGTAAGTAAATTGACCTGGAGTTTATAACACAGCCTGTTAAAATAAGTTTCTGGAATTAAACTGAATTTTCTGGATTAAAAATGCAAACCAACCCAATGCAGCAAAATCAATGCAAACTCCTTTTTATTTGGTTTAGTGGTAGACACTCCCCAAAGTCCTCCTGGGGAAAGTCAAAAACCTTGTGTGTCTTGTAATTAGATCTCAATGATTATGAAATTTTGGGAAATTGGTGTTTATGACACCTGCTGAGGTACACTTCCTCCTCCTGCTGAGAGACGGCAACGCAGGAAAAAGACCAAGCCTAACTTGTCTGACCTCCTCCTGACCTACAACAAAATCACTCAAGACAATTTAACTTGAAAAAGTGATGGGCTTCCAGTTGTTTGTTGGACTGAAGAAAATCCGTTTCACTTCCAAGTACTAATTTTCATTATTTTGCATCTTACTTCAGGGGAAAATTCAGTTATTTTGAAACCACAGGTGATACGACCCATTAAAACTGGGATTTAAGCATTGGTTTTATGCAGCAGATGGATAAACTATCAGTCACTCGCCTGTAGGTGGAAAAATCTTTGCTTAAGCCATTAACACTCCCTAGCGTAATACTACCTGTGTTAAGCAAAGGGAAATCTGTTTTCTTACTGCTATTTGATATTGGGAAATAACAGGAGGAGATAAGCTTTATAACAGCACTGGAAATGTGTCTGTGGTAATAAATGAGACGTGCAGCAAAACCATCCTTGCTGCTCAGCATACGTTGGCATGAGTCTGGCTGCCCTGCTCTCCCACAAGGGGTCTGGGGGCAAGACAGTCCTGGGACAGGCTATGGACAAAAGGAAGAAAAGAAGAGCATTGTGTCTCATCCTGTGGGATTCCACCATCCTTCCTGCCATTTTCACCGTGCTCTACGGATGGATTCCCCAATTAATGCAGCAACAGCAATAATGCAACTACGGCTGGTTGCAGCTCTTGCAGGGCACCCGCCGGCTGTGGCACTCTCCTATCGCTACGGAGCACACTGCTTTACAGCTGAAATTTTGTCCTTAGCTGCTCCCATTCATTTCCACACACTCTGAGTGTCCAGATCCAAGAGGGGGATGGCTTCCAAGGCGAGGAAGCACAGATGTTGGGAAATCCAGGAAGGAGGCTCATCTAAGTATTTAAATATGTAGCTGCTTAAGTGCATGGCTTACCCATGGAAACTTGTGCTTCTGATAGGCCCCATCCAATAGTCACTGAAGTCAATGAAAAGACGCCCCTAGAGTCAGATAAGGTTAAGCTGCACTTGGAGAAACAAACGTTTATGCTCCCTTGAAATGCGTATGCTTAAAAAGCCGTAGCCCATCCATCCATCACATGGCCCTTGACTTCCACATTTCCCCCGAGTTATTTGCTGGAAGGGTTTTCTGTCTGGTAACTAAGTGAAGGTCAAGGCGTGTGTGGGGAGTGGTGTTCAGCTTATTATACCTTTTTTTCTTGTGGTTCTCCCTGTGTTGGTTCCTGAAGCCTCCCACATGGATGAAAAAAACAAAAGTTTGCATGAATGATGATGATGATGAATTTGGCCAAGGCTTCAATCCTTCCCGCTATATGAAAGCAAGTGTAATGCTGCCCTGGACATTATATCTGCTGGAGCGGTCATTTGCTATTTTCTATCTTATTCCCAATTAAGAAATGTAGAGCTCCTGTTTCCTCTTTCAAGTCACGGGGAGGGTAGGACACGTAGCAACGTCTTTATCGTCTCTTGTCTCTTGACATGTCTGTAGCAAAGACTGCAGAGGTCTGGGAATAGCTTCCCAGAGCACCACGTAGTGATTGTAAAACATAATCCCACCCACAAATTTAACAAGCTCCTCTTCAAACTGAAGAGGGACCTTTTGCCATTGATAACACACAAGAAAGTCATTCCAGCATTGTATCTTTACAGGAAGAGAGAGAGGGGTTTCCCAGTCTCCTGTGAGAGTTTGGCTGGTGGAAGCAGGACCAAACTTTTGAAGACTTCATTCACCTGCAGAGGACAGAAGGTCTTTGGCACTCAAGGTGGCTGTGGTGTTCCTGGTGCTATTGTTGGAAAGGCCAGAGGTTAACAGCCATAACCGAAAGCCATTGCCTGTGGAAGGGTTCCATCCATCGTCTCCTGTATGCCCACGTGAGCCCAAGCCTCTGCCCGGCTCAGGCAGCAATTGTCCCCAAGATACATCTAGGCACCTCACAGCCAAGCCGGCTGTGATTTCAGGGCTGAGGCATGGCCTTCCCGTCTGTATGGAAACATGTTTCTTTTTCCCCCACCACTGAGCCCCTAGTGTTTCAGATATCCTCCCAGCCTTTGTGGCCACTCAGGTACATAAATGTCTGACCCCAAGAGTAGCTAGTGGCTGGGTAGATGGTCCACCTTGTACAACACCATGGGCTTTGAAGCGCTGAGTGCAGCAGGTCCCCACCAGTGCTGGTGACTCCAACCCATCACTGAGCCTGTCAGGTGCCTGGGCCCCATGGGCCAGCCCAGCGTTGCACAGCTTGGGGCTGTCCCTTGAGGCATAACCCGGCTCAGAGATGCAAATGCTCTGCGGTGGTTAAACACTCTCTCACTCCTTACCAGGCACTGGGGCAGACACGTACTTGCACTAATGGGTACATATTTCCTAAAGCAGTGTGCATTTTTGCATTTCCTTTCTTTCCTTTTTCTCTTTTTCTCTTTTTCTCTTTTTCTCTTTTGCAACCATGAAGGACAAATCCACAACAGACATAAATCAGATGTGTGGAACTCAGACCAGTTCGTTCCAGCTGAAGATCCTTGAAGGATCTAGCATCTCTGTATCTTGGTTACGCAGGTCCTCCAAGTTCCTGACACAAGAACATTTTCCCAGCCCTTTCTTGCGCAAGCCAGGTGAATCCCTCCTTTGTTTTCCCAAGCAATCCATCTCCACCAACCCTCTCTCCGATGCCATGAGCTGTTTATAAGGCAAGATGCGGACTGTAGAGAACACCCTGACTGTCGTCTTGGTATGACTTACACGCTGTGCCTCTTGGAGACATTTCCTGAAACAGCCTACCAGTGTGCACAGTCTTTTCTCTATTTCCCCTCTTTCCTCTTTTCTTCCTCTACTCCTGTTTTCAATCATGGACTGCCTGGGCAGCGTAGTGGTCAGGCTTAAAGACTTGCTAGAACTGGATTCAAGATTTATGAGAACTAGATGTAACCAGGCCTCTCCCAGAGGTTTGGGAAGAACAGCTGGAGTCTGGCACTTTCCATCATGACAAGAACTATTAAAAACTAAGAGTTGAACTGCAAAAGCGGGGCGAAAAAAATGTTTAGGCTTAAAATGCAAAACAAGCGCCTGCAGTATCCAGGCTGTCTGCACAGGGGCCAATTTTGACAGCAAACGGCTTTCGCAGCTGCTGCTAACTTGGGCTTATTTTAGAAACCACTTTAGAAACAAGAGGTTAAAAGAAAAGAGGGAGGGAGGGGGATTTCAGAGTGAGGGCTGTCTGTGTGCGATCTCTGGATGCAAAGCCCTGACTGGAGCGCGGCGGTGGAGCGGTTTGTGTCCTGCGCTGTCTGGAGGCCGTTTCGGCTGGGCCACCCCACCCAGCGCTGATGTAATGCACCCCGGCCGGCTGTGTTTGTCGAGATCGCTAAGGCGTGCGTGTGTCCGGCCATCCCAAGCCAGGACGGCAAAGCTGCTCCACGACGAGGAGGGAGGGGACGCCAATGATGCAGGGAAATTTGAAGGCTCTGAGCTCCTGCTTGCATGCTGCGTATCGTTGTCACTCCCACCCTGTCCTTGCCCTTCATGCTCTCCACCCTTGTAGGGCCTTCTCAGTGTACAACCTGTCCCATGACCAAGGACTGTCCAAGGGTTGCCCCCAGGTGGGATTGGGAGACTCATGGACTTTCAACTGCTGTCACCTGGCTTGCAACCAGGAGTGGAATGGGAAGTGAAGGGAAACCAGAAATGGTGTCACTGCTGGAAAACTGTGAGGACTGCTGGTGTCAAATCTACCGGCCAGGTGGCTTGTGCTTTCACCGATGGAAAGGTGGGGGATGCGTTAGCACAGCCAGGTTGGTCATATTAATTTTTCCCTTCCTAACTAGCACAGCACGGATGACTCTTTCAGACCTGAATTGCCCACCAACTGAGGTGTCAGTGTTGATTCATAAGGGATCTCACATTCCTGACTCCTGTGTCCCACTTAAATACCTACAGCTTTATGGGATGACTGCATACCAGGATGCTAGCAAACAAGGCGATTTGGATTTGCCTGCATTTTTACCCACCTTTGGTCAAGGCTGCTCCATGCTGTCAAATAATACATTTCTAATTCACAATGAAAAGAAACAACTTCCCTATATCTTCTTTAATTGACTTCCTCCATAGCTTTATCTGACAGATAGCCACCAACAGTGTGACATCCCAGCCTGGCCAAGCCGAGAGGTTCTGTGACTTCTTTTGCTCTGAGCATTTTTGTCCCTCATTTCGCGAGGAAATCTGGGGCTCTGGCTAGCCAAACACCCACCTCTATCCATTGTTTTTGCTTCATGACAAATTGTGTTTCAAAGCTCTCCGTTAGCCCCAGACAGAAGTCATTAAAAACCCAAAGACTTCACAGGCTGGCCTCAACATCTCTCTGAGTATCCATACCTGGATATGTACATTGTGGAGGATCCCTCTCTCGACCTGCAATACTAATTGAGGCAACCCCACCACCTCCTCCTTGGACCCTTTTCCCCAAAATACGGGTACCCTGAAGTCCTTGAGAGATTGGTGCTCCTGTTGGTGAGGAAAGCTTTGCTAGAGAGGTGCGCTGCACAAAGACTGAGTGTGTTGCATTTCCAAGCACCCGCTTGCAATGCAATACCCTTCATGTCACGGCCACGCACATCATTCCTTCTGCCTGCTGAAGACAACCCAAGGGGAGGTTTTTGTTCTCATGAAGTGCCCCACGCTCTGAGGTCCAAAGTCAGCTAAGTAGGCAATGGTGCATTTAGGGCTGCGTGTCCCCATCTCCAGTCGTGCAGGATCTGACACCTGGCCTGGCATAGGGGTTGGTGGAGACACGAAGATCAAACCAAGCTGAAGTCAATACCCAAGAAAACGAACCACAGGCTAAGTAAAAGGGAAACATGCTGGTATGAAAAAATGGCAAAATGGTCCAAGAATCATGATGACGACTTTCAGAAGCTTCTTTCAGATTTCCTGGCTGAGAAGAGCTTTGTGGTGATTTGCTTTGGTGTCAGAAGAAGCTGGTAGCAAGAGAAATCACCTCGTCCGTGGTCACCTCTCGCATTGCCTCAAGCTCCACTGGCCCACTACCTCCTTCCAATCTATACAAGCAAAGCAAGAAAAGCAACACAGCCAAGATGGAGAGTACTTAAAAGGTAGCAGGAATACAAAAGCAAAAATAAATGACCCATAAATCACAGCTCCCAAGCCCATCCTAAAAAAAATAGGGATAGTTGCACAGAAGACACCCTCAAACAGGGGTTGCATGGCAAAACAAAAGGAATTAAGCCTTTATGGGCCAAATAAATTAAAAAGACAAATAAAACTGCCACTATCTAATGAGCTGCAAGACTGACTCCCAGCTGGTCTCGGCTGAAGCCAGGTTGGCTTCGAAAAGTCCTGTGAACAAAAAGATCTTTTTGATGAACAAAAGATCTTTTGAACACAAAGGCACCCATTTGACCCAGCAAATGTCCAGCCATGGTGGTGGCACAGGGCAGTCCTCCCTGGGGATGGCAGCACAGCTGCTTCTCAACAGAGACATTATTTGGGGTCCACATCTGGCAGCACAGTCCAAGACTAGATTTCTCCTCACCCTAAATTAAGCTGAACTTGTTCTAGTAGCTCTGCCCAGGAAAGGTATCTCTGGTGAAAACCACTTTCTCACCTCTCCAGAAAATACCAGTTTAAGGGTTTAAAATTCCAGTTCCTACCTTTGGCTGCTCCCATCATAGCGATGCTGGTCTCAGAGGCTGTGAGACTGTGACAGCATCTCCCGAAACAGAGGAAAATACACAATATCGGTATTTCTGAGATGTACCTTTTTCCTGTAAGAAATGTCCCTGGTCTTGAAGATTCTGCAATATCATTTCAACATAGCTCTTAATAGGATGTAAAATAGGGCAAAGGCTACAAACAATGGGAACATGATTATTATGAACACTTCTCTTAAAATATTTGTTTCTGGCTTTTTTTTTTCTTTCTTTTTTTTTATGTTAAACAATCAGGATCTTTTCTTCAATTTTTCATTGTCTCTTAGCAACTGAACAGTTTTGGTCACGCACAGCTTCGGGTAAGGAGATAGGAAGTGATTTGGAAAACATGACATTCCAAAAAGGTGACCTTTTTCTGCTCAAAGTTTTCAGTCTGGGCAAATCTCTTGGGAAAAATTACAACCAACACCACCCCAAACAAACTGTCCCCTAATGCTACAACATGCAGACAACAACTTTCCATTAGAAACCTCAATGTATTTATTGTTTCTCCTGCTCTTTGGGACTGCCCTCTGCTATGCACTGTGCAAATATGGAGCAGAAACAGGGCCTCCAAGAGCTCATAACATCTGCAGAAGAGTGGGCACAGGTGTGTTACTGCTTCACACTTGTTGCTGCTCCATGTGAGACATGCGGGCCAAAGCCGGCCCCATGGAGTTCCACAGAAGTGGGATGTTATCGTACCAGGATTGCAGGCTCGTAACTCTGCCAAGACACAACAAAAAAGAGCTGTTTCATGGTGGAGGAATATGAGGAGCACATGTTTGGTCAAGCTGGTGGGCAATCCTGTTCTTTCACCTCCCAAGGCTGGCTGGGCTCTGGTATGCCCATAAAACCACACCCCGCTTTCTCCTGTTGCTGTGTGGCAACAGAAAACCTTGATTTCAGCCTATGCAATTAGAACAAACGGTTGCCACATGTAAATATTTGTGTTGTTAGCCATCTCGCTTCATCTGTGGGGCTCCTAAAAACAAACAGCAAAATGCAACCCTGGCCGTTACAGTAGGACCTGAGATTTGCTGCAATCTGAGTTTCCCTGGTGCCTTCAGCAGCAGCCAAAGCAGCAGGGCCAGTAGGGCAAGGGGAGTCTGAGATGGGACACTGGCTAGTCTTTGGATCAACACAATGCTTGTGGAGTGGTGCTGGTCCTGTCTGCCCTCAGTGGTGGCTCTGTGAGAAGACGACCCTCTTCTCGCAGCCTCCTCAGCTTGCTTGGGGTCTCACTGAGTATGCGGCCGGGGGAACCATCACACATGTCTGTGTAAAAACTCATGCTCCAGAGGTGGGAAACCCATGTCTGATCTCTGAACCATGTCTGAACCACCCTCCCCAGTGATGTATTGCGAGCCCTGGTCCTCAACACAAGTCTACCACTAGCAGTACAGGGGTCCTCTCATCCAAGGACAAATCCCTCATCCCTGCTGAACACCAAAGTTTTCTAACGCTCATCCATGCAGGTTGCACCTACAGGATTGGGTCCAGAGAGAGGAACAGCAGGGCTAAAAATGTCCCTAGCTTCTTGTGCCTCTAACCTATGTGACACCTGTGTATGAGCTTGTGTATTATCCAGGTTTGTTTCAGCTCAGCACAAACATTACAAAATCAGGTCTTTACCGCGCTTGTCTCCAGGGTTCTGCCCTTTGGCGTTTAGGAGTGAGGTGGATAATTATACAGGATTTTTTCTTCCCCTGGGAAAAGACATGAAACCTGGATCATTTCTGGCTTCCCTTGGTGGCTGTCCAAGCAGAAGTTAAAGCTCTCACAGCAAATTCTAAAATCCCCTTCTAGATAACACAGCGGCTGGGTTTCAAGGTTATTCTCAAGGGTGTAATAGCAGTATTTCTTCTTCACTGCAATACCATGATCTAATGCACAGTTTCAAGAAGCTTTAGGACAACTTTAAAACTGGAAAGTGGTTTGAAAAAAAAAAGAAAAAAAAAAAAAAACCAAACCACTTTGTTAATTCCAATCTGCTTTCTTTGTCCTGTTTTGAATAAGTTAGAAAGCAAACTGGGAAAATTTAATTTACACCAGGGAGGAAAAAAAAAGAATACTGCTATTCAAGAGCAAAAAAACGTCTACACTGATACTGTTCCACTTCAACAATTATTTTCAGCATATCCCATCTATATGTATGGCATACATATACATACATGTATGTATATATATAAAAGTGTTTTTCCCCCTGGGATTTTCCTTTTAAAGATTTTTGCCTTTTCACATGTGAACTGTAAACAGACTGACAGATGGAATTCTTTTGTATAAACTGTTTCAGATACACTATTCTTCCATGCCTATGTCAGTTGTTTACAGTATCAGAAAGCCGCAGATATGCCTAAAAGTAAGGAAAGTTGGAATTTCTGCCAAACATTTGGATACCATCCATCCTCAGAGGCTATACCCTCACTGCACCGGGTGGTGCTGAGGAACTTCTCACTAGAGGCATCTCCACAAGATGTGTGTCAGCAGGAGGCTGGGGGATCTTCAAAGTAAGGGCCGGGGAGGGAAAAGAGGGGCAGTTTTGCAGACTGTAGGCCCCTGCATTTGCTGCTGCCAGTGTCTACACTTGCTAATGAGTGTCTAATAGACTGGTGGGTGCTGGGCTGGTGATGGGAACATCTGGAGCTCTCCACGTGGGTGGTGCATGGTCCCTATGGCTTTTTTTTTTTTCTTGTGTGCTTTCCCTCCTTGTTTTCCTGCCCTAAATGTCAGGCAAATAGTCTAACCTCAAGGGCCATCATCTATTGGTACTCAGGGATTTCCATGACTGTGACTCCTGGTGTACGAGTCTTTATCAACCTAGTTTGGGCCTTTAAAGTGTGCAAAAAAACACAGCCTTTGAACAGAGTCATCCCAACGAGTCCTCTTCTAGGGAGAGCCCATTTCACTGGAGGCACTGATTTAAGCTGCCTCAGCTAGCAAGCTTCTCTACCCTGTTGCAGAAACAGCTGTACTGGGTGATCCCCAGCCTCATGACAAAGCCATGTAGACAAGTCTTTATCTTCCCTGAACGCCACTTCTGGCCCTTACCCTGAGAAGGGCTTCACCTGTGCGGTCTTCAGTCATTGAAAACACCTCCAAATCCTTTGCATCACATCTTTTCTCTCCAAACCATGCTGTGGGTTTACTTGGAAGAAGGGGAATGGCCACACATCTCCATCACCACCACGGGCCTGGGCTGGGTTGTGCACCACAGTTAAATACCACCTTTGGTGGCCTATGGCTCACAAAGATTGGAAGAGCCCTCCAGGTCTGGCAGAGCTTTGCAAAAACCAGCTGCACTGGTGTGTTGAACCTCTGCTATAAGGATCCATAGAAGATTGGCCATGCAATGGGAGTAGATGAATGCCTGCTGCTAGAGAGCCATCTGCGAGGATGCAGGGAAAGATCCGCCCTGGGAGCGAAAGGGAATGTTGTCAAGGATGCCTGCAGCATGGCCCACCAGGAAGACCACTGGGCCTTCAGGTCTGAGGGACTGGGAGAGCCTGAAAAGGCCAAACAGCCTTCAGACGAAAAACCCTCCTCCAACGTGATAAAAAAGAGGGTCCATGACACAGAGGAAGGTTCTGTGAGTTTTTGAATTTAGGGAAATCAGAAAAAAGGGCTTCTGAATGGCAGTGTGTATGACTTGTCCCCATAAAACTCCCCAAGGATTGTCTCAGGGGCTGGCCCCCTTCTTTCCCAGAAGATGTAGTTTGGGAAAGATTTTGAGTTTGCTCACCAGGACGTTTATTCATCCGAATTTGGAGCTCAAAAAGGTACCAGCACTAAACACTCTGGGAAAAATCTCCATAAAAAACAACAACGACAACCAAACCAAAGAAAACAACCTCCAACTGGCCAAAACATCCCACCCCCATATTTGCGATCAGAAGTTGTTCTGCGTCAAGTCAAGCCCATTGGAACAAAATCAGTCAGGAGTTTGTCTACGCAAACACCAGTGATGCTCTGGCTGGGAAGTGTGGATACAGCATTGCCCTCTCCTGGCTGGGGAACCGGAGCTTGCCGGGCACTGGAGCAGGCTGCCAGCCCAGCAGCTGCCCCAGCACAGCAGGATGTAGAGCTTGGTCTGCTTGGGCAATCAGGAAATCTGCCCTCAAGCATTTACTTGCTTGATGAAAATCAAGCATTCACTTGGCAGGTTCAATACCTTCTGCCAGCTATTTCTTTGTGCCACCATATTCATATACAGCCACATTTCCACATTTCTGATGGAAATAATACATTGCAATATTGGGAATATGGTGGCAGGCAATGGGGATGTGATCAAGAAATGCATGAGAAATTCAAGAACAGGCCTAAGACGTTGCTGTTTAGGTCTCCACTCTGCAAGGGACCAAGCCTCTTCAGGCTTCCTCCAGCCCTCTGCACCACAAATGCTTCAGCACCTGCTCATCCTTTGCAAAGCCTATATCTATCCTCCTTTTCCATTCAAATCCTCAGCTGCGAGTCCATCTGACCAGGATGGTAGGATGGAGCATTCTTAGATCACATTTGTGTTGTCTTGGTGAGAGAAACCAGACAAGGCTGACTGCAAAGAGATGAACTCAGAAGATGGGGAGGGAGCAAAGGAAGCTCAATAAGCAGATGAGGGAAGTCCATTAATGGATCTGTGCTCTGCTGCAATATGGAGGAGTGACATGACTGTGCCAAGGTCAGGCTGGACTCTGGAGCTGACCAAGGACCCCACACAGTGGTCCCTTAAACAGGACCCACCCTGAAACTGTGGGATTTCACTGTGTCTTTGCAACGCTGTGCAGAGCATTTGCACCTTTTGCACCTGCCATTTGCAGGTGGGCAGATCAGCAGGTCCCAACCCTCCTCCCCTGTTCACTGTTGGCGATGTTGTGAAGCAGGCAGCTCAGAGTACACGCGCACCCCAGCACCTTCCCAAAATACATCTGAGGTGCAAGCGAGGGATCTGGGGGCTACACAGCATGCACTGCAGGAAGGACAAGGACATCACAGAAATCCCAGTTGCGCAAATGATATTTTTGGAAGCGTACTGTGGCTCTGAGATGGAGAACACCAACACAAAGGTGTACAGGGCTTTGCTGGCTCTCCCCGTGACACAGGCAGCGCTCAGCTACTTGCCCAGGCAAGTGCAGGCTCCTCTGGCTCAAGGGGAAGAGGTCTGCTCTCCTCCGAGCACACAGGCTGGAGCTGCTGTTCCCGAGGTCTATGTAGCCATGGTGAGCTCTGTGGTCATGTAAACATTACACAATCATGAGCCCCTGCTGTCTGAGGGCAGCAGAGGCACCACCGGACTCCTCCTCTTTGGATTGCTCTTCCTGGGGGAGTGCAGCACTTCGTGAAGTCATGACAGCAAACTCCGGAGGTGCCGGCAAGCCCGCGGGACGCTCTGAATTATACTCACATTGCTGAGAGGATGGGTCACATTTCTGGGAATCCGCCCTGACCTCCTCTGGTGATGCTCTGGCTTCCTGAGGATGGAGAGATGGAACAAATAGATGCTTCTTGCCCAGCCTTCGGTTCCACTTGAGGAACTTTACGACTCCGGGTGATTAACAAGCTCCTGAATACTTGCAAACGGGGCCTTGCCTGGTGGACAGACCTCCTGGAGGTATGGTGAGGACAAGGTGATGGTGTGGGCAGCACACCCTGGGGGCAATGGGGCAGGAAGAGGGAGGAGAGACCCCTCTGGATCTCCCTCATCACTCCTGAAGGGCTACCTCTGGGTGACAGCAGGATACCATCTCCAGCACAAGTCCTTGGTGTGCTCCTTGGTGCAGGGGCAACATGGGTTGCAGGTAAGACCACAGGCTTGTCTGTGATGGGGAAAAACCTATGGACATGTTATTTTCTGCACAAAACCATCTCCTCTGCTTGGAAAAAGGTGGAATCCTGTCCTGTACCTAAATTTAAGACAGATCTGCTGATGCTCCCTAAACTATTTTGCCACCTACAGGTACCAAGTTATTAATTTGCACACTGCAAGCTTTCTTTTGAATTTCAGTTTAAAACGTGTAGGAAGAAAAAAAATGTACACAGGCAGCTTTAGCCCTTCCCGAGGAGTTGCTGGCTGCTCTGGTGGGAAACTCCAAGGAGAGGCAAAGCAAGAGGAAAGCAACTTGATTTGTCCATCTTCATCCCTGGCAGCTCCCTGAAGCAGCAGGAAAGGGGAAGATGTGGGTAGAGCCATGGTCAGCTGGGTCGAGAGGGGCAGAGCATGACATTGAAGCACAGACCCTTTCCACAAGCCGGTCTTGGGCCAACTCTGAGCCTCCCAGACCCGGCGCAGCTCTGCAGATGGTTGGACAAATGAGAAACACCCTGTGAGACACTGCCAGTGTGCCGTCGTGAGGAGCTGTGAGTGCTTTTTGTGAAACAGGAGTACGATGAGCAGACCTTTTACTGCCTATTGGAAACAGATTTTTTCTTGACACACAAGCGCAGAAGCGATTCCTCTGGAATGAGAGCCCTGACCAAGGCTGGGCGACAGAAAAGGGTTTCCAGCAAATTGCAGGGAGGAAGGAAATCCGCCCGTGGGACAGACGATATTGTCTTTTGTTTTTCTTTGTACCACTGATTGTTGAATGCTTTTTGATTTCACAAGAATTTCTGGGTTTTGTAAACTTCCTTCAGAGATTTTTCTGGGAAAAATGGAAACCGTGCTCAGGGTTCTCCTTTTCCAAACAAACCACTCGACATTTTCATTCAAATCAAAGTTTTCCATGGATAGTAATGAATATTTCTCAACCAGTGTCATAAACATGGTAGGCATTGCATTACCATCTAGATAATATTTGTATTCCAGCAGCAGGAACTCAGGTCAGAGCCCTCTTCTGATGGCCCTTGTGTAGTAAGAGACAACCTTGCTCTGAGGACTTCATAATCAGCATAAACAAGACAAAGGGCGAGAGAAAAGAGAAAAATACTATAAATATGCTTTAACAGATGGGGCGCTGAGGTGGCAGAAGATGAAGTGATTCGTTTGACGTCATGATCATAGGAAAGCTAAGCCAAAAAGAAAAACTAAATCTATTCCTCTTGGAAGGCTCAGCACATATCTTTAACCACAGCCCATCCTTTCCTTCTGATGCTGTTGACTTTTGGTCGAGCCTTTGCTCTTCAGTAGGGGATGGCATTTGGTGCAGCACTAGTTGCTGAGGATCAGCCCCCTTACTGGGGCGTTTCTTGGCTGAGTCATCAAGGTCATCACCTGGCATGTGGGCATAATGTATGATGCCTGCTTGCTCCCATCAGTCCCTCCTGGAGAGACCCAGCGCCCTGGTGAAGCTTTGCCCTATGGCGTTGAGTGTAGGCAATGCTCACGTTGGAGATCTTAGGCTTTGCCACTGCTTTGGCAACAATAATAATATTAATAATAATAACAACAACAACAAAACCAGACCTGGATCTCAGTGGCTTTCCCTGGCTGCCTTGCACTTGCAACCATGATTGAAGTGATCCTGCAAGGTGAGCAGAGCACCCATGGCAGTGTCCCTTCTGCAGGGACGGCAGGAGAAAAAGGGGTTTATCCATCATCTGGGAACGAGGGAAGATGCTTAGGGCTTGGTTTCATCCCACCTGGCATGTTGGTGGATCTCTGGCAGCACTCTTTTGACCATAATGGAAAGCATGTACAACACATGACCAAAATCTGGAGATTTACATCCACTTTGCTTCCTGCGACAGCACAAATCATAGAGTGGCCATCAGGAGCTGACCCTGTTCTTTATCGTCCTCCTGTGTTTCTTGCAGCTGATGGACAACTTTCACAGGACAAGTGTGTGGTCCGGTGATGGGGACAACCCACTTGCTGCTGACCCCAGGAGCAGTCGACGCTTTGGGAAGGGAAGGGCTTGGGGGAGCGCAGTGGTGGCAGGGCACGTTGCCGAGCTCTGCTGGGGCTGGCGTGCGGAGTGGGCTGGGATTAGGGCTGGAACTCGCAGCATTTGGGCCATTGTGCAATGCCGGGCAGCTGGAGGGTTTCACTTTTCAGAGGGGAAAAGAAAATATGAAAAACTAGAACCAGAAAACTCTTTTCTTCCCTCCTTTTTTTGGACCTATCCAGAGCTTTCCACAATGCTAGTGATTTAAACCAGGCGTGGAATATGAATGCGACTCTAATATTTCTACCTTACTCAGTTACATTGATGAGTGAAGGAGCTGGCTGAGGCTGAAATGCAGCAATGTATATACACAGGCTACAGCTGAACTCTGCCCTTGCATAGACACCTTGTCAGCTTGGGCTGGGTCTGGAAGGTTAATAATGTTCTCTCCTTTTGGCTAATTCTGTGAGCATGGGAAAGAGAATATGAATTTAATTTAAAATCTAGACATTCCTTCAGCTCTGAGACAGAGAAGACAAAGCTAATTTCACCAGCGGGCAGAGGGAGACGGAAGGGGGGCACATCCTGAAGACTGCATCCAGGCTAAATCTGGCCTTAGAGATGACTTCTTGGGGCATTCTAGCCCACGGGTATAAGAAAGCAGTGCCATTTCTTGGGAGGAATGAGATTGCACCCTGGCAGAGGGGCTGAGAAGGGGAGCAGGTGCCTGGGGTGCAGGTTGAGCCCCTCGAGTGTAGGCATCCCTCGCTGTCTGGACTTGGAGGTGGCGGTGGGGAGAGGTGCCACTGTCTCTTCACAGGGACCAGGGGATGAACGTGGTCTCAGGGCCAGACCTAAGCAGGGAGCGGAGGAGTCCTGCAGCCAAATATGTGCCCAGTGCAGGGAGTGGGCACTGGGCTTTGCTCTCTGCAACCCAGCCAGAAACCCCTAAAATGGCCTCCACTCCCTTTTCATCCCTCATCCACATCTTCAGCTTTCTCACAGTCTCCCCTCCTCCATCCCCCGTGCCAAATAAATCTCCTTAGAGTTTAAATAAATGCCGTAGTGTCCTAAAAGTCTTGCAGCCTTGGAGAGAAGGGAAAAAAAAAAAAAAAAGAAAAGAAAAGGTACTAAACCTGAAAGAGAAATAGTAGATGTGCATCTTCTTCCCTTTGGTCTCTCTGAAGGCTATTAAGTGATGCAGGGTGACTGTGGACAGGTACATGCAAATAATAGGATCAAGGCAGCAGTACAAAGGTTTGTCTCCCAATCTTAATGCAGGTGTGGGAGACACAAACCAGGTGGCTAAAAGGCTTCTTTGTTTGAAGCTGTCAGGAGGAGAAGCTGATAATCTCATGCCTCATCCCTAAACTCTCTTTCAGCCGTGTCAAGGCATCTCCTCACATCAGGAAGTCTGCAATGACATGGCTATGTGCTAAGCTCAGTTAATGTGGTCCGAGGTTTAAACACTTCAGGTTGAAAGTGGATAATTGGTGGTAGTGGATTTTAAAAGCTCACACAGGTGCCTTTGAAAAGAGGTCAGGAGTCAAGTGCATCTCTCCTATGAGAAATGGTGAGCCCTTCCTAAGGAGATCAAAATTCTTCCACGGAGAGCCCCAGGGCCTTGTAGGAACTGTTATTAATTTAGTTCTGTATGTTCCAAATAATGGAAAAATGATACCACATGTGGACACGCCTGGGAACCGGGGCACGTTTGCTCTGGATAGATAGGCTTTCACCTGGCACTCCTGCATCGTTAATTAAGTAATCTGCTCTCAGCCCAAGCAGGAGCAGCACAGGAGCTGCCATCAGTGGAAGTTCTCCCAGCCGGGGCACCCGAGGCAGAGGAGGCACTGGGTGCCAAGCGAGGGTAGGGGCTGCTGACTTTGGCTCAAATGGGAGCCTCGGGGGTGAGGACAGACCCCCAGCAAGCATCTCCCTGGGGGTCTGGAGGGCTGCGATGTCTCTCGCCCAGGTTTTCCAAGCAACCAAGGGATTTGGGCACCCGGGGTGCACCCTTGCTCCCCTGGGGTGCTGCGGTCCCGGTGCTGCCACCCTGGCCCACGAGTTCTCCATTTTCAGGGCTGTGTTGTGGGCGTTATACATATATACAGCCCTCAGGCTGAGACCTCCCTGCTACAAGCAGAGCCTTTTCTCAGCAATGCAAGCATGCAAGCATTGCAGGTACCTAAGCAAAGTACACCTTTAAAAGACGGCTGTTCTCCCTTGTCGCTGTATTATTTTCTCAAATTGTGCTTAATTAAGGGAAAGCTGGAGGAAATTAACATCCAATTATTTTCTTATGGTGGATCTTTTTGTGTCGGCTGCAAGACATAAACTTGCCTAAACACGCAGCACATGAAAGCAGCTTTTGCCCGTGGCATATCGGGTTGCAAAGGCCCCGCACTTGCACCGAGCTCTCCCCAGCAGAGCCCTGCACCTGCCTGGAGCTGCGGGGAATTTAACAGGGCTCGGCATGGAGCAAAGACAGCTGGGCGGATCAGGGCCAGAAGAAGCTGGTTTTGTCCCATGTTCACCATGTGTTTGAATTTGCAATCTGAGCACCCGGGGTGACATGTGCCAATAAAGCTGAAAATAGCAGCGTTATTACTCATATTTGCATTCAAAGTGTAATTCGGTCTGCTTTTGTAAGTGGTGGCTATTATTAGCTTCTAACCCCACTGGCACAGATGCCTCTAGCTTTACCTATGCAAACAGCTCCTTTGATTTGAAGACCATATTATTTGCCGTTTTGGTGCGTGCAGCCCAAATACACGCAGAGGCGAGGCATCATGTGAGAGCAAGCTTATTCCAATTATGAGAGAGAGAAAGAAATTTGCTCCTTGAAAATGTTGAGATGAATTTGTCGATATTTTTTGAATGGGATGATATGCATTTTTAGCAATAACACACCTACCAGTCCTGCTGGCTGGATGCTTTGTGAGCAGGTGCTCATTTTGCCGACAAAGTCGTTTGGATAAAATAGCTGTTCCCATCTGTCCTCCTTAAATCTTTGTCTCTATTTGTGGCTGGGAACAATTTGGGAAAGAGTCCCACTGGTGAAATAATGTTATGTATTTGTTGTTATTATTTGCTGTAAACGTGTTTGTCTTACAGTAGCACATCAGAGGCTCTGAACAGGTACAAAGCAAAAGATATGGTCCCCACTCCAGAAGCTTTAAACCACCACAACTCCCCATCCTCTGAACAGTGGCTCAGAGCTTATCCATTTCATTTCAATTTTATACAGCATAGTTGGAAACTAAAAATTGTTGGGAAGCAAAACTGAATAAAGCCTTCACCTTTGCAGCATGGACCATGGGAATTATTGAAACGCTTCTTTTTGATTTAGTTTCTTACTTGAGAAGCGATGAAACGAATGCTTTCTTGCATAAAGTTTCACTTTTGACAAAGTGATCTTTCCTGAAGGGACAAATATCTCATTCAAAGACATTTCCCAAGCTCTGGTTGTAAGGAACTTAAGAACAGCACTTTCCCTTTTTTTATTAATATTGTTTGTTGGTGAAATGGCTTAATGGCTGCAGGGTCAGTTGACAGATAGGAGGTAACATTGTTCTTCTCCTCCAGTGAATGTAGTGTTTGGCATGACTTCAAAATAACCCTATTGTTTGTCATCTTCTCAAAATACACTATAAAACCCCTGTTAAAAGGCAAGATAACGTTTTCTAAGCATAAGTCAAGTGCCGGGTTGCCTTTTTTAAAAAGCTGCTTGATGAGAATTAATGGTGTTGGATCTCCTGTTTTAAACACATTTGGCCAGGTTTTCTGGAGGCACCTAATTTATCTTGAGGCTCTTTCATCTATTATCTAACTGTGAGCTTGTTCGTAGCTCATCAGCCATCCTGGTTTTGACAGGGGGCCTTGTGATGAGTAGCCAACAGCATACTGCATTGGGGCCGTGCGTATCTCTGACAGGAAGGTGATGGGAAAAGGCTAACCTTCTGCCACTCCTCCCAGCACTCACCAAAAAACAAAAATAGAGTCTTAGATCATCACGTGTCCCGTGAAGCCCTTCGACGTGGTTCCTGCATCCCTGTGTCAAAACAGACCCTCGCCGGATCAGGTCTGCTTGATGGGCAAATGGTACCCTCGCCCCGCTGTGAGAACTTGGGGTGGTGTTTGGGGAAATTCCTCCTGTCCAGGGGACAGTCTGCAATAGAGAATTGCTTTGGCCAAGGCACAGACCATGTCCATGGAGCCATCAGAAAGGAGGAGAAAGCAGCAGAAGTTTTGAAAACAAAAAAACTCTTATCTAATAAGGGGTGGGGGGAAGAGCTTACATAAAAGCTCTTGAAACGAAGAGTAATTTTTCTGCAGTTCGGACCCAAACAAGAATTATCTGGTACATGATTCAGGACCATCGCAGATGTGTAGATTTTGGGCGTGAGATCCAAAGCCATTCTGGCATCAGCCGGAGAAGTTTTGAAAAATAAGGACGTCGCCTTCTTTTTTCTGTTTTCATCATCGATGTATGCGAGCGCTTGGAGTAGCAGCTACGAAGCTGCTGGAAAGTTTGTCACCATAACACTGGCTGTTTATACTTTGTGTGGATGAAAGAACAGCTTTCTTCAATTAGGCTTTGTACTTCAGCTGGCAGGCGGGTGCCGATTGTCTAAAACTCCACCTCTCCGTGCAGCTTGTCTTGGGGGAGCCGATGGATGCTGTGCACGTCAGTGCGCCCGACTGCGCTGCTGATCCATTCTGCTCACAATGGGACAAAATGGGACACATCCAACCGGCAACAGCAACCATGTGGATTCAGTTCTATTGACTCTGGCCTGGTGAAATTTTAGAATCATAGAATCATGGAACGGTTTGGGTTGGAAGGGACCTCTAAAGGCCATCCATTCCAACCCCCTGCAATGAGCAGGGTCATCTTCAACCAGATCAGGTTGCTCAGAGCCCCATCCAACCTGACCTTGAATGGTTCCAGGGATGGGGCATCTCCCACCTCTCTGGGCAACCTGTGCCAGTGGTTCACCACCCTCATCATAAAAAATTTCTTCCTTATATCTAGTATGAGTCTGCCCTCTTTTAGATTAAAACCATTACCCCTTGTGCTATCCTTTCTTGATGCTTTTCCTCTTTAGTCTCTGCTCCATCTACATGCAAGGAGCTGACCTACCAGGGAGAAGCCTGTTGGTTCCTAACGAAGAGCTCAAGATCATTTTAAAGCCAGTGGTGTTATAGGGACAGCAGACTCTTTCCATTGACTTCAGCAAGTTTTGAATAAGTTGCCTGGATACCTAGCTGTGTAACACAGCATGTGTGACGGGCCGATAGATATCTATTTAATAAGAAACAGTGCATGGGAAGGGAACTGCCTTGATACCAGTGTGGATTTATAAGACACTGATTGCAGTTTGTCATGCCGTTTTGCAGGTTGAGGGAATTGGAGGGGTTTATGGTTTACCAGCAGCTGATAGCAAAGCCATGGCAAAAAATCAAATGCAACACCCATGGCAGCCCTTCACAGGGAAAACTGCCTTATAAATTAGGATCTAGAGACATTTGTGATTTTGCCTTGGAATTCCTTTAGAGTGAAATGTGTTTCCTGGGTCAAACTGTGACAGAGAAAAAATCATGCAGAGACTCCATGATAAATGAATGGTGGCTTATAACAATTAAAACCAAACGTACGTCTTCACGCCCAAGCAGGTACACATACCATGCCAATAGCTCTGTGTTATTTGTCATCTCTCCTTTTCTGTTTGTATTTTTACCAGAATCAGTCTACAGAAGAAGGGATTACAGGAGACGTGGTTACCTGTCCCACCTCCTGCCGGGGGTTCAGACACCCACAGAGATACGGTGCAGCCTGGGGCACTCACACGGCTGATAATCCCCTGCCAAAGCCAGAGGTGGTCATGCTCAGTCACTATTTACATGTGCCAAACAGAGACTCCTCCATGGAGGATGGATGAATACCCCTGGGAAATGTCACCGTATGAGCGCTCTCGTCTTCCTGGCCAGACTCCTACATGTTCCTGGCCCATTCCTGCAGCCCATGGTGTGCGGGGCCACGGAGCTGGGGTGGTGCGGCTTTGTCTGTTGCACTCACAGACTCCAACATTAGGATTACAGCCCAGCCTAAGCTACATCTACAGGGGGTATGGGGGAACTGTGCCCAAACTCAGCCACTTGCCCAGGGTGCCACCTCCTCGCTGGGATGCATCACAACCTGCCAAGCCTGAGCTGAGTGTCCATGGGAAGAGCGGCATGGGGGAAAGCAAGGAGGAATAAGAGAGGAAGCCTCATCTGGGGAAAATGTCTTGTTGGTCTTAATTAGAGAGAAAACAGGCTGTTTTCTTTCCTGCGCATCTTCTGTGCTGACCCTCTTAGCAGGACTCTACCCAGATCAGAGCATGCCTGAGAGGTCTGGGGTGGGGGAGTAGCGAGTGGTGTTGGTGCCTGGGGAGGCAGCAAAACACGACTCAGAAAGGAGCAATACAATACTTCTTCATGGCACTTGGAGGTTATTTGTAAATTGTTTCCCTGGGAATAAACACAAGCACCAATGCTGCAAGACCCTGCTCAGCCTCGGGAGAAAGAACTGGTCTTCGTGCTCTGAATTCAGACTCTGATTATTTTTTTTTTCCTTCAGGCTCAAAATATTTCTTAATAATAATCAAGGGAGAAACAATGGCCCATTCACGGGTATGTTCAGCTCTTCCTTGTCTGAGGTCCAAATGGGCATTGCTCCTGAGAACTGCACTAACTCAAGGCTTGGGCAGACCCAGGTGCAACACCCTTCTCTCCTGGGGATTTCCAGTCTAACCCTGAGCCAGGTAATTGGGCAGCTAAATCCCTTTAAAAGTCTGGCCCTTTTCCTCAGTTCCCTCACAGTAATTCCTCCTCTCACAGGTGGGTTGTGAGATTAAACACATGAAAGACTCGGAGGCACCTAATGCCGCTGTGATGAGACCCATCTGACAGAGCGATCAGCTAACCGCCGTGGAGCGGAGGGCAGCCCAAGCCAGAAAATGCCTTAGATTTTTCTATCCGACAGCAGGATGGCCTTGTGGATAATTGATTTCCTCCTCGCAAGGCTTGAAGTATATTTTTAGGGAACGCAAACATTTTTATTTTCACTACCTGTTTTTCTTTCCTCCTCAAATAAATGGCTTTTCCTACATGCGGGCTGGCCAGCTGCTCTGAAAATTCAAGAAAAAAATCTCATCAACTTTCCTGAAGCCTTAATTGTCCCATTTATTTCAAGGCAGTAGGAAAGCCCATCTTTCAGTGGCTCCCTCGCCCTGCTAACAACTCACTGTAATCCTTTTCATAATCCCCAGGAATGCCGATCGCTCCGGCGGAGTTTGATTCTCCTTGCTGATGAATTGCAGGATATTTTATATCCTCTTGTCACAAAACCGTTCTTCTGCCTTTACTCTTTCAGCACGGAAAGTCACTTTTATGTTACCCATCAGGCCTTCCCCCACCACCAGCGACCTTTTTCTCTTAGGTACACAAAAACAAATGTTCTGGAAGCTCTTTAAAATACCTGAGCAACTGGTAGTAAATGAGACATTTCCTGTTGTTCTAACCTTTTTTTTTCAGCTGAGTAGTTATCTTAGCTCGGTATGTTAAGATAGTTGCATGATCTTCTGTGTTTGTGTGGATAAACATTGTCTCAGCTCATTCCTGAGCTGATCAAACCGATTTTATAAACAGCCTTTCATAGTGGCAAAAGGGTTGGGTTTTTTTTTCTCTTTCTTTCCGCAAGTCTTCTAGGCTGAAGTTTGGCGGATGCTGGCATGCGGGAAAACTACTGTATGTGTGTTTGCATTGCAGTAACTGCAAATCTGTCCATTTCAATCTTTTTTGAGTTAGCACACTGGGCAAACTAGGTGGTTTTGAAATGACCTCATCCCAGGATCTCGGCAGAAAACAGCCCGCGTACATAGCTGAGACTGGAATGCGAGTGGGACCTCATTCATAAACTTCCTTACCATTCCTTTACACTCAAAGGCAGGAATAAAAATCAGCCAAAACAAGCAGAAATGGTGTTCTGGAGTTAACCAAATGGGAAAATATATAGATGCACTTTTTAATTTTATTGTATTATTGAATCGGAATACTTTTAACCATCTGTAGGAGGCTTTCTGTGGTTGTGCATTCATGCTCTCTCTCGGGTTAGACTAGAAACTTTATTAAGCCTTTTTCTTTTCTTTTTTTTTTTTTAAGTTATTTTTGTGATAACACCTCCATTTTCTACCACCTGCCCTGTGCCACTGAAAACTTGGAAAATGTGTTATAAACAGGGTGGTATGAAAAGACTATAGCTCAGGGAAGAGGCCTTAATACAATTTCAGATTTTTTTAATTAAAACTGTTCAATAGCGGGGGGGGGGGGGGGGGAAGCACTTAATTTTTGCACTTTTTCTGAACAAAAGCACCTAAGGACTTCATCATCCTGAAACAGGGAGGCAGGTTATATGCCAGCTGTGAAGAGCAGGTATATACACAAGAGGCTATCCTGCTGTGCTGGACTGAAGATGAAATTCAGCCTGTAAAATCTGACTTGGAGACTCCTGACCTCTCAATCTGGCTCCCTGGTGGCATTGGCTGGAGGTCACCAAAGAAGGCACTGGCAAATTTGGGGTCCTCAGGCATTTCCCCAGTGGGATGAAGTATTATTTGGGCACATGTGGAGCCTCAGCCAGATGTGAGCTCCACCATGCTAGGCAATGGCTTCACTGCTTTTAAGTCCCTCTTGTCAGCTCGGCAGTAAAAATTGGGCTGGATGATTATTGCAGTCACTGGAAGAATTTTCAGTGGTCTCATATAAGTGCAACCAAGGAGCTCTGGCATGTGCCTCCAGCAACTTGGATTTGCAAGTGGTCTTACTTTTCAGTGCTGGACACTCCCAGGAGGAACTTAGTTTCCAAGAGAAGATGACAGTGGGTGTATTCAGTCCAACACAGCTGTAGGTACGGTACAAACACACAATTAGAGACAGTTCCTGCCCTGGAGAGCTTGGAGTCTAAATAGACAAACAGATCATCTCCAGATGGTAGGGGCTTAGGTTGAGTTGGTGGGAGAGCGAGTGAGTGCGTGGCACTTCTGCTGCTCAATGCAGACAGATGGTCAAAAGGCAAGGGGAGAGATGAGTGCCTTAGTCGTTGTGTAAAAAGGGGGGGCTCAGCTTTCCTGCAAACAGCCTGCAGGGGTGGGGTAATATGTGGCGATGGCTGTGGGGCTCGTTATTGCAAGTGATGGGAAGAGCTGGAGGAGGGAAGAGGGGGGAGAAGGAAGGAAGTCTGTTTGTGGCAGCTTCCTCTGAAATGCAGGGGGGATGCCGCCACGTGTCGATGCCTGGTGGTGAAGAATGGATGTGATTTAACTTTATTAGACACTTGGGAATTTGCTGTAGAAAGGAGGATTGATGGAGAGGGCATGAATTTCAGCCAATCTGTCAATGAATAGTGCAATAGTAAAGAGCTTTTCCACCCTTCACCATCACTAACGTGGAGGGTAGGACTCATGTCTCAAGAACAGAGGGTAGATTGCGGAAGGGGTACTGAGACATCACACAGACATGTCCATGGAGCAGAAATCCATTGAGGGCAACTACAGGCAGTCACGTCTGGCTCAGAAAGTCCCTGTTCTGCAAATATTTGGGAGCTGAGTAGGTTCTTAGGTGAGGTAACATAAATCTCATGCTCTTTCCCAGGCCTGTTGAGGTTTCGGTCACTTCCAGAGACAGGACATCGGACCAGTGAGACCTATGGTCTGACTCACTGGATTCCTCTTACACTCCTGCTCCCTGTAATTTGCTCTGCCTTGGTCATCTCAGCTTCCATTTTGAGGGAATGCAGCTGAAGTGAAGAGAAGAAACCACTGGTTGCCTGGGAAAACTTCTGAGTATTTATTTCAGACCACAAACACTGTAGGTGGCTCTAAGGTTTGGGAGGAGGCAGATGAGAAGGATTTGTGGGAAAGTATTGAATTTCCAGTGGCCAGAACAATAAAGAATAATAAGCGAGAGGCACCTCTCCAAGCAGACGTAGGGCTTCACCAGAGTGGGACAACGAGCAAAGCGTCTACCAGCAGTCAAATGCCACATGCCTCTGTGCTAATTGCAGGAGTTTACCACCAAACATGGGAAAGCTATAGTATTTAACTTGGCAAGAGGTGAGGTGATTTAACTGGGATAGCAGAGATGTGGCTGGGCAGTATAAATCAATGGGCCACAAATTACACAGGAAATTTGGGTCTAGCTTTCAGGGTTGAGGAAGGTGGGAAGATGAAGGAATTAAAACCTGATACCATTAAAATATTGCTTCAGGGTAGAGATGGCCTTGCTGTAATGCTTCTTGGGTTTCAAGATTCCATATAAAAAGGGCAGGAATACATGGCAAGTCACCCTTTTCCAAGAGCTATCTGGTGACACAAAGAGCAAATTCGGATCAGGCGGGATGATGGGACTTGCATATTGAAAGAGATGGGAGTAATCCCAGTTCTTTGGATGAAAAGAACATTATACTGAGTTAGGGTGAGTTGGATATGATGAAGTCATCTAGCCCATCACCTGCTCCTTAGCTGGGCTAAATTTCTAATAGCAGTATTAACTAGATGAGGGCTCTTACGAGCTGCAGCTGGAGTGAGATCCATCAATGCATTCACCTGAGATCCATCAATGCGTTCAGCTGACAAAGTAACAAGCTTAACTCATGGGTCATGTCAAGGTACATTTAGAGTCTTCTGTATGCACTTGGTCACTACCAGGAAAGCTTTGGTCTATTAGAAATAGGAGTTTTACCTATTTCTAAAATGTTACTCACTGTCTTCGGACTTCTGTAAGTTCATCATTTTAGGCTAAGAAGGAATCACTATGATCAATTAAATAAGATTTTGCAAAGCAGAGGTTGTAAAGCCAGTAAATTC
The DNA here is from genome assembly GCF_047370975.1 of Nipponia nippon. Taxonomy (NCBI): domain Eukaryota; kingdom Metazoa; phylum Chordata; class Aves; order Pelecaniformes; family Threskiornithidae; genus Nipponia; species Nipponia nippon. The sequence continues at coordinate 28,298,201 of NW_028262302.1, forward strand.
AGCACGGAGGTGTGGAGCATCTCCTTTGGAAAGACATTCAGTTTCATTTAAAGACTCTGCATAGCTGAAAATATTTCACTCTAGACAAACGGAAAAAATGCACACCTAGTTTCTAGTCAGAATTTGTTCAGCTGCATTTTCCAGCTAATGGAGCTTCTTTCCTTTTTTGTTTGTTTGTTTGCTTGTTTGTTTTTCTTCTAGTATATTTAGCTTTCCATCTAGCCCATAAACCTATTCCATCTAGTCTAGATTGAATTTCCAACTGCTTTGTAATTTGATTAAGTTGAGCTAATTCTCATCAGATGATTTGAAACAATCTGATCCAACTTCTTCAGATACCTTGGCAGTTGCAAACTGATCTCTACCTACTTGCAACTGCCTAGGATCACTTCTGATAATTGAGATCATCTGTGATGCCTTTAGGGACTGATCCAAATTCTGCTAAACCAGCATAAAGGCTCCCCTTGATCTAACAGGCTTTGGACCAGCCTCCAATCTCTCCAGAACAGCAGGTCATATATCTGACTAAAGGTAAAATGTTTGGCTAAGTGCCTACCAAATGCATTGTAATACAAGCTGGGGATAATCAGAAGACAAATTTTGTGTATGTGCAAAGTATTAGTGCCCTTAATGATAAAATGTTCATGCTTGACATAATTTTTGGATAAGGCTTGAAAACGGCAGGCTTGAGCTACTTTTCACATGGGAATACCTTGCAGGCAGTAAAGAGCAGATGGAAAAGATCAGCGTAAAGGGAATGAAGTGCTCTTCATGCTACAAAATGCAGGATCTGTGGATGTAAGCTACTGCCGCTTTGTTATTTACTGTTTGCACCTAAACAGGTATCCTCACAACACAGGAAAAACTTTTCCTATGGGGAGAGGCCATGCTGAGTAGAGCATATTGAGCTGTCAGCTGAACCCATTCAGGGAGTGTCTCTGGGCAATCTGCTGGTCCTCCCTCAGGAGATGCTTCATTCTCTTTCCTCCCTGAAAACAAGCACGATGCCAAGGACAAGAGAGCAGTGTGGTCCATTTGCCTGTGCAGCAGGACACAGTGAAGGCAACCTGGTACCTGGCTGATGTCTAAGGGAGATCATTCTCCCACCAACTTCAGCAAGATCCAGATGAAGCTGGGGACACCGAGCAGGGTGTCCCACCTTGGCTCCTGCATCAGCACAGCTCAGTACAGCACCCAGCTTTGCCCTGGGAAAGGGTCCCTTTAACCACGTCTCAGCTGCAGGCAGCCCTGAACATCTTCAGCCGTCAAAGTGCCTCAGAAGCAACCACCTACCAAAAAGTTCTGTGTACGTGGATTTTGGGACATAAACAGAATTTAAAACCTGCCATCTAAATAAAAGCTCCTCTGTAAATGCCCACGCACTGCAGCATCATCCCTGCCACTTGTCCTGAGACTGAATACTACCCTCTCCCACTCGCTCCAGCGGTACCTCAATGGTGGTCTCTGCTGTGAATGGGGACAGCCCACAAGGAGATGAATGGTTTTGGCCTCCCCAGAGCCTGCCTAGCTATACAACACTGTGAGGACTCATGCCTGGTGATGCTGTAATGCAGGCTGCACCTTCACGAGCTGCAGGACTGAAACCACAAAATAATTCAATCAAGAGAGCATCAGGACAGAAGGAAATTGTGGTGGAATACAGAAAAGGTCTCTCCACACCACAGCACTCCATTCATGTTTTTGGCAGTGCCCTTTGTATAGCAGCAATGCCTAATCACTAAACAGATGAGCTGAAAATTCACTTTGTGATATAGATGGGCTGAGTAGCATATTTTTAAATCAAGGTAGAGGATGTTCATTCACGGAGTTTTTCCAGAGGGCTGTCTTGTCTGGGGTCCAGCTGACTGCATGGGGCAAACGGGTCCACCTCCCTGTTCCTAATGTGCATATCCCCTGCAAAGCTTACATGGCTGTCACAGAATGCTCCAGTCTTCTCCTGCACCCCAGCACAAGCTGGCACAGGGGGAGTAGCCGCCTTACCCACCGTGTTCCCTCATAGGGATGGGATGTTTTGGCAGTGAAAGTGACTCTACACCAGGGGTTTTGCCCATTATTTGTTGGCTAGAGGTTTGATTTTTTCCACACACCCAACCAGCACAGACATGTTAAACTGACCTGTTCGATGCAGTGCAAAACTGTAGTTCACACTTGGTGGCACTGCAGGTTTCTATCCTGTCTAATTTTATGGCACATTCCATCAGTCCCAGCTAACTCAAGAATAAAAGAATTCATTACAAATCCGAGTTTTTGTTACCGTTATTACTTTTGATAATGATGTCAGTTTGAAAATCTTTAGTCTGGTATGTTAACTATAAGTTCCCGAAGTCATACTGGCTAAATTTCCCTCTTTCCGCTACGAGCTCCTTGTTCCACTCTTTTATTTACTATGCTCCTGTCTATAATCAAGCTCTCCGTTATGCAAAATGCAGGAAAAAAAAAACAACCTTAGAGAAACCAAAGAAAGGCGCTCTCTGCTCTACCAAGGAAAGACAAGGTCCAGAAGGATGTGGTGAGTCAACTTGGGTTGCTCCAGGGCTTGAGAGCAAAACATCTCTGAACTTCTGCATCCTCCATCTACAAAGCCCTTTCCCTTGGACCAGTCCTGGAGCTATCCCATCTCCCAGGAATGCAAGATCCTTCTTAGAAGCACAACATGGATAATCCACTGGGAACATGCTGCTTGGGAGAACAAGGAGACCAGGGTGTTCTTAGCAAAGCCGGAACAGCCAGTGTTTCACAGCGACGTTATTCATAGAATCATAGAATGCTTTGGGATGGAAGGGACCTTTAAAGGTCATCCAGTCCAACCCCCTGCAATTGGCAGGGACATCTACAACTAGATCAGATTGCTCAGAGCCCCATCCAGCCTGGCCTTGAATGCTTCCTCAAAACAAAGTCCAATTTTTTATCCTGGTTTTGCAGCTTCTTATCCAACACTGCAGATTTTCAGCTTTGTGCTCTTTCTCATCATCCACTCATCTCCACACGCTCCTGCAGGAACAGCCACACGCGACTGTGCACTAGTCCTTCACCTGCACTGTCGCATCTCTAGCAGTGACTTGTAATCATAGCGCTCCCAAGGAAAGTATGATAAAATACCTGAGGAATAACTAGTCTGTCTGGTATTTTTGCCATTCCAACTCCCATTTAGTGTTGTGTAGGTGCCTGAATGCAATATCATAGATGCTTCCTGTCTTCTTTTCATCTGTGTAGTATGCCGGATCTGTTGATGTCTGACTTCATTAGGTACATTTTTTATCCTTCGTTGAACCCCACTAACACTTATTGCATCTCAGGTGACTGTGACAGTGAGTACAGGCATGTATCATTTAGACACACAAGACTGAAAAGTAGTTACTGTCTCCTCTGACCGTCATAGAAAAAGAATTGTTGTTGATTTTCATTTCTTTACATGCCCATAGCTACTGGCCATAGTCACCGAGACCTGGGTTCCTTCCATGTGGGCACTGAACTGAGATCTGGAGCAATAGTTGAGTTGTCTCGAGCACCCACTTTCATCAAAGCAGAGATGCTAGAACCTACCAGGAGTGAAGATCTGAACTGCCCCTGGAGAAAGCACTCTTGCTTGTGTTTCTTCAGAGACAGAGCTTAATTCAACTAATGTAGGCACCTCAGTTCAAGTGATTTTGGGTAGCTTTGGGCCAAAGTGCTTTTCGTTTTCACTGTGTGCAAGGAATCAGGACACTGAGACTTTCTGTGTTTTTGTAAGGGTCAGATTCCTAACATCTCTGCCCACCCAGGGAAGGTATGCCTTACATGCCTGTATTCTGCAAAGTGAAACATCCTGCCAGTAAAAGTCTGGCAGTTGACTCCATTGCTGGTGCAGCCCAGCCCTCCCACTTCTCTGGGAGCACAGAAGACCTGAGCAGAGCCTTCACTCTCAAGAGAAAACATACAATGCTAAATCATCTTCTACAGAAGAAGACAGAGAACAGCTGTTGTCTTAAGAAGGGAGTACACGCAGATTTATTAGCCTGAGCTCAGGTTGACCTTATCAATAAGCAAACCCCCTGCCTGAAGACTCTGATCTCCACCTCACCTTCTGCTGTGGTATTTCACATGCAAAGCTTAGGAAAACCCAGTCCTGAAGAAGACACATAAGAATACCCAAACTTTCAGGAGGTGATACCATATCACTGGAGAGTGTGCCAAAGGCTAGTGAAGTCTGAAACAAGAGGAGATACTGTATGACTACCTGGAAGGAATGACACTACAGAAGTTCAACATGAAAAGAGTGTTGAACAATAAACACAAAGGTTATTATGCGCTCAAATCAACCAAGAGAGAAGATGGGGTATGTCCCACTTGCAAAAGAAATGGAGATATATGTATTATTTACAGATGTGCCTTATACTGCAGGTTCCCTAGGAAGCATCCTCTTATTCCACAAAAGAAAAATCTCTTTTGTTGGCACTTCATGAAATACCAAGTAGGCTGAAGCACTGGGACAGGAATTTCAAACAGAATAGCTACTGCTATTGATTCTGTTTGCTCAGAGGGGCAATCTCACACAGCAGTGTCCAGAGGAACGGGGTATCTACCCATCAGTCATGGTGGGAAGAGCCAGGGCTTACCACTTTAACATGTGTTGAAAAGTATTTTCTTCTACCGGTGGCTCTTGTTGCAGCTCTCCTTGTTTGCTGAAGGTCTTTTGAATACAATACATTGACCTTCAGTGGCTGCCTGGCAGCTTTTCCTCCAAGACATCAAGCAAGCGATTTGAATTCTTCCTAATTTCTGATTTCTAGAATAAGATTTCTATAATTTTATGGAGCTGTTTTGAGATACTTAATGTGTGTGAGGTACTCACATGTTAGGATTGTGGGTCAAGAAAGCATCTTGGCTCAGGGAAAGAGAAACATCCTTAGATTTTGAAGAATCGTTACTGTGAATACACACAATAAAACAAAGAGGTCAACAAAACCCACATGACAAACATCCAATAAATACTGATGAACAGCAGGTACTTTTGCAGAAACAGAAACCAATTCATAGGCAAGCAGACAGCCTAAATTCACGAGCCGAGATAAACCCAATGCAGAAGTTGACCTGCCTTGATCACAACCCAAGGAAGACTTCTATCAGATGTGTTTAAACAAATCCTTCTTGCTATTTCTGACTGTGTCAAGGGAAAAATATATTTTGCCCGCAAAAGAAAAATCTTAAGTTGACTTCTAAACTCACTAGTAAATCAAGAAGAGCCGGAGACCTCATCTTCGTGGCTGCTAGCCTTCATTCCCTTTGCTAAGCTGAAAGGAAGTCTAAGCTTTTCGGGGGCCTGTGCTTTTGCAAAGCAGCAGGACCAGCGCTAAACGTGGGCCATACAATGCAAAGGCACTTTGAGGAGGCAGGCTGCTTACCGAGGTCCCGAAGTGGGTGGCATGCCCAGGAGCCTCTCTCCCCGTGCAGGATGCTCATCATGGCACTGCGTGCATCCCACAGCTATCACTGCCTATGGTCCCACTGACTCCAGCAGGGCAGCACCAGCACCCACAAACCAAGGACTTACCTTGCTCAGCAGCAGATTTCAAAGTATTTTGATATAAAATCAGTTCCACGATAGACTGTGACACCCTCAGACCCTGGCATGGAGCTGGATAGGGCCAGACCAGTTGCAGAGCTAGCTCCATGCCAGAAGAGAAGTTCTCTCAATTCAAGGAGCCTAAAAGATCAGTCAAGACACAAAACCCAGACCCAAACCACCCTATTACTTCTTGCCTTCCTCGGTGGAGACTCACTCACTGGAGTGCTGGGAAGGTGGAATGGAAGGGAATCATCTTTGCAGATGTAATGAATTTCTCCAGGCAGCAGAGCTGGTGGCTGAAAAGAGGTTTTCAGATATAATCACCTGAAACAATCACCAACAAAACGCAGAAGGGGAACAGCGATAGCAGAAGCCTGCCTTGTATTAACACAAGGTCATGACCATGGTCACAGCCATGTGCCCTGACCTCAGGTAGGCAAGGGCCACATGCATCCCACCCCCTGCCATTCGGAGGATGTGACCATTGACACTAATGCTCTACCCCTCAGGCAGGATTGCATCTTTCCAAGATTATCCCAGCCTCCTGTTTTCCCCCCACCATGGCGCTCATCCTCTGCTAGGTGCATTCAGCCTGCAAAACGGTCTTCTGCAGAGTGTGATTTTATAAGAGTCAGGCATTACACTCAAGCAAACTTTCGCTGCCTCTGTCTTAAGTTCACAGCTATAAATAGGGTCTTTCATAAGGTGGCGCCTGCAGAAGTTCTGGCACAAACAGTTTTTAACATTTTGAATGAGCGGGGTTTGATGGGAAGCCCGCTGCCCGACTGGCTTGGCAACCTCCTCAAACCTGTTTGGATTTAAACATAGAGATATCCAGCAGAATGAACTGTTAGCCTGGCTGAGACCATTTCAGCTTATTTCATAAGTGACTTAGACAGATGTTTAAAGGATTTACGTAAGGTTGGCTGAAGTCAAACACAGGTGTAAGAGATGAAAGGGGAATGGGAAAAATGCACTGTGATGATCATTTTTCCATTTCTGTATTTTTTTTCCTCTGGCTGTTGATTCTACTGCCCTTTCCATGCAATGTCTGTGCTGTGAGTCACTGAGAAAAAAAAAACAAAACTATTTTTATTTACTACCAGTAAGGAATGAGGTTTTACACAAAACTGTGCTGTAGCTGTGCTCTCTTCTCCTGTTTCAGCTATCCAGTTTATTTTTGCTCTACTTCAGCTGCTTTTTGCTCACAAGATGTGCTGAGCAGACATTGCCACTCTGAGGAAGGGGAGAAAATGAAAGATGTAGAAATTCACTGCAGCCTGCTCATTATTTGCCTTTCCCAGCATGTAGTACATGAGTCTCATGCGTGCCTGTGCCAGCCTGGCTTCTGGATGTCTCCAGTGGTTATAACACAAGCCCTCACCTCTTGTCCTGTGGTTCTGGTGCTCAGATCAAGGAGGGTCAAGACAAAGCTGCTGTGTTGTGGTCCTTTAGGAGCCTTCATCAGCTAAGCATCACTTGCAACCTTCGCCCAGGGCACTGCACATGAATTTTGTCCTTGGAATGTACCACCTTGCACCAGGTCCTCTGTCACAACCCCAAACACTCGGCACCCACCACCGGGAAGCTGTGGTGGAGAGGGATAGAGAGGAAAGAGCGGTCGGGGCCCTGGGGTGGACCGAAGCCGGTGTCCCGGACCATCCCTCTCCGAGGTGGCGTGCATCCCCACGCTGCTGGAGCCTGTTCAAGCAGCGGTTGTAAGATAAACACAACCCAGGCCACTGCTTTTCCAAACAATGTGCCGTATCTCATCCTAGCCTGCTAACGGCCACCCGAGTCAACAGAGGGGCTCTCTGTTGACTCTAAAGTTGCCTTGGGATTAGGCCTTAAAATAGCACCCACAAATACCCTGTCAGCATTTGTAATCCCATCCGAAAAACAATTACTCCCTCCTGGCTCGCTGGGTACGTGAGTCAGTGCTCCTTGGCGTGTTTTAGACACATCCTAGGCACAGTTCAGGCCTGTAGACCTGAAGTGGCGATGGCTATTTCTAGGGGATATTTCAGTGTCTTATCTGTCAAACCATGCCCAGAAGGTGAAGGCAAACCCCTGGGGTACACCCTTGAAATGTGTTAGTTGGGAGCACTGAGAGGGTATCTTTAGCCCTGGATGGCTGAGGGACAGTGTATGCCTTGTTGCAACCCCTGTTCATGTATCTCCGCTTTGCATTTTGCCTTTTGCATTTGCACCTTCACAGAAAAACTCTTTCTATGATGGTGCAAAGCACAAGGAGGGAGATGGAGAGGACATTGGTCCTGGAAATGCTTGCAAGAGAAGCAAGGGGGAAGAAGACGTACCTTGTGGGCAAATCCCCCGTGATCATTCCCTCTTGTTAATTATGGAGTCATTACCTGCCTGAAACCCACAGGTGAAGGCAGAGCAGCCCCGTCCACCGCAGCCGGCAGGGAGGGACGCAAGGCACTGGCCGAGGCTCAGCAGCCCGTTGAAGGTCGGCAGCGGAGGCGGCGGCAGAGCCAGGAGCTGAGCTCACATCTCCCGGCTCCCCGGCCAGTCCCCGACCCACAGGGCCATTTTTTCCTCTCCGTTCTGCCTCATTAGCACTAGTAAGCACTTCTGTCATCAGGGACACGCACACTCTGGTGGGGAGTGTAACAGAAATGCCTATTAATAAATGATATAATACTTTCCAGTTTTCAAGGCTCTCTGTGGCGTCCGCTCAGCAGCCCTGGCTGCTCTTTTATTTACACCCTCAGCCCTGCCAAACCTGTTGTTTGCCATCTCCTGGGCTTGCCCAGAGGCATACTCGCCTGCCGAAGGATTGCCTTGAGCTGGCCATGCACACAGCCCCGGATAGGGACCAGGGAGCAGGCGATGTCGGTGGTGTGGCAGGCATGGAAGGAGGGGGAGCTGGCGGGGAAGGGGCCCTGGGCTGTGCCGTTTGGCATTGGACGGGAGGAGAGGGGCAGCTTTATAACAAATGTTTTGTATTAGCCCTGAAAGCCTCCAGCCCCAGGCTGGGGATCCATCTGTGAGCACGGAGCTGGGGCGGGCACTCGCCCGGCGCGTCTCAGAGTTATTGCTTCATTCTCCTCACAACAATGTCGCACAACGGGACGTGTTTTATGGGGACATTAATCCACACAGCAATGGCCTTAATGCATCTCACCACCCGAGGTGTGTATTAGCTGCCTCTATAACATATACCCCAGTGGGTTTTATTGCTATTGCAGCATAAATCCTGGGGTTTAGAGCCTTTTAAAACTCTCCTGTTAAGCTCTACCCTTCCAGGTCCCAGTCCAGAGGATGGTGGAAAAAATGCAAACCTCCTCACCCTTACCCCATGTCTCAGTTGACATGGGAGGCTTTGGAGACATCGGAGCTATCCTCCTGTGTTTCCCATTGGAAAGCAATGATAACGAAGGGATTCAGTATGTTATTCCTTCTTTTCTATTCATGCCACAGCTATGCAGATACTCAGTGCAATGTTTTTGTGTTGTCTGCCAGGACACCCAGTGCCACATCTAAGACCTCTCTGCCACCAACACCTGAGCTGCTGTCACCTCTTGCATCCCTGGAAGTCATCTGGGAGCTGCTCCCCTCTGCCTCTCTAGCCCTTCCTGAATCTATTCCTACGAGGAGAGGTAAGCAGGGAGGGAGGGTTCTTTGCTCTTAAGAGGTATTTATATTGTCAAGAGAGAAAAAAAAAGCAAAACCCCCAAAGCAAATATTCCAACTGTTGAAACAGTGATGGAAATCATCAGGGGCTCTCACCTGGCCTGTGTGCCAGCTGTGGCATCACCGTGCCCCAGAGCCACCCCGCTGTAACACGGGGGTCCAAGCTGCGACTCTGCTTTTTAGCTGCAACTGCACAAGTCTGCCTGAGAACTGCCTCCCCCATCTGTTTCTAACCTTTTCATTTTTCACCCAACTCCTCCATCCACTGCATGAGGACCACATAGACCCCCATGTCTGCCATCAAAGGGTCACTGTTTTTTCCCCCTATGCCCAGCCATCTCCTTCCAGGAAGGTGACACACTATGGCCATAGGAGATTGTGTTTCAGCTCCCTCGTGCTCTTCCCGTGCTTGCCCCACACACCCAGGTCCATCCCCCCCTTGCTGGAGGAACATCCCAAAGCATTCCTCACACTGGAGACCTCCCCACTGAAAAGTAATTTCCTTGCCGAGGACTAAATTGCATTAACTCATTAAGCCTGCACATCTTGACCCAGCTGCCACTCTTGAAAAGGTCCCCACTTAGCATTTGACAGGAATGTCAGCAATTTGGATGCTTAATGAAACCAGTGAAGGGCTTGTCACTCCAACCATGCTAATAGCTAAATACCCTGTCCCTCTGCACCCCCGCCAATGCCACGGTGCAGGATGCTGCCCTCTCCCTGCGGTGGAGGGCAATAGTGACACCAGCCCCATAGCAAAGGCTAATTTGTAGATATGGATGAAATACTTGCTGTTAAGAAGGTGGTTTTGGAGGCTTTGACCAGTAGGACCCATTCTGCCCTGGACTCCCCAGATGAGCAGGATCATGCCACAATACTAACACTAACAACAGCGGTAACGGAGATGATAACAATTTGCTTTGACTCATCTCTGACAAACGCTGGCATTAGTTCTTTGCAATTCTTTGTCATGCTGAAGGAAAGCTTAAGAAACAAAATGGTTACCCATTAAACAAATCACCTGGCAACCCTGACAGCAGAGGCTTCTGCCTGGGACAGGCATTAACTCTTATCCCAATATTTACCTTTAGGCTGGTGGCCATTTGGCTCAGAGAGGCCAACTCAAATTGTCAGAAAGCCATAAATTTTAGGATGATCTGTTTTTCATGTTTATGAGAACACCATGGCCCCAGATTAAATCTCTCTTGGGCAGTGTCCACAGGGGGATATGCTTTTCTTCCTAGGACTTTCCATCCTGGAAGGACTGGAACTTGGTAATGACACCCAGGGTCTCCAGTAGACTGGCTTTTGGGGGAGGTGGCTAGCAACCCAGCTGGGGGTTACATTTTGTACTACCAGCCCCAGTACTGGTGACGACTGCTCAAGTGGTGGCAAGAGATCCCAAAGTAGGACATTTTGGAGTAGGAGCAAGAGGCAAGACAAACTCACCAGTTCCAGCTTGCATGGCTAACTAAGGAGAGCAGGAGATCTTCCACTGGCATTTTACTTGAGCTATCTCCTACCTTAATACAAACACCTTTTCTCTACATGAACGCTTACTGGTTTTGTCATAGTCAGTTCATGGGGAGCCTTCCTGAGCACGGAAACTGGATTCAACCAAATAACTCTACTTAGCTGTCCCCATCAGTTTTAAGAGATGTTGTTTGAGGACCCCATCACACAAACAGAATGTGAAACACATCTGATGTCTGAAAGCTATCCTCAGAGTTTCCTCCAGATGCCAGCAAGCCTGGGTCTGTATTTAACTCTTATTTAACAGCACTCCTGTGGAGATGAGTAGCACAGATCTTTTCCCATCCATTCTTGAATGGGGTGTAATTGGCACCATCATGGAGAGATGTCCCACCAGCTTATGAGTACATGCTACAGCGGGAACCTCAGTACAACAGTATTCCAGGAATGAGAACATTTCTCCCACTGCTGCCCCTTGGGATACAGAGGAGTCATCATACTAAATGCAATTCTTTTTGGGCTGGAAAAAAAATCCTGAGCAACTGCAAGACAATAGACAGACGGGCCTCGTTGTCCCTCCTCGCTTTCAGGAGACATGTGTGGTAGATATGTGAGGCTTTTCTTGCTGCACACTGAACTGGCAGTGTCACAGAAAGATGATTTCTCCTCTGCTTTGTGTTCAAAGATGATTTTGGAAGCTGAAATCTCACTTTAGCCATGAACAAAAACGATTCATGATGGCCAGCTTGCTGTACCGACGGGTTAATGGAGAGCTGTGTGCCTATCTGTTTTGGTTATCGGAGTGACATAGTTTCTCTGTCTGTCATGGAAAATTCATTGACAAAGCAGGAAGGAAATGAAGCTGCAGTTGACCGACTAAGTGCTTTGCATGTTTCTGCTTCCCACTGTTTCAGTCTTGGTCATTGACCTTGCACAACGACTGGGAAGATGAAACTGTCCTGGCATTCAGATACAGTCTCACATGAGCCATTTCAGCTGGGTGGGCACTTGCATCCCACTCTCAAATGGCCTCACCATGCACGTTGCCCTTCAGTATTTTGCCAAGTTTTCTTAATACAGGCCAGAAAAACTGCCGAGAAAAATAGCTCCAAAGAGCCTGATCCTCCTCAGAAAGTGTTGTCTCTGGTTTCTGATGTCAAAAAAACCTCCAAGAAGCAGGATAAAATGAGGAGAGAGTTACTTCCAAAGTCTGGACAAAAAGAAACTTTAGTCCTTGAGGTACAATAAAAGCTGTTGCAATATCTTTAACAGGGAGCAGGCTTGTGGAATAAGAGCACCAGCACCAGGGTTGTAAGACTGAGAGTTGAGCTTATCTTTGCAGAAACCTCTTCAAACTGATCTCATTGTTACACTGCCCACAGTGTTCAATGAGGAGGACATCACAGTTCAGTTGGTCACCTTGGATAAATCCTCCTCCAGGCCTTGAACAGTGGAAAAAACAATGATATGTCTGAATTAAGGAAATTTCTAACCTTCTGCTGTAGGGAAAAGGTCCTATCTTCACCTTCACAGAGCAAATGTTGTCACACCAGCAAACGCACCTACTCACCCCAGTAGGAAGTGGAGAAAGGAAGGTCACACAAGAGAGGTGGTACCAGTGAGGATGCTCAGGTCTGGTACTGGTGGGGTATAACGAGACCCTAAACCAAGCAGAACCTGTACCTTAGCAAGAGAGAGGAAGCAGGTGGTTAAATACAGAGATTAAAGGCAGGTTTGAAGTCATATTTGCTGCTGTGAAAGGCCAACCGATTAGCAGATACCAAGACTTTCAGGGCTTTCCAGCATGGCCCAAACCCAAGGTCATCCCAACAAGTCATTGAAGACCTTTGGCACAGAGAAGTACCAGGAAGGGTGGAATCACCTTTGCTCCATTATCGGCAGGTTTTTACCTCTTGCCAAAGTCTATCTTGGTATCAGGAGTTGAGCCAGGTGATATTTTGCTTCAAGGCTGGTTGTGACTGAAGCTCTAGCTCAAGCCGTTCTGGTCAGAGTTCAGCATCATTCAAAGCCCAGGTTTGGCTGGGCTGTGGTTCAAGAAAAAAAGTCACTGCTCCAAGGGGTTGTGCCTCCTGCGGGACATGGCTGCTCATGAAGTGCATGGGATCGCATGGGATGTAGGAGTGGATTTTCGGGGCACTTGTCTGTGAAGGAAGGACTGTGTAGTTTTTGTTTAGTCTAGTTATAAATGTCATATGTTATATATCCTTCACCATTTCCTCGTAAGACCACTTCGCTAATGGATATCTGCACCAGGAAACTTTTGTGGCTAGACAGCCAAAACTTTACCTTCTTCACTTTCAGCCCTTCCTTATAACTCTGTAATTCCTCAGGATTTATGTCATTCCAATATTTGTTTCATTCTCCCCCAGTTGCTGCTAGCCAAGTCAGTGATATTTCATTTATTTTAATCTTTCTTCCAGAACTTCCATTTTTCCAAGCTGAATCTTGGTGCCTTTCCTCCCCCCCCCGCCCCAATGTTCATCTCATTTGCCAAGGAAAGGCTAAGGCAATATTGCATTATATCCAAAGTGAAAATTATTTTATTAGAGTAGCCAACTGGGCTAAAAGAAGAACTTGTCTTAACCAGAGCTGATAATCTGCTTTGCCTTTTAACTTTGATAACAATGACAGTGAAAGAAACCTAAGTCACTAACTTAAACTGCTGGCACAGTCTAGTTTCTGGAAAAAAAAAAAAAATTAAATTGAGGCTTTTGGGTTTTTTGGTATTGCTGAAACTACTCATATATAAGCACCAGCAGTGTCACGTAACACAGACAAATTACTATTTTGTGTGGAATAACTAGAAGGTATTTTTTTCAGGAACACTTAGATCAGTTACAAGCATTCTCTGGTCGCTACCGTTTATAATTTTGTGTATAAGGAATTTAAACTTTGAGTTGTGTTGTCCTGTGCAGAGAGAAACATTTGGCTGAATACATCTGAGAACCTGTTACACCAGACCCGCAGCAGGCAATTACTAAATATTGAGGGAGATTGCTTTATACATCAGCTGATACATCACGTTATAATTATTTTAACATTAAAAGGAGAAAAATCAATTCAGATAGATGTGCGGCTGTATTAATAAATTATTTTTGGGTGCTTTCTACTCCATTTGCATTAGCCTTTTTTCAGGGGATAAGATTTCTCTTTGAATTTTGCTGAAGTATCAGCCAACAGACCTATGCTTGCAAAATATTTGACTGGTGAAAGAGAAGGTAAAAGTGAAAGGATAGTAATGCTCTTTAGTTTGCATTTTTAAAAATGCACCAAATTATTTATAGAATTTGAAGAAATAAAGAGTTTGCTAAGCTCTCCATAAAATTGTGATTTTCTTTGTATGGTTAATTTTGCTCACTGGAAGCTATGTTTTCTGTAATGTATAATTTTTTCTGTGAACAACATACTCCAACCTAATTTGACACTGTTGGGGAAAAAACAAAACAGATAAAACAGTGTAATGTAGGTCTTTTTTAAGCCACAAAAAATGTTTTCTAACCCTTTTTTAAAATACATTTTACTTTTTTTGAGCAACTCTACAATCCACTTCTTTTCTTTTTTGTTAGAAAGGGAGATCAGTCAAGATGAAAAATACCTGGTAAGGAGGAAGACCTAATATTTCCACAACAGGTAAAGGAGATGCCTTGGCAGAAAGGTTCTTGGTTTCCAGTGCACAGCTGGGGTCGAGCTGTGATAAGGGACCTCAAAATTTCCTCTGGTGGTGGCTCAGGGTGGGAGATGCATGCACAGCTCCCAGCGCTGGTTTCCATGTCTGCCCAAAGCTGTATGTGTTATTTTCCATCCCTTTCACCCTTGGGAATGGAGCTATTTAACCTTTTGCTGCAGAAGGCTCCACAGCCCTTCCCTCCTGACGAAGGAGCCCTATGCACACCCCCTGCCCAGGCCTTGCAAACCTCCCCTGGCTCCTTACCCCAGGCCACAGTTTCCCCCGTCATCCTTCTCCCCAACCCAGCAGCCGCCTTCCCTCCCTACAGCTCCATTCCCTTTCAACTCCCGTATCTCCTCCCTAACTCATGGGCTACCTTTGATTTTCAAATGCTCGTATTCCAGTCCCTCCTTCTCTGGTGGAAACTTTAACAAATGCACCAACATCTGCTATAGTTAGTCATCACACTTAATGTACAGGATATTCCAGCTGGCTTCACTCTCCTTTTATTATGTATTGGAAAGAGGTTTCATCTGCTCTCCTCTGGCTTGGCCAGACACACACCCAGACTCACCTCCACATGGTGTGGACGCAGCTGGGGTGCCATGGGTGCCCCTTAGCCACACGCCCATGGCATCCCCCTGTCCAGCACTGCCCTGCACCCCAGCTGCTCTCATGTTTGCCCATACAGCCAAGGTGGGACATGCCCGGGCTGTAGGGCCCTTCTTTGATGAGGTGTGATGTCCCATGAAGAGAGCCAGAGTTTGAGCAGCTGGTAGATAGACAGACACCCACTGCTCAAGCGTTTTCAGGGGGCTGGAGAGATGATCCCTTGCCCTTGCTAACCTACAGTGTACCTGCAAATCACCAGCCTGAATGGCAAGACCTCCTTGCTGAAGGCTCATGTTTGACAGAAATCAGCCCCATTCCAAAGCTAAGGCCAGGGCAACCACCCTCCATCCTTGACCCCAGGGAAGGTGCTCAGCTCCTTGGCAGAAGAAAGGAGCTGAGACAATAGAAACCCCAGCCCAAAGCCCTCATCTCATGGAAAGCACAAGCCAGAATGACCTCAGACACCATCACATGGGCTCCCTCCACAGCCCATTGAAAATGCGAAGGCTGCACAACTGTGTCATTTGGAGCTGGGGTTTTCTGGAGAATCAGGCAGGTGAGGGCAGCTGGGAGAAAAGGGCAAAGCACTGGGCATGGTCCTGGAGGGAAGGAGAGCAAGTCCCCAAAGAATAAAAAAATATCTTCAATTAAAAAAGAAAGAAAAAGAAAGAATTTATGAAAAATCTGGTGTTTGGGTGCAAAAATACATGCTACCCTTTTTCTTCCAGCAAACAATCAGTTTTCTTACAGCACCATGGTCTTCAGCTGATCAGGTGCATGTTAAATGTTGACATCACTGAATGGCGCCAGAGAGCATGGGTTTTGTTCAGAAAGATAGGCTGCAAAAAGACGTTGTCACGGGATTATTGCACAAAGCAAAAGTAAAAACATGAAAAGGGACTGAGGGTTTAAAGACTTCAAGGTGCACTTATTGACGTGGTGGCCTGGCTGGAGAGCAAGCAACTGCAGAACATTTGAAGCGCGTTAGTCACATTAGGTGTGCAGTGAAGAAAAACACAACAGAAACACACTGAGGCCATGAATATCCTGAAACAGGCCTTGCGGCTGACTTCACACATGATCTGTGTCCTCGGGAGTTTCCATTTAATTCCCTTTGCGAGACAAGTGGTTTATTTGCTTTCCTAGATAAATATGGACCCACGTCATGCACTTGTTCCCCCAACAACACTTTACAAAGGAGCATTTTTCTCAAGTGTTTGATCGTCTTCAAAAAAGAAATAGCAGATGGTTAACACAGTTGTCGGTTTTCTCTAATTGTAGGTGAAACTCCTCGGTCAGGAGGATTTCCAGCTGCTAATGTATTCTCCTCATTTTGGTGTGAAATCAGTAAATGCAGAAACTGTGCTTCTAAACTCTGAGACCTCTATATGCCTCAATTTGGGGTCTTTTGGTAGGTGTTATTCCAGGTAAATAAAAGCTGCCCTAGGACAACTGTGTGTTTTTCAGTAGATTTGATGGCAAATATGTAAATTCCTGCTAAAAATCTTTTTCAGTTATATTTTTTTTCATTGCCAAGAATTTCCCATCTCCTTCAGAGACCAGCAGGTTTCACATTAAAGACCGAAGATGAGGATGACCTGAAAATAGCATGTTTAGCTACCAGATGCGATGAAACCTGTTGCAAAACGAGCAGACGAGATGCGTTGCGGGGTCCATGTGAGGACTGGGCTCGTGTCCTGGATCCGTGCTGGGCTTCGGGGTGCAATGGAGGGGCACACAGGAGGGGTTTCTTGGCTGAGCTCAGGGTGAGCTATGCAAAAGGGACCTGGAGGAAAGCCGATTGCATTATTTCAGAAGACTGAGATAACTGTGGGATAACAAAATGATGGAGCTTATCTGTGTGATCGATGAGAAAGAAATCCAAGTGGAATCCATTTAAGGTTAAGTTTGGTACTTTCAATTTGAAATATTGACAATAAGTGGAGGAGTCATTCCCTTTAAAGAGAGTGACATCATCCCAAATGGAGCTATTGATGCGCTTCATAAATTCCCCTAAAGTTACTGCAGGTGACAGACAATGTCTTCTAGGAAATGGAGGATGTTCAAGGAAGCAATAAATAACTCCTGCACTGCTATAACCACAAAGCTTGACACAACAAAATATAAAAGAATCCAGAGAAATTGGTTGGGAAATGGCCGATTTACCCGTGAAGAACACTAGATACTCTTTCAAAAGAGTAGATCTTGAAAGTATTTGAAACACAATGTCAGAGCAGATCTTCCAATACATTACTGGAAATTCAAAAAATGAGATTAATTTCCACGTGGCTAAAAAGATATGGGAAAATAAAGAGAACTCCACCAAAGGAAAGATTCACCCTTTCCTGAACTCGTCTGCTATTGTGAGTATTATCCGACATTTTAAATTTGGTAAGTGTTCAACAATCATCCAATTTATTTTGGAAAATTCAGGAAATTAATAATTCAGGTGCTCTGATAGTAGTGCCTCAGTTGTCTGGATGTCCTTCAATTCAGACACTGACTGCTTTATTTTAATGCTGGATTGCAAGCAAATGCAAGGAGAGTTTTATTTTTACTTAATTGCATGCTTGAAAATAGGTTGCTGTCTAAATGCCATGTAGCAAAAGTGTATGCATTTTTAAAAAATAGTCTCAATATGCTTAGTCTGAGTACTATATCACTGCATAAACTCTGGTATATGGTAGAGCAAATCCCAAACATATGAAGATTTGCAATGGAGACTTCCTTAAAAAATACGAAATTGGTAAAATTTGTAGTAAGTGTTGATGTGAATCTGCCAAAACATATGTTTAATTTAGCCTTGCTCCTCTCTAAAAAGAAACGTTAAATCTTACGTACAAGGAAGCCATGCTTCTTCAAAAAAAAAGGGTGCAATACTTAGCACTATATCATACATTTCTTCTTTTGGTAAAAACAACTCATTGAGGCCTGGAATAGTGACAAACCCACGCAGGTTCAGAGGGGCGGCCACCGAAACGGGCTCAGTCTTTTGCTGGTGTAAATCGGTGCAGCGCTACTGATCTGCACCAGCTTCTGCCTCCTTCCTGCACTGCCATCGTTTGAATGGACACGCTGTAATTTAAGCCAGCATGTTACTGTAATTAAAAAAATACACAAATGACAGAATTTGACTCAAAACCCACCATCCTTCATGGTTTACATTTCCTACGAAGGGAGTTAACTGGTAAGATGTACATGTTTATCGGTTTCCTTCTTTGTGCTTTTACAAGTATTTTTCTCTTTGATGATCTAAACCATGTGTTGAGGTACTTTGGAGGATTATTTTATCAGTTCCTTTGCAGTACGAGAGAAATACCAGGGCAGAGCCCATAGGTTTGCACATATACACGCCACTAAATCATCCCTTGTTCCTGAGCAGCCAAGCTGCCATATTGATAAATAGTCCGTGTCACATTAATTTAATTCTGAATCACTCTGAGACATCGTTTTGTTACAAGTATAAATTTTGTGGTGTAATGGAATGTGTTAAGCCTTTAACAAATGAACATTTAATGGCCGCTCATGAAAAAACATAAATAATCAGAAGTAAAATTAGCAGGATTGGTAATGAACATATGAAGCCGCGTGGCAGGGCCCCGCTTCCCCACGGCAGGGGACAGGTGGGAACAGCATCCGCGTTTTCTCCTTCTCCTTCGTGGCTTTAACTGGGATATAAATGGCTGAACTTGACATACAAAGTGTTCGTCCTTTTTTTAATAAATTGAAATTTTAAAAATAATCTGTTGGACTGGTTTTGGTAATAACATTGAAAAACACCTGTCCTGCCCTCCATTCCTCTCTACTTTATTATTATTATTTCCATGTTGCCTTTCATTTATTCCCTTCCACTACTAGCTGAACCCCACCGATGTCCCATGCTCAGAAAAAAACCTCATTTTCTCATCACTGGCTCTTTACTAGCTCGTACCTCTGCTGTGTGTCAACATTTGCACAGTGCCAGGAACAACCAGCATATATATATATTATTTTTTCTCTTTTTTTCACTGAACCACCTATATCTACATTTTTTTTTTATTGAACTCCTGCAACCAGTACCTGTTAGAGGCAGCAGCTTTCCAGGCTGCTCCACCCTCGCTGGACTTATCCACACCCCATTTTTTGGGGAAGCCGCAACCTCAGCACGCAGGAATGGGGATCCGTTAGTCCCTGGGTCAACTCGAGGGCAAGATGTTAAGCAGAAAAGTGTTGCATGATTAGTGGCAGTCACTGGGAAGAAGTTTTAGTATCTGTGACTATAGGCAGTTTGTGGACTTCAGCCAAAATGCTCTCTTTAAATATCAGAAAGTATCCCTAAAATTGCAAGCCTTTGGAGACCACGGCACTCCACAAACTGCCAAGAAAAACAACACGTAGCGCATAAATCTGAAACAATCACTTATTCCAGCTATGAAGGGACCAAACGACAAAACACTTACCTAAACGCTTTTTATTTGCATTAACATTTATTCAGAAATGATCTGAAAGCCTCGGTCACTTTGCCTTGACGCGTATGTATGCTCAGGGTTCGAGCATGGCTCCTGCATGGGAATTCCTGTCTCTGGGGCGGTGGGGTTAATCAGACTCATCGCTTATGGGGATATGAAAAAGGGGATATGAAAAAGGGGACATAAAACCGCCCCACGTGCCCCTTGGTTTCCCTCTGCTACTTCTCTTTCCTTTGCACCGGGGCTGGCAATTTGTGTGCTGCTAAAGTGTTTCCCCGGCCTTAGCCTGAACATCTGAATGCAGAGGGGACCCCTCCTGGTTTTTAATTTATAATGGTTAAAATTCACATCTCTGTTTTAGTTGGAAATCACCCGGGTTCTGCTTCCAGCTTCCGTGAGTGTGATACCATCCTCCTCTGCATCGACCTGGTCAGAAAGGTGGTCCTGGTCCTGGTAAATACCCCCAGCTCCTGCTCTGTTTTCCTTACCTGAGGCATGGGATGGTGATATGTTCTCAAGATCCACTGTAAATCAGCGAATCTCTCTCCCTAGGATTTGCTCACGATTTGAAAATCTGACTTGAAACAATCGCCTTTCCCCTAGGGCACCATATGCAACTTCAATATATTAGTGGCGAAGGAAAATATGCTGTGCTTGGCGTTCACAATTCCCACTCTAATTTACCAGACAGGTGTTTTTGAGGAACAGCTCATCTGGAAAGGAGAAGGAGGGTCACTGGGTTGGGGCTTTTTTTTCTCCCTCTTATTTTCATTAAGGGGGCAGACTTGCAAACAGCTGGTAGAAGGAATTGCTCGGGGGAACGTTGTCCCCCCACATTAATGGCTGCAGGGGAGAGGGTCAGGAGAAGATAGCCAGGCTTGCTCGGAAAGGGTCCAGCCAAAATTCCTGATTTTGTATGAAACAGCTCCCTGATTATCAAAGGTGACTGGTGAGCTGGACTGCCAGGACCCTGGCTCTGGAGGGCACCAGGATCTTGCCCTTCCCCTGAAAAATAACCTTTTTCTGAGACCTTCTCCAGGATGAGTACCAACTTTACTGGTCCTGAAACTTGTGACTTGCATTCCTGCCAGCCAGCCAACAATTTCTTCCTCAGAGAGGAAAAAAAAAAAAAAGAAAAGAAGAAAAAAAAATTAAGCTAAACTAAACTAATCCTGTTCTGAGAGCTAAATATGGTCAGGACATCTGTGACCTCCCCCGACTTCACCCTGGCTGAGCGGGGACAATAGCTGCCATGTGCCACCCTTTGTTGTTGAGCCTGGAAAAGATTTCTAATCCCAGAATAACACACGCGTGCACCCATGCACGTAGGCACGCACACACACCCACGAGTGCTGCTAAACTTGCATTTCACATCCAAAAGAGAAGAGCTGGCAGCAGGGCTGCCCTCGCAGTGTTGGAGGGATGAAAGAGCCCCCCCTTGCTTCATAAAATCTGTGTGTACACAAGGGTTTTTCTTTCGTCTACAGATGTCCATTTCTAGTGTTACAAGGTGCAAATTCCGAGGGTCGGCAGACGCTGGAAGCTGTGTTCTCGTGTTGAAATGCCGGTATGTGGTCCGCGTGTCTCTGATCTCCAGAGTTTCCTAGCATGACATCTTTCATCATCATCATCAAGTCGGAGGACGTAGATACATGTGGCCACCAGATTCCCTTCCCGCATGAAGACAGGCCACATCCTTTAACTCCCCTCTTTCCCCTGTTATGGGCGATGCTTTAAAGTCGCTCTTGCCCGGCTTCGCGGGATACCTGGCCTCGCAGCGCCGAGCCAAAAAAGTCCTGTAAATAAGGGCACATGCTGAAAGGAGACGGTTGGGGCCAGCCAGCAATGCTCTAACCTCTCCCTGCCCCTCTTTGAAGGGAACGGACGAGGGTCACGCCGTGAGCCCCCGCTGCTCGGCTCATCTTGCCCAATGTCAGGAAACGGTGGCCTTTTTCTGTGTTTTTTTGGAAGGAAGTGGTTAACTCTTCCTTCACTGCCCCACGATGGGATTCATTTGCAAACGCACTCTTCAATCAAGAGCAAGCAGGCTGCAGATCTGGCTTGCGTGGGAGGGAAACGGGGCTCGGTGGGAAGCCTGGGGAGAACGGCCACAACCGCCTGCAGCAGAGGACCCCCTACCCTGGGCACTCCCTGTTAAAGTCATCTCGGCCACCCCACCACTCCTGGTCCCACAGGTGCAGGGTTCCCCATGTGGGAGATCTCCCGCAAGGGCTATCACTTGCGTTTGGTGGTTGTTTCTGATTCACATCAAAGTGGAAGCTGCAGCAAGCGTGCGTCAAGTCAGCTTTGGCAAGTCTCGTGGCCCTCCCTTTTTTTTTTTTTTTTCTTTTTTTCCCTTCGTTTTTCTTGTTGCTGCTCAGCCCTGCAGAATGTAATTAGAAAATGAGCCATTTATAAAACAAATGTTTCCGGGAGAAACTCCCCTGAACACCCGTGTCATAAAATTATTGAACGCAGCGTCTGAGAGCGTTCAGGATCCAAAATTTCCTCGGGGCTCACCCCTATCCATTATTCTGTCGCTGCTTCAACTGGGCGGTGACATTTTACTGGCGGCACCCTGTTCCCCTCAAAAAGAAGTTGGCCTTCTGGCTGTTCTCCTAATAAACCAACGCGCTGCTCCCTTGCTGTCCTCCTCCGTCTGCTAAAACCATGGTGGGGATGTAGTGATCCTGGGGCTGCCTGGCTTATCTTCTGGGGTGGGCTTTGCTCTCACTCCCCTTCCCAGCACATCCGAGGGGACAGAGAAGTGTGATACCCCCGCATCCCACATACCAGCAGCATTTTCAGGGCTGAGCAAAACATCATGGTTTCCAGAGCTGGGATTTCCCCTCCTTCTAGAAAGACTCATAGCTTTTGCTCAAGGTAAACACTTTGGGCTGGAACGTCCCGTATTTCACCCTCCGCTGGGATCGGTTTTGCCCAACGACTCAGTTCCCACCGGAGCACCATATAACTCGCCAGACTTTCCAACACACTCAGAACCTACAAAGTGCTTTGAGATCTTTGCCAGCTCCCTCTCTGGTCTTCTGGCGCAGTTCAAGAGGCAGATATTAATCTTAACAGCTATATGCTGGCTGGGCCGTGGTTGCCTAAGAGATTCTCCCTGAATTTATTTATTTGGATTTATACAAAAGAGCATAAAAAGGAACACTCCTCCCAGACTCCAGGCTCACCAGCCATAAATTACAAAAACAACTACAATGAAACCACCCACAGTACCTCCCGCCCCCAACACAACTGTTTTCCTCCAACACCCAGCTCCGCAGCAGCAACATCCAGCTTCTCTGCGTGCCTCAGCGTTCCCACGTGGAGCCATAGACTGCAGGCAGCCCAAGGACTGGGGCTTTGGGAAGCCCTGTCCTTGCTCCTTCTTCAGAGCTGCTGGGGCAGCACTTGCGTGAGAAGTGGAAGAAGCCATGGATGACATTTCCAGCAGATAGGATGATCCCCTAGCACTTTTACAAGTCCATACGGATAAAGCTAGAGTAGCTCAGCTTGTGAATTCACACAGGACAGGGGTGCTGGAGAGACCTCAAGAGGTCTCCTAATCCTTGCAGGTCTTCTCATCCACCTAGTCTGTCCTGACACATAGCTAAATACCTTGCTCTTGAAAGCCTCCAGTGATGGAGTTTCCACCACCTCCCACTCAAGGAATCCCGGTTCTCGCCCTTGGAAAATGTTTCCTAAAGTCTGACCTCAGTCACCCTTGCCCTTAGCCTGTTCGCTTTATATGCTAGCCCCAGCAGACACAGAGGACTGCTTCCTATCTCCTATCCAGTGGGGAAATTCGAAATACTTGAAGGCTGTTATCATGTTTTCCCTCAGTTTTCTCCTCTCTAGACTAAACAACCCCAATTTTTTCAGTGTCTCCTTGCAGGTCATGTTTTCTAGAGCTCTGTTCCTCTTTGTTCTTCTTCTCTGGACCCTCTCCAAGGAGTCCGCATCTTTTCTCAAGTGTAGTGCCAAAAGCTGGATTCAATATCCAGCCAAGGTCTTCCTGGGGCTGTGCGGAGCAGATGGATAACTTTGCATGTCTTCCGCGCAGCGCTGCGAGTCTAATGTCTGTTTGCTCGCAAAAGGCAGAGCACTGCTGACTCCTCTTCAGCCTGTGATACACTATGCCCTCCCCAAATGCACCAGAGACCCAGACAGGGTCTCTCCTTATCAGCAAAGTCCTCTCTGATTGAAGTTTTTTTGGCTTTGCTTTACAACTCTTTTTGCTGCTCATGCTGAGTTTGGGCAATTTTAGCAATGTAGAAGCAGTCCCTTGAGGTTTGAGTGCCCCGGGGCCATGTTTCTGCTGAGGGAAGGACAGACTATAGCTCTTTAAACATATTGTCATGAATTCACACTCACGCCCCTGCTTTTCTTCAGAGCCTGAAAGGTTTTGTCCCAAGAAGGTAGGATGCCTCCCAGGACTTGTTTCCTTCCCTGGTGCAGCTGCACCCTAATCCCACAGAGATGCTGTGGATGCTATGCTGACTTGATTTTTGAGGTCATGCTCATCCAGCCCAAGGTTTCCATACCACACCAACACATCTTAAAAGCTACCTTCTGCCCTGAGATGTGAAGACCCTGAGACCCTGTCTTGTCCTTCTTTGCACGCCTGTCCTTGCCTTAGCAGTGAAGGGTAGAAGAAGAACAGAGGAAGAAGAAACGATGGGATGGCCACTGGTGAGTGGGCACCCTGATCTCCAGGCCCAGATACCAAGCAAGTTCCCAGCACATGGCTGGGCTGGGACCAGGAGACAAGATGAGGTTCATGCACTCCCCGTGCCAGACTGCATCACATCTAGGGACCGAGCTGAAGGTGTGACAGGGTGCATCAGCTGTAGGTGATCGCATGGTCTAGAAAATGATCTCGTAAAAACAAATGTTATAGGATCACAGCATAACTCAGATTGGAAGGAGCATCAGGAGGTGCCTAAAACAACCTCTGAGCTCAGCCCAGGCTGCTCAGAGCTTTATCCAGTTCAGCCTCGAAAACCTCCAAGGATGGAGACTGCACAGCCTCTTTGGGTCACCTGCTCCCATGGCTGTCTGTCCTCATCATGAAAACATTTTTCTTTATATCCAGAAATTATACTCACAGATCACACCTGGCATTTTCTCTCTGTGCATTTGTCCCAATCCTAAGACCTAGACACAGACCTAAACCAATCCTAAGATCTTAGTTACAGCTTTACTGACCCTTCTGCTGCCCCTTTTGTCCAGAGCATAGTCACAAAGTGGGATTTAGTGACAAACTGGAAAGGAAATGGTGCAGTAGTATCCAAGTCACTGTGTTAGCAGGAGGACGAAGCAAAGAGCACACTGAAGGCAGCAGGTGAATCTCAGCTAAAGCGTGGGACCTCCCCCTCAAATGCAGCCGCATGCCTTTTGAGCTGAAGCCACCTCGTTGGTAGGTGTTGGTGCAAGTTCTTGCACAACGAGGTCTGGTCCTGGAGGGGGTCTTCAGATATTGCTGCAATTTCAAAAACCATGCAGTCTCAAACAGACATTCAGGCTGAAGTGGAGGCTGCAGGTGGAGTAACACCATTACAGAGATGTTGGACTCATCCCAAGCCCCAGGAGCTAAGGTCAGAAAAATCAGAATTAAATTGAAACAGGAAAGAAATCGAAACCAGTCCAGGGTGTGTTCATTCAGGATATTCTTTCTTTAACTCTGCCCTACAGTCAAGAAATAATGACTCAGTTATAATTCAAGCATGGTTATGTTTGTAGCCCTTGATTAGATTCAACTAATTAGATTCAGCAAAGATTTTTCTTTCTCTCTTCTGTTTTCCTTTATGCTCTTTAAAGTTACTGTGTCATTTTGGGTGGGTGAAGGCTGCCAAACAGTTAACCAACTAGCCAGCAAATTCTCAGAAAGATCATCTTATTCTGCCATGTGTTGTTCCCGGTGCACCGGGGAGGTGTAGCAGGGGCAGAAGCTGCCTTCAGCTTGCTGTCAGCGTTGCCCAGTCCCCCAGGAATGTATCTGGGCTTAATGATAGACCGAGGAAAACTGTGGCTATGGCAGTGCAGGATTGCTGGTGAACGGCTTGGTTTGGTTTTGTTGTTTTTTTTTTTTTTTTTTTCAGTAACACACTTCTGCATTATGTTGTGATCCATTTTTTGTGCCAGAGTCCAAGAAGTATGGAGCTGGAAATCCCACTCCCACTGGATCCAAGTGCAGAAATCACCTGGCTCTGCCAGACCAAGGTTTCACCCCGGTGACAATTAACAGACAAAACGTTGTCCATAAGCTAGGAAGGAAAGTGGTACTGTCACAAGAAAGCCTCTTAAGCAAGCATGGCTGCACTCTGTATTCAGGAGAAAAGCGAAGTTCGAAGAAAATAAAAACACCTAAGTGTTTTGCCTTGGCTGATGAAAGACATCCAGGAGCGCAATGCACAGCTTCAGCAGAAAACCCAGCAAGCTGCTGCCACACAAATGAAAAACAACACATAAAAAGAAGATTAATGCAGAGCAATTTCCTTGGGCTTGGAGATGGCCAGGAAGCTACAGAAGACCAGAGAGCAGAGAAGGAATCCACCCCGAGGTGTCCATACCCGTGATTGACTCCAATGAAGCCACGAACCTGATCGCAAACTGCACCAGCACAGAGCCTGAAGCCAAATGCTAACAGAAGTCAAGAGGCCCCGTGGGAACTGGTGGGTTGCTTTATACACCGAACATCACAGCAATAGCTAACCGTGCTAGATCCATAATTCAGCATGAATGGTGGTCATCCACGTAAGATAAACTAATTACAGGAGGCAGGAACAAATGGAAGCTACATAAACAGAGCTTCTTGGTCTCGCTGAAAGGTGGCCAATGGCCACAAGGTTTCACCTGAGGACTCACAGGAAGAAACACTAGATTTGCTGAAAGGCAAGTTGAGGTTTTGGAGAATGGAGTCCACCAAGACCTCCAGAGGTAGGAGAGGAGCTGAAAAGACGCAGTCAGCAGGGAGCAGAAAGGGGAGAGAAACCATCCTTGCCAAGGAAATTCCAGGAGCGGTGATGGCAACAGCAGCACCGGCTCCAGCTCCCTCTGCTACTGCTTTAAGATGGGAAAGGAGAAAAGGGAGGGAAGAAGAAGCAAAGGGCTGGCACTGCTGGGGCTAGGGACTGCCCAGGTTTTATGGCAGCAGGTGTAACAATGGGGGTCTAGAAATTTGGCCCAGTAATGTCTGAGGGTTCTTCTTAGATGGATACAAGGCTGAGGTCTGTCCCACCTCTCAGACTTGCACCTCTTGCAGATATGAAATGACTTGACTATCTTTTTATCTCCTGCTAGCCACACTTGTGACATAGCTCTGCAGTCGCCTGCCTTACAGGGTACCCTGACACCTGTAAGCAGTGTCCTGCCAGCAAGGGGGACCATGCTGTCGCTTCTGTCAGGCCAGGATGGTCACCTTTCCCACACCTCTGACCTGGCACAAGTATCTTTGACCTTTGTTTGTGGTGGTCCTCACAGGCTCCCTTTATAACCATCAGAGAGAAATGGGCAAATCGAAGGTGCCCTTTTCCCCTTTTGCAGGAGAAGATGTTGGGTGGATGGGGCCCTGGGAGCACCTATTTCTGCCCACCAACTCCATAGGGAGCCTGAGAGGACCGAATCATCTGGAGGCACCTAAAGTGTGATGGGACGCAGCTAGACCTTCATGGATGCTGGTCCATGTCCAGGAGCAGAGGAAAGGTGTGTCGCAGAGGGCATCCAGGCTTGGTGCAGTGCCACGGGTTTGGGGGTGGCCCATATTGCCCTATCCAGGGCTCTTCCTCTCCTACAAGTGAGAGGGACCCATGTTGAGTGGTAGGAGACAAGTTCAGGGCAGGAAAAACCCAGCAGGGCCTCTCTTCCCAGGGATGGCCTTTTGTGCTCCTGCTCCACCATGCTCTGTGTTGCCCTCTCCCCACAGATGTTACCGTGCTGCTAAAATTACACTTTCTCAGCATAACCTACCATATTTAAAATCAAGTCCAGCTCCCTGAACCCGTGACACTTACTCAAACCCCAATTTCTTTTAAAAGCCCATTTTCTGGTCTTTATATTTTCTGAGTCTTGAAGGTGAGCTCAGGTTTCACACCTTATTTGAGAAAACTTTTTAAACAAACACTGAAATTCTCACTTAGGCACATGACTCCAAGACCTGGCACTTAGGAAATACCACAGAGCTTGCAACAAAATCCTGTGAGTTGGCAGCTCTGCCCATCTTTAGGTTTTGCTCAGAGCAATCAAGTTCAGATCTGCAGTTTCTAAAAATACCAGAAAAATCAAAGCACTCCTCAAGTGCCCTGAGCCAATGCAGGAAAATGCTTCATCCCTCTGCAAAATATGGACAAGACAGCCCATGCTTCCTCCAGCTGGCACTCCTCTGTGGGAAAACACTCTCTGCCAAGGCAGCAGTTGGCACATCGGCATCAGCAAAACCTCCAGCAAGAACCTTGTTCCAACTTGTGCATCTTGCACGGAGAAAATGGTCCTGAAGGGAATTTTGGCAGAGAGGTGAGTCTATTGTCCTGGGTGATGTCTGACACAGATAGGCTTTGAGACCTCCTTGATCACCCTGGATGGTTATACATCTCGTGGTCAGATTAATTAAGCTGCAATGAATTCAAGTGCCGGCTTGAGGCCAAAATGCATGAACGTATCCACACCCAGCCTTACTCCAAGCATGGCATGTTGGGACAGGAGGGTCACAGTCCCTAAACAGCAGTGGGCAGGAAGAGATGAAGCTGGCATTGATTAACTGAGCTGATTTTCCCAGAAAGAGCAGCGAGGGGGATCTCTCAGCCAGGACCAGCTGCAGGGGGGACCCATGGGTGCTGGGTGGATGAGAGGGTGAATGCAAGCAAGAGGCGTCATGCATTCTTCTGTGCATCCCTCACCTACAGCTGGGCTTGAGGAGGAGGTGGCCAGCTTGCCACTGAAAGGAAGGGTGTGTTAGTGCAGCATCCCAGCTCCCATGTGATCTGCCCCGGAGCCAAACTACCGTTTGATTAATCAATCATTCGATCCAGCTCCCTGCCTCCCTCCGCATATAGCGAGCATGAGCTGAACGGCACGCACTCACAGCCTTCAAGGGCTAGCTTAGGCAGCCTCTGATAGTGCTGTTTATACAGCTTCCCGATGGAAACAATGTGGATTTTATTAAACGATCCCATTAATGTTTCTCCATGTTGTCATTGCAGACTTCAAACAATGATTTATGTTGGCTCGTAGGTCTTTGTCCTCGCAGCCGCACCGCGAGCAGCATCCAAGGACAAAGTGTTCTGGGACGGGACGGTGGGAGTCCTGCTGCTCCGGCTGTGCGGCCGTGCCGAGGTCTGCTCCTCCGGTGCCACGTGCCGGGGAACAAAGGGGACCGCCGGCCGGCCAAGGACAGTGACACAAGCCACGTGGCCACCTAGGACGATCCTTCGTGCTGCGGTGTGGTGTTGGTCTCCCATGCTGATGGCTTAAAGGGAGCCCGCACAACTGCAGGCAATTTTTTTACCCTATTTGAAGTGGCACAGCTCCTTTTGTCCCAGAAAAATTCCACCTGGTTGTCCCATGCTGGTTCTTAGCCCTAAGAATTACATTTATGCTGCCAGGCTGCTTTTCTCCCTATTTTTCCTATTTTTCCACCCCATCATTCCCTGGCTGATTTCACCCTCAAAACAATTTTGCCTCTTTGCCATCCATTTTGCATATATGCCAGTTTTCACCTCAGGACTGAACCAAATAATCCACTCAGCAGAGAAAACCCAGCCATGGAGTCCCCTTTGGGACCAACAAGGTGCAGACAGTCATTCTTGGCCAAGGTAAGACGTGGCAATGCCTGGTGTGACTGAGCAGTCGGTATGGATGGAGACAGGAGGGGTATATACTCCAGGCAATTCTCTATATGTGCTTTGGAGGTGTAAAAAATGCTGCAAAGTCCATTCTCTTCAAAGTACTCACCTGCATTTCTCCGGTGCATGCTGGGTCTGATCTGGGTGTAGCACTCAGGTTGTGGGAAGGAGGCATTCCTGAGACACATCTTCCCATCTGAAAAATCCCAAGGTTTTCGCTGGCAGGCACCGATTTTGTGTGCGTGCATGAGGTCTTTGCTCTCAAAGCTCGCCCTGAATGTCCTCCAGATTATTTTGGCCACTCAGTCTTCCTGCCAGTGAGCAAAGAGCTCGCAGCCCTCGTGCAAACTGCCTCAAGAGCGTGGTTGGACATGAGTGTTCTGGGTGGGGTGGTCACAAAACCACATCCAGCAATTGCACGGCCACGTGCAGCTACTGAAAAATCAAGTCAAGGAGGTCTGTAGCGAAGCTGCTTTTCATGCACCTGGGACAGCTGAGTGAATCTGCTCCTTACCCTCCTGTTTAAATACAACCCCCGCCCTTGGCTGCAGTCGGGGAATCTTTCACCCTGTGGGAGTCTCTCAGGGAAGATTTTGCTCTTTGGTGAACCACAGTCACATTAGAGCGGATATTGTGAAGGGGTTCAAACCTCCTCTCTGTCACACATGTAAGGTCACCGTAACCACCATAAAACAGAGCTTTCAAGTTTTGGAGTATAGGCTGTGACTATCCTACTGTTTTTGTCAGCACCTGCATGCACCAAATACTTCTGTGCCCAAAACTGTAATACCGAGAACCACAGGGTGATGCTGTAGAGAGGATTTTTGGGGGAGCCTGTGCAGAATAGCAAAAGTGCAGCTCAGTGTCTTGCATATTTTTGCTTTAAAAGTCATCACAAGCTGAAAGCAAAAGGCAGAATTTGACCAAACAGAAATGTCTCTTGTTGTCATCCACAGGTAAGTTTAAGATCCTGCAGCATCAACAGGCTTTCCTTGCCCAGCTTTGGAAGGATCACGTCTCTGGGCTACAGCCCTCCTTGTGCTGCTTATTTCTTCTCTGTTGGCCTGTTACTCTCCTCAGGCCTTCAGTTTACCAAGCACATCCTCTGGGCAGCCAGGACTTGACATCTATAGCACTGCAACAAACCTTGGACCAAACCCCAGGAGCTCGTAGCAATGGCCAGACCAGCTCTCCAGGCACCGGCTTGCTGGGATTGGCACATGGTCACCACACACGCCAGGTCACCTTGCAGAGGACAGTCACAAGCACGCAGCTGCTCTCCTTGCTTTCCATGCTGTCCCCTCGACCAGGGGACACGTGTCTTCTTCTGGCTGCAAAGAAGGAGGATGCAAACTTTTGCAACAGTAACAACAAAACCAAACAGTCTCGACTTTTCTTCCTCCTCAGGAGGAAGACTGCTGTGCCTAGTTTGCAGCGTCATTTAAAAGACCGTCAAACCACCAAATTTCTTGCCACTCCAGCGGGAAATGGCGGTATGAAAGCCCAACTCTCAGATGCCCACCTGGACCTGCCTGAGCGGGGGCGAATCGAGGGCTGTATCCGAAAATGCCACGGAGGTCCCTGTGTGAGCTTTGCAGGTGAATCCGTCTCCTGGGCCAGGTGGCAGGAGGTGAGCTCTCCTCCGCAGGGTTTTGCAGGGAAATGTTTCTCCTGAGCACAGCATAAAGACTGCCTATATTACTATGGGCTAACGAAAACCCTAAAAAAGTAAAATACAGCTGAAGGGAAGAATATATTGGGAAGGGAGTCATATGGCTGGCTGGGAAACCAGAGCTTTGAAAGGGGATGGGGTGGGACAGGAAGAACATTCCTTTCTCACTACAAACGCCTCAAGCCGCTTGGGAAACATCCGACGAGGCCGCCCGCTCGCACCCCGGGGCCGGCAGCACGGGTCCTGCTCGCCAGCAGATGCTGCGCCACGGAGCCGCAGGCTCATCTGAGACCACCACCATAGACAGAGAGGGATGAGGTGCCCGGAAAGAGGCAGCCTGAGCCCCAGATGCTCTGGTTGGAAATCGCCACGTGTGCCAGGCACAGGTGGCTGCACGCTGCAGGCTCACCTCGTCTGCAGCCACCGGTGCCGGCTCGAAGCTGCTCGGCTGTGTGCATGGAAAAAGAGGGAGAGAGGAATGGGTTGCTGCGGGGATGTGTTTTGCCGCTCCATGTGTTGCTCATACCCGGATGCCTTCCCTCTTTCCTGGGAAGATGGGGAGAAGTGTGGTTGCTTTGTGTTTTCACCTCAAACAGGGCTTTACAGACGCTTCCCCACCTTGCTGTGGGGCACAGAGGACTGGGACAGACTTCAGGGCAGGTCTCCTTCCCACCACCGTGTTCCTCATCCCCCTGCCCCTGCCTCTTCTCTGCCCCACTGTTTAATAGGGTTGTCTATTCTTCCCCAAATTTCTGAATTATTGTCAAAAGCAGGGTTTGTAGATACATGGAAGTGAAGAATTAAACCCCTCCTCTGCATCTCCATGCTGACAAAGCCATCATTTGGGACGTCAAGGCCACCCCAAATGACCAGATGAGAATAACGACTGCTGGGCTAGCCCCAGGCTCCCTCAGTCTCCGCGTAAGCAACACAGCCCCTTACGTTGACTTCTACAGACATCCAAGAGAGGGGACCCAGCCCTGCTCCCCCACTGCTGCATGCAATGCCACCAAAACTGGCGTCAGGACAGACCCCATCCTGCAGTGGGCTTTTTTTTTTTTCTTATTTACAAAGGCCTGGCTTTTCCTTTTGATAATTATCAACCACGCTGATGTGCTTTTGTTCCCTTTGAAGTCAGTTGTGTCTCCGCACATGCTTGCTGCTGCTTTGAGACACATTTTTGTCCCAAATTACTGAGGACACCCATGGAGAGTCACGGTAGCGAAGCGGCCCCGCTGCCTCCTCCCCGGCCCAAAACCGCACGGGAAAGGTCTCTGCTCCTTCCCAACTAGGTGCTAGTTTCCCAACAAGTGCCAGCAGTGCTTGTCTCCTGCAGGTATGATATTGAGCGAGCTCTTCTTGTAGAGAAACCCTTTAACGTCTGTCCCGCCTATCAGCTGGCTGATGGCGTGGTGTTTGGCATTTTTAAATTTGATGTCCCATCCGTATTTCGTTTTGCAATGCTAAGACTGACACAATGCAGAGGATGCAGCCAGCAAACGCATACGCAGCTGCACTCGTTCCCATCCAGGTCCCCACCCCACCCCGGTGACACGCCGCACATGGCACGGGGCTGGCAGAGCAGCAGGGCATGGGGGGGAGCACGAGGAGACCCCGAGGGGAGCAAAAAGAGCCTGGTCGCACCAGGGGTGGGAGCAGGGTTTCTCAGATGAACACAACCCGGGAGCGGGCAGGGTCCCACATCCCCAGAGCTCAGCCTTTCCCACGCCCGAAAAAAGCCACTGCAGAAGCTGCGATGGCAGCTGGCAGGGATGCAGGCAGAGCACATCTCACCCTTGGCAGGCACCAGGTGGGGAGCAGAATTTCCCCCTTTATTTTCTCGTCCTAACCAGAAAGGAAGATTTTTGGAGCTGGTGGGAGAGGCGTGATAGTTTAAATCAACAGTTTGCTGTTAGCGCTGAAGAAGCCTGCTCTGCACGTTACCTGGTAAACAAGCTGTGCACTGAGAAAGAACGGCCTGTTTATAAAAGCTCCTCTCGACATTCGCCTCCTCAAACATAGCAGAGCATGTGCTAGAAATAGATGCATGAATGATCGAGTCTGTTTTGAGTCTCCTTTCTTCAACAACCAAGGAAATCCCTATGTACAAACATTTAAACTGTAACATCTGGAGCGCAGTAATTTTATCTTGAAGATCCACATCAAACAAACCTGCAGCTCAGCCCAAGAAGATATACAAATACTTCCCCAAGGAGACCCCAGTCTTACAACTTGGGTACCAGGAGACTTGTGATTTAAAAGAAAGATAATTCAGCATCTCTTTATCCACGCCTGACAAGTATGCCTTCAGAGGGCATTAGCATGAAATTATCGCTCTTAATCAAACCCAAAGTAAAACAGATTTGTCCCAATTATTTGATGCAGGCCTTGAAATACCCATTTTTAAATTTATAACCCAAGAAACCCTATGCATCATTTGCAGCCAGAACTTTACCCAAGAAATTTCCCTTTGGTTACACTTTTTCTGTACAGCTGAATTGCTAAAATAAGCACCCAGCCATATATAGCACAGTACGTTGGCACTCACAGCGGTGGGGAATGACTGGATTCAATTTTCCATGGAAGATGACAATTAAAATTGCTTTCTTTGGTATATCCCATCCTTTCTGTTGTTTTTCTGTGCTCTCCAAGCGCAGAGTAAATTTAGGATGCCGAACTCCTTTTCCTTCAAAATCTCACTTCCAGTTTCCATCTTATTAAAGACATGAGTTAACTTTAATGTGTGTAACATAAACGGTATCGTAAAGAGGAAGAATTAAAACAGCATGGGAACAATTGTAGTTTCAAGAGGGGGAAATGGCACAGCTTATTTCCTTTTTGGTGGTTGTTGTTTATCCAGTGGATAAACCTTGGCGTTCCCTCTCCTACCAAATACTTCGCCTGCCTTGCAATAATTGGGAATTCCACGTTTTGCAAAGTTATTATATTATATCCACAAATAATCCATCTTGTCAAGTCCATCTCGTCCATCGAAGATAAAGTTGGAGCTGAGTCACTGCAGACATCTGGAGAAGGTTCATTACTTGTAATTGCGAGCCCCTCTGTTAATGCACCCCATGAGAAAGGAGCTGACAGGCTGCATATTTCTGCAAACTGTTCCCAGAAAGAACCAATTTCCTGACTTCCATGTGGTGTCAATAATATAGGCATGAGATGGAGCAGTGCTTATGAAATATTAAATCTGCTTACAGGACCCAGCTATAAGCAAATTCAGACCACCTGGGAGATGGAGGTTTGCAGCGGGTATGTAGAGTTTGGCACTCACCTGGTACAGGAGACCGATGGGCTCTGATCTATGCATTTCGGTTTATTTGCCACAAAACTTCCCGACAGTAGTAGAGGGGGGGAGAAGGCGGCAGAGGGTGGAGTGGGTAGAACACATTTCTTCACGTTTAGGATTCAAACCTTTCAAATCACTGACATTATTAAATTTACTATCACAAGCAGCCAGAGATCTTATTATTCATCGGCAAAAAAAAAAAAAGGCTGATATTTCATGGCTTTTGAGTTAGATCATTTTGGTTCATGCCAATGAAAACAAAGCATTAGTGTTTTGATGTTTTAATATAATGATTTAATTCTCTCATTGATATTAGAACCCAGAAACACAACAAACATGAAGACCCCTTCAAAATCCTTGAGTCGGAGCAAAGGCTCTTAAATCACTTCAGCACTCCGACCTCCCGTTTCACAGCGTATATTTTATGCCGGGGACTTTGCAAAGAGGGGGTCCTTACCATTGCAAACGTGCAGTTTGATAGTGCTAACTTGCATTCGGCGAGCTTGCCTGTGTAAATTGAAAAACATCTGGGCTCTTTCTGCTGGCAAAAGCGGCAGTTCCTTGACCTCGGAGCAGATCCATCAACTTGAGCTCCAATGCAGCCTTATC
The DNA here is from genome assembly GCF_047370975.1 of Nipponia nippon. NCBI lineage: Eukaryota > Metazoa > Chordata > Aves > Pelecaniformes > Threskiornithidae > Nipponia > Nipponia nippon. The sequence continues at coordinate 28,333,069 of NW_028262302.1, forward strand.
ACCAGTTCACCCCTCATTTTCCACTCTTTGTGCAATGCTCCCCAGGAGGCAACCCCGCACCCCTGGGCTGGCAGCAGACGGAGACATGGAGCCACGAGTATGGGGAGAAAGCAATTTTAATGGCATCAGACCACCACCTGTGTTGTACTCCCCAGTATTCAGGGCTGGGGATGAGGAGTGGTCTCCATTTGCCCTAGCTGGAAGCAAAAGACAGTTTTCCCCCAAGAAAGATGAGGGGAAGAAGCAAGGGAGAAAGAGGCTTTCAGTAGAGCAACAGCAAGATGCCAGCAAGCCTAATGGGGACATTTTGCTCTGTGCTGTATAGAAAATAGAGGTAAAACATTGCATAGGACTTATTAGCAATACCTTCCAGGAGGAGAAGCTGTCTGAGATGATGGGGACAGGCCCCAGAGGTGGTAGAAGATGGGAGATGCACGTGGTACTGCAGATCAAGAGCTGGCCTACACCAAGCTGGGACACATGGTATGGAGATGTAGGATCAGGCCAGGCTGGCACCTTTGCACCAGCCATGCCACATCCACCCCGTTCCTGGGGGGCAGGTGGGTGCACCCCCCTTCCCGATGCTGAGCTTCTCTGCCAGGGCACTGCACAGCTCAGGACGCGAAGATTTGGGCGCACGTACGCCTTCCCATCTATTTATTTCATGTGTGCAGGAAGGGGCTATTTTTGGTTTATAGCCTCTTTGCTGCAGCCAGTATCTGTCAGCGGGACATGACGTACAGCGCTGTGTGACGGCTCCACTCCCTGCGCTCCCCCTCATGCGGCAGGAATGCCTCTTGTTTTCTCTCCTCCGGACCACGTCGGAGCTGAGAGCATCCAGCCGGGCCAGCTTGAGGCACAGGCAAACCAGGCAGCTGCCCAAAGCAGCCCAGGCCTCCCTGCCTGTGCCAGAGTGCTGCAAGACCGGTGGGCTCCTGCCACCAAGGGAGAGCTGGGGAGGTGCATGCACGGCTGCCTGGACCAGTAGCAACCACAGCAGCACATTGAGAACTTCTCCCGCTCCTCATCTTTGCCCCAATTCTCCTCCTGAGGACCAATGGACACGGGTTGAAAAGCTCTGAGCTGGGTTTGACCCCTGCCATACTGCTTAGACTTAAAGGTCTGATGTTACAAGGTGCCTTTTAGGGTTTTCTCCTGTGTCCATATCCTGCATCCTCCATCCATAGCTCACTTCTGGATGCAAAGCCTACAGCCTCTCAGAGGATGAGTAACCCCACAGCCAACGGGTCATCGTGTGCTTGTGTTGATCAAGGCTAAAATCTCTCCCACATCACATAGGCTGAGCCTGGGATTTAGGCATATTGATGGCCTGGTAGAGCTGGTGCAGACAGAGGAGGGCTGAGCTGGTGCAGGACTTTGTCCTTCTTCTGGCCATGTGGAGTACTGCGCAGAGGGGCAGGCACCATTGAGGGGCAGGCAGTCTGGTCCCCTGGGTTCAAGGTGGTCCTGGAGTGAGCACCTGCAACTGTGCCGTCACTGGGATGTTCTTCTTGCTTGCCTCATCCCTGGATCTCCATGCAGAACTGCTGACATCATCCTAGACCTGCAGAGAATGCGACTTGCTGGGATTTATCCATTGAAGTCTCCACTTCTTCACACTCACCACATTGACCACTTCAGTCTGGATGGCTAAAAAGCCACCAAAAGCTGGATTTGTTTCCTTAGTTGCCTTCATGCTCTTGTTCCTTCCCAGCAGGACACAAGCAATGCTCCCAGCCCTGCCTACATGCCCTTGGCTGCCTGGCTGCCTCTCCCCATCCCCTCTGCAGGCAGCCCAAAACCATGCCCTTCTGCACAGGCAGCACCGAATTGCACCCGAGCTGGCGAGGCCTCCTGCGAGGCAGGGTTATATCTGCTCAGGACCAGCATCAGTGCCTGAAGCCTGGAACGGGTGTATCAAACTCACAGAAAAAGTCTTTCCCAGCCTGTATCGAGCTGAAGATGGGAGCACAGGAGCACATTTTTGTCTCCTTTTCTGTTTTTAAAATTGAAACAACATGTACAAGCAAAGTTGCTTTTACCTGCCGGGGAAGATCTGGCCATGGCATATGGTACCTTCTGCGGCTGTGCGGTGCCGGTCTCCTGTCTGCTGCCGGTCACTGGAGGACCCGAGCCTCTGACTCCCACATCTCCAAAAGGAGATTCAACAATGTTTACGTCTAATTGCAGATGCCACACTTGGCAATATCTAACGTTTCACGCTTCTCATGCAATGGGTGTTGTGTGCTATCAAAACAAGACAAATTAAAAATGCTAATAAAATAAACAAGAATGGTCCTTTGTGTTCCTCAGAATAAAAAAAAAAAAAAAAAGGGGGCTCTGGTTTAATGGAGTCTGTTGCTCCTGAGAGCAAAGACTCACACCTGGGGCTTGTTTTAAAGAAGGCTAGTACAAGGCTGCATTTTGTGCCCATCAATGGTTGTTCACATGTCTACATTTCCACAGATGACTGTCCATGCACAGCCCAATACGTTGTCATGAGTTCAGCCGGCCAAGCAAGCACCGCGCAGTTCGGTGGGGCCTGGCCGGCTTCCAGGACACCTCCCAGTCTCAGGAGCTTCATTTTATGCCTTCTCTTCTCCCAGCAAAGACCCAACACCACAACATCCATGGGGTCAGCAGCCATGGAGGGCTACCATGACCTACAATGGGACTAGCAGTCTTATGAAGGGATGAAGGACTGTGCAGTCCCGTGCCTCTAGTACTCCTGTAGTAAAGGGAAAAGGGGCTAAGAAAGCAGCCCTGGCTCACAGAAGATGCAAAAGTTTGTGCCTGAGCTGCTCCCTGAGTATCCAAAGAAGCTCAACCCAGGGCAGGACCTTTCCTCTGAAGATACATTGTCCTGAGTGCTGTGGTATCCCATTGATACCAGTATGTTCACGATGCGGCTCAGTATCCCCTTCTTGCATTAACGGAGAAGGGCTGTATTTTGGCAGAGGGTTTGTGACAGCTCCAGCTGCTCTGCCTGGCTGTCCATCTCAGCTCCAGCTCTGAGACCCCAAATCCCTCCATTCTGGCCCAGTCCTTCCCGGCGCTGAGCATAGAAGTGCAGGCAAAAACAGGGACATGCAGCATTGAATCTCACCAGTCATTTATCGCCTCAGCAAGAAGAGCTTGGTAACAGGCTGTTATCTTTAGCAGAAAGCAGCAGTAGAAAGGAGACACCAGTTCACCAACCCCAGGTCACCTCCCTGGCTGATGCCGTTATCAGTTATCAGTGTCTGCAGCTCTCCAGGTGCTCAGGGAACAGAGATACTCCTCACCACCTGCGGATCATCTTACCCACCCACCAAAAACCAGAGTCAGCTGGGTGCCCCTGCCCATCGGTACATGCCAAGGCTTTTGCCAGCCAAGGTTTGAGCTGGGGTGTGAGATGCCTCCCTGAACCATGCTGATCTACCCCCAAACAGGCCTTCCCTCTGTCCACCCTCCCAGTGCAGGGAACATGTTGCATCACCTTCCCTCTGCTTGTTTCTGATGGATCATGGTGACCTTCTCAACATATTTCCTGGAGTATTAAAAGGTATTATCTGAATGGGCCTCTTGCAAAAAAAACAGCATAAACCAAAGCAATTTGGGTAAGGATGGCCTTTTGGTTTGGTTTATCCTGCACCAAACTCCATAGATGGCAACTCTGAAAGTTTCCCAGACCTTGGAACTGTCTCTCTGATTTATCGGTTGTTTCACGACACATGCATTTCTCCTATATAATCCTAGTGTTTTGCTTATAAGCCGTATTATAACTGGGAATCAATCTTCTTTATTTGAATGTTTAGGACAGGTTCACGCATCATTTTACCATTAATTAGAATAGCCTTGCAGATCTTTCAGGTTTCAAGCCTGGCTTTGGTGGTTTGGTTCTTTGCTGCTGCTAGTGTCACGTGAAAAAAATCACAGACTTCAGGTCTTTCTGTTGCGGCTTGAGGAAGAACACAGGTTGTTTCATCACGGGTTGTGAGACATGTGTTAGCCGGCTCATTAATTCACAACAGTTCTTGTTTTCTCTGCCTTTTTCATGCTGATCTGATACATTTGTGAAGTCCGGGGTTGTACTGCAAGTGATTAATGCTGCAGTAAAGTCTAATAAACTGAGATTCCAACAAAAAGTGTGAAAAATGTAATCTCTAATGTTCTGAAAGCTCACACATGACAAAACCCATAAATCACCCCAGAAGTAGTCATTATGGTGAGTTACTAACTAGATTATACAGCTGCATTTGTCATAATTTCCCATTACGTAGAGAATAAACCTATCAGCCTGATTTATGGCAGAGGGCTTCACAATATGGGAACCGGGACCTGTGCTGTTCCATGGCAAACGAAGAGAAATGTTGTGTCTGCTCAAGTGCAGGATGGAAAAGGCGGGAGGGGAGATCTTCCCTTTTGCTCACCGGCATTTGAAGGCACTGATTCAGGGACAGTGAGTGTAGAGAGAGGAGTCAGGCTTATGCCCATGGAATGGCAAGGGAGAGTTTCCACCAACCTGTCCCAACACCAGCAGCAGCAGCAGAACATGGTCTCCACAAGTAGAGAGAAGGGAGAAGCTGGGAGGTCTTTTGGGGGGACCAAAGTTGGTCATGGGGAAAGCGGGTGCTTTAGTTATGTCTGGGCACACGTTATCTCCAGACACCAAACATCCGTTCTTTGAGCGTAGACCTAGGCAGAACCTTTCCACTTTTATGGAGGAGAGAACAAGAAGGACTGGCTTGGGGCAAAACCAGTCAGGTTCAGCCTGTAGAAGAGAATTTGGCCAACTCAAAGAAATGGCCTCATGAACAAGGGTAGGCTTTGCATTTCTCCGGAGGATTTTTTTCAGACCACTGCATCCATCCTCCTACAGCGACCTCCATATCACCACAACATGCTGGATTGTATGAGAACGTCTGCAGCAATTCGAGATAATTCCCAGCCCCTCAGAGGCAAACAGTGAGCTGAAGTGGCTGATTTACTAGCAAGCACAGCTGATGAAGGCGACATCAATGAGGACACTTGGCAAGCCTGGCTCCATGCAACCAGAGCCTGCCTGTCTGTGGTGGTACAGCCTGTAATTAGCTAACACTCATCTGCTATATGCAGAAAGGATAAATATTGACAAACTTTGCAAGGGTATCCATTTATTCGGCAGCTGCTGAAAGCACCAGGTGGTTTGGTAGCCTGGTGCATCTGTCTGTCACCGCAAGATGCCACCCACCCCTACGACAGCTCACAGCCAAGAGCAAGGAAGAGGTTGCCCATGTCCTCTTCTTCTAATTAAATATCACAGGGGCCGGTAACACAGACACAAGGCTCAGAGCAGCAGCGTGAACTCCTTCTTGCCTCAGTTTGCTGCTAGAGATCAGACACTGGAAGCTGCTAACACTTACACAGAAGGGACTGGAGCACCGAATTTTGCTGCCGGGTTCTTGCAGGACTTTGGGCAGGTTTCCTTGGCCTTCTGTGTCGCAGCTCCTCACCTGTAAAATGAGTGGAGGAAAGACTGCTATTTCTGACTGATCCAAATGAACCCACAGTCACCACGTTTAGCTGCTGAGATCCTCTCTCTGGAGCACCTCAGAGCAATGGGGAACCTTTTTTTTTTTCCAGACGGAGCAGCTAGAGGCATTGAATCCAAAAGCTCCCCACAATCCTTCTCCCAAAGGCCAGGGAGCCAGAGAGGGGAAGAAACCTGAACAAGCACTTTTGCCTTTCTAGTTGTGGAGAATCAAAAGCAGCTTGTGGGTTGTGGGAGGAAGGAGCTGACAGGCCAGAGTAAGCCAGGAGCTCAGCGGCCATGGGCCAGATGCCCAGAGCTCCTACACTCCCCTGAGAGTCTCCCACCATGGTCTTGACTGTTTAAACACCCCAGAAAGGGCCCAAACATGCAAGAAAAGCGGCTGTGTTTGTCCCCCAGGGGGGTTCTGCTTGTTGCCATTGTGCAACAGGCAAATGCAATGAAAAACAAAGGTGATGGGGATCCCTAGGAGCTGTAACTCAATAGACTCCACAGTCCCAACTCTCTCATAGGCCAGGTTGCCAGATATCAGGAGAAGCAAAACAACATGGCTTTTTGGTTATTTATGGAGAACTCTTGCCTCTATGTTACCTTCTGAGGGCAGAAGGAGCACGAAAGGGCTCGAAAAACAATTAGAGAAAGGGAGATGGAGGTGAGACCATGCTGCCACCCCTCTGAAAACTAGGAAAAGGTCTTTCAGGAATGATCCCCAAAGCAAATACACATTGTTTGTGCTTGCTGTAGTGACAGCAAGCGCTAGCAACAGGTAAGTGTAACCTGAGCAAAGAGCCTTATCTCTGTGACACCTGGAAGGCGACTCGCTCGACGCTATCGCTGAGCAATACTTTGATCTACCAGGTGGGAGCAAAATGAAGGGATCCCACATGTTTCTCAGGAGACTTCTCCAAGCTCCAAGCTCTCCTGGCCTGCCTGAGCCCACCTGCGACATCCAACTTTGTCTCAGATTCCCACCCCAGCAAAGCACCTGCGGAGCTGAAATCTACCTTGAAAAACAACAGAAAAAAATCAAACAGGAGAAGAAATTTTCTTTTGTGGCAGCCAGCAGAGCTTGTTTTGGCCAGACAGCAGAGCCCTCTTCAGTCCAGCGGCGGGTAGTGAAGAAATGGTTGAACCAATGTGACCTTGCAGGCACTGGCAATCTCCCATTTGGGCCAAGCTGGGGTTTATCTGGTGCTTGGGTATAGCGGGCAGCAGTGCCTTCAGGACACAACCAAATGCACCCAGTCATCAAAGCTCTCACCATAGACAGAAGACAAGGATCTGTCAAAATCAGAAGGTGGGAAACACATCATATAATTACAGATTACAATTCTAGGAGGAAGCATTATTTCATGGAGAAATCTTGGGGTGGAGGAGGAAAAAAAAGGGGAGAAAGGGAAGAAACCCACATTCTGAAGCTAATAAATAAAAAAAAGTGATTTAACAAAACATGTCATCATGTGACAAGGTAGTTTTTCTTGCAAGCAGGTGCACCACGGTTTTAGAAATATTAAATCTTAAGAGGTTTGCATTGCACAATAGATGGCAGCCAGAAAGCATGTTGATGTTTTTTGGCAGTGTTTCAGATGTCATGGTATTTTTTTTTCTTTAAAGCTTCCATCAGCAGGAGGGAAAGCCGTGCCAAGGAAAAGGAATCAAATCTGGATGCAGCAAGACTCGCATTCAGACGGAGGCTCCCTGCCAGATGCTACAGGGCCAAATCGGAAACAACCACATTGAGTTCATTACGACAACTGCATAATCAAAAGCCTGCATAAAGGCAAAAAAAAAAAATTAATCTATTTAATACTTAGCTAAATTCTCAACTGTTGAAATAGATTTGAAGAAAAATTCATCATAATCCCCTCTTCCTGTTGAGAAATTCCTCCTTGTTCTCCGAGATGTCCATGAGGTGGCAGGAGTGCACTCTCCTCCGATGGCCGAAGGGACCACGACACCGGTGCCATTTCTGCACCGGCAACTTCGCTCCAGCTATGGGTACTGCTGAGAAAACACTGATTTATCTTTCTATCTATTGCTGCTGGAAAGGGCACATCTTCAGAGAAGAAATCGACTGATACCAGTTTACCAGAGAGGCTGGGAATGGCTCTGTTTGCTCCTCTCGCTTTCAGCCCCTCTAAACTGCTTTGGGTGACACAACCCCACTTACTGCAGACCCTGGGTCTACACGCTTATCCCGTGCTGTGCACAGGAATTTGTGAATGGGCACTGGGAAACTGAAAGAGTGCAATGAGAAAAGGACCCGAATATCCGCCAGAAAGAAATCTGGAGGCTGTGATTTAGAAACATAGCCCTGGCATTTATGGCTAGGGATGACTGTAGAAACAAACCCTCGGGGATGTCCCAGTTTTCAGCTCTGGTTATGGTCCTGAGGCCTCTACACAACTGGGGCATAGCTGCAGGCCCACCTCTGGTTAGGCAGGACGCATAGGAACCCAGCTTCTGCACACCAGGCCAAAGGATGGGCTGGCAGCTCTGCAAGCGCTTCCCTTAGCCGGTCTGCAGAAGGGACATCCCAACAAAAGACTGCTGATAGTGGCTGAAAAGCACCACGCTGCTCCAACAGCTTCGACAGAGCACATTGCATGAAGGAGTTGCTCTTTGCATGCTCAAGGGTCTTAAAACCAGGAGGTCCTCCAGTCTTTCACCCATTGGTTTGCCAAATCCATGCTCAATGCATAAAGTCACATACAGTTCTTGCAGTTTTGCATGGGGGGAAAGGGCTCATGTGCATGCACTGTTTCTGTGAAGGAGACAACCGCTTCTGCACCAGGTTCATGCTTGCTCAGGGACCCTCAGCTCAGGTCCTATCAGGATGTGAAGGCAAAAAGAACTCCATCAGCCTCATGCTGGGTCCTCTCCAGCATCAGGTGTAATCGGGACATTACAGCCAACGGCTCTTCCCACTGTCCTGCTCACTGCATCTGCACTGTGGGAGCAGAGCTGGGCCAGTTTTGCTGCGCTCAGAGCTCCCTCTGCATCTGTGAGTTCACACCTATGTGCGCTGCTGCGATCGAACACGTGCATGAGTCACCATGTGTCTGCCTTGTACTGAGCAGCAGGACATGGGGGCTTAGGGGACATTGTGGGGGACCCAAAAGCCTCAGAAGATCTGTATGTTTTAGCGGAGCAAAACTCCTTCGCCAGCGTCCCATCTCACAGCAAGCAGTAGAGCTGCGCTCCCAGGGACATCACTGCGGCCTGCAAACAGCTGTGCTGCGGGGAGATACTGCCCTCTACAATGGCCAAGAGATGATGGTGGTCAACTTTTCTCAATGTCTCCATTAATCTTCACATAACCCAAACCTCCATTATCTCCTGTCCATTGAATCCGTTGCTTCTGTATCTTCCTTAAGCACCTCCTGGCTTTCAAGCTTTGCGGTTCACCATCCCTAATGCGATCTACAAGATGGCTTTCCTCTTCTCTTAATCCCCTCTTCTGCATGGTACATCATTGGTATTTTAGCTCCTGGTTGCAGAACCAGTTTCATATCGACACGTACAGACCCAATGCATCAGATGGCACAGGTGAATCGTCTCGAGAAGCTGATGTTTGCCTGCGTCCACGGACAGCTTGCTGGTGATAGATAATGCTCAGAAAGCAAGTGGACAGGAGCAGTGTGAATCCATCAGCACATGAGCTCTACTACCTGGCTCCTGAGAGAACGCAGAGCCCCAGGGACAGCAAGGGGACGTCATCAGGATACAACAGCTTTGAAGGTGAGGGAAGAGTGGGGCAGGAATTTTCCCTTTCTCATGAGGACCATATCATTCACAAGGTTAGCGCCCCATTTGCAAACAACGTGCAAACCCACAAGACTTGGCCCTCAAGAGAGCTCTAATCATGAACTCTCAACCTGACTTGAATCACTGCTGCTCTCTTCAGTGTTTAAATAAATTATTAGAAAACCGCTGCCAAATGTATAAATCCCATCCTAATGCCCCCCAGTGTCAGAAGGAAGGTGCTTGGTAACGTTACTGGTCTTTGGATCAGGCCTCAGAAGAGCAGCTGCAAGATATTAACCAGCAGGCTCAGAAATTCATCTTTGCTTTAACTCGGTCTAAACCTTTGTAAATAACTCATGATAGGTCAGGGAAAAAAGAAGCTAACAGCTCATATCTGGCTGTGTTCCCCTGTCCTATAAAATAAGCTTACGCTCTCAAGAAAGAGGAAAGCTCACTAAACAAATTCACCCAGAGCGGTGGTAGTTTCCATTCCACAAACCAAACCATTCAAGAAGCACAGAAATCCCTGTGACGATTCTTCACCTTTTTCTGCGGCCGATAACAATTTCCTCCTTGTTCTGTTCAGCGTTCCCACTGCGACTGTTTCCTACCGTCTCCCGATTGCCAAGAAATCCCTCCCACTCCTGCAAGAAGCATGACAGCTCCTAGGAACTATCTGCTCATGGCATGTCAACGCAAGACGGTACGGGGAGGAGGAACAGGTACGTTTTCTTCTGGCAGGAGATATGGGCAACGTGGCCGTCTTGGGGGGGTACCAGGCTTTAGGGGGTCAGATCTGTACTAGCTTGAGGTGTGGGTGAATCATTCCACCTTCCTCTAGCTCCAGTTGTGTCAACCAGCACCTCAGAGTGCCACAATAATACAAATCATAAACTGAATACCTTTTTATTTTGCTTTTTTAAGGTGGTTCTGAAGCGGCAGGTGCCGTTACCTGGCTCAGCTGAGAAATTGTTCGGTGCTGCAGCAGTCTGCGTCATGGTTATCACCATCCCAACTGGGAAAACAACGGCTCGACGGGGAAATACAGAGCTGCAATGGAGTGAAGATAGCTGCACATCATGTGGAGATCTTCCACAGGCAGAAATATGGAAATATTAGCATATTTTCCATTATGCAAAGGACAGGATTCCCGTGCGGCATTGGCATATGCTGAGCAGCTGCGAAAGGCGGGGATTGAGCGTACCATGCTGTCACTGCTGGGGAAAGCAGCCAAATGCATTGACACTTTTCACGTGTGCTGGCTCCAGACCAAGTGGCTTTACAGCAGGACTTCCAAATTACTACCTTGACCACTGCACGTGCTTCTTCTATGGCCTTAAAATCCATCTATGTAAATGCTCATTCCTTTGTTCTACCAGGGCAATTAATTTTTGCCCTAAAACTCTGCTTTTCAGTTCTCTGGCCTCCCTGAGGATCTTAACAAGGCTGAGAAATCTCAGGCCTCACACAGCCTGCGTCGAGAGGTGTTTAACTCTGCGTGTGAATCATCCCCCCACCCTCGGCGAGGGCGCACTCATGAGAGCAGCTCCGCACGACGGACCTTTGCAGAGCCAGAGCCCAACAGAATCGTATTGCAGAGACGGAGGGCATCCGAGGGCTTGCTTACACTGCTGCTGAAACGTGGTCTCTTCTGGAATGAAACACAATCACCGATTAACAACACACACAATCGGCCATTTCAAGCGGTGAGTGAAAGAGTACAACTCCAGGAGAAATTGCAGACAGAAGTGGTTGTGGCACAAGGCAGGCAGAGCATCTGGCTGCAGATCTCTGTTGAATTAGGTGTTGGAGCAGACTAGATCATAACAGCAGTGTTAAACCAGATGCACCGCTGTTTTCCTATCAACAGGGATTACATTGGCTAAACCATTTATTTGATACTGACTAATCGAGGAAGGCTCAGAGGAGCTGGGAAATGGAAGGGGTAATCAGATATTCCGGAGCTCGCCCGCTCTGAGCGCACATGCAAAATGTTCAAAGCCAAAGCGGCGCAGGTGCATATTCCCAAATGCAGGCTCTTGTCTTGTGCGATTTAAAACTGGGGTGGAAAATGACTCAGTTTTCCATGGGAGCTACTGTGTCTGCAAAACACTTCCCAGACTCCAGCTGCCATCTCGTGGTCAAATGAGACATCCTCCTATTTCTTTTTTCCTTCTGATCTACCACCACTCATGGCTCCAGCAATACTTTTCCAGGATTGGCAATGTCAAAAATTTCTGGGAAATGTTTTCCCAGGAAAGCCCTGGTTAGAAGCATCATATTCCCAAATTACAGTGCGTTTGACCTTTTCACCACGCATTAGAGAGGATACTTTATTTTCCACCAAGTCACATTTGAAAAAGGTAGACACTAAGGGTGTTTAATATTGCTTGTCATCCTTGAAAGCTCCAGGGAATTTCAAGCAGTGGTCAGCAATACACTCAGGTTTGAACTTTGCTGCTGTCTTCCCCTGACTCCTGGTTAATACCCTCTGGCCCAGCCACCCCAAGCAGGGCGGCTTCAGAAGGCTGCAGGGTCTGCAAAGCCAGCGGGCCAAGCTACAGCACGCTGCAGCCCCTCCAAGCTGGAGACACTGCTTGTTGGCTCCTTCCTCTGAGCATTTGCTTCAGCCCTGCTCCATGCAGCAGAGCTCAGAGCCATCTGCAGCCCCAGGAAAACCAGCGAAGCTTTGAACAAAATCAGCGGTCCATCTGCACAGAGCAGCTTGCAGTACAGAGAGTCCCAGGGTAACGTCCTGGCTCCGGCGAAGCTGATAGGAGTTTGGCTGTTTTTTTTCAGCAGGACCAAGCTTTTGTCCCTGTTCTCTTTTCCAGCATCTTTCAATGTGATTCAGAGTGTCAGTGGGACTTACAGATGCTCATGGGGTTACTCTGTGCATAAAGATACATTCCCAAAGCTGCTCTGGTCTAGCTACTAGCTGATGTGTATAACCACCACGTCGTACCCTGCTCCCTTGCCCTGCTGCATGTCATCGTGGCCAGCAACCACCTGACCAAAATCTCCTCGTGCTTAATGACGTCTGTACTGTCACCATTGTAAAGCCCTGGGTTCCTCAGACACTGTGTACATCAAATAAGTCCATGATACCTGTGCATTGACATGGGATGTGTTTGGTACAATCTAAAAAATAGCTGATGGCCCACCAAGACACTTCCTTCAGCTGGTACTTTCTGGAGGCAACTGCAAAGGGAACACAAGTCCTATGCATGGTCCATCACTCCTACAAAAGTTCATGTACCCTGCTTCCCACCATCATCTCTTGGCTCTCTCTGGTCTGTCAGCTGTAGATCTGTACCAGTCCAGTGGCAAAGCTGGTGTCTGATGCCAGGTACCTGAGTAGTCCTACAGGTAGCAGGTTGCTCTAAATCATGTCGTCTCTGGGGCAGCAGTGAGAATAGAGCATGCCAAGTTGATCCAGAGTTACCAGACATGCTGGGTTTTCTACAGAGAAATTAAACTTGAGCAGTAGATCCTACCCCAGCACTGACAAAACCTGAAGTCTGGCAAGAAGCTTGGGTACTACCAGATTAAACTGTCAAAATATTTATTTTTGAACTTAAATTCTACACATTAGCTCTATTAACCTTCTTCAGTGCAGAGCAAAGGAAGCCTGCTTGCAATACTACTTTATGGATGTCTAAAGAAGGGCTTGCCTTAGCTGACTACACTGATATAGGTGCGGCATGCTAGTAACTCAACAAACAATCCAAGATGGGGTCTTTGTGTCTCGTCTTAGAGAGGTAAGGCCAATGAGGAAGAGCTTGTCCACGGGTACACTCTGTATTGACGTGGCTCACCGCATCTCTAGCTGTCAGGTAATGTCCAGCAAGCATTTGCCATTTTCAACCATTGCTTCGTTACGTACAACTAAATGGTGGTGCATGGCCAGTCATGTAACACTTGCCCAAGTGCCACTTAATTCCTGGGACAAGACTCATCTCTGATGCCAAGGGCTAAGGGCTGGCATCAAATTTAAGTTCTAGACCTGCATCGCCTGGCAGTCAATCCAGGCCTACAAAAAATCCGCAAAAGAGCACTTTTATTTTGAGTGTCTCAAAAGCAAAGCAAGGATCATGTCCCAGTAGGACCCTTGGACCAGCCATTACTACAAAATGTTCATGGCTGTGTTGTGTAAGGTCCTTATATATCAGAAGAGGCCATTTTCCTTTTATACACTTTTCTCATTTGGAGTAGATTTTGGATCAAACCTTCGCATCATGTGATAACAACAAAATCCAAAAGTTTTCCCCTGAAATACTGGTATCTGCAAACAGCACTGTTAATAGGACCTACAGGCTGGAATAGGGCAGTAAATGTGTATGGAGAGAAGAGGCCACTTGAACTGACTTCTCATGCCCCAGAGATTTAGACTCTGTTACTTGTCTTCAGTATTAGGTCAAATTTGACTGTCCAGCTCATGGGGGCTGGAGTAGGTGAGATAAGGGAAAAATTCAAGTAACGCAGGGCCCGCTGTGTGCATCCACGCTGATTCCATGAGGAACCACCCAAAAATATCTGCTTTCTGCTGCAGGAGCAGGGTCCCCCCAACGGAGCACCCGGAGCGGACAATCCTGGGCTGAGCGCTATGCGAGCACGGCTGCCCACGCCAGGACCCGGGTGGGCGCTGGAGGAAGAATAGCCAGGGATCTGTGCCAAAGCTCATAAACACCTCTGTGCCAGAGGTTTAGTCACATCCCCAGCAAACCAGGTGCAGCAAACATTTTGGGGTGAGCCCTGGTTATTGCTTCTCACAGGCTCAATCAGCCAGCTTGCTGTTTGTGGAGGGCTGATGCAAGGTTCCTGTAAATCTCCTTTGCATCTCACACTGGCCAACCAGTTCTTTCTTAGTTCAGCCTGCTTCCAGATCAGATGAAAGCATATTTCACGTACTTTGCTCAACTCGGAGATAAGAATCACCAGTAAGAAAGGATGCCAGCTGCCAGGTAAGCTAGGTTTGCAGGGATCATGAAAAGAACCCTCATGACAACACCAGTGAACTTAGCTTCAGGACAACACCTAAAGCTTCAAAACACAAAACGTCAGCAGAAAGGTTTGGCAGGGCAATTCTGCCCTTTGGTTCTTTTGTTCTGCTGTTGGTCTTGGCCATGAGATCTCATCCTCACCTGATGATTCCTAGCCATTGCCACAACTCCAGCAATATCGGAGCTACCCTTCTGCAGAGCTGAGGTGCTGTGAAGACCTTCTCTTAAGACGCGGGTGCACATCTCATCAGCACATGTTTGGCTTTGTGCATCTGGGCTGTGGAGCTTAAGAAGTTGGCACTCACAGGTGGAAGAGGGAAACTCTGCCTTTTTTCCGTGCTCTGTCTGGATTTGGTGTGAAGGTTTAATCAAGTTCAGGCCTCTTGTGGTGCTTACAAAACCAATGCCAAGTCTAGGCACAGGCTGGCTAAGTAGATGCTGAGCGCCTCTGCAAGTTTCCCAGCAGAGTTGTGCAATGGATCTGATGTTTTTCAGCAACAATGGTGGGGAACCTCTTCCTTTCTCAGGGCAAAATAGGCTTTACTAACACATTAGCCAAGATTTTATTGTAAAACGGTGGAAGAATGAGCCATGTGATCGGGGCTGTATGAATGAAATTCCAGCCTGTAAATGCTCGGGCTGCAGACTCCCCACCCTGCTTTACAAGCTTTCCTACACCACGATCCTGCTCTCGGCTCGTGCTGGCAAACAGCAAAACTGGGGCCACAGTCAGTTTACTAAACTAGGCTCCGGTATGCAAACCCTGTCCTTTCCAAAGGGTTTTTGTAGCAGGCTTGGTCTTGCCAGGTGCCACACACTCCCGGTTCCCACGGATTTCAGAGGAAGCACTTGGCAGTTTGCAGGACTTGGCTCATACCCTATGAAGGAATGTCTCAGCATCTGTGGCACTTGGATTAGCAGGCTTCGTGCTGCCAAGCAGAGCCGAAGCGGCTCCTCACATCTTTGATTAGATCAGCCTCAATCTGATTAACATTACCTAATAAGAAAATTTCAATCTACGGTCCTTCAAGAAATTCCATATAATACAATTTTTGCACTGAAAGTAAGCTATATGCTGTGTGCAGAGCAAGGACTCGGGTGCGGTTCCAATTCCTCAGGACTACTATGTATTTCTCATTATTATACGCTGCAGAGGATGTCTTTAGGACATTAATTATCTTAGGAAGAAAACACCTCACAAGAAGAATGGTTCTAATTGTTTATATATTTCTTTTCTTTCATTTAAACAGTCAGATTCCTACAGAGACAAAACGTACATCTGAAAAGCACAGATTTCATGTGTGCGGCTCAGATAAATACCGCTTTTTTGTAATTGCACCTATTACTAAAATTTCTACATGGATTTCTAAAGGCACTCACTGTATTATTTCCTGGTGGTGTTTCACAGAAGCTACATGACATGAAAAAATCAACATTTTACCAACAGTGATGAAGGGCTGTGTTTCCACGAGCAGTTCTCTCCACCGGTGGGCAAATCTGGAAATGAAAATGTGGAGACGGGATGGGAAAAAAGCAGTGTCCCATCATCACAGCGTAAGTTTGAAAAGACTGGTTTTAATGATGCTTGTAAGGAGCCACAGGGGACGGGAAGTTTAAATCTCTGATCCCTCCATCGTGTCCTTTTGGACAACGTTGGATGCACGGTCGCTGCAGATGGGTTCCAAATGCTTGGGATGGTCTCACTGCAGAAAAACTAGCAAACTCCAGGAGAAAAAAAAGACTCCTAAGCCAGTTATTTAAACACTTGGCAGCTTTTTATCGATCAGTATATACCTAACACAGAAATGCAGCCAGCTTAGCTGTACTTACACATGTCTGAATTTGTCTTTTGCAGAGCACGGCCACAGTTGTGCCTTCCCTGAGCTGGTTGCAAGGTCTGCGCATTCATCTACTCTCTCCCCAGCATTAATGTTCTCCTCCTGCCAAAAGGGGAGAAGGATGGGCCAGAAGTGGGGCTGCAGGAGACAGAAGCCCTTTCCCTCAGCCCTTTCTTGCAGTGCTGTTTCCATCATGGACATTTTCCCCCACTCCTTCTTTAAGAGGAGCCCTAAAGACAGATGCGAGAGAGGGAACAGCTGTTATTTGTGCAAAGTTCGCGCTGCCAGCAGGCTTGGAGAGCAGCTAGATACCTTCTGATCTGGATTCACATCCAGACTCCGCAAAAGCCCCATGTGCCCTCCCACAAACCATTCAATCATGCAAAGCCTCACTTTACTCTCCGCCAACACCATGTTAAAATACTTCCTTTTTCTTGATTTTTTCAGTTTCTCCTTAAAGCTTGCGTGTTTGGGGGCACAAACATGGTTGCACCTCTCTCTTTGGCACCACACCCAGCACAATGGTGCTCTGTTTTGGTTAAGGCCTTTAAATCATTCATAACCATATTTATTAAGAGCTATTAAAGCCCCCTGGACAAGCTGGATATGTTCCAACTTGACCAGGCATTTCTGGATGTCATTTCTAGCTATGCCAGGCATTTCTAGCTGTGTCATTAAAAGGGGGGAAAGCATGATCCAAAATAAATGAGCATGATCATATGCAAATCAAATTGTGATACAAAAGCCATTTCAGATCCTAAAGAACAATTAACCAAGCAGTGCTTCACCTGCCTGGCTGAAATCAACCCAGAAGGAAGCTTGAATTCCCAAAATTTGCTGCCTAGAGTCATCTTCCTACATACATTGAGGTGGTCTCTGATGGGTTGCTGTGGGGTTAAGGAAGGAATAGTCTGTACGGAGGTACTTTTCATGATCTATGCTGATCCATGGAATAACGAGGTTTGTTTTCATGGTGGGTGTATTTATCATAGAATCACAGAATCGTTAAGGTTGGAAAAGACCCTTAAGATCATCAAGTCCAACTCTTAACCCAGCACTGCCAAGCCCACCACTAAACCATGGCCCTAAGCACCACATCTCCCCGGCTTTTAAATACCTCCAGGGATGGTGCCTCAATCCCTGCCCTGGGCAGCCTGGGCCAGGGCCTGACAGCCCTTTCGGTGAAGAAATTTTTCCTAATATCCAACCTAAACCTGCCCTGGTGCAGCTTGAGGCCGTTCCCTCTCATCCTATCGCTTGTTACCGGGGAGAAGAGACCGACCCCCCCAGCTCCAGCCTCCTGTCAGGCAGTTGCAGAGAGCGATGAGGGCTCCCCTCAGCCTCCTCTTCTCCAGGCTGAGCCCCCCCAGCTCCCCCAGCCGCTCCTCCCCAGCCTTGGGCTCCAGCCCCTGCCCCAGCCTCGCTGCCCTGCTCTGGCCACGCTCCAGCCCCTCCATGGCCGCCTTGGGCTGAGGGGCCCAGCGCTGAGCACAGCATTCGAGGGGCGGCCTCCCCAGTGCCCAGCACAGGGGCACCATCACCTCCCTGCTCCTGCTGGCCACACTATTCCTGATACAAGCCAGGATGCCATTGGCCCTCTTGGCCACCTGAGCACACTGCTGGCTCATGTTCAGCCGGCTGTTGACCAACACCCCCAGGGCCTTTTCCGCTGGGCAGCT
Source organism: Nipponia nippon (assembly GCF_047370975.1). Taxonomy (NCBI): domain Eukaryota; kingdom Metazoa; phylum Chordata; class Aves; order Pelecaniformes; family Threskiornithidae; genus Nipponia; species Nipponia nippon. Next base: position 28,350,848 of record NW_028262302.1, read on the forward strand.
CCCAGACACTCCTCCCCGAGGCTGTAGCATTCCATGGGGTTGTTGTGACCCAAGTGCAGGACCTGGCAAATTTGCTCTTTGCATTGCCCCATCCCGCCGTCCCCTGGCACTGAGGACCACCTTGGTGCCTGCCAGCTCCCAGGGGAGCCCTCTCTCCTCCTGGGCTCCCTTGTCTCATCTCACAGGAGCGGAGGTGGTGAGAGGGCTGGGTGCTTAGTGTGGGGCAACCCTTACTCCACCAGTTTCATGCCTCCAGGGTGCTGGATGGGGGATGGCTGCAAAGGGCCCACTCTGACTTTTGCAGCATGACTGGAGGAAAACCCACAGCAAGGTAGGGTGAAGGAGGGAGGAAAGACCCCATGTCATCTTCAGGGTGGAGAGAGCAGCTGCCAGAGGTGCCTCAGGTGCCAACAGTTGAGTAAAATAAATAAACCAAGAGGGGCTGGTCCTGAAGCACATAGAAGCTCCTGGAAAGGCTCCTGCTGCCTTGACTGAATCAAACCCTTAGAGAAGCTCACTAATGAATTCACATCAAGTCAAAGAATCCTTCCCCTTGAGCACTATCGACTGATTTGTAACAGGGACCAGCATCCGGAGGTGAAAAAAAGGAGCTTCTCCTGGCTGCTCTGAGCAAAGCGATTTCAAGCTGAGCTGATGGAGTGAACCCACGAAGGGGGCAAGCTTCTTGTCAGAGGAGGAAGGCACCACCAAAAACACAAGCAGCAACCTACACCAGCAGGAGCTGAGCTGTATGGGGAGAGTGTTTTGTTCATGCTGAGCACAGACACAGAGCGGGTTATTGTTCACCGGCACGTCCATGAGCCGAAGCATCCACAAGCCACATAAAGAGAAAAAGCTGGATGGAAGAGAAAGGGAGATAAGAGAAAGTCACAAGGCAGAGGGTTGTTTTGTCTAAGCATAACATTGCTGTTAATTTAGATGGAATAAATGAGCTTGAGCAGACCACAAAAATAAAGAAAAACTACTTGGCAAAGGCTTTGTGCACCAGTGATTGCCATGAAGTGACTGATAAAGGAGGAGGGATAGCATGTTTGCAGTACCTGGTTTTGCTTGTGTAGCTGTACCCAAAACTGTGGCCATGAGCCCACTGCTCAGAGGTGTTTGCAATCCTTGGCCTAAAAGCACATGGTGAGGTGCTCAGACTCCTGTCAAAGCATGGATGTTTAATGATCAGAGCCACAAGGGAAAAAAAGATCTAATATTTTGATCCAGGTGAAGTGATCATGTGAGACTTAACCAAATCCTACCAAAATCAGATTGTCAGAGTTAGCCTGTGTTGTAGGCATTGAGTCTGCCATGTAATCCCTAGGGGAGGCTATGTCCTTGCTTCTGCTCTTGGTCCCACAAAGGGACAGAGGCTCCGCAAAAAAAAAGCCCTGATCCCTGGCTTTCCCCAGGCAGTACAAGCAATAGGCTCTTGCTTTCTTTTTACAAAAAGATATGACGAATGCAAGGTAAAGTAGAGAGAAAAGATGAATAAAAATAGAAATCACTGCTTGATTTCAACTGCCATTTGTGATTTGGCTGCTGGGGAAACAGACACTTCCCCATCTTAGCAGCAGCCCTGAAACCTGACACATTTTTGCTGGCTTTGGCCTCTTTCCTTGGATATTGCTTTTCCAACATCAGAAACAGTTACAACAGTTACAACAGTTGCAAAATGTGGATTCTTGGCTGGCTCTGCTAGGCCTTCGGAAAGGAAAGAAGGAAAGCATATGCAATTGATGGAGAATTAAAAAAAACCTCACAAGAATAGTAGCAAGAGGGGAGGCTGTGTCTCGTTTTGAGCAATGTTCAGGGCACAGTAAAAGGCAGTGGAGAGAACAGACACTCTTCTGGGCTGCTCTTACTGGGATCTGTTTCAGATACGAGGCAATGAAAGGTCCCATACGAGCATTTTGATACTTGCTAAGGGCCCAGAACTTCATGGAGATGGAAGCCACAATGATAAAGCCTGCTCATTGCCACCCAAATACCTCCCCCCAGAAAAGTTCTTCTCTCCATTTCCTTAAGGACCTGAACAGAAAATGATGGACAAATAGACCACCTGCCCGGAGAGGTATAATTGCAGCCAATCCACTTTGGCTGATCGTGCTTTACCTTCCCAAGTCATGATCTGCAATGCTGGCCACCCGCTCAGGCCAGGAGGGGTGAGAATGCAGAACGTGGTTCTGATTTTACTCCCCTCCCATCAGGAACTGCTGACTTAAAATCACCGTAAAAAGAGAACGAGGCATGGGACATTACTGTCTGAATACGGATGTTCACATCATTAAACCTGCCATTACTCGTGCTGCTCAGCAAGCCAACTGCAGTGCTGACGCCAGCTTTGGATATGTGACTCTATTACCAGAATCTCCCTTATGAAGTACAAATCCCATGTCATATCCAAGTGATAAAGTCCCATAGGGAAAACAAACCCTCAGATAAGGGCATGAAATCAGATGCAGTGAGAGTGACACAAAACATTTGCTCATCCCTCACCCACCTAAAATGCCGTACCTGTGCTGAGCCAATTCGAGAGGGCAGGCACTTGTTTCCCAGTGCAAGTACCTGTTAGGGGAACAGGATCATTAAAGACACTGCTGTTCTGCAGATCCACCCATTACAGCTTGCTTTACAAACACGGTGTGCATGACGGTAAGCTTCTAACTCACATAGTTCACCTGGGGTGAGAGGACTACAGTGACCCAGGACTTAAACAGCCATTGAGCCTTTTCCTAGGAAGGCTTTAGAAAGCAAGAACACTCTGGAAAGGGCTATGATTCAACCTGCTGAAGAAGGGAAAATATTCTGAAAGGTTTCAATTACTGCATTTATGCCAGCCCAGGGACAGATCCACAGGTCAGAAGCAGGAGGAATCCAGTCCCCCATGCAGCCACACAGTGTCCCCATCCATGCTGCCCGGGCAGGAGGTGCTGGAAATGCTCTTATATGTCATTATCCATTATATAAATGGGAAATTTTGGGATGGTAGGTTGACGTAAAAGAATGCAAATTGTTGGGAAGCAAAAGGTATATTTCACAGTCAGATGGTTGTCTACCTCTGCAAAGAAATGGGGAAGAAATTTCTTCATGTGGCCTTTTAAATAATCCGAGTCCTTGGAAGATTGCCACCACAGTCAGATTTTCTACCACAGTCACATTTTCTACCACAGGAAGATTTTCCACATCAGATGCTTGTTCTTTCTTTTTTTTTTTTGATCCCCATGTGCCATAAAAGTACAGACTGTCTCATTTCAGCCCATAAGACAGCAGCAATCTTGGATAACGTGAAGGCTAAATAAGTTTTAACTGGAAAGATCGCACTCTCTGAGGCCTCTCTCCTGACTTTCCTTTCCAGGCCCTTTACTACTTGCTATAACAGTACTTCCACCATAAATAGAAAGGAGATCTCCTGCCTGCACCACTGGCTGTAGGAACAGTTGGCCTTCAGTCCCTCTCAGGCTTGCAAAACTACAGTTCAATCCATCTGCCAGACGTGACATAAAAGAGGAGACCTTTTAACAGTACATTAGAGGAGAAGTGAATAAATCTGGCAATGGAGGCAGAACAAAGCAGCTGGAATATTCAGCAAAGAGCAAAACCGGAGTGTCCTGAGGCCCATAGGAATTGGAGGCTTTTGATGAAAGCGCTCCCACATAATGAATAAAATCTGATATATTTATAGCTGGAATCTGGTCCTAGCTGTCGCCTGACGGACAGACAGCTTCAGCCAGATGACAGCACAGTGTCCTTGACTGCACGCTACCATAGCAGCTTTCCACAGCCCTCCTGCACATTTTCACACATGCTACAGCCACAGGCAGCAAAGATCCCATTCTGCCTCCTAACACACAAGTCATAAGGACATTCCCTCAGGGCAATATGACGGCGTTAGATGGTCCAAGGTCACTCACCTACTATCAGATGTCATCTTACCAAGAGGTAACATTTGCATCTCTGCAGATATGCGCAGACTTAAAGGTCTTCTCAATCAGACCCTATTTCAGTAAGATATTTAAGACAGTACCTGACTTTGCATGAGTGTTTCCATTACTGCTCTCATGCTTGAAGTTCAGTATGTCCCTTAGTACTTCCATCAAGGATGCAATGACGAGCACTGCTACGCTGCTTTCCCAGAACAGCATGTACTGCGAGGACTAGGTAATATATTTTGTCTCTCTTGTGATTCATCATGAGTAACAGTTATCTCAAGTTTGAGCCAGAAATACATCCAGTGGATTGTGATCAATTGACAACAACAAACGCTTGGGAGGGGAAAGGATGAACCACAGAGAGGGGGTGAATGTCTAAGCCTGCTGAAATCAATGGCAATACTCACATCGGTCTCAGTAAAGCCAGGATTTCACACACGATCACACTGACAGTGACCTCAAAGTCACTTTTAGTGCCAAGTGGTGCCAAGGCCCTGCAACTCCAGCAATGCTTTCGGGTGCTATGAGACGAAACATTTGTGCATAACCCTCCAGACCTTGTGACTCTGGCACAGAGGGCTTTAAAATGTCTTCTTTCCCCATCTGACCCCACTCCTAAGATCCTTAGCTGTGAACTCTAGCACAGCCCCATGCCGCTACAAAACCCTGCTTACCCTGGCCCTGTGTACACCACCCCTCTCCCCAGTGAATGAGGGAATATTTTTGGTTTGTTCCTTTATAATCCCTATGTGCAGGAGTTTTTGACAACTTGTAACCACCTCTTGTTCTTGGCTTTTCAGCCGCTCGCCAGGCAGGGAGTTTTTGTGCAGGATAAAGGGTTTTTTTCTTTTTCTTTTGGCACTTCCAGCTCGTGCTGTGTATCGTGTCCTTTCAGACAGCCAACCGCAAGGTGTGGGGGAGAGACAGTGGCCTCCTACTCTTTACTTCAGTGTCTACAGAAAGGAACAAGATTTCCATTTTCCCAAAGGTCCCTGGTGGTTTCCTCTTCGAAGGTCTTTGTGCTTCATCTCTTGGCTTAGGGGTTGGCACAGTATGAATACAGAGCCCTTGTTTTCAACCTTGATCTGGGCAAGTCCACAATCAACACTTACCAGAACGTTGTAGGATCTACAAAACTTGTTTGCCTCCCATGTGCCCACACTCGTAGTATCTCATCAGGAAGAAAAAAAAAACACAAAACAACCATGGGAAGAAATATGTTTACTCTCAGATTATATTTTAATGGCTTTGGCTAAATGAAAGACCTGGAGAAAGTGGAACTTCAGGCACCTTCTGAATCCTGTTACAACTTGGGGGAAAAAAACACCACAAGAATTACCTTTCCTACATTATTTTCATCCATGTGCTCACCAGCTCTAGCAAGGAAAAAAAGAAATCAATGATAGCAACCCCTCTAATACTGGGAACTGCCCCTATCCCAGAGCCAAGGGACATGTGACAAAACTCTCTTGGAAGAGTATTCTGGAAGGAAGGGAAAGATCCTAGAAATGAGATGGCATCATTTACGGGACAGCGTGTACACAGAGCGGCTGTTGGCATCCTTGGAGGTGGGCTACATCAATGCCCTGTGAGGAGAAGTGCCTTTACATCTTTCACATCTTCACCCCCTTCTTTACCAGGGGGACAAGTGCAGGGCCAGGATTTTTTTTAGAGAAAGAGCAAGCAATAATTCATGTCCAACATCTCTATGACAATATTAGTTTGCATAGACTCGCCATCAGAAACTCTTCCCTTAGTCCTATCAATCCCACTTTGCCGTGTTGAACCACTTACCCCGTTCTCATTCACTCTTGCAAGAAGTGCAAAATCTGTACCCCTGGAGATACAGAAAGAGATAAGGAGGGGCCAGGAGGAGATGTGGTGGCTGAGCCCACACCAGCAGCACCGCTCCAGTTCAGCCTTTTCTTTGCAAGCGCTGCCAGCAATCTGCCTGTGCATGTCTGTCTGTGAGTCTCACCGACACATAGGTGAACACGAGGACTTCACCAGATCAAAGTCTGAAAGGGCAAATATTTCTGCCGGGGATCATTTCTTTGCTTTCTTCTTTTGTTTGCCCTGGAAGAATGGGAAAAGAAAAGAAAAAGGGGAGGGAGGGGGGGGAAGCCTGTACAATTTAACAATGCTGCATTGAGAGAGACAGTATCTGATATTACAGAAGTGACCCTCTCCTTGCCCCCTAATCCTTGTCTTTTAGAGCAAGGGGCATATTCTGCTGCTGCTTGCAGCAGGGGTAAAGAAACGTGGAGCTTTGGCTTTGGAAGAACATTTCAGATCTAATGAAAGGCACTTTTGACCTTGGCATAGAAACTGTACTAATATTGCTGGTGTTCAAGGAAAAGAAAAACATAACCAAACAGATGAGCCTCCCCTGTCTGACAGCAGGGTAAAACACTTGCAAGGGGGATTTTTAACCCAGTTGACCAACGTTCCTTCTGAAAGAGCCAGAGAGTTAATGTTCCCTGTGCAGAAAATATCATGTTGTAAGCAAAGATTTTTTGGAACCCTGCTTAATTTGATGAACAATATTTTAGTGTGGAGTCCAATTACTAATACTCTCAGTGTATCCAAATATATTTGGATAGCTGTGAAACTGAAAAAGCAGAAGTGTTTGATAAATATTTTCTGCCTGCATTTGGGACAAAGTTGAATGCCATTTCCACATTATATAATGATGATGAAAGGCTTCCTATCCAAGCAACTTAAAAAAGAACATCAAACAGCACAACTAACATTTTAAAAGCGGCGGGTCTAGAGAACGTGCGTGTCGGCATTTTAAGAGCTGGTTCTTCAGACAACTGTTCTCACATAAGGTGGGAATGTGAGAGTTTAGAAATGGTCCAGGAGACCATTTCTAAGAAGAAAAACGGTGTTGTGTCAATATTTGAGAAGTGTGACTGAGGTAAGCCCACGTAATTTCAGGCTGGCTGGTCCAACATTGCTCCTGACCTAGGTATAATGAGGTGGTTTGTACCAATTAATAAGGAGGTGGAGAACGGGGATGTAATGAAAGAGCAATCAGCAGTTTTCGTGGGAAATGGTCCCTGTCAAAGAACAAACTTCATCTCATTCTTTAATAAAATCACGGGTACGGTTGATAGCAGTAACTGTGTTGACTCAGTGTTGCACAGCATCCAGATCTGAGGAAAAAAAAAAATATACAAAATCAATATGAGTGCATAATAAATGGTTTAAAAATAGCTAATGGAAAGATTTTAAAATGGCTTTGTTATAAAGGATTCATCAATGAATAAAGACTGTTTCTAATGGACTCTTGCAAGCACTTGCACTTGCACTATTCATTGTATTTTGTTTAGTATCTGCAAGAAAATACAAGATGATTGCATCATTTGTGAACTGTGAGAGTTTCAAAACTGACTACGCTATTGAAAATTGCACTAATGGGAGTAGCTTCTCTTGCAGACAAAGACTGCTGGGGTGAGGATAATGAGGAGAACGTGGTAAAATGAGCTTAGTTAAAGGAAGTCTTAGGACAGGCAAGTGCAAATCCTACACTTAGGAACAAATATCCAGCATGGTGCAGGGTCATATGGACACAATCTCTAAATGCAGAAGTGCCTTTTAGTTATATTATGATCTTGCCATACCCTGGAAAGCAGCGGAGCGCACTGTGGCAACCTGTGCTTCAGGGACAGTTGTAGCGAGCTAACTCCAGGGCAATGCCGCGGCCACTGGAGCTAACAGCAACCTTGGGCAACTGAAGAGGATAAATAGGAGGCAGGGCTGGGTTTCGTTTTTGGTGAAGTTGCTGCAGAAATTCAGAGTCCGTTTCTTGTGCGCACATTTTTGTTTTAAGTAATGTTCACAACTGGAGGATATTCAGAGATGATTTGCAGTGCATTATACGTTCAGTTACACACATACTCCCTACCTTCATGGTACCTCTTTTTCTCTTGGACAAAGGGAGGTCCTTGGGAGCTCCTCCTGGTACCTCCTTACCTCTTTTCCAGGAAATTCCCAACTGTATTAACTCTGCAGAAAGGAAACATGTATACCTATATGGCTGTGGAAGTCTTCTGTGAAGGTCTCGTGATAGAAGGATCACAGCATCCACTGCTCTTAGTCTGCAGGAAAATTTGCGGTGCTATATAAATGACATCTCAAAATAAAGGTAGCTTTGCTTTAGAACTTCCATATAGACATTTGTATTCTTCCACATTTATTACACTGTAACGAAACTTTCCTTCTCTGATGGGAAACGAAGTTTATGCATTTGGTCTTATGTTTCATTTCATGTAACTCCACGGTGATGGAACTTGAGTCCTGTGTCATGCCAGAAACTTTCAAGCTACTCCACACCTGTGAGCTCAGAGCTGCTAACAGTAGAAAGGGGAAAATACTCCTTTTTTGAGCTCAAATGAGAGAGGTCTGGGCTCTCAACTTCATTCATAGCAGTCCACCTCAGCAAAGACCTTCCTCACAAAATCAGTGTGAAAGCCACTGGAGAAGAGGAGGCTGAGGGGAGCCCTCATCGCTCTCTGCAGCTGCCTGAAAGGAGGCTGGAGCAAGGTGGGGGTCGGTCTCTTCTCCCCAGTAACAAACGATGGGACGAGAGGGAACGGCCTCAAGCTGCGCCAGGGCAGGTTTAGGTTGGGTATTAGGAAAAATTTCTTCACGGAAAGGGCTGTCAGGCCCTGGCCCAGGCTGCCCAGGGCAGGGGCTGAGTCTCCATCCCTGGAGGTATTTAAAAGCTGGGGAGATGTGGTGCTTAGGGCCATGGTTTAGTGGTGGGCTGGGCAGTGCTGGGTTAACGGTTGGACTCGATGATCTTAAGGGTCTTTTCCAACCTTAACGATTCCATGACTCTATGACTCTTTTGGGAGGGGCTCCAGGGTCTGGAGTTCCTTTCTCTTTGCCTTTAATAAACCAATTTTCAGGCCATGTGTCTCCGTAGGTCTCCAAGATGGCTGTAATGAAGAACAGTCACATTGTAACTCTCCGTGATGTGGTCCAGCTTGATGATGATTAACCACTAGTGCTCAGTCTTTCTGCCTATTGTCTACAGAGAGGCTGTGCACAAGAATGTAGCGTCCGCATATGGAGAGCAGACATATACTCCCAGAAACGCACATCAAGAAATAAATCAAATCATCTGAAAGAATATATAAAAAAGGTAAAGAACATTTAATGTGCCCCTTGTTCATTTGGACAATCTTTCCTTGATCTCAGACAAGGAGCAAAAGGAGGGAGAATTTGAGTAGGGTGATGTGAAGAAGGGTGAAACACTTGTTGAATGAGAAAAGATGGTGAAATCCCCCTGGCGTTGATGGAAATGAGGATAAAAAGCGAGAATAATACAATCTATGTCTTCAAAACAATCTACAAGGTAAGTAACATTCCCTTTTTCTTCCCCACTGTGGAGAAGAATCTGGGACAGGCTTCACGGAGTGCTTACCTTGTGGACTTCATTCGAAATGCAAAGGGCAAGTTAAACAAAGAGATCCCGTCCGTGTTGCTAGAGCACCGTGGTCAAACGCCCTCGCGCAGCCTCCTCCCCTGGCTTCTTGCTTGTGCCTTGTTTCTCTCCTCTCTTTTTCCTCTCTTTCTCCACTTGAAAAGGTAAAACGAGCATGCACAAAGCTCCTGTGGTGGGGGCTCCTGAACGCTAACAAAGTTCTTGGAGCTTTTACGATTGAAAAATGTTGCCGATGCATTGGAGGACCGGTGTGCAGTCTTTCGGCATGATTTTAATGACTCAGGGAAACAACACACCAGCAGTGAACATTTTTAAAAGCTTCACCTATCCTTCCAGCCTGAACTTAATCTGGCCTCTCTCTGTGTTTTAACACACTCCATTAGCAGGATTCCCCGGCTGAAAGCGGATGTAGGAGGTAGGGCACAAACCTATTTTTGGACATACAACGTCATGCAATACATAGAAGTCCCCTTGTTGCAGGAGACTGTAGGATGGAGACAAGCAGAATGTGTAGGAGATGGGGGAAACAGGGAACACATGCATCATACCCTGTTTTTTTTTTTCCCCCAACTGATGTACAGGGCTGTGAGAGGGGTTGTACTGTAAATCAAGGAGAATGACACACAGACATTTAGGAGTGGGTGCACACAAATGTATATGATGCTCAACCAACTACTTTCCTTCCTGCATTCTGACTGTACACACACACACACGCACACTAGCTGCCCCTTTTAGGTGGGGTAAAACCCAGCCATCCACCACAGGCAGTTGGGTGTTTTGGGTACTTCACATCCAGAGGTGACATCCAGTCGTCCCCCCTTCCCCTGTTCTTACCTTAGGAAAAAGTGTGCGAGTGTGCGTGCATGTGTATGAAGGTTGGGTTGGGGGTACAACCCGCGCACAGCCACATCCCCCAGTCAGGCTGCAGGGTGTATGTGGCTAGAAGCTGCAGACCAGCACCCTGACCCACCGGCTGTGATGTGTGTGTAAGGCAGCAGGGACGTTGTATGCACAGAGGTGACAACGGCGCAGGTATCAGCTCCCTCGCCCTTCGAGGTGTAAGTGAGATAGGAGTATCACTCACATACCCTCTCACCATCTCCTTCCTCCTGGGCATGTTGCGAAAAGTGAGGGTGTCTCATAAACAGGTGACCCCACCCCAGCAAGCCGGGGTGTGTTTCTGGGAGTCTCTCACTTTCCCACACACACAATAACCCTCAACCCACGAGAAAGGACTGCAGGGGGGGACTGGCAACACAGAGGTGATCCATCACTGCTCCTTACTTGGCGGTAGGGTGTGTGTTGGACGGGGAGTTGTCTCGCACAGGTGTAAAACCGAGGCACCCTCCCTCATCCTTCTTCCTGCTACAGGCTGCCAGGTGTTTTATCACATAGATACGCATCTCAACACCCCCTCCTGTTGATTACGAGGTGTGTGTTGGGGATGGAGGCGGGTGTTTCTCACTCACAAACAAGCACAGGTAAACCCCAGCTCCTCCAGTTTTGGGGGGCATAGCTAATGTTTGGAGGAGTGGGGTCTCCCTCGCACAAGGCTGACCTCAGGTTTCTGACCCCCCGTTAGTTGTCAGAGTGTGTGTTTGGGGTATGCCTGTCTCACACACCGCCCTACACAACCGAGAAATGCCTGGCTGAAGGGAAAAGGGGTGTCACACCAACGAGCAGAGGTCAAACCTGACCACCCCTCCCTGCCAGGCTGTCAGGGTGTTTAGCTGGGGGAGAACATCTCACACACAGTGTCACCCTGTGCACGATTGTCAACCTTTAGCTTGTAGGGCTTCCTTGGTGTAGGGGGTAGGGTGTCACGCATACAGGAGGGGTCCCTGTTGTACTCTTGTAGTTGCAGGGTGTGACATCCCCAGTGCACATGGAGATGAACAGGTTAACCCCCATTGGGTGTTGGGGATGTGATGAAGGGTCCACTTTCCCCCCACATGAACCCCAGTACTTCCTGGCATGCTGCAGGGTGTTGGCTGGCGTTGTCTCTCTTGCATACGTGTGTACCCCCCTTGCCCTGTTGTCAGGTGTGCGTTGGGCCTGACACCCACACCCACAGGCCAAACCTCAGTGACCCCCGACAGACTGCAGGGAGCAACACACATGCACACACAGACCAACACCAAGACTCCCATCAGGCAGGAGGATGGGTGCCGTGGGTGCCAAGTACCCCCCACAAGGCAGCAGGATGAGTGCTGGGGGTGTCTCATGCACAGACACCATTCCCCTGCGGGGCGGCAGGACGTGTGTTGTCTCACACACACGCATAGACGAGAGTGCAAGATGCGCTTTAAGAGCGTCTGTCACCCACATGGGGCCGTAGTTTGTGTCTTGGGGATGCTGGCCATGCTCACAGAGGGTTGTTTTAGGAGTGCTTGCCATAAGCACACCAAGCTGTGGTTGTGTGGGCCCCAGGATGTGTGTCAGGGTGTCTCACCCACCTGTGAGGCTGCAGGTTGTACTTTAGGGTGCCTGTCTGCGTGTCAGGGTGCTTCACCCACACGGAGGGCTGCAGGCTGTGTTGGCGGGTGTCACTCATGGCCACGGGGAAGCAGGCTGGGTTCGAGGGGTCTCACATACACAGCTTGTAGTTCAAGGTGCCTGTCACACACAGAGCCAGGGCTGTGTTTGGGGGTGCCTCACATGGAGACACGGAGCCGGGGTCGTGCTTGAGAGCATCTCACACACGCAGACGGGGCTGTTGGCTGTGTTTGAGGGTGTCTCACATGCAGAGCTGGGGCTGCAGGCTGTGTCTGAGGGTGCCTCACACACGCAGTTGGGGCTGCAGGCGGTGTCTGAGGGTGCCACACACAGAGAGCTGGGGCTGTAGGCTGCATTTGAGGGTGTCTCACACAAGACAGGGCTGTAGGCTGTGTCTGAGGGGATCTCACGCACACAGAGCTGGGGCTGCCAGCTGTGTTTGAGGGTGTCTCACACGCAGGTGGGGCTGCAGGCTGTGTTTCACGGTGTCTCACACACAGAGCTGGGTCTCTCACATGTATGGAGCTGGGGCTGCAGGCTGTGTCTGAGGGTGCCTCACACATGGACAGGGCTGCAGGCTGTGCCTGAGGGTGCCTCACACACACCAACGGTGCTGCAGGCCGTGTCTGAGGGCACCTCACACACAGAGCTGGGGCTACAGGCTGTGCTTGAGGGTGTCACACACGGACAGGGCTGCAGGCCGTGTCTGAGGGTGCCTCACAGACACGGACAGGGCTGCAGGCCGTGTCTGAGGGTGCCTCACACACACGGACAGGGCTGCAGGCCGTGTCTGAGGGTGCCTCACACACACGGACAGGGCTGCAGGCGCTGTCTGAGGGGTCTCTCACACGCACACCGCCGCCCGGTCCCCCCGCCGTGCCCGGACGCCCCTCACGTCCGCCCCCCTGCCGCGTGCCACCGCCCCGCCCCGCCCCGCCCCCGGCCGCGGCGCGGCGCGGCGCACGTGACGATGCGGCACCGCCCCCGCCCGGACGGAGCCGGCGGCGGCTGCGGCAGCCGCGGGCCGGGCGGGAGCGGGGCGGCGCGGGGGCGGGCGAGGTGAGGTGAGGCGGCTCCGCCGGGCTGGGCCGGGCCGGGCGCGCTGCGGCATGGATTACCCCGAGCCCGCCTCGCCGCAGGGCGCCTGGGACCTGGCGGGGGAAGCCAGCGGCTACGGGGGCGGCTGCTACGAGGGGCCGGCCCGCGGCGAGGAGGAGGAAGAAGCGGCGGCAGAGCAGGCGGCGGCGAGCCGCGGCGTGCAGCGTCCCCTCGCCCGCCCGCCCCGCCGCCCCCAGCAGCGCTCCGCGCCGCTGCTCCGCGCCGCGCTCTCCACCTCCTCCTCCGAGGGGGAAGCGGAGGCGGCGGCAGCCGCTCCGCCGCGGGAGCCCAGCCTGAGCGACGAGGCCGGCGGCGGCGGCGATTTCGACTCGGCCGAGTCCGGCGCCTCGCTGCGCTACTCCACGGGGACGGGCGGCGAGGGCAGCGAGGGCGAGGGAGCGGGGCTGGCGAGCAGCGAGAGCGGCGGCAGCGGCTTCTCCCTGGCGGCGACCGCGCTGCCGGAGAGGAGGCGGCCGGGCGGCGGCCGGCCCCGCTATGAGGTGGTGCGGGAGCTGGGCGCCGAGGAGGTGCGCTGGTTCTACCGGGAGGACCGGAAGACCTGGAAACCCTTCATCGGTTACGACTCGCTACGGATCGAGTTGGCCTACCGCGCCCTCGGACCCGGCGGCCCGACCGAGCCCCGGGAGGGCGAGGCGGCGGCGGTGGAGCCGGTGTGCGTGCGGAGCGGGCTCTACGAGGTGGACGTGGCCAGCGCGGAGAGCTACCCCGTCTACTGGAACCGTGAGTGCCGCCCTCCCTCCCCCGGGGACCTCCCCTTCCCCTCCCCCGGGGACCGGGGCATCCCGGGATCCCGGCACCGAGCCCCTGCGGGTGGCCGGGCTGCCCCCGCCTCCCGCTCTCCCCAGGGAGGGAGGCCGGGCATCCCCTGTGTGCACAGAGACCCTGCACCGGGTTCCCGCCCCCGTGGGCCCTTCGTGCCCCTCCAGCGCACCCCCGTAGCTAAATGGGGGTCTGAGCGCTCCGCATGGCACCAGCCCGGCCAAGGGGACTGGGCCCCGCTTGCTGCCCCTCGCGCTTGGGGATAAGGGATACAGGACACAATGCTCTGCAGGGAGGGGGGACCCTGGGTGCCCATCTCTAACACACACCTGAGCGAGGAGGGACTGGCAATTCCCCTTCCGAATCTCGGATGCGGGGTGGGGAACGCGGCACTGGGCATCCCACCCTCCCAGGCATCTGTGCACTTGAGAGAGGGGACACTGGACCCCCCCGGAGGATGAGGGGCTCTGGGTAACCCTCGCCCACCATACAGGGTCATGGTCAAGGGTGTACTGGGCACCTCTTCACCCACTTCCAGTTGCACAGGGAACTGGGCGTCTTTCCCTCTCGCCCCCCTGTGCACCTGCACCTGGAGGAAAGGGGGATCTGGGCATTCACACTCTGGCGTACGGAGACACGGGAAAGGGAGGTCTGGGCATCTTCTCATTTCTCAGTACATGCAGAAGAAAGTGGGAGGGAAGGTGTCTGAGAGCCTTCTTGCTTATGCTTCCCATTTCCTAGACAAAGGGTGAGGGAGGGTGGAGGTTTGCCTTCAGCTCTCCCCCCTTCCCTCAATATGCACACCCTTCCTTCGGAAAGAGCAGGGTAGAGACAGCAATTGCTTGTCCACTGCCTCCCTGCCACACGCACGCTTCTGATCCCTCTTCTTCAGTGAGGAATCATGGAAGAGAGGGCTGATAGCTGGCTTCCCCTCTGCTACCCTTGTCCTCTCCGCTAGGAAAATGATGATATTGTGCTTCATCTTCCCTTCCTCATCGCCTGTCCACTGGGAGGGGGCATGAAATGGGACTTCTCCTTTCTATTGAAGGGGCTGCAACAGGCACCTCAGATACGCACACAGTCCTTACTTTTTACCCTTCCAATAGAGGGGAGTTTGCTTCACTCCCTCAACTTCAAAATGAGGTGGTGACGCACTCCGTCTCCCACCCTTCCCTTTGCATTCGTTTGTGCTTTGCTGGAGGAGAGGGGACCTTGGGGAACAGAGATGAAAGAAGAGCAGGCACCTCAGCTCTTCTGCCTCTTCCTTTGGAGGGAATGTCTCCCAGCGTCTCGCTGGACAAGTGGGTGTCTGCTCTCCTGGAGCAGACAAGCCGCGCCACTGCTCACCCTCTGTCCCTGAGGACTTGCTTTCCAATTGCATTCCTTCAAGGACAAGGGAAATGTTACGGAGTAGAGTGAGAGATGCAGAGCAGCCAAGCGATAGGCACTGTCCTGGCATGGACCTGGGAGAGGGGCAGAGCTTGTCTCCTCTGCATATTTTTGAGACTCTGGTGGGGATCACAGAGGAACAGCAGAACTGTTTCAGATATGAAAACCAGGGCTTTTGGTCGTTTCCCCTCTTCTTTATCAGCATCTTTATGGGAAGGAGATCCATAAATGACAATACCAAGTGGTACAATTCACTTGTGGTGTGACAATTTGTCTTTCAAATCATTGCCCCAGCAGGCAGACACTGAGCTCGAGGAGCGAGCCGAGGTCTCGGTCCACATGTGTTTGGAGTTAGAGGAGCCTGGGCCCAGCTCCTTGAGCAGAAAGTGGAGGTGGTTCTCCCTGTCACCACCCTGACACCGCTGCTGTTGGTACTTGATGCATCTGCCACGTGGTTACTGGAAAGAGATGAGGTGGGTCACCCAAGGGGTGAGGAAACTGCTGCCACCCCTCTTGTAACTATGCCGTAGGGAGAGAGGGGAACGAGTGAGCAGAGCTGTCAGGTGAGGCAGGATTGCTCCCGGTAATGGGAGCACGAGGCTGTGCTCATCAGCAGCTTAAAGGTTTAATTTCTTGACTCTGTGCCTTGTCCATTTTGGAAGCTGATTCAGTCTCATTAAGCCTGAGGAACAGATGTTTCAAAGGACAACATACGCTGTGCAGAGGCGATTTCTGATGCTTGGAAGGAGAGATTCGCAGAGGTTAGCACCAGAAGCGGTGCTAGGCAGGGGAGAAATAAACTCGTGGTCCTGAGAAGACTAACGACGGGCATGTTTTTTAGTCCTCAGAAAGCTGATTAAGGAGAGTGCTCAAGTCTTTTTCTTATTAGCAAGTCCACTCCTTCACAAGACTAAGATAAACTTTTGCCGTTTCAAGGGTCTGTCAGTGTCTTCTGGTCTAACTTCTCCTTCCTTGCATGGTTCCTTGCCTCTGTTCCCAGTGTACATGAGCGCTCTTGCCTTTCTCCCATTCTTTCCTCCCAACTGCTGCATCCAGACCTAAGAAAACAGCAAGGCCAGACCCTAAGGACTCAGTCTCATCTGTGCTTTTGAAGGCCTCGGTGTAGCTGTTATTCCCAGGTTATTCCCATTTGGTAGTGTGCGTGGAATTTTGGATCCAAAGAGTAGCTACTGCGTTGGTTCACCGTAGTGTGGGAGGGAGCCGGTGGTGGCAAACCAGATCTCACACTGGTGAAGCCCATGAGTAAGGGAGGAGAATCTCGCTCTCTAATCCCACGAGCATGAAGTATAATGAGTACAACTGACTTAAAAGATGCTGAGATGCACGTTAAAGAGTACAGAAACTGCTGTCTGGTTTTGCTGATTCACGTTTTCAGTTCAGAGCAAAGGTCAAAAGCTTTTATCTTTGTTCTTGCCCGTTTTGTTGTTCTGTTTCACGGATGTGCCGTACTTCAGGGAAGGCTGCTATCTCACAGCTACAATGCTGAACGTGCCGACAGTTCTTCAGCTATTGTGCCATCTTAATGACAGGGAAATGTTGATTATAGCTTGGCATGTGCTGAAATATTTTTTTCCCCTCCACGTCTTCAGAAATTTTAAGCTCATCATGGGATTCGTTTGTAGCATCAGGAATATCGGACTGAGTTACAATTTGAGCAGATTAATTACTGAGAATTTTATCCTTACCTTGTGACCTCTGGGATTTATTTAATTAGTATTGTAGAACTAGCAAAGACAGCGCAAGAGGACTAAAATTATTAGAATAGGCTTCCAGATAAGTGAATAACTTGGAGCTAGGCTGCTTCTTGTCTTCCGCGGACATAACAACGAGTGATATTTTGTACAAGGGTCTTCTGTTTGAATCTTCTTAAATTATCCAGCCCTTTTCTGCTCTCCCTGTTGAAGAGGGCTGCTTTACACCCATTTTTCCTACAGAGTTACTCAGTCTAGTTTTCTAGTCCTGGGCGAGTCTGTTAAATCTGCAGCCTGTGGACTTCTGGGTGTCTCTCTCCTGTTCCTTGGCTTGTGAGTTTGCCCCATGCAACTGTTGCCCTGTCTGGTATTTGCTTTTCCCTTGCTTTTTGATGGTTACGTTGTCAAGTTGCCTGTATTTAGTTCTTGCAGTGTTTTCTTATAAATCAGTCCACTTTCACTCTCCAGGTAGTCGTCTTCATCCCAGCATGTTCTTCAGTTTGAATTCTGACTGTGTGTTGGGGACACTCGTCACCTCGGCTGACATCTGTCTGGCAACGCTAGTTTTTAAAATTGGAGTAGGACTTCTGTAAAATCTGGTGGTATGTGGAGAGAAGCAACAACAAAAATATGTATTTCTACAGCCATTTGGGGAGTCTGTGGAGCATTGTCTTTTAGGGAAGGATAAAATACTCCACTCCCACACACAGGTTTGGTAAGGGTTTGGTTTTTTTAACATGTATGTTTTTGTACCTAATAGTTGCATAAGTCTATTAAGTAAAATGCCTCTTGTATTTACAAAAAAAAATTGTTCGCTAGGACCATCTCTGAGTGAAGATGTAAGAGTAACTTTTGCTGTACTGATACGTTACTGACCTTAGCCTGGAAATACCTGTGAATACAGAGTGGACCACTGGGTCTTAATTTTAAAATTTGTATGCTCAGGCTGGAATTGGGCAGTTTTTAAAAACTTTGAGTTGCCTTTAACCTTGGACTGAAAGAAATATCCAAGAGCCTATATTTTCTTTTGTAAGCTCTCTATGAGCTGCTTTGTAAACTGGAAGAAGAGGCAGCAATTAGCACCTTGTGAAAAGCCTCTGCAGGTTGAGCTTTTGCAAAATGAGACGTGAATGCCAGGGCAGTCTTATCTGCGCTCTGAACCTACAGTCAGTCAAGATTACTGAGAACTCTTGGAGTACGGTAGTTGGCGCTTGGCACCAGATGATTACAAAAGGCTATTTTCTTGGTGGATTTTTTTTTTATCATGTGCTTGTTTTGATGTAGGAGGTAGATGTTAGCAGTAAGACACGAAGCCTTTTGACTTCAACCACTGGTGGTTCTTTGGGCTGCATGTCAAGACTAAAAATCAACATTTCAGAGCTGTAAGGTGCTTCTCTGCTATCTGCTTTGTGCAGGAGTGCTGGGGGCTTGTGCCTTCCCTAGACCTGGCAGCATAAATTTCCATGTTGACTCTTTACAGACTGGCAACCCTAAACCCATCTTGAGGCCCCGCTAGACCTCTTGCCTGGCTGCTTTAATCAATGTCTGGTATTTCTTCTGAGGCTGCGTGTTTAGTTTATGGGTTTTGTTTTGTGTTCTGAAACAGAAATAGTATTAAAACAGATTCATGAGGCAAGATGAAAATTAAGGGTTTGGAATCAAGAGTTTATCAGTATGTTTGTGGCTTGCATTTGTTTCAGTCTGTTCTTAGCAGCAGAACACATTTTTAGTTGCTTTACAGCATGCTTAGAACATTGCTTTTGGTGTGTTGGACAGTCTTTGAACTTGGCTGATAAATTTTCCTTTAGGTAAAGGACCTTTTGATCGAAGGCTGAATTCCTGAATGCTATTTTCTTGCTTTTCTCTCCAGGTATGTTATTCTTTTGCAAATAAAATACTGATAGCTTACATGGCAAGGTAAAGCGTTATTTTTGCTACTCAAAGTCTTTCCTGGGTTTTACTTTTTTGCTTCTGTTCTTACCATACCCTCCTTCCAAAAGTATCTTGTAGCTTAGTT
Organism: Nipponia nippon; assembly: GCF_047370975.1. Lineage (NCBI taxonomy): Eukaryota > Metazoa > Chordata > Aves > Pelecaniformes > Threskiornithidae > Nipponia > Nipponia nippon. Next base: position 28,369,733 of record NW_028262302.1, read on the forward strand.
GTGGCCAGCTTCTTGCTGACCAGAAGGCCTAACACACACAGATGAAACAATTTTTAGATTTGCAGCGCTCTGTGTATTAAATCACAAATTACTCTTGTTTGTATGTATGTTCTGTTCATGTTTATGGTCTCTGGTACCTTTCCTTCTTTCCGTAGAGAGAATTTGTAGATGCTTTTACTAGAACATGTGGGAGATGCCTGCACTTTGCTTGGATGTGTCTTTGAGGGCAAGTTTCTTCCATGCCCTCAGCTTTTACGTTTGGGATGTACAAGCATTATTTAAGTAAAGTGAATCTGTATCTCACTCCTGTAAATGATACCAGAATCACAGAATCGCTCTCCGGCGGATGGTGTCAGCTACAGCAGGGTAGCTAAGGATGGGCTCAGCTTAGACAGCGAGTCCTCCGATGTAGTCCGGCACTTTTCCTGCTGGATGTGGTCACCAAGGAAGAAGGCAGAGGTGCAGGGAGTACTTGGGATACAAGTTGTGGGTGACAGGCAGAAGGGTGTGTTCTGTTGTAGAAAATGTTTGTGGGATGAGAAGAATCAGGAGTTCTGTTCTGACTTAATTCAGGCTTGAATACTGATTCGACTGTGGTGATATCAAAGAAATAGGATGGGATTTAATGTGGAATGACAGGGCTGGATTAAAGATAGATGACAGGTGAATTTCTGCATGTATGTGTGTGAGAGGGAGATGCTGTCTAGGGAAAAACCGATACTGAAGGCAAAGAGAGACCTTGGGCAGAGCTCCTTTTTGCCCTGAGAGGGGCACGAGAAGAATCTGGAAGAGCTGACACTGTGTAAGTTGTAAGCAGAAGGACTAGATGGGGAAAAAATTTGCAAAAGAGCGAGAAATTACAATAAGAGGCACGAGCGGTTCTGTCAGTGTTATCTGTAAGGTTGAAAAACGTGAGGCTGAAGATGTGGTTTCGAGTGCTGGCCAAAGGAGAGGTCACTAGTGTGGTATGATCTGTTTGAATGGGTTGCAAGTAGCTGAAGCTACACTGGGGTACGGAACTGGAGAGGAGAAGCTCCAGAGATTGTAAGTGTTGTAAATAGAGTGGTTAGTGAGCGCTGGGATGAAGGGAGTACGAGGTGCAAGTGGGGTCCTGGGCAGTGATATTTAAGATGAAAGAAACTAAAATCATGCTGGTTTTCAAGGCAGGGGGAAACTATAGGGTAAAAAAAATTGAAGGAAAAAGTGAAATCTGGGGATGAAATTGTAGGGAAATCTGGAGTTGGGGTGGAGTAGACAGAAAACGTAAATGAAGTTAGGAGGAGAGTGCAGAAAAAAAAAATCCCTGCAGAGGAGAAGAGAGGAGTGAGAGCAATGGTTAATGTGCCCTTGAATATCTTCATCTTGTTCATTAGTGGTAGGTCAGAGGTATGCACAGGAAAAATCTTATTCTTTTTTTTTTTTTTTTTTTTTAAAAAAGATATTCCTTTGTAGGAACCTACTTGTTCAAACTATGTACATGATCAGTGCTGCTCGGTGCTGGTGAGAGCTCGCTAACAAAGACGGATGGAGGAGCGCCTGCCGGGAGAGCACACGCACTTAGAGCTGAGGGTGCGATTGTGCAAAAGTCCCGTGGCTTCCAGTGGGACCCGAGCACATGCTTACATTTTAGGAGGTACTCGCGTGTTTGGCATGTGGCACAGTCATTCTTTTGTGGGCTGATTTAGCTTTCAACTAACGCTATTTCAAAAAAGGCAAGCTTCTCTGGGTGAGAAAAGAGCTGATAAGGGGCTAGCTCCTACAGCTTACCTGCTCCAGCAGCAAATGCTGGTGGTGGAAGTGCTTCACTTCAGAGTACTGGTATTGAAATTTGGTAAACTAATTGATAAGGATTCAATAAAAATAAAGCTGTAAACTTAAAACTGCGGCCCTGTTTCATGTTTCAACAGTCCAAGTTTTTTTGATGAGTGTTTCCTGCTCATCCTTGACATGGCTAGTAGGGTGGGCTTTAGGATTTTGATTTGGACTATAGGGGTCAGGTCTGTGTAAAGAGTAATTGTAGAGATGTTAATTAAACTACTACCTTAAACCAGAAAAATCCTTCTTGAAATACATGATACACACTATATTTTGGGGCGATACACAGCAACTGAGATGAGACATGACTTTGAGGGCATTCATCTCTTTTTGAGGGGTTCCTTCTGTGTTTGACGTTTGCACCAGCCCCAAAGATTAGCCTTTCGTTATTGTTTTGGATTGCTCAGTTCATAGTGTAAACTGATTAAAAATGGTTCAGGGAAAAAGTTACAAGCTGTTGCTTGAATACTTCAGGCGGTCTTGGTACAACAGAGGCAGTTTCACATCTGCAGTCGAGCAAACAGCGTGTTCCACTCTTGCTGCATCTAGCATTGAAGCAGACGCGGAGGCTCGCACGTGTAGCTGCTCTGTCGATCAGAGTCTGGGAAGAAAATCCCGTCTATGCCAATCAGATGGCTCTTAATGTGCTTAGTCTCTGTGAAACTCAAAAGTAACCTCCACCTGTAGTTTTGAAATTGCTTCAGTAAAGCAATTTAGAATTACTTGATGGACCGGCAAAATAATATCCTTTACTGTGTGGTGAATTAAATCCCTTTTAATCTCAGACACCGAATAAAAAATAAAAGTCTGGCTCTGTAAATTCATGTAGCTCTGTGAAGTTTTCTGAGGCCAGGATTTCACCCTTGAACTCCTCTTCAGGTTACCTTGTTACTTTTGAGAGAGCAGACCAGATTGCCTGTGTTTGGGGTTGAACAAAGGAAAGTCACCCGGGCTGTGATTAAACGAGTGGATCCATTTATTCGAATGTCAGTGACCTGCTCTATTCTGAAGTAATATGTTGGGGAATAGCTAGAAAGCAGTAGAACACTAAGCTATTAAAAAAAAAAGTCTGTTATGTTTCCTAGCAAACATGAAATAATGAAATTTTATTATTTATTATAGCATCTGTTTGTTCACCCGGCATGCACGATCATGTCACTGACAGCAAATGTCAGAGTCTTCAATCTCACGATTGGTCTCTATAACCATCTATTCTCATCATAAAGCTTCCTGAGCTTTTCTTTTTTTTCCTTCCACGAGACTCTACAAACCCAGCGGTGTGGGAACTAAATAAGAGGAACAGATCTTGTCCCACAAACTGTGCTCTGTGCGTTTGCATTGGCAAAAATAGAACCTGCGAATCGTTCTTGCTGTAGAGGCAGCAGTGGCCGTGGCTGCCGGCTGGGTAGGATGCACGCTGATGCAGAGGTCGAGCAATACCTGTCCTTACGCTTAACTGTTTGCGCTAGCAAAAAGTCTTACGGGCTGTGCAGTAGTTAATATACCCAAAATATAATTTTAGGTATACAGATAGGATGCAAGAGGAATGGATAGAAATTTTAAGAAGTCTCTGACAGAATCCTTGGTGTTATTCTGGAATACATTTATTTCAGTGGCTCATGTCAACATTCAGGTTCTTGTGTGTATTACAATTGCTAGGAGTGCTGTGCTCCAAGGTATATGACCTGCAGCGCTTCTAGCAGGCCTTTGTGGAGAAAGAAAAAAAGAAAAAAAGAAAAAGAAAGGGGGGGGGGGGGGAAAAGACTGTTCTGCCCAGGTTTCTTTTTTCCCTTGGTAAATGTGTGGGCACTTCTCTTTGTTATTTAAATACCTTTCAGCTTGAGATGTCACATATGGTAGCCTCACAGTTACCTTCAGCTTGTGCAGATGTTACCCTCATGCACTGCAAATTGTTTGCAACTGTAGTAATAAGGAAGTAAAACTTAAGGAACAGAAGTTACTACACTGAAAAACAGGAATCTGGAATTACTACACTGAAAAGCATCTTGAGCTGACTGCTCTTAATGAGCTTGTTTCTTGTCCAGTCCCTTGGCTTTGGGCTTGGAGAGCTGGGAAATTGGGATTGCCAATTCAGCAAAACGCAGGCTTTAATTTAAACTTCTGAGCCTTTGAATATTATATTAACCTTTTAGATCTCATTTGTGGGTAAATTGTTACGGCTGTCTTGAGACTGATGAGTGACTAGTGCCCGAAGTGCCTTCGCTTTGTCATCAAGCCATCTGAGCAGGACCTCAGCTTTGAAGCAATAAAAGAGAAGCTTACCCAGTCTTGCTCTCTTATAATTTTATTCTGTCTATCTTTCAGGTTGCATGCTAGCTTGTGCTGGTATTTCTGAAACGGACCTCCTTTTGGCTTCTTGTTTAAGCTCTGTTTATTAACTTCTAGTTATTATCTCTGTAGCATCTTCGCAACAGTTTCCTGGTTCTGAATCAAGTAAGGTGAGAGGCTTACGTGAGCCATGGTTTGAGCTATACAATATTTAAATTTAGGTACACACCGTTTCAAACAAGGTGGTGGCAGGAAACAAATTATAGTGTTCATGTCGTAGTACAAAAAGAAAAATGGAGGCAAATTCTGCTGCGTTATTACTTTTCATACCGTATTCTGACAGATTATGTAGCTTTTTCAGGCAATTTATGTTCACTGAGGTTTCTTGAGACCTCAATGGATGTGACCACATGGTTTAAAGATCTCCACAAAAAAAGCAGTAGCTGGGGTATGCATATATAAATTACTGCATATGTGTACTACATGTTGCATAAGATTTTTTTTAACATAATTTTTGTTCTTCAGAGGATTTAGGTGATTATCATAATGCAAATCTCTCATGTTCTTGTTCCTTCACATCAGCACTTGTATTCTTTTATTCTCTGAATTTTCAGGAAGAGAAGACCTTTTTATGTAAAAATAAATAAATCCTTTGTTGCAGTCTAGATCTCTTAAACTATTTTCCTCTAAAAGTGGTAAAATATGTATGACTAATTAAAATAAAGTGCCTTTCATCAGCTCGTAATTTCTGCCATTCACTTATTTAGAAATACTTGTATAAATAAGCCATGCAAGTGTATAACCGGCCAAATATATTGGTGTCTTTCAGTTTGAAGCACTGCCAACTGCAGATTATGTGGCGTAAGACTTAAGGCAGTGAAGAAATCAAGGCAAATCCTTTCCTAGGGATCAAGATTGTCAGGACAAAGATAAATAACACTTCATATTATAGATTTGGAATTCTGTATTGGCAAAAAAAAAAGTTAAGTTACAACATGAGGTAAATATCCTTGTATTTAATTTTCCCATAAAACAAAAATAACTGGAAGAATGAATACCCAAGACATGAATGAGTTTATTGAAGGTGGATAGGAGTGAGTGAAATTGGGTGCTAAAAGGGCAATTTTGGTTCATCGCTTTTTAATGGTGATTACTGTAATAGCTTGCATCAAGTTCTCTGGATGAATCGCAGAGAAATCTTTAAATAACTGCACCTGCCCAAGATTAAACAGAGGAATTATGTTTGTCAAGGCACGTCTTTACTCTTTCCCACAGGTTAGACTGAAAAATCTCCTCTTGTGTTGCAGTTGCCTTGTTTCCCCCCCCAATCCAGAGTATTCGGGGTAATTACCGTTAATATACCTCTCTGTCTTCATAACTGAAATGCCATTAGCTGTTGGAATTGGTGACTTTTAGCATCAATAGGTTGTCATCATCGTCGTGACTGGAGTTACACTTTGACCCGGACTGAAATCCAGCATTGCACACTTAAAATATGATGCCATCGTTGTTCAGTTTTGAAAACACAGATGTTAACGGGCAGTTGTTCTTTCCCACTTTACCAAGCCTCCTCTCTAATGAGAAGTAAGATGAAATGGTTTTATTGTCGGCTGTGATCACAAATTTCGTTGGTTTGGTTCTTGGAAGACTGTGTTCAGTTTTCTCAAAACCAAACTGTGCCTCTGATGGAAGGAAAATGTCGTTTACTCGCTTCTTCTCCCAGGCAATTTGCTCTTGAGGTGTCCCAGTAGCGCAGTGATCAAACCTGCCATCCAGCTGGAGATGTTGGACTCTTGCACCGTTTATTTATACAACGGTTGGACTTGATGATCTTAAAGATCTTTTCTAACTGAATGATTCTATGATGTGAAATAAGGGAAGCTTGTAGTTTAGGGTGCTGTGGGTGCATGCATAGTGTGCAATGGTTTAAAGGAGGGGAGGGGGGGAAAAAAAAAAGGCAACTCCTGGGTCCCTCTAAAATCCCACTGAACTTTGGAAAACAGAATTGCCTCACTCAGGTTTTAAAGCCCTGGTCTGAAAACAAAGCTCCGTAATAATCTGTCTTTGGATCTGAGTGTGATTTATATTTCCATATAAATACCCTCTCCAGACCCAGATATATTAGTTTATTCCCAAACTAAACTATCCTGTAAAGATTTTATAATAAAATTTTTCTTATTTCAAACATGCCAATTATTCCTGGCAGAGCCTTTCTGGAAAAGGTACTGCCCATCTTACGTTTGAGAGCCGCCGTTGAGTGCTGCAGCCTACTCTTGTTAAGAACCACTATGGGAAAGTTTCTCTCGGGGAAAAAGAGCCTGAAAATGTTTATTTTAATGCTTTATGTTTAGAATTTTAGAAATCTGTAGGTGGAAATTCCCATGTGAAAAACTCAAAGCCCTTCAGAACTGAAGAAGAGGTGTCTTGTATTGATTTGGTTTGGAGTACAGAATAGTATTCATATGATTATTATTTAAAAAAAAATATCTTTTTATGGATTCAATGAATGGAGCCTCATCAGAATGCTTAGTCAAGAATTAAGGAATTGCTTACAGATTTTCCCAGTAAGGATTAACATCTGACGTAGTGGTGTCATTGCTGCAGCAACAATGGGATCCTTTATCTACGCTCACATATTATGTGCATTTCTTTTTTTTTTTTTTTCCGTACAGAGAGTGCTTTGTTTGTAAGGGCAGCCTAACTGGATCTGTGTGTATTAGCTCTACGGAAAAATGCGGATATCTGACAGGTGTAAAATGTAGGGGAATACAGCAAAGGTGAAGCCAAGTGCGTGACGAGAAGCTGCTGTTTATGGTGACAACTGACATTGCTGTGGTCAACTTTCATTTCATGAAAACTAAATACTCGTGTTTCACACTTCATTGATGGGATGTAGGCTCCAAAATTAGTTTAAATTTTCATAGACAATTGAATTTTCTATGTCATTCGTAGTGACTATTAACTTCGGCAGTTTAAAGCCACTCAGACCTCTTGTTCTTCTGATATGTTGGGATTTTCATTAAATAACCATGCCCTTCAAACACCCCAATCTCTTTAGTCATCTGATGGATCATCAGCATCCAAAATGTTAGAAATTCAGCGCGTGACAATTGGCTCCTCTCTGGAATAGCTATTTCAGCTGTGCAAACAGAAGTTGAATGGCAGAACCGGGTCCTGTGCTATTTCTGTCTGCCTCTTGGTCAGGCCAGCGAGCCCAGAGTCACCTCTGTTCGATATAGGCAGAGCTGAGGGTGCAGGGGAATCGGAGAGTTTGAATGAGGCTTTGGGACTTGGGAAGGATCAACCAACACGCTCGATGCCTGCCAAAGAAAACCGGGATCTGTGGGAAGCTGGGATGGGAGAGGCTGGCGGCGCTCGGAGCCATTGGTTTGGGAAATTCACTTTCCGCGTTGTGCCGCGTGTGCGCAGAGGGTCTGTTTCCTGGGGTTGCCTGCAGGTTTCCCAGTCACTGGAACGCTTGGGTAACTGGGAGAGCACGTGTGCTGGCGCCAAGTGAGGGAAGTTCAGTGGTAATCTGGGCTCCTTGCTCCACGTCTTCTGCCTCCAGCGTCCGCTTCCCTCCCTGCCTTGAGCTTTCCTGCTGCTTACTTTTCCTTGCTGAGCGCTGCCGGACCAACTTAAGGATGCCATCGCCCGCACGTGTGGTGTGATGTGATGTGATGTGCCCTCCTTCTGTTACCAAGGTGGGGTGTTAAGAGATTATCGTCATTTCTAGTACTGTAGAAACAGTGCTTTCCTCTAAATCTCTTGTGGGAAAGGTTTCAAAACTGGCTTTGGCAACAGTTTGAGTGTTACTTGCCCTGTGGGGAGATTATTTTAAGGAGATTTTCCTTCTACTTGCACAGCTTGTAGGTGCAGTGGTCTGAGGGATGAAGAATTTGGAGTAGTTTAGAGGTTCTAAGTAAATTATGGAGGTGCTTGCAATTCTCTGTTACGTTCTCATCTGCAAGCAGTTAGTATGAAAAATACTTCTGGTGTACGCTAGTGTCCATGGGCACAACAAGCGCTAGCGGCGTGTCTGGAACGGGGGGCAGTGCAGAGACTTCGGAGCTGCCCTCGAGCTCAGGGGGACATGCCCGGCCCCGGTGCGGCGCTCTGCGCCGCCGATGCTTGCGTGGCCTGAGCCAACGGCCATGCTAACGCAGCGGCGCGACCGGGCTAAAAACCGCTGCCCTTGGCTGGGTCGCCTCGCCCAGCTGCGTTTGTGTTGGGCTGGTGATACATCAGATAGATCCCTTCCTTTGGTCTGAAATCTCCATGCTCTCTATTGCTTCTTGTTTGTTTTTTTACCTAATTTTCCTTTTCTGTTTCTTTGCATCTGTTGTTTCTTTTCCAAGCTGTCCTTACCAGCTTTGTTTCCCACCTTCCAGGTAGGAAAAGATCTTTGCGTAGTAAAGCCTATTTTTTCCCCCATCTCCTTTTTCTGACTGTCTCCTTTTGTGCTTGAGTTCTGAGCTGCTAAACTTGTGCATTAATGTGCACGCACACAAGATGTTTGCATTTGGCCGAGTCTCTCCATGCCTAAGCAGTATGGAGCAGCGCGCATTAGCGTGCGCTGGAGGTCAGTGGTCTGATTGCTCTGGGGTCTCAGCAGGGCTGTATCTGTGCTGGTCCCATGGGGCTGCAGGGTCTTACAGGCTTGCGGAGCCCAGGCCCACCCCGTATTTCTCCTTCTTGATTTTTCCAGATACAGGAGGAGAAATTCTGAGCTCAGCTGCAATGGGTATTATTGTCTCAGCTGGCTTGCAGAGATGGGTATAAGAGGAGAATTCTTGCTCCTTACAGCCCCAGTAGTTAGTTTGGGCATCATGCACAGTTTGGTGAATAATAAGCACCAGGATATATTTTTCATAGAGATTTCTTTTTTGTCATGTGGACAGCAATTGCTGGGCACCCAGCTTCCTCATTTGGACTACTGAAACTAGAATGACAGCAACCGAAAACAGCCCGCAGTGAAAGACCGATTTTAATTAAAAAAAACCCCTTTCCTCTTTAAAAAAATCACCCTTTATGCTAATTGATGTGTAATTTGGGTTATTGTAAGTGCAGTTCCCAAAGGAAACAAGGCTCTGTGCAGTCAGGGTAAGCATGAGAGGTTTTGTCTCTCCTCCTCATTCTGCAGCCTCTTAACAGCTTTGAAACCACTGGTTGTTATCATTTACAGAGGAGCAGGAGTCTCACAAAGTTCCTAATTTTTGGAAAATTCAGGGCAACTGGGTAGAGAGGAGTATATCCCATTAAGGTTGGCCTGTTTGAACTTAACCCTTAATAAATCTTGCAGAATCTGCATCTTTCTGCCCATCTCTCTCGCATCCTCACACACGCTCTGAAAACTTGGCTTCGTTCACTCAGCTGTTTGCAGGTTAACACTGCTTTCACCACTCCTTTCAGCCCCATGGGAAAAGGTGGTGGTGCTTCTCGAGGCATTTGTGGTTACCTTGCTAGGGGTCCCAGCAGCGGGAGTGTAACTTTTTCATCAAAACATCAAAGAGAATTCCCTTTCCCTCTTATCTGCTGTCAGTTTGTGATTTGTTGCATAAGAAATAAAAAAAATCGTTTGATTTTCAGAAACAGAGAAGATCCCTGTGATGCGTGGACAGTGGTTCATTGATGGTACGTGGCAACCTCTGGAAGAGGAGGAAAGTAACCTGATAGAACAGGAGCATCTCAACCGCTTCAAAGGCCAGCAGCTGCAAGAGAGCTTTGATATGGAAGTATCAAAACCTGTTGACGGGAAGGAGGGTAAGATTGTTTAGATCACTGTTTTTGTAGTATGTTCTCTGGACAGTTGGGATCTGGTTTTTCTTAAGTTTAAGAACGTGATCTGTGATGGTTTTCCATCTTACGTAGTGGGGAACATTACTATAGGCATCAGTTTGCTCTCCCATTTTTCAGTGCATCTCGATGTTGTAGGATTTCCTGCTGCATCACATTTGATGAACGCTGTACAAATTATATTCATGGATAAACTTCTTGTTCCCGTTTTGCTTCGTGTTTCGTATGTTTTAAGTGTGTTTGAAATCTCACTTCAAACCGAAATCTCTTAATGGGACAAGAAGAGTCAGTGTCTGAATGCAGACTGGTTATTAGTTCTCTGGCCAGCATTCCTAATGCCACCTAAAGAGAGTATCAGTTTTACAGGTCACGTTTCATTTTCCATTCTAGTTCAGTCTGTGACTTTATTGGAGTAGTTTTTATCTATAGTAAATCTTGGGCATTCATTCTGTTACGGAAGTCCGTATATTTTAATGACCAGGCTGAGGACATTGAGTTAGTGTTCCTGGGGATCTCAGTCGAATGCAGGTAACGTTTTTAAGAATAACCTTCTGAAATTAGTGATCCATTATTTAATGTACACAGTTGAATTGTTTGCTCAGGCTAAGTATAGCACAGCGAAAGTTCAGTCGTTTTGGCTTTCACACTTCACTTTTTGTTGGTTGTCACTTGATGAACAATCTACAAACCAAGAGCTGCAAGTACAGAGGCCTCACAATATATTCTAGGAGGGTCTTGGTTGTGGTATTCTTTATAATGCAACTTTATTTTTAAACTGTTTAAGCTACAACTTTGCACAAAACAGCTACAGAATGTAGGAGTGGCTGTGTTATGGCCATGAGCGTGGAGGAGTTCTTATGTGTGAACTACACGACCACACAAGTAAAAGCTTGTTAATAAACTGGAAGCAAGGCAGTATTCAGGGTACTTCTGTAATTACTATAAGGAAAACCAGAATATCGTTTGTTGACTTAGGGAGATTTTTCAGCAGTACAGAGAGCAGTTAAATTTGTAACTCCCCTCAAGGCTAGCAAGGACTTTGTGAATATATATTTTTTTTCTATTTATACCACTTTAAAAGATCTTTTCCTCTGGCCCAGCCTGCAGTACAGTCTTCTGCTTTAACAGCTCTGTCAGGCAGGCGCATAAAATGGTGTGAGCCCCGAGCCGCAGCACTGTACCAGTACAGCCACCCCTTTGAAAGGCACTTTCACCTGTATTTCTGTGTGCTTGTACGGATTTATTGTTCCCGTGTACTGGTACAAAGCTCAGCTTTGTTAGTACAGCTGCACCCCCCCCCCCCATGAGTGCAATGCTGTTTGTGGTAGGGTAGAATCATAGAATCGTTTAGGTTGGAAAAGACCTTTAAGATCATCGAGTCCAACTGTTAAACAAGTAGGATGCTTTTACTTGGAGAGCACGTCTTTGGTAGCTTAACTGTTGATGGAAGGAAGGAAGGATGGCTTCAGTTGTACTTGGATTCTCCTTATCGAGTAAGGAAGGGAGTTCAGGTTTTTTTCAGAAAAAGTCTGGTCTGTGGAGCAGAAATTTTCAGATTTAAGGTAGGAGAGATTGGGGAGAGTGGTGAGAAAGATACAATGCCTGATATTTACAAAAACGTAAAAGATCAGAAAAAAGAAAATCGAAATGCAGCTACCAGTGCCTTTTACAAAACTAAAGTTAAAAAAAAATAGCTGTGTATGCAGTCACTTCAAAATGGAATACATGTAAATTCACCAATAACTTTCAATGGATTTTTTTTTTTTTAGTAATAGGAGAGTTGCAGGAAAACTATAGCTAACAGTAAGTGTGACAAGTGGTTCATTATAATATGCCTCTCAATACATCTCTGATCAGCTGGCATCCATGATTGCCATCTGCACGTGGCACTGGGAGAAGCTTTACAACTTGGATTATCGCTGATGAAGTAATCGTAATTAGTTGGAGAAGTGCTGAATTCGGTTTATAAATTTCTTAAATGCTACAATTTGTTGCTACAATCTGTTGTAATTGCATCCTGTATGAAACATATTTTGGTCCCCTTGAGGTTTACAGGTAGCTGTTACTTAAGACGTGAAAGTTAGAATGGATCTGGAAACATCATTGAGAGGCGAAGTAACTATTCGCAATGCTATGGTAAAGCATTGTAAATGATGAAAAACCAGCAATCCCATCTAATTCCTCAGCAGAATTCAGACAATCTGCTGTAACAGTCTCTTAGTACTTAGACGTAATTACTTTTTTTATATGAACGTGCCAGTTTGCATCATAAATAGCTTGTCAACAAGCATCTTATTGAGATGCAGTAGACAAACCTGTTGGCTCTTGATTTGACCCCAGCCATGCTCTCAGCGGTGGCAGTAGGCTGGAAAGTTATAAGCAGGTTCCACTTTGCTGCTCCTCTTTTGGATAATTTTCTCCTATTCAGCCTGCTAACTTGGGGCAACGTATGATATCAATATCCTGGGACTTAGTATCCAAGGCTCAGCTGACAATTTATTTGCAGTTTAATCATCTTTATTTTATTGTCCTCTGAAACCTTTTCGTGAAGAAAACAGAATTGCAAGCACGTTTACTAGGTGTTTCGCACCCTCAGCTTTTGAGCAGCCTGCCCAGTGCGTTGCTGGCAATGGAATCGCCCTCTTTAAGCGCAGGGCAAGCGGTGCTGCTGCCCGTCCGCGCGTGCGGTCACCCTGACGGATGGGTTCGTCTTCGCAAAAACTGACAGCGAGCACCGCGTACGTTACCTGTGAAGGGTAGCTGCTCCACATGCAGTGCCCCTCTTTAGTTTTGGGATACACGTTAGGAGAGTACACTTACATCTAGAAAAACCATTTCCCACTCCAGTGATTTGATTTATTAATTCTGCTCCTGGACTGTCGCATGTTAACAAGGAAATAACTAAGGTTTATCCAAGGCTTTTGGTGATGGTAGGCAGGTGATGAATACACGCCCCTTTATTAAAATGTTAATCCAAGCAAACCTTCCTCCAAAAGTGCAAAATGTTTCAGAATAGGGATCTCCAGCCTGTGGCCTATAAGTAACGTAACACCCATGTTACCTTCCAGTGTTGTCTGGGACCGCAGCAAGCTGTAAATGCTGAAGGTAACACAACAGCATGTGATGGCGTTTAGGTAAACGATTTCTCAAGTTCTCTTTTCCATGGGGCAGCCTGGAGACCACTGCTTCGGCAGGAGATCCCTCTGCTGAGCAAACTGGGGTGGTATTTTGATTTTCATCCTCACAATGTATTTCATTTCATGCCTTGCAAAATGAACTGCGTTTATAGTGCCTGATGTGGCTGACTCCTCTTGGTGTCTGATCCTCTTCAGTGGTCTGCTGGCCTGCTGGTCTCAGCAGTGGCATGACTTTCTCAGGTAAATTATTTGTTATGGCAGAACACAGACATGGGGCACTTTTTTTCTTAGGACTGTCCACGCAGGTTAATGTGACCTTTAGATTTGCCATATCCAGTTGACCTGGATTTGTCTCTGAGAGGAGACTGTAGGAGTTCACAGATATGATTCCCAGACCTCTCCCGCTTGTAGGAGCGAGACAAATTTCTGAGATTTCTGGAGCGATACTTGGTTCTGGGTGTCTTGGCATCTGTAACACTTGTAAAAGGCCAGCTGCCCTGGCTGGTGATCTCTGAAGTGCAGCATCCATAGGAGGTGTTGGCACGTGCCAGCCGGCTCTCCCAGGCTACCACAGACGAGGCAGAAGGTATGCATGCCAGGGAGGGATGCTGAGGGCGTGAGCCTCTCTCTTCATCGGCTCCGCCGGGAGCTCTGCCTCCTGATGTGCCTAAAACCAGGCCAGACAAATGCTGCTGGAGTCCTGGTGCATGCAAATCCTGCAAGGGCATCGCCTGTCTCCTCCGTAGCATGACCGCACTCTGTTTCACATCTCATCACCTCAGAGTCTGCTTTGATCCTGGCCAAATTCCACACACATTTTTCAGTTTAAATAGTTCACTTTATTGTTGATAGATACAGAAAAGGACATTGCTATTCTGTCTTTTAAGACAGAGTAACCGATATGGCTACAGGAGGAAACCACACTTTGGCTGCATTTCAATTGCTTTGTTGTAAAACTGAATGTCTGCGGCCTGGATTTCAGTTAATGCAAATCACAAATTTACTCAAATGCAAGTCTGCATATCGGCAGGTTCAGAAAGGCATCTTCTGGCTTGTCATTACGAAATTTGACATAATTTTGTTGGAGCAAAATGAGAGTCATCACATTGTCATTTTGTAGTTGTATTGAGGAGTAGAGCTTGACGTTTGCCACTCAAGTCTTTGCTAAAAACGATCGAGTCTGACACCTGAAACCCCTAAATGAGATGCTGCACTGCTGTAACAGTATACGTGGGCTTCCAGGACTGATTTGTTGTTCTGCCACTCTGTTGATAGGTAGACAGTGTTGGGGTTTTTGGGGGCCCTCAAATTCATTTGTTCATACTTGGCTTTTTTCATCCAGGTAAATTAGGCTTTTTTGTATATTGGCTTTGCTTGTCCTTCTTATGGAAGATTCATTCTTCAAACTTAACATATGTAAATTAATATCAACACAAGATGTAAGGTGGCGTTTTGATCTAAATTCTTAGGTTCAAAATTTTAAATGATACAAACCTCAGCCCTTAAAATGTGGAAACATCTGGGTTGTTTATTGGATCACACTGAGAATGCTTTATAACTCTGCCTTTGTGCAGAAATCCTGACCTTCCTTGTACTGCATATACCCAGTGGTTACACCTAAATACATTACTACTGTAAAATAATCCTATAAGTATTTCTGAGAAAGACCTAGGCTGTAACACTTGTTCTTTGAAGCAATATTGCAGCTGAAACCATTTCGAAAGGAATACAAAAAGGGTATCATAATATCTTTTTAGCAGTCAATAAGCTTAAAACGTACAGAATAACATAAGATTTAGAAACTGCTTTTTGTGCATACTTAGGCAGACTGAGTTCAGGACCTATCTAAAGTAGTCCATCAAAGGAGCAATGTTCTCAAGTGATTTCAGTAATATGAAGGCCATTGTAAGATAAAACAAGACCATGAACTCCGATCATAGCAGGTTCTTAAGGGTTCTCAGACTAGATATTTTGCTAACAGTATTTAACCATAATAAAGGCAGTGATGTTCAGACCAAGAACTTCTTGATGGAGGGTCAATGTCGCTACTTCAGTGTTGATTTTTCTCTCTTGCTCTGGGGCCGAAGCCCAGGTATCCCTTGCTGCGAGTTCCTCGAGCCCAGAGGAGCTGTTGGCGGGCAGGTGCCCACCGCCTCAGGTACAGGGAGGCGGACAAGGATGGACGAGCATCTTCTGTCATGCAGTCCAACTTTCAGCTGGAGGTTCAATCTGTGGTCAGATTGAAATCCTGGACCAGCCTATTCAATCTGTTCAATCACAGCTGCCTGGCACGTGGTAAAACTGCCGTATCTTGCCTTCTCTATGGCGGTGAGGGTGCCAAACAGCAGAGCAGGAGCGGCAAGTGCTCAGCGTGCTCCTGGGGAGGAGGCGGCGGGTGATACTTCACCGCTCTAGGCAAGCACGAGGGCTAATTCTGATTCTTCTATCTGAGACCACTGAGCAGTGGTTCAAAGGGTACATCATAAACTGGTCCCTGGTATAAGTAATATCCTCTAGCAGCTTTAAGGTTTGCTCTCTCTGCTTTAGGAACACTTGGTTAGCCGTTACTATCATAAATGCAGTTGAGTACCTATCATCTGTTGCTCCATCATCTTTTTTTAGGTACATTCATATAATTAGGAGGAAGTGAAGCTGAAAACTTAATATATTGTGATAGTAAGATAGGAATAGACATAGTTCATTGTATTTACAGAGAGATGCTCAAAATTCAGCTGGAAATCACCTGAGCAACCTGATCCAAATTTGAAATTGGATCCAACTTAAAAGTTGATCCTGCTCTGTGTGAGGGATTGGAGCAGGCGACCCCCAGCAGTCCCTTCAACAGAAATTATTCTGTGGTCAAGTCTATGGTTCTATGATAGATGATGAAAAAAGGTAGAAAAAATCCGGTGAGTCAGAATCAGAAGGAATTTTTGAAATGCATTGACTGTGAAACTGCATAAGTTTATTGGGTTTTCTTACGGATTTTCAGCGTGTGGTTAGATGCCACAAACACGTTAAAAGTTGCGTTTCAAATAGTTGATTTGTTTTGCCTTAGATTTCAAATAAAATTTCCTCTGTTCATAACAAATTTATATTAACAATGATTTTTTTTGTTGCAGCTGGCTAAATTAACCTTTAGGTGGGAAAGTCATATTCATAGAGAGTCGTGCAGACCAGAAGGGATCTCTGGAGATGATCTAGTCCAACCTCCCTGCTAAAAGCTGCCCAGTCAACGAGAGCAGCTTGCTCAGGATATTTCCAGTGGGGTTTTGAATATCTCCAACAACGGACACTTCACAACCTCTCTGGGCAATCCATACCAGTGTTTTATCACCCTCACCATAAAAAAGATATTTTTTTCTTATACTTTCCTTGAATTTCCTGTGTATATTCTTCTTGAGTTGCCACAGCCAGTAAACTATTCTGTAGACTAAATTAGTCCATCAAGTTCCAAGTGCAATAGCTATGAGCCTATTTTTCCTCTCCTCTAGAATACTGACGTGCAACAGTGATATACTTCACTTGCATCTGTATTAAGGCATCTGCTGAGAGAGCTGTTAGCTGGGGGTGCGAAGAGGTGTGATCCTGGACCAGCCCAACTGTGGCAGTCGAAGCCCTTGGCTCAGGCGTGGAATATCGCTCCCTTGTACTGGCATAAGTTACTGGATCGCAGAGTATGAACTATTCCTGGTGGTCATAAGGGAAGATGGCATTCAGTTGCATTTCTCCCCGCTCTCCAGCAGGCTAACTGATTTCGAGTAATAGCAGCTTAATGACTTTGTGGATTCAGAAGCCAGGCTGGAGCCTCTTGATTTCTCACTGGATTTAAACACACTCTCTTGACTATATGTCAGGTTTTTGAGGCTAAAACATTTTGAAATTAAGACTATTTGCATGAGTGAGGGCCCACAGAGCAGTAACACAGAAGACGTAGATTTGTAGGACTTCACTTTCAGCCTTGCTCAGGAACCCCCGAAGGGTAAAAGGTATCCGTGATAACCAAGTTAACGGCGAAGACAAGTCTCCGGTTGTGTAAGTGCCAAGAGCAGCTTCTTCCTGCTCACGTAACTTTACCTGCTCCTTAGCAGGTAAGCTTTCACTTACCTTAAAGTATTTCTTCCATAATCACACAGCACCAGTCTCAAAGTCCCTGAAAAAGAATCTTTTGGACTGCTGTGCAGTATTTCGGTATTCTCACGAGGAGTGAAATAACACAGTTGAAAGTCTCATAGAGGCAAAGCGTGCACGCTGTTGCATTTCACCATGGAAAGCAGCTTCTTGAGGACTTACAGAACAGGGTAACAGTAGGATATTTTGTCTAATCTAACTTTTAATGATCCTCTTACACTCTTTGGGGAAAACAATAGAGCTGTGCTTAAAATGGAGTTGGTTTTGGTTTTTTTTTTCCAAATGTTTAGTGTATACTTACGAAGGGTTACTGTGTTCTGCCCTATACAAATAGAGCATTTATGCTTTTGTACGTGTAAATGCAAAAGCACTCGCTTAGTCTGATTACACTCTGTTCCAGCTGTCTGTTACTAATGCCTTTAGCTTTGTCGTGATGTCGGAACTGTTTATGAAGAGCAAAGAAATTGAATTTGGCTAATGTGACCTGACACTTTTGCTACAAAACCAGTTTTTTAAGTGTATATGCTTTTTCAAAAAATGTGCCAACTTTTTTTTTTTTCTAAAAATGGTAATACTAATGAAAAACATGACACCCCTTTTAAAAATTTTACTTTGAAGCTCAGTGTTTTTACTTTTAGTTCTCTACTACCTCCCTCCCTTCTCCCTCCCTTCTTTGTTCAAATGGAGAGGAAATAAGGAGAATTCAGATGCCGCATGTCTTAAGCGAAAGCGTTCCCAAGGTACAGTAATTGTAGATTTCTTTTTTTGTAGTACTCCTGGCTTAGGAAGCTTTAAATTCTAGTTTGCTTATATCAGTTAAATGTGTTAGAGTTACATGCTTCAATTTCTTGAGCTGTATTCATGCCATTTCCTTCAAAAGGGAAGGAAAAAGCATCATAGATCTTAGAAGAAAAGTAGAAGTGTTGTGAATCTTAGAGAAAAGTAGATGCTAAGAGTATCATGCAGTAATCCTTATTATAATTATTTGTGACTGTGATTAAAAACTGTAAACATTTGTTTCTTACACTCTTTATATGTGGTTTGGCTTTTTCAATAAAGTAAAAGCAAATTTTTTAGAATCACAGCAGGCCTGGTATAAGATAAATTATGTCAAAGAAGGAATTTTTTTTCTGCCACTTTTTTTTTTGATAATGCATACATCTTTAACATTATTTTCACTGCAGCTTTTGTATGAGTACTGGAATGAAATGAGACTTTTGACATACAATATAAAAAGGGGAAGCTGTATAGAACACGTGATAAAGGCTGCTGTGTTGCAGAAAACAACTTTGAACTTTGCAGCAGCTGATATTGTGCAAATTTGTTTCAGAAAGTGGGAGTAGATCTTGCAGGAGCCATTAATGATTGCAGAAGGCTCAAAAGTACTTGTCACTGGTCTTTCTCTGCCAGCGTGAAAGTCAGTAGTGATTAAACTTTTACTGACTTCAGTGACTGTGGAACTAGACTTCTGAAAACTGCACCCTCGATTTAAAATGTAAATGCACATGGTAGGTTTAGGGTGATTCTTGTCATTCCATATATTCTTTTAGCTCCTGGGGATATTGTAAAGTATGAGAATTTATTTTGACGTGCATAAATGTTTGCCTTTTGACTTCCTTTAATTGTATTTTTCTCTAATTGGGTCCAAATGAAAATGCCTGAAATCAAAACGTTTAATAGTAAACTTTTTCCTGCCTCTTCTCCCACATGGAACTCAAGTCTGGTAAAGTTCAATAAGTGTAGCTACTGTCTGGAGCAGTAAGAAAGGACTTCTGCCTTTTATTTTGTGATTGTAATTTCGAAATTATTTTGTATATTTTTTTTTTCTGCAAATCATGTTCAGTTGTGGTAACGAATGTGCTTGAATTGAAAAATTGAAAGTAGGTGCTTATATAACAAATGGTGACGTTGATGAATTGAGAGGGGGTAAAGTGCAATACAAAAATGACAGCAATGTGAAACAGCCCAATTTAATTAAGAGCAATAGCCTTTTTAATGGCTTTGCATTTGTTTTTTAAACAAATAAAGGTTTTAAAATCTGCAGCTGTACCTCAGGTTTACATACCAGAACTTCAGAGTTGTTTAAGAAAGAACGATAGCAGCCAAATTATGCTCTCAGCTGTGTGTATGATGTGGCAGGGGTTTGTGCAGAAACGGCTGCTTGCTGATTTATTTTGAAATCCCTGAAAAAAAGAAGGCAGAAAAGGTTTTCAGACAGGATGTATCCCTGCTCTGGTCTTTAGCCCTTTTCCCATGAGGGGACTGACAGTGCCTTTGTGGAGGAGATGAGATAATATCAGCTCTTAGCACTTCAGAGATGCTTTCCTCTAGATTGATTTTTGACTTGAGCATAGTCAAACTCTGGGAGAGCAGAATCACCCCATGCTTTGGTCTTGGCAGGTGGATGAAAGGATCAAGTAAAAAACAGGTGCTTATCTTAAAAGGTATTTAATTTGAAAGTGTTGGCCGGGTGAAATGCCATGTTCAAGTGCCTGTGTGTTTGCACTTAGGCCTGGAGGTGTTTCAGCTCCTCAAGCACTTGAGCTGGGAGGGTGTTTGCACTAGCAGTGCACGTGCAGTGTGCACGTCCCCAGCTTCTCCGTAGGTTTTGTGCTATGAGCATAAAAAATAGTGCAGGCTTTCCGCTCCTCAGTTATTCTCCAGTTATTTTGACTCAAGATGAGTTTCTGCAGTCTAGTTGAGATGAGGTTCTTCAAGGCTTTAGGAATATGTATTCTGTATTTTATATTTACCTTTTCATTTTTCATATTTAAACTTTTTGGAGGGATTTTCCCCTCTGTGTTCATCTATCTTGGTGAAACGGGAGGTTTGTGTGATAGTAACCATTGATTTCTTCAGGTGAAAGAAGTCCTTGATCCCTCCCGCTTCCCCTGTGCTTCTCTCCTTGTTTTTGCATGGCTTGCTTGCTGCTGTCTAGCGTCAGGCTGTCTTCCATCTGCAGTGGGGTTGTGCCTTCCGCGTACTCGTACTCTAGGTGTCTGTTGTCATTGCTATTCCTGAAACTTGTTTCATTTCTAGTTTCTGGCTACAAAGGAAACCAGAACTTGGTCTCATTTCTATGGGCTGGGCCGTTAATCCCAAACTAGAAAACTAAGCAATGTGCAGAATACCTAGGGTTTTCTGCAAGTGGGGAAGATGCACCTACGGAGACGCCTACTAAGCAAGCTGTGCATGTGGTCAGTGTCAGAGAAGTAGTTCATGTGGAAACAAAGCTGCAAGAAGTCTGATCCACAGGGAGATTCCTGTCCCGTGGTTTTACGGGAGACCCTTCATCTTCTGTGCCTGCCGTTCAGAGGTGCCATAGCCGCAGTCAGATCTCAGTGAAGCTCAGCAATGTCCTAGTCTGGTGCCCTGGAGAGAATCTGCAAACGTAGAAAGCGTGCTCCTGAAGGACCCAGAAGGCAGAGGAATGAACGCAAAGAGCATTCCCCTATGCTGTACCCACTGCCTAATCTGAATTCTGCAACTTTGCTCCCTCAGCCACGCTATGTCATGCCTTGGTGCCTTCCTGACACCCTGTGACATCTCGGTATGAACAGCTCCTGAGCTGTCAATTTGACCACCTCTGCAGCATGCAAGAGGTTTATAGGACAGTCACCGTTTGTTCTGAAAAGAGAATGTAAATCGTGTTATCTCATCACCTTCAGGAAAACATAACTTTCTCTTCCTTGTGTTCAGTTTCAAACCAGCGATGGCAGCCCTTGTTATCCCATACCTGGACAGCACGGTTTGCATTTTTTTATTTTTTTTTTTTTTAGGATGCTTATTTTCAGACTGCTATCACATCCTCTCCAAAGACACTTTTTTTTTGTTCCCTGCCTCACTATTAACATGCCCTGGGACTGTCAGCAGCAGAAGCTCCTTTTGGTTGGGCTCTTGAGAGTCTTGAGAATCTCTTCACAGTCCTCAGTGCAGTGTTGGCCCTCATGAAGAGGTACCTTACTGCAGGTATTTTTATTTTTTTTTACCTAAAGAGTATCTCCTGTGCGTAATGACAGAGGGAACGACTGTCTGTGCCTAGGTGTGCATGCCCACATGGCTTGTGGATCATTTATCCCTGTGACTGATCTCTGCTAGGCAGCTCTTCTCTCAGTTGGGTTTCTGCCGTGCAAATCTGCAAGGGTGTACAGTTTTTCTCTCCCCAGATATTGTCATCGCTGGGGCAGATGCTTAGATAGACAGCGCACAACCATAGTCATCCGTTGGGGTGTCACTCCTAGTCTGAAGGGGTATTCTTGCACACCAAGAGGGCCTGGGGCTCAGGGTGATAGATTATCCCTTTTTAGGGGATTTTTGTTCCACTGGTGGATGTCACATTCAGGGTCTGAGGATGAACAGACATCCCAATGTTTATATAAATTAAAAAAGGGGAGACAAAATCTCCCCCCACCTCAGTAAGAGGATGGGTTGGTTTGTGGAACGGGTGCATTGATCCTCAGACAGACTTTTTAAACAGTGCATCCCATGGGATTCCAAAACAGAGTGCCAAGGTGGAGCACCCAGCTTAGTTTGTTTTGACCCAGGTGACTCTTGTTAACTTCTAAAGGAATGTGTCTGCTCCTGGTTGGTAAGATAGACACCCTGGGAGTGTTATCCAGACTTCTGCAAGATACCGCACTGGAGTGCAGGCTGCCTTTGAAATGTCCTGCAGCCACTGGTTTTCAGTGATTGGTCTCTCTGCTGCTGGTTTGGACTTTGCTCTGGAGTGTGTGCATGGACAGGCACTCAAAAGCAAAGCAGTGAATGAGTTGGTAAAGAAAATTTACTAGAAGACTCAAAATAAAATGTAAATATATCAATTAAAATTGCAAAATTCATCATCTTACTGGCAAATTGGTAGATTCTCTGAAAAGCATTGTCCACATGCATGTTCTGGATCCTGCCACTTCCCTAAAAACTGCTGATATTTTGTGGTTGAAGGAAAACTAAGAAGCAAGAACAAACACACACTTTTTGTTGTTTGGTTTTGTTTTTTTTTTTAATTTTTATTCTGGGTGCTGGGTAGAAAGGAAGGGTGTATAGTCCAAGTGCTGTAAAAAATATATCTGAGCTTGAATGCAATGTGTATGTTAACAACACATCTCAGAGAGGTAAGTTACGCTGTTGCCGAGAGACAAGGAAGTACGGTCCTAGTGAAGGTTACCGGTGGTTTCACGTGGTGCTTATGTTAACAGTAGACCAAATTTTTCAAATTCCCTTTTGAAGGCCTTACTAAATATGTAGAGAAATAGTGCTGGGTATTTCATTTGCAGTTCCTCTTGTAGTTTTTTTTTGGTGTGTCCTTCAACATACCTGTTTTTGAAGAACACCATAAGAGTTAGGAATTTGTTCTTCCCAAGTGAGAATAATTCATGCAGCATGGGGAAAACCTACTTCTTTCTGTATATTTTTTTCCAATGGAGAGGCTGGACTTGATTCCAGAAAGAGTTTGAGGATCTTTCCTCCCCAAACTCTGTTCTTCCAGTGGTAATAAGTGACTCAGCCATGGACCTCTCTGTCTCTTCCTCTGTATGCTTTGGACCTTGAGCACGACGCTCTCCAAAAAGAGATCTTCCAGCCCTCCTCTGTCAGCTTTCCCAGGAACACAATCTGAGAGAGATTTTACAGAATGCAGGTGGAGCAGCTCTTAAAGACCTGCTAGACAATGCATAAAAAGTCTGCATTGGTCTTGGATTTGAGGATGGGGGAGATTGCAGAGACATCTGCAAGGAGGTCCCTTGCCTTTGCCACTAGAGTATGTGCCTGTCTCGGGACATCACAGTCTGCGTTGCATTGTCTCCAAGTCTGAAAGAAGAAGTTTTGCTGGGAATTTCCTCTCCTTCACCAGTTCTAAGTTGAGATTTCTGGACATCTGCGTCTGCAGGGATGTTTATGAAAGATCAGTTTGCATGTTCATCGAGTTCTCACTAGATTGCTTCTTGCTCTGGCCAGTCGTTAGCCTAAGCTGACCTGTCTGCTCTTCAAAGCCAGGCTTAATTCCTTTCCTGTTCTTGCTCTGTCAGTGTAAAACAGCGATATAGTTCTAGTTATTTTTTGTGAATCAGTTGTTTACTATAACAGAAAGGGTAATCCTTTTCTAATCCCCTTCTTTCTTCCAGACTTCATTTAGTTTTTCATCAGACCATGTTAGGTCTATCTGCCTTGGCAAAGAAACAAAAAATACTATAGGAGAAAGGTCAGGACATCTTGCTTAATGTGACTGGTTTGTGCTGTAGCAGAGTTAAAATATGACATCGTGATGGCTCAGGCTTTCTCAGAATGTTTTTTTAGAAGAGTATAAAAAATTCATTTGAGTGGCTTCAAGTAGGGGACAGGTTAGAGCTCCACTTGTTATGGAAAAAAAAAACAAACCCAAAACAATCCCTCTGGGCGTTTTCCATGACTTTGGACTTTTTAGCAAGGCCAATGACAGTTAAATAACACTTCTTTTTGTCACAGGGTTATTGCTGTTGTCAGCTCTCCAAATGTTGTATATCCCACATTAGGTTGGACCTAAGCAGCAGATTTCCAAACTTAGGTGAAATCTGAATTACCAGTAACACAGCTGTGGTACCGCTTCGCTCGAGCAAGCTCTAAGCCTTAGATGAGAGGTTCTGACTTGCATTACAACATGCCTGCTGCGCTCAGTCCCGACAGTCAGGCAGTGTGTCATGAGGTTGGTCCCAGAGCTCAATCGGTTCCAAATCTGGAGAACACAATAACTGCACAAAAAAAAAAAAAAAAAAAAAAAAAAAAAAAAAAAACACTAGAGCTCTTAGTGGCTTTTGAAAGAGCTAGATTCTGTTCTGTGCCAGAAATTACTCATTCAGAGGCTTTCTCATTCAACTGCATTTCCAGCTCTTAGATATTTCTGAAAGGATAAAATGCGATGGAGCCTTGAGAGCCTCTGTGTTACTGCAGTGTGCAGTCAAAACCAAGGATCTGACTGCACTGACGCAGGAGAGAGAAGACAGGAGTGAAATTGCTCTTTTTCTAGTGATGAGAGTGCATGGGGCAGCCACCTGGTCATCACACCACCCGGCAGTATTTCAGGATGCATTGCCCTGCCCACCCTGTTTTTTGGTTTCAGCTAAGGGAATATTTTGGAAACCTACCATCCCAAAATGAGGGTGGGAGGAGAATAACGTGAAATGTCCTCAGAGGTGGTCTCCAAACTGCTGCTTGTCCTGGTCAGATTAATCCTAAATGTAAAAAAAACTTTTCTTCAAGGTAAGAAGTACGGATTTAGGTATAATGGAGCTCTAGTTTTTAACCTATGTGTAAATTACTCTTCTCTCTTTGTGTTTGAAGAGGCTTTTTTTTTCCTCTTACCCATCTAAATTAAATGTTGTTCCTTTTTGCTGCAGCTATTCATAGTCTAAAGTTGAGTCGCAACCATGTGGACTGGCACAGTGTGGATGAAGTGTATCTTTACAGTGATGCAACAACATCTAAAATTGCAAGAACTGTTACACAAAAGTTGGGGTTTTCCAAAGGTAATATTTCTCAGAGTTTGTAAAGAATATTGTAAATACCAGTATTTTAAGTTTGTTACTTTTAACGCTAGAAGGAGATTTCAAGTTTGAAGTTTTAATGTGTGACTAGCCCACTTTGGCCATTGCAGTTTTTACAGAAGAGTGTATCAGGGTCCTTAGGTTGTTGTACGTAATTGTAACTAGATGTGAATAGGCTATGACTTATTTTTGTTACATATTTTATTACTATTTTGGATGCAGCAATTAGCATTACATAATAAGTATATGGAAATATTACAGTGGCAGAGTCTAGCAGCTACGATGTAAGAATTACAGTTCCCTTTGCAACCTTAACTTCACCGCTGTGTACTTGCATACTGTGATGGATTCCGTACATACACGACCGTACCTTCTCCTCTTGCCAGCTCTTGCTTTTTTTCAGTTCATTAAACAGATATATGAACTGAGAGGAGGGGTGAAGCACTTAGGCAGAAATTGTTTCCAGTAGGAATCCAGGCTCATTTAAACTCAAAACTACCACTTATAAAGCCAGCAAGGCTGAGATGGTTGGAAGAGAGGATGGTCTCTCTCAAGCAAAAGGCAGATTTCTGCCAACCTAGAAAATTGGAACTTGTCCTCTCTGTGGTGGTGCTCCTATGCACTGCCGGACAACTACAAGAACAAGATCATACACACCTGTTTTGTTCCTTGGTTTCTGAAGAGGCAAAATCAGGTAACAGGTTTGGCTTTAATCTCCATGTTCTATAATTAATGCCCTCTTACCCGACAGGGCTGTTGGGTGGGTACTTAATTAACATTTGCCAAGAATTAATATAATTCAATGCTTCAGTTCCAGAAGAAATGAAGTATTCTGTATCCAGAACATTATTTGGATAGTGTGTAATAAATAATAAGTAAGATCTGTCCTAAACAATTTGGGGGGAGAAATATCAAATAGAAGCCTGCTTAGTAAACAAAACCTGTCCTGTGTAAAAACTTCCCTTAGCATTTTTGTAGTGTTTTCCTCCTCCTTAAAAACAAAACCAAATTGTTTGTTTCAATTTTTGTGGTGGGGAATGATGCTGCCTTCCTCTGCCTGGCCATCCGCAGGGGTTGCTGGGTTCGTGGGCAGCCAGCGCCGGTGCAGGGCTGTGGTCCTCACTGTGGGTCTGTCAGTAGAGGGGGAACGGAGACACGCTGTGCCGGTGGGCTTCTCACGCCATCAGCAGGGAACTGAGACAACACCCGGGTTTGCCCTGGGTAATTGGTTTTTGGTTTGGCCACTGAGCTGGAGAATGAGTGGGGAAATTTGAGGTTGGATCAGCTTGAAATAAAACATAAGTTTTCCCCGTCAAAATGAAAATTGTAAAGCTTTTCAACCAGCTCTCTTAACTGGGTCAGAGAAAGAATGACAGCGCTTCTCAGTTTTGCGGCCAGATCGCTTCCATGATCCTTCCATGCTGTGGAAGGAAGGTGGAGATGTAAGGAAGTTGAATGATTGAGACGCACAGAAGAAGGGTATTGTGTTGTAAAAGTGGATGGACAGTTATACAACTGTTTTTTAAAAAGGTGTTTTTCAAAACATCTCTGAAATAAGTTGTCTTTACAGTGGAAATGGCCTAGTAATACACTGATGCAATTAATATCACCTAGTTGCTCAAATCTCTCAGGAGTTTAAAATTGCAGATATTTAAAAATACATGCTATTCCTTTATGTGTAATCTTATTTTCAAAATACTTTAATGTATTGGTCTGAGACAAGTCAAGCTTCTGTCAACATATAAGACCGTTGCACTTCGTAGAATGTAACTGATCTAGGATAATGTTTTTTCTACAGCTTCAAGTAGTGGGACAAGGCTACATAGAGGCTATGTAGAAGAAGCTACGTTAGAAGACAAGCCACCACAAACTAGTCACATTGTGTTTGTTGTGCATGGTATTGGGCAGAAAATGGACCAAGGAAGGATCATCAAAAATACAGCTATGTGAGTGCTTCGTAATATTTGCAGTACCAACTCTAGCCTGAATATAAGGCTGACGTTATAAATGACGGCAGACCCTTTGGTTTAAGCTGTATCTTTTCCCGTTTCCTTCTCCTCCTCTTCCTCTCAGTCATTAGTCTTTATATCGCAGGTACACTACTTTATATGTTAATTCAGATGTATGGACTCAGTGAGAGCAGCTGCAAGCCAGAAGAGCAAGAAAAGCAAAGATATATTCTGTTTTCATGACCAACACTTGCGACTTTTAGGGGACTGGCCTGTGAGTTTCTGGCAGCTGTGGTCAGTGACTTTGCTGAGCGGGGAGAGGTTTTGCTTTGGTCGAAATCAAGGGGAATCTCTGTTGTTCCTGCTGGTTGCCAGAATAGTGGAAGAGTGAAGCACCTCGAGTACTGTGTTCAGTTTTGGGCCCCTCACTACAAGAAGGACATGGAGGTGCTGGAGCGTGGCCAGAGCAGGGCAACGAAGTTGGTGAAGGGTCTAGAGCACAAGTCTTATGAGGAGCAGCTGAGGGAACTGGGGTTGTTTAGTCTGGAGAAGAGGAGGCTGAGGGGAGACATTATTGCTCTCTACAACTACCTGACAGGAGGCTGGAGCTGGGGGGGGGTCGGTCTCTTCTCCCCAGTAACAAGCGATGGGACGAGAGGGAACGGCCTCAAGCTGTGCCAGGGGAGGTTTAGGTTGGGTATTAGGAAAAACTTCTTCACCCAAAGGGCTGTCAGGCCCTGGCACAGGCTGCCCTGGGAAGTGGTTGAGTCTCCATCCCTGGAGGTATTTAAAAGCCGGGGAGATGTGGTGCTTAGGGCCATGGTTTAGTGGTGGGCTGGGCAGTGATAGGTTGACGGTTGGACTCGATGATCTTAAGGGTCTTTTCCAACCCTAACAATTCTATGATTCTAAGTGCATACTGGTAAGAGAAGGGAAATGGGGAGTTAGCAGGAATGTTGGCATTCCTAACAGGACAGAGTTCTTTCATACAGTTGGAGGCTATTGCTGTGAGTCTGCTCATCGAGCTCTGTGCATAGGTGCCTGCTAAAAAGTAAAACATGATTGAAAGCTTGCTGGATCTTTTCATTGCATGTCTTTTGTGAAGACTGGTTTGCAAACGGCTTTTGGTTTGACACCTGAGCTAACTCAGAAGGCCAGTTAGGGTGCTGGTGAATGGGAAGAGAAACTCCTGAGCTGTTGAGAATGCTGTACCTGAAAAGATTTTTTGAATATTAAAAGAAATTGTGAAGTTGTGATGACAGCTTTGCAGGGGACAAGGTGGTGTTACGGAGTGCTTAATTAGCTGAAAGAAGAGGCTAAAAAAGCGTTAATTGCAGATCTGTATTGCGCAGATGGTTTAGTATGCGCGTCCCAAATCGTTCCATGTTCCATCAGAGTTGATAGAAATAGCGACATACCCAGTGACTCCAGTGAAAGTGTGCGTAGAGCTGGGATTGCTGGTTTCGTGGTAAGAGCTTTGCGAACCTCCCTTTAAATCCAGAATGGCACTGTAGGTCGGTGCTTATGTGCCATCACCGTGGTGTGTACCATCGTGTCAGCAGGCTCTTGCGTTCGTTCAGCTGCTTGTTCCACTCCAGTGTCCTCTGGTGTGGTAGAGTAGACCTCTTGATTGCACTGCTGTGTCATTTGCCATCTCAAAGCAACAACTTGCTACTCCCTGCTCCCCTTGTTCTGGCACTTCACTGCTCTGCTATTCGTGTTGTTTAAGAGCAAGCAATCAAAACCAAAGAGAAAAGGATCCACAGCCATTGATAAAAAGCTGAAATTCGTCACCAAAATAAGTGTAAAAACTTAAATTTTTGTAGGAGGCAATTACACTGGAAATGCAAATACCCTAAATATAAGTTGCTGGTTTAACAGCAACGAGAAATAAAGCTTCCACCTTGGAATCATTGAGGTTTTCTGCTTTTTCTTTCTCCCTACCCCATATCGCATTGAATATACATACAGAGGTTGTATGGGTGGATTCACTTCAGCTCAGGACACAGTGCATAGGTGTTCATTCCATAAGAAGTCCTGCTTTAATTGACAGCCCATTATGTGAAATCTTTTCTCTAAAAGAGAAACAAGACTTTTTGTGCTGCAGTAAATCTCACTCATATCCTCAAGAAATATCAGGCAGTATTGCATAGCCTTTTAAAATGCTAATTAGTGGCATAAATTGTGTGTTCTGTACAAAATCTACAAATGAAAGCATCATTTTAGATTGAAGTCTCTTTTTTTCTTTTTTTTTAATAGCTTAAAACTTACCAGTGAGGAAGATCCCATATGTTCGAGGAAGAGATTTTAGAAGAAATGTCTGCCAGGCCAGCACAATGGCAGCTCTCACAAGCCGTACTAGCACTTTCTGTTAGCGCTTTCATCCATGATGTGTGTGTGTATTTTTAATTTTTTTTTTTATGTTCTTTTATTAGGGACACAGGAAGTCAAATGTTGCCTTTTGAAAAAGGAGAAAGCAGATAAGGAGAAATACTTTTTGACCCTTAGCACTTTAAAGTAGAAGCTAAGGAGAAAAGACCTCAGTGGTTTGGTTTTTTTTCCCTTTTAAATGCATGTTCTTCAGTAGGAAACCTGTAGTTGCAGCCATCTGTAACTTAAGGCATAGGTCTGCCCATCAGTGCCACCACTCCTTTCTTCCCTCATCAATAGCTGGGTACCACCAGCAGATGTAGAAGGCACTGTCAGTCCTCAGAGCTCACCATGTCGTGGGCTGCATGCAGCTTTGAGGGACTTGGATGTCACCTGTGGTATACCGTGCTGGTGTGGGAACCCTGGGGTAGGTGGTGTGTGCGTCCCTTAGAAAGGGAAAGTTGCTTTTGGTTTAGGTCCCAGGACATCTGGCAGGACACGTTTCTCTGCAGAGAGCCACCAGCCCTCTCCGTGGACTCTGGGGAGAGAACAGAGACGAGGCAGGTTGGACAAGGCAATCTCCATGACACTTTCCATTTTTGTGGTACGGTGCTTGGAGGGACTCTGGGATCTCCAAAAGGGAATACTTGTTCAGGTGCCTTCCCTTTCTACCATCCACAAAAAAACTGCTTTGTGCATTTTCTCTTTGCCACGTACAGTTACTGTTGCTTCTTTGGGGGTTCAATCTACCCTGGGATAAAATTTTTGTATTTATTTCAACCTGTGTGAGAGCAACACTTCAGTTCATAGTACAAAACCAGAGCCTCACTTGAACGAGTGGTCCTAGAAGAAAGAAAAACAAAGAAAAGTGCAAAAATACAGCTTATAACACAGACATGGAATACTTTGTCTGTAACCCAGGCTGGTGAGACCCTACCAGAGCTCATTCGATAGGCTCAGTCCTCAGGTTACCACCTCGAGAAGAAATTGGTGCAGCTCACATGATGCATCTGCATCGTTAGGCAGATCCTGTTGGTTACAGAGGTGAAAACAGAGCTCTGCTTCCAGGGTAATTTAAAATTATATGCACTAATTTCATTAAGGAATGGAGTTCAATCTAATCATTAGCTTGGTTAGATGCTATCGTCGCAGGGTGTCCT
Organism: Nipponia nippon; assembly: GCF_047370975.1. NCBI lineage: Eukaryota > Metazoa > Chordata > Aves > Pelecaniformes > Threskiornithidae > Nipponia > Nipponia nippon. The sequence goes on from NW_028262302.1 coordinate 28,399,894, forward strand.
GCAAGTAGGTAAATGGAAAAGGTGCATTTTATTGATGCTCGAATGAACAGGTCTTGAGTAGATGTGACACGATTTTCTTTCTTCACAGTGTAGTTAAACACGTTTATTAGCTAAATGGAGCACGGCAGCTGGTACAACAAGCTGCTCCTGTCAGTGCTGATATTAACTGCAGAAGTCGTCTGGGAAGAGACAGTACCTCCTCCAGGCTGGAACAGTGATTCAGCTGGCCTGACGTGAACAGAATGATGTGCTGTGAGCTGCTTCGGTAGCATAGGGATGATTGCTGAAGGAAGAAGATATTATATTCTGTACTCCTGTGAAATATAAATTAAGACATTATGGCATAATTGGAGGGGGTTTTATTTGCCATCAGATGCAGTATTCTGTCATTACTAGGTTTCTGATAAGGTACAACGTTAACTTTTAAAAAAATCATTTTGGGATAGCCTCTTAATTGTACTGTATACACTTTCATACTGTTAATTGGAATATTTTTTTTCACTGAACCCTAGTCTCTGATTTTGCTGAACTTGTGCTTCTAGATTATGGCAGGGGGTGGGATGGCGTTTCTTACATGTGTTAGAGTTTAGGAACGTTACTATCCATGTCTCCAACCTCATTTAAAAAAAATCCTGTTGTTTTACCTAACTTAGGTAAAGGTCAGACCTTTAGGCTGGCGCTCTAAATTTCCTCAGCTCCTGTGCGTGAAAATTGAATGAAGCAAATGTTTTGTGTATTTCCATAATAGCTGTAATGTTGTGACGCTTCTTGGCTGCTTTTACCCTAAAGCTGGTGTCTGGCTGCCTCTGCCTGAATCTCCTGTTTTGGTTTGAAAATTACATTTGCCTGTGCTGCTGCTCATAGCACAAAAATTGCTGTCTGCACAAGCAACGTCATCTTGGCGTTCCATAATCACCAATTACATTTTTATTGCAAGTCCCATTAGAAAGCATTTTAATTGTGGATTATCATTATAATAATTACTTCAGAATAGCTATTTTGGTAAATTTCCAGTGGTATGCAAGCCCTTACAGAGTGCAGAGCCCTTACAGAGCCTCTCCGGGGCCTTTCAGTGCATCAAATGTGCGCTGCTGGAATCTTAAATCAAGATTTCCTGTAAAATTTTTCCTATAATTTTTAGCTTTTCAGATATTTGGTAGTTTTGCTTATTTTCCATTTAAATGCTTGTATTGCATTAAATACATATCACATGCTTGTTTTCCAGTCTTTGGTGCTGGTAATAATTCTGAAATTAAGTATTGTAAGTAAATTGTCTTACAGGTTTCAACTTGAGCTTGTCTTGCAAGCTAAATGAGAAGTTCAGCCCAAGAGGTAAAAGGTGATAGTTAGGGCATTAAATACTTTCATAAGAGCTTGTTTTGTGTACATCTATTAATTATCTAACAGATGACTGCATATTGGACAGAAGCTGTAACAGCCTGTGTAAGACTTGGATGTATCTCTAGATCTGTTCTCGTTCCTGTCCTCCCTCCAGCCCTCATTTCTGCCTGGTGCTGCCCTTTCCCTGCCCACATGAGCACGACTGTCTGTACGGTCCCATTGTAAACTGGATCACTGCAGTTGGTCCAAAAAACTGGAACCCCATCTGGAAGATCGGAGTGTCATGGAATCATAGAATATCAGGTTGGAAGGAACCTCAAGGATCATCTGGTCCAACCTTTCTAGGCAAGAGCACAGTCTAGACGAGATGGCCGAGCACCATGTCCAGCTGAGTGTTAAAAGTGTTCAGTGTAGTGGAGTGAACCACTTCCCTGGGGAGATTATTCCAATGGTTGACTGTTCTCATTCTGAAAAATTTACCTCTCATGTCCCATCGGAATCTCCCTGGGAGTAACTTGTACCCATTACCCCTTGTCCTCACCATGGGACTCCTTGTAAAAAGGGAGTCTCCATCTGCTTTGTAACTACCCTTTAAGTACTGGTACATGGGGACGAGATCACCTCTAAGCCTCCTTTTCTCAAGGAAAAGTGAGGAGTGAGAGGTGAGGAGGCAGTGGATGACAATGGGGACAGAAAATGCCTCATCTGCTTTATGCCAAAGCCAGCATCTCGCTAAGGGGCAACCTTGCCACCGTTTGGAAGGCAGTGCTGGGGAGGGAGGCACTCACACTTGAAGCCCCCGGCTCGCCATAGGCTTGTCTGGGCGATCCCATAATCAAATAACCAAGCATCTTGAGTTCCTTTGATCCTGCAGAGTCCCATTCTTCTTGACAAGGGTGAAGTGTGAGTCACGATCGTGCTTACTTTGGTTGCATCCTAGAATTTCCACCTTTCTCTGGAAGTAAAATGAGTCTGCAGATGGCCTAGAGCAGCGGTCTTAATGTGCTCTGGTCTGAGAGCAGATGAATCCCTGCAGAACAGTGGCAGAAGAGGACTTGTGTCTTGCAGTTGCTCTTTGAAAGCGGCCTAGAGTAAGACTTGAGTTTGCATTTCTGCGGTGCAGCTAAGCTTTTGAAAACAGCCTCCCTTTCATTTCCCCTGGCTTGAGCAGATCTCAATTTTTATTACTCATGCCTGCTACTCTCACTTCGACTTACCAAATTTAGCTTACGCCAGCCCTGAGTTTCCTCAATAACTCGTGGTATTATTTCCTCAAGGAGGCTGCCCTCCATTTGGGGGAACTGCAGAGTGGTGAAAGCAGTTGGGGAATGCTTCAGAGCATAATTGACCAGTTGTGTGACCAAAAACCAGGAGTAGATCCACACGGTTTTGCAGGCAGTAGCGAGAGTTTAGGTTTTTTTGTGGGGACATCTCATTGCCCTATCTCTTAAATCAAGAGTTCAGAGTAAGAAGTTGGCTGGTGTAATGCTTTTTAAATTAAAAGACCATTCCCTTTTTCTTGGCTGTGGATCATCTGACTGAAGAGAGTCGGCAAAGATGACTTGGGAATAAAATGAGTAACATCTTTAAGCCTTCAGGCATTTTGCTCTGTTACCAGCTATCAAGGTCATTTTATAAAATTTGTGAACTAGCTGAAGCTAACTTGTTTGTAGCTCTCCAGTTTTTAGTGTAGTATTTGTGAATGCTCCACAAGAGTCAAATTAGTAGCATAACACAACAATAATCGTAGTTATGTTAATATATCCCTGGAATAAAGTTGCTTAAGCAAGGATGTATATCTGTGAAAATATGGTTTTATTATTTATTATTTCAATCGGAGAAAGGCAGCAAAGCACGTTTTATTTATGGTGAGTCTGAAAGTATTTTCAGGCCGTTACTTCATGCATGAAAATAACTATGTCAAAATGCTTTCTAAGGTATGCGTTGCATCTGCACCTGAGTGATTTTTTTGCTTAGAAAAATAATAAATTTTAGTTGTTACCATGTGTTTTGATGTATAGATTTAAGTAGTTGTTGCTCTGGGGTCAATATTTCAACATCCATTTGTATTGGAAAGGAGAAGAATTCTCTGCCTGTTTAAATGAGGATTTATTACTTCAGTTGGTGTTAATTTAGCAAGTGAGTAGAGGGACTTGCCATCTAATAAAATAGCTCAAAATATTTATTTTTAAAAAGCCAGAAGAAGGGAAATAAAGACTTTATAGCAGAACAGATAAGCACGTGTAGAGCAGGTATATATTCTGGGGTTTTGCATGTGAGCGTGGCCACGTTGCTTGGCAATTACACTGCAATTTTTATTAGAATTTATAATATAAAATCGTTGATCAGGATCGGTGGGAGATGTTGTATAGTTGCCATTTACTGTAAATGAGATGTGTTGCGCTGGGAATTGTTCTGCTGGTGTGTTTTAATGCCTCCATGAGTCTTGTGATCAGCAGATTGGTGTGACATTGCTGCTGTAAAATAAGGAGAGGGAGAGACTAATTGCACCTCTGACAGTATTTGGCTAGTAACGCCGAATTGGATTGCCTCAAGAAAGTTTAGTGGAAGGCAAAAAAAATTAAATGTTTTCCTAATTACATAGTTTGTAATCTGCAAAACTCCGGTCAGTAGTTTGTAATGTTAATCAGCTTCATAAGGTTAGCGTGCAACGCAGTGCATCGTAGCGGAGGAGCACCCTTGAAACGCTGAGAAATGCAGTTGCTGCTTACTTGATTTGACAGCGGTGAGGTGGCAGTGAACAAAAATTTGTTGAAACAGACCTTTTGTGCCCTTCTATCAGAACGTATTTTGCCAGGCCTAAGGGAGATGCACGCAGAGTTGGGTTTTGGTTTTCTAATGGACCCGAGTGCTTTTTTTTGTCCATAATCCGTTCTAGCAGAAGTTTGGGATTATTCTGCCAGAGGCTGGACCGTATCTAGACAACCTCAGCTGACGTGGGGGGGAACCCTCCAGATCCGAATAAAATTAGGTTTTGCATTTCACAAAATCTTGGATGAGGACACAAAAGCTGTGCCAGCTTTAGGAAGGGAGACTTGAAGCTTTTCCCAAAAGCTTTGGCAGAATTACTAGGCTGCACTGGTTTTTTTCCCAACTCATATATCTAGTTTTAGAAAGGAGACTTTTAGTTAAAAAAAAAAAAAATCCTCTGTGTTAGTTGGCCTGAATAGCTTTAGTAAGACCTGGACCTTTTTCAACAGGAGGAAACCCAGTAGCTGCCATTTGAAGATGGGGACGTCAATAGCTCTAATAGCTATTTCTTCATAATGTTTGCAGCTGCTACTGATGTGTAAATATTTTGGATGTTTTTTCCTGCATTATCAGCACCAGGCTATTTACCGGTTCCTTCACTTTAAGTAATTGCTGCTGTGTAGAATTCTGTGCTTCATTCATACAACGTTTCTATGCTTTTACTGCTTTTAATTTAGATTTAGCTGCTTAGCAGCTTTAGACTGCTGCTTGGCAGGTTTCCTGCTAAACTTACTGTTTCTGAATTCATCTTAGCTGGGCACCATCCTCCTTCACGCAGAGCAAGTTAAGCTGATTTGGCAATACCACAGAATTAGTAGCATTTCCAAAGAATATTCATTTAGATTTTAGGTTTCTACAGTTCCTTGTGCCAGCAATCATCTGATTTTTGCTCAGACAGATGTGTTTCTCTTTTGTTCTGGTTGCTCAGGGACTCCAGGAATGTTAATGTATTTACTGAATTTTTATCTCCTTGATAATCTAGAAATTGCGTGCGGCTGAAGTTGGGCTCTCAAACAAGTGTCCGTAGAGGTGGGTGGGGTGGGGTGGCGGTGGGGAGGGTTGTTTTGTGCTTTGCAAGGCTAGGTCAGTTCAGGCCTTAAATCGACCCCGATTTAAGCAGATCCTCTTGCTGATTTTTTTTTTTTTTCCCCTCATCATGGGAAGGACATTCTGCTTTACTTAAACCTTTGCCATCTCGTTGGACTAGAGACTAGGAGATTAGGAGTGCAATCAAACCAGGCTTTAAAAATAGAGATGCTGATTACTTGCATTTCTTGGCTGTTTGGTCAGGCCATCGGTGACTGCTTTGGAAGAAAGCGTGTAAAGGATGCTCCCCTTTCGTCCTTTCCTTTCCTTCCTCAGAAAGTAGGTGTCATTTATGGAAAAGTGTTTTGACTGCCTGCTTCAAAAATTTGGTACGTCATTGATCTGCTTTTTTTAGTAGCATAATGTGCTTTTCCTTTTCCTGAGGAAGACATGCTAAAGAAGAATTAATTATCTTTGTGGAAAGTATTTTTGCAAGGCATTGGCTTTCATACCCCTTCCTCAGTGAAGTGTGTTTCTCTCTTGCTGTGCAGCTGATCAGGCTGAAGTAAAAATGTAGAAGGTCTTTTGCCCAAAGCCACCGTGACATCCCTCTGCAGCCCTCAGGAGCTGAAGGTGATGGCTGCAATCCATCTCTGTCTTCCACCGGGCACGTCTACCTTCAGCCGAAATCCCGCTAGCGAGCTGCGGCCTAATGATGCGACAACTACACTGGGAGATTAAGAACAAGTTCTGCAAATACTTTTTCCTTTTTATCTGTATTGTCACCTCTGGTGGCAACCTCGTGGAGGAGGTTTGGGCAGCTCCTGACTTCGTCTTGCAGCTACCTGCTGTGTGCGGCTGCCTTGGTTTTAAAAGGGGGCTGAAACTCAAGACAGGAGTTTGGCAGAGCTGTCCATAAGGGATCGCCATGTCGGTGCAGACAGTGTTTTGCTCATCAAATGGAGCAGCTTAAGCGATTACTGTCTCAGGTGTTGGTGATTTAAGCTAAATTGTCTCATTTCTATTGAATGAGAGATGAGGAACATTAATATAGTCAAGGAAAGTGTCTCAGCTAGGGGGTTAAACTTACTAAACCACGTTTGGACTGGTAGAAGTACAGATGGGAGATTAATGTCATCACACCTGTGGTTGTAGCACTCATCAAAAGGGGTTTGCTCTGAAAATAGGAAAAAAAAAAATGTTGAAACTCTGGGCTTTGCCTCAGAAATAAAAAACCATCTGATGCTTGGAACTGGGAACCAGCTGCTGGAAACCCAGCACTGCTGCCCCTTGGTCGGATTTAGTTTGTCGTGCTCATCTTCAAAAACACTAATGCCATTGGGAGCCAAGACTCATGTAAAGGAAAGAAAGGAAAACAGACTGTTTTCTCAGTTTGGTTGCTGAATGTTTTTGATAGAATGCATGGATATTTTACTATCTTGTATAATTTCATGCTGGTTTTCATTTTTTACTGTTGGGTCTTTCACACGACACAAGTAAAGTAAAATTTTTAAAAGAATATAACATACCGTTATTCCCCTTTACCCCTAAACAACAGAGAGGGTCAGATATACTTTGAGGTTTAGGTGTTTTAAGTTTCTCGCATCCGTTGGGAGAGATGCATCAATGTTCATGTTCAGATACGCTTTGAAAATGAAAAGTCTTTTAAAAGGGCAGTTAGCCTGTCCATCTGCTACTCCAAGTTGAAATGCTAATAAATGGTCCTGTTTCTCCCTCTGAGAGCTCTCAAGGCTTCCAATTTGAGATGCGAAATTAAAATAAAATTCTGACTTTTCAAGCAATATTTTTAATAGCTTTCTTTGTGTTTAAAAGCACTGAATTGTCTTCCTTACATACTGGTCTAAATGATTGATTTCAGTGGATTCAGGATTTCAAGGCAGTGGTAAAATTCTTAATTTTCAGATCGCATTCTACCCCAAGCCCACCAGAGGTATTGATATCTTTCAATTCAATTTAGGTGGTTTATGTTAAGGCCATAGTATAATACACTTAGTTTTTTAAACTTTTTTTTGAGCATGTAATGCGCAGAATTTTTCATTGTATGAGAATTTAAGTACTTTATAACAAAAGCATGAGGTGCAGTAATTACCTGTGTTCGTTAGCATGCGTTGCATACTCGAAAAGTAGTAATGCAAGAAATGTGTTGTTGCTGGATGCATTGGCTTTATTTGATAAGAGCACCACTAGTAGTCTTTACTGGAACATCTTCTTTTTTTTCTTTTTTATAGGATGCGAGATACTGCAAGAAAAATAGAAGAAAAGTATTTTTCCAATCTTGCAACGCACGTTGAATTTCTTCCAGTTGAATGGAGATCAAAACTTACCCTCGATGGAGGTAGATTACTTGGTTCTTTTGCTGTTCCAGTAGCTGCAGTCTGCAAAATTGTCCCCATAAGCTTCATGCCGTGTTCTCTGCACGTGCCTGGTTTGGATTTTATCATTCTCCTGCATGTAACTGAAGTCTTTTTGGTTTTTTCAGACACTGTGGACTCCATTACTCCAGATAAAGTACGAGGTTTAAGGGACATGCTGAACAGCAGCGCGATGGATATCATGTATTATACAAGTCCTCTTTACAGAGATGAAGTAAGTGTGTGTTTATGTTAGTTTTACTAGAGCAGGGTGTAGAGGCTGAAACAAACTGGCCTTAGGAATGTAAGCAACGTCTCCTTCTGAGAGGCCCTGCATAAAGAATACTAACACCTTGCAGGTATGTAATGGTCATCCATTAGTAACAGTAATCAAAACACAGTTTTAAGAGTGAGAGTAGAGAAACAGCAAAAAGTACAATCAGTGTTGTTTGTTTAGAGCAGAAATGGCAGTCTAAAATGGGTCTGTATCAGCAGCTTAGAAATGGGTAGGGTTTTTACAGTGTTTTCATGCATCTGCATATTCAGAGCAATGGGAGTCCGTAGAGCCGAGATTCTTCTTACCTCTTGCAAAAGCTGTGGACATTTGCGTTTCGTTTGTGTCAGATGGGATGGCAGCATGTGTATGCACGCCCAGGCCAGTTTTTATGCGTTTGTATACGCTTTCCTTGCAGCAAAAGCAAGACAGCCCTCAGTTACCTGTTTGTTAGGGGACTGTTCATATAGTGGAAGCTCCCATCTTTCCTTGCCATATCTGTGTAGGCACATGTGTGCTTTAGTCCGTGTAGCTGTAGAGTGACCCCGTTAATCAGAGGGGAAAAGCCTTGGGTAAGTGATAGTCTGTAAAATACATACAGCACATCACCCCGGTAGCATTGTTCCTGTGGCACACTTGCTGGAAGACCCTGGGGATCAGTTTTAGGATCAGTTTCTGTAGGAATTCTAGGGTTTTTTTCTGTATTTACTACGTTATGGATGGAGCAATGGGAATTTTTTTGCAGCCTTGGTGCTCTGTGCATGGTTAGGCTGGGGCAGGGGAGAGCGACTTTCAAAGTTTACCGGTGGATTTGATGCTACCTTTCATCAAAATTAGATATGTATAAGTCCTTTAGACTGGCAATATAATTTTAAACCCTGAACTACCTAATAATACTTCTTTTCCTGATGGCAGCAACAATGGTGAGATCACTATGAGCTTTTTAAGCTTCCAGCACTAGCAATTGGTGTACCCAAAGCTGCACCTCTTATTGCTCAGTGATCCAAAGTTCATTTTTCAGGACTCCGGGGTTCTCCACTGTGTATCACGTTTCTCTGTCTGTTGTGCAACAGAGGCCAGCATGAACTTTTGTGGCAAGCGATGAAAACTTCTCTGGCAGCTCTAAAATAGATTTTTAAACTGCATTAGAGGCTTGGCATCCGTGGGCATCTTATGGGAAATGGATTAGCGAGTAAAGTTCAGGTATGCTGGCCAGCAATGCATGAAAAATTCAATTCATTGCTCAGTAGAACTGAAGTTTTGCAGGGTATATCACCATCCCTCAAGTACAAGAATTGACAAATAAAATGTGTGCTGTGGCTGTGCTTAGATCTGATTACAAAAGACTAAGTTGTTTTCATCACTGAAGCAAGTGAATTTTCTTGAAATGTTTGCAACAAGTTGATCATCACCTTACCATGTTCAGACTGCATGGATAAATCTTACTGTTTTCTCAAAGTTGTACAATTGGAATTGCACATATTTGTCCAAAAAAGAAAGTGCTATTACAAATGAAATGTTAAAGCCTTGAAGAACAGGTTTCTGAAATGCGTCTTTGGTGTTGCAGCCAAAACGTTTGGGATGCAGGTTTTCTGGGTGTTCATGCAGCTCCAGAGTTGGTGTTCTGCCAGGGGGTTGTCAGGGACGTGACTTCTTGTTTGATTCTGCCCATATGGTTAGGAGTTGTGTAAAGCTCGCAGTCGTTAGTTTTTGCATATTTTTTCACCTTTTATTTTGCCTTTACCTAACAGAAAGGAGACTTGGTTTGGTTTGGGGTTGGGTTGGTTTTTTTTTGTTACTCTGCCTTATGCCATTTTATTTTCTGTGACCTAACTTTGCAGAGTATAAGCACAGTAGTATCAAGTTGAGCATTCTTCTGGAAAAACAGTTGGGTTTTTTCCCCATCTTCAGCGTGGAGCCGTTTTGTGGCGCTTTGCTCCGAGTGCTCGTTCCAGCTCAGAAATGAGCCTTGTCTTCAAGTATTCACGCAGTCACACGTTGCTCAGAATCAGTAATTCTGCTCGCCACTTCATAACGCTGACCCGGTTCTTTGCATACTGTGGGCACTCCTAACACTTTCCATCCAGAAATCCTCAAGGTATCTCAAAAGGAGCTAATTAAACTTTGTTGTGCCCCTGTGAAATAAATTGAGCAGTGAAGTGAGTTGAGCCTAGACAAGAGTAAAGCAAACCTTTCTTGCCTAGAAAGGTTGGACCAGATGGTCCTTGAGGTCCCTTCCAACCTGGTATTCTATGATTCTACGATTAAAGCTGCTATTCGCCTGACAACACTCAACAATACTTTCATATGAATTTTCTTTCTACTTCCAAGGATTTTCCCCACATCTAGAAGTAACGCAACTGCTTCTTTAAAGGTTTTGACCTCTCTTTAAACAAGTCATTAAGGGATTTGCAAGAGGGTAGCTGCTATCTTCTTTCAGGGAGAAGCAGCCTTGTCATATCAGCTTTCTCAGGAGACAGTAGAGAGCTGTCGCAGATGCAGCTGGATTGCTCTGCGAAGCGTTACGGCAGCGTGGTGGATAACCCCCTCTCTGATTTCAAGTATTGTTTCTTCTGCAGCGTGGTAGGAGGATATCCCAAAGGTGCCTCTGACTTCTCACATGTAACGTGGTACCAGGCAGGTATTAATAATTCAGTACAGCCCTAGGAACATCTCAGACAGTCTGGGCTCGGAGTTCAGCCTGGAGGGTGTCTGCAGCCACCGGGTTCAGCTGTGGTGGGTGTGTATGGCTGCAAACAAGTTGTGCTGTGCAGGTCCTCATCTCTACAGTGGTCCATGATGAGTAAAACAGAATCCCTCTTTAAACATTACACAGATAATAAAGAAAAGCACTAAACTGATATTTTGATGCACACCTGCCTATTTCTAAATAAACAATCATTTCACAATTAATTCTGACTTTGCTAGTGCCATCTACGGTAACATAACCTTGGGTTTTAGTGTCTTCAGTGGGTGACTTCATTTCACATCCGTGTCACTGTAGCTTCATATTTCTTTAATAATAAATGGCCGCAACAGATTAAAAAGACTAATTGATGCATAGTAAATTTAGTGTTGTCACCTTCATTAGATTGTTAAGCGCTTATTTTACTGATCTTCACTGTACTTACTTGCAGGCTAATTGTAATTCTGTAAATTATTGATATATGTCTTGGCAGAAAATGCCTTTAGTACAGGATAAATATTATTTACATCTGTCACCCCAAGATCTCTAAAGATTTAGTGCAATAGCCTCAGAAGATTAGGAGGAGATATTTATGGATTGCTTCCTCCGCAGCTGAAGAGCAGGGAAACACGGTGGGTATCGAGCATTTCTCACCCACTGAGGTCAGGAAACGAAGAAGCCAGGGTCTGGGACGTGATGGCTTGAAACGGCTTGATGGTTTGCTATTATACACATATTAAAAAGGGGAATTAATGACTATGCTCTTGAAATCTGGGACAAGTATTAACTTTCGCTAGAGCTTTCATCCCTCTTTGATATGAGGTTTTGCAATGGCAATGTCCTTCTCTTATGCGCTTCTTTCAGCAATAAAAGGCAACCGGTTTATGTGTGTTTGAAAACGAGTGTGATGTGAAGCAGGAAATATTTAACTGAGGCTATTTCAACACTGGTTTTGCTTATTCTGTTGAACCTAAGAGTAAAGGAGCTGCCTGGCAGCACTTTCATGGCTTGCTTAATTCATTTGATTGTTCTTGAACGTATTCTCAACTTTATAAAGTGATATGTTACTGGATCTGCCTGAACCTAAACTTAGTCTTGAACACAGTGACTTGCTTAGAAGTGGGTTAGACTCAGCTTTTCAACAGAAAGAGGGGTACTGAGAGAGAGACTCGGGTCTGGGCAGTCCCGCAGATCCTTTTTCTGTAACATCACTAAGACACGCAGCTATTCCTGTCTGTTCCCACAGCTAAGGCTCGTTCTGGCCTCTCATCTGTTGTTGTGACAATCTTCTGGCCTCCATCAGTGATGCCGTCAGGGAGCACGACAGCTGTTGTATTCTGGAGGGTCAGCAGTCTCCCCATCTCTGCGCTGTGTGCTGGCACGTTCTCCTGGTTCACGTGAAGCAAACACTCCTTGTCTTTGCTTTCGTGGCCCTTTACAATCCATCCTTGAGCTGCAGATCTTCCGTTGGCCTTTAAGGACCTTCTTCTACCTCCAGTTGGCTCGCACACCTTCTTATTGCCTCCTTGCTGAATTTCAAACAAGTTTGCACTTTCTCCTGAAGTTCTCTTGAGCTGCTTGCAAAACTCACTGTTCCTCAGATCTCCTTAAAATTCCTTTCCCACGAAGCCTGCTAAAACAGTCAGGCTATTCAAGCTGGAGGGGGTGCAGAGGTCAGGTTTCCTGCACTCCCTTTTCATATGTAGCTGTCTGTTGTTTTTTTTTTTTTTCTCTTGGGCTTCAAGCTGTTCATGTGAGAAGACTGTCCAGTGGGTGAGGGTCCTGTGGAGACGACAGAGAGAAAAGACCTCAGAAAGCTACAGCAAGAGGGTGGTCAGAGCTGAGAGCAGTCTCGGAAGAGGACAGTCACCAGAGCCCAAGAGGAGAGCAAGTATTTTTGTTGGCTTTGACAGAGCAAAGAGGTTGGGACTGGGGTGCTATAGCCAAGTTTTGGCAGCAAGCAGGTCATTGAGGATTTGAGCAAGAGCAGCGCGAGCTCTGCGTTATTTCTGTGCTCAGGGTGCCAGGAGGGTTGTGTGCTCCTTGTTTTCTTGAAAAAACTCATTTCCCGGAGGCAAAAATGTCATTTTCTACCCTGGTACTTTTGGCGTGCACTGAAAAGTCCCTTTGACCCCACCGATCTGCCCGCTAGAACGGGCAGGGGGTGAAGTTCTTCCTTCTGCCCAGGTCTCCTTGGTGTAGGTCCAGGAGGTGTTTGTCCACCACCCACACAGCCGACTGCCTTCTGCTTTGCAAGAAACAGCCATGCTTATTTACACTGGTGCCTTGCAAGGCTGCTTTTGCATCCGAGGTGGAATGAACAGCTGTTTTGGATGCTGGTGCCAGGGATTTCGAGGTTTGGTTTTTTCCAGCTCAGCGGAGGATGCTGTTAATGTTCTGCGCAAAAGGGCTTCAGCTGAGACAGCCAGCAGCTCTGGATGTTTCACTGCTTACACAGTTACTTGCTCCCCATCGTGATCCAGCAGTTCAGGCTTACCCAGTGCCCAGGAGGTGATTAGAGACACGATCCTTCTGCCCTTATTATCAGCCTTGCCACAGCTCCTTCTGCCTGAGATGACAGTGGTGTCTCTCATCTGACTCAGACTCCCATCTTGTCTCTATAAAACACATGCCCTTGCCACCAGAGTTTCTGAATGGGTGGAATGGGCTGTTATTTTTTGACTTCTTGGAAGCCATATGCCAAGCAGGCATGTAACTGGAAAGCAGAGGGGATTTCTGGCCTGATCAGGTCCGGCAACCCGTTCCTGGGTCGACGGTCTGGTTTTTGGCTTCCCCTCCAATTGCCCGGCTGTCACGCTGGCTCTCCATGAATGTGCAGAAAGAGCATTCCTTACTCTGCCTTAATTTGGTTTGTGAAGGGCATGGAGCATTTAACCTCAGTTTGTCAGAATATAAGCTGATGACTTCTGAGCAACTTAATCCTACGGGCTTGAGTTTCCTTGCAAGGAAGATTTATTGGCAAAACTTCAGCTGATAAAGGGAGCTTCAGGCAACTAGTAATCAATCTCCTTTTCATGAAGCAAAAATGAAACATGTTCCCAGAAGAGCTTCACAGGGGAACAGCACCGTACCACATCTGCTGAGTTGCCCGGTGGTGTTTTTTGTCCGTTCACCCTTTTTTGCTGAGATCTTTGACTGCTGGAAATCAAGTCTCCCCCTCGCCCTTTGGGACCAGACTAGAACACGTAGGAAAGGCATCCATTTCTTGGATGCTGCTCTGTCAAACTGTATCAAAGGCTGTCTTGAGCGTCTGTGCTTCTGCTGGCATGGAGCAGGTCTGAAAATTTAATAGTACATCAGGGCTCTCTCCCCAGCCTGAGAATTGTGGGGTGCTTCATGTGCCTGATTATGACTTGCCATAAAATCAGGCTCGGAAATTTGATTGCATTAAAGGCTTCAGGCACTGCGAAGTCCTGCTTTATTTGTGTTTCATTTTCTGTGGGTATCTGTGACTATTTGCAGTGGTACATCTACAAGGCTTGCAGCATTTTAATCCTGCACTAAACTTTTGCACTGAACCAACTGGTCTGCAAAAGGTGCTTAGGAAATTTTTCCCTAAAAATCAGAACAGGGAGGAAGGACTTTTCTGGGGAGGAAAATAGGAATACTGGAAAACTTTCTGTACCTTTCTTTGAAATATTGCAATGTCCTCAGGCTGATGCTAAAGTAATGCTGTGGTAGAAAGGTCAGCTGGGAGGAAGGGATTTGATATGGCTATTTTTTGAAGAAGTAGGAAATGTTCCCTTTGTTATGGTGGTTTGATCTGTTCGGTAACAGACACAGAAGCGTGCCGCATTTCACTGGTCCTGGAAGAGCCGCGGGTAACGGAGCGGAGCAGAGCAGCCAGCAGATTAGCAGTCACAGCAGCAAGCAGCGTTTGCGGGAGCAGCTGCACAGGAAAAAAAAAATCAACTCAATCGACTGCTGCCACATCTATTCTTTTGTGAGATATTTGAGCTTGTTTAGTCTGTGGGAGAAGCCTTAGGAGATGGTAATATGGGTTGGGCAGAAACTCAAGGAAGCTCTAGCCTTTTTGTGGGGAAAGCCCTAGTGAAAGCCCTTCTGGGGGGGCTGCCAAAGAACAGCGCTGCTGTGGGGGTGGAGAAACAGCTCGTTGTGAATGTTCAGTCCCACTGGTCCCCAAAATGAGGTGGGAACTGGGAGGGAGGAGGCAAAGAGGGGAGGTGGAAAGAGAGAGAGGGGTCTGGTCATGTTGCATTCCGCTATTAAACTTTTTTTTTTCCTGGATGATTCCCGCTTTCCTGTTTTCAGGCAGAAACAGCAGGTGCTTCCTAAGCACATAATAGATCCCATGGACCGGCAGGCGGTGAGGCTTGGGGTTGGCAGAAGCATGAGGGAAACCCGTGGGGAAAGGGCTCCCTTAATCCGGAATTCATGGGTTGTAGGTGCAGCGAGAGCGAGAGACTGCCAGCGAGCTCTGGGTGAGGCACCCTGTGCTTACCACCCAACGGGGAGGTATAGCCATGGAGCAGCCACTCGGGTGTTGCGGTTTTGGGAGGCTGAGGGCGAGTTCTTATTTTGTTGTTTTTTTTTTTTCTTTTTTTTAATTAAACAGACTCCCATAGACCCTTTAGAGAGAGCAGAAAGACAAGCTGTGGATTAAAAAAAAAAAAAAAAAAAAACCAGTTCTTAAAAAGTTGGTTTTAATTACAGTGATGCTGTTTAGGAGAGAAAATTTGATAGGTAGTTATATTTTTCATGTTTCATTTTAATGAAAAAAGTCACCAATTTTAACAAATATAAGCCAATTGGTGTTTCTAGGAGGTATTTTTATATGGAGTGTTAGGTTATATATCAAGCTGTGACTACAAAAGAGGTTCGAAAGCACTTCATGTTACACTTGCTGGGCTAAAGCCCTTTTCAAACCAAGGTTTTCTTTTATGAATTAGAATATTGTATGCTTTTTAAGACTAAGAAAGTAAATCAGGACTGAATATTATCTTAACTTCATATACTGCTTAACCAAATAATTTTTTAGCTGGGGCTTAAAATGAATATGCTGTTTCTTTTCCTTTCTTTTTTTTTTTCTTACTATAGGCCAAAAGATTCCATTTCTAAGCTTAGTACCGATGCAGAACTGTGGGCAAGATGCAAACATCCCTAAGCGCTCACTGCAGGTGGAGGGCTTCTGTTTTTGTCGTAGCAGCAAACCAGACCATTCGTAGTGCCTGAAAATCTGGAGGCTTTACTACAGCAGATCTTCTACTCTACAACTAAGTTAGGGAACCAGTGATTTGGAGTTCAGAAACAATCTCGCTCAGATGATTTAGTTGAATTAAATGCTTGGACTCTGGTCTGCAGAATTCCAACTATGCAGCTATTTGGAAATCGATGCACAGTTTCTTAGTTGCTGTCCATGTTTTTTCCTAACTTCTCAGTAACAGCAGGTTTTTAAGGAGCAGGCCAGTTAAAAACAGGGTTGGACTCAGTGTCCGACCAGGACTTTCCAAGAATATTCTGGTTTATGCCCTCAGATTGCAAGAGAACGAGACCTTTGTAATGAAATGCCATGATGCCAGAAGATTACTTACTCGCTCTGGGCCTATGGGCTTTGGGGAAGGCTGCCTTAATGTCATTCTTCCTGGAGGATATCTGCTTTTCCAGGGAAATAGGCTGTACAGGAGAGGAGGGTACTGGGCACTGGCCTGTTGAGCAAATTGGGCAGGACATTGGGAGCAATAACTTTTATGCGACAAGAAACCAAGGGAAGCAGTTGAGTTGTTGTGTGCCTTACTTCTCCCATCAGAGAAAAAATTTGAGGACACTGAGATATATTAATACAGCTTATTTGGGATTTTTTAAAACAAGATGGCATTACTCATCTCCCTGCTGTACTGGCAGGGCTGCTGGAAGCTGTGGTGAGGCCAGCACTAGTTTGCTCGGCATTTTTTACACTGCCAGCTCTGAAACCTGAAGCCAGCGCTCCATCCAGAGTGTCTGCTGTACGGCTGGGGGTGCCAGGCTCCCTGCTGAGGTCCCCGATGGCAGGATGATGTGGTTTGGCTCCCTTGGAGGGTGCCACGGCAGCCAGCCACGCGAACCGCTGGATATCAGCGTTCCCTCATTTCACCGAGCTCCTGGCAGGAATCCCAAAACACTTTGATTTCAGCAGATCTCTGCTATTTTGTGCTGGGTTTTAATCAAAACCATTTTAAACGGAGAAAATGCCAGCCAGCCAAAGCTAGTCCTGATTTCTGTTTTCAGCTCCAACTCTTGCTAAAACCTCTGCCTGTTTGTTCATGTGTGAAAATAGTGCCCAAAGTCTGGATAGAGCCAAACACAAGAATAGGCAGCGTCACACTCAAAAAGACTTGAAAATGGGAATGATGATACTTATTTCTGCAAGCTGTTGCAAGGCTTTGTTAATCATTTCACAGTGCTTTAGGCATAGGGTTTGACGTGTGGATTCTCGCTCAGTAAAATGTGTATCAAACACTGACAGTCCTGGTGCCATTCATATTTATATTCAGTAATGATTCAGGCTCTTGAAAAATCATGTTCAAATTACATGTTCTATAGCTTTAATTTCCTGTTGCTAACAAGGGAATGATTTGCAATTTCTTGTTTGTCCTCCTCTACGCCGCAGCCTGGAAGCATCGCTCCATTACCCTGCTGAGTTTCACAAGCAAAGCTGCCTTTTTTTGTATCGTCTGGTTCCTAGATCTCATGGCTTTCAACGTTTCTCTCTAAAAAATACTTTCTGTGAATCTGAACATTTTTGTGCATGTGTACCCTAGTGTAGGATTTGAAGCAGATAAGCCTCTCAGAGACTCAATTAGCATAGGACCAATATATATTTACCGCAGTAGTACTATAGGATTAGCCTATGATGTTTGAGAACCAGCTTGCATTCCTGGTTTTGCCCCCAAAACCCTCCTAGAAACCTGTAACCAGAAAACTGTTTTTTGTAGCATTGTTTATATCAAATGTTCAAGTTCTGGCTCTGCCTGTCTCATTTTCTTGCCTAGAAAGGTTGGACCAGGTGATCCTTGAGGTCCCTTCCAACCTGGTATTCTCTGACTTGTGCTTTTTCTCCTCCCATATCTTCCTTTTGCCTGAGATGAGGCTTTTTATTCTGTAGCAGCATCATTTCGTTCTGATTCCTTTGGAAGAAGTTACAATAGGCGCAGTATGGTAGGAAGGGAGGTAGGACAGAAAGCTGCATCTCCTTATAGCCAAGCAGCGGGCAGAATAACGAAAGACTTGATGAGTTCAAGTATGCTTTATGAAGATCCAAAAGCAATTTGAGGATGTTTTCCCAGAACCCATTTAAGCTGTCACTGTAATATCTGAGCGTATCCATTTTAGTGGATTTATCTCCCCAGTCCCCTGCAATGAGGTAGGAATGCTGTTGCTCACTTTGAGAAATGGAGAAGAGAGAGTATGACTTGTCTAGGGTTATGCGCCAAGCTTGTGGCAGAGATGTGAGTTGATTCCAGATTGTGTGTCGCTCGGGCTCCTGCCAGCTTCCTTAGGTTAAAAAATGAGCTGAATCTCGGACAGAGACAAACATTCAGAGCTGTGAAAAGGTAGAGAAACAAGCAATAAGGGAGATACAGCTGTGTTAATAGTCGCTGTTGTGCTGATGGACCGCTAGTGAAAACCAAGTACCTTGCTATTGCTCACCTCAGAGGATGCTGTTAAGTACTTTAAGCATACCTGTCATTTGTGTTAAGGGTTTATTTCAATTTAATGCCCTGGGCTGTGGAGTGTAGCAGTTCTAGGGCGTCCGGTGTGGTGGTTGCTGCTGGGTCTGGAGGGGAGAGATGAACCACTGGAGTCAGCGACCGTCAACCAAGCTGTTGCTGCTGACCATAAGATTTTGCTCATCTTCCCAGCCGAAGCGAACAGATTATCGTGCTCATCCTAGATGCATGCTCGAGAAGCTGGTCAGTGTAGTACATGAACATGCATGAACATGAACAGGAGTGATAAGATGTTGATATTAAACTTTCTTTCCTTGAAACAGCTGGTGAAAGGGCTGCAGCAGGAGCTGAACCGGCTATACACACTCTTCTGTTCCCGGAATCCAGAGTTTGAGGAGAAAGGAGGGAAAGTCTCGATTGTGTCCCACTCGCTGGGCTGCGTCATCACCTACGACATCATGACTGGCTGGAACCCGGTTAGGCTTTATGAACAATTGCTGCAGAATGAGGAGGAGGAGCTTGAAGACCGTTGGATGAGCTATGAGGAGCAACGGTTACTTGAAGAACTTTACATAACAAAACAACGGTAATGCATCCGCTTCTCATTATTAAAGGAGAAAACCACATCCCTAGATGACACCCTGTGAGTGTTTCCAGAACCCACCATGGCTGTTACCTTTCGTGGCTGATGTTCTTCTGCTGGTGCTGAATGGCAGTGGTAAATGCTAAACGCAGGACTGAGCAGGCACAGGGAGCTGGCACTGCTAACAGGAGCTCTGAATCCACCTCCTACGGGCTGTACCAGAACCAAGCAACCAGCTACTGCTCCCTGATCACTGGGAGTAGATCATAGCCAGCAGGAAGGGAGAAGGTCAGGCCATTAGCTCTCCAGGTATTTGAGGAGAAACACAACAAAGTAGCTTGCAGGTGGGCAGTGAGCTGTAATACTGAGCAGAACCTGAGCAGTGAAATTCCTATGTTTCTAGAGGTAAATGAGAAGTTTTCTCCTAGGCTTAGCTTGGAAATTGAGCTCCACCAGCTGGATACAGATGTTGTAATTGCTGTGATTGGGTCTATGGGGTTACTACCCTGCCGCGGATCATTTACCAGCTTCTTCCTGCTGCCATCTAGAAATGTTCATGCCGTTGGGACTGCGAAGCAGCACTGCCCACTGTGACAAACAGGGTCTCGGTTTCAGCACCTTGCAAGCATTGGTAGGGATTCCCAGTGTTAGGGGATGTCGCAGATCATCGTGATGTCTCCACAGTGTTCAGGTGACTTCCCTGTTCTAACCTGGATATTGAGGTGCTATGAGACACCTGTAGATAGAGAACCTAATAATAGTAGCTTAAGATTCAATCATTCCAGTGGGAGGTGAGGATAAATCATGATCACAGTTCTTTTGGGCCCCTTCTTGAAACCTATCTTAGTATTGGCGGTACTTTGGAAGCGTTAATATAGCATCAGATCTCCTGCAGTGCTTGAAATCAGTATGTGTGTGTCGTGGTTTAATCCCAGTTGGCAACCAAGCCCCACCCAGCTGCTCACTCACCCTTGCTGCCCCGGTGGGATGGGGGAGAGAATCTGAAGAGCAAAAGTAAGAAAATTCATGGGTTGAGATAAGACCAGTTTAATAATTGAAATCAAATAAAATAATAATAATAATAATTTTTAAAAATTGTAATGAAAAGGAAAACAGGGAGAGAGAGGGGAACAAAACCCAGGAAAAACAAGTGATGCAACTGCTCACCACCTGCCGACCAATGCCCAGCCCGTCCCCGAGCAGCGATCGCTGCCCTCCAGCCAGCTCCTCCCAGTTTATATAGTGGGCATGACATCATGCGGTATGGAATAGCCCTTTGGCCAGTTTGGGTCAGCTCTCCTGGTCATTCTCCCTCACAGCTTCTTGTGCACCTCCTCGCTGGCAGAATATGCGAAGCTGAAAAGTCCTTGACTTAGTATAAACGCTGCTTAGCAAAACTAAAAACTAAAGCTAAAACATCAGCGTGTTATCAACATTATTCTCATGCTAAATCCAAACCACAGCACTATAGCAGCTACTAGGAAGAAAATTAACTCTATCCCAGCCGAAACCAGGACAGTGTGTAATCAGGAATTGGTACAGGACATCTCTATCAGCTGCAAAACTGGATAAAGTGTGGCCTTCCTGAGAGAAGGGACGTAAGAAACCTTATGAAGTTGTCCAGCGGTAGGATGACCCTTCAGGCATATCACTAGCATATGATCAGGGAAAAATTACCATTTTCACACTCATGCTCCAGCTCCTTAGGCATCCTCTGAAGTGCTTCAGGTTACAAACACAGTAATCCGAGTATCATTTGACACTGGCACTTCTGTATAGCTGGAGTGGCTCTCCAGTTCGTGAGCCATCTTAGTGCAATTCAGTCAATTTTCAATAGAAAATATACTACTGACATCCTATAACTTCTGGATTTCTGGTGTTTTGAGGATGGCAAACACACAGTGGATTTCTGGAAATGCTTATGCCTGAGTAGGCTGTGTCATAGCACGTATAAATATTCTACATTGTAGAATAACATACATACAGTATGTGAGGTGGTATATTGGAACCCTTCGACCACAGTTCACAAGATTCAAGACTTCTGCATGCCTTCTTTTTTAAGACTGAATCATGCTTATTAAATCATGCAAACTTTTTTGAAAGTGCTGCTCTTTGGGAAGTTTCAGCTCCAGGCTTGCTTCTTTTTAACCAGGATGGCAGAGGTTAAGCTTAACGTATTTGTTTCCGTAATGCTTTTGTGGAACTTGAGGAGATGGTGTTTTCCTGCTCTGAAGAGGGCATAGTGCTGGGGCTGGACAGTCTTACCAGTCCATGTGAGGTACTTCCTATTGTAGCTGCTTTTTAAATTCAAGCTAACTAGAAGAACAGGTGAACAACTTTTTTTAATGATAGTTGAAAGGGTGGGACGCTCTCCTCTAGATATTCCACCACAATACAGAGCTCCATAATGCATGGGCCATGGAGTTTCCCATGGCTTTGTTTTTAAACAAAAAACAACAAAACAGGTGACTTAGTTGCTAAAACACCAAGGAAACCAGAGGTGAGTCACCTACTCCTGAGGAAGGAGGGCGGGCAGATGCTTGGGGCGGTGAACAAGGAAACTGTCATGTCTTGATTGATTCCTTCTGTGGTCAGAGAAGCAGGATTTTGCAAACGTTGATTCTTAATCACTTGGACTGCCTCCAAGAACTACTGACGCCATCACTCTCTCTTCCCAGCAGACAAAACTGTTGGACCCCACAGGAATGCCTGTTTGGATCAGAGAGGTTAAGGCTACATTTTTTATTGGATCTCAGAAAGATCTCTATTTTCTAGGTTGAGAGAGATAGAAGAGAGGTTACATGGGTTAAAGGCATCCACCATATCAAAACCACCTGTCTTAAAATTTAAGGTATGTATGTTCCAGAGGTTTTTCCTGAATGTTCTACTTGCTGTAAAAATACATCTGCAATATGAGTTACTCTACTCACTTTTTTTTTCCCATGTCCCTAGAAATGATGTTGGTAGAATGATTTTAATGTATTGGTTGAAGTGTCTGTACGTGTGTGGAAACATGTTACTATTTATTACAAATATATATGTTTATCTGTAAATACGTAAGCCTGTATATAGATTGTTAATATATTACACACACACGTGCAACTACGTGGGAAGGTAAAAGCCGTGTGGCAAATTGCATTAATCACATTTCTTGCACAATTTCACTTCTGCTTTGTTGACTAATCCATTTTCCTTGCGGACTACTTCTAACATGTCACATCTCTGGGCAAATCTGATTGAATTTCCTCCAGCGGTGGATTTTCCTTCCAAATTACACTGGTTTGACAGTTAGCACAGGTTACTTTTAGTCTCATGAAATAGATTGCTTGCTAATCAGCTGTATAAATTGCTACAATTTCATATCATTGGGAAAAGGCATTTTCTAGCGTCTTGGTGGGATGTGCAGCACTTTCTAGTTGCTTGACCATATCCTGAAATATTAAACCATAAACATGTGACATGATAGATGAGAAGAAAATAGATTATTGTTTCTTAACTTGCCATTTTTCTTTCCTTCTGAATTCAGAAGGACTCCTAGAAGCCAAGATCAATCTTGAGCCATAAAAAAGAGGAAACTAACCATAATTCAATTTGTCATAGCCGCCTTCTTTTCATCACCGCTTAAAAGCGTGTATCGTGCTATTATCTCTACCATCAAGGAAGATGGAGTCAGGCTGATACTCCTCCAGCTCTGTGAAAGATTATTCTTCACTCAGTTGTGTTTAAAGTGAAGATTTTTTGAACAGATGCTTTTTAGAGGGAGCAGGAAAGGAGGGGAAAAGAAAGGGGGAAGAAAAGAGGACTGTATCGATCCAAATTACTGCTAGGTGATTTTCCATTGCAGTACATCCTTTTTCTTACTCTTACTGAAAGGAAGATGTTTGTTTCTGTGAAGCTTTACACTAGTGACTCCCACTGCTTGAGTACCGTGCCTGAGACAGGGCTCCAGGGGAGGAGAGAGGCTTTCCACGAACGTGATGGCAAAGTGCTTCTGCCAAGGGAGGATCTCAGCAGGATACCATTGAAAGATGGTTGCTCATCAGCAAGCCAGTCCAGCTTACTGAGGGTGACTAGCTTGTTGAAAGAGAACTAACTGCTTTGTAGGTACCAACTACCAGCACCTTGGCAGACCAGAGCTCTGGTTTATTCATGGGTTGCTATTAACTACAAGTGCTTGATCCACAAGTTACTTTGGTCTGTGCGACACAGGAGTCTTTGGTCACTGATCTCCCTGAGCTGTATTATACGACGAAATGGGCACGTACAGGTGTAATGAAAAAGGCTAGCCACTGTCAATGTGTTGTCTCTTCTATGGACTGAAACAAATCAAGCTTCCCAGGATGAGAGAAAGTCACTAGTCGTGCATTAAGCAGAGTTAAGCTTGCTTGATGTTGAGCAAGCACAAAGGTAGCTTTTGGCAAGACAAGTGTAAGAATAAATAGAGCCGCTAACTTGGCTGGTATTTAATAGTAGAAGAAATGATCTGTGTTTTAAAGTTGACCCATTGGGGAGAAAAAAAAAAAAAAATCTTGAAGATATGGAGTGTCCTATACTGTAAATAACGTATTGGACAAGCTATCAGAATGAGAACTTGAGGATGAGGTATCTTTATGGCGCGCTCTCCTCTACTTCTCCTCAGATGGCACAATTGAATAAACTGCTAAATCATTAGGACCTGTGTGGGTTAAAAGCAAAGCCAACACCCCGTTGTAAATGTAAAGCTTACACTCGCAGCCTTCTCCCCGCCAGCTACGTAAGAGGGATCGGAGTTAAAGGCTAAAGGAGCTGAAGAACACAAAAACATGGGGAATGGTGCAAGATCTACCTCTTTATGACTCTGTGGTGCATGAAAATAACCGTGTTGTAGCATGATTTTCAGTCACAGTAGGGAAGAGGAGGGCAGTTCGGTTGCTCCCTAGTACTGAGATGGAAATTCATTTAAATCCAGACTTGTCAATGTGCTGGCCTAAAGTGCTTCAGGATTCCTCAGCACCTCTCGTTCACCCAGGGTTACAGAAACTCTTCTGGAAGAAGCTCCAGCCTGTACCTTACCTTGTGGTTTCTATGTAGCATCATCTGACAGTGATGTCAATGTTGGTAACAACCATCACAAATTATTTATAAGATACTAGTGATTTACCACATGTACGAGAATTATGAGAGCTTAATGGGACGCTCAGCCTTATCTGAGAGGAGGAAGCCTTTAAACTGAATGCAGAAACGTGCTGTAGTAGCTCAACACACAACCGCCCAGTTAAATTTCCCATGTAATACTGGTATAAGTCTCTGTTCCCTTTGTCTGCTAAGGCTGCAGAACGTTCCTGGGTGCAGAAACAGGTAGAGGCTGCTGCAGAGGTCTGTATTTCCCCACTCTGGGGAGATGTTTGGGATCCTCCAGGCTGAAAGACAGTCCAGAAACATAAATTGTAATTGCCTTTAGTGTCTTCTGTTTCAACATCACCACTAAACACATTCATTTGTCTCCCACACTTCCCTATGCACGGAAGAACTGCGCTGCATCACTTCTGTTGGCTCATTCAGCTTTTTTATTTTTTTAAATTCTGAAAATACTGCAGTCTTAAGTTGAATGGGTGACTATTTGGCTCAGCTT
Source organism: Nipponia nippon (assembly GCF_047370975.1). Lineage (NCBI taxonomy): Eukaryota > Metazoa > Chordata > Aves > Pelecaniformes > Threskiornithidae > Nipponia > Nipponia nippon. The sequence continues at coordinate 28,424,247 of NW_028262302.1, forward strand.
CTGCTTAAAATACAAATAAATTCATTAAGTCTTCTGTTTATGAATCATACTCAGGAGAAAAGCGCTCTCCTGGAAGGTCATGTTCTTAAACATTTCTTCTCTGTTGTTAAACAGCGTATATGTGAAGTGCCCCACTCCTGCTTCTAGGAGAAACACCAAAATTAATAAATGTTTTCTAGAAAGATTTTAGTCCTTTCTTCCCAGTAGGTTTCATGGCATGGCAGTCTTCTCTTCAGCCACTTTGCAACAGCACTGAGAGTCTGCAATTTAACCGACTTTAATTTTGGAACCGACTTTAATTTTGGAAGACTTCCTTTTGAATTTTAGTGTTCACTGCTTTGGTATCGGCCTAGTGCCACCCGTTAAGGTACCCACCAACTGGTACTTTGTCTTTGTAAGCATTTCCAGAGCTGGAAGACCACGTTGAAAGTCTTGTGCTTGTAAGAAAATACATAGCAAAGAACAGTGCCCTCCAAGAAGAAAGCTTCTGTCTGCAGACACTGTTCATCCTGTGTTTATCAAGAGAAGCAATGGAACAAAAGCCATGCACCACGTAACCACTGAAACTGTTTACCTTTTGAGATTTTTGCCTGGTCTGTAGTGGCCTAAGGTGAATTCATGAAAACAGCTTTTAAGCATCTGCCGGCAAGTGTAAGCTAGCAGTCACTTTCTGATTTCTTTCTAAAGCAGAAAGGCTGTAATTGTGTACTCCAGGCACCCGATACAGGAATATCAGGTGGACAGGGTTAAAGGTTACTTATTCAGTTTAAAGGATTGCACTGTGAATATCTGTTTCTCTTGTATTTGAAGATGAGAAAGCTTTTTGTCCAAACTGCAAAAATGTAAGGGGCTCTGTAAATCTTGACTATAAGAAAGGAGAGCAGCTTTGCACTAGACTAGAGTAACAATATAGATGACAGAGCCGTGCTTTGCAGCATATGACATTGAATAGCTTTGCTGAAGACCTAGATTCTTTTCTTTCATTGAATTGGGACTTGTGCATTCTTTTGGAAGGAAGAGGTGGGGTGTCAGCGCCAAGTCAGAAGAGGAGGAATGTTTTGTGCAGTGCTGGAATCTGATAGATGAAACGGGCCATTATTTCTACACCCTCGCTCCATGCGCTGACATATAGCGAAGGCACATGGCAACCCAAGCATCCTCCACGTGCACTTAGTAAGAATTCAGCAATTTCTCTTGCTGGTGAAGTAGCAGCGCACTAGGAGTTGCTGAGTTGTGGTGCCCTGCAAACTAGGCACCACTATTGGGAAAGTTGCAGTGAAGGTCTGATCATGGTAAAATTAATTCTTCTTATCAGGAAATATTCTAAAGGTTAAAAAGTAATTTTGACTTATGAAAATATTTTTGACTACAGAGTTTTACATTTGAGGTTTCTAGGAGACGATGTCTGAGGATTGGTAATGGGATACGAAGCCATTCACCTCTAGGTCACTGTTGAATCCCGGCCCAGGTTGGTAGTGACCAAAAGTCGTTACCACTGATGCATGTTCAGTGACCTTTGCCAGATGGGCTAGCAGTTGCAGTTCAGGTTTACTCAATAGCCTCTCAGTGTTAGAGGCAGTCCTTTTAGAGCAAAGTCACGGTAGCTTTGGATGGTGTGAGAGTAGCCTGCAGAGTCTCTCAGTGTGCTGTACCTGTCCCAGGTAGGTCGTGGTTCCTAACGTGCGACGTGGTGGCACTTCTGACAAGCAATGTTCTGTTCACTTAACACTAGGTGCTGTTAAGAGGTTGTACGTAACACCAGCCTGTATGTGTGTGTGACTACTGCAAGTATTCTGTAAGTTGTCTTTAATACTCAGTGTAGCTTGCGTTTCTGCTTCATCAAAGGGTGTGTGTGTAGCAAAGCAACTCCTGGAGTACTTGGTTAGGGTAAGATTAAGGAGCTGTGGTAAGCTTTGGGAAGTTTCATGAGAAATCAGACTTCAGTCTTGTGAAACTCATCACATTTCCTTAGCGTCTTCCATAGTCTTCTCGCGCCAGCCTTTCCAGTGTTGGTAGACCTCTTTCAGTTCAAATATCCGACTTGTTTTTCAGTTTTCCAACTATGTAGCACTACAACATGTAACTCTCTTCTCACAGCAAAGGGAAATGGGAAACTTAACGTTCATGTTATAGTATGTGTGTTATAGTAGTCTTCCCCGTTTTGAGTTACTAATACTATACAAGTCCCTCAGCTGAATCTGAGAAATCAGTTGAAAGAGAGAAATCAAATCCAGCCGTGTTAGAAAGCATTATTTCCATCCTGATTAATGTGGATGAAATCTCTCCTTAGGTTGAGAATTTCTTCTGTATGGGATCTCCATTAGCAGTGTTTTTGGCGTTGCGTGGCATCCGTCCAGGAAACAGCGGTAGTCAAGATCATATTCTACCCAGAACAATTTGTAACCGCTTACTAAATATTTTTCATCCAACAGATCCAGTGGTGAGTTCTAATTGCAGTTGCAAGCTTTTACCTTGACTATTTTTAAGCATCAGCTGTGTGATAACGTGTGATCTTCAAAGCGTGTGAATCAATGCAAGTGTGTTCCAGCACAGGGCTGGTTGTTGATGATTGTTGGACGATGTCTTGGGTTTTGTAACTGTAGAATAACAGTTTCTACAAATAATTGCCTTAAATACCATATACTTTGCTTCTCTTTTCATACTAATAAGCATAAGGTTTGAGATTGCTCTGCTTTTTATTTTTTTGCAAAGACATAAGATACGATCCTGCTCAGTCAAGTTCCAACTTGTGTTTAACTTGCTGGCTTCCATCAGACATCAGCTGTCCAAAGATACTACTGCTGTTACAAAAGGCTTCACAAGCAGTTTACCAGATCCTGTAGAAAAACAAAGACACTGTTTTTTTTCCCCGAGGGGTCCGAGTAGCAGATTGTTAGAGTGGGGTAGTACTTGGGAGGGCAGTTTTGGTACAGCTTTGCCCTGTCCTTACACTCTTCCATAGGCAGCCAGTGTTCGTTGTATGCTGGACCTTTGATCTGCATCACCTTGGCAACTTCTTTAATGCCAGCTGGATTTGGGATTTCGTGCTTACTGTATACCTGTATTTTGTGTTTAAACTCTACCTGAATCTGCGCGTATTCAGACTTCAATCCAAACGTGCTGGTTCCGCTCATCTCAAGATCTTGTTCAGCTCCAGCTACTTCAAACCTGGGATTTTCCTGGAACATCAAGGACGATTGGCCAGGCTGCAGTCTGTGGTCCCGCTCTGCAAATAGTAACTTTACTTGGTTTTAAGATAAAGAAGTGCAGAATGCTTTTATACATCTAAGTAAATAAAGAAAAGAATCAATAGAAAATTATTTTTTTTTTTTTTAATAAGTACATCAATTCATGGTTTGCACAGGGATCAATGAAGAGTCATCAAACAAAATGTTTACGTAGCCAGTTACTCCCTCTGTTGTGTTGTGCAGAATCAGTTTAATTGTATATAAAGTTTGCTCTGTCGATGCATAACATCTGTTAACAGTAGCTTGTGTGTTCGTAACAACGTGTAGTAGAAGCGTGGCAGAGAAATGTGCAAATGTGAGCGCGCAAGCAGCTAGGCAGCTAATGTACCTTCCAGGAAAACAAGTGAACCAGAACATAATGCCACCATTCAGTCACTTTCTCGTTACAGATATTTTGGATTTGAGGTTGGAGAGGACACTGTACGGGAAGGGAATGTGATTTTTTCAGTCTTGACACTCAGGATTTTCTTTTCTGAATTACTCTTGCAGGCCTATAGGTTAGAACCTTTAATTCTGAAACACTACAGCAACATTTCGCCTGTCCAGATCCACTGGTACAACACTGCAAACCCTCTACCTTATGAGCATATGAAGCCAAGTTTTCTCAACCCAACAAAAGAACCTACCTCAGTTACTGATAGCGAAAGTGTTTCAACTGTACCCAGCCCAACTACTTCACCAGTCATGGTTCGACGCCACTACGGGGAGTCTATAACAAACATAGGCAAAGCAAGTATATTAGGTAATTGTTCTTTATGTCTTTTTTTTTTTTTATATATATCTATTTATAGGACCTTCCTGTAGAGCTTTGCTGTTTGAGGTGCAACCATAAGCAAGCTATTCCTGGCTGTTTCAGTTTGTTTTGTATAGGTGTATGGCTTGTTTTAATCCCAGCTGACACTTACTTTGAAGAAAAGACAGTTTACGTACACTGGAGTCAAGGATGTGGGTCAGGGAGTTTATGCTATTGCTGCCTTATTGTTGTCTGCCTTATTGAAGTAACATCCTGGTGATTTAATAGTTTCCGCTCTACTTCATGGGGGGAAAAAAAAAAAAAAAGAAATTAAAGCTTGTGTTGTGACTACATTTTCTGATATTGGCAAATAGGAGAAAAATCACTCTATGTAAGCTATTACGGTTCCATTTAACTCATGATTTTACAGTAGAAAATTCAGGCTGTTTTAATATGAAGTCTGTCCCCTTCTGGCTTTCTGATTCAAAATAAACCCTGGTTTAACTGAGCTTAAATTCACTTTCACTGGAGCTTATATTTGAGCAGGCGCTTGCAGTTTTTGTTGACTCAAGGCTTTTCTTTAGCTCTCTGTGGGATTTGGAAGAAGGCTAACGTGACCTAGCGCCAGGAATCTTCCCAATCAAATACGTAAAGGATATAAAACCAGTTTAGTCCTTAAGTGGAAAGAGGCAGTATTTCAAAGCGGGGTTGCTTTTTGCCGTGTTACTATAGTAACTTTAAGGTCATGTCCATAAGGTGGCAGCAAAGTCGGGAGAAAACGTCCCAGATCTGTTCCTAACTTTTACACCGCTCTTCCTGAGCAACCAAAATCGTCCTTTGAAAGGATGACATAGCAGTCTAAATGTCTGTAAGGCTTATGCCAACGTGAGGACCCTTAATGGGAGGAGTGTCTTAAATGTCCTGATGGGATTTTTATGTGCAGAAGGTACTAACGTTCTTGTAAAGCATTTTTGTCTTAATCTTAGACTTTTCATGGAAGAGGAGTTATCCTTAAAAGTACCAGATTTCTTGCTGCAGAAGTGTTCTCATGTATTTCTGTTCCCCTAACTACAGTTTCCAAATTATAGACTTTGCTTGTACGCTAGATTAGTCTCACGACAAACAGTGTACGCTGAAGTCAGATAAGCTGTTCCCACCCTAGAAAAGCATGAATAGTGTTTTCCTTCGTCTGTCACTCAACTCTAATTGATGGGTGCTACAGTGAATTTAATTTGCGGGTTGATTTAGCTGCCCTTGTGCTTGGTTTGTTGTTTTTTTTCCCCTCCATGCTGAATGCAGGAGCTGCAAGTATTGGGAAGGGCCTCGGCGGGATGCTTTTTTCGAGATTTGGTCGATCTAGTACAACCACCCCCCAGACACTCGAGACGGGAAAAGAGGGAGCCGAGGGGGACGACAAGAAGGCCACAACCGTTGGGACGCCGCCTTTCCCTCACAGCAGCTCGGGCTTTCTCGAACCCGCAGGTCAGTGGGGAGTCCACCTTCCAAACCCCGTGGAAACACGACGTTTAGCGGGCTGCATCTGTATGTTGTGGGAGGCTGGAAATACCGTAACAACATATGCCGCTATTTGATTTTGTTGGTTTGCTCTGAAGTGATACATATTGAATCCATTCCTGCTTTTTGAATCTCTTAAGGCTGTCCAAGGACTGACTCTTTGTTCTCCCTTTTATCCTTTTTTCTTTTAAAGGAGGTTTATCGGTATATGTTTGTACAGACGTGTACACCACTTACACATATATATGCCTGTATGAGTTTTGGCTAACGAGATCTGCATATCAGTAGTTCCTAGACTCCCACTACGAAAAGCAATATAATTGCTGAATTTATCATAAAATGGACTTATTTAAATTTCCCCGTACATTTGCAATTCTGAAGCAATCTGGATTTAAAGGCACGTATGACTGGAGACAGAAGCTGCCCTTGTCCTGGTCTGAACCGCCCAGAACAGAAAGTGCAATTTTAGCAGCTGTTTTTTTGGAAAAGTTATAGGTTCTTCCTTTACAGGAATTCATACTTGATTTTATTTCTAAACTTCTCATTGGCACTGTTGCAAGGCGGGGGTTTTTGCAATCTAAGGAGTCACAAGTATGTTGTATCTTGTGATAGCATTCACATGATACATTGCCGTCCGTTCATCGCTGCTAGTTTTAACAGATAACCTGTCTGCGTCAGTATTTGAGGACAGAGACTTTGTTTTAAACAAAGAAAATAGAGTGGCATGACAGCGAATATTGTGGAGCTGCCGATGAGGTCCTTTCAGGGGGAGGGCTGGCACATCGAGGGCCTTCTGCACGGTTCCTGCATCCCTCTCTGCCGAAAACCCGTCCCTGCTCCATAGAAGGAGAACGTAGAGCGGAGGCCAGCGAGGCTGCAAGCCGAATGATGCAATCTGCCGCCTAAGTATTTGCTTCTGAGAAGGCGGCCGCACGGCTTGTGGTGGGGTTTGGCTGCCTCCCAAGCTCCTGTAACGGCCTCTCGTCAGGGGGAGACGGAGTCGTTCGGGGCGTCCTTCCTGCAGGGCGGCTGGTTTTCTGAATATATACGTCTTAGTGGAAATGACTGCGGTTGTCTCCTGGTATTCGAAGGCTCTGACTCCCTCTCCTTGCCGCCTTTGCAAAGCGGTGCAAGGCTCCTGTGAAAAGACGGAGGCATGTCCTTCCCCGAGTGCTGCTGTGCCATGACTGCCGAGGCAGCGCTTGTGCGATGCTCCCTTTATGCGCTCTTTGAGCCAAGAATTAAAATTCCTTGAAACTGGCTTTGATAAATGGCTGCATTTTTTACTCAATATGGGGTTTTGGCTTTTGTAGCTAAGCAGGCTTTTAGTTTTGTCCTTTTTATTCTGTTGCTCCTTGTAGAGATTTTCTAACCGCTAAAGTGCCTTAACAATAAGTTAGCCATTGGCCCAGTTAAACATGCAGTGAAAATTGCTTTGAATGTGGTATTAATCAAAGCAGCCATTGAAATGAAAGGATAACTGCTGAAATATATTTGGAATAATCTGGAAATGAAAAGGGCTAGTGCGGTGTAGGGACGGCTGGTTTTCAGAAAGGGCTTATAATGTTGGGTGTAGTCTCCTTGTATAGCCACTAAAGATGCGAGGAGTCCATTTATTTCGGAAAGTTCTGAGCATCCACCTTCTGAAAGTCAATGTTTCCTAATGGGGCCTCAACATTTGCTGGATACTTCTGTGTAGTTATCATAGGGAGCATAAATAAATGTGTTTATATAGTTACTATAAGGAAAAAAAGCTGCTTAAAAAACCACCAGCTTTTAACAAGCTTTAGGTTTAGGTTTTAGGTTTTTTTCCCCTGAACTAAGCGCCACTCTTAGGTCAGGTTTGTGCTAAGTGTATGTGCCTAAAAATGTACGTACACATTATTAAAAATCACAGTTAACTTAGGTGAGTGTGCTGTTAAATGTAAACACAGAGATATTATGTGCGTTTTCTATACAGCAAGTAGAATCGGAACCCAAAGCTGATGGACAAACATGCCGGTGTTTTTTTCTCCTGCTGACGTACAATTCTAACAGTGTTTTTCTTTCTTGTTCAATTTCTAGTGGAACTGGAGCACAGGATCGATTTTGAGCTCAGGGAAGGTCTCGTGGAGAGCAGATACTGGTCCGCAGTCACATCACACACTGCCTATTGGTCATCGCTGGATATTGCTCTTTTCCTTTTAACCTTCATGTACAAACACGACCAAGAAGATACCGAGAAATCCAGTTTAGACACTATTTGAATTTTTGACTGGGGATAGGGCGGGACGGGAAAGGAAATTTTAAAACAAATGGCACAAAACTGATCTTTTACTGTTGAACTGCAGTATATATGGCATGGAGGTTTCAGGTTTAAGTGCATGTTTGGATTTTTTCCTATTTCTAAAGAGCAAAAATGATTTGTATTTAAAAGCACTTTACGGTTTTAAACATTTTGCAGTGCTTAATTAGACCTGAAATGATTCCAAATTCTTGTTAACTTTGACTGTATAAAAAGCCAATACAACGTGTAGCATCCCGTAAGCACGGTCGTGCAGTGGCAGTGTGCTTGGGTGACATACTTGTTAATGACCATAATTGCTGTTTAGTTCATCGAAGTATAAAAGATTAGTTGATTAAAAACAAAAAAAAACTAAATTAATTTCCATTAACAAAAATATATGTTAGATACAAACCTAAAACTGCCATGTTCTGATGTTTTATGTATCAGTAAATAACAAACGGTGGTGTCATTTTTCTAGGACTTTATTCAGCTCCACATGCTATTATCCACAGTACCATTGAGAGACCATTCTGACTGCTGGCTTCTGAGGGCGTATTATGCGTGACACATTTAGAAACTAATGCTGAAAAAAGCATGAAGCAAATATTTGAAATACTGTAATTATAATTTATTATTCTCTCTAATTGTTTCATTTTATTCCAGTGTATAAAACATTACTTTTTTACTGGTTTCTTTTGACATAATTTAAGAACCACATTTATTTTCTACAGTGTTAAGACTTTTTTCTCAGAAATACATATCTTTGTACTACTATTCAAATGAATATATGGACACTGTGGCACACTTTAAGTATTTTTTCATTAAAAATAAATATTTGTGGTTTCACACAAATGACATCAGTCACATTCTTCTCAAAGGTAAGTAACCGCCTATGTTTTTTCGGTCCCAAGTGTTTCTCAGGCACAGGAAGGTTTTGACCTCATGTTAGGCTTGGTTTGCAGAGGATCCAGCTGTCTTTCGCTTACCATTATTACATGTACGTATGTGTGTGCACGTTTGTATAAAAATGTATGTGTATGTATATTTACGTGCAAGGAACCTATCAAGAGGAAAGAGAGCAGCATAAAATAAACTTGGTGAGGCCTAAGAATACCAGAGCTTAGATTAGATTTGTATCTGAAACTAATTCAGGAGAAGTCAAGAGAGAAGTGTTGTGATGAAAGGGAGAAATCTCCAAATGAAACACTAAAAGGTCATTGCTGAGATTTTAAAACTCCGGAGTAGAAGTGTCAGATATATGGCCTCTGGGCTGCCTCTGGCTGAGGTATTTGTGATCCGTATGGCATATGTAGAAGCTGCAGAATCTAAACTTTTGTTTAAAAAAAAAAACAAACCCTCAGGCTGTGGTGTTGGCGAATAGCGGTGTTCTCAGTGTAAAGAGATGTGACAACCATCAGCCCACGCCAGCAGACAGCCTTGGCCAGGGGCTCGGAGATGTGGAAACCACCCAGGTGCCCTTTCCTGAACTTCTGGGGGCAGAAAGAATATTATCCTCGCAAATAGTATTATTTGGGCTGTTGCTTATTTCCCCAGTCCATGGTGCCAACGGGGAAGGAATTGGGAGCTAGGCTTGCGTGTGGGGGTTAGGGATTTTGGGGTAATTACGAAGGGAAAAAAACAACGCAAAGAAAAAGGAAGGAGAGGAGTGGAGGGGAATGGGAAGGGAAGACGATGACAGAAACAGCACTACTATAAATGCAATAAACAATAAGAAAGATGTTCGGACAATGCAAAAGACCATGCTTCAGTGTGGATCTCTGAAAAAGTCCATCTAGCCTCGGCGAACTGTAACGCTCCTGCCCGACATGTTTACCTTGGTTGATGAACAATCGTAAAAAGTTAAAATCAGCCCTCTAAGAGAAGGAAGCTCGACACCTCTGCTCCAGAAAACAGGCTCTTGTTTACATTACTGGCTTTCCAGATAAGTTGTTTAATCAGCTCTTCCTAATTAGGAGAACTCAAACATAAAAGGAGAATCTCCTTTTATATTTAGAACATGCAAAACATTTCCAAATGTGCATGGTTTGTGTTTCAGCACTTTGAGTTGGGTCATGCCGCCGCCGCGGTATCCCCTTACGCTACTGGATCTACACTAGATCTCTTTTTAAACGCTGGAAACAAAAGGGGGTTAATTCCTGTAATTCTTGTGGTCTGCATAAACTGCTGTTGTCCAGAACGCGTTTCAGATTTATGGACTAGCTGTTCCCCTCACATCGGGACATGCCGGTACTTGCTGGTTGCTCTCCATATAAGGGAGGAGATCCTACTTTTATGTACGTACCCCTTGGTAAATCAGGGAGAAGATAGCGCTGAGAAGTAAACCATATTGCTGGTAGGAGAAGGGATAATAAGGACCAATGCCTGTTCATCGCTTTCTGTTTTTCCCGAGTTAATGGACGTATGTGTGTATGATTCTGTTCTAATTTGTAACTTCATGGAGCATCTAATCTCCAAGCTTAATTACAAAGATAAAACATACCCCGAAAGAATAAATGGGGAGTTATTCTAAAGTGTATGCAAAGTTGTTAAGCATGCTGTGGGCAGACTTTCAGCTTTTTAATCCTCAAAAAAGATCTCTTGCCCTCCTGCAAAGATGAAATACTATTTGATCATTGAATTTTGAAGCTGTTAGAAAAAGGCTTGCCCCGTTGCTATTCTGCAGCGTAACAAAGATTCAAGTAGGGTCATGTCTTTGCATGCTGGAGTCTAAATTTCACGCTTAAAACTTTCTGGTCAGATGGTCCGTGGCATAATATAGAGCTGGAATGTCCTCGCTTCCAATTACTGACTTGTTTTCTTCTGCAAGAATGATGTTTAGCTTTACAAGCTGTGTTGACTGGTGGTTTTTCTTGAGAAACCAAGATAAGGGAAATGTACTGCGCTGTTGTCGGTCTTCTGACTGATACTGAGCTGTTTTCTGAAACTTGTCCTTGAGTACTTTGTCCAAATTTGGCGCTTACAGTTTTTTTGCCTCGAGGTCATTTTTGCAGATAATCAGCTGTAATTTTTTTTTTCCCTCTTTTTACTGAATTCCATCCCTTTGCTCCTAATTATTCTGTCATGGTTTTACCACAGCCTCCCTTCCCCTGAATGCGCTCTCTCTCTCTGCTTTTATTGCCTGTGTTTCTGGAGTTAGAGGCCCTTGGTTTATTTTACCATGATAGTCTAGCTGGCCAACTTCAATTATTTTATCTCCTTTCCTAATTAGGATCATTAGGCTGAACTGAAACATGTTTCACGTTCTCATATATGTATTTATGGTTGCCACCTCTTCCTCCTTCATGGTTTTCTGTTGACCTGGTGCTCGTTCCCCATGCCGCTTGTCAGTCCAGCTGACTCTGCCCGGAGCTAAATTGGTGGGGATTGATTTTTTTTTTTTTCAAGTTGAGTTCATGAATCACTATGTCAACTGTTTGAGTTAGATAGTTAATGTATATTTGTGTGCCCTCTGCCCAGCAAGTTTATTTGGAATCCGTTGTTTCCCATTTTCCCGTTACTAGCTTGGAGATTAGGTTTCTGCCTCCGCACATCATTTTTCTACTGAAGTTGGACGGCGGGTGCTTGACCCATGGTGTGTTACAGGTCATCTGCCCTGTCTCTGCTATACGTCTTCAGTGAACGTCAGGGGTTCGGTAAGCTTTTACACGCCGAGACGCAGTAATAGACCGCCACACGTACCGAGTCATTTTCAGTTTTCCAAGCATTATCATACTGCTTGCTCTCCAGCTGCAATTGTAGCGACCACTTTTCATTGCTTCCCCAGAGGCCGTGCCTGCTGTCTTTGCTGATCTTGCGAAAAGCTTTAAAATCTATTTTTTTAAAACGTCACCTGTGCGACAACCCCATTTTCTGGTTGATCGGATGGACTTCAGCCTGATGTTTTTCTTGCATTCCATGTTTGATCTGCATTTAATAATCATTTTCCACAAAATTAAACTTTCTCTTGGTTTAGCTTTTCCCTCCCTCTTCTGTAGGTATTTTTTAGCACAGCTTCTCTCCTACCCGTTGCACTCAAGCCTCTTCTGAAGCCTTTGGCTTCCATTTCTGCTTTGATTTCCATCCACTGGAACTGAAGCTTGCTTCAGGACTCTGCTTGTTTGAGCATGGCCTGTGCATCCTCAAGACTTAAAGCGGAGACTTTGAAACCCAAGAGGATTACCGTCGTGATCCCAGAAACCTCTCCTGAAAGCTCAGCATCAGCAAAGCCCAGCTGGAAGCGTTTAGCTTTCAGGGTGGGTTTGCCTGTTCTCTCTCACTGCGTTTGTCTTCTCCGGTCGCTGCCATCAGTCAGCTTAACCCTGGGACCGAGCATTTGCTGTCACTGGCAATGAATTTTGGCATGGTAGCGAGCAGTGGATCTGGGCTGGCCTCTCCCAAGACTGGTTCCTTGCTCTTTGGGTTTCTCCTGCATCCCTTGAGGCCCGTTTGACCCAGACTTCGCTATGGATGTCACAATGTTTTGTGTTTCTCTGCATGCCATTGCAGAAGCACTTAAAACTGCATGCACAGCTCCTGATGCTGACACTGTGTTGACATGGTCTCCTCTTCCAAGGAATAAGAGAAGTCCTAATACATGGAGAGAAATGCCTGACTATGAAAGTATCAGATTGCCCCGGAGGTCAGTGCTCTCTGGTCCCATTAGCAAGCAAATTCCAACATTTCCCCTCAAAATGCCCTGGCTCCCCAGCTGCAGCTCTTGACTAGCAGGCCTTGGCCAATCCTTTCCCTTCAAGAGTGAAAAGTCCCCTGCAAACATGAGATGGCCCAGAAGCAATCTCCTGTGGTTTTGAAATCCTCGCTGGTTTATCCAAAGAGAGGGTTTTCATTTGACAATTCTGTGGGCATCTGCCACAGATTAACTTCTCTCTTTGTTTCTCAAATAAAATACCATTTCTTGCAGCTACTCTGCCCATTCCCTGGTGCCTCATTGATCGTAAGCATGGACGTGGGAGAGGTGGAGTGCAAGCTTCTCCGCAGGCTGCAGCCCTGCCCAGACCTCGGGCTCCAAGGACCCCATGTCCAGTTTGTTGTTCTTGCTGGTTTTATGGCTCTTTCAGTATCTCCTTGAGAGTCAGTGTCTCCTCTCAGAGTGGTCCCATACCGTGTACTCAAAAAGCAGCTATTTAAAAGGTCTTACCATTTCAAGATCCTTGACTTCCATTTTAAAACATGATTTTCAAGCATGTTTCTGCCAAAGCATCTCAATTTGGGGGGTTTTACTTCTTTCTTCAGTTTATAAGAAGGCTCCTTTAGCCTGGCTTTTGAACACGTAATAGCTGTTTCAAGTAGAAATTAATCTTATCCAGTGCCTTAGGCATCCGGATTTTTTTCTCTCTGATACGACATCGTTGGTGATGTCAGACCACCTCAAGCTACCAACGTGGTCCCGCTGATGCTGCTTTTCTCACAGCCAGATCCCAACCCCGCTGAAACAAAGGTCTTCCCTTGACTTCGGCGAGTTTAGGATCATATTCTGCATGCCTTCAGTGCTCGTTGCTCTTCCTACCTTTTCTTCGGTGAATGTGTATAATATGGATTATGGGGGGGAATACAAGCCCTTGGCGTTTCGGTTGCCAGTTGGCCAGCACTGAACCCTTGAATCTCTCGAGCAGAGAAATCGCACTGTGGTTGAATTCTGGTTTTCTGTGGTGTTCGTATCCTTCTGCCTGCGAAGCCCAGACTGGTTGGAAACCGAAGCCACAGGAAGGGGGAAAGGAGGGCGGCTCTGCTGATTTGGAATTCGCGATCTCTTTGCGTCCACTGCTGTCTCTCACACCTACCCAAAACTAGAAACGAGTTTGTGCTACCACCGGAAAGAGGCTGACAGACCACATCGTCTCTGCTGTGTTTTCACAGCTTGTGTTTTCAGAAGTGAGTCACTAACACGCACTGGGGGTTTTGGACTCCAAATATTCAGGTTTTGCAGGGTAATGACCCAGCAGGCTGGGGACGAAGACCATTTCGATTAACCCTCAACAGCGGAAAAGGCAATTGTGAGTGATCGGGGTGGGCAAAGGCTGAGCTGGTGCAAATGGCCGTGCTCTCAGGGTGGTGGATCTTGTGAAACCTGGGTGCTGGGCTGGCCGGTGCCGCCGAGCCCAGCCTGCGCAGGGAGCGGGGCTCCCCCCTCGCCGCCGTTTGCCGCGGGGCCGCCGCAAGCCCTGCGCTTTGTCGCAGGGACTGGCTCCCGGGGTAGGGGTTTCCCCTTGTGAATTGGCATGGAAAGGCAAAATGGCAAAAAGCTCTGCAAGAAGAGCCCTCTGAAACGTGCACAAATGTTTTATCTTTCCACCTTTTCATCCTGCTCCCGTTCTGTTGTACCGAAGGGCCGCATGAGGAGCATGCGGTTTTCAGTCTAAAAATGCCGATGTCCTGCTCCGGTAACTTCCCAGAATGTTTAATACTGCAGGATTTGTCAGAAATAATTTTCATATTCATAATTACTTTTAAGTAACCAACACTTAAGTTTAAAAATAACGTACTTTCAGCATTGCTAGGTGCGCTTTCAGTAAGGAAATGGTTAGACTGATTTACAAAGAAGGACAGACCGCTTCCCAAACAAACCCCATTTGAGTCCCCGCTGGTGTCTCACGGGGCGGGTTCCAGGCATGCCACCACTGCCTTTCACTGGTATTTCCACACCTAGTTTTAACACTACTGGACTGTGAAGGGTCCTTCGGTTAATCTGTGTGCTTTGGAGAAGGTGAGAGAGTGTTGGAAAAGGAATCTTTAAACAGCTTACATGTGGCGCTGGTGTTTTGTCTTCTGCGCTTTGCGGGAAGGGCTTATGCTTCAGAAACAACAGTTCTGCGTTTACAAAGCACGCTGTTGGGATGGGACAGCGATGTCTCCTGGCACGCCCCTCAGGTTTTCTCCTTTATGCTTACCAGACTGCCCCTTGCATGCAATTGAGTGTGGAGGTTTTTAATTTTCATATAAACTGGAGTATTAAAAATCAGCAGGGGGAAGGGAGGGAGGTGAGGTCACTTTGTGGTGGTTGCAGAAAAGGGAAGAGGGTAGAAATGTTCCTTCTAACGATGCGTGCTGTGCTGTCACAGAAGAAACCTGCCATCTCCTTCGCGTTGGAGAGACCACATCTGCATTTGGGGGACGGAGGGGGAAGAAAAACCAGGCAGGAGAAGCGCTGATTAAATCAAGGCAAAGCTTGGCAGCGTTGTGGAACAGCCTGATGCGTATCAGCCAGCACGTGTTAAACACATGTTGTAGCTTGATGCTCCCGTCAGGAGACGCGGGCGCAAGGGGGATGGCAGCGAGCGGGACGGGAGCTGCGGCCCTTGCCTCCCCCGAGGGGCTCAGCCCTGTCCTGCCCCCAGTGTCCTCATATTCCTCAGGGTTGAGTGATCCCTTCCTACCCATGGCGAGCACACCTGAACTAAGGGGCTGCTGCTCGCCCAAAATATCGCTATAGCTTCTCCTGGTGGTATTTAATTGCTCCGGTGACCATGCTCAGCCCGGGGACAGTCCTGCAAGGCAGCCCGTGCCCTGTCCGCTTAGGTGGGGTCTCCAGAACTGGAGCAGGGAGCCCAGGGCGTACACGTGTGTCTGCAGGGGAACTGAAACCCCTTTCTGAGCCTGTCCCGATGCTGGGGCTTGTCTGGTTCATGGTCTCCAGCCCATTTTCAGCGCTTTCAGAAGCAGCTGGGTTGCAGTTCTAGGGCCACAAGAGCCTTGGCTTCCCTACCCAGAGCCACCTAAACTCGGACGCTGATGGATGGCTCAGGTCAGGAGGGGCCGCTGTGTCTTGTCTGACCTCCCGCAAGCGATAGCTCCCCACCCAGCACCGCTGGGCTGCTTTCTAGGGATTATTCACTTTCTTGCCCAAGTCACTGGGCTGACCGAGTGTTACAGCTTTGACATCTGCAACCACAAAGTCTTGGGAAAAAAAACTGTTGAGGACTGGCTGCTTCCAACTGCCTCTCTGCAGCGAATTTTGATTCTGGATAGCCTTAGCCAGTGACAGTGCCTGGAAACCTCTGCAGACCGTGCTGGTCCTGCATTCTGCAATGCGTCCTTTTATTCTAGCTACCCAACGAAAATCAGAGTTGAACAGATTTTGCAGTAAATGTTTGGCCAATTTCTAGTTATATTTCATAATCGTGATGGCATTTTTGGCCTCCTTGGATTTATGATTTATGGTGACGTGTTCACAGCCTTCTGGGGGAAGGGGGAGCTCTGGATGCAAGCTGTTTCTGTGTAAGCGTTAAGGTCCTCCCGAGTTTATTCTGTGCTCAGGAGAAACCGTGTGTGTACGCGAGCATGGACGAATATATTCTGTGCATGATATATGTCTGCAGAGTGCACTTGTTTCTCCACAGTCTAAGCTGTGTTTAAATCAGGGCTTTAAAATGGGCCTAAAAGCTTCTGCAAAATAATTTTACCCTCTCCAAACAATTTAGTTAATTAACCAGCTAAATCAGTTCTTGCTGACTCTCCCTGAAGATACCCCTCCTGAACGAGATTTTTTCTTTAGATTTGGATGAAATGCAACGGTTGAGTCATGAGTTTTCTTTCTGGCTCCGTTGCCGGAGCGGAGAATGTCGTTCACAATATTGGCTGCTGCCATATGCTTTTTTCATCAAGTAAAAAGGGTGCAACTTTCTTTTTGCTTCCCCCTCCACTGACTCACTCCCCAAATATGTTTCTGGCTAGGATGCCTTGTGACTTCTTCCTGACATAAGGTTTTCTAGTTTGCAGTTAGCTTTGCGAATCGGCTCTGCGAGCTCTAAAACATTGCAGCTCCTGGGAGGAGAGGACGGGGGTCCTGGAGAGCAGTGGGAGCAGCAAGATGCTTGGGGTTCTCGGGTGCTTTGGGTCTTTGGTAGCTCTCCTGTCCCAGAAATGGTTTTCCAGAAGCTGGGCGATCCTGTTCCGATGCCCGCCGGTGCCATTCGCGTCCTGCATGCGGATTCTTGGGCCTGGGCAGCCTGGGAAATGCCCGAGGGGGTCTCAAAAAGATCTCCCTTCTGGATCAGGTGAACTTGGCACCTGATCTGTTTGCAACGCGATGCTTTCAGAATTAGTCTCTAAGTTAAGGAAGGGAGCTGCTGGCTGCAAAATAGCTTAAAAGGACAGACAGACAGACAGGCAGGCAGACATGTCCCTTCCTGACTTCTTTTAAGGCATTGCATTCAGGCCTCCTTTTGCTGACCTTCACTGCTGGTGCCAAATTTCCTCGGAGAGGGCAAGTCAGGAGTGCAGGGCTTTCGTCAGAGCCACCCCAGTGCTCCCAGCATCCTGGCCTTAGCAGCGGGTAGCTTCCAGCGCTTGGTCAACAGGAGGAAACAGCTCCCCCAAAAAAGCAGGCCATCAATCATTCAAATGGTGCTTCCCGAACCTGACCTTGTAGAAAACAGGCTTGCACCTGCGAGCATGGGACTGGGTTCCTGAAAACCAGCGTCCATCGCACCCTACTACTGCCAGCTCGCTGCGGTAGGGCTGTGGGCGTACAGCCCATCCTCACCTCCCAAAGTCCGAACATCCCGGGAGATGCCAGAGAGGCCGGGAAGAACAGCTCGCCTCTTTTCCAGCTAAAGGAACTGAGATGCCGAGAGTTAAGTGACTGGCCCAAAGCCAGAGCGCTTGGAAACGAGCCCATGTATTCCTTGTTTCAGCTGGGACATGACGGTGTAGCATGCCTTGCCCTGCTGGAAACGTCACCCATGATCTCTGGAGCAGCTATTCTGCAAAGAAGCATCTCCTTTTTGGTATTTTTCCCCAAACTGCTCTGCCTCGCAGGACAATCCCCATCTGTTTGATCTTGTGGGATGCAGGAGAGCAGAAACGCGCGAGCCTTTGCGCTCTCCCTTGTAGCACTTCTTATTTCTTACAGCTTTGCCTGGAAAGTTAACTCCAGGCTGACCCACGCTGGGAGTTTTCCCAGCAGCCGCTCCACTGGCGTGATGCTACAGAGAAAGTTATTCCAGTTGAGTGACCCTCCAGCAGCACGTCCCTGGGTGTTGGGTTGATGGCAGAAGACACGCAAGGGCACCGTGAGTCGGCACCGCAGGGTGGCCCTGCCTGATCCTGGCACCTCTCCCAGGGAAAAGAACCTGGGAGTCAGATCCTCCTTGTCCCTCCTCAAAGCCCGAGAGCTGCTGTGCCACTTGGCATGTCACACTGAGATGATTCATGGTGACACAAAGCTGTTCGGGTGCAGAAGATGGCAATCGTGGTGTCACGTGCCAAAGCCACCCGAGATGCCAGCCCTGCTCCCAGCTCTCCTAAGAAGGGGCTTGCTCCGTTGGACACCAGGTACCATCTTCATGCTGGGGTCCCTTCCAGGAAGGACACATCATTTATAACCAGCCTCTGCAGGCTGGGCATCCACATGGCCTTGGTAACCTCTCCTTTGAGATCCAGGAGTGACTCCTGCAAGATGGTGCCTAATTTCCATGCGATTTGATGGAACTTTGACTTTTTTGCTGTGGGCTTTTTTTTTTCCTTATTCTTTCCAGTGCCGCTATCACTGTTTTTTCCTGGCCTGGCGCTGTCATCGTCCGGTGTCATCACTCAGGAGATGAAGGGGGAGGCAGAGGTGTTTCCTTGCAAGGAACAGATGTTGGAATAACCCATTTTTGCTCAGCTGGCAGCATCTCCCGTGCCCAAAACACACTGCAGAGATGTAAGCAAAGCCTGGCCACACCACCACGTCCCTGCAGGGAGGGACAGGGGACTTGATGGTTGGAAAAAAATACTCCGGCAGCACAATCTCCTGGACTCTGCCTTTAAAAAAAAGAAAACTCCCAAAGGAACTGATGGAGCCCAACATTCGTGTTATTTAAACTGAGCAAAATAAAGAGCTGGAGGCTGCAAGCTCAGTATAAACGGCACTGGCTTCTCAGGACATTAGTTAAAGCCCCCTGGGGAGGAAAAGCACATCAGACGGCCAAAATAGGTCTCTCCTCCTCTCCATTGCCATGTTTCCGTGTAGTTGGGAAAATGAGTGAGGTCTTGGGAATATCTTTTTGCCAGCTGTGCATTCAAACACGCAGCTGAGATACTTTCCTGTATCACTTCCCCTCCCTCTGGTCCCCTGCCAAGGAGAAGCGTCCGGGACTTGCTCCTCCCGCTCTGCACGACCGCCAGCGTGGGGGACAGTGCTGGATGCAGGGTGCCACCGACCTCCGAGGGTCTGGCCAGGGCCAGGCAGATGTGTCAGGATTTGGGCTGTCGGCTGGAGATGGGGTTTCCCAAAAGCAGCCGGTGCTCGGTGCAGAGAGCTTTGGGGAGCCAAACGAGGTAATAAATGCTTTCCATAGAGGGGCTCATGGCAAACCCCAGGTCTGCAGGCTCTGGCCCTGTTCATCACTTCGCAGGCCAAGATGGGAGGGCGGAGGGAGCCTGGGTTGGGATCCCAAACCTGCCCAGTGCCCCTGTCCATCTCCTAAAAGGTGGCACTAAACCTCTCTGCCGCTCATCGGTTCGGTTCACGCTCCCGGGGGCTCTCCGCTGTGTTTGTGCCGCCCGTGGAGCAGCGGTCCCAGCTGAAACTGTGACATCCATCGCAGGGAATAACCATCACCCCATCTTGATAGGACAAGGGGGAATGGTTTTAAACTAAACGAAGGGAAATT
Organism: Nipponia nippon; assembly: GCF_047370975.1. NCBI lineage: Eukaryota > Metazoa > Chordata > Aves > Pelecaniformes > Threskiornithidae > Nipponia > Nipponia nippon. The sequence continues at coordinate 28,443,624 of NW_028262302.1, forward strand.
CAGGCTAGATTTAAGGAAGACATTGTTTATGCTGAGGGTGGTGAAGCACTGGCCCAGGTTGCCCAGAGAGGTGGGAGATGCCCCATCCCTGGAACCATTCAAGGCCAGGCTGGACGGGGCTCTGAGCAACCTGCTCTGGCTGAAGATGTCCCTGCCCATGGCAGGGGGTGGGACTGGATGGCCTTCAGAGGTCCCTTCCCACCCAAACCATTCCATGATTCGATGATCTCCGCACCATGGAGATCTCCTCTCACCCAACACTTCTCCCCCTGCACCCATCTCCTTCCCAAGAGCTTCCCGACGGCCTGTTAAGCCACTTCAGAGCATTGACCTGATTTTCTCCTCTTCCCTGTGCATCCCCAGGCTGTTTCCTATCACGCTGCCATGGGGCTTGGCTTCTCCTCCCACCCTCCCACGGCTGTGCACAGCAGCGGCTCGCGGTACATTCCTTCGCATCGTAATCTCCGGCTTGCTATCTAAGGAGCTGAAGGATATTTCCAACCCAACACTGCCAGAAAATACTGGCACCCACCTCCAGCTGCCTTCCTCTTGTACACACATCCAGCTCCTCGAGCACTCTGATACTCTGCCATGTTTAAACAACCGTCGCTTACAGTCAGCTCTCAAGGCAGTGGGTTATTTTCTGGCTGTTTTTTTTTTTAATTCTTTCCCAAGTCCCAGCTGATTTCTGCAGTTTCTTGCCCTGGTGACTGGGCTTGACTCTTCGCACCGAGTGCCCGCGCTGTGCCTGCTGTTAAAAGAGGGGAGATTCAGACCAGATTTAAGGAAGGAGTTGTTTACGCTGAGGATGGTGAAGCACTGGCCCAGGTCGCCCAGAGAGGTGGGAGATGCCCCATCCCTGGAACCATTCAAGGCCAGGCTGGACGGGGCTCTGAGCAACCTGGCCTGGCTGAAGATGCCCCTGCCCATGGCAGGGGGTGGGACTGGATGGGCTTTAGAGGTCCCTTCCCACCCAAACCATTCCATGATTCGATGATTCTATGATTCCATGATCATCCTGCCGCACTCAGGAGCAGCCCCAGACCAGCTTCCCACGGCACTAGCTGGCAGCAGGGGTGAAGGGTCCTGGCCCCCCCAGTACTTGCTACCTCTCTGCTCCCACCTGGGCTGTGTTGCTGGTATTTTGGGTGGCCCAGGGGATGGTCTGGCACTGATGTTGTCATGGTTTAACCCAGCAGGAAGCTAAACACCACCCAGCCGCTCGCTCACTCCCCCCCAGTGGGATGGGGGAGAGAATCGGAAAAAAGGTAAAACTCATGGGTTGAGATAAAGACAATTTAATAGGACAGAAAAGGAAAGGAAGACAATAATAATGATAAAAGAATATACAAAACAAGTGATGCACAATGCACTTGCTCACCACCCGCTGACCAATGCCCAGCCAGTTCCTGAGCAGCGCCCGCACCCCCTTGGCCAACTCCTCCCCGTTTTTTTGTTCAGCATGATGCCACACGGTATAGCATAGCCCTTTGGCCATTTGGGGTCAGCTGTCCTGGCTGTGCCCCCTCCCAGCTCCTTGTCCACCTCCAGCCTCCTCACTGGCAGGGCAGTATGAGAAGCTGAAAAGGCCTTGACTTAGTGTAAGCACTGCTCAGCAACAGCTAAACCATCAGTGTGTTATCAACATTATTCTCACGCTAAATCCAAACCACAGCACTATAGCAGCTACTAGGAAGAAGATTAACTCTATCCCAGCCGAAACCAGGACAGATGTGCTCTCCATCCTGAGGTCTTCACCACATGCGGCTGCAAGGACATGAGTGGACGGCCATCCTTCTGGCGTGTGGTGGGTTGGGGCATCCTCAGGGCTGGATTCAGCATGCAGTGGAGCACAGAGATTTACCTACAAGTGGGGACTGGACCAAGCCTGTGCACGACACTAATTTCAAGCCCGTCTTTGGAGAGAATGAAGCTGTTGCTCTGTAGATCAGGCAGCAGCTCCAGCATCCTCCTGTTTAAGCAATGAGCCGCCGAAAGCTTTCTCTGCTCAGAGAAGGTGGGAGAGCCCCACTGGCACAGAGCAGGCACATAGACCATCCGGGATGCATGTTTTCTGGCTCAGCTTTAAAAACCTCTGACGATGGTGATTCCCCTCCCTCTGCAGTCCTTCCCTCCCTTACACCTAAACAGTCTCCCTGAGGAGCTAACCTGAACCTTTCTCCAGGTGATTTGCCCATTGCTTTTTGCCTATCCATTGTGGAAGTGGGGAACAGAGCATTTGCACCCTCTTCCATCCCTCCCTCTGAAGATAAACCCTCTTTTATCTACCTGAAGACATTATCGGCTGTCTGTCTTTCTCTAGGGTAAACAGCCTGAATTCTTAGAGCCTTTCCTCATCGGTCACCATCCCATCTCACCACAAACCACTGATGAACTGGGAGCAGGGGTCCCCAGAGGGGACCTCATCGAGCCCATCTGTCCCCAGTTTGCCGGGGACACAGGGCTGCACCAGAAGCTGTAGGTACACAAGAGCACCCTTGGCTGCAGACCACCGTGTGTCCTCTAGGAGCCCACAAGTCACTGCAATTTCATGCTACAGTGGGGTTTCGGGGATTCCCAGCATCTCCCCATGTTGCCTATTCCTGGCTGGCCGAAAGCCCCCTTCTTCCCATGGGGGCTCCCCATCGCTTCAGACTGCTCGGCTCGGAGGCGAAGTTCATCCCACCCAGCTGATTCAATAACATCTCCCTTATTAAACCACGCCGCTCTGCTCTGTCTCTGTTTTTCCAGCACTAACTGCATTACCATCCTGCTTGCATCCAACCTTTCTGGTGAAGACTAAAGCCAAAAAAGCACAAAACCATCCAGCTGTCTGGGCATCATCCGTCTCCAGCTTCCCCTGGTGCAACAGGCTCCCGAACGTGCTTCGCTGGTGCAGCTACACGGGGCACCTCCGCTGTTCCGAGAGGCAAGTAAAAGGTACCAACTTCCCTCCCACTTTAATAGATGCATTTGTTTTCTGCTTGATGTTCCCCAAATGCCTTTATTCAGCTCAGAAAACTTCAGCGCAGCACTGAGAGCCGAAGCGATCCGCAGCGGAGAGATGCAGACGTGGCTGGGAAATCTGAGCCCAGCATCTGCCGGTGCACTAATCCTCCTGTTTCTCTGCAGCCTCCCGGAGTTATTTTCCCTGCAAAAGGGGTTATTTTTGACCCAAACCTGCACACAGGGTCTGGTGTGCTTTTCCACCATACCAAACCACACCAGCCATCCCGGGCGGCACAATCCTGGCTCCAGCAGGGAGCTGCATCCTCAGTGGCTGTAAGTCGCTGCCGTGCGTCCGGCCTCAGCATCTCCATCTGTAAAATGGGGAGAAAATTGCCGCAATTTCCTTGGCTGCAGCTGTTCATACCTGGATGTGACCAGAGAAGCTGGGTGACCTGTGCCCAGGTCACAACACCCCAAACTCAGCGAAAGGAGCCAGGATATGCTTGTGTTTGGTTAAGAACAAGACAGAAGAGCAGTCTGGGGGGCTGTGGGGAGCCCCACGGATGCCCAAGTGAAGTGGTTGCAGGGTACGATGCTGGGTCGTTCCCCCTGCACCCACAACCTGGGGTCTGGGGCAAATTTGGGTGATTGACACAGGGTGAAAGTGCCCTGCATGAGGGCTCCATCAGGGCTGCGTGGCCAAATGCCCCCCTGAGGCACACGTGCCCCCAGTGCCCGCGTCACATCGGTTCCTTTGCTCAGGTGCCTGTTATCAGCCCGCCTTTCACAGAGCTCTGACGTGCGGTTTGATAAAAACCCTTGTTCGGAGCTTTTTGTTCTCTAGCAGCGCATAAGCAAAGGCGGCCAAACCCTAGCAGCTCCGTCCTTGATGCCCTCCTCCTCCTCCTCCTCCAGCCTTCGCAGCTTCCTGCAGCAGGGGTGGGATTTATCAGGAGGGTGTGATTTATAGGACGGGTGTGATTTATAGGACGAGTGTGATTTATGGGGCTGCTGCTATTCTTGTTTGGCCTTTGGGGCTTTGCAGCCTTGGGGAACTCCCCACTCCCTGCACTGGCTTGGCTTGCTCCGAGTGCCTTATTCCCGAGGCTTTGGATGCTTTTGGGATCGGGTGATGGGAATGAAGTGGCAACTTTTCCAGTGGGCTGTTGCTGCCGGCTTCTCCTTCCTTCTGGCTGGGCTTGGGGGCATTGGGCATCTTCTCCCTGGGGAGCTTGGGGCTGCGTGGCTCCTTCTCAGGATACCACACGAAGGGGAGGCATGGGGTTTGGGGGCTAATTGGTCCATGAGGGTGTCCCAGCTTCCCACTGGTGTTTGCTCTCTATACTGGGGGGGTGTCTGGGTTTCCCCATTCACCCCCCAAGCTGCTGCTGTCACATCCCTGGTCATGGGAGATGAAGAATAAACCCATTTCCAGAGCATCTTTCTCGGGCTGCGGGATGGGGACCAGGACACGGGCATCAAGCGGGTTGGGGGTGCAGCCAGTGGGGAGCATCCCAGTACTGGCCAGAGGACAGCATCCCAGTACTGGCCAGAGGGGATGGGTGGCCCAGGCTGGGGTTTCTGGGGTTTCCACGCTGGGAAAATCATCCCAGTCCCTCCCTATCCTCATGTCCCTTGAGCACCACTGGAGACCCAGTGCCCAGGGCTGGATTTGCTACTCTGTTTCACGATTTGGTGATTTTTGCAATGCTGTGGGGTCAAACAGTGCCCTGGGGAGCTCATCTTACACTGAGCAAAATTTTTCACAGGATGGGGGGATTCAAGCAATGCTTGCAAAGAAAAACTGGTGTGGTGAAACCCCAGGCCTGGGCAGGGCACGGATCTGCTCTCACTGGGCTTTGTCTTTGAGCCCCACATGTCTTGAACTGATTCTGACCCCACTCCAGAGTGCATCCATATGGGTGGGAATGGTCCGGCGTGTCTCAAGGGATGCCCTACGCCTCCGCAGCCCTCGGGCCCCCTAATGAAGCTTGACGGACGAGCTTCGCCTCGCTGCTCCCTGCATTGATAGAGGGAAAACCCGCGGGCTGGGAGCCAGTTTCCCCAGACCGTTGGGGAGGGGAGAGCTGGGACTGGAGAGATAACGGGAAGCGTCAGTGCCAGGGCTCGGGGTGGGGTGGGGGTTTGATGCTGTAGCACTCGGTGATGCCGTAGCACCCGGTGATGCCAGCTGCAGGGCTGCCGCTTTGCAAATACACAGGACGGGGCTACGCAGGGTGCTGGGGGCAGTTTTTCTCCCCTCCTTCATGACCTGGGGAGATCTACAGGGTGCTGGGTGCCAGCAGAGGGTTCTTTCCTGCAGCTCTGCTTCCCATCAAGCAGCTGCCCCGAAAGGGCCTGCATAGCAGCTATGAATAATTGATGGTGTGATTTGGGGATTTTTTTTTTTTTTCCCCACTGCTTCCCAGTAAGTCCCTTCCAAATAGACGCTTTCTATTATCTGGCTGGCTCTGCAGATGATGGTTTCGGAGCCATCAGATGAATTATTTGTGATTTTGGGGTTTTCTTTTTGCTGACTAGCAGCGGATAAATGATACCGGGTGTTTCTTCTAACACCCCAGAGTCACCAGCTCCAGGGATGGTGATTGAGCATTGCGTGACATTTGGGTTTTCTTTGAGTCACAGCTCCATGGGAGAAATTCAGCCTTGCAGCCTGTACTTTGGATTTGTAAAGGCAAATGAATAGGATGGAGAAAAGCCAGAACAGGAGTGGCAAAGGCTCAAAAAATCTGATGGACAATAGAAAGTGATTTATTATGTTGTATATTACAGGAGAAGAGGCGGGGTGTGAGATATTTGAACCTTTGGGCTGGAGTTTCCCCCTTTCTCTCAGGAAAGTACAAATCAGTAGTGCGATAAAGTACCCTTCAAAGTCACTTTTAGCCAAAAAACTCTAGAGACTGATCGCGTTCTGGGGTTTCCTCATCAAAACACAGCATTTTCCCACCCTGGGCTTCTAGAAAATGAGTTACACCGTCGGTAACAGCTTGCTGACAGCACCATGCAAAGCATCCGCAGCATGCACAGGAGAGCACCCTCCGAGAGCTGGTGCAAGCGGACAGGGAAAGCCACATTTGGGAGAGGTTTTGCCAAAAGGATTTGCAAACTTTGGCGGTGGGCTGGATGGAGGCAATGCTCCAGCATCACTGGGGGTCCTGGGGCTGGTTGAAAGGCCGACGGGGATGGCAGCAACTGAGCGGGACAGGTTCCTGCATCCCTGTGCAGCATTTCTGCCCCATCCTTTACTAAAACACGGGCTATGAAGAGCAGCGTGATTTGCTGCTGCAAGTCACGAGGTGACATTAAGAGTCCAAGGTGAGGATGAGGAGTGGTACCAAAGCCATGAGCCAGGCACAGCCGATGCAGAGGAAGATCAGCAATGGGAGCGGGGTCCTGGGCATGGCTGTTGTGAGACACTCAAGCAGCGGACAGGGAGCTGGAAGGATATTGTCAGCCCTGGGATGAATCAACTTTTAGGAGAATTTACCTGGGATTTAACCACATTCTCCATCACATGGATTCAAGCGTTCTGCTGACAACTCTCTCCAGCTAAAACAGATGTCAAGAGGGTGCTCCAGGACCCACCGGCTCCTTCAGACACAAAGTTCAAGGACCCTTCTGACCCTGGGGACAGCTAGAGAAGGATTTGGGGCACATTGCCTCCTTTCTGGGCCAAGGCAAGAGTCACACTCTTTGGAGGTCACTCCTAGCAGCTGGAAACATCAGAAGGACACGACTGCATGATAGGAAAAGGATAAAAGATAAATGACGGTACAGGGATTAATGTCAACAGGAAACTAATGCCTGACACATGCCGAGTCAGGCAAGCCAGGGGTTATTTGTTATGAAGAGCTGATTGCAGAGGAAGAGGCTGGGAAAGAAACCTCCCAGCCTGAGGCTTCAAAAACTTAATTGACCCCAATTCCTGGGAAGAAGGTGAAGAGGGGACAGAGAAGAGCCTGCAGCGGGGTTTGTCCTGCGGCACGAGCCTAGCAGGCTCCAGCGCGTCGCGGCTGATGTTAGGCACAGGCAGAATGGAAATGAGATGGGATTTTGTAGCTGTAGGGCAACGAAACCTTGGCTTGACTTATCAAGGGAGGTGGTAGCTCGCTCTGGCTCTCTGTCTCTTACCTGAGCGTAGCTATCTCTTGCAAGCTAGGATTTATTCCAGCCGCAGGGATGTTTTTTGTAACCTTTGGGCATGAAGGACCAAGCTGGATGGTTGTGACAGTCTCAAACCTTGGTCCCTGGCTTCATCCCATGTGTCCTTGGCCATCAGGAGGAGAGATCTGGCCACATGGCCCTCCTAAGGTCGATGGCTCTCGTTTGAGGTAAGGATACCCATCTTGGCATCAGTACTCCTTGCCCAGAGCACCCAGCTGCATTTCCACATCAGGTTGCCTGAACTTTCCTTGGAGTAACTAGGAAAAATGTCCCATCCTGAAGACACGAGGACTTGAGTCTAGAGACCTATTCCTGGCCCTCAAACTCTGTGAAGACACGCAGTGTTGCCTTGTGTGTTCAGCCCTGGGCCCCACGTACCCCTCCAGCTCCGATACCCGCTGTCATCTCCATTCTCCCCCACGGCCGGTGGCAAAACCCAAAAACACCACAGCAGCTACAAACCCGCCCAGAAAAGGGTGCTGAGGCTCCGTTACGTACAGGCCCAAAGATGAGACAAACTCCTGGGGAATCCTTCTGACCTCATTCATCAGAAGCAAACATTACATCCAGCTGAGACGATGAGCCTGGAGGAAGGCTACGCACGAGCAAAGCAGCAGGACTGCATCGCTGGAGTTGTGTCCTAAGGGAAATAAGCAAATATTATTTTCCTGCTGGGCAGTGAGGTATGGAGATGCTGAATAACCTTTGCAAGATCACAAGAGGGAATTACTACAATCTAGAAAGACTAGACCTCCACACCTCAAGCGCTTCTTCAAGACCTTAATCCCAAATATTATCCATCCTTTCATTACAAGGATGCTGGATAAGTCTATGCATATACCAGGTGATTGCACATTTGTGCAATACATATCTGTGACAGCTTCGTTACTCTGCATATACATTCAGAAAAAAGGAAAAGCCAAGTCACGTGGACATTTCCAAAATGACAAAATCAGGGAAGAACGAATGTGGCCGGGAATAAACAAGGAAGCGGAGATACCCAGCACGTTTCCTTTGCCAGGAGCGTGACCTTCTCTCTGCTGGGAAATGGTCATTTGTGAAAAGTGAACCTCGGCTACATCCAAAAGACGCTTCGAGGTGGAAGGGGATGAAGAGACACGTGGAAAAAACCACTCAGGTGGTTTGAACCTCTCTCATCTGCTGTTACGCGGTACCAGAGATGTGGGAGCAGGCAATAAGTGGTTTGTGCTGCTGTTCGGTCGCTGCCCAAGTTTATTTCTAGTAGTGCATTTTTGCAAAGGGACCCAAGTAATGCTCCAAGTCCCCCGTAGCTTAAGGGATGTCTGTGAAGAGCTCAGAGTAAAACTCGGGGAGAAGTAAAGAGCTTGCAAACCCCACGTGAAGAGGAGCGGTACCGGTGGCAGCGGGTTGTAAAGGAGCACACAGGCAGGGAGGTGTCAGAGACACAAAAAGTGCCGGGGGGGAAAACAGGCGTCTGCATTTCTCCTTTTTGGGGTTTGCTTTTTAAACTTTGCCCTTGTCAAAGAAGAAGCTGCAGATGGGGAATATCGAGACGCGGGTGAACCAGAGGGGTGACGGGGGCTGAGCAGGGGCTGCCCGCCTCCAGGTCAGAGCACATCGCGCTCGGCCGCGCTGGAGCATTTGAGGAAACGGAGCTTTTGTTTACACGGAGCTTTGGGGAATTTCTCTGCCTCTGTATATGGAAACGGGCCGGGCGCTCAGTCCTGCTGCTTTTCGTGCTCCAGTCACCCAGCCGAGGCACCCAAATGCACAGGGCAGATTTCCATGGCTGGTGACCCTGGAAAGAGCCAGTCTGACCGGCTTGCCCGCAGCCCCAGAGCAGCCAGGCAGGAAAGCCAGCTGGTTTCAACAACTGCACATAACAGTTTAAAAACACCCTCAAAAACAAGATCACGAATAAAAAAAAGGGCAAAATGACAGGGAAGCTCAGCTTCGTCGCTGATTTCCCAAAGATGCCCATTGAGTCATTTCATCGGAAAAGCCCCCCGGGTTTCCGCGGAGCAGAGGCAGAAGGAGCGGCGGGCCGGGAGCTGTGCTGCCCACGGATCTGGCAGGTATCATCCCTGTCCCGATGGAAGCAGCCCTGCGTTTCGGCACCTTATTTGGCTATTGCTGCTTGTACGGAGCGAGGACTTCTTGCAAACAGTGGGAAGAGCCACGAGGATGCTTGGCTGCCTCTGACGCAAGAGCCTCGCCGGTACATTTTTGACCTTGCTTTGCGTCTCGACTGAGCATTGGAGATCCCGCTGCCCGCCTCTCCGCACACCCACCGCCGAGCAGCGGCACGGGGAGGAAAGGCGAGTCCTGGGGACGGCAGTGCCCGGCCCCGGCTGGGACGGAGAGGGCAGAGAGAGCGGCTTTCCCCGTCCTCAGGGAAAGAGAAACTCTGCAAATAGTTTTAAGAGCACAAGGAACCAGCAGCCTCTACCCCACGGCACGCAGTCAGCTGCACTAAAAGGTTACTGGCTTCGGTGGAGCCGTATTGAATTGCATCAGCTGGGAACCTCGTCCAAACCATTCGGGTTGAGAGTAACCCTTTCTATTTATCGCCCTATTGTTTTACACTGGAAGAACACGGAGATACAATCTGTGAAAGCTTTATTGTTACAGACCAGCTTTCCCCTGCCCTCCCAAGCCGTCACCCTGTCCATTAGGCTCCAGCTTCCAAGTTTGGGGATTACATTGACAGGGATGAAGGCCCTGGCAGGATTTGGTGGGGGAGGTCATCTGCTGCCCATCCTCCCATCCTTCGCGGCAGCGTTTCCCAATTTCCCTCCGGCAGCATCAGCCACGTTAGCCCAAATCCTCCGCGCTGTTTATGTGTAAAACCTGGCTTACTCTGCCCAGAGCAACTTTGGGAAAGCTTTTATTAATGCATATGGGAAAACAGAGGAACAGCCCTTTATAAATATCTCCATTATAACAGCAAAGGTGAAAAGGTGGCACGACTTTATCATCCCCATTAAGAGGTCTTTGTTGCCTTCACGCCGGCAAAGCTCCCGCTGCCGTTCGCAGCGTGGGAACGGTGCTCGTGGAGAAAGCCCTGGGCTGGCACCGCCATCCCGGAGGCGGCCGGGCAGGGCACGGCTTTGTCAGGATGCGGCTTCCCATTGCCCGGCGCGGTGCGGGACGCGTCCTGCCCGCTGCCACCGACCACCGCGCCGGCCCTCAGCAACGCAGCTCCTTCCGCATGACGGTTTTTCAGGAAGCCCGGTTGCCTTGGCGGGATGTATGTATCATTGGGTGGGGAGCTACAGGAAGCGGCTAATATTTATTTTTTTTCTCCATTTGTGCCAGTTCAGACTCTTCTTTAAAGACAGTTCCCATTTCCCAGATTCACAGATGATAAGGATGGAGGGAACTGGCACATCGCCCAGCCTCAGTGCGGGCACGGCGCGGGCCACGGACTGCGATGCTAAGGTAAGGGGTTTGCCTAACGGGAAATGCTTTCCTCGTGGATCAGGGGCTTTTAAACGGCCAGCGTTAAAAAAGAAATAAGCCCTCGAGGCAGCAGGGTGGGCGAGGCTGGCACGGAAAGGCGCTCAGAGCACCCACGCGTGGTGGGGACACGGAGTTTCCAGCGGCCCCGGAGGACGCTGGTGGGTGCCCCCCCCTCCCCCCCGCAGGGGCCCGGGACCCCCGGGCCGGGCCGGGCCGCGCCGCCAGCGGCCGCAGCCCCGCGGCGAGCCCCGGGCCGCGGAGCCGGGGCCGGGCCGGGCCGAGCCGCCCCCCGGCGAGTCCCGGATGTTGGAGCTGCCCCGCTTGCTCCGTCCTTCGCTTCCATAAAAGGCCAAGGGGCCCGGCAGCGCGGGGCGCGTTTTTCCTTTAATTATTATCCCCCTCCTCCTCCCTCTCCTCCTCCTCCTCCTCCTCCCTCTCCCCGCCCGCCCCTTCTCCTCCCGCGGCGGCCCCGCAGGCAGCGGCTGGGGGGCGGCGGGGCAGCGCTGCACCCCCCGATCCCGCCCCACCGCGCCCCCATCCCACCCTCCCCGGGGCGCGGAGGCGGGCTGCGCCGTGCCGTGCCGTGACGAGCCGAGCCGAGCCCAGCCGTGCCGAGCCGAGCCTTGCTGAGCCGAGCCCAGCCGAGCCGCGCCGGCGGGAGGGCGGGCGGGCGGTGAGGCGCGGCTGGCGGCGCAGGAGGCCGGGGCCATGGCGCTGGACGGGATCCGCATGCCGGACGGCTGCTACGCCGATGGGACGTGGGAGCTGAGCGTCCATGTCACCGACCTGGGCCGCGACGTCACCCTGAGGGTCACCGGCGAGATCCACATCGGCGGCGTCATGCTGCGCCTCGTCGAGAAGCTCGGTGAGTCCCCCGGTACCCCCCGCCCAGCCCAGCCCCCGGCCCCGGCATCCTCCCGGCACCCTGCCCCGGCACCCAGCACCCTGCCCCGGTGCTGTGCTTCAGCTCCCAGCACCCTGCCCCGGCACCCAGCACCCTGCCCCAGTGCTGTCCTCCAGCACCCAGCACCCTGCCCCAGTGCTGTGCTCCAGCTCCCAGCACCCTGCCCCAGTGCTGTGCTTCAGCACCCAGCACCCTGCCCCAGCACCCAGCACCCTGCCCGAGTGCTGTCCTCCAGCACCCAGCACCCTGCCCCAGCACCCTGCCCCAGTGCTGTGCTCCAGCACCCAGCACCCTGCCCCAGCTCCCAGCACCCTGCCCCAGCACTGAGCACCCTGCCCCAGTGCTGTGCTTCAGCTCCCAGCACCGTGCCCCAGCACCCTGCCCCAGTGCTGTGCTCCAGCACCCAGCACCCTGCCCCAGCTCCCAGCACCCTGCCCCAGCACTGAGCACCCTGCCCCAGTGCTGTGCTTCAGCTCCCAGCACCGTGCCCCAGCACCCTGCCCCAGTGCTGTGCTTCAGCTCCCAGCACCCTGCCCCAGTGCTGTATTTCAGCTCCCAGCACCCAGGACCCTGCCCCAGTGCTGTGCTTCAGCTCCCAGCACCCTGCCCCAGTGCTGTATTTCAGCTCCCAGCACCCAGGACCCTGCCCCAGTGCTGTGCTTCAGCTCCCAGCACCCTGTCCCAGTGCTGTGCTTCAGCTCCCAGCACCCAGCACCCTGCCCCAGTGCTGTCCTTTTAGCTCCCAGCTCCCTGTCCCGGCACGCTGCCTAGCACCCTGCCTGCCCTAGCACCCAGCCCTGGCACTCAGCACCCTGCCTGCCCTAGGACCCTACCCCATTACCCCATCCCAGCACCCTGCCTGCCCTAGCACCCTGCCTTAGCACCCCATCCCGGCCCCGGGCTGCCCCTCTCCCCCATGCACCCTTCCCTGCTCCACCCAGAAGCCCCCAGTTGCCCTGCCAGCGCCCTGTGCTGCCGCTTTGGGCCAAAACTAGCCAAAATTTTACACCCCGGGGCCGGTTTGCCTGTGGCGGGGCCTCAGCCCCTATCCGCCGGCTGCTTTGCACACCGGATTTTACACCGAGCTGGGAAACGTCTTCATTTACGGGGTGGTGGGGGATGTTTATGGGTGCTTTCCAGTTGACAGAAAGATTTAATTCTGAAGTTGTAGCCGGCTCCGCGCTGCTTTGGATGAGGAAAGCGCCTCCGAGGGCCCTTTGCGAGTGTGGGGCGCTTAATGGGGCGGCGTGGGCAAGGAGGGGATTGGGTTTGGAACCGGGGACACCGCGGTGTCCGGTGGCTTCGGGCGCGCACCTGGACAAAGAGCCCGTTTGTCTGGGACGCGTGGGAACGCGCGGCCGAAGCCGCCGGGATGGCTTTGTGGCGGAGGAGCCAGCTTGGGCGCGATCCTCGCCGAAAGCGAGCGCCCCGACCCGCCGGCCGCGGGGAGCTCTGCCCCGCCAAACCTCCCCCTTGCTTTTTTATCAGCTCTTTATGGCTTGGGTGTGTTTACTCAACGGTATAGCCTGGGCTGATGACTGTAATTACACAAATAAAATATTAATTGCGAGGTCCCCGCGCGTGCCTGGAGCTGTGGGAGTAGCGGAGCTGTCAGCTGCGCCTGCAGGTCCCGGTTGAATGCAAAGCCCTTGTGCAGCTTTAAAAAATACCATGCTTAGGTTTTGATTTATTAATTATCTGAAGTTAAAGGAAGGAAGAGAGGGATATAAATATGCTTGTTTCGAAAGGAAGCAAGCGCTCGCATCAAAGGGTCTTGTGCTGGAGATAGCCTTGACTCTCTGAAAACTTGATTATTTTTTTTTTGCTATTTTTATGCTGGAGCTGCAGAAAGATTTGCTGAAGTTGAGCACTCAGTGGTTAGGGAGGAAAAAAAAATAACAGCTTTCTAGAAATGATAAAAAAATCATCCCGTTGATCAGGAATGAATAAGCGATGCTCCCCTCGGTTTTGAGCTGCGCTGGGTGTCGGGGCCGGGAGATGCCGAAGCAGAGCCGGGGCCGACTCGTGTGCCGAAAGCTGGGCGCCCGCACGGGGACGAAGCCCAGCAAGGACCTAAATTAGCGCCTGACGTAATGCATCCCCCCCCAAATGTGTTTGCCCGGATCCTCTCCACTTGTTAAATTAGGGATTGTATTAGAGGGAAGGAATGCAGCGGCCGCAGCGCCGGCCCCGGCGGGGGGGAGCAGGGATGGTGCTCCCCTGGGGGGCTCAGCCCCGGTGCCCCCTTCCCCGGGACGGTCAAGACCCGTGGATATCTCCGGCTGTTGCCTTCCCTTTCCCCTTGGCTTTTGTCGCTGAGCCAAGCTATACGTATTTAGTTCCTTTTAATCTTCCTGCGTGTCAGCTCTTCCAGCCCTCTCATTATTTTTATGGCTCTTCTTTGAGCTCCTGCCAGTTTATCAGGGTCGGGTTTAGCAGAGCGGGGTGGGACGGGACTCGCTCCTCGCCCTCGTGTGCCTCCTCAATGCCCTCCTTCATCCAGCCTCCGGCACTGCTTCGTCTCCAGATATATTAATTTTGCAATTTTTCCGTGTTGAAACCCTTTCCCTGCATTTTTAACCTGTCCCTCCTCGTCGTTTCTCTATCCCTGCCGGTGTTCGTTTCCCTTTTTTAACAACTCCCAGCATTAAAAAAATTATTCTTTTGCAAAGCAGATTTTTGCTGTGAGTTTTAAGGATATGTCTTAAAAAAGAAAGTTTTCTTGCAGCTCGGGGATCCCCTATGGCCTGCTCCGCTTGCGCGTCGTGGGGGGGGCTGTGCCTTGGGCAGGGCTTTGCCGGCTCCATCCTTTGGGACAAACCTCCCGTGGGCTTCATGCTGCCGGAGGGCAGGGAAAGCAGATTTTTGTGGCCTGCCCTGAGTTTCACTGAAGTTTAGGGCATCGCTGTGAATTTGCAGCAGACCGGCCCCGCTCTGGTTGTAGGATGCTGGTAGAAGCTCTTCAACCACCAGTGAGCCAGGGGGAAAATTGCCTTCCCTCCTCCCAGCAGTGAGGGGAGCTTGGAAAAGGGAAAATCTAGATTTACATGAGTATTTTCTGATGTTTGTAGGAGAAAACGATCGCAGTAAATAGCCCTTTGCCTTGGAGAGGGCTGGGGTGCACGGGGGACACGTCTTGGGGTGCCATGCTCGGAGCGGGAGCGCAGGAAAGTCTCCCCTCCCTAACTGCAAGGCTGCAGGTATCAGTAAATCTTGTCGACTCCGTCCTTGCCTGCGCAGAGCGGCTGCGGTCGGACTATTTGGGAATAGGCAATTAAAATCCGTCACTAATGCAGGCAGGGATTGGAAGAAACCCAAGTGGCAGATAGGGATTCTGGTTACTCAAGTGAATTGCAATGACCTGGTCGCTCCCCTGTTATTTATCACCCCACTGGATTAAGCCACTTCGTTAATTGAGCCGTGCCACGGGCTTGGCACAGCCGTCTCTGAAAAACAGGCAAAAAACTGCTGAGATTTTAAGAGCAGCCGTATTTAGTTGGTCTGTGTGGGTTGGGGTCTGTATTGGAAACTCCTGGTGCTCACCCAGGGGTTTTTAGGAATTTTGCCACTATTGACTTACAAACAAAAAAACGAGGCTTAAAATCACTGGGAGCAGAGGAAGGAAGGAACTGAATGCAGGTTATTGTTGTTGTCAACTTAAGGATGTTTTAAACACATGCAAGAAAAAAACCCTGCTTTTTGGCAATGCGCTTGGGCGAGCTTTGTGGGATATACGTTACACGCAGGATTGCGCTGGGGGGATGCTCTATACGGTACTGGGAATAAAAGAATAGCTGACAGAAACAGGGAAGGGGGGACAAATGGTGGCTGGCAGAGGAATGGCTCAAGACAGGTGACCTAAATGTGCACTGAGGAGATTCAGAAAGTCCGTGGATAGAAGTTTTGCAGTGGAAATGCAGATTTCTGTCTAGGTTTCTTTTACAGGCAGCGTATGCGTGGCAGTCGGCTCCAGCTGCGGGGCTCACTGGGAGCGCTGGGGGAGGACTGGGTGCCTTTAGGGGTTTGTACCTGAAGAAAATAGTTAAGTGAGTGAAAAAAACCCAGCTAGGTTTGGAGTTACAGCAGT
The DNA here is from genome assembly GCF_047370975.1 of Nipponia nippon. Lineage (NCBI taxonomy): Eukaryota > Metazoa > Chordata > Aves > Pelecaniformes > Threskiornithidae > Nipponia > Nipponia nippon. The sequence continues at coordinate 28,459,193 of NW_028262302.1, forward strand.
CCTTCTGGGCCGAAAGGCGTTAACGCTTGCCACATCGCCCGGCCAAGGCGGGAGGACAGCTCGAGGCGCTGCCCCGTGGCGTGGTGGCATCCCCATTTTATCGAGCCGGGATGGGCGCTGCGGGGTTAAATGTCAAAGCAAACCCCCTGCCCTTGATAGAGCGTAGCTGATAACGGCAGGCGGTGATGACATCTTCTAGGGCCTTGCGGTTTGTTGTCAATCACATCTTCAATAAGGGTTTAGGCAACTGGTTTAAACACCATTGTTCCCGTTGGCAGCTCCTCCGCTATCTCCTTTGCATCCCTTGGGAGAGGGTGGGCTGTCACCTGAGGACTGGCACGGGAGTTGTCACATGCAAAGTGTTTTGTTTTAGGTGACACATCGAGCTCTTTCTTGTGCTGGTTTTAGCTTGCAAACGTGTCTGAGATTCACCCAAGGGGCTCTGTTCACCATCGAATGGACCCTGCCCATGTTATCCTGCCAATAAATTCAGCTACACTCTTTACAAGATCGATTGAAAATATTAGTGTTCTCCCTGTAAAATCTTTTTCTTAATGGACCCCTTAAAGGGTTATGAATAAAACACCAAGAAAAGCGCAGCGTCATTGATTTCCCTAGGTTTGTGTTTGAGGTTTTGCAGTGCTTATAAATGCTTCGAGCCATCCTGAGACTTGCTGGAGAAATTCTTTGCCTTGAAACTGGAACGAACTCTTTGAAACAGCTTAAGGCTGCGTAAGAAAGAGAAATGCAGAGTCCTTGCCCCAGCCCATTTCTGTTGCAAACACAAGGCAGGATGAGCCTGCAGTGCTGTCCTGCAGGTGACTTGCTCCTTTTGCTTTGGACTTCTCCAAGGAGACTTGGGTCGGGGCTCACGGGGTGACCACCTGGTAGAGGAGGCGATAGAAATGGTTGGAGGCTAAAGAAAATAAAGGAAGGGGCTTTATTGTAGCCACGCTTTCCAAAAATACTTATCTGAGCATCAGTGCTTAGTGCTTGGAGTATGGTCAGGGCATTTCTCCGGTCCGTGCCGCCAGGATGACGGCTGAGCATCTTCATTTGCAAGATCTGCAGGTACTCGTCTGGTCTTCAGTTGTCGGGCGAGACGAGAAGGATGTTTTGCTTCAAAATCAGCGCTCGGTCGCTCCTCAATATTGCTTTGCAAGTACATGGCATTCACGAGAGTGCCATTTAATACGCCGGGAGCCTTGCGAGAAGCTGTTTGTATTCCCTTTGAGGCAAGGTGGTGAGCGGTTGTCTCAAATAATGTGATAAATGGTGGCGGTGTTTGCTGCTGAGGGCAGCTCGGGCTGCTGCGGTTTGGGCAGGCGGGACTCCTCCGATGCTCCATGCTGACCCCGCTCCAGATTTCCCCGGGAAACCTCATCCCAGGCTTTTAAACAGCAAAACTTGCACAGCCGGCGGGAGGTGCGATGGTGAGCACAGAGGCTGGGGGGGGATCTGGGGGGATCTGGCACGCTGCGGAGCATGAAAATCCTCCTGCTCCAGAACCTGGCAGAGTTTGGGGCCATTTTGAGGTGCAAGTGGTACCCTGGAAGGTGCCAGCCGCTGCCCAGCAGGGATGCGCCCAGCAGGGATGCTCCCGCTTCAGCAGCATCTTCAAGGAGACCAACGGAGCTGCTAATGCACCCTGCATTTACATGTTGCCACTTGATTTATATCTTCGCTAGCGACCTGTGCTGAATCCTTGTCCCCCGAATAACACATTTTTAATGACATTTAAGTGAAAATGTGCAAGTGCCTATTAACACAGATGCTCTCTGGCCATGCACATTGATCTGTGTGGGGCTGGCTCTTTCCTTTACATCTAGCTTTTGACTCCAGGAAGCTTCCACGTAGGCCCATGCCAAATTGCAGGATCATGGCTCAAATAATGTCCTCTTTGTTAGCCTAAGTGGAATATTCATCTGGACTGCCAATGACCAGAGGAATTTGGGGCGGGGGTAGGTAAAAGCCGTACGCAGGCAGCTCCAAGCTGCGGTCACGGCGATTAATATTTCTACCCAGAGTGGCGATGACTCTTTGGAAGCAAAAGAATAAATTGAAATTTCCAAATTTTATTTGTATTTAATTTTTTATTTTATCTTATTGTTAATTCTTTCACTACGAACCATCCGCTTTGGTTCGAAAGAGCCGGGGCCAATGACACAGATCCCGGTCGGAGGGGGAAGAGAGCGGGGTGAGAGGTGGTGGCGTTCCCGCGAATACCAGAGCCGGGGTTTGTCTACCACAGACAGGAAATTGTTGGGTTTGCTGCTCCCACCCAGCCCAAATCAGTAGTTTCCTCTTCCAGCTCCCTCAGGTTTCGATTTGACATAAGGCGCGTGGGGAAGCCGGCGCGGGGAGCTGCGCTCGCCATGCTCGTGTCACTCCGAGGGAGCTAAAATGATAGAAATAATCACATTCACGTGCTTCCCTTTTTTTTTTTTTTAACTTTCTTTCCCCCCCCTCCCCGTAGCCATCCTTTCCTTTTCCCCACCCTTCTCCATCAGGGCTTGCATTTCGCCCAGGCATCTGGCTGAGTTTCTTTCAACCATATAAAAACCCAAACAAATTGTACTCAAAATAGTTTAATATTTCTGTACTGAAGCCAAAATGTCTCCGGGTGTTCCCTAGCAGGGATTTCTGAACCCTCTTTCTGTGCTGTTACATGTGTGATGGTTGCATTCACAGCAGGCACCCTGGGTACCTGGATAAAATCCTGCCCCATCTCTGATTTTTGGTTTAGAAAAATGGCATTTGGTAGTCGCCAGTCTGCAGCTTGCAGACCGCTGCGGGTTTATGAGCAACTTCTTGCAAACCCGCTATGGGACATTATAAAAAGCGAACCGGGAACCTGGATTTTAACCCTTGGTCTCTGATTATGGGGGGGGGGGGGAAGATTGTGGATCACTGCATGAAGCTGGGGATATGGGGAGTGTTTACCGAGCTGGGAAAGAGCAGAGGGAGTATTTGCACTGCAAACTTCAGTCGTTTCAACATCACCGGTGACACCGCCACTGCGAGCTCCTATTTTGGGTGTTTAGGGGATTATTATTTTTTTTTTTTGGTGGTGGTTTTTCTTACAGGCAAGGGGAAGGAAGGAGATTTACGGCACTCGTGGAGCTCATGGCACACCGCCTTCAGCCCAGCGTCCAGCCCTGGGCGTGCTTGGGGGAAAAGGTCTCGTACTGTTGAAACATCCTAAAGAAGATGCATTTCTTTGTTCTCGTTCTGAAATGTGAATTAACATCACGATAGTTTAGAAAGGGGTAGAGAAACAAACTCAAGCAAAACTACTCAGCTGGTGGGATTCGCTTCTCAATGTTCTTGGTGGCTTTCAGGGTTTTTCAAGTGTTATAATTCGGAAAAATACTGAGAACCGCAAATTCCCGCTGGATGGAGAAGTAGCGAGTTTGAGCAGAGTTGCAGTAGCTGAGTTTTCTTGGCCAGGTTTGCTTTTTGCACATTGCTCCGGTGTCAGTGGTCCAGGCTGGAGCTCCTACCGGGTAGAGCTGATGGGGCAGGGGTAGAAAAGTGCCCAGCAAACCAGAGGAAAGCTTTTTTCTTTTCTTTTTTTATTTTTGGAGAACTGTGCTCCCTGGCTTTTCTTGCGGTCGCCCGTTTTCCAGCGAGTTTGCAGCAGCTCTGGGTGGCCGTTCAGACACGAACCTCGGGCAGGAGCTGTATGCACGGCAGGTCCACGAGCCAGCGTTGGTCCCGCTCCTGCAGACCAGGTGGGATCTTGGAGACCTCCAATTTTCAGTAAAACGTGGCTGGATTTGGACAACAGGTTCAGAACAGTGTTGGGGCAGGGGGTGTAGGCAAACAGGCACACCAGCAGTTGCATAAACCTTCCCCTTTATAACCTCGGGTGGTTTTTAGCTTCCAAAACAACTAGACAGCAACCAAAAATTCATCTTGCCAATTATTACATTTTAAATCTCTTACCAGCCGATTATACATGTTTGGTTGGTGGTTGTTTTCTTTTTTTTTCCCCCTCCTCCCTGCAGGCATATGTACATTTGGAAGGGGTAATTGTCGAAACTCCAAATTCAATTAGAAAGTCTGCGTTTTATGAAATTGCCTGGGAAGAGCTATATCCCTGTCTTGCTGAGCTTCCCTTCCTCGCTGATAATACACAGAGCTTTGCTCGACACGACGCCCAGCTCGAGAGCCGTCTGCAGCAGAAATTGTCTTCTCCGCCACCCCACGTGTCCTGCCGTGTGGCTTCTGTCCCCGAGCTTGCTTGTGTGATGGGTGAGGTGGGCCCAAGCTCAAGGTTAGAGGTCTTAAAGCCCTTTAAAAGTGTGTTGTGTGCATCAGTGAGCTTGGGCTGACTTATACAGAAATAAATAAGAAAAATGGCAGGGTTTCATCCCTTCCGTGTGGCATCTCCCCATAGCTCTGCAAAGGTCCTAGGGCAGAGACCAGCTTCACCCCAAATCTTGCTTTGACCTGGGAGCATGTCCATAAGACGTGCAAGGGAAGGCTGGTGCATGCGAAGCACTTTTGGCTGCTGTCGCTGCCGGGGGGCATGAGGCTCCTTCCCCATGGCTTACGCTCTGCCCAGGGGAATGCACTTTGGGTGAAACCTGGAAGGTTTGGTGTCCCTCTTGCAGACCCGGATCCCACCTGGTCTGCCCGAGAGGGACCAACGCTGGCTCACAGGTTTGGTGTGGGGTGAGGCTGCCCGAGGCATCGCGAGGGTTGCAAACCTCGCTTTCCAGAGGGCTAAGCTTTTATCAGAGAATAACCAGCGTTAAGGTGCACTTGGGGAATTGCCTGGCGACACTGAAGCTTCAGATGAGAACCTGGGAATTCAGATTGCCCGTTGGATCCTCCTTTATCTGCCGTATGCATCCGTCCCACCAAACGTCCTCTGGCTCCGTTGTTGGGTATGATGTCTTTTTGGCAGGGACCGGGTCCGTTATGCCTTGCACATTCATGGGGGATGAGTCAGGATTGCAGACTGCTGGCACCGTCACCCTGGGGCACTTTTCCTTTTTGGTGAGGGAAGGGAGGTGTGGTACACTGCCGGAGGGTGAGGCAGCACCCGGGCTGGTAGTCAAGGCAGTTGAGTGCTCCCTGGAGAAGTGGTTTTCCTTCCTTCCTTCCTCTGCTGCTGTGTTTCTGTCTGATGCTTCCTATTTTGTGCTGGATGAATCATGGAAACCGCGCTGCTTAATTGAGTTTTCTGCCATTTCTCGTGATTCCATGGGAGGTGGGGAGCAGCCAGTGAAAGCCTCCACTGGAGGGGTGCTTGATGAGTGGGGGGAAACAGTCGGCAAAATCAGGTTGCAAAGATCCTGTTTTGAAAAAAAATATTAAAAAAAAAAAAAAAATCCACCCTTGCTTTCCTTTATTCCCTCCCGTAGAAAAATGAGCAAGCCGAATTGCTCTGGAGTGCTGGTGCAAGGATTTAACGCAAGTCTGCACAGTGCTTGCAAAGACCTTCCTGCGCCGATGGGTGCGTGTTGGCGTGGGGTGTTGGGGGGCCGATGTGGCCCCGGGTTTCAGCTCCCCCAGAGGGTTTCCTGACGTTTCGGCAGGGTTCAGCATTGCTGCAAAACTGCTCTGCCCGCTCAGGGGTTTAAACGGGGTCGGGTATGGCTGCACTGAGCTGGTGAGCAGCTTGGAGAAACCCATAGACCTCCTGCTGCAGTAGATGCTGAGAAATAAAATAGATTTTATTTTATAGATATATGTATAATAAATTTATGCATAAAACCATAATAAAAGTATGTAGGTACCTCTAGGGCAAACACCATGTGCTTGGCTCACAGCTTGTGGTACGGATTGTCTGTGCCTTTTGCGTTTGTGGGGTAGCATCAGAGGTGTAAAGCAAATTTGAAGGGGGTTTTGCTGTTCTTTCCGCAGGTCGGTGGCATCCATTCAGGGCAAAGGTGCTTCTCGGTGTAGCCGGCACGAGAGAAATCATTTCAGCCCTGGGAGGAGGGGGTATTTGTGTTTCAGTACTAGCGGTGCAAGTAGTAGATACTGCCGGGGCATCTGAATGAACTAAATTTCCAAGTGCTGGTTGAGTAATCCTATTAACACTGCAAAGAGCTTCCTTCCTACAGTTTACATGGAAAAAAAAAAGAAGTAACTTTCAGGCTTGTCGGGATTTGCTCTTCTTCCCGAAGCCTGTGTGCAGACCTGGCTCATGCAGAGATGCTCGAAGGCTCCGCATCCCGCGGGTCGAGCATCTCGAGCACGGAGGAGCGAAGCCCTGCGCTGCCAGGAGCATCATTTCGGGGGCAGCTGGGTTCGATGTATCAGCCTCGTGCTTTTGCAAAGATGCTTGTCGCTGGTGTGGGCTTGTACAGCGTCCCTGCTCCACACCTCGATTATAAAACACCACCGATGACTTAGAAAGCACGCAGTGAAATTTCAGGGGGGGGGTTTGCCGTGCCTCATGGCTGTGTACGTGGTGGGCTCTTCAGGAGGAGGGTTTGGAGCAACAAACAGATTAATTACTGCATTTTTTTGTCACCTCTTCGGTGCTTCAGTTACCCTTCCTGCCCCATCGAGACGTGGGCTTGCCCTTGTAAACCTCACTTACAAACCCAAAAAAGGGACACTTGTTTTCCGCAGTGCAGCAGAACGTTCCCTCATTAGCAGAAGACGCTCCATAATTTTTCTGAGCGAGGACATGTTGAACGTCTGCATTCAGCATTGTGTCCTGATGGGCTCAGTGTCCTCCACAGGGTTTGTTTTCTTTTTTTTTTCCCCTCCTCCTTTTTTTCATTGCTTTTGAATAGCTCTCTGCAACTACACGGCGTGCTTTGACGTCAGGGTTTCACAGCGGTGAACCATCCGCGTCCCCTGCCACGCTGGGACGAGAGGGAGGTCTCCTGCGCTCGGTCGCGCTCACGGGAATCACAGCGTTGGGAACAAGGCTGGTTTTTTCCCATATTTTTTTTTTTTTAATAAGTCGAACTATTTTTCATGCAAGAAATGTTCTTCTTGGATTTAAATTCAGCAGAGATCATGTGTGTTGGACACCTCTGTGGGTGTGTATAGATGTCTCCTGAAGACAAAGTGGCATAAAATAGTGGTGATCGTTGCCCATGGTGGTAGGTACAGGAAAATTCAGGGTACCACTTTGCATTCACCAGTGAGTAAAAGCCCCTCCGCAGGTGGTTGCTACTGATGTCCATCGTGTTTTTCAGAGCCTGTGTCAAATACGTAGAGGGCACGTGATTAAAACCCTCTATTAAATCTCGTTAGTACCAAGAGCATCGGATTGTCGTGGCTACAGCTTTATTACAGCAGTCTGATAATAATTAAGTAAGATATTTATCTCTGTGTTTCAAAGTATAATTTTTCAAGTGTTGTGACCGGAGGCTGGAAGGATTTTTGTTCTGTTTTGAACTTCGCTCTGCAATTAAATCCCCGTCGGGGGGTGGAGGGGAGCCTCCTCCAGTGCGCACCATACCCCAAAAGACTCAAATCTGCACTAAAAAATAGATTCTGCCCCAAGACAGCGACCGTGAGGCCCAGCAAAACGCATCAACATTTCTGTTGGACTCAAGATAAATGAAAACAGCTCTGTTTTTAATTTTTTTTTTTTCCATAATTGTCCTGGAAGGAGTGGCTTTGGCATGTTTGAAGGAATCTGGGTTTAAAGAGGTCAGCGCAAGCAGCGAGGCGGTGATGTCCCGTCCCTCCCCGTAGGGAGCAATGGGTTCAGATATATAGAGATAGGTGTGTGTGTATACATACCCATAAAATATGGGTACAGCTTTGTGTGTGTATGTGTAGACACACGTATCTGTACCCATATTTATATATATAAAAATATATTTATAAATTACATATATATTTATATATTTTATATATATTATATATATATAAATAAATATAAATATATGGAATTTTTTTTTTTTCAATTCTGGCTTGGGTTTTTTTGCCTTATTGTTGACTGCAACGATGTTAGCCTAAAATGAGCCGGTCAGCTCTCTGGCATTGTAGGGTCGCAGAGGGTCCACGGGCCAGCATTGCAGCCTGGGCACATCTCTGTCCCATGAAATTCCAATCCCTGCACAGGTTGGGAGGGCTTTTCAAAAGCAAGCGATGATCTTGCAGCCATCCCCAGCAAACTACGTGGGTCTGGATCCCATCCACTGAGATGCAGAAGCCGATCCCCGCACCAGCGTCCGCAGGTGGGGGAAGGAAACGCAGCGGTATTTAATGGCTGTATCAGTCGTTTCTGAAAAGTAAATAATATTAATGACCACGAGAGCAGGCACTGGCTGGAGTGGGACCTTCAGCAGCGCTCTTGGCTGTAAAACATTTCTTTATTCTTGTCCCAGCCCTTATCCCAGCACCCCTGTCGTGCTCCATGCACCGGATTAGCCGTATTTTTGGTACTTCGGAATGTTTCGGGAACATTTGCAGTATTCTCGGGTTTTTTTAGTGATGTGAAGATATGCCTTCAAACCTCATTGACACACACCGCTTGATGGTACGTGGAAAAGAAAAACCTACCAAAGCAACCACATGAAGTTACGTGCAATGATTTTTGGTGTCGTTTGCGTTTTTTTTCCTCTCCTCTTTTTTACTTCTAGTCATAAACTACTCTCCTTTTCAAGTTTTTAAATACTTCTGCCTTGCTTTCTATGCACGGTGGCCGTGCGGTGCATCCCGAGGGGACGGGAGGGCGGAGGGGAGGCTGCATCCCCTCCCAGGGAGCTCGCCCAGGACCCACGAAGCACTCCCCACCTATTTATTGCTGGAGGTCTCTTTTCCTTTGAAGGAGATTTTTCTTCCCCGCCGGCTTCTCAAGAGGGGTGTGTAACCAGCCAACACCCAGCCTCTGCCTTGGAGAGCCCCTGGCCGCTCCTTGGGGCTTGCGAGCGCTGGATTAATGCGTTATCAGCAGGTATTTGAGCTTAAAGGTACTTTAATCTCCCAACTGCCTCTCGAGCTGCTTGCAGTCAGGGTTTTAAATGTGCTGTCCACATCTATTTTTTTTCAATAAAATGTGTATTGCGTATTAATTTAAAAAAAAAGAAATGCAACCCCTCTTTTTTTTTTTTCTTCCTTCCTTATAAAAGCCCTCGACCAATTTCAGCCCATCTGCACCAAACTCATTGAAAAGCTGGAAAGTCTTTTTTTTACCTCAGTAGATTACCAAGTACAAAATCACTTTTTGCAAGAGGAAATGCTTGGCTTGTGAGTTGGTTTCGGTCCTTGCACCGTATCATATATATAAGATATACATATATAATTTATATATATATGTGTGTGTGTTTCTGTATAAACATATGTCTGTGTATATATGACACGTGTATATATATTTTATATATGCATAATTTTTGTGTGTATATATAATACATGCATGTATTTTATATAAATGTGATCTAAGTGTGTGTGTATGTATGTTTATATGCATAATATATTTTTATATATATGTGGAGCAATTTGAGGTATTGTGTGGGTAATGGAAAGGTGTTTTGCTCCCTCGACCTCCCGAGCGTGACTAGAGCAGAGCAGGAATAATCATCATTAAAGGCACCCCTGGTGCACGCTCACCGCTGGGGAAAAGCCTCCTGTGCTAATTCTGCTCCTATAGAAACACAACCAGCTGGATGGAGGGGCTTTGGTTCTGCCGTGTTCTGTACTGGAGGAGGATGGTCCTTCCGCACTGCTCCCCCGGGAGGCCTGAAGACTTGAATCTGTTGCTCTAAAAGCCATCACTTATAATTAAGAAATGAGCTGAAACCTCTGCTTTGGCTGCATCCACCGCCCCTCTTCAGAGGAAGAGTATTGCAGGGAAACCAGCTTCAGCTGCAAATCTTTGTTTCCAAAAATCAAACAAAAAAACGGGATGCAAACCAGCCAGGCTTGCAGATGTTCCCTACGTACCTACGCAAGCTTCTCCAGGAGCTTTCTAATAATCTCTCGCCGATGTTAGGGTGATGGAGGCATTCGTAGGCTCTTTGCTGCCCGATGGATTTAATCAGGGACGTGTGTGTGAAAGGGGATGTGGTGCTACCCCGCGGGAGCCTTGCCCAGAGGTGGAACCCACCACTGCTGGAGATTCCTGCTGTCCAAACATCCATCTAGTGGGGTTTAACTGTGTGCCAGGGAAGTGGGGGGGGAAAAGGGGTTTATTTGGTCGTATGGGGGCTCTTTTGTTCTGAGCGGTGCACGGAAGGAGGGCCCATCTGCAATAGGGGATATCCTGAAATAACAAGGCAAATACAGTGTTTATGTAACGCCGGAGACTTGTATACTATTGCTAGTAAGTCATAAGCTCGCACGGAGAGCCTGCCAAGTGACGATAATGCTGCTGAAGAAGGGAGGTTCAGTAGCTGCTGCAGAAGTGGAGCAGAAAAGGGCCTTTTAAAATCCACAGATCGGCGGAGGGAAAGCGTTCGGAGCAGCCGGCTCCTGGGGTAAATGGGATAAAGGGGCCGTCAGGCAGAGCGGATGGGGCCGCCTCGGTCTTCGCACTTCACCAAAATTTGGTGGTGTTGCCTAAATGGGAATTGTGTACGTGTGGGTCTGTGCAGTAGCAAGCCCAGAATTAAAATACACTTCATATGCATCTCAATTAAGACTTATTTTCTGCTACTTGAATTCCAGATGCGAATTGAGTGGTAACTGTGGGAATAAAAATCTGCAGTTGTAATTATGCCGGACAAGCTGGTGCGATGTGACTGTGGCGAGGCGCCGGCATGAATTGAAAGCTAAGGATGTTTAAGGTTTAAAACACTTTATTGAACAGCTCTTCGTCTCTTCTCATAATGTTCTGTCCTCACAGAGGTCTCTGCAGCAGTCTGGGTGATTTAAGATGCCTCGTGCATTTGCAGGACTGTCTGAACAGCTTTTCAAGGTGGACAGCAAGTTTGCTCCACGTACAAAATGTCCTCAGCATCACCCGTGCCGCGTCTCTGCCTCTTGGCGCGGTTTTGGGAGGCAAATGCAAAACCAGGTTCTTCCTCAAAAAAAAAATGACAGCCGGGTCCCCCAGCCCTCCCGGGCTCCCAGCAGCCGAGGTTTCGGATCAGGCTGCGCGGGGAGGTGGAGGAAGCGGGGAGCTGGGATTATTTTTGATGCCGGGACGGAAGCGCCGTGCTTCCCTTTCCCGCGGGCGCTGCTGCTGGGGTTGGGCTCCCGGAGCTCCCTGTCCCCAACCCATGCTCCAGCTGATCCTGACGGCTCCAGCCTCTGCAGCCTTCACCTGGCAGGTTCCTTGCCTGGAAGGGGAGCATCGGTGGCCGTGATTTGCTGTGACCCTAGGAAATGTGTGCAGCTTATTTCCAAGGATCCCTCTGTGCTCTCCTTTGCCCCAGATGACGGTGGTGGGCGGATGCTATTTTATTGCACTGAGGACACCTAAATCCTGGTGGCTCTGGTGTTCCTCTCCCCCCGCTATGCCATAAGCAGGAATCAGCCTGATTTAGACTAATATGGGTGGATTTTCCCATTCCACTGAACAAGCCTGTTTCTTTTTCACAATGAGGGTGGTGAAGCACTGGCCCAGGTTGCCCAGAGAGGTGGGAGATGCCCCATCCCTGGAACCATTCAAGGCCAGGCTGGACGGGGCTCTGAGCAACCTGGCCTGGCTGAAGATGTCCCTGCCCATGGCAGGGGGTGGGACTGGATGGCCTTTAGAGGTCCCTTCCCACCCAAACCATTCCATGATTATATGATTTTCCTATTGCTTTGATTGGGACGCTGATGAACGCATGCCGGCTCTGACCATTTCTGCTCCTTTGGGTGACAGCGTTACCATAAGGCTGGTGCACTTCGTGGCTGGAAATAGCAGCTCAGGGATGTGCAAGTAGCATTTAGCAGCTCAGAGGAGCTTCTGGATCTGCAAACACCTCCGCTGAGATTTGCAGCGTGGTTTTGGACCTGTAGTAACCCTCTGAATTCGAGGTTTGGGATCTCTAAAATGAGTTTGCAGCGCTCGGAGACTTACCTAGGCTCTCAGCTTGCTTTCCATAAATCCAAAAGGCCCAGTCCTGCGACTGATAGTAGTAAATGGGAAAAGACTGAGCTGAAATAATAAGCCTTGTCATAAAGCTGTAAGCCGAATGAATCAGTAACTCGAGAACTGGGACCCTGGTGAAGATTTATAGACCTTTGATCAGATTTAACCAGGCAGTTGGCATTCCCCGGTGTGCAAGGATTGCTCCAAGCCCTGGGTCACACCAGCTGCCTTGCAAAGCACCAAAGGTTTCTTGTCAACGTGTTAAACTCAACCCCACAAGTCAGCTGCTAAACATTTGCCAAGCTCTTTTATATATAACTACCCCGTGGGGCAGCCACAGACCTTTACCTTTCTGGCAATAGCCAACATCTCACTGTTAATTCAAGGCATTAATTGCTCTCAGGCCGAAAGACGATGCTGTGCGTATTTGTGCCATGGCCTGAAAGGTTAATCTGCAGCGTAAACCCAAATCCCCTTCTGTTAGGCATCAATGTTAGTGATTCAAAATGCCTTTTTTTTCCCTCCCCCCAGACTTCCCGTGCCAATTTGTTCAGCTTTCAGTAGGGCAGAAGTTGGACTTCATTACCAAAGTCCATTGTAATGATTTCTTAGATTTTTTTGAGAGTAGCCAAGGCTTGTGCAAGTTTGCATGCTTTTCTATATTTGGTTTTGTTTAATTTGATTGTACAAAGCTGTTGAAAAGTCTAGCTGAACATTTCCACTTTCCGGCTGCATGATTATGCCATTATACCAGGAGTTCAAAGAAAAAAAAAAGCTTCTGCTGGCTTTTCTCAGTAACCCTGAGATCAAGATCCCATTTTCAGATAGGGACAGCAAAAAGTTCGTTTGTCACACTGTTCTCATCTTGATGAGGTTCAGACGGGGCTGGTGGGGATAATCTTCAATATAATAATAATATAATAATAATTCTTCTGTCCTGGAGCGTGTTCCTCGGTACCTTCAGCCTGTTTGGTGGTGTGTCTGCTGGGGCTTCGCCCCTGGACTCTGCTGGGTTTGCCCCTGGCTTTCTGGCTGGTGCTCCGCCGTGCACGAGCAGCGATGACGGAAGAAGGAGCTGTTGCAGTCAACGTCAGCTGGCAGTTTTAATTTGGGTTAAACTGATGTTTCATGTTGGGAATCTGGGATCTGAGGAAGATCTGGAGCTGAAAACTGAATTATTTTATTACTGGTGCCTTAACCTGGAAAGTGCCTTGCTTTCAAGCTTCTTTTTTTATTATGAAAATTAAAATAATCCTCATTCAAAGTCCGTAAGCTCAAAACTTAATGGTAACTATCACTTGCAATATCAAGTGCAAAAGTTGTGCTGTAACTTGTCCTGCAGCTTCTTGAGGTTTTCATGTGCCTGCCCAGATGACATCCTGTGGAAACGTTTGGTTTTTCCTTTGAAATGAGAGCTTTGGCTGCCGCCGTCGATGCTGACACAACCCCTGGTCAGTATTTTTGGAGATGGAGGGTTTAGGCTAAGCAGAGCTTTGCAAAATGCATGGATGCAAGGACGATTCCCTCCCCCTCTCCTTCCCTTTCTCCTGCGTGGTGGGGGGACGTTGCACCATTAATGCCAGTCGGTGGTTGTTGGACTGGAAGATGCTCTGCAGGAATGGCAAGGGGCTGCAGGGAGAGCAAGGCAGGTGTTAGCAAAAAATATTCCAGGTGTTAGGGAAAATATTGCACCGTGACTGTCTTTTGGAGTTATCACCATGCTTTGGTTCCCCAAATGCTTTCCGACTTGGACATGACCTTCAAAGACCCCACGGTTACATCCCTGCTGGAAGGAGACGTGGGTGTTGGGTTTTGCACTGTTGTTCCTTTGGGAAGTGACTTTTAGTTTCGTTTGGGAATTTTCCAGTTTTGTTTGTAGAAACTGAAAGACCCGGAGAAGACACGGTGTTGAATTCTTGCAGACCTCCTCTTAGTTCTGCCTTCCGTGTGTGCCCCGGTGGCTGGGCTCACCTCCGATTAGCGCAGGTGTCCTACGTGGTGGGGATGGGGAAACGCAAGAATTGATAGTTAACCTAAAAAGCTGTGTAAAATCCCTCCCAGGGAAGGTGTCGGGTCGTTCACGAGCCCCTTGGTTTCATGCTCCCGCTTCATCGCTGCCAGGCTGAGTGATCCACGGACACGTTGTGTCTCATCCTTATTCCTCTTGGGTTCTTTCCTACTTTTATCTCCAAGGTGGCTTCTAGGTGCTATTGAGTACAAGCAATTATTTGTATGTGAAAAGGGCTGCCGGCGTTTTTGGATCGATAGTCGCTTTTTGGTTAAATGCATTTGAACTTCTGCTTTTGTCTTTTGAAGGCTAATTCTCGTCCCTGTTTTAAATAGTAAAATGGTTTCTTTGTTCTAGATGTCAAGAAAGACTGGTCGGATCATGCGCTGTGGTGGGAAAAGAAGAAAACTTGGCTCCTTAAAACGCACTGGACGTTGGACAAATATGGGATACAGGCTGATGCCAAGCTCCAGTTCACACCTCAACACAAGCTGCTTCGCCTTCAGCTGCCCAACATGAAGTACGTCAAGGTGAAAGTCAACTTCTCGGACAGGGTCTTCAAGGCGGTTTCTGACATCTGCAAAACATTCAGTAAGTAGCGAGTGCCGAAAGCCGCCAGTTCCCAGCCGCCCGTGGGGAGGTCATCATTTGGTTTGGCTCCTGCTTGTCCTTCGGCATGTGTGCTCATCTCATAAACTTACTAAATTAATGTTATTTTCCAGCTTCAAACACCCGGCGGTCACCTGGGCATCAAGCAGCCTGGGTATCCACTATTTTTCCCTTGCGAATCTAACCTTTTATGTGTAAATACTTAAATAACGGGACCGATCGTACCGCAACCGTAAGAAGAAATATGGTTTTGGTGCTGAATTCTGTTTCGTGGCAAGGCTGTTTGCAGTTTTGTCTTAGGCGAGGCGAAGCTGCTGGTGTTGGGTCGTAATTTTATTTCTGCAAATTTATGTGCTAGATGAAAAACAAACCCTGAAATAGGAAACCTGCCAGCTCCGTGGGTTCTCTTCCAGTGGAAAATCATATTAGAGATTAAGTGACGATGCTTCACTGTAAAACTGTCTGGTGGAGGGAAGGAACCGAGTCTCCCACTCTCTTCCCCAGCTCCTCTTTGTGCTCCTTTCCCTTGTGGAGAAGAAGCCCCAGAAGAAAGGGTGGATCGTTTCCTACCAGGTACACAGGGCTTGTCCCAGGCTGCTGCTTTTGTCCATCACTTTTTACCCATCTTCACAAATTTCTTATCCCAGAAGCCGGTGCCTCTTTCTCCCCTGCAAAAAAACCCTAGGAGACGGTAACTCTGCTCCGAGGAACTCAAGTGCTCGGCGTGGGCTCCGTACCGGTGTCCTTCCCGGTTGCTCCCCTCCAAAAGGAGCCTGCAACCCGACCTCGGCCGTAGTAAATCTATTTTTGCTCTCAAAAAGCAGCTAGGGTTACTCTTGGCTGACCCAGTTATTTCGTGAGGCAGGAAGAGCGCAGCCGTACGTGCAGTGTTACGGCACAGCCTCCGGCGCATCTGTGGTTAGGTCGGTATATATAGCTGATTATGAATCTTTGCTATTTCTTTCCTGTTTTGTTTTTTTTTTTTAAATATAAATATTGGGCAATTTCTCCTTAAAATAGAAAAGGCTTAGCCAGCATTATTTCCCCGTTGGTTTTGCTTCCCCCTGTCTCCCATTGCCATTTTTAATGCTGTGCCAGACAGAGAGGTCAGAGGCGTCCTCTTGGTTGCTGATGAATCTTTTGGACAGGGAGTCACGTCAGGAAATTCTGATACAGTTAATCACGTAACGAGATCTTTCACTGATGCCGCAGAGCAGTCAGAACCTTACATGGGCCTGAAGCAGCTATTTATTTAACTCTAGGGCTCTCAGTGTATTTATGAACAAACCGGCGGAATAATGCTAATATTTAAAGATGTGGAAGGGGGAAAAGCCACTCTTGATAGCTGCGGCCCAGCTGTGGCAGGAGCTCTCTGCAGCAGGCGGGGGGACACATCTGTCAAGGGAGCTTCTGACTCCCCCTCCCTGGCATCCGACGTGCTGAAATAAATGTTCCCGATTTTGGGGAAAGCAGGATTTTTGCTGAGAGCTTCACTCTCCTTTTAGTGACTCTTAACCTGCCTGAGCTGTTTGAGGACGGATGGAGACTACGTGGCTGAATACAGCGATTAAATCTTGTTTAGCCCTTGTCTTTGTGTTTACTGGGAGCCAGATGTTGAGCAGAGCTATGGGGAGGACGGACACATACAACAACATCGGCTCGAGGGCAGCGGGGACTGGGATGCAGGGAGGTGGCGATGCTGGAGCTGGAGGGGCCGGGAAGCTCCTCCCTGAACCACAGAGGTGTTTGGACACCTATATGATGTAGATATAATAGGGATATTTGGACTCCTGTTATACATAGTATACATAGGTGTCTATATAATAGCTGTATTTGGACTCCTGTTATACATAGGTATATATGTAATAGCTGTATTTGGACACCAATTATATATAAATGTATATAATTTATATATATTTAATTTATATATTTAAACTTATATATAATACGTGTCCAAATACAGCTATTATAGCTGTATATAATAGGTGTCCAAATACCTTTGTGGTCCAGGGAAGAGCTTCGCAGTGGCATGACATATATTTTTATTTTTATTTATTTATTTATATATATATGATATATAGGAACCAAGAGCTGCTTGAGGCAAACACCAAACCACTCCATGCAAATCCCAGTCACTGCCTGTCCTTTCTTCCTCTGTGCGTGACCTTGATGCCATGCCGTGGGTCAGACACGTCCTCCAGCGCGGGGTGCCGGAGCCGAGCACCGATGGAGGCAGGAGCTAATCTCAGCCGGGAGGTCACGCGCTTGCCGGGCGAGAGGGACCGCTGCTTTCTGGCGTGCAAAATCGTCCCAGGGGTGTCATGCTGAATTCGCACAGGGTGTTTCATTCCTGGAAGGCCTGGGGGATATCTGCCCGCACCTCGGTGCCCACCGCAGCTTGCCAAAAATTGGAGCGGCTGTAGGGTGGTGGGATCATCCCAGCTCCCTGTGGCAGCCCGGGGAGCTTGCATTTTCCTTTTCCTCCAACACAGCCCTCTCTTGGGGTCTTGCAGACCCTGCTGTAGCACTTTCCCAACCTGCCTCTTTGCCTCTTTTTTCCCCCCCAGGTTAGTGTGTATGCTGCCCCATTTTTCTCCATTACCTTTTCCTGCCCTCCGCAGCATCTCTGCGCAGGTTGGCTGCAGAGAGCACTCAGCCCCCGTATTAATCATGCTCGTTGTCTCCCCAAGGAAAACTGAGTAGATATTTCAAGGTAGGAGGGGAAAGAAGAAGTCCCTGCTCTAACAGCATAGCTCTTGTCTCTGCGGATCCCTTGATTTCTAAGGTTAGGCTCCAACATGGCCTGGACCAACGTCCAGCCGACAGAACTGCGCTTGTGAGTTGCTCATATTTTGGCTATAACTGTTTGCTGTCTTTTCACCCAGAGCATTTAATTACACACTTCAGTAATTTTAGCATATGGCATGATTAATGAGTAATTTAAGTAATTCCCCATGTTGCCGGCTCTCTAGCTGGTTGTATTTATAAAATCCTCTATACGCAAGCAGGAACACACTTGGGTGAATTATTTAGGGTTGTGCCTTTTCTTATATTCCCTTTAAATTGTAGCCAGAGGTGTCACCGTTGCAGTACGTGGTTGCTTTTTAAAGAAAACTCTCTGTTCTTGTGCAGAGTGAAGTTATTGCAAAGGGCTGCGGCTCCCGGGGGCAGCCCGGAGGTGGCTGTGGGAAGATGCTGGAGCCGCTCGCACATCCCTCGCTTTCTTGGAGGTCGTGCGAAGCTGGGAAAAAACCCAATCTCATTCCCAGTCGCTGGACTGCAGCTCCTCGATTCCCACAGCAACCGGTCAGGAGGGTTAACGGCACGGATTGACCTTGCCTGCGGTAGGAGCAGGCAGGAGCAGGCAGGAGGAGAGGAGCGAGGCAGTGGATGGGATAGGCAGCCCTCACCCGAAGGCTGGCCTGGAAGCTTGCCCGGGAGCAGCTGCTGGCAGGCGGCGCCGGCCTGAAGGGCCAGCTTTGATCTGCAATTAAAGACCAGAGAAAGAGAAAGTAAAACTTCACTTCTTTTTTTTTTTATTTTATTTTTTTGGAATAGCAGGGGTTTGTGCTGCCTGCCTGGCCGGCAGCGGAGCACGGAGGTTGGGATGGGGTGCTGCCTGCGGGGCTCCCGCGGGCCCCCCTCCTCTCGTCATCCCGCTGGGGAGATATTTCTGCCCAGCAGGCAGCCCATCAAATACACAAATGCAATTTGATGTGCCTGCAGTCAACGCTTTATTGGTGTGGGTGGGAATATCCTCATTGGAAAGTGGGATTTGGGGAGATAGGAGATGTGGCTGCATTGCAAAGCCCACTAACCCGTCATCCTACATAACAGCGAGCAGAAAGATCCTCTTTTCTTCCACAACGGTTGCATTGCAGAGCTCCCGCTAACCCATCATCCTACGAGCGGAAAAATCCTCTTTTCCTCCACAACAGCTTCATTTGATACCAGGACAGCGGATGCCTTGCATCTGCTCATGCCCTTAAGCTGCTTCTTTACAGCATCCCCTTTCTCCTGCTGCTGCCTGTATTTTTTTTCCATGTGTCCTGGGAGGAGTAAGGGACTCCAGGCAGGATCCGCTGCTGCTGTGTGGGCACGTGGGAGAGGAAAAGCAAACAGCGAGATGCAAGTGTGAAGGTTTTTTTCCCATGCCTCGGCGTTTCCTGCCCCGGCGATGCTGCTTCTCGGGGGGAAAGAGCGTACGTTGCAGAACCGCAGGGCGAGGGGAGATGTTGGGAAGCTTGCATCCTTCTCTTCTTCTGGCTGCGAAGATTTGGAGCCTACGCTGCCCTCCAGCCTGAGAAGAGGAGCAGAGATCATTGCATTTGGTGCTGGTGGAAACTGGGAGTACTGGGAGGAGGACGTGGTGGTGGAGCTGGGAGGAGGCAGCTCTGGGAGGAAGCACTCCAAAATTCATGACTGCTCCCTCCCTTACCCGCCCTGAGGCTGTGCAAGATGAAGAAATTCCCTTCAGGTCTTTTTTTTTTTTCCCCGGAGGCTGGTAGGGCATCACACCCAGCCCCTGCCTCGTAATCCTCAAAGAACTTTGTGTGAATTAATCACCTGTTTTGGAAAACGAAGTCTGCGGAGCATCCTGTGTCGAGCAGCCGCAGTTTCCGTGCCCGCACCCTGTCCCGCTCCGGTCCCCAGCTCCCCGGGGGCGAGGGATGCCGGGAAATTGGGACCCCTCTTGCATAGGGTAAGGGTGGGCCCATCCCCGGGAGCTTATGGGGCTGGCGGAGGAGGGATGGGATGCGGAGAGTCCCGTGAGGGTGATGGGCTGCTTCCCTGCCCCAAAATAACACGGTGCCCGAGGCTGTGTGACTGGTGGGACGGGGATAGCCAGTCCATCTTCCTTGCTTCAGCCTCCAGCCACCCAACGCAACCTGAGACGAGGTGACGGTGGCATTTGGGAGCGGCGTGAAGCAAGCCCAGCTCGAGCAAGGCAACGCCGTCCAGCAGTCTAGACGCCAAATATGACCCTACCTTTTTTTTTTTCATTATAAATGGTCTCCACTCCAGTACAGAACGTCCTCTGACTTCTGAAGTATTTGTAATATTTCCACGCCCTCAGTTGCCAAAAAAACTTCTATAAAAAGCTGCTTTTCTTTTCTTTTTTTTTTTTTTTTCAAAACTGAAACCCTTTGGTACTCGGAGATGCACAGCGTTCCCAGGGCTCTGCCCGTGCCGGTTAGCACGCGGAGCTGCAGCCTCGGCACGGTTGCTTTCCAGGAGGCAAAGCTGTCTGGAGTTACTCCTCGCCGTTGCAAACCCCCATTGCAAAGCTCTTTAAACCTTTTTGTCTTCCTTCAAGCCCCGCTGGAAAATAAAGTAGCATTTTTCCTAAAATAGTGGGGCTGACACAGAGTCCTGGTAGATGCCTGTGAGCATCTCGGGGGATATTTGGGGGGTGACACCAGCATCTTGTGATGTGATCTCCGGATGCTCAGTAGCACCGTGAAGATGCTTGGAGACGGCGTTCGCATACCGGCACGGAGACAGACCCGGAGAAATGCCGAGGAAGGGTTTGCTGCCTTTTGCTGCCACGAGCAGAGAGGTTTGGCAGTAGCGCAGCTATTTCTAAATATGTCTAGGGGATGGGTGTGGAAGGAAATCTTACCATTTAGAGAGTCGGCCAAATTGCAATGTACTCAGCTTTTTAAATTGCGAGGCCCAAGTGTACCGCTGCCAACTTCTTCATTTCACTATTTTCCTCTTTTATTGCTTGCCTGTATTCAGCCGCAGCTGCTGTGTAGGATCCAGACAAACACCAGAAACTGGGACTGTAAGGGAAATAAGAAGATGTAATTGCAAAGTGGCTGAAATGGAAAAAAATATTCCTCTTTCTCCCCCCTCCCCACCCCGGTCCCTGTTCTGCCTGTCGAGTAGCATCAGGTTGTATGTCACCGCGTGAGTCAGTGAATTTTTTCATCCTTACTCTGCTGTTGACAGAGACCCTTTAAATAGACTTGCATCCTGAAGACATTAGGAAATGCTGGCAAACCCAATGCCACCGCCTTCCTTAAGATTATTCTGATTGCTCTTTATGGTCTGATGCAGAAGGTGTAAGTGGATTTTTTCTCTTGTTTGTGGTGCTTAATTTAATTGAGTTTAATTTGACTTTAGCTGCAGCTCAGACACTTCGGGGGCAAGGCTCCAAGTGCTGTCTGTGCTCTGAGAGGCATCCGGATAACTGGAGTCTGGGGATTTCATCCCACTTGTGTAAAAAACATCCAAACACTCAGTGTTTGGTGACTCTGTCTCTCCGACAGCCCTTTTTATTAGCCTTGCAATAACGCTTGGTTCCGTCGCCGCTGGCTGCTGCCTCCTCCTCCTCCTCCTGGGTCCCTCCTGGCCGATGGTGCCTGATTTCGGCTCTGGGTACCACTCGCGCAGACAGCATTTGCAAGCAGCGGTCGTACGGCTGCAAACCTCATTTTTCGAGTGGTTTTGCAGATCACCGCTCCAGCAGTAAGTCAGCAGGCACTTGGGTTTTCCACGCTGAAGGTGGGAAGGCTCTGGCAAAGCCCCTGCCAGGGCCAGCCCCAGTTTGGTCTGCGCCCATGGCACTCCTTGGGCATCTCAGGAGGCTTTGCGGGATGTCCTGACATAGCTGCATGGCCCGGGGCAGCAAGTGGAGAACTTGGCTTTTACCCAAATAAATATTTAAGCAACCAGGCAGCTGAAGAACCCGTAATAAAATGTTCTGAATGTAGGTGCGTGTACAAACCCAGTAAACTGTGCTAAGGGGGTGAGGACCTGCTCCGCCGTCAGATACTGCCCTGTGTCCCATACAACCACGGCCTTATCTCCAGGCTCTTCAGAAGTTACCGAAGTCTTTTTTTTTTTTTTTCTGCCTCTGGTCTGTTTTGCAAAACTTTATCTGGAGTGAATTTATGTTGAAGGTAAGTCGGATACTTAATTCTGTAAACTTAGGAATTCTGTAAATTCAAGGAACACCATTCATAGAATTCACTCATTCCAAAAAAAAAATATGTTGGGTTGTTTTTTTTTTTAAAGTCTGAAGCGGGAGAGAAGCAGGGTTTGAGGTCTCATTTTCCTAAGAATCGTCATGTCGATGCGCAAAGGCTGTAATTTTTATGAGTCATTGCTTCGAGACAGCGGTGATCCAGTGCAGAAATATCCCACTTCAAAACACATTTCCTAACGGAGGGTAACTGGATCAGCATTAAAGAGAGGATTTCTCCTAAATGCTGTCTGTGCTACAAGTAAAATTACGGAGTTTCTATGCTTCAAGAGCTAACTAGGTGAACCAGCTCTCTGGCCTTTTAAGGGAGCCAGAAATAGGGTGGAAAAAAGGATGCTAAGAGCTTCTTTGGAAAATTAATTTTTCTCATATATCAAAACTGAATATTGAAACTAGCGTGATTTCCCATCATTTTACATTTTGGGGAAGTTGGTACATATTCAGACAGCGCTTCCAGTCGATGATGCTGTGTTGGGTATGTAAGTGATGCAAGAAAACCGCAAATCTGATTTCTTGTGGGAGTGAAAGCTCGTCCCTCGCAGCACCGAAATCGTCACTGTGTCCCCCCCGACCCCTTGGAGTGCTGCTTGGTGCGGTCTGGGGGCCCTGCATCTTGGATGGGGACAAAGCAGCAAATCACCCCTTCTTCCATGCTGAAAAACATGGATTTCAGTCCCGCCTCTGACCACAGTCGCTTTCCCGTTGTGATGCACCTCGGTGGTCAAAGATGCAGCAGCTGCCAGATTTACTTGGTGGATTCAATGCAAAAGAGGATAAATTGTGAATTTTACACCCTGCAAGGTGGATATTTTTCTTTAAAGCCAGTTTTCTGGGTGCAGTGTCCTGTGAAGAAGGAGGGTTTCATCCCGGCTCTGCTGTTCGTCTCTGGGTGGGAGATGGATGGGCGCAGCTGGGCTGGGTGAGCTGTGCAGGGGCTGGACGAGAAATAAGGGATTACACAGGGAAAACAAGGCCATGGGTTTGTCTCCAGTGGGACGAAGCACAGGGACAAGCGGGCTTTTGCAGGCAGATGGAAAAGAAGATGCTGTAGGGAGTAAACTGGCTTCATCCCACAGTTGGAAAAATTTTTCTTGGTGGTTGAAAGCTGCCTTCCCGGTCGCATTTTTGAAATGCCGCCTATGAAATGCATATATGCGTGCTCCTCTCACCAAAGGGCATTTCCCTCACTTGATAAAACCATAGAATCATAGAAGGGTTTGGGTGGGAAGGGACCTCTGAAGGCCATCCAGTCCCACCCCCTGCCATGGGCAGGGACATCTTCAGCCAGGCCAGGTTGCTCAGAGCCCCGTCCAGCCTGGCCTTGAATGGTTCCAGGGATGGGGCATCTCCCACCTCTCTGGGCAACAGATCCCTTAAGTTTGACGAAGCCCTTCTGCTGGGAGGTGGACGTGGAGCTGCAGCAATGTTAGGGCTCAGCCGCGGCTGCAGCTGGTCCAGCGTGGGCTGGAGGAGATGTCAAAATATGAACTGTTCCCAGTCGGATCCAGCTGAAAAATGGTTTGGGACCAGATTTTGTTTGGCGCTCTCCCCTCCGTACGGAGCGTGCCACGTATTGTCGCAGATGGTTTCTGCTGGTGGCTGCCACCAGCAACGCCGGGAAGGCTTGGTAAGAGACTGGATAGCTGGGTTTTCACACGCTTACACAATAAGTAGAAATAAAATGCTAAAAGGATCATTTACAGTCAATTCTAGTAGACATTGCCAGTGCCATCTGTCTCGTGTATGCAGACAAGGAGTCTCTTTAAAGCAAACACAGCCCTCACCAAGGCATCAATTGAAGAGTCAACACATTAGCCTTGTTCAGAAGGTCACTTCTCCTGGTCCACCCACATTTCACCGACCCTTTTTCCTTCAAAGTGACCTTTGGCAGGAGCAGTTTGGCGTTAGCTGGAAAATGTGGATGAAATAATTAGCGGAGGGTTTCGGGTGGGAATTTGGGGCTGAAGTCAAACCCTGGGGAGATGTTCTACCCCAGGTGAACAACTCCAGCAACCCCATGGGCTTCTCCAGATGCAGTGGGACACAGTAGAAAGCCCAGACCTATATAAAGGACTTGAATTTTTTTTGCACCGCTTGGATGCTTTAAGGATCTTTCTCTTATGGCCAGAAAACAGGGGCTGGGACTCTGGAGCGGTTCCTTGTCCCAGTTTCCAATTAACTGGAGTCCTACCATCTGCAAGGCCTTACACCCTGGGATACTGGGATAGGCTCTGCTTTAGCTACAGTAACTAAACACCGTGTCTGCCAAGCCCGGCTCTGTTCAAAACACACTTTCAGACCCTTTGTACACTTACTAATCATAAGCAGCGGCAAACATTTTTTCACCAGCAGTTTACTGAAAGATTGAAACGTGCAGCCAGAAACCGTGCAAAGTTACTTCTCGCTTCTTCTGAAATTCTGGGGTGGGAAATAAAAACAACGTCACGCTCCTGCTGCTTTTCTGCTCTCTGCTTTTTAGCATGGTGGGCTTTATTTTTAATTTCCCCTGCAACCCTCGGTTGGCTTCGGTGGGTTTGTAAAGTCTGGGAGATGATGGTATAGCCAGCGGACCGCTGTTGGGGAGAAATTTGCAGCTTATCCATGGGAAGCGTGCTCGGCTGCAGGGAAGCAGGGATGCTTTGGCATCGCAAGGATGCTGGTGCCTTTGCCATGCCCCGCGGCCCTGCGCTATTTCGAAGCAGCTGCCGAAAACTTGCCCGTACCCTTTGTAATCCGACGATAGCGTCACGAACAACTGAGGGACTATAAAAAGTCGCTTTGAAATCAGATGGTCAAGCTTTGGTCCATCTCCAACAGATTGCTTTCAGGAGCTGAGCTTGGCCCGAAGCCCTTCTCTTGGCCTCTCTGAATGATTTCAGCTGAGAGGCTGTATCAGTTGCTAATGCACCATAAATAAACATCAGAGCATAAACCTTGCTAGCAAAATACCAGGGGAACTCCTCATTTTCGGCTCTGCTGCGTGTTGTCCCTTGCGCATGACCCTGGTTGTCCCAGCAGATTTTTGCTTCGTGAGGTAAGCTGGCTGTGATAAATGGGAATGCGAATAGCTGTCTGGGTTCATACGCTAGGTATTTATTGCTAGAAATGGTCAAAAAGTTGTGCGGTGAAACTAACTGTCGATTCGTGCGTACAGGGATGGAGTTTGGCATGGTAATGTGTACGTAGTAATAATAAATCGGTGTTAAATTAAAGCTTACATTAAATAAAGCTTATATATAAAAATAAATAAAGCATATAGATATTATATAAATAAACAAAATATGTAGATATTATATAAATAAATAGAAATAAATATAAGAATAAAATTAAAGCTTAAATTAAAGCTGTGCTGGATGATGGTTTGGGATGGGAAACCCGCGATATGAGAGACAGCTAAATCCAGAGGTGCCCAACCTCTGGATTCGGGAATGC
The DNA here is from genome assembly GCF_047370975.1 of Nipponia nippon. Taxonomy (NCBI): domain Eukaryota; kingdom Metazoa; phylum Chordata; class Aves; order Pelecaniformes; family Threskiornithidae; genus Nipponia; species Nipponia nippon. The sequence goes on from NW_028262302.1 coordinate 28,484,180, forward strand.
CGGGGCTAGTGGGATCCATCCCTGGAGGTCACCTAAAATCAAATCCCCCAGATGTGACAGGCACAGCGGGGTTGGTGGTAGTGCAGAGGCTGTTATTTAAAATAGCAGGGGAAAAAAAGGGCAAAGCAGAGGTTATTCTTTAAAATAGCATGGCAGGGAGGCTGTCGCGGTGTCCTCCCCGGGAGGGGACAGCCCGTGCGCCGGCCGCGGGATGCTACCGTGTCTGCAAAGAGGGAAGCGAAGCCCGGGGATGGGACCTGTCAGGGAAGCCGTGCTTTAATAAATTAAAAAAAAGAAAAAAAAATGTAATTTTTGGAATGTAGTGTTTATAATGGCAGCCATCCCCTGACAAATGTGGAAAAGCACTTCTGGTTAATGGGCTCCCGGTGTGTCCCTGGATGGGGCGAGGGGGGAGCAGAGCTCCTGACATTTTCCCTGCTTATTTGCAGTAAGGAAAGATGCTGGCGCCCGCGAGCGTGAGTCGGGGCAGAGGCATCTGCCGTGGGGATGAGTCCCGCTCGGGTCACGTGCTAGCGACCAAATTCCAGGTTTTAATTATATTCATTATATTCTCACAGCTGGGAGGGTACAGCAAGCTCCCACTGCTGCCGGCGCGGCGGCGGCAGCTGCACGGGGGGCCAGGGTGAGATACAAACCCCGTAACCTCTCCTCGTTAGGATAATGACTTATTGTCTCGTTCAGCATTCCTCTTGGTGGGAAAATACAGCCTGGCTGCAAGGCAGCCAGCTCCCTCTCCTCTGTCTCCGGGCCTGCCTTGCAGCTACAGCTGCAGGCTTCGACGTGCGGCAGAGATGGGACCGGGGGCTGCCTTCCTTAGGGCATCCCGAAGGCAAAGCTTTGCACGTCTCCATGCAGCTGAGCATTTTCAGGCGATACATGCAAAAAACAGAGCTAGAAACAACACAGGGGCTTGGACATGGACAGCCAGCTGCAGAGGAGAGCTCCAAAGCTCTTCCTTCCAGGCTCAAGCGTGACCCATAATCTCCTTTTTTTCCAATCCAAGCTGTATTTCAAAGCTCTCCGACCTTTTTGCAGCCTTTCATCATTGCAACAGGATGGCTCCGTGCCCAGGTGAATGCTTTTCCAGGTCAGTTCCCAGATATCGACTGAGGACAGTTTAGAGGAGATGGAGTTTTTTTTCTCCCCTCTTGGTTTTTGCAGCGCTGGCGAGGGGCTCTGGGCTCCCCTCCGGTCCCTCCGTGGTTTCGGGTACGACAGACGGTGGGCTCCACTTTCCCAGAAAGCTCCTTCCCGCTTGGAAGTGACTGCAGCAGGCAGAAGCAAACCCAAAATACCACTTTAGTGGGAAACGGCCCTAAAATTCTCTTTTTCATCACCCCCCCATACTCCCATGGCTTAAAACACAAACACACTGTGATGCTCTTTGTCTTAAATAACATGGTTTTAAAATTATTCAGGCTGGTTCTGGGCAGGGAAGTGGGAGAGATTTGCTGCGAACAGGAAACACTTTGGCCAAGATCTCTTTAAAAAGTGGGTGCCTTAAATATGGGCTCTAAAATTTTCCAGTCTGGTATGTAAATAAATGGCTCGACTCTCGGATTGCTCCTGTGGAAGTGAGAGTACCTGGCCTGTTACCTAGGTGCCTAAATAGGGGTTTACATGCTGATTAATATATATAAATTATTTTTTATATTTCTATTTCTATTTCTATTTCTATTTCTATTTCTATTTATATTTATATTTATATTTATATTTATATTTATATTTATATTTATATTTATATTTAAATTTAAGATAATGGGTGGGAATGGTACCAGGCTCTGTCACAGGGTCTAGCAGTGCTTGTATTTGCATTTGAGTGGCTGTGCCTGGGAAATTCTGCATTTTCCCCAAATGCTATGTTACCTCTCCAGCCAAGGACGGTGCTCGTTTCCAACAGGCTTGCAGGGAAAATGTTCTCTAACTTGATTTTTAACCATTGCAAAGCAGGAAAATCAGCCGAGGGAGATACTGCATGTTGCTGGATGTTGTTCCTAAAGGAATGATATCCTTTTTTTCCCCTTTTTTTCCATCCTGCCTTTGTAAAAGTGGTCCGTTTTCTCCCCAGACATCAGGCATCCAGAAGAGCTCTCCCTTTTAAGGAAACCCAGAGATCCGTCAAAGAAAAAAAAGAAGAAGTTGGATGATCAATGTGAAGACGACGCCTTTGAGCTGGAGGGTCCACTGATCACGCCAGGGTCTGGTGAGCCAGGGCTTGCTTTGCGAGGATGGGCTTGCAGGGAGGGGGTCGGCAGGAGGCAAACAGATAATAAAATGGGGGCAAAAAACAGCACAGCAGTATTGGTCTGACCTAATTCTTTAAGGTCTGTGCAAGAAGCAGACCCCAGATAAATTCCACAAATCGTCCGGGGCTGCAGCACTCGGTCGCGGTTGCACAGATGCATGCCTGGAGCTGTCACGCATCGAGGGGAGCAGAACAACGCCAGACTTCATAAAATGAAACAGAAACCAAGTGTGACCACTTTAACACTCGGGTTGTGTTACTGAAAGGTTTTCTTACCCTATTAAGAAAGGAGTTAAATGGAAAATCGTTCCTAATGTCAAATTCCAGGTGTGTTTTAGGCAGTACCACTGTTCTACTCTTTATTTACAGCCCAGCAAAACCAGTATTTTATTAATTGCATTAGCGTTGTTGCCTTATGTTAAGGGCGTAGCTGTAGATCGTAATGCTAAAAAAAACCCTTTTATTGCTGAGAGGGGTAGTTGCCAGCCTGGCTTACAGAACCTGAGCAGAGCTACTAAGAGAATTGCTAACGGAGTAACATCGCTGACGGTGTAACATCTCTTGCCACAGGCAGCAAATTGATGCGGGGAGGTGTTTGCAAGCGGAGCGGGTTTTCGGCTCTGCTCCGCGGCTGCCGGAGGTCTGGTGTTTGAAGGCAAATGGCAGGAGCTTAAACCATAAAGTCGGTCAGGTGGGAGCACTTTAGCCCAAATGGACTTGCGGAGAAAGCCGCAGCGATGCACGGTGCCGGGCGGGTGAGACGTGTCTGGCTGCCAAAGCTCTTGGTTTTAAATCCGGCGATGAGAGGGAAGCAGAGCAGCTTTAATTAAAAAAAAAAAAAAATCTTGGAATTCCGTAAACTTGTATTAATTGGTCTTAAATTAACTGAAGGACAAGTGAAGGTCGTGCAGTGCGGTTAATGCCACTGGTGGCTCTGGGCTTGCAAGCAGAAAGGTTTTGGCTGCGCAGAGCACGGGCAAGGAGCTGCCGTGCCAAAGTGATGTGTGCCATGGGCTCTGCAGCAAACCGTCGGCACGGGTCTGTAGCAAGGGAAAAATAATCCTTCTTTTGCTCCGGTCTCGCTCTTTCTCCTCTCGGTTACTTAAAAATACTTCTGGGCTAGTCCTCTCCCACTCCTGGCGCAGGGAGTTTTCCCTGCGCTGGGCAAGCCTCCAGTCAATTTTCATTTTCATTTGGCATTTTCATCTTGAAAAGCGGTCATTAGCCTTTCCAAAAGTCAGTGTTCACAGAGATCATCTCCATTAGATTAATAGGAAATACTTGGCCCGCTTTGGGGGAAATGTATACAAAAAATCTTTTAAAATTTTATTTATTTATTGGTCTTTCAGTGAGTCACTTTGAAATGGCATGTTGGTTTTTCTTTCCACGTGAATGAAGCTGCTTTTGCTGCAGGTTTACTTACTGCAGCTACCTGTGAAGTTTAGGTCCCATTAGTTAGGAGTCATGTTTTTAATCTGAATAAACCGTTTCTAGCGGTGTTCCAACATTAGTTGGTGTGCTGAATGCTTCTGTAAACCCAGTTAATATTTTGGGATCTGCTTATTTCGGTGCGTGTGGATTTAGTGGGCATGTTTTGTCACCGGGCATCCCGTACCTGGCAGTGAAACCCATTTAAGTCACTGTAGGCAGAGCTGTCGATACACCCACAGTACACATTGCCCAACACTTTCCATTAGAAGACCTGTATTCACTTGTTTATAAGTTAGCCAAACTTATAGCTATTTCAACTGGAACTTTCCATAGCATTGCCTGCCTCAGGCAAATTTTTTAAGAGAAACTTCTTCTGAGACGTTTCAGACGTTTGGAGAAGGTGATGAGAAGAACATCCGAGGGGAAGCTTTGCTCCCCTGGAGCAGGCGCTCGAACGGAGGGATGTGGGGGGATGTCCCTGGGAAAACCTGCCCCATTTGGGGCAAAAAGTGGGTTTTGCTTTGGTTGGTCCAGTCCATGCTCAGCCCTGTCTGCTTGAGCCACGTGAAGGTCGAGGCTGGCCCACTGCAAGGGCAGATGAGGAGGAGGCAAGAGCATCTTTCGGGATGCGGTTTATGGATGGTGATGGTGGTTTATTGCCGGTTCTTGTTGGACTGCTCTGCTCCAACGTAACAACGGTCTGTGGGGAGAGCATGCTTCTGCTGCTTTTATAATCGTAGAATCATAGAATATCTCAAGTTGGAAGGGACCATGAGGATCATCGAGTCCAACTCCTAAAGTATAAGTACCTGGTATAAGTGCCTGCCAAGTCACCCCTGGCCTTCTCTCAAGTGTGAAGCTGGAAGGTGAATATCTCATCCCTTCATCATTTCTGCAGCTTTTTTGCTCCCACCCAGTTTTCTGGGTCTGTCTTGGTGGCAGGTTCCCACGGTGCTTACCGGTCCCCGGGCTTTTTGTCAAAACATTAATCCAGACCGGGATGCTGGCAAAACTAGCAGGAGCATTAAAAGCATCCAGTTTTCAGTTATATTTTCCATCCTATCAGGCAGTTTGGAATCACGTTTCTGTATTATTTAAATTTCCTAACCAAGATGTTGGCTGTCATTGTTACGATGCTGCTGATTCAAACCATTTGTATTGCTCCTTGAGATACCCACTGCAAAAAAGGAGAGTTTGGAAAGGTTTTTCTCTTGGTTTGGTCTTCGATTTTTCCAGATGTCTAGCTCAGCTTTCTGTCATTTCTTGGGCATGCGGGGAGGAGGGATGGTTTGGAGTGAGGAGCTGGAGGGTGGCCCAAGGGGGCAGTCCAGGGCAGCAGCAGGAGGTGGCACAGAAGACCTTGCTTCTGGCATCTCAGCCCTGCCACGCGCCCCTTCAACACCCTTCCCTAGGGCTCTTGGAGGTAGAGTTTGGGTGCATCGACTTGCACGTCTGGACAGGCTCGTGATTTAAAAAGGACACAACTCTTTCCCAAAAAGCCAGTTATCAGTCCTTCTCGGTACTGGTGCGCAGATTTATGCCCTGCAAATGATGCTGAGCTCATTGCCCGGTGTACATACGCAGTGGAATTACTGACATTAGGATACGGTCGTTCAACCTCCCTTATTTTGAAAAATCTGTATTTTATATTCTTAGCATAAAAATCAGTGCTCCCGTGAAATGAATGCTGAATGCTATTCAGCTCGCAGCTATTTTGGGGTATGAGATACCAAGCTGGGTCCACTTTCTTCTCTTCAAATTTGTAATTTTAAAAGGGGGTTTTTGTCTGCTTTGAGTCTGTACAAGCTGTAAAGCTTTAAAAGGCCTGGGAGTAATGTGTGCTTCGGGATCAGTTTTGCACCAAATCGCACCACTTGCTCAGCATATTAATACCAAATTTGTTTGGCCGTCTCAGCAAGCTTTTCCGTCCGTGAAATGCTGTGTTTCCGTGCCCGGCTGTTGTTGTAACATGAATAAAATAACCGTGAAGTCACTTTGGTTGCTTTGCCTGCCGAGTCCACCGGCGCTGCTGCAAACACTCCGTTTGGGTGGTTAAACCTCACCTGTGCTATTCTGCCCTCTTCCGAAAATGCCCATTTTCGGCTTCCATCCTTTCCTACTCTCCCAGTGACTTTCTCTCGCCTTCTCACTTCCCTCTTCTTTCCCTCTCTATAGGCACCGATATTCTTTACATCGGCCCCGTCAAAGGTGAGCTCCATCTCAGTAGGACTTTTGTGCTCTGCCTCTGGTCTCTTTGGCCGCGCCCTTAGTTTATTTTCCTGCTCCTCTAAAACTTTTGACTTCCAAAATCTTTAAGCAACAGGTAATACCGGTAAGTCGGGGGCCGTTCGTGTCCCAGGTGCCACAGAAACGCAGGGGGCAGGAGTTTCCCAGCGCCTTTTCCCATGGATTTGGGCTGGAATGAGTTTTCCATCAGTTTTGCTGTAGAAGAGCTGAGAGAGAGGGGCAGCTCTTCATGGGAAAAAAAGCAGCGCAGTGTTTTCCCATTGCGGAAAAAAAAATGGTAAAAAAAGGGAAGGTTTTTCATCCTCTGGCTTCGGGTTTGTGTCTGAGTTGGCTTGGTTGGGAGCAGGCAGGGCTTGGCCGTGAGCTAACACCCGGCTTTTATTCCTCTTACCGGTAGGAAATATATATTCGAGCCCAGGACTGTATAGCAAAACGATGACACCGACCTACGACGCTCACGACGGCAGTCCCCTGTCACCCACTTCAGCCTGGTTCGGTGACAGCGCCTTGTCGGAGGGCAACCCGGGCATCCTGGCCGTGAGCCAGCCCGTCACCTCCCCAGAGTCCTTAGCAAAAATGTACAAGCCACAGGCGCTGCTCGATAAAGCCAAAATCAACCAAGGGTGAGTTGTTTTTCTGCTTTTTTCTTCTTTTTTTTTTTTTTTTCCAATACGCGGTTTTAAATTGCATTCTTGAAAGCGTCATCGTGACTTCACCAGAGGTTTTTGTGTGTGTTATCCCGTGTTGACAACTTACAGATGGCTGGATTCGTCCCGATCTCTTATGGAGCAGGAGGTGAAAGAAAACGAAGCTTTGTTGCTCCGGTTCAAGTACTACAGCTTTTTTGACCTGAATCCAAAGGTACAGAGCTATTTATTTTACTTGCATCTTGCAGGCAAAGGCTTTGAGCAAAGGATGCCTCTGTCTCGAATGTGCTTTTGTGTTGGTAAATCCTCCATCGCTTTGAAAATTGGGCTTGCAGGCATCAAACCTGGCTTTGCGTGCTCCCACGTACTGGTTTGCTAACGCTTAGGTATTGCTAGAGATGCTCTAAGGGTTGCTGAGAGCCACTCCGCTTCGGTGGCAGAGGCTTTTCAGTCTGGGATTGAAGTGTTGCGTTGAAGTGAAAGATGAAGTTTGTCTTGAACTGCGCTCAGACGGTTTACAACCGGTCCGTGTTTTTGCGCTGTGCCGTAGTACGACGCGATCAGGATCAACCAGCTGTACGAGCAGTCCAAATGGGCTATTCTGCTGGAGGAGATCGAGTGCACGGAGGAAGAAATGATGATGTTTGCGGCGCTGCAGGTAGGAGACAGCCCAATACGCTTACGTTTGTCAATAAACTTGGTTCTGTAGCTTTGCAGACTTCTCTATTGATGAATATTGATTAACACGGTAAGTGAAGTCTGCTGTAACTGGTGGTTTTGGTGGGAGCTTGGACTTCTCGTGCTGGTAGAAGTCAGATCGTTTCCCGTCTCCTAATCCTCACTTGAGCTTATTAGGTAAATTAAATATTTGCTGCTGATTACTTCTCATGAAAAGGAACTTGGCCTTCTTTTACCAAACATGTTTATGTCTATCTTAACTTTTAGTTTTGCCCTTTTTAAAAAACCCCAGTAAGTACACTAGGTTACTGAACTGTGTGTTTCTGGCACGCTGCCCCCCAAACAGCTGGTGATAATCTGTGGGTTTCCCAGAACTATTTATTTATCTGTTTTATGAAATACTCAGCGTGATTTGGCGTAAATACTACACCTGCTATTGACTTCTGTAAGACGGATGGCAGGCCATTTACTACGTGTGGTCTGGCGCGCCTTGTCGCTGTAGGATGCAGAAGGAGCATCCCCGGCAAGAGCAGAGCTGTCTGCTCCTAGGGCCCCTCCTAGGAAAAAAAGAGTAAAACCAGAAATATAAAGACTCAGTTTACCTCTCTGAGCAGCCCAGAGTCGGTTGGGCATGGTCCATCGTGTGAGACTTTATGGATGTTTTGGTTTTCTGGGGTAAAAATAGATGCAATGCATCCTCCCAAACTGGGAGGAGCGGCTGATAGGCCAGCGGGTTGTGCTGCTGTCCAGAGGGGCCTCAGCCCGCTGGAGAATCGGGCCAACATACGCTTCATGAAGTTCAACAAGGAGAAGTGCAAAGTCCTGCCCCTGGGGAGGAACAGCCCCAGGCACCAGTATGTGCTGGGGGCCACGCAGCTGGGAAGCAGCTTGGCAGAAAAGGGCCTGGTGGACACCAGATTGACCATGAGCCAGCAACGTGCCCTTGGGATAAAGGAGGTGAATGGTGTCCTGGGCTGCATTGGGCAAAGCATTGCCAGCAGGTCGAGGGAGGTGATTCTTCCCCTCTGCTCGGCACTGGTGAGGCCACACGTGGAGTACTGGGTCCAGTTCTGGGCTCCTCAGTGCAAGAGAGACATGGACATACTGGAGAGAGTCCAACAGAGGGCCACAAGGATGATGAAGGTCCTGGAGCATCTCTCCTTTGAGGAAAGGCTGAGGGAGCTGGGACTTCAGCCTGGAGAAGAGAAGGCTGAGGGGGATCCTGTCAATGTGTGTAAATACCTGATGGGAGGCCGTAAAGGAGATGGAGGCTCTTCTCAGCGGTGCCCAGGGACAGGACCAAAGGCCACGGGCACAGACTGAAACACAGGAGGGTCCCTCTGAACATCAGGAAACACTTTTTTACTGTGAGGGTGACCAAGCACTAGTACCGGTTGCCCAGGGAGGTTGTGGAGTCTCCGTCCTTGGAGATACTCAAAAACCCCCTGGTCGTGGTGCTGGGCAATGGCTGTAGGTGGCCCAACTTGAGCAGGGGGTGGGACCAGATGACCTTCAGAGGTCCCCTCCAACCTGAACCAGTCTGTGATGCTGTGAAAAAGAGCCCTGCAGGGTCCAGAGCAGTCCTTCAGGATTCGTACCACCAACTCCTTGGCCTAAAAACAGCCAAGGTGGTCATTCCTGACTCGACTGCGCTCAGGTCTCGGCGCTCGCCAGACTCTGCTCCTGCAGAGGGTATGAGTCTGGTTTTCCACTCCGCTTCCCAAGCTATGTCGTGACGAGCCCGCGTCATCCAGCAGATCGCAGGAGCATCATGGTGAAATGCTATGGCTTGCCTTTCAGTACCACATCAATAAGCTGTCCATCATGTCCTCGGAAAACCACCTCAACAACAGCGACAAGGAGGTGGATGAGGTGGATGCTGCGCTCTCGGATCTGGAAATTACTTTGGAGGGTGGCAAAACGTCGACGATCCTGGTAAGGATTGCAGGCACGCGGTGGCAGGGTGGCTTGCGCGTCCCCTCCTCACCTCGCACGGGGCAGGAATAATCATCCTCAGCTGGGAATTCTTCCAGGCATCCAACATTTTTTGTTACCTTCCTCTCCCTTTTTTTCTATTCCTGTTCTTACAGCACGAGAAAGTTGCCCACAGCCCAGTGGAGCAATGCAGAACACAGACCCCGATCATATTTTATTTAAAATAATATTTTTTAAATACCAAGGGGTGGTTCTGGTGGGAGGGGACCCTGGGCAGTGCCTGCTCCGAGCCCAACACAGCACAAAAACCTCTTTCAGCACGTTCACGTATTGAACCAAAGGCTTCATTTAAGCTGTAAGACCGCCTTGTATTTTTGGGGTGTTTGTAGTTAATTTAGCAGGGAGAGCTGAGCCCGTCCTGCGTGCCCGGCTCTGTATTGCTGCAGAAGTCAGGTGCAATATTGCGTTTTTCCTACTGGGACCATAAGACCAAATGGTGTTGGAGAAGTCCCGGAGGAGCCGGGATCTTACTGAACCTCCCCCCTGCACCAAGCCACCTTCCTAGTGAAATAATGGAAAACTAAATTAAAATTAATTTGGTTTCTGTTCTCACTACTGACTTTCCAAAATACTGAATTCTTCACGCTGAGGTTTCTCTTCCACTATTTCTAATTTATGGCAAAGTTTAACAGTACCTAAAACAGCTGCCGTGATTTTCAGAAATAACTTATGCTTATGAAACCCTATTTTTATTAGACTGGATTTTAGCCTGGAGGGTGCTATGACTGTATTTCAGAGGATTTCTTTTTTTTTTCTCATCTGCTGTTTTAACACTGGTTTTCCACCTTAAAAAATGTAAAGCCCAAAAACTAAACTGCAGGAAAAGGAGGAGGTCTGGTCAGACTTGGCACAGCACAGCTTTTCCAGGCACTTTGCACATTTATACCATCTCTGAGTTTCACTTTAAGTTCTTTCAAACCCTAAAACCCCTGAAATTTTCCAGTCTTACACTTCATATAATTTTTTTAAGTGTTTACAAAGGGTCTTTTTGAAGTTAACATCCATACTTGGCCTGCTTTCCTAGCATTAATACCGGCAGAGGTTTACAATATTAACCCGTCGCCGCGGGGGGAGCAGCGCTACTTCCGTGCGACAGAAATAATGGCAAGTTTTTATCGCCCAGAGATCTTTTATAATTTCTTTGCAAAACCCGATTTGAAGCACAGTACTGAGGCACAGTCCCTGCCAGACGGGAGTGAAGACGACAATGATTCATCAAAAAAACTCCATCCCTTTCCGTAGGGGTTGCTAGCAGTAGCCATTTCCAGATGCATTCGAGTAATTGAATACAGATAATGGGCAATTACTGGATTGTTTGTTTAGATTCTTCATTTTTTTCCCCGTGGTATCTATAAACAGCATTGCTCATTGCAGGCAGAAAGTAAACTGTCTCGCTACTGCAAGCTATCGGAGCAGTCTTTGCTTTTTCTGTCCTTCGAAAACCCTTTCGTTTGAGCTCGTGGGAGTTGAAAGTGCCGCCCTGTATATTTTGCTCATGCAAAATGTGAAGATAAACTCGATATTAAAAAAGCTGGGGGGAAAAAAAACCTTTCTAGACTGTCAGAAAGCCCTTCCCCAGTCCTCCGTGGAGGTGCAGAGCAGCATCTTTTCCTTTTGTTGGGAGCGTAAGGAAATAACTAAGGGAGGAGAAAAATCCCTGTGTGAACAGGAGCCGGTGTGACCGCCGGTGACCTCGCGGGTGGGAACTGGCTCCAGCGGCAGCAGGAATTCCTCAAAGAAAAATAAAACCTTGTCCTCTGGTTTCCAAACAGCACTTCTGGGCGATAGATTTTTCTCCGCTTGCTTCCCCCGTGAAGCGGGTGAGGCTTTCTCAGGAGCGTTTTCGTGACCCCCGAGCCCCGATGTTGGCGGGTGAAGCTGCCGCCGCTGCCTCCCCTGCGCAGCATCCCTCCCTCCCCTCCCGGCCCCGCCACCCCGGCTCCGCTCGGCCGGCGGGTGAACGGGATAATCTTCTCTTTTCAGGGTGACATCACTTCCATCCCGGAGCTCGCTGACTACATTAAAGTCTTCAAGTAAGTGCTGATGGGAAGAGGTGCTTGTGAAACTGGTAATGTCTATGAATAATTAATGGTCCCACCGCCTAATATCCATTATTTTTTATCTCCTGGCCTTAAGCTCTTGCTGCACACCGCTACGTTACCTCGTGTGAAAAGCCACCCAGCAATCGCTGCGTAATACCACAGCTCAGAGCTTGGTATCTCTTGCTATTAAAACATTTTACTTCTTTATCCCGTAGCACGGTCACAAAGTATTTCACACTATTCAAAATATTCAATACTGGAGTTGATCGGTTCATAAATATAAAACCCAGGGTGTTTTCCCACTATCACCAGTCCGGCAGGTACACATTCCTCTGGGAGAGCTTGCTGCATCCCTCCGGGAGAGCCTGCTGCATCCCGTAGCCAGCAGCACGTGTCGGGATATTTCCATAACACAATTAATGCCCATGAAGTAATCAAGCCATCCCAAAATTAGGAGTGAAACCTAGAAAACTTGCTCAGATACTTCTCCTGGTTTGCAAGAGGCTGGATGAATTCCAAAGAGCCAGGATCCCGGTCCGTCTGCCCTCTGCGTGCCAAAAGGAGCAGGTTAAGCTGCCTGTGCTCCTCTTCCAGCTCACTCAGGATTTAGGGTTTGGTTTTTTAGTTTGCTTTGACTTGGATGGTGGTATGTGGAAACCGGGAACGGCAGCGTCTGGACTTGGAGTAACATTTTGGCAGCCGCGACCGTCTTTTTGCAATTTACTGCCTGCTGCAGCGAGGGTTACGGTGAAAGTTCTGGAAACTGGAAATAATGATGAGATTTCATAGCATAGCTATAGGATCTAGAAGAAAAGCAGTAGGCAGCGAAATAGCTCTGGAACAAGCCTTTATTTTATTAATTGTTTAGTTCTGGAGCCAGAGCCTACCACTTTTGTTCTGAAAAACTCTTTCTCCCTCTCCGACGGCAAAGTAATAAGGTCTCTGCGTCCGTCTGGGCTTGCAGTCTGGCTTAACTGGGGCAAAGTTTCAGGGCCCCAGCCTGTGCCCTGCATCTGAGTGGGTTTTCTTTTCCCCCCTTGAACAAACAAACAAACAAAAAACTTGCTCTTTCCTTTGATGTGCTTATTTGCCAATAAAATTAGGCACGACTCGGGGAGCTAATTGCTTGCAAATTGGAGTGCCAGCTGGTGGGGCAGGAGATGGAGCAGCAAGAAGCTGCCGGTTCCTTGCCCGGTGCAAGCCCGAACGCTGAGGTTGGGATTTGAGGCTGTCCTGCCGCGGCAGGGAAGCACAGAATTGCCGTTTGCTCCTAAAAATGAGAGCCAGGCAGTATTTTACTGCCAGAAGCACAACATAAATGATGTGATGTTAGGAGCTGGCCCAGTTTTGGATGTGCCTCATGTCACACTTCACTGGGGAGGAGCTGCAGTATATGTCCCTGGTATGCCTTGTATATAAAATGCTATTATAGGTCCCTATACATGCCTGGTGTTGCTGCAGAGACTCGGGATGTTTCTGTCTCCCCTGCCAGCCGGGTTCCTGCCCGTGCCAGCCAAAATGCCCTGCCTGCAATTTAAAGGAGCCCCCCAAAAAGCTCCAGACAATAACGATGCATTAAAGCATCTTTAGCGAAGGATGCAAAGCAAGGGCTGGAAAAACCTGCATGTGTCAGATGGCTTGGCTGGAGGTTGGTGACTTCTTCTGTACTGGGAGGCAGCTTTCAAAGGAAATTGTGGTTGCAGAGTTTGCCCGGGGCAGGGCTGTGTGCCAGGGCTTTAGGAGGAGGCAAACCAGCAACGGCAGGGGGAGGCAGCAGACGCCCCGAGCTCAGGTGTCCGTCAGAGGTGTGGGAGCAGCGGGGTTCAGGCAGACACCGTGTTTCTCCCCCACCTCCCTAATTTCCCCAAGCAGCCCCCAGCACGCTTTTGCTTGGAAACGTAAAGTGCAGAGCCCCAGGGACAAACAGGTGGGGTCATTGCATATTTGATCCCTTCAGATGAGGGTTGAGCAGCTGTTTCTGGGATGGAGATGCGAGGAATGCGTTGCAGGGAGAAACTGCAGATACAGCCTTTGAATAAGGTTTAGAAATTAAGAGGGTTTAAGAAAATCAGAAACTTGCAGCTCTGTGAAGGTCCTGGGCTCGTGGTGGGATGAGCAGGCTCAGGGTACCACCGTGCAGGCGGGGCTTGCAGGGCCATCGCTGCTTCTGCAGTCGGGCAAAATCCATGTTTTCCATAGGAAAGAACCGAGCCTTTTCTGATGTGGAGTATTTAAAAAGAAAACAAGCAGCATATTGATGCATGTGCTTGACTGACAAGGCTTTTAGAAGTACCGCTTCCTTTCAGAGCTCGAGAAAAGACCTTCCAGTTTAATGCGGCAGGTGAAGAGGAATATTTTGCAGCAGTTCGTGGACACGTCCATTTTTATAATACAGTTCTCCAGCTCCCCTCACCTTGCCCCAAATTAGCGGGACCTCCATGGGATTGAAGAGTCCAAATTTGCAATTGCAGCTCAATTTCTTGCCCCAACATTGTGGTAAAGGGATGGCGAGTGGTGGCTGAGCTCCCAGGCAGGGACTGTCCCGGCGGTGGGCATACCCCAGGGCTGCTGACACCAGGTTTTCAAGGGTGAAATGAGTTTCCCAGTGCAGCAGCTTGGTTTAGGAGCTTAAACCAAATCTAATGTCCCTCAACCTGTCTGGCAGGCCCAAGAAGCTGACGTTGAAAGGCTACAAGCCGTATTGGTGCACCTTCAAAGATACCTCAATCTCCTGCTATAAAAGCAAAGAGGAATCCAACGGGACTCCTGCCCACCAGATGAACCTGAGAGGTAAGAGAGGCGTAAGCACCGTTGCATTTTGTTCCAGTAACAGGCTGCTCCTCTTGCATCTTGGTTTCCCACTGATTTATCTTCTTGGCATGCCATCCTGGGGTTGGGGAGATATGTTTGAAGGACTGAGGGTGGCTGGGTTTGATAGCATGGCATATACTTAGACTTCTAGAAAGTGAGTACATGGAACCTGTGACCCCAAGGGGAAGCGCCGCCAGCTCCCCAGTACCACGGGGAGCCAACTTGCCGTTCTCCTTTTTGTTGTGGCTGTCCAGAAGAACTGAACAAACTCCCACGGCAGAGAATAAGTTTGAGCACAGGCTGCGCTGGAGAGGACAAACCATTCTCTTCCTCCGCTGCCTTTAAATTTTTTTCCTCCTCTCCCTGGTTCTGGCGAAGCACTCCCTGCGAGCCTTGCACATGAGTTTTTAAATTCCTACAGCTGCTGGCGTTTCTTATGTCAAGTTAAACATTCCTGCTCCGGCAGCCACCAAACTGCAGAAAGCTCTTTTTGTTTTTTTCCCCATGGAGGCAGGAGCAGATGTGATGCCAAGCGACCTCGGGCTGCAGTCAGAGCGAAGCCCGGCCCGCAGGACATTTTTGGGAGCTTTTGACATATCTGCTGTGACAGCACTTTTAAAAAATCTCGGAGGCAGCGTTGCAGCGGTGCCTGGGCTAACTTGGCTGGTTCGGTTCATCACCCCCCGGTGTTTATACAACCGCTTGTAGTTCTCTCCAGACACTGAAAGCGGGATGCTGACACCTCACCACCGACTACAGCGGCAACGCGCCTGGCCGAAATAACGTATAGGGGTTTCAGGGTGAGAGTTAGCACCCAGCCAGCCACCTTTTCCTACCCTTTCATGAACATTTCAGGGCCATGGGGTATTTGCCAGCCATCAGGTCCATTCGCGAGGCCAGGCAGAACCACGAGATGAATCCTGCGGGCACGCATTAGCTGTCGCTGCAGTGCTTTCCGATCAAGTCTTGCTTTTTTCCCCCTTTTTCCTGTCACTTGGAAAAAGAGACATCTGACACAGTTTTTGTCCGTGCTATGTAGTGTTTATCCCATCGGAGATGTGGTGTAAGACCTTTGCAGCACTGAGATGCTGTTGGACACCCTTTAGTTGGAGTGTTTTGCTTTTTCTTTTCCTTTTTTTTGTTGTTTTTTTTTTCTTTTCCCCCTTTTTAAAGCATAGTTCTTCACACCCCTGTTAAACAGCAGCTCCCTCATTGCAGGATGTGAAGTTACCCCTGACGTGAACATCTCTGGTCAGAAGTTTAACATCAAACTTCTGATTCCGGTGGCAGAGGGAATGAATGAAATCTGGCTTCGCTGCGATAATGTAAGTTTATCATCACTTGGACCGGCCTTCTCTTTGCCCTTTCCCCACCATCAGCTCACGCTCAGATGTGCCGTGTAGCTGGTGTTAATTAAAAAAAAAATACAAAATGCACCCACGTGTGTCTGGTCTCAACGTTCAGCGTTGCATGCGAGCACGCGTGTGAATTGGGAGCAGAAAATCAGCCCCTGCTCTTCCTTGGCTTTGTCCAAGTTGTAGTCTGCACGTTGGCTGGGCTTCTGCCCATCTCTGCGTGCGCTCGAGTCTCCTGGGGCTGGAAGGAAAATAAAGGCTCCCTGGAGTTTTATTTTGGGGAGGCAGGTGGCATCCCCACCGCTCTGACGGGCGCGGGTCTCTGTTTGGGGGGCAGGAGACGCAGTACGCCAGCTGGATGGCCGCTTGCCGCCTGGCCTCCAAGGGCAAGACGATGGCCGACAGCTCCTACGGCATGGAAGTACAGAACATCCTCTCCTTCCTGAAAATGCAACATTTGAACCCAGACCCGCAGCTGATCCCGGAACAAATCACCACCGACATTAACCCCGAGTGTCTGGTTTCTCCTCGCTACCTGAAAAAGTACAAGAACAAGCAGGTAGGTGCTCGCCCGCTCTCCCGGCACGGTGTCGGTGCTGGTGTGGAGCGGACTGACCGGGCACCCGTTTCGGCGGTAGCTGGTGTTTAACACTCCATGTTTTGGATGTTCTCACTTAATCGGATGCACGCGGTTACTAAAATGAAATGCCAACTGAAGTGTGTGGTTTCGATCCAGCACCTGGCGATGGCACCCACGACCTTAATTACGCTGTATATTATGCGACGGTGCACGTACACAGCCTCAGCAGTGGGGAACCGTTTATTTTAAATACGTTTTAAATTTATTTACGTTTATTTTGAATACATTTTGGGAATGGTGTTTGCCTCTGCTGATACCGAGCGACGGTGCAGCAAAGCGTGGGTCAGCTGCCCCCCGTCGCTCCCCACGCAGACGTAGCAGCGATGAGACGAAATCAGTCCCCGGTGCTGGGATTAAAACCCCTTCCCTTGCACAGAGTCCCTGCAGAAATCCTCAGGATCAGTGGAGTTGCAGTTGCTTGCTGTGCTTTATCCAGACTTGGCTGTAATGCGGTTTGCATATTTCTCTCTTTGCTTTTCCACTACTTCCAAATGCCAGTCCTTGAAACATTGCTTCATTTTGAGTTGCTGTGACTTGTGCTTGAACTCCACGCTGCATTCGGGCCGTGCATGACAGGGCTGAACTGTTCTGCGCTGGAAATAAATGCATGACTTTCTGAAAGACATTATATGTCAGGACGGGGCAAAAATAAGTAAGGCATTGCTTCGTGGCCTTTCGGTGACTTAATCGTTCAGCTGTAGCTTCGCAGCCTGTGTGCTTCAGGCTGGCTGAGGCTAGATACAATTTCTCTAAACCCAGAAGAAGGCTGCAAGTCAGAGAAGCAGGAAAAATATAACTTTTTATTGGCACAGCACGATGATTTCCTGGCAGTGGAGTTATATTTTATATAGCCCTTATTATTCTTCTGAATAAGCCTTTATATCCACTTGGATGGAGGAGAGGCTGCATAAATATACCATTTTAACATATCTAATACCTTCTAGGCTTGAACTCGGTAAAATAGAGGCACCTGGAAAAATATTAGCTCGCAGAACTTGCTTACCATGCAGGTATCCTCGTTATAAAAACAACCTCCATCGAACCATGGGGACGGGCACGAGCCCTCGCCCTGCTCCCAGCCGGGCCGGCGGCCACGATGCAAACACCGGGTCCCCTACGGACATCGGCTAAAGAGCGGATTTAGACTTTGCCGTTACGACCAGAGGCAGAGCTTGCGGCAGCTGAGGATGTTTGCTGCCGGCAGGGCCGGGAGGGAGGGACGGAGGGATGGAGGCTGCAGGAATGCCAGGAATTCAGCCGCGAGGGTCCCTCCGCGCCCTGGCACAGGGTAAAGAGGAGGAGGAGGTCGTGCAGCCCACAGACAGTGCCAAAATGGGAACTGGCCGTGGGCCTTGCTGGGGGATTTATGGAGGTGCTTGGTCCCACACCAGACCCGCTCGGTGGTGGTTTTGTCTCCAGGTGCCCTTGCGGCAGCGTAGGGTTGGCAGGTTGGGTTTGGGGTGCACCAAATCGTAAATGCAGAAAAAACAAAAAAAAAAATAAAAAAAATAAAAAAATAAAGGTATTCACAGCTCTCGGGTGCCTTGCTGGGGTTTGGTGTCGGAGCGGCATTCAGCCGGCTTGCAAGGGCAGATGCATCCCGAGGAAACCCCCGGGGTTGTCCACCCTCGGGGCAAGGCCACCTCCCGGCAGCCCCCCGTGCTCCGGCCGATGTTATCCTCCAGCCGCTTGTCACCCTGAGCCGATGTTATCCTCCAGCCGCTTGTTACCCCGAGCAGCATCCCCGGCGTCTCTCTGCCTGTCTCAAATAAAAGGAGCTCTTGAGCTATCGGCCCACAGTGAGCAACTGAGCATCCCCTGCGGGGAAGTGGGTTTGAGTTTGTGTAGAGGCATGGAGAGGAGCGTGAGGACGCAAATTCTCCTCTGAGCGGGCAGCTTCACCCTCCCCTTCATCCACCAGCGGGACCAAAACCATCCCTACACGATACCGGCCAGCCGGGACCACGGCGGAGCTCAGGCAGGGCCGGCACAAGGGGCGAATCTCTGCTTGCTTGTCCCCTCTCCGTCCTTACGTTCACTTTGGCTGCTTTTCTGCCTAAGAAATTGTGCATGTGGTTTTTTTGCTTGAACTTTGGTTTGCAGTTTATTTACACTTTTTCTTTGCTTTGTTGCCATATTTCTGATTGCTTTTTTTTCTTTCTGCCTCCTTTTCTTTTTTTTTTCGCCTTGCCATCTACAGCCAGGCTATGTAAGAGACTTGGTAAGTGACAGCAACAATAAAATTAAGATAAATTTAAGATAAAACTTAAAATAGCCTAGAACCCCTTTGGTTTGGAGAGCAGCAATGAAAAAACTAACAAAACCCACCCCACCCTCCCCCTGGAGAAACTTGGGCCCTGTTTGGTTTTTGTAATGGTCCCCAGTGATTTATGCTGCGAAACTAGAAACCCTACACCAGAAATTTGCCCCACCATTTGCTCACATCCTGCATCTTAAACTAAACGAGCCCGAGCGGCTCTTTGCCTCCAGACAGCTCAGATCTATATTTGCTTTTATATGTCTGGAGATAGGAAGCGAAAGCAGCTCCACGTTTATCAGCCGTGGTCGCAGGCTTTGAGCGGTCGTAACTGAAATAAGATCTCAGGGTAGAAATTATTGATTATCTGCATCGTTCGTAACCGCGCTGGCTCCCAAATGCCTCCCGAGTCGTTACCCGTTCGCGTGACGGTCGCCGTGCCACTAACGAGCCCCCTCGCCTAAAGCCGGTGTGTCTCGCCGCCCGCAGATCACGGCGCGCATCCTGGAAGCCCACCAGAACGTTGCTCAGATGAGTCTCATCGAGGCGAAGATGCGCTTTATTCAAGCCTGGCAGTCGCTGCCGGAGTTCGGCATCACGCATTTCATTGCAAGGTCGGTGGGTCTGCTGGGCAGAACAGGGGGAATTTCAGGAATAAATACATGGAATATGTTAAATACGCAGCACATCCTTAGCTGTGGGAGTTGCAGCAGAACCGAAATTAAAAGCATTAATTGCGTCGACTTATAAAACTGATTTTATAAGTTAACTGCTGAATTTAACACGCGTAGCCGTGTATCACGGGCGCGCATTTATTAATCCCTCGCCGTGTTGCAGGTTCCAGGGGGGCAAGAAGGAGGAGCTGATCGGCATCGCCTACAACCGCCTGATACGGATGGACGCGAGCACGGGCGACGCCGTCAAAACCTGGCGGTTCAGCAACATGAAGCAGTGGAACGTGAACTGGGAGATTAAAATGGTGAGCCGGTGTTTTACGCCTCGGCCGCTTCCCCTGCTCCTGTGATGGGAGATGGACGGGGCTCTCGGCGGGGTTTTTTAAGTTGACTTTGCAAGTCGGCTTTTAAAAAGTCAGGTTTTCACATCACTGGTTTCTAAAGCGTGGCCCATCCAGCTGCGTTAATGTAATATAGTTGCTCCTCGTCCCTTTTCCACCCTCCTTGGAGATCTAGCAGAGCTTGCCCTCACTGCTGGTAGAGTTGAGTATGACCCTTAAAAAGAAGAAGGAAAAAAAAAAAAGAATCTTTCTTTAACGCCGCCAGTTACACGCTTAATGCGTAACGATTTTCTCCGGTCTCTGAACACCCACTCAAAGGCAGCTAAATAAAATCAAACTTCAGAACTGGTGCTCAGGCTTGATCCTAACCAGTAACAGAAATGTACTGGGCCTTATCCGTACTAAAATTCATTTTATTTGCAGTGCAGCTCAGACTTTCATGCAAGCAACGAAAAGCGAGCGCAGACCCTTCCCTAGGCTCCGGGATGGGCTTTTACCCAGCCGTTACGTTTGGATGCAGACTTTTTGTGGTCCTTTTCAGCACGGCAGCCGATGAAAATTGCCGGGGATACGTGAGGGCTGTTCTCCTGCGGTTTGCGGCTCGCTAAGAGTGGCTGGAGAAATTATTCAGCTTCCCCTCTGCCGCAGAGTCTTTGTTTTGACCCAGTTGCAAGCCCCGATATCCCAATTATTCGGCTCGGATACTCTGCTGGGAATCCCCATCCCTCCCGCAGAGCTGTCAGTGATGGGGGGACAAAAAAATAGCGGGCATCAGTAAGCGGACAGCCTGTTCAGTCACTCCAAAACGGGCTCCCCCAGCCCCCGTAAAGCATTTCTACTGCCAGACTTCCACCTTATGCAGCCAGAATACACTTGCAGGGAAAACGGGAAAGAAATCCCTGCCCTCGGCAGGTCTGTGCCCGGGCTCTGTTTCACCTGAAGCAAAGGGGACGTCGCTGGGTGCTCACCGCCCAGAGGTGCACACACGCTGGGTAATTATCGCTGAGTCACGGGAGAAGAAAATAACTGTAAAAAGCAATAAAAGGTATTTCTTTATCTAAACGTTTCAACAATAATCATTGCATCATAGAATATCCCAAGCTGGAAAGGATCCATGAGGATCATTGAGCCCAAACCATCACTTACATCGCTGGTTTTTGCTTCGGCAACGGAAAAGGCATCTGGTTTAGCAGAAAATTAAAATAAGGCAAAACAGAAGAGCGTGCGTCAGCGTAACTCCCTCGGGAAGGCGCCGGTGAGGCTGAGCCCTGTGTTTTTGCCCCCTAGGTGACGGTGGAGTTTGCAGATGACGTGCGGGTGTCCTTCATTTGCACGGAGGTGGATTGCAAAGTGGTTCACGAGTTCATCGGCGGCTACATCTTCTTGTCAACGCGAGCGAAAGATCAGAACGAGAGTTTAGATGAAGAGATGTTCTACAAACTGACTAGTGGTTGGGTGTGAGTCCCATGTACTGTACACCGAGAGGAAACCCCATGGCCATATTAATATTTAACTTTAAAAAGCTGTTCTTTGAAATATGCTGCTTAATAAAGTAAGCTTGAAATGTATCTTTTTTTTTTTTTTTTTTTAATCATGAAAATTTTTGCATTACCAGACCAGTTAATCTTTGTGCACTAATGAGCACTTCTGTTAATTCGCTATAACAAGACCGTATCCGGGCCAGGCCGCTGGCCTTTAGATACCGAATCTGATGGGCAGATCAGGATAAGATTTGACTGACTTAAAATAGCCAATTTTCTAAGAGAACTCTAAGCCATCTTCTTGTAAAGCCATCCAGGGCTTAACCTATATGAAGTCTATTTATCATGTTTAATGCATGAGTGTTTTCTTTCTTTTTTTTTGTGTGTTTTTTTATTCTGTACATTTGACCTGTTTCGAAGTCGTCCTTCCCAGAAGTAGAACTGCCATCGCTCCTTTTACACTACGTGCACCGGGACTGCTACAGGTGCCTGACGTGACTTTGAAGATAGTTGTGTGTGGCCTCGAAGATGATCTTCTGTTAGTCTGTTATAGCTTGGTTTTATTTGTTAACTTGCCTTTTGATAATCATTTCTATATTTTTTTTTAATTTTATTTTATTTTTACACCATATTGTATTATGACACTTTTAGTATTCACCAGCATAGTCACTGTTCTGCCTATGATATGCAAACTTTTTCATTACAATATGAAGTAAAGGTCTATGAAGTATAGGTTTTGTGTAACTAATGTAAAAAAACACAAATTTTATAAAATTGTACAGTTTTTTTAACCAGTCTCACAAGCCAGCTAGAATATTGCATAGCTCTGGTGTATCAGCATGAACTCTAGTATGCCTGTAAGGGATAAGGGGAGTCACCAAGAAACAAAAAAACCACCCCAAAAAAACAATTTCAGTCCAGTAAATTTTTATCTAAGTTAAATAGGATTTCAGAGCTGCAGCACAGCACCCTCCGTAACCGATACCTGGGGCCAGGACCTCGCCGGTCGTTAAGCCCGCGCGGCGTTAACGCTAACGGGGAGCCGTCGCCTGCCCCACCTAATGCCGAGGAATAACCAGCGTTGCGTTCCTGTAGTCTGTTGGTTCAAGACTATGTACAAATGCATTTTATTTTAAATAAAAGTCAAATCTTTTATTTAATATTCAGCTCCTGGTTTTTGTGGTCCAACCATGCTATGGCAGGGCCGTAAGTAGCTCCCATATGATACAGTCACCCCCTGCCAGCGATGCCAGCCCGCCGCTCCATCCCGCTGCCGTATCCCGAGCTCGCCGAAACAAAATACCACCGAAAACCAAAGCGAAATACAGGGATGGGGCAGGAGAGTCCAAGGCAGCAGCCTTGGCCCCCATCCCTGCACAGGCAGGTAGCGGGGAAGCAGCGCTGGGGATGTGGGGAAGGGTGCTGTGCCATCCGTACCCTGCCGTCACCTAATTTGAAGGCTGCTGATGGAGCTGGGGTGTAAAACAGCCTCGGCACCCTGGGCTCGGTTTTGGTAGCGAGAAGGAAAATCGATCTATTTGCAAGCTGGGCTTAAAACGTCGTGTTTCAGTCTTTCAATTGGCAGTGAAATGAAATGGGGTTTGTCTCCAGGGAGGCCCCTTGATGCGCTGCCCGTGGAGCAGGGAGCGGGCAAGCGGCAGAGCCGCCACAGCTGCGGGGGAATAAGGATGCTGCCTGGGCAGAGGCGCCTGCGAGGGATTCGCCCACCCACTCGGCACCATCCCGCTGCCCACCGGGAGAGCTCCGTGCCCAAAAACACCCCCGGAGAGGGGCTGGGGATGCTGCTTGGCCACGGCTGGTCCAGCTCCCAGCTTCAGGTTATCCCGCACAGCCGCAGCGGGGCCGGAGGGAGGTGAGGAGGGACGGGAATGGGGTGCCAGCGGCGGGCGAGGACGGCCGCTCGCCTCCGGGTCCGGGGGGACAGAGAGGGGCAGGCAACAGCAACGCCTGCAGCATCTTTCCCGGGTGTGAGCTGAATGTGCTCCCTCACAGGCGGGTGCTCGGGGGACATGACGCATTTCCCCATCGCTGCTGAGTTTCTGCAGCGATCCTCTATTTTTTTGCACCAGCTGCTCTTGGACAGGTTGCATCCTTGCTCCATAAAAGCAGGGGAAGGGGTGGCCTGATAGTGCCGGGCGATTCCTCCCACTGCAAATGGGACCGCGGCCGGGGCAGAGGTGTGCTCGGGACGTGCCAGGGATGCTCCCAGCCCTGCCCCACGCCCGTGGGCTTGTTCTTTTGGGTGCTGGCAGCTCCCGGCTGCCTGGCAAGTCCAGGCAGTCCCGGGAGGCACGCGAACGGAGGAGCGGCGTGCACGCTCCTGGCAGGCGGCGCCGGGATTTTGGCTGGATGCGGGAACGGGTGAGGCCCGGCAATAAAAACGTGCCTGGCCTGGAATAGCACCAAAGCTGGGTGTGTGATGGGGATGGCTCGCTGAAAAACATTTACCTCCTATTTCACAGCCTGAGGTTATGCGGGATGGGGAGGTGTAATGTGGAGAGGAAAGGTGGAGAGAGAAGATGCGTCCTCCTGTCTGTCCATCCCCAACTGATTCCACAGGGCTCTGCCTGCTGCGCTGAATCAGGGGCTTGATTTTGCAGCTGGGAGAGGCGATAAGGAAACACTGAGCAGAAAAGCAGAGGAGGTCGGGGAAGGGGCATGGGAAGGCAGAGGCTGCTTTCAACCGCAGCCCTTCCCCGCGTGGCCCCCGTGGACGGGAGCCGGGAGAAGCTGGGTGGGAAGCAGGGAGCGGTGCGGGCGCTCGCAGGAGGCTGGGAAGCAGTGAGGGGGTCGCGGGGGGCTTCGAGTTAATCCGAAGGAGGCTGCTGGGTTTTCTAGGCTGTCTTTCCTTTCTCCTGGGATGAAAGGATGTAACTGAAAATGAGTTGTTGGAGCGGAGGGGGCAGGGGGGTAAAAAAAAAAATCTGTGGTTTACCTAAAGTCTGGAGAAACACCAGATAAAATAGAGCCCAAATCTAATCGCAAGCGCCGGGCTGGCCGGTGTGGCCGGGAAGGGCCGCACGCCGAGGACGGGCACGGGGGCAAGGAGGGAGCAGGAGGAGCACGTTGGTGAGAGCCCGCGGAGGGGAGGGAGCGTCGCAGCGGCGACGGCAAGGCAGTGTGGGGGCATGGACCGTAGCTCTTGGCTCTGCTGCTCCTCCCGTACTCATCAGAGATCGCCGGCGGGGTGATGCTGAGTCAAAGGGAAACCAGGGTGCGGTGGGTGCAGAGGGTTTCCAGTGGTGTGCTGGGGAGAGGCGTCGAAGGCTGGGGGGGTTCGGGGGCGTTTGGGGATCAAAGCCAACAACGGAGGATGAGGAGGGTCTTGGCAAGCCAAGGCAATGCAAAGCCCGGTTCCCAGAGCGCCAGCGCTGAAGGGAGATGCGGAGGTTTATTCTGCTGATGTGGCGAAATCTGGCTGCGGCTGAGCCTTTTGGGTAAACAAAAGAGTAAACCAAATTAAAAACAAAACCCAAAGAGAAACCAGCCCGTGGGTGTCTGCAGCCCCCTGGGGTGATTCAGCCTTGGGGAGGAAGAGCAGTAACCATCTGGCATCCACGAACTGGGGGTGGGGGGGAAATTATCTCCACTTATTTTGATAAGCACATGGTGAGGAGGGAGGTTCAGAGCCAACAGGGCTGCTTAAACCCCCGTTTAACCAAAACAAGCGGCAGAGGTGCCCGAAGCTGGGATGACTCCAGCGGGCAGCGGGCAGGGCCAGGGGATGGCTGCCTCTCCCTTGCTGACCCTGCTCTAGGACCCCGCGGGGGGGAAGGAAAAAATAAATCACTGCACCGAAAGGCACTGATGCAAACCGGCTGCCAGGGTGAAAAACCGCTTCACTTAATGCACACAGGGGATCTGCATGCCTGTCTGAGCAAGGTAGCGGCTGGGGTGTCGGCTAGGATTCATCCAGCTTTTTAAGCCCCAAGTAATTTAATACCGTGCAGATGGGCAAGTTACATAGCGGTTTTAAAGCAGGAAGGGCAGAGT
Organism: Nipponia nippon; assembly: GCF_047370975.1. Classification (NCBI taxonomy): domain Eukaryota; kingdom Metazoa; phylum Chordata; class Aves; order Pelecaniformes; family Threskiornithidae; genus Nipponia; species Nipponia nippon. Next base: position 28,509,059 of record NW_028262302.1, read on the forward strand.
TTTGTACAGGAGAGAGATTTGCAGACCTATGGAGGTTTTAAAACCAAAGCAAAAAAGAAATATCTCCAAAACAAGGGCTGCCGCCTGCAGCGAGGAGGGGCGAGAGCTGCACGGCCTGGACGCGGAGGCATGTCCCGCTGCCGTGAATCGATGGAAAGAGGACGTTTGGGAAAGCTGTTGGTTTTTGGGGGAGCAATAAGACAAAACGACCCCAAACAGGGGCGTTGCCTGTGATCGGGACACGCGGGAGCACAGCGCCGGTCTCCAAGGGTGCAAGGGGAAAGCTGTCTCCCATGGGACGGCCACCCCGGCAGTGGGGCTTTCCTGCAGCAGGCAGGGGCTGAAGAAAGCTCATCAAATGAATCCATAATGAAACCAAGGCGGATGAGTCACTTCAGCGTCTCAGCCCTGCAGGAAGCACGCTGGGGACTTCCCAGCCTTCGGGCCGGGAAGGGGCTCCCGGGTGGCCAGCACCAGCTCCCCAGGGCCAGCTGGGTGCAAAGGCAGCTCCCAAGCTCCCGGTGCCCACAACCAGGAGGGATGTGAGTGCCTTTCCCCGCCTCCTCTGGCCCCTCCAAGTCCCGTGAGCATCGGGGGCCGGGAGCCCAGCGGGGCTGGGATCCGCAGCATCTTTCACCCCGACCTGCCCCACGTGCTGCCTGAGCCGGAGGAGAGGGGCCCTGGGCAACCCCGAGGGCACTCGGGGCCACCAGGGATTTACCTGGCGTTGACCAGGGACGCAAGAAACCCAGACCAGGCGTCGCCACCGCCAGTCAGGATCCGGCCCAGAGACGAAACCACATGCGGATGTGAGTTGCCTGCTTCGGCCCGGCTGCCAAGAAACCCTCGCTCCCCGGGTGTATCACCAGGGGCGCATTAACCCTCCTCTCCCATGCAGGAAGGGATGGTGAAGAGCCAAAGCCCTCGGCGGAGGCACCAACTCGGACGGCAGGAGCGGTTTCATTAGTCTAATTAAATTCAGACTGATCGGTGACCATGCTCACACGGCTCAAAACCTTTCTGGAAACCAGTGGGGTTTTTATTTGTTCGCTTTAAGTATCATAAAAGCACTGTATGCTTTTATTTGTGGCACCGAGGCACTAAAGAGATAAGAGATCTATAAATATCTGCTGGATGTTATAGATTAAAAAAAAAAAAACAAGAGTGCCTCCCCGCTTGCATCTTTTCCCGTAAGCACCAGTGCAATGTGGTCCGGGTGGCCCAGCCTCACGCCTGCTCCCGTTTCGATTGGCATCCCAGCCTTCCCTTTGAAATCCCTTGCATCCCTCCAGCTGTTCGACATATTTCAGGCTTGAGTCTCTCCCCCCAGAAACTGCTCCTTTGGTTTCTCTTAAGCTTCCCCGTCTGGTTTTCATAACTGCAGAACGCAAACGGGAACTTTTCCCAGGGTGTTATCGAGGCCGCGGGTCTGCGATGCCCTGGGGATGCAAACCCGGACCTTCCCCACGTGGGGAGCCGAAAACTCGCCCGGGGGAACCATGCCGATGGGCTGGGGAGGGAGAGGATGGGAAACACCGGGTTAAGAAGAACGAAAAAACCCAACGTGCCAAATCCAGCCCCAAAAAGCTGGCGGGAAGCTGACATCGGTTTGATCAGCATTTTATCTGATCCGTGTAAGAGGCTGCAGCGTTTGCACTTCGGGGGGGTTTCTTTTTTTAGCTTGACACAGGAGCATCAAAATATTTTCCTAGAGCCCAAGTGACTCGGAAAGGCCAACCCCATATTTTAAAGTGACTCAAATATGCAAGAACCTGTCAGATACTGAAATCATTCGGGAAGTTTTCTCTTTGATCCATAGTTAAGACAAAGACCTGGAAACGGAGCTCCCCTGCGCTGTCGGCTCCCGGCGAAGCTGCGGATCCCCGGCTGGTGGGAAGGCTCCGGCTGGAGGACTCCCACTCCCCCTCCTCTGAGAAAACAGCAGTTTGAGCAAATAAAGCATTTGCTCTGGGTTGTTGGGGTTGGTTTTTTTTTTTGGCTTTTGGTCAGCAGCTGGTCAGCCCCTAATGAGCAAGCTGGGCTTTGATTTCCTGCCTGGGAAAGGGGGCGGAAAAGAAACGGGAGAGGATCTGGGTTAGAAATTTGACTCACACCAGTGATCCCGGCTGGGAATTGCTCCCCTTCGTCCCTTGCCCAGGGCCATGTCCCAGAGGGAGGCACCGGCTCGGCTCGGGGGCGAGCATAAGGGGCCACGGGGGAATTGCAGTGATGCCTGGAGAAAGTGAAGTCTGGAGAAAGTAAAGCTGGGCTCCGCGCTGCCCTCCAAACCCGGCTTGCACCAGCCAGGGCTTGCGGGATGGGACAACGGCAGCTCTGCTATCCCTCTTGTGCAATTCCTTAATCCCGGGGCAGAGCACTGCCGCTGGTCTCGGGGGTTAGCTTCACCCTGCTGGCACAGCCGTGGGAGAGGAGGTGCTGGTCCCCCGCAGAATAAGCCCGGCTAAGTCCTGCTCACACCTTCCATGGCTGCGTTTCCAGCTGGCTCTGCTGCCTGCTCGCCCAGGGCAGAAAGCAGAGGGGCAAACCCAGCAGCGGGGAGCCCGCAGCCAGCTCCCAGCCATCTGCATCTGCCCCCAGCCACCTCCCCACAGGGCTCCTCTCCTTGCAGGCTCCTCTTAGGGCTTTTGCACTCACGATACTGAGCATTCCGAATGCAATCCGCAGTCAGGCAAGGCCGGAGCTACCGGCAAGCCCTGGCCGCGCTCCCTACATCCAGCCCCGGAGCAGGAGGGGGGGCTCATCACCCCAACCTGGGTCACGCAGTGCATTCAGGGGACTTTCTGGCTCTGTTTAGAGGTGGTGAAGCCTTCCCTTGCCCTCTCTCACAGTAATTGTGTGCATCGACTCTCCCAGGTGGCAGGGACGGCCAGACCTCACCTGGGACACTTGGGAAAAATTGGGTTCCTGGTTTCCCTAATGTCTCTCAGCAGATTTAGGCAGGAGGGCAAACAAAGAGCCGCTGTTCACCATCGGTGACCTTGAGGAAAGAATTTTGGGTGTTTTCCTTTGGCCCTGACGAGGCAGCAAGGGTGAGGAGGGCTCTTGGGAATGGTAAACCTGGAAAGAAGCAGGCCAGAAAGTCTTGGAAAGGCTCTAGGTGTAACGCTAGGAGCCTGCGATGTGCACAGGCTCAAGCGAAGCAGGATGAGGGACACTGCAACAGGTCTGAGACCAAACACAGCCCAAACAGGAGATGGCCCTACCTAGAGCTTGGGTGCTGGCCTGGCAATCAGACCAGCCCGTCCCCTCTGCCTGGCTCCCCCCACGACGATGAACACCCCAAGATGCCCCCCCAAAGCAAACTGAAGCTAAAAACGCCCTCGGCCAGCCCAGACCCCAAGGTGTCCCCATCTCCAGGCCCCATCTCCGTCCCCAGGCCACCTCCAACCCCGTCCGTGCTGTGCCCCGGCCCGGATGGCCGTCTGGAGGGACCACATCTGATTCACATCGTCTCGCAGCTGAAAATCATGTGTCAGGCACTTCAAAGGACACGGACTTATAGCCGAGGGGCTCCCCTTGAACTCGATGGCAAGCCGCCCCGCCGCAGGGTCCCGGTGACGGCCAGGAGTGGCTCTTTTATCTCCTGAATGTTTTTCCCCTTCCCATAAACAGAAGGAGCGGATGGGAACATGTCTGAGATCGACAGGGAAATGACGGGGGGGAGGAGAGGGGTGTTAAATCTTCAAAAGCACTGAAGTGCCAGATCCTGGAAAAGATGCTGAGAGCAGGGAACCTCACTGGTGGGGGAACAAGCTGAGCACCAGGGAGAGCACTAGGCCAGCACTTCTGACATTTTTCTTTTATGCAGAATTGCAAAAAAAAGAAAAAGAAAATGCTTTCAATGACCTAAAAGATGAGTGGACCGATCTTCCCAGCCCGGCAGCGGCAGCACGTGGCGGAGACGAAGGACCGCGGTGCGTGGTGCAGAGTCCGGCCCCGACTGCTCCCCCAGCACCCGCAGCCAAACCCCGCGCTATCTCAGATGTCCACTTGGCCTGGGAATAAGCACATCTGGAACCGATGCTTCCCAAACTGTCTTTCTGCGGCCAAGCCAATCCCAGCCCCTTAACGATGCCATTAATTAACCCAGAGTATAAAAATAGCCCTGCAGGATTTCCTGCCTCCCCTCCAACGACACCACAAGGTAAGAGGAAAGAGGAGAAGCTCGTGAAGCAGAATTAAGGGAAGATGCTCCGCAGAGCCCATGGTACGTCCCTGCATTACGGTTCTCATTTCATTTGGAGCCACCCCCATCCTCCCCCTGCCCACGCAGACCCAGAGCACAGCTCATCCTTCCCGTCCCACGCACGCAACACGCAGGCGTAAGCCCTCCAAGACACACTGGCCTGCGTTAAATTCACATCATTAAATTCCCGGGAAGCGCCCAAGCGATGAGGATGGAGGCAGGGCGGCAGGGACCTCACCACCTGCCCGGCCGCTCTGCGGAGCGGGTCCGGACGCGGAGTGAAATGAAATCTGATGTGGAATAACTCCACCTAGAGGGAAAAGGGATGGCTGGGCGAGACGGTCCATGGATGACCGTGGCACAGATGAGCACGTTCCCCGTCGCCTGCCAGCTGGGATCCAGGAGGGATCGCTGCCTGGACATGGAGATGGCCCTGCTGCAGGTGGCCCGGGGACACGAGAGCTGGCATGGCTCGCTGTGGCAGTGGCACCATGCTCAGTCCCATGGGTGTATCAGCCACCGTCAGTCCTCAGTGAGCCTGCAGCCAGCTCAGATCCGAAAACCCAGCGGTCCCTTTCCACCCCCAGGACCAATTACCACTCACTGGTTTCACACACGAGATTCGTGGCCATCCCACAGGCGATTCTCCGAGTCCGTCACTCAGGGCGTTGCCCTCCGTTGTTATTTCCCTGCTCACACCTGGAGTTTCACCCCTCCCCAGCACTTCCTAGGGCACGGACATCTCTCTGGATGGGCCACACAAGAAGTTCAAAACTGGTGGGGAAATCAGAGCAAACACACATCTTGTCAGGGTCCCCCTCCCAGTGCTCCGATACACCCAGCGCCAAAATCCCCCCCAAATCTGAGAGCTTGTTCTCCGCACCCACATGCTCTGGCTTTCTTTCTCGTTTTTTTTTCAGTAGCAGAGCCATCTGCAGTTTGGTCAGAGAGAATAAGAGCTGGGAAGTGCCTCCCGTCTCCTCCAGCCCCGCTGCCCATCTCCAGCCGGGACCAACTCCACCAGAGCTGGGGGTGGGCTGGCCACAGTCTCCCCACTCCGTGCAATGGGAGGGGGGGTTCCTTCGGAGGGGAATTTGGGACGGCTCTCTCCACTCCTGGCTGCATCTGGCTGAACCTCAGCATGAAGGGGTCAGGGATGGAGGCCACGAATACACCCAGGCATGGATGGATGGATGGATGGATGGATGGATGGACGGATGGATGGATAGATGGATGGATGGACAGACGGATGGATGGACGGATGAAAGAATGGATGGATGGATGGATGGATGGATGGATGGATGGATGGATGGAAGGATGGATGAATGGATGAAAGGATGGAAGGATGGAAGGATGAAAGGGTGGTTGGATGAAAGGATGGAAGAATGGATGGATGGATGAGTGGATGGATGGATGGATGAATGGATGAAAGGATGGAAAGATGGAAGGATGGAAGGACGAAAGGATGGAATAATGGATGGATGGATGAGTGGATGGATGGATGAAAGGATGGAAGGATGAAAGGATGGATGGATGAAAGGATGGAAGGATGGATGAAAGGATGGAAGGAAGGAAGGAAGGAAGGACGGATGGACGGAAGGAAGGAAGGAAGGAAGGAAGGAAGGAAGGAAGGAAGGAAGGAAGGAGGGAAGAATGGGGTGAAGCCACTGGCACAAACTGTGGTATCTTTGCCCAGCACTCAGCGGCTGCCACCAGGCCTGGTTGGTGTCCAGGAGGACCATCACCCCGGGTAGGGGTGGTGGGAGCACGGCGCAGGAGCAGCCCCCCTCAGCACAGCCCGTACGGAGACCTTAGCAAACTACTGAAGCTGTCACGGCCTTGCTGATCCTCTCCAGGTGTGAGCAGGCAGCCAGCAGTCACCACCATGCAATTTTGAGAAACCCACCGTGTTTTGTCCTCCCATCCCTCCCAGGCCCCCACCTTCGCCGACCGGCTGCTCAGCCTCTTTCAGGCCCCACTCGCTTCAGGCCCGCTGCCCTTCCCGTGGGATTCCCGCCCGCACCGGTCCAGCTCTGGGCACGGGAATCAGCCGCTGCTTTTTTTTTTCTTCTCTTTAACCTTGGAAATGGGAGACCAAGGGAACATCAGCTTCGGCTTCTGTTTAACAACCGCCTCTTATCACTGCTGACACAGTGCAGTCCAGGCGGAAGATAAAGCATTTCCACCGTGATGGATAAACAGAGATCAAGCCTGCCAAGCGCCTTGCCTGGCAATTTTGTCCTCTGCCTGCTCAGCTGCCGGGATTCGGGGTGTGCTTCTTCCCAGGCCCCACATTCCCCAGCGTGGTGCAGGGTCTGGCCGGCCAGGCAGAGCCTCCCCTTGCTCCCGGCTCAGCCGGTTGTTAACCACTTACTTCCAAACTGTTGCACTCTTTGTCCCAGCAGCCGGCTGCCGAGGGATGTGCCAAGGCTTTTCTGCTGGGGCCGCTGCCGAGCCTTCAGCCGGGGTGGCCATGAGCAGAGCTGCCGTGCCGGGACTCACGTACAACCAGGGTGCGAGAGCTCCCTCCTGCCTACAGCTCCTCTCCAAAGCCCTTCCCGCTGCTCATTCTGCCAGGGCAGTGATTTTGTCTTCAGGTTTCAGGTGACCTGACGGTGCAGGATGAATGCTCACCCGTGCCCAAACCCCAGCTGCCCCACGGCTGCAGAGAGGCCAGTTTTGCCCCTTAAATATATCCCCCAGCATCCATGGAAGGGGAGGACAAGAGATCAGGGATGTATTTCCTTTGAGGAAATTTTGATCCTGAATTTAATCGCACTCATAGAAATATAACCTTAGGGAAATACAGCAAGGTCCTTCTTGACTGGCCCACTGATGGGACGTTGCGTGAGACAGCGTGTTTGTAGAGACAGTCACTAGATAAATGCCATCTTGGTGCCATCAGCTTGTATTTGGTGGAAGGGAAAAAGGTAAAAGCTGTTATTTACTCACTAATCCATCCAAAGTGGCTTATCGAATCCACAGTGTGCTCATTTTGTACGGGAAGGCTGGAGGGATCTGTCATCCGGAGTGCTCTGCCTGCGGCCGAAGAGAAAATGTCCTTTTACCTGCAGGGACCGTAAATCTCTGGAGTCACCTGCAACGCACGCACCCTCGTACCCACTGCGCCCAGCCTCAGGACACTTTGGGGTCAGAAGTACCAGTTAGGCTGTGTTCCCCATTTCTCAGCTCAAGGCTGGATCTGTGCTTGATCTGATCCCAGCTCCAATATTTTGGGGTGAGCTGATGCTATTTTACTTCTCATAAAATAGCCACATCCAAAGAAGGGCGACAGCAATAAATAGGTTTCTTTCCAGGGTTGCTTTCACATGTTTTTTAAGCCCTGACTTGGACTCTGAGCCAGGATATCTGAGTATTAATGAGGCGCAATGCTGCTAACCTCAGGTGGGGATTTTCTCCATAAAAAAAAAGTGTTGCTGGGCGACGGGCAGGAGAGACGAGAAAACCTGAAGACACGAACACGCACTTCTTCCAGCCTCTGCAAGGGGCGGCCTCTGCTTCCCTCTGCAAGCGACGGCTGGGGCAGAGGGCTGCGACGCACCTGCGGTTCCTAACACTTCCCCTTCCCCTGCAGCTAAATTAGATTTGGCTTCTTGGCTAAAGATGGGATAATTATTTCCACTGAGGTAGACACGTTCCAGATGCACTTCTGCTTTCAGAACAGCACTAACGCTATCATAAACCCTAAAGAAATACCATTTCCCAGGTCCCAGGCGGCCATCTGGATGGCGGCAGAGCTTTGCCGAAGCCTGCCAGGTTTCCCCTATGACTATTAAGTTCGAGCAGGTATTTAGTTTCTTGCTGTCCATCTGTGGGCAACATTTGGGGAGTCACAGCAGCATCTTTCTTTCCTCGGGCAGACAGATGGGGATTAAGCGGGCGCTGGCTCATCTGCGAAATCCAGGTGCCCGGAGCTGGTTTATGCAGCTCTTCTGCAGACATTTCCACTGCGAGGGATTTATCGGTGGCTGGATACAGCCCGATGTACGAGAGGTTAAAAAGAATCAAAGAGGCTGGTCCCTAGGTATACCGAGCATCTGTTTCCAAAACAGAACATAAACAATTTTATTGTGGCAAGGATTTATTCATTCTTACTGCCCTGTGTCATACGGCCAAAGGAAAGGAGAGCACTTTTTCTCTCCTCATAAAGCAGGGTGTGTCTCAGACGCAGACATTTACATCAAGCAAGTGCATGGCTCCTTTCCCATCTTTCTGACTGTCCCGCGGTCACAAATTTGCAATTTCCCTGCCTTGTGACCGCCTTGTTCCAGCGCTGGCAAATACAGAGCAGCCAGAGGATATCACTTTGCTGTTTCTTTTTTTCCTCTGCAACAAAATACGCCGCAGTGGAACCAGCGGAGAGGAGATGAATGCATCCGTGACACAAGTGGAAATGTGTTATTTCAACTTTCCCCTTGCTCTCCAGCAACCAAATCCTGGCCTCGGAGGTACCGGGGAGATTTATCTGCTGGCTGCTAGTGAATCCTCGCTGGCCCTAATCGCCTGGCCTTTAAAAAGCCGCCGGGATTCAGAGGTGTCTCAAGGAGATGCGAGAGCTCATCAGCGGCCACGTGCCTTTCGCCAAGCTTTCGGTAAGAAGTGAAGCCTGTTTCATGCGTGGGCTCTCAGGAGCCTTCGCGGAGTGGCCGAGCCCTGACACGGTTGCCCCTTGCTGGGTACGCTGATCCAGTCCTTCCCCGGTGGCCACCTCTTCTTTAAAAGCCCCTAAGAGCACCACCACCTCCTTCCCATGTGGTTAAAATTAGAGAAAAAGCTTAAAAAGCACGGGGAGGAGAGCGGCTGAAAACCAGCTGGCCCCGTTCTGCCCTGCCTGGGTGGCTGGCTCAGGTTTTGCCGGAGGGTTTTGGACGGGCTCTGGGAGGGCGTAAAGAGCAAACCTTTGTGAGAGGTTAATCCCCTCGCGACAGCGGCCCTTCTCCAAAATGTCTCTGGGTTCCTGAGACGGAAGAGGGTTCAGTTTCAGCACTGTTCAGTTTAAGCCCCTCTGTCGGGGCAGGTTTCTTTGCTCTCAGCTTGCAAACCCAGCTGAAGAGGGTCTGTTCCCACCTCCACCTGGCAAATTCACCTTTCCTCGGGAAGGTTTTTTTCCATCCAGATCATTTCCCTGCTCTGGTTTAAACTCACGCTGCTACAAAATCCACGTGCAGAAAGACTTCTGTCCTCAAGCCAAGCTGAAGTCAGTACTTGTGGTGGTAAATAGGACAGGACTGGTCTCCAGGACTAACAAAAACAGCGCTGCTGGGGCAGGGCAAGAGGTTTGCCAAACGAAAGGACTTTTTTTTCCTCATTCTGCAACGTTACGCTGCGGCTCTGGAGGTCAGAAGCTGAGATGCACACAGAGGACAGCGCCGTTCGGCTGTTAAATACCACAGGCCAGATGTACCTTCTGGGTCAGGACGTCCCTACACGGCCGATTGCCGGCAACTGGGAAGACGTATCTGGATAAGGCTTGTCCAAAACACGCGGTATTCTTCATGCAGGTCCAGGACCTCCGCTCCGAGCCTCACTGGGGAGAACTGGGCTGACCCCATGTGGTCACAGCCTCGTTATGGCATGATTTTGGTTTTAAAAAATCATGACTTTTCACAGTTACTTAGGTAAAATGCAAAATCTACCTCGCATCTGTAAAATCTTTCCATCAAGAAAAAGGCTCTGTGGAGGGAGTTAAGCTAAATCCCAGTCTGTTGTTTTTCACACAGTGGAAATGCGGCCGCACTCCCAGTTTCCCCATTTAACCAGCCAAAGCAGCGCTTCCCCGTTTCTTTTCGCGCATAGAAGCGGGATATGGTGTTCATTTTTTAGCATGGATGGGACCTTCCCACTCCTCTTAATCCCTCAAAAGAAAGGAAACAGAGCAGGCTCAGGAGGGGAAAGCTCCCGCCCAATTTGTGCCTTTCCCTCACAATAAAAGGTTAACGGTCGCGGTGATTCACCCACGCAGCCCCCAGCCCTGGCTCCGCCGGACAAGCTCGGGGTGAGCATCGCCTCCAGATTTTGGGTGTGCCTGCGCCCGGGGAGGCTGGTGTGTGTCATCTGGTCACTCTGCGCCCGAAGAAGTCAAAACTAAGTAATGTTGATTGTTTCCACGGTGACAGCGAGTGATTCATTCTGAGGGTAAAGTAACGGGGGGGGGGGGGGGGGGGAGGGGAAGAAACATGGAAAACGAAAATCATGTTTCAGAAGCACGTTGTGTAATTATCTTGTTCGACAGGCCTCCTGCTCCATGCTACACGCGTGCCTTGACCTCAGCTATTTATAAAACAGTCTTTCAAGATGATCTCCCAGGTGTTGTTTTTTTTTTTATTGAAAAGGAAGAAAAACCCTCACTCGTGCCCCCTGCCAGCCTTGGGGGCTGAACAAGGCCCATCCCAGCATGGGACAACAGGTCTTGTCCAAGAGCGGTGATGGAGCCTCCAAAAACAATCCCCCTCCCCCCCCCGAGATGAAAATTATCAAAGCAAGCGATGCTTTCACGACAAAAGCTGCGGCCACCTGCAATTCCTCAGGAGAGAGAGGAAGCTTTGTATAGCCCTTTCATCCCAGCCATCCCTCCACAGGTCCCCGCGAGCCCCTCCTGAGCTGTGGCCTGCTCTGGATTAAAGGCAGCAGCCCTGCAAAGCCACCAAGCTGCTTCCCAGAGGAATTCCAGAGGCCAGAGCCCAGTGAAAAGGCAGGGATACGTATGCAGAGCAGCCAGGAATTGCACCCTGCCAGCAGCCTAGTGATCTGTCGCTGCTGAAAAGCGTCATACCGATCTTCACTGACCTGACACGGCCTGGGCGTCAGTTTTACCCTTCCCCCAGAAGAAAGTCCTGCAGGCAGTCAAAACAAATACCAAAATCTTTAGGGGAAAGGCAGTTGGCCGAAAACATCCCTGCCAAGCTGTAAAGCGAAAGCAGGTGCGGACGAGAGGGGTGCGATCCAGCAAAGGCCCCCCGCCCCGCTGAAGGAGAAATCACCCCCTGTCCTGAGGGACACCACCCGCTCCCCCACCACCGCCCCGCTCCTGGGGGGATGCTAGACCGGGGAGGCGGTGGGATTTTCTTTCAGGCGCCAAAATCCTGTCAGGGAACCGCAAACGCCTTGGCCTTCGCGCCCCTGAGGCGCAGCGGGGCGGGGCAGCACGACCTGAGGCCCGGCCGGCCTCGCTGCCCTCTCACCCTTCCTCCCGACGAGCCCACGGGGGCCGCCGCCCGGGTGAAACGGCCCTTGAGGCCGGAGGGTGACGAGGCTCTGCGGGAGGGACGAGGCCGAGAAACGACTACCGATCGGCGGCCGCCATCTTGTGTCAGCTCCGCCGCCCGGCGTGCTATAGGACGGGAGGGGCGGGGCCTCCGCCGGGGAGGGGGCGTGGTCACATCGCCCACCGCCCAATCCGCGCTCGGGGGCGGGGCCGTTCCCGAAGGTCACAAGGACCGGCGCGGGGGTGGCCCGGCGTTCCGGGCGCGCGGAGCCGGCGGGCGGTGATTGGCTGTGCCCTGGCGTGCGTGCGTGCCGGGCCCCGCCCCTCCTGCCACGTCCGTGCGGCGCCTGCGGCGGAGCCGGTGCGGGCGGCAGTTGGCGCCGCGGCCTCGTGCGCGGGTGAGTGCGGGCGCCGCTCTGAGCGGCAGCAGGAGGGGCGGGCCTGCGGGCACCCCCGGGGCTGGGTGAGGGGCGAGGAGGTGTGGGACCCCCCCGAAGGGCTGAGTGTGAGCTGAAGGGACCTCTCGAGGGGCTAGGTGTGAGGTGAGGGAGTGCGGGACCCCCCCCAGGGGCTGAGTGTGAGGTGAGGGGAGGGGACCCTGCCGAGGGGCTGAGTGTGAGGTGAGGGGACACCCCCCCCCCAGGGGCTGGGTGAGAGGCGAGGGGGTGTGGGACCTCCCCCCCCCCCCCCCCCCCGGGGGCTGAGTGTGAGGTGAGGGGACCCTGCTGAGGCGCTGGGTGTGAGGTGAAGCCCCCCCTCCCCCCCCCCCCCCCCGCCGAGGGACTGAGTGAGGGGAGGGGGTGAGGGGACCCCCGCCGAGGGGCTGTGTGGGGAGTGAGGGGACCTCCCCGAGGGGTTATGTGAGGTGAGGGGACCCCCCGAGGGGCTGGGTGTGAGGTGAGGGGGTGTGGGGACCCCCCGAGGGGCTGGGTGTGAGGTGAAGGGACCCCCTGAGGGGCAAGGGGGTGAGGGGGGACCCCTCCCCCCCCCCCCGAGGGGCTGTGGTGGGGGGTCCCACCCCTGAGGGGCTGCTTCAGCTGAGGGGAGCTGTCGGACCTCGCTGAGGGGTTGTGTGTGGAACACCCCTGCCCCGGGGGGCTGCTTCAGCTGGGGACCTGGCCGAGGGGCTGTGTGGGGCTGTCCATTGCCCCTCGGGGCACGGCTGGGCTCTGTCCCCCCGGCCGCCACAGCTGGGGAGCCACCAGCCCCCCCAGGGGGTCTTCCTCAGGCAGGCAGCTCATCTCAGTATGCCGGGATCCCCGTCATACTGCGCTCCCTCCTCGCCGGAGAAGAGGGAAGCGGGATGGGTGAGAGGGGCCAAATGTGTCCTGTGGGTGCTGGCATGACCCTGTCCTGCTCCCAACACGGGTGGGGAGCCCAGGATGCTCTGGGGGAGACTTCGGGTGCGCCCCAGGGCCAGCACCTGGGCTCGGAGCAAGCTCAGCAGGCCTGGAGGGGAAACCAGCGACCCATCAAAACAGTCCCGGGCTCTTCTTCCTCGCCGTACATTGATCCTTTTTTTCAATTGGCCAATGCATCTCTGTTGAGTAAGTCATATTCCTGACTCCAGAAAATGCGTGAAGCTTCAAACTTCTTCCTGCTCCAGCTGTGCTGGATGTAGTTTGAAAAATAATTCTTAGTTTGTCACAAACTGCTTGAAGAGCATCCCTGGAGGTATTTAAAAGCCAGGTAGACGTGGTGCTTAGGGCCATGGTTTAGTGGTGGGCTTGGTAGTGCTGGGGTAACGGTTGGACCTGATGGTCTTACAGGTCTTTTCCAACCTAAATGATTCTATGATTCTATGAAAAATTTGATTTCCTTCATGTGCTTTTCTGCTGCTTTGTGTGCTTGTTATTCTGTAACCCTGATCTGAAATTAATTGGATTTATTTTATTCTGTACAGGACACTATTTGAATGTTGTTATGAACACTCATGAATTTTAGGAAGGCTTTGTAACGGGACAGGGTAACAGCAACATTAGAATCATCAAGATCTAGGAACAGAGATACCAAATGCATTGCTGGAACAGGAACACTTCAGTTTTGCTTAGCAGGGACATAATTAATATGCTGGCGATGGGCTTGCAGTCCTCTGCATGTATCAGCATGATCTGATCACTAAAGCTCAGGACTGGGACCAGGAAGACCTGGATTCTCACTTCTGACTCTCCCATCTATGGAAATGTTTGTCTTTGTGCTTCATTTTTCCCGCTGTTTCATTTTGAAAATTCATGTGGGATGAGAATTTGTTTTGCTGTTTAATTGCTGTAACAGCAATTTTTTTACTTTTATATGCCAGACTGAGTGGAGAATGGGGATTTGAAGGCCAGTGTATACCAGCAGGTGGCATAAAAAAAGATTTTGTGGGTTTGTTTGTGTTTTGTTTTTTTTTTTAAAGAAGCTTTTTCAGTTGGGTTTCCAGAGCCACCTTCAGTTTTGAGGCTTGCATGCTGCAGTTAGGCTGAGATGCTTCGTAGCTCACATCCCCTGTACTTTCTCTGGGCAGCTTAACAGAGCTGTAAGATGTCTTATTTTGAAAAGTGTTCATCCCAAATACATTTTTCCTTCTGGTGTTTATTTGGCCTGTCCAACAGCATGCGACTACCGTATCTTTTATGGTGCAGCGAAGTTAATTTGAAGATGTATAAAGAACTTAGCCTCAGGAGAAGTTCCCATGATATACTCTGCTCATGCCAGAAACCTGACCAGGTATTCCACAGGTGACAAAGTAAGAATGATTTTCCTGCATCTAGCAATTAGGAAAATATATCACTTTGCTTCCTCTTATCCCTAATCCTGAATAATACGCAATTCCCAGGTCTCTCGTTAATCATTAACAGGTGTCTCACCGTCATCTTGGCAGCTGTGCGTTTTACCTGTTAATGGACAATGAGGCGCTGCGCTTTACAGCTGAGATGGCGTCAGATTTTTGTAAATACACTGAGCAAACACGACTGCATGAGAAACGCAGTGCGGGCTGCAAGCGTGCGTGCAGGCTGTTGGATCATCTGTGTTTTCATATGTGTGATGTAGTGCCTCTTGGCTGAGATACTAAATATTTACGTGATGGGACTGGTTGAAAAAAGTGTACTATTCCTACCGCCAGTTTTAAATGGAACACTAATGCAAACGGTCTCCTCCACACTCGGTAAACGGTATCGTAGGGAGGCTTCTTGAGAGTGTGAGGTGCTTTCCTTTTTGGAGGGCTATAGAGGTTAAATATCCTCGTCAATGTCTTATCTGTTTGGTGGTTGGTTTTTTTTTTTACCCCAAGAGAAAAAGACTTCCCAGATGAACACAGAAGTGCCAGGTGTTGACTTTAGATAATGCGCGCCGTGTCAGTGCGCGCGCTCCTTGTTTAACCCAGTGGCCTAGTCCGGTGAAGGTTGAGTAGCTTCAATTGCAGATAAAGTGAACAGCAGTTCGTTCACCTTTCTTTATGTCCCTGAGGAACGTCACGTGGCATGAAATAACCATGGGAAACAGCATATTTAGAGATTAAAACAAGAGGAGACCAAAATGTTCCTTACCGTGTGTGTTCTGTTCCAGATCACCTGTTGCAGCCATGATGCCTGTTGCAACCGTGATGCCTGATGACACACCGATGTTTGACCCAAATATTCTGCATGAACTTGACTGGAGTGAGAACACGACGACATTTTCTCCTGCCATTTCTCCTTTAGATCCAGGGGATGGCCTAGTTTTGAGACCACTTTGCACAGCTGATTTAAATCGAGGTAGAATCCTGTTTAATGATCACCACCAACGAAAGCTGGGTGCCGAACTAGATAATATGTATTTCTGCATGACCTCTCCATAGATTAGGGTTGCTCCTTTTATCTGATTTGGGTTATTTTTATCAGTAAGGAATTTGAGCACTTGGCGCCATGGATTGGTGCTGTGTCGGGTGATTCTCAAAACTGGTTTTACTGTTTCAATAACCTCAAAAACAATCTTAAACTTCAAGTCAGTGTCTTTCAAATAATTCACAGCTTCCTGTTCACCGCAGCTTTAGAGAGGGAGTACAGTTGTTTGTACCGTTCCCTTTAATATTAAAGTAACGTGAACCAGCGTATTATTCTCGGTGCACGGAGACTTCCTCAGTTCTGTAACTTGGATAAAAAGGTTGTTCTGAACATGCAGCTTAATATCGCATCATTTCAGGCTCATACTTTTCTTTCTTGAACCTGTGCATCTTCTGCACTCAAGCTGCAGTTTGCTGCCGATACATTAGCTGATCCTTCAGTATTCCTTAAGGTGGGAGTTTGATTTTAAGGTTACAGCCTAGTTCCATAATATGCAGAGCACAGGCTTTTACTTACAACTGAACTGGATGGTGCTGTGGGGATGTTAGCTCTCCAAACAGCCATGTCAGGTTGTTCTGTGCTGTTCGGAGCTAAGTGTGTGTCTCTGTCCCTCACAGAGGGTTGTTCCCCCCCCCCTTCTTTTATAACAGGCTTTTTTAAGGTTCTGGGTCAGCTGACTGAAACTGGAGTTGCAAGCCCAGAGCAGTTTATCAGTGAGTATATCGTTATTTCTTGGCATTTCCATAGAGGTTGCTGGGAACCAGAGGATACTGATGCTGACAGCAAAGCTACTTGGGTGCGAGGCTCCCGACTGGCTGATGCCGGAGGGATTTATTGCCTCAGGGTACCTGAGGCAGCCTTTGGCACTCAGCACTGGATCCTGCTGCAGCTATCCCAAAGGGCTGCTTGGCTGGGACAGGCCTAAATTGTATACCTGCTTCTGAGACTGAGCTTTAGAAAGCTGGCAGAAGGGACTACTGGGTGATGGCTTGTGTTGGCTGAATTCCTGCAGCGCCAGTAGCGAGGCAGAGGCTTGCCTCTGATCCTAGCTCAACAGCGTCCTGAGCTTGCGTCACTGGTTGGACTGAGATGTAAGAGGACTTAGAAGCAGTGCCACCTTCATCGCAGTGCCCATCTGCAGAGGCGCTGGGGAGGGAGGGTTCTCTTGGCAGCTAAGGAAAAGGCATTTGTTTAATTTCTGCTTTTTCCTGGTTCTGTCTGTGGGTGAGTCTGGCTCTGGGGCTTTCGGGTTCTGGGGTCCTGGGCGCATCCTCCTTGCGACCGTGAACCCTGCGGTGATCTGCATGCAGAATCTGTTACAAGTGTTAGACTTCACAGCAATTTAATCTGAGATTAGTCTGTTCTGCTGTCTGTCTGCTCCCACAGAAACCTTTGAGCACATGAAGAGATCGGGAGATTACTACGTTACTGTCGTAGAAGACACAAATCTTGGACAGATTGTTGCTACGGCAACGCTGGTGATAGAACATAAGTTCACTCACTCCTGTGCAAAGGTATATTCTCTCGCTGCGGCTGTAAAGTGAGGAAAAAGATCCTGTCCCCAGACTCCGTGCATTTTATTTTTACCCTGTTACAGCGTGATGACGTACCTTCTGCTGAGTCAGTGACAGAGGCACTTTAAAAGTATCTCCCGTCCTTGGGTGCTCAGTTAAATAGTAAAAGGAAGCTTTGGCTTTTCTTAAGGAAAAAGAGCAATTCGATGTCTGTCCCGTTCCCCTCCCAGTGAGCTTTTGAACCAGTCAGGCTTGGTTCTGGCAGAGCAGATGGCTGAGGATCCCGCTGCTGTGGAGTCCCAGCTAGACGTGTGAAAACAGGGAGCTGGAGAGACACGGATCCCTCGGCGGGAAGGGCTGTGGTGGGACCGCAGCTCCTGCTGGGTGCTGGAAGGGGCATTACGAGCGTGTCGACCACTGGAGGAGTTGTAGCTAAACAGACAGCAGAAAATCCAAGTGTGAAACGTCGTGCAGTAGGGAAACTAACACAACACTCTTCTGTGCGACTGACGCTTGCCTGTGTTTTCACAGAGAGGGAGGATAGAAGATGTCGTAGTAAGCGGCGAGTGCAGAGGAAAGCAGCTTGGTAAACTGTGAGTATTTCGCCACCTTTGCCATTCAACGCCAGGCAGGGCGGCCAGCCCTCGCCCAGTTTCTGTCCCCCCGCCTGACCACGCCGATGGGTGCCAGCAAAGATCGCTCACCGGCCCTCCCGGAGCAGGGGTTTGGCTCCGCGGGTTGGCTGCAGGGCAGATCCTCCCCAGCCAGAGGGGCTCAGGGGGTTCAGCCGGGAGGCATCACGAGCTGCCAGACTGCAAGCTGAGGTTCTTAAAGCAGGAACATAAAACTGTCTGCGAGACGCTGGTACTTCGTTCATTTTTTTTTTTTTTTCTTGGGATAGCAACTCTCCTGCGTAGCGAAGGGAAACGCAGAGCGCTGTAAAACTTCGGTATTGTAGGTCGGATAACTTTAGCTAAATAAACATTAATTGATCCAGTGTTCAGGGCCGTTTCATTTAACTGTTGGGTTTCTGTCTTTTTCAGATTAACGTCCACCCTGACGTTGCTCAGTAAGAGACTGAACTGTTACAAAATCACGCTTGAGTGTCTGCCAAAAAACGTGGATTTCTATAAGAAGTTTGGCTATTCGGTATCTGAAGAAAACTACATGTTTCAACGGTTCTTTAATTAAGAACTTCTAGTCTTTTTTTTTTTTAAAGACTTGGTGGAGGAGCTTGTGCTACAAACACTCTCTTCGTGGAAAATTTATATAGTTTATTGCTGCAAATATAACGATCCCTATAAATAATGAACATCAAATGTGTAGATCCTGCAAAAAAAAAAAATACTGACATTTTAGAAGGGTCCTCTGGGTTAGGAAATCAGCGCTTAGAACTAATTTTTACTACTGTTCAGTCTAAGTGAAGCTTTTTTGTTCTAGCTGAGTTACAAAGGACTCTCGTTAAAGGGATGGTTTTTAACCAAAGGTATATATTTTTATCTCAAATTTTTTCTTGCATTGTATTTTTCTAAAGGTTTGTGCTTCTTTTCTTGGTAGCCAAAGTACAGCTCGCGGGGTTGTGCTCCTGTCTGTACTTGGGGAAGGACGACGTAGCTCGGGTAGGGATGCTGCTTCTCTCGTGCAGAATTGGCGATACGGAATGGGCGCTTGTTCTGTTCTTTCCACGAAACCTCGCTGAAGCGCCGTTGATGTTAGCGTACCTAAGGTTTTATAGGCACTATTTTCCAAAACTTAATTTGTTACTATTTGTGCGGGTAGGGGCTATGCTAAAGCTGATGTTCCGAGTCTAAAAACAGATGTGTACTTCTCACTGCAGGGGTCCTGCACTTTAGCTGATAACTTACTTTGTTTTCAGGATAATTACTTTTTTTCTGATGCAAAAAAAAACCAACCCGATGGTTTGCGCCATAAGGTAACTGGGGAACTGGAATGTCTGACAGACGGACTCCACCCGGCTCGGTGGGGAAGGGATTTGGGCTTGGCGGTTAATGCCTGTATTCGCAGGAAGGCAGCGCTGCGTTCGGCTCCCCCTCGCTGTACTCGACCGGCCGTGGTTTCGCTGGTAACGGCTTATGCCTACGGCATAGCAAACCCGCGGCGAGATCCCCCGGTCCCGCTCCCGGGGACTGGTGCTGCTTTGGAGCATCCCTTTCACTGTAAGATTTGGATAAATGATTTTAGCACTTTTGCCAGGGATGGCAAGCAAATAATGTACAAAGCCCTGGTTCCAACAGTAGCGTTTTGTGCGAAGAGAGTGACAGATCCTGCATCTCTGAATAGGGCATTATAAATACACGAAGGTTCGTACAGAACAGCCAGTCTTGTTTGTGAACAGTTAGGCCTTACAAAACGTTCTTTCATTGTGGCGTGGAGAGCCTACTTTAAGCTGCGGTGGGGGTTCTATTTAATGTTCCTGATGGTACTCCACTCACTATAGTGTTTCCTTGGTGATGTCTGGTTTATTTATTGATTATTTTTTAAAAACAAAATCTTTGTTTAAGCTGAATAAATGAAGACTGCCAAATGTATCTGGTCTGGTTTTCATAGCGCTGTGTTGTGCCTAGTGGTAGGTATCCAGAGCGAGCGGGTACCTGTTTTTCGGAACAGCACCGCCTGCTGCCAGTACATTTGTTTTCCTTTCCCTAGACTGAACCGAACTCTTTTTGAGGCTCCATGTAGATTTTAAGCATGTCTCTGATGCACCTTTGCATCTCTGCGAGTGTGACTTTTACGAAGCAAGTCTTCAAAGGAAATTCTCGGCTTGTTCTGGTGCTGGAGCCTTTGCGCAGGCACAAACCCCAGCCCCACAACCAGAGGGGCGCGATCGCCTGCGGCCGTGGACACAAGCCCAGGGCCACTGGGACAGCCAGAGCACGGCACGGTCTGAGGCCAGCACGTCTCGGGGCCAGGCTGAAGCTAGAGCTGCCGTGAGGCCAAGGCACCCCCTTTTCTTAGGGCTGTTCTCCTCTGGGCTTCTCCCGGATGGGCTCTGCGGATGGAAGATCAAAGTGGTTCAAGCCCTGACTCTGAACTAATTGTTTAAAACCAGCTGCTGATTTATGCTAGGCCCAAATGACTGAGGTGGATTTTCTTGGCTCTCATAGTTTTAATTAATTCTGAATTTCCACTGATTTAAAGTGGATGATTTGAATTCCAGGATATCTCCACCATCTACATAGCTCCAGGCCCTCATTAGAGTTAATGAAAAGATGAGTGCAAGTGAGGAGCAGGTGATGGTGTACCCAGCTTAGAGCATTGTAAACCAAATGAAGGAGGGTGGAAGCTTGGTTTTGTGGCTGCCTGACGCTGCCTCTGCTGGGAGGAGCCCAGCTCCACAGCATCCCTTCAGCTCGGAAGGGCTCTTTGTTCCCTACCCGAGGTGACATTCCCAACCTTGGCAGGCTACCGCAGCTCTGGTGGGAGAGAGGTGCTGTCACCTGCTGCGTCACAGCCGGCCGGGCTGTCAGGAATTCTTCCTCTGGAGGAAGACTGGGCTCAGCCTAGTCTTTCACACAAGGAAAGGGTTGTGGGTGTAAACAGGAATACCTCTGCAAGGCGCAGGCAGGTGCTGTAGAGCTGATACAAGCCAGGCTGGGGACTTACAAACTAGGTTCGGACGTGCCCCGGCCAGCTGGAAGAACACCCAGTACGCAGGTATACGGATTTTAAACTGTCCGAGTTCACAGGAAGCAGGACAACGCCACAAAGAACAGCATTTAACAGCAACAGGTGCTATTAAAACACATTACCCATCTCCTAAACTGAAGAAGCCCTGTTAATTTATCTACGGTACAACTGGCTCAACAGAAAAGATGTCCCAGGGAATAAATGTCAGAAATGCACCATGACAACTACCAGCTTCTCCGGGGGTTCAGCGTTACCTCCTTGGGATTTCATTTTTTGGCTAACAGCTGTCCCCCCGTGAGGAAGAGATCTCCAGCTCCTTCGCTCTGCTTCCCCTGAGCTGGCAAAGGGAGCTGCAGCACCTTAACGTAGAGCTGTGGGTCCCCAACGATCTGGGCGCTGCAGCTTTGTGTCTGAACCTGGGGAAGGGGAAAAAAAACCCCACAATTCAACCTCTGCTGCTACTCTGAGGCCACAGCTACCAGTTACCACCTTGGGTTTAACCCCAGGAAGCAAACAGTAACTGAAACACCTACTGACAGTAAGCTAAATGAGACAGATGTCAAGAAGTTCTAAATAAAAGGCTTAATAACAGATAGATGAGGAAAACTAATCTCAAAATCCCTTAGGATGCGAGAGGCTGTTATCAGGAAGGCAGCAGAGCAGAATGACTGTAGAAGGCAGCAGTGGGAGGTAATGGCACAAAAAACAAATAGATTGGTGGAAAATCCTTAGTCATGAAGCTTGTTCGTTTGTGAAACAGCCTCCCCAGGGAAGCACCAGGACCCCAGCGAGAGACCAGACCCAGACGCCACATGAACAAGGCAGGGGCTGGGCAGATGAGTCAGGAGCGTTCTTCCATCTGTTTCATCTCTGCCCCTTCCCGAGGGAGCTGACACAGAGCCATTTCACACAGGAGTTCTGGTTTCCATCCCGGTTTCATCAGCAGCTTGTAGCTGGCAGCATCTGGTGAGCGGGGCAAGAGCCAGACATCCACACCCCGCACCGTAACCATGCGGTAGCCTCGCGGGGTAGGTGGCGAAACACCCGAGAAGGCATTTCCCCGTGGCCCCGGAAGGTTTCTTTTCAAGGGAGTCAGTTAACAGCACATAAGAAACCTTACAACTGCAAAACCAGCACTGCGTGCTTCGCCGGTCAGCTTAACACCGACAAGTTGTAGTTCTTAAGGAGCTAACAGTAACACTTCCTTTTTTCCAGCTGAAAATTTCCTAACTAAAGCATCATCCGTTTCTTAAAGATTTTTTTCTGAAGGAGTTGCACTGCTCCATCACCGACGTAGGTGGCAGAAGCCCGACAGCAGTGAAGGGAAAACGCTGCCGAAGGCTGGTTCGGCTCCACCGGCGCTGTGAAGCCTCCCCGTACGCAGCGCTCCACAGCCCTCCCATGCCACAGGAGAAGAGGTTAGGAGCTGTGAAGCCTCGCCCAGGTGTCCTGGCTAGTCCTGCCAGTGACTAAGCAAAGATCAGCAAGTCCCAGGCGTGGTCAACTTGCCTTGAATACACAAAGTGAGGCAGAACTCCTACAAAGCAAACAGGCTCCTACAAAGTAAACAAGCTGCTGGACGATCCTCCGGCAAAAGGCAGCATCAGAAGAGATCCTCGCACTACAACATGGCTTCGCGGTTCAGATTCATGCCTTCAAGTTCAAAGACATCTGCCCTCGGCGAGCCCCCTCGGCGCAGGGTGCTCGTTCTGAGGCTGACGTTCGCACGCAGCCCTACCGGTATGGGGAGAGCGCTGGATGCTCAGATCCCCAAGTGCCTTTTATATTGATTCAACTCTATTAAGCCCACCTCTTCCCCGTTAAAATATAGTCTAATTACAAGCTCACATTTTCCAAATACACAAGTTCTTCTAACAGCTGCGTAATTTGCTCAGTCACCACAGTGCTCTAAAGGAGCCGTCCTTTCATTCGTATCCTGCATGCGACAGAGGGATCGGCAAATAAAGCAAATAAAGAGAACTGAGGCCGGACTTGCACAGCCAGCGGTTATCGCAGTGCTTTGAGAGGGGAGAGGAGTTAAAGCTGCACAAACGGCCTTGGCAATTCCCAATTTGAAAACTTTAAAGCACTGATAAAGTGCGTGGCCTTAATTGACTCTAATGCTTCAGAAGAGCTGAGGTGAATCCTTGAGGCGTTCGTACTACTGTGGCCGGTGCTTTGGGCCTCAGCTTGCACACACCAACCCCATTTCTACCTCAAATGATGCAACTACTGCCTTACAACGGGAACTCCTCCTTCAATACCAGTTTGAAGTTGCACTGCTCTAGTAGACAGATGGGCCATACTGGCTTGTTCAGCTTAAATCAACCTGTAACTAATTTAACAAGCCGCTTTTTAATGCTAGCTAAAAGAATTCAGCCTGGATGCGTGTAAAATTGGTAGCTGCCCTCTGTATTAATTCAGCACATGACTATTTTATTAAGTAATTAATCGGTACTCTGTTAAATTTAACTTGCAGAAATCAAGGGGAGATTTTTAGGACAGTATTTTGCCTTCAATTGGTCTCAGAATGTCAGTGTCAAAATAATGCAGGATATAATGAGGTTTTGTAACGAGGTTAAGAGCAAAATACCGATTAGATCACTGCTGTTGCTCAACTGCCAGCAGTAGTGCAGAGTGCAGTTCATAAAGCGCGTTTCTACAAGCATGACCATAACATATACTGAGAACAAGGTGAGTTTTAGCAAACTTTTTCTTTACTAAAGTCTCTTGTTATAAATTACACAAATAACTTTATAAACAAATCCCCCCAGCTTGCATTTTGTTTAAAGTAATAACTTTATATCATACAAATAAAGAAATTTCAAGTATGAAAAGTGCATTATTGCAATAATACCTCTTTGCAAGTCCAAAAATCTTGGTTTAGAATAAAACTGTAAAGTGTAAAAAAGGAGTAAAACAATCAGTGCCATCTATTCATTCAAGAAGTCCAACATCTTAAAAATGATGCTTAGTGTGTTGCAGAGGCAGATTTACATCTGAAAGCAACATGTAATTGAGAAGAAGCTATGTGTGTGTTCATCGTTTTGCGTTATTAAGTCTTTTTCCCTAGTTTTCTTCACCTTTCTTGGCAGGAATTCGCAATACCGACAGTGCTCGTCCGCAGCTATCATCCGTTCTGTGCTGCCGCCACTTGCATGGATCCGAGTTCGTCATCCTCTTCATGCATTCGCTTTAAACTTCCTGCAAAAGGCAAGAGGAAGGAGGACACATCGGAAAAGATCAGCTGGAACAACACAGAGCTGTGAGCGGGACGACAGGGCAGGCGTTATTTCCTCCTTGCAGAGACTCTGCCCTTTGAAGACCTACAGCTTTGGGACAGCCGGTTGCTGAAGGCACTCTTCTTCCCTCGCACTTCTCCACACGGATAAGAAATTTCCTAGAATCCACCATTTTTTGCACTCCCTTTACGTCTTCCCCCCAGACTCCATTTTCTCTGGCCTTTACAAAGGGTTGCTACTGGCACACCTCTCTGGGATTAAGGTAACATTTTTTACACACCCTAATCCCCTGTTACCTGCTTAAAGGCACAGCAAAGCTTTTTTTTTTTTTTTTCCAGAGCATCTGCCTTAATTTTAAGGGTACCAACTACATCATGAACCTTGGCTGCTTTCAACCTGTCACTCTTGATTCCTCTAGGGAATTCGGGGTTTTTGAAGGACAGGGAGGGGCAGGGCCCTTCTCCAGTATGGTATGGAAGTGCAGGCAACACCACAGGGAAGTTCAACCACAGGAGAACAGAATATTTAAGTGCTGCATACTTAAGTTTGAACACAGCCTTCACAAAAGTCCGAGATTCACTGCTGCTGGGGGTTTACTTAGGGAGGGCAAAAGCCACCTCACAACACCAGGGAAGACAGGCGGCATCGCACGCAACAGGAGAGGCTTCTGACCTGTACTACCAGGTGGAACTGAGAGGGATCTCTCCAGCTGCAGCGGCGACATCATCTGGATGGTTAATTTTGCTAGATAGATGGCTTCATATTCCTGAAAAAGTTTAATAATACATATTGCTATTAGTTTGGCATAACGCTTTGTAAGGATGAGAAGGACTAATTCAGAGAGTTCACCAGGACGGACTAGAGAGTATCTTACAGTCAGGCAGAGATTTTAAAGGAGGAGAGTTCTTTGTTGCTGTGACGTGAATGACAACTATCAGGAAGGCAGAGTGAAAGAAAACTTAAAGGATGACAAAAAACGGCTTTAGGGAACAGAGTAAAAACTTTCATTAAAAAAAATATTCTGCAAGAATGTTCAGAGAACGCGCTGTGTCCAGAAGGCAACTCAGACAGCAGGAACAAACCAAACTTAGAATACGGGAGCTTCAGAGATTTGTTACAAGGACGAACCATACATGGCCTTGAAGTTGTGTTCGAGTGACCCGTCACGCTTTCAGTGCTACACAACAACTCCTCGCAGGAGTTACTTTAAGAAAGAAGGAAAAAAAACCAAAACCCCAGACTCAGGAGATATTCAATCATCTTGCTGCCAGCCACCTGAGTAATAGCAGAGACACTGCAAATCTCTTTCAACGTACTGCCCTGATGTTTGCCCACCAGTCACCTGGAATACGATAAAGCAACTTCACGATACCGCTGTTTGCTGCTTCAGACGCGTGAATTTCAGCACCTATGAATGCAAGTGTCAAGAAGCATCGCTGATGCGTGCCACGATGCGCACTTTGCAGCGTCCTCAGCCACCACCTAAGCTGTTCCAGAGCCTCTTAGTCACTGCACAAAACAGGATTTTTATTTCTCCTCCACTCCTGGATTTGCTTTGTCTAAAGCTTAAGTTTCACAAACTAGGGTACCCAAGCTCTACTATAGCTTCTGACATTTACTTGAAGCATACTTTTACAGTAAATGTTAAGCCTAAGTAGAAACAGCTGTTTTGCAGGAAGATGATTCATCAAATGGCTTTTGAGTTACAACCAGGGGGAGGGAAAAAAAAAGTCACCTGAAGTTGATGGACAAATCCAGCATTAGGATTAATACAGAATCTTCTTTCTTGAACATAAGTAAATGCATCCCTTAAAAAGAAAAGGAGAGAGAAAATACTTCAGCAGAAAACAGGCTATGACAAAAGTCTCTGTGGTTTCAGGGGTCTTCCTTCCGATTATCAGCTCTTAGGAAATCCACAACCTCTAAACACTCCTCAGAACTGGTTTGTATAGCTGGAATTGTTTGGGCAAAATAGGAAGCAGTAGTTGTAAAACACTGTTTGACCACCTCCAGTCTTCAGCTTGCTGGCCTGTTTTCAAGACACTACTTAGAACAGCCTCTTGGGGCCTCTCCTACAGCTTTACAGCGAGGCATCAATCTGTGTAGGCTGGTATCCTGTTCCCATTAGCAGCAGGTACCTACTGCTTCTTAAAGAAAGGGTGGAAACAAGCCTGCAGTAAAGTGAAATGGAATGATCTGCCCCAGGCAAAGTCTTCACTCAATCTCAGTAGGTAACAACTGGCTTATGCGTCAATACACGACTGTTTACGTTCCCTCCAAAGTTATTCACTTACACCACTTGAATTTGAAAATGAATACCTACAGACCTATCAGACTTCTTATCTGTACTAAAGTACTCTCTCCCTTCAGCCTTTTCAGGCAAATGGTTAACTACACGACCACGCTCTGTTCTTACCTGTACTTCACCCCAAACGTTTCCATTATGTATGCAATAACTAAGGCAGCACTGAAAAGAAAAAAAAAAAAAAATAAAATATATTTCCATTGTTTAAAAAAAATTAATAAGCAGGATGGATAGTTTCTTACCTTCTAGAAATCCCTGCATTTCCATGGACAAGAACTTTTCCTAAGAAGGAAAAAAAAAAAACCCAAAAACAAAACAGCAAACCATACTTGTATAGACTGAAGAAAATTCTTTGAAATGTAGTTTTTCCTTGTTATCAAGAACAACACAGTAGCAAGGTGCATCCTAAGAATAATAGGTGTGTCTTACTTCTCTCTAGATTACTAACTACACTCTGTCCCTTACTGCCCTGGGATACAGAAGCATGGATTCCTGCTCCCCTGAGGATTTTGAGTAACAGAATCCGCATTCCAGGACCACAATGCAGATTTAAAGCCCTACATTAGAGAGGGGACAAAAAAACCTCTCATGCATAGAACACAGTTGTCTTTAAAGTGAGGAAGAAAAACCCCCAAAGCCACAAGCAGATATACAGAGAGGTTTGTTTTCCAGTCGGAGGCAAAAGGAAAGAAAAACACTTTGCTCTACACTTGTATAATATAGTTCAAGTCAAGCACAATAAAACCCCAAATTTAAGAAAACCTCATACTTAAAAGCTTCTAACACATACCACTAAGTTAGTGGTAAAGCTTTAACAATAATGCATTAATAAATGAAGGAAAAAAGTTAATATGGTTTTACCTCCACTTTGTAAACTTCCATCAATAAATTCTTTAGTCTAAAAAGAAAAAAAAATTACATGGCTCAAAGTTTCACATTATTTTAGATGTTACCACTACTTGCATTTAAGTTTGGTAGAATTTTTCTATCGGTCTTTATATACAGTGATAATAATGCACTCTGTTTATAGAGACTTTGATATCACTTCAACTGGACATTTATATTTCTTTTGTACTTTTAACTATCCGTAAAATCATCAGTGAAAAACTAGTGTGAAGCCAGAAACAAAAATGCATAAGAATCCAGTATGCGTGCCTTTTACAACCATTATGTCACACGTTATGCCACTGTAATAAAAAAGTAACTTCCAAACATCTTTGCTTAACAGTGTGGGGGGAGGGAAAAAACCAAACAAAAAACCACAGGCATCACCACCGACATGGCCTGGAGCACACCACGACACCTGTGTCTTCCTAGGAGTTCTCCAATGATATTCGCAGTTATAAAAGTAGGTCTAATCAATCTATAAGGCGAGATGTGATGTAGCGAGGTCTGTGGAATACTGCCAGGTTGAAACAGCTGATTAGATGAAAAGCAAAAGCTAAATAATTTACTGGGGGGGAAAACTCAGACTAGACTCTTAAAATATACCAGCACAGAGCTGCTAAGATGTCAGCAGCTGCGAGATCTGCGAAGGATGTTGTTTGATCAAATGGCATTTACTTCAGAAAAGGTGCAAGCCATCAACCGGTTTGCCGCCTTCTGCAAAAACATGACCACCGCTGCCATACACAGGGAAGCCAGAAGAGCTTTTTGGTGGTAGGTTGGGTTTTTTTGGGTGGGGGAAGGAACAAAACACTTTTGCTCTGTTGCAAACTAACCTAAAATAAGGATACAAACCCATAGCACAAAACTACGGGTTTATTCTATTTCCAAATGTCAGTATCTAATGGGCACTGTTTAACTAAAGTTACTTTTTAATTCCTCTACAGCATTTTGAAACATGCTTACTGTAAACCTTAGTTACACCAACTAGTTACTGTTTTCTGTTGAATTTGTTTTACTATTTGATACAAGAAATGTAAACACTCTTGGGCTCAAGTTTCCTACAGGCCACGGGTTTCCAAAATAACTAGCATTCTCCCGTGACCTGTTTTCTTTTTGTTTTGAGACCAGTTTTTTTTTTTTTTTTGAGACCATAGTAAGATATATCTCTCACAACTCTGCCTCAGTTTCTCTATTGTAAAAAGGAGTTAATCACGCTTACTCAAGTGGCAATAATAAGGTCATTTAAGAGTTCTCGGCCCCTCCAGGTGCCTCAGGCTGGGCATCCCAAATCTTGGTATCTGTTAGTTCAGAAAACTCTCCTAATCCATTCACATTAACACACAAATACTTACCATAGGGAAAAATCGTATTATATTCTCGACTGGATTATCTGCAATATCCAAGACTAAATACCTACAATGAAAACAGTTGCTGTGAGTACACAATAACACCGAGTTGCTGCTACCTGTATACCTGCAGCTGATTCAACCCTGCTCCAAGACTCAAACCTGCCGAAAGAAGCCAGCACGACGCTCCCGGCTTTACTTTCTGGTCTGAGAAGACAAACGAGCAACCTCTGGAGCTGTGCTTCCAAGGAAGGCAGTGAGGAACGTTCTCCAGCATCCCCTGACAAAACCACCTCTCGGAGTGCAGAAATTCACAAGTGCTACGCTACCAGCAACTCAACTTTGTTCGACAGCAGTGTACTACCTACGCACGTCCTCCCCATCAGTGTGTAAATGCGGGCCAGTGTTCTTTTTCTGGGGCTCTATGCAACTTTTTCAGAGGTACACACGTTCTGATGACGTTACCTCAAACGTTTTATTAGCAGGACAAACTGTACTCAGAACTAACAACTTTAAAACTGAAGACAGTCACTGTAAGCTCATGGATACTTCTTATTTGCGGTGTTATCTCTGTCTAGAGTTGGATGGATGAAAAAACTTCATGGCTTGGATTTAAGAGTCTTCCTACACCTTCCCACATTTTTCAAATACTTTTGATGATGTGAAAATATTTGGAAAGAACACTAACATGAAAAAACCCCGATCTCATTAATACAGAATAAGGTGTTTAAAAGTAAGATCTTTCATTGTGTGCAGTTCAGCATGTTATGATCATTTCTCACCTAAATAGCTGTTGGAAGTTTGGTTTAATAAAATTTGCTTCGATGTTTTGCCGTATGCATATTACATGGGTTATGCCATGTTTCTGAAGTATAGGTAGCTGCGGAAAAAGAAAAAAAAAAAACAGATTTTATTTTAAATTACTGAATCCATCTATTGCACAGTAATAAAAAGAAAAGCTACACTTAAATACACAATAGGGCTATATCATGTCCTCAAGGAAAATCCGAGCTAGCTTTCTAATGTTCAAAGCATAGCGTGAAAGATTTTGTCTTTCAAAAAGACAAAACACAACCATTAGGAGCTGCAAGAAAAAGCATTCCTAACAATGACAAAAGGAATAAGCAATAAAGAAGGCATTCAATGAACTTGTTTGTCTCTGCCCACCTTTCACTTTCCCTGAAACCGCAAGTCCCTACACGATGCGGTAATTTTCAGCTAGAACTGGATTCTTGCTGGAATCAGACCATTGAAAGTAAGATCATTTAAACTATGAGGGAAGCCTGCAGATGCAAGCTTTGCCGTAGAAGTGCTTGACTTCATTGTGGATGCAATTTACCTTACTTTACTGCAGATGTGCGAGTTCCCACTTCTGATTTGTATTGCAACACTTTAGCAAAGGCAATAGATTGCCTAATCAGTAATGTGCAAGTCTCAAATGTTTTACCTTTTTCTAAGAAAAATTATATTCAACCTTAAGACTCCATTTTAATACCAAAAGCTCACACATGAATGCTCACTGCAATTAGTGTGCAAGCCACTTCAAACTCGCATTTTTCTCTGGTTTGTAAGGCGCAGGTAAAGCTGTCTAGCTGAATTGAGAGAGCATGCACGTGCGTGTGTACGAACGCATGCAGAACTTCGAGCCACGTGAAAATCATCAAGGCTCTGTTTCGTTTTTCTCCTGAACCAACCCTTTAGCTCACAAGATTGTTAAGGAAAATGCAGCCTTGTAAGTGACAACTGCCCCAGCGTGTGGCTGAGGTGGTAGTTCAGATTCACCCTGCAAAGGGGAGGCATGAGACTGGCCCCAGTCAGATAATCCTGCAGGCTAAAAGGACCATAAATGCACCATGTATTACTTCTACTCTGGCATCTTCATGTTCCAGTTCAGGATTGCAACCAGATTTACATCAATATAGATAACACTTGAACATATCGCCACAGTAACAAATCACCACAGCAAAGTCTGCTTATGAGCTACTACTCTGAATATCATACCTTGCTTTTCATAGCTGAAGAATATGGGCCTAAAAATAACCCAGGTAAAATTTCCTAGGGGGGACAAAAAAACAGACATTTAATATCAACTCAAAATTATTTGAAATAATACATTGCGTTCAACTCAAACTATGGCCACGAAAACAAGTAACTTACATACTAGTGAGAGATGTGCTATCAAGTGCCATTTATAACAGGACAAGGGAAAAAAAAAATCGGTTTGGCAAAATAAAAGAAACATGATCTTTGTGCAGGAGATCTTGTTTT
The DNA here is from genome assembly GCF_047370975.1 of Nipponia nippon. Classification (NCBI taxonomy): domain Eukaryota; kingdom Metazoa; phylum Chordata; class Aves; order Pelecaniformes; family Threskiornithidae; genus Nipponia; species Nipponia nippon. Next base: position 28,539,508 of record NW_028262302.1, read on the forward strand.
GGAACAGGAATCAAGTCCTTTATTTGGATTAAGTCCCAGTTTGATTACTACATCTTACCCAGCCCCAGATCAAATGAAGGGAGCTCTAATTTTGTATACAATCGTGTCTCGTAATTAATTTCAAATCGCTCTCATGGAAAAAGATACACACATGGTAAGTCTTCTAGCCTTGTCCTAGTAGTAGGAAAATATCAATTTTCAACCATTTATCTCCCCACCAATAAAGACACGTAGGTCTGTAGATCTTATCTTGTGCAAAGGTTTGGCTGATGTCATGGTAGGAAAATTTTAATTGTCCAGAGCTCCTACTTGAGAGCACTTACTTCCAACCAAATTTAAGTCAAAAAGCAAGGCTCCAATACATTTTTAGGAATCATCTCCCAAAAACATTCATGAATAACAAAAATATAGTATTTTGGGGATTCTGAAGAAAAGGACAAGATTACCTTTTTTAGCCCACCCGCACTCTAAGCCGGCAATCCTTGCACATCTCTCCCATGGTGCAGACTGATGCTTCGCCCCTAAAGACTGGTTTCGATACCAGCTCCTTTGTAGGGCACTTTCTTACTGAGTGCACCATGGGTTTTGATTCAAATGGTAACTGAAAACATCATACCTGCATCTCTCTCCTCATGGGATAGGTCCAATCCTTAAAATAAAACAAAAAATAATTATATAGGCACATACAGGGGAAAAACAAATTCAGATAGAGATCTTATGTAAAAGAATCAGTCTATTTTCTGCAGCTTGTAGAAGCTACCTGCTATGCAACAGGCACATTGCTTACGCTTACTGCTGACTCTCCACATGGATACCAGTAACGCTCGAGTGTGAGGAACGCTATTTTGAAAGCTAACGTGAAGAAACCTCAGTTACTCTACATCATCAGTGACGAAGCCTGTGCAGAACAGCCAGTGTTGTACATCCACACCTCAGCTTTCTGCTTAGAAGCTTCCCTCTAGAGCGGGGAGGAAAAAAAACAGCAAAAGGAAAAAAGCTTTCGAACATTCTGTACTAGCCACAGTAGTAGCAAAAAAATTCCTTTGACTGGTACATTCCTACAGCCACTGAAAAAACAGAAGATAACAAGTATAGCAGGTAACTCCCTTAAAATCTACACTGCCTCACCTAATACATTCAAACTAACTTTATTTTGAATATTCAGGCTTTAGCTTTAACAGTTCTAGAAACTGGTGTTCTCCATGAACACGGCAGGCCATTCAAGTGAACTTCCACTTTTCTCCATCCTAGACAGCTGCACTGGGAAGGATCCTTGCACAGTAAAGGCATACACTTGTGTTCAGCCACAAGGACACAATACTCCTCATCGGATAATTTAAACTACAGACCCTCAAGTTTATCATAGAATCACAGAATCGTTAAGGTTGGAAAAGACCCTTAAGATCATCGAGTCCAACCGTTACCCCAGCACTGCCAAGCCCACCACTAAACCATGGCCCTAAGCACCACATCTCCCCGGCTTTTAAATACCTCCAGGGATGGGGACTCAGCCCCTGCCCTGGGCAGCCTGGGCCAGTGAAGAACAACCTTTCCGTGAAGAAATTTTTCCTAATATCCAACCCAAACCTGCCCTGGCGCAGCTTGAGGCCGTTCCCTCTCGTCCCATCGCTTGTTACTGGGGAGAAGAGACCGACCCCCCCCCGGCTCCAGCCTCCTTTCAGGCAGTTGCAGAGAGCGATGAGGGCTCCCCTCAGCCTCCTCTTCTCCAGGCTGAGCCCCCCCAGCTCCCCCAGCCGCTCCTCCCCAGCCTTGGGCTCCAGCCCCTGCCCCAGCCTCGCTGCCCTGCTCTGCCCACACTCCAGCCCCTCCATGGCCGCCTTGGGCTGAGGGGCCCAGCGCTGAGCACAGCATTCGAGGGGCGGCCTCACCAGTGCCCAGCGCAGGGGCACCATCACCTCCCTGGTCCTGCTGGCCACACTGTTCCTGTTACAGGCCAGGATGATGCCATTGGCCCTCTTGGCCACCTGAGCACACTGCTGGCTCATGTTCAGGCGGCTGTCAACCAACACCCCCAGGGCCTTTTCCGCCAGGCAGCTCCCAGCCGCTCCTCCCCACGCCTGCAGCCTTGCATGGGGTTGTTGTGACCCAAGTGCAGGACCCTGCGCTGAGCCTGGTTGAATCTCACACAGTTGGCCCCGGCCCATCGCCCCAGCCTGGCCAGGTCCCTCTGCAGGGCCTTCCTATCCTCCAGCAGATCAAAACTTCCACCCAACTTGGTGTCACCTGCAAACTGACTGAGGGTGCACTCAACCCCCTCATCCAGAGTTTGTGAGGGTTCACCACCCGGGAACCAGCCCTTCCCAGCTGACTACTTACTATCATCCAACTGTATCAGAACCACCCAGAGCAAATGCCAGGATCAACATTTTCATCCTTTGCTCCATTTTACAGAACTGCCAAAGCTGAATAGAAAAATGCTCAGGCAGACTCTATTCCTGTCTTTCCTTCTTTACAACTCCCACTGTCCTCTATTAACAGGCTCTTACTCATTCTTTGACCCTCACACACGAAGGAGTGTATCTGAGATCACAGTTACCAGCTGGAGGGGAAAAAAAAAAAAAAAAAAAGGAATAGTCAAACATATCAAATCAGATAGACTGCATACATTTATTTACATAACTTTGTTGTTTGCTCCACACACACCGGCAGCTAAGAAAAAACTTTGCCATATGTCGTTCTTCTTATGTTCCAATCTCCTCAAAACTATGAGAAAGTTAAATTCTAAAAATTCCACCTCTGAAGTGAGGTCAGGATTACACCAAGAAAGATCCAGGCCCTTAAACTGTAGTGTTGTCCACCGTAGCACCTGCAGTTGTACCGGTAGCATCACTTTCACATTAACCCTCTTTTTACTAAGAAAACCAAGAAAAATCCAGTGCTTCCCCCAGACACACACACAGTTACACAGCGAGGTTTTGCTAGCTCTTGGTAGTGGAATTAGAAAGGATTTTGGTATCGGTAAACTTATTCTGCAAACCACTTGAATCAAATCTGGGACAGCATTTCTGAGAAAGCAAACAAACATTAAGCCACTCAAAACAATTCTTTGAATATTGCCTAAAATGGTAGTACAAACAGGGAAATAAAATGCACTGAAACGGTCTTTGCTAAAAGACAGAGAGGTAGCTAAACTATTTCTGCATGTTCCAGCTGTAACAATAAAAGCTCCTGATAGTAGAAAGTAGAAGTCTGGTGACAAAAGGACGATATTAAACAGAACTGTACCCTTTGAAGGTTGGCCTAAGAGTGTTTTCGCATAACCCTGTTGTCTCACTGCATATACAAAAAGCATAATTCACTCATCAAAAAGCAAGAAAATCCCAGTTTTGTCCAAGTATAAAAACAACCGTAAGAGTAATAAACTCTGAAAAGCTAAAGCTATACTGCAGGAACGTACAAGCGCTTAAGTGGGTTTATTACTCTATAGAATTCAAAAGTCTTAATGTGGAGCATAATGAAAACACAAATTTATCACTGCTTTGGTCAAAGGGACTTAACAATACATTACAAATCGTCCTTTCAAACGCATTAGAAGCGGGAAACGGTGTTAGTCCCAACAGCTGTAAGCTGTGCAAAATAAGCAGGCAAGAATTTAGCAATATACAGTCCAAAGAAAACCAAAGCCCAAAAGACAACAGACGCCACAGATGTTCTGAACAAGAAAAAAAAAAGTGTCAGTACTGGCTCCAGACATCAGTTTCAGTGTTCTTCAAGAAGCCAAAAAGATACAGTTTCCAATGGGACTTAGTTTGCAAAATAAACATCTGAAAGGTGATGTACAAAGAAAATATTTAATCTCAGACAAGTACACAAACTACTAGGAAGAGTGATTCTGGTGATTTCTTGACAGCCATTCAAGGCTTTTAAAACTAATAATGCAAGATTATTCAAATATTATGCAAAATTAAGTATTAACATAGACTGAACCCAAGCAGAGGTCTCATTTTAAGGAATTCATTCATCAACGATGTTTTCCACACTGTCTGAAGCACCCAGCAGACAAATAACAACTGAAAGTTCCTCTTTTTATCACACCAAATACAGGAATTTTGCTAAGAAAGCTACTGATGATGCCAGAGCTGGATCGAGTAGCAGCACTCCTTGCTGCGAAGTTTTTGGTAAGTTCTACAGGATCGGTGACGACTCACTGGAAGACATGATCTTCAATACTCGCAAGACACAAAAGTGAAGAGAAGGAATGCAAAAAATAACGCCCATAACTCCAAAGTTTTAAAAAGGAGCCGCTCACCCCTGACAGATCTGCCCAAACTGGACGGTGATTCACTGACGGACAAGTTTACAAGATACCTCAGCCGTTGTGCTGAGGGTGTTCACAGCACGTATCTGCTGTATTCTGTATTCGCACAAATGACACGCCAGGGACTATCGAAAGCACTTCAACTACTATCCCAGAATGGAGCGACCAGCAGGAGAAAAGGGAATAAAGCACGTTTCAAAGCCCTCCCTTCCCCATCTATGACCAGTCTCTAGCCGAAATAAATTGATTATATGAATGAATAGGCAAGACTTGTCTACACCACAAAGAGCTTCTTGGTAACCAATATCCAAGCTACACCAAGAGTTACTCTGCCAACAGTTATGGTTATTTTGTCAATATTTTGCCATAGCTATACTTGTTCCTCTTTAGAGGAACAGTTTAATGGCAAAAAACCTGACACCTTACACTGATATGTGCAAATGCACGTGGACTTTTTCCCCAAAAGAGTGACCTTGGCTAGCACTTAATATAAAATTCGTATTATGAATTTTCTAATTAGTTTAACAGCCCTGACGTTGAGACTTGCATATGCTTAAGATCTGCACAAAAGCAAAGACTGGGGTTTTTAAACACAGCACCACAACATACCTTAGGCAATCTGCGTGTGCCTCGCTAGAAGGAATGTAGTGAAATGGATATATAAGTGACATTGTTTAACTGGTCCCTAACCGACAGTTTAAGTCTGAAGACCCATCTAATTTTCACATATAAAAGGTATATCCTAGTCAGTCTTTGCTGAAGCGCAGCTTTGGTTGAAAGGCAATCTGCAGTACCGCACTTTCATTATTATGGTTAAACTCCTGCTGCCTTATAATTAGCAAAGCCTGCAGACCACAGGCTGCCTGAGATGAAGGGAGAAGCTCTCAAAGGTGCTGAAAAGAAAACCAGTAAAATAAATCAAATCAGTAGTTTAAAGAAGGAGAATCCAACATCAAGAAGTATCTTTTCTAGATTTTAGCTGCTGCCCCTTATCTGCTCAGCATCACCGGCCATCAGCCACCACCTGCAATGACTCTCCCTGCTTTCAAGACCATTACTCACGTCCTTTTGAAAAGCTGCACGCAACTCCCAGTAACACCTTCCTGACCGCTCCGGGTTTCCGACCCCTTTTCCAACACTCAGATAGCTCTTTTGTTGTCGATTAATGGCATCACTTACCTCTCTGCACAGATTTCTCTCCCCATTGCAATTTATCACAGCAAGACTTCTGCATGATTGATCATTCCTCATGTACCTCAAAAACCTAGGGCTGTCAGAATCCTCTTGCCTAAATTTGTTTCCCTGTCTAGTGGAATATTCATATAAGCTATAACACTCAAAAGTCTCTCCTCCAAACCTGGTACAACATTCTTCCACAAGCTGTGAAATCAAAGCTGAAGACAACTGTTACGGCAATGACAGCCACACATTCTGCTGACCTGCTGCAATTCCTTCATCTGCTCTGGCTAGAACTTTGTACTGCTCTGCAGAGGAAATTAAAATTACAGCTAAACAGTGTTATATCAGAACAGTCGGAGGGCATGATTATATTAATTGCCAACACTGCTATCACCCCGCCTTCGCAGGCTACAGCTTGGATTGTGGATGGGTCCTGATCCCTTAACGATCACCCTGACACAAAAAAATATTTTAATATTACTGAAACCTCTCTCATGTCTATCACTGTGAAACATTCTACTTTAAGGGCCTCAAAATTAGCTATGAACAAGAATGAAATGGAAGGCTGTGTCTTCAGTTTGAGTCATGCTTCATGTTCTTGGACAGTTATTCCAGTTAGAAGTTTTTATATATATATATATTTATATATATATATATATGTATATTTTTTTCTATATATAGAGAGAATAGAATTCTTTCAGTTGGAAGGGACTTACAACAGTCATTTAGTCCAACTGCCTGACCACTTCAGGGCTAAATATATATATACACACGTATTTTTTTTTCCCCAGGTAGAAGTCCTAGTGCAAGTATATAAAACACAAAAAATTAAACCTGGTCCTTTTGTTCACTCAAGATGTGGGCATGCCACCACCAAGAACAGAGCTACACTGACAGGGTTAGGGCAGGCTCTGACAGTACTGCTAACCCAAAGCAGCAGCTGGTTAAAGGATGAGGTTACATTCCCACCCTTGCACAGTTGTTTAATTCTACGGTCACCACACTCAGGAAACTATAATGCCCCAAACTAACAGCTTTTTTAGCAAAGCCGGTTGTCTACCAAGTATGCTCCCTGCTCCACGTCACCACAGGTCAGATAAGCATCGGGACAAAAACGGTGACAACGCTGGATGGTTGGCAGGACGGGTAAAGCCACTTTTTAGCGAAAGCAGCTATTAGATGGGCTTTGCTGTAACGGCACCGACCCCCTCGGTCACAGATCCCACTTCGGGCAGTCTCAGCAACGGTAAACATGGGCTGGGAAGCCGTGTTTAACAGCGTTTTCTGTGTATTTGTATAGAGTCCTCGGACAATGGGAGTCCTCATCGTACAGACGTTTTTTGCTTTTGAAAATACAAAGGAATACAAAAGCAGGAAGGTGGAGAGAAAAAACAATAGCAGGTGGGAATGACAGAGCACGGAGAGGAAGGAAGAGGGGTACACCGGGAAAATAAAGGTTATTTTCGCAAAGAGAAACACCAGCCATGGAAAAGGCTAAAAGGTAGGCTAAGGCAACTAAATGGAAAGTAGAAACATAATACAGATAAGAAACATTTGTTTCTTATCTGTCCCATTCTGTAATGTTGGTCCAAAAGATACATCTACTGGCTCGTTAAACACCAATTAGCACACAGGATCATCAGCACTGGCTTTTATTAAAGCACAGCAAAGGAGTAAAGGCAGAATTCTTCAGCTTATATGAAGCACGTAGCCAAGTGGCAGGACTGCCACGCTTTTTGTATTATTTTCTTTTTAAATAGACTTGCACGGAAGCTGAGACTCGTCTGAATTTTTTCTAGTACTTCTCCTGCATTCACCCCACAGCAATTCTACCCACTATAATAAAAGGTCTCGATGATTCACTTTTTACGAAGAATCTGTAGAATGCGTACTAACAAATAAGTTTTACCAGCAACTAGTAAATGAAAAATTCTATTCAGATTATTATTAGAATTGTTTATAATGGTGCAAGTATGTCTTTTTTCATGCCTTGTTTTTCTTTTTTTTCTCCTCTTTTTTATTTTACCTACGGCCTATTGAGTTGGGCTATATGGAGACAGCCCAGGACCGTACAGGTCTCTCTACAATCCTCCTTTAGGTAAAACCCCCATGCTTTAAATCCCCAGTTCTACAAGCGGCTCCAGTTGTGAGCCCCCTCCCCGTCTGCGCGGATGCCTATGCGCTTCAGCGGGCTCCCCGCGGGTGCAAGGCATAAATTCATCGCGGCCAACGAGACTGCTCAGCCTCCGCTGCCACGGCGCGCTTTTTGATATATGCAAAGTCGTCTGGTGGTATCCCACAGAGTTAGGATCAAAATCTGTCACCTGATTTACATTTCCCAGCATGACATAGCATTTGTTTTAAATTTCTTTTGCTCTGTTATGTGGGCAGGTAAAATAAATATTATAATACAGGCTTCCTACTTATTTTAAAGAGTCTGCAGAGGAAGGCAATCGCTTTATGTTTGTTAAGGGGGTTATGTGTGTTTCCTATCAAAAGTAAGAATAAAAAAGCTTAAGCAATTTGTTCCACCTTTAGATGGACTGCACTACTGCATAGTTTAAAAAGGAGTCAAAAATACATTAGCATTTTAGACTAAATATAGCTGTCAAGAAACGTACATTTCTTCAAAAATCATGCGCTAAAGAAAGCTCAGTTTTTACATGCATAATAAAAAGGCAAATATGACTGCTTAGTTAATAAGCTGATAGTTCTATTACAAGAACCATGGAGAGTCCTAAAAAAATTCTAAATACATCATGCATACTAGTTTACTCAGCCTGCTTGCAAGCAAATATGTTTTAACAAAGAAATGAACTGGTAATTATTGCTGTGTTCCCATTACATATATCCTACCGCTATTTTTTTTTGTTGTTGTTTAAAATTTAATGGGAAAATAATTTCCATTAAATTCCTTGAATTATTCCAGTCCTTATTTACCATCTTTCCAAAAGCGCTAAGATGTCTCAGTGCTAACGTGCCAGCGTGCCCTGTTATTAACGTGACCCTCTTTTAACAGATCTTTAGCCATACGTGTTTATACTGGGGAAAAAAAACAAACAAACCCTCAGTACTTCTCAAATTTAAGTAAGTTTGTGATCTTATCTTGGAAAATATGCCAATTTTAGAAAAAGCCATATAAATCTAAGCTTAGCAATGGTTTCCATGCCATGTACGATCACTATTACTCATAAGACTTGGACATATTCACTATCACCAATCTGTAAAAGAACACGTACAGCTTACAGACATTGATAGCGTATACCAGAAAAGCTTTGCGAGAATAGGGAGTTACATGTTGAATATCCCCAAATTAAAAGTAGAAAACACTCAGGTGGCATAAGGACCTGTAAAAAGGAGTTCAGCCTGTAACTGCCACAGGCTCACCAGTGAAAGACGGAAGCTAGTTTATCCCAGACTTCATTAGCTCATCTTGCAGAACTGGACAATTCACCCCGACTGCAGCCAGCACACGAGAGCGGACTGGAGGCAGCACCACAAGCCAGCGCTGACACATGCTTGTACCGAAGCGTGGCAGACGTTTGCGAATACCTGTCTGTGCTTGACCTATAACAAGCACGGTTTCACCACCTGAATGAACTTTAAGTACACACAAACTGCAGGGGAAAAAAAAAAAAAAAAAAGGCGACACGTGTCACTAAGAGCCCTCAGAAGAACAAACTTCTGGTCCGTCAATTCCTGACGTGGTATCGGATTAGGAATGCAAAGGAGGCATAACTCTCTCCAGCAGGTAAATATCACCAGCATTTCTGAACGTGGCATTTCACAAGCTCCATTAGCGAAGGTCAGTAGTTTAAAAATCCAGCAATTTTTAATACTAGTGACATCACAAACAACCTACAGGCCAGAAAAGTGACCTATTTATCTAGCGTACATTGCCGCAGTCTGCCCAAGTCAATCCAACCGCAGGCTGCCGTCACCCCCGCAGCAGCCAGCCTTGCCCGCTCTCTGACTTTTCCTTCTGCCAGCACTGGGGAGTGTGAAGTTGTGCAGTCAACCAGATCAGCTCACCGATTTGGCTTTTTTTTTTTTTAATTATTATTATTTAAGCTGTCACATGGTTAGTAGTGTCAGCTGGGGGGTGGCAGTTAGATTGCCTTAAGATGACCACAAAGTTGCACTGACTCCCGAGCAGCCTACGCCAGGAAGTACACCAGGCATTCCCCGGGTTCTCTCTCCTCCGCTCCCCCCCCAGTATCTTGAAATCAAATCTACCGAGACAGCATTAAACCATACATAGCCAACTTCCTGAAATAATATTAGAGAGTACTTCTTGCTGAAGAACCTCCTCACAACAACACACAAGAGATGATCTTCAGCTTTCCATGAATAACTACATTTTGTGGACAGAATGATTTTTGTTTCCTTAGTTTGCTTTTCCAAAGCATCTTCTTAAGGATTGGGCTGAAGGCCCAAGGCTGAAGTCTCTTATGCTTTGCTTAACAAGAACTTTGACATTCTCACACTGGCTTATAACTTTTCTGTTCCCCCCAAGTACTCCAACTATAGTGTATTTACATCAAGTCAGACACAAATGTAAGGTCCTGAAAAAAAATTAACTTGCAGCTTTTAAAACCTGTCCTTGAAATTGTCCGCTATGGTCTTGCGGCATGTGGTGTTCTAACATTCTGTACATTACAATGTTGAGAGAGAGAGAGCACGAAAAAAGCAAAAACTAAAATCCACTCTGAAGGACACTGTATTATAATTTCAGTTTTCATCAGCTAAGAGTTGTTAGACTGGCAGCGACCTCTGTTTTTAAAACTATTTTAACTGCACACTCCTTTTTAGCCATTCTAGTAATAAACAGGTTTGAAAAGCCATCCAGGCTGATTTAGTTAACCATTTTCAGAAGTAACTGTAGATGACATGATTGGTTTCTCCAGAAAGAAAACATATTTAAAAACAAACAAATCATAAACCTCACAGAGTGGTATATGATTTGTGTTCAGATACAAACTGCTTACAACTTTCTGAAAGCAACCAAGAGGACTTGTAAACACCTCCATAGCTCTGAAGAGGGTATTAAATCTTGACAACAAAACTGAAAAAGACAAAAACATAGTAACTTCCATATTTCAGGTAACTTACCACAATAACAGCATTCAACAATAGCTCCATTGAAACAGAAACAAATGCTGATGTTTATGAAATATGCAACAGTCTATAGACCTCTGAAGAGCTCAGATCCTATCAGCTTCCCACACGAAGACGGGGACATTTTGCATTAAATACCTGACGCTATCAAAGCGGGACGCTGGGGGCTGTTTGTCACACACGAAAACACACCACCAGTATCCAGGGTGAGAAGGGAGAAGCTAAGCCAAGTCCAGAAATCAGACACCACGCTGACCCGACTCCTCGGACACCAGGCAGGGCGCAGTTTAGCCTTAACAGATATTGCCACCTGTCTTAGTTTGTAGAGAAGTCTTGGCTCTTGAACGCCGTAAAAATGCCTCCCCAATAGACTCACCAGAGTGCCAAATTGTTGCCTGAGTATCTAAGAGTTCGTAGACGCCAACTGTTTGGAAGGGGACAGGCAGGTACTCACTGCTAGCGGCTCACTACCTTTCTGCCTGTACAAAAAGAGGCAAGCAGGCGGCAGATGGAGGACTGGTGACCATACAAAGGGAGAGGGAACAGGCAGCGGAAAGAAAAAGGGCAGCTAACAGGCAGGCCATGACACGCTGAAGTGCAGAAGAGGGGACACCAGAGGAGAGCGAGCTGAGCGGGGGCCACCATCCGAGGGCAAAAGGCAAGGGAGCGGGCGAGACGAGCCGGAGGGGTCTGTGGCAGCAGGCAGGGCTGGCGAACGGCCCCGGGAGCGGGCAGGCGGGGAAAGGCCGGAGCACCCGAGGGGGACGGAGGTCCAGCGGAGAGGGCAGGGAGCAGAGGACAGCAGGCGGGACCGGAGGACGCGGCCGGTGGTCCCCAGGGGGGTGGCGGAGCGCCCGGCAGCGGGGCCTGCGGACGGGGCCGTCCCCAGTACGGGGCGGGGGTAGAGGACGGACCCGCGCCCCGGGGGGGACCGGCGGGGGCGGCCAGCGAGGCCTGGGCGCGGGGGAAAGGGGACGGGAGACACCCCACGGGGCGGGGGTCCGGGCCCGCGGACCGGGGCGGGGAGGCCGGGACCATCCGCCCCACGCGGGGCCGGGCGGCTCTCCTCAGGCGGGGCCGAGCGGCGGCGGCTCCCCTGGCAGCTCCCCTCCGCCCCTCACCTCAGAGTCCTCTTTGGCCTGCGGCAGCGCGGGGAAGGCCGGCTTGGCGAGCTCCATGGCCGGGCGCTCTCCGGGCGGGGCAGGACCGGGCAGGGCGGCTATTTGGGCAGCGGGCCCGCGGGCTCCGGCTCGGGAGCGGCGGCAGCAGCAGGAGGAGGCGGAGGAGGCGGCGGCGCGCTCAGCCGCTCGCACCCGGCCGCCATGCTGCTGCTGCTACTGCTGTTGCTGCTGCTGCCTCTTCCCTCCTCCTCCTCCCGCCGCCGCCCGCCCCCGGGCTCCGCTCCAGCGGCGGCACCGCCTCCGCCTCCGCCCCAACCGCCGCTCCCGCCGCCGTGAGGCGCCAACCGGCGCCCGCTCCCCCCTCCTCCTCACGGGGGCCGTCCCCCGGCTGCGGGCGGGAAGCGCCGTCAGCTCCCCCAGTTCGTTAATTAACCATTAACCCCAATTAGAACTTCTTCAACAGGCCCTTTTCCCGCCACGGGTCCAGCTTCTCCCATCGATGCTCAGGCCCGAGGTGCCTCACACCTTGGGCGCGCTCCCCGCCATGTCGCGGCCATTAGCGCTTCCGAAGATGTTCTTCTTGTCGCCTTCCCCTCGCCCCGCCATTGCTTGCGGCCTCTTTTCTCCTCACACGCAGATCAAACCGCTTCCATTTTGGGGAGCAGGCACCCGCTTTGTCCGCCATCAGAAGGACGCTGCCTGCCTCAAATTTTAGCTGACGCCGCAAATGGGGTCGTTTCTGAACAGGTCCTCTTCGCGTGTGGGAGATGACACACCAGTCTTGGGGCAGGAACCTATTTTTCCACTTTTTGAAGTTCCCTGGTCCCATGCTCTGCTCAACTCTTTAAGATATCACCCCAAACTATTGAAACATTTTGCTCATTTCCCCCTTGAGAAACCTTCGACCATCGTGTTTCAGCAACCGTTCTTTCAGCACCGCAATTTCCTTCCAGTGGAAGATGAAAAATGCAACGGCGAAGGAGAAGGCAACACTAAAACTGCAGCTCCCACCTCCAGCTGGCGTCTGGAACAGGAACGGGTGTCAGTACCCTTAGCTTATGGCCTGAACTTCAAAAATGAGCTCTAAGCACTCCCAGGGCTTCAGGAAACGGTTTCCCACCTTTCACCCTCCTCCAAGGTACCGCCAGAAGCTCAGCTCACTCTTTACATCACTGCAGTGCTCAGAAACAGATTTTAATTTAATTTTCTAATTGTTCCAAGCCCACTGGCTGTAGCACCCAGACCTAGCAGCTTTCTACGAGCTGCACTCAAAAGGGTGTTAAACTAAAACTGACATTTGCATTGTGACACTCCTGGCACAATCACGATAGGAAGTTTTCGTACCAACCAGAAAAAAGGTCCGTAACAACCATTAGCCATATAAAGATGAAAATATTGTGGCCTGGCCTGTTTTAACCTTTTTACACCTTACGCTACCTGTTTTGTCTCACAGGCATAGGGAAAAGAATACAACCGTGGCTATTAAAACCACCAGGGAGATGCTGTTAAGCGGTGTGTTTCCTGGCAAATCTGGAGTTAATCTAATGTACTTGTCTGTCAGCTGAGCATGCCCAGCGTAATCCAATTAGGATAATTGGAAGTAGCCAGAAGTACAATCCAGTACGCTCCTGTCCCAGTCCAACCGAGGCGAGTCGCAGAGCGCAGTCGGTCGATCTGCACGCACACCCCTGGGTGGGGAACTGATTAGAAAACAAAAATAAGGCATAGTGACCGATGCCCTTAAGAATATTAACACCTTAGCCTCTGTGTTTTTATTTCCGTTTCAGTGAGTACTCAAACAGCTGCAGCAGTCAGCTCCCAGGGAGCACAAAGGCAACCCGCATACGGCCAAATTCCAACCTCGTAAGGCAAAGCCCTCTTCAGAGCTCCAGAAGCGTTAGGTACGTCACTTTGAGCTCCAGAAGTGTCAGGTACGTCGCTTCGCACGCCTAAAGCGGCACAGGTTCAAAGTATATTGGACAGTTCCTGCCTATATAGAGCGGCTGAAACTGGAAATTGGAAAGGAAATCCATCTTGTGTATCTCCCCCACCACCCCAAAATAATCAAAACTTTTATATATCAAACTGCCATCAGTTTCTCCACCTCCACGTGGATGCTTTTGCCCATCAACTGGCATTCAGCACAGGAGTTATCCCAGCATAAGGGAAGAGGGCAAACATTTTAAAAGACTTGTTTGCTTCCTGCATTCTGAGAAATAATTAAATCCTCTTCCCAGACTTCAGCAGCGAAGGAGTAAACAGCACGTGTCCCTCCGCCGTCTGAGGGAAAGGTTGCCTCAGTCTGGTGTGTAAGGCATAGGACTCCAACGCAATCCCTACGCCGGAGAAAAGTTGCTCTTCAAATACTCACATTCAACTCTCTTCAAGAGTTACAGAGAAGGTACATGGAGATAAGCAGATTTAAACAGGTTTTATTCATAAACTGTTTGGGGAAAGGGAATTTACTAATATAAAAAGTCAAGAAACAAACTGACTTTCTTAAAGTCCGCTAACCCATTCAGGCACACTTATAAATTCACGCCGTAATTGCTAAGAGAACGCATCTCCACACATTTTACTTAACCTAGGCTGTAATTAATATTGTATTTCAGAACTGTACAGAAAACACACTTCTGTAGCCAACGTGCAACTAGTGTTATCAAATTACTAGCTACACGTTACACGAACACCTTACAATAATAATCAAGAGGTACATTATTTCTCTCTTTTTATACATTAACCCAGTACGACGTGGGCAGTCAATCACAAATTATACGGTTAATTTAAACAGGTTTGTAGTCAAGCTTGGACTCCAGCTTCTTAGAATCAGCCACTTTTCTAACAGCTTTCATGAAGTCTTCCTGAACTACGAAGTCATGATCGGCACGGATCGCAAACATACCTGCGAAGAATAATTTAACAGCAAGAGTAAGTTGGTGCTCCTTGCAGCAAATATTCACTCTAAATTAAAGTGAAAACGGATCCAAGGTACACTGTCTGCATGCAGACTGTCACATGCAACTCTGGGATGTTGGGAAAAGGATTAAACTTCAATGAGGTCACCTTTCTGAACACCAGAGACTAAGAAACGTAGACCTTGTTTTAAACTACGAGTGTATTTACTGTGTTACTCGGCTTTCCCATGTAGGCAAACCCTAAGCGTACAATCAATTTATAACGTGGAAAAAGCATAAAATAGTATTAACTCTCCAGTCACCCAGGTACTCTTAAGAGACTTGGATGCTTCGCAAAAAGGAGAAAAATGGGTGCTATCGCCATTTCTGGAACGTATCTAGTCCTTACGGGATAGCGTGACATGTATCACGATACTCAGCCAAGAGGTGGTTGGAGGCCAGCTCCAGCTCAGAAATGGCACGGCTGTTTTTTCTCCTCCCATCGTGCTGAACCCGAACTACAGAGATCTTTTATACCACGCATGTCACAGGATAGGGCCCAAACCCACAGAACTCTGCGTGGATCCAGCCTGCGTATGGCAGGGGATATTAGCAACGTCCCACGGGGGCGGTGCTGCTGCTCCCACCCGGCTGCAGATCTGCACGCATCAGCTGGACTCGTCGTAGGCCCAGCTGGTTTATCTGCAGACCCGATAAGAGACTTGTCTGTAACCTTAGAGGGAGGACGTAAAGAATCAAGTTCTGCGTGACTGTATAGGTCATAAGGAATCTTGGAAGAAAGAAAAGAGATTGTGTTCAAGTTGTTCTATCGAAGCTTCGGGGCACATCACCGTGCTGCTGCTGACGCTCAACAGTCCAGACACGCGTGACATGCTGTGAAATATGCAACTGTTCTGGCATTTTGCTACTGTCCAGGTGCTAACGTTTCCATCGAGTAAAAGCTATCGAGCCCTTCAGAAAGGAATGAAACAGCGAGCATCAGTGAACACACGCTGTGTTCCAGCAGAACATTTTTGACCTCCTGATTTTAATCCACTGACAGAAGTATCAGAGAAACAGCTCAACTGTTTAACATTAACCAAGACTTAGCACATCAAAATTAAGAGTGAAGAAAATACCTGCTTCGGTACAGACATTTCTCAAGTCTGCTCCATTAAAGCCATCTGAAAGCTTCACAATTGCTTCATAATCTATTCATAAAACACAAATGCCAATTAGAAATAAATTCACACTTCCCGTTACAGATGCCAACAAAATATGTATCCAGCTAACAAAGAAACACTTTACTTTGATTCCACTGCAAATAGATAGCTGTCCAGTAGACTGATAAATTAAATTAACTGAAATCATCAGCTGTATTACCCCTTTCATTAAAACAGAAATGTATTGCAGCCAAAAGCCCATATTATAGAATTAAATCCCAAAGTTACTAACTTGCGGTTACAAGCATCAACGTGAAATGCGAGAAAAGCTACATCAAGGCAATGTTCTTATTTCTTATCATTTAAATGATGTAAAAAACCAGAAAACGCCTCTCCAAGTGATCATAACTCAGTCCCTTTCCGCTTATAACAACTGCATCTATTAAAGGCATTTAATGTCTTGATATATTAAGCCTGATATTTTATGCACATATATTTACTAAAAAAGTGGCTACGGTTATAGTTTCCAGAATCAATTTCTAAAACACTATCGAGCCTCTGGCAAGTTCTGATTTTTGCAAGGCTGCTTATTAAAAAAAAAAATTAACTGTCTGCAAAACTTTTCAGAACAGTTTACCTTCTGTATGAAATTCAAAACATTTGAACTGAAAGATTTTATCTTAAGAATCAAAAAAGCCCTAGACATTAGAAATTCTTCAACTTTATTTAATTCCGTGTAGCACAATGTGCTATGAACAAGTCTCCCCATAATTGGAAAGTCAAAAAAAAAAAAAAAAAAAAGGCGAGGGGACTAAGCAATGTTGAACATGGCAAGGTTTGGTAAGTGTAGAGTCTTCAGCAGACCCCAGTACTAGAGCAGGAGAATCTCATGCTGGAATCTGGAACAGGTCATTATCTTAGGATTTTAATGCAATTCACACCCCACCTTGCCGTTAAGTTCTGGAATTCCTTTCAGGATCTCAAAGCCGAGCACCACGGTCCTCCCACATCACGCTGAGAAATCTAGCTAGCACCCATCCGACAGCTCACCTTGCTAAATGGTGTAAAGGAATGATCCTACCCTGCTTCCACTCCAGCGCCCGACAAAACGAGAAAAAGGATGAAGCACTTTACCTCAGGTTCATGATTTGCTTTGGAGCTTCTTCTCTATCTTAGACTACAGTCGCATGCATGTTTAAGCCAATACTGCTGCTAAGAAAGGCAATCCTCATCCCTCTCGCCCTCCCCCAGCTCATTCCCACTCCGAGCCGCCCCCTCTATTGAGCTGCAGCTGTTTATGCAGCCAGATGGTGAACGAGATCAGCTCCGCCATCCAGACTGCACTGCCTGGCGGCACGAACAGCTCCTGTCAGCAGAGGCAGGGAACAAGCAGGCAGGGTCTGCGGGGCCGTACGGAAATAAAAGGCAGCCAATGTCCTTTTAAAGGCAAATCACAACTACAATTTTCTTGAGGAAAGCTCTGAAATGTCCCTGTGAAACAAGACTCTGGTCGGCTTAGAGTAACACAGCCATTAAATGAACCTTCCCCATTTTATCTGAAAGAGACTTCCCCTCACGCTCTGGAGAGAGCTCTCTACACCATTAACCAAAGGCAGGCTTTGTTTCAGACAATAAAGTTTTCATTACGCCACCTCTGAACTCCACAGTAGGTTTCTCCATGACTTTTAAAGATTCTTTGTTGTTTTCAAACTTCTGCAGTAGCAATTTTTCTTTCTTGGGGGGGGGGGGGGGGGGGGGCGGCTAATGAAAATGCTCTTTACTTGCACTAAGCTATCCCTTTAGAAACGGGAAACTACCTGGTGAGAATCACGTTGATTTTCCAGTTTACAACTGTGCTCCAAGGGTTTATATTCAGTTTTCCTTTGGAAAGGAAGGACTTAGAAACAATTTCATCAGGATGCATTAAAAAAAAAAAAAAAAAAGTAGAATTCCAAGATAGAGGAATTTGTGTGGCTGGTGCAAGGGAAGGAATTAGAAGGGCAGAGTCATCGTAACAACTCACCCTCTTCACGTTTTTACAAACAGAAGTAGGAAGGACATCCAGGTAGTTTCCTACTTACCTATTTCACCATGTTTAGTGATAGGACCTGCATGAATCTTCAAAATGTCCAACCTGGCTTGTTCATTTGGTAGATCAATATCTAGAAAGAATTACAGCTTTGAGAAAAACAGAAAACCACAATCCATATGGATAACATCCTCCTTCCAGCCAGCGTGAAGTAGTAACTCACGGATTTTTCTATCCAGTCTTCCAGGCCGCAGAAGCGCAGGATCCAGCGTGTCTGGTCTGTTAGTAGCCATGATCATTTTAACTCTGTGCAGAGTATCGAATCCATCCATCTGATTCAATAACTAATAGAAAACAGAGGTTTGGGTTTGTTTGTTTGTTTGTTTGTTTTTTTAAACAAGCCAAAACCCTCCTAGTATGATCTATTGTACTTATTTTCTGCATAGTATTTTCACCAAGATATAAAAGCGGTACAGATGAATCAGAAAAAAAAACGCTACGAGCTTTCTAATGGAAGGCCACAGCTCCCTGCATGTTCTATACGCAATAAAAAAGAGCTTAACAGAGACACTGAAAACGCTTTGCCCAGAGAAAAAGATATTGAGCAAAGCAGAGCTCAAACGTGAAAGACTCGGCTAAAACAAAAAGGCAACGAAAACAGTGCAAGTACTAAAGGAGCCAATGGCTGGCTGACGCGTTTTGATTGCATTGCACTCAGCCCAGGACATTCAAATTAGACTCGAAGAACAGCCTCTAGAATACCAATACACACACACACACACACACGAAGACATTTCATTGTGAAGATTCGAAGTACTTCCTCTTTGAACCCGGCAAACTGTTTGCAAACACAGGCCAATGAAGTTTCCCGTTAGCTTCAGAATTCTTAATTGTCACCAGTGGTTTTAAAATTCTCTTCACACAACCCAGTTTACCAGAGCAATTAGTAGAGAAACAAAGAAATACAACTACTTCTCCTACTTTTGAAAATCGAACTGTAACAGTTCTAAAATTGTATAGAGTAAGTGTCTTTGAGATTAAAAGAGACAAGCGCTGCTTCCCCCTCTTTAAGGGGGAAGCCCTCCAAACCTTCAAAGACGCAGCCAGCAGTAGCAAAGTCAAGTCACAGTAAGAAGAGAAAATAACCCAAATAATTTTAGCCATTTTAAAGATTCTTTCAATCGGTCTCCAAGCTGCATTCATGGCTGAGTTACCCAGATGTGCAGCTGTCTTTTGTAAAAGCAGCATCTAGTTCACTTTTAGCTTCAGATTATTAACTCGGAAAAAGTTCTAACGAGCCGGATCGTAGTGTAACAATTCACACCTGTATTATTATTTAGTGTGGACTCTACAGTACCTAGTCAGGGATTAGACACTCACCTCCATCAGAGTCCTCTGAATTTCTCTGTCAGCTGAAGTACCTTCAGAAAAACGACGACCACCTGCAGCAGACCAAACTCGTAAGTTATAGTACCTTTATTTTTGCCTCCATATCATACTAAGTCTAAAGACAATTAGGTATCCCTTTTAAACTGGGAGGGAAGGAGGGGTGGTATTTAAAGAGTTAACGCACACATTTTAAAATGCTTTTCAATATTGTCAAAAATATCCAAGCCAGATGCGAAGTATGGTTCTAAGCTAGCTGTAATAGCTCCAGAAGGAAGCCAAACCACTTGTCCCGTTACGTTTCTTCTAATGAAACATACATGCACGCTCTTTTGAGAAGAGACACTATCGCTTTATAGCTGATTTCAGCGTTAAAAGGAGACTCTAGCCATCCTCCAGGCCATTAGCCTTACCGATAGCATCTATCTCATCCATGAAAATGATACACGGCTGATGATCTCTGGCATAATTGAACATCTCTCTGATCAGTCGAGCACTTTCGCCAATGTACTTGTCCACTATCGAACTCGACACCACCTTTTGAAAGACACACGAGTGAAGAGACTGGAGTGCAAACAGATTAAGCACGTGTGCATGTGCCTGAGTGCAAGAGTAAAATTCCACTACCTTTAGGAAGTTGCAATCAAGCTGGCTAGCAACAGCTCTGGCCAAAAGTGTTTTCCCTGTACCTGGACAGACAAGAGATTGAAGCTGTTTAACTAGTAACCCAACGTGGCACGCCAGCGACTTTTAAAAAAAGAAAGAAAGAAAAAAAGGAACAAAAAAGAAACAAACAAGGCTATTGCCACAGTTTGAGAGGGACAACTAAGCATTCATTACCCTTTCATGAGACTCACCAGGGGGGCCGTAGAGCAAACAGCCTTTTGGAGGTATAATTCCCACACGCTGGAATAATTCTGGGTTTGTAAGCGGCAATTCTATTACCTGTGAAGAGACAGATAAACAAACGGAGCCTCTGAGTTTTCAAACAGATCAGCCACCCCAGGAAGCTAGCGGTACACTTGCCAGGCTGTTCTCCAGATACCTGTATTCTTATTTACCTGTGCAGCATATTTTGTATGAGAAACAGTAAAGTAAGGAAATGTCAGACTGATCCAACAGATCGAGCCACAATCCTGCCCTTGCTGTTCAGACTTCAGCTCTGCAATGGCTTGTTTCTCTTGATGCTCTTTGCTTAAATCATGTGTTGCTACTGTCACGATACAACTACCCAGAGCGATTCCGGTCGGTTTTGTGCAGAATTCAAGCTTGGTTTGTCGGTTGTCAATCCTAACTATGCCCTCCCACTTGACTCCCTTAGCCTAAAGGCTCTCGGATCCTTCAAACCCTCTTCTTTAAAGGATTTGCTTCATTTTAATCTCAATCCAAGCTTCTGTAACAGTAGAGAGAAGTTATAACCCCATTTGAGAATCGGGCTTTGTTGACAGAATAATCTTTCTCTGCCACTGTAAGGTGTGTGCATGGCACACAACCGACCTCTGTTACAGTCAGCCGGCGCACAGCAGCACCAGCTCGTCTTCAAACACCCGCGTTCCTGGGCAGGCTCGCCCCGCCTGCAGCACTGATGCCCAGACTAACAGGATTACTTCAGTATGAGCGCACCAGCACCTCACAATCACGTCGCTGTTTGTCACAAAGACAACTCCAAAGCTGGAAACATTTAAACCACACCTTCTATATACTAGAAAAAAAAAATATACGCACTAGACGTTACCTTCTAGTACAGGAAAACGTGGTCTAAGTTAACAAAACATGGAAATCACTCATCTGATAGGATTCTTTAACAGCCTGTCTCATGATAGTTTAGGACAAACACCAGTAAGACATTTTTCTGCTGAAAAACTTCACTCAGAAGATATACCACTATTTGATAGGCATTTTTGAGATGCTGGATACCTCTCGCAGCTCTCTGATTTGTTCCGACAACCCTCCAATCTCAGAATATGAAACATCCCCTGGATCTTCATGAGACATATTATAAACCAATGGATCCACTTCCCTTGGCAAATATCTGGAAAAAACGAGTTAAGAGTAGACATTTTTCATTGTGCGGACACATTTATAGTTATTGCAATAAATTTTACAGCAACTATGAAAATTATTTCTTCTCCTCCCACCTTGATAACAAGACGTTTGTTGAAAAAACAGAATAAACCCCAAACCTAGCAAACTTTTTCAAGTTTTAAACCAAACAAACGAAAGCTTAAAAAACTGTTGAAAATGCTGAGTTGTAACTGATTTTTCTGAAACCGATTTCTTTTTAAACTGTATATAATAGACACATAAGTCTTCCCTGAACATAACTGTCCTTACTTAAGCACTACTTTGCACAACACATCTACAAAATATTACAGAACTGATTATTCAAACCTTTGTGTCACCTACTCCGATCACTGTTTTTCCCCCCTTTACATGATGAGCAGAAGAGCAGCTGTAGAGCAGAAACCTACCTCATAATAGTCAGAGTGGTCATATCCAGAGCAACTCTTGTCCCCGGCTTCAGCTTACTTTTGTCAAGCTAGTCACAAAGAAGGTATTTCTATTAGAACCACACTCCAAAACAATGGCTGGTTTTAGCCAAGATGTTTGCTGTAGCTTGCACTCTTTGCTCAGTCACACACAAGAAGAAAACAAGGCTACTGAGGTACATGCCAAGCAGCTCACTTATTAAACACTGTGTCCCTGTCACTGCCATTTTGGAGAATGCTTAAACTGGGAAAAAACTGTTTCATGGGAACATGATCTTCGGGAGAAGCGATCCAGGAGCTGGCCTAGACCAATGAACCTGTTGGTTGTCACAACTGGACACCAGCAAAGCTAAACCAGACCGCAGGAAGAATTTTTGTTAACGTTGAAATAGATCTCGAACAGCAAGTCATTAACTTACCCCTGCCACTTTTGAAAATAAATACTGTTTTCTAGACTGTAATTTTTTTTTTTTTACTGCTGTCAATCTGACTGGATTAGTGAGAGATCTAATCCTCCCCTCTGCTCAACACAGGACAGAACCAGCCGTTTCAGAACAAGCAAGCAATCCTCCTTTAAGGACACAGGGAACAGCCTGCCCGTTTGAGTCCAAACTTGCCACCCTTCTCCTCAATGGCTCTCTCATTTCTGGACTGACAGAAAGGGTGAATAGATGCTCCTAACTTATTTTCTCCAAACCTTCCATCATCTGCACATTTTCACATATCCAGTTATATCCTGCCCTCAAAGTCAGCCGTTCCAGTTGTTATTGTTTTGCTATCATTTACCTCAGATGCCCTACTCATCTGCCTCAGCAGTTTTTATCTGCTTACTCCATTTTTATGACGTTTTCAAACACATTAGCAGCCCTATTCCAGTACCCCTTGCTAAATTCTCCTGGGATTAAAACAACTAACTCGCGTTCCTCACCTTGTTTTTAAGAAACCTGGTCTAGGAGAGCAGTCTCACCTCTCACACAACGCAACCTTGAACAACGATCATAGAGATAACCTCACCACTCTCATTTCTTCTTTCTTTTTTTTTTTTAAAAAAAGAAAGGTACTCAATCCACATTTGAAGAATATGAAACCTATTTATTCTGAGCTTTACGAACATGGCATCTGAACAACAGAGATTCTGACAACTGTTTGCAAGCACTGCCTGAAGCTTGCCATTCCACCAGGGGAATTTATAAGGTGCCTTGCCCACGTGGGCTCTTCAGTCTCTAGAAGTGTTCAGGATCAAAGTGTCACTCCGCCCTTACTGGGGTCACTAACAAGACCTATTTCCACCTGCCTAATCTTAAGAAATCTGTAAAAGCTTGAAATTCTATCAGATTCAACATTGCCCAAAGGATTTAAGTTATTCTGCAGTGGAAAGAAAACAAAGAGAAACCACTTGACCTTGAATTCCTTAGGAAATGCACTTCAGATAGGGAAGTAATTTTGTTTCAATTTAAACAGCGTCGCTCCCCTTCCTCAGCAGTGCAGCACAGCCACAAGGACTTTGATCAAAACCCAGTTCTAGTCTGTGAAACACTCCATGGGAAATTATTGGTATTTTTTAAAACAATCATGGAGATGTTTTTTTAGTCTCTGGTATCAAATCAAGGATCTTTTAAGATCAAAGAGTGTTTTTACCGAAGAATAAACTTGAAAGCACATGCTGCAATGCCAGGCTCAGCCAAGCGCAACCTATTCCTTAGCATTTATCTCCATTTCAACACAGAACCTCAAGACTGCCTCACGTGTCCCTAAGTGGAATTAAGTATACTTATGTTCCAGAAAAATATTTTGTTCATTCTAGTGAAAGAGAATAGTGAGTTTGCACCATAACATCTTGAAAGGGACGGAGCTTACAATTACGTATTTAAAGAGCGTTTCAATACTAGCAATTCTTGCAGATGTTTTATGCAAGCAAAAACATATTGCATCAGTATGGTCGAGGAAAGTCAAGGATATCTGTATATACACTACATGAACTAACACACTTGCTGGTACCCACATTTCTCAAATAGTTTGTCTCTAAAAGGAGAAGAAAAGGTCCATCCTTACTGAAAAATATATAATCCATTGACAGAGTGAACATCACAGGAAAATACTTACTGCATGAGTTTTGTTCACTGCTTACCGCTAAGTATTGTTGATTGTGGGCATTCCCCAGGAATTCCTCTGACAGCTAGAAATCCCTCTCCGCCCCCCTTTTTAAATTCCTCAGCGTACAGCAGGCTCCCCGCTCTGCCCCTTGCTTGTCGCCTCGGCTCCCACAGCCGCCACACCACCATTACGGATGAATCACCTCAACAGAGCTGGTTTAACTTTTCTGTGTTGGAGTTCTATTACACTGTTCCTCAATTTAACTTCCATGTACCAACCTTAAGCTAATCCAGAGATTCTGGGTACTGCAAAACATCTGCATGTTAAGTCTTGCAAACACGTTTTCTTTCTTTACATAGAATCAGTAAGAGTTCAAAATTCTGTAACGAACATCGGTTTCTCTTCAGAAAGAGACAGAAAAGCCGCCTCTAACACCAACAGTACACCTGTGCCCCTTTTACTGAAGGATTTTCTGTTTTTCACAGTTTCCATAACAGAGGAGAACGTGCTAAAATTGTGATGTGTTCAAACCTCAACTGCAGTTACCTTTCCCCACCATAAAGGAATCACTTCAAGATGCACTGAGAGGTCACAGCTGTTAAAAAGATCTTACACTTATTTGTGCATTAAAATAACTCAGTGAACTGCTGCTGCCTCCTCAGGATACACGATCCTTCCCTGGGGCCGCTATTCTCTGTTCAGATACCTTAGTCTCACATCTCATACACACCCTTCTTCGCTTCCATTTCTCAAAGTCAGGGATGAGTGTAATAAAATCTAACTAGAGATTCACTTTTGCCCCCCAATGGCTCTGCAGTCGCACAACACGTCCACCAAGTGTTGTGGTTCCTACTTCAGAGGCAGCTTTGGTAAGGAACAGCCCATCTATGGGTTTTAGTTACTCTGACTGGGTCACATTCAGTGCTCAATTAACTAACGCAGTTTCTGAACCTCTGCTCTACATCCTTTATACTTTTGTATAAAAATAAAAAGCAGAGAGTACCTCTAAGTGGTTCTTGCTGACTACAGCAGAAGATGGATTATGCTGTAAGGAAGGTTGTGTATTAAAGCATCTACCTTCTATAGAATTTGGTGTAGGTAAAAAAGCTGTTGTCTCCTAGGCTGGCAGTGACAAGGCTTTTTTTTAAGATCATTAAGGACAAATAAAAATCCCCCAGAGCATTTAGAACAGGGACCTTGCCTACCATAATTATTTATTGAAGCGGAGTGTAAAAGCATGAGAAACAAATACATATAGTTGTATAACACTAAATCTGAAGCTCGGCACTATGACCATAATGGTCATATGCTTTGTTCACAGCATAGCAAGGGAGACCTTAGGCAGCTGATTAATTTTCAGAAAGTTCAAAATCAGGCAGAAAGACAGAGCTTCAACCCCATGAAAAGAATAAAAGGTTCCAGGAATGTTTTGGACTGTTTATCTTTACTAGGAAGTTACACTACTACCAGCTACGAAGGGAGAGGGCAAGCAGATACCAGTGTAAAACAGCCATATACACCTCGAAGAAGAAAATGCTTAATCCCACTAAAAACCCAGTTTATCAAAAGCAATGCTAATAATCAAGACCAAAGCAAACTTTCACATAGATCAGCTACCTGACGACGACAGCCAACCACATATCTTGGTCCGTTTGTAGCCTTCACAATGACTGGAGAGAGAAGATCAAAGAAAAACAATCAAATTTACTTGATTCACTGCTCTGAATTATGCTTCTGAACTACCCAGTATATGATATTTTTCTGCTAATACTCAATCACTGATACTCTAATTCTTTACTCCTCCAAATCTTTAGCCAGATTTTAACTACAAAAGCTTATTTTCAAGATGTCAAAGAATGTAACAGTCCAGCGTACTTACATTTCTCTTCTGTTAGCTGTTTAAGAACCTCGCCAACAATCTGCAAAAGAATAAATGCAGTATTAGCCTACAGATAAATTACCATTGCAAAATAACATGTTTCAGGATATGGAAGATGACTGTCACCTTTGAAATTCTTCCTCCTCCTTCACGCTGCTTGTCAGCACTTCCATTTCTTTAACACATCTCTGTCAACCAGGACAAACACAGAAAACCTCTCCAACCCATACGCTTGGCGTGTCTGTTCCTGATGGTATGGCCCCTCTTTCCGTCAGCTGTACTCTTTCTCAATACCAAAAATGGACTTAAATGCTACCTCCAGGCAAGTTCGCTGCCAACCACCCCCAAGGCTGCGACGACCTCGCTTCTCTCACGTACCTGCCCGACACTCTGCAAGGCTTTGAGATCATTTTCTGATTTTTCATATTGCTTGGTGAGCTCTTTCAGCTGTTCTCTTACTAGAAAAGGAAAGAAACAGAGGATTTTGCTAACGTTCAATCCAACAGTAGCTCAGGACCAGGCCCTTTCCCAGCAGAAAAGCAGCAGGCAGAGCTAGACCGGGGGAGATCCGCACACCCAGTAAGTCACCCTCCTGCCAGCACGGTGGGGGCCCTGCTCAGCAGCTCCGGGGCCTGCACGCTCTCAGCACAGTGGCGACTCTTATTTGTGAAATAAGAATTATTTCCCTCTGTGGAAAGCGTCTAAAAACCCAATCCAGAGTTTTAAAAGCTCGGATTCAAAGGTATCAGTGCCCCTGTACGGCACTGACATTTGCACAGGGGGGACGTGCTACCGCCAGAATGACGTGACAGGGGACGTTTGCAAGAGGAAAATAAAAAGCTGGCAGAAAAACCTTACGGGGGGAAAGGCTGAGGGAGGAGAACCGCCCGGCTCGATCTGGCGGCGGCGGCGGTGGGGCCCGACCCTCCCGCCCACCCCAAGGCCGGGGGCAGTACCCGCGGCCCGGGCTGCCCCGCCAGGCTCTCCCGAGGGGAAAGGACAGCAGCCACCGAGCTGTGGTGGCCCTGCCGCCGCCACCGGCAGCGCTCCGGCCCGGTCCCCGCCCTCCCTCCTTCCCTCCCCTCAGCCCGGCCGGGCCCATGACGAAGCGCGGACAGCAGCGGCGGCGGCGGCGGCCGGCGGGCTCCCTCCTCAGGGCTCCCCGGGCCGCTGAGCGGCGACGGCCATCCCCCCGCCCCGGCTGGACGCTCACACTCCTTCAGGCGGCCGTCGATCTCCTTGTGCTCCAGCAGCTTCTTGCGATAGTCCTGCAGCGCCTTGTCTCTCGGGTCCGCCATGATGAGCAGCCGCCGCTCATAGGGAATGCCGGGAAGGGCCATGGCCGCCGGGGGCAGGGCCGCGCGCCCGCCCGCCCGCGCCCGCCCGCCTTTCCCCGCCTCGCAGCGCCCCCTGCCGCCGCGGAGGCCGCGCGCTGCGCATGCGCAGCGCGACAGGCGCCAACCTCCCGCCGGGCGTCGTGCGGGCCGCCCGCCCGGCGCCTGCCCCTATGGATCTATAGGTCTCTATACGTGGGCGTGTACCCGCGCACCACGGCGTCTGGCACGAGTGACAGCCCCGCCGAGCCTCCCCGGGAGCCCCCCGCGGCTCCTCTCCTCAGCCGTCGCGCCAGGGTTTCCTGTCAGAGGCGGCTCCCCCGCGCTTAGGCTGCTCGGGAGCTTTGAAGCCGTCAAGGAAAAAGACAAAAAGACGAGTCCCTAGGCCGTCCACAGCCCGGGTATAAACGCCATTAACTGAACCAGCAAAGGTGTTTTCGGTGCTGACCGGTAGGAGTTTAGGGCTTAAGGAGCGACCGCGGCCCGTGGGCACAGGAGCGTCCGGCCGCCTCCCTCGCGCAGCCGGGCCCGTGGGTCCGTGAGGGAACGGGGGCGAGCGGTGGCTGCTGTGGGCCGTGTCCACTGCCCCCGCTCCACACACGCTCGCCCTCCTGCTCGGCGGGAGGGAGGGAGCCCCGTCAGCAGCCTCTCCCCCGGGGCAGGGTCACCCCTTGCTCCGTGCAGGCCGGGGAACACCCAGGCCGCTGCCAGGAGAAGACCGGCCCCGGCCAGGTCCCCCTGAAAGGGTTAAAGCCAAGATAGACAAAGCCACTGCATCAAAATGCCTCCTAGGGTCGAGGAGGATATTTTAAATATCTTAGTCACTTAACTAAACAAAAGAAAGGCCTTTGTGATTCAGGGAGTATTTAGAATGGTTGTAGGATAAAGGGGCTCCCGGATAATCCCATCTCAGACAACTGGGCCTTGGGAGAGCAAGTGCACGGAAGGTAGGAGGTCACAAAAGAATGACAACAGCCTTGAAGGACACCTTTTACGTGATCCTAGGACTGAGTTTGCACAGAAGCAAAGGTCAACCAGCGAACACAGTGAAGAAGACTACGAGCCTTCATCTGAAGACCCCCAAAGACCACTTGAAGACCACCACAGGAGACGGCTGCGCATGTGGATTGGACATTTGCATATGTTAATAAGTTCCAGGAAATCTTATGTTCATGTAAATGAATTCTCGGGAATCCTGTGAATATGTAGGACTTTATAGTATGTAAGCTCTGAAAGTCTACCAAATCGGTGGAGCACTTAGGGCGGAGAATCCCCAGCGCTGCAGTGAAGGATACCTGCTTAATAGTGACTTCGTTGCTATTGAGTTTCATTTCAGGGACTCTCCGAATACTCCCTTGGGGAGATTCGGACTGTGAGGAGAAGCACCCGTGAACTTTTGTATCCTCCCCTGGGGCCGCCGGGCCCCCTCCTGGGCTGGCACACCCCAGGGCAGCGCCGGGCCGCTGCAGAGGGCCCTGCCTCAGGGGCACCCTTGCGGACGTGGCCCCCGACCACGGGCTGGCTTTGGCCCATCTCCCGGCGGGGCCGCTCCTTCCCGGCACGAGTGAGTCACCGCGGCCCAGAAGTTGGGCAGCTTCCGCGGGCCCGGCGAGGATCCGGACGCTCTTCCGCGGCGGGGCAGCCCCGGGGGCCGGGCCGCCCCGGGCTGCGTGCGGCTCGGCGCGTAGCCGCCGGCGGCCGCGCCCCCGGCGAGGGGCGGTGCGCGGCGCGGCGCGGCTTCTTCAGCCGGCGGCGGCGGCGGTGGGGCCGGTGCGGGGAGATGGCGGCGGGCAGCGGGTTGCTGCTGCGGGCGCTGGGACTCGCCGTTCTGCTGCTGCCGGTGGTGGTGGTGCCCCGCGGGCCGCCCGGCGCGGCGGAGCGACGCTGCTTCTGTCAGGTGGGGGGGGACGGGACAGGGAGCCCGGGCGGCGGCTCCTCTCGCTGCGTGGGGCTGGGGCTCCTGCCCTCGGGGAGTGCGGGGCCTCCCGTGAGCAGGGCTGGGTGCAGGTGCCTCGGTGCCTCGGCTGTTTTCCGAGCGTCTGAAAGCCTGCTGGGGGGTGTCTAGAGCAAAGGGACTCGGAGGGTGACTTCTGCCTGCTGTGCTTTTCCTTGCTTTCTTAATTGTGTTCTCTCCCTGCCCCTACCAGGAAAGGTGAGTGTTTCAGCTAGGGGAGCAGTTCTTCCCTAACCACCCAGGTGCCTCTCGTCAGATGTTTCAGGGATGTGTGTTGCTATAACTTCTGGGAGCTGCCTCACCCCCTCTCCTGCAGGTCTGCCTTGCTGTTCCTCCTGACTCTGCCATCCAGGAGAGAGTGTGGCTGCAGCAGGTGTGCCAGCACCTGCTGCCCAACCCTGCCATGCCCCGGGGTGAGCTGGGCTGCCCTGTGTGTTAAAGCTCTTCCGGCATTAATTCCCCTTGATATGCCAGGTGTGTTACCGTGTGGTACTCGGTGCACCTTCTGCTGATGTACAGCAGTGAGAAAACCGGGTACAGCCAACCAAGAGATCAGACCAAGCAGCTGGATTTGGGGAAATGGTCGCTCTGCAGATTCCTTTTGACTTAGCTTTGCGCAAACACGTTTGCAAGATCAAGGAATGAAGATGGTAGAATGTATTTAGCGCTTTATTTTTGTTGCCTTTTAAAAAAGGAAGCTATTGTAGAGCCTACTCTTGCTGTATTAAAAATCCAGTCCTTAATTGTGAGTCAGAAATTGGGAGCGGAGAAAGAAAACAAATGCAATTGTGCACTTGGCTTTGCCTTCTGGGTGCCTCTTGACAGTTTCATGTGGAAATGGTAAATATAAAGCTGTGCTGATAAGGAATTGAAAATCATGCATTTTGATTCTCTCTCTATAGCGTTTTTGCTTGTACACTTCCTGTTAACAGTGAAGTTTGTCTCTCAAGGATCGATGTCTGAGTTGAGTGTGTGGCATGGGATAAGAAGCCCGAACCGCTAAATGAACTGGCATTCTGGCACAGTAATGGCTCGCAGGCTTTTTTCCTTCGGTAGGAGGAACTGGCATTGTACTTTGTATGCTCTTGGTTTGTTGCAACTTCTTGTTTATGAAGTAGCGTATGTTTTGGTTTAGTTTTCAGTACAAGTGTTCAGGTTCAAGATTTTTTCCAGACTTTATTGCCTTTGGGAAAGTGTGTTATGTAGGGCAGCGTTTCTCAGCCTTACTAATCACTTAACCTTTTTAAAAACACACCCGAAGGCTGCCTCTTCTTTTTGTAAAAAATAATCTGCTGATCATCTTGTGCAGAACTGGTCTGGTGGTTTTTATTTACCACCAAATAAAATATAGGGCAAGCCTTAAATGGTATGTTTTACCCTCCTTTGTTTATATACTTGAAGGCCTGGGTATAGGTTTTGGTTTCCTCCTGTGAACCATCTCTTGCTGTCTCATGGGCTTGTCAGATAAGGAAACCTTGATGTGGGGGGAGTGGAAGAGCTTTGGCTTGTCCATCAGCCTGTGTTGGGACACTTGACAAGGGCCGCTTTTGCGAGCGTTTGCTGTAGCAATATTTCAAACGCTGACTTAAGCAGGCCATGCCTCTGGAATGGGCGTTGCGCTCTTGTCTGTCTGTACTACTAAGAGCAATGCCTCACCTGCTTTTTTTTTTTGGCTGTTATTTTAGCTCTTCATTTACTTAGAGAGGTTGCTAACCAGTCCTGAAACTTTTATGAGGAACATCCATCTGTTACTAAAACCACTGAAGTTTCACATACTGTTTCTGCTTTCCAATCTGTCTCATTAGCACTTGACAACATTTCAATATCGGAATTCCCTCGAACTTTACAGATAACTCATCCCCCACCCAGATATTCCTGTTTGCATTAATGCTTTAGTCAGCCATGAATCAATTCTCCGTATTCCTAGCAATTATGGCTCATTTGCTGTTTACAGCCTGATGTAGCAGCATTCAGCGGATGTGCTGCAGGTGTTCGGCAGACTGGGATTTTGACTAGGTTTCCAGTCTGGCAGAGGGCTGGTTTCCTTCAGGGGCATTTCTGTGGCCAGTATGCTGTCATTAGCCATGAGTCCGGGCACTGAGAGTTACCTCGTTGTTACCTGAACAGACTTTTGAGCCGCTCTTGCGTTCCTATGGAATTCGTGTGCACCCAACAGCCTTTGGGGCAGGAATTCATACCTAGCACGGTTCCCGATCTCTGTGGGGTGGCTTGGGAGGTAGTGTCCAAGCACAGAGCAGCTGCAGATCCTTCCTTGCTAGGAGATGCTTGGAGGTGCCATCTGACAGCACTTCAGCCTCTGCGGTTCAACCCCATCCTGAGGCTCCCATGTGAGGTTTGCTTTTGTATGAGCTCTGGAAGCCCCAGTCCTTGTTTTCTGGGGAAAAGACGGGGGGGAAAGCACCTGGGTCAGCATGTGCTGCTTCCAGGACAGATGCTGGGCATGACTGTCCTCACCTGGCTGCCAGCTACTTGCTGCAAGCACGCGGGCAAGGACAAAGGGGAGACCTAGCTGGACTGAGTGCCACAGGCAGGCAGAGCCACAGATTGCTTGTGCGGGGCGACTGCAAGGAAGCTTCTGCTGGGGCGGCGGGGAAGGCATCGGCTCGCCGTCAGCCTGGGACTGGCGTGGCTTGCCTAGCAGAGCGGCCAGTGAAGTTGGTACAGGCTAAAAGCAGCTCCTCAGCCACTGTAGTGTTCCCTTCCCTCTGCCCTATTGTAGCTGCAAGCGGGAGATGTGGAAGAGTTTGCCTTTTATCCTGCCCAGCTGTGCAGTACGTGGTGGTGTGTGGGTCTGGGACGGAGCCCATAGCAAGAGAAGGAAGCCCTAAATCCACTGCCCAGGGGATGTTTCTGTGACATTGGGCGAAGCGGAAAGAGGTGGGGAGAGACAGACCAGCAGCGCAGGGGAGAGCAGACTGACAGGAGCCTGGGATGGAGGTAAAGGAAGATGAAGCAAAGGCCAAACCTGAGGATTATGCCCAGTCCCTGCGTGGGGGCGTTTCAACCTGTGTTATGCACCCAAGGCGGGTACATCGATGTTAAGGGATGAGAGCGGCTGTTGCGGAGGGCCAGCCGAACGCCCTCCTCGGTGCTTACTCAGCAGCCGGAGCCACTTGTGTTGCGTCTGTCCCGGCGGCTCCGTTGCATCTCTTCCCACCGGGCAAACCCAGCCCTTCCCGTCGGTCTCCTGCCAGGCTCCCACACCCCTGCTGGGTGGAGCGCAACCCGCCGCTGCCGCTCGGCTCAGTGATTCACAGATGCCAGCAAGCACATGGCACATGTTTGGGACTGGATCAGTTTATGTTTCATCTTAAACAACTGTTCTAATTATTACAGGCTGAATATGTAGATAAATATTTTAGGGAGGTGGGGGGGAAAGTGTTTTAAGGCACCACCCATCACAGGGCATGTTTGACACATGCTGTAGCTCAACTGCTCTGACAGCAGGAACTGAAATCCAAACGAAGTGAGTCTCTGCCTGTGTACAGGGCTGAAAGAAGCAGGTTCTGGGGTGGCAGGCAGTCCCGGAGCAAGAGGGAACTTCTGGGATGCAGACCGTGCTGTGCCAAGGGGTCTGACACTGCCCTCTTCCCTGTGTCTTAAAGTGGGTCAAGTGCTGTGTGGTGGTAGCATCACCGGGGCTTTTGTCGTGGTCTCTGAGGAGCCCTGGCTCCTGGGGCTGTCTTCTGCGTTCCTTTGGCTGTCAACGTCGCTTGGTTGGGCACATACTGGCGGTATCAGCAGGCCTGGCTGAGCTTGCTTTCTCAGCAGCCTGGTGGCTCAGGAGGCAGAGCAGGAAGGGAAGCAGGCCAGCATTAGCCACATGCAGGCTAGGGAAATTGCCCATCTCTGCACAGGCTGACTGAAGTCCTTGGAGGAAGGAGGAGTTTTCCCCCTCACCTGAGCAGAGCTCAGGTTTTCCCCAGCGCTCCCCCTTTGCCACAGGCATGTTCTTGGTGGCATTGTGGCTGATCTTCCCACCTGCGCTTTTCTAAACCGAGCAGCAGATATTTGGAGATCTCCAAAGCATGACCCCATCTACTCCTGAGTATTGTGGGAGCATCTGCGGTGCTTCCCCCTGCATTATTTTCAGGATGATGTTTTGTCAGGTTGGTTTTGGCTTGAATTGGTCACTAGACGTAGCGAGGACAGGCCTGGCGCAAACGGTACGTGCTGTTTCAGTTGAGGGCTGGCTGCCTGCTCTGACACTACCTCTTATAGAGATGTCATTCCCCCGGAGTGACGGTTCAGCATGGGTACAGGGAGCAGCTGAAGATTATCCACAAATCTTTTTGTAGGCCACTTTTAGACCCAATCTATAAGCTGCCTGCCTCAAAGGATGCCACGTTTCCAGGAAATAAAAAATGTGGTTGTTTGTTTTTTTGTTGCGGTTTGTTGTTGTTTTTTGTTTAAATTTTGAAACAGCTTCGAATTGGGTAACTGGAATAGCAAATTGCTGCTGTTTTTTACAGGGGTGATTCAGGCTAGTGGAAAGCTGAATCGCTACGCTGTTAATATTCTGCCATGCATTTTGCATGGTAATGAACGTGGTACATGTGTGAGGATGAGGCGGTGGGCTTCGGTGTGAACACGAGACAGAAGTGAGCCTCCAAATAAGGTGTCTTAAAAACGATTTGCGCAGCGGAGTAGGGCATTCTGACATGCTCTAATAGATTTCCCTTCGCTCCCACTTAGATTGGTATGGCTGAGTCCAAATTATCAAAGCCTTTTTGAAAAAAGCTGTTTCCAAAATCCTAATTCCTGCTATGGAGCAGTCTGGGTCTAGAGCCTGGATTCCTTCCCAGTCTGTCCAGGGTGTCAGGAGGAAACTTGCACTTGCTTTAAGGTGCTCTATGCTTAATCCGGGCTATTTTTCTCCCCCCTTCCTCATTTCATGTGGCTGTGTGCTCTGAGGGCAAGTGCTCCATTCCTGCCCTCCTTCTCAGGAGGAGGGCAGGGAGCTTCATTTCCACAGTAATTATAATGGATTTATTTAAGTTGATGTGTTACTGAATTATCTGAGGGCTCTCCGGAAATCCGTCAAGGCAGGTGGCTCTTGTTTCTCACGTGGCCCCTTTCTTTTCTCTCTGTACATAATAATATATTTTGCTCTTATTGTGAAGGTTGGAGCAGCACCTTTGCTTTGGAATCAGGGAGGCTTTTTCTTGAGCCTTGCAGGGTTTTACTCCCTTTCCTGGTTCTGACTGCTGAGATGCCTGTGACTTTGGTCGTCTGCTGCCTTTCCTGCAAGAGGGGTGATACCTGCTTCTGTTTGCTGCCCCACAGTGTTCAGCAGCCCTTAGGCTGGTCGAGTGCTTTAAAAGTAAGAAAAAGGGGAGCCCCTTAAATACAATCCAGGATCATCTTAGGTCTCGTGCATCCCCCATCTCCATGTTTGTTCCTGGCCTCCCCCGGGGAGCTTTTATGCCACCGCTCAGCAGTGCTCTCTGTCACGCTTCACAGGAGGTGCCCATGCCGACGTTTCCAGGCTTATTCTGCTTGTCTGTGCTTCCAGCTTTCTTGTGCGCGGAGAGAAGGCAGAGATGGGACATAGCCCCCTGGAACAGTAGTGTGGGGTGCGTTGGTTCTGTGCTCTCTGCTACCAGGATTTGGTAGGCTTTCTGGGACAGAAGTGGCAAGAGAAGTTTCTTACCATGAACTGTGGCAAACATCCCATTCTTTGCTTCATAAATCAACAATATCGATTTAAAACAACTATCTGGGCTTAAAACCCTGAATTTTTCTGATACTGGGGAATGGCAGCTTGCCACATGTTGTATTGCTACATCAACATCCAGGAAAAATCCCCGGCGTGCTGTTGAGAGTGAATGAGTAGTAATGCTTGATTTTGGCCAGGGTGACTTCCCCAAGTACTTGTCGGGGGCGTGGGGGAAGCAAAACTACTTCTGTGTTCTGCAACTTTGTCATCCAGACAGTAATCTATGTGTCAGAAAGCCATAGCTGAATTTGTGCTGCTTTTTGTTTCTTTTTTTTTTCTTTTTTTTTTTCTTCAGGGCTTGCACACAGCTTGTTGAGTTGTTCAGGATGATGCAAGAAGTATTGGCTTTCTACATCAGATTTAGAACAAATGTTTTCTTGCCAAGTGGCTCTCTGAGGCGAGGAGAGAGACTGCTGCAGTTGCTGTGGTTCTGATTAAATCAAACAAATGGCTGCAGCGCAGTTGGTGAACAACAAGAACTTTCTTTGAATGCTGTCATCTTCGGTGGCGTCCTTGTTGCCTGACTGGTCCCTTAGGCAAACGCCAGCTCTCACCTGTATGCCATCCTACGGGAGTGACATACTGAGGCTGGTCTGCGTCGGGAACCTGAGCTGGCCCTGTGTATGGCTCGCAGCTGTTACAGCAGCCAATATCCAGTGTCTTGCTGGATTTGGCCCTGACGGAAACATCTGTGATCTGTGTAACCGTGTCTGATGCGTGGACAAGGGCTGTGTGTTTTTTGCGTACGTGCGTGACACAGTCTAGTTGAATGTGTCTGTCATCTCTGCTTTTAGAGGTGGAAGTGTCCGTCCGATGCCTACCACTCGGACATCAGCGAATTCTAATGTATCGATGTGTGTTAGAGGAAAAGTGTTCCCAAATAAAACTGCCTCTCCCCAAGCAACAAGTACAGGACACATCCTAAAGGACGCATCGAAAGAAGTTCTCTGCCGATTCAGCACAGTCTGGTTTAATCTTGTTTAATTCTGGTTAAACTTAACTAGTTGACTCACTGGTAAAAGGAAAAACAATTCACAATTTTCTTATTGTCTGCGGTGTTAAAAAGTACTGGCTAAGTTGTTCTTATTCGGTTGTTTGGGGTTTTTTATCCAACAGGTTACTGGTCATTTAGATGACTGCGCCTGTGACGTAGAAACCATTGATGCCTTCAACAACTACAAGCTTTTTCCTAGACTGAATGAACTTCTGGAAAGTGACTATTTTAGATACTACAAGGTAATTTTCTCATAGAAGAATTGTATTTATTTTGTGTGCTGCTACCTTTTTTTTTTTTTAAATCTCCTTTGAAGTTATTGCTGATCTTTTTAAAATCAGATACCTACATTTTAATTCTGATCTTTTAAGAACGCAGTCAGTAAGTGGGACTCTTCTATTATCAGGAGAATCTTAATGTGGTACAACATGCTTATAAAATGCACAATTTTAAAGATATTTTCTTACGCGTTTTTTCCCCTCTTAAGACCTTAGGCAGTAGACCAATGAAATGACTTCTTTTGTTGAGCTGTGGCTCAAAAATGTTGATGACTGGAGATCCACATTGCATAATGAGAGTATTTATAGTGTGTCTCCATTGCCGTGGAAAGCCCGGTTTAGTTGTCAGACGTTCAGGTGAATTGACGGCTGTTGCTGCCAGACCGTCATCATTAGATGGATTCTGCTCCCATTCAGTGAGATTGCATGTACGTGACTAAATGTGGGGTTGGTTTGGGTGTGTTTGGGTTATGGGGCAGTATTTTACCTGCTGCGTGCAGGTGCTGAACAGTGACTGCTGCCTGATTGTTTCCACAGACAAACCAAGTATTTGCTCTTCTGTAACAACAGTTTAAAAAGTTCCCAACTTCACTGCACTGAAAAGTGGAACGGGCCCATGTATAAAATCACTGGGGTAGAGCTGCTTTTCCCTGCTCCCCCTCTCTACCAAACCGACAAAATCTCGTTAAATTTTAATTGTTTTGGAAGAGAGATACTTGATGCCAACTCTCAGAAAAGAAAGAGTAGGACTTGTTAAAGAAGTTAATATCCTTTCCCCTTCCAGTGTTGGGATTTGTAACAGCAATACTAAGATTGGTCTGAATGAAGCACGAACAGAAATATCTGTGTGTGAAAGCACCAGAAGAAACAGCAAAACAAGGATTAAATTAATAGCCTGTACTGATAACAAGGACGTGAGCGATAGCAATCAATCTGGTAAACACCAAGGAATTATTTGTTCCCGTCAAGCCCAGAAGGCTTGCACGCCAACAGATGACTTGACAACAGAAGACCTGCGCTCTGGCCACGGGAGGATGGCAGCAAGGCTCCAGCACGTCCTCTTCCTGCTCCTCAAACGGGGAGGCAGGCTCTAGTCCTAAGATTCCCAAAACAAGGAGACAAAATCAATGGGGAGCAAACTTCCCCTAAGGTTCACGGAGACTGACATGAGCAATACTCCCCAAAGATTGCCCCATAGTAGCTGTTGGCTCCTAAAGGGTACAAACCACCGGGCCAAAACCCAGCTTGCATTGCTCAACGGGAGCCTCAGGACACGATTAGGAATCGGTGGCCTATGCATCTTGTCTCCCGTGTCACTACAAACACTCCCAGCCAGGCTGCATGGGCCCACACATCTCGTATGAGAGACAAGTGAATGAGTGCGGTCAATTTTGTTGAAGATAAATGACACTGTTGCCACTCTCGCTGCACTCCACCTTGCACTAAGTTTTGTTATCTGAAGTCTTGCACTAAGGCGCTGAAGATGTGTGTTGGTAACTGTGGTGTGGAAGGTTGGCTTGGTTCCGTGGAGGAAATGTGTAATGGGATAATCTGTTCTTTGTAGGTAAACCTAAAGAAACCTTGTCCTTTTTGGAATGACAACAGTCACTGTGGAATAAGAGACTGTGCCGTAAAGCCCTGCCCATCTGTAAGTACCAAATCCATTCTTTTACTTCTTTTCTATATTTGGCTTTTGCAGACCGAGAGGAAGAAGCAAGCAAATGACTTACTCTTGTTGTTATTGTAGCTTTAGCAAAACTGTGGCTCTGATGGAGCTTTCTTAGGTGCAGTAATACCGGTATCCATGAGAAAGGCCAAAATACTAAATTCTGAAAGTTTAAAGAAAGGCTAGGCTTTTAATAGCTGACCCACCGTGAATAGCCAAAAACTCGTCCTGGTCCCTCTTTTATTTTTGGTGTTAATGAGATGTTTTTTGAGCAAATCCACTGTTGTTACAAGAAGCGCCTCCTGTGTTAATTGCCAGGATATTCACCCTGTTGGCCCATCAGCTACACTGCGATTTGCAGTTTTGGCTGACGATTTGCCTCGGCCCTTTCCAGCCCTCTCTCTTTACGTGAAATGGCTCTTTCCGAGTCCTCTGTTTCTCAGGACAAAAGCAAACACTCTTGTCCCTGTATCCTGGACAGAAGGGTTTTGTTCACTGATCTAAAAGAAAACATCTTGACTGCAGGTGTCTGCCTGAAAAGAAGGGGCCGAGAGAGTGAGTGAATCGGAACTTGGTCGCTGGGTTGATAGAGGTGGTGACAATACCACCCAGCCTGGCTTTGTGGGTTGGCAGCCAGCAGCAGACTGTCTTGCACTCCCATTCCCGGGTCTCTAGAGCAGTCAGCGTGCACGCTAATCGTGCGCAGGGGTACACCACGCCGATGGGGCGATGAGTGCTCTCGATGAAAGAGGAGGCCTGACGCTACCTGCATGCGTTTTTCCAACTCACTGGTTTATTTTCATGTATGATGTAAAGCGTGCTGCAGGGAATCGGGTGTCTGTTCCCTTCTGCGGTAACCTGATGTAGTGTAGCTGTTGGCTGAAAAAAAAATCTAAGCTGATACAACACCTTGAGAGAATCTGGTACAGGTGTGTGTGTGGGCATCAGTTGTTACATGAATTCTTATATATATATATATATATATATATATATTTTATATATTTATATATATAAAAAAATGTTAGATTAATCTGTCTTCTCAGCATCTACCCTACCCTTCAAACAAGTGTCCTTTGCTTCCCTAGTCTTCAAAAAGCACCTATTATGCACCCAAAATGGAATGATGATATTTTTTTTTTCTTTAAAATAACCCTAAATTTTGTTTAAATACTTTTTTCCTTAAAAAGGATGTTTTTGGTAATGATAATGACCAATGTGACGGAGTAGTGTTACAATTACATTAGTATTAGCTAGAAGTTGTTCTTAAAATAAGAACTGTGTCACTGCTGGTTTTAATTATTTTGATTTGGGTCCGTTTCATTCTGAAGGCAGCAAAAATAACTCTTATTCATTGCTTAATTTTTCTCTTCCTGTGCTGTTTGCCATCATAGTATTTGCTCCTGCAGCGTAGAAGTGGTTTTACTGCCTTCCTGCTGATGGAGGAAATGGAAGTTGAGGAGAATTTAGGGCCTGATTGTCTTGTGTGTGCTGCTGGGGTTGCGTGGGGCTGGCAAACCTGATGTTATGTGATGGAGTGGTAAGAGGGAAGTTTTTGAATGACGTGTGTCAGGGGCTGGGAGCTGCAACATCTGAGGAGGCGCCTGGGCTCCTGCCAGGAGCGCCGGCATCACCGGGAGACAGGATGCCAGACATCAGCTGACCAGAGGCAACTCCAGCTCCTCTGAAGTTTATGTTGGCTTCCCCAACCTCAGGCCTGGGTAAGCAAAACATAACCTGACGTAGCACCCGTGGAAGGCTGCTGGCCTTTGGAGGAGTCTTGTGAAAAATCAAAATAAAACACCAAGAATATTGCGTAACCTTAGTCTGCGGAGGAGCCAGAAATTGGATGTGTTGTAAGCCGGGTGCTTTGATTTACCTTCTACCTTCTAGAAATGGTGGTAGCCTTCCTAGTCTTTCTCAAAGATGAGGCTGAAAGGCTTCATCAGCCCCACATGAGCACGTGCTCAATTTTGTCTTTCAGGATGAAGTCCCTGATGGAATCAGATCTGGAAGTTACAAGGTAGGCGTGCCTGCGTGCACGAAATGATGCAGCTTATAGGACCAGTTTTGTGTCACTGCAACGGATAAAAGCTGCCTTAATCAGATGGGCGGTATTTGTCGGGATGTGCTTTGTGGTTAAATTTTTACCCTCTTCAAGTGTTTGGCGTGCTATAGAGCCTTTGAGGTGGCTGTCCTGAAGTCAGGTATTCCCCTCCACTAACGCAGAGCAGTTTAGGAGACTTCTCCAAGAGCACAAAATGCTCCTGCGGCAGTGCCGGAGGCTGCTCTGAGTCCCTGCAACGATCATCACAATTGCATAAGCCTCTGAATATCTGCAGACATCCTGTGGAAATACGGGGTGGGATGAATCATAAAAGTGTTTCTGATTCTTAAACTGGTTAGTGCATTAAAGGCAGAATTATAACAGCAGAAAAACTGCTTTTTAATCCTCCTCTTTCCCCATCCCTTTGCTTTTTGACCCAGTATTCGGAAGAAGCCAGTAACCTTGCTGAAGAATGTGAAGAAGCCAAGAGACTTGGAGCTGTTGATGGCTCTTTGAGGTTTGATTTCTTTTTCCACAATCCTTACTTGTCTTGAAGGGAACTTAGTATCAGTGCTCTTTCTAATCCTCTTTTTCCACTTTCTTTGCAGCAAGGAAGCCCAGCAGGCAGTGCTCCAGTGGACACGGCACGATGACGCCTCAGACAGCTTCTGCGAAGCTGATGGTATGTTTGATCCGACAAGTCTTGTCATGGGATTTTAAGCACCTCTGCAGAAGTTTCAGGCCAATGTGTACTATTTCAGCAAGCCTGGAGCATATATAGCATTTCTTCTCTTTTCCACCCCCCCGCCCTCAGTATTTTGAAAATAATATGATGCAAATCTTTCTGACAAGGCTTCATTGCTGGTCAGGGTCTTGCCGTGTTTAGCACGTTAGCAGCTTGGATGGGGCACGCTCAGAGTTCGCTTTGCCATCAGCGGCCTTGCGTTCCAATAGCTCCGAAGGCCAGAGAGCTTTGCCCCGCTGCAGTGGGTTGATGTGTAGCAGATATTATGCACCTGCCTCTCGGGAGAGGGACAAGCTGGTCTCTCTGCTGGCAAGACTCTTCAGTATGCGAGGGGGTGGCTGGTCGGCCTTGGATGCTGTCATTTTCCTGCAGAAGTTTTTGTCACTGACCCAGCACTCTGCTTCGCAGACATCTATTCTCCTGATGCAGAGTACGTGGATTTACTCCTGAATCCCGAACGCTATACTGGCTACAAAGGACCGGATGCCTGGAAAATTTGGAACAGTATTTACGAAGAAAACTGCTTCAAGTAGGTGCTTTGGGGGACAGGTTTCACAAGCCTGCAGGCACTGATTTTTGCAGAGGGGCTGCGTGTGCTTTAACTGCTTGGTTAATCCCCGTCCTTCTATCTGTGCTGCAACGCTTGTGCAGTGTGGGCTGCCAGAGGAGGGGACGAGCCGTGCAGCTGCCCCGTGAGGCCCCCTCGGCTGTTCTTTGGACCACAGCTTGCCCTGGTGCAGGCTCCCGCCGTAAGCCCTGCAGCGTGGTGAGACAGCGGCCTGGCAGGGGGTGCACAGCTGGTGTGTGATGGGGTCCTGGGCACACAGTCCTGTCCTCCCTGGCCGTTGCAGGGAGCTCCCTCCCCAGTTTGAACTCTGCCATGGGTACCCCTGGGGCTGATGCACAGTACTGGTGGGCACTGGTCTATAGTCTTGCCTGCTCTGAGCTCTCCAGTGATTTCATCCCCATTTGTACTAGTGTATCGTCTTGCGCCGAGGCTGTGGGATAATGTCCACTAGCCCCTCTGGGGACACTTGAGTTTTCCTAGCTGTTCTTTCTAAAGAAAGAAGGGGAAAAAAAAAAAGCCACATTTTACTCTACCCCTTTCCTGTCTGAGCAAAGCTAAAGCACAGAAGGGTTCTTGGATCTCCTTAGGCTATGTGACTGCAGAGAAGTAACTACTTCTGCTGTGCTGTGTTTCTGCGCAGCAAGGAGACGGTCACTTATTTACATACCTTATTTAAATGACTTTTTTTTTTTTTCCCCCCCCTCTTAGGCCTCAGAATGTAAAAAGACCTTTGGCATCTGGTAGAGGTGAGTCATTTATTTATCTCACTAAGTGGTTTAGTGGTGTACTGATCCTAGCTCCAGGAACAATAAATGCTCTCTGAGCTACTTCTACTGAATGAGAAATATGTTGTAGCTCTTGATGAAGCGTAGAATTTTATGGCTAACGCAAGGGCACCTGGAAGGGTGGCTTTCTAGCATCTGCCATGGAGAAAGGAAGTCTGATCTTCTGCTCCTGGAAGAAATGTGAGCTTTGGAGGGAGTGGGAGCAGGACTGAACCCTGAGCTCTTCCTGGGTCCCTGGTTTCTGTACTTGGCAATGCCAAACCATCTGTGACAGACTGAAATGAGAACCTGGCTGGGATCCTCTGTGGAAACCATCCAGCAAGAGAAACTCTGCCCTAGAGGCCAAGGCTGGACAGTGTAAATGAAAGTAGGGACAGGTTTTGGAACCATAAGAGCTGCTTGGCCAAGGCTGCTAAGGGACCCCGTGTCTCCTGATGCCCCATCCTGCCCAGACATCTAGAACGTCATCAGCCTCACTCCCCCTTCGTTTGACCTGGACACAGCTCCAGCAGTACCCTCTGGGGTGATGTCTTGTGTGGGTGCTTTCCCCCCTCCCTTGACCCTTGTGCAAAGGAGCAGCACTGGTGAAGGAAATGTACAATGTCCTTTAAAATATCAGCGCTTCCCTTCACCACCTCTGTTGTTTAGGGCAAGATCTGAAGGAAGTGACATGGGTACATTGAGGGGAGAGGAAGGGACTGCTGTTTTGCAGATGAGGAAGCAGGATGACATGAAAATAGAGGATCTGACCTGATATCTGTGAGAGTTGTTGCAAGTGACTGATAAACGGCAGGGAACAGGGATGGGGTCCTTGAGTATCCTGTCGGAGGTCATACAGGAGATCCCTGGCAGAGACAGACCCCTGTGTCCCCTGTTTTCTGGTCTCTGCTTCGGCTATGTGGTGGTTTTACTTCCTTTGCAAATATTGATCCCTCCTGCATTGGTCCGGTTATTCAGTAGCATTGCTCATCTGCTGTGTTCACTGCAGTTTGAGATGATGTTTTCTGTGTTCAGAACATTTCTAAACCTCCCTGGAGAGAGGCTCGCTCTCTTGTCAGAGCAGATTAACAGAGCAATCTTAAGGATTTTAATTTTGGTCATGTGTAACTTTTAATCTCTTCTTTTCTCTCCTTCCACCACTTGTGCTCTTTCTTCATCAGGAGATGATGGAGGTGAGTGGCACTCTGTTTTTACTGAGAACAGAAACAAATGCGGCGTCTTTATCACGCTGTCACGAGCTGTACCATTAGATAACGCACCTGGTTAGCGAAATCATTATGCAGGCAAAATCAGAAGTTGTCTTGAAATTCTGCTGTGTTCAGGACCCTGTGGAGAGATCCCTCTGAGCTCCCTGTCCCTGAGGCATCCTTGTGCGGAGGCCTTAAAAAGCACCAGCAGGTTTTTAAGCATGCAAGTCCTGTTTGAAGGTAGTCGCTGAAGTGTCATAAGGCTTCAGGAACAGCACTTGTATTGTGGGTTTTTTCAGCGCTTGTTATTGCTGAGAAAGCAGCTCTCAGGCTGGAGCTTTGACAAGACTCCTAGTCCCAACGGCCTCGGACAGCTGGTAGGAGCTGGGTGCCCAACTCCCTTAGGTCCTGCAGGGCTCACATCTGGGAAGGGCTGTGCCCCGGCGCTGTTTGCCCTCTGCAGCCCTGGGCCTGTGGATACGGCATGTCTTTGTCTCCAAATTACCTCCAAATCATTTTACGTCCTCCAGACTACTTTCAAGCGTGTAGCAGGGGTAGTGAGAAACACCGACTTGTGTGATTGTACACACTTGGTTGCACTGTGTGGGGTTTGTTTGTTTGTTGGTTGGGTTTTTTTAATAAAAATACCCCTCTCCCCACCCCGGCCAGAAGAGAAAAGCAATCTGTGATCCTTGTTCCCCTCACGCTGTGCTGTTCTGCAGCACTGCTGCCTGCCCAGCCCTTGCTGAGATGGGTGGGAAAGACCACGTCCTGTGTTTAGCTGGTGCCACGCTGTGTTGTAGGAGCATCAGTCAGAAGGGTGAGGAGGGAAACTATTTTCATGCTCTTCTAATGCTCCTTTCCCTGCTTCTGCAAACGGGAGTGGGCAGAGGTCCTCTGAGGGCTGGCCTCAGAGGTGATTTCGGGGCATCAGGCTTGGGCAGCACCCTCCCCTGTGCGGCAGAGGGGAGGGTGCTGCCCTGTCTCATTCCTGTATCACCCTGTTGTGCTCTGAAAGGTGTGGCCTAAAACATGACACGGTGTGTTAAAGCCTTCCTGCTGCTGTAAGGCATCTCACACTGACGTGCTTGTTTTCCTCTTGTTTCCAGGGCATACGTTTTACAAGTGGCTGAAAGGTAATCCTTTTCCTAAACTCGCTTGTTCTTCCTGGGATGAAGGCAAAACGGCCAGGGAGTGGGTGGGAGTTACTGGCCATGCTGAGGTGGGATTAGATTTCTGTCTGACAGCCAGGAGAGGAAAATTCAACGTATGCTTTCAGTATCTTAAAGTGCCCATGTCTTTTCAGGTGTCTGTGTAGAGAAACGAGCTTTCTACAAACTCATTTCTGGTCTCCACGCAAGCATCAACATCCATTTGAGCGCCAGGTACCTTTTACAAGGTAAATGCTACTTTCTGCCTGAGCTCTCCTGCACCAGTCCTAAATTGATGCTTCCGTGGCTCCGCTAAATGCCAGCTGCAGCCTGTTCCAGCAGAGTTCAGGCCGCCTTCTGTGCTCTTCTCTCCCCTTCCTCGGCACACGGGTTGCATAACAGAATCAGGAATGCAGTTACCGCATGCCTTTGGGTCTGAAAATGGCTGGACTGTGCTCTGTACCAAGACTTCCAGCACGTATTCCTTCTATTCTTCCTCCAGGGTTATTTTGGAGTGGGTTTCTAACTGCGTACGGAGGCTGTCCCTTCCTAGCCTGTCTTTACGACGGTCAGTTTAGCAACCTAGACTCTGAAATGCTTGTCTGGGCTTTTCCAAGAGCCTTGATCCATTTCCAAATGCCATTTCCATTTCCTTTGCGTGCCTTTGTCCATAAGTAGCTATCTGAAGAATCTAAATTTCAACCCTA
Source organism: Nipponia nippon (assembly GCF_047370975.1). Taxonomy (NCBI): domain Eukaryota; kingdom Metazoa; phylum Chordata; class Aves; order Pelecaniformes; family Threskiornithidae; genus Nipponia; species Nipponia nippon. Next base: position 28,584,292 of record NW_028262302.1, read on the forward strand.
GGGTTGAAAATCTAAGGTGATGTGAAAACGTGGTTTGTGTGTCTCGCATGGCTGAGGGCAGCGGCACGCTGCTCATGCGGCGTGGGATGCGGGTTCTGCCGGACTTCCTGAAAGATTCAGTCACCGTGGTTTAGAGTGGTACCTGTGGACCAAGCCTACCACCTTTATTCTGCTAAAGCTTACAAAAAATCAAGTATGGATTTAGGGACAGCTGCTGGAATTGGGATAAGTCATTTAGATTTAACTAAGTAATTGTATCTAAGTCTCTACGGCCCACGTAGGCCTCGCCTTGATGTGAGTTAGACTATGTGAGAGTTGGGAGATAGAATAACAAGAGAAACATCAAAGGCAAGCAACGAGTTGGGACTGCGGAGAGGATTAGGGAAATAAGGTTGGATACAGACAGCCAAGAAAGCGTCTTTGCTTAGTTTGTGTAGAAGGGGGTAGCTTCTGTTGGTGAAAGGCTACAGGAGATGCCCTTCGCTCTGAGAAGGCTCAGGTGGGGCCCAGGTGGGGATTCCCATCTGCAGGTGCCGCGATCGCCTTGCAGAGAGCCTGCCTCGGCTCGGAGTCCTTTCTCGCCAGGCTGGTTACCCGTCGGTGATGTAGAAGATGAAGTTTCTCCCTTTTTTGTTTCTATACATCAGCTTGATATGACTGCTTTATATCTTCCACTACATACTTTATATAATCTTAAGTACACGACAGGATGAGCAAACAGAAATATTCTTTGTGAAACCTGTGGGCTTGATGAGGGAAGATAGAGGCCGGTCTCCTCCGATCCTTGTCTGCTTTTGTTCTCTTGCATTTCCACAATAGAAGGAATCCTCTTAAGATGTGCCTGTTTGTTAGGGAGCCTCCCAGCCTGGGGCCCCCACGCTGCTTCCCAGAGCAACGTGATCAGGGGCCTGCACTGTCTGCCTCCGCAGGCACTCGGACCAGAGCAGAGACCTTTTCCGAGCTCTGCAGTAAGTCAGTGGCTTTTGTGGGTGGGAGCAAAGGAACAAAGGGACCTCCACAGCCTGTCTGGTACATCCACCCAGCCCTCGTCACTTGCAGACAGATGTTGAGCTGTCCCCAGCTTACCCAGAACTGCTCTCAGAAACAGCTCACCTGATGAGAAACTCTTCAACTGATTTGACCCTGCACGTCGTGGGTCACAACAACCCCAGGCACCGCTGCAGGCCTGAGGAGGAGCGGCTGGGAGCTGCCTGGCGGAAAAGGACCCCGGGGTGTTGGTCGACAGTGGCTGAACATGAGCCAGCAGTGTGCCCAGGTGGCCAAGAGGGCCAATGGCATCATCCTGGCCTGTAACAGGAACAGTGTGGCCAGCAGGAGCAGGGAGGTGATGGTGCCCCTCGAATGCTGTGCTCAGCGCTGGGCCCCTCAGCCCAAGGCGGCCATGGAGGGGCTGGAGCGTGGCCAGAGCAGGGCAGCGAGGCTGGGGCAGGGGCTGGAGCCCAAGGCTGGGGAGGAGCGGCTGGGGGAGCTGGGGGGGCTCAGCCTGGAGAAGAGGAGGCTGAGGGGAGCCCTCATCGCTCTCTGCAACTGCCTGAAAGGAGGCTGGAGCCGGGGGGGGTCGGTCTCTTCTCCCTGGTAACAAGCGATGGGACGAGAGGGAACGGCCTCAAGCTGCGCCAGGGCAGGTTTGGGTTGGGTATTAGGAAAAACTTCTTCACGGAAAGGTTGTTCTTCACTGGCCCAGGCTGCCCAGGGCAGGGGCTGAGTCCCCATCCCTGGAGGTATTTAAAAGCCGGGGAGATGTGGTGCTCGAGGACATGGTTTAGTGGTGGGCTTGGCAGTGCTGGTTAACGGCTGGACTCGATGATCTTAAGGGTCTTTTCCAACCTTAACGATTCTGTGATTCTATGAAAATGCGCAGTCTTTGTTTTTAGCTTTTGCTTGTAAGCCTGGGTCATGTTTTAAACCAACTGACAAAGCTCTGCAGGAGTAGTGCATTTGTTGGGGTTTGAGTTGGGTTAAAAGCATGCCTCTCTTGAACAACGTGTGGTTAGTAAAAGGGCTGTGACTATTGCAAGGCCTGGATCTCCCTGGTTAGAGTCACACTTCACCGTTCAGCTTGGGATGGTGGGAGGAGGTGAACCGGAACTATGCCTATCCACCTCATGTCTTCGGTTTTTTGCTCTCTCAGATACGTGGTCAGAGAAGAAATGGGGCCCCAACGTTACCGAGTTCCAGCAGAGGTTTGATGAAGTCCTCACCAGAGGGGAAGGTCCCAGAAGACTCAAGAACCTGTATTTTCTCTACCTGATAGAGCTGCGGGCCCTATCCAAAGTGCTGCCGTTCTTTGAGCGCCCAGGTTTCCAGCTGTACACGGGGAATAAACGTCACGATGCCGAAATGAAAAACCTGTTGCTGGAAATTCTCCGTTTGGCCAAGTAATTACATCGGGTAGCGGGGGAGAACGGCTCCTTCATCCCTGGCACCTCTGAGCGTGCTTAACCTTTCGCATAAAGCGCCTAGAACGGCAGGTTCTGGGGTCGTTCTTGTCGGGGGATAGCGTGATTTGTGCAGTGGGGTAATAGTGCTGGGAGTACCTTGGTATCTGTATTCAAATTACAAATCAGGGTAATTAAGCCCACAGTTTAATAGTCTAGGCCGCCTTTTTGATTTAGCAGCGTTGAATTTAATAACCACCCATGCGTCAGCCCTGAAATTGGCTACCTGTTTGACTCATCTGTGGAATACCGGTCCTGGCTTCGTGGGTTTTTTTGGCTAGAAAAAAAAAAATCCTAAACATCTTGGTAAGAGAGGTTTGGGCTGTTGGCAGAGTTTGGAGTAAGAGGAATGGAAGATCCCGGAACCAGATGGAAACGCATGTCTCCTCATGCGATCGGTGGTTGAATTTATCTTGTCGCGCTCTCGTGCCTTCCGTGCTTACGTCTGTTAGAAAACAGACTCCAATTGCTTAGAAACTGTAGAGCAATTGCTGAAAATCTCTCCAAGGTGAGATGCAAGCTCAAACAGAAAGCCTCCAAGAGATTTAAGAAATAAGCAGCCTGACTTAAAGTACATCTCGAGTTGTCCGATGTCTAACAGCTATCAGTTTCATTTACGTGCTGAACCGGATACTTCTGTGGATTTGCAGCCGTGCCAACAAGCCGTGGAAAGAGAAAACTCTTTTTTCATTTTATTTCAGGTCTTTCCCATTGCATTTCGATGAAAACTCGCTCTTCGCAGGGAACAAAAAGGAAGCTGCTAAACTAAAGGTAACGGGTCAGCCCTTCCCTTTGGAGCGTTTGCTACCTCAAGGGTGTTTTCAGATGTGTGTCTGGGATAATGCTGGCTCTGAAAGGGACCCCAGGACGCTCAAGGTGCTGGATTAGGTATTTCCAAGTCGTTTTGCTTTCTGAATGGTTCGGATCCCTGTGGGTAACTGCAGACCGTAGGGTAGAGGGGTGAATTGCTGCCGAGGGCCCCACTTGGGGAAGCATTTCCCTAACTCAGGCCCACTGAATTTAGCCTGAAGTCCAGAATTAATACGTTATTGGATTTGGATTAATACATGGAAGAAGTCCTAATTAGTGCCTAACCACGATCAACTCGAATGTCTTTTCCCCTAGGAGGAATTTAGGCTGCACTTTAAGAATATTTCGAAGATAATGGACTGTGTTGGCTGCTTCAAATGTCGCCTGTGGGGGAAGCTGCAGGTAAGCTTTGTCAGCAGCTGGGGACGTGCCTGGAAGCACCTCCTCTGATGGGACTCTGGTGCGCAGATGTGGTTCTTAGCTACGGGTCAGTTCCCGGATCCAGATCAGGGCTGCTCGAGTCGGTACCGCGTCGGGTCAGCAGGAAGCAGCGTGCCGATTCCAGCTTGCTGGCAGCTGCCTGTTGCCTTTGCAGTTGAAAATGGGGTTAACGCTGCTTCAGCCGCTCCCCGAGAGAGGGGCGAGGGTGCAGAGCCGCTGGCCAGCGAGGCAGAGGGTGCTGCAAAACATCAGAAACATCTTTGCAAAGTAGGCGGTGAATCCATTGGGGTTCAGCGAGATCTGCGCTGAATTTTACGCGTGGTCAGAGGTAGGCAGGGAGCCTCCGCCGGGGAGCTCTGCTGTCGCAGTAACGCTACTGAAATAAAGCAGCCTGGCTCTGTTCTGCTCCCTTCTCTGAGCTGCGGTAAGTGAAAGCCAGGTCTTGCTCTGTTAAGATGATGTCAACAGGAATCCTCGCAGAGATGAAGGAGGGGAGTAAAGTCAAACTTGTGAGGCAGGCCTCGGCTGTCTCCCCGCTGTTAAATGATGTCGTTTGTCACGCACAGACGCAGGGCTTGGGTACAGCGCTGAAGATCCTCTTTTCTGAAAACCTGATCGAAAAGATACCTGAACGCGGCCCTTCCTATGGATTCCAGCTGACGAGACAAGAAATCGTTGCCTTATTTAACGCTTTTGGAAGGTTAGTTTGAGACTTTTTCCTCTACTTTTACACAAGCTTAACAGCTTAAGCTCAGTCAGTCAGTTCTCGCCAGCAATACTGGTGTTCACTCCTGCTCTGATCGTACTGTCTCATTAATGTCAGGTGACGTTAATGTGGAGTGCAACAGTTGGGACAATTTAAAACAACAACTTTATATTTCTGTAAGGAATTTAAGGAAGTATTTGTTTTAAGATACAAAGAATGTGGTGATTTTTAAGAAACTCTGTGACTCTGTCCTCGGAGCGCATCGTCCCCAGACGAGGGTTGCTGTGCAAGAGCAGGGCTCGCTTTAGAGCTCTCCTTCAAGCTTCCCACTTCCACCAGTTCGTTCCCACATCTGTTTGCAATGGTTGCGTTCAGCAGGAATCCCGCAGTCCAGCACTTGCGGAGACCTGGGCGAGGAGTTTTTGGCAGTGAAGGAGGGTAACGAGGCCTTTAGGAGAGAGAGGAGGTTGCAAGACGCTGTTATCCGTTACGGCTTAGCCGCGGTGACAGCCCTGGAATTCCTGGCAAACGGGTTTTTCAAAGGATTCTTCAGGCGACGCTGCCGCCGGTGCTGAAGCTCGGGGTCCCGCTGCGCCTCGCTTCAAACCTCCCGGCTGTACCTTCTGCAGCGCGCCTGGCCAGCGACGGGGAGGCCCTGAGGCGCACCAGTCCCTTTGGAAAACCCGCAAATGCTCTTCCCCGGGGATGTCGTGGTGCTCCCCTCCTGAGCACAGCCGCTGCCTTCCCCTCGGGCCGGAGGAGCTGGGCTTCCCTCCGCCTTTCCAGGGCCGTGTGTCGGCACAGCCTTCGGAAGCAGCAGGCAAGAGACTGACGGACTCTGAGCGTCTGCTTGCGGAGGCTGCTGAGGGCTGGCAGGCAAAGAGCCGCCTCCTTTCTCCCCTCTTCCCTGCTGCTGCCCAGCAAAAACTGCACCCTGGAAGTCCTCTGCTGTGAACAGACTGGGCCCAGGCGGCTCCTTCTCAGCCTCCAACCTCCTGTCCTGCCGAGCTGGATTCAAACAGCCCTTGAAAACAGACCTCCAGCTTCTGCTTGTTGCTCACAAGCCATTGGGGTTACTGAAAACCTCCTTAAAATGGAAGTTCCTCCTGGCTGGGAAGGTCTCTTCTCCCTAGTAATCGGTCCCTTCTCCCCAGGAACAAGGGATAGGACAAGGGAAAACAGCCTCAAGCTGCGCCAGGGCAGGTTTAGGTTGGATATTGGGAAAAACTTCTTCACCGAAAGGGCTGTCAGGCCCTGGCCCAGGCTGCCCAGGGCAGGGGCTGAGTCCCCATCCCTGGGGGTATTTAAAAGCCGGGGAGATGTGGTGCTGAGGGCCATGGTTTAGTGGTGGGCTGGGCAGTGCTGGGGTAACGGCTGGACTCGATGATCTTCAAGGTCTTTTCCAACGTAAACGGTTCTGTGATTCTATGGCAGACCTCTCCTTTACGGAAGGGGCACTCGCAGGCCATGTCCTCAGTCTCCCACCCGGCGTCTTTGCTGATGCTCCCGGGGCCAAATGCATTCAACAAGAAAATGAGGCAGGCGATTCAAAATACACCCTGCAGAAGAAAGGAGCTTATAGTGCAAGGAGATGCTGCGGCCTGCCTGCGCAGCTGGTAATATTATGGTCTGTTTCTTGACCTCTGGTTAATGGGTTTGTCTGATCGCTGCTGAGCTCTCTGTAACAGCCCGTCCCACTGTTTCTCAGCGTTCGCTTTAAAAAGAGTCCGCAAAATTAGCGAAGGGCCTGGTTGTAACCAGGACTGCATTTAGCTGAAATTCTAAATTCTCTCTTCCTAAGAGCTGCTCGAAGCTGTACTTGAGAGCAGCCCCTTTCTCTTGAATTTTAAATAAGGCGTGAAGTGTACGGTGCTCTAATGTTTCCCTTTTGCTTTCCTTGCACGCAGGATTTCAACAAGCGTTCGAGAACTGGAAAACTTCAGGAACATCTTACGAAATATGCGGTGAATTCAGGGCAGAAAGAGAGACTTAAACCTTGCCTGCTGGGCTGTTCTGGGTTCTCCAAAAATGGCCAAACACCTTCCGTCGCACTCCCAACCACTACACCGTGAAGACCACGGGCTGGATCTCCTCTTCCCAGCTGATTGTCTGGAACCTGCTGATGACAAATATTGTGTACAAGGGGGGCGGGGGGGAGCTACTTTTTGGTTTTGTATCAAAGCGGGGACTATATGTAAAGTCTATTTTGTATATTAGAAGATTTTGAATAACTTCTTTAGCTCTTGCTGTACTGTGTGGATGGATTAGACCTCTGTCTTTGCCTGCAGCAGCTGGAGGTAGGGCACTGAATAAATTGGGGGAAAATTCCATCCTTGCCACCAGCCCCTCACTTACAGCGTCTCTGGCTTTCTGCTGCGTTAAAGGAGACTGCGAGGGATGGCAGGAGCCCCTGTGCGCCGCAGCTGCCGCCACCGTACAACGCTGCCTTCCCTTCCCGGTGAAACTCTCTTCAGGTGAGGGGTTGTTCCTCCTGCTGCGCTGCCTGCGCGCTGTGGGCTTCAGCCATCGCTTCCTCGCTGAAGGCAAGGGGAGACGAAGCACGACGCAGCACGCTGGAGGAACCCTGCCGCTTGCCTCCGTCTTGGCTAGAACCCTGCGGGAGCGACAGCGCTGGACCCCTGCAAGGGGACGCAGGGCAAGCACAGCCCTCGCCGACCTGCGCTGCTGTCGGGAACCGGCGGTGTGGTGGAAAACAGCTTCGGTATGAGCCCTGCAGCGCTGCTCTGCTTCCAGCCGGTGCCTGAAGCGGCCTCGCTCAGGGCAAGGGGAGCCAGCAGCCACCCCTGTTCCCCACCCGAGTGCCAGCCTCTCTTCCTGCGGCCCATTAAAGCGGCTTTGTCCTCTTTTGGGATCCGCTCATAGCCCGGCGGGGCTAAAAAGGGAAAGGCTGTACCCGCCACGGGGCTGCCGCTCCGCCGGGGCGCTCGGTGGCTGAAGCCACGCTGAGTTTTGCCGCTGCGAGGACAAGCAGCTGGGGCAGCAGGACGGAGAGCGGCCGTGGCGGGGTCAGCCGCAGCCCCCGTCTAGCGCAGCAAAGGGAGGGCCGAGACACCGGCCCCGATTGCGCCATCCGCCTTCGCAACAGGGGCAAAGGACAGGCTCACGCGTGGTCAGCGCTGCCGGGGAACAGGCACCCCCAGCTGCTTTTCCCCCCAAAACACGCTGCGGGGGCGGGTGCCGCTGCGCAGGAAGACAAGTGTGTGCTCCAGCTACCTGCAGCGAGCTCAAGGCCAGACCGCTAAACCCGCGCAAGCGGTGCAAGGAAATAAGGGAAGCACCGAGTTACCGAGCTGGGGTACTCGGCTGCTCCGCAGCTCCGTGCCACAGGGGAGGCTGTGAGGGGTCGCAGGTCACGACAGAGCCCTGAAGCGGCTCCCAAGCTGCCCTGGCAGCTCCGTGTGTGGTAGCAGAAGGCGGCGGGGTGCAGAGGCCGTGGTTGGAAGGGGGAAGCTGGGGACAAGGGGAAGCGCCGCACCCCTCGGGGCCGCAGCCAGCCCCAGAACCCCACCACTGCAACAGGGAGCCGCAGCACCCTCGGCAAAGCCCAGCTCTGGGTGCTGGGAAGAGGGACCCGCAGCGAGGCTGCAGTCCCACGGGAGCGAGCCACACCAGCACCCGCTCAGCCCAGCAAGACGCAGCTTTACCAAGTTACCAGAGCAGTCGGTGCCCGGGGGCCTGTGCCGGCAGAGCCAACGCACCCCTGGCCAGGACGAGGCGGGCTGCAGGGCCACGGCGAGAGCAAAAGGCAGCCCGGCCTCCAGCAACCTAGCACAGAAACTCCTCTTTTTTTTTTTTTTTTATTTCAACATAGTAGTGCTTGGTTACAGTTTAGTGAAGAACAAATAGGTACATTCATTGGCCACAGCTTCCTGGTGCAGCCAGCTGCTGCCTGACTGCAGAGCCGAAACACTGTTAAATCATACCAAAAAAAAAAAAAAAAAGTAAGTTTAATGAAAGGCAACTATGCATTAAAAAAGTCATTGTACTTCTCAGCTATAAATTACTTCAGTAAAACAGGGGACTGGCCCCAGCAGGAGCGGTCAGAGTTTTGAAATTAACGGCCATCCGTACAAATGAATAAAACCGAAACGCTGTGCCAGTCACTCCCGAGGACAGTACCAAGGAGACTCGCTGCCCCGCCCTGCCACCCTAATGCCAGGAAGATCGTGGTGGGGGTGTGTGCTTCAGTGCAATATGAACAATGAGCCTTGTAGCCCTTTAATTTCTCATTTTTTTAATTTTTTTTTTTTTTTGCACTACACTCCTTTCCCTCCAAAGAAAAACTTAAAGTGCTCCTAGTGCTTTGGAATTTAAGCAAGAACAGGGCCCACTAGCGTCACTTACTGTCTTTGGTGACTTGCGGGAGAAGAAAGAAGGGTGATGCGCCGCGTCCGGGGGCCTCCGGCAGCTTTGCCATAAGTCGAGCAGTGACCGAGATGGAGGAACCCGCTTCCACGCCCCAGCCGAGGGGACAGGGCCCTTACACCGCGCACGGCGGAGCTCCGGCTCACGTACTAGAGCAAGAGGGAGGTGCTGGGAGTTGTCAGCTCGGAGCCGCCTCCCCTGTTTTTGGGCCAGCAAGAGCAAAGCGGGTTGGCAGGGAGAGGCCCAGAAGCCAGCACGGGAGACCGACCGCGGAGAGGGACGGGGTGTTTGAGCGTGACCAGTGACAAGCGAGGCAGGTGTTGGGGTGACCAGGCTACACTAGCGAGCACACGGCAAGTGAGGAGAGGCCGGGGCTGCCCCAGTGCTTGGGCTCCCTCTCTCACAGGCAGTGGCCACCGAGGCTGCCTCGGGGTCGCCCTGGCACCAGACCCCAGCCTAGCGTCCCGCACCCCGAGCCAGGCACAGGGAAGTCCTTCGGGGTCAGACTTGGGTTTGAAGAGCAGGAACAGCTCCAGGTAGGTTAAAAGCAGTTGCGGTTCCAGTTCAAGGTCGTCACTAGAGGTCCCTCCCCAGCCCAGCGCCTCCATCCAAGCCCGCGTCCAAAGCTGCTTTGCTCATCCCCACAGCAGGCTTAGGGACAAGCCAGGAATAACATCGAGCCTCAGCTCCCGGAGCCCGATGGAGCTATGGGCCAGCTCAAACTTGGCTATTTCAGTTACAGAGAGGCAGAGAAGCCTCCTCCCAGCCTGACCCAGCACACTCAAACCCCCTGTACACCGCTAAGCCCTGCTGACACAGCTGCTGTGGCAGCGGGAGGACTCCAGGCCCACGGTCCTGCCCCACGGCAGGGAAGGGCAGAGCGAGGAGCCCGAATCTCCGCAGCGTCCACCACTTCCCTCTGCAAGAGCAGACGGACACCTCCTGCACCTCAGCGGGGACCCCACCGCTTCACATTCACTTCAGGTTCCAACTCCTGGTTATCTGCTAAATGCAATTTAATACTGAGGGGGGGAAAGGGGGAGCCCCGCCATGGGTGAGGAGGAGGAGGGAGCAGGACTGCTCTCGCCACCCCCCAGTTAAGCTCTGGGCCACGCGCACGTTCCTGCACGCACACGCTGGCTGAGCCAGCTCCAGCTCTAAGCCTTCCCACAAGGCAGCAGCCCGCAAAGTCTTGCCCCCTCCCTCGCTTGACAGCAGCCGCCGGCCAAGCCAGCCCTCTTCCTCCACCACAAGCTAGCGGGTTGGTTACAACGTAGTGATCTTAATGCCAGTAGGAGCACTTGGTCTCACCCTCACAGGCTCTGCTAGGATACGCTTTGAGCTCAGCTTTGAGCCCGCAGCCCTAGGCAGGGCAGTTCAGCAGTCAGGTGAAACAGGGACCAGCGGTCAGAGCACAACCGCGCTCAGCCCAGAGGCACCAGCCCTGCCGGCTGCCAATATGGCACGGGATGCGTCAGCGCGCGCCGCAGGAGGCCCTGCCCATACCGCGCTCGGGCAGCAGAGCTTCACGTTCCCAGCGAGTCAGGATGCAGAGTACTCCACAGACCACGTCTTTGCAGGAAGACTGTGCCTCTCCCAGCTATGGATGTGCAATTAAAAGAGTAACTAGAACAGTCTCAGACCAAGCGCAGTCTGAGCAAAATTCATTCCTTCCAAGTGTGCAGATAAAAGTGCAAATATGCATTTTGATGTTTCTTTTCTAGTGAGGAAGCTCTGGTGCATTTAGCTGCCAACATCTTGAAGACCAGACCAAGAAAAAGCTTCCAGAGAGTTCAGCTTCACTTTGCTACATGGTACCTTAAAGTCACAGTTCTCTTGCTTACCGCCTGCAGCCATAGGCTCAGTCCTGCTTACAGCTGCAGCAGGTAGTGGAATGTTTGTGACGATGAGTTAGATGCTTCGGGGGAGAAGGAAAGAGAAAACCAGGTTACAATCCTATACATGAATGCCACTTCTGGGAAGAAAGGGACCTCGCAGCCTCTTCAGTTCTGTGGTGCAGGGTATGAGCTATGGTGGTTATTCATCTCCGAGCCGCCTGCGGCAAAGAGCAAGGGGGCACTGTCTGTAGCGGTTCCGCCGAGACGGGGACCCACTGCGTAGCTGTCATTCCCAGCCAGGGACCCGTAGCAGCCAGAGCACTGAGGGGTGGCCAAGCTGGGAGAAGAGACAGAAAAACCAAACATGGACCCTTAGAGATGAATAATTTGGCTGCGGCTAGTCTCCGCTGCTGGGAAAGTCTTCTGCTCCCAGCACTGATGGGGGTATCCAAGCCTGCAGAAGCAGGCTACGACACGCGGGCACGATATCACCAAGGAACCCAGCTTTGAGGAAACAGGTACCAGGAGAAGAGCACCAGGCCCTACCAAACCGGTCAAGAGCAGCCAGAACCTCTGAACCCCTCACGACACCCCGGGCAGGCGGAGTTCAGACCCCTGAGCAGCCAGTGAAGGCCAGGGCTGTCAGGTTTCCCCTCACGGTTCTGCTGTGAACACCCACACCAGGCGTTCCTGCAGAGCTTTGTCCCGGCTGACTCCCAGAGACCACGTCCCTCCCAGGACCTCACCACCTCTCTCTCGCTTTGCAGGGGAGAAACTCCTCTGGCCATCATTTAAGAGCCCCCAGGGCTGAGGAAGGATCCTAGCAAGATGAGGCCTCCTGTCTGTAGCCACTGCGCATTTCTACCCGTGAGCATCCAGTGGGATATCCACCTCTCAGAGCTGGCCGCTCCTGTCTAATAAAAGTAGCTCCTTGTGAGCCGCAGAAGGGAACAAAACCAAGCTCAGCTGTGCTTTCACTTGCCCAACAACGCTTACCCTCCTTCTCTGGCCCCAAGCCGTGACAAGTCATCATCGCTGTCGTAGCGCCTCGGATTGTCGAAGAAGTAGGCTCTGGAGCTGTAACTATGACTGTTGACCATCCCCGCTGGGGTCTGTTGAAGAGAAAGGAGTTAGGCCAGAAGCGAGACAGTTCTGACAGCCGCCCTAAAGGCCTGCCCCCCACCCCAGGCACTCGGGAGCTCCTCCCTGCGCAGGGTTACTTGAGCTACAGCAACTTGCACAGGCCTACCAAGTTCTGACTCAGTCTCTGAGCCCGGAAGAACAGCACCACGAAAGTGGTTGGCACCAGCTCCCAGAGGAAGAGGACGACGCCGAACACCACGTATTCTTCGCCGCTCACTTCCACGCGCACCTGCGGACAGAAGTTTGCAGTCTCTGTACAATCCCAGCCATCAGCAGAGCTACGCAGCTCCCAAAGCTGGACACAACACACACAACTAGGAACGCAGAGAAACCGTTATGAAGGCAGGAGTCCCTAAACCAGAATAGTGACCCTTACCCGACTCCTGCTACTGGTTTTAGTGAGCTAGTTCTCATCAGTGCGCTGCCAGGGTACTGTTAGCTCCCTCCCCACACCAATGACTCTCCCTTGCACACCCACACCTGATTAAGCATTGCTTTTCTGCTCTAGTTAACTTGTTCCTCCTCTCCCCCAAAAGAAGAGTTGGCAGGCTAAAATTGAAGAGCACAACAGGGGATCCCTCCTGAAGAAGTAGCCAGATAGAGGAAGATTCAGGTTTGCTCTGGTGGATAGAGCAAGCAGGGCTTCTGGAGGCAGAAAGCCAGCTTGTCTGGGGATTCAGTAAAACAGACACCCCCCCCAGCCCCCTTTTCACCTCCGCAGGCCCTCACAGGACGGCAGGGTAACTGCTTTTCACTTTAGCAGCTCTGGGGTGGGGGTCACGGACACTTACCTTGTCTGAAAGGTTGTCCCAGCCATAGTTAAAAGGACCAGGAACGCTGTCTGGAGATATGGCCACAGCTACCAGGTTATAACAAGCCCTTGAGGAATACAGAAGAGCAACTACAGATCCCACAAGAATAGCCTGGCAGACAGATGTTCCCTACAACAGGATGAAAACAAACAGTTTTAATACAGAGCTGTGATTTGCCTCCCCTCGAATGCATGAGAAGCTGTGCAGGCAAGAATGACCTAGAACATTTGTATGTTGTTGCTAAAATATTCAGAGCTGGTTAAGAGCTCTGTGCTCTTGTGCGATGAGTTCACTGCAGTAGCAGAGCCATACAGCCAGTGTCGCCAGGGAGCAGGGAAGACTCGAGGCACGGGAGCATCGTTCTCAGGATCTCATCAGCCAGTTTCAAACTGGTGGTCCAGGGAGATGCTATCCGACCCCTGCCGTACTGTGGTAGTCTCCAGAAAGCCAACCAATGACCATTAAGATAATCTTGCTGCTGCTACACCCTGTTCAGATGCTACAGCAGAGGCATCCACCCAGCTCATTCACTCTGCAGCGGTCTGGCACCCCTGACATTGAACATAACGTTTGTCTAGGAAAGAAGCCCAAAAGTTTGGGGTGGCCAACTCTGAGAACAGGCAGAAAGACCCAGCACCTCAACCCCAGCGCTGCTGTGGAACAAAGCAGGCTTTGCGTACACAGAGCAGCATGCTAAAGGGTGGCTAGATGTTGCGGGACCTCTGCCTCCTGCCAGCTGTCCTGTGCTGGTGGAGAGCAGCTTTCTCCACAAGGCTTCAGACGCGGTGCCGTCAGAGGGACGGCTGCATGGGGTACCTGAAGGCCACGGTACCTACCTTCCCTGGACAGCTAGCTGGGGGAGAGGAACCTACCTGAAGATCTGCAAGTGTCTCCATTTCTTTGCTAAATACACCCGTGAAGCTTTTGAATAGCTACTGGTAGCCACCAAGTCATTGCACAGCAGAAGCCCATAAGTGGGCAGACAAACACATCTCAGCAGCTGACTTGCCTTTGTATTAAGAGAGAGGATCAGCTCAGGAAGCACATCTCACTGACCTGCTCCACATCCCAGCTACGGGTACGCTAGCTCTACAGTGCTTGCTCAAGACTGTTTTGGAAGAGTCAGCATGAAAGTACTACTAACACCCCGTGACACCACCGAAGCACAAGAACACAGCCTGCTCTAGCGCTGTTAGCTGAGCCCTCGGTATTCAGGGCAGCAGCATAAGAGGCAGAAAGGCCAGGGAAGCAAGCCTGCAGCTGACAAGGACCACAGCAGAGGATCTGGCAGCAGTTCAATAGCACAGCCTCCTTCTCAAGTATCAAATGGCTTGAACCTTCCTACCTTCAGTGGAGGAAGCAGCCTCACCGGGCCCCTCCAGCCTTGCTGTATTGTTTTGAGTCAGCAGGTTCACAGCTGGAGTTCAGGAGGCAGGACAGCCTTTTCAGGCATTTGTGTAACACTTCTGCTCATCCCCACCCTATTTTTGCAGCTCCTCCACAACAGAAAGTCAGGGGAATGCCTCCAAGGCAGGGAAGGGAGACAGCATTTGAATGCAAGAGACCTTCACCAGACAGTCAGGTTGAGTTTTCAACCCGAGAGCAGGCTTCTCTAGAGCACGTTGTACAAGAGCTCGGGCTACGGGCAGCCTCGGGCCCGTAACTAGAGGAAGTTACTGCATTCGTTAACTACTGCTGGGTGAACTTGATAAGTTAATTAGTGTCCAGAGCCAGTCAGAGCTGGATACCTGGCCCATGCAAGCAGGGATGCAAGCAGGTTCTCAGCTTAGTCACGGTTCCTCCATCTCACTTCAGATCACCCGGCTGCAACCTGCAGCCTCTGCAGACAGCCATCACAAGATCCAGCTAGGCAGCCACTCCCAGCTGCCTATGGCCCACACACCCTGGATTCTGGGCAACCACCGATGCTCTCTGCTGCTTAAGAGAGCCAGACTTCTCCTCCAGAAAAACCTCAGCTTCAACCTTGAGAGCAAGCTCTGGCTGCCCTCTCTAGCAGAAGCGGCAGTGGACTGCAGCCACTCGTGGCCATGCAGATGGCCTGCTAAGGAGCAAGGAGATGCCTCCAGCCAAGGCAAGGCAGTTGTCTGGATCCAGAATGTTTTTGTAGCAGTGTCGGCTGCAAGGTGGCTTGTCACCCTCTTCATCCTCCTCCTGAGGGGGGACAGAGCCATCCAGCTGCCTCCAGGAGCTCTACACTCCAGGCAGCCTCTCACCTGAGCCAGGTGTGGCAGTGCTTTAAGCCCATGTAGATCCACCTGATTGAGGGCACATTGGAAATAAGGTCCAGGAGGTCAGAGCCCCACCTTTGACACCTGGAAAGAGGCGATTGAGAGCATATGGGGTGAGGAGCTGTACTACTGGGAAAAGACAGCAGCTCAAGAGTACCAGAGCCAGACAGCTGGCTTCTCTGAGCCTGACTATGCTCCCACACTCAAGTTTTTCCTATAGATGCTTTCAGGTTCATCAAGAGACTGCTGTCTGCCCATCTCAACAGGCCAGGTCCCCACCCTGGAGTCACTGCCTTTGATAGGGGTGATATGGCTTCCCAGAGGAAGAGGAGGCAGTTCAAGCGCACACCTAATTGCAGCCTACTGCCACACTAAGATGAGATTGCTGGTGGCTTATCCACTTTCCTACCTGCTTGAGAAGAGTTGTGTAGGTTCTGACCCTCGCGGGTCGTTTTGCCTTGGGGCAGGACCTACAGCAACTTCTCCTCCCCTTCTAAGATGCTCATCTCATCCAGGACAGGCGAGCACTGCCTCTGGCTCAAGCAAGCAGGCAGCTAAAGCTGGACTGCTGGAGGGATCCCCTTTGCAGAGAATTGTTAGGCATCTGCCAGAGATAACAATATGCTGCAGACTTTACTGCCCTTAGTGACAATATACTGCAGAAACGGCGCCTGCTACTTAGAGACCCCTCTCTTCCAGTCAAACCCTAAATTATACTTCTAAACCTGAAAAACATAAGCAGCTCGTAAGTCTCCTGTCGCACCAGCAAAGCTGCAGAAAATGTATTCCCCTGAAACATGCAGGGCACTTCATTCCCACAGCAGGAGCATGCACTTTCTGGAGGGAGGAGTCCAAGAGCTGCCACCTCCACGTTGGAAGGAATATTGGAGCAAGGGTAGCTCAGGTGCCACCAGGCCAGCATTGCTCTGAGGAAGCACGCACAGATCCAGCTGAGAATCCAGCTGAGGATTGTGCAGTTCCAGCGTAGCTGACAAGGCATTCACTTACCTTAGACTCGAGGTAGACATTCGCTGAAGACATCTTTCCCAGTTTGCACATGCAGCAAGCCAGCGAGATGGCACAGAGGATGAAGAGGCTGTCGTTGACCAGGGCGCGGGCAAGGACTGTCCACCTCAGCTGGTTCTCCGGGACCTCACCATGGATTAACATTGCACAAGTTAAGTTCACAACTAAGAAGAGGAGGCTGGTAAATATGGAGCCCAGATACAACAGGACCCTGGAGAGATGGTGAGGGGGAAAAAAAAATATGGAGTTCAATCAGACAATTCTGGGGTCATTCTCCACCACCCTCCTGTCTCATCAGGCAAGAGGGCCTCCCAACATGCCCAGTGCTCCGCTTGCTGTGAAGATCAGACATTCCAGCAAGTTTCAGTGGTTGTATTGGCAGCCCAAGCCTGCAGAGTATTTGTTTGAGCTGCTCTCATAATGCATGAGCAGAGTAAGTAGTCATGAGTTACAAGACTCATCTTCTGACAGTCAGGTTCTTATCTTGCAGATTTTAAGTGTTGCTCTAGCTCTGCATTAACTCCAGTCAATAAGCTATGAGTCATCACAGCCACTGCAACTTCTTTATCGAAAGCCACTGGAGCTTGCATTTTCCATCGTGGGTTTCCCTGGAAATGGCTAGCAAGCACCTGGGCTGCACAAACACAGGTCCCACCTATTGCTCAAGCCTTATCCTGCAGATCTTTTTGGGGTGGGACAGCTCAGAATGACCTCAAGAGTTCATCTAGTTCATTAGCAGCACTGGTACTGGGACACTGATGACACGTATGGAGGCATGCAGCATATGCTTTAGCTTCCTTGGTACCCTTGGAGCTCCCAGTCCTGCTCCAAGGCACAAGACTGATTCTCTGTCAGAGCACAGCCAGGTACTGCATCGGCTCTGTTCGGTCTTTGGGGGCTGAAGCTCCCGTTCCTAGCACTGCAGCGTGAGTTCACCTCAAGCCAGCTTTGAAGGTAACGTTAGAAAAGTGTCACTTACTTGTACTTGTTGAATTCAGCTGCACATTTCACTTTGAATATGACCTAGGGGAAAGATTTGCGCAGCATTACTTAACATGACCCACAGTTCTCCTTTAAGCTTAAAGATCTATACAACAGGGGAGCCAGCAGCCAGCTGGACATCTTGAAGGACTCTATTAGCACCAAGTCTTGCACTGGACCCACCTACAAGACAGACTGGTGTTCTTTTTCCTGCAAGAGCCAAGCCCAAATGGAGGTGTCCAATAGGCACAGAATCATTTAGGTTGGAAAAGACCTTTAAGATCATCGAGTCCAACCATAAACCTAACGCTGCCAAGTCCACCACTAAACCATGTCCTTATAAACATTTAATATCCCATATGTGACAAGGGCTTTAATAACACCACACCTAAGGACTGCAAGAAAAGCAGGGAGTTCAGCACTCGGTAGTCAGTAAGAACATTCAAAAATACATCTACTTTGCCCAGTGTTCTGTGCTGCATATTTTAGGACCTCAGTCATGCTTGATTTCCCTGTTGAGAAGGCCACTTCAGCTGCTGTGCTTTAGCAAGACAAACAGCTGATCTGAAATAGCCCTCTGGTATTGGATTATGGACCTGCAGGCTGTAACAAGCATTTGGAGCTCACAGCTCCTCCACCCTAAAGGTGTTTGTAGGCCAAATACACCTGAAAAGTAGCTCTGAGATGGTAGGAAGTCCTCCAGAGGCAGAAGGCACAGCCTACCAAGTTGCATGGCACACTTGACAAACATATTAGATGACAGCTATTCACAGACTGTTTCACTCCTTGAAGAAACATGCACTCTATCCGAGAGTGGATCTGGGTTCTGTGAATCTCCTCACCAAGGAATCAGGAGACTCAAGCTGAAAGTTGCACAAGAAGGACCAGTGCTTCAAAGCAAAGGCTCACAAGCCTCTCCTCAGACTGCAGGGGACCACAGCCATGCCTGCAGCCCCAGCCATTTGGGCTGGGAAGGCTGGAGAAGAACCGTCAGCTCACACTCAGGCAGTCCCACAGCACTCTTCCCGATATGGCAGACAAGCCTCCACATCCCTTTGGGCTGGAGGGTGGCTCCTGCTGAAGCATACGGGGCAGGACTCCTAGCCTAAGGAAATATGGACAGTTTAGGAAGGTACGGACACACTCCCAAGTCCCAGCTCAGATGGGAACACAGCAATCCTGCTGCAAGGGGACAGGTAAAGGGTGCTGACACACGGTCAGGACAAGGAGCAGGAAAGCAGCATGCAGGAAGAGCTACACAGAGCTCACTTGTCACACACTGATTCAGCACAGCCATGGCAGGAACTGGGTTTTGTCCTGGGAGAAATGCAGATCCTGCTACAGACCTCACCAGGAAGGATCCCAGAGCTGAAGGTCACATTCCATCTCAGACAAAGCTCGTGTCCTGACTAGAGACTTTGAAGGAAGTTGGGAAGAGGTAGAGAGCCATCCAGCCAGATCCAGCAGACACGTACCTGTGGTCAGCACAAGACCACTGTGGGATCACTGCACAGGTGTGGAGGTTTAGTTTCACTGCTTCTGCAAGGAGTCCTCCCTCTCAGCTCCCAGGCTGTGGCTGCAGCAAGGGATCACTCATCTCTTACAAGGCACCCTTAGTCAGCTTTTTTTCTGATGGGATTTCTTGGCTCCTGCCTTCCAGTCAGCACTGAGGTAGCAATGGCACTCTGAAGCATCAGAAACCAGGCTTTCCAGAGACGTTTCAGGATTTGAGGGCTGTCTGATCTATTGTAGTAGTTTCAAGCATTGGAAAGCCCTCCTGCAGGGCATCAGACAGCTTCAGCAACCCTGTTCTGAGAGCCAGTTTCACTCTCTGGCTCCTCAACCCCAGTTTGAGGGAAGATGAACTCAAGGAGCACTTAGGGGGGAACAAGACACAGTACTTCAGCAGAGGGAGGTATCCAGCCCCCAAGGCTGAGGGGCACAGTACTACGAGCAGTCTCTGAAGCCCTCTACCCTCGTGTCCCAGCCTACACCAGCCCAGAGAAGTACAGAAGTGAGGCATAACCCACTCTGAGCCCCAAAGGTCATCTGAGTTGCAGGAAACCTGGGCCTTGGAAGGACCAGGTGGTGACTTCAAAACAGAAAAATCCCTGAATCCCCTCCTCTGTCCTTAGTTTGCCTGTAGGCTACATTTGAGCACTTTGGGAGCATCAAAACAGCCATCAAGGACATCCAGCTGGGAAACCTCTTGGTTCAGCACCCATTCACACAGCATGGAAATCCATCCGAGATATTTGTGCTTCTGCTGACTCCCAGAAGAGCAGCCCATACCTGCAGCCTCTGAACAGCAAGGCAAGCAAGAGTCCCTGGCTTGTATTCCAGCCGATCACCCTGGGTGAGAACAGCCCCTCAGCTGAGCAGGGAAATGCCACTGGCTAGCAGAAAGAAGATGCTGGCTTCCACAGCTGCAGTAGCCCTGCGCAAGACGGTCTCCCAAGGCTCTCCCCTATATCCCTGAGCCCTGGGGACCAAGGCACACAAAGTTGTCTCAGGGTTAAGAGTGCAATGGCAACCTGAGACTCCCGCTTGGACTGCTGCCACTAAACGCAGAGTGAGACCACGGCACCAGCCTTACACTTTTATTAGCCCCCAGCTATTTACTCCTATAACTTCAGGAAAAGAACAGGCATCACTCACTTTACAGTGGTTTCAGTTATTAAGACATGATAAGCCATCTGAAGGTTGCTTTTTCTTCACAGGGGCTGGGTCAGTAGGTGACACCAGCGGTGTTCGCAATGCACCTTTGGGTTCCTATCCTTGAGACAATCTTGCAAGCCTTCCAGCACTGGCCTAGCTCTGATGCTTTCAAAGCCCAAGGACAGCTGCTGTAGAGGGTTCTGCTGTGAAGAAGCCAGTGCAGAGCGCTTGGGGGTAGTCCTATTCTTCATAAAAATAGGAATTACAGACCCCTGCCCTCAAACAGGTGCATTACGCCAAGTTGCTAGTAGCAACCCTTGCAAACTGAACAGTTCCTAGCTGAGAGGCCAGCCCCAGAAGTCACACAGCTGCCTGCTGAAAACAAGGAATGGAGGTCTCTGCTAGCCCAGAGCAGCAGGACTGAGAACATTTACTCCTAAGCAAGCCTTTTATAACATTTCAGCAATACTCAGCTATCTTTCTGGAGCCACAAGACCTTTGAGCACTTTGTATCAACCACAGACTTGGGAGAAAGGCGAGGCCAAGAAGAGCTACAGACCTCAAAGTCCCCTGTGATGCTGGAGGCTTTTTTGTGACGAGAGTGGATATATTTCACAAAATTGAATACCCTGCTCACATCACCGAGCCCAGAAAGTGAAGTTGCTAAGGGTATGTTCTCAGAGCATTGTTTAAGAAACACACTCATCCTCAGAAGGTGTACTGGAGGTGTCACAGCTGCTAAGAGAAGATGACAAGTGACAAGGCACCATATCCCACAGATGGCTCTAAGGACCACCTTCAGTACCTGTATGAGCCAGGACCTTCGCCCTGACACTGAGCCTCAGACAGCACTTCAGCCTGGTTTTGGTACAGCCATTCACAACAGATCTGAGATCCAGGAGAGCCAGAAACGGCATTGTCTGTCTGATGGAATCAGTCTCTTTTGCTCCATAAAGAAATCATGAGTTTGGGCTTTCCAGATACAAGACACAACCATGTCCTGCCTTGACATGAACACAGCCCTCACTCAGTTGCAAGAGCATCCACAGACAGTTTAGATTCCTTCTCTTGCCACAGTCATCCAGCAGCGAGCATCGGAGCAGAGCACAGACTATTTTGGGACTACACCCCATAACAAGTGTTCAAGCCCCCACCCACCACTCCGAGGAAGAGCTGGAGCTGTCTGTGAGGAGGATCTCTCACCATCCCCACTAACACGGAGATCATCCTATGCTATCATGAGCACAGGGTGCAACCTGCACATACCCTGATTTCCTAGAAGAGCTGGTTGCTGGCACAGCCACCTGTTTATTCAGGAACCATGGGGGCCACGGGAATCATCAGCTACGGGATGGAGCAGTTTTGAGTTTAAGTGACCCCTTACCAGCTGCCCCGCTGCGGCAGGGGGCACGTGCTAGGTGTCTGCTAGGCAAGGAAGGTGGAAGAGTGCAAGAAGGGATGGAGGCTTTGCCGGTTTTCCATCTGAGAAGGCAGGAAGATACAGGACAGCAAGGACAAACGGCTCCCAGGCTGGATGCTCTTTCCATGCGTGTCTGCTCCAGTGCAATTAGAGCAGCGAGGGATGAAAGAGGCTGATGTCATCCCATCAGATGGAGCACTTAAAGAAACCCAGACAGGTGAAGGGTCATGGCCATGCCAGTCTGGCAGAGCAGCCTCACCACTCCAGCAGAAGGCCTTACTCATTCTTGCACACAGTTGCTGACTCCCAAGTGAGGCAAAGATGCCAAGTGCTCAAGAAGGTCTTTGAAAGGGTCAAGATGGAGGCTGTTGTAGCTCCATTTCCATGTAGTGTGCTTCTGACAATGACCTGGGGGAAAGCAGGAACTGCCAGACTCTTGGGAAAGGTAGCATTACTCAAGCAGATGTCTAGCCGGCTGCAGAGGAGCTATTCCAAAAGCAAGGCAGAGAAGCACCCTGGGTGGGATATCCGAGCCATTGTTCTGCCCGTTTGAGGCAGGACTGGAAGGGGATCTGAGAAATTCTGACCTGATGTGCTGCGAACTCCAGATTTCCTGGAAAGGCACTCATTCTGTGACAAGCTGAAGCAGAGAGGAAGAGATGCTCCCAGGCAAAAGGCATTACACCTTTTGATGTTCCAGGTGGAAATAAGGCAGTGAGAAAAAGAAACTGTCACCACCAAATAAGCATCCCACACGCATTTTGGCAGGTCTCCACGGCCCCTCGGGAATCTCAGGGGCCAAGAGGGGATAAGAAGAGGACAGCCTCTCCCCACAGAAAGGGGGAACACTAAGCGGTTTCATGAGTTTTAATTTCAGTCCCAGAAGAGCCTGGAGTGTAAAATAATGCTAGCTGTCCATGGGTATTTGTTGTTTCCTGGACCTCTTCCCCCACCCAGCACCATTTCATCCTCAGCTTGTACATAGCCTGAGGAGCTCCGTAAATCAAGCAAGATTAGCTCAAATAACATAGCACAGGCCACATTTTCTTCCACTGCTTAGACAGATGCTATTTCTCCAGCATCTCCACAAAGGAGGCACTGTGTACAAAGACAATTAGCCAGGCCTTCAGCACAGAAGCAGCCTCTGCTTTTATCTGAGGACATCTCAGACCAGGACAGCACCCCCAGAGTGGCAGAAGCCCTATGCCCTTCTACAGGTTGCTACCAACTGGCCCTTAACACCCAGGAACGGATGGGCCTTCCACAGCAGGTTCTGCTTGAAGTCACACCAGTAAACACACCAGTTATCTCTAGATCTTGAGCCACTTCAGCTAAACTGCTGTGGCTCCACCATAGCTTCTCTCCTTCCTCCAGGTAGTGATAATTCTTGTTTAATTACACCCTAAGCCCCCTTAATACAACTCCTCCTGTGTTTTAAGAGCAGCACCCAACACAGCCAAGCCAGGCCCACCTCAGTTAGCTACCAGCACATGGCACCCTTCTGTCAAGGGTGGGCTAGTTTTATCAGCCTGTTTTCCAAGCAGAGGAGGCCAAATATCGCTACTCAGCATCACTTCTTTTGTTAAAATGGAAGCCAAAAAAGCACCAAAGGCTTTCAGTCCATCTAGCCACACTCTCTCCAAGGCTCTGGAGAAGCCGCAGGCTTCACCACCTACCACCACTGTGGGATCACCCACAAACACCCTGAAGCGCTGGACACCCATTCTGCTTGGGACAGCCAAGCATCGGACTCTCTGTAACTAAGCATGCATACCCATTTTAATAAGTCATTTTATCCTTCCCCACTCTAGATTCTGAGCTCTTATTTCCTCAGACAGGATTTCCCTTGGCTCCAGGTCTTCAAGGAGAAAGAAATGGGGTATATTCAGCCAGAGTCCACTGAAAAACAGGTACCGTGGGAGGAAGGGAAGCCTGAGAACCTATTTGAATTTACTTTGCCGTTCTTTAAAGGAGCCTTTTAACAAGCCTGCAAAGAGGCAAATCTGCTCTCAAGTCCGGTGACTTGGAGGAAAACAAATCCAGCCACTTTGTGGCACCAGAACGTGGGATCCCTTCCTCAGATTGCCATTCAAGGAACACACAAACACCTACTAGTTGGAGCAATTGGTAGGTCAGGCTCCCTTTAACAGACAAGATGGATTATGCACACTATGCACCATTTGTTATTTTGCTGCCACTCGATCGGCAGCGTACCTAACACCACCAGCTTGTGCAACGGGCAGTTTACCCCAGCTTCCAGGTGTTTGTGTCAGAGGGGGATGACCCAAAACAGCTGAACGACCTGATTGCTCCAAGCCTCACATTATCATGTGAATGTTGATGTCCTCGGGAAAATGAAATCATAACTCCCATCGGTGACACATCGGAGCGATGGAGCGATTTCGCTGTGTGTTAGCGATTCCTTTGTAAGGCTGGCGAACAGCTGAGAGCTGCAGAGCAAAGAATCTGAACAACAACAACAAAGCTGGAAGGAAAGTGCTGCCTATTTATGAAACAAGTCACCAAACTGGAAGGCAGGCAAGCAAAGGGCTGCTCACGAGAAACTGGAGCAGAAACAAAATATTCAGGGGAGGAAGGGAAGGGGAGAGCCAAGGCTTTAAAAGATAAAGACAAGTGAAAGGACTAGAGACAGGAGGATAAAAATCACAACACAAGTGATGGGAAACCCAGAAAAGGAGGAATACAGCTCAGCGACAATAACAAGCAGCTCCGCACTGTCCCAGTAGCGATCATTGTGCTAGGAAGGGGCCCAGCACTCCAGCCCCAGGCTGTTGTGTGGGGAGGCAGAGGGAATCTCAGGGTTTTTGTCTGACAACGAGCTGCAGAACAACAAGCTCAGTTCACGGCGGAGCGGAGAGATGGAGAGAAGGAGGGAGCGCAGCAACAATAGCAGAAGAGGCTCTAGCTGGTGACGTAATGGTTGGCATCACTCCAGGCCAGAGCAGCCCCTGCTGCTGCCACTTTCTGGTCCCCTTTAGAGAAGGGGAATCAATTAAAAGAAAAGATGCAAACCAGTCCCCTAAGAGACCCCGGGGCACTAACACCCCTGGGAGGGCTGCAAAGGGGAAAGCCCCACCCGGGCACATCTCTGCACCCCCCCAACCCCAGACCCAGGGCAATGCGCCTGCCTGCACCCCCCATGCCACCCCACACAGCCTGCATTCAAGGTGCACCCCACCGCCCCGACGCTCAGATTTTTCACTCACACTTTTTTTGCTCATTCCCCCCCCCCCCATCCCTCCCCACCCCCAAGCCTGGATTCAATGCATCATCTCCATGCCTCCCCCCCACCAAACCTGGATTCAGGGCACACCCCTGCCTCTCCCCAACCTGCCCCAAAGCCTCCGCTGAGGGCAGACCTCTCAGCGCCCTCTCCCACCCCAAAGCCTGCCTTGAGGGCACACCTCCAAGTTTTGTAGGGGGGTTGAAGAGGAGCCTTTAGCCCTGGTGTCCTGCAGGGTGGGGGTTTGGTGTGTGTCCCCTCCCAAAAAAGAACAAACTTACCTCAGCGAAATAGAGGTTGAGGAGGCAGAGGCTGGAGAAGAGCAGGCAGCCGGGCAGGCAGTAGAGGAGCCAGTGGGCGAAGGGCTGCTGGAGGCGGAGGGCCTGCAGGGAGTTCTGCAGGTAGAAGGAGAAGAGGGTGGTCCTGAGGGCTGCCCAGAGCAGGCAGAGGAAGAGGCAGAGCGTGTGGTAGCTCAGCCGCCGCTCCCGGTAGTAGAGGAGCAGCCAGAGCTGCAGGTAGGCGAAGAGGAAGAGGGCGGCGTAGAGCGCCGTGTGGAGCACGGTCAGCCCCAGCTCCACCGCGTAGGGCACGGCGGCCCCCTCAGCCAGGGCCGCCCCTGCCGTCGTCGAGCTCATGGGGCAGCGGGAGGCAACGGCCCGCCAACGGTGGCCGCCCCGCCGCTCCCCTCAGCCCCGGCTGGACACCCCCATGCAACAAAGGGGAGCCTTCCCCCCCGCCGCCCGCCCTCCTGGCAGCGCCGCCCGCCCGCCCGCCCGCCGCCAAACAACTCTCTGCCGGGGACAATCAGCTGAGCCCGATTATTTGAGGCGCTCGCTCCTGACAGCGCTCGCTCCCCATTGGCTCCCCGCCGGCCCGCCCCCACCGCGCCCATCCGCCGCCTCGAGTGGTCTCCGCCGCCTGTCACTCACCGGCCCCCCCTCCCCGCTCCCATCGCCTCTTGCTTTTTAGGTTGCCGCCGCCGCCCGCCTCTCCCTTTTGCCGCCCCGCCTACCTCCGGCGGCGGGCGGAGGCACCCGCCCTTCCCGCGCTCCCGCCCCCGCCCCTCGCGCCCTCCCGGGGGCGGGGCGCGCGCTGGTGCCGGCGGCCGCGGGGGTGGCAGCGGGGTGCACGCTGCAGCGCGGTGCACGCTGCAGCGGGGTGCCGGCAGCTCCAGGGGCGGCCCTGGGGAGCCCCGAGCGTCTGGGGGCAGCTCCGGGGTCCCCCCCCCAGCAGAGAGCCTCCGCCTCGTGGGGTCGGCCCGAGCAGCGCTGTCGCTGCGGGGACAGGTCCGGGGTGCCTGCAGGAAGCAGGGAGGTCTCCTAGAGGGGTCCCTGGAGCTGTCGGGGGGGATCTGAGCACCCCCAGCAGCCTGCGGGGGTGTGCGGGAGGAGACCCCGCTGCGGTAGGTGCAGGTTGGGTCTCCGGTGTTGACCCTGCTATATGGGCAGCGATCCCTATGGCTGTAGGGAGAGCTCAGGGATCGTAGCGGAGACCCCCTGCCACCAAGAGATCCCACCGCTGGAAGGGCCGGGCTGGCACAGAGCCGCCAGCTTTATTTTTGGCATCCCGTTGCCAGTGCGTAGGACGAGGCCGCCTTGCGGATTCTCCAGCCGTGCAGCTGGGCCGCCGGCCTCGGGGGACTGCTGGGGCCAAGGGGAGACCTGGATGTGCGATGCTTTGCTAGCAGCTGTGGTGGAGGGACAAGGACTTCAGCTCAGGACACCCAGGTAGGTGACATCCCTAAGCCACCTTGGAGGCAGCTCAGCAATGTCCATCAGCACAGTGCCAGCGGCTTTCCAGGGACTTCGGGGGGCTGGTCCCTAGGGACAGATAAATGGGGGCAGCGGTGCAGCAGCAGTGGGTGACGGGTGCACGGGCATCGAAGCGCTCCTCTCCCAGTGCACGCAGAGGGAACGGCTGCAGCATGTCCCTCCTGCAGCCTTGGCTAGCAAGCGAGGCCCAGCAGGGCTACTGGGTGCTGGGAAGTGGGACCTGGAAGTGAAAATGAAAGTGAAACTCTCCGGGAAGTGGCTGGAGATGGGGCAGCGTGGGAGCATCACTGCAAAAAAACCAGCAAGGCAAAGCTGGGCGCTGGGCTGGGATGCGCTTTGATGTCGATGTGTTTCCCACCTCTGCTGCTGATCCTCGAGAAGGATCGCCGCGCTGCGAAGTGCTGCTCGCCGCAGCCGCCCCCGTAGGCACCCTCGTCCCCTGACTGCAGGCCCGTATCTCGCATTTGCCCTGAAAATCAGGCACTTCTGGTGCAGGGGGTCAGGCTGGGGGAGAGGCGACGGCGCAGAGCGGAGCTCCGTTATCATCCGACATGGTGTGCCAGATGTGCCTCTGGTTTTGTGAGCCGCCCCGGCGCGGATTTGCGCCACGGACTGATTACACAGCAATCTGCAACGTCCTTAAAACGCTGCCGGTTGAAAAGTGTGCCCGCCTGTGCACAAAAGGCCTGGCAACGCTCCGGCTTGAAACAGCGTTTGTGGATAAATGCAGGATAAATACCTCTGCAGCGAGGCTCTGGTTTCTGGCTGGAAGCACTGCAGGAGTCTGCTGGGGGTCCATCACAGCCTGGCTGGGAGACTCGTCGGGGTGTCCAACGCGGGTGGAAACAGCTTCCCGCAGCTGTAGGGTCACGACCACGGGAGCACACGATGGAGGGACACGGCTGGAGGGGCCTCGCGGTGGCAGCTTGCAAGCTCTGCCTTCTCCGCAGGCTGCTGGGGAGAAGGGACGGGTGGGCAATGCCAGCAGGTATTTCAGACCGATGATTGCAGGCCCATCCCAAAGCGATGGAGAACAATCTCAGCTCTGTCCCAGCTCCAAACGCTGGGGAACTGCAGCTTCTTGGCCTTGTTCAAATCAGCCAGGTCGAAGAACTTGCTTTTGGAAGATTTGAAAGCAGCTGGGTTGAGCTCTGTTCCAGCAAAACTGGGTAGTGATAATTAACCTGACTTGTCTGCTGCTTAGGAGAAAGCTGGTGCTGGCCACTTTTTCAAAGGTGAGCAGGGAAGGGGAGCGTGCAGTGAAAAAATATGCAAAACAATGCAGTATCTGGTAAGGAAGTGAGGTTATTGCCGGGCAGCCGTAGGATTCCATAAAATTACCACATAACCTCACCCGGGAGAAAAAGAAGACTTAAATATTGCTTGCCATAAGCAGTATTTCAGCAGTTGTCAGCGGTACGTGTCAACAGTTGTCAGGCGCGTGGCTTGGAGTGGCGTGGTCTTCTGATGAATTAAAAACCCGCAGGACAAACCTGGCCCCCCCAGGCGGTGAAGTGGCCACAGGGGGACGGTTTCACGTAGCGGGTTGTCACCGGAGAGTCAGCGTCACCCAGATATGCTTCGGTGGGATCCCAGGGATGCTTTCTTTGGTCCTCAAGAGCCAGTTTATCATCTCTTCAGGAGAAAAGAAATTTGCGGACAATACAGCTGTTGGGACAGCTTCCATCTTCAGACAAGCTGGCCGTAAGCAAGTTGGATGCATTTGGGAAGGGCTTGCTGGTCGGGCAGTGACGTATGGCTGGAGGGATTCACGTGGACCCGCAGAGCAGAAGGCTGGAACAGAGAGCTTTTCAGGGAGTTTTTCTGGATCCGCTAAAGGAAACCTGTGTGCACAGTCCAAAGTGCAAGAAGAGCCGTCAGCGTTATGCTCTCCCTTGCATTTTTCAGCAGCAGGCATATCTGGGCTGGGGCATCCAGCCGTGCCGGGGAGAGTGCTTCAGCCTGTTTAGCTTGCTGTAGCTAAGGGGTTGAGTCAGCCGCGCGTGGATTTGGGGGCTGTTATGTGTCCCCTCTGCCAGCAAAACTGGGAGGGCAGCATGCTGGTTAACGGCTGCTGGAAGGGCATCAAAGGCGGGCGAGCACGGCTGCCAAAAAAACGTACCAGCTGGGTGCGGGGTGAATGAACTGCTGCAACAAAAGGCCTGATCTGTGTCGATCATCACAGGAGAGGCTGAAGTGACTCCATTTCGGAGCATCCTAAATGCTCCTGGTTTAGGAACCTCTACCTAGGGAGTTAAAACTTGCTAACTGAGGGCTCTGCAGGCGGGAAGGTACCCATATGAGATAAAACAAAGGGGAAGCAGCAGTCTAACGTATTTGGACCAGACATAAAGTGTAGGTTTTTTGTAAGAAGGTAATTGATCACCGGGAGGAAAATACGCTGCTGAGGGATGCGGGCAGTTCTACATCACTGGCATTGAAGCCCAGGTTGGTCGTGTCTCTCCTGGGTTCAGGGGGGCCCATGGATGATGGAGATGGTACCCGGCTGGCTGTGCAGTCCAGGACAGTGGTTCTTCCTTGCCTTGTGTATCTTAAAAGCCACCCCACATCACCCTCCGTTGAATGAAATGTGCTGCAGCTTCCTCAGTAATAAATACAGGCGTCAGGGAAGGCAGCTGGGCTCACGGAGGCGATGCAGGGATCCCAGCCCGTGGTGACCACTGCGGCATTCCCAAGCAAAACTGAGGTGGCACAAGCAATTTATGCCAATCCAAGAGTTTGTGCTGGGTGTCTCTGGTGTATTTGGTTTCATTTTAGGTCATCTACAGTGGCCTTAACCACCTTGCCTGGCTCTGTCTTGGAGGTATGACAGTAAAAACATGAACCAGGTCTTGCATACCATCTATGCTGTGCTGGGCTGCCCCATGGCCCGTGGGCTTAGGGGTTTCCCAGCAGTTACACAGAGCTGGTTCACACATCCCTGGTATTTTCACACATCTCTGGTAATCCTGCCAGTGGCTGCGGTACGGGATTCTGGCTGTTTCCAACCCTATGGTGTTAATTTTCCGTTGATGGAAAAGAGGTGGCGGAGGAAATGACCTAAAAGCTGAATATTCAGGTTTGGGTTGATGGGGCACAGGGGGAAGCTGCTGGGCAGGACGGGGCAGTGAGGAGGGGAGAGGACATGGGTAGGGAAGGGATGGGCACGCGTTTTTGTGTAAAGGGCGAGAAAAGCACGGGGAGGAGCGGGGCCGAGGGTGGTGGGACAGAGTGAGGGGGCATGGGGAGGAGCGGGGGGTCGTGGTGGGGCAGACAGCGCTGGCTTTGGGAGGGGTGCAAGGAGAAGAGCACCAGTCACACAGGGATGCGGAGAGGGCAGAAGGTGAAGGCAAGAGCCAGAGGAGACATGAAGAGAGATCGGGGCTGGGTAGAGGCTGGAGTTGTGTTTTAAACTGCTGGCACCCTCCTCCAGGTATAATGCCGTCAAGTCTTTGAGTCATTGGAAGCTGCTCCTCTTGCCTCCTTGACAGTAAGCTCTCCCATTTGACCTGGGCTGGTTCCCACATGCCAGGATTGAAGTTATTTTTCCATCCTGCTGTAGCCAAGTTTGTCATTTAATAAACATCCCCCCCCACCCCACCCCGATCTCTGTCCCCTCTGTAAGCCAGAGGAACAGATGGGAGGGCAAAGGACCAGAAATGCCTGGCACTTCCCAAAGCTAGAAAGGAGAGAAGCGGAGATTTTCCAATGAAAAGAAAAAAATTCATGCCTTTCTCAGCTCTGTCTTTGTTCCTTTGTGCCGTTCAGGCCTGATGCAAACACCTCACCTACGTGAGAGGGAGGCTGTGGAGCCTGAGCGTGCCCGGCTTTCCCTAACTCCCTGCCCGTGGAGCAAGGCGGAGGGACTTTGCCTCCTTGTTTTTGAGCGTTTGAGTTTGGGTTCGTCACAGAGCAGCAATAGCAAGCGGACAGCATCTGACAGGGGCTTGGAGGGAATGACAGTCCATGGACACAGGGGCCTTTGTTAACGCAAACAGCTGCAGCTCATGATGCAAAGCAAACAGCTTCTACGCTGCTTCAGTTCCAGCTTTGGCTCATCGTTGATCAGGGACCAGCCATGCTCCAGCACACTCAGCCACAAAGACCAACACCTGAAGAGCAAGCTGTGAAGGAACCTGGTATTAAACAGGGGAATGAAGTGGGAAGAAGGTGTTTTCTCATCCTGTGGTGGTTGTCCACATGAAGCTCTCCTAAGCCTCTTAATCTGAGCAAGAAGAGTTAATCAGCTGCGGCCGGGCAGCCTGGGCAGGACTGCTGGTGAACCCTGGCAGCAGACTTGCACGCTTGGTCTTTGCCCCGTTCTCTGAAGCATCTCACAAATTTCCTTGGCTCCTTTCCTAACCAGCTCCACGTAGAGACCTGGCGCGGAAGGGAGGCTGCCGGGACTGCCCTGCAGCCCGGCGTGGGTCACGGCTTTGCTCCCGTGCCACCAAGGTCAGAGTACTGGGAGGCTGGACCGAGCAAGGCATGACAAGCCTGAGGAGTTTGCACAAACCCCTCTCCCATATGGCGTAGCTGAAACCTCGAATGACAGAGAGATGGTGCAGGCACCAGAGGAGGGCTCTTGAACCTCCCCGCATCATTTGGCACAGTCTGAAGTGGGCAATATGGCCCGTCCCTTTGCGAACACCTCTTTCAGTGGCACATATAAGGCTAGTGGCATCCTCAAAGCTTTTTAACAAGAATTGAGACAGTTTGGGTGGGTTTTTTTGTATGATAGGGCCACTGTTTTCTGCCTGCATGCGTAATTTCTGTTTGACTCAAAAGAAAAAAAAAATAGGGAAGAAAAACAGCCCTAAACTGAAAGCGTGGAGGGGCCGTGCACTTGCAAATACCGCTCAAGGAAAGGGAATAGCCTTTGCTATCATCTTTACAGTTGTCTGAATCACCTGCTGTTCTAGTGACTAATTCATGACGTCCTTGAGATGTTTGTGTCACATCTGGAAATTACAGTCACGCTGCACCTATCTAAACAGAAGACACTCGTATATAGGTTTGTGTATATATGTATATGTTTTTGACTTTTTTCCCCAGCTGTGACTCTCCCGTGCCTGTAGCCGATAACAGCCATGCCAGCCCAAAAGGCCAGATGGGTTTTTTCCTTCTCTCTTCTGCTCTTCTGTGCTTCTTCCATCCCAACGCAGGGAAGCGCGAGGCTGCTGCAGGAGCTGAGCCCCCAGGAGTATTTCAGTAGCCTGCAAGCCGGCAGAGCATCCCTGGCTTATTTCAGCCATAACGGTATGTATTTACCCGTATGCATAAGCCGGCAGAGCATCCCTGGCTTATTTCAGCCATAACGGTATGTATTTACCCGTATGCATTTACATCAGCCTGGGTTTTCAGCAAAGGCTTGTGTGAGGGTGTGTGTGAAAGTGGGCCAATGAAGAGGCAATTCTCGAGATTTTTAAACCCAAAGGGATTTTGAAGGGCTGCTTGAGCTCAGCTGGCAAATCTGTGTTTGTACAGCTCCAAGTGCTCCTGACAGGCAGAGACCTCCTGGGGTGGGATCTTTCCTGGCTGTGTCCCCAGGCACACTCCTTCAAACCTCTTCATTAATGTTCTGGATTATTTTCTGGACGTGCCGTGGAAGAGAAACCCAGCCTCCTAAGGAGTTGTCCCCTCAAAGGGGCTGGGTTTCGCTCCCATGGTACCTCCCAGGGAAAGGGGGATCCCTTGCATACAAGGGGACTAAGGGCTGTCAGGAATGACAGGGAGATCCTTGGCCTTGCCTTTCTTGTTCTGCTCCTTCATGACCCCCTGGTATGGTTTCCCAG
Organism: Nipponia nippon; assembly: GCF_047370975.1. Taxonomy (NCBI): domain Eukaryota; kingdom Metazoa; phylum Chordata; class Aves; order Pelecaniformes; family Threskiornithidae; genus Nipponia; species Nipponia nippon. The sequence continues at coordinate 28,616,032 of NW_028262302.1, forward strand.
AGACATCGGCATGGGCTGAGACGCCAACACAGCTTCCATGTCAGCACTGAGAGGCTGGCTGTGTTAGAAAGGAAGGTGGGGAGTCTCTGGGCATTTGTGTTGTTATCACAGAATCGTTAGGGTTGGAAAAGACCCTTAAGATCATCGAGTCCAACCGTTAACCCAGCACTGCCAAGTCCATCTATACCATGTCCTCGAGCACCGTATCTATCCGTTCTTTAAATACCTCCAGGGATGGGGACTCAGCCCCTGCCCTGGGCAGCCTGGGCCAGGGCCTGACCACCCTTTCGGTGAAGAAGTTTTTCCTAATGTCCAACCCAAACCTGCCCTGGCGCAGCTTGAGGCCGTTTCCTCTCGTCCCATCACTTGTTACTGGGGAGAAGAGACCGACCTCCACCTTGCTCCAGCCTCCTTTCAGGCAGTTGCAGAGAGCGATGAGGGCTCCCCTCAGCCTCCTCTTCTCCAGGCTGAGCCCCCCCAGCTCCCCCAGCCGCTCCTCCCCAGCCTTGGGCTCCAGCCCCTGCCCCAGCCTCGCTGCCCTGCTCTGCCCACGCTCCAGCCCCTCCATGGCCGCCTTGGGCTGAGGGGCCCAGCGCTGAGCACAGGATTCAAGGGGCGGCCTCACCAGTGCCCAGTGCAGGGGCACCATCACCTCCCTGCTCCTGCTGGCCACACTATTCTTGATACAAGCCAGGATGCCATTGGCCCTCTTGGCCACCTGAGCACACTGCTGGCTCATGTTCAGGCGGCTGTCAACCAACACCCCCAAGTCCTTTCCCGCCAGACAGCTCTCCAGCCACTCCTCCCCACGCCTGTAGCCTTGCATGGGGTTGTTGTGACCCAAGTGCAGGACCCGGTGCTGAGCCTGGTTGAATCTCACGCAGTTGGCTCCGGCCCATTGACCCAGCCTGTCCAGGTCCCTCTGCAGGGCCTTCCTATCCTCCAGCAGATCAACACTTCCACCCAACTTGGTGTCATCTGCAAACTTACTTATTGTTGCCCATAGTTAGTTTTGTTTCAGTAAATACCTTACTCTGGGTAAAAGCAAGACCATACGGTGTCAAGCACTGGCTCGGTGTGTGGCAGGAGGATGCTCTTGACCCTGAGGACCTGCAGCCCAGCCCAGCAGCACCCGTCTGACAAAACCAGTCCCAGTCCCTCTGCCCTCCCCAGCCAGCTCCCAGCCCCTCTGCCAGCAGCACACCACGGCTCCCTCTTTGCCCTGCTCATGTCTGCTCGCGTGTCCCGGGGATGTTTGCCTGGGGACCTTAGCACGCTGTTACCATGCCAGAGCACAGACAGAGCTTGCCCTGAAGGTGCTCTCATCTGCCTCATCCGTAAGGGGCAGGGATGGAAACCAGGGATTTTTTTTTTTTATTTCAGTTTCTCCCGGTGCCCAGCCCTTCTTGGAGCAGATTGAGCACTCGGCCGAGGCCCTCCAGGACTATGGCGTTTCGGTGGTGAAGGTACATGGGGATAAGGAGCGGGACAGGCTATTTCTGCAGGTCTTGCATGTGGACAGAGCTTCTCTTAACCCACCCTGGGGGCTGACAGCAGTGGGACCCCACGAGAAAGCAGGTCTTGGCAGACCAGGGCATCCCGTTTTATCCCATCTACTGCTTGTGGGTTGTGTCACACCTTCTGTCCGTGGGACACGGACAGGTTCCTGTGTCCCAGAAAGGTTCGATGTTGTGCTTCCAAACACAGAGAGCGAAGCAGAGGACTGGCAGTGCTGAGGACTGGCAGGGGCAGCCCTGAGCTGCTCCTGGCCTCCCAGCTCGGTCTCAGTAAACGAACCCGTGCGCTTTGATTTGCATTCATGGGGTGAGGGAACATTCAGCTACTCACGTTTTTCCCACAGATAGGTCTTTTTCATGGGAAACTCCGTGTACCAGGCTTGGCTGGCTGATCTAAGCACCTCCTGTGTGGGGTGCGTGGCGTTGCCCGGTCATTGCTGTGCACCCACGGGCATGGCACGGGGAAGGGTGCGATCCCCAGGGTGCTGCACAGGAGGGCATCAGCCCGCTCCGCTCGCTCAGGCGGTGGGACTTGCCCGACTCCCTCCACGGCTCCCTCCTGCCAGCTCAAACTGCCAAGAATGATGGATGGGGTCGGCTCACTTCTTTTCAATTTAGCGCAATGAATATTTCATATAAAGGGGTTTTTAGCTGAAACTTTATCCAGATTTAGGTGAGGGAGTTACAAATTCAGGCAAGTGTAATTAGATTGTAAGAAGTGCTTATATATGTGTGTGTATGTATTTCATTTCCTCCAGATACAGGCTGAATTTAATAAGCAAGCATTGATCTGTCACTTTGAATATGCTGGGTGGATCATAAGATCTCTTGATCCCGTCTGACCCAATTCAAGGCAGGCTGAGCTGGAGAGCTGAAGTACAAACTCCAGTCCCCAGCTCTGGACTCCATTTTATTGTCTTTTCTCTCCCAGCAGGTTCGGAAAGGCTGTATTTACCCCCTTGAATGGAAGAAAGCTGTGGTGCTGTATGTTTGTAGTCATTTGTGGAGCTGAATGTGTAATTACATGCTTTCAATGTCTAGGTTAATTGTCCCAAAGAGGATGTCTCAAGATACTGTGGAAAAGAAAATGCATTAAGGAAAGCCTACCTGTTCAGGTAAGAGGGATTTTCTGGGCACGAGAAAACGTCAACGCTCCATTTCTCCATTTCAACGCTGAAACCTTTTTCTGCCCAGAAAGCTCAGCTTTCAAGAGTTATTTAAAAGACGACCAGTATGGCAGGGAAATCTTTCCTCGATGAGGGACATATAAACCTTTAAAAACGCACATGTAAGCCATCTCTAAATCACAAGTTAATTTTCTATTTTGCTGTTGCGTGCTGTCCTTAAACCTCCTGAAGAGATTTCCTCAGACTGCACTGGGTCCCTGGGAGGCAGGTTCTCTGCAGGGCCTCAAAGCGGCCGTGTGTGATGAGCATACCGTTCTACAGCTTACCGTGTAGTTTGATTTATATAAAGTTATAAAGTAACTGTGCAGCTATTCGAGTTTAAGCTCAGTTTGGCTATTGTGCAATTAATGGATAAAGCAGGATGCTTTTCCAAAACACAGTACACTGTGATTGCTTTCCAGTGCAAATATTTGGAGGAAATGCTGTCAGCGATCAGAGAGATGTCTGCAGAGGGAGAGAGGAGCCACGAGGACAGCAGTGACAGACAGAGTTTAGCAAAAAGTACCCCCAAAAAGTCGAACACACGTGAAGTAGATGCTTTGTCCTCAGTGTGAAACCTCCCATCCCACCCCATGCTCCTCTGAGCAGCAGAGGGCTGTGCTGCTACACGAAACCATGAGGGAAATCAGGGTTCTTCAGTCCCTGCAGCCTCCCACCACCAGGTCCCCTAGAGTTACACTCAATTTTGGTTTTGGATCTAGTCCTAGAAAGAAACGCTCTTTGGTGCTCTCCCTGTTGGTGTGGTTAGCTCATCTGGCCTGGATGAGAAGGTTTAGCTCTTGGTCTGTCCATGGGAGAGCTGGAAGCTTCTCCATGTATCAGCTCCGTCCTTATCGACAGTTGTACATGACCCACAGAAACATTTCCTCTGGCTGCGAGGGTCCGCAGGGTGATGCTTGGTATACAAAGACCTTCTGTCAGTCTGTGCTAGGCTTCTCAGCAACAGTCCCCAGCAGCTGAATGAAATGGCAGTGACAGAGGTGGCTTCGCTAAAACAGCGTTGCCTGGGCACTTGGTCCTACGAAATCCCCAAATTCAATCCTGACGTTTTCTTGCCAGCCATACGTGCCAGCAGATATCTGGAAGTATTCAGCAGAGTGAAAATTAATTTAGTACGTGTAGCTAATCTTTCATAGTTTCTTTGGTGATGCTCTTTCTTCCCTCCCCAGAGGTAACATGCTGATCAGAGAGTTCCCCACCGATGCCTTGTTTGATGTGAATTCCATTGTTGCTAACGTTTTGTTGTAAGTACAGACCAGATTCATCTCCGTGAAATCATTTACTTTCCATTCTCACTTGTTGATATCAAGTGTTGCATAAATACAGACCCCACATATTCCAGAGCCTGATCTCAGCCAAGCAGAAGGCTGCTTCTCTCTTCGGTATGGTGTGACCCTGTTAAATCTATGTCCAGCACACATCTGGGCAGTTGTATTTGGCTGTAAATCTTCAAGCTGCCAGCAGGAAGCCGGAATTTTACCTTGTTTTTCCCATCACAGTTATGTGGCTGCAAATTTACTCTTGAAAGAAAGCAGTTGCTAATGAGTTTTTTCTGACTCCTCAGTGCCCTGCTCTTCAATGAAGTTAAGTACGTTGAAACACTGGCAGACCTTCAGAACATTGAAAACACATTGAAAGGGAGGTCGAACATGGTCTTTGCCTACGTACCAGCTACTGGGACAGCAGGTATTAACACTCAGCTTTTCATCTTTACTCTCCTCCCAGAGCCTTTTTTACTAAGGTGGAAGGGAGCTGGGTTTCTGACCCAAAATCCCGCCAGTGGAGGATCAAGGCAACCTGAAAGGGCCACCTAGACACAAGTTCTCCGCCTCTCTTTGTCTTGCTGTGTTTCCAAAGGGATCAGTTGCACCAGAAAAAGTTTTGCTGGGAGCACACAAACTTTCAGAGATGGACTTGAGAGGGAAAGCAAGCCAGCGGTTGCTGTCTTAATAAATCAATAAACCCATTGGCAGGTGTCTGGTTATGCAGTGGCATGGGTTCGCTTACACCGCCTGTGTGTTTGCTGGGGACCAGCAACTGTGTCTTCAGGCAGCTGTGACTTTTGACTGAGAGTTTCTGAAAGCCTGAGCCTTGACGTTTACAACGGGGAAAGGTGAAGAGAGAGATCTGGAGGGAGCTGAGATGAATTGGTCTTGCCTTTTTCTTTCCAGAGCACAGAGCTGTGATGGAGGCAGCTTTTGTCTATGGGACTGTCCACCAGTTTGTTCTGACAACTGAGGCAATGCTGTTGAAAGACACTGGGTATGTCCAAACACACACACACACCAGGTACGAGTTGCTCCCCTGTACTTTTTGCTCTACTCTTGGTTTCTCAGATTCCCAGGTCAAATCTGGGCTGGTATGAGGATGTTCTGCCATGGGTGGACAGTCAGATCTGTTTTGCTTTTCCAAAATCAGCTGCTGCTTGTGTTCCTGGACTTGAAGTAGCCATGCCGTTTGTGACGGTTCATCGAATGGGATTTTATAGTGGAAGAACCCACTGTCTCCTTTCTATAGCTGACTGGTCAAACCTCAGCCATGGGGGCTGATACAGCTGATGTTAGTCTTAAAACACTCAGCCTTGTGCTTTGCTGAGCAAGCCTGACCAGCTGAGAAGGGTAAGAACTGCTAAAATGGGTCAGAGCAAAGCTCACCCAGCTCCGTATCTTATCTCTGCAGTGGCCATAGGTGCTTACCAAGGGGTGCGAGGGAATGGATGTGTGTTGCCCACAGCCTCCCATCTTCTGGCAGTCAGAGGTTTCAGGACTCTTCGAAATGGGAGCTGAACCTGTATCGTGGTGTTCACAGCCACCAGAATTTTTTAAACACGTTTTTACTTTTCATCTCCACAACTTCTGGCAGCAGTGAGTTCTGCAGTTCAGAGACACTGCTCCCTGGAGTGTCGCATTTGGGCTTTGCCACCCGATGGCTTCCCTGGAGCTGGCCAGCTCAGGCTGTCCCCTTCCCACGCCAGGAGGAGCTGCATTAGAAGGGCAAGATCCTCCAACGCGACTTGCTGCTGATGTGACCTGCTGCAGTCAGGAAACTGAGAGGGAGAAAGGTGGGAGTATCACACAGCGTGTTGCATCTTCAGCAAAGCATTTATACAACAACTTGCCCGCTTTCACAGGTGACACCAGGGCAGGCACCAAAGTGGTCCTTCCCCGAGGTGCCATCCCATCCTTGCAGGATCATGATCAGGGGTAGCATTTTGTGGCTGCCACTAGATGGCACGGTTGTCGCTTGGACAGGAATTGGCTTCATTCTGCTTAAAGGAGAGTGGACACCAGCAGGCCTTCTCCTTAGCTGATGAAATGGTGGTAGCTTCACCAACATTCAGCGTTGGGCCCCTCAGCCCAAGGCGGCCATGGAGGGGCTGGAGCGTGGCCAGAGCAGGGCAGCGAGGCTGGGGCAGGGGCTGGAGCCCAAGGCTGGGGAGGAGCGGCTGGGGGAGCTGGGGGGGCTCAGCCTGGAGAAGAGGAGGCTGAGGGGAGCCCTCATCGCTCTCTGCAACTGCCTGAAAGGAGGCTGGAGCCGGGGGGGGTCGGTCTCTTCTCCCCAGGAACAAGCGATGGGATGAGAGGGAACGGCCTCAAGCTGCGCCAGGGCAGGTTTAGGTTAGGTATTGGGAAAACCTTCTTCACGGAAAGGGCTGTCAGGCCCTGGCCCAGGCTGCCCAGGGCAGGGGCTGAGTCCCCATCCCTGGAGGTATTTAAAAGCCAGGGAGACGTGGTGCTGAGGGCCATGGTTTAGTGGTGGGCTTGGCAGTGCTGCGTTAACGGCAGGACTTGATGACCTTCAACGTCTTTTCCAACCTAAACGATTCTATGATTCCATGAATAGCTTTCAGCCAACCAGGGTGGCAGGCTTTGAGGTCTTAATGCTACACCCTGCTCTTCCATAGAGAGATCTTAAAACCCTTTACAAAGAAGGTGATCCCTATTTTAGAGGTGGGGAACGGGTTGCATAAGAAATGTGACCTCCCAAAGCTGACCTACAGGCTAACACCAGTGATGGTATCAGAGAAGGAACCAGTAACCAGGGAACCATCCAGGCAACTTGATCTCACTGCTTCCTTTGGTGCAGCCAAAACCAATGCTGTTCAAAAGGCGGAATGTTCCTTATACAGTCTGTAAGATGTCATCAGTGAGGTAAAAGACATGAGGAAAGCTGTACTTCAGCTGTCTTCCTCCAGCTGGGGTCTCCACTGCAGTGGCATGGCTGGTCCCACTGAGAAAAGCTTAATTTGTGTCCTTCTTGAGCTAAATATTCTGGGATTGAGGTCATTTACACCCAGTGAGCCAGGGTTTTTATTAGATGTTCAGCACAATTCTGGAAAGCGCTTGGACACAATTCTACCTATCAGTAGTAGGGCTCTTGAAGAGGTCCCACAAGCCTGCCAAACGCTGAACTTGAGGATCATCTGCCCTGTAAAACACATCAGCAAACACGGTCATGGTCATTCTGTCAGGGCATTTTAAAACCCAGCAGTGGATGCCTAGCTCAGCAGGGTTTTTGTTTTCTCTCTCACAGCAATGGTGAGTCTGATGCGTCATCTGCTCGGCTGTTGTTCTGCCACTGCCAGCGGGCCACGGACTTGGCGCAGCCCTGCAGGAGGACAGCCATGGGGCAGACCCTGACGATGCTCAACATCCACAGGCACCTCAAGCTCATGGGGGCTCCTCTGGTGGTATGACTGGGGAAGAGGAGCCACTTGGGCTGTGCAGCTTGAGGGCAGCTGGGGTGGATGTGAGGATGAGGGAGGTGTGAGCAGAGGGCAAGGCTGAGCGTGAGGATCTGTCCCTTCCCCATGAAGTTAATGACAAAGCTCCCAGGTTGGGTCCAAGCAAGGAAGAAGCGTGGGACTGGACAGGAGCGACACTCTGTTGCACTGCTCAGCTTGCTCAGACCTTTCCAGGGAGCCCTGGCACCAATGTATGCTCCTCTAGTTGTCTGTAAGCACCATGAGTGGGAACGGGGTGGAGGTGCCCCTTGGACTTCACTTGGACATCTAGAATAGAATAGAACAGAACAGAACAGAATAGTTCAGCTGGAAGGGACCTACAAGGATCATCTGTCCCAACTGCCTGACCACTTCAGGGCTGACCAAAAGTTAAAGCATTGTCCAAGTGCTTCTTAAACCCTGGCAGGCTTGGGGCATCAACCACCTCTCTAGGAAGCCTGTTCCAGTGTTTGACCACCCTCTCGGTAAAGAAATGCTTCCTAATGTCCAGTCTAAACCTCCCCTGGATACCAGGGAGAAGGGATCACCACCTCCCTCTCCACATCCCCTCCTCAGGAAGCTGTAGAGAGCCATGAGGTTGCCCCTCCGCCTCCTTTTCTCCAAACTAGACAAACCCAAAGTCCTTAGCTGCTCTTCTAGGCTCCCCACAGGAGGCTCAGCACCCTGGGGAGTTTGATATCCGTCACTCATACCTTGGGGAGCACAAGGGACAGGAGGCTCCCTCCTATCTCCTCTTCCCAGCGGGCAGTGAACTTCAGCAGGCCTCCAGTTCCCACTGGTGACATCTCTGCCCAGCCGAAAGGATGGGTAGATGAGCTGGGAAGTGCCTCCTTCAGCCAGTCTCCTGGGTTAGGCACATGGAGGGAAGGCACTTCGTTAAGCAGCTCCGTGCTGTCATGAAGCAGCACGTCCGAGGCAGGAAGGGAGAGGATGCCGGCTCTTGCATGTTGCAGCTGGGATTTTCAAACTGCTCTGGGGAATGGATGCCAGGTAAATAAAAATTAACGGGGATTTGACATCTGGAGTTGCTAAGTCATAAAGAACATGCGTAATAAGGCCCAGGTTTTTAACAGGGAGGGTCATGACAGGTTGGAACAGTTTAACTGGGGTTGTGTGGGTTCTGCTTCAATGGATGTTTTAGAATCAGGGTTGGAGGCTTTTTCTTGAGGGTATCCTTATTTCTGTGGCTGGGGAACACATGGTGGCTTGGGCTGTGCAGGAGAAGAGCTGAGGTATCTTCAACAGCGTGGAGATGCACTGCAGTATAACCATGTCTCTTCTCCAGACAGAGGTTGCCGAGGACCCAGAGAAGGTTTCCACCGTTCACTTACAGCTTGGGCTACCGCTTGTGTTCATCCTCAGCCAGAAAGAGACCTACGAGGCTGACAGGAGGACAGCAGAGTTTGTGGCCTGGCAGCTCTTGGGGAAAGCAGGAGTCGCCCTTTTGTCCAGGTATTTGCTCTCAGGTGTTTTGGGGTTCTCCTTGCTTTTTGTGGTGTTTCTGAGCTCGGTTACCCCACCACCAGGGTGATAGTCAGTGGGCTTATTCGGATTGGTATGAGAAGCAGTAAAACTAGGTTATATCCTGCGAGAGAATGTCACATTTAAGGATTTGTCCAGAATCAGATTAGGTTGGTTTCAGACTGGCTGAAAGCGTAGAAATGTTTGAGTCTCTTGCTGACTTAGAAGTGGAAAAACAGTCAGGCTAAGAGAGATTTTGGAAAGGAAACCTCGCACAGATGGAAGGCTTGTATTACGCTCTCGAATTAAGGGCAGAAGGAGATGCAGTAAAGGAGGTGGACTATGGTGCTGGGTGCTGGGACGTGGCAGGGGTCTCCGCTCAGTAAGCGGTACCTCCTCAGTCAGTGAGGGGTCTCCGAGTTAGACCAGCACGCTTGTTCCCCAGGAGGACAGGAGACACGCTTGGGGCTGGCCATAGGGCAGCTACGCTGTGGGCATCTATTGGCTTCCTCTGCAGTTGACCACGGGGTGTTTATCTCTGCTCCATGGGCTCAGGCGTAGCCTGCGGGCACCAGACTGGCTTGTTTTTGCAAATGCTTCCATGGTGTCTTGCCAAAGGAGGTGTGCAGCCCCTGCAGGCATGGTTGCACGGCCTTTGGGGGCGTCTGCTGGCAGCCATGAAAATGGGAGGAGGTGGAGGAAGGATGGGTGTGGGCTCTCTTCTTCCAGCTTTCTGCCACCGTGGCACCTCCCTGCATGGAGGCGCTTTTTGGCTGTATTTACCCATGAGCTGCAGTCCATCAGCAGATCAGCTGCACTGGGATATGGCTACCAGTGCGTGGGCAAAGACCCAAATCACAGAAAGGGAATCCAAGCCCCTTGCGAAATAGGCATGTTATGCAGCACACGTGGTGTCAGTCCCACCAGAAAGTCACTTGGAGCCTATTTCTCCACCACTGATGCTGATTCTGGGTTTCTGCAAGTTCTCTGGGGCACTTAAGCACGACGCTGTGGGGACATGGTGCCGCTGAGAGAGGTGGGCTTGCCAGCCAGGCAGGCTGAATGGAGGGAGTGACGTTGCATGCCACACCATCTAATGTTCACTTTGTGTTTTGGAAGGGACCTCGTGGATTTGAACATTCTGCTCCGCTCAAACGTCGCTCTCAAGACACCAGATGAGGTTAGATGCTGGATTTCTTCATTGTACAACTCTTATTTCCCTATCCAGGCATGGTACTCTTGAGAGGTGTTGGGGTGTTGCTCTCCTCCGTTATTATTTGACAGCCTTCCCAGAAGCTCAAGGGGAAGTGTCTTTCCCTAGATGCACGCATGTATTTGGAGCTGCATGAGTTTGGCACTGCAGAGCAATTGTGCCTGCTTACAGGAGACAAAAGAAAGTGGTTATTTTGGGTTCAAAACGTAGGGTGGCATCTCTATTACACCTTAATGCAACGCAAGGTTGTGAACTACCTAAGGTAGTAGTCCAGGTGCAAATTCCCGAGATATTTGGACTTCTAAAGGCCCTTGGCCCCTTAGGAAAGGTGTTCAAAAGATGGGAGAGGAGATGAGTGTGAAACTAAGAGCAAGCTAAGAGCAAACAACCAAAGGTCTGCGCTGAACTGATGTAACCAAATGCCTCTGGCAGCGATCTGGGAAAAGGGCAGGGTGTAAGTTAAATGAGGTTGATCAAGATGAGCTAAACTCTGGAGGGACCTGACCCAGCTTGTGAGGCAAGACGGAATTCAGAGCTGACAGATGCCAGGGAGCACACATTGCCCCAGATTACCTGAACTGTCACACTGGTGATTGCGAAGATACAGGATCAGACCTGAAGCTGAGCGTCCCCTGAGGGCTTCCCCTGCCCTGGTGAGAGATGTGCATGTTGTGTTTCTCCTCTTAGAGCCAATGGGAGGTGCCAGCGGTTTGTCATTTCTCTCAGTTCATTATAAAATTCATTTTCTCTGAAGTGCCTCTCACTGAGACAGTGCCAGAACTGGTTTTAAGCCGACAAGGTCTCATTTCTGAGAAATACAGTTTACTCTTTTCTTTCCATGGGTTGACAGCCCATGTACGCTTGGGACCTCTCTTCTTCATTGAGCTCCATGAGATAAAGGACTTTTTGTGCTCGTTTCCCAGGCTGTGATGGCCTGCTCTGACCCAGCCTCACCCCTCCAGAGCGGGGACAGCCGAGTAGACCCCATACCTCCCCGCTCTCCTTCACTGTTGGGCCACAGGGCTTTTTCTCGCAGTGGTGGATCTGTGTTAAGATGCTGGGAGGTGGAGCGGGTGTTCACTTTCACCGCAGGATCCCACATAGCCCCAGTTTCTTCCTGGCAAGGAAAAGTCGGTCTGGAGTGAGAAAAACTCAAGTGCAGGTGAAATTGTGTCAAAGAAACGCATCACAGAAGCTCTCCTGTTTGGCAGCTTTAGGAATCTGTTGACATATCCCAAAAATAAGGAGTTGGGTGATGGTGCCCCGTCAGCCTTGAGTTTGGTTTGCAGACAGAATAGGCAGAGGATGATGTTTTGCACCCACTGATTTATTCTGTTTTCTTTAGGGAGTGCCAATCAAATACCTGGTCTTGGAAGACACTGATGAAGTTATAAAGCTGGTGGAAGACAAGAACAAAGTCAAACGAATCCAGGAGGATGAGGAGGAGAATGAGGAAGATGAGGATGAAAAAGAGAATAACAGTCAAGGTGTGCAACTAAACAGCGAAAAGCTGATTGCCATCAGATAGGACATGCACTCAGCATCTGCTAGAGACAGCAAGCATATGTGAAAGCATTAGAGAACGCTTTTGCAAATCCAAGGCAAACCATCCCAGTCACGTCACGGTTGTACAAAGTGGCTCTTTCATTCTCTGCAGACCACTGGCGTTTTGTGACAGACAGGCATAATTTTTAGGGGAAACACCAGGGAAGAAAAGCAGCACCTGTTAGAGGAACAGTTGCAGAGGGAGAGGGATGCTTCTGCTTGATTGCATCCAGCTTCGGAGGCACGAGAGTTTAAAGTGCACCCAACGCTGTCTCTTCAAGCATCAGATGAAGTGTCTCAGAATTATCAGGCCCTTTGGAACGGTTTGAGACATGTTTTTCTGAGAGCTGTTCCAGACTTGCCTTCCCCAGGGAGAAAAGACTAGCCCTTGTAGTGCTTCCTTGAAAACGCATTTGTTTTCCGTACAAAATGGGGTTTGTTTTAAAAAAAAAACTGGTGCAGGATCCTAGAGGAGCCAACGTGCTTAAAGAATAGTGTTCAAATCAGAGGGCACAACTGGTGGGAGATGGCATAAGTGCATTTCAGTGAGTTTGTATGTATGGCTGTGCCTCCATCCCCCATGCGAGGCAGTTACTTACCCCCGCTGACGGTCACCGTGTCTCTGCTGGGAGGCGCTGGCTTACAAAAACATGCAGATGGGGTGGCACGGGGGCTGCAGTTCCCCCTGCCCTGTCTGCGTACCTGTGTTCATGCATGGCTGTGGATCCCTTGCAGATATTCAGGACGATCAGGTGGTGGAAGCGGTTTCCAGGGACAAGAAGCGAGAGCTGCCCCTGGAGCAGATCCTTGTCCTGACAGAGGAGACTTTCCACTCTGCCCTCTCGGAGACTGCCCGGACAGTGGTGCTGTTTTATGCCAGCTGTGAGTATGAAATGTGGCCTGGCTGTCCCTTCTCTAAGCTTGCCCTTCTCACCACGCTTTCTGTAATATGGTGATCCTGTAGGCAAGTTTAAACAATAACTAAGTGCCGCATCCTGCCCCATGGGTCTCCACCCACTGTTAGCAATGAGATTAAATCAGTTCTTCTCAGTGATTGATACTGTGTGAAGACAGTATCTCTCAGTATAGAAGATACCAATGTTCATAGGTTTTTAACCTTCATTTTTTTCATTTAACCTTCATTTTTTAACCTTCATTTTACAGGGACCGAATATAGGACAAGAGGGGAAATTGTGGTCTCAGGGGCTCATGGGACAGCCTAGACAACCTGGTTGCTGTCTGCTCCACAGAAGCATAAAGTCCCATTTCCCTTATTTCTTTCAAGTCTTTCAGAGCTTGAAACACCTTAGGATGCAGAGAATCGTAACGTGACTTTGTCAGAGAGCAAGGTGGGGCTGCTCTGGCACCTGTATGTTCCTCAGAGCTGTGTCTCTCCTGTGTTTCAGGGGAGGCAGTGTCCCTGGCAATGCTGCGGTCTTATACCAAGGTGGCCGATCACCTGAAAGGTAAGGTGCCACAGGTCTGAGTGCTTTACAGGTGGCATGCATCTGCCCTGGCAGTAGGAACCAGAAGACTGGGAGGATATTGATGGTACCTCACTCCCTCACCCAGAATATACTCATTTTTTCCCCTCAAACTCTTAAGGAAGGCATACCCACATCAGGTTGCTTAGGAAGAGTCCTTTGTTTCTTATTTAGGGATCTTTGCAGTCCATTTGTGCCTCTATAAAGTCATGGGACTGGGCATGCAGCCTTCTGCCATCGCGTTATGTTGTGGGTGTAAACTGGTACACACCAGCTGCCCAAACTGCCGTGCAGCTGAGATGGTGATGTTGGTGGACACAGTGACAGCATGATGGATGATGGTGATGATGATGGTGATGTTGGTGGGCACAGTGACTGCGTGATGGATGACGGTGATGATGATGGTGATGTTGGAGGGCACAATGACTGCGTGATGGATGACGGTGATGATGATGGTGATGTTGGAGGGCACAATGACTGCGTGATGGATGATGGTGATGATGATGGTGATGTTGGTGGGCGCAGTGACTGCGTGATGGATGATGGTGATGATGATGGTGATGTTGGTGGGCGCAGTGACTGCGTGATGGATGATGGTGATGATGATGGTGATGTTGGTGGGCACAGTGACTATGTGATGAATGCCCAAGAGCATGGGGAGGGCCAGGGCAGAGCACCAGTGGCAGTGGGTGACACAGGGTGGGCTTTGGAGCGAGGAGGGACAAACAGCAGGCACTGTAGCCTGCATCACAGAAACAAGGTCCTGTTTGTGCCCCTCAGTCCTGCACAGACCAAGGAGATGCACTACATGCTGCACAGCAAATCAGTGTGCTGGGTGGCACGTCAGATCTCCTGTCCTTGGAAGTACTTGATTTGGAAAGGAGCAGGAATTGGCCGTGGCTTTGGTGGAAAGTGTGACAGACAGGTGTGGGCAGGCCCAGATCCACCGGGGCAGGACAGTGTCAGAGGAAGAATTCAATGATGGTGCCTTCAGGGCCTGGAGACTGGCTTAATTACATGGGAAGTCTCGCCGGCGGCCACAGAACTCCATAAATAACATGTGACGGTGAAGAATCAGCAACACTTAAAGACAGCACGCATCGAGTAGTCTGGTAGTAGAGGCAAGAGGGAGTGATCCTTCAGAGGGCCTGAGCAGTTCCTGAGCAGTGTAAGCCCCAGTTCAGCTTCACTCAGGTCTTCAGCCCCATCCCGCTCTATGGTTAGTGGAGAGAGATGGGTTCTTCCGCACATCCATCATTCCTACGTGGGCTGAACCGCTTCCAGAGATGCTTCTTTCTTCCCCTGGCTGCAGGGGACGCTCAAGCGGCTTCATCCCCAACTCATTGCAGCACGGTGGGGAAGTCGTGTGGATCTGGGCGAGAGCTGTTCTGGCACCCCTGGAGGTGGCTGGTACCTTCTCTTGGTTTTTCTTCTTTGTCAAGGCTCATTTCTCCTAGTGATGGCACTTTCCTGGGACTGGGCACCGTGTCCTGCAGAGCGCAAGCAGGATTGAGGCTGAGCTCTCAGCAGTGGGGACACGTCTAGAGTCTACAGGGGACCCAGCCAGCTTTCTGGGAAGCAGATGCAGTGGGAGTTGCTTACAAGAAACCCTCCTGGGAATGCGGTGGACAGTGCTGTGGTTTGGATGAAAGTGGTTCTGCATTCATAGTTTGCATGAAGGGAAAGTCACCAGCAGCTTTGATCTGGACTGAAATCCCAGGAATAAACAGGAAAGCTCGGGGAGGGTTGTTTTTGTTAGAGATGTTATGGTTGTTGATGGTTTGGGGTTTCTTTTAGACTCCCCAGCAGTCAGACCAGCTAGAGGAGCAACGTGGGAGAGTCGGGATGAAATCCTGCCTCTTCCTGAGCCAGTGGCCAAACCTTGGCTGATTCTGCGCAGCCAGGCTTTCACCATGTGTTTTCTGAATCATTTGATAACAATCTCGGTACATGGAAGCAGCCACAGGCAGATTCTGAACAGAGATTAGGAACTGATTCGGGTCAGGGCCTTTCCTCTGTCATCAGTGAGGTCCCACCAAAGACTCCCAGGCCAGATGTGACCTGTGGAATGACTCCAGTCTGCTTTCCCTGCTGCACTCTCGGAGAGGACGGAGAATGGCTGCGTTAGTGGATCTGGAGATTATTCGTCTCTGCTGCTGAGGGAGCCTCAGTCACGGGCAGGCTACCAGGGGAGCTGGAAGACCTAAAAGGATGGAGGTCCCCGTTATGGCCAGGATGAGGGAAGATACAGCAGTGCAAGGGACAAAAGTCTGGATCAGGAAGAAGATCTTGAGCTATGCAGGACTGAGAATAAAACATGGGGTATGGCTTTGGGGCAATCTCTCAGCTCTGGAATACCAGAAGCGCTGGTATTCCTGTCTGCTTTCTAGGGTGGAGCTTTCTTCCGAAGGGCTGCGAAGCCAAGACCAGCTGTCTGAGGCATGAATCACCCTCTCTAGAGGCACATTTTGAGTTGCAGAACCAGGTCCCGCTTTTGATGCCAATTCTTTGTGCAAAATGGCACTGAGAATAGGCCCTATGAGATCAAGCGCAAGGGAATGGAGGAGGCTGGGGACTGGAATGACCCTGTGAATCATCCAGTAACAGATGTTCAGCGGATCATCACAAAATTAAGTTTGTAGCCCCTCAAGTGTTTTCCCTTTGTTGAGAGATCCAATCTAGCAAGAGAGGAAGAGAAGCTTCTCTGTCTTGCCGAACGGAGCACATTTTCTGCTCGTGCAGCGCAAGCGTGCCGTTCTCACTGCCGCCGGGGCTAACTGCTGCAGCTCTTGTTTTCTTTTGCAAGATGTGGATTTATGGAAGCAGCACCCCTGGGAGAGAAGAGGGTGTGAAGATGAGACAGTGCTGAGCATTTCTTAGGTGTGTCATTGCCCTTTTTTGCAAAGAAGAGAGGAAACCAGTATCTAAGAAGAGCAATATACTGTGATGAAAAACCGTTCTGCTTCCCTCTTCTATGCTCGTGGAGTCTTCTGACCAATGACTTCCAAAGACAAGGGTCTGAAGTTCAAAGGCATGAAAATCACGGGTGTGATTTAGCAATGTATATTCATGGAACCTAGATCTGAAGTAAGGATTTAGGTGTCCATTGGGTGATGCTCTCCAGGTAGTCGTTTCCCATTCCATATTGGATTCTTCCTCTTGAAGTGCAGCACTTCATACATAATTTACTTCTCTTTCATGTTGTAGCCTTTGGACCAGCTCTTCAAGTGAGCTGTTTCTAATGCCAGTCCTGCCCTCCAAAGGATTAGAAGTTTAAGGGATTCTTGATTTTTCTTGTTCCCTATAGCACTGATGATTTGTCTTGTCCTGGTTGTATAAGACTCCTAGGACAGAGGTTCTTGCCGTTGCTGGTTTTAGTAGCACCTAAAATCACGGAACAGTAGGATCTTGTGTTCCTCTTTCACCTTTTTTCCCATCCAGTAGCTCAGCAGTGGCCACAGGGCTGAACAGTTTTGCTGAGTTACTCAACTCCTGAAACTGCTGCTCGTTCGGTAATTAATTATCTGATGCAGATTGGGATGGGAGAGTGATCATCCTGTACAAGGTGTTCCTCAGGCCAGATGGGGCTCCTTTGGAGCACTTTTGGTACGTAATCCCCCAAGGCAGTAGTATCCAAATACTAAAACTCATATTTGAGGGACCTTAGAACAGCCTTGCAACTCGATTTTAACAAGACATCAAAGCCCTATTTCCATGTCATTATTTTTCGGAGTTGGGCAAGACACAAGATTATGTGGTAACAGATGATGAGAACCAGCTATACTGGATCAGAGGTGTGAAATAAATCCAGGGGTAGGCTTTTAATCTGAGATGTTATTTCAGAGCCTGGAGAATGACACAAACCATTTCTGCTCTCATGAAGTGTTTTGACAACTCCTGGCCGGCTAAGTGGAATTGCAGACCCTTAGCTCCGTGCTGCGGCTTGCTTTTTCTGTACATGAGTTTGACGCAAGGCAGAACAGCAGCAAACTCCTCATGTGAGCTGCAAAGCAGAACCTAAAGTGAGGGTTGCAGAAAATGGTCCAGTGGGATGCCAAGGACATAGGGATAGGGGATAGGAACACATGCTAAGGTCACCTCTGCCTTCACCCTTGCCTGTGGAGATGCCTTGCCCATCCCTGTCCGGCAAATTTCTAACCTCTGATTAAAAGCTTTCCACAGCTTCGCTGCCAAAAAGACTCAGCTGTGCTTGGTTCTCAGTAGCTTGTTTTAATATTTGGTCAAACCGCCTGGCCTGGGAACGGGTTGTTGCTTGTCCTTGCCCAGCTGGCAACAGAGAGTGATCTCACTGTCACCTCCAGAGCAGACTTTACATGTTGTTAGATTTTATTGTTTCTTTCTTCCAGGCAATTTCCAATGAAAAGAAACACAGCTCTTTGGGGTTTTCCACAGGAGGCATGTCTTCCAAACTTCTCCAGATTCTCTCTCATCTGCTTAAGCATTTCCAAAAGCACGTTTTCCCAGCCTGACTTGCTGGGCTCTGCAGAGGTCTCACCGGGACAGGAGAGCATCGTTTTCCTCCTGTGTCTTGCAAACGGTGTCAGGAGTTCATCCCAGAATGAGCTTTGCCCTTTTCTGCAGTGCTGATGGTACCTGCGCATCCTGCTTCTCATACAGAATGCCTCTGGTGTGACACTTTGCCCTTCAAATTGCTTTCTGCCCCTCTGGGCTTGGGATCATTTGCAGATTGGATGTGTGTGTTTTATTCCATCGGCCAGGCCTTTAATGAAAATAGTGATCAGAATCAAGTGAAAGTAGTGATCAGAATCAGACAGAGAAGAAATCTTGGCTGGTTTGATCTGCTGTATGCTTGAGAAATCCTCATCACCTGCCCTGACCCTGGTTTCTGAAGGACATTGTGATGATCTGCCTCCATGTGTCTGCTTGTCTCTAGGTTTCACCCCATCTTTCCCATGTAGCTCATGAACCCTGTACAAACAAGTTTAGGGAAGGCATGAAGATTTCTGAGATATGGCATTCCTGCAGTGGGCACGGATGACATATGGCCTGAGGACTGTACGCAGCCCTGCTGTCCTTGGTCAAGCCTGCAAGTAGGTAGGAGGCAGGTTAGGCGAGGCTGGCAACCAAGAGGTGGTGGCTAGTGAAGCCAGTGATGGTTCACCTGCCAGCTGGTTAGCACAGGCTCAGCCGTGGACCGGCAGCAGCATGTGCTGGTCATCGCCCAACCTGCAGATGAAAGAAAGGCTGATAAGGAGATGCTGGAGCTGCAGGCACTGTGTCTAGGGCTCATGGAGACCATGCAGGGAACCAGCCTTCATTTGTTTCACTGCTTATGAACCCCTGGAGTTTATCACTTTGGTGAGACCCGTAAAAAGCTTTTTTAGTACCAGGAACCAAAGCTGGACTGACTGCTCTGTAATTCCCAAGTGCCCTCCCTTTCCCTCTCCCTTACCTGTGAGACCCCAGGTTCTTTCTTAAGGTCCTAAGGTACCTGCTAGTGGCTTGGAGATGAGCAGCTTGCATAGGTAGGATAGGGTGAATGCCATCAGACTGCCAGCTTCTATTACATCTATCGTGTTTATGTGACCTTTAACTGCTCCTTGTGTATTGGACTCCATGCTTGAGGTAGAACAAACACTTTTCAATACTGGGCACCTTAATAAATGAAAAACCCTTGAATGCATCAGCCTCCTCCATGCCAAGCTTTATCTTCCCTCTTTCCTGTAAGTAAGGGCCTGTGTCGTTTCTTTGTCTTGGCCTTATTCCTGAGGTATTTCCAGTACCTTTCCTTACTGCCTTTTATGCTCCTGGACAGTTGCCTCAGGGTTTCATGGTATTCCTTTGAGTAACCAGCCAGATGTGAATGTCTCTGGGAATTTCCTTCTGAGAAGTGCATCCTACCGCTTCCCTGAGTTTATTCTCTCCGTAGTCCGTAGTTTGGATCAATCCACACCTGCTGGGTGTCTTTAATACATTCACAGGCTGGAAATAGTTACTATTATGCTCAAAAGTGTAAGGCATATCCATGAATGATTTCAAGAGGGAGACAGCCTGTACTCAGAGGAATTGTGTATTCGGGGCTGGATTTTGACCTGCTCACACAAAGCGGCATTTGACTCCAGGAGTGGTCCAGGAACTTCTCAGCGGTAGCCCGCCTGGGCTCGCTCCATGTGCATGCAGTACATTAGGATCCAGCCCTGTAGGATGCACGCCAAAGCAAATAGGAGCTCTGGCAGCGTTAATACATATATATCTGATAATATCCAAAGCAGCTCACAAAAAGCTCTCTTTTTCAACCTTTTTTTTTTTTTTTTGCATGTTATTTATACGTATTTGTTTTCCACTCTAGGAATGCAGGGGGTTTTGCTCTCTCGGGTAAACTGCTGGGACTGGCCCAGCGTTTGCACAGCGGAGAATGTCACTCAGTTTCCTACCATCAAGATTTACAAGAAGGGAGAGCGAGCGGTGATGTACGATGGCATGTGGGGGACCGAAGAGCTGACCAGCTTCATCATGCTGTAAGTGTCTGCTAATGAGTTCCCGCACAGTGAGACTGGCACAGCTGCTGGGTGATGTTCTGGATACCTCACAGCCTGTGTAATGGAAATCCTTTTTCGAAAAATAATGTCAGATCTGATTGTAGACCTGGTTTGGAAATTAGCTTAGTAACTTTTTGTGCTTTTCAATGTCAGGGAACATCTGTTCTTGGACAGTGCATCCATCTGTTGTCACTGTCCCTCTCTCTTTGCTGGAATTCCTTCTGTTATTTTTAATGGGGATCCCAAGGCTCTCAGAGCAACCAGTTTGGCTCAGGGCTGTTCCCTCTTCCCCATACCCAGCTCAGGTACCTGTCTGTGACTAGGCGTTGTCCGTTCTTAGAATCATAGAATCATTAAGGTTGGAAAAGACCCTTAAGATCATCAAGTCCAACCGTTACCCCAGCACTGCCAAGCCCACCACTAAACCATGGCCCTAAGCACCACATCTCCCCAGCTTTTAAATACCTCCTTCCCAGGCAACTGATTTTTTGTCTCTAGTGAGGCATAACAGTGGTCATATTGGGTTGGGGCATTGCTGGATTGACGTTGCCCTTTTGTCTCTTCATCCCAAAAGTGAAGAAGGCGGCAGCCCATGGTGTTTCTCTGCCTCTCCGTAGGAGCCGAGTTTCCTGCCCTCTGAAGCTGGCCACAGTTGATGAAGCAGAAAGATATTTAAGAGGAGAGTTTCCGTCTGAGCTGTCATCCTATCACCACACTTCGCTTCTAGGAGTATTTAGCACAGCCACGAATGAAGGTTAGTGTGGTATTTGTGGGTTAAGGACTCAGCTTCATTGCTGATGGGAGAGGGATGACTCCAGGTGCTTGGAAGTTCCTCCGTGTTTCATTTTCTCTAAGCGTGTGTGCTCACAGCACAGCCTGCCTGGCACCACCCTTTTTAGTTTTGCAAGAAGAAGATAGCGGGTGATTCCAGATGTGGGACCGAAGGTCCGTCTTCTGGCTCAGAGGACATTCAGCTGCCAGGCACGTTTACTGCACCCAGCGTGGTAGCATCTGACAGCCCCGACAGAGACTGAGACACGGTGCTTGGCGCAGTACAGACCAACAGTGCCCTGGGTGACCTGCCTCTGCAAAGAAATTTTTGCAGATGTCCAGTCTGAACTTCCCAAGCCGCAATTTGCCTGTTGTCCCTGTTGTACCTCCTGCCCCTTACCGTGAGGAGTTTGGCTCTGTCTTCTTTATGAGTCCCCTTCAAAGTAGTTGTAGGCTGCCATTAAATCCCCTCTTAGCCTCTGACTGAACGAGCCCAGATCCATCAGCCTCTTCTTGTAGTCCATGTACCACATGTCACAACATACCCTTTCTTCAAGAAGGCCCTTTCCACTATTGGATTGATAATTATCTTGCTGACTTCTCCTCCTGCAAATGTGGTAGTCCCAGTCCTTGCAACCAACACACAATTCAAACCCTTTTTTTAAAAAAAAAAAAGCAAAGCAGCAATAAGGTAAAATACAAATTTCTTACATCAGAAGGAATGAAATGCGAATAACTCAATGAAATCCACATGCGGACTTGGAAATAGGTAGGCACAGCCCCCAGAGTGGTGGACATCAGCTAGAAATGCTCAGCAAAGTTGCTGGAAGGAGTGTTCTGAACTTGTTTGAATTTGTCTCACTTTGTAGTCTCGGTCAGTATAGTCCTGGCCAGCAGCTGAAATTTGGAGCAGTCACGCTTTCCCTCCCTGGCCTGCTGCACAGGGTGCAGCTCCAGTAGCATTCGTTGCGTGCCGTAGCTGTCACCCAGGATCCATTGGGTTTCCACAGCGTTTCGAAAGATGGGAAAATTGACCCGAGAGCTACGGTGATATTTCGTGTGACAATCATACAGGTTAACAAGGGAGAGGGAATGAAGTCAGGCTGGAAAGGCAACATCATGTCATGCTTCAGTCAAATCCGCAGTGGGGAGCTAGGACCTTCCAACCCCATGGTCTCTCAGTTACCAGCTACCCCTGGGAATTACTGCATTAAAAAAGGAGAATTTTCTGATCTGTCTTAAGATCAACGTTTCAGATTATTTTTCATTTTGAAGTTCTGTTGTGCCTGTAAACTTTGGTTAAATGCAAACCAAGCTACTTTCTCACATGAGGAGGTCCAGAGGGAATCCACTGTGCTCAGAGGTAAAGACAAAATAAAATGTCTGGAACCAGCCAGAAAACACTTGGGCGGTGTTCACCGAGCCAGCTGACAGCTAATATGCCTGCCTTCTTCTGGAGGGTCTAGG
Source organism: Nipponia nippon (assembly GCF_047370975.1). NCBI lineage: Eukaryota > Metazoa > Chordata > Aves > Pelecaniformes > Threskiornithidae > Nipponia > Nipponia nippon. The sequence continues at coordinate 28,637,942 of NW_028262302.1, forward strand.
TCTGTTAAATATAGCAGAAAATCTTGATCTCAAAAAACCTTTAGCCCATTTCTGCCTGGTTTTCATCAGCTGAGCTCCAAAATCTCCCCTCTATTCCACATCTTCCACTCTCTGCAGTGGTGGAGCCTGGATTAAGCCCCATGAGAGGACCTCGGGCAACACGGGGACGGTGAGAGGGGTTCATGGAAGGAACCTGCCTGGATCCCCTGGACGCGTGAGCTCAGACTCTTTCCTCTGTAGGAGAAGCTAATTTCCTTCCGTGCAAACAAGAGTCTTGGAGGTTGCCAGACAGCTGGGTGCGGAGCCCGCAAGATTGCCTCTTCCCTCGGGGCACACTCAGTCTGCCGTCTGGAACGGCATCCGCAGCCTGGGGTAACTCAGCCGCAGATGCCGAGGGAGATGAGGTACGGGGTGCTCTCACCGCCTGTAGCCTGAGGGGTGGTCCAGCGTCAGGTAGAGCGACCCGAGGGAGCAGAAAACGAGCCAGTTGTTCTGGCACCAAACCCAGGCCAGAGCCAGGGAAACCACATTGCTGCTCTTATCAGCCTGCAGACTTATCTGGAATTTCCAATGATTTTCTCACGGCAAGAATTCCTGTTCTAACCTGAACCAGCAACGCGCTGTGTCATTGCCATTTCTAGTTAACTGAAACAGAGCAGCGAGATGTCCAGTTAAATAAAGCCCTGGATTTTTTCCAACGCTTTGCTTCAGAACTGCATTAAGAAGCCCTTCAGTGGGTCTGAGCTAAAAGAGGCTTGTCAGAAAAATGGTAATTAAGATTTATTGCAAAGAAGTGAATGGCATTAGTAGAGCAATGAACGAGCATTTTCCTGGAAACTTGAAGAATTTATAGGAGAGAAAATTGTTTGCTATGCAGAAACTGGAAGCATACTTGGAAGCAACACTCTGTCCTAAACCATGCAGCAAATGTTTAAAAATATACCTGTGTTCTGCTAAGCTCTGGTAACATCGTAGGGCTTGCGAACATTGGTGTAAACCCAGTGAAGAAGGCGTGCAAAGATGCTACAGGTGCTGCCGGAGAGCATGGTTTCATGAGATGCCTTCTGCTAGAGGGATAAGGGGTTGTGCGCAGATCCTGCCTCTGAAAACTCTACAGGAGCTGTAGGCCCTTCCTCATCTGGCAGATTTATTCCTTCTTGTTCCCAAACGCTGCAGCGAAGCTGCGCTTCTGCAATTCCTGGCCACTGTCGTGGAAGGCGGCTGGGATTCCAGCTCGAGGCATGTGCTGCAGTGCATGATCGGGCCCTGTGGGGAATTAAAACCATGCTCTCAGGGGGAACTAATTCACTAGAAAATATTTAAATAGCATCTTCAGAAGTGCTTCGTGGCTGTAGTGGAGCTGTGTGAATTTGGGGGTTTCTTGCACAGAGCTAAGAGACCATCGCTGTGAGGTGTTGAGAAATGAAGGCTGGTGCTTGGCTCTGGGTCTGGAACAGTCCCCAAAGTATGGAAAAATCTGGAAGTGTGATAGGGAGGGAAGATCTCATCAGGAATGACCCTGACGAAAGGAGTAAGCCTGGACTCTGCTGAAGGTTGTTGTGATTTAGGAGAGAATTCCTGCAGCCAGGGATGCTGCAGGGCAGCGCTTCAACACGGGCTTACGTCTCAAGTGAGCCTTTAAAGTTAAATGCCTGTAGAAGTGCTCTCCTGAGGAAGTTTGGATGTAGGCCTGCTCTTTCCATGCCAGGCTGTGTCCTTTAGTGCCTGGTGGCACAGGGCAGGCTGATGGTCTGCCCCATGGCCTTTTCTTCAGTAGCTGGGACACGGACAATTCACAAGGGGTTTGTTGGTGAAGTTCTCCGTGATCCTCATCAGCTGGTCCTACAGGTTGCTTTTCTTTCGACACTATTAAAATCGAGTGACCAAAGAGCTGCCAACCAACGTCAAACCCATCCAAAGGTGGTTTCTCTATATCACAAGATGAACCAGCCAAGCTGTGTCACCAGCTTTGTTGTATGTGTGTTGTTTCCTACAATGTCTGAAGCCTCAATGAGCCACTCCTTTAAGGATCTAAGCTTCCATTTGGCAAGGAAAATAAAGGAAAGTTTGTGGTCCCCGTGGTTCCAGGGCAACACAATGGAAAATACAGCTTTGAGTGTAGCTGGAAAGCAGGAGGCAAGGAACCAAAAAGTGACCAGTTGTGAGCCAGCCTCCGTCTATTGAGGTCTGAGTCACCGGTCCCAAGAGCTTGGGCTGGCCAGTTGTGATATGACGGTGAATGTTATGAGGAGCACTAAATAGTATCTGAATGAGGTCTTATTCAAGTTTTAAAGCAACATATATCATGGCTGTTTCCGAGATGTAACCTTAACTCTTGGGAAAACCTGACTTCTCCAAAGAGTGTGATTTCTCACTCTCCTTAAGTCGGAAGAGCCTTTTTTGTTGCTTTCGATTGCTCAATACAAAGCGGGGGGGGTGGTGGTGTTGAAATCCACCCCATTTTCACCCTACCTTTGGCGGCAGCAGTTTTGATCTCTGATCTCTAACTGGATTTTACAAGCCCGCGCACTATGGCTTGCACATTCTCACAAAGCTTGCCTCTCCCATGGATCCAGCTGCCTAAAACCGAGGATGTTTTATAAAGGCACAAACCAGCTCTGGAGTCAGCTTCATTTTGGGGTTCTGCTCTCAGTCTCTCAGCACGGATAAATTCAGCTGTGATGGATCAAGAGAGCCCCAAGCCAGTCCTTTCCTCTCCACCTCTGCCTGCCCTCGCTGGCTCGGTAAGGCGAGTGGTGCAGCCACTGCACGTGGGTTTATGCCGAGCTGCGACGGCGGAGGTGCTGCCCTCTCTTTGCAGCTGCACAAAGCGGTGGAGCTCGCTGTTTCTGCAAGGCATTTAGCTTTTTGAGCCTCCCTGTCCTTGCTGGATGCCTGTAACAGACCCTGCCTGCTCTGAGAAACTGGATAAAACCAAAAGACGCTTGGGGGAGAGGTTGCTTTATCTGCTGGGCATTTAGCAGTACTCCAGTTAAGTCATCTTCAGTCATTTCCAAAAGGTCACTGGGATTTATAAGATTTCTATTTAAAATTACAATTTATCTCCTGTTTCTAAGAACACCTATGGACTTTAAGTCCTTAAAGACATTTCATTTTCCGTCAGTGCCTCTGTCATGCAGATCCTGGAAACGCAGTGCTGGTGGCTAAAGAGCAAATACTGTTCTCATAATAGGAACTTTCCTTCCGATCCTTTTGGCCGCTGCCAACTCCTCCTCCCGTAGCCTGCGGCCATGAGACGCATCCATTTCTCATGAGCCTCTAATCGTAGTTTTGTTCCCAGCTGACAATGTGCTGTGGGAGGGTGTTCTGTATGCAGAGAGCCATTTGGTTTCCAGGAGGAAGCTGACACTTCTCTTTCTGTTGTTTATTTTTGTATCTTTGGCTTTTTTACAGCCAGGAAAGCTTTCGAAGAGGCAGGAAACATCTTAACTGGCCATGTTACAACAGGGATGTATTTTGAAGATGATGCCTTGGCTTTGTAAGTTGTTTCTCTTTTTCTTTGGTGCGAATTCAAACCGATCTGCATTTAGCAAAAGCCAATGCCTAGAGCAAGTGTTGCTGGCCATGCAGAGTGCTTAGCAGCAGCCCCAAACAGCTACGAGTGGCTTAGTCCTGTAGAGACATAGGTCAGGTTTCAGCCAGAGAGAGAGGTAGCCCTGGCTCCGCCACGGATTTACAACCTGTTCACGGTCAACTCATTTAGCCCTGGTATAATGAACTGTCATCTCCCTTCGTGCTGTTCAAGTTCACTCCAGGTATTTTTGGTCCTCCAGCTGTGCCAGCTCTCCATGCATCTGTTGGGTTCCTCATACAAACAGGACCAAATTTATAGGGGGAAAAAAACAGGCTGGAAAGATGATACCTACCTTATAGCTAGGATCAGTGTGTGAGGTAGAAAAAACAGTTCTGGCCTTCTCTTTCCATCAGGAAGAAGTGACGAGTTGTTACTGGTCTTCCTCTTTCTGCAGTCCCTTCACCTTCTCAGAAGTCTTACGAGGAGCGGCTGAGGGAGCTGGGGGTGCTCAGCCTGGAGAAGAGGAGGCTGAGGGGAGCCCTCATCGCTCTCTGCAACTGCCTGAAAGGAGGCTGGAGCCGGGGGGGGGTCGGTCTCTTCTCCCCAGGAACAAGTGATGGGATGAGAGGGAACGGCCTCAAGCTGCGCCAGGGCAGGGTTAGGTTGGATATTAGGAAAAACTTCTTCACGGAAAGGGCTGTCAGGCCCTGGCCCAGGCTGCCCAGGGCAGGGGCTGAGTCCCCATCCCTGGAGGTATTTAAAAGCCGGGGAGATGTGGCGCTTAGGGACATGGTTTAGTGGGCCAGATGGGATCCACCTGAGGATAATGAGGGAGCTGGCAGAGGAGCTGGCCAAGCCACTCTCCATTATTTATCAGCAGTCCTGGTCAACCAGGGAGGTCTCGGATAACTGGAAACTAGCAAACGTGACGCCCCTCTACAAGAAGGGTCGGAAGGAGGATCCCGGGAACTACAGGCCTGTCAGCCTGACCTCAGTGCCGGGGAAGGTCATGGAGCAGGTCATCTTGAGTGCCATTATGCAGCAAGTGCGGGACAACCAGGGGATCAGGCCCAGCCAGCATGGGTTTATGAAAGGGAGATCCTGTTTCACTGACCTGGTCTCCTTCTATGACAAAATGACCCACTTAGTGGATGAGGGGAAGGCTGTGGATGGTGTCTACTTGGACTTTAGTAAGGCCTTTGACACTGTCTCCCACAGCATTCTCCTGGAGAAGCTGGCTGCTCACGGCTTGGATGGGTGCACTCTGCGCTGGGTTAAAAACTGGCTGGATGGCCGAGCCCAGAGAGTGGTGGTGAATGGAGTCAAATCCAGTTGGCGGCCGGTCACGAGTGGTGTTCCCCAGGGCTCAGTACTGGGGCCGGTCCTGTTCAATATCTTCATTGATGATCTGGATGAGGGGATCGAGTGCACCGTCAGTAAGTTTGCAGATGACACCAAGTTGGGTGGAAGTGTCAATCTGCTGGAGGGTAGGAAGACCCTACAGAGGGACCTGGACAGGCTGGATCGATGGGCTGAGGCCAACAGTGTGAGGTTCAACAAGGCTCAGTGCCGGGTCCTGCACTTGGGTCACAACAACCCCATGCAACGCTGCAGGCGTGGGGAGGAGCGGCTGGGAGCTGCCTGGCGGGAAAGGCCCTGGGGGTGTTGGTTGACAGCTGCCTGAACATGAGCCAGCAGCGTGCTCAGGTGGCCAAGAGGGCCAATGGCATCCTGGCTTGTATCAAGAACAGTGTGGCCAGCAGGAGCAGGGAGGTGATGGTGCCCCTGTACTCGGCACTGGTGAGGCCGCACCTCGAGTACTGTGCTCAGCGCTGGGCCCCTCACCCCAAGGCGGCCATGGAGGGGTTGGAGCGTGGCCAGAGGAGGGCAACAAAGTTGGTGAAGGGTCTGGAGCACAAGTCTTATGAGGAGCGGCTGAGGGAACTGGGGTTGTTTAGCCTGGAGAAGAGGAGGCCGAGGGGTGACCTTATTGCTCTCTACAACTGCCTGAAAGGAGGTTGTAGCGAGGTGGAGGTCAGTCTCTTCTCCCCAGTAACGAGTGATAGAACGAGAGGAAACGGCCTCAAGCTGCACCAGGGGAAGTTTAGGTTGGATATTGGGAAAAACTTCTTCACCGAAAGGGTGGTCAAGCATTGGCACAGGCTGCCCTGGGAAGTGGTTGAGTTTCCATCCCTGGAGGTATTTAAAGAACGGATAGATACAGTGCTCGAAGACATGGTATAGATGGACTTGGCAGTGCTGGGTTAACGGTTGGACTCGATGATCTTAAGGGTCTTTTCCAACCTTGACGATTCTGTGATTCTATGATTCTTGTCTCCCTCCTGCAAATATGGTAAAGGCAAAGCCAAGGCTTTCTTGGTCAATTCGTGATTGAATAAGAGCATCAATTGTGGCCCTAACTTGAAGCCACATTGGAGCTAATGGGATCTGAGCACGTATCAGTCCGGGCACTTAACTGTGTTGTTAAGACTCACTCCAGCAAGGGGCAAAGTGCTTTGGATTAGACCGTGAGAGCTGCTTCAGTGCCTATAAATGCAGCTAGATCCAAGGGGAATCTTCGGCTTGTCCTGGCGTCTCATTTCCATCAGGAATTACCTGTCACGGCAGAGTTAAAAATCCCAGAAGGTCCTTGGCCTGTTTTCCAGGTGTGGGTTTAACAGCCAGTAATGCAACAGTGCATTATTTTCATTAGTTTCTTACAGAGGGAATGCATCTCTAGCGTGTCTGATGAGACGCGGGCATTTTTGTGGTATGCACGGGGAATAAAAGCGCAGATATCTTGGTAGTACATCTCTATTAACCAAACTGTGCTCAAAGCAGCAGCCGTGGTCAGGTCTTAGAGGTGAGGCAGTGCTGGGCTTGTTGAGCGCTGGGGTGGGCAACCGCTGGGCGATGGCAGGCACAGAAGTCTCAACCAGCAGCATCAGGGAGAAAAACCTGACCCCCCAAGCTAAAAGACTTTTATTCCCTGAGGATCTCAGCCCAGCTGATAGAAGGAAAGAAAGCAAAGGAGGGCAGGGTGATCTTACAAAGCAAGATACCAGGAGAAAAAGCCTGTGTTCTCTCGGCAATGACACATGGAAGAATCCACCTCCATCCTCCTGCTCCAGCCACGGTCTGCAGCGTGCTCCTGTTTAGTTGCAATAGTTAATACAGTTTATACAGATATTCATTCTGCCAAGTTTGTCTTTTGGCTGTGATTTGTGGGAGAAGCTACTGTAGATGGTCGTTTTCTCAACTGTAAGTAGAAAGTAAACACTTACAGGAATTCCTTATGCAAGAGCCAGGCTCACTTCCCTTCTTAAGAAAAGCAAAGCCATTCTGCTAAACGCTCAAGGAGGAAATGCTTGTGGCTCCCAGGTCACGGAAAGCTGAGTCCCCTCTACCCAGAGAAAAAGGTATACAAAATACACAAAGAATGTTGTTAGCAAAACTGTTTGCTCAGCAAGCACCTGCTCAGTTGGTAACTAACGGACAAAAAAAAAAAAGTGTTAAGGAAGAATTGCTTTGAATGAAGTCGTTATTTATTTCTCAAATACTTCGATGTCATAGATTCCTGCCAAGTATTTGTTTGCAGATGTTTTTGATTTAAATGCAAGTCTCTCATTACCCATCGAATGCCCCTGCTATATAAATAGAAAGCTGTTGTAAGCAACAATACAACCACTTGGTACCGGTAAGATGAGAAGTGATTTCAGGGTGGACTCTAGCTATTAGATGGGGAATGTGTTGGTTTTCTGGCAGTATATAAGAAACGCCCTTATCAAAGGCTGCTGCACAAGTTGATGTATTTAGACATAGGGTGCAAGAGTCCTTATCTCCTCTGAGACATGACCAACCAGAGTCCCTTTAAAACCTGTGCAATTTTGAGAAGTTAAAAATCCCTGAATTTAAAACTTTTCTAGGGTTTTACCATTCTTAATCAATGGCAAATACAGGTTAATTTGAAAAACACCAGAGAGGAAAGTTAAGGACCTTCCTAATAGATCAGAGGATTCCCAGCCATGACCAGAAGTGCAAAACTCAACATCCTTGACTGGTGGAGCTTGGGAGTCTGGGCAGAAAGGGGAAAGCTTAGCTCAGGGCCGGACTGACGAAGATAAATTAAAAAACGCAGAGGGTACTGCAAAATGAAACCGAAATGGCTCGGATAAATCCAAGAACAGTTTAGCAACAGGATTCACAACATTTGAAGGCCTCAAGGAAGTCCAAGGTCATTCATTACTGCTGCTCTTTATCAAGACATTAGTGCAGATCTGGGGTGCCGCTTCGAAATTTGCAGTGGGTGTATTATTTCCAGACAGATATTATTTCCAGTTCAGCCTATGTATGAGCTGAACATCATGGAAATGTGTTATCTGCAGTTCCCTCCACTTGCTTTGTCATTGGTGACCTAAAACACCAAATGCTGAGATTTTTAAAGCAAATTTGAACAACTCTCCATCCCATCCAGAATTGCTAAAATAAATGTCCAAACTGAACTTGCCTGAGCAAACCATGGAGGGAAGTGCAATGGGTTGTAACATGACTTTTCTATGAGCTGCCCTTCATTAAAAATAAGTAGTTCGTTCTGCAGTAGGCTGGGTCTGCGTTGCATCTTTCTCATAGGGGAAAAAAAAAAAAGATGGACCAGATTACTTTTGTAAAAGGAATCAAAGGCTTTCCACCTCCGCACCTCCACAACCCAAAATGTCCTTACACCTCACTCACTTCCCCAGCAATTCTGGTGTCTCAGCCTTTGAAAAATAAGCTCCAGACACCCCCAAAAAAAACTGTTGAGGCAGCTGACTTCCTCCGTTGCGCCCTTCCTCTGGGCCCTGACGTCTGCAGCCTTCAGGACCGAAGTTCCTCAACCTTCCAGAAATTTGCTCTCCCATCTTGGTGAACCCTCTGCCCTTTCATTGCTCAGACTTCTCCTATTTTTGCTCTTTCCACCTTCTCAGCTTTTCTTTAAATACCCTTAACCTTCTTACCAGAAGAACACTGGGGAACAAAGGATGAGCTGGCTTCTCCACCAAGGCTCTGTCTGTTGCTCTAATGTGGGGCTGGACTTCAACCTGTGTTCTCCAAGCCAAAAATCAGATCTCCTGGAGCTTATTTTGTGTAGGTTGGTGTCCCACGGATGGAGTCTAAGACCTTCTGTTTGCCTTGGCTTGGGAGGCAGAGCAAAGCACTGGGTGGGTGTTTGCACCACCTAACCTTAGGTGTGAAAATGAAAGAGAAGTGCCAGCAAATAGTTTAGACAGTGGTGTTTTGGATTTTTCTTATTATTTAGCCGCTGATGTCTTTTTTCGAGAAGAAATTGCTGCGTTTGGTGTATATATTTAGTGTCTGGTACGAGCTGGGTAAGTGCTTGTTTCAGAAGGGGACGAGGGAACACGTCAGCCCTGTCTCTCCCCATCAAATCAGGACTGTGCAGGGGCTGGAGGGGATGGGGAACGTGACCCTTTCCATGCCTGTGCCTCTTTCCCTCCCCTATCCCTATCCCGGTATTTCACCGTGAGGATGCCAGCTCTGCGTGCAGCAGATTTGGTGCGCGCCAGACCCCCCAGCCAGTTCTTTCATCCCTCTTTTTCAGATCCCGTAAATACGCCGTGTCTCCTCCAGCCCTCCTCCTTTCCAGGAGCGGAGGTCAGAGCGTGGAAGGCATCGCTCTGTCCAAACAGAGCGCGCAGGAAATGGTGCAGATGATCAGATATGAATTGCTGGACGTTTTTGTAAGTAAAAAAAACCCCAAACCAAAAAAAGTGTCTTTTTTCCATTGAGGTCATTTGCAGAAGCACTGATTATAGCGTGGAGCTGTGCAAAATAAATATGTTTGCTCATTATTTCTATCATGCTGAGTTACGTTTGTTTTTAAATTTTATGGCTTGGATCAGACAGTCTGGACAGAAATCTGCTGTTTGCTGTGTGGTCTCGTGGGAGTCGATGGCCTGGCTTGGGCTCATAGGCACAATGGTGGCTTTGCCTCTCGTGGGGTCTGCTCCCGGCCTCTTGCACTTGCCTTTTGGAGACTGGTTCTAGCCATAACACGTGGAGCTGGCCTGAGCTGGCCTTGCTTCTGCCTTCTCTGCTCACACCCCTTCATCTCAGAGCCCACAGCTGCTCATACAGACTTGGCTTGCGATGGGCAGGGTTGGGCGTAGACATCTCCGACGTGCACCAGGAGCCCAGCACCCACACTTGTTTTCGAGCTGCTTACATTCAACGTGGACCCTACAGCCTTGCTTAGCCCCTGCATCCCTCGCATAAGGACAGAAAGTCTAATTTTGTCCTGCTTTCTCCTCCCCGTAAACTCCAGCTTCTTGTTTTGATGTCTTGCAGCCAGAAATCACCGTGCAAAATCTGCCCCGCTACTTGCAACTCAGAAAGCCCTTCCTCATCTTGTTCGGCGATGGTGACATCAGTCAGATGGAAAGCAAGGAAATGCTGAAGCTGGCAAAAGGAGGACCCCAGCAAGAGTTTGTGGCTTGCTGGTTGAACTTGTAAGTATGTAAAAACCTCTTTCCGTTAGCTTGATCTTAGCATTTCAGGGCAATAAAAAGCTGAGTCTGCGATTAGTGAAAACACTGTCTAGCTGGTGATGTGATGGCTGAAGTCATCATGAGTTGGGAGAGCAAATCATTTAGCAACGATTCAGTATGCGTTCTGGGCAGCTGCAAAATTGCACGACCAAGTAAAATTAGTAAATGTTTAATTGACTGCAGAAATCATTTTCAGTAGAGTAAAATGTTCTCAAAGATACTGCATGGTAGCTTGACCCTGGCTCTGGTGTTATTTGTATTTTTGTCACGTATGGGAGAAAAAAAGTAAATTTGCCCTCCTGGAGTGTCTTATGGTCATTTTTCCATCGGCAATTAGAGGGAAGCACAACAGGGCAATTACTGATTGTTGACTGGGAGAAAGAAGGTTTTCAGAAGAAGGGACAGCCAGAAGAAGCCCCATAAGGCAAACTTAAAAAATATTCAAGAAACAAAATGAATCCAGGAGCTAAGAAATAGGAAGTTGTAGGAGAGGGGATTTTTTTTAATCCTCCCCTCCCTAGTTGTGTTTTCAATTTTTAGCCTCTGTTTGTTTTGCCCGAGCCCACAGACACCTCACTGTCTTAATCATAATGTGCTTTGAAGTCTGGGAAGCGCCTCGCAGCGTGGGCTGAAGTTCAGCTAACGGGGAATGCACATATTTTCAAAGAGAGGACCATTTGCTTGCCAGTAATGCACAAGAAACGAGAACCCCTGGAACTTCCCCACCTACACATCTGCCTTTGCTCTCCTTTCCTGAGAAAGAAAAAGCTGTCCTTTGTCAGAGAAAAAGGGCATTGCCACAAAAGAGGGCAGAATGTGGCTGTTGGCTTGGAAAGAGTAGCACAGTCCTAGAAAGAGGACCTCATTCCCATGGTGAGAGCCAGCTCAGACCTTGAGCATCGCTCTCAGCCCGAAAATAGTGCCGGAAGGACTCAGCATCTTCGTGTGCTCGCTGTCCCTCCATCTCGATGTCCTCTTTTGGCTCGCTGTGTCACTCGGGGAAGTTACCCTTCCAGCTCCTGGGGCTGTGGGGAAGCACCCAGCAGCTACCCAGGGGCCGGACCGCCTGAGCACAGCCCTCTGCATCACCTCCTGCCTTCCCATCCCCTCGAACTTGAGCTGGGCTGGAAGGAGCCGGTAGCTCTCCCTGCAAACAGGGGTTAACCACGGTGGGCTGCAGGATCTGTCCCGCTCCTCTCTCACCTGTTCTTAAAAACTTGCGGTGAAGAACATTTCACACCCTCCTACAGAGTTTGCCCCAGCTCCTCCTGCTCGAGGATTTATTTATACATCTAATCTGCTGTCCGCTCCCTCTCCGTTGGACACTAATGGCTTGCTTAAGGCATTGAGCTTATAAATAACGCGGCGAGCTTCTACAGCTGTCCCATAGGCCAAACTGTGTGCTTTGCTGGATGTGGCCCAAGGGCTTTGGTGCTCGCTTGGCTCTCAGTCCTGTTGTTCTGCCAAACCACTGGTGAGCAAATTGAATCTCCTCTTCCCACCAGGAAGAAGACTCCAGTGGGACGCGGGGTCCTGAAGGCGTACTTTGCCACCGTACCTTCGCTGCCTGTTCTCGTCTGGGTGAACCTTCATGCCGGGGGTCAGGTATTCAAATTCCCATCAGAGCAGTCCATCACTGAAACAAACGTCTTGTCTTGGCTGGGGAAGTTAAAAGCAGGACTGGAGATTCCCAGCAGTAAGTGGATCCGCGTTTGTAACATTCCTAAGCACGCACTGTTAGCTCTGCTCTGTTTATGAGAAGATGCTACGTGCAATAGATTGTCCGTCCTGGAATTTAATGATGGAAAAACTAGCTATGCCAGTTTGGAGAAGTACAAATAGTCCAGCCAGAAGAGAATACCCGCACTCACGAGTTTGCTTCGGGACTGTTTAATGTTCAGAGCCAAGCGTGAATAGTTCTGAATTGACATCTCTTCCCCGCGATAATCCCCAAACCTGGCTGTGCTCTCCGGTTCTTGCGAACAGACCTTCTTAAACACAGCTTGCTCATGAAAAATCTCCTGACTCCCAGCTCTCAGCATAAGAAATAGCTGCTCTTTAGGCTTTTTCCAGCACTTTTTTGGACGGGGGAGGATAAGGAAGCTGGCGCTTTGCTGTGGTCTTTGGGTCCATAAAGGGTTGGCTTGTACCGTGAAGGTTTTCACTGCATCCCTCCTGCCTTGATCAGCCCGCTGAAGCTTTGGAGGAAGGCAGCAGAGATGTGCGTTCCTCATGTGTTGTGAGGAATGTGCCACAGGGATCCTGGGAATTGCCGGCTGCCAGCCTGCTCCAGGCTCCGGAAAGGTGATGGGGTTGAGTCCGCCTGATCCTTGTGAATTTTAAAATGAGCCTTTCAAAGCAGTTATTTCCAAGAGCCTGGTGGGGTAGGGTGTGTAGGCTCTCACTGGAGCTGAAGACGCCATTTCTCACCCACACAGAACCCTGTGAGCCAGCCGTCCTCCCACACCGCTTTCCATCGCCACTGCTAAAGGCATGGGGCTGTCATTTAGGTCTCTGGATAGGGACCTTAGCTTCGGGGGTGTCAGAGGGGTGAGCTGATGGCTGAACAGCTCACTGCACCGACCACAGGCTGTGCCAGCCATCGCAGTCTCCTTCCCCAAGCTTTTAAGTGCTATGAACCGTGTGATCGGTCTTAAAAGCATAAATTAATGAGCATCCTCACGTAATAGGACCGCTTCCTCCCCGCGTAGACGGCAGTCTCCCCGCACTGCTAATGGCGTGACAGTAATGCGCAGTCATTAACACGCTAAAACATCCCCCCGCTGGCGGGCAGGCACCCAGTGTGACCTTTGCAGTGGGGGTGTCTGAGGACAGAGGGACCCCCATAGCCTTTGGGGAGCCTTGGCCAGCTCCCGTAAATATTAATGCACACTTGGCTGGTTTAATTTGGCTGGCGTTATTAGTTTTGGAGGAAAGAGGGTGATCTTTAAGAAACCATCTTTAATTTTGCTTGCACTAGAAAAGCAAAAAAAGCCATAATTCCTTTGAAAAGGAAATGTCTGTGGAGTGGGGCTGCGTAACTCTTCACTTACTAACGTGGGGCTGTGTTCGCTTCTCAGGTACCTTGTCTGAAGAAGACTGGAAGCCGCCTCTCCCTGCGTACGACTTCCTCCAGATGATGGAGACAGCCGTGCCCGAGCTTGCCCTCCACACGTCCCACCACCGCAGGGACACGTCGGAGCGGCGCCCGTCCGAAAGCCCGGGAGGGGACACTGGTGTCCGGGAGGAGCCGTCCCAGGAGACCAAGGCAGAGAAAGTCGGGTCCCCTGGGAGGGACCTGCGGGGGACAGCCCCGAGACTGGCGGCAAGGGAGAAGCAGGGCAAGAGACACAGTGAGCTCTGAGAGCTGTGGAAGATGTGGGACAGTACCCAGAAAACCCTCTCACTTTCTGAGCCCTCCGTGAGCCTTTACACCAAGGAGAGAAGTGCTTTTAGCTGAAAATTAATGGTGAAGGGATAAAACAACGCCCTAAGTCTCAGTGTGAGTTCCCTGCTGCAGTGTGCTGGTTGTTCTGCGGTGGCTGTGGTTTCTGATGCCAGAAACGTGTCCGTACCCCCCACACCTTGGCATTCCCACTGTTGGGATTGCATTTCACAGCAAGCAGTGAGAGCGGATCTGCAGGGAGGTTGCTGCGAGGGACCTCAGCCCGCCCCGTAGCTGGGGGAGAGCCGGGGTGAGCTCACCGCACGCTGGAGGCTCGCCCGCACAACGAACTGCGCTGGAAAAGTCGGATCAGCGCAGCCTCGCTCTGTAGTTTCTATATGTCTCACATAGGTGCTTTTGGTTGCCCCCGAGCAGGAAGGGGTGAGTGATTCCAGGATAAAAAGCACATTTCTCTCCCTCGCAGTTGCAGTAGCGGCTCTTCTGATGTGTGTTGGCCAGCCCCGCTCTCCAAAAGCGATTACCTCCGCACTGTAACTATGTGGAGCTGGGAGGGCAAGCATGCCACCCTCTCCAGGGCTGCTTAAACTGGCACCCCGTTGTGTTTACACCTGGCTTGTGAAGGGAATTCATGAGCGTGTTCATCCTTGCGGGTAACAGGAGTATCTGGTTAAAGCAGTTTTATTACAAAGGCCAGAGCTCAGGTCATCACAACAGCCGTGAATAGCCGGGACAAAAATTTTCCAGCAAATCCCAAGGGCAGGCAGGTTGGAAGATGGCTTTGCTCAATGCTGGCATTTTCTTGGTTACAAGCCCGGGGGGTTATTTGCAGCCTCGATTTTTCTTTGCTCTCAGTGACAGCAGTGAGGTTGGTGCTTTCTGAGCTGGGGACAGAGTGGGGAGCGAGGTCTACAGAAAGACCGGCTCTTTGGGAACGAGGGGAGGGAGATGAAGGCCAAGGCTGGCAGTGCTGGGAACAGGCTATCCAGATGTAGGATGGAGCTGCTTCACATCTGTACCTAGATGGGGAGATGCAGGGCGTGGGGAAGGGGCTTTCCAGCCTCTGCTCATCTCCTAGGGACAGCAAAAGGTCTGTCATTCCTTGCTGGAGGACCTGAGCCTGCAGAACATCGGATCCTCCTCCTCATGGCTCTGAAGTTACTGGGGAGGGGAAAAATGATGGTAAGGAACTGCTGAGAGCATTGCAAAGTCTCTATTTCTCATCCTGCAAGCATCCCGCATGGTTGGGAGTATTTTGAAATGCCTAGAAATAGACCATTAGTCCTGGGGTCTCCTTGAAGCCCTTAATTGAAACAGACCATTTTTGGGCTTAATGACAGGCTTGGAGCCAAAATGTATGTATTTAAAGTAATAAACTGTAGCATGCAGATCAGAGCCTGCCATGCAGCTGAGTATTCCCAAGGGAAGGAGTAGGTCGGGGCGCGAACAGATCCTCAGTGAGTTCCCGTCATTCCTCTGCTGGATAAGGTCATTCCGCTGCGCGCAACGAGCCATACAGCGGTCGTTTCCCATCTGATCCCTAACGACGCCGCTGTTACTGCATCACTCTCCCACTTGGTGCAGGTGAAGTGCGATATTCGGGCTTGTCATGGATGCCTTAAATAAATTCTATCTCGAGTACAGTCGATCTGCACCCATCGTGGGCGCAGCGTGGGGAGTGGAGGGGCCGGTGGCCTGGCCTGGGGTGGATGCACCCTTATGGGGACGCTCCCCCAGGCTGCCCAGCCCTGCAGCAGAAGGAGCCCTTCCTTCAGCAGGGTTTGTCCAAGGCGAGGAGCCTTGCCGCATCCCCGCTCTTCTTGGCCGCCCGTACTTTTTTCAGTCGCAGCCCTTCTCCTGTGCAGCATCGGGGCAGGAGCTTGTCACTAGGGGTCAGTGCCACATCTCGGTTATGGCTGCAAAAATTACTGCCTCGCCGAGCGCTGCTTAATTAATGCCGGAGCATTGCAACCAAAGCGATGGGAGACTGGGAACGGCTATCTGGTGGGGTCCTGTGGGGATGCTGGTGGCTGAGGGGCTGTTTGCTCCCAGGGGCAGTGGCTGTAGCAAGCCCGGAGGGCTGGGAAGTCCCAGCTCTGCAGGCTTCAGCCCCCACATCACCAGTGGGATCCGTCAGCCCCAGCCTCCTGGCTGGGCTTGGGGGTGCCAGGAGCCCCGAGCCGAGCCCAGCGGGTCCCTGTGGTGACTTGGGGAAGGGACGTGCTTGTCCGTGTCCTGCCACTGCGAGCATCAAACGGGGTCGGCAGCTGTGTTTGCTGGAGCCGCTGACTGTGAGCACGGGTGCGGGTCAGGGTCCTGGACCACATCAGGGTGCACGGGCCTGGCTTTGAGTTTATTGTTTGGTTTTTTGTTTTTTTAAATACAAAATGTCTTTTTCATTGCGTAGCACAAGCAGGCACTTAGGGAAATCTATCGAGGCATATATGTGCCAGGATATGTATGTATAGGGAGAAAATATTCAGGCTGTTGGGGACAGTTTGATTGTGGTCTGCATCCCACAGTGCGCTCGTTTGCTGGAGGAACCGCTCCTGCACCAGGTTGTTTTTAATAGCTACGGCTCTGGGGACAGAGCGGTGCAGAAAGAAATATTCAGTGGGTGTTTATGGCCTTGAGCGAGGAGCGAGTCGGAGGAAGGAGGGATCTGGAGCTGCGAGGGACGGAGCACATCCCGCCCGGCTGGAGGAGCGGGATGCTGGCCTGCACGCACCGCTCGGCAAAGAAGTGGACGGCAGCCAGCGATCGCCGGGGGACCGAGTGCGCATCTCCCGCTTCTCGGCGCCTCAGCACGTACTGATGCTGAAGTGAGGCAAGTTCACAATGAGTTCTGATGTTATCAGCCCCTTTTTTCAACCATTTAACACCAAAAGACGTGTCTGTTTGGGTAAACCACAGATCTCTCTCCCTGGATGACACTAGTGAGGCGCACGCTGAGCTGAAGAACTATAGATTTCCTGACCAATACGGTGTTGACTATTTACAGCTTCAGACCAAACTCTTCTTTTGATGGTACTTACATTTGCATGCACTTCATGCACTTTGAGAGCCTTTCGGGGGTGTTTAAATGTCAGTGGTTGATCAGAAGATAAAATTATGATACACAAAAAAAAAAAAGGATTATATTCTTGTTCTGGAGAGCAAAACAATTGAAATTATTGTCCGAAACAATAGGAAATTCTCCATGCTCTGTGGTCTGACTGGTCTTTCGCCATCCTCAATGAGGCCCGCGGAGCCATCACCATCAGTGAGGAGGGAGGAAGGCTTGCTGTGAGGGAACATTAAGGGTGCACGTTGTGTTTTCCATGTTTAAAGAGCTTTTAGAGGAATGGTTACGGAGATGCCCGCTGCATGGCTGGGCCGAGGGGTGGTGGATTGAACAGCACGAGAGCCCCAGGGACCCAGCTGCAGGACGGAGGCTCCCATGCTGTCAGCCGCCCTCGGGCGTTCGGTGCCAGCTAACTCAGGAGCCGGCACGTTCCCACTTGCTCCCACTGACATCTCTGCTGGGTGCTCTCCAAACCATGGGACGTCGGGAAGCAATCACAGCGTTTCTCCCATTTTTTCAGCCCTTTGAGCAAAACGAGGACGGTGAACGACGAATTTTCCAAATTGGCTCTTCTCAGCCCATCCCGGACCACTGATGGCCACAGTTCCTCCCGCTAAGCCTCACTCGGTGGCCAGGCTCTCGTCTGGCTCTGCCATAGGGATACGGCTGCAGGACGGCGGAAGAGAAGGCTGGAGCAGGGAGGAGGTGGAAGAGGACATTGACCTCAGGAGGGAGATGCTGCAAGGCAGGAGCGGGGGCACGGGAAGGACACATCTGCCTGCACGCAGGCAGCTGCCGCACCAGCGATTCCTGGCAGCGCTGCCAGGATGTGAAGCAGGACACAGAGCTGGTGGGCTGGCTTGTGTCCCTTGGGCTCATCGGTGCCTGGTGCTGCGTGGGAACGGGGGGTCTGGCAGGGCTGGGGGCCGGTGGGGACCAGTCGCTCCATCCCATCCGTCAGTTCAGCCTGGCAGAGATGCTTTCCCTGCCAACACCCAGCAGGGCAGGTTTCTCTCCAGCACAGCTTGGCCGTGATCCCTGCCATGGGGCACCGTCCCCTGCCGTGGGGCCCTCCTAGCAGTGACGGAGCCGCGGGCAGGGTTGTTTGCCCGGCGTTGCTGGGTGAGGCTGCTCTCCTGCCGAGGCTTTCTCGAATTGCTTTGGGCAGGCGGATGGCCAGACCTCAGTCCACCATTGGGGGCATCCAGTTTTACAAGGGTGATGCAAGCCATCCTGGTAGCCCGGGGCTGTGATCCCCGTGCCCTTGGCATTGCCCGAGGGGATGGGAGAAGGGTCCCATGGCTCGGCAGGGTCTGGGGTGGTCCGTCATTGCCAGCGGGTACCCCTGCACAGACCCAAACCAGCTCCCCGAGCTCACGCGATGCCCTTGCTGCCTGCTGATTTGGGGCAGGGCTGGTGGCTGAAGCACGGTGGTGGGGAGCAACGGGGGGTGTGTGTGTGTGTGTGTGGATCTGGAGACAAACAGGCAGACAGACGTTGGTCCAGGGGTGGGACGGGAAGTGGTCGGTGCTGTATTAGCACGGCTGGAGGTGGCAGAGGAGCTGCGCTGGGGAAGGGAGGGCGCAGGGGCAGGATGGAGCTGAGATGTGAGATAAGGGGTGGTGGCTGGGCAGGATGGGTTTCCTTGTTGTGTAGGGTGGTTCTTCCACTTTCCATTAGTAAAAATACAGCCGTGCCTCTGGTGCAGGCAGCACCCAACCCCACGCTGCCTGCGGTAGCTTGCAGGGTGGCCGTGATGGGGTCTCCATCCCCTCTGCCCCATGCTCAGCATGGGCAGGCGTTGGGTCTCAAGGGAGCCGCTGGCTCCATCCTCCTGGAGCTGGGGATCGGAATGGAGCTGGGATGAGCAGCCCAAACCAGCTCCTCATAGAACACCTTCTCTCTGTATTTTTCCCTTCCTACCCGAGAGGTGCTCCACCTCCAGCATCTCCTTCTGGGACTACACCCACGGCTACAGCACCCTGGTCTCTCCCCAGGCCAGGTGATGTTGGCATCCACACAGGGACCTCGCTGCTCATGCCGCTGGCTGCGCAGGGTGACTTTCACACCCAATGGGTGAAGTCAAAGGCCAGGCTGGAAGAACAGCGACCACAATGGACCATCCCATGGCAATCCCTCTGCAGTGTCTTTCCCCCCCAACCCCGGAGAGAGGGAGCCCCCGGGGTTCCGCGGGGCTGGGAAGGAAGCGGAGGTGGCATGTCCGCTGGCGCCACGTCGCTGGCTCCATTGTTCAGTGTTCCCTCTTGGCCCGGCGGAGCCGGCGTGGGGACGGGAAGCGATAAGTGGGGACAGGGCACTGCTCCAGTGCCTCCTCTCTGGCAGGTTATTTCCTCACTTGCCCAGCCTCTCCTTAGGTAAACTCAGTGCTTCGCCTCCCTTAGAGTTTGCTTTGCTCTCCCACACTCATCCAACACGGCACGGGGCCCAGGGAAAGCAACGCGGCTCTATTAATAGCCCCTGGGGTTGCCAAATCCCTTCTGGGTGTTGCAAGAGTAGTGGTGGCTGCAATAGCATGATTCAGCCCTCGGTGGTAACACACGGGCTGGTTCCCCGTCGGGGCCATGCTGGGAAGGCCCCCAGCTTTGCTCCAGCCCGGAGGGCAATGGTCGCCTTTCTGGTGGGGTGGGGAGGTAGGGAAGGGCCTTTGCTCCATCGGCCGGGGATTTCTTGGCTTGCTTGCAACACAAATAGTCCTGTCGCTAAACTTGGTGGTGTTCCTATCCGTTGGCAGCTGCCCAGACTCATGGGCTGGACTCACTCGGCCCATGGACCCGCAAAGAGTAAAAACTGTGACCCCTGGTGAGGACAAAGCTATGGACCCATCTCTGTGGCTCCTGGCAACCAGGGCTGAAGCGGGCTCTCAGGGATGAAAGCCATGGTGTCCCGGGCCCAGCCTTGCTCCATGAGTGGTCCTGTCTGGAGGAGAGTGGACAGGAGAGCCCCTCTGTGCAGTGCTTGGAGCATCTCCTCAGGTCCCTTTTGAGTTTTAAATCTTGGGATCTTCTCTCCTGCAGCTGGGCTTGTGAGTGACCCATGCTGGGGAGTGGGAGCTTTGGAGAGCTGGCTTACCCTGGAAAGATGCTCTGTGTGACCCTCTGTGCGCCCTGGACCTGCTGTGGGGAGGTGGGGGGGCAAAGTGGCCCATGGGGAGAGGTGGGATGCTGGACATGGAGGTGCCACGGGGCTGCGTGAAGGATGCTACAGCTGGGAGAGTTCAGCTTTGCACAGCAGCGAGCAAAGGAGGGAGCACCAGCTGCGAGCGGGGCCAGGCGCTAACACCAAGGCAAATATTTGGAAAGGCAGTTACTGCCCAAAAATAACTGCAAATGCTTTCAGGATCAAAGCCGGAACAGTGTCCGTGGGCAGCGGCCGAGTCCCCCAGCCCGGGGCAGCTCCCAGCATGGGAGACAGAGGTAGGACAGGGCCGTGGCCAGTGCCTGGCCATTTATTACCCTTCCTGTGCCACTGTGTGGGGTCTGTGGAGCTTCTTTTGGCTGAACTGTTTGGAGACACCCCATCCCCATGGACCTGGCAGCTGAGGAGGTGAAAAATAGCCTCCCTTGTTGGTACGTGGATGCTGAAATATGGGTACCAGCATCCAGACGGTCTCCACGTTCGCTCCTGGGCATCAGCACCTTTAGGTTCAAATTCAACCTTGTCTGTTTAACTACAGCCAGGGGAGGATATTTGAGAGCCTAAAGGGATTAGCACCAGCCAGGGGGCCTTAGGCAGGGGTCCCTGTCCCCACAGACCTGCCCAAACCTGAGCTGGAGCCAAGGCAATAGCTCAGCCTCATTGCGAAGGAGCCAGATGTGCTGCTGGCAGCTGCCTGCGGGCAAACCCAGGACCGTGAGCACAGGCTGGGGCTCACCAGCCTTTCATCAGGCAGCATATTACGTATTTGCAATGCCGAGCAGCCTGTTCGCCCCCCCCCCCGATTTGCAGGACCCCAGGAAAAAGCTGGGTGCATGAGTTGCCCAGCCAGGTGCAGAGTTTTTGACCCCATCATGAGACATCAGCCCGGTGTCCAGGTCACCTGGGAACTGTCCGAGCTTGGAGGTGGCAGGGAGGGGACCGTCCCCTCCCCAGTGCTTGAGCAGCCTGATTCCCTGGGGGCTGAGCTGCCCTGGGAATCAGCTCTGCACCGGGGACAGGAGGGCACTGGGGTGGCTCACGGGGACACAGGGATCCTGACAGTCAGTGTGACAACTGCAGGCTTCAACTGAGCTTCAGCCCCGTCCTTGCCAAGCACCTACGTGGCCCCAAATCTCCTTGTTTCCCCAATCCACCCGCCATCCCCAGCAGCAGCCTGGCCAGGCAACCCTGGGGTGGGACACATGGGAAGCACTGACAGAGACTGTCAGAGCTCCGCTGCCACCAGCTCCACTGGCAGAGACCCCTCGGGGGCAGGACTACCCAGCAAGGAGCCAGGGCCCCCGAGCTGGGGGTCTGGGCGCAGCCTGTTTGAGGGCATCCCGCCAAGAAGCATCCTTCAGTGCCCATGGGTGGGTCTGAGCTCGCCCAGGGGCTGTGTGGTTTTGGGGGACATAAGATGGAAGAAGGTTAGGGATGCAGCAGCTCCCTGCTCCACACACCTGGCTTGGAGCTCCAGCCGGCTCAGAAAACCTCAGCCAAAGCCCCTGCCTGCTCCTGCTGAGCCGGAGCTGGGCATAAACCCAAGCAGGCAATAGTGACAGGCACCCGGGACATCTGGGTGTGATTCCTGGCTGGGGTGAGGTGCCAGAGCCCTAATCCTGCCTTTTCCTGAACCATCCCCAGGCTTCCGTGTTTCCCTCCTGCTGAACCCCCCCACCTCTCTCCAAACCCCCACCCGCTCCCCGGGAAGAGCACAGCTCCTGAAAGGACACGCAGTGTTGAAACCCATCTCCCAGGTGTGGGAATGAGCTAAGATGACAACTGGGGTGTGAACGACTGCGGTTTGACCCGCTGGCCACCGTCCCCTGCCGTGGTCCCCACCCTGGTGGCACTCATCCTTCCTCCTCGGGCTGCCGGCAGCAGCACCCGCGGGCAGGCACGGCTGCCTCCTGCCAGCCCTTTGCACAGAGCTGGGTTTCTCCGAGGTTAACTGGCCATGCTCTGAGCTGTCCCCATCTGCTGACCCCAGGGTCCAGCCTCTTGTCCCCCTTCAGCATGGTGCCACCTCCCCGTCCTGTCCTTAATGAAGAGCATGAAAAATAGGAGCTTGCAACCCTCTAACGCACCACCCTCAGGGGCTCCAGCTCCCGGGGGACACAGAGGCCAGCTGAGGACCCCAGAGGGACAAATCCCAAAAGCTCCAGGTCCCCCTGCCTCTCCTGCAGCCTCTTCTCCTCCCCTTGGGTCGGGGAGGAGGCAGCCGTGAGGCACTGCAGGCTCCGGTGCGGGCAGGAACCTGCTTGGTTTCTCCTTCTCTGCAGGGGCCATACCGAGCTCCTCACCACAGCCTTCCTCAGAATGCTTTTGAAACCTTAACTACGCGCTAGCAAAAGCTGTGACTCCACAGCGGGGCTGGCTGTGACGTTCGTGTGTCCCTGGGTCCCACCTAGCTCTTGGGCAGTGCTGCTCCGTGTTCCCACGGATTCCTGTCCCCGGGGGGTCAACGAAATGCAGAATCCATGACGAAAAAAGCACCAGAAACCCAACCTGTTCATTTAACCTCACGGCATGATTTGCAGCGGGGTTTGAGTCAGAAGCTGGGGACGTTTGTGGCTGCCAGCTCGGCCACAATGCCGCAGCCTCAGGCAGTCGGACGCTGGAGCAGGGCTCAGAGACTGGTCCCAAGGGGCTCAGAGGTCCCAGCACCCATGCTGGGGATGGGTCATCTCCTGTGTGGCACCCTCACCAGCCCCGAGGACACCGGGACGGCCATCCTGCGTCAGACCATGGCTGTTCCTGCAGCAGACCCCGACAGCAGTGGTGTAGGGCAGGACATCCTTGCCTCTCCCCATCCACCTGGAGGAACACCCAGTCCTTTCTCCCAGTTTGTAACTGGTGGGTACAAGGCTTTCTGCATCGGAGGCAGACAGGTCGCTCACTCCCTGTGCCTGGTTGTAGTGGGGCTGGGATGCCCAACAGGGACCGTCCCCAGCACTTGGACTGGGCAAACGGGGATCTCCCTGGGAGCGAAGCAGGTCAGGACAAACCCAGGCCAAGCCATGAAGAGTGAAATGGGAGGGCGGGAGCGTGATTCAGGCTGTGTCACTCCAGGGCAGCGCTGCACCGGCCGGAGGAAATCCCTCTTGATTCATGGCTTGGGAAGTCCTGTGGCTTATCGGGACCGCGGTGACCCAGCGATGCCAGCCCACAGCGGAGAGGGCTCTCGGTGACGGGGCACGGCCAGACGCCGGCATCTCTCCCTGGCTCACCTGCAGCCTGGCCGTGGAGGACGCAGCAAGGCAGCGAGATGCCGGGGGTGACGCGCAGGTCGCCAAAATGATGCATGGGCTGAGTAAGAGAGAAAGCCGGGATTTTTCGCCAGGAGGGATTTCTCTTTTCCTTTATCACAGCCAGGAGCACAGCACGGTCCGTTTTAACGACTCAGCTCCAGCTGGAACAAAGTCTCAGATATTTTACTTTATCTCTGCAGTCTGATTCCCAGGGAACGGGAAGGGCTTCACAACACAGCCCAGCTGTCCCTGGCTCCCCATGGCAAAGCTTCAACTATTCCCCTGGCAAGCTGTGTCCCACGGTACCGGAGGAGCAGGGCCAGCTGGCTGCCCTTCCCAGCCTTTCCCCCATGCTGTCGGCCCCAGTGACCCAGCACCACCAAGGGAGGACACCCCACCGTGTCCCCGGTCCCTGCAAGGTGGCTTTCCCACCCATGGGTACCTCCCTGGCTAGACCCCAAGCTCCTTGCTGTGGGATGGTGATCCCTTCAGAAAGGGGGTAGGTGAATTCAGGGGGGCTGGCTTGGCTCTTGGTGACTGCTGAGCATCGCCAGCCAAGGTTGCTCCCACTTGCCCTGTCCTTGGACGCATTCCCTAAATCTCAGCTAGCGTCTGCTGATGGAGACAAGCTACGAAGCTTGAGAGACCTTCAGCAGGGCCAGCCGTACATTCCTCTCTCCTAAAATGCTCCCAAAGCAGATCTAAGTTTTTAAGGATATGAGTTAAAGACATTTAATCACAGCTCTCCTGCTGTCCATTTCCTTCAGACCTCCTTGACTTTCCATGATTTTTTTTCTTGAGCAACATCCCCCTGCGATCCCAGGGATGGTTGAAAATTGAGTCATCGGCAGTGAGGACCACTTAACCCTGCTCTCCTCTCTCCCCAGCCACGGGTCTTCCCTGATCTACCACGGCACGACGAGGGCAAACACCTCTGTCCATCCACCCTCCCATGATGTGTCAGGGATTTCCAGGGAAAATGAGTGCTCCAGCGGTGCCGGGAAGCATCCTGCAGTCTCCCAGGAAAACAGGGCCGGGCTTTTACTCCGAAGGGTTTTGCTTACCCTTTGCCTACAGCTGGCCAACCCCAGTGACAGTCCCGGCTCCACCGGGGTCAGGCTCCCTGCCACCCAGCCTCAGCAGGGAGCGGGGCCAGTCCTCCTGCAGGGAATTGTCTTATTTTACCCAGCACAGTCCCCAGTCTGGGCCCACTGGTGGTGTTCCAGTGCCACAGGCACATTGATGTCCCCAGTCCCTGCACCAACACAACGTTATTGACACCCAGTTGCCCCAGCTCTTCGCACAAGCCCTTCCATCTGCTGCTTGATATCGAGGATAGGAGGTATTTTTCTTGGACTTAACAGATGGGCCCCATCCATTTTCTTGCCCAAATAGAGAAAGGTATTTTTTTGTTCCTCCCAGCCTGCAAAATCCAGCTGGCAGCAGGCTGACGACACTGCTGTCATCGTTTTACTCTCTGCAAATCTCAGCTCTTACTAATTGCTCTTCGCTCTCCTGGCCATTGCCTTCTGGCGGTGACCTGCGCCTACCCTGTGCCGCTCCAATGCCCTTTGCATGGCTCTGCGTGGGTTTTTCCAAACCACAGCAGCCGTCCGTCTGCGTTGGCGCCAGCTGGGAGTCTCGTGAACCAGGGTGGGACGTGCTGCAGAGCTGCAGGCTGACAGGGGGTTTTCAGCTGACTCCTCGTCCCCTTCCATCCTGGCTGTCCCCCAGCGTGCCAGGCCCTGGGATGTGGTTCCCTGTGGGATGCAGCCCCGCTGCTGCAATCCCCTACGGACCCCTACAAGGACAAGGACAGGGACCCCCTATAAGGACAAGGGCACCCTACAAGAGGGTTAGACCATCTGCAAGGATGAGGACCCAACAGTGACCCTCCCCTATGAGGACAGGGACCCCGCCCCATGAGAACAGGGTCCCCTATGCCAGGACAAGGACCCCACAGTGACCACCTAAAAGGACAAGGACTCCATGGGGCCACCCTGCAAGGACAGTGATCCCCTATGAGGCCAAGGGCATCCTACAAGGGGCTTAGACCCTCTGCAAGGATGAGGACTCCACGATGACCCCCCCTACAAGGACAGAGATCCCCTCTATGAGAACAGGGACCCCTGTACCAGGACAAGGACCCCACAGTGACCCCCTAAAAGGACAAGGACTCCACAGGGGCCCCCTGCAAGGGCAGGGACCTCCTAGGAGGGCAGGGTCTGCTCTGCAAGGAGGGGGACCCCAAAGGTGTCCCCTGTGAGGTCTGCTGCTCCCTTCCATTCCCAGAAAGGCACCAGTGAGCACAGGCAGGGGGAAAGGGCAATTAAATATGATTTAAAAAATGCGCTGGGCGCTGCTGTGCAAAAGCAAGTCTCAAAGCAAACACAACCGCAAGAAGAAATCCTTCCCAGCTTAGCGTGTCCTAAAAACACAGAATGACTTCAGAAAAATGTGAGAAAACATGAGCTGCTCCCCCCCGAGAGGGGAAAAAATAGAGCAAAGCAGCAACATGATGCTGTTTGCTGACTGGACCTGTGTCCTGGCCCTGGCAGGGGATGGGGACTGCACGCCCGGGGCCTTTGGGTGGGCTGGATGGAGGTGTGGGGGCATTGGTAGAAGATGCCCCTGAGAGCATTGCTGCAGTGCCCGGGAAAAGCTGATCTCCCTTTAAAAAGGTTGTCAGACGCTGAATATTCGCTTGAATGCTCCCAAACACCCTGCAGAAGGGATGTGCCGCACCAGGGCCCTGCAGCTCCCTCTCAAAGAGAGATTATCAATTATAAACTTTGCACATCTTCATGATTTATTGCAGCACATTAATCATAATAATAAATAATAAAGAGAATCAAGAGCCTGTTGCATAGCTATTCGAGAAGCATTTGGCATCACGGGAGCTCCGGCTATTTGAAGCTGAGCCCAGTTGCTCCATGGGGAGGCCGTAGCTGGTGCTGGTGGGAAGCACTGGCAGGAAAATGCCGTACCTGGGGGGAAGAACTGGCCCCGGCGCCCCGGCACGCAGCTCCACCAAGGAGGAAAGCGCTCAGCAAGCCACCCTGGGAAGGATGCTCGGAGGGAAGGATGCTCTGAGGGGGTAACCAGCTGCTTGAACCAGCAGATATCCTGCCCTGGATTTCCTGGTATTCGGTTTTGACCCCCGAGCCCCTCTCAGGCAGGTCAGGGGCTCTGTTTTTTGCTGTCCTGGGATGCCCCCAAATGCCCCAGCAGCGGGAAGCCTCCAGCTCCCAGAGCATCTTGCAGGGAGCGCTTGGGTTTCTAGGCTGATTTAGCTGCCAAAGCTCGGGAAGGCAAAAGGCAATGACCGGGAGGTTGATGGCAAAGTACCACCCGCAGAGAAACCTTCTGAGCACAGCAGTTTCCAGTGGCACACCAGGACAGAGCCTGGAAGCCTGTCCTCTGTCCCCTTTCTCCTTTCCCCTTTCCCTTTTCTCTTGCCCCCCGTCCCTGTCCCCATTTGCAGAGCTGCAGGAGGTTTGCAGAGGCTTCGTGCTCCTTCATATCCACATCATGGATGTGGTCCTGCAGCAGAAACAAGGCACAGTGATGACCTTCCTGGGAACAGCCCCGGGGGACCCGGGGATGTCAGGGACAGCGATGACCTGGGGTACCTGAGGAAGCAGAAGCACCCTCGCAAGAAGTTTCCAAAACCGATGCCTGATGCAATCACTCCAAGACCCTGAGCAGCTCCCTCCGGCAGCCCCGTGGCCCACTCGGCCAGGGCGCGGGCTGCCGCTGCCTTGCCCGGGCACTGGCCATGCCCCAGTTTGCTGAGAGCCAGTGCTGAGGACTCGTCCTCACGGAGCTCCACGTCGATCTGGCCTCCGCAGGGCCCTCGGAGAGTCCTCACAGCTGTAAATGAGCATTTCCCAGCCCCAATTGGATGAAAAAAGATCTTAAGCAGAGGAAACAGCAGCTGCTCATGACAAATAAATGTTCTCTCGTGTATACATCCACTCAGCATGACAAACTCCATCACTCTCAATTAGCTGCATGGCCAAAACTCTAGTAGCACAAATGTCCAGGGATAAACACAGGCAAACCAAACAGCGCTGGAATGGCTTCTTGTAAACACAGTCACTTCTTTTTTTAAGTGTGTTCAAAGCGCTGTCTGCTTTGACATTTCACATCTGTCCCGGCCAACACTATCTCCTCCTGCCTCTCCTGATAGAGAGATAAAACTTTGTCCCCAGCATGCCCTGGCAGCGGTATTGGGGTATTGGTCCCCCAGTAAAAGGCATCCTTAGTGGGTTTTATCTATCCCAGTTCTGCTGACCATTGCTATGTTGCTTATTCAGCATCTCCTGGGTGGTTTTTAGGGCTGAAATGGCAGTGCAGGTGATAGCAAAGGAAGGATGAAGGTGAAAGCAAAGTGAGGATGCTGGTGCTGGAGCAGGTTTGGGAAAGGTGATGGGCTCGGTGAGCTCTGGGGCTATCTCCCAGCACCGTTTTGGTGCCTGGAGGCAGAGGGCGAGGAGGCAACGGGGAGCAGAGCCCCCCTCCCCTGCATCCTCGCAGCGCTGCGCATTGGTCCTGCCCCCTCCCCGGCATCCCAGCTGAGCAAAGAGCCACGCAAAAAAAAATAATAATTCAGCAGCCAGGAAGGGCCTGCTGGGAAAAGCCTGGCTGGAGACGCTGGCATCTGGTGGGTGCTTTTTACAGCGGCCGGTGGAAGAGGTAGATCTGTGGATGCTCATCGCTAGGAGCCTTGCTCGGCCGGGGCCAGGGCCGTCAGAGCGGCTCGGCCAGGCTCCTCTCGGCACGGCACAGTGCCGGCAGCGCAGGGCTGCGGGACGGGAAAGCTAAGCCAG
Source organism: Nipponia nippon (assembly GCF_047370975.1). Lineage (NCBI taxonomy): Eukaryota > Metazoa > Chordata > Aves > Pelecaniformes > Threskiornithidae > Nipponia > Nipponia nippon. The sequence goes on from NW_028262302.1 coordinate 28,665,728, forward strand.
AGCAGGGACCGTTCATCGCTGCGAAAGCTGCCAACGCCGACAGGAGCGAAGGCAGTCACAGCTGGGAGCTGGAGGGAGCCAGCAGCTTCAGGCTGGCAGAGCCCTGTGCCCTGCGGCAGAGGCCAGCCCCGGCCCTGGCACCCAGGTGGTTTCCCCGTTGTTATTATTTCCCCTTTTTATTCCCTTTATTACTTTTCTGGAGTTTCCCCAATTGCTGCAGGGTGCTGGGGGAATGGCCGCAGGAGGGATGCAGCTCCCATGCTGGGAAGAGATACTCCCAGAGCACCGAGGGGAAACTGAGGCAGAGAAGTGCAGTGTGCCAGACTTATAGGACTGGAGAGCTGGTGTTTTGACCATGACAGGACCTCGCTCACATACAGGCTGCTCAGAGAAACAAGCTTTTTCAGGATTTTTTTTTTTTAGAGGGTTTTTACTTCAGCCACAAACTGGCACCTTCTGCAGCTGTGCAGCTGGGGCGGCTCAGCGGGAACCACAGCGAAACCAGAGCAGGTGGTGGCTGCTCTCGGCCACGGCGCTGGGATGCAAAACCCTACACAGATTAATGGTCTGACTTGCTCAGAAACCCTGGGACCTTTGCTCTCCTCCTCTCATGAGCTCAGCTCCTGAGGCTGCTAACAGGGTCCCGTTTTTACCTAATAAACAGGGTTTGCAGGCAAGGTCGCAGTGTTCAGCACGTGGGGCAGGGTGGCGAGCGATCCATCATGCTCAGCGATGCCTCTCAACTTTTATGGCTTTTTTAAAAGCCAAAGGCGGATGTTTGACATGAGTTTGACACTGTTTAGTCTCTTGTTTTTGATGATTTAGATCACTTTGGGAACCACACCAGTGCTGGCAGGTCGGCGGCATTTCTCTGCGGATTTTATGGGCGCGGATGTTTCCACATTTCAGGGAAATCCGGTTAAAAAAAGCAGCTCAGCATGAGAAACCCTTGTAACTTCCAGGAGCCTCCCCAAACACGTGCCCACCTCAGGCTTTCGAGCAGGGACCCGATGTGCCCCTTCCAAACCTCTCGCGGTGCTTTCATCCCCGCGGCAAAGCCCGTGAGCATCGGGGAAGCGTGGTCCAGCCCTCGCCACCGGCTTCTCCCGTTCAGGGAAAGGTGATGTGTCTCCCTTCAGCGTGCATCAGCTGTATAAAGAGTGGCAAGTGAGAATATATATTATCTGATGCCTTATCTGGGTGCTCTTAAGGGAGAGGACTTTCCCCGGGTTTGAGTGCCAGGCCCGCCATGCACGCACATCACCGCAGCAAACAAGCGGTGGCCTTGGATGGCTCGTTCCCTCGCCGAGCCACAGCAGCTGTATTTTTAGCTCCGCATCCCAGTTGGGTTTGTAAAATTTTCCTTCCTTGTGTTTTCAATCAATTGTAGATCATCTCTGAGCTCTGGCTGGATTTTTTCCAGCCTGGCGGTTGTCCCCTCGGTTGGTTTTCCCGCAGCAGCACGTCTCCCAGCCGGAGGGGAAGGACCCTGCGTGGCTCTGCTCTCTCCGGCCCTTCCCTTGCATGTGCCTTTTGGCTCACGGATGGTTTGGGGGCCAGTGGGGATGCGTGGCCGCCCTCGCCAGCCCCGGGCTCAGCAACATCCCTGACATCCTCCAGCTCATCTCTGGGACACTTGGATCTGGCTGCGGGGAGAAATGAGCCCACAGGAGGTGTTGGCAGCAGGAGGGCTGCACTTCCATCCCGCATTCCTCCCTTATCCATCAGTTCCCAAAGCCGTGACCAGGTACCGGGGAGGGACAGCGGCCTGGGAGCGTGCCGGCAACCAGCAAGTCCCCCGAGTAGCCAAAACACCAGCAATTCAGCCAGTTTTGGGGAAAACTCAGATGAGTGCAGAACCTCCTGCAATGCTGAACCAAAAAGCCAGAATGAAAAAAATTGTGATTATTTATACATTGCAAAAAAAGCTTGAAAATGTGGCTGCAGAGAGGTAACTCTGCTACAGCCCTGCTGCTTCCCAGGTCTGGTAACCCCGCTGCGGTAGTGATAGGGCCATGAATTACTTGTTCTGGGTCTTGGTGTTGGGTGGCAGCCTCTTGATTTTATGCCTATGATGTTTAGGGTACCCCAGCAGCCTCCCTGGAAAGGGGTGCTACCCTTGCTCACCAGGCTGTAAGGTAAAATACCGCCTGATTTAAACTGCAAGCTCTCCTCTCTGGGGATGCTGTAGAACATTCCCAGTGACCAAAAAGGGATCTGGTGAATCCAGGGAAATGGGAGACGTAGGGTGAGCCGAGGGACCCAGAGGAGCTGGAAAGGTTTCACATTAACGCGTGGGGATGCAGAGATTCGAAACCACTGCAAAAGCAGAAGGCAGCTACGGTAAAGCCAGATGCTTCTCCTCTTTTCCCCGCACTCGAGCCGTGGGGAATTGCCATCATCTCCGACATTGGATGCCGAGGTAAGCCCTGGCACTGCTGCAAAGCTGGTTTGGGAGCCCAGCCATGCCATCTTCCCTTACGTCACTTCCTTGCTTCATTCATTTAACCCGGTTTAATAGCTATCGTGCCGCACACCCTCCTGGTGCCCGGGGAGATGGGCTCGCTGCCCGGCCTCTGCCTGGAAACGCAGCCGCCTCGGCAGGGCAGCTGCCTCCCGCCTGGCTCTCCCCTTCTTCCCGGGGCTCTGCTGTCCTTCCAGGCTCCTGAAGGACTGGACCAGCAATCCCAGAGGCGCTCCGCAGGGATGCCGGGGCTCCGCCGCAGCGCCGCATGCAGCACGTCCCATCACCCACCTTTGCAGGCTGTCCCCCAAAGTTGCCCGTGTTTGCTGGTCCCCATGAATGGGGCTGTGGGGCTTTCGTGGCCCCCGGCAGAGCCGCGGCCGAAGCACTTGGGCTTAGCCAAAATAGCCAAAGAAGCCAAAAAATGAGGGCTCGCTCCTTGCTGACAGCACACAGCTCCAGAGGAGATGTTCCAAACAAGCCAGGAAAGGAGCGAGCAGGAGGGAAGCTCCCCCCCTTTCTTCTGTACTCTCCAAAACCGCCCATTTTCCCAAAAATGCTGCATTGCATCACCATCGTTTCCCATCCAAACCATGCCCCACCACCTGGACCCTTTGCGTTTTCCTTTTTAAGGGAGACAGCCCAGAAAGGAGAGGCAGACGCTGGCCTCCTCGCTGCCGCGGGGTGCAACTCAGAGCCACCCCTGGGCTGCTCCGGCCGGCTCGGGAGGGTCCCGATCCCCCGGGTCCCCCAGCTCCCCGCTCCCTCCGGCAGCTGCGGAAAGTCCCTCTCTAGTTTTAAGAAGTCTGGTGGGCACCTGATGCCATCCCTTGTCCCCAAAGGGTGGCTTCTCCCACGCTCCTCTTCAGCAGCTTGATTTCCAGATGGAAATAAAGACCCACCTGGTGCTTTCTTGCACCAGCAGGTTTCCAGCTCTGCTCCACAGTATGGAGACAAAAAATCATTAAGGGACAGCACAGACAGCGAAATGACACTTTGGCATCTTGCGTTTAAGCCGAGCAGACGTCGATTCAGCTGAAGAAAGTCAAATTAATTTGGCTTTCGTAACGGCTCCTGCGTGATGCTAATTTGGCTTTCGTAATGGCTCCTGCATGATGCTAATAAAAGCAGTGGTTTGTGCAGCTCAGGGTACAAAGATATTCATGGCCCTCCTTGTCCTCGCAGAGCTCTAATTATGGCCCTTTTCTCATCTGAAAGAAGGGGCAGAAGGGCTGCCTGATTGCTTTTTTTGTTTTCTGGGCTGGGGGGGGGGGGGGGGCAGCAGCGCCTGGGGGTAACCCATGGCCAGCAGCTCGGCGGTTGAGGCCGCATCCCTCCCCGAGGAGCGGGGTGTAGGGCGGTCCCCAAGCCGAGCGGTGTCCCACAGCATCTCCAGGCGAGGGACCCGTCTCTGCAGGATGCATCACGGGACTCAGGTCTCGGGAGGTTTCTCTCCTTGCATGCACCAAGCCTCTCCCAGGCTCACAACCAATATCTCTTTTTTATTTTTATATTAAATTTCAGCCAAAACATTTCCCTGACCCCACTTGCCAGGATTGCTGGCCCTTACTGGCGACGGCTCGCACGCGAGTGACTCTGCCACAGCATTACCCTGCGAAAAGCAGATCCCCGGGGGATGGATGTTGTCTCCCAGCCCCACGTTTCCTGATGAGGAGCCATAAACCTCCCAAAAAAACAAGCAGCCGGCAATTAGTGGTCAGCAGCCGAGCTGGCAGCCAGCGGGAGCGGATCCTCGGAGTGAGAGCCACCGGGAGCATCCCACCTTCGGGTCATCCCCTGTGCTGCCATGGATGGCCCTGGGTCCTCTTCCCACTGCTGTCATGTGCCTCGGCGGGCTGTTCTCTGCGGGATGTGACCCCCCCTGCCATTTCCAATGGGATGTTTTTTTTTTTTCTTTTCTTTCCATCTTTTGCATGCCAGGCAGCCTTTCCCTCTGGCTTAGAAGAGGATTAGGCAACTGGTCCTGAAATTCCAGCGTGAGCAACCAGGTCACAACCATCCAGATAAATAAAGCACACGACCCACAGCTCTTCCTGAAGCTTTTGGCTCCTTTGCAAGCCAAGCACCCACCGAGACACAACGGGGTGCACAAGCCCTGAACCCAGAAAGTGCCTTTGCTGCTGCTGCGTGCACGGCTGGGGGAAATAATTGGGGAGGGGAGACCGTGACCGCCCAGTGGCACGTGGGAGTCTGCCAAATCTGGAGATCCAGGGCTCAGCGACAGGGTTAATGACTTAATCGCATGAGCTATGTGCCAGCGTGGGGAGCGCCCCAGCTGCAGCCCCATGGGCAAGGCACATCTCGCACCCACCCCACCCCCCCCGAAATCCCCTCCCCGAACCCCCCAGCTGCAGGGTGCTGCCAGAAACCCGCCGGCGGAGCTTGCGCAATAGCAGCCCATGCCTGACATCTGCCCACACGCATTTCGGAGGCCAGTAAACTTCCTGTGGATATTGGCTGCCTGACAAAAGTGACATAAATTGTGCCTTTTTTTAGTCTGGATTTTTTTTTTTATTATTATTTTGATAACAGGTAGGAGCTTGGCCTGCCTCTCCCTGGCTTCGGGATATACAAGTTTTAGGGACGAGCTCAGAGGTGGAGGTATTTCATAGCTCAGGGGGCCAGGTTGCAGAGGTAAGGCAAAAATGTCATCACATTATCTATAAAACACGGTTTATTTTCACTTTTTAGGAAATTGTAAGCACACATTTCCCCTCTCAGCCTCCCCACCTGCCCTCTCCCCCCATTCCCAAGGCTTCATCCCACCAATGCTCCAGGCAGGCGATACTTTTCCTCCAGGAGCCAGATCTGCCCTGAGGTGCATCTTCAACGCAAACCCACACACGATTCAGCAGGCTCCTTTGAGAGACATTTATTATTTAAATAATATTTTTTTTTTTACATCACCTCAACCAACGAACGGCAGAAAAGCTCCAAATCCCGGCACCTTTGGGCTTTCTGAGCAGAGCTGCAGCTCTCAAACGGAAAACGAGATGCCCCACTTGCAATAGCGCAAGGACACGGTGTTTGTTTGCATGAACGGGAGCCATGAGCTCCCAAGCAAGCCCTAACGGCAGCGATGGCCTCGGGACAAACCCAGCTCACCCACGGGGTCGGATGCTTCTTACCCCGGTGGGGACCAGCCCGGAGCCCCAGGAGCAACAGGCGCATCCCACAAAACAAAATATCGGGGCTGAAGGATGCCGCACGACAGGGCAGGATTGATGGCCTGGATGTTTCTGCACTTGGCTTTTTTGGTTTTGTTGTTCTTTTGGGATTTTTTTTTTTTTTCAAATAAAACCTCTAGAGAAGCGATGCCCCTGAGCAGGTTTGTCCCAGGCTGGCAGGAGGATGAGCAAAGGCTCTTGGTCAGGCAGCCCGGGAGGACGAGCCCTCCTCCGTGCCAATCCAAAACCCAGCAGCAGCATCGCCCTGGACGCGGGTAAAGCGCATGGCTGCGACCAAAACCTCCCATTCCCTGGTCAGGCTCTTTTTTCCCTTTGTTGGCTCCTGCACAAGCTATGGGGCAAAGAAAATTGCAAAATGGGTGCTCAGGAGGGGCCGCACAGCTCCCCCGGCCATCGCAGCACAAGGGAAGTGCAACAATTTGGCTTTTTTCTGCCCCGGTGCCCCTCAGACCCACAGGGCTGGCACCCACCGGAGCCCAAAACCCCTGGGGGCGGGGGCGGACAGACAGACACATGCACACAGACCTACACCTGATAAAGTGCATTTCTTTAGGCAACCAGCCGACCAAATAAAGGGGAATATTTGGGGATACACTGCTCCCTTCTCCTACCCGATCCCTAGGGACCTGGAGGGAGAGATGGGTGCTTGCAGCGACGGTGGCCACCCAGCCCCATCTCCAGGACCCGTACCCCTGCCTGCACACTGCCTTCAGCCCGAAACGACCGCTTGGACCTTGCTGGGAAGCACGGCAGCGGGAAGCTCTGCTCCCCAACGCTGCCCGCACAGCAGCAGTGTTACAGCAAAGCCCCCCACGCTTCGCCCCCCGACCCTCCCGCAGCGTGGCCGAACGCAGCCTGCACCCTTTGCCGAGTGGGAAAAGCCCCGTCTAAGGGCAACAGCGATATCCAGGTACTCATCAGCCCTTCCAATCCTGTCCCACTGTATTTTTTGCCCTGTGAGAGACCACACTGGCTTTCCAGGGGCTTCCCAGACACGCGGTGACACCCGGCCGGGCCACCCGTACCTGGCCCACCCTGCAGCAGATACGTCTCTTTATGGGCCATAAGGCAGAGCGTCATTAACATCTGCCAGGGCTGCGCTTCACCCCAGCCTGGCAGATGTCTCCTGGAAAGGCCAATGGATCTATTGCCCACAGGGGTCCAGCCGTGCTGCCAGTTTTGTCTTTGTGGGGGACGGAGTCCGTCTGTCCTGGCTCATGGGGGTCACCTGGCAGCACAGCAGGGAGCGCATGAACCGCAGGACCGGTGGCCTCAGGATGGCGAAGACCCAAGGGTCGACGATGGAATTAATAGAGAGAAACCTCAGGGCTAGGAGGTCCCAGTCTTGGTTGTCCTCTTCCTTGCTGAACTTGTTCACGTAGGCACGGATCTGCAAAACACAACGGGAAGAAATAATGCCAGGTCTGGGCTTCCAGGAGCCGGCCCCTGGGCAGCTTCTCGGGGAGATCTGGGCTGTCACAGCACACTTTCTGCCTCCACCAGTTTAAACAAAGTTCTCGCTAAGGAAAGCCAGACCTGGGCTCTGCTCTCAGCACACAGTGAGGCTTCGTTTAGCCCTAGCGCAATTAAGCCAGCGGCTGCTCAAGGAAGTGGTGAGACCTTAAAAACCATGCGGGACAAATAAACGTGCAAGATGGAGAGGATGCAGGGTGCTGGACCACTCCAGTCCTTCCTGCAATGTGCCGACTCATAGCAGCTTACGGGGCTTCCTGGAAGGGTGACTCAGCACTCCTTACTCATACGGGTTGATTCGCCACCCCCTCGCTTCGGGGGAGAGGGGATGCTCGGATGGGGATGGGACCTGGGGGCGCGGGAGGCATGAGCATCCCTCCTCTGGCCGGGATCTGTCGGGTACCACCCAGGGCTGCTGCATCCCGGGGCACGAGGTGGCCACGGCGCAGCCGGTACCCGGGGCTGCCGAGAGCGCAGCGCTTCCGAGGGCTGCCCTGGGCTTGGGGCTTTTCTGGGGGAAGGATTTTGTGGTGCTGTGGCCTGATGCTCTCTGGGTTCGTCTGCCAGGGCTGCTCCTCAGAGGGTGGCTGCTGGGGGCAGCCCCAGCCAAAAGAGAAAGTGTCACACCAAGGAGGCACTGGCAGCTCGACCGCTCGGTTTGAGACGCTGCCAAAACGCAGCCCAAAGGCAACCCCACATGGGAGCCAGGCGATGGGAAAAGAAAAGCCGGCTGCACTTCTGGATAACACCGTATCTGCTACTGCAGGGGCCATGGGATCCCCATCAGCGGCACTCTCCCATCCCGTCTGCCCCCAGCAGACCCATAGGGCCCTGCCCACACATCCCCACCAAGGGGTCCCGCTTCGTAATGACCACAGCACCCAAACCCGGGCTTTTTCGGGACCCGGGGAGAGCCGCCCGTCATGCGTGGGCCCATTGACGGCAGCTGAAGCATCTCAGGATGTTGAGTCTGGCTCCCAGGATGCTCACGAGCGCCTGGACGTTACTGCTTTGTCTTTTCGCTGTCTTAAAGCCCAGGCAGCCTGGCTCGGCTACAGTCTGTGGTTATTTTCTTTTCCCTTGGGAAAAGAAAGGGAGAATGAAGGGAAGGTAGCGTCTATTTAACTCTGTGAGCACAAAATTAGCGCTGGCTGCACTCCCAACCTTGGTGGGGCTTCTAATGGGAATAAAATGAGTTCCCGCTGTGGCGGGCTCAGACACACAGGCAGGGGAGATGAGTAGCTCGAGGTGCTCCGGAGTCTGCAGTGCTGCTGGTGTAATACGGCTTGGATGGATGAGAAGCACCTTTTTGGTGGGGAGAGCACGGGGCAGAGGCAGGGGACTCCCTCTCTCCCCTTCCTCGCTTGGCTGCGGTGTTTCGACCCTGTCTTTCTGCTGGAAGCCTCGTGCACAGACGGGGCATGGGATGTGGGCACAACCCTTGGGAGGAAGCCTCCTGTGGCCCATGCGCCTGATCTCCGCTCCCAGCAATCGCCCATCTCCGTGCCCGTGCCCCGGTGTTGTCGTGGAGGAGTGGAGACCTCCGTCTAACGGTGAGGTCGGTGCTGCCCGCCCGCATCTCCAGCTCCATCCTTCCCTCTCGCCAAATCTGGGATAACTCTGCCCACCCAGCACACCCACTGTCTCCAGCCCAGCAGCATCTCCTTCATCCCCATCTTTGGATGTCCAACATATTGCTCTGTCACCCCTCACACCTCCACCATGAGTGCCTGGCTCCCGGGAACCGCAGTAACGCCGTGTAGTCCAGGGGAACCCTACCCTGGACCCTGCCTGGGCCGTGCTGCCTGGCCTCGGAGCCTCTGCGGGATGGGACGGCACCTCTGCTCCTGCTACCCCGTCCTCCTGCCACCCCATCCTTTACTGCCACCCCGTCCTCCTGCCACCCCATCCTCCTGCCACCCCGTCCTCCTGCCACCCCGTCCTCCTGCCACCCCATCCTCCTGCCACCCCGTCCTCCTGCCACCCCGTCCTCCTGCCACCCCATCCTCCTGCCACCCCGTCCTCCTGCCACCCCGTCCTCCTGCCACCCCATCCTCTTGCCAGCACTTGGGATACGGCGGCGATTCTCCTGGTTCCCCCTGGGATGTGCAAATTGCCTAGAGTTTGTGGTGGACTCGGGGTCTCCTGAGCTTCAGGAGGAGCGAAGCTTTGACCTCAGCCCTTGAGATCTGGGCAGCGGAGTTGGGGGGAGCCTTATAAAGGGAGGGAGAGGAACAGGGGTGCTGGGGAGAGGGACCTCACCCCAGGGGAGAGGCGGTCGCACTCACCGTGAATGGCAGGGAGCAGATGACGAAGGTGATGGTCATGATGGAGAGGAGAAGGAGATGGTCGATCTCCTCGGCCATGGAGAACATGCGCCGGCTGCAGCTGCCGGCCGCCTGGGGCTGCTGGAGCGTGGCCAGCCGGCGGGTCTTCTGCCCACGGCGGTGCATGCGGGCCAGGTTGGCAATGACGCTGAGGTTGCAGAGCAGCACGGAGAGGATGAGGAAGAGGAGCAGGGTGGCGTAGAGCAGCGAGAAGGTGAGGTCCAACCGAGACACCTCCCTGCCGCCGTTGTGCTGGAGGTAGTCCAGGCGCATCTGGATGAAGCACCAGGTGCCGGGGCAGTACTGCACGTACCGCCCGAAGCCCACCAGCGGCAAGGAGCAGAAGGCCGCGGAGAAGGTGTAGATGGCGGGCAGGGCAACCAAGCCCGTGCGGGGGCTGAGAAAGCGCTCGTAGAAGTAAGGTTGCCCCAGGGCCAGGCATCGCTCCAGCGCCATGGCGAAGAGGATGAGCATGGTGGCGAGGCCGAAGAAGCTCATGGCGAAGCCGAAGTAGAGGCAGATGTGTCCTCCTTGGGCCAAGGCGGTCAGGGTACGGTTGCGGTGATAGGAAGCCAGGACGAAGGGGCTGACGGAGCAGGTGCCCAGCAGGTCGGTGACCACCAGGGCCAGCACCAGGACGTGGAAGAGGGAGGGTGGGCGAGCGCGGGGCCCCCGCCGGCAGCGCAGCAGTAGCCCCAGGGCCAGCAGGTTGCCCAAGAGGCCGGCGGAGAACATGAGGGCGCTGACCAGCGGGCGGGCCCCGGCCGGCAGAGCCCCGCTGGGCTCGCAGGGGCCCCGGCCCGTCCCGTTCATCCCGGCCGCCGCCGCCCGACTGCGCCGCCGCCGCCGCCCGCCCCGCCGGCACCGCCCCCCGCGCTGCCCCCCGCCCCGCCCGCCGCCCCCCGGGCCCGCCCCGCACCGCCCCGCACCGCGCCGCCCCGGGGGCCCCGGGACGGGCTGCGGGCCCCGCTGCGGCTCCGGGGGGGCCGGGGCCGGGCGAGCACCGGGACCGGAGCGGGAGCACCGAGCACGGCCAGCCCCGGGGACGGGACGGGAGTCCCGCTACCGGGCCGGGAGCGCCGGTGCTGCTGCGGGGGAGACGAGGTACGGCGGGTCCCGGGGCCGGGCTGGGAGCCCCGGTGCTGCTGCGGGAGCCCCGACGCTAGGCTAGCCCAGATGCTGATCTGGGAGCCCCAGCAGCACGGCCAGCCCCGGTGCTGCTGCGGGAGCCCCGACGCCAGGCTAGCCCAGATGCTGATCTGGGAGCCCCGAGGCACGGCCAGTCCCGGTGCCGGTCCGGGAGCCCCGGTGCTGCTGTGGGAGCCCCGACGCCAGGCTAGCCCAGATGCTGATCTGGGAGCCCCGAGGCACGGCCAGTCCCGGTGCCGGTCCGGGAGCCCCGGTGCTGCTGTGGGAGCCCCGACGCCAGGCTAGCCCAGATGCTGATCTGGGAGCCCCATCAGCACGGCCAGCCCCGGTGCTGGTCCGGGAGTCCCAGTGCCGGTCCAGGGATCCCGGGCTCACAGCAAGACCTGGTGCCAGGCTGGGAGCCCTTGAGCCCTGACGCCAGGCTAGCCCAGATGCTGATCTGGGAGCCCCAGCAGCATGGTCAGCCCCAGTGCTGGTCCGGGGGTCCTGAGGCACGGCCAGCGCTGGTGCCGGTCCAGGAGCCCTGGGCTGACAGCAAGACCCGATGCCAGGCCGGGAACCCTTGAGCCCCGATGCCGGGCTAGTCCCAATGCTGATCTAGGAGCCCAGTAGCATGGCCAGCCCCAGTGCCAATCTGGGATCCCCAAGAGGCACAGCAAGACCCAGTGCCGATCCGGGACCCCCCGACTCACAGCGATACCCAGTGCTGGTCTGGGAGCACCGAGTCACATCGAGCCATGGTGCCAGTGCTGCTCCAGGAGCCGGGGGTGGGCCACGAGCCCCGGTGCTGGACCAAGAACCCCGAGGTGCGATGAGCCCCAGTGCCGTCTCCACCGGCCTGGTGTGGGGCGGGCTACCGGGGAGCTGCAGCTGAGCCTGGGCTGTGCAGGTGGGTGCCCATGGCCCCAGAGGCAACCGGAGCCCCTGGAGAACACCCTGCCCCATGGCCAGCCCCACACCATGTCCCCATTGCCCCTATATGTCATCGGAGCTCCCCATGGGGGTCCAGCCTGCAGCCAGTGTCTGGTCACAAATGGGGGGGACATGGGAGGGAACCCCTTTTCCAGCAAGCCTGGCTGAGCGCGGCTTATCTGCCCCAAATACCAGCTCCAGGAAAGCTCCTTCTGCTGGGGCTTTGGGCTCGGCAGGCGGCACAGGAAGCTCTCGCTGTTGTGAAGTGTTTCCCCAGCCATGACCCTGAGCCTCTCCCCACCTTGCTGAGAGCAAAGCCTTCGCCCTTGGCCTCCGAGCTGGGATCCGGCTCGGCTGGGGGCCAGGCAGGGCTCAGGTGCAGCCCTTCAGCCTGACCTAATGAGAAACTCTCCTTGCAAAGTGCTCTGGTTCCCCCAAACCCCGGTGAACCGCTGCAGCGTTGATGGGCTCCAGCATGGACGCAGCAGGTTGCTGCCACACGTGCCTTTTGGCTGTTATTTTTAAAACCTTGCTTTTGTAACAGGAACTTCGTAAAGGAAACACGGTATATGGCAAAGTCCCGGGCTGGGTGAGCTGCGGTTTGTGACAGCACCTTCATTTCTGACAGGACGCTCCTATTCCTCGCTTTGGTTTTGTTCGTCACACAGCTCAAAGGCTTCTTCGGCACGGCGGGGAGGATGTGCAGGCACCGCAGCCCCAGCCCTCCTCGTTCCCATGGCCAAAGCAATGGGTGTGAGGGAGGGGAAGGGGTTTTAGCTGACTCCCAGGCTAACTCAGAAAAACGCACGTCCCAGGACCTCTTTTCAGTCCCCTCCCAGCCCTGCAGACCTGATCCAGCAGAGCATGGGGGCACATCCGATGGTGGGAGCGATCCTGTTGGCTTCCCGAGGGCTGGATGGGGTCCTGGCATGTTCAACCCTCTGCGGTGTCCTCAAAATCAGGTTAAAAATGGAGCTGAGGGCAAATCCTGTCCCAGTCCATCTGAGCTTCTTACGGAGGCTGCAGCCTGCTCATCTGGAGACCTTTTCCGAGCAGAAGGCACCCTGTGGGGTGGTTGCTCCGAGGCTTTTTTCCCAGCCTCTCACTCCTTTCTGGTGTTGCATGTCACGGCTCAGGAAGGGGTTTTGGCATCTTCTGGAGCTCATTTTCCTGGCAGCTAATGGAGCCTTAAATACCCATTTGGGCCTTCAGGCTTCTCAACCGACAGTAGCCTCTGATGGGATATTTTTGCAATAATAGAAAAATTGCAGGGTTGGTTTTTTTTTTCCCTACCCCTTCTGAGCTCAAAACCAGGAACATGCCGCTTGGTATAATCTGTTTCTTGGGAAGTGTTTTGTTTTTTTCCTTTTGCTTCCATGTTTATCTCGGGTGTCTTGCCTCTAACAAGGACCATATGTCTTCCCAAGGGTCCTTGGCATTGTTTTCCCTAAGAGAAGATTTCCAGGGTTGGCCCACTTGGAGAAAAAAACTCTTGGGATTGTAGGAAAGTTGCATGAATTTTGTATAAACCCTGCAGCCAAGAGGACTCAACCTCTGGAGTTTGCTGCCTAGGGTTGGGGAGGGTGCCGCGATCCTGCTCCATCCCTGTTGGGTTTCCAAGGACGGCTTCGGCACGGCGGGCAGGGAGGAGATCAGCCCTCCTATGCATGGAGGGATGGACTGCATGGGTGGATTTCAACCCTTTTAAACCAAAAACCCATCTGACTTGTGTTTAGCAAAGCCAGGCATCATTTTTCTTCCAAAGCCTTCCCAGCCCTGTCCCTTATCTCATGCACCGGCGCTGCCAGCAGCCTCACCCACCACCCTGGAAAAGCAGGACTGAGCACCGGCGCGGCAGATCCAGGTTTCGATGCCTTGGCTTGCCGGCCTGTGCAAGCACCTGGGTGCATGGGTTAAAAAAAAAATAAAAATCAATCAACCCGCGCACCGGCTGGTTGTGTCTTACAGCCCCGCGGGCTGGGAACCCTGGCTTGGGTGCCTGGCAGCCCCGGTGCTGCTGCCTGCCCAGGCACGCGCCTTCCTGCTGCCAGAATGGCTGAAAAATGCGGGCAGACAATAAAAAATAGGGCTCTTTTTGCAAGAACTAAACAATTTGCCGGGAAATGAGCTTGTGCAAAGTTGTGCCTGGATTTCATGAGCTGAAAAAAAAAAAAACACAAACAACCCACCAAACGTGACCATGCTCGATTTATGTCCAGGAGAGGAGCGGGATGCAGGGTTAGGTGGTCCCGGTGACACCGGTGACACCGTGAGCGTGGGAGAGGGCAGCGGGCACTGCGCAACAGCTCCAAAAAGAGCATCGTGGGTGTGAGCCGCAGCCTTGAGCCGAGCAGCCTCTCTTTATTGCCTCCATTAAGCATTAGGTCCGTCCCTTTGAGGATCGCTGGCACGGGAGCCATCTGGCGCGGAGGGGGCCGGCAGGGAATGACTGAGCAGGGCGAGGAGCCCGGGAGGAGGACGCGAGCCGGGAGGGCTCGCACAGCCGCTCTCACCTCCTCGGTGTTTGGCCAGAGAGCCCTGAGCCGCTGGGCTGTTTTGGTTCCTGTTTAGCAACATTTACAACTAAACTGTGTGTTGCGGGGATTCTTTATTTTATTTTTATTGTATTTTTATTCTATGTTCATTTTTTCCCAAGCTCAGTAATAGGAAGGGCCTCTGAGCTTTGATGTAACTCCTGAAGCCCCAAACCATATGTGTTTGGGCTTTAAAAAGTCGGTTGCCCAAGGGAGCAACTTGGGGTGGAGAGTGGCATCCCCCTCCTCGCAGTGGCCGTGCCCAGCGTGCCCAGGCCAGCTCGGAGCCCAGCCCTGGCTGGGGACGTGCTGCCATCTCTGGAGAGGACCGCGATACGGCAGTCCCGGGCCCCAGAAACACGCCGAGAAATGATTTATCTGCTCGGAGAGCGGCCTGGCGTTCAGCCGCAAATGCAAACCTTGTTGGCTGCAGCCGGAGCTTGGCTTGCCCGGAGGCAGCGGTGGCCGGCTGGAGACTCCAAGTCTGCTCCCAGAGCAGGTAGGACACCGGGAAGGGCACGACACCAATTAAAAGCGCTACTGAAGCCAGATGAGCGCGGCAAGGTTGCTGGGACGTGCGGGGCCCAGCCGGGGAGCGGGGACGAGGCAAGGACAGGGGGGGTCACCCCGGCAGCCTGCAAGCCCCCGCCGCGCTCGCTGGCTCCGTGATTTCTTTGATGATAAACTCATGGATGGGTCAGACACTGTGGTGTGCGCATCATCTCAGGGCTCGGATGGAGTCTGTATTCATGCACCTTAATAAAGAACCTGTTTTGTTTTGGTTTTTTTAATTTAATTGCTGCTTTCCATGGAGCATGGTTGCCCTGGGCTCTAAATACACCTACTGTGGGGCAGGGACCTCTCCTGGGAGGTTCTCCAGGAGCAAATCCTCGTTGGGGTCATGGGCAGACGATGGCCTGTCCCAGCCTGGGCACACACTGAGCACCCACGGCTCACGTTGCTGCATGCTCCTAGGCTGGCCGTGCCTTGTCCGTCTGTCCTGAGCCATGCATGGATCCGTACGGTGAAGGAGATCCCAGGCCAGGGGGGGGACAAGAGCAAGATTTTGCAGAGCTGTTATCTCACCTGGCCTTCATCCCGCTGCGGTGAAACAGGTCCGGTGAAAGCCACGGCGCAGGCTCGGTGTTGTTGACTCTGCGGTCCCACGTGAGCCATCTCCAAGTCAATACCACACCAGTAACATGAAACCGATACGCAGACCAACCCTCATTTCATTTCTTTCTCCTGAGAAAACCCCGATGAGAGGCACTGAGCAGGGAGCTTGCAGGTCCTCCAAATACATCCCCAAATACAGGTCTGCCCTTTTCTCCAGCCAGGAGAGCCTGGCCGGCCAAACAGCCAGAGCCAACCCAGTCAGGTCACCTCCAAAAAGCCCCAGGATAGATTTGCATGAGTTTCTTCCTTGAAAAACAGAATCCATTTGAGACCAGGAGTAAATATCGCGTGAGAACTGGCAGGAACACAACTACACCTTGCAAGGCTTAGCTAAATAGAGGGAGAGAAGCATTTGCCCTGTCTCCTCCAAGGACACTAAGCAGATGGAGACTTTGGTCATCACAATTTTTTTGGCCTAAATGGTCACTTGAGGGAGATATTAAAGCCAGTTAATACATGTGGTTGAGGGGAAATGGATCTTTCATTAAAATGATTGTTTGCTTGCATGCTTGCATCGTGAGGTTATACATCCCGGGCTCTGCGTTCTCTCAATTACTGCTCTTATTAGGCTCAGGATCGTCATAAATACCAAATTAAAATAATTACAGCAGGACAGGTAGCCATCTGAGTAACACAAATGCAACATTAGCACTTGGAGGAATCAATTTTCAAGAGAAGAGCAAGCCACGGCAGAGAAACCACAGCCCCGCTCGGGGGATAGTGGGTCAGGGGAGGGATGATGGGTGTCCCGGGGAGGGACGATGGGTGTCCTGGGGAGGGACCCCACCTGCCCTCTGGCTCCTCGGCACAGCCATGAGCTGCTGCTCAAGTTTCTGAGTCTCCACACCCTCAAAGGCTCCCTCACACCCCCCTCGCCCAGGCCGGAGACACCCCAAACCAGCCCCGGATCACCCCCCTTGGCGTGGAAGGGGATCACGCACAGGACAAGGTGATGGAGCAGGGCTCTGAACTGCTTTTATTTAACGGAGACACACACCCCCCTCTCCTCCCCGTGCGTCCCCGCTGCCCTGAAGCCACACGCCAAAACCTTCCTGCTTTCCTGGAGCCGAGTGCTCCCCCAACCCTCCACAAAGTGCTGCTGCTCGGAAATATTCACAGGTACCCGGGAGCCCCCCCGGTTCCTCTCTGGGGCAAAATGCAGCCGCGGGGAGGGGGCAGAAACGCTTCACGCCTGCCCCTGGCTGCGAGCCGGACGCCGTCCCCACCTGCGACAGCCTCGTGCTGCCCCGGGATGCTCCGGGGTGGGGGCACGGGGCCGAAGGCTCGCTCCTCATCCTCACCAAGGATGCAAGACCCGCACGCTCAGGAGAAGCCGAGCTGCGGGGTGTCTGTCCTGCGCCAGCCCAGGGGGCAAAACTGGCCATCGCCTCCCTGGTTAGGCCCTTTCAGGCTGGCTTTCCGGGAATTCAGCCTCCGGCGAACCCTGCGGACAAACATGCGGAAGACGGAGGTGCGGAAAATGATGAAGACCCAGGGGTCAACGATGGAGTTCACAGAGAGAAACCGCAGGGCGCTGAGGTCAGCGTTCTCGTTGAAATCAGCAGCAAATGCCCCCATGTATGCCCGGATCTGTTAAAAAACCAAAGAAATAGGGAAAAATGAAAAAAAAGATCTCACTACAGGGGTAAAGCTGAAAGGAAAACGATTCCCACGGGGGCAGCAACAGAAGTTTTAAGCCCCAATATCCTTATGCATCGAATCAGCACACATTGTGGGGTGCAGACCCTGAAAACGGGAGTTGGGGCTGGGTCACGGGTGGTCGTGGCACAGGGGCACCATGTCCCCATCAGGTTAGAGCTGAAGAAGTCCAGCGACCGAGGTTGTTTTCACGGATAAAGGGAGCATCCGACCTGCACAGGCTGCAGCCCCCAAAGCTGGGACACCCCACTTGTGTTGCCCCCCCCCGCGATGGATAACTCAGCTGCACCCTTGCTGGGTCAAGGTCATTCCTCCACCTCCAGGTCCAGCCTGAAGCCCTGCTGGTTTGAGGACCACAGGGCTTTTGCTGGGGTTGTTACAAAACCAGTATGAGCCCAGTTGTGCCGGGGCTGCTGGTGGCTGGTGCGTCACGATATGGCTCCAGAGCGTGACAGAGGGGATGGGGAATGGAGGTGGAAGTTGTCACCGGGGGCAGTGGCAGCACTTGCACCCCCCACCCTGATTTTGGGATAATCCCCACCGCGGCACCAGCTCTGCTCAGGGTGCTGCAGGATCCGGCCCCAGGACATGGGGTGCTGCGGAGCAGGGGGGTGGGGGGGGTGGGGGGGGGCACAAGGACTCTGTCATGCTGGCGGTCTCCCTCCCCACCACGCCATCAGCGGGACCTCCATCCCTGGGGAAGAAGGGGGAGGATTTCGGGGAGGTTTTCCCCCCAGGTCAGGAAATCCAGTGCGGTTCCAAGGGAGCTGGATCTACCCAGCAGCTCTGGGATGGGGGGGGTGAGGGGGGTTATTCCAGTGGGGTTAAAGCAACGAGCAGACCCCTGGGATGGGGTGGGGAATGTTCAGAGGGGGCTAAAGTAATTACCCGCCCCCCCCCATCCCAACACCTCTGGAACAGAGTGGTGGTGATGGGGGGTTATTCCATGGGGGTTAAAGCAATGAACTAACCCCTGGGGATGGGATGGTGGTGGTGGTGGGTATTCCGGGGGGGCAACGCAATGAGCCGACCCCCCCCCCCGGGACAGGGTGGTGGTGATGGGGGGGACGTTATTCCAAGGGGGATAAAGCAATGAACTACCCCCCCCCCCCCGGACTGGGATGGGGTGGTGGTGCTGGGGCTTATGGTTAAAGCAATGACGAGACCCCTGGGACAGGGTGGGGGACACTCAGAGGGGGGGCAAAGTAATGACACAACCTCCCCGACAACTCTGGGTCAGAATGGTGGTGGCGGGGGGGTTATTCCACGGGGGTTAAGCAATAAATTAACCCTTGGGGATGTGGTGCTGGATATTCCGAGGGGGGAACCTCCTGGAAGGGGGTGGTGGTGGCGGGGGGGTTATTCCAAGGGGGTTAAAGCAATAACCCGACCCTCAGGGATGGGGCTGTAATGGTGGATTATTTAGAGGGGACTAAAGCCCCCCCCCCCCCCCCCCACACCTCCAGGAGTGGGTGGTGGTGCCAGGGTTTATTCCAAGGAGCCACAGCAATGACCTGACCCCCCCCGGGACTGCGTGGTGGTGACGGGGGGTTACACCAAGGGGGTTTAGGCAATGACCTGACCCCTATGGACAGGCTGGGGGAGGATTCAGAGGGGGGCAAAGTATTGCCCCGAGCCCCCAGGAGCAGGTGGTCGTGCCAGGGTTTATTCCAAAGGGCAAAAACAACGACCTGACCCCCCCGGGACTGAGTGGTGCTGATAGGGGAGACTGTTCCCAGGGGCTTTAGGCAATGACCTGACCCTCACGGACATCAAAGCAACAATCCAGCCTCCTTGGGAGGAGGTGGCAGGGAGGGGGGATGATTTTCCGGCAGGGGTTAATGCAAGGACCGACCCCCAGGGATGGGGTGGTGGGTATTCAGGGCGGGGGGCTGTTCCGTGGGAGGGAGCCAGTGGGATTACTCACGATGAGCGGCAGGGAGCAGACGGTGAAGAGGACGGTCATGAGCCCCAGCAAGATGAGGTGGTCAAGCTCCTCCATGCACGGGGCGGCAGCGGCGGGGGGCCCGCGGTGGGGCTGCCGCCGTGCCATGCTGTAGAGGTGCCGCATGCTGCTCACGTTGCAGGCGCCGATGGCCAACACCAACAGGCCCATCAGGCTGGCGTAGAGGACCGGGAAGCCGAGCTGGCGCGGCTCGTCACTGGCCATGCGGATGAAGCACCATGTCCCGGGGCAGTACTGCATGGGCACCCCGAAACCCAGCAGCGGCAGGGCGCAGAAAAGGGCGCAGAGCCCCGCCGCCGCCGGCCCCAACGTAGCACCCAGCCGCCGGGTGAGATGCCGTCGGTAGAAGTAGGGATGCCCCAAGGAGAGCCAACACTCCAGCGCCATGGCCAGCAGCAGCAGGGTGGGGGCCAGCCCGAAGAAGGCCATGAGGAAGGCGAAGAGCTGGCAGAGGACACCCGGTTTGCCTTCAGTATGCCCGCCCGGTCCCAGCTCGCTGAGGCTGCGGTTGTAGGCGTAGGCTGCCAGCACGATGGGGCTGAGCAAGCACTTGCCCAGCAGGTCGGTGACTGCCAGCCCGCTCACCAGCACGTAGAAAGCAGAGACCCTCGGCGAGCGGCCACCGGGCGACCGGGAACGCCGCCGGTGCTGGCCCAGCAGCAGCAACGCCAACACGTTGCCCAACAAGCCGGCGGCGAACAACACCGAGCTGGGCACCGCCGACTGCCCGCTCTCGATGTACCGACTGCTCTGGCACCGGTATCGCTCCGTCTCCATCGGGATATCCCGCATCGGGATGCGTCGCACCGGCCTGGGCTATCCCGCACCGGGCTGTGCCGCGGCTGCCGGCGGCGACTGGCCCGGCGGGGCGAGTGGCCCCCGGCGGAGGGAGGCAGGGAGGGAGGGAGGGCGGGGAGAGGCGGTGCGGAACGGGCGGGCTCGGCCCCCGGGGCGGCTCCTTCCCGCCGCCCGGCCCGGCCCGGCCCGGGACCTCGGGGGGCGGCTGCGGGGCGGGGGGACGCGGCGGCCCCGGGGGAGCGGCGGCTGCGGGTGGCGGGGGGGAGCCCCGGGAGGAGAGCCGGGAATTGGGCCGGGGCTGAGTCCCCCGGGGGGTTACGGGGGAGTCCCTGGGGGGTCGGAGGGGAGAGGCGCAGGGCTGAGTCCTGGGGGGTTACGGGGTGGGGGGCTGGCGCAGAGCCCCTTGGGGGGCAGGTGAGGGGCCAGGGCTGAGTGTCTTGGGGGGGGGGGGGTACGGGGTAGAGGACTTGGGCTGAGTCCCTGGGGGGCTTAGGGGTGAGGGGGCTCGGCTGAACTCCTCGGGGTGCGGGGGGGTTATGGGGGAGGGGATGGAGTGTGGGGAAGGGGGTCACAGCCGAGCCCCTCGGGGGGTGTGGGGAAGGGGTCAGGGCCGAGCCCCAGGGGGGGTTACAGGGAAGGGAGTTGGGGGCCAAGCCCCTGGGGGGTTACGGGTAAGGGGGTCGGGGCTGAGTCCTCAGCGGGGTTGCAAGGGCTGGGGCTGAGCCCCTGGGGGTGTTACGGGGTAACGGGCTGGGGCCACGGCCAGCCGCTCCACTGGGGCAGGTAAGGCAGGGAACAAGCAGAGTTACCCCAGGAGCATCTTGCTGCTGGGCCCCATCTGCTGCCCAGCACCCCGTGCCCCCTTGGGGAGCAGTGTGCCATGTGCCCTCAGGGTGCCCGTGCCGCCGTACATCTTGGAGGACATCCCACACTGAGCCCTCAAGCTGGCCAGGCAGCGCTTCTGCCTGCACCCCATCCCGCATGCCCGCCGTGCCGCGGTACCGCCACCGAGCCCCCCATTTTGGGGCTCCCAGCCCCTCCGTGTCCGTGTCAGCGCTCCTCTATCCCAGAAGCAAACTCCAGGAGAAGCCCCCAAAGCTTCTTCCAGGAAAAGAGGCCTTTCTTTAGCCACAGCCACACCGCTGCATAATGCATACCGCTGCTTGCAGGATACATGTGATGATGAATAAGCATGAAACCACGGCTGTCTGCTTTCAAGCCCCTTTTTGCGACCTGGATGAGTGTGCATGAAGCACAGGAAAGTATGAAGATGACAAGAGGGGTGGGAAAGGTGGTCTAAGGGGCCAGACGTCAGCCCTGGCATGTTTTAGTGATGGGCTGCATTTCTCCTGCCGCATGAAGGGAGCTGGTGACTTCAAGCCTTCTCTGGCAGGGATGGTTTGTGGCTGGTTCTCTGCGCCGGTGAGAGCCCCAGTTCTGGAAGAAATCAAGATAACAGCTCGTTACAGCTCGGCGCTTGCACACGTGCGGCGTTGAAGTGCTGCCCTCGCTAGGGCTGAGCGCGAACCCGGCGGCCGCTTCCTGCCTGGGCCCCAGGGGAGAAGAAATTCAGCCTGCTTGGCGAAGCAATCTGAGCGGTATCCTCCCAGCCAGCGCCTCGAAAACACACCCGCTGCCTTCTTTAGCAGGCCCGGCACCCCGGCCCGCCCGACTGTTGTCAGCTCCCTGCGGATGACGAGCCGGGGAGGCTGCCGTGGAGGGCAAGCAGGCGGTGAGTGTACTCCCTGGTGCTTCTTTCCAGGTCTGGGATCCTCCTTTTGGGGTGATCCCGGCAGTGTGGAGCAGGGGGAAGGCTGGGTGGGATCCCTTGGGTTTTTCCCAGGATGAGGTTTGGGAAGAAGAGCCCGGCAGCTCGGGAGAGCTGATTTACTGACTCCCAGGGGCTGTCCGAGGCCCTGGAGCGATGGGTGCCAGCCCTGCTGCAATGCTGCAAACGCCGGGGAGAGTGGTCCTCGCCCCAGGCTGGGGCTTGTGCGTGGGCAGAGCATCTCCACTCCTTCTTCTTGCTCAGAGCAGAAACCTGCCATCTTGAACCAAAAACCCACGCCAGGCAAGCGCCTCCATCCGCAGGAGCCACCTCTCCAAGTGAAACGCCTGGGCTTTGCTTTGCTTCCCGCGGTGAGGGCGTTGGGGGCTGCTGTTCCCCATCACCCGGGCACGGCGATGACACCGCACGCTCCGGCAAAGGGCACGTCTGCCGCCAGTCCGCTCTCGTAAAGGAGAGACCAAAGCGCTGAGCTTCCCCAGCGCCGCTGAGACGTCCCTCAACAGACCCCAGCCTGCTGGACAAAGCCAGAAGGCCAAATTCAGCTGAAATGGGTTGTTTGGGGAGAGGAAGAGGAGGAACGATGACAAAATCCAGCCCTTATTGGGGGCGGGTGCTGCCCCGGGATGCACCAGCTGGCTGGAAACCCCAAAGGAGCAGGGGACGCTGCCGCTCCTGTCCTGGCGCTGCTGGGTGCCAGAGTGATGGGGAAAGCCTGGGATGGAGAAGGCTTTTTGGGACTATCTCCTGGTCCGGCCGTGCCTCTGAGGTGCTGGGTGCAGGCGTGGGAGCGGCTGGGGGTGGCAGAGCAGCGGGGTGGGGGGATGCTTTTTGCCCGGTCCCAGCTCCTTCCCCCGCTGCCGGAAGGTCTGACGCGGAGCAGGGGCACAGTGACCGTCCTCCTCTGTGGAGGGGGGATCCAGCCCCCGGCACCATTGCGCCAGGCTCGGGGCCGGGGTAGGTGCTCAGGCAGGAGCGTAACTGCAGTCTCACCTCCCTCCTTCATCTCCCCTGGGAGAGAAACCAGTGTGGGCAGCCAGATGTACCGAGTCCCCGTTTAGCTCTTCTTTTTATTCATTTGCATAAATTGCAGCTATTTGGGGGGGGGGAAAACGATTTTGAGAAAGTCTCGTCACCGCGTATGACGAATCTCTCCTGTTCGTCATGCTTCCGACGTGACCCTCTTCTGGCCGGTCACATTCCTGGCGGAGAGGGGGAAAAAAACCCCAGAACAAAACCAACCCAAAGCGGAAGAAAAAGCAGCACGCCACAAAACCCAGAAGGCAAATGAGGAGCTGGAAAAACTTGAAGCATCCACAAAGAATTTCAGGGTTGGTTTTTTTTTTTTCCAAAACTCTTGCTGACCCCGCGTGGCTTCTCCTTGCCATCCGGGTGGCGGCGAGAGGTGGTGAGCGGGTGCCTGCTCCGCCGCCGTGCCATGTTATTGCCAAGCCTGGCTTTTCCCAAAGAGCCGCTGCTGCCTGGAGGAGCCGCGTCTCTCTGCTCTTCGTCAGCAGCAGCAGGGCTCGGGGCGGCCGTACTGCGATTTTCTCAGCGCTCGCTTTGGAAGTGTTTGTAGCGGTGTCTAAATAACCTAATTTAGAGGCCGTGAGATGGGGAGGGTTTTGGCAGGCTGCGCCGTGCCGGGAAGCTGGACGGAGGGATGCGGCTGGCCGGGAACGCGGCTCTGGCAGCTCTCGCTGGATATTCTCATGTCGAGAAAACAAGGCTGGGAGGGTCCTGCGGAGAAGAGCCGACCTTCTCCCTGTCCGGGAGCGCTCGATCACCGCTGGCTGGTGCTTCCTCACCCGTTCCCCGTCCCCTTCCCGGGAATCCCGGTCCCCCAGGGGACAGGAGCAGAGCATTGGCTTCCCCTCCCTGGTGTCCTTTCCCAACTGTTCCCACGTCTTCCCCAGCTCCGGTTTCCCCAGACTAAACACCCATCAGGCTTTCAGCCTTTCACTCTTTCCAGGCGGCGGGATTTTGGGATTGACGGCTCGCCGGCGTGGGCAGGTGGGTGCTCCCATGGCCCAAATGACGCAGCAGCAGGTTGGGGAGGCACCTGGGGGGGCCGGGGCGCAGGGATGGGGAGCACCCCCCTGCACCCGAGCTGGTGACACCCTGGTGCTTTTCCTCCTGGGATGCCGAGTTTGCTGGGAAGATGCACCCCACATCTTAAACGTGCCCAAACGCCCTGATTTCAACTGGCCGATAGAGGCAAAAGTGGCAGCCTGGCACCTGGCAGGGCTGGTCCCCGTGTCCCCTCGTCCTGGCTGTGACGGTGTCCCCAGGAAAAGGGGTTTTTGGGGGGCTGCTCAGGTGCCCGATCCCTCTGAGCTGGGAACGCAGACCCGCGCTGAGTCACCGGCTGACCCAGGCGGGAGAAACCCTGCCGATTGTTTCCAGCTGTGTTATTACAGCGCTGCTGGCCCTGGAGCGCTTGGCCGGGGAGAAAATAGCCCTGGCCAGCCGGGAAATCTGCCACGGCCAGTGGCCAGCTCAGACCATGGGGGGCAACGGGTCCAGGTGCCGCAGCCACCTCCTCCTGCTGTGTTTCAGCATCGCGGCTGCGGCCGGATCCTGCCAGGTTTGCCAAAGGGAGGAAAAGAAGGGGGAGAAGGAAAGCAGCGGCGGGGTGGGAAGGCGTTGGGCAAGGAGAGGCCGGTGGAGCAATGCTTGCTCAGTTGCACAAGGCCCGGAAGGCCGGGCAGGGTTTGGCCCAGCTGCGGGGCGAGCGGAACGAAGAAGGAAAGGGGCTGGAGCCCGGCGGTGCTTCCAGCACAGCCAAGGGCGAGTCCCGGGGCATCTGCTGCAGGCAGGGAGGGAGGAGGGAGGGAAGGGACAAGGGAGGGAGGGAGGGAGAAAAGAAGGAAGGGAGGAAGGGAGGAAAGGCGGGAAGGCAGGAAGGAAGGGAGGACAGGAGGAAGAAAGGGAGGGAGGGAGGGAGGAAGGAAGGGAGGAAAGGAGGGAGGGAGGGAGAAAAGACGGGAAGGAGGGAAGGAAGGGAGGGAGGAAGGATGGGAGGAAGGAAGGGAGGGAGGGAGGAAGGAAGAAAAGGAGGGAAGGAGGGAGGAAAGAAGGGAGGGAGGGAGGATGGGAGGAAGGGAGGGAGGGAGGGAAGGAGGGAGAAAAGAAGGAAGGGAGGGAGGGAGGAAAGGCAGGAAGGAAGGAAGGCAGGAAGGGAGGATGGGAGGACAGGAGGAAGAAGGGAGGGAGGAAGGGAAGAAGGAAAGGAGGGAGGGAGAAAAGACAGGAAGGAGGGAAGCAAGGGAGGGAGGAAGCATGGGAGGAAGGAAGGGAGGGAGGGAGGAAGGAAGGGAAAGAAGGGAGGGAGGGAGGACAGGAGGAAGGGAGGGAGGGAGGGAGGGAGGGAGGGAGGGAGGAAGAAATGAAGGGAAGGAGGGAGGAAAGAAGGGGGGGAGGGAGAGAGGGAGAAAAGAAGGGAGGAGAGGAGTGTGGGAGGGAGGAAGGGAGGGCGGTAGGAAGAAAAGAAGGGAGGAAAGCAGGGAAGGAAGGACAGGAGGAAGGAAGGCAGGGAGGGAGGGAGGGAGGAAGGAAAGAAAGAAAGAAAGGGAGGGAGGAAGGGGGTCCTGCAGCATGTGCACGTCTGTGCGGCTGCGGAGGGGTTGGCTGCGTGCAGGGCTGATCACGGGTGGGGGGGGGTGAGTGTGTGGCGGGGGGGGGGTGGGGGGGGTGCGGGTGTGAGCTGCCGTGGGTGCCTGCCCGCTGTGCAGGCCCACGCGTATACGGCAGGCGGCGGCAGGGGCCACGCTGCCGAGACGGTGCCGAGCGCTGCCTTGCACCAGGGAAAAGATCCGGCTGCAAAATTCCCTTTTTCTTTTGTTTTTTTTTTTTTTAACCTTGAAACTGGGGATGTTTCAGCAGCTCCGCTCCCAGGGGTCAGCAAAGGGGTTTATCTCCCCCAGCCATTGCAGGAGGGCAGGACCAGCACCCCGGGACCCACACCCACCCACGAGTTGTTCTGCAGCGGCGGCGGCCCGTTTAGTGTTGTATGAGAAACCCCTCCATTCCCCTCCATTCCCGCTTTCCCAGGCCAGAGGCGAGCCCATCGGAGCACCCCAGCTGCGGCAGGGAAGGGACCCACATCCTGGGTGAAAAGGGACCTACGTCGGGGCGAAAGCACCCAAGAAGCCCAAGCAAAGGGAGACAGCCCTTGGCAGGGTTAGACCCGCTGCAGAGCAGCCCGTGGGGAAATATCCTGGTAGGTTTTGAAGCTCGCTTTAAGGGGAGATGGATCCTGAAGTGAAAAAAAAATAAAATAGAAGGGGAAAAAAAAAAAAAGAGTTAAATTAAAGCAGCCTGGCTTGCTTCTTTAGGCAGGGGAGGCTGGTCCAGCCTACATGTGAGAGCTTATGTCCCTCTGAAATTCAGCGGGTCCGTAGAGCTCCCCTGCGGACGCGCAGCCGGTCCCAGGAACGGGAGAAGGCGGCTCCCAAATGGGCTGCCCACATGTTTCGCCCCTTCCCATTGAATTTTAGACTAGCCCAAGCGCTCTGTCCCCGTTCAGCCGGATCGCTCAGCCCTTAAATCCCTTTTAGCATGAAACGCCCCTGGGTTCGCAGCAGTCTTCAATTTAAAGAACAAATCCTATTGCCTCTGGTTCGAGCTGGCCCATCCACTGCCGGGGGCCGGGGTGACCTCGGCGCTGCTGGGTGCTTTTTTTTTTTGGTCACTGGTTTGATCACAGCAGACAGAAGGGACACGTGTCGGGGGAGAATAACCTCTTCACCCAGCTCGGAGAGGTTCTGGGGGACAAAGGCTGGCGGGAAAGCCGGAGCCAGGAAAATGTGGCTAAAAGCGTATTTGCTTGGAGAGGCTGTCAGGGCGAGACAAAGGCAGGAAGCAGATAAACGAAGGGAACGAGGCTAATTGCTGGGATTAGCCACCCCGGAGCGTTCGGATGCTGCAGGGGTCAGGGCTGGAGGCCGGAGGAGGTCAGGCGAGGAGAGATGAACTGGAGAGAGGTTTTGGGGAGAGCCTTGGATTTGTTAGATCCATGGGAAAGGCTGTTTGGGTGACGAGCAAGGGGTGACCAGGACCCGGACCCCATTTCTGATGGTGATCCCAGAGCAAGCCAGCTCCCCCAGGACTCCCTGCCTACCCCCAGCTGGTGTCAGCAGGTCCCAGGGACACCTAATTCATACAGTAAATAAAGCCTAATTCTGCAGAGGACTCTCGATTCAGGGTATAAACACCCAGGGAAGTGTCTCAAAGCTGGATCAGCTCAGCCCAGTGCGTACCCAGGGCCAGAGCCCCGGGATGGGAATGGGACAGGACCGGACCCGCGGCAATGGGTGATGGGGAGAGGCAATCTGTGCCTGCTGTATTTTGTGCTGCGGGAAAAAACACAAGACCCTTCCCCCAGGAACACAGGGCACGGCCACACGGATGGGCTGATTTTATTTTTGCTCTTAACGTACTCCCTCCCTGCCACCCCGGCGGGTGCTCCCAGCCCAGCCCCTACGGAGGATAAAACCCATCTGGGCTGCTCTCCCTGGCAGATGAAACCCCCTCTGCCAGGGAATTTGCTGGAGCCCAGACCAAATAAGGAACGCCTGGCTAATCTTGGGGGAACGGTGCACAGGAATCAGTCAGCGTCAGGCAAGCTCTGCGCCGAGCGCCCGGCACGTCGGCAGCGCGGGGGGCTTGCAGGGCTCGGCACGCTCCTCTGGCAGCTGCGGTACCAAAACCAGCTGTGCGGCAATATTTAGAGAGAGGAAGGAAGGAGAGCCCCAGAGATTAAAAACAACTTTTCTTTACCTTTATGTCTTAAAAGGCATTTGAAAACCTGGAGCAATCCTTTGGGCTGGGGTTCAGATGCCTCGGGAAGCTTTTCCACATGGGAGCAGTGTTTCCGTCCCGCAAGTCTCCGGGTTCCTGGCGTGCTGGAAGATCCAAGCTCCGCTACCTTTCCCGCTGGGAGGACTCAGCACTTGCCGTCTCACCTTTTAAAGTAGTGCCTTAATTATTTCTCATCTCCATGCACTGAGCCATTTTCCCACACTTCTGCTCCAGCCGAGTTGCCCAGAGCCAAGAAATCCTGCTCTCTTTCTATAACAACCTTGGTTTTCCATATTGTGGACCCACTCGTGATCTAGCACTCCGTCTTCCCAGCTCTCCGTACGGACAACCTCTCTCCCAGAACACATTTGATGCCTTGAGCAGAAAGATCTGTGCTGGGTCACAGCTGGAATAGGTGGGATGGACCCTGTGTATGGAAATCGTCTGCAGTGCGGGTGGACGCCCTCCAGGCACCGCAGACTGCCGTGCCCGGGCCAGAAGCCCTGGGTGGGTGGCTTGGGATCACTGGGTGCCCAGTGGATGCTTTTGCTGCCTGGGGCTGGTGGCCTCCAGAGCCACGTGGGCAACGCGTGCATCCTCAAGGATGCACCTGAGCGAGTCCTGATGGCTGTCCTGGGGAAGGGTTTCCCTCTGCATGGGAGCGGTGGGCCAAGGCGAGAAGGCGGTGAGTCATGAGGCGAAGCGGATTCAAAGAAGTGAGACCAAAGTCCATGCGAACCGTTCCCAAAAATGGAAATGTCAAGAGCTGCATCCTGCGCTGGTGGGAATCTGCCTGGCTGCCGCGGCTTCCCTGCTGTCAGCACCCGGCACGATGCTCCCGGGAAAGGACACAGCCACGGGGAAGGCAGCGAGCCCAGCCAGGAGCTGCGGTCCCATGGATGGAGCCACCAGGAGAGACGCCTCAACATGGCCCGAGGGGAAGCAGAGCCACCCCACGGGAGGGACACGGCCACCCAGCGATTCCCCATCTGCCATCGACACAAGGCAGAGGTTGTTCCTGCAGCAGCAGGACAGCGAGCTGGGCTCACCCCAGCTGTGCTCCCATTGTGGATTCTCAGATGGCTTGTAAGGGTTGAGCTCAAACCCAAGGCTGTGCCCACCTTCTCCGGCAAGGGGGCAGCTAACAGGGTTTCTCTTTCTTCGCTCTGGTTTTACAGACCCTCAGAGATGCTACTGTCAGATCTGGCTGAAATTAGCCAACAGATTCCAGTTATTAAGGAGGGGAAAAAAAAAAATCCATAGACATCTCTTTTTCTTAGGACATGAGGCCAAAAAACTTGTGCGTGCTGATTCAAGGTGCTGAGATGTGCACAACCCCTTCCCTGCGAGAGCCCTTTCCAACCAGAACCAGAAGGATGTTTAAGGCACTAATTTGTTGCCCTTCCTGCCAAATAGCTCGACATCGAGCAGGCCTAGTTTCCGATAACCAGGAGGAGAAATGCTCCAAGGGCATTGTTACGGTGACCCACTAACCCGGCTGGCAATGGGATGCTGCCGGCAGAGCCCGTGCCGGAGCCAGCCGAAGCCCGGCTCTTCCCCCAGCCCCACACCACCCCTGCTCCTGCTTGATGTCCCAAAGCACCCAACGGCCCCGCTGCATCCTGCAAGCCCTTGCTTTCTGCTGCAGCCCCCAGCCCCGCTCCGGTCGCTGGGAATCAAGTTTCCTTTCCCGGCCACCCCAGTTTCCTGCTGCTTGCCTTATCTCCGCCGGCCGCAGCGGTTCAGCGATCCTCCCCGCGCTGCCAGGCCTGGGGGAAGAGGCCGCCGGGATTTCCTGCCCAAAACGGCTTCCGCGCCAGGGATTCGCCTGCCCTTCCTCCTCCTCGCTGGGAGCCTTCAGCGGGGCAGGGGGTTGCCGCCCCTACCCCAGCAGCCACATCTGGCAGGAGCACGGCGGGGGGTTTGCCTGGCAGCCGGCGGTTTGTCCTGGTTTGCCCAGTTTAGCACGTGTCCATGGTGGCGGGGGCTTCTGGGTCCGGCTGGATCCCTCCCCAGCCCCATCCCGCAGAGCATCCTCCACCTCCTCTGACTTTAGCACATCTGTTTCTGAACAAAACACCGCCAAGTAAATGCCGATTGATTTTTTTTATGCCCAAGCTATCAGAAGAGCAACCCCCCCCCAGCCGAAGACTCTGCTGAGGCACATGGAAGTGATTACAGGGATCAGTCCCCACGAGCACCTCCTTTCCCAGCACATGGTGTGGGCGAGCAGAGCCTGTCCCCATCCCCATCCATGGCCCTGTTCTCACCCCCATCCTTGTCCCCATCCCCATCTTCATCCTCATCCCCACCCCCATCCCTGTCCCCATCCCCATCTCCATCCACGTCCCTATACCTATTCCCATCCCTATACCCATTCCCATCCCCATCCTTGTCCCCATCCCCATCCTCATCCCCACCCCCATCTCCATCCCTGTCCCCATCCACATCCCTATACCCATTCCCAACCCCATCCTTGTCCCTATCCCCGTCTTCATCCTCATCCCCACCCCGTCCCCATCCCTGTCCCCATCCATGTCCCTATACCCATTCCCATCCCCATCCTCATGCTCATCCCTGTCCCCATCCCTGTTCCCGTCCCCATCCCTATACCCATTCCCATCCCCATCCTCATCCCTGACGCCATCCCCATCCTTGTTCCCATCCCCATCCTCATCCTCATTCCTGTCCCCATTCGCATCCCCGTTCCCGTCCCCATCCTCGCCCCCAGTGAGGCTCCCAGCTGCTCCCGAAGCCCCAGGGATGCTCACACCAGCAGGACTCTGCTCCCAAGGCCAGGGCATGACTCCAGCTCTTCCCAGCTGCTGCTTTTTTTACTGACTGGTGCCAGTTTTGCTGAAAGGGTGGTAAAAAGGCATTTTTTAGCATTTTAAAGATTGTGCACAAAGCCTGGCAGCTGTCCCTTCCACGCGGCAGAGGGTCCTCAGGGCCCGCGGGGCCCCTCTCTCCCGGGCACGGGGCAGCGCTGGCTCGTGGGGTTAGCAGCTCCTCCCTGAACGCCCAAGTGAATTTACCCCTTAAAAATATATATTAGAAGATAAGTCTGAATTGCCTTAATGAAATGTCTCAGGACAGCAGGCACACCAGCTTGCAAATCACTCCCCCTGAATCCTTCCCTTGCAGCAGCAAGACATTTTATAGCTGTAACGTTTCCACCCCACCGGGGACGGCTAGGTTTGTATTTTCAACAGCCCCTGAACATCCTGCGGGGCAGCAAGGCTGTGCTCCCCCCTTTCCTCTCCCCTCTGCCCATCACCACCTCCTAAGTGCCACCAAATGCCAGCTTTCCCTGCAGGAGGGACATCCCAGCCGTGGTCCCACTGGGCAGAGGGGCTGCCGGCCCCTCGCGGGGCCCGATTTCCCCGGAGAGCCCCGGCGGTGTTTGAGCTTCAAAGAAAAGCCACTTTTTTGGCACGGGGGACTCCTCGAAGGCTGTGGACCATGTCCAGCTGGCCTGAACCCTGCTCAAAGCCCTAATGGTTTTCCGTGGCCAGGCAAGGAGTCTCCCTCCAAGGGCCGGAGCCGGCCAGCTGACTGCAGCCGAGGGGGACGGCAGCCCGTCCGGATACGGCCCCCGCGGTCACGCTTGCCAGGACAGCTCATCCCCAGCCCCGGCACGGGTGGGAGCTGCTTTCCAGGACGCTGCGGCGGCTCGCATGCTGCCCAGGACGGAGGGGACAGGGGCCGCGGTGACATGTCCCCATCACCACAACAGGGACGGGGCGAAGGGTGTCCAGCTGCTTCCCCTGCGAGGATTCCTGCTGGGAATGCCATGAATGTGTCCCTGATTTCTTTCTCTCACCAGCCTACGGGGTTTGACACTTCTCTCCTTCTTATCTGGCATTCCTCGGGCACGTATACGTTTTGGGACAGATGCGATACCAACGCTGGCCTGGGGCCAGGGAAGCGCTCCAAGAAGATGGAGCAGAGCTTTTGGCTGCTCCCAGCCTGGATTTCCAGGAGCACTCGGTTGAGTCTGGCTGCCTGCGTTTGGGGGCGTCCTTTCCTCCACGGCTGCGGGTCCCCGCACCCCGACGCCCCAAACCGAAGCCAGGAAACCGCCCCAGCTGCCCGTCCTCAAAGTTTTGGCCCCTCTCTGGACGGAGATGGCGGAAGATGGGTCTGAGAAAGGATAAACAGCGGTGACCCCGCGCCTGGGCCGTCGTGCGTGCACGGGGAGCCTGCGGCGTGGCCGGTTCCGCTCGCTGACAACTTGCCAGTTGAGCTGCACGACATATTTTGGCCGGGTGGCCGTTCCAGCTTTCCCAGCCCCCCCCCGGTCCCCTGTGGATAAGGAGTCACGTTTCTGCCTGGCTCAAGGGAGCGGGATCCCAGGGGAACCGGCCAGGGCCTCTCGCCCACGCCGCGGCCCCGGCCCCGACCCCGGCTGGCTGCGGGCCCGGCTGCGGGGGCGTTGGAGCGGCGGGAGGGGGATGCGGGGCCCCGGGGAGCGGCGGGGCACGAAGGGGGGATCCCCCCTCTCCCCCCCGGGATGCCCCCGGGGTACCCAGCCCCGGGGCGGGGCGGGGGGAGGCGGGGGGGGGGGGGGATGAAAGCCGGGGCGGATTTTGGGGTAAGACCCGATTGGTCAGGGCCGGGATCGGGGGATCCAATAGCGGCTCGGTCGCCGTTGGCCCGCCCCGCCAGCGGCGCGCCCCGTCCCGCCCCGCCGGCTCCGGTTCCCTCCGGCGGGTCCGGGCCGTCCCGTCGGGTCCGCTCCGTTCCTCCGCTTCGCCCCGTCGGGTCCGGGCGGTGGAGGGCAGGTCCCGGCGGGATGCGGGCGGTGCTGGTGCCGGTGCTGGCGGCGGTGCTGGCGGTGGGGGCAGCCCTGCCCCGCCGGGGGCTGCTGCCGCACGGTCCGGCCCGCGGCGATGCCCGGCTCCGGCCCGGCGACGACGAGAGCTCGCCCGGGCTGCCGCTGCCCCGCGCCCTGCGCCTCTACGGCCGCGCCGCCCGCCGCCTCTACGTGAGTCCCGCCGGCCCCCCGCTCCCCCGGCCGGCCTCCTGCCCCGGGGCCCTTCCCGCCCCCCCCATCACCTCCCTCTGCCCCTCCGTCTTCCCGGCCCTCCCTGCCTCTCCATCTTCCCACCCTCCATCCCTCCCTCCTTCTGTCCGTTCACCCCTCCCGTTCGCCCCCCTCCTCCCCAGCCCTTCCCCTTGACACCCATCTCCCTCCCTCTCCCCACCCCTGCCCCTCCACGTGTGTCTTTACTACCTCCACCCCTGCACGTGTCTTCCCCCCCTCCGTCCCTTTCCCCCCCCTCCGTCCCTTTCCCTCCCCTCCGTCCCTTTCCTTCCATCCATCCCTTTTCCCCCCTCCGTCCCTGTCCCCCATCCCTTTTCCTCCTCCACCCCGCTCCCACTGTCTCCTGCCCGCTGTCTCTGGCTGCAGAGGAACAAGAGGGCTTTCTCCGCTGCAGCTGTTCCCCGCCGGCAGCGGCTGCAGCTGGGATGGCCCCTGAGCTGCAGCTCCCTGGGGGACGGAGAAGCCCGAGGTCTTTGTTTTCTCCTTGGCCGGATGGGGCCCGGCGATCTCCGGGCTCTCAGCTCTGTGCCCTGCTCCACCGGGGAGGGGGGACCGGTGGTGGAGGCACCTCTGCAGCTCCTGAGCACCCTACGCCACTCTCCCTGCAGGTGGGGACCAACGGCGTCATCTCCACCCAGGATTTCCCCAGGGAGACCCAGTACGTGGATGACGATTTCCCCACAGACTTCCCTGTCATCGCTCCCTTCCTGGCCGACCTCGACACCTCCGGTGACAGAGGGAACATCTACTACCGGCAAGACGACTCTCGGGACGTGCTGGACCAGGCCGCGGGTTACATCCAGGCTGGGTTCCCCCGCACCGCCGGCTCCTTCATGCCCACCAACGCATTCATCGTCACCTGGGAGGACGTGGGCGCCTACCAGGAGCTCTTGCAAGACACCAAACCCTCCCAGAAGGTGAGGCCGATGATGGGTGCAGGTTGGATGCCCATCCTACGTGTCGTGAGAGGATGAGTCTTCCTTGTGTAGCACCCAAAACGCTCAGTCTCTGCTTTCTGGGCAGCTGGATGGTGGGTCCAGCCTTGGATCAGCACCGGGGGAGATGTGGAGCTTCTCCCCGCTCCGAGCTGCGGCAGTGGTGGGTCTGTTGCCTTTGCCAATGAGCAGAAGAGGTTTAGAGGTTGCCTTCAACTCCATGGTTGGAGGTGCTCAGGCTTTTCCCTGCTTTTCAGGCACAGCTTTACAGTGCTGGCGGCTCTGGATTTGCAGGGTGGAGTTGGGCAGCTGGGGGAAGCTGTGGCCCAGGTCACCCATCGTGCTCCTGACCTTTTGCCGGTGGCTTGGGGCTGGTCCTTCCTTCTGCCCGCACGCTGATTAACGCTGCCGGCGAGGAACCGGCTTCGGAGTTTCCACCGTGGGTTGATTTTGTGTCTGGAAAACAAGCTTGTAGGTGGTCCGCCGGGTCGGGGAGGTGACCTGTGCTCTCCACCCACGGGCTGATAAGGCTCCTGCATGGGTGGACCTACAGCACTGCTTCTCCCCGAAAACGCTGGACCCGCTGCTGGGGCAGGAGCCGTCATGTTAGGCTGATGACGCGCCGAGGAGGTGACGGTGACGCTCTGCCGGCGGGACGGGCTTCTTGAAACGAGCTGAATATGAAAAGCTGCAAGGGGAAAACTCTCGCGGTGAATACCCAGAGCCATGCGATGGGTGACGGGCTCTCGCCGCGGCGGGGTGGGCTGAACCCAAAGCCCATCAGCAGCCACCGGGTCCCCACGGGCCACCGGGAGCCATCCCCGCCGGCCGTCCCCCCACTCCAGGGCCCTTCGGTAGCGGGTTGCTGAGAGTGGTGGCCAAGCGAGGGAAGAAACCGAGGTTTGGAAGGAAACAACCCACATTTTTTCCTCTAATTTAAAACTTGGGAAAGCAGCTGAAGAGATGCCATCAGGGGCCTCGCAGCGACCTCGCAGCCGTCAAAAACGCAGCCTCCTCTTCTCTTCCCAATTGTTTTTTTTTCCTCTTGGAGAAGTTGGATCAGGTTTTAAAATGAAACCGGTCTTGGAAATGAGCAGCTCCAGGGAAAGCTTCATTCAAGACGCACTGAAATGCAGCTTGTGCCTGTGCTTTGCTGAACTCCCCCTTAGCCAAAACTGCTAAAAAACTCCCCAAACACTACTTTTTTTTCTTACCAAATGTGCCATTTATTGAAACGCCGCCCTCCCGCTGCTCAGAACCAGGATTTACCTCGAAGCCTTTACCCCTCGCTTTGGAAAGTTCATCTTTTTTGAGCCCAAAAGCAGAAATCTGGGTTAAGGTGGGGGGGTCAGAGGCTCCCCGGTCCCCTGCCGTGGGGGTCCTGCCCCGCCGGGAGCCCCTCCAGCTCCTTGGGGGCACACTCCCAGTCCCTGCAGTGACGCTTTCCAGGGCTGCGGAGGGCGATGAGAGGTGACCCCGCTTCTGCGGGGGCAAAAATTGCCCTTTGGGCTGGAATTTGCCCTTTGCAGCTCTTTGCCGGGAGCAGCCAGCCGCGAGCCGGGGGCTGCCCCCCTCCTCGCTGGCTGCCCTGCGTCCCACCGTGCCAGCGCAGTGGTGTCACCCACCGGGTCCCCCCCTCCGCCAGGCAAAATGAGCCCTGCAGCTGCTGCCACGACTGGGCTGCGTGGGGGAGGAATCTGGCCCTGGGGGGGTTTATCCCCCCCCCAAGCTTTTTGGCCGCCTTTGCACGGGGTCTCTGAATGCCCGAGTGTGCGACGCGCACAACAAGGCTCTTTCTTTATATCCCACGGGGCTGCCGGGAAACCCTGCGATGCCCCGGGGCCCCTGCGCCCCAAAATTGGGGACAGGCAGGGCTGGGCTGGGGGGGGCTGCATGGGGGGAGCCTCCACCCCTCCTGTTCCGGTGGCGAAACTGGGAATTTAATCATTTTTCATTCGCTCGGGCGCCGTTCCCCGCTTGCTGCTGCCGGCAGCTCCTGGGGAAGGGCTGCTGCTGCGTGCTGACATTTATTTATCCAGAAAGCAGGACCTCTGCAGGGTGGGGGGCTGGCCCAAATGCTGCAAGCCTTGGTTTCGCCGCATTCGGGGTGACCGCGATGTGTGTGTGGATTCTCTGGTGGCTCGTAAGGGTTGTGCTCGCTCCGCAGCCTGCCCATCTGTGGGTTATTGCTGTGGTCCCGCTCCCCGGCGCAGCCTCACTCGGGGCTGGCGTGGCCCCAGGGCTCGCAGGGCTAGCACGACAGGCAGCCAGCATGCCTATAGCGGGACGTATGGGTGTGGGGAAGGCGGGAGCACATGCATGTTTTTTCCTGAGGAAATCGAGCTAAAATTGTTCTCGGGGGAAGCGGGGGGGTGCAGGTTTTCCTCCGGTGCTGATGGGATGGAGGGGGGCTGCTGGTGTGGGGCAGGGCAGGAGGAGGGGGATGGGAGCGAGGGGTTCCCGGCTGCAGCGTGCCGACGGGGCGCATGGGTTACATGGCCAGGGATGCTCCTGGGCGTGGTACGGGGCTGTCACCTCCCCGTGTGACAGCTCCGAGGGACACCCCTGCACTGATGCAGCTGAGAGGGGGTGGCCTGGCTGTGTCACGGGCTCCCATGGAGGATGCGGAGCACCTTCCCAGCACGTTGCGCTGGGGTTTTGCCATGCATGAGCAGCCGCTGCTCCTGTTCTTCCCTGGGAGGTGTCTGCAGGCTGATGGAGGGCTCTGTTGGGGTGCTTACATGCACTGTGTTGTGTGTGGAGGCAGCTGGTGTGTCCCCAGTCCCTTCCCTGTCTCCGTCCTCCGCTGGAGTCCTGCCCTCCTGTGACGTCCGTCTGTCCTACTCTCCCTTTGGCAGCTCAACACCTTCCAGGCGGTCATAGCCTACGATGATGAAGACACCTACGCCATCTTCCTCTACCCCGATGGTGGCCTCCAGTTCCTGGGGACGCGGCCCAAGGAGTCCTACAACGTTCAGCTGGAGCTGCCGGCCAGGGTGGGCTTCAGCCGGGGGGACGGCGATGACCCAAAGAGGGACGGGCTCTTCCACAGCCTGGCCAGCAGCGAGCAGGCTCTGAGGCAGCTGGAGCGGTGCGTGGTGCCCGGGGGCCGTGCGGGGCGGGCAGGGGGAGCAGGGTCACCTTCTCCCAGCCCTCGGAGCCTTTTAAAGGCTGGAAGAAGGAGGGGAGCGAGCTGGGGGGTGATGGGCTGCGTCTGGGGGGCTTGGCCCCACGTGCACGGGAGCTTTTTGGGAGCTGCATTCGGGGTCCCGGGAGGGGTGGGTACCTTTGGGGGGGTTTCCCACCACGGCTGCGATGGACATGTGTGTGTGTGTGCTGCTGTCCTGCAGGGAGAGCAACGCGGGGGTGCCCGGTGTGTGGGTCTTCCACGTGGGCAGCGCAGCGCCCCTGGAGCACGTGGAGCCAGGGGGCAGTGGGGGAGCCAGCCCCGGCGTGCCACAGAGCCCCGAGCCCCATGCCCCCGGCACCGCCGATTACGCCCGTGCACTCTACAGCCGTGCCGACCACGCGTCCACTGAGCTGCCGGCGAAGCACGGCTCGGAGGCCATGTCACTGCATCCCGAGCATGCACCCCGCACCCCGGCGCTGCTGGGCATCGGCCCCAGGGGGCTGCCCATGTCCCCGGGGCAGGAGCGGAGCCGCCGGCTGCACCCCGATGGGGGTGGTGGTGCCCAGCAGAGCTACTCCCCCAACCCCTCTTCCTACAGCTCCGGGCATCACGGCGTTGGCGTGGAGGAAGACGTGCATTTTAACCCTGACGGTGAGTGGCTGCAGCCCCTCCGATGAGTGAGCAGGGATGTCTCGTGGTGGGTGACTCCCTCAAAAAGGCCTCTTTGCTGCAAGCTCATCTCTTCCCGAGCAGTGAGGGCTGAAGCTAGCGTGGGCTGGCATCGCTCCTGCAAAGCTGCTGCCCTTCCAGCTCCTCTCCTCCCAGCCAAATCCTACTGCCAAGGGGCTGCTGGAGCCATAAGTCCCTGCCCGCTGGGTTTGCTGCTGCTCTGCCCTGCATTGCAAGCTCAGGGGACGGGGAGCTCGGGGAACAGGTCCCAGTTTGGGGCCAGGGCTGGCCCTGCCGCCCCCGTCGCCGCCAAGCTGGCTGGGGAGCCACCGTGGCATGTGTCCCAGGGAGCAAAGCCCCGGCCCCGGCCGGCTGTCTCCCAAAAATCCGCAGGAACTCGATCTCCCACTCTCTGTCAGGTCTGCCTGAAATCAGGCAACAGGTTTGAAACCCTGAGCCTCCCGTACACATCCCAGGCGGCTTTCTTGGGAAGCGCCGCTGCCAGCTGTCCCATCTCCCAACAGTGTTTTTGGGACCGGCGGGCAGGGTGCCCATCCCCAGGAGGGGTGGATTTGTCACCGCGTCCCCAACCCTCTCCCCTTGGCCCCAGTGTTCACCTACAGCGCGGCCAGCAAGGAGACGTGCGCCCAGCACCACGGGAGCTGCTCCCCCAACGCCTTCTGCACCGACTACGCCACCGGCTTCTGCTGCCACTGCCGGGCCACCTACTATGGCAACGGGCGGCAGTGCCTGCCCGAAGGTACGTGGGGCGGGCGGCGGGGACGGGCACCCCGTGCCTGGGCGGCCGCTGCCAGGAGTGCCCATCTCCCTGCCCAGGAGCCGTGCATCGCCTCAATGGGAAGGTGAGCGGGAGCCTGATGGTGGGACGGGCGTCCGTCCGCTTCCAGGACGTCGACTTGCACGCCTACATCGTGGGCAGCGACGGCCGAGCCTACACAGCCATCAGCGGGGTGCCCCAGCCTGCTGCCCGCGCCCTCCTGCCCCTCCTGCCCATCGGCGGGCTCTTCGCTTGGCTCTTCGCCCTGGAGGAGCCCGGCTCCGAGAACGGCTTCAGCATCACCGGTGAGGGAGCGGGGAGCCGGGATGTGCCGCCGAGCCCCCGTCGCTCCGAGGGAGGCGGCTCCTGGTGGGGTGGCCTGGCTCAGATGCGGGGTGACGTGTGGCTTGGGGCAGGTGATGAGGGTGCGGGGGGGGGGGTTCAGAGCATCCCCATGGCTCCTCTGATCACCTCCCCAGCTTCAGCTGGCTGTCACCTGCCTGCCGCGAGCCCTCACGGGTGTGCCAGAGGGGCGGGGAAGGATGCTTTGGGGATGTATTCCCTAAAAATCCTGCAACCCAATGCCGCCTGTTCGCTTTTCCCGCCCAGGTGCCGAATTCACCCAGAGCCTGGAGGTGACCTTCTACCCTGGGGAGGAGACGGTCCACATCACCCAGACAGCCGAGGGCCTGGGGCCGGACAATTACTTAAGCCTTAAGACGCACATCCAGGGCCAGGTGCCGTTTCTCCCGGAGAACGTCACCGTCCACATCGCTCCCTACAAGGAGCTCTACCACTACTCCAGCTCAGGTAGGAACCCGTGCTCAGCCCTGAGTTTGGTTTCTCACACGCCATCCCTGCATGCCCCGCTCGGAGCAGCCCAAAACACCCCGTCCCCACTGCGGTTCCCAACATCCGAGAGACATCGATGCTGAAGCCGGTTCTCCCACCTCCCGTGGGGTTTTTCTCGCTGTCCGGCAGCCGTGACATCCTCTGCTCACCGGGAGTATGTCCTGGCCGCGGGGACCGCCAACCAGACCCTGTCCTACCACCTGCGCCAGAACATCACCTTCGCCGGCTGCCCGCACGCCCGCCTGCCCGCCTGGCAGCGGCTGAGTGTGGTGCGCGCCTTCGCCCTCTACGACGGCCAGGAGCACGTCCTGCGCTACGCCCTTGCCACCCGCGTCGGCTCGGCACGAGGTGAGCTCCAGCACCCACCGCGGGGTGCCCGCCCCAGGGTGCCAGCTCCCACCGGGGGATGCTGCGGTCTTCTGCCGGCTCCCAAAGCTGCAGCATGCTTGCTTTGCCCAAAAACAGCCAAAAGATGTTTTTTTTTTTTTCCCCAAGCAGCTTGAGCCAAAGCACTCCCAACATGGGTGGGGTGCAGCGGGGGTGGCACTGGGTGGCATGGCCACAGGTCCCTGCATGGGACAGGGGTGCTGCGGCGCAGAGGTGATACCTACGTCAGATATAAGTGGGAATGATCATTCCCCGCTCCCTGTGTCTCCCAGGCCTTTTCCCCCGCTAACGCTCCCCGCTTGCCCGCAGACGATGCTGAGAAGCCCCCGGTGAACCCATGCCACGACAACACGCACGCATGTGAGGCCACGGCACGCTGCCAGCCCGGCGTGGGGATGGAGTACACGTGCGAGTGCGCGGCCGGGTACCGCGGAGACGGACGGGGCTGCCGAGGTGAGTGGGGGCTTGCCGGTGGGTGCGGGGAGGAGCCGGTGCACCCCGTCCCCCATGGGGCACCATGGTGGCCACTGCCATTTGGGGTGCTGGGAGGTGCCACAGCGTCATAGCACCCACGGTCTCAAGAGCTCCTGGAACTGCAGCAAGGATTTGGGTGAATCACGGGGGGAAACTGAGGCAGGGTGCTGGGGGGCTGCCAGGGTCTGGGAGAAGCGCTCCAGGAGCATCACGGGGACAGAGGAAGCGGCAGACAGGACGGGCAGCTTGGGGCAGGACATCCCCCCCAGGCCAGGAGCAGTCGGACCGCGAAAATTGGGGTTGTCCCACCACCGCCGCGACACCCGGTGTCTACCCCTTCCTCTAGAAGTGGACGAGTGCGCAGAGGGCCTGAGCCAGTGCGGCCCCTTCACCGTCTGCCTGAACGTGCCGGGCAGCTACCGGTGCGAGTGCCGCAGCGGGTACCGGCCGGCGGAGGACGGGCAGGCGTGTGTGCGTAAGTGCCGGCCCCGCGGTAAGGGGTCCCCCTGACCTCTGTGCCCCACGGGGCTTGCCCCGGCCACCCCCTTATCCCGCTGTCCCCACAGCACTGGCACCGGTGACCAACCCCTGCGAGGACGGGAGCCACCCCTGTGCGCCGAGGGACGGGGCGCGCTGCCTGCCCCGCGCCGGGGGCCGCCCCGCCTGCGAGTGCCTCCCCGGGTACGCTGGCGATGGCATCGACTGCTCCGGTACGGGGGCACGGGAGGGACCACAGGGTGCCTGCCGGGGTGGCACCATGCCGGGGTGCCCTGCTCGGCTGATCCCCATCCTCCCCATGCACAGACGTGGACGAGTGCGCCGAAAATCCCTGTCACCCGGCTGCCACCTGCTACAACACGCCGGGCTCCTTCTCCTGCTGGTGCCAGCCTGGCTACGAGGGCGATGGCTTCCAGTGCGCGCACGGTAAGGCTGCCCGGCTCGCCCCCGCGCCGGCTGTGCCCGGGGTGGCTTCCCCCATCCTCACCGTGCTGTTGTTTTGGCTCTCCCGGCAGCGGAAGGGAGCACGCAGCGGCTGACCCCCTGCCAGCACGAGCAGCTGTACCCACGGGAGGTGCCACCAGGACCCTCGCCCGTGGGTGATGGGCATGTGCCCCAGTGCGACGAGGAGGGTCAGTACCAGCCCCTGCAGTGCCACGGCAGCACCGGGCACTGCTGGTGCGTGGATGCCGCGGGACAGGAGATTGCCGGCACGCGGACGGCGCCGGGCAGCACGCCGCCTCGCTGCGGGAGCCCAGGTCGGTGCCACCCTACAGCACTCGAGGGGGCCAGGGGAGGTGGGTTGGGTCCTTTGGCATCTCGGCGGTATCCCGATGGGCTCAGCGAGTACCCAGGAGATGCCGTGGCTGGCTGTGTGGGTTGTGCTGGGTGGCAGAGGATGGGGGGGGGGGGGGGGCTGGATCAGGCAGAGCCCTGCCTGTCCCTGCCCGTCCCACACAGCTGCAGCACTTTGGCCCCAGCCACCAGCAGAGCGGGGATGGCGGGGCTGTGGCGAGCGGAGGGGACCTGACCACCCAACTGGGGACTTTTCTGCCATGGGCTGGGTGCAGGGTACTGCCAAATGGGTGATTGGGCACCTCAGGGGGCTCCGGGGTCTTCAGGGCACCCTGGCCCATGGGGTTACAGTGGCAGTGGCCATTGGGGCACCTTCTGTGCCATCTTGCGATGGAGGGGACAGCCACGGGGTGCCGAGGGGGCTGGAGGAGGCCAAAAGGTGCCAGCAGAGCATCACCCAGCACCTGCAGTCCTTGGGTGAAGCGGGGCCAAACCCGGGTGCCGAGTGGGTCCAGGGGAGCTGTGTGGCACCCCCTGAGCCCAGGACGGGGGCCTTTGCTGCCGGCAGAGTCCGTCCAGCAGCTGACCCCCTGCGAACACGAGCGGCTGTACCCACGGGCGGTGCTGCCGGGACCCTCGCCCGTGGGCGACAGGCACGTGCCCCAGTGCGACGAGGAGGGTCGGTACCGGCCCCTGCAGTGCCACGGCAGCACCGGGCACTGCTGGTGCGTGGACGCCGCGGGACAGGAGATCGCCGGCACGCGGACGGCGCCAGGCAGCACGCCGCCTCGCTGCGGGAGCCCAGGTCAGTGCCTGGGGGATGCCTTCCCCTCTCTGCAGCACCCTGCACTTAGCATGGAGGGGCACCCAGCAAGGAGAGGGGGACCCGGGGCTCTGGCAAAGCCCTGAGTCCCCCCCAAGCTTGCACATGGGGTCCATCACGGGGGGTGACCATCGCCCTCCCCGTGCCAGAGCCCACAGAGCGGCCCCGCACCATGTGCGAGCGCTGGCGGCAGAGCTTGCTGGAGCACTACGGGGGCAGCCCCCGCAGCGACCAGTACGTGCCGCAGTGCGACGCGGGGGGCGACTTCACCCCGCTGCAGTGCCACGGGGACAGCGGGTACTGCTGGTGCGTGGACGAGAGCGGCAGGGAGATCCATGGCACGCGCTCGGAGCCCGGCAGCACCCCGCCATGTAAGAGCTCGGCACCCCAAGTGTGATTTCCCCCCCCCCCATCTAGCACAGCACGGGCTCCCGGAGCTGCACCCCGCTCCTGCTCGGGTGCGGAGCCAAGGGGACGATGCTCCCCGAGCCATCTCTCTCTCTCTCTGTCGCCCCCTCCCCATTTGTGCCAGGTCTCCCCAGCATCGCACCGCCCAGCGTCCGGCCCTCGCCCCGGCCCGACGTCTCCCCACCGGCCACGGGGACCTTTCTGCTCTACGCTCAGGGACAGCAAATCGGTTACCTCCCGCTCAACGGGACACGGCTGCAGAAGGAGGCGGCAAAGACCCTGCTCTCCCTGCATGTACAGTATCTCCAGCGCCGGGGTCGGGGTGCGGGACCACCGAGGGAGGAGTTAGGGACAAGCTGACGCTGTGGCTCTGTGTTTTGCGTCTCCCTGGACCGCTCTTGTCTGAGCTGTGATGGTTTGAGGGGTTCACCTCTTGAAGGTTGATGTTGGTCTGTGGGGACAGCCTTGGTGCTGAGATGGAGGGGGAGGGCTCTCACCCCTCCCTCCAGCTGTCCCCCTGCAAAGGGAAGGAGCACGGGTGCTCGCACAGCTCCCCCGCTATCGGTCCCGGGCTGCCAGCTGCACGTCTCTACTGCAAAACTCGCCTTTTCCCTTCCTCGGACTCCTCTTGGAGCGTGGCCACGTGCATCTCCAGCCAGGCCAGACCGAGGAACACTGAAAGCCGGGCCACGACCCTCCCTGCACCCCGGGGAACTGAAACACCTTGCCAAGTATTCCCTTTCCCCATCCTGAAGGTCATTCCTCGGGCTGGCTTCTCTGTTGGAGCCGGCTCTCCTTGAGCCGAAGGGTTTCAGACCCATCTGGACGTGGGTGTGCGCGTGCGACAGCCGGCCTAAAAACCTCTGCTGCAGGATTCAGCCGGGGGTGCGCAGTAGGAGCCCGTCGGTCTTGGGTTTTGCTGGGGAAAAGGAATTTGAGCGTCGTTGCCCATCGCAGCATCTTGCAGAGTGCCTCAGGCAGCTCCCAGTGCCGGCTGGTGGGACAAGGGTGCTCACTGAGCTGTGGCCCAGGCAGAATTTCACCCTGTGTCCCTCTTCCAACCCTGGCAGGGCTCCATCGTGGTGGG
This sequence comes from Nipponia nippon, assembly GCF_047370975.1. Taxonomy (NCBI): domain Eukaryota; kingdom Metazoa; phylum Chordata; class Aves; order Pelecaniformes; family Threskiornithidae; genus Nipponia; species Nipponia nippon. Next base: position 28,708,866 of record NW_028262302.1, read on the forward strand.
GATCGACTATGACTGCCGGGAGAAGACGATCTATTGGACCGATGTGGCCGGCCGGACCATAAGCCGGGCAAGTTTGGAGCCAGGTGCCGAGCCGGAGACCGTTATCAACTCAGGTGAGCTCCCATCACCGGTGACATCTGCCCAAAGGCACATCAGCAGGTCCACGCCAGTTTGTGCCCATCGCGGCTCTGGGGCTGTCCTGCCTTGGGGCCCTCCAGCTGCGCTCACATCCCTCGGCTGTGGGTTGGGACACCACGACGTGTCTGGGAGCCGTGTGTCCCCAGCCGCTGACCGTGTCCATCCCTCCGGCAGGGCTGCTCAGCCCCGAGGGGCTGGCGGTGGACCACTTGCGCCGAGCCATGTTCTGGACCGACAGCGGCCTGGATAAGATCGAGAGAGCCCGGCTGGATGGCTCGGAGCGACAGGTGCTCTTCGACACGGAGCTTGTCAACCCCCGGGCCATCGCAGTGGATCCCGTCCGAGGGTGAGCAAGCAGCGTTTCTGGAGGGATTTGCATGCAGGGCTTTTGCAGGGTGCTGGCAGGACGGCACTCGCCAGATTTGCAGTAGGAGCCGTATTTTGGGGAAAAAAACTGAGAGGGGCTGTTTGCCTGCAGCCGGGTGTTCGCGGTGGGACGAGGTATGAGCCTCTCCGAGGAGGGTCAGGCACAGGCGGTGGTGCCAAGGCCCCAGCCCAGCCCTGGGAGCAGCTTTCCTACAGCGCACACCCCGTAGGAGGGATTGGCTCTGTTCCCCCCCTCCTCTTTTATTTAATAATTCAGGATTTGGCTAAACCTGCTGTTTCACTGTCAGGATGTACATTATTTTTAAAAGCTTTGATACACGCCTGCCGTTTGAAAACACAAGCTGTGCCTCTAGGGTGCTGTTGCGATACAAAATGTGCTACTCCTAGGACTCGCCCTCGTCTAGGAGCTACGGTTTGGGTCGTAAACATGTTTGACATCGTTCTGCTTTTCTTTTAGGGATTTTTTTCAAATCAAATAAAGATTTATTTCAGGCCCTGTTAAGGGGAAAACCAGGCCTCTCTCCTGACAAGAACCAGTTAATGAAGAGAAAGCCGATAATCTCCTACCACTCCTTACTGTTGTGCGCCCTGTTTGTTCATGATATAATTATTTCCCAAGCAACCTTTACTGGACGGACTGGAATCGTGAAGCTCCCAAAATCGAAACGTCCACCGTCAACGGAGCCAACAGGAGGGTCCTGGTGAACAAGGACATCGGGTTGCCCAACGGCCTGACGTTTGACCCCTTCTCCAAGCTGCTCTGTTGGGCAGACGCAGGTAATTTAGAAGCACAGAACAGAATCACAGAATCGTTAAGGTTGGAAAAGACCTTGAAGGTCATCGGGTCCAACCGTTAACCCAGCGCTGCCAAGCCCACCACTAAACCATGGCCCTCAGCACCACATCTCCCTGGCTTTTACCGAGGATGTCATTTCACCGAGGACAGATCAGACTACAGCACACTAAGGCTCGATAAAACCAGCTATGTATCTTTAGCCCATTGCTACCTGCGATCCTCTCCACCCCCTTCCAGGGTCCTGCCCCAAAGGACTTGGTGTGGTGGGGCTGGGGGACCCGCAGCACGAGTTGCTTCTACATCCTCGGGCTGAGAAGGCGTTTCAAAAACCAGTGAATACAAAGAACACGTTTGGGTTTTTTTGGTTTTTTTTGTGTGGCCTGGTAACTGTCTTTGTGTTTGAAAAGGAACGAAGCACCTGGAGTGCACCTTCCCCGACGGCACGGGCCGGCGCGTCATACAGAACAACCTCAACTACCCCTTCAGCATCATTAGTTACGCCAACCACTTCTACCACACGGACTGGAGACGGTAAGGAAAGAAAACCCGCTCCTTCCCGCGGGCGGGAGCGCCGAGCTGGCCCTTCCGAGGGCTCCGCTCCCCTGCGCAGCCGGGAGCCAGGCTCTGCCGCTCCCTGCCAGAGCCGTGCTAGCGAGCAGCCTGGAGGGGCTTTGAGCCGGAGCGGGGAAAGAAATGCTGTCCCCAGCCTGCTCCCTGCTCCCGAGCCCTGGAATCTCACCAGCGCTCTCTCGGGTCTCCTGCACTGCCGTGTTCAGCAACACCCACTCGTAAATCTCGGTGCAGAACGGTTGTTTAGAAACAACCCCAGCTTCCTGGGAGGGATAGAAATAGCGGTTGGTTGGTTGGTGGTTTTTTTTTTTTAAATAAAAACTTGGCACAAGTTTCTGAATCTAGATTAAGTCAAAGGAAAGATTCAGTCCTCAGTCGCTCCCTCTCCCCTGCCGCCCAAGGCCCTCGGCATCAGGAACTCGCCTCTCTTCCCACTCCTGCTGGAAGCTCTCAAAACTTCCATCAAATCTTAGCAGATTGTTTTAGCAATCTTAGATTATCTTAGAAATCTTAGCAACAAACACTAAAGCACTTGGCGTGCTTGGAGGAGACTCTCGGGGAGATAATCTCCCTTGGAAGGCGCGCGCTCTGACTCTGCATCACCAGAGAAATGCACTGAATGAGCTGGATGTAGATTTGACGGGGCAAATTTCTTTCCACTTGTTCTGCAGGTGCTCAGAGCAATCCTTTTAGCTGCCTCTGTTCTTAAGCGTTCTTCAAGATGGGGGGAAAAAACCCTACGGGTTTCACAGATGAGTAAAGCGCTTCTCCCCCTTTTATCACCAGGGATGGCGTGATAGCGATCGATAAAGAAAGCGGCTCCTTTACCGATGAGTATCTCCCAGAGCAGCGATCACATCTCTACGGAATAACTGCGGTTTATCCCTACTGCCCCGGAGGTAAAACCCAACAAAACCCACCCCCTCTGGGCTGTCGGCGGGCTGCTACGTGCTTGACAGGCTAAAGATACCCCTTTCTCTCCGCAGCGCGGAAATAGTAACTGCCATTTCGAGAAACAACAATCTTTGCACCCAAAAGAGCTTCCGACCCAGAAAACCGTCACTGCATACAACTAAGGGGGGGGGGAACCCTTAACCGAGGCCAACAAAGCAACCTACTTTTCTACAAAAGATTAGCAAGTATTTTTTGAAGTTATACCTCAAGTCTTTACTACTGTATTTTTTAAAAGTGAAAAACATTGATATATTACCAAAAAATGGTCCTGTGACTCTTAGGCCATTACTCTAACTCTTGCTTATGCAAGCAAATTTAAAATGTAGCTTTCTTATTCAAATGTTTTATTTTATCGGAAGGAGAATGGATTCATTTTTAATAGCTTTGGCGATCTGACCAACGGGTCCCTTGTACCAAAAAATAAGCGCATAGGGGAAGCTTTGTGCAGTACCTTGCTGGGTCTCAGTAATCTACAGCCCGGACGACAGAGACTGTGTGTGCTCCAACAGCGTGCAGAGCAGTTACGTGATACGGCAAAGGCATTCCAGTTTTTCCAGAAGACAATTCTATATTTTCACCACTGCCTCAATGCATGTCTTTTAGTATTTATATTAGAAGAATATGCTAGAATTGATCTGTTCATGCTTATTGGTTCTTCGAAGTGCCTTCATAGACCTACCCCGTGTAGACCAATAGATGTTCAGAAATACCATTTACATTGTAACACTTCACTTTTTCTAGGTTATTTCAATAACTGAATAAAACGGTTTTAAGTTTCCCTTTGGATTTAGTTTTTAAGTATTTCAGTTGTAGGGTAGCTGGCGGAGAAGCAGCAAGCCAGCCAGGAGCGAGCTGCTCACAGGGCAGGACCTCGGCAAAATAGGATAATAGCAAAATAACCTTTACGTAACACTCCCTCCTCAGCACAAAGCCAAACACAATGAAAAAGTCGTATTTGCCAACTCAGAGCTAATCAGAACAATTTGTCCATTTTCCCCAGCTTCATTTATTTAAAGAAAAACGATAATTCATTAGAAGTCAGAATTCAATTTCCTGTTTTCTTCCAAAACAGTAAAATAATATGATTTCAAACTGCATGCCAGAGGTGTACAGCCTTGTGCATAGTTCCTAATTGTACTAAGTACACAAGAGCCTAAAAGCTTTTATCTGTTCATCTCCCGACTTTCCCCAGTCTGTGGTCCGTCTTGGGATCAGCGATAATCGCCTGAACTGCTACGATCGCTTCGTTAATTTTTGTCTGCAGCTCTCGGAGCTCCTCTATATGCAGCAGTCGGAGAATTTGGGCAGCTTCATTGAGAACAGCATCTGGGCGAGATGCAGAAAGAGAAGTCGTATCAAGCATTTTCATCTGACAGGAAGGTCTTAAGAAAAGCTTAATCTAAGGCAACGCTCCGCACTTCATTCATGCTTGTGGTTTTTTGTACTTGAAATAGGGAACGAGCTTCCCCTGCTGCTAGAGAGGGACAGGGTGCTCTGCAAAACCTCGCGCAGCTCCCTGCAGCCCTCGCGGTAATCCACAGCCACGTCGGGTCGGTACGAAGCATTCCGAGTCGTAATTTAGGTGTACGTGGGGCAAAAGCCAAGCCAGACTAGTGGAGTCCCAGGTCATCTGGCTGTTGTTTACAAAATAATCTATCGGGTCATGCCAACTTGCACTGCCTCCGATTAGATTTTAGGTAAATTATGCAGCTGGAAGACAGGGAAGAAGCAGAGAGGTCCTCTGCTGGTAGGAGCAAGATTTACAAGACAACAGGACGGAGATGCATTCCTTCCGCTTGCAAACGTGGCTGCCATTAAAAGCTGTTATTTAAACATTACTCTGCAACAACATATTCCACAGCTAAGATTTATGCTTTTCTGTTCCAAAACAAAATGCTCAGGAGTGCTCGTAAATAACAAGCTGGGAGGGAGCAATTTTTTCCACTACAGGCTTTTTTACTGTACGTATTATCTACATATTTGACAGTAATATACTTTGTTCAAAGGCAAACATCACTATTTAAAAGTAACATTAAGAGAACTGCTTACCTCCTGTGTCAAAACCAAGAATGTGCTTTTCTAAAGCAACAGGCAAACCCTTTAAAAAGAAAAAGCATGTTCAAATATAATTAGAAATGTCGTTTTGCATGTTTGGAAGATAAAATCGAGTACTACAGCAGGTAACTCTGGAGGAGAGGACACTTGAGTTTTGCTTAGACAGACACATGTGACAACTGCGAAAAGTCATCATGCTCGATTACACACGAGCGCCTTTGTGTCCTGAAACGTCAAACCCAGAGCGTTAATAAAGGAAAATCTTCGTGCTTAATAATCCCCCTACTTGTGAAGCGAACCCCATTGGATACACACTGCCCACATTCAATCCTTAAAAGGCTAACAACAGCACCGCGAGAGAACGCCCAACCCAGCAACGTCACCACCCAGACAAACAAAAAGCACGCACAAACTAGGCTTTCGTAGAAACCATTGCCCTCAAACAGCTGCCGGTTTTCAAAGCGCTGGCTCATTGGAAGGAGTTGTAAAAATCCTCTGTAATCAAATGAGTTTCTCAAGCACTGAACTTGTGTTAAGCTTCGGAATAAAGCTAAATGTTCGGTTTTCTAAACACTTGCTCTATTAAGACAGTACAAGGAAAAATTTTATTAGTGGTCATTTATAAGCATTGCTCTCTTTCCTTTACTCTCTCCAGTTGTGGAGAAGTGGTCCTGCTAAACAATCACCACGTTTCAACATGCACAGAAAATTAGATTTAAACAATGCAAATCTTGGAATTTGCTTTTACTACCTCCTTTCAGCTGGCTTTTTTCAACATTTGCCTTGGCACAGTCGCCAAATGCCTCGCACTTGGCACGACAAAAACATCTGAGTTCGATACCATTAGTTTCTACAACGATGGGGTTGTAAACCTTCTAAACAGTGAGGATTTCTTTTAAAGGCTTTTATATACGCGTAAAAAAATTCTGTGTTGATCAAAACACACACTAAATACAAAATGGTGACTGTAACTCATTAGAGTTACCCCATTTTCAAAAAGTGGTTCTTTTCCACGGCCTTCACAATAAAATGGGCGTTCAACGGCAATCTTAAAAATACATCTCCATTGTTAAAATCTAACCTGCTTGTTGGTAGGGATGCCACTAACGCCACTTCAGACAGATTCTCGCAACATCAGACTTCATCTCTTTATTTTTTAAGAAATGGGGTTTATACGTAAGGCTGCGGAGACCGCATTGCCACTCCAGCACGTTCTCCGAGCCATGCGTGCAGCAAAACATTGGTTCCGTCGGTTCTTTGTGGGTGAACTCCCCAGGGCCGTTCCAGGCTCCTCCGACGCCGAGTGACCGCAGGGGCACCTTCAGAGGTGGTCTTTGGAGACACCCCGACAGCGTGGCATTACTTACCCTGCCTTCCTCCCCCCACCCCGCACGTCAGCTCCTTTTTGGCTGGTGGAAGCTGTCTTTGGCCGAGCAGCAGACCGGCCTTTCCCCGGTCTCGTGGCAGGCGCTGGGCTGTACAGGCACCCGCTGCTGCTGCGACTACAACGAGCGCACGCTCATTTGCGCAGCAGCTTCAAACAGGGAGAGAAATGAAGAGCACCTTTAAATCGGTAACTACACAGACTACTTAAGCCTCATTCCTCAAAAATTTAATTAAAAAATGCTGCACAAAGCACCGGCAATGGGCCTGACTGCCGCAGCCATCTCCCCTGTAACTGGAAGTGTCAACAGTTAAAACTAGATTTCCTGGGAGCGGGAGGAAAAAGAAGTTTCCAGATTTCAGAGTAGGGGGAAAAATATACCTGCTTTGTTGTGCTTTTAAACATGCCCCAGGTATAGCCTTTGGGAGCATCCTTAAAGTGATCCCGAAGGGCACTTGTTGTACTTGATGCTACCTAGGATACAGTCATCAGGCAAGGAAAGCCCAGGACAGCCTGCGAGTCTGTCAGTATAAATCTGAATCCTGTCTAGACATCAAGTACATTGAATTACCAGCCATTCAAAATATAATCTAAAAAAAAAAAAGTCATGTCTTATCTTGAAAACTGTACCTTGACAACCCAACAAGCTAAATCTCATTTTATTTGGTACACTGAAACCGCAAGTGCAGCAGCGTAAGCGTCCTCAGCACAGTCCTCAGACATAGCCTTCAGTCAGAGGACACTTCTGTATCTGTTTTATCTTCTCCCCACTCTATCTTGATATTGCCAAGAATGCAACTCGTGACATTTTGTCTATTAAGTCGTCTGCCATGCAGCAGTCGGACATCTATAAGCTGTTTCTAGGGACAAGGCTTAATACACAAAGTGTCACCGGCTAGTATTTTGGCCATTAACAAGCCAGCCAAAATCAGAGGTTTATTTTTCCTCTCCTACCCTGCAACCCCCTCTGCTTTTAAGAGATTTTCTTCATTCATCTGGTACATTACGATGTTGGCGATCACTGCTGGCACAGATAAAGCTGTTTGCCTGCCCCCAACCCCCTGCTTTTTCTCCGTCCCGCTTGAAATTTAGCGTTCCTAATGAGAACACGCTCCCAGCGACGTACATCACGTTCACTGACACAGTGACAGTTCAACCTCAGACCTGACGACACTTTGAAGAACTGTCGAATGTGAACAATTCTTTGTCATGAAAAAAATTCACTGTTCCTCCAAGAAGCTAGTTCTGCCAAACACACAGAAAATCCCATCTTGATCCCTGCATGTCAGCTGTGCAGCTATGTAAACAACAACTAAAAGCAGCTTTTTATTAACATGAGTTATAGAACCTAAAATGACTACAGCAGTCTCAGCTGCTTTCATATTTTCCTCCTCTTTTAATGGTTTGATGGATATACAAGACCAAAGCTTTGATTTACTGTTCCAACGCTTCTGGCACTTACTGCACTGCAACTCAGAGCACCTGCAATTGCCACTTCGCAAACACCGTAAGCAGTGTTATGATAATAACTAAAGCATGGCCTGTTCTGAGCAGCTGCCAGAAAAGACGAAGGGACTTGCGCTCTTTGACCAGTTCCGGTTGCTTTAGCGGGGACGTTTCTAACCGTACACCTGCAGGGCAGGAGAGGCTGCCTTCCCCGGCTGTGCCCGAGACCCAGCGCCAGCAGCTGCTGCGCCAAATGCCGCAGAGAAGAGCTGGAGAACTGGGACGCTTAAGAAATGCCAATCTGAAAACCACAGTCATGCCCTGGCACATCTTACAAACAGACAGCTTGCGGGTAGAAAAGAATTCTGCAAAATCTGAGGTTTAAGTGCAAAAGTTTCCTTCACCATTTCCCTTTTTGGGGAAGAGGGGGAGGGAGGAGTTGGATGTCCAACATCCCATTCCTTAAACACAGACGAGGTGTACATAGGAAGCAAAGCGCTCCATACAAGGAATGTTTCAACCTGTTTACGCAGCCAATGCTGCCGATTCCAAGGAAAAGCCAGGTCATGCATTTCTTCGCATACTGCGGGCCTGCTGCACTGAACGGGAAGGGTAATCCTCCGGCAAATACGCAGATAGAACAGCTATTTACACGATATGTCATGCAGGTACACAGATTTGTATTCAACTGAAACAAAAAGAGCTTTGTATATTCTCCATAATCCTCTGGGTCTTTTCGAATTGGGATGGCGAAGATAAAGCAAGTTTCCACCACCCTCCTAAGTAAAGCATTTAAATAGAACCGGTTTTGACTGAGATGGCAAACATTTACACCTGCACTTATAACAACAATTAACACTAGCCTCATGCAGCGTATATACAAACCTCCTTGGACTGACTGGCCTTCGCTATGGCGTCCTGTGTCAAGCGCTCTTGAACCAAAATGCGAATTGCCTAGGAAAAACATTTAAAGGCGAGAGTAATTAATTTATATCTTGATGCATTTCTTGGCAATTCCAAGGGGAAAGGAGCCAACGTTAGCCTAGCATAACCTCAAACCCACAGGTTTGTGAAAGATGGTTTGGAAAACTCTTTTGGACCTTAAACCTCTTCAGATAGCACTATTCCTTGCAAGCAGCGTCTTACACAGGTGTAGTCTCTTCGGCTGTGGGAAGGCAGCTTAACCAGAAGAGACAAGGACATTACACTATTAATTTCAGCCACTCCCGGGCCAGAAACTGCAAAGTACTAGGAACAGTCAAGAAAGCTTGTGATTTTCAGGACGAGCTGATCGCGATCCCAAAGTGGCAGCACCATTTTTATTTTTCTGAGATCGTACACCTTTAACGCTGCAGCGATACAGCTTCTTCAGGAAGGAAATCCTGCTATCGGCACCTTTTAGTAGGTGCTGAACCGTCTTCCGCATGCAGAGAAGCCTGGAGCAAGGCTACCCACCCAGGTTTTAAAAAGACTGAGAGCAGAAAGGAATTATTTTTAGACACAGGAACAAGAACAGCCTTGATTTTAACAATCCTGCTGCTCATCTGTTTTTACTGGCTCCAGTACATAGCACGAAATCGTATCGGAGCTATCAGTTACTGATACCTACAGCTGTAAATGCCTCTAAAAATAACTGAAGGAATACCACGCAGGCAGACTTCCACTAGAAAGAACTGGGTCTGTCAGACACATTCCTCAGACTTTCCCTAACGAGCAGCCAAATGTGACAGAAGCAGTCTTACTGCTGCGCGTTTCTTCCCCAAGATTCCTTCCGGTTTTCGTCCCGATTAAAGCTGAGATCATACTAGAAAGTTGCCACTGAATACTTCTGGAAATCTTTCTAACTGAAGGGAATAGCCTGGACAAGAGTGTGATTTGATGAGGAGTTTAACTTTAGATTCCAGCAGTGAAACCAGACCTCGTGTACGAGCATTTTGAGTGCCTTTTGCATTAGAAAAAGGATATCCAACTGTGCTACAGCTTTCTGATCAACCTGCCAGATTTAAATTAATAAAATGGGACTCCAAATACCAAGGTCTGGCCAGACATCTGTGGCATGCTTGCACCCTTTGGCCTTCCCTAAGCACCCATTCCGGAGTGTTCAAGCCTGAATAGGGATCGTAACTCCTCCGCATGCACGCTGCAAACCTGCTTACTGTGGCATAGAATTAAGAGTTTCACTGACACATTATAATACCATGAAACCCTGAAAAATAGCATCGCTGTTGTTTGTGTAACACAAATTGCCATTGCAGGAATCTGTTCTCACTGTAATTAAAAGCAAGAAAATTCAGGCTGGTGGTTTTGTCCAGCTACCCTCGTCTGAAAAAAAGCGAGGCTAGAAGTGTGGAAATAGCGACAGAAATGTAAATACATTTACGCAGAAAACACATTCTGCTTTCTTTTTGAGTTGTTAGTACCAGATTAGGTGAACCCACATAAAGTTTGCTAGCCTCGAGACAACCCTATAAGACAACTGGAAGGAACTCTGTCTATAAGGGCTGAGCTCAGGCTGCGGATCCTCAACATCACCATTCACAGGTCTCTCCTCTCTCTACCCGGTATCTTTTTTCACTGTTTTTTGTAGGGTTTGGGGTGGGTTTTTTTGGTAGAGATTTGATATCCAAGATCTCCACCGCTCTTTAAAGATCAGTGACAGGTTCAAAGGCTATTTTGGAGAGGCAAAGGAGGATACCATACTGGAGAGAATGAGAAAATGGTTGATGGGATAACTGCAAGCCGTTAATTCCTTAGGAAACCAGGCTAACAGGATAATACTGTTCAAATATACCTGTTATAGACTGACACACACTACAGAAACTTAAAATACCCACGGCCTTTAGTTTCTTCCAAGTAAGTTTAGCAAATATCATAGCTACTGCAATGAATGGATCTTATTGTTTTTTCAGTGAAATGAGTTTATTTTGGTGCCAAACAAAACTAAGCTTATTTCCATAATATGACATGACCAAGTAGCAACTCAGGATTGCTACAGTCTCAGTAAATACAATACCTAAAGAATACAGTACAGGTTCAACCCAAAACTTACAGGTAACTACAGAGTTCCACCACTAAGTCACAAATGTTCTCAAAGTCATAAAAAAAGATGCTTTAGAAAATTAATTAGCCTATTTACTGCATTTAGAAGCCAGGATTAGTTGTCAAGACTAAATTAAACTGACGTCAGTAACAACAAGGAGTAAACAGTTCATAGGACCAAAAGTCAGGAGGAGGTAGCTTTTAACTGTCATTCCTCCCCAGGCTGTTTGTTTTAAAACATCCTTTGCATCGCTTAGCCTCTACGTTTTTCAAGTTTCTCTTTTGATTTCTAGCACTAGAATACAATCTTCTCCTTTGAGTGTGTTCCTCAATATTTCTGAGGTTCATTAAAAACACGTAAAGCAGTACTTCAGCTAACCTAGAGCACTTCAAACCCTGAACAACAGTTCCCAGTGTTGGAATTCCAGGAACTCGGCTACCATTGAACTGTTTACCAAGATAATTATCCTTGCATTAACGTCCATGATTTATATTCTGTGTTCTTATCTGCTTTAAAAGACAGAGGATGAGGTTTACTTTCTATTTGTGCCTAAAAAGTCATAGTTATCAGTGCCTGTGCACCACAAGCTGTTATACACCTACCAGCCACTGGGGAAAAGAAGGAAGAAAGGAGGTTTGAAAACTGTGAAACTCACCTTAAGCATTACCAAGTAATCATCATGTCGCTGAATCTGAAGCAGATTAGCTAAAGCCATCACGCCAGCCTTGAAATCAGGATTATTCACTGTAAAAATAATCATAATTGTTAAAAATATACACTAGTTTAACTAGCTCCAAAAGACAGAATTGGCTTCCTGACTCCCTGGTATAGGATTGCCCTCAAGGATGGGCAAGGCCATGGGTACACAGCTGTGAGCAACCACTTAGGCTGGCTACAAAGCAATCAAAGGGGGCACTAGGCTTCGTAGCCAGGTTCAGAACATCATCCAAGCACAAAGAGCTTTGTTTTCAATGCCAAACGCATTGCCTACATCCTCCCGCACAGGAAACCAGTGTTAAGTCTTTGAAAATAAAGCCAATTCCATGAAGGTCTTCTCTTTCATAAATCTTTCTATCACTGCAGAGCAGAACTGTGCCTGCTGGGTGAGGGCAGGACCAATTCCTAGCTGTCTTTTTGTAGAAGGAGGAATGGGAGAAGACTTGGGGGATTTAGGGCTAATTTTAGTAGCTATTTTCCACCACTTCCATTTATTGTGAATGTGCCTAGCAGTCAAAAAAATTACAATGATTATGAGAGAGGTACAGCTGGGGAAGACTGAGCCAGCATGTAATACGTGACAGTATTGAAGTAAAAAGTCCGCCACCATGTTTCCTTAGCTTTTATTTCTTTTTTTAAGATATGTTAGAGTCTGTAGTCAAAAGGTATCTTGCTATTTCACCCTAACCCACGGTAAGTACTCATGTCTTCTAGAGTTCTCTGCAAAGCTGTTAAGGTAAATACCCTTCAGCTGCTTCCTCATCACCCTCCCAGCTTACTCCTGTCTGATCAAGTCTCTGGGCTCCTCATTCTGCCGGGAAAGAGTCCCCCCTCTGCCCTTCCCCTTTTTCCCCAACAGGAAAAGATCTGCATCAGCGCACATCCAGACACCTGGGATTCACATGGAGCAGTTCCTCTTTCCTTTAGTAGGAACGCAAATGCAAATAACTCACAGTCACTCTCAAAACACTGTTCACAGAGCCAACAGTAAAAGAATATACAAACCCTGCATTTCTAAAGCTTTAAATGGGGCTTTAAAAAGTTATACCTATCACAGTACTGCAACAACTTAAAATCCAAAGAACATCACACAGGCCACGGAACATATTCACGCATGATGCGTCTGTACCGTAGGCTGCTGCACACTTACCATCCAAGTTAATCAGTGGCTCTGCATTTTTTGCTGTATTGTCAGTATTTTTAGCACCATCAGGGGTAGAATCCTTATACTTGTCAGCTGTTAAATTAAGAAGCAAATAGGAACAACATTAGAGCCAACGACAAAAATAACTAGTTAAAAGTTTAGCGCCAAGCTGTAGTTTGCGATAGCTGTAGTTTTGGGGTGTGGTAATTGCCAAGAGCCTCCTGGGCTTACACGCTGATGTCTGAGCTCCCTGCTAAGGTCCCCAAAGGCTGCCGTTCTAGTGAGCGACCCTAACAGCTCCCATCTGCAGAGAGCGTCTGTGCTACCCACGAGCAGCATCAGAGCATGCTCCACACTTATGTAGGGCATTATGCTCTTGATTAAAGCTCTTCCTACAGTCTTCATCCCAGAAGGCTGAACAAGCTGCACCTTACAGTTCCACTACTTTTAAAATCCATCAATTCAACTAGCATTGGCCCTTTGCCTCAATCAGCAGCATAGGTAGGGCTCAAGAACGACAGACTGAAGTTGGTTCTGATCAGCAAGTAAAACATTTCCAGTGAAGGCTTTGCTGCAACGTTCATCTGCAACGCACACAGGGGTTTTTCAAGCCTTTAGAGGAGGGAACCTCCTGTCTCCTCCATCTTCATGAACCCTTGAGTCACAGGCAGCTCACTTTTTCCAGCACGAGGGACTGAGAACCAGCTCTACAGATTACAGGCATTTATATCCCATCCTTGTCTCGGGCAGAGCTCAGCCCTGCAGGAATTAAAGGTAATGGAAAACAGTACTTTGGCTATTATTACATTTGCTACCAGTAATTACATTTGTATCCGCACTCCACTATAAGGAAATGAAACTGCTGCTGACTGTTGAGATTTAACTTAACTTTTTCATAACCTTGCCCTAGTTCCCAAGGGTTCAGGATCTACTCCCTGTGAAAAAGGCTCTAAGAATAACTTATTTGAATAAATGTAGTACTAAAGAAGATGCATTTAATACACTTTAGAGTAAGTTCTCATAAAGGCAATCCCACAGGGAGGAGGGTAAAAATATATACAACGGGATTTGCTATACCCAGAAATAAAGTAATAAATGCAAGCACGCTACTGCCCTGTCCCACGGGAGCTGAAGAGACACAGTTCACATCTGAATATGGTGCAAAACCAAGCAGATGAAATTACATTTTTATTTTTAAAGAAAACAATATATACTTTTGACGTCTTAATTTGATGACTACTTCATAAAATTAAATAGACAAACACATTTCCCTACCATTTTGAAATATTAAATATATTCACCCATACCATTATCTCCATACTCGAGCCTAACCGCTAAGCCGAGGAGCCAGTCCACTGTTTCTTGTCGTTCTTGCATTTTGAAAGGACAGTTTACATCTTTCATATACTGCGGAGCAGAAAGAGAAGAAAACAAATAGATGCGATTGACCTGTATGAATTAGCGAGGAGCACAGAACTGTTTTGTAAAGTCACTTTCCCACAGACCTTACAGCTGTTAGAAGATAATTATTAACAAGAAGCATCATTGTGAAATGTCCTGCTGTGGCATCTGATCCACCGGAGACATTTTAGAGCTTTCCAATCCACCGCTAACTCGAGTCTGCCATTTAGTTATGGCACCGCTTTTTAATGAATGTTAGTCTTTGTCAGACTGCAACCAGAGAAACCAACATTCCCCTTTCTTTGCTCTCTGTTCATTTTACACAGTAAGTGGAGGCAAGGCAAAGGGGAAGGACGGAGAACAAATTACAGCAAAAACTTCCCATCGAAAGCAGGAAGGAGGAATAATGCTATCTAAGGCTTTCCCAATACCGGTATCAGAGGATTCTGAGGGGCAGGAGGAGTAATTTTCCTCTTCTTAAGGGCTGTGTACAAGAGAGGGCAAAACGTTGCCGGGACACTGTTTCTGCAATTCTGAAGCCAGAAGACAGGACCCAGCCTGACCTGCTGCCAAGACTCCCAAAGCCCAGGCCACAGTGACATTCTGCTGTGCCCCTTTGCTGGAGGGAGAGGAGTGCCACGCAGCCTCTTCTCCGGCAGCAGCAGCATGGAGGGAAAGGGCACCAGGGGCTGGAGAGCACTAGCAGGCAGGGCTCCCCTGGCAGGCATGCAGAGAAGGACAGTCTGGCCAAGCTAAGAAAGATATCAGCAATACCGCAACAGCACCAGCTGCCAGTAATTCTAAGATCACATACATTTATGTACATGATATTAGAATGCTTTAGGCTCCCTCCTGCAAAGCATGAGCGCTGCAACTCCAGTCCTCCTGGGCAGCGAGCAAGGCAAGCGGTTCCAGGGCGGGGGGGAAAAAGTGAGATGAATGGGCACTGAGCATTACGGAGCAGCATTTTCAGCTCCTCGCAGGGCTGTTTTGACAGAAAGGAAACGGGAACCAAGAGGGAAAGCTCAACAGCCCTGTGGTGACTCAAAACGCTCACGAGCACACAGGAGCTCACTCACAAAACGATGGCTGCTTGCCATGCTTTGCGCCAGCAGTGGAAAACCATCTATCTGAAATCACAAGAGCTGCAGTAGCTTTCTTCCACACACAAAGCCTACGAGTGTGTTAGCCTAATCCATTTGCCTTTCGGTACGTAAGAATCATTAATGCAGAAAAAGCTGTTTATTTGTCGTCAGTTTTCTTTCTACTTCAAGAGCTGAATGAAATCAGGCAAGAAACCTGGATGGATACCACCTATTGCAAAAACACAGCCGAGTGAAAACTGTGTACAAAAAGTTCTGCCATCTTAATAACTCCTACAGTTTGGCTTCAACAACACATTTAAATTCCTAGAAATGTAAAAGTTCAGAGACAGGACAAATATTCAGAGTAATTTAGATTCAACAACTACAGCAGCTATTAATCATCATTTATATAAGACATCTTTATCATTTAAAATTGTGTTTGAAGCAACAAAATACCTTTTCAAATGATTTGGGCCAGTCATCACTATGTATGTTTCTTAAATTCCCTCGGTCTTCAATCTTGTAATGTCTGATTTTCTGGTCTTCGAGCCAGACAATAAAATTTCTGAATTCCGTTTCATCTGTCAGGAGAAGTAAACAAAGCAAGAATTAACCAATATCTTAAGGGCAAAACCAAGCCCTTCAGTTTTAACCCAATTCATACAAATACTGGTGCCCCTGAGCGCTTTCATATTTTACCATGAAGACACCTCTACCACTAAACCCATGTATTCCAGGATAAGCTCTGACCAACACTCAACACGGAGTGCTTTTCATTTTTCAAGTCACTTTCGATTGCCTATGGTTGACTGCCTACACTAAAAGGCACCACCCAACAGATTGTTTTTATTTGGAATATAGTTATAATTTATTAAGCAAAGAAGGAAAGGTGAAACAATGATAGAGAAATTCAGTTCCTAACCCTGTTATCTGGATAAATATGTTACATGTAGCAGTAACCCCCCCGTCTCTTCCTAAGAGCAACACACACAACTCGTGACTGTGCAAAGACATTTTCTTCCTTCGCTGTTGACTCAACTTTTCTGGGTTGTTGACCCAACATCTCATTATTTGGGAGCTGGAATTCCACAATAAAAGACTGCGGTCCAAACAAAGATATTTGTACCAGACAAAGCAATTAGGCTGCAGCTGCGCTTCAGTGACAGAATTCACTTCTGGACACAGCAGATCACAGCTCTGGGGTATCACCGGCCCCTCAAAAACCGACTGTGAGATGTGGTGGCATTGGATGAGCTTTAATATCCCTAGTTAATGAATTTAATATCCTCCTGCATCTCAGAGCGGGGTGAGCACAGCGTTTTCTCCATCAGGGACACAAATTATACTTCTGCTTCTGTTAGTGCCCTACTTCTATCCAACGTGTTGGAAGAAACAGAGAAGCAGTCACAACACACGCAAAGGAAAGCTTTCAGTAAGCCCTTTTAAAACTTCGACACTGACAAAATGAACCTTAAAGGAGGGGAAAAAAAGGAATGTTAACCATAAGGAACTTAAGACCCACAACACAAGAAGATGCCAGTAGACAACATCTCTTGAAAGAGAAGCGAGTCTTCCAGAAGCACTGAAGGGAAGATAAGCTATTAAGCAGGTGACCTGAAGCTTATAATTAGTCACACTGGATATATACATTTGTTACAGGGCCCTTTCAAGGAAGAAAAAGGTTAAGTGTTACAAAAATCAAGCATATAAGCGTTGATATGTATTGGTGCATTACAAAATAGATCTAGTTATGTCACTAGGCTCCTCTTATTCACCACACTGTCTCCGCCTCACTTCGTGTCCAGAACACCCCAGGCTCAAGGCAGGTCAGCACGGCAGCTGAGGGTGTTTCTGCGGCAGGCGTGACTCCTGTCCCTCAGCCAAGGCTCTTCGCGGGAGGGGGCCCAGAACAGCAGTGACACTGTCCAGCCCCGGAGAGCATCTCCGCTCTCACTCTGCTCCTAGACAACGCTCAAAGAGCCAACGAAACCAAACCAACCGCACACGACCGCGGCAATGCCTGCGAGGCCTGGTTTTCCTGGTGGAAACTCGGCATCTTCCCTAAACAGAATCATTTAGGTTAGAAAACACCTCTAAGATCGTCAAGCCCAACCGTTACCCCAGCACTGCCAAGCCCAAATACCGTGCTCCAGCTAAAACTTCGAGCCCAGAGAGCTGCACCAAGGCTCAAGGCTCAGGACCCTTCTGGCCTCAACCTGCCCTCCTCGCCCGGGAGACACGGGGACACCGCGGGGGTGAGAGCGGGAGGTTTCCGAAGCGCTGAGGCGAGGGGAAGGGGAGAAAGGCCCGGAGGAGGGGGGGGCAAGGCCTCCGGTGCGTGAGGAGAGCGGCGGGAAGGCGGGGATGGGGGTGGGGAAGCCGCCGCGCAGCGGCCCCGCGGAGCCCCGCCGCAGCCCCTCACCCCTGCAGTTGAAGCCGGCGGGGTTGTGGTAGTCGAGCGCCGAGAGCTTGCGGCGGAACATGGCGCCGGTGCCGGCGGCGGCGCCTCCGCTGACGGGCGGGCCCAGCCGCTCGCCCCGCTCAGGCCGAGCCGACGGGCCAGACGGGAAGGAACACCCCCTGCCCCACTCTCTGCCCGCCCATTGGCCGGCGCACGCCGAGCGGCAGCCTCTACTACCAATCAGAGGGTGGAAGGGACTGCCGGGAGGGGAAGAGGCCCTTCGTCCAGCTTTATTGACACGGCGGCGGGCGGACAGCGACAGGGGCGGGGCTTGCGGCGGGGGCGGGGCCTCGGGCGGGCTGGGGTCCGTGTGCAGGCCCCTGGCTGTACTGGGCAGCACTGGGCTGTACTGGGGAGCACTGGGAAGCATTGAGCTGTACTGGGAAGTGCTGGGCTGTACTGAGGAGCACTGGGGATAACTGGCCTGTACTGGGGAGGCCTGGGCAGCACTGGCCTGTACTGCAGATAACTGGGCTGTACTGGGGAGGACTGGGCAGCACTGGGGAACACTGGGCTGTACTGGGGAGCACTGAGCTGGACTGGGCAGCACTGGGCTGTACTGGGGAGCACTGGGGAGCGCTGAGCTGTACTGGGGAGCACTGGGTTGTACTGGGCAGCACTGGGAAGCATTGAGCTGTACTGGGAAGTGCTGGGCTGTACTGGGGAGCACTGGGGATAACTGGCCTGTACTGGGGAGCACTGAGCTGTACTGGAGAGCACTGGGCAGCACTGAGCTGTATGGGGGAGCACTGGGCTGAACTGGACAGCAATGGGTTGTACTGGGGAGGACTGAGCTGTGCTGGGGAACACTGGGGAGCACTGGAGGGCACTGGGTTGTACTGGAGAGGGCTGTGGAGCACTGGGCTGTACTGGGGAGGACTGGGGACCACTGAGCTGTACCGGAGAGCAGTGGGCTGTACTGGAGAGCAGTGGGCTGTACTGGGGAGGACTGGGCTGTACTGGGGAGCACTGAGAAGCAGTGAGCTGTACTGAGGAGCACTGGGGAGCACTGTGCTGTACTGGGGAGCACTGGGGCAGCCCCACAGCACTGCCCAGAGCTGCATGTGTGGCCAGGGGGTGCGGGCCCCCCCGTGCCCCTCTGCCACCCCCCATCTGCCCCACATCCCCCTGGCACCGCCTGGGGAGCAGAAGGGCCTTGGCGGGGGGGGGGGGGGGGGCAGCCCACTGCCCCAGACGCTGGGACAGGATGGGACAGGACGGGATGGGATGGGATGGAGTGGGATGGGGTGGGATGGGGTGGGCACCCCAGCCCCTGGGCACGCTCTGGTGGCCCAGGGGGCTGGCTCTGGGGCCCACTGTGCCCCCCACAAGCAGCACCACGGGGCCTGGTGGCCCCGAGGACATTGCTCGGGGCGCCTGTCCCCAGCCGCCGCGCTGAGCCATGCCCTGGGGCCGCAGCGAGGGCTGCGGGAGCAAGGGGTCGCAGCCGGGCGAGCGAGGGGGGCTTTGCTGTCGGCTTCGGGGGCTTTGTGTTCCCACCCCACTCACTCTATTATTTAACTCTCTTTTTAACACCGCACTCACCGCAGCGTGGCGGTGCAGATGCCCTCACGAAGTTAGGCAAGAGCAGAGCTGACCTTTCCGGAGGAGAAAAAACCAACCCACCGGAGAAGTGGCAGTTGTTTTCCCTTCTGGGTGCATGCGTGGCGTTTGCTCTCCAGAGTTTAGAGTTTTTATAGGCTTCAAACCATGCGTGAATCATCCCGGTTTCCCACAGATCCGCCCCAGCCCGGAGCAGGCTCAGCAGCGAAGGGGGTTTCTGGGCAGGGGAGCCCAGCCTGAGCCCCCTCTCCTTTCCGTGCCATGTGCAGCTTGCAATTAAACCATTTGCCATGCAAACGCTGCTGCGGCTGCCATTTGTCATCGGGTTCTTGCTGCCAGATACATTTTAGTCATCTCCGAGGGGTTTATGGGCAGGAAAAGTTTCTGCTCTGGTGGCATCTTGCACCAGGGCTCTGCGCGGTGCCGGCGGCAGGTGATGGATGCCTGGTTAAGGGTTTTTTTTGGGGTGGTTTTGCCTGGAGAAGGCGATGAGCCCGGGTTGGGAGCAAGACCACCCCCGTTCCCCCCATCCCTCCCCGGCTTGGGTGGCACTTTGCAGACATGGTGCTGACAGCGCGACGGAGCCGATGCAATATTCATCCTGACATTTCTCTCCGTGCCAGCCCTTCCCAGCGCTCCAGCTGGCAGCGGCGCTGTGATGGCAGGGTGGCACGGGGCTGAGCCAAACCCCCCCGCAGCCGCCCCGAACCCCAGGGAGAACTGGGGGGGGGCTTCTGCCTCCCTCCTCCTTTGGGACCATTCCTCTCCCATTCACCGTATCTCCTCCGGCTCGTTCCTGGAGGGGTTTAACCGAGGGCAGGGGCTCCTCGCCCTGCCTGCAGCAGGCAGGGAACCAGCTCTGCCTCCTTCGCCGGTCAAAGCCGGAGCCCAGGAGCGCTTCAGCGTGTCGCCAAGATGTGTGCGAGTGGTGACATGCAAGCGAGCAGTAAAGACACCAAGGCTCCGGTGTGGTTAAAAGGAGCTTGGGACCATCCCCGGGGTGTGTGGCCATCTGAGGGTACGTGCCAGTGCCACACGTTGTCCACCCCAGCAAGGGTGACCAGCGATGGAGGCAAGTGAAACCCCTGCATGGGTGCATACACAGCCAGTGGCCAGCACAGTCCCATGCCAGCAGCAGCAGGATGGGGCTCTCCACCCTTCCTCCACCTCTCCTGCCTTCATCGCCCTCAGGACAACCCTTGCCCTTCCTAACCCATCCTGTTTCACCTGGGGTTTGGGCATCTTCCCCTTCCCTGGTGGGTCCGTCCCCTCCTGCAGCGAGTCCCCCAGGGCAAAGGCATCCCCAGGAGCTGCAAAGACGGGTTGTGCTTCTCCTCTTCCCACTGCGTGCTGGAAATCTAATGGGCTTGCATCTAATGAACGCAATCAGTGCAAATGGGTTTATTCTCGTTAGCGAGCCGTACAGGGCCGGTGTCAGGGTGTGCGGGACAGGCAGCAGCGTGGCGTGCAGGGAGCAACATCTCACCTACGCTTTTGCCGGGCGCTCCGCACCTCCTCCGGCTTGGCAGATGCTGCCGGCTCGGCGGTGCCACCGCCGCTCGGGAGCTGAAGCCCGGGGAAGTGAGGATGGAACAGAGCAAGGCTTGGAAATGGAGGAGAGCCAGCAAGGTACAGCAACAGTTGAGCATCGCCTGGCTTGGCGTGCCGAGCAGGCGAGGCATCGCGGGAGTGACAGTTGGCTCCCTCCGTTGCAGTGACACCAGTGTTTTTTCTTCTAAGCTGGCCTGATGGACACAGCAAGGGGTGGGGAGCTGAGGGTTGAGCCCGCTGGTGCTGAAAAGTCTCCCCAGGGGTGGGCAAAATTTGCCACTCGCTGAGATGCTCTTAATGTACAGAAGACTGGAATACCTACGCGGCATCCGCGCCGGGCTCAGCAGCAATGGGTTTCATTGCAAAACCCACGCTGCCGCCTTGCTCCTGGCCCCAGAGATGACCTGAGGATAAGCAGCCTCAAACTGCAGCCAGCCGCTTAGCCGGGAAATCATTCATCTGCAAGGGCCCTACAAAACCAGAGAGAAAATTCAGGGCATGGTAAATTTGGTAGGAGCAGGGCATCTTTCTAAGCACCGGGCAAAGGAGGTGGGTGGGAGGAGGGGATGCTTTGCTTTGCTCTCTTGTGGAGAGAGTCCTGCTGTCCTGCTCTCCATCACCCCTTCCCCAGCCTCCCACTGCAGCAAGGACGGGGCTCAGACCCTCAGAGTCTCCCCAAAACAGCCCCAAATGAGGCCATTCTGCTCTGGGCTACGGCCTGACCACAGCGGGCCGGATCCTGTGCTGGAGATGGCACTGGGGAGAGCGTACCCACTGCCAGGGATGGGAGAAGGAAAGCGTGGGAGAAGGGATGGACATCAAAACTAGAGCTTTCAGGTGTCTCTCAGTTTCTGAGTGATGGTGATTTTGAGCAAGGAGCAATGTCCCACCCTGCACAAGCCTGATCCCCCCAGCCTTGGCTCATCCTGCAGGAACAGAAAGCTGCAGCTCGGCAGGGGCTGAAGCCCTGAGAGACTTCGCTTTCCCTCACCTCCGGGCATGAAAGCTCCTGCAAACCCCAGCGGGAAGATCCCCTGATCCCACCGGGAACGGGACCCAGCCGCAACCAGGGTGGGAACCCACCTCCCCAGGAGCCGCAAGCACAGAGCATCGTCTCCAAAGGCTTGAAACAAATCCAAAATTTTATTTCCAACAAGTACACAGACCACGTGGGATGGGGATGCGCTACATCACAACGCCGACCTCCCCGCGCTGGCTTTCGCTTACAACCGCCCCCTCCCCAAAACCCTGGCAGCAGCAGGCTGGCACCGAGGGACGGACTCACCCCCGCCACCGGCAACCTTGGCAGAAAAAAAAGAAAAGTCCTTTTCCAGTACTCCAGATATTTTTCTTTAAAAGCCTAGGGTTAGAGTTGGATGTCATTTGATACCACGCTGGAAATACAGCATCGGGATGGAGAGACGACTGGTATTTTTGTTGCAAGGGGGGGGAAACGATCTTGGCAGGCGATCTCTACTTGGCTAACAAAGGCATATCTGTGTAAATATAAATACTGGGGTGAAATACCTGGCAGCACACCAATGTCAACACCACTACCAACATAAAATAAAGACCAGCAACATAAAACACCTTCAATGACCAGTTTAGGCTAATTCAAAATTCCTCCCCCCCCTCCATGCAGGTTTATTTCTTCATTTATTTATTAAGAATTCAAGTTGTAAAATACGCAAGTTGTTAAAAAAATTATTACAAACCACATCGTGACAGCATTTGAGAAGGGTTGGGGTTTGAGCCCCAGGTCAGACCCGCTGCGCTTCGCTCTCTGTGACGGTAAATCAGCATTAAAAAGAAAAGACAAACGCAGGACGGGGTATTTACACGTCTGCCTTGTAACACCAAGAGTGAAACCAGCTGCAGAGCAAACGACTTCATCCGTCCTTCATCCTAACGCTACGTGAGCTGCAGTAAAAAGATCGAAAGAGGGAGGTTGGGGGGGGCGAAAGCCACTGTGGGAGGGCTGGGACCATCTAGGCTATTCGTGTCGTATAAACGTTCCCAGATGCCAAAAGTTTGGAGTCCAGTGTAAGAACAACTGGTCTTCTCTGTAGAAGACTAGAAAAAGAGTATGAAAAGGTAGAAAAACGAAAATGCACTTGTTAGGGGCTAGAAAGATTTGCCGAAAGGTACCTAAAGACTATTGCCCTCTTGAATCCACAGGGGTTTTTAAGCCGATACCTGATTCAGAACTACAGTTTAGTGGGGTCACTGCAGACCTCCGAAACCCCAATGCGACACCCACCTAACTTTGTATGCAGATCCCCAAGTTATGATTCCCAAGGTTTCCCAGGACTGTAGATGAGCGGGAAAAGCCGGGAGATGTTTAGCAGCGGAAAGGAGAGGCAAGCCGTGTCCGCAAAAGCATTAACCCGAGGCGGAGCCAAAAAAAGGTGGCGGGTGTCCCCCAAAACGCTGATGACGGATGAACCGGACCTGGGAATAATTCCCCAGCCTGACGCAGAGCTCAGGCTGTGTGTAAACAAGGTATCAGGCACCTCCGTGAAGGGGTGGCCCCACGGCTCCCCGAGCTGCTCCCCTGTCCATCGCGGCAGGGTGGAACGCGAGAGCCAGCGAGCATGGGAAGGGGCAGAAGCATCCCATGGAGGAGAAGCATCCCACCATGGAGCAGCATCCCTCCACGGGGCAGCATCCCGGCCCAGCCCCAAGGGGAGGAGATGCCGAAAGAGCAAGGGCACAGACCAAGCGAGGAGGGCAGAGGCACAGAGGTGTAGAAGAGGAAAGACCCGGAAAGAAGAAGTCGACTTTGATTTTTCGGATTTCTAGCTACCCCACGACGCCCAGGGCGGGGGCCACCCCGAGCCCTCGCGCCCAGAGGGTGGCACCTACCCTAACGCAGGAGGTATTTCAGGCACGTCTAAGGCATCGCAGGAGTTGTCTTTGCTTTCAGAATCGCCTCGGTTTCCTCCCTACAGCTTCTCCCACCAGCACGTGGCATCAAACGATAGAAAAGAAAAGTCTGGAGCGGATGAACAGAGATAAACTCTCATGCACTACCACCGAACGTCGTCACAGGAGTATGAAGCACCAACCACGACACATGATTCACTTTTACTTGCAGAGCCGAAGCTAACCATATACAAAATGTTAGAAAGTGGGGTTTGCTAGAAACACGGAGCTGCCGGCACGTGGGGTGCGGGCAGGAGCTGCCCGCGTCCTCGCTGACCTGCCGTGGGGCCTCTCAACCCCTGGGCTACGCTACCGCCAGAAATTAAAAAGCACAAGACCAAACATTGAGTAACATCATAGTCATCTAACCTGTCGCTATATATGTGACGACTTAAATAAAAAATAATATTTTGGAAAGAAATCAACAATATCATTCCAAGAAGGTTATACACATCCTTAGCAGTTACTTCGCTCAGCACGGCTCTGGTGCTTTAAATATGGAACAATCAAACAATTTTGTGAGCAGAAAAGTGACACAAATTTATTCTTTACATTTTTTTTTTTTCTTTCTAGGCAACTCTACAGACTTCAGATCTTTTGCCTCGCAATGCAGATCATCTTATTCCCCCAAAGGTGGCCAGGTTCTTTAAACATGCACATCTCTGTAGCTTCCAGGCCATGTATTTTACTTATTTTTGTTTAAATTCTGCAGACTAGCAGGTCGTCCCCGTTCCTAAAAACTCTACATCAGTGTTCAGGGTGGCCTGAGTGCCAGTCAGGCTCCTCGAGGGTTTACAGGATCACACAGAAGAACTTCTTCTCTCTAAAGGGGTTTTCTGAGGCCGGGACGGGGGTCAGTAGAGGGTCCTCCTTGGCGTGGGCTTCGCAGTACGCCATCAGGTCTGCTGCCGCTTTTGACACCTGGAATAGAAGGAGCCCCACATTAGGGACAGGCTGCCCTGGGGACATCCCACCCCGCGAGATCCCGGCGGCGGGGCTGGGCTGGCAGCGTCCCCAACATCACACCCTGGCCAAAGACCTGACCGGTGAATCGACAGCAAGTCCCCGGTGGGGCTGGTTTTTCATCTCTGGGCTCTAAGCTCGCCTGTCACACGCGCTCCCGTGAGCATCCTTCACATCCTTAACCCATTCGCATCCTTCACCCGACTTGATCCCAGCAAGGACCGACTTCAGCGGGCGCTGCATCCCCGCTATCTCTCCCCAGCATCCCTCAGAGGGGACATCCACAGCTGCTCCAGCAACGTTTGCTGCCCGCAGCCACTGACTTGGCTATTTATTCTGGACACGGCAGCAGCTCCCAAGTCGCTGGAGCTCACCCCGGCCCTGAGCGGCGAGGTTTTGCTTGCAAGCACCCAGAGGTGGATGCAGCCAGCAACCGGCCCCGGAGCACTTCTCTCCCCAGGACTGGCTGTCATCCCAAAACCACCTCGGTGGAGAAAACAAATCCCCTAGGATCTCAAGCTTTCACGTGCCCAGAAGCAGGAATTCCACCAGGGTGGAGCAGAAGCAGTCAGAGCAGAGGAAACACCTCCCAGAAAGGACTGGGCTTTCCATAGGAAAGAGGCTTCAGAACAACGTTGCTTTCAGTGTTTCCCTGCTAACCTCAAGGCTGAGCACCGAGCACTGCCCAAAGGACAGTTTTAACAGCAAATGTGACAAAGAGCGTGGGTTTAACCCGCTCCCGAGAAGGGTGAGATGCCTCGGGGAGAGCCGCTCCTTCCCACACCCCAGCAGGGCTCCAGGCGATGCTTCCAGCTGCCTTCTCCAGGTGAGCATCTCCCACTGCCTTCAGCCACGGCCATTGGGATCACTTAAGACGAGCACCCTTCATAAACACCGCCCGTCACCGCATCCCGGCTCCCACAACGTGCTTTTGGCAGCTGCTCAGCAGCAGGCACCACCTCGCAGCATCCCTCCGAGCCGACAGCCAGCCCCCGAGCCCCGCTACCTTTATCCTGTCGATGTTGGCCTCCATCTTCAGCTGCTCCACCAGCTTGCGGGCTTGCGCTATGCTAGCAGTGTTGTTGCTAGCCATGGGCAGGCCAGGCGTGCTCTCCGGATGGGCTGTGGGCACAAATACACCTAGGTAAACTTTTGGGCTGGGCAGAGAGCTGCTCCCAGCCCTGAAATCCCCAAAATGATGGGCTGGGGTTGCATGTGTGGAGCTGTTAGAGCCCAGCTGCGTGAAGGAGGGCGTGAGGATGGGAGATGCAGACCTGGGCATTTCAGCCAGCGTTTAATCCTGTGTTTATAGAAGCCACCAGGCTTTGTGGGTTTGCCGGTAGCCACACGCTGCCAGCAGCACCCTCCTGTGCCCTCCCCATCGTCCCCAGAGGGGGACATGCCCTAGGAGCCATACTTAGGGGACACTGGGACCTTCTAGAGCACAGCCTACAGCAGCAGGACCCCAGCTGAGCTGTACTTCGGCTTTTGCTGTTATATGAAAGGCTGTGGTGGCAACAAGGTGAAGGAAATCAGAGCAGGGGCTCCCCCCGAAGCAGCCCCGCGCTGCCTGGAGCTGCTGTGCCATGCCAGGCTCGTTCCCCTGCCCCAAGCCAGGCACATCACCCAGCCTCATGGTCCGTCCGGAGTCCCTTGGCCTCCCTTGCTTTGTCCCTGCTGCCAACTTGATCATTGAGATGCTAAACAGGATGCTGGAGTTTCCTGTTTCTCGAGGTTTCTACCCCAGGCAGGCGGGGGACACTCATTAAGTCCACGCCATCTCGATTGCGGATGTTTTTCCGTTACCTTATAACAGCCGCGAGCTCTGGCAACGGCGGCCAGAAACCCAGCGTTCAGCTCCTCCGGCAGCCAAGCTTTCCCAAACACCGAGTATTTTACAGCGGAGGCACAGCCGTGCTGCGCTGGCCCCTGCCCGGCCGGGGCTGCCTGCGAGCTCGAAAAAGGGGTTTTTTGGGGGATATCCTGCAATATCAGGGCGCAGTGAGCCCCCCGCCAGCCCCTTGGGTGATGGGAGAAGGATGGCACAGCCCTAAAATGAGGGGCTCGTGGCGTTTTAGGGAGGACACCGAAAAGCTGTGGGCACCTTCAGCTCAAGCCCATCTCGGGGGATATAAGGGTGTTCGGCAAGCAGCTCAGCCTGCGACCTCCAGAAAAAAGCAACTGAGCAAGGTTCCCATGCTCGGAGGTGACCCAAGAGCGAGCCGTGCTGGAGCCAGCCGGGGTTTCAGGATGAGACCCCTCCCCAGCCACCCCCCAACCCATTGGGGAGCGCGAGGAGGAGTTATTTTTTACCAGAAGCAGGTGTCTCTGGTGATTTGTGCCTCTAGGGGAAGATCTACTCCTCTTGGCTGTTCGCTACCTTTAAATAAAGAGAACATAAAAAAAAAAAAAAAAGGTGCCAGGTTAGGTTGGTGTGATGCCAGTCAACGCAACGAGAACATTATTTATGACCCCAGGAAACCCAGAGCCCTCGCAGACGCCGAGTCCCGTACCCCGCCGGGGAGGCAGAAAGGCTGTGGGTTTCCTTCCGTATCCCCCCTCGCACAGCCCCCAGCGACATTATTTGTTTGCATTCAGTGAGGTTTTCGGCACAGGAAGAGGTTTCAAGTCAGCAGGCAACTATACGAGGGCTGTTGGCAGCCGGGCTTTTAGCTGTTCCTGTCCTGGCTTGCGGCGAGCCCCGCGGCACATCCGAGCACGCCGTAGGATGCACGGCGAGAGGGGATGCCGAGCACCGCATGCGATTTAACCGTCTGGTGCACAGAGCACATGGCGGGGTGAAAAGAGCATCCCCAGGGAAGGCTGCCAAAATCCTCCCCCTTTCACCGCAGCTCAGCTCTCACCGAGCATCCCCGACAGCCCGAGCTCTCTGCCTGCGTCGGGCAAAGCTCTGCACCATGGCTCGAGGTTTAGCTCAAGCGTTTGTGCTGTTTCCACGCTGGTTTTTCTCAGCTCTCCCCCAGTTTCTTTGCTGGAGAGGCGTTTGAGCAGCAGGTACCAGGGTGCTTCTCTCCTGCTTTTTGCTTTCAGTTCTCCCTGCAAAGCCACAAAGTAGATGGCGGTGGCGGTGCCAGCCCGTTTCTGGCACGGCAGCTGGCAGTGGGCTGGTGGGAAAGCCAGCAGCCATGTAGGTTCACCGAGGTGTACGTCACCCAAGACACCGTTGTGTGGTTTGGATCCCACAGAGACTTTTCTAATGCAGCAAACGTTATTCTCGGTGATTTTGCGCCATTTCATACCGAGGACCGTGGTCTGTCGCTGCTCCAGTGGCAGGGAGTCACTCAGGGACTGAAGTTTAATGTCATGGAAGGAGGCACGGGAGCGGGGAGGACTGCTGAGAGCTTCTGTACGGCTGCTACAGCCCTGATTTTTTTTAAAAAATATACATATCCAACCCTGCTACTGCCTTCATGCAAGGAAACCCTCCCATACTCTTACTACATCTAGCCCGAGGGGCACTAAGGTGGAAGATGTCTCCAAAAACAAAGCCCAAGAAGCCCAAGACCCCGGTGGGACAGAGGAGGGGACACCTCTGTGAGCACCCTGCCGTGCACCAGGCTGCTGGGACGATGCCGGGGACCCGGGGGCAGCTCAGCCAGCTCGCAGGACCCCGGCGTGGCCAGGAGCCGGCCACGTGCCCCGGCCACGCTTGGCCCCTCTGCAGAAACCTGATGTAGGAACTTGAAGCGTTTTGGGGCCAGCGATGGTTTACAGCCTTTCCACGCTGCGAGCAACTGGGCGTGCTTCCTTCAACGTGAATAACAAAAAAATAGCAGGTGACACTTTGAAATGAGCTTATGAATATCCCCAATCGAAAAACAACCCAGGCACCGCCTGGGCAGCAGCAAAGCTGTTCCAGCAGCATTTTTTTATCCCAACATGGAGACACCCCACCGCACCCCCAGGAGGTCGTGGAGCCCCCAGGAGTAAACCCAAAGCCTCCATGCCTTTTCACTTGGACTGGATTTAAGCCAAGCAAGCTGCTAGAGCATCCTCCTCTCCTTTAACCCCCAGTGCCTCTTTACTACTAATTGCAATCAACCAAACTACACCCTGGCGGGTGCCACTGCCCCACGCCACAGCTATACATGTGTTTCAGACTAGATATGAGGAAAAAATGTTTACAACAAGAGTAGTGAAACACAGGCCCAGGTTGCCCAGAGAGGCGGGAGATGCCCCATCCCTGGAAACCATTCAAGGCCAGGTTGGACGGGGCTCTGAGCAACCTGGTCTGGTTGAAGATGTCCCTGCCCATGGCAGGGGGATGCACTAGATGGCCTTTAGAGGTCCCTTCCCACCCAAACCATTCCATGATTCTATGACTTATTTCCCTTCCCCAAGACCCAATGAGGTGTGGCATTCCCTGCCGCCGCACCCCATGCTGAACTAGAAAACACTCATTAGTGGGTAGATGCCAAGAGCATCAGACTTCAGACAAATTAAAACCACCCCGGAACATATATAAATCCTCAGACTGGAGGAAAAATGCCAAAATATTTGAGGATGGCTGTTAGAAGGAAATTATCTTTCTGGGCAGCCTATTTCCTAGCGGAGTCATCCCTCTGTGGGCAGGCACGGGGACGGGAGCTTTCAGAGCTGGGGTTGCAGACCCAGTGGATGCAACGAGCCCGCCTGATCCCATTAGGGGAATCCGGGTATTCCCAGCACCGCGGGGTGACGGCAGCCCTTGGACACAGCGGGTTTGTACGGGGACCGGTGGGGCTGAGCGAGCACAAAAGGAGCCATCACACAGGAGGGACACATGCTGGCGCTCGCCGCATTACTCCGATTTACCTATAGGTCCCCTCCAGCTGGCAGAGCTTGGCTCCTGACCCTAGCCATCAAAATCCCCACCTTAAAGCTAAAAATCACCGTGCTTCCCAATATTTCCTGATCCCTGCGTTGTCACAGGGCTCTTCTCGCACCCGATGCCGTTCTGCTAAAGTTTGCCTGCAAAGGAAGGGGTTTCATGGCACTCAGGAGGGAATACAGACGGCCTCTTATTTCACCCGCTTAACGGCACGTGTGCCTGGATAATAGGATTCCTGCCTTGGAGCCCACAGGTTAATGAGTGAGGACGCTATTTTATTTTCATGCTAATGATGTTTAGCACGTACAGTACACAGATAGCGTCTCTTTTGGGCTCTGCGCTGTGATTACAACTCAGGATCTCGCCAGTTGTTTTGATACTTGTCTGTTGTGCCGAGGGGTCGTGGGTTGTTCACCGCACGTGGCAAGAGGTTGAGTTCATTTGCAATAAATGTCCGGACTCGGAAATTTTGCTGCTGATTTTTGCTAGCTGGTACCTATGCTCCAGAAACCCACCTAATTTGTTGTTGTGTCTGTTTAATGAAGAGCCATTGACATATCTGAGTGACATTTTCTTCTTTCACCAGTGGCACCCAGCCAAAACAGGCACCAAAAACTGGGATTTAATTGGGCAAACGCTGAGGGACACCCCTGATGTTGGGGCACTGATCCAGCATTTACAGCTGTGTCTGCTCTAGGTCTGCTCGCTCCGGCTTTGCCAAAATTGTCAGCTTTTACCCACGATGTGGAGCAACAAAACCCAGCCCGTGAGCTGCCTGCCATCGCTGTTTCAGCGTGCACATAGCGAGCTGCTGCCCAACGGGATGAGGTTCGGCTTTAATTTGCTCTGCGTTAAAAGCCACCATTGCTTCGGGCCAGTCCTCCATCCCAGTAAGCTAGTCACGCCTACCTTGCTTTCTGGATGCATTTCATCCTCCTAGCACATTTATGGATCCTGCACGCCCCTTAAATATTCTTCTGATCCAGGGGAGGGTGTTGGCACTGCTCCCGTCCCCTCCGTCCCCGAGCAAGCGGGCACGGAGGCGCTGACCCCCGTCCCTCCCGCCAGCACGCAGCCCAGCGCCTGCTTTCGCCCCAGCCCTGAGACGCTCGTTTAAGTCAGCAGTAAACTAATTTCATAGAATCACGGAATGGTTTGGGTGGGAAGGGACCTCTAAAGGCCATGCAGTCCCACCCCCTGCCATGGGCAGGGACATCTTCAGCCAGGCCAGGTTGCTCAGAGCCCCGTCCAGCCTGGCCTTGAATGGTTCCAGGGATGGGGCATCTCCCACCTCTCTGGGCAACCTGGGCCAGTGCTTCACCACCCTCAGCGTAAACAATTTCTCCCTTATATCTAGTCCGAATCTCCCCTTTTAATTTAAAACCATCCCTCTTGTCCTATCACTACAGGCCCTGCTAAAAAGTCTTATCTTTCTTCTAAGCCCCCTTTGGGTGCTGAAAGGCCGCAATAAGGTCTCCCCTTACACCCCCAGCTCTCAGCCTGTCCTCACAGCAGAGCTGTGCCACCCTCTGACCATTTTGGTGGCCTCCCCTGGCCCCGCTCCAACAGCTCCATGTCCTTCCCCTGCTGAGGACCCCCGAGCTGGACGCAGGGCTCCAGGGGGGTCTCCCCAGAGCGGTGCAGAGGGGCAGAATCCCCTCCCTCACCCTGCTGGCCACGCTGCTGGCCACGCAGCCCAGGAGACAGTTGGCTTTCTGGGCTGCGAGCGCACATTGCTGGCTCACGGCCAGCTTTTCATCCACCAGTACCCCCAAGTCCTTCTCGGCAGGGCTGCTCTCCATCCCTTCATCACCAGCCTGCATCGATACCATTTCAGGACCTTGCACTTGGCCTTGTTGAACCTCACGAGGTTCACAGGGGCCCACTTCTCAAGCTTGTCCAGGTCCCTCTGGATGGCGTCCTGTCCCTCAGGCATATCAACTGCACCACTCAGCTTGGTGCCATCTAAAAATTTGCTACCGTCTGCTGCTCCTCATCGAGCTCCAGCCCGGTGAGCCACCGGTTCTGCCTCCTGGCACAGCCCGGCACGAGCTGCTTCGCCACAGCACTGCCTCCGCCCAGGAATGAGGCAAAATGCCGTGTACAACCCAAAAAAGCCCCTGCGAAAGGAGCATTTCTTGATGCCGGAGCAATCGAGCCCTCCTGCTAAGCTGCCATCCTACTCCTCCCTCTCAAACTGGGCTCCTATGGGGCTCTGGCATCCTGCAGCTGCCAGCCCTGCTTGCAAGAGTAATTAGCCTTCGTTTGCCAGCTCCTCGTCAGCACAAGCTGCCGCCTGCTTTGCACAGAGCTGTGCCCAAAGGCGGCAGAGCAAGCGCTTGGGCAGAGGGGTCCCTGGCCTCCGCGCGCCTTGCGCCAGCTCCATCACCAGCCCAAACCCCACAAAATCTGAGCCCAACCTCCCCCTTAGCTTTTTTCCCTCTTTCACTTGGGTTTTATCTCAGGTTGCATGTGGGTGGAGACTGGAATTCTCCTAAATGTTTAAAAAAATGGCATTTTAAGGGTGATTAGTCAGTCCAATTACCTTACATAGGCAGCTGTCATTACAGAAGGGGTATCTGAAGCACATTTTGCCCTGGGTTGGGTCCATCACCATTCAAAGGCAGCACTAGCCCTGGCTGGGACACCGGCATCTTTGCAAGGCATTTTCTTACATTTTTGAAGGTGCAAACAGGCATCGAGTGAGATTTTACAGGTGTGACGAGACGCCTCCTGCCGCTCGAGGGGTCTGCAGCCTTTGCCCACCCAACTGCCGTCCTCTGCATTTTTAAACCTGCGGATCACATCCTCTCCTCTCGCCCAATTTTCCACACTTTTTTCACCTCCCAGTGGGTTCTCCATTTTGCAGAACACCATTCTCCCCAGTCTGAACCGAAAGGAAAAGCGGTGGCTCTGCAGGAAAGAAACCGAAAGCGCTGACATCTGCCGGGGCAAAACCTTGCCGTTCCTCCACCGTAAAGACCGAAAGCAGCTCCTCAGAGCACCGCACGGCATCGCCCGCCACCGAGAACGGCTCCTTTTTGAAGTGAAAGCAGGAGCCTCCTTGCTTCTCGGTTTCAATTAAAAAGTCATGCTTTCCATCACTGATGCACCGGTATTTTCCACCCAGGTAGTAGCAAAGTGGGCGAACCCCATTGGGGCAGCCAGGATTTTGGGGAGCGCAGGGCTCAGGCTTGTTCCTACCAGGCAGGCATCACCCAGGGTTTTTTTGGTCCAGAAAAGGTGCCAGGCTGGATATTGTAATGGAGGGATTTGTTCCAGCTCTCATTCGTGCTGGGATTGCTCCTGGTCCCTGCGCATCCCAGTGGCTGAGGCCAGCCCAGCTCGCTGCATCCCAGGGGCACGGCCAGGCGCAGGGCCAACGCGGTCCCCACCGAGGCAAGCGGGCTCTCCTGAAAACTGGCTTTTCCTCCCCAAAAACCAGGTGTGACGCGGCATCTAGAATGGATAACCGAGCGTACGGCCGTGCCATCGTCCCCCCACAGCCAGCGCTGCCGGTCACTGACCGGCTGGAGTGTGGGAATCCCTCGCTTGGGGCGGGCTGCCTTTTCAAGCCATCCTGTTGCTTTTGCTAAAAGCCATCGCTAAAAATAGGTGGCTCGGCTGAAAAATAATTCCTAAATATATACAGAAAAATATAAAAATATTACAGACGAAAAGAAAATAGCAGAGTCATGTTTCCAGGGGGTGGGAGCTGGTGTGGTCGCATTGATCCTGCCAGGAGTCGCAGACCTGGTTGGGAAAGGAGCCTTAATATGCCCAAATTACATGTGTTTCATTATTTCCTTAAGCAAAGAAAACATTATGAGCTAGATTTGTGCCCGTGGGCTCCCATCAGACCGCTTTGCTGGGGCATAGGACCTTAATCCTCAGCGGTGGTTACAGCCACAGCGCCCAGTCCCCATCCACAGGGATTTTATTCCCTTTTCCAATGTCCATTTTTAACACCCGATGTCCAATACGCTGTTTAAATCACCAAAAAGCGGCTCTCAGGTCGGAGACATGCCGGCAAATAAATAAATAAATTAAAAGGCACCGGCGTGGAAAATGAGCCTGTTTCCATGGAAACGGCTTCGTTATCACACCAGCATCCAATCCCTCCTGCCAAACAGGGGCGAGGTGGGATGGGCGCCCGTTTTGCCTCCGATGCCGGTGTTTTGCCCATGGTGGCGGGGTTCGGTGCCGATCCCGCGGCTGGCCTGGCCTCCCGTTGCTTCTGCGGCAGTCGGGGAGGGTGAAAAATCTCTTGGCCATCTTAGCCTATTCAGCCATATTTCACCCCAAAAGCAGCGCTGGGGTCAGACCCAGCCTGCCGCTGGCTCAAGCCAGCCCTGGCCCTGCCAGCAAATCTCATTATCAAGGCAATGCAAAGCATAGGGAGCGAGAGGGAGCAGCCACAAAGATTTTTTTTCTCTTCCATAATTTTGCTGGGGCATTAAATAAAGAGCTCAGGGCTGAAGCTGGCTTTGCAGAGAGCCCGGCTCAGCATGTCCCCTCCATCCACCTTCTGCTGCCGGAGCCGACCACGGCTGGAGCCCAGACCTCATTAATATCTCCAGTCGATGGCATGCTTTTCCATGAAGTTTGCAAGCGGTAAAGGTTTTAGCAACATCTATCCGTTTGGAGAGCTGAGCGTGTCCCAGCACAGCCCGCCCGGGTCGAGGCTCCCGGAGAAACCTCCTTCCCACAAGGCACGTACGGACATGGAGGGGAGCGGGGAGGCAGCGGCGATGGAGCCAGGCGGCTCCGGCCCCACGGGGACATCTCGGCTCTCGCAGGGCTGTCCCTTTTGCCTGGAGAAGTCACCGCGCCGTGGGCGTCACGCAAAAGTGAGAGTCTCAGCTTTTTATTTTCTCACGAGTGTCCTAACGGTTCAAAACGAAGGCAAACAGAAACCAACCTCGACTTCCTTTTGTTTTTTTTTTTTAAAGTTTGTTTTTTTGTTTTCTTTAAGAGATTACTCAGGTGAAGGACCAGCCACCAGACAGCACAGCCTGGGACATCTGCTCCAGCCCCTCCTGCCACCGTTCATAGGAAACGGTGGCTCTCTCCGGCCGGGTACCACGGGGAGGGAGCACCGACCTGCTCCGGGGTCGGCACAAGGCTCCGGCACTGCGGGAACACCACCAGGGTTTCCAGTCCCTGGGCTGAAGGTCAAGGGTTTAAGCAGCATCATTTCCCTGGCTGATGAAGCTGGAGATTTCCAGCGAGCCAAAAAGCCGTGTGACCCTCCACCTTGGCGCAGGGCCTTTGGGGATGTACCCCTGAAAAGGAAAAGCCGCCGCACCGTCGTTTGGGGGAAAACCCTGGGAAAGCGTGTTTGTTTTTATGCACAAGGGACAAACCCAGCAGTGTGCGCAGATCAGGCGCTGGGAGGACGGGTGCCCTGGGAGCTTGGCCAAATGCTGGGGAATAAGGATGGCCAAATACGTGGTCCAGTGGTCCAAGCAAGCGAAGCTGTGGCTGAGCATCGCCTTCTTCCCATGTCCTGAGTTTTCATCCAGATTGAAAACACCCATCATTTTACCGACACTTCTGCCCTCCGGTCAGCCCCTCGTCGTGCTCTCAGCACCCACGCGCGCCCATGGCCACGCTTCCCGAGGACGAGCGGGGCCACGCCTGCCCGGGGGGACAGCCGGGCTCCTCGCTATCTGCTTACGCTGTGGCACAGGAAGAAAAAGGCCTTGGCCATCACGTTTCGGTGTGACACACCAGAAGGGACAGATAAGGGCACGTATCCTGTCACGCCACCCCCCGCGCCGCCTTTCGGGCTCTCCTGCAGCAGAGGGTTTAACTGATCCACTTCTGCGATCCCCACCGGAGCCGAGCAACGCCACCGCTGCACTTCACCGAAAATGAAAATGATTTAAGGCTTGGGGTTTTTTTTTGGTTGGTTTGGGTTTTTTTCAGTTTAACGAAATGTTAAAACACACCCAGAGGCCAAGGGGAAACTGAAGGCTCGCTGCAGAGCGAGAACACGGCGAGCCTCTGCCCTGCAAATCCCCGAATCCCTCGCAGTAAAGGACACGGCTGCTCCCCTGTTCAAGCTGCGCTAGCCTTCATCCTACCCAGATTTAAAAAAAAACACTGATGCTCTCAGTCGCTTGCATTGTATTTTTATGAAACTTGCCTGAGAGGCGAACACACAGCTTTGGAAATTCCCTAAAACCACTGGCACTCCTCAGAAAAGCGGGGTTTCTCAGAAATGCCACACTGGCCGCCTCCTGCAAAGCGGTACCCACACTGCCCAGAGCATCCCCGACCTCCCCTTTGGGCTGGAAGATGGAGACTTCTCCACAATCTTTTAAGTCCCCCAGATAGCCCACAGTACCTCCAGCACACAGATGGCCCAGTAAATACAGAAAAAGAGAAGAGGGAGGGAATCGGGCAGAGAGGAGCGGTGAGGAGGGGTGTGCAGATGGGTCACGCTTCACCCCGAGCTGCTGCAGGTGTCCTCTTTGGTGGAGGAGCTCACAGGAGCTCATCCGACCATCGCCCACCGGTGCAGACCTCCCCTCCCGACATGCCTGCTCTCCCAGCGGCAGAGCTCTCACCCCCCTTGCCCCCCAACACAACGTGTGGGGCTCCCCTGTGGTCCCACATCTTCCCACGAGTCAGATGCCCAAATTTCTCCCCGCCAGATCCATGAAACCCTTGGAAAAGTGGCCACTAAGCCTTGGGGCACCACAAGCCCACAGCTTTCTCCCACGCTGGAGGGTCTCTCCCCTGCACGGGGGTCAGCCCAGGCTGGACCTCATAGAACCATCAAATGGTTTGGGTGGGAAGGGACCTCTAAAGGCCATCCAGTCCCACCCCCTGCCATGGGCAGGGGCATCTTCAGCCAGGCCAGGTTGCTCAGAGCCCCGTCCAGCCTGGCCTTGAATGGTTCCAGGGATGGGGCATCTCCCACCTCTCTGGGCAACCTGGGCCAGTGCCTCACCACCCTCAGCGTAAACAATTTCTTCCTTATATCTAGTCCAAATCTCCCCTCTTTCAGTTTAAAACCATCACCCCTTGTCCTATCACTACAGGCCCTGCTAAAAAGTCTGATCTTTCTTCTAAGCCCCCTTTGGGTGCTGGAAGGCCGCAATAAGGTCTCCCCGCAGCCTTCTGAACAACCCCAACTCTCTCAGCCTGTCCTCGTGGAAGAGGCGTTCCAGGTCAATGGCACTACCTGCAGCCCTGGCCAGCGCACCTTTCAACATCGGTTAACGTGCTACGCAGACATCCTTGAAAATACTTGAGTATATTATTTTACATTTCCACTGCAGCAACAGCCAAGGAAAGACTATAACGCACTGTACCCACACTATATAACACAGCAAACCCCTTCTTTAGGATTATTCTCAGCCTGGCAAAACACTTCCCGAGGGCATGACTCTTCCCAGGCTGGAGTGACCCTGATTTAACCACGTCAGGGGCAGCTGGTGATAACCCAGCACGACCCACCCACCGATGGAGCAGCAACTACAGGGTAAAAGCACGAATGAATCAACCAAATAAAAAATTCCTGTTGAAACCCCGATCGGCTCTTGGATACCAATACCCACCCCATGAAACCTGTTTCCTACCAATAAAGTGGCAGCAGACAGGGTAGTCCCTTCCTTCACAGGGCAGAAGTTTCTGCTGTAAAGGAGACTCTAG
This sequence comes from Nipponia nippon, assembly GCF_047370975.1. NCBI lineage: Eukaryota > Metazoa > Chordata > Aves > Pelecaniformes > Threskiornithidae > Nipponia > Nipponia nippon. Next base: position 28,745,942 of record NW_028262302.1, read on the forward strand.
GTCTAGGAAACACGCACCACTTCCCAGCTGGCCAGAAAAGAGCAGAAACCCTCAAAAAAAGTTCTTTTTTCCCCTGGAGAGACCTCTAGAAAATCAAAATCACCCTTTCATTAGAAGCATCATCACACCTATGACTTCTCAATTCCTTCGCCTCTTGATTTCTTCCCAAAACCAACTCAAATTGACTCTGAAATAAATTCTTTTTATACACCTTGCTCAGAAATCCCAGTTCCCTGCCCCTTGTCCCAGGAAAAAAGAGAGATGGTTAAAGCTGCCGAGGAAGCAATGAGCTCCTGTACCGGCAAAAGGAGTTCAACATCTGTTCGCACAGCTCTGAACTCCTGACCCTTAATTAAGGGAAGCATCCAAGAGCTATTATTTCACATTAATTAACCGATCCATTCTTAGGTTTCAGTTTTTAACATCCTGCTTGCCAGGGTCAAGATAAAGGCCTTTAGGGGAAGGTGCGAAATGAGGTTTGAAAGCCAAGGGAAGAAGAAGGGAGCGCTGCAAGGTGGAGGTGGTTCACCCAGCATCACATTTGCAAAAGGATTTGGGTATTTGGCTGTGTCAACACCGCTCCCGAAGGAACGAACCCGCCCCGAGCCTCACGCAAAGTCACCCGGAATTCGAGGCCCCGGTGATTGACGAACCCCCTGAGGAATCGGGTTAAAATGTCACATTTTTAGGGGGCAACCTCCCGGCGACACCAGGAAACGGGAAGGAGCCTGCGGATTTGGCAATAGCTCCCGCCACGGTGCCAGGCTGCTGGCCTTATCCTTCTGCAAGGCGTTTATCAGCTCAGCTAAAATAAAACCAAACCCACTCCTTTTGGTTACGGCGCAAGAGCCTCGTCGTGCCTTTTCGCCCAAAGAACTTCTGCAGCACGTGAAGCCCTCGGCTGCAGAAATCGTGGCAATGAGAACTCTTTCTCCGATGATTTCACCCAAACCAAACCTTTATTAGAATTTTATTTTAAGTAACACTCACACGAAACCTAATAACCCTTTCCAGCCGCTGGGAATCACCCAACAAGTTACATCAGCAAAGAAACAACCCCGTTAACCATCCCATTAGTTTAAGCCCCCCCAGGAATTACCTTAGACTGCTTTAATTAGGTATCCACTGTACAAAAGAATTAATTAATTAGTGATAAGCACCTGAACCACATTACTCATAAGGCTCTATTTCAAGCTTCAAATACAGCAAACAGGTCACAGCCTATCTCTTATAGCAGAGCCGAGCCCCTGTGCTGCTGCCTGGTATTTCTCTTCCCATCCCTGCCATCAAAGCAGCAAGGCTGGGAGCTTTTATTTTTTCCCCTTCTTTATCTCTTTTTCAGGTTTTTCACAGCATCCAGAGCTGGTGCCTTTAGGGCCACTACTCAAATAGCGGATGAAGCGCGTGGAGATGGGAGAGCTTTGTAATTACTTTCTGAGCTTTGGTGTGCTTCAGGCATGGGTTGTGGGGTAAAACCCTACATCTTGCAGCTACGGGTACCCTGCAGATGTTTCACTACAAAGCTGTTGCGCTACAGCACCAATACGATACCCTTTAAATGAGTAAAGCATTTGCTGATGGCCAGATCCCAAGCTGCAGGTGGAGGATCACCACTAAACGTGGGTGACTTTAGCAGGTTTCTGGGGAAGAAAAAAAAAAAAGAGAGAAAAAAAATTTCCCCGTGCTATTCCGTATTTTCACAATCAATAACTTTGAAAAGTAATTTATTGTGGCTTGCGCTGGCCCCGACATTTCGTGGCCTGTGACTTCCCCGCTGGCAAACTTGGGGCTACCAGGGGGGTTTCTCCGAGCTGACAGTTCCAGGCAGGGATGCGGGCAGGGATTGCGGACAGGGATGCAGAGCCGTGGCGGTGCTGCAAACCAGGTTAGCTGGGGCTGGCTAGGGAGAAGTAGGTTGCTCCTCTGTCCTCGGTCGGTGAGCTGACCCATATTATCTCAATTAAATTTAACTTCTGTGGCCCGCTGCTGCCTCTTTTTTTTCCTGTAACCTAATGCATTTTGGTCTAAAGTAGGACCCGGTTACAGGGGCAGCGAGTACGCCTGGGTCCTTCCCGATGTGATGAGGAGAGGAGGGCATGGCCATGGCGGCAGAACTGGGACAGGGACGTGCAGGGGGATCGAGAGGCGGCCGTGGGCTCGGCAGCTTCCCTCTGCTCAAGTCCTGACCCACCTGCATTTCTCCTGACCATGACGCTCCTCCAAAACAGCAAAATTTGCTTTTCTTTCCCAAACTGTGCCCTCGGAGCCGTTCCCACACTATTGCCCCAGCTCGCCGAGCCTGTCTCCGTCCTCACCCCATCTCCATCCTCACCCCCTCTCTGGTGCGCTCACCGCTTACTAACCTCCGCATACAACATCTTGTTTTCCCACGGAGCCCAAAATCCCTGAACCAGCCCCTTTTCCCCTCAAAACGCACGCAAAGCATCCCCGGCACGCTTCCTGCTGAGTCAACGGCCCTGCTTTTACCACCACGCGTTATTCTGGCTATATTATGAAATGACACATGCTCAGCAAACACTGATATTACGCAGACGGGAGGAGAAAGCCGCCCCAGAGCTGCTAGCCTGGGCGGTGGTTTTACACTTGCAATATCAAGCATTGCAAAAAAAAAAAAAAAAAACAACAAAAAAAAAAAACCTGAAGAAACTGTGCAAGCCCCGAATTAAGCAGCACAAGATGGCGTTACTCATGCTGGCTCGCCCTCCCCTCCCGTGCATCGATACCTCCTGTGCCGGAGATCAATCCATCTTGGCCGTGCCATGGGACCCACGTGCTTCATTTATCCCCCCCGTGCCCGCTCCTGGAGCTTTAATCCTTCTGCCAAAGGAGCCGGAGCTGCTGCGTTTGGGCTCCTCTGCTCTGCCAGCTGCTTTCCCAAGGGCAAGCGCCTTCCCCTGCCTACCTGGCTGCTGGGAAGCCTCAGCACGGGGCTGTGCCGTTGCTTTCTATCTTTTTCCCAGCGTGAGCTATGAAAATCAATGAAGGCAGCTGCTCTTTGGGGGGCCGCGTTTCGGTTCCAGGTAGGATGGAGGCGCAGCATCAACTCACAGCCAGCCTAACTTTTACATCAATTAATGGAAACACTTACACAGGGCTTAGATTTAGGCTTAAAAAAAAAAATCAGCATCTCCCTTATTTGCTGCTTATACCTCTCCATAAGCCTGGATTGCTGCATTAAAATCATCTTTTTATTCCCCGCTCACATGGTGCAGAGGGAGGAGGCCGGGTCCCCCCCGCCGGTGTTAGCTGGGGAGCGAGGGAAGCACCGGACACGAATACAAACCCCCCCGAGCGAGGATGTGAGGCTGAGCAGCAATTATATTAAATCAGCTGATAAATAATGCAACGTATTTTGATGGTACCAGCCCTGCAAGCACTGCACAAACACCATCACATCTCCATGATATTAAAAATACAAGGGATGAAGCGCAATCAGGTCGGCGTGACTTGACTAATTGAACCTAAAGCCCTTCTGAAACACTGTCCTCGGGGCAGGCTGGAGCTCTGGCCCCACGGCAGAGCCACCAGACCTTTGCCTCTACACAAGGTTCTACAGAAACTGATGGACTCCACCAGACCCGGTCAACGTTCAACTCTTTCCCATCCAAGGTGAAAGACCTCTGCTTGGCCACTTTCCAGCGTGAGCAGAGCTGCTCCAGCCGCAGCCACAGTCCTGAAGACCAATTAGAAGAGGTCCAAATAGATTTACAGGTTGTGGATGGCTGATGACCCCCCCTAAGGATCCCAAACCACTGCAGACCCAGGGAGGGGGTAGGAAGTCCCTGAGGAGGCACGTAGAGATATGGAGAAGACCTGCCGCATGGAGAAGACCTGGCCACGTTTCTGCATGACCCTGGAGGCACTTGGACCCACATGGACTCATACAATGTCCATGGGGACAGCACTGATCTGCCCATGGCATTGGCCCTGCTCTGAGCAGGACGTGAGACCAGAGACCTCCAGAGGCCCCCTCCAAGCTAAATGAGTCATTGACCATGCTGGTTCATTACCAAACCCCCTGTTTTCTCACTGGAAAGCCCTGGAGGGATCTCGAAAACAACAGGAAAATGAAGGGAGGTGGCACAAATCCCTGGGCAGCTTTCCCCGTGGCCACCAGCTCTCAGGACTAACACATCCCAGCCTGGTGAAAGCCAAAACCGCAGCCAGAGACTTCTTCCATAACACAGCTTCACAGCACAGGCAATCAACGGCCTGAACTTGATCTGCAAAACCAGCCAGCCCACTCCTTTATCCCCACTCAAGATGTCACAGAGACATAACCATCTCCCCACACTCTCCATCCAGCTCCTGCCAAAACGGGTCAAATTCAAGAGCCGATACAAGCAAAGGAGCCCTTGGAGCCAACGCAACCATAATGCAAGTGAGATAAAACTGCATGACGTGCCGGTGGAGCATCCTCCCGAGCAGGTAAGGAAGGCAAAACCCAAGCGTGAGGACAAAACTCAACCTCCTTGTACATGGGGGGGGCCACGGGTGAGGAAGCCTCCACCATGCAAATGCGATGGTCAGATGTTTTCTGCACAGCCATTGGGATCCCGGGAAGGAGGACGCATCCCACAAAGGATCTGCTGTCCTGCAGCAGCTCAGGGCTCATGGGAGCTTTGCTGAGGGGTGGAGGGGAAGAGGCACCTCCCATGAGCGGCTGTGGTCGGAGCAGCAAACAGCACAGCTCCGAGAAAGAGAAACTTTATGGAGATCACAAGAGGTCTGGTTTTGTCAGATAAGAAGAAAGAGCAGGAAATGTCACGAGGTTTATAACCAAGCAGCTGAAGACTGAGTCCGTTCACCTCCAGGATGACTAATGAGCTTAGCGTAGCTCCTGGTACATTCAGGCCACGCTTCAGGGCTCCCCAAGGCTGCAGGGAGGAAACACCCCCATTAAACCCCCTCCTAACAGGTACCAGCACTAGGGCTGCCTGTGCCCCCATGATGCCTTAGAAAAACCGGCACTGAGAATTTCTCCTGGTGCTTTCGTCCTCAGGAGACTCAGACCAAGGTCTTGGTGTCCCTCCATCTGAGATGACCCTTTCAAGAGGCAAAAGGCAGCGAGGATCTGGCAGGAGGGTTTGGGAGCCACGGCGCAGCGAGGAGATGATGCCCCTGGGCTCCACGAATGCAAAGGGATCTCCAGGGACATTTAACCTTCCCCCAAAGCCATAAACCTCAGCAGGTTGGATGTGGCCCGTACACAAGGAGCCACCAACACCCTATTGACCTGAGAAGATGTCTGCAGGCGCTGGGGACACACTAATCCCCATCAGAATGGTGTCTGCAGATGTGAAACCGAAAGAAGCGGTGGGGGAGAAGGTGGTCTCCTCAACTCATCCCCCATATGTCTCTTGCCTCGCAGTGTCTCCAGGGCTCTGCAGGGCACACAGCCCAACCCCACGAGCAGATGATGGATGCTTATTCACTCCCCTGCACCCCTGACACCTGCCTGTTCCTCCCAAGCTCTGGTTGAGGAGAACCACATCAAAATGGAGAATAAACTTTTGCAAGGTGATTTTTGCCTGGAAACGGCTCACGTGTCGCCTTCCTCCTGCTGACGGCGGTGGGGAGAGCAAGCTGGAGCCCCGGCCCCCCACCCCGACTTGGCTGGCAATCACCGTCCTGCTCTTCTCAGCCCCCATGGGTGATGGATAACTCACCCAGAGGGTTTGAGGCAATCCAGCCCAGCCCCAGGGCGAAGGCCAAGGCCAAGGCAACCATGCCACAGCTTTTCAGTTGGGGTTCAGCCCTTTGGAAAACCCAAACCCACCTGATGCTGTCGAGGAAGGATAGGGACGAGCCCAGAGCCCAAAACTGATCTTGTGGATGCTCCTCACCTCCTCTACCCCAAATTGGGCATCATGGCAGCGAACATAACGAAGCCCTAACGATGACGCCTGCTACACGCAGAGACATGCTGGCACCATCGTGGCATCCCCTGGTGACAGCGGGATCGTGAGGACACATTTCTGGCACCCCTGTTGCATTTGAGATCCGTTCCCCAACTCCCAACGCCTTCTTTATCCTGGTCCCCTCCCTTCACTGCACCTACTCCAAAGCAAAACCAAAGACACCGGCACCCGAAAGGAATTCAGTCAATACTGAGCACCTCACATCTGCCGGCAACTGGTGCTTTCTTACCCAAAATGGCCCAAAACGCACAACTCCTCCAAACCCATGGTTAGTGCAATGCGCTTAATCTGCAGGAATTCACAGCTACGGGGGGGTTTTAAGATGACCGAAGCCTGAAGCACCCCTTCAGCATCCCCCTTAAGGAGATCACACCTCCGGCCCGTGACTCCCGGACGCCTGGCAGCGCTCCCCATGCCATCCCGGGGCGATGCTGCAACAGGTCAAATGCTCTCGCCCTTCATCCAGCTTCAGCTCCCCGTCTCTCCTCTGGGAAACAGCTCAGATGGGAGGAGGCAAGACAGAAAACACGGCTTCTCCGCGTCCTCGCAGATGCTGGTGGGTGCACGAGGACACCCTGCCTGTCCCCAGGTCCCCAGGTTGGGGATAAACCCCCCGGAGCCATAAGTGTGCCGGTCCCACCATGACCACTGCTTTTCCACAGCCACGAGGACTCAATGCCACATTTGCTTATTGGCAAAAAAGCCAAGAAAGTTTTTTATGAAAAGAGAATCGGCAAACCCGGGTGTCAGCGTTAGCACAAATCCTGCCCTTGTGCAAAGCCCAGGGCTGAAGCACTGCTCGCGTTCGCCGTGACTTGGCATAAAACCCAAACCACTGCCGAACCCCTCCGTGGTTCCCAAGGCGCAGGGCCGGGACAGCCCTCTCGGCCGCCGTGCCAGGGATGCTGTGGGGACCGATCCGGCCGCAGGATCTGGCCCCGGCTGCGCTGTCGCCGGAGGAGCACAGGTTTCCCAACACGGCAGGGCTGACACAGCGAGGCACGACAGCGCTGAAATGACCCGACTGTAAGTAACCCACAAACCCACCCAAACAGTGTCACTATTTTCCCCGAGGTGCCAGTCAGGGGAGCGCCGGGGCTGCTGAGCTGCTCCCGCGCGGGCAGGCGGAGGAAGGGGGTTTCTCAGCGTCGATTTACTCTGGGCATCTTCCATAATTAGGTCTGTGTCTCTGCAGAGAGGCGCCGGTGGTGGCACGCGGCACCGACGTCCCCACGGTCTCCCACTGCAGCTGGCAGCTCTGCCCGTGGGGATGGGCACAGGCAGTGGGAATATCCTATGCCGTGCCGGGGATTTTTTCCCCTTTGGTGGGATCGCATGCGGTCCAGGAAGGAACGCTGATGCTCCGGATCCCTGCTGAGCTCCAAGGCTTGGGCACGGCTGCTCCTTCCCACCCAAGTCACTCACTCTTACAAACCCAGCTGCTCAGCCAGGACCTTCCCGGCCAGGGGAGCCACTCATAGGGAGCATCACAGGAGGGACAGAGCCAACTTTCCCTCCCAAAGCCCTCAGGAGACCAAGCAAGGGCACGATGATAAACCTGTTACACCAAGACACCAACTCAGCTAAAGGAGCTTATCCACCGCGGCAGCACCATCGCTGCACACCGGCTCCTGGGGTGCCTGGCCATGCCAGGTACAGCACTTGGGGTTCACAGCAGCACCCCTGCGAATAACCAACCTGCAGCTCAGCAGGCTTTTGGATGCTAGATGAAAGCATCACCCACCACCGGAGACCTCCCCGCGATGCCGGTACCCACCGACCACGATCCAGCAACACCTGGACCTTCCCTTGGATGAACTAATTAGCCCGAGTTAGGACGATGACGACAGACAACAGGGGAAGAAAATTGCTGTGTGAAGAGCAAGGGAAGGACGAGATAAGGTGAAAACTAATTGTGTTTGGTAGGATAAGCAGGTCCGGGTGCAGCTGCTGCCCAGGAATTGTTGAGGGTTTCTCAGCTGCATGTGGTGGTGATTTTTTAAGGTTTGGTACGATGCCATTTCAGGGATTTTTTTTTTTTTTTTTTCCACTGAGCCTGTGAAAAATTGGGTTGGGTGTTTAAAGTCCATCATACCTCCATGAAATGCAGGAGATGCACGATTTTAGCCTTCAGCCTCAGCACGGCTGCATCCTCACCCATCCTCGCCCAGCCCAGGGGCTGGCCGCATCCAGCTCCCGCTGCCTCCCAGCCCGCAGAGCACCGGGGATTCGCTTGCACGCCTCTGATCGAAGATATCATTCATTAATCACTGGCCTGACCCGAAGCCCAGGCTCGACAAACACCATCCCGATGACTTCGGATGGGTTTTGGAGCAAGCCCTGCTTCTCCAGAGCCAAATCCGTGTCCTGCCGGCAGCTGGAGCCCGTCCTTCTCCCCAGCTCAGACCTGCCTCGAACCGGGGCGAGTGCCAAACGGCTCGTGCCAAGCGTGTGCAGAAAGCCGGGAGAGACAGCCTGCGTTCCCCCGCAGCCATCACGCGCTCCCCCACCAGCGGCGCAAGCGGGAGCCCCCCATTTCACGTCTCCCCATGAGTTTGGGGTGGGCAAGGCTGCTCCTGCGCTTTAAAGAGAGCGGTTTTGGGGGTGTTTGTACCACATGTGTTGCACATAGAAGAAAAAAATATGCACGAGGAAGGGCTGAAGTCCCACTGGAAGTGAGCAGGCAATAAAACTGTGCAAGGACAAGCACAAAAATCCCCTTGCCAATGAACCACGCTGCACCCTGCGGCATGGGGTAGCATCTCCCTCTGCCTTTCATCCCATCCCTCCTCCCAGCAGCCGCTGCGACCCCACAAAGCGGCTGAGCAAGAAACCAGAGGGGGAAAAACAGCGAGAAACAAGTCTGAAAAGCAAAAAAAAAAAAAAAAATTGAAAACCCACCCTAATCCCTTTGCTCGTTGCTCCTGCTTCCACACCGGCTATGAACGCGCACGGCCGTATCCCACTCCCGCATCCCGGCGCAAGGATGAAACGCTCGGAGAAGTCACGCTGAGAACTGATGCAACTCGTGCCAAAAATAGTGCTTTTTCCCAGGGCAAACCCTGTATTCCCAACCCAAAACGGGGCGGCGGGAGGAATCAGGCGCTGCAGCCCCGTGGTCCTCGATGGCAGCACACGTGTCACGAGTGTGCCAGCCTTGAGTATCCCAGCACCGACGTGCGGGACGGGGAGGCACGGCCACCCCCAGGTAGCGCTTTTTGGGGGCACGGGGGGTCCGCGGGGCTCCGGCGCTGGCTCGTCAGCCCTAATTACTATGGTAACAGCCTGCGCCGGCGCCTGGCTGTCCTCCTTCGGTGACTCACTGGGTTTCAAAAGGAGAAGTGCTGCCTCGGATGCCGCCGTTCGGAGGCCAAAGCACTGGAAGGGCACATCCACATCTGCGGGGCCGCCAGGTGGGAAGGCATTGCCCACCCTTGCAAAATTTGGCTTTTTATGGTGTTTTCTCACTCATGGCCACGCCGGCGCAGGGCGGCAAAGCAGCAGGCTGGCTTGGGGATTAAAAATAATAATAATAATTGAGCTTTGTCACCGGCTCGCAGCCATCTACCCGTGGGAATCGCGCCTCGCTGCGATTGCCCGCTCCTGGTCTCGATAACCCCCGTGCTGCGAGCGGGCCAAAATTTCTCCGGCGGAAAACGATAACCCCGGTGCCATGAGGCAGCCCCGTGCCAGGCCCTGATGCACGCCGGTTATCTTATGGCCACTTATCTTATGGTTAGGGCCACGCATCTGAGCCGACATGCAAAAATGTGCCCTGCAGGGCCGCTTCTGCAAGGAGCCCAGAGAAAATGCAATGAGCATCCTTAGCACGGTACGTGCACCGCTGGGAGCAAAGCTGGCAGCTCCTGGGGAATTTGGGAGGGAGAATGGGCACGTGCAGGCACCACGCGAGACCCACAGGTCCCCCCCAACTGGGGATACCCCGTTTCGGAGGTGAGGCTGACTCCAGTCATCATCCAGGCGATGCTGAGACCGCCAAACTCGTGTCACAGGTGAGCAGCCAGCAGCACATGGTGCCAGCAGCAGCAAGCAGCAGCCCCTGCTTCCTCATGCAAGCAAATGCAAGGCTGAAAAAGCTAAAAAAAAAAAAAAAGCACCAGTAAAACTGGTGCCAAGGGAGCAGCACGGGCGATGCTCGGCCTCATGAGGCCAACACAGGAGCTGGGGCGGGATGGGGCTGAGCCACGTGCCCCCGCGCCCCACGGCACGGGGTGAGAAAAGCCCCGTTATAACCCCGGGAGCACCTCAAAACACCCTCCTGGAGAAAGGCTTCGCCCCGGGGCTTTCCTGGCAATAATTAATTGAGTCATATTTCAATCCAGCCAGCGGCCATATGGCAGAAAAGAGGATTAAAATCGCATGCTCCAGCTACATTCAGGGAAATCCAGTTATAAGGAAAAATCCTCCGTGCCTGGCCCCAGCCTGCTGCCAGGGTACGTGTCGCTGCCGCCCGCGCGGCCCCGGCCCCTTTCCCTCTCGTGGCCAGGGAGCGTGGGCTCGCCGGCGGGGCGATGGTGGTTCGGTAATTCGGGGGCCCGGAGGGAACCGGGGAAATAAATAACGCACCAGACCCGCAGCGATCCCCTGCCCGGCAGCAGCAGGTACGGCCGCGGCAGATCATACATGCTCCGAGCCGCTGCCCTTCGGGGTTGCACGCTTGAAGTTCATTAGTAACTCAGTAGTAATGGGTGGCGATCGCTGTGCTTCAAGATTTTCCTTAAATATAAAGCCATTTTCTACCGAGGAGGCAAGAAGGCAAAGTTTTTGCTGGATTCCCCTCCCACTGGGGCAAGCGAGCCCTGGACCGGTTTTCCCTGAGCACATCTGACCGGCGATTTTCCCAGGGTTGCTTTACCCGAAGCGCTCGCCCCACAAACCACCGCTGGGAAAAATAAGGATTTCGATGGAAATGATGGGGAGAGGGCGGCCGCGGCGGGGACGGTGGGGTGGGGTACCCCTCCGCCTGCATGGCTGTCACCCCCAATCCCATCGCCAGGCCGGGCTGGGGGCAGCTCCATCCCAGCTGAGGTTGCTGCAGGGATTTGGGGTTGGGAAAGTCTCACCCTTCCTTCCCAGGGAGGAAAAAAAAATAAATATGGAGAAAGAAAGAACACTACGTCTCATTGATCGGCGGAAAAAGCCTTTCCTGTGATGGCAAATCAGTTGATTAACTGGGGATCAGCCCCCCTAAATCAAAGCTTTGCTGGGGAGACTGAAGCCGAGGTCCCCGGCCCCGGCGGGATCGGGACCCCCGCGCCCCCCGGCGGTGCCACACACCCCCCCCCCCGAGGCCGTGGGGTCCCCGTGGGGCGGCCAGCGTGGGGTGGGGGTGATGGGTGATGGGTGATGGGGATTTGGGGGGATTTTCTGCTGATTTGGGAGCGGTTCGGGGACCCGCAGGGGCAGCCGGCAGCGGGCGGCCGGGGCTGGGGACCGCCCTGCCCAGCTCCAGTGTACCCAGTGCTGCCCAGCTCAGTCCTCCCAGTGCTCCCAGTACCCCCAGCCCCCGCTCCCGCCCCCCCGGTGTGCCCGGCGTTACCTGGAGGCGGGCGGTGCTGCCCCGAGTCCCCCGCGGGGCGGGCGGCGGCGGCAGGACGGAGGGAAGGAGGGACGGACGGACGGAGGGAGGGATGGACGGAGGGAGGGATGGAGGGAGGGAGGGAGGGATGCGGCGGGAGGCAGGAGGAGGGTGGTCAGCAGCAGCCCCGAGCGGCGAGTCCCCACCCAGCTTTGTCTGCGCTCATCCCGCTGCCTACAGGAAGCGGCTCGGCCCCGACTTCCTCCTCCCCCTCCTCCTCCTCCTCTTCCCCCTCCTCCTCCTCCTCCTCCTCCTCCCGCTCCCTCTCCTCTCCGATCCCCCGGGTTCTGCAGATCGCTTTTCTCCAGACCCCGCCGCCTCCCGCCCCTCACCCTGCCTCAGGCCCTCTCCTCTCCCTGCCCATGGCCCTGGCCGGGTCTCTGTCCCCAGCCCTGCCCGTTTCTGCCCCTTGTCCCTGTCCCCCCCTCCGCTTCCCCCCCGGACCCTGCACCCCGCACATGCCACGCACCAACCCCACAGCCCTCCCACCCACCCACCCACTGTACCCCCATCCTGCACCCCACACCCCTACACCCATCCCACACCCTGCACCCCCTACACCTATCACGTACCCTGCACCCCGCACATACCCCCACATCTCCCTTGCACCCCTCGCACACCCTGCACCCCACAACCCCCTGCACCCATCGCACACCCTGCACCCATCGCACACCCTGCACCCCACCCCCTGCCCCCCGCACATACCCCCACATCTCCCTTGCACCCCTCGCACACCCTGCACCCCACAACCCCCTGCACCCATCGCACACCCTGCATCCATCGCACACCCTGCACCCATCGCACACCCTGCACCCCACACCCTGCACCCCGCACATACCCCCACATCTGCCTTGCACCCCTCGCACACCCTGCACCCATCGCACACCCTGCACCCCACACCCTGCACCCCTCGCACACCCCGCACCTCACAACCCCCCTGCACCCCTTGCACACCCCACACCCTGCATCCACTGCACACCCTGCACCCCACAACCCCCTGCACCCCACAACCCCCTGCACCCCTCGCACACCCCGCACCCCACAACCCCCTGCACCCATCGCACACCCTGCACCCCACACCCTGCACCCCTCGCACACCCTGCACCCCACAACCCCCTGCACCCATCGCACACCCTGCACCCCACACCCTGCACCCCTCGCACACCCCACACCCCACAACCCCCTGCACCCACAGCCCCCCTGCACCCATCCCTGCCCTCTCTTGCCCCCCACACCTCACAGCTCCAAACCCCCCATGCCTGGATCCCCTCTTCTGCCCCCCAAGCCCCAACACCAGCACCTCTACCCCGGTGTGGGCCTGACCGCCCGACACGGGTGCCAGCCCCCCCGGCACCCCCAGCCCCCTCCCTGCCCCCCTCGAGCCCTTCCCAGCTCCGAATTTCCCCTCTGAGCCCCCCCGCCCCTCCAGCGCACAGCGCGGGGGAGCACCCAGCCCTCACTATTTGGCGTTTTCTTTTTCATCCATGTGAGCCCACATACCCAGTTTCTTAGGATTTCAGGTGGACGATTTCGGAGGCACAAGAGAGCTGGCAAGCGCTGGGGGCGGGGGGGTTGTAAGGCAGCCTTCTCCTTTCCTCCATCTGCACCCCAAAACATCTGCAGCCAGCCCAGCTGTGTGCTCACGGCTGGACCTTCAAGTACAAGGAGGTCTCAACAGCCCCACCTTACCCCTATACATTGAAAACACGTTACTGTGTTGCTGGGGCAGGGGGCATGGCAGAGCTGGGGGGCAGCACGGCCCCCCAAAACAGGGCGCTGCAAGCCGTGCCCAGGGCAGCACCTCTGGGTCCCGTGGGATGCAGCTCCCCGCGGGCGGTGGGCATGGGCTCCCTGCCCAGGGTGACAGCGGGACCCCCCGGGGTTGGCAGCGGTGGGCACGGGGGTGCTGCGTGTCACCCCGCCGCTGGTCCAGCTCTGCAGGGATCCTGGCGGAGAGCCGCTGGCTGCCATAAACCGGGTTTCCCCTCCCATTTCCACAGCAATGCTCCATGACTGATTTCCTTCAGCGCTGGCACCCCACCCTGCCACCCCCAGAGCCCACCCGCAGCTGCCCCTGGGGCCCTGGCACCCCCCCCCCGGGCAGCACCCAGCACAGGGCCGGGGCTGGCAGGGTCCCCCCACCCCACAGACGTGGAGCCGCCGACCCCAAACACAACGCAGGGGACGTGCGATGCTGCGGTAAATCAAAGCGTTGCATTCAATGGTCATTGCAGGGCGCAGAACATCCCCAGCCTACAGAGACACCGGCACAGGGGGTGTTTTTGTGATTGTCACCAGTTAATCGTTGGTGCCTGACTGGGGTGATGTCGCAGGGTCTGTCCAGCAATGCTTGTTTAGGAAAGGCCGATAAAAGGAGGATGCTCCGCAAGGCATCCAAGGACGAGAGGGAACGGCCTCAAGCTGCGCCAGGGGAGGTTTAGGTTGGATATTAGGAAAAACTTCACCGAAAGGGCTGTCAGGCCCTGGCCCAGGCTGCCCAGGGCAGGGGCTGAGTCCCCATCCCTGGAGGTATTTAAAAAACGGGTAAACGTGGTGCTCGACGACATGGTATAGATGGACTTGGCAGTGCTGGGGTAACGGCTGGACGCGATGATCTTAAGGGTCTTTTCCAACCTTGACGATTCTGTGATTCTATAAGGCACCCACCTGGGGACAGCCAGCGCCGCATTGACGCGGGAGAAAGCGCCACCCGCTTTGTTCGGGCAGCAAAATTTAAAAAACAAAAAGGATACTACTGCGACATTTCCCCTTTTTTAAGTGCATTTTGCAGTTGGCTCCGTAGAAGTGGCATTTGCATGTTGTCGCCCCTAAGTCTTCAAGCTCTCTGCCATGAAATGATGGCAGAAGATGCAAAATCTGGAAGTGGAGCGACTGGAGACGAAATGGCCCAAGCGCAGCCTTTTTGGGAAAGCTTAGATTTGCGAACCAGTAGTGCAGAGCAGCAGGAGGGCTGCCAGGACCGGGGAGCACTCCCGGGAAAAGGCCAGCGTGGGTGCAAGGCTGCCTGGGGACACGTCGGGATGGGAACCGGAGGACCTTTCCCTGCTGGGGACCTCTCCTGGGGTGAGCTGAAGGAGTAACAGGGGCCAAGCCATCGAATGCCTTCAAACAGAGGGGGATTCATTTAACAGCGTAGCTGGGGGTACCAGCCTTTGCTAGACACGGCGTACGGGGAGGGGACCCCCCCTCCCCTCCCTGTCCCCCCTGGGTGGCCGCGCTGGCTCGCTCTGCAGGCTCTTGCGCCAAAAACATTCAACATCTGGTTTTAGGAAAATTTAGGGGTTTTATAGGCCAAGGATGAAATCTAGAAGCTATACTTAGTAGCAGACAATGCAGCCCCCCCTCCCAGAAGTCGCTGGCTCCCTCCTGCGCCTCCCTCCTGCGCCGCCCCAAAAATGCCCGGCGTTAGCAGCAATCAGCAATTAGGCACCGAGACCCGCGGCCACCCGATGGTCAGCGCCCGCCTCGCTGAGGCCGAGGGCTATTTTTAGAGACCAAAGGGAAATCACTGGTAACATGCAATTATTTTCGGAGCCCGTAGAAAAGGCGCAGGATGCTCCCTGGCACCACTCCGCTGCGGATGCTGAGGGTGCCGGGAAGCAGGGATACCCCATGCTAGAGGTGCACGGCCCCACCTCTCCATCCCCATCCCTCTCCCAGGGTGTTTGGAGGAGGGATGGATGGCTGGCAAAGGCGGGCAGGCTCTAACGCAGGTCCCAGGGATGCCCCAGGCTCCTGGGGGGATGGCTCCAGTGGTCCCAGCGTTAGCGTGCACGTGGGCGCATCCAGGCCTGCAGGACAGAGGCGTGGGCTGGGAAGAACCAGTCAGGAAGCTTTACTGGTGCTGCTTCCCCATGGGAGAACAGGCTTTTCATCTTCATCATCATCTTCATCTTCTGCAGGAAATCTGGATTTTGCTGCTAATAACAGCGAACTCATCACATCAGACCGAGCAAACGGCCCTTATTTTCCTTCCCTACCCCTCGTGTCTCAGCCATTAGGAGCGGGCTGGGTGCGAGAGCGTCAATGCGCTGGAGAGCAAGCGATGCTCGGGGGACAGGGAAGGGCGCCATGGAGAGGCTGGGGTTGTCAGTGCCCCACGCAGCAGCTTTCCCTGACTGGGAAGTAGGTGCCACGATCAGCAAACCTGGCAAAATCAAGAAGAAAAGAGCTGGCTAATTATGTTCCGAGGAGTTTAATTAGTGCTAGTGGCGGGGGAGATGGGATGGGTGGCCCTGGGTGTTGGAGAGGGGGAAGGCTGCAGCACAAACCCTCTATCAGACGTTGGAGAATCCACACACTTCACCCAAAAACATCAACTCGGGAAAGAGAAAATGAAGAGTCTCCCCTGCCCACGTGCTTGCAGAGAGCGGGGCCTCGGGAAATCCCCGCCGGGCGCCTGGAGAGGAGCTGTCGGAGGCGGCAGCTCTGCCAGCATCCCCGCGCTCGGCCCGAGGCCAGGCGCTGTCCCAGGCTCTCAGGCAGGATCCCGCTCAGGGTCACATCTTTAACTAACACGGTGGAGCTTCCTCCCTTCGGGAAACTCACCCTGGTCCTGCTCCCAAATACCCATCCCACCCTCCCCAAGCCCACCGCTCCCAGCACAGGAGGAGGGAGAAAGGGGGATTAAAGGCAGGGAATGCGGCAAGCAGAGGACGGCCTGGCTCATCACACTGGTGACTGCTGCCTCTCCCACTGCCCGAGGGATCCGACAGCCCCAGGCCCCAGCCCGGTCCTGCAGCCCCTTGCTGGGGGGGCTGGGGGGTCTGGGGACAGGATATGGCCCCCCCAGACCACTGCAGTCCCCGCGCCCCAGGGCCCTGCTGCCGCCATCACCCAGGCTGAGGGGTGATGCCCATGCTGGGCTTCTCTGCCCTGGAAACAGGGGGGCATTTTTTGGGGGGGAATCATTAGGAACAAAGCAAATCACGCCTTGCTCAGCAGCCTGGCCAGGGCCAGGCGTGCCTGGGGCCAGCGTGGGGACACGGTGAGCTGTGGGCTAATGGCCCGTGGGGATGCTGGAGCCCGGCTGACGCCCCAGGGTGGTCCCCACTGCAAGCAGGGGGATGCCCCCAGTCCCACCGGGACTGCTGGGCTCACCCAGCTCTGTGACGGCAGCCACCGAGGAGGGGCTCAACCCCTTATGCCAGAGCAGAGCCCCTCCAGCTCCTACAAGTCGGGGGACCCCCCTGAGCATCCCACCCCGCACGGGGCTCAGCGGGATGCACGGCCAGAGCCATCGGCGCAGCACGGCGGCAAGGAGAGCAGGCACTCCCCTCCGCCACACTGACTGTGGCCACCCCCGTGTCTCACTTATTTCGGGAGCTTAACCCCGGCGACGGCTCCCGCAGGTCCCCCTCTGCCTCCTCCCAACGCGGAAGAGCTGGGACCGGGCACCACTTGCACAGAAATCCCCCAAAACCAGGATTGAAAGGATCAGCCCATCTGTCCCCCGGCCCAAGGCAGGCGTTGCCTTAACCTGTTCTCCAGAGCCGGACGATGCCGGAGCAGAGAGCACAATAAATGTAACACGTTCGTTAAATTCATACATTTCATCACTCACCAGCAGCATTTTAAAGAGGCGAAGTAATGCAAACAAGTGTCACTTTATTGTCGTTTCCAGCCGTACCACAAAAGGCACACAACAAACTTCATTGGTACAAAATAATTTGCTGCGGGGTTTTTGGATAGTTTTCCTTGTGTTTTTCTTTTGCAACACAGTCACTGGCTCTCCCATCGCCCTGACGGGAAGATCCTTTCACAGAAAGGACTATTTCGTTCCTGCAGACAGATAGCTCATTATTGCAGCGGCACGAAGGGCAGGCGGGCACGGCCACCCCGTCCCCCACGGGACCCACATGGCCACCCCGGCCACCTGCGGAATAAATGGCACCTCTGTGTCCCCCCCCGCCGGCTCGCCCAGCACCGCTCCCGCTTGCCCAGGGGCGAGCTCCGTTGCAGCCCCCGGCATTGCTCCAACCCCGGTTGGGACGCTTCGGTCCGGGTTCGGCTGCAGGATAATGGGGTGGGGGGGCCAAGAAATGGAGAGGCCCTGGGCTAGCTGCTCCCCCCCATGCTTTCTGAACAGCGTCGAGCGTTTCTTTACACAATTTACCCTTTTGCTCTCTCCAACTACGTGTTTCTGCAGAGTAGCGGGCGAGGGCCCCACGGAGGGCACCCGGGGCTCACCGGCGGAGGGGGTGCCAGCAGGACCCCCAGCTGGGTGCTGCAGCCCCGCTGCCTCACAGGGGCTGGCGCAGGGAAAAAAAAAAGAGGCTGGGGATGAATTTAGGGGATTTTTCCTGCCCATACCAGCCCGTGCGGTTCCAGCACGGCAGACCCATGCCGCTGGCGCACACACCGATCCCCTTGGCACGCTGTGAACCCAGCCGTGGATGGGGGTCTGGAGTGGGGCTGCTGCTAGCAAACACCAGCATCCCAGCCTGGGATGCGGTGCCCACAAAAGAGGCTTTTTGGGGTCTTTGCTGCCATTCCCCCCAAAGCCAGAGCGGGGCACATAGCCCTGAGCCCCCATGCAGCATCCCCCTGGCTGCCCCACACGGCTGTAGGGGAGATAAAGAGGCTCCAGGGGCCACCAGCCTCCTGCTCGCCCTGCCAGCCTTTGGCTTTCCCCATTATTTTCCCATAATATCCCTCGTGCCGGGCGAGATCAAGCCCTGGGGTGGGGCCAGGCTGGGCCGGTGCCACCGTCCCGCAGCGCAGAGCCACGGCAGTGCCCGACGCTCTCCCCTACCAGCTCCCCTATCGCCACAACACCGATTTTTTTGCACCGTCCCAATAGCTACGCTCCTTTTCTTTTGGTACTAGTTCCCCCTTCTCAGCTCCCTCCCCCAACATTTCTTATAAAAATAAGATTGTGCTTATTTATAAAAGAATATTTTTTTTTTTAAGAAAAGTTTCCAGTTAAAAAAAGGTGGTATATCAAAATATGGCAAAACTTTGGCTGTCCATCGCTAAACTCTAATTAAAAATATCGACTAAAAAGGCATTGTGCTGTGAATATTAGCTGCTGCAATGCTTTACCCTCCGGTACCGATGGTAAATATTACACCTGGGCAGGTTAGCTTCCCTAGGACACAATCAGAAGCCGCCCTTGGGTTTTTCTAGCACATCACCATCATCCTTTAGCAGAACTATTCAGACTGTAAAAGAGACTTAAAGACGCATGAAAAGCCTTGGTAAAATACAGCGGAGGCTGCGCCGGGAAGAGCCACACTTACAACGCGGTTGCATACGTATTCTTCTCGAGAGGAAAGTCGGTTTTCTCACCTTAGTGCTTAGAAAAAAATACGATTGTTTATACGGTTCATTAAAGAAGAGAGGCAGATCCTTTTGTATAAAAGGTATTTTAGAGCAGAAGTAAAATGCAAATGGGTCTATAAGATCCAGACATATATAAACATACATACCTCGATATATTTATATATGTAATCTCTATATATTCAAAGTTTGGGATGCATTATTGCAATATCCTTACAGATGACCTGTTCTTTTCCATTCTCCTTTGCTTTTGGTTTTCTTGGGTGGTTTTTTTTTTTTCCCTCAAAAAAAAAAAAAAAGACGACAAAACCCAAGCTGCAAACGGCTCCGAGAGCTGCCAGCCGCCTCGCTGGGACCGCTCTGGCCTGACCTCCACGTGTTTTTGGAAGAACGGGGTTGATGCTCTGCCCCAGCAGCCGCCGGCCGTGCCTTCCTCCATGGTACATCACCCGTCCCCGGCTGGTTATTGCTTAATTCTCCCTCCCCATACTGGCCTTTAGGGTATTTACATTTCTTTGGCTTGACTTGAACACAACAGTCTGGTGCTTTCTCTCCGGGTTGCCACCAAGCCACCGCCGGAGCCGCCGGCAGTGCTGAGGATGGGGGCAAGGAGGAGACGAGGCCACCTTGCCACAAGGCAATGAGAAAACACGGGTTGGCTTCCGCTAGCTCCAACGAGTTGCGCTCCTCCCAGTTGAAATAAGACAACTTGTGTTTTGCACAAACTCATCCGGAGGAGAAAGGATGCTGGGGGACCGCCAGCGGGGCTCCGCCATGCCCAGGGGTCTCCATCCTGCCCGCTGTCGGGGCGATCCTCCGAGTGCAATGGTTTCCACGGCCTCGGTTTGCAGGGAGTGGTGCGGGGGGGAAGGCGGCGTTGACGGCCCCCGACGCAGGGCAGGGAGCCCCAACCTCCCCCAAAGGGCAGGCAGCCAGTCCTGCCCCCCACGGCGCTCAGACGACGAACTCGGGGACTTCGTCGTGGGTGAGATCCAACGAGAAGTATTTGCTGGTTCTTTTGACGGGGAAAGTCTCCTGGATGTTGATGCACTGCTGGGCCAAGCAGCCGTTGCAGTAGAGCCCTTCCTCCTCCAGCCCGTGGGCGCAGCCAAAGGTGTAGCTCTGCGCTGTATCCTGGCAGAGGTTGGCCAACTGCAAGAAGTCCTTCTGGTAGAGCCGAATGTCATCCAGGCTCAGGCTGTGCCGGTCCGTCGATGTCTTCGGTTTCCTACACGTCGTCTGGGCAAAGCGGAGAGGGGGCTCAGGACCCTCTGGGGAGCCAAGGGGGTCGGGGAAACCCAAACCACCAGTGCCAGCAGGGCTTTGGGTTTCACCAAGGCTCCACCGGCACCACGTACCTGGGGTAAGGAGTCGGTGCTCTGCCCCCGCAGCTTCACCACCGTCTCTGAGGAGCTGGAGGTGGAGGAGCTGATCTCCTTCACGATTAGCCCTGCATGGGGGAGAGAGGAAGAGGAGGGTGCGAAGGTTATTTCGAGGCTTCTCAGCTCTCTTGGGATCTGCGCCCGCTGCCCCTGGGGGCTTGCCCTTGCTTTGGGGCAAAGGCGCCCTCAGCTCAAAGGGGCCCCGATGGCTCCGCTTGCACACAGCTTTACCTGCAAAGCGTCCCAAATTTGCACCAAAACAGCATCCAAAGCCATCCCCGGGGACCCTCGCACCCCGGAGACCTCCCAGCAGCACCCAGCACAGAGCTGGAAATACGGGTGACTCTCTGGGTGCAGGCACAGCTCCGGAGAAGCCAGGCTCACACGTGTGATAACAGCACCCGTGCTCATGGGAACAAGCGAGGGGATGTCATGAAAACGAGAGCAAGTGCCAGCAATTGAGAACATCGCCAAAACGATGTCCATTGCCTGCGGGCAGCTCCTGGCATCTCCAAATAACCCGGCGTGCCTGGGCACACGCCCCACTGCCACAGGGCGGCTGCATGGAGCATCAGTAAAAACCCCCTCTTCCCCGGGGAACCCCTTCTTTTTACAGCTTCACCAAATTTACCCCATCTCTCATTCAACCCAGTGGGCGAATGGCTTTTCCCGGCGTCCCAGATGGACACCTTGGAATAATTTTGCTCTGCCGAACAGCAAAGGTGCGACTGGCATTGGGGAATTGGCAATAAAAGCGGCCGCCGCCTTACCCGAGTGCCCGTTGAACTTGCGTGACAGCAGCATGTCCTCCGTGATGTAGACGCACATGTCGGGGCTCACCTCCATCTCGCCAGCCTGCTCCAGCTCCCGGGGGTCATCCACCAGCATCTCGATTTCTGCAGGTGGGAAGGAGGTGGGACGAGTCATTGCTGTGCACCTTCAGAGCACCCTCCAACCCAACCATCCGGTGAGACCCAAGCCGAAAAGCCCATGCTCAGGGCAGCCGGTGTCTCACCATCATCCTGGGAGTCCTCCTCCAGCCGATCCTTCCCACCGCTCTCCACCCCGGAGGTGTGGGAGCTGCCGTGGCTGGTCATGGAGCTGCAGGTCTTCAGCTTGCGGTGGGCGCCGGCGCTCGAGAAGCCATCCTCGGGTCCCATCTCCCTGGGTTTGGGGTCGGTCTCGATGCCCGAAGTGTGGGAGCTGCTGTGGCTGGCGGTGGAGTGCCGGGAGAGGCGCTTGTGCCGGATGCTGCCAGCGCTGCTGCCGCTGGCCCGCGAGCGCTTCTCCAGCTGCTCCATGTCCAGGTCGAGGGTGTCGCTGATGTACGACTCGCGGTACTGCTTCTTCTCTGCGAGGCCAGCAGCACACCGTCGGCATGCGGCAGCCTGCACCCCAACCCCCCGGCGTGCCCTGGCCCCCCCGGGAAGGGCACGGTCCCCTCTGGCACCCAGGCGCACCCAGGGCCACCGTCACCCACGCCCAGCGGGGTGGGACACCAGGAGCCAGCCCTGTCCTGGTGGCATTTGGAGATCGTGAGGTGGGGTGGGGAGCCTCAAACCTGCTGTGCTCTGTGCTGTGCCATCCTGCCAAAGGAGGATGAGGAGGAAGAGGAAGAAGAGGAGAAGGCAGAGCAGGAAGAAGAGGAGGAAGAATAGGAGGAGGAGGAGGAGGGGGAGGAGGAGAAGGAGGAGGAAGAAAAAAAAGAGGAGAAGGAGGAGAAAGAGGAGGAGGAGGAGGAGGAGGAGGAGGAGGAGAAGGAGGAGGAGGAAGAGGAGGAAGAAAAAAAAGAGGAGGAGAAGGAGGAGCAGGAGGAGAAAAAAAGAGGAAGAATAAGATGAGGAGGAAGAAGATGAGGAGGACGAGGAAGAAGAAAAGGGGGAGGAGGGAGAAAATGAGGAGAAAGAGGAGGAAGATGAGGAGGACAAGGAAGAAGAGGAGGAGGAAGAAGAGGAGGAGGAGGGGAAAGAGGAAGATGAGGATGAAGATCTTACATTTGCACAAGGGCTTTCTGAGCTTGGAGATGGGATGCGGGGCACTGGGAAGCGCTGCATTGAGGCACTGGGAGGAACTGGGCCATCCGGGCCCCCAGCGGAGCTTGTGCCCATCCCTAAGCAGCCGGGGCAGGTGTGTGGGCACCCAGCCCAGCCAGAAGAGGGTTTGCCTGTGGGGCAGGGCCAGGGTGCACCCACACACGGTCGAGGGGGACGTGGGGACAGCCACCCCCGACATGCTCCCAGCCACGGGGCTGGCACAAGGACCAGGCATTCGTGCAGATGGAAAAGCCGAGTGGGAGCCCAGCACCGGTGGGATTTGCACCCCGGGGCGGGGGACACCTACCCTCGTTCTCCTCCAGCTTGCGGACCTGGCGCAGGACGGGCTGCAGGTTCATGTAGAGCCGGTGGCTGCTGCTGAGCAGCTGCAGGAGGTGGCGGGAGCGCAGCGGGCAGCCCGTGTAGTAGATGAGCTTCCTGGCCGAGGGCAGCCCATCCGGCAGGATCTCAAACTTCTTACCCTACGTGGAAGAGGGGGAACATCAGCCCCAGAGAGAAAAATACTCTAATTCTCACCCAGTCCTGTTGCAGCCCACCTATTAACTTGCAATCACCCGGCTTGAGGTCTGTGCACCGCCACCCCATGCCCAAATCAGAGCCCGGGAGCGACACGGGCAGGGATGCTCTGCCTGGGGATGGCGGCACTCACCACGAACACCAGTTTCCCCACGTTTGTCCAGGGGAAGTCGTAGAGCAGCTGCTTTTCTTCATCCAAGTTCTGCAAAAAGAGGAGAGGCAGACCCGGCTGAGGGTGCCGGCAGGGGCTGCCCACACCTGCCCAGCAGCGGGCAGGGAGCCGAGCCGTCGCCCTTGCTCAGCCGCCTACCTGGAAGATCTGGATGCCCCGTGTCGTCAGCCCCAGCGTCAGGGAGGCCTCCACCTCCCTTTTGTCCTAAGGGGAAAAAAAATAGATGGTTTTAAATACACCATTTGCAGCATGAAGTGGATAAATCAGCCCCCCCCAGCCCAAGTATCCTTCTCTAATCACCCCATCTCCCGCGCAGCAACAACAGCCGCAGGCAGGAGGTGCCACGGTAATCATAGAATCGTTTAGGTTGGAAAAGACCCTTAAGATCACCGAGTCGGGCCGTTTAATTAACGATGCACACATCGCCCGGTCGCATCCTCTAACACCTCCCCAGTCTCACCTCCCAGGCCCCTGCCACCTCCGTCACCGCCCAGAAACACCCCAGCTGAAGGGTCTGGAAAAGCAGTTTTAACCTCAGAGAACTTGGAAGGACCTTCAGAAACAGAGCTGGGGCACTTTTACGCTTGAGCCCAACCTGCTCCTGTGCCGGCACAGAGCGGGTGACGGCGGGGCAGCTCACCCTGCCTGCAGCAGCACAGGTCACCCCAGCCACACACACGGCCACTGTCCCCCATGCACATCTCCCTGGGAGGCTGGCAACAGGTTTTATTTTTACAGCCCTTTTTAACAACGCCGTGCTCAGATGCTCTCTGTACTTGCCATTCCCTGTGCTCTCCCAAAGGCTTCTCTTCTTTAAGGATGCTACAAAATGGTTTGCGAAGCACCAGCTCCCAGCAAACAATTTGCTCTGTTCCCAGCAGAAAAAAACAGCCTATATTTCTTAAGGAGGGGATACCAAAAAATAAGATCCCAGAAACCTCACGGCTGCCTCCCCACACCCCGGCAAACCTCTCGCCTCTCCGTAACTTGTAGAAAATGGCAGGACTATAAAAAGCTGCATCTCCCTGCCTCCGGGAGCGAAGCACTGCCCTCGAGACCGCTCTGCTCCAGCCAGCCAGTGCCAATGCAAACGCGGCTCTTCCCAAAATACCTCAGAAATTGCTCGGCAGTTGCTCCTTTCAATAAAAGGCAGCCCTGAACCGAAAGCCCAGCCTGGGCTCGCGGCCGGGGCTCACCTTGTACAACCTGTAGTAGTGTACAGCCACGTCGTCCAGCCGGACGGCCTCCTTGATGTACTTGAGATGGGCTTCGGAGGCCGTCAGGGCAAACTGATCTTTGTGCATGTTTGGGACGTGCTTCAGGATGTAGTCCTTGCCCCTCTTCGCAACCACCTGTTTGGAAGAGAAGAGAAGCTCAGCTCGTCCAGGGGAGCCGCTCCGTGCTCACTCGGGGCCGGCCGCCAGCCCCAGCGCTCCCGGGCAGCGGCGATTTCCAGGGAGAAGGGAAATCGGAGCAATACGCTCCGTTATGGAGACCTGCAAGTAAAAATAAAATAGATACAGCAGCCAACAACTCCTCCCCAGCAGGATTTCCCACTGGGAAGTGCATGTTTGCTCCGTGTGCCCGCCCCATGGAGCTCACACCACCGGTGACACCCATGCCGGTACAGGGAGAGCGACACACGGAGTCCCTGCGTGGCTGGGGACATGGCCCCGGGGCCATCGCTCCTCAGCAACATGTACAACTTGGTTGTGGGTACCTGGCGCCAGGCCCTCGCTGCGGGGATGGGGGTCCCTGCCGAAGGGGGGCCCAGCCAGGAGCTGCCTGAGCCACTGCCGTGCCATACGGCACCGCTCCCGGCTGCGCTCCTGCGCAATGCCGTCGGGACGGCATTGCCCCAGCGCTCAGCTCTGCCTGCCGGTCGGAGGTGACCTGGGGCTGCGTGTCACCCTGTGCTCTGCCTCAGTTTCCCTCCAGGACTGTCCCAGGAGCTGCCTACACCCATGGCCACTGTCAGCACGGAGGACACCGGTTCCCAAAGGGCCGCATAGCCTGAAGAGGTGCCCACGATGATGTCTGGGGTGATGCTGCGACGGCACGTGGCATGCAGGGAAGGCCCCGCGAGCATCCCTGCAGCACACAGGGAAATCCCCAGCAGTGGCATGGGCTGCCCCAGCCACCGCACCGACCCCAACCCTCCCTGCCTGCAGCTATTTGCAGCCCCGCAGTTGTCAGAGGTTATTAATAACCAGGACTAAGCCGGAGACAGGGAGGCAGCAGGAACGCCGGCCACCCGGGAAGCCTCCAAGCAGCCCAGCATCAGCAGCATCGCAGGGGTTCAAGCGAGCGGGGACCCCGTCACAGCGCACTTACCCAGGCAGGGAAATAGGCTTCGGGCTCGAAGTACTTCCCGTAGTGCTTGTTGCGCTTGAAGTCGCCCAGGTCGGCTTGGAGGGCGAAGGCGGTGAGGAGGAAATAAGCCTCCTCGCGCAGCACGCACTGGGAGTGCAGCACTTGCTTCCGCAGGTGCCAGTAGTAGTAGTAGCGCGCCGTCCGGTCGCTGCGGGGGAGCAGAGGAGAGAGGGGAGGATTGGGGAGCCAGCGGGACACCCACCCACCGCCCAGCCCAGGGGGTGGGAGACAACTCCGGCACCTTCCTCCCGGTGGGAAGCTGCTACGGAGGGAGCAAGGGTGGGTGCTGAGTCGTGTGCTCCCTTTTCCCCCGTTCGTTAAAGCCGGGCTCCCATTAGGTGACGCAAAACCGCAGCCACTTTGCTGTGCTGAAATTTCCAGGCCTCCGGCAGCCGGAATTAATCCCCCCAAAAGCATCCTTGCATGGCTGCAGATGCCCTCATGTCCCCACATGCCCAAGACCCTAAAAATCATTTTTTCCCTGAAACAGGCCCTCCAGCTCCCACCCAGCCACAGGCACATGCGTGAATTAAAATCAGGCTGTGCTGCAGGTTAAGCTGTGACAAAACCCTAAACACCATGTCCCCAGCCCCCCAAAAGGCTTCCTCCTCGCAGCGTCCCCACCGGCCCCTGGCACCCGGCCACAAACAGCCCCAACAGAAGGGACGAGCTTTTGGATGCATGAGCAGCATCCCGCAGCGTCCCGCAGCATCCTGCAGTGTCCTGCAGCATCCCACAGCGTCCCGCAGCATCCCACAGCATCCTGCAGCATCCCGAGGCTGCGCAGCCCCAGCGAGCGGTGCCCGAGCCAGGGGCACCCCAGGGTGCTCCCCTGCCAGCCGCTGGCCCAGGCTGGGTGCCCACCGCGGTGGGGACAGGTGGGTGCACCCTACCTGATCAGCCTGCCGTTCTCCACGTAGTACTGCACTCGGAAGTGGATGATCATCGGGGGGCCAAACTGGTCAATCCCCTGGAACGGAGGACATATTCAGGACTGCTGCGAAGACCCCGGCATCGTGCCCCGGCCCCTCGCCTTGGCTCGCCCGGGGCCATCACGGCCACCCCCTTGCCCCCCACAGGGTGAAAGCCGCAGGGCAGAGTTCACTCACTAACGCCAATCGCATTTTTTTTCCTGAATTAGAGTTTGACACCTATTTTTTTCCCCAATATGCTGAAACATGAAGGGGATTTGGATTTAAAGGAGCAGGAGGCTGGGTTTGAGACCCCTGGGGTCTGCAGCCCCCCACCGCCGCTGTCCCTCCCCAGCCCGTCCCCCACCAGTCCCCGTCCTGGCACCAGCATGGGAGCCGTCACACCAGCCCCCTTGGCACGTTGCAGTGAAATAATTAAAAGGTACTTTGAGGGGAAAAAAGCCAAACGCTTGATTTTAGAAACTGGAAGAAAGGGAGACCTTAAAAATTGTGCTGAAATACAAGGAAACGAGGGAGGAAAAAATTCCCACCACCGGGGTGGGGAGCACGGAGGATGCGTCCCCAGCTGGGGCATGTGGTGGCACTTGGGGCAACCTGGGGCCATCAAACACCATCCGTGTCTTGTTTTGCACGCCCACCCTGCCGCCCTGCGCTGGCAAGTGCCCCCCCGCCCCTCGGCTGCGTTTTCCCGTGTCCTGGAAGTGACCTGCGATGGGGACAGAGGTGGCGTTACTGCCGTCAGCTCTCCATGCAAGACCTCACCGCTGACCTTGCTGGCCTCCTTCTTCCACTCCTTGGGGCAGTACTTGTAGAGTTTCTGGGCCAGGTCCATGTACACGTGCTCATTGTCTGGGTGGGACAGAAGTGGCATCAGCATCCCCCGTGTGTCCCCTGCATCCCTGCCCTGGCCCCCCCCGACCCATCGGCGGGTGGTACGGGAGGGTCCATAACCTCCTCGTCACCTAATGAGAGGCCACCAAAGGGCTGGGTGAATCTGCACCCACCTTTGGGCAAACATGCACCCCCGACCTGGTAGCACTGCACCTTGCCGAGCTGTGATGGCATCAGGCTGGACAAGCCGTGAGCACCGAAGCCATGCCATAAGCCCCTGACTTACTCTGGATGACGCTGAGCCCAAAGAGGTGACAGTCCTTCAGCCTCAGGAGGTCACACACCTGCACCAGTAACTCGTGGCACAAAATCTTCACCTGCAAAAAAAACCCACACGCGATCCCCACTGCATCGGTCAGCCGGGGAGCTGAGCCGGGCGGGCAGCACCCAACCCCGCCCCGGGTCCCCGAGCAGGACCGGGGGGTGACAGGCTGGGCTACGGGGCTCATTTTCCCATGGGGCTAACATGTAAATCCCCAAAAGCGGGCTCCCACCCTGGGGTGCAGGACCAGAGCTCTCCCAGCGATGGGATGCACGGGGGACCACAAGGCAGCTCAAGAGCAGCGTGCGGTGGTGGAGACCTCGCTGCAACCAGCCCAGTGCCGGGGAGATGGCTTTGGGGGCAGAAAACAGAATATCAGGTGGTGGGGAATTAAAAAAATAAAAAGTGGAGGAATTTTATGTTAAATACTACATCTGAATCAGAGCCAAATCCCCCTCCTGCTTATTTGCTGGGGTACCCGAGGTTGAATTGCCATCCACCAGGGATGCACGGAGCGAGGACCGAAGGAGGAAGGACTGCCCGCTCCTCGTCGTGCCGCCCCGCGGGATGGCATGCAGCGGGTCACCCGCCGAAAACCAGCAGCACATCGAGTAAAGAAGAAGCAGGAGAGCGTAAAACGTTGCTGCAGCCTTCAGGAGGAATAACTCGTGTGCATTTCTCCATCAGGGAGAGAGCAGGCAGGCTCAAAATTAAAACCAGAGCTTGCAAATGCACACGGTTGCAAGCCCCTGGGTGTGATGAACATGTCGATGCTCAGGGGGTTTCCCCAGCCACCGTGCCGCCTTACGTTGATGATGATGTTGAGGGAGTCGTCATTGGGGAGGAAGATGCAAACGCTGCGGCGGTCCTGCATGACTCTGTTGTTGTGGAAGGTCAGTTTGTTCATCGTGGTCCGGGCTCGGGGCTCGGGGCAGGCGGCGGGCACCTCACCGGCGGGCCGGGGCGGCCTCGGTCCCCGCGGGCGCCATTCCTGCGGGCGAGAGAGGGGCTGAGCCCTGTGCACAGCACCCCCGGCTTCCCGCACCCCGATGTGGGCATCCTTCCTACCCATCACCACGTCCCCCAGCAGTGGGGGGTCACAGGGGATGCCCCGAAACCCCCGAGCGCACCCCACCACAGCCACCCCGCATCCCAACCTCGGCGCCGCGGTTAGGGCAGCGCAGGATCGCAGCCCAGCCCCAAAAAACCTGACCCAGCAGTTTTATTCTCCCGGCTCGGGTTCAGAAAAACCTCAGGAAAGGCTTTCCCGGCATCATTAAAAAAACCAAAAGTCTATCTGCTGGGAACAAACCCGGCTCTGCCGGCGAGGAGCGGCATGGCGACGCGGGAGGTTTTGCTGGCAGCAGCAGAATGGCGAGGGGCCGGTGCGGGGTCCTGCGGCAGGACCCCCGCGTCCCCTCCAGCGCCACCTCCCCCTGCTCCAGCTCTTTACAGGGGTTAAATAAAACCAAACCATGCGCTAACAGCCATTTGCAGATGGGAATCGCCGTCCCTTGGCATTTCCCAGTGTTCGCCTAAATCTGTACCAGGGCTGAGCGGGCGAATCCATCCTAGCACTAACCCCAGGCAATTCGGTTTTGTCTTATTTTCAAGAGCAAATATTCCTTAAGCCCTTTTTACCCCACGACCAGCCCTGGGGACACAAATGCACGGATCTTTAAACTCTAAACTAGTTCACCCTTTTCCTAACCATAGATTTATGCTGGCACTGGGGGCAGTATAGTGTCGCCCTCTTCACCAAATATTTGCTTTGGTCTAAATGAAAATGCCTTTGGCTTCCAAAACAGTTTAACTTGCATATTTGTACAGCAGGGAAAAACGTGCCCTGAGGTGACTTTGTGTTAGGTAGTTACTGGGGTTTTGCAGAAGTTGGGAAATCCAGAGGTGATGCTCTCTCGCCATGCCGCTCTGGGTTTGCAGCACCGAGGCCCTGCACAGTTGTGCAGCATGGCCATGCATTGCATCTGTGCATCGTGGCCGTGCATTATGGCCGTACACTGCATCCATGCATTGTGGCGGTGCACTGTGGCCATGCATTGCATCCACGTATCACAGATGTGCATCGTGGCCGTGCATTGCATCCGTGTATCACAGACATGCATCGTGGCCATGCATTGCATCCGTGTATCACAGCCGTGCATCGTGGCCATGCATTGCATCTAAGCATTGCATCCGTGCATTGTAATGGTGCATTGTGGCCATGCATTTCATCTGTGTATCACAGACGTGCATCGTGGCCATGCATTGCATCTATCCATTGCATCCATGCATTGTGGTGGTGCATTGTGGCCATGCATCGTGGCCTCGTATTGCATCTGTGCATTGCGTTTGTGCATTGTGGCCGCGCATCGTGGCCACGTATTGCATCTGTGCATTGCATTTGTGCATTGTGGCCATGCATCGTGGCCATGCATTGTGGCTATGTGTTGCATCTGTGCATTGCATTTGTGCATTGTGGCCATGCATCGTGGCCACGCGTTGCACCCGTGCATTGTGGCTATGCATCGCGGCTGTGCCTCGCATCTATGCATCATGGTCAGGTATTGCATCTATGCATTGCAGCTGCACATCATGGTCATGCATTGCATCCACGCACTGCAGCTGTGCATTGCAGCCATGCCCGGACACGATTGATCCCAACTGGAAGCAAACAGCGCAGCGGACGGGTTGGTTTCAAGGTTCATTAAAAACCACAGCGGTGAACAAAACGGGGCTGAAGGTATTTGGCAAACATCCTCGCCCCGGCCGGGCGCCCAGCAGCTCTCGTGCGCCGACGCGGGGCTGGGCGTGAAGCAACTTGTGCTGGCTGTGGCAGGGAGGACGCCACGTCCCTGGCAAAGCAGCCGTGCCCCGGGGCACCCACCAGCACCCTCCACACCCCGCTCCCACCCGAAGCTCTCCTGCACCCAACGGGTGCACCAGAGCATCTTCCTACCACAGCCCTGTGGGCTACAACCGGCTCAAAACTACAGCCACAGGCACAAACCACCGGATTTATTGGTAAAACCATCACCAGGAGGTTATTCTCTGCCGCCAGCACCACGGCATCAGCCCTGCACACCCGGGGCCCCGCAGCATCCCTGCCGTGGGAACCAGCCCCGAGCAGCCGGTCGGGAACCGGTCCCTCCTTGGCCACAGCCTTTGCACCAAGCCCTGCTCACAGCGGGATCCCCGAGGAAAACACCTTCTTACAAGAACTTGGAAATGAAACCAAGACTTCAAGGCACTGGCAAAAACCCCAGTGTCACAGCTCATCACCTCGCTGCCTGCAAATTGCCTTCAGAAACCAAGCAGGTGCTGGGCATCGGGCCCCGCCGTGCAGCTTGGGCGTCCCACGGGAGAGCTTCCCCGCGGCACCATGCCACTCTTGGCATCCCGGGGCCGTTCGTTCCCGTGCCAGTCAATATATTCACTCCTCCTCCTGCAGCCTGAATTGATTCCTGAGCAGCGGGGACTAAAACACGCGACCTGGCGTCAGCGGAGCATGGGCATCATGCGGCTCGGTGGGGATGGCACCGCTGGAGCCAAAGAAAACATCTCCCTCAGCAGCGGCTCTACCTGCGAGGGCAAGCAAAACACTGGAGGAAAAAACAACATGTATTTTGGTATTTGTATAGAAAATGCTTCAGTTCCTGCTGCTGAATGATAACGTCCCATCAGACAGCCTTGCTCTCCATGTAGGGCACCATGGGGGTGGCTGGTGGCTTTGCGAGACCCCCTTCAGCTCCAGGAGCTTCCCCTGGGGCTCTGCCAGCCCCTCTGCGAGCCGGAGCCGCGGCAGATTTAGCAAGTGGGCACAAAAAGGCCTTTCCAGGGCGATGTGCCTCCAGCAGCCTCGGCCAGAGGCCGGCAAATTCTTTCCGAGCATCTGCTGTTCATTCCTACAATGTCAGCTTTGATTCCCCGGGACCCCGCGCCGCTGCCCTCGCCGAGTCGCTTCTGCTCCGGTGCAAGCGCAGACAGGAGGCACAAACATGCCCGGCTCCGAGCTGGAAAAAGCCTGGATTGCTGGGAGAGCTGCCCTGGAACGCCGCGCCGGGGGGGTGACACGGGTCACCCGAGCGGTAACCTCCACCCCGGGCAGTTTTGCAAGGGGTTTTCCATCCGGAGAGCAAAGCCAGCTGGAAAAAAACACTGGGAACGAGGACTCGGGTATGGATTAGCCTCCGCAAAGCCAGGAGATCCAGGTCTTCCAGCCACGCTTTCCCTGCTATAGGGAAAAGAGCATTAAAATTCCATAGGAATGCACTGCAAACCCCTTATGCGCTTTGTAACTCTGGGGCTACGTAGAGAAAATCCCTCGATCCGCTGCGGTTTTCGGCCCCGGCTGCTGGAATACCGTCTCCCTCCCTGGTACCAACGCCACGGGATAAACCCCGTCACAAAGCCTTGCTGTAAAGAAAACATCACGCCGTAAACTTGCCGGCCGGCACGGCTTGGAAAAGCAGCTCGGGCCGTTGCTGCTGACTCGGCGGGGGATTTATTCAGCACGGGGTCTTGCAAACACGGCTGAGGGCAGGCAGAGGCTAGGCCCGGTTCAGACAGAGGTGCCGAAGCAGCGTGCCAGGCTCTTGTAGGAAACATAAATTTGGATGCAATTCCAGGGTTGGGGATTTAGCATCGCTTGAACTTGCCGGCTGAGGTGGGTTTTTCTTCCAAAGAAGCAGGCGCGCAGGTTCTGTGCATGCGAAGCGAGGCTGGTTTGCATGTGCAGCGTTTCTTCCCCGCTCCGCGTTATTTAATTACGTTTAGAAGCAGCGGCTGAGTCTCCGTGCCCGTGGGTTTGGGGCAGGTTTGCACCTGGTGGTACCCACCAGCCCACCCCAGTACCGACTGCCCAACACAACCCCCAGCCTCCAAACAGATCCATTTCTCCATCACTCAAATTCATACTCCCCTCACCAAAATATCCTTTTTTTTTTTTTTAAATTCCACCCTATCAGCCATCTAACCCACCGCCAGGCTTTTGTTCCAGCCCTCCCGAGCCACCACAGGGGCGAGGGAAGGGATTGAGCACGGGATCCACACGTAGGCACGGGCCGTCCCGCGGCGAGAGGCTGCCCCAAGTGCAGAGCGAGGTGGGAAGATGAATTCACGGGGCAGGAATTTCTTGTTTTTAAGAGTTTAGAGTCGGTTTTACCCCACATCACAGGGCGCAGGTATGCGCGAGCTGTTTTTACAAGTTTTAAGGCCGTCGCTTAACGCAGCCTCTACTAACCCAAAAGCTAGATTAATTCCTGCTTGCGGTTGCCCCGTAATTAAAATCGTCTCCAATTCTTCATGAACTCAACAGTTTCCTCCTAATGAAGAGAGGCAGATGAAAGAGTCCTTCACTGGGAAAAAGGACTCAGTTATAAATATTACATTACTTCATCCGCCACAAAAGCTATTTGGATGCTGGAAACTCAGCCTGGGCAGCCGGGGGCCAGCCCCACCAGCCCCGGCAGAGGCCCCCGAGCGCTGGAGGGGTCCAAAAAGCCTCTGCAAGGAAGGTCCCCCCAGAAGCTCGCCTGTCTCCACCCCCGCAACACTCCTCCTCTTCTTCCTCCTCTTCCTCCCCTTCGGCTGCAGCAATGGGACAACACCAAAGGGCAGAGCGGGCGCTGGGGACGCCCAGGGATGGCCGCAAAGGGCCAAGCCAAGCGCATCATCCCAAAAATGGGATAATGGCCCCTCTGTCAACCTCCTCTTTGCGGCGTGGCTGCAATTGCAGCCAGCGGTGGGGACGAGCCCCGTGGGACATCACATCAGGGCATGGGGAAACAGGCAGAGCCACGGCAGCTCCAGTCCTTCTGCCATGCACAGAGCTGAATCCGGCCTGGAAGCACTGATTTTCCATCTGCTTGTAACCCATGGCACAGCCATTCCAGGCCTCTTCCTTCCCTTATTTTGGTGCACTACAAAATAAAGCTGCCCAGCCTCTGCCGAGGATGCATGGAGAAATGGATTTTGCCTGGCACGGGCTCCAGCGAGGGAGGGACGGCGCCTGCTCTTCCCCTTCCCCCTCCTGCTATTGAACCAGCCCCCTCCATTTTATTTCCTTCCGGAAAACTTTGCCCCGAGCCTTCGGGATTAGAGCAATATCGGCTCAGAGCATCCAGTTGCACCAAGACGGGGTTGTGGAGGGACCGTGCTTGGGGCTAGCACAGAGCCCCGGGTCCCAATGGGGCACGTGGCTCCGGACCCTGTCCCCGCCGCGTTCCCGGGGGCTTTATGAACCATCCCCTGGCATCGCCAGCAGCAAGCCAAAACTCCCCGGTGCCCAGGTGCAGCTCCCGGGACTGCAGGCATCTCTCCGAAGGATGCATGTGGACGCGAAGCAGCGCCTTCGCTCCCCCTTCCATGGGCATCCATAAATCCCTTGGGATTTGGCCCTGGGCTGCGGGATCTGCTCTCTGGACCACAAAGCAGCCGTAAGGGCCAGTGTCACCATCCCGCATCCCTACACCCGAGTTTCCAAACCATGGACATCGCTATTTAATACCCCCCCCCCCCAAAGATGCTCCAGCCCTGGGCAAATCCTTCCTTCCCGGGGGAAAGCGCTTTCGGGGAGCCCCGTTCCCGGCACCCCACTCCTGGGCGCACTCCCCTATGCGGGATCAGCACCCAAACCCATCCCTGCTCCGGGAAATGCACATGGGGAGGAAAAAAAAGGATGCAAAGGGCTCTGCAGACAGCCGAGAGCCTGCAAACCAGCTCCATTTTCTGCCAAAACGCACGTAACCGCGCCTGGACTACCAGAGCCCCCGCTGCCCCCGCTGCGGTCCCGGCGTCCTCGCCTCCAGCGCCGGATCCGGCAAAACGAAGCCAAACCAAGGTACTTTTTTTTTAATCCTGGAGGGGATTTGTCTTCCCCCGGCAGTGCCGCTCTCCGGTTCTCCGGCTGGGAGAGCTCCTTGGCCACGCCAAAGCCTCCATAAACTTCCCTGCCCCGGCAGCAATGGGGAAAAGCTTTTTTTTTTTCTTTTTATTTGAAAAATATCCTAAGCCCGCTTTTCAGACACGGAAAAAAAAGGCCTAAAACTCAATTAAGAAGCAGGCAGATATTTTAACCACCGCCATCACTTGTGTACTCCATCTGGAGTCCAAAAGCTGCTTTTTTTAATAGCAGGAGGGAGCTGACATCATCTTAATTTGAAATTCACATTTATTTTTACATCTGGTCTGAATTAATCTTTTTCAGCGTACTGACTTTCATGTAATGGAATAATTGCTTACAGACTCTGGGTTTAAAGAGCCTGAATAAACCCAGTTTAAAAAAAGAAAGCCCTTTACAAAACGATAGTAAAAAGCCAGTACCTATAACCAAACCCCAATACGCCTTCGGGACTGGGAGTTTTAAACGAAACAACATCGCTTTCAAGCAAGAGAGCTCGAATTAAGCCCCGCTCTGTCCAAGAATTGGCGAGGGCGAGCGAGCCCCGTGGAAAAACACTGAGACAAACCAGCCCTGGAATCAGGCAGAGCAGCAAAGCTCTGCGTGCCCAGCGCCACGGCGAAGCATCTCTGGAAAAGCAGAGTTTGGCTTAGAGGGAAAAAAATCCTCCCGCCCGGGAACGCATCGGCCGTGAGCATTAAAAAAAGCTGATTCAGGACTGAAAGATGACAGCAAAGGCGGTGGGGGGCCGGGGGCAGAGCGGGGACCGGGGGAAGAGCGGGGACCGGCACTGCCTCACCCCTACGTGCGAGTCAAGGGACACGGGAACACCAGGAATGGTCCTGGGAAACCTCGGCTCCGTCCTGGGAAACCTCAGCCCCGATTTCCTCGCTGCCACGAGGGCACGATGTCACTCAAAGGCCAATTTCGGAGCCGCGCGGGTTTATCCTTGCCGCTTCCAGAACCTGGTGGGGATTCGCATCCCCGGTGGGAAACACGAAGAGCATTAGCGGCACTGCCAGGGATCAGCCCGCACCACGAGCCACGGCACCCCCGTGGCCAACCCACGGGTGGGGGCACCCGTGGGTGAGTGGGACCCAGGGACAAGGGGGTCCCACAGCTGACTGTGACCCAGACACAGGAGGGTCCACGGGTGAGAGGACCCACGGGTGAGGGGACCAACAGATGACGGGTCCCCTGGGTGAGGGGTCCCATGGGCAAGTGCAACCCACGGGCGAGGGTGTACGCAAGCCACGGAACAGAGGTCTCACAAACAAGAGGACCCACGGGTGAGGGGACCCGGGGGTGAGGGGACTCACTGGTGAGCGTGGCCCACGGGCAAAGGGACCTACTGGTGAGTGTGACCCACGGGGGCTGGGACCCACGGGTGAGTGTGACCCACTAGCAAGGGGTCCCACAGGTGAGGGGATGCGTGGGCATGTGTGACCCAGGGACAAGGGGGCCTGCAGGCAAGGGGACCTGTGGGTGAGTGTGACCCAGGGGTGAGGGGATCTGCGGGTGAGTGTGACCCACGGGCAAGTGTTAGCCACAGGCCAGGGCACCCATGGGTAAGGTGACCCACGGGTGAGTGTGACCCATGGGTAGGGGGACCCACTGGCGAGGGGACCTGTGGGCGAGTGTGACCCACAGCTGAGGGGACCCAGGGGCGAGGGGATCTATGGGCGAGCGTGACCCAGGGGCGAGGGGTCCCACAGGCGAGGGGACCTGTGGGCAAGTGTGACCCACAGCTGAGGGGACCCAGGGCCAAGGGGATCTGTGGGTGAGTGTGACCCGGGGGTGAGGGGGTCCATGGGCGAGCATGACCCAGGGGCGAGGGGTCCTGTGGGTGAGAGGACCTGGGGGAAAGCGTGCCCCATGAGCAAGGGGTCCCGCGGGTGAGGGGACCTGTGGGCAAGTGTGACCCACAGCTGAGGGGCCCCAGGGTCAAGGGGATACGTGGGTGAGTGTGACCCAGGGGTGAGGGGTCCCACAGCCGAGGGGCCCCGTGGTCGAGCGTGACCCACTGGTGAGTATGACCCATGATCAAGGGGCCCCATGGGTCAGGGTACCCACTGATGAGTGTGACCCATGGGTGAGGGGACCCGTGGGCAAGTGTGACCCACGAGTAAGGGGTCCCACGGACGAGGGGACCCGTGGGCAAGCGCGCCCCACGAGTAAGGGGTCCCACGGACGAGGGGACCCGTGGGCAAGCGCGCCCCACGAGCCACAGCTGAGGGGACCCAGGGTCAAGGGGATCCGTGGGTGCGTGTGACCCGGGGGTGAGGCGTCCCGCGGGCGAGGGGGCCGGGGGGGCGCGGCGGGGCCGGGGCCGGGGCCGTGGCGGGGGCGCGGCGGAGCCGTGGGGGCGGGCGGCGGGGTCCGGCGGAGCCGCCGCTGCCGGCGGGCGGAGGAAATGACTCGCATTCCTGCAGCCGGAGCCTCTCGCACTTCTCCGGCACCAACTCATCCCCCCAAGCGCAACAAGCGGCCGCGCCGGCCCCACGCCACCCCACGCCGGGCCCACCCGCGGGAGCCCCGGGGCGGGGGGGGGGGGGGCGGCAACGCGGCGGTTCCGCCGAGCTGAGCCGAGCTGAGCCGGGCCGGGCTAAGCCGGGCCGGGTTAAGCCGGGCCGGGAGCGCGGTGCGGGGCGCCGGGCACGCACCTACCTGCGGCTCCGGGGACCGCGCTGCCTGCCGAGCCCCTGCCGAGCCCTGCCGCGCCGAGCCGAGCCGAGCCGCGCCGAGCCGAGCCTAACGGAGCCGTGCCCAGCCCAGCCCAGCCCAGCCCAGCCCAACCCGCCGCCCCCGCCCCTTCCCGGGCCGCACCGCCCCGAGCGGCACCGGCACCGCCTCCCGCCTGAGCGCCGGCCCCGGGACAGCCGGGGGGGACCGGGCAGCCCCGGCGAGGGGACCCGGGCAGCCCCGGAGGGAGCCGGGCATCGCCCCGGCCCCGGCGGGGGGACCCCAGCGTGTGCCCCGGCGGGGGCTGGGGAAGGCGGGCATCCCCCCCACCCCGGTCCCGGGGGTCCCGTGTTCGTGGGGAGACACGAACCCGCCCTGGAAGGGACCCGAGCATCCCCTGGGGAGGGCACACGAGCAGCCTCCCTGGGAGGCTTGAGCATTTCCCGGGGCCTCCCCAGAGAATGTACCGGCCCCGGAGAAGGTACCCACCCAACGCACCCAGGGAGAGGAGCTGAGCATCCTCGGGGGGGACCTGGGCATCTCCCAGGGAGGGGACACCCACACGTCCCCCCGTGGGGACCCAAGCATCCCCAGAGAGGGGAGCCCAAGCACCCCCTGCACCCAGCCCAGTATCCCCAGTCCCAGCTGTGCTGCTGACATATTAAACCAGTACTTCAGAGTCAGGTTGAGGCAGGAGCAGAATTAGGGCCAAATCCTGCTCCCCTTAAAGCCTCCACTGACATCCCAGCAGCTGGATCAAAGGTGAGCTGGGCTCAGCCGTGACACGGCCAGTGCCGGACAACAGAGCCACCGTGCAGACGGGCCTCTCGCCATAGGTGACCCGGGATGGGAATAGCAGCAGCAGCAGCAGCAGCACCATAAATTAGCAGCAAAGCGTCTCCGAGCCGAGAGGTGCCATCTGGTGAGATTGTTTTCGGAGTAGTTATTTATTCCTCACTTTTAAGTGTCTATAGGCACTTTTTGGGATGACCTGGGAGGCCGGCTCTGCCCCCGCAGTCTCTCCGAGGCTCCGGGAGAGAACAGCCGCTTGTTCCCAGACCTAAATAAAGAGCAGCTCTGCTGTGAATACCCTGACGCTCGTTTCTGAAATCTGTTTGCAGCTCAACAGATCGTGCTGGGTAATTACATTATGCGAGTGCGCGGTACCGGCAGTGGGAATCCAATGCGCTGCTCTCCTCATGGAAAAAAACAGCCTGGCTTTCGGCAGAGCCGGGGCTGGAAAACCATCGGCTTTGGGCTTGCTCTCTGATCCACGCCATGTGAAATTCGGAGAGCGTTTCCACCCGGCAGCTCGCTCCTGCTTGTGTCGTGCCGAGTCCCCGCGAAGCCACCGGTGCCGAACGCCACCGCAGCTGAGGGCACGGGCAGCGTCATGGCTGAGCAGGGACCGCCACCCCAGCCAGAAATGTCTTTTTTTTCCCCCAAAATTCCCCCTGGAAACACCCCTCCCACAGAGAAGATAGCCAGGTAGGGGCCAGGCGCGCGGCAGAGCTGCCGCTCAGCTCATTTAATCCAACTCATAGAACATTTTCGGGGTCGGGGAGGGCGCAAGCGGGACACGGCCCCGTCGCTTTGGGTGTTGCCGAGGAGGACACGTCGGTCGTGCCGAGCGCATCCTGCACGGCCCCTGCCCCATCGCTCGCGCCCCCGGCCTCCCGTAACGCAGCAATACAGTAACGCAGCGCCTGCCTTGCCGCAGAGGCTAAATAAAGCAGCAGGAAGAGCTCTTGAATACCAGCGAGGCGATATATAAACACGTACGTGGATGGCACGTATGCTAATGCTGTTATATAGCCTAAGAGAAACGCCGCGGCTCACACCGCCGTGAGATGCTCGCAGGGCCGGAGGAGAGTCGCCGGGAAAAGCCACGCTCGGCATGAGCCACCCCGGGCTCCGACGTGAGGAGAGCTCGGAAAAATGGACGTCAGCCAGTGTCCGGTCTGCCTCTCCTCTTTGTGAAAAGCCTAAAGACTCCGGTGACATTTCTTTTTAACAATTCTGGAATTAATCTTGCTCAAAATCCCAAGAAGCGGAAACACAGATGGAAAATGTAATAAATGGAACTCTTTTTTTTTTTGGTTTTTTTTTTTTTTTGGACAAGGTTTAACTGAGCTAATTGCCTTGCTAGGCGTATCTCAAAAAAAAAAAAAAAAAAGGTGTTGTGGTTATGACTGAAAATACCATTCACATAAAATATACAGATTTTTCTCGCACTAGATATATTTATATTAAGAGGCCGGGAAACAGCAGCTGTTCGCTGCGATCCTGCATTATCATCAGCTGAGTATCTTCCACCCCAGCCTTTCAATAACCGCATTGTTTCTGGCAGGGATGGTCACACAAACGGGTGAGCTCTCTTATCGCGTACATAGTTTCCCTCTGATTTTGCTAATGGGATAAAAATTATAAACAAAGCAACAGAGTAACAACTAAATCCATCCGGGGCTCAGCACCCCGCTCCCTTTCCCAGGGGCTGACGCTCTCATGGGGATCATTTGCAAACCCCCCGCATCCCCCCCGGGGGATTTTTAGGATGTCCTGCTTGGAAAAGTTACCCCGGAGCGGCAGCACGGGGACCTCGATGTCCACCCGCGACGCTGGGCTTTCCCCCCATGGGGTGCGTTTGGGGACAGGGGTGTCGGCGACGCCTGGCACGGCGTCAGGGCCTCGGCCCTGGCTGCAGCTGAGGTTTAGAAATTCTTCCCTGAACCAGATAGGAAAACAAATCCCGGCTACTGTGAAGGGGCTGTGCTCGGCCTCCGGATGGTTTCTCATCCCATAAAGGGAAGAAAATAAATAAAGAAACCCCGGCGCAGAGCCACAACAGCCGGCGCGTTGCTATAAACTCCAGTGAGGAGCTGGACCTTGCTCCGTTTCTTGCATTTCCAAGGAAGCTCTTCCTTCCCTCCCCATCCCGGCTGGGGTGGACGCGTGTTCCCCTGGCACGGGAGCAACCGGACGGAGGGACGCGAGCCGCGTGCCGGGGAGAAGCTGCTTCCTCCGGTCAGAGCCCCGGCGTTTGCTGGGCCCTTTAGGAGAACGCTGGCTGATTTTGTGCCAGAAATACCCGTTTCACGGAGACATAATCAAGCCTACACTTTAATTAGGTTTATGATTAAGCGCCTGGACACACATCAGGACCCCTCCTCCGGGTTTTTGCCCTGGTGCTGCCCCATTTTGCTATTTGCCTGGGTGTACCCGCCTGGGGCAGCGACCCCCCGACAGCCCCGACTCCATCCAGCCCAGTCCATCCCAGTTGAACCGGTACCCTGCGTGCAGCAGCCAGCACTGGGTGGTGCCCAGCATCCCCAGCTGGCCCCAGGGAAAGGGGGAGCTTCCCGGGGGGTGGCCTGAGGACACCCCAGCTCAGTGCTGGGGGAGACCGGACCGGACTCACCAGTGCCCGGGCGGTGGCCGGGAGCGGGGTGACCCGTTGAGCGTGCCGGGGCGGTGGCACGAAGCCATCGACGCCTGGAAAAGGAATGCCAGCAATGCAGAACCACCCCGGCTCCCCGGCCATCACCGGGGACCCGGGGGATGCTGGCGGAGGGGGTGCTGCCACCAGGTTTTGCCTGGGGGGCTGGTGTTCATATATTTAACTGGAACACCAAATCTCCCTCTCTATTTATCCTGCTATCCTCTCGCTTTGCCTGGGAAGTCAGCAAGGATGAAAATAAAAGAGAGTTTCGTGAGATCCAAGTCAAACGGGGCTGGAAAGAGAGAAAATCCAGCCTGAGTACACAAATATTGGAAACATCAAGGAAACCTAAGCGCGCGTCCCGGCGGGGAGGCATCCCCCCTGCTTGCCGCTCCGCCAGTAGTGCTGATACGGTATATTCTGCTAATCTGCCCCACAGTATTTACAGCTGCCTC
This sequence comes from Nipponia nippon, assembly GCF_047370975.1. Lineage (NCBI taxonomy): Eukaryota > Metazoa > Chordata > Aves > Pelecaniformes > Threskiornithidae > Nipponia > Nipponia nippon. Next base: position 28,786,841 of record NW_028262302.1, read on the forward strand.
TATCCCGGGATCCTCTTTAACATCGAATCGCAGCAGCCGGATGCGATTAAAGCCTGTGAGATTCCTCGGGATGGCCAGATGGAAAGGCGGGATCGCCTCCCTCCACCAGACCCCTGGCTCCCCGCCTGGCCCAGGACCCCGAGCTGGGTTTTATTACCAAGTTATTGATAAACTGGGACAAGAAGGGCAGGGACTTGCTACGGGGCAGGTCTGGCTTTGCTGCAGCCCCCCAGCCCATTGCACGGCGAAGCACAGGCTGCACTCAGCATCTCCGCAGCCCCCGGTAGAAAAGCCCATGTCCCCCGTCCCCGCTCCCCCATCCATTCCCTTTTCTGGGGCCCTAAAGGGGCTTTTTGGGGCTCTGGGCCTGGGGGTTATTCCAGGGTTTGCTCTTAGCCTGCCCAAGCTGCTGAAAATCCCGTGGAAATGTGTTATAAAGCAGGAAAGGCAGCGGCTGGCGGGGAGGGGCAGACGGGGAGGAAAGATCACAGAAGCGGGGGAATATTTTTAGCCCGTCTATGAGCCTGCTCGCCGGCGTCCCTCGGCGAGCTTCAGAGCCGCCTGGCTGACTTCAATCACATCTGACGGAGGGGCTGCTCCTGTCCCCCGAAAGAGGAGAGAAACCCCAGGGGGGTCACCGGCAGCCCCAATGCTACGAGACATCAGAGAATCCACACCAGTGTGGTGGGGTGGGAGGAAAACCGGTCTGCGAATCTCTCTGTTGAAAAATAACAGTGATGTGGGCAATTTAGGTGGTGAAAGCCTGCAGGGGCCTGGGGCACCCATCAGGGTCCGGCAGAGGAGAGGGGCACGGGAGGTTCATCCCACCCCAGCAGCCCAGCGATCCGGCTCCCCGTTGGGCGCTCACCGGCGCGCGCTTGCTTGCCATCGCAGCCCTTGGCCAGCGGGTTTTGATTACGAGCTTGCAGAAGCCAGCTGACCTCTCCGCAGGGCAAACTCCGGGAATGGAGCTACAAAGCCGCACATTTCACTGCAAACCTGATCCGGGAGCAGAGGGAAGGGAAAAGCATCGCTCCGGGATAAAGCCGGGATAAGGGGCCAGCACCGAGTGGGGTAGGGGAGCGGGGCCGGGCTTGCTCCGTCCTTGTGCAAACTGCAGCGACATCAGGAATGAATTGTGCACGAGGGGTCATGGACCAGAGGACACGGAGAGATCATACTCCCCTTCGGACTGGGGGAACTGGGGATACTCCAACATGCTTCCTCTGCCGGAGTGACTCCAGTTGCACCCTCGTGCCCAAAGCCAGTTAGATTAGGCTCTCACCACAAATATATTTAAACCAGCCATGACTCCGGTGCAGGAGGACACGACAGGGCCCATTGCATGGACGCAGCATCACCTCCATCCCCAGCACCGTGCCCCGGGGGCTGCCCCGGCACGCTGGGGAGATGCTTTTCTTTGCACAGCAGGGTTTAAAAGCCGCAGCTACCAGTGGCCAGCGCAGGTGTCAGGCATGCGTTGTGAGGTGGATGATGCTGTTTATAGCCCCAGGGAGGGTGGGCACCTCTTTGCCCAGGGAAACAGGACTCTGGCCTCATGCTTCGTAAATACGCAGGATTGCATCAGGGAAAAGCCAGCCCAGGCCACCCGTGCCACCCCCCACCGCCAGCCACAGGGACAAAAATCCCCTGGGACCCCAGAGCGATGAGGAGCTTGGCCGTGGCCTGATGTATCCGTCACCCATCTATCAATGATTTACCGCCGCTGTGAAGTGCTGTTTGTGCTGCTGGGGCTTCCCGGCGGCCCCAGCCAAGGTCAGCGCTCCGCTCGGCGGGGGGACAGACAGACGCCAACGGGAGAGGGGTTGGAAGCCCATGTGGTGCTGGTGGGCACAAGGCAGGGGCAAAGCAGAGCCCCCTCACCCCCCATCACGTGCAATGGGCTCATCCTGAGCATCCCTCCTCCCTCCATGCTCGGATACCTGGGGCAGCTGGGGACACCCACCTAACCCCGAGGGGTCACGGGGCCAGTAACAGCCCTTGCCAGGGCTCTACGTCACGGTGAGGGATGAAAACCCCCTTTGGAGACAGCGGCTGCTGGAGCCGGGGCTGGGAACCTCTCCCTGCCGGGGTCACCGACACAGTGGCCATCGCAGCCTAAAACCACCCCCGCGAGCACCGGCGGCTGCAAGGTGCTGGGGTGTTGGGGCTGGACCGTGCCAGGCACCTTGCACAAAGGGTTCCAAAGCTGCCGGCGGTGCAGGGCAGGATTTGTGCAATTACTCTGCTTTTTGAAGCAGCCGCGGCCTCCTTTAAATGCTTGACCAAAGGCAAATTGATTTTTAAGAAATGGACTGAGCAGGCCTCCAGGAGGATCCATAGCTTGGCTAATATTTATCTAATGGGCTCCCACGAATAGCTTGTTAATCCCTTTGTATTTAATTACAGGCACGCAGGACCCAGCCTGCTGCAGCCGAGCTCCCCGGGCACGTTGCTGGGGTCCCCGCAGCCCCGCGTCCCTTCGCCCTGGCCACCTCCTCTTTTCTCCCCCCTCTACCCAGTGCCTCTCCTGCCCCCCTCCCTCGCTCCATCCCACCCTACCTGCACCCCAAGGAGATCCCCCTCTGTTCCATCACCTCCCGCAGCCAAAAAAGCCGTTTGCACGGTGCATGTGAACCAGCACAGAAACAACCACGGGCTTTGCTGAGCTGTTTGCACCCCAGGCCGGTTTATCTATTTATTTACTTATTTAGCTGTGAATTAAAATCGGAGGCGCGGGAGCATCCTTGTAAAGCTATAAGGGAGCAAATGCATCGGAGGGGTTGCAAAACTGCGGTGGATTATTTCAGTGTATCTATCTGCTGAGGCAGTATTTTGGGTCGCTCCTTTTGCAGGGAACGCACATGCACATGCATGTGTATACGTGTATGTATGGGTATATACGTAGGCACGCACACATATGCATAAAGCCCAGGGAACTCAGCATTTCCCCAGTGCCTGCAGCTGCCATCTCCCCTTGCCAATGCCTACATCACTCTGTATTGCAGGCAGCTCGTGCCAGCGTGCCCAGATCCCCGCCACCGTGAGCTGCGCTCTCCCAGCCCGCGGGCTCCCCGAGCCCCCAGCTTTGGGGTACCCCTCTCCAGAGCAAAGGGCTGGTTTGGGGTGCAAAGGGGGGGCTCGCCACCCCATCAGAGGGGGAAACCTCGCTCTTTCAATTACCAGCTGCCGAATTTCCTGGTGTGACGCTGCCGCCGGACCATCGCCCAGTGCGAAGGCAGTGGGCGCCTGAGATCGGAGCAGTGCTTCCAGCACCCACTGCCCTCCTTCCCTTCTCTGCAGCACCAGCAGCAGAGAAACGCGCTGGTTTGTTTTGGTTTTAAGGGCAAATTTCAGTGGAAACATTTCCCAGACACGCCATTTCCCCGGGAAGCGGCAGCTGTGCAGTCTCCGGCCGGCTGCAGGTTTCCCCTGCCAGCTCGCACATGCGACTCACAATTAATCGCACAAAGAACATGTTTAAATGGTGAGTCAGGCGCAGGCACGGCCCCGCGCCAAAATCATCAACCCCAGCTTTCCACCCGGTGTGGTTATTCTGCCCCGAAGAGCATATACCCCTCGGGAAGCCAGTGAAGCCCCTGCAGCAAGGCATGGGAAGGCAGGAACAGGCAGGGCAGGCAGGGCTTGGGCAGAGCGCTGCCTCTCAGAGCACCATTGGATTTAAACTTGTTGGAAAAATCGGCCCTGAAACGATATCGTCTGCCCTTGTGTCTGGGATGTGCGGGGTACCCGGATGGGTTGGGGGGACACTGAGGCCGGGTCAGGCTCGGGGATGTGCCGGGGACCAGCCTGCTCGGGGAGGACCAGATGTTTTCCATCCTGGATTCCTCCAGCATCGGTTGACATGGATGGGAGGCCCTGGGGTGAACGCAGTGCCCAGGCCACCCACCGTTGGGTGCTGTGGGTGCCCTGGCATCCTGAGGATGGAGGAGCGGACCTGATGCTGACCCCAACCGGGACCCTGCGTCTCCAGGAAGGAGTCTGCTGGGTTTTCAGACCCCTGAGAACCCCCCTCCATCCCTCCCCGGGGTCCCTGGTCGCCCCTGTGCCGGAGGAAGCTGGGGTGCTCGGCGGGACCCCAGGCTCTGGTTTCATTCAAGCAAACTGGGAGGGAAAGAGCCGGCTCACCCTTCCCCATGGCTGTGTCTGGGAGCCGACGTGGGGCGGGAGGGAGGAACCACAGCTTTGGGGACTCAGCTGGGCCACCCCAAAAATGCCCCAGCCACCCCAGCAGCCCTGCTACCCCTTTTTTGGGGTCCCACCCCAACAGCGGGTGCTGCAGCCCTCGCCCACGTGCCCGGCGGAGGGGGTATTTGCACGGCAGCACCCGTGCCCCTGGGCAGGGCATTATTGGTGCAAACCCCCATCTGCAACACCCCCTTATGCATGCTCACATTTTCATGACACGCTAAAAATCCCCGGGAGGTTTTGGGGCTGCAGGTTCCCACCGTAAACACCCTGTGGCAGCAGCAGGAGCCGGCACCGTGCCGCTGGCCCGGCCGCTCTCCACTTTGCAAACCCAAGCTGTTTATGAGCTATATGAGCACAATAAAGCAAAAGCAGCTGTGGCTACTACCTCTTTTTATGTGATATTTTCTTTTTTCTTCCCCCCCTCCTCTGAATGTTTATGATCCAGATATAAAGCCCTGGGAAATACAGGTTTGGAGTAGAGCGCTGACACCCGTTCATGCAGGGGCATGAAATGCAGTGCCCTGACCCTCATCCATCCCAGGAGCTGGAGGTAGGGACAGGGATTACAGCGGTTCCCACTGTGCCAGCGTGCACGGTGAGCCTCTGCGCCCCAGGGCATTTATTTCCAATGAATATAATTTTTTTTTTAAGAAAATACTGAAAATAAAGTGCCTGGAAGCTGGCGATGGGCAGCGGGGGAGAAATCCCAGGTGTTTCTCATTCAGCCCTGCTGCTGCTCGTGTTTGCGCAACACTGCCCCATGCCAACGTGCCCAAGGCCTTACCCGAACCAAGGCGAAGGGGTGAAGGATGCGGCAGGAATCCCAGGAAAGGCCTGGGAAATAGTACTGTCACCCTCACCGAAACCCTGCTTTCAGCACCGTTGCGGGCTCCGATTGCTTTGTCAGCACTTGCTGTATTTAGGATTAGTGTATTTTTGCTCTTTTTGGCTTTTGGAGAAGCGCTCTGCTTTGGAGCTGCAAGCAGGAAGGGAAAGTTAATATTAGAGCATCGCCAGCCAGCGTATGGAATATGCTGGAATATAGATCTATTTTCTCAAAGTATAACAGAAAAACAGGATTAAGCTGATTTCCCCTCTGTCCCTTGCTACCTGAGCCGGGGGCTGGGCTGGCTGCGAGTGGCACCGCAGGGACCTGGGCACCCCGGCTGGGATGCTGGCTCTGGCCCCAGCTCCTGCCCTCTTGCAGCTGTGAAATATTGGAGCTTTTCTAACTCAGCTGAGCAAGCTCCTAAAAAAAAAAAACCTGCCCAGGTTGTGGGTGCGTACCCCCACAGGCGAGCTCAGCTCTCCCGGTGCTCGCCCTCCACAATCTCAGTGCTGTTCCCTCCAGCGCGGGGCAGAGGGACCAGGGTCCCTCTGCGTTATCCCACCCAATAACCCCCATCCCGCCTGATCCACACCCCCCATCCTCTGGCTTTGCACCCTCCCCTGTGCAAACGCAGCCCTTAGACCCCTCACTAATGGGGTTCATTCATTTTGGCGCTTTACAGGAGAAGGGGGTGCCCCCAAGCACTAACCGAGCCCCCCGTGCCGGCTCCCCCCCAGTTTACACGCCTCCTGCCATTGCCTTTGGCAAGGCAGTGCATCCCCCTCCCCGGATTTACGCAGACCCTTCAGCACACACCTGTGGCTGATGGAGTGGCTCTTTTTAGATCGCTGGTGATTTGAGAGATGCTGCATTGCCCCGTAGCCTAATTAATAATGGGAATTCTGTGCTGACCCGGCGCTTTGCATCCACAGAGCTGAAGCAGTGCTGCCGATGCAGGCAGCAGGCTGTCTGTGGGCCCCAGATCTGGCCGTCGGTGGGTGGCTTTGCATTCCCACGATCGGGGCAACCCGGTCCCCCCGCATCAGGCTGTGCTGGCCGGAGCTGGGCGGCTTACCCCCGTGAAGAGCTGGAGGTGGCTGGGAGCCTGCATGCACCCAAGCATCCCTCAGCCCAGACTGTGGCTTGCAGCCACGTTGTGTGAAAGAGCGTCTCCTTTGGTCTGTGGTTTAGGCTGGCCCATGCTAGTTTAATCAGATAGTCACTGATTCTCCGCAGCGGCGTCCAGCTCCCCAGCACATCATTGCTGGGACCCTCGTCCCTCAGCTTGGTCCCGGGGCTGTAGGGTAGGATGGCTGTCCCATGCACAGCCCCTCTTCGCAGCTCTGCCTTCCCCACCCTTTTCCATGATTAACCTTGAAGAAGGGAAGGATTTGGCCTGGGAGAGCGGGGCACGATGGCTCTAACCAGCACCGCGGCGCTCCGGCGAGCCTGGGGGTCCCCGGGGCTACCCTGATGCTGGCCATTCTGGCTCACCACCCACAAACCAAAAAGCCCCCCAAAATAAAACTAACAAAATCAGAAAGCCCCAAATTATAAGCTCCATATGTAAGGCAACAGCAGCAGCACATGCCCTGGAGCAGCCGGGACCCCCTGCGCCTGGCACAGGCTGCAGCCCCGGGGTGTCCGGGGTGGCTGTCCCCGGGGTGGCTGTCCCCGGGGTGGCTGTCCCTGGGGCCAAGGCTGGCACTGCTTCCCCAACCAGCCGGGCCGGTGGGGACACACCGGTGCCAGGAGGCTGTGGGTGTCCCCGGTGGGGGCCAGCCGGGCTCCATCAGCTCCATCAGGGCCCCCATGCCAGCTTTCAGGTTTTAAGAAGAGCCTTTTCCTGATGGTACCGGTGCAGGGGGCTGGGGCAGGATTGCAATGGGGATTTTCCCCTTTTTACAGCTCAGCCAAGAAGCAATATGTCCCTTGGCTGGGTTTTTCTTAGCTCTCCAAGAGTATGAGATGCTGCTGCAGACATGCACCGGCCCAGCCAGTGACCCTAGTAGGTGATCAGATAAACAAGGCAGAGAAAATAATGCTTACAGTATGTTTTCCCAAGGATAAATCCCTATTTTTCAGGTATAATAAGGCCAGTTTCCAAGGCAAGAAAGGCCATTTCCATTTCTCTATCACCGAGCTCAGCAAACAACCCTACCTGTGGAGCAGGATCGGATGCTTTATCACATTCCCCTGTTTGTGTTTATGACGGGGCTGGATCTTAAGCTGTTGCATGAAAAATGCCAGGCCTGCCCTTCTGTGCCTTGGGCTTCACACCCAGCCTAAGCCGACACCGCACCTCCTCCTGCCCCGTCTGTCAGACACCCCAATCACCCTCCGCAGCGATTGCCCAAAGCTCTCCTACCAGCCCCGGGGCTTGTGCTGCTCCTTCGTGACCCACACCAGCTCACTCACGTGATGGAGAGAGACGCGTTCACCCACGGGCATCCCAACGACAGCGGGAAAGGATAAAACCAGTGGGACCAGCAGCATCCCATCCCAGCGCTGCCCCATTCTGGCACTGCCCTGTCCCAGTGGCGTGGGAAGCTTCCCCAGCAGTGCCCAGGCCAGCTGGGTGGGGTGAGCGTGGAGGAGACATTTAATTACACAGCGCCGGGTGTTTTTCCAGTTGCAGAGAGCCGGCTGCATTCGATCTACCTGCATCAGGTGCCATTAGTCCTGTTTGACAACTAATTGGCAATTAATAAAATCTGTGCATTATGCAAATGGGTTATGAACGTTCTGCAGATCAAATTTTAATGCCTTTGCATTTGCTTCTAAGTATAGTGGTCTTTTGGGGCTTGGATAAGATACTTTTTTGCTATGAGCTAGAAAAGTGGGTGTTTGGGGATGCAAAAGCAAGTAATCCTTCCCGCAGCAGCTAGCGTGATGGGCTAGCCCAGGGGATCGCTGGCACCACGGCTGACCCAGCGCCGGGTGACGGCTGCGAGGCAGGGCTGAGCCTGCTGGCAGCGGTGCTGCCGCCGCGGCTGCTGCCCGGCTGATGAAAGGCCAGCGGGACGCGTCTGTCTGCCCGCGCAGGCAGCCGAGACGTGCCGGGCTGGCCTCGTCGCTGCTGGTAATGCTTTAGGTGGCACAGCGGAGTAGGGAAGAGCATTAAAAATAGCCTCAAATACCAATAGGAGCAGCAGCTTAGTGCAATCAAAAAAGAGCTTGCAGACAGCAGCCAGCTTAGCTTTGCTTATGCTAATCGGGGAGAAGATAACTGCAAACAGCTCGAGGTGAGAAGATTGGGCGGCGAGGAGCGAGCTGGGACTTTCCACGAGCAGGCAGCCAGCGCCGTCCCTTTTATCTGCTGTTGGGCCAGTGGGTGCCGTGCCCGAGGCTCGGGGAGCAGCACCCTCGTGCCGGGGCTGGGGGTGAGCCATGCCCACGGCCCGCGTTCCCTGGGTCGGGGTTAGCAGCGAGGCTGGGCGGTCACTGAGCATCTCGCACCCATGCCCGTCTGCAAGAGGCTGGGGAGATGTTGGACAACCAGTACAGGGTCAACCCACCGCCCACAGGCGGTGTTGGAAATGCTGCACATGGGGTTTGGGGGAAGGGCAGGCAACACAGCATCATTTATTTTCTTTTCTATTTCCAGGGGCTTTAACGGGGAGTGTTGTGCATCCTTTCCCCTCCATCTTCAGAGCCCCCGTCCCCAGCTGTGGCCCTGGGGTCCCCTGGGCTTGCAGTAAGTAAAAGCCATGGCGTGACAACCCCCACTCAGCCATGCTCAGCCATCGAGCGGCTTTAAAGTCATCGGGACGCAAAGCTGAGGTGCTCTTGCATAGCACAGGCTACTTTCTTATGCTCAAAGTTGAGTCCTCGCATTGCCATTCCCTTTAATTTTGGGGGAGCAGAGAGCTCGCACCAGCCCTGCTAACGCTGCTGGCTGCCCAGCAAGTCTTGCCCAGGGCTTAAAGAGGCATCTTTCAGAAAGATAAGCAAGATAAAGAAATTAAACCACCCCCCCAAAAAAGGCAGCACGTGCCAAGTGCAGTGTGAACACCTGCACTTTTGTCTCCCTGACTCTGGGACTGGTTTTGCAATCAGATCTCCCGGCACCTGAATTTACACAAAGAACATGGAAAATCTGTAAAGGCCCCATTTTTCCCCAGTCTGGGCAATTCCCAGTGATAGATTTGCAAACCCGGAGACCAGGAAAATGTAAGTTCCTTGTAAAATTGGCTGCATGATGCTGTCAAGTGCTCAGGGAGATCTTTCACGGGGGGGGACAGCTATTTGGGAAAAAAGCCTCTGCCCAAATGCTTTGCCTTACACTGAGCAGACCCTTCTCAGAGGAACACCTCAATAAACACTTTGCTTCCCAGGCTATGCATGAACTTCTTAAAAAAAAAATCTGTGTTCCTTTGATAAATCATTTGCATTCAAGGTAATTAAACTTTAATCAGCAAAGCCGAGGAATTTGAGATTTTTTTTCCAGCAGAGATGAGATAGAGATGGACTCAATTACCTATCAGACCTCACATGCCCCATTAAAACTGCCCGGCTCCTGCAGGTCTTTCCTTCCCTCTTGTAGTGTGAAATAAGATGAGGAAGAATGAAGGACGGGGGGAAACAGCAGGAAAATTCATGAATTTTCCAAGTGAAATGCCATTGCTTAGTTCATGGGGATAAAAATTACCTGCTTGTTCCCGTCTGCTTTCTTATGCCTCAGTTGCAAACCCTCAGTGCTGGAAAAATCCTCCCCACCCAGGCGGAGAAGCCGAGGCGCAGCTAACCTGCTTATTAGCTGAGCTGGATGAGCCAGCGAGCAGGCAGGACTGCGGGCAGCCTGTGCGCCACGGGCAGGAGGGTGCTTCCTTTCCCTTTCCTCATCCCCTTCTTCTTCCCCATCCCCATCCACATCTCCTGGCCCATCCCCATCCCCATCCCCATCCCCATCATCTTCATCCCCATCCCCATCATCTCCATGCCCATGCCCATCCCCATCATCTCCATCCCCATCCCCATCCCCATCCTCATCCCTATCTTCATGCCCATCCCTATCCCTGTCTCCATGCCCATCCCCATCCCTGTCTCCATGCCCATCCCCATGCCCATCCCCATCCCCATCATCTCCATGCCCATCCCCATCTCCATCCCCATCCCCATCATCTTCATCCCCATCCCCATCCCTATCTCCATGCTGATCCCCATCCCCATCTCCATCCCCATCCCTATCTCCGTGCCCATCCCTATCCCTGTCTCCATGCCCATCCCCATCTCCATCCCCATCCCCATCCCCATCATCTCCATGCCCATGCTCATGCCCATGCCCATTGCCATTCCCATCCCATCCCCATCCCCTTCCCCATCTGCATCCCCTTCCCCGCGGGGGACAGACCCTCTCCTCCAGCAGCTGGAGCGAGATTGCAGTTTTTTTAGCCAACCCTGTTTTTTCTCAGGCTTTTAGCTAAAGCCCAGGTTTTGCACGGAGGACGAGGCTGGCCGATGTGCAGGCTCAGCCAGGCACCTGTCCTGCCTGTGGGACCCAGCACATGGGTGACAGCCCTGCTTGGCCACTTCCCCAGGGATAAAACCTCCCAAAAGCAGAGAAGAGCGTGGAAACGGAGCGCTGGGGACAAGCTGTTTGCAAAGCCCCTGAGCATTCCTCCCCTTCCCTGCAATCCTTAACACATGTCCGTCTCTGCTAATAACTCATCGGGATGCCAAAATAACAGCCTGCACCCTTCCTGCGTCACGGGGCACCCCGGCTCCTCGGCCAGCATCCTTGTGCTGGAAAATGGGGGTGCTGAGAAGGGCCAGAAAATAATGGCCAGAAAACCGAGTTAAAACATGACATCGCTGGGGTTCTTTGAAGGGCCAAAAGTGGGTCTCAGGGCGGGTAAAGGCTGGCAGAGCCCCCGGGATCTCCCGCTGGGAGCAGCGTGGGTCCCTCCTGCCACCCACCGCATGGACAGGGGACCAAGAGCTGGTGTCCCGGGTGGGAAGCCAAGCCCAAGGGTGATGATTTCGCGATGGGGTGCTGGGGGTGCTTAGGGGGTGGAGGTCGACGGAGGTTTGGTTTGCCTCTTTGCTTTGAGAGAGGGGCAGGCGAGACAGGGGAGAGGGCTCGCTGCAAAGGGAAGGAAAGAGAGGAGGAGGAAATGAAAACTAATTAACTAATAAATATGCTGGGTTGGCTTGGGGGCAGCAGGAGAGCGATCCAAAGGGCTGACTCACTCTGACTCAGGCTGCAAAGAGTGGGTTGAAATCTGGCGTGGGTGCATCTCCTGCCCGGCCACGAGGCCAGGCTGCGGGCGCCGAACCCAGACCTGCTGGGGCGCAGGAGCCCCGCGGGGACCTGCCTCGTGTAGGTGCCACTTTCTTTGCAGGGGAGAAATCGCTTTCTCGAGGGAAACGACGCCAGATTTGCTGGCTCGGATAGAGCCAGGCCTTTTGGATGCAACTCCCTGTCTCCTTATTTTCACCTTAAAACTGGCCAAGTGCAGGGCGGGTGGGAAATCCCCCTCCACACAGCCAAAGCCACCGCAGCCGTGGGAGAAGACAATGTTACCACCAGCGCGGCGCTCCCAAACACTAACCCCGAAGCCGGCAAGCCCATCCAGAGCCAGTGTGATGGCCAAAGGGATGGCTCTGAAGGGATGGCTTGAACCCCGCCTGCCTTACGGAGCAGGGACCCCGGCGGGGAGGCAGTGCCGGTGCCGCCAGCTGTGCCGCCCGACGTGTCAGTGCACGCCGGTGGGGAGGCACTGCCTTTTCCTCCGCTCCCGCGCACCCTGGCTTCGCCTCGTTCCTGCCCGATGACTGGGCGCAATTGCTTCACCCCACAGGCTCCGGCCATGGGGCGAAGGCCCCCCTCGCCGCCCATCCCTGCTCCCCGGGGTGCTGCCCCGGTGCAGGGGGCAAGGAGAGGGGCGCAGGGTTAGACGCCGTCCAGAGCATCACCCAAGGCTGGGGGGTCATCACATCTCTGCAACCCATTTCTGAGGGGCTGTGACGGAGCTTTCGGAGGAGACAGGGCTCCTCGGGGGGGGCCCAGCTCCCATCTCCCCGCTCCGACCCGCTGGGGAGCGGCTTTAGCTGAATCTGTGCTGTTTGAGCCGGCTGAGTTGGGTGAGAGGAGTCCCACCTCCTGCACAGGCATGAAGAAAAAGAGAGAGAGAAAAAAAGTTCTGCAGTCGAGTTGGTTTTTTCCCACCCCCGGAGGCTTTGGCACAAACTTACTTTCTTTTTTTTTCTTTTTTTTTTTTTTGTTCTCGCTCTCTTTTTTTTTAAAAAATATTTTCAGCCAATGCGTTACTGAAGTCTCTCGCCTCCTGACAAAACCCAGGCTCCCTGCCAGCACATATTTCTGATAATTCATCCATTATTAAATGAAATCAAAGATATGATTTAAAAAAAAAAAAAAGAAGCCATGGGACTGTTTGCATCCAAGAGAGACTGTTTACAGCTGGGCTGGGAGTTTCTTTAACTGCAAAAGGATCTCTCCAAGGAAAATCCACCCAAAACGCTCCTCAAACTACAAACATCTCCGGGTGGCCATGCCAAAACTTAGGGGTCCTACAGCATTTTCCTGCCTGGATGAAGGTGATTCCCTCCTTGCCGTGGGCTGGGCTGATAAAAGCCCTAACTCAGGTGGGTGCTGGCTGGATACGTCCCCTCCCTGCCAGCGGGCTCCCCGGGGAGAGCCTGCAACCCATGGCCAGAGACAGCCAGACTGGATCAGCCGGTCCTCTCCAAACCAGAGAGAGAAGAAAATCTGATGGAGAGGGAGGGGCACGGCAATTACAGCCTTTTCGCTTTAATAACCCTCGCTGCTTCCCCGAGTCCGTATTTACATCCTTCTCGGCACAGAAGTAGTAATTAAAGTCTCTCCGCTCAGGTCTAAACAACAGCAGACCCTCCTGTTATTAAAAGCAGAGAGGCAAAGCTGAAAATAAACCTGATTTTTATGGCTAGGGAGCCTCAAATCCCTCTCTATAGGCTGGCTAATCAAGGGGGGCAGCAGGATTTGGGGCCACATGGCCGTGCTCTGCCAGGGCACCGATACACTGCATTTATCTCCATAGGATGCTGGGGATGGAAAACCGCTTGGAAAACAGCTCCCTGCCACTGGTCCCTTCTCACCCCACTTTTCAGCTGTTTCCACCACCCATCACGGAGCAAATGGGTCTCGGGTCTGCGGGCAGCGGCTAACGGGCAGAGCCGCGGTGGTGCCGGGAGCCGCTCGGCAGCAGCTTGCGCCTTACCGGAGCAGCTCAGGCCCTTCTCTCGCTTTAAAGAAGCTATCAAAAAAATTTGAGAAAATTAATTATTCACTAAGTCTGCTAATTAAGCTGATTTCCTCTGCGAGGGCATGGAATGAAATGAGCTGGAGAAGCTCTTAATTGTTTAAAAAGAGCCGTCCTACAGGCGTTCCTCCCGAGCTGCTCTGCCCGCCGAGAGCGCCCGGCCCGGTGTTTCACCGGGACAGGAGGAGCGCGCCGGTGTCAGTGCTGGCCTCGCACCTCGCAGATGCTTTCAAAGAAGCAAAGATCAGCAGCGAGCCATAAAGTGCTCCTAAACCCCTGTCCTCAAACCTCAAACCCAACACACCCAGCACCACGCTGCTGCCTCCTCCCCAGGGACCCGGCGGGGGCTGCGGCCGGCTCCATGGGGACCCTGGGTGAAACCAGTCCAGAAGAAATAGCACCTCCCTCATACAGGCTATTTCTAGATGGTCCAAGAGCTCGAGGGAGACTTCATCCTATCCTGGGTCCAGCACGATGGCTCCTGGGCAGCCACAAGCAGAGAGTGGATCAGGTCGGCACCGTGGGCATCCCTGGTTGGCACCGCTGAATCGCTGTGGGGTGCCCCATCCTTTGCCCTGGCCCCAGCTGCGTGTCCAGGTACACCCTCTGCCCAGGGGACCGTGGTCCCTGTGGGGTGGCCAAGAGGACCCCCCCGTTGCCACCAGGCTTTCAGGGAGGGGTTGAAACCGCAGTGGCACAGTCAGCAAGACACCCGCTCTGCCCATCCCTGTGGCCAGAAGGAAGCCCGAGCTTCAACTCTCCATGTCACGATGGTTTGGGCAATGCGGAGGTGATGCCTGCCAAAAACACCCAAGCCACAGCTGCCATATATATATATATATAAAAACCAAAGCTACAGGCGGCTTAATAGTCCAGCAATCTGCAATCCCAGCTCATTTCCCAGGTTATGGTGCACACACGAGCCGTTAGCAGCAACCGGCACCAGGGACTCACCATCACTCCCACCTTGACCCTAAGGCAGAGCGCTGCACCCACTCCCCAAGAGCACCCTTGGGTGGGTGGATGGGGAGGAGCGAGCTCTCGGTGCCCTGTGCCAAGGGAACCGGCTTCCTCCTGGCTGCTGGGGTGCAGCGGGTGGGAGCGGAGGTGCCCAGGGATGGAAATTCTCCGGAGGTGCCCAGGGTCGGCAATCCTCCGGCAGCCCCAGGCCCTCCGCCCAGCCTCCCATGGCAAGGAGCGGTCCCACTGCCCACGCCGTGCCTTGTCCTTCCACTCCCACCACCATTTCGTTTCAGTCCCCCTTTACTGGGACCTTCCCTTCTTGTCCTGTAGGGGTTGACAGAGAAAAATGCTCCGTGATCTCACATGGTGGAGAACAAAAGGAGTTATTTTAAGACAAATGGATTCATCTCTGAGGTGCTTGGATGAGAACAAGGAGATGCTGCACCAGCCTTGCTTCTCCCATGGAAATCAGTCCCAGTGAAAACATGGTGGGCTTGTGTCCGGGGAGCACATCGCCTCCACCCCAGCCTTTCCCCCTCCAGCAACTGCCAGGATGGGAGAAATGTGGGGCTTGGCACAGGCAACCACCAGAGATCGCGCAAAAAAAAAAACTGAGGGAAATCTGACGGATCCAGACAAACGGCCTCACACCAGGAGCTCGGGGTTTTCCCAAGACAGCACCATCCTCCACAAGCATCCCCAGGGACCTGTGCCGTTCCTGGCACAGCTCTTGTGCCAAAATGCCGTGAAAAGGAAAACGCGGCCCCGAGGAGCACGGCTGCCAATGCTTGGCGATCCACGGCCTTATTGGGGGCAGACAAAGCCCAATAACACCACGATTGCCCTGAGATCCTCTGCTGAGTTACCAGCAGCTGGAAAGCATTTACAACCATTCGCAAGCCACAGGTAGCACATGGACAGGCACTTCTCAGTCAACGCCACAGCCCCACGGCTCGGCTGGGAGCCAGCTAAGATGGCCCCTCCAGCACCAGGTCACCATCTGCACCACCTTTCCTTTCCCTTCCGCGGCCCAACGCCATTAAAAACAGGCACTCGTTTTCCTACCTGGGGCTGGGAACATCTAAGAGTCGGATTCCTCCAGCAGCTCCATGGTGAACTCAGGGGTATCTCAGCAGAGCTGGAAGATAAAGCCCCAAAAGAAAAGCTCAGTGTCCCTGCAGAGGTGGGACGCTTCAAGGCAGGTTCCTCCTGCGCGGCTGGTGGGAGCTCATCCCACCATGGATGACCGTGGGGCTCTCCACGTCCTCCTGTGCTGGCGAGGCACCAGGATCCCTGGGAATCATGCTCTGCTTGGAGGGACCTACCCTTTTTTGAGTGGTGTCCAACCCCAAAGCGCATGTTCTTACCTGCTCGGTGGAAGACGGGGGAAGGCTCGAGCACCTTTCCAAGAAACACATGAGTCTCAGCGGGGTGCGGATCTCTCCTGGCTCCTCCTGCTCTTCGGCCAAATGATGGTTAGGAAAAAAGGGGGATGCAAAGTTGCAGCAAGCTGGAGAAAAGAGGCCGGTGGTGCAAACGCTCCCCGCAGCTGGTGTCTACACAGCTCGGCCGGTTGGTTAACAGTGGAGCTCTGATCAACAGGTACATTGATGTCAAGCTGGGACTTGTCTCCTCAGCGAGGAAAGGGAACAGCAGAGATTACTAAGCAATGCAGGAATGTGGTTTGTTTAATATGAGCCATCAACACAGAAGAGTAAAATAATGACAGATGTGTAATCACATTTCCTGCGTCTAAAACCATGAGATAGAGAATTTAAACACCACTTTTCCCAAGATCAAGAAGAGGAGCCGTTTGGCTAAGAACTCATTTGGTTACTAATTTCCTTAGCATTAAATCAGCTGTTTCCCGAATCTTTTGACATACTTTGCCGAAGCGCTCCAAGGACAGGGCTGCTCCCTGGCTCGCTTTGATGTGAGGGTAAGCAGGGCGAGAAGATGCTTTGGAAACACGGATATGCCGGCTGACCGAGCTGGCCCGGATCAGAGGTTCCCGAGCGTTGCTTAATTGGTTTATTTTAATGAAAGATGGTGAGATAAATTTCACGTGGCTCTTTATAGGGCGAGCGGCCAGTGGTGGGAGACAGAAATCAGGATCTGGGTTAAGCCAACCCTTCGAGGGCAGGCTGGGGGAAAAATGGAGCTGTTTCCCCAGGAAAAGCCTGGCAATCGTGGAAGGCCAGAGTTTGCTTTGGTTTGGTCTCTCCTGCAAGGCTGGCCTGCAGAAGGCATGTGGCTGAGGAACACCAGACCTGAAGCCCACCAAGACGGGGGGAAGAACTCGCTGCTCGGCCTCGGACTTTGCCTCTGGCCGCGGCAGTTTCCCAAAGGTCATGGGTGCAGGACCTGGAGGGGAGCGGTTACGAGCCATCCCCATGCTGCGGATGGCAGGGAAGGGCAGGGAGGGAACGGTGTCATTTGCTTGTCAGGTGTTTTTATTTGTCTCTTAAGATCAAAAGTGGGAAAAGCACCAAGCCAAGTGGGGAAGGTGCCACCGAGCACAGCAGCCAGCTTTAGAGGGACTCCGGTCTGCCTCTTTTCTGGATTTAGGAAGCATGTTGCTTGCCACTGGCCAAATTAGCAGCCCTTCCTCTGCTTCTCCTCCCTGGCTTTGCAGGATCTGTGGTCCCACATCACTTCACTCCTGTGCATCCATGGAATTTCTCAGGTGGCCTCAGAGAGTTGCAGAAACAGTGCTGGAGTGGAAAGCCCCCAGCGTATCCCGTCCTCCTGCCCCGGCACCGCAGCAAAGGGCAGGAAAGCAAGGCTCTGCAGACCCTGCAGCAGGCTCTGCTGAGAAACGGGGGTCTCCAAAGCATCCCCTGGCATGGTGGTGACCATGGAGGGGTCACTACACCAGCCTGAGATGCTGGTAAGGACACTGTCAACATTAGACCTAGGTTAGGTGTATTTTTCTGGTCCAGGAACAGGCCTGGGGTGCATGGGGAGCCAGGGGCAGAGCAGAGCAGCACCTCTTGGCCTTGGACCCTCCAAATTCAGCTTCATCTTCTGGATACTCAGATCTCCACAGCGACCCTATCTCCAGGAAACCCAGCCTGGTACCAGCGAGGTTTGCAGCTGGCCCCCGCACCAGCTCTCTCCACATCGCCACAGTCTGGAAGAAGCTCCTGGACCCTCATCCAGAGACCCTGGAGAACATCAAGAGAGCAGCTAAGCCTTGGTGGCCATGCGAGCCCCTCTGTGGTCTCCCCGGAGCTTGGTGGGGTGTCTGATCCTGCCTGTAGCCGTATTAGGGGAGCAGCACCCAGATGGACAGGGAATTTGCATGGCCCATCCCCGTCCCAGAGACATCATGGATGCCAGACACAAGCAGAGACACACAAAGCCAGGGGTTTAGGGAGCTGGGAAGGCCAAAAAGGAGGTACCCAAGGGTGCAGGACCACTCTCCCAGGCTGCAGGAGACCTTGCAAGGCTCCAGTGCGCTGGGGCTGCTGCAGCATGCAGAGAAAATGCATCCCCTAACAGGGAGCTCAGCCAGGACAGAGTTTATTCATTTATTTTGTATTTGCCATCGTGTCCCTGTGTTGGACACCTTCGCTGGTGCTGGCAAAGCTCCTTCTTGCTCACCGCCAGAGGAGCTGACCATACGGCTGATGTCCTTGTAGACCAGTGATGCCATCAGCACACATCTCCCTGGTGTGAGCTGGGGAATGGTCCTTTATTTCCAGGTAATTGAGCAAACAATGGTTCCTCCTCCAAAGGTGCCTAACGAGCAACGTCCCCCTATCTGTGACCACATCCATGCCTTCCTCCCTGGCTTTATCTGAGTGCACGAAGCCGCTGCCTCCTGCCATGGGAAAGGCAGCTCCTTCCCCTAAATGGACTTTAATTAGCCCGACTGCCTGCCAGCAGCTATTCTGGTGACACCCATGCTCCAGTTAAGTCTTGGTTTCACCCCAAATTGTGCAGAACCCAGGCATGGCTTGTCCCTGGCTGGTGGTGCAGAGAAACATCCGAGGCAGTGCTGGCAGAACTCAAAGCCCACGTTCTGCCTGGGGAATTAGGGGACAAATCCCTCCTCGGCCAACGCTGGGGTGGTATTGCTGATCATTGCATATTAAGGGATAACTGGGGATAAAAGGAAAACAGCCCGTGCAGTGAATTTGGGAGCTCATGGAAGAGTTTATGGAGCAGGAGCAGCCATTGGAGGCAGAGCAACCTGCCAGCCCTGCCTGCTCCGCCACAGCT
Organism: Nipponia nippon; assembly: GCF_047370975.1. NCBI lineage: Eukaryota > Metazoa > Chordata > Aves > Pelecaniformes > Threskiornithidae > Nipponia > Nipponia nippon. The sequence goes on from NW_028262302.1 coordinate 28,805,336, forward strand.
CGCCCCGTGCCCGGGGCACAGACGGGTTCTCGGATGCGTCTCGTAGCCCCGTGGCTTCCGTTCAGAGCTGCAATTTCATCGCCACTTACTTTATTAAGAGTCACCTTGGGTGGGATGCAGACATCGGCTGCGAGCCGAGCTGAATCACACCCTCCCAGCCGGTCCTCTCTGCACAGGGAGTCTAGACGGCTGGCTGATGTGGAGACATCTCCTCTCCGAGATACCTGCGTGAGGTCTGGGGTGCTCCCCACATCAAAGGGCCCCTGAGCTACTAAAGTGAGGTTATAATTAAGCCACCCCAGGGCAAGAGGGAGAGCGTTTCTCCCAGCGCCAGCTGATCTCCCTCCATGGCTCCATCACTTGGGGTGGTGTCCTCTGCCACCATCCCGGGAGGTTTTTGCAGCTGTAGCAGGGGCTCCTGTCCGACGGCTTGCAGGGTTCATGCCTGCTTCATGCTGACCCCAGTCTGAAAACCAGAGAGCCAAACCTTCTTTGCAAGCAGGTCATGTTCTGCTGCCGGCTTCTGGGCTCCCTGGCACACAGGAAAAGGAGCCTGGAGTGGGGATGGGGACGCAGATGCATCAGGAGCTCCTTATACCGATTTGGTATATTGGTGCCAAAGTGTCCCAAAAACCAAGGGACAGCCTGGACAGCCATGGACTCAAAGGGCTGTCCTGAAGGGCAGAAGGAAGCTGAAACCCAAGAAATCTTTGCAAATACCACTGCAGCCTTCCAGCAATTCGCACCGTAGGTGACCGAGCATTGCAATGCAGCAGGTTGCAATTTTGACTTCAGAGAAAGCCCAGGAAAGCAGCCATTTAATTAACCAGAGGAACCTGCTCCACGTCACTCCCTTGCTGTAAAGTGCATTGGAGTCTCATCTTTAGCTACACAAAACGCCCCAAGAAACCCAATGCCTTGCAGGTGGCAGCTGCTGGATAATGTTTTCCCCTTTTAGTGGGGTTTTGTCCAGCTGGACCATTTCACCGAGCCAGCCGGTGACCACAAAAAAAGAGAAAATCGGCACAAGCAAGAAGGACGTAAGCTCTGGTGGGCAGGGAAAGAGAAGCCGACCACTGATCCTATGTGCCAGCACCAGGAGGGCCAGGCGTGACCTTGCCTTAACAAAAGCAGGGACACGCTCCTCAATTCGCTGTTAAAACCTAAGCTCTATAAAGTGACAATAAAGCCCACATTAAAGGATTAAAAACTGGTGAGGAGATCCCAGCAGGCAGTTGTTCACCAAAAACCTCCATGAAGTGGAGCGTTGCTGCTGGGGGTTTCACCGGGCCAGGCACTGAGCCAGCCGCCGGTCAGCCTTTTCACCCGTAATCCGGAGATGGCTGCAAAATCTCCGCTGGGAAATGGTGTGCGGCATCCCCTGTGCATGCAGCAGAGAGCACCCAAACCAGCGGGAAGATTTCTTTTTTTGTAGGGAGCTTAAAAATAGTACAAGTTTAAAGCAAATAATGGACTAAAAAGGGGATGTCTCATCCATCCAGCTGGCAGTTCAGATGAATAACCCCCAAAAGGGGGCTATTTGGTGGGGTGACATTCCCCCCCGCCCCCAGCGACTGGCTGAGCCTTAAGCGACGTGTCCAGCATCACCCCAGGCAGCCCCAAAGCTGGAAGCCAAACCCGGTCCTCCCAGCACAGCCCTCCTGCCTCAGGGATAACAAGCTCTCCGCCAAGACGATGCCCATTCCAAAATGCAGGGCTGGCTGCTCAGGCTGTAATTAATCTCCACGCAGGGAAAATCCCTGTTCCCGACTGGCCCTCCCCAGGCAGGCATGCCGAGATGCACCAGGCAGAGCAATCGAAGGCATCCTGCTGTCCCCGCGCAGCCCTGATGGCTTCATGGTCATCTTCTCTTCCCACCACGTCATTCACTCTCTGGATTGCCTTGGAATTGACTTTCCATTTTCCAAGAGAACGGTTTTTGCTTTGTTGTTTCTCTTTTTTATCAGCTGTTAAATCCCAAGTCTGTTGTGAACACAATTTGGGCGCATGCTCACAGCTACACAACGGCCTCATTTCCCAACAGAGGCAACTGGGGAAGGCTTCCTTGGGAGGCATACCGGGATAAAAAAAGAACACCCCTTTTTAAATGTGGAAACCTTGCTTGAAGCTGAGTAAGGATTTAAGGTTAGTAATATGCAAGGAGCAAGCCAATGCAAAATGACTTTTATGATTCACTCCATCTCCAACCTGGTCTAGAAGTCGTTGCAGACTTTGACTCAGATGATCAGCTACATTGAGACAAGAAGGACAATATCGATATAAAGACAAAACAGGATGCAGTGACATGACTTTATGGACTCGTTTATATCAGCCCCTGCCCAGCCAGAGTTCACCCATGGTTTGCTGTGTTCATCCCACTGGGTACAGTCGTGCTGAAGGGGATGGGCTGGAGCAGAGGACAAGAAATGGGACCTGTTCATTTACGTGCACCCTGATCCTGGAGCACGAGGGGCCGAGGGTGACCAGGAGAACCGCTGGAATGTCGCTCTGCTCACAGAGCCGTTCCCCTTCCTCCCACGGCTTTTGCAGATTTGCTCCTCGTATAGCAACGCTGGTTTGAATTTGAGGCAAGAGAAATTACCCAACCTTGCTGCCCTGAGCAGCTCCAGGGTAGTGGGTAAATGCAGGAACTTGTCAGTGCTGCAGTCGATTTGCAGATTATTTATTTGCTTATTAGAACACATTTGGCTAATATTTTCTGGGGTGCTCCATAGTATGAGCTAATAAATCTTCCCTGGAGACCCACCAGCAGCTTGCTTGATGACCAGCTTGAAGGCATCCCTAATTAAACCAGTTTTGCCTTCCTAATAGAGCCCTAGAAGCCAGTCAGCAGAGCAGGAGGTGTTTACCTACCTGCCACCCTTTGATGACAGGAGTGGAGGTGAGGAGGAGGAGGCTGGCCTGCCCGATGCCACGCCACGTGTCTCGTCACAGCCCCGACCTGCTGAGACCTCCTGCGGTGCCCGAGCTTGGGTCTGCGTGGGTGTGCACGCTGCGTGACCGTGGGCATGGGTCCTTCCACAGCTGCTCCTCTCCCACCGCCTCCTCTTGCATGGGATGGGGCGGCTGGGGGCGGGTGGAAGGGGCTCTTAGGGCAAACGGGGGACAGTGGCAGCCTCGCACTGCAGTATTTTCCCAGGGGAGATGTTTTGTGTATTCTGCGCAGGAAAGCCTGCCCACCTCCAATGTGTCGGGCACCCTCTTCCCATCCCAGCTTCTCCCCGCTTACGGCACCACCCGGCGGGCTCTTCTCCAGGGACCTGATGTCCCTCCCAAAACCCTGCTCTTCCCATCCCACCGAGACCTGCGCTTTGTTTCCTCTTGCCCCATCAAGGCGCTCATCCCTCTGGCATGGGGAATGCCTCTTCCTGACACAGCTCAAGCATTGCAAAAATGCGTCCCGGCTGGCTGGGGCTGAGGGAGCAGCACACCACGGGCAGGCATCCCGAATCCGCCTCTTCTCCAGCCTGGGGCCAACAGCCCCGTCCACCACCCCTCGCCCCTTCCTCGCCTGCCTCTTCCTCGCGCCTCTCCCCCGCCCACAAAACAAGAAGCCTTTGTCTGCTCCCCTCCGTTCGGAGGAGCACGAATGGTTTGAACTTTCCCTGAGTGAGCTTTTCCCCGCCAGCAGGACTGTGTGCTGTGCCGATGCCAGGTATTAACTAAGAGGATGACTCAACAAACCGGTTCAGACCAAGCAAGAACAACCCTTCGCTTTTCTTCCAAGACTCCGGCTCAGCCCAGCACAGGCTGTTCTGGAGCATCAGAAAAGGTTAGTTAACTTGAAATATAACTTTTTAAACGGTTTATTACATCTCCCCTCCTTTGGGTTGCAGCTGGTATGGGACGATGATGGAAATGCAATCAAGGCGATCATTCCAAGGTAGTTTTTCCCTAAATTTTTCTGTCTGGTTTCAAGGTTTCCCTGTGAGATCTTGGCATGTATTTTGCAGAATAGATGTCCTACATGGCATGTACTACCAGAAGTGGCATATGCCACGGGATGGAGATGGAAGACTTTGGCAAGGGCGAGCTCCCCGCTTTGCATATTTCCAGATCAGCAGAGACTCCTGAGCACCCCAGCAGCCTCGGCGGGACGGCTTTCACTTGTGATGGGGCAAAGGCACATGGCACGGAGGGACCCATCCTGCTCACGGAGGATCAGTGGCTCCAGCTGGAACAGGGAGCAGAGGCAGTACTGGAGGCTTCAGCTTGGCAAAGCTGCAACACCGAAGTGGGCTGATAAAGGCAGCAGTTAAAAGTAAAAAACAAACTAGAAAAGACTACAAAATTCCAAGCAGCCTGCAGCCTGGGAAACACGGCTGGGCAGGGCCGTGCCGGAGGCTGGAGCTGCTCTTTGGGATCGAAGCTGCCATTTCCATGGCAAGCATCATTAATGCTGTGTTTTTCTCTGCTGCTCCAGAGACTCTTCCAAGCCCCAGAGCCCCAGTGCTGCCAGGAGCCCCGCTGGTAGCAACCCGCACGGCTTGGGATTGCTCCGGCAGCCCTGGCTGATGGGGACACTGCAGGAGGTGGAGGGGAAGCCTCCAATTTTCATGTTGCAGCCTCTCCTCTGGCTGGTGGTGGGGTCTGCGCTGGCCTCAGAGCTGCCGGCATGCTCGGTCCCATGGGTACTGCCCCACGCATCCCGGCCGAGCCATCTCGGCCACTGGCTGCTGGTGGCCCTGCCACGTTCAAGTCACTGCAAGGGGATAACGCATCCGGGAGACGTCTCCCTTTGCTTTCTTGTTGACAACATGGACAAAGAGCAGGAGGCAGGACAGAAACACGGGATGTGAAGCAGCAGTGCCCAAGTGTGGGGCAGAAAAGCCTCACTGGGTTTGGGAGCACCAAGGGAGGACAAGGGGTTGATTTGTGCATGCCAACGCACTGGAGGTTTGTCCTGCCCATGGCTCACTGGCATTTGGAGAGAAGGAAGCCAGGAGGTCTTTGATAACATAACATCCACGCCCAGCTCCACCAGGAGAAATCTTGCAATCAGCTGGGACTGCCCCAGCAGAGAAAGGAGCAAGACCAGTTCAGGAGGATTGCGCCAAGCTGGGCAGTGACCTGCAAATGCAACCCAGGGAGAACAACTTCAAAGCGATGCGGAGGCGGGAAACCAGCTCCCCCTGCATCTGCAAGGGGCTCCAGACCAGAGAGGGGCTCTGCAAACTGCGTCCCGTGGCCGAGCGGAGGGTGAGGAGCACGCAGCCATGAGCACGCTGCGTGTCGGGATGTCCCCAGCCCCTGCGGAGCCCAAGCAGAGCCATGCCCCTGGCATCACCGGTAGCCTGTGCTCCTCACTGCCCATCTTCCCTCCATCCAGCAAACAGATGGGCTGGGAATTGTTTGTCCTGTATTATTCCACAGGGATGGACAACTTCCGCGCAGCGTTACCCGAGCCGTCGCGATTCCAGCCTCGTGCCCCAAGCAGAGCAGGGGGACAGGGATGAGCTGTGGGTTTGCGATGGAAGGAGGCCGGGGAGCAGCAGAGCTGCTCCATGCAGAGAACCAAGCGAGGCCAGGGTGGGAGGGAAGGTTTCCCAGTGTCAAAACATTTCATTTGGATGTTTTTCTACATGAAGCTTTCTGCTTCCAAACAACCAGCACTTTCTGTTCAGCGGCTGACCTCAGTGGGAAGAAAAATTGCTGCACAAAAGGGACAGCGAGCCTGACGCCAGAAGCATAAACTCGGCGCTGGTCCCATGAGCAGTTCTGGGTGGGTCCAGACAAGGCATTTTTCAGAGCTTTTGTTAAAAATAGTGAAATAAAAAGCCCTCAAAAATCTGATTTTTTTTGAGAACTCTAAAGCACAGTTGGTTTGGACCCCCTCTGCCAGCACCCTCATAGTTTTCTGGTTTGCCCCCTACACCAAAAGCATCCATATCTGCCCTGTTACTTCATCTTCTCTGAGATCCTTTTGCTCATTCACATTAACAGAAAAACATCACCCCGATTAATAAACCCTGCAAGAGCCACTGAAATCCTGAGCGTCTCATCAACCCTCAGAGCAGTAGCCTGGTTTTATTCCTCTTTCTGCATTATTGCTTCCTTTACTTGGCTGTGGAGATCGTTGCAATTTATATCCATGGTTTTATGAATTGCGGAGAGTCCATTCACCTCTTCTGCACAAAGTGCTGGCCGTTTGGCCCCTCTGCCCATGCAGGGCTCCCAGACACATCTCCCTTGGGAGGCCACCTGCCTCTTGGGCACGCACGGCTGAAGAACCCCAATGGATCTTAATTAAATTAAAAATAAATATGCTGCGCAGGGGAGCAATAGCATTTTGGTGACTGCTGAAGGACCTTCCCAATAAGACCTTCTCCAGAAGGAGGAGATATTTCACAGAAGATGCTTCACTATTTTGACCCGTCAGCTGTCGATTCAGGGTGAATTTGCCACGTTTTGCTCTGCAGGGAAAGCCACCACGGAGCACATCGGTGGTGGGAGAGACCCGGGATGTGGCAATTGCAAGCTGATTTCCCATTACAATGGCTGACAAAACCGAGCTATGGTTTGGCAAACTGCATACTCAAAATGTCTCAAAGAGAGTTTTGGACTAGCTAAAAAGTCCTATTTCTGCTTGTTCTACAGAAAAATTTGTCTTGATTTTTTTTTTTCCAAGGCGGGGCAATTATTTCACTCTTACCTCAATTAATTTTAAAATGTGCTTAAGAGGAGAAAGGAGAGAAGAGGAAACTTATACCCAAATTTTCCATAGTACTGGGCCTGTGCTGAAATAGATCTGAGCTAAGCCACCCATGAGATTTGCTTCCCAATCCCAGGCTGGGAGTTTTCCGAGGGACACATGGGGAAGGAAACCCAGCCTGGGAAGATCGCTGGGATTCAGGGGTGGCTGCAGGATTCGCCCATTGGGTCATCTGGAGGCTTCTGTTTGGGGGTTTAACTGCTGGTTTGGGGGTTCGGCTGCAGTATCCATCATTCTGGATGCTCCAGTGAGCGTCCCTCACTGGAGCCCAGTGCTTGGCACGGCTGTGGTCTCTGACTCCCTTCCAAGCACTTCCCTGGAGCCCCAAAATTGGCATCTAATAGGGTCACTGCTCACACTGGCAATCCGTCCGAAGGTCCAGACATGGCAGACAGGGATGCGCTTGTGGGATTTCCAAGAAAATGCCAATTAGGTACTTCTCTGCCCTCTGGGTGCTTCGGGACCCCGTCCTGAATGTGTGCGCTGCACCCAGGACTGGGCATCTCTGACTGCCCGGTTGCCACCATGCGCTGTTATGACCCCGTTTCATTACTTTAATTCACGATGTTTATAAATGATATATAAATCCCTGCATCTCCTGCTAGGTATCGATGCTATTACCTGAAGGAGTTAAAAATGCCTGTAGAGCTCTCTAAGTCTCTTTAATGATGAGAAATAAAGGAAAGCCTCGGCAGGGTTGGGTGCTGTTCTGCACTGATGAACCAGTGTCTTGCTCCAGCAAGAAATGATCTCGTTATGGTCTCCCCTAACGAACTCTCTCCCAGGAGCCAGCCAAGCTGCCTCAGAGCCCAATGGTAAAATGCGGGATGTATTGTTCATCCAAAAGCCACAGGCAAAATGCTTTATGTGCATAAAATGCCAAGAGGCAGCCAGACTGTGGGAGATGCAAGAGGGAGAAGGTGAAGCCCCTGCACCCACCCAAGTGTCACAGCCTCCCAGGGCTGGGAACGGGGCGATGGGCGCACACCAGTGTAGCATCCAGGTGCTTTCTGAGCCTGCCTGTTTTCTCGGTTCCAGCAGCATCCCATGGCGATGAGCTGCACGGCCCAATGGTGCAGTGAGTGCAAAAATACTCCCTTCAGCACGACTGGGGTTGCAAGCTGCCTCTTTGGTTTTCCCATGTGTTCCCCGGTGGGGACATCAAGGGATGCTCTTGCCTTCAGGAAGCACAGCCGGGCTGGATCAGTCATTCCAGCTGGCTATGGCACCTGCGTGGACTTTATTTGTGACTCCAGGCATTAAATCCCAGACTCCCATCCCCGACTGGGAAAGTGGGAACAGAAATGGGTGTCTGCAGGCAGCAGCTTCGGGGCTGGCTCACAAAGCTTGTGTAAATCCCAGCTGGGTCTTCAAATCTGGGTCACCCACATCCACCCAGCCCCTTCAGCCACCTGCCCCACCAAAATCCAGGCTCAGGACCCAAAAAACAACCGTGGGCTTCCCAACCCTCCCCTTCCCTTCCCCAAGGTTATTTGTAGAGCTGAGGAACCAGTGCCAGCTTTTTGTCTGGAAGAGAATTCCAGGAGAAGAAAAGACACAGGGAAAAACATCGCTTGCAAGAGAGGGTTTGCTTGGGTCGACCTCTAGTAGGAGCCCGTTTAATTCAGCATCATTTTCATGGATGAACTGTGGCAGGTGGAGGGGTTTTCTCCATCCCTTGGATACTTTGCTGTAGGGCGTTCAGAGCTGCTGCATGCCAGGATTGCTAGGAGCGCGCTCCACACATGCAAACTTGTTTCAAAAACATTTTGAAATTTCCCAGGAAACAAATTTCCAAAGAACTGGAGGTTGGGATGGATCTGGATCTTTTATTCCAGCTCTGATTAAAAAAGATAGCCTGTCTTGTCATGGAGAGGAAAGTTTGTCTCTAAAGGAAAAGTCAAAACGTGCCCTTGCGAGGGGGGTCAGCTGTGTTCCTGCAAAAACACCTCGGTCTTGATGAAACCGTCGTTTTCTGCCAGGAAAATTGCTTTATAACAAATTACCAGCCCATGGGAGATGGGATGTGACGGAAATCATCCACCATAGCCATGCCAAGGAGGAATCGCCGAAGCGAGCCGACAGTCCGGTACCAGGACCTCGCCGCTCCGAAGGCGTGCTGGCGGATTAACCCAATTCCCTAAAGTTTACCTTGGCTCCAGAAGACCCTTCCAAGCAATTCATGTGTTTCTGAGCTGACATTTAAAATGTTGGGAGGTTCTGCCTGGCTACAGAGTTCTTCTCTAATTACGTTCCAGCGCGTTGCTTGTCATGAACTTGTTAATAGCCTGATCCAGTGTGGGCAGATGGCAAGAGTCACATTTTGTCCACAAACACTTGTGTTTTGGACCTCCTCCTTGTCAGAGATTTACCCCGGGAGGGCTTTTTTTTCCAGTTTTCAGGACTTGCAATGACTTCATCCTGTTTTCTCGGTGCAGATCAGAAGTTTAATGGCAAAAAAAAAAAGTATTAATCCAGAGATGAGGTTTGCAGGGAATGCGAAAGAGCAGTGATCTGGGAAAAACAAGGCATAAGAAAACATGAGAATGTCAGTTCAATACTACAAGCATTAAAAAACCCCAACCCACAAACAACAAAAAAAAACCAAACAGAAAATGTGAAGAATTCCCACTGCTATTCACAGGAAGTTTGTTATGCTTTTTTTTTTTTTCTTTTTAAGACTAATATTTTGATTTTAAAACCTCTGGCCCTACATCTAGGGGTGGAGAATGTGCTAGTTTTGGCTGGGATGGAGTTAATTTTCTTCACAGTAGCTGGTATGGGGCTATGGTTTGGGTTTGTGCTGGAAACAATGTTGATAACACAGGGATGGTTTCGTTGTTGCTGAGCAGTGCTTACACACAGTCAAGGCCTTTTCTGCCTCTCACCCCACCAGCGAGGAGGCTGGGGGGCACAAGGAGCTGGGAGGGGACACGGCTGGGACAGCTGACCCCAGCTGACCACAGGGATCTCCCACACCGTATGGCGTCATGCTCAGCATATAGAGCTGGGGGAAGAAGAAGGAAGGGGGGGACGTTCGAAGCGATGGCGTTTGTCTTCCCAAGTCACCGTTACGCGTGATGGAGCCCTGCTTTCCATGATGGCTGAGCACCTCCCTGCCAGTGGGAAGCTGTGAATGAATTCCTTGTCTTGCTTTGCTTATGTGTGCGGCTTTTGCTTTCCCTATTAAACTGTCTTTATCTCAGCCCACGAGTTTTCTCACTTTTACCCTTCCGATTCTCTCCCCCATCCCACTGGGGGGGAGCGAGCGAGCGGCTGGGTGGGGCTGAACTGCCGGCTGGGGTTAAACCACGTCAGCAAGTCAGTCTGCTCCGTGCCCAGGAGCAACGAGCCAGGCTTTGGACATGCTCCATTTGAATGAACCAGCAACCGGGTTTTGGGAGCTGCCAAACTCCCTTGGCTCTGCGGGGCTCCCTCCACCCACGGGCGCAAGGCGGCAGGGGAGCAGCAACGCAATGGGTTGTATCTGCAACAGAGTGAGATGCATCCAGGTGGTGATTTGGGCTGGAAAGTCAGGATTTGCAGAGTTTGCTCACAATGCGCAGAAACAATCGCCCATCTAGGACCAGCGTGTGGGGCTTTCATCCCAGCTATAAGCAAAGTGGGGTTTAATGACACTGTTGCTTCTGCTCAGGCTGGAGACTACACGAACAGCCTCAGAAAGCTATGAGAAGTCAACAGGGGCTGTGCAATGCTAAGCTCAGCCCAAAAAGGAGATGCTTTGCTGCTCCCTCTTAATTACGATGCTCCTGAGTGACAGCAAAGGACTGCTTTTCTCTCCCCAGTCATCTCTGTGCCATCTATCTCCCAACAGTTCATTTTAATTATGCAATTATAGTGTGTACAAAGCTTTCTGTGAGCTTTAGTGGATAATTAAAACAGATGGTGAGCTTAATGGGACCAACTCCTTTTTCTTCTTTTAATTAATGTGTTAACAGTTTATGGGCCAACCTGTGGAAATCTGTTACTTAGCAGCTCTGTGGGTCTACAAGCCATCCTTGTGTATATGGCCCTGCCACACGCACAGACACACATGCACGGAGATGCTGTCCCAAACACGGTGGTGGCCTCAAGCACATCTCCACACACCTCATGTGTCACCTTGACGGTGTCCTGTACCTCACCAGTAAGACACAAGCACCCCTGAGGCGAGGCTGGATGGATGCAGGTCTTCCAGGCATGCACCGAACTCTTCCAGGACGAGGACACCCAAGCGTCTCTGAAGAAGACTTCTTGTTCATCTCAAACCTCTGCTGGAAGTGATGGGGGGGAGGAGGAGGAGGAAGGCATGGGCTGGGCACACGGGTAAGCCCCAGGGCACAATTCCCTCCACCTCCAGCCTGTGGGCAGAAAGGGGGATGGAAATGACCAGCAGTGGTCGGGGAGCAGCAAGGGGGCTCAGCAAGCCAGTAATGAGGGGCAGCCCTCCGAGGTGGAAAAGCGGGGAGGGGACAAGGCAGGACAGGTTTTGCCAGAGGCTGAGACAACACACCAGCATCCTACGATCGTTTCATGACACATGGCTGACAGCAGCCTCCAAAGTGACACCAGATGCTTTTGACACACGGTGCGGGTCTTCTGAGGCCAAGCAAAGCTGCAGATCTCATGTTCCCTGGAGGAGCCACTCCACTGGCAAGCACCAGGCATCGGGATGGACATGGAGCAGGGTGGGAGCAGATGGGACCCTGAAGCTGGGGTTATACTAGGAAGAGAAGCTCAGGGACAGGCAGGGCAGGGTGGCACAATGCAGGGAAGGTGAGGAGAGCAGGGCAAGGATGGACGTTTCCGAAGGAGCCCTCTCTTTGCCCAAGGTGCCTTGAGGTTGTGAGGTAAGGCAACAGCAGGCTGTGAAATCTCGGTGGCCTCAGCTGTGCCCGGTCTCTGCCGACGCAGGATCAAGCAGGCATCAAATGATGCCAGCAGGAGCCCTGTTCACAGCACCCAAAAGAAGGGTCCCCAAACAGCACGTATTTAACTTGCTGAGCTCCCCACCACAGGAGGCTGAGGATACCAGTAGTTATATGGGTTCACGAGGATACTGGAGAAGTTCATGGGACAGAAATCCACTGGGTTGCTAAATTCACAGAAGCCCCATCAGGAAGCCCTTGAGCTGGACACGTGAGATGAAGTATCCATCGCTGAATGGCTCTCACGAGCCCTTGGCAGTGGGACAGGAGGGGCCGGGAGGATTCACTGCAGCAGGGCAATGCACTGTTCTGCTGTCAAAAGTGCAAAGCCTAAGAGAAGCGTTTGGAGAGCTGCTTCCAAGCCTGTGGGTTGCTGGCAGGCATGTTACAGAAGCGGCTAGCATGATGAACTGATAATTTTTTTGTAAACTGGCCCTGGTTACGGTAACAAACAAGGCACAGGGCATAGCTGGAGGCGAATCCCATCCAGCCCACCGTTGGATTGGGGATAAATCACAGCCAAGGCACTGCCTGTGCCTTGGGCTCAGTTGGGCCACTGGGATTAGCTTCTTGAAAGAAGAGTGGTTTCATGGGAATGATCCCCGAGCGAAAAGGGTCACTTGATGCCATTTAACAAGAAAACCTCCCTACAGAGGTTTCCCTTGCCCCAGCCCTGATGCTTTTCCAGGCGTTTGGGTGCTGAGCCCCCCTCCGCGCTGTGGGGAAGGGGCCGTTTCTCACACACCAGGCAGCACACGAAGCTCTCGTGCGGCCAGAGGATGAGCACGGCTGGTCCGAGCAAGCTGGCAAGCTGAAATAATAATTCCCCGGTCAAGAGGAAAAACAATGTGTGTTATTTCTGAGAGCACTGGGTTTTTGTCTGGTTTTGATCTCATGCTTTTTATCTTGGACTGGATTGCAAAGCAGCTCTGCAGCCTCATGGAAGGACGCAGAGGTGCAAGGTGCTGTGCAAAATTAAGGATGAGCCCTGTTCAAGGATGCGTCCCCCGTGCACGGAGGGCAGACGAGGCCAGAGGGGATGGGGTCGCGCATCGATGCTGCAGGCTGGCGTGGGCTTCCACACATCTGCAGCCCAGCTGCTGGGCTATGGCTCGGCATTGCTCAGCTTTTCCAGCCCTTGTTTTAAAGTGATATTGAAAAATGTTAATGGCAGGGAGAGGGACACCTCAGCAAGGAAAGTGTGGCTCAGCAGCCGCATCCCGGCACCGGGAGCAGCCCTGCTTGGCACCGGAGGCATTTGGAGGTTGGAGGAATGGATTTGGAGGAAACCATCCAACCCTTTCCAGGCCAGACCGCGGGGATGTACTCACCCATGCTGTCCCCAGCAAAGGTCACCCAGTCGGGCCAGTATTAATCACCTTGCGCTGAGCCCTGTCCCCAGGCCGGGCTGCCCCAGATCCCCCCGTGCCCCTCTCCGGCGGCGGCTCGCTGGAGGACCATGCACTTCCTGGACCTTCCATTGCATAAGGAGCTCGTTGCTACAACAGAAATTACAAAAACCATGGAAACTGCTTGTCTCAGCCAAACTCAAACTTAACTGTATACACAGCATAAAATTTAGTTACTTTAAACTTGCATTTTTTTGGCTCAACTCTCCCGGCCACATCCTGAGCCCGAATGGATTGAATTACCGAGCACAAAATAAATTCCATCTGAGCAGGCTGCGGCCCTTGTCTCCCTGAACAAAGGCTGAGGTGTTTGCTTTGCCTTTTTTTTTTTTTTTGTCTTCTGGAAGAAAATGAGCTAATTTTGTTTGCATGGAGGAAGAGAGGCCGGGGTGCTGGGGCGAGCCGCACTAGCCATCATTCCCTGACATCAGCCACCTTCCCTGCAGCTCCATGCCAGGGACTGAAGGCGAGCAGAGCCGGAGCGGAGCCGGAGCGGAGAGCACCATGCCATCGCCTCTGGATCAGCCACAGTGCTGCTACCTCCAGCATCCTTCTGGCAGATGTCATCTGATGTGGCAGTGCCACCTCCCTTTGTCCCGGGAACCCCTCTCCTCCTTTGGAGCAGGGACCATGCGCCACGCGCTGCACAAAGACAGAGGGAAGGAGACTCCAAGTTTTTGGGAGGGTGGGTAGCAGGGACAGGGCTGCCTGGGGGCTCTCTTTTATCCTTAAATTGGGCAGGAGAATGAGGAGGAAGGAGGAGGGAGAGGGAAGTAGACAGTGGTGGCAGAAGAGCTGGAGGGGAGCTGCAAGCACGCACCGAGCGCCAGCATCCTCTGCCAGCCGGGGGGTGTCTCTGAGCCCCCTACCCAGCCATGGTGCATGAAACCCGGACATGCAGGGAGGGAAATGCCCCCAGCACTGCCCGAGCCTGGGGGTGTCGTGGTGGGGCAGGAGAGGTTTGCCTGGGCACGCCTGGGCTCCAGCAGACCACCACGGCACGGGTGGGATGGTGTCCACCCGTGCAAATGAGGCATTGCACGCCCCAGGTGATTCCCAGATGATAAACTCCAACTGAGGGGGTGTTCGGCAGCCAGACCCGTGCCACCACGCCCCGCTCTCACTGGCATGGGATGAATGTGGAGGAAGAAACCAGGGAGAAACCCCCATGGCCCCTCACCGGCTGCCTCCAGCCCGCGGCCGCCGCAGAGGGTGTCTCTGCGTGCATGCGTGGGAAGCGGCTCAGCCGGCTCTGCCTGTCCCTGCCCTCCTGCCGGCTGCACCTCACCTGTCCCCGCAGCCACTCCACCCTGGAGCCGACGTTCCCCGGCCCCATGGCGCTGGAGGGGGTTTAGTCCTCTGGCTTGCACACACCTGCAGACCCGCTCCATGGTCTTCTCCATGGAGGACATCTCCGTGGGGGTCTCGTCCCAAAGGGCCACAGGAGCCCCTGGTCCATGCTCGAATAAGCCCACCAGGAGAGCTGACCTCAAAGCCATTCTTAATGAGAGGGTCCCCCAAAACATGCTTTAGATATCCTCCAGCTCTTGGCTCGCAGTCCAACTACACATCGACCACACCTGCAGAAGTGCTGTAGGAAAGGAGTTTCTGAAAAGTTTTCCTTGATGAACCATAATTTGCTCAGAGCAACCAAAATGCTTTGTAATTTGCCCAATTAATTCTCCACTGGTGGCTCATGGCACCCTGAGTCTGGTCAAGGTGAAGGTTGCAGCCGGGAGGGAAAGCTGGAGCATTCCAGCCTGTATGACGATTCCTCAAGGGTGTTTTGGCTTATTTATTGCCTTTACTATTGCAATATTTTTGGAGAAAAACAAAAAGCAGGATGGGGTTACCACCGACACCTTCGCTATGGGGTTTGTGCATCGCGTCGGTGCAGAACCCAGCTAAGGGCTGGAGCTGTGGTGGCCACGGTTTGCTGTCACCCTACAGCTGCCACCGCTGCAGAGGGCTGTCACCGGCTCCTTGTGCCAGCCCCTTCTCACAGCCTCCCCAGTGAGCTGGAAATAACGGGATGGCTGTCGAGGACATGGGGGTGGTCTGCTGTGATTCATCACATCCTATTTTGCACACTGGAAGGGCAAGCAGCTCCTCAAAGATGGTCTTACCCAAAAGCGATGGATGCCCTGGAGCAGAAACAGCCCTTCTGTTCGTGGTGCCCCTCCTCAGGTGGGATGGACCACCCAGACTCTCGAGCATCCTTGGTGCTGGGGCTGAGCCACTCGGGGTGAATTCTTCCTCACACCTTCACATTTAGTAATGGTTTAATAATCATTTAATAATGATTCGCATACACTCCGTGGAGCTGTGGAGCAACAATTGCCCAGTTCCTTTATCGAAAACCACATCTGGCCGGGAAAGCTTGGCTCGGCCATGGCTTTGATCTCAGCTCCCCGCGACTCCGCCGCACCAATGCTCACCACATCGCCGGCGCCGAGGCTGGGTCACGCCTCCCCGTCGTGCCGTGGCATACCTGTGACCAGGCTCTCAGTGACCTACTGTCTTTTCCCAAATCATTGTACAGGAGTGACGTCGCTATTTCCACATGACGGTGCTGCAGCGATTTCCCGCAGCTGGGTTGCTCTAGCCCCTCCGCGATGAGCAGGTATGGCTGAAGAGGATGTCTACAAGGTGGACAAAAAAATCACAAGGGGTTCCCTCATCCTCCTCCATTTAATCTGCTTCTTGAGTGCCTTCTGCCTGGTGCTGGCTCTGCCAGGCTGGCACGGGGTGAGCAGGCAGCTCCGGTTCGGCAACGGGATGGCCGCATCCTCCATGGGAGCGGATGGAGGAAGAGGGAACCTTCTCAGCAGAGGTTTCCAAAGAGATCAACCCAATGAAATCAC
This sequence comes from Nipponia nippon, assembly GCF_047370975.1. Taxonomy (NCBI): domain Eukaryota; kingdom Metazoa; phylum Chordata; class Aves; order Pelecaniformes; family Threskiornithidae; genus Nipponia; species Nipponia nippon. The sequence goes on from NW_028262302.1 coordinate 28,821,270, forward strand.
CATCCCAATCTGAGCTGAATCCGACAGCTGGCTTGGGCTAAAATGGAAAGGTTCATCCTCACCGTCCCCGAGAGCATCCCACCCATGAGGAAACGGGCATTCGCCTGTGCGGGGAGATGGCCTGGGGTCTTCACCGGCCCCACGGCCCCGGGACAGAGTTGTTGTCCTCAGCGCACGGCTTTTCTCCGGTCACAGCAGCTGACGCAGCATGAGGTTAGGAAGCACCACGGGTGCCCAGGAGCTGGGAAGCTACAGAGAAATCTTCTGCCAGACCCACAAGGATGGAGCGAGGGAGAAGCATGGCTGCAGACACGTTATTTGCAGAAAAAAAGCATGCAGGATCCGGCCTGACCCCTCGTTACACACGTCTGAGGAGCGATGTGCATATTAAAATAATCCCTTCAAAGAGACTGGTGAGGAGAGAGCACTGAAGTATTGATGAGCCAAGCTGGCACAGGCATTGATCTCAACGCGTTTGTGAATTTTATTAATAACCTTAGAGAGGGCACACAGCACCCCGGCACCACCTCACACAGACACGGCCCCCCCGCCGGCCGCCCCCCGCCAAGGCGTGAGAGCGCTGCAGCCAAGGACGAGCCGGACGGAGGTCCCCTCCTCTGGCCCCAGGCTGGGACAGCTCTTGCCCCACCGGTCTGGCTCTGCCTCTCTAAAGCCCGGAGCCTTGTCTTACACTCTTAGGGCTTTGCAAACAGAGGCACAAACAAGAAACAAGGGCAGAATTTGATGTTGCAGATAAATACCAATTAAAATAAAAAAAAAAAGAGCACGAAGCGGAGCCTCAAACGAGATTTCAGCTCTGCTTGCTCTGGGCTGTTTCAAGCAACTGCACAGGAATCCCCTCTCCATCTTTACGTCTCCCTTACACCCAGGCCAACCTCTGCTCCTGCAGAGCATCTCGGCACCCACGAGGGGCTCTCACCAATCCTGACCCAAAGCGGTCGGAGCAGCTCTGCTCTGCTGTCCTCCATGACTCTCGCCCTGATACGGATCAGAGGATTTTTGGGACTCTGCTATGAGACTTGCTGCATCTTGTTTCCAGACTGGCTTGGCTCTGCTTTCCTCACTGGGCTTTACAGGTAAACGAGATGGCTATCAACAAGGGCTTAAAATGACCCCCAGCCCTTGCTGCAGATAAGCCGGGATCTGGTGGGGAGAGCAGCGCCCAGCCCTGCACCTCCCGGGCAGGAGCTTCCAACATCGGAGTTGCTCCTGGCGAGGGGCTGGGCTGGATGCGGGGTCTGCTTTCGCCTGCCTCCTCCTCACCCCCAGGCCGGTGCAGCCTGCCTGGCTGCTGGTCCACACCAAAACCCCTCCGACCCGCGGGGAAGCCGCTTTCCCCATCCCCTTCACATTCCTGACTGACATATCTGCTAAAGAGCTCAAGCCTTGCGGAGGAGATGCAGCACGTCGGAAGAGCCATGGATCCCCAGGAAAGGTCTGTGGGCTCAGGAGGACCCAGAAACCCCCAAGACAAGCCCCTAACAAGCGATAGGACGAGAGGGAACGGCCTCAAGCTGCACCAGGGCAGGGTTAGGTTGGATATTAGGAAAAATTTCTTCACCCGAAGGGCTGTCAGGCCCTGGCCCAGGCTGCCCAGGGCAGGGGCTGAGTCCCCATCCCTGGAGGGATTTAAAAGCCGGGGAGATGTGGTGCTTAGGGCCATGGTTTAGTGGTGGGCTTGGCAGTGCTGGGGTAACGGTTGGACCTGATGATCTTCAAGGTCTCTTCCAACCTAAACAATTCTATTCTATGGTTGGATTCTATCCTATTCTAAGACCACATGCAGGACTTGACGCAGCACCAGCAGAGATGCTCCTCACCCTGTCGACTGCAGCAAGTGCCAGCTCTCCGCACCAGCAAATATTACTGAACTTCATCGTGTGTAAAGAATTTATCCTCACAAAACACCAGGAAGCCCAAACCATCCTGTTGTGGCCATTTTACGGGCAAAGAGAGAACGGCTGAATGAATCCCCTGGGAGTCTACAGTGGGATCTCCCCTCCTTGTGCTCCTGCCGTTACCATCAACTCCTCTTTCTCAAAGCAAAGGCTGCCCAGGCCCATGGGACCCCGCAAGACCTCCCCGTCCCACACACCTGGGAGTACAAGGAGGCAAAGAGAACAGGAGGAAAGAAAAAATATCAGTTATTTTCAGGATCACTTCAAAGACTGAATTTTCCTTTTTCTTTCCCTCTTTTTTCCAAAGGCACACCTCCATCTCACTTGGTTCCTCTGGAGCAAAGCTCTGCCAGCAAAGCCATGCCTGGTCCCCGTGCAGAGGCACCTGCACCTCCACTGCGGGGGACACCGCATCCCCCCCAGCTCTCCCACCACCGCAGCTGCCCCAGTGAGCAGAGCCATCGGTCTCCGTTTAGCTCTTTACTCAACCTCTTACCCCTGCACTTGTAAATCCTGGAAATGCTCATGGCGAGCAACCAGAGCGATGTCATCTGGGGCCGCTCTGACTCACCGCTGACGGACTCAAAACAGGGGGCACAGCCTAAAAAACACTGGGCAGCAGTGATTTACAGCCTGGTGCTCCGGCTGCTGATGCCCGCCAGCCCCAAGGTGACACTGCCTACGGAGGAAGAAAATTTATAGGGCCAAAGCTCTTTCCTCCCACCCCTCCGCTCTCCCAGAGGTGACACTGAGCTCACCGAGCCATGCTCGCATGATGGCCAGCCCCGGCCAGCCAGCAAGCTGGAGAGCATCCCGAAAGAGCATCTCCCACACACGGTGCCCATTGCACAAACTGGGAATAAAGGGGTACTGTGTCTGGGGCTGCGTGGGAAGGGCGGCCCCTCCTCTTCTTCCTCCCCATTTATCTGTCATTTCCAAGACAATTTCCCAGTCCCTTCCAGCTAATTATCTTTGGACTTTGAAAATTGCCCAAAAAGCCTGACAATGACAAACTCGTGGGTGAGGAGCCTGCAGTAGCTGGCCTGGCTGGAGCAGATTGAACCTTACCCTGCAAGGCCGTGCCTCCTGCTCTGGAGACCCCTGCTTGGCCCTGCATTTTTAAGCAAAATGCTGTCTTAATCGCATCCAGCTTCAGAGGGAGATGGTGGTGCATCACACATAGCTCAAATCATGACCACGGTCTATCAGCTAAAAGCAAGGTGTTACGTTTCCAGACACGTTCACCGCTCTCCTCTCCCCGTGCCATGACTCCTCCTGGGCCATATTTGAACCCTCCGTCCCCAGGGCCATGAATTACAGAGTGACGCACAAACCAGGATTGGGGACTTGGAGGGAGATTTGCAATTCAGAGCAGCCCCAAGACTGAATGAGACATCTCAGACCAGCAAATGGGAGAGGGCAAAACCTGAGACGCGGGCAGTCAGCACCAAAAATAAAATCACCCTTGGGTGCTCAACCAAGTGGATGCAAAGTGCTGAGCACCCCATCAGAGCCCCAGCCATCCACAGGGCCCTGGCCGTTCCCATGGGGCACCCCCGTCAGCCCCATGGTGGATGCAGGTGCCCCATGGGATGCTGCAGAGCTGGAGGGGACGCACGAGGGCGGGAGACCTTCTCTGAGATCAAGCTCCAGCCCCGTTGAGCAATCCCATGGGATGCTGGAGAGTTTGGGCGGATTTGGGGGTCAAAGACAGCAGCACTTGCAAGCTGGGAAACCTTCCTGACAAAACGAGGCGCCAGAAGCTCCATCTGATGGCACTTTTTTGGATTTACTGATGAAAAGATGGCTCAGAGACGGTCTGCAGGTACCCAGACGGCAAAGGATTCCTGTCAGGCGCTTCCTCCTCAGCCTTGAAGAAAATAATTGCGTGGCAAGAGCTAGGAGAGAGCAGATGACACGGGACAAATTAACTTGGGAGATAAAGTACAAGGGGCGAGCTCTAATGAGGTGAGAAGGAGGTTAGAAGTATTGACTACCACAAGTGTGAGGGACATGATAAATAGACGCACCCGTGAGAGATCTGAGGCAGGTTTTCATCCAAATACCAGCAGCGATTGCCACAGCTTGTGGTCCCCAGAGCCATCTGAGTGGTGAAAAGCTGGTCCTGTGCAGAAACCACAAACAGGAAAGAAGAGATGACAAGGGACGCTCCAAAACCCAGAATTTGTGAGGGGTTTGGGTGGGGATTTTTGCAAGGCAGATGAAGAAAAAAATAAATCACAGTAGAGAAGTCTACCCCCATCGATGCTTTTTTTGCACTGCCATGGCACCACACGGTACCACGGGCCAGCCCCGGGATGCAGAGCGGCTCTTGGAGGTGCTGGTGTCACCCTCTGTTTGGGCAGCCATGAAGCTCAGCAGAGCACCAGCTCTGAAGTCGCACAAGTGACCTGGAAAAGCGGCTGAATTCTGGTCCCGGGGAACTTCAGAGGAGGCAACAGATGCTGAACCTTCCTGTGTGATAAATATTGCAGGAGAGCTGTGATTTTCCTTTGCAGATACCTCTCCACAACGTGGGAGAGGGGACGCAGGGTGAAACAGTCCATGCATGGTTTGGAAACGGCCAAGGCACAGAGGTGTGCAGACAGGAGACACTGTAAAGACCAGGACTAGCACATGGCAGGGACCAGTGAGGGGACACCAGAGGTGTGGAGAAGTGATTTGGGGTTTCTCACAAAGCAAGAAGTAAGAGGCAGCTGGAGGAGTTATCAGGTGTCCGATTTAAAACTGACCGAAGGAGAGACTCATCTCTAAATTGTGGAATTTCCTGGGCAGGATACTGTGGAGAGCAAAAATATTCATATATGCAAAAAGGGAAAAGACAGGTCCACAAATGATAGCTCTACCAGTAGGCTTTACGCATGAGGTTCCCGGTGCAGCTTCTCCACCCCGGAATATCCTGGCGCCGCAGAGCTCGTCGATGGCCAGGCTGTGAACCTGGGGGTCTCCTAGCTGTTTGCTGCATCCCTTATTGCCAGAGAGAGGATGCTCACCTACAGGGGCTTTTTATCAGACGCAGGACATGGTTCACCTTGAACAAAAAGCCTGCTCTGTTGGTGATGGTGCTCCAAGGAAGACAAAAATTTGGGAACCAGCCTAAGATGGCCTCGAGTAGCATCACCTGAAGGAAAATGCCCAGATGATCTTGTTACAGCAGCGGACTAGACCTTTCTTGCCAGCAAGATCTGCTCTTGACTGTCCTCCCAGGCAGTGGAAAATGCTCCTGGTACCTGCTCAGAGAAACATTTTGGGTAGCCTTCCTGAGGAACAAGATCACTGATCCAGCTCTGCACTGAAGATGCTCATCCCTGTACAAATACAGAAAAGATACCCAAGAGATTTCAGCAGGAGGCACGTTCATGCCAAATGCTTAGAAAAAGCCCTAGAAATCAGGGCATATTGATGTTTTGGCTGACACCACCAACCAGGCAAGAGCTTTCCAGTGACGGACTGGTGGCATCGGAGCCAAGCCTCGACACAGGAGGAGGGCGGAAAGCTGCCCGCTCTGCCAACCTGCTGCCAAGGTTTTCAGGCCAGGAGGGATTTTTCTCTCCGTTGGAGCCAAGCGATCGTGATCTTGCATTGATAAATGGGATTTGATCCAATGCCCACGCACAAAGATAACGTGCTGGCAGAAGCCAGATCCGACGGCTCCGCAGATGCAACAGAGTGCATCAACAGGTGTCGAATTTGGGGGGAATTAAGGTCCGACACTGACAGTCATTGCTCTGTGAAATTTATGGGGCCTGTTAATGCTACACACTACGAGCAGGTCTCTTTTGGGAGAAGGTGATGAAATGAAGCCTTATGGGATGAGAGACAGAGGGTGACAAGCTCAGCTGGTTCAACAGTTTCTTTCCAAAACAAGGAAATCTCCAACTGTGATCACTTTGGTTCAATAAATAAAAAAAAAAAAAAAAGCAATTCAGCACTAGTCTGTTTTAAATGTACGTGTTAACATTGACAGTGTTAATAACAAATGTAATTATTTAAAAGCTCCTATGTATATGAGGGCAGCGAAAACTGCAGATGTCTGCAACCCTTGGGTATTCTTCTTTTACACCTGCCATTAAATCAATTGAAAGTTCCCATCTCAATATATCAGAGTTAATTACGTGCTTTTCGGCAGAGATTACTGGAAGTGGACCTTGGGTTTGTGTCACACAGCTCTGGCTAAAGGACTGTCCCATCTCCAGTGCCCGTACCAGGAGGGGGATGCAGAGCACAGGCAGGGACCAGGGTATCGGGGGGCGGATTCTGCATCACTCTGTGGCCACTTTTGCCCTGAAGGGTCTGAAGCTGCTCCTGGGCCCACAAACAGGTCACTGAGCATCTTATCCTCAGCAGGAATGGCATGGAATGGCACGGCATGGCCTATTTCAGTCGGAAGCGACCCACAGCGATCAGCTAGTCCAACTGCCTGGCCGCTTCAGGGCTGACCAAAAGTTAAAGCAAATTATTGCCAACATTGTCCAAATGCCTCTTAAACACCGGCAGGCTTGGGGCATCGGCCACCTCCCTAGGAAGCCTGTTCTCCCTGCACACCCACCGCTGCAGCAGAAGCGTAGTCATTCCTGCCCAGAAAAAAGCCCATTCCTGGTGCACTTCAGACCTGTGTCATGCGCTTTGGGGTTTTTGTTGGTTTTTTTTTTTTCCTCTGCCTTTTTTTTTTAAAAAAAACAACCAAGTTTGGAGAGTCGCAGGAAATAAAAACAAGAAATTGCTGACAAGTGTCCCACTGTAATTGAGTGAGAACACAGAGCTCAGCTCTATGGATTCCCAGAAATACGGTCCAGATGTGGCTCTCCACGGCGGTGCAGCCAAGCCACAACCCCCAAAATGACTACCCCTGCGACTGGGAAACGTCCCCAGCGCCCCTTCCAGCCACGCACGGCGACAGACGATGCCCCAGACAACACCCGGCCAAAGGCTTGAGAAAACACAGGGTTGGCAGCAGAGCCTGGAGGGGCCCTCCCAGTCCCCAACATCAAAGGTCTGCAGCAGAGGTATTGGAAGCAAAATCATTTGATCCATGCAAAGCCCACATTTCTCACCTGTGCACACGCTCGAGTTTGAAAACCCGACCCTCTACGGCTCACGTAAATCCCGACTGCCTGCAAAGCATGGGAAACTGGAAACACGTCGGTTTTGCAGCATCCTCTGCTGCAGTCGCTGTCGGGGTCTGAGCGTCAGCTCAGCCCCACTGTCACCCGCCCCATTGCGGGAGCAGGTCTCTGGACTGGCTGTCCCCAGGCTGTCCCCTGCCCCAGGACACAGCTCGGGGAGGGACGACACTGCACGCATGGCACTGGGCTGGGCTGGGAGCGTGCACCGACGGCGGCCATGCGCACAGTGAAGGGGTACGATTGCAGGCACACCTGCACACCTATGGGGAAAACCCAGTGCAGCTAAGGGCAACGGGAGGGTCAATAACTGCTCCAGTGAGTCTGTCTTCAGCTTTTCCACGCCAGAAAGTTTTGCCCTTGCAATACCTCCTGGTTATCCTTTTATACAAGACCTTGCTCTCCATCCATCACATTTGCAAAGGTGGCAATGAGCACCGATGACAACAGGGGGTGCACAGATCACAGCTGGGATGCTTTGACATCGTTGTATTATTTATGGTCAAATCCTCAGCATACACTAATTAGAAGCGTTCAGTGGCACACGGAGGCCCGCCTAGCTCACACCCTCAGTGCCTGACACCCTTTGGGATGGTTGCAATGGCACGGTGGGTCTGCAACGATCCCTGCGCTCCTGCAAAGCCAGCATTGACAGCAGCGAGAAGCTCAGAAGCAACAACAGCCTCCCACATGGGAGCAGAGTGCCTAAGACTAAAAAAAACAAAACCCAAGCCACTCACTTGGTTTCAGTTGGACTGCAATCCTCCAGTCCAGCCGTGGAGTGCAAGGGCAAGATGCAGCAAGCAATTAGCCTGGCTCTCCGGAGCCCGGGCACCGACACAGAGAGCAAAGGCTCACCAGGCAGAGGAGTGCGCAGGGCTGTTTGATTACCCTGAGAGAAGAGCCAAGCAGAAAACACTGCCTGCAGAAGTGAGAAGTGTATTTTGGTTATGACTTCCAGCACGAAGCCTGTTAGATCTGAGTTCTCTTTCCAGCTCTGTCACAGGCGCCTTGCAAAACCTCGGGCGTGACGGTTTTTCATAGAATCATGGAACGGTTTGGGTGGGAAGGGACCTCTAAAGGCCATCCAGTCCCACCCCCTGCCATGGGCAGGGACATCTTCAGCCAGAGCAGGTTGCTCAGAGCCCCGTCCAACCTGGCCTTGAATGGTTCCAGGGATGGGGCATCTCCCACCTCTCTGGGCAACCTGGGCCAGTGCTTCACCACCCTCAGCGTAAACAATTTCTTCCTTCTATCTGGTCTGAATCTACCTTCTTTTAGTTTAAAACCATCATTCCTTGTCCTATCGCTACCTCTTCCCTTCCCCGAGGTGAGGCAGTCATCTCATGCTTGCTCAGTCTTCCCCAGGAACCAACTCTCCCCACCTTTACAACAGGTTCCCCCCAGCAGCGCAGCTGAGCTGGAGGTGGCAACAAAGCCAACATAACCCTCTCTGTCCTCTGGCTGGGGAAATGACAATGGTGGGGACACTGAGAAGCCCCGCGTCCCCTCCAGCTGAGTCTCAGCTGCCCTTAGAGGTCGGAGCAAAGGCTGCGGGCTGCCACGGGGAGAGCCGAGGTCTGTATGGAGGTGGGGAAATGAATGCACCCTCCCCAGATCGCAGCCTGCATTTTCTTATCCAATATCGAACCTGAAGAACATAACCCTGGGGTTAGGGGGAAAAAAGTCCCTCCCTCCCCTCCAGTGCAAACGCAGCCTGTGAAAACCAGGTGTCTAACCAGGAAAGCTAAGCTGGTTGTCCAAACACCGTCAGGTTGGTGCAAATCACATGTTTTTGACAGATGGTCCTTTCGCCAAGAGTATTTGCCCAGCCTTGCCCTACCTGTGTGTTTTCTGCAGACAGATTGCTCTGCACATCCACGAGCCCCATGCCAGCCCACGGCGTATCTGAAGCACAGCAGCTCCGGCCGCAGAGCCCCGAGGAGCTTCTCTCATCCTTTACGGGGTGCAATGAGACATTCCCCTCTCCTCGCCGTGCGCAGTGAACCACTTCGGGAGAGAAACTTACTGAAGCCGGCAGACGTGCTTGCATTATTTAAGTTGGGAGCAAAAACATTGCCTGCCCGCCAGGCTTGCGCCGCAGCCCTCCTGCCTCCCTGACCAGTCAGCGATGTCCCCCCAGCATCACAGCTCTGCTCCGGCTGCCCAGACACCACACATCTGTATTTCTTATATTTCAAAAGGCCACTAAAATGGGCCAGTGGACACCTCTCCCATCCATCCGGGAAGAGCTGAGTTCACATTTCAATTAAACCCCCGCTCTTCAATTAAGAGCCGCAGCAGCAGGGCAGACAAAAGGGCGCTCGGGTGCTGTGATGCCCCATCACAAGTCCCTGGCCATCGGAGGCCACCCAGGGCAGGGGATGGTCCCCCCCTCCCCGCTTTCATGCAGCGGGGCTGGGAGGCGAAGCTCGAGTGTTGGGACACCACCTGGGCCACCCAACGGCGTGGCACCGTCACCCGTCTGCCACGGCAGAGCACTCAATGCAAGGCAGCGGGCTTTGCGCACGCCGGGTCTCTGGGATGGCTGATGGTTGCTCCTGGAAGCACACCCCCGGGCCAGCCCTGGGCCATCTGACCCACCGGCTTGGACGTGCTTGGCCCAGGGAATCCCTGTTTACCCATTGCTAATTTGGGCACCTGCTCCTCTCCGCCTGCCCTGACAGGTAAGGGGGTGCCTGTTTTATTTCCAAATTTACATGACCTCTTTCTCCTGGAAGACCTGCAGCTCTTGGCTCAGTATATTGAAGTTCCCAAATGAAGAGTGAGGTCTGTGAGTAACGCAGTCTCTCTCACAGCCAGATCCTTTCCCTGCACTGCTGCGTGTAGTTCCCAGGGCCTCTTTCTATGCTCTTGGTTCAAGCAAAACCTCCTGCCGCTGTTATTCCCCGGCTGGGAAGTGTTCTTCTAACCAAGAGACTTACTCCCCATACTCCCCCATACTCTGCAAGGGAGATTATCTCCAGTTGCTCTTATTCCCTTATCAATAATTCACCGTGCAGCCACGCTCCGGATAGCGCCTGTGCTGCCTGCGTAGTTTCTAAGCTCAGCACTGACTGAAAGAGCAGCCGTGAGTAATCACGTCTCCTCTGATATTGCTTATGCTCTCAGCGAAGCAGAACAAGTAACTCACACTGCAAATGAGTCATGTCCCCTGGAAGCTTCTCGTTTTAGCATCCCGTCAAGGAGAGCAGCTTTGCAGAAGGCACCTGCTAAGGACTTTACAGTAAGCCCTTGGCATCTAAATAAATAAATAAAGGGGAGATAATTAAACTCCATATTTCAATCTTATAGGAGGAGTTCATATAAAGGGACTCTTTCTCCTTCCAGAAAATCCAATACAATTAAATGATTAAAACAGAAAAGCAGACATAAAACCCAAGGAGGAGAGGCCAGACGAGCTGCTGTGAATACAGATCGCACGCTGAAGTCTTGATCAAGACGCTCACTCCCCCGTTAGAAGTACAAGCTTGTCGATGTTTACATTTATCTCTCACAGAATAACAACCGTGATGCACACAGCTCAGGATTAAAACAGCATAATTTCTTAGCGAGAGCCCATTTGACTCATTTATCCTGTACACACACATAATATACATGCACAAATGCCTCATTTCCCACTGAAGAGATGATCATCGGCGTACGTGATACGATCTCGGCACACGAGCCTGCCATCTCTGATTAAAACCTAACCATTAAGGTGATTTATGGCTCTGAAGATGCACAAGTGTCCTCTGTGACTAAATTAGGCACCGGGTGAGAGCTGAAAGATGATCTACCCCTTCCCAGTTGTCACCGGGAAGCTCCACAACCGCAGCTAGGATGAACCATCTCGGATGTCCGAGACATCTGTGCAGTCATTGACTAAACCTTTAATCTTGCGGGCTGGCTTTTCTTCAAAACACCCTGCCAGAGAACCAAGCCAACCAACGGCTGAGTGCTCCTCGATCCAGCCAGGTAGATCCGTCTCCCACGGATCTGCTGGCACGTCTCTCCCCAGGAGATGTGCCTCCCATTTCTCTATTTACCTGCATGTTTCAGCACACTGCTTCAGAAATCCTTTCATGGGAGAGTGGGGAGCATCCCTCTGCAGGACAGCAGGATGCTCTCCAGGATGGTTTGAGCAAGGCAGAGGGCAAAAGACAGAATCAGAATCATTAAGGTTGGAAAAGGTTGGAAAGGGCCTCTGAGATCATCGAGCCCAACCTGTTAACCTCACTGCCTGGCCCACCTCTAAACCATGTCCCTAAGCCCCACATCCACATGGTTTTTGAACACTTGCAGAGACTGTGACTGCACCACTGCCCTGGGCAGCCTGTGCCAGTGCCTGACCACTCCATGAAGAAGTTTTTCCTAATACCTAATCTAAATCTCCCCTGGCACAGCTTGAGGCCGTTCCCTCTCGTCCCATCGCTTGTTCCTGGGGAGAAGAGACCGACCCCCCCCGGCTCCAGCCTCCTTTCAGGCAGTTGCAGAGAGCGATGAGGGCTCCCCTCAGCCTCCTCTTCTCCAGGCTGAGCCCCCCCAGCTCCCCCAGCCGCTCCTCCCCAGCCTTGTGCTCCAGATAGGACTATGGCAGTTTAAAGAAGGCTTCTTGAGGGCAATTCCCCCTTGCATGGCCGGTGCCAGAGTAGGTAAAGCTGAAAATACAAAACCCAAAAGGTTGGCTTTTCAACTCTCCAGGCTTACTTAGCCGCCCCCCAAGCATCTCCGATAGCAGTCTGCAGCCCCGCCTGCAGCAGCGACGAGAGCCTGGGAAGATCGCTCTGCAGTGAGGCAGCCGGGTGTCGAGATCAGCCCTGGGGACGGCGTGGCCACCACCAGAGACAAGGTGCTGTTAGAGACATCAGACCTCTGGAGCCAGGCTTTTTTACCTTTGGCGGAGAATGGCCAGGGCCAGAGCCCCGTGGGTGCTCTTAGGCAACAGCAAAGCAAAACCTCCGTGCCCCCAGGCCTGCGGATACCCCATCCTCACGCAAAGCTGTGACTCACGCCTGTGCAAGCACGCGTGCAGCCGTGGGCACCAAGGCTGTCAGTCTGTTAGCCCAGACCCTTCCTATTTACTTCTAGCTGGGTGAAATTAAATGGAAAAGAAATTCAATTAAGAAGGTCTTGTCTAACACCGAGGGATCCTTCGAGTCACTCTCTGGAGCCGTTAACAGGTCTGATGGGATTAGCAGCCCCCAGCTCCCTCCCTCTCCAGCCGTCAGCTCGGGAAGCCTGCAGCCGCAGCAGGCTGAGCTCCAGCGGGGCTTTGCTGCTGGTGCAGCCGCCATAACCCCAGCCTCCAAAATGGGACTTGCTGCCCAGCTGCTTTCTGGAGCCACCGAGACTCAGTACTTAACAGCAAAAAGAGCTGCCTTCCCCTGGGCGGCGAGCAGCCACCAGGCTATGGAACCTCACACGGAGCAGCCCTCGGCAGGGCTGTCTGGCTGGAGGAGCTGCCATGCCGCTGCCCGCTCCGACACGGAGGAAGGCACAGGTTTGGGGAGCGGGCTCTTCACGGGCAGCAGTGCCTCAAGCTTTGCAACAGCCTGGGGACAAGAAGACCAAAGCATGGAGGAGACCTTTGTCCGTGTGCCAGCCAGGGACGAGGCACCGCGTCCCCACCAGCCCCACCATGAGGGTGCCGCAGGAAGGCAGGGCGGGAGATGCCCAGGGCTTACATCAAACCTCGGTGACAGCCAGGCGGGGAAAGTTTTTGCTCCCCGCCCAGTGCTCTGCTGGCTCTTCACATCCCCAGCGTCCTTTCTATGCTCAACGCAGCCTACAGCACGGGAAATTAAAGTGCCTACCAGACAGCTGGCTGCAGCAGCTTTGCTTCAGTCTCCATTTATCCAGCGACTCGGACACGGTAAGACAGGCTAATATAGAAGGAGACGCTGTGGTACCTAATACACTGCAGAAGATGACAGTAGTTTCAAACTAATGGACAACGCTAAAGACAGTGTGACCAATGCGATGAATCAGAGCTGTGCAGCTCCAGGGGAACAGAGGAGCGGGGAAAAATAAAAATCAAGGCTTATAGCTTCTAGTCCCAGGACTTGAAGGAAAGGCAGTGTCTTCTTGGGAAGGCTGAGCCCCCAGGTGCTCCCTGCGTGCAGCCCCACGGGGCAGATGGGATCTCCAGGTTGCAGGGGTTGCCCTGCCCGTGGAGCCCCGTCCCCACGCAGAAGCCACCACTCACAGCGTGAGCAGCTGAGGACCTGCACGCACCATCCCTGCGGTGCTGCTCACCTGCAAAGCGGTTTTCTTCAAGGGATCAGCGAGTGGATGCCTTATCTCACTACCCAGGCTCGGCCCTACAAGTGGCAGAAGGGATAATTAAAGCTGAGCTGTTAAAAAGCCTCCCTGGGGACTCCCTCCCTCTGAAGGGGCTGTGAAACAGCACGGGGTCCTGTTCTTTCAGGACTCCAGAGTCCTTCTTGCAGAGAAGTTAAACAGCGTCATTTCTGCCATCCCCAGCGTCACTGGCAAACCCAGTGCCCGTATCTGGCGCCCACAGAGCAGCATCTCCTTGGCTCTCGGGTGGCAGGCAGGGCGGGAGGAGATGCGAGAAGATCAGAGGTGGAAGCAGAAAGGCAAATAGTGTTTGCCAACCTTTGGGCTGGAGAGAGTACAAAACAGCACTCAGCATCAAGTGCTAGAGCACCCACAATGTGCTAGCTCCATCCTTTGCCAACAGCCTGCGGTAAAACCCGGCAGAGCTCCACGCAGCGAGCAGCCCTGGCAAAGCCCCAGGGGCTGCCCCCGTTCCATCTTTCTCTCAGCCACCCGCCTACACAGCAGATAAATCCCAGAGCGCCTACAAGAGCCTTCCTCCATCCCCAAGCGTGGCAGAGCCCCCATCCCATCTCGTCTGCAGCGCGGCCGTCCAGGCAAGCTGAACTACCCCTGCATGCTACGGGCACGGTGAGGTTAGTGCCGGTGCACACGGAGGCGAAGCACGGATCTTGGGATACCCGTGCACCCTTAGGACTGTGTTTCTGAGCATGGAAAGAAAAATGGGTACCGTGAGGGAAGAGCCGCAAGCCGCTGAGCATCCTTCACCTGGCAGAGACGTCCACTGCCGGCTTCAGCCCCGCTGCGCACCCACGGCCACGCAGGCTGGGCTTGCCCGTAGACCCAGCCCAGCGGGGAGAGCTCCGCTGCCTTTGGTGCTTTTTGGATCCCACGCAGCCAGGCTGTAAATCCCCCAGGTTGAGGACGAAACACAGTGCAGTTTAAGCACAGGAGCTACGCTGCTGTTCGTACCCTGTAACACCAGACCTCCACCCTAGAAGCCCAGACCACCTGGAGAAGGTAACAGAGAGGGGCAGCTCTTAGTGCAGGTGGGACAACACCTACCTCGATGCCATCAGCTCTACCAGCCTTGCAAGCCGTACCCCACGTCGGTGTGGGATGCTGTGGGTGCTGGCGGGGTGCCGTGGATCGGGCCCCCGAGCCCAGGGGCAGTGAGACGTGCCACCCTCCACCCCGCTCAGGGACCCTGCGGGCTGCCACTCACCATGGCAGAGGCATCGGGGCGCAGGAGAGCCGGCAGCGCTGCCAGATGGGGGCAAAGAGCCTAAAGCACCTCCAGAATGTGCTGGTGCCTTCTCTTGACCCTTTAAAAAATAAAAAAAAGAAAAGAAAATTTTAAAATCACTCAGTTAAATCAACCTAAAGACATATAAAAACCTGAAAACCAATATAAAAACATATAAAAACCTGAGTCTCCATCCCTGGAGGTATTTAAAAGAAGGGTAGATGTGGTGCTCGAGGACATGGTTTAGTGGTGGGCTTGGCAGTGATAGGTTACGGTTGGACTCGATGATCTTAAGGGTCTTTTCCAACCTAAACGATTCCATGATTCCATGAATTGATACCATTTAAAAACAGCAACCACCTCTCCTAAGCACAGTTCTCATCCCAGGGAGGGAGAAGTGCCAGAAATCAACTGGAAATTGCAGTCGATTTTCTGTGGAAGGAATTCAGCTGCTTTGCTGATAAGCAGCAATATCAATCTCTAAGCTGGAGAGGTAGATCATTAAGGGGAAATGTTTAGAGAAATTAAATCCTTTTTCCTGCTTCTTATGCTAATAGGGAAAACCAAGCTGATTTGCAGGAGGACAACATTTAGCAATATCTAATTCATCAAAGTCCCCATCTGTTCTCATTCCCATGCTGAGTTTGTCAAAAATCAGCTTTCCTTCAACCAACACCCACGTCACTTTGAACTGTAAGAGGCCGGTTCGGGAGAGATTTGTAAATAAACCACTTCTGCAAATCCAGCCAGGAAAACCAGACAGGGGAAGGGCCTGATTAATAGAAGTACATGTCAGGATTGAAGGGATTGAGGAGGGACGGCGAAGCGAAGGAGGGGACAGGGGAATGACTAGTCGGCGCAGCTGGCAAAATGACCCAGAGCAGAGGCCAGTGTAGCGTTAATGGTACCAGTATGGGGAAAGCTCCAAACCAGGATCCTGCATCTGTGCCTCTGCTGCGGTTGCTGCTCCCAGATGAAGCGGGATCTGGAAAGAGCTCCATGCCGGAGCCAGCCTGCGTGCGGGGACCAGCAAGCTCCTCCCGCAGGCCGGGGGGCTCTGGAAAAATCTCCTAAAAAATGCCTTTCTGCTCCTTACGGGAAGTGATGCTGGATGGGTTTGTTACACTACTCTGCCTATTCACAGTTATTCAAGCAAACAGATTATCAATATATTTAATTCAAGCAAAACAGACCATGGAGCAGATCTTATCTCAGAACTTGGAAATTAGGGATTTAAGTAGCAACGCTATGTTCCCATATTCTTCTTTAGGGGCAGGATTATTCCCTATGTTCCTGTATTCAATTGCTTTGGCAATTTAAACTGTGCCCACATTTTCTGCAGTATTTTCAGCAGTGGGGATGACACTTTGGAAGCAGGCAGCCCCGCATACCGTACCTGCCGTCTGGCAGAGGCCAGGCCAGGTGGGATCAGGCTGATGTGCTCCCCCAGGACCTCCGACGGCAGCGCCCTGCCTCGCCGGCAGCTCCGGCAGGGATCCCGCTGGGACACGCACACCAGGTGTAGGCACAGAGCCGATTTGGCTTACGGCATCGCAGCAAGCGGAGGGGAAAAAACCCTGACATTTTCTGCCCTAAAGACAAAACTGGTTTTTATCCTCGTTCATGGGGCAGAAAATCCAGAGAGCCGCAGCTGCAGCAGAGGCAGGAGCCCCGGGGCAGGACGGCGGCTCTGCTCTCCACCTGCCTTTTCCAGAGCCTTTCTTCCCCTCCGAGCCCTGCGCAGCCCGGCAGCCGTAGAGCCCCGGCGAGGAGCACGCACAGATGAGCCTGGCTCTCCCCGTAGCAGCCAAAACGCTGCTCTTGCCCTGGGATTCCCCCATCGCCTGCCCCATGGAGCCGGGAGCCAGCAATGGCACCAGCCACCTCCTGCCTTCCCAGGCTCCCTTCTCCACCGGCTCCGTCTTCTTGGCCAAGCACGATGTGCCGCAGAAAAAGGAGCAAGGAGCACAGGAAAGCTGGGAGGGCAAATGGCAACAGCTTTTGAGGACGCGCTTGCTTGCGTATCATGGAATCACTAAGGATGGAAAGGACCTCTGAGATCATTGAGCCCAACCTGTTAACCTCACTGCCTGGCCCACCTCTAAACCCTGCCCCTAAGCACCACATCCACACGGTTTTTGAACACTTGCAGGGACTGTGACTGCACCACTGCCCTGGGCAGCCTGTTCCAATGCCTGACCACTCTCTCCGTGAAGAAGTTCTTCCTAATACCCAACCCAAACCTGCCCTGGCGCAGCTTGAGGCCGTTCCCTCTCATCCCATCGCTTGTTCCTGGGGAGAAGAGACCGACCCCCCCCCGGCTCCAGCCTCCTTTCAGGCAGTTGCAGAGAGCGATGAGGGCTCCCCTCAGCCTCCTCTTCTCCAGGCTGAGCCCCCCCAGCTCCCCCAGCCGCTCCTCCCCAGCCTTGGGCTCCAGCCCCTGCCCCAGCCTCGCTGCCCTGCTCTGCCCACGCTCCAGCCCCTCCATGGCCGCCTTGGGGTGAGGGGCCCAGCGCTGAGCACAGGATTCGAGGGGCGGCCTCACCAGTGCCCAGCACAGGGGGACGATCCCTGCCCTGCTCCTGCTGGCCACACTATTCCTGACACAAGCCAGGATGCCATTGGCCCTCTTGGCCACCTGGGCACACTGCTGGCTCATGTTCAGCAGCTGTCGACCAGCACCCCCAGGCCCTTTCCCCCCGGGCAGCTCCCAGCCGCTCCTCCCCACGCCTGCAGCGGTGCCTGGGGTTGTTGTGCCCCAAGTGCAGGACCCGGCCCTGAGCCTGGCTGACCCTCACACAGTTGGCCTGGGCCCATCGACCCACCCTAATTACCTGCCATTGAAGACAGCATTCTCTGGCCAGCAAAGAGACGTGCCGCAGCGCTGGGGATGTGTTCTTGAGGGTGCTGCGACCCGTCTGCCTGCAGGAGCAGGTCCTCCCTGCGAGGCACGGACCCGCTGGGGATGACACCCAAAGGGCACATACATCCAGCTGGAATACGTGACGCTTTATTCTGGAGGAGAGCAAAGTCTTGCATGGAAACAGGACCAGCCAGAGCAGGTTCAGGCCATCTCCTACAAATAGAGGAGAAAGAGGTTTTTTTCTCTGCCCTGTTCAATGTTTTCTCCCAGGACTGGAAGCTCCCGTGATGATCCCAGTCACCACAAAATGAGTCCATCCGCCCGAAGCACAAAGCAGGAGTCAGACATTTTCCTTTTCTATCATTACCTCCCCATATTGCTGCAAGGTGACTTTCTGCTTCCTCCTGCTCAGTGTTAATCATTCATTTCCCAACGTCCTTTCATTTGGGAAATTCTCACCGATCGGTAACCTGCTTTTCCCATTTGTTTGGTCCCTGCCCCGTAGCCACACTACAGGCACCCACAGCATAAGGCGACCCAGCTTACTCACAGGTACGTATTGTTCCCATACCTATCGACTCCTTTGGAACAACCAAGAATATTTACATTTCGTGCTTTTGCCATCCTCTTTTAAGCTACGAAATTGCTTCAGGTCCCCCTGTAGCAGTAACATTGCCTCCAGTGGAACGCAGGTCCAAGCGATCCTACTGCAGCATCTCCATGTTGCCACCGCGTGGTCAGCTGGCTCCTTTCGCTTCCTCTCCTTTTGGCCACACAACTTCTTCCACAACTCTCTGGAGCAAAGTTAGAGCAACCCTTTGGGAGACGTGCTCCAAAGCCCTTTTTAAAAAAAAAATATTTTAAAAAAATCTATATGTACGTACCCAGAATGGAGCAGATCTCTGTTTGGAGCCTTTGAGGTTCTTAGAGCAGCGTGATGAGTGTTAGCTCTTGGTCAGCTACCTACTTATAATGGACAAAAGTGAAGAGCGATGCCCTTTTCTCCTCCCGAGGCAGGGGACCCCACCTGCGCGCTCCCCGTACAGCCCTGCAGCCAGAGCCGGCCCCAGCCTCGCCACGAGCTGAAACCCCGACTACGGCCTGGTTCCCGATTGCCTGGGCACGCAGAAGACAAAGGAGGTGTTTCCAAAAGTGACCGTAGGACATCATGGACAAGCTGAGGGACTTCAATCAGCATATCCTGCAAAAATAATCTTAAAAAAGGCGTTTTTATTATGGCTCCGACAGGGTGCTGTGCTGGCAGCTCCAGCCCAGCGAGGTCTCGCGACACCACCCCATGGTGGTTTGAGTTTTAGTCATCGCTGCAGAACTTCAGCAGAGCATCAAGACAAACAACTCTTCCCCCGGGGCCGACAGCTCCTGGCAGGGTTTGTTCTTGCCGTCTCTCGCGCTTAAGAAAACATACAGAAACCTCCAAGAAAAACTCAGCTCCCACTTGGGGGGGCCCTGGCCGGCTTCAGCCATCGCTCCCCGCTCCCGGCTGGGCTGACAACTGGCTGCGGCCTCGACGGATCTGGAAGGGGATGGATCATCCTTGTCTAGGGCTCTGACAACTGATGCACCAAACCAGACAGCTCCTTCAGAAACCTGTCACCACGCCGCCTACCACGCACATCAAACTGACTACGAACTACTGTATTTAAAAATATACCATAGCAGAGATTACACATGGATCATTCTCCCTGAACAAGAGACGTTTCGGAAATGCTTTGCTTTTATTCCTCTTCACACGGGATTTCATTAATCGGCTCTTGTGTTAGAGCATCACCACTCACAACAGATCCTTCAGCAACTCAAAACCTTTGGGAAGTTCGGCCATAGGCAGAAGCTCTAGCCCAAGGTGGACACATCAGATGTAATTTCTCACTCTGATCAGCTGGGTATATGTAGAACCCACACCAAAGCCTGCTTAATACTGAGTATTTCGTCTCAAGATATTGTTAACAAAGTCCTGTTCAAATACAAGAAAAAAAGCTCTGTATAAGACCACACTGCCTGTCCTTCCCAAATACTTGACAAGGAGATGGGGAAAAAGAGAAGGAAGCAGTTACTTACCCTTGGAGAACACTTCTCCAGTCGTCTAAGAAATCAGTCTAACAGCCAGGAAGCTTCCACAAGGGAAATGTGTGATATTTTCCCGGGAGACCCAAGGACTGCGATAGCCTACATGTAGAGACCAGCATGGCTCAGCAGGCACGGGTAAGGAAAGGCTTGGCTCAGCCATCATTCGCTCTCGGGGAGTAACGACATCACACCAAGAGCCAAACAGGTCCTCGCACCCCTCTTCCTCCTGCGGTAGAGCTTCTCCACCAGCACAGCTGTGGATCGCATCTTGCCCGTTTCTTCATACCCAGCATCTCTGGTGGCTCCGGGCTCTCCCCGTTGATCCAGAAGATCAAGGGGATTTAGGCCATCCAAAACCAGCACTTGGCCTCCTCGGGGTTTTCTTTTTTGGACAGATAAGCCTGCAATTGTAAAATAAATATGCGCTGTGGTGTGTCAGTAAAGAAGACCTCGGCTAGCCCAAGGAGGCAGGTGGAAGAGATTTACACCAGCGGTGCTAATAGCCGGGCTGAGCTTCAGTGAAACGGATCAAGCCTTGTGCGGCGACAGCAACGGGGCAAGCGGCCTTTCCTCGTCGCTGCAGTGCCTGCGCTTGTGCTGGGAACACAGCGGGGAAGGGACACCCCACCTGAACTTGACCTGTGGAAACGGCTCCTGCATCCCTGCGATTTCAGCCACGGGCAAGAAGAAATCTTTACTTTGAACGCCCCTTTCCCTTCAGTCGATAGTCTCGATACTGCAAGCGTTCGGAGGGGAGTAACCACCCCACACGCCGAGGAGTTTAAAGGAAGATCCAGAGACATAATCTTCCTGAGAAATTACCAGTCACACGAGAGGGAAAACAACGGACGTGGAGGTCCAGGCTCAGCAAAGCATACAGACCCTGGAAGGAAAAGCACAGCTAACAAATATATCTTTAATGATGATCTTGCATTGATGCGTTCTCATCTAGCATTTTTAAAACTTCATGATATAGGAGGCGTAATTTAATTTACAAATGAACCTTTTAAAAAGAGACACCCAGAAGATCTAACTGGTGTCTTTTCCCCTCTGATATTCACAGGTATTTTACAACCTGCTGTCACTTCAAGGGCATCAGCTGTCGACAAGCCCGCATCCACCGCCGCCCCTAGGCCTTGGGAAGGTGGAACTGGAAGCCCAGATGCTTCCCGTGACTTCAGCCTGAGGAGCCTGACGTGCTGGGGCAGCTAACAGAGCCCAGCGGCGGCTCCCGGCACTCCAAGGCCCGTGTGCGGCGGCTGCGCCATGAAACGGGCTCTCCGAAAGAAACGCACGGGTTCCCGCCGCCGGGAAGGTCGGGGCTGTGCTCTGCCTCACGCTCAGCCCCCACGGGGCCCCGACACCAAGCGTTCCTCTCATTATTACAATTATCGGCACCTTCTCTCTGGTCAGAGCCGTGTCGCAGCACAGAGAACTTCAGCATCCATAGGAGAGGAGCAGAAAGCAAATCCCCGTGCGCAGGCTATAGCGTTGCCAGGAATAGGGTTCTAGGGGCTTTTTGGGAGGCTGGCTTCTGTATGCAAGAGGTTAAGGTCAAATACAAGAAGTGCTACAACAGGGATACGTATATACTCAAGCACTTCACCAGATAAAGGAAATACATTTATCCCTTTCACAGATTAAAGATGGCTATTAAACATCTGATACATGCCTAAGAGCCGGCTTTCTGGATCGGCCTTGCAGTTAAGAAAATGTCTATAAGCAATGCTACATAGAAATGAAACTTGTCTCTGGGAAGTTTTGAAGAGCTCAATATGGAGAAGTGAGGAAAAAGGCCAGACCAAGGCAGAATCTCTTCTTCTAGGGAGTAACTGAAGTTGATGAAGCCCACAGCAAGACGAGGAGGTGAGCAGGGTAAAGAGAAGCTGACCTAGGAGCGGGCTGTGCGGTGTGAGCCAGAATTGCAGTCAGAACTAAAATTCAGGGGAGAGCCGAAGGGGACGCTGCTCAGGTCAAACCAAGAACTTCAGCTGATGCGGACAAGGAGGTAAGACAGCTGCAGGAGACAGATTCCCTCTGCTTTAGATAAAGAAGCCTTAAAATTAATATTGACATTGTACTTGGCTCTTTCTGAACAGTGAAGCCGTGCCACAGCGTACCGAATGTCTGCTTCCCCATCAATCCGTGTCGTAACTGAAACCATTCCAATTTCAAACCCAAACCTACGGCTGACTTCGGCAATCTGGTAAGCAGATTGCCAGCTAAGCATACAGTTGCTTTTTTGTTTCTCATCAGGCTAGTCCCGGTATCTAAATATATTCCCGTTGGACTTTTAGCTCCTTTTTTCCCCTTGGACTGGCTGTTATTTTCTGTTATACGTAATATATCGAGTGGAAGAGCAGGGAAGTTCAGCTTGCACGAGCATCCCCTGAATTCCCCAGGCAATACGCATCCCTTGCTCCTGTTGGGGAGGAACCGCGCGAGTATTACTGCACTTTCCCAGAAAACTCCAGGCGTTCAGACCGAGAGCCACGACCGTGTTCTCAACGCTCCCTCCTGAGAGGAGAGAGAGGAAAGAGCGCGGGACCAGGCCAGGCAGACTCCCGGCTGACAAGCTTTGCGCCGAGACGGCTGTCACTCAGCAGTGCTCTGAGCACACGTTCTCTGGATGCGTCTCCTCCTCAAGAAGCCTCTTGCATCTCAGAACTCGGACAATTCTGGATTAAGTTTCCCACTCCAAGATAAACGCACCGATGTTGACCCCTTCAGCTGTCGAGATGTGATATAACGGGTGTGGGTGGAAGAGGGGAGGAGCCCGGCTGTAGCTGAAACACAATTTGCATGCATTTTACGCAAATACAGAAAAAAAGTTACAAAGAACTGACTTTGAAACGTCATTTGTCAACTCCAGCCTACATTCCTTCTGCAACACAAGAGCCCGTTTTATTGCCATCGCTGTCCAAGCCTGGCGAAAGCTCCTTCCCAAACCACACAAACCAGCTAACCAAAGCGGTAAGCGGTCGACTCACGCTACCGTGAGCTGCTCAAGCCGGTCTCAACTGCAAAAACACAAGTACCTCAGCGCAGCTTTAGTTTGAAGCATTATTCAAACTTGTCTTTTCGAAAAGACTTATCAGAAATGGGTTGTTAGCTGTATGTTGCAATTTTATTTCTTCCATGGAAATAGCTGGAGTTTCGCTTCATTGCTAAACGGCAAGATACAGTCTTAAAAAAAAGACACGGACACAGGAATCCAAAGCCGGTGATTATTTTTTTACTTGAAGACTCTCTGAAACATTAAAAAAAAAAAGTATTGTTACAGTTAATTAATTCTGGAATTAGATTGGACATGCTTGGTCAAGGTGATGACAGGGAAAGGGCAGTCTGGCTTTTACAAAACTGATATTCAAGCATCATCAGTACACACAAAGGACAGGCTCCGACGCACATTTCTTACACTGCAACCTTCGCTCCGCCTCAGTAAACATCTTTGGAATAGAGATTTAAAAAAAAAAAAATATCAAGAAACTTAAATATTCACAGGACAACCCCATAACATTATTAAAAATACGAACAGCAAGATTTACAGAGACCAGCAAAGAGAGGCTGCCTATGGATCATCAAAACAGAACTTGCAGAAGTCGGGCTGACCGCAAGCACGGGTCTGCCCCGGAGGTTGGATTCCCGCAACTCGGAACACTCAGGACTAAGAGGCGGTTTTGGAATTCGGTTACTTGCCCGAGGCAGGGAGGCAGTAAGGAAAGGTAGGTGTGCAGGAGGCAAAGGCAAGGTAAATCAGTGCTAGAAGTTGTCATTAAACCCGGAGTCTAGAAGTACAGCAAGGAAAAAAAAAAAAAGGCTGGTTGTTCTTTTAAAATTAAAAGTTAGCCAAAAGTTATCAGTATATACTTTCTCTATTGCACAGTTTTAAAGTAACTGAAGAATCAGAAAACCCTGCATTTGTAACAGCTACATTTAAATATATCCCAAGTGGAGTTAGCCCATATAGTTCAGCTTTTAAAACAATTCAACACCTTTCCCCGACAACAGCATCCAGCACTTTTGTGTCCCATCTTCTCAGGCCCTCCCCAAACTAACGAAATACACCATTTATCAGAGACAGTGCTACTACTTCTCCTTAGCAAATCACAGATTTATTGCTTTATTTTACTAGTGACAAAGGCAAAGATCTAAACTTTTAGAGAATTTAAGGCAATCCCACAAGACCAACACCTTAAGGGCTTTCACGGCACACAGTCGTCTTCATTCAAACACCAGGACAAGTTCGATATCTAAAAATGACAGGAACACTCAGATTTTAACCAAAAGAACCCTTTCCAGCATCAGTTAGTATCTTCCTAACACAGCGCAGCACTAAAGTCGTAACTCATTCCAGAGCACCAATGTTCAGAAAAAGCAGAAAGGAAGGAAGGGTCAACGGAGGAGGTTCCAGGACACCTTACGGGGCTCATTCTTGCTCACCTAAGAACTTGCCTGACGATTCACTGGGACATTTGGCTAGCTGAATCACCTGGTGCCATTCAGAACACGGAGGACGAATGATCATCTATCGGATATACTTAAAACACGACTTACAAAGAAGCGTTCAAGACTGACAATGAACATGGCATATTCTTAACAGCTTTACGAGCCGATTTGCCTGCATGAGCTTGGAATATCGTTTTCCCCAATTTTCTTTTGTATCTCACAGAGCTCACTACGAGCTCCTTGTTTGATGCTCTGCCTTCTTAACAATCACTAGGAGAGCCTGGCTTTCGAGAGCCTGGCTTTCGAGAGCCTGGCTGCAGTGAAAATACCAAGAGCATTTCTGTTTGCGGTCTTAATTACTCACAACCAGGTTAGCTATTGACACAGATTTATCAACTGCCAGTCCTGCAAACCCACTCAGATGAACGATGTAAAAAAACCGCCCAAGACAACTAAAAACAAAAACAAACGAAAAAAACCCCAACCAAACCAAAAAAAACCCAGCAAGAACAGGCTTGTCAAAAAACCTAAGTGTGCTCAGCACTAGGCTACCCCTTCCCTTGCAAATACTTTGGAAATTAACTGAAAGAATATGGAAAATTCTTTACAAGCGATGCAAGATAACACTGGTCCAATGCGCGTGTGCATTCGTTTTATTTCTACACGGAGTGAAAACAAATACCATACAGAAAACAGCAGACTACAGGTTTTTAAAGAAAGTATTAGGGTATATTGTTTCAAGATGGTTTTGTGAAAAGAGAAAAGATGACTTTCTGTAAAAGAAATTAAGAAGCAGTTATTTCAACTTCAGGCCAGGTACGGCCTGACCGGATTTGCAGTAAAATTTGATTAAGCAGAAATTACTGATGATGTATTAAAAATAAGCAGAGTCCTACTGCCACTCAGCAGGATGAACGGATAGGATTTGCGCTCAGCAGAGAACCCTGCCTGTAAACTATTCCCATCTGAATCAGAGCCACTGAGACAAACGAGACTTCGTGGTGCTACTTGTCATTTTTTCTGGAGAAGAATTACTTCGCCAAGCAGCTCATAAGAGTTTTCTACAGCGTTTTCTAAAAGAAATCGAGGCAAATAGCAGGTTTCTGGTCAGCCAGAGAATCCACACTACACGGAGCGCTTGTGGTAACTTCCACCTGGGAGGAGGACGGCAAAGACAAGCTCTCTAGCTTTTGTTCAGAGGGCAACTTCTGTTCCTCTACATGAAGACAGCAACCTTCATCTCTTTGGAAGAAGAAAGATTGGGGGGTTTGTAGCACTCATTGTCATAGCAGAAAGCAGTTTTTGTCACATAAAAAGCCTGGAACGTGTCCCGTAACTGAGGGAACTTTCCCCCTCAGCGTTTCTTCAGAGAACAACTAGGTAAGATTTATACTGAGAAACCTTTTTGAATGCTTTAACAGCAAACAGGTTAGTGCATTTTCCTTGCTAATGTTCCCTAATGCAACAAGTACACTGGTTTACATTCTGTTAAAAAAAATCCCTATAGAACAAGTCATTCAAGAAGCCACATAAATTATTTCTCGGCACTTCTCTGCACACAGACAGGAGAAGTTTCAGCATTTGCAACAGCATGTTTTAGTTTGGAATACCTGATGCCAAAGATGCTTCCTTTTTTTTTTTTTTTTTTTTCTCTCTGAATTCATGAAATGCATCAATATTACCATGACAGGAGTCATTCTTCTCTTCAAGCTGAAGGATTTGACATTTAGCTCCTTCTGAGTTGGTGACTCAACCACTAATCCTGCACACAAATAAAGCTAAGATTTATCCATTGTAGCAGCAGTGTTCACTGGGCGCTGCCTCACAGCACTCGGTGAAGAGTTTCTGTCGGACACCTCTTTACCCTCCGTTTCATCATCTGAGATATCTTCCTCATCTGCTTCTTGCTCTTCATCCAGCTTTTTCAGCAGCTGAGCTGACTCTGGAGCTAGCTTTCCTTAAGGAAAAAGGAAAATACACACATAAATACCACTACCATGTGAAATACACTTTTTTTAACATCGTGAGCTAGCACAGAATTTGAATGAATTTAATCCAGGTAGCACTTTCCAGTATCAATCACTTAAGCTGCGACCTTAGGTAAAACTGTCGCTAGCATGAAGTTACCCACAGGCCAGGTATTAACAGATTACAGACTAGCTAGGCAAGGTAATATAAAACTTCCTCCGGCTTTGAAAAAAATGAATCAGGTTCCTACAAACCATAAACCAGCATTCAGATCTTCTTCCATGACTTTTTCAGATGACCTTGAAAAATTCCAGAGACTAATCCCAAATTGAATCACTTCGTATCCACAGAGAGAAAAATTCACTTTTAATACTCACTTTGCCCCTAAAACTTAGGCAAACCCCCAGCTTAGCAACACTGAGAGCTCCACTCAAAACTTTTAGTCTTATCTCTCTGCACATATGGAATTTCCTGTCTTGCAGGTATGAAAATGCTGCAAAAACATTTTTCTATCTCCTAAAAAAGTTTTTTAAAAATAGTTAGCTTTAGCTAAATACAAAATACAAAGCCACTATAAACCCTAAGGGCAAACAGCTGCAGGTAAAGCAAAGCATCAATCCCAAGTGTAAACTTCCACACTAAATCTCATGTCCTACAGACACAAGTTACATACTGATATTTATTAAATAAGATTTAGGAAACAGCTTCACTGATTTAGATGTATGCAGTGGGCTTACTTGAATGAGGGTACTGTGGTGGTCTGTGCCTTTTGGATGGACAGATACAGTCTGCTAAGAACACCATTATCTGAAACCAAAGAAAGACAAGTTTAAACCCCCAACCATCCTGCACGTCAGAAACAGGATCATTTATGTTGGAAAAGACCCTTAAGATCATCAAGTCCAACCGTTAACCCAGCACTGCCAAGTCCCTAAGTGCCACATCTCCCCGTTTTTTAAATACCTCCAGGGATGGGGACTCAGCCCCTGCCCTGGGCAGCCTGGGCCAGGGCCTGACAGCCCTTTCGGGGAAGAAGTTTTTCCTAATACCCAACCTAAACCTCCCCTGGTGCAGCTTGAGGCCGTTCCCTCTCGTCCCATCGCCTGTTCCTGGGGAGAAGAGACCGACCCCCCCGGCTCCAGCCTCCTTTCAGGCAGTTGCAGAGAGCGATGAGGGCTCCCCTCAGCCTCCTCTTCTCCAGGCTGAGCACCCCCAGCCGCTCCTCCCCAGCCTTGGGCTCCAGCCCCTGCCCCAGCCTCGCTGCCCTGCTCTGGCCACGCTCCAGCCCCTCCATGGCCGCCTTGGGGTGAGGGGCCCAGCGCTGAGCACAGCATTCGAGGGGCGGCCTCACCAGTGCCCAGCACAGGGGCACCATCACCTCCCTGGTCCTGCTGGCCACACTATTCTTGATACAAGCCAGGATGATGCCATTGGCCCTCTTGGCCACCTGGGCACACTGCTGGCTCATGTTCAGGCAGCTGTTGACCAACACCCCCAGGTCCTTTTCTGCCAGGCAGCTCCCAGCCACTCCTCCCCACGCCTGCAGCGGTGCCTGGGGTTGTTGTGACCCAAGTGCAGGACCTGGCACTGAGCCTTGTTGACCCTCACCCAGTGGCCTGGGCCCATCGCTCCAGCCTGGCCAGATCCCTCTGCAGAGCCTCACTGCCCTCCAGCAGATCAACACTCCCACCTGCAAACTGACTGAGGGTGCACTCAACCCCCTCATCCAGATCACTGATAACAATATGAAACAGAACTGGCCCCAGTGCTGAGCCCTGGGGAACACCACTTGTCACCAGCCACCAGCTGGATTTGACTCTATTCACCACCACTCTGGGCCCGGCCATCCAGCCCGTTTTTTTACCCAGCAAAGAGTACACCCGTCCAAGCCATGAGCAGCCAGGAGAATGCTATGGGAAATGGTGTCAAAGGCCTTACTAAAGCCCAAGTAGACAACATCCACAGCCTTTCCCTCATCCACTAAGTGGGTCACCTTTTCATAGAAGGAGACCAGGTCAGTCAAGCAGGACCTGCCTTTCATAAACCCATGCTGACTGGGCCCAATCCCCTGGTTGCCCCGTACGTGCTGCGTGATGGCACCCAGGATGATCTGCTCCATAACCTTCCCCGGCACCGAGGTCAGACTGACAGGCCTGTAGTTCCCAGGATCTTCCTTCTGGCCCTTCCTGTAGATGGGCATCACATTTACTAACCTCCATCCAACCGGGACCTCCCCGGTGAGCCAGGACTGCTGACAGATGATGGAGAGTGGCTTGGTGAGCACCTCTGCCAGCTCTCTCAGTGCCCTTGGGTGGATCCCATCCGGCCCCATAGACTTATGCGTGTCTAAGTGGTGCAGCAGGTCACCAACCATTTCCCCATGGATTATGGGGACTTCGTTCTGCTCCCCGTCCCTGTCTTCCAGCTCAGGGGGCCGGCTACCCCGAGAACAACTGGTCTGACTATGAAAGGCTGAAGCAAAGGAGGCATTAGTGTAATACACAGTAGTCACAAGCCGATCTGTTTCAAGTGCTTCACTTACCAGTCCCAGTATCAGTCCCGAGAACAGAGTTGCCAACGCAAAAACAGCATACGAGCCCCAGACCGGTATTCCAACATTTTCTGTTAAATACCCATGGCAGTGCTGGAAGAAAAGACAAGAGAATCATTTCAAGAATAGCTGAATACCATGTCTGTTAAGATAAAATAAAGTATAGATCTAAGCACATACCCTGATCCACATTGACAGCTGAAACAAAGCTGACATACTGCTCATCCTGAAACAAAGCAGAAAAAAGTCACTGAAAACATCTTTAAGCCAGTCGCATACCTGTAACTTCTGCTTTGCCTGACTGGTCATTATTTAGTCCCACGTTGAACAAGTTCTTGCTCATGTCTGGTTTCCCTTCTAACCACTTTGATTTTTATCTTCTGTTTTGTCTTTTACTTCAATAAACACTCATTTCCCACGAAGCTACCTTCAGTACCAACATCAGCTTGTCTAACGTTCCACATATGGACAGCTACGAATTCACAACCTTCCTTGACTTGGACCTGCTGACGTATGAATTTCAGTTATTCTCCTTTATGTTCTAAGTTATATTTGGACCAACAGTCTACGAGAAGCCAGCTCGAGCTTTATTCAAGATATTAAGAACTAAGCATCTGGAGATTTTATTAAAACAAAAAATTAACCTCGTAAAAAAATCAGGTTCTGTAAGAACTGAGAGACTGTCAGACACTTAAGTTTAGCCATATTTTACATACAAGTGAAAAAGACCAGGCTATCTGCCATGTATATCCTGCCGATTCTGACATTTCCCTGTTATTGTGAAACTGCAGCATTAAGTATTCACTACGTGCAAAGGAAAGGAGAATTTGAAACATTAAGCCAACCTAAGTTGCTAATGAGGGAGCCGTAGAAGCAGCCTGCATACTGTTTCAGTACGCACAAAAAATGGAGCTGGCACTGTACACTTCTAATAGAAAACTTATTAAACCTAAAATTAGGACCCTGTTTCACACCTTCCTTGGCATGGGCTAATACTTTGTAGGAGATCAACCACACGGTTTGAAGATTCAAATAGCATTGCTACTCGACAAAGTTAACAATGCCGAACTTCCTAGAACAGCCACAAAAAATGTAAAATTTCAGTCTGGCATAACGCTTCATAAACAGAACACTGCTACAGCGCAGTTAGCACAGCCATCGTTGCTCTGACAGAAGAAAAACCATGAACAATTGGGTTCATTTGCGTCCACCAACGGCGTCTGCAACACGCTTCATCACTCACAGTTACTCAGCTACTCTGAAACCACCACACAGCACATGCCGCAACAACTAAAAGCACTTCAAAGCCACAAAACTAGAAAGAATTCCAAAGAGCGTGATTCTTCTCAGACTAGAGCCTCCCCACTTCACTTTTCCTTCAACAAAGGAAGGTTTCCTTCACCCTTCCACTCTGCTTTTAACTGTGCTACAGATGTCTTCGTAAATGGCCAGCCCATATCTTACAGCTACGTTGCTACATTATTTTCCAGTTTTTATTGCTAATTTCCTAGAATTTAGCTGGGCAAAACATCTTTTGGCCGTATAAACAAAAGAACTTCAAGTGTCAGTAAATGACCTACAAGAGCTTAGTAAACCAATACAGCCACCTCTAACTATTTGAAGCCTTAAAGTAAGCCTTGCTCAGAAGATCTTTGCTACGCTAGCGCACACAACCCTCCCACAGCAGACGCAGGAGCATGACCACCCACCCATCACGTTCACATACTTCTTACCACCACAGAGCTGCTGCGTGAGCTGCTAGCAAGGAGGCAGCACCGGGTGCAGCACACCTAAGGACCTGTCCCAGCACGTCCTTAAAGTGCGCACATTTGACAACAATTTATTATAAAAATCATAGCAAAACTTACAGGAAAGAGGAAGGACCAAACCATGATGAAACCGGTTCAATAGATTTCCATTCCTGGTCACTGATGAAATTTATGAAATCAGTTTTCGTTCTTGCACCCTGGTATCTCCTGAACTCTCCATCTTTACAGCTGTAAAACAAAGACAAAAAAACATCTTTTATTTTAGACAGTCCAAGCATGCGGCATTTGCTTCCACTCAACATCTTCCCTCCCATCCCCTTGCCTATTTTTTTTTTAATTTTACTTTGCTTTAGATGATATTGGCTCTAAAATGTTTTCCGAAAAACTTGATTACAAGTATTTCTAGACTCTTGACTCCACGTGTATCTTGGCTAGCTTTAGGTTGCGATTCCATAAAAAGATAACCATCTTCCTAATGCACTTGCCACACAACTGTATTAAGATCAACCTACAGAGAAAAGATTGCAAAACAGAAACACCCATGAAAAGAGAATAAATAAGGCCTGAAGGGAAGAGAAAAAAACCATCTGGCACTATTGTAAGGTCAGAGCAGGTAAGACAGTGGCTGTCTCTGTGTAAAGTAATTCACATTCTTAAAGAGCACAGTAAATCTCATGTGTTTGCCCCCAAAAAAAGGAAAAAAAGAGTCCTCTCCTCCAAAAAATCCTGCTGCATTGCATACTTACTGATAGATGGTAGGAAGGGCTGTTATGATAAATCGTCCACTTAATCCTGTAAGAAAACAGTTATTTTCAGAATAGCAGAGCACTTACATAAGAAAAGGCAAGATATGTTATTATACACTGAAACAGAAACAGCTGCTCTCAGGTATCAATCTTTAATTGTGATCAAACACAAACCTGTGCATACACACAGTTTGAAAGAAGAGTTCCTGGACAAAGAGCAAGAAAATTTCTCCATGGGGAAAGAGAGATGCCCAGGGATAACCATTCTACTTGACTATTTTGGCTGTAGCTCTCCAGAGAGAGACGCTCTCCTCTCTTCCCACACAACCTGCAACCTCCAGCGCT
This sequence comes from Nipponia nippon, assembly GCF_047370975.1. Classification (NCBI taxonomy): domain Eukaryota; kingdom Metazoa; phylum Chordata; class Aves; order Pelecaniformes; family Threskiornithidae; genus Nipponia; species Nipponia nippon. The sequence continues at coordinate 28,852,658 of NW_028262302.1, forward strand.
TCCAGAAAATAATCCAAGCGAGGCAAGTTTCAAAAGTTCTTATGTGACTCTGGAAAAAAGTACTCACATGGAGAAGGTCTTTTCTACAAACCCCACACAGACACGAGGGCAATTCAGAGCAGCGAGCTTCAGCTGAGGGAGACCAGCCTGCCTGCACTCCCTTTTGGGGAGTACTGCTACAGGGAAGGCTGAAACCACATTTTTTTTCTGTGTGATGCTTAAAAAGTAAGGTCAAAAACCCCCTTGAAATCCTCCAAGTCACTTTCTAGAGAAACCCTCGTTTCATTTCTCTCTTAAGAAAGACTAGACTGCTTGGTCTGCGTACAGCAATCTGCCTTCAGAAGAGATCAGGAAGAGATCTTTATTGTTCCTACTGATTCTGCTTGTTTTCTAAAAGCAGACAGGCCGGCACCGCGCGTTCCCCGGGCCCTGGGAGGGCCGAGGGCACGGAGGCGGCCGGGAGCGCCCGGCCCTCCCCGCAGACTCTCACCCGGCTGCTCCGTGACATCCACTTTGGCAATGTTCACTTCCAGGTCCTCGCCCCACTCGGCAAACTTCTCCCATTCGGGCTGCAGGTTCTGGCAGGCGGGACACCAAGGGGCATAGCTGGGGGCGGCACAAGTCTGTCAGGAACGGGCACCGCTCGGTCCCCCGCGGCCTCAGGGCGGGCCGCCGAGAGACCCCCCGACGCACACCCCGGGCCCCGAGCGACCCCCTCCCGACTCACAACTCCACCATCCACTCGCCCTGCAGCAGCTCCCGCCACATGCCGTCCGACAGCACCTTCACAGGGCTCCGTTTCCCCAGCGCGGCCCCGCCGGCCGCCAGCGCCAGCCACAGCAGGGCGCACAGCCGCCCGCTCGCCGCCATCTTGCCCCCGCCGCGCCGGACGGCGAGCGAGAAGGGGAAGGCGGGGTCAACCGGACCACGTGTCCCCGCTGAACCCGCCCCGCGCCTCGGCGCATGCGCCCTTCACGCCGCCATGAGGGCGGGTTCTGCTGCCGCTCGTGTGGGCGGGGAAGGGGGCGGGCCCAGTGTGGGCGGCAGCCTATGGAGCGTCGAGTTGTGGGGGACTCGTGAAGGCTGGACCAATGGGGAGCGCCGGTTCCTCCGCCGCTGCCTCCCAGGGCGTCGCCCCCTCGCCGTGTCCCTCAGAGGCGGCGTGGGGCGGCGGCGGGGTGTGCTGGCTCCTCTCTTGCAGCAAACCCCGCTCCCAGCACCGCCCCGGAGGCGTGCGGGAGAGCCGCTGTTTCCCCCTGGTGCTGTGCAGGGTTTGGCATCTCCACAGGGAGCTCAGCACCTCAGCTGGATTGCGAGAGGGCCCGCGCAGGCTGCTTGCCCTCCACGCCTGATGCACGCTTCTCCCCCCACTTCCTCTCCCCCCCTGACAGCAAACAGGTGAACAAGAGCAAAAGCAGCCACAGCAAATACTACAGCTGTGTTATTTCCCTCTGCCCATTTTCCTGCCCGAGGAATGGGAGAGCGAGCTCTGGGCTCTCAGGGCAGATTGCGGCCCACAGTGAGGTGAGGAAAGTGCTGGACAGGGTCACGGCGGGAACAGATTTCCCTCGCTCCAACCCCTGCTTCCCTCTCCTGCATCTTTAGCCACTTATGGCAGAAAGTAACTTAATACTTGAGTGCTTTGTTCTCAAGCAAGTCAGGGAAAAGGTCACTGGTAAGAAGCGGACAAATCCCACATCAGTGCACTGCAGTCTATCAACACCTTAAGCTTTTCAAGGGAAGGAACCTCTTTTTCTCATACGCACATAGTTTCTCTGCCACAAAGTTTTCTCCAGCTGTCCTCTTCTCTCCTTTTCTGCCTGGATCGCTGCTTTCCCCGCACCTTTCAAAGGGGCCTTGGCCATCGTTTCATATCCCACAATTCAGGGCCTTGGCAGGTGGAGAGAGCTGGTCTGCAGCAGCCATCAGAGCAGCCCAGGAAAAAATAAATCGCCCTTTTTTTTTTTTTTTTAATTTTGGCATCTTCTCTATAGTACAACGTGTATGTTCCTTCTTGTAGAAGAACACGAAGGCATTACTAAGGACTTGATGAAGCTTGTTATTCATTGATTCAGCGTTCAGTAATAAATCACTGCTTGCAGCACTCTCCCTGCTCATTGCCATTCCATTTTAGTCATAATTTCTGAAATTTGTTATTGATAATCCAAGAATACCTCCGTTCTGTATCAGTAATGAGACGAGATGCGAAGAGCTGTCTTCGGTTCTTCAGGGTAGCAGTACACATCCTCATAATTTAAGATGCGTTGAAGGATAAGCTCATAAACAAATGTGTTGTGTTACCATGTGGAGCGGAGGTTGGGTGACTGCTTGCTTTGATCTACATCCTGGGGAAAGTGGTTAGAAGCACGATCCCGCCTTTTATTCAGGCTGAATAAGAGGATAATTAAATGTTCCTTTCTTCGGTGCGTCCAAACAGATGAGTTTGATTTCATCCATGTGCAGGTTAATAAAAGAAAAAAAACATGACGGGTACTGGCAACAAGAGAAGCAATTGCAACGCAGCCTTCGGACGACATCAGAGGAGAGGCCCACCTGGAAGGGCACGTGTGGAACTGTGAGGCAGCAAGAACGGTTTTGCCATTTAATGCCCCCAGGCTCAAGGAGGAAGGAGCTGGTAGGCATTCCCTGTCGATAAAGAGTAGCTTCAAAGGCACACCAAGCTCCCTATGGAAACAGCTTGAAAGACCCTGAAAAGTATGACTTCATACCTCCTTCGCTTGATTCCAGTAATTATTTTAAGGGTAACAACTGTTGTGAATTACTTTTTACCTCCATTATTATTACATTGACGTTGTCTTGTTTATTTGTAAAGTTTTGAGGCATTTGAGAACAAGGCGGCCTTGACGGTATCTTTTACGCATTCTTCCTCCAGCCAATCCACCCAAGGTGAATGGAGAAATGTCTGCCACATCGTTCAAGGTTCACAGTAGAATAAAGAGATTTAATAATCGAACAAACATGAGATGGCTCTGCGCAACCTTAAGAAATTAACACATCTCCTAATCATAGAATTGTCAAGGTTGGAAAAGACCCTTAAGATCATCGAGTCCAGCTGTTAACCTATCACTGCCAAGTCCATCACTATACCATGTCCTCGAGCACCACATCTATCCGTCCTTTAAATACCTCCAGGGATGGAGACTCAACCACTTCCCTGGGCAGCCTGTGCCAATGCTTGACCACCCTTTCGGTGAAGAAGTATTTCCTAATATCCAACCTAACCCTGCCCTGGCGCAGCTTGAGGCCATTCCCTCTCATCCTATCACTCGTTACTAGGGAGAGGCATATGTTGCTTTATCACTTACTTCCAGAAACGTGTGGAGCGTGGGGGGACAGCACTGGTTTAATCCATTATTCTCCACAGCCCAATCCCCTTCTTACCCTCATGCTTCCTTAGCGGTATGATACTGCTCCACGGGAGCAACGCCAGGGACTTTTATCTCCGCGAGGCTGCAGAGCTCTGTGAGTCTGATCTTGATCAACCTGAGGTGTCTCCAAGACCATCCTGGCACTGCTCCCCTCTGCTTAGTCCTGAATCTAAAGCGAGATCCTTGGGCTTCTTGGCTTTTTCCCTGTGCAGGTGGTGGGACTTATGGGCCAACACACATTAAACAAGTTTTACCATAGGTCCTTAATGTCCTCTCTTACCGCAGAGTTTGTCCACACCTCCTGGTGTACTGAAGTGAGAAAACGCACGGTCCTGCCTGCCGGAGGTGCTGTGCTAGGGTTCAAATTGAGTGATGGTGTTTGCAGGGAGGAAGAGGTTTGTCTGCTGAGGTCTGTGCTGAGAACGGTTGCCCTTACAACCAGCGTTGGCCTCCAATTGCACCACCACTCAAAGAAAAAAGTAGGATCATTGGTGAAAACTCTCCTGAGCCTCGAGGACCGCTGTGAGGCTGCCGACAGCCTTCCTTTCGGCAAACCCCGGTAACTGTCCACATCCTCCGAGAAAGCCCCAAGCGCTTCTGCAAAACACCGGCTCCGCTGGTGGGACGAAGTTCTGGTGGTGGACGTCAGAAGGTGCAAACGCCAGCTTGTAAAATCAACACCACAGTGCGGAGCCGGCGTTTTCTCACCCGGTGGGGTGAGCTCCACACTAGTGAGTGATTTTTTTCACCGATTAGTGATTTATTTTCATGTTCTTTTTCAGCGCTGCCACACAGCGGCAGAGTTGAGGCTGCTTCTACACGGGGAAGGGACTGAAGGTTCAGGAGAAAATCCTCTTCGGTTAGAAAGGCTCTCCTGCTAGGGAAACCCTGACATCTTTCAAGGTGTTAACGTGAAGGGCTTTTTCCTTGTCCAGTAATGCTCCTACTCGTGTTTTTAGGTTGTTTTTCTAAGGAGCTGAGGTAAAGGGGATTTTGTGGTCAGTCTACAGTCCTTCCCCTCAACACACAACCGCAATACTGCTCATCATTTTGGCCAAGGTTGGGCTTACAAAAATATCAAGTCTCTATACGTTTCATTAAAAGAGTTGTCCAGTTAGAGAGAGTACTACTGACGCACAGAAAGAGGCTGAAGCACCAAATTATTGTTTGACAGAGAGAAAAGGAATTATGAGTATCTTAACCACAGGGAAAGCTTCAGTCGGCAAGAACACTTGTCAGACAAGGGGACGTTCAGCCGTGAAGCACTGAGCACAGCAAACAAGGCCGATACATTCTGCTGCCCACAGAGCTGTTCGGTTTTGATACAGGATGAAAGATGATAAAGTGAAAAATGCCTGTGTAATCAAGAAATCATCCTTTTCTTGATGACATCTGTGCCTCAGAAAATCAGAGCCCACAGGTAGGAGTGGGAGTAGAAAGACTCTGCTTCCTTTGGGTTTTCTTTTGAGCTGAAAATGAAAAAAAAGAAGACCAAAACGCTTGAATGTCTCGACATTTTCCCCAAAGTTAAAGCCACGAAGATGAAGGAATTTTCCAAATTCAGCCAGTTCTATAAGTGGTCAAAAGCGTTTTAAAAAATCCAGACAAATTCACCCACTCTTTTCCTTTTTTTGCAGAATGTTAATTCATCTATATTTGAAATGTGAACAAATTGAGCCAGCTCTATTTTTGCGTATTTCCTCTTTTTTTTTTTTTTTTTTTTTAAGTACCCTTGCATGTCCTGACGATGAGCTGAACGCCAAACCAGCCAAAAGAGCAGCAGGAGCGCAGAGGCTGCCCGCCCGGGGCTGACCTTATGAAGGACCACTCGCAGATAGCAGAGTGCTGGCCAGGTAATTATTTCCCAACACGGACCAAGCCCTGCAGTCCCTGGACGAGGTACAGCATCAGAGCCCTGACCTCATTTACAGAGCCTGCATTTATGAAACACCAAAAGATTATGCAGAGAGCTTTCCTGCGTGTAATCATATGAGGCAGGAGACATGAAGTCATTGTCCTAAAGCCCAAGGTGAAATCAGGCTGACCCTGAAGGTCCCAGGCAGGCCTAGGGCTGTATTTTGTATTGCTGGAGGAAGAAAAACTGGTCCTGCCTCATTTATTTGGCTGGTTTCTGGCTTCGGCCTTTTGGAAAAGTTGGCAGTAAGAATTCCACTCAGAACAGTTTTCTGGGCTTCAGCGTCAGAAGAATTAAAGTCAAGAGCTAATTACTTTTCTGTAGCTCTGGATTTCATTCCAGGAAGACGATCCACGCGTCGACGCTTCCTCCTGCAGAACAATCCTCTATATCAGGGGAAGTAATTCAGCCCTACCTGCCTAAACTGAAGCCCACAGAGGGTGCCACTGGCTTCCCAGAAGCCAGATTGGGCTCGATGCCTGTGAACACGGCTTCGCTCTGTGCACAGTTGGGGAGGATTAGCAGGCATCCCCTCTCCACAGGGGACTTTTCCCCATCAGAAAGCACATTCCCATCCAACAGCCTAATCCTTCTGCTCCCCAGTGCCTGAGCTGCCGCAGCACAGGCTCCCAGGGACCAGAAGACCCTGTGTGAGGAGTTGGGGTTCTTGAGATCTTCAGCTTCGGCGTGAGCGAAGGGTTTCACAGCCTCAGCTTCTGCCGTCGCACAATCCGTGCTCGTCTGCGGTCTGCGTCAGCTGGTGCAAATGCTATGCGCAGCAAGGTTTGCTGCTTCTCGCTTTGGAAAACTGCTCGGAAGACCTCGGAATTACACCAGTCCTTCTTACAACCACTATCCATCAGCCTTCCCTCTATGTGCTAAGAAACTCCAGTAACTGCTAATTATTCAGTAATTAAGTGTCTCTCTAGGGTCATAATTGTAAATCTGGCCTCTCCCAGTCACTGTTTGCTCCTTAGGTAGCAGTTTTCTCAATGCAAAACCAAATTATCTTCTTTACATTTGATTGGATTACAAAATTGCTTTAAACTCTATGGAGATGATTAGGAAAAGTGTGGTTTTGCGCAATCGTTACCATGGGAACTAAAGTGGAGAGATCTTTATAAACCAAAAGTCAAACAGATTGTGTTTCAGACAATTAATATTGTCTCACATGTTTATTCATTTGCTTTAACTCGTTTGTGCACTATTCTGAAATAGTTTTTATCTCTTTTTCGGTATCAAATGCTCTGTCAAAGAGATGCTGCTGCCTCGGGGATTCACCCCTCTCTTCTCTTGCGAGCCTGCAGCCCTGGTTAGCTTCATCTTCCTCTTCTGCTTTGCCTCGTTGGTCTGGGGACATCTCTGGGGCCTTCCAGGTGGGATTTGGGTTGGGATGGGGACACACCTGTGGGGAGCAGTGTCAAAGCTCCTGTCCTGTCCGTGGAGCCCCGTGGGCTCCGGCAGACCAGGGTGCGCTGGTGGGTGAGCTGAGCCGCGCTCTGCCTCTCCTGCGCGAACCCCTCTGCTGTCTTTTCTGACACCCAGGACTGCTCAAACTGCGTTTCTTCTATTTCCACGTTTGACACTTAGGGAAGAGGAGCTGATAAACTGACCAAGTGCCCGTCGCGGTCCCTCTGTTCCCCCCTCTCTCCAAACCCTCCTCTTTCTCCAGCAACTTGACCCCATCCCGTCTCCTGATTTCTCTCTCAGCAGCCCTCAGCTCTCTCCCTAGCGTCTTGCCATCCCCGGCTCTCCCGTCACAGCACAGTCTATCGCATCTTGAAAATAATTAGCATTACGCCAGAGGCCCATTTCCCACTCCAGCAGTTTCCATTTGTCTTTCTCCCCTTCACATCCAAGATGCCAGCAGGCCATCGCTGCGCTCATCTGCCACCATACTACCAGCATCGCCCTTTGCTCTGTCCGCGCTTGCCTTCGTGCTCCCGTCACCTGCATTCACAGGCTTTCTGGGGCAAGGTTTTGTCCTCTGTTAGCACAGCACCTCTCAGAGCAGTTTTGTTGTGAGCACGCCTCCAAGAAATCATAAATAAGAAAGCAATGTCCTCATTTTCTTCCAGACCTCTGCCCAGCTCTGTGTGCAGGAGGAACTCCCCTACCAAGGGAATTCAAGATTCCTGTGTTTAAAACCAGCCGCTCCTCAGCCCCCTCCCCTGCGTGCCGCTGACCTCCGTCCCTGCACTGGATACCGCATTACTCCTGTCCTCAGGGGCTGATCTGTCACGCTGTCGTTTCAGTTCTTCACAAACACACAGTGTTTCTGTCCCCTGTCGGAGGTCCAGCAGAGAAAGCTGCGCTCAGCGTAGAAGCTGGCTGATTTTCAGACTGCTGTGCAGATCACCGGGCCGGGCCGTAACAGCTGCTAGATTAGATCCTGCTTCTTCCACCATCATACCCGTTTTCAGAAGAGCATCGTGCAGCCACGGTTTGGCAAGCTTTGACAGGACTAGCAAAAGGCATATTCCTGAGGCGAGGGTGGCCAAACTACCAAATTTCCAGTTTCTGATCAAAATCAGGGAAGAATGAGATAGCCTCACAGAAACGTGGGTGAGAATTAGCGTTGCGTGAGGCAAGCCGCCTGGTTTCCCTAGCTTCAGTCTCAGACTGCTGAACTGATTTTAGCAGAAACCTTCCAGAATATTTGTTCCGAGGCAGCTAGGTGGCCTGGCATGCATCAGCGGGCGAGATTTCAGCTCGGGAAAATGAGAAGAGACTGAAAGCAGGGGCTTGCAATGGGAAATGTTGGGCAGCCAGAAATGTTAAGTGTTGCTGTTTCCTCTGCTGATAGTATTTTGCCGCAAAAGACGCACAAACCAGAGAGTTTAGAGCAAAGCATGTATGTGTAAGGGACAGCTGGGCCCAGTACAGCCTTGCACACTCAACTGCAGAGCCAGGCACAAAATGACCATCTCCATTTATTTATGACCACCTCCAAGTATTTATTTACTCCAGAAAGACACGGGTGTAAGTCCCTGCTGTCCTGCTGGTTTTACATCGCTTTGCAGCAATCTGAAAGTTGCTCTTGGTTCCAGGAGACAGCAAATTGAAACCCATTTGCTGTATTTTAGTGACAAGAAACCTCTTGCCCTGAGGCCGGCACCGGAGTCTGCCTAAGGGTGTCCAAAGACATGCAGGGGAAAATGACATTAAAACTGTTTTCTTATAAAATGGCACTTTTGCAAGAGGAAGCGTTTTATTGTGGCCAGCGCTGCTGTGGACCTGTTCCCGGTCACCGGCCTGCGCAGCAGAGCAGACCAGTCCCAGCCTTGCGCAGGCTGTAAAGATCCAACCTGCATTTTCACTGCCGCCTCTGAGGCTGGAAGAGTTTTCCTGAATAGCTGGTGAGGAAGTAATGTTGCTTTTGAAGGCAAAAATAATTCTTTCAGATAGCCAACATAATCTGTACCAGGCCCAGCACTCCACTGCTATCAGATAATGCTGGCGAGATGCAGTTCCTGACACTCCAAAAGATTACATTGGATTATTAGATCAGATTAGATTAGATTATCTTCCTCAACATTGAGGTCAGAAGGGGAGAGGGGGAGATAGTCTGATTTTCTTCATATCCCCAGCCACCCAGGTATTCTTCATGGGGCATCACCTCACTTCTCCTCTCCTTTACATCCCTTTTTCATTTACTTCAGCTTGCCCCGCCCGAGTATTGATGCCAACCTCTTTCCAGTCGTGTCCTTGCTATTGAGATCAAACCACACCGTGCCAGGCGGTGCCACAAATAGCGTTGCAGCACCTTGAAAGCGGGACGCATTTCTGCGTTCAGAAGGAGACGGGCTGGATGGCTGTTGGCAGAAAGCCCACTACTCCTTCATTGGAAAAAGAGGTTTTATTTTTTTCTTTAAACAAGATATCTCAACTGGAGTGCTCAGCATCAAAGAATCAAGCAGAGCGGCACAGAAATAGCAGCAAGAGCATCTAATCAGGCAGAGAACAAGACTCCTGACCCTGGTGAGGCTAGCAAGGGAGACAGCGCTTCCAAAGGCATCGTGTTTGAGCACAGAGGAACATTTCTGCTTATGACTTTTCTGTTTTCCAGCAAAAAGAGAAGCACGGTGGTAGTATGGCAACAGAACAAAACCCGTTCTCCTGGAAGGAACCATCCTTATCTAGCCAAATATCTTCTCATTGCCACTGGTGGGCTCTGAAGCAGGCTCACAAGAGTATGAACAGCACATCACGATTTTGCATTTAACACCTCTCCTCCACTTCTCTCCCCGGAAAGTCCTTCTGATGGTGCTGATGGGTATTTGCTCTCCTGGGCTGGGATTAGGATGGAGCCCAAAATAAAGTCTGAGATCCAAACTCCCTGAGATTGGAAGAGTTTGGATCTCACTCTGGACTTTATTATTTACACTTTCTTTTCATGGCCACAAAAAGCCCAGATTTAGCATCCAGTCGGTCTCTAATTGCAAACCCAGCCAACAAGCCTCTGCCTCGTTCTCCTTGTTCGCTGTGGGGACCGCAATCCCAGAGGCAGGGCTCCCAACACGATCACCAGGTAGGCACAGAGCCAGGCTGGAGGGAGCTTGGACCCACAGGCTACGGTAAGGATGGACGCACTGCGTCACTCACAGGACGTCTTTTTTGTCACATTGTACTTTCCTCCACCACTCTCTGCTGTTGCCGACGGCCCGAGGGGTTACGCTGAGCTACCTGCAGAGCAAGAGCTGGCTGATCTCACGTGCCCTCTGTACATTCAAATGGAAACCTATTTGCACTAACAAAATACGGATTTATTCATCCCTTTGCAATAAAAAACCAGAGTCATTTTAGTATGCTTTCAGGGAATAATTGAGTCAATGATTCTGTAATAAGAGCTCTGCCCTCTGTTCCTCAGAGGTTGTTCTCTCTGGCACATATATCTGCATTTCTGTTGTGAAGGGCCCTGTATGACTTGCCCACACACTGCTTACCGAGGGTGCTGTAACTGCTGTGTAGGCTGATGCAAAATGTTCCTTCACCCACAGATCCCTGCCTGCCTCTGCCTTAAAATGTCATTGAGAAACCAACCGAGAAACCGTGCTTATTAGAGAAGCTGCTCTCCCAGGAGTCCGCTCCAGCACGTACCAGGTAGCAAAGGTAATGCCGGGCCAGAAAAAAGCATCCGAGAGCAAAGCATGCTCTTCTGGTAGAGCTCCTAAATCAGGGAAGATATCTGAGTGAGCATGAGGAAGCTTTCACTGCAATCATCACAAATGCTTTCTTCAGCCAGAATATGCTGAATAAAACTAAATGTCGCAGGCTGACTCAGAAACCCTGCAGGGAGGTGGTGATTATCACGCTTAAACATTTTCTTGGGCGCTTCTGGAGAGCGCTACCAGAGTCATGCTTTGGTTATCCTGGTGCGTGATGGGCTAGGAAGCGACATGCAGGTCTCCGATACCCCCAGAGACAAGCAAGCGTTTTGTGCGGCCCCAACACGGAGATGCGCAGCCGGAGGGCTTGAGAGGAGCCGGGGAGGCTGCAGTCCAATCCCATCGCTGCTGCAGGATTAGTTTGAAAAGTGCCAGGGTATTTGTTTGCCATTCAAAGGAAAAGCGTGGGGACACCTCGTTACACGCAACACACCGGCGTGCTTCTGCTGCTGAGGGTAGGACCCTCGCCCCGCAGGAGCATAAGGTGCAAGTGATGGGGGAGAGTCTGAAGGTTGAGAGCCAAACACTGGAAAAGTGGGACCCGGGGACTTCTATCAAAGCATCTAAATCAGAGGCTGAAGAGATGAGAGGGATTTTGATAAAGTGGGTGCATAAAGGAGCGGTCTTGCCTCTCATTTTCATTTATTTATGCTTTTCTCCCATGTCGACAATAGCCCAGTCTGCTCCATGCTGTGAGAATCAAAACTGAATCTTCAAACAAGCAAATAAACAGACAATAAAATACTCCCCAATGGAAGCTGTTTAATTTTCTTGGTAACATAATGCAATGCAGCGACAGCGGCGAGGCGATCTATCATTGCCACGAGGGTGAACTCCACTCTTTAGCAAAATTTATCCTAACTGCCTTCCCTTCCTCGGCAGCGCCTGAGCCGCAGCCCCATGAATCCGCCGCCTCCTGGAGGCATCTCCTGCACAGACGTGTCTCATCCCGCTCGCTACCGCGTCTTCTGCAGCAGCGTCTCCTTGCTCGTCTGCCGGTTGCGTTATGGTAATGTCAGGCTTGATCATTTCCAAGTCTTAGTCATACAGCGTTTGTTGTCTTTCAGCAGCAATATGGTGCAGATCAGTAATGTACCTACCGAGCTCTTTAAAAAGGACAATTTTGCAAGTTCAAAACAGGTATGAGCTGGCAGCAAACTCTCAACAGATAATGTGCATAATAAGGGGAGCAGCTTAAGGATGTTTTAGGAGAGAACCCAACCACCAGAAGTTCGCATGGGGAGGGCAGGCCAGGCTTGCTTTAACCAGTCGGATTTACAGGGACTGGGAAAGGAGCCGGGAAAGAAAGGATAGGCACCGTCGGCAGCAAGTCAGCCTCCCCTCCGGCGGGGCTGCTGCAGAGGAGGGGTGAACCGCGTCCCCAGGGTGGCAGGGCCGTGGTTCGAAGGGTTTCTGGGCAGAGCTGCTGTGCTTCCCATGGGACCTGCTCTCATGGGAACAAAATCGCCCTGCAAGCCCGGACAGAGGGGGCTCGAGGCAGGCAGTGCCTGCTGGATTGCAGCTGGAGACCACGGGAATGAGAAGGGGAGAGGAGGCGGCCGGGACACGGCTGTGGGAACAGCACAGGTCACAGAAGAGCCGTGGCTCAGGTGTGACGTCCCGCTTTGCACACCTTGTCACCGCCACCCATGCCCAGCCACACGCGGCTGGTCCCCTGCGCTGGCACCAGCATCAGCCAGCCCGTTGTTGGGCAGGCAAGCTCCCCACGTGTAGTGGCCACAGAGAAAATCCACCCTAATGAAATGCTTCCCTGCAGTAATTGAATTTCCACTGTAAATGAAGTCATTATGCTGATTGTCCCTGCGCTTTTGAAGACGAGACAATGCCAGCAAGTGGCAGCTCTGGCGGATGGACCCATTTACGTATCTCTGCGGCGGGGAGCCAAGCAGGGGCATTTCCCTGCACAGAAGAGCAGGGGCCGGCGTGTGCAAGGTCGAGGTGGCCACGTGGCTCCAAACACCCATGGCTCTGCTCCAAAAAATGGGCAGAGGAGAGGCCGTAAAGCAATTTGTGCAGTGGCCAGAGGACTTTCCAGGAGTGCGTCTCAGCTGTGGTGGCGTTCCTGGGCACGACGCACCCTCCCCGCCCAGGCTGAGCACCAGTCTGTGGCTGGAGAGCGGCTCGGTGAAGGGCAGGCCATGTCCGGCATCGGGAATGCAGAGGTCTCCAGCCTACAGGGATGAAAAATGGGAGAAGAAGCAGGGGAAGGGTATGTACCGAAGACGTGTGTCAACAGCAGAGGTGGGATCAGACCCGAGCTCCTCTCTGAGGTCTCCACGGAGCTTGCTGGCTTTGGAGACGCGCGCTGACCTGGTGCCATCGAGGGAAAAGAGGTGAAGGCAATTTCAGGATGCCCTGGAAACACCCACAATTCACGCTGGGGCTTGAGCAGGGCTTTGTCATCGTGGATCGATCAACAGCGCGTCTCTGCCTGTGCCGTCTCTTCTTCCTCTTGTTTTTAAGGTTCTTCAGTCACACAGAAAAATGCCACGCTATAAAAAACTCACAGAACAAAACCAAAAGCCCAAATGAAAAGAAAAATACAGGTGCGATTCCGAGGTTAGTTTTTGGGTTGGCTGTGAGCGAAATCCTGTCAGCGGGTCTGAGGAACCAGGGCTTGCTTAGCGGTGCTGCTCGGCCGAAGAGACACGCAACTGGGAGCAGAAGACAAAACACCATTTGAGACCAAGATGCCTGGTTGGACTGGGGGCAGATGAAATAAAACAAATCTAAATGAGTGATTTGAATCATCGGTGAAAGGTATAGGTTTAAACAACCGAGAAATCTCGGTTTGCACTTATTCTGTATTTAAGTGGTGTGATGCTTGTGCGGCCGCACTGTCCCTGTGGGAGCACTTGTCTGTCCTGAGCCCCTCTGGACTCGCGTTGAACCAGGCTGGCAACGGGGCCTCGCTGACGCTCCCGCAGCACCATCAGATGGCTGCATTGTGCAGCTGAGGCCAAAGACATAAAGGAGTCCAGGAAGGGATTAGAAAGACAGGCTCCTTGGTGGCTACTGAACATAATGGGCCACAAGCCGCTGCCAGCTCCGCAGGTCCCTGCTGACGGGGCGCAGCCAGGAACGGATCGGATCAGAGCTGCCTTCTCGCTTACAGCCTTTGCCCGCAGCCCCAACGGCTGGCCGCGGTTGGAGATGAGGCAGCAGGGAGCTTGGTCCCTGCTCCGAGCCCTGCGGCTGTCCTTATGTCCCCAGCCTAGGCTGGTCCCCTCTCTTCCTTGCAGAGCCCCTCTGCCCAAGCCCCTTTCCCTCCCAGAGCCGATCCCAGTGCCCAGGAAGGCAGCAGGGAGCTCGGTGCTGGCGCAGCCACATTCCCATCCTAGCTCTGGGATCACTCGCCTTCTCCCCAGCCTGCCGGGGAGTCCCCTTGCGTCCCCGTGGCCGGAGGCCAGCGGGCAGAGTGTAAACACGGCCAGCTGGCAGCCGGCAGGAGCTCCACAAACCCTGCGGCGCCCAAGGAGACAGACAATTTATTTCATCTCCAACCCAGCACTGCCAAGGACCTTGCAGATCTTGGGCAGAGCCAGGGCTCACTCCTGGGAAAGCAGCACCAGAGCGCGTGCAGAGGGAAGCAGGGCCAGCCCTGGAAAAGTGCTGCCTGGGAAATTTTAGTGTTTTAGATGAGTTTTGGGGCTGCCCAGCCCATTTTTAACACTGGAGCAACCTGGAGACAAAGGGCTGCGTCCCCGTTACTGGGGCTGCAGGAGCCGGTGGATGCCCTGCCACGGTGGGGTCCCTCCCGCAGAGCTGCCTGCCTCCCCACCATGAGGCAGATGGGATCGGGAACTGGGGCTGGACTCGAGCTGCCAAGAGGCAACGCATCGATGCCAGGAGGAGTCTTTGAAGCAATCTGGGCTCCAAGCCACTGCTGGAGCAGTGTGTCCAGGTCACGGCGTGATGAGAAGCGATGGCTGCGCGCGGTGCGCCATGTGCACGGGGAGCCTCTGTGCGACGGGGAGCAGATCTGGGGAAATCCTTGCTGGAAGGCCTTTGGGAAAGCCAAAAGTTGGGGAGACAGGGTGGTTTCTTGGAAGGGAGACTTCTTCAGAATTTGCAAACAGGTAAACAACGTACAGGTGAGGAAACACGCAGGTGCTGGGAGAACACCTGGGGAATAAATCCTACATATTGCCCTGCTGTGACAGCATCCTCTGAAGCCCTGTGCTGGTTTTGGCTGGGGTAGAGTTCATTTTCTTCCTAGTAGCCAGTATGGGGCTATGGTTTGGGTTTGTGCTGGAAACAATGTTGATAACACAGGGATGGTTTCGTTGTTGCTGAGCAGTGCTTACACACAGTCAAGGCTTTTTCTGCCTCTCACCCCACCAGCGAGGAGGCTGGGGGGCACAAGGAGCTGGGAGGGGACACGGCTGGGACAGCTGACCCCAACTGACCACAGGGATCTCCCACACCGTATGGCGTCATGCTCAGCATATAGAGCTGGGGGAAGAAGAAGGAAGGGGGGGACGTTCGAAGCGATGGCGTTTGTCTTCCCAAGTCACCATTACGCGTGATGGAGCCCTGCTTTCCTGGGGATGGCTGAGCACCTGCCTGCCGGTGGGAAGTAGTGAATGAATTCCTTGCTTCGCTTTGCTTGCGTGCCCGGCTTTTGCTTTACCTATTAAACTGTCTTTATCTCAGCCCATGAGTTTTCTCACTTTTACCCTTCCGATTCTCTCCCCCATCCCACTGGGGGGAGCAAGCGAGCGGCTGGGTGGGGCTGAGCTGCCGGCTGGGGTTAAACCACAACAAGCCCATAGCTGGAGACAAGTAACAAGCGATGGGATGAGAGGGAATGGCCTCAAGCTGCGCCAGGGCAGGTTTAGGTTGGGTATTAGGAAAAACTTCTTCACCCGAAGGGCTGTCAGGCCCTGGCCCAGGCTGCCCAGGGAAGGGGCTGAGTCCCCATCCCTGGGGGTATTTAAAAGCCGGGGAGATGTGGTGCTTAGGGCCATGGTTTAGTGGTGGCCTTGCCAGTGCTGGGGTAACGGCTGGACTCGATGATCTTAAGGGTCTTTTCCAACCTTAACGATTCTGTGATTCTATGGGCTACGTGGGCCATGGGTTGAACAGCACGGCTCTTCCTCTGATCCTATCACCCCCTTTGGTGGTGTTTGGCAGTAGAGATCCTCCAAATGGGGCTCCTAGAAGAGAACTGCTGGAAAATTCAGAGGAAAACAGAAAGCTTCATACACACGCCATCAGACAACGCAGAGGCAATGCCATCCCACTGTGTCCTTCCCTGGGGGAAGAGGTATGTGTTGGAGACCTTTTTGATCTAATAAAAACAGCGCATAATGATATCCAACGGCTAGAAGCTCAAGTATGAAAAATTCAAGCTGGAAATAAGATGCACATTTTTAAGGGAAGGTAATGAATCACTGCAACAGCTTGCCAGGGGACGGGACAAACTCTCCGTCAGGCGGAGCCTCGCAGTCGTGCCCGGCTCTCGGAGGGCGACGTTCTTCCATTGCCGCGCTGCGCCCTGCAGAACCGCTGGCCGTTGTCGGCCCATGCTCGGCAGATCAAAACTACCGCACAGCACGGTGCCGCTGCCGTAAACTCTAGGATACGTGTTTTCCAACAGAAAATGGGCCTACATCTGAGGGAAAGAGCTACAAAGCCACTACTTTTTTCATACTCTGTTTGCATAGCTGTTTCCCTGCCGCTTTTCCTGGCTCCCCACACCAGAGAGCAGGTACCAGCGTATTACCGCACACTTTGAGACCTACAGATTTGGAAATAAGGGGCTGCGTACGTCTGGCTTTGGTCCACTTCACCACCGAGACACATCTCTATTTGCTCAGTGACCCGAGATGCAAAATCATCACATCTTAATATAGCAGAACACGGGCCCAGGGAATATACTTCTATCACTGTCATTTAATTTATTCACAACAATCAGATTAATAAATGAATATATGGCGAGCCCCGTCACTGTTACCATCCACGGATATTTCTCCATGCCTGCATCTGCATGTCTGACACTTTGTTTACATGATCACCGAGATGAAAAACTCAAATTATTTGGCTTAGCATCAAGAGCAGCCTCTATTTTAGCAGCCTGCAGCGGCAGCTCCCAATGAATTTTAATAAGCCGTTAACGATGCGTGCGTGTTTTGTTGTTGTCAGCGGAAGCATGCAAAAGGACGGGGTGACACATCCTTATTGTGGGATAGGGAAGGATTAATACTCTGTTTCCCGTGCGTCCCGCGTGGCTGAGCTGCCTGCCAAGGTGGCTCAGCCCCTTTTGCCGCACGGGCGGCAGAGCTGAGTGCCGGAGCACGGGCCCTTCCCCGGGAGGGCCTGGCGGGGTGGCAGGAGCTGTGTGGTCGCCTCTCACCTTGTCCTCACAGAATCACAGAATCGTCAAGGTTGGAAAAGACCCTTAAGATCATCGAGTCCAACCGTTACCCCAGCACTGCCAAGCCCACCACTAAACCATGGCCCTAAGCACCACATCTCCCCGGCTTTTAAATACCTCCAGGGATGGGGACTCAGCCCCTGCCCTGGGCAGCCTGGGCCAGGGCCTGACAGCCCTTTCCGTGAAGAAATTTTCCTAATACCCAACCCAAACCTGCCCTGGCGCAGCTTGAGGCCGTTCCCTCTCATCCCATCGCTTGTTACCGGGGAGAAGAGACCGACCCCCCCCGGCTCCAGCCTCCTTTCAGGCAGTTGCAGAGAGCGATGAGGGCTCCCCTCAGCCTCCTCCTCTCCAGGCTGAGCCCCCCCAGCTCCCCCAGCCGCTCCTCCCCAGCCTTGGGCTCCAGCCCCTGCCCCAGCCTCGCTGCCCTGCTCTGGCCACGCTCCAGCCCCTCCATGGCCGCCTTGGGCTGAGGGGCCCAGCGCTGAGCACAGCATTCGAGGGGCGGCCTCACCAGTGCCCAGCACAGGGGCACCATCACCTCCCTGCTCCTGCTGGCCACACTGTTCCTGATACAAGCCAGGATGATGCCATTGGCCCTCTTGGCCACCTGGGCACACTGCTGGCTCATGGCTCATGTTCAGCCGTCTGTTGACCAACACCCCCAGGTCCTTTTCACACCTCTCCCATGAGGAGAGTCTGAGAGAGCTGGGGTTGTTCAGCCTGGAGGAGAGAAGGCTGCGGGGAGACCTTATTGCGGCCTTTCAGCACTTAAAGGGGGCTTCTGAGAAAGATGGGGACAGACTTTGTAGCAGGGCCTGTAGCAATAGGACAAGGGGGAACGGTTTTAAATTAAACGAAGGGAGATTCAGGCTAGATTTAAGGAAGAAATTGTTTACACTGAGGGTGGTGAGGCACTGGCCCAGGTCGCCCAGAGAGGTGGGAGATGCCCCATCCCTGGAACCATTCAAGGCCAGGCTGGACGGGGCTCTGAGCAACCTGGCCTGGCTGAAAATGTCCCTGCCCATGGCAGGGGGTGGGACTGGATGGCCTTTAGAGGTCCCTTCCCACCCAAACCATTCCGTGATTCTATGTGCAGAGATGGCAGAATTTGTCTCATGGCTGGATCAGACAGAGGCAGACCTGGAGGACTGGATTTCAAACAGAAAGGCATCCAAAAAATGGGGCTTTATTTGAACATCCTACAAGGGAAGATTTTACAGTGTAAATATTGCAGCTCTGCACCAGAGCCAGGGGACCGTAACCAGCACGTGGGGAAACGGCACATCCACACTTTGCCCCAAGCTGAGGAGCTTCTAAAAAAAAGAAGCTTTTACAACTAATTTACTAACTCGAGCAAAACGATATTTTAACCTCACTCCTTAGAAACCCTTTATGCCCTCTCCAGTGAGTGCAAAGCAACGTCCCAGCGAGTAAAGGAGGAGAGGCAGGAGCCTCGGGAGGAGCCGCTAAAAAGGGATTTGTGTGCTCTTCTGTTTTAGCAGTGCTTTAGTCAGAGCAACACGTATTCCCTGGATGTTTTTATCTGTTGCAGTTTGGGAGCGCATCTTCGGGTATCCGGCTGGCGTGACGCAGCGGCCGGCCTCCCTCAGCGGAGCCGGCCCGGACAGCCCTCGACTCAGCGATGTGCTGACGTCCCCGCCACCCGGCAGCCCCTCCGTGTCCCCTGGCTGCCCCGTGCCCTGCGGTCCCCCGCGCCGCGACAGGGACCGGGGGAGCTTGGCAAGAGTTTGGGGGGGAACCAGGAGCATTGCGTGCCCTCGCTGCCACGTGTTAGAGGACGACAGCACCTTTCCGGTGCTTGAAACCTTTGGAAGTTGCATCGTTTCCCTCTGCAGTGACCATTTTGGAGGGGAGCTTGGCAGGAGCCATCCTCCGTATCGATGGAGAAGGCTCCCCGAGAGCCTCCCTTCACTTATAAAATCCTCAGGCATATTGCCCGGGCTCAGAAGGAAGCCTGGGGAAGCACAAATGTGGCTGGAAAGAGCCACGTGTAGGAATTAAGACCAGCACCAGCGGCGTCTCTGCCATATTTCTTTACCTACAGGTTAAAGCTTCCTATGGCCGCTTGAAATTTTCCCATGAAAAGTAATTTCTCCTATAAATATAACGAACCAGTGATGCTTGGTAACTGTTGCGTGGAAGAGTTTTCTTACTTCTAGAGTAATCCTCTTTCTAAAAGGCAAACGTCTTATTTATTCCTTACTTGGATAAAGATTTTTCTTTAACATATATTATTTCCTGCTATTGCTCTGTGAGTCAGGGCACCTTATACAGGCACTGTAGGGTTGTGTCATGCTACAGCTGCTTATTTATGTAAGGGTAGATAATTACAGCCATTAATTGGGAATTAATGAATTGCATGCAATTCTCAAGCAGCTTTCTTGCTGCACAAAGGCAGAAGCACAGCTGCAATGAGCGCCAGGAGAGAAGGTCCTCACCAGGGCTACTCAGGGCTAAAGAACCACTCTAAAAATTGAATTTTAATGGCCTGTTTTGAAAGCCAGCGTAAGGGTGCTTGGAGCCATTTGATGCGGAGCTCGGCTTCCCACGGAGCCGCGCCAGACCCTGGGAAATATTTTCAAAATACAGACTAAATGAGGGCAACTTGAAAAGCCTCCCTAGCCTTTTCAAAGCCGTAAATCCTCTACGTGAAGCAGCAGGTAGGGCTGACACAGAGCATCCCGCAGCCAAATGGCCCAGCCTGGCCACCCGCTGTGGGCTTCAGCACCCTGTCCCGGTCCCTCCGCCAGGCAGCTATGGCATTTGCAGTTTAAGGAGCTGCCGGCATCCCTCCGGCAAGCCGGAGGGTGCGATGGGCACCCCGGGAGGCGGCGGCGGCAGCCAAGGGCAGCAGGATTGCGTCTGCATCCCGGAGGTGCGCCGTTCATGGATCCCGCTCTTGAGAGCACTCTTTGGGGATGCCTTGAGTTTTAAGGCTTTTTGGATGCATCTGCAGTAGCTCCTCTCTTTGCTGCCAGGGGATGGAACAAACCTTTTCTGTTTTTGCTCTATTATAACTGTTCAGATAAGCAATGAGACTCCCCTTAACTCACAGGATTTTTTCCCCCAGCCAGGCGGTATTTGCAGCGTGAGGACGTCTGCCATAAATGAGTCATTCCTGCTCCTCCTCTCTCCACTGATGTTTTCCTCCTGGCCATATGATGCGTTTTCCCTGTTAATGTCCCTCACGCTTCTCTGTTTGGGATACTTCATGCCCCGGGAGGGGGCTGGCGAGGGCAGAGGTGGGTTCCCCCTCACAGGGAGATGAGACCCAGAGCGTGGCACGGGGACATCCCTGCCACCCACCTCCTGTCCCCGGAGGCGACAAGGGTTGCAAAGCCAGCCCAGCATTGCTTGCGGGACTCCGCAGCCGGGCTGGATGTTCCCAAGCCAGCCCGGGACCGACACAGACCTCTTCCACCAGAACCGCTTGGAGATATTTAAATCCCCTCGGATCAGCTTGGGAAACCACAGCCAGGACTCCGCGGTGTTCCCGTCCCCCCCGTCGTCCCCCCCCCCCCCCCCCCCGTGTCAGTGCGAAGGTTCAGCGAAGCAGCTGCTAAACAAGCGATAAATAGGGAACTTGGGGAGCCTGTTTCCAACTGCGAATGGCAGAGCTGCAGAGGTGGCTTTGCTCCGCTTGGATGGTGCTAAATTTTCCTGAGCTCAATAGCAGAGAAGACAATGAAGATCTCAGACGCTGGGATCCTATTCTCCGACTGCCTTCGCCTCGGTAATTTTGTCTGCCCACCTCCTGCTCCTCCTCCGGCAAACCTCCGCCCCCGGGCACAGATGTAGCTGCAGCGTCCGCCAAAGAGGATTACGAGAGAAAAGGAGCTGGGAAGACACTTCTCCTGCCTTCGGCTGCGCATCCCTCCCGGGCTCATCCTGCAAAGCGGGCTGCTCCGATGGAAGCCGTTTGCACTGAGCCTTGCAGCACGACGGGAGGTGAAACATCCTCCTGTGCCCCCCAACGCCCCGCAGGGCCTTTCTGCTCCATTCCATTCCTTCCCCGGCCCCCACCGCATCCCGCCCGAGCCCACAGCCTCCATGGGGTCTTCAAGAAAACATCTCAATTCAGATCCAAGTCCCCGAAATACCAGAGGAGCTCGCTCGGGGAAGGGTCACTGTGCTCAACCCTCTTCTTTTCCCCTACGTGTTCAGCATTGACCACTGCTGGCGAAGCTCCCAGCCCAAGGTCCAGCACGTATGGCCGCTCTTATGTTCTTAAATGTACACACCTTTCCTTCAGGAGCATCCTTTCATGAAAGCCGGTCCCTCGTGTGGTCTCAGCATAAGCAGATGCTGCTCGTTTTTGATGTCCGTTGCAGACGGGATCATTTGATCTTCAGATTTCTCAGTGAAGTCAAGTCATAGCCTGCAATTTCCTTTCAGATGCATTAAGTTCCTGCATAATTTTCAATTCACTCTTGCGGCTGATGAATAGAGAAGGGTGTTCTCCATCAAAGGCAGTTTATTAAAATGCAAATAAACTTCAGACTGAAGGTCCATTTGAGCACTGAAAATCACGTACATCAACAGAGGATATTACATTTGGTCCCAAGAAGAACTGAGGAGCAGAATTTTTTTTCTGGGGGGAGCCAACATCATCCCCCATCACAAGCGCTGCCCGCCTCCTCCCACCGAGGGACCTTTATCCGTGGCTGATGGCATCGCCCCGAACTCCGGGCAGCCAGAGCTGACGTTTCCCATGCCAGGTCTCTTATCCGTCTCTTTGGAAAAGTTCAGCCAGACCAGGCCAGCCACTTTTGAGGAAGAACTAAAAGCTAAAAAGTTCAGTAAAATACCAGGTTAATGAGAATTCAGCAGTAAAAACTGTCAGTGAAAGGGAAATGTTGCAACGTTCACAAGGACCTTTTCTTGAACAGCACCTGCTTGCGCTGAGCATGGATGGGGCCTGGGAAGGTCTCCTGGAAGAGGTGGTCTCCCTGCACACCTCGAGCCTACCTGGGGCTCCCCGCACACCAAGGCCCATGGAGCCCGGAGCTGTCCTTGGCAGGATGCTCTTGCTGGAGTGGGGATTTTCCCCTCTGTCCCCTGATCTCAGCACTCCTCCACTGAAGACACCATGGAGCACCCATCCCGGATGAATGGTGGTCACCAAGCCCGCTCCCTGCTGCTGTAGTTCAGTTTCGTGGCAAAGGCTTTGGGGAAGCATGCCAGCTGACGTGCCTGGGGAGTCCCAGACCCCCAGGTGTCACCCAGGGCCACCCAAACACAATCCCTCTCCTTGGGCTTAGCCAGAGGAGACCCACCATCTCCTTGTCCCACAGGCAAGGCAGCACTCAACACCCACAGCCTTGGGGATTCAAATATGGAAGGAGCTCATGGATGCTCTGGATTCAGGAATGCAGGACGGGAAGGGTGAGCACAGCTCCTCCCCATCCGTGGCTAAAGCTGCCTGGCAGTTTTGGTACCCAACAGGCGGGAATTGGCCATGGATCGCCTTCCAGGGGAGCTGGAAGGGGCTGCTGGTGACGATGAGGAGGGAGGGAGGGAGGAAGTCACTGCAGAGCTCGGAGGGGAGCAGCCTGCAGATTCACAGCTTTCCTCCTCCATCCAACTTCAGCAGCGCCTCTGAGCAAGGCCACATCACGCCAGGGACCACCCGCGACGCTCTTGGAGCAGCACCCATTTCCCATCCCTCCAGCGGGGTGCAAGAGGATGCTGGAGGCAGGATTTCCATCTCTGCAACCTTAAAGTATCCCTCAAAACGCTGCCCGGGGCTTCCCTAGGGGATGGTTTGGTCTCAGGGGGGAGCTGAGAGCGGAATCGGGGAGGAGGGACAGGAGCTGGTGCTGGGTGTGCGATGGCCGCGGGTGCCGAGGCTGCCTGGGGAGGCAGCCGAGGGGAGGGACAGCATACGGGGCAGGATCAAACCCTATTAACCAGCTCTATTTTTAAACCCCAAATGGAGGGCTGGAAAGTGGAATCACCGCGCACAGCCCCAGCTCCTGCCGCCCCTCTGGGCACCAGCGAGGCAGGAGTGAATGCAAGGGAGCCGTGGCCAAAGCAGACCCCTCAAAGCCGTCCAGCAGCCGGTCCTGGAGGAGCCGCGGACAGAGGGAGGAGGGAGCAGGTCCCGGGTGGGCGAGCTCTGCTCTTTGCTGGGGATCCAGCGAGGTCCCTGCCCGCAGGGGACATCCCCAGCTACGAGGTGTGTCACTTGTTGATTGATGTTTCTGTGGCCATCTGCAGCCGGGGAGGCCAAAGCCGTGACCAGAATCTACCCCGGTTGCCATGGCAGCAGGGAAAAAAAACCTAAAAAAAAGGGAAAAATGCAAGTAATAGGTATGGGAGAAAGGATCTCCAAAAAAATCAAAAGCCAACAGCATCTCAGTGCCACCACAGACGTGGTGGAAGCTCCCGGGTCCCATGGGTCACGCTGGGTCACCCCGGGTACCCGAAAGCTGAGCAGCCGCTGGCTGCAGCCCTGGCTCCGTGCCGTCTTGCGGTGCGGTCAGGCGACAGCAGCGGCACCCGGTGCCATCGAGTCGCCCATCAGCACCCCGGGCACGCAGAGGAGAGGGGATGGGTCATGGATGGATGCAGAGCAGCCATGGGAGGAGGAGGAAGCCAGGAGTAGCCTTACCAGTACATCACTCTCCTTGGGGGGGAAAAAAGCCCCTTAGAGCCTTACAGGACGCCGGGATCAGGCAGAGGTGCTGCCGTGGCCCATACGCTCAGAGAAGTTCCCTTTCTTACATATGAAAACGCTTCAGCGTTTCCTTGTCCTGTCCCGATTGCTTGTACCTCGTGCTGGAGCCCAGGGGCCAGGCAGCCAGCACTCGCCATCAAAGCAGATTTGTTCCTTGCCTGGGCTTTTCCAAGGTCCAGCAGGACTAGACTGATTCATTTTAATTCTCTCCCTTTTCTTTCGTAGGTTGATTTTTTCCTGTCCTGTTCCCCACACCCCTCTGCTCCCACCTGCTCTGCATGAAGGCACCAACACAAGTCCCCAAACCCGTCATTTGGCTGGCATTTTAGCAGCCCTTTCAAATTGTATGGTTGTAGCAAGTAGGTGGTTGAAGCCTCCGTACAAACGATGCCCTTTTTGCTTTCCTGGAAAGAGCCTTCGATGTTTCTCTGCTAAAAATCAAAGCCAAAAGCAGGGGGGAAGCATGAGTTACGGGCAAGAGCCTTCAGAGCTAAGAAGAATGTCCAGCAGGTCCTGGCCCTCTACAATCCAGCCGTGCCAGGAACGGCCACGGCTGGCCGGTGCTCTCCTTGCAGCAGGAGACAGTCTTACCGGGGTGCTGTTGAACCGTGGGTAGTTATACACATATCTTGGCTGTTTGTGAGCCTGAAGTCACCTACGGTGGAGAAGACATGGAGCACCGATGTCCTGGTGTCCACCCCTTCTTCTTTCCACGGTCCAGACGTCTCCTTTCCCGCAAGCTCCTTCAGGAGGTTCAGGCTGGAGGGCTCCCGCACGGCAAAGGCAGCCTGAGCCCCGCACCTACACCCGCTCAGGATTTCCCCCACCACATCCACAACCGTCATCTCCAAACGCCCAGTCTAGGACGCCTCTGCGCCTGCCCGGGCAGCCCGTGCGCCGTACGGATGGCAGAGCTGGGCGGGAACATGCCAAAGAAGTGTCCCTGCGGCAAACTTCAGCTCTGCGCGGGGTGGCCTCGGTCCTGCCCCTGGGGACGGGGCAGGCATGTTGTAAGGGCCTGTGAACCATTTCCCACCCAGCCAAGCACGTTGCATCCACTCCGGTGCTGTATGGCCGTTAAAAATAGACAGGGAAAAAAGGGAGATTGCTCAGGGAGGGGCTGGTCCCTACCTCGGGGGACTGGCAGGTGACATCCCTGTGCCAGCTCTTGGCTACAATCACAAGGCCTTGAGGTATTTCTGCCCCGAGCAATGCCCCAGGCAAGGTGCTTACACACCTCTTCTTTCGTAAAATCCTGCTGCATTGCCAGGACAGCAAGGGCCCTCCAGGAGAGGAGTGTCAGCCCCTCACAGAGAAGGTGCAGCGAGGACAGTTCAGCTCCCATGCGATGGTGTATCAAACGACATGTCCCGTGAGATATTTTCTTTCCACATCCTCTCCTGCACAGATCAGCTGTTCACCTACTCCAGCGTCTGCTCTCACCATGTCTGAACCAGATGGGATGCACATCTTCTTCCAGCCGTGGGGCTGGGCTGGATGCCTGGGTGCTGGATCCCCTAAACGTATGGGTGGTTGGCAGTAACACCCCCAAAGAAAGATTTCCGACTTTTTTGAAGTTAACCTTGGTAGCAGAATAGCAGGAGGTCGCGATGGTGTGTAAGAGCAACACTGGACACCCATGGGCACGCACTGGGGGTCTGGGTGCTGCCCCAGGCAAGCGGCAGCCCTGCAGCCTCCCTGAGCCCAGCTGCCCCCCGGGAGGAGACACTGGTTTCTCTCCGCATCCTCCCATCGTGTTGCCCTTTTATTGAGATTAAAAATGGGATTTTGCCAGCCAGAGGTGAGTCTTCATGAGGTGTGGGCTGTCAGGGCTGGGAACATGCCTGGTTTGCTTCCCTCACATCTCCTCGGTGCTTCCACCACCTCCCTGATTCATCTGAGTGTGTCACTGCATGGCAACGGGCTTGTGGGAACACCCACGCCGCGTTATCCGTGGCAGAAGGAGAGGGAGACTTGCCGAGGAGCTGGAAGCAGCGATTCCTCTGTGGAGGGTGAGCGTGGGATCAATGCCAGCAATCCCACCCAGGGCTGGAGCTCAACCACCGCCATAGCCACCACCCCAGCCCAAAGGGGCAGCCGTGGGAGCCGTGAAGGGTCTTTCTGCCGCTGGCCTTCCCACAGCCTTCAGTTTAGGACCTCTTGGCTCAGTCAGCAAGCTCATATGGCTGCCGAAAAGACAACGGCTGTGAGAGGAACACAGATCTCCCAAGCCTATCCGAGCCTGCCTTGAAGACAGCCAGTCTTCCTGACCTGCTCCGCCGCCTGCCCCGTTTGCATGGGAGGCACGCAGCGGGTCAGACACAGCACCAGGACAGCAGCAAGGCCAGGGTAGGTACTGCCACGCCACTGCAAAATGGGGTGTTTGATCCCATCATTGCCTCTGCTGGGGTCTGGCCACCACCATGGCTTCAGGTCAGGTCAGATTCCGTCTGCCAGGGTTTGGTATCCGGCTGGCAGGACTCAGGATCTGAGGCCGGACAGCCGCGGGGAGAGTGCTGTCTCTCACAGCACCTGCCCAGGACGCCCTGCCTCTTCAGCCTTGTCTTCCTTCTGGTGAGAACCCACCTCCCGTGGCGGCTGTCCTGGAGGGGAAAACGCACAGCGGCACGAGCATCAGCAAACCCACGGTGAGGCGTGGTGGCACCTTCTGCTGACCTCGGCAGAGACAGCCCCAGCCTCTTGTCAAGTCTCTGAAGCAGGGTGAGTGTCCTGGAGTCACGGGCTTCATCTGAAGGCCACGTAGACAAACAGAAACACTCAGCACGTGGGTATCAGCCCATCTATCTCATCCCACCTAACATTAGATGTCCACCATGAAGACACCTACACCTGCGCAGGTCTCTCCCTTCCCAAGCCCCTGCCTTATTTCAGATGTCTGATTTAGGAAGAGATGAATCGAGTCCTCGGACGGAGGCAGCGGACAGGGCTGCCTCCTCCTGTGGGCTGCAAGCTGGTGAGATACCTGCACATCTGGGAGCGAGCAGCTAAAAGGCACCTCGCGTGCCCGCCGGGCCTTCCCTGCAGGCTGGCTGTCCGAGTCCACGCGGTGCTGCCACCTGCACAGGCAGATCTCCCAAAAATCCAGATTTTGCCAAGCCCTGGGTAGCGGTTTATTGAGAGAGGATGGACAACGGCACAGGTATCACGAGGGCCATGTCTCCCTTCGCATACAACACATCACAGCAGATGTTAAACAGCTCCGCGAAGCATCTAATTATCACATTAACAACATAAATATCAAAGAATACAGGGAAGCGGACTGACTACCAAAGCTGTGCAAAATGTCTAACCCAGAGACAATTTTCCCATGTAATTACTGTCATGTTAAGCGTCGTTACATAATGATTACAGATTTCAGGTCAGATACTCCATACGTCACGGAAGCATGGTGTGTTTTGACATTTATGGGAATACTTTTTATTTTTAGTTAGTTTGGTTACCATGGCAGCGAGAAAAAATCTGCACCAGACTCAGCTATACATTAGATTTTGGCCTCCCACTTGATACAGCCAAAAACTTTTCAGCTGATTTCCCCAAAATGGTCAGCCGTAAGCCGCGACGGGTGGAACAAGGCTTGAAAAGAAAATAGCCCGCACGCCGCTCTTTAACGGGGAAGCTATTCCTGAAGCCCCTCGTCAATGCTTGGATGAATGCCAGCGCTCATTAGCATATCAAGTTTTACTTATTTAGATATCTCCACGAAGCAGACTGTACTGCATGGGTTAGGAGAGGTTGAACGGGTTTAGCTCATGATGAACGAGCCACGTTCTGCTCAAAGCAAGCAGGAATTGTCTGAAAACAGGAATATCTTGCAAATACCTCGGGTCCCGTTCCTGAGCTGCACCCCGGGCGCCGCGGGAGCCGTTGGCCAGAGCTGCTGGAGATCGCCAGCGGGAACGTGACCCTGGTGCACCGTGGAAGGGTGGCTTTTATAGCTCTCCTAATTGGGAAGCAAGAATCAAAATGCCTTCCCTGCCCTCCTGAGCCTCTCAGCCATTAGCGCACCGAGAAATGACGGAGGGGCGGCTGTGATAAATAACTGCCCATCGGCGCTGCATCGCTCCCACGCTCCCTTTGATGAAATTCCTCCGGGTGCCGCGAGCTCGCCATGCTGCGGCGCCCGCTGAGCTGCAGATGGGGTTGGCTTCTAGCAACAGCGATTTAACTCCTGGAAAGCCTCCGGAGAGGGAGCACTGCAGAGGCAAAGGAAGGACCCTGGGTTGCATCTGCAGGAGTTAAGACCAGCACACTTAACCCCTTCTTCTGGCAGGGGACAGCCCGCTCTAAGGTGGCGGGAGGCGATGCAGAAAGCGGGGGGTGTAAAGCACCCGATCAGCCGCTGCAGAGGGACAGTGTTGGGGCAGAGCTGGCCCTGCCATCGGCGTCCCCAGAGATGGGAGTTTCGGATTGGGGTGTTGCTGAGGATAACCTCCCCGGTGAGAAGCAAGGATGAAACTTAATGGGAAGCCGGTCTGGTGTGTGTGTGCGCTGAGTCTCTACTGGGGGAGAAAATGATCCCATCAGCCTTCCAGTTATTTTCCAATGAAACATGGTAATTCATTGCAGACATCCCAGAATTTATCACTGCTTGACAGCTCAAGAAATCCAGGGTTGCCCTGAGCCTCCTCTGCCTCGGCCAGCACAGACCGAGTCACCCTGGGTTCGGTTCACACATGGCGGGCACCTTCCAGATCCCACCGAGAGACCCGGGGAAGGGGCTGGGAGACGAGCACTCGCCGGCAGGACCTCAGGGATGAGGGAGAAAGGCTTTTGCATGCTGAGTGACCCAAGCTGACGGTCAGGAGGCACAGAAACCTCCCCGGCACCCAGCCAGGACCCGGGTGAGATGCAAAGTGCTGGTGGAGCGGAGCAGCCCCAGGCAGGCTCCCACCCGTCCCCTCGAGCCGGCGCCCGCGTGCCTCCCCTCGCCGGTGCTTTGCTGTGCGTGTTTGGAGAGGGGCGGTTTTATTTCGTTATTGCCCAGATGCTGATTTGGCTCAGGAACAAATGGGCTGACCTGGCTCCCAGGTCCACCCGCGTTTTGAGGGGATCCACGCCCCAGGCTCTGCTTTCGAAGCACCAGCACTGCTAAGTCCTGGCACTTTCGTAGCCTCCTGCGGGCAGGCAATGCCAGGCAGGTCCTGGCCATGGTGGTGATGGCCATTCTGCCAAGACCTTTGTGCTCTCCCCCTGCTCCTCTCCTTGTAGCTCCTGCCGGGGAGTGCATGGCCACGGGCTCCTCCTTCCCTCAGCATCTCTCTTGTGGTACCCTCAGACCCCCTCAGATCCCCACTGGCTTATCTATGGTGACATCTACGTCACCTGTCCAAGGGTACCCAAGTGCCTGGCTGCCATCTTCTCCGTTGCAGCGAAGGACAAAGAGACCGGAGGCAAGGTTATATTTGCGGAACATCCCCCAAAACCAGCCTCCTGGGGGCAAACTGCCTGTGCCGGTGTTGGATGGGGTGAACTGAATGCCCACCAAGCCCCTGAGTGCTGTACCGGCACACGCACCTCCATCACTCAGATTACTGCTGGAAAACCAAACAGATTGCTTCCGCACAGCCAAAAACCCCGTGGACTGGCACGAATTCCCTGCTAGGGCTCTGCACACGTTAAGGTTCCCCATGGCAGGACCCTGCTATGGTTAAAGAAACCTTAGATCAAACTGGGAAGCCAATAAATGTCAGTGGGAGAGAGTTTCCTTTTCAACGCTGAAGCCACAAGGAACATCACATCTTCAGCACATCTTCTGAACCACTACACGTTCCCCAGCTGAGCCTTTGGGCAGCAGAGAAAGGAGGAAGAAGACAAGCTCAGCCTGTGGGAGGAAGGAGAGATTTCTCTGGTGGGATGAGTTTAATATTGCTGTTCTCCAAAATGAGTCACGGGTTGGAGAAGTGGGGCATTAATCTCAGGGGAGATGAGTAAGTGGGCAGCATGCGAAGGCAACGGTCAAAGGAGCATCACAGTTTATACTTGCAGCTTAGCTCGTCCCATGTATTAGCAACAGCTTCTGTTCAGCCTTGCTTAAAATCAGAAATTTTCCACTAGCTCCCCAGAGTAAAAGAAAAAAAAAAAGAAAAAAAAGATGTCACCTTTGAAAGTAATCAGAAAATTTAGATTTGCAGGTTTTTCAATACGTCTCGCTCTGAGGCATCATTTAAGCATTTAGGTTCTCTTTCGCAGTCCTCCCGCAGCAGTCAGACACCCCCAGGTCCTGGCGTATCGCCAGGCTGGGAGTTACTCGACGGAGCAATTTTGCCACCTTATTTTCAGAAGTGATTTTCAGAAGGTGTTGCCAGGAGGTGACGGAAAGGCAGTGCCACCCTGGGGCTCAGCCACCCGCCGATGCTCCTGGTCCCTGCCAGCGTCACTGATGAAAAGTCCTCGGAGAGGAGCAGCGGTTCTTCGACATTTGGGATTTTATCTTCACACTGTGCTACCGCTTAAGTGCTGGTTTTAATAAGGAAAGTGTGCGCTCAGCGATTGTAATTAAAGTCTGTTAAAGGGAAAAAATCATTAAATATTTAAAACGGTTACACTGTTAATGTTCTCATTAGTGTTTCTCAGGACCAGGATCTGAAGACACTCGGCTGCCCAGAGCAAGCCCCGTCACACAGCAGCCTCGGCCACCTCCACGGGTTCTTCAGAGGGGTTTAAGCGGTTACGAACCAGGGGTTTATTGAACACTACGCTGCGTGGGTGGCAATGAATAACTTTCTCGGTGTACTGGGTACGCAAGCCTAGAGACGTTGCTCATCAGCCGAAGAAGCCCCGAGTGTCATCCTTCGGGGAGCAAGGGCGAGAGGGAAGCAGTGAGATGCTGACTCCGACTGCGATTCAAGTAGCTCCCGACTCAGAGCCCGCTGAGGTCGGTGGAAAGTCTCCTCCTGATGCCAGTTCAGCCCCAAGCTCAAAAATGGGCAAATCTCCTGTGACTCGATGAGTGTTGCAGGTTCTGTGATTTGGTGGCACTCATGCCATCGCCTAGGTATGGAGGACTCCCCGGTTGCCACTTCCCAGCAGCTTTGCCTGTCTCCTACACAACAGGAAAAACTCTGACTTCTAGTGTTTTACCATTGGGAAGCTCTCCTCTAGCTCCCAAAATCCAGCTAGCCCCAGGAAACCTCATCACTATCCCAGGAAACTGCTGTTCGCTTCCAGGAGTGAGGCAACAGAGTGGTGGAAAGCAACCCGTTCTGGGCAAGGGGAGACTGGTTCTGAGAACTGGGCATCAAAACGTTCAAAAACTTGAAGGTTTGGGTACAGGCACAAAGTATTTCTTGGATGCCTCATGTTCAGGCAAGTTGGTGACAGTGAGATGAAATGGGCAAAGATGCCACCTGGGTTCAATGAAGGTCGATCATCCACAAGAATTTGGCACTTTTCCTCGAAAAGAAGAGACCTCAGTAACAAACGGGAGGTGGTTTCAACTTTCTGAGCTTCTTCAGTGCTTGGAGCAAATGATATAACCAGTAAGAAGCTCTGAACATGGTGCTGGGAAGCAGTAACTGATGGAGGCCTGGGAGTTTCAGGCCTGGGATGCTGTTGGACACCTCACCTAGCATTTCTGCTGCTGCTCTTTGTGCCAAAGATGAGGGTGACCTCAGGAAACGCGCTAACGACACAAAGCCGGGAGGTGTCATCAGTACAGAGAAGAAGCAGGATGTGTTGGAAACTCTGAATGATCTGGGGGAGTGGAATGACAGCAGGGATATGGATGCCAAGGTCATGCATGCGTGCAGGGACTAATAAACAAGGGTTTCTGCTGTCAGCCAAGAGCTCATCCATTCGAAATGACTGAGGAGAAGGAGGATCAGAGTGTATTGCTTGATTGCGGGATGAATTATGAGCTGCCAATGTCTTAAAGTCATAAAAAGGCAACTCTAATCCTAGGCTGCATCCGCTGAGGTGTTTCCAGTAGCCACAGGGGAACGGGAGCGTTCCTGCGCAAAGGGCCGGCGATGCCCCATGTAGCTGACGCCGTACCACGCGTGGTACCTCCAGGCACGAGGGGAGAACACATTTCCAAAGCCTGAAGCGGGTTTCCCACATGGTAGTGGAAGATCATCTGCTTGCGCCGGACACCCGAGGCCTCTCCAGCAGCACGGGGACACCTCTGGGAAGGCCCTGGGGCACCCCCGCCACGTCCCAACCCCCTCCTCTCAGGAGGGGAGCCCCGAGCCCTCGTCCACTCTCTGATTTATCTCTTCAAGGTGTTACAGGAGCGCAATGCCTAAAGGAGGCTACGGAGCTCTTTGTCCCGGCTCATTCCTCTCTTTTATTTATTAGCTCTAGCCCAGCTCAGGGCCTCATAAATCAACCCAAACTCACCCTCCCAGCTACCCATTACCTGCACACAGGCGCCTGTGCGCTGGCACGCTTTTGTCTGTCCAGTCCACCTCTCCCCTTGAATCCCACCCCAGACCTGAGGACCCTGTGCGGCACAGGGGAGCGAAGGTGGGAGCCAGACAATCTATCACCTTCCCGAGACCCTGCCGGCAACCCACCGGCGGGGAGATCTCAGCCCTGGCGGGTGGAGATCGATCGGCATCGCAGAGATGATGCCGGCAGATTAATTAGCGACAGACAGCCTTCAGCTTCGTGTCCCACTGCTCCTCGCTACAGTCTGAGATGTGAATGCTATTGATTTCCCGAGTCCCGCCTTCCCTCTGCCCTGTAATCCTTTTGCTGGTGGGGATCTCAGCAGAAAAATTTGTGGTGGATATGTGTTTGCACATACACATGCATAAATATCAAGCAGTGGAGGTTTAAGAAACCGCTGTTGCCCAAAGCAAGTGAACTTTAGGTTATTTGTCATCAAGATAATATTAACAAGAAGAAAATATTTAGTTGTTAAAGTGGAAGAAACAGCCCCTGCCTCCCAAGGAGGATTCCCAGCCCTCCCTGCCCAGGAGCCCGGCATTCCCCGCGGGTCTCACTGGGGTGGGCCTGGGACCTGCTCCCAGCTGTGAGCCTCCACCTTTGTGTCACCACCACCACCAGCTTCATCCCACGGGGATTTCACGAAACAAAGCACTGCAGAATTTCCATGGAGAAATGCAAAGGTTCGGATGTTTTGTCCCAGTTTGTGATGAAGATTTTCCCTTCCCCGAGATAACTCCAGAATGTGACGCTTGATTTGTCCAGTTCTAGGCAAGTCCTGGTCGTTACCCCAACCCTTACCTCCATCCTGCCAGGGAACTGGGGGAACCAGGGGCTCTCATGTTCTCCGTATCTTTTCCCCTTTCAACTCATGGTCCCTCATGGCCGTCGCAACATTTGCCTGTCTCCTCTCTCCTCATACTCATATTTCTCAAGCCAAGGAATGTCGCGGGGGCACAGCTGGTGGGCGCCAGGAGCCAAAGGAGGTGGCTGGGATGGAGGGGGATGTAGGAGCAGGTCCTGACACCGTGGGCCACCTCCACCCCTTGTGTCACCCCCCAATTACTGTGGTTTTCCAATCGGTTCAACTGAACTGCAGTGGTGTTGCGACCTTTTTGGGGGGAAACACCCCATATACAATTCAAACAGCATCACCCACCACCCCATCTCGCTCCTGTCGATATCTCCAAGCTTGATCCTGATTTCTAATCTGCATTTCCAGCAGATGCAGCAAACACACCTGCAGGCTGGCGGGGCGCAGAGGGAAACGGCCAGGAGCAGGCAATTGATGTTGCTGATACCAGTCCTTCTCATTATTAGGAATCACCAAGGGGATGCAACAGCGCTTACACAGAGTCCCAAGGACTTTGATTTATCTCAGCCCAGCGGTGTCTTCTGCATCCCCCAGAGCAGAGACTGGTTGCAACAGAAATGGAGATGCACCATGTGGGAGCCGGGGCCGCTTCCAAAGCTGAGGCTCCTGGCAAGAGGCACATCAGAAAAGCAAGAGCCAGCTTAGAACGAGAGGACTTCTTGATCCTTTAACTTGTAATCGCTGATCACAGCAACATTAGACAAATGAATGTTGAAGCTGGGTCAAGTAATTATTGCGGGTTCATAGCTGCACGCCGCAGAGTTCTCCGGGCAGTAACATGTCTGACAATTGTAAATAATACGCAGCCAGAGCACGGGGCTGCTTGCCTCTTGCTGAGATGGAAGTGAAGGCACACGCTGCTGCGCCAAGAAAAAAACAGCTAAATGTTTATGGCCAAGGGTTGCTTCCAAACGCACTGGCTGCATTCCTCTTTGTAGGGCTTTTTGCTGCCTGTTTACACGATCACTACGGCAGAAATGGCATCAGACACCTGCCAGGGTGAAAAATGGCCACGGGAAACAAGAGGCAGAGCAAACAAGGAATGATGGTTTTACTTCGGCAAAAGGGCAGCTAGAGGAATGAGAGCAGGGAAAAAAATGACCAACTCTGAGCAGACACCAAAAGGGAGCAAATGAGGAACGCTCAGCGGAGTTCAGGGGAAGCCACGGTGCCGGTGGTTGGTACGGAGCCAGCAGGAGCCTGGAGAAGCAGAAAGGAACTGCACAGAGCAAAAGAGAGACACACTCGGGAAATCTTTTTCTCCTTATCACTTGTCCCTCCTTATCAGGCTGAGAAATGGCGGTGCCTTCCGTGTGCATCTCGGCTCTTGGGCTTCTCCCCCTTCTGAATACCAATGTGGGAGCTTGAAATTGGACCTGCTCACTGCACCCCGGGAGCTGCTCGAACCCATGAGGGGATGGAAGGAGCCTCTCAGTGCCCCTGCCCAAAGCCGTGCCTGCGAAGGATGGGGCCTTTCAAGGCTAAACCTTATCAATCCCACTCGAATCTCTTCAGTGCCTACCCAGCAGGGTAGGGAGCGATGCGATGCTCCAGTGGGATCCCACTCCTCCGCTTCCCTGCTGTCCATCCCTGTGCTCGCCCACGCAGCACCACTGCTCAGGCTCAGCGGTCCCACGCTGCAAAGTCACCCATGTCCCTGCAGACAAACGGCCAACGAATGGCTCCTCAAGAAGGGGTTAGGTAGCCCTCTGTCAGGGGCACGCAATCCTTGAGCAGGGGACAGACAGCCGCGGGGTGTCCCCCGGTACTGCTGCCATCTCCCCGCCACGGAAACGGGTGCGCCCAAGAGCGGTGGCAAGTGCACTATGTGGTTTGACTGTTTCAGAAAATAACCTTGGTTTCTGGGGTGGTGGGATCCCTACCAGTCCCCAGCGCTGTGGACGTGCACGTACAAGCAGCCGGAGGAAAGAGCACCGGTGACTGTCCCATTTTGTCTGGATGTTTCCAGCGCCAAGCAGATCACTGCCTCTCTGGGATGGTGTGAGATCATCCCCAGCAGTGGGGACCGTCGCACACTGTGTCAGGGCTCTGAGGGTGCTTAATTGCCCTGACGAGCCTCACCGGGGGCTCCCTGACCCATCTGCCCAGGGTCCCGGAGCTCCAGCTAAGCTCAGGTCTTGGCCCTTGGCCCCAAACTGGCCAAACCCTCAGTCACAGGGGCCTGTCAGCATCCAGCCCTCACCCTCTCACCGTTACTGGGGAGTTGCTGTCAACCTGCCTCAGTTTCCCCACCTTTGCCACCAATCCCCCTGTGTCACCCCACGGCTTAGCTGTTGAGCATCAGGATCCCGGAGCCAGTCTCCCCGCACCCTCAGGGACTGCCCGTGAATGGTAGCAAGGGCTCAACCTTTCCTCTGGGCCAGGGCCCCGTGCCCCACATATGGGATCAGAAGCCATCCTTCTTCAGCCCCTCCCTGCCCCCACGCTGCCTTCGCAGAGACCCTGCAGCCCCTCTGAGCTCCAGCTTCAAGGCTCCTCTCCCAAGAGAGGTCCAAAGACACCGTCACGGGAGGCACAGAGCAACTGCGCCAGCGGGCAGCCCCGAACGCCTGCACAGAGAGAGGGAAATGAGAGAGAATACAGAGACGTTCCAAGTAATCTTATTTTTCCATTGGCTGAAAAGGAACCGCTATGCTGCACTGCACGTTGCCAGGATATTTTAAAGACCTTAGACAACCTTCAGAGTAAGCACGGTTGCCGAGCCGGCGGCAGGAGACCCGCCAGGCCCCCTCCCCGCTCTCCAGCGGCAGAGCGGCACCCCACGGGGGGTCCCAGGCTCAGGGACCCCTGCACCCCGGCCCACCCAGCCCTGCCTGCGCCCCACTCCGTGCTTGTGCAAGCCTCAACGCAGTCATCTTACTGGTATGATTAATAGAAAGCTATGGGACTATTGAGCGTGTTGCATTTATTAGATACATGTGGCTATTCTAATAATTATTACTACAGCCCCCTGACCCAGCCCTCAGCAGATAGATTTCTTGCCTCCCAGCTCTGAAAGTCACCTTGTGCTGTCAGAGGGGAAACTGCAGGAGCCCCAGGAGCCCCCCGTATCGCACGCATGCCCTGTCCTCTGCAAAACTTCCCCCCAGACATGCTTTGCTGGGACTCAAGGAAAGTTCAACCAGGCTCAGGGCCGGGTCCTGCACTTGAGGCACAACAACCCCAGGCAAGGCTGCAGGCATGGGGAGGAGCGGCTGGGAGCTGCCTGGCGGGAAAGGCCCTGGGGGTGCTGGTCGACAGCTGCTGAACATGAGCCAGCAGTGTGCCCAGGTGGCCAAGAGGGCCAATGGCATCCTGGCTTGTATCAGGAACAGTGTGGCCAGCAAGAGCAGGGCAGGGATGGTCCCCCTGTGCTGGGCACTGGTGAGGCCGCCCCTCGAATCTTGTGCTCAGCGCTGGGCCCCTCAGCCCAAGGCGGCCATGGAGGGGCTGGAGCGTGGCCAGAGCAGGGCAGCGAGGCTGGGGCAGGGGCTGGAGCCCAAGGCTGGGGAGGAGCGGCTGGGGGAGCTGGGGGTGCTCAGCCTGGAGAAGAGGAGGCTGAGGGGAGCCCTCATCGCTCTCTGCAGCTGCCTGAAAGGAGGCTGGAGCCGGGGGGGGGTCGGTCTCTTCTCCCCAGGAACAAGCGATGGGATGAGAGGGAACGGCCTCAAGCTGCGCCAGGGCAGGTTTGGGTTGGGTATTAGGAAAAACTTCTTCCCCGAAAGGGCTGTCAGGCCCTGGCCCAGGCTGCCCAGGGCAGGGGCTGAGTCCCCATCCCTGGAGGGATTTAAAAGCCGGGGAGATGTGGTGCTTGGGGACATGGGTTAGTGGTGGGCTTGGCAGTGCTGGGGTAACGGTTGGACTCGATGATCTTCAAGGTCTTTTCCAACCTAAACGGTTCTGTGATTCTGTGTCTTGGGGCTCCTTCTCACTCCACCGCCCTTCACAGCACCACTGCCACCACGCAGCCCCGGCCCCAGGGCTCAGCGCCCTGCGGCCCCACAAAGCCCCCACAGCAGAGCCTCACCCATCAGATCCCCTTAAAAACCGAACAGGAGAGAGGCTGCAAACCATCCTGCGGCCATGGAGCCGGCAGGGCTCTGCTGCCAGGAGCCCAGGTCACCTTCCCTTCAGGCCGAGCAGGCCACCGCAGTACGCCTGAGGGCTGGGACCTCGCTGGGGCGACCCAACGCACACGGTCCTGAGGTGCCAGCAGCAGACAGCAGGACACCGCTGGCCCTCCTGCTGCTGGCAGCGAGGCCCCTGAAGCCCCTCGTCGGCCAGGCTGTGGGCCTGGGGACACCGCAGTGTAGGGGCCCGAGGGAGGCCGCCATCTTGGGGGGCACCCTTGGGGCAGGCTGCTGCGGCCACCACGGGCTGCCCGCAGGGAAGGCGAGAAGCCCGTGGCGGTAGGGACGCTCCCCCTGGGCGCGGAGGGAAGCCGCGGCGGGGGAGCCGGGGCGAGGGGAGCGCGGGCAGCCGCGGGGGACGAGCGCGGCGCCCGACCCCGCAGCTCCGCACCGCAGCTCCGCACCGCAGCCCTGGGGAGCGAGGAGCCCCCCGCAGCGCCGGCGGCGGGCGGGCCGGACGGGCAGGCGGCAGAGCCAATCGCAGCGCGCAGCCCACCTCCCCGCCGGCGGCGGGCCAATGGCGAGGCGCGGGGCGGGGCGGGGCGGGGCGGAGCGGGCGGCGGGCGGCAGTCGGCGCCGAGGCGCGGAGCGGTGCGGGTGGCTCCTCTCGCTCTGCCGCGGCCGCTGCCGGCGCCGCGCCGCCGCCCTCCCTCCCCTATGGAAGAGATGGAAGAGGAGCTGAAATGCCCGGTCTGCGGCTCCTTTTACCGGGAGCCCATCATCCTGCCCTGCTCGCACAACCTGTGCCAGGCGTGCGCCCGCAACATCCTGGTGCAGACGCCGGAGTCGGAGTCGCCGCAGAGCCGCCGCGCCTCGGGCTCGGCCGTCTCCGACTACGACTACCTGGACCTGGATAAGATGAGCCTGTACAGCGAGGCGGACAGCGGCTACGGCTCCTACGGGGGTTTCGCCAGCGCTCCCACCACCCCCTGCCAGAAGTCCCCCAACGGTGTCCGCGTCTTCCCGCCGGCCGCCCCGCCGCCCCCCGCCGCCCTGGCGCCGCCGCCGCCGCCGCGGAACGCCTGCCTCACCTGCCCGCAGTGCCACCGCAGCCTGGTGCTGGACGAACGCGGGTTGCGGGGTTTCCCCCGCAATCGTCTGCTGGAGGGCGTCATCGACCGCTACCAGCAAGGCAGGGCGGCGGCTCTGCGCTGCCAGCTCTGCGAGAAGGCGCCCAAGGAGGCGGCCGTCATGTGCGAGCAGTGCGACGTCTTCTACTGCGATCCCTGTCGCCTGCGATGCCACCCGCCGCGGGGACCACTGGCCAAGCATCGCCTGGTCCCGCCGGCCCAGGGTCGGGTCAGCCGCCGCCTCAGCCCCCGTAAGATCTCCACCTGCACCGACCATGAGCTGGAGAACCACAGCATGTACTGCGTGCAGTGCAAGAGCCCCGTCTGCTACCAGTGCCTGGAGGAGGGCAAGCACTCCAGCCACGAAGTCAAGGCACTGGGCGCCATGTGGAAGCTCCACAAGGTGAGCCCCTGGGGTGGCTTCCACCAGCAGCCCCGGCCGAGCCCCGCGGTTGGGAGGTGGCTGTGGGGGGCCGCCTGGCCAGCACACCGTGCCCCACACGATCCGCCTTCCCCCAGCTGGCAGGGTGGGAGCATCGCCACCCGCCCTCGCCCACACCGGGGCTGCGTTTTGCACCCTTGCTTGGGAGGAGAGTTGCCCCCCGGGACGGGGAGGCTGGCATCGGGCAGATGATGCTCCCCTGTGGGTCCCCAAATCGTGCCGGCTGGCCCCCACGAGCCTAAGCTCTGCCGAAGGAGCCGGCAGAGCCTGCGGGTGATGGCCTGGGGGTGGACTGGGGACACCCGCTCTGTGGAGCTGGAAAAGCGACGGGGAGCGATGCTTTCACGAGGAGGGAGGTGTGAAATCTGCCGTGGGGGAGGACGGGGGTGTGGCAGCGGGGTGCTGCTGAGGAAGAGCTGCTGCCTCCTCCCGCACACCGAGTCGTTGGGAGGAGGAGGAACGGCAGCGGGCAGCGCGGTAGCAAAGCCTTTCGCTGAATACTGATCAGCTCCTCTTGAGCGCAATCACTCCCACACATGTCCTCGCTGGAGGAGAGGGTCCCAGCGCTGGAGGCAGGGACGTGGGCTTGTCATTAGCTTCAGCTCAACCCCATCCACCCCGCTGCCGCCCTCCCTCCTCGCACCAGTGACTCTGGGGAACTGGGGCAGAAGTGACTGGGACGCGGGCGGACAGGGCGCGAGGGGATGGGCGTCACTCCTCAGATGAACATTGAAATAATTGTCCTCGGCTCCAGCAAATCGGTGTTGGCAGGAGCAGGTGGGACAACCTGCGACGAAGATTTGGGGAGATGGGGAGGTGTGTGAACCTCCTGCCAAAAGGGACTTGGCCAGATCGCTTTCCAGGAACGTCCCTGTCGTGCTTTGGCGGGCTGCGTGGCGGCTCCGTGGAGGATGCAGGGCACTGGATGCAGCTCCGCGCCCCATGTTGGGTCAGTGGGTGCTGTTGCGATGCTCATTGAGAGGGCTGGGAGAAGAGGGTAACCACGTTACGTTGCGGTGTGGGAGGAAGGGGTACGGTGGTGCCTGTTGCTGCTAGAAAGGGCTTGTCCCAACCCCCTTTTACTGGGAGCAGGGACACCTCCTCCACGGCTTTCCTGCGCTCTTACAAAGCTGAAGCCTGCGTGCCAGAGCGTTTTTGGTCCCTCACACCCTTGTCCTTACACATGGTCACTGCTGACCGGCTCACAGGACCGTGGAGGCTCTTTTTTGCCGGCGTGTTAGCGTGGGCACGAGCCATCGGATGCTGTGAGCATCTTGCTCCCCTTGCCTGTTTTGAAACCCAGTAAGGGCTGGCTGTGCGAGAGCAGCCCGTTCTCCAGAGTCTGCTCCTCCTGGCCCCGCTCTTGGTGGAGGATGAACCCGTTCAGTCTGTGCTGACACAGAGCAGGAGTGAAGCCGGGTCCACTGTCGGTGTTGTTCTCCAAAACAAGAGAAATCCAATGGGTACCAGGCCTTTTCGTAAGGTTTTGGCTGCAGTTCCCTGCTTTGATTCAGGTGCAGCGAGGCACTTAGGTACACGCATGAGCATCTGGACAACTTCGTATGCGAGTACTCAGATACGTCAGGTTCAGTCCTTGTGTTAATGATTAGGACGGCTTATTCTTCCTTGAATGCTTAGCTTTCCTTTCAAAATACCTTTTCACGGGGAAGAGCTTTAGCAATGCAGTATTTCGTTGATGCAGCTAACAGACATGGAACTGTAATGGTATTTGGAATGACGGTTTTCGTGCAATTGCGCTCAGATATTTGGAAATCAGAAAATGAAGTCACACTTGCCTTGAGTGAGCCTGTGTTTCTGCAGGTAGTCAAAATGGCTTTTTTGATATGACAGCGCAGGGGTTTGCTGCTGTTTCCTGATGTTTGCTTGTTAGGGGAGGGAAAAGAGTCTCTTGAGTCAATTGTGGCAGTACGGTGTCACGAAGGAGTGATTTCGGAAGCGCTCCCTGAGGTGCTGTGTAACTGAATCGAGGGGAGAGGCTGTTGACGTTTCCAGCTTTATCCTGGTTGGCACTGGGCGTTAGGAACCAAACCACCTGTGGATTTGAGCTGGTGAACCTCCTGCAAAAGTATCTGGGTGTCATTTTTTTGAGCGGACAGGTCTTTGGCAGTAAGATAAACCCACCAAAAGGGTGACTGTCCCTTTTTGCCTGATCTTTTCGCTGCGATGAGTGGTTGTCATGAGTACCTACAGCTCGTAGGAAAGGACAGAGTCGTCAGCTCTTGACTCCTCCACGCTTACAACACCGTTTAGTGCAAAATATTCTTCGGGATACATCTGTGCTCTTAATTTCTGACCCGAGGAGACCGCGATTCCCGCTGCAGTCTGCGATGACCCTGGAGTGCCTTGATGAGCTGTTGTTCTTGAAAGCAGCGTTCACGCGTCGGTACGTGATTGCTGGGCTCTAGGCAATCGCTGTTAAGTGCAGCGTGCTTCGCTTCGAAAAGGAGACCGAAGGGCTTTTTACAGACCTTTTTGGGAACTGCCCCAATTTTTGCTTTCCTCTGACAGAGCGCTGATTGTGTGGTTCTCGCAGATGATCGTTTCAAAATAATCTGTGCTGAGGCACAATCGAATATAATTGAGGGAGGTAGGATTTCTAAGCTGGACACAGATCATGGGAAATCCTCTCTCTTCCTATCTTCCTTTCAGGACAGCTGTTGGGAGAGGGGTAAATATTCAGAGAAACATAGAGGCAAATGGGTTTTTAATCTGAATTATCCCAGTTTTGTACGTATATTGCAGCTGTCTGGATTTTATCCTGACAAGCTGGAGTGCTGCTCGGCATGTCAAAAGCAGAAACACAAGATGGAGCTGAATCATTTATTCTTTGCGCGTTCAAGTCCCTCTTGCTTTTGCTGGGAAGTGTGCGGTGAGTTCAGGCTCAGCAGCTTGCTAATGGTTTTTTATATATAGATGGATAGATAGATAAATACCGACATACGTATACAGACGGACTGGAATGGGCCTCCAGGGTCATGCAGGCCAGTCCCCGGCTATCTCCGACAGCCCTGAAATCCCATCCATCAGTTGATCAAGCTCTGTCTTGAAAACATTGCACCCTTGCCGGTGCATGTTGGAAAGGTCTCCCAGAAGTTCATGGTTTCTGGCAGTAGCTTTTAAGCAGGGGTGGGTCATGCCTGCCGGAGGCTGCTTTTGCCTCGGAGATCAGTACCCCACTGCAGCAAATATGAACCTGGATTTACCGTGCGCAGGAAGAGGCTGAAGAGGTCGGTGGTCCCACGGTGAACGGTGATGCAAGCTTCTGCTCTCTTTTTGGGCGGTCAAGCAAGAAGCTTTCGTCTGCTTTGGGTTGGGATCATGGGTTTTCTTTGCAGGGGCCCGTGGGGCTCTGCCTCTTTTCTCCACCAGCATCTCTTTCACGTTCCTTTTGCCTTAAACCAAGACTCCGGGCTGGGACCGCTGTCTGGTTTGCCTTGACGCTGAAAGGGGAGCAGGTTAGGCAGCCTGTCCAGTTCCTCTTGTAGTGAAGCAGAAGCAGGTCTTGGCTTCAGCAGAAGGTAAACAGTGCTCTCAGTTATACTTTTACATGGGATTTAACTGCCCAGGATGGGATTGCCCAGGCTGAAGACACAAACTGTCCTCTGATTGCAAACCCCTGCAGCATCTCTGCACAGATTGCGGTAGAGACCAATGCTGTAAACCGACGTTACGCACTCTGGTGAATCAGCTGTGATGACTGTTAGCAGTCAGAGGCTCATTAGCAGAGGTGCTCTCTAGACCTCAGCTCATCCAGACCATCACTAGCACAGATGGGATGCGGATGCGGTGGGAGCTCTTCCTTTAAGAATCAAAAATCCTATGTACGCTAGGCATGACTTTGTTCCAGTTGTTTTGCACATCTGGGGTGAACTAGGGGGTGGAAAACACCTCCAGTGCCCCTTACTTTCTGCCTGGGGGACAGCGGGCATCGGAGCCGAGACAGGGCCAAGCAGACAGCGTTATTCATTAGCTCGCTTGGCCGGGCCTCCGTGCTAGCTGCCAGAGAAACTTTTGTGGGGAGTCGCTTTCTTGAGGCATCGTGAACGTACTGCTGTTGGGTCCATGGGAATTCCTGTAGCCCACAGCGCTCGTGGGAAGTATCCAGGGAGCTGCTGTATGACAAAGATCTGTTTGCATTTGCAAAGTAAAATATTTGCTGCTAAAACAGAAGCAGTGAGAATCCTTAATCTTTTCCTGTCGCAAGCAACGCGCTTTCCCAAGCCTTGGTTGGATGGCCTTCCCGAATCCCACCGCGCTTGCTCCATCGCCTCCCATCTGCAGCGGCAGGGTGTCTCCTGTCCTTCTCTAGCAATGCCAAACAGCCTTCCCCATTGCTCCTTTTTTCTGTGGCCAAATCCCAAGAGTGGCAAACAGGCTGAGGTGCTTTGAAGTCAGAAAAAAGCAAAGAAATGTCACTGAGGTCAGTGGATTTACACCAGCTTGTGTCTGTCCAGGATCCAGAGGTGATGCTTCTGCCTTCTATTAATTTATTTAGGAAAAAAGCTTTCTGTCAGGTGGCTCTTTCCTCTGCACTTACCTCAGTTAACAGAGTAAGGAGCAACC
Source organism: Nipponia nippon (assembly GCF_047370975.1). Classification (NCBI taxonomy): domain Eukaryota; kingdom Metazoa; phylum Chordata; class Aves; order Pelecaniformes; family Threskiornithidae; genus Nipponia; species Nipponia nippon. The sequence continues at coordinate 28,895,742 of NW_028262302.1, forward strand.
ACGAGTATCACGTTAATCAAAGGTAATGTGGTACAGCAAGTCCTACAAGGCGTTCTTGGAGCCCGGGTGGCACTTGATGCCACGAGATGTCCTCTTAGGTATTTGCAGATGGAAATGGGCCCAGCGCCGTCTCGGAGCAGGTGTAAATCACTGCAGCTTCATCAGTTCCAGCGGGAAGTCCAAAAATACACCAACCTGTGTTGCACCATCTGTGCTCTCCAAAGGCTCTGCAGCATCTCAAGGTGCAGACTGGTGTCTGGTGGGATCTGTCTTCATCCAGAAGGTTCCTGCGCTCTGTAAATATCAAACCTTTTCCATTCTCCCCACACAGTTATATCTGATCTTTTTCTTCTCTTGGCCACTTCATGAATGAAGGATCCCACTGGCTTGCTATTTCTTGCTGCGTCTACTGTGGTGCAAGTCAGGAGCACCGCAACTGAGATGAGTGAAAAATCAGCCCATGGACTAATTCTTGTCTCTCTTTCTTGGAAATTTCAACAGGTATCAGTGTGTCACCCAGAGATTCTCCTGTCACCACATCCTAGCCTGAAAAACCAGGAGAATTAGCAAGCAGAGCAGACGCTGCACCTGGTGTGAAGTAAATGACGTGAAAGTGAGAAAAAGATGTTGTTTATTTACCAGGTTTCACAAGATGCGCTCGGAGAGCTGACAGCAGTGCAGGGTGGATCTTGGTCAGGAACACGTTCTCAAGCGGCTTATGGGGCTGCTCTGCTTTGCTTATTCCCACTCTTCTAAATAAACCAGCACCCAAAAGTTCAGGTTTTCAGAGGGCAAACTTTGCGTGGTGTCACTTGCCAGAACCTGTTCACGTGTGACCACAAAATCCTATTAAGGAGTCTTGCAGTGTACTTTCTAGAGATCCAGCACCTACCCTTTGAAGGTATTTTCATTCTCTTTCCTAAAGCTTGAAGGAACTTTCTGCATCCCTTGATTAACTTGCATGGTTCACCTACGTACTCATTTAAAGCAGAGTGCTTTCAAATTGCATGTGCTCTTCCCAGCTGTATCAAAGAATAATTAAAAAAAGACGATTCGATCGTTACAACTCCCCAGTTCTCAAAACCGCTCTTGACAACTTTGTTCCCTGCTTTATTTTGGGGATGAGGCACTCTGTGCGGCTGTAGTATGCATTTTACCTGTTAAATTGGCTTATAAATAAGCCAGCTCATTCCCTGTTCATTCAGCTAGTCCTACTGGGATGAATTGGATAAATATCTATTTAGAGCAAGCACATAAGCCAAAGAGAGCTCATGGTATAAATCTCTGGTGACCCTGGCTCAGGTAGCGTCCCAGAAGGAGAGGCGGAGGCTAGTGCGTTAGAAGCCCGGTCGCTGTGAAGGGTAAAGCAATGGTACCAAAGCTCTCTGGATGAAAGTTTCAAATTCTCCCGGACCATCCAAGTTGTAACTGAAAAGACTGTGCAAGTAGGATGGTTTGGTAAACCGGTGCTCTGGGACCGCCGTTGAGGGGTGGCTTGCTGGGCGAGGGTCCTACTGGGTAGCCGTAAAAAGAAAAAGCGATTAAGCTTTCTAACAAGGAGACAGATGTATGTAGAAACTGGGCCCAACTCTCACCTGTACCAGCGGCACCTCGCTGATGAATGCGGAAAGCAGATACGTCAGTTTATAAAGCAAAAGAGACCAGAGCTGAGAACCGCGTGTCAGAGGATTCAGCTTTCCTGTTCAAAGGAAAATGTTGTTGGCGGTCTGAACTAACTCGCGTTTTGACTTCAGAATTAGATGCAGCTTTTGGGGACAGCCTGACCCGGACCTCACTGGAAGAGCTCAGTGGAGGCTCAGCTTTTCTGGTAAGAGCAGAATTTCTAGCTAGAAAGAATAAGACCAAGTTCATTTTGAAACTTTCGTGGGCCAGCATCTGGCTGTAGCAGCAGGCGAGAGCAGAGAGGTCCTCGACTATGAGGGGTGATACCAAACCATGATACAATAGGCGCAGCATGGACTAGATTTTGGGTGACGTTTTTTACGTTTGATTAACCATTAAATTCCCCACATCACAGAAATACAGGGGTGTTAAGAGGTGCACACTCAGTTCTGTAACACAGCAGAAAGCGCTCTGGAAGGGATCTACCGGTTGAGGGACTTCCCATCAGTCTTAATTACCCCTTCCCCTTTACTAACCTTATATTACTTGATGGATTTAAAAAAAGGATGAGAACTGGGTGTTGATAAGGCATGCACGCTTGTTGCCCGAAGTGCCGTGGGCTGGAGCCGCGGCTGCCGTTGCCCGTCGGCACGAGGTCGGATCCGCAGCTGGTGCGAACGAGCGCGGCTCCGCCGATTCGGCAGCGCCGAGCCCTTTCAGTGGGAGATCGCGTTTGCAGCGTCCCGCGCCTCATGCGGAGATCACCGCCTGCGTGCCCACCCTGGGGCTGCTGCTTCCAGCGTGGAGAAGAGACGTAATGCCCAAACACCCGGGCAAATATCAAATTATTTGCGTGAACCCTGGACCTGTGGCACATCTTTCAACCAGTGATCCCCTTTTTTTTTTTTTGTTTTTAGAGGTCAGACCCTTGCATTTAGTTCCATTTTTCCCTTTTCCCTGTCTAGTCCTTCTGGATTCGCGCTGTCAGTTCCCTTCTCTTGTCACAGTGCCCTGCGGCAGGGTCGTTTAGCATGTGTGAATTAATGACGGCTTATGGTTGTGCTTTCAGCTCAAGGGTGCATAATGCATCCGTAGCAGCACTTGTTCGAGCCTGTGCTGTGGAACTGCAGCTGCTTTCCACCTGCAGCTCTTGGGGTCTTCTCTGATGAAATCCCTCTGTCTTCCCAGATAACCAATGCCCCTTGATTCAAGAGGCATTAATTCACTAATTCTTTTAACTTCGCCACTTTCCTCCTCCCTGCTCTTTACCTCTTCACCTTTGCAGGCATCGTCTGTTGCTGATGAAAAGAACTGCTGCTCCTGGCCCAGCGCTCAGTGCGTTGCCTGCCCAGGGTCTCTGTCCCTTTGCTATGCTGGTGGGCTTTCTGCTTGGGAAGGACCTTTCTGTCTGTAAGGCAGGCTCAGAGGTTTGGTTTTGACTCCAGGGAGTTGTTAGGAAAGCATCCTTTTCCAAGCAAGTTTCTCTGACTTTGTGCTGGGGTCTCTCCATGAAGCTGGGAAGAGGGAGGGTTGTGTCGAGTTTTGAAATGGATCATTTCTTACAAGGCGTATTTATTGATTTCAAGACACAGAAATACTGCTTTGGGGTCGGAGCCAGCATTCCCTTGCTCCCCTTCCTGGCAGGGCTGGGCTGTGTTACCCAAAGCACCCGGTGATTCAGCCGGGAGCAGGGGAGGAGCGGGAAGATGCTGGCAAGTGCGGCTCCGGCTGTTGATATTGCAGCGAGGAGGGGAACTGTGGCAGCATTTCCCTGAGGATGCTGGAAAAAGAAGGGATGGGCTTGTGGCTGTGACTGGCGGTCAGCTCTCCCTGCTGAGGATTTGCCTTGTTCTCCTGGGTATATAATTGCTAAGCCTTCCTATCTGTCCTTCCCCCTGCTTCAGACTGCCCTAGCTTGTCCAGAGCTGCCTCTTGGAAACATAGGTTTAGCACAGCTCCCTTCCTCCAGCCCAGCAACCTGATCACGGTGTAATGCAAATTCATAACCAAGCACCTTCTGCTACACGTGGAGACGTACTGAGAACCTCCAACAACGCCGAGGGCATCGTAGCTGTCGGGGCTGGGTGAAATCCCATCAAGGACATAATGAGAGCATCAGCCTCCCTCCCTGGGAAAGCACCTCCATACATGCTCAGTCTTAAATTGAAGTCACAGAGATTTAAGGGCATGACTTAAATGCTTTCTTGAGTTGGGGCATCTGAAATGGTAAACTGGTGAGAGCCCTTGATGTGCAAACGGTGTCGGATTAGCTGCGTGCTGGGTGAGAGCTGGCGTCGTCCCTGGGCTCGGTGACAGATGCCACTGTTTCCTGGGAACACAGCGCTCTTTCTTCGGCGGGGTGCAAGACAGAAGCGTAAAACAAGCCTCGACTTTCATGGCAAAGCCGGTAAAGTCTTAGTCTTGCTGTGTGAGGAAGCAGTCAAAATGCCTCTCTGATTGTCCCAACGTATATTTTATTGGTGCTCCTTTGTAGTTCAGCCGACTGCCTCTTCCTTAGGCCATTTTTAATCTACAGCCAGTTCTTTGTGAGGGTCTTTTCTAGGAGGAGCAGCAGCAGTGGTTCAAATCACGCTGTTGCATAAAACCCACTCAGCTCCGCAGCTCAGACGTGGCCGAGTTTGTCCTGTATCCATTCTGCACCAACACTTCTTCCATCTTGACATTGAATTCCCTGGAAATGAGGACCTGAAAGGGCGTTTGCTTAGGTCTGTGCCGCCGTCAGCCCACAGCTCGGTGAATCAGAGCAAGTGCGTAGATGCAGTTTCTCACCTATGAGATTACTTCTCACCTCCCTTGGAGCACAGCAGTTAAAATTTGTTGTTAGGGGAAAAAAAAAAAAAAAAGAAAAATCCTATACCTGCAAAGAGTTGTGGTTTTGTGTCGTTTTAAATTTGGCCCTCTGGCTGCTCGGTATGACGGAGGGGAGCCAAGTGCTGCACCTTCCCCTCTGCTCTGCTAATGGCAGATGAGAGCCCAGATCGAGGGGTGAGAAGGTTATTTGATCGTATCGACTGCGTGTGTCACGCTGTGCTTCTGGAGCTACGGACCAGATGACCGATCAGTTGATCCATCTGTGACTTGGGCAACGGTTAGGCTCTCTATTGATTTCCTACCGCGGCGCCGGCTTGTCAGATGGCGAAGGGCACGCTGCAAGCAGCTCCAAGGAGGATCCCTCCTCCGTTCCAGGCTGGCAGGTGACTTGCCCACATCTCCGTTGGGCAGACCCTGCCAAATTGCAAGCTGACCAGCTGCCTGTTGCAGCAGGTTTCTGGCTCATCTTGCTGTGCCCCAGGTATTTGCTTTTGGCAGATGCGCCAGATGTGGCTGGTTGGCCTGATGTGTGGTCCCTCGATGAGCTGGGAGTGGGAGGTGGGTGCCAGAGGAAGGCCACCATGCTGCTCTGCTGCTGGGATGTCTCATCGTTGTGTGAAGCCTGGAGGAATGTGTCTGTTGCAGGGAAGAAAGGCGAGAGGAGGGAAGGGAAAGGAGGTAGCATCCCACCCCGTGGTCTCAGCTGCTTTCTCCTTCCCCACCGTGCAGCTGCAGCACTTCAGCAGCTGGGGAGGATCCAGGGAATGCAGAGCGCTATTTATTTAGTAGGGCCAAGTTTGACTCCTTTCCTAGCTGCTCTCAGGAGAAATACGCCTCTTTCCCCTAGCGATGGCGAAAACGTAAGGAGCTCTGCCTGATGAGCCTGAAATCTCATCTGAACTCTCTTTGTGATTGAACTAGAGCCATTTCATGATTCAAAGCGAGTCAGCTGGCTCCAGTATGCTGCGAGAACCAATGCAGGTGGATTTTGTTTTGAAACAACCCCGTTTCTGTTCAGGCAAAAGATATTTTGTTCAACTATAGCGCAGTTCTTAGCGCATAGCAAGCAAGGGCACGGTGCAATGCAGCAGGAGGAGGAAGAAGCAAGCCACATCTTCTCGGTGGTATCCTGAGACTTGCATGAGTAGGTTATTGTGGGGAAAAATGCCAAAGCTGGTGGAGCTGCTCATGTAGTGCTTTAGCTGACTTTTAGCTCATGCCTCACAGGTTTGATTTCCAGGGTTTTGTAGCTGTCTACGTGCTGGTAGCTGCATGGTCAGTCCTCACCTGAGAGTGGGCAGTGTTGGGAAGCGAAGTCTGACCACGCTCAGGATCTCGGAAAGCACTGGAAGTGGTGAGATCAGATTTATAAGCAGGGGCTCTTTACCCCAGGCTCTTGCCCTACTTCTCAGGTGGAGTAAATCAACATAGATTCATCGACTTAGGCATCTTCCACCCTGAGCGTGATCCTTTCCCTGTGACTCCTCTAGAAACAAAGGGAATACACAGCCCACTTCAAACGTGAGTGTGGCCTGGGGGAATACCTCCTGCCATTACGTGATGTTTCTTCTGCTGAGTGAGAAAAATAGGATGCTTTTATGAGGCTGCTTCAGTTCCTGGGATCGTTTGCAACTCAGCAGAGGCAATGTCAGGAGGATGGCGCTGCACAAGGTCGTTGGTGGCAATTAGCACAGAGCATCTTTCTGCAGGAGCACATGCACTCAGCATTGGCATCTCAGTTCATCTTGTGATGCATCGAAAGGAAAGTTGGGAGAACAAATTATGTCACGACTGCATCAGGCTGTGTAAGGTAGGATAAAAGCCCTTCCTGCCATATGCTGCAGATCTGGCTTCAGTAAAACTGTAAATTGTTGCAGTTGTCGTGAGTCATGTCAGGTCCAAGAGTCTTGGGTTTTATAAACCAGCCTGTGGCCCCAGAGAGATCTGGGAGGGAGGGACAGATTTTCAGTAGGGCTTGTAGTGACAGGACAAGGGGGAATGGTTTTAAACTGAAAGAGGGGAGATTTAGACTAGATATAAGGGAGAAATTGTTTACACTGAGCGTGGTGAAGCACTGGCCCAGGTTGCCCAGAGAGGTGGGAGATGCCCCATCCCTGGAACCATTCAAGGCCAGGCTGGACGGGGCTCTGAGCAACCTGGTCTGGCTGAAGATGTCCCTGCCCATGGCAGGGGGTGGGACTGGATGGCCTTTAGAGGTCCCTTCCCACCCAAACCCTTCGGTGATTCTATGACAGTTGAGCAGTTTGATGCTAGATGGGTCTGGAAGGGCAACACGTGCAGAATGTGATAGCCTTAAGATATGGCTACAGCCTTGTGCAGATCGTGCCATCGGATGCTATTGACCACAGTGATTTGTCCCATCTCCATTCTGTGCGCGTGATGAGAGGTGACAGAAACCCGATGATTGACCTACATACTCTTGCAAACAGGAGGGTTTCTATGGTTGCCCACCTCCAGCGTATGGCACCCGGCCGGCGCTCGGCGGGTGATCTGGACCACCTGCAGTGGTCCTCCCCAGCACCCGATAAAGCCTGTCTGTCAGCAGCACGCGTCCGAGGGCTTCATCATCCCCCAGTCCTGCAAGGGCTCCTTGGGTTTTTGTCATTGGTTTGGTGGTGATTCCCTACTGCAGAGAGCAATCATATTGTCAAATAAGAGGAAAGCCAAAAAATAAGTGAGTTGAGCTCATCTTTAATCCGGAGGCTGGGATTGGAGGGGTGGGATACTGGAGTTTTTCCTCACCCAGCATGTGGACTGGTGGTTTCCAGCAGAGATCACCAAGGCTGTCGGAAGGGTATTTTATTGTGTGATTTGTTCAGAGTTGTCTTCAAGTAGGTCATGGAACAGTTCCCTTCTAGTGAATGTGTTTTTCCTCACCTTGTATGTTATAAACAGTGAAATGAGTGTCATTTAAAACAAAAACATGCAAGTAGGACTTGTGTTTATGCAGCTGCCAGGTGTTAAGCCATTCCAGAAGAGTTTACATCACAGCAGGGTTCCCAAACCCAAGAAAACATCCACTTTACTTGTACCTGCCCCAAAATACAATTGATTTAAATGAAATATAATGAAGCTTACAGGACCAACGTCACCCCCTGGCGAGAGCATGTGCTGCGGCGTTGAGTTCAGGGGAGCTGTGCTGATTTTGATTCCCTGAGATTCTGCTATAATATATGACCTATAAATAACGGTGCTTACCAGGGATCTGGAGCAGAGTTATGTGCCTAATGACCATCTCTGTGAGAAGCTTTTAGCCTCAGTAAAATGTTTACAAAATCAATATTTATTATGTTGCAGTCATTTTGTTTAAATAGACAGTTTACTTGGTTTGGGGTCTCCAAGTTGATTTGCAGTTGCAGTTTGAAGGAGCCGAGCGATCTCTGAATACAAGTAATATCACAAATGTGTATCGAGTGTGTAATTTAAGGCCAGATTCTGCCTCCTTCGTTTGTGCAGTGGTCCCTGCCGTCAGGAATAACCGTGGTAACTTGATTTACTCCTTCAGTGTGAGGTTGTTGGAATTTGACTCTGAAAATTTATATGCAATTGGTAGGTAATTTATATAACAGTTTATGTAACAGCTTACTGCATTCACAATTTTGCGTGTCCATAAATACATTAATCTACCTCTTCATCACTGAGAATATTTTAAAAGCAGGTAGCCTCAATGACTGCACGGCTCTGCAATAAAGCATCGGTATTTATTCTGAGACAGAGTTGATATTCAGATGATTATTTTTAATGTATGTGTTCAGAGTGGCAGATAACATCGTCTATAATTAAATACCAGTAGCATCCCTGGCCCTAGACAAGGGATGTGGAGATGATGGGATGCGAATGTGGCAGGCAGAGGAGGAGTGGAGGGGGAGAAGGGTCTCTGGTTCTGCTGAGAAGCATTTTGGCCGCAGCTCTGCGCAGCCCTCCACGGGCGGCTGGTTTCCAGTGGCCCGTTTGCCTTGCAAAACTGGGATTTTATTTCGGGGCTGTTACACCCAGCAGCATGAAATATGTTCCTCCTCTTAAGGGCTCGTCCCGTGGCACACAGGTGCCGCCTCGGTGGCTTTCCACAGTGGAATTGCTCGTGACGGCTCGGAGCTGGCGGTGCTGCGTGCTCCCGGTACTGCTGCATTTGCAGCGAGTGCATTTGGTTGCTGCTTTGCTGGGAGCCTGGCGAGCCCCTTCCCTGTGCTTGAGAGAAGGAAGGGAAGGACAGGCCTGGGCAAGCTTTGCTTAATGAGCTGGTTTTCCCTTCTGTATTGAAAACTGGTTGTAAGTTTAAATAGAAACGTATTTAGGTAAGTCAAAATCTTCAAGGATCAAACCTGCAACCCAAAGGAACAGGCCCTGGCACTTCTGTAACTTAGCCCCTTGCCTTGCAATGCGCCACTGAAAAAAGCCCAAACTTGACGTTTAAGAGTTATATCGGAAGCCCTGGTTTTCAGCAATATTTGTGTTCAGAGCCTTTGTGCTTTATTCCTTCCAAGCCATCATGAGAAGCAGCCGCAGCCTCTTCACGGTACTGGTGCTTTGAAGGCGAGCACGCATGCTGTCCTGTCCGGCTTTCTGCCCGGAGCCGGGTGGTACGGACAGGCCGAAGAGCACGGGGCAGCCACGGGACAAACCCAGGCTCGTCCTGTGCGTATGGATTGTGAAACCAAGGCGGCAGGGCAGGGACACTCACGCTGACCGCCTGGGAGCTAATTAAGAGTTGGGGCTAATGAGCTCAGGCAGAGCACTGGGCTAATCCCACTAGAGTAGGTCTGTTGTTCATCCAGCTCTGTGGGGTGGACATCCCAGCTCAGACACCCATGGGAGTCGCTGCACCCTTCCTTTCTGCACCCCATGAACATACCTAATGAAACCCGTACCTGTCGGAGCACCTCTGAACGCTGTCAGGCTAGGTGAAGCCCCTCGGCCCCTTCTCCTGAGCAGGTACTCTCTGCTTACCGATGAGGTCCTTGCTGCACCAGACCAGAATTAAGTAGCAGGAGTGAAACTCATCTGAGACTCGCTTCTGCTGCTGCTCCTCTACATAGCCCAGCAGCAGAGAGAGCAAAGAGCGTTTTAACAAGCTGCTTCCAGCCCCTGCCACCACATCGTGGTGTGTTTGCTTTCCACGCCTGGGAGATGCTCTCCCGTTCTCTTCGTTTGTTGGCGTCGCAGCAGAGCTGGAGACTGGAGTAACAGAGCTCCCGAGACGCTGCGGACCACTACTGCGAGCTGGCCAGCTTCAGGCTGGGTTCGAAGCTGAGCTTATAAATATTACTGAAGTACCTGTCTCCCCAAGAGTTTCAAATCCTCAGCAGGCATGCTGCAAGAGACTTCTTTTCCCCCCTAAGTTAAACCAGTGACTTAAAACAAACCCTTCACTTAAGTGGAAAGAGTGGGGCTTTTGCTGACTCTGCAAAATGAGGGGGTTCTCTGACTGCCTGTCATATACAGATTGCACAAGGTCTCCGGAGACTCTTCTTTTAAAAAAGGAAAATAAGTTTTTCTGTAAAAGAGATCAAATTTATCACTTCGAACTGTGATTGTACGTTTGTGGTATAAAAGGGGCTTTTGTGTGTAAAGATAAATACTGCACAGCCTCGTCTGAGATTTGAGATACCGCCTGCTAATCCCGTCCGCGGCTCTTTACAGGGCAGCTTACAACTGAAGACGACCATTTGATGTGCCTTCTGCGAACTAAACCTGTCTCTCATTCCCCCCCTTCCCTGCTCACATATTCAAATTAGGAGAGTTTCTCCAGTATTTTCCTTTGCCTTGACAGCTCTCAAGTTAAAAATCCCATGTTCCCATGGGCTTGTCTCATTACTGCCGCAAGTCAGAGACCAAGGTGATGGGCTTCTTTTCTTACGATGGTTGTTATTTATTAGGACCGGCTCTGCGTCCCGTGTCTTCTCCCCAGTAACAAGCGACAGGACAAGAAGAATCAGCCTCAAGTTGTGCCAGGGGAGATTTAGATTAGATATTAGGAAAAATTTCTTCGGAGAGAGTGGTCAGGCCTTGGAACAGCCTGCCCAGGGAAGTGGTGCAATCCCAGTCCCTGGAAGTGTTCAAAAACCGTGTGGATGTGGTGCCTAGGGGCAGGGTTTAGAGGTGGGCCAGGCAGTGAGGTTAACAGGTTGGGCTCGATGATCTCAGAGGTCCTTTCCAACCTTAACAATTCTATGATTCTCTTCTGATTTACGTTGGGGTACAGAGAGATGCAGGTCAGCTCTCACCTGCTGCCCAGTGACCCCGAGAGGCTCTCTTGGGAGATGTGACAGTATCTTCCATACTGCATCCCTCCTACCCTGCCCCTGCCTGGGATGTCAGCTTGGAATTGGCCCTTCCCCTTGGATCTCCTGGCCTCCTTTGGCTGTCACACCCCAAGGAGAGATCACCATCACTTCTGTGTCACCCCGACTGTCCTTTCACTGTCACAAGCTCCTTGATCTTCTCAGGCCCTCCTGCATCTCCCACATTGCTTCTCCGGCCTCCTGGAAGCTCCTTTCCTACAAAGTGGGTGGCAGAGGAGAGAGGCAGCTCTTGGATTGGGGCCTCACTCCTCCGCACCATTTTCTCCCTTCTCTGCTGCTTCTCGTCTGGTCTTTGGGCTTCTCAGCACGTTGGGTACCTCATTCCCATGTTTGTTTTTAAGGGTTTAAATGATTTCTCATCCCACATTAGACCTGTTGATGTTTTAGTAGAAGAATGAGGGAGCAGCGACTCCTGCGAGATGGTCACAGCCCCTGCTCGAGATAAAGGAGAACTGACTTCTATTCCCTCTCCCGATCAGGCTGAGCCAGCACAGACACAAGTGTTAGGTATATCTGGATTTTTAAAGGTGACATCATCAGCTGGAGGAAACCGTGTGCATGGTGCGCACGTAACCAGGGTCTTGTGCAGGACTTTGGACCGAGACGCAATGTTTGCTAGTCCTCCCCGAGACTTCGCCTCCCTCTCTTGCTGTCCCCCTGTATCTCCTGCCCTCCCCAGCTTCCCCCACTCCTCCATTCTGCCTCTGCCGGGCTCCTTCTCTCCCAGTTTCTTTGGTGGTCATTGCCCCTTCTAGCCCAGCTGAGAGGTACCTGTCCTTGCTGGGGGAGCTGGAGCCATGCTGCAAAGGCGCAGAAGTCTTGCACACCTCCGTTTTTTTTCCTCATTGTGCTATTTCCCAAGCATCCTTTTTCATTTCACACTGGTTGGAGGTGATTGCTATGTGACTCTTCCGATGTCCTTCCTGGCTGGAGCTCACAGCTATTTCCCATGCATGTTTATGGCAGGAAGATATCTTAGAGCTGGTTTGACTCCTACTCTTAGTGGTGCTGGCAAACCCTCATTTGCCGGTCCAGGGATATTCTTCCTTCACGTGATGTCATTTTGTTGCTTTTGACTGCTGTGCCCCATGGCGGGCCCCCAGCTTGGCTTTCCATCCACCTGGCTGTGCTCGGATCCCAGCCACGCACCTGAAGTCCTCGGAGAAGCCAAGTTTCTCAAGGCCTTCCAACGCGGTGGGGACCGGGTTGGCGAGGCTTGGGCTCCCTGCGGGGTGAGCCCTGGCCTTGCTGGTGTTGCTTTTGCTGCAAGGGGATGCGAGAGTCCAACATCCAGGTGTAGCCTCCCCCCACGGAGACAGGATATTATTCTCTAGGGACTTTTAGAGGTATTTACTGTTTTTGTGGCTCCTTCTCTCCTTAGGCTGGTTTTTCTTTTAAGGTCTTGGGAGCACTTCTTTCTTTCCTCTAAAAAAAAAACTATTACTGAAGTAAATGTGAATTATTCCCCTCTCCCATCCCTTGGTACTTCCAGAATTTTTCACTTCTTCATAAATAGTCATGAATGATTCAGTGAGTCCATTAACTGCTTTCCTTGTGACACTAAGATGTATTGCTCAGCTCCGGTGATTCGGATATCCTTCAGTCCTGGGTATGGAGCCCCCTCACCTCCTTGCTCTCTGTAGATACACTGACAAGTTCTTCATTACTTCCTAATTAGCCATACGCCCTTTCTTATTAAAGAATAATCTTTTAAAGGCATTCATTATCTCAGCTCTTCCAGAAATATTGATTTATTCTTTCTCCTTTTTTATTAATGCGTCTACAATCTTCTCATAATCCATCCAGTTCATTTGGTTAGCCTTCCCGATAACGACTCTCATCCTCCCCTGCCTACACCCTTCCTAGTCTCATACTGCCTTCAAGTGCTTTTGTCACTCTGTCCCTCTCTCTGGGGCTTATTTTCCTTGAAAATCTTAGTGTGGGCTCTCAAGAGGCCACTTCAAACACATCCTCTGGGCTCGAGGGAGTGGGGTTTCCGAAGAGCTCGTTCCTGGATTGCGTTAGGAGAGCTGGAAGTTGAAATTCTCAGAGGTTTTAAATCTTTGCACTTGCTGAATTCCCACCTTCCTGCACTGCCCTGCGCCTTCGCTCTGGGCACCTCGCTGGCTTCAGTATGCTCCTTCCCAGGCGTTAAACCACTTCCACCGTCCGTCTGTTCCTTCTTGCTTTGTGCTGTGCCACGTTGCCCTGCTTCCAAAAGGGATTATAGGTCTGCAAGTGAGGAGACCAGAGGCCTGGGTGTTCCTGCTCTCGGTGCTCCTGAGCAAACGGGGCACCCGCAGAGTTGCTCCGTTGGTTTCGCCGTGGCGTCCTCTGTGCAGCCAGGGAGGCCTGGGGACCGCGGGGTGACGCGTGCGTCTTGGTGCCAGGGCTGCTTTCTGCTCAGCGTCCCCAGAGGTAAAAAAGCATGGCGCGTCCCAAGGGATGGATTTGATGGACTGTGGAGCAAAGTGCTGCAGCCACTGGAGCATGTCCTGAGCTTACTGGAGAAACGCTGACCAGTCTGGCCTCGCTGCTGGGAGCAAATGGCTACTAGGGAGCTTGGGGTTTGCAGCGCTGCCGAGCTGGTCTGCCTGAGGCCATCTCCAGCACCCAGCCAGAGGAAGACAAGGGGCCTGTGAAGTGCCCTCTGCGCACACCCGATACGGGGACAGAGCATCTAGCGCACGCCCAGTCTGCTCCCTGTCTGAAGTAGGACTCTTGGTTGTTCTTAGCCTGGGAACGAGATGCTTTCCCGTCTCTGCCCTTCCCCCTAAGTCCTGTTCCCTCCTTGTTTTAAAGTCTCTGGGATCCAGACTGGCTTTTTGGGTACCTACAGCACCAAACGCAATCTGGTTGCTATCACATTTTGGGAGTAATCGCAAATCCAACCTTTTCCAACTTGGGAAGCTTGGATCCAGATGTAGGGGCTCAGACTCCAGTGCCTGGAGGAAGGAGTTAACAGAAGAGAAAAACTGGATTTGCTGTGTTTTTCCTGCACCCGAGGCGAGATCTGAGCTTCCTCACTCTGCTCTAAGTGCTTTCCTGGCAGCAGCCACCCGAGCATCTCTGCCGCTGCGGTGGTGAGCGTGGCGTTCCCAGTGCTCCGGTATCCATGGTGATGGGAAGTATTTCTAAAGTGATGCTTCAAAGGAGATGTGAAATCCTGGTCCTTGGACCTGCCCTTTGATCTCTGTTGCACCCGCCCTTGGTTTTCTCCTTGGAGAGCAGAAAGAGCCCTCCCCTATGGACAGCAGTAGCGACAGTCTTTGGTTTAAATGTGCAGGAGCTCAGTGCGCTCCTGCAGAGCCTCCCCTGCTCTCGAGAACTCGCGTACGTAGAGGAACTGCTCTTGGAGAAATCGCATGTGTAGAGGTAGGACTACGTGAAGCCCAAGGGGTTTGGTGATGGCCTTGCTCTGCTGAAGAGCCTGGAGCTGCTTGGCCCCCACACTGAAACCCCACTGGGCGACGAGGTGGGAGCATCGCTGCTCAGGCAGGGATGTTCAGGGCAGGCAAAAGCTCTTTCTTTAGTAATACAGCTTTGGTCATAGAAAACTTCAGATTAGAAGGCACCTCAGAGGGCTCGAGTCCAGCCTTCTGCCCAAAAGCAGCAGCAATAACCGAAGGACACTGTTTCTGTAGTAAGCTCAACCTGAGCCAAGTCCCTCTGGCCTCTGCTTCTTTAAAGAGACACGAGAAGAAGTAATGCCAAACCTACAACCCCTGCGACTTCCCAGGCATAAGAAATGCTTCGGTACTGCCGAGAGCTCCTTGTCTCTCTCCTGGGCTGGCTGGAGTCTGCAAGAGGATCCTGGCTGAAAGCAAACATCCAAAGTGGTGGTCTCCAAGAGAGCAGTTTCCCATCCTGTTGGAGAGGGAGGGAATGAAGCAGAAAGGCCAGTCGATCTACATGCACCTTGATTTCGTTTCCCCCCTCCTGCTGCTGCTGCTGCTGTGCGATCTTATTAAAAGCAGGAAGCATAAAATTAGTAATAATTTGCTGATGTTCTGTTGCTGGAGAAGTCTTGTCTGCCAGTGACGGCTAGCAAAGCAGAGATCTCCCAGCCTTGGCCCTGTTTCTGCCTGCAGCGGAGGGGCCGGGTAAGTCAGATGGGCTGTTCGGCTGTGCCCTCTGCACGTCCCCGGGAGAGCTGCCCTGCTGCCCAGGGGCTCAGCCGTGAGGCGAAACGGCTCCGGAGCAGTCGCACCTTGCAGCTGAGCGTGGTACGGTGATGTCCGCTCTAGCCCATTTCAGTATACTAAATGGCAGGGCACGGCTGGTTCGGGTGGCCTTGCCCGCGGTTCAGCCATCGCACGGGGGTTTGTGGCAGAGCCAGAGCTCGTTGCTGTTTCCTAGAGATGTGAGGGAGAGCTCAGGACAGCTGCTGGAAATGCTCCGGTCCCCGAAGCGTGTTTCACTGATGGCTCTGGGCATCCTTGTTACACAGAACATCTCTGGAGATTCAGCGTTTCGCTTTTAAGCTCATCAGGCACTCACCGTTAAACATGAGCTTTAAAGCGCTAGCCAAGAGCAACATTTAGAAGAAAAAAAAAAAAAAAACAAACGAACAAAGAACCCATGCTCACTTAAAAATACGTAGGAGAAGCAGAGAGAGGGGTTTGCTGTGTACTCCGAGGTTAGGTGGGTAGCGGTGTGTTTGCCCAAAGAGATGATAATACCCTGTGATTTATTTGGTCAAGTCCCATACGCAGCGCAGTCAATTGAAGACCGCAGAGGAGAGCACAAGAACCACTCCAAAAGGTGCCGTGAGCTATCTTGCGCATAGGGGAAAGTCACGCCGGCGCAGCCGCGGCTGGGGGACGGCGACGGTGCGGGGCAGCCAGGTGTCAAGGCGGTTGCAAACCGCGGTCGTGGGATGCAGGGAGAGCGGCTGGAGCGACCGCAGGGGAAAGAAGGAATGAGCTGGGCATGGGCGGAGAGGAGAAGAGGAGGTTGGCGAGGGGGATTGTGGTGGTCATCAAGCCTATAGTGGGCTGTTGCAGGCTTTGTATTTCCAGGAATGCAGCAAAAAGTTTAGCACTTAAATTGTAGCAGTGGAAATGTTGTGAAATCTACCCTTCTCCCAGAGCGGGCTTTGCGATTGGGAGATTTGGCATATGAGCAATGACCAGAATAAGTGCTAATACCATCTCCTTCAACAGGTATTAGCCAGTATCCCATTAGGGAGTATCAAATTGGGAAAGATGGCCTAAGGCTGAGAACATTTAGATTGGAGACAATGATGGAAAGGACCACCTGTGGGCTGTGGTCCTTCAGTGCCGGTGCTGTTTCACTTCAGCACATGCCAGATTGCTTTCCACAGGGGCAGATGGTTAAGAGCAAATAGCTAGAAGGAACATACACAGAAGAGCAGTAATCTTGTAATTGTGTAGGGCTTTGGATGTGCCCAGGGTAAGATTTGAGTGGGAGAGGAGATACCTTTTATTACGCTAATTTAGTTGGGAAAGGCAGACAGGCTTTGGGGTACACCAGCCCATCCTCAGAGACCGCAGCATCAAGGATTCATTAGGACATGGCAGCAGATGGGTTGCCTGCAAGGCCGTGATGCAGCCCCGCTCTGTGGAGATGCTGGGGGGACAGACGTGCTTCCTCCCGTTGAAGGGAAGGCCTGTGTGTTGATAGCCAAAGGGAATGAGACGCCATCTCCCATCTGTGCCTTTGAAAACCTCCCTTCAGTTAAGTCCACGAGTGCTTGCTGATGTTCTGTAAAATCTCATTTTTGGTCAGCAGCCAAAGAGGCAAAGGGCTGTGAAATGAGGAGCTGCTGCTGAGGCACCGGACTGGGATCTCTGAAAGCCGCGGTGCGTTGCCGGCTCGGTTCAGATGGCCAGTCAGATACCGGCAGGACTGCCAACACGCAGAGCCGCAGGGATGCTAAGGCTGCGTGACCTCTTTGGTGTCGGTCTGCATGCTCTTGTTTGAAAGCTGTGCTTACCTTTGTATGAAGCACACGAGGCCCCCTTAGACTGGGTGCCCACCCACCCAACTGCCCCAGAGCTTTCTGATCTACACTGGCAGGAGATGGGAGAAGTGGACTTGCCCAGCATCACGCTGGTCACCGATGGCAGAGCAGGGCTTGGACGCCGTGCCGTATCAGGACCGCGTTCAGTAGGAAGGCAGTTTCATTGAGCTGCCCTCTGTGGTGGGACTCCGTGGTCATCACTGGTGGTGCTGATGAGTTGCTGTTGTTCTCCCGCCAGCCCCAGTGAGTGCACTGAATGCCGGCCGATCGCAGCGATGGGCTATATTCCTTTACTCTCAGTGAGTACGGCTCAGAGCTGGAGTGCAATACAATTTGCATTTCTAGGCAATTAAATGTCAAAGCAAAGTCAAGATGTTGGCTAGCTGTCAAGCCTGTTTACGACTGTGCCAGACTACAGCACGCAGATGGTTATTAAGGCAATAGGACAAGACAAAAGGATGGTCAATACACTCACTGCAGAAAGAGGAATTGCTCCATGGGGCTTTCAACCTGTTTTCTCCTGTCTTTGGGCCAGGACTGGTAAAAATCATTGTTTATGCAGTTAATCGGGTTTAAATTTAACTCCAAACAAAATAATCAGATTTAAAGACTTAATGCAATAATGGGATGGAAGAGCTAAAGTGTGAGTAACCATGGAGGCAGGCTGAGTGGGAAGGCAGTAGTTGGACTGAAGGCAGATGGAGCATAATTTTAAGGCCGAAAGCAGAAGATCTGCAGCGTGCACCTTCTTGGGTACTGGCAATGCCAGGACCGCATGTGCTGCCTGGATGCCTGTGCAGGGGGAAGATGCTTGGTGCTCGCCCACAGCAGTGGCCTGGCGCCCGTGTGCTCTTGTCCTAACTGTACCCCAAAAAGTGGGTGCGCTGATCCCCTGGCAGCTTCACCTGCAGGCTGATGGTCTTGTTTTGTTTGCACGCTTGTGCATCCGTAGTACCTTTCTTCTGTACAGGACACAGATCTTGGCCCATAAGATCATAACCTGAGTCTTTGCTTACGTGTTTTTCCATGCGCCATGGAGAAAAACGGGGTCTAAGGAGCCGGGCTTTGCCTGGTGGGACTTTCCTCACCGTTTACAGGAGTGTCCCCCAGATTTTTTGAATAAAAAGATGCAGCAGTAGTTTGTGCCGTTCCAACCTAGCCAGACCCGAGCCTTTCCCGATTACTGACCTGATTGGAAGTGGTTTAAACATCCTTGACTTTTTCTGGCAGTCCTTCCCCTAGTGCTCATTTGTTCTGCATAAGTAAGAGCATTTCATAGCAGTCCCTGGGGACCTCATTTTCTTCTGGATGGACTCAAGCCCTCTGGCACTCCTTGAGCCTGAAGGAGAAGGGAGGTCAAGCGGAGCATTGGCCTGGGGGGTGTTTGCTAGGTAGACGGCAGCGGGTTGCTGCTGCGTTGCTTTTCCTTCGTTGTGAGAGATACCCGACCTCTATCCTGATCGCTCTGCCAACAAACCTGAGTCCGACCCGTGGGAAATGGGCTGTCCGCTGGGTGTTTTCACAATGCACGGGTGGGTTTAAGGAATTCTGCAAGAAAAAGAATGAGAGGATCTTGCCAAGAAAACGTAGATCAAAACTTGAGAGGTTTGTCTCGGTATGGATGCAGCCCTGGTGATCGACCCATCCTCAACGCATTACAGCCTTGAGACTTTTACAGCAGTGAGCTGAAGCAGGGAGAGGGTGTTGCTGCTTCATGTATATAACTAACACCGGCCATAACACCATCACTGTTTCACATCCTACTCTTCTTCACCGAAAGGGTGGTCAGGCCCTGGCCCAGGCTGCCCAGGGCAGGGGCTGAGTCCCCATCCCTGGAGGTATTTAAAAGCCGGGGAGATGTGGTGCTTAGGGCCATGGTTTAGTGGTGGGCTTGGCAGTGCTGGGGTAACGGCTGGACTCGATGATCTTAAGGGTCTTTTCCAACCTTAACGATTCTGTGATTCTTTATGTCATGGGCACATGGGCGTCCTTGGGAAGAGCTGACAAGCTTGACCATAGCTAGATGTTCGCTGAGCATCATGCAGAAGCCTGCTTTGATGTTTGCCATTGACCAGGGAGGCTGCTTCTCTGTCTCTTAAAACTTTGGTGGGAATTCATATAGCACCCCACAGCCTCTCTCCGCCCCATGACCAGCGCTGCGTTTGCCACATGGCTAGAATGAGCCTGCTCCCTCCTGCACAGTTTGGGAGCTAATGGTCTTAGCACAAGGCACGCTTGCGTCAACAGCTAGGTGACGGGGCCTTGCCTGGATGTGTGCCTGACGTACAATTGCCAGAGGTGGCCAGACGTGCCATGCTCACAGGACAGCAACAGCGGCATCTTGGTCATATGGTGACTATACCTCGTCCTACGGTGGATGTACGGCCTTCCACCACCGTAAGAGGCTCTGTTGCCTCTCCTGAGGTCTCCCACTAGCTTGTGGGAGGGATGGTGCAGTCCTTCTCACCACCTTCTCTCGGAGGGTGTTGGTGGTGCAGTACTTTACATCCCAAAGTAGTTTCTCCAGAGAACGGAGGCTGTTCTTGGTCATAGCAGTGTTGTGGGTCAGAAGGTGGCCTGATGGGTGGGCTTTGACTTTGCAGCAGCCTTGCTCTTGTAAATTCATTTTTAGGCGAGTTAAAGAACGTATCTCAGGTTCTGTCTTTGCTGGACAACGGGGATTTTCTTTGGTGAGACCAACAGCAACAGCCAGAGGATGTGTTTGATCCTAATGGAGGAAGTAAGTGATGTTTGGCCCAGTTCTCCTGCCGATGTGAGGCCAAGCAAGAGCACTTCTGTTAAGGGTGACCCCACGTGTCAGCACGCTATTGCCTGGGGATTTGCCATGACCCCCTCTTCCCTGTGCACAGCAGGGAGTGGAGAGCTGGATGGATACAACACCAGCACCCTCCTTTATCACTCACAAAAATGCTGTTTTTAAGCCAGTTTCTCCAGGTTCTCCTACTTTTGCAGCATGCCTGAAGGCTCTTAAAAAGAGTCCATGCTCTTACCACTGCGTTCCCATTGAGCCATTTGTCTTTTTTATCTTGTCCAGCCTCCTCCACTGCCCCTTCTTTAATTCCAGACCCTTTGTAGAGGCAGCTCCCCCTCTGACGTGCCCTGGGATGGTCCCTGGAGCTGGCTGCTTAGGGTTTCTTGCGTGTGTCCCTCCACCAGCCCAGGTGAACGCGGGGCCGTGGGAGGCTCCTGCTGCTGGGAGGATGACCTAGAGACATGACCGCTGCATCTCAGAGGACAGCCCTGGGGGTAACAGGCCAGCGTCAAGGGGAGACTACACTTGGAGCTGGCCCAGGAGCTCAGGACGCAAGTTGAGTGCTTAATACCTGTCCCCTTATGTCTGCTGCACCATGGGAAGGGGAATCCAGGGCTCGGAGGCTTATTCAGAGTGAAGGGAAAATGCCATAAGGAGCAGTGGTCTGAGGGGAGATCAGCTGCCCTAGCAATTAGCTACTAAGCAGCCTTCTCAGGAAATGCAGTGTCTGGTTTTATTAACTACCTTTCTCTCTAATTAAGGCCGTGCGATGAATTTATCACTTTTTAAAACAATAATAATGCTATTTCAGTGGTTACCTGAGATGTGGAAGATCTTGTTTGATGAGCCAGTTCCTTCTGACCTGCAGAAGCTGAACTCTGTGCCTTCCGAGGCTGATGATAACTAGATCAGTTGCCTTGATCACCTTGCACTGCCGAACGTTATTACTCTCAATATTTGCCGTGCACTGACTTCCTCAAGAGCTGTGCGGCAGAGCGGTGGGTAACTCTGTGTCCGTGAGCCATCTCTCTGTTTCCCTCCTGGATGCTCGTTCAGGGCTGGTTCGATGTTGGTAAGGGTAGCAAAGGAAAGCAGCATTAACAGCAGCTCTGGGTAACATGCATCTCACTTTCCAGGGCACCAGGGAGCCAAATTTCTGCAGTTTCCCTTCAGCACAGACTCGTTTTCTGGGTGTTTTTCTGGCTATTCCTAGTAGGCAGTCTGCGACACGTCCTGCCCTTTGTCATCCCTAGGGGACATCTGTTGATCAGGCCAGAACGTGCCTGATTTCAGCAGGCAGCCCCAGTGACGTTAGGAGGTTGACAGCTATGCTCTCATACTTTCCTCCGACTGATTTCCATCCAAGGAAGACCTTTGCCAGCTGGGCTCGACCCCAGTCTGCTCATCTCCAGCAGGAGGCCACAGTGGAGCTCTGTGGTCCTATTTGAGGGCTTCCTGCAGACGCAGCCCGTGCAGCACAGAGCTGCGCCCAGGCCGTTAGCCCGAGCACCGGGCGTGCTAACGGGGCTGCGGTGTGATGCTAAGCTGTGCTGCTTGGTGTCATGTTCAGCTCTCACCTGCAGATTTCTGACACCGCTGCTTGGCCAAAGGATCCGTAAGCAGGACTGAGCACGCTGTTCTCCTCGTCTGTGGTTCTCCTCTCTCGGCACGAGGGCACGGGGAGCTCTCAGCAACCTGGACACGTTCCCATCTCCTCTCTTGTTTCCGGATCTCTCTAATTGGATTCAGCTCTGCTTGTTTTATCTCCCTGCCCCTGTGCTAGCAGCAGCTGCAGTCAGAAGCGGGGGAGCCTGGCGGAAGCCATTCCCAATGGGAATGCCTCTCTGCAGACGAGGAGAGGGGGCACCCCAGGGCAGAGGGGTGCGTGCTGTCCCGCCTGACTCCTCCAGCCCTGAGGGAATCTGACTCCAGTCCCCAGCGGGTGGGAGCCCAGGAGGAGCAGGGCATGGCCCAGGCGCTGTCTGCCCAGGGGTCGGAGCCGGTGGAACAGCCCTGGTGGGCGCAGCGACAGTGCCACGCAGGGGTTTGCTCCAGCCCTCAGCCCTCTGAGGGCCGGGGAACAGCAAAGGGTGCTTAAACCTCCTTTTTCCACAAATATAGGAAGAGTGTGTGCAAGATGGTGTGTTCCCAGCTTCTCCAGAGAGGAGTGCAGGTGTAGTTGTGTGCCTATTCTGCCTGTAAATTGCACCTCTAGCAAAGAACCAGCCCATCTGCCTGGGGATGTGGCTGTAAGTGCTGGTCCAGGGGAGCTACGAGCATTTCCACCTGCTCAGGGCGCTGCGTGTTGTTGCCGGACCATGCCTTGCAGGGGAGGGAGCCTGGAGGAGTCATTGCTCAGCTGCGGGCTGTCCTCTGCCTCTCAGCAGCCTCATTCATCTCTAGAAACATAACAACACTGACACACAGCAAATGAGCCCTGTGCTTCCAGGGTGGTTTGGAAATGCCACCGGCCGTACGACAGCAGCTATAGATCAGCGTGCTCCCAGCTGGGTCACAAGTGACAGTAATCAACCATCATTACAATTGCAGTCCTCGAGACTTGGCTCAGCACAGTCTTTAAAGGGAGCCACGTGCTCTGGGTGGACTGGCTTGCACCAGGATCCTCACCTTGCCTTTTCCAGCCAAAGCATCTCTTTGCTTCCTCCCATCAGCCTCATTACAACCCACACGGAGCTGCCCGTACTTTTGTCACCGGCACGCGTCGCTTTGGTGTCTGCATCCGTCACATCTGCACATCTCCTCAGCCCAAAGAGCACTCCTATAGCATACACCTACGGGGCTGGCCCCGTGTCACGCCCTTGGGACCCGGGAGCTGTACCCAGGCTGCGGGACGATCTCCGCAGCGCTGATAGATCGGTGATATTGGTCACGTCCTTCGCAGAGCTCTCACTGTTGTGACACTCGGAGGCTGCGCAGATGCGTGAAGTCAGCATTACGTCAAGGCTTGGGCATCGCTAATGCAGAGAGGAGGGGAGCCGTCTTCCCCGAGCTCTCATCTTGGCCTCCAGCAGTGACAGGGTTCATGCATCTGACAAAGATGGTGAACAAAGACTGCCTTTAGTTGATGCCTTCTTGTTAAATGCTCTCCAAATTCACCGCTATCTCACAGCAAAGATGCGTGGCTTTGCCCTCCGTGCCTGTTCTGGGCTACTTCAGACTCGCTGGGCCCGGTGACTGTCAATTGTAGAAGCAGCAAAGCTACCCCAGAGTTGCAGAGGCCCAGATAAAGATGAAACAAGGGCCAATGTGCAACTTCACCGCCCTTCACCGTTGGCAAGACACTGTTCCTGGGGGCACCGATGCCGGGAGAGGGACCTTGGATCTACAGCAGGCCTGGCTGAGGGAAGGAAAAGGAGGGTTGTGCAAGGTTGCCTGTGAGTGCTCCAGAGGGGAAGAGATGTGTCCTGAGGATCCCGTTTGGATCTCGGCTAGGCTTTAGAGCTGGGAGCTGAGTTTCTTGCTGCCTGCCATCCCCTGGGCTGCCCCACGAGGGACGATAGGGAGGAATTTATTCTTGTCTCGCTTGTATGAACCAGCCACTAGCAAAGTTCATGGCCTTCTTGCCGGGTTGCAGATCCCAGAGGAAGCCAGACTCAGTCACCTTGCGTACAAGACTCCAAGGGAGACTGCCACCCAGGCCAGGGTGTGGAGATTGCTCAGCTCAGAAAAACAGCCTGCAGTGACCAGCTGCAACGTGTATTTGCAATACTCTCCACCTGCATGTCTGCCCCGACGCCTGTGTGCAGAGCTGCAGCAGGACCTGGACTCCGCTCAGGGACACAACCTGGAGGATGCCCTCCAGGAGCACAGCGACTGCAGGGGAGCTGAAGCAGGACCAGGCGAGGGTGAGTCCAAAGTGTCTCTCCTCCTGAAATACGGAGAGAGTGGACCTCAGCCTCAACTCGCTCTACAGATCCGTGCCAATCGGTCCACAATATTTGGCCTTGTTTAAATAGTTTCTCACCCTTACCTTGTTTGCCCCTCTCTGTACCCGTGGGCAGGCAGCAGACCCTTGCTGGCCTTGTGTTTTTCTCAGCATCCCTGTAACAGAGCTGGCAGTTCTGTCGGTGATTTCAAAGGGACGTGCGTTAGGTTTTGCCATTGAAAAGGTAAGATGATTTGTTGTTGAGTGTTAATGAAGCAAAACAGGAATTAATTGGGCAATATCAAAGAGCTATTACTAGGTGCTTATATTTCTTTTCCCTAAAAATCAAAGTAAGGACTATATCCTATATCAAAGCAAGGACAGAGCATCTTCAACACATCCTCATAGCAAGGAACTGTCAGCAAGGAGCAGCCCAGGACATTACGTACCTCTTGCATTTGTTTAGTCCAAGGACTAGGGACAGCCAAGCAAATTGCCGCACATGAACTGATCCACACGGATCAGTTTCCTGAGTGTCCCTGTGTGCAAAGCTGGACTTCATCAGGTTGCAAGGAATCGTCCTAGATCTCCCCTCTTCCAGGGGGCTAAGCTAAACCAAAGTTGATCCCACAGCAGTGCTTGAGACATAGAAAGTCACTGCGGCTCCAGTGGTATCTAATAACTTCATCTGGTGTCCCCATGTTTTTGGAAGCAAGCCACCGGCACGTTATCTCACAGGCCACTGGGCAGCCATATCTTCTGCTGGAGAGTTTTGCATGCCTGATTGTTTGCCCCTTGAAGAAGCGGGATTAAAGTGCAAGGATGCTGGAAGCTGGGGGTTCAAGTCCTCCTCCTTCTAACAGGCTTCTCCCAAAGCCTGGTGAGAAATCACTGCAGGCTGCAGAGCACCAGCTGTCCTGGCCGCAGAAGGCCTGCGAACCGGGAAGCAGCAGGTTCAAGTGAGCACAAGGATTCACGGCAGGAGCAAAATGCTCTGCTGTTTCGGAGTGGAAGAAGCGGCGTGTGACCCGTCCCCCAGGCACCCGCGGCCCGGGCGGCCCAGCGAGGCCATCACGCACGCTGATCCTAGCAGGGGGTCTGGAGGCCAGGGTTTTTCTTTCGCAATTTTGGCATAACAATTACATGCATTAAAGCCCGTGCAAAGAGAATAATTGATGTTTTTACCCTAAGTCTCTTGCTTCCAGCAGTGTCCCCAGTGCTGGCTAATGCAGTTCCAGGGCTTGGCGACCAAGTTGCAGCAGGTCATTTTCAAAACCTTAGAAGTCTCCTTTCAGGGAGAACCCCCGAAGCCCGGAGCTGCTCAGGGCGTAGACCCCCGTGCCTTTCTGCCTGGTGTGCAAGGTGAGGGGCTCTGGGCAACCAGACAGCCATCCGGGCTAGGCAAGTCGCCATGCTAGTACAGACGGACTGATGGACATTGCTACTGCTGCTGCAGGTTATAACTGAGACCAGGCTAAATAAAACGTGCAAGAAACGCAGTGTGAATTCAGTGTTGCCCACAGCAAGGCTGGGAGGAGGCAGAGCAACATGCCTGCCCGGGGCCAGGGAATCCTGGAGCCACATGGGAGGCAATGAAAGGGTTTTAGCAAGGTCACGCTTGAAAAGAATATATCCTTGTTTTATTTCCAGGCTGGAGCCTTTTAATCAGTTCTGCCTGCTGAGGAAATACACTGCCCTAGTGTCTGTGTGAACAAAGCCAGCGGCCGGGGCCATCTGTGTGTCCGAGTGACAGCACGTCGGTACTGGGGACTTCGGCTCCTGGCTGGTTATTGCCATCATCATCTCACAGGGAGCATAGGGGAGATGATGTGGTAGGATGGGCATCCCACGGAAGCAAGCAATCCCACAAACATGGGGCTTGGGCCCAGAAACGGCACAGACACAGGCTTAGCCTCGTACCGAAGGGGTTAGTTAGGCCAGCACAGCGCCGCAGCAGGCAGGCATCCTGGTGACATCCAGGCTGGCAGGGGCAGGCGGCTGTCCGCAGCGTCTGACCTGAGCTCTCGGGGCTTGCCCTTCACGGGGACATCCCCAGCGCTGCTCCCGGGGTCCCTGCCTTGCCCTGCCCTCCCCAGACCCAGCGAACACCCGTGACCCTGCGGCAGCTCCTTATTGCAGGGGGGGGACAGATGCGCGTCCAGGTGCAAGATTTCACCTTGATACGCAATGACTCAGGGCAGGCGGGAATAAATAAAAACAACCTGGACTGAGCTGATAAGGCCTCCAGCTCTGACACTGCTGGGATTGGCAGTGATTTGTGCTCTGTGCTGCAGCGCCCAGAACGGCTTTGCTGTTCTGTTATCAACGCTATCAAAAAATAAGTGGATTTAACAAAATCCTACCAGCTGGCAGGCAGCAGCCCAGCTTTGGGGCTTGGTGTGGGGCAGAACCCACTGCATCACCACCTCCAGCTTGCAGGAGGGCTGCGGACAGCCTGTCTGCCTGGCAGAGGGGACATGAGGTTTTTTTCTCAGCTGGATTTCCCACTGCCTCCATCCTGGGCTGGTCCGCAGTCCCTTCGGGAATGGGGCTTCCCCCTGCCAGCTTTGGGTGGCACGCGTGAGTCTGCTGTGTTGCTGCATGGGGACAGGGGAAAATGGTAGAAGATGAGAGAAAGGAGAAGGCTTGCAGGAGGAAAATTCGCTATGCACGTAACACAGTCTGTGTCCCTGGGGATGCTGAGCACCCTCAGCATCTGCTGCACTGTGGAGGGGTCGAGGGCTGGGTGCTCTGCTGCTCCACGCAGATCGATACAGCCGTGCCAGGTTGCACCCTGGGGCCTCCCAAACCCACTGCATCCCTCCCAGTTTGCACTGAAAAGGCCGTAACTCACCCGTGCTCCAGCCAGGGCTGGGGATCCTTGCGGAGCTGAACATGGGTGCCACCACCGTGGAGGTGAGACACCCCAAAGCGTCCCCGTCTCAGGTGACCTCCCCTGCCAGGTGCTTGGACCTCTCCCTCAGGTTCTGCCTGGGGTTTTCCCAGCATTACAGAGCCCAGGGGCTGCGTGCTTCCCCCAGGAGGACCCACCAGGGTCTGGGATTAATAGTAGCAGGTGTAGTGGCATCTCTGCCTCTTCCAGAGATGCAGGGGCTCCTCCGCAGGCCCTGGAATTAACTCCGATGTCAATACAAATTGCCCCAGAGATAATCCGCTCTGCAGATGCCTGCCTGCTCCCGACAGCCAGCCCGCCTTGCACGTGCGGAGGCTCATCTGCTTTGCAGACCCCAGCTGCCCTCCCGGCTGCTGCAGAGGCAGCCGGAGCAGTGGAGGCACGCTCCCCGCATGGAGCTCCTCTCCCAGGGGCTGCTGTATCTTAATAGTTTACATTTCATCCTCCTCCTGCATACCCCCGTTTCCCCAGCGTAACTGCAATGAAGGAGGAGAAGCAAGGCCCCCAGTACACAGTGGCAGCGATCGATCGCTGCCTTCCCATCCCTTGCTCCCCCCGTTGCCTGCAGCAGGCGAGCAGGAACCCTTCCTAGGGTTCATTTCCAGCCTGCAGTTTGCACCCAGGAGCTTTGCTCACAAACCTGGCTCTGTGTGCGTGCGTGTGTCCTGCTGACAAGCACAGGCTCTTCCATCTGTTACATTATTTGCAGCTTTATATCAGGCTGAGAGCACATCCTTCTCATGGGAAGCCAGGAGAACCTGAGCTGGACCGATGTCAAACGCGCAGCAGCAGAATGGGGCGGCGTGTGGAGAGGGGTAATTCAGACCCAGGCTCTGTTCCTGGCGCCAGCCTTGGCTCAAAGTTACAGTTAATAACAACTAAGATGGCCTGGCTTTGCTCACCCTGCAGACGCAGAGCATCAGTCGCCTGTATCTACCCTGCATCCCTGCCAGAGGCGTGCCAGGGTGGGCCTGGGAGCGAGCGCTGGTCTCCAGCTTTCAAGGCTGGTTGTTGCCTGGTTGCTCTCTGAAGATGCCAAGGAGTTCAGCAGGCAGATACCAAGTGGGCTGCAACAAAAGCGCTGCTCTCCACTGACCCTTTGGGCTCAGGATGAGGCTGCCTCGGGGTGTAACCCCCCTTCCGCCTCACATCTCCATTCCCAGTACGATTGCAGGGGAGCGGGCTTAGCAGAGCAGAAGGGAGAGGAAGAGAAGAGGACCTCTGAGGAGGTTCAGGTTTGATAGCCGTAGCCGCAGAGGTATAAGGCATTTTTGGTAAGAGGTCTCCTTACGTGCGCGCAGGTAGTGCGTGCCTAGCCCTGCGTGGTGTCACATCGCATCGTGTGCGTTAGGAGCTGGCGGGCAGAGCTCCAGAAGCTGCTCTCTGTGAGCAGTGATCGAATAGAGCTCTTTCTGAGTAGGCTTCAGGCTTGTTTACTTGTCTTCATCAGAGTCGGTACACAGGGATCACTGATACAGTTTGGGGATGTGTGGAAGGGAAACGGGGAAGGGGTCGGGACTATTTGGTGGGAGCAGAGGCGGCATGGCCAGCAGGCATGGGGGTGTTGCTGGAGAGCAGCCGGGGCTTTTAGCAGTCAGCATGTAGCAGCGATGCTAAGTCAGCCCCAGACGGAGCGACTGTCGGGTGAGCAAAGGAGGAACGAGGAGGGGGGTGAGGGCAGGATTTCATTTTGGCATTTATCATTGCTGGGAGCAGGCTCGGGAAGGAGCCTCCCCCGGGGCGGATCGGCAGGCTCCTTCGCAGCACGGGGCGCAGCCAGCTCCCCGCGGTCGCCGGTCTCCCACGAGGACCAGCCCTTGCAGGACCCCGGGACGCGGCACTGCCCGGTCTGGTCTCCCCTCGCCCCGCGGCGCAGGCTCCTGGCTCGAGGGGCAGGTTCAGCCCAGGCTGCAGCTCTAAGCAGAGCTTCTGGTTTCTCTTCTTGGGCAGCGTTGAATCCAAAAGTCAGGCTCTCGTGACTGGAGCCGAAAGCCAATTAGCAGCAGTTTAGCTTCATCAACTTCCTGACTGGGTGCAAGTTTTAATTAAACATCCCATTTTAATTAGTCAGGCATCACATACAGTAAGCTTGCCTCAAGATTCAAAGGCTGTAGGTCCTGTGCTTTAATTAAAATAAAGAAGCACATGACTTCAACTCCAGCATCTGTGACAGCTCCTCATCCTTTCGAGGGCGCAAGCAGAACAGCTGGGAACAGCATCTTTTCTTGCCACGGCTTATTCCTCTTCTCTTTAACCTCCGGATGGCTGCTCCAGCAGAGGAACTGGCTGCGAGATGACTTGGTTGGAAGGAGAGAAGAAACAGGGGCTGCTTGCAGCGCTTGGGGTGTCAGAGCAGGTACTGGGCTCTCAGTGTAATGCCGAGAGCGCTTTTGGGGTGAGGTTTCTGTCCTGGGGTGACAGGCAGCACTTAGCGTCTGCGGCTGGTAAGTCTCAGGTGCAAATGGCCTTTGAAGCAGGCATGGTCTGCAGCAGCCCAGAGGAGGTGGCTTTCACAGGGCACGCACTTAGAATCATAGAATCATTTAGGTTGGAAAAGACCTTTAAGATCATCACATCCAACCATAAACCTAACCTTAAGCTGGGAACTCCTTGCTGCAGGACCTTGTGGGTGACAAAAGCTTAATTTGGTCCCCAAGGAGACAGGACAGTTCTGTGGAAGAGAAATCCAACGGGGTTACACAGGCTGCATGAAAGCCATGCCAGCCGCATGAGGGTCCTGAGCTGTGGACGGCTGGAGGCTGGAAGAGCACCGTTGTACAGCAGATGCTGCACGGGGGCGTACATTTGGCCTGACCTTGAACAGAAGTGTCTTTTCTTGATCTCGTTTGAATTTGTGACCTTTCACCATCACCCACAAGCTTGCTTTCCTGCATGTGGCAGGGGGCTGGCAGCACAGAGCTGCACGGCTCCTGGGTGGGCAGGGGCACGGGGAGCAGGGCTTCCAGCTGGCCGGCAGCCCTGGGCTAGCAACTGGGTTTTGGCTTCCATTGAGCAGAGGAGGCTGCCATCTCTCCCGAGTACGCCAGGTACTTTCTGTCGTGTCAGACCCTGCAAGTGGTTGGGGTTTGAATCGAGCAATTGGTGGCCAACGCTAGCTAACTTCAGATTTTTCCCGGTATGCCAGATGGAGCTGTCACAGAGAGCCGGCTCCGCAAATCCAGCATCCAAGGCCGAGCGGGACCTGGCGCCTCCTAAAATAACAGGCTCAGCTCCCTCCTCGCCTCCAGGTAAACCTGGAGGAGCTCTGTCACTGGCAGCTGGGTTACACGGGAGGAGAACCAGAGCAGCTCCATCTGAGAGATGACACGGAGTTTAAAATGGTGCTTTTCTCCATTTCTTGGAGCCTGCTCAGCTTTACTGAGGCACCAGCCTTCTGCACCCGACTGTGCTCACCCGTGCCCTGGGACAAGGGAGAATCAGAGTGACAGAAATCCCTTTGTCAGCTGTGCCTGGGAAGGAGGGTTACAGAGCTATTAGCACAAAGAGGGGATGGATTCTCTCCTAAGTGCTCCGGGGACAGAGATTTAAATGCTTAGCTCCCATTAATGCTAATGTGAATTACAGAGGTCTCTTCTTACTGCCTTGAAACAAGAGCATTGAAAAAGAGGCCAGCTTTCCGCAAAGAACAAATTCACTTGATTTTAAGACGCTGCTAAATGGGGTTTTTCTTCATTTCACACTCATTAATTCCCCTGCCTGTGCTAGCTCGGAGGGGGACTCTGCTCCGGTCCAGCGCACGCGAGCTGGCTGGCCCACTGCACGCTGGAGGACGCTGGGTCTCCATCCACCGTCCCCTGCTCTGCGGGGGGACACTGGTCCCCAGAGTGGGGTTCCTGGCCTCGAGCAGCCCCAAAGATTTTCTTTCCACATGGAGATGCAAAGTGCAACGTTCCAGCTTTTCGCGGGGAGGAGAAATCCCTCCAGCGCGTGTCAGAAATATTAACAGCATCTTTATTCCCCCAATCTGGTAGAGCAGCCACAGGAGACAAGGCTCGAGGTCCCTCCGACCCCCTGCTCTCGCACAGGGGACTCCTCCTGAGTCTCCATCTCCTGCTCCCTCCATGGAGATCACACGCTCGTGGGAAACCTGTGACTCTGCCTTCCGTGTCCAGCGATTAAATCCTTCTCCGAAGCGACAGACTGCATTAAAGCTTGGGCTTGCTCCAGGGGTCATGGAAGGTACCTGTAGAATTTATGGACCCAATCAGTCATTTAATTTCTCTCTGCAGCCTCTGACTTATTAACATAATAACAGAAACCAGAAGGACTTTGTTTGTGGTGTACGGTTATGAATCACATTGTCACTGCGCCTGCAGCGCTGCCCTTAATGAATATATTCAGGCATGCCCGCGAGTCCCTGCGCACATTCCCGTACGCGCTCCGTTGTCGTGTAGCATTAATTAACCTTGTTTAATGAGCTAACCGTGCTGGCTTGCAGCTCCGAGTCCCCGGCGGGGTGACTCTTGCCCTGAGCAGCAGGGATGCAGTGGGAGAGCTGGGCAGATGTTTGTTTCAAAGGGGACGTGTCCAGGAACGTGTGTCCGCTCCGGGAGAGCCTCGGCGTCGTGGGAACCCTTCCTGGAGACCAGCATGAAGCTCATGCCGATGAAAAGCCACACCTTAGAGCTCCCCTTTACAGTGAGGAGACTGTGGCCACCCTACGTAGGAACTTGAAAACACCCCAACTTTGCACAGCTCTTACTGGTGGGTGTCAGTCTCTTCTGCCAAGTCACAAGTGAGTGCCTGGGTTAACGGTTGGACTTGATCTTAAAGGTCTTTTCCAACCTAAACGATTCTGTGATTCTATGGGACAAGAGGAAACAGCCTCAAGCTGCGCCAGGGCAGGTTTAGGGTGGATTTTAGGAAAAACTTCGTCACTGAAGGGGTTGTCAGGCCCTGGCACAGGCTGCCCAGGGCAGTGGTGGGGTTCCCATCCCTGGAGGGATTTAAAAGCCAGGTGGATGTGGTGCTTAGACATGGTTTAGTGGTGGGCTTGGCAGTGCTGGGTTAACGGTTGGACTCAATGGTCTTACAGGTCTTTTCCAACCTAAACAATTCTGTGATTCTAGTGCACATCACTGTGAGCTGGGCAGGCCAGTGTCAGCACCCCAGCCTCCATGCCAGGAACAAGGGACGGGACCGGGTGTCCACTGTGTGCTTCATCAACCTTATGATTATGAAAAAATAAAAATATTAAAGTTTCCGGACTAGTTCCTACACCTGCCCTTGCTTGCAGGCACTAGTGGCATTGAGAACATCTGGAGCGGAGGGAAGGGCTGAGCTGAGGAGGGGGATGCGGTGTAAGACCTCAAGGAGGGAGGCTCTGGGGGCGATGGATCATCTTTGTGTGGACTTTTTGTGGCTGCGCCATGGAAGCCGCTGTGCTGTGAGACTGGGGTGTCCGGGGTGAAGGAGCTGCACATGGAGAGTGCACACTGGCGTTGCACAGCTCTTATGAAATTTTAAGAGCACATTTAAAATGCTTTCCCATTAGGAAAGCCTCAAAAATTATGTTGATATAAAGATCCCCTTTCTGAAATGTATGTTGATAGAAAAAAAAGCCTTCCAAAGACTTGGTTAAAGGAAAAAACACACCATGCTGCAATTTTAATGAGGAGCTTGTAAACATAACAAACTCACGCTGATTTTCTCTATTAATTGCCTGTGTTATCGAAGACCAGGGCCCTGTGGTGCTCGGTTCCCAGCAAACCGCCTTGCTTAAGACATCTTCCTAAATCCGGGAGGGCTGGAGCCGTGTGTGGGCTGTGGAGGGCAAGCATGGGGCAGGGCGATGGAGGCTTTCGCAGGGGCACGGCGGAGGGGAGGAGGCAGGGCTGGGTCATCCCTGCGGTGCGTGGGGCTGCCAGCGCCGCGGGGAGCAGCTCGGGCTCCGACCTCGGCTCTCCTCCAGCCTTTGCTCGGGGAGGAGAGACGGGGAGGCCCTGCTGAGCTGACTTAGCAATCCTGGTTTTATTAGAGATGCATTCGCTGATTAGCTCCACATCCTAATGACTCGGGCATGATAAATTACAAAGGAAATGCAGAAATCACTAGGGTTATATTAACATCTCCAGGGGAAGCAGCAGTAAGGTCATTTTCTGAGCCATTCAATGGTTGCCATTCGTTTGTTACCTCGTCTTTTCAATAGCGATTCTTTTTTTCTTGATTTCAGCCCAGCGCCATCTCAGCAGGCGCTGCGCTCCGGTGACCTCGCATCCCTGCTGCACCGTCACTGCCCCTGCTCCCCTCTCCTGTCTCACCAGCCTCCGGGGGAGCACGGCACCACAGGGCAGGTGCCAGCGTCCTGACCACAGCAGGGACGGTCACATTAGCTTTTTGGAGATCTGGGGACATCAGCCATCTTCTGGGTCCCCTTCTGTGTCTGCCACAAAGAAAGATCACACCTCAAAACCTGCATGGTGTTTGCAGGCATTTTGCAGCCCACAAAAGAGGCAAAATCTCTCCCGGAGGTAAATTGTCATGGGTGATTTGCCCAGCTCTTGAGATAATAACTCTTACTGAAATCACGGCAAAAGGGGAAGATTCCGGAGTTAATGTTTGGAAAGTGCCAGGAGAATGAAAAAGCACAAGACATGATCGTTATTATTACTGTGCTGTGCAGCTCAGCTCAGCACGGGCCGGAGCAGGCTGTGGGTGTGCGCTCCCACCCCTAGCACCAGAGGAGGAAGGGGCAGTCAGTATTTTGCATTGCTATTACCTTAGTTTTCAGGAGGGATTTGGGAGATTTTCAGTCTGATTCGGGTGATCTGACCTGTGCCCTGTTGCTGATCATCCTCAGCAGACATGGGTCAGATCCCACAGGATTTTTGGTGTCTGGCTGCCTGGAGAGCACAGATCCAGGGGAGTTATTGACTGGCTCCCTCTGAGACCCAGGATGGATGTGGCTTGTCTCTGATCACCCAGGGAAGCCTGTGGAGGAGGTGGACACTGAATATCTGCTTCCCAATCCCAGGGATGATGGCTAACCCTCCTTTTCCTCTCCTTACGCTCAGGGCAGCAGGGGCAGGACACCTCGTTGGGTTGCTGAAGGCTGCACGCCCCGGGAAGGCAGTGCTGGGCTGCAGTCCATCCCAGCCCAAATCACACACGGGTCAGCTCCTCCAGCACAAGGATGAGTCCAGGACATGGAAATGACCCTGCTCTTTCTTCCCTCTGCAGAGTCAGCTTTCCCAGGCCCTGAACGGGTTGTCGGACAGAGCCAAGGAAGCAAAAGAGTTCCTGGTCCAACTCCGCAACATGGTGCAGCAAATCCAGGTACCGTGTCTCCTGGCCGAGGAACAGCCCCTTCCCACGGGGATGAGCTGCTCTCTGCAATCCTCTGCCCCATCTCCCTGGCTTGGTTTGGTGGGTGCTCTCCCAAAGGGGCCCACAATCAGCACCTGACTTTTCATATTACCCCCTGCAGCCCTCCCCAGAACTGCTGCTCCCAAAGCTGCCTGTGTCACGGAGCGAGCAGCAGAGACCCCAGCCCTTCCCGTCTCTGCCCCGGGCAGATCCAAGGCTGTGGCAGGACGGACCAAACGGTTGGACTCGACGATCTTAAGGGTCTTTTCCAACCTTGACGATTCTATGATTCTATGATTTGCCATGAGCCAAAGGTGTAAGCACCCCACATGCTAATGGTATGGATTTGTGTGTTGCAGTGATGCAGCTGCACATATAAAAATAACCCATGTGGTATCATAAAAAAAATCAGGTTTCCCAATTGAAATGGAGATGTGCCCTGGGCTGTGATGCTCTGCTCTGACCCGCAGGAGAACAGCGTGGAGTTCGAGGCCTGCCTGGTGGCCCAGTGTGACGCCCTCATCGACGCCCTCAACAGAAGGAAAGCCCAGCTGCTGTCCCGGGTCAACAAGGAGCACGAGCACAAGCTGAAGGTGAGCCCCTACCCAGCGGCTGGGCTGGTCGGAGCGCGTTCTGCAGGGTCAGTGCCGGACGGGGACGAGGACTGTGATGTTGTTTGTTGGGGTGAAGCACCACGGGAGGAGCGGGGAGGTCGCTAGAACGCCACTCTTCTTGCTTTTCACATTAGCTGAATTCCATTTTGCTGCAGATGCTCAGCCCGCTCCCAGCGTGACGGGCCCTGAGCAAAGTGCTGCTTCCTCCAGGTCGTGGTTCCCACTGAATTACCCCATTACTGGCCCAAATAGTAGTCATTAGGTCAGCAGAGCCGTGTGTACATCATCCACAGGATGGAAAAGGACCTTAGTCATGCCCCATGTTGCTTTTGAGCTACTAGCATGATCCTGCAGGATGCTGAGTGCCTGGAACTTCTGCTGCCTTCAGCTGAAGTCCTGGGGCACTTGCTGTCATGAGATGCCAGTTTTGTCATCAGGCAGGAGCAGGAATTCCTCTGTTTTCTGTGCTTGGTGAGCACCTCCTGGCCCCAGGGTGGTGGCTGCCCTGAGAGGTGAATTGTTGGCATTGGGAGAGCTGAGATGCAGCTCTAGATGTGAGCTGTGCAAACGGGCTCCTGGCTTGTGTCGTTCCTGCAGTCACTACACCACAACTTTTCAGCTGGTTTGGGGCTGAGAAGGGAAGGAACGGGCCAAATCTCACCGGGGACCAGCGGAACGGGTGTAGCAGCGCCCAGTATCTGTTGGACAAGGTAGTTGCACCCTGGCCATCACCAATACGGGCCAGCTGAGGCATTTCACACCAACATCACTTTGTGCTTCCAGGGTCTCTCTTCCAAAGGCATTTCAGTGTTTGGGCTAGAAACATCTGTATCTCTTCTCTGGCTTCACTTGCATCCCCCCTGGTCTTGCCTTGGGCCATCCAGGAGGCTCCCAAAGGGATTTCTGGACGTGCCTAAAATGAGGGAGGAAGCCACCAGCCTCCAGTCTGCCTGCAGACGATGGGCACGGCAACACGAGGGCTTGTGAGCATTTCCATCAGGAGATGGACAATAGCAGCTTTGTGGGACCAAGCCCAGCATCAGTGCTCGGTGTCCGACAATAAAGCGCAACCCCAAATAGGCATGCCAGGCCGCCAGCATGTCTTCTAGGCGCAGAGGGGATCCCCACTGCCTGGTGGGCTCTCTTTCCCTCTTCCCCTTCAGGGCACGGTTAATTAAACTCTCACAAAGCCAGGCAGCACAAAGCAATTTCCCTGCTCAGCACAACCCGAGGAGGCCTTTCACTTTTTGGCTGGAGGAAGGGAACTGCATCCCACTGCTTGCTCTTCCCGTATTGCCTGTCCCCCCAGCATGTGCACATGTACATCCCACCTCCGTCCGCCCTTGTTACCAGCCAGGCTTTGTCATTAGGTGGGCCTGGCCCTTAAAAGAAGAAACAGCCCCTGGCTTTCAGACTGACTCCTAAAATCAGCCCTCAAGCCTCCCTCCCTGAAGGACTGAGCTCTTGCAGCTCCTCACACGCCGCGGGAAGGGAGCTGCACGGGCAGGAGGGGCTCCGTGGCGCTGCGTGCTCCAGCAGCCGCGGCACACAAGCCTGCATCCAGTTATCCGTAGCATCACGGCAGCTGGTGTTTAAAATCCAGAAGCTTCTCCCCTCTGCTCTGCAGCCTGTGGAGTGTTGGTCAGATTTTTAGCCTGAAATTATTTGATTTTCCCTTTCAATTCTTGCAGGGGGGGCGGGGAGGTAGGTAATGAATGCAGCTGTGCCTTGAACTTAGCCTTGTACGGGGAGAGTCATGCAGCGCTGACCCACCCGAGTGCCAGCTAGGGTCTTGCACACTGAGATTTGCCTCCCGGGGCTTCAGCGTGTGGGACACACAGCCTTGGCACGCAGCCCAGGTGAACGCACATCCTTCCCCTCTGCTTTGGGGATGGGGACAGAGAGGGGCTTGCCTGCTTTCACAAGCTGCAGACGGGACAGGGAGTGCAGGAGAGTCTCAGTCCTGTTGGGTACCTCCCCGCTGTCCTCCTTGTGCACGCAGAGGGTCCCCCAGCCACACCGGGCCACCGAGGCGAGCGTTCACCACCAGCCCTGTGGCCTGGTCCCCTGCACCCCTGTCCCTGGCACTGCTGCTGTCCCCATGTGCTGTCACCCAGGGGAAGGGGCTGCCCAGGCCATTGCCGCATGGGGCTGTTCCCCCTTTGCCCCCTCCAAGGAACGCCCTGGACAAAGGAAAGGGCCTTTAGGATGAGAGGGAACAGCCTCAAGCTGCGCCAGGGCAGGTTTAGGTTGGATAATAGGAAAAATTTCTTCACGGAAAGGGCTGTCAGGCCCTGGCCCAGGCTGCCTGGGGCAGGGGCTGAGTCCCCATCCCTGGGGGTATTTAAAAGCCAGGGAGATGTGGTGCTTAGGGCCATGGTTTAGTGGTGGCCTTGGCAGTGCTGGGGTAACGGCTGGACTCGATGATCTTAAGGGTCTTTTCTGTGATTCTATGAAAGGCGGCACCTGCAGCTCCAGCTGGGCACGGGCTGGGCTGGCCTCGCTGAAGGGGTCAGGGGAATGCGAGGAGACATGAAAGGGGAGCAGCATTGTGCCTGGAGCAGCTGCCTCCCAACGGGACATCCCCCCCGCTGCCGAGGCTGGGGCAGGCTGGGGGGGTTAACAAAGCCCTCGGCTTTCTCCCTGAGGCTCTGGAGCCCTGGAAGTGTTGCAGAGGGAGCAGGAATCCTTCCAGGGTGTCAGGAATGACGGTGTGCCAGGTGTGAGACTGTGCAGCAGAGAGGCTGCCTCCCCACCTCGCCTGCCCCGTCCGCAGCAGCATGCTGCATGCTCAGCGCCGTCTCTTCCTGCACGTGCCCTGGCACACGCTTTGCGCTGAATTTGGACCCGTGGTGGGTCCTGCTGCAGGGCCACGGGGCTTGTCCTGCTTGATGTTCACATTAGGACAGGACAACGTCAGTTGCTGGCCTGTGGTGATAGCTTCACCCCTTCCCATAAGAGACCAGTCCGGAGCATCCTAGCCTGGCCCGCATGTCCTCTAGCCACTGCCATGTCCCCAGGGCAAGTCAGCTGAGGAGGAGAAGAGCAGATAGAATGACCGGTGAGACGTAGCTGTGCCGCCCAGGAGCCCTTTCAGATCCAAACTGGTTGCTCCAGCAGCCAGCGTGGAGCCACAGTGCCCTGGCTGCAGCCGATCTCTCCGTGGGCTGCCCCTCCTCCCTGCTGGTGGCCATCACGGCACAGTATGGCACCG
This sequence comes from Nipponia nippon, assembly GCF_047370975.1. NCBI lineage: Eukaryota > Metazoa > Chordata > Aves > Pelecaniformes > Threskiornithidae > Nipponia > Nipponia nippon. The sequence goes on from NW_028262302.1 coordinate 28,933,233, forward strand.
TGTGAGCCAGGAGGAGAGGCACAGAGGGACAGAGCCTGCCGGCTGGTGCCGTGCCACGGGTGCCTTTCACCGGGGAGCCCAAGCTCCCATTCCTGTGCGGCGCCCAGAATTGGGCTGGGCTCGGCTTTAGGACTGACCTACTTTGGCTTGACACATATTTCATGGAGGCAGGCACAAATCCAGGTTTGCCTGTGGGCCAACACTAATTGCTCTGGAGCAGGGAGAGGTTTGGGAGGTAATGAACTTGGAAGGGATGTTTCCCTGCCTTTCCCCAGCCTCCCCCTACACTCGGATTCAGATTAAGAACCCAGGCTTTAAAAAATAGCATCTGGAGGAGCAGTGGGTGCCCGCTCCACCTCCAGGACAGACCTCCTTGTCTGTCCTGCTCCTCGTTGCTGGCCTTGGTTTTCCAAGAACCAGTACGGTCTTCCCCAGGGGAAGATGCCCTACGGCACAGGCCGTTTTGAGCAGAGGACACAGAGGCTTCCCTGCGGTGTTTTCCCAGGGAGAAATCTCTCCTTAGTTCACAGTACACATGGACTGAGCTCTGTGTGCACCTCCTTTAAGCTCTCGGCAGCGTGGTGGACAATTCTGGCCTTGTTCTGGCCTTCAGGTCATGGGGTGCCTTTGCTGTGATTTCCCCACAGTGCTTTGGCTGCAGAGCCCTTGCAGGCAAACAGTGGTCGTCACATTTCCCAGGGGAGCTAATTATATAGGAACTGCTCACCCAGAGCTTCTGTCCATAATGATCTCCAGAAATGAATTGCTGGTCCATGACCCTTCTTCAGGGGTTACAGTCAGGATTTTCCAGGAAGCCCAAGGGAATTTGGTGTCCCCCATTGGATTAGATCACTGGTGATCAGGACTGGTGAGAAAGGATGAGGAACAGGACAGAAGCACAGGTTTGGTTTCCTGTACCGTACCATTTCTGTATGGAAACACCAGACAGGACACACAGGTCAGATAAGCTCATCAGGAGACGCATTATTTCCCGAAGATGCAGATACCAGACCGCTGCTTTCCCTTACAAATCCCTCCATACCCTGCCCTGTTTTCCCCCTGCCATGGTGTCTGCTCACTTTGGGAAGGGCATTGGCACCAAGAGCCAGGGCTGAGGAGCTCTGCAGAGCTGTGATCGGGCTGCAGGGAATGCCTCTGGTTTTCTGATGTCCCTCAAGCTTTCCACTTGTTTTGTTGAAGAGCTGGATCAAGTCTGTCCTCCGTAGCATCTGTCCATGTGCCACGTTCTCCAGTGGCTCCACACTGGAGACCAGGTCTCCATATCGCTTCCCATGCTTGCCGGTACCTTTGATCAAAACGGGCTTGTGCAAGCCTCCAGGACGTGCCGCCGGCAGCATCGCACGGGGGTGTTGATGCAGCGTCTCCGCTTTTCCCAGCTCCAGCCTGAGCCTCCTCTCCCAGTAGCGAGAGGCAAGTCACCATGGAAACATCCACCTGGAAATGCTCTGCTCGGAGGACGTGTGATTGTAGGATTCAGCACAATCAAACCGTCGGGATCTATCCCAGGGATTTTTCCATCTGGGATTGCAGCACTGCGGCGAAGCAGAGCAGCACTGCTCCCCGTGCCGCCACCCTCCGTCCCCACAGCCGTGCAGGTGACCGTACCCCGGCCACGGTGTGCCGGGGGTAAGGAGGCTCCGTGTCCTCCACGTGACGTCCCCGGCAGGGCTCGTCCCGGGTGCTGAGGAGCCCAGGTTCAAGTGAGGTTGAGTGCTTTGAAAACCGGTTATCTAGCCAAGTACTAAAAAGAGGAGGAAGGTGAGGAAGACATTTAAGTAGAGATGAGTGCAGATGTTATTACCTTCTAGGAGCTGTATTAAAATGTAAATTATAGTTAATGTCATCTTACAGGGAAGAAAAGCTCTTGAAATAAATTTCCTATTTTAAGGTAGTAGTGAACTGCTGTGAGTGCACAGCAAAAGTCCTTTTTATAGGCTGTAATTAGCAGGCAGGTTCTGGCTGTTGCCTCCATTGGCACCTAGAGGGAAAAAAAGGCACTTCGTAAAAATGACCACAAACAAAATGTATGGAGCTGCCCAAATCCCCTCGCCAGCTGAGCCACAGCCCTTTCCCAGAAGATGCCACCGTTCAGCGGGGTGTGTTACCCGCGTAGTTTCAGGAAAGGTTTGTAAATCATCTACCTCCATGCAGAATTGGTGGCAGCCTGGTTTTCCTGGCGGTCTGGTGAATCCTGCAAGCCTTCTGAGGCCTCCTGAGGCTGCCCCTCAGCCCAACACTGCCTCATTTGCTTGCATGAGTCAAAGGCTTGAGGAACTTCCAAATTTTGCTTTCAGCTCTCTTCATCGAAATACTCTTCATTCCTGGGGTAACAGGGAGCTGAGGTACCCCAGGGAGTGGGAAGCATGGGGAGAACCACAGGATGCTTAAGGCCATATGGAAAACTTGTGGGCTTCACTGGCTCCACTGGGTTTAGACCATGTGGGAGATGGTTATGTTTTATTTTTAAAACGTTTCATTTCCCTAATCAAAGCGACTCACGGAGTCTCACTGTTCCTGTCTGCGTCCCATTTCTCTTGTGTGCAGCGCAGAAGCTGTAAAGCCACGAAGCCCCACTAGGTCCCAACCAAAGATCCCTCGTCTTGACTTGAAAACAGTTTATTGGTGGTGAAGGGGAACGTGGATTTCTGCTGCCTGCTGTGTAGGTGCTGCAATTAAACTGCTGTTTCATGCTCTAATTCTCCAGATGAAGAGGTGCTGGAGCCCCAAAGGGGATCACAGAGTTACAGAAGGGCAGGATCGCTGGGGCTAAAGGTGCGGGCTGGGACAGAGCCACAGCCGCTGCTTCGGGTGCAGTTTCTGAGCACCTAGAGCAGGCTGCCTGCGGTCGGGGTTTGAGGCTGGAGACTCCACAGGCTCTCTGTTCTGGTCTTTGATGACCTTTATGGGAAAAAAAGCTTTTACTTATGTTTAAACAGAATTTCTTGTATCTCAGTTTGCACCTACATGCATAAAGATTTACGTGCCTCAGTGGCAGCCTGCAGCAAGCACTTCCACTCCAGGCAAGACCTTTATTAGCAGGGATAATCTGCCAGGAACCTCGGTAATGACAGCCTGGAGCTGCCTGGCGCTGGCCTCGCCTCACCCTGCTGCCAGGGAGCCGGCAGGGCAGAGGGGCAAAGCTGGGGCTGACATCTCTGTGCCCCGGCTCCCTCCTCCCAGACAGTGCCAGGAGCCCCGCAGGTCTCAGGCTGACACCGGCGCAGTGGTGGCAGGTCCCCTTGCCTCACCGGTAACCCCCGTCTCTTGGCCAAGAGGGTGCCAGGGAGACAGCCGTGTGTCCGGGGCTGTCCTGGGACACCGTGCCTGTCTTCACCGAGCAAATGCTGTTTCTTAGAGGCTCATGTCTGGCTGGTGGTAGCAGATGGCAATTCTGCTGGTAATACTTCGAAAGCATCTACTCGGGCAGGGAGAGGCTCACAAATTCATTATCCTGGGCAAACCAGACAGAGATTTAAGCTGCAGAGAAGATAAGAAGATTGTTTTACCAGTCTCATCTTTGCTGCCTTCCTGGCAGCACGTGCATTTCCCCGGAGAGGGGTCTCGCATGAAAGAAGGAGACTGCTTTTCTGGGCATTCAGGGTGTGATCCCCGCTTGCCCATCTGCAGCCCAGCAGGCAGGGAATGCAAAACCTTGCTGTGGCTCGGTAGTTGCAGTCAGGATACGCTCAGACAGCAAGGTTAGAGCCCGCAGGCTGGGCTCATCTCACGCTCAGTGGTAACACCACGGTCTGCAGCTGAGAGACCCTCCATCCATACGGCTGACAACCCTTGCAAGAGCAGAACAACCCCCCAACACCCTCTCTCTGGGCAGAAGAGATCAAATTAATGCAAGGGGCTGCTTCGCGTGGCATGGCAGGGGCTGCAGGTTGCTGCAAGGCTTTGCACCCCCGCTGCACCTTCTGGATCCCACCCTGAAGGACCGACCATCCCCACGGAGAAAGGGCGTCCAGGGGCTTGCCCACGCTTTTGGAAGAGGCCAGCGTAGGCGTCCAGATCTCCAGGACTAGCTGCTGCCTCTGCTCCATCCCAGCAGACCCATTCCAGTGCGCTCAAGCATTAGAAACTGGCACTGAACGAAGTTTTCCCTCTAATGACAGCGTTTGAGGCCCAAACCGGCGTGGGCCAATCATGCTGCTCGCTAGCCCCATCTCAGAGCGATCCAGCATCTCTGCAAGCCTCCGTCCGCACGTCTTGGTCTAGAGGAGCAATATAGGAGCTCCCTCTGCTGCCTTGTCTGCCCTGCACATGGGGTGCGCTGGCTCCCCAGCGCCGGGGAAGAAACCTCAGGCTGGGATTGCTAAAAGCAGTCTCAGGGGTGGCTCTGCAAACAGCAACTCCCTAAAAAAAAAAGGAGCTGGCTAGGAGAGTGTGTCATAGCGTTTCACAGAAGCAGATATGTTGCCCCAAGTTGCAGGACTGGTGATTCTTTTCTTCCTGTTAGGTGATTAAGTTGAGGTGATTAAATGATAATTAAGCAACACATGGTGTGATTAATTGCCCTGCAGGAGTCATCACCCCCCTTGAAACCCAGGTTCATTCACTGCAGGAGGCTGACATGGGCTTGGTTTCACCTCCCTGTCCCTCAGACCGTAGGGATGCTCACAGGAGGAGGTGCTCCTCAGCCCGCCGTGGTCACTTGAGCGCTGGGATTCACCTACTGCGTTGCCGAGGACACAGCTGCGCTTTCAGAAATGTTAATCGTTGCTTATTGCAGTCTTTTCCCTCACGCTGCAGCTGCAGATGCTGATGCAAAGCTCATCTTTACTGCCTGTAACGCCCTGAATAGCTGTGCTCTCTAGAGCTGCATAGCTTTGTTCAGTCCTAGTGAAGAACTTTACACAGCTTTAAAGCTCTTCCAGAAAAAAAACACTATACACCATGGGCACGTTCCTCTAAAGCATAAAACCTCTCTTTCTGAGCTGCTCTGCCAATCTGCCATCCTCCGCCAGGTCCGCCTGTCTGTTCCGCTGAAGAAATCCCGCTGATGCCGGGCACAGACCTGCACTGTCTCCTTCTGCGGGGATTCAGCCTGAGGGAGCACCTTGCAGTCGCTCTGAGGGACCAGCCAACCTTCAAATACACCCTCGCGGTATCAGAGCCTGAACCCCGTCCTCCCCGCTGTGTTGCAGGGAAGGTCAGCAGAGCCCCGGCCGAACTGCACGCTTGGTTTTATTCTGCTGCTGGGGGAACCATCCGTGGGTGCAAGAAGTGCTATAGCGTGCAGCCTGGGCAGCCCCAGGCGGAGCTTGGCACACTGTAGGGAGCCCTGCCACAAGGCGTGCAGGATTTATCTCCTCTCGCTGGCACACCTCTCCCTCTGAGCTCATCCCCAGGCTGCAGCCGGTGGAGAAAATGAGGCAATTCTGCAGCGTGGTCCATCTCAGCTGATGGGCGGATGAGCATCTCAAACAGATCGTTAGTCAGAGCTGAAGCTGGGGGAGGTGGTGCATTCATTTCTCTTGGAAATACCAAAATACCAGGCTCGCTCCTCACCCGGGGCGGTTGGGTACAGCTGCCCCAGAGCCAACCCCGCAGCCCGGCTCTGCGCCGAGGATGGATAGGGCAGCCCCGTGGAGGCTGCAGCAGCGGCTGCGTATCTGTGGAGGTAGGCATTTGCTTTGCATGGAGTTCCTAAGCTGTCATTTGGAAGCTGTCTTAATTAAAGACAGAGCAAGGACCTGCCCTACTGCTTTGAATAATTACGTGGGTTAATTTGAGCTAAACAAGGCTTCTTCTTGTTCACAAGGTTTTAAAAGATCTGGAATTCGGTGTACGAGTCTTGGCCAGTTCTGCCGCCTTCTCTTCCCTTGAGTCTTTGTCTCCCTCCGTGTTGCCCTGACCCTGTCCCTGTGCCCACGCAGCACCGAAGCCCACTTGCTCCCCGTCTCCCGAAACCCCGCAGCTCTGAGCAACACTGTTCTCCTTGTCCCATTGCAGGTGGTACGAGACCAGATTTCTCACTGCACGGTCAAGCTGCGCCAGACCACGGGCCTGATGGAGTACTGCCTGGAGGTCATCAAGGAGAACGACCCCAGCGGCTTCCTGCAGGTTGGTGCGGAGCTGCTCGCATCTGGGCTACCAGGGGAGCGGGAAGGGCATTGCACAGACCAGAGCCCTGGGGTAACGCAGCAGAGTTGGGGGAGTTACACCAAGGATGATGTCCCCAGCTTTTCCAGCTGTAAAATCAAGGGCCAGCCTCTCATCGGCTCCAAGTCACAGCAGGACAGAAGCAGAACCAGGCCAGGGACATTTCTTACTCTGCCCGCAGAGTCAGAGGGTTGCAGCAGAGGGTGGTGTATCTCTGGAGCAGTGATCATAACGTGCTGTGCCGTGGTTCTCCAGCGAGAGACGGACATACAGCACTTGGGAACTGCATCCCACTGTTCATTCCTGGGCTGGTCCCTTTGGTACTAGACCCTGCCTTTAAAATCATCCCCGAAGCTCCTGGGGTCCCTCTGCCAATCTGAGCCTGCAGCAAAGGGCGATGCCAGAAATGGCGTGTGATGTCCCAGCCTTTGGCAGTCAGGGACAGAAGTGGCAGCCTGGGAGACATGGGGAAGCTGGAGAGCAGGGTAGGGACAAGGCACGGCACGCAGCCCAGGTGGCCCTCGGTAGCTGAGGCTGCTCCTCGCCACCAGATCTCCGACGCTCTCATCAGGAGAGTGCACTTAACCGAGGACCAGTGGGGAAAGGGGACGCTCACACCCCGGATGACCACGGACTTCGACCTGAACCTTGACAACGCCCCTCTGCTGCAGTCCATCCACCAGCTCGACTTTGTGCAGATGAAAGGTAAGAATATTTCCAGTGCCTTTCAAAAGCCTGTCTCTGCTCATGCTGAGTGCTTCCATGCAACTCATCACAGGGAAGGGGCAGCAGAGGACAGTTTCTTATCTTCTCCCAGCAAGACTGAGCACCCCAGAGCCAGAGTTATGCCCGTTCCTGTGTATTTTGCACCCCTGGGCCATCTGCCTGCCTGCCTCTGATCCCTGGGCAGCTGTGTGCCAGATCAAGGTGTCGGGAGCTTGGTTTTGCCTGGCAGTGCTTTAGAAAGTGCTCTGCAGAGCCAGGAGAGCCAGGCTGATCCCTGCTCAGCTGGTGGAAGTTGGGACCAGGGTCTTGGGAGCAGCACAAGGCACTTCCCAAACCTCTGCTCACACATGCTCACTGGCTCAGTCCTGAGCAGCATCTGGCATGGGGCCTCCAAACACAAAGGCACAAAGAGCCATGCCACTTAGCTCGGGGTCTTTCCTCCCTCCCGTCTCCTCCCTGTTGTTTTAGACCTTGATTTCAATTTTAATTTCCTCCTTATTCTCCGTTCCCTCTTGCGCTCGCTCTCCCGTGCCACGGAGAGCCGCTGCATTTGCATCGCTTTGCAGGAAGCAGAGAGCTGCTGCAACCTGTGAGCAATTAGCAACTTGGCAAGCCCTGGGAAGCTGCCAGAAGATGCAAATGGGCTGTGACACAGGGAGGACACTGAATGTAGGCCTTCAGCTGGTGCAAATGAGCTGCCTGGAGGAAAGGCCACCAGCTGCGGGTCTGGTGTGGCTCTTCATTGCCCTCACGGCTGGGTTTCCTGACGTGGGAGCCACTTGCGCGCACCAGCGTTTCTCAGCGGTCAGACGCAGGAAGGCTGTTGACCACGCGCTTCCCCTGTAACGATAACAAGTGTCTTCAAGTCATGGCCCCGCTGGTATTTGCTGCAGTGAGAGGGGTGTGTTGGGCATGGCTGCTGGGAGCACTCCTTGCTCATCGTTAGCCAAGCCGTTAATCTGAAGCGTCACTAACATTTTTTGATAGCTAGGGCAGCCAAGCCCAGCGAGGGCTGGATTACTGTTTTGCTTACACACAAGTGGTGGAGACATTAGTGTGTTCCTGCCCTCCCTTCTTTCAGTTTAGCCCGGAGGGTTATTTTTAATTAACCAGAACAGATCTGCTGCTAGTTTAGCTGCCCGCCCTCCTCTGTGGAGGCAGGGCAGAGCTGACATAGGCTGTCCTCTCGTCTCACCCTCCCTGTGGAAATAAGTTAGTGTTTTGTAGACGTTGCAGAAGGTTGGGTTTGGATCCCAAACACGTGTGGCAGCACCGGGGGAGGCAGGGCAACACCAGAGGTCTCGATAAAGAGCAGAGGTGAGCAATAGGTACAGGGCATCCCGCATCCATTGCCAGCACGTGCTGGGCATGAGCAGCATCCCTTCTGCTGTGTTAGCTGTAACGCGAGGTCTTTCTCCACTCGGTTTTTCCAGGCTCTCAGCCTGGTGGTTCCTGCTGAGGATCCGACCCAGGAGGTGGAGTCGCAGAGGGAGGTGGTGAACGGTGAACCTTTGCCAGCGAGTCCCATCTTTTCTCTCCCAGGCATCCGTGGCTCCTCCACGTCTTGTCTGGATTGTCCATGTCTTTTTTTTTTTTCGCTGGCTCTTGTCAGACTTTGGGCAGTGAGGATGAGGATGGAGGACGAGCAGCTCTGTTGGGAGGAAGTTTGGGAGGGCTCTCCTTGGCCAGGGGATGGGATGTGTCAGTGGACATCCCCTTTCCCTGTCCTGCTGTCGCCCCTCCGTGCTTTGCAGAGAAGTGGGCTGCATTACACACCTGCAGATGCCCAAATACAGCAGTTGGAGCAGAAAAAGCCCCGACAGTCCTTTATGTCCCCTATGTAGGCTACAGGGTGCAGAGCGTCCCAGCTTCAGTTCCAGCGGCATGCAGAGGCTGAGGACAGGGACCGTCTGGTGCCTGTTTGGGGACCTCTCTGAAATGTGCTTGTGCCTCTTGTGCCTCCCCGGGAGGTGTTCAGCAGCAAGAGCTGTTTGCTGGCTGAGCTGGCAGAGGGGGCAGCCCTGGGGGCCCCACGGGGACCCCCGGAGTGGGTGCTCTGCTTGGGACAGCATGGAAGGACCCCGAGCCTTTTTTTTGGCAGGTCAAGGGCTATCATTGCCTAGCACTGAAACAGCATCATTGAGAGACACGCGTCTCTTCACCAAGCCTTGCAGTTCGTGCAATCACCTCCCCTTTCAGGACAGACTCTGGTCAGGCACTCCCTATTCTGCAGGGCCCGAGGTTTGTCTCTGCTGCTCCAGCATCCCTTGTTTTGTTGTGATGTGGATTTGTTGCAGTGAATTTGCGTGGTGGAAAAGCGGAGCAGCGCTTGCCGCTGGGTTGTAGGTAAGGGCAGGCCCTCGGCTGCAGCCAGCTCCGCAGCGTGTCTGGGAGGGTGTCCCAGGTTTGGGACCGGCTGCTGTGAAGATCCCAGGCAGTTCTATACCAGGTACATTGTTGCGCTGCCATGTTTCACCAAAATTCATTAGAAAACGGGAAGAAAGCAGAGAAGCTCTGGGGAAATCTCAGCTTCACCAGGCTGCGGGGTGGAGGATGGTGGAGCTTGTTTGGAGAACTGTCCTTTCTGCTCCCTCACACCCGCGAGATCACAGTTACATCCCTTGGCTTCCAAGGCAATAAATGCATCCTCCACGCTCCAACTGAAAGGTGCCTGCCGCGGCTATCCCCCCGCTCCTCCTCTGTGGTGCTAGCAGCCAGGGTTACACTAATTTGTGTTTAGTTTCCTCCCCAGTGCCGGCCCCCCCGATCCTGCAGCTAGAGGAGTGTTGCACCCACAACAACAGTGCCACCTTGTCCTGGAAGCAGCCCCCCTTGTCGACGGTGCAGGTGGAAGGCTACATCCTCGAGCTCGACGACGGCAACGGCGGCCAGTTCAGGGTAGGTGCTCAGAGCACGAAGCCAGTCCCAGCGGCAAGGTGTTGCTCCTGGTTCCAGTAGTGCCCTGCCATGAAGTGACCAAAGAGTTCCCCTCGCTTTTTGCAAGTCCCCTCCTTCCCTCAAAACATGAGACTCACTGCTGGGGTGCCCAGGGAAGCCGACGGTGCAGACAAGCTGCGGGCTCTTTTGAGGGTCAAGGTTATTTGAGGGCATGGAAATACCTTTCCAGTGACCGATATGACTTGCAAATGCAAAGAACACATTTGAAGTTCCGTCTTTTTAGGTTGCTAAATATTTCATGCAAGGTATGCTAATTGCCATGAAAAACTCATGGTTTGCCAGCTGCCAGCAAGCAGAGGTGTTTAAGGCCTGAGGGCTTTTAAATTGCTGTAATTACACAATTAAAATATGATTTTTCTCTGATCCGACACGCTGATAATTATCCTGGCGTGTTCACATCCACTGAGAGCAGGCGCAGGGACCAGCCCATCGTGTTTTCTTAATTCATCCACAAGAAACTCAGGCAGGCAGGAGCCAGAGCGGAGTCGAGGCAGAGGAGAGGCGATGCGGGTGGGATCTGGAGAGAGAAGGGAGCAGGAGGCTGGGTGCGGGGAGACCAAGGCTCAGCACAGCCACCCCAGCCAGGCAAGGGCAATTCCAAACCTTCCCTTCTCCCGCCAGCAGTGGGAAGGGGCTTGGGTGTGCGCGGTGTTCCTGCCTCTGGGGTTATAGAGGGCTGCTCCAGCCGATGGGACACGGCTGGTGGCACGAAGGGGAATGTTGCTGGCTTCTCAGATCACTGAGTCATTGTCCTGCCCGAAAGCAGCAATTTTGCCCAACTGTGTCAGGCAGCGATTTGCCCAGCGAGTACGTCAGTACGGGTGACAGTCAGAGTTTGTCAGTATGGGTGACAGTCCCTGCCGAGAGTAGGTCAGTGTGTAGCCCAGCCTGTTAGCTACCTCCCGCGCAAACGGGCAGGAGAGACTGGGACAATGTCCTGAGGCAAGGACGTGTCCTGCCTTTGGGCATCAAGCCACAAAGGGACTCCTTGCAGTGAGCCTGGGGTGGTGAAGCGAGAGCTGTGCTCTCTCATGGGGTGCTGGCTGCCGGAGAGCTCTGTGGGTGCTGGAGCCCAGGTAGATCAGGGCCACCTTAGCGTCCCATCACCGATCTCACTCGGTTCATTAGGATGCCTACATTGCGCTCCTTGACCCCGAGCACTGACTCGTCGCTGTTCCCAGGTCCACTGCGGCTTGGGCTGCTCCCAGCCCTGGTTAGGGTCTCGGGAGGGGTGGAAGCCATCACTTCTGCTCTGCAGTGCAGGGGAGCGTGCAGGCACCCCTATAAGCTCTGGGGACATGCACCCACCTGCGAGGAAAGGGGCCAGATTCAAGCGTTGGCTCTGGAAGCAGCAGCACCCCATCACCTCGGGCAGCAAAGCGCAGCAGCTCTGGAGTGGGAGCAGGGCAGCGAAGCTTTCCCACGCGGGCGAGCTGCCTGCACAGAGCCTCCATCTGCTCCACAAAGGGCAGCAAACAGGGCTTTATCTTAGGATTTGCTAAATACACCTTTTTGTGAGCCTGGTGTTTCAGTAGCCTGTAGGCCTGTTCACCGCTGTCCCTGCTCGCTCCATTCCTCTGAGCAGGGCTGCGGCAGCAGAAGCCGGTGAGTCGGTGCCCATTCGGTGCGATCACCTTGTTTTCTTCCAAGGAATGCTTTGATCCTGCCACCCAAGAGCATGGAAAATTGTTTTCTGCAAGGATGTTTCTGTGTCCTAGGCTCAGTTTGTATAAATTCCTCTCTCTGGCAGAGCTCCTCCGCGATTCAGTGGGAACTTGGCTGGGATTGATGCCTAATGACTTGGTCATATATGAGCAGCATATCTTTGCCCTACAGAAACTGGTTTTATGGTGCAATATTGTCAAAGAACAAATCGTAGGGCCGTTTTGCTCTGCTTTAGCCATATCCAGTGCTCATAAGTCTGCCCCAGACAGCAGAGCATGGCTGAACCCTGTGGGTGACGACCGCCGGGAGCTGTTCTCCCAGCCCTGGGACTCCGTGGTCTGGGCACTAATTGTGCTTGCTTTGCAGGAGGTGTACGTGGGCAAGGAGACCATGTGCACGGTGGACGGGCTTCACTTCAACAGCACGTACAGCGCACGTGTCAAAGCCTTCAACAAAACAGGAGTCAGCCCGTACAGCAAGACGCTGGTTCTGCAGACATCTGAGGGTAAGGCATTGCAACAGCTCCAGCCCGACGCGCTCAGACACTGCTCACAGGCACGCTCGGGGCCCGTCCAGCCCACCCAAGCTTAGCATTGCAATACAGGGAACCGCTCCGCTGGTCCTCCAGTACCTCAGCAATCATTGCAGGAAAGCCAGCGCTGATGGGAGGAGGAAGGGTTATGTCAGGAGCCTTGAACAGTGCCAGAATTTCACTCTCACCCCTTTGCTTTGCAGAAGATGTTCTTTCGGGAGGTACAGTGACAGGCATCCCACAGAGAAGGGTTTAAGATTTGGTTGCAGCAGGATTTGTATTACACAACAGGACGCTCAGATGTTTTCATTAATTCCATTTAAAACAAAACAACACTGTCAACATTGCTCCTGAGACACTAAGGGCTGTGCATGGCTGCACCACGCCAGAACCACACGATGTCTCCTCCAGCCCCTGTCAGTGCACGACAGAGAGCAGAGGGACCGTGGAGCCGCACGGGCGTCCTTGCCGGCCCACGGGGTGTACAGCCAGCCACGCCGGCGGCGTCTGCATCACCCCCGCACCGGCAGGCGCTCAGTTAGAATATTAAACGCTCCCTTGCAGGTTGCAGAGGAGTCTTCCTGCCTGACTTTAAGTACATTTGTCACACCAGGCACTTAATCCGTCACAGAAAATGAGCTTGCTTTTGACATGCAGGTGGAGAGTCGTAAGGCTAGCTCCGAGAAACGAGGTGGGAGTCAGAAGCAGCGGGCAATGCAGCCGTGAAGGAAGGAATCAGCCCCCACCAGCACATCTGCCGCCCCGTAGCCTTGCTGCCAGGCAAGAAACCCCTCCTTGGGAGTTTTCCATGCTCAGTGGAATCCCTTTTCCTTACTCCCAGACTAAAATCTGTCTTTTCCAAGCTGTGTGAAGATTGGTTTCGCAGCAGCGTTGCCAGACCTGGCTGGTAGCTGGCCCGAGAGCAGCAGCGTGTTCCCGCAGCCCCAGCTGCTGCCGGCAGACGCAGTCGGGGGTCAGGAGGGAACAGACACAGCTCGTGGGGCTGCTGCTGGGGCAGGAGGATGAGATCCTTCTTGCCACAGAGCACCTCTGGTGGCTTTCAGCAAAGAGGAAAAAGGGGTTTCTGCTGGAAACTGATTTACAAATAGAAGCAGAGCAAGGCTACGCAGAGCTTTTTCACTTGCTTGCCTGCACTCATCTGCAGGAGACAACTATTCCAGCTCAGAAAGAGCATCTGCCAGGTTTGAATGCAAGGCAGGACAGGTCAGCAAGGAATGGGACTCACATGTGGCCGAGGTAGAGTGGAGAGCAAACCTGTGACAAACCCTTCTCATACAAGAGGCAGAAAACTCAAATCACAGGCAGCAGAGGTCTTGGCACGTCCGTCTGAGAGCTGTGTGCGTGTTTGCAAAGCTGGGCACCAGCATCAAGGAAGCTGCAGCGTTCCTCTGGAGATCCGGGGACGGGACAGCCCGGATCCAGCCCCGCGCTGGGGTGGCCAGGACTGCTCCCAAAGCCTGACGGTCAACAGTTCTCGCCCACTTCGCTACCCAGCTTCACCAGCCTTTGCAGGAGACAGCAGAGCTTTGGCTTCTCGTCACATTTGTGTCTCATAAGACCCATTTGAGACAGTTTCCTAACCAAAACCAGGTGGGCTTTAAGTCGTCCCAGCCAGGAGTTTGCAGGGACCCCGCGATGATCTTTCCAGCTCTGCTTTCCTCTCATAGGTATTTTCACTGTTGAGCCAAGCTCACCTATTGCTCGGCTCCAAAATACGAAGGAACCTGGGAGAAAATAGCTGTTCGTGGTCCCAGCGGGCCAGGCTGTGCCTGGGGCTGGTGCCTTGGCCTGTGCCAGCAAACGGACATTTCACTCTTCTGAGCATCGGATGAACGTTTGCTGCGTTTTGTCTTTTCACTGAATGGGCTTTTGTATTTGTTATTCCAGCACAAAAGAAAGAAGGAGAAAAAGTCAAATGGGCCTGGAGCGTTTTCTGCTCTTAGAGGGCATCTGAGCTTTTTGGACTCAAAGTGAAATAAATGACATCTGTGTGCAGCTTCGGGATATCCGGGTGACTTGTTGCATGGAGCCGCCCAGCACATCACAGCTCTCGGTTAGGCTTTTATTTCTGGCCTTTACAGCAGCATCAGGCCCTTAAGTGCTATTTTGTCCGAAGTAGGCTTAGCTCTCCCCTTCAGCCATGCTCTGCAGCTTGCTGCAAAGTGTTCATGCGGGAAGAGGGGGCAAAAGAAAGGACGGGCTCAATATGAAGAGAACATTTCTCTGAACACGGCTGTCCTGCCCTAAGTGGTTATGAGAAATTCTGCTTAGAGGGTGTTATTGAAAAGCTGGCTTCTAGTCCTAGCACAGGACTGTGGAAGTTAACTGAAGTCTTTCTTCTGCCTTCAGTGAGCAGTGAAATGGGCTGTAGAGGCTAGCGGGGAGTGAAACGTCTTGCAGGGTCTCAGCATCTGAAAAGAACAAGGATGAGAAGAGGGTAAAATTGTGCCTGGGCCTCTGCAGGCATGCCTCTGTGGTCCTGCCCAGCTGACCAGCCGAGGAGAGCCAGCCAGCACCGACGGGAACATCCCATGGGAAGGCAGCACACACGCAAGCCTACAGCAAGCTGCAGAGCACCTTCCCAGCCCGTGGTGTGGCATGTCTTCTCCTGCTCATCCCAAAGAAACTACGTTTTCCAGCTGAGGAAATTGAAGTTCACTCTTGATAGCCGGTGCTTGGTGCCACCAGCAGGGCAAGATGGCTCCTGGCTGGGAGAAGGTCTGTGCCCCAGAGCCCTTCCCACGTGCTGGGCCCTCTGGCGCTTCCCAGGGATGAAGGTCCTCATCATCAGCACAGCCAAATGGCAGCAAGGGCTGCCATGATCCTTACCTTGAAACATCTCTTCTCCCTACCTGACGTCAGGCTGTTTCGCAGCAGCCCTAGGAGTATCTCTTGCCCTGTCACATCTTAGCCAGTGCCTCCCAGGACCAGCACTGCAGGCTCCAAGGCACTGTGATGTGGCTTAACCTCTCTGTCTCTTCAGCACCTTCATGAAGTTCAGCTGTAGGCTTGGAAATCAGTCTGGAAGAAAGTTTGCAAGGTGACCCTGTCCTTAGGCACAGACATCTTACTGGTGAAAGCACTGCTCGGCCGCCCTCGCCTCCGGGAGACCTCAGGTCTCCCCCCAGCCTTCTCTTCTCTGGGCTGGGCAGCCCCAGCTCTCTTGGTCTTTCTTCATCCAGCAGATTTCCCAGCCTCTGGCCAGTCTCCTGCCGACTTTGGGACCCAGTCTGTTTTCCTCCCGGCACTTTCCCGTTTTCACCCAACCCACAGCCCTGGGGCTGTGCACCATGCACAGTTCCTCGGTGCATTCATGGCTGCAGCAAAAGCAGCCTCTGACAAGGCCTTGCAGAAGCTCCTGGCTCTGGTCTGCTGGCCATGGTGGGATGCAAACATCCATCCCAGGGAACAGGCACCTAATGCATGGTGGCCAGGAACAGAGGAGGAGACCTCCCGGTTGCAGTGGGATTAGAGTCTGCAGGTGGGCTGGCTGCTGGCCTGCTTTTCTCTACAAGGATTTCTGAGATGGCTTCCGAGTCCCTCCAGTGTTGTTTGTTTCCATGGGCTGTCCAGCAAGCTGGAGGACGGGATGAAGGACCAACTCACCCCAGGTGGAGATGGAGAAGAGGAGCTTGGCAGTGCTGGAGGGGACTGTTCCTGCCTGCTCCCCAGGCCCAGATCTGCTCTCCTGGCTGGTGCAGAGCTTCAACTTCCCTCCTGCCAAAACCTGCTGCTCCCGTCTCACCCTTCTGCAGGTCTCTTTGACTGCCCACACCTTGGCCCTTCCGTGGGGCTGCTTCATGCCTTCAGCCACGCTGTCCTGGGCACGTGCTGCCTGAAGAACCGTGTCTCCGCTCCCCCTTCTTGGCTGCTCTGAGTCTCCAGTTTTAGGCACAGCTGCAGAGTTTCAAGGCAAGCCTGGGTTTGGGTTCTTGTATCTTTAGTGAGACACAAGCCTAGGAGCAGAGGATCAGGGAGGAACACCTGCCTTGTCGCACCCTGTGCCCTGCTGTTCCCAAACTTGGCCGACTCTGCCAACACCACCGCTCCCGGCTGCCTCTGCCACCCGCCTGAGCTGGGGATGTGGCAGAGGGGCTTGGGGGCCACCCAGGAGAGCCCTTCCCCAGCCTACTCAAGCACCAGAAGCTTTCCTCTTCTTTCAAGCCCAGTTCCTCATCGGGGGCCCAGCTTTAAGTTCCTTACCAGCCATGGAGTGACCCTCAGCAGCAGCCAGGGCTTTTTAACCGGCAGCTTTTGGAAAGGGGTGAACAACACAAGGGGAGAGACGCTGCAAGGAGCTATGGGAACATAAGACGCTAGTTAGGGAGAGCCATGAGCCCGGCTACTCTTGGTAGTAGTTCCTCTCACTCTTGGTAGGTGTTAGAGGGCACGTCCCTCCCTAACCCTGAGCTCCGTTTATTGACCTGGTGTGCAATAATTTATTTAACCCCTGTCTGAACCCACTGACACTCTTTGCTTCCACAGCCTCCGCAGCAGCAAGTTGCAGAAGTTACAATCCACTGTGCAAAGAAACGCTTCCTTTTATCTGTTTTAACATGCTTTCCAGCTCAATCCGTATTTACAGCCGAGACAGGAAGGCTGGGGATGCGGTGTCCAGGAGTTTATCTGATTGGAATATGTGGAGGATGGTGGATCCTACATTTTCGTGTTAACGTATACCCTTGACAAGGCTAGGGAAGAAATTGCAGGAGGTGACCGTTTGTGGTAGCGGGGAACGGAAGCCGATGACCCGAGAGGTTCCCTCTACTCTGACATTTTGCTGTGAATCACATGAGTTAAATTCTTACTGTAAGGCTCAGATGTGTTTTGACAGGTACAAAGGGATACCAAGAACACAACATCCCGAACAGCCTTTGAGTAAGGTGGGTGCTCGGTGGTACTTAGGGTTATATAGCTTAGTACAGCCCTGCAAAATGCCTTTCAGCGTGACCAACCGACTAGCTTTTATGCCAGTAATTATTGTGCACAAAAAGGTATGAGATTTATTGAAGAACGATGGGAAGGGTGCATGGTAACTTGTGAATTTTTGTAGGTGCATTACTGTGAAGAGGTGCAGGACTCACTTTAAAGAAAAACGTATTGAATTTGTCATGATGACATGGGAACCTTTTGGAAGATGAAAATATCTTTATTGCCGGCACTGTCAGAGGCAAGGCTTTCCCGAAGGGTCTCGCTGGGTTGCACAGCACCAGACATTTCTGCTCCGCGCACCGTACGCACGCTCGCTGCAGCAAAGCAGGGGCCGTGCGTGCCGAAGCGTCTGTGCTCCGGTCCGAGGTCTGGTCTCGGGCAATGGAGCGACACCGTCCAGCAGATCCGATTTCTGATCTCTAGTTTGCATTGATCTTACGTTTAGACACGCAGTCAGAAGAACAGACCCTCCCTTTTCCAGTGCCTTTGGAAAGATCGCAGCTTCGTAGAATGAGTCCTTTCTCCTCCACCCTTAATCTACAACCCAGCTTTCCGGGGAGATCCTACTTTGAGCTAAGATCTTCGGCCCACCAGCTGAGCTTGCATTCTTCTTTACAGTCCCTGAATTCAGCCGGTGAGCTGAGTGCCTCTGGCATTTCCTCTTGGTCTGTGCTTCTGGGCATCTCCAAAGTATTTGTTTGTTTTGTTCCGTTGTGTTTGTTTTTCCCATGACATGCGGATGGCAGGGGGAGCTCCTTCTGTTTGTCAGTGGCCTGCTCCTGCCGCGGCGGGACTTTCAGTGGCGTAGTTCTTGTGGTGTGTTCATCTCTACGTACCAGCATGGGCAGTTTCAGGCGCGGGGTGACAGAGCAGCACCGTAACTCCTTACGTGGGTGCTGTTCTTGGCAGGGCCGGCGTGGCTGAACCGTTTTGCACAGCCAGCCGGCAGAGCAGATCCCTCATCTCTGGTTTGTATTGATCTTGTGTCTAGGGACAGTCAGAAGAACAGGCCCTCCCTGGGAGAAACCTGTGGGGACATCAGGATGGTTTGCTTTCCCTATACAACCAGAAAACGCAGCCTCTGCTGTGAGATTTGTTCTGTGAAATTAGCTTGCTCAATTAAATCTAGACCCCCCTTAAGAAAGAAGCAAGTCTAGATGCAAGCAAGGTCTAGCTAAGGCCAGCTCACAGAGCCCTTGCAGTCTGGCTTCTTAAGACCCTGAAGATGTGGGCTCTCGTCGGCTCAGCTTTGAGCACTGGGCTCGGCTTTTGCAAAACCAGACGTGATCGTATCGAAGTCTTGTTTTCTGCAGAGCAGAGGAAACCACTCCCGTGATACCTTGCTCGTCTGGCAGCGCCCACGAGCGCTTTGCTTGCCTCCTTGCGCCCGGTCCTGGCGGGCTGTGGCGGGACATAGGCAGCGTAGGCAGCACAGGCAGAATGAGTGACGGTATCGGGCAGCCAGCGAAGGAGGCGCAGGCGCAGTGCATCTCTCAGAGCTGTTTTCTAACCAGTCGTTGCACATCTTCCACTGCTAAAGATCCTGGGCCCTGATTCTTCCACCGCTCTGGATTTACACCGCTCCATGGGCTCCAGTGGAGTAAATCACAGCTTTCTCTGGTGTAAGCCCGGGAAGAGTGGGGGCCCACGATTGTTTGATTTCCATCCCATAACCCGGAATGAGGAATGCTGCAGCATGACCCTTGCCAGAATAACCGGGGGCCCTGCAACTTTCTTTTCTTTGTGCTTTTTTATGTTTTTTTTTCTCATCGTACTGCTGTGCGCTAATGGCTTGAACTCTGTTTTGTTACGGGCGTTTCTTACTTTGTGTCCAGTGTAGCCGGATCCACTGCGACGGCCGCGAGCGATCCTTGTGTGTGCAGTACGGCCCTCTGCAGCCACGGTCTGGGGTGGTGGGACAGGGCAAAACGGGGTCCAGAAAGTGCCCGTGTGTCCGTGCTGTTCGGCACTCCAGTGAACTTGTATCGCAGCGATGCACAGAGACCTTGAAAACCACTCTTTGAATAGGGGCACGGGGCGCGATTCATTAAAACAGCCTCGGGAGGTGCTGCTTGGCACTCACCATGGAGCGCAACTGCGGCCAGGCGCTTTCCCGCCAGCACGCACGTCAGCACGGTGAAAAGCCTGCTTCCTTGCCAGAGGAGAGGTGGAAACCAGTCACCCAGCAAGACAGGGTTTTCCTTAAAATCCAGCACCCGTCACGAACGCCCTCCCGTGCAGTGCCAACGTGGGGCTTCACGTTGCCCTCTCCTCCTGGCGAGGACAAGTTCCTGGATCAGGACGAGCTCCTGGATCGGTCCCCGGCTACAGCCTGGCTCCCAGGAGGTGTTTGCAGCCAGCAGCTGCAGTCACGGGAGGGTGAAGGGCACCCCAACGCCTCCTGCCCGTGCAGCTGCAGTCCAAGCTACACCCTTTGGGTGCTAGCGGGGGGCTGAGGCCAAGCATCTCCCCCAGGGACCCCCTCTCCTGCTCCGCTCCCGCCCAGACCGCACACGCTGCAGGCAGAGCTCGGTGGTCCCTATGCACTGGGCGCACCACTGTGGGGTTTTACTTTAAGTGATTCAACTGAGGGTCAATCTAGAGAGTACTTACCAAGCAGCTAAGATATTCTGCCAAGGCTAAAATTTCCTGCCCCTTTTCTGGGGGAAGGTCCAACGATTTGGCATCCCGAGCAGGCAGCAATCAGACTTGCTGCTCTTGAAGGCTGTGATGGGATCTGGCAATGAAAGAGCAGCTCCTCCACGCTTCCCAGAGGTGAAAGTCGCCCAGACGGCCAACAGTCCGCACTCAAACTCACGGCTCCTATTTGCCACCCCTCTCCATGCTCTCTGGCTTTTAATGAATCAGGCCTCCTGTGGCTGGCTGGACGCTTAGTTAAAGGTTAAATGTTCGTGAGTGTTTTTCAGGCGGTTGTTATTTCTTAGCTGTGATGTGTGAAATGTAGTATCTCTTTATAGGATGCAATTTTGACACACAAGGAACGCCTTACTCTCAATTAGGCAAGTATATTTATTACAATTAACTGGCACCTACTCCATGTTGCTCATCCTTTTTTCTTTCTTTTTTCAATCTTTAACCTTTCTTTGGCGAGTGAGCAGCATTTCTTGTGCCTACCCTGCTCGCAGGGCGCTCTCAGAGGTCATGGCAGTAGGCAAATTTGGAGGAGGAATGGTCATTGCCATATGATGTAAAGGCATTTTAAGTTTTCCCCCATATGGTTTTAAAGAGAAGCCTGAAGTCAGTGCTCTGGAAGCGGCCCTGTAATTAAGAACTGATCCCGCTGCTCAAAGCAATACGTATTCCGGTTCATTAAGGGCACTTGAATGCCAAGGAGGCGATTAGCCCCTCTGCCGCTAATTGGAGCGAGCGCTTGTTGTAGCTGCCGGCGTGTCCCGCGCAGGCTGCCTCCTGCGAGGCCGGGCCCGTTCATTCCCCTGGGAGAAGGAGCCCCGTGCCCAGCCCAGCGGGATTCCCGCCTCGGGAGCTCGCACGCCGTGCCGGCCAGCCCGCGCCGCTGCCAGCCCATCCTCGCTCCATCTCTCCCCACCTTTATGCAAAACGCTGAACGGTCCCTGCGCTCGCTGGAGAAGCAGGCAAGCAGAAATTATTTCTCATTCCTTTCTTTACCCACCTTTACGTGCTGTTTTCTCTCCTGCATGCCTTTCCTTGGGAATGACCACAGTTGACATTAAAAAAATGGTGGCAGGTACGGAATCGCCTCCGTCAAGTTGCAAAACTGGGGCACCCGCGTGCATGTGAGCTGTCTTGTGAAACGATCCAATAAATCAATGAATAAATCTCACCAGAGTGTTTTATTTTTTAAGACGTATTTACTCCTGCAGGCGTGAGAGTGTTTTGTGGATGTGTCAGTTCACGTTTCAGTGACCGCTGGAGAAAACCACCTGGGGAACCGGGCTGGTGGCTCGTGAAACCCCGTGCCTGTGTCTTGTCGAGGACGTGACCCTCTGTCTGTCAGATTTGCAGTATCCGAGTCCTGTGCGTTTAAACCAGCAGCTGTACCGAGCCGTGGAGGTTTTGGGGCATTTCCAGCCTTCCCATGAGCTAGCTCTTGTCTTACGTGTGGCCGGTTGCTCTGCAGGGACGGTGTGACGTAGCATCTCTGTCAATGTAGACCTCTGTATGTGCTTTTGGTTCCCAGGACTGCCAGCCCCCAAACACACACGCACCGTTTCTCTCCTCATCCTCAGTCCCCTTCCCACGCTGGGCCTGACCCTGCAAACTGTTGTTTGCATGAGTAACCCTTAGTCGTAGGAGTAAGTTACGTTAGCTAGAGCCTGGAGACCTGGCCAGGATCGCACATCTCCTTCTGCTAGGGTCAAATTTTAGGAGATTGTGAGGATCCTGCGGGCTCGCAAGCTGAGACAGACAGACAGTGGGAGGGGATGGAGACAGACAGGCAGCGGGGAGCAGCAAGAGCAAAACCCATCCAAGTCCCGGCCGTAAAACCTCAGCCGCGCTGGCAGGCTGCAGCTGCAGAAGCTCCAAGCGTCCCTCCGTGACGGAAGGTGCCCTCCGTCAGCCAGCAGCCCCCTCCGCTCCGCAGCTCCCTGCCCGCTTCTCGCTGCCGCCTCGGTGGGCAGCGGCCCGAGCCCCCGCCGTGCCTTCGCCCCGCGCGTCGGCCCTGCATGCAGCATGCGCTGTTTCGTGTCCGCTCCACGTGGCTCGGTCGCCGATGGCCGCGCTCCCGCCAGTCTAACCTGATGTTGTTTGTGTGTTCCAGTTGCTTGGTTTTCTTTCGATCCTGCCTCTGCCCATGCTGACATCATCTTTTCTAATGACAACCTGACTGTCACCTGCAACAGCTATGATGACAGGGTTGTGCTGGGGAAAACGGGCTTTTCCAAAGGGCTCCATTACTGGGAGCTGTCAATCGATCGTTACGATAACCACCCTGACCCGGCCTTTGGTGTGGCACGCATTGATGTCCTGAAGGATGCCATGCTGGGCAAGGACGACAAGGCCTGGGCCATGTACGTGGACAATAACCGGAGCTGGTTCATGCACAACAATTCGCACACCAACAGGTACGTGGTCTGCAACAAGGTCTTCCTCCCAGAGACGGCAGCCCAATCTCAGCCCACGTAAGAGCCCGTGGCTTTTCCAGTGGCACCTACAGGCACCCACGGGAAGGGTGACATCGCTCCTAATCGCCTCTGTTAGAGGATGCGCCCATGTCCCAAGCGAAGGACAGTCCCTGCCTCCCTGGTTCTGCCTTGCTCCGATATTCCTTCCCTGCTACTGCCACTCTTTCCGTGCTGACCTTCCCCCGAGCACGCACGGCACTGCTCCTCTGTAGAGCTCCCTTCCCGTTAACACCCGAAGCCCTGCGACTCGTGCAACAAGAGAATAGCATTCGCCTTGATCCCTGTGCCACAGCTATTGCTCGCTTTCCCCGTGGGACAGCGGGGCTGAGGGCTTTGAAGCGTGGGGAGAGCCTGGTGTCACCTTCCTGCGGCCTCAAGGGCCGTTCCCTGATGGGGCAGCAGGTTTTGAAGTGGGCCCTGCAGCTTTACTCCCCAGGTCCACTTGCTTTCCCCCGTGGTTGTCTTGCCGTGGCTGCTCTGGTAGGTAGCTTTGCCCTCAGGGACATCATGGCAAGCGGAGAGCACCTCTGCCGGAGGCTCGAGGAGGTGCCCAGGGACTTGCGAGCGTGGCTGGGATGGGTGCAGGTCGTGGCCTGGCTCCTGAGTGAGCTGTGACGTTCAGCATCGTCAGCCCTTGAGGTCCGTGGCTTGAACCCCGAGGCGGGAGCACAAGGGACATGAAGCCACAGAGATGCTCTGATCTTTTTCTCGCCCCCGCAGAACCGAGGGTGGGATAACGAAAGGCGCCACAGTGGGAGTGCTGCTGGATTTGACCAGGAGAACCTTGACATTCTCCATCAACGAGGACCAGCAAGGGCCCGTTGCCTTTGAGAACCTGGAGGGCCTCTTCTTCCCCGCAGTCAGCCTCAACAGGAACGTGCAGGTATGTGCTTTCACCTTGCTCTCCGGAGCACCGCCGCAGCGTGCCCTGCGGCTGAGCTTGCTGGCGAGCTCCCTCTGATGCTGCCGTCACCGCAGTGTCTGTTGATGCTCAGCAGCATGGGGACTTTGTGGAGTGGGGAGGGCTCTCGTGCCACAGGGGCAGCTTGGAAAGGGCTGAATTTACACCCTAAACCACCTGCAAGTCCTAAAATCAGGCTGCCGCCGGCTCCCTGCTCCAGGTTTCTCCGTCAGGGCTGATGAAGCACCAGGGCTCTCCAGCCCTCCTGGTTGATGGGGCTTGACAACTCCATTTTGTGATACTCCCCTGCAAGAGCCTCACCAGCTGTTACAGCTCTCCCTGGACCCAGACAGGAGCATTACCAGGGAGAAGGGCACCTTTTAAAGCCCGTTTTCCTCTGGGGCGTTTCAAACCCCTCTTCTCTCCCTCTCTCCCAAGCTCTCAGCTCTCCTGAACATCACCAAGCGGTGGCTCCCTGGGCCTATCTGGTATTTTCATCTTTCATTTTTCTTCTCACTGATCTCATCCCCGCTATCCTTTCCCACAACAACTCCCCCGTGTTCACCGAGCCCGGCTTTGGCACATCCACTCTGCCACCGTTTGCACCTCCAGCACTGCCCAAGCGCCCAGGCACATCCTAGGACACGTTGCACGTCACGGGTGACCTTGGGGTGTCGAGCATTTTGGCGTGGTGGTCTGCAGTGGATGTCAAAGGCGTCACCTCTGCGCGAGGGCAGAGGCAGCAAGTGGCCTCTGGAAATTGGGGATCCGTGGATTAGGGCGTGCTCTTCTATGTTGTCCATTGGGATACGGGGCATGCTGCGCTGTCACCGAGGCAGTGACAGTCTTCCAGCAGCGCTGGGGCAGAGGTCGGTCAGTACCTTCCCAACCCCTGGGAGCATCCCTGCCGGAGCGTCCCCCCCCAGGGCCTCGCGGGCTTGGAGAGGGGCTGGCAAGCGTGCGACGTGCCAGGGCTGTGCCGCTGTTTAATTAGGAAACATTAAAGAATCCCATCTCATCTGCGCTGGTTTTAGGAGTTGCTGTATTCATTCGATGTGGTAAAGACATCCTGCTCTGTGAGGGGTTTAATTCCTACCACAATCTTCATCACAGCCCTAAAAGACGAGCGCGTGTCTAGGGCCCCTCTGCTTTCTGACAGTTCTCTGAGCAAGGCAGAGCTTAAATCCCCTGCCAACAGAGGAGTCCCATGGGATGCTGATAAAAGGCTGCTAATAAACCCAAGCCATTCATTATCCTTCTTCAAAGGTGTATGAGTAATGAAAAATTACTCCAATTAGGAGGGAAATAATTGTATTTTAGACAAAGTTTTCTATAAATCTCTGTCTGAAGGGGAAACTGCTGCTGTTCCAATGTTCCATGGCCCTGCCCCAGCACCCTGCTGCTGCTCAGCTTCCCCACCACGGGGGTCCCTCCTCCCACCGGCAATCAGCCACGTCCCCTCCGCTCAGGGCCTTCTCGGAGGTCTCCTTCAGCCCCCTCCGTACCCTTTTGTCCATCCCATCTGCAGAAAGATGCTGCTGTGTCCCACCTCCCTGGCAGCCGACCATTGGATCCGTCCGCAGCCAGCTGGGAATATTTGAGGCTTGGTACCGCTGGTACCCGCAGTCCCACTTCACAGGGGCCTCAGCAGCGCAAGCAAGGCATAAAACAGCGAGACAGAGCCACCGCTGTGGTCCTGGGACAACCTCTCCCACCCCCAGGTCCCTGTGCCGGCCGCTCACCGTGGGCTGTCCCGCCGGGCACGGAGGGATGCGGCTGAGCCCCGTATGTCTCGTTGCAGGTGACGCTGCACACCGGCCTGCCGGTCCCCGAATTCTACGCTTCGCGCTCGGCCATGCCATGAGGATGCTCCCGGAGCCGGCTGCCTCTTCTCGGGAGGAGAGGAGCCAGCCCGTTCCCTTCTGCGGGACGAGGCCGGCCGCCGAGCTGCCGGGTCCCTGCTCGGCCGCCGGCCGGAGACAGGGAGGCAAAGCAGGAAAGAAGAACCTGGCTTTTGGCCGTCTCTGATCTCCGCCCTCCCGCGCTGTCCTGTGTGTGTGCGCTTCGCTGTTTAGCTCTTTTTGGCTGATGAAGTACCTAGGTAGCCTGAGATGTTCCTCTGTGTCCACTTTTAGGTTTGGTTTTATTGATTTGAGTTGGGGTTGGGGGGGGGGGGGCAGTTTCGTCTCGCTTGGCAGAGCGCTTACCCCTCCCGTGGGGCTGGCCGGAGGGACCCCCGCCACGGGAAAGCTTTCACCCACGCCAGCCCCGTTACTTTGCAGGATATTTCTTTCCCCCGTGGCCTTTCTTGCAGAGCGCCCTCGGTCACATGTAGAGGTGGGTCCTGGATTACCAGTCAGTCTCCACGTCCTTACCAAAACACCCAGCCCTGTCCCTTGTCCCCCCGAGGTGTTTCTGTGGGGCACGGGGGGGGCTGCCCTGTCCCCGGGTGCTCCGGGTGCCGGCAGGCCCTCGGTCCAGTGCCGAGCACCCGCGCCGTGCTCTTCCCCCTGCTCCCCGCAGCCCGGCGCCGGCACACGCGCCACAGCCATACGCCGGAGAGCCCTCGTCGGGCTCTTTGGAGATTAGCATTTATTTTTTTATAGTTGCCGTATAAAGCCTAGCCTTAAATACTAACTGATAGTGTCCTTCCGTTCACCGGAGAATTCATTCTGCAGTGAGGGTCTGACAGGGAGCCGGGGATGGGGATGAGGATGGGGAGGAAGGAGAGCTGGCCACAGCCCTGCCACGCACTCAGGAATAGGTGCCCGCTGCCCTGCCCGTACCTGCTGCCGGCAGCAGTTCCCGTCAGCCTCCACTCCCTACCCTGACTTTCTGGTAATTCAGAGGCAGGAGAGGAGTGGGAGGTGGTGGGCGCCGTGCCCGGTGCCAGCCCCCGTTCCCGTGCCGAGGGCGCCTGCATGCGCATGTCCCCATGCTTCGCTTTTCCGTCCCTCCTCGTCTCCCCAGCGCGGCTGGCGGGGCCGGGGGAGGCGGCGGTGTCGCTGCCGGGCGGCTGCCAGCGTGCCCAGCCTGGCCGGAGAGCCGCGGCTCATGGATCTGGGGCTGGGGGGGAGCTACGGGAGCACCGGTCCAGCAGAAAGACGAGTGTAAATAGACCATTCCCTTCCAGCGTGCCCTCTCTCTAGGACGGTCCCGTTCGTTCCCTTGTTGCTCTAGTATTAAGTTTACCTAATTTATTGGATGGGTGCTATCTTGTTGACTTACACCGAGGAGTTTCTCTCAGCTGCAGGAGAGCCGTGTTGCGGGACAACGCCGAGCAGCTCTTTGGTGAATTCCTGACGAGCCCCCGTGGCCGGCTCACCCGGGGCTCCTCTCTCAGCCGTTATCCCCGGTTCTTTAGGATGTCCATGGTGCTTATTAGACTCCCAGTGATTGTAAGACGTCGTCCCCCTGTACCGCGATGATAGCTGCATACAGCCGCTGTACTGAAGAGAAGTGTCATGTTTGCTGTTCTAATAAAGGACTTTTATGAGAGAAGGGCAGAGCTTCCCAGAGCATCTCTGTGCTGCCACAACCCCTGGCTTCGGTTCCCATCTCGTCCCCCCCGGTACGGTCACCGCAACGCACTGCGCATCCCCGTGCCGTGACCGCTGGGAGACAGCAGCGGAGAACGGACAGAACTCGGCTCACGGGAGGGAGGGGGGCACAGAAGCCAGCTGAAACCCAGCGCCGTGGCAGCCCCATGCGATGACCGCGGGGCCGGGGCAGCTTGTGCCCCCGCGTCCCCTTCCCCAGCACAGCGGCACCGCAGCACCCTCTCCCCGGGTCAGTGCCACAGCTGGCGCGGCCGCAGCACCTGCAGGGTGGCGGGGACAGGAACTTTTCTGCCCCACGGCCCGGGACAGGAACTTTTCCACCCCGTGGCCTGGAGACACCCCAGGAGGGAGACGGGTCATTGCAAACCCCGTGTTACACCTGCGGTGCTCTTGGGGAGCAAACCTGGGCACGGCCATGAACCCCAAATCCAGCAGCCTCGCATCCCGCCCAGCCTTTTCCCAACCCTTTCCCGTCCCCAGCACGCTCCCGCCTCCCTTCTTAGTGTGCAGGAGGAGCGGTGCTGATTCCCCATTCCCGACGTGGGTGCTGAGCTGGGACAGCGGGAGAGGGGAGGGGGGCAGCTCCCAGCCCCGCCGCCCCACGGGGCCCTCCCGGGGCTCCCCGCTCCGCCTGCAGCCTCAAGCAGAGGAGTTTGGGGGTGCCAAGGGATGGTCCTGGGTGCCGAGGAGCCGGGATGTAAGGAAGAAGGGATGGCATTTGGTGGAAGGGAGGAATTACCAAGGCTGGATACAGAGCAGCATCTCCCCGGGGGGCCAAGCCACTGCGTCCAGCCCAGCGCAGCCACCCCACCACCAGCCTGGAAACCCGTCCAGGCACGGACCAGGCAGGGAAGAGAGAGAAACCGCTAGAAATCACGAGATGGCAAGAAGTGAAAGAGCCCAGCAGCGTTGTGATGCAGTGCTGAAAACATTAAAATCCCTCAGGGCGGGTCTTTCTTCCAGAAATAGGGGCGAACGCGAAGGGATGAGTGGTGTGGAGGCCATTTCCGAAGGAAAGGCTTCTCCCAGCGGCCCGAGAAGGGCTCGCTGTTGGGATATCAGCGCCTGCTCTACGGTTTCTCAGAGCACTTTGAGAGAAGTTTTCAACGTGAGGCCTCTGAGCTCATCATGGGCTCAAGTCCAGGGCTAAAGAAAAACCGCTAATGCATTGCGTGAAGTGCCTTTATGTCTCAGAACGATGCTCGTCCCTTCCAGACGAGGAACGTGCCCAGGACGCTGCGCTACGGGAAATTGCATCCTCCCTGCAGCACATAAAACCCAGCCCGTAAATAAGTCATGCACGGGGAGAGGGAACAACCCGGGGCCGGAGGACACCCGCCACCGGGGGTCTCTGCCCAACGCTCGGCAGCTCTCGGGGCGCTTTGCAACGGCACCGTTTGCACGGCTGCAATTTCCACCTGTGTCGGAGGGCAGGGCCTGGGCGTGAAATACCTGCTCTCGGCACCGAGCCCCTGCCTGCTCGGCGCCTGGCATTTATTTGCTGACAAGGAAACCGTGCCCAAGCTTCCTCCAGACACTAATCCTTCAATTTGCCCCGTGAAAAATCAGGCAGATGGGTGACATTCCTTCTTTCCCACATTGCCCATGGCTGGTGCAGGAACCAGCCCCTTCTCCCAAGGCTTCGGTGAGCCGCTGCAGCCCGTTGCCGGGACCCGGCTCGGCGTGGAGCCTCGTGCTGCTGGGTGCCAGCTGGGGTGGCGATCGGGGTGGCCCCAGGAGCACGGGTGGCGCGGCCAGCCCGCAGGGCGGCGGTTGGGGTGCCTCGCTCTTCGGCTGCCGGTGGTTTAGCTTTGCAGAACCGGGCAGGGAAGAGGCGCGAGGCTGGAAAGGCTGCGCGGGCATGGCGGGAGGAAGAGGAAGAGGTGTTGCGTTGTCGGCTCTGATCAGCTATTCTTGCCCTCGGGAGGAACCGGAGGCAGGAGGCAGGGCAGGGCTCCGCGGGCAGGCAGGGCAGGCAGGGCAGGCAGGGCGGGCAGGCACCCAGCCCTGCCCGGGGAGGCGGCTGTGAAGAGCCCGGAGCTGAGCAGAAGAGATCCTACGCCATTTCCAAAGGGATTGCGGAGCGGGCAGGGAAAAGTGAGGAGGTGAGGGGAGAAGGGGTTGCAAGAGATGGCTGCAAGGAGGGGGTGCAGGGGAGGGGGTGCAGGGGAAGGGGTGCAGGGGAAGGGGGTGCAGGGAGGGGGTGCAAGGGAGGGGGTGCAGGGGAGGGGGTGCAGGGGAAGGGGGTGCAGGGGAAGGGGGTGCAGGGAGGGGGTGCAAGGGAGGGGGTGCAGGGGAGGGGGTGCAGGGGAAGGGGTGAAGGGGAAGGGGGTGCAGGGAGGGGGTGCAAGGGAGGGGGTGCAGGGGAAGGGGGTGCAGGGGAAGGGGTGCAGGGGAAGGCGGTGCAGGGAGGGGGTGTAGGGGAGGGGGTGCAAGGGAGGGGGTGCAGAAGAGGGGGTGCAAGGGAAGGCGTGCAGGGAGGTGCAGAAGAGGGGGTGCAGAGGAAGGGGTGCAGGGGAGGGGGTGCAGGGGAAGGGGTGCGGGGGGGTGCCGCCCGCTGCAGGTGCCCCCCGCCGCCCCCGGGGCCGCCCGCTGCAGGTGGCGGGGGGACGGACGGACGGACGGGCGGACACGGGGACCCCTCCTCGCCCCCCGGCTCCGTGCCCCCTCCTCGTCGCGCAGCCCCGTTCCGCTCCCGCCCCACGAGTGGGCGGCCCGTGGAGGCGGCCCGGCCCCGGCCCCTCCCCGGGGCACCGGTAGCCCGGCCCCGCCGGCGAGCTCAGCCCCCGGGGGCGGAGGCGGAACCCGGTCGCGGTGCCCAGCCCCTCCGTGACAGCGTCCCCCGTCTCCCCGCAGCCCCGCCGGCATGTCGCGACCGCTGTCGGACCAAGAACGGCGAAAGCAGATCAGCATCCGCGGCATCGTGGGAGCCGAGAGCGTGGCCGAGCTGAAGCGGGGCTTCAACCGGCACCTCCACTTCACCCTGGTCAAGGACCGCAATGTGGCCACCCCCCGGGACTACTACTTCGCCCTGGCCCACACCGTGCGGGACCACCTGGTGGGGCGCTGGATCCGCACCCAGCAGTACTACTACGAGAAGGACCCCAAGGTGGGAGCGAGGGGATGCTTGGGGGGGACCCTCATCCCAGGGCGGAGGGCGGTGGGAACCCCCCGGCTTTCCCAAAGTGGGTCCTGCGTTACGGCCGGGGTGGGAGAAGGGGAATTTGTCCGGCCGTCGCAACCCCGTGGGTGCAAACCCTCCCTCTGCGAACACGCTGGAAGAACATAGAGAACGGGGGGGCTTGGTTTTTCTTGGCTTTAGGGATATTCCCCCGGCTTAGCCCAGCGCAGGGACTGGACTTTAACAAGCGAGGCCACTGGCCTTTGCTTTGCAAAACAAACAGAGCGCAGCTTGGCCGGCAGCTGGGCGCAGGGCATGGGAACAGCGTTTGTTGTCCTGCAGCGCTGGCGTGGGTGCGGTCTACCAAAACCAGCTGCAAAGCCTTCTAGGGTGAATTCCTTAAAGGGTTTAAATGATCCCGCAGCCAGCCACAAGCAGGCCTGGTTTAAAAGAGGTGCGAGCTTAATCTGCGCCGCGGTGATCCTGAGCGCGGAAGATCCGGTTCGTGCAGGAGTTTCTGTGCTGCTGCCCGTCTGTGCCAGCTTGCGCCGAGCGCGGGGCTCCGGCTGCTGGGGGATTAGGCAGTAATCCCCCCCTGCCACCTGGACGGCCCTGTCGGCTCTAATTTTCTCCCTGCAAGGGTGGCCCTGCAAACACCTCCCTGGGACCGTGCCAGCCCCTGATAGCTCAACCCCTGCCCCATGTTGAGAAAAGAAGATGAGCCTCTTCCAGGGCTCGAGTCTGGGGACCCTCCTGTGTAGCTGAGCCGTGCTGCATGCCGTCTGCCCGGCGTGGCCGCCTCTGGCTCTGCTGGCACCAAACCACTGAGCCCAACCGATCCTGCCCAGCGCATCCCCCCGCCGACCCCGCACGGGTCCTGGGGAAACCTGTCAAGTCAGCAACTTCCTCCAGCCTAAATCCTTCCTTAAAACCTGCGGGGGCTGACGCCGGGGGACGGCTTACACAAGCCTCCGCGTTACCGGCCGCATCCTGCACCCCTCGTGTCAGCATGTGCAGTGCTCCGGAGACCGATCCCCCTGGGGCCGGCAGAGGAAGGCCGCGTCCCCGCGGCTGCCGTGCGCCCCGGGCCCCGGCGGCTTGCTTGGTTTTCCGGTTGCTTTGCAGCTCGGGGTGACATTAGGAAACGTCTCCTCTTTAAAGTTTAACTTTGTGCCGCCGCGGCCGCTGGCGTGCTCGGGGTGACCATCCTGGAGCTGTCCCTGCTCTCGGACAGGGCGCCGGGGCTTGTCCAAACAAAACTGCCTCGGCGCTTCCCGCTTCCCGGCTTGGGAAGCAGCAGCGGTGGGAGAGCAGGGCTGGGGCTGCAGGGCTCGGCCGCCTCCGAGCAGCTCCGGCCCTCAAATTCCCGGTGCAAACCACCCTGCTCTGTTGAGAGTCAGGGTTTTTCCTCTTGCTGCGAGATAACGCCCGATAGCAGCTTCTGGGATCCAGGGGAGCCTCCTCTGGCCCCAGGGAAGGTGACCAGGGGGTGGTTTTCTCTTTCAGAGGATTTACTACCTCTCCCTGGAGTTTTACATGGGGCGGACGCTGCAGAACACCATGATTAACCTGGGGCTGCAGAATGCCTGCGATGAAGCCATCTACCAGGTGAGCACCTCAGGGGGTCGGTGGGGAGCCAGACCGGGAGGGCTCCGCACCCTCCGCCTCCTGGGGATGTTCGTGTTTTACCGCGCTGGCTGCAAACTGCTCCCTGAGCCGCAGGCGATGCTGTGGTGGATAAACACTGCTCCGGGACTGGCTCTCGAAAGGCCTGGGGCCACAGCCAGTGCTTAGAGCCTGATCGGGGCTGTCCAGCCTGGCGGCTGCGTGCTGAGGGATGCGGCACGGCGCTGCTGAGTGCCGGCAGGACGGAGGCTCGAGCTCCTACACTGCAAGGAAACTCATGGTTCCATGCATGAGGCCATTAATAGCTGTAATCAATGGCAGAGGAGAATAAAAGGTTGGCCAAACCCAGCCCCAGCCTGGCGCCGGCACCACGAGGCACTCGGGCTGTCGGAGGTTTTTGGGTGGCTCCTTTCCCCCCATGCTGTGCTTGCACCCCTTGCGACCAACGCCGGCGTACGCGGCCGGGGCGGTTGCACAACAGCAGGAGCAGCTTTCGTGCAAACGCGTTCAAAGGAGAGGAACTTATTTTTAGGTTTTTTTTATCTGTTGACCTTGCAGTGAGGATGGGAGCTCGGCGGGGGGGAGGGTGGAGGGGAAGAGCCCGGGATGCCACGTTCTGGTGGCCTGGGGAAGCAGAAGGTGCGAGGTTATTTGGAAATGATCCTCTTTGCAGCGATGGCAGGTAAAGCTCTGAGGGAAATCCTCCTTACTGCGTACACTGAGCCCCCGGACACAAACGCCAAACATCTCTAAAATAAAAGGTTTGGCATAATATGAATCCCTTAAGGTATTTTGGTAGGTGTTCAGGGCTGCCGGTGAAATTCAGAGCTGTGCAGCCTAGTGCCGTGAAACACCGGCGAGGCTGCGGCCAGTGCTGGTGCTCCAGGACCTGTCTGTGACCGGCTGGTTTGGCCATGGGACCAGGGTTGTCCCTGCTTACTGTGACCATGGGACATCGCGGGGACGTCAGACCAAGAGGTTTCTGTGGGAAAAGGGGGCTCATCCCTGGCAAGGCACCGTCTTATTTCCCGCTGAGCTGCCCGAGGAGCTTTGCATAGGCAAAACCTCTTCCTCCCACAGCATCTCGGGCTGGAAGCTTTACATTTCCTTGTAAAAGTGGCGTAGCCGCTTCTCTGGGCGTCTCTGTTGAAGGGCGATGCCTGGAGCCGGGGGGACGGGCACCTGGGTGCCTGCCCCGGGGAGACGGGGTGCTGGGGGAGCAGGGGCCTGGTGCCTGCCCCCGTGGGGCTGCAGCCATCGGGCTGGGGCATGGAGAGGGGGAACGGGCCCGGGAATGAGCCCTGGGAGACCTGCCTGAAATGGCTGGGACCACGAGAGCAGCACCCTCGTTACGGCTGGGTGCCCACCGCCACCAGGATCTCATCCACGGCGAGGTCAGGGACTTGTGTGTCCCTTGTAAAGGCTGGTGGAGTGACTTAAATACCCGAGCTGGTCCCTGCCACACCATGGAGTGGCCATGGAGAGGAGGGACCGCTTTGGATGCAAATCCCCAGCTGCAGGGATGGGTCTGGCAGGCTTGGGTGCCTTTCCACCCCTCCTGGAGCCCACCTGCAAGCGGGGACGGCAGCGGTGGGCGCCAGACAGCACCCGCGGGTGCGTGCCAGCAGTGCCTCCCCTCCGCGGGGCTGGGCACCCTGAGAGCCTCCAGCCCGTCACCTCTCCTCATCTGCAGCTCGGGCTGGACATGGAAGAGCTGGAGGAAATCGAGGAGGATGCCGGTCTTGGCAACGGCGGTCTCGGCAGGTTGGCTGGTGAGTGAGCCCCCCAAAATGGTCTCGTTGCCTGGGTGGTGGGGCACAGCCCTGGAGCCTTTGCATCCCCTGGGGGGGGGGTACCTAAACCTGGGGGGGGTTACGGCTCCAGCCTTTCCGTGCACAGGGCGAGAGGCGCGGGGTGGCCAGGGAGCGAGCGGTGGCTGCTGGCCCTGGCTCGTGTCTCTGCGGGGCGGCTGCTTGCGGCCATCGGCTCTCCACGGGGAGAAGGACCCGCTGCCTGCCGGGGCTCCCCGGGGAGGTGCCGCTCACTGCTCTCCTCTGCCCCGGCAGCCTGCTTCCTCGACTCGATGGCAACGCTGGGGCTGGCAGCCTACGGCTACGGCATCCGCTACGAGTACGGCATCTTCAACCAGAAGATCCGGGATGGGTGGCAGGTACAGACAGAGGCGCACAGCCCCCCGGCAGGAGCCCCGAGTCCGGCCTCCCCCTTAAATCAGGCCAAGATCAGGGTGTACAGACACTCTCCCTTAGCTTGGAGACTGCTGGAGCCTGAGTTGGTGCTGTGATATTTAAAACTTGGCAGATGTTTTCTCGAACGAGTTTAACTTCTTAAACCGGTGCAGGCACATAGCATCCCTCCCCGCAGCAGGGAAGCTCACCCTCCATCCCGGCTGGCTCCGGCGCATGGGGCTGGGGATCAGCCTGGTGTCTCGGTTCCCCATTGAGCCCATTAGTGGCTCGGTGCAGTGACACGGAGGGGAGCGGATCCTCCTCGCAGCACACCCCGCTAATTAGCAGAAAGCTGCGAGTCAGCGTGACATCCTTTCCTCCTGAGCTGGGTTTGCGCGGACGCCTGCCCATGTAGCGGGGACGTGAGCCGTATCTCTGCCGGGAGCAGGGCCCGTGGCCCAGCTCCATGGCCGCGTGGAGCAGGCGAGGATGGAGAAATCGTGTCCCTGCTCCTGGCGGGGTGGGGATGGTTTCACTGGGGTGGTACAGGGATGGTGTGAAGAAGCCCAGGGGGAGGCCGGATCCAGCCCCGCAGCCTGGCCATGCTGCTCGACGCCTGGGTCAAAACACCCGAGGGTGGAAGAGGCTGTTTTGGAAATGCAGTGGAAAATGTGGTGTGTATCTGCAAAACCCCTGGTGGGAGACAGCCCCGAATACCCGGAGGGACCCTGTGAGCATCTCCAAAAAGCTGTATCTACAGCCGGCAAGTGGAGGCCTTTCCTCCTCGGTGCTGTGCGTCCTAACGGGGCTTATCTCCTCTGACCTTCACGCATCGTCCCTGCTGCCCAGAGCTCTGCCCCAGCCGTGACAAAGGCGATGCCAACCCAGGCTCTCCCCTGTAACAGCGCTGCCAGGCTAGGGAATGAGCCCGATTCGTTAGCCAACCTCTCAAAACTCCAATTAAGAGGGCTAATGGCGTCTCGGTCGTAGCATGGCAGTGTTAGTGGTGCACGAAGAGAAATGTTGCTTTCCTCCCCACCTCCTCATCCCCATCCATCACCCCTCCGGCAGGGAGACCCCAGGGTTTAGGGTGGTCAGGGTACAGCCCTGCCTCCGGGCTCACCCTGCGGTGCTGGAATTCGGGTTTAGGGTGGGTGAACTCTGGAGCATCATCCCCTTTGCCATGAGCAGCCGGAGCCTTTCCCAACCATCCTGCACGTGGCACAATCCGGGGAGGTCCCCGGGGCTGGGCGGCCCCGTCACCGCTCTCGCTCCCTCTGGCAGGTGGAAGAAGCCGATGACTGGCTCCGGCACGGCAATCCCTGGGAGAAAGCCCGTCCCGAGTACATGCTGCCTGTGCACTTCTACGGCCGGGTGGAGCACGCCGCCACCGGCACCAAGTGGGTCGACACGCAGGTACGGGCTGGGACGCAGCTTCGTGGGGCCGGCATGCGGGGAACCCTCCTTGTGTGGCTTGTCCGGTCGCCTGGGGGGCTCTGACGGGCCGGCTGCACCCCGGGCACGGGTCCTGCCCGCATCCCTGCTGGGGAGGAGCAAACTGGGGTGGGGATGGATGCAGGGATGGGGACAGGCTTTGCTGCTCCACATCTGCAGCCAACCCCTGAAACACCCAAAAGCACCTCCAGCAGGTCTGTGTGCAATGCGCAGCCCAGCACAACGGCTTAAATTGAGCTTCTCCTGACCCTCGCAAGCCTCGCTCCATCTCCTGAGTGCTTCTGGCAAACACCTGCGGCCAGGCAGGCCTGGGGGAGCCGAGGTGTCCCCGGGGCAGGGGCTGGGGGTACCAAGCACATCCCCATGCATGCAACCCCGTGAAGGTGGGTGCAACCCTGAGCTGACTCCTGCGGAAGGGTCTGTGGGAGGGGGGGCTCCGGTGGGGCCGGGGGGACGTGGGGGGACACCAGCCAGGGGTGCAGCCCGGCTCCGGCTGCCCTGCCCATGTCCTAGGTGGTGCTGGCGCTGCCCTACGATACCCCCGTGCCCGGGTACATGAACAACACCGTCAACACCATGCGCCTGTGGTCAGCTCGGGCACCCAACGACTTCAACCTGCGGGACTGTAAGTGGGTGCTGGCGGGGTGCTGAGCGGGACGGGGCGCCGGGAGGGTCCCGCACCCACCTTATCCCTTTGCTCCTCTCCAGTCAATGTCGGAGACTACATCCAGGCCGTGCTGGACAGAAACCTGGCAGAGAACATATCCCGCGTCCTCTACCCCAACGACAATGTAAGTGGGGATGGAGGGGTGTCCCTGTTCTAGGGATGGCTAAAGATTGCGGAGCAGCCCCTCTCGCCGGGACATCGCAGAGATGTTTTAGTTGTGTTTCAAGCCGCCTGCAGTGCTTGGATGGGGATTGCTGCTCTTGCCAGCGCTGCCCGGGGCTGCAGCAGACTCGAGTCCTTTCCCAGGCAAATCTGTGCTCAGGGCGGGAAAGGGGAGGGAGTGGGAATGAGCACGTCCTGCTGCAGAAATGTTCCTCGAGTCTCAAAATATAACATGAGGGCAAACTGATGAACACTGCTGGCATTTTCCTGCCTGTCCCTTGCAGCCCAGGACCAGAGATTATGCTTCAAATTGCCCTTTGCATCCCGATGCCTTTGCATCTTGCTGCGGGTGTTCTTGCCGTGCTGCACGCTGGCTGGCACGGAGGCGCGGTGGGACGTACAGCCCTTCCCCGGGCACAAAACGAGCTGCAAAGCAGGGGAAGAAGGCGAAGAGCGGCTCTCCTTGCTCTGCAGCCTGTTTTGGGCAGGCCCTGATGGGGTTTTTTTCCTGTATAATCCTACCCCAGCCCTCCCAGCTGGCGAGGAGAACTGGGAGCACCACAGCTGCGGTGGTGAGACTGCCTCCTGCAGATCCTCTCTTGCAGACCAGCTAGTTGATGTTTTGTGCTGTGTGAACGGTGGTTTTAATTCTTGTCTTAGAAATAGCTCCTAGGTGTTACAGCCCCTGTGGCTTCCCTTCCCATTGCCCCGGTACCTTTCCTTGCGGCCGAAATTTTCAAACCAGGGAGAACAGGT
Source organism: Nipponia nippon (assembly GCF_047370975.1). Taxonomy (NCBI): domain Eukaryota; kingdom Metazoa; phylum Chordata; class Aves; order Pelecaniformes; family Threskiornithidae; genus Nipponia; species Nipponia nippon. Next base: position 28,969,756 of record NW_028262302.1, read on the forward strand.
TTCGACGATGCTCGGGGAGGATTAAACTCTGTTTGTACCAGCACATCTCAAACCCCGGTGCTGAAATCTGGAAAGCGAGAAGATGTTGGGGTTAGAGGTGCTGCCAGCACCGGTGCTGGGGGAAGCACTGGGGGCTCGCGCCGGGCCGTGCGGTGGATGTGTGCCGGCGTGGGTCCCTGTGTGGCGGGGAGCCCCAGGAAGGCGCAGCTCCTCCAGCGCAGGCGTGCCTGGGCAATGCGGTGCAATCCTGCAGCACCCCGCTCCTCTGCTCACAGTTCTTCGAGGGGAAGGAGCTGCGGCTGAAGCAGGAGTACTTCGTCGTGGCTGCCACCCTGCAGGACATCATACGCCGCTTCAAAGCATCCAAATTTGGGAGCACGGACAGTGTCCGAACCGTGTTTGATTCCTTCCCCGACCAGGTACGAGCCAGGGCTGCTCTGCCTTGTGCCTTAGAGCTCATTTTGACGCCTCCCAGATGCACACCCAGGGCTGGAGAGGTTTTGTGGACCCTCCATGGGTGCCTACGCCCAGCTGACTTGGGCAGTGGGCTGCCCACGTGTCCCCCGCATGTCCCCGTGCACCACCCCTGCTCTCCCCGCAGGTCGCCATCCAGCTGAACGACACACACCCCGCCATGGCCATCCCTGAGCTGATGAGGATTTTCGTGGACATCGAGAAGCTGCCATGGAACAAGGTGGGGAGACCCGACCTGGCCCTTGGGTTCCCTCTGGTTGCACCCAGCCTCCCGCCCACCCGCGGCGGAGGAGCTGGGGAACCGGTTTTGTAGCTGCTGGTGGCCTGGGGAGTGATGTGGGGCAGTCAGTTTGGGTTTAACCCATATGGAGTTGGAGGATCCAGCTTGGCCGTGCTGCTGGCCACCGTGGGAGGACCGTGCGTGGGTGCTGGCACCCGCCCAGAGCTGCCTCCACCCTCGCCGCTCAGTGCCGGCTCTCCTCCCGGCAGGCCTGGGACATCACCAAGCGGACCTTCGCCTACACCAACCACACGGTGCTCCCCGAAGCCCTGGAGCGCTGGCCGGTGGACCTGGTGGAGAAGCTGCTCCCCAGACACCTGCAGATCATCTACGAGATCAACCAGAGGCACCTGGATGTAAGTGCCTTGGGACGGCGCAGGAGCCCTCTCCAGAGAGCGGGACGGGGATGTCCTGTTGGGACTGGGGGGATGCACAAACCGATGGTGGTGGGTGTGTGGCCGGGTGGTTCTGGCTGCTGTTTTGGGGGGCTGGTGTATAGGAAGGCCCTCCCCACCAGTCTGTTGCCATCCCGCAGTTAGTGGCTATTTTAAAGACTTCACCCATTGCTCCAGGGACTTACCTGCTGGCATTTCTTTGCTCCCTAAATACTAAATTCATCCTGAAGAAGGATGAGGCTGGGGGTACAAAGAAGGTGGTGGTTTGGCCTCCTGGGCTGGCAGCACGAGGCTCTTGCTGAAGCAGCCCTGCTGGCCCAGCACGTGCCCAGAAGCCCCTCTCCATGAGGACTTGGGGGGTCCTTCTGTCCAGAGACATCCGTGCTGGGGAAGGGCGCCCTTCGGAGGGGGTTTGCACCGTCACCCTGGAGTAAAAGCCCCCGCTCCGGCTGGTGTCAAATGCGTTGGAGACGTTGCTGTGGGCCCTTCCTCGGGAGCCATCGGGTGGGACATCCTTAAACACTGGCACCGCTCACCACCTCTCCGGCCTCCACCGGCAGCACATCGCCTCCCTCTTCCCTAACGATGTGGACCGGCTGCGGAGGATGTCCCTGATAGAGGAGGGAGGCATCAAGAGGATCAACATGGCCCATCTCTGCATCGTCGGCTCCCACGCTGTCAACGGCGTGGCGAAGATCCACTCCGAAATAGTCAAGACGCAAGTGTAAGCGCGGGGAGGGAGGCGGTGGTGGATCACCCTCGGCGTAGAAATGGTGGCGGTGGGTGGTGGGCGAGCCTGAAGCTGTCCCCTCCTCATCCTCGCAGCTTCCAGGACTTTGCAGCGCTGGAGCCGGAGAAGTTTCAGAACAAGACCAACGGCATCACGCCACGGCGCTGGCTCCTGCTCTGCAACCCGGGGCTGGCGGAGCTCATTGCAGAGGTAACGGCGCCAGGGGAGCGCGCCGGTCCCCAAAACTTGACCCCAGGGACACTGCCCCTGGGGACACCGCTCCAACCTCAGCCATTTATATCTTTTGAATGGTCAAGCTCTGCTTGCATCTCGCTCGAGTCCCCTGCTCCTGCTTCCCAAGCGCTGCTGGCTTTGCCAGGCGGGAGCAGCGTGCCCGATGAAGGTGGCCGCCCCCATCCTGTGGTCAGCGAGTTCCTCTGCTCCCGTTGCAGAAAATAGGGGAGGACTACGTGCGGGACCTGAGCCAGCTGATGAAGCTGCACGAGTTTGTGGATGACGACCTCTTCATCCGGGAGGTGGCCAAAGTGAAGCAGGTGAGGGGTGCGGGCCGGGGGGACGCAGGCCGGGGGAGCACCGGCTGGGGGCTGACGTGCTCCCTGCCCTCTGCCAGGAGAACAAGGTGAAGTTCGCACTGTACCTGGAGAAGGAGTACAAAGTGAAGATCAACCCGTCCTCCATGTTCGACGTGCACGTGAAGAGGATCCACGAGTACAAGCGGCAGCTGATGAACTGCCTGCACATCATCACCATGTACAACCGTAAGCCACCGCGTGCCCTGAGGGGATAGGCTGCCCTGGGGGGGCACGAGCATCCCTGTCCCCCAGGACTGCAGCTAAAGCAGAGGGTGACACCATGCTGCTGTCTTCTCCAGGCATCAGGAGGGATCCTGCGAAGCTGTTTGTGCCGAGGACAGTGATCATCGGGGGCAAGGTAAGCTGGGTCAGGAGTTTTAGGCATTTTGGAGGAAGTCCTTGAAGATGCCCTAGGGGATCTGGGTGCAGATGTTCTCATGGGGTTGTGTCCCCGAAGTCCTCTGGAAGCCTCGAGGCAGCACTTGTTGGCTTCAACTCAAGCAAGGTTCTGCTGCCTATGGTCTTGCAAGCCCCCAAAAACTTGGTGGCACAAGACACGAGTTGGATGAGGGATGGGAGCAGGGCTGAGCGGGTGCTTCCCTGGGCACGTGGGAGCTGGGTGCTCCTCGCCGGCCCCTGGCACCAGCCCTCCAGGCTCACCCGTGCCTTTTCTCCTAGGCTGCCCCAGGATATCACATGGCTAAAATGATCATCAAGCTCATTAACGCCGTGGCTCAGGTGGTGAACAACGACCCCGTTGTGGGGAGCAAGCTGAAGGTCATCTTCCTGGAGAACTACAGGGTCTCGCTGGCAGAGAAAGGTAGCTGACGTGGGGCACGCTGTGGGGAGGGGATGTCCGCCCTGCGGCCATCCACCAGCCCATGGCTCCATCACTGTGAGGCAGCAAATCTAACGTCCTTCAGCACGATACAAACCCAAAGCTGGTCACCAGGAGCCCCTTGTCTCCATGTGTTTTGTTGGCAGTGATCCCCGCTACCGACCTGTCGGAGCAGATTTCCACGGCGGGCACCGAGGCGTCGGGTACGGGGAACATGAAGTTCATGCTGAACGGAGCTCTGACCATCGGCACCATGGATGGAGCCAACGTGGAAATGGCCGAGGAGGCTGGAGAGGAAAACCTGTTCATCTTCGGCATGAGGGTGGAGGACGTCACGGAGCTGGACAGGGAAGGGTGAGGGCTGGGGACGCCACAGGGGTGCCACCACAGGCAGCCGGAGCAGCACCATCTCATATCAACCCTTCCCCGCCAGGTACAATGCCCAGAAGTACTACAACCGGCTCCCCGAGTTGAAGCAAGCCATTGACCAGATTAAGAGTGGCTTCTTCTCCCCAGAGGAGCCCGACCTCTTCAAAGACGTGGTCAACATGCTCTTCCACCATGACCGGTGAGGCCTGAGATGCCATCCATCCCCTGGGTTGGGTTTCTCCACCACACTCCTAGTGCCCATGCAGAGCAGCCCCCTGCACCAACCATCCACCCTCTGGCTGATAAGGTCCCATTTTCTGGCCCTGATGTTGTGCACGTGGGCGAGCAAGTGATGCTCTGTGGGTACAAACAGCTCTCCACGTGCAGCACGTCACGCTTGCTGCATTAAAGCCTGGGGTACGGTAAGGCCAAGACGCATTTGGGTGCACAGCCCTTGCCGGATGATAGATGCTTTTAGGTGTCTCATGGGCTTTCCCGGACAGAGCACCAAGCAGCCAAGGGCTGGGGGCATTTGTACCGGGGAAATGTCATCCCGGTGAGCTGACGCAGGGTGTCCCCTCCCAGGCCACCCGTCCAGCCTGCGCCGCAGCGCCCGTGGGCTTGCAGGGCTCTGTACAAACAGGGCTTGGGGAGGCCAAATTCGTCTGAAGTGTTCATGTTTGAGGAAACCCCAGATCTGGCAGCCCGAGCCACGTGCGCTACAGCCGCCGGCCACCGCCACGCTCCTACCTGTGCGTTTCTGCCATCGCTGACTTCCCCTTTCTTCGCTGCTGTAGGTTTAAAGTTTTTGCAGACTACGAGGCTTATGTTAAATGCCAAGAGAAGGTCAGCGAGCTGTACCTGGTGAGTTCCAGCCCGGGGGCGAGGTGGGACGGCTGTGATGGTGGCCCAACGTCCCATCCTGGAGAAGGGGTCTGGTGGGGCTGTGCACGTAGATGGGTTCCTGGCGAGAAGGCTCCTGGCTGGGCTGCTGCGGGGTGTCCCTGGTTGAAAGCCAGTCTCGGGGCCAACGTGGCACCCGTGGGCGCAAGCCTCCGTCCCCACTGTCCCACCACTCTCCTTGCAGAACTCCAAGGCATGGACCAAGATGGTCATCAAGAACATCGCGGCAGCCGGCAAGTTCTCCAGCGACCGCACCATCAAGGAGTATGCCCGGGACATCTGGCATGTGGAGCCCTCCGACCTGAAGATCCCACCGCCCAACGAGCCCCGGGACGCGGTCGAGGACAAGACCCCCAACGGCACGGCAGCGTAGGGGCGCGGAGCTGCCGCCGGCCGGAGCCAGGGGAAGCAAGCGCGCGGGCTGTAAAATTGTCTCTGCTGTCTAGTCTCTATGTCGCTGCTGCTGGCTTTCCTACGGACGGGGAAGGGGGGGATTTTTATAACGTAAGTGTCGTGCGGAAAGCAAAAGCACGTCGCCCTGTTGCCTGCATGGGTGCTAAAAGTGCCATTGGAGCCTGAGGGGCTGTTTGCCGAAGCCTAAAATTAGGGACTGGGCTCACTTGCACCAGTGCTAATGCAGAAAGAGGGTGCAGGAGGTGAGCTGCTGGGGCTCAGGGCAGGGCAGGGTGGGCAGCACAGCTGGCCACAGCTGCCGAAGCCCTGGCAGGTGATGCCGAAGCAGGACTTGGGGTGCAGCTCTTGCCAGTCCTGAGGCATGGGTGCCAGGGGGGTTAAGGAGTGTTTGCGGTCAGGCCCACGTACCCCCACCACTGCCCCAGATGATGCTCCTGGCCACCGTTTGCATGGTCCTGTCCCAGGAGCAGCCCCCAGGTCACAGCAGTATCTCCATCCCTGAGTAACCTGCAGCATCCTCGAAGCAGTGGGCGAATTAGAAAGTTTCTCAGTAGTTTTTATTACGTACAGCAGTAAGTTCAGTGCAACGAGGGGTTCCCGGTGTGGGTTTGAGGGAGTGCTCCTGGTCGCTGCGCGCAGCAGCTGCCATCACTTCATGTTCAAGAAGTCTCTGCAACAAGACGCAATAAATCGTACACTCTATCACTGACCGCCCTGTGCTGCTTCAGATCCTCATTTCTGATCCCTGGATGTGGGTCTGAGCTGGGCTTAGAGCAAAGCTGCATCTCTGCACCCAGGGCAAAGAGGAGCTGGGGGCTGTCCCCAGGGCCACCTCCCCGTGACACCCAGGCCGAGGACAGGCTCAGGGCAGTGAGGAATGACTGGAGCTCAAAAATTGATGCCAGCAAGCACCGTAGGGAGGGGAAGGAGCAGGGGAGGGCACCTGCAGGGCTGCAGCAGGGGAGGATGCACCCGTGGAAGAAGAGGCCAAGGCTCATTCTGTGTCCCCCCTATTTCTGCAGAGCAGCACTTACTTCACCAGGGCGGGCAGCTCCGGGTTGAACGAGATGTAGTCGTGGCCCAGGCCCAGCTTTTTGGGAAAGGTAATGAACTTCACCTTGCTTTTGTCCTTGTAGGCGCTGCGTGCGGTTTCGAAGAGCTGCCGTGGGGTGGGAGCGCAGTTAGCAGCATGCACCGGGGACCTCAAACCCCTTCCCACCCCCTCTCCCTCCCCTTCAGCCCCCCAAAACCAGCGCCCACCCCCATTAAAGCCCCCGTGGAGGCGATGGTGGTCCCCACCTTGCTGCCCAGTTGCGGAGGCAGGATAGCATCATCTTCTGCGTTCAGGATAAGGAGGGGGCAGGCCAGCACTTTCACGCTGCGGGCAGTAAGTACAGCACGAAGGAGTCACCCCAGAGCCAACAGCCCCGTGGGAGCCTTGCTGGGTGCTGCCAAAACCCCCACAGCCACCCTGACCCCCCCCAGATGCTCCCTCTCAGAGCCATCCCAGCCCATCGGTGGCCAAGGGCAGCTGAACTGCCCCAGGGTGATGCCCACGCTGCTCGCCCCAGCCCAGCAGCACCAAGCACCCTAATAACCTTAAACCCCTGACACAGGGTGCTCGGGCTTCAAAAACATCCGTGAACAACGTGGCTTTTAGCAAAGGCACCCACAAACACGGAGGGGGAAGGACCCTGCCATCACAGAGTGTGTCTGTGCTGCAACACGGGTGGGACTCGAGCACGTAGTGCTCAAAAAAAGGATGTTGGCTTGTGGACTTTGCTCAGTAGTAATATTGATATCTGAAATTATGCAAATAAAAAGCCATTTTGAAAGCATGAGTAAGCTGGGCAAACACAAATAAGAGTGCAGGGATTGCACGGTGTGACATGTCCAACCCGCCCCTCCTCGGCCAGCCCCGCGGGGACGGCTGCACCCCATCCCTCCGGGCACTCACTTCTCGTTGTTGCGGAAGAACATGTTGCCCAGGGCCAGCGAGTCCAGGATGAGGTACTCGAAACCCGGGAAGGGGTGGTAGAGCTGTCAGGGAGAGAGTTGGGGGGGGATGCTAAGTCCTGGCTTTGATTGCTGCAGCCCCCCGCCGGAGGGGAGCCCCGGGCCGCTGGGGCTGCCACCGCTGGGGGACCCCGCGGCGAGAGCCCCCGGCTCACCTTGGTGAGGGGGAAGTGCATAGCTGCTTCGCGGATGTCGGTGTAGGGTGCCTCCAGGACGATGGCATCAACCTGGATCCCTGAGGGCAGCGCGGGGCGAGAGCAGGCACGGGGGCCGTGAGCCATGAGGCCAAGATGCCCTCGTCCCGCTAAGGAGGATGGGGACGGCCACTTGTCCCCACCACGGGGGGGCCAAGCCTGATGCTCGAGCAGAGAGCAGCAGGGCTCCCCACCTCCTCTGCAGCCCCCAAAATCTGTCTGGGGTGTGCAGAGCCCCAGAGGGGGGACGACACTGTGTGGGGCCAACCCCGCCACGCTGGCCCTTACCTCGCTCCTCCTGCAGTTTCCTTGCCGTGTTCGTGGCAATCCTGCAAGAAGGGGGGGGGGGGGGGGGGGGCCATCGTGACACCCCGGTGGGACACATGGCACCCTCAGACTCCCCCCTTGCACACGAGGTTTTGCTTTGCAGGTGCCTCCACCAAGGAGCTGCTCCAACCCCTCGGTCCATCCCCAGGTGGCACCGGTGTGGCAGCAGCGTCCCGGCCCAGGGACCGGCTGTAGGCTCCTGCATCAGCCAGCACCCATGGGGCATCCCCCTGCCGTCACCCAGCCCTGCACCTACCCCGTCCCCAAGGAGTGTCCCCAGAAAAGGATGCTGCTGTTCCCACTCCGTGCTTTGGCCCAGTCGTAGAGGGCCAGGACGTCCGTGGTGAAGCCGCTCTCTGTGGGGTGCCCGCTGGAGTCCCCGTAGCCTGCGGGGGACACGGCTGGGCGTCACGACCCAGGGTGGGACACTGGGCCCGGGGGGGGTCACTCAGCGAGAGGCAGGGGGATGACGTTACCTCTGTAGTCGAGAGCGAGGATGTGGAAGTCAGCAGCCCCCATCGTCTGTCAGAGGAGCGGCACCGTGTCACGTCCTGGGGGCGGGATGCACCCCAGGGCCCCCCAGCATGGCCGGGTTCACTCTGCCCAGGGTCCCTCTGGGGTCCCGGAGCCCGCGTGAGCCCTGGCAGGGCCCAGTCCCCCCACAGGGCACCACTTACCTTCAAGAACTGGACGCGGTGGTTCGCAGCCCTGATGGGGAAAGGGAGGTTAGAGCTCGGGGAGGGACCCTCCCCTCCAGTGCCAGTTCAGCCGAGAGACTGGGGTGACCTTTTCCCAGCAGGGGAAAGCTGGATGCTCTGGGGTGGATGGGTTTTCACGTTTCCCTTTAACTGAAAGGGATTTTCCTCCACCCACAGGATCAGAAACTGCCGCAGCAACCCCAGCCCTGCAGCACGGCTGGCTGCTGCACTGAGTTTGCCAGTTCTCACCCCACGCAGAGACGCTGCGTGACAGCGGCCGCCGCACCCATCCTCCCCTGGGAGAGGCACGCACCCGGTCCCGGCCCCGCTCACAGGTACTCACCTGGTCCCCCCGTTACCGTGCAGGTAGATGATCACAGGGTGAGCATCGGCAAGCGCCTCCTCGTACCAGCGCTGGTCCTTGCCCTGCGCCTCGGCCCCTCTGCTGCCCGGCACCGTGTGCCTGGGGGGGCCAGAGCGGGGTTACCCGGGGGGCTCCACCTGCTCTAGCCAGGACACTGGCGTAGCCACACGGCTGTGCCCACCTGGGCCACCAGGGCCACCCTGCTCACCAGATGCCAACCGTGACGCCCGGCTCGGTGTCAAGGTAGAGGCTGACGGTGTTGTTCAGCAGCAGCTCCGGCCGCTGAAGGTCCACGAAGAAGGGGTAGCGCACTGATGGAGAAATCGCAGCCGTCAGACGGGCAACCCAGAAACCCTCGTACCCAGTGGCGTTTGCACATTTTCCAAAGCAACGTGTTATTTTTTTGAAATGATTTGCGCGGAGGCCAAGGGCCGTGCCACAGCTGGCTCGGGGAGTGGGTAGGCGAGCACAGCCCTCTGCCACCTCCTCCCACCCGGATTCCTAGCCCTGTCGACGCTGTGCATGCCCAGATGTGTTGCAACTTTAGGCAGCGAACAGCTGCATTATTACAGCCTGCAAAACACGAGGTGCCAACGGGAAAGGTCCCTGCATGCCTCCTCTGCCAGCCCACGGCAAAGGGGTGGTTGGACGGGTGCCGCCCTGGCGCTGGGTGCGGCCCCCTCCCACAGTTTGGGGATCCCCCCAGCCCCCTGTCTGCTGAAATCCTGGGTGGTGGGGGGCTCTCCCGGTTGGGACAGCCCTGGAGCACTCACGCAGGTTCAGGAAGACTAATTTGGCGAGCGTGCCGAAGGGGAAGAGGCGGATGAGGAAGGGCACGGAGATGTAGATGAGGAGCAGGCCCAGGAGGAGGGTGCGCAGCCGGGGACACCAGGCCAGCCGGCCCCTGCAAGGAAGGCACCTTGTTAGCACATCCCCTCCCGCCCGAGAGCTCTGAGGCACAGCGGAGCCAGGTCCCCCTTCCCAACCCCAGTCGTGATGGTTGGATACAGCGGCTTTTCCCCCTCAAGGGCCTGAGGCTGCCATTTGTGTCCCCCTGGGACTGGGAACTGGTTCTCCACATCGGGGTTGTGTTTGGTTTTCGGGGATGGAGCCGAGGTGTCGGAGCAGCCCCACTGTGACACAGCGTCATGAGAGGCCACGATCCGGTCCCCCGCAGCCTCCCACGGGACACCGGCAGGCAGGAAGGGCAGGGCATGTACCAAGGCCGGGAGTTGCAAGCCAAACCGGCAACAAGGAACAACCAACGCTCTGTGGCAACACCCCGAGTCATGGGTGGTGAGACACGACCATGGAGGTGTCCCCAAGCCCGGCACCAAGAGCCTCTGCAATTGTCCAGGGACAAGGAGGAAAGCCGGGAAAGAGGCGCAGGGAGCCCACAGCACTGCAGGAGAAACCAGTCCCCAGGGCGATGTCCCGCAGTGCCACCAGCACAGGGTGGGGAGCGCGACCACCCCCGTCCTGCCCCGAAGGGCTGGGGGACGCATCCAGCCGCAGCGAGCCGCCAGCCAGCCCCAGCCCCAGCCTCCCAGAGGGAAGGGAATGCCAAGAGCTGCAGATTGCCTGGCATCAACGTCTCTCGTGGGCTGGCGGCGCTGGGCGATGGGGAAACTGGTCTGGACCCTGAGGGATTTAGGGCAAAGGTTTCTGACAGGCATTCAAGCACAGTTCGCTCCCTGCCAGCACATGCCCAGGGTCATCGTCGTTCCTGCAGAAAGGGATTTATTTCATTGCCTGCCCTGGGGAGTGTGGCAAGATGCTGAGAAAGGGTTGCAAAGGGGGTACCAGGGCAAGGTGGCAAGGTCCCCGTGGCGCAGGCACCCTTCCTGGGAGGGTGCAAGGGTGGCGTGAGCTGTGCTGGAGCCACGGGGAGCTCCTTGAACCCCCGTCGCGCCCCAAGATGTTGGTCTGAGCAGTCCCACTGCGCGTTGGCAGCAGCGGGCCAGCAGCACCCTCGCAGTCGCTGCGGTTAATTATTAGGTGCTGCTCTTGGTCTACACCTAATATGCAAGTGAAGGGGCGAGCGCTCACACCTGCCCTTGCACAATACCTGCTGCAGGTGAGAATCACCGGGTCCGGAGCGGGTGGGGGGACGCGCCCACCAAGGGGCACCTCTGACAGCTGGCACGGCAACAAGCCACCGCATGGCGTCAGGGGGACAGCAAAGTGACATGGGGACACAGCCACAGCACGGCATCATGATGGGGGGGGGGGCATGGCCGTGGTACGGGATCACAGCCGTGGCAGGGTGACATGGGACATGGCCACCGTACGGGATCACGGCCGTGGCAGGGGGACAAGGGACATGGCCACGGTACGGGATCACAGCTGTGGCAGGGGGACAAGGGACATGGCCACGGTACAGGATCACGGCCGTGGCAGGGTGACATGGGACATGGCCACCATACGGGATCACAGCCATGGCAGGGGGACATGGGGACACGGCCGTAGCCCAGGATCATGGCTGTGGCAGGGTGGCACAGCCACGGCCAGGGGGACACACATGGGGTCACGGCCCCAGCAAGGTGACAAGGCCACGGCGTGGGGACACAGAAGCACGGCCACAGCACGGGGACAGACCTACAGCACAGGGGACACAGCGGTGGCACATGGTCACACGAGACGCGGCAGGGGACACGGCGGGGCAACAGAGCATGGCCACAGCAGGGGACAGGGAGCGAAACACCCGCGGGGACCGGGACACGGTCCCGGGGAGCGCAGCGCCCCCACGCCGGCCCGGTAGCCCGGTACCGCAGCCGGGTACTCACCGCTCCGGCCGGGCCGCGCCGGCCCTGCCCTCCGCCCGCCCGCTGTCGCCATTCCCGTCCCGGTCCCGGTCCCGGTCCCGGTCCCGGTCCCGATCCCGGTCGCCGTCGCCACCGCCCCGCTCGCCGCGCCGCCGCATCGCCCCGCCGCCCTGCCCTCGCCGCCGCCGCGCCGCCAGGCCCCGCCCCGCGCAGTCAGGCCCCTCCCCACGCCCCCAAGGCCCGCCCACGCCCAGGCACGGCCCCGCCTCCCACAGCCGCCCTCCCGCCCGCAGGCCACGCCCCCAGGCGCCAGGCCACGCCCCCCACCCCCGCCCCTTTGGAGCCCCGGGGCCAGCAGCAAGGTGCCCGGCCGGCAGAACCGGCCCTGCCGTGGCCAGCAGCGCCGGGAACGCTTCCAGGTTTAAAAAAAACCACCCAAAATTTAAAAAAAAAAAAGGTTTCAAGCCAACGCTGGTGTCTCAGCCAGGCTTGGCTTCGGCTGGGGTCCAAACCGGCTGCGGGTTCCCCTCCCGGCCCTGCCAGGCTGGCTCAGCCCCAGCTTTTCAGGCTGAAACTTCCCACCGGGAAAGAAATGCCCCCGTTTCGCCAGGATTCCCCGCGAAGGCTTCGCCTGGCACGGGCGGATGCGCTGCCTGGATGCGGGCACGCAGGGCTGGGCCGTCGCCGGCCTCGCCGTGCTTGCCAACGGGGCCTGCGACCCAGAGGCTTCGTTAAAGACGCCGCGGGAGAATGAGGTGGCCCTGCAGAGGAGCCGCCAGCCCACGCTGCCGTTTCAAGCTGCTCTTATTTCACCCGCCCTCCGAAGCAAGGCCTGTGCTGTTTTTCCTGAGTTCACAGCGCACACCAGGCTGCTCCGGGGGTTTTAGCTGAGCTCCAGGGCCAGGCGAGGCGGGACGTGACAGTGGGACAAGCTGCTGAGATGAGGCAGGAGCTCGGCACGTGGCCCTGCATCCCTCCGGCACCCGTGGCGGGTATTTGAGCGGGGGACTCGGCTTCTGTGCCGCTGCGTGTGTGCTTCATGTGGCCGCAGTCTGCTCCAAGCCCCGAATGCAAACCCAAAGACAAACAGGTCCGGTCGAAGTGGGGCCACCGGGGCCGTGGGCAGGTGGGTACGCGTTCCCCGTCAGCAGATGTTGCAGTCAGGTGGCACAAGCCAGCCACGAGCTGCTCTTCCCGTGCCACAGGGGCAGGAGGGCAGCAGGAACGACCCGCAGATCCAGCTGGTTTTACACACAAAAGCTTTTTCCTTCCACCCCCCCCAATCTTTCCCCGTTCCCAGTGGGTGCTGGGGCTGCAGCTGGGGCACACAGCAGCGCGTTGCCACGAAGATGATGGGAGAAATCACCCGCCGGGAGGGATGGGCAGGGTGCAAGCAGCGCTGCCCACAGGGGCTTTATTTGGCAGCGAGAGCCAGAGGGGATCGGCACGGAGTTATGGCAGATGCTTTGGCTTGTGCGCACCGGGATGGAGCAGCCACGCAAGTACTTCTTGCAATAAGGAGCCGGCACAGCAAACGTAGCAAACGTGAGGGTTTCCTGGGCTGGAAGGAAAATTCCTGCGACCCAAAGGGCGTGTGGGATCAGGCCCGAGCCGCGGTGGCGGAACTGCGACGCGTACAGCGGGGCCCGGACGTGCGATGGCAGCAACGAGCCGCGGCCGCGGAGGCGTGACGCCGCTGCAGCTGAGCACAGCTCGCCATTGTTTTGTGCAAAAAAAAAAAAATCAAAGTTTGGGCTTATTTCGTTCCAAACTTCTCCCCGCACCGCCCGTGAGACGGGGAGGTTTCCGGCTGATTTTTCCTACAGCATCTTTTCCTAAATGCTCCCTTTGTTTATTTTTTCTGATGGTTTCATAGCTTTTTTTGCTAATTATTTTGCTATTTCATGGCCCTGCTTTCCCCTGGCCTGGCGGGAGGTGGGGGTGAAGGGTGCCTCACCCACTGTGGCGCGGCGGGAGGAGACCCTCGGAAGGCAGGAGCAGCTCCCGGCTCCCTCCCAGCTCCCCAGGCCGCGGCCGGAGCTTCCCGGCCCCCGCAGAACAAAGCACCCCATTGTGCAGGGGAAACGGGAAGGAAAGCGTGACGGGCGGCCAGAGCCGTGCCAGGAGGGTGTTTCGGCAGGGACCAGGCACCCACGGCCTCGCAGAGGGGTCGCCCACCGCCTGTGCAGCACCCGTGGCCGCTGACCCCCTTTCCAGGCGGCTCCATGCCAGCCCCGGAGCTCGGCCGTGGCGCTGGGTCCGGCCCGGCTGTGGGAGGCAGCTCATGTCCAGCCATCCCGGATTTTCCCACATGCCCCCTTATTTTTTTTTTTGTCACACGTGATGGCATGGGCGAGCGGAGGTTTCCTTCCACCGAGCTCGTTCGGAAGGCGCTTGCTGCAAATGCCAGCCTCAAATGCAGCTGCTTGCTGGAAGGGGGCTCCAAAAATAGGCTGGCGGGATCTGTGTCTGGCAGGGCTCCGTGGCTCCTGGAAACATGTTTTCCTCCTGGGGGAAAAAGAGGGAAAAAATAAAATCAGGATGCCTTTGCTAACAGCTGGTCCTAAAAATGAGTCAGGAATTTGCACTGTGGCGATACAGCCCGGCATTGCCGAGCCCAGGGTTTGCGCGTCCCCGTGGGCTGGCTGGGGACGCGGGGACACCGAGCGTGTCCCCATCGCCCACCCGGCTGCGCGCATGCAAACACGCGCCGAGTCGCTTTGTTGGGTGACGGCGGAGATTTTTCGGGGCTGTAGCTTGGATTAGCGAGGCACTGGCACTGTCACGGCGAGGAGGAGGAGGGTGAGGGGGATAAAGGTCCTGGCACTCGCCGGGCTCGCAACAAAACAAAGCACCAGATGGTTTCAACTTCGGCATAATACGCGGTGAAAAAGTGTTTGAACCGGGGATGAAAAAGCAAATGCGGAAAGGGAGAGAGAAAGAAAAGAAAGAAAAACCCTCAGCAAGTGTCAGAGCAGAAGAAAGCATCGGAGAAAAATGGCAAATGTTAAAAACCAAAACAAAAAGACCTCCCTCGGCACAAAGCTGTGGCTGCTAACATCTGTCCAGCCAAGCTCTCGCCAAGGCCCCTTTCCTTTAAAAAGTCACCTTTCCTCACCTCCGTCGTCGCAGGGACACGGCCCTGTCCCTGGGCAGGGCTTTGCTCGACGCTGGGGGACCCGCTCGGCTCTGCCACGTCCCCGGCGCTGGCACCGGGGCAGCCGGCAGCGAGGTGCCAAGCGGGCGCTCTCGGGCAGCAGAGCTACCCCAGCTGCCGCAGCGGGCTAAATATTTTATCACGCTTTTTAGCTCACATGTGGTGTCCCGGGTGTCCCCGGCACAGCCAGCGGGACCGCGTGGCGCCTCTGCTGCAGGATCTCGTGGGGTTTTAAGCCTGGTTTGCTATCGAAGCAAGGCTTATGCAACCCGCTGCGCGTCTGTACATCTGGCTGCGAGGCTGTTGTGTTTCCCTTGCTCCTCCCCCATAAATATTTTGACCCTGCAGACCAATTTCAGAGTCTTCTTAAAAAAGGGAAGAGGGCTTCAAAGTTATTACGTCCTTAGCATTTTCACAAAAAAAGCAGCAAAATAAACCCATGCAATTGTGCAAGAGCAAATTGCAGTGTGAGCTGAACCCCTTATTAGCCACCAGAGAATCCACAAGCCACAAGCCTTGGGGACCGCCGGCTCCCTGCCGCTCAGCCTGTGCCTGCTGGCGCTGAGCTCCAGCCTCTAATGAGGGCTGCCGAGGTTTAAGTGAGGGTTTGAGTTTTGCTGGTGCCCACGGGTGGTGCGTCAGCGCCCCGGAGCCCCCCGCGGGATGGCCCATGGGGCAGGGGGTTGTCCCCGGCTGTGCCCCCCCCAAAGCGAGTGGGGGACACAGGCGGGTTGGTGTGCCGAGCCACCACGGGTGCTGGGGTGAGCGGAAGGGCTGGGTGCCACGTGTCGCATCACGGTGAGACAAGGAGACCCGGGGGGATGCCGACCCCGCAGGCCCCGGGATGGCAGGGAGCCGGGGTGCCATGTCCCCAGGGTGGGGGACAGTGGGGTGACATGGTGCTGTGGCCTTCAGGCATGGGGCAGCCCAGGTGATGTGCCATTGTTTTTTGGGACAATGAGGCACTGCAGGGCCATGTCCCCAGGGGTGCAGGACAGTGGGGAGCTGGGGTGATGCCACTTTGGGGTGCAGGATGGTAGGAACCGAGGGGATGCCACCCTGGGGTGCAGGCCAACAGGGAGCCAGGGTGATGCCACCCTGGGGTGCGGGATGGTGGGAACAGAGGGGATACCACGCTGGAGTGCAGGACATTCGGGAGCCAGGGTGATGCCACCCTGGGGTGCAGCAGGATGGTGGGAACTGAGGTGATGCCACCCTGGGGTGCAGGACAGTGAGGAGCCGGGGTGATGCCACCCTGGGGTGCAGGATGGTGGGAACAGAGGGGATACCACCCTGGGGTGCGGGACACCGGGGAGCAGGGGTGATGCCACCCTGGGGTGCAGGATGGTGGGAATCAAGGTGATGCCACCCTGGGGTGCAGCAGGATGGTGGGAAGCAAGGCGATGCCACCCGGGGGACAGGACAGTGAGGAGCCGGGGTGATGCCACCCTGGGGTGCAGGATGGTGGGAACTGAGGTGATGCCACCCTGGGGTGCAGGACAGTGAGGAGCCGGGGTGATGCCACCCTGGGGTGCAGCAGGATGGCGGGAACCGAGGCGATGCCACCCGGGGGCCAGGACAGCGGGGACCACGGCGGTGCCACCGGGGGTGCGGGACGGCGGGGGGGACCCCAGGCAGCCGCCACCCGCGGTGCGGGCCCCTGCCGCCGCCGCCGCTGCCAGGCGGGGCGGGCCCGGGCGCTGCCAGCGGGGCCCCGCCGCACAAAGGCCGCCGTTCGCCCCCGCCCCGGGGCCGCCCCCGAGCCTCGGCCCAATAAACGCCGCCGCATTTGAAGCCGGCACCTCCCCTCCTTCCCTCCCTCCCTCCCTCCCTCCGCTCCGCAACGCTCCGCTCCGCCGCGCCCGCAGGCACCGGTACCGGCAGCCGCGCCGGGTGAGCCCGGGAGGGGAGCGGGGCCGCGCCGCCGGGGGTGCAGCGCCGAGCACGGCGGGCGGGCGGGTTGGGGGATGACCGGGCAACCCGGGCGGGTTGCGGGGGGGCCCTGGTCGCCGTTGGTCCCTCCTATGCGGGCGGTACCGGGGCGCAGCCCGCCCCTTCCCGGCGCGGCCGGCCGCGTGTGCGGGGCGGCGGGGAAGGGGCGCAGCGGCCAGGTGGGTGCGTGGGGAAGGGGCGGGGGGTGCCGGGGAGGAGGGGGTGCTGGAGGAGGAGGAGGGGGTGCTGGAGGAGGAGGAGGAGGAGGGGGATGCTGGGGGGGGGGGGGGGTCTTGTAGGCAGAGGGGGTTTTGAGTGGGTGGGCGCGGAGAGGTGCCTGCGTGGGGTGGGGTGGGGGGGGTTCCCTACGCCAAAGCCCCCCGCCGTCCTCGGCGGTGGCCTTCGCGCTGGTGGCAGTGGTCCGCAGGGGTAAGCTGCTTGCCCTCCTGCCAAGGGCACCCCGTCCTGCGGTGCGTCCCCATCCTGTCACCAGAGAGATGCTCCAAGCGCCCCAAAACTCGGGGGGTGGGAGCGGATTCTGGACCAGCTCTCCCCGGGCTGAGCTGAGGCAGCCACAGGCTGTGGCTGGAAGAATTAATAACAGCAGTTGTTTTGTCATTGGCGAAGCCTTTGCTGTCACCAGGGCGGCAGACGGCATCTGCTGTCTGGCCACCAACCGTGGGCCCGTCACCTCTGGCCCATCAGGGTAAGGATGGGGCTGAGGCCACGGGCCAGGAAAGCCCAAATCTGCAGCCTGGGGTGTCGGCTGGGTGCGCCGGGGGCTTTCCCTGCAGGTGGGTGTCAGTTTGGGTGGGGGCGTTTATCCTGCCCCGTTTGCTCACCGAAACGGGGATGACGGCCAGCGGGTCCCCGCGGCGCGATGGATGCGTGGTGTTATCGCCGTGATTCAGCACGGCCCGCGTTTATCGGAGCCGGTGCAGGGCTGAGCTCCGCGGGAATTACCGAATCCCTTATTTCCCGGCACGCGAGGCGTCGCTGGATAAATTGCCGACTGGCTTTGTTTACTTCTGAAATAATCAGCTTTGTGCCTCTACCTTGGGCTTTATCGCACCCAGGGCTCCCCGAGTTCTTGCAGTGCAACTCCAGCCTGATTTGCAAAATCAAAACAGATGGGCGCTTTGTTTTTCCTTATTGAGGGGAAGGCTGCTTATTGAAAGGCCCCATTACAATGCAAATACCGGGGTGGCGTGAATATTCAAAACGCTGCGCTTCTTTTGAAGCTCTTTACATAAACTTATAGCGCTTTATGTGCCATCGTTGCTTTGCTAATCTGGAGTGGAGCTTGGTTAACAGAATCCCCCTTTTTTTTTTTTTTCTGCCAACTTTGGAGGCTTTGGCCGCGTTTTGGGGAGCACGGCGAGAGGTGGCATTGAGGTGCAAAGCAGCCAGCGCTGGGCTGCAAAAATTATGACCGTGCTCAATGGGGGGGAGGAACCGCCAGCTGTAAAGCTGACTTTGGTGGTGACCCTTGAAGAGCCGGGCGTGCTGTCAAGTGATTTACTGATATTTGGGTGCTTCATTGTCCTTTTGGGTTTTTTTTCCCGTTCCCTTTGGTTTCTCGGTGCGACCCTTTGTGGAGTCGCGGCTCCCCAAGAGGGGACGGGGTGTGCGGGGTGGGCTGGGCTCAGAAATCGCCCCGACGCAGGCAGCAGCATGCGGGTTTGGGGATGTACGCGGTGAATCACAGCAGCTTAGCCGCAGCTGCGATGGATGAGATGGTTCATTAGGGGAAGGAGATAATGAGTTAGATGAGACAACCTCAGCTCTGGTTTTCCAGCAAGGGCTCAAGGGTCTGGTTTCGGTGGCTGCTGGGCATCTCATCATAAACCCTGCTGTTAAAAACTGGGGTCCTGGTGGTTTTGCCAACTGTGTTCACATTGTCCTGGTTGTCCGAAGTATATAGGGAAGGGCAAGTTGCTTTTGACCTGCCCACGCGTGGCCTTGCTCTTCGGCGCGGGGTGGACGCTACCGGACGGTGATGTCTCGGGGAGCGGGTGCACGTGTTTTGGAGGTGGCCGGTGATGCCGCTCTGCTGGGCATCCCTCGTTTGAGTGGAGGCAATCAAGGGTAGTGGCAAAAGCAACATTTTCCTTGCTATCCCTTGAAGGAGCTGGCTGGGAGGAGGCAGGGTAGCCCATAGCCCTGGAGAGGGGACGTTGGCATCCGGGCAGAGCATCCCTGAAATCTTCATGTCGTGCCCCTGCGCAGCAGCAACCGTGCTGCTTGTATTAATTGTGTTTTGCACAAAAAAAAAAAAGGCATTGTGCTAATTGTAGTGTTTTTACTTGATGGTGCCATTGATTGACCAGGTAATCTGTGTCCTCGTTAGTTTGAGGCTAAAGCTTGGAGGTTGATATTGATTCCAGGCACTTAATATGAGAAGCAGTAATTACCGTTTAAGCCTATATTGTTTGAGTTAAATTTAGCTGAGAATTTAGTCGTATCAGGCCTCTACATTGTGCGTCGTGAAGGTTATCTGGCTCTCGGGAGGGGGTGGATTTAAAGGAAGGAAAGAAACGCCGGTGAAAACTTCCTTTTCTCATCATGCCTGAGTGCTTTGCTTCCCGGGACTTGTTATAGGGAGAAGAGAAATAAAGACTAATGTGGTTATGACTCCAAGCACTTCTCCCAAACCCGCACCTTTCTGCGCCGTCTGCTCAAGCCGGTCGTTTTGGGGGACTTAAGACGACAGAGAAGGCCAGCTATAAATCTGCAGAAAGTGATGCCCTACGTGGGGAACGGCCCCTCTCCTCCTTGCAGGGGACCGGGGAGCCCCCCTCAGCTGCCGCCCGCCCCTATTATCCTGCCGGCTCCGGGCGCCCTCCTGCATCTCAGCTGCTGGCCCATCTGGAGCAGAGATGAAAGGCTGGGGTTTAATTCGGGCTTTGTGTGCCTCTTGTCTTCCCTCCCTCCCCTCTTAGCCCTTTCTCTGCTGCCAGTCTCCCATCTCCCACCCTGCGAGGCAGCTCCGGCGCGCGGGTGCGGAGGGCGGCTGTGCGCGCCGGGTCTCTGATGCCGCTGACCTCATTATTTTGACTGCTGGGTGATGCCAGGCAGCCTCGCGAGCGCATCAGGTAGCAGGGTTGGGTGGTTTTCTTTTTTTTCCCCCTCTCGAAGCGCTGCTGAATAATTCAGCTGGGAGTAGGCATCTTGGGTCACCTTGCACAGCCGGCTGCGTGCCGGAGCCGGCTTCCTAAGATGGAGGTTGTGCAGGATGCGTGCGGGATTGCCTCGCTGCCGGCAGCTCGCTGTCGTTGACTGACTGCAGGTAGGCGAAGAGCGTTGTCCTTCTTTATTTCTGATGCTTTTTATGCCGGGAAGCATGAAATGCCCTCCCTGGGCTGCGCAGGGGTGGCTGGGTCGTGCTGAGCTGGTGCGGAGCCCAGTGAGCTCCGGCCGTCCCTCGCTGTGGGGACGTGCAAGGCTGCCGGGGCCACCGTGCCCTCGCGAAAAGCTCACCTGGACAATAGGGCAGGCCTGGCCCCAGGCAGGGACCATGCACCCAATGCTCTTCTCCTTTGGGGATCACGTTTTTCTTGCTGGTTTTATGGGCTGCCCAGTGCCTCCTCCCTCAGCCCATCCAGACTCTGAAGTTTTCTAGGGCTGCCTGCTGGTACAGCATCGAGAGAGGGTGACCCCAATGCTCTGGCAGCATGGGTGCTTGGGGACATGTTGGGAGGTGGCTTTTAGCTCTCTGCACTGTCTAACTAACTGGGGGAACTGGTTCTGGTGCTGTGGAGCTAGGGTCGGGTGCTGGAGAGGTCTCTGGGGTGCAGGAGGTAGCTGACCCTGAAGATAAGAGGCTCAAAAATTCCTGGGAAGCTCCACGGGTTGGAGTCACCTTTGCTGCAGGCTCGGCTGTGAGTTTTGGGGCTGCCGGGGTGTACGACCGGGGCATGCAGGGCTCTCCTGACGCTGGTACTTGGCAGCAGCCACCACTGAGCCCCGGGCGTGCAAATGGGAAATGGGGTTGCCAGCGTGAGAACTGGGAAACTAGTTTGATGCCTTCCTTCTGCTTGCAGGCACCTGAGTTTTTGGGTGCTGACTTCTCCTCTGCGCCCTGGGTTGAACGCAAATGCATCTGCACCCTTGCTCCTCCCTGCAGCGCTTGGGTGCTTTGCGAAAGCAGCTCAAGAGGCATCTGGGGAGGTAAAAAACCAGGGGACACTGAGGGTGTGAGGCTCAGGTAGAGCGATGTGGGGATGGGGAGGGATTGTCGGCTCTCTCGAGAGGTCTGGCGATGCTGCTGTCCTTGCCCGTGTCAGCACGGGAGGAAGGACAGCCAGGCTGGGCTATTTCTGGCCCGTGGACCCTGCACGCCCCTTGGCACCGGCCCTGCATCCCTCAGCAGGCGTGGGAGCCCGGTGCAGCTCCGCGTTGGCATCCGCTGCTGTGGCCAGTGAAATCAAGGCTGCTGCAGTGTCTGCCCCGGAGGTTTCCCAGTTATCCAGCCGCGTTGGTGGGACAGGCTTTCCTGAGTGCCCCCCTGCTGCGGGGCGCTTGTGCGAGCTGATGTGGTGGCTCATGATGCTCTTGAAGATCAGAGCGATCCTCGAGGCTGCAGCCGTGGGCAGGGGGGTGAAATCGGGCTGCACCTTGCAGTCGGGGCAGGTCGGTTGTTCTGGGGTGTCCATGAGCAGCGCCG
Organism: Nipponia nippon; assembly: GCF_047370975.1. Classification (NCBI taxonomy): domain Eukaryota; kingdom Metazoa; phylum Chordata; class Aves; order Pelecaniformes; family Threskiornithidae; genus Nipponia; species Nipponia nippon. The sequence goes on from NW_028262302.1 coordinate 28,990,871, forward strand.
GTGACGCAGGAGGCCGCAGGAACCCTGCGATGGTGAGAGGGAGGAGGGGAGGTGGCTGCTCTGTAGCAGGGTTGGACGGTGAGGGGGTTTGTACCCCCGCTTTGGGGAATCTGGCCGAGACAACCTGCAGCAACGTGGGCAAAACAAAATTCACACAGAGACCTGGCTGGCGCTGGGCAATGGTCTGAGGCTGGCCGAGCATCCTGAGGTTGTGGCCTTGGGGTGCCGGGTCCCTGCGATGCCCATTGCACCCCGGTGATGGGCTGCCGTGGCTATTGTGCCCCTCGGGGTGGTGGCACGTCCCCCGCAGTGGCCATGCACGCCAAGGCTGTGTCCTGGCACTGGGTTAAGCTGCTGCTGCCCCGAGCCGGTGGGGAGCCCCGCAGCCAGGCTGGGGAGATGGATGCCAGCCGAATCCTTCATTTCAAACAGGAAATTTCCCTCCCTGCTCCCCTGCCAAAAGAGCTCCAGGGGCTGCGATGCTCTGGTTAGCAATGGGATGAGAGAAATGAAACACTGTTGACTTGGAGGGGAGGACGAAGCCCTTGGGCGAGTGGCGGGGAAGCCACTAGGGCTTTGTTTGCCGGTGCAGGGGACCAGGTACGTCTCAGCTGTCTCCATGCTGGGGTCAGCTCTGCTCTGGGGCTGGGTTTGCCGCCACCCTAGCAGTGTCCCCATCAAATACACTTCTGCCTTCAGGCAGGGTTTGACCTGAAGTACCTAAAGGAGAGCAGTGCAGTGAGTGCTACGGGACTGGGCAGTGACCCAGCGGGGACGTGTCCTCCCTGGGCACAGGGCACCGTGTGGCTTTGTGCCAGGGTCACGAAGTAAAGCAGAGGTGCTGCAGGCTGGCGTCAACAGGGCTGACGGCGCGTTGGGGCTCCCTGCACCCAGGCCGATACAAAAAGGAGTACATTTGGTGCGGGGCTGTGTTTTGTGTTCGTGGAGGGGGGTGTACGCGGGTGGCTGGCTGGCCCGAAGCGTTCGGGGTGTGGGGAGAGGCAGCGGTTGGGATCTCCCGCCCTCTCCTGCGCAGGCAGAGCCCCCCGCTTTGCTCCCTACTGCTGCCGAGCTGGGATCATTGTTTATCTTCTCAGTAAGGCAGGCAAGGCATCACCTGGGATCCAGGGGAGCTCAAGGGAACGATTTTCCCTGCAGCAGCTCAGCTGCTCCAGATGAGCAAAATGAGCTGCTCCTGGAGCCAGCGCGAGGCGGCAGTTAGGGACGTGCAACCCAGGGCTGCCCCAGCCACCCGGGCTGTCCCCACTCCGAGGCTTTGGCTCTGCAGGGAGTTTTCCCTTGGTCTTTCTGCTGTGCGACTTCTGGCTTCACCCAGTGGGATGCGAGAGGCCGGAGGGGTGGCAGAGCACCAGGTTCACCCAGCTCAGCCCTGGGGTTTTCACCTTCACATGCTGTGCCGTGGGCGCTGCGGTTGATGCTCACCGGCCCCGTCTCTCCCCGCAGGTGAGCGTGGCAGGCTATGGGATGGATGAAGCTGAGCAGGACCAGTATGAAGCTCGCCTCAAGGAGCTCTTCGACAGCTTCGACAGCACGGGCACGGGGTCCCTGGGGCAGGAGGAGCTCACCGACCTCTGCCACATGCTGCACCTGGAGGAGGTGGCCCCGGCGCTGCAGCAGACCCTCCTCCAAGGCAACCTCCTAGGCAGGGTAAGGCTGGGGTGATGGTGGGGGGCAATGGGGGGGTCCGGGGCTTGGGAGCAAGGCAGTGCCGGGCAGCTGCTCCTGTGCGCGTGGGAGGGTGATGGAAAGAGGCTCAATGTCTGTAAGTTGTGAATATCCAACATCCCTGAGGCTCTGGGGCTGCAGGACTTGCAGTGTCTGTTGTTCTGTTGAGCAGGGTGGGCGCAGGGCGGGTTCCGAGAGGGGGATCTGTGATAACGGGGAAGGGAACTGCTTGCTGGTCTGTCTTCCCTGACTGGAGGCCATCTGAAACTCTCAGAAACCACCATTTTACGCTTAGCCTTGTGTGCTGGCGTCGCACTGATGCGGGGTGTGTTTTTTCCAGTGTCCAAGGCCGGACTGAGCGCCGGGTCCCCGCTGCCCTTGCCCCGGTGCTTGGCCGAGCCCGCGCTGGCTCACAGGGCACGGTTAGTGCCGCTGCCGGCCTGGGTCATCTCCCCGAACCAGCTCACCGGGTGCTTGCACAAACTCTGCGGCGCTTGGGATGCGACGGGGACCTAAAGCCAGGGCTTGAGCCTGTGATTTACGTTGACTTAAGCTGTAGTTAAACTGGTGGGGCTACATGCAGTCATGCACGTTTCTCTAAAGCAGAGAATATTGTCCAACTCCAGCAGTCACTGGCAGAGCTGGCAGGTCCGTGTTACCTGATGCTGGTGTCACAGGCAGCTGCCGTTATCACAGACCCACCTAGGACAAGTTTTTGGGGACAAATGGCTCCTTCCGCGAGGCTGCAGTGTCCCGCCAGCCCGCAGGGGAGCTGTGGCTGGTGAGCACAGCACGCTTTCCAAAGCGATTTTTCAATTGTGGTTGTACTTTTATAGAGTTAAATGCCAGGGTGTTGAGCACAAGCTGCTCGCCCCTGGGGGGGACCTTCATGTTCAGCATGGATGTCCTTGTGCTCCTGCTCCCTCCTTCCCGGCACGCTGTGCTCGGAGTGCCTTGGATTCTTCCTTCAAAATCACCCTGAAATCCCATCACTGCTCATTAAAATCAGAAAACACAGAGCAGGGCAGCCAGGGCTCTGGATAGACATGAGCTAAGCAGCTGTCCCGACTCCAATTTCCTATCAAACTGCAGTTTTCACATAACAAAATAATTCCTTTAATGAACAAAGCCTCCTCTTCCTCACCTGCCCTGGGGCCGTAGCTCTTCCGCTGACAGCGAGTGGCGCTGGTGCGGGAGCATGGATGGATCCAGACGGAGGTTTCTGACCTTTGGAGTTGCAGTGTGGCATTTGGTTGGGCACCGGAGACTCCGTGCTGCTCTTGAGCTTCTGCCGCTCGAATGCTGTTATCCAGCTTTGCCGCTCGCAGGATGGTGGGATAGAGGGAAAGGAAGAGCGGTACTAAAGATGTGGTTGTCGCAGCTGGTCAGGGCTAAAGCAACAGGGCTCCTCCCTGTGACCTGCTCAGGGTGGGTGAAAAGCAAAACCGCTCGGCCCAACGGCACCAAAAAGCCCCTGCTAAAGCATCCCAAGTGCTGGGTGACACTCGCCCTGTTCCAGCCAGGAGCTCCAGCCCTGTGAGCTATCCCGAGGAGCATTTTGATTTCATTTCTCCCCTTTGTCTTTGGGGCCAGGTCCTCCCTTACAACCTGTAACTTGAATGTCAGAATAATCTTTGTCTCCAGCGTTTCCTCATGTCTCCCTGGCGTTTGTGCTTGTTAGCAGCAGCAATGGTCCATGTCTAAGTACGAGCCTGATCTAATAGCTATCAAATCCTCCGGGTTTCCTAGGGAGCCTGTCGGGAGAATAGCAGCAAACATGTTGCTCCCCGAGCGCGGGCTTCTTGCACCTGCCCCGCCGGCTCCTTGCCGCAGATGGTCCCTCTCGGCGGCGGGAGCAGCCTTTGTTTGTCTGCACTTCCAGGGGCCTGGATTTATGGGAGGGCACCAGGGAGGAGGGAGCGGGGGGACGGTTTTGTCTGCCGAGGGACGACTCGGCGGGGCCACGTGCTTGCTTTTGTGCCGGGAGCTCTGCTCTGGGGATGGATGCGGCGTGATGGGGCTGCTGGGGTGGACCGGGAGCTGAGCCGGCATCCCAGCGAGGGGCTGCACGCGCTGCCTTCCCTGTCCCGCTCTGTGCCGTGCTTTGGGGATTAACGAGTACATGCTATCTCCGGGGTCTGGCGGGGGTGTGTAAATCCTGCTCTGGCTCGCAGCAGAGCCAAACCATCCCAGAAGAGCTTCTCGTGCGGAGGCGATGCTCGGAGCAATTCCTGGGATTCCTCGGGAAGGCTGTTTCCTCGGGCCCCTTGCCCGTGGGACGCAGAGGATGCGTGCAGGCGTGCCCTTCTCGTCCGGCCTCTGACAGGCAGTGCCTGTTAATTAGCAGCTAACGCAGAGTGCTGTCTCGGGGACAGTGCTCACGGGCTGCAGCGATGACTGCGGTTATATGATTTGCAGGGATGGGGGTAAGTCGAGCACCTCCGGACCCTGCGCAAGGACTGTGCTTCGGCCGTCCTCGAGCAGGGACGAGGAGTTCAGGTTTCACCCTGCCCCTGCACTATTGCATTAGTGAGCCTGCAGCAAGGACGCCGCGGCGTGGGGTTTCACTCGTCAGCTCCCTTCAATACTTCAGCTGGTGACCTCTCGCAAAGGTATTCCCTCTGAGCCCGCTGTGTCGCTGCTCCACTTAACGCGCGGTGGATTTTTGCATGCCAGGCAGGAGACTTGGTTGCAAGGTTGCCCCATCCCTATGTCTTCCCCACCTGCCATTTCCCTCTGCAACCTTCTGGCCACTGCTGCTGGAAGGAGTTTGTAAGCAGGGACAGGGCTTTGGGAAAAGGACTCTGCTTGAAGATGGAGACGGAGCTGGAAGGAGCCACCGATGCTCGTTTGCCCCGGAGAGACAGGGGTTGCAGACTGCTGCTTTGCATTGCAGGGACAAACAGCGAGAAGCAGCAGGTAGCTTGGCACATACACGCTCTCTTTCTAGTGCTAGTAAGTCACGGCTTCATAGGAAACTTGCTTTAAAACAGACATCCGGATTTCTCAAAGGTGCTGGGGTTGCTCAGCAGCCAGCAGCTTGGTTGGTCCCTGATTACCGCGGGGAAGCTGGGCTGGGCTTGCTATGTCTGTATTGGCATAGTAGTCTTGTTTGCCTCCGATTTACTTGTTCTGGCAAAATTCTCCTCGCCAGGGACTTAATGTGGCCCGGCACTGTGCAGAGTCCGGGTCTCGCTGGGGGTTTGCAGGGACACGTGTGCTGTCCCTGATCCGTGCCTCTGGGTGGGCACGAACACAGGCCACGCCATTGCCGCCAGGCTCTGCTGCGTTCGGGCTGGTTTGGGTCAGCTCTGGAGTTGCTGTTCGAGGCCCCTGTGAGCAGGTGCACAAGTTGGTGCTTCCAAAATACCCCAAGTTCAGTTGAGCACATTGGAAAGAGTATCAGACTTTAAATACCCTGACACTGTTTGGCTGCTGAATGCTTTCTGCCTTGCGTTTATAAAGTTTTTGGTTTGGCTTGAGTGTCTGAGGCTGTCTTCCAGAAGTGGATGGCGCTTTGTGCAACACTGCCGCAGTTAGTGCTCTCCTCCCCGGGGCTCTCCAGGCCCGTCCTTTTGTTGGGAATATTCTCTAAGCAAAAACCAAAGGCGATTGATGCAGACGTGTGCCTGCCCACACGGGCTGTCGCATCCCTGGCAGTGCCCCTTGCACTCGTGGGGAGCCCGCAGCATCCCTGGCGTGGGCTTTCCAGGCAGGATTGTGACCCTCCGTCCCAGCACGTGGGTGCTGGAGGCGTGTGGACACCAAGCCCGCACGTGTGGGGTGCTCCATGATGCAGCCATTGCCTGCACCGTATCTCCCGGGGATGCACATCCCGCCTGCGTGCACGCTGACATTTAAATTGGATGGAGACACAGAGCAAGGACATTGCTGAGGAGCAGAGCAGAAGCAAAGGATTGCTTTCTTTAAAATGTGAGATACTGTAGGGCCCGTGGCTTTGCCGTCCCACGGGCTGCCTTGCCTGGCTTGTACTTGAGCACAGCTCTAACTTTAACAGTTGCATTTCTCTCTTTAAGTGCTCTGTAAACAGACATGCAGCATCCAAGGTAAATGCACACCACAAGCAGGATCTGTTTTTCCTGGTTATCTGCTGTTGATAACCATCATCTCTGGGTGGGCCGGAGGTTTTCCTGAAGAAAAATATCCCCCTCTCTGCCAGCTTGGGCTACAGCTAGGGTGCCGCCGCTCAGAAGGCGTTGCGGGACCCCTCTGTGTGTCTCCATGCTGCTGATTTGCATTTTAAATTTTTAATCCTGCTGCACGGCCGACCGGCTGCAGGGCTGGCACGGGGGGCTGGAGGATGGCCGCCTCCTGCCCCGCAGCCTAATCTTCCCCGGGTTCCTTTGGACGGGGTGGTCATGGTAAAATCGCTCTGTGGCCTCGACGCCGCAGCCATCTGTCCCGCGCGCAGCTGCGGCAGCGAGGGCTCAGCCCCCCTTGTCCTTCCTCCGCTCCGTTAGTGCTTCTCGGCAAACCCAAGCTACGGGGCTCGTTGGGCAGCGCGGGTTCTCCGCACCTGCCCGGGTGGTTTTACTCTGCCCTCTCATTCGGTGTGTTTGCAAGAGTGATGCAAAGTGATTTTTATTTTGTTTTCTTGCTGCCATGGCGTCCCATCCAAACCCAGCCCCAGCACCCATCCGAGGGACCGGCTCTGTCTGTCCCCGTGGCTGTTGTCACCGTTCCCTTCCCGAGAAGATCCCGCGGGAGGGGACCTGTTATTCGAACACCCTCATCTTTTATTCATCCTCATTTAAGTCTAAATGTCAAGTTTTTTTAATCAGGCAAATTCTCCTATCTCTGTAAACTGTCCTTTTGAAGTACACCAGCGTTTGGAAATGAATGGTAGCAATTAGCATTCAGATGAAGGCGTCCCTGATAAGTTCCTTTGCTGACCATATTTCTAACTGTTTAATTACTCGGGGAGCCTGTGTTTAAAACCGCAGGGGTGATTCGCACCACCCGAGCTGTGGTGCGAGGTGCTCCCCTTCCCCGGGGGCCCGTGGCTGAGCCCCCAGCCCTGCTGCCGGCCCCTGCCTGCCAGGGAGCATGTTGCTCTTTTTTTGGGCTGGCTCAACCCCGAGATCAAGCTGGCAAACTTCAGACCTGAACTTTGCTGCTTGTGCCTCCCCCAGCAGCGTTAAAATCCCCTCTGACTGCGGCTCCTGCCCCTCGTGCCGGATTCCCAGCGATCGACTCTGCCAGCAAGAGCAACCTCAGTGGCTTCTTTACATACAAAGTCTCTCGTTCGATGCTAAAAATTCTCCTAAGATTTATTTAGCCAAAAGAAATCGTAGCAGCCAGCTCTGCCTCGCCACTGACCCATGTCAAATAGCTTCCCCAGCTGTCCCCGGGTTTCCGTCCCCCACGGCTGGAATTGCTGACATTCCCCAGCCCGGCTGTGAAGGATGCTCTAGCCCCTTCGCAACTGTTCGTGGCGCTGAGGCAGGAGGCTTTCCAGGAAGATACAGATGGAAAAGAAGGGAAAAAATTACCCCAGTGGTAGGATCATCCCTCCTTGCTTTTCCCATAGCCGCGCTCCAGACCTGGTATTTCCAGTCCAGCCCTTGCAGCAGGCAGGAGCTGGGGCAGGGCCGCCCTGGAAAGGGTGCGACTTTCTGCCGTCCGCTTTGGAAAGCGTTTTCTGAAGCTTAATTAGGGCAGCGGAGCATTTCCACAACCGAGTACCTCGTCACTGGTCAGGACTGGGCTCCTACAGTGAGATACACCGACCCTGGCCAGGTCATCTCAAGCGATGGAGAAGCTCCCTGGTCCTCTGGACACGCTATTTCGGGTTCTTGCTTGATGGAAAAAACTCAGCTAATGCATAAAGCAGTGGCTTTGGGTCGTTGTGATAACAATCACTTTTTCGCATGCTCAAAGGCACTGGCTGTGTCTTCGTGTTGCTTGCTGTCGTTTCTCCAGGCCCCAAACCTGAACGAGCTGAGGTTCATTCGTGCCCCTTGCCAAGGCGCTTGGTGGGCACAGGCGTGCTCTCAGCTCGGCGTGGTGGTCTGAGAGATTTACGTTGCTGCCCATCTTCCTGCTGGGTTATTGGCCTGATATTTAATTATCTGCACTAGTTGAATTCCTCCTTTCTTCCTTTTTTTCCACAGGTCCACTTTGACCAATTTAAAGAAGCACTTATCCTCATCTTATCCAGAACCCTCTCAAATGAAGAGCACTTCCAAGAAGCAGGTACATACTAGAATTCTCTAAAATGGTACATTTTCTTTGGTGAAGCAGACTTGGGTGGCTCTCACAGAGGATCTTAGAAGAGAAAGTGCTTTTTAGGTGCTAAGTTCTTCTGCTTGGGTGCCCAGACCTAGGGGGAAGGGAGAGTTAAGGTCTGTTGTGGAGCCTTGTACAAAAGCATTTTCTGAGCTATTAGATATTTATATCCCATTACCACAATCTAAATGCCTGCAAAGGCACGTGATGTCTGCGTGTAGACAGCTAACAGCACTTCAGATGCTCAAGATGTCCCATGGCTGCTAAATGGGCTGAGGTCTCTCTATCCCGCGTCGTTTCTGGTGGCCAGGGATGCTTTAGGAGCTCGCCAGCTGCAGCAGATGGCTATGGGCAGGCAATCAAATGGCTGCTTTAATGCTGCTGCTGCTTTTTTCCCAGCTGGGGCTGGCGCATCCCTCGCTCTCCCCTCCGGCGCTGCCGGGAGCCAGGCCCCGAGGTGGTGGGACCCCGGCGCAGGAGCCCTGGTCTGGTGGGAGGGTTTGGGAGCTCTGCCCCCGGGGAGCCTCCGCTCTGGGCTGAGCCGGCGGCAGCCCTGGCAGCCGGTGCGATCCTGCCGTGCCTCCGCAGGGGCCGGCGGTGGGATTTGTCTCGGCGGACAGCAGTGCCTCGCCAAAAACCCGTGCCGGCTTTGGATGCCACTCTGTTTTTGTGAAGGTTATAAGGGGAGGCTCTCTGCAAAGGCTTGGGGATGGGCTGCTGGACATGGAAATATCCCTCCTGTCTAGCACTGACTTTTGGGTTTTTAAAGTCCCTTCTGTTTCCTTGTGTCTGGGATGAGCAGGGTGAGCTTGGTCCTGTAGGAAGCTGCTCCGAGGTGACTTTATTTCTCCCAGGGGACAGCCAGTCTGGCCCAAAGGTGTTTCTGAACAAGACGAGCCCTCTGACAAAGCAGGCTGGGGCTGGTCGGAGAAAGCAGTGGGTGCTGTGAGTCCTCGCCATCCTGGTTTTTCCTTGCTTTGTTTCAGTGTGCCTTGAAAATGTGGCTTTTTCAACCCTCAGCAGGAATTAAGGTCATAGCTTCAGCGGGCCCCACCCTCCCTGTGCACGAGGGACCGGTGGTACTGGGAGCACTGGGGAGGTGTGGGGCCAGGGTGAGGGCTGAGCCCCTGCAGCTCCAGCTGGAGTGGGGGGCTGCCTGGGGCCACACCTGTATGTAAATCCCTAATCCTGCCTTCCGAGCAGCCAGGGCCTGAAATCCCTGAAGGAAAAAACAGCTTAGCGAGGGGGGAGAGGGAAACTCCAGGTTTCCTCTCCTGGAGCATCAATCTCAGCGGGAGCATCCTGTGCTCGAGAGCGCAGCCCGTCAGCAAAACGACAACTTTCCCCCTTAAATAGGCTGCAAAAACTGCAGGGCCCAGGAGATGCAATTGATGGATTTTTTATTTTTTTTCCCACTCCTCATTTCTGAAGCTCTTAATGCTTAGAGGGAGATGGGCGATGACAGCTCTTGCACCCGGCATCCCTTAATGCGGTTTTCCCGCAGGTCAGTGGGCGCTCGGGAGCGAGAGGGGAGCCTCGCCGGTGCCTGGCGAGGGGTCGGGTCCGCTCCAATCCCTTCCAGCCCCTCGGAGAGGAGCTGGCATGGAGCAGGAGGCAGCTTGGGCGAACCAGAACTAATCCAGCCCTCTGTTTATTGGGGAATCATCTGGCTGAGAAGCTCCGGCTTGATTTAAATATAAATAAATCTTCCAGAAAGGGCTACATTTGGGGTTATTGCAGGGGAAATTACAAACGCAGCCGGCAAGAGGCTGCGTGGGAGCTGGAGAGCCCTCCTTGGGGACACGTCTGTCACCGGGTTTTGCACAGCAGGTAATCAAAGGGCACGCGGTGCAGGTAGGGAGCCTGCGCCCGGCAAGCCTGGGAGGCCTTTATTTTTAATGCGTTTTGACAGGTCGGTTAACACCGAAGTCTTTGCTTCTTTTAATTTAGATCAAACTTGAGATTTGGAGAACAAGCTGCTTTGTGCTGTTGGTGTCAAACTGTCAGTGACTGTGGAAATGCTGGTGCTACAGCCCGCCGCGGGCTTGGGAAAAACTGAGTTAAGGGCTCCAAATCATATCATTTAAATGAAAATTTAATTTGGAAAAAAAAAAGCACAGATTTTAAGGCTGTTTGCTGCATCTGGAGAGGTTGCTCTGCAGGGAAGCAGCCGTGTGCCTTGGTGCTGTGATTTTACTTGGGGACGTGGGCGGTGGGAAGGTCCCTTGGGTCTGCGAGCGGCCGGAGGGCTCGTGTCTCCGCTCCCCTGCAGCCCCCAGACCGACCGTGCTACGCGGCCGAGGGCACCCGTCACGGGTGCAGCCCAGCCTGGCTCAGGGAGGGCAGCTCGGCACAAGGAGCCCACGGGCGCCGGAGCAGCCCCTGGGGTCACAGGGCTGGGGACAAGGAACCAAAACTGCCCTGGGATGCAAAAGCGGTTCCTGCAGACGCGGCTGACGGTGGGGGTTTCCCCGTTTTGGGGGGGAAGCAGCAGGTGGGAGAGGCACTCAGGCTTGCAGAGAGCAGCTGATATATTTATTTTTTTTCTTGGCAAAGAAGCTAAATTCCCTTTCCAAAGGGAAGACTGGCACGGAGGATGGTTCTGGCAGGCTGCAGGCACTTTGCCTGGGAAGCAGCCCTGAAAACCAAGGCAGGCAGAGCTGCCAGCGCCGCTGTCATCAGCTCTGTCCCCTCGAGGATGTTGATGTGGGGACAAAGATCCAGCTGTGACCAGAGCATCAGCTGGCCGGGCAAACCCCGGCTCTGCCGGGAAGTGGCATGGCTGGGCAGCAGAGTGGGGGAAACTCCGGGAAAAGCAGAAAAAGGCCTGAATGTGTCTTAAAATAGTGCTTATTTGAGTGGTTATTTTAGCTCCTGCATGCGGGAGTGTGACTGGTTGAGCCCATGGCTGCTGCGAGCCCTGTGGGACCCAGGCTGGGTGCTGCTGCCGCCGATGCTCTTTGTCCATGGGTCGCTGTAGCAGTGAGGGGGTGTCTGGGGACAATAAAATAGGGAAGAAGGAAAAAAAAAAATCAGTTATGTGGGTGTTTAGGGGCGGGGGGGGGGCGGAAATCAGGCTTTTTTCCTCCCCATTATGGCAAATAAAGTCAGCTCTGTGTGTTGGAAGCCCAGATAGGGAGGGATTACCGGGGTGGAGCGCAGGATTATGGGAACACCCAGGACAAATTAAAGAGCAGCTTGATGCCATCCTCCATGCGGTCACGAGGGGCTGTTGGGTTTTTTTCTTCCCAGCACATGGACAGAGTTGCCCTCCTGAAGAGGAGCTGGTGGGGATGATGCCCTTGCAGGGATCCCACCCGCGGCGGGAAGGCTGTGAAGGTCTGGCTCCAGCTCTGCAAGAAGACTTGGGTAGGGACAGGTATAAAATCAATGCCACCATTGGGATGCGGGTGATTTAGGGACAGGCAATGCCTCTGGGCCAAAATGCCTTGGTTTTGGGCCACTGTGACCCTGCTGCTACTCCTCTCTGCCTCGGTTGCTGAGCCTCAAGTGTGAAATAAGGACTAGGAGGAGTTTAGACAGTACCTGGTGTCTCGGGGGATTAGGATTTAGCAGATCCTAGTTGCGATGTGCTTTGCCCAGCAGTAGGCTGTCTGCTGCCGCGAAGAGGATCCCTCCCTTCCAAATCTTAAGCAGCAAAGAAATTAATTTTGCCTCTAAACGACAGGCTTGCGGGGCGAGGGTCTTCCTCCTCTGAAGCCCCTTTTGTCTGCGCTCGGTGGCTTTGATGCTGGGCCCAGGAAAATGCTGCTCGCCATCAAGGGGAGCCCCCCCTCCTCCCCAGCGTCTGAGAGCAGAGCAGGATTTCGAAATGACTTATCTAGTGCAGAAAGGCAGAAAATCAAGTGTAAATCTCTAACCACGGAGACGTTTAACTGCTGAGATGGATGGCGGGGAGTGAGCTGGGGAAGCAATGGCTCCTGTCTGCAGTGTTTAAATCGAGGGGGGTTCTTATGAAATGCAGGTTTAGGGTTGGTTTTGGTTGGTTTGGTTTTTTTTTCAGGGGGCATTTTGGGGGTCACAACTCCCCCCCGGGCAGCGGGGAAGGAAGGCGAGAGGCTCGCTCTCCTGGCAGCTCCCACCCCCAGCCCAGGGGTAGTGCAGGGGGGCAGATCAGACCCCGGTGTCTCATTAGACGCCAGCTCCGGAGTGTGTGTTTTACTAAGCCGACGCATTGCCGAGGGCTGTAGGAAGCAGGGAGGGTTCGACCTATTTTCTTTTTCTCTTTTTTTCCCCTTTCTTGATGGCTTGTCAGCCGCACAATAGCGAGGGTCTATGAGGAGCAGCATCTCGCCTGCAGAAGGGGGTACCAGAGAGCAGACTCGAGCAAGAGCAGCCTCCCCTCCGTGTTCAATACAGGGGTGTATTTTGCAGTGTTTGGGATAAATAGCACACGGGGCTGTCTCATGTGCATCTGTCTCACGGGAAGCATTGATTTTGACATTTCCCTCCTGTTTCTTCGTGTGCCTTTGAAAGCACGGGTGAATTGAGCAGCTCTTTTGCTCCTTCCTCATCATGTGGCTGGAAATGAGAAACTCAGTTCAGGTCATCAGTGAACTTTCTGTGGTTGAGGAGCACGGGTGGCTGCTTTTTGCTGGCATGTGTGCTCAGCTTTCCCTAAATACTGGGGATGGTGGGAGCTCAGCTTTCCCTAAATACTGGGGGTGGTGGGAGCATCGAGGGCACCGGCTGCTGCGCTGGGCGTTTGCATTGGGCAAGCAGGAGGGCGGAGGGGCTTAAGGATGCTGCACGTACGGGAGGTATCCATGCACACCCGCTCCAGAGATGATGGTGCCTGGGGCTTTCTGCAAAGGAGCTGGGTCTGTGCTCCCCGGGATGGGGCTGCAGGATGGGGTCCCTTATGCCAGCGCGGTGCCCGGGGTCCCTTATGCCGGCGCGGTGCCCACGGCCCCATAACACGAGGGCTTTATTCTGCACCATGCAGCCGGCAGCCAACGGTGCGAAGGTGCACAGGGGCTTGCAGGGGAAGAGCTGTAACCCAGTGTTAACGAAAGCACCCTGGCTCTGGAAACGGGATTTCAGGGTGCCTGAGCTGGGATCCCCTTGGGAGCTGGGATCCCCTTGGGAGCTGGGATCCCCTTGGGAGCTGGGATCGCCTTGGGAGCTGGGCTCAGGCACAGCCTATTTTGAAGTCGGAGCTTTGCAAGGCAGGAGCAAACTTTCTGCTCTTCTCAAACTGGGAAGGGTCATCTTTCCCTCCCAGGGATGTTTTCAGGCTTCACAATTTTTTTTTAATTGCAAAGGGAAAACAAGCACACCCAGGCGCTCAGACCAAAGGGGAGAGAGAGAAATCAGCCGCCAGCCTCTGAATGCGTAAAACACAGCAGTGGGGAGTCGCTCCCGTTTCCCCGCTTGGTGTTAAAGCGCTTGGCATGGCACGAAGGCGCTGGGGTTTCCATGTACAGCTGGGTTTTCAGCTGCAGCAGTGGTTAAACACGCTGTCGGGGTTGGGGGGTGGAAACGGGGCTCTTCTGAGCATTGGGAAATCCAGAAGGAAATGAAGCCATAGCTTCATTATTGCTAAATTACGGCTTCGTTTCTCCCGCATCTTTCCAAAGACAGATGGGCGCGGTGGTGCGTTTCTGTCTTACAGGAGGAAAAATTATTTCTCGAGGGGAGGAACAAAAACCAACAAAACAAAGCCCCCCAGCCCTCTTCTGCAAGGGTGGGGGAGATGGCAGGGAGAAAATAAATGGGTGAATGAGTAGCCACAAATATTAGCATTTCAGAGAGAGCTGCTCGATGGAGATTGTTCACCACCGGGCAGGCTTTAATAGGAGTGATAAGGTTTGCTTTTGTTCTCGGGCTCTTACTTAATCAGCCTGTCTCAGTGCGATTTTTCTATCGGCGCACTTCATCACACAACTTTCATGTGCGAGTCCCAGCTGCAGCAAATCTTGTTAAAATGGCCTTGTTCAAACACGGGCGCCGGGTTTGTTCCCTAGAGCTGCAATATGGATGGATGGAGTGCAAGGCTGGAGGAATCAAAGGCCTCCTAGTCCTGTGTATTTTATAATTCATTGCATAGCTAAGTTGCAGAATATTTTTCCTCTAACAAGCTTGAAGCCTTCTTCCATATCTAAAGGAATATTATCCAAGGAGGCATTTGGGCAGGGGGGTTTAGAGACCCGCTGCTTTCTGTGTACCGTTTGTCAATGATTGAACAGCATCCCTGCTCCTTATTAGTATTGCACTCTTGCATTTATTTTGTACCGGAGCGCTCTGCAAATAAAATTTTAAAAAGCTGCTGCTCTTGCCACTGCCTCGGTACGCTGCAAGTGGCGGAAAATAAAGATGATCGAGTCCTGGGGGGGTTTCGATGGTAAGGTTAGCAAACACCGCAACAAAGTGTGGCGGACAGCCTTTCCCTAATTGAATCCCTGGTTAATTTGGTCCTCCGTTTAATTTGCCCCCTGCTCCAGACGTCGGATGATTCTCACTGAAAATAGCCCAAAACGTGCTTATTTATTTTTTGTTTTGATCCCTGTCCGTGAGTGCTCCCGGATAATTCAGTCCCTGAAGGCAGGCGCTTGCTGCGGGGAGCCGGGGAATGCGAGCGGAGCCCCCTGTAATTAGATGACGACTCCAAAGGGTTATTTAGATCTTGCAGTTGGCATTAGTTGCACAGCACAAGCTGGGACCTGCCCCGCCGTCGCCCGGATCAGCTGCTCGTGTCGGGCCCCGGGAGATGTTCGCCTCCAAACTTGCCCAATTTTTTTTCCACTCGCCCGGTTGTTTTCACGCTTTTAATCGAGCTGTGATTTAAATCCACCGAAAGCAGTGGCAGTCGCCCTGGTGTCTGTGTAATCTGCAGACCTGAGCTGCTCAAGCGCTACACTGTCCCTAATTAAACCTGCCTATCGCTGGTAATGAAGATTAGTGCAAGGAGGAGAGACCTAATCGACTTCCCATCCGAGGCTGCATTTGCAAGGTTGAGGGGGTTTTTTCCCCAGCTTGTTCACTGAGCAAACTTGATTTGGGAATTGGGGAAGGGTGAGGAAGATGGAGCCCTGATTCCACTTTGTGATAGCCTCTTTTTTTTTTTTTTTTTTTTTTTTGGAGCAGGACCAACTCCAACCCATCAGGCCTGATGCCACGGTGAGGGTAGTGGTCCTGGAAAGGAGCAGCCGCTGGTGTCTGCCCAGGGGGAAGGGTGGTGGCAATTTGGTGCTCAAAACACTGCAACCAAACCAGCTCTGTGTGCTGTCACCTGGGAGCTGGATCTGCAAAAATCATGTTACCGAAGGGCTTTCTTCTTGACTTTCACAGATTCTTCCCCAGAAGCCCAGCCCAAGTACATCAAAGGCGGCAAACGCTACGGCCGGCGGTCCCTGCCGGAGTTCCAGGAGTCGGTGGAGGACTTTGCCGAGGTGACTGTCATCGAGCCGCTGAGCGAGGAAGCGCATCCCCCGCACATCGCCTCCAGCGGCTGCGAGGAGGTGAGCGGGCAGGGACCGGGCGCTAGGGTGGGCTGCACCCCCCAAACATTGCTGCACCCCCCAAATGTCGCTGCTCCCCACACCGTCCTCGGGTGGTTTGGATGTCCTTAGGGTCATCCCAGCGAAGGCAATGGACGCCCTCCTCGCCTGTCCCCAGGGATCAGCCGTGCCAGGCGGTACCTCCCTTGCTGCAGCCCCGAATTCCCCGGGTGCCGGCGCCACTCGCTTCCCTGCACCCCTGGCTGCAGCGCAGGCCCGCAATTAAGCAAGGGCTGTAACGCTGCCTCTGTGGCTAACGAAGTGTGGGCTGGGAGCGAAGCGAGCAGAAGTAGAACGTCCTCATCTGTTAGCTCACCTGCAAAAACCCGGCCGTGGCTCCGGCGCCCTCTGGTAGAGGGGATGGGGAAGAGGGGTGGTGAGCGGCAGAGCTCCGCAGCGGGCGGCTGCCTTGGGACAGTGCCCTACCGCCAGAGCCACCAGCTTCTCTGGTCGGTCCTCTGCATTTTATCTTCCAAGCAAACAGCTTGTGTGCTCCTGCATGAAAGGAAAAGGTTGGCCATGCCGAGAGCTGCACAGCTCTCAGGAGCCCCCATGCCCCACGTATGCCTGTCCATAGGCTTGCTCAAAAATCCAGATGTTTTTTCCTCCCTGGTTTTGTGATCAAAATTAGTGGCTCTCTTTGTGCTAGTGCTTTCAACCCCAGAACCTCCTCTTGCTTCTCCAGAACAGAAAAGCAAAAGGTGAGGAGTGGTTGGGTTGCGTGCATTAGCGAACGGCCACAGCAGCGTTTCCCTGGCGCGGGGCTCGTTCCAGCCTGCCCCAGTTTGCCCAGTATTGTCAATTCAGCGTCGCGTGTTCAGGAGCGCGTGGTGAGAGTTTTCCAGTGGGAAGGAGAAATGCTGCTGCTTTCTCCCCTCCTCTGTCTCCTGGCTTTACGTCTGCTTACCTAGAGATGGGGGGCTCTGCAGCCAGCTGCGTAGGGGGATGCCCAACCCTGCATGGGGAAGCAAGGGAGAAATTTCCAGTTTCTAGTGTTATTCCTATGCAGCTGAGCTTAGAAATAAATACAAAAAACTCGAAGAAAAGCTTTTCCACCAGAGCCAGCTTCTTTACCCTGTTTTCGGTAACCTTTGCGCACCACCATGGGGATGCTCATCCATCTCCTGGTGCCGGCCACGTGGGCTGCCCTGACCTTGAAATCAATGTTAATCTGCCCACGACCCCCAGGGAAGCGATGCCCTCGATAGAAGAGGCCGCTCTAATCTCACTCCTCTGTTTTAGCTGTCGAGGAGGTGTAAAAGGCTAGCCTATTAACAGGGCCAGTCAATGAACTCAACTGGTAGGTAACCGTGCTGTGCTGCCCGCTGGCTGCATCAGTCTCCTGGTGGGACCTCTTGTTGCACCTTTTGGGGTGGATGGGATGGTTAATTCTCTTGCAACTTGAGCAAAATTTGTAAAATCCCCACTTTCCATCTTTATCAGCATTACTCTCTTGTCTCTAAAAGAAGATCCTTTCAGTATGCCTAGGAATTAGTTGCTTGAAGACATTAGGGGTCCCGGGGCTGAAATGCTGGGTGGTGTTGGAGACTCCTGAAGCATTGACTTCTTGGGGCTCAGCACAACAAGCAGCCTTTGCCCAGGTTTCTCCTGCTGCACCTATAAACACGCTGCTGCCTGCGTTCTGCAAGCCTGCCTCCAGCCCAGGGTGTTTTGCTGGCCTGAGAACTGGGGCACTGTGGCTTAATTGGTGCTTTCTTTCAACCGGTGCCAATTAAAAGGGCTCAGGCTCTGTCTGAGAGGCTTCCTTCCCCTTCTTGTCTCTGTAAACATGAGAGGAGAGGCTGGAGGGCTGGTCTGTGCGTGGGATCGGCTGCCCAGAGAGGCTCTGCCACCTCCCTGGTGGCTTTCCAGGTGCCAGTGGACAAAGTCATGAGCAGCCGGGTCTGAATTCGGCGCTGACCCTGCTGTGAGCAGAGGGTGGTGTAGGGATCCCGAGGTTCCCTCTGACCCGCATGAGTTTGTCCCCATGGATGCTGCTAGGTTAATGGGTGATGAGAAATGGGTTGCTCTGGCAGCTTTATGGATGTGGTGCTAATGGAGCTGCAGCCGTGAAAGCACCTAGAAAGGCAATGTGAAAGCTTGCGGTGGTCAAAGCTGTGCATCTCTGGCTGTCA
This sequence comes from Nipponia nippon, assembly GCF_047370975.1. Lineage (NCBI taxonomy): Eukaryota > Metazoa > Chordata > Aves > Pelecaniformes > Threskiornithidae > Nipponia > Nipponia nippon. Next base: position 29,008,461 of record NW_028262302.1, read on the forward strand.
CTTGAGCTTGTTTGTCCTGAACTCTTGATACAGGTGATGGGTCTTGTTGGGCTTTCAAGCCCGTGGCAGCTGAGAGCTGGCCCAGTGTCCTTGGGAAGCGCTGTGACCTTGCTTTCGTTTCCTTTTCGCCTTGCATTACACCTGACGATGATGATCTGTGCAATGGCGTGGGGTTGGGATGGGAGCAGGTTTGGTGGCCATGGGGTACCGACCCCAAGCTGGGGGTAGGGCAGCAGCACCCTTTGGCTCACGAGTCCCCAGCAGCGCACCCCTGGGCACACAGCCAGACGTGGCCAGTCGTAAGGCCACGCGGACTTCCAAACCTCAGCATAGGGCATCTGTCATCTCCCCTTCCCCAGCTGCGGGCTCTGCTCCGGGAAAGGTCCCTCCTGCTTGCAGCTTGTAGAAACCGCTGTCGTGTCCCAGCTCTGTCCCTTCAATGCCTGCGGAAGCCACTCGCTCCCCAGACATCTGTGTGTTTGCTTCTGCGTGGGGTGGTTTCCAGCATGGCCCGGACTCTCAGAGCAAAACCTTCTGGCAGGGTCAGGCTGAAACTCTTTGCCTTTGGGAGTTCACATTTGTACATGGAGGACGTGAAGGGCAACTAACTGTCCTGTAAAGCCAGGATCTGCAGATAACAGCTCGGGATTGCGCTTGCTCCCCGCAAAAGTGCGTTGTTGATGTGACTCTGATGCTTCGCAGCTGAAGGCAACCGGCAAAGCGGGGTGTGGAGATTTGCCGTCTTTCGGGGTCTCTGCTCTGGCTGCTCCGAGCAGGGAGCTGATCTCTGGGCAAGCACGCAGGCAGGGAGAAACGGGGGCCGTCAGCATCGGTGCGAGGCTCACCTTGCCACGTGCGAAGCAGAACAGGCTCAGCGTGTGCTCCTGATCGTCATTTTAATTAGCAATATATTCTGGCGGAGAACAAAGGTCTGTCTCGCTGAAGCAGATGGCGGGGGGGAGAGGTTGCTGCCTTATTATGGGGAGAGGCCACCGCAAGCAAACAGCACAGGCTGCAGATGCTCACCCGGGCCCCGGGCTGGAGGGTGGCAAGCATTGAAAGCCGCGGCCATCTGCTCCTCAGCCCGGCCAAGCACGTGCCTGCCCAAATAATAATAATGCATTCCTGGGATCGCCGCTCCCGCGTGCGGCCCGCCGACGTGTGCGACCCGCATCCAGCTGTAGCACCATCGGGGCCGGGGGAACAATGCCGTGCCTGACATCGGGATGCGCCGGCCCCCCACGCCCGGCCCGGCCCCCCTTTGTCCTCCCACCGGCGGTGGCCGACCCCGAGCCCCCGCCGCACAAAGGGACCCCATCGCCCTCCGCAGCGGGGCCCCAGCACAGGGAGGGAGGTCACACGAGCTCCTCGGGGTCGGTGGCAGCGGGCTACCAGCCCGCAGCCCCCCCGCTATATTCAGCTTCTTCGGGTTGTTGGTATTTATGGAGTTGCCGTGTGTTCGGGGTTCTTGGTTTTGAGGCAAGTCCTTGAAGTGAGAGGTTCTGGTGCTAAGTGGTTTAGATCTGATTCTATATAAAAATATATATATGTTGCTTAGGCAAAAAGACTTGGACGCAGCGGTGGACCCCCCTTCTGAGCATCACTGCCCAGGTTCCCCTCAGTGCCCCCTGCAAGGACAAGGAGGAGTGGCTGCAGGGTGGTAGCTCAGCCCAGCACCCAAAGAAACCTGCTCCCAGCACCCAAAGAAACCTGCTCCCAGCACCAACTTGGCCGTTGCATATGTACGGGCACTTATGGGCTGGGGTAATGTCAGCTCATGCATTTTTGGGAACACGGGCTGCTTTCTGCCTTTGCAGATGGTAATTTGACAGTACCTGTTGCCTCAACGCCTGCTTTTAGTGTGCTTGCCCTGATGGTTTATCAGGAAAACCGGGAATCTGCCACCCTAATGCCTCGATGGCAGTGCCAGCCAGACTGCACTTCTTTGGGCCAAAATCTGCAGCTTTCCAGTGCAGTATTGTATACGTTTTTGGAAAGCCAAGGTTAAGCCCCGGTCTCCATCTGAGGCTCTCCCCGGTTCCTGCCCCGGGCCTGGCCCCAAAAGCAGAGGGGTACATGGAGAAGCGGCGGCGGCAGCAGCCGATGGCCCTTGCCTGGTCCAGCAGATGAAACGGGAGCAAGCAGCAGAGCTAAAAAAAGTCCAGTGACCTAATCCAGTTTCCATGGTAACGGTGTAGATTAATGGCTTTTAGCTGTAATCTGAATGAGACTTACTGAACTTTTTTTATGTGATGATTTAGAGCCTCTTTATGCCCTGGGTGACTTTGACTTCAAATCCATCACTCACGTGCAGGCAGAAGTATTCACTTGTAATGGTGAAGTAACATCTGCCGATGCTGTTGCTAAACCAGAAGTTATTATCGCTGAGCTTCGTGTAGGAGTAAATACCCCCGGCTGGTACAAGGGTGGTAGAGACAAGACAGCGTGTAGTACATGGGGAAATCATTTTAAACAACGTACTTCTGCCCTGCTCCCAGTGCCGCCTGAGCTGATGTGGTATTGCCACAGAGGAAGCTTAAAACCAGCAAAGAATGTGGGTTTTGGGTTTGTTTTTGGTTTTTTCTTCCATTTAGCTCAGTGGAGAGCTTGGTGGCAGCACGGCTCTGTCTCCTGACCTAGAGCTACAGCTAACAGAGGTGTTTTGGAGCGGGCTTGGCCAAGCGCGGGCTGCTGGCCCTCGAGCTCTGCGGGCAGATGGGTACCCCTTGTCAAAAGGGAAAGCATAAAGCAGCAAAAGCTTCATTTCCCAAATCACACGTGCTCTGGAAGCAGATGTCCCTATTGCACTCGTGGGTTCATTGCAGCTTAATTACCTGTCGTGGATGCGTGTTCACCGGTGCCCGGGACACCCGGGCTCTGCGGCTGGCGCGGGTGACGGGGATCACCCGCAGAGGGGAGTGGGGCTGTGGGATGGTGTTGGGCCACGCAGGTTTCTGTCAAGGGCTACCCATGATGGGGATGCTCGAGACTTGAGGTGTGCTGGACTCGCGTCCCAGCTCACAGGCTAGCTGCGTACGAGACCTGTGGGCCACAGGTAGCCGCTCCGCAATGGGAAAATAGGGTGCTGGAAGGAAAGGATAACTCACTCAGGCAGTGCCTATATGCAGCTCATGATCTTCCCTGTGTTCATCATCTTGACTGTCGATACCTCTAAGACAAGCAGCATGGTTTGCTTGGAAGGCAAATCTCTCCCTCCCTCCCCATCAACCTGCCGGGCTCTGATCTGTCCCCTCTCGTGGGTCGCTTGCGGGGCTCTAGGCGTCTTTTGCTGCAGCTGTGGTTTCTCCCCACCAAAGCACCTTGTGTGCCAGAAACAGACAGCATCAAAGAGCCGGGGACTGCCAGCCCAGCCCGTGGGGAGCGGGGAGATGAAAGCCTGGTGGCGTTGCTGGAGCCCTGTAGCTCGTTTGATGCTGATCGCAGAGTCTTTCATACGGGTGATGTCTTGCAATAGTAATAACTCGGGAACCTTTTGTTTTCTCCCCAGCACTGGAAGACGCGAGACAGCGAGGAGTATGAGGCCGAGGGTAAGAGCAAACAGCAGCACTTGTTCTCTTTTCAGCTTTGAAGGTGAATCAGAGGAGCACTTTAAGACGGTCTCGGGCCAGCTGGGTGCACTGAGCAGTCCCAGCCTGGCGCAGTGCAGAGCTCGGGAAGGCGTGCCTGGGGCAAGCAAGCCCCAAGATGGGAATGAAAGCTAAAGCGGGGCTCCTTGGAGGGCACAGTTTGTGCCTTATCCTCTCTGCCCTCTTTTCGTCCTCCCGTCTGGTGCAGAGGCTGCTCTGCTGCAGGTGCTCCCGCTCTCCCTGGCCCCGTCACCCCCAGAGCAGGAGCTAGGGCTGGTCCTGGTCCCCACGCCTGCCCTGGGAGCTGCAGGGCTGCTGGCTGTAGTGGAGCAGAGTAGGCACTAGATGTCAGCACGGACCAGTCATTAAATATTTCCTAATTGTCCTGGAAGGGAGAGCAGGGGGACCCCAGGATGCAGAGAGGGTCCCCGTCCTGCATCACGGCAGCTTTGGGGCTGAGCAGGGACAGCAGTGGGACATGTCCTGCTTGGCTCTGGGATGGGGCCACAGATTTCCTACTGCTGCTTCAGGCAGCGGTGCTGGAGGGGACCCCACAACATTCGCTGACAGAGTCACAGCGAGTTCCTCTGCGTGCTTCTCCTATCACAAGGCTTTGGCACGAACCCTCAGCGCAACCCACAGCGCACAAAGATGTGTTCATAACTCAACCATGCAACTCTTAATTGCTTCAACACCTCAGCTGCTCTCTATGCCCTACCCTGTCCAATAAGACCAAATTTTTGCTCCAAAAGCCACTTTTCCAGCCCCGGGATGAGGTAGCGGATGCAAGGAGGTGGCCTCGCAGCTGAGCCAGCTCTGGCTGTTTTGTGTCTAGCAGCTCTGTGAGCACTTCTGGCTGGGTGAGACTGTGCTCCAGGCGTTTGATGGAGGTAGAGGAAATGTGTTCAGCTGAAGGCTACTGGGTTTTTTTCTTCCCCTGAAGGGGTGTTTGGAAGTACTTTAGATCAAAACGTACACTACAGTCTACATTCAAAGGGGATGGGAGTTCAGGCAGCTCCACCTGGGAGGTGACATTTATGGACACAGGCAACCACTGAAGTTCTCGACCTGGTCAAGGTATATATGGGTATGCAACTTGCTCAGTCCTCTCTCTTGATCTCATAACTGTCCAGAAGAGGAGGGATTCCTTCTCCATCCATGCCAGCAGCCAAGGTGGCAGGGCTGTGATTCCCCTGGCCACCAGCCCACGTTGGCCATTGGACTCATCTCCCTGGAGATCCTTCTGGCTGTGGTCGTGGCTGCAGCCCACCCTGCACCTGGGTGTGGGGTCCCCTTGCCTGTGGTGGCACACGTGAGTTGAACACTGAGCAGGATCTGCTCCTTCTGGTAGAGTCCGATAGCTGTGCTGGTGCCGGTAGCCGTACCCCAAAATTACAGGTGTGCTCTGTGCAGGGTGAGGTACGGCAAAGGGTCCCATGGGGTCTGAGCAAGGAGGGAAGGTCTGTCCGCTGCAGAGTCCTCTCCGGTGTGCAAAACCCCCCTGATCTTCTGGTGGTTGCTTGTGTGCGGTGGATGGGCAGAAACCAGAGCAGTTTCCCCCGTTTCCAGGGCAGCTGCGCTTCTGGAACCCAGATGACCTGAACGCCTCCCCCGGAGCATCGCTGCCCACCCCAGACTGGATAGAGGAGAAACTGCAGGAGGTCTGCGAGCACCTCGGCATCACCCGGGACGGCCACCTGAACCGTAAAAAGCTCATCTCCATTTGTGAGCAGCACGGGCTCCGAGTGGCGGCCGGGGAGGTGAGTGGCCATGTATGGACCCACTCACACCAGCGCGTGCGGCTGGGTTTTAGCGTGGCCTCCGCAAAGTCTGTCCTGGGGTTGACCGCAAGCCTAAAGCACGAGTGCTGGGTAACAGGTTGCGACTTGGAAAGCGATTTTCAGCTCCAGCTCGCGGCTTTCTAGCGAGTTTGTTGGTGTCGAACCATCAGGTGTGGGAGGCTGCTTGAGCAGAAGGCAGCTGCCAGCCTCACTGACACTGTAGCATGCGTGTCTTCTCATGCAGTCGCAGAGTAAACTGGAATTTAACAACATATCCTAGATTCCAAGCATGTCTCTGTAATCCCAGAAATCTTCTAGCTAGACGGTAAATATGGGTTAAAATATACATAGATGGTTGCTTTTGACTTGGAGAAGGCCTGCGGGCAGCTTCTGTTCTCCAGGAAGAGTCCACAAGAAAATTATTTCTTTAGCAAAAAAATCTCTTGTCGATTTAGGATTTAGTTTTATAAAAAAAAATCAGACTGTTTTGCATCTTAAAATAACACTGCTTGTAATCATTTCCTTCATAAAACATGTTTCTGAGCAGGTATTCCTTTGCAACAGAACATTTTCAGGATATTAAGGCAGAAAATGGAAAAAATAAACTGTAAACAAAGAAATAGCAAGGGACTAATCTTAACATCTCTAGTCCTAATAAGGTTGGTCTTGCTTTTCAGAAAGTAGGCTGCCCTGAAGCGTAAAACAGGTTTATTATAACCTTGCAGTGTCTCGCTATGGTTTTTTGCCTGGTCACTTCATGAGCTGCTGGGGTTTTGGCATCTGTCTCACTATCTTCACCGAATTCCTGAGGTCACCCTGTCTCAAGAGCGGAATGAAACGAGGGGTTTTCATGCTGCCTCGCAAGATGGAGGCTCCGCGATGACCGGGAGCTTACACGCTTTTACAGGCAGGATTTTGGTAGCGTATGTGGCTCTGCAATTTTCTGAATGCAGGTTGCTGTACCAGTGTTAGGCTGATGCCGTGTACCAGGTGACTCTTGCTTTGCTCTTTTTCTGCAGAGCCTTAGGGAATAGGATGTTTTCTGTCGTGCCAAATTGTTACCGCGGTGTTTTTGGCAGTAGCAGATGTGATTTCTACCCCCTGCTGCTTGCAGGTGCTTGAAGAGGTGCTCCATAACCTGGAGCAAGATGGCACCATGAGCATAGAGGACTTCTTCTACGGCTTGTTTAAAAACGGAAAGTCACTGACACCCTCGGCGTCTACTCCATACAGACAGCTGAAACGGCACCTCTCCATGCAGGTGAGACCCTGGGGTGGATCCCAGGGTAAAAGCAGGAGGAGGGGGAGAAGTCCTGGGCAAATTCCCCCTAGCCTGTCTCCTCCTCTTCCCCCACACTTGTCCCTGTGGTGGGCAGCCTTGGATGGCAGTGAGCTGCTGCTCCCTGCTCTGCCCGGCCGGGGAGCGGAGCCAGGGATGCCCCGGGGAGCGCGGCAGCACTGTGGGCCCGGCTGCCTCCAAGCGAGAGCGATGGGGTGAAGCTGCTGCAGGTGTCCTCTGGGCGTGTTGGGGTGGGGATAATGCAAAAAAACCCACCCTCGTGGTCAAGGGGAGATTAAAGTAGTGTGGCTTGGAGATGGCTCTTGCAAGCTGTGAAGTGTAGTAAGTAAATGGTATAAACTGGATGCGGGGGGAATCACAGAATCATAGAATCGTTTAGGTTGGAAAAGACCCTTAAGATCGAGTCCAACCGTTAACCCAGCACTGCCAAGTCCATCACTAAACCATGTCTTCGAGCACCGTATCTATCTGTTCTTTAAATACCTCCAGGGATGGAGACTCAACCGCTTCCCTGGGCAGCCTGTGCCAGGGCCTGACAGCCCTTTGGGTGAAGAAGTTTTTCCTAATATCCAACCTAAACCTGCCCTGGTGCAGCTTGAGGCCGTTTCCTCTCGCCCTATCACTCGTTACTAGGGAGAAGAGACCGACCCCCACCTCGCTATGGCCTCCTTTCAGGCAGTTGTAGAGAGCAATAAGGTCTCCCCTCAGCACCTAGAAGCAGTGCCCTGGGCTAGGCTGGAGGCTGTGGGCATGCAGAGCCCGTGTCTCTAATTGGGTTTTTTGTTTGTTGGAGAGAGAGTTTGAAATCTACTGCCTATCTTTGCCTGCAAGCGGAGGGCTATAGCGAAAGCGCCTGTGCACGTGCTCCCTGCAGCCTTCCGAGGGGAGGTGACTCTTGAAACCAAAAATGGACAGTGGAAAACACTTTGGAGCATTGAGGGTGGCTCTGAAACTGTTCCTCCTTGGATTTATTTTAAATCCGAAGGGCCTGGTTGCGCTGCGGTGCCGTGAGGTCAGCAGCGGCACTCCTGCCGGGTATTTGCTTGGCAGTGAGGAAAAGCAGACCGTAATCCTTAATCTCCGGAGTACTGTTAGCGAAATTACACATTTAAGCCTTTCTCGTCGCGGGGTGGCCAGATGCCTGGCTCCGCCGTGCCCCGTCGCACCCTCTCCCCTCTCCCGGCAGTCCTTCGACGAGAGCGGCAGGCGCACGACCACCCCCTCGGCCATGCCCAGCACCGTCGGCTTCTGCCTCTTCTCCAGCCTGGACGACGGGATGGGCTACGGCTGCGCAGAGGGCATCCTCGACTGCTGGCACCAGGAGGGCATAGAGAACAGCCAGGAGATCCTGAAGGTAACCAGCAGCTCCATCTCACCCCCTTTATGTACTTTTTTCCCCAGTGCGGGATGCTGGACTGTACCTGGATTATTTTTTCCCCCCTTTAAAACTCCCAGTGCTAGCAACAAGAGTCTAACTGTTCTGGGAAGCTGGGAAGCATCCCATAATTTCCTTTATTGAAATGATGGTGTATCCCAGAGAGGTAGAAGTTAATGATAAAACTGTAACGTGACTTCCAGCTTAGCTCAAAGAGGTCACCTATATTTGTAGAAAGCAATTTAATTCCTTTACCTCACTGAATAGCTGCACCCGCAAACCTTTTAGCACTGGGATGACCTGAATTATTGCTTGCGCTGCGGTGGAGGCCAGCACTTGAAACCCTGCCCAGTAATTAGTGTTCCATTATACAGAGTAAAAGGGTAATGGGGGTTGCAAATCAGATACCTGAAGTAAACCCCATCACTGTTCATCTCACTAGAAGCTGTGGGTGGGAGAAGATAATTTCACGTGTCCGTTCTGAGACCGTCGCTGGGTTCCCAGCAGCGACGATGGCAGATTTCTCTTGGCATTTAACGTCCGTGTGGATATCGAACATCCAGGCTGTAATAAACCCTGCCATTGCTCAGGCTTTAAAACCCACGTGTAGCGTGGGCTCGTGCCGGCCAGTTCGACAACGTGGTACGGCCTTCCCCAGACTTGCGTGGTACACCTTTCCTTCTCTGCTGCCTGTGGCTTTCCACTGCTAACTCGCCTCATTACCGGTGTCGCCGGGGTAGTTTCTGCGGTGTTTGCAGTGTTTCAGCCCCACCGCTGCCCTTCGGCGCACCGCTTTGTGCTCCTGCAGAGTTAGGTGGAAGGAAATTACAGCTCAGAAGCAAATTGTAACTTAGAAACCTTCCAAGAGGTGGGATCCTTGCTATCAAATACCTCCTACAAGGCTGCTTCTGTGTTGCCTCTATTGCAAGAGTTTGGTTTAACATGAACATCTTCAACCACTTTTTTGCAGCATTTGAATATGTAAAAAGGCCAGTGTAGCTAGGTCCTCTAGAGAATTAGTATTTTTAATCAGGCCTGGGCTTAATTTCCTCTTGGTCTGGCAGCACAACCAGGACACTTTCCGTCTCCGCAGCTGGCAGCAGCTCTTTAACGTAGGAAGGTGGCAGAGATGTGTGGTTTATTGCCCCAAAGCCATTCGTGACAGGTTAATCAGCAAGTAAAGATCTCTTCTGAGCCTCCTCATTTTATTCTGTCACTTCACGTACAAATGCCTCCGGGCTCCTGCAGGGCAGGAAAGCTCGTCCTGCTCTAACGTTGTGGTGTTTCGCAGGCTTTGGATTTCGGCTTGGATGGGAAGGTGAACTTGACAGAGCTGACGCTGGCGCTAGAAAACGAGCTTTTAATAACCAAGAACGGAGTCCACCAGGCAGCCCTGGCAAGCTTCAAAACGGAGATCAGACACTTGCTGTAAGTCACCAGGGTCGCCGGCTCTGCCGCCGCCTCGCTGCCCTCTCCCTCTGGCCAGGCAGGAGCTTGAGCAGCAGCTGATGAATGATGGTTTGTAGCGTCTCTCCGAGGGGCGTCAGCGTGGTGCTGCCGTTTTGCTGGAGGGCTGGGTTCTGTGGCAGCTTGGTCAGAAACTTCTGACTCTCATTTTGTGTGGTTAAAACACTCAAACCCAAGTATCGCAGAAAAATGTACTTAAAAAAAAAAAAAAATCAAAGCAGCAGGCTGTCTCCAGCCCCACTCTGCAGTCTGGAAATGGTCATTGCAGTGGTCATGGATGGCCAAGGAATGCAAAACTTGAGACAGAGGCTGGAGCAGTTTGATAAGCGGTACCTTTAATCCTAGCTGATTTCTTGCAGTAGTGGTACGTAGGTTTTGCCATGCGATAGAGGTGCGGGTGAGGTACAAAAGCACCATGCACCCCTACTTTTTTCATTTGAAAGTCAACGCAGTTTGACTTTGCACTGGGCTTGCCGTGCAGGATTCTCCAGTGAGAGAGTGTAGGAGATGGGAAGCATTTCCCTGTATGTATATTTATTCACTTATAAATTATATACCTGTACTACTGAAGCTCAAGTTTGTCTTCCCACAGACGAATGGATCATCTTGGCCACCCCACTTTGGAGACCCTTGCTCTAAGCATTGCACCCTCAGTTTTGCACTGGTGCCTTCCTGTTGCGTAGCTGTTGCATCCATCTGCTATGTGCGCGAGCTCCAGCTGTTAGTGGTGTTTTGTTTGTGCTGTAAATTTTTGAATAGTTTAGATATTCACCGGCTTATACGTCCACCTCCATGCAATACCATAGTTGACTTTTGATGGCCATTAAGATGGTGCACGTCCTGTTACCTATCAGCTCATCGCTTGTACTTGCAAGCTGCCCGTTTCACTTGTATGGCTACAAGGTGAGGCTTCCCATGGTTTGCGTCTACATGTCTAAATACCTTTTTACATTCACTCAGTGGAGAGGTTTGTTATTAAGCTCCCATCAAGAAAGCTGCTCCATGTACCAGATCTTGCCAGGTTGGACCTAGTGTAAGGATGAAGTGGCAAAGGTAATAAAACGATGAGAAGAGGTAAACGGGGCAGAAAGCGGCCTGGCGAAATGGCATAGCGCTGCAATTCAGGGGGCTAGAGCACAGCTGAGGAGTTCACCTGTGGAGGTCTTGGGACCTATGGGGATATCAAGACAGGTCCAGAGCTATGTATGCAAGTTCATATCTAGTGACTAAATGCCGTTGATGATAAAAGACCCTTGGAGAGCTTTCCAAGCTGTTCTCTGACAAGCCTTGCAAGTACCTTCTCTAGGGGAGCCAGGAAGGGTGACCTAATCCAGGCCGGCTGTGCTTACCCTAGGGAGAGGGTTGACCAAGTGGCCAGAGAGAAAGAGAAGCTGCGGTCGGACTTGGAAAAAGCGGAAAAACTGAAATCCCTGATGGCCTCTGAAGTGGACGACCACCACGCCGCGATCGAGCGCCGGAACGAGTACAACCTCAGGTACGGTGTCACGGTTCAGCCCTCCCCTCCTCTTTGGGATCACTGCCACGGCATTGCAGGGACTTGGTAACGGAGATTGTGACTTTGGGCTGGCTGGTTGCCACCAGGCTTCACTCACAGCGGTATTTGCTGCCTGCTTCTTTCTGTGAGCTCTTCTTACCTCTGATGCCTTCGTAGGAAGCTGGATGAGGAGTACAAGGAACGGATTGCAGCTCTAAAGAACGAGCTCCGGAGAGAGCGGGAGCAAATCCTGCAGCAGGCTAATAAACAGCGGCTGGAGCTGGAGCAGGAGATAGAAAAGCTGAAAACCGATGAGAATTACATCCGGGACCGCCTGGCCCTTTCCCTGAAGGTAACGGGGACTACGTGCAGCTGGCATTTTCCCCCCAAAGGCAAGGATGCCCAAAAGTGGGGAGCAAGGCTTGCAACGTACTCCTTGGTGAGAGGATGCGTTACAGTCCGCGTTGAGCTAGCTGAAAGTCATTTCAGCAGCGAGATAGAGATGTATCCATGAAAACTGTTTTTTTTTGGGTCACCTTGATAGGTTACTCCTTGGATTCGTAAGGCTCTGGTTCAAATCTCTGCTGCCATCAAGTGCAGAGTCTGCATGCCTGCGGCTATCAGATGGGCTGTCTGCCTTGCTGGCTGTTTGGCTGTCGAGCCAGGAGATAATACATCTTGATGAAGCTTAATATTGCTTAAAGAAAAAAAAAAAATCTCGAAAGCAAGTTTGCAGTTATTCCTTTGGATAAACTATCTGCTGTCTAATGCAATTGTATCATTCACCCATGACCCCACAGATTCACACCCTTTTCCACCATTTTTTTTAGAAAACACTGAAGTCACAACTTTTGTCTGAATCTGACAGCTGCATAACCATATAATTTACATTGTTTTTTAAACCAAACAAAAGTTAATCGCAATGGTGTTGTCTTACAAACAACATCAAAAGTGCTGACAGTTGAAGGGAGCTAATACCTCTGTACAGGTGTTCAGGCGAGCAGCTTTTGAAGGGTTTGGGCGTCCTGTGAGCATCAGGAAAACTGTAAAATACTCCTCAAGCAGCCACCTGCAAGGTGAGAGGAGCAGGGAGCGTGGGGATGGTGAGCCAGCTGCGGGCCCGGCGTTCACGCCTGCTGTTTTGCCGTGGCGAGAGGGTTGTATGCGCGTGGATGACAAATTCACAATTCCTGTCTTTGGCTGAAGCTTGTAGCAGTGTCGTGCTCTGACCTGACTGGGAGATTACTCGTTTTCTAATGAGTTACCACGTGCTAATGTTTTCCTTCTCCAAATGCTGAGGCTGTTTGGTTTGTTTGGTCCAGGAAAACAGCCGCCTGGAAAGCGAGCTATTGGAAACGGGAGAAAAACTGGCCGAGTATGAAAGTTTGGCAAGCAAACTGCAGAGGAACTTGGAAAACGTCCTGGCTGAGAAGGTAAATCCTCCTCTTCCCAGTATGCGTCCAGAATTAAATCACTTTTCCGTTACTACGTTCGAGCTGGCAATTGAACTCATAGCTGGAGGCTCTTGGGGTCCCTACTGTCGTGGTTTCACCCCAGCCAGCAGCTCAGCCCCACCCAGCCACTCGCTCGCTCCCCTGCCCCCGGTGGGATTGGGGAGAGAATCGGAAGGGTAAAAGGGAGAAAACTCATGGGTTGAGATAAGAACAGTTTAATAATTGAAGTAAAATAAAACAGAATAGTAGTAGTAGCAGTAGTAATAATAATGTAATACAATAATAATATACAAAGCAAGTGATACACTGTACAATTGCTCACCGCCCATCAACCAATGCCCAGCCCGTCCCTGAGCAGTGATCACTGTTCCCCGACCAGCTCTCCCAGTTTCTATACTGGACACAATGCCATACGGTATGGACTAGCCCTTGGGCCAGTCTGGGCCAGCTGTCCTGGCTGTGTCCCCTCCCAACTCCTGCACCGGGCAGAGCCTGGGAAACTGAAAAGTCCTTGACCGGTGTGACCACTACTTAGCAACAACTAAACCATCAGTGTGTTACCAGCATTATTCTCATCCTAAACCCAAAACACAGCACTATACCAGCTACTAGGAAGAAAATTAACTCTATCCCAGCTGAAACCAGGACAGTATCCACCCCTTATTCCATACCATATATGTTATGCCCAGGTCTTACACTTTCCAATACATTCCAATTAATCACCATCACTTTTTCAGTCTTTTGAGATATATAGATATATACATACACACACAGAGATATCATTTCCTTAGTCTATGGGCTATCCCTCTAAAACATTCGTTGAGTTCATTTAGTCCCTGACTTTGGGCTCCATCAATCATGACAGTCTTTCAGGGCAGGAGAGGTGGTGTGTGGTGGTGGGTTGTAGCATGCTGAAGCCAGCTCTGGTTCCATCACTGCTGCACTTTGCTCGGTTTCCTCAAAGTTCATTCTTCATTAATTTGGGTGATTCTTACTGTACACTGTTGGTAGGGCACATAGTAATCATAGAAGTGATGACATCCAGTATTGTATAGCAACTAACATCATACAATTCAGTTCACTGGCTAGTCTCACCCAAAAACAAAGCCCCTGGAGGTACACGTTGGACTTCCCCACCCTCCCCCATCCCCCACCAAGTGCACCCAGGTCCTTGAGCAAAAGCAATCCCATGAATGGGTTTACCCCTGCCTGAGGCAGGAGTGACCCAGACTGTCTGCCCCAGCATATCTTTTATGTGCACTACAGGGGCTTTATCCCCCTCTACAGTGCATAGAAGTTTTGACTGGGCAGGGCCAGCTCGGTTGGCAGATCCCCTGGTGTTGACCAACCAATCATCCCGCAGATCTGCAGGGATTTTTTCCCCCGGGACATAGTTTTGGATAGACCCAACGTGCAGGCCCTTTCTAGGACAGATGATACACGAGGTGCTAGGTGTTACGTGGCATCTCTGCTAAACTCGGGTGAAAATCAAGGTGAATGGGGTTGTGTTACAATAAACTCATCAGAATATCAGCTTCTCCAAAGGCATTTCTGTGCCTGTGCATCTATAGACAAAGGCTCCAGTACTGGGATTCTCGCCCAGCATCTGTTTTCCAGACTTCTTTAAAGTTGGGATTCTTTATCAAACTGAGATGTGCATATGCTAAGCTAGAAAGTTGTGGTCTGCCATCAAAGTTAGCATGCAAGCTGTGGTGAGAGAGCAGCTAGGATTTGTTAGGGAGGTTGCTTGTTGTCCCCTACCAGCAGGGAAGCAAAGCTTCTGTATTTAAAATGAAAAAAAAACAGAGGGGAGAGGGCGCAGGCTGCAGGACTGCTTGCGAATGGCATCCGGGCTGCGATGCAGGGCTGTTTGATGGAAGAGTGACTGGATCCCGTTCGTGCCGTTTCAGTTTGGTGACCTGGATCCCAGCAGCGCGGAGTTTTTCCTGCAGGAGGAGAGGCTGGCGCAGATGAGAAGCGAGTACGAGCGGCAGTGCAGGGTAAGTGGAGCCTGGGGCTGGGGACCCGGCACCCGTCTGTCCATGGCCACCAAGAATGCCCTTACTGCCAACTATACACTAGCTATTTTTTGATTTATGAAATAAATTTTGCCCTAATATGAATTCAGAGTTGCAGGAACTAACGGCAGAAATATATATCCAAGTTTGATGGTTTCCAAAACAGCAGTATTTTCTTAAAATAAAACTGAAAATGTAAAGCTTGTTGTCTCCTCCCCAAATCTTGTATGGCTGACATACTTCTTTAAGGTGGGCCCGCAAGTAGCTATTTAGGTATCTACTTTCTGATGACTACTATGGTTATGAGCGCTTGGCTCATCCGTTCTGTGTGATCTTTTTTTGTTCAGTGAGGTTCCACCTTGGCAAAAGGCTGTCTAATCTGAAACAGCACGGCAGCTCTGTTAGGAAGGTGCAGTTTAAAAGCAAAGATTTTCCTAGAAATATTTGCTGAATTGATAGTTCTTGATAAGAAGTTGCTTGAATATGCAATTGATTTTTTTTTTTTTCTGAGTACGGTCAGATATGAATCGGTATTCAAGGTTCGCTTTCTGACCCATTGAAATCTGCAGAATTGTGTGTTTAGGGGTTCAGGGCTTCATTTTCCTCAATAAGCACCATTCGCTGCGCTGAGCCCGTGGCGTTCGGCACAGGCGCTCGGGGTATCCCGCTGGCAAGTGGGCAGACGCACCAGATGGTCAATGCAGGCATGAGGGTACCTCTTTCCTAATTTGATCTTTTGCTTCTGATTTGATATTTCAAGTAGATGGTGTTTGAGGAGGTATTTCTAAACAGCAGCTTAGGAGCATTTTCAAACGATCGAGAAAAAGGTTGTAAGAAGAAGGAATAAAGCGGAAGGTCCTGGAGCATGATATAGGTGATAGGATAACGGTTGGACTCGATGATCTTAAGGGTCTTTTCCAACCTTAACGATTCTATGATTCTATACTTTAGAGGCAGAATATATACAGGCTCTCAGTCTGAAGAAGCTTCTGCTCCTTTAGTAAGAAACACATCTGTTTACTCGCACAGTTTGGAACCTGGGGAAGGGCATTGCTTTGCTGGTAGGAGGATGAGTAACTGTGGCGTGATGGCAGAATTATTGACAAGTCTTTGCCTACCGTAATTCCCTCCTAAATGTCTCATCGTGGAAGTGTGTTGATGCACAGATGCTCGGCTGCTTTGGTTGCTTTCCCTCAGGCCTCTTTTTCCCCGCTCCCAGGAGCTGCAAGACCGGATAGATGAGCTGCACTCGGAGCTGGAGGAGTACCGTGCCCAAGGCAAAGTGCTCAGGCCTTCGCTGAAAAATTCACTGTCGGAAGAGTTTGACATTGATATGAAAAGTCATGGCAATAGTGGTATCGAGCCTGACCAAGGTAAAGCACATCTCCTATATGACCAGCTTCTGTGCTGTGGGTATTTATGCTAACATCGTAGAGGCAATTACGTGAAAACTGTCCCATACCTTCACACCGAGACTGAAACACCACCTCCGTTTTGCGGGATAGTGAAATACGGCTGCTGTACCATATTCAACACAGAAATTAATGTTTGCAGTTCCTTGTCTGTGTGTGTGATGGGAATCTGAGAGCTGCAAGTAGCTGCCTAAACAAATTTAAATTGATGAAATAATTCTGTTGAGAATGTATCTCTTTGGGCTTCAAGATTACATATATAATTATTTTTAAAGGGCTTGGTTCAGAAGACTGCAATCCATTAAATATGAGCATAGAGGCAGAAATGGCTATTGAACAAATGAAGGAGCAACACCACAGGGATCTACATCACCTCAAACAGGAGCTTGAAGACACAGTAAGCTATTTTAACTTAAAACAAACCTTCCCAGCTTCTCCAGCCTTTTCATACAAGTGGGATGGTCTTGGAGAAGGACTTTTTGTTCCTGCTCAAATTATAACCTTTCTGTGAATCTAAGCCTCTCCCTTCCCTGCTCCTTCCGCACGTTGCCGTGTGATGGAGAGGCGCTGGAGAAGGCTGCAGGAGATCCCCCTGCCGCCCACCGGCTAACGAGAGAGCCGCCAGCCTTTCCTAGGCGGTACTGTGTTGCCTGCCTTGAAAGCCTGCTGCACCTGAATCAGCCACCTTGTTCCTGCTGGCATGGGATAACTGTGGGTTCGAAAGGCTGCTGGCACTGCTAAGTGCTGTGGTTGTGCAGTCCGGTGGCGCTGAACTGCGACCTGTGCTGTGGGAGTATGGGAACTCTACTGTTATGATACCCGTGCTACTGAAAATGGGCAGTTGGCTTTTCTGGGTGTCCGTCTGCAGGTTAATCTTGCCAGACGTGCAGAAATATCTCCATTGGCTCTACGTGGAGAAAGCTTGGGTGGAGATGTGCTTATGAGGCTAGGGCAGCTCCACTCCAGTGCCCATCCACAGTGCCAGGGTGAGCTGGCACAGCCTTGGGCACAGCACAAGCCCCCCACCAGCCCACGCCAGCATCCCTGCCGGCGTCGCAGTGTTTCTAAGCCAGCGAACCCTGCCCCGCTCGGCAGCGGAGGCGCAGGGGCGTAGAGCTATGATCTATTCATCTCACGCACGGCATAACGCGGGTGCGCTGCAACTGTGTTGTGACGAAGCCGGGATGGGAGTGGGAAAAGGGGGCTCATAAAAATATTACCTCCAAATCGTTACTTTTCCTTAAGGGTTAAAAAAGCAAGCCTCGTCTGCCTTTTCATTTGGGGAAGGTTTTGAAAAAGTAATCAGTGAAATAAAAAGAAAGTCTGCTTGCAATTTGCAAAACTGACTTAGGACTTAAAAGTTGTTAGTGGCTTCTCTTTTTTCACAAGTTTGCTTAATGGAAAAGTATGAATTTCACTGGTTTCTAAGTAATAATCACCTTTATCCCGGTAAGAAATTAAGCTGAGCACTTTAGCATTCTTTGCAGGGGAAATCAATATAATATGCTGAGGTGTAAATCAGAATATTCTGTAGAATACATGGGAATATATAATACAGAAATGGTGAGGAAACATCTCTCGAACATTCTGCAGAAAACGAGCCAGTCCAGTCTGTTTTCCTTTTTGTAGGTGAGCCATTACGAAAAGCAGCTAGATGAGACAAAAATCCACTGTGAAAAGGAGCAAGAGGATATGAGGAAGAAGTACACTGAAGAGATGCATGTCATGGAAAAGCAAATAACTGGCCTTAAAAATCAAATTGTGGAGCTGCAAGGAGAGGCAGCACTGCTCAGAGAACAGCAAGAAAAGCTTGACTGTAAGCATAACGATGAGAAAAACAAACTAAAAATGAGTTTCGATGAGGAAAAAGCCAATTTGCAAGAACTACTGAGGCAGGAGCACGAAGAAGACGTTAGGGCCAGACTGGAGCAGGTAAATGAGAAGTTTCGTCAAGAACGGGAAGAACTGGTTCAAAATGGTGTCTGGGTGGAAGAGAAGATGAGGGTTTTGGTGCAGACGCTGCAGGAAGAGAAGGGAGAGCTGGAACGTGGCTTTCGTGAGCAGCTAAAAAGGATGGCAGAGGTGCACGCCCTGGAGAAGGATGAGCTCCAGCAAGAGCTGCTGAGGAAGCACGAGCAGGACCTGGAGGAGGAGAGGTGAGTGGCCGCGCTGGCGGGGACGGTGGTGGTCTCCGCTGCCCCTGACGGCTTGGCATGGTGACCAAGGTGAACCTAGTGCAGAAACGACTCCTGGTGCTTAATTCAAGTGCGCTAATTGTACAGTGCTGTTACTTGTTTTATTCTAGACCACTGGGCTGCTATCCCGGGGCTTTTTCTTCTGACCTTTCTCAAGCAGATACTTATATTGATTTTTAGGTCACCCAGAGGCAACAATAGTGTTAAAGCATAACCAGGCGTGATTAATTTAAGCTCTGTTCAGGATCCCTGTGCTTTACAAATCCCTGCTTTGTACTTTTAAAGCATTTGGGTTTTCAGAGTTCCTTTCTGGAGAAGGAAAGGGATGGCTGGTAAACGCGTTTAGCCAAGATTGAGTGTCAAAGGAAAGCGAAACCATCCTGGGGTGGCAGGGAGAGATGGGGGTAAGAACATCTGCCCCCACAAATCCAATCACAAGTATACAAGGGCATATATTGTACGCGAAACCTTTTCCGAGGACATTTCATGAGCTACACTTTTCCAAGGCAATTAGATTTTTATCTTTGAAGTTTCAACAAATTGCTTCAAAGTTAACTTTGGCTCTCAGAAACACCCGTCAAATAGTACTTCATCTAAAACTCGGTGAAAAAGTAATTTTTCAGCTTGTTTTATTCAGCCTAAAAAGCCATTTGAATCTTTTTCTGAGTTAGCCCAGAGTTTAGTAATATCTTATGTTAACCATGTTTAGGAAAAAAATGGAAAGTGACTATAACAGAAGAGCATCTCATGCAGAAACGCAGTTTTCTGTCGAAACACAAACCCTTGTGAATAAATACGAAGAAACGATCCACAATCTGGAAGGACGTTACCAGCGAGAGCTGCATGAACTTGCCGACCAGCACAGAGAGGAGAAATCTCAGTGGGAGTTTGAAAAGGATGAGATCGCTCAGGAGGTTGCCGAAGCTCATGAGCAACTGAAGGCAAGTCTGGCAAATGAAAAGGCTGTTTCTTCTGCCTTGACCCAGGAGAAAGATCTCCTGGAGAAGACCTTCAAGGAAGAAGTCAACAAGCTTGTGTGCGAGAGGGAGCAGCTTCAGAAGGAGCTGCAAGACCTGAGGAATGCTGCTGAGAAGCAAGAGAAAAAGCTGAACGATAAAATAACGCAACTCCAAAATGCCCACGCAAAAGAGCTAAAGAACAAAGAAGAGCATATATCCATGGTGGAGGAAAACGGGAAGCTGGTTAGGCAAAAGCTGGAGAGGCTTGACAGTGAATATAAGCAAGAGAAAGAGCTCCTCAATTCCAAAATTCTTGCTTTGGAGAGTTTAAACAAAGATATTAGTGTAAGAGCAGAAACAGACAAGGACGAGATGAGTTTGGAAATCTCAAATCTTCAAGGGAAAATACAGAAATTGCAGTGGGAGACCCATAGTTTTTCTGCACTACAGAATCATTATAGGCTCCTGGAAAATGAGTATGCGAAAGCAAAGAGCAAAATTGCTTCTTTCTCCGGTATGGCGCCTCTGGGAGATGATGCGGATGTCCTCTTAAATCTGCAGAAAGTGCACGAGCAAGCCGTGAAGGAGAATGTCAGAATGGCTGCCGAGATTGTCAGGCTGCGGCACAGGCTGCAAGCTGCGGAGCGGGGGCCCGGGCCGCCTCCCAGTCCCGGCGGCTCTGACTCTGGCTCCGAGCGATCTCCGCTGCCCGATGAAATAGATCCCATTTTTGAAGGGTCGCCCAGCGATTGTAAGGATGCGGAGAAGGGCACGGATTGGAATGTCCTTCCGCTTTTGGAAGCTGATACTACAGACCTGGAGGAAATGACTGAGATGGATTCAGATTTGGAGAAAGCATGGGGTAAAGCTCGAGCAGGCGGCCGTGCGCTCGCGGTGCAGATGGGTCAAGGAAGTAAAGCAGCACTGGAAGCTGCTGGCAATCAGGATTGTGACAAAAATCAAGAGCTGCTTCCTTGGGTGCCTCTGCTGCAAAATAAGAGAGATCTTGAGAGAGTTCCCAGACCAAAAATGCTACACAATGATGTTAAACAGCAGAAGGTTCATCTGCTAAATCACAGAGTAGCTCCCCAAAATAAAGGGTTTGTTTCTGATGCTTTGAAGCTGCAGGTTGAGCTTGAGAAGGCTGAAGAACTGAGTGAAGCCTCTCTCCAGCTCGATCATGCTCCTGGGTCAACAAACGGTGACCTGAAAAGCGTAATAGCTCAGCTTTGGAAAAGGGTCAAGGAGTTAGAAGACAGATCAATGGCACAGGCTAAACTTCTGTCACTACAAGAAGAAATTCAGGTAGAAAATGAGGATCTGAAATCCGAAATGGTAAAGTTAGTTGAAAAAAATCAAGTGCTAGAAGACAACCTGCGTAAGCTGAGAAGCCTTCATTGCAAGCTAGAAGAAGGTAAACGGGAAAATATTAAGCTCAGAACGGAAAACACACAGCTCCTCCAAAAAGATGAAGAACTGGAAGATGTCCAAGAACAAGATGCGCAAGGAAGGAACGTAGATGTACCCAGTGGCAAGTTAAGACTGCGATGCCGGCTTGGGAAGCTGGAAGAACATGCGGCCACATTTACAGGTCAGCAAGAGAAGCACACCCAAAGCGACAGCATGGGGAAAGAAACGTCGGCAGAAAAGAGGGAGCCGCAAGAGCCCAACAGAAAGCTGAAGGAGCAAGCTGCTGCTCTGGTTCACCCAAACGACACGCATTTCCACGACGAGAGAGAGGAGAGAAATACAGCGACGCACGGCTTACAGAGCACGTGCACTGAGCTGCAGCAAAAAGTTGATCTTCTGAGGTAACGTACGCTTCCAAAACTTTGTGGGAAACGTGCCGGCCCCGCAGTAATCAAACGTGCCGCTTAGAAACTAACCTAGCGTCCTGCTCCTCGCTTGGTAGCCGCCTGCGTGCCTGCCGGGCGGTTGCTGCATTAACCACTGTAGCCTAACTTTGATTAGAAAACAGTGCCTTGGACCCTAACTACTAGCAAGCAGGCTGATTAATCACGGATAACGACGGTCGAAATAAACGCGTGTGACTTACTCCTCTCTGACCGTGACCTAACACGAATGGTAAAACAGGAGCGACCTGCCAGCTCTTCTGTCTGCGGATGTAGTCGCCGTCGCAGTCTGTAGTTTACGGCACTTCAGAACCCCCCGTATTTTCATGTCCGAAATACTATGGTAACGCTTCCAGAATGCTTTTAGCTTTTACTAATATCACTTCTTCACTCGGTTTGCTCCCTTCTAGTGCTGAATGGGACTTGGAATGCTAAAAGTGCTTCTGTTTTTCTCATTATTTAAGTTAATCGAGAATTATGGTAACTTTTTTTCCCACCATGAGCACTTAGTGTTAGGAATCCATCAGGTGTGCGATATGGTAAATACCATTATAACACAGAGAATATCATACCTTTTACCTACTGGTTTTTAACTGCTGTATTTCAGCAAGTATTTTTTCTTTTTGGAGGCCATAAAGTGGCTACAAGTGGCTGAATTACTGTTCAGCGCCAGCTTCCCGCAGGAAATTGTTCTTTCAGGTATTGCACCATGGCGAAGTGATTTCTGCGCGGTCGCCTCGGGGCAGGAAAGGCGCTTTCCAGCCCCGCTGTTCCCAGCACACCGGACTCTGGGAACAGCTGGGGGAAGAGCTCGCTCTCCTGGCAATCTGCATATCGTGGTGTTAAGCTGTTTAAAGTTGTTATTTGTAACTTCAGGCCTGAAAGGTGTAGTGCAATATTAGTGTAAAACTTTTACTAGGCATCTTAGTTTTTAACCAACTCTAGCTGTACAAAAACAGGCACAAAAAGCCCCTTTTTTAGTGATCTGGGAAGCACTCTTACTAAATGAAATGTAAAATCCATATACCATTCATACGTAAAATAGGCAATTGTAGTCTTGTTTTGAAATATTACAGGCAGCTTAGGCTTTTCCTAATTTTTCTCCCTGTGGGCCTAGATGATATACAGAAACACTTTTCACTTGTCTCGTGTCTCTGCCACAGATGTGAAGCTGAGAAGCTCAGAGAAGAAAATGCTATTCTAAAAAACGAAGTGACTTTATTAAATGAGGACGGTAGTGCTTCCAGCCTGAAACTGAGGGAGCTCAATGGGTCCCGGGAAGAAATGTGGTAAGAACTCAGTGGGGCACGTACCCTGTGTATGCCTTCAGGCTCTCGCTGCGGGGCAGGCGTGATGGCTGCATCCCTTCTCTCAAAGCTCCTTCGCGTGTTAGATATTCTACAAAATTTGAAATTGGGCTTATTTCGTGGTGCCATTGGAAATCCAGCTAGTTGACAGTCTATTCCTCATCCTTTTCACCTGCCCCAGCTTGTCTTGGCCATTCCTAGAGCCAAAGCAGAGGCTTAACCGTAGGAGTTCAGCTGACCCAGTGACACACAAACACAGGACCTGCTTGGGAGCCAACCTGATGCAGTTCTTCTTGCTTCAGCAAAGGCAGAGCTTGTTGGGCTGGCGTAGCCTCAGAAAAGGCAGGAGGAGGAACGGCGTGACAGGGTATTGCAGCGATTTGGTCTTTTGCAAGTAGATAACCATCCGTGATCCTGGCAGTATTCTTCCCTTCTAGCAAAGACCTACGTGGGGTACTTTGAGGAACTGAGCACTTGCCAAGCCTATGCAAAACAGTGATGCTAAGCAAGAAATAAATATCCAGAATTACCATTTCTGGTGATGTCAAAACCCAGCCCGTTCTTGTAGGCGTGTATATTAACAAGTGACCCTAATGTTAATGAGCTTTCATTTTTTCCTTAGGCAAAAGATAGAGGCTGTGAGAAAGGAGAAAGTGGCTGTACAGAAGATGGTTGACAACCTGAAAAAGCAGGTATACGGACTGAACCCATAACCTTCTCTGTAGAAATCATCACCATATAGAAGCTGTTCCTTAGGTGGTCCCAAAGGCCACAAAAATGACCATTATATACATTAAACTTTTCGATAACTGTTCTCGTTAACTCTTTGGGATTGATATGAGGCTCGTTTGATGTGATCAGAACATAACTGCAACACTACTGTAACTATCTAGCTTACAGACTTGAGAGCGCTTTCCATAGTCAGCTTGGAAAGTCTATTTAATAGAAATATAATGTTAAAATCTTTCTTTTGTAGTCTTTGTAGGTAATGCTCTGCAGTAGCCCATGGGAAACAGAGGTTATGTGACTCAGCCTCTACTTATTTCCCAGCTAGCTGGGTCTAGGAATGCTGCCAGCTGTGACCCTTTGCTCGGATCCACGAGACTGCTACTTTTATCTGAAGGGTGGTTTGTTATGCTAGGCAAAGTAGAAGGTTTAAGTAGCTCTTACATTCATGCCCCTCTTAGTATTGGTTAGTAAAATTCTACTTGCTCAGAATAATCTACTAGCTCGCCAGCGTAACCCCCAAAATATACATCAGGATGGCAAAGGGAAGGAGGAACAGAGCGGTGTGCCAGATGGCTGATACCATACTGATATAATTGAGGCCAATTATGAGAAATTAACAGTTTGTGAGGGTGACCGTCCATGCAACAGGCCATCAGGGAGATTCCTATTTGATTTGGCCTACAATTTAGGGCACGGAGCAAGTTAAATAGCTATAGGGAACTAAAGCAAGCCGTGCTGCTGGGGCCCTGCCTGTTACACAGAGTGCGGTTAACATCCGTGCCCCCTGGCTCGGAGTCACCACTGCATTGGAATGACACTTGTCGGGTTTTTAATCATCATAATGGAATGGAAAGGTGTTAAAAATCTCACCCCCGGTGTAAAAGCAGCCGTAACTGACACTGCTGTCCTGATTCAGGTAGCAGACCTGAAGACCAGGAACCAGCAGCTGGACTCTGAAAATACAGAACTTAGCCAGAGGAACTCCAAAAATCAAGCAGATGTGCAGGATCTTAATCAACAGCTGGCAAGGGTGCTCAAGCAAAAGGAAAGGGAAGCGGGAAAATGTACCCTGGAAGAATGGGAAAAGGAGAGACTGGTGCTGAAAGAGGAACTGGAAAACTCCAAAGTAAAGGTATGGGATTACACCATCTCTAACAGTATGAAGCAATTGAACTTTTGGGAACGCAGAGGTGCTATGGAATGAGCATCCCTTTCTCGAGCTGCGGGTGGTCTTTCAAAGCTGAACTTTCCGAAGTACTAGCTGCAAACGCACATGCGTGCAGCAGTGGGGGTGGCAGGAAAGCATGGCAGCAGCCAAAAGCAGGGAGGTAGAATTGTGCAGGTTTGTCTTGAAAATGGAGCTTAGTGATGCTAAATATCTACCTGCGCTTTCCAGCATGTTCTGCTCCGTCCAGTGCCATCCCAACTCTAACCCGTGTCACTGGCTGCACCATCCTCTGGTTAACCTTTGTTACTCTGCACGTCTCCAAAGTTGAAATCTATGCTTTTTGCTTTTTGCAGTCATCAAATATGGTGTCTTCCTTGGAGATGGAGCTGTCAAAAATGAAGGTTCAAGCTCATATATTGGAGCAGGAGAACCGCATCCTCAAGCAGGAACTCGAGAAGACAAAACAGGTATGGCATCCTATTGAGTGCCGTCAGATAACGCTGGCTGTCTCTTAACGCGCCCTGCTCTCTTGCCCGCGTTGGAAATAGTTAATTTCTTTAAAGAAAGGTCATAAGAGTAGGGGAATATAAATCCTCTTGAAACAGTCTCTGGGTACAACGCCCAATTGTTCAAATAAGGTTGGTTTTGCTTAGCCTTGGCCAAAAAGGTCTTCCAGAGTAGCGATTCTACAAAGACGGGCTTTGACAACGAAGACAAAGATTTAAAGCTCTGATCAAGGAACAGACAGGGCTTTTCCAGTCTGTGCGGACGAGGTAGGCGGGGAACGTTTTCCTGTGTAACTGGTGATACCCATATAGCTCCATTTTAAGGACTGGTCTCTTCCAGCACGTCCTTCTGGAGAGAATTCCTATTGCTAAACCGATCTGGAGACTTCGACGTCTCACAGTTTCTGAGGATAATTTCCTGGAGGGCTTGGTTATCGCCTGTGGAAGCATGGTTCAATTGGCTGTAAATATATGCTAATAAACACAGATAATGAAGGCTACAAATGAGTTAGCTCTCCTGATTAGGGCTCCACAAAGTAATTTGCTTTGCAGCGTAAAGCACTCATTTGATGCACCCAATGCTTAGGATTGATAATGGTCTTAAAAAGCAAAAGCAGATGAGGCCTATTCAGTAAAGAGCGGATTGTGGCTTGAGTGTAATTAAGGACGGAAGATTGAGTGAGCGAAGACAGAACAGCACAGGAAAAGGCAGAGCGTTAAGCTAAAGGCCTGCGTCAAATGGGGAAAGGATCAGAAGTCAGTATTTTTTTTTCCCCATTCGCAGAAGAGGCAGAGAAAAGACCCAGCCCTAAAGCAAATCCAAGGGATCCCAGGGCAATCAGGAACCCTTAGCCCTGCTGCCGCAGGAAGGATGCCCTGGATCGCACGAAGGGTACTCGTACGGTCATGCGTGCCCAACGGCAGTACGCTCCTCTCTTCCACTCTATCCAGAGTGGGGTGCGTGGCCCAGAGGAGAAGAGAAAGCTTTGTGTAACACTTGCACGCAAAATTCGGAAATGGCACAGAAATGCGACTGTGAGGGGTTTGTTTTCCACAGCTGCCCAGATGTCCTGATCTCTCTGACCTTCAAAATGAAGTTTCGAGCTTAATTACTAAAAACGAAAAGCTGCAGAAAGAAAAAGAAGCCCTGAGTGAGGAATTAAACAGATGTATTGATAAGGTAAGACAGAACTGCAAATCCACATGGCTACCTACATGCTGTAACAGGCTGTTAGAATGCTCATATCATTATCTGCATCACCCAAACCTGTAAAATTACTCTGGATCTTTTTTTCCTTACCTTCAAGCCAGATAAAGGCTTAATTGGCACTGCCTTTTTTTTCCTAGCGTAAGAGGAAAGCTTAAATTCTGGAGCACGGCTTTACTGTAATTGGATTATGGAGAAAATTCCAAACATTGCAAGGAAGAGAGGGCTGGATATAAATATTCAGCAGGACAAGGAGGACAGTGTTCTTGCGCTTTTATTGCAACTCTAACGTATTGTAACTCTGAACTCGAGCAGTGTAACCAATATGCACGCTATAAATAAAGATCCCCTTGTGTGGGGATTCAGGCTGGGAGCTGAGGGGTTTTTTGCTTTCCTCCCTTTTCCTTGCATAGCTGTAACTCCCCTCTAGCTTAACTCTCAAAGTCAAACTGAGTAAAAGAAAATCCTGATTGCGTCAGGCTTACCGGTGTAATCTGATTTCAGGTAGCTAAAGTAAGCTGCTTGGAGAATGCAATTGGCAGCTTGAAGCAGGAACAGAAGTCCTGGGAACAGCAGAGTCAGACACTGAAAACGCAGCTCACCGTTTCACAAGAAAAGGTATAATAGTCACTTTTTGTTATAGCCCTAGATCAAAAGCATTTTTTTTAATCTCTTGTAGTGCTTCTTTCATAAAAAAACAGCCCTCTTCCAGTGTGCGCAAAGATGTCATGCACCTAAGAATGGCCGCTTTGATGGGCTCTCCAAGTGACGTTCTTAAAGGACAAGAGGAAACTTGTTAAATGCAGTGAGGGACTTTTTTCCCCCCTGAGAATAAGTTATGTTGTTCTGCATCTACAGCCAAGTTCCTTTTGCCAATTCATTCTGCCCAACTATTCCTAAATTACCGCAGGGACTCTGCTGTTGCTCCCTGCCCTTCTGGCGGTGGCTGGTCTCTCGCCAGGCAGGGGAGGGGAACGAACGGCTACCTGCTTGGCTCATTACGCTCGGGGGTTCTTGTTGGCCGTCGGCTGCCAGGAAGAATAAATAATTCAAGAGAAATCTTCTCTTCCCGGCATATCACAATAAATATTTGAGGGTGGAAGATGTGTCTCTGGATGCAGTGTTGTGGCTGTATTCAAAGTGGGTGGCTACTGATTTGGAATGGAAAGTCAGAAAATCATTTAGCGTTTTTAAAGGGGGCTGTCAGCATGATAACTTCTTTGCGCTTTCCATCAGAGCTCTTAAACGGGTGTGATGTGTGGTGCGTACGCATCCTAGCAGCCCAAGGTTACAAGAAATTGTGGTCCAGCGGATGCCAAGCTGGGTTCCTGCTCGTTACAGGTTCAGGGTCTAGATGAAACGCTGCAAAATACCAACCTTCAAATGTCCCGACTAAAATCAGACCTACGGGTGACGCAACAGGAGAAGGAAACTCTTAAACAAGAAGTGATGTCGTTACACAAGCAACTGCAGAATGCCAATGAAAAGGTAACGGGCCTCAGGTGCCGCAGCCTTGCATGCCAGGGTTTGTGGCCACTAGCTGCTGCTCTGCTGTAGCCAACTCATTTCTTTAGGTTGGCTTGTCCATTAAAAGGACATAAATAGTGCTGCAGACTTGAGCAAGTGGACTCTGAGTTATGCATCTGTTGATTTTTTTTAATTTTTTTAAGACAAATGACACACAGCTAATTTTAAAAGGAAAGCTGAAAGGAGGTGGGTACAAAAAAAGCCCTATTTTAACGATGTTTTCTGTATTTAGTAGTTTTCCATTTTAAAGTAGTTAATTCATTAGTCTTGTCTGATCATGTATAATGTACAGATTTTAAACTTCTTTTTAAAAAACTTACTTTAAGTTTTGAACGTTAGAACAGGCAATGATCAGGCCACCTCCTGAGTCTCCATGCTTCCCTGAAAGAAATCTTTTGGAAAAAACAAAACCAAAACACCTGTGGACAATGTATGAATTTACACCTATCAAAACTATAAACGTATTAACAGTCACACCAGTAATTGACAGGGGGATCTAATTTTCAGTCAAACTTGGGTTTGAAAGGCACAGCATTGTATCAGCCTCTCAACCGATGAGGGACTGTGACTGGAGGAGGTTGCAGACAGCAGTCTTGGGATTGGTATTATGAATTCAGTTAGTAATTTGGCTTGTTTGCCGTGTAATTAAGGAATATTTAATGTCCACATGGAAAAGAGGCTGTTTCAGAATTGTACAACAGGAACAAAATTACAGCTATTACTGAATAATATCTAATACAGAGTTCTATTATTTGCTTGATGAGGCTGTGAAATGGAGCACAAATTGCTTTTTTGTGTTGTTGAACTCCGGGCGCTCGTATCAGCCGTTCGGGCGCGCAGCTATTATCTGTGGTTTTAGCAAAGGGAAGCACTTTGTGTGCTGTGATTAGCCCGCTGGGTTTCTTGGTGGAAAACTGTGTGTAGGCTGGGAGGAAGACAGGAATCCTGCGACTTTAGAGTCTGCAGTTACTGAAAGCCTACTTAAAACCCACCTGAATAGAGAAAATGTCTGCTTCTTTGTTTAAGGCCTAACCCTGCAATTCTGTCTGTCTTAAGAATCGGGTTCTAGAACGGGCTGTGCCTTCCCCAGGGCTGCAGGACCAACAGAGGCAACTGCACTGGGATGAACTGGAGCAGCTGATGAAACAGGAGCAGCAGCTGCTCAGGCAGGAGAATGAGAGGCTGCAGAGAGAAGTCCAGAGCAGTAAAACAGACGTGACTCACTCCAGGGAGAAGGTAACCTGAGCAAGCTGACGGATCGGAGGCGGTCCCCGCGTGCTAGGCAAAACTTAAATTCTTCTTTTGGTTGACAGTCGCCTGAACATGAGCCAGCAGTGTGCTCAGGTGGCCAAGAGGGCCAATGGCATCCTGGCCTGTAACAGGAACAGTGTGGCCAGCAGGACCAGGGAGGTGATGGTGCCCCTGTGCTGGGCACTGGTGAGGCCGCCCCTCGAATGCTGTGCTCAGCGCTGGGCCCCTCAGCCCAAGGCGGCCATGGAGGGGCTGGAGCGTGGCCAGAGCAGGGCAGCGAGGCTGGGGCAGGGGCTGGAGCCCAAGGCTGGGGAGGAGCGGCTGGGGGAGCTGGGGGGGCTCAGCCTGGAGAAGAGGAGGCTGAGGGGAGCCCTCATCGCTCTCTGCAACTGCCTGAAAGGAGGCTGGAGCCGGGGGGGTCGGTCTCTTCTCCCAACTCACAAGGGATAGGACAAGGGGAAATGGCCTCAAGCTGTGCCAGGGCAGGTTTAGGTTGGATATTGGGAAAACCTTCTTCACCAAAAGGGTGGTCAAGCACTGGCCCAGGCTGCCCAGGGCAGGGGTTGAGTCTCCATCCCTGGAGGGATTTAAAGAACGGATAGACGTGGTGCTCGAGGACATGGTATAGATGGACTTGGCAGTGCTGGGTTAACGGTTGGACTCGATGATCTTAAGGGTCTTTTCCAACCTAAACGATTCTGTGATTCTATGATTCTATGATTTGCAGTGGGTAATACAGGAGAGGAATGTTGCTTGTTAGTTTTGAATAGAAACATTTGCAGAAAGAATGCATAATGGAATAGTTTTACTTTGTACCTGCACTGAATATGCAAACACTCTTATGATGTTTCAAACAGCTCTTTTTTTAAAAGAAAATCCTCATCACTCTTGTCTAAGATTCTGGTCTGACTTTCAGTTAATGCCTTTCCATTTTTTTCTGTCATAAAAACTTCTTAATATTCCGAGCGTTCTTCATGTCTGAGTTCTTGGCTCACAGTACTAGGCAGATTATGGGGAAGAGGAAGGGAAAGACCTTGTGTTGCTTGAAGCTGAAATGTCAAAAATACACCCAAATCTGCTATGAGTCCAAAATCGATCGGTACTCGGTATTTTAGATTAAGCAGATGCAATTTGATTTTTTTTTTTTTTTAATGGTCTGGAATGTTTTTCCACATTTTGTTCATTTCTGGTCTCTTTAGATCAGACAGCTGGAAGCTACTATCCTTTCCCTAAAGCACCAAAAGCATCAAAGCCAGTCAGGTATCGTCAAAGCCATAGAGCAAGAGAAATTAAGCTTGAAGAGAGAGTGCGAACAGCTTCAGAAGGAGTTGTCATCTGCAAACAGGAAGGTTAGTCTTAGATGGTAAATACGTTACTCAACGCAGTGCTTTCCGTCTCTGAGCTAACGGGGTAAGCTGTAATTTTCTTCTTTTACTCCGAGCTTTGCGTTCTTTGTCTCTCGTGGATCCCTGTCCCAAGGAGCTGACTGCCTTCTGCGCTTCTGCAGAGCGTGTGGGGTGGCGGTCTGTGCCAATGTGCTGCAGGACTTCTCGTCAGCACAAGCAGTTCAGTGGTAGAACGTGGGAACCGTAACCAAAATGCAGCTTTCTCAAGTGCGCCGCAATCCACAGCGCTTGCGTGCTAGCATTACCACTTTTAGATTAAAAATCAGTTACCCTGCCTGTTCTTTGAAACTTGTGTCGGAGATGCTGTGTAACGTTGTCTTAGATGTCACTTTTAGCAAAGCATTACGCTTGTCCAAATACTTACGTCTTTTAGTCTTGAATTGTCCTGATGTGCAGTGACTCATGACTTGCGTGTAAAAAAAAAAAAAAAAAGATAAAATAAGAAACAACTACCTTTCTAAGGAAACTTCTTGTCTTTAATAGATCAGTCAGATGAATTCTCTTGAACGTGAACTGGAAACCAGCTCAGAAAATGAAGGGCTAAGAAAAAAGCAAGTGAAACTGGATGATCAGTTAATGGAGGTACTTTTCAATCGGCGTTGACTGTGCTGAATAGTGTGGGGCTTTATGACTATCTCACTGAATCTATGAATTTATTTTAGAACAATTTCTGGATGTGTAGGAACAGAGGAAGCTAATCAAAACTAGAAGCATTGGTCTCCTCCAATGCCTAATCTCATCTTTCATGATCAAGATGTTAGTGTGACAAACGTGCTTCTCCGAAGCATGTTGTGGTTTAACGTAATTCATGTAAGGCTTCAGAGAGAAAATCAAATAGCGAAGAAATTTGTTTCTGTGCTTGAGGCAAGGCTAACACTTTCCTCTTCTTTCCTAAAACACATAACCCCAAGTTTCCTAACTAATATTTGTGTAATGCTGCTCTTAATGTAGAAACCTGTTCTTATTTACTATGGGAATAATTTGCTGAAGTTAAGCCTTGCTATCTTATTTAGATCGTGATAGAATAACAATTTACACAACTTGCTGTTAATCTAAAGGCACGAGTGAAAACCTCGATTGAGATTCTTCCAAAGCCTGCTGTAAACATGGGTGTTTGTTCAGTACTGCTGGAGATGGATCGTGCTGGGTGTTACGAAAACTGCATAGGTATTAGGTGTTCTGGGTTACAGGAACGGGCACGCTTAACTACCTTAAGTTAGCGTATCCCTTAAGGCCAGGCTAGGCCTCCGAGTTGTCTCTCAGCAGTCATGCCTAAACTTGATGTTCTGAATTTGAGTTTAAAACATGATATTAAAAAAAAAAAAACCACCACAGTTTTGACTTATTCCATAAATAAAAACATCTTCTAGATGAGGCTTTTACAACACTGTTTATTAAAAGACTTCATGTTTTTCATCAAGAGAGAAAATGGGAAACATGTTATGCTGAATATATGATGTAATTAGCTATGAAATTGTAAAACTTGATTAGCAAAGATGAGATTTTGACAAGTTACTGAAAAGACTGTTTGTATGCCCTGCGCTTTTATTTATATAGTCTTAATTAAGCTTTGGGAAAATTCCAAACCCTTTAGTATAAACACCAAGCACGGAATTGCGTTTGCTCCTAAAATTTGTATTTCAAACGCGCAGGGCTTTTGACACTCCGATAACATTTTCCCAGCAGGTGTGTGTAACATTCAGTCAGCACTTTATGACTTCTAACTTTCTCTTTTGTGCCTGTTCTCCTTTTGTTCATGGCTAACCTGTCTAGAGCTCAGTGGTTGGAACTAGCAGAGAAGGGTGCAGTTCTCTTTCTGAAATAGTGTGCGAAGGTAGAGCAATCATTTTCAATGTACTACCATAGCATGGAGAAAACATTTCTTTCTTTTATGGATTTTTTTGTTGTTGTTGTTGGTCCATGCATCTTTTAAGTCAAGAAGCCACTATTCATTTTAATGTAAAATTTTCACTTTGACAGCTGCACTAACTTCTTTGTGGTTAGTGTATCGTGCAGTTTGATTCTGTAGGCCAAGAAGTTGCATACTTCTAAGGCATTGCCATGAAAATGGAGAGAAATAATCAACTGCATTCAGAAGAATTAAACTGATCCTAAGAAAATGAAAAGTGGCTCAACCCCTTCCTTCTAACCCATTGACCGTGAGGCTTGAAGGTGTTTTCATATTCACCTCTGATATCTGCATGCTTTTTCAAATGTTTCCTTAATACTAACTGATATGTGATCACACTCCGTGTCATCCCTAATAGCTTAGCGAGTTCGTTTTTGTTCCGCTCCCTTCTGCAGATGAATACGGCAGGACTATGTTGTTTTCATTAGCCACGCAGCTGGTATTTATTTGTAAGATGCTGTTAACGTTAATTGACTGTTTCTTCAGCTCGTTCACTAGATACTCGTGTGCTTCACAACATTACAGGAAACCCTAAACAAATTCCATCAAAAGCTCATTATTTCGACTGTTTATATTGCCAGTAAAAGAATAGCTCCTTTACAGACAAGTTGATTCAAGAACCTCCTGATAATTCAAAAAATTACAAATAGTTTTATTTTAAAATACTTAAGAATCTATTTTCTGTTTACCTGGGCCAGCAGAGAGTACGGATGCTAACACAGCCAGAAAAGCTGCACCACTATGAAAAAACTTAATCACTGAAACACGATTACAAGTTGAGGCCTTAATTCTACCACTTCTGAAAGAAAAATTAAAGCCACTAACATAATTTTATATGCCTTTTCCTAAGGGAACAGAGTAATGGTTTTGAGATAACAGGTGAGAATTTTATGCTGTGGTCAACTGAACTCGATGGGAAGAAAGTATTAATCTTATGTGAATTCAAACTGCAAATCAGCTTGTCTGAAACATCAGGGGTTTTTACTGTACGGTCCTGGTCTTTTTTTTAGTATTATAAACTATTACAACTGTGAGCTAGTCTTACCTGGATTTTACTTTAGTCTAGAAAAATGCTAAATAGTCACATGAAACAACCTTCGCTCTTAATATTGTCCGAAAGTTCATCTAATGCTGGGCCAATTTAACTTGGGCTCTTGTTGCTGCAGTGCTACCGTAGTAAGGTCATGCCAGAAATGCCCCTCTTCTAGCCACCTTCCTCCAGTAACTGTCATAGCATTGCTTGGGAGCAGCACTTAACTAAATGATGTGGGGAAGCTAAACCGTTTGGGACAAGCCTGTCTGGAGGTGCTCTTTTTGCTGTAGCAAGGACTATTAGGAATGCGATCCTTTTGTCCCACATGAGGCACCTAATTTTACCAACTGAAAGGCTTCTCTGGTAGTGTAACTTCACAAAGGACAACCAGTATGCACGAACTCGTTGTTGGTATATACTACCTTTTACATTACGTCTATTTTCTGATGCATTTGGTAACCTTTTTTTTAATGAAAGCAAGACTTCAATTTGGAATTAAACGACTTCAGATTATACATGCATCCATATCTCAAGGGCCCCTCTGAGTACACTTCTGCTTTTGCAGCACAGACACTCGGGAGGTCTCCAGACTTGCTATCGAACTCTGCTTGTGGCATGTCTCAAAATGAAAATTATAAAATGTGTTAAAATTCCTACAGTTAGGAGTGAACATAAGCAAGGATATAGGGGATTCTAAATACTGAATTCTGAATGTAATATAGCAGCTGGCATCAAATTACTTAAGTCATCATACATTGCATTGAAAATTTGTTTTGCTTTTGAGAAAGTTATCTTCCCATCCTAGATTAAAGAGTAGAAATAATCAGCGCTGGTGGACAACTTCTTCAGCCTGCCTCATGCTAGTGCTTTTATTTGTAAGTGGAGACTATTTTTAGAAGAGCTGCTGAGATCAAGGTTAAAATTAAAAAGGACTATTAAGTGAAAACTCACCACAGGGCCATTTCACTTTGACAGGATTTCATCAGAAATTCAGTGAATTTATAATTCAGGTCTGAAATTATGAATCAAAGCTCAGATTCCTTTAGACTTCAGAACTGCACATAAAGATGCATCTTTTTTTCACTGGAAAGAGGTAAAGCTGTCTACTTAGCTTCTGTTACTGAGTTCAGGCTTGTTTCTCTTGTGTACAAGGAACTGTTCAAGACTAACCTGGCGTCTAGTGCATCACTAAAAGACGTGTTGTGGGAAGAGCAGCACTGCTTTCTCCTGATGGCTTCTTTAATTTCCTCCTCAGATGCTCCACTCCAGCGCCAGCGTGATGCTTAGCCAACCACCGCACTCCCGGGAGCTCCAGCAGCAAGGCTGTGCTGTGGTGCCCAAGGAACAGTTCCTGCAGCTCCAACACCAGCTACTACAAGCAGAGAGGAGGAGTCAACGTCTTCAGGAAGAACTTGAAAGTAGACCCTCTGAAACAAACATGCAACAGGTAAAGCTCTCATTACTCTGCAGGTTACAACTTTAAAAGGATATCTGGTTAGTTTTCTTGTTTTCTCAATTCTGATGAGATCCGTTCTCTGTTTATGCCAGTTCAAAAATTAAAATTAAAATTAATTCTATCAAAGATACGTACAAAACAAACCTCTGTTATTTAGCATATTTAGCTTGAGCCATAGCTTAATTCTGAATTGCGCTTAATCTTCTTGAAATAAACACTCCCAACCACATTCAACTGGCTTTTTTACTTCTGATCAATGTGCAGCAAGGGTTTATAGGTTTGGTTTTGTTTTCTTTAATATGCATGTCTGGAACCATTGCTATTAAAAAAAAAAAAATACACTCCACCACATATTGCGCAAGCACATACCCCATCACACATAAAATACTGGTTTGGGCTGTGGCTGTCACGTGGAGTTCTGTGAGCTGTAGTAGAGCAGAATAAAACAAGTGAATCCTTTTTATAAGGTCAGCCTATCTTCATTATTTGGCCATACGACAAGACGTTGTTTGGAGAACACTGTAACTGTTATACAGAAACTTCCACGCTGGCATTTCTGAGGAAAAACAATTTAATTCCAAGGAAGAGTACAGCCACTGCGCCTATTGGGCAGAGTCACTTTTAGTGTTGTTTTGGTTTTTTAGTATGTAAGACCGAATTATAGGCAATAGGTAGAAAAGTTTGCATCCCCCATATAAAAACTAAGCTTGGGGACTAGGCTTGCCAAATGACTCCCTTCTTCAAAAAGTAACCAAATCTCTAAAGCTTTGGCTCAGGCCATACGTCTTAAAATAATACAACTTTATCTTATGAGAAAAGATAAAGCTCTAAATAACTTAGATAAAATACTAACACTTTTTTTTTCCTGCTAACAGATTAATAAAACTTTACATTTTAAACTCAGATTGCAGTTACACTTTTAAAAAAATAATAATAAGACCAAGACTTTGAAGCTCAAAAATCTCTGAACATGTTAATAGGGTATTCTGGAAAAAAAGGTATTATGGAGAGAGAGTACACGCAGTAACAGTTTCTAAAGTTTCCAAACCTTGGAATAAGAATTCTTTTTTAAGAAAGGCATAAAATCAAAAAGTTAACCCAAAAAAAGGACTTAACAGCAAGTAATATAGGATAAGTAAAAATAAATCAATTGTAAGGCGCTCTCCCTTTCGGCTGAGTCCTGACAGAAGTGCATTACCACAGGCTAATGTACTTGCTCACTCACAATAGAAAGCAGAGCGTGCAGTTTAATTTTGAAATCGATAAAAGCCATATTACAGCAGTGGCATCTGCAAATGAATGTGCTGCGTATTGCATTAGGAGCGATGACTTTGTAATTTTGCCTTTGAAAGCCTGAGAAACAATTTGCAAAGCAGTCACATCCTGGAACTTGTAGTTCTACAGATAAATCACTTCTATGTTTCCTGTAAAAGCTTTTATTCTGGAAGGCTTCATGAATTTAAAAATACTTTCAAGAGGCTTTGCAAATATTTTCTGTCAATGCACTATGCACTTAATCCTTTTAATTTTTTTATTGATTTTTTTTTTTTCTGAAAGTAAGTGGATATTCTGGTTTATAACGTCCCCTACAGCTTTTTTTCATGGGCTTCACTAGATAACTTTCTAAACTCATTATTAAACCCATGCGTTCTACAACTATAAACAAGGCCAAATTTGCTTTAGTTTGTCTCAACTTCGACATTTCTGTAAGCACATCTTGCTTTAATTCTCACTGTTGATTTTTCTTCATCATCCTGAATTCTAGGGTTAACATTTAGTTGAGCTTATGTCCATTTTAATGTCCCCTTTAGCATCTTGAAAAATTGCATCCTAATCCCTCTTCATCATCTTTTCACCAGTGAGTACAACGTCAGGTTATCCATGCTTTCTGTGTAAATTTAATCACCTAGTTTTGCTGCTGCTGCTTTGCACTTTGCAGCTTTCTTAGATCCTGAGTCCTTCTGTGTAATAAGGTACCCGAAGTTATCCCCCTCCTTTTTGGAATTATTTTATGTTCATCATGCTTTGCAATTCTCATTGCTGTTTGATCATTGCTACGGTGGTCTGCCTTCTCATTCGTTTTACAGTCAGTCTTGAGCTGTTGCCCTCCAGAGGCTACAGTCATATGTTCAAATTTCACTAAATTAAAACTCCCGAGCCTTTATTACTGTTTTTAACCTGTCTGGACTCTTCTGAATTCCAAATGACTGTTTTTGCTGTGTCCAGTGCTGTGATTCTCACCTGCTGCACAGCAGCAATTGCTGCACTTGTTCTCGTATTCCTTGCTCAGTAACTAGATTTGGGAGCCTGTTAATGACCCAGTCTTTTCCTAAGTTCTCTTAGAACCTCTGCTAGCCAATATTTTTGTTCAGAGTACTTAGGGTTGCTCAACTTCCCCTTTCTTCAGCTCTCTATTTCAAAATGCAAATCGCCTCTGACCAACAGCTTGTTTACCTGTCTCAGGAAAAGACTTACAACTAGGTTCAAAATAGAAATGCAAATAAGTGTTCAAAGGAGGTCAGTTGGACTACATTTTTCACAAATGATATTTGGCGAATATGAGATTTTACATATATATATATATATATAGTGGCAGATAATTTCCTCTAAGAAATGACAATTTCCTCAACTGCTTTGCTAATTGCCGTTAATCACGGCCACTGATCTTTTTAAATCCCCCCAAAATGTGGATGAAGAGTCCTTACATCTAGCAAATACATCCTGAATATCTCCTCAATTGCATACGTGTAGTGCTAATACTAGTATTTAGAGAAATATAATGTGTGATACTCTGCATGTTTTCTTTTGTGTGTGTTTTTGTTTGTCCTGCTTGCTTGCTTTGCTTGTATTGGTGGTTTGCTTTAACTAAATATACGTACATATTTAAAAGAAAATCTGGATATCAGGGTGAAGTATCCCACTTGCCTTCTTTCTCTAGGCCTTGCTACCGGAGCAGCGAGCAGTGCATGCAGATTCCTACCGGAGGATCGGGCACCTCTGACAGCTTGGCTGCTTACGATCTCATTCCTTACCATGATAAACACACACAAACACACGAACTGGCATAAGCTGAGAAACTTGAGGATCAAATTATTTTGTGCTTTTTCTAAAAAAAAAAAAAAAAGTCTCCACAGTGTTATTTCCTATTTATTTGTCTAGAAGCTATTTTGTGAAAGTTCATAAGCTGTCTTTTTTTTTTTAATTTGTTACAAATACTTTTTATTTATGTTATTTAAAACGTGGAGTTGTTCAGTGTGGAAAGAGACTATTTTTCTCAAATGGTACTAATTTTATATGAGATTTGAACAAAATCTGGGGTATTTATACTGCATTTTTGTATAAGATGTATAAACTTTTTAACAGGGAAAGATGACATTTTTTGATGTAAATGAAAAATAAAATTTTTTTTAAACATAATGTCTCTTGTCTTAATAGTATCAATAGTTTCAGCTTTACGAACAAGGATTAACAAGTTTTAGACAAAATATTTGTCTTTTGATACTGAGGATTGTCATATCAGGACTTCTGGGAAAGATTTGTATGAGGGGATGTACTTAAGTACAGATACTCAGCTTCTCTTTAGCTGCGGTACCTGCACATTTAAGAAAAGAATTTGCATAGTACATGGGCATATTCTACTGCTCTGGCCACAAAGTGAAAAGGCAGTGCCAGAAAAGGGAAAATTATTAACACACTTGTTTCTTGGATAACATTCCTTAGTGGTTTTTCTTTTGTCTGAAATTACTAGATTAAACTAGATTATTAATACTTTAAGAGGTCAGAAAAACACCTCTTTGAGGCCTATGATTTTTCTAGTTGGGAGCCATGAACCATTTCAGCTGTTTGCTTTCAAAGATCTTTTTGCTCCTATCTTTCTAATGACCTTAAAGCTAATGCTTGAGCTGGCTTCTCCCATTAAACATGAGATCATATGAAGTTAGACAGAACATTCTCAAATCCGCTTTAAGCCAAAAACCAGGGATCGCAGGTATTGAGACCACTATAATTCTTAGTTTCCGCTTAACTACTCATTCAAGGCTCTTGCAACCACTATGAAGTGTAATAGTCAGCCGCGTTTTTGAATTCCAATCAAATTACAAAAGATAGCTCAAGATAACTTGGCTAGAAAATCCCCTGCAAGTACTTTTTTAATCAGGAAAAATATCCAGTCCAGCGACGCTGTAAAACTGCTTTCTATATGACTCTAACTTCAATTTTTTTTCACAAGCTAAGTGATCGTATAGCCACATACATAGATTTAAGGAGTTTCTGGTGTTACAAGAAATAAAAATGCTGACTGGGCTTCAATCAGTCCCCTAAAGGGGATCTTTCCACAGTGGTTTAGATGAGCAGCTACCTACCTGAAACACTCCTCCCTCCGTTTTTCATTTATCCTCCCCAACATGTGTGAAGGTACTTGGGGTTTGAAGGTATCTTGTTTTGGGGAGAAGGCTTTTTCAAAGTCAAGCTTCTCGGACGACTTCCTAGAATCAGAGTAATAAGCTAGCATTAAAATAAAGAATCCGTTTCCCTGCAGTCAGTGTCTGAAGTTCCCAAATACAAACAAGCTTTCTTGCAGTTCCTGGTGTTTCTAATTTCTTTGGGAAAATTTCACTCAACCATTGGTGTGACGGGCATTCTCATGGCACTGAGTTACTATGCTTTCAGCTAGACTGTCATCTCACTGAAAAACAGAGCAAAAGCATTTTAGAGTTACTATTTGGAAACACTCGTTATCAACAACTAATCTTAAAAACAAGAAAATGTAAAAAAGTTTGGGATAATAGAATCCTACTTTTTTAGGATATTACCCAATTTCAAGGGGCCTTTGGTGTGGGAGAGACACTGTCTACCTACCCTAACTACCCTGCCCTTATGACTTCACCTTCATTTTTTTCTAAAATCATTAAGATTTTGATTGGTATTTTGTTTCCCACATTCAAGAAAAATACGGCAGCACTTTTAAGAACAAGAAAAGGAAACTATCCAGATTTGACTATCACAGACAAGACAGAACTTAAAATTTTATATCCATTTTTTCTTCGATCTGGTAATCTCAAGCGTAACTTTAGACTTGGAAAACCAGTTCAATGCTGCCAGTGTCCTTTAAGTGTTGCCCTAACATTTTGCTTCCATGAATGGTTTATTAATTTAGTCGACTCTTTAAAATAGACTCAAATGTGGAGTGCCAGCTATTTTCTTAAGCATAAACTGAAAAAAGGAGACTGGTGAATGCGATCTGATTTTTGTTAACTGATTCTCACATACATGTTGCTTTCCAGGGGGGTCACGAGCAGCTTCTAAAAATGATGGAAGAACGTATGATGGATGTTGAACAGAAACTAAGGCTTGTGAAGAGGCTTCTCCAAGATAAAGTAAATCAGCTGAAAGAACAAGTAAGCATTCTTACTCTCTTCCTAAAATTATCCCAATTTCTTCAGTAAACAACTAAGTAGGCAAAAGCTGCCAAGCCATTCTTGCTTAGAATAAAGTTAGCGGTGCTTTCCTTTTTCTCTTAATGCTTCTGAGCTAAAGTACAGCATGTTTGCCCCAAAATTCCGAAAACTCCAAAGTGGGGAGTGAATCCACCACTCATTAATTCCCTAAACGCTATGCTTGTTTGGTATGCTGGTGCACTTAAAGTCAGGAAACAAACATCAAATTCTGGCCAAGTATCCTAACTGGAAAAGTTGCTTAGAAAAGGAAGAAAAAAGAATTTCCTGAAGAGCACAGTATTACTGTACAATTATTCATTTCTCGATGCCCCCTGCCCCACACACCCTTCGCTTGACGTGCTTTTGGGGTGTTTGTCCTTGCCCTGATCTGCCGCCTTCAGAAGTCCCCAGTAGTGTAGGAAAAGGTGGCTTTTGAACGCTTGGCCAGGCGTGACGTGATAACAACATCTGTTTTCTCCTGAGGTACAGTCTCCTCTGTCACGTTAAGGAAAGGGGGGGGTCTCCTGCCAAAGGGCTGTTCCCAAAAGCGTGCAGACAGATGCTAGGCTGCTCTCCCCAGGTTTGTAGGAGGAGCTGGTGGTCCAGACCTCGGAGGAGGTATCTCTGTGGGGTCACTGGGCTTGTGGATCCTCTAGTGAACGAGACTTATCCTTAGAGGACAAACACTATAAAGCAGTACTCCTCCGACAAGATGAATCTGAAGCCCTCTGTCATCTGCCTGATCTCCTCACAAAGTCTTTGCAGTCTCAGAATATTCATAGCATCTATAAAGACTCCACAAACGTATAGGTTTTTAACAAAGGAAAATAAGATGAATGGGTAGGTTGTCTTCCTTCGATATTTGAGTTACAATAAACATATCCACCTACGTTCCCAGCACCGTGCTTGCTTTTAGTTTTTTATTTTGCTTTTAATTTGCTGAGTAATTATGTTCTATCCACAATTCAGCTTTCCAAGAACACTAAAGCAGATGCAATGGTCAAGGACCTCTATGTTGAGAATGCACAACTGCTGAAGGCTTTGGAGATGACAGAACAGCGGCAGAAAACTGCTGAAAGGAAAAACTACTTACTAGAAGAAAAAATTGCCAACCTCAATAGAATAGTAAAGAACCTGGCATCCCCGTCATTTAATTCAGCATCCGAGATAAGGTCATAGCAAAGCCATTAAGTCTGCCACAGTCCCGTGCACTTTACTGAAATGTTAATATTTCAGCTTTTCACTGTGTTGCCTTTTTGTATTGATGAATTTTAGTTAACATGTGCCTCCAAGGAGAGGATAGAGCTAAATCCCAAACCGGACACTGCCAAAAGAGAACTTTCATTTATTCCCAAACTGGTTTTCTGCTAAGTTTTGCCTAAAAGTAATCTTCACTATGTAAAAAAAAGACTTTTTTTTTAGGTTAACTTATTTTGATACTTTGGTTTTAATTTAAAATGTAAATTCTGAATTTACTGTACTGAATCGTTTATTCCTACTTAGCTTGAAGCCAAGGTCTAATGCAAATTTACGTTACTGAATTCAAAACTTTAAAATACTTTTGGCTTGCTAGGATCCTTAATGGTCCAAACCTAGTAATACCGGTAGGTCAGTCTTCAACACCATCAGTATCATTGCTGCTGAAAGTGAGACTTTCCTGATACGGTCTGTGTCCTGCAAACTGATTCTGGTTTCTGTAAAGCAACATGCTCCGCCTTACGCACTAGGCTTCTGGGTTATTCTCCGTAGCTGTTTCTCTGCAGAGCTCAGAAAAAAAGTTTTCTTAAAAATATGTAAATAGACTACTGCGTCCAACTAAGCCTAACAGTATTTCATCTGAAGAAATTTCCCAGCTGGCAAATAAAGACTACTACTTTTTTTTTTTTTTTTTAAGCTCTGCTGCCAGACAACTTAAATTGTAGAGGCCTTAAATTTTTTGTATGTGGAAATAAGTTATACTAAACAAAGGAAGAGTCACTAAACAGAAGTGAAGATGTGAGTTTTGTTTATATAATTTTTAAATTCAGTAAAGCAGTGGAGTATGTTTATTAAACAGCTGGCAGAAGAATGAAGAGGGGGACTTGAATGATTTCGTCAATGAAATCCTGTCACTAGGCCTCACAAAAATGGACCGTTAATGCAGTGTTCGTTTTGACCTGAGGGATAATTGGGAAAGGCCTGTCTTTTGTAGTAGATCCTAGTACAGAATCTAAGTTTGTAATTAATTGTGAAGAAACGTATTCAATGTGAATATGAAGAACTCAGGGAATAACAGCCTAAATTAGCTTCCTTCAACATTATCAATGTGGATATTAATGTCAATAGATGAAGATAAACGCATTAGGAAAAGCAGGATAAACCAAACTGTATCTGGATGAGTATTGCCTTAGTACTCCTAGACCAGCATGCAGAAGTGCTGAAGGTCGAAGAGCAGCAAGGTTTGTAACGACAGGTAGTACCTTCTCCTGTTTGGTCAGTCGATGAGGCTGGGGAAATGCAAGGTTTTGGGGAACATCTTCAAGACTGAGACAGGTCCGACACAGAAGCAGCTGAGTAAGAGCTTGCATGCTCAAATGCTTGTCTATAACCTATTACTGCAAAGAGTCTAAATGCCCTGCAAATGCCTTGCCTCCCGCAGACCAGTAAGACACATTTAAACAACGTCAATAAAACTGGTGAAAGGGGCCATACTGGCAATGCTTGAAACTGGACCTCTTTAAATATGCCTGAACTGAGAATGCAGAGGAAGAGGGCGAGACGGTTTGTCTCCGAGACCGCTAGCAAGGTGCCGGTTCTGACAGCGCTTGTAATGAGCCAAAAGTCCCCCAGAAACTGGGATAACACTGCCTGCAAGCTGTGGAGTAACCTATGGAAAATGACTTCCACTTGGTACCGATTAGCTGGTGGCTGTAGGGGATGCTATCTATGTCCACGCGCTTACTTACCAATTTTGAAGGGTTGTGCGACTGAACTAGACATACAGGGTATGACTTCCTCTTCTCCTCGTCCTCTGTTGCTTTATGCAGGCAGTATAGTGGAAACGGACCTATAATCATGTCAGGAGAACATGCTGGGGTATCACAAAGTCCTTATAAATTATCTCACTGCTATGCTATTCTAAATGCCTGTACTGGCTATTCTCTAAGTAATCTCAAATCCAGGGATTTACATATCCCATTTTTCAGAGGCTGCAAAATTTTTTTCACAAATTTGAAATGTGTCGAATTGACAAATTGCATTGATATAGATCAGAGCTTTTAAAAATTTGAAGTAGTGAGATCTTGTTTCTTTTAATATTAATCAAGAAGTGGTATCAGTTATAATAAATTTCTGTGCGTGAGTACCAGGGCTGCGTGTTAGCAGTATGGTCATTGAGCACACCCTAAAACTGTGCCTATGCTACGGAAATGAGCAAAGCTTCAAAATCCTCCCAGGAAGCAATGTAAATGAGGTTCAGATGATCAGAAATGTGTTTGGAAAAATATCTTTAGCTAGCACGTTTTAACACTACTTCATGTCTTGGCCTAGGTTTACTTCTAATGCTCAGTACGGGACCAAAGTCTGAACGCTGAACAGAGGGAATGAGTACTTCACTTAAATGATTGTGGAATTAATTTCACATTACTCAATTTTAAAGGCCTAGACTACTTAAGTAAATTTTTTGATCTCCTGATAGTTACCAGGTTTTTATAAACCAAACATAGGGACGTTTCGAGAGCACAGTACCAAAAAGGGAGCCCAAACGTTGGAATAGAAGGGGAAACAGAGAAAAGGGATTTTGGCTTCTCCCTTTCCCACCCTACCCTACCTTGCTCTACTTTTCTTTCACCTAGCTTAAAAAAAAACTAACCTACCCACAGGAGGGAGGAGGAGGAGGAAAATGTTTGGTAAATATTTTTTAGACAAAACTCCAATTCCACTGGAATACTCGTGTGAATTAATTCTCAGAAGTGCCTTTTGTAATTACGTATTCTAGAGCCTTTCTGTACCGTACCGTTTTTGTTGCTACAGGACAATTCAGGACAATCCCTTCCCAACTGGAAGGAACACAGAGAAAGGTCATACAAACCTTGGAAAGGACGTACAAACGAGTGTCGTGTTGCTTGTTGGCTCATTGTGTCAGCTCAGAAGAGAAGCAGCTAGTTTTGCAAAGTCCAGGCTACTGAAAATAAGCATATGAAGATGTAAGTTATTAAGCATTAGCAGTCTTTTGTGCATGAATGTGTCTCCTATGCAGTATAGGCATTTTAAAGATACCAAAGTATTTAATGGGATTGTACCAGTCATAAGTCACTGAATTTCTAGGCCTCATTCATACAACAGGTCTTGCCAATTAAGATGTTAACTACTTTATTACCAGAAGGTGTTTTACATGTTTTCAACTCTTGCTTTACGAATCACTGTGAAAATAAAGGCGCATAGATATCTAGGGTTGGGAGTTTTGGAAGAGGAGAGACCCCAAGTTAAATTTATGCAGACTAAATTCACACAGTTGAAGTGCTACTTGTCAATTTAGAATCACAGAATCATGGAATCGTTTAGGTTGGAAAAGACCCTTAAGATCATTGAGTCCAACCGTTAACCCAGCACTGCCAAGCCCACCACTAACCCATGGCCCTAAGCACCACATCTCCCCGGCTTTTAAATACCTCCAGGGATGGGGACTCAGCCCCTGCCCTGGGCAGCCTGGGCCAGGGCCTGACAGCCCTTCTGGTGAAGAAGGTTTTCCCAATACCCAACCTAACCCTGCCCTGGCGCAGCTTGAGGCCGTTCCCTCTCGTCTCATCGCTTGTTCCTGGGGAGAAGAGACCGACCCCCCCGGCTCCAGCCTCCTTTCAGGCAGTTGCAGAGAGCGATGAGGGCTCCCCTCAGCCTCCTCTTCTCCAGGCTGAGCCCCCCCAGCTCCCCCAGCCGCTCCTCCCCAGCCTTGGGCTCCAGCCCCTGCCCCAGCCTCGCTGCCCTGCTCTGGCCACGCTCCAGCCCCTCCATGGCCGCCTTGGGCTGAGGGGCCCAGCGCTGAGCACAGGATTCGAGGGGCGGCCTCACCAGTGCCCAGCACAGGGGCACCATCACCTCCCTGCTCCTGCTGGCCACACTGTTCCTGATACAAGCCAGGATGATGCCACTGGCCCTCTTGGCCACCTGGGC
Organism: Nipponia nippon; assembly: GCF_047370975.1. NCBI lineage: Eukaryota > Metazoa > Chordata > Aves > Pelecaniformes > Threskiornithidae > Nipponia > Nipponia nippon. Next base: position 29,053,439 of record NW_028262302.1, read on the forward strand.
AGACTGCTGGCTCGTGTTCAGCTGGCTGTTGACCACCACCCCCAGGTCCTTTTCCACCAAGTAATCATTTAGAACGATTTAAAAGCATACATTGTCGCACATTCTCCAATTCCTACTTTAAATACAAGGAAAATTGAATTCTTTGAATTCTGATTAAAAAAAAAAAGGATTGTAACATATTTGATTTTAGCCAGATTATACATAAGGTAGAGCAGGGAAGAGTCTGGATCTATCAAGAGTAAAATCCTTTTATTTACTTTCAGCAAATGAGATCGCTGTCTCTCAGGTTTTCCATCATTTACCTGTTAAGTCTTCTGTTCAGTGTCAGGTGCTGCCATTTAATGAGAAATTACTTCTGTATAAATGAAAACAATTGTATATTTTTTTCTATTGAGTTTGTTTTGTTCCGGTGTAATATATTGTCCTTACAACATCATGTAAAACTGAAAGATGAACCAACTTACACATTATTTATAATAAATGTAAAAAAAAAAATAAATTACTGTATGATCCATACTCGTGTCTTTTGGTTTTTATCCAACATGAGAACATTTCAGTATGTTCCCACGGTAGATGTAGGTACTTCAGGTAGGATCTGCAGATTTGTCAAATGCATACAGAAAGCTATAATAATGAAAAGGACAGTTTGGCAGCTACTAAAAGTTGTTTCTTTCATTATGAAAGTATAAAATCGATTAAAGTGTAAAAAACTGACAGGTAATGAACGCACCTCTTAGCTTATTTTCAAGCACAGCCTGGCCTAAACTTAAGTTGCATACCTATTCTTCACCTTTATATGGAAAATATCGAGTGCTTCTTGTTGCATGCCTCTCCTAACCTTCTAAAACTTACTTTTCTGGTAAGTGGTGCAGCAGGCGGGGCAGCGGACACCCGCTGGAAGCACAAGGCCCACCGCCCCTTAGTCACCGAGTCACTCGAGTCCAACCGTTAGCCCAGCATTGCCAAGCCATGCTGGGTTTCGGCTTCCCCTGCCAGCCAGGCAGCGGTGCCACCTCGCTCCTCCCCACCCGGGTGAGGGGTCCCCGGGGAGCAGACCCCCACGGGGCCGCCCCTCAGTGCCTGAGGTGGCAGCCAGCCCTTGCTCTTGCCCTTGACCTTTTCCCTTTCCCCTTCCCTTCCTTCCCCTTTCCCTTTCCCCTTCCCTTCCTTCCCCTTTCCCTTCCCCTTTCCCTTCCCCTCCCTTCCCTTCCCCTTTCCCCTTTCCCCTTTCCCCTTTCCCCTTTCCCCTTTCCCCTTTCCCTTCCCTTTCCCTTTTCCCTTCCCCTTCCCCTTCCCCTTCCCTTCCCTTCCCCTTCCCTTCCCCTTTCCCTTCCCCTTCCCCTTTCCCTTCCCCTTTCCCTTCCCTTCCCCTTTCCCCTTTCCCCTTTCCCCTTTCCCCTTTCCCCTTTCCCCTTTCCCTTCCCCTTCCCCTTTCCCTTCCCCTTTCCCTTCCCTTCCCCTTTCCCCTTCCCCTTCCCTTACTCTTCCCCTTTCCCCTTTCCCCTTTCCCCTTTCCCCTTTCCCCTTTCCCCTTTCCCCTTTCCCCTTTCCCCTTTCCCTTTCCCTTTCCCTTTCCCTTCCCCTTTCCCTTCCCTTCCCCTTTCCCCTTCCCCTTCCCTTACTCTTCCCCTTTCCCCTTTCCCCTTTCCCCTTTCCCCTTTCCCCTTTCCCCTTTCCCTTTCCCTTTCCCTTCCCCTTTCCCTTCCCTTCCCCTTTCCCCTTCCCCTTCCCTTACTCTTCCCCTTTCCCCTTTCCCCTTTCCCCTTTCCCTTTCCCTTTCCCTTCCCTTCCCTCCCCTCCCCTCATGCGCCCTCCCGGCCGCGCGGGGGCGCTGTGCCAGCCCCGCCCCTCCCCTGCCCCGCGGCCTTCCCCGGCGGGCGGAGGCCGCTTTCCCACAAGCCGCCGCGCGGCGGCCCCGCCACCGCCCCCCCCCCCAGCGCCGAGCCCCCCCCCCCGCCACCGCCCCGCCTGGTGCGCGGCCATGCGGGCGCCGAGCAACCGCCGCCGGTCCTGAGGGGGTCGGGGCGGCCGGGGCCTGCCCTGCCTGAGCGGTGGAGCGGCGCCGGGCATGCGGGCGGTGGTAGCAGCGGAGCGGGAGGTGGGATGCTGTCGCGGAAGAAGACGCGTACGGAGCTCTCCAAGCCGGGCGAGGTGCAGGGCAAGTACGTGAAGAAGGAGACCAGCCCTCTGCTTCGCAGTGAGTGTCGGGGCCGGGGATCGGCGGGCTGGGCTGGGGGGACAAGCCCCGAGGCCTCCGGGAGGGGCCGCGTCCTTTGTGTGCCGCGGTGCGGGCCGGAGGCCCCGCGGGGCTGGGGGTCCCCTCACGGCGGGGGGGGTCCCGCTGTGAGACCCGGGAGTGGCGGAAAGCCTGCCTCAGCAAGGCAGGCTGAGTTTCAAAGGGAGCCTTACCCCCAGCGGCTCGCCATAAACAACTCGGTTGGTTTTTTTAATTTCCTCAGCCGCCGTTGCTCCGTTTTCAACAGGTAGGGGTTGAGATAAGTCTGCAGACATCTCTCGCAGCCGAGCGGAACAGATCGTCTCTCCCCGGCCAGAAAGTCAGTGGTTGTTTTCCCTATCTAGGCTGTATGCGCTGCCAAAAGGTGTGTGCTTTGAAAAGGGGATAACTGTACGAGGCGGTTGCATAAAATCCCAGGGGAAGCGAGTGCTCCGCTTCAAACCCGTGGACCGACGTGACGAGGTCGCACCGCGCACCTTGGACGCGCTCACCTTCGCGGGGTTCGCCTGACCGATGCCACAGCCCTGACTTTGCCAGGACTTGACAGAAGACTGGCAAATACACCTTGAAAGTGCACTTGGGTTTCTTTTGCTTAATCTCGGAAAACAACCCGAGACTGAAATGTGTTATGCTGTAATTGCAGGATTAGCTTGGAGATCACAACTAGCAACAACCAATTTGCTGGCAGGAGCAGGCACCCAGCTTTTCTGGAAGTATTTGCTGCGTGAACAGCTGGTTCCCCAGTCAACAGGCAGAATCGTTTAGTAGTTTGATTACATTGACTTAGTGTTTGAAAAAAGACCCCAAAGTTGTTTTCATACTAAGCTGTAGGTGTGTCTAACGGGTAACAGCTTTTACACATGCTATTTGCCATGATGTCATGACTAGCTATTACATGCCTGCTTTGTAATGATTATAAATTTACGATGACACCTTCTGGGATGCACTGAATTTTTATCCTAAGTTATAAGGGCTTATTAATAAAAAGTGGTTAATAATAAGGCATAACCTCCTAAATGAAAGTCATAGTTTCTTTGAGCTCACCTGGAGGGAAGCTACTTATTTAGATCATGTTGAAAGTAATAGTAAGGAGAGGAGTAACGCATCGCTTACTGGAGAGAGGCAGTGAAATTTTATGAACAGATGTCACTGCTCGTGTGCAAAACCTCTTTAGGTAAAGGAGAAAGTGAAAAATCTTCATGATAATTTGAGAACTTAACTTGTGCAGAGTAAGGGCGTTTTCCTGGCTGAACTTGGTGATTAGTGGAGAAAGTATGAATTCTGATTCTGTCATGGATTCCTGTCAGCACGTAGGCATTAACGTTTTCAGTTATTCTGAGTTCATAAAGGCAGTGGTCCTGATGAAGTGGTAGAGTGGTAGCCAGGATACTTGGATTTTCGTGACCCTTCTAGTAGAGAGGTACGAAGCCTGGATGACGTAGCCGCAGTACAGTGTGGGGTGGTTTTGGGGTTTTTTTAGTGTGTGTGTTTTCTGATGGGGTTTGGGTTTGGTGTTTTTTTTGTTGTTGTTTATTGTGGGTGCAGTTATACTGGCAAAACTGCACTCTTTTGGCAGTAGTTTGTGGCTGGTGGAGGGTGCGATGGTTTCTGTTGCACCAGTACAAACTGCAGCGTTACCATTATGCTTGCATATGCATTAGAGGTGCCGTAAAGGGGTTCTAGCATTTGAATTTCCTCAATTCCATGGTGTAAATCAGCGTTGTGGCTAGCTAAATGCTTTATGTGTACGTACAGCCAAAGTTCTTATTTCTCTTTTGTGCTATATATCAGATCTGATGCCTTCATTTATCCGTCATGGTCCAACCATTCCAAGACGAACTGATATCTGTCCTCCTGACTCAACTTCTTCTTCATATGCTTCTGGTGGAGATGGAATTGTTTCCAGAAACCAGAGTTTCCTTCGAACTCCGGTGCAGAGGCCACCTCATGAAATAATGAGACGTGAAAGCAACAGACTGTCTGCGCCTTCCTATCTTGCAAGAAGCTTAGCTGATGTCCCCAGAGAATATGGCTCTTCCTCGCAGTCCTTTTTAACAGAAGCTAATTCTGTTTTGGAAAATGGTGATGCTGGTGCCCGTTGTTATTATTACGATCATTTTTACGATGCCCAGAGGAGACGTCAGTTAAATGATCGCGTCCACGAGGACTACAGGTATTATGAACACAACAGCGATCTTTTCCAGAGGATGTCACAGAATCATGGGAGGCACACTTCAGGTAAGTATTGATGAATTGCTGGGTTTTTAAAATATGTTTTTGATAAGACTTTAGGTGCAGAGGTGTATCTGGATGACCAGGGTCGTGTTTTTAGGAGTTACGCTGTGTGGGACAGAGCTTTTTAATGACATTTCTGTGATCTGAGTACAGTACGTGTTCACATTTCTTACAGTTAAGAGTTTGACTGCATATATCCAGAAAGGGAAAAAAATATACTTAAACCATGATTTATTCTTTAAATAAATGGGGTAAGGTTGAGCAAGGTTGTTTTTTTTTAATGCCAAGGATATATGCAACTCCTCATGACAAAGTTGATTCAGTTGCTAACTAGCAAGGGATTTTATTCATTGGGGGACATCTACTGTTTTCACAATGTAGAGAATAACCAACAGCTCTAAATTATAGCATTGCAGTTTTATTTTATTACATTTTAATTATCATTGTGTTATTATTTAATTTTGTTGTGTTAATTTGACCTCAGTAATTACAGTAATTTATTATAAATAGTCAAAGGGAGGAATGACCTCTTTGTGTAATTAGCAAATTGACATGTAGTTAGTGCTGAAATTGACTTCCTCGTCCTTGATTTGTTTTTTTTTTTTTCTTTTAGCTTGTAATAGTGTTTGTAAATATGCCCGTTTCCCCCTCAAATTCACTGGAACTTGTCTTTGTTTTCTAATGGAAGAACAGCATAAGAAAGACGAATCCATTAAATATTACTTTATGAAGTATTTGATTATATCTGCGATGACACTGAAGACTAATTCTTTGGTGCAGTGTGCTGTTGTGAATCTATTGGTGGAATAAAAAGTCTGGGATTACAGTATTGCCCATAGAAAGGTGACCTTAAAAGTAGTAAATTTGGCTGTGTTTGAGCACCGTATATACTACAGAAACTGTGTTCAAGGAGGAGTTTGAAACAAACATTTCAAACCTGTAAATAATGTACCTTCGATATGAAATACGCTGTTAGTTCGTCATTACTTGTAATCTGTAAACAAAATAGTAAATAGTCTATAGTAAAATAAATCGCCTGTCTAGAAAAATAAATCTGCGAGGAAGAATGTCAGCATTTGAGGCTGCTGACGTTGCATATGGAATTATAACCCGACAATGCTTTGTGGGTTTTCTTACTACAGAAACATTTCAATGACAAGTGACAGAAGAGTAATGCTAGCATTACTGCAGTCAACCAGTAAATTCTGAAATACTGAGGTTTAAGACTTGCTACTTTATTCTCATTTACTGTGCTAAGTGCTAATACATCTGACCTACCTAGGTTTCGCATGGGAGACCTCCATCCGTGTCCGTTGTTGTTCAGCCAGCAGTCATTAAACATTCACCTGGTCCAGATAACGAGCACCTGTTAGCGTGTGCTGGGATACTGTAGGGAGGGGAGGAGTTCATAGAGCAATCCATCAATTTAACATGCAAAATTGGTACAGTAACTGTGTGCGCTGAGGAAGGCTTCAAAAAATGGTCCTGCTGCTGTGTAGAATTGAAACCCTGTTAAGTGGAAATGGATGGAGCTCTAGCTATTCATTTGAAAGGGGAGTTTAATCTAGCAAATTTTTAAAACAAGCTAAAAGTAGGGCTTTACAGCTATATTTTTCTCAATTTTAGCAACATGGATTTCTTTCTAAAAAGACTTTTTTTTCCCCTGTTTGTATACATGGTCCTTTAGCCACTGGAAATCCTAAAGGAGCTGCTGATATTTGATTGGCCTTTGTCATTCACTCTCATATTTTTACGTTTAATAGTTTGAACAAATTCTACACAGATTTTGTAATGGGTGAGTATTCAGTCTTACGCATTTGTAGGGAGAGACGAAAAAAGGTGAGCTCTTTGTCTGCCAAAGTGTTTCCCTTTTCCTCTGTTCATTTTTTTTTTTTTTCTTTCATCTCAGCATGGACTATGAACTCTTAAATTCCGCTTTCAGTTTCACTGCAGTAAGAATATTGACCTATGTCCTTAATGTCTGTTCATCTTTTCAAGAATTGCTGTTACTTGTTCTCAGTAAAAGAATTATGTGGCCAAAAGTAAGAAAACGATAGATTTTTCTTACTTCTTCCATCTCACCATTAAGCTTCTTTTTATTTGAACTATCCATTGTCTTCAAACCTTCGGTGTTTTACTTGAGCTACACTGATCTTTCTGTAATTTCTAGTTCCTTTTTTCCTGCGTTTCCAGAATACTGAGGCAGGCCTTTTACTTTCATTGTCTTTGTCTAAATTACTTTTTCCTTACACATCTCCGTTGTTGTTTCTAAATGTTTCACCTAATCAAAATTCTTGATCAAGATAACTGATGACAAAATTGCCTAATACCTACAGTTTCAACGTATAAGTCTGTTTATTAGCTAGAATCTGTAAATGCTGCCTTCTGCCCTTTTCCTCCTCTCCCAGCCTCTCTCAGAAGGTCCCCTCAGTCGGTTCTGTTACGGTTTGTGTTGGTTGCTACAGAAGTGTTGCCTGATGACCACAAGGCATACTTGCCCTTGGTGAGTGATGTTTCATTCACCGTTGGTTACAACTGAGGTGACTTTCGAGAAGCAGTGGTCTGGAAGTGAAGAGGTGCGTGTGAATTTCAGCTTTCGTTCAAAATAAAGATTCTCCTCTTTATTATTTGGAGATAAGTTGAAAACGTGTTCGTACTGAGATCTTCATACTCAAAGTATTCAGCAAAATATTTAAGAAAGTCCCATGATTTTCCAACAGTTGATGTTGACAGCACTGATATGTTCGTTCATAGGCATTTCTCCTTCAAGTCATGTTTTCTCTCTCGGTATGATTCAATTCTCCCATGTCCTCCTTTTCTTATTTTCATTAAACTTGTTTTTAATTAGCTACCTAGTGCTGCTGGTTTTCCTGAAAAATGTCTTCAGTTGAGATATTTCCTAGTTTTGTACGTGTAGCCTACCTCTGTGGCATTTCTTGAAAATTTTTTTTAGTGTCCATTTCAAACTTGATTCTAAGAGGCTTTACCTGTCTTTCCTCGACATCTCTTTCCTCTCTTCTAGGTTAAAGGTTTGGGGAGGTCTGTGGTTGAAGTTATATCTACAGTATAGATTGGAACTAACTTGTAACCAAGACCTCAGAGTTATTTGTACCTGTTTGAGCGGTAAGCTAAAAAATTCTTACATGTATATGAAAATTGCTGAGATTAAAATCACAGTGTAAAGGTGCTTTCTGATGGTGGATTGTACGCAGTTGACTGGGATGTCAGAGGAGAAAAATGATTAATCCTGTGAACAGAGAATGCAGCGCACTTTAGTGAAAGTAGATTCATCTCGTGTTAAATTGTACCCCTTAAAAATTGCAGACTCATATTCATGTTTAATATAAGAGCAAAATAAAGAAACACAAATTATGAAGTGAAACCTATTTAGAGCTAAAGTAGCAGGGCTTTTCTTTTTAGGTGTGTACGCTTCACTCATTTTTAATCAAATGGCAATTCCCGCCCTTTTCTTCATTTGTGCTCATTTTGCAGTAGTTTCTCTGTAGCGTATTTTTGGATGCTTTCAAATTACTTTGTGTCATTTCCTATTTGTGAGTTTATGCTTACTGGAACGCCCCGTTCCCTCTGACGAACGAGGTACTTGTGCTCAGAAAGTACCTTCAGACGCTTTGGAATGGGTTAGGAAGGCCTAGAGCCTGCAGACCTATCTAAACAGGATAGTTATTGGAACTTCTTTTTGCTATTTTATTATTACGTAGTCTCTTAAAAGTAAACAGTTCGTTCATCTTCTCTTCCTGTTCCTCATCCTGGTTTGATGAGGGGAAGGGGGGGGATTCTGGCATCCTGAAAAACAGCTCTCAAGACAATTGACCTAATTAAAGACAAATATGAAGGCCTTTTGTCTGGCTAGATTTGTTCTTCAACACTTGGAAATTTGGTTGAAGCTAGTTGTGGGGAGTTCGTAGGCTCTGAAACGTCTCTGCCTACATCAGCGCTGTATCTAATAAACAAAGTGAATCTCTCTCGTCAGTGTTTTTGCGCTTTTCCCTTCATGCTGGACTGCCCTGGTGATAGGATTTTTTCTCCTGTGCTTTCTACCAGGCAGACTGAAGACCTGCCCTTTGCTGACCTGGAAACCTTTCCTCCTAAGAACTTGACTTCTTTCCAGGCAGAGCGCCTTTACAATAAAACCCCTTCATTGGGCTGTGAAAGCATGAACGCGTATCACTTACGGTTTTCTTTGTTCCATACTAATGGAGCAAACCAAACAGAACTTCCTTGATTGAAGAAGGTACTACGTATTTTTCACATTTGTGATGTTATTAGCTTAAGATACGTTTTTAAGAGAAGACTATTAAATGAAGGAACTCTTTGCACTGATACCTTATAATGCACTGGAATGTGGTGCTCACAGTTAAAGTTTGGGTTCTGGTATTAGGACACCCTATTGTTGAAGATGTTGAGAATAAGAGTGAATATAGGGCCTGGCCTTACTTAAAACTCCGAGTATTTTAAATCATGTTAATACTAGTAATAAGTGGTTGCTGTTCCTTTGCACTTTCTTTTTTCAAAGTGTTGAGACCATACACAGTGATACTCCTAAGCAAGCAAACTGCATTGAACAGGATTTTCTTTTGCTTTGGAACAGCATATAATGCCTCTTGGCCTGGCTGAGAGTTAATTCGAGACCTTAAACCGAAGATACTGTATTTTACAAGAGAAGGAAAAAGCAAAGCCACAAATAACGTTCAATATTGATGTTCCTTAAAAGCAACAGTTGAACCAAAAAAATGCCCCAAACACATACTGTTAGGAAACAGAATTAACAGATGAGGCTAGACGAGTTCCGAAGAGGCAACCTGAAAAGCATTTACAATTGTGTAACTTTATTTAAATTCATTGTTGACCGTTCTTGAGATTTGATAGTGCCACTCAGGGGAGTTTGTAAAGAACAGTGCTCGTACTTAAGCAGAGGAAAGGAGACTTTTAACATTTGGAAAAAGCAGATAATTTAAACAACCCTATTCCTTGGGAAAGCGGGAAGAATGAGAATTTCTCTCTTGTCATAGATAAAACAGTACGTGAGCAAGAAAACCCTGAGTAATAGTTACAGTGAAGTGGTTTGACTAGTCTGATTTTGCTTATCCTATGGTAGAGGCCATATCCTCCATCAAGAGGAAAACCGCAGGTTTTACACTAGATGTTTTGGTAAAAATGGTTAAAGTTGTAAGTTCGGGGTTTTTTTTCTGTAGATACGTTGCATTGTGCTATGTGAATCTGATACCAGCCCATGATTCAGGGAATATCCTTGGTGTGTGCAGTAAAATCCTACGTGAAGCTTTGGGCTGCTATGAAAATACTTTAGGGCTAAGACCTTACCTGAAATTTAAATACAGAAGAGTATCGAACTTGGGCAATATGACACAGAAGTGTAGTGTTCACAGTAGATGGTTTTAGGCTGTCTTGTAACTTTCTTCTTCGGTTTATACTTTGGAAAAGATCACATAGGAATTTACTCTTCGAAGTGTTGTTCAAGTCTTATTATTGATACTTATAGGTGTGTATATATGAAAGTCAATTTTCATCTTCTCTTATTGTTCAAAATCATAGCAGGAGCTATTTCTCTGACGTGTGTATCCACTCTCCCTTGAAGGAAGCATCTGCTGGGTTTTATAAGGAAAATCAATACACAATTTTTTCTGATCTCTAGTAACTCCAGTTATATAAATAAATGCCTAAATTGTATTAATTGCCGCTTTGAATGCCATAGTGGGTTGATGTTGTATGACACTATGAATATTACCTGACGTCTTAAAACTTGCAGCACGCAGGATATTCCAATATGATCTGTGATTTTAAGGGGAAAAATGCACGTTAAGACTAGGCATGATAGTCTACAACCTGAAGTATTTGCAACCATCTGTTTCTAAATCTGGCCTTTGATTTCATAATTAGAGCTTGCTAGTTGGACAGGCTTGGAACACTGTTCAAAACCGGCAACTGCTACAGCTGCGTAAGTTTATCTTAATGGTATGGCTCTGCTTCTTCGTATATGAAGTCAAAACGGCAAAAGGAATGTATAATGTATTTGTGGTCTGGTATATTTTTGTTCTCTGCATCTTGGAAATTAAAAACAAAAATAAGCTGGCACTGGGAGAAGCCGTGTAGCTAGAATTAAATGATTGTGCAAACACGGAACTGCCAGTGTTGCCTTTCCGTTGGGTGCAGCGTTGCCTTTTAGCCTGCTTTCTACGTGATTTCTCTCTGTAATCAGCTTTTGGTTTTCCTTTCTACCTGAGTCCATCTCCCCGTCTTCTCTGGCTTTTATATGAAGAGATATGGGCATTCTGTCAAGAGAACTTCTGGTGCAGGGGGTGGCTTGTGCGACTTTTAATACTAACTTCCTAATGTTAGAAAGAATTTAACCTTTACCCCAGGGAATAAATACATATGTATTTGCTGCTGGAATCATGCTAGAATTTAAGTAGGAAGAACTGTAACAAAAATACAGACATGTGCTGGTTTTAACAGTAAATGGAAAAATATGTTTATGCCTTTGTGAAGGTTCTTTTCCCCCAGTCAAGTTTGTGTGTTCAGATCTTCTGGTAGCGGTGACTTAATAGTCACTGTTTATACGTACATGAAATTACAACACGGCGGCCCAGTTAATTGGAGAAAATACTGAATTTGTTTATCCAAAGTGCAGTATTTTCAAGAAGCTTAAATGTTTGTATTTTGTCATCGGAATGAAAACAAAACCAGTGACATAACTGTCGCTAGGGTCTGAAATAGTTTCCCTGCCCCAGTACTGCTAAGGGTCAGGAAGCCTTTAGGATGTTTCTTCTCACTGGAAGTAAAGGTCTAGGTTGCTTAATCCTAAGGAGAGACGGGAGCTATCGCACGAGCACAGCCACAGCTTTCCTTTATAAAGCTAACAAATAGGTAAGTACCGTAACAAGAGGAAATACTCTAAGGCCAAATAATTCAGAACACAACGCGGCTAGAAAAAGATTTGTAGATGAGCACAAATGTTTTAAAGAACAGTACTCAGGAGGAAGTTTGTGAGATTTTTTTTTTAATTTATTTATTTTTTTATTTATTCAGTTGCTGTGGAGCCTTCCCGTTACTTTATTGTTGATGACTGCTATCTTGTATTAGAATGAGAGCCCATCCAGTTTTCAGTCTGTGTCATTTTCTAGGTAAACTAATGCTTAAAATAGATGGCGTCGCTTGGCGAGCCTGCTATATTCTGTATGCATCATTGAAAAGGACCTTTGCCTTTGTCAGCAAACAAGAGTATGAAATTGCCTGAGAAACAGAACAGTTTTGCTGCTACTTCAGTATTACTGTTGTCTTTTTGAATTCATGACGACACCTGAAAGCTCTTTTTAATAGTATGCTTTACGTGAGATGGACTCTGCCTTCCCCTTCCACGCTCCCCAAAAATAATCACCCAAAAATGTTATTTCTGAAAAACAGAAGGAAAGGAGCGTATTCCTCAGTCAGTAAATGTGGTGCTTGTGATGGAGTCACTTTCTGACTTCTAAGAAAGTGGGAAAAGTGGCTCCCATACCCCTTCTTCTGGCTATGGGAAACGGTAACACGCACACTCCGATGAATACCGTGATGGAAGAGATGCATTTGATTGTGGGATGAAAAGATAATTGGAATTTCTTTAAAGCCAGAGGCTGTTTAACTGTAGAACTGTGGGTAACTGAAGGTAACTACTTAAAAGGATGTTAAAAAAGAGAGTTGAATTTGGGCCAGCACGTCCAGTAGGTAGTAGGCTTCCAAGAAATGGAAAGAGACCTGCAAAATTCTTGATGATGTCACTTGGTTTTTGTGTTTGGGGTTTTTTGGGTGGTTTTTTTTAGTTTTCTGTAATTATTACTATGGCTTTTATTTCAACTAGCTTCCTAAGTATCCATAGTATATAGAGGGAAGGAAAAGATGAAATTGGAATTATGTTTCTTCAGTACCTCTCAGCATCCAGCAAGCTGATGTTTAAAATGTAAAAACTGTGCGTATGTTACAACAAATGGCGTATTTTAAAATGCCAGTGAAGAGTCTCTTAAATCAGCGATTTAGTGATAAATCCTAAACGTGCTGTGTCTCTAGGGCAGAGGTGGGAACTTAATCAACTACTGACTCCTGTCAGCTCTCCTACTGCCCATACACCTAACCTAGGCTTTAGTTCTCTTGCTGGAGAAGCTCTTCTCCTAGCGCAGCCCACGTCACCAAGAAGAGCTGGAAATTACTTTTTTTCACATGCTTCTCCAGCATTATGAAGCGTAGGTGCTCAGTTTTAGAGAAGAGCAAGATGCAGAGAAGCAGATGTACCACCTAGCAGACAACAAAACTTCCTTCCAGGATCTGTGGGAGGGAGGAACGGGGTTGGGGGGGGGAGATGCGGAAAAGAGATGAGGAGATTTTGTGACTTGCTCTGAACAGAAGGTCTCTGAATCCCGCCTGGATGGCATTCAGAAGGCCTGGCTGTCCCACCCAGCACGTAACCTAGCCAGTCTAACAAGCGCGGGTAGGTTTAGGAAATAAAACGTGGCAACATCAACTTCAGCACGCGCAGGATGAGTGTTCAGCTTGTGCAGGACCCTGTGTGGATCCAGCTTTCCTGTTTTCTCTTGTTACCGATGACACTTTTTGGCCGTGATTGCCCACACTTCAGTAATAACGGCCAGCGCAGTATAGTGCTAACCTTTCTCGTCCCCCCTCTCTTGGTTTACCTGCTCCTGTTACTGTTCTTGACTGGTTAATCTGAAAAGCTTTGTTGGTATTCAGTGATTTTTCTAGATAGTTGTAATTTCTGACTGTAGAAAAAAAAAAAAAAAGCTGTGTTTTTTGGTAGATAAATAGTTTTGATGCAGCTGTAATAGCATAGTAACAGAAACTGTCATTTATGTAAAGCTTTAACATTTGTAATCTTACATCAGCTCCCTCTGCTCAGCAAATTGAGACAATAAGAGCTTCATCCCTGTTATGTATGCTAATATATGTCTAATTGAAAAAGCAAGGATGCTTTAACTGTCTCTGAACGAAGCTGTCTAGTGAATCTGGAGTCAGAGGAGAGCAAAACAAGTGAGACTTAAAAGGGAATAGCTGTTTTGACTTGATCGTGCTTTTTTACTAACGCACAAGTGCATACACCATAAACGCCATGGCATTGTTCAAAGTTCGTAGGGTGCCTCGGGGCGGGGGGGGAGTTGACTTCGTACGTAATGTTGGGTTTGGGTATCATCAGTTTAGCTAAATATTGCTTTCCCTTTTTTTTTAGGCATCGGTAGAGTTGCTGCTACATCTCTAGGAAACTTAACAAATCATAGTTCTGAAGATTTACCTCTTCCTCCTGGCTGGTCAGTGGACTGGACTATTAGAGGAAGGAAATACTATATAGATCATAACACTAATACAACTCACTGGAGCCATCCACTCGAGCGTGAGGGGCTGCCTCCGGGATGGGAGAGAGTTGAGTCAGCAGAATTTGGAGTGTATTATGTAGATCACATCAATAAAAGAGCTCAATATAAACATCCTTGTGCTCCCAGGTAAGACATCTGCCTTCTCTGCTGTGATTCTTTTTTTTCCTAATCCAGTTAAGAAAGTGGAACTGTTTTTGTCTCATATATAGCGTGCCAAAAACTTCTTATTTTTAGAAGCAAGCTTTACTGGTTCTTGACTAAGATTTTTAGAAGACGTTGTAATTGTTAGGTTTTTTTCTCATCTGTTACTGTCTTAAGTTTAGAAACAGGATATTGTTCCTAACTCACTAAAACAGAGCAGCTATTCTCTTCAACTGTCGGTAAAACAACAGAGTTGCTGAGAACAGAATTGAATTGTAGACTGAAAAGAAACTTGATCTGATGTTGCAGGAGACTGTCTGGACAAATAGCACAAACCATCTGAAACGTGAATTAAGGCTTTTCTAGAATGAAAATTGGTATTTTAGCTACTCATAAATTAAAGGTTAAATAAAGTTAGTCCAAATCTGCCAGTTAATTTCTTCTACTCAATCTATTTGGCTGTTACCCAGGAAGAGAAAGTTTTTTAACGTGTGGCACAAGAGATAACCATATGAGGATGTCCTGTGTTATAAATGGAATAGCTCTTACCAGCTGCTGCCTGAATACATTCGTTCTAACATATTAAATGGTGGATTATTTGGCTGAATCAATACTTGCCTTTTTAATCTTTTAAAACAGGTATCGTTTTTTGTTCTGCTGTAGTGTCCCGGTAGCAGGCACTAGGTGAACAGGTCCAAGGTGAATTTTACAGTGTGCTAACAGATAGCAGCAACACTTACAGTCGTGGTTGGAGCGGAGCGCAAAAATAGCAACAGAAAGTTGCTCTCAGTGTAGGCCTGCTGAGGCAACGCTCCGTATGTGGTTGCATCATCGGCCTTTGCATGTATTAACTCGTGTATTAATGTTAACAATTTAATGACATCAGTACGTCCAAGTTATTGCTTGGAGGTGACGGACTTTGTCTTCCTTTGTACAGCGTTCCCCGTTACGACCAGCCTCCCCCGGTGACTTACCAGCCCCAGCAAGCTGAGAGAAGCCAGCCTCTCCTCGTCCCTGCAAACCCCTACCACACTGCGGAGATTCCAGACTGGCTGCAGGTCTATGCCAGGGCTCCTGTAAAGTGAGCTTTTTTCTTTTCCTCTGCATTTCACGCTATGCATGCCTAGCTTAGAAGGAAAACAAATTATTTCCGACGACTGAAAGTAGAACTCTAGCTGGTATCTGCTTCTTAATCGCATAGGAGCTGTTGCTGACAGCGCGTGAGGAAGTTGTACCAGATGTTCATCGCATTAGTTTGCTTTGTACTAGGCATTACTTAAAATCATCCCAGTACTTGTTGCAGTTCACATGACTTGCAGGCTGATATATTAGAGAGTTGGGGATGTGATTTACTTTCAGTGTGTGTGCAAGAACGGTACCACGTGGCTTAGAAAATATGTGAAATATTTTTAGGGTGTTAACTTCTTAATGTATATCTTACTCCTTTTTAAAGAAGACATACAAATTCTCCTTCACAATTGAGAATTTTGAATACAGACTGAAATCTTTATTCAGGAACTTTAACTGAAAACTAAGTGGTAGTAAAAAGTCATTTTTTTCAAAGAAACAATGCTGTAGGAACAGGGAGTCTCCTCCAAGAAAAGATTTGAGTCAGCATAATGAAGCAAATTACATTTTCTAATGGGTACAGCTCTGCAGAAGAGTAACGCTAAATAGAAAAGCAGTAGAAAAAAACGGTGCATTTTAATAATTATGAAATCATGTACTTTTTCGTAAGGAGAATATGGAAGAACTTGAAGTTTTACAGCAATGAGCAGGGCAGTCTGTAGCTGCAAATTCAGGCTGTGTTTGATGTTCAGTGACTTCAGCTAAAAAAGCCTCTTTAGCTGCTTCTAGTAACGATAATTTGAGTGGATTTTATTACTTCTTGTAGCTACTGGGCTTGCCAGCAGCCCATAAAGATTTAAATTGGCCTGAAATCCACCAGTACACTTACGCGCCAGGGACGTGCTAAGGTCCTGTAACCTATGGGAGGACTTGTTTCCTAGAAATACTTCTAGGTTTTGGCTGCAGCTGCGTTTCTTTCTTTAGGTCTTTGGCACATGCAGACAATGTAGTTTTAAATATTTCAGCCTGTGTTGTATGGACTCTTGTTGGTACTTCTCTTGAAACTTGAGAAGTGAATTTAAGACAATTTAAACAATGTAAGATTATCAGGAATTTCTGTATATCTACTAGGCTGAGACAAATTAAACAAACAAACCAACATTTAGTTCCTTCAAGCTGTTTGAGCAGAATTTACGTTTTTCAGAGGCATCAAAAATCATGTATTTCCCAGTATCCTTTTAGCCTTCTGTTAAAGTAGTGCTGGTGGTAATAGGTATTTCTCAAACACTTCTGTGAAGAAGTAAATTCTGGTTTATGCTAGCATTCTATTGGAAAAGTGAGGAGGAGTGGTAGCAGCTGGCTTAGTGTCAACCTCATCTTGAGGACTTCTTAAAGAACAATTGATAAATAATTTTCACGGTTATTAAAATCAAGATCACTTACATATTTTCAGTGTAATTTGAATAATGAACCTCTTCTCTGTTGCCAAAGCAACTGGCTTAAAGCTTGAGAAAAACATCCAGTAATGCCTGTAAGTTCTTCAGTAGTATTGTCCGAAAGCTGAGTACGAGAACTGTATGCGTATCCTCCCGTGTTCTGGTGCGAAAATGCAAGTAAGTGGGCAGAACGCTTTCCTAGTAGTAGTAGAGGAATACCTTTTGTGATCTGCTATTTGAAATTTACTGTAAAAGTCTGTTGATGATCAGTAGAGTTTTGCACTGAAATCATGGTGGTATATTTTGTTGCTGTTTGTTACTTACACCTGACACTGTAGCTTGATTTAGCTGACTAAAGGCCAGTCGGTTTTGTTGAGAAAAGTAGATAATGGTAGCAGAAATAGGTAATGTTAGCTTTTGTTTTAACAAGTTTCTCTAAAGGGTAAGAATTCTGGCCACTGGAAAAGTCTAATGGAGAGTTTAGTAGGTGTTAGCCGTAATGCTTCCCTGTTTCAGTGAAAAATGGTCAAACTGTTAAGATAAAAAAGAAGGTATTTGGCTCACTAAACAGTGAAGAGGCTTTGATGACTAGTTATAACTTGAGGTAACGATGTCCAGTATCAAGGTATTTATGAAACCTTGAAGCATCCTTTTCCCCTCTCTCCTGGCATCTGTCACGGTTTGTTTTGAGAGCGTAAGTGCAGCTATCGGCATCTTAGCGCAGTGGAATCGACTCCTGGCTTGCATTTAACCCTCTGCTACACTCTCAAACGGAATGTTTCTCCACCTTCCAGGTAGGTGTAGGTGTTCCCGCGGCATGCCAGACTGCACGCATGGGACCGTGAGGGTGAGGAGACCAAAAATGCCTGCCTTGTATGAGAGATCGTGGTTCAGGCTCTTTCCCCACCTCTTTTAGAGCAAGGATCTGAACCCAGGACTTTCTTCTTCCAGCCCTAACCAAAGGCTGTAAATATTTGGGGCAGGCCAGTGTGTCTTATGTTCCAAGTGTCCTGTTTTATATTAAATACTTGCTATCTGCTGGGAAAAGCCCTGGAGACAGGGTATTCTGGCTGCGTGTTCTGTCTAGTAAGCTCCTGCTTTCTCACCCGGGGCGGGGAGGGCTCTGCGCTCTGCGGGAATTTTGTACTCACGTGCTTTCTCCCCTCGATTTCGGGCTCTGTGACTAGTTGCCCTTCTAAAAAATGCCTGGGGAGTCAGGTCCTGGTACTCTGTGCCCCTTTCCTCGGCGTCTCTGTGGTGAGCGTGCCCAGACCTACGATCTCCGGGATTTGAATGAGCCCATTCCCACTGAGGCACTGCTGATGGCTTAATCTTTAATTAGACTTCTTCCCCCATTCAGCACTGCTCTCGGCAGGTGAAATGAAACTCTCACGCTGAAAAGTAATCCTGATGTGCTGCTTTTCTTGAGAAACCGTCAGCAATGACAGCTTCAAAGAGCTAAAGAACCACCAAGGTTTTGGCAATCTGTGATGCTGCTTAAAAAAAAAAAAAAGCCGCACGCCCCAGAAAACCTGCAAACACATTACTGCGTGGGATGGAGCTTTGTTTTCTTTCCTGCTTGTATTGCCACCTTAATGAGAAAGTCCTTCCACTGAGAATCGGCCTTGCTGTGGAGCGTGTTTTAATAAACGCCGTTGGCCCCGGACATTTGAAAGGACACATCAGCGCAGGGCAGCCCCGGGGAAATCCTGCTGCAGTTGAATTCCGTTCGTGGTGAGCGGGAAAGGAGCAGAGATGGAAAGGCGGTGTTCACTTGAGATCAGTAATCAAGGGCTTGCAAAGATAGTTGTACTTGGCAAACCTTCAAAAGCAGCAGCTTGCAGTCTGCCTCTCTTTGGAGTTTGATCTCCACGCTGATAAACAGCTGCAATTTGTTTTTTCTTGCTTTTGGGGAAAAGTGATTTCAGCAGTGCAGCCCTGTCAAGACTTGGGATAACTTTACTGTAGAAGCAGTTATTTAGGAAGTTTGTAGAAGCTGTGGTTATTCAAGTTCTTAAAATTCCTCAAAAGCATCTTTGGTAGTCACCTGCATGTCTTGATGCTTCTCTGATGCATACGGCCTTCTGAATGTATCTTTTCATCACGTGATGTGGTTTATTTGCATAAATTTACTGATATTTTGGCTTCGGTCTCCACTCAAGCGAATGTATTGTCTCATGTAATTCAGTTGGATCAAATAACTCTGTTTATTCCATGAGTTTCTTCTATTCTTTTAATAACTATAGTAGTCAGCCACTCAGATCAGACAAAATCAAGATTAAAACTGGGTTGGGAATTGCCGTTTCCTCACCTTGCTTGGGAAATTCTGCGGCTTGTCCTACTCCCGGAGCTGGCCAGGCCCATGCCAGGACACTCCGTGCTGCTCAGGTCCCCTTCGCAGGGGCACCCTGCTCATTTTGGGGTGATATTCCTGAAGTTCTCTCGCACAGCTCTCTTCAAGTTTAGGTAGACTCAGGTTAGCCCAGATATTCCCACTGATGAGAACTGTGCTTACAGTTGCGTCGCGCGTCATTTCTGTGTCCCTTGTCCCCTCCGAGCCTTGGGAAGTGTGTCTGTTCCTCAGCCTGGCCGGTCTCTTCATGGCTGCTAGCTCGTGTCACCCTGCCAGACTTCTCCAGTCATCACGCTGAGGTGGAAGGAGAGCATCAAAGAGAAGAGCCCGTTTATTTTCAGCATCGGTATCTCTCTAGCGCTCTGAAGTCATTGTACTACTTTATTTAAGCGCGTGCGGGTAGGTCTGCACTGTGGGCTGTTAACGCTTGGCTGACACGAGCCAGATCCCAGTCAGTAGCCGTTTGGCCACGTGGGCTTCGGAGCCTGACCTAACGTACCGTGAGTTGCTCACCAAAACACTTCTCTTGCTGTTGGTCCAGTGTCCTTGAGGAACATCCTGAGTGCCAGCGTCTCCTGCTCAATATCGTCCTGCAGCTATTGCCCTGCGGGATGTGGTGGTAGTGCTGGACACCTGGCCATGAGCCAGAGACCTTTCATCCTAGCTCTGTAGGATTACCGTGGTTTCGTTGAAAAACGTTGTTAGAAATACTGGTTTTCTACCAGGATCTTGGAAACCTTCCCCTACTACTGGCACAAAAAGGGGTCCATTAAAGAAAGGTAATGAAGACAAATGTTTGCTTTCTGAATAGTTTGGATACCTTATGTGTGAAGGTAAATATTACAGACATTGAAATTGGGAAACGTTGAACCATGTGTTTGGTATAAAAGATCGTCAGCACTCGCTTTGAAGAACGTGTGGCACGAAAGCACGTCGCTGGCTAACGTTACGATTGAACAGACCTCCGTTCTGGACTTCATTTCACCCGCTCTGCCTCCCGTGTTGCAGACCTTCGAGTGCCAGTACTGGTTGTGGAAAATTCCTCGCAGGAGAAAGGGCACAGCCTGGATTAGTCGCAGGAGTGGTTTGGCAGTTACGACATAAAATGCGGCCTTCGGGGAAACTCCTTCAGCTCTGCTGGCGAAACAAGGGAGGCTCGACGAGGCCCATCGTACGGCAAGTTTGTACCTGGCCAACGGCAGCAGCTTTGCTATCCCGAAAGGCTGAACACAGGGGCACGTTCCTAGGTTTCAGAAATTGAAAAAAGTGTTAGGAGTATAACCAGAAATTCAGAATTGTTCCAAATTAAAAAATAAAAACCCCATCACTGACAGTGCTGCAGATTTTCTAAGCAAAGCGGTGCTGTGTGGTGAGTGGGAGCGGAGAAGACCTACCGAACGACAGCAAAACGTACGTCGCCAGCGGCTCTTTAACCCAGGAGCGCTTGCGGTGGTTAGCGACGCTCCGCAGCTTTCCTCGTGCGCCGTTTCTCCCACCTCGCGGATTGATGGTGTGCTTCTGCTTTTCTTTGCCGCTTGTTTTCACATCCTCCGCTCTCCGTCGCTGAGAGTGAGGAGTGTGGCTTCTGACAAAGCCGCTCTGTGTGTAGCCCCCTTCTCGTACCTGTTGGGGTTTTCTTTGCGAGCTTTCGCGTTCTGCGCTGCTGAACAGTGTCCGTTTCCCTCGAGGAAAAAGCTTTGACGACCCAAGCTGCTCTATTTTGCCTTGCTCAACCAACAACTCCTGGTGACCGGTGGAAGTGGGAAGAAACACAACAGTAACTGGTTGACTTCACAGCTGAGCTCGTTCCCATCTCTTGCAGGGAGCTAGGTCGGATATTCCTAAAGGAGTTCGGGGTGGCACCGCTGTGTTTCAGGCTCTTGGCACGTGTCTCCAGGGGACCTCCCCAGCCCCGCAGCAGCTCGTTTTTTCCAGTGTGGGGAGAATGTGTAGGATTTTTAGCCGCTAGCGCTCGCATCGCTCCCTTGACGCCCACCCCGCTCCCCCTGCGGCAGATGGATTGCTGCCGAGAGCTGCGGGCGGTTAGGACAGCCCTTGCTGGTGTGAGTACTCGCAGCCGTTAATTATGGCCTCATCGGATCCCCTCCTGCCCTCAGTCCTCACCGATGCTACCCGATAGCCCTTCCGTGGCCCTGGTGGTGCTCGTGGCTCGCAGTTTGAGAGGCGCCGACTTAGGTTATTGCCTCTAATGAACCGAGGGGGGCCAGTGTCCACGAGGGCTCGTTAAGGCAGGGGCAAGAATGCTTACGTGGTGTGAGGGACGACGTGCGGCGTTCTGCCCTCCGGGAGGTGCTCGCTGGGCAGCGCTCGGGTAAGCTGTTGAAAGAATTCCTTTTTTTACTGCGTTACTCTAATTTTAAAAGATGCTTTACTACTAAATCGTCAAGGCTTGTTGAATGGAATTGCTGGTTTAATGCTTCCAAAATGCATTTTCTCCGTTGGTTTATTATAATCGGTGAATAGGATCTTCAGTATTGCTAGAGTTTATCTTGGCGTACGATGAGTGACTCTGCAGTTTCGCTGTAGGTGCTGTTTCTCCGGCTCGCTTTGAGACGCGGCCCCCTGTCTTTCGGTGTTAATTGCCTTATTTCTTCACAAAAACCGCGCTAACGTAGATGGCCAGAAATCCGATGGGCGGCTGTACCACCGCGAGGCCGGTTCTTAAGCAAACGCGTAAAATGCCGTGTATTGGCTTGCGGTGAATCATCTTTTTTACCAAAACAGATACGATCACATTCTGAAGTGGGAGCTCTTCCAGCTGGCCGACCTGGACACGTACCAGGGGATGCTGAAGCTGCTCTTCATGAAGGAACTGGAACGGATCGTCAAGCTGTACGAAGCGTACCGGCAGGCCCTCCTCACCGAGCTGGAGCATCGCAAGCAGCGGCAGCAGTGGTATGCCCAGCAGCACGGCAAGAATTTTTAAGCTAACGACTCTTTTTTAGTAGACTTTTATGGGGACACGAAGCTTTAAAAGATTTTCACACTTAAAACTATGAAAAAAGTGCTTTTGTTGAAAAGGCAGCTTATTTTTGTTGATGTTGCACCTTTGTTATTATCCTCTTTAATATTTTTCTACATGTATTGTGTATTGTTTATAAAAATGAAAAACGTTTGTTAATCTTTTTCCATACAAGAACTAGTTTATTATTCTGAAAACCAGCGCGGAGTTTAATCAGAGACTTGATTCTGGTATCTTTTTCTAGCAGTCAGCTGCATTATTAAGAAGCTGACTATATATTTTTAAAGGGCAATAGATGCAACTATATGAAATGTCCCGGATTGAAAACATGTTTAAAATCCAAACGAGTATTCCCGTGTATTTCCCTCGGGACTTCTTACCCCTCTCTCCGGAGAGGTCTGCTCTTTGTTTACAGCTTTAATGTACCGAACACCGACGCCGTTACTTTTCCGTAACACCCAGTGCTGTAACCGGACAGAAGCCGATTTCACCAGTCCAAACCCAGCGCTTCAGGAAAGCGAAGGCTGAGTTGCCTTATTTTTTTTTTTTTACTTTTACGCCTTGCTACTTTAGATTTACTCCTAGTTTTCACAGAAATTAGAGGGGAAAGAGTTGTACCTTCTTAAAGACCAGGATCTCTAAGCAAACTTTCCACAGGTGTTTAAATGCGAGGGAAACTGCGTTTCGTTAAACGTGACCCCGTCCCGTGGGAAGGTGATGGTGTTGTCTGAGGGCTTACCGACCAGCTGCACCACGGAAAAAATCAGGGATGGAACCACGATTCCTTTCTTGGACGAGCTTTTGTCTCGTATGAAAGCCTCCGTACTTGGGGAAAATTTTCAGTTGTACAGTGGCCCCCTCCGCTATTTTCATTTGGTTCATTGATTGTCCTGAGATGTTATTTATGGATTCTTTTTAGTGCAATAAACACTGTTGCAGACAAAAAAATACATTTCTTGTAAATCCTATTAATTCAATAAAAATCATTTTGTTTCATGAATGAAGGGTCGTTCAACTAATTTTTTTGCCTTTTTTTTCGCACGAGGCCCAGGTGGAATAAAGCCGCTGTTGCGGCTGCGCCGTTCTCTGTAAAACCCGAGCCCTGCGAGCGCGCCGTGACCGCCCGAAGCGGTTACGGCTTGGCCCCAAGCGTCAGCTGCTGCGCCATAACGCATCGCGGTTCTTCGAGCGAGGGGGACGAGCGCGGCGGCCACAGGCTCTCGCGAGGGCTGCGGGCTCGGCGCCGGCCCTCGGCTGTGGCCTCGCTCCACTTCAGAAGCTTTTCCTCCGCTGTTGAAAGATGGAGCCTTTATTTTGCCTGGGACTTTACCTCACGGGCAGCAGGAGCAGACCGGAGGTCGCACCTGGGCGGGAGACAGCCCGGAGCGTTTCCAAAAATACCGACTTAGCAGTAAAACTCCCAATTCCGAAGGGCAAAAGGAAACCAAGGATGTAAAAGAAAACCCCGAGAGGAGAAGCTCTCGCCTCGTTAGTCAATAACCGCTTCCCGTGTAACCGGCTTCTTAGGAACCGAAAGCAACCTTTAATAGTCCTGACGACAAAAGAACTGTTGAACACACGTGCTATGCACCAGAATGAATATATATACAGAAATACAGTGCGACTTTCTCCAGTACATATACAAAGTGATACCTTGTGCAGCGGTTACGAACAGAAAAGGATGCTTTCCGTACAAGGTCGCTCACATACCGTAGCAGAAGTGCCCTTACAGTTTCCGATAAAGCAAGTTAATACGTTTTTAATTCTGTTTATGTAATTAAATAGTTAATTGAAGGAAAAACTTGGTTACATGTTATATCTTGTTCAAGTATCTGAAAATAAGTTGGCTTTTGAATAAGCTAGGGGCTGGAAGATTTTTAGTTGCGGTATCATGTCAGTTATGGTTTCTTCAGTGACTTCGTAACTAACGCAGGGGAAAAGAAGGCTCCATGACTTAGCAGGAAGTACGCTGGCAAGTACGAACTGAAAGCACTGTGTATTGGCGGCAGCACCACTATGTACATATTAACAAACCGAAAAACACGCCGACGTCTTCCCCTCGGACACCGTGCTGTGGAACGACCGCACCGAACCGCCTCTCGGGTGACTTGTTCTCCGCTCTCCCTCTTCCGCGGCAGGAGCTTGGGCTGGGTACGAGGACGGATACCGAACCCAGGCGGAGACGGGCCCGCGCCTGGCTCACACCTTCTTCCTCTCCGCGCCCTCGGCGGGCTCGGCTTTCTGCGCGGGGAAGGCGTGGTGGTACAAATGTCTGTGGGTCGCCGCCGCGCTGTACAGTTTGTACAAAGCCTGGGGAAGGAGAGAGCAGAGGGTTACGGCCCCAGCCCCGCCGCGCGCGCTCGCTGCTTTCGCCCTCCTGCTGCGGCGGCGGGCTCGCACGGGCCGCGGCATGCGGTTTGTCTTGTGCACCAACTCTTGGCTGTGCCAAGTGTCCGATGGGGGAAAGAATAACGATCACCTGTTTGCGAATTTTGTAAAGGTCTCTGCGGTGGGAGGAGCTGCGTTAAGGCGAGGCCTACCTGGAGCACGAGGAGGGCACCCGGGGGTTGGTTATTTTTCCTACAGGGTTCACGCACAGGGTGTAAATTTCTGCATCCGCGGCGTTTTGCTTTACGCCACCAGGCAGGTACATGTTGCGTCACACGGAGGGCTCTGCTATGCCATGGGTACTGCTTTGTCCAGATTATTTTTCTGCAGATGAATGAAGGGGTTTTTTTCCTTCTAATTTTACCATTTTCCATTTGTACCCAGGTGTGTTTTCCCGTCTGGCAGAAAAGCCTCTGCTCCTTCGCAAACAGCAGCAGCACAGCCCAATAACCGTGCGTGCCCGGTGCTGCCGCGCATCGGTGCGATCAGGCTGCCGCCTCAGAAGCGTCTTCACGGGGGGAAACCCCGGGAGCGGCCGCGGGACCGGGACCGGCGCGTGTTCCAAGCCGGCGCGGGCAGAGCCAACGTCGCAGCAGCCGCGGGGCCGAGGCGAGGCTCTGAGCCCGCAGGGCTGCGGCTGGCGCTGGCTCTGCAGGGACGGGCAAGCCCACCCTGTCCCCACCCCTCGGTGGCTTCGTTCTGGGTGCAAACGGCACCGGAGATGCCACGCTACGGGTCTGGTGGCAGAGGACTTGGTGTGAGCGGCTGCTACAGCTCTGACATTTCCCTTTCAGAGGAACTTAAGGGGAAAAAAACCAACCAAAGCCCCACCGGCTGCTGCCGGGGAGCCAGGATTAGCTCAGGACGGGGTGGGAGGAGGCAGGTGACCGGCAGGAAGCCGAAGGCTCGCAGGGCGACGTGTTCCTCGCGCGCTGAGTGAAGCAGGCGAGGCCGAAGCCGCGGCAAGGGACGGGGCGGGGGGAGAAGACGCCGGGGGTGTTTAAGGCGATGCGGAGCCCAGCCCAACCGGGCCCCTGGGCACGGAGGTGGGGCTCTGCCTGCCGGTGTTTTGGGAGTGTGGCGGCCTGGTGGAGGAGTCTTCACGCAGCTTCTCTGCATTTCTTTCTTGAAAATACGCTTTCAAATCCCACCTAAGCCACCCTGCAGCATCTCGTGCCACGCCAGGCTTTTATTCGTGCCTAACCAACTCGCAGAGCTGACTTCTACTTGCCAGGATCTGTTCAAGAGCTCATCGATAGCAAAGCCCACGGACCCAGAGGCCAGAAAGCTTTTAGCTGCTCGGCCTCGGTGGCACAGCGCGGTACCAAACCGGCCGGCCTGCGCTGGCCGCTGCGGGAAGGAACGGGTTGCTTTTTAACTACTTTTTTGGTTTTTAAATGGCCTTTTAGGCCCGTGAGAGCTGCTCCAGCTGGCTTTTAAGAGGAACTCCCCACGTAACCGAGTGGCTGAAAAGCGGGTGGACACGGACAGACGGAGCTGTCGGGCTTTGGCGACACGATGGAAGATGGAGCTGCCTGCAGTCGCGTGCCTCGGCCAGACTGGGCTGGCACCTGGCTACGACGCAGGACTGACGCACGTGCGCAGCGGTACAGACTGGTAGGGAAGCCTTTTTTTTTTGGTTTAATGAGATGCTTACAAGGCTTTGCCTAAACAAGGTTCCAGCCGCCCTCGGCGCAGGCCTGGTGAGCAGCTCAGCGTTGTGCCTCCCAGGTTCTGCGTTTGGCTTATTTGATCCGGTATGGGGTGTTTTTGCCCAAAACGCCACACGTGGCACTGCCAGCGGCACAGAGAGGCCTCGCCGAGGACAGGGGCTCCTCGGCTGCTGGGGCAGGAGCCCTGCCTGCGCAACGCCCGCACGGTTGGTGCTACAAAACAAACTGGTGTTTCGGTTTGACCTCTCAGCACAACAGGAAAATCCCCAAACAGAACTGATGGGAGAAAGGTGAAAAATCCCCATCATAACAAACGCGCTCCCCACCCAAATCTCTCCCCCACTCGGCTTCCAGCGCCCACGTTTAACCCCCTTCCCCAGGCAGCTGGAGCACAGGGAACAACCAGAGCCCAGCCACCGGCAAGCGTCCTGGTGCAGGGCCAGGATGCGGTCGCTGCCCAGAGCCCTCGCAGCCCCCCGTCCTCCGCAAGCCCAAAGTCGGCGACGCGGCTGAAACGCGCCTCTGGGTGCGAGAGGCTTTTCCCCGGGAGCCCGTGGCCCGGGCCCGTGGGAGCCGAGGGGTGTCACATGCGGAGAACAAGAGCCACTTACCTCATTCGTGCTTCCCTGGGGAGGCGTTGGGAAGGGGGAGACAGAAAAAGAAAGAAGAAAAGCATCTCTGTGTATCACGCACGCCCAGGGGAGCGCACGGTGCTCACGCCTCTGGCCGCAGCCGCTTGCTGGTGCCACCATGGCCGTGTGTTCCCAGGGGCTCGCCCCGCACGGGCTGCCCCTCTTGCAGGACCCCTCACAGCTCCGGCCACCCCTCCTGCAGCCGGTCCAGCCGCCACGGGACACCGAGTGCTCGCACGGGACAGAGCCGCGAGGGCTTTAACCCGCCCCGGGGCACTCGGGCACCGGCCCTGCGTATCGCGGCGGGCAGAGTCCCGCTGCCCACGCCCCGGTGCCTGCAGCAGGGCCAGTACCGCCCGCCTGCACAGTGCTGTCTCGGGAGAACTTTCCCTTCAGCTGGAAAGCTGTGCCGCGGGGCCAGGGAGCAGCTACAGGCACTTTAACCTCTTTATTTTTCCCCCAGCTGGGCAGGTTGCAAGCGGGCAGCGTCTCTGCCTTCCTGCTGGCTGCCTCCTGTTCTTGCTTAACCCCCCCCGCACTGGTTCCCGCTCAGGGATGGGCAAACGCTGCCCTTAAAGACACCAGCATCTCCCAGAGGCACCTGGGGAGGGTCCCCAGGCGCTGACCGCACTGCAGCGGGGTTTACTGCGGGTGCTCAGGCTGCCGGGGACAGGGCAGCCAGGATGAACCCCCCTGGGATGCAGGCAATGGGCCGCTCTTGCTCTCGAGCCACCTTATTTTAAAGGCAGCCCGGCTGAGCAACGCCGCTACCCGCCTCTGGGGTGAAGGAACTGAATAACAAACGCTTCATTTTTCCCCCCCCGAAGCTGCAGGTTTAGCTCCCGCTGCAGCTCTCTGCGCAGCAACGGGAAGCAGGCCAATGCGGTCATTCGATCAAAAACTCGCTGGTGGATAAAAAGCAGGGAAGGAGCAGGTAAAGCTGTTGGGAGCGGCCCTTCCCCCCTCGGAGCACTGCAGAAATGAAACCCACCACTGCGGCTGGTGGTTTCTGAGGGCCGAGCAAACAGCAAGCTCACCCCAGCTCTGCCATGGGAAGAGCTGGAAGCCGTCGCAGCCCTTTAAATGTTATTTCGGCACACGGGCCCGCGGCGGCCGGGGCCAAGCGGGGCAGTGGGAGCCTGCAGGGTCCAGGCCTTCCCCGGCGGCTCTGCGGTGGGGAGAGGAACGGGCTGCTGCCCAAGGGGAAACGGGAGGGACCCAGTGTTAAAAATACCGCGGCCGTGGGCTGCGAGATAACGCTGCCGGGGCCGGGCACCGCAACCGCGCTGCTTGGAAAGCGGGCAGAGTAATGCAGGGGGCGGGGGGGTGATTTCTCACTGTGACCATTTCTAGGATTTTAGAGGTGTTCTGTTTGACACGGGGGCCCAACCAAGACCTTCCCACGTTGTTTGGGAGAAAAAAAAGACTTTGAAAAAGAGCGGGTGAGACCGACTGACCCAGCACAGCTGCGGCTGTAACGGGAAAGCAGGGCCCAGTACCAAAACAGGCAGAGCCAAGACCTGGCCTCCGACTCCGGCAGACGGGGGAGAGCCAAAAATCCCTGCCCCGAACCAGGAGAGAGATACGGGTCTGTTGTTTTTGACATACACAGACGTGCACACAAAACCCACACCCGCCGGCTCTGAGAACAGCTCCCCGCTGGGACCCGGGGCAAAGCCGCCCCGTTCCCGCAAGGCCGGAGGCTCCACAGCCCAGCACTGGGTGATGGGTAAGACCAGAAGACAAAAAAGGCAGCACGCAATAGCTTGCTGTGAGTTGTCTCATCCCCGGCCCGGAGCTACGCGGCTTGTCTTTCGCACCGGGCAGGGTTCAGAGGCTCGAGCAGGGGAAGGGGGGGTTGGCAGGCAGCTCCAGCCTGGCTGCCCACGCCTGCTCTCCAACCCGTCTCGTACAGCCCACCCGTGCTACAACCACAGGGCAGTCCTACCCAGGCCCGTCTCCACTCCCTAAGACGTCTTCCCCTTACAATCGACTCCACAAACTGATCTGAAAACATTTCCTCTGTCCCTGCTTTCCCCATCTGGAAGGTCTAAGGAATGGCCTAAAGCTCGTTGTCCCGCTCTCTGAAGAAGACAGGGCACAGGTTTTCTCTCCCTGATCACAGCACGACCACCTCAAGCAGCTGGATCTGCCCAGGCAGGCCCAGCCGCAGCATCTACCAACCCTAAACGCAAAAGCCATTTCAAAGGGGAGGAAAAGCCCCAAGAAACTCAACGCTTAAGAACGGGGTGGGGGGTTTTGTGTTTGTTTTGTTTTAAATCAAAAGCTCTTTATCCTACCTGGTCCCACAACGCTGCGGCCACTTGGTCTATTACTGCGCCCAGTTCTCTGTACTCCCCAGAGTATCTGATATATGCCCAGGTACACAGTGTGATAAGTGTCAAGCCCATGATCATGTTGCACAGACTGGCTATGATGTCCAAGCCAATGAAGCCGGTCACTCCAGCTATCACGTAAGTGATGAAGATGACCACGAAGAGCGTGGCGGGGGTGCGGGCGGCGTGGAAGATGTTCTTGCTGTCGTTGTGCTTGATGTACTGGATGTAGAGCTCATCTATCTCGTTCTCCAGCTGCTGGAGGTAGCGACGGCTGAACTCCTCCCCACCCATCTTCTTCACCCCGCGAAAGAGCTTCACAGCCTCCTCCTTCAGCTCCATGTGCTTGGTCTGGAGGTCACTAGGCGCAAGGAAGGGCTTGTCCCCACCACAGACCTGCGTGGAAAACACAGGCCAGTCACTCCAGAAACCTCAGCACCCACAGCTCCTGTGCTCTGCCGTGCAAACCACTGGCATTCGGGCTCTACAGGCTCCTGTTTGGCACGGAGCACCAGATCCTGCAGGAAGACCTCCGTGACCGTGCTGTCCCTCGGGGACAGCTCTGCAAGATGCAGGTTAAAACGGCGCAGTGTCTGCACTGGGAAGCTGTGTCCCACAGCTCCCTCACTCAATTCACTTGCAGCCTAAGCCAGGAGCTCGGCCAACGCTGACGGCTGAGCTACACCGACTGGCAGGACCCTGAACCCCAGCATTTGTCAGTGCTGGAAACTCCACAGTGTTTTCCTTCTGCTTCAGAGCATGGACACACGAGTTCTAAGGCCGAGGGCAGCCCACAGGAGGTTTGGCCACGCAGCTGCGCACCCCTTTCCTGCCCACAGGCAGCAATCTCCCATACTGATGAACGGGGAGGGGGCCTGGAAGTGGCTGGAGACAGGCTGGGGCTGAGCTTTGCCTTAGAACATCACAACCATCCCCTCAGCGGAGCTGAGAGATGGGCTGACAGGGCAGGGCATAGCTGAAAAGCCAGTTATAATGACTTTATCCCCTAATTAGCACCAGCCGTAGCACGGGCTGGTTCTCCATGACTGTAGCAGAGACCCTCTTTGGGACCTGGTCGTGCAGCACTGTAACCAGCCCTGGCCAAGGCCACGCAGGACGTTTTCTACCAGGAACGCAGGCAGGGGGGTTCCCCAGGAGGACAGGGGAGCCAGGAGACGCGAGCGCTGTGAAACGACGTGCTCAGCACCACCTACCTCTTCCATTCGCCTGCTGTAGGTGTCTTTGGCAGTGGCAACTGCTGCTAAATTGTTGGCTTCTGCCGTGGCCTGCAAGAAGGGGAAAAGGGGTACAAAGTTCAGCTGCAGAAAGACAGGGTTAAGAAGTGTAATTGCAGGGAGTAGCGGCCACTGGCTGCCTGGGTACCCACGGGCCACACGCGTACACGGCCAGGACGTGTGCACGGTACCCTGGCGCACACGTACAGAATTAAACAGCTCCCTCGTCTTAGCCAAGCGTACTCTGGCCAATGCCAAATAAGATCATCCCGTATTTACACATCCAGTCTCCTCAGTCCCCCCAGGCAAAAGCCTGCATGAAGAGAGGATTCCTACCCTCCAAGCCAGAGCAACGAAAACTTTGGCTTCGGCTGTGGGAAACAGTAAGAAAACAGATAAAAGGCTCAGTCGTATGTAAACAGCTACAGCTGCAACCTCCCGCAAAGCCGGCTGGCTCAGCACAGAGCTGCAGCCCGGCAGCGCTGCCTGTGTGCGGGGCCACGTCGCCGCCGTGTGCGGCCCCCCGCGGCCCAAGACGATGCCATTTACCTGCGGAGGAATAATTACAGCTAAGCTGGCCGGCGCTGCGTGCACAGACAGCGAGTCACCACAGCCCGGCCGAGGTGCACGAGCCGTGCCACCACAACTGCTAAGCCGTGTCAGACTCGTGACTCCAAATACTTCCAAAAGGGCCGTTTCTCGGGTTGTTACACCACGGCACTTGAAATAAAATCACAGAAGACCCAATGCACTCCACTAGCTGGACACCTCTGACAATTAACTGGAAATGAATGGCGATTACGGTGCATGAATGCCTACCAGCTCACACTCACGTACCTGCAGCATTGACTTCGGGTGTGGCAGTTCTTCCCCTTGGTAGATCTTTATGTATGCCTGCAAACCAGCGCACAGACAATGAAATCACATTGCGTACGGCATTCACGAGCGACATGCAGACACCCCCACCCCGTCCCAGACACAGCTTTAACAGGATGTTAAAAGCACAGAAGAGGAAGACATTCCTGGCACAAGATGGCTTCAGTAGGGGCTGCTCTGTCAGAAGATGCTACGTAGCATGGCTCAAGGTTGACTCCTTGGGTGGCCTGGGTCACTCACTCAAGGCTCTCGCCCCACCACTTATGCTAAGTATCTCTACCATCAGATTTGCACCTACCTCCGTCCTTCAGTGAAGGAGAAGGAGCCAGAGTCAGGTAGCCCTGGAGAGTAGGTGGTGAGAATTACTCACTGATGTCTTGCATTAAAATGTCCCAGTAGTCATGACAACAAAAATAAGCTTTCTCCAAAGGCAATGGGAACACGGCCCTCAGCCCACCTCCCCCTGGTCCTCCGTTCTCCAGGGGAGGATAACAGCCCTGCCTACTTCTTGGGCCTACTGCGTGGTCAAATACACGACTGTGAGGTGTTTGCCTTCTGCAGCAACGAGACTCAGGACTATTAGCCAGACCGAGAACATTTCCTCCAGCCATCAAGCGCTGGCCTGCCTGCTGCTGCTTTCCCCTTTAATTACAGCAAAAGTGCAAGCGTGCCACCGATGAGTAAGCCCACTTTCTCTTAAATAATAATACCTTAAAATACTCCACAAGGCCTCGACAGGTGATATGGTTTCCATTGATCTCCTTAACGTCCAGGCTCTCGGGACTAAGCAGCCAAGGAATCAAAATCTTCAAGTTCTTGATGAACTCATCGTCTATTTCTGGAAACGAAACCCAAAGTCATCAGTACCAGCCCAATATCAGACTTGCGCTTCAGCGCACACGCACACGGAACGAGAGCAGGAGAGTCACGCCAGAGACACGGACACCCTGTAATTTAGTGATGGGAGCACTCAGAAATGATCGTGGCTCCAGGGAAGTTGCTACTTAACCCGCGGACAGAATACACAGCTGTGCATATATTCACAAACCAGCTTCATGGTCTCAAAAATACTTGCACAAACACAAATGTGACTGCATGGGAAAAAAAACAACCTGCTTTTGCTGATGATGCTGGTAACATGCATGCAACACCGATAGCCAGAGAGCAGCATCTTCTTGCCTAGACACGTACGCTCTTTGCAAACCGCGACCTTTAGTGTACAGGGCACAGACACATGCCGTGCCTTCCCTTTGCTCTGCTCCATGGCAGCCGTAGGGGAAATCTTCTGCCAGGGCTTAGGCTCTCTGGCTCTCATCCCTGCCACCTCCTGTGCCAGCAGGCAAGATTTTCTTGGTCCTCTATGAACCCATCTGTGATATTCTCATTGGAAAGCATTTTAAAGCTTTTGCAAAGCATTCGGCGCTTGGTACGGGTACCCTAAGGACTCCTGCGGGTGACCGTGCATTTCCATTGCGCCATCAGGCACCCTCGGTGCGGGTACCAGGAACGGGCACAACCTCTGCTCCTACCAGCCTGGCCCCTTTGCCGAAGCACCGGGCGCTGTCTGAGGGGTCCACGGGTGCTTGTGTCACCTCAACAGAGGCAGACTCATCTCCTAACAGCCATTCTGATGGCTTCATAGTGTCTGACATCCATTTATTGCCATTTAAATTAAACTGTTCAAGGCTAGAGACAAAAAAAACAATGCAACATCCAGGCACTGGTGAGGAGAGAGGGGAAGTTTCCCCACGTTTCTTCCATGAGAGCATAAAAAGCTGAGTACAGCTCTGAGGGAACAAGAAAAATGGTGTCAAGAAGCCGCCGCCATCTCCTGTGCCCGTTCAGCAGACACCACTCGTTCAGCACCACTCAGCACCTGAAAGTAAGGGGGGAACTAACAGAGATCAGCTCAGTTTCCATCAGCGCGCCTGCCCCCCACTGCCTCGCTGTCCTGCTTGCTGGTTAGCACGGAGTTTGCCAGAAGAACAAGACTGATCGCTAGGCAGGCAAAATCAGACAAAAAGTAACATCTTTCTGTCTGCTAATTTATTTTCAGTGGCTAATGGGCCACTTCATTGCTAAGACTGCAAGCTGTCTGTGACCAGCGACGCTGGTAAGCAGCTGGTTTGCAACAAACACCTAAAAAAACCCACAGCATGTGGCTCCTTTGAGGGTGGAGAACCTTACCATGGCTTTTTTTCCTTCCCCCCTTTTTTTTTTTACCTGTTGAACTAAGTCTGACCTGTAGGGAAACCACTGATCAGATAAGTCAGGAAGATTAAATATTCCTTGGAAAGCTTTTCAAAGTGACATAACGTTCCCTTGAGAGCACGTGTAACCGGCCTTCCACCCTCCGCAAGCACCAGCCTGCCTTCCAGCAACCGGTCTGCACCGCTCTGCATCTGTGCCGAATCGCAAGCGAGGCATAAGTGGTTAATCACAGGCTTAATACCACGTCCGTAAACCTCCCGTCCCAGCCCTGCCCTTCCCCGGTTGCCTATCATCAGCCAGCTGTCCTGACAGCGCACATCGCCGGTGGCTCCGAGACCTTTTCGGCCTCCCACATCTTTTTGGCCTCCACTTCTGTCTTAGGTTAAAAGCATCGAACAGGCAGCTGGTGGAGCTGGAAGAATGAGCCGAGCGTGTGTGTGTCGCTGGGAGGAGGATCCAACTCCTCTCCCAGGAGTTTTTTCATGGAAAATAGTTACAGAGGTTTCAGGAACCAGCAGGACAGTCTGCCAGGGCATCTAAGGTATCCACTTAAAAACCACGCCTTTGCCTTCGTACCTTTCAGTTTTCCATCGAAATTAGGGTTGGTGGCGACTTTCAGGCCCGGGTGAGGTAAGAGGAAGCAGGAGATTTTGGTGAAGCAGGAATGGATGTGCTTTCTGACATTCTGCAGCTCTTCATGCTGATTTCCCGAGACCTGCGAGAGACCAGTTTGGGGTCAGGGGGTTTCCTTCCGATGGGGACACCGGCTGACGCGGGGCCAGCGGTGCTGGCAGAAGCATGGGGCACTCCACGCTGTGGCTACTTGCAGGGGGAAGAGCGAGCCAGAAGGACGTCCCGTAGGGGTGCGCCGCATGAGGACAAAGACAAGGCTCCTCCAGCGACCAAGGGACTAGCCTATCTCTGATCACATGCCCTGGGGCATGTTATTATCCTTTGGAAAATGTGCGTGTCCGTGTATGACTGGAATACAAAAACATTTGGGATTTCCCACTAGGGCCTTTCTTGTCTCCCCTTTAATTAGGTCTCTCCACTACCAAATCACCCATGCATTTCCTGATTAATCCCAGCGGAGCCCTTGCCCATCAGTTTTACTGTACAACTACCTATTACTAAAACATCGTTCCTGGTCTCTAGGGAATCTGCTGACTCCCATCTCCGACGCCTCTCCCAGCTGCTCCCAGCAAGAGAGCCCCAGGGAGCCTGGGCTTGGGCAGAAGCCTAGCACGGGCAGCCTCAGCTCTCCACTGAACGTGGCAAGGAAATTCAGCCTCCTAAAATGCCTCTTCTGTGATTTTAAGGCACTGGGTAAGCGTGACCGTAACCAGCGTCCCTCTACACACCTAACAGCCGGCCACCCAGCTGAACCCTCACCGGTGCCAGTGCTGTGCACCCCGTTCCCTGCTCCCTGCCCAGGACTGCGCTCGCCAGCGCCGGCTGTCACCCAGACCAAGGTCTCGCCCTCGTGCCCTGCACCCTCTCCATCCACACAGGTGATGGCAGCGTTATCACCCCTGCATCACAGGCCAGATTTGCCCCTCCACTCCCCATCACCCACGCGCGTACCTCCAGGCTAGCACTACTCGTTAAACGCACCCAGGTCAGGAAGAACGCACCTTCAGCCGCTTCTCCAAAAATCTTGCGCCGCCATCAGATCCATAGGAAAATTCGTACGGGAAGCTCCAGTCACGAACAAGGAATATCAGGGACTAGAAAACAGACAGAAACACAATGGGGTCAGTGCCATACCTACTCCCCCGAGTCAAAGTTACCGGCTGCTCCAGCTCGGAAAAACTCATCTTTCAAGGGCATCGCTCTGTCGTTTGCTGCTAGTTACGGGATCGGGAGTGGCTACGCGAGACGTGTAATTCTGCCATACATTATCAAAAAGGGGTTCACAAGGGAGTTCAGGGCCTCCCTCCCCACTGCCACCGCTCGCAGCAGCCGATGGCGCTCAGCCGTCGGAGCC
Organism: Nipponia nippon; assembly: GCF_047370975.1. NCBI lineage: Eukaryota > Metazoa > Chordata > Aves > Pelecaniformes > Threskiornithidae > Nipponia > Nipponia nippon. Next base: position 29,088,624 of record NW_028262302.1, read on the forward strand.
TGCAGCGGTGGCAGGACCCCCCAGCACCCTCGCCCCCACCTTTGTGGATATTAGGATAAATTAAGTTGGATATTAGGAAAAACTTCTTCACCCAAAGGGCTGTCAGGCCCTGGCCCAGGCTGCCCGGGGCAGGGGCTGAGTCCCCATCCCTGGGGGGATTTAAAAGCCGGGGAGACGTGGTGCTGAGGGCCATGGTTTAGTGGTGGCCTTGGCAGTGCTGGGTTAACGGTTGGACTCGATGATCTTAAGGGTCTCTTCCAACCTAAACGATTCTGTGATTCTATGATTCATGCCGCCACAAGCCCTGAGCCTCTGCCCGGCTCCAGCAGCAACTCACGCCTTTACTGGTGGAAATACCCCTCTGTGCAGGGCCAGCCCAGCGTGGCGCTGAGACCGCGCAGACTCGCTGCATGTGTGGCTGCGTCCTACACGGGGGACGGGGGAGCAAACCCCGGACCGCTGTACAGGTTTGCTGGGCGGCAGTTTAATTCCTTAGCTTGAAAAATAGCTTCAATCATTTAAACTGCAGAACAAGAAAAGAGATTTTTGCTAACCAGGACAAAAGGCAACAAGCTCCCTAATTCCAGCCACATTTAGTTCCCTCCTATGGGAATTTTACAGGCTCATTTTTTCAGCCTTTTTCACTGGGCAGCCTTCCAGACAGACTTTTAATGAGAAGCAGATGCAGGATAACGAGGGTGAATAAGAAATCACTGGCTTTTGTAATCTTTATTGAGGCATTCAAAGTTCCTATGCAATAAATAAATAAATACCAGTATGGTCAACTTCTCATCTTTTTAAAAAAAAAAAAAAAAGTTTTCAGAAAAAATCCCATCTCCAGTGTCTCATCTGTGCAAGGGACCTCGGTCCCACGTAACGAATGCATGGTTTGGAGGGGGAAGCCCTGACCGCCGCAGCCCAGGAGGGCCTGGCAGGGGTGCCGGGGTTTCTCTCATGCACATGAATAAGCAGGTCAGCGAGCGGAATCCATTTCATTGGAATTTCCCTAAAAATTGTCTATGTTTAGAACAAAGATTAAGGAGAGGGAGGGAAAATATTTCCCCTCCTTGTTTCTCTTGCATAAAACATCGGGAAAGGGGAAAAAAAAAAAAAAAAAGAGAGAAGAGTTGGCCCTTCCTAACTGCACGACAAGCCGCAGCAACTGCACCCAGTTAGCTGTTTCAGGACACGCTGTTCTTTCTAAGACTGCGAGATGCTTAGGGGACATGTCCATGTTTAGGACTTTTCCACGAACACATTCTGCATGTCTTGCACTGTTTGACGCGGGAATTATTTTCCTTCTTCTTAAGCTTAAGCAAAATTGCTGTCTTCACCGTGCCTCCTACCCATCCTCAGCCCCTCCAGCCCAGCAAACGGCCAGGCGCCACGCGCAGCCTTCGCCGAGGCATGGCGAGCGGGACCGGCACCTGGCGAGGGCGCACGGGGCCGCGCGGGCCGTTACGCTTCAGCGCAAGCGTGAGGACACACCGCGGAGAGGAGGGAGCCAAAGGGAAATGTTAATTTTCCACTGCCAAGCATTCCTTCCCTTCCAGCAGGATCAACGTAACTGCCTCCCTATCGACACTTTCCGTGCTCTCCCTGCTTGGCAGCATTTTCCTATAGGAGCTGTTTTCCAACGCCTCCTTTACAAATTTGTATATTTTAAGGACAAAAGAGGTTCAGCTTGTTTGACTTACAGGCCCGGAACCTCACCCAAGAAACTCAAGCTGTAGACCCTCTTCTGCAAAGAGAGCTGTCTCGGTTTAAAGCCTGCAGCCACCAGAGAAGCCCCTGCACCTCTCGTCCAGCCACCCTAAGCATTAGATTGCCCCCTCATTAACAGCGTCCTGCTCGCGGCCGGTCTGATTTTGTCCAGCCTCAGCTGCAGGCACCGAGCTGCAGGCTGCCTCGTCCTCCTCACTGGAAAAGCAGTTTATTTACCATCGCCCTTCTGCTTCCTAATCAAAACGCTTGGCTGTCTTTAAAAAACGCGCTTTGCAGGAGCAAGCCCGCTTTGCGATGGGGGCAGGAGATCTCCATTGCTCACCCGGCCACATCACCACCGATCCTGCTCCCAAATTTCATCCCACCCGCAAGGGTTACCAGCGGTCGTTTGATATTTTTCCCCAGATCGTGAATGCAGATGACAGTGAATCAGAGAGACCCTGGGGGGAGCCCCAAGGAAACACTTCTGAAGGATGATGATTCCCTATTAAAATTAGTTCAGCGTGCTTTTATCAGTTAATGAGTTTTTAATCCATTTACAATGGATTAAAATAGACAACGCTGACTGGGTACGTTGTTCACTTGCTTTTAATCAGCATGGTAGGGAGATAAAGCTTACAGAAGGCAAGGCATCATGGTGATAGTTACCTTTATCAGCCCAACCCGTGGTCTTTTAAAAATTGATAATGGGAGTGTTTGACAAGACTTGCTAGCCGCAAAACTGTGTGACTCGACAGCAATTACGGTCTTTGGTAAAATCAGAGCCTATTATCCAGTCCTAATGACTTAAGCATATTTAAGTTTCCCCTTACAGCCTCCTTTTTACTGATGGAGTAGGAAATAATTCACTTTCACTGAAGTATTTGGCTACATTATCCTGATGATAGTTTTTAAATAAGGAACAGGAATATTTATTTAATGTCTGGCTTTTTTCTGTACCACGTTACAATTTTCTCCTAGCTCTTGCTACGACAGGTCATGTATTTTTACTGGTAGCTTTCACATCCTTTATCAGTCATCTGCCCATGCCAGCATTCAATATACCCTCGAAGCTCCCCAAAATCTCAATTTATCCATTTGCTGTATTTTTTAACCTTTCAATTTTATTTCCACTTTCTGACCACAGACACCCTACAAACCCCTTAAGCCTTCCAGGATGGTGGTGAGGACGGCAACTCTCTTTTTATGTTGGAAGGCAAAAGTAAAAGAACCATAACCCATTCCCAATTACTATTTGCATTTTTACAGCATGGTTTGCTCTCTGCTCTTTTCCACTTTGGGAAGCTCACAAACCCCCATCCAGCCACCACCTAACCGACTGTGGATGCCAGCTGGAAGCTGGACTAAGCCATTGGGACTACCAAAGAGCATCTGGTTAAAGGAACAACTCGTACAGGATAAGGCCAGAGCCCCACAGAAGGTGATTTCCCTCTATTTACCACCCCGATCATGCAACGAGCCCTGCAGCTCCGCCGCGGCGCGAGGACGCCTGGGGACCTCACAGCATGGCTCCCTCCATCCCCTTCAGCCCCGCTCCCTGCCTCACACCTGGACCTGCAGACCCCCGAAAGCTTCGAAACCTCTTCTACCACCTTCCCGGCCTCCCAGGTGCACAGGATTCGGTGCAGCCGTAATCAAAGCCATACGAAATCATTACTTGATCTATTAAAGGAGCGGAGCTTTAGTGAGCTGCCGCAGCCGTGCCATGGGCTCCTGCTGCCCCCCTACCTTCTGCTGTGTCTCTTTTTGTTCATATTCGCTTTCCTGCGGGAAGGGGCTGTCACAGCCCGCCGTCCTCCCAGCGGCTCACAGCTCTGGCATCCAGAGCAAGCTCTTGTCTGCCCGACGCTCTCCCTTTTTTGAACGCCAGCTTTTCACAGGTTGGGAAGCAGCAGGGTAAACAGATGTCCCTTATTTGAAGTTAAAACCCCACTTAAACCGAGCCTTCCCACAGCTCTGCTGTCACTGGCGAGAGCTCTGAGCTAATCCTCATCCTTGCATTTTGCCAGGAGCAGGGATTCCCGGGGCAGGGGGGTTCAAACCTCTCAGAGCGAAGGCTGGGCAGAGCCCCTGGGGAAACAGCGTGACAAACCTGCTGCAAAACCTGCCTGCTCTCCAAGCCTGGCAGGACATCTGGCAGGGCAGGGCAGAGCTCTCGGGATGGCAAGGGTTCAGAGAGGAAAGAAAGAGGGATGTTGGATGTATTTGGAAGCTTCTTTGGGGGCAAGGAAGCACAAAGCCTTTCCTTTGTGCAGCTGAGCCAGTCCCCAGGCATCCCCATCTCCTCCCCATCCTACAAACAGCAGTGACACCTCGTGGCAAAGCCAACCAGCTCAGGGCCAAGCCACCTCCGGCAGAAGGGACGTGTGCTGGCCAGGACCCTCGGACTCACCTGGAAAGGTTTCAAGAATGTCTCCTCCATGGCCAGCCGGCCGTACTCGGTGAAAAGCTGGAAGGAGAAGCAAAGAACAGGACTGTTAGCTTGTCCGTCTGCACGGCCAGGCAGATGGCCATGGGCCACAGGCACAGCAGCACGGGCCAGTTGTTGACTCGGGGCTAACAGCACCATTTGCGGAGCTGGAACAGAAACTGGCTGGCTGTGTGCTTTCGGTTCACATCTGAGAGGTACAGGGAGCTGTTACAGACAGTCACCGTCCTGAGCCCTCACGTGAAAGATCTCGGCCTGGAATTTTTGGCTGCCAAATCTGTGAAAAATGGCTCAAATCAACTGCTTGCTGTTGCTTTCATACCAACCAGAAATTTCACGTTGTACGGGGGACTGCTGGAGCCCCGCTCTCTTCAAACACTCCAAGAAGAAGCGGAAATGAATTCAGAAATAAGTACTTTCCCTGCAAACCCCCACTGTGCAAAGACTGTAAGATCAGCCTACCAGCAAGATTTGAAGGCTCTCCAGTCTCTCTGGACTGTAATTTCTAACTGAAGGCACAATAATGTTTTTCACAGATGCCTAAAAATGGGTCAACATGTTAAACAATAATGGCTTAAAATCCAAACTGAAAGATCAGAGTTGCATTGGATAAGTTGAATGTTAAAAAGGCATTATTGTTAAAAATATTCACTGACTGAAACGATACAAAATTCTTCAAATGCCAATTTTTCCAGCTGGACTTTTGCTTTTCTTTCCTTTTTCTTAAGCTCCTGGAAAAACCTACCTAATCAATCTATCAACCACCTAAACAGAAGAGAAAGCTAGGGGTAATACCGACAAAGGGTCAGGACATGTGTGCCACAAAAAGCCAATTAATTAGCTGCTTGTCTCCAGCAGTCAGGGCTGTCATTACCCTTAGGGGTCACCTGTATTGAGCCAGTACCAGATGTCAATACCCAAGCTTATAAACAGCTACCCAATTTCTTTGGGCTTCTCCTAACAATCCAAAGATCCTGTCCTACAGCATGAACAGTGCAACTTCCACCTTCAGCTTCCCCATCGCTTAAGTCAAAGGAGCACTTTTACTGCCCCTACTCATGGAGCAGTGGACAGACGCCTGGAGCAGCAGGAGTACAGCCAATACATGGTTAACTACCCTGGATCTCTCCCCATTACCAGTCACTTCAGCTCCTTGCTGCAAGGCATTGCGTGTATCCAGCCCCATGGGTAAGTCCTGGCCTCTGATGGGTCTCTGCTCCCCAAGGAACCCCAGTATAATCCCATGGAAGGACACACAGGCCAGCGTGAGCTGTATCCAAACTGTTCCTGGCAGACCTGTGATGGGTGCTCCACACCGAGACAGTCTGTGATGGGTACTCTACCCTACACAGTCTGTTTGATGTTCCTCTAACCTCACCATTAGAAAGTCAACCCTCTCCGGCTGCAGCACCACCCATGACAACTGGTCCCGTGCACTGTGGACATAAGAAGAGATACTGCCCTCCACTTTGCAGCGGCCTCATACACAGCTGAAGACCGTCACCACCTCCTCTCTCGGCCACTTTTGTCTTAACAGCCTTGGTTCTTTCAGCCTCCCCATGCCCTCCGGCCACCCGCTGCAGCACGAAGCACAGCCGTGGGCCATTTCCAGCTCCAGAGGCGGTCAGCCTTGAGGAATGCTTGTGTCCCAGAGACAGGAACAGTCCCTCCCAGTGAGTGTCCCACTGACTGCCCTGCCAAAGGACCCAGGCCCCCAAGAAGCCACGCTACGAGAGCGTAGGCAAGACAGGTTTCAACCCAAGTGACTGTTCCTCTGTGCCCATGAACCAATATGAGAGCTGGGGAACTGAAAAGGCCTTTTGTGGCTCTAAATGCAAAAGTGCCTTTCCAGAGCAACACGGCTTGCAAGTGCAGAGCATAATCCAGGCAGCCCCAGTGCTGCGGAGCAGCAGGGACAAGGGTCTTACCTGCAAGTGCTGCAGATCATCCTCCTGCACGTTCTGGGACAAGTTATAAACCTGCGATTTAAAAACAAAAACTTCAGAGCACTCAGAATGGCCTGCCCTTCAGGCCAACATGTGGGTCAGTGTGGTTAAAGCCTACAACATTACCATGGAGACACACCGTGGTGCTGGTACAAGACAGGCCGCAAGCGCAGCTGTACTGCTGGACAGACTCACTGTCAGACAGACAGGCACTGCTGCTCCCTGTGCAGCAAAACACTCCATCATGGGAGCACCAGGGGCTGTCATGCCCCAGCCTGCAAGCCTGTCAGGTCCAAATAATGTTCCTTCTTCTCCGTTTTTATGATGGGCTGAGCTCTGTACCAAGACACAGCTTCCATCCCGTTCACGCTGTCCTCCAAGAGCAAAGCACGATGGTGGGACGGGGAGCCCTAACAGGCTGTGCAGTTACCGGTGTGTGAACACCTCCAGCCCAGAGGTTTCTCGAGCAGCGCTGAGACAAAAGCACACACAGCTCCCCAGACCAAGGTCCTTTCCTCTTTGGTAGCTGGAAGCAAAGGGGTGCACCTGCTGCTGGCCCTGCTCTTGGGGTGAGATGAGGAGATGAGACTGTTCCCTGTGATGATGGAGTCGTGTGTGAATCCTGCACTCAGTGCAGCCAACACGATGGCCTTTGTCTCTCCCACCAAAGGCCCTGGCTAGCTGCTGTGTTAGGCTGGTGCCAAGCTACCGGGTCTTTGCCACCGCCTTGTAGGAAGTGATTCCTGGAGACGTCCCCCTTCTTACCTGTATCGAGCTGATCATTGTGCTAAGGGCAAACACGGTGGCCGAATCCCGCAGGGTGGACTGGCTGTCAAAGGTGCCCTGAGTGTCCATCAGCAACACTGCAACCTGAGAGGCAGAAAGCTCCACGTCAGCTTGGGTGCACCCGTTCAGCATCAGCATCCAAGCAAAATCACTCTCAAATGCCAAAAGGATGTGTGGGGGGTGAATGTCAGCTGCATTACTGCGCTGGGAATCTCACTGCTTCTGCCTCAGGCTTGTAACTGGTGGAGGACCAAGGAAAAGAGCAGCCCCAGTCACTCTTGACAGCGCGATGACTCCAGCAGGCAGCGAAATTAATGCTATGCAACGCAGAGGAGGCAACTGCTTTGCTCCTCAAAGACTTGCTGTCAGCACGGATGGGTCTTTTCCTGAGTCTGCACTAGCGTCATGTCACAGAAGCCAAACACGGCAGCGTATCGCACCTCCTTAACCCAAAACACAGTCAGCCGGTATTAGAAATCACACCGTGAATAATTCAGTGTCACTTTGGTGTTGGGCTCTTCATTAAACAGCAGATGAATGCAAATATTCCTGGCTATAAGTTGAATTTGCAGGATGCCCCAAAATCCAGTTTGCATTGTATTTGACTACCCCGAATGAAGACACTCCATTTTACAGCAACTGCTCCAGGCAAGGGGAGTAGTTTGCAAGGACCTCAGATTCAAGATCCCTGGGAATAGCAGAGAAATAAACTCTGGGATGCCCAGAGTTAGAGGGACGCCTAGACAGTGTATCAGGGACACCTAGACATCATATCAACTCGTTGCATTAAACCCATTCATGCTAAATTAGGAATACGGTATTGAAGACCTTCTTTAAACTTGCACAGGCATTTGAGCCACCTAAGACAAGGCAGGAAAGGCTCACAAAAGCTGGAAGAGAAAAATGAGCTGACCAGTAACAGACAGCTATGCAAGAGAGAAGCACACACCTTTTTACCATCGGGCTTGTCCACCAGGAAAACCTCGCTCCATATCTGAATGCCGGTCGTCTCCCGCTCAGACCCTCCTCTCCAGGAGAAACCAGTCAGAGGCTCGTTGTAATCTCCAACCCAGTCCACCGCTTCCTGCAGGGAGGAACAGAAGTCGCTGGAGTTCTCATCTCACTTTCGTTTTACACTTTTCCTCTGTGCTGCCTCCACCCCAGTGCTGGAGGGGGGCAGACCCTGTAAGAGAGGTTTCCTACAGGGCAGCAAATGCGAACATCTCTGCTCCAAAGTCAAGAGTCCACTAGAGACCCACTGGTGCACAGGGCTGTGGAAGGATCTGCTCTATTTTATTTTGTGAAGCCCGTGCTAACGAGAGGCTTGAGCATTCCTAGAGCACCAAGCCAGTGTTCTGTCCAGCTCACCCCTGGGCGGTACGCTGGAGCAATGAGCAGCAGCACCAAACCTCTGGGAAGAGCCACCTGAGCTGGAGCCTTACCTTATTGTACATGTACCGCAGCATGAAGTCCATCAGGAATGATTTTCCTTTTCTAAAAGCTCCAGCAACGGACACAGCCACAACCTCTTTATCTCTGACAGCCTCTGAGAGGAGGATGCGGTTCAGTGCAGCTTCATCCAGTTCAAAGGAATGGTCATCTTTGACAATGAGGACTTGCACTGGTCCTGCCTTCCTCACGGACTCCTCCTCCTCTGAGCTCCACTCGTAAGTCTTCTCTGCAAAACTACCTGCGCAAACAAGTAAAACAAGAGCTGTCAGGTTCCTTGTTTTGCAGTGTGCAGAACCACAGGCAGCAGGGCTGGACAGGGTGGTAACAGGCCAGCTAGCCCCGAACAGCATCGTTCAGAGCAGATGTCTGTTGAACTTGTCCTCAGACACCTCGATAGAGACTCCATGCCACTTTGGGGCCATCTGTCCGCGTGCTCCCGGCAGGCAGAGAGTTCCCTGCTGGAATCTCCCTTGACAAAACACACGCATTACTTTTTGTCCTACGAGAGCTGACATGGAGAACAGATCACTCTCTTCCTGCCTGCAACAACTTCTTACATACACAAAGACTGCCATAACACCTCCCTTAGCTTTTTCTCTGCTAGAAAAGAAAAGACCAGGCTCCCCAATCATCCCTTGCTACCACGTCATCTGGGCATCTGACGGCTCTCCTCTGGACACTCCCCACCAGGTCCTTCCTGAAGGCTGTCTCCAAAATGGATGCAGCGTTCAAGCTGAGGTGTCTCAGTACCTCATGTCTCTATCAAAGGCCTTTATGCATCCTGTGCGACTGCTGTTTCTGTAGCAACAGCAGAGTCCTGCTCCATCTGCAGTCTGCACTAATGCTCCAAGTGTCGTCTGCTGCTTCTGCCATCGACCTCATCGACAGCCTCCCCCGAGACAGCCCCAGCAGGAACCAGGCCACGAAGCCACGTGCCCAGCCTGACAAAAGCCACGTCTTCACTCCCAAGTGGAAAGCATACGCAAAGCACAGGCACTGCTCGCTTTCCCACTTGGAAATGGCAAGGTTCCCTGCGGAGCTGCTCCCCGGCACAGAGGCGAGGCTGTGTAGCATTCATACGGCCTTACGAGAGCCTCACCTCCCCGCCGGGACAGGGGAGAAGTGACAAGCACGATGCTGCAGCAGGAGCCTTTGGAGGGGATGGGCAGGGTCCCAGCGTTCGGTCGCCATCCACGCTCGGCGAGGGCAGTGTGCCAGAGAGACACGTATCACCCGCACGACGCTCCCGGCCAAGGCAGCTGAGATGGTTACAGCTTTTAACGGCCTCACGGTCCGTTTGGGCTGCTCCGCGTACCTGCCACAATACGGGAGACGGACGCGTTTTAAGACCCGCCATCCACAGACACCGCAGCCCCGGGGTTTGCAAAGAGCAGGCAAGCTCCAGTAATTTTCCTTTCGTTGTCTCCAAACTTCCCAGTATGGGAAAGAGATGCCGAAGGTGATTAATCATGCCAGTCAGCTCACCTACAGCCACGTGAAAGCTCCTCGCCAGCAGGGAAGGGAGCATGGGATGGAAAGTTCCCCCACATTTCTACAAAAACTTCCCGGTTCCTTGGCTCAGGCTGCAAGTTTGCCAAGACAGTAGCCTGAAGTTAAAACTCCTCGGTCTGTGTTTCAGACCCTGACCTCGAGGACCCAGTTTTCAGTCAGTTCTAGCTGTTTCAAAGCACAAGGACTATGTGTGCACATGCTAAAAGGCAAGCTATAAATACCAAGAGGAATAGGGTTTGCTCATTCTGGGCCTCTTTATAACAAAGCCCCCAGCAGCAACTTCATATTTTAAATAACAGCAGTGTTTTTGTACGAGTTTCTGATTTCCTATGATCCTGCAACCAAATATCAGGATCATTAAGCCTGGTTGCTAGGGGATTTCTGGTGGCTCTCGGACATATACTACAAGCTTTCTTTGCTCACAGTTGCAAGACAAAGATCTTTTCTTCCCGATGCTTGGAGGTTTTTTAGCAAAACAAAAGTCCCAAATGCTCTGAAAAGCTAGATTCTCCACCAGACTGCAGCAGCTGGGGACCAGCAGCACCAAACTCCCTTCCGACACCAGCCCCTGCCCCGTCTCACTGCCTAGGGGCCTCCAGGAAAAAAAAAAACCCGTCCCATTTTCACATACACGGACCCAGGATCCAGGCACACATCGCCAAATGACTTGAAAAATGAAGGCTTCTGAGAGCAGTCAGTCCTCTTGCTGCGCACACCAAACACCGTTTCCAGCATTAAGATCTTCCCAACATGTAGGTATGGACGGATGCCAAAGGGCCACAGGCTCGCGTGCTCTTTTTAAGCACTGCCATGCTGCAAGTGCCATATAAAGCCTATGATAGGAAATATCTCCTCTCCCGTGGTGCTTCCCAACGCCCTGCTCAGCCAACTGAGTCCCATTTTTTTTTTCTTTTTACAGCTGCACAGTAAGGACAGTGGAGAGATCCTTGTATAGGATGTGACTCAGTGCAGGTAAAAAAATTTGTAAATAGAATGAAATCGAAACATTTCTGACTCTAGCCAAGCCATCGGGGGTGCAGGTGAAGTAGCTGTGCCACCTCCCCAGACCAGACAAGTCCAACCTCCTGGCACGGAGACAGAGGGCGAGGGGGACCAGCGTTTTACCCATCCCACGCTAGCAGTAATGGGAGCTGCGGCCAGAGAGCCCAGCCGGGTACCAAGATGGGCACAAACCCTGCCGTCTGCGGGCTTCCAGCCCAGGGAAAGGCAGCACGGATGCCCCCAGCTCAGACAGGACTGCCAGTCCTGGTCGAGGATCCGAGCACCGTGACAGGGGACTGAGGGGAGTCCCTCCCAGCCTGCTACCAGAGGGATGGTCGGTGCCAGATTCCCTCTCCTGCCGCTGCTGGTGGCTGGACAGGATCTCCCAGGTCTTCCTCTCCCTCCAGTTCAGCTGCTGGGAAGAGCAACAACCAGCACGGAGGAGAAGAGATTGTGTTGTCCCTTCGAAACATCAGAATTTGTAAGGAGCACCTTTTTTTTAGCAGATATTGACAGATTTTGGGAGAACGTCTCTGGACACAGGTAACAGCCCAAAGCGGCTGTGGTCTCCTAGGGGACGTCCTTGCTTCCATCACCTGAACACCAGGAAAGCCAGGCTGTTTGCACAACACAGGGGCAAAATACAAAGTATTATGAGCAGGATATTTTGATTTCCCAGTTCACTGGAGATATTAAGCAGGTCTCTGAACTAATTTCAGCCCCGTTATCTCTGCTTCTTTCATGTATGTCACCTGCAGACAAAACCCTATCTTTCATATTTATTTCCATGTGATGAAACTTCCATGTTCTGTTTATTAGATTATCTGCCATACTGGAGAGCCAGCGATTATTTTAGAAGATGGCTGTGCACTACTGGAAATCAATTATTTTAATTGGTCTTTTCGGCATAAATTAGTTACCTGCTTTGAAGGAAGTTGTACCTGGCAATGGCAAAACATCATCCGGCCAAAAGGGAAAGGAAGGAGAGCTAAGCTTTCCTAAACACACTCTTGTTTTTACTCATTTTCTAACTTGACTCCTCCTTTCTGTCGGCTCTCTCCCAGCGCCTTGCAATTACATCAATTCTCAAGCTGCTCGTTCAGAAATTGCCAGGATACAGTTCCGTTTCCCCATTTCATAACAGCTCATTTCCATGACTCTAAAGCAGGGTGGGATCCACATCTCTTTTCCATATGGTGATTCCAAGTGGAAAGGTGAAGGAGATCAGAATTTGCGTTCATACTTACTGGGCTGTCAGACAGCAGCAAGGAAACGGCCCAATTCACGCAGACAGCCCCATAACACAGGACGTACAGCTCACTTTATTAGAGTCTAAGGAAAAAATACAGCATTCTTCAACTGCTCTAGGACTTATTTTGGTTGAAATTAAATAAATTAAAACAGCATATTTCACTCTGTGCCTGTGTATGGACTGACAGCCGATGTCTCATGTATTTAAGCTCCTACAGAAGAATACATTAGGTAAATTATATGTCACTAACTATGCAACGTACCTTCGATGAGTGCTTGCTTAAGTCTGTTCTTCCTTAGCTATGGAAGAACAGGTCACAGAAACACTGACTGCTTTCCAGAGACCAACTAATAAAGTCAGCTTTTTCCTTAAATGAGTTTGCACAATAAATACATTTCATTCCAGAGAACAAAATGCAGCCATGACCCATGGCATCATCTGTGCAAACACAGGCTGCCTAACCAGACCCTGAGAAAGCCAATTTGCCAGCCCTGCTCTTGGGCTCTCTTGGATCCCAGGAGCCCAACCTATCCAAGCGCTGCCCATGAAAAGCAGGGGCTGCAGCCTGGGCCCCGATCCCCCCCTAAAACACACATATGTCATACAGGCTATTCTGAGGGTATTTGAACCAAGTTATTTTACTGTGTGCAAAAACAGAAACTACCAAGGAGAACAAATAGAGGTTTGATGGGAAGCCTTAACTTGTTGTTATTTCCCTGGAATGGGGCATCCCTACATCGACCGGGTTAGGTGGCTTATCAGCAGCCCTCTAGGGATTAATTCAATCAGCAGCGATAGCCGTGCGGATCCTTTTTGACGCTGTGTTCACCCCGGCTGTTTACATTACAAATGTATCACAGTGCCACCGACGATACCATGAGCCAAGCGCTGAACAGACCTTATAGTCAGGCTTGATCCCTCTGCACATTCTCCAGGGAGCTTCAGCTTCCAGGAAGCTTATCTGCCCTCCGCAAATGGCACTGGCAAAGAAAGACATCTCTCTCCAAGCTGCAGTCTCCCTTGCACTTATCACATTCGGCACGGCTGCCTCTGTGACATGAGTTTTGCTTGCTCTGTTCATGCTGAACTACCTCCGCTGCACGACAAGCCGCCAACGATCATCAGCAAGGCTGTGAGGAGGCTGGGAAAGGCAGCATCGCTTTGAGCATGCACCAGGCACCCTCTCCTCCTCTCTGAGACAGGCTTGCGCAGAGCTCTGCATCTTATCCAGCTAATCGGGGAAAAACAAGAAACAAAGCATTGAAGCAAAGCATATATACTGGACAGGAGGGGATGTGGTAGAGCAATAGCCTGTATCGATCCTGCACAAAGGATCAGATGGGATGCTGCACAAAGGATGCATGGCAGGGCACAGCTGCATCTCGAAGCGCCGAGACTGCCGCGGGAGCCTGGCCTGGCCAGCTATGAGTTAGCAAATTCCCTCAGCGCAGAGCTGCCATAAGGTGTCTAGACCGAGCTGCTCCTGGGAGACGGTGTCTTCGAGAGGACGAAGCAGGGAAGCCTGGCTGGGTAAAGCCCTCTCTTACACCCATCAGGGCTCTGCAGCCTTGCCTGCGCCGCGCTCCCAGATTTCCTAGCCAGCAGGTCAGAAAGCTTCCCCAGCGGGGTTTAACAACACACGCACGTTCACCTCCCCTTTCTATATCCTACCTGCTCTCCTACCCCCAGGGCACGGCTGACTACACGGCCACACAGCCCTCCCTCCACCCTGCTCACACCTCTGCTGGCATTTGTGACACCCCCACGGAGTCAGAGGGACCCCGGGACCCGGGGAGGGGAAACGCCTGGCGCTAGCCATCAGTAACACTCACTGGCCAGAGCCACCGAGCCCCTCTGAAGCCGCACACGTACCTCCCTCAGACCCCAGCCTTGCTCACTGCCTCCTTACACGTGGGGCTGGTGGTGTGGGAAATGCAGCAGTGAGCGGGACGGCAGAGCCAGACCCTCTCGTGCCCAGCTGGGAAATCACTTACACCTCCCCAGACTGGATGTACAGGCGCAATCGCAGCTCTGTCACGAACCAAGGTGCAAAGCAGGCTCTTGATTTCTGTGGAAATGATGGGTAAATGACAGAGCCCGTGATGAACATCTCCACCCAGGGAGCTGCAGGGCATCGCTTAGAAACAGGTGAAGAAAACTGTCATGTAAAAAACTAGCCCTGGCCTTCAACAATCAATGGCAGGTAAAAGGCCATGCTTGGTAGTCATCTGGGGTCTCGCTTTGAGGTCCCAAGCTACCCTCTCCAAAGCCAGGGCGAACTCTTATAACCCAGCAGGGTTAACACCTCTGCCCAATGCAATCCGCACTCCCACGTGCTGTTGGCGAGCACCCCACATCTCCGCACCCCGGGATGCTTGCAGCAGGGAACCAAGCAGGGTGGCTAATGCTGCCAGGCTTGCTGCTCACCCTCTGCTTTTTTTGGAGCTGTGGTAAGATGTAGAGCGCACCTTCTTCCCGCCAGCCCTGAGTCATCCAGCTGGCAGCACAGCAGCTTCAGCTAGAGCGTGGCCAACTCAGCCCCTTTTCCCTTTGGCAGACGAAACAAGGAGATGAATGATTATGCTGATAACACGAGTGGTTTGGGACGTTCCTCCCTAAAAGACTGCTGACAGAAACAAGAGCTTCGATGATTACTGGCCACCAAACCTGTCTGTTACAACAGACACATCTCAAATGCCAAAATCCAGTGTGAAACTTTCTAATGATGACACCTACTACCACTTACACGAAGCTACAGTGCCTTAGCTGGCTCTCAAAGAGCAGCCATGCCTACCGCTGTGAAATCCCCAGGCCGAGTCCGTTATTAGCAGGCTTCAGAGACACAGGCGCACAACCACCTTGGGAAGAAAGCAGATCAGACAGAGGTTTTTCTAGAAGTTTTTCAGGAAGTTTGAGGTCACATTAGACAGTTACGTGGTTACGTCCATGCCAGTTCATGTGCCAGGTTGGGTTGATTCAAAGGCCAGGTGGGCAACTCCCAGAGGGAACCTTATTCCCACCTGTGTTTGTCAAAAGACCATCCTAACAGAGCACTACCAAAAGGCCATTATCTATTTCTCAGGTACAAATCCTGGGCCTGCTCGCTTTTACCCGCGTTTAAGCCTAGCCAGACTCCGGTGTGACACGATGACCGACATGAACCTCACATGAACACATCTCCAAAACTCTCGCTTCACCCTCAGCACGAATTTTCTGCATCCAGTCAGTCAGTCACCAGCCTCCCTCCACCACCAGTATCTGATTTAGTCATTTCTGACATGAAACTGTTTTTACCCTTTTGTTGTTACAATTGCCTGAAAACAAAGTTTGGTAAATGTGCCACAAAATCCTAGGACATAGGATGAAAGGTGACTACACTCTGGAGAAAATGTTTATATAGAGAGAGTGCTTCAAATATGTTTTAGTGGCTTGGCAGAGCTCAGCGCCTTCTCTAGGGCCTCTGCCCCATTTGGGAAGTTTGTGTTCAGTTATTTTATTGCCGTAACACTGAACCTTCCTTCAACTGACAGCACACGTGAGCATTTCTGGCAGGACCAAAGGAGCTCTCTAGAGTGAAGTGACTTTTGGAGGTGATCCGTGGGACGTCCTGTGCCTCCCAGAGCACGACGATACCTGCACCAGACGCACTCTCCTGCCGGAGAAGGTTCCAGTCAATGATGCAGGGGAGTTAATATAAGGCCTGCTGCCTACGAACATCACCTAGACCCTAAACAATATTTACGTGTGCTGTTTCTCACCCATGGGCTTAGCAGAGAAACTGCAGCAAGATACAACCAACTCCATATGCTGCCTCCCCTTCCATTAATCAGGCAGGCAGCCAACGCTGAAGCCTCTCGCGGCATGGACACGACATCAAGCATGACGAGGGCACCCTGTCACCGCTGCGAGGCAGGCTCAGGGTGTCTCATTTCTTCCCCCGACAGGGAAAATGAGGCTCATCTTGCTCCTGCTCATCTTGTGATGGATCAGACCACGCTATTCAAATTCTTTGTACAATGCTGCTGCCTCAAAACCAAAGGCACAAAGCCCAAGCATCGTGTTTAGCAATGTGGGTCTCTAGCTTGCAGTGTTGTCTTGTCTCTTCTTTCAAGTCCCGACACTTCATTTTCTTTTCTCTCCTACAAGCTAGTAATTTGGTTGTGAATCTTCTCATATCTAGTGGCTTTTTGTATAAAGGCCTGCCTGTCTGAAAGGTCTCAGCTTTCACTTTTCAGGAGGTTCCCAGCATTCAGAGTCACAAAGAAATGCCAGTAAGCGGAATCTGAAAATCCACCATAAAAGGTCAGAAACCAAATAACAAACAGAAAGGATGTTAGCACGATCAGTTAAAAAAAAAAAAAAAAAGGACTACCAAAATTATCCTTTTCTTTCCAGTTTAACCCATTGCTGTGCAGTCCGAACGTGTGGCACCGACGATCTCAGCCTGGCCTGCGCTGGAGGGGAGTCCCTTCTCCTCGGAACAGTTGCTCGGCCCTCCCTAGCAATCCGGTCCCTTTAAGGGCTCTCACGCATCTCACGTCCAGTTTGACAATCCTGACCAAGAAGTATATATAACCCCTGCAATCCCTTTGATGGTTTTGAAACGGCATTCCTGATGAGTGGGTCACTCTGGTTACAACACGAGCCATGAACACGAGAGAGTTCACAGAGTTTGTTCCAGTCTGTGCTGCTTACATGAGTGACTGGGAGCTGAGGTCTCCAACGGCTTTACTGCAACGGGGGAGCAGGCTGCTGAGCATCTGCAACTGCCAAGCACAAAGAATTTCAGAAAAAAAAGCGGTGTAACCTACTACAAGCCTTCATCGAGCTGGCTGGACTTCATCGTGCCAATCGGGACTATTGGGGGACTACCAATCCTTATTTTGGGAAAAGCAGGGTCCTTGTTCTTACCAAAAAATTACACATCTGCAGCTCCCTCAGCCATTCATCCAGCAACGAGCAGCAGTTGTGAGGTCTGTGCACCACTGAGCACCTTCATTAAGAGAGCCTTAAATGAGGCACAGCCTTACGCTGAGCTTCTGCCCAGGGCTAAATCCTACGCTGGCTGCATTACACGCCCCTACACGAGCTCCCAGGGATGCGTGTATGTGACAGTAACCCAGCTTTGAGAGCTGACCGGAGGCAATTCCTTCTGGGTGCCATACACCCACTCACCCTAATTCGCTCTGTGATCTTTAAAAAAAGCAAATTATTTTTACGAAACAAAGGAGAAGGCTTGCACTAAGCAGTTGCCTGTTTGCAGGCCTGACTAACCAGAGAGTAACTAGGACAAAGTTTGATCCGTTTCAAAATAGCATAATATTTTTAATGACCCATAAGCCCATTTTTAGAACACAGAGAGGACTTTCTGCCTTAGTTTGAGGAAAAGCCTGAGACTCCTCCTTTGCCAGCTAGGCTGAAAAACGTAGCAGTGGAAGAGTCACCCCGCGGACTGATGTCACCAGACGATGCTGCAGTCACCCGATGGAAACACATCTTTCAGGGCAATGACATTCTGTTGTATAAATGCACACTTTTATTACAGGGGCTTTTTCTTCTAGTAAAAAATACAGGCATTTTGTTCTTTAATTAATTACCTGCAATGTCAACCAGCTGGGCAAAGTGCTGGGAAATCATTCTAGGAATAGGTAAACCTCTGTGGAAGATAGGGTGTTATTTTGAGCTGTGGATGGCTCGCAGCAGAAGGTGGCCGATCCCACAGAGATCCACTCGGACCCATGGACAGTTCCAGATTCTTGCAAAACTCACAAAGCGTCTAAGGAAGAGTTTGGCAAATCAGTGACACATCACATTTTACTTGAGTAGGGCTTAGCAGCACGTTTAGACTGAGGGATGTGCCTAATTGTCTCGCTGGACCAAGGCGATACTTTCCAAGATGATGTTTTCTCCATTTATATCCGTTTCGGCATCATTTGCATTTTCTTCTCGTGCTATCAAGATCCGACGGGAAAGCACCAGCGCGTGTACGTGTGTGCAATACTCAACGCGCACAGAGACGGGACTGACAGCTCCGTGAGACAAAGCTGAGAACGTCAGCATATTCACCGGGAAGTTTTCCCTCCAGCTTACCCAAGGGTCTAACGACCTTCGTCAAGAGTCACAGTTAAAAATGGCACCGATCAAATGAGCGTTGCTCATTTTCTCCTCCCTCTCTTGCAAAAAGACCACCACCCGCTCCTCTGCTCAAATCACACGCTCCGTTATCTGAACGCTTCTGCAAACATGTCCCCGGACTGTTAATCGCTATCGTGGGAAATACTACGCTCATCTATACAAATTAGAATGTAATTTGTGTATCTAAACATCACAGCTCAGCTCACCCGCTCGGCCTGATGAGACACAATACCGCAAGCGCTGGCGAGCGAGTTCACACGGAATACAACTCAGGGAAAATGGCAAATCATGCTCCTCAGCAGCCTCAAATAGCGGCAAATGGCTGTATAAAACCCGATTTTCTACAAAACAGGCAGCGCATCGGTGGAAGCCGGTAAAGCGGTACCTGGCTGAGCGCTGGACCCTGGCCGTACACAGGGTAAAAGGCGGCCGGAGCCCCTTCGCCTGCTCGGTGCAGCCCACCTGTGGGACCAGCTTCGGCTCCCCTGGGGAAGGAGCTGCAGGCTGGCGGCTCCGGAGAAGGGAAGGGAGACGGCACAGAGCCTCCTCATCCTCCCCGCGACCCCGCTCCGCTCCCCGCCCATGCTGCTACGGGCTCCCCCGGGCTCAGGCGGGGTTTGTAAAGGGACGGATTTAAGATGGCCCCTCTCCGAGGGTCTGACACGCCGACAAAGCCCTACAGCCTCCAGAAACGGGGAAAACCCCTTTGCAGAAGCCCCTGCCCGGGAAGGCCGGCGGGACCCCGGCTCCGGGCCGAGGCGGGGCGGCGGCTGAGGTGACATCGCCCATCCGCCGCGGGCCGGCGGGCAGCCCCGGGGGCCGAGGGACGCCTCAGGGCAGGCCGGGGCAGAGCCGGGGCGGCCGGCGGGCTCCCCGCCGAGGTGGCTGCCGAGGGCGGTGCCGAGCCCGGGGCGCCTCGCCCGCCCAGCGGGGCCCCCGGAACAACGGGCACCCCCGGCCCGACCCCCCCGGCCCCGGCCACGCTGCCGGCAGGCAGCAGGCGGGGAGGGGCAGCCGGACGCCCCCGGCTCCGGACCCCCGGAGAGGGCGGCCCTTCGCCCCCGCGGGCCCCTCAGCCCCCTCCCGGGCCGGCCGCGGCCTCCGCCGGGCAGCCCCGCCGCCCCGCCCCGGCGGCCCAGGCCCAGGCGGGGCCGGGCGCCCCCCCCCCAGCCCCGGCCGCCCCGGCGGGGAGCGGGCCGCGGGCCGCCGCAGGCCCGGCATTGTTCGCGGCCGCGGGGCGCGCCCGCCCCGCCCGCGCTCCTCGTCCCGTTCTCCCCCCCTCCGCCCCCGCTTCGCCGTCGCCTACCCCAGCTGCTCCTCTCCCGGCGGTTCCGGGCCATGGCGGGGCGCGGGGCTGCCCGGGCCTCGGCGGCTGCGGGAGGCTCCGTGCGGGCTCCGAGCCGCGCTGCGTCTGGCGCGGCTGCCGCGGTGGCGCGGGGCGGGCGGGGGAGCCGGCGGCGGCGGCAGCAGCAGCGGCGGCAGCAGCATCCCCGCCCGCCGCTACGGCGTGGCACGGCGGCCCCTGGGGCACCCGCCCACGCCGCACCCGCCCACGGGAGTCCGCAGCCGGGGGTAGCCGTGCGTGGGGCATCAGGCGTGGGCAGCCGTGGGGCAGACCCAGCGGCACCCGCTTCCCGGGGTAGTCACACCCATGGGGTGCCCCCACAACCGGGCAGACCCCCACGGGTGGGGGATGCCTGGGGGACCCAGCACAGCCAGGTCACTCCTACCAGGGGTACCCGCATGGGGGGCATCCACGCACATCCACATGTGGGGAGCACTAAGCACACTCATGGGCACCCACACCTGCGGCATCTGGGGTGCTGGGCACCCACCGGCGTGGGAGAACCGGGCACACAGCTCCCCACTCAGCCTGCCCAGCGTGGGACGGGACGGGGCTCGTGCACACACACACAGAGACCCACAGACCCCTTCCCGGGTGGGACACGCACACAAACACCCACCCGGCTGGGGTCACCCCCATGCACAGAGCACCCAGGTGGGCCGCACGCCCCAGAGCAGAGCCACACGCGCCATGGCTCATGCACACGCGGAGCTCAGACACGCTACGTGCCCTTCCCGGAGCACGCGGCCAGCGCACAGGCACCACGGGCTGAGAAATCACCAGAGGATCCTGCCCTGGGGCCGGGGTCAGCCGGCTCCTGCTCTCCCTGTGCCGGCAGCATTCGCGGGCAGCGGGAGATACATGCTGTACGTGTGCGGATGCAGCACAGAAGATGCAGCTCGAGGACCCGGGCTTGGGCAGCTGGGGAAGATTTAGCTGCAACGCAATTGATAACACACACCTTCCCTCCAGATTTCCCTCTAACAGCAAGCGCTTGCCACCTCGTATTTGGGATTGCCACATGAGATCGTGACTCAGCCCGAGCACACAGGAACGCCCAGGCACAAAACTTCGGCAGGGGAGCAGTGGTGCTGGCCCCGTGCCCCGCCTGCCCTGAGGTGCCCCTTATGCCCTCTGCCAAAACATCCCACCTGGAGGGATGCAGGGAGCACATTCCCATTTCTTCTCTTTGCCTTCCTGCGCTCTCTTGCCAGCTCCAGCCTCCCAGGCCTGCGTATATTGTGCAAACCCAGGAAAAGCGTTGAAGCCCTTTGCAATGCCGCCCGCTCCCACCCGCACGCTGCAGAGTGCCGCGCCGGTGAGCGCGCTCGTCCTCAGCGTGCCAGGCTAACGCTTGTCCGTACTTTTGATGCCAACAAGCTGCCGGTCAACTCGTCCGAGGCTGTAGCCCTGTGCTGCTCTTTGGAAGAAGCACGGCACAGCGCTCGAGGCGTGGTCTCTAAACTGGAAATGTGGCAGTCACCAGAGGATTGTACGGGCCAAAATCTGGCAGGATGAGAAGGGAACTGAGCCCCAGACTCTATCTGCAAAAGGAGATTTTGGGAGAGCGCTGCTCATTTCTGCACGCTGGCCTGCAGTGGTTGGGGCAAGCCAGTGGCCATCAGCTTTGCTGGATGCACAGGAACCAGCAGGACCCGCTCTTCGTTTTTGAAAGCGGGAAAAACATTCAAAAGCAAACCAATCTTCTGTTCCAGGCGGCTCACCCGTGCCAAAGCCATGTGTTGTTGCCTTCCCATTGATATGCTGATCCTTAATTTCTAAGTGCCTTCTCCAATACCCGGCAACTGCCTCCCGTTGGCTTCCTCCCTGTGTTTACAGCATCAGAGCGAAACATATAATTTCAGCTCGCTGAAGTGCCGGCTCACGTGGCAGGCAGCTGAATCCTCCTGCCCGCGGCTGCCGGGCACCGCGACCGCGAGGAGCTCAGCCGCTCCTGGCCTTGGCAGAAGCTTCCTTACGATTTTTATAAATAATCCCTGAAGTCGCCTGTTGCTTCTCTGAAGTGGCAGAGAAGCGACCGGCGTAGTGAGGGAGGATTTCTTACGCTGGAGACTGTCAGAGGGGTTCAGATAGGTTGAAAGAGGAGATTAAAAGAAAAGCAGCTGGGAAACGGAGAGGAAAAAAAAAAGGAGGATGGAAAAGGAGATCTGTTAATTTGAAAGTCTAATTAAACTGAGATGGGCTCAGGTCCTGCTTTCCTCCTTCCCTTTGAGAACTGCTGCTTAGGTCAAGCTTGCACTGCCCCATTTACAGGCATTTTTTCCCTTTCTCTCTCCATTATGGCACATGGTATGAAAGCGAAAGAGGAGCGGAGAGGTTTGATCCTGTGCTGTGCCTGGGGGATTGTCTGCGTGAACTCCCAGGGCTTTTTCCTGCCTTATTTCCTATGATCCCAAGTCAGGGGGTTTTGCAGATGATTTCGTTTCCAGGGGCTGACTCAGCATTTGTTCATTTTCACCCGCCATCCATCCCTTCGCTCCACCAATTCGTCCTTCCTTTGTTTTTCCAGTTGCAAACAGCCCTTCCTAGGAAATATCTTTACGTTCTTGCTGCCCGAGTTACCAGATCACAAAGAGCGAATTTCACAGCAGATGCGCTGAACAGGCACGCAATGGAAGGATTCTTGAGGAAAAACGATGCTAAATGGGGGAAAGGCAAAAAGGGAAAATACCTCGCAGAGAGAGACCGCAGCCGGGGGTCCCCAAGCCGGCGTGCCGGGAGATACAGTGCCAAAAAGGCCCCAGAATTAGGAGAGAACCTGGATTTAAATCCATCGTGTACAGCTCGCACAGCTTGCAGGGGCCGTTTCATAATTCACCTTGATTCGACTGGCCCACTTACTCAGGCAGCATTTACGGTTGCTTTTCATATCCCCAGCCCTTCGCAAACAGAAACCAGCCGCCTTGTGCAATTCTTACGTAAGGGGTGGGAAAGGGATGGCACAAAATCTCTGCTCTTTCGCAGGTGCCACCGAGTACTCGCCGGGGCTTGCTGCTGAGGGAACCCGTGCCATCTGCACGAGTTTGCCTTGCCATGACACAGACAAGGCAGTTTCTTAACCCCGAGTGACTGATCTGTTCTTAATGGTGGTTATAGAAGGTTCGTGAATGTATTCGCTTCTTCCCTGTAGTTATTACTATCACTTCTGCCTTCTGAGTCTTCACTCTTCCACTGCTTCTGCTTAATTGCATGGGAAAGTAAAAGGAATATAGATCTCAACTGTGTTTGAAGAGCATTGCAAGGGGACTTCTCCCAAGCAGTTACACTCTGTGGCGGTGGTTTGTCATCGCTGTTTTACTTTCTGTACCCTTATTCTTGGGTTAAGAGGCCGCAATTCCTAGCAAATATCAAAAAGTGATAAAACAGAATCAGCCTTTTCCCTACTCTTCTTGAAAGCTGAAGCCTTCCTAACATCTTTCTGGTTTTTTCTCACTGAAATATTTTTAAGTGAAGCAGATCTTTGTTGCTTAGGAAATCCTTCTATTCCTGCTGTTCCTATTTCTCACCCCGAATAGTGTTATGACCGCCTACATTTACATGGGGTTTGCAGCCAAAGGAATTATCATTGCTTCTTCTGTAAACATGATTGCACGCTATGGCTGTAACAGAGCCATCGCATTTCACTCGTAGGAGACAGAATTTCAGCGGTTAATTAAATGACTTGTTTCATCAGTCTGTGAGAAGGTCCTTCCGTCTGGAAGATGCTCTGTAAACTGAAGGAACTACTTAAGAATACAAAAAGCCATGTAGATAAAGAGCCATCAGCCCAAAACTTCCACCAAACCAACCCCAGCGTGCGTTCAGAGACAGGCTTGGGTTTTACCTCCGGGGCTGCCTTTGCGCCGTCTGCATCGGGTCAGCGCTCAGCACCGAAACAACGAGAAATTGCAGAAGTCCAGCAAGAAACACAACGTTTCTAACCTGAATTGGACTATCAGGCTGGTTTCCAGTAGGTTCCTCACCCCAAACAGCATCCTCAGGACTCTTGCAAGGTTTTGCTGGATTTGAATAAAATATCCCGCTGTCAGCTGTGGGTGCAGGTAATACTGCAGGCCCGGCTGCGCGTGCCTCGGCGCTGGATCTGCAGCCTCGCTGCCTCACAGCCCCAGGTGATTCCTTTCTGTCACAGACACTGAGATACACCAGCATTGCAGGACTAACTAAAACCTTCCGAGATTTCTCTTCCTTCCTCTTATTTCTCTTTAGAGGTCAGTAAGATCTCTTCTAAGCCCAACTTCCCATCTATTTCCAATGTTGTTTTTAATTTGTTCTTTCTCTTCTGCAATGACAGGCAGATGGACGCTAAACATCCTTCCTCGCCAGTCTCTTTTTTTGCAACGTGGCTTTAGTAAATCCAAGCCAAAATCCGTGCGTGCCAAGTTTGTTTCTAGGATTTCCCCCTGAAGATACACCTCGTCCAGGGAAAGGCTTCCAGCTCCTCTTGCATCTTGGCAGAAACAACCGAATCCACCTGCCTGCACGATTCAGCAGGATATTGGCAATGTCTTCCAGCCAGGTTGGTGCACCTGGAAAGAGGGGGAGCAGCCGGGTTCCCAGGCAGTGCTCTGAAGTCCCCTTGTGAATGCTGCTTTTACTTGAACGGTCGCATTTTCCTGCACCCTCGTGCTGAGCAGTTACTGTTGGCGGAGCTGCCGGCTTCACCTCTGCCCTCCCGCGCGCGCACGTGGGAGGGAAGGGCATCCAGCTGGTTTCCTTCCTTTGAATGCAAACAGCACACTCAGCTGCAAAGTCTCCTGAGATACATCTACGTAAACAGGGTGACACAAAAATAATGTATAGTCGCTAGCGCTCCTGTTCCTTCCGTGAAAAACAAATCCTTGCATGAGGACCTCAGTTAAAGCTGGCGTGAGGGTCTGAGTTATCTCTTATTGAATTCTCCTGCAAGGGACACAAGTCTCCTGACAGCCCAGAAAGGCTTTGCTCTCCCTTAGTGACTTTTCTCTCTTCCCAGAGGATCTCAGCAAGAACCCCTGGACAATCCTCAGTCTATGGGAGACTGATGCTCTCTTGGAGCAAGTACATTCCCACGCTGGACATAAGGACCATCTAACAGGCCTGGATGCCATCTCCTCCTTCTTCTCTCGCCCAGAGCTGCTCCCTTGGCTGCGTAGCTCGTATCCGTCTTGCCAAGACCTCTCCCTCTTTCTGCTCCTGCGACCGAAATAGCACGTTCCCTTCAGAGCCCCCTTACCCAAGTTCTTTAGCTTTTTCCAGGCATCTTTTGTACTTGTCCTCATGTGCTCACAGCAGTTCCCATCCCAGCTGCCCCAAAGGGCCATTCCAGCTGCGAGACACCGTTACGGCCCCTGCAAAACCCGCCCTGTCCCTCTCACTCTGGGTCCCACTAGCAGAGCTCAGCAGGCAGGTAAAGCGGCCCTAACAGCACTGGGAGCTGCCAAGGCGACGCTGAGAAGCTTTAGCAGGTTCAGCATCCTGCCTGTCGCGGGCAGGATTGGACTCAGTGGTGGGAAGCTGCCCGCAGAGAGCCTGGACATGGCTCCTCGGCAGGCCCCTCGCTCGTGGACGTGGGGAGACAGGGCTCAGCAACAGTGTGTGTTTCATCGGGGAGGAAAACCAGCCTGAAAAACTCAAAACACAAACTTAGAAAAAAAGGCTACGTCTCGAATCATAGGGAAGATGCTGCAGCATTTCTTGAGAGTGGACTCTGTCTCCTCAACAACAAAGTTTGATGTAAAATACTGTGTATTGCAGGAATCAATGAGTGGGAAAAGCTGCAGGCCCCCGAGTTGATTCTCGAGTCTTCGGCCTCGGCATTGCCGCGCAGCTGATCTATTTTATTATTCAAACACACCAGAAACATGACGCAATCCCAGAGAATAGTTTTGAATCCTTTCCATGTGAGACTGTTAGACTACGTGAAATTAAAGACAGTTTAGCAGCCTGATAAAAACTAGGGCTGAAGTATTTTTTCTTCGTGCTGCTGTTTCATACCTCGGAGTTTCTGCTTTGGCAATGAACATGCATTCACCCGCATGGCACATTCCGCTGCTTTTAAAACTGCCTTTATTATTCAGTTAGAAATTTCTACAGTTTTGCATCTACTGTTACCAGATGAATCTCGATGTCTCATTAAAATAACCTTGGCTGTTCTTCCTCTTAAGACTACAATGCAAACAGATCACATTCTCTAATCCTACGTAATGCCTTATGTAAAACCACTTAACATTCCTTTTAAGGCTGGGACCCATCCAGACGAAAGATGCTGCATAAAAGCACATTCCTTAACACGCTTGACCAGAAAAGCAACGTGGTCTAAGGTGGAAAATACAGAGCGGGAATCGGCGGGCGTTCAAGAGTACATGCCTGCAGCGTACGGTGTCGGGCCATGTCTTGCACCACACGCTTTGCACAACAACTCATTTATTTCCATTTTTCTAATCGTGAAATGGCAATAGTAATACTGTCCCGGTGCTGCTATTATTTATGTACGCTTTCCAGTAGTGCTTCCAGCGGGGACTGAGACCCAGCCGGGGAAGGTGGACTGAAGCTGGGATCAGGAGGCAAGCTCTGAGAGCTCCCTCTTCACCACTGGCGATACCGGACGGGAAACTACCCCTCCAGGTGGGAGGTGAAACTTAACCCAGCAAGAACACAACAGAGGTCAATACAGGAGCCTTTGCATTAAATTGCAGTCGTCGGACAGCCCTTGGATCTGTAAGACGTTCCAGGAGGCCAAGTCTTAATGCACCATCTGCTACTGGAAAATGAAATGGCCGCTTTCCTGTGCTGTCATCTGATGGCTTGTCAAGAGCAGCAAGTCAGCGGAGTGAAAAGCGGCGTCCAAACCCTCAGCCGAGGAAGAGAAAAGAAAAAGGACGCCAACAGCTCGCTATCAGGAGTGCAGGAAGCTAATTTATGGGGGGAGAGGTAATTGTTTTGTTAAAAATCGCTTGAGGAAATACAGCTCCCTAAAGGGTAAATAGTTTCTCCTTTATTTGCTGGGTGTTCAGGAAAACTTACCTATTTATGTTGGAGAGAACATACAGGATGTAGGAGGCTTTCAGAGTACGGGGGGAAATTGAATGCGAATCTCTCTAAGTTAGCAGTCCCGTGCTCGCCTGTCTCTCTGGGAGCAGGACAGTTTACATTTTGGAGCCTGCCTCTGACACACACCATTTCAAACGAGCCCATAAATAAAAACGCAATCAAATCAAATGCCACTATGCAATTCCCGAGACTCTGCATATGTTGTCTGTGAGTTTAACCTAAAGCAACACGCCAATCCTAATGAGTTATGCTACAGCGCCTGTGTTTTGAAGGAAAAACATAGGCCATCGGCACCGCTGTTTCAGGTACTTGCATGTGGGATTTCTAGATGTGCTTAAAGCTGAAAACCCACGCTCCATTTTAAACTGAGAATCAGTACCCAGCTACTTTGTCAATAGACTATATTGGACCTGCACGGGCTGTCTGCCTGCCAAAGAGGCAGAATCTGTTCTTAAATAACCAATCCGGAGTCCTGAACACCAGAGACTTGCACATCTGGCATCCATTTCATTTTTTTCTACCTAACTTTTGCAAACGTATTTCCTGCATTGGGTATGTGGTATTTTTTTGCGCCTAGAAAATCACACCTCCTTTTAGGCCTTAATGATTTTACGTGCAGCGAATACTACTGCTCATTCCAGCATTCCTCTACTCTGTATCCCCACCTTTGGGTTTCTTAAATTGTTTAGTGCTCTTTTGAGCGACCATAGGTGAGTTTTGTTCAGAATTTCAGCTGCCTCGCTAAAAATAATTGTTCTCCGAAGAGGGAGAGGCAGATACAGAATACTTTCCATCTTGCAGTTTCACAGAAGCTTTTTTGACTTCAGGAGCCCCAGGAGACAAGTCCCAGCAAGTCCGAGTTAATTCTCCTGTGACTATCATTGCACTGGCTGCCCACAAAGCTGTGGTGCTTGATTAGCCCATGAAAAGGATTACGTGATGCAGCTGCAAGGTTGCAATGCAGATTGCAAAGCATGAGACTCGCTGACCCAGGGAGTCCTACCCAGTCTGCGTCCCCGTTCTCCCCAAGCTGGGACATCCTCTTCCTCCTCCTCCTCCTCCCGCACCTCAGAGCCTCTCTGGCAGCAGGGCAGCCTCCGGCGCTCAGCTCAGAGCGGGCTTTTGCCATGGCAGCTGTGATAACCCCTACCAGGATGTATACGAAGGAACAGCTCTGGTGTCAAAAAGCTCAACCTGGTGCTTGGCAGAAGCGCACATATGGATCTAAATATATCTGATCCATATGTGGTGTAGGCAAGCTGGGGGCTTTCCTCCTGCCTCAAACCAAGGGGCACAGGCCAAAAGCCATGCCTGCCCCTACACTTGTCTCTCCACGGCGAGGACATGGACCTGTTGGAGCGGGTCCAGAGGAGGCCGCAGAAATGACCAGAGGGTGGAACAGCTCTGCTATGGAGAGAGGCTGAGAGAGCTGGGGTTGTTCAGCCTGGAGGAGAGAAGGCTGCGGGGAGACCTTATTGCGGCCTTTCAGCACTTAAAGGGGGCTTATGAGAAAGATGGGGACAGACTTTGTAGCAGGGCCTGTAGCAATAGGACAAGGGGGAACGGTTTTAAACTAAAAGAGGGAAGATTCAGACCAGATTTAAGGAAGAAATTGTTTACGCTGAGGGTGGTGAGGCACTGGCCCAGGTCGCCCAGAGAGGTGGGAGATGCCCCATCCCTGGAACCATTCAAGGCCAGGCTGGACGGGGCTCTGAGCAACCTGGCCTGGCTGAAGATGTCCCTGCCCATGGCAGGGGGTGGGACTGGATGGGCTTTAGAGGTCCCTTCCCACCCAAACCCTTCGGTGATTCTCTGAGCTCTGTGACATGGCAGCCCCAGGCTCACCCCTGTCAGTGGAGGGTGGCGGCGGCCACCTCCAGGGCAGGCAATGTGCCCTTCAGCCCCGCCGGGCCCACCTGCACCCCGGCTCTGCCTCTGCCGGCCACAGAGACCCCCCCGCCGACGGGCGGAGCCGCGGGACCCCCGGGGCAGCGCGGCCTTGGGGCCCGGCCTGGGCCGCCAAGGGCTGAGGGGCGGCGGGCGGCCCGCTGCCGGCAGCCATCGTGACAGAGGGTTTGCTAACGCCGAGGGGCGGCCCGGGGCGGGGGAGGAAGGCGGGCGGCCAGGAGGGAGGGAAGGAAGGGAAGGAAGGGCCGCGGCGGTGCCGTCGGCCGCGCCGTGGCGCTGCGGCGTCGCGGAGGCCCGCTGCCGTCCCGACCCGACCCGACCCGTCCCGGCTCGGCTCGGCTCGGCCGGGCGGTGCGTGCGTGGGGGCCGGGGCCGCGGCGGGCAGCGGGGCCGCGGCCGGGGAGGAGGAGGAAGAGGCGGCGGCGGCGGCGCTCCCTCTTCGGCGGGACAAAGGGCTGTGGGCGCGCAGGTAGGAGCCGGCCCGGCCTTGCTGCGGGCCTGGCTGCGGGCGGGCGGGCTGGCGGCTGCCCCGGCCGGCGGCGGGCGGGCCGCGGCGCCTCCTCAGCGCCGGCGGGACGGGACCTCCCTCCCCTCCCTCCCCACAGCGGCCGGGGCGGTTGCTGCCCGCCGGGTTCGGCGCTTCCCCGTTGCCCCGGGGAGCCCCGGCAGCCGCCGCCGGGCCGCCAAGGGCCGCGGCAACCGCCGGCTGCTCTGCCTTTGTCTCGGCAGCCGCGGCCCAGGGCCCGCCCCGGGAGCCCCCCTCAAGCGGGCGCTTTCCGCCGCGGGAGCCATGGGCCGGCTGCCGCGCTAGGAGCATCCCCGGCCGGAGGGGCGAGGAGGAACGCGGGGCTTGGAGATGGAGCCGGCGGCGCGGCCGAGCGGGGATATCCTGAGGCGGAACCCGCAGCAGGACTACGAGCTGATCCAGCGGGTGGGCAGCGGCACCTACGGCGATGTCTACAAGGTGAGCGGCGGGCAGGGCCCCGGCCCGGGCCCCGGGGCTTCTCCTCACGGCGTGGCCGGGCTCAGGGCGTCCAGGGACCGGCTGGAACAGAGCGGCTCCCGAAAGACCGGTGGGCTCGGGGCATCTCTGACAAAGCCTGAGGTTTCCTTCCCTCCCCCTCTAACACTTTTATTTAAAAGGGTTGACTTCTGCTTGCAGCGTTGGAGAGGGGTCTGTCTTACCGGTCCCCTCACTGATACCTTAGAGGTCTGAATATTGCGGGTGATACCTTCCACATTGCTGCTAAAAAAGGCAGAGGATATCTATTTGCTGTACCTGTTTCCAGAACGCAGCGGTTAAAGCACCTGATTAACAGGGTGCAAGTTTATCCCTGAGGTTAATAATAGCATGCAAAAGGCAGAAGCAGATTAAGGCTCTTCAGAAGGTGGAACGGAGTTACAGCTCTGGTAGAGGTAGCGCTGCGAATCCAGCAGATGCTCTTGAAACGCTGCGTACTGGTGCTCGCATCGCCAGAACCACGGCCGCGGGAATCAGAGGGTATAGGCAAGGCGCGTTCCTCTCGCTGTGCCTCGCTGGGAGGTACGAGCCCCTTCCCCGAACGTCAGGGACGCTCAGCAGCTCTAAGGATGGGTTGCTCATAAGGAAAGCCTTAAAGTTTTCGGCCTGTGTTTGGCAATCAGCGTTTTCAGCTGCATGGGAAGAGTGGCTGTGATGTTTTACTTTGTAATGCTGTTGAGTGCGTTTAAAATAGACCTGATGCAACCAACTGTACAAGAAAAGGTGTGTTACTCTGCCACATGAAAGGCGGTGGTAATTGCTCATGCTGGGGGAGGGCTCCTGGCTGCTGTTCAAATTGGAGTTTTATAGATGGATCTTGTTCCCACCACCCCTTTGAAATGGTTACTTATGGCCTCGGGGAGTTATTTTTAAAACTTTTCATGGTGCATATTTACCATCCTTTTTTCTTTCTCCCCGCTCCCCCCTGAGTGATGTGCACATATCAGTCAACTTCTTCAGAATGGCTTGGGTTGGAGGGGACCTTAAAGCTCATCTGGTTCCAGCCTCCATGTCCCACGGGCAGGGACACCTTCCACCAGGCCAGGCTGCCCAAAGCCCCATCCTGCCTGGCCTTGAGCGCTGCCAGGGAGGGGGCATCCACAGCTTCGCCGGGCAACCTGTGCCAGGGCCTCACCACCCTGGTGGTGAAGAATTTCTTCCTTAGATCTAATCTAAATCTCCCCTCTTTCCATTTAAAGCCGTTACCCCTTGTCCTGTCACTACGTGCCCTTGTAAAATGTCCCTCTCCTAAATCCTCCTAAAAGGACATTTCAGGTTTCATAAATCTGAAACTCAGCACACCTTGAGCTGCTTGGTTTGGGTATGCCTGCATGGTACAGAGCAGCATGACGAGAAATAACTAGTTGCGTTGCAGAGAAGTACTTTTGTGTCATCTCTTTGTGGAAAAAGAAATATTCTGCTTCTCATTATCCTGGTAATTAGTGGAGAGCTGTGCTGACATGTCATGCAGCTTCCGGTTCCGGAGCTGGTTTGAATGCATGGCTCTGCTCTGTGCCATGTAAACATATCCCCTTTAAAAAAAAAAGAACACAACCCTCCCCCCCCCCCTTCATCCTTTTGGGTTATGAAGAATGTGCCTTCTATTCCTGAAACAGTTCCAGATAGGAATAAACCCAAACCTTCTCATAGTGCAACCTGGCAAATTTCAGTCAAAGTCTTTGGCAGTCTTTTTAGACGTTGTTATGAGTCTAAAACAAGTATAAAGTTAATGAGTTTAAAGTAGTTTGAGAGCCTACGTTTGTTTCTAGGTCATTGGTTTGCTCTTTGTTTTTATAAAGCCCTGTAGCAGGGAGGAACTGTATCAAAGGAATACTGAAGCGGATGGCACTGGCTGTTATGACAAATATGCAAAGCAAACTTATTTTTTAAAGTCATTGATGTTATGTTAGCTTTAAAAGTAACTAAGGTAAACTTTTTTTCTTGAAAGGACTCTAACGTATAAACATGGTACTTTTATTTTTCTTAGTCCATGGTAAGTCTTTCCTTAGCACAGATGGCACATCTTGTGCTTGCTGAGGGCTGTCAGTAGTGTTTATAAGATGCATTTCTGAGTGAATATCCAATTGTTGTTATGTTGCAGAGCTCGGGCAAGGTTTGCTAGAGAGCGCACTTAAATTAAAATGGAATTTTCCTCTCACCTCTTCAAGTGGTTTCTCTGCTCCATCGCTACTACTGAGTCACCAGCGTCTCCAGCACAGTTGTTCTTAGGATGTCTAAATGAGACAGCCTTTCTGATTGTGGGAGATCTGCCTCTTCCTCAGATGCTTTTTGGTGGTGGTGGTTCATGCCTCAAATTCTTCTTGGGGCATTTGGTAGCTTTTAGAGTAATTATTTCTTTTTTGGATGTTGAAGGCAGAGGTTAAGCAAATATTTATCTTCACTATTAGGTTACAGAAGAATATTTAAGACCTTTTTAAAAATCGACCCACTTTGCTTTTCATTACTACTATGGAAGCTTAAAACTGAAACGTGTTTTCTTAGTGTTTGTGGTTTGTTTTTTTTTTTTCCCTCATCTGTCACATGGCACACAATGGTTGATTGTAGGGTTGCTTATAAGTACTGGATTGCTGATGTTGTTTTAATATTTTTTTTCCCCCCAAAATGCATTTCAGGGTGGGGGAGAAACCATCTGTAAATAAACTATTTTCTTATCTGTTCGCAGCATGTGTACGTAGATCCAAGTTTGAGTCTACCAGTCTTGGAAGTATGCTTTCCATTACAGTCCTAACGTGTTAGTTGTCTCATCCATGTTGGGAAAGCTTTTTTTTCTTTTTAATAGAGCATATTACTGTTAAGCAAGTTCTAATCCATTGGAATAATTTGTCTCTCAAAGCATTGTATCAAGCTATCTTAAATTGCTGACTTCTGAAAGAGGCTGTAATAACAAAGATTGGGTACTCACTGGAACTTAATAATACGCTGACAGTATTTTTTTTGTCCCCACTCTTTGTCAAATGGTTAGCATCCTCAGCATTGTATCCCTTAACACTGCAAAGGTGAGGTCTACAAGAGTGAGGTTTTAATTTGGCTTTCCTGGCAGGATTTCTGTTTTCCCTCCTTGGTCATATGCACGAAAGTCTCAAAGCAGTATTTAAAAATAATGTAAGTTTGTTCATGTATCTGCACGGTTGTGCTGCAGTAGACTTTGTGTGTGTGTGGTTAGTGCAGAAACATCCAGCTGACCAGTGTCTTAGGGCAGAAAATTTAAAAAGCCGCTAGAAACTGTAAATGGAATTTAATCTCCCGGACGAGGAAATGGTCCGTCAGATCCTATCCCAGGTAAACTCCCGTAGTGCGGTTAGATCCCAGGCCTTGATGAGATTTTATGGGTGCCAGCGTGACCTGTCAGCGAACCTGCAGCTCTTCAGTAGGGCCTTGTAGTCTAATTTGTATAAGGCCAGTTGTGATAACAAGCTCGCATCATCAGCTCTATAAGCACGTGTTTCTGCAGTCCGTGATACTTTCTGGGACTACTTGCAATAGTGTAAGACTGGCCTGTTTTGGTTAGCGTGCGGGATTTGGTTGCATCAGAACAGGCTCTAGAGCACAAGTCTTATGAGGAGCGGCTGAGGGAACTGGGGTTTAATCTGGAGAAGAGGAGGCTGAGGGGAGCCCTCATCGCTCTCTACAACTGCCTGAAAGGAGGCTGGAGCCGGGGGGGTCGGTCTCTTCTCCCCAGGAACAAGTGACAGGACGAGAGGAAACGGCCTCAAGCTGCGCCAGGGCAGGTTTAGGTTGGATATTAGGAAAAACTTCTTCACCGAAAGGGTGGTCAAGCATTGGCACAGGCTGCCCAGGGAAGTGGTTGAGTCTCCATCCCTGGAGGTATTTAAAGAACGGATAGATACGGTGCTCGAGGACATGGTTTAGTGGTGGACTTGGCAGTGCTGGGGTAACGGTTGGACTCAATGATCTTAAGGGTCTTTTCCAACCTTAACGATTCTATGATCAAGTCATTGGCTTAGATGTAGTTGTAGATGTTGGTGTCCTGAAGGGATTTAGAAAAAAAAGCACTGTATTAGGGTGATGATTTACTTTAGCTGTATCTTACTGAGATTTCCTGCACGGAGTTTTTATTTGACTATTTATTAATGACTCAGAATAGGTTTGGTGGAGAGGTTTAGGGGAAAGAATGCCCTGTGTCGTGGTGAGAGATGCGGGGTCACCACCCCTTGCACATAAAAAGGCATTTAAAGCCTTCTACATGCGTGAGTGCCTTCACCGTGACTCTGCTGGGGAACAAAAGACTTCCACTCACTACTACCTCCTCTGTCGTCTTCTCCCCCAGCCACACAGGGCTTGGCTTTTTGTGGTTTTTAATGCAAATGCCCCAAACAGAGTTTTAACGAATCTTCGATTTTGGAGAAGGGGAACAAAAGGGTGGTTTATGTGGACTGTCTTTTTGACTGCTCTTGTTTGGCAGCTGAGCTGAAAGATCACGTATTTGCTCAGCCCAGCACCCTCTGCAGGCTGCTTTTGCGGGATGAATAGCTGGATGTCTGTCCTCACTGGATGTCTGTCCTCACTGAGAGGCGATGATCAAATATGATCTTGTGCAGCAATCCCAAAGCTGTCTTGTTTTGTTTTTTCCAGGCAGGATTGTGAACAGTGCTACAGTAGCTTTCTTTAAAAGTAAGCACAGGGGGAGAGAAATGTACCAAATTAGTATCAGAAACTATCTGTAAACAAGAGATGCAATTTTATTAAATATCATGGAAATTTCATTCCTTCTTGAGTCACCTGCTCAGTCTCTCTTACTTTCTTGGTTTTGTTTTGTTTTTTTAATCTCCCGCCCCAAGTAAAGGCATTAACTTAGAAGAAACCTGTCCTGGTTTGCCACTGATCGCTGCTGCAGGAAAATAGTGAGCAATGAAGTTGGATCGCGGCAGACAGAGACTCTTTTGCTTAAATACAGTTTAAAACAAAATTTTTTTTTAAAGGTTGCCATAAAAGTGGGACTCGGTCCAGTTTGAGTCAGGTTTCAGCCCTGCTTGTGTGGTCAGTGCCGTATTCTCGGAGCTCTGGAGTATAATTCCTGGTGCAGTCAAAGGCTGCTGAGAACCTGTATTTGATGTTTTGGAAATAATTCTTAATGTCAGCCTAATTTCACAGATCACGAGAACTTACCGGTTAAAGTATTCTACTACTAAAAGTCAACAGGTTAAGAATGGGGTATTAAGGCTTTGTTTTAATACCAGAGTACAGTTACAGCTATGATAGTTTTTAATCACATACTCCCAGCTTTATAGGAATATGTTTTGGCAGCTGCAGACCAATTGGATTGGCCATCCCTGATTCAGCACTTCTGTCCCTGGTGAATATACATCGCTTACACATATAAGTTACCATAAAACATCTGCCACATCGGGGGATTCCACTCTTCCTCTCCAGATCAAAGCCTTCTGGTTAGCAGTGTTTGCTGTAGCCATGCCTGAACTCTGCGTACTCTAGTTTTTCCATACGAAGGGTGTTTAGAATGGCATCGAACCAGCGCTGTTGAGTTTCTTCTTGTTGCTGTGGAGTTTGTCTTCTGGGAAATTGCACGCTTTTCTTTTAGGATGCAGTCAGTAGGATAATATATATTGCTGAGAACTAAGATGACCAGTGGCTTATTGACACCTCTGTTAGGATAGTCAGGAGTTGAGGGGAAGCCCTTGCTTTTCCATTTGTAAGGTTTTTTTCTTATTAAGCATTTGGTCTTTGTCGTGGAATATTCAAAGCTGTTTGGCTTTAAATGCTACCTCCTGTTGCTCATGTTTTCTGTAAACGGTAGGTTATGTGGTGGGAATAGAGTGTTTCTCCCTGTGTCTATTTCTTCGTCTCTTACATTCAAAAGCAGGTAGTCTCCAAAATCTTAAAAATAAGGTCTGATTTCTTTTCCAGCTCTTTTGAAGAGAGTTGTCCTCCCAGGTTAGGTCCTCAGAGGAGCCAAAGAAAGAGTGTTAGCAACTTTTCAGTGTGCTGCCATCAGCTAGTACCAAGGCTGCACCCAACGTCTCCTAAGCCAAGGAGGAACTGTGAGTCTGTTCTGTTGAGTTTAATGTCTTGTTGGTACCAGCCTCGTCTCTGATATAGTCTTCAGTTGCAGTATTACTGTCCAGTACTCATCCTTCAGGAGACATTCCGCTGGGTAGATGATTTTGTTATTCCTCACTTATTCCTGGTACAATCAGCGAGGGAGGCTGAGGTGTCCTGCGGACTTGCCCAGGAAGAAGTTAACCAGAGCACGTTCTTTTGTTCCCTGCATGTTGCACACATTTTTGGAGACCAGTCTCAAACATGAGAGGTGCTTTATATGAGCTGTGCCTTTTCTGCCTTCCACCCCAGAGCTCCGTTTCAATGCAAAATATCCATTTGGAGGAAGTGAATAGTGCAGTTCATGCATCCCCTTTGAAACACGCACGCTACCCACCCTGCCAACAGCAGAGGAAATCTCTGAGAAGGAAGAACAGATCAAAGATCAAAACATTTGCGTACCAATATCTGCTTCATCTTTGTCTCCAGAAGATGCAGTGGTCATTTTCATTGCTAACGCATTTAGATAACTTTGAATGCGTCCCAGATTTATAGCATGAGGTGTCTGAGTGATTCCCAGTTCCATCAGCAGAGGTGCGTGGTAGAAGTACGCAGATCATCCGTGTCAGAGAAAATAGCTCTTCCTGTTAGCAAGGCCGTAACAGAGTTTGCCAGCGTATTTCGCTGACACCAGCAACTGTCCATCCGCTCTGCAGCTGGAAAAACAAATATGCTTGCTACCTTTATTCATGTTTGGCACCTGGCTTCTTGGTTATGACTGTGAATGAAGAGGCAGCGTCGACCCAAGGTGATTCCATTTGAGAACAACGCAAAATGGGTAGGTCTCCATCTTCATAGAAGTCGTTCATCAACTCAAGGCAACCTCAACGTCTTGCATTTTAGATTGCCAAGACTTTCCCACACTTTGCCATTTTGTTAGGATTTCAGATTTTTTAGTTCTTCAAGAAGTTAGAATAGTTATTTCCCAATTTCTGAAGGATTCCTAGCAATAAGAGCACTCTGCAAGGTTTGGTGGATGCAGCAGCCTTTGATTTGTGGTTTATGGCAGCTGTGGTAGTCCCGAGTGCATTCTGGGATTCCCATAAAATGTCAACGAGAAGGGCAGGGTATTTTGTTCAAGGTTTTGTATTTGTGATCTATAAAACCAGATGCTGCCTTGCTTTTAATGGGAGTAGGCAAATAGGGCAGATCTGACGCTGACAGTAGTTGAAAAATAGCAAAAGACAATTTATTCCACCAGGCCTTCCCCAAATCTCCTTGCAGAGCGTGCCTATGGAAGAGATACTGCAGAAGATCATTTATCTGAACTTCCCATTTGGCCTCACCAGGTAGAGTAAGCTTTCTGACAGGCTACTCAATCTGTCTAATTATAGTGAAGGGGGTTCTATATTATGTATCACCACATTTTTCTCCAAGCTGTGGTTTGCTAGACTTGAGAACGTGTTTACACAGGCAGCACCATATAGCATTATTTATTGTGCATCTCCCACCCCCCTTCCCTTGTCTCGTTTAGGGAATCTGTTCGAGTGGCTTATCTGAAAAACTGGAGTCCCTTCTGTTTAACAAAATAGCAGAGCAGCTCCACTGAGAGTGAAACGCCTTTTAACTCTGTTCCCAACCTAACCAGCTCTGCAAAATCAGTGTCTTCATCTGCTGGATAATTTTGAGACCCAGACCTGCCTGCTCATGTGTTCCCCCGCAGCTGGCCTGCAGGAAGCGTCCCATCACGTGAAGGTCTGAGCTGTCGGGAGCTCCTCGCGTACGGAGGCTGGATAGATTCCTAGATCGTTTGGGGGAAAATTTCACGGTTTGGTACAGAGAGATTTCCATTCTGCTCTTCAGCTTTCTAAATTCCTTCACCCAAGTGTTGGAGTAATTAATTTTATCCAGCGCGGTCCTTCTCAGCCGCTGAAAGAGCCAAAGCTTACCGTCCCCTGTGGCAGATGGACAACGCTGTGCCAAGAAGCCGCAGCTTCACTGTGTCTCTGGAGCTCTCACGCTCTCTTGGCGCAAGGAGTGCACGGGAGGGTGAGCAGAGGAATTGCTTCCCGGCTTCTCCTTCAGCCCGGACTGGAGGTCAGGGGCAAATCTGTTTTGTGGGTGCCATTTCCATCCTGCCCCATCACATCCCAAGGAAAAGGATTCAAGGAGGGACTTGCTTACATGGAAACGTTAGGAAGGTGGGGGGGTTAGGGAAAGGGCTAACATCTTATCTCTGAGTCAGTGACCACTAACAGAGCCGTCGGACACAGGACGGCGTGTTCCTCTCCACTGTGTCAAGAGGTAGTCGAATTATGGGATTAATGCGTTTAGCATGACAGATCTCGTGAAGTTGCTCCCTTTTGAGTCTGCGGGATGCTAAGATATGGTTTGAGCAGGCGCCGGTCAGTACGTCAAGAGCAGGCAGTAGAAAATCTGAAGTGTGTTGCAGCAGAGGGAGAATAAGAAGTGCCAAGGCTTTTGTTCCGAAACCTTATCCTCTTCCAGTACTTTTCCCTAGTCTGTTATCCTGTGTGTTGCTCTGTGTGTGTTTCTGCTGACTTCTCTGCTCCTGAAGACAGTAAAAAGATCATGCAAAATGCCGTCAGGGATATCCCTCAGAGCTTGGAGCTGACCCACAGTCCTGGTGGCCGGAACGGCTGCATTTACTGAACCGATCCGTCAAAACGGCATCTTTCATGCCACGTTTGCTATTTCGGCATGTTGGAATTACTCTTCTCCCAAGTCTATTTTTGTGTCTTCCGCATGAATATAGCGTATAGAAGGTTCATGTTTTCATAGAGATGAGGAAGATTTGGCTGGACGTTTCCAGAAAGCTGAAGGAAACATATTTTCAGGTTAGTGCAAACAGCTGGATTTGTAGCCTGTTGAAATGTGAATTTTGAGACATTCCAGAAAGGCAGGTGCTGTTTATCCTCAGAGAATGAAGAGGTCATTGCAGGGGGACTCTGTTGGCTCTGTAAGAAACTGTTCTTGAGCTGTCTTTGTGTAGTTCTTTACTGTGCAGCATTAAAGCATCATTTCTTCTTACATTTAATGTGATGGTCCGCCCCAAGAAGCTGTGTTCTTCTGTTCTCAGCTGTGTGTATGCGTTTGCTGGTCATTGCTATTGAAGCAGTATAGAATTGCGTTGCCTTTGCCTTAACTCGCTGTTTAATGTACAGACATGCAAGATAATAGTTGGATTATAATCATTAGACTCCCAAAGATGTTTGGGAAATTTAGTCATTAATCTTAAGGGAAGATAAGTGGTAAAGT
Organism: Nipponia nippon; assembly: GCF_047370975.1. Lineage (NCBI taxonomy): Eukaryota > Metazoa > Chordata > Aves > Pelecaniformes > Threskiornithidae > Nipponia > Nipponia nippon. Next base: position 29,127,501 of record NW_028262302.1, read on the forward strand.
CTCTTGCACAGGCATGGAAACGTAAACATGGGAGGCAGAAAAACTAAAGGTGCGGCCATACCATCTTTTATAGATGTACTTTGTCTTGGTAAAACTTAAAGAATTAAAATTTGACAGGAAGCAATGCCTGATGGGTGTTCATGGCTCTCCAGCGATTAACAGCTTCAGGTATTTGTGTTGTATTTACGAGGGGGCTGACAACAGCAGCAGCTGAAATTTTTTGTTTTGATGCGCTTGGCCTACGGTGGGGTGAGGGCAGAGTATTTGATGTATCACTTGCAGGTATTCACAGTTGTATCGTCTGTCAGAGGCGGGTTGTTAATTTAAGTATAATGATAGATTCTTTTAAACAGCTGAGATCCCCTTTCATTTAAAACTGTTCTTGTGAAAGAGGCGTTGCGATTTTAAACGCCCCCTGCCTTAAGAGGACGATTTCCATTGCAGGGGAGGGGATAATGATACGATACACGGAGGGAGGCGACTGAATGGGCTCGGGTCGGTGGACATCGCTTCTGTAGCGTTAGCAGCTCACGAGGGGTGGGGGTTTCTGAGGCTGGTCGGAACGTATCTGCGTAGTCAGAACACCTCCACCAGCTCTTCAGGAGGAGTCTGGATCAGTAATTGGACAGGATAAGCGGTTTCTGATAATGCTGTTTCGTTTTGGCAGGCACGTCTGCGTTTAAATTTAAAGCACTGTTTGAGTTCTAATCCTCTGCTCCTTGGTTAATTGTGAAGAGGCATGACTAATGTTGTGATTAACATAGTGCCTTTAAAACTTTGCCAAACAGTTCCTGTCTAGAGAGTCTGTTTTTTAAATTTGGCTCACAATATCAACCTGGGGACAAAGGGAGTTATAAGGATGGGTAGGGAGATCTTGAGGACGTTTTATGATCTGCCGTCGCTTCAGCAGTCACGGCTGACCGCCTGTTTAGGGTACGTGAACATAAATTTTTCCTTTTTCTCATTCTGTGGGTGTTGAGGTTTGTCTCAATCCTACGCCGGGATGTCTCAAGTGCGGACTGACTGTGCTGACTTGAGCAGCAAAGTTAGCTGCCGTAGGGGTGGAATTTGAAAGGAGGAGGAGGACAGGCAGGCACAGGGGAGCAAGGCAAGATGGAAGATGTCCTCTGGTATATTAAAATTGAAACGAAAAAAAAAAATATTTCTTTAAAATTCCAGTTAAACCATCAGGCCTAATTCACTGTAATATTATAACTTCTGTAGCATGCATATTATGCGAGCAGCATGGTTTTGGTCCACGTTTTAAGGAAAGTTGAACCAGTGAAGTTGGGAAGTCACTGGCCAAGTGCTTGAAACCAGGCTACTGAAGTGAAACTGGTGTTTGACATCTGTCGATTAACCTGTCGAAAACCTGTAGTTTCTTCTTTTCAAGTTACATCATTTAAATAAGTAGATCAGTCAAAATTGAGAAAACGATTAAAAAAAAACCCAAACAAAATAAAAAAACCTTTCTTTGCTCTTCTCCTTTCTGGCTAAAAATAAAGTGTGAGAGGATAAGATAGCTGTAAAATCGTGAAAGATATAATCTGTAATGAAATAGCAGCATATTTCCTCCCTTTACTTAATCAGCGTGAGTGCAAAACATACTTTATACTTAACCTTTCTCATGTGTCTAGCACATTTAAAAGTTCTAATTTTCCTCATTAAAACACCTACTAAAATGTAATTTCTGTTTATTTCAACAGAATTCCAGGCTGTGATTTTGAATTGCCTACTGAATTACAAATATTACTGATCACTATTTCATCACCATAAGCTATAAAATTAAGATTGTAAATAAACGTTGGGTTTCATCCTAGTAGAAACAGCTGAAGAGCGGTACCCTCCCAGTCGTCAGAAGGAAGCAGGCACTCTGGAGGATGTATACCCATGTACGCAAACGAAACCGAGGGGAAATCGTTACGTCTTACCCATCTTCCACCCCAGGAAGGGGACAATTGATACAATACAGGTGCAAACCGCAGCTCGATCTTAGGACAGAAGAATCATCTCGCTCCTCCTATTTTGAATTAATTTTCTTTTAACTTCTTTGATTTACACAGCTGCTTTTTTATTTGTTCTTTCTATTCTGGTCGCTGTTTTATTTAACAATAGCAACAACAAAGAACAAATCACCCAGACCTATTTTCTTCATGAAAACAACTTTATGGTTTGCTCCTTTTAGTTTTGTAACTCTTAGCTCATCTCTGAGGCATTGAAATTTAAGGAGGCAATTACTGAACAGCTTTGTTGGTTAGTTTTTTCTACTTAAGTCTACCTTTTTCACCTGCACCTCTCTAGATTCTCTCAAATAAATTACAGTAAGGAAAAGGCATTGATATAGGCTTGTACCCTGTGTTTGGAAGGCTTGGTGCTGCAGAAGAGCCTGTGTGTGATGTGAAAAGCTAGAGGGGTTTGTCCAAACACGCTGTGGTTAAAAATGAGCTTGCACACACCGCTCAGTTGCAGCATGAAGTACTGCAGTTCTAGGCAAAACAGCTTCAATAAAACAAACAAAAACCCCAGCAAAATGCATACATTTGAATATTTTGTTCTGACTAATCTGGAAGTATGTCCAAAAGTATTTCTGATGTTTTAGGAAGTTGCATGCAGATAGCGATGGTGTAAGAGTTGCAGTCTCTGAATTGCAGTTTATTCTCCTCTTTGGAGTGCCAACAGCGGTTCCTCAGTTCAGCCTTAGTTAGCTCACGGTTACAGAGCAAGGCAGTAAAAAATTTCTTTTTTGTTGGTGTCAAAAAAGTAAAACGATGGTCTTAAAAGTCTTTAATGCAACAAAAGTGGCTTAATTTAAAAAAAAAAAAAGGCAAGCCATTGCCTTTTCCTTCAGGAGCTTCTTTTTCCTCCCTGCCTAGAAAGCCGGATGCCTTGTTGTGATGGGAGAGCGCGGTCCTGCGCTTTGGAGCCCAGCCACGGGTTTCCTGCGTGACTATGAGATGTTGCTTAGTGGTTTTATCCTTGTTACGTACAAATAATCGTAAGTTCTTCGTAGCTTCCCTGAAATGAAAAACGTTGGTGTCTGCCACGCGAGTTCCTTATGCATGAAGCGGGGTTAATAGTGCTGTCTTGGCTTGGTGGGGATGTTAGGAGGCCGAGTGCTGTGTCTGATCAACTCACTGATTTTTCTTTTCAGCGGAAAGAAGAGACGTAGATGCTTTGCTTCAAATATTTCGGTTGACACATCTCTTAGTTCTTTCATCTCTAAGGCATAAATAAATTCCCCTGCAGCTGATAAAATGTGTAATCTTTTGATGTTACTTTAATTTGTACTCCATAATACTGTGAGTTTTTTCCTGTGTTGTGGTCCATGCATTCAATGTAGGAATAAAATTGTCTCACATTTATTCTTCCTATCTTCTGGTGAATAAACCCCTTTAAAATCCATCTCATTTGTAGTTTAATAATATGTTTGAAGATTTCTGCCTTTCTTTCTTTCTTTCTTTCTGCCTTTCTTTCTTTCTTTCTTTCTGCCTTTCTTTCTTTCTTTCTGCCTTTCTTTCTTTCTTTCTGCCTTTCTTTCTTTCCCCAGTTTTATACCCTGGCCAGTAAAGCTGTTAGACATCTGCTCAATTTCAAGTATACTAGCAGCTTCATGGGCATTCTTTGATTTGTGTGATCTTGCATTAAAAAAATCTATATTATTCCTCAGGAAAGTAAGCTATTTCTAGTAGCCTTTCAAAACAATCTAATGCACATAGCTGTAACTTGAAAAGGTACTTTTTTGTTGTGGTTCTTGCCAGCAGTCTGCTCCAACTGAGTCAAAATTGGGCTCTTTTTTTTTTCCTCATGTGGTCTTTGTTTGTATCTTTTGTGCTGTGTTAGTTGCTAAATAGTACTTTTGTGGTCAGGGTCTGTTTCTAGCTTTAACTTTTCAATTTCGGAAGGATCATGCCAAGTATTTTGCAAATGATGACCCGCCAAGAAAATTTCATAGAAGAATAACCAGCCTCTACTTGGAAGGATATCGCTGACTTCTTTTGTTACTGTTTTTTCCTAAGTAAATGTTGTGAGGATGTGCATTGATCTTCGCTTTATTATTGTTTTCCTTATTGCTATAGGTCTTTGTCCTTCAGTAGTTATTGCTAGGAATGAGAATTAAATGTTTTAGTGGCTGCTGAGATCTGTAGCAGAACTGTAAAGCCAGTTTGCTTATACAAATCCTTAGTCTCGTTTCCTGTGCTGGAATAAAAGGAGTTGGGCTAACATCATTAATGAGCTTTTAATCCCTTATTGCTTGAGCTAGTTGACCTTGAGTAAGAAAGTGTCTGAAGTCTGTGAGTGAAAGGTAGGTTTCCCTCCTCCTACTTTTCCCTGCAAGAGATAACACTATCTAAATTTCACTATCTGCCAGTAGAAGTAAATACATTCAAGCCTTATTTGCATTATAGCTGTGCTTAGGAGTGCCAGTCGCAGATCTTACTGCGCTGGGTTTCAGGTTTTCACGTGGAATTTATTTAAACCCTGGTACTTTTGGGTATTCTGGGTTCTGCTCCGTCAGTAAGGGAAACTGCAAGTTCTGTACATGTGGCAATAGGGAGCGACAGCTGTGAAGTTTGCCTCCCGCTTTGTACTGATGCGTGTTCCTCGTCTGAAGGACGAGGAGTGGCAGTATCCATCTGGAGAGCACCCACAAAATCAATATTTGCCTTTGGATATCAGAGCTGAATATTGTACAGAGCGATGGCTCTCTTAGTAGCGCCTGCCGCTGCGGTATAAACTAGCTGGCACAAGAAATTCAGAAATACATATAAAAAGTAAAATTAGCATGTGAATCTTTACTTTTGGTTTATCCCCAAAAATAGTAACAGTGATGGTTGTAAGAGACGGTTCTTTTTTAGTGTATTGAATCTATAAAGTCTCTGTTAGGGAAATGGTTTCTGAAAGCCTCTGTGCCCTTCGCTATAAAGGAGCCTGGTACTGCTCTCCATCTCTGAAATCCAGCTGGAAGGTTGCGGAGTGAACAATTGCCTCCGGGTGTTTCTGCCTCCTAAAAGAACAAGAGCCCTGAAAATTAGAAATTGCTGTTAGGTCTCCTTTTCCAGCAGCAAAGAGTAGCTGGACACGTGCTCCACATGTGGGCTGCCCTGGCACACCTTGGGTGATGAGCGGAGCGTTGTGAGGACTCGAGGTGGGAGAGGCACTTGTTTCTGTCTGGCACAAATCTCAGGAAGATTTCCACTAATATTTGACAAGAGTTGTCCTACTATTTTTTTTTTTTTTAAGCTATCCTGTTTTGTTCCTTCTCCTTCATTTTTAATCCATCCATAGGCCTTCCCGCATGAAGGAGAAAAACGTGTCCAGCATCTGTTACGGAGATGCTCTCAGCACTGAGCAGGGGGACCTTTATTCAGTCCAGTACTCTGTTTAGGTTTTCTCAGGATGGGGCTGTGGGGAATTTTGGGGACGTTTTGCTTATTTTGTTTTATAGAAAAGAAAAAAAACCCACAAAACTCTGCAGTAATCGCACCTGTGTGGGTTTGGTACGTGCATCCATCAGAAGGTAAGATAGAGGGGAATGCAGGAAAAAAATACACGGGCCGTACGTCATTTCTGCGAGTCTTCTGCGGCCGCTTGTGGGGTGTGCTGCCTGGTGCGGGGACAGGAACCAGCATGCTCTCTGCTCAAGTCTCAAACTGGAAAGCAACAGCGGGAGCTGCTGGTTTTGGCTGGAGCCCAGGCGGAGGAGCTCTGCAGCTGCTCTGTGGCCTGTACGGGCGATTCTCCCACTTGGGCACCGTCCTGGCGCCAGGTCTGCGTCTGCTCTCAGCAAACGGCAGCCTTTTCCCTTCTTTGCAGGGTGCTGCTCAGGTGAGCGTTTCAGGAGATCGCGTTCAGAAGTGGCCTCTCTGCTTGGATTAACCTTTACGTCGTCCAAATTTCCAAGGATTTTTCTTCTCGGAGCTTTCAGAGAGTTTGATTTCTTTTACAAAAGTGCTTTCCCAGTGTTGTACAGGTCTGCAAAAGGTTGCCGTATCCTTGTGAAGGATAGCAATTCTAGGCTCACACACTGGGGATTAACTCTTGTTGCTTTTAAGCTGGGTTTTCTGAGAAGCCTCCCAGTTATGTATTGACTTTTAATGAATACCCAGCTCTACAGTCTGGGCGTTAAGCTCAGCTGGTGGAGATGGTGTTTCTGAAGTACAAGCCTCTCTTTGCCATTCATTAAGACTATGTCCAGCGTTGCTGTTCTTTGCTTTAGCTGCCTGATAGTCTTCCAGCTCTGTTTGCAGAGCATTTTTTAAAACTGACAGACTGATTTATGTAAATCGTAAGAGTAAGCAAAACTGTATAGTAAATGGTGATAAACACTAGGAACGCTTATTTGAACTTCTGCATTAGGATGTAATTCAAATTCTGTTACAGACCAGCAGGTTGCCATCCACCAAGATCAAATTCTTCTCTAACACATCAGTTGCTGCTTATTTGAGGGATAAAGGGTAAACCAGCAGATCAGAAACCTAATCCAGTCTGGCAGTTCCTGTCAGATTTCTTAATATTGCATCTTGGGTACCGATTTTTATGGATGTTTGTTTGTGTGTTCATAAAAAACCCCAAGTAAATGGTGAAACCCCCCAAAGTTGTTGTTGTGTTAGAGTTACCGAGGGCCCCTGAGGACTTGCTGTCCTTCATGGCGGGTCTCTCTGAGGCTGCAGCATAGCGCAAGGCCTCAGGATCCTGGAGTTGCTCTTGAGGGCTTCTCCCTGCGTGCCGGGAACAGCAGTGAGGAATTACGGGTCTCGTCCTGAGAAATAAGTCCTTCCTTTGCAGAAATGTCTCATCTCTCTGTGTGACCAGTTTGAGCGTAAGATAAAAAAGCTGGAATGGGGTTACATACATGAATGTGGCACGTTCATGGGAGCGTTTGGATCGTATGGGAGAGGGATACCACACCGAGTAGTGAAACCCGAATCGTCATGTCGAAAAGCTCACGGCTGAAGTGCCGCTGAAAGGTGCGGTGGCTGTGCCAAGCTGTGGCAGCTGCTCGCTGAAGTTTTACTCCGCAGATGGGCTGGTTGTGGTGGCATCTTCAAGATCCCGTCTTCTGTTCCAAGGTCTCTGTGCTCCTGCCTTCTGGTGCGTATATCTGCAGTAGTCTTGGTTTGTTCGGGTATCGTCTTCTTTTTTATTCCCCTGATGCCCATAATGGTTTGGATTCTCTTTTTTAATCGCAAATAAAATCCTTACTGTACTTCCTGCGCGTAAGGAAGGAATCTGTTTTCATGGATTTAGAGCAGCCCAGGTGAGAGACACTTTTTTGGCTCATCTGAGTTGACTGAGAGCTCTAGGTAGTGGTAGATGTGAATTCAGAGATGTACACAGGTGAATTCAAGGGTCTGATGATACCATGAGATACGGAAAGAACGATGCAGCACAATGGGAATTTCAAAACCGCATGGAGCAGGTTAAGAGTTATGAAGTGTGAGAGGTCAGAAACTAGAAAGCAGATGAGAAACTAATATTTCAGTCGCTGGGCAGGAGGTCAGGGTACCTTTTCAAGTTATATACAGTAACTGAGGAGAAGCAGGCAGCACTTGAGACAGCGAAACATCATGGTCACTGATGAGTGAAGCTTGGCAAGGAATGAATAAGATGGGGATGCATGGGAGGGTTGCCACAGGAGCTGCAATTATAATTAGATTAAATGAAGACATAGTCGAACAAATGGCTCTTCTGGTGAATTGGGCTGTTGATCCAAGGCTGGAGATCAGACGACTACCTCAGGGCGAGGAGGGGATTTCACCACGGAAATTGAAAATACTAATTTGGAGGCTGTGAGAGCGATATTGCTGTCTGAATCTTCCCCTTCTCTTCCTCACTGTTGAAGGAGAAAGTGGCTGGACAAGGAGGGTTAGCACATAAACTTGCATTCAGATGTCCAAGTGAAATGATCCTCCAATTTTTGTCCATCTCACACAGCTTAGTACTGTGGTCCCCCTGGGGTGGAATTGTCTGGCTTGCACTCTTAAAAATAAATAAAAAAACCCTGCAGGGTGCGTAACTGGTTCTGAAACCAGTTTTCTGTGCTATTTCTGGTCATTAGCTACAGAAAGCGTCCTACCCAAAACGTGGTTTCTCGTGCGTGTTGTTTGGGTGTGTGGTGGGTACACAGGGATTGCCACGGGTGTCAGGCTGGGTTCTGCCGCCCCACGACAGCTTTTTGATGCAGTTCTGAGGAGAAAGTTAGGTCTCGGTGGGAAAACCCAGTGATTTTTTGCGTGTAATATCGTAAAACTCTTCCCAACTCCCCAAACCCCCAGTCCTACTGATAGCGCACCTCTCATTTTTGAGCGTGGCGTTGGGACACGCCACTGACGTTGCGCCTAGGTTGGAAGAACGTGTGTTGCTCCTGGGCTGACAGCCTAACGCGGGCTCTGTCTGCAGCTAGTCCTTGTTGCAGAAGGCACCGTGCAGATCCCGGTTCAGTTGCTGGGAGGGTGCATCAGGAAAGTGTCACCATTTGCTTGCTCAGCTCTTAGCCACTTTCTGAAGCATCTGCTGTTTGAGACAGGACCATGGGTTTAAAGGAACTTTTAATCTGCTCTGGTACAGCTTGTGTGTATGCTTGAGGGAGTCTGGGTTGCGTTGGCGGGTGCTGACATGCTGGGGAAAAAAGTGTAATGATTATTGTGCTGTCACGTTAAATTAGTGACATGTAATTTCCTAGGTCGCTACAACTCTGCAATGGGATATTCAAAAAAAGAGGAGTAATTGTGTTTTGTTTTATTTTGAACGCAGACCCCGTGTGATGTTCTGTAGTATTAGTATTTAGCTGCTAAAATATTCTGGAAGAGCTGTGCTCGGTGGGATGCCGTCACTCCTCCTATAGCAGGCTGTAGGACAGCTGAAGAAGAGGTGACCAAAAGGCTATTACTTAAACTCTTCTTTCTCAGTAAATACAATCTGTATATGACATTGAGCAAAATAAATTTGACTGCGTGGCTCACCTCGTTCAAATATACCCTTGTTCTGGTCCCATTCTTGTGTGGGTCAAGTTTTCCGTTGGAGCTTTGCAATCCTTCTGCCAAAATCCTATAGTTTTAATCTTCATTCTGAGTAATGCGGAACATGATTTTCAGTTTTGAGTCTCATTAAATAAAATTAAGATCAATACTAAGAGATAGCAAAAGCTCTGTCTTCCTCTCAGGGAAAGTCTTGCAGCAAGTCCCCTGATCTGTCGGGGAAGCGGGGCTCCGCTTCTGCCGCATGGAAACTGGGCTACGTTGCTGATGGGGACGTGGGCTCCAGCGCAGGAGGGAGCTGTGCCAACGCTGAGCTTTGTCTTTTAGCCTTTAGCGTCGAGGTGAGTTCTTAGCAGACTTCCTTACATATTGAAGAAATCAAGGCCAGCAGAATTAAAGACAATAAGAAATTGAACAGGTTTTATCTTTCATTAGACTTGAAATATTAGAATTCCGAAGAGATCATCAAAGTTCATGATACGTATGTCATCGTTACGTGATAAAGGCATATAAATGGTAACCTGCTCTGTCATTAATAGCTCAGGAGATGCTGAACAGCAGCTATACTTGTTAATCGGCAGCTCTGGGTTACCTGGTGTGCGGGGGAAAACAGCTCCCCTGGCCTCTGCTTGGTTTCAGCTGGTTTTGAATTAACACTTGAAATAATGAGGAAGTTTCAGGGGCCAGGAAGGAGGCAGATATTTTGCTGTTGGGCTTTAAAATGTAAATAAGATGACTAGGAGAACTATAATTTCTTAGCTTTACTTCGGTGTGTGTCCCCCCCCCCCGCCCTAGTGAAGAAGTGTATCAATAAGACAGATTGATAGATCATTAACTAATTCTTCACATCAGGGAAATTACAGAGAAGTTGTATTTTTGTCAAATATCATTTGTAGTAAAATTTCAGGTTTGATTCCCAAAGCCAGCAATGTTGATGCAGCGCATTCCTGTCTGCGACTTCCTCGATGTTACACAATCCTTTTTTAAAAAGTAGAACAAGGCAAACTGTAGTCACCCATAGCAAATGAGTTGAGAATTTCTTTAACTAACATGCCTCGAAATTATTTGAGGAATCCTTATTTGACAGTTTTCATAGCTAGATGTGTACCATGGAGAACCAGTTTTCAGCCCTCGCCTTCTTACATTTTTAATTATGTGAAAGATAGCAGTAATTCATTATTGATCAAATTTTCAGCTGACAGAAGGGTATGGATCAGGAAAGTTTTAAAACCAGGAGTGACAGCAGAGGGAGATGTGTGTACCCGTGTAAAGCTGGTGCAATCCAAGATGAAGGAACAAAAGCCATCAGTCGCGTTTGCGGGCGGGTGACGTCTCTTGGGAAGCAGTTTGGGTCATTTGCTGCATGCTTGCAGTACGACTGTCTAGACTGAAGATCTAATATGGTTCCTGTATCTGTGAGTATCCAAACAAGGATACTGACGATCAGGGAATACTCAGCATTTTTGCCTTTGGTGCAGGCACGATAGGGGTTAAGTAGCGTGTGTGGTCCTGGTGTCATCAACTCAAGAATGTGTTCGGTTGGAAGATTAAACTGTAGGACCAGAAAACCGGTCTTAGGGCGAGTGGCTCAGATAACTTGATGTGTTTAGTTCATAAATACCAACCTGGTGGAGAGCCTTCTGTTCCAGCAGACAAAGTTGGATGGTTGAAACCCGAAATGGTCCACGTGCAGGCTATAGATTATATGCAAAAACTTAATGGTAATATTGGATAGCAGCAGGACACAATTTGGTGAAGCTCTGTGGCCTATCGTGTGTGAGAGCTGGAAGCCAGTAATTGCAGTGATCTCCTCGGCCTGAACCTTCGAGTCCCTGCCAAAGTCTGCATACCAAAGACCTTTTGCAGACTGCATCTATTCCTTCAGGCTTCAGCATAACAGTAGCAGTGGCGGTTATTGCTTATATGGAAAAGGAGTTTCTGTAAGGAATACGATCTTTTTTGTGCTTCGGAAATGAAGCTGATCTTCTGGATACCGTGCAATCTCCTTTCTCTGAACAGCTTAGCTGCTTGTGGATAGAAGCGTGGATAGCGGAGGTTCCCTGGCTTCACCAAGATGGTGTGCTTGGTCTCTTATGGGAACACCTGTGTCTCATAGTGGTATTGGTAGGTGTAACAGTACCAGAGAGGTCCTAATCCTTTGTCCGTGCTTGGATGCGTGCTTCTTCTGGATGTTGAAGGATACCAGTGATTTTACTGTGGTCTAAAAACACCTTAGGTAAAAAGGTACTTTAAGTGGTAAAGGTTTCCTTTGTGGTTAGCAGATAACTGTTTGTGTTCAGTGATTTGGTCTGTCGGCTTCTGATGTTTGGTTCTGTTGTACAGTTGTTTGGATTCTCTTTGACTTGAGTCATATTCGTATCCTTGGCGTGCGTTTTGACACCCATCTCTTGGCTGAGCACTATAGGACTTTGAACGGCCAATTATTGTTGGTTGTGGGTTTTTTTCCCCCCTGGCTGGAAAGCCTTTCCCAGTTTGGAAGCTTGACTAAGTGTTGACAAAACTGAGGGGTTCACCTTTCAAGTTCTTGCTTTACCTGTTGTTAAATTAAGACTACTTCTTGTCCGTACACAAGAGGAGTGTTTTGTTCTGTAGTGGCTTCCTTCAGTTCAGTCCAGAGGGGCAAATTTATTTTGCATCCTCATCTTAAGTAACTGCCCAAATCGATTTCACCTAACCCAGTTTTCTCTCCATTTTCTATGATCTACCTCTTAAGCAGATGTCATATGTTCAGGAGACTCTGCACGTGTGTTAGGGTAAGACTGAAACAGTCGGGTTTAGATTCCTGTAACGTTTGGATGATCAGCAAAAGGGGAATGCCGCAGTGCCTAATTGGATCAAGTTGTCTGTCAAAAATAATATAGCTTAGCTCTGGTGATGGTGCCCGAGTCATTTAGAGCTCATTTTACTGGAGTTAACAGTGTTAATGAAATCTCCTCTTAAAACTTTCTATATCTGATGTTCCTGTAACGTTTTCCTCCAGCACCGAATTCTTGGTGTGAAGTTTAATGACCTGGAGAGGGCAGTTCTGTAAAGGCTTAATTGGAGCTCCCCACCCCGTTGTCTTCTCGAGGGTGGTGGGGACCGCTCGCCTCTGCCAGGATCTGCTGGAAGGAGTTTGTTTTCAGAGTTAGGTTGTTCGCAGGGAGCTGCCACTCATCCGTGCAGTATCCGCCCCTCCACCTCTCCGTTCCACCGCCGGAGCACACGGAGGTTAGCACCCGGAGACGGGTGCTTGAGCACTGCACGCTCCCACAGCTTGTGTTGCAGCGGAGCACTTTTGTACCACCCCAGCGAGCACGGATGGTGTAAACTTCTCCCTTTCAACAACCCTTAAAAAGGGTGTTTGAGAGGCACGAATGCTCATTTGCCAGCAGATAGCTGGGGGTTTTTAAAGTCTCGAAAGGAACTGCCAGTAGCGCTTCACAACTCCGACTAGGTTGATGCTGTGCTAATACCAAAACCAGATAATCCTCACCCAGGTTGGTCTCAGCTAATTGCGCTGTGCCATATTGGTAACACATGACGTCGTAGCGTATCTTTTCAGTTTGTAAGACTGTGTGAGATGCCGTTGCAGTATAATTAAATACGTCTTAACTCTCTTATTTCAGGCTAGAAATCTTCATACGGGAGAACTGGCTGCTGTAAAAATAATCAAGTTAGAGCCTGGTAAGTTTTACATTCTTTTCTGTATTTTTGGATTGCATTTTCATTTCTTCCATATGTTTGTTTTCACACGGCTGTGAAGCTCCAGACAAAAGAAGTGTTTGGTTTTTTTGTAGTTTCAGCAGTTAGATGACAGGAAGCACTACAGGATGTACCATTACTTTTGGCTATGGCCTGCTCACTATTTCCGTGTTTGTTCTTATCTGCCTTATCGATTGTGGCATAAAAAGATGTTGCGGTTACAGCGCGTTGTTAGTACAAAGAGAAGATTAAGGACAGATGGTAAATTGTGAGCTCTGGTAGGCTGTGTGAGTTGACAGGGGGAAGGGACCAGGCAGCGATGCTGATTCCCACCAAAGATGCGCTGGGAAAAACAGAGCCCTGTGCTTTTTAATATGTCGTCTTTTTTCTAACCCGTGCTGAGGGAGGAGGATGGCTCCTACCATCGTTTCCCCATGCCTTTTCTGCCACTCCTCCTAACAGCAGGAGATGCAGGAGAAGCTCCCTTGCTGCCCAGGAGATTTGCTGACCTGAAGCCTGATCAGAGTCCTGCATAGAGAGCCGAAATCAGAAATTGTGTCCTGAGTGGAAATGAGGAGAGGAGTTTTTTATCTTCTCAGTCATAACTCAGTCCCACCTAAGGATCTTGTATTTGTTTGAAGGAGTAACCTCTCATCATTTGGTCACTGGCACACATTTCAATCCCTCTTTAGCGTTGTCCTCTTCTGTATCTCTTTGCCACATTAGCCTCCATGGCTGGGGTTTGCCTGAACTCCTGTGCTGTGCAGGTTCAGGGTCCTGGCTCTCTGGGACAGGGGACGAGGGAGGCTCCTCCTGTGAATGTGTGCTCATCCAGTGCTCGTGGAGTAATGCATGCAGCATATGAAGCAATTAAGGGATACTGTCCATTAGTGTACAGTCACAGAGCTAGGAAGTAGTAGGATTTATGGAGACACGATGAGAGAGCTTCCATGGAGTGCTGCAGGGAATGACATAGGGAGTCTTTAAGGCAGGAAAAATGGAGGAAAATCTGGAAGCACACATAACATAGGAGAGGCTGACAGAACCAAGTGTTTTTTAGTCTGGAGGTCAGAAGGCTGAAGAGGGATCATCTAGCTACCATCCTGCACGATGGACTGGCAGAGGAGCTGGAGCCAGACTCTCATTAAGAGTGCCCAGCGAAGGGGTGAGAGCCAGCCGGCACAGGCTGCACCAAGGGAGAGTCCAGCTGGACGTGGGGAAAATTCTTCGCTAGGAGAGTTTGTGCTCTGGGGCAGGGCCCAGGGAGGTGGTGGGATCTCTGTCCTTGAAGATTTTCTGAAGTTGACTGGGCAAGGCCCTGAGCAGCACGACCCAACTCTGCAGTTAGCCCTGCTTGGAGCAGAAGGCTGGAGCAGAGACCTCTGGAGGTCCCTGCCAACCTGTCCCCTGTGATGAGAGGTTTTGATGACCGGCACTGAAATGTCCTTGGTCCCTGAACACCAGCATCTGTTCGTGACTGGATGGGTTAAGAGACTGTCATTCTGATGAGGAGCTCACAGTGTCAGCGTATGCTAGCAAGTGAGGTGGATGTGCTATCTTCCTCTTTCGGGCTTAAGAAAGTTTGCTTGTCATTGCTTGGTTCTGTTCAGTCACTTGGGTCAAGAGGCATCATGGGTTCTTAAACACGAAGGGTTTGCTAATGTCTGTAGGCCCTTGACAAGTGGAAAGGCTGCCCTCTCTTCTCCCGGCCTCTCCAAATGTGCATCCCTCAGGAACTGAGCCCTGAGAGATGGCTCAGCCCATCCTGCTGCTGTATTTTGTAGTTCCTCCAGCTTTATATTAAATCTGGGCTAGCAGTACTTTTTCAAATCTACGGTGCTTACCCAAGACACCTGACCAGCTTGAGCACCTGTACCTCTCCCGTTGAGGACTCTGACCAGTGGTATATATAATAATCGGAGAGTCAGTCTTAGAAACAAAATGTTTTAAAATTTTTCTTTTAGCCATATGAATAAAGTTTCAGAGAAGACTGTTTTTAAATAGCAGTATGTTCATTTTTCGTAAAAGTTTATTGTCCAGCTGACTTCTAGACTAGCTAAATTTTTCCGACATGTCTGTAACCCTTGAATAATAATTTTCAAACCTTTGACAGGAGGATCAGTGCTTAATGCCTGTGCCTCACCCCATATTTCTTGGTTGTGAAGTCCCAGATCAAAACTTTGAGGGAGGAGTGATAGTGTCTTTACAGTTGGGTTTTTTTGTCTTCCAAAAATTCCTTAATGTTTGTTAAAAGATAACAATCTCGCATGGAATCTCTCAAATATATTTTTTTTTTTTGCTATTTCAGCCATTTTGAAATGGTCAAGCAACTATGCATGAATTTGGGTTAACTCACCAAAGTCGTTTTTACCGAAATAAAATTGGGGTGCGGGAGAAAAGGGCTGGGGACATTTCTAAAATGGAGTGCTTTGGTGGCTTCACCCCGTGCCTTGTTTTCTTCCTTTCAAGCTAGGTTATCAGGGAGACTGCAGTGCCGGTGATGAAGTGGGAGAGGAAGGCAGCGGCAGTCCCCATCTATCTCATGGTTAGAGAATACAGGGGAAGAGGCATCCAGGTCCATCTTTCTCTTATTTACAGTGAAGACTGATGGTTGCGTCTTCCCCCCTCATGGGTTGTTGCTTTCCCTACTGACCTGTAAGGCATTCCAAGATGGCTTTAAGGATTTCTGCTGAAACTTTTAATATACGTTTTGCTTTTGGTATAAATTAAACATGAGGTGATTTAGACAGCACACAAGAGCGACTCTGTTGCCTGGTCTTCAGGCTGATGGCTAGTCTCTTTTGTAAAATGATCGGAGAAAAATTAATTTGGCGTTTCCAGCATCTAAGGAAAATATGTTATCCTCCAGACTGCTTGATGTAAGATTTGCTGTGAGCCTAGCCGTTCATTTCCAAGTGATTTTTTTTTTTAATAGTTAAAAGTTCCTGAAATTTGAACATTTTTTACAGTTGGAAAAATTTGAAAAATTCCAGTGAATAAATGAAAAGAAAGGCTTTAATTCTTTAGCTTTTCTTTTCCTTCTTTCCTGAAGTTTCCCCTGAAGTGTACCGGCGCAGCTTAACAAGCAGAGAGCAGCCAGGCCGTGCTGGTGCTTCCATTGCAGCTCTTGTCTTCTAGAGCCAGCAAGGCCTTCTGCAAATCCAGCTTCATGCACACAACACAGTTCAGATGTCAGTGGCTGTGGCTCAGTCCCTATTCCGTAAATGTCCTCAATTTCTGAACCTGCCTGCTCACACCAGAATTAATGATCGTATGACCTAGAGAGCGGTGGTCAGTGGGCAAAACCTCGGGCATGGCCTTAACTCCCACCAGCGTGACTTCTACAAGCCATTTTGACTCCTTCAGCAGTCCTTTCAGTCCTCAGCTGTTTGATCTCGTTCGGTCGCAACCTCTTCGGAGCAGACCTGCGGGTTGCCCTGTGATTATTTGACGCGGTGCACAGCGTGGGTTTTCCTCTTGTTTGGGGATTGCTTTTAGGAACTGAAAGGCAGTACGCAGCAACGGGCAGCATGGTTCTCTTGGTCCTACGTGCTTCATCCCATCCCCGTGCTACCGTGTCCCTCGTACCAGGGTGTTTATTTAGGTGAAAGCAGATGAGGGGACTGAGCTGGCAGCAAGCGCAGCGAACGGATGGCAGGCTCCGAGCAACAAGGAAATGTGGTTTTCTCTGCAAGACCTGTGAAACTCCTCATTGTATTGTGTTGTGTTTACGTAGGTGCAAAAAGCAGCCGTGCAAATTTATGTGAGAGAAAAATACATGAAAGACTGTTAAAGATCCCATCTATGACTGAGAGGTTTTTCTGAGCCGTAAATCTCTGGAGGTGGGAGGGTGTTTGGGGGAAGCATGTCTCTGTGGTCTGTTTTTAAATGCTTCCTTGGCATCCTCTGTTGGAGACGGGGTGCAGGACTGAAGGGTGCCTCGCTGCAGGGTTAATTTTTAATGCTGGTTGGTTCCGCAATCCACTTCACCGTGCAGCCAAAAAAATGTTTGCGAAGGCTGAAGGTAGAAGTGTGGGGAGGCTCAGGGGAGAAGCTAATGCCACTGCCTTTGGGTGACTGTGACTAACCTTTCCTTAGCAAACCAGGGCTGGTTTTATGTACGTGGATTGCAGCAATAGGACTCATTAGGCAATATTAAATGCAGTGGAAACCACAGCGGGGATCCCTCAGCCCCTGCTGGGCAGCATGTGAAATGCTGTGGGCAGTGTTCGGGGCAGTGGTGCCGGGGAGAGCATTGCCGCTGGGTTTATCTCCCATCAGGTCTGCGATGGGGTGGAGCAATGCTTTAATGAGAGAAAAAGGACAGTATTAACCTATTGCTAATGTAGTGAGAGGCTTCCTCGGGCGTTCGTGTCGCTGCACCTGGTCCAAATGAAGTAGGTCTGTTTTTACTGTGAATTTGAAGAACTGCTTTCAAAATGGAACTGAAGCTGAGGCCGAATCCTCTGCCGTCGGAGCCGAGGGAAGAGCAGGAACCATCGGAGGCCGAGCAGCCCCTGCCCTTGCTTGGTGCTGCTTAAGCACTGCGGTGAAAAATGCAAGGCTCTGGCCCAAAGTCGCCGCTATCGAGAACCCCGCTTTAATTAGCACTGATGACCATGTCTTATATGTTTCATTACGTTGTTGGTGTGACTTGCCACAGGGAAGTGATTTCTCCTAGTTTTTTGGGTTTGTTTTGTTTTTTTTTTTAATACATCATCTTTTAAACGTTGCCAACCTGATCTCCATCCATTGCATGTACACCCACAGCCTCTTGGCAGAGGGTTTGTTTTGTTTTTAAGGAGGCTTCACAGCATTTGTTTACTTATTTATTTATTTTTAGTTCTCTGGGTTGTCTGCTGCCTCTGCGGGGTGGCTGGACTTACTGGCAGCAGCTTACTGTCTTTGCAGGAAGGCACGGCTGTTCAAAATCTTCCCAATTAAAAAAAAAAAAAAAAAAAAATCAGCTGCTCCCCACTTCAATTTTCTGACTAATTTTAAGGGGTTTGAATAGCTTTGTGGGACTGTACTTGCAGAGCACCATCAATTCCTGGAGCAGGCCAGTGTCGGAAGCTGTTGCAGCTAGTGGGGAGCGCAGCCCCTCTGAGCACCAGCACGAGCTCCTGCCAGACCGTAGGCCACAACTAGAAAAAGATTAGTAATGAATTCCGTAAGTTAGTCAGCAGAGAAATAGGCTTGTGAGTTACATACAGCATCTTCTAGAGAGGAGGAGGAGGTGGCTCATAGATAGGAATTAATTAGCAGATGTAAAAATAAGAGCTCCAAACTCAACACTTGATTAATACATAGACGGGGGAATTGGGAGCAGAAGACAAAAGCTTCTGAAGCAGGGAGCCCCAGAGGAGGCGAGGAATGCGTTGAATTAAAGCGGCAAGTAACTGCGCGCAATAAGATGGCAGCGTTTGGGGAGGCCTAGCAAAACTGCTGAGATGGCGGGCGGGGATGACCCGTGGTTTGTCTGTGTTCCTCCCTCCTCTGCTGCAGGTAGCGAGTGAGCTGGTAGGCAAGGAGGCTCCGACTTGCAGCGAGATCCCAACATGAATATGTGTTTTATTTCATCTGTTATTACCTTCGTCTGTTCTCCAGACAAAGGAAATAAACTCTCTACTTAGAAGGTTGCTGTCACTAATTTATTTCAATTTTTGGGCAGTACGCTAGACCCGCTACCACCGTTACTTAAGCTGTGCTGCTAAAATCAAAATAGACAGTGTTTTTCACTTTTTTTTGGCACAGACTTTGGAGAGCATTAGGCAAAAGTATTATGGCACGCTAATGACATTTCCCAGCATTCACTGAGTACAAATGCTTCAAATAATTTGGGAGCCAATTCTATTTCAGAAACTAATCCAACTGTACTCAGCAGCGTAGAAGCCAAAACCATCTGAAACGCTAAAGCCACTTCCTTCTATGGGTTTAGCAGATGAATCGAGAGGGGAGTCAATACAAAGAGGTAACTATTTGCCAGTGTAGTTTTCTGCCACAGAACTTTCTCCCTGGGAAAATGTAATAACCAAAATATTTTAAAAGTTACTCATGTCTATTGTAAATAATGCTGTAATGATAATTAGTGCCCTCGGAGACCTTGACACTCTGCAGGCTGGCAGTAATCTGTCGTGCTCTGTACCTTTTGCCAGGTTGCAGAGGAATCTCATTGCTGGTTTTTATTTGACCCGATGTTTGTGTTTTCCGTGTGAGATCCCTGTAAAGGCCAGAAGTAGCCAGTTACCTGTTTCAGGCTGGCTCTTAAACTGGAGGTAGAACTGTTCAAGGGATTTCGTACAAGGGAAAATAGTCACCCCAAGGGCTGTAGTGCTGCGCTCGGTACATCGAAAGCAGGTCTGGTTCGTTACGTGTGTTTTGTATCTCATGGTTCAGATGCGGAGGTTGGTATTCCACACAGGGACACAGCCACGGGGCCGAGTCAGGCTGCGATGGGGGTTTGTCCTCTCCGGACCACGACTGCAGCACAGCGGAGCTGCACGGTCAGTCCAGGGCGTTTCGGGGACTGAAGAAGGGTACTGCAGCAATGCAGCCTTCTACTTTGTATAATAAATTCCCTAGAGATGCTTTGAGCTATGGAGAAGAACAAGCCTGAGGCTTATTTCAACTGAGCCTGCAGGGGTTGAACTGTTGTTGGCAGCGCCCGGGGTTGAAGAAATATGACAATAACTTCTCAGTCCTGCGTACACCTTCACTGCCTTGTGCTGTGTAACCTTGTCAGGCTTGGGATCGTGTCCTTTGTGCCTGGTGGTTTAAATAGACACAGGTTTTATGCACCGAGCAGCGGCTGGTCAGACGCTGCTGGAAGCCCTTGCTTCCGAGTCCTGTGCTCCTTTGCTGGCTGCCACCTCCCGTGGCATCGGGCTGGCATCGCCACAGCCTGGGTGACACCAACACCGTTTTGTTGGGAGAGCTGGGTGTGCAGCTTGTTACACTGCTGCTGCATCTGTCTAGCAGTTACCCAGGGCTGAACGCCTGAGCTTCCAAGGGTGCCGGCGCTGTTAAAGCCCGGGCATGGCCTCGTGCCGTGCCGTGTCCCGAGTGGTACTGCCGCAGACTCGCACAGCTGCTCAGCCTGCCTGTGGAGCGTACACAAAGCAAAACAGAGACAACGTGGTCTTCTGATGTAGAGTGCCCAGCATTTTAATTAAATTTAACTTCATGAAATCTGGTCTAATTTTACTTTGCATACTTATAAAGCATTTATAATCTGCTATTCTTCTTTCAGAAATGTATGTATCCAGAGTGGGCGAGCTCATGTTTCATAGAATCACAGAATCGTCAAGGTTGGAAAAGACCCTTAAGATCATCGAGTCCAACCGTTACCCCAGCACTGCCAAGCCCACCACTAAACCATGGCCCTCAGCACCACATCTCCCCGGCTTTTAAATACCCCCAGGGATGGGGACTCAGCCCCTGCCCTGGGCAGCCTGGGCCGGGGCCTGACAGCCCTTTCGGTGAAGAAGTTTTTTGTAATATCCAACCTAAACTTCCCCTGGCACAGCTTCACGTAGTGTAAGCTCTCACTTAAAACACAGAGTTTCTTGGATGAAGGCGGCCAGCAGAAGGGGTTGGGGGGGAGAAGGAGGCGTTATGAGCAGGAAAGAAGCTGAAAGATCACACGTTTTAGTTGGGAGGTAATGCAGAGTGTGACACTTGGGGTGAAGGCAGGTTGCGAAAGGGTGAATTAGGAGGGCACATCATTTGACAAAATACATGAAGAAAATTGCGATAGTGAGATAGCAGTGGTGAGAAGGGAGAGTAAACGTGGGATCATGGAAGGCCGAGTTGTACAACAGTAAGTAGATAAGTCAAGGAGAGAGGAAAAGAGAGGAAAGAGTTAAGGAATAGGAATATAGATGATATGTTGACATGGCTGCTCATAAATAGGATCCGAGCAGGGCAGAAGAGAACATAAACGGGGAAATTATTTCTGGTGCTAGACCAGTCACTCCGAACACTTGTGTGCTACTTGCTGCAGAGCCCGTGCTGCTGTGGCAGTGCGTCGCCATCGGTAATATTTTATATCAATCGAGAGATAATCAGTACCATCAGTGGTTAGCAGTTGGCAGCTAGCTGCCTGGCAATAAAATTTGCTGGTGGAAACATCATTGTTTCCAAATAGCTGTTTCCTGCTTGGGATCAAGTTTCTGAGCTTCAAGTTTGGGGAATTTAAATTCTTTCTGTCAGACTGCAGGTTTCCTTGAATCCTGAGAAAAGAGGTATGGATAAAACAGCTCGGATGCTTGAGTGCAGTTTAAATTATTCCCCTTCTTAAAGATGTGAAACTTTTTAAAAGGATTGTTCTCAGTTTTCAAAATGGTTGGTAAAGAGCAACGCAGGTCTGCAGGGTGGTGAAGAAAGCAGGAGTTTTATATGCGTCAGAGCTACGGGATGGGATTCTACAGTCATGCCTTGCATCCTCTCCACCTCCCCAAAAATATTTTGGGGCTGTTGTTCAGTTGTATTGTGCGTCAAGCTAAGTGGCGATTGGAAAATGTCTCGGGAGTTAAACTTAATGAGGATAGAGGGGAAAGACTGGCAGCAAAACTCCAATCTAAGGAAAAACCCATGTTTTGGGAAAGCCATCCCTTTCATCAGCAGAGACTGAACCCTCACGAGGTTCAGGAAAGTGGTTTGGAGTGAGCGATTGAGAACCGGGGAGCGTGGGGATGTCTGGAACTCAGCGCAGAGGAGCTGATGACCTGTGGATATTGCTTGGCTGTGGAGTTTGTATAGTGGGGCGAATGGTTTCTGCAAAGTTGTCACTCCTGTGGGGCTTTTTCTCCTTGTTCAGGTTGTTGAAGTAAAAAACATTTGAGGAATGGTCCCAGCAGAGGCAATAGTTGCTCCTGCTAACTCAGGAGGCGAGCGTCTGTCGGGTGAGTTGTACGAATACAGCGAGAGCATTTGGGTTCTGATGAGCGATGGTGTGACCCCGCTTTTCGTCCTTCGGTGTCCATCCGGTCCTGTTGCTAAATTGCATCTCACTTTTGAATAACAAATGGTAATTACAGTGTTAAAAAATCACAGGTCTGCAAAGTCTCTCCCGTCAAGCTCCCCAGAGAGGCTTGGCGGGTAGGCTTTGGAGGGCACGTCGCAGCTCCTGCCAGGCAGCCTGGCGCGTCCGTCTGGCGTGTTGGGGCCCGTGAGCACTGCGTGTTGAGGGCGCTAGCTCGGGGCAGGAGTGCTGGCAGGCTGGCTGGCACCTTGAAGATCTGGCCTCTTAATCAGTGCTTCTGTCCCACCCTTTGGTGACACCGTGAATGTCTCCGAATGCCGTCAGTTCCCTCCTCCCAGTTGTGTGCGAGCCCTGGACGCTGCCCGTCCGTCCCTCCCTCTGTTCCCGCACAGCATCAGTCCTGTGATGCAGCACTGAAGTAATGCAGAGTAAACCAATTAAAACCAGTAACTATGAATTTCTCCCCTGAGGAGCCTTTTGGACAATAAAGTGATTCACAGCTGACCCAGGAGGAGTTGTGAGAAGTGGCCCTGGGTCTTTTTGCAGATGGGACCACTCAAAGCAGCCAGTGGAGCACATGAAAACATGACCAGGAGTAAACTTGCTTAAAAGCCATCAAGATGAGGCATGCTCAGAAGACCTAATAGCGCTGTGCGATGGGCGCTAGAGCCGTCAGAGCCTTCCCGTGCTGCAGAGTGGGGTATGGGGATCCAGCATACACGTGCTCTCCACCTAGGACAAATTCATAGAACCGTAGAATGCTTTGGGATGGAAGGGGCCTTTAAAGGCCATCTAGTCCATCCCCCCCTGCGATGAGCAGGGACATCTACAACTAGATCGGGTTGGCAGGACATCTATATGTGCCAGTTCCACGTAGGTGAGAAGCAGTGTCTGCAAGTAGAATAATTCACTAGTGTTAATGGGCCATCATTTTTCTCACTGATCTCCCATTTAAATATGGATTTATCATGAATTTACCAGGCCTTACCTTGCCTAGCTTCTGAAATCTGCTCCAGTCGCATCACACGATGATATGGCTGCAAGCCCCCTCCCTGCCAGCTGTGCTGGAGAACAAGCAGCTGGTTGTGCCAAGCAGAGCAGACTCGACCGCGGGCTGGGATCGGAGGAGAATATCCCATTGTAACGCTCGATTGTGTCCTGTGTGTCTTGCTGCAGAGGTAAAATTACATAATAGTAGCAAGCTGCAGTGACTCACCGCGCCGCTCGTGTGATTTACAGCAGCTCCCTAAACGGCGTTTCTGCTCAGCATGCCACATAACCCATAATTGCAAACATGTGAGTAGACAAAAAGTACATTTTTCCAATTCCGTGTTAGTTAGCAGCAAGCCATCTCTGACGGCTAAAACAGATGCAAATCACTTTGTATGGACATATTGTCACCTTTGATCTAGTTCTTTTTATCTTGCCGTCTCCCTCTCAATGAAGTATTTTCTACAAATTCTTTGTCTTACTGTCTTATTTTTTTTTTCATGCTATCCAAGGATATTTAATTTTTGCCCTATTCCAGTGTCTCTTGCCAAGATTAATACTCCAGCTGCCTGGAAACTCTGAATTCCTTTCTTTTGAATTCATTCTTGTCGTCTTTGAACGACTATACATCTTCTCTTCTATCTCTGTGTCTGATCTTTCAGAATCATTCTCTACATATTTTAGCCAAACTTTTCTCATGGATATTTCTCCTCCTCTTTCCATCTGTTTGGTACTTTTCTATCACCTCCCTGTCTGTAGTCAGCCTGCACCCCCCTTTCCTCTTCCAAATCCTTTTTTTTTTCCCTTTTTCTGTAGGTAACCCCCTTTCTTGCATAGATTCTTCATTTATTAATTGCAAATCAAGAGGGCATCTTTTCTATCTCCCTCTGCTACAGGCAGGATCAGCCTAAGTCGCTCCTGACGGGTGCTCATTCAGTGTTTTCTCCATTTTTTTTCACTGCTGGGCAATTTCACAGCTTCCCATCCCATCAGGTTCGGTGCTGTGATGTTACTCTGGTAGGAAAAGCTTTTCATCTGTGCAGGGAATGTACATTAAGGCAATTTAAGCCCATTATTAATTGTCCTATCAGAAAACTGGAGAACGGATTATCCTTTCTCCCCCCTTCCCTGATATCTTTTATGTGCATGAAGGTTGTTATCTTTTCTATTCTCAGTCTCTTTCTAGCCCAAACCACTGTATTTCTTTCCATTTTTCCCCATTAGCCACAGTCCCTATGACTGACATTCCTCTTGCTCCGCACTAGGCAGCCCATCAATGTGCTATCGATGGGCAACTCCAGCTGCCGCCTACAAGTTTTTGCTGTTCCGGGAAAGCTTCTTGATCACGATTTTCACGTGTGGCAGTATCTGTCTGTTGTGAAATGCCGCTTCGGACGTTATCAAAGACCGCTTGAGTTGAAGGTGGCAGTTTAAGAAGAAAGCGTGGGTATTTGGCATTTGGTACTCTGAAGTCATGGACAGCTAGTAAGGTTAGAGACAGACAGTGCCTCCTTTGGTGTGGGGTGGGAGGCTTTTGCCTTCAAACTTGCTTAGATTTGACTTTCTTGAAAAACTTCTGTAGTTTTAGAATGTTCCAGTTAATTATCTGTGAGCATTCAACCATTTCCCTTAGAAGGTTTGTCAGAGAAATGGGGGGAATGAATCCGTCTGATTCAAACTCAGAAATCCTTTGCTGATAGTAATCATTTATAGGCAGAGCGCATGAACTCAAGCGAAGCTGTAGCTGAAAGGTAACCCATAAAGCAAGCGCGGTGTGAAATCTGTGCTAAATTTATGGAAACCGTGTTGCCTTTTCTTTTTTTCATTATTAAAAAAATACTACTTATGTTTAAAAAAAGACTCTTGACATTTGAAACTCTTCTACTCATGTTTTCCTGCCCCGGTGAAATGTTTCTCCGTACGATTCAACTGCGAGCAGCCCTTGAGGATGTACTGAAATCAGTCAGGGATGTATTCATACGAGTGTGTTCCCTTCTGCCTTTGTACTCCATAGGTATTTTCTTAAGTAAAAGTCTGGTAATCGTTGAGACGTAAAGGTTGTGATCATTCGGGTGATCATTTCTGGGTTGCACATCCCTGACGTTGATAGTAGGAGATAACTTTTACTAGTGAAACTTTAAACAAAAATAAACATACAAAGCAATTTTTTCCTTGAGAGAACATGGTAGCTACCATACCGTCCAGAGCAGCACTTTATCTAAAACCTAAAACCTTTGTCTAAATCCTAGTCTTTCGTGTCTTGCAAGCTGTTACAGACGTTTTGTTCGTGCCAAAGGAAGAATAAAGGTAGGAATGCGTATATATGCATGATCACAAAGCAGGCACACATCCAGGATGGCCTAACAGGCTGATTTTTGCGGCGTTGGTGTTCAGAGGGAGGTTGTCGGGCTGTGCTGATGTTATTTGCTGTCGCTGCTGTTCAGGCTGGCCCTCCGAAGCCAGCGGGTGCGTGCCTCCGTAGGAGCCCCGGCGCCGGGCTGGGTGCGAGCCTGCCCCGAGCTTCAGGGAGGCAGAGCTGCGGTGTCTGAGCTCCAGGTTCTGGGCAGAGCATCCTCTGCTTGGCAGTCCTCTCAATGGGGTTTAATGAAAGTGTACCAGGGTTTTTCCTAGCTCTCAGATATTTTAGTTTGCTTCACTGCATCTATAAAATTATTTTTTTTTTTATTTCTGACAGCTTTCATCCTTTTAAATTAAAGAGGCAGAAACATGCTAGGCTATTGCTCTGGCCATAACATATTTTTCAGTAGAATTTTTTTTTTTTTTTGCAAAGGATATTCAGGATGTGCAAATGTGCTTATGTAGCTGTCCTCATCCAAAAACACACTCCTAACAAGGCAGTCCGTGTTGAGGACTCTGCTTCTCTTCTGAGTCAGTGGCAGCTGAGTGGGCGTGCAGGCCATATGCTCTATCAGAGTCGTTTTGAAATGAAATACTTTTAATAAAGAGCCTGTGGTGTGTGATCTCTTCTGGTTTCAGGCAGGGGACTCTGGAATTAGTTTGCAGCGATTTTTCCTCCTGTCGCTGGGACCCTTGTGCTGGAGAACCGTGTCCCTGTAAAGCCAGATCAGCTCCTGCTGGGGCTACCTGACAGCTACGGAGGGGCTGCTCCCCAGCTTTCTCATGTGCTCCCATCCTACCGCGGGATCCCTTTGCCTCCTTTTCAAAGCGCTCTCGGTGCGTGCTGAGCTGTCTTAAATGATGGATCACGTTCAGGCCACCAGGCCAGCCCTTCTCTGTCGGTCTTCAAGAAATATCGGTGTCTCACGCAAAGCATGTCATAAAGAACGGGAACTGAAAGGACGGCGTGTGTGGGTAACTCTTGCTGAACAGGCTGGCGTGCTGGGAAGCCCTCGTGAAGGGCTTAGCAATTATCCAGGTCCGTGGCTTGTTTTTATGGGTTGTGTGCATACCTTCAGGTCTCTTTGAACGTTGAGTGGTACGTGATATAACTGTGGCTGCTTCCTGTTTTTCAGGAGATGACTTTTCATTGATACAGCAAGAAATATATATGGTTAAAGAATGCAAACATTGCAACATAGTCGCCTATTTTGGGAGCTATCTCAGGTAAACCCCACTTTTTATACCTGCGTTTTTCCTGGTTCTTTCCTAAGACAATGCTCAGTCTGGTTTAGTACTTATATCCTCTCTCAGTGTTCTTCTCTAGGTTGAATTCCCGTTGGTTCCCGGTTGGCTTTAAAAAAAAAAAAAAAAGAAAGAAAGAAAAGTGACTAATACTTTGTTTTCTCTGCTGGCCAAAAGGCTGGAATATTTTTATCACTAGGAACAGAAAGAAACTTTTCCCCGAGAGACTCTTGCAACATATCCAACCCTACTCACTTGAGGGGCAGATTTTAAACAGTTACGACTTCTAATATAAAACTAGCTCATTATTTATCTAGAGCAGAATTGCTTTTAGATATTTTATTTAATGGTAGTCTTGTGTGCTGTGGAACTATAGCCAGTGAGTTGTAAGAGCAAAGCATTAAATCTGAGCTGCTGGTCATTACATTTTTCATAATTCTGGTGTAACAGATGCGACGTACTGAGAGGCAGAAACAAGGTGATGCCAGCTGGCTGCATCTTCAAGTGCACACGTTAAATGTTATACAGAAAGCTGGGGAATATTTTCCATTTCTGTGGAACTCTGCCATTTATCAGTTGGCTCTGTGGGAATATATATCACCGCTTCGCCTGTTCGGTCTTTTTCTACGAGGCTTCATCTTTAGGTTTCTTGGAGGGCTGCATTTTTTAAGTAATCTGTACAGCCCAAATGGACTTCAACTGGGACAAAATGGCTAAATTTCTAAATCCCCAGTACCCTTTTTGGAGGCCATGAAGAGTTGTTCAGGTATAAATTAGGGAATTTCAATTTAACACACTAAACTCGCCGTTTCAATCTTATCTAATGTAATCTTGCTGATAGCAGATAAACCTCAGGTGTTTCTTCTGCGTGTTCTTTATTGCAGTTAGGAGGTCAGAGTTAAAGCAACACCTTTTAGGTCTGATAACGTTTAAAGACTTCTCGGTGACTTCGGTATAAAATTTTCATTTTGGTAGGTGAGAATTTATATTGAGATTGTTAATAACATGTAAAACATGTAACTGCTCGTCATGTACCAGAATGTGTTTTTTTAACAAAGAGTGATCAAGACCAATAGAAAATACTTTAAATAATCATTATTAACTCTGTTCTGTATACAGATCAATCAGCTTCTGATGCCTGTGTTTTAATTTTCTTTTGATAGCCGTGAAAAGCTGTGGATATGCATGGAATACTGCGGTGGGGGATCCCTCCAAGATATTTACCATGGTACTTTGAAACTTATTTTAACATTTGTACCTTTTGGAAGCTTTCTGCAAAGAAGGAAAACAAATAATAAGCAAACTAACGGGGAACGGTTGGTACTGGCCAGGCACTGCGCGCGTTTTTCCTTAGGGCACGAACAGTGGTTTTTAGCTACAGTCAGGCGATTTTGTTGAGAGCGCTTCTCACATATGGTGACCATCATTTTGGGCTAATACCCTGTCATTCTAGGGTGGAACGTGCTTTATTTTTCAGTCCTCACGCTGTTTATTTTTCCCCACGATGCTTAGGGGACTGACCCAAAGAGCTTGAGTTATTCCAGTGGAGAGCTCTTCAGTAGCTGCCGTTGCTGTACGCTGGGAGCTCGCCTGTGTCTTGGCTTCTCTCAGCCCGTGGCTCTGAATGCCGTACGCAGAAGCAGGCTATCTGCTTTCTGAAGGGGTGGAAAAAAGACCTTTAAAAAAGTTGACAACCAGAAATCACGCTAATTGGATATGGAGACTGTACGTGGTGTGGGGAAGCAGTTTTTACTGGGAAATCTCTATATTTGATCTTTAAAGGGTAGAAATGACTTGTTACTCTTGCTCCTGTGCAGTACTGTACCACTCTTTTATTACTGTTTTCCTCTCTGAGGTTTCATCTAGAGTTGTTGATTCTGTGGAAGGAGTTAATGGAGTTGTTGGGAAAGCAGTCCGGGGACTTGCTCTGCCTTTAAATGATAACGTGGAGTTTTCGAATGCCAAAGCTCTTTCTGCTTTATTTTTCAGCCAGTTAGTACAAATAGCTTTAAAACAATTCAAAGTCTCATAGGCCCCTAGTATAGAACATTGCCATTTCTAATATTAAAAAATAAGCAGAAGTCCCTTTTATTGCTTTTTACCTTCCTCGGAATACAGGACATTACATTACTACGAAGTCACTTGCAAAATGGAAATTAGATTTCTGTCAAAACCGGTTTTCTTCTCGCTGTGGGTATTGTCTTCTGTTATTGTGCTGGTTTTTTTACAGAAAGCCTTTCTGTAAAACAAGCAAACAAAACCCGCTTTGCAGCTCAATGTCAAATACAGTTTGTGTAAAATCGCTCTTTAACTTTTGCGTGGAGATACCACTTTCTGGCTGCTTCACAATGTTATTTATGTGTTGTATATTGCAGACTTACACATTTTTTTAATCTTTGTTTTCAGTAACAGGACCTCTGTCGGAGTTACAAATTGCATATGTATGCAGAGAAACTTTACAGGTACTGTACTTCTGCAGGTATGCCATCAAGTGTTTGCTCCATCTAGAGAGAGTAGATGATTTCAGAAAGCGCTGCAGTACCATCACTTACGTTTGTAAGCGTTGGGAATCTAGCTGAAACCAATCAACCAGGGTTAATCAGTGAGTTTCCGTATTGTAAATTAGCAAGGAACTCCAGTAACGTAGTGCAAATATTTGCTTAAAATCATTCGTCAGAGCAGTGCTGCTTCTGTGCTGTAATTTGCAAAGGAGTTTGCACAAGAGTAGACACCTCTGTGGATGCCACCGCAGGAGCAAACCACTGAGCCCCAGTCTTGCTCGTTCCTTCGGTGAGCCTGTTGGTTTCGGGGAAACTGGAAGGCAGATCCGCGCAGGTTGTGACCACAGTGTTGTCGGGGCTGTTGTCATCCATTGCTCTAACACAGTGAGTCAGCGCAGCAGTTGATGAGGACAAATTTTTGAATCTCGTTGCAGAAAACAGCTAATACCTAGTAAGCGAGGGTAAGTAGCTGAGTAATGGAGGGGGAAGGAAAAAAAAAGGCACATTTTAAACTGCCTGCTGGATCTGTAGCAGTAAATTCTAATAATTTGTAGAGGAAAAATACTGCAACCAGATGACTAAGATCCTCTTTCATTTTGTGGTTCCTAATAACTGTAGAAAACAAGATAAAATGATGCAAGCCATTTGTTTCTTAAAGGAACTTTTCTTTCCCTGCTCTGTGTATCCATGAATAATTCCGTGAGGAATCACGGGGATGCACACCTTTCCCTGAAGCGGTGGCTGAGCTGGTCCCTGCCAGAGGCAGGGGTGCAGACCCGGGAACTAATCTGGCGCTGTTCCTGATCTCTTCTTACTGCAGGGACTCAGCTTAAAGGCTCGACACCTGCTTGTTGAAACCTTCAGGACTTCAAAAATATAGTTAATTTTAGTAAAGGGGAAAGGTGATGTATCTTGAGGTTTGTTTTGAAAATACACACGTATCTGTGTCAAGTGTTACACCACGACTGGTTTAAACAAGTCTTCACGTGTATTGGCTGGAGCTGGGAGAGAGGAGGAATACCAGCATACCTCCTATCTGCAAATTTCAAATTTCTCCACTTTCAAATAAAATACGTTGAGTAATTTAAATTTATTAAATGGGACTGACGTTGTAGTATGTTAACAAATGGCAAAATGACGCGTTGTCTCTCTTTCATTTCCAGGGCCTTGCGTATTTGCATATGAAGGGCAAAATGCATAGAGATATAAAGGTAACTTGGAACTTTGAGAAACTTATCTTAAACTTTCTAGTGCGGAAAAATACTCCCGATAAAGATTTTTAACTTTGTATTTATTACGGTTTAGGGTGCAAATATTCTACTAACAGACCATGGAGATGTCAAATTAGGTAAGTTGCCTGTATTTAATAATAAGACAGAAAGCAAATAGGATGTTTTAATTCAATCAATCAAAAGCTACAGTACCAGCTGGGACACTTTGTTTTAGCAAGTTGCCTTTTACTTTTATCATTCCATTAAGACAAAAAAATAACCAGAATGTAGAGACCGTGCCTGCCAAGAAGAATATTCAGCTTTTGTAAGGCTTTGTTTTGTGTTGAACAGCACATGCACAGCAAAGGTTGAGCCTGCTACAAATGATAAAGCATAACACAGCAGATCTCCTGTATCGTTTTAGTCAATTTTAGTAGATGCTGGTCTCGGTGGCATGAGCCTTTTGGTGCTGCACTGTAGGATGTTCTTATTCTTATTTGGGGCAATAGTTGACGACAGAAAGTGTGCACCCATGGGCTTGCGTATGTATGAGATGAGAAGTTTTGCATTCTATCAAGAAGTTACAGGTCATTTCTTTTTTCAACTACCAAGGCTTGCAGCCTCCCAAGTTTCCCTGGAATTTGCCAGGTTGCGGTTACCTGGATATCAACGTGTTTGTTCCTCGCCAGAATGGCAGTTCTCCCTTGGAGCCTCCAAGGATCCGCTGTGTGGGAGAAGGAATGGGATGCTCACCATCTTACTGCGTCCCGTGTGGGAATCAGGGCGGTTGTGCGTTCGCTACGTGGTTGCTCTTCAGAAAAGCTGTGTGGTTCAACACGTTTACTCCCCTGTGGTGAACCAGGAGTGCTGTGCTAGGAAAGTACAGCTTTTTAAAGAAGAAGGGGGAGAAAAAAAAAAAAGAGTAAAACCTTGAAACTGATGGCAGATTCCACTAACTGCATTAAACTTGAGTTACGCACCGATACCTTCCTTTTGCCTGCTAAGCTAGTTAGATTTGCCCACAATTATCCTCCAGCTATCATACTACAAATGCAATAAAAATAAAAAGGACTTAAATGATTCTTGGCTCTGCAAGACCGCCTGATTATCTGCAGCTCTGAGAGCAAGGGATTATTGTCCCCTAGACAGAGTCTCCAGAAATGAGAACAGATGGCCCCCCGCAGTTCCTCCATAAGTAACCCCGAAATAGTACCGTTTCCAAAGCATGATGCTATTTTTCCTCTTGAATATTAAATTGAATATCCACTAAATTTTGTAAGGTTGCTTGGTTGCTGTATTGTGAGATGGAAAAATAGCTAGGAGAGGAACAGGGTCACGAGTGAGCTGTATGGAGAAACTAAACTTTTCAATTTGAAGTCATGTCAGTGAAGACATTAGCTGATCTCGTTATTAATCGTTAACTGTTGGAGCTTAATGAATTTTTACTTCGGATGAGAAACGTGGTTGTTCTTTCATAATATGATACTTCCTAGAGCAGAATTGAGGTCTTAAAATGAGATTTCTAAGTCTATGATAATTTTATTTTCCAGCTGACTTCGGTGTAGCAGCAAAAATAACAGCCACCATTGCGAAGAGGAAATCATTTATTGGTACTCCTTACTGGTAATAAACTACTTGGATTGCTATGATTCTATGCGAAGCTAAGTCTGTATTTATGCCAAGAATTCTAAAGTACACACACTGAAGTATGCACACATATTTTCAAATATATATAGCAATTGGAGAAATTCCCTTTCTTCCAAGTAAAATGCCCAAAGGGTAAATGTCTGGGAAGCACTGATTGTAGCTGTTGCTGTAACACAAGCTACCCAATATTTGAGGCAGGATTGCTGTTTCTCACAGGTTTGTTAATACAGAGCCTTCTCCCCTTTTTCTGGATACCTAATGGTCACTCAGTTTCTCAGTAGCTTCTTACACTTTTAGTGAATAAACTAAACAATGTCTTCAATTTCTGTGCAGAAAGAATTGTGAAGAAAAACAGGTTTTAAACTATCTTTTAGTCATCTCTACTGATTAATGTCTGTACAAGACAGCATTTAATACGCAAATATATCCTTGTAAACCTTGAGCTGGATTATATATGCAAATTTAACTGCTGTTGGTTTCTGGCATTACTGTGATGCAGTTGGGATGCCTAGGGCGGTATTCTTGGTATAGACTGAACGCTTACGTACAGCTTAATCCAGACAATGGCTTTTAATTGTTTGCTGCCCTCTTTATCCTGTTGGAGAAGGAGGACTGAGGGCAGGAAGATTATCTGGTCATTAAAGCATTTCACCAGGAATCATGAGACTGGTTCTATTCCTAGCACTGCTGTTCAGCCCGTGACCCCGGGCAGAGCACGTCACCTCTGCGTGCTTCTCTGCTCCCCGAATGCCGGGTGAGGGGAGGGGGACCCCAGGCTTTCCCTGACCTAGGCTCTTGGCGGGGGGTTCTGCTCTGGGGTTATGTGATTCGCTTTGTGCCTCCCGTGCGCGGGCGCTGTTCAGAAGCAGCTGGTGCTCTCGATGAACGATGCCTTTGCTTTTAAAGGATGGCCCCAGAAGTTGCAGCGGTGGAAAAGAACGGTGGATATAACCAGCTCTGCGATATCTGGGCGGTTGGCATAACGGCGATTGAACTTGCAGAGCTTCAGCCGCCCATGTTCGATCTTCACCCGATGAGGTCTGCTGGCTGGGGAGCTTGCTTATCTCCGGGACCCGCTTCAGTCCCAGCAGGGACTTGTTACGATATAGCCTAACCTTCTCTGTAGCTCAGACCTAGAAACTCACACTAGGGTTCCTTCATCAAACATCTACTTTCTGCGTGAGCTGTGTCTGTTTTTAAGGCATCAGTCTGAAGCTAAAGACTTAAATTTAGGATTGAAATTACAACCAAAATTTTTGACTTTTAAAAAAAATACTTTGTAGTGTCATCAACAATCTGATTAAGAACAAGTACGGATTTACTACCTAGTGATAGTAAATCACTAGAGAAGCTGTAGCCTTATGTTTACAAGGTTCATGCATGGCGATAAAAAGATTTTATTTACAGATAAGAAAAATCAACAGCTTTACTGTGTCTGTCCCCTAACACAGTATAGACTGTTAACTGTATAATCCAGTTTCACCGGTATGATTCTTACCGTAAAGTATTAATTTAAAGTGTTTAGATATGGGAATGAAATTAATTATTTTTTTACCATGTAATAACATTATTCTTCCTTTACCTTTAGGGCTTTGTTTTTAATGTCAAAAAGTAATTTTCAACCGCCAAAGCTAAAGGAAAAAGCAAAATGGTAGGTTAAACGCTTTCCTTTGTTCAGTATTTTGTAGATAATGTGAAAAAATGATTTGTCATTATCAAAGAGGGGAGGCAGTGAAAAATAGCGTGTGCTAGTTTGTAACTGAGGAACCTGAGAGGTGATTTCACTTCCAGGAATTTCCACTGTGAAATTTTCATAGGTGTCCGAAAGCAAACGAGAGGGTTAAGGTCCAGCAGCAGACATTTTCTGACATGACAGAAAACCCGCAGTAGGGGACAGGACAGCCCTACCTCTGTAAATTGATCCCTGCCAGTGATCCAGAGGGGAACGAAATCTCCCTTCTTCAGTCCTCTTTGTATGTTCCAGGAAGAAAAAATTACTTTTATCCTTTCCCCGTAATTCCTATTATAGGGCATTTGCCACTGTCAATGGGTCAGGTAATCATTTAATCCTGTCACGATTTCTTTAACCTGTGATACCTTTCTAGTGCCTGCAGGATTTTGTACCACGCTTACTAACGTTTTATTTATGAGACTCAAAACAATTCTGGTATGCAGGGTTTTTTGCTCGTCATGCTGCTGTACAATCTTTTTGCCTCAAGGGGTTTGGGTGGGCAGATGTGTGCTAGAGGAGGGGAGAAAACACTTTTAGTGCTTGTTTCCTGTATCAAAGCGGCTCAGGGTAACCCCAGCCAACACACTTGACTTCTCCCGTGCCGCCTCTCAGACGCTAAGACTAGAAGAGGAAATGTCTTTTGTAACGTGATTTGAAAGCAAGCAGACTTGGGCTAATGTTGTCCCCAGAGAGGCATACTGACACAAATGCAATCGCGAGAAAAATGCTTGAAAAATTGTAGGTCCAGTCATAACATCAAGTCATAATGCAGATGTAAAACGAGGTGGTATCACACGGTCACCTAAGTTGTTCTGAAAATAGCAACAAAGCGTTTTAAACAGTAAGTTGAGTTTCTATCTAGAACTTTGTATTTTATTCTCCTACCTGTAGTCAAGAACAGTGAAATTTGTAGGTTTGCCTAGATTTGGAGGGTTTACTGGGTACATAATTCACAATATTTTTTTCTGATACCTAATTCCGTAAGAATTGAAACTGGAAAAAGTTGAAATAGCACCGTATGTGTTTGGTTTATTTTCTGCACCAAAATGTTTTCCATGCAAGCTCCATGAATTGAATGGGTTTTTTCCTATCTTGTTAACTTGGAAATGTAATTATTCAAGCCTGAGATGAGGTACCTGGACGACATTCTAATTTAGCACACCCTTTTATAATCTGTTTAGCAACTGCGTTAAAATCAAAAATAAACATAAAACCTCATTTTTCTTTAAGGTCATCAACATTCCATAATTTTGTCAAAATAGCACTCACAAAAAATCCAAAGAAGAGACCGACAGCAGACAGACTCCTTTCTGTAAGTGACTTGGAACATGTAGTGGCATCCATAAGAGATCTCTTGCTTCAAAGCGAGCAAGAGATCAATAGGAAACCAAACTAGAACAATTTTCTTTCTCTGGTCTTACAACGCGGGTGGCGAAATCTGAAGGAGACATTGGTCAGCTGTAGGAAGTAGCAAGAGTTTGTTCAATATCAAGATTTTTATACAGTTTTTGGTAGGAACGATTACAGAAATTTGCTTAACGTTCTGTCTTCAGCCTTATCCTTTCTGCGAGTGGGTGTCTCAGCATCTTAGATAGAGCTGCGTAGACGTTGACCCTTCCTGTCACCCAAACGGAAAATGGATGTATTTAGCAGTTGTTCACGTATCTATTTCTGCCTTCCTAAACTCGACTGAACTACTCATGTGAGAAGTGAAGTTAAGGTGTAATTGTTTGTTTGACTCGGAGTTTAATTTCCAATTTACAAGTGGCCTAAAGTGCGGTGTTTCTGTGCTTATGGAGGGGTTAGAAAGTCAAGCCATTAAGGAGTCATTAAAGAAATACTCAAGGCCCCAGAAAGCTTGCAAAATTCAGTAACGTTCTATATTGGATGTTTATTAATGAAAGTTACATATCAATTGCATATTATAACTTGTTCTTTTCTGCGGTTCTAGCATAGCTTTGTAGGGCAGCCTGGTCTTTCCAGATCTTTAGCAGTTGAGCTGTTGGACAAAGTTAATAATCCTGACAACCATACACACTACGGTGAAGTTGATGATGATGATTTTGAGGTGAGAACATCTTTTATTTTCTGTCTTTAGGTAAAACTACAGTTTAAATACCCTGCTTTACTTTGGGAATGTAAAATTGCAGCTTGATGGGGGTGCTGCCCCGACATTTTTAGAGCTTTGTTTTTAGAGTTACCATGCAGGAGAAGCCAGGAAATACTGCCACAGCGCTTGTCACGCTGATGCTGTGGGTGTACGGAAGGATCCTGTGCCCGGGCTGGGCAAGGCTAGGGCAAAAGGGGGGCATGTTGCAGTGTGTGACTGCAACAGCTATTCTTGCTCCTTG
The DNA here is from genome assembly GCF_047370975.1 of Nipponia nippon. Classification (NCBI taxonomy): domain Eukaryota; kingdom Metazoa; phylum Chordata; class Aves; order Pelecaniformes; family Threskiornithidae; genus Nipponia; species Nipponia nippon. Next base: position 29,163,202 of record NW_028262302.1, read on the forward strand.
TTGGTTTGATTGTTGATTGAGACCCAACAGAAAGCCACGCAACTTTTCTCAGCTTTTCCGTTTGTAACCCTTGCAGCCTCACTCCGTTATCCGCCATACAATTCGTTCTACGAACAGGAACATTAGGGCAGAAAGAACGGCATCGGAGATAAACTGTAAGTTCCTGATGGGCTTTGCCCATTTTGTGTTGGTTTGCTTTTACCGATGGAGGAGGTCGGTGTCATTCTTTCGTTGTGTACTCTGGAAAGTCTCTTCCCCTGTTCGCACATTTGAGAAACAAAACCAGAAGAAACAGCACGTGCCTATGAATCTTCAATAATATTTTTCCAAACCCAAAATTAAAACTTGCATATTTTTCTGCTGTTTCATTCTATCTCATTGCTGCATCGTAATGTTTATGTGGAAACCTTGCATGACCAGCATAGCCTTTCAGCTCTGGGATTTCTGTCAGACCATGCAGCCTTACTTAAAACAGCAAACACACTAACAACGTGCAAACATCTAAAAATTAGAGTGAGTTGATAATTAGGAGGGCATCTTTTCATATGAGTACATTGGGTGTCATGGTGTGATGAGAAAATACGGAAAAAATGTAGCGTTTTGTGTTTGCGTGCATATGTTTTCAAGTTCACAAGTGAAACCTTCTCTTGACCCTGATGGAGCGCTTGTGATTGCAATAGCTGTCCTGACTAGGCTGCATGTTAACATAATGCTTTTTTTTTTTTAATAGAACCTTTTCTTTTCTTTAAAAACAATATACTACTCAGTTGGGTCTAAGTTGAAATTTTGAGGGTAGAAACGATCTTTCTTCAGGTTCGGACAAGTGTCTCTCGTAGTGTAAATGCTATCCGCTCCTCTGCATCATGTAGATCACACTTTTAGGAAGCTTGCTGTTAACAAGCCTCTTTCTTCTCTTTCACATGCGTTAAAAGTAACATGTGGTTAAGTAGTTATGTTTTATTGTACTTTAATTAAACAACTTGGTCTTTGCTTTCCGTCTGTTTCTTTCTTGTGGGTTTCATATTTGCAAATGCAAGCGTTTAGACAATAACACTGATATTTAAGTGATGGTCATATTTTGTAGGCAAATTAAGTGTTGTGTACGTAATGTTACAACATGCGTTTCACTGTAGTAAGTGTTGAAAAGTCACTAGCATAATGTGTGTATTAAATTTGAAAATGTAATGTTTTGTAGTTGATAAGCTGCAGTTTGAGCCCCCTCTACGGAAAGAAACAGAAGCTAGGGATGAAATGGTAAGGACAAGTTTGTTTCTTCCTTCATTTATTAAAATCATAGCGTCTTCATTGTTTTGTGGTGCAACTCTAAGTAATATGTCTCTGAAGTATAAAGTCATGAGAAGGCCGCTCTTGGTCCCCAGACAATTGCCACATTTTTAAGAAAATGAATTGCCCTCCATGCTTTGTGTGGAGAGTCATGCTCAGGTGAAAAAAATGACATGTGCCTATTAATTTGATAATGTGAAGAGGCCTTTCTGCATTTGAATCCCTGATCTTCCCATCATCGGGGTTTATTTGCTGCTTGTTTCTTGGAAGGCCGCCAGCCCGCATGCAGCCGGTTTTGCCCCCTGTGAGCTGCTGCTGTTGTTCCAGCCCTCAGCAGTTCCCTGCAGATCAGCTAATTAACGTTCTTTGGGATTAGTATGTGCCTGGGTACACAAGGGCTCCATTTTGTAATAAGTGTTGTGAATAGCAACAGCTGCCGTTAATTTTGATTCGGAGACATCAGTGCTCAGCACTCCAGAAAATCCCATTCCTGTTTTTCAGAGCTGTACTCCAGTTCACCAGGTAGGTTCGAGATCATACTTTTCTGAATGTGACTGTTTAGATCCATACATGTTGTTACTGGTGAGGTGCCCTCAGTGCTGTGTCTAGTGACAGGAATGCTCCCAGCCTCTGGTGATGGCATCTCATATGAGTTTGGAGGTGGCTACAGTATGTTCTCTTGCTGGAAGAGGGTCTTGGAAGTGCCCTGAGTGGAAAATATGAGTTTTCACCATAAATTTTTGCTTTCATGTTACTTATTGCCACTTGATACTGGTGCTATACCATTTCCAGGTGCTGCTTTTAAGTCTGAGTCTAAAAACAAGTTAGCTTTTCAGTAGTTGCTTTATAATTAGATTGTAAAACATTATTTCACTTTGGAATTTTATTTTACTGCTTATGGGTCATTCTGCAGGGCTTGGGAATCTTCCAGGCCTCTTCATGTGCTGTGGATAAGGTACTTGAGTTTGACAGGGGGGAAAAAAAAATTGAAAATTTCTGCATCTTCAGGTTGTGGCAGCTGGCACTGACTTTGCTTCGCATTGGAATCCTTTTGTTGATGGTGGAAGCAGCAAGTAAGTACAGAGTTTAAAAACGTCTTTCATTTCTGTGACTTAATATGAAAATACACTCTGAAATAAAAATTGAGCGACGGTGGAAAATCAAACCGTAAGCCCTAATCCACTTTAATATTCATAAAGTTAAAGGAGATTTTACCCAGTGTGCAGTCCTCTTCCTGCAGTTGGTTGGTCGTTCTCTTGGGGAATGGGTTTTAATCTCTTTTAACCCTGAACAGTAGTTTGTTTTAAATTTGTTGTAACTCCCCGGTTGTAGATGGAAAGTGAAGTGTAAACGTATGGCCAGCACACTGAAATCACGCAGCCAGAGTCAATTTTCCGAAGCAAAGCCGGTAACGTTGCAAGGGCTGAGTTAAGGATCCCGCGCTGGCCTTGCGCTTCTCTTCTGAGCCGCGGCTGTGGTTGAGACATCCCGTGGCAAAGCACGCTCGCAGCCCTGAGGCCGGGCCCTTACAAGAAAGGGAAGGAGAAACCAGTTCTGAAGTTTTGGCTGTACCGAGTTCATTACGACAGCACAACTGCTGCTGCTGCGGGTGCCTGCCCGGTGTAATCTGCGGTACAGTCATGTAGTGTTCTGGGTGAAGTGTTTGAGGTAAAGATATGCTAGGACTGATTTCCCCTGGGATAAAGCAGGCCTGAAGTAAGGGAGAGCAACTCTGTCCGAGTTAGGGCTGAATTTATTAGGTATGTGGCTTGCTTTTGCTGCAAAATACTGGATTCTGCCTTTAAAGGCAATCTTTGAATTTGCAGTGAAGAAGAATATGGAAGTTCGGTAATACTGATTGATGCCCATACGTAGGGAAAGATGGTATTTTGGTTGAAGTAATTGCTCAGCTAAAAGAGCCTGGTTCCCATCTTTATTTGGAACTGAGCAGCAGACAGTGAATTTCTTTGGCTTTTTTGCAGATAAAGTCTTGCGTAAGCTGTCAGCTGACACTGCAGCCCCCTGGAAGGCTGGCCGTGTCACGGAGATTGCCAGTGTTTGGGTCTTTTTAAGTTCAACCTGCTTTTCTGTTCTCGCTCTCATTGTAGTAAAGGTTTGGGGTGGCTTTCTAGGCCCTGGCTCTCCCTGCCCGGTCAGGACAGCGGCTGCTTTCCTTCCTCTCTCGGTTTGTTTGCGTGACCCTGATGAGCTGCAGATTGAAAGCCTTTCTCGTGAGTGCCGGCTTTTCTGCAGACAGCTGGAATCCACAGGGTTGAGGAGCAGGGAGGGAGGGAAGCTCCTCCTGGCCAAGTGACTTATCGATTCGATTCTGTTCCCGTAGCGTTATTAAGACTGTCTGTACCAGGCTGTGTTAAAAGCAGGATGAATGCAGCCGTAGCAAAGGTTGCTAGGGCTATAAATCAGTAAATAGATACAGATTTAATATTGAAAGGAGGACAGGCATAAAGTTTCTGGGTGGTGAATCCGTGCTGCTTACTTGGAAACCACTTCCAGTTTAAAAAGATAAACAGGAAACGCATAGCTGCTCCGTCCCAGCAACCCAGTAACACCAGGGACGTACAGGGGGACGTGTGCTGGGGGGTCCTTGCTTCTCATGCCCCTTGGCTTTTATCAGAGCCAACGGTGGTTGATGTCTTCGGCTCGGGCATTATTGACTGGAAAGGGGAATACCAGAATGTGTATCTGATGATTGAACTTATTTCTTGTTTTTTCTCATCCTTATCCTTATCTTGTGTTTTTTCTCATCCTTATTCTCATCCTTATCCTCATTTTAAAATTACTTTTTAAAAAATGTTCTGTATTATGGAGTTGGTTTTTGTTGACAGCTGGACTTTTTCCTCTTTTAAATTTTTTACTCGTTCCTGTTGGCAACTGTCTGCTGCTTTCCCTTCAGAAGTAACTTTCAGGGAAATTTGACGTGAATCCAAATTTGGCTGGGTTAGTTTTTGTATATAATATGCCTTTGTCTTCCTGTTCGTTACCCCTGAGGTCATTCCTCGGTGGGTGACGTGGTGTGGATCGTGGAAGGACGCGTGAGCCGGGGGGGCAGGGGGGTGCCTGCGCTGCAGGCAGAGAGCTGGCCCGCAGCAGGCTGCCGCAGCCTGGAGAAGCCTGTCCCTGGCTGAACGGGGACACCAGCTTCTGAACGGCCTCTTCCACCTCACAACCGCTCAATGCAGAAGCCTGGGCTTCGCAGCATCACAACAGCGCGCTAAGGAATGCTTTTTATTGGGTTTAGATCTATGGTTTAGATATTTTTAGATTTAATGCAGTTTGAATGATTTTTTTTTTTTGAAGACACAGCTTGAAAGTTGCCATTTTGCAAATTTTTATCAGTTTTTGTTTGTTTCGGGATTATATTTTCAGTGCTGCTTTGATCCTCTAGTCACAATTTATTTTTTGACCCTGGGGTAACTTTGAAACAAAAATTCCCACTGTAATGAGAAACAGTCTGTGTCTTTAGCGTATAACACTAAAGGAGGAAACTTCCCTTTGTAAAGGCTTTTCTCCATTTGTCTCCCAGTAACTCCCTCTGTTCTCATCTTATTTTTTTTTCTTCTTTTATATTGTACTGTTATTAGGCATTTCAACGATACTTAAAATACCAGGTAGGGAAATGAAAGATGAGTTGATGGTATCTGGTGTGGAAGAGAGCTTCAATGATTATTGGGGGGTGAGGGGAAGGAAAGGAAAGGACCGTACTAAATGAAAAAGAGCTTAGCGCAGTGGATAAGAGAGAAATACTTTATTTTGAAAAGGGCTGGGAGATGCTTGTAATGAAACTAAATGACATCACCGATCGGTTTCGTTGCACGTGTTGACCTTAGAGCAGAGCTCTTAATTTTATAAACATTTTACCTAGGGGACTGCTTACAAAATTTGGCGATGGGAGCGAAGATGTTGAAGAGTGAGTGGACCTCTTTCGCGTACAGTTGTGTTTACTCCGTGCGGCTCTCGCTAAAGCAGGCAGCGTTCTGGCAAAACCTCTTTCCTTACAATGCTGCAGGCAGCTTTGCCACTCATAAATAAGTGAGGGCTGGTTGCACTCCAAGGCCTAACGCACGCTTGACTGTTCACCTGATCGTCAGGAGAACGTCCGCAAAGCAACGCTTTCTTCCCTTGCTCTCCTTCCTGAGGTTATCTTAGAGTGCATATGGAAGTGCCTAATACTTTAGAGCATATTTTGTGTCGATTAATCCACCCTTCAGGAGCCAGGCCCGGTAGTGACAGGACATGCAGGTGTTCCTGCAGAGCTCTGGTGGGGTATGGGCAGCTCCTCTGGTGCCCAAACGTTTGTCTGATTCAGAGCGAAAGCTGCAAACTGCACCGAACGAGTCCCTGACCGTAGATTTATTTGCTAATTTCAAACACCCTTCACCTCAGAACGCTCTATAACATTGGCATTTATGAAAGAACATGAGTTTATCAGAAAACAACACTTCTAACAAGATTAACGTGCTTTTTTCCCCCACTCTTGGTCTTCTAGTTTAACCCTGTTCGTGCAAAGCTGTGATCCGTCTTTTCTATGCGTCTAGCTCGTCTTATTTACGGTCTGTGTTCTCAAGTAATTCTGTTCATGTTGTTGGTTTGACTAAGACTACTGCACCTTATCATTGCAGATCAACACTAAAGCGAGCAGGGCCACCTCCGCTGCCTCCTAAGGTAAGAGGTTTTTAAGAGTTTTAGGCAGCAAACCCCACTTGTGCAGCCTCTGCAGCGCTTCTATCTGATGCTCTCAGTAGGTGGCAAATTCTGTTAAATACCATTTGCTAGCAGAACTTTGTGCAGCTTCATATTTTATGCTGACTTGCAGTCTGTACGGTCTCAGCCTTGGGGGACTCCTGGCCTTTTTCGCTGCCCTAGACACAGTGACTTGTAGGTATTTTCCCTCTGAAGAGAGCGTGCTGCGTGGGATGTCCTCTTGTTCAGCATTCTGCCTGCTGCTGTGATTTTCCATCGGAGAAGGAATTAGATTATTCTGCTGTCAAATGTCTTTTTTCAAAGGCTGATATTATTTTTTGTGTAGAAGCAGTCTGACTTGAATTAAACTTGTCTGAAGTTTATGCTTCCAAGTGCCATTTCCCAGGTAACCTTCACCTCTTTGGTTTGTTGCAGCCAAGAATAAACAGTTATCCTGAGGAAAACCTTCCAGACGATGAGAAATGTCAGACAATAAAACATTTCCCAGACTCACAGAACAGAGCCCCACCAGCTCACAGGAGACAGAGTATCCCTGTTTGTGGGCCTCAGACCGATTCTTCCCCCGTTGGTATGACCAGCAGCATCAGTAGCCCTGGATTGCTCACAGCTAGATACAGCGACTTAGGTAAATACATTACATTTCCTAAAGGTGACTTGCGTCCTGTGAAAGGAGATCAGTTCTAGAGTCAGCCATTTTCAGTAGATAATTTTTTTAATACAAGCTGATCACGAGGTGCAGCTTTCCTTTTTACATGTGTGCTGGTTCTTATTAGAAGGGGAGGTTTAGGTTGAATATTAGGAAAAATTTCTTCACTGAAAGCATTTATCAACTGGGCATGCAGAGAAGTGGTGGAGTCCCCATCCCTGGAGGTATTCAGAAGACGTGTAGATGTGGCGCTGAGGGCCATGGTTTAGTGGTGGGCTTGGCAGTGCTGGGGTAACGGTTGGACTTGATGATCTTAAGGGTCTCTTCCAACCTAAATGATTCTGTGATTAGAGCCATGATCCATGGTGGAAATGTTCTTCCCAAAACACGGACACGCAGCCAGTCAATACCATTCCTGTGTTGCCTGCAGGAATAGCAGAAAAACAACGAATGTGCAGGGAGGTTCATCTGCGAGGGCCTTGCCACAGCTTTATTCTCAGTTGTGTTTGGCCCGGGGACTGTTTGGATAATGGAAAGCCTTTATTACTGTGTAGCTTAGCGTGCAGAAGAGTGGCCAGCTGTCCTTGGAAGGGTTCAGCTACCTGGGATGCGTATATGGAAGTGTCAGAGCTCACTTCTCCACTCCTGATAGACACAGGGGAGAAGAGAGAATAGGGCAACAAAATATTTTCTATTTCACTGTGTCAAGTTAGCTACAAAATGTGTCTGGGCTTCTTTTCAGGAAATGGGGATGGCATGCTGAAACTCATTGAAGAAAACGCAGAAGGGTCTGGACAAATCCCTCAACTGCCACGTAAAAAAGAGAAAAGAGATTTTCCTGTAAGTATTGTGACTCTCAGTCTGATTTCACTGTCATGTTAGCTAGCTAGTTTTATATCAGTGCGTGGGAGGTATTTTATGATCTTTCTTTCTTCCCACAGAAGCCAGCGATCAATGGTTTACCACCAACACCGAAGGTGCTGGTAAGAAATCCCATTTGCAGTAGGAGTTTTCGGAAGCCTGGTGTCATGGCATCTCTCTAGTGTGAGAAGGTTTATGCTAGAATAAGCCACCAGCTCACCAGGGGTGATTCCCTGCATCGCATAGTCAGTTACTGTGCATGTACTGAATCCACAACATTTGTTTCCTTTTTTTAAAAGCTTCCTTTCACCATTCAGTCTGGATGCGAAGGGTTGGAGACTTCTCTGGCTCTGTGGGTTGTGATCTCCAGGGGCAGTCTCCGCTTAGTAAAGAGCAAGGGAGAGAGGTGGTAGTGATGCGAGAGCGTGTTATTACTTCAATGCTTCTGCTTGTTTTCCCTTCCCATGCTGTTTATATAAGCACTCAATATTGTTCTTACCCAGTAGGTACTTAAAATTGTTCATATTATTCCGATCCCTCTAAGCGTTTCTTTGTGTATACGAGGTCGATGAAAAGGTTTGGAAAGCTGCATTGTGGCTCTTGGGGAAGGTAAAAATGTTTTGCATCAAAGCATATTAGAGTAAGTTTATGTGTGAAAAAAGACAGCAGCAGTGCATACAGGTGCGTGCTAAGTGGCCAAGTGCCAGAAGATAAACACTTCATACTGTAAACTTGTTTCAGGTTTCAGTTCTGGTGTCTTTCAGATGGGAGCGTGTTTTTCCAAAGTCTTTGATGGATGTCCTTTGAAGATCAATTGTGCAACATCATGGATACATCCAGATACTAAAGGTAAAGTTATTTTAGGTTTGCACTTTAAACCTGCCTGTTGCCACAGTAGTAATGAGCTTCTGAAATAATAAATTTCTCTTAAATTTTTAGATCAGTACATTATCTTTGGCACAGAAGAAGGTATCTATACTTTGAATTTGAATGAACTTCACGAAGCAACAATGGAACAGGTGATTTTTGGTGTACTGAACACACAGAATAGATTTGGGGATATTACGAAGTGAGAAAGTTTGGTATTAGAGGGGGTAGATGGGATGCCAGGCTTTGTGGCATAAAGTGATTCACATCAAAGCAAGCAATGGAAGTCCTAAAATTAATAGTTCCCCTGCCTACCTGAATTTTTTGTTGCTGCTTATGTGACAGTGCGTTCAGAGGAGTTCTCTACTAAAACATCTTTCTTCTCCTTGGAGACAACTGATTAGCTGCCCTTTCTCTCTCCATTTTATCTCCACTAGATGGCATATTGCTTCTCCACTGGATGCCACCAAAGCCCTCAACCATTTAATTTAGCTGGCATTGCTATCACCAATAAATACACGTTTGCTTCTGTTTTCTTGGGCTCTCTTAACCCTTTCCAAAGCCACTTCATGCAATCATGGTATTGTTACATTTGCTTTATTAGAATCAGGAATAGCAGAGTATTCTTGGAAGGGAAGTGTTGGCAGATGCTCATAATGAGGTTTATACCTGCAGGTTTCTAAAGCAGTTCACAAAGGCACTTCAGGCCTCTAAAGAGCGTTAAATTCAGTTGAGACATGGCACGGGTCAGAAAGCAGAGGTGGCAGGGTGGGTGTATCTGTGAGTAATAGCGAGAGAAAGATGATTTCACAGAAAGGGCACTGCACGGAGGTCTGTGCTCAAGAGAAAGTCCTCTGTTTCTGGGAGCATCGTGCTAGGGGCCAAAACTCGAGAGGGGCGAAAGAAAAGGGGAAGTGGTTCAGCAAGGTCATGTCGGGGTAGTTTGGCCCAGACAAAAGCAAAAGAAGCTTATAAAGGGCTTGATGGTGAGAATTGGGAATTTGAATTCAACACAATTAGAAGATCCTTTCAAGTTAAGAGAGCTGAGGGTGCACCTGAATGCAGTAGGATAGAGTTGAACATGAAGTTGCTTATCTTTTTGTAGCCTCAGTAGACACGGGGAACAACTACTTACTTTTAATTCAATAATTAATAATTTAATTTCTAACAGTTGTGGTGGCAGCTGTTGGAGACCCCCTGGCCTTCTTACCTCAATTTTCTCTTTACTCTGTTAGTCAAAGCAATCCCTTTCCTTGTACACTTTCCTGAATTATTTCATGTAACAGTCTTCTCTGGACTCTTCCACTTGCTTTTTTTATCCTATTGAAAGGTTAGATATGCCAGTGGTAGGCAGAGAGAACTTACTAGTGTCTACTGATGACACCCAGTGCATCCCAGAATGAAAGTTTCCTTTTCTGTGAGAGCATCCTCATTTTGGAGAGGTCAAGTGTGATCCACTACTAACCCCAGAGGCTTAACAACTCCGCTTCTGCCGTGCCACTTGTTTCCTTATTTGCGTTTATTCATTTAATGATTTCTCCCCACCACATGACCATTTTTAACTGTTTCTCCAACTTCTAATTCTGATCGCATCTTCCGAAGTGCTTGGTGTCTCTCCGAGGCTAGCATCTCCCAATTTCAGAAGTATACTTTTATTCCATTGTTAGTTTTTCAGTGAAAATACTGAATAGAACCAGACCCAGAGAAAACACTATATATCTACACACTGCTTTTTCCTTCTATTAAATACCAAATTGCTGATAGAGACTCTGTTTTTATGTCCAACCAGTTGTATGTTTTCTTTCTGCGATTTCTTTTACCCCATATTTTCTTATTTTGCACATGGAAATGGCACGCAGGACAAGGTCCTTCACATATGTGTCTCATCTTACTGTTTCGCTGCCCCCAGCAGGGCAGTTAAAGAAGGAAATTCAGATGTTCAAATACAGCCTGGTCTGCACTAGCTGCTCTTGTTATCCCTTGGTAATTAAAAAGTATGTGGCTTGTTCCTGTGCTACTCTGGATATACAGTCAGTCAGACTGTTTTGCAATTCCCACCGCCCTTTTTATTTGGCATAGGTGCTGTGTTTGTGCTTCCTGAGGTCCTTGTTCGTCCTCCATCGGTTCTTGAAGATAATCACTACTGAGACCTTGGGCTTTGAGCCAGTTCTTAAGTACTGTAAAGTAAACTTTATTTGGGACCTGCTGACATGAGTATATCTAGTTGAAATAGTGTGTGATATGTTCTTTTTCTGCTTCTAGCACAAGTTTCTACCCCAGTGCTATTAACTGTGTTAATCATGTAGTCTTTCTTTCCTGTCAAGCAGTGGGCTGAGCCTTTTGTTTTCCCAGTTACCACATTTATCGGCTTCTCTTATGTTGGTAACTTGATTTGCATTTAACCTTTCTTATATTTCTTCCTTCAGGCTTATCTTGTGATTGCCTCTTCGTCCTTAGCATTGTGTCCTTGTTTCAGTCTTCTGTATTGTGTATTTGTGATACTTAAGCCAATGGGGTGGGAAATAAGAAATAGAATCACAGAATCACAGAATCGTCAAGGTTGGAAAAGACCCTTAAGATCATCGAGTCCAACCATTAACTCAGCACTGCCAAGTCCATCACTAAACCATGTCCTCGAGCACTGCGTCTATCTGTTCTTTAAATACCTCCAGGGATGGAGACTCAACCACTTCCCTGGGCAGCCTGTTCCAATGCTTGACCACCCTTTCGGTGTAGAAGTTTTTCCTAATATCCAACCTAAACCTGCCCTGGTGCAGCTTGAGGCCGTTTCCTCTCGCCCTATCACTCGTTACTAGGGAGAAGAGACCGACCCCCACCTCGCTACAGCCTCCTTTCAGGCAGTTGTAGAGAGCAATAAGGTCACCCCTCGGCCTCCTCTTCTCCGGATTAAACAACCCCAGCTCCCCCAGCCGCTCCTCATAAGACTTGTGCTCCAGACTCTTCACCAGCTTCGTTGCCCTTCTTTGGACACGCTCCAGCCCCTCAATGTCCTTCTTGTAGTGAGGGGCCCAAAACTGAACACAGTACTCGAGGTGCGGCCTCACCAGTGCCCAGTACAGGGGCACCATCACCTCCCTGCTCCTGCTGGCCACACTATTCCTGATACAAGCCAGGATGCCATTGGCCCTCTTGGCCACCTGAGCACACTGCTGGCTCATGTTCATCCCTCTTGGGGTGGCTTGGAGAGGGTTCGTAGGGAACAACTATTCTCCTCCTCTTCCAGTGGGGCCATTAAATGAAGCTCGTGGAGCCAAATTAAAAACAGACAGTGGGTAACCGGCCTGGGCCTTCTTGCTGTGGGGAGTTGCAAATGCTAGGAGTTACCTGAGTTCAGAGGGGAGACTGGACAAATTTATGGAGGATAAATCCATTGAAGCTCACTAAATGCATAAAGCTCGTATCTGATTCAGCAGGTTTCTGAGCTGAAAAACTTGGTGCCTGGCAGGGTATTAGGTGCAGTACTATATATACATTTTTCCCATGTTTTCACCATTTTTAGGGGAAATTATGTCACTTTATGGTGACTGTTGGAAACAGATATTAGGTGAGATGGACATTTGCATGAATCAGTACAACCATTCTTTTGTAGAGCCTTGATTCAAGCGTCTTCTGCTGTGTTTTGCAACAGCTTCCCTCAGTGGACCAGTCTGCTGTTGTCTTTTTTTAATAGTCTCCTTTAGAAACAGCTTAATGCTTTGAACTCCTTCTTTTATTGGAAATTTTTTCTTGAGGGAGGACCTTACCTGTGAATACCGTTCAATAAATTTAATCTTGTCTTTTTTTTTAAACAAAATCCTTGTCCTTATTCTGTTGTCCTTACTCCTTCTTTTTTTGAGACTCCCGAATGCTGTCATTTGCCAGCACTTTTATCAAAATTCCCTTCAGGTTGTCAAGAGGTTCTTAACTTTGAAATCTCCTCAAATCTAGACTAGCTGCCCCATGAGTAACTTCTTCCCTCTGAAACAAAAGTCTCAATGCCTTCCATGAGCTGTTTACAAAGCAGCATGCTAACTCAAATAGCCAGGCAGGTAAGTCCCACAAAATTCAGGATTTTGTGGTAATTCAAGTTGCTTAGAAAATACGAATGCCTTTTTTCCCCCCTCTTCTGACTTTTGTGGGGTTTAGTGGCTCTCTGTAATAATGTTATCTTCCTTTCTCTGGCTGTCATTCCTGAGCAAGCTAGATCTTTCTATGTATGGTATTCCGGTCTTGCCAGTTGTCCCACTTTTGGCTCTGTGCTGCTAATTAAAACGTAAAGAAAAATTGCATTTTGGAAGTTTCAGGGAAGGAATGAAGAGGGAAGGAACGAAAGCTATTTCAGACAGGTAAAAGGGCTAAGCAAGGGTCCAAAGAGTGAATTAAAGGGGAAACTGTAGTTGCGTCTGGGACTTTCTCCAGTGTCGATCCCTGCAGGAATGGTGGCAGAGGTGGAGCAGGCAGAGAAAACCACAGTTGGAAATTCCTATGTGTTTCTATTAATGGAGATGTTTTCTTTCTTCAGTTGTTTCCCCGAAAGTGCACCTGGCTGTATGTTATCAATAACACCTTAATGTCCTTGTCAGGTATGTATAAATAGAGGGAAAATTAATAAAATTATAAATAAAGAGAAACCCTTAAAGTCATAATTCAGTATCATGTATTTTGATTGTACTGAAGTAGAAAACTTTGCATTGTTTCTTGTGTTTGTATAGGAAGCTTTGCTTCAAGAGTGTTTTAATGTGAAATACTTTCAGAGCTAAAACTGGACATTCACAAGTAGTAAAGCCAGTTGGCTGCAGTGTCCCACCGTGGTTTCTTTCTTTATTTATTTTTAGTTAGTTTGGAGAAGCTGGGCACTTGGTATTTGTCAAACAAGAGCTGCCTCTGCCAAGGCTGCAATGTGACTGGAAGTGCCTGGAGAATCTAAAGAGTGTCCTCTTCTTTGGTCCCTGAGCTAGGAGGGTCGGAATAAAGCTGGCTTTCGTGCGTCTGAACAAAATTAGGAGAGGATTAACGTAGGTGCATTACCAAAACGTAGATGCAGTGTTTGATCATTCTCAGTGTATTGTAGCCTGGCAGCATCTTTGGTATGAAACAGATTCAGAGAATAAATCCACCCTAAAAGAAAACCAGTCTCAATTTAAAGGATGAGGAGGTGGCTGTGAAATATTACTAATCCAGCAGATTGATTCTTGCAAAAAATATATTTTTCAGCAGTTGTCCTGGAATAGGACATTCTAGATAGGAAACAGAGGCACTGTGGCATGCAGACTAATTGTAGGACTGTGCTTTAAAACATGCAGGGTTTTGTGTAACACCACTTTTATTGATTTATAGATAAAGAAGATATCATGATATACTTAATTGTTGGTGTATAATTACAGCCTTCTAAAAATGTGTGCATAAAACTTTCAGGGCTGCTTTAGTGTTACTGAAATGAACTTTGAGTTGAATGCCGTGTCTTCTCTATATGCATTATTATTGTTGTCTTGTTTTATTTTTCTTCATAACTGGACTCGAAATATCTGACGCACGTGCTCCGTTTCTCTAGAAGGTAATTTTCTATACATACGTTTTTCTAAAATGTGCAGTTCTCTGCTGGAGGCATGGGTGCGATATCAGTTGTGCTTTTCTCTCTTACAGGGAAAACATTCCAGCTCTACTCCCATAATTTAATAGCTTTGTTCGAACAAGCCAAAAAAACAGGATTAGCTGCTCATATTCAAACCCATAGGTTTCCTGACAAAATATTACCAAGGTACAAATCTTTCACTTACAACCAATTATTAACAAGTGAAAATTCGCATAAACACCATTGGTGCTGTTGAATTTGGTAGCATGAAGGGCCTTCGGCATCTCTTGTTGATGCCTTTTTTCATAATTGTTATTCCAGGAAGTTCGCCTTAACGACAAAGATCCCCGATACAAAAGGATGCCACAAATGCTGTATAGGTGAGTAGGCCTTCAGTTTTGCAGTTTTTTTTCCTGGCCTTTGTCGTTGGGCATGGCATGCCTTAAACTCATTTCTTTTTAATAAACTTATAGTTAGTTCATTGTTCAGAAAACAGTACGACTACATTATTTCTTAATGCTGTGCCTAGCTGGTGTGTAGCTTTCCTTTTAATTAACGTGGGGGTCTTTATGCTCTTCAGTGCAAAGGCGGTTTTCATATCAGCTCTTAACCTAGAAGTGTTGCTGTCTAGAGCAAAATCCCAAGGGAAGCCCTGGAGAACGCCAGTGGCACACAGCTGCCGAGTGTTGCACACTCTGAGAGCTGCTGAAGCTCCTGGGGAACAAGTTGACGTTTGGGATCACTGGCTTCAGGCTGCCACCCGAGCCAGCTGGTTACTGGGACCTGCTGACTGCCTGCGAGCGTAACACTTGCTCCAGAATCCCAGACTTGTTGCACATGCACAAATACCCTTTCTGCTCTGTCAGTTTGGCTCAAGCTTTGACCCAGGTCCAACTTTTCGCTATGCTGACTTGGAAAGAATATTTTCCACAAAGAACAGGCTGGACATGAATAAAAATCATGTTAGCCTGGGGAGGAGTGAAGCCATCGCTCAGGTTCTGAGTGCCCAGAAAAGAGTTAAAGCTTGTGGAATTACAGATTTGTCTTTGGCTTTGCTGACTTTCAGAAAGACTTGGTCTTTCTACAAAATACATGTCCTTTTGAAAACTGGCCCTAGTGCTGTGTGAAATTTTACCTTTACGCTCTTAAAAATGCTTAAGCAGAGTATAAAGTACCTAGTTTCAAACTTGGATATCCTATTTAGCTCATATAAAGTGTCTACAGTAGGCGTATTTACAAATGAGTCCTGAAGTCAGGCTGGTCTTGTATCCAACTGAGCTTAAAAAAACCAAACCCCAAGCCCTTCATCATATTATTGCATGGGCTGTCAAAGCTCATGAGAAGTTATGGGGTATCTTCACTGCTTGGGATATTTTTTTAATTTAAATCACAACTTGCCCTGGACCTTTCACTCCCCCTGCTCACACAGCCCCGGGAAGAAGGTGTTCAGGCTTTTGTGGCCACTCAGCATGTGGCCTTTGTACTGGGACTCAAGGAATGCTAGTGGTTATTAATTATATGTATAATTGGAATTGTCTGGAATGTAGCACAATATTAGTCACTGGGGATATTTGAATGGCAAGCCAGAAGGCCATTATCAGTAGAAAAGTGATACTGTTTCTTAAAGTATTTGTAAAGGTAGCTGCAGAGTTTTTTTTCAAGTAAGCATTGAACTTCTTGGACTTAAAATGTTTTGGTTTGGGTTTTTTTTTTTTTTTTTGTTTATATAGTACGAAATCCATACACGGGACATAAATACCTGTGTGGTGCATTGCAGTCTGGAATTGTTTTACTACAGTGGTATGAGCCAATGCAGAAATTCATGTTAATAAAGGTAAGTATTGCACTTTAGTTTAGAACATGTAAGCTTAATCATTACACATTTGTTGAAATAACCTTTCCAGAATTTGTAATGGAAAGTACATCCCAGGCAAGTCCCATTTGTGGGTTCTGAGCACTTGAAAATCTGGCTTGACACATTTTGACTAAGAAAATCTTGTGACTGAAGTCAGTCAAGCGTTGGATCAAGCCCAGTACTAGCAATAACAGACTAGCATATACCTCTGCGCAACATGATGTTGGTCACAGCTCATCCTGTCTTAAAAAAGCACTCCTAGGAGCAGCGAAAAATTCTTCTATATCTTTTATACTTTGTGCATGTTATTTTAGGCTTCTTATTTCCAAGGTAAAAGGAGACTTTACAAATGCCTTATTATGTTTTTTCCAGCACTTTGATTTTCCCTTGCCAAGCCCTTTGAATGTGTTTGAAATGCTGGTGATACCAGAGCAGGAGTACCCGATGGTCTGCGTGGCTATCAGTAAGGGTACTGAACCAAATCAGGTAGTTCAGTTTGAGACAATCAACTTGAACTCTGCTTCTTCGTGGTTTACAGAAATTGGTGCAGGTAAGACTGTTGGTCCGTCTTGCAGCCATTTTATTGTCTGGAAACTGTTGGCTATCCCTTCTTCAGAAGTCATTTGGAAACCCTTTAGGCTAGGCAAAATGATGCAGCTTCTCTGCCTAAAGCATATTGAGCTGATCCGAGGTTCTTCTTGCGATGACCCGCCAACTTCAGTATAGACTGTCTTTCTTAAACGACTTCATTTTTAGACACGTCTTTTATTTTATAAATTTCCTTAAATAGTAATGCAGACCCTGCTGACTGGGTTCTCGTTTGTGGTTGCATGCTTTTTCCTGGGGTCGGGCTTGCTCCTCTTTCCCCTTCTTTCCTGTGTAAAGACTCACATAAATGCGTTCTTGTCTGTCCTCCAGCCCTCGGGGGAGGCCTGTCATCTTCAGCTGGCTATTAATAAAGCAGAAGATTTTGTTTTATCTTCAAAAGCTAGTTGATATCTTGCAGATGCTTTTCTCTGCTGGCTCTGTTGGATATACTTTTTTTTACATTTAAATACTGCTTTTTAGCAGCCGTACCAAGAACTTCATTAATAAAAACTAGAAAAACTATTAAATCTAGCTTAATATCAGCACAATCATCTTTCCAGATGTGGATTTATGGGAAAAGAGCATTTTTTTAGGAGCAAAGATTCCCTTGATGATTCCTTTTGTTCATTATCGTGCCTCTTCATGAAGGAAGCTGACTTGCTGTGCTGAACAGTAACATAAAATGTATTTTATGCCAGTAAACAGTACTGCTTTCATATTAAATACATGCTTTGAAATGATGGGTTTGTCCTTAGGCCCTATACTTGTCCCAGAACATTCTGGGATCATATAACCTTAAAAGAATTTAAGAGAGTAACAAATATTGTAGGTTGCAAAAGGCTTGTAGCATACTGAAAAGGCTGTAGCAATCGGTGAGGGGTTGAGGGGAGGGGAGGCTGAGATCGGTCTTATGATGCGATATAAAATAATCTGTTGGTTTGGGTTTGTTTGTTTGTTTGTTTGTTTGTTTGTTTTCACAAGGCAATCAGCAGTTAGATGCCATTCATGTCACACAGCTGGAAAGAGACACTGTCCTAGTCTGCCTGGACAGTAAGTAACATGCCTCTGTTGGGCAACTTATTTACACCTCCTGCAAAACCCGCTTTGCCACAGTTGTTGATTTTAGCTCTACCACAAGTTAATTTTTCTCCCTTCATTACTGATTTGTGTTGTAATATTTCCTAACAGATAGAGTTCAGATAAGTGATGTTTTATTTTGACTCTTGTGATTCCGCTTTCCCTCTTCATGTGTGTATATCATTCTTGTTTCTTTTCAAAATGAAATGTAATGCAGCATCACAGATCAGAATTCAAATATATGCCGACTGGAAATTTTCAAAATTTACTTGGAAAAAGTGACATTTGCCTGTTGCATGTGCTAGCAGGACAAATAGCTCACAATCCATCGTACACAGTCATGATAACCGTAACTCTCATGCGTCAGAGGTTAATGCCTCAGTGGGAACTTTGCAATGACTTAGTCTGCCCAAATTTCCAGCCTGTATGTTGAATTCACATTTCTGCACTGTTTGTTATTTGCAGGAAGGCTGTTAGTAGAGTCTAAAGACATACAAAGTGTATAAGGTGGTTTTCCATATTTATTTTGAGAGAAGGATGCTCTTGGATTCATTTTAGACAAATACTGTAGCTGTTAGCTTCGAGAGCTTTTTTATGCCTGAAAGAAGAAATGAGTATTTCATGCTTAAAGACATCAGTAACCCTTTTCGGCAGTGGGTTTTAATACTTGTTTTTCTGTTTTTCTTGAGAATTTGTGAAAATTGTGAATTTACAAGGGAAATTGAAGTCAAGCAAGAAATTGGCCTCCGAGCTGAGCTTTGATTTCTGCATTGAGTCAGTGGGTAAGTGATTTGCTTCACTATTGTCTCTCAAGGACTAAGGCCTTAGAGGGATGAGTGTTGAAGGGTTTTTAATAATCTAGGCTGGTCTAGTGCACCCAGTGAGGTCTGACACTAAAAAGTACACGTGTCAGGATATTGTGACCTGTCTCTTTGTCTCCGCTGACACGCTGAAGAAGGTAAGGGTAAGGCAGTTGCCCGATAGCACGTCAAATCTTTGCGTGATTCCATCTGGTGTCATTTCTGTTTTATAACTAAGATGTATCATGATTTGGTTGGGGGGGGGGGGGGGGGAAGGCTGACTAGTTTCTGGTCATTTCCATAGCACCGAGAAAAACGTTTGGGCAGGAAAAACTGTTTTAGTAATGCATAAATTTGTGTTAGTCTTCTAAAAGCTAAGATTTTATTTAAAGTGATAGCACATCCATTTTTTAACAGGCAGGGTAATAGTATTTGAATCTAATTCTTAGAGGACAGGCTGCTGTCTTTAGACTACTGGAGGACAGCAGCCTTGCTTCTAAAACTTCAGTTGTAATTGTCAAGCAAGTATTTCTGCTGTAGTAAGCTCTCAGAAGTATCTCGTTAATGTAAGTTTAATAATTCCGTATCTCAGAAACTGAACTTCTTTCTGGAATCAAAATCAGTAAAGACACAACTTGTTTTTGTTGGCAGTTCTTTACAACTTGTGTTTCTGGGTTCCTCAGGCACCTTCCCTTTAGAAGAAGATTCTTGACATAGGTATTTTGTATTTTAATAGCAGTCGGTAAAGCCGTGCACATTCTTCGGTACAGCATCTCTATTGAGACATGTCAGACCTGTCCTGAAGGAAGATATTTTTAATCAAGCCTGTGATTCTTCCCTAAATTCGGACATGTTCTAATTAAATGCTGTACTTGTATCATACGGTATCTCCCGCTGACGCATGCATAACGTGACTCGACCATTGCCTTTTCCTTGAACTCTGAAGGAATTCATAGACAGAAGCATTTATCCCAAAGTCTTGCTCTCACCAGCTGACATTAAATAACGTGAGCGGTTCTTTACGCTCCAAGTGGTCTCTTGGGAATTCAGGGTATGAAACAACTCCTCCTTCCCTGATTGCAGGGTGGAGTGGGGAGTAGCAGGTGGAGATTAGTCTGAGGCTGTTGTGACAAACATTGCTCTCAGGATTCTGCTGAATGCCTTTGTTCTCTGTATTTAGGACATGGCTAATACTGAGCAGATAGAAAATGTGACTCGAAGGAATAGTAAAGGAAAACAAGTAGGATTTAGGAAAATAAAACACGGTGTAAAATATGTTTCTGTCACACTGCTTAAAGAACACCACGCTCTTCATCCATTATTTTCAGCAGTCTGGTAATTAAATCATTCAGAGCTGGTAGCTTTCTGTGTTCTCTCTGTGGCCCTGAATGGAAGACTCCTCCCATTTTTCATACTCGCATCTATTTTGAAGTAAATACAATAACTCAAGTGATCTGTCATTTCCAGCAACCCACAGTGTTTTGGTTGGCAGCATGTTTGTACGCTTCCTGGTGCTTTCTCCAGAATCATTAGGAAAACAAAGATCCAGAGAACAGAAATGAAAGGGAGAAAAGGAAAAACCAGAGATGCCTATCTTGTCCTGGCAAACAGGGAATGTCTGAGTGGTATGTTTTGAATTGTTGAATTGCACTTTAAAAAGTAATGTGTGTCTCGGATCCAAAGAGTCATTTCAATCCAGTTTTTCTACAGCGATTTTGGAGTTTGGTTCTTCTACCAGGAGTCCAAGTCTCACCACGTACTTCCTCCACACGCTTCCCACTATCGCTGCTGGTGGGAAACCCAGGTTTCTCTGGTTCCGATAAGCCATGCTTGGGTCTGATTTTGTGTTTCTCCTTTGCAGTGTGCCTTCAAGACAGTGTGCTGGCCTTCTGGAAACATGGCATGCAGGGCAAGAGCTTTAAGTCAGATGAAGTAAGTAATCTCCCAGTCTCTTCAGGTTTAAGTTCTTCCTGTTCCTTATTTAACCACTTGATCTTTTGGCCACTCTAGCTGCTTCCCTAGTGATAGCGCTCGTGCTCCATGTTGTCATTGCTTCAGCTTGCTGGTTGCTTTCTCTGACTTGCCTGCATATGTTGCCCATGGTAAAGCTCGCACACATGCTTTAGCCAGCTCTGTTTCCAAGAGTATCAGCCAGAGACTCCTGAGCTGGTTCTGCACAGAGCCAGTACAGATCTGGTGTAAGCACCATTTGGGTTTCTTGGATGAAAAGCTTGAGTTGCCAGCATCCCTTTTTTAAAAAAAAAAACAAGACACTCTTTCTTTTTTCTTTTTTTTTTCTTTTTTTTAAAGTGTCCCTTTAAAAAAGTCTCCTTTTTTCCATAAAAAAACCCTGTCCTTTTTGATGGTGAAAATCCAGGGAAACCTAGTCAGGCTCTGCTGACAAAGATTTGATCAACATACTCCATCTCTGCCACTAAGTTATCTAGACTGATAACAGTCTACAACACAAAAATTATTTAAAATAAGTTGTATTTTATGAAATTTGAAACTTTTTTGCTTAGCATCAGTTTATCTGACTCAGTTCATCTGACTCAGTTCTGTAATTTGCACTAAATTGTATTTGAATTTTTGAAGAGACTGATCTCTTTTTTTTTTCCTTCCAACTCAGACCAATAAATTCCATTTTGCCACTGAAATGGATCTAAATGTCTCCATTTTTCTACAGGTTACCCAAGAGATATCAGATGAAACCAGGGTTTTCCGCTTACTGGGATCAGACAGGTAATCACCTTGAAGAAACATAAACCTTTTATTTTATTTAAACCAGCTTTCTAGCTTCCAGCTGGAACTGGCTTCCAGCCCACCACAGATCTATCTGTAGGCAGTCCTGGGGGAGGCAGTAACGCTGTTTCTGCCTGCAATAGCCAAAAATTTAATTAGTGATTGCATCTGCGTCCAAAATTATTACTAAGAGCCCCTGTGACCTCCCCCACTTTCCCCTGCAGAGACAGAGGTGTGAACACAAACGCAAGCGTGTAGAAATACAGCGTGAGGAGATAAGCCGCAGGGAGAGATGAGGGCCGCCTTTGGCATGGGGTAAGCAGGGTGCCCAGCGCACTTCTGGAAAAGCTGGCTTCTGGCTGGGATTTTCCTGGTGAACTGGTGCATTATCTTGGCAGCTAGTTACTTAAAAATAATCTTCACTGCTCTGGACCTTGAGGTCTGGAAATAGCAGAGCAAACTAGATCGCGTACAGGTTTTAATGCACAGTTGTCTCAATTCACCCCTTACCCATAACACCCAGATGCTTCCTTTCAGCTACGGAGGCTGGGAAGAGGTGCAGCTGCCTCCAGGTTTGAAACCTTAGCAGAAGCCGCCCCAGTCTCCGGATTTGGACATGTGTACTTGTGGTTTCTCAGGTAGCCAGAGCGCTAAATGTAGAAGTAGACAGTAATGAGTCAAGAAATCAGTTCTAATCCCTGATCTTCTGCTCCCTCCTTTGGCCTTTGGGAAGCCTGGCTCTGACTCGCTTTCTGTGAGTAATCTATAATTTCATGCACTCACGTTCCTGGATCCCCAGTCCAGAAAGAGAGTGAGTGCATGCTCGCTCTTTTGAAGAGGAGGGGTAGCCTGAACAAGAACCAGCTGAAGTCTTTGCTTTGCACCTGCATCACCCCCTGTCCTCGATCCCTGCGGCTGGAATTGAGGATCCTTGCCGCTGCTGACTCTGAGATCTCAAAAATATAAGCACAGTGCAACCTCTGACAACGCATACTCGGCCTTTTCTGTCTGCTATCCCCCTTGTGCAGACAGGCAGTGGTAATTTCCTTCCCTGGTACTCCCAGCAGAGCAGGGGGCATTTTATTGCAGGAATGAGCTTTTGCTGAGGTCCGCCGCGGTACAGATGCCGTACGTATTCGTCCAGCTCCGTGCTGTGCCACCATCAGCGAATCTTTCTTGCGTACTGGAAGTGGTACCTTTAAGTGGGTCGTATTTCTGTGTTGGGCTGGTGAGCACAGCCGCATCCTAAACACACAGAGGGATGGGAAGCAGCGTCTCATCTGGTTCAGCTTGCGCTTTTATAGAAGACGTGCATATCTGAGTAACAACTTAGTACAAAGCACTTTGGGGGGGTTGGAGATTAGGTCCTTCTGCTGCATGCAGTTTTGCAGAGAAGCCATTTTCTTCCATTCTGATCTCACTGAACTGCCAAATCCTTTGTTTTGTATTTTTCCATCTCTACAAATGGTGCAGGAGTCTTTTCTGCCATTCAGGCGAATGAGATGTGGAAGCACCTTTTTGGCTTGGGTCGCTTCAGAACTACGCGTTGCAGCAGTGAAGGCCAGGGACAGCGGCTGTTAAGAGTGAGACTTCATTTGAAAACTCCTTGAGGAATGTGGCCCGGGAGGGGAGTGTGGGCAGTGCTCGCCTGAGACAGGCTCCCTTTGAGGAATCTTAACGCACAGTTCAAGTGGCACATTTGGCTTATTTGATACACAGGTAGAACACAAAAAGCAGGGAGAAGTTTAATGTTAAACATGACAGGATATTGTCCCATTTCTCCCTGCAGAGAAATGCAGGAGCTAAGCAGTTGGAAGGGAGAGGGGAGGTCAAAGGCCCAACCGTATCAGCTGCTGCGATGATTGTTGAGGTTCAGCATGGGACAGATGGGTAGAAGACAGCGGTCCAAGACAGGGAGAGACAGGTTTTCCAGAGGAGCCTACAGGAACATGATCCAGCAGGACAAAGGCTGAGATGGGGTTGAGTGTTCCCTGTGAACCCGTCAGCCGATAAATATTCAGAAGGGAGGAGAACTGTTTAGGTTAGTGGCCGATGCTTATCGCAAGATGTAGGAGCAGATGTAGGGCTGCAGATGACAGGAGGGTCGCGCCTCCTCGCAACGCTCTGGCTCTGAGAGAACCTCCCGACAGAAGCAGAGGACATAGCTGATTCCGAGGTGGAAGATGCCGGTTCGCAAGAGGTTTGTAACGCGTTGCACGTGCCTGTGGTCGAGAGGGGCAGATTCTGGTTCAAGAAGCCGCTTCTAGTCCTCTGTTCCTCGTATAGTCCGCTTCAGTGTGTTTATCAGAAGCGATGCTGGAAAATGAGGTAACCGATTTAAAGAATAAAATACCCAAGATATTTTGGAGAACCTATATCCCTCCAATCTGTAGAAACCTGCGAGCAACACGTTTGTTCCTCCTCGGTAGTTACACCGCGTGCTTCGTGTTTTGCCACTAACCATTTTGGACTCTGTCTGTGTTTGATTGCAGAGTGGTAGTGTTAGAGAGCAGGCCGACGGAAAACCCGACCGCACACAGCAATCTCTACATCTTGGCTGGACACGAAAATAGTTACTAAGCAACAGTAACCTAACGCAAATAACAGTGAATTTGCCAGACGAGGAATGAAGAAGCATGAGGAAACTCAGTGCAAGCGGGACTGTGACTTACTGTTTCTTTTCTTGACACTTCAATGATGTTGTTTTAGAGTGGAAATCAATACATTTTTGCAGCTGGGAACAGCTGGTTCTGTCTCTTGCCACTGTGTGGTTGGTTATATCGAGTTTGCTTAATAAAAGCTGAGATAAGTAGCCCTTTACTCATTAGTTATAGGGAAACAGAGCCTTTAAAAACCGTTTTGCAGTAAAGGTGCCATAAACGGTTAAATATTTTACTTCCCTTGGATTTTCCTCATATTCTGTAGATATAGACATAGTGCTGGCTGTTTCCCTGTTTTATACTGAGTCTTATTCTTAATAAAAAAGATTTGTGTAGGAAGTGAAAGTATCTGCAAAGCTTTTTGGTTTTAAATCTGCCATTCAGTATGGCTCTGTATAATAGACTATTTAATCCTTATTTATTAATCTGCTGCTAGAATGGTGTAATGTGTCTAACTTTTAGCAAAGGAAGGTTGCAGAGCAGCTTACAATTTTTTTTTACAATTGTATAAAGATTTGATTATTCTTTTTTCCTGTAGGGATGTAGTGCATTATTGAGGGGTATGTTACGATGTCGGTTGATCTCGTAAAAATGCAGTTTTGTACAACAAAGTATTTTGTATTGATTTTTTTGCCTGCAGAATTGCCATAAAAGGGATTTTCTTATTTACTACTAGATGTAGGGTGTGTGTACACAAAATATAATATTGATATCGGACATGTTGCTACTGGGTGGGTGTGTACAATATACGCGTGTGTGTGCGTGCATGTGCGCATGTGTGTTAAGTTGACCGGCAGTGTGTATTTTTTATATATATATATTTATATATATATAAAAATGTACAAAATATATATGCTTTATTTTCATAAATTAGGGATAAGCCTTGTGGCGTGAAATGGAAATCGTACCTGGTCATCATCCTTAATGAATGAAAGTATCATGTATCAAACTGCCCGTGACGTATAGTTTATTTATACTGTTCCGGAGGGGAGCCTATGGCGATAGCGGAGCTTAGGAGCGTTGCGGTTGGTACAGCCATCCGGCTGTTGTCAGCCAGCCAGCCGTTTGCAAAGGGCTCTTTCCCCAGCTGTGTGGTATAAATAAACATGATAAGAACCAGTATTCTAGAGTAAAGCTTTCGATCACCTTTTCCCTTTCCCTGTTTTGTCACCTGCATTTTTCTTTTCTTTTTATTCCTCCATTAAAGAGTCACATCGGTTCCTTTTGTCTTCCTCATTAATTGCAATTCTCGAGGTACCGTTAAATACAAATATAGACTGACGACAGGATAGCATCTGGTTTTACTACCTCACGTTAACCTGCTAGCTTTGATCTCGGTACACAGTCCAGAGGCAGATGCAGTAGCAGTTCATAAACATCTGAATTGAGGGGTCGTTGAATGAAATGCTACAGCATGCTGCTGCCTGCTCGATTTCTGCGATCTGCTACCCCAGGACAGACAGGTTAGACGCTTCAGGCGTCGTTTTGCTAACGCGGTAAAGGTAAGTGTGTTACCCGGGCTCGGCCTGCCCGCCGGCTCTGCGGGGCCGGGGGGGTTCGATCTTTAACTCGCAACCTGAGGAGCGGGGCGCCGGGTTGTCCGCCGAGGCATCAGGCTACGCGATTCATAATTTAACGTTGACGGAATTAACCCGGCACACGCGGTGACCCGGTAACGCCTGGTCGTTACTAGGTACAGCCGGAGTTTTACGTTGTTCGGAAGGTCTGGAAGGAAAAATAGACTTGCACGTAATTTAGCATTTTATCCACTTAGCGTTGTCATTCAAAACTAATTCTCGTTACTGACTTGATATTTAAACCAAGTCAAGCTTTTCAGTTCTGAAACTGTATCGAAGTTTAATAAACAGTGAGTGTACAGAGAAAACTTAAAAATCGGTTCGCATCGGCTGTAATTGGGTCAGCAGTATTAAACGAGGGACGCGTAATTTTTGTGTTTTAAAGAAGCCGAGTTCTCTAGAACTGAAGTTACTTCTCCGTAGGTAACAGCGAGTGGTGATTACCCCTCAGATGGTGTAACTCCTAGTCTGCACAGGCCTTAAAACGAAAATGCAGGCAAAGTGAAGCACCAGGTGTAGCTGTTGTAGAGCAAAGGCTTTCACTTAATTTACCGCACTCGCTGCAGAAGGTAGCTTTGGCTTCATCTTTGAAAACACTTAAAGAAGATCTCTAAAAGACTAGAGAAATCTGTAAATAAAACATGAATATTTATGGAGAATAACTGGAGTAAATACCTGTTAGGTCATGGCAATGTCATGCAACCATAATGAACTGAAAGTATTTTTCTTTGGATGACATGGATGACTGGTGATTTGCTGAATCATAAAAAACGATCCTAGGAAAGTCCTCGTTTAACCAAACCTTTTTTAGCTGTTAAAGCATTTCTAAGGGCGTATTCTGAAATGCTTTGTCCGGTCTGGTTCTATAGACAGTGGCATTTTTGGCATGATCTGCAAGATGCTGTTTCCTCGTGTAAAACCCTCCCTGGTTACTCTGAGCGGGGTAGAGCACAGCGGGTTTGCGTGATTCATAGTCTCGGCGACTGACGGGTACAGTTTGCATTTGGTAGCCTGTTCCAGTTCGTCCGGTATTGTCGGTATCTCTGTGGTTTTGTGACATTTCAACCAGGGTTGAGAAGGCCTAGCGTGTGGGTTTGGAGTTTATGAAGCAAAAGCTTGCTCACGTCCTCATTGCTCTTTTGACAGGTATCAAAGTATTAGTTATTTGATGCACAAGGTTCATGTATTCGACTTGAAAGCCTTAAAACAGGCTCCCAGTGCTCTTTGAAGTACCGTGTTCGAAGAGCAGCCTGTAGATCAGTCTCTTTTGATTTCCTAACCAAATCCATTGCGACTGAAAAAGCTGTAATTGTGATGACGGCTCTTTAGAAGGGAGAGGTACAATGCATCGGTGAGCCGCTGTCTCTCTGAATGAAAAGGACAAGACTGGGGGGCTTTCTGAAATGTACTTTTTACCTTGTTTAGTCATTAGATTGTAACCGAGGCTCTAACTGCACTCCTTCCAGTTGGTGTAACTAGGCTTTGTTCGACCTAAATTTCTGTTGCAGTTCATTTCAGCCTATGCCAAATAAACTGTGCTTTATTTGATACCTGGATGTGGTGTGGTGGACTTGCCGGGAACAATACGTTATCGGACGTAGCTTGAAGGGAGCACGCTGGGCTCCGGGTTTTACGGCAGTCGGTGGGAAGGGCCTGATCCAGGGTTGGCCGCTCTTCTCCGTCCTGCGGCCTGCCTGGGAGCCACAGGACGCCTCCCGCGTACGGCGGATCGACGGGGGAAAGGGAAATCGGAATAGCAGTGGCAACTGCTTTCTAGCTTTGTGCCACCCAGCACCAGAGAGGAAGGTGGCCGGTGGGCTCTAAAGGAGGGTTGCTTAGAAAAAGAGAACGTGCACTGGACGCTCCACCCGGGACACAGCAGGATCTGGAGCGGTTTATACAAGCCTTGCTCTCGCACGTTGGCCGTCTGCGTGCTGCAAGTGGTTCAGCCCTCGGTCCGTCTGGACGCTGGATCTCCAGGGGCGTGCTGAGGCAGAGAGAAAGGGGGGTTTGTGAATGTGCCTTCGGACAACGCCATCGCCAGTAAACAAACCGATACAGGTAAACGCTCCTCCTCCGCGGAAGGTTGTTCCCGCTGTGGGTGAATCTCAGCATCACCCTCTGTGTCCGTGCCAGCACTGGAAGCGATGCCCGCGCCCGGTTCTCCCCAGTACACAGCCCCCTCACCCCGAGCAGGCACCGAGGCCTCCAGGCCCCGGGAACGGCCTCCCTTGCTCCCCGCCGCTGCCGGCTGCAGAGGGCCCCGGGCGCCGGAGGAAAGGGCTGTGGGTGCCGGTGGGAGCCTGCCGAGCTCGGGGGAGGCCGTGCCCTCTCCCTCCCACCCTGCGGGGAAACGGAGGGAAAACCAGGGACCCCCGCGGCAAAGCGGAGCGCTGGAGAGGGGGAAAGACAAAACGAAGCCCGGGGGGAGGCGCGGGTGGGGGCGGGCGGCTCGGCGCCCCCGGGGTGCGTGTGGCCCCGTCGGCGGCCGTGGGGAGCCCGTCCTTCACCGGGGGCCGCCCCGGCTGCTTCTGGGGTCCCCGGGGGCGGCTCCTCCTCCGCCGCCCCGGCGACGGACGCCTGGCAAAGGCCGTCCCCCGCCGGGGAGACCCCCCCCGCCCCGAGGGCCCGCCCCGGCCCCGCCGCAGCCGCGGCGCTCCGAGGCGAGGGAGCAGCGGCGGGGCGGCCCCGCCGCCGGCCGGCCCGGCGCCATGGAGCGGTACGAAAAGCTGGGCAAGGTCGGGGAGGGCTCCTACGGCGTCGTCTTCAAGTGCCGCAACAAGGACACGGGTCAGATCGTGGCCATTAAGAAGTTCCTGGAGTCCGAGGAGGACCCGGTGATCAGGAAGATCGCCCTGCGGGAGATCCGCATGCTGAAGGTGGGCGGTGGGCGGCGGGCGGGCCCCGGCCCCGCTGGCTCTCCGCTCCCCGCCCTCCGCCCGCCGCCTCGGGGGCGCCAGGGGCGGGTGGGCTCCACCGGCGCCGCTCCCTCCCGGCCCGGCTGCTGTGGGGCGCCGGCGGGCTGTGCCCCGCCATGGCGAGCCCGGTGCCGCGGGCAGGGAGCCTGGGGAGCCCTGAGGGAGCTGCCAGGGGAAGGGGCGGGAGGAGACGGGCGTCGTGAGGAGATGGGGCGTCGTGAGGGGAGAAGCGAGGAGACGGGGTGTCGTGAGGAGATGGGGCGTGAGGGGAGCCGTGGGGAGATGGCGTGTCGTGAGGGGAGAAGCGAGGAGATGGGGCGTCGCGGGGAGACAGGGCGTCAGGAGAGGAGAATGGAGGCGATGGGGTGTGAGGCAGCGGTATGAAAAGTGACCGGTTCAGTCAGTTTCCCTGGGAGAAAGCCGGAGCGGGTGGAAGAAGTCCCTTTGGGCAGGGATGGACAGGCCTTGGGATGGAGGCGATCCTCCGCAGCACAGGCTGTCACACATCAAAGCTGGTGTAGGTGGGAGCTGAGACCTGGCAAAGAGCAAGCTGCGGGGCGCCTGTAGGTTCCCCCTGCATTGGTGGTGGAGGAGCATCAACAAAGTCATGGCTGGGCCCTTTAGAGAGGGGGCTGGCACCATGTGTAACGGGCCGGCTGGCAGCAGCCCCCTCTGCGTCCAGGAGGTTCCCCCAGAGCCAAGGACCGCTGGAGCTGGTGTAAAGCACGTGAGCCAAAAGCGCTCCTAGACGGCACAAGGTGGGGGACAGCCACGGGACGCAGCTCTCCTGGCTCCCTGCTTTATAACCTGCCCCAGCTCCTCCTTCAGACGCCCTTTCCGAGCCCCGGGGATCCACGCCGTCAGAGCCTGATGTGCAGGCGGGACTGAGCCGTGCACCGAGTGCCGGGGGCTGCGTAGGCTCAGGGGCATTCGCACGTGGAAGCGACCGCAGAGCCGGCACCTGTGAACCACGGCAGCACCTTGTCTTTGCTGGTTCTTTCTTGACTGCTGTGTGAGAGCTCATCCTCGCATAGAAGCGGGTCGCTCATTCAGCCTCTGTGTTTATTTCCTTGATAAAAATAGGAATAGTCGCGCCCCAGGTCCATCAAGCATGCAGAAATGAGGAGAAACCCGGGAGAAAGAGGGAGGGGATGGGATAAGGTTTCCTTTCACACAGCTTCTGGGCAAAGTTTCTCGAGCCAGAGGTTGTACCCAGTGCTTCATGCTTAGCAGACACCCACAGACTGTTGGGAGTTTGTCCCATCTCTTTTCGAACCAGTGTATCCATTTGGTCTCCATAGTATCCTGAGGCAGTGAGTGCCACGACTTTAGCAATGCGTTGTGTGAAAAATATTTCCTTTTATTTGTTATAAACTTGCTGCTGGGTGATGGCGTACGCCACCCGCAGTTGTGTGTTAACAAGAAGCGGGAGAGTTGCTCCCTTTTCACTCTCTCCGGGGTACTCATGATTTTATACACCTCCATCATCTCCCCATCGTCAGCTTTCTCTTTTCCGTGCAGAAGAGCCATAGCTTTAAAACATTGAACCGATTAAAGAACCGTATTAACAGCATATTGGCTTATTATAAATTTTAAAATAATGACTTCCAATAGGACTCCTTTTTACAAGAAACGTGCCATTCAGACCAGACGCGACGCATTCTTGTAGACAATCCGTGGTTTAGGACTTTGGAGTTAGCAAAACCCTACAGAAATCTGCAGAGAAAGATGTTCCATTTTATTTAAAGCTTCTTTCCCCAAGTTCATAGTCCCTCGGTCTCTTATTGTTCACGGGCTTCGCTGCCTGTCGGTGTTTGTGTAGCAGCAGTCGAGCCTCATTGTGCTCAGCCTTCCTTCCCGTGAACCTGCCTTCGTTTGCTTGCTGGGAACCAAATAACTTTCAGATTTGCAATTCTGTGCAAAATTTCAGCAGGTTGTGGTATTTCTGATACTTCCTTTCCCCAAATCTCTTTTGTGCTATCAGCTTGTCTTTTATTGAGTATTTATGTATAAATAAGTGTTGTAAATGTTATTGGCAAAGGAATAGGAAAGCCTGATTCTCTCCCCGCTGCAGAAAGAGGCAGAATAAGCCTGGATGCCATCCTAGAAGAGCCATCATCTAGGGAAAAAACATTTATTTTTCAGTTAGATTTTGGGGAGAAGCAGCCTAAGTTTTTCTCCTGTCTGACGCAGATGACATGTAGCTGTATCATTTTAGTAAACGATGCTGGAGATGCATTAAGATTTAAAGGGTATTAAAGATCTGAAAAGGAAAATAATCATTGCAGAAGTCACTTGTAACGCAGGTGGTAAAAGCATCGCCCTTAGGGGTGCAAAGCCGACACCACTGCAGCTAGCCACGGCGGGGTCTGTGTCAGGGCGCTGTTGATTTTAGCAAGTGCAGACCTGCTTGACTCTCTTTTCAACTTTTTCTCTGTAAATAGTAACAGTTTGTTTGTTTGTTGAGGTATTTCCTGGCTTAGGCAAGAACTAAGTGTTTGTCGAAGATGTAGTGGGGTTGTGTTTCATCAGTAAAAAACGTAGGGCCTGATAAATTATTATTCTGCAGAGTAAATACCTTGTAGACAAAGGGCTTTATATGGCCAGGAGCCATGGGAGGTGGGATGGGAGAGCGGGGCGGTATGCAGAGCCTTGAAACACTCTGCGTGATCCCGATTCCATAGGAAAGGCTGGCAATAGATGGAAACAGAGCGAGTCTCTGTGTGAAGCCCACCCGTGGCTGTGGAAACCCCAGGCCTGCTGTTTCCAGAAGGGTGGTGTCTCCCCAACCTTCGTGTGGAGGCTGGCACAGTTCTTAGCTCTGACATTGCAAAGATGAGAGAAAAACGCAACGCAAGGCTGTGTTCATATACAAAACAGAAAATACTCGCTATCATCTCAGCACGGGAGCATTTATAACTCTGGGGGAAAGCCCATGCAGGACATCTGGCCTGTACGCAGAAGGCGACGCGTGGCCTTGTCACCCAAGCAGGGGGCAGGGAGGGGAAGCCCATCCCACACCAGCTGGCCACCGGCAGCATTGATAGCCTTAGAAACTGCCCTCTGAAACGCCGCGCCGCCAGACTGGGACGTCGTTAGGGTCGCTGGCAGATTTACGGTGGCTTTGTGTGCACGTCTGTGTGCACAAGAGACGTTGGCCCAGTGAACCTGACCGCCTGGAGCGCCCCCGACCGTGGAGAATGGCTGTGAGCAAGGGGCGGGGAGATGCCATGGCAGGACTGCTCCCAGGGGACCCTCTCCAGGCCTCGCACGGGCAGGTTAACCCATTCTTGTGTGTGCAAGAGCTTGTTCACACAGCTGTGTCCCCTCGCAGCGTCCCTGACTCAGCTAGACCTCGTGCTTCCAAGCCCCAGCTCACTCTCTCCAGAAGCCCCGGCTCCATGCACCCGCGAGGATGGCCAGGACAGACTGCCGGGCACGGCCTCTCCTGTGAAAGTCGCTCCTGAAGGCTGACTGGTACAACCAGCCTGCCACTGCCAGAGCTTTTCCAGAGATCTCAATCGATTTTAGTCGATTTTAACTTTCTTCTTGCTTTACAGTCAGTTGGCAGTTATTTCGTCCTTACCCGTCTCTGAAAGTGGAATCTAAGCACTGCAGAGATTGTCTCATCTGCCTCCTTCCCGCTGGCAGCCTCGGCCGTGCCCAGCAGTTTGTCCATGCTGGCAGGCAGGTCTGCTAAGAGCAGCAGAGAAGTCGGGCGCCTGTTACCCAGCATAGTTGCCGGAGGCGCAGCTTGCTCTCAGGTATCTCTGTTATCGCTGATCTCCCAGAACATAATACGCCGACACACCGAGTGCATGGAAAGGGAAGGATCCACTTTGCGCAGTCTAGCGGGAGCTGCTTGACTGGTGAGGGAAGGGGCCGTACCAGAGCCACGGCAGCTGTCTGGATTTTGTGGTGGCGTCTGAACTGGTAGACTGGGCTTTGCCTAATGTGCACAGGGCAAGTAGGTACTTTGCTCGATGTGGATATGCTTAACGGGATGGGTGGCATGGTATGCACACAATTCCTGGGAGAATCGCTGTCACTGCTGGGATTTTAGCAGTCTTGCAGGCTGTTCTCTGTTTCTAATCATCTTTTGCAAAGTGGATAAGGAAATGACGAGAATGGAGATGCTACTAGATAAATACCAAGCTTGAGAGGTGTTACAGGCCTCTTCCTTTGTGGTTTAATACTTTTCATTAGCAGCCCTGCCATGGGAACTGAGGGTGTGCAGAGAAAATCTGTCCGTTATACGAGGTCAGGAGACATGGCCAGGGCAGAGAGGGTTACGCTGACAGTTAGCCCCTGCTGACACTGTCGGGTGCCTTGTGCTAGGCAGGGAGGGTGCTTGGCGTACAGGTACTCACCGTGCAGGACTGAGGAGGTGGTCAGAAGATCTTGGTTGTAACCTAAGCTTGATCCAGACGAGTACGAAGGTCTTTGATGCTGGCAGATGGTTTACATGGCGTGGGCAGGATTGAAGGAACAAGACACGTATGTGGTGAGAGATGCTCTTTAGAAAGATCAGCTCCTTGCTGCCAGTTTGCAGGGCTGGAATAGCCACAACGCACACTAACGGGGACCCTGTGTGTTGGCAGATGGGCTCAGTATAGTTTGGGTTCGGTGTAATGTCCCCCAGAGGCAGTGACTCCCTGGAAGGTCTCTCTTTACAAGGAGCTTTTACAGTGACATGCTTGAATAAAGTTGCATTTTGCAAAGGGGCCCACAGTGTGCCCGTTGGAGCACCGAAATGGCCCCTGCCATGTCCCTCCCACTCGTGACGGGCTGGCAATGAGGTATGGTAGGGGTCTTCTACTGACCTGCTCCTTTATTCAAGCTCACTGGTTAACCCCAGGGTTCAAGTCCTGGATTTCAGTGATCCTTCACCTTGGGGTTCACTGGCTGCTTCCCCACACAGCTGCATTCCTCAGTTGAGGCCCCTTACAGTTTTCTCTGGTCTTGACTCTCCGCTTCCTTCTCCTTTGCAGGCTTTTCCAGGAGGCTTAGAGGCACATTAGAAGATGGAGTTAGCGTAACTCCTAGGCAATGCCCTTTCCAGCCTCCTTGCTTAGAAATGTGTTTGTTCTAAAGCCTCGGTCAGGCAAAGCCCTCGTGGATACGGGCCCTGCACGCAGAGGGGATGGTGCCATGAGTCATCTGAAAAGAAATAGCATTCCTGAGTTGGGTCTGGCTTTTCTTTGTTTTCTTTTCTGAACACTGTGTTGTGCCCCTTGGCTCAAGCCCTCTCCCGGCCCTCCCCCAAAATGTGGGCAAAAGAATAGGAAATGAGAAGCTCCAGTGGTGTCCAGCCTCACCTCGTGCAAGGTGCATTCGAATAACCCTGCTGTGCTCAGGCTTCACGTGTGGTAAGAAGCTGTCTGAGCTCCCCAGGAGAGGAAGCCCTGGTACGAGCGCGTGAAGTGGATTGAGAGGATGAGGAAGAAGCAGCAATAAAAATTCTCCTAATTAACCCGTCCAGATTCTGACAATAAGCTGGTGAAGCTGAGACCGTGTCCTTTACTCCTGTTTATCGGAGGAGGTCTTGGTTTCTCCTAAATGTGTATTTGCCTGCTACAGGCTCTTACCGTGTGTGATTTCCCAAGCTGTTCTCCAGGGAGAGCTGCTTTTCATTGTGGTGCAGTCAGGGGCCGGATGCGTACAATGAAAAGCGCTGCCGGAATAGCTGTGGGCACCGTGATGAATTCTTTATCTATGAGCATCTTTTCTAAGAGGGATTCACTGAAGCCAGGCTGACTTGCGGCCCACGGTCATTTCCTAAAATAACTACACCACAGGCTGAGCTGTAGCTGAGCTGCTTCTTCACGTTGTGTTGTGCTTGTATAAAAGGTTTCAGCTTAAGGAATTGAGACCCTTGTGGACAAAAGCAGTCCCCCCACCTTTACCTCACTCCCCCCTGCAGTACCTAACCAGTCCATCCACCGTGTGTTACAGCAACTGAAACACCCCAACCTGGTGAACCTGCTGGAAGTGTTCCGGAGGAAGCGGAAGCTGCATCTCGTCTTCGAATACTGCGACCACACAGTTCTCCACGAGCTGGACAAGCACCCCCGGGGGTGAGTGGCCTGTCTCTCACTGGGAGCTTTGAGCAGAGGAGTCAGGGGGTGTCTATGTTGTTGCTGCTCTGCAGTTTTCAGAGGAATTTCATTAATTACCGGAGAGGTTTCTCAGCCCAGTGCCCAGGACTTGCTCTGTTACTGTGGTTTAGCAATGACGTCCACAAGAATTGCGTGTGAGCCTGGGTGCGCTCCTGCACAGTGCTGCTCACCAAGGAGACCGGAGCGCTGAGCCTGAGCGTTTGGGTGATTTTGGCTGGCTCGGCAGTGGCAAACCCGAGTGGCCTGGGAGCATGTGGTGTCTCGCTGCGAAGAGGTTAGGGCTGCTGGGGGCATGCAGGGCAGTGGTGGAGTCCCCATCCCTGGAGGTATTTAAAAGCCAGGGAGATGTGGTGCTTAGGGCCATGGTTTAGTGGTGGGCTTGGCAGTGCTGGGGTAACGGCTGGACTCGATGATCTTAAGGGTCTTTTCCAACCTAAACAATTCTGTGATTCTGTGATTCTATGCCGCCCTCCCTGCTGCTCCCCAGGTGTGTCGCACACCACTGTGGGAGGCTGTGCAAACCCAGGCTGTGGGCACCGGGGCAGTGTCGCTGAGCACCCAAATATACAGTCCGTAACGATGTCACTGATGACCTGCATGGCAGACCAGTGACTTCTAGCCGTGCTGCTGCGCTAAGGGGTGTGTTGGTTGGCAGGAGTTACCAGGAGCTGTGCCTGCACCTCTCTGCACAGCCTCCATGAGCTCCCACGTCAGATACCCTCTTCTTTAAACAGGCGCTTGCACAAAGCGTGAGCTACACGGGCAGAAGGAACGTTCTCCAGGACAGGGTTTGTTCTTTTGACACATTATAAATGGCACTCCCACTAAATACATTGTCCCTAATTATTCACAGTGACTCGGTGCTGTGGACATGCTAAGCAAAAGTTCATAAATCATTTTACAGGCCTGGAGCTAAATGAATTGCCTGCGGGAGACTAATTGGGGGTTGAGTAAACAGGAGCCTGTTATTCTCTTTCTCCCTGATGTGGAGCTCTAGAAGGAGAATGGAGCACGCTGATAGCAAACGGCTTTGTGAGCTGGTGAGCAGCTTTCACCCCAGTTTGAACCTGTTCACCTGGAATCTGAAGAGAGGATGGATAACCCTCTTTGAAGAAAATACTTCACATTTGCTTTCTATTCATCAGAACAACTCCAGTGTGAAGGGACATGTAACGCCTGGTTGCATACTTTGCTTTTGATCTTTGCTATGGCAGATGGTCAAGTCTTTTGTGGTCAGGATTACGATGGGTGGGCACACGCCTCTTTGCACCATGTTTCCAGGTCATTTGACCAGCCTCATCCCCTTGTCAGGCTGTCAGTGCAGCACTCTCATCATTCTAGGATGTTTCTGCAAGGAGACTCCAGCACTGCAGCAGCAGTGTCAGCACAAGGCCTTGGCTGACAGCCACGGAAGTTGAAGAACTGTTCCTCAGTAACCGAAAGAGAGGAGAGGAGGCTGGATCTTTAACAGAGGTTTTCTTTCTCTGAAGTGTTTGCCAGCCGTTGGAGGGAAGGAGAGGAGATGCAAACCAAAGTAGAGCTTTATACTCTTGTGGGACCATCCTTCCCCGTCCCATTTTGGTCACCTCTCTACTCTGGACAATCAATGACATGACAGCATTGCAAGTCAGAGCATGCATCTGTACCACGGATACTCCACCACCTCCAACTCCCTGAGCAGTTGCAGAGGCAGAAATGCCTGCAAGGAGGCATTGCCAGGAAGCGTGGATACTAAGCACAGCCACAAAACAGGATTTGACATGGACTTGCATGCACTGATGTGTGGTCACCAGCTGGCAGGCCTCATGCGGGCGGTGACTGAGTGGTACCAGACCCTCTGGCGTGCTCATAGCTGCCATAAATCCTTGTATCTTGTTGCACTGACTGGATTTGGAAGTGGTGTTGATGTTCCCTTTGATGCTCCTGCGATGCTTGAATGCTAACCTTGCGGGAGAGCATTGCTTTCTGCAGGGAGGTGCCAGCAGAGCTCAGCCTCAGCTCTGAAACAAAGGGGTACAGTCTCCACCATCAGCAGCCCAGCCTGACTGGGTCCCTGCAGTGGAAGATCAACGAACTGAGGGTTATTAGGTATTTCTTGTAACTTATTTATAGCAAGAAAATGCACCTAGTGTTTTTTCTTTGAGTTTTCTGACTTGGTGCCTGGTGGTTTTGCTCAGAGATCCCTGTACAACGTTAGCACTCAAAGGCCTCCTCTTCCTTTTTCCTGTAATAGCTAAGTTATTTTTAATGGCCAAAATAAAAATGTGCTTTTTTAAAACAGGGTGCCGGAGCATCTAGTGAAGAGCATAACCTGGCAGACCCTCCAAGCCGTGAACTTCTGCCATAAACACAATGTAAGTCCCCTGAACAGCACTAACGCTTGCCGTAACATGGCTCTGGAGGAGAAGGAGATTCTGTTGCCATTTTCCTGATTACAGAGCTTTCATGGGATGAAGCCAGATGAAATTTCCAGTTTTCAACAGGAAACATATATCTAAA
The DNA here is from genome assembly GCF_047370975.1 of Nipponia nippon. Taxonomy (NCBI): domain Eukaryota; kingdom Metazoa; phylum Chordata; class Aves; order Pelecaniformes; family Threskiornithidae; genus Nipponia; species Nipponia nippon. Next base: position 29,199,989 of record NW_028262302.1, read on the forward strand.
ATATTAGTGTATACCCGCAACAGTTGCATTTACTGTCACATAGGTCCCTTGCGTTTGCTGTCAAGGAACGATTTGCACAAATGACCTTAGACAAGCTTCCGGGCTAAACGGGAATATATCTTCGTATGTTCCCTGCGCCGTGCAGTGGAACTGATGTTTAGAAAACTGGCTTAACATCTAATCAGCTGAGACCAGAGCAAACTGCTACTGATTTCCCAGAAAGTCCTTCTGATGACAGTCGTAGGCATTGAATCATGTTACCAGTTAAAAGGTTTCAAAAATTAGACACAGTAAACCGGTTTTACAACCCCTCCTCTGCTTTCTGGAGGGAAATGTGCATGGCAAATATTTTGTAGAAAGCAGTGGGGACACTTTAAGAAGCAGGGAAGGAAAGGAGCCTTTTGGAGAAGTTCTTTAGGCAAACTTAGCTGTAATTGTCTTTGTTTTTGTTTATCTGCCAATATTTGAGATTTAAGAGTCAGGCAGGCGATCGCTCTGGAATGGGTGTTTTGTCTTTGCTGGGAGAATTATGTCCAGTTGAGCCACAGGAACTTGGCCGTAGGTCTGTCCTGCTTCCAGGGTTTGTTGTTTTTCTTCTTTTTTTCTGTTCCCCCACTCAATCTGAAAGATTTAATGGAGTTTTAAAGCCGAGGGAACAATGAGATGCTGCAGTCTGACCTGCTGTAGGTCACAGGTAATGAGGTTTCATGGAACTGCCCTTTTTGGAACTCCATGACACTGGTTTAACAAGCAGCATTTCAGTCCTCAGGAGGACAGACGATAATTTACCACCAGCTTAGCTAGGAAAAGTCCGAGGTGTTTGTGCTGAGGTGATGGTAGGGGAGGGACAACGTGAGGTAGACCCTGGTGGTTTCAGTAGAGCACACGATTCACACACAGGCAGAAGAAATGAAGGTCCCTGCTAGTTTGATCAGCGGAAACTCTCAAGCCCAAATTCAATTGTTGTGAACCTTCAGCAGGCAAGGTGACTTCTCAAGAATCAGAGAACTGCTGATGTTGGAAGAGACCTCTCGAGATCATCTAGTCCAGCCCTCCCACTCGGGCTGGGTCAGCTAGACCAGGCTGCTCAGAAACTTTTCCAGTCAGGGTTTGAGTATCTCCAAGGATGGAGGTTCCACAGACTCTCTGGGCAACCTGTTCAGGTGTTTGGCCACCCTCACAGTAAAAAAAAAAAAAAAAATTGCTTACGTTTAAATGGAATTTCCTGTGTGTTCAATTTGTGCCTGTTGCCTCTTGTCCTTTCACTGGACACCACTGAGGAAAGCCTGGCTCTGTGGTCTTTACTTCTTCCCGTCAGGTATTTATACACATTGGTAAGATCCCCCCTGAGCCTTCTCTTCTCCAGGCTGGATGATGGTCCCAGCTCCCTCATCCTCTCCTCGGATGTCAGATACCCCAATCCCTTAATCGTGTCAGTGGCCCTTCACTGGAGTCACTCCAGTATGCCCACATCTTCCTTCTACTGAGGATCCCAAAGCTGGACACAGAACTCTGGATGTGTCTCACCTGTGCTGAGCAGAGGGAATACCAGGCGTGCTCTGGCATCTACAAGGATAGATAAAGTCCCACATCTAAACCACAGCCTTCCTCTCATCTGTGAGCTTTGCCAGCAAAATCATTTGCTTCTCTATCAGATTATCAGTAAATACAGTTCGTGGACTTTGTCCAAGAACTGATCCCAGAGGGCCTACGCACCTCTCATTAGGATCTCCCCACATGTTTGTAAAACCAAGTCCCTTAGTAGGAGGGTGTTACACACAGCTGTGTCAAGTGAGTTGCATTTGCAGAGAGCCAGGTTAACAATCCTTGCTCTGCAAACCTCGCTCCTCCTGCTAGCAGATTCCCAGCTGCTGCTGGGAGCTGACTCAGGGTTGTCCAAGTGATGCAGAGCTATGCTGCTGAAGCTGGGAGCCTGCCCAGTGTCTCATCCCAAAGGTGGGGTATAGGCGGGGTGATTGTCCTGCCCAGCAGGACCTGGCTTTAGCTGCTAAGAAATCCTTTCATCTTCCTTTCAGCAGGAATGATTGCCTGGCACAATGTGCGAGGGGCATGTGGCTGAATTAAGAGGTTCTTTATCTGAAGGACAGGTTAAATACTTGCTTCTGACTTTGTTTTTTTCTGTTTCCAGTGCATCCACCGAGATGTAAAGCCAGAAAACATCCTGATAACAAAGCACGCGGTCATCAAACTTTGTGACTTTGGATTTGCTCGCATACTGAGTGAGTGCCGCCTTGCTACTTAGACGGATCGTTAACACATGAAAGCTCAAATGAAGTGTAGGATCAGGCTTCCAGCCACCAGTAAAGACTCAGTTGTCTTTGTCTGATGCATTCTGTATAAAGGCTGGCGTGTTTTCACAGGGAAGCTCTGCTAAAGGCTGGGTAGAGATCCCCAAACCAGCTGAAAGGGAGCTAGCCCAGACACCGCGATGCCAAGTGCCTCTGTAAACAAACTGGGTCTGAGCTCCCTGCTGGTGCAGCTGAACTGCTGGTGGTGCTGGTGCTGGTAGATGGAAGTCGGCCGTGGGCATCTTGGAGCTGCCCAGCCGTTGCTTGTGTAATGCTGGAGGCACAGCTGGAGTTCCCTGGCAGGAGGAGCCCCTCTGGCAGAAGGCACTGTCTCTGCAAACGATGGCTTCACATTTTCCTTTGTAAATAAACCCCCTAATCTGTTTTTTTTTAGCTCTCGTTCAGACAAATCACGTGGGCTTTGAGAACTGACCACTGGCTGGTGCAGGGCCCTGCTGTGGAGCTCTGTATATTTTCATCTGGAGAAAAATATGGTCTTGATTTTTGCCAAATCTTAAGTGTTTCCAAAGTTGGGTTCTGCTAGTGGCCAGTGACTCATCCTGTTCTGTAGCTATTCCCTGCCCAGGAGGTGCCCCAACATGTGTAACAACTGATGGCGGCTCATCTGCAGCGTTCTGATCCCACGTTCCCGTTTGTTTCTCTCCTTCCTGACCCCCACCTAGCTGGCCCCAGTGATTATTACACAGACTACGTGGCTACCAGGTGGTACCGCTCTCCGGAGTTACTGGTGGGAGACACCCAGTACGGCCCTCCCGTGGACGTGTGGGCGATAGGCTGCGTCTTCGCAGAGCTGCTCTCCGGGGTCCCCCTGTGGCCTGGCAAGTCCGACGTCGACCAGCTGTACCTGATCCGCAGAACCCTGGGTAAGCGAGCCCCCGTCTTCCCGATGCCTTTGGCAGGGCTAGAGCTTGCCCAGGAGAAGTTTCCTCTGTGGAGGGAATCGGGATTAACCAGGAGGTGAATTTACCCAGTGGATCTCTGCCTTTGGTAGGCGCTGGCTTTATTTGAGGTGTTACTGTCTTTGAAAGGGAGCTGGGTTTTCCTGGCGTGACTTACACAGGCACATCTTGTAGGAGATTGTGGAGTTGGAGTAACAGATGCTGCTTCGCATCCTGGCAGGATTTGGGGAAATGAAGTTGGCGTCCACGTGGGTGGTGGCTGTTCTTCAGAAAAAGGTCCGTGGGATGGAGTTGGTTTCAGCCTGTGTGAGCCAGCAGTGCCAGGCTGCGGCTAAGAGGCTGACAATGGACAGGGCTGCAGAGGCAGGAGCATTGCCTGCAAACCGCCCGAAACGGTTCTTCCACTCTCTTTAGCAGTGGTGACCTCTGGCAAGCTGGGTCTGGTGCTGGGCAGTTTAAGAAAGGTGCGGGATGTGTTAGGTGACCACCGGATGCCCCTCCTGGCCCTTTGGGGTGGCTCAGTGACTACCGGGGTGTGGCGAGCACAGGGCCAGCCCCGCAGGAGGCAGAGAATCACCTGCCTCTGCTGCCGTCCTTTCCACGTTTTCAGCTGTCGCCACACAGACAGAAAAATGAGATGCCCGTGTCAGAAAGGGCCAGGAATGTTTTGCATAAAGGTTTGAAAGATCCAGGTATTTTTCAGGGTTTGGTACCAGCTGTTGGTCCTTGCTTCTAGATAACGAATAGTTGGCTTTAGTTCATCACAGCTTTGGAGGGCTCGCAAACATTGCAGGTGCCTGTTGATGGCTGTGTGCTGGGGAAAGAGAGTGCGAACGTTGAAGTTTGACCGTTCCACCTGTTTGTCTTTATCCACCAAGGAATTTTAGGAGCCACTCTGGATTTGGAAAAGAGGTTACATAAAAGAGCCATTATCCATGTAACACTTCAATTAATCCAGTCTCATTGGTTCTATTTGATGTTGGTGGGTAACATCTGATTTCTTGAGTGGAAAGGAACAAACCCCCACTTTTAATGGAACTCTGTTGGAATGAACTGAGAATTGTAATTTTTACTGAGTAGTTTATAAAACTATAAAGGTGACTGACGGCTTTAAACAGATAAGCTCCTTAGCTAGAAAAATAGTTCAACGTCAATTGCTTCAGCCTCCAGAATACATTTAGGCCAGCGTTTGGTAAGTTATCATTTATTTTTAGTGATAGGGTATCAGCCAGAAGAAATTCCCTTTTGATCCAGGTGATGGGCTGAGGCAGTGTTTAGAGAGAAGCTCCTTGGGCCAAGCTGTGTAATTATGGTGGTTTGCCTGTGGTACTGGCTCTTGTGTTACGGATTTGATTTTAACATTTTGCTTGTCCTGAGCCGCTCTGAGCTTCAAAAAAGGGCCGTGAAGCTGCAGTGGGGAAAAGCTACAGCACGTTCCTGTTGGTGCTGCATTTCAGCTCTTTTCTATACACCATCCCTAGGAGCGTACAAAAAGAATTTCACCCAATATGAGTTAAGTTTTAATGAAGCTGGAACACTTGTGGTTAGCCTGTCCCCTTCCAGCAGTCGGAGACGACACGACTGTTTTTGCAGACAGGCTGCCTCTTGGGAACCCTTGTCCTTGGAAAATGCTGAAACACAGCACTGGTGCGGAGAGCAGGCCAGCAGAGCCCTGCTCGCCCTCCCTCCGACACAGCGCACCACCAGAGCGTGCCCACGCTGCCCTGCGGCCACCTCCAAACCAAACAGCGGCTCCTGCCAGTTACTCCTCAGAGCCCTGGGCTGGCCCGTCGCCTCTGAGCTGAGCAGGGGAGCGAGCTGCTGACCTGCTCTTGCTTAACACTTTGGGAAGGATCCCTGGCTGAAGCTCAGTGCTGTGGCATGCCTGGAGTTTCAGATCCTGGTAGGTGTTTGCACAGCACCCTCTAGCTATGATCTGAGACGCGTTCCCCCGCTCACCGGCACACAAATCGCGAGTTCGGCCGGCGCGCGGTGGAGGTACAGGTGCTGGCACAGAGCAGACGTGTTTGTGCAACTTAGTGCCTTGCCCACCTCATTCCTGCTGTTCTACCAGGCGTCTTTTTGCTAGTGGAAATCCAAGTCTGCAGTTACCCAAATCACGCAGTGACAGGATCCAGGCATTTGGCAGGGGGGGATATATAGGAAGATGTATTTTTCCAGGCCCCCGGCTATAGTGGCCACAGTTCATAAAAGCCCCTCTGCTGCACAGCAGAGGACTTCAGAGCCCAGAAGAGGCACAGCAGCTGAGTACTCCTGCTCCAAAAACTGCTCCCACCAGCTGAATTTCTTGGAGCTATGTACAGCACGAGGCCCGGGGCGGTTGTGCGTGCGGGCAGCCGGCGCTGCGTGGCCCTGCCTCTCATCCAGCGCAGTCCCACGGCTGGGGGATCGCTGATGTCCTAGGTGGACGTTAGTTTTCACAAAAGAACACGTCATCGGCTCGCTTGATGGTACTCCGTCTCTTTAGACGCTCTCTCCGATGGTGTCAGCCTTGTTAGAGGATATAAGCTAGTTCAGTGCAGGCACTGTGAAAACAGCAAATTAATCTTTGCTTTTTTTATTCTTGGTGAAAGGGGATCTTATTCCCAGGCACCAGCAAGTGTTCAGCACCAACCAGTTCTTCAGCGGGGTGAGAATTCCAGACCCGGAGAGTGTGGTAAGAGTCCCCTCCAGACGCGCTTCCCCTGAGCCTGGCGCTAACCACCGATCTATCTATCTGCAGCGCTAAGGAGATGCGGACAGAGAAATGTTCCTGCTTCTTTTTACCCAGAGTACACGCGCTGTCCGCTTTGGAAGTACGGCAGGCAAAGCCTCGCTTGCTCAGCCTGACCAGCCCTTTGCCGCGCAGAATTTTTTCCCTACCCAAGAGCTTTGCCCTCTACTTGCCGACGTGCACTAGACTAGTATTTGGAGGTGGCTGAACCCCCCTCCTGACGCTTTAACTGATGCCCTGTGTAAAAGCAGTCAAACAAATGCTTACTCTCCACCCCTTCTCCCTGCTCCTGGCGGGACGGCAGCCAGCCTCCCCATCCCCAGTAACGCCAGGCAGCTCCCCTCTAAGCACGTGAAGCGACCGATGCATTGTGTGAGGTACAGGGCACGTTGCTATGGAAAGCTGGTTCTCTGTGTCCTGATGAATGAAAGTCTTGCTAATATGAATACACTTTTTTTTTTTTCCCCTCCAGGAGCCGTTGGAAATGAAATTCCCTAATATTTCGTACTCTGCTTTAGCTCTCATGAAGGTAAGAAATGACAGCCGGTGGAGGAGCACTGCACTGAGCCTTAGCAACTGCAGTCTGTTTTGCTTATCAGCTCCTAAACGGTTTGAGTTGGCTACTGAATTATCAGAGACTGATTGAAAAACAGAGCTGGAGGGGATTTGGAGAGGACTTTTAATCCACTCCTCTCTAATCCACTCATCTTTACCACGGAGGTGGAAAACATTATTCCCTTACTAAGATGCAGGGAATGGAAACTGGGAGGCTGGAGACATCGCAGAGAAGGTGCAGCTGTGGATAGCGCTGGCTGCGCCAAACGCTGGAACCAGACAGCTCGTGCCGTAGCGGATTCCCCTGTTCAATAAAGTTGTTCTTTCCAAATGCAAGTTACCGGCTTAACTGTTTTTTGAGGCTTGATGGTTTGCTACACCATCCAGTTGTAACTGTCCCTCTAGCTGCAATTTCTGTTTCTGCCTTGTGGCAGTTGTTCAGTATTAGCTGCTTCGCCAGCTTCATGCTGACTCTGAAAAGCCGCTCTTAGAATCCATTAAAAATAAAAGATTAACACGTGTGTCTGTGCGAATACTCGCTGGCTGCGGGGAGCAGCTGGAATTGCGTGGACCTGTTTAACGAGTGTTCTGTGTGATCCTTTACTTCATCTTTTCCAAGGGTTGTCTTCGTATGGAACCTGCGGAGAGGCAGACGTGTGAGCAGCTGCTGCAGCATCCCTATTTTGACAGCATTAGGGAGGCAGCGGATCTGGGGAAAGAACATGACAAAACGGCTCGGAAACCAGCCAGGCTGCCTCGGAAGCACGTGCCAAGGGTAACATTTTCATAGTAGGACTTCATGTGCTGTGCCTAAGGAGGGGACTGGTTCTCTTTGCCTCCCAGGAGGTGGGCTCACGCTGGCAGCTGACGGTGAGAGAGAGCCGCTGCATTGACCGGTCGTAATTTTAGCCCGAGGAGAAAAGGAACCTCCTGGCTAGAGAGTAACTCGGTACAGACCGAGTTCTGCAGCGCAGCTCCATTGAGGCACTGGGGATAAGTAGCACGGCGATGTGAAAAATCGGGTTTATCCAGGAATGTGCACTCCTGACAGAGTACAGCGGGATAGCTGGACAAACTGGACGGGCTTGTGTGGCTGGTTCAGTCTGGAGTTCCCTGGGATCTCTTTGCTGCTTTTGATTCCCAAATTATGGAGATGGCACAAATGCCCAGTTCCGTTTGTAACTGCCGATGGGCTGTGAGCCCTCACTCGCTTCCAGGCGTTACCCAACGCGCTGGGAGTTTCTGGAGCTGGAGCTGCCAAGCAGGTCTCTCCCTGCTGCTTCAGTCTTCCCAGCCTCCCGCCCACGCCTCCGAATCCAGCCCCAGGACCAGCATCAGTCCATGGTTCCTTCTTCCTCTCCGCCGCCTTCCCCGTGACAGCTCTAACGCTGAACTGGTAGCGTGCAGGGAAGTTGGCGGTGAAGGCTGGGGAACTGCTACAGCGTATAAATTCCTGGATCAAACTGATTCGCCTCTTCCGTGTCTATGACAGAGGGTATAACAGTAATAGTTTTCTTGCCCTGGGTGACTGGAAGAAATACCTCTAACGAGCTGTTCTGGTTGCAGTCCAGTTGTAGAACACCAGATCCATGACTCTCAGTTTGAAAAGTGCAGGAGTAGAGTATGAATAGTTCTATAGCTTACATTCCTTTTTGAAACATGCAGTGCATGCTTTGTTCTCCTTTCAAACAAATACACGATGTGACTTTTCCTTCAGTTGCAGCTCCTGCCTCAGTTAACCAGTGGCAACGTTCTGCCAGCGTTGGACAGCAAGAAGCACTGCTGCAAAACCAGGAGATCGGACTACCACTTCCCTAACATCTAACCGGAGGGCAGATTAAAAACTATTTATTGTTCAAAGTTCAAGTCATTTAGAATTTATAAAAGGAGGCTACGTGGTGGAAAACTAAATGAATACATCTTAGGACATCTACAAAAGCGGTCTGCAAGGTAACGTACTCTGGGTCACTAATGGAAGGCAAGTGATGCACAGAGCGAGCTCCAGGCTCACGTTGAGCAGTGGTCTGTGTAGGAAAACGCATTTGTTTTGCTTTAATTCGTGACTGTTTACTGGTTTGTGATTGTATACTGGTTTGTGATGGTATACTGGTTCAGGATTACTGCAACCCGGTGTTTACAGCGTGAATTTAAAGACTCCATTGCCTATCCATCGCCTGTATTTCAGACCTGGCAGAAGAACCGCAGCCTTGCCAAATACATTGGAGTCCCACTGTGTCAGAGCAGCAATTCTGCGTTAACTGGGGCTGGCACTGGTCCCGCAGGGAACTGTAAACCCGTGGCCGGTGCGAGCGGAGGACAGACGTGTGTGTGTTTGCGAAGAGAGGCTGCCCGACGGCGCCGGTTAGGAGCCGGCTGCGGTAGCACCGCTGCAGCGGTACAGCCGTCCTACGTACTGCGTTTATCGAGCACAAAGGCTTAAAAGTCCTGGTACTGACTGGGACTTGATGGAAGCTCAGCAGGCGCCGTCTCCAGGAGGGGAACAGAAACGACAGAACCTCTTGTTCCCTTAGTCTTTTCAGAGCTTCTCCTGCCTCTTTCTTCCTTGCTTTACGAGGTTGTTTTTATTTGCTGTTTCTGTCAATAGTGAAGTCGCTTGCCTGTAGCGTCACAGAAGTTTTTATCAACAATAATTCATGAATATCATTTATAACACGGGCCAGACACAGGCGGGAATTCTACCTAAGCCTACGTATTAGAATGATTCTTGGGTTTTGTGTAATCTCCGGATGTAACACTGTTGATTTTGAATAAATGGAGCTTGTTTTTCCAATTTACTGGATGTGTTTTCCTGTACGAAGTTTTACTACTGGGCAAGGAATAGCCCCTTTCTCCTTGAAACCTAGAGCAAAAACGTTTCCCTTTCCCAGTACTGTTCTGTGTTCACCAACAGTAAAAGCAATTTCAGTGGGACAGCTGCCATATCCTCACAGACTGTGCCCGCCTACCTTTTATTTCATACTATAATTTAATATATTTTCATCTTGTACGTTGTGTCCGTAGGTAGTTTTGGTTTTCCTGGAGAGTTTTGGTGTTCCGGTATTTTCCGTGTGGACTTCCAGCCATCTCATCCTGCACCGGCGCAAGGCACGCGCTGTCTGTAGGCAGGCGATAGCCCGCACACGGCCCTGGGCCGCGCGGGCTGCGGGAACTTCACTTCCGGACACCGCTCCTGCCCGCTCCGCGCCAGGAGGTGCCAAGAAGAACCAGCCCCAGGATGCAGCTGGTGCAGCAGGTTCTCCTCTCTGGTGCCTGGCGTCATCTCCTTCAGAGGACAAGGTGACAGCTGGGGACAAGGACGGAGACTCGGTTCTGCAGAGGCAGCCACGCCTGAGACATCACTATGGAATCGGCTTTCTCGGAGTCGCTGCCCACCGCCTTTCCCCTCCCACCAAAGCCAGGAATTTGACTAAAAATGCTATTTTCTTCCTGAGGAGGAACCGTTCTCTTACTCAGCAGGAGTGATATGGAGGCAAGTGAAGAGGTACGCAGAAGTAATTCAGTCCGTGTCGGGGTACGGCAAAAACGTGCGCGAGGGCGTATCTGAGAGACCCTGCCTCTCCACGAACACAGCGACGCTCGGTTCCTCGGCACCGTGTTTCTGCAGTTAGGCTGCCTGCCTGCGGATCACTCCGTTTAAAACAAACCAGGGCTACGTGAGTCAAAGAGCGAAGAACAGAAAAAAGGCCCAGAAGCTGTTTTATGAAATCGTCGCCCGCTGGCGGGGAGAGATTCCCGGAGAGTGAGCGGCTCTCGTTCCCACGGCATCAGTAACACGCAATAAAAGCGTACGGCGCTGCTGTTCCACAACGCTGACGGTCTTCCCGCTGTCGCTTTGCACAAGAATTTCTGTGCAATAAAATATTTGAAAACTTCTACTTGATGTATTGACAGCTTCCTATAAAACCAGGAAAAAATGACTACGCCCAGAAGCCTGCCTTCTCTGTTGCCGATTCACCATATGGTTTAAGCTTAATAAAACTTAATTGCGTAAAAGATTGCCTACAGCTTTTAAGGCTGGATTGGGAGATCTGGGCTTATCTCCATACCTGGAAATACAGTAGAGCCTACACCTTAATTTATGTGACATACGATAAATACTAGGACATCAAATACGTCTCAATTCTGTGCAATTGTGTTTATTCCAAATCCAGCTCCAGCTCCAGGTTTGGCAGTGCCTGCTGAAGGATGCGAACAGTAGTTTCTTTCTCTCTTATTCCGGGAAGGTCACTCAGATACAAATATTCAAGGTTCCTATAAATATTTAAAAAGAAAAGTCAGCAACTGCTATTTAACTGTTGACACAGAAATCAGACAAAGGATTACTCTACCATCGTTATTTTGAGTATTTCAAAAGGTTACTGCTTCTAATGGAAGGTTCTTTCTGAAGTGGGTGCTTAAAAGTTTTTAGCTCACTGGAATTTCAGTCCTTCTACACAGCTTAAAAAGAGATCCTGGACCCCCCACAGCGGCAGCGTGAGGCGTAGGAAGGCAATAAAAGTTACAGGACGCCGTCAAAGCCTGCCCTGGAGAGGAACTGCAGCAGCGGGGTCAGGAGTAGAAACCAAGGTGGTCGTTAATGACTTCTTCTCAAGCAAAACCCAGCTCGTGGGCTAACGTGAAAGGCAGCCGCACGCATTCACTGCTCTGGCAGAGGTGGTGTCGGCAGAGAGCACGTGTCCTGCTCTCATTTGTGCGGCAATCAACATTGCCCAAGTCCCTTCAGGAGGCAGCGGGAGATGCCGTGCTCCACTCTGAAGGCAGCAGCGCGACTACGGGTTCACGTGCCGCAGCGGACGCTTCTGGCGTTCTCAGCTGCAGGCCTCAGCGCTAGGCAGCTCCCCGGCACCAGCCTTAAAGGGCTGACTAACACGCGTACGTTAAGCCGCGCGTCATTTCAGAGCTATCCACGACACCGTCTGCAACCACGCTTGAAGAACCGTTCCCTGCAGCGGCAGTGCGGTCCCCCCGGGGCTGTCGTTCAGGTCAGTCCCCAGCCCAGCCACCCCCCAGCCCCGCGCACGTCTGGAGCAGCCCAGGAACGCTCGGACTCCAGCCCTTTGGTCAACACAACCCCCAAACCGCGGGCTGGGAAGAGCGAGGGAGCAAGAAGACCTCGGCAGTTCACGTACGTCAGCTTGTGAAGCGCAATGATGCCTTTATCTGTGACGTTCCCGCAGGAAATGATCTTCAGCTGGAGGAGACTCTTCTGGAGATTCTTCGTCTCGCTGAGCCGCTGCAGGCACTCGTCCTGTATGTAAATACACTTCTGCAGTGTGATTTCTGTAACGTGTTCAAGACCATCTGGAAAAACCAAAACGAGTACTCGCTTCAGAACCCCAGGAACAACCCCTGCCCGTTAGGTTCTCACTCGCCAATTTAGTAGCTACCTCCAAAACCACACGGCAACATGCTCCCCTGTACAGTGATGCACGCTGACGCTCCAAAGCCCCTTTATGGGACTTCAAACATATGAAAACCCCAGGGTTTGTATCCTTATGGTAAGACTCTAAGAGCTTTGACGTGGGCAAGTAACAAAAAAAACCCTCTGCAAGTCTGGGAGATAAACAATGACTCTGAAATAGGAACATAATAATGCAGGAAATTCAAGGTCCCCTGCCAATAAAAAAATAAAACGGTCTGTTCCCCATTTTGGTTTTTGTTATTTAGAGGAGACCTGAAACAATCTCTTTTTTATTTTGTAAGAAACTGAGAGCGTTCTGCTTTTTTTTTGTCTTTGAAGACATCATAAATGCCTTCACAGGCTGTATTATGACTTCACAGACACCAAAAACATCACTTGGCTTAGAAGAAAAAGAATATTTGAAGTAGTGCTTTTTGCTGCCAGCGACTTAACTATGAACTCAATGAACTAGCAAATCTGTGTCGCGCCTCCTTAGTGCGGCTGTCACTTCAGGGAAGGGCTGGTGAAGTTCCCAATCTCTTTCTGCTCCACACCACACCTCCAGCAAAATCTTAAGTGCTGCTGAATATTTGTAGAGCCGTTTTAAGGAGAAAAAAAAAAAAAGAAAAAAAAAAATTGCAAAACATTTCTCTCTGTCTTACTAAGGAATGAGAAAATGACCCAGTTATTCATGTTTTGATGCAACTGGAAGAACAAAGACCGATCAGTATGATCTTTGCACAGCTGCGTCTACATTACCCAAATAGTCAAATCCTCTGTACATGATGCACGAGTCCGTGGCATTAATTGCCTCTATCTTGTATTTCCCCAGGGGCCCCGTTGGGAGGCCGTTGTAGTCCTGCTGCCATTTCTGGTAGCCTCGGTAGCGCACCAGGGCACCACATCGCAACAGCCATTCTGAAGCTGCCCTGTCAGGGCCGACGGCTTGTATGCGTTCGTAGTCCACTCTGCCAAGACAGAAAGAGCATTCGCACGGTTTCTGGAACGCGGCAGATTTATTGGCTTTACGATAATAATACTGCACAACAAATATTTGGGGGGGTGTGCGACAAGATGTCAGAAAAGTAAGAATACGATTTACTGGAATTGGTTTGCGTATAATTATTTGGATTGTCTGGCATAAGGTTTTTTTAAACTTGTTTTAAATGGCAGTTACTTTTGGTAAAAAAAAGAAAGAATACAAATGCAATTTGACTTGGCATGTGTTAACCCTTCGAATAGATTGTTTCGTTCCATGTCTCTAAGGAGAGATAAAAAATGTCTTTCTCTACCCAAAGTAAGGCTTTACAACAATTGCAAATTCATCCCTCAAACGTATTTTGATTATATAAAAACTGGACATTGCCTGTCACATGTCTGTCATTCCTGAAGCCGCCTTCTCAACAATTACAATATTTCAAAAAGAGACACTTCAGCAATTAATTAGTTAAAATCCCTGGACCCATTCAGTTAAAGGACATCTTTGGTGAGCAATGCCGCAGACAGAAGCGGAGACGTGGAAGACTCCTGCCTGGCTGAGCTTCCCGCCCCGTTACAGCAAGCAGCTACACCACGCAACCCTTTCCACAGAACTAGAAGAGGTAAGGCAACGCTATTAGCTACTGGCAAAAGTTATGGGCAGAGGGAGTTTCACAGAGAAAGGCTTTATCTTTCTAAAAGTAAATGTGAAACCCTTGTGTGGCTGAATCACATTGTAAACAATGGGTTGGTTAGATGCTTTTTGGAATAAGTAGAATCATGGAATCGTTAAGGTTGTAACAGACCTTTAAGATCATCAAGTCCAACCGTTACCCCAGCACTGCCAAGGCCACCACTAAACCATGGCCCTCAGCACCACATCTCCCCGGCTTTTAAATACCCCCAGGGATGGGGACTCAGCCCCTGCCCTGGGCAGCCTGGGCCAGGGCCTGACAGCCCTTTTCGGGAGGAATTTTTTCCTAATATCCAACCTAACCCTGCCCTGGCGCAGCTTGAGGCCGTTCCCTCTCGTCCCATCGCTTGTTCCTGGGGAGAAGAGACCGACCCCCCCCGGCTCCAGCCTCCTTTCAGGCAGTTGCAGAGAGCGATGAGGGCTCCCCTCAGCCTCCTCTTCTCCAGGCTGAGCCCCCCCAGCTCCCCCAGCCGCTCCTCCCCAGCCTTGTGCTCTAAAGTAAAGGGGCCATGGTTGTGCTGCTGGCTTAAACGCAGCCGGGGGCAAAGGCAGGCCGGCGTTTAGGGCGAGAACCCTCCTGGCCATGGTGCCTCGGCCAGGCGGCGAGGGGAGCAGAGCACACACCTTCCTCCGCAAGGCCACAGCTTTGCAACGGGGAACAGGTACGGAACGACCCCTGCCAAGCATCCGCACGCAATCCGGGGGAAGCGAAGAGCGCTGATAACAGAAGACGTTGTCTCCAGTCCTGGACTTAGCTCCCTGCTTCACGCAGCCTGCAGCGAGCCCCGTTAACCGACCGGTGCACACCCGCTCGCTCTTACTTGTTGAACACGGCATTCAGCCATCCCCAGAAGCCTCTGCAGGCGCCCGGCGGCGGCAGCAGCTTGCCGAGGCCGCGCACCGGCTGCCCGAGTTTTCCCCACAGCATCGTGTTCTTGAAGAAGAGGAGAGAGGGGAGCGGGAGGTGTCACTCGCAGCGCCAGCTCCCGGAGCAGCAGGACGGCCGGCCCGCCCCCGCCTTCCCCGCAAGGCCTAACCGGGTCTGTCAGCCCAGCGGGAACGACGGCTGCAGGGGGAGTCAGCGCCCTGAGGGGAGGCCCCACCGCCGCCCTCCCGGGGTCCCCTCCCAAGGCGCCAAGCAGACGAACCGTACGCGGAGGCCGACTCGACCCGACCCGACCCGACCCGTCCCGTCCCGACCCTCACCGCCGCCGCGGAGCGGGCGCGGAGGAGGAGCCCGGCCCGCTGGGGATCACCGCCCCCAAGATGGCGGCGGCGGCGGCGGCAGCGGGGCTGCTCCGGCGGCGGGCGGGCGGCGGCGGCGGGGCCGCGGCGCTGTGGCGAGCCCAGCGCCGCCAGCGAAGGTGAGGCCGCGGGGCGGGAGCGGGCCCTGCCCGCGCCCCCGCAGCCCTCCCCTCACGGCGGGAGAGCGGCCGCGGCGGGACGGGGCCGGGCCGTCGCCCTCCCGTCGGGGTCGGGGCGGGAGGCGGGCTGCCCCCCGGGACGGCCGCCGGGGCGAGCTCACGGCCGTGTCTGTCTCCGTGCAGCACTTTCGACGTGGCGGTGGTGGGCGCGGGAATCGTGGGGCTGGCCTCCGCCCGGGAGCTCGTCCGGCGGCACCCCTCACTCGCCTTCGCCGTGCTGGAGAAGGAGACGGAGCTGGGTACGGTGCCGCTGTGTCTGCCTCGGCCGTGTGTTCGGGTTACCTGGCGTCCGTCTGTCGGAAATCTTCACTGAAGCACGCACTCACCAAAACCTCGGTGTTTCACGAAGGGAAGCTCTGCTTTCGGGTGGGCGAGCAGCCCTGGGAGAGCATCTGCCCCTGTCGCTGAAGCGGGCGATGGATTCCCCCCATCCGGGAAGAGCATCTCCGTTCCCGGGCGCCGCCGGCTTTGCCCCCGTGGGGGATCTCCTTCTCCCTTCGCCCAGGGACGCGTCCTTCAGTGGGGAAGCAGAGCTGTCACCAGCCTGTGCTTCGCTGCTGGGACTTCAAGTTAGGACTTCAAGTTAAGAAAAGACTGAACGTTGCCGCTTCACGGTTTGGAAGCGGCAGGTCTTACTGGTCTGGGGCTCCAGCAGCAGCAGGGGGGTCGGGGAAAAGGAGGAGGAGGGTGAACGACTGGAGTGAGGAGCAGCGCAGATCGCAAAGGGAGGAGGGCAGGTCTGGCGTAGTGCTGCACGGAGCAGGAGGCAGGGAGGGCGAGCTGAGAAACGGTGCCGGGATGGCTTTTTGGTGGGGTGTGAGGGGGAGACTGAACAGCAAACAGCGATGGTTGGTGGGTGGAGAGGGAAGGTCAGGAAGCAGAGCTGCCTAAAAATGTCTGGGAGCTGCTGGGCAAAGTCTACACCTGTCTGTTAATGGCCAGAACTGTAAACCACAGTCATTTGCCCCGCGTTTCTGGATATCCCTGTACGTGCCCTGCAAGGTGCTGTCATTTGCGTGGCAGGTCGAAGGTAACGAACTAACACAGGGATAACTGGGAAGATATTGCTCGTTACCGACCCAGCGTTAGCCGGAGTAAAATGGCACAGCTCCCAGAGTTGCTTGCTTACGCAGGAAATCTTGAGGCACTCTGCACTTGGGCATCTGTCCTGGCTTTGAAATAAGGAAGAACGAGCCCTGTTGCTTCCTTGAAAGCTTTTCGGGCTCGCTCAAGTACGAGCACAGGTTCATCGTAGCAGTCTTTTCACACCAAGTGCTTGTGCAGATACCCAGTCACTCAGGGTAGGCAGGAGCAGCCCCAAGGGATCACGTTGGTGGCTAACTCAGAATAAGACCTGTGAGCCCAAGCTCTCGCTTCTAATAGCTCCATCAGCCAGGCTCTACGTTGCTCTTGAGATGTTACACGTGTGATATGAAGTGGCTTTTTATCCCCAAGACAGGACAAACATGAAGTCCTTAAACAGTTGTGTGAGTGCGAAGCAGGAATGACCTTTGGGAGTCAATATGTTAAGAGGGAGAACCTGCCCAAATTACTTCAACGAAAATGTTTATATTTTTCACCTCTATTTTACTTAGTTACAAAGAGGAGATAGCAACCTAATCTGGTTCACAAATACTTGAAAAGCCTCCCAGGCCTGCCAGCACGTCCAAAGAAATTGAGGATTGCACAGGCATTATGTTAGATGAGGCCTTTGAGAATGCCTTTCATTTTAAAAATTGAGTTTCTTAAAATTAATTTTAACATGTAGAAAATTTTGATTAATTGGCCTGCAGTTGTGGCTCTTGGAGGAAAAACTTGTGTGGTTTTTTTTTTCTTTTTTTTCTTTCCCCTGTTTATTCAACACATTGCAAGCTGTGATGTTCATTATTAACTAGGTCTTGCTGTGTCAGTATTTTTCTAGCATTTTGAGACCAAGGGACGAATTGTGTTTGCTGCGCAGTTACCTTATTTGAGCATCTCTTGTTGTAACGCTGATTGAGGGCAGTACCTCAAATTGCTCGCTCTTCTGACAGCTGAAGTAATTAAGGTATGGACCAATCATGGGAACGTGTATTTTACTAATGCCTTTTTCTTTCTATTTAGCTCATCACCAGAGTGGACATAACAGCGGTGTGATTCACAGTGGAATTTACTACAAACCCGGATCTCTGAAAGCTAAGCTGTGTGTGCAGGGTGCAGCCCTCTGCTACGAGTACTGTGACCAGAAGGGCATACCATACAAACAGTGTGGGAAGGTATAGGAACTGCTGCGTGTTCTTACTTTACCTTTGGAAACTGAGACTGTATAATGTATGTTACGGTGTATAGCATAGGCCTGGTTGTGGTCTTTCTCCCAAGAGGTGAGTTTCTGCAACACTTACTGCCTTCAGGATGAATGTGCCTTTTTGTGTTCTTCTTTCCAGTAACTCAAATCAGTTCCTTTTCTGGGCCAAAATAATAATTCTCCTTATCTGGGGGCTGAGCTGAGATAGCCCAGGTAACAGCGGAAGCCAGGAGGGGCACCCGTGTCGAGCCACTAGCTCCAAGGAACACAAAGGCTCTCAGTATGTGCATGCCATGCTTCTTGGCATATCGGGCTCTGAAAAGACACGGTGACTTGAAAACAGCTCCAGATGTGACCCAGCTCTGTGCAGTTATGCCATGTTACATCCAGCTGACAGAGCCTGAAATGCTGAGGGCAGAAGACTGATTCAGCTTCAGGTCTGCCCAGCCCTGTGTCCTGTTTCTGGAAGCGTCTATAAACAGAAACCCAGGAAGGAATGAGAACAGGACAAGCAAATTATTAATTCACCCAGCTTCCAACTATTTTCAGCTCTGGTTATTTTCTGAGCCCGATCTGTTTTGTCTGTAGTGACTCTCAATGGATTTCTCTTCCAAGTGCTTTTCAATTCAAAGCTTTGCATCAGAGCACGCTTTGACGAGCAGTTCCAGAGATCAACAACCCACTGCGTGAAGAGTTACGTCATTTTGAACCTGGCTCCTACAAGCTTCATCTGACGGCCCCTAACCCTTGTGTGGGGAGAGGTGGCGAGCAGTTGATCTGTGCTCACGCTGTCCAAGTTGCGCATAATTTTATATCCCCTCCACCCCCAAAGTCGTCCCTGCTGGCTGGTGACTCTCAGTCTGCTCAGTCACTCCTCTCAGAGAAGCTTTTTCTGGGCTCTCCCCACCCTGTCTTTGTTCTCTGAACCGTTTCTGGTTTAATGCATCTTTGATACAAGATGAGGACGGCATCTGTGCACAGCCTTCGAGGTGTGGTCAGACTCTGGATTTTCGCAATGAAATCGTAGAGTTCTCTGTGTTATCCTGTATTCTTTTCCTAGTTATTCCTAACATTCAATTTAGGGCTCTTCTGTTGTCACTAGGCATTGAGCTGATGTTTCCACAGGATTGTCTGTCCTAGCCCCAAGATCTCAGTCCTGAGTGATAACTTTGAACGAGGATTCCATCATTTTGTACGCGAGGCTAAGACTTCTACGGTCATTGCTTCACATTTATCAGCATTGAATTTCATCTCCCATTTTGTTAGTTTCTCGTTCACCTCGGAAGGTCCCTCAGCAGTTCTTTACAGTCAGCTCTTGTCTGAACCACCTTGAGTCACTCTAAACCACCATCTGACTTTATCGCCTCCCTGCCCCTTTCCAGGCTGCTCATAAACGTCTTGGATAACATGAGCCTTTCCCTTAAAAGTGCGCTGCAGACCCTCTCTGATGTGACAAGCGTCGCTTCGAGGCCTCCTCGCTCAGCACCCACTGAGAGCTGGGTGCAGATCTCTCCCAGCTCTGGGGTGCAGGGCAGAGATCCCCTGAATGTGGCAGCGTGGATGGACCCTGCATCAATGCGGGTGGTGGTTGCCCTGGCCCGGCTGTGCTCCGGCTGTGCTCCCTGCGCTGTAGCGCTGGTCACAAGATGGCACTGTGGATTTGTGCAGCAATTCACCTGCAGTTACAAGCCTGCTCTCAACTCAAAGCCCCAAGACGGGTGATGGGCTCTGTAGGAGTCGATTTGGGCTTGGGCTGGGCTAGCCCTGACCCAGCAGCATCGTTGGTCCTTTGCTGGCACTGAATTTGTGTACTTCTGCGCCATCTTCCCTTCTGTTATTCCAGGGAAGATGACGTTGAGGCTTTGCAGCTGGTTTTACATGAGGCAGCCCCAGACTTGGAGAACTTAGTGCCTTCTCAATGCCAAGGTGCCTGTGTTGCCAGACCTGAGCTAGGCCTGGAAGTAGTATGGTCTGTGCAAACCTGGCACAGATAATTTGTAGTCTGCATAAATCTCTTGTTATGACCTCACTACGTGGTTAAATGAAGGGAAGCTGGTACAATTCAGTTTAGATGACACGTCAGAACATGTTCTTATTCTCTTATCGAGACTGAGATTTGTACATCTTGGGTTAAGTGCAGTTTTATTTTTGGAAGCGTCCTAGTGGCTCTTTAAAATCATATTCTCTCACGTCCAGATTTGTAGTCTTATGGTACTTTTAGCAAATATTATCCATTGATAGTAACTTAAACTACAGTTTAACGTTTGCTTTTCACTTTCTTTAATTTATTAGTGCTTTCTCAGTAATAATAGGTATTTCATAGAGTCACAGAATGGCTTGGGTTGGAGGGGACCTTAAAGCTCATCTGGTTCCAGCCTCCATGTCCCACGGGCAGGGACACCTTCCACCAGGCCAGGCTGCCCAAAGCCCCATCCAGCCTGGCCTTGAGCGCTGCCAGGGAGGGGGCATCCACAGCTTCGCCGGGCAACCTGTGCCAGGGCCTCACCACCCTCGTGGTGAAGAATTTCTTCCTTAGATCTAATCTAAATCTCCCCTCTTTCCGTTTAAAGCCGTTACCCCTTGTCCTGTCACTACGTGCCCTTGTAAAAAGTCCCTCTCCAGCTTTCCTGTAGGCCCCCTCCAGGTACTGGAAGGCTGCTATAAGGCCTCCCCCAGCCTTCTCTCCTCCAGAATGTATAGAATCCTGTGCAACTAATGGCACAAACCACATTTTTCCCCCCTTGAATTATATTTCACTGTTCACTTTTTCACTATTGCTTGCTTGTTAGCTTGGGCTTGATGCCAAACCTGAACTGGCTTTGTATATTTTGCTCACTGGTGTGCCTTGTTATCTTTTTCTGAAGCTAATTGTAGCCGTTGAACAAGATGAAATTCCAAGACTCAAAGCTCTATACGAAAGAGGGCTGCAGAACAACGTCCGAGGGCTGAAACTGATTGGAGCAAAAGAAATACAAGCAAAAGAACCCTTCTGCAGGGTAAGGGATTTGCTTATTTTTATTTGGCGTATAAGACCTCTGTTTCTCAAGTGACATTATTTTTTAATTTAACACAAATATGTTTCTGGCCTTGAGGTAATTTGCATGGGTGACAAGTTGAAAAGAGCCTGAAAACCCAGAAGAAATATAATTGCCAAAAAAAAAAAAAAGTATCCATTTATTTCTGGAACATTTTAGCTAAGCCCAGTCCTTCGTATGCATTTGCATTACATACACCTCAGACCAGGTCCAGCACAACGTAAGGTGAGCCTGCAGAATCTTCCTTGGTGACGCGTACTTTCACCTGAGGTTTCTCCTGCCCGCCCGTTCTCGTTCTCTTGCTCGTCAGTTCATAGTTCCTCAGTTCTCCGTGTGCTGAAGTCATGAAGAGCTGCTGCTGCACTAGTTGCAAACGATGTGCTGGCTGTTTCGTAAGGGCCGCGTTCACAAATTAGAGAGCAGGTAATCCGTTTCACTTGCTGCCTACAAAAGGAATCAGAATTATTTGAGTCAAAGTAGGAGACTCTCTAGTCCCTTAGTCCCTGTGCAGGACTCGATAGGCAAATGGACAGAGCCTACGAGTTGTTCAGACTTCATTCTTTTCCCAGCTTTACACAGAGGTGCCCTCCCTGATGTATGCGCTCAGGAACAAAAACCAGTTGTCCCACCAATGACAAGGAGTGATTGATTTTTATTTTTTTTTTCTATTTAATTTTTTTCCCCTCCTCCTTGCAGGTGCTTACTTGTGTGCTTTTGTGGTTGCTAGGCAGATTCTCCTTTGCCCAGGTTAGAGCTGCTATATCTGAGTTTATGCCGAGGTGATTCTGCTCCTTCCCACTAAAATTATTTAACTTACAGTAAAGCTTGATAGTGCAGCAATGAAAATTCCTTCCCGTCTGTAAGCGTGGATTTGGATCGAGCCAATTTCAATCCAGTTGCTTCCTACACATGTGATTGTTAGCTAGCACGTAGGTAGCACGTAGGTAGCACTGTGTTTATTTTCACAGCAGGAGAAACGTGGGTAGTTTATGGAATACAGGTTTGTTGGTGTTTAGTGTATCTTTGAGTGAGAGGAAAACCTGGACGTCAATTCCCCATACCGTTTCATCTGGCAGCTTGCTGTTGGTGTAGCTGCATGACTGACTGCTCGTGAGTGGTTGTAGGTACAGGCAAAAATGTTCTGGAGAGGAATCTTTTTTTCTTGTAAACATTTTATATCTGCTCCTTAAAGCATTCTTTGCATGTTCAAGATCCAGCTGAGCATTTACTTCTGCAAATGAGTAGATTCAGATGGGTTTTACTTCATTTGCTTTGGTTTCCTGAGCTGAGTCCTTTCCTTGTAAGCAAGGGGAACTTGAGTGGTGTCATAAAACGTTGCGCTATATATCAAGTGGAGAGGGAAGTTTTGTGTAAGATACAGTTTTACCAACCATTCTGCTTGTCTTGGGCATGTAAACGGCCCCTGCTCTTGCAATATCGGAGTGGGTGACATTCTTTTAGTGTAGTTACACTTGCAGCATCCCTCTGAGATAAAGCAGTCCTACTATCCTTCTTTTATAGCTGAAACTAGGAAAATAGTGTGATGCCATCTAGCATGATAAAAATTATGTGAGAAACAGCCTTTTTGGTATAAAGATAGTAAAACATCTCTGGGAAACATTAAAAATTCTAGCTACACACTGGACTTGAACCTTGCTTTCTGCTAGGAGAAGTATAGGCTGTTGTCTAATTCAGAAGAGACTTTTCGCTGTGATGTGCAATGCAGGAGGTGTTGAGATGATCTCTTGTAGCCTCGCAGGAGGCATTGGCAGCAGCCGTGCACCAGATAAAACTCCCAAGTGACCGTTTGAAGGTGGAATTGCATAGTGTGTGGTGAAAAACAAGTATATATTAGCTGAAGCCAAGGTTAGGTAACCTGTTTTATCATTAAGCGCTCTGTCAAGAAGACTTGTTTATGCTTACTTAATCCACCGTAAGTAGTTTTCGCCATATTAGTTGTCAGCAAACACGAACACTGGAGCTGGCACACGGAGAGAGTAGGAACAAGCAGGCGGGGATGGGGAGACAGCGGTACTCCCTTCTCAGTGGCAATGCACACGATTCCAGATGAAATATTCGCTGCATTGAAGACCACAGTCCACATACAGCCTTCACTGTCCTGCTGTGTCTTAATGCTCTTCCAGGGTCTGATGGCCCTTGATTCGCCATATACCGGCATTGTGAATTATAAACAAGTGGCCCAGTCCTATGCCGAAGACTTCCAGGAAGCAGGCGGGACGATCTTGACTGATTTTGAAGTTACAAACATGGAAATGGCTAAAGAAAGTTCTTCAGAAAGTGAAGACGGTAAGGCAGGTTTTTTGCCCTCCATTTACTCCAGTCCTGCCGCAGATTTTGTTCAAAACACATTTGCTTTAACTGAAATGACGTTTCTGAACCTTTCTGTCTCATAGGGAAGAGACAAAAGGCAAAATTACGTTAGAGTATGGAGCAAGCTCACTTTTTTTCCTCAGGCAGGTCACCCTTCAGCTGAAACATTTAATGCCGATGCAAGAAAATCACAGTAAAAGAGAGGAAGTAGGTCATTCTCTCCTATGAAAATCAGATTTAGCTGAATATTGCATGTGTATTCTTGTGATAGTGCTTTTTGTTTATCCTGGAAGGGGGGTTGGATCGGTGCTGGTACACATATGGAAGAATAACCCCCCCTGCTATTAATTCATAAATACAGTTATGTCCAGCAATATCAGTTATGTTCACAGTAGTTGCTCCATAGCTTGGAGATCTTCCAGTGGAAGAACCCTTAATCGTGACAAGTTGCTTGTTCAGTCAGTTTTCTGTTACATGTTCCATTAATTCCTCCTCTTGTCTAATTCTGTTGCAGGGCTGAAATACCCAGTCATTGTTAGGAACTCAAAGGTAAGAACTAAGTTGAAGATTAAATTGCTTAACAGGAAGCTATTCCTCCTTTTCTTCAGAATTTTTGTTGAGTCCTGGTGGATTAATCAGCTCTCTAAGAAAAGTTTAAAAGCTGCTGTTCAGTAACATGATCACTGTCATCTAGGACTGCTTTTATAAAGCAACTGCAATCAATTCTTGACAAAGCATATGAGCGTGTTCAGATTTTACTGTGTACTGGGAATAATAATGGAAGTATAACTTTCTCTTTCTACTGCCTGACTTATAAGGGACATATACAGACAACCATCTTCTTTATTTGCACGTTCTTATGCTTGTTGTTTCCAAGGACTCCTTTTATGACATTCATTTGGTGAGAAACACCTATTTTCATGTTTGCTTTTGGTCTTCAGCATCTATAAAAGTGATAAGGAGGCATTTAGAATCGTTTTATCATCAGAAAGCCACAAGCTAATTTAGTAAAATAGGTGCAAGTCAGTTAATGCTGCACAGGAAATGTAGTTGTAACCTCTTTATCTCCAGGAGAGAAGATCTGGGCTCTTCTTTGGGGGGGGGGAGGGGGAAGACAAACAAAAAAAACCAACCTCACCCCCCCCCCAATAGTTTTTAAAGTTAGTGCTGCTGTTTTCTTGTTCTGTTCCTGCTCTTCCATTAAAGAGTAGCTTCCAAAATCTGTCAGATGCTCTCACCAAATACTGATATTTTAAAAATTATTTTATTATTTTTATGGAAACATGTTTAGTTGGAGAAAAACCCCATAGCATTTGAAAACAAATACTGTGAGCTAGCTAGCTAGATGGATAATAGTTTGCGATTTTGTTTAGATGGTAAGGTGTTTAGATATTTAACAGCTCTCCGTAACTGTGTGCTATGAACTTGTGTAGCTTTCTGGATAACCTACGGTTCAGTAGCGTGACCGCTCCTGGCGCGTGGGGTGAAATCTGGTAACAGCCGTATTTCACCGAACGTCTTGCGGTTCCTTGGCTGCCCCACCTATCGCGCACCCGCTGGCCATGCAGACCCGGCCCGGGAGCTGCGGGCTGGCCTGGCGTCAGGGCTCTGTAGGATGCGGCGGCGAGGGAGTGCCGGGGGAGAGGTTTGGTTTGCTGGCGGAGCAGAGCCTTTGACGCTGAAGCGCTGGGCCTCTGCCCTGTACGGTAAGCGTGCTCGTGTAAGGCACGAGGCTCTGCGTTCTGGGAATTGAACCTGGACGTGGTCTGAGAATTGATGACACGTTTCCTTTTTTATTCTGGCTTTTTCTTCCCTTCCTTGCCCCTTTTCTATAAAGATTCTTCCAGTCCTACCTGCCCAATGAATTGCCTTGTTAGGGTAGTTCTCCTCCAGGGAATAAAGGAGAATATTATAAAGAATTAAATGAAACAATTAAATGTTTCTGCCTCCTCTTGAAAATATGGTTGGTTTTCTTTCTGCTGCTCTTGACTCATTTTTTTCCAAGGCTTGTAGGTGATGGGTGGGTTTTAGTAGATACGTTGAATTTTTGTGTGTTTTGGTTTGGTTTGGTTTTTTTTTCCCCACAGGGTGAGGAAATCTACTGTCGGCACATTGTGACCTGTGCAGGACTTTACTCAGACCGCCTGTCCGAGATCAGTGGCTGCAGCCCTGAACCTCGTATTGTGCCCTTCCGTGGCGATTATTTGGTGCTAAAACCAGAAAAGTGCTATATGGTTAAAGGAAATATTTATCCGGTACGTACTCTCTTGTTTGTCTTTCACAGTGTACTCTAAGAGCTGCTGAAGCTACAGAAATAAGGGCAGTATTACGTGGTTGTTTCTGTTAGACTCCAGACAGCGATGCACAACATGTGGACCTACATTCAGTTGCTTTCTGAGAGGACAGCTTGTTTTGGCTAATTCTTGAGGAACAGGTAGAAGTACCACGTGGGAAATTATTGCGAGTCTTTTTTTTTATTTGTTCTTGTTTTTTTAATAGGGAAAGAATGAAACATTTAGCATGATAGCCACATGGCCACAAAAGCCTGGCTTCTTTCATCATGTTATAAAATAAATCTGTAGGCGGGATTCAGAAGTCAGCGAGGGGCAACAGTAAATAATAACTGACTTAGACGTAGGGTTTCATCTTGTGTGCTAATACCCAAAGCTCGGATTTAGATATTTGCCTCCCAACCTCATCTTTGAATTAGCTTTACTTTGTATGACAAAAAATAGACATGGGAGGAAAAGAACAAGCTTTCTACCATCTAATATAGACAAATAGCGTGATGAAGAGGAGCAATTCCGTACAGAAAGCGACGACAGCAAGCAAGAAGAGAGAATTCCTGGGGCAGGATGGTAGTTAATTCACACAGTACGTTGAAATACCACCCTTCTGAATATGAGCTTCGATTTGCCTGCTAAACGCTGGAGCAGGTCGCCCTGGGGAAGCTGTGGAACCCTGGGCTCTGGATGTCGGTCTGACCGCTTCTCACCTGGGAACGATTCAGGATCCTGTCTTGGGATGGGAGGGAGGAACTGGCTGGGGTGGGAGGGTACCTTTCAGCCTCATTTCACGGCTGTGTGAGGACAGCCTGTACTCTTGGAGAATTTTTGTTATGGCCAAATGTGGTAATAAGATTAGAAAATTGCATGATTCTCAGTGATATACTACCAGAAATGTAATGTAGTTTGTGGAGTGGTTGCACTAAGCTTTGAAAGTATTAAAAGCATATTTTTAACAGGAAAAACAGTGCGCTGAGTACAGGAAAGGAACGCATCTTGAAGCAATTCCTAGTCATAACAACACTGGGTTTTGAGAAATACCCAACGCTTGCTTATTTTCAGACTATAAGAGTCACCTCTGTAGTCACCTTTTCTAAACAGCTGAAGATCTCGAAGTGCCAGCTCTGTGCTTGTTTAATGCTTGTGTGTGCATATAGACAGCTTATTTCTGTTGCAGCCTTCGCACACAATTAGACTGTATTCCATTCGCAAACAAAAAAGACACTGCAGATACTTATTATTAGCGTTAATCAGGCTTGCTAACTGCATGTTGTTTTGAGCAATACAGGAATGGTGAGGTTTTCCTAATATTTTATAACCTGTTTTATTGCAGTATAATTACTACTGGTGAATAGCATTAGTGCGTCGTTGGTTTTGTTGTGGGTTGATTTATATCCTGAGAAACCATGCGTACTTTTTTTTCCTGTTGTTTGTTTTGCTTTTACCTGAGGTGCAGTCTGTCTTGGCCCCGCTCTCTTCTTCAGTGCTTTAAATTATTCACGTGCTGCAACTGCACAATTAACAAGCAGAAAAAACAGCGCAGGAGCCAGTTGTATGGTCGTATTGCTCCACTTTTGTTGTACAGATTGGAAATAAAATGGCAAATTTACTTCCTTTTTTCATTTAAGAATAGTTATTTTATTTAAGAATAGTTATTTCCATTTATTGGGAGGACAACTCCTTTGCTGTGTTTCGGTTTGGTTTATTCAGTCTCTCACACAATGAACTGTAAATGTCTGTACTTTCCTCCTCGCAAGTGTTTTCCATCTTTCCTGGATGAGTTTGGTGACTTGAGCGGTTGCACGGCTGTTTCTCTGACCTGGTTTGTAACAGCTGTAATAACGGTTGTATCCCGCTTTAGGTTCCCAACCCTCGGTTCCCTTTTCTGGGATTTCATTTCACACCAAGAATGGATGGCAGCGTTTGGCTTGGTCCTAATGCAGTGCTGGCCTTTAAGCGAGAGGGCTACAAATTGTTTGACTTCAGCACTGGAGACTTTTTAGATGCTGTAATGTACAGGTAATATCTTGTCTTTTTGTCTGCTGAACGCAGTTATTTCAATGTCAGCTAGTTCTGTCATGGAAGCTAGTTCTTGTCAAAAAGCCTGCTTTTGCCAAGTTTTTGCTGTGTTTAAAGACAGTTGTGCTGATAAGGGTGGACTTCTCCAAAACACTTGACTTCGTGTGATCTAATATTTGAATTTTCATAAACTACCAAGACATGTCTCAGCTGGTCTGGGAATGTGGCTGCTCATCGGAAGGCACTGGTGAGCCGTGTTGCTACTAGCGGAGCTCTTCCAGGGCTGGTTTTAGTCCCAGGCAGTGTAAGATTTTAATCAGCCTAGACAGTGTGATTAAAATACCTGCAGAGGATGCTTGGAAGAGAGGACACAGAGTGGTCTGAATTGCCCTGTGAAACTTTATAAGACATCAATATACATTTAAAAATGTCCAAGTGCAAGGAAATACGTTAAGGGCCACGAACGCAGGCTGGGAAGCTGTCGTAGAAAGCGTGTCAGAGGAATTGGGAATCATTGCTAAAATTGCAAACACAAATGAACAGCGGATCTGTAGAAGTCGAGAGAAATCTTGCTTCTCTATGAGGGGCTGGACAGACCATTACCAAGTGCTCAATTTTAGGAATTAGACTTGAAAAAGAATGTGAAAATATTGGGGAGGATCCAAGGAGAGACTGAAAAACAGGTCAGGGAACGGGAAAATAGCTTTCTGGCAAACACCTCAACTTCATGCAGTTTATTAAAGTAAAGATTTGAAAGCATCTTGATCATTACCTATAGGCTTCTGTACTGGAAGACCTGAGGAAAGCAAAGCAAGCAAACAAGGTTTGCAAAGACACAGCAAGATCCGTTGACTGAAAGCTGAGGGTTTTAGGAGTGTGACGGATCTTTTCAGAATGACTGTGGAAAAAAGTCTCAAGCGGCATGTCTGTCTGCCCTTGCGCATGCGGGTTTTCAGTCTCTTGCCCTTTGACTGGGCCAGAGAAAAATCCTGGACATAGGAAGGACTGGAGTTCAGAGTTAATTCTCAGAGAAAGAATGTAAATGCAACGTTACACAGCTCTGTAAACAAGGTTGGCTGAAGCAGGGAAGGACGAACATAATATTTCTCAAGCGGAAAGCACGCTTGGATTACTGATGTTGGGGATGGGAACTTTTGCCCCATGCGGTTGCATTTGCGGCCTTCTTAGGCAGCGTTAGTTTGACATGGCTGCATTTATGATGGAAGATGTGTTCTTACTGCAGTTCTTTTTTTCTCTCTGCAGCGGGTTATGGAAGCTCGTGCTGAGAAACTTGTCCTACGGACTGAGCGAAATGTACAGAGCGTGCTTCCTTAGCGCGCAGGTGAAGCAACTGCAGAAGTTCATCCCTGAGGTCACCATCAATGATGTACTCAGGTAAAGAAAACTTCTGTTAGTAACACCCAGTGGCTTGTTAAATCATTTGTAACAGTAACAAAGGTAGCATTAGCACACTCCCTTCCTCCACCACAATATGCTACCAAGGCATTTTATATTGTGTTTCCTTGCATATAGGCAAGTTTGATGAATATTTGTGTGACTTTCTTCACTCTCCATAGGCTGAAATTCACAGTTGTGACATATTCACTAAAAAGAAAAGGTTTCTTTATCCTGGTGACACATTCAGTAGCCTGAACATAATCCGAGTTCACAAAGAAAGCAAAACACTAATGAAATCCAGAGGGGAAGCCAGACTGTGAGTTGCTACCGAGTGAATATTGACTTAGTTTAATTGTCTCACTAAAATTGTATTCAGCTTCTTACTGTGTGGAGAGAGAAGCTAATTCAAAGGAGTTTAGAAACGCTAAGGAACTGGAGAGACTTGTCAGGAAAGATGAGGCATTTAAGTACATGGAGGTGGGTTTAACTGTCCAGACATTTGCGGGGAGAAAATCCAGAATATGAAAAGCTCGAGCATGGTAAAAGGGAGTTATCCAGCTCAGGCAGTATACCGTTGGCATGAAATTCATGTTTGACAAGGCTATTTCAAAACAAAGGGTTTCCGTTTTGAAAAGATGGGGCATGTTTGGGGGGGGGGGGGGGGGAGGAGAGTAACTTCACAACCAGGAAAGAAGATCCTCTGCTTGGCTACCTGCCCCTCTGCTTGGCTACCTGCCCTTGTTTTACGGGAACGACTGCGAGACACCTCCCGCTCTGCCTCACGAGTGTTCACTTCCCTGTGCTCCCCCAAAAGCCTGACTGGGCTTTGACTCCACAGTCTGCCTTCCTTACTGTTTCCCTGGGTGCCTTCACAAGGGCAGAACAGAATTGATTTTCTGACTTCAGAAAACGTTTTCCTTCTAATGGTGAGCTCCTCCTTTATTTTGCAGGGGTCCCTCTGGAGTGAGAGCTCAAGCATTGGACAGTGACGGAAATTTGGTAGATGACTTTGTATTCGATGGAGGCAGCGGAGATATCGGAAGCAGAATTCTTCATGTCAGAAATGCCCCTTCTCCTGCTGCTACCTCCTCCCTTGCCATCGCAAAAATGATTGCAGATGAAGTGAAGCGAAGATTTGAATTGTGAATGAATGACGGGTGTAGTGCGGTTTTACCCCTCGTGTGTGTGTAGCAGCTTGTCTGCGTTGAATGAACTCTGCAGCCTTTAATGACTAAGATAAAACAGGCAACGTGTTGCTTGCAAGACCAGCGCTGGTATAGCTGTGCAGTGCAAAACCAGCATTTGAAATGTTTGCCAGCCCACAACTTCTCAGCCTCGCGAATAAAGGAGTTACGGTGCCTGGTGGGATGTGGTGCGGGACAGCCATCTGCAAGAAAGAAGCAAAGAGCCCCGTTCGCAGTAAAGGTTTGTTCCCCTGAGCAGGAGGAGCCTGTGGAAGGGCTGGTGCCAGGCACAACGTGAGGGTCTCCCGGGACCGCAGTGGGCCGTGAGGTGGAGCGGGAAGAGCCTCTGCGGCGGGCTTGCTCGCGCGGACTTCCCACGCCTCTGGTCTAAACATTGCCTCCTCCTCGCGCTCTGGAGAAGAGGTCAGTCCTCTGAAAAACCACAAGCACGGGGTGGCTCTCTGTGTGCTTTCTCTCCGGCTCCGTTTAAATTGGAGCCTACAGTCCCCTAGCTTACATTAAAGTAATGGAGATAGAAGGATAAGCCCTGCTTAAGGGTTCTGCTGATACGGAATTAAGGGCTTTATCAGAGACTGAAAACAATATTCAGAGCCTTCTACATGAGTGTAGAGTATTTCAGAAAAAAATAAGCCTAACAAGGGATTACCAAATCCAAGTCAATTTAGATACGCAATTCAGATACGCTGATAGCTGTCTCTATTTTTTTCTTATAGAGCTGAAATGAAAATGTATACATGAACAGTCATTTTTCATTTAAATTAAATCTGGGAAGTCAGCGCCGATCAGAAACTACTTCAGTGGTTGTGGGTTTTGGTTTTCTTTTCCTTTGAATCCTGGTAATGCAAAAGGAGCTTATCTCTGTGCGGCATGTTGAGCAATCCAGTGGAAATGGTCTTTGTAAAAGCAAATGCGAAGGGAGGGAAGCTACAGAAACCTGTCCCAATTGAGTCATGCCGCACGCTGCTTCCCTTGGAGCCCAAGCAGCAACCAGTCAGGAAGGCTGCGTTTCCCACACGGCTTAGAAAGTGCTGGGTCCTCCTCTCAACCCTTACTGATATTTGAAGTTTTATCAAAGGTGCACCTGGAAGGGAGTCTGTGCGGAGAACGTGCTTTAAACTAGAGAGAGATGTTAAACAAGCTTGGTACCAAGCTAACCGAGTCTCTTGGTGTGTTCTGCATAATTGCTACAAAAAAGAATTATGTGGCCCCAGGGACAAAGTACTTGAGAATACTTTTAAAGCAGATGTTCACAGGATGTTGGGTAATACAGGTAATTGTGGGTAGTTTGCTACCAGGCAATTTGCCATACTCTTCTTTTTTTTCAAAGTTACTTTCTGTACTCCTCTGACATGCGTGAGGGAGTGTGTTGGCACAGGAGGTCAGGTGTGCTAGCTGATGGTTTTACTGTACAGAGCTGAGCCACTTTTGAGAGAGAAAGGGCTTAACCTGTCTTTTTTTATTCTTTTTCTTTTTTCCCTGGTGACATCTATTTTACCAGAAAAGTGACTCCCATATAAGGGCAACCTGGAAATTCAAATAATTAGCTCTTCGAAGAAAACCTGTCGTCGTTATTCTTAGCCGCAATAACACTAGACAGAGACTCAGATGTTCCAAACGCTAAAATGCCGTGCGGCTGTGTAAGTTCGATCTTCACAATGGAACAATCGTATCTTCACTCCCCACTTGTTGCCTGTCAACAGTAAATACTACAAAAGGATTGCAAAAGCAACTTCCTCCCACACGAGGTGTGGCCCTAACATGTATTAACAGAATAAAGAGCATTAAAATGTAAAGCAGTCATCTGCTCTGCTGAATCTGAAGTCAGCACATTTAACTGTGCGGCCTGCTGTGCTTTTTATTCTCGGGAAGTGATTACTTTGGGGCAGAGTTTAACTGAAGCTTTTAAATGATGAATCTTTATGTAGCATTCTGTGAAATATTTATATTTTTAAAGTTATAAACCTTTTTTAAAGGAATCACTTCAGAGAATTACAGCAATGGCGTTTCATACGTAAATCTTGTTGCCACGAAGCGTGGAAATGTGTATTTTCTGAAAGGGTCTGATGCACTTGGATGGCTTAATAACTGTGCCTTTCTCTATGATGATTAAAATAGCGTGGTGGTTTTTAATTGCTGGAAGGTCTGTGTATTTCTCCTGACTCACGGAAAAGTTTCACTGCTATTTGCTAATTCTGAGTTAGGCAGCATATAGCTCTATATAATAGGAATTACTTTACTTAGGGGGGAGGACACATGACCAAACTTGTCTTCCTAAAGTACCTGTGTTTTATCTACGCTTATCCCACTTCGCAGCTTTTTCTCGCACAGGTATGCGTGCAGTGGACAGAACTAGTGCGAAGCCTGATCTGGACCTGTAACGGCATGTGGAATGGTAATTCCTGAAATTCTGAAGAAATGCATTAGGACAGTTTTGGACAAACACAGTTTATTCCCTCAAAGCGTCCCGTAAGGTCAGCCCTAAACTCTGGGAAGAGTACGGCATATTGGATCTTTTTCAAAACGCTGCAAAGGAATGATGTAGCGCCGCATGTCACGGCTTACTGGATGGCTGCTCGTGGGAAAACGAGCTCCTTCAGGGCACTTCCCTGTGTCCGGTCACCGCCGCCACACCTCGGGGCGGTTCAGGCTGGCTGGAGAGCAGAGGAATGTCGCATCCTGAAGGACACCGGCCTTTTGGGGCTGCGGGGGTGGGAATAAAGAGCCCGGTGAGGGGCTCGGCCAAGCTGGAACATCTGCTTCCAGGCCAGGCATCCCGGCTCCCCGAACTGCAGCTTTCTGGGTCTCGCCGCGGTTCCCCCGACGTTGCACTCGGCATTTCCTTTTTCTCTTTGCTCACAGTTTGGGTTTGAGGAACAAGTGTCTTCCTACAGAAATAAATAGTTCGTCGGAAGCCTCCCAGGCTGCTCTGATGGGCAGGAAGGTTGAGACCACAGAGCAGAAGGAGCTGTCACTGCCCCTACAAGCGCCCGTCTCCTCCGGGAAATGTGTCATAACAAAGGATCACGCTCTTGCCGGCAGAGAGGCCCTTTTTTTTTTTTTTTTTTTTTTCTGATTTAGTTTATCCACTCCCTTTCAAGACTTGTCTGCGAAGCGGGGGGGTTGTATAAGGCGTGAGGTTTGAATACAACGCCGTCGGAAGGGAAAGGGGGGAAAGTTTGGCTGGAGCGGTTGTTGGGGGGAGCGGTGGCAGCCGGCGCTCGGCGGGGCAGGGAGGGAAACCGCTGCTGGGGAGGGAGCGGAACGGCCTCGGGGCTGGGAGGCTGCTGCTGGCAGGGTACCGAGCTGCTCCGCAGCTGCCGCCTTCTCCCGGGAGGGTGGCTCCGGCGGGGCCCTCCCGCGGGGGGAGGCCGTGTCCGGCCCGGCGGAGGGAGCCCGCGGGGGCAGGGGCGCTGCTGCGGCCTGGGCAGCCCCGCACGCAGGAGAAGGAGACGCTGTGGGAGGGCGGCGTTCCAGCATGGCGCTGCAACGAGCAGGGTCGTAGCGTAGTGCCACAACTTCGCCCAACTCCGCATTCGTTAATTAACTCCAGATAAATTAATTAACCCCGGCGCGGGCCGGGGGCGGGGAGCCGGCGCTCCCTGCGGGGCGGGCCCTTCCCGGCGCGGCCGGCAGGGGGCGCCGCGGTAGTGGGCGGGCGGGGGGGGGGCAGGATGGCGGCGGCCGCGCATGCGCGCCGAGGGCGGCGACGGTAGCGGGCCGCGGCGAGCGGGGCCCAGGGCGCCTCACCCGCCGCCCCGTCAGCGCACGGCGAGCGGCCCCGGAGCCCGGCCCCTCCCGCGCCGGATGTGATGGCCGCCGGGGCAGGGGGGTGACGAGCGAGACAGCGGCGGCCGAGAGCCCAGCGCGGCCCGGCCCGGCCCTGACGAGCGCCGGCGGCGGCTTCTCCTTCCCCTCAGCGCCCCCTCCTCCATGCCCCGGGCGCCGTAGCCGGCGGGGAGCGGCGAGGCGGGCGGCCCCGATGCAGAGGAGCCGCCGGCGAGCGCCATGCAGCCGCCGCCGCAGCCGTACGAGTTCTTCGGCGAGGAGAACGGCCCGAAATGGCGGGGGCTCTTCGTGCCCGCCCTGCGCAAGGTCAGTCCGCCGGCGGCGGCGGCGAGGGGGCCGGGCGGCACCTGCGCCTCAGGCCGCCCTGCGGCCCCCGGCAGCGCCCCTTCCCCGCCCGCGGGCCCCTCTCCCCGGGCTCCCGGCGCCGGTGGGTGCAGGTGCCCGTCCCGCCGCACGGGCTGCGGCCGGCTCGCAGCTCTGGTGCAGATACCGGTACCCCCGGCAGCCTTCCCGGGCAGGGCAGGGGCGCCTGGCCCTTCGCCTGCGCCCTGCCCGGCTCCTGCGGGACCTCCTCCGTCCTCCCCGGGCAGCCCGGGCACGGCGGGACAGGGGCTGGAAGGGGCCTGCGGGGTCCCTCCTCTCGCCGGCCCCCTGCTCGGGCAGGGCCCCGCAGCGGGCTGCCCGGGCCCCCGCTCCCGCCTCGGCCTTCGCTGCTCCTTTGTGTGCAGGTGCTGCCAGGTGACGGTGTGTTGTGCCCGGCGCTCTGCTCCTCCTGTCACCGCCTGCTTCTCCCCCTTCACCCCTCCACCCGTCCCTGCCGCCTTAATTGGGCCGCCGATAATGTAACTGGTTCGCCTGGGAGCTGTGCTGTGGAAGGGCAGCCTTCCACCCCTTCCCTGCGGCCCTGCCCCGGGCAGGCCCTCCATTTCCCCGGCCGGCTCCCTTGCTGACCACCCGGCCCAGGTGCCTCCCTCACCCTGCCTCTGGTAACACCGGGCTGTCCTTACATCTCTGCGAGAGATTAACCAGCCGTGCCGCGGGGTGAAGGCAGCCTGTATTTTCTTAAGAAACGACTGCCCGCTGCGTAAATGAGATAAAGTGTGTGGGAAACCGCTTAGCCTGTCATGGGAGAGGAATGTATCTTCTTGTGACGTGTTCTGCGTAGCAGGGTGGTCCCCAGCCCCTCACCCCGAGGCAGGACACCCCCGTAGCGGGGGGAGCGGGTTGCGTTGAGGCTGTGGGCTTCTGCTGGGTGCCATTTGCTTGTTACCACTGCAGAGGCTGAGGACCACGGTGTAGTTCTTCGCAGAACGGCCTGCCGACCTGGATCTGGTGCTGGGCTCTGCTGTGGTACAAGTAATGCAGGCACTCATGTCAGTGGTGGTTTGGCTTTTTTTTCCCCAAGAATAGATTTAGTGATGGTGTGGGGCAACGATTCTCCCAAAGATTTGCATTTGTTTTGGGTCCCTGTGTCATTTGTATTAAAAGCCGCTGAAGGCAGCTAAGTAGTCTTGTGGCTGGCAGAAAAACCACTAATCGCCTGTCTGAAGAATCCTGGATTTTCTACTCTTTCCTCTTGAATCTCCTCCTCCTCATAGTTGTTGAAGCTTAGAGAATGCCGCGCTGCTCTTTTCCCGGTCACTGGAGGTTGGCATAAACCAGCATCCACCCGAACGCGAGGTGTAGCTATATCAGTTTGGCCAAAAAGATTTCTTGAAAACTTTAAAGGTGTTTTCATCATTCTAAGATACAAATCGTGTAAAAGTTGGTGGATTAATGCTGCTCCTACCAATTCTTACTGTCTCTATACATTTGGTTGTGGTGAAAAGAAACAGAGCAGGAACTTAGACTTTCTAAACCAGAGGAAATAAAGTCTCGATACCAGTGACTGCTTGTAAAAATTGGTAGTTGCTTATAGACAGGTTTTTTTCTTCCTGGGAAAGTTCCTTGTCTGCAGTACCCACCCTTTAGCGTGAAGCAATCGTACTGTAATGTGTGTTTCTTCTATGAACCTGCAGTGTCAGTGAGTCAAAACAAAATTGTATCATTGTTCCAGTTATTGCAGTCGGGCTGTTAGGGAGACGCTGTCACTTTTAATGTATTCTTTAAAAGATCAAATGCCCTAATATGAACACTGGAGATATTTAAACCAGAAGATTTTAGAAAATTTATGGGTGGTTTTGTTTACATCTTGCATTTTCGCTTCAATAATGAGATGAGAGCATTTCCGTTATTTATAAGAGAGCTGAAAAGTGCGGCACTGAATCCAAACTGTGCACCAAAGCATCGGATTTTGTGTTGGTTTCAGAATTTATAAAATGTTACCGTAGTTTTCGAGTGGTTTGTAATTTCGTTCTGAAGAGGTTTAAAAGTCCGCTTGTCAGCCAGTCTAGATAGGATCTTTTCAAGCAGGTTGCTTTTGCGATGAAAATGTTAAAGAAAGCCTGAGCTTCAGAAACTTTTTAGCTAAATGCCTGGAATAGAGTTTTTTTGGACTTCTGAGCTGGGTTTTCATCACAGTAGCCTACGCTGCAAGGGCAGAGATGATATTTTATCTCCCATTCTTGAAGGCTTTTCCTTTTAATGAACGCTTCTTGAAGAAGAGAAACTGGTAGTA
Organism: Nipponia nippon; assembly: GCF_047370975.1. Classification (NCBI taxonomy): domain Eukaryota; kingdom Metazoa; phylum Chordata; class Aves; order Pelecaniformes; family Threskiornithidae; genus Nipponia; species Nipponia nippon. The sequence goes on from NW_028262302.1 coordinate 29,235,985, forward strand.
GAAAAAGAGGAAACTTTTTGGTTTTCCTTGTGTATGTTAAGGTGTGAGAAATCTTAATTCTAAAATACAGAAAGATGTGGAGCTGGATAACGAGCCAGCGCAGTTCAGTAACAACAGATGGTATTTCCTTGCTTCTTGAATTTTAAGTCCATAATGTGCTTTGAAGAGCTCCAGTCTCCTTCATTATGCATTCAGCAAGTTTAAGGTCACTTCTTTTTATCAAAGCACTTTTAAACCCTTGCATTTACTTTTAGTTCTCTGCAGTTGACACTTAACAAATCATGAGTGGGGAAAAATGGTAAAATACATCAGTTCTTACTTTAACATGTGAAAAAAAGAAGAGAGTCTGTCTATTGAACAACACCCTCTATGCGTTTAAAAGCAGTCATACATCTTTAAGATTAGTAGAGAGTGCTAAATTGTATCTACCAGTGCAAGTCTTTTTAGGAAAAAAAGTTAAACAGTAAGACATTGTTAAACCAGATTTTTTTAGATAGGTTTGGGGTTTTTTTTATGTATTTATATGGACTCAATGATCTTAAGGGTCTTTTCCAACCTTAATGATTCTATGATTCTATATCACCATATCCTTAGCACTGGCACCTCGCAATCTAGTAAGTTGAAAATTTTAAAGCAGTTTCATGTATTGCCTCTCTTTCCGCTGGCAGATTTACAAGCATGTCCTCACTCTCGAACATTTTACTTTCTTCTGTCGCTGTGCTGCAGACATAAGTAGGAAGTGAGTATAATGAAACTCGTTCCTGTCAAAGTAAATGAATCGGAAGAAAACAATATTTTTGTCTGCTCGCTTAGGTTGTAGTTACTTGAACTGCCGTTTGTAGCAAGTAAATCACTTCAAACAGATCTACGGTCTAAGCTTTATAAAGGCTTTTAATCTGGGAGCTGACTTTAGTTATTAAGGGATCACAATGTCTCTTTGAATAATTCTCGAAGCGTGCAGGCAGCTGTTCCAGCAGAAATCACATGGATTTCAAACGCCCCGTTGGCGGGGCCGGTTGGGTTTGAGTCCTCGGGGTGTCGGTGCCGGCAGCGTCGCTAACGCTGGCGCTGGCCGGGGCAGCCAAGGCTGCGAGCGGGGGGCTCTTCTGCTCCCCCTCTGCGGCGGCCCGGATCCTGCTCCCGTGAAACGGGCACCCTGCGCGGAGTGGCCTTGGGGAGTTTGCTCTCTCCCCCTTTTTCATTTCTCCCGGCGTTTGTTATTTGGGGTTGTTTTGATTTGTTTGGTTTTTAGGTGTTCCTGGCCCCATGGCCTTTGTGGGGGAAGATGTCAAATTATGAAACCTCTTTCTAAAGCTGGCATGTCAATTTTGTAACCGGGTTTCCTAGCACGGATCCGGTGCCAAAGCTCGTTCTTGTTGACTGCCAGCTTTCTTCCAGATGAAGCTTTCCAGAACTGAATTGATTTTCCAGGTTGATATCAATGCTTTGATGTCACATCTATTAATCTTGGTCTGGGATTACAGGGGAGCCCAAGAAAATCACGCATGCATCTCGGTGGCAGCAGCTGAGTGTGTAACTCCCACCGACCCGCTGAAGGTCCCGGTTTTAATGTACTGGACAGGCACTGTATAAAAAGTTTTGGGGAATTGTAATTGAAAACTTTATTAATGCCAAATATCTTCTGTTGCTACCTGGAATAAACTTGTATTTCAATTACTTGGAACAAGTTTTCAAAATGAAACAGGTGACCCTGTAGAACTAGTGTGTGTTTTTTAAAATAATGCATAATGTGTTGTTGGACATGTATATATGGATTTTTTTGCCCTAAAATGCTCTTGTGTGTCCTTAGCGCGCGTTGTCATTTGTGTGTGCTCTTAGAAATCCACTGGCAAATGAAAATATATTTCTGTAAACAAGAACTGTGTATTTAGTTGCTTTGTTCTCTTTGACCTTTCCAAATTAAATTCAGAAGCATCTCATAGGTATTATTGTTTTGATTTTCTGCATTACCTACAAATAGAGGCCATTAAACAGTTAATACTCACATTTCTGCAGGCACTACGCGTGTTGGTGTAATCATGGCACTGCGCACTATCCGCATTTTCTAAAACAATTCCACTATTGCTCTGGACTACTCATCAAATTTTTAGAGCGTGACTAAAGGGTTTATTCTTAGCAAGTGTCGCATACAGAAATATAAAAGACCATTTTGAGGACGTTTTTTGAAGTTTACGTTAATTCGGTGCTTCTCTATGTTCTAAAACGTATGGGAGTTAATGTATAACGACACAGCTCTTGCGTAAGGTTGCGCGGTTCGGGTAGGCGCAGGGGCTGCCCCGTTCTCACTGCTCCGTCAGGGCGGTTCGCCTGCGCGTTTCCCGTTGCAGGATCAGGCCCCCTTGGGTTAGAATTATTTAATGCATTATAGCGTCATTATAATGGATTATTATTTAACGCATTCTAATTTAATTAGCATGCGTTATTATTTAATGCATTATAATTTCAGCTGCAAAGTTGCTTGTTATGATGTTTTAAAATACTAGTGGTATTTAGTTTTGAAATCTGTTAGGTCATTTAGCTTCTAATAAACACATTTATTAGAGCTCTGAAGGCCGGACCTTTGCAGATTTGCCGTTGCTGCGAACACGAGTGCCTCGGTGGCATTCAGCTTGGGAGAAGGGCAAATAAGGGAAGCGCTGGTGATACTTAATTACCTGTGAAATACGTAGACCCGTGCAGGTGTGAAGCGCAGATCCGGTTGTTGCCTCACAACACCGTGTTCACAGTCGAGAGGCGGCTGGAGGTGAGGAAGGAACAGCAAGTCCCCGTGAAGCGGACACTACCGAGCCTTCTGCAAACAACGGGCTAATTCCTCCCGACCTTTGGTGTTCCCAGGAGTGGCTGGGTATCGTTGTAGGTTGGTTTTAGTCCCTTACAAGTAAGCAGACTGGTTTGTTGTGGTTTTTTGTTTTGTTCTTGCATAAATATTCACGATCATAAATAACATTTGGAACCAAAAGGACTGGTCCTTTTACTTAAATCCTATTTTTTCGTGCCTTCCCCCCCCCCCCAGCTGTTCCGCTCTTTAGCTTAAGTAGCGTCGCTGGACTCTGCAGTTGGCAAATGGCAGTTGGAGAGTTTTCTCAGCCAGTGGCATGACATGAAGGTAGTTTTAAATCTGAGGCGTTAAAAAGTAGCAGGAACAGTGTCATTTCACTGGGCAGCAGTAGCAGAAGAAACGCTTCCCACCTGTGTTGTTCAAATGGGACCTGGAAATTAGCGTTCGCGTCGGCTTAGACTTGTGGGGCTGACTAGTCGCAGGAGGAAGAAACCCAGGGAACCGCTGGCTGCCGTGATTCACCTGGCTCCTGTGCCTTATTCCCCTCGCCGTGGCCACCCTGCCCCTCTGCAGCTGCCCAGCCTGCGCTTCTCCTCTCCCACTGGAGCCGCCTCACCCCTTCCAGTGATTCTTCGTCTCCTCTCCCTGCTGTTTCACCTCTTGTCCCCTTTGCACAGTGCAGGCATTATCCAACCTCCTCCGGAGAAGCTGTTGAGTCTGTTATTTGCTTTTATAATTACCTCACCGATTCCCTTTCTGCCAGGCTTTTCAGATGAGCTGCGTGCTGCCATTCCTTCGGTTCAGCGGATTAGTCGTGTAAAAAAAATGTGCCGAGGACATTTTTCCCATATTTATGGTGTCTTTATTCTCCTGACACTTCCCCTGATTTTTTAATGTAATTTCAACAACTATCTGGTTCAGAAAGAAATGACTCTGACAGTCTTCACTGTCTCCAAATTTAAGGTTTGGCCTTTCTTTTAAGCAGTATATATCTTTGCTTTTTGTCATTTATTGTTGCTTATTGCATTTCCGCATCTGTTCACTTAAAATATAATCTCAAAGCTCACTCTGCGGCTCCAAACTCTGCTGGCCTGTGCTGCTCATGAATTGATTTTTATTTTTAAGTCTTCTGAAGGCCTAATTGAAAAGTGACTGGCCTCTTTGAATAATTCGGTCTACCTGAGCGAGCAGTTCTTCTGGGGAAGGGTGTGATGTGAAACGTGGGGAGGGGGAGCCTGCGGGTGCTGGGGCCGGAGCCCAGAGCAGCTCGCGGCTCTGGGAAGCGATGTGTTGGAGGGTTGGGGGAGAATTAGAAGCTCTTACGTTCAAGTAAGCCGTGCACACAGCAATCTCCACACCGGCCGTGGTGTTTTCCTTCCATATCGCAGGGCAGAGGCTGTGCCTAGCTCCTTCAGGGTTTATCGCAATTTAAACAAGGCATTTTATATGGATGGATAAAATCCAAATACTTAATTTTCCATTTGTTTTTAAGATTAAAATATATGTGTTTGTGTACACATAAACATACACATGCTTTAGTTTCTCCTTGACTCTGTATAAAAGGACACAGTCAACTGGAAAACGGAGATTTTTGTGTGTTTGGGTAGAAAAGCAGAGACTGTGAAGATGTGAGAAACAAAATATGAAATGTAGATGAGAGTAGATGCAGCAGAAGTGAGGCAGGCACGGTAGGGTGGCTCCTTGAGGAAACCCATCTCTGGGGCCATGAGCAGAAGCCTGGAGTCGCTGCGGTGGATTTAGGAGGCAGGCAGAGACGGAGCCCCAGGCTGCTGTGCTCGCCGCCGTCCGCCCGTCCGTCCCACCACGTGCGGTCGCGGTGCGTGATGTGCTACAGCTTATTGCAGAAGGAGACGGGAGGGGTGGTGGTCTGCGTTTGATTTACATTTTATCAGCCAGCTGTGCATCAGCTTAGTAGCACTTATGCCATTATCAATGTGGTTTTTCTTTCTGCACCGAGCAGACTTCCCAGTAGATCTTAGGAGCGTCTTTGATGCTATTTCAGAATGCAGATCCCTGTCTGCACCACCCATCGCCAATCTCCTTTAATTTACCCTCCCCTCAGCTAGAATATACTAGAGGAGAATAGTAGTTAAATAGCTAAAGATGGAAAAAAATTATATTTACACTGAAGTGGTGGTGTAATCCCCCCGTACACAGTCACTGAAGTCTCTGAGGGACGTCAGGCAGCTGACGGAGGATCTGTACCTGAGATGCTTTTTGTAGCTCAGTTACCGTGTTACGAGCATGCTCTATTTTGCCATCCATCCATCAAATGTTTAGAATTGCAGTGAAAAAGCTAAAATGTTATATGTAGATAAATAATAATTTATTAAGTTCTGTTTTGCTTAAGAGACTACTTTGTATTGTTTCTCTATCAGCATTTATTAGTTTGATTTAAGAAAGACAGGCCATCTCGAAATTGCTGTGCTGGAAATAAAGTCAGAAATTAGTGTAGTTATTCTTAAAAAGCTGACGGTGCATTTTTATTTGGGGTATCTCTTCAAGTATTTAAATCTTTGTGGTTCTTTCTAAAGAATTCTGCTGTAATTATGCTTGAAAATTGGGAATATCGAAGCTGCCACCTTTCACTGAATAAGAGCATCACAGGCCTTTAAATTACTACCTCTGGTTCACCTCTTCCTCTGGAGCATCATCCAGATGAGGGACTAAAAACGCCTTTGGATGTTTTATGTTTCTAATGGGCAGCGTTATCTTTAGAAGAGAAAAGAAGGAATTAAAACCCAAGCTAAAAGAGACATTTGTTGGGTTCTTTTTTTTTTTTTTTTCTTCTCCTTCTTGCTGGCTCTCGACATCTGGGTACAGGGCAAGCCTAGTGCTGCTGTGTCAGGGATGTATTTTCGTCACCATGAACACAGCGTGTGGAAATACTGACAAGTGTTGGCAAGAGGGTAACCAGCCTGTGACAGTAAATATTTAACTTTCACGTTCTAATTATTTATCTTGCTCCCAAATTTATATGCCCTGCTCCTCAAGTAAACAAACAGTCTTGCGAAGTTTTACTTGTCTCCTGAAAAGGAGAATGGGTAGTTTCTGTTGCAAACAGTCTACAGATTTAACAAGCAATTTATTAAGCTATCCTGTTAGCATAGTGAGCTTAGAAATGTTATATTATCACACTAACAGATTTTGTGGTGGCATTTTTTAAATTAGAAACGACCTGAAATCTCAGGTAATATTGGAATTCTGTTCTCTGAAAATGCAGTTATTTTGAATATACGTAGAGAAGTGGGCTATTGTCTAGCCTTTCAGGAATATGAATTTATATGTTTGTCATGGTATATGCTGTCTAAAGACTTGATGTGTGTGTCGTGGGTTTGGGATTTTTCTGGTTTTTGTTTTGTTTTTTTTTCTTTTTAATGAGCAATCTCTTGTTTTGCACATGTGCTTACTGTGGAACAACTGGAGCTTTCTGAATGTGTTTTTACTACCAAAATGCACATATTATGTAAAAATATATTTAGGCAGCATAGCCAAATTGCTGGTTTGTCTCCTTAGTACAGACTAAAAAAGTTACTTGCAGTTTTGACTCTAGTATTTTTTTCCTCAGCTTTTTGTTGTTTCAGATACAACCCTTTGACCGTTGCTTTTATACTCGGGACTTCTGAATTTCCCCAAGTCCAGATATTATTGATATACAGACTTCAAGCCTGATCTCCCGTGGTTCAGAATTAACTTGCCCTTATATTAGTTCTAAAAAATAAGATCAGTTTGTTTCCAGTCCTAATACTGTTTATCTCCTTGAAAAGTTTTCATCCTCATCTTGTCGTAACAGACCTCGCCCCAGGGGCCTGTACGGACTATTGAAATCTCACTGAGAAGGAATTTTGAGCTTGACCTCATCTCTGCAGCTGCCTGTTTTCTCTAGAAGCTTTTCTGGCGTGCTGCGGGACCTGCCTCTCGGAGGGAGCTAGCGGGAGGATCTCGGTTTACCTTTAAGGGGTTTTTCAGTCTTCTCTTGAGCCGCTGCTTGTGCAGATGCGGTCAGGCTCCCAGAGAGCCCTGCCAAATCTGCTGAAGGCTACAGCCATAGGAAGGAGACGCCCCTGCGAAGCCGCCGCTGGATTTTCATCAAATATGCACATGTTGGAGGGGTGGAAGAGTAGGGAGAAGCAAAGAGGAGGAGCAGGGGAAGAAGCAGTTTAGGCACTCCCATCTAAAATAAAAGCATGTCCCCCGGAAAGGCCTTAAGGCCGTGTTTAAATGCCACGCTTATGGGACTCAAACCTGTTATTTCATTTCTATTCCTTGGAACAGCTCGTGAAGGAATAATCCTATGGGAATGACACAGTAAATAATAGTTAGCCCTCTTAATCTTAATCTGCCTCCGTAGTGACTTCAAGCACTCCACTTGGGTTGTTTCGGAGATAAAAGAGGTAAAAAAAATCCGGTTTCTCTGATACCTACTGCTCCCAGTTCTTGCAGCAGAGCTCTTGCTGCTTAGCGCAACGCATGGTGGGTTTAAGTATTTTTCACCCTTAAAGGAAGCAGTTACGAGTCCGATCAAAATTTAGCCCTGTGTTAGCTACGGTGTATTATTCCATGCCAGCTAATACAATTGTGCTCAAATATTTCAGTCTGAACCTGAAATCCGTGAATGCACCGTCCCTAAGAAACACGTCCTCAATAATTCCTCCTGCTTTTTTCCGTACATTCAGTGTTTTACCAGTCTTTCCTTGCCTTTCCAGTCCTGTCAGTCCGGGTTTAGGTGATACTGTAAAGACTAAGTGTTCTCTCCTTGATACAACGTCATCTGATTTGATCAGCCGGTGCACGGCTTTTATAACTGTCTATTTGTTTTGCTATGAAAAACTGTGTCTTGCTCTGAAATGGTTTTTTCTCAGTAATGGCACTTACATCAAAATAACTTGACTTAAAGCCAAGGAGAGCATGAGTACCTCTGGGACCTTGCTGCGATGCTGCAGGCAGTATCGTTTCAAATGGAAGCTGATTTCTAAATCCTCTGGGAAGAGTTGTCTCAACCAAGAAGTGTTGGGCTTTGTTGTCAGTTTTGCTCCTTTCAAAGCAAAATTGACGCCAGTAGTTATGTTTGTGCTCGTCGTACGAAGCTGAGATTCTCTGCCAGTGTTTGAAGAGGGCTGCGTGCTCCTCTGCTTGTCCTCAACCTTGTTAGATATCCGCGTGCTCTTGAGAAGGCTGAGGAAAGTACGGCATGAGCTGTTAGACCCGTGAACTGACGTTAGCTACAAGTGAAGTCATTTTCTTTGTGGCAATGATGTCTTTTTTTAAAACGAGTGACCCTCGTGAGAGGAGGAGAACGGCTGCGATCTGATGCAGTAAACGGGAGTTCCCCATCTTCTCCTAAGGGAGCACAGCTCCCCTTCCTCATTGTCTTACAGCTCCTGTTCTCGTCACTTCTCTGGAGCATCACTAAGGGCTCATTCTGGGGGCAATATCATTTCATCTCATGTCCTAGTTAGCTAGCTAATGCTTTTGCTGTAGTAGCGCCCGTATAAGAGAGACGTGGCGGGACCTTAACTCGACACGTCCTGGTTTTCCACTCTTTTGTGAATTCAACTCTTGTGTTCAGGAAGAACATGAAACGCACTGACTGTTGTTGAAAACCTACAGTCTTAAGTAAGAGCTTTCAAGGAGTGGTTTTGATTTTCTTGAGGTTTTTTTTTTCCTTTCTTTCAGTAGTACACGATCTTGTATACACGTCAGCAGTGTAACAGTCGTATGAAGCTGAGAAGTGTTTGTGCTTGAGGTGCAGAAGCATAAACGATACATAAAGACCTATACAAAAACTCTAGAACACAACGGAGCAGCTGGATTAGCAGCAGAATGTGCATTCCCTTCTCTCTCGGTGTACAACTGCCGTATTAATGTGTTTCTTTACCTGGGCTTTTTGAGGAAGGGTGCCAGTGCAGAATTAAGCCCTAGAAATGCGGGTTGTTGCCTGGGAGGGCGTCTCTCCCTGGGTATCGCGTAGGACCCCCCGCGACTGGCAGTCTCTTCACCGCCACTGTGTAATACCTTCATTATCAGTTCCAATACAGTCAGCACCAGCGTGTTTTCCCATGTTCAGCGTGTGTCCCCCTTCCCACTCCACTGAGACGTTCGGATTCCCGTCATTGCTACGCGTTGTCCCTGTCTGTGCTCCCCCGTCTTTGAGCAGTGCGTTGGTAGGCTTCTCCACCCAAGTCATCGTCTCCGCTTCGAGGATGTTGGTGTACGGCAGCAACCCCTTCCAGCGGTCCCCTCCGCGGGTCCTCTCTTTCTCTCCCTACCTGCTGGTCATCCTGGCTCTTCCTCTCTCCTCATGTGGAGGTGTGGGGGCAAAGCACACCCGTTTCCCCAGTTCTTTCAGGCCTTGGCACAGCAGGAGGTGGAGCAGCGAGCGGCTCCTTGCGGTGGCTCCGGCTCCCAGGCAGCTCTGCCCACCTTCCTCTGCGGCCGGCAGGGAAGGAAGCCGGCCAGACACCTTGCTTCCTCGTTGGTCTTGTTGCATGACTTACAGAAGCCTTCAGGGCTGCAAACCCCAAGGTACTGCTGTGAAATTATTAGTTACTTGATTTGGAGGAAGCCCTCAGAGCCCCCCAGTGTTTGTGGACTCGCCCGCTGTCTTTGGAGGGAGGAGCGCGTGTATTTGAGTATTAGGATTGACCCAAAGATGTTATTGTCTTCCCCCGAGAAACTACCAAACCATTTGTCTTGTGTTTGAAACCACGTACAGAATGCCAATGTTAGTATGCAAGATTACTTTTTTGAGGTGATTAACATATAATTTGTATGGGGAGAGTAGGGAATTTCCCTGGATTGTATTACTTACGAATCTTTTGGCTATAGTTTAAGATCTAGTTAGCGCTTTCCTGATTGAGAGGCTGCCAGGGAAAACTGAGTATATAGACTAACTCTTGTGTGCTTTTTTTTTTTTTAAGGTGGGGTTGTTGTTTGGTTTTGGGGGATTTTTAGTAGGAAAACATCCACGTCGGACCAGGGCGAGTTAGTTGTGGCCCTTTAGCTTGTGCGGGCACATGCTGAGGTTGCCTGTTTCAGGTTGTCTGGTCTAGCTTAGCCTTGGAATCGAAACCCGTGATTAATCTCCGTCAAGTGAGATAAAAGGCATTATCCTGCCTCGCGTTAGAGGGGGGTGGAAGTCAGCTTTTCTCACAGCGCATTTCCTAGTCTGGACACTCTGGTATTTTGACTCATGCTTTTCCTTAGGTCTCCCTCTCTGTTGCAAGTATTTCGCATCTTTCTCGTGCCTCAGACAGCGTTTCACGTTCTAGGTAACTTTCTGGTTCTGAGGTATCTCAAAGAGTTGTTCGAGCCCTCCTCCAACGTCATGGCCGGGGCTTTTTATTGCCACAGGTTTTAACAGCGCATTAATTCAGTCCCCTGCCAGACTGCTCAGTTCTCTTATCCTGCTGTCCTTGTTTGTTAAGTCTTTTCCTTCTGGTGGGTCCCTGTTCCTCCTCTGTTCACAGTCACCCAGTACTCATTAGTAAGGTTAGTAACATAACTAGCTTACTCATTCTGTGGATGAGTAACTGCAGAATTACACATGGTGATTGTTTTCACTGAAATCTGCCTTGGCTTGAAATTTCTTCCCCACCATAAAGGTTAAACACTTAGTTTTTAATTGAACAGAGATGCCAATTTTGCAGGAGTAGGAATTGCCACCTTAACTGCATAGGAAAACTCGTGGGAAACTACTGGAAGTGTATGAATTTGCAGCACTACAGTACAGAGGCACTCTGCTTTTTTCTGATTCTTCCTTCTGTACAGCTTTAAATGGGGAAAAAAAATCAATTCTTTTCATTCTTTTGGACAGGTTCAGCAACAGGTTCACCCAAACCTTTCAGCAAAAGAAGATTCCCTCTATTACATTGAAGAGTTGATACTTCAGCTGCTAAGCAAACTATGCATTGCTCAGCCACGGACTGTCCAAGACGTAGAGGTAAGACTCGACACTGGAAAACCGAGTGCTTGCTTGTGGAATCACTAAGAGGAATGAGGATATTTTGAGCAGTGCAGGTTGAAGTTAAAGCAAGGTGAATCCGAAGAGCGGAGCTTGTTAATACTGCTTTTCTAAAAGATTATATAGCATTCGGATTTCACAAAGCAAGCTTAACTGGAAACTCATTTTCCTATACAAGGCTGCAGAATGGAAGTGGTAGGAATTTTTTCTTACAGCGTTATTTTTATAAATGCAGAATACTTTGAAGGATTTTCTGCTGCTTGAATGCACCTTGGGCTTAAGAATGTAAGGATGTTGCAAGTTTTCCTACTCTTCGACATAAATATACAGAAGGAAAGTAAATATTGGAATGAAAGGTTACTGTTGTGAGGCCCGGATTGTGCAGCTGAGGGAATAGAGTTGTATGTTCCTGGAACTTTATTGAACTCACTGAGGCTCTTGTATTATTGCAGCTGTCTGCTTTTGTGTCATCAGTTACAAAATGAGGGCTTTAATGGAGTGCGCTTCGGTATACAGTCTAGAGGGAGAAAGTGCTTTCATGTAGCTGTGGCCCATTACAGCTTCGTAGAGTATTAATTTTACACCAATCTATATGTCTAGGATTTTCAGCCTAAAACAAAATGAAGTCCTCGTCTAATATTCTATGTGTGTGTCATGGAAATAAAGAACGTATATTTACAAAATAATTGCCTGAGGGGTTTTAGATTCTTATTAGATGCAGCAATCACCCTTTATTCAGCATTGAGTTAATTCATTAGTTATTAATTTTGGTTTATGATTAATGTATTTTGTAATACTGATGCATGAAGATTATAGTGTGACTAAATAAAAGGAAAACTTAATAGTCCCTTAATAGCTCTCCGAATTGTTGCTACCTTGAGTCTGGATTTGAACTTTAGATGCGGAGCTGAGAAATACCATGTTCTTTCTCCAGTTCCCAGCTGATCGAGCCCTCCAGCGCACCAGACTGTTTGAGATAGCACTGATTATTCTCCACACCAGCTCTATAGTTTTCTGCTTCTGAGTCACGAGATGATAAAATTACCCTGTGTACACATGAATTAATAATTTTCATCGGGTATGTGTATGCTCCACAAATTACAGTCAAATGACAGCCTTCTGAGATAACCGGCAACTCTCTGAATTGGGGTTACGAATATCACAGCAGACACTAAATCCTGTGTATCCTATTTTAAATATACCTGGCATTTTAAAGCTGTGAATAATAAAACGTTGTTGCGCTTGGCAATATAACAGTTGTTTAATTTAAAAAACACAGAGCTAGGTCTAAATAGTGTAATGGGTTCCCCAAAACGTTAGTGTTCCGTAGGTCAATAAATTCAGACTCTTCCAGAGCAGGGAAAGTAGAATTCAGGTTTGTGTTAAGGGTTGTTGGTGGGATTGTGCTGCCAGTAGGCAGCTGAGGTCCACGAAGGAAGGCTTTTGGCTCTGCCCCTCAGCTGTTTTTTAGCTGTTAAGAGAAAACATGCATGCTGTGATCTCTCAAGTTTATCGTGAAGATATTTACATAACAGCCTGGAGCTAATGGAGCTGTTTGTGCATAATATTATACTTAAGTATTTGCAAGATCAAGGTCTAAAATCCCAGATTATAAAGGTTTTATAAATAGAACAGGCCCATCAAATTGTTCCCAGCAAAACACTGGCAACCAGCAAAGACCGAGTGCAAAAGGCGTGTTACTGGTGAAGCGCGCTGTGAAGTTTCAGGACAGCTGGACGCCACGTTACGTCCGTGTGGCGGGCGATCTCCTGGTAGAATCTCAAGGCAAGTTCATTTTGGTGAACCAGCCTGGAGCTTTAGGCTGCTGTCCAAGAGGAAAGGTCGCCGTGTGTTTACCTGGCACAGACAGCTGACGCAGGAGGTTGAGCGTTAAATGGCCATGTGCAAATATTTAAAAGCTGCCTCTCAGAAGACCTCAGGCCTCCTGTTGAATTTCAGAATATGTGCAGGAATCTTTCCATGTGCAAAAAATCTTTTTATCAAAGGCACACATGGATTTCTCCATTTTTCTTGGACCATAATTCAGCTCATCTCTAAAACCTCTCCTTTAAGGGTCTGGAGCACAAGGCTGGGGAGGAGCGGCTGGGGGAGCTGGGGGTGCTCAGCCTGGAGAAGAGGAGGCTGAGGGGAGCCCTCATCGCTCTCTGCAACTGCGTGAAAGGAGGCTGGAGCCAGGGGCGTTGGTCTCTTCTCCCCGGGAACAAGCGATGGGACGAGAGGGAATGGCCTCAAGCTGCGCCAGGGCAGATTTAGGTTGGGTATTAGGAAAAACTTCTTCCCCGAAAGGGCTGTCAGGCCCTGGCCCAGGCTGCCCAGGGCAGGGGCTGAGTCCCCGTCCCTGGAGGGATTTAAAAGATGACTAGACGTGGTGCTGAGGGACGTGGTTTAGTGGTGGCCTTGGCAGTGCTGGGTTAACGGTTGGACTCGATGATCTTAAGGGTCTTTTCCAACCTTAACGATTCTGTGATTCTGTGACTAAGGGTTGTCACCCATCCAGGCCTCGTTGTGGCCCCGGTTACAGGTCCAAAGCAGAGGTCGGGTATGGCACCGCACCGCATGCTGTGCCGGCCTGGCAGTGCCGGGTGGAGTAAGGGCACGGTCGTGGAGGTGATCACTACTCCCCCCGAGAACAGAACGGAGCCCTGGCACTATCCTGGAAGACCCCTCACTTGCCTTTTGTGTTCATTATGGGATAGCTATCTAACTTTAAAAAAAAAAAATCTGTGTTTTCCGAAGTCACTTAAGCAGCAGTCGTGCAAGTCCAGTTTAGGCTCGTTCTTACAGCATTAATTCCCCCGCTCGCGGGGGCTGCAGCGGGGAGCCTGGAGAACTTCATGGAGAGCAGGACTGGGCTCGTGCGCGCATTCAGCTGGGGGCTGCTGCCCAGAGCAGTTTGTTCTGTGGGGGTCATCTCGCCCGTTCCTATAGCAGGTGTTGAAATGTGAATCTATAGCAAAGTGACCTGAAATTGCGTACAGCGTACCCTGGTAGCGGGGGCTGTAAACTGCAGCCGCTGTGACTGGCTGTGCAGCGGGGAAGGTGGTCCTGTGTGGGCTTGTGGCCTCCACAGTGTTATAGCCAGCCGCCTTCGTGAATCGCAGCCCTCTTCCTAGTTGGAAGATCCTGCACTTGTTTTTTCATTTCTGCCATAAACTTGATCTGATATAGGACAAGTTACACTCTGGGCTTTTATGAAACAGGAACAATACTGACTTGTTTTTTTCATTTAGACTGTAAACCGTTTAGTACTTCCCGATGTTTATATTTTGGGCTCCTGCTCTCAGCTGAGGTTTCGTGCTGCTCTTGTGATGAAAAGATCACAGAGCAGGAGTTGCTTTAGGAGATTTGAAGGAGTTCTTCGTGCTTGGGGACAGGAGGTTGTTTGGGATTATTGAAAAGAGTGAAGCCGAGTTGGCTAAGAAGGAGAGAACAGTTAGGAAAATGTGTTGCAAACACTGAGGAGGAGGATAATTGTCTATACTGCAGGGGAAGTAATTTGCTGTTTTGTTTTGGTTTTTTAAACTTCTCTGATTACTGCGGTTAATCTAAGCTCACTCTTTATGTTTGGACAGGACCGCGTTCAAAAGACATTTCCTCATCCAATAGACAAGTGGGCGATTGCTGATGCACAGTCCGCTATAGAGAAGCGAAAAAGAAGAAACCCTCTCCTGCTACCTGTGGACAAAATACATCCTTTATTAAAGGTACTTAAACCAACAACCTGATGACTGCTGCTTCTGCCCACCCCACACCCCCAGCTGTATTAACTGCCCTCCAGCATAACCTTTAAAGTATTTCTTTAATTTATGTGAAATTAGGTAAGTTTCTCACATTGGCTGAAAGAGTAAAGTCACCACAGAACAGGATGAGTATATTGTAGTAGGTAATAAATGTAGATACCTAAATTCACCATGTTATTACTCTGCTTTGCAATATGACTAGTTAGTTTTTAACATAAATAAAACCCAAACAAACTCAAAGACCTTCCGTACTTCAGTAGCACTGTTTGGATGCCTTTATTTGTTCCAAAATGCTGCAGAAGCCAAACTAGAAGAAGAGAGAACAAGTAGATCCTGTTCCTTGTATACTGTCAACTAAGATGTGTATCAGTGTCCTTTCAGTGACTGTTGAATGTCACTGATGCCTTGGTTTTAAAATCAATAGATCTGCAAAGGTGTGACAAGAGGCCAAATACGGACTTTATTGTCGGTGGGTTTTGGGAGGAGAGTGGCCGTCTCAGTGTTACTTACAACAGGTTTAGAGCTCCTTGCTTACAGTCAGGTTTTAGTGTCACACAGTAAGCATGTGTTCATACCGTGCCCCTGTAGAGTTGGGTTTTTTTAATGATAAAACACTACTCGGATTTTTAGATCGGTGTTCAATCACTTTTAGATCAGTGCTGAATCAGTAGATTCAGGCTGATTCAAACACTGCTCATGTTTTGGTATTTTTTTTCTATTGATTTTGCTTTTTATTCATAGCTTAAAAAATGCTTTTCTCCAGTGGTGGCATTGTTGCACCAGAGTTTCCAGCTGCACTGAGAAAACATTATTCAAGCATAAGCAGAAATTAAAGCGCTTCTTCAGGTGTAGTCGCTATGTTCTTATATACAGTGTCTCAGTTTGTGATGGTTAATGAGAGGGGAAGAGGTGTTAGGAAAGAAAACAGCGTAAGACCTTCCTAGACAACACTGGCTTTCTTTTATGAAGTCTGGTTTGGAAGTGTGTGGACACAGGCGCAGAATCTGATTTTTAGAAGATGCATCAAAATACGATAAGAACAAGACTACCTTATTCAAGTGCGTGAACTTACCTGGATTTATCCTTGGCTGTCCTGTCACAAATGAGAGGCCATGTCGTGCATGCTCTGCAGAACACGGAGCATGTGTCACGAGAAAAACGTGCAACATTCATCCTGGTTTTTTTCCTGTTCAGACTTAATTATTAAAGTTTAATTATTTTATGTAATGCAAGGATGCAGATGGCTTAGTTGTTCATCCAAATGTAAAGGATGGACTAAAACGGATTGCAGTACACAACAGGTTGAACATCCAGTCTCTGGTTTCATGAAAGGCAACTTTTTCCATCAAAAACAATTTGAAATGAAGCATGTTCTTTTCTGAAGAGTCCAGGTTAGGGCCAGAGTCCTGCAGTAAGCATAGATGTAGACTAAAATTTAAGTGCAAGAGTGGTTCCAGTGAAGTCCTTTCCGTGAAAGAACCCTATTTTTAGGACTGTTATTTTTAGAGGAAGAGGATTATTGGAAGTTCTGTAGCTTTTCATCGGTCAGTATATAGCAAAATAGCACCAGGAAGTATTTGCGAGCATTTCCTGTGAGGCGGCTGATCAAATTTCCGTTTGCTGTCCTTTGCCCTGCCCGTTACATTGCTGTCAATTATCAACACAGACAAGATCAATTTCAGTAGAAAACTCAAGGTGTTAGTTGTCATTCCAAATGAATTTCTGGAATAAATAGCTTTTTTTTTCTCGTTTTCAATTTGCAGGAGGTCCTAGGTTATAAGGTAGATTACCATGTCTCTCTGTACATTGTGGCTGTCTTAGAATACATCTCAGCTGACATTTTAAAGCTGGCTGGAAACTACGTTTTCAATATACGACACTTTGAGATCTCCCAGCAGGACATTAAAGTATCAATGTGTGCTGACAAGGTAAGGAGTTGGGATTAAACTAGTCTTTTGGACAGATACCTAGGTAGACACTAGTGGCGATTTTTTTCATTTTTTAGACGATATAACCAAAGTAGGATAGGAGGGAGAGATTGGTCTTATTCAGCTGCAGAAGCTTCTCTCCTTAGTCATGCCAGACCTGTCACAGTAAAGACTTAAGTTTAAGTTAAGCCTGTTAAGTTTTGGAACAGTAGTAGTACTTACAAAACAACGTAAGAACAGAAAACGATGTTGTCCTTTATTTCTCAGCTGTGTTACTGTCCTCCTGATGCTGCTTTGTTATGACAGCTCTTTCCTTCTTTATAATACAGAAAAGACATTTAGTTTTCATCCTCATAAAAATGAGAAACATTTTTGTTTAATTTCGTCTTTACCAGGAGGGTTTTGTCAAAGGCTTATGCGAGATGCCTTGTTTTCAGAATTGGTTCTGCATGAATTGTAACTTGTTTTCTAGGTCATACTAACTTATAAAGGGGAAAATGGCTTTGGCAACTGCTCCAGCCTTCTGCTGCCAAAGTTTAAATATTACTCCCTTGTGAAAGTGATCACAGAAAGTATTGTATTAAAAACTCAAAGGATTTCTCTGAACACATTGAAATGGCTGAGCTTGTGCCAAGTGTAAAAATCAGGCTTGCATGTAATTTTTTAAATTTCTTTGCTAGGTTTTGATGGATATGTTTGATCAGGATGACATTGGTTTGGTTTCTCTCTGTGAAGACGAGCCCTCTTCTTCTGGGGAACTCAACTACTATGACCTAGTGCGAAACGAAATTGCAGAAGAAAGGCAATATCTGCGGGAGTTGAATCTGATAATAAAAGTATTTCGGGAAGCTTTCCTATCAAACAGAAAATTGTTCACGCCTAATGTAAGTCCTTTAATAGGTTATTGATATGTCGTGCTAGTCGCTCCATTAGCAGCCATAACATATCAATATTACATTCACTGCGTTGGAGGTAAAATTAAATTTGATGGTATGTCGGTGCATAATGAGTGTTGACTGTATATGAAATAAAATGGAGGAATTGCCATTAATAGTATGAAGAGTGCTGCTCTTAGAGTGAAGCTTAATGGACGCGATTCCCTGTCGGATGCCAGCAATAGCTGGAGTCCTTTGGGCATGTAGGTAATAGTTACACTTTTGCTTAACACAAAAATTAACAGTTACCTACCTACATGTACCGTGAATGCAGATGAACGCTTGAATTGACGTTTGAAGTCTACCCCAGGGCAGCCGTATCTGCAGAAACTACAAGTAAAACAGCCCTTGGCTCTGGATTTTCTCACGTGTGACTGACTGTGAAGGGAATCTCTATTTGATAACTGATTGAAATTGTACGTGTGGCACATTCTGTTCTCAGGATGCTGGAGTCTGAAAAGGGAGCACATCTCTTGTAAGAGAAGAGTGACAATGAGAGATTAGTGTATCCCTCCTGTGGGAGGAAGGAGAAGGGACCCGGCCAGCAGAACCTGAACTGGGATTCGTAGGTGATACCAGCAGGTTAAAAAGAGAGGCAGCAGGAGACATTCCCATTACAGCTGGGTGCGGAGGCTCCTCAGTAGCTGATAGGATATCGGAGAATTGTGCACATGCAGGGACAGAATTCAAACAAGGATGATGGGAGGAGAAGGGAGCGATATTTTGGAGCTGAGGAATATTTTTTTGTAATATGGGAATGGGTATGAGAAGTTTTGAGATTGCTTGTTCCCACGAAGAGATTGCCATGGTCTTGGCGCTGGCAGGAGGTCAAGCAAGCTCTGCAGTGTCAGGTTGGGGCAGAGAAGGCTTCCGAGAAGTGTATTTCAGAGGGGTCAGAAGAAGAATGCGGGTCATTGGAAGGGGCTGCCTAGTTGGGTGCGTTTGCGGTGCGTGGATTTGAAAAATGTAAAAGTAGACGTTGGAAAAGGACGCTGCCGATTCCTCCTCTGTACCCAGGTAGTGTTCTGCTAATGGAGCTAAGTAGCTGCTTTAGTTTTACCTGTGGTTTAGAGGCTCTGACCTTGGAGCTGCTTTGAATTGCCTCCTTCCTGTTGTGTTCTGAGAGAGAAGAATCAACAGAGGGGAAAATAACAGCTGGGAATTGTGGCTGAAAAAGCCAGGCGTTTCTGTCCAAAGCACTGCACAGCCCGACCCCGGGACTGCTGCTGCTCCGGCCTGGAAAGATGGTCTGCTTGCTTTCGCTGGGGTGAGAATTGTGCAAGGCTGGATGTGCCCAGACAAGCCTGCGGGGCTGGGAAGGCCATGTAATTTAACTTTCTTCCTAGCTTTTTGTTGGCTCCTCTCCAGACTTCACGAAAAATGCTTCCATATTTACATAAGCAAAATAAATTATTCTAAACACTACTAAGACACGTTTTATGTTTGCAGGATATCGACGTGATATTTAGCAACATTTCAGATATTCATGAGTTGACAGTGAAGCTTTTAGGATTGATTGAGGATACTGTTGAAATGACTGATGAAAGTAGTCCTCATCCGTTGGCTGGCAGCTGCTTTGAGGACCTTGCCGAGGTAACAGTGTTTTGTTGGTTTGGTTTTTTTTTTTTTTAATCACTGATTTATTTTCTTAGTAGATTTTTGGTCATGACTCCAACATGTCTGATAAACTTGCAGCTGTAAAAAGTCCTTTTAATAAGCTCTGAACAGAGATCTTCCCTGCCTGTCTTTAGTAGGTAAGCTAAAGTGTGTTTTCCAACTGTCACAGGAAAATTATTATTATATCAAGCAGGTAAAGCACAAAATTAAAATCTTATTTCAGAGTGGGAATTCATTACTACAATCCTGTAGGGATGTGGACTTGAAAAGTAATTACCTGGGATTGCTTACTGAAAGAAGGTGGCGCTTTGATTTTTTTGTAGGTATTGGTGTGGGGCACAGGGCTACCCAAAAATCATAGCCGTTGGACGTAGATCTGCAAGATGAGTGACTTGCATCGCTCTGGACAGTGGGCTGACGCAAACAATATGTGTTCTTAATTCAGGCAAATGCATCGTATGTGTCTGGAATGGGAAGTGTCTCTGCAAAGCAATAACTCTGGGAAGCAATGAGGTATCAAAACAGACGTGCAGCTGAACAGAAGCTTACTGTTCATTATTGGAGCAAAAGTGCTATTGGTACCCATTGACCTATAAAAATAGATATTAAAGAGTAGGAATAAGGGAAGACACTGCACGTGGATTTGGTGTGGCTCGTACTGGAACATTATTAAGTTATTTTGTCAGGTTTTTTTTAAATGGGCATTGAAATACTGGAAGGACTACAGAAGAGAGTCACAGAAGTAAAGTTTTTGAGAAAGTGCTTTACAGTGAGATAGAGCTCCGTTTAGTCAAAATAAGATGGGTATATAGGTACCTTCATCACCTGAAAACAGAGTACAAACTGACTCTGGAATTCAGCAGAGGTGCACAGCAAAAAAGCGGTATCTGAAAGGCAGGAGGCCGGCTCAGCTTAGAAGTGCACCACACCTCTTTAGCCGTCAGGGGAGCTGACTCTTGGAACAGATGGCTGAGGTAGGTGTAGAGTTTTTGCTGTCTTTAGACGTGTTTAAATTGAGTCTGCTTTTTCTTGAGGGGGGTATTGAGCCCCGTTTTCTGACCCAAAGGTAAGGGTACTCATGTAAGCCGTGTGGACTGTATCACAGAGGAAGTCAAAGGAGGTGTTCTGACCTGAGGGGGAGAGAGGATCTCGGATGAACCACATGGGGAATGTGAAACTTACGCTTTTAATCTTAAAATTACGATGTTTTTAAAGAAAATGACAATCGATAACACTTCCATTTTGCTTTTATATATGTTCAGTTTTTAAAATTTGAGGACTGCATGAACCCACTAGTACCATTAGGAAAACAGTTACATTCTTGTGGGTGTGAAGAATACGGGTCCTTCAGCCTGTCTGCCACTCACTTATGAATATACCATAAAGATAACGTTTTGCTGGCGTTACTTCAATAAGCCACTCATGTGACACGGCAGTAGGAAAGTCCAGTTGCCTAGGTCTTACCTCTTAAGATGGTAAAGCGTAATTGCTTGTATGATGATAAGGAGAAGCATTTGAACAAGGAATTTAAGTGGCTATTACATTAAAATTGAAAAAAGACTTCAAATTTGAAATGGTGCAGCACTATCCCGGAAAACATGCATCTCAGTTCATTGCAAAAGCTACTCTTAGGCATCCTGTGCTTTAAGGGAAACAAATACTGTTCAATGAGTAAAAATATCACTCCATTTTCATTAACTGAAAAACATAAATAGGAGATGAAGAAGAGATTATTCTTCAGACCTTTTTATGCAGGTAGTAACTGAATTATTAAATTCAAGCTTAATACGGAGCAAGACCTACTTAATAACTAGGCTGCTCATTTGATCATCTGACGTGTTGAGATCATCCTTCTGTGAGTATTTGCAAAAGGGATCATTAAAAAGACACATGAAAGTGAAGTGTTTATTTGCTCTGCCTATCTTACTGCCGGGCTTGTTTGCTTAGCGTTTCCATTATAAAGGTCCTTCAACTTACTTGGAAGGATAATTAAAAAAAAAAAAACCACCAATATGCGATGTTGCTGGAACCTTCCTGCTTTGTCTGCTTTTCTGCATCAGTTCTCTGGAAGGTTTAAACATAAATATTGTAGTAGTTTTGGATAAGCAAGTATGGGGAAAATAAAACAGTTTTTCCTGGTGTGGAGGAAATTCAAGAACATGCTGCCTGACACATGTGAGTGGGAGATGGCTATTTGTTAATATGCTGGTAAAACCAGTTTACTTGGTGGTAACTTTTACAATTCTAACTACTACGATGTGTTTTAATGATTGCCTTAGATACTCTCTGTAGTGATGTCCGGCTAGTGGCAGGAGAGCCGCCGGACTGAGGGCAGGGTGGCTTGGTGCCTAGTTTGAAGTGGCCTTCAGAAGGCAGCTAGTAAAGTGAGGTTATCATCAGTAGATTATGTTTTTTATTCTGGTATTTGCGTTTCCATAGGAGAAGTTTTAGGTACCCACAAAGCAAAAAAGGGGGAAACCAGTGCACTACAGCAAAAGGGGCTGAAATGTATAAACCTCTGTCTGGAACTGTGCGCTGCATTAAGATAACTTATGTGGGCATCAAGTTAACGTCTCCGTATTTCAGTAACTTTTGCAACATTGCAAGTGTAAAACCCCCCTTTTTTTTTTAATTAGTCTCTTGGGGGAGATAGCTAATGCAGTTTGTTTCGTTCTTGTGTTCAAAAAGCAAAACCAAAAACTCAAAACAGTGATTCAAGTCTGCGTGGAAGAAACTGAAAACACTTCCAAAATGCAGTAAAAAGTGTAAAAAGACAGGCCGGGATGACCAGGTGTGGGTCTGGCTGCCCCAGCAGGTTTGCAGGCGGGATTCCCCTGGCAGTAGGAGCTGCAGCCCCGCTCTCTGCTCCGGTCCTGCGGTGCTGCAGCCGTTCCTGCTCCCACCTGGGTGCAGCTGAGCCCCCCCGGCTGCCTTGCTGCTTCTGCAGAGCTTCGGCTTCGCTTTGGCTCTGCTCTGGCAAAGAGAAGCTGTATGCAGGGTTATTGTCCCCATCTTTAATTTGGATGTTGTAAAATAAGGCCCCCCTGTTGTATGCTTGCAGGTAGTGGGCAGGCATGGAGTAAGCAAAGAAAAACCAAAAACCAGGCTAGAAACTGGACTCAGATTCTGCTTAAGAAAACCAGCCTGTGCAGCTAGAGAGTGTCTAATCATTCCTCTTCAGCTGCTGCTGCTGAAGTGCCAAACCTTTCCCCCCTTTATCCCCCCCTCCCAGATACAATCTAATTCACCGAAAGGGCTGTCAGGCCCTGGCACAGGCTGCCCAGGGAAGTGGCTGAGTCTCCATCCCTGGAGGGATTTAAAGGACGGATAGACGTGACGCTTGAGGACACGTGGTTTAGTGGTGGGCTTGGCAGTGCTGGGTTAACGGTTGGACTCGATGATCTTAAGGGTCTTTTCCAACCTTAACGATTCTATGATTCTATAATGCGAATGGACAGCGATGATTAGAACTTGATGGGGAGAGTTGAGAGTGATGATTGCACTTTGCATGTGAAGAGAGAGTGCATTCTGTGCCTCTCCTCCCCACACAGAGTTTAATTGCGGCTGCCCCATGAGTAAGGTAGGAAATCCCCTGGACCCTCTGCCAATGGAAGACTTGAGACTTTATCTGGGTGTTCCAGGGAGCCGTTGTGGTGTTTGGTACTCCCAAATTCTGCACTCTGACAGGCACTTCTGCATTAAGGTGAGAAGAGGTATGCGCTTATTCTGGGCATCGCGCCATCAGCACCGGATGACCCGGTGATTCACGAGTGATTCAGCCCAGGGAATCTGCAGAGGCTCGGGAACAGCCTGGCAGGCTGTGGAGCAGGTGATCTGTGAGCAGTCATCAATTCTTCCTGCAGAGATTCATGTACAGTCAGGTTTTCACCCCATCCTGCTGTAGTTGCTGTTACAGAATCACAGCCAGATTCTCCATCCAGAGTCACAGTTTTTGCACCTGAAACCCTTGGTGGCGTTAGAGGACTTCCCTGAGACTCTTTCCGACTAGCTGCTTTGTCCCAGAGTGAGATATTTTCCCAGCCTTCCAACGTGGCCAGAAAAGTGTGCAGAAGTCTGGTGCTTGTGACTGGCCGTTCTTAGGTGATGTGCCCTGAACTGGCGGTGGTACAACAATGCCTCCTTGCGACAGTCTCCAAAGTTCACCTTTACCTGCACTTCTTTCCGAAGTGTCTTTATTGAGAGAGAGGAGGTAAATGGCCATTCTATCTGAAATGTGGGTGGACTGAAAGCAAGAACTCTTCTTGCTTCCCACTGCTTCGGTAAAACAAAGATTGTGTTAGTGGTAAGTATGGCGAGGTTGAGGAATGCTGAGAAAACGGTGTGTGCCTTTAACATTTGGAAGTGAAAAAGGGTTGTGGTTTACTCAATATTTGTTTTGCAAAATTGATCTTTTCTTGAAGTTCAACTTGTGTATCAGCTTATTAAAGGAATTAATTGCACCAGCTGGGACAGAAATATCTTGCATCCTTCATGTATGTATATAATTGTCTGTTTTTATTTAGGAGCAAGCCTTTGATCCATATGAAACCTTGTCCCAGGATATTCTCTCTCCACAATTTCATGAGCATTTTAATAACTTAATGGCGAAACCTGCTGTTGCTCTCCACTTTCAGGTGAGTGCAAATGAGAAATCCTGAATTGCTTTAGTTCTCATATTTCAAAGGTTTGAATTTTGTCAGTAATTCTTCACTTCCTACTGAGGAAGAAATCTTGTAGGTTGTGACCTTTCTTCAGCGTAAGGTATTTGGACTCTGCCTCTTCCTGTAGAAACTGGACATAGCTCTGACCCGTCCATGAGTCTTTTGCAGGTTTTTTTGTCCTCACATCAGACTCTCTTCCTTGAGAACAGAGGGCGACTTCTCATACCTGCCACTTCTATTTCTGTTTTGCCTTTTAATGCCAAACACAGGTACCCAGGCACAATATTTTCATTTTCTTCCTTACGTATCCCAGGCCCCCTTGTTTGTCACTGAGGCTGGGACTGGGAGTTTTTCTTGTATTGTTTCTTTAATAGGACTATCCAGCAAGATTATATGTGATTTTTTAAATTATTATTATTATATTATTCCCTTCCTTCCACCAACGTGGCAGATCTATTAAAGACTACTGTTCAGAAGACTGAGCTTGTGTTCAGAAATGCACGTAGAGAAGCTGCTGAGCAAGTGTTTGGTCAGTGGTGCTCCCAGCTAAACCCATTATAGCAGAGTTTAGTTTGTGTGTTTTACTGGGGCCCGGGTCTCTGCAAGCGGAGATTCCTCTGAGCCGTTCCTTCAGGGTGAGTGTTTCCTCTTCAGCTCCGAGCAGGATCATCTCACTCTTAAATACTACTTGGTGAATGAAGTAAGGCCCTTTACCTGCCTCCCTAGCAAGTTTAAAGCCCAAAGCCCTATTCCAGATTAAATTGGTAATCAAGTCATTTGACAGTGAATCTGGTCACCATAGAAGGGTTTGGGCTTTCCTAGGGATGTTCCTTCATGCTGCTTCTCCAAGCTGTGGAGTGAAGGCAGAGGTCCACGCTCCGGGCCATGGACGTATATGAGCTGTCTCTGACAATTGCAGAGAGATGCAGCCAGAAGTCTTAAACGGGGGGAGAGGTCATTTCCAAAAAGGAGCTCAGGTAATTCAGTTTCTGTTCAATAGTTGTCTTGATATGGCAGCTGGCAGGGATTTTACCGTCCTTTGGAAAAACCGCTCCTCATCTTAGAACCTGAATTATTGTGTTAGTTAACTGCTGGGAATGGGAAAAGATTTCTAACTCCATTTTCTAAGTCATAAACTTGTGATTCTCAGTTTCTGAGGGAGAGGAGATACTAATATTAATTTCTTCAGTAGTTGATGAGACCTCCATATTTCTGTGGTATATTGGATGCAAATTGAAGCACAGCGTACGTAATTGGGAGGAGAAGACGTTAGAGGGAAGCTGGTGACAAGTTTATTAGTGTGGGAGTCCTGGCTGGTCTTTAACATTCCAGTGTTTTTAAATTCTGCCCCAAACTGTGGCCCAGGGTAACACATGTTATTGTGGAAATGGGTATGAGCTTTTTTCAGAATATATGCGTTTTCTGCATTCTGGGATGTGGCTGTTGATGGGGGAATAAGGCGTGCAGCTTAGCCACAGGCAGTGCATTACTTTTGGGTGTTGCCACCTTGAACTAAAGCTGTTAACTGAGTTCTGCAGGCAGTGCTGAAATACAGAGGTGCTAGGGATTGCGATATGAGCACCTCTACGTCAATTAAAGCATGCTTATCAAATGACTGGTGGGTAACTTGGTCCTCTAGCTTCTTACATTTGGTTTGCTACTTCTGGTGAAAATACGGGCCATCCCACTGGTTCCCGTTTTAAGGAGGCAGCTTGTGCCAGGGTTTGCTGTAGGGGTTAGGGGTGTTTTCAGGGCCAGGGGTGCGCTAGGGAGTATGCATCAAAATCCACCCAAAGCTGTTGATGGAAAAGGGTGCTTGCACTGCCTGGAAGAGGGTGTTGACAGGTTCTGTTTGCTTGATGTCAGAGCATTTACGTGTCTTGAACCTTATAAAGTGTCTCATTAGGCAAAAATGCCTCTGCATACTTTATTGTCTTCCTTACTACTAGATGTAACCATAGAGTAGCATAGATCGGAAGGGACACCCTGGATGTGTCTAGCACAACCATCTTGCTCAAAGCAGCGCTAGCTTCAGGGCCTTGTCCAGTCCTGTTTTGAGTATTTCAGTGTAAGTAATCCTCTTGATTTTTTCCTTTCCAGTCTACTGCTGAAGGGTTTAAAGAAGCTGTACGATACGTCCTCCCACGACTCATGCTTATCCCAGTCTATCATTGTTTGCACTACTTTGAGTTACTACAGGTAAATGAAGCCACACTCTTCTTTCCTGCTAAAAACGTTTCTTAATGTGGACAATTGGAGCTTTTAAATAGGCGATTAGATTTTACTTACTGCTTCTGAAAACTGAAAGATATGAAAACATTAGTTTGACACCAGTTAGTATATGACTGAAAAGTAAAATCGTGTAAAAAAAAAAAAAAAAAAGTCTTCAAAAGCACCTGTTGCTCTGATACGAACATTCAAAGTAGCTGTATTTTATTAAACAAACCTTTATTGAACTTGCGTCCTAATATAGTTAAAAATGTAATATGCAAATCTAATTTCTTCTTTCCTTGAGTTCTGAGTTTTTTGTCCGTTCAGAAAAAGCTAAGCATAATTCAAATCCATATTCTCAGTCTCAGGTCGTGCTCCAGTTGCAGCTCAGCTGACCTTATTTTGGGGCTTGGGGAGGCACTTCCTTTCAGCTGAGTCAGAATAATCCGTTCTTAACGTTCAACCATTTGTCCGGAGTCCGAAATGGAAGAGATGCAGCAAAAAATATCATTTTTCATAGCATACCACACTTTCTCCATATTGAGGAGGAATGAAAATAAGCACTATTATTTTCTTACTTTCTACCTTCTAAGAAATGGCACTGACGAAACGTCAGGCTTTATGGAATTCCGATTCAGATGATAAAAAGTTATTCCTGTAGGACAGCATTTCGGGGGTCTTACCATACAAGTTGTTTAGGTTGGCATCTAGCTCGTGTTTATGAGCAGTTCTGCCTATTGAGGCATTACTTGTTTTAGAACAGCCTCTATTGGTTTGACCACCGATCACTTGCACGTATTTTATTCTGATGCACGCTAGCAAGGTGGTTCACATCAGTAGATACCTCCCGTGGGTATAACAGCTAAAAGCCAAAAAGTAAGCAAGCGTGTATCGTTTTGCTTACAAGCAAATGTTTTTGCTGTGAGTTATGAGAAGAGAGGCCAGGAGTCAGCAGAAATGTAATATCTGAGATCTATAATAATCATTCTTGAATAAGAACAGAAGTAGTGTTGCCGTAGAAAATGCAGTATCTTGAAAAACACTTAGATCGGAGCTTTTTTTAAGTAGGTGAGGATAATGTAAAAAAAGTTTCTATTTCCCCATTGTGTTGGGAAAGTTTGTAATGCATATAAGGGAAAGTGAATTATTAACTAACTGAGATATACTTAAATTCACAGGTGAAATATCCTGTGGCTATAGCTGACATTTTGTTAATAGCGGCAGAAATTACTTCTAAGTTCTCAGTGTAAAAAGTGATACTAGCAGTGTTGTACAGGCATGTTATGGGGTCTTCCTTTGTATTTCAAAGGATTTACTTGTATGAAGGAAGAAAAGGAAACTTTGCAACATAGAACTTAAGTGTAATACAATATAAAATTTTCTTCAAAGAATCTTAAAAAAAATAGCGATTGTTTTAAGACCGGCTCTGTAGTTAATATCTGGCACGTATTCCTTTTTTATTCCTTTTTTTTTATTAGTTCAGTCTTGTTTTCATTATGCCTGCCGTCAGTTTTCACATATCCTGTTTTAGATAAGTAAAAATAAGGATGATTTATTTTGACCCATGAACCACACATCTCCAATGGATGGATTACCAATATTTTGTAGCAAGGTTTAAATCCAAGTGGTCTCAATAAACTTGTAAGCATTTCTATTGCTAGTCAGTTTAGAAAAAAAGTTAACAAAGCTTACAAAAACCCCAACCAACCCAAACCAACCCTAACTGTCAGTGAACTTTTCTCCAGATTACTGCACTCTCTATTGAGAGCAGAAGCTTTACATTGCCAGTTTCAATATTTGCCTTCATAAAGCTTACGTTTTTATGAGGACATCTTCCAAAAGAAAATAAACTGATCGAAGACCTGAAGGGTGGCAGCAGAAGCACGGCAGGGTTCTGCCGGCCTTGCTGTGGAGCGAGCACTGATGGCTTCGTAAATACGTCTCCTTCAAAACAGCGTAACTTCCCTTTCCGTCAGGGTCAGTTGCATACGATAATTCTCTGGAACGTCTTAAAATGTTCTTCTTTCACGTCCCAAAGACATAATTGGATTAGTGACCTGTATTATGCTGAAGGTCAGGCTAATTAATGACCCATTGTGCCTTAAAGCTGGGAAATGGAGTGCATCAGTACGAAATTAAAGAACGAAATCATATGCTGCGGCTTTGGGAGAGTCTAAACGTTTAACTGATTTTACAAGCTGCATAGTACTTGTCCGCTTTTTAGGGAAACATTAACATATACGCCTTATTAAGCAAAGTTTTTTGTGTTTTCAAAACTTCAGATTAAATGCTTTGCATGCAAGCTTGGTAGTTTTTTCTTCAGTGACAGGAAAGGGTGGTTACTATTTATGTTTTAAACCATGGCACAGAGAAGATAATTTGTTTTATGATAGCCTGTCTTAAATCTGTAGTGCTGCAAGAGTTTTCTGTCTCTTGGGGACTCTGAGTCTGCTCATAACTCCCGTTAATATGGATAGGGTCAGGCTATACGTGCACATTCTTAAAATTGCCTCGTATCTTTGAAGAATAAAGTCTGACAGATAGTGCAAAAGCATTTGGTTGTTTCTTTTATTTGTTTTTAACTGGGATAATACAGCAGGATGCTGCATGACATATAATATTATACGATGCCTTTTTTAGCTAGGGAATTTTAGTAGTGAATGATGAAATATGACCTTTACCCACAATATATAAGATTTCTGCATAGAATTAGAATTCAGCTGCAGAGGCTGACACTTGGCTGTCTTGAGTCTTTCTAACCTTGTGAGCATAGAGCAGAGCAGAGATCTTAAATATCGCTCTGTGGTGAATGATGATAAATACAGCATCTTTTGTTGTGATCGCGTCAGTTGCAGGCTTAAAATTTGAATGTTACGTTGTATTTTGAAAACATCCTAAATTTACAGCAGTGATTTTTAAAAAGCAGTGGGTTTAGAGCTAGAGAAAGTATTTATTCAACAATATTAATCTATTATAAACTGTTGGTGCTGCTTCCCTGTTACCATTGTATTTGTCTCTAGGAACCTGGGTTGAAAAAGACCTAACAAAAATGGAAGCAGAAAAGCAACAGAATACTCAAAATACTTTCATGGCTTCAGTAGGGCGAGAAGCTAAGATTGAGACTGTTGCTCCTAAAGAAAGTTACCCCAAAACCCTCCTGAATTGGGAGGTAAATAAAACAATGACGACTTTACAGAAGCACAGGCCTCGATGTTTGCTCTTTTGCAAAACAGCAAAACTAAAATGAATTAAATTAAAGTGTGAAAAGCTCCTTGGTGCAAAAAAACTGTGCAGCCTCTGATGCAGGATCTGCATTAGAGACTCCTCTTTGCCGAAGCAAGAGGCACGAGGGTTGGATGTTATTTGGAGACCCCCACGTTGAATTTGGTTTGTCTGCTTTTCGTTTGCAGCGTAGAGAGGTCACCGGGAAATAGTCTGTGAACACCTTGAGTCAGAGGGCTGGCCCCGGTGTCACTTCAGTGTTGATTGCTTGTTCAAGTATTGACAGAAAATGAACCTGCCCTGGGTTGTTTCGGAATGACTGATGATAGCAAAGGCTGAAGGAGGTCACGCTAAAGAAATAAAACTGTCTTGTAGGAAAAAATAGTGGTAGTCATCAAAAAGTTGTTAGATCGTGCAAACAGGTAACCCAAATACATTCTGATTGTGACATCTGTAATTGATTATCAGGGTATTCTGGTTTAAAACACTATGCTTGACATTTCCAAGCGTGAACGCCTTAATGCTGACAGCGTAGAGGAGATATTAGCGTTTCATCAGACTTCAAGCTCCAGCTGTGTTTTGATAAACATCTCTGTTGATACCAGAGTTCCAGGAAACTTTATTCACTGAATGCAGTGCAAAGGACTCAAGGGGTCACATAATCCATCCAGATCCTGAGCAAGGTGCCAGTTAGATAGATCATTAAAATCCTGAAGGTAGCAGAGGTCTGTTCAAGCCCCAGAAGCCTTTCCTCTACTGACGATAGAGCACGTCCTGCCTTCTCCTGGGACTTGCAGGCAGAAGATTATCCCCAGGTCTTGCATCTGACTCGCTATGTTGTTATCAAGCAATCTGAAACTTAGGAAATCCCGCCTTTTGATCTCTTCCGCTGTTATCTAATCATTGACCGCCATTGACCGACAGAGAAACCCTGGTCGGTATTCTACAGGATCACCATGATACAATATTTTTAAGTGAACAGTGTTCTTCATTACTATTTTCTGACAGTTTTCTGTACAATAAATTGAATAGTTAATATTCTCGTTTTTTCATCACTGGTATTTTAAATTTATCTGGCATAAGCAGGACCCCCTTTTCCCAAGATTTCTGTATTTTCTCTGTCTAGCAAGCATGTTATGCTTTAACATCTTTTGTGTAATTGGAAAGATGCTTGTTAAGACCTGGCATTTGGAAAAGCAGATGTTAGTCCAGTGATTACACAGAATGAGATATGCTTCAGATAATCTGCCTGATCTTCAGGAACCTATGCGTTAAGGTGTAGAAATGGAGTAGATTACTTCCAAATGTGTATATTTTTTTTTTCTTTTTTAATGCAAAAAAGCAAAACATGCCATTTGATGTCTGTTAAGCCAAACACAGCTGCCTTTGGAAAGGGAATGCAAGAAATTCTGCTCAGGATGTGTGAGGAGAAGGAGTATTTTATCAGACTCGGTAGCTTTTCCCACCTTTAGGACTTTGCACTTGTCATCTTTTCGCACCATTTTTATGTTCTTTGCGTTTCTGTGGCTGTAGTAAGGAAAAGAAGGGTTTCCACAGAGGTGGACGTTTTTCCCTTCCCTGTACTGTTCCTCAGCTCATAAACTTCCCAGAAAGTTTTGGCCATGAAACTTTCGTTTCCCTAATACGCAAGATGGAGGTTGTTTGGGCATGAGAAAAATAAAAATTTTAGTAATTTCAATTCCGTGAAGAGAGTGGACCAATCTGGTCAAATCCTGTTCTCTCAATTACTTTTAGAGGAAGCTACATATCCTTGCTGAGGGAACATAGTGGGGAAAGGAAAAGAAGGCTTCTGCCATGCTGAGTGATTGTAAGTAAGATTTCTCTTAAAGTATGTAGGTAAAGCAGAGTTTATCCAAAACTGCGTGGCATATTGTCTTGATTTTGCCCAGCAATCCATTGGTTGGAATTTTCTTTAAAAAAAAAAAAAATCGTGCTATCTTTAACATGAAAGGGGTTAAAAAGAAAAATCTCTCGTATTTATATCAGTAGTATTTTAGGAGTGATCACCTTAAGGAACCAAAAGGAGGAACTCTGTGAATAGGCTTTGCTCAAAGCATATCGCTACCAAGTGTATGGAGGTGATTTGAAAACCTGTTGAATTTCCTAATTCAAGAAGTTTCTGCCTAGTGGTGGAGACGGATCTAGTCTTTATAAAAAGGAAATACGCCGATTCTCATTGTCTTTACACTTTGCTATGAGTAGCAAATCTTGACTTTCAGACTTTTTTTCACTATGTTAGTTTGCACCATGCAAAATGGACATTTCTTCTTGAAATAGATGAGTGCTGAAGGTGGCAGGATTTAGAATGGTAAGAAGCAAAGAATGGTCGTTCTGTCTTTTAAATTTGCTCTGAAATGTTGAGAGTGACTCATTGGAGGAATATTACATGTAGTTCCATAAAACACCATTTAATTCTTGGCTATTTCAAACCTCTAAACTATTTAATAACGTCAGTTGTGAAACAGGACATTGTTGAAATGATAACGGGAACAGCAGTGTCTGGCATTGGCTCTCGGTAGAAGGGTAAAGGGTTATCTTTCTACACTCCCTCCTGCTCTCTCCCTTTGAGCATCTGCTGACTTTCCCTGAATATCTGACAAATGTTTTTAGTTACGTGCGTAGCTAGTTTTGGGTGTGCTTCCAGCAATAACCCTCTCATTGACTCTCAGTCGCTGACTTCACTGAGTACTGTAGGTAACACTGTGTAAGAATGTTTATCAGTCCTCCCACCCTTCTATAAATTAGAGAAATCTGAAAGAAATCCTTATGTTTATTATGTCACAGCAATTGCAGGAATGCAGTGAAGATGAAGAGGATCGAGAGTGCTTAAAGCAAGCCATTACTGCTCTTCTGAACCTGCAGTGCAGCATGGAGCGCATTTACAGCAAACACTCCCCAAGACGTCGGCCTGGGTAATAGTCCACAAAACTGCCCTGGTTTCCCAAAGCTGGCAGAGAAGGAGAGAAATGATGTGGAAGGAATTGTAATTTTTTTTTTCTTGTTAGATAATGCCTTTTCAAGGCACGTATTTATGCCGGTCTTCATCGTAAATGGCGTAGCAGCCCAAAACCTTCGTGGTCCGCTTCTATGAATAATGTCAATATCTTACTCTTGCCCTAGCCGAAGCAGTGCATGGGGTTTATTTGGAACAGTAAACTCGGTTAGGGCATATTTAGGGCAAAGAAATAATGATATAAACAGTTCATTTAGTTGATATTTTTGGTCTCTTGGGATGGCAAATGTAGAATGTGCCCATCGTGACTTTTTCTTTTATTCATTCAAGGGAGCCAGTCTGTCGCTTCTATAACCGACAAATAAGAAGCAAGCACTTGGCCATCAAGAAAATGAATGAAATCCAGAAAAATATTGATGGCTGGGAAGGCAAAGATATTGGGCAGTGCTGTAATGAATTCATAATGGAAGGTGGCTTGACGAAAATAGGAGCCAAACATGAACGCCACATCTTTCTCTTTGACGGTTTAATGATCAGCTGTAAAACTAATCACGGTCAGTCTCGGCTTCCTGGTTACAGCAATGCGGAGTATAGACTGAAGGAAAAAATCCTCATGAGGAAAATACAGATTATTGATAAAGATGACACATCTGAATACAAACATGCTTTTGAACTGGTGTCTAAAGATGAAAACAGTATACTGTTTGCTGCCAAGTCTGCTGAAGAGAAGAGTAACTGGATGGCCGCTCTGATTTCCCTCCAGTATCGCAGTACTCTGGATCGGATGCTTGATTCAGTATTACTGCAAGAAGAAAATGAACAGCCGCTGAGGTTGCCCAGCCCAAGCGTGTATCGTTTTGTAGTGGAAGACTCGGAGGATAACATCGTTTTTGAGGACAACTTGCAAAGCAGGAATGGCATTCCTATCATCAAAGGAGGAACGGTTGTGAAACTAATCGAAAGGTTAACGTACCATATGTATGCAGGTATCCTGTACATTTGTTATATATATGTTTTTTAAGGCCGTGCTTGTATGGGGATGAAATTAATCCTTTTAACTTTTGTTTGTTTGGGGTTTTTTCTGCATATAGTTAAATGTAATGCAAGATTTGCAGAAAAAAAAAAAAACAACAGTATCTGTTATTAAATCAACTGGCTTTCCTGGCAAAGCTGTAAGAAAATTTTGGGTATGCAAGCCTCCCCCGCCCCCCAAAGAAAATAAACTATCAGTGGTCTAATGGGAGCCACTAGTGTGCTTCCCGAGACCGTCGTGCTAAAGCAGTGGTGCAGTTACGGGCTGTGTGACTGCGGAGGAAGAAAAAGGTTGGAGGTTATATTTATTATACTTCAAGCTGCGGCTTTGTGAAGTCCCTCAGTAGAAAAGGATGCAAATCACAATTGGCATTCTTCAGGCTTTCCTGTGAAGTACTGTCTGAAAGCCACAGAAGTGGAACATGAAGTGCTAATGTTGATGAAAGTGTTAGATCTTCGGTTTGGGGTGAAAAGCACGCACTGAAAGAGGGTGAAGTGAAGCTGCCGTAAGGATGCTGGTGTTCAATTTTTGTAAAACTTCTCAAATAGTAATGGTCGTCTTTGTGCTTTTCACAAAACGGCCTGGTATTTAAGGGAGTCTTTTTTGTAAAACTAAGGCTAGGTAGTGTGGAGCTGTGTATTAAAAAAGAATAAAATTAAAAAATAGCATTTCCTACTTTGAAGCTCAGTATTGATGCAACTAGCTGGTACGCAAGTAATCTGTAGTTGTGTTGTCCGAGTCCCGTGTCATCCATTTCTGAGATGTGGTGGGTTTCGGTGGCTTGTAAACTTAGCTCTTTTCCTGAATGAACTGGTGTATTTGAGTATTAGTTTGCTAGCGTAACTTCAGTTTTTATAGCGCGAGTACTTTCCACTCTGGCCCTGGGAATCTTCAGTGAAAGCGTTGCCTCTTGGGTTGCTGTGTGCTTTTTCCAAACAGCGTCTGGAGCCAAGACTAACAAAATCCTCTCCCTCAGCCTCCACAAGGGCATGTCGATGACTAACAGCATGTGGAGGGACTCTCTGCAGATCCTGGTGATGCTTTTTGTGCGTATTTAGGTCAAGATGTGATTTTATTTTTTTTTATTTAAACTGTCGGTTTATTGTAGGTTTGCATTAGTGTCAGATTTGTCTGAAGCAGGCTTCGCTGCAGCACGCAGGCTCTGCGTTCGCAGAACGACCTCGGTCGTGTCAAAGAAGTCAAAGATACCAGGATACCATGGGAGGTAGCAGATGCAGAGTTAATCAACTCTTGAATTTAAATCATGAGCCACCGTTTGTGACACGTTGCTTGTATTTTCTGTTTTCTTGAGAATGTCATTTACAAAAATAAGTCGTTTTTAAAAGAATATAAAGGAACCTACTGCAGAGTAGCAGCCCCCATTTTAAGAGAATTGCAGGTCTTGTCTGCAGAGCAGAGATACTACCTGCCTGATCAGTGGTAAGAGGAAGGTTTACTTTTAAAATGTCATAAATAGTACTGAAGAGTGAACGTAGGTGATGTGGAAGCAGAACAGGCCAGCGCAGGACTAGGGTGCAAACTCAGCAGCATTATCACAGGATGAGAGCACTATTACTTTTAGCTTGCAAGCACTTTGCTACGTATGGATCCCTTAAAAATGTTGAGCGGTGCTCTGCAGGGAATTCAAACCTGCTTAAAAGCAGTGTTTGTCTTAATCTTTTGTGGGGTTATTGGAAGAAATTCACTGCCCACACGTTGAAGACTGCTGGTGTAAGCTACCTGCTTTCAGATGCTGACAGGTTCAAGACTATTTACAAAACAGCGAGAAAAAAGAGACTCCCAACAGCCCCAAATCCACAATTCTGACGGAGCACATGCACGTGCACTTCTCTAGGGCTGGTTTTCCTGTATTTCAGCATTTGTTTGCTCCCAGGCAGCTCTGCGTACCACGCAGCAGCGGGGCAGTGCGCCTGTTACCCTCCTGAGGGGGTCTGCTGCGGGGATGTCGGGACTGGGACCAGATGATGACCCTTCGTGGCTCATGGTAAAGTGATTTGGTTATCAGCTTGCTTATTCACGATCTAAGAAACTCTGTACAAGAGAGTGGAATTGAAAGAGATTAAAGGAACACTATTTTTCCTTTCATACTTCTAATATAGCAGAGCGGGCCCAATAAAACGCGTGGTAGCTTGCGGATAGGCACGTCTCACGGTAACGCACCTACCGTAGCGGTGAGAAACAGCAGGAGGGAGGTGCGGTGGCTCCTGGAGATGCAAGGTCTTGAAGTGCTGCAGGTATTTGCTTTGTAAGGCCTCTGCTGCTCGTCGCCTTTTCCCTGCCGGCTGCTCTGCAGAGGGTCGTTGGGTGCTGCAGTGGTGTGGCTGGGGCGGGCGTGCAGTCCCCGCTGCCGGAGAGTTTTTACAAACAGGTAAGAGGCGTTTTGTCAGGGTGGTGTAGGTATTTTTGATGTCAAGAGAATAGACAGCTTAGTTCTACCATGTTTTCTTTGTCTTTATGAAACCATGGAGTAGCTGCATATTCAGGGAGCGTAAGCCGTTCCGCATGCCGAGACTGAGACGCAGTTTTTGAGAGGACATAGTATGTGCAGTTGAATACTTTTACAGGGGAAATGCATCAAAGAACTAAATGAAAATTTCACAAGCAGTATAATTTCTGGTATTTTTCAAATTAGAGTGTTTAATTTATAACCTTAGTGTATTTTCTGCCCTTTAAACCTTTTCTGTGAGTATATGTGTATTTTATTCCTGATATTTTGAAATTGGATAAAAAAAACCCACTCCATTTTCTTATTTTATGTTTACAGATCCGAATTTTGTACGTACTTTCCTTACCACTTACCGCTCATTTTGCAAGCCCCAGGAACTGCTGAGCTTACTGATTGAAAGGTAAGCAGTGGTCATCCTTTCTGAAGACATTGAAAGGCTTTGTGTTCATGTACCTGCTCCTTTTCTGTTCGTAGTGAAGCTCGTAGGACAGTACCTTTTAAAACAGGGTGCAGCGATGCAAGTTTTTAATGCAGGCTTCCTTTTTCCAGTTTGTTAAATTGGTTACCTGAATTAAGTATTAGCTAGAGCACTTGGTGTGCCTCAGCTGCGGGGCAGTAACGTTTTGAACTGCTTAACTTGATCACGAGAGTGTAGTTGAGTATGCCTAAGTCTCGACGCAAATAAGAACGGAAATGTTCTAAGCAGTTTGAAAGGCACAGACTCTTAATGTAAACAGCATTTTAATACAGTGTGATAAAGCCGCTCTTAAGCTTTCTTCTAATCTTCACTTAATCAAGCTAGCAGGTAGTTAAAAACCTTACATCCTAGTCTAGACATCTTGTGATGACCAGGGAACTAGCGAATTACCAGGGCGAGAGCTGGGTGTGTTAGCAATACGTAGCCAGGGGAGGAGGGAATTCCAGGCAAACTGGATATTGGATGACTGCTTGAGTTTCACCGCACTGAATTTTTTTTAGGTGCAGTTGTTGTTAATGTCCTACATAAAGGGTTTGTGTTTTATCTTAATTGCCATCAGTTTTTTGGTACTTTTGTTCATAGGTTTGAAATCCCAGAGCCGGAGCCTACTGAAGCCGACAGGCTGGCAATCGAGAAAGGAGAGCAGCCGATCAGCGCAGACCTTAAGCGATTTCGCAAGGAATACGTCCAGCCAGTACAACTCAGGTTTATTTGCTTTTAAATTTGTTCTCTTCGAGCCAGACTTTAGTTCAGTGATTATATGGTGATCCTGGAGACAGTAATCTCTTTTGGAGACTGCTGTGCTGTCAAGTAGGGACTTATCACTGTCTGCAGCCAGACTAATGTCCCAAATCATGTTCCGATTAGTCACACTGACTTCTGTTGTTGTTGCAACTGTACTTTGGTTCTCTGCCGCTCACAGCTGTGATCACCACCCACAAGAACGCTGTACGGCTGCTACGTACAGCGGGTGTGGGTGAGAGATGTACAACTGAAAGTGTTTCTGACTGCGTTTTGAATGGATTCCTTGTTAACAGGCCCTACGAAGATAGTTTCTCTGTTTCCATTTTTTTTTTTTTTTTCCCAGTCCCGCTGGTATTTTACTCCCTTTCCCAGCCCCGTTGATGTATTTGCACACAGACAGGGAGGCTCTTGTCTGTACTGCACATCACAACGGGCTCAGTGGATCTTCAAGGTCTTGCTGACCAGGCTAACTTGGGGAACAATTTGGTGTTTCTAGCGTGGATGAGGCTAATTGTTTCCCTGATAGGGGATCAAGTCAGGAGGAGACACAGACCACAACCAATATTTGCTAGAACAACTTCTATTCGTTAAACGGTTTTTATTAGTAGCATCAAGACGTTACCATTAATGGCAGGTAACTATATAGGCACAGTACCCTCAGTTACTGCCTTACCACACACGGTCGTTCATAGTTACCTGTTTGGAGCAACAGCAGTTTACTCAAAGCCAAGGGTCATACTGACATGCCAGTACCTTCAAGGCAGGTGTTCAGAAAGTCACTTAGGAGTCCCATTTTCATCAGATATCTGTGTGCATATATATATAAGAATATAAAAATGTATGCAATACCGTAGTGTTTGTCGATATATAGCTGCCACGGCCTCCTTGGATGTAGTCCAAGTTACACAGCCTCAGTGTAACCTTCATGCTCATGTGTGCTCGTGGCCTTGTACAGAGTTGTTAGGTCCCGGGTGTTCTCAGTTTATCAGCTGCTGTGGGTTCAGCAGGACCACTGGTCTCCAGAGTTATCGGTTCTTGGGAGAGCCTCGCGCGCTGCCTCTCAGCGCGTACTTCTCCTGGTTTCAGTGTACTGTTTTCTGGTAGCTGTTTCTGCATCCATCCACGTAGGTGCCTGTAGAGCCCCTTCATAGAAACTCACACGGATTGGGCTTTTGTGACATAACTGGCTCAAGAGTTTAAATACTATTATATTGCTTTTGTTGCTATTTTTTATAGCCTCCTCTACTAGCTAGGCTACCAATGTATCTTCCTGCAGCGCTGCTGACTGCCATAGCTGAGCAGGACAAGTGGTTACCAGTGAACTGGAACCTGTAGAAAAGCTTGAGGCAGCAATTAGCCACGTTTCTTGCTATTAATTTCCAAAATCAATTTAGCGCTTTTGCCTTTGTATGTTATGTTTGAGCTGTTTGAAACCTGTGCCCCGTTCCAAAGTTTCCAGGGTCTTTGGTTTTGGTTTCTGTTTTCTTTCCTTGTTTGAGAGATGAGGATACCTCTTATCGTGACAGCTGCTCTTTGCTGTCTGATTTATGCTATGGTTGGTGCGCTGAGTCCATTTATGGGTGCCTGCTTGATGAGAGATGTGGTTTAAAGCTGCTATTTAACACACACCCTTCTGTGGCTTATAGTTAATCTTTGAATTTAGGAGATACTGCGTGTTTCTAGTAGCTTGAAACTCTTAACTGTGTTACAGTTGAAAATAAGCATCTGAATTTGAGCTGTTAGGTTGATAATGCCCGGCACTTTGTAAATTCCAGTATTGTTAATAGCATTGACCTCTACTTCAGAGAGAGCTGCGATTTGGAAAGAAGGTGGAGAATATGAAGATGCTCATCCCTCCCTCCCCAGCGCTTGCTCCCCATCTTGTAGAAGGTGCTGTAGGCATGCTGTGCCCTACATAGGCACGGAAAGGGGAATGTCTTTGACTAGATTAAATGCCTGTGAGGTCATGAGAAAGAGGAGGTGCTGAGCTGGAAACGCAGTCAGCAGAACCAGGCAATCTTTCTTGCTTCTTCAGTGTTCCTACCATGTTATCTCACAGGCAAAGACCGATTAGATAAGATCCTGTATTACTGTTACTGGGAACTTGTTTCAAAACATCACTCCTTTGACGGTTAGCAGCTATCATTCATTTCCAGCCTAAAGGATCTGTTTGGGTAGCCATTCTTTCATGGGATAAACCCTATTCTTTAACTTACACACTGGGAAGAAGAGAACTCTTTACTTCTCCATGGATTCACATCGCGCGCCCTTCGTTTGACTAAGCTAAACCAGCCAGCTTCTCTAGGGCTCTGGCTCACAACAGACTGGCAGATGACAGTCAGTTGCCTGCCCTGTCCCTCTCAGATGTTCTTGTCCCTGCTCTACAGGGCTGAGCCACCGCAAGCGGTAGTCCGATACGCGGTTAGCACTGGTTTACCTTAATAGCCTGAGCTGCCGAGAGTGGGGGAGTTGAGCAGCGCTCTGCATACAGCCAAGCCGCTTCTGCAAAGACGATGGGGCAGGAGGAACCACGTCTTGCTGCAACCGTCTCTTCTGAGTCGGGGGCCGTGGGCTCTCCATCAGCCCCATCATCCCATCCCTCCTGTTGGATTGGCACAGGGAAAATCTGTTGCACTGGTTGATGTAGGAGATTTTTGCTCTCTCT
This sequence comes from Nipponia nippon, assembly GCF_047370975.1. NCBI lineage: Eukaryota > Metazoa > Chordata > Aves > Pelecaniformes > Threskiornithidae > Nipponia > Nipponia nippon. The sequence continues at coordinate 29,275,465 of NW_028262302.1, forward strand.
TCAGGTAAGGTGATACAGTGCACCCTGATAAATCAAAGTTTTGAGGTACAAGCTCAACTTGTTTACCTGAAGAAGAGGCAAAACAGTTTTTTATCCTGATACGTCCAAAGAGTAGAAGGCAGAAGAGCAGTTGTAGCTCACCTTTAGAGGCTTGTTTATTAGCGGTCTTTTAGAGAAAGTGTAGAGAAAAATCAAGAGAAAGTTTAGTGTTATTCTTAAAGGAAGTACTGGACCTAGTACGGCCATTTGTGTAATTGAAAAGTTGTAAAAGTAGGGCAGTACACTTGCAACAACTTCTAAGCTGAAATTTGTGTATGGGAAAGAAACAATTAAAAATCTTTCTTACCAAATGGGAGATCCCAATTAGCTATTCTAGTTTTAAAAAAAAGAAAAAAATCAGAAAAATTACATTAGAAATACCAGTCTTATCTGATTTTGATAAGTTTTTTCCTCTTCTGAAACCACCTCAACACTAACATTCTTTATGTAAGATTTTAAAAAACCACCAAACTATGTATCTGCTAAGACTGGAAAATTAGGTTTTAAATACTTGGGGACTTCTGTGGTCATTGGTGCCATGCTTAGTCTTTGTTCTGCCCCTTTGTCCATATGTATTTTGATAGTCGTCAACTACGTGAATCTGTAACTCAGCTTTTGTAGAATTGCGTTTCATTTAGTGTTTACATGGAATGAGCCTTGGAAGTCCTTAAAAACAAACATAATATTTTTTTTTCTCTCCTTCCTCAGAATATTAAATGTTTTTCGTCACTGGGTAGAGCACCATTTTTATGATTTTGAAAGAGATCTGGAGTTACTAGAGAGATTGGAGACGTTTATTTCCAGCGTAAGAGGTATGGTAATTGGTGTCCTGTTGTTCTTCCACGTTTTGGTACAACCTGCTGGTCTAATCCTGACAGGCTTTAGGCATGAGAATATCTTTACACACATGAGTAATTTTAATGCCTTTAATTGAGGTGTTTATGAGACTCTCCTTTGCATGAGCAAGCTTTGGCCTGGAGCCTAAACAGCTACCAAAAATTACTTCAAGCATTATGATATTTACCTTAACTATAGTTACTGCTGGACAGTAGTGTTCATCCTTGCCTGACTCTCTAATTCAGACTGTCACCTTCCTCCTCCTGTTGTATTTGTAGAGAATTCCTTCCCTGGTGGTTACTGAGACTAGTTTTTTTCCATCTTGTTCTTTTCCCATTTACTGAAAGTTCCAGCTGAAAACCATTATCCTTTTAGGAGAGGGTACTTGACCCCCTTGGTATCGCTTCCTCTGGAGCAAGCCCTTGCAAACTAGCCGATTTTTTTTTTTGGCAGCCTGTGTGGAGGGCAGCAGTGTTGGCATGTCAATTTTAATCATTATCCTGGCAATTCTAGACTTGACTTTTCAGGTTGCCAGACCGTCCATTGGGCGATATGATTCTGAGACAAACTTTGCGAACAGTAGTTTGTCTTTTGCAGAGGTCTCCATGCTAACCATTGCTGACCAGAGAGGAGTAACGCAATTTTGGTTAGTCTCTTAAAAGATATTTGCCTTGAACTGCTGAAGGTACTTCCCGCCTTGTCCGCTATTTTGGGTGCCGTAAATGTTGGGCTAATACTGCGAACGTGTATTGCTCTCATCTTTTTATCCTGCAGCGCGCTAGTACAGCATGTTGCAAAGATCTCAGTTGGATTGTTGTTCACTTTTTTAGTTCTTCTCCTCTAAGTAGATGAAGCTAGCAGTCAAAGCGGAGAGGGTTGCAGCTGAGGGGGAAAAGTAGAATACAAAGTATACAGGGTCAGTTTTTTCCACTCAAAAACTGTCAGTCAGTGTGGTTAAACACAACTGGGCACCCAAGAATTTGTTCACATGTGTCTGTTTGCCAGCTGATACAGGTGCAAGAACCCATAAGAAAAAAAATAGGGAACTACAAACCTAATTAATTTGCATGCAGAAAGGCAGAATTCTGTGTGCACGTACGAATTGGGGGGGGGATTGGTTTTACTAAATTAATCAAAAGTCAGTTAAGATGATATTAAAAAAGGAGGGTTTTTTTATGGTTTCTGTTTTGCAGGAAAATCCATGAAGAAGTGGGTGGAATCCATTGCTAAAATCATCAAGAGAAAGAAAGCTCAAGCAAATGGAATTAGTCACAACATCACCTTTGAGAGCCCGCCTCCCCCGATCGAGTGGCACATCTGGCGCGTTGGGCACAGCGAAACGCTGGACCTCATGACGCTGCATCCGATAGAAATTGCTCGGCAGCTGACACTTCTTGAGTCTGACCTTTATAGGTAGGGATTGAACTAATACACGTCTTTTTTAGATTATTTGAGGAAGGAAGAGTCCTGATTTATAGAATCAGACAAAAGTATGTCCCCCTGACTTACAGAGTTTATGGAAAGTGGTTTTGTTGCCATCTGTTCAATATCAAAATATGGAAGTCAAAAAAAAAAAAAAAGTTTTTTTAATCTCAATATCAGAGTTCTGACAACATAAATACAGGAAGGACACTAAAATATTATGAGTAGATAATACTAACTTGTATCGTCTCCTTGTTGAAAGCAAACTTAGCATTACATTAATAAGAAATGCTTGTTGCAGCATAAAAAGAGAAGACGATTGTCTCTGCCCCTTTCCTTTAGAGCTGCTCAGCAAAGGCCCGGGTGTTACACGCATATAGCCGTAGCACTGGTACGTCAAGGTCCTCTCATCTAATTCTGAAGAGTTTTTTGGTCTGGTACCATAAGTACTCTGTGGTTTCCTAGCTCTGTTGCTACCTGCCATAATTAGAGCTGGCCTTGATGCGAGTGCTAGGTTTGGCTGGGTAGGAATTCTTTAAGGTCTTGCAAAACATAAAGGTGAAGCATCCTTTCATCCTTCAGTGACAGCAGGTTTTCTGTTGAAATAGGCCACTTTTCCAGCAGGTGGCTCAAAGTACTTCAGCTTCCTATTTTTAAAAAAAAAAAATTGTAACTGTCTTTAAGATGCTTTCTTATGCTTTCAGGAAATTAAACTTAACTCGTTTGTCATTTTCTTCTCTGAAAATGCTTATTCAAAAATGCCAATTTAATTAAGATAAAAATGTGTTTCCTTCTATAGTCAAATACGTGTCAAAAACTTACTTCTAAGTAACTGTTGTGCAGTAGATTGGATTGCATTTGTGAAATATCAAGTCATGATTAAGGGAAGAAATACTCTTTCGATACAGACACAGAACGTACAATTATTATTTGTGTTGAGCATTCTTCTGCATCTTGCTTTGTCATTATCAGGGCAGTACAGCCTTCTGAACTCGTTGGTAGCGTGTGGACTAAAGAAGATAAGGAAATTAACTCCCCAAATCTATTGAAAATGATTCGCCATACTACTAATCTTACTCTTTGGTTTGAAAAGTAAGTACGGGTGGTGATAGTGTAGTGGCATTAACTCCTACTGAAATTCAGAGAGAAACATTTTTCTGCTATTTGAATTCTGTCGCCTTGAATTTTGAGATGGCTGTGCGGCGTTACAGTGATTTCAGGTTTTGGTTCAAGGGCGCGTGCCGTGCCAGTCGTGTACGCTCCCTCTTCCTGAGACTAGGAGATTTTTTTTTTTTTTCCCCAGTTACGTCCAGTTGGTCAGCATGGGTCCTGCTTACATTTCTGCCGTACATCAGAAGGTGTTGAAGGCAGTGCAGGACTCGGCACCGCTTTTCTACATTTCTGATGAAAGCGCTGTTGTGTCTGTCCTCCTATCTTAGTCTCTCCCTTCTCATCTGAGATGATTAAATACTTTGAGGACGTGGCCAGTGCTGCAGTCAGCAGGGTGCAGCAGTTGGTGTACGTATACCCAACCCAGCGAGTTTAAAATGCCACTGTAGTTACAGTGGCATGAGAGTCACCCTGCTTATCCTGGATCTTGCTTGGGGTTTGCTTTATTATTGTACAGGATATGCCAAAACCTTTCTTGGCTTTCCAACTCGAACATCTGTAAGATGTGCTTACATAAATTTGTACTTGAGATTCTTGAGAGAGCGCCAAAATGTGCGTGCTGGATGTACTGTACAGATTTTGCTTGGAAAATTTTGATTTAGTAGCTAGCAAAACGTCAGGTTTTATTTATCAGTGTTTCTCAAATTATGTCTTTTGATTAGGTGCATCGTGGAAACCGAGAACTTTGAAGAGCGAGTGGCTGTGCTGAGTAGGATTATAGAAATCTTGCAGGTTTTTCAAGATCTGAATAATTTCAATGGTGTTTTGGAGATCGTCAGTGCAATGAACTCTGTGTCAGTGTACAGACTAGATCACACATTTGAGGTAAGTTTTGGGCGTTGCTCTTGGAAAAAAAAAAAATGAGAATCCAGAAATGTATCACACACGCTTCTGAAGTGAAATCCGTAGTATCCGTATCGCACTTGCTTTCATTGAAGAAAACAAGTGTGAAATGTTCAAAGTTATTTATGGGAAAGCATATGAGATGGGCTGGTTGTCTCAACGGGTTTGTAACGGGAAGTGGAGCTTTTCAGCAGATGTTTTCTCGCATGTATTCAGCCCCAAAAGGGGAAACGCCGTGGCCATTTGATGGTTGTTGGTTAACCTGTCTGAAATGAACCTGTTGCTTCAGTCCAGCACTTTGTGGGTCCGAAAGAGGAGGATCCCAGGGCTGAGACCCCTGGGCTGGAACACCGTAACAGCAGCATTTCCTACCTACACAAGAAATGTGGGGGTAGAAGGGCATGGGGAGGGGATAGCTAAAACTCGGATTGCAGTTGATCACAAGAACTCCTCTTGGATGAGAGAGTCTCAGAAAATCCTGACAGTCAGAGGCAGAAACAGGTAACTGCTGAAACGGTTTAGATAGACAGTAGGAAGAGTGGCTACTACACAAGTGGTGATTCGGTTTTTCACTTACTAAGGAAAATAAATGCCTAGGATTTGGCAGCAAAGCCTCCCTTGGCTAAAACAGAAAAAGAAGCATTAATAAAATGTTTTGAGTTCTGTGTGTCTTTTAAAGGCAGTACGAGGCCTTTAAGTTAAATGCAAAATTACGTGTTTAATTTTTATTAAATTTAAAGACCAGGATTATGCTTGTAAGTTGATAGACGAAATAGTAGTCTGTTTACAGTAGCCTCATGATTCACATGGCTAAATTGTTGGACTGATAGTGCTGTAGTCCAGAGTGAACCATTTCCAAAAGAGGTTCTTTCAAATCTGAATCTCGGTTCCTAAGTTTTGCTAAGAGAGCTGGGGAATTGCCTTGTTTTTGCTAACCGTGCTGCTGAGAAGATTTGCATCCCTATTTTTTTTTTTTTTTCCTTTGACAACTTAGGCACTACAGGAAAGAAAAAAAAGAGTTTTGGATGAAGCAGTAGAATTAAGTCAAGATCATTTTAAAAAGTATCTAGCTAAGCTCAAGTCAATCAATCCACCCTGCGTGCCTTTCTTTGGTAAGTAACGCCAGGGCAGGCTAATATTGTGTGTGGTCAGTCTTAAGTTGAGTCCGATGCAGATGTGTTAATATTGCTTGAAGCATTCAGGGTTGTGTTTAGCTCTAAAAACTCTGTAATGCAATGTGTGACTTTTGACTTCCTAGGTTCGTAATGTTTTTAGACTTCATAGAATGGGTTGGGTTGGAAGGGACCTTAACGATCAGCTAGTTCCAACCTCCCTGCCCTGGGCAGGGGTACTTTCCACTACCTCAGGTAAAAAAGACTTAGTGTCTTTTAGATAAAATTCATTTTTCTAGTTTAGCATACAGATTACTGGTGTTCTATTGGTATGAATATTACCTTACTTTGCTTAACACTGCCTCCACGTTGGTGATCTGTTTATGGCGATGACCCGAAGATGTTTTTTTCTAAACTCAGAATCTCATGTGAGGGAGATAAAACATCTTATTTCAAGAATATATTGTTCCTATGTAAAACGCAGACTTGATTCATTCTTGCCAGTTAATAAACTGTTGGAGTGTTAAAGGTGATGGTCTACCTATGTGCAGACTTTTTTATCATTCATTAGAAAGAATGAAAGCAGCTCTTGGAATGAAAATGAAATTTAAAAAAATACTTCTCTTTTTATCAGGAATATACCTAACAAATATTTTGAAGACAGAAGAAGGGAATCCTGACTTCCTTAAAAGACAAGGGAAAGAATTAATTAACTTCAGTAAGAGGAGAAAAGTGGCTGAAATTACAGGAGAAATTCAGCAGTATCAAAACCAGCCTTACTGTTTACGGATAGAGCCAGAAATTCGGGTAATCAAACATTAAATATCTGTTTTGGGGACAGGAGAGGGAAAAGGACGTACGCAACAAAAAACGGCTAACTAATCTTCTAGTACTAGACCTAATCTTGCGTGAACAGTGACCAGCGGAAGAGGGGGAGCAGTGGCCGGTAGACAACAAAGCACCACAGCAAAGGGCTGGTGGGGATTTGCTTGCCAAGCAAATTCCATGTCCTGGGTCTTGTCCATCCCCTTATTGCTCTGCAGCCTGGTATCGGAGAGATTTTTTTAGCAACAAAACAGAATGAATAAGACCTACTGACTAAACAGCAGAACTTTTTGGAGAAAAACCAGTTGCTTTTAACCTGAAATGCTCTGGACGTGCCTAGTGTGTTTAGTCCTTCGGACGTTCTGTAACGACCGGTCAGCTCTGACCGAAGCCTGCCGACCCCGCTGACGGTCGGGGTGTGTAGTTCACAAATCCCGGCGGTCGCTCGGCACGGCAGAAGCTAAGCAAACGTCTGGGATGCACCAGTGTCTTTAGAAAGGAGAGGGTGCTCGGGTGGTTACTTACCTACAACAAAGCCTAGTGAATCCCAGGTAATTTAAAGGAAGATGCTGAAACAACAGTGAGCCAGGTAAAGGTAGGTAGGTGCTTTTATACGGAGGTAATAATGACTGAAAAATAGCTTTAAGTGCCCAGCCGCGCTTCTGAAGCGCACGGGTAATTGTAACCTTTCCAAGAACCAGCAGTGTGGGCAGCTCTCGGTCTCAGCTAGTGAGCAGCAGCAGGCAGGAAGCAACAAAGAAGAATTAAATGGGCAATAATATTGCTGCTTAAAATGTTATTTGCATTGTGTGTTTAATTGCTGTGGACGTGTCTGGGAAGGCTTTAGGAGATTTACAGTATTCTTAAGCCAAGAAGTACACTCGGTTCAAGGGATGGCAGAATTTGTGCTGGAAAAAAGACCGAACGGAAGATGCCGCAGCTCACCAGCAGGCTCCAGCTGCAGCAGGAGCAGCGCACGCAGGACTGTCAGGCGTTCGGGGAGCTTCGTCCCGACCCGAGCCCGTGGTGCCAGTCCCGTCCTAGCCATGCCTTCCTTCCCATCCGTGTGCCGTAGCACCTGCTCTGTCCCTGCCTCCGACCTTCCTGCTTTTGTCCTCCGTCCCTTCCTGCTCTTTGGAGCTAACTGATCACATCCAAGGCACCTCTGAGACATGGCACTAGCAGGACCTTGGCTTTCACTGCTGTATCGTCTGTATTCTGCTCCTTCCCAGAGCTCTGACCTCAGCTTCTTAAGGCAGGCGTACGCCGTTGCACGGCCTTTAACGCTGCTGTGCTGCGCGTGATTCAGTAGTCAAAAATACTAGCAAACTGTTTACAGAAGACTTCGTTTACTGTGTCTGGTTATTTACAGCAAGGTCATTCTTTCATGTCAGGAAACTTACTGTGAACTTGATCATTTCTTGCATTGAATTGTTTTGTATTTATTTCGGGGAACCTTTTACTCTGTTTTTCCTGGAAATAAAGCTTCAGAATAGTGCAAAGCTAGATTTTTAATCAGTGAATTACAAGCATTTCAATCAAATTCTGTGTATGTGCTTATTTTTTTAAATATTATTGATGCTTGTTTCATTTAGAAATTCTTTGAAAATCTCAATCCTATGGGGAAGATACCAGAAAAAGAGTTTACAGATTATCTGTTCAACAAGTCATTAGAAATTGAACCTCGAAACTGCAAGCAACCACCTAGATTTGTAAGTCTTGTCCTGCAAATTAAATAGCTAAAACCCTCTAGCCGCTCTGAAAAAGAATATGTAGTTAACTCAATAAACCATATATATTTCCTTCAGAATTCTGTATCGTGAGATGATTTTAAAATACTTTTATTTCAGGCGTTTGTCGCTACTAAAACATACTACCTTTGGCTTATTTTAGAATGAACATTTTTAGGTTTGGGGGAAAAAAAATATTACAGTATAAATTTAGGTTTCTTAGCATATAGTCATTTGATAGAATGTGTAACAACATTTAACATTTTTCATTTCACAGTATCAAAAATCTTATAAAATATTAATATTAATTGAAATATAGCTTTTATACATAATTAATGTGTTAAGTTTTCTTTACGTAGAAGTTAATTTCTATTCTTCTTTTGTCTAAGTGTTTTGCGTTGTTGCAAAAATTGAAGTATACCACAGAATTGATAAGGTGCGACCTTCTTTCTGATCAAAATATAGTTCGGTTTAAAGGAGTAGCAATCTTGGTTTTTAAGAAAATAGCTCGGAGCTCTTTTTTAAGCAGAAAGATTGCTCTCTAGAATTCTTGGGGTTTTATACGTTGTAATTGTACTTCTGAGTAGCTGGAGACAGCTCTAATTTTTGGGAGAGCTATAAATCGTTTTAGCAATCTCCTGTTAGAGGAATGAGTAAGATGATATTACGAATATGGCAAGAAAACGACAGAAGTTACTGTTGCAAAAACACTGCTTGCAGTAATTTCCTTAAAATATTTTCTAAAAACAGATGTCCGTGCTGCCAGTCTCGGTCATCCGGGCATGAATTCTTTAGAGTTCCTGTTTTCCAAACTAGACGTTCTCATTGGAATTTCAGGAAGGTCCAGTTCTGGGTACTGTAATGAGGTGGAGTCGTCCGTACCCCACCATAGGACGGGAGCGTAATTCATCTTCAAAGAATCGGCTTTGATCTGTGCTGTTACACCTTGTTTCGTTCACACCGGTGACGCGTGTGTAAGAGTTTCGTACTGACTAACCCAGAGGACGTAGGCAACGTGCGTCCGTGTGTCCTTGACCTCGGACGTGCGCAGGGGCCTGGTGGCCCTCTGTGGTATAAGCACAAAGCGTGTCTGACGGTGCTGTTAGGAGGCTCTTCGGCAGGCCTGTGGGGCACTTGAAATCGCTGTCTCTCGCCCAAGGCTGTGACTTGCTCTTCCCTGTGTTTTGTCCTGGTGGGCATGCATCTGCAACTTGGACTCTTCATAGCTGCGGGGGGGGGGGGGGGGGGGGGGGGAATGAAGCTGGGGAAAAAAGATTTATTAAGCTGCATCCATAACTTTTCAATAAACTCCTGCTGTATAGATAACAACAGATTGTACCTCAAGAAAGGCTGTAACACTGTTTAAGGTGTATGTGATAAGTATTTTTTTAAGGTCTCTTATAGAGATTTGACAATTTTGCTATCTGAAATGTTAGCAGTACTAACCAGCTTTACTTTCTCCAGCCTAGAAAAACAACGTACCCCCTGAAATCTCCTGGGATAAGGCCCAACACTGGCAGACACGGCTCCACCTCTGGCACCTTGAGAAGTCACCCGTTGCCACTTGAAAAGGAGCCGAGTAAGATAAGCTTCAGTAGAATCACTGAGGCAGAGCATGAATCGACAGTATCGGCACCAACTTCTCCAAACACACCGTCTACGCCGCCGGTGTCCGCTTCTTCAGAATTCAGTGTATTTTTAGACATCGATCTCAACAGTTCTTACGGTAAACGTGCAGTATGTTTTAATAATCGTTGTTGCTGTCCCTCAGGCTTCCAAAATGTATCGGTGTGTATGCCAGCCTTTAAAAAAAAAAAAGTTGCAAAATTTAGTTGTGGACTGTGAAGTTCTTGTGTCAGTGTTAGGCGTACTGCGGTTTGGAAATCCCTGCTGGAAGCAGTTAAATAACAAGTGACGTTTCCAGTCTCTTTGCCTACTGGAGCGGAGGCAATCTGTTATGGGAGATGTCCCCATGAGGCACGATGTGCGGGGGCTACGCTTGCTTTACCACGTGTGGCACATCTGTAGAGAGAAAAGGTGCTGAGGACCTGGCATCCACACCAGTCTGTGTTTCGGGAGCGGTCCTGTGGACTGAAGACGCTCTAGTGAGACTGGTTTAATTTCCTTTGAAGGGAATCCAGTCTGTGTGTCTTGAGGTGTGAACCGAAGTGCCAGGAGTCGGGATGGGGCACTCGCTCCAAAACACAGTCTTGAATAGAATAATTCCTAGTGTAACTTTAAACCCTCTAGTTCAGGAATATCTTACATAGGAAAGCTTAATTCATGTTAGAGTACAGAAACCTGGAGATTATGGTGACCTTCGAGGTCATTCACAAGCATACGTTACGTGCTGTAGTGCCGCTGTTCTGTCCGGAAAGTCTTTAATCGGTTTTTCATTTAACAGGTAACAACAGCATCTTCGCTCCCGTCAGTTTGCCGCAGTCGAGTGAGTACCGTAACGCCGTTAAATGTTTCATGTAACTCTGCTTTTTCGGGAGAGGTCAGTAGGAATTAAAATCTGAAATCTGGGATGAAAACGTGGGCTGCATTCATTAGGGTTCTGAGAGGATTTTTTTTGTACAGGTTTTAGATCAAGCGTCCAGTAAAGCAGTCTGTAAAGTCTAAAAACTGCCTGGTCTGGGTTTGCTTTGGTTTTTCCCCCAGGTTCTCGTCTGATTTTGCTTCTGTTTTGAATGTCCTTGCTGATTATTTTGTTTGGCTAATGCTACAAATGAAGCAACCTGATAATTTCGTATTACCGCTTAGTGAAAACCATTGTTCTGTTGCTGGGAGAGAAGAGGTACTTTTTGTACCTCAGCTGCGAGGGATATCCTGTGTTCATCTGTGTTCAGCTTCTCTTTTTACTCCCTTATTACACAAGCACATAGACTTTTTTCATAATATGATTAAAATTTCCAGCTGGAGAGCACAGGGGCCGAATGTATTGATACAGAGGGAAAAAGCAAAGGTGTGACAGAAGTCACAAATACAGGTCAGGGGGTTGTTTTATTTCTTAACTTTGAGGATTTTTGTTTTCCCCCTTTGTAAAAAGGAAGTACTAGAAATGTCTTAAAATGCTGTGAGAGTTGATGTCACCTGTGCTGTTCAGCGTGTAATTCTCCTGCTTTGGAAGTGTCGCAGACCTGTTAATGAAGCCTCTAAATTTCCGACTTTGAAGGTGTATCCGTACGGCTGAGAGAACAAACCTTCCACTCCAAAGTGGAATTGAGGCATGCGGGCAAACCGCAGGCAGCAGGGTGAATGGGGTTATTTCTGCAGTGTGGAGAGGATTGCAGAGAAGGTTAAGTGCTCACTAGGAGGTCACTCGAATTTTCTGTCCTTTAGCGTTGCCTGTTAACTGTTGATGCCTATCTTTGATACTGGAAATAGGAGACCGCTTTGTGAGGGGTCTGATTAAAGAAACGAGTGAGAACATCACACAACTGAAGTTAATGGTTCATGCCACTGTGGAGCACAAAGATCTGCTTATTTGAGTTCCTTCTAGTTTGGCTTCGTGTTCTAGTGTGTGTTCCTCAGATGCTGCACAAGCAGTAAAAGATCTGCTTCTCTCTCTCTCCAGAGACTTTCTTCAGCTCGTGGGGTAGCTTTCCTAAACTAAGTGATGAGCCTCAAAACCCTCCTCCGCTTCCTCCACGAAAAAAGATGGATCAGGATGCCTCCAGTACTAAGGTATTTCTGTCCTATATTGAATAACTTCAACAGTAAATCAGGGAACATCTGGAATCATAGAATCATTGAGGTTGGAGAAGTCCTTTAAGAAAGATCATGGAGTCCAACCATCTAGCCAAGCAGGACTTTGTTAGGCTAAAAGACTTGCAAATGCAGTGCTCCAGTTGCCCTTGCTAAGTTTTGGGTTCCCGGTGTCCAAACTCTGCTAGTTACTTCAGGAACATAGCGGTCATATTCGGATCAAAGGTAGGGCTATGCCGGCGTCATGTTTCTGACAGCGCTGGTAGCAGGTGTCAAGAGTTCTGCATCTGTCAGAAGACACGCTCTGTATCTAAACATCTGCGTTTCTTACAATGTCTTTTTCTCTGTAATGTCGTAGGGAAGTTTAAAGTCGGATGACGATCCTCCAGCAATCCCACCCCGGCAGCCGCCACCTCCAAAGATACAGCCTCGTGCTCCTGCTCACCCTAACCCCTTTGACCAGCCGCTGCACAGTCCTCCTCCTCCACCCCCCCGGGACCCTCTGCCCGATACTCCGCCACCGGTACCGCTCCGGCCGCCCGAACACTTTATCAACTGCCCTCTAAACCTCCAGCCGCCGCCGGTGGGACGCTTGCACAGAGATCCCGACTGGTTGAGGGAGGCGAGCACAGGCCCCAGCTCCCCCGGCACTCCCCCCAGCACGCCCTCTCCCAGGGTGCTGCGCCGCTGCTGCGCCATCAGCGCCAGTCACAACAACCTGGTTCACCCGCCTGCGCCCCCCGTCCCGCCCCGGCACAATTCGAGCCCTCAGTTACCAAAACTGCCGCCAAAGACTTACAAAAGGGAGCTCTCCCACCCTCCTTTGCACAGACTGTCTTTGCTAGAAAACGCAGAAACTCCTCAATGACCTTAGCCATAGTAGTCATTGACACTGGAATAGTATTTGTAAAGTTCCTTTTTTTTTATTTATTCAAAAAAGGCAGTGTATTCTAGTACTTTCACAAATTTATGCTCTTAAAAGTGCTGCTGATCAAAAAAAAAAAAAGTTTAAATTGGAAAAATAAGACTACACACACTCTAGCCTGCGTCTGTTGGACAGCATTACCCTCAGGTGATCAGCAGCACTGCCTTGTTCACGTCCTCAGTGCCGACAGTTACGCCAGTATACAAAATGTATTTTTTGCACTGTAAACTACACTAAATGAATTTAAACTGACATCATTTAGTTGCACTGAGCCAAAAAAAGGTGCGTCTGTGGAATTTTTTCAAATTTGAGCACTAGTGGCCTTTTTTTTTTAATTAAAAAAAGAAAAAAAAAAGAACAACGGGATGATTACACAAGCCGAGGATATACAGTGTTACCGATTTTAAACCTCCGGCCACTCGCATTCTAACTTTGTGTAAGCTTGGAGGTTCGTGAGTGACAGCTACTGTTCTCGAATATTTTAATGCCGCGTCTTAATTGCCATTGATTTGCTGCTGAAGACAAAAAAGAAAAATAGGTTGAAATCTAAATACCAAAATATTCAGTGGGTTGTGGTTATTTTGAGAAAGGATGGACGAGGACTGCCTGTCTGGGGGATTGGAAAGGATCCCTAGTACTTAGCATGCATCTTGTTCGGATGTGCCTTTTTGTTTTGGTAGGCAAAGGTGTCTTAAGCTAAAGAGTTGTCTACTGTTCTGGAGAACAAAGCTATATGCCATGTATGTACAATTGTTTATATTGTATATTTACAGATAACGCTAATAACCTGTATAAATTTAAGTGACTTGAGGCCTATAATACAGCCTGCTACTCTTGCAATCTTCTACGGTCAGAAGTGTTTCCTCTGGCTTAGGAACAGTCTTGCCTTCCAAACCTAATACCTTTCTTTAGATCTCACTTAACTTAATCGTGAATCCATTTTGGAAATTGGTAGCATTTAAACCAGCAAACACTTAAAGCTTTATTAAACTTTTTAAACTGATCAGTGAATGGAACTTTTATTTGCCAGTTGAACTACTTGTTTGAACTGGTGTGAGAGTGGGTCTGTTTTACTGGTAGTACTGTAGCAGCATTTATGAAGTGGCCAGAAGCCACATTTTATTTACTGGTCTGTGGCCTTTTACTGTGCTTTGTATCAGAGTTCTTAACAAGATTAATAAATCACCCCAGTCTTAATTTTTAAGAGCTTGAGCAGTGCGTGTTCCTTGTGAGGACAAGGTTGGGAATTGGATTTACCGAGTCTTTGGCAATACAAAATGCCCCGGTTTTCCAGCTGTGGTTGTCCTTCGGTCTGCAGCTGGGCCTGAGACGCGGCAGCTCCCCGGGAGCCGGACCCTTCCCTCCACCTACTCGCCCATCGGATGCCTCGGCCCCTCTAGCTGGAGAAGTGGTTTTTCTGGCTCCTGGCTGGAGGAAGAGGACTTGCAGCAGCTCAGCCTTCCAAGTCACACTCTTGGCTTTTCTCCAGCCTGCCTATATTGCTCCCACCGTCTCGGCATTCCCTCTGGAAAAGGAGAGGAGATAAGCCTGGGGAGGGGTGCTCATTTTCTTTTTCTGGGAAGCTTCATCGTGCCATCTGTCTCTTGGATGTTCTCCTACTGCCCGTCCCCTGGATGCTCCTTTCCTGAGGAAGAGGAGAGGGGTGGAGTCTGTCTCAGAGCTGTCACCCTGAGGGCCGTTTGGGCAAGGAGCAGAACGCACTTTATAAAGGAGAGCTGCTTCATTTTGCAAAAATAACATTCAACAAGTCCCAAACCTGAGATGCATGAACTGGGAGGGCAGGAGGAGGACAATGCCTTGATGATGGTTTTTCCTCTGCAGTAAAAACACAGCTCGTCCTCTTTAAGTTTGGGAAGAACTCTTCTGTTGGTATCTGGCGGTGAAACTGCTCGGTGAAGTACTTCCCTAATGCTCTCTGTAGAAAAGGCAGGCTGTCAGGTTTCACTGTCTCAGTGATCTGCAGAATAAGCTGAACAAGCGAAATTCTTCTATTTAGGTCCTTGTATTAACTCTTTTGAAGTCCCCACCAGCAGCTATTGCTAAAAGATGAATAATATTTGTTCAGACTTCCACATTTTGTGTGTTGTTGAAGGGGAAAAAATCCTCTCCCAAATTTTAGACTATATAAATGTCAGCTTTATACCTTCCTGTACAAGTGCTTAGACCAGACGCATTTTCAATATCCCATATTAAAATATATGATAGCTTTATATTTTGGTCCTGACTCAGCAAAGCCCTTACCAGAGCATTTTAAGCTTAAGCATCTGCTGATGGGTAATGGCTTCCATACGTATCCAAGCACTTCCCTCCATCGAGAGCTTTGTCAGGTTCTGGTTTGTGATGGACTTTGAGGAGAGTTTAAAGTTGTGGAAGCAGGAGTGTACGTTTATTAGAGTTAACCTGGAAATGATGCTGTGCAAGGATGCCGTTCTCTGAACAGCCCTTTTTAGGTGCCAACTTACATTTTGTGTCGACAGCCTACAAAAATACCCGTGCGGCTGTGAAACACTTCCTCCTTTTAACTCTGAAACCTGATTGTGACAGAGGGAATTTGGGCGGCAGTTCCAAATTCCACAGTTGAAGCCAGAGAAAAAGAAATGCATAACTTTCAGTAGGGGCCAGGATGGTTTCATCAGGAAAAAGAGTGATGCAGTTCAAGTCTCGAGCCCAGGTCATGGTTCTCCGTTAGGTTAACACGGACAGAGGCTGGCATTCCTGCAAGAGCCTCTCGCTGCTGTCTGGGGATGTCCTGGGCAGCAAAGATGCATGAAACATTACTGCTACCTTTACAGGGCCAGCTCTGGAGTTAACCTGAGGTACAGAAACCACAGTCTGATTCAGAAAAGGGGCCTTGCTTGTGGATAACTTACTGCACAATTAAGCTGTCCTCCAAGCATAACAGGAGCTGGAAAATACAAAAAAAACCCAACACGTTCCGAGGCAGGGCAGCAGCAGCGTGAGGAACGGCCGGTACAGAAGGGCACGTTCCCCAAGTAACTATTTGGCCGTGGAAGTGGTCGAAGGCAGGCAGATTCCCACCAGTGCGGTTCGAGGGAATGCCAAGATAGCAATAAATTAATATTTTGGTTACCTCATAATTAGAGGGATAGATAAAAACAGGGAAAAAAAAAAAAGGGGGGAAAAATGTGAAATTGCTGGGTTTGAAGTTGGCTTGTGTGGGGAAAGGCAGATCCCTCAGAAGAGCGCAGATAAACAGATGCAATGTGAAGGCAGTTAGCAGCAGCAGAAACATCTTTAGCTGTTTTCCGTGATCCTATTTTGAGTTATTGAGTTTTAGCGTTTCCCCCTGCTCTGGAGCTGGACTAACTTCTTTGGGTGCTATGATTTGGTTATAGCAGATCAAAAACAAGAAAGGAAAAAAAAAAGCAAACATCTTTTGTTTCTTCTTTTTTTCCAGATTTACTCCAATTTTCAAAAACACTCCACAAGTCTGAATATACCATTCAGAATCCCTAGCAAATGCAGTAACTCCTCCCTGGGGAAGGGAGTGAGCGTTAGTAAGAAATGCAAGGAAATAAAGTAATAAAAACTGTCTTCCACGTGTCCAAGGAAAAAAATCAAAAGCCTTTGCACTTAAAAATGTTGATGCACGGTCAACTCCTATTCGGCTGCTTTTTTAAAACCTTTCTGCAAGTTTAAATGGTGGCTGAGGGTCTCCAAGGCCCATGATTTTTAGCAATCTTGTGGCTTTCAGTAGGACTGCACGTCCCCAGCGCTTACAGGCTGCCCTGAGTAACGCGTGAAGCAGATTTTGAATCGCTGCGTGTTCATTTTCAGCCGGTTCACGCGTGGAAAATTTTTCTTTGCGGCTGTCTCTCCTCCGGCTGGTGTTTAATGTCTTCTGTAGCCTGATGGGCTAAACCAGGAAGGCCTGACATACCGCCTGCGGCCTCCCCAGGGGGATCTCCCACCTCTGAGGGAGGCCCGACTTGTGGCAAGCGTGCGCACGGCTGCAGTAGCCCGACGGGCGATGGCTGCCTGCGTTCTCTCCTGCGACAACCAGGCCGGTTAACGCAGCAGCTTTACGTCCGCTCCTCTGCTGCCAGCAAGCACTAAACACGAGTAAAACTACGTTTTTCTGTCAAGCAAGGGTAGCCCAGAATATGCTTTCATGTAATTAACAGGCAACTTACAGGAGAGTTGGCGAGGAGGGGCAGGGAGCGGTTTACACGGAACGGCTTCCTAGGGGATTTGGGCTACTTCAGGGGAGAGGCTGGCACCCCGGAGGGACGGCGGCACCGGTAGGGAGCGAGGCCGGGCCGCCCCAGGGCACAGCTGAGGCGAGGAGGCGCGAACGACCGCCATTTCCCCTCAGCGGGGCGGCGCCGGGAGGAGGAGCCGCGCCGCCTCCCTGCGGCGGCCATGGCGGGCTTCGTGCGGGAGCTGGAGCGGCGGGGCGGGCCGGCGCTGCGGCTGGAGCAGCGGGCGGCGGGCGGCGTGGGCTGCGTGGTGTGGGACGCCGCGCTGGTGCTCGCTAAATTCCTGGAGACCGGCGCTTGTCCCCTCGCCCGCCGCGACGTCCTCGAGTTGGGCGCCGGCACCGGTGCCGTCGGCATCATGGCGGCCACGCTGGGGTGAGCGGCTGCGGGCGGCCGGGGCCCCTCCGGAGCCCCCGGGCGAGGGCGAAGCGGGGAGGGCGCTGGCAGCCGGGAAGGGGCAGGTCCCTGCTGCCCGTTTCCCCACCTCTTCTCCCGCTTTATGGCTGTGAAATCTTTCGATTCTCGCAAAACGCCGGTGTTGTGCGCGGGGGCCGGTGGGTTACACGGGTAACCTCCTCTGTGTTCCAGGGCAAACGTGACCGTCACCGACCTCGAGGAGCTGCAGGAGCTGCTGATGGTCAATATAGAGAACAACAAACACCTGGTGACGGGGTCAGTCCGAGCCAAGGTACTGAAATGGTTTGTATGCTCCTTTACTGCTCCTGTTCGGCTTTAACGCGGCTTCTGCTCTCGCTTGCTTGAATTGCCACAGGTCCTTGACAGCGCTGCTGCGACGGGGAAGCTCGATGCCAGAGCGTAGGAGTTACCTTTATGCTCAGTCCTTTACTGCTGCGTCTTGTGTAAAACCGACGTTTGTTTTTGCTGGATCTGAAGCTTGGTTTCACCTCTTTTTTTGCTTCTTTTTAGGGGTGAAGATGTAACAGAATTTCAGCCTCCCCCCGATTACATACTAATGGCTGATTGCATTTACTATGAGGAGGTAAATGAGGACTTTGCAAAACCCCTATAGAAAGCTTCCTCGGGAAGGGTGTGGGTTCAGGGTGAGCAGTGTTCAAATAAATATTGTGCTTGCACCTTGGTCCCCGTAGTTTAGAGGAATATGTAGAACAGGACTGGAAGAGGCATTTTTAACAGATTCAAGGCTATTTGAGATTCAACCAGAGACTTTTTTAATGTTTAAAAAAACCCAAACTTTATATTTGTGCTTCCCCTCCCCTTTTTTTTTTTTTTTTTTTTTTTTTACATTGGGAAGGAGGTGTGAAGCAAAACATTGTGACTGATAGCTGTGAACTGTTTAATGCATTGGTAAATGAAATTTAATAGTGCCACATCTGCACCGTTTGGGTTCTCCTCACGCTTCCCTTGGGAAGGCAAAAGGAGAAATCATGCTCCAGCGAAGTAGTGGTTGTAGTCTGCCCCATCTCTTGAGCTCTGTAGGATGTGCACAGAGAGCTAACAGAAGTTGCAAGAACAGGGAGATGACCTGACGAACGCCACGTCCCGCTGCCCTTTCGGCGGTCTTACCAGCCCCTTGCATTGGCTCCCTGCACGTTGGTCCTGTTTCCATACGTAGTGGTCTGGATCTGAGCCGTGTTCCAAGAATGGTTGAGAAAACTCTCACTTTTGAAACGTGACAAGAAATAGTCGTTGTTGTGTGCCTCAAGGAAATGCCTGCTCAGCAGCGTGGGATGGTTTGGCTTTGGTGCTAGTTCAGTTTTCTTGGTCAGTCTGTGAAACTCTTCTCCTCAGCAGTCTCCCTTTCTCCTCTGCTTTCCAGCTTGCCCCCATGTTCTTTTTGTCCCAGTTAAAGTACTAAAAATAACTCCCTGAAAAGCAAAACTGGAAAGTTCTCTCTTGGGTGAAGACTTTGTCGAGTTAGAGGGTATTGTACCAGTGAAATGAACTTGAAATCTAAGTGGGAAATACTTAACCTCTTTTGGGCAGTCATTAGAACCGCTGCTGAAGACACTGAAAGACCTTACTGGCCCCGATACGTGCGTCTTGTGCTGTTACGAACAGAGGACTATGGGAAAGAATCCTGAAATTGAGAGAAAATACTTTGAGGTAAGTGTTTTTAACGTGTGCTTTTTGAACTCTAGGAAAGTAGCTTGGATACAGGAGGTGTTTGTATTGCATCGGCTGAACATCAACAGCAGTTGCCACATGTACAAATTCAGGTGACCGCACAAAGTAGAGTTTGTAGCAGGAGAAGCACCTTTGTCTTTAGATGGGGCAGAAAATTTGGATGGTGACTCTTGAAGTTATTGTCCAGCCTGGTAGTAGAGACTTTCTGGATACTTACGGAGCTTGCTTTCCCTCAAAAGGTCAAACTAACCTTTCGTGCCTTACTAATCTTAGCTGTATTGATGCTTTTAATCCGCGCAGCCAGACTTGCATAGGTTGTTAAAAGCTCCTCTGGCTTGTGTTACCTTCCAGATTTGCAAAAGGGCCACCGTAAGCGAGGCAATACCTGTCAAAATCAAAACAATCCTTTTTGTATGAGCAAGTCAATTAGCAGTCGGTTGCTGCCTTCTTTCTGCAGCGGTTATCTCGATGTTACCAGAGGTTAGTGGGAGGACTAAAAATTAGTCTGGTGAAAATCTGTTTTCTTTGAGCGTGTTCCATTGAAAGCAGAGGGACAATACAGGTAAAGTTTTCCAGAGTGGCTCGGGAACTCAAGACTCTGCTAAGTGATACAGCTGCTTTTGCAAAAACTTCCCCCCTCTACTGACAGAGCATTAATAGGTGATGTAATTAGATAGCCCAGCTGCGTCTTCTGTGCAGGTAAAGAAAAGGAAGACGGGTAGCAGCAGAATCCCTCCCAAGGCTGCGGGGACGACGGTCAGTGCAGGATTTAACTCTGCACCTGCGAAGGCTGCTGAAAAGCAGCCCTTGCGCAGGAGTACGGGATCATACGTAATAACAATACTACAAAAAAGGGGCAGGGCAAGAATTCCAGGGCGATTCGTACGTGTTAATAAAAGCACCTCTTTGATAATTAGCCATGCCTTGAACTCTTGTGGGGACCTGGCTGTGAGGAGGGCTGCTATAATTATGATCAGCTCTGATGAGGTGCCACTCCCACAATAAATACAATAGGCGTAGGTGTTTCTGGAGGATTTCTGCTTTCTTGTAATTTATTTCCTTCCTTAGCTTGCCAAGGTTCTGCCAAGTTAATCTTCTGAGCACGTTGCAGAGGCGATGCTGGGGGTTTTTTTCGCCTTTTTTCCCCCTCCAGTTGAGAAGGTTGGCAGACAGAGGCAGGTGCTGTGGTTTGGCTTAGCGCTTCGGAGATTGGAGGAAGCAAAACGTTGTCTCACAAGCTTTTAGGTTTTTCTTAAATGTTGTAAGATGTCTGTAGCTTCGAATTGGCAGAGGAGCAGTTAAATCAAGGGTGAATGTGCTGCACGGGGGGGCGAATAGCTTGCATGTTTGTAGAGGCCTTTGCTGGAATGGTCTGAGCGTGGCGATTGCAGCCTCCCGAGGCTTCTTGCCCTCCTGTGGGTATATGGTGGGACCTTTTCTCTGCTTGGTTCAGAAGGGCAGTCGGTGTCACTTGAACTGTTTTGTGTGTTCTCTGATAACCAGCTGCTTCAGGTGGACTTTGAGCTGGAAAAAATTCCCCTGGATAAGCACGATGAGGAGTATCGCAGCGAAGACATTCATATCGTGAACATCCACAGGAAACAAACGGTAGGTTAATTGAACTGGCGCGGCGAACGCTGCCAGGAATTCGCAGCGCTGCTGTTTACTTGGCCTAGTGTGAGCGTTCCAGGGGTGAAGCTCCAGACTGGCTGTGAAATACCGTTAGGGACCCTGCGAAGCTGCAGAGCAGAACCGTCCCGGTACAAAGGAGCGCCTTTGTTCCCAAAGCCAGCGCTCTGCCAGGTGCCAGCCTTTGTCTTCAGCAGGACCGTCCTCGAGCTGCACGCTGACTTGCTCTTCTGCTTCCGCACTGTAGTGCAGTGGGATCTCAAAACTGGAGTTTTGAGGCACCAAAGTAATAAAACCGATATGCCCACTGCTGCTGTAGCACGGTGTGCTCTGCTGGGCAGCCCTCTCCCCAAACCCACTCTCTAGAGGGGGTGCTTAGCGCCTGTCAGGGTTGGCTGGATCTTTTTTTGGTGAATTGATGGAGCAGAAAGTTATGCATGAAGAAAATATTTTGCATATTGTGCTGACACAACATGCGGGTCCGGTGCTTAAACAAAAACGAGCCGCTTAAAAAATCCGTACCTTTTTTTTTTTTAAATCTCTTTACAGACTTTTCCATCGTGAGATCTTTGACCACAGTATCTGTCCTCTGGCAGCCCATAGAGCTCTGGAGAAGAAGGAGAGAGTATAGAATAACCCCACAAAGGGACTGTCTCCAGTGTGGTTTGTGACTCATCTACAGAATGGCTTCTCGATGGTGGACTTGGCGTGAGGCACCAGAAGAAGTGGGCTCGCTAGACCGGATCCACGGACAGCGCCTTCCAGGCGGGCTGCTGGGAGCTGTCGGTGTCTGCGGGCTGAGGCAGAGGAGGGCAGAAAACGGCGGCAGAGTTTCCCCCAGAGCAGCGCTGGGCGCCTGTTCTGGGTTCCGCTGCTGGGCAGCCGCTCCTGGGAGCAGCGGGCGGCTCGCCGAGGGCTCACAGAGCGGCTCCGGGGGCACCGCGCCGAAGGCTCTGTGAGGTGAAAACTCTGCGAGTGGGCTCACACGGCCCCACATAGCCGGTGAATAAAACTTCTGCATTTGAGGTGGGCCTCGCATGGTGAGGGTTTGGGTTTTTTTTTCCCAGCCTGTGGTTTCTGTCTCACTCCTGCGTCGCGGAGGTCCTGGGCGTCTCCTTCCCGGCGCAGGGCGTCCTGGCGGTGGGTGCTGTACAGATACAGCACGCACACGGTCCCTGCGGCTGCGCGAAATTGTTCTTTTATTTCCACCTGCGCTTTTCCGGTATAAGGATCTGCGGCGTTAGTTTGTCACCTTCAGTTGATTCTGGTGAGCCGGTCTGTTGTTGCTGCTGATATTCCTCACCAAGCTGCCTCCTGTTGTCGAGCAGCGATGGCTTTGAGATGCAATTTCAAAGGAAATCTCACCTCTGCTCTGTAGTGGAAGCGGCTGTGGCTGCCTGCGTCATCCCGCAGCCCCGACTGCACTGCGTGCTTTGAAAGTAGGTCTGCTGCCGGAGAGGCGCTGCTCTGCGTGAATTACGACAGCCCGCTCCCCGAGCCGCTCCCGTTCACAGCAGGAGTGGTCCCTGCTTCAGAAACCTGCACATTTAAGCTAAATTGGCTGAGTTTCTTCAAAACCTCAGCTGTCGGTTTTGGAGGGAGCCCTGCTCGCCGGCACCCAGGCGCTTTCCGGGCCTGCCCTGAGCCCAGGCTCCCCTTATCTCCAGTCAGAGCCTTCCTTCACACTTCATAAAACGCTGCCCCGGCTTGCAGAGCACAACAGCGATGATTAGCGAACGCATGGCAAAGCGAGAATGTAATTTGTCGTAACCTCACACGCTATTTGTTAACTCGTTAGGAAAAGAGTTCCTTAATTAACCGGTGGCCTGCAGGAAGGTATTTACTGGTGTGCGTACGCCAGCGTGACTTCCCCGGTGGAAACTCTTGTTCGGCGGAGCTGTCCGGAGGCGCGCTGGAGGGACGGGGCGAGAGCTGTGCCGCTTTCTGGTAGCGTCTCCCTGCCGACGCAGCCTCTTCGCTGACCGCAGGCCCCCGCGGAGGCGGGGAGCGGTGTTTCTCTGGGGTTTGGTGCCACCAGAATAATTGTATTTTATCTACGGGGTGTGCAATTTCAGCACTTCCTTTTGTACACGGGCTCGGATTCTCTTTCAGAAGAAAAAAAGGGAGGAAGTTGTGCTTTTCTCTTCCCTGCTGGCTGCTCCTCCGCGCCCTCAGCTCCCCGCCTGCAGTGTTCACGTTGTGAATGTCGTCGGGCGAGAGGGACCCTGGGGGGGGCCGGGTCCCGTCACCCCCCGCGCCGCCGCCGGCTGCGCCCGCTGCGAGGGGGGATGTCAGACCCAACCGCTTCTGCGGCCGCCGCTCGGCCGCTGCGAAGAGGAAACCGCCGCTAACCAGGGCAGCGGGGAGAGGGCGTCATGTGCGCGGCGGCTGCCGCCTCTCTGTGTCTTGTCCCTGGAGCCACCAGATGAAACGGCTGCTTTTTTTGGTGGGGAGGAAAAGGGCTTTTGGAAAGGGGGTTCGGATCCTCCTGCGGGGGCCGAGCTCTGCGGTGGGGTGGAGGGCGGGTGGCTGCCATGGCGTGGGGATTGTGGCTCTGAACTGGGGGCAGGCGTGGGGCCCCCGTGGCAAACGGGGCGTGAGGGAGACGCTGGTCCTGCTGCTTGCTGGCCTCGCCGCTCCCTCACCCATCCCGTTTGTCCCCGTTGGCTTTTTGTCCTGGCTCTGTCCCCTCGGGGAGGGCGCGTGTCGGCGCCGCTCCCGTAAACAGGGGGCCCGCTTGGCGAGGTTTGGCCGTGGCGAGGTGCCTGGGGCACTCCTGAGAACAGCTCCCGTCCCTGCCAACGCTGTACCGGCCCAAATCCGCCCCGGCGCTCTCCGCATGGGAGAGCTCATCCCTCCCCTGGCTCCGACGGGTGCGTGGCTGCCTCCGAGCTGGCTGCAGCGGGAGCCGGCAGCACCGAAGCTGCAGTGTCCGAGCCGGGTGCCCATCCTCTGCGTCGCCTTGCCAAAATCTGAGTACACCCCCACAGGAGAGAGCAGCCAACCTCCCCGCGCCACAGCTGCAGGAGCCGGTTTGGTGCCGCTGGTCACAGGCCGTGACGTTTGGGAGACAGGGGCGTGTGCCAAACATCACGCTTAAATAACGGATAATTTTCTGGAATAATTTCAGCACCAGCTCGAAGGATGGGAACCGCGCTGTGGGGGTTGCGGGCGCAGAGGTCACGGGTGATTGCCACGGGAGAGCCGTGATGCTCGTGTGCCGGGGCAGCATCGCCTCGCGCTCGGGTCAGACTGCAGCCGTGGTGGCCGTTTTTTCCGGCAGCACCTGCATCTCAGCGGCACCGATGGTGGTGCCGTCGTCCTGTGGTCCCGCTGGGGCTTTGCCGGGCCGCTTACTCTTTGCTGTGACAGCCGGTGCAGCTTTTCACTTCCACTTAGATCGA
Source organism: Nipponia nippon (assembly GCF_047370975.1). Classification (NCBI taxonomy): domain Eukaryota; kingdom Metazoa; phylum Chordata; class Aves; order Pelecaniformes; family Threskiornithidae; genus Nipponia; species Nipponia nippon. Next base: position 29,299,459 of record NW_028262302.1, read on the forward strand.
CGGCGAGGGCGCCTGGATGCGGTCAGGGGTGGAGCCGAGTGTTTAATGCCAGCTCAGCACCAGCCGCGTGAATCGCTGATCGCTTCTTGTCACAATATGAGTCACGACACAGCTCAGAAACCTGTGGGACCTCAGGAGATTCACCCTTGATGCTCTGTGATTATTTTTTTTCTTTGCTAGGAAGAGCACGGGACGCGGAGCCGCTGCCGCGGAGTGTGCCAGTGTCCGGATCCGGCCGTCCGCGAGCGATTCCCGTCTGCCCCCCGGCGCTGCTGCAGAGCCCCTGGGACTGCGTGGGGCCAGGACCCGCGCCCACGCATCCCACGGCGCCGGTGGCTTCGCTTGGGAAAGTCTGTCCTCTGCAGCTGTGTAATCATTTTCTGTGGCATGTAATCCTGGACAAATGGATTTTCATCTTAGAAAATGATACTTCTTGCCTGTGGCATTAAGAGATTGTGTTAGAAAAGGCTTTTTATTATGGCAGCTCTGCTCCTGCTCCCTCTGACTGCAGCGGGTCCTCGCTAAATGGGCAAATGGCTCAGTTAAATGGTGTCTCTGGTTCATTTAGAGGGAGCAGATGCCCCCGCGCCCGCGGCTGATCGCTGCCGTTGTGCCATTTCCTGAGCCTCAGCCGAGGAGCTGCTGCGAACGGCCCAGCGACGCCGTAGCTCGCCCGCTCGGCCACGGGAGATTACCTACGGGGGCTCCCATCGCCGGCCGCGCTTGCCTCCTGCCTCGCAGGGCCCCGAGAGGTGGCCTGTGCCCAGCTGAAGGAGAGAGGTGGTGAGCACAGGATCCCAGTTTGCACCTGCCCTCCTGGGAAAAAAGAAAAAACCAAACAACTAAAACTGTAGCAATTTTGTCTATTTTCTGCAAAAGGGCTGGACAAGGCTCCCTGGGGACTGCGGCAGGCGTGGCACCGGTGGGTGACCGTGATGCTGGCAGGGAGGGTGCGGATAGCAACTGCCGGCCTCGTTAGCGGCATCGTGAGCCCCAGGCGTTTCGCCAGCCTGACCTGGGGGTGCGCGGTGGTGCGGGGATGGGGGTGCACAGTGGCACAGGGATGGGGGTGCTCGGTGGTGCAGGGATGGGGTGCGTGGTGGCACAGGGATGGGGGTGCTCCTCGGTGGCGGCAGCCGCTGAGCAGTGCCGATGTGGCTCCTTGGCCCGGCGCATGCTGCAGGCGCGGTCCCGCGAGCGCGTGGGCGGGAGGGGAGGGCTTCATCAGCGCCGGGCACTTCTGTGGCCTCCAGCATGTGGGATGCAGGGAGCGGGATCGCAGCCTTCGCCTCCCGCCCCCTCCTGAAACAGCGTCGGTTCAATCTGCCGAGGGCTTGCTGCCGGCGCAGTGCCCTGCCTTCCCTGGGGCCGGGAAGCCACGGGACCTGCATCTTGTGATCCAGCAGTTATCACCTTTCACATCCTGAAACAAAAAAAGAAAGTTCGTTTTCCGCTGCCGAGCAAACGATGAGGGTTTTTTTGCAACAAGGAGGCCGGCGAGTGCCTGCTCCTACGCTGGTGAGCAACCGCAGCCGTAGTTTTCAGCTGTGAGTACGGGTGTTTGGGTGCTCCCAGCCCTGGGGAGGTGCAGGTGGTCCATGCTGGTGTCCCCGTTCGGTGGCCTCCTTTGAGGATCTCCTTCTCTTCCCAGCCGCTGTCCTGTGGGAAGGGGAAGGAAGATGCCAATGAGCAGAGAAGGCTGTGGCTGTAGTTCTGGCAAATGTTTTTCGGCCTTCGGAGACATTTCTGGAGGATGCTTCTCCTTGAGAGGGATGGCCGAGTCCACCCCAGGTTTGCTGTGGAAGGTTTCTCCCATCGCTGGGTGCTGTGGGACCTGCATGGTCCTGTTAACATCACCTCTGTCTTCGCTCCTGTAATTAATGTGGGCCAATTATTTCTGCCCTCGCGAGCTCCCACCTGGGACGTGGGGGCAGCCGAGGGCTTGTCGGGGTGACTCGGAGCGGGTGCCGATACAGGGCTCCTGCTTTGGCTTGGGTATGTTTTTATTCCTCTTGCACTTCTGGGTTCGGTCTGCTGTTTGTTTTTTTTTTTAAAAAGGAAAAGGCTGCGTAAGGGAGAAGACAGCAGTGGGCGGGAGGGAGGTGGGGACGCCTTGGGGAAGCAGCCGGGCTGGAGACGGCTCTTGCCGAGCTGGGATGTGGTCCCTGGGACCGTGCCAGCACTGGCTGGGAAGTGCGGGCAGCCCCGCGCCGGTGGCCAGTCCGGCTGCCAGCAGGATGGGGAGGACGCGTGGCATGGCCCCCTCCACGCACGCCACCATCAGCTCACCCATTTCCTTCCTCTCGCCACGACCGGGCAGGCAAAAACCACGTTTCTTCCCGCTGCTTCTGCGCCCTGCCCCGGAGGAGGTTTTGCTCACGGCGATGCAGTGCTCAGCGGCCTTGAGGCCCCATCCCGGCACGTCCCCGTCCCGGTGTGTCCCCATCCCTGCTGAGCCCGCGCTTCCCATTGTGCCTGAAATCTCTGACTCATCGGTCTCGTGGCCGGCAGCCGGGGCCGAGCTGCTCCACTCCGGTGCAATCCCCGGCGTGTGGCGGGGCAGCCACCTCCTCTGCGGCTCACCGGTGTTTCTGTTCCCCTCCGCGGCAAGGCAGGAATCAGCTGCTTCTCCTCCCGCTCTGACCAGCCTCCGAAGCCCGGCCCTCCTTCGGCTCAGCTTCGGCTGAATCCCGGCCTGAGGGCCCTGGTGCAGGCGTTTAATCTGCCTCTGGTTAGGACCTGGGCTGCCCTGAGGGGAAAAACGTGCCGTTGTGTCCCTGACGGGGATGGAGATGACCCCGGGTGGGCTGGCTGCTCCCCAGCTCGCTGTATGCATGCTTGCCTGCTTGCTGGGACCAGTTTTCATGCCTAGGGTGATGCACGGACCTTTTCCCAGTGTGGGCTCCAGGAATCCAGTATGAAGCCACAGGTGAAGTCGTTAGTGGCAGGTTTCGGCACATGCTTTGGCAGCAGCCGCACGTTTTGCTCCCCCTGTACAGGCTGGCAATGCGGGCTCGACCCGGTCACCGTGCGGTGGCCTCCAAGGGCCAGTGAGGCCATGCAGAGGCACGATGTCCCGACATCCCTGCAGATTCCTGAGCTCCAGCCACCCTTGCTGAGTGCAGGATCCTATAAGATGCCTTAAAAATAAAACAGAAAAATAACCTGGCATGTGCTGCACTGAGCATCGCCCTGAAAAGAAACTCACGGGTGGAAGGAAAGCCTTCGTGCCCAGCGGGGCATCCCGGGAGCAGCTTTGGGCTCTCCCTCCCACTGACACTGGCTCATCCGCTGCTCCCAAAGCAGGGCAGAGTCCGAGCTCGTGAGCGAGACGCCATCAGGCAGAGGTAAATCTGGCAGCCGGGTGTGCGGCAGGGAGGAAGAAGCTCCCAAAAGCCGCGTTTGGGGAAGCAGCACATCCCTGCACACCCATGCCTTCGGGCTGCCTCCATCCCCTTCCCTCTGCCCCCAAAACCCTCGTTGCTGTGACATCCATGGCGGAAAGCACAGCTCAGCTGTCCCCCGGCTGCTGCTTCACCGTGCCAAGCATGGTCAGGTGCTAAATCCAACGTGGCTGCTTTTTGGAGAGTGCATCACTTTTTGGGGATGTGCGTCATTTTGGGGGGGAGTGCACTGTTTTGGGGAGAGCACCCAGGGTTCAGGGGTTGCTTCCCCACCTTGGTTCACAGCCTTTTCCACCGCACACAGGACCTGGGGTCCTCCAAGGCCTGCGGCACGAGAAGAAGCCGAGTGGGATGGGGCAGGCAGGCGTTGTGAGCCCCTGTGGGAGCTGGCAGGTCCCCACGGGAGCCGGGAGGGCCCCGCCGCCCCGGCCCCGCCACCCACGCCGTGGCTGAGTCACTCCAGGTTCGGTGCATCCTGCCCCGGCGCACGCAGGAGCTCCCCGGAGCTGTTTCGCACCCACCGCCCCGTTTCCTTGGCCAGCCCGATTTAGGTGCCCAATCTCCTTTTGATTTGAATGCAAAGAAAGAGTTAAGCAACCACAGGCTCGTGTGGATTTGGGCCAGATATTTAAAGATCCACGGCTGGGAAAGGAAAGGGGAGGTGTGATACTCTCCAAACGCTCTCCGCAAACACCTCGGAGGCTCCCACTGCCGGCGCCGTCCCCATGCTCCCGGCAGCGGCTGGTGAGGGAGAGGCAGAAAATGCCTTTCTCCTATTTTTAGCTCTTCGGCGGTGTCATTAGAATAATCTGGGATTGGAAAATGTTGCTGTGCAAAATTGCCTGGCAAGGCAAAACTCAAAATGTAGTGGTCTGGGATGCTGCAGGGTGAAGGTGGTGGGGATGGAGAGGAAACACGTGGCCGTGGTCAGACCCGTGCTGCCCGGGGAGCGCGGGTGGCGACGGGGATGAGCCACACCGAAGTGACACAGAGCGATTTAATAGACACGTCCTTAATAACATCCCAGGAGAGGGGGGTTTAAATAGAGACGAGTTGCCTTCCAGGGCAGGTTATCCAGGCTAGCGGGACATGCTCAGCCCTGTGCCAGCGCTGGGGACACTTTTGCAGCCTTGTCAGAGATGCCACCAGGCCCCTCGCCCTTTCCATGATGACGTCCCCTTCGTGCAGCCCTTGCAAATGCCCCTCTGGAGCCCAGCGTGCCGGGAATAAAATAAATCATGAAGGGCTGAGCGTTATATGAAGAGCTGAGCTAAACGGGGGAGCTCAACAAACGTCAGCAAATGTCCCCCCGCTGAACTGGGACCGAAACGGTAGAAATTACCCCCAGAAATCACACCCCTGTGAGCCGGGGCTGGTGCAGGAGCCCTGGCCCCAGGCACCGCGCCGGCTGGCAGCAACCCCCTGCCCCGCACGGGACTCCTGCCCTCGTCCTCCTTTGCCCCTTGGTCAACTTGGCAAAGTCCAAAGCTAAACATTAGCTCAGGCCTTGGAGCAGCTGCCGATGGCCGACGCACCGCCCTCAGCCGTCCCCTGGCCAGGTCAAACCTCATCCCCTTGGACTCAGCCTCCACCTCCCCGCATTTCTCCACTTGATTTAAGGTGCTGCCTGGCACTTCTGCGGCCGCCCAAGGCCAACCATCATTTATCCACCTTTTCCCCCGGTCTATGCCCGGAAAGGCAGCGTCTCCCCGGCGGCACGTCCCTGGTGGTCCCAGCAACCCCCTTCCCAGCGCCACGCTGCCTTTGCACCCTCCAGTTCCCCTTGCGCTGCCCCTCCTTTCTGTCCCACGAGCTTTGGCCGTCCCAAAAATATCTGATTTCACGTCCCGATCTTGCAGCTCGAGTTCATCCACGTTGCTGCCCCAGCAAAGGCTGCAAATACAAACATTTGGGCTGTTTATTTGGCTGCACCCTGTTCCTGGCGGGGGTTTGTTGGGGCCATCCTGCATTTGCGGTACCTCCATCACGAGCCTTTTTTTTTGCAAATCAGATCGTGGGAAAAGCCGTCGGCGGCCTTGGGAGCGCGGCCGGGTCGGAGAGCATCCTTCCTGCCCCCAGCCGTCCCCCGTACCGGGTCGGAGGAGGACCAGAGCATCTTCCTCTGCATCCAGACATGTGAAGGAGCTCGGAGGCTCGTGGCAAACCCCGTGCATACAGCTATCAGGTCTTGGAGGCTGAGTCAGACCCGCATGGGTGTGATGGCTGCCATACCGCTGCTGTTTGGAGTGACGCCTTGGAAGCCGGTGCCGCTGCCAAGCCAACAGGGAAAATGGGAAAAAAGAGTCACCCCAAGCAGAGCAGCGGCCACGAGTCCCAGACCACCTCCCCTGCCTCACACCAGGGGCTGCTCCTTGCCCGGGCGCACCTCCCGCCTATCAGAAGGTCCTTTTTGGGGGGAATAAACCCCACTAAAGGGCAGGGATGGCTCCTCTCCAGTCCCTGCAGTGCCACCCCGCAGCACCCGTCCCCGAGGGACCCTGCGGAGGGTCCCCACGCGCCGCGGCCGCGTTGCCAGCTCTGTTTGAACACCCGCCGGGCCGGGAGGGCGGAGCGCGATCCTTGCACGGTTAATTGGATTTGGCCGCTGCGACAGAAGGGCCGGGGATTAGGGCGCAGGGGAGGAATTACTGGTGGGGGTGGGAGCTGCCCTCGGGGTCTTTTGTCCCGGGGGATTATTGGTGGGGGCTGACGGACGGGGTTCAATGTTGTGTTCAGGACAGTCATCGTAATCACTTGTCACAGCGTCGCGGGCGGCCCTTGGGGACGGGCGCGGGGGGCCACGGGGTTCACCCCCTCCACGGACAATCCTCCGGGCTCCGCTCGGGCTGAGGGCTCAGTGCCAGGGATGAAGGATGCTCTGGGCACCTTTGCACGAGTGAGGCTGCTCCGTCCGCCACCAAGCGATGGGAAGGGGGCCGTGTCCCCCCCATGCACTGCCCAAACGGAGCGGCAGCTCCTGACACCCACTGAATAGCCACTAGCAAACGATGGAGCCGTCCTTTCCCAGCGATGTCCTTCGGTATTTAATAGCAGCCAGACATATCCTCTGTGCAGCCCTTTTTGAGCCTGTTTAGCTGCTGGCGTTGCCCAACCTGGGGCTGGGGGTCTCTAAAGCAAGTGGGGACCCTGAGACAAACCAGCGGGGTGAGCAGCTCTCAGGGAGGGGCTGTGTTTTTTACTCCCATTTCTTGCTGGCAAAGAGCACCTCGGAGCTTCCCAGTGGGGGCAAACACCAAAAATGCCCCATAAAGGGAAAGAGGGGGAGATGAGCTCCCTGAATCCTCCAGGCACTGGCCGTCCTGCTGCTGAGCTTGCAGGGCTGCTCCCTGCAGCGGGAACCTATCAGGGCAACCAACCTGGGGACACACAGCGTCCCGGACCCAGGGGCACCTCATTTCTGTTAAAATAACCCAAAAAAACCCTCCAAACCAAATGGCTGCTGCGGTTTTTGGTGAATGGCATGGATAAGCCCCCCCGAAGCCGTGCCGAAGGGAGGGGGCTGCACGTGGCTGCCCGTCGTTAACGGCAGCTCTTTCGTTTCCTCTTGAGCAAGGCGAGAGCTTTGCTCCGCCGCCGGCGCCGGATGAGATAAACTCGCCCGAGGAAAGCAAACACCCTGAGCCATGGCATGGGGGGCCTTTTGGAGTTTGCCATGGAGGGGGGAGACGATGGGCAGCCGCCTGTCCCCCCACCCAGGGCACATCCCTCAGCGGGAGCGTGGCAGTGCCGGCACTTGGGATTTTGGGCAGTGCCAGGCTTGGGGAGGACACGGGCTCCATTCCAGGTCAGCCGGGAGCTGATAAACCAGCCGGAGCGCGGCGGCTGGGACGAGCACGGCCGCTCCTCCGGGAAACTGAAATGCAGGAGGAGCTGGTGGAGCCGAGAATGCGATGTAGGGTGGCAGCTGGAAGTCACCAAGTCACCTCCCTGCTCCGAGGCTGGCTGGGGCCACCCGGGGTGGCCCCTGAAAGGAAGCATCAGTCAGGCAAATGCAAGGTGTTGTGGCAGTGGCGGGGAATCCCGGGGGCAAATCCCAGGGACTCAGCGGTGCTGCGGGAGCCAGGTCAGACCATGTCGCCGGTCACCCCTTATCTCCACGGGACACTGCTGTTCTCTCCCACCAGGAAGGTCCTCCTGTATTTATTTTGGGAGGCTGGAGAGAGAGCATGGCTCATCTCTGCTGCCACCGTCCCGCTGCCTGGGGTGGCAAAGCTGCTGCCGGCAGGAGCAGCAGCGGCCGCCACATTGACCGTGCAAGACCCAAATTCATCTGGGGGGGCCTGGGGGAGCCGGGGAGCTGCTCGGGACGGCCCGAGCCACGCAGGGCAAGTTCGAGCAGTCTGGGAACAGGTAATACCTGCCGCACCTTATGGTGGGGATTACGGGCGTAGCTGCTGGGGCGTGCACACCACGAGAGCAGCGGCGAGATGGGTAAAACCCTGCGGCCAAGCCCGTGCCTCGCTCCCAGCTGGCTTTAGTCATAAAAAAAAGGAGGATGGGTGGCAGAGGCGGTCGGGGGGAAGCGGAGGTGCCCTTCATACCTGCCGCCGGTTTGCTCCGGGTGCTCGGCAAAGCACGGCATTGCCCTGTGGCCGGCACAGCCCAGGAGCGGTGGCGGAGAGGAGACGCGGGTGCCAGCATGCCCAAGGATGGCCGGGAAGCTTCAAGAAATCTCCTTTTACACCCAAACCCACGGTTCACAGCCAAACCCCAGTGTCAGCTGGGTTTGGCAAAGGCAAGACCGTGATTCACCGGGGGGACAAAACTGGGCTTTCCCATAGGGACTGGGTGTGCACTGGCCGTCAGCGTGGGGTCTGCTTCCAGCCTGACAAATGTCTTTCATCAACAGGTTTTTGACTGTATCAAAACGCGGGCAGGGTTTTACACTGTGGAAAGTGGCGCTTGGCATTCACCGTGCAGGAGTTAATTGGTTTTCTTTATGCTAATTGTGAGGGGAAGTGAAGAATGCCCTTAATTGGAGGGCAAATCAGCCGTGCAGAACGGGCCCGATTTACCAACCCGTGCACAAAAATCCCGGCTCTCACCCTTGCCATAGCAACAGGGAAATGCGGGATATACTGCTCATCCAGCCAAAAAACCACCCGGGATGCCCTCCCCGGGGACATGCGTTACCCTCACCGGCGAGCAGGCCCTCCCTGGACATTCCTGTGGGGAAAATTAAGACTCAAAGCAATATTTGCTGGGGTTTAAATGGCTCTGGGGCGGTTGCAAGGGATGGTTGGCGCTGCCTTGTGCTTAGGAGACCTGATGGGACCCGTCTTGGCTGGAGGCATCTTGTGGAAGTCCCGACACTGAGCTCTGGGAAGGATACTTGGTCCAGGGGAGGGCCAGGTTCACCCCAACTTCTCCCACCCCTCTTCCTGGCATGCCTTAAATCCAGCCAGCCAGATTTAGGCAGGGCACGCCGGGAAGAGGGGTGGGAGAACTGGGTTGCCCTCTGCACCACGAGCCGCGGGAACCGGGATTCAAAACACTTGCTCCGGTTTGCAATCCGACACGCGCCGCTGCGTCCACCGAAGTGATTTATTTTTCCAGCTCTCGCAGCCTCTGGTCGCCCGGCTTTGGGCTGAGCCTATCTCTGGGCTGACAGCGAAGGTCGGGTGGTATTTGGGATGGGGAGGGAGCACGGTGCAGCAAGAAACCCTGGTTTTTTGGCCCTAAACACCAAAAATAGTGGAATAATAAATAATTTTAAAAAACCCCACAACTGTTCTGAAGCAAACTTCTGCACTAATCAGCTGGTTTTGGGGAGAAAAGCTCTTGCTGCCAGCCCTGGGATCCCCTTGCCCACTAAGCCCCCCTCCAGCCAAGCTTCTGCAGAGCCCCCTGTTTTGCAGGGATGGGGAGAGCCCCGTGAGGCTGTCGGCTTCATGATGGGGAGTGAGATTTGGGTGCAGAGAGGGGCTCTGGAGGGACCCTGGGGTTCGCCTCCGCAGCTGCTCCCAGGAGGAATTTAGACGTTTTCTCCTCTTCCACTTCCAACCCCGAACCATCCCTGCCGGGACGGCTGGTTACACAGGTCAGGAAAAGCCGCGTGACTATGAAAATCATATTGAAAAGAGCTGAAACTTAATTAGGTCACATCCTTTAAAAGCAACTTGTGATCTGGCGATGCAAATCACAGCCTGCCTTCCCGCACACACCCGGGCTGGTGAAACCCTCGGCACCGTCAGCCGATCCTTGTGCCAAAACTGGGGTTCGCTCCTGGACTACACGTCTTTCCGCCCACCGTCGCAGCCTGCCCCGGGTACGGGGAGCTTGCAGAGCCACACTGCTGGCATCACTGACCTTGCTTGCTTTCGTTTTAGTTCCACGTTAATGTAAGACGTGCTCGAGAGAGAAAAGAGGGGAAAATGCGGTGGGGGACGAGTGGCAGCAGGGGACGGGGCATCCCAGTGCCTCTGCAGGCTCAGCGGTGGGAAACGGGGGCTTGCTGGCACCCCGTTAAATCTAAGCTCCTTCAGCAATCTCAGCTGAGAAAGGAGAATAACTTTAATTTCCAGCATTGCACACTGAGGCTCTGTCTGGAAAATATGACAGCGCTTAATGAGGAAAGCACGCTGGTGTGATTTCCCTCCGAAGCTGAACAGCTGGGGAAAAAATCAAGAAACCTTGGTATCCCTCCGGTTTGCTGAGAGGTGAAACCCTCCCACGGCTGCGTTTTGGGGTGTCAGCCTGGCTGTGCCTGCAGCGAAGCCAGGCCCCCCCAGCCCAGGGCTGCGGCGGGGACGATGCTCGTTGGCACCGGGGCCAAAGTCAACCATGGGGTGGGTGCCGTCGTTCCCACCAGAGCTTTCCCAAGGAGGCGAACGGGCGCTGTCAGCCTCCCAGGTGTGGGACTTGGGTCAATATTGACCCTCTTGTTAATCTACACCCGCCGCCATCACGTGGGCGCCGTTGATTGAGGAGCGGCGTGATTGCGGGCGCCGATGTTCGCTCTCTGGCTTTGGGGCGCTCAGATTTGACCCCCCTCCCCCCGCAATGGCTCCATGCCGGGGCTGGTCCACGCATTGCAGCACCCTTCTTTTGGGGGAAAACCCAATGTTTTTACATGACGTGCTGTCCAGGAGACTGTACACATGCCAGGTGTAAAACCATGGCAGAGCCCGCTGCTGCCCTCCCTGCGGAGCCCCTTAGGGGCTCTCGGGATCCCCCATATCTCCTGCAGCCTCCGGGATCAAACAACTCTGCACTTCCAACTTTGCAGCCTCTGGAAAACGAAAGGGGAGCCTTCTCCGAGCCCCGCCAGCGGCTTTTCCACCAGATAACCTGTGATCCAGCCTCCTGCAACCCCGCTTCAGATGTATCAGATATTTGCAGACATAAACGTGCTTTTAGATCTTGGTTTGGGAGGAGAAAGCAGGGCCACAGCTATATTGCTTGGCAACAGATTTCCTTCCAAAAAAAAACCCCAAACCCAAGTGTTATATATAATTCAGTGGAAAGGCCTGCAGGCAACGCCCTGCCAATGCTGCCGGGGCAGTCGGAGCTGCGAGAGCTTTGTGGAGGGGATATTTTGGGAAGAAGGGGGCTGGTGCCAGGGAGACAGGGCTGCGGGGGGGGGGGGGGGTTGCTCCCGAGGCTTCACACTCATGTAAAGAAAGGGCAGAAGCACCCAGATCCAGTCCCTGAGTTTCCCACAAACCAAGTGAGGATGGTGTGTCTGCCCAAAAAAATCACCAGACAGCACCAGGAGCCACGTCAGGGCCCCTTTTCCTTGCTGTGACCCCCCCCAGCAGCCATCCAGGGCCTTTAGCTTAAGCAGAAAAGGGGGTGCTGTGGCTTGAGCGTGAAGGTTTTGCCCCGGAGTAAAACACCAGGTCCAAACAGGCGTCACCAGCCTCAGGTTTGGGAAGTCCATGCAGGACCAGGTCAGGCTCTGCAGTCCCGGCTCACGAATGTCCCCATCTCCTCTGGGGTTTTAGCCAGGACCAGCTGCCCTGCAGCCACCGGCAGTGGTTAAGCATCCCAAGAAGGGGATGCTTTCAGCTGGGCACCCATTGAACACCAATGTAGATAAACCTTTGCAATTTATATATATATATATATATATATATATATATAAAACTTTGCAATTTATTTATATATATATACACACGCACACCTTTGCAATTTAAGCTAGCAGCAGTCATCGCGGGTTTTTTTCGCTTTCACTTACAGCGTGCAAAGGCAGAAAGCAGCATTTGGGTGGCTTTCATGTTTGCGTGTTGCTGTCAGTGGGACATTAGGTTGGGCGATGTGAATACAAAAACCAGACGGACGCCCACAGGCAGGAGGGGGTGCAGAAAGGGTCCCCCCGCCGTGGCCCCGCTCGCCTTTCCCAGCCGCTCTCCCCCGGTTTCATTTGTTGCTGCAGGGACTGGGTCGGGGATGCACGGAGACCCGCCGACAGGCTTTTTGGCAAAAGCCATGCTGGTGCTGCTGCACCAGGCTCCAGTGGCCATCTCCAGCAGCGAGACGTGTCGCCACCAGCAGTGCGGAGCAGGGGGCGGGTGAGCTCACCCCCAGCGCGCAGAATTAGATTTAGATCTAAATTAGAGCTACATTTAAAGGCATTTTGCATCCAGTGCCGTGCCTGACCACGGCCCCACGCTCGGCCTGTAGCCAAGTGGAGTGCGTTAGATGTTGGCTCTGCTACAGAAACATCATCCCGCTCTTTTTTCCAAGAGCTCCAAGCTGACAAAGCAGCTGGTGTGGAAAGATGCTCGGGGAGCTCGCGCTGCTGCGCTGGTCCTCCCGCTCCTCCGTCCCAGACGGCATTTTCCAGGCCCATTTTGGTGGGAGGGAGCGGGCAGCACAGATCCCACCAAAGCTGATGGAGAGGTTTTGGACCCGCTGGGGGATGCCGAGCCCCCAGCCTGGTGCTTCTCCTGGAATACGGACCAGAGCCTGCAAGTGAAGGCGCCACGTGCAACCCCCCCCCTCCCAGCACGGGCAGGGGCTTTGCCAGGACAAGCAATGCCAGCACAGCTGTAGTCTGGATTTCCTTGTGTCTTTGGGAGGCAGCTTCACATCTAGCATTAATTGCTCGCTTAATTAACTACCGTCACCCTCTGCACCCTCCCGCGGTGTCTCGCAGGGAGCACTGAATGACATGCTTGTTTGCAGCGCTGGATCACCCAGGGTTTTTTTTCCAACCCCGTTTATTTATTAGCCGGCATTACCTTCCAAGCCAACCGGATTTAATATTTTTGTTCCAGTTGGCAAACATTTTATTGACCGTGGAGAGGCAGAGATCGCTGCCATGCACCCACGGTGCAGGCGGAGAGGCCGAGGTCGGGACGGAGCAGCCCATCGCCTGCCGGATCGACGTCCCAAAGCCAGAGGGAACTGGGGAAGCAGCAACTTGGGCATCATTTTTTCCTCCGTGCTGCTCACGAAAGCCTCGCTGCTGGCACTTAACTTACTCCAGACACACACTGTATATGCACATACATTCCTTGGCCATGCGATCAGACCGGAAAAGATTGCCTTCAGCCTAAGAACCGCAGCGGGAAGGAGGCCGGGGAAAAGCTGTGCGTTAACCGACGCGAGAGCACTGCAGCCTCCAGAAAAGCTGCAGTCAACACTTTTTTTTTTTTTTTCTGGGAGACGCGGTGCTAAAAGAGGAACCGCTGAGGGACATGTGGTTGGAAAGGCCTAGATGGGTGTGGGGGGGAAGCTCTTTTATCTTGGCAAAATCCTCCTTCCTCCCTCTTGCAAATCTCTCTGCAGGAGGACTTTGTGCACCGCGAGGGCCTGCCTTTGCATCGGCAGCCCCTCCCAGGATCCCGCTCCAAGAGGACGCTCAAGATGCCACCCAGCCAGCTTCTCCCACGAGCCTAAGACTTTATTCGTTGCCTCTCCCGCCGCTGACCATCGCGGCTGAGTTGCAAAGCACCGGTGCAGCTTTGGTGCCGCCCAGCCGAAGGGTGGCTGCGAGCACCTCACCCAGCTGGGGCTCGCTCCCTCTCAGGGCCAGGTCAGCAGGGCAATGCCCGAACCATATCCCAGGTCCGAACTGTAACCGGATCCAGGCACCATCCCCGCACTCACACCCCACCACGTATCAGGTGTTTCGGCATGAATGCAGCGAGCTCTGCGCTTTGCTCTGAGCATCATCGGAGCAGGGTCAGATGCTCGGTGCAGGCGCCGGTGCCGGTGGGACCAGGAGCCGCGGCAGGAGCGGGGCCGAGCCCCCAGCCTCCCCCTGGCCGGCGCGGGGCTTTCGCGTTACAACAGCTTCACGTCGGAGCGGTGCTGTGCCGGGGCGTTAAGCGCATCACTCACTCACTGGTGCTGCACCAGCATTTGCATAATTTCAATTATGTTTCCAAAACGGGGAAGAGGCTTTGACAACAACAACTCTGCAGTACCTTGAAAAATCAGAGAAGATGGAAAATTGTCGTCTCGGACCTGATGGCCCTGCAAATGCCTTCCACTGGCGTAAACTCAAAGGTGTCATCGCAGTATGGGAAAGGATGCAGCAATCCAGGTTTTGCTATTGAAACCAATGGACGTAAATGCGTTTGAGGAAGAAAGAGCCTCCCCCAGGCACTGCTCTGCCTCTCTGCCCGGTACCTGTCACCCTCCCGTCCCCACCGCCCTCCGCGCAGCCCCCATCCCCTGCCTCCCCCAGGAGCATCCCAGCCACGCCAGCTTCTGCCTTACCCCATTTTTCTCTTACACCTGGAGGCAAAAGAAAAGCAGAGCTGATGGAGCCGGCTGTGCCCCACCTCCCACCTCCCCGTATCTGCCATCGGTGTGTTGAGACATCGCTGCCTACGAGGAGGGCGCAACAGGATATTTATTCTTCATTAGTCACCTCACCCTCCCTATCTGTCATCTGCAAGCGCCCCGGCTTGAACTGCAGGTTTGTAAGCAGGCTGGTTCGTACCCACGCAGCTGCGGCGCGGCTGTCCCGGCGCTGCCTTTGGTGCCGTGGTGCACATTTTTGGCAACCTGGGGATGCTGGGGAGTTGGCAGATGTTAAACACATCCACAGATCCGATGCCTTAAATAGCAGCTTCTTTTTTTAAAGGCGGTCGCTGGGAGGTGGGTTAGAGCTCAGGAGTAAGCCTGCTTGCCGTAAGCCTCCTCTCCAGACTACGGGAACCGGCAGCAAAATATTCCAGGTCTCGGCGTTAAGCTGCCTGTGGTTCATTAGGAATCCAAGAGAGGAGGAAGCTGCGACCTTCGGAGAAGAGACGTCAGTTCATAAAACCCTCAAGTGTTGGGAAGCTCCAGTTTTTCCGAAGGCCCAAAAGCAGCGCGGCTGCTGAATAATGCATCAGGCTGCCAAGAAGTTGGCAAACACCGGGCGGAACGAGTTAATCCACAGATCCCGCTCAGATGCCAGCACTCCTTCAGCGTCAACGTGATTAACCAGTTTCACTACTTGGAGCGTTTCCGGGAGGACCGGGAGCCACTGGAGCGCGTGAAGGAGGGGAAGGAGAAGCTGCGGAGCCCCTTCTCCCCCACGGCACGGCGGGGCTGGGGGATGCCGCGTGGTAAAGAGGCAACCACGAGCAAAAGCAAGCATAGCGTTGAAGCAAGGGGTTTCAGGAGGCCTCGGTTAAAGGAAACCCATGGGCGGCTTCAAATGAGGTGAAAAGCTGTAGCTCGTCCTCATGGGGAAGATGCATCCCCCTTCGTAAATCATTAATAAGGTCCACGATGGAACCAAAAGTTGGGAAGCTTTGGTACTGTGTTTAAGGGTGTAACTTCCTATCAAGGGGAAAATGCAGAAGAGCGTTTCTTTACTAGGTATCAGCCAAACAGGTAAGGCAGGAGCTGAGATCCTGAGATTGCAGCTGCAAGGCTGCAGACGGCATTACTTCAGGGAGAACATATCACTACCCTGGTCTGAAATATTCCCATCCCTCCCTAAAAAAGGCCAGAAAGCTGCAGCGCAGTGGCCAGAAGCAGCTCTGAGGCAAAAAGGTGCCTTTGCAGCTGCAGGAGCCTGGCAGGAGCAGCCCAGGAGCATCGCCAGCGCCCGGCCAGCAGCGTCCCAGCCCGGCCGACGGCGACCCTGACTCACACGCACCACATACTCAAGATGCTTGGAGGCAAGGGCTGGAGGACTTTGCACTCATTAACTAGTCCAAGGTTGTAAGATGAGCCAGAGCGAGATCCAGGGACAACTCGTTGGCAGCGATTCAATGCCTTCCACAATGCAGCACCGGACGCCAGCGACTTTCACATCGGCCCTCGCTGAGCCTGGCTCATCTTCCAGGTAGCAGGTGTGGGGGGAAGTTTGTCCTGAACCTCGGTATCAGGCAGCAAGAAGAAATCAAGCAGCGTCTGTTCTGCCGCTGCCCCTCGCCTCCCCCTTGAAATGCTTTTATTTTCAGTGCTGACATGAAAACCAGCGCAGTGCAGGTCAACAACCCTTTAGATCGAAAATACGAGTAGCTACGTGATACATAGGATGCAATTTGAACATTTAAACACGATGCAATTTGAACACTTAGACAGACAGACTTGCTTTGGAGGGAAAGGTAGAGCCAAATCACTGCTCTGCTTGCAAAAGCTTCCTCTCTACGGTGAGAAACGGGCGCTGGCTTTGGTTATGGTTGGGGCAGAAGACTGAAAGCCACAAGTACGTGATAGGAAAAGCTTCCCGAAGAGCTGGGTCAGTTCCAGACTAATCCAGCCCCTGTGGGGAAAGGGCGTTCTGGCAGATGTTAAGCTAATGGGATAACTGCACGAGCGCACCTTGGTCCGCTGATGGGCGGCAGCTGGAAGTTAACAGCCACGGGGTTAGCGCTTGCTCCACAACAGCCCCCTCTTTTCAAAAGGAAAATGTAGAACGCTCCTCAGGGCAGAAACAGCAAATATTGACAGCATGAAGACTACGCAACCCCACGTTCCACGCGTACAAAGTCTCCTTCTGAGAAACTATGCCAAGCAAACGTTACTTCCAAGTTAGAAGCTGTCAGCACCGGGACCGGCGTCGGCTCCACCTTGCAGCCGTACCCCGGCGCTGCAAACCCATGCACCTCCCGCCCTTCCTGTCACGAGTTTCTTCTTCGAATACCAGCTTCAAACGAATGCCAGAGGTATTTCGGGGCTGGTGTCGGCCTTGGATGCTTTCCTTCTCTCCGTCCCCAGCAGCGATGTCCCAGGCAGGTGCTGGAGGCTGGCCGCCTCCCCATGATGTACCTTCCTCTGAGGGACCCTCGCAGGCTTGGGGACAAGCATCGCTGCAGCTCAGGCACGTGAAGAGCAATATAGATTTCTCAAATAGTCCTAGTTAAGCCTGGGAAAATGCTTCCCTCGCTCCCGAGGCCTGCCAGCCAGCCCACCCCGTCCGTCCTGCTCTCCGGCAGCTGCAGGGGCCGAAGCCGGAGTAGGACAGCCGAGCGCAACGCGAGCTGCCTTGAGGTCTTTCACTTCCCCCCCGAACCATGAATTAAGAGTGCAACCCCCGTAACACAGCCAAACAACTCTCGCCATGCAACGCGGCATTTTGCTGCAGCTTTCCACAAGTTTTCATCTCCTGCAACGATGAGAGAGAAACCCTCCCCTCCTGCTCCATCGGAAAGAAACTTCGGGATGAAGCCAGCGCCTGGCCAGTCAGCGTTACCCTCGTTATATTTCAAACAAGGAATCCATTCCAGGCACAGGGACAGAAACAAGTTCAGGAGTTCAGCTTGTTATCTACACTTTGGCTTCCTTTTCTTCTCTTTTTAACCACTGAGTGAGTTTTCACCAAGTCTGAGGGCAGTCAGGGCACAGGGGGTACCTACACGGAGCCCGGAGTTGCTGGTGGTTCCCCCTCGAGGTTGCGCTCATCTGAACACTCCTACGGGAGAACAAGGGTTTCAAGTGTTACCGAGTTTCACGCGTTATCAATTTCCATCTCTCACAAAACAGACACCCATTAAATCCTGCTTCAGTAGTTTTTCTAACTAGTGCTGTCCTAAAAGATGCAACTAAAGGAACCAGTAACAGAGGAATGAAGTCCATCCTCTGGAAGGCAAAACATTTCTCTTGAGGCGAAGGAAGGGCCTGAGCCTGTTAAACCGCTGTGAGACTCTGAGGCTGGAGAACTCAGCAGATGACTCACATCTTTACTCTTTTTTTTTTTTTTCCCCTCCTCTCTTTTTTAAGGAGGCCAGAGATACCTGTTCTTAAGCAAGAGAAGAGCGACTTCCTGGACAATACGCCGCGTACCCAGTTTTACCGCCTATAAAAAGCCGCCTTTCACGCAAGCTCGCGGCGCTTGCCGGGGACGCACCCCTCGCTGCCGAGCACCACGGGGCTCTGACTCACCCGCTTCGCCCCTCCAGAACTGACGGCAGGGCTAAAATTACACCGCTCTTCGCGGCGCTCCAAATTTTGAAAGCGAGATGGATTGCGGTGCTCCAGTCATCCACCTTGGCCTGAAGTCCTGAAAGCGTCTGCTTAGAGAGAAGTCTGAAACGTAGAGGGCTGAGCGGCATCGGTGCCGGCGTCGTGCTTAGGATGTCGGAAGAGGAACAGAAGCAGTAAGCGGAGATGCCACTAACTCACCAACAGCTCTTGAAAGCTGACGCTTCCCTGCCAAAGCAAGGGGAAAGATTTTTTTTTTTCTTTTTTTGCCAGAAAGCAGCAAAGCCGGGGTGATTTCAGATTCCACACACTGAGCCCTTCAGGCCGGGCAGGTATTAGAAACAAGTCCAAGATAAAAAAGCACAACCGTGCACTAGCGGGAAGTCCGAGTCACGGCGCCCACACCAAGGCTGCTGCCGTGCTCCAGAGCGAGTTCTCCGCTCCCGACGCCGCTTCTCCCATTCCCAGCGACACGGGAACTAACGCTCCGGTCCGCCAGCGAGGCCACCGGCTATCACAGATCTTGCGGCCAGCTGTTTTGACGATGCAACTCAGTTTTTGAAACCCAGAGCCATTCCTTTGGGAGGACTATCATATTAGCAGGGTTAATTTCCAATTGGGGACGGCAGGCACGTTTTTTCCAACCCCTGTCCGTGAGGACCGCGGCCCTGCGGCTGGGGAAAAACGCCCCGCTGCAGCGTGAGTCAGGGCACGGCTCGGGAAGGGTGCTCTCGGGAGCCACGCTAACTGCTGCCGTAACAAAGGTCCGATTTAAAACGATAAGTGCTGACATTTTGAAAAATGACTAACTGCTACAATGAGAGAGACGTGAGTTTACTCTTCTGGAGCTTTGTCTCCAAACTCCGAGTCGCTTAATTAAGTCAGAGTAAATTCATTTACACAGCCACACCCTTAACTGACATTCAGGTAGACCAGAGCCCAGCCTAAACACCCTGGAACGAAAAGGCTTTGCGGAGGATTGCGGCTGCCCCTGCAGCCGGGTGCTCCCACCTGGCCGAATGACGTCCCCGGATGCTTTGCGACAAGAAGACCGTCCCGAGCGGCTGACGCCTGGCCTCGCACCTGCGGCTGCTGGGAGCTACCTCCAAACCTCCGCCGTCCCCTCCGTCAGCAAAGCCCCTGCCCGAGCAGCCCGACAGCCCCGCTCGGGCTGGGATCGGCGGGTGGGTCCCGCAGCATCGCTGCCTCTCCTCGGGCCCGCGGGACGGCAGCTGTCGCGGTAACCGTAGCCCGCCGCGTGCGCCCCAGCCCGCTGCTCGGCGCCCGGCCCCCGCGCATTCCCTCCGCACCTGCCCAAGTCCTTTCATCGCCTCGCTCCTGTCCCGTCCAGGCACCAAAGACGTCCCAGCGTCGCATCGGTTGTGCTGCGAGCACCCCTATTCGCTGCTCATCGACCCTTTTGTCCATCGCTGCGTTTTCTACGCTGGCCTAATATCGTCCCTTTCCGACCAAGTAATTTCTTCCATGAAACACGGCACCGTCCCGCTCGGCGACAGTCCCTCCGTGCCCTCCCACGGAGCCGGTCACCTTCCCAAGTTACGCGGGGCCGGCGCCGAGGCGGTACCGATTTGACACTGAAGTTTGCTAAAGATTTGTTAACTGCAAGTGGGAGTATTAAAGAAGTATCATCCTTTCCACTTATAAAAATAGTCGCTAATCTAAGTCTCAAAGGAATTACAGACAGGCTTTCAAAACCGTGAGATACAGAACAGAGGCCTCTTTATGTCGGCAGAACGCTCTACTCCAGCACCATATTGCCCCTTTCTGTTTCTCTCATAATTAAATATAAGTAACATACCAGGAGAGCTCCGCTGTATAATTGCTTTATTTTCTGCTTATTAGTTCTTTACCAACACTACAGCCATATTGAGAACACAAAATTCCTGTTTACTTTAGTCAGGGAGATCACAGTCTACAAACTCATTCACTTATCAGACACGATTAACGCCATTCAAAACTTACTCCATAAATTCACATGAACACAAATTGATGCACTTAAACTCCAGATTAGTTTTTTAAATCATAGGATTTCTTACAGATCGCCACTTTGTCCTACAGGCTACGTTTACTGCCTGAGAGCCACTAGATCGTGGTGAGGTTCAGCTACAACCTGTAAAGGTCATGTTGAAAGTGAAACCTTTATATTTTGTTCAGTAGCAATGGCCATTTATTTTTGACGTCGCTGCCACATGTTTCAGTAACTTTTTCTCCCCCCCCCCCCCCCCCCAAAAGACATTAAAAAAATTCAGAAGCATAATCAGTTGCCTTTCACCTACAAAAACAGAATAACAAAGTTGCTAAGGAAATACAAAATTGTGAATTCAACTTAATGCAAAGTCTAGCAAAGAAGTCTGCCCCAGCACTTGAAAACACAGTAAATCAACTTAGACGAAAAATGAAGTTATCGAAGTTTTCATGTTGACTGAGAATAGATTCAAGAAAGTTCAACAACCATTAATAGAGCTTCAAGTTTTCCAGTTTAGGCATTTACTTTGTGCTTGGCTATTTTATTTATGCTCCAGAAGAAAACAGTAACCATATTCTTGTATTTTTAGTCTTTATACCACCACACTACTTGTTAAGTTACATCAACAGAAAAAAAAAAAAAGCTAGAAAATAGAGCAACGGCAAAAAGCCTTGAGTGAAAAAAAAAAAAAATCTCACCTCCTCTTCCTTAGAGCTGAGATTTCAGAGTTCTACGTGAAGCCTTTGCAGACTCTGTCGAACGTCGGAAGGCTTACGGTCAATCAGTGCTCTATCTTCTAGCCTCAAGACCCCGTTCAGTCCCATTTGCAACCCCCATCGAGGCTTTTGGAACCATATTCTAAAGGAACTTTTAAGTGGTCCAAAGCATTCCATTCCAGAAGCGGATTCGGTATTTTTATCTTCCCATACATCTTTGGTAAGAGCTCCATATACAATGTACTTAGCATGCAGAGTCAACACTGCAGAAATGTAGTGTAATGCCCCCGATTTCATGTAAAACTCATATCCTTGGAAAAGAAAAAAAAAAAAAGGAAAAAAAAAAAAAGCCATTTTCTTCTGGTTTTGTAGCATACATTCCTAGAATTCCCCAATCGAGTTTAACTCCGTGAGGAAATCTGAAGTTAATCCTTAAGGCTGAATAAGAACCAGCTGCTTTAACGGGTTTTGCACCCAGCATTAATACTCGATTGCGAGTTTATACTAATACTTGCTCTGGGTGTTGGCTTTTTTTTTTTTTTTTGCCAGTCACATCTGCAAACTGTGATATGGCAAATGAGCTGCTTGCCCTTTAAGAACTAATTATGGAAGTTTACATTCATAGTCGTATACTCTCTCTCTCTCTCTCTCTCTCTCTCCTCCCCGCTCTCATTAGTAGTTACTCAATGGGCTTCAGACATCCAACATAGTTCCCTTCCTCCAGGACGACAGCAACAACCGGCTACCGAGACGGATGGCGAAGACTGCGACTACCTGCCTGAGTTCAGTCGAGCCTTGGAAAACTAAACCAACGAGTTATTTCCTCAAAATGGCTATTATTCAGATGTCAGAATTACCGAGCTCAATTAAAGCTCAGCACCACGGAACTTGCCCCTTCGGAAGTCTACAAAACAAAACAAAACAAAAATTTCTTTCTCCACAACATGCATGTCAGAAAGAATCCGAAATCCTTTTAAGATTTAGATGTCTCCAACTGCCTTGAGATGAAAGCAATTTGTCTCGATCGCAAGACAGGCAAGTCGGTGCTAGAATTTTTGCCTCAACATCTGTGATTGAAAGTAAAACTTGTTGCAACGCTTACACGTTATTGCTGCATTTTCTGGAAGGAACCTATCTTGCATTGAATCGGAGGCTGACACGAGTAGTAAAAACTGCAGCTAAACATCATTTCAGTTTGCAATGCAAGACAAAAACTGAACAGCATCTACCCTGGAACTATTACATCATTCATGTCTTATTTGCTATATGGTTGCTATGTAGTATGGGGAACTTATTTGCATCCCTTCTCATGCATGATGTATGGTTCAGAACTTCACAGCTGACATTTCAAAGCAGTTCTTACATTACCTAGTTAACATTACGCCCGATATGCACTTTGAACATGTTACAATGGTATTCTCGCTATCTGCCACTGTAGGCAAGAATTCGTTTCATTATTAGTCTGAGATACGAAGACAGACTGAGAGTCACTACTTAGTTACAGATTAACAGAACTTTAAAAAAAGTCCTTAATATAAAAAGACAGACTGCAGTTTGATTTTAAGCCATAATTTTCAGTTTACTAGATGAAGATCTATCAACATATTCTGCATGAATGCAAAAAAGTAGCAATCTACAGCAAAGTGATAGAAGAAAAAAAAAATATATAATCAAAAAAGTAGAACCAGAAGCATACACTGAAATTGGTACCCCTCCCCCAACCATCCCCCAAAATAATCAAACCATCGTACGGGCTATCAAGGAAAAAAAAAAAAAAAAGTTACTTAGCAAGTCTACAATGTGTCTTTCCCCTGTTTGCTGGAAGTCTGCCATAGCATCTAGTGCTTGTGTTCGTGTCACATTCGGAGATTAGAGCATCCTAACGCCAAGCAAGAAGAGTTAAAACAGGAATCCAGTCAAGTGTGCAGAAGGAAAGGGTGGTAACTGGAGAAAGGTGATCGTAATCCTATGGATGCTTTTGTTTTACTTTTCAGTAGAGAATCATTCTTCTGGAAAGCCATGTAGGTTATTTTTTTTTTTCTTTAATTCTTTGTAGACTAAATAGTTATTCTCTCATTAGGATTTATAATTGGATGTTAACCATGTCAGCCCTTCATAGAGTCCATCCCCTGTAGTAGCACAGGAGGGCTGCACGTACCAATTCCTATCCCTGATTCGGGTCAGGCCCAGTTTCTCCTGGATTTCGTGGGGTTTCATGGCATCAGGCAGGTCCTGCTTGTTGGCGAAGATGAGGATGATGGCGTCCCGCATCTCCCTGTCATTGATAATGCGGTGGAGCTCCTGGCGGGCCTCGTCGATGCGGTCGCGATCGGCGCAGTCCACCACAAAGATCAACCCTTGCGTGCCCGTGTAGTAGTGCCTCCAGAGGGGACGGATCTTGTCCTGGCCCCCGACATCCCACACGTTGAACTTGACGTTTTTGTAAGTAACCGTCTCCACGTTGAAGCCCACGGTGGGGATGGTGGTGACGGACTGGCCCAGCTTCAGTTTGTACAGGATGGTGGTTTTACCAGCCGCGTCCAGACCCAGCATCAGGATCCGCATCTCCTTGTTGCCGAAGATCTTGGACAGCACCTTGCCCATCTCGGCGGCATCCAAGGGGCCCGGCGCCTCCGGGGTCGGGGGTGAGGGGGAGCGGAGGGCGAGCACCGACCCACCCGAGCAGCCCGGGCGGGGCGAGGGCCGAAGCGGAGCGGGGCCGGCCCGGTGGGGGGGGGGGGGGGGGGGGGGTGTCGGGGCAAGGGCAGGCGGGGCTCAGCGCCGGCCGCGCATGGGGCGGCTGCGGAAGAAGCGGGGCGGCGGGGGGGGGGGGAGGGGGTGAGGGGAGGCCTGGCGGGGCGGCGCGGCCCGGGCGCCGCGGGAAGAGGGGCCGCGCTCCGCTCCTCCGCCGGGCCTGAGGCGGCGGCGGCTCCGCCCGGCTCCTGCCTTGGCTCCCGCCCCGGCGCCTCAGCTCATGGATGCCGGCTCAGAGGGCGGCGGCTCCGCGTCCTGCCTGCAAAGGGACGGAGAGAGCGTGAGACGGGGCGGCGCGGCGGGCGGGGAAGGGGGGGAGGCGCCGGGCCGTTACCTCAGGGCGGCCCGCGGGCTCGGGGCCGGCTCCCGCCGCGCCGCTCCTCAGCCAGCACCGCCGGAAAAGGCGCCGCGCGCGCCCGCCTCACTTCCCCTCCGCCGCCACCGCGCCTGCGCGCGGCGCCCCCGCCCCGCGCCGCCGCCGCCCCCCCTAGCGCGCGTGCGCCGCCGGGAGGGCGGGGCAAGGGGGGCGGGGGGAGCCGCGCCACGCCCCTCCCTGCCGCGGGCCGCGCGCGCCATCCCGCTTCCCGCGCGGCCTCGGGCGGCCGCCGCGCCTGCGCCGACGGAGCCCCGCCCCCTCGCGCGTGGGCGGGAGCATGCGCGGGCGGCCCGCGAGGCGCGGCGCGCGTGCGCCGGCCCAGCCCCGCCTCCCCCGCGGC
This sequence comes from Nipponia nippon, assembly GCF_047370975.1. Classification (NCBI taxonomy): domain Eukaryota; kingdom Metazoa; phylum Chordata; class Aves; order Pelecaniformes; family Threskiornithidae; genus Nipponia; species Nipponia nippon. Next base: position 29,323,376 of record NW_028262302.1, read on the forward strand.
ACGGGCGGGGGGGGGGGCGCCGCTTCCTCCGCTCCTGCGCCTGCGCGGGGCGGGGCCGGGCTCCCGCCGCCGGGACTGCGCGTGCGGGCAGGCGGGGAGGGGCGGGGCCCGGGTGGGGAGAGGCGCCACGCGATCCCACGTCAGCAGGAACACGCGGAGGGCGCCAGGGGCGCGTCTTAAAGGGGCAGGCGGCGGCCGGCGGGGCCTGTGCGGAGCCCTTGGGCCGCCGCTCCTCGACGCCCCCGGCCCCTCAGGCGGGCAGGGCGGCCGCCCGCTGGCGCCCGTGGGGAGGAGAAGGCTGACGGGGCCGGGGGGCTGCGCGGACGGCCTGAGCCCGGGGGGTTTAGGCCCCGCTTTGGGGTGCGGAAGCCTGTGGGGTGCGGCAATGGCCTAAGCGCCCCTTGAGGTGCCTGCCCGTCGGCTGGCTCCTGCGGTGCCGCGGCCACCGTGTCCCACCGGGCCTCGGCTCCCTGCCTGCCGGTGGAAGTGGCAGGCTGGGTGCAGGGGGTCAGGCTCGGGAAGGAGCCCAGGCCCTGCCCGCGGCCGGTCGTGCTGCGCCAAGGTGCCCCTCTCACCGGACCCGAGCGCGGCTTGAGGGCGTATTCGGTCCTGAGCGGCGCGGTGACAAAGCGCAGGGCCGTTGGCAGGGGCAGCGCAGCAGGAGCCGGGGACCCGGGCGGGGAGGTGATGTTGAGCGGCCCTGTCACCGCACCTGTGGGCTGCTGGGGCGGGCCCTCACCAGAGCCCTCGGAGCAGGGCCTCCCCCGCCTAAAACTAAAACCCTGTCTTAGGGCGCTGGGGTTTTTTACGCTGAGGGTGGTGAAGCGCTGGCCCAGGTTACCCAGAGAGGTGGGAGATGCCCCATCCCTGGAACCATTCAAGGCCAGGCTGGACGGGGCTCTGAGCAACCTGGTCTGACTGAAGATGTCCCTGCCCATGGCAGGGGGTGGGACTGGATGGGCTTTAGAGGTCCCTTCCCACCCAAACCATTCCACGATGCATAGTGTCATCGGGTGTATGGCTCCTTGTTGTCTTGGGTCACTCCCTGTAATTCAGGCCAGTGAAATTTAGGCTGTGGCCAGCCCCGCGGGAGATGCAGCGTTCGCCTCCCTGGCCACAATCCTCGCCTCCCTTCCCCGGGCGCGGTGCCCCAGCACGCCCTGCGTGACACAGAGCAGTGCCCTTTGCACGTACATCGCAGACGCACGTTTGGCCGGTTTTGCGGGCATGACATGTCGCAACCCCGCGCTGCCGGTGACGTGCCAGCGAGGCTGGTACGCCTAAGCCGGTCCTCCAGGCCTGGCACGCTGGAGCAGGGGGCTGCCCGCCCAGTTCCTGCTGGCAGGGCCTGTGGGGAGGAGGGCAAGGGGAGAGCAAGCCCGTGTTGGTAGTTGCTTCTGAGCTGATGGAGCGGACGTGGGAAGCGGCACCCAGAACACAAAACCAGCAAAATGTGCTGTGGTCACTTCGGGGTTGGCCTTCAGGGAGGCCAGGTGATGTGGTCACCTTCTGGACTGCACGGCTCTCGGAGAGCACAGGCATGCTTTCACTTGGGATTGCCTCTGTAAGACCGACTTCACCAAATCCTTCTATCCCTTCAAAAATACCAAATTTTGAGTTAATTTTTATGGCAGGCATTTTTGCGATTATGTGGCACACACAAAGCAACCCCCCTTGGAACAGCAAAAGGGAAACTTTGGTGTCTTTAAAGTCTGGAAGAATGGGAGATTTCCTAGACTACGGAATTACTAAGGGAATGACAGTAAGAGTTTCTGCGGAAGCCTTGCTCTTTCATGCAGCGAGCAGAGAGGGAGGATGCCAAGGAAAACATACCATCCGTGGCCTCTCCTAATGAGCGCGTGCAGGCTGCGCCGGGGGTACGGTCTGCCGACACCAGGGCTCACCAATGTCCCTGCCTGCGTCAGGCAGTGCCAGAGCTCGTACTCTGGTGCTGAAAGCAGCAGATAACACTGCTCAGTACTGTACTGGCACGGGATTTACAGCAAGCTGTGGTGATCCCGCTGGATACAGCCAGTTCAGTCTCGTCTCGCTAGCACGGGAAATTTATCTAAATAGAGTTGACTGCTGAGCAGGCCTAAAATTAATGTCAGGATGTGGACGTTCGTGGGTTTCTACTTGGCTCTGTTCTGTGTGACTATTTCTGTGCTGGGGAACACAAGAGGCAGTGTATTAAATTAGGCAGCAGTGATACGGCACCATGGGTCTTGACCAAAATAGTTGGGAAAGGAGATGTCAGGAGCTTTAAAGTACTGCCTTTGTCCCTGTGCAGGCATCGACTGCTCTGCCCACTGGCCTCAGAGCAGCATTTGCTGGTTTCAGGAAACAACTGCCTCGTTAGCGTTTTTGTTCTGACGGCGTAAAGCGTTAAGGGGAGGGTGCGATACGTGAGGTTTTCTCTGCTTTTCTTTTTAATAGCTGAGAGTTACCTTTGGTGCTTTCTCACGGGATCCACCAGTTGAGGAACGTGGTCCTCAAGCGTTACGTATCTCAGCACCCGGCAGCCAGCACAGCCAGTGAAACACCGAATGGCGTCTGGGACGTCTGTCTGTCCAGGCTGCGGGAGGGGATGGCTGTGGTGCGGCGCTGGGCCGCGTGCTGGCGGGCACCATGAGGCACAAACCGAAATGAGTAACTGCGGGGCGGGGAAGTGCCTTTTCTGTCATCTTCGCCCTCTGTTTTGCACCCAGACGTACTGTTCCTTGGGTCTCTCCTCTTGAATCATGGCTTTTTTAGGTTTGTTGGTGACTGCACTGTCCCTCACCCTTGGGGACTGTCTGCAGGGGGGGCTTGGCCAGCTTTGGCTTTGCCCGTTTCACCTGGCAAACAGCTGGGCTTTTCTGTTTTTCCAGAGCTCCTTCTCTCTTTTCCCTCCTGATAAACTAGAAGTGATGGGACCTGTGAAATACTTGCATGCATGCCAAGGCGGGGGCTTGCTTTCGGGGAGACGGCAGCTGCTCTTGCACTGGAGCCGTTGAGGAGCCGATCTCTGCGCAACGGGGCCTTCCGCTGACTAAGCGGCAGCGCCGCTTCCTGAGCTGCTCCTCTCCCCGCAGGGTTCCTGCGTGCCCGTGCTTGATATCGGCGAACGAGAGGGTGCTCCAATCTGTGTTATCCCTTTGCCAGCATGGGCCCGCTCCTGTCCTGGTGCGTGCCCTGCCCTGGGTGGGCCTGCGGCCAAGACGAGCCGTGCTGCTCCAGGCTGCGGTCGGCAGCTTCTGCTCAACTGCCTCTGCCCCACGGATCTCTGAGGCTCTAGCAGCTGCGTGTCCCTGTCCCTCGGCAGCCGGAGTGGGGACAGGCTGGGCACCCTGGTAGCTCCCTGAGCTCTCCCACTGCTGCCTCTGCTGCTGATCAGCGCCTTTCGGCTTGGGCCAGCCCTGAGCTGGAGCACGGTGCTGTATTCTTCAGCTGCCACTGTGTGACCTGCCGAAAGCCTGCAAAGTCGATCTTGCCGTCATCGAAGTCTAAAAACCTGACAAAGAGAAGCGATATGCTGCGCTGCTGCACACAGGAAACCCAAAACTGAATTGAGGACGTGGGGATGTGGCTACAAGTCGTAGAAGAGAAGTGCAAACGCTTCTTCACCTGCACTGGGCTTTATTTGTGAGGATCCTCCCTGCCCGTCAGGAAAACTTTCTGTCCCTGTGGTCTGTACACCAGAAGAAGATTTTACGTGGTTTGGCATGTGTTTTTAAAGTAATTATTACTCCTCTTTAGGATGATATATAGCAAAAAGACATTTGAGCACTCAGCACTTTCAATAGTTAAGATCTCAAATTAGTCACTAATAAGCACTGCGCACGTCAATCCTTGTAGCTCACATTTACCAATCCCGCAGAGAATGGGTGAGAAGCTGGTGAGAGAGCACCACCTACTTTTGAAACATTTCTTATGTAGAGTCATATTCGTTTCCATAAATGAACAGAAAGGATGGTAAACAGGAAGCAGAATGTAAATGGCATAACTTAGACAAGCAAATAAAAGCTTCGTTGTCTGAGGAGCCCCGCTGCTGTGTCCCTGCAGAGTTACTGCATCTCACCTTGGAGAGCCAGGGGATAACATAGCTTGCGTTACGAGCCTTTTAAAATGTGGATTTGTCCCAGCACGAGGTGTTTTGAAAGACAGGTTCTTATTTTTAAGATAGCAACTCGAGTAACTGTGGGATGGAAATGTGTCATCAAAGATGAAGACGTGCGATGGTCTGAGCAAAACGGACTCTTAATCTCAGTGCTCAGCCTGCAGAAGGTTGATACAAATCTACACCCTGTAACCACCCCTCGGGGAAAGAAGTACAGGTTAGGCACTGGACGCACCCGATACAGCGTAGGTTCTTAAGCTGCTGGTTGATTTTCAAGGTCACATACCCGACAAAAGCATTTACAATACCCAGACATGTTCTAGGTTACCTGAAAAACGTGACCTCTTAGAAGGGGTTCAGTTTCACATACCTGCTTAAGAATTAAAAACCTGCTCGGGTCCTTGGCAACACCCAGCGAGTTACTGGGTAGCCTGCAGAAGTTAAATATTTTAAAAGTAAGCACTGGCTGACAATGTGTCGCTGGACGGAGTGCCTGGTGTATGCCAGTATGGATTTACAGCCCAGAGAGTAAAAAGCAATTATGGTTATAAAGCGATCATGGGTTAAAGCCTGGGGAAAGAGATAGCAAATATCTATAGGACCTTTTGATAACTCCTCTGGGCCTGGCTGCAGGGCAGCCTGTTCCTTACCGTTTCTTTCTGCACAAGGAACTTACGGGCGAGGCAGGTACCAAGGTTTGCATCTATTGTTTTGAGGCTGTGTTTGCACGTTCTGTCCTCCACCAGTGATCCAAGTGCTGTCACGATAAAGTGGTGAGCGAAAATGATACACCTTCAACTTGACGTAATAGCCGTCACATCAGAATTAGCAAACCTCAAGGGAACGGATCGATAACCCCCTTTGTTTTTATCTCTTTGGATATAACTACCTTCCCAATCGGTTTGGATTATCAGGCCAAACCTGTTTTAGTACGGTGTAGCTCATCTTGCTTATGTTTCTCTCCTTTTTTGGCAGAGGGAGGTGGGAAAAGACTCTGTTGCGCTGATCCTTCAAAGACTTTTGTGGCTTTCCAAGGGAGGAAAGGGGAGTATAATAATGCTTCGGGTTTAGTATCTATGTTAGAGAAATTCTTCTGTTGTGAAAACAAATTCTATCCTTGATATTACAATCGCATTCCGCTGGTAGATTCCTTGTCATCAAGGTACCTGATACAACGGGCCAAGTTGGGGTGAGTCGGGTTAGAGAAGCGCTTTCCATCAGCGCTGGCCCCGGTCGCGGCCGCCTGCCGGCAGGGAGCGGCGGAGGTGGTCCCCCACGGGCGGCTCGGCCCCGCTTCCTGCGACTCTGCGACGTCGGTCTGTGCAACCGCAGCTGGGCTTGGCCGGGAAACTAAACCTGCCGGCTCCGGCGGCGTGCGCTTCGCCACCGGCAGCGTCACCGGTGGCTTCACCGGCGGCATGGCGTTAAACAGATCCTTGGGCTCTTCCCGTAAGGTGAATGTAGCAGCGTTAGGGAAGGGGTGGAGGTGGGAAGGGGGTGTTGTAGAGTATTCCGACTGCAGCAGATTTCTGTTAGCCTGTGCGTGTGCTGAAATGGCGTCGTAAGGACCCTGAAGAACCGCTAGAAATCCCACATCTGTTGTCAGGAGAAAGCCCTGTCCTGGTCTCCCTGGAATTCCTCTAGCCTCCTGTGGGAGTGGGGAAGGGCGCTTCCCAAGTGGCCTCCTGGCAGGAAAAACAGCTTGCCCTCCAGGCTGTTTGGGTTTGGTTTGTATCTAAAGTACATCGAAATGCCTTTGCAGTTACTGTTGGCAAGCTGGCTTCTCCTTTCACAGGTTATTTTCAGGACCAGACAGAGGAAATGTAGGTGGGGAACACTGCCTGCCCAAATTTCTGTATGCGAAAATCCTGAATCACCGCCATGACAATATCGGCCTGAAAAATCATGAAGCCTTAACAAGAGTAAAAATAATTTGTGAGGCTTTTCCTTCCCTCTCTGATTTTTGCATTTTCACACCCCATATTTCCCAGCAGGAACGAAGCGGGAGATACACCAACGATCTCCGGGACTCAGCCAGATGGACTGGCTGACCCCGTGGAGACCTGCACCCTGAGGATTTTGGACCCCAAGCCAGGGAAGCGCCGATGCCCAGATGTTCTGAGCCGCCCCGGTGTCTTGCAAAGCATGGCAGTGACACGGGGATGCCTGGGAAGCTCAGGGTGGGGATGCTTTGCAGTCAGAGCCGCGGGCCAGCAGAGATCTGCTGTATTCTGCTTCCGCGCTCTAATGCAGAGGGGTTTTTGCAGGCAGCTCCCAAGGGCTTTTTCCTGCAAGGTGTGTTTTAGTTGTCATTCAAAGGGTCAAAGCCCGAGTATTGCCTGGCCCTCGCGAGGGGTGGAGGTCTGGAGCTCAGTGGGATCCCCAAGCCGGTTCTTCGGGAGGCTGGAGCCCAGCTCACCCGTACGGCTTTGCACAAAGCCGCAGCCCCTGCACATGGGGGAGCTCAGCGGGAGCCTGGAGCAGCTGCTCCTGCTGAGCAAGAGGCAGCCACTGGCTGTCAGGTGGGCACCACGGGGCAGAGCTCCCCCCGAGCTCAGAGCTGAGCGACTGAGGTTTCCCCGGCTCTGGGTGGCCTCATTTTTCATTTCTTTGGCAGCTGGCAGCCACAGCAGGGCACACCTCTCTGCTAGCGGGCCGGCACTGCTGTCAGGGCTCTACATCTGCATCCTGGCTGTCCAGTGTCCCTCCTCAGTCTGCCAAGCTCGTTCCCAGCAGATTTGCTCAGGCAAACCAGGTAGTTTCATGTCTTGATTCACTCCTGCTATGTTTCTTCATGTGATGAAAAATTTTAGTATAGGAAGAAATAGTCCCCGTGTTACTGGCAGGAGGAGATGCCAGCCCTGCGTTGTTATTTCTGTGTAGACAGCTTGCCTTTCTCCCCTGATCGTGGATGTCCAGCCTACATCTCCTCATGCCTGTGACCCCTAAGTCATTATCTTAATGCCTTTAACCAAAAGTCCAGCTGTCACTGACAGCTCTTCCTTAAGTAGGTAATAGGAGCCCAGAAGAAGATGTCTCTCTCTCCCATGCAGCCCTGACACCCTTAAGGACTTCAGGCTCGTGCAGCACTGGGGAAGATCTTGTTTGTCTTTTCTGAGATGGAATTACTGTGTGTGTACTTTAGCCCTGGACTTTGCTCCACTAACTTGGGTCAGGCAGTCTGGAAGAAATGCTTGGATGCCTCCCGAGTGGCTGCTGCTGGCTCTGGCCTGGGGCAGGAGGTGTGCCTGTGCCTTGAGGAGGAGCCGCGTCCCTGCCTGGAACTGAGGCACGTCCGTGCTTGGGCAGGCGGTACACCCGTGCCTTGACCTCTGCACTTCAGAAATGCAATGCAAAGACACCATCCTTCGGTGCCGTTAGCCCTTTGGTCAGGGCTAAGCTGGCTGCAGGCTGGCACTGTGCATGGCATCAGCAACAGCCTCGGTGGGGAGAGCCTGGAGGGGCTCCGCGGAGGCTCTGTGGGCTGGCGCTGCTCTCCGGCAGTGTTTGCCATCTCAGCAGCTGGTTCCGCTCTCCTCCCGGCTGGCGTGGAGTCAGGGATGGCTGCTGCCCTCGGAGGTGGTCTGCACGGCTTTCGCGGATAAACGCGACAGTCTGAGGACCCTTGCTGTACTGTGCGTGTTTGCACCCCCCAGAGATCCCCCAGGCTAGCGCTCAGCTTGTCTGCAGAAATAAGGTGTATCTGGAGGGGGAAAAAAAAGGCCATTTTGGCAATGGCAGACCATGGTTTGGGGTCAGCTTTGGCTCGCTCTGCTAGGAAAGGGGCAGCGGTCTGCGCTTCTGGATTAGCCCAAAGGCTGCCTCGGCTATCGGAGCACGTTGGCTCCAAGCTTTCCATGCAGCCCCAGGTCTCCGTGGAGCCAGAGAGAGGTGAGGGGCCTGCAGCATCCCCAGTGCAGAGTTACGGGATGTCTGGGGAAGCTCTCTTGGAGAGGCCTCCGAGAGAGGCAAAACACGCAGTGAAGATCTCAAATACTCTGCGAAAGTATTTCCAGACAGCTGTCTATTGCAGCCATGAGTGGATAAAGGCAAGAAGCTCCTGCATTTTATTCCTTGCATTACATTTTTGTTACTTTTAATATCCTTCTCTGAGATTAAAACACTTCATTACATCTGCAACTATTCACTGCAGCAAGTCAGCTGCCTCCGAGACTCTCTTCAGCAAATCCTTCCGAGCTCTCACTGGACATCCTAGAGCAGGATCATGAAAATTTTTAGGCCTATAACAGCTTAACTTGGCCTTTCCAAAGCAAGGTATTGTGTTGAATCTTGACTAGAACAGCTAAATTTTGCTTCCTGTATTTGATGCTCCTTCTTCCCCCTGCTCCCACTGTGCTGCTGAAGCATTACTGCATCCCGCTGCCCGAGTTCCCGGCTGCCACAGCAAGGCTGGAGGCGCTGGTCCCCGAGCGCTGGAGAGCGGAGGCAGCAGGAGCTGCGGCCAGCCGGGCACGGTGGCTTGTGCCTGTAATCCAAGCGCCGGGGAGGCTGAGGCTGGCGGACGGCTTGAGCCCGGGGGTTCTGGGCTGCAGCGAGCTGTGCCGAGCGGGCGTCCGCGCTAAGGCCAGCATCGATATGGTGGTCCTCGGGGAGCCACGGGCCACCAGGTCGCTTAAGGAGGGGTGAACCGGCCCAGGTCGGAGACGGAGCAGGTCAAAGCTCCCGTGCCGGTCAGTAGCGGGATGGCGCCTGTGAACAGTCCCTGTAGCACAGCCCGGGCGAGAGAGCGGGACCCAGCCTCTTTTGGCATCTTTCCCCTGTGCGACCCTGCACTCGTCAGCTGTCTGTGCCAGGGAGCAATCACAAACGGGTCAGGTAATACTGGGGAAAGGCAAAAGCATCTCCCACAGGTGTTTGACCTGAAGATGCTGCCCCGGCCTTGCTCACTCAGGTGTGCTCATGTTTTGGTGGTATCTGTTGTGATTTCTTGCAGCGGTGAAAGGCCCCAGTGCAGGACCCAGCCAGACCTTTGGGTTCCCAATAGATGTAACCACTAAAATGGGAAATGGCGGGCGGCAGAGTTTCCCATTGTGTTTTTGGCTCAGAGAACCCTGCACACCTGCGGGTCAGTAAGCATCCCTCAAACACCACCGGCTTAGGCAGCCTGCTCCAGGCCGAGACGGGGCTCCAGCTCCCAGGAGCGTCTCATTAGTCTGCTCCATCGGGTATTTACTGTCACAGCTCATTTGTGTCCTCAGCTCTGAGCGTTACACTCTTAGGAAAACGCTGGCGAATCAAGAAGCCTTTCTCTATGAGGAGTGTTTCAAAGCAGGGAGTGGGACATCTCTTATCTGCTCTTCGGTAAATGAATCGTACTGAGCTGTCCTGGAGATAGAGCTCCCTGATGCGCCTCGCTTGGCTTAAAATGAAAACAGAGCATCACAATGTGCCTCTTCTGGCTCAAAATGAGGACTCTGGGCTTTCTCAGCTGCTTAAACCACCTTGTGCTCAGAAATCTGTCTTTCCTGTCTATCCATCCACCCATTTTTGAACATAAAATACAAGGATGGTCTCTCAGTTCCCCACTGCCGCTGTGTGGCCAGGCAGAGCCCGCACAAGATGGATGTCACGGAACCTGCAAAAGCCTGAAAACCAGCCGGGCACGGTGGCTTGTGCCTGTAATCCAAGCGCCGGGGAGGCTGAGGCTGGCGGACGGCTTGAGCCCGGGGGTTCTGGGCTGCGGCGAGCTGTGCCGAGCGGGCGTCCGCGCTAAGGCCAGCATCGATATGGTGGTCCTCGGGGAGCCGGGGGCCACCAGGTCGCCTAAGGAGGGGTGAACCGGCCCAGGTCGGAGACGGAGCAGGTCAAAACTCCTGTGCTGATCAGTAGCGGGATGGCGCCTGTGAACAGTCCCCGTAGCACAGCCTGGGCAAGAGAGCGGGACCCAGTTTCCTTTTGCCTGGGGAGCGGGGCGGCGAGGTATCGGGAGGTGTTAAGGCTGGGGCACGACAGCACGGACGCACTGGGGAATCCTGGCCAGGACAGAGGAGTGGCGACCGCGTCTCCTGGGGGGGTTTCTCCAGGGGAAGGAGTAGCGGGAAAAAATGAGGCGTCTCTAAATGGGAAGGGAGAGGGTCCAGAAACACTCTTTTAAAGAAATTCCTTCCTCAAAGAGATGCGCCCGATCCTGCGCTGGCCCCCAGCTGGATCCCACCGCGAGGTGCTGGCAGCAGACCCCAAATTGATGTAAGAAACAAGGAACTGGGGTTTGTGCTGAGGGGGTGCCAGCTCTCCTGTCCTCGACCAGCTCGGAGCCCGGCTGCCTCCTCAGCAGCTACGACCCGAGAAGGGGGCCAGGGGTGGGGGGGAGGCGGGGAGCGGGCCGTCCCCGGGCGCGGCGGGGACCGTGGAGGCGGCGGCGGCGGCGGGGCCGCTCTCGCCGGGCGCGGTGGCGCACGCCTGTAGTCCCAGCTACTCGGGAGGCTGAGCCCGCCGGATCGCTTGAGCCCAGGAGTTCTGGGCTGCAGTGCGCTATGCCGAGCGGGCGTCCGCGCTAAGGCCGGCATCAATATGGTGAGCCCCGGGGAGCCGGGGGACACCAGGTTGACTAAGGAGGGGTGAACCGGCCCAGGTCGGAGACGGAGCAGGTCAAAGCTCCCGTGCCGGTCAGTAGCGGGATCGCGCCTGTGAATAGCCACTGCAGCGTAGCCTGGGCAACACAGAGAGACGCGGGCTCCTTTTGGGCCACCCGCCCACCGACCCCGCTCGCCTTTTGCCCCGCGAGACACCCCCCCCCCCGCGCCTCTACCGCCCCCTGCCGCCGCGCGGCGGCAGCGCGGCCGCAGCCCCCTGCCCCCCCTCCGCGGCTCGGCGCATGCGTGGGGGGGGCGGAGAGCGCGGAGCGGAGGGAATTGGCGCCGGGCGCGACCCGTAGCGGGCGTTGCGCAGGCGCGGGGCGGCCGGGAGCGCCCTCGGTGCGAGCGGGAGCCGCTGCCGCCGCCATGAAGTCCCGCTTCAGCACCGTCGACATCCGCGCGGTGCTCGCCGAGCTCCGGCAGAGGTACCGCTCTCCCCCGGCTCGGCCCGGCCCGCCAGCTGGCGCCGGGCCCGCTCACCCCCGCTGCGACCCTGAGGAGCGGGGCCCGGCCCGGGCGGTCGCGCCTCTCTCCCCTCACGGCCCCGGGGCGGTGTGGGGCGGCCCTGCCCGCGGAGCCCGGCCCCTCTGCGCCGCGCTGTCTGGCAGAGCTCCGCATAACCCCCCTCGTCTGCTCTGCCCGGCCCCGCTCCCCCGCACCCTGCACGGCGCCGTGCTGCCTGGCCCCGCACCGCGCTGCTCGGTGTTGCCATCGCAGGGAGCAATGGGCACCGGCACCTGTCACGCCCCCGGGGGAGGCCTGCTGCTCTTGTTTCCCCCTCGTTGGCCTGCTCCTGTCCCCCAGCCTCTCCCTGGGGAGCAACTGAGTGCTCTCCCTTCCCCCTTTGTGTGGGGAAGGCCTTGTGGTCTGTCATGCGTTCTTCTGTCCCGCTGGGAAGCCCTGGTGCTCCTCACACCCATGCCGCATGGAGCTCTCATGCCCTTCTGGTGTCCAGGGCCATCTGCACATTCAGCCCCACACTGAATAAAATAATGACGAGATTATCCCCCTGGGCCATTTCTCTGCTTGTACTGGGCATACTGGTGCCCCATGCTGGCAAAGGGCTCCCCGTGTGAGCCCGGAGGAGCAAAGTGCTCCAGTATAACCGGTAAATTTTGCATCCCTGCCACAAAGAGGAGTGCTTGCAGGAGCTGGCAGCCTGGCCTCCGTCCTGTGCTGGAGATCCAGAAGCTGTCTGGTTGCAGCCACGGTGTCCACACTGGCTGTTCTTCCTTCGACTTACTCAGCTTTTTGCACTTTATCCATTAATAGCAATTTCTCCATCTTTTGTTTGTTTGGCTTCCAGCTCATTCCATTACTCTTCCTTTGCTGCTTCTACGGTTGCTGCTTGGTAATTTATCATAACTTGCACTTCTGTATATTTTAATTATCACTGGTATTTTTTCAGCCACTTGTGTGGTCGTATTCTCCAAAGCACGTATTTTCTTTTTGACAGCTTATTGGGAATGAGAGTAAACAATGTTTATGATGTGGATAATAAGACCTATCTTATTCGCCTTCAAAAGTAAGAACTTCTTTACCTTTCTTTATGCTGTTACTGTACGTATCAGAACTAGATTTTTTTTTTGTATGTGTGTAATTTCTGCTGACAGGTGTGTGGCTTTTCCAACTAGTTTTCAGTGAAATTCTATTGTCCTTTGATAAAATGCAATAATTTTTACCCAGGAAGTTCTTGGGAGGTAGCACATGGAGTGTGAAATACTGCAGAAAATGTACAAAAGGCCGCAGGTGTTGGTGTAAAAACACACGATTGTCATTGTTTCTTTTTGTGGGGAGGGAAGAGAGGAGTTGGAGGAATGAAGACCAACATGTAGTCAGTGACACTGGGGCCCAGGCCACGTGGGAGGTAGGGCTCATGTCAGGTCGCTAACTTGTCCGCTCCCGTGGTGTCTGAGATGGACTCATCTGCTTGCCTCCAGTTGTGCTGGAGAATTTTTAACTCCATTGCTTGCCAGGCATTTTCCTTGGCCAAATTATCCATAAATTTAAAAGGTGGATGTCCTTTCGCTGCCAGCCTGGCTGCAGGACTATGGGCTTAGTTTTGGCAATGGTGTTTTCTGTAGATAGCGTGCCGCTGGTTTGTGGTGCTTTGGTCTCATTCCAGTGGAAACTGGTGTGTGGGAAGGGGGGGCTGCTCATGTGCCAAGTGGCGAGTCTTTATTTTGTTAACAGACCAGACTGCAAGGCCACGCTGCTGCTTGAATCTGGTATACGCATTCACACGACGGAGTTCGAGTGGCCAAAAAACATGATGCCATCTAGCTTTGCAATGAAGGTAAACTAACCTACAGTTTCTTTTTAATAAGATGGCTGGATATTGGAAAGCAATGTTCATGTTCTGTCCTTGGAGGCAGAAGGAAATAGTGGAAGGATGTGAGACAGAAGAAAACAGTGAAAGGATTTCACTGCCTGAAAGGAGGTTGTAGTGAGGTGGAGGTCAGTTTCTTCTCCCAGGTAACAAGCGATAGGACAAGAGGAAAGAGCCTCAAGCTGCGCCAGGGCAGGTTTAGATTGGATATTAGGAAAAACTTCTTTGCTGAAAGGGCTGTCAGGCCCTGGCCCAGGCTGCCCAGGGCAGGGGCTGAGTCCCCATCCCTGGAGGGATTTAAAAGCCGGGGAGACGTGGCGCTTAGGGCCATGGTTTAGGGGTGGGCTTGGCAGTGCTGGGGTAACGGTTGGACCTGATGATCTTAAGGGTCTTTTCCAACCTAAACGATTCTGTGATTCTCTGGTTTGCTTGGTGGACCCTGATCAGGTGGGTGACTGAAGACAAGGGAAGAGCAAATGTGGGCCTGGGGGTCACACCATTGATGTTCAGTGCCTGAAACAATGAAAATTTAAATTTATGAAGACTAATATTAAGCTGCTGAATGTTTTCTGGGCCACCGAGACCTTTTGGAATTTTACTCCAGCTAAGTCCTTGTCATTCCAGTTGGATTGTCCAAATTTTTAGGCCCTGGATGCAGCACCCCGTGTTAATAGAGCCCTGCTGTTCGGTCTGCTGGACTTTGAGGGTTCAGATCTTGCTGCTAGGCTGTGTTCCTGCGGATAGGTGTGCAGGGATGGAACCTGAGTGCTGGCTCACACGGGTCTGCTTAGCCCACCACCTCTGGATGCGGCCTCATTGAAATGACTCAGCAAAGGTTCTCCAGGGTGGCTTTCCACATCATATACAGACACAGGGATAATCCCGGTGCTCTGTGTAAAATAAACCCTTTGAATTTGAACTAGCTGCACACTTGTTGAGCTAAACGAATAGCAGTTTTTAATGGCAAAAATGGCTTAATGTTGAGAATCTGGAACAATTACGGTAGTATTTTGCTAAGAGCTGTCTTGTCTCAGTATTACCGAGATCGGCATTTTTACCCTTATGGTATTTGTATTAAGTGGTCAGTGTCACAGGGATCTATAGCGAAGAATGTATTTCAGTATAAGATGTCACGAGCAGGTCTGTTTGCATCATCTCACAGCCATTTTCTCCATTATTGCCAGTGCCGTAAGCATTTAAAGACCAGAAGGCTTGTCAGTGTAAAACAGCTGGGTATAGACAGAATTGTGGACTTCCAGTTTGGAAGCGACGAAGCTGCTTATCACCTGATCGTTGAGCTGTACGACAGGGTGAGTGCAAAGCTCCGAGCGTGTCCTCTGTAAGCAAGCACGTGAGTATGGCCTTTGCTGATGGTCCCCTGTGGTGTGCTCGCAGGGTAACATTGTCCTGACAGACCATGAATACGTCATTTTAAACATTCTGAGGTTTCGCACGGATGAAGCGGATGATGTCAGGTTTGCGGTTCGGGAACGATACCCAGTCGACAGTGCAAAAGCACCCGCACCTCTGCCAACCTTGGAAAGGTAATTGCTTTTAGGTGGTGTATGTATTGGAATAAACCCCAATTACTTGGAACTGTGAAAGGTAGCGTGTCTTTGGGTAGTCTTTTTGCAAATTACAGGCCATTTTGCACTTCTTTTTTTTGAAACTGAAAGTGTTTTGTAGCTTCTAAGCAATACAATGTAGTCTTAAAACCCATTGTTCTTTGGAGTGACAACTCTCCATTATCTTTTGTAGGTTAACTGAAATTATATCAAATGCACCCAAAGGGGAACAACTGAAGAGGGTTCTTAACCCACATCTTCGTAAGTAATTGTGTTTCATTAGAAAATGGAATGGGGTCAATACGTGTTATGTTTCGATGATGCTGAAAATTTGAACAACTTCAAGCTGTCTTTTTTTTGGATGTTGTTCGTGACGGTCTGCTATTATGTATGTTTGAAAAACAACAAAAACCCTAAGCCTTTGAAAACAGAGCAGATTTTTTTGATTCCAAGCCAACTGCACAAAGAGATGAGCCTTGCCATGTGACAGCAGTGATGAGGACCTGAGAGGAGCTCTGTTGGAGCTCTGACTTGATGCATTTTGTCCAGTGTCTTGTCTTTAGTGGTACCGAATAGGAGATGTGAGTGTATAGTCAGGGCAAGGATGTTGTTAGGAAGTGACTGGAGTGTGCCAGCGCTGCCAGTCCTGGCACAAGTACCGATGTGGTAATACCAGGATACTTGAGATGTCCCTCTGGGTGATCTCTGGTAGCTGGGCAAAGCACCCTGTGCCCCGGTTTTCCTGACCACAGAAAGCACATTTGACTTGCGTGACACGGTCAGAACGAGTTTGGTTTCTCCTCCTGATTTGGCGGTGTTGATCAAGCGCAGGATTGCCTGGCTGGTACCCCTGAACAGCTCAAATCCCATGATTTGCAGACCTAAGCATTACTTTCCCCATTTCTTGATTCGCTTTTTCACCACCCTTGTCCCTCTCTTTCTCCACCCTACTCTCCTCCTAAACAAACAACCCGCTGCTAATTACTTTCCCCCATTGGTCCCAGTTTTGCTATATCCATACCCGATTTTGGTATTTCTGATACTGTTATCTAGGTAACCTTGGCCTTATATAGTGTTACTGCTCTGATTGCCCAGGCACAGCCGGCCTGGCAAAGCTCCACTCTCTAAAAGGTCCGCGATTCTTCCCTTCAGTTACTGTCTGAGTTTGCCTGTTGCTCACCCCACTCCTTAACCACCCGTGAAACCCGGCCGTCCCTCCTGCCGCTTCTCTAATTTTTGCCACTTCTCACGCTGCTAACCGTCGCGTCCTGCAGTTTCCCACGTTGTGTCCTGCAGTTCCTCACAGCCCATGCAGTAAGCTTAACCTCGGGCCAGCGCCTGGTCCCCAGCACTGTCATGAGCCTGCAGCCCTAACAGACACACTGATCCTTTCCGGGAGGAGTCTCTCAATCCCAGCAGTCTTACAGTTTAGAGACTTCCCGTGACTGATCAGCAGGCATCTTTGTATTGAAGAGCTTGGGTTGGATTTTCCTTTCATGTGTTTACCCAATCTCTTTTTGATCCTGTATGAACTTCTGGCATCCATGGTGTTTTTGTGGTGAGGAGTTCCACTTGCTTCCATGCCACATGAAAAGCCACCTCCTTTTTTTGTTCTGAGACTCATCTCACCAGTTGCACTTGGTGCCCTAGTATTGGATTTGAAGGGAAGGTGAACAATTGCTGCCTATTTACCAACTCCGCACCACTCGTTTTATAAGTGTCAGTCATTTCTAGGCTGACCAGCCTACTGCAAAGCCTACGTAGTCTTTCCTTGTACAGAATCTCTTCCAAGCCTGTGATGATCCTTGTTGCCCTTCTCTGTCCCTTTTCTATCTCTACCTGCTTTGAACCGGGGTAAATAAAAATGTATGTAACATTCACAGTGGAAGCGCAGCACGGATTTATACTGTGGCATGATTTCCCTTGTTCTGTTCACTATTCCTTTCCTAGTAATTCCCAACACGCAGCTCGACTCTTTTGTGTTCACTGACAATTGAGCTTCTGTTTCCGCAGGACCATCTGTTGTTAGGTCTTGCTCCCAAATAGAAATGATCAGCAGGGCATATGCATGAGTAGGATAGTCTTTCCTCATGTAGATCATTTTATATTGTTTTACAGTGAGTTTATGTGTCAGTTCTGTATCTAATCGCTCACTGTTGCTTGTTCCTTGTTCTCCTCCAGTTCTTCACAGCTGGCCGTTGTCTTTGTTACTTAGACAAATTGAGTTTCATCAGCAGGCTTTGCCCCTTGCTCTTTGTTCCCCCTTCCCGGGTCAGTTAGGTGTAGATGTGGCGCTTAGGGCCATGGTTTAGGGGTGGGCTTGGCAGTGCTGGGTTAACGGTTGGACTTGATGATCTTAAAGGTCTTTTCCAACCTAAACGATTCTGATTCTGTGTTGATCAGTGCAAGCCCTAGAGCAGGTCCCTGCAGAGCTCAGCTTTCCTCCCCTCCCTCCAAGCTGACAGTTTATACCTCCTCCCTGTTCCCTGTTTTTCGGCCATGTTCTAATCCAGACAGGGACTATCCTGTTATCCTGTGGCAGATTGTTTCCTCCGAGAGCTTTGAGGTGAGCTTTGCTAAATGCTTTCTGGAAATCCAAGGAGACCATATCTATTTGACCTCCCTTGTCTTTGTGCTTTTTAACTGTCTTGTAGAGTTATGATGCAAAATACAGAACTGCGGGCTCTTCTGTGTCTAGTGCAAAGCTCTCTGCTAGTTTTAGTCTTTAAGCTAAAAAGAGTTGGTAGTTTTCTAGTCCCTTTTTAAAATTGCCAGTGCATTAACCTCCTTGTGCCTCTGCTGCTAAGGCAAGACAGACGTTGCAGGCTATAGTTAAGAGTTTGGCATCTCCATCCTTGAGTTCTTTTAGTACCGCATGATCCTGAGGATTTTGCTGCTGCTTGTTTTGTCTGTTGGATCCATCACCTCTTCTGACAGCTGGATTTGAGGCAGATTTCCTGACGTACTGCCTGCAGAGAAACGGTCCAGCCAGAGCTGCCCTGTGCCTCTGCACTATGAGTGAAACTCAAGACATTAATTTAATTTTCCTGCTCTTGTCATATCTGAGTGTTCCGTTTGCACCTTGATCATTTCTTGAACCTACTGATTCTAGCAGGCTTCCTGCTTGTGATATATCCAGAGAAGACTTTATTATTAATCCCGATGGGTTTTTTTCTGATTTTCTCAAGACTAATTTTGGCCAGTGTCGCTGGGTTTTACATTCACCTGCCAGAGTTTCGTCTCCCATTTTCCACAGGGGACAAAACTTCAGATAACTCTTTGCTTTTAACAGTTTCTCTTAACCCGATGTTTAGTCGTGCCAGCCTTCCTTGGATTTTTCTGAAACACTGTTTAGTAAGTGATATGCATTTGTTCTGAACCTCCAAAATAGCATCTTAAATAGCCTGCAGGGTGTTTGCAGACATTGCCTTTTACTGATTGTCTTAATTTCTTTCCTTCTAAGAAACTTCCTTGCTTGATGTGATCTTCCCTTTTGAGCTGTGAATGCCTGTAGGAGATTTCTTGGGCTTTTGTTGGGCTAGCATGGATCCAGGTCAATTTTAGTGTCAGCCTTGTACCATGACGTGACATCTCTCCAGCCCGGCTGGGGTGATTGAAACCTGATTTAGCTGTTCTGTGTCCTGCTTTCACAATCTCTTGGCTGTCCCGCGGCACGTTAGGGTGACCAGCAGCTCTGCTCAGGCGGTTAATACTACAGCCCTAATACCTCCTGTCCCAGATTTAGGCCTGGGTTTTCGTTCCCGTGGGATTGTGCTGTTTTTTTTCAAGTGGTTATCTTGTTAATTTGTTTGGACTCTAACGTCCTTTTCGCCTTACTGTAAGGTCACCTACATCATTCTAGGCTTGATGCTGCACCGTCCCAGTGGTTGTCTTCCTTCCTCCATGTTTCTGCTTTGCTTGTTCTCAGTCTTCTTAGTTAAACCTGGTTTGCCATGGCCCCGTCTTGTTTCTTAGTCTTTAAGCATCTTTGTAGGAGCTTATAGATCTGTTTTCATTTCCTCCTTCTCTGCGCCCTGTTTAGATGGGGCTGCATCTGTTTCTTTTGTCACTCATGTTCCACGTTTGGCTTTGCCAGCTTTTTCCTAGTTCTTTATTTGAAGCTACAGAGTTTGTATGGCTTCACCCGTTGTAACACCTTATCCCAAGCCAGGCAGTTTGCCACCCTTGTTGGGTTTCTTACACTCTTCCGTTCAGAAACTTTCCTACCCCCTTTTAAATGTAAAGGTTTCATTCCATCATAGCCAACATGAAGCCCGTCCTTCCTGTATATCCTCTCTCTGTCCCAGACCTTTCCCAGCTCCAGATGAACCGAAGCATCCTTAAGTTTGTAAGAACTCATCAGCCGTGAGCTGAGACCCAGCTGCTCAGTGAGCATTTCCGAGAGGGCCCCTGCCCCCGCGCAGTCCTGATCGCCTGCTCTCCTCTCTCTGGGCTCTGCCTCCTGAATTCGGGACCACAACTCCCTCGCTCTCCCCGGCCTCGCTAAGGATTGGCTGGAGTTTCATGGCCATAGCTTGTTGAAACACTTCTCGTGATTTTAATGTGAATGCAAATTTAATTGTGAATGTTTTATAGAGATTATTCTTTTTTTTTTTTTTTTTTTTAACAGCTTATGGAGCCACTCTCATTGAGCATTGCCTTATAGAAGCTGGATTTTCTGGTTATGTCAAAATAGATCAGCATATGGAAAGTAAAGGTATGTAGGAAATAATATTTTAAAGGCCCTACTACGTATGTGGTAATTTCTATGTCTGTGTAGTATTTTTTTCCAAAGGGATGAGTAATCCTTCAACCTGTAGTTCTGACTGTATGGTTGTATACTGTAATGTTTTTAGGTTGGGGACCAGCCTTGTCCACATTAAAACTCTTGAATTGTGCATATATCAGAATTAAAACATCAGACTCCTCCTATAGTCGAAATGATTTTATAATGAGATACTACCTCAAACATCAGGTGAACTCTGGCTGCGTAAAGGGATATTTTACAAGAATCTTGTAGAGAAGAGTTAGCATCAAAGTCTTCCTTTATCTGTAGCAAACGTGGTGGGGATTTGATAAAGTAGCAGCTTTACATTTATTGGGAAATTATGAATTTGGTGGTAAAGTCAGAATAGATTTTCCTGTTGTCTTATTTTTCTTGTGTGCTTTATATTTGCCATAAATCAAATGGATTTGTTACTTCCTACTGCATTGTGGTGCTTAATAAATCAACTTTGTAACAAGCAAATAACTTCTCACAGCTACTGGTTTATGCTTTGCCCCTACAGTTTTATAAAGTGCTAGCATTTGTGTCGTCTTTTTTTTTCCACGATACTTGAATAATTATGTCTTAGAAGTACCTATATAGATATTTTAATTAAAAATTCCCCAAATGTAAAATATGTACTAAGCCCCCTGTTTAAAATGAAGAGTAACTGCTGTAGTGAAGCACCAGGGGTAAAGGATATCTGCGATTTTATTTTTCAGACATGCTAGAATCCTATTTAACGTGGTTAGGCTGGACAGGTTGCTTCGGGCCCTTAATCGGAAGAGCAGTTGCCTGGGTCTTTTGTTGATTTGCTTTTGTGCTATGTTTATATAAAAATATCTTTCTGTTCTAGGTGTTTTAAAATATTCCTCTCCTCCCCCCTCTCTCTTTAGAAAATATTGAAAAAGTGCTTACTGCTTTAGAGAAAGCAGAAGAATACATGACACTAACTGACAACTTCAGTGGAAAGGTGGGTCTCAGTCGCGCGCCTTGGTTACCAGTTACACAGAAATCGCAGAATTAAACTGGTAGGCAGGTATTGTTCAGCACGTGCTTGTTCCTGGTGTTACCAGCTGCAGTTTTTATTCTGTGAGCTTGGGCTCCAGGTAGTGATGGGGAATCAAAATTGCTTCCTTGCACTGGGTGTGCAGCAATTAAATAATTTACAATCAGATTATGTAGGTCCTACGAGAATTGCGCTTGTGCTTTAATAGCAGGTAACACTGTTCTGCATGTAAGCCGTGCGTCCGTGCGATAAGCTGTAGGAGAGTCCTGAGGTTTATGAGAGAAGTTCACCTTTTTTTCTGCAATAAGCTGGAGTCAAGACAAGCAAGCGGTCAGGGCTTTACTCAGTCAATCACATTGCTTCTGCCACGAGGTCTCCCTGCTAGAATGCATTATTGTCTCATGCTGATCAGTCGGTTAGCACCTAAAACTTGCTGCCTTGCCAAGATAAGGGGGATCCTTTTCAAAGACAAATGCTGATGATGTATTTATGTATTCTTTTAGGGTTATATTATCCAGAAAAGGGAGAAAAAGCCAAGTCTGGAACCAGATAAACCAGCAGAAGATATCTACACGTAAATATTTGAAGTATTTATTTCTTTTTCTACTAGTCTGCATCACATAAATTAGTTTTGAGGTGATAATATCAAATGTGTATTTTACAGATATGAGGAATTTCATCCTTTCTTGTTTTCTCAACATTCAAAATGTCCGTACTTGGAATTTGACTCATTCAATAAGGTACAGTGCTTTTGCTGATACTGTACTTAAGTGCTTTAATTGACTGATGCTAAAAAAGAGTAATTAAAATATAGTGCAGAAGTTGTTAATGAAAACATAGACCTTGGAAGAGATGATTAATTTTATGGATAAATGTTTTATGCAGAAAAGGCCAACTAAAACAGGGCCTTTAGGCTACTGCTGAGCAGCGTTGTCTTTATTAGTTAGCTCAGTTAGATCCCGTAGCTGGAATACAGCATGTGGCCCGGAACGGAGGTGTGCATTGAACCTGTGAGGACGGTGGCTGTTATCTGTCCTGGTCAAAGATTTTGTTAGTGGGAGCTCAGACGCTGAGTTATCGCTGGGGGCAAACGGTCGTCACAGTCATCACGTTTATACTTTTCTGGTTACTACTTTGAAAGCTTCAGGCACCTGATTTAGTACTTCCTTGAGTGTTGTCCTTCACGCATTAACATCTGAAATCATTAACTGCGTCTTGTTCCTGACCTTGATCTCCAGAATTCCCATTTCACTTTCCTACCCTGCTGCTTGGCTGAATTTCTGTCCTCCACAGCACTGATGATCCAAGCAGCCTAAAACCTTCCTCTTCTTTTGTTTTAAGCACAGCGCCTGGCAGCTGGAACACCAGGAGCAGTTCTTAGGCATACTTTCTAGGTTTTTTGTGGTTTGTTTTTTTTTTTTTTTTTCTGACTGGCCTGTTGAAGCAGCAGGAATTCAGGGCAGACAGGTCTATCATTGCAGGCATTTAATCTGAAGAGCACACTGTGTCAAACAGCAGCTTCCTTTTCGTCATTTCTTAGGAAAAAATGTGGGCCGTAGTTTGGCCACGTGTGTACTTGTGCATAGCCCCTGGTTTGCAGTGAGACACGGCCTCGAGTGTCTTGCTGAACTCATCTCATGCGAAGGTCAAATGGGGGAAGTTACTGAGCCCTGGTTTAGCATCCGTCTCCTCTTTTAGTGCTTTGCAGCCACCTTGTTTGAGCGGAACCACCTCTGCCTGCCTGTTGCTGGTAGAAGTTAGTGCAACTTGGAGATTCTTAAAACTGATTTTCTCTTGCAGGCAGCAGATGAGTTCTACTCCAAGCTAGAGGGACAGAAAATTGATCTGAAAGCATTGCAGCAGGTATGCTCTCATCCAACAGCGGGGCAGCTGAGGTGGCTCTCTGAGCTTCAAATGCTTCATTCGGTTCTTGTAGCCTGGGGCGAGGGAGGTGTCGCTCCTTGTTTTTGCTATGGAAGTGCTGAGTCAGTGGTGGTCAGGGAGTGGATTTCAAGATGTGTAATGTAGCAGTTGGTTCTGCTTGGAATACAAGTAATAGCATTAACAACAATATTTTGGAGACCCTGCATCTCTTACGCTGCTGTATTTTTCTGTGCTGGAATGCTCTTTTGAATGTCTTGCAGTGATTAGGTGATAAGGTGCCATTCGTATATATATTTTTCCATTTTTCTTATTTTTGAAAGGAAAAACAAGCATTGAAGAAACTTGAAAATGTCCGTAGGGATCATGAGCACAGATTAGAAGCTCTTCAGCAAGCTCAGGTAAGACTGAGGTTGTGTTTTGTTTTTTTTTTTTTTAAAGTGAGAAGATACATAATGTTCCTTGAAGAGCTGTACCTGCTGGTCTGCACTGCTACCGTCAGTGTTAGGTCCTACAGCGAAGCCCGCCGTTGTCACTGAGCACCCTGTGGCCCCTCAGGGAGCCTAGGCCTGCCCGGTGGGGCTCTGCTCCCTTGTCAGTGCTTTGTACCTCGCTTGCCAAAATTTGCTTGTGCTGCTCTGCTTGTAGGAGTCAAGTTGGCCGTCGTCCTCTGTGGTCCCTTCAGTGCCATTCTTGAATTTCATAGAATCATAGAATCGTTTAGGTTGGAAGAGACCTTTAAGAACTTCAGGTCCAGCCGTTACCCCAGCACTGCCAAGGCCACCACTAAACCATGGCCCTCAGCACCACATCTCCCCGGCTTTTAAATACCCCCAGGGATGGGGACTCAGCCCCTGCCCTGGGCAGCCTGGGCCAGGGCCTGACAGCCCTTTCAGGGAAGAAGTTTTTCCTAATACCCAACCTAAACCTGCCCTGGCGCAGCTTGAGGCCGTTCCCTCTCATCCCATCGCCTGTTCCTGGGGAGAAGAGACCGACCCCCCCCAGCTCCAGCCTCCTTTCAGGCAGTTGCAGAGAGCGATGAGGGCTCCCCTCAGCCTCCTCTTCTCCAGGCTGAGCACCCCCAGCTCCCCCAGCCAATTTCATCTCAATATTAATTACTACTTTTATTTTTTTTTTAAACAGTTGCTGAGTGTTTAGCTTCAATGGATATAAACTTTTTTCTTTCCTTAAGGAAGCTGATAAGATAAAAGGAGAACTGATAGAAATGAACTTGGAGATTGTCGACCGAGCCATCCAGGTGGTCCGTAGTGCGTTAGCCAACCAGATAGACTGGACAGAGATCGGAGCGATTGTTAAAGAAGCTCAAGCGCAGGGAGACCCTGTTGCAAGTGCAATCAAAGAATTAAAGCTTCAGACAAATCATATCACAATGCTGCTGAGGTGAGTACATTGCGGATCACCTCTACCAAATGCAAATAGGACCGACTGTGCGAGCTGCATAGGAGACAGGAGACAAAGCTTGTGCGCTGGTATTTAAATTGTTCAGTTTTTCTTACAGCAGCATGAAGAGAACGTAGTTCTGTGAGCAAAGAGAGACGCCTTCTTTTTTGATTTGAAAAATAACAGTAATTTGGTTACTGTAATAGCTTTTGGTTTAGTATTTTTACAGTCTGACTATATTCTAAACCATTGGAAGGTGTCCTGAAGCAGTATAGGTCCAAAGCTCCAGTCTGTCACTCAGCAGTTAACACTCTGATTTACTCTTCTTTCGTCTAAAATTCACATGAGATCCCGCCCAGCTGTTGCGAGCTGCAGGTTTTGGTGCTGGTTCTTGCGGAAGCCCTGATGAGAGAACTGGCAGTGAGGCAGTGTTTGGAGTGTCTTTAAAAACCTTCTCTGACGCTGTATCAGGACGCTAGAGAGAAAAAAGGGAGAATTTCTTTTTTTATAGCTAGAACTTTTGGTATGAAAGCTGTAATGTGGCAAAGTTAATTTATGAATTTTTAGTTACCTCATTTTCAGAAACGTTAGTGTATAGAATAAACTTGTTTTCAGGAGTGAGTTCTGTGTTGGCAACTGTGTCATCATTCTCCCTTCTCCGTCTGTTTTAGTAGTGAGTAGTGATCGCTTCGCTGATCAAACTGCTCAGTCAGTCCACCACGAGTTGAATCGTGCATCCTCAGTACAGAGGACTACGGAGATGTATTTTTCTTTATGAAGAACTTTACTGCTCCACCACCTTTTGCTACACAGACACAGTACAGCTGTATCGAGCAGGGTTTGATGTCCTGGCGAGGAGCAAATACAAATCCAGCTAGCGTGTGCTCAGCATAACTCTTTGAGAACAGTGGAGCAGATATTTTTTGAGGTTTTAAACCAGCAGCGCATTGCTGTCCTCTCCAGTGAGTCAATACGACGATGTAACTGTTCTCTTTTCATGTGGCGGTCACACACAGAATGTCTTGTGTTTCTTTCGCTTTATGAAAGTAGATCTTCAGAACCGTTCTTCATTTGAAATCTAGATTTTTTTTTAGGTTGATAGCATGGATGTGTGTCTTTTGATAGGAGAAATTGCCTTGGAAAATGTCACTTCCTTGGATTGGAAAATTTGGGCTCTTTTATTTTCTTTCCCCCCCCCAACTTTGTCTGACTCCAAGACATAAACAGGCTTGCACGTAAGGCTTCCTGGGGCCTTCCTGCGGCTGCACAGTGAACGTGGTTTAAGGGTTCCTTAGGCCATTTCCAGTCTTCATGAGAGAATAGAAGAGAGAGCGCATTGCACTAAGGGTAAAAAAAAATAACCAGTTCTCTTATCTTAATCATATGATGTCATGTGTTTTTAGGAACCCATATGTGTTATCTGAAGAGGAAGAGGAGGAGGAGGATGCTGATTTAGAGAAAGAAGAAACGGAAGAACCGAAGGGAAAAAAGAAAAAGAATAAAAACAAACAGTTGAAGAAACCTCAGAAAAACAAACCGTCATTAGTTGATGTTGATCTCAGTTTGTCTGCATATGCCAATGCCAAAAAGTAAGATTTACAGTAAATGTGTGCTTTGGTAGGAGAAGTTTCTTTATGCTTGCAGTTGTTAGTGATAACATCATAGGAAGGGCTCTGTCTATATCCTGTTAAAAATAAAAGTTAGAAATTGAAATGGGTGGCTTGCCCTGAGCTCTAGGACGTGCGTTTTCTTAGTCCAAACCCAGTATCTCACTGTTGCGTAGCAGCTAGTCTCTAGCCGGCACATTAATTTAGTTTTGAGTACAATTCTGCACGGTGACATGTGGAACAAAATGGCTGCTTTTGCACACGTTAACCCCAACGCAGCGCTCTGTCTGTCTGAGGAGGGGACTTACTTCATCTGGCTGCTTTTCTCGGGTGAAGACTAAGCCGAAGATCTGGGCTAAAAAAAAAAATCTTCTCAAAACTGAATGCTAATGGCAAACGTAGAGGACTGCGATAAGTGCATTCTAAAAATGAGTGAATCTGCTGGGATTTCCGACACAAACCACCTTGTGTTTTGCAGGTACTACGATCACAAAAGACATGCAGCTAAGAAAACTCAGAAGACAGTAGAAGCTGCAGAAAAGGTATTTTTTCTTTGTTTTTAGAAGGTATTTCATAGAATCCTAGAATGTCCTGAGTTGGAAGGGACCCACGAGGATCATCGAGTCCAGCTCCTGCCTCTGCACAGGGCAACCCCAGAATTCACACCAGTTAAAAGCGAAGTCCCTGTCACTGATCAGTGGAAAATCCGAACTTGGTCTAGGTAGTCCTAACGAGACATGGAAGGTAAAAACAACCAGTGAGGGTGGTTTTATTCTTGAGCTTTTAAGCTGACTGGACAGAGGACTGCAGATCCCTGCTGTATCACCTGGTTTCCCCCAGTAGCGCTGTGAATACGTAAGACCGGTGCTAGGTGGGGATACCGCAGACCAGCGCTTCTGGAGGCAGGAGTGGGAAATCAGTGGAAATCCTTACAATCAAAGAGGTGATAATCTTCATGGGGGCGGCTATCCAGGACGGAGATTTGGGAAGATTTTAGGGCAGCTATCTTACATGTGCATGAGGGCAGCGCAGGCCTGTCAACAGCAGTATGTGGAGCCTGCACGCTGAAAAATTTCAGAGCCATTTCCTACCCACTTGCCTACTGTTCAGTTACCAGTTTTGTGATTCCTCTGCTGGCGGATTGCGATCGTGCTTTCTGTCTAAATAGGCATTTAAATCGGCTGAGAAGAAGACGAAGCAGACATTGAGGGAAGTTCAGACAGTTACCACCATTCAGAAAGCGAGAAAGGTCTATTGGCAAGTACAGTTTCATTGTCGTTATCTCATGTATCGTGAACGTGCACAAATTTAGAACGGCTGCGTCAGGCTGTGAGTTTTCACTAGCTTAGAAGTGGAGCTAATTGTGATTTCTAAGCACTACGCTTTGTATTGAGTCTCCTTAAAATGGCTCCTTGAAGGCGCTGGCCTGGTCTTGTTAGTGCCTTTGCCTGGGAAAGTTCCTTTCAGTGGACATGGACTTGCAGTTTTGTGCTTTTAACACAGCTAGGAATATGGGCTTAGTAAAAATAGGGAACTTCACTGTTACTTTCTGGCAGCTCTGTGAAATAGTAACAGTGAAGAAAAAAAACAGCAAGAGCAAAAAACCAAAGCTTTTCGTAGTCTAATAGCTGAATTATTAAAATAAAAATAAATAGGAGGCAGCTGGGCTTTGTGGTGATGGTACTTGTCGTTTCATCTCAAAATATCGTTGGCAGTGATGTTATATTTGTACTGTGCCTTGGTTTTATGTCCTAGGCACATGGATGGATGTGAAACTATTTGCAGTGTCTTTTGTAAAGAGTAGATGCTAAGACGGATATTCTTAGAGTTTGGTATAAAAAAAATACCTTTGTAATGTTCTGTTAGTTCCAGGTGTTTTTCACACAGTGGATTGATGTAATTTGGCAGGTTTGAGAAGTTCCTGTGGTTCATTAGTTCTGAGAATTACCTGATTATTGCTGGAAGAGATCAACAGCAGAATGAGCTGATTGTAAAGCGGTATCTTAAGCCAGGTGAGAGTCCGATTAAGTGGAGTACTTGGGTTTCTCTCTTCTTTGCCAGTTTTGTCAATGTAAAAGAATGACACGGGGTGGTCTCTGTGGTTTGTTCTTAAGTTGGGCCTCAGGTGAAAGGGGACTTTGGTGGTGGTGAGTCCTGGAGACTGCGTGTGTGTTGTCTGTGGGGTGCTGGGGGCTCTGCTGTGGGAGACTGGACCCTCCAGCATTGTGGGATAAGCATAGGTTGGATGGACTCCTGTCAGGAGCAAAGGAGCTGATTCTCCCTGGAACAACTGGGATGGACTAAAAGGCTTCTGTGTCCTCTTCCCATCCTGCTCCTTGCAGCCGAAATAGCCATTTCCAGCTAACATTAGAAACCTTCACCTTAGCTCAAGTGACCTGTGTAGTTACCACATGTGCGACTGATTGGAGGCACTTCTTTTCCAGGGGACATATACGTGCACGCTGATCTCCACGGAGCCACAAGCTGTGTGATCAAGAACCCGTCAGGTACCGTGTGTGGGGCTGAGGCAGGGACTCGTAGAAGCCTGGGGGCCTTGTGGGCTGGCGGTCCCTGCACTGCGTGTCTGAGCCCAGCCCGGCGAGCTGCCTTCCCCCCTCGCAGTGGTGCCCAGCTCCGGCAGGCGTTCCCCTTAGGATGTGACTCTCACATCAGTCCTTCCGAGATCAGGCTGTCACTGGCTGCTGCCGCTTCCCAGCCATGACTTGCTGCTTGCAATTGCTCTGCTGAGCTCCTGGTGGGAAGGAGCAATGGTGATGTGCTCGCAGAGACAAGCGTTAGTCACTGGCGGAGGCGGTGGTGCAAGGGCTTGCTGCTGGCCGTGGGGACTGGAGTCCTGCTGAGACTTTGGTGGGTGGCGTAAGCAGTTTGGGTGCCGACGGAGGGTGCCGATCTCGGCAGAGAAGCGTTGACGTGGTAGGATGGATCTCATGGGAGACCAGCTGTGCGAACCCTGCCTGCGCCCCGCTCCTGGGAGGTGGTGGGAGTTGGCCTTGTGTTGTGAGGAGCACGGTTACTGCTCCCTCCTGGAGCTGAGCTGAGGAAGGAGCAGTAGCGCAGCTGGCTTCAGCCTCCGTTGGGGAGCTGTGATGAGCAGCTGCTGACGCTGCTTCT
The DNA here is from genome assembly GCF_047370975.1 of Nipponia nippon. NCBI lineage: Eukaryota > Metazoa > Chordata > Aves > Pelecaniformes > Threskiornithidae > Nipponia > Nipponia nippon. Next base: position 29,351,760 of record NW_028262302.1, read on the forward strand.
GCGCTGTCTGTACCGCCTTCAAGCTTAGCCAGGCCATGGTGTCTCTGCCCAGCGCCCCTGGAAAGCTCACACGCTGGATTAGGGCACGCGTGGAAGTTGGAGAACGTAATCTGTTGTGCATGGATTGCGTTCACTGATGTGCTGGGTGTTACTTTGTAGGTGAACCGATCCCTCCACGAACCCTGACGGAGGCGGGCACAATGGCCCTGTGTTACAGCGCTGCCTGGGATGCCCGTGTTGTCACCAGCGCTTGGTGGGTCTCCCACAACCAGGTAGGGACACTCCCGCGTCAGCTTTCAGCCAGAGCATCTGGTGTGCGACTGCAGACGAAGCGTCTCTGTGTGGGAACTGATGGATGCGGGTGAAACCGTTGTTCTCTCATACCGTTCCTTGCGGGTTCTCCCCGGCTCTGCCGCGCTTCGGGCCGGGGCGGAGGGGTGACCGTTGATACAACATGCACGTGACAGAGGAGATGCTGCAGGCTTGGCTTCTTACTAACAGAGGGAGAGGACTTTTATGGAAAATGAAGTTCTCATTTTTTTTCAGTTGGGCTTCTAGCCTGTGTGTTAACCGCAGTCTCGCTGTGCGTCCCATCGACTCAAGTGTAAGGGCGGAGAGATTACATGAAACTGAAGGTCGCAGTGCCTTTAGTGTTCTTATTGCCTGAATAACCCAGTTACTCGCCTGGGACTTCTAAAACGCAGTGCCAGTATTGTGTGATTGAATTGAAACGTCTCTTAGGAGAATACCCTGCAAAGGACAGGAAGAACCCCTCGGAAACCGAGGGGTCTTGGAAACCGAGGTCTGCAAACTGTTCCCATGAGTTAAAAACGCAGCCTGCTTGAATGTCGCTTTGTTAGTGCTGTTGTTACACCGTGCTGGCCTTCTGTGACAGACACTCTTTATGGTATATCCTGATTTTTTTAGGTTTCTAAAACTGCACCTACGGGAGAATACCTCACTACTGGAAGCTTCATGATCCGAGGTGAGACACAAAGGAAACAGTGTCAATTTGACTTCAGGCGTTTTGGCTGAAGGTGCTGTGCTGTCCTGCAGCGGCAGCCGCCTGAGCTGCCCCCCGCGCCGTGGCAGCCGACAGATTCCGCTCCTCTCCTGACAATCTGTTCCGAGTGGTTCAGACAGAACATCAGGCAGCTGCAGCAGCATTTCTAGCTGAGGCCCTGGGCAGAAGATCGTTAGCTAAGCTGCTTTTGAGTTTCTCCTGTTCTGTTGTCATCCAAGAGATAGAACAAGCCCCGGTGTAATTTTTTTGGTAGCCTAAAGCCTCTAATAAAAATGAATTTTGAAAATACGTCACGTAACAGAGCTGTTAAACCTCCTCATGAGAATCTGCCTTTGTTTTTCAGGGAAGAAGAATTTTCTTCCACCCTCATATCTGATGATGGGCTTCAGCTTCTTGTTTAAGGTACTGCTTTCTCTGTGCAGCTCCTGCTGGCTTTTGTAATTTGGTTTGAGCTGTAGGAGGCTTATTTTCTGCTTCTTGCTTATCAGTATATTCCCAATTACTTCTGTTCCCCCTGGGACAAATCCCATAAAATGCCACTCGCTGAAAATTACTCTGCTTTCATTTCCACTTTTCCCCAGTTTGCACTGTTCATTTAAAACAAACAGACCCTGCGAACATTACGACCTCTGCGAGATTTTTATACCGGCTCTGTCTGAAGCATCTGCGTGCTTAGGGAGCCCGCTGGTTGTGCAGCTGCGTGTGTCTCCTCACTAGCTGTACTTTCTGGGTTGTCAGACTTGGGTTTAAATGTGCTGGTTTAGCTTTCTTGCTTTTTGAATGGCAAAAAGTGTTCAAAGAGAGAGAACAAAGCTGAGTCAGGTGTTCTCTGAATGGGCTGGCGAATGTGGCTGGAGCTGGTACTGGCCTAACGTAAAGGCGCCTCTGTTGTTAGGTGGATGAAAGCTGTGTTTGGAGACACCGAGAAGAAAGGAAGATCAAAGTACAGGATGAGGATCTGGAAACGGTTTCCAGCAGTGCCGGTGAACTGGTGTCCGAAGAAGTGGAGCTGTTAGGTACAGGGGGTGTGACTGGGGTGCTGCGTGCACTGGCTGACAGATGGGACTGTTTGGGGTTTGACGTTTGGCTCCCTGCGCTGTGGTGTGGGTCACTTGGGCGTTTCTAACGCGAGCCGTGTTTTCCTCACCTGTGTGCCCCAGAAGGAGGAGACAGCAGCAGCGAAGAGGAAAAAGCAGAGTGTCAGGAAGCGCCAGAGGATGTGGAGGTCGTGTCCAAGAGCAATCGTGATGAGGGCATCGCTGACCTCAACCAGAGCACAGCAAACACCCCTCCCGCACCAGAGGGCGACTCCGAAGAGGAGGATGGAGAATCTGAAGATGAAGTGGAACATCCGGAGGCAAAGAGTGAAGTGAAGGAGGAGGAGGAGGAGGTAAATTACCCAGATACAACAATCGACCTGTCGCATCTTCAGCCTCAAAGGTAAGTGAAGCAGCAGCTGCGCTTATCAGCAAGGCAGGCACTTCTGAGGATCTCTGTGCTGTTAAAATGCTGCCGAGACAAGGGCTGTGATGAGTTGCCATCACTTCTTTCGATGCTCAGCTCACGAATACCGAATGCTGCCATGCTGTGTGCTATTCCCTGCCGTTTCCCTGCATGGCTCTTTGTGGGCTGCTTGCTTTCGCCCCCCTCCTGGAGTACAGGTGCACGTGCACATGGGTATCTGGCTCTTTCATGGCTGCTGTTCCCCATTTTGGCCTACGCATCCCTTGACCACCGCGCTCCGAGTTTGCTCTTCAGGAGATGGCTGCCCCCGTTTTCTTTTCAGAGCTGTTCAGACCCGAGAAGCTGTCATGAGTTGTTTCTGCTCTGCCACGCTGGTGCCGAGTTACTGCTCGGCACGTGGCTGCGAGACGAGCTCACCTCCCTGTTGTCCCTGGAAGCGGCACTCCTTAGAGGGTGCAAGGAGACGGGATGGAGTGGGTGGAAGCGGACAGCTCTGCAGGGAACACCACAGCTGAGCGGGGCTGTGTGCAGGAGGAGCCGAACATCACGGGTTCCTTCAGCGCCTGCTGTACCCAGGCTGTCTTTGTGGCTTGTTTGTGTGTGCGCGTGAGACGAGCTGGCAGAGATCCGAAGGCTTGTTTTGTAAACTGAATCCCGGTATTGCTGCCCTTTTCCATTCACCAAAGCTGGGGTTTTCGAGAACTAGAAAGCCGAAAGCAGTGCAACCAAGTTAGCCAATGTCTGGGCTGTGGTGACGCGTCCGTGGTTGAGCTGCTCTGCATCTGTTGATGAGCCCCACTTTGATCTCCCCACAGATCCCTGCAGAAAATCATCCCCAGAGAGGAAGAGCCCAACTTGGTAAGGTCTCAGCTCAGACGTTTGGCAAAGAGCAGTGTGAACTGCTGCTGGCCACGGTGTGCTCTAACTGCATTTCACTTCTTAGAGTGACAGCAAGTCCCAGGGGCGAAGGCACCTGTCTGCCAAGGAGAGGAGGTGAGAGCCTTTTCGCGTGTGCAGCGAGGTGAATGCCTCCTCCCCGTCCCCCCTCCAGGCCCCGGGCGCAGGGCGTGCCTCGCACCTCCCGCTCTGGGCTGCTCCGTGTCGATGTCCGTCCTGCGTTTCCAGCATGGGATGGCGGCTGCTCCCCTCCTTCGGGAGTGCTGGTTGTGAGCAAGCAGCTTCTGGTGCCCTCGTGGGCTCGAGCTTTTGCTGAGGAGGGGTTATTTCCAGCGTACGTGCCCCAGGTTCCCCTGTAGCCGGGAAGCAGGGCGGTAATGCTGGCGGGAGAGCAGCAGCCTCTCCTGTCGCCACAAGAGGTGGCGTGTCAAGTGATTCTTCTCCTTAGAGAAATGAAGAAAAAGAAGCAGCAAAACGATGCTGAGAACTTGGAGCCACCTGAAGAGAAGCAGAAAGAGACGGAGCCGCAGCCTTCCCCTGCTCCCAACACCAATAAGGGTGCGCCGGCCCCTCAGCCCGTCAAGCGGGGCCAGAAGGTGGGCAGGGACCGGGTTTACCCGTGGGTCGAGCCCGGGTTTCTGTCAGGCGTCTGTGGCTGCCTGATGGTTTTAGACTCTTGGTGGTTTCAGGAGGATGGTGCTGGTCTGTCAGCGTTGAGCACGCTCTGCTTTCCTCGCTGAAACCGCTTTGCTGAAACCTCGGAAAGAGGTTCAGGAGGCCTGGAAGGAAAGTGTCTGTGGGGTCAGCGTCTAGGCGTTTGTCTGTGGGTGCAAAACTCTGCAAAATTCATTGTTTCTAAAGCTGTTGGTGTGTTTTCTTCTGCAGAGTAAAATGAAGAAGATGAAGGAGAAGTACAAGGACCAGGACGAGGAGGACCGGGAGCTGATCATGAAGCTGCTGGGGGTGAGTGAGAGGAGTTCTGCCTCCCCCTGTGGCGCGGTCGCTGGCTCTGACCACCTCTGTGCGTAACCACAGTCTGCAGGGTCAAACAAGGAGGAGAAAGGGAAAAAAGGGAAAAAGGGGAAGACAAAAGAAGAGCCAGCAAAGAAGCAACAGCAGAAACCCAAGGCTGGGCGTCGTGGTGCTGGAGGGGGCAAGGAGACGCTCCCAGCAGGAATCCTGCTGCACGAGTCGCAGGAGCCAGCCCTGGAGGAGCAGCAAGATGAGAAGGTGAGCAGCACGCTCGCCTCTCCCCTCCTGTCCACGCCTGCGTCCCTTCCCACCCGCTAGCGTGGCTCTCCTGGCGCTGCGTAGCTCTGTTCCACCAGGGAGGCTGAGCGGCTCTCGCTGGTTTTGGGGCGCTGGGGAGACCGCTGTGCCTAATGCCCTGACTCTGGGAGCCCGCTGGTTTCAAGAAGCAGCAAAAAAACCCTGCAGCGATCTGTGCGCACGCTGCGGTGCCAGCGCAGCCAGAACGAGGGCTCGGAGGAGTACCGAGCCTCGCCGGGCTGCCGAGGACCCAGCTCGGTCAATGCCTCCCACTCGGTGCAGCTGAAATGTGGCTGAGCGCTCGCCAGGTCTGTGGGTGTGAGTCAGGATCTCTGAATCACAGCCCCTCTCTCTCCTCCCAGCTCGGCGTGTGCCAGGCAAATTAGAGTTTGGAAAGAAATATTCCTCCCCTCACCCACACAAAAGTGCTCTCCTTACCTCTGCTTTAAAACAAGTTAAACTCTCCTTGCAGTGAGACCGTGGCTTTCTGTGCACTGCTGATAAAAGAATGTATTTTCTCCCGGGGCTGGGGGAGAAACAAGCAGTTGCGTGCTTGTTTCAGCTCTGATGTCTCCTTTGTTTGTGTGTACAGGAGGAGCAAGACCAGGATCAGGCGGGAGCCGAGGTAAATGCTCGTCTTTGGAACTCCGATAAGTGCTGCGGAGGCGGCTTCCCTCCTGCTGGAAGCCGGCGGCCCCCGCTGCCGCACGCAGCGCCCCGCGAGCAGAGCAGAGGCACAGGCTCCCAGCGAGCCCTCCGGCAGGCGCGGCTCTGCTGTCACCGCCCCCTTCTTGCCCATGACTGTTTGAACCCAGCTTTCTTGTGTTTTTTAAAAAAAAAAAACACCTTTTTTTCTTCTTCCCCTGCTCATCGGTCCACCCCCTGTACAAACCGGGGGCTGGCTCAGCTCAAGTTGGTCCCTTCCTTTGCCTCTGGAGGTCCCTGCGCCCCCCGTAACGGCGGCTCTGGGTGGAGCACGGCGCCATACGATGCAGGCCCCGTAGGTCCTTAGTTTCCAAGTTTATTTACATACAAATTTGCTTCCAAGTTTTCTGTAATAATTACTTAATTATTACTTATATATTAACTGGTTGAGTCTCCATCCCTGGAGGTATTTAAAGAACGGATAGATACGGTGCTTGAAGACATGGTTTAGTGGTGGGCTTGGCAGTGCTGGGGTAACGGTTGGACTCGATGATCTTAAGGGTCTTTTCCAACCTGAACGATTCTGTGATTCTATAATTACAGGCTGCGGGTGTTGCCCGAGGCTGGAAATAAGTAGATTTCTTCAAATTCTTGAGTGGAGGATAAGAGTTGTCTGGAGGGGGAAGCTTTTGGTGACCCTGTGAAGATGTAACTACGTTTGGGTCATTCAAAACTAAATCCGTCCTGTTTCCAGTGATGGGATTTTAGTAATCAAAGATGGCCAGTAGCGAATTGTGGCTTGGTAATTCAGTGCCAGCGAAGGGAGCAACAAAGCTCAGCTGAGACGTTTCGGTAACCCCGTCGTGCCACGCGGTACCGGCGGGATTGCGCTGCTGTAGCGCAGCTGGAAGGGGAGGCCCTTCGGCCTCTGCCCCCAGTGAAACCAGTAGCCCTCTGGTTTCACTAGCGAAAGCTCCTCTGCCCGTTCAGGAAGGCGAGGCATTGCTGGACTCCCTGACGGGCCAGCCGCACCCCGAGGATATTCTGCTCTTCGCTGTTCCCATCTGTGCTCCCTACACGGCCATGACGAACTATAAGTAAGTGGCGGCGCTCTCGGCGGGGAGGGCTTGGCGGCAGCCCGCGCTGGCCGAGGGGCCCCGCCTGTTACTGACAGACACCGTTTCTTTTGAAAGGTATAAAGTCAAGCTCACTCCAGGCACCCAGAAGAAGGGGAAAGGTACTGTATCAAAGCACTTGAACCCTTTTCAGTGCTCCGCCTGTTCAAGCCAGCACGTTTTTACAGGCTGTGTCAATCTTCCCTGTGTTTTTCCAGCTGCCAAGATTGCCTTGCATAATTTTATGCAATCCAAAGAAGCTAGCGCAAGAGAAAAAGACCTGTTCCGCAGCGTAAAGGTGACTGGTTTTTCTACCTAGTTTCTCCTGTACAAACGTAACAGCAGCAGCCAAATGTCCGCTAGCGCCATTTTGGGGGTAAAGGCTTCCAAAGCCAAGTGTGGTGTTGCTTGGATTTTTAGCAGGCGGGGTGAAGGTGCCGTCTCTCTGCTCAGGCAGGCCCTGGCCCGCCCCGCGCAGGTTTCTTCTGCTCCTCTTCTGCCACTTCCTCCGTTTCCTTCTCAAATTGGCACCATCGGTCTGCGCGCTGCGGTGCCTGCTGCCGGGGAGAGGGCCGGCTCCTCGCCGCGCTCTTCTCCCGCGGCTCCGTCAGCCGTTTGCACCCCAGTCCCCGCGCTGCTCCCGCGCTGCCTCTCGTGCCCGGCCCTCCTCCGGTGCCCGTTTCTCATTTCCCGTCCGGTCAGGCAGCCCAGGCTGCTCCGCGGCAGCTGCTTGTCGGCCTGTGAGAGTTCACTGAGCAGAAACATCGCATCGCAGCAGAGTTGGCGTTGACTTTTTGTGGCACGCTGCTAGAAAAACACAATTCATGATTAATGACCTTGAAGCAAAGCGGGAACTCGGGGGCTTGCTGGCCCAGCCAGCCCACCTGAGCGGAGCTGCGCAGAAAACCATGAAGTCTTTCGTTAATAAAAGATGGCGCGAGAGCGGCAGCCTGCCGTCAGCCCTGTTTTCTCTGGGGGAACCAGCGGGCTGGGAAGCGCTAGCGGGGCGAGGAAGGTGTTCGTAAGCGCTTCGCTGCTGCGTTCAACGTCTCGTCTTTAATGTTTTGTAGGATACCGATTTGTCAAGAAATATTCCCGGGAAAGTGAAAGTGTCTGCACCTCATCTCCTGAACAGGAAAAAGAAGTGATTCCCTACTGGAGTTTCTCACCACCGAACTGTGCTGCTGCGCAGTCCGAACCCAGCACCCGCAGGTGGGACAGACAGACAGACCGACCCGCCCGGGCTGCCGTGCGTTTGACTGAATTTAGCTTCCCTGGTAGCTGGCAGACGAGGACCAGCGCCTGCGTCGTGGCTTGGACTCGAACAACTCGATACAAATAGCGTAAAGCTGTGCAAGTAAATTGCTGGCACTTGGGCAGCGATGCGATCTCGCGCTGTTCGTTCTCCGAGGCTTCGAAGGCTGGAGCCGAGCGCTCCTTCCCCGCGCCGCTGGGCAAAGGCGGGCTTGAATTTGCGGCAGCGCAGCGCTGTGGTGGTGTTTCTTCCCCAGACTTGCCGCTTTCCTCTGAAGGGGACCGGAGTTTCTAGTAAAAATAGGAGAGTTTCAGTGCAAAATGCTTCATTTGAGAACAGGCACCATTTCCTTTTCCGCAGATGTGCCCTGGGCCGGCGGGAGCCGGGCGGCGCGGTTCCAGCCGTAGCCCCGCTCCCACCCGCGCCGCGCTGTTATTGCCCCATGGGGCTGAGGAAGGGGCAGGGAAGAGGAGCCGGAGCTTGGCGGTCAGCACGAACCCAGAGACGTGAAACCGCAGCTCCCCGAGCGCTTGCCCAAGCCAGAGCTGGGGGTTACGAAAGAAACCGGCGCAGGAATTACGAGACAGGAATTAGTCTGTTCCAGAAGTCAAAGTTTTTAATTTTTTTTTTTTGTTTTGAGGACACCTAAACACGATTTCACCCCTTCCCCACAGCAGCAGAGCCTGTTCCTTGTTCCCCGATGTCACCTGCTGGCATCGCGGCGTCTCCCCGGTGCTGCAGGCCGCTCCAGCTGCAGGCGAGCTCTGCAGGTGACGGACACAGCTGGTACCGGGCTCCAGCGCTTGCCGTTACACCTCTCGGGGCAGAGCATCTGCTACCTAAGGCTCACCACTGAAGTTCCACAACATAGAGTTCCAAAAAAAACAAACTACAAACAGGCAGAGAGTAGCGGTGCTTTAACATCTGCAGGTTCACGACAGTTTCTCAGTTCTGACAACGGACAATTCCCCAGTCCCCTTTCTCTGCCCTTAAGCATTTGTGGCAAAACGTGAAGCCGTTCCCTAACGCTGCAGCCTAAACCAGGACTGCTCGCCCGTCACCGCAATCGTCAGCCTAGACTAAAGCAACGCTCCTGCAACAGCCCTGGCGCGCCTCCGTCGTTCCCGCACGGCCCCTGCAGCCCCCGGTCCCCCAGCAGGGGCTCCGTAACTATTTCCACATCGTCTCGCTCGGGGCTGGCCCTTCAAGGTGGACAAACCCAGAACTAGCTTTAGCACAGGATACAGCTCCACTTGCATTAAATACATTTATTGCAAACGTCTTTACACAAAAATAGGTTCTCTCTAGGCCATTCACATGCAACTTAAAGGCAAGAAGCACCTACCTACGACGATACAGATATTTAACCTATACAAGTTTAATGTTTGCCGCGCTTGGTAACGTTATTACATCTTCTTAGAGCTGCTCGTCCGTGCGCAGCCCGGTCAGAGGTGGCGGCAGCGGGCTCAGGAGCCCGAGGTGTTGTTGCTTCCAAAGCGCTGATTGACGCTGTGCAGCAAGTGCTTGGGGAGGCAGTTCCAGGAACTGGCCAGCATCTCCTTAAAGCAAATGACGGCTTCGAGGCAGAGCCTTGGGGAGAGGGAAACACGGCCCCGTTAGCACCGTCCTCGGCAAGCGCCGCAAGGCACGCGCGTTCCTCACTGCTATTTAGGGAGGGCTTGCTCTCGTCGATGGAGCCGAAGGCGTGCTTCTGAAAGGGCTCCTCTGTCCTCTCAGAACAGGCTGCCGTTCTGTCGGCATTCTTTAGGGGCAGACATGTTTTCAAGTATTTTAGGAACATAAGCAACGGGTCTGGCGGTAACCCTGCACTACCTGTCTTAGGTGGAGACGCGACAGTTTAATGTTGAAGTCTTGCTTTCTTACCTTACGAGAGATCTTGGTTGTAGCGAAAACACAAGTATTTCATTACTGTGAGCCTGGGGTGGGGAAGGAGAGAGAGAGAGAAGCAGTTTGGTTATGTGGATTCACATCATTGCAGCGGGAGCCAAAGCAGCCAAGGCTCGCGCAAAGGGAGCCTGGAAAGGAAAGCAAAGGCATGGCGCCGGGGGCTGGAGAGGCCGGCGGTGGGGAGTAGACTGGACTTAAAAAAGAATCACAAAGGCAGCAGACAAGCTGAATGCGGAGCTGCTCTCCAGATCTTACCACATGGGAAGTTATGGGCGCTGGGGGAACTACGGATGAATCAAAAGAACTATCTAGTGCCACTTCGTACAAAGAGCCGGAGGGGAACGGGCGCCCAAAGCGGCCGGGCTCCCATGCCCTCCCTGCGCAGCACCTCTTGCTGTCGGACGCGACTGGGCTGGCTGCAGCCCCGGGAGGTGCAAAGCTGCCGTCAGCACAAGTGTGGGGGCCCTGCTGGCCCCCCCGTGCTTGAGAGGAGAGAACGGGACCACCCCCCGCGGGCAGAGCTCCCAAGTCTGCAGGGGAGCTCCTGGCACGCATGTAACCGTGCTCTCTGCCAGGGCCGAGCCGCTGGCGCGTAAGGAAGTGTTGCCCCGCTCGTCTGCCGCTCGCCCGTTCCAGCTGACGCCCGCTGGTTCTCGCACTAGAAGGTGCTTGTTCCCGGTCTCCCTTCCCAGCCAGCTGGCGTTTTTACAACCTCGGCACACCCCCGTCCCGGCCGAAGAGCCCCGCTCTGTTCAGCCTGTTCTCAGCAGGCCTCCCTGCAGGCATCGCGGTGAAGGAATTACTCTGGGAGGGGCTCCCTGAAAACACCCCCGTGAGAAGCACAGGGCAAAGCTGAGGCAGTAGCTGGGAGATAAGAACAGGCTCCAAGCGCAAGACACGTGTGAGGGAAAGCAAGGCGTAGTTTAAATAATGACCAATGACCTGGTTTCCAGAAAAGCATCACAACATTTCCCCTTCGAGCTTGCTTTGTGCACCTTTGTCAGTCCTCACGAGATCACGCTGCCGACTACCAGCACCTCGCACTTGCTGAAGCGACAAGACGCCACGGCTCCCGCAGGAAGGGCCGGGCTGCACAGGGAAGGGCAAGCTCGAAATAAACTTACAGCTTTAGAATGGGCAAGTAAGTTGTTGGCACAGCCCCCGAAGACGATCACCTCTCCCTCTTCGCTTGCACAAGCGGTATGCCACAACCTAGAAACAGAAGGCAGCGCTGCATTAAACCAAAACCCCACCCTGCTCCGTAACGCACGTTGAGGAGTTGCATTTACAGTTAACACGTGCAAGTTTGCCCTTCCACCAGTACGCGGTAGACGTGACTGATTCAACAGGAGTTTGTGTTCAGAGAAAGAAACCGTGGGCTGCGTAAGGCGTCCTGGTTAGAGCGGGGCTGAGCGGCGGGCTGCCTGCGAGCGCAGGCACGTCTGAAACCCACAGTCCTGTCGCCTCCGGAGGACGGCCGGCACGATCAGCTCGCACAAACTTTATTTTCATGCCTCGCTTGAGTCAAAAGACTGACCGAACACAGTCAGTCAGATTTTGTATCGCTCTCCTAAGACCTGGGGAAACAACTGATCTCACACGTGCGTTCAGCACCAACACGTCACCGTCCTCTGCTCGAAACGGGGGAGAAGCGGGTGGGGGCAGCAGCTCAGCCCTGTTACTGCCCCGGGAAAACAGACGCAGGAGCGAGGCCAGAGGGGCAGGCCGGGAAGCATCGCGGCTTTAACTCATTTAACCTTGGAGCAGAACGCTTCCCCAGACAAGATGGATCACAATAATTCACGTGACGCGAGTGTTTTCAATGCCAAACACGTGCATCACAGTCGTTCTGATGCTTTTAAATTGCAGGTCATCATCTCTAATTTGCTCAGCAGGAAGACAAAAATATCCTGGGTGCGCACAGGATTAGCCACCAGCGAGGATGCTCAAACCAGTGACACCTGCCCGTGGCCAGTTTGCTGGCAGGGCAAGAACACACAGGTCCCAGTTAGCTCTTGTGCTGGCACTCGCGGCTCGGACACCTCTGCAGCCAGGGGATCAAACCCTAAATCCCCGTGTTTCCCGCTATTTCCCAAACGGTGAGCTACACGCCACCTCCAGCCCCGGTCCTACGCTGGTATGCATCTCGCGTTTTGTGTGCGCGCTCGCTACACCTGCGTTTCTGGGGTAGAAGCTGGCATTTGTGTTGTTAAGAAAAGCGAGTGCTGTACAGAGGAACGCCTGTCCTCTCTCTGACAGCCAACGCGAAAAGCCTCCTCATTCTTTTTAATAACTTTCCTGGAAAGTGTCTACCGTACCTTGGTTTTTCGGAATAGTTATGCTCAAACTGTATCCACTCATTCTTGCTGATACAATAAATCCAAGCATCACCTGAAAACAAGCAAAACCCCAAATACAAACAGTACTCTGGTAGTTCTTCCATGTTTGCTGCAATAAACATGTACTCTGGTGTAACACGGTCCATTTTTGTTCTTAAATAAATCAAGTTTTTTAGGAAAACGCCTATGAAACTTTGGGCTGGCTATTTGAAAACAGCCCTTTAATAATGGTTTATGGGAGCGAAGTCAGAAGGGAAAGACGGAGAACTGTAAAGCTCTTACTAATTGCAGTTTGCATTAGGTACATTTTTAGAGCAGACTGATTTCTATAAATAACAGCGTCTCAATGCACTGGGTGACTCCTGCTCTGTGAAATTCGCTGTTGACTGTAAGGAGCTGGATCACAAGTGCATGGAAGGAATTCAGAAAGAATTTAAGGTGACTAGGCAATAATTCAAGCTTCCGTGCACAACTGTTTAGGAAGGCAAAGACAACACACCATCCCTCTGGAATGACTTACTTAGTGGCTGCTTGTCAGTGGTGAATCCTCCAAAGAGAAAGAGGTGGTCTGAGGAAATCGGCGTTAAAGAGTGCCACGATCGGCCAACGGGGCAAATGCCTTGCGCGATTCTGGATTTCAACAAAAGCACTGTAAATTACACATGTGCTACAATAAAATACTGCTGCTCTTCTCTGCTCTGATCATTTTTCAGGTATTTGAAGGATGCAGCTTCATACTGCGCAGAGCTCATGACCCAACGGCAAGTTTAATTTCTTTAGACACAGTAAAAGAATTTCACTCGTATCGATACTTAAAAAAGCCTGACAGCAGGAGTCAGCAACTGATCAGGAGGATTGGTTCTACCCGAGTTTACTTACTTGCTGGAGTTCACCAAGTTTCACTGGAACGATTAGAAGCGAATAAAACCGGCATCTTCACATTGCTTTACAAACAAAAGAACTCAAGTTTTAGTACCTACATTTCATTCCACTCCCACGTATCCAAATTCAGGTAGTAAAGATCGTTCATCCTGGACTCCTGCAATAAAGCAGACGGCGGCTGAAATACTCCGCTCGGGTTTCAGTAACACATCGTGCAACTGGGCTGGGGCTTACTCTGTATCGGCCACCAAACACGTAGCCTCTGTTCCCCACCGTGGCGCAGGCGTGAGCTGCTCGTGGTGACGGAGTTTTACCCTGGGAAAAGACAATGTGAAACAAGGAGGTAAGTTTATTTGATACAATAACAAAAGAGAGAAAAAGCCATTTCACCGGAAACCTGCAGAAGATCAAGTGAAGAGGAGGTGGGCTGAAGATGCCCATCACAGACAAGAAGCGGCGCAGCTACGGCCACACGGGGCACCCGGGGGGCGCGGTGCGACAGCGGACGCGGTGGGGCAGGGGCCGGGCTCCTCCCAGGTGAGCTCACCTGGACATCGCGCTCAAGGCAAAGCAAGGTCTGACCGTTCCACAGATCAGTCACCCGAGGAGGTGACAGGCAGAACTGAAGCCAGATTTAAGGCCAACAAGGCACAGAGAGTGAAAAATCATCCAGTAAGTCATTCTGTGTGCAGAAACTTGCTTTTCTGGGGGGATGGAAGCTCAGAAAACTCATTAAAAATGTTGTTTGGTTGTTTTTTTTCCCCTCTTTAAGTATCAAGGTATAAATTTTGCTTTTAGAGGAGGGTTCAGCCAGTCACAGAGGACCTCAGACTGTAAACGAGACAGTGACATAATAAATCATTAAACAGTATTTTTCTTGAGTGACTTCTGAAATATTTGAGATCTGTACGTAGTAAGACAAAGCAAGTCTTTGGTAATCTGCATAAGGAGTTACTTCTCTCAAATTTCCTTTCCTCCAATTGTGTGGCAATATCCCTCCACGTGCCTGTTCCTGAATACTTCTGGGACACTTCCAATGGCGTCTATTTGCAATTACGGAGTGTTTCGTTTCGTTTTGACCACAGTTCAGCACTCAAGTGAGATGTACCAAACCGTCACATTACAGCGAGGATGACAGGAATCCATACATTCCATTTTCCTGAGCTCCCCATGAGCACAATGCCACTGAAGCATGAAAGCAAGCAAGTCAACAGGAAACAAGATGACGGGAGAAAGACAGATCAAAATAAAAGGCAGGTTTCCTGTTTTTGGAGAGGAGCGAGGACCTAGGGAAATGAATGGTTTAAATTCAGTTTAAACGGCCTCAAGAATGCTACTGAATAGGCAGCAGGTAATTTTTATTTTGAAGGGGTGTTTCCAAGGCTAGTTCGACCAACAGTGTTTCAAACCCCTCTTACCAGTCCTTCTCCTCCAAGCACGTTGTAGGTAAGACTGCAAACACAACCTAGTGACACCTCACGGAGCCCATATACAGGAGAGAAACTAGCAGCCCCGCTTTGCTGGCACAAGAGCAAGGTACGGGGAATTACGACAGCTCGCTCAGGAAGCGCGAGAAGGGAAGAGAGCCCTGGTCAGAGAGCCCTAAGCTTTACCTCCTGGCCGGGTTTCCTCCCCTGGCTGGAGCAGACAGACTGCATGTCCCAGGAGGGAAGCCAGAAGAGCAGAAACCAGCAGTGCTGCAGACGCAGTCCTTCCCACCAGCCACAGCCAGGGCGAGCGGCCTGCGATTCATCCCGTGGCGAAAACAACTTCGCACTGAGACAAGATCAGCTCCAGACGGCCCATTTGTGGAGTCCCACTCTCAGGACCCTGCAAGGCATTTCTCACATAGAGCTAGCACTAGGGATTTCAAAGGGCTCTTCCATCTTTTCTGACTCCTGGCATTTAGGGACTGGTTTGTACCCCGAAGAAGGCAGGATCACAGAGCACCTGACAACCAAACACTCGGCAGTCAAAGACTGGTGACGTGTAATCGAGGCTGCAGGGTGGAGCGGGAAAGTAGAAAAATGTATTTTGGGTGAATTTCTGTGCTTCTTGCTTGCAGGCAGTGAATCACATCTTCTACAATAACGCCAGGGAGATACAGACTAGAGATAGGACCCCGCCATGAGATACAACCGGTTGAGACAGCGTCCCACTGCGAGGTAACCGAGTGCACAGCAGGCACCGCTGCTGGGACAGGCCGCTACCAACCCCGCGCAGCTACGCCAGGGGCCGGGTTATCAGCACCCTCTTTGAACCTGACGCAAATTAAAGCAGTGAGCCCAGGCCTAGCAGAGCCATGCTTATTTTTAAAGGATGCTACAAGAGATAAGGCACACAGCACACATATTGCTTAAGAGCTGTAACTTAATTAACGGACATAAGGCTAATAATTACCGTAGTTATAGGCTGGCTCCAAGTAAAAGTTTCAGTGTCCAGAACATGCACGTGGTCGTTCCACCCTCTAGGAAGACCTGAATTCTTTAAAAATATTAAATAAGCAACATTTTTTAATAAGCACTAATTAAATGTTAAATTTTAAATAGAAATTACTTCCAGGTTTACTTACCCAAAAAGAGGTTTCATCAAATTCAAAAGTTCCCCGTTGTTTCCCTTCAGGAAAATAACCATAGCCTCCAAAAAATATTAGCCTGAAACAAAACATGCATCAAGATCATTAGAAATGCTGGCACGTCTGTTGCTACAAATTAAACTTCTGTAAAGGCTGTGCTCAAACAGAAGGCAGGAAAACCAGGGAAGCTCCTTTGGCTTCATTACTTCCAATATGCCTACAATGCAAGTTTTCGGGGGGGGGGCCCTGTTTCTTGCCTAATCGACCCTACCACCCACATTAAACCCCTCTGTAGCCACTTCCCAGGCCTCCAAGCTTTGCTCTGGTTCCGAACGCGAGGCTCCCAGGCCTGCTGCCTGGTCGCTGCGCTTCAGCCTTTGCTATCAGAGCTCTCACACAGCGGCTACAGTTGTTTATCCCTGCAGTTTCCTGCCTCCACCCTTTCCATGCCCTCTGCCTGTTTTCCCTGACCCCGAAATGTTCACGAAACAAAGGGACAGCATTACAGCTTGGGCACGGTCACTGCGGAGCTGTGTGCCAGGCAAGGCAGGGCAGGAGGAGACCAAGGGACACGACCTGAAGAACAGTTATTATGAGCAGGCACTCATCTGGTTTTACTGTTCTTTTTGTTTTTAAAAATGTAATTTAAGTTTTACGTTTGGGTTTTAGCACATATTAGAAACTAATGGCATGGCTTTGCCAGAAATTTTTATTGAATTATGAAGTAACAGAAAACAATCTACACCGCCTAACTGAACACCCACAACTCCAGCCTTGCACAGAGGTATGTCTAAACTGATCACATCAAGCATCGTAACAGTAAGCTTTCTCTCCACGTCAAGGATCTGCAAACTAGCACCACGGGCAATCTCCTATCTTTTATGAGTCTCTGCAGCAAATCCCACAGCAAATCCCATACCAGTGAGCTTTGTCTCCACGTAACGGACAAAGCAGCACAGCCATCTCTAGCGTTACACACCAAGATCACCATACACGTTCAAACACAAGGACATACAGCATCCCTGATTTCCTCTGCCTCAGCAGAGCCAGAGGTGATACAGCCAAGGCCAGTTGTGCTGACAGGCAGAAGATGGCTGTGCTGTCCAGGTAGGGTTTCGTAGGTAGCAGCTTAAACGCCTACCCTGACACGACAGGACAGTAAGAACCTGTGACCCTTGCTGGTTGTCACCAAAGAACAACTAGAGGCCCCTGACCATCACCTCATATTCGCATCAGACCTCCTCGGCCCCTGGCATCACGTACCCCAGCAGCACTGCCCACGCCGGGCGCCTGGAGCCTGCGGAGAGAGCCCTGCTCTGTGGGGATCAGCCCTTCCAGCTTCTCCCGCAAGGGGACAATTCTGGCCATGTGAGCTGTCACCTGCGCCAGAGCATTTTGGAGTTCTGTCCTCTGGAAGCCAGGAACCCTCCGAGAAACCAGCCCTGGGTCGCGGCTCCAAGAAGAGAGCCAAAAGCCCCTGAGCTCCCCTGAGATAATTCACGTCCATCCCCACCTCCTCAGCAGCTGGGATACAACAAGCCTGTGGAAGCAGGAACTACAACAGGGGCTTTCCTCAGTCTATCCTCCAGTGCCAGGAGGCTGGAACAACCTCATCGCACAGCTCCCTGCTGAGGGGAGTAGCGCTACACTAACTGAATAGGGGAGGAGGGTGCAAGGCAACAACGACGTTTTGCACGTCAGCTCATCTGGCTTCAACAGCTTCTCCTTGTCTTCCTCGTCTTTTCCAAGGTTTGCAATGCCAAAAGGCCTTCTGGCATCTCTGGGACACTATCCCCACACATTAAATCAGATAACATAAGGAGTTCATCTAACACATTCCTTGTTTTGTGCCACCAGCACGAAACACACCGAATTAAGCACCGAAAAAGCCACAGGCAATTTTAAGATTAAACTGGCTTCCTGCTCTTCAGCTATCAAAGAAATGCAAGCTGTCCCACAAGACATAACCAAAAGACTGCATTTTGTGTGATACGGGGAATCCTAGAACAGGCTTCTGTGAAGAATCATTCCCGATGCAATTGCCAAGAGGAATGACGCTGATACAAGTAACCAGGATGCAGTGTCTATAAAGCCATGTACTGAGAACGCACCGTGGAAGATTTGCCCGTAATGAGCCTACGTTTTGGACTGTGACTCACACAGATACTTTGCAGCTTACATATGCCCAAACTGGGAGTGAGGTTTTTTTGCTTATCAACCGTTCAAGGATGGAACCGTGTTAAAAGGCTGGCTGGGGAAGAAATCCAGCATCTTCCCGAAGCTCGTATGTGCTGCAGGCAAGAACTCCTTCCGCAGCTCTTGTTCAAACAAAAAGACACAACAACGACAAGACCAAGAGTGATTAAAAGCAAACACACACGCGAGGACAGCTGTGCTGACTTCGTTGCTGGAGCCTTACTTGTTTTTGTAAACCCAAACGCCAAGTTTGTCCTTTGATGAAGGGGGTACCCCCTGACACTCTACTCTGACCCACTGCAGCACTTTGTCCGTGGATCTGGAATTTAACATGTAGAACTGTAGAAAATAAAAAGATTTTTTTTACCCACACAGTTAGCTTAAAGCTTAAGTCTGACTGATGTTAAAATATTAACTTTGAATTAGCATGTATTTGTATAGAAATACTTTAAAAGTTCTTTTCCCAGCTGCACAGAGCACTGACAATGCTTGGAACAAAACAGGGATCCCAAGATCCTTATCTTGTTGCAGACTCAAGCCCCAAACACTTTTTTACTAAAGTAACAGGACAATGGACATTGTGTTGCACCATCCGAAAGCTGAAATGGGATACAATGAAGGTGTCTACAGAGTAGCAGTTGTCTTACAATAAAAAAAAAAAAAAATCTGTTACGGTATCATCCCTTCTCTGCGTCTTACATCATTTTACATGGAGAGAAATAGCTGATACACATATATAAACTAACTGAAATATAAGAATACCACAGCAGGAAGGAATCAAGTCATACTTTGTAAATGTAGTTTGATTCAGACTGTTTGCAAGCATTGCATCAAGCTACTTTCAGTTTATATTTAAGAGCGAGGCCAAAAAAACCTGTTTAATTTAAACCACGCTTCCAGAACATCAGAAAATATTCTCAGAGACTCCAGAGAAGAATAACATTTCAAACGACTACAGTGCAGTTACAAATCACCTCCTCGTATTATTTCAGTGACCCCTGGAAATTCCCATCTTTCAAAAGAAGCAAACTCAAAAGCACCAATGCAATACAATTTATAGGGTGAATTGCTCAAGAACAACCGCAAGCAAAACAAGTAATAGGTCGTGGTGTTTCTTCAGTGGCGTAAAGCCAGCAGAGTACAGTCATCGTGTGAAATGATGCAGAGCTGAAGGCTGACCTGTTTTACAAATGTCACGTTATCCGACCTGTGGCAGAGAAATTAATACACTGAACTGGTAAAAGTCAGCCAGCTAATCACCTGCATGGAAAAAAAACCCCAAGCGGTAGGCGCCGTATTTTGTTAGTCAAAACCTCTTGGGCAAGCACAAAAAGAACACGGCTTCAGCTAGTTGACATCTGGGGAAGCTGCTGACGGGATGAAAAAGCTGGTTATCTGCCTCCAAGAACTAGAGACAGCCAGCAGATGAAAATATTATACTGCAGAAGCCATGGAGGACACAGTGACTGGGTACACGTCAGCATCCCCTGTTACTCACATTTAAGCTCTGCAACAAGATCCAACCTGTCCAGTCATTCGGAAGAAAATGCTTCCTCGATTTGTTAAGATTATACATTTCTTGCTTCGGATGGATTTTAATTAACTGAAAAGGCTACCTCCAGTTCATAAAAAAATGGGGACAAAAGCTAATGAGGAGAAACTTATTTGTGAGGAGGGGTCTACCTTTAAATGACTAACCTTGTTTGTATTGCCACGTGCATGATGGCCTCCAAATAGGTACACCACTCTGTCTACACACACGGCACAACTTCCAGACATGGAAGGCGGAACGTCTCCCTCTGTTTTACTCTTCTTCCTAGAAGCACAGTTTAAACTATTTTATCTGATAAAAACGAACAATAACAATTTTATCTGGAGTGGAATTTTATAACGCTAGCAGTATGTTTTTAATTACGACAGGTCATTGTGGACCATTCAGTTAGGAGTTCTTCGCACCCTTGCAGGTCTAACACTTTACCACACTAACCTGGCATGAGGGAGGCGGGTGGGGAAAAGGCAATTTAATTAATACATGTTTTGTGGGGGAGCAATCCCGTCTGCCCAGTTCAGGAGTTTGGTATGCCTTTCCTGTTCAAAATCCCAGAAAGATCCTCAGGCAAAGATGATGCACCTGTCTAAACTGAAGGTTTCTATTTTGCTACTGGATGTTTGTAACCATTACAACCACAAAGGTAAGCTTCCAGCCCATGTCCAAGGCTCTCCCTAACCCCAGGGGGGGCTGGAAGCACGGCTGAAATGGCACTTTCTGCAAAGCGCTGAGGGGACTTGGCTTCGCAGCGCAAGGCCCTAGCTAGCTACTGACTTGGAGCGCTGGATTCCCTTCTCTCCCACTACTCTGCACGCAGGTTTCCCACAACTTCCAGGCTCCCAATGAGCTAAGATGACACAGTAGTTTCTTTGGCTGCATCAACGTTTAAAAACAACTTCTTAAAAGGCCAACAAATAAAAAACTCAGTAGGGGTTCCCTCCCCAACGTTTCACTGTAATCAAAAGTGGTACAAATACAATTTTCAGGTGCTATATCCTATACCAGGCATCCCAAAACACTTCACACTGTTGATCACGTACTCCTGTTCAAGCTGCCTTTCCTACTTCACCTTGTGAAAACATATCTGTTGTTTTCACAGAAAAAAAAATATTTGGAAATATTTTACATGTTTATGCAACAGTTTGATAGGTGGGAACAAACAGATCAGGGAATTCTCTCTCTGTTCAGAGACCCTTAGCATGCTTTCTGTACCAATTTAAGAATTTATCTTTTTTTTTCCCCCAAAAAACAACAATTAAGTTAATTATTTACTGTACCATCTTCCAGTTTCCATGTTGTAGATCCATATTTCATCTCTAGGCAGATAGAAGTCATAAAATCCCCTCACTTGGGCATTCTGCAGAACAGGTCAGAAAAGAAAAAGGAATGTCAGAAGGATGCTCGACATACTGACTTACAGACTCCTGCGAATGTTTACACCTGCCCAGAGATCTAATCACGGAACAGAAAACAGCCGGAGCGGTGCCTGCTGCACTCCTGCACCCCTCACCTGCACGGCAGCCCTCGAGAGCAGGTATTGGCCCATTTTAGCTTCTGCTGGGGACCAGACAAGCTCCCAGCAGAGCCAGACACTGGGGTAAATGGAAATTAAACCTTTTCCTAGCCCAAGCAGGACATCCAGGGTGCATAAATGAGCCAAAATTTCCTTTTTAGTTCCCCCACCCCTTGCATGACACCACCAGAATGATACACCAAAGCTTTGCCTTGCGCTACCAATTTATTTACTGAGTTCATTGACAATTCATCTTCATTCCAGTCAAAATCTTAAAACGACTTGGTTCTGCTTGCAGTACACACGCACCCCAGTGTGACACATAACCAACCCGCAACCATTAACACGCAATATACAGTTGTGCTGATAATGCTGTAAATAAAAGCACCATTTCGCACGGCGTGCGTTTCAAATCAGACAGTATTTCCTTCTCTTCCAACAGACACGTGAGTTGACAAAGGCAAACAATACCCTGCATCCCAGAAAAGTTATCTGTTTGCCAAGATCTGCATTTAACACTCACGATTCATTTCAGTATTTCAAAACTCTTAAATGTCATATTCTAATTTGATAACTGGAGCTTTTCTTTTCTGGGGGAGGGATAATTTTACAGAGTCACTCCCAAACTAATGGGACGTAATTACCAGCACCACGGGTGGCAGAAAGCTTACTTAACAAGGAGAACAGCGTACCTTATAGCCTCCCCAGACGTACATGCAGCGTCCATCAGTGACTGCCACGTGCCCGCTGCGCTCAGCAGGGCTATCGTTCTCCAGCTGCTCAAAGCTGTCCTCAGCTGGAGCTGGGAGCTCTTCATCTGCCTGCAGGTCTTCGTTATCATCGGCCATTTCGATACAGCGCTACGTGCACAGAATAACACACAGTACGGAGCGTTGAAAACCAGCAGGGGAAACCACCAGAGGAAAAAAAAAGAGTACTACACACTGTTCTTTCTTTCACATTGATGTTTCAGTGGAAGAAGTTATCCCATCAGTAAAGAAAGTTTCAGATGGGGATTCCTCAGTTGTGTGTAATTTCTAATCGTTTCAGTTGCCAATTTAAGCCAAGGTCTCTATCTTTTTTTTAAAAAAATCACACTTATCTATAAATACATGAACCGATGACCAAAAAAACAACCCACAACGGAATAAATTTGAAAGCTTTGCCTACAGCATGGTTTTCACAAAAGCGAAACCCCCTGCAGCTTTTCAGGCAAAGTCCCTTTGGGCTGCCTAAGCCAAGTCTCCCGCACACAAACCCTCCCACAGCTCTTAAATGCAGGACACATTACCTACACTAAAAAAAAAGAAACACAAAACAAAGCCCCTTGCTGGCAATGCTGGCATGCAGAAGGCCAAAACCCTGGAAAAGACAACAGCTACGCGCACCCAGCCTACGGCTCCCGAGCACTGCGCAGCTCAGGGGCAAGAGCAGCCTCCGCGCCAGGGCTCTGGCACGCAGGAGCCCCAGGGCCACGCTGCCGCTGGGGTCACCGGCAATTCAAAGCCCCAGCCGCGGGAGGAATCAAGCCGGGAGGAGACGCTGAAGTCAGCCCTGCCAGGTCATCCGGGAAGCTGCCTGCAGGCTCTGCCGCGGCCCGTAATGGAGCACGGGGACCCCGAAAAGCCAAAGCCGCCTTCCACTTAGGAGCCACTCCCAAGTCCCCTTCTGCTTTAGCTTTCCTACAGCTATGACTCAAAACTGTCACCACAGAAAGACCTTCCAGGCACAGATCAAAAGGTCAGGGAAGCTGGACAGTCCAAGCAATGGTTTTGTGCAACCGGGCAAAGCGGGAGAAGTGAAAAGGACCGTAACGAGACAACCAGACCCTGCACTCACACAAAATCCTCGACACCTACACCGCTCCTGGCAGATTTTCGTTTAATTTGCATGGCTCCAACGATGGAGACACTACACCACCTTCGGTAGTTTATTTTTGAGCTCTAATTATGCTTTAAATTAGAAAGCTTTACTCACGCCTCAATGAAATCTGTCTGCTTTAAGGTAACCAGATTTTTACTGACCTCTCCCCAGCGACCAGCGTTCTTTATTTTGTTTTTAACAACTTCAGACACACTGGACAACTTCTGTCCCCCTTCGGCAATTTTTTAGTCCCGTAGTGAGACGCTTCTCACGACTCGCTGCAATTCCCCATTCCCTATGGCTCTGCCTCGCCTGTCCGCACCCCTCACGACACCGCGACCGGCCAGACGCGGTCTCCTCCTGCGCTGAGGCAGGCCCGATAGATTTCATCTGTCGGGACATAGCCGTACCACACGACCCAACCCGAGCAGCAGCCGCACTGCGCTGAGCAACGCGCCCTCACCGCGCTCACCAGGCCCTGTAACAACCCCCGGCCCTTCCCGCTTTCTGTCACGGTTCGCGCCCTCACCGCCCGCTCCGGCGTCTCCCCCCGCCCAGACCCGCGCTCCCGAGCCCCTCCGGCGCCCTGCCCAGCCGCCTCCCCTCCCGCCCCCCCCGGGGCCCGGGCCCTACCGCGGCGGGGGGCTGCGGCCCGCACAGGCACGGCCACCCCCTCCTCTCTCCCGCCCTCCCTCACCTCAGCGGCCGCGCAGCGACAACATCCGCCGCGGGCGGCCGCTTCCGCCAGCGCCGCGCAGGCGCCGTCCCCTCCCGCCCCGCCGCGGCCCGGGCCCGGGCCCAGCCGGGAGCTGGGGTCGTTCTTCGTCCGGAGGAACCCTCTTCAGCCGAGAGGTGACAGGTTCTCGGTGTAAAAAAGCCAGCTGAATCTTTGCGTAGGGTTTACCACGTGTAAAACTATGGCTCTGCTGCAATCCCCAGTCACAAACCTGCCCTTTGTGATGCAACTTTGCTCCGAAAACTCCTTTCCCCGGTTAAGCAAGTTCTGCAGACTGTCAAAATGTCAAAAAAAATCGTCAAAAGGGGTCGCGATTCAACTCTCTATAAAATTTTAATGACTGCGCTCCTGTTAACTAAATGTTTGAAACAGAAAAATAGCAAGTACTACATACGCTCTTTTTAACCAATAAATAAGCATTTTTTTAAACAAGAATTAAATATAAACTTTACACATCCAAAATACAATATACAACCTAGTTCAAAAAGGACTCCTTGATTACAGAAACATAGTAAACCCATAGTACGAACGGCGCGCAAGCTTTCCTATACAGCCGGTGATGCCGCTCAGGGCAGCTTTTTCCTCAAGGTCCGCGGTTCGCTTGTCCGTTTTCCTACTTGGAGTAAGAGGCCTGGCGCCAGTGTTGGGGCAGGTGGCCAGAGTCTGGTGGGATCAAAGAATCAGATTCGGTGGTGTTAGCAAATTAGTTACCTTTCTCGAGGCTGACAAGTGTGAATCTTCCGAAGATACAGCGTTGAACTAATTTTATCTTTCCATAAAGGCTGATGGGATAAGGCTGTAGTAAGATTTTAGACTTAAGCCGTATTTTATCCAACGGAAAACATTTTGTATCATCTCTCACCTTCAAAAAGAACAAGTTATATGGACCGTCTCATTAAGACCACAACAGCAGAAGTTAACAATATATACAAACGAAGTTTTATCAGTTTTCTATAACGCAGAAAACAAAAAGAGACTTCCATAAAAAGGATTTCTTTGTTCTCAAACTTCACTTAGAAACTCAGCTTAACATACAGTTGTTCTGTAGCATTAGTAAAGTTCACTAACAAAAGACTTTGCTGTACATCGTAAATAAACCAAGGTGCTCAACAGTTTTGTTGCCATTGTTCATGTGGTATTTAGTTGACTTTGTCTTTCCGTTTCAGCTTTCTTCTCTTGCCGGTGGTTAACTGCAGCCCAGAAGGTTATTTTTTTCAGCACTTGCTGCAAAAGTTTCGATGGCAAGCATGGTATTTGATTCTTTAGGAGAGCTGCATTTTTACCAATGCAGTCAAGACACAACCTGAAGAAGGAGGAAAAAAAGGAGAAAAAAAAAAATATTTAAGTATATGGTCTCTAACCTAAAGACCTGTGTGTAAAAGCACAGCGCCATAACGATTTACACCAGACTGGTGCCAATAACCTCAACTCACCTGAGGAGCGAATAAGGTTGGGTCTGAAATATCAACAAGTCACTGCAGTGACCCTGGTCAACAGAAAAAAAGAACCATCAAAATGACAAACAGCTTATCTCGGAAATACTGCTATTTTCTAGATTAACGTAACATTTATTACCACATGCATAATTTCAAACTGAGAATACTTAAATAATTATTTATAAAGAATCTGAATAACAAATTCCTTTTTATGAGCCTAACAAGGGCAGGAAAAAAACCTCACAACTTACTTTCCAAGAACACCTAAGGTCACATCTCACAACACCTTACGATATGAATGAACCCAGTAGTATCAGCAATTGTATCAACTTTATTTCAATTTTAATTATTGTAGTGCTAGGATTGCATTATTCGGTTTACTGACTGTGTCCATGAAATGCAAGTCATCTTTGCTTCCACCAAACACCATCACTTCTCCTTCCTTTCCAAGGCAGGCTGTATGCCACAATCTAGAAATAAAATTATAAATATAATTAGTGACCAAGTAACAACAAGCAGTTGTGTGTTATCAGCAAAACAAATCTAAAACCTCAATGTTTTTAAGGGTTTCAGAGAAGCAGTAAGTTTACTTGCATATTAACCTTTTCACCTCACACAGACTCTCCTCCATTCTTCATATTTAAGTTTCTTTTCAAAAGACTCTCTTGCTATAAGGACATAAGTTCCTTTTAACTAAAACGGAAAGGTCACTTTTCTAATCCTGTGATTCCACTGCTTAGGCACAGAGCCTTGAAGTCTTACTGGCCTCGCTGCTTACCCAGGAGAACTTTACAATTGCAAGTAACGTACGTTACAAGTTGCTCCGTGAGCTGCAGAAACACTAGAGCCTGTTCTTTATCAGCCCGTCTCTCAAGGCAGACCTTCCGTTCTTATGGAAGAATGGAGAACAAGCACTGAGCGCTCTCTGGAGCGAAGCCATTACGAGAGTCTCTTTTCTGTGTGGCCATTTATTTGCACAGAGTGTGTTGGGACTTAGTATCTCTGAGCCTCCTACTTCTTTGACACGTGTTACTGTGAATCAATTGACCCATTTCAATGCGGGCGGGCAGGAGAGGCGGCCGGACGTGCGCAGAGCACACTAATGTAACCCTCACGTCTTAGGAAACCAAGACAAAGACATTATTTCAGAAGTCTTCAGAGGTAAAAAATACCACCTTAAAATATGATATTACTCATTTCTTTAACAATATAAAAGGAGAGAGCAATGTGACTATTCATCTCATGAGAATTTTGCTCAATGATTACGTGTCATACAGAACAGTATTTTGGACATTATTTGACTTTTCTGTACGCTACTGACATATACTTTGTCTTACTTATCTCTACTTCAACACAACGTTACAGTGGAAAATTTTCAGAGAACAACTATACAAAACAAGCTTTTGCCAAGAACAGCTTTTCTTTTCCTTTTTTTTTTTCTTTTTAAATTTTCCACTATTTCTTTAATTCGCAATTAGAATTCTAATGGCCTTCAGATTGTGGGGTTTTCGGTACTGACTCTTATCCCTGCACACTAGGATGAGAGCTGCAGAACACGAGTTATCCTGTTTCAGTTTTACGCTTCCCCCAAAGGTGCCTGGGGATCATTTTCTGTGTGTCAATTACTTCCATCACGCCCACAAGTAAGTCTGGTATTGTGCATATAAAAGCACATGGTATAAAAAAAAGAGCGAAACAAGATCTGACTTGTATAATCTTGCTTTTACAGAAACAAAGGTTCTGCTACTTCAGCAGCTACAATTTGCTAGATTTACTTTTTACTATCAGCAGATCAAAATCTATAGTTTTTCTGTTGGTGTATCACCACTGAGGTAAACATCACAAGATGATTAGCACCACAGAGCTCTGGCCCTTTAAGTCTACTTAACCAGAATAATATGCACCACTGAAACTTTCACGCAAAAGTAAACGTTCTCACTTTCTTACTCCATTCACATCACTAATTATTCACCGTTCTCCTTAGGCTAGACTGTATCCCACCTTTTCTCTTCCTCATACCTGTAGATAGATCTGTCTCTGCCTTATCTGCATTAGGACAACTCTGGCCTGGACTTCATCACCGAAGAACACTGGGAAGCCTTTCCTGCCTTGACCTTGTTGAGATCCTAGCTCGCAACCTGAGGCTTTTTCTACAGACTGACAGAGTTTATGTCCTCTCACAGCTGCTCTAACTTATCACCTAAACATTCTAATAAAGCATGTTATTTAAATTATACAGATGCTGAATTGATGCAACCTTTTTTTACACAGCTCTTCTAACTAGAATAGCAGAGTTACATTGTAAGGAAAACACTGGGAATCTGCAAGTTAAACATACAATTTGTTCTGTATTTTCACCTGGCATGCAAAACGTTAGCTGAAGTACAACTGATGGACAGAAAGAAGAAAAATACTTTCTACCAATACAGAACCACAGATCTATAACCTGGAAGACAATTTTTTAGAAATTACTAAAAATGAAGGTTGGAGGAAATTATTCTTTACAGAATTTAAGGAGGGAATCAATTTTGCAGAAGCATCAGGAAAATACACTAATATATGTGTGATATACCATGTATTATTATAAAATAATAGAAATATATAGAAGAAGTACACATATACATATTATTGCCAGTGCATTTTAAGTCCTGCTGTGAAGTCAGCCATCTGAGCGATAGATCTGACTTAAACCTTTTTCAGCTGCAGAGATCCTGCAGGAACCCTGTGTAAGAACAGGGATACAATTTGGCACAAGTCCTTCACACTCAAACTAGTTCAATATATAGACAGGCTTTTGGTATGGCTCCTTTTATCCATGTTCCCAGGAGTTCCTGAAAAAGGTTATTGAAGTGTCTTTAAAAAAAAAAAAAAAAAAAGAATGGGGGGTGTGTCATTTACTTCAATAAAGAATTAGGTCAATGAAACACAACTGTCCTCAGCCTACAAACCACATACCACAGCCTTCAGATGGTGGAGAACCATAGGACATGTTTGGATTTGAGGGAGCTCTCAGACTGGTCAGCATGGGACCCAAAAGCTCTTAGGAGGGTCTGGGCTGTGCGTGCAGCAGAGTCCTCAGCAAATTTAGCAGCGTCAACCTCAGGAACCCTCTTTGGCGCTGCAGCAAGGAAGGTGGCTTGCTCAACAGCCTCTCTGCCAGCACAGCCCAGCGACAGTTCCACTTTGTAGCACAGTACGGGATCTGCCCTTGAATTGCCCGAAAGCCACTTGGGGCTCACGAGTCCCAGGCTCCTAACAGCCAGCCCTACCGCCACCCGAGGCACAAACATTGGCCCCGCTTAATTGCAGAGTAAAGGCTGAGCTGCAGCTGCCTGGGCTGCTGCCTGCAGAGAGAGCACATGCTGTCCCTTCCTGATCCTTTTTCAGGATACGCCGGCAAAAATAATTACGCAAGGTGAGGCAGTCCACTTCAGCAGTTAGCTTCCATGAGATCTTCCATGTAAAGACCTGAACACGAAGACAAACGTGATCCTTGACTGCTAATGATATGCTTTGTTATCTAAGGCAGTCATCAGTCCCTTCATCAGTTCACTGATTGTAAAAAGACAGAAAATATTCTACAAAGCTAAGGTGTACGTTTATTTGGGCTCGAAAGAGTTTGAAATATAAGAAAGCAGAAAACTTGGTCTAACAGTGCTGTTATATTTAAAAGAGACCCTAGAATAGGATAAAACAGGAAGAAAATTAATTGCAGTAAAGATATTTCACTAATAGAAAACAGAACATAAGGCAGGAAGCATACAAATGCCAGACCAGAATTGTACGCTATGCTAAAAGGATGATATAAAATTGTGCTGAGAGTACCTGGGTGAATGTATAGAATGAATTCCATGAAAAACTATCTACAGCAAATCAATTCAACAGTATTTACACTATAAATGCTGTGGTTAAAAAAAAAAAAGTCTGTGCTCAGCAAGCACCTGTTTCCAATGGCAGCTTCTAAATAACCTTCAGGTTCAGAGCATGAAACTCACTTTCTTTAGTCAGAAAGAATCAATCTTTTTCTGTAGCCTTTAACTAGCGAGGGAAGGGGAACAGAGTCTGGAAGAGACAGTATTGTGGCCAGTATGAACAATACGCATTCGAGAACTAGGTCCTTTTTGGTTGGCAGCGAAGTCCTTCAAATAACAAAACTCCACAGTCATTTGCTGTTTAGCGGTAAATTCAGTTTTGCAAAAATGTAATCATAATTAGCTGCTTCTGCTCAGGGAAGA
This sequence comes from Nipponia nippon, assembly GCF_047370975.1. NCBI lineage: Eukaryota > Metazoa > Chordata > Aves > Pelecaniformes > Threskiornithidae > Nipponia > Nipponia nippon. The sequence continues at coordinate 29,380,661 of NW_028262302.1, forward strand.
AAACCCAAACAAACAAGGTATTTTATAATACTTTTGAATCCTGAAAGGTGGGTCAACATTTTCATGGTTGTCTCCTCCATGTTTCTAATAATGTATCAATATTAATCAATGTTTATTATTCTCATAGGTTATTAATTCCCCAAGAGTTACGTGATATACATTTTCTTATATAAAAATAATTTAGCTATAGAACACCAGGTTAGTTGGACACCCAGATCCTTCATCACAAAAAAAAAAATCTTGCAATACAAGTAAGCATCAACTACAACAAATACAGAAAGTAATAATGCTGTATCAAGTATGAAGGAACATAAGTTAGTAAAGCAAACTATTCAATCATACTGCATTAATTTTCTAAAATATTCTTATAATGTCGTTTAAAAATACTGTTCAACAATTTAACATTACATAATATTTTAAAATGCCTAAATTTCAGCAAACGTTATCTATTTTCGTATACCTAGGCCTACTCTTAGGCAAATGGGTAAGTTGTTTCCATCCATTTGTTGTAATGCTGTGAATCCAGCCATCACCTACAAAGGAGAACACACATTAGTACTTTTTCCTGGGACAAAGTATTACCATTTTTATTTATTTATACAAAAAGCTCTGTGGTCTAAGAGGACATTATATTAAGACAACAGTAACATCATCACCACGTTAAATTACAAAAACCGAAAAGATGCAAGTTAACTTAACCATTCAGTCACAGAAAGCTCACTGCACTGGAATCTGGAATTAATACACACTTACTTTTTTTCTTCTAGATATATTGAGAAAACAGGTCAATGTCCCTTTGAAAATCACCCCCTCCCAGTGAAATATCTCTGTGACACTTAAAGCTCTTTTCACTAATTTCAAATTTCTTCATGAAAAGAAGTTGCCTTTTCTAGAAAAGGAACTCTGCGTAAGACCACGCTACTTCCTATTTAACATTTTGTAGCTGTGATTTGTTATTCATCCAGAAATCTACATTATGTCGACATTATTATTAGTATCTTCTTACTGCAGTTGCTACCGATATCGAAAGTTGCCCCTTGTTCATATCGGAATGCATGAGACCTCTTGCCTTTATTCTTTTAGATGGTAAGACAGTTTGATAAAAGATTTATTATCATACGTTCTCACTGTACTACACAATGTACTCCTACATTTCTACAAAAGTAATAAGATAGCTAGAGAAATATTCAAGCACCATGAAAATTCTGTAACAAGATTTAGGTCTAAGTAGTTCGAGAAAGACAACAAATGTGCATACTATACGAGGTTAGTACTGAAGTGTACAATAGAATGATAATCTCTAAATTACTTACTTAAAGGGACATTATCAGAACTTAGTCCACCAAAAAGAAAGAGTCTGTCATCTCCTATCGGAGTCAACGTGTGCCAGGATCGATCTTTTGGTTTCTCTCCACTGATATTAATTCTTGGTGAAACAAATAAACAAAAACAATTTTTCAAAGAATGCTGAAAAGTAACCTGCCAGAAAATTTAACAGTTAATTTAGTCTGTCCTAGAACTTGGCTATTTTCCCAGTGAAAAAAGCTGCACTTACGCAATCTGAATTCACTCTCGAGCAGAGCGGTGTTCAAATCTAAACCAAGTAATTTCTTGTAATAATTGTTCTCTGAACAATCAGTTATGTAAATATCAAATGTAAGCATTGATTGTTTGTTTGTTTGCTTTCTTAAGATCACTACAGCCACTCCTTAACATACAACTGAAAGCACTTAGGACAGCAAAGGCAGGCCTATAGGTAAACAGACTCAGTTATTTGAGATAAAATTTAACGAATCCCAAGGGGCTGCAGTCTCTCCACTCCTAGGAAAACTTTCCTAAATGATACAAGGATTGTAGCTTTACCTTTTATCCAAAAGCTACTACCTCTTCAACCATTGTGCCTTTTAAGACAATGGTGGGTCACCCAAACTTTGAGATAAATTTTAGTAAAAAGTGGAATTCCTAAGTACAAAACAGACGTAGGTTTACTACTCTCAAAATCTGGTCATGTTACAAAAATATAGTTCTTCCAGATTTTATCTGTGGATTTCATTTTAGCTGCACAATTAGGTATGCTTGAGATGAGAATCTGAGGAGTAAAGAACCTGAACAAAAGGGATTACCTAGAGCGGGTGGCCTCAGCTCCCGTTATCTTCATGTAGGCACTTAGGTGTACGGTTGTCTGAGGAGGATCCAGCAGAGAAGAGGAAGGACCTCCAGAGGGCATCAGCCCACTTACTATCCTGATACTAAGCAGAGAGGCAACTTCTGTTGTAAAGTACCTAAAGTTAGACACAAAGAATCTAGGCCACCGCACGCTCGATATGTCCTCATTTTGGAAAGAGGATGGAAAAAGCAGGTGCCAACACCTGTAAGCTCTCTCGGGGGGTCAGAATCTTAGCTGGAGACTGTCCAGAGCGGGTGAGAAAGGAACGTTCAATGCAGGTAGACTCTATCTCAAAGAACCAGTTACTTTTTTTTTTTTTCCTCCACTTTGTTAAAGTGAGGCGAGTGTAATATACACAGATGTGTGCTCAAGCTACAATATAGGTGACTGTCTGCGCTGTTCATATTTCCTTTATTATCAATGAAGAGAAACAGGTCCTTGAAAAGCACAACTCGTGAGTTATTTTAGATGTCTACCTTAGCAGCAGTTGTCTCGTGCCCAAGAAGCGCCTGTTTCTCTTCACTGAGCACAGAGGAAGCCTAGGGTGAGTAATACAGGCATCTGCAGTTCAGTGAGAGGAACTTCACTGCTGGTGACTGCTAAGCAGTTCTCCATCTGGAAGCAAAGACTGAAGAATCATAGCTAATTAAACAGTGATTGCAAAACTGTCCTACTAAATTTGGCACTGAAGTTAAAGCCAAGTCACAATGTTTGAGTGCCTGCTTCGCACAACTCTTGTATAAGATGCTTCTAAAATTGGCAAAAGAGCAGACTGTGCTGAGATACAACAGGCTTTGATGTTTAGAAAAATAGATACCAGATACTGACGGGTGACATTTCAATCTTTCCTGCTACTGATTGAAAAAATGATCACAGTAACAGAAATAACATAATATTGAACATTTTGAATAACAGGTCAGTGGAGCTCAGGGAAGGCAAGGTAACTTCTGGGTAGTGGCAACTAAAATAAATAGTGCCATCTCATGCTGGAATATATTCCTGGATTAATATGTTAATATTATGCAATTCCTCAAGAAACCTGCATAGAGTTGAATAAGAAAAAAATCTGACATGACTGGTTAATGAAAAGCCATGGGGCTTTAAATAAAATCATCATTGCATTTGGAATTTTTCTTTTTGGAGAGGATGTCCAAGAAGTGAATTTGAATGTCGGACTGTACAAGCCAAGTCCTCCTCGCTGGGAGATCTGTACAGAACTTCAAACACCTGCAGTCAACTTGTCTTGGTCAGCAGCGTTCAGACAGCCCAACTTTCTAATCTGTATGAAATCCGTGAGTCTCATTTGGTGAGAATTCACATGGGCAATCAAAGGCAATCTCGCTGCAGCTGCAGAATGCCTGAGATAATTCTGTTATCAAGACCAGAAAGGTTGTATCCTGCCCAGTTTTTAATTAATCATTGGATCAGAAATTTCACTAGAAAGGAATTTGAAGCTAGAGCATAAGAAAGGAAAGGTTCCTTGCACGAAATACCCAGAGGAAAAAATACACTGACAGCAAACAAGTCTGAAGGAATTTTCCCCCCTGTAAAATACTGGAATGACACTAGGGCTTTTTAGAGGCAGTTTTCAGCTGGAAATGGACTGTCTGATTCAAACTATTCAACACCGTTGCTGGTACTCAAAGGATATAGAGTGATTTTCTTTACTTCACACTCTTAATACATAACTTTGTAGGTCTCAGCAAGAACTTATTTGCTATATGAATTGCAGACAAAAAAAAAAAAAAAGAGAAGAGAAAAAAAAAACCTGGCCTGTTTATCTACTCTGTCTTATTTTACAATGTTTGTGTGTAGAATCACAGGGACTTTTGGGTCCAAGTTCTTTATATTGGAGATGATCCCTACAAATGCCCAATTTCTAACACAGCGACCACTACCAATTTTATGAGAGGAAGCATGTAGCCAGAAAATAGTTTTGCAAACAATTTGCAAAGACAGACTGTAAACTGAAGTCAAAATCTAAGTATTAATTTGATATTGTCCTGAAAGATACACCCAGTTTTGCTCCTCTTGTAATAAGGAGATGAAATCATGCTAAGAGGTATTGTATGTTTGTGCATGCTGATAGGTGGCCTGGTAATATGAGATGATTTTACCATAACAGACAATTAATAGCCACAAATAAATTATTTGGAGAAAACATCATCTAGTCCTAGGAAAGTACCCTTTTTTTTTTATTATTTTCCCCGATTTGCAGTTGACAATGGCTGATCTAAATTCTGCCACCTGTGATAGTCTGAATTACATTTCTCAGGTTTCCATAAGATCAGTCACTTCAGTAAGGCACGAGCAGCGCTCAGGCCTGTGAAGCTTCCCATAAGGCCAGCCTTTGATTAGGTACCTCTCTAGATACAACTAAAGATGAACGCTCTGCCTCCTGCGAGGTGCCAGCACAGCAGCAGACACTCTGCAAAGACTCTTTTTTTTTTTTTTCTAATCTCTTAAATATCTTTTTTTAGTGTCCCTTAAATCTCTTTTTTTTTCAGTCTCTCAAAGACTCTTTGCAGAGGTGCTATAGAATGGCTGGACAGTAAGCTTCTAAATTTATAATGATCAGACTCTATACTAATTCATGGGTAAGTCTTGTGAACTATTCTTGGATCACAATATAGAAATAATTGAGCATTGGAACAATCTTCAGTTTTTAGGAATGGCTGCATTTAGTATTACCATCCTTAGTCTAAGTGTATGTACGTGCGTATGTATGTATGTATGTGTATGTATGTGTGTAAAATCAGCCTGTTGTAGTCAGGTCAAGAACAGAAAAGACTTTTTAAAAACTTCAATATTAGCTTTCATACGCCAAAGAAAAGGGAACACTGGCTGATGAGGACTAAGACAGAACTTTGACATTGGCACTCCTCCTTCAGGGCTTGAAGCTCCTTTCATTGACTTGTCACTCAACTGCCACAGGTTTCCTTTTTTTAAAGCAGCATAAAGCAAGCCAAACGGCCGCTGCTCTTGCAACAACCACAAAAGCAAGCAGCTAATCTGAATAATCAATCCACTCAGAGGTAAAGTTACACAGTCTAAGAGGGACAATGCTATCATTTAGGTAGAACACTGTTAATTTTAAAACAGCCAGCAAAGAAAAAGGGGAATTAAACCGATTAGTTAATCATAAGTGCTAATTAAAGACACCTTCAAAGAGAAGTTTTTTTGAAAGGACGCTGTGGGACTTTTGTCCTGCTGCCATCAGCAGCAAGAAAGAATGGATGGAAGATTGTGTCTACTCCCTCGCCTCGCTCTCGGCTCGGGGGCAGAGGAACACACTCGGCACAGGATCAGATCAGCAGTCCCGGGTGATTAAAGATGTCCATCATAGGTGCCTGAAGCACAAAGCCCTGGAGCAGGATCAGTACTGACACATGCTCAGGAAAGGGGTATTTCATGAATTTTATGAAATTACTATTTAGGTTACCTTGAGAATAGGAACAGAACAGTGGTTATCGCCCATCAGTTACTGTTTATCTCAAGGGTAGTCTGTCAGCTAACAATATATCCACCGATTCTACACGTGTTGTAGGCACTATCATAAATGCTACGTGCAAACAAACAAATCTTAGGAAGTGTACTAATACCTGATTTAGTTTAAAATTGAAATATTTAGGTCATGCTTTTTACTTGATTTAAAAAAAAAAAAAATGGTTAAGATGCTTATCTTGGAGGGGGGAGATCCTTCCCCATTCTGTACCACAACGAGCCAAATATAGATAGTAAAAACGGTATTCAAAAAGACATCCAAACTAAAATTCCATGTGGATAAATGTACCCATCTTGAAAATGAGGATGTTAAATCACTACATGCTGTGCTTAAAATAGCATCATCAAGGCTTTGGTGCGGAACAGAAAAAGCTTAGTAACCACTACCAAATTAAATTAAATTGAAGTCACAATATAACAGCTGTTAAAATAGTCCCCAAACTCCCATTCTCCTCTCGGAAAAGCTACAAAATTAGCACTGGAACTATTTAACAATATGTTTCAATCTGCTACATTCAACTTTAAGTGTTATAGAGAGAAACCTACCTTCCAGACCAAGTCCAAGTGTCTAAATTCAGGCAGTGCAAATCATTCATTCTAGTTTGCTAAAACAAATAAATAAAATCCCAGTTGTGTTATATTAAGCAATCAATGAGCAAAGTATTTCAGTGAGGCCTTCCCGAGACAGAATATTCCAAGTAACAATATTTTGAAGAAAACCGTACCCACGTGCCTTAAAACAACTCTGTATTATGTGGCAGATGAAAAGCATTTCTTCTCAAAAAACCCATGCAACTGTCAGGAATATTACAGCAATGCAATGGCAGTATGGGGCCAATTTTAGCTTTTAATAGTAGTTTAATATGTGATACTCAGTTCCTGCAAAGGTATTCAATTTTCGTCCATAGAATTCCTGGCAGGTAATTGCAGAAGGTATAAATACTCTACATATAGCTTCCTCTTATTATTTTTCTTTGTGTTCTGTTCAGAACTATGCATCCTCCTGCCTGGTCACTTATTCCTTGAAATATTCTTGTAGGTACTGTAGTCAGTACATGCCATCCCACAGAAAGTTCATCACATCTGTGTTTTTCTCTCTTTTCCAGAAGGCAAGCGCTTCCGCAAAGTTACTACTAGCAACAACAACGTTTTATGACCCTTTAGCATTTGCCATAAAAATAACAGAATGTGTCAATAAGAACAAGGGGAAATCAATACACTTGCATACCTGCCTCCATTTTGAGATGAAGAAAGTAATTGCCTTAGAAACATCAAGGGGGGGGGGAATATAAGAAAGAATTTCTTTGCTTTAGACCATAGCAATATTTTCAATGGCTCGCAATACACTTGACTGATATTTGTGATTCCCCTAGGTACTACAAAACAATATCTGATAAGTAGGGAAATATATCTTGCCTTACCTTACAATTTCTTTTCTCCTAGGGTAGTCCATAGATCTATTAGAATAAGCCTTTCTCCAGCTTGCAGATCCTTTGAGGCAGAAACTAGACTTGTCATTTAAGTCAGAATAGGAGTAGTTTTACCCCTGAGAACTCAGCCAGTTAGTGAGTTTGAGACTTCCGAAGCTGTCCATCAGAGCTATGGAAAGTCTCTCGGGGTATTTCAGGAAACAGCAAGGTTTTCAGGACAGCTACGGCCTCCTCTGATCAAGTACATGCTAGCCCTTTTCTGTCCAAGGGAAGAGAATGTTGACTAGCATTTTGGGAGCGCCTTCAGAGAGGCCAGTAGCCTAAAGAACAGCAGAATGCAAGGGCTTTTGTGCATTGCCCGAGAAACTTTATCCCTGCAAGAGGGCAACTGTAACAATAACGTGTGGTCCAACTGACAGCTAGTGGAACAGATCTGTCTTCCATGACAAGTCTATGCAGGTTCCTGCTCCTTCAGATGGCTTTGAAGGAGATGAGGAACAAATTATAAGAGCAGAAAGCAAAATGCAATTTCTTAGTATCTTCTGCTGTACCTGAACACAGCTAGGCGCTTGGGGGTAGGGTGGGGAGAAAGCAACATCCTGGCCTCTAGAACTAAAAATATTTAATCATCTTGCAATAACACAGTTCGATACGGAGGATGTCTACTAAAGAAAGGGAAGAAAGTAAGTTGCTGTTATGTTGGTAATTAAGGTTTCAAGAAGATCCTGTTCAAGAGCTCCTCGCTGACTTTCCTTTCCTAGGCATTAGGCAGAAGACAGAGTAGTTTTCAGTTTCTTGGTCCCTGGGAAATCAATGTATTATAATCTTTACATTCTCATGAGTCAACAGACTGACAGATGCATAATTACATCAACCTCATTTTGAATTCAAAACACAGCACCAGTTGGACATTTATGTCTAAGATTCAGTCCTTTAACATAGCTTTAATAAATGAAAATGCCTTTCTACCCAACCCTCATTTGGGAAACCGTAAAGCGCACAGTCAGGTTATAGTATCGTCACTTGCCACATGCAAAGTTTCCTTGCAGCTTCTCGTGTATTTGTAAGTGCTACCTACTATGTTTAATCATTTAGCTGATAATCCTAAAATGATTCTTAATGGGCTTAAAGGCATCAAGCCTCGTAAGAGGGCTTGCATTTCCCTTTGAGCTACAAGGACTCCTTAGACATCCTACTTAGCTATAGCATGTTCATTTATTTGCAGCCTCGTAAACATTAACCAGGATCTGCTTCGTCTCAGGATTAGCTTTCTAGCACGATGAAAGGCATTAAGGGTGACATATTTGCAGCTCACTGCTGTTACAGCAAACTCTGTGCAGCTTTCCATTCTGAGATTTACAATCAGCTATTACAGATCAAATCTTTGTAAGAGAAGGACTGCAGTTCAATGTATCTTCTGATCTTCAGTGACAGAAAGGATAACAGGAAATATAAACATGCATACATTAAGGCATCAGATGTGTGAAGAGCTGCTGGAAAGACTTTGTTTTATTACTGCATCATTCTTTACACGAAAACTTTCCACTTAAATCAAACATGAGACTTGCATCAACTTTCGGACTAACTCTCCTTCCTTCCCACTTTCTCCCAGTTGTGTTTTTTTCAGGGGCTTACCTGGAGGAACAGAGTCCACATAATACTTCTGAGCCTGTTTTCAAATGATTCCTGGTACAATTGATTTTGATCATCATCATCATCTTCTTTTACCAGTTCTAGCTCCAAGTTTGGAAAAAGGTGCCCTTTCCTCCCAGAAAGATGAATAGGAGAAGCCTCATGACACTTCCTGGCCCTTTCTGGTTCCTTGTAGAGCCTTTTCCCTGGGAAGATTTGTATTATGGTGAACTAGAAGGAGAAGGAGGAGCAGAGCAACCCCGTATTTGCTCCTTAATTTATGGAGAAATGCGACTTCATCCTTTGGGAAGGAGTTACTCCTGTTGTCAGGAAATGTAGCGTTTTCTGATGTCTTTAGCTTTCCTTTCCTGTTTCATGACTTACATTAATTCCTCAAGCCCCACTGAATGTTCCCTAACCTTTACAAGTTGCCTTCCATTTATTTCTAGGATAGAAAGCGAATCAATACTAGAGTACCACTAAGGTGAAAATTACACTTGCTGCTCTCCTACAAAATTAAATAGAGCTTTCCAAAATTTCACTCTTCTCCGACATCGTTCCCAAGCGGTTTCACTGAAATTTAGCACATGGTTATTAAGGAAGCTGATGCTGCCTGAGGAAGAGAAAAACCTTTTCAGATCAGAGCCTTCTTGTATTTCTGAGTCCTGTAGTCAAATAGTCAGAGTTAAGTAGAAGCCAGAGGGCCTGTCCTCTCAGGGCACATCTAATCATGCAACAGCACAGTGGTGAAATGACAGGTGAGCTCCAGGTTACCAATAATTTCACTTGCAGAGGCTGCATGAGAATCCTAGCTGGAGTTACAAAGCAGTTCAGTTGCAACAGGCACAGCACAGCAACCCTAACTAGCTTGGGCACAACGCTCAACGCTATTCTGTTTCTGGTGCGCAGACCTCTGCAGCACACACAGATAGCCCTTGCTAACAAAAGGCAGAGGGAGCAAGGCTTTGAAGGCTGAGGAAGAGCTCAAAAATAAATGGTAGGCCAGAAGGTCCTGAGCTGCGTGTTTACTTCTTCACATCTAGGATTCTTTCCCTCTCATGTCTGCAGGCTTGCTAAATGAGGAGCAGGATTCAGTTCAGCTGTGGTTAGCAAGAGTTCATTTATACAGCAGACACAGAAGAGCGAGTCCATAGCAGAGGCACAGGGCTCGCTTAGCCTGGCATGGCTAACACTGACGCACAAGATCCAAGTAAGACTAGATACCTTTTCAATCTCTTTAATATCCCTTTATTTCCTTAGTTATTTGCAAATCAAGTTTGTCCAAACCTACAGCTCTGGAAGCTACTGCATGCAGTTCTCTCTCAGTCAAGAGGTGGGGCTTTAGCAACAATTCCAGAGATCGTGAGCCTGTATGAAAGGCTACATAACACATAAGGCAGAATGGTAAGAATAAACAGGATCAATTTTGGTTACTTTCTTTTCTGATTGCTCTGAAAAGGTAGTGAGGTAAAAACTTTTCCTGAAGCTGTGGGAGGCGATTCAAACTGAAAAACTGGCTGGCCATTGGGTGGCCATTCTGAACCTGCCTTGATCTGTACGTCTGGTTTCTGTCTGAGCAAGCAGGAGTAAGCCATTTTGTAACAGAACTGTAGACTTTCCCTGAGAAGAACACTGCAGGAGAGTACAGCTTTTACAGCATGAAAAACAGGGCATGGGGAACAAAGTGCAATTTTACAGTGTTTTATTTGCAAGTACTTGAGAATACAGGGTTTAGGTTAGGGCAGCTTGCCAAGATTAAGTTGGCATATGTTCATTGGAGGGCATTTCCAAACAGTTAATTCCTTCTCTTTCATCTAACAGAACTATAGAAACACAGCACTGAGGGCTTTCAAAAGCTGCTTCACTGTTACTTTTCATAGTAGTAGAGATAGAAAGCACCAAGTCTCATCCTTTAGCTGAATATAATTAAAGGTAAAAAGAGCTAAAAACGTAAATTTAAAAAAAAATATGGAAGAGTACACAGTAACTTAAATTAGGAGGGTTTTTTTACTTGCCTTACAGAACCTGTTTCTCACATTGCTTATAAACTCCAGCTCAGAGACCTTTAAAAATATTATCTTCACTATGCTTTTGCAACAGTTCTAAAAACAGTTGGTACACTTTCCAGCCCAAGAAGCTATTCTCGCAAAAAATGTACAAACGATAAGGGAGCCTGCATTAATTAAGACTACCTACTGCCATCCTTATTTTCAGACATAAGACAAGAGTATGTTTTTTGTATTGGATTGCTGCCTCAAGCTTAAATTCTTACATTAATGCTTCAGCAGAGAAGAACTGAAGAGAAAATGTCCTCTGACTAGTACTAGGAAAATTAAGTGTGTGGCTGAGAGGTTTTAGTATCTCCTTGCTTACCAGTGGTGGCTTCAAGTTTGTTAGGTACAGACAACCAGGGGGATGATGCCTATGACTTTTTTCTTTTTTAAATTAAAAAGAGCTAGGAAGAGTTATGATTATAGCAAGATTCTAGCCTTGATTTAAGTATGCACTGATCGCATCCTAAACAGATAGCTCTTACGCTGCCTTTAACTATTACCTAAGGGACAACACATTTAAGATCCTCCCACAGTGTATTAAATGGCACAGTCTTGGATCAACTAGCCAGAAAGCCAATACAAGCCTTACTCTTGCAGTAAAGAGTTTATACTGGATGCACAGAATAAAGCTGTTAACAGCAATCTCTACAGTGTGCTTCATGTATTCTCTATCAAGGGCACAGAGCATGCTAAAGGTAAAGACTGAGACTACAAAGTTGGCATTCAGAGAGCAGAGGAGAGGCTGAACAGGACTGGAAGGACCTGTGCTATCAGGTAACATGCTGCAGCATCCTGTACCAGCTTGAACATACGGAGACTGATACCTCTGTATCCAGACATTATAATCACTTGCTGCTCTTCCAGACATCTGTATTTCAGTCACTTATGTGCAAAAAATGACAAAAGTTTAAGTTATAAAGCCAACTGAGATCTCTTACTTCCTACCATTCAGAACCACATGTTGCAACTGTAAATATAAAGTCTTGTATCCCAACCACTATTCTGAACTTCACTTTCCCAGAAGGTAAACATCAGGGTGTGAGAGATGCGTACGTGAGAAATTGACTGTTCTTACACATTTCCTCTTTCTTCAGCAGGGGGCGGGGGCCAGGGGGAGAAGCACAAGCTAAAATCCCAGTTATATTTACTACTTGCTAGCATTTCATTAAGTGAAATGGGGAAGAAAAAGCCAGCAGGTTTGATGTATAGATCTGCTAAGCTGTAGCAAGCACAGAATGCTAGCATCTCATCATTTATTTAAACCTGGTCTATCAGCAGGCTTGCTTTTGCTCCACTCTCAAAGAACCATCTCCTGCAGAAGTTACGCATACATCAGCCATTTTTGTTGACTTATAAACATTTGCATTTACCATACAGTCATCTGTTTCTTCCCTTTTGGGGACAATATATGCTTCATCATTAATGCTACAGACAGAAAGACAGACTCCTCTTTTTGTAGAGTGGGATGAAAAGAAGCATCCTGGATTCAACGCCTCTAGCATACAGGTTAGGCCAAAAATGTTTTGGCTTTTTTTCTATTACAAAAAGAATTTGCTATAAAAAAAAACTGCCAAGGAAATAATATTACTGACAATAAAATGTTTTAATTAAACACTAACCAGCACTCGTCCTCCAAAGATGTAACCTTTATTTCCCAGCACAGCACATGTATGAGCTGCTCGAGGCTGAGGTGGATCTCCACCCTGAAAGAACCAAAATAAGATCCTTCAGAACATCATCAAAGCGCCAGCCAATGATAGCGGCAAGTCAGTACCACAGAGATTGCAAAAGTAAAGCCAACATGCGTCAATATGCTGACAGAACTGCAACTTTAAAAGGAAATAATTTGTAGTCATATCCAAGACTCCACAGACATTAGAGCATATACATATTTGCCAAGGGCAGCTTTAACTGAGTTCCCTCAGTAGCTAATGTTTAATATATTCCCTCTTGATCTGATTTATCATTGCTTTACTTAAGTGAAATCCAATTAATCTTTAATTCCTAAGCATAAAATTACAGTAGCACATCAGTTATTGTTGATGTGTCCTGTGCAGCTTTATTTTTCCAAAGTGCGAACCATCAGGAACTGGTACAAAAATCTCTGGAAATCAGATCTTAAAATTTGATGTTACATCCAATAGCCACGTGCCAAAAAGTATTCCCTGTGTAAATCAGAAATAAAGATAGTAAAAGTGGCTTTTACTTTTCAAAGGTAATTTCATTTTTTGCATTTTAGAACATCCTATAAAGACCATAAAACAGTGTCAGACACTCATTGCAATATAGTTCTACTGAGTTCTTACTTAAACTCACCAGGATTTTATGAACCATTATAGTATACTATCATATTAATATCAATAAATAGAAATGTGTGCATTACTATTTTACTGGTAAAGTAAGCACACATGCTCCATTGGAAGACTATTAAAATAACATATTTGCCGAAGAACACCTGATCTGTTTATTCTAACAATATAGCATGACTGGGAGATGCTTGTTCAATTACCATCTCTCCCCTTGCCTTTTTTAAGCCTGTAAAAGCTGAATAATGAATCAAGAGAGACTAGATTTCAAGACTACTGTTATTCTTTCAGCCCGATACGCCATCCTTCACACTGACCTATCAGCTTGATGAAAGGGGGAGGCAGGGGAAAGGAAGAAACCCCCAGGCAGACCTTAATCTCTCATGTGGTCAACTCTCAGTTATCGGGGAGAGGTTACCCATGTTGCAGATTAATTATACGCAGATACAGTCAACCAAATGGCTTCAGATCAAAACAGTTCAGATAAATGAAGTTTGTTAACCTCAGTTTGGCACCATTAAAACCATTTATGTGTTTCTACCAGGCACTCCCCAGAGACCTCTGCTTTGTTCCAGAAGGCCTTCGCTAGGTGTGACACATGAAGAACACAGAGCTGGCCAGGGTTAACGGCTGTGCTCCAGCCATGGAACTGTTCTGTATCCAAAGCCCGGGCAGGGCCTGCAAGGATACCCGAAGTCGCTACAGTCGCCGTAATCCATTCTGCAGGACCCAGCCTTGCTTTGTCAGGAGCCACCAAAACACCTCCACACCCCGTTCCTCAGCACCACTCTGGTATTCCTACTAAATGGTTTTCTGGAGTATTCCAGTGCCTTGTCTTTCCAGTAAGAGAGCGCTGACAGTAATTTTATATTCCCAACAGTTGTTTTAAGCTTGAATACAAAGCTTTATCTCAAAACTATCCCCTAGATACAGAATACTGTATCATCTTCTAATGTATCCAGATTTCTAATACCTCTCTGAAGCTTACAATATTTTTTGCATCAGAACCGCATTATAGAAAAAACACCAGTCTAATAACATCCTGTGGGAAAAAAAAAATTCATATCAGTTCTGAATTTTCCACATTTCAGATGCACTGAGTGTCCTCCTGTTTAATGTTACAAGCCTGAGCGATATTAAGCATATTCAAATTACTTTTGCCAACATCAATTTCTAGAGCACAATAACTATTCAAAATGCAGTAAAATCACAACTGTGTCAAAAGACGAGACTAAAAAACACTCACTCTAATTGCTGGTTGAGACCAAGTTTGTGTGGTTGTATCAAAAACATGAACATCGTTATGCCATCCCCAGAATATCTGTCCTTCCTAAAAAAAATAAATTAAATTAAAAATAAGTTTATTCTGTTTTAAAGTCTTTGTGCTTATTAAAGGACACAAACCCAGAAGTGAACAGAAAATAAACTAAATACAGAATTTTATTAAAAGAAACGTCTGCTAATATTTTTAATAACGATGCAGCAGCTCAGGTCTAATTGAAGGTCAACAGCATTCGGGAACGTTAGGGCTGATGACACTTTTGAAAATGGGCTTTGGGCTCCAACACCAGTCACTGCAGTAGACGAATTCTACCTTCTAATTCCGAGCGTAACATACTGAGAAATAAATATATCGTACAAAGCAATACATTTCTGTAAGTCAATATTTAACATTTGATATAAGGATCTATACTCCCTTGAATGTGCATCTATTTCTTATTAAATCCTGTCACTAAATACTCTCATCAGTCTCCTTCTTTCTATTAGCTGTAAGAAATCATTATAGGAAACTAGCTAATCCAGACATCTTAAAGTAATAGCATTTACTCTGGATACCAAATTAAAAGAAATTAACCGAAAGTATTTGTCAGTTCGACTTGTGAAGCTATAAATTCCCTACCGTTACTTCAAGGAAATAAATTCTAAAAAGTTCTGGGAGTTTTATATTTAAAATATGTCTTCAGATTTAAAGTACTGTCTTTGTTCCTGCTTTGACAGCATTTTGTTTCATTGCGCTCAAAGCCTAGCACTGGGCACGTGGAATACACTGAACACCCACCGCTCCCAACATGCAATATCTGAGATTTCAAATCTAAGTAGAAGATTCTAATTTGCATTTCTGCTGATGCTACAAATAAATCAGATTTTCATACTTACTGAGGATAGTATAAAAGATCACATTTTGACAATCAGAAAGGACAGATCACTCTAAATTATGAAAAATCTCTTACCCAAAATGCATCATGGACATCAAAACAATCACTCAGTTCATTATGCTTCCTACAGCCATAGCCACCAAAATATATTAGCCTAAAAGAATAACAATAAAAAAATAAGTTCACTTAGCTGTTTTGTAAATAACATTCAAATAAATAAGCTGTAATAATTAATTTCAAATTTTGGTTTACCTACTGTGCTATTAATAATATAGACAAATTAAAATATTTTAAATATTGCACCTAATTACACAGAAAACCTTACTGAGATGAAGGTAATATTGTTACTCGACACTCCTCGACAACCCTGACAGAAATCCACAGAAGCAAGGAAGGAGGTTCGAGATACCTCAAAGTCCCTATTCTCTATTCCTCCATCCACAAGCTTATCACAGTCACATTTTCAGACGCGAGTCTCAAAATGACACGTAACACACAAGACAGTGAACTGCCTATGCTTCTGCTAGAACTCCTGCCCTTTTCTACTGAAATTCCTATGCTCCTGCTATATTTGTTAGCCTTCTGTATACGTCTTTTCACAACAAGTGTTCCCAAGGCTCAGCCCACAGACTGCCTGTGACCCACAAAGCCCTTCTCTAGCTTATAAAGAGATTCTTTCAACTAAGCACTACTGAACATATTGCATTGCAAGTATTGTTACACACCTCCCAGCCTAAAATTCCACCCATGAAATGGCCATCCATAAGTAATGGTTCCTAAAGTTTTGTTTAACTTCAACATTTGAGGATATTTGGTATAGTTGTTAGTGATCTTGGGAGAAGGCAATTTAGGAAATGATGGGATGGTGAAGGTCATTCCAGACTGACATTCCTAGGGAAACAGAGTTACGGAAAGCATTGTGCAATACACCACGACATCCTGATCTGCAAATTCACATCTTGTGAAACTTTAAGGTATACTTCTGAAAAGGTGCATAGCTTGTCCCCAAATACTTTTCGTAAATGAAAAGGTTACACTCTGCCACCTCAAGTAGGTAATTTTCTCAGTATGCGGATTACATGATACTCTGAATAGATTAATTTAGTTTTGAATAATCTTGTATTAACAGCTACGGAGAAGTTGTTCAAATATACGTAATTTCGTATGTCTTGCAGTTAAATTAGAATTACAAAACCAAGACACAGTGCCGAGAGGCATTATACAGTTTATGCAAAACCTCTCTAGCTGTGGACTCCAGAAACAGATACATCGTTTACATTTGATAGTGTTCACTGTATATCACATTCTTTCTTGTTTACAATAACTTTTATAACAAATCACTGACATGTCACTTTCTTGTGACCGCACATGCCACAATATCCAGACACTTTCCATAATAAACACAGAATGTGAAGCATTTATTTTTAGCTAAGTATTTTTTCTAAATACACTCAGTAACTTTCACAACACAAATATCTAGGCTGACTTTGTTCTTAGAAAATAAAGATACTCACTGAAATGCCTCTGCAACTGTCAGCATTTGTATGCTATTAAAGTCCTTGAAAATATACTAAATATATTTTATTGCAGGTAATAATTTAATGCTTACATAATGTAACAAAAAAAACCCAGTGTAATTTGTATACTGACTTTTAACATGTGTTAAAGTTAAAACCATAAGTAATAGATGCATAATGATTTTTATCTAAAGTCTTGAAGCATTCCAGAAACTTTCACTAAATTTCCCAACCCTCTCCTAAAGTGGGTTTATACTTACCGTTAATTCAGCTCACATGTGAGAAAACTCTGGCAGAAAGTTGTTAGGAGGGTTACACAAAATCCCATAGCAAGTCAAGCTAAGAATTAGAGTTTCATGAATCCCAAACCCGTGTTCTCTTCACTTTATAGTACTTCCTCTCTGCAATTAACACATATTAAATATTCTTAATGTGTTACCTGTCCTTATACACCCAGCAGGAAAGCTTGTCACGTGGTGTAGGAGGTTGACCTTTAAAATTTGTAATTTTTTTCCACCTATAGGTTCCATTTTTTGTTCGCAAATTAACATAATACAGCTTAAAAGAAAAAAATTACAACATTTTCAGTATAAATGATGTCGAAGAATCCAGCACAAATCACCAGCAAAAAGAACAGCCCACCACCCCCAGAATACACTACTTCCTTTGAAAAAAAAAAAAAAAAAAAAAAAAAAAGGAATTGACAGTGAAGTTTACAGGATGTAGCAACCTATAGGAAGAATCTGATACACAACAAGAACATAACAAGCGAGAGAATTAGCAGCACGTTTCCTTGCCTTCTCTCAGCCAGACCAGAACGCTAATATCCTGCTCCTTCCAGAGTCAGCTGAAGCCTTGCAAAATCTTCTGCGAGACAAAGAGCTCTCGGTTCCATTCTACTGGCAGAAGTGTCAGTAGTTCTGCCTAACCTAACCAGGTAACTGCACCAATACCAACAAGGCTTGGGAACCGAGCACTAAACTGAGATCCGATTACAGGCCCCATTTCCGTTATTTTCTAGTCAGGACTGAACCCTGACTTCATCTACGCTAAATGATACAACAGCTCATTTCCTCTACTTTGCTACTCCAGCCTTCAGTTACAATGAAAACTGGTAGCTATAATTTAACTTTAATTATTAGCTGATTATGTAAGAAAGGTAATCACTATCAAAGAGCAAAAATAAAAGAGATCAGTTTCAATTATGGCTGCCAACATATTTAAAAAAAAAAAGCAATTGGGAAAGCACTGGCAGTTTTCAGAAATAAATACAGAAGGTTTCATGTAATGGGTCTCAATCTGAAGCTATGATTCAGTGAAAAATCCCAGAAAAATATACGGAGTTGAACATTAAAACAAAAACTAAAGTTTTTTGCCAGTTTAAAAGTAAACTTTTTCTACAAAAATAGAGCTTTCCCTTAAATTTCTTCATTCAAATGCAAAGTACACCAGACAAAACAGTAAGGTCAGCATTATTATGCATTCAAATACAACACGCTATGAAAGAAAAGAATACAATACCCGATTACTGTATCCTTTATCATCAAATCCACCAAAAATGTACAGCTTCCCATTAATGCTGGCCCCACAGCTTCCTGACATGGAGGTAGGTAACTCTCCTTCCATTAGGTGCATTGTCCTGCAATTTAGCACAGACATTAAGTCTTATAACGCTGCTTTCAAACCTGCTAAAATTAACAAACCCAACACAGACGTATTAATAATTTTTAGACTTAAACCTAAAAATACAGTTGCAATGTTTTGGCCATAGCTAGCACTAGAAACTACAGCTGATATATGAAGTCAGGCTCCTGTGGTGTAAGAGGACTTTCACGTGAATACTGTGCATGTGTTTATGAAGCATCTCAGTTTTTCTGAAGGTGAAGCCCCTATTAAGAGCGCATTAGTAGAGCTGAAGCATTAATTATTCAAAACCTGGAAATACTCTTAACTCCAAAAATTCCTGAAATGAGAACATGGTATTGCTGATACTTAACAAATGGAAAACTAAGGCAGAAGTAGAAATAAAGGTCAGAAGTACTCACTAATTTTGGTACCCACTCTAAAACTGCATTTTGCACTGCATTTAGCATAATAAAAAAATCTTCAATAATGCCAATTTTAGCAATGAGTTCTCTGTTCAGCAGCAGCAGCAGTTCCTAGCCTTTTCCTTGCTATTCTCACTTACAAACCAGTAACTTCCTGTGATGCAAATCCTAACATCACACAGTCTCAAGCACTACACAACCACCTGACAAAACGCTTTCTGCTGAACTCACAAGGCTGAGCATTAGGCCAAGACTGCGCTGAGAATCCTCACTCTGCATTGAAAACAGCTTTCCTAGGATCTCAAATTTCTGCAGAAGACAGGGCCCTGCATTTCCCTGTCACACGTACGTGCACAGAGGACATGTCATTTGTTTAGGATTTCCACCTTGTCGCCACACCTTCAGTCTCTGGAGATTTAGCAGCCAAATCCCAGCCTCTCCGCGCTGGCACTCCAACTCCTTGCCCCAGGTTTGCTGCCGACATCTCATTTGCTGTCACCCCACAGTTTCTGGTTGAAGCTTCCTTCCCCTGCCGTTCCCGTTCATTTTTCTCAGCTCTCAACCTGATTCTGTGCCTTCCAACCGGGTCCTTAGCCCAGTCTCCCCCCTCAGTCACGGTCTCCCACCTTCAAAGCCCGATTCCACTTTTTCTTCTCTCTGCTAGGTCTAATATCACTACACTTGTTGACCCAGTCAATTCCATTCATTCCCTTCTTCGATACACCTGCATCTATATCAGACGCCTTCATCTTCTATCACTGATGGCTATGCACGAGAAAAGGATTCTTACAGCTTTGAGTTCTGATGCTTGACCAACCTAAAAGAACTGGAAGCAGCCATTAAAGCAAAAAGCTTTTTATGTGCTAGATCACCAGATGTGAATGATGTGGGTGTAACCTGTCCCTATGGAAAACAGCGCTTGCTAACAGCTGCTGAGGGCCCTGCTTCCAAATAGCTTTGCTCTGGCAGCAGCACTGCCACCAGCCAGCCCACGTTTCCCTTCTCTGCTCTTGCCCTCTCATTCCTGCTTGTTCCCATGTCCTGCGGCGCACTCAGCTGTACGCGTACCACTGCCTGTGCTGTAAACTGAATGAGATCAAGAACGGATCCAGGTTAAAAATAACCCTGAAAAAATAAAAGTTATATTTAACCCAGCTCACTTTCCTGATCCAATTTCCCGTGTGACCATATAAACAGCTGTACCAGTACAACTGATACGGGGACATCGGGGGTGAAAAACGAGTATGAGGCTGCTTTACGCAGCCCTTTCACCAAAAGAAACAGACAGCGAACCACAGTCTCAGTGAGGGTGCAATCTTAAAAAAAAGACTTGCTAGAACTTCACAGCTAACCATACGCAAACTGTTGTTTTCAAAGTCAGTGACTTGACCGCACAGATGTGGAATTTCATATATACTACAAGACGCCTTCCTGATCTAGCCCTCCTCCCCTTTTCCCTCCATTTCAAATTGTTGCCTTGAACATGGATATGCAATGAATCTCCTGAATATGAGTATGCGTATGCAAGAAATACATAAACATGTGGGAGACTAGAAAGACAGCTGGCAGAAAACATATAAGCACAAATGGATGCTACCTTACAAGACCAAATGCAATTATTGTAATAGAAACCACTGGAAAACTTAAAAAATAGGCATTGTTATCTCTCCCCACATACGATATGTGAACACAATGAATATAAAATGTAAAGATTAAATTGCTAGGGATGTGCAAGATCTGGATAGTTGTAAGTTATTTATGCAAATAACACTTGTAACACAAGTAATAACAAAAAGTATATAATTGTAAATAGATCAAGAACCCAAATATCCAGTGTTTAAATATTCCTTTTAACATAAAAATTAATGTATGGAGAGCTAAGCCAAAATAAACGCACAAATAAAATGCACCTGTTTTAGCAACAGAGCCTTAAGCCAGCCATTTCAAACATCCTCTTGATAAAAACAATGATACTTAAGGAATTAATGTGTTTCCTACAGCAATTTGCAAGTACATATGTCTGTTCTTCAGTCTTCACATTAAACATCTGCTACTTAAACTCCAGGGAATATGACCAATAACTCATGTAACTGAAGTAAGTCTTTTCACTGCAGCTAATTATAATCTATGCAAAGATCAACTTTATATATTAATTAAATATAAATTATGCAACTCACCATAACCCGCTATCCATTTCATAGATCCAGAGCTCATCATTAGGCAGATAAACTTCATTTTCTTCAATTGACTAAAACCGAAAAAAAATTGCAAATTTTAAATCAATTATGCATTATATACCATATGTTTTAAAATGAAATACCATATCATGTTACTTAGCAACACGGAATGATCTTAAGGAGATAACCTACCAAAGCATAAGTCATTCCCCAACTTCATTACTCTGATCATTACAGTTTTAAACTGGCAGCTCAATAATGCTAATATTTTACATTTTATACTAGAACTTCAAAAAAGATGTTTTTCATTTTTCGAAGCTATTAAAAATACTGTGCTAGGCATTTCCTGGTGTCATTGAGCTTTGTTGATTGTAGCACAACAGTACTATAACATGACCATGGATTTTAAAAAACAAAACAAAACAAAAAAAAACAAAACCAAAAACCAAACCCACAAGAATCTTGAGAGAGACTGTCAAAGATGCTTCCCTCCTCTATTAAAATGCTGTTACTAAAGGAAGTATTTTCCATCAGTCACTGATGCGATCACTCCGAGCAAATTTTGCTGTACTGTTAGCCTTCATACCTCCAAATACAGACCATCAAAGACAAGCATCAAAGTATTAATGCTGTTCTTTGGGGCTTTTTGCATCTTTAAGGAAAAGAGGGTTCTCCTTTACCTGAAGGATTTTTTCCTCGTTCCACAACCCCTTTTTATCTTTTCCAGAAACCGAGACCTTGCCAGGCTGCGCAGTTAGGTAAAGAACCCAACAACTAAATCAAAAGTCAGAAAAAAGTATTCATTTTAAAAATAAGGAACTTAATTCCTCAGGCCCACTCATTAAAGGTACAGATTGACCAACTTAACGTTTTACCACGAAAGATGCGTAACAACATAAACCAGACCAGATTTGAAGCTGCTGAATTAAAACTCAGCATCTTTTGTTTTGGGAGATACTTGTAATTAGGAGGCAATTCTTTGCATAATGCAAAAGTGTAGAGAAAAGTGTAACTGAAAAGCACAAAAAGAAGAGTTACTTGCAGCAACTGAAGGAAGCAACTTGAAAGAACAAAATGTCAAATATAAAAGAGCTTAACCTATGCCATAGCACAAAGGAGAAAATTAATTCCTCTGTGGAAAACAGATCTATGAAGACTCCCGAAGAGAGGCCATGTCAGAAAGAAAAAATAATTTGGGGAATAACGATGAGGAAGAATAACAAACAGGAGAAGGAAGCCCAAAAGAATACAATTGCAGCACTCAGGCTGAGTAAGAATTGTACCATTAATTATTGTCTTAGCATTAGAAAGAAATGAAAGACTGTGAGAGAGTAAGCAACCAGAGTCAGTAAATATTAAAAAAAAAGTAGATCAAAATTAAATGAATGCGAGGAAGTCAAATACAAAACTGAAATTTAATTATTAACAATTCAGTTACTGATATTGATTACTTGCTTTTAAATGACACTTTATTATTACCTTTTCAATTTGAAAGGTGCCAAACAGGCATCACGCACTATGTCTGGTACAATTTATCCTGCCAGGTACCTTTCATAAGGCAGGCTCTGCTGTTACCCACAGCTTGCAGCTTTCACAAAGTGCACAAATTTACCCAATTTAATCTAGACACGTCAGGGGTCAGAGGCTGAGCGTCTGCTACAGAACCAGCTCTGCGCAAACACGCTGATGCCAAAAATAATTCAGCTGGGCAGTAGTCCACCATCAACATGCAAAATGTAAAAACGGAAAGTGATTTACCTGTGTAAAGCGCTGCTTAAAGAGTAACAATGATTTTCACGATACTCTCCACAAATAAATATATAAAACTACTAAAAACGTTTGCAAAGCTTATCTGCTAAACTTAGCACACATTGTCCATGTTGACTGTGCCATGAACCCAGGATCCTTTATTAGAAAACCTTTGAAAATATTGCGCTAGCCAGTCCAACCTTAGTTTCTAAAGACCAAAGCATAGAGAACTACTGAGAATTACCAGTGATTTAGGTGTTGCATAGTTATACAGAGTATTATGGAGTTTAAGGCCAGAAAAGGACACTAAATCTTCCTGTACATCATAGATGACTCACATTATTTAAATATATATTTATTCTAAAGGTGGTTAACTTCTTGACTCTACAAAATATGCGTTCAAATCCCTACGTGACTTGCAGTGACAAGAAACACTACCTACCAAAGACCCCCAAAGGGAAGAAAAGCTGTGGGAATGGTTTACAGGCTCAGAGCGTTCCTCAGTTTCATTACAGTTTGGTATTGGGCAAGCCTGGCCATGCAGTAGGTTAGAGAAGGCATGCCAGGGTAACCCAGAGAGTGAAACCCTGCTGCCTTGCTTCCTACCGCAGCTGCGGGGCTGTATTTCAGTACGCAGTAGCTGTCTGTATTTTCAGTATTTCAGTAGTCACCAGCAGCACAACCCTTTCCAGGTCAAATGAATTGAGCTCAGGAGCAGAGCAACTCCTCAAATCCCACGAGCTGCCTAGCTCTACCCCACCTTTAAGTCAAAGGTTTTTAGTTATTAAAAAAAACAAAACAAAACAAAAACATTTCAATTTCCAGAAAATAAACCATAATGTGCTTCAGAAGAGACAACTGGCCTCTAGTACCCGAGAGCCCTAGAAATGGCCTTCCCCCTGCTATTGCATGCGCTCGTAACATACAATGTATTTTCAAATTTAAATCCAGGAATTCCCAACTAGAATTCTTTGCGTAAGTACAGAAGGACAAGCTTTGCACGTTTGAAAGTTTACCTTAGCCCATGAAAAATATAGATAGAAGAATACAGAATATGTTAATAGAAACATGTTTTCAACCCGATCAAGACCAGGAATAACACCCAGCAGAGCTACTTTCACATTTTAAGGCCAACATGCACGAACACTGTGGATAAAATGAACTGGCTATATATAACATAGCATCATTCATAGTTTTCTTTTCGACTGAATTCATCCAGATCTAAGAGTCACAAGGATTTACTTATGCCAGAACTGGTACTGATCTTTTGATGGAAAAAAAGCAGATGTGGTTTTAGTCTGCCACCAGCTTGGTTTTGAAGTGACAGACCTGCTTTCTGAGGGAGTAAACGCACTGTATGTAACACACAACTACTAACAAGTAAAAAATGCAGGGACTCAGAAACAACAATTACACACTGGAAAAAAATGAGCCACAAATTATAGCCGTCACCCCACAGAGGAAGGGAGACTAGAGACGCACTCCCAGAGCACGCGGGAACCACACGTTTGTAGGACAGGGGAAGCAAACCGGCTTCACCAGCCCTTCCCAAACGCGTGCTCCGCGATGGAGGCAGCTGAAAACGAAGCAGCAGGCAGCCATGGGCGCCGGGCAGAGGCACCGATACTTAGAGAAGGGACAAACGGACGAGAGGAGAGCAGCATACAGAGGAGCCCCCTCGCCGCCCACACCCTTCTCCTCAGAGGAGCCGCCGCCGCCGCCATTTAAAACGCCCGCCCCTGCGGGGCGCGCTGCCCCGGCAGCCAATCAGCGCCCGCGCTGAGGTAAACAGCGCTCGGCTCCCGGCTCGCCGAGGGGCTGCACCGGCTGAGGGGGCGGCGGGGGGCGAGGCGGGGCAGGGCAGCGTAGGGCGGCGGGGGAGCCCCCTCCGCTCCGCTCCGCTCCGCTCCGCTTCCCCGCCCGGGGCTCCTCAGCCCGGCTCCTCTCAGCCCGGCTCCCCCCAGCCCGGCTCCCCCCGTGCGGCGGCGCAGCGCCCCGTCGTGCGGCTTTTCGCGCCCCCCACCCCGGCTTCCCTCCCTCCCTGCTCGTCCTCGCCCCCAGCGCCCTCCGGCCGCCTCCTCCCGCCTTACCACGTATCCCCCCCACACATAGAGAAAGTTCCCGTCCACCACGGCGCAGTGGCCGCTCCGCTCCTCGGCCACGCAGAACTGCTCCGCGGAGTCTGCCGCCATCTTAGGAGGAGGAGGAGGAGGAGGAAGCAGCTCGCCTGCCTCGGTGTTCGCGTCCCGCCACCGCCTCCTCCGGGAGAGGCTGCAGCTTCTCCGCCGGTCGCTCCCCTCAGGCGGACGGGAAGCGAGGAGGGTCCAAAGTGTGGGGCGTCACCCTCCCCTCGGCGCAGGGGCCATGGCGGGCTCCCCGGAGCCGCCGGGCGGGGGTTAAAGGTGGGTGCGGTGCCGTCCGGCGGTGCCCGCGGGCCGCGGCCCTCCCGCTGACCCCGGCTGCCTCGGCGCCGCAGCCGGAGCGGGCCGCGGGCTGGGAGGTGGCCGTGTGGAGGCGCTTGGCCAGGTTTGTCCCGGCGCAGCTCCTGGAAAGGGTGCTGGCAGTGCAGGTACGGACTGCTGCCGTGGGCCTGAACGCGGCGTCTGCCCAGTGAGGCACGCTGAACCTTACGGTGTGAGATTTAAGGCCTAATAAACCCTGCGGAAGCCTGTGAATAAAGAGCACAAGAGGAGGAAAAAAGCACTGAGAATAGGATACCTAAACACAAATCCAGTGCAAGAATGGAAGGAAGCGTTGGGTCTCCACGTGGGAGTGGTGTAAGACAACCACAGCAGAACGCGCTCTGTCTCTGAAGGTGGGACAAGTTATGCTCCCGCCAGAAATAGCAGCTATGTAAATGGTAGCTGATATGAAATAAAACAGTTATATACGCGTTCAAACTGTTGACCCCAGAGAGAAACACCCTGTGAGTGCTCTCCTCTGACCTGCAGCCTGGAAGGAGGTGAAGCATGGAGCTACACGCTGCGGTGTGGTGGAGTCCTTGAGGAGAACACCGGAGGTGCTGCGCGGGACCCGTGCCCTGGGGCCAGTGCTGAGCTGGAGGTAACTAACAGAATAAAGCTGATGTTGGCAGCTCAATGGGTCACCTCCCTTCATGTCCCAAACTACACGCTTTTCATTATTTGAGGGATTTCTGATCCCCGTTATCCCCACCATTGTACAGTCTTTCCTATATGTTGGCCTGCCCTTAAACAGCAGGCTGGGGAAAGCAATAGCCTCTTACGCTGCCCTTCCAGTTGAGTTGTGGATCCAGCTGGAATGAATGGAATTCAAAATAAACCAGGTACAGCTCTTCAGAAAGAGTAGTAGAGTAGAGCTTGTGAGAAACGAGCACTTTAGCATCTTGTAAAAGTAAATTGTAAAGATTTTCTTGTGAAAGTGGGACATATGCTTCCTCTGTTGGATCTAGGAGGGAAGACATCAGCTATTCCTGTCAATAACTGCTAATATTAAAATGAAGAAATGTAATGATGATGCATGGGGATGATGGTTAAAACACAGGAACTGGAAGAGTTACGAAAAACGTGTAACAGGCAAACTAGATCTATAGATCTATAGGTTGGGTAGAGCTACAATGTGATGTCTCAGAAAGGCTTAGGAACAGTGCAAAGTCAGCAGCCCATGGCTTTGCCAGTGGGGCAGTGACAGACATGAAAATGAGATATTTGTCGTGCTCGGTGTAACAAAACAATTCCGTCGATTCACCTCTGGCGTGAGGGAGATGTGCTGTCGGGTGATGAACCATCAGGCTGTCTCAGCTGATGCTCTGCTCTCCGGCCACATGTGCTGAGACCGTAGCACTGTGATGTCCAACCGAGCCGTGGCAGACGGCAGAGACAAAGAGCTGGGCATGGCTTCCAGAGCTCAAGACAGATGGCTCAGTGGAACAGAAGTCTACAGCTCATGCTGGAGTACTTTTATATCTCTGGTGGGAGGCTCCAGGCAACCTAACAGAACCCCAAATACAGCAGGATGCTGCAGGAATATGCTTTATATTCCCAGTTTGGTCATATCTTAAAAGAAAATTACTTTCTTTTTAGATGAGGGGTACATGCCTTCTCCAGGTGTACCTTCCTTCTTCAGGTGAGACACGAGCTGAATGTTAAAATCAGATTGTCTTTAAGTGGTAATCTTAGCAAACAGAAGAACTTACGTAAGGATTGGGTTCATAATTTGCACCTAGCTGCATGCCTGAGACGAAAAATGGATCATATTTCCTGCCAAAATAACTGAGACCTGTCAGATGGTAGCTTTTCGTCTGAAGAGAGTAGATGCAGCTTCACCCATGAGCTTGCTCCCAGATGAGGAGGAGTGAGTATAAATTATGCAGACTACAGAAAATAGGCTGGCAATTTTTATCCCGCTTTATATTAGATATTAGGAAAAATTTCTTCACGGAGAGAGTGGTTGGGCATTGGAACAGGCTGCCCAGGGCAGTGGTGCAGTCACAGTCCCTGCAAGTGTTCAAAAACCGTGTGGATGTGGTGCTTAGGGGCAGGGTTTAGAGGTGGGCCAGGCAGTGAGGTTAACAGGTTGGGCTTGATGATCTCAGAGGTCCTTTCCATCCTTAGTGATTCCATGATTCTATCCCTGCAGTCTTTTGATCAAGAAACTTTCTTTCAGAGTTGCTTTGTGAGCCTTCTGTGGAATAAAGCTGTACTTTGAGAGAGGGGGCTCAGAGCGTTTGAATGAAACATCAGTCGTTTTTCACCTGGAGAGGAGGCAGCTGCCCCACAAGACTGAACTGTGTGAGGCGCAGCGTGTTTATTTATCGTGCTCCATACCGGGACTTGGTATGTCGCAACAGACTTCAACTGCTCAGGGCCAAAGGAAAAATTGTGTAGAACAGTGGTTCCCTGGATATCTGTAAAAACCGCCATGGAGACTGTCGTGTGTTGTTGGCCAAGATGGAACCAACTGGGAGGGATCCCCGTCTGACAGCGCTGGCACGTGAGCAGCGATGAGCTGAAGAGCGACGACCGTATACTGGACTGTCAGGCAACCGAGAGCTGTGCTAGGAAACCTGGCACCCGGGTAGGACAGTTGCTGTCAGCGTGTACGAGTAAGGACCAGCGTCCCAGGGCACCCTTCCAGCTAGGAAAGAGTCCCACAAAGCGGTAGTTAAAGGCAAGGCAGAGTTAGGAAAGATGTTATACAACGAAGCGACCAACCACAGAACTACAGCAGACTGACAACAGCCCTGATCCAGAGCTGGTGAGCCTTAGGAGACCGATCAACGTGTGGGAAGAAATGAAGAATGGGAGAGAAGCGTCCTGTGCCATCTAACAGACTGAAGGTGTCAACAGGTGAAAACGAGGCTCAGTCACAGGGGTACAAACAGGACGGATGCACAGCCGGCCGTATTTGATGGATGTTTTATGGCAGGTAAAACTGAACCTGGAGAGGCCCCGGACCACTGGAGCTGCAGTGCAGCCTGCGCCAGGGCCTGCAAGGAGAGTTCAGCTCTGGGGCCCCCAACAGAAGGACATGGACCTGTTGGAGCGGGTCCAGAGGAGGCCACGAAGATGCTCAGAGGCTGGAGCACCTCTCCCGTGAGAACAGGCTGAGAGAGCTGGGGTTGTTCAGCCTGGAGGAGAGAAGGCTGGGGGAGGCCTTATAGCAGCCTTCCAGTACCTGGAGGGGGCCTACAGGAAAGCTGGAGAGGGACTTTTTACAAGGGCACGTAGTGACAGGACAAGGGGTAACGGCTTTAAATGGAAAGAGGGGAGATTTAGATTAGATCTAAGGAAGAAATTCTTCACCACCAGGGTGGTGAGGCCCTGGCACAGGTTGCCCGGCGAAGCTGTGGATGCCCCCTCCCTGGCAGCGCTCAAGGCCAGGCTGGATGGGGCTTTGGGCAGCCTGGCCTGGTGGAAGGTGTCCCTGCCCGTGGGACATGGAGGCTGGAATCAGATGAGCTTTAAGGTCCCCTCCAACCCAAACCACTCTGTGATTCTAAGAGGGGGCAGAAGCACTGTGAGCTACGTTGCCGGTCAGGCAATCGAATAATAACCGTGGGTAATTTTATTGGGTAACTCGTGCCAGCCGCAGCAAGTGTGTTTGCTGTCCTTAGCCTTGCCTTGCTTTTTGGGTGTGAAATGCACTAAAGAACAACCGTGCCTTAACTGCGGCGGGCAGCACGGCACAAAGCGGTGCCGCTCCCGGGGTGGGGGACGCGGCGGCCACCCCTTCTTCCACCGTGTCGGAAAACACGGGGCACCGACACGGCCCGTCCTCAGCCCGGGGACCCCCCCCCCGTCCCCGCCGGCACACGGCGAGGCCGCGCTCCCGAGCGGGGGTGCCTCAGCCCCACGGTTCCCCACACGGAGCCCCGAGGGCCGCGGCGGGACCGCCCCGGAGCCTCCGCCCGCCGCGGGGCCGGGCCAGGGCGGCGGGGGCGGCGCGGCGCCGTTTGGCGCCAAGCGCCCGTCATGGAGCCGGAGCGGCTGCGGCGGCGGCTGGGCTCCGCGTTCCGGCTGCGCGGGCTCCTGCTGCGGGCGTGAGTAGCGGCGGCGGGGGGGGTGGGGCGCGGGCGGCGGGTCCCCGCATACCTCCCCCAAACCCGGCTCCGGATCCCGGGGTGCGGCCCAGGGCCTCCCGTTGTGGGATGTGGTCAGGGACGGGTCCGCACCCCCCGCATTGCCTCCTCGGGGATGTGCTAGCGCCGTGCCCTCCTCTTCCTCACCCCCGCGCTGAGGCCTTCGGGGTCTCTCCGCCGAAGCCCCCGTTGTTTTGCCTGTCCTGCTGCTGTGGGCCGCTTCCACCCATCTCCACCCATGACCCGACCCACCGCAGCGCCCCAAAAGCCGCCCTGCGTCTCCCCTTGGCACCCTCCTGATGGTGGGGCTGGGTGTTGTGTTGGGTTTTTGTGTCTGCCACTGCCCTGACAACTCAGGGATCACTTTCCCCAGTTGCACTTGCCAGTTCTGTGTTCAGCATCTCTTACTAGAGGAGGAAATGGTATTTCCAAAGGTAGATAATAACGTGTATTAGTTAAGAGATTGCAAGGTCAAAGAAAAGTGATTTCTCCTTGCAGTGGAAGGTGTCATGATTTATAACAGTGACTGGGGCTCCGTTGCTCATAATTTTCCTTTCAAGATTGTGCGTTAATATTAGTTCCATTTTGTTTCTGGCAGGGATGGGATGTGATTATTTTAGGCAGTGTCCTGGCAATTTCATTAGTGAGGAGTCCAAGTTCAGAGCTCCCAGCTCTCCACAGTTCAACGAACTGAGACATTTTAAAGGCCAGGCTGTTAACCAAAATGCCAGTTTTGATTGGCCGACAGATGACGTTAATAAGAAAATTGTTATCTTTAACTGTGAGACTGGAGTCTAAGGATGAGGGAAGAAGTGGATTTCTAATGCTCCGTGTTATTTAGAACTAAAATAATTCCAATCTCGGAAGCAGTGATAAACTGGAGTGGGTCCTGCAGAGGGCTGTTAAGGTGGTGATGGGCTGGAGCTCGTGGTGTGTAAGGGAAGCAGGGAGAGCAGATTTTGCTCAGTCCGCAGAAAAGAGGGTGAAGATGATCCAACGGCCTGACGGGGACTTAGCGAGAAGGAGCCAGTGCACAGAGAGAGGGGAGAGGCAGCAAGCACAGATTGCAACGGAAGAAATCCCAATTGTCCACTTCTAGTCTGCTCAGTTCAAGAGAGACATTGAAAAAATGGAGAGGGTCTAGCGGAGGACCACCAAGACGATTAGAGGGTTGGAGAACTTGCTGTGGAAAAAATGTGAAGGATTTGGGTTTATTCAGCCTCAAGAAGGGAAGGCTCAGGAGGATCTGATCCCAGTCTTCCTAAAGGTGGTTATAGAGAAGACAGAGGTACTTTCTTCTCAAGGGTGCACAGTGACAGGGCAAGAGGCAGTGGGCACAAGCTT
This sequence comes from Nipponia nippon, assembly GCF_047370975.1. NCBI lineage: Eukaryota > Metazoa > Chordata > Aves > Pelecaniformes > Threskiornithidae > Nipponia > Nipponia nippon. The sequence continues at coordinate 29,411,304 of NW_028262302.1, forward strand.
AAAATAAAATCTTCACTGTAAGAACAATTAAACTTTGGAGTAGGTTGACTAGAGAAGTGGTGGAATCTCCCTCACTGGCAATACTCAAGACTTGGCTCTATGGGGGCCTGCACGGCATAATCTAAGTCCCTGCCTTCAGGAGAAGGTTGGGCCAGGTGGTCTCCAGAGGTCCCTTCTGATGTGGACTTTTTTATAATCCTATGAAAAAGTTGTTCACAAGGAGCATAGCTACGCACCAGGACACGGCTGAGAGAGGCTGTGAGATCTCCATCCTCGGAGATGTTCAGGATTTGACTGAACAGGGCTGTGATCAGTGTGACTGGCCTGTGCTGTTAGAGCAGAAAGCTGGACCAGGGGACTTGAGAGGTCCCTTCCGACAGGCATCTTTCTGTGATTGTATGAAGATGAGGTTCTCTGTACCTGCTTCTTATCCTCAATGGTTTCAATCCTGGTGATTTTTTTTTTCTTTGACTTATACCAGTGCAGTATTATGCAGTACTAATTATTTCTACTTTTTTAATCACAAGCCGTTTAGTGATTATATGCACGTCTGCCAAAATTGGCACAGTTTGTATAAACCGTGTTGAATATTAATTGCTTTTTGAGCTGACTTTCTTCATTGGAATTAGGGATGCCCTGAAGTATCTTACTGAAGCTCTTCAGTCCATCAGTGAAGTAGAACTTGACGATGTAATTGAAAATGTCATTGATGCCGTTGAAAAACAGCCCTGTAAGTAAACAATTTCTTCTTCTTAAGCTTGCTAAGTTTCTCTTGCACTTATAATGTTATTTAGACAAAGACAGAGTTACTGGCAGCATGTGCACTAAGGTGTCATTCTAGTCTACCGGGTTGATCAAGATAAATGTATTTGTTGACATTTTGTTTTGCTAAATACTGAAGTTTGTAATGTCAGCAAAAGATAGTACAATTTTGCCATTTAAAAAGTTGGCAGCCTGGTACTTCCAGGTTTTTCCAAGAGTAGTGAAATTTTTCAGTGCCAGTTACTAAAAGCATGTAGCTGAGTTTGTCTGGACATCTTTGCATCTGACAACTATCATTTTAAATATTAAAATAAACCGAAGAAATAATGAGAAATGAATTTGCTTGTTATTCAGTAGCCCAGGTCAAGAAAAGGGTTGGGGTTGTCGACAGCTATAATCTGAGACGCCTAGCTGTGACTGCAGGAAGGAAAGAGTTGCGTTCCTTCATTCAGAGATCGCGGCCCTCGCATCCCAGCGGAGTGGGAGATGCAAGTGCACCCGTGTAATGGTCCAGCATGTTAACTGAAACCAAGTGTGGACGGAGTTTAGCCGTCGCCTGGATGTTCTCTGAAGCAGCAGGGCAGGTGCTGATGTTCTGTTATGCCAACGTGATCTCGTGATCGTAACATCGGGCAGAAGGTGCTGGTAACAGTTGGGGCACTGTAGCACTGGAGAAGCTGTACCTGCTTGGCGTCTGAAAGTACATCAAATTCTATAAATTGCTAAGTCCAAAAGTGCAATCCAGAAAACTCGTGGAAAATCCCGTAAAAACATGAGGCACTCGAAGTGTTGAGCTTTTCCTGGTGAAGTTCTCACGACCCATTTGGTTCTCAGGATGCCTGAAACTCCATCATCTTGGCAGGAGTGTTTTGTCTGGGGACTGCCTCCTGCTTAATTGGGACCCTGTCTCCTGAGGTACCCAGGTGCAGTGCCCCTGCTCCTAAGCACCATGAAAGGCATGGGGTAGTAGCTCAACACGTACCTGACACAGCACAAAACGTAGGAGTTGTAGCACCTTTAGTTAAAGAATGTGACTGACGGAGGTGGCACTGATGCCTGACATACGTGCGTGTTTACTGATCAGAGCTCATGAGAACTAGGAAAGCGGGGCTCACTTCCAGTTTTTGGCTGAGGAGATTAAAATCCATGTAAATGTGATCTCAAATAAATACTAGGCCTTAGATGAGTTCAGGAAACCTTCCCGGCCTATCCTGTTTAAACCGAATTAAATCAAGGGTGGACACATGCTTGCTTTGTAGTTTTACTAGAGCACAGACTACAGAAGTTATGGCTTTATATTCTCACTCTAGCCATGGGATAAAAGATCATAGCTGATCAAACAGGGAGTAAAAGCAGTTTGAGGAACGGGTCCTGATCTAGTGTAACGCCTGCTGGTACAAATTATCACATCCACATTTTTGAACAAATTTGAGTCTGTACAAGAAGCTCTCGGGCCAATGTAGTGCATGCAGTCAGTGCACTCGCCAACACCAGTCTTTGTCCAGAGTGGAATTTTGTGCTGTAAATTCCCATATCGTCCAGCTAACACCCCTGAGTTGTTTGAGGTTAGGGGTAGAGATGCAATTCAGACATGCCTGTCTCTCCTGTGGTGATTCCTGCTAGCTCCCTTAGTGCCCCTTTTGCTCTGCTGTTCATCACTGTCTTACAGGAATCATGATTTTAAGTCCCTTGCCCTGAATGGGGAACTCAAGGGCGGGTTTTCATGTACTGGTTTCTGTTGCAGGAGCCCAGCCGTTAGGCTTGGCAGCGCTGACCAAGTCCTTTTGTGAATCTGCATTGATTGGTCTTCCCTTTAAATTCAGCCAAACATTAGCGTTTAGAAATATTTTTTAATTTGAATGATCGGTTTAAATCCATGAAGACAACAATGTGCCTATCTCCAAAATTGTGTTGAACTGTTTGAATACTTATTTATGACAGCAATCTGTGTGATAATGTTCTGGAACAAAATTAACCTCCAGAATGTGAAAGCTCAGATCTAACACATTTGTAGTATATTTGGCAGCTTTGCATAAACTATAATTGTCTCGTTCTCCATGTTTAGTGAATTAATGGTGGGCACAGTATGCGTGTGGGTTATTTTTTCGCTAGAGATGTATCCTTCTGGTAAGAATATTAAGTGATCCATTTGTAAAGAGAAAACAGCGTGTGTCATTAGCTTACTCAAAATATGCTTATTTGTGTAATACATTCCTCTGAGAAGACCGAACCCTTTTTTGTAAGATATTTAAGACCTGCTTACTTTCTTGCTGCCTTCCATAGGCTGCAGTTCTAATCCTTCAAAATTTTCTTTTCAGTGTCATCTAATATGATTGAACAATCCACAGTGGAAGCAGCCGTCCAAGAATGTAGCCAGGCATCAGATGAAACTATGTACGGTGACATTATCTTTTTATTTGAGGTTTATGGGAGTTGGTGTGCATTCCCTTAGTTCTTGGGAAATAAATGTCAGGCATTTTCTGCAGTGCTGCACATGCAGTAATTGCTTTGTGCTTTTGTCTTCCTGGTACTGTCTTTGAAGGTTATTAATGTTCCTTCTTAGAAAATTTGTTCTCATGGATAGGCCTGCAGGGGATTCTAAATATAATGCTGACATTCTGGAATTAAAATGCTGTGGTTATGTGTTACATGTGATACAGGTTGAATATTAAGCAATAAAATAAACACAACGCAGAGAGAACTTGTTACTTCTGTTCATTTCTTTATTTCCTTTTCTCTAGTTCAAAATTATCTAAGGTTATTTTCGTGCCTTTCATAAGATACTTCTTTTTTGAAAGCACTCGGAAAAGTTTTTCTCCGTGGTGCTTGTTTCTGCTTTTTAGCAGGGCTGTTTTTTGAAAACCGTGATTGATTTTCACTCTCTGATAACAAAGCGGAGAGCAATTACTTGGGTTCCTGAGAACTTTATTTGTGATTGTGATGAATGTGTTTCCTTTAGTGTTTACGTTGTGTATTGACATCGTAATGCAAAGCATGAAAATAAATGGTTTGCTAGGCATGTCAATTAGATGCTGGGACCCCACAGTTTCTCAATATGAAGCAAATTTATTTTATACTTTTCTCCTTGTCGTTGGAACCTTTATGATGCAGATGGTTTGAGTGTGACTTTTCTTTGTGTTGCTTTATATACTTAATGTATTTTTTTTCTCCAGCAGTGAAGAGAAATCTGTATGCACGGATTCTCAGTACAGAGTCCTGAAGGGAAAAGCTGTACAGATACAGGGCCAGCCTGTACAACTCTCTTGGGTTACGTTGCAGAAAGCTTGAAGGCAGAGTTTTGCAAGAAATGCACTCTGAAGCCTAAGACACTCTGAAGCCTATCAGTGTCTGATAGGCAATGATGGTTGCCTGTGCTTGTAAGCCTTAGTGAAGGTTCATGGGATAATTTTATCTACTCTGATGAATTTGGTCCACTTGCAGTAAGAGGGAAATGAGAGGCATCAGAGGAGCGAGCTGAACCAGTAAATATAATGGGATGCATCAACTCGATTAATAGTCTGAAGAGTTGTGCATGTCCATTGTTTAAACCTATTCACATTAACTGTGCCAAGGCTGTTCTGTGGTCAAAAAAGGTAGCAGAGGAGGGTAAGGGAAGGAGAAGGATCCCTCTCTCATCTCTAAATGAACTTCTGAAGAGTTTCCTTTTTTGAATTAGAAGACGCGGTAATATCCAATAGGTAGAGTGATGCGGGAGAAATGGTGATAACGCAGGGTGATAGTGAACAAAATGAATATAATGTTATTCAACATGTTTTGTTACCGTTTGTTTCATCCACTTCACACCATGTTGTAAATGTATTCTTATTTCAGAGAAAATGTTTTCAACATTATTGGAGCCTTTGATATTCCACGTTACATTTATAATTCAGAAAGAAAGAAGTTTCTACCGTAAGTCTTGCATATTTTGAATTTCAGCCACTTCTTGTTTTAAGAAAAAAGCCTCTATTTCTATGTGGTTAAAAGCCTGTTTTCTAATCTTTCCCTCTTGGGTCTGCTCATCTCAAGCCTGAGTGAGAAAGTGAGACAATTTTGTTTCTTAGTCTCTAAAGAGCTAGTCAGACTCTGATAAATGCTGGCTCATAAATAAATGTGCCATTGGGTTTTTCCTAGTCCAGTAGGATGAAACTGAAATGGGGAGCTGTATCTCCCGTGGCAGTGTATTCTGTGCTGGCTCTAAAACGTCAGTGTTTATCAGATAGAAAATGTCCAGCCATGTTTATGCCATCTAATGAATAAAAGAGACAGTAAGGCTAAGGACATACATCACTAAATGTAGTTTGGGTTTTTTTTTCTCACATTTGGCTGTTTAATTTTTTTTTAATAAATTTGGTCTGTCTGTTGTAGGTATTTATTTCTTAGGCTGTAGCTTGCAACTCCCTGAAGCCCTGGGGGGATTTCTAAGGAGAGCTACAAAAGATAAAAAAGAAAAATTAGGAGCAACTGGTGATTCTGGAGGTTGGAGAAAGGAAGAAGTAATTGGAGGAACTGGTTGTAAATATTTTGCTAGCTAAAGAATTTACCTTTAACAGCATGCAGCCCAGACTGTTGGACCAAAAAGAGGCCGTGCTTTTAAAAAGCTTGAAGTGGTGTTAGCTGAGGAATGGATAGCGGTGTTCATTGCGAGGGGTTGCAGCGACCTTCACGTAATGTGCAGTTCATATTCTAGCCTCGGTCCATGATTCTGCCTGTCCAGCAAAAGCAATCTGTGTTTTTGCAGGAAGAGTTTAATTCCAGTGCCGCCTTCTAGCTTTCCACGCTATCGGAAGCAGAGAACTCCATGAAGACAATCTGCTAACCAAGAGGAATAAAATAGTCTTGTTCATGGCCACTGAAGACACATAACTGCTTTTTTAAAAACTGATTTCTGCAGAGTCTCATTCAGGTGGAAAGATAAATCTCAAGGCCTGTGAGTTAGAGGGAAATTAAATGGATGTAGCCTTCAAAATGCAGAAACACTGGATCCTTAGCAGAAATCTTCCTCATTAAGTAAATAAATTCCGCAGTGGTGTTATAGCTTTTGCAGCCTCCTACAACTTTTAGATCAATAAGCCATTTTTGCATGTGGAATGTACCTTTGTTAATCTTGATTGTGTTAAACTTTCCGCAGTCTGTCGATGACCGACTTTCCTGTACCAAATTTATTTGGAACTGCCAGAGATAAAGCGGAGCTGTTTCGTGAACGCTACTCCATCTTACAACAGGTCAGAAAAAGTTTTGCTTTGTTTAACAAAATACACAAACAAAATGCTGGTTTTTATATTCTTACATGTACAACAGTGCTTTGTGTTGAGATGGTTTTGTGAGCTACAGTTTAAATAAAATCTGAATAAGAACAGGATCTGTACTAAGTTTTATCAGTCTTCTCAACTGCCACCATAGAGCATGATGGATTCATGTGTTTCTGCATTTTAGCATCATGTTGTAAGAGGGGATTATACATTTTTGTGTGTCTTGCTCTTTTCCCTCCTGTAGTCTGGCTCTGTGCTACAGTTGATTAGCGTGTCATTGTATGTAGTGCTTGTTGAGCTAATGCAAACCCGAAGCTCTCATTCAGGCTGTCCTTGAAGCATTGAAGTTTGCTTCTGGTTCACTTATTCATTTTCCAGTTTTCAAAATGCCCGCTGAGAACCAGCCACCCCTTGTCATCTTTTGGTGGCACACGCATCTTGTCTGGCGTTCTGAGCAACTTCAGAACAGGATTCCCCAACATGACTTGCTCTCTACAACTGCCTGAAAGGAGGTTGTAGCGAGGTGGGGGTTGGCCTCCTCTCCCTAGTAACAAGCGATGGGACGAGAGGAAACGGCCTCAAGCTGCGACAGGGCAGGTTTGGGTTGGATATTAGGAGAAACTTCTTTACCGAAAGGGCTGTCAGGCCCTGGGAAGGGGTCGAGTCCCCATCCCTGGAGGTATTTAAAAGAAGGGCAGACGTGGTGCTCGAGGACACGTGGTTTAGTGGTGGACTTGGCAGTGCTGGTTAATGGTTGGACTTGATGATCTTAAGGGTCTTTTCCAACCTTAACGATTCTATGATTCTATGACTTGCTCTGCACCACCGTGACAGGAGCTGCAGGTACTGTAGCGGCTCTGGACCAGGCTGTGCACACAGCCAGAAGGAGTCAGTCCCTCAGCACGGGCTGTCTGATTATCCCTCAGAACAGGATCACAACCCCGTTCTTTCCTTTCTTCCACTCACCCGATAAGTTGGGATCCAGCCCTACATCACCCGCCTGCTTACTCCGTGCTGTGCTCTGCCCTGCCTCTGTCGTGCGGCCCAGCGGGAGCCGTGGTGGGATGGGGAGCGAGTTGCCGATCAGACGACTTGGTAGTTGTTTTTCAGGTGTCTGCGCTAACTGCAGCGGGCTGATCCACAGCACAGGTCCTGCTCGGTGCTGGCAGGTGCTGCGCAGACCTAACTGCCCGTGCGCAACCCTGGCCCGAGGTGTGAGCAAAGTGCCCGGACACAGGCAGACAGCGAGCGCAGCTTTTTGTCTGTGCCACCCCGTAAGCAGCAGGGAGGCACCCAGCTGCCTGCGTGAACTGCTCGTCCTTTGCACCGCGTGGTAGTTGCATGCACAGGGTCAGGTACCCCAGAGCAGCAACAACTCTCCATCTACCGGGGGATTTGCTGCCACTAGGAGTGTGTGTACTGCAAGTTGGGAACCTCTGCCCTGGCAGACCAGTTAACCGTTAACTGAAGAAGCTTTAGTTCATACAAACAGTGATTTGGATTAGTGAAACCTGCTGGAATTGGCGCGCTCACGCCAAACAGCAGCAGGAGGTGTCCACAGGGTATAGCCTGACGCCTCCTTTTCCTTGACTGCATTGTGCTATTGCACTTCTTTGCCTGCTGGTTTCACAAAGACTCTCTGTTGTGCAGGTTTTGTGTTTGGTTGTCATATGTACGCCTTTCCGACCTCCCGAGAAGCGAAGGTTCAGGTCGCTGTGTGGGTGGGGGCTGCTGATCGGAATTACTGCCTGTGTTACCTGGGCTGGTAGCGATGGGTTTGTTCCAAGGGGAGGCTCTCACACTGCATGAAAAACAGTGACAAAAGTGAAAATTTCTACATCTTCATGCTCTCTGCAGTTTATCTGTTGGTGTAGCTTGCTCCTGTTATTAAAAAAAAAAAAAATTGGCTTACTTTTAATAGGCCCTGCCCTGAAGAGATAACCTGTTCTTTTCCACACAGTTAGCATTTAATACAGTTTACCTTCCCTTGCTCTCTCACCCCTTCCTTCCAGGCAGTCAGAAATAACTTCTTTTAAAAGCATTGCAGACGCTTTGCTGATACTTTTTGGGCTTAGTTTTATTGTCCAGTATTATTGATCATCTATTTCTTAGAAGCAAATTCTCGTCAAAAGAACTGATTATGCTCAGCAAATTTGACGTTGCTGGATAAAATACAGAACTTTAAAAAGTATTTTGTATAGTAGTTGTAATGAACTGGCTTTTTGGCAGTGCTCGTTTGTTTTTAAACTGTATTGCTTCAATTTTGGTTTCTGCAGAGGACTCATAGACATGAGCTATTTACTCCTTCAGCAGTTGTTGCTCATCCTGATGACGGCAGGAGCAAATTCCAGGTAAAAAAAATCTGTTTTTTTTCTTGCAAAGGGAGCTCTACTCCTGTTACACTTCAATGCAGTAATAGTTCTCAAGTGACACTTTAGTTTTACACCCGATATGGGTAATCAATGGAAATGAGTTATTTTCAATCATTTTTAGCTTGTGTTTCAAAAATGCAGTTATTTGGCTCAGGTCAGCACGATGACCAAGCCACTCAAAAGCAGCTATGAAGTGCAAGAGAAACGTGGCTTCCTGAGGTGGAAGGGCATTAGCTGTTCGGCTTATTGCACTTTGCTTCCCTCTGCTTGGGGATATTTTCCCCGCTTCTTTCTTTACTAAGCACTGAATTCACAAACCTACAATTGAATAAGGTCATAACTTTAGTCCGTTCTGTTCCCATCTCAGCTTTCTCATAGCAAATGCTCTCCCTATATTATATAGTTGCTACATATTTTTAAAAAAAGATGAACCTCTGTGTGTCTGTCACTGGGTACCAAATAACTGCTTTTGCTTCGCTCAGCTCTCCTGCTTCTCCCTGTTCAGAGCATGCCATCATGTCAAAAAAAGCAGCTGAGCTTAGCTGAGTCGAGCCTGCATCCCCATCCAGGCTTTCTAGGCCCCTTTCTCCCTTGCCTGCTTCTGTCCTCCCCGCCCGCAGCGGCAAGCGCATTGCTTTTGCTGGTGCTGTAGGAGGATTGTGTCTCGTAACTGCAGCTCGACAGACCAAAAAAAGTTTGTCCAGAAAGCGCAGACAGCGTGCCGTGCGATGTCACCTGCGCTGCTCTGGAGTCTTCTCTGTCATCCATCTAAGGTTCTTCGAGTGAAGTAATCAGTGTTACTGTAGGGGTGCAGGCGGGCCCTGTGGTTCGGATTGGATCCTGCTGAGGATCTGGTTACTGCAATTGGCATTCTTAGGCGAGTGCAGAAATTGCCACTTGTTCTTTTCAATTTTAATCCAGTTGTAAGCAAAATAATCACAAAAAAATATGTACTTGCTAAGGAGTTCTTTATGCTAGCAGCCATTATTGGAAATCTTTTCCTAAACTGTGCTACGTTTGACATTCAGAAGTGTCCCCCTGATTTTTCTAATGAGCCTCTATTCTCTCATAGCTCATTTGTGTATTTATGTAAAAACATGTGGGGTGTGGTGCTTTGTCTTGCTTGCTTAAGAATAGATATATGGAGAGTTTGATTTAATTCTTATTTGATTCTTTGCTTTTGGTTCCAGCTTAAAACAATAGAAACTCTGTTGGGCAATACAGCTAAAGTGGGAGAAGTGATTGTGCTTGGGATGATAACTCAGCTCAAGGAGGTAGGTTGCTTTTTATTGTGGAGTATCTAGGTCACCATTCATTCAGTGTTATAATATATTAGAAAATGAGAAGGCTTAAATATCTCACCGCTTTATCCTGTCATATAAGTCATTGGCGGAACTCACATCAATGTCAGTGGTGCAAGATCCATTCCCTGAGAAGAGACTTTTCCACAAGCAGTCGATGCTAGCATGTGAGGGAAAATGTCTTTGTCTTCTCACTACAGAATTTTGTAATGCTTTATGTCAGCAACCAGAACCAGTTACGTTTTTTAGGCATGCCCCTTCTTGAAATGCTGGAGCTTCCGATGACTGTGTTTGGACTTGTCGTTGCATTGGACTGTGACTGTAGGGGAGGCATGCAGCAGCAATCCAAGCTGCAGCAGCTCAAAGGGAAGGTGCTAAGATACACTTACTATAAACTACATTGTTTTCAGTTCTGCCAGTGTGTTCTAAGCTTACAATATTAAAAACGGCTAAATTATTTCTAAATGCTGACTGATAGATGCTTCTGATTGAAGCATTTGTGTGTTTGGGTATATTTTGCTTTATTAATTAATCCTGTTTTTTAGGGGAAGTTCTTCCTAGAAGACCCTACAGGAGTTGTCCAGCTAGACCTTAGTAAAGCAATATCCTTTTTCTGTGATGTAAGGGTGGAAGAAATTTCCTATAGACCTGGAGAATTTCAGATTGAATAATAAATCAATAGTGACCATTAAAAATTACGTACTGAGAATTGCAGCTCTCTCTTTTTCCTTCTTTTCAAATTACTTGGTTGCTGCAGCTCAGTGCCCTTTCACAGCGACTGTTAGGACAAGGTTAGTATTCCTCCTAGTGGAGGCAGAGCGTGTTCCTGTTTGCGGGCTGTTGATGAGCTTACCTGCTCAGCTACCAGGTGATTGCCTAGCTCTTAAGGCAGCCTGTGAACTTTCAGTAGTGTCCAAATGTATTACACCAGCTGGAGAGCAGACTTTGGCTAAAGAACTAGTTCAAGAGTCCTGATCTAAGAAAAATATTTTCCTTAACCTTTCTGCACCAGTTCCACAGTGGTTTATATACTGAATCATGCTTTGTTTTGGCAGAAGGTAAAGCAGATTATTTTTCTTAGCTTGTAATAAGTTACTCTGTTAATGGCTGTTCCTGCAATGACATGTCCGCCAGATGTGGCTGAACTGACAAGTCTCATGTTGATGAAGCTTGACCATAAGCTGAGTTTGCGACTGAGATTTTTGGCCTTTCCTGTTACCTCGTGGGCTCTGGAGGCAGAGAACAGAGCTCTGCAAAATTTGTGGTTTTCAGCGATGTCGGTGGGATGGGAGCATCTGTAGCAGCTTTGAGGATTGGCCTTAGTTAGCCTGGCTCCAACATGCTCGGAGGAGATATGACTAGATTAGGAAGACAGACTAGAACAGCCAAACAGTATGATTTAACAATCTGAAAATGCTGCTTTCTGTTGGCAAAGCTTTGGTCCTTCAGAGGCTTTGGTGAGTCTTCTGATTAAGACGATGTAAGGGCTCGCGGTTTTGAAGCCTTGGACATGTTTTAGCAAAATTATGGTCATTTCTGTTTGTAGGGTATTACTCTGTGCAATATACATAATCCCAGTCTGTTTTCTAATAAGGTATCTTATGTTTAAAATTTGTAAAATAAACTAAATAGGCAGGAGCAAGAATGATAATGGGGACAAGTATCACCCTGTTCCTTCTGTTCCTCTAAGAGGTGGGACAGTTCTCGAGAAAGGGTGCAGTTTGATGGAGACTCTTCTGGGGCAGGGCCATCAACAATGATTCCTGTTCCCCTGCGTTCTTACTCGGTTGGGTTGAGACGGTTGTTCACGTGGCTGTGCAGCAAATCCATTCAAAGAAATGTCTGGGGTAAAAAAGTAGTTGGTTTCTTGCTCAGCCTGTTTTTCAGCCAGATAGTTCCCTGGTTGGGTTGGCCACTAAAGAGCACAGGGCCCGGTGCTGTCACAAGAGAGGGATTGATGGAGGCTGGGACTAGCTATGCCGCACAGCTGCCAACTGTCTGACTAATGTCTAGGACATGATGTTGTTAGAAAAACTAAAGGTTATTTTGTTGTTCAAAAATCTCTTAGGTTGGTATGAAGATGAAGTTTTTCATGTGAACGCTTTTGGATTTCCGCCTACTGAGCCTTCTGCTACCACTAGGTATAAAACTGACTTTCGGCAGCCTCACTCCATATTTTGTTATGGGTTTCTAAGTAAATGCGTTATTATTTTATAATTTCTGTGACATTAAAAAGTATGCTATTCTTCCCCCTCCCCAAACGTTTCAAAATAAATACAGTTTGAAGGAAGCAATTCTGGGGCTTGCTGGTCTACTTGGACCAGTACTAAAGCCTGTAGTGTTAGCAGAAAAACCCTTCCAAAGGCCGTTGGGTTCTGCATATAATAACAGTTGGGATGTAAGCCCTTCTCGATCGCAAAACTAGATAACTATTACATGAGAATAAGAAATTCCTTGTCGCTCAAGGAATGGGTGGGGGAGAGAACCGAGGATCAATACTACACTGAGATGATCTGTGAAATGACGGCAGGGCAGTGCCCCGGCTTTATATCCAGGTGACTGCCATTTCTCTTCCTTGGTTTCTCCATGAAGTATTAGATGATTGATACCGTCTGAGCTACCTATCATCATCATAATTAAAATGGCTTAAGTGAGTCATAATCAAAACTACTAACTATTTGGGAAGAAAACAGAACTAACTTGAGTATTTTAATGATGTAGAGCCTTCTATGGGAATGTAAACTTCTTTGGAGGGCCTTCTTCAGCTTCAGTAAAGGCTTCTGCAAAACTAAAGCAGCTGGAGGAGGAAAATGAAGATGCCATGTTTGTATTTCTTTCTGATGTGTGGCTGGACCAAGCAGAAGTACTGGAAAAGCTTCACACAATGTTTTCGGGTAGGTGAGAACCGCTTTGACTCTGAGCCTTGTTTTGGAGAATTTTTACCGTTTTCCTTAGTCCTTCGCAGCATTGATGGGCAGAGCTGGCAGGCGCGGCAAGGCAGCCTGGTGGCTAGCCAGTCCTTGGTCCCCGGCCGTGCCCGCTCCTTGGCAGGGGCTGGGAAGTCCGACCCCATGGTGAGCTGATTCAGGGAATAGCCCAGCAGAAAACTAATTGCCTTTGTGGGAGAATTAGTTTTATGCCGGTTTAGCTTTGTGAACTCTTCATCGTGTGGTTGCTCGCGTGAGCATCCCTGTCCAGGCAGGGGAAGCTGGACAGCGTACAACTGACAGCAAGAGTGTTCTTTCTGGGATCTGCTAACTGTTAGGCCAACTTTATCGTCAAACTGTGATCTAAATGTGCTCTTTTGTGAAACAGTGGTTGGTGTGCCTTTTTTTCGCAAGTATACTTTTAAACAGAAAGGTCAGGCAACGATTCTCAAGACTGTTGTTATTACTGTATTGTGCTTTTTTGATGAACTTCCATTTTGAGAAAGCTGAAACAATCCCAACTGTTGCATTTTTTTTGTAGGATCCCACTGAACCCAAGCCCAAAGCCAGTGAAGTCTCAGTCTAATTTTAGTGACAGCTATTTGCATTTCATGATTGCTACTCTATGTCTTTTGGATCTTTCTCTAACGGTTTTTAAAATTGGATTGTATTATAATTTTGCAAGCTGGTACTTATGTTTCATAAATCACTTAGTACTAACAGTGTTTTTTGGACAGTAGCCATTTTATGTGCTGTGACAAGAACGTTTTCCTTGCTCGTGAAAGTTCTTCCTAGGCTTAGTTTAAAGAAAACTATTTACTTCATCGGAGATCAGCAGTCCCTCGAATGCTTTCTGGTTCTACTGATGAAAAAATGTCAGTTGTCTTAAAATATGAACTGTTTCTTGCACGCATCATTACATTAGTAATGTTGACAACGTTTGGATAGCAAGCATCTGCAAGATCTGTGAATTGCTGCTTTGTATTCCAGGGCAGTTCTGGAACAGCTTGTCCTGCCTGTCTTAGGTAGAATGGAAGTGTGAGAGGGTGGCTGCTTTGAAAATAAGCAATGTAAAACAAAGGGTGGGAAACTGCTACTCACTTAAAGAAAATTGGACACCGATTAGCACACTCATCCAGAAGTTACGAAACCAGTTCACTATCTTGATCAAAGTTGGCAAGGTCCTTGAAGCAAACTGAGCTTGACCTAAGATTGCACATGCTGCAGGAATAAAGGGACTTTGGTCAGTGACGTTAATATACTGAACTCAACTGGCAGATGCATGCATCGCATTTACTGAGACTTTTTAATGGGCAAGTAATAAGCTTCATAATTATAAACTAAAAATAATAGCTGAGTGGAACGGCAGGGAAGAAATATTGATGAGCCATTTCTCTGGTATAAGCAGTTCTGTCCTATTTACCAACTGGATTGAAAAATAGCAAAGTAAATCCAAGTCTGGTACTGCACGTTAGGAAAATGGAGAGTAACCTGGAGCGTGAGATGAATGCCTGAGTAGATGTTTTTATTTTTCTTTTAGGAATGGGAATTGGATTTCTTTTTTCACTCTTTGCTATAAAGGATGTGTTTCTGGGTGATTAGTGATGTTGTGAGGATTCATCAGGTTCTTAAAACGCTCAGGCAGTTCCAGTTACTGTTGCTTTATAATGCCAAAGAGCGAATTAAATGTTGGTAGAGCCCTTGAATTGGAATGATATGTGGAGGTTAATAGTAATCCATTGCTATCTACTCGCTATTTTTCTCTTTAAGGAGAGTGCATTTTTAAATTGTTTTATTTATTATAATTGTACTTTGTGTAATTCTATGACTAGGTCAGTAGTTAGTTGGATACACACAAAGAATGTTGTTGGAACTGGGCCTGTAAATAACAGAAGGCTCCCTTGCAGTGGCATTTGTGCATTCCTCCTTTTTAAGCTAACAAAAGCCTGTATCAGGAAAATAGTTTAGGTGTATTAATAGCAGCAGAGCTGGAAGTGCTGTTGCAGTTTCTGCCTTTCATGGAATGGCCTGGAGGCTGAACGATGACAGATACTGAAGTGAATGGATGTTATACTCACAGATACTCTGTTTTCCCAGGTTATTCCTCTGCACCTCCAACCTGCTTTTTCTTTTGTGGAAATTTTTCATCTGCACCCTATGGAAAAAATCAAATTCAGTCACTGAAAGGTGGGGAAGTCTTTGTATACGGTTGGTCATGTACATTACATTAAAATAATGATGGCAGAACAAATTAAGAGAGCAGAAAAGAAACCCTTATTTTCTGAGTGACACGTTTTTTAATATACTGAAGTATAGCAGTGATTCATATAACGTGTGTTTATTGTCTAACCAGGTGTTGTATTGTCATTTTTTTTCCTGACTCTAGGTTCTTTGAAGGCTCTTGCAGATATTATATGTGAATATCCCAGCATTCATAAAAGGTACACAGCACAGTGCTATGAAAAGGGAAATTTGTTTATTTTGTGAAACCTTTGCTTTAATTGCTTTAAGAAGCTAACAGATACCGTGTTTTCCCATTATTGTGAGCCAGCTATGATCAGATAGCAAGCTGGTCTTGTAACAGGCCTGTAAGTTTGTTTTGGGAACAGTGTAAGGTTTTGTTTTTATCTAAAATAGCTTGGTCACGGAAGCTGCTATTGAGTGAGCAAAGGTGAAACTGCCTCTCCCTGGAACATTTTCCACATGGATTAAACATGGCCCATGATTCCCCAAAAGTGCTGTTTGGGTGAGCCCTTTTTTTTTCCCTGGAATTCCCTTGAAAGCAGCAGGGATCTGCCCGAGCAGTGCTGCTTTATAAACTGATGTTGAAGTCTTGCTGCTGCTACGAGCACCTGCAGGCTTTCTGTACCCGCCCCGGAAAATGCCATCTGCAACACTGACTGCTTCTTGCATGGAGGCATCGCATTTCTGTCTTTTCCATTCTCGCACACACAGCCGTTAGTTTGAGAACTAACCAAAGGAACGCAATCCTGCAAAGGAATCTTTTATTTGTCCCTTCTTGTGTCCCTGCCTTGTGGGAGCCCCATTCCAGGCCTGGAGAACCAAATCCCTTTTACAGAGATTTGCATATAGAAAAGAAAAGAAAATAAAATAGGGAGACAGCCAGGCTTATCCTTTCTGGCTTCTGATCTTTGGATTTGTAACTGTAGCCCCTAAGTAGAGGTAGTTCCTAGGATGGGCCCCAGAGCAGGACAGGCCACAGCCTGCAGCTCTTGAGCTCTGCGCGAGCTGTGAGCAAGCGTGTCCCATGGGCTGATCCTCCGCCCTGTGCCCCGGGGCGGCTCTCGTGGCGTGCCGCTGCTGATCTGGGCTCCCCGTACGAGATCCTGGAGCCCGTGACCGCCGAGTCCTGAGCCAGGCTGCACAACCTGCTCTGCCTCCCTTCCCGCAGTCAGTCCCCCTTGCACAGCGAACAGTTTTTAAGGTTTCTTCCACTTTAGTGAGGAGTGGCTGTGTATCTTACGCCTTGGCTGTGATTCATGTGGGTCATAAGGCCAGGAAGAGCTGTCATCCCTGCCCCAGCATAGGTTATTTGCATACATCGGTGGAGTACCGGCAGTATATAGCCAATGTTTAGATACCGCTAGGATCATTTTGTGTGAAAGTGATACGTTGAACTTTTTACAGTAGTCGCTTTGTGTTCGTTCCTGGCCCTGAAGACCCTGGTCCTGGTTCTATTTTACCAAGGTCAGTTTGCTTCACTTTGTCAAATTTTGGAATTTTGAGTTAAATAGTTAAAGGAGGTAAGAGTCTTGGTTGATACATCTGTTGCTATTTATTTTAGACCTCCCCTGGCTGAAAATATTACTGAGGAATTCAGACAGCTGGTGCCATTTTCAGTTTTCACCACGAATCCTTGCAGGTAACAGTGTAACTTACTGCTATATTTCTTTTTTTTTTTTTTTAATTTAATGACTAATTTATGTGCAGATGTAATTTTCAAAAAATATGAATTTTGGAAAAATTTGTCTTAAATTTTTCAAATTATTAGAATTCCTCACTTGCATTAATTGTAACTAGTTTTTAATACATTAATAAATAAATTAGTGATGAAAGGAAGTAGTGCTAAAAGTTTGATAGCGAGTATCAAAAGCATCATGTTTTTTCTGAATCTGGAAAGAATGAAGGGAAGATGGGAAAGTATTATTTTAATTGAAATGTGCTTTTTCATTTTGCTATATTAGAGGGAGATCAACTTTATAATGCAGCTCCCTATCTTTTAGTTTCATCTCAATTTCTTTAATTTCATTAATGTTTCCATTTAGGATTCAATATTGCACCCAAGAAATAATTATCTTCCGTGAAGATTTGGTAAACAAAATGTGCAGAAACTGCGTCCGCTTCCCTAGCAGCAGCATGGATATTCCCAACCATGTGAGTGAGTTGCGTTCAGCACTTCTTGCTAAGGTCTCTTTGACTTTTTTAATCAGCAGGTCTGCATTTAGGGCGCTCTGATCCACGTTCTCACAACACGTTGCAAGAGTAACCAAGAGGGATTGTAGGAAGGATCTATACGTTTAGTATTATTACCTTCATTTCCATCTTGACGGGAAAATGACTGAAACTATGATGCTGACTGGTGGCATTGAGTCGTTCCTGCCTGTCCCACTGCAGGTGCCCTTGAACGCAGAACTCCCTAGCAGCTGACTCTTGATGTATGTGCACCAGCAGCGAATGTCATACCGCGAAACATTGATTCCTAAAGGCAAAGTTTAATACAAATTACTGTTTTTTGGAGATTTGATCAATTAACCAGTGACATTTGCAGTAAAGCAGCATGTCACTTTTCCAAAAGGTCATCTGCTGCTTCTGTCTTCTCATTTGAAGTCTTAATCCTGGTTTTGATACATCGCCACAGCGCTCGGAGTTGTGATTCTCGTTAATGAATGCACGGCAGGAGTTGATGGGACTTGCTGATATAATTGAATGCGAATGATCCAGGCAGTACTGGCTCATTGCAGTGATGGATGGAGTCTGTTTCTATTTATTTTATAGGGGTTTTTTGTTTGTTTGTTTGACTCAGAAACTTCTTTTAGCCCTTTCTTCCTTCGCTCCATCACGACAGCGCTCGGTTTCTTTGTGAACGTGGGGAACCCACTGCGGACACTGCTGCGCCTTGGCTCTGGTGTGCACGTTGGCATACGTGTACGCGTACGCTGCGAGCCATCGCTCCCCTGCACTCACACACAGCCTCCTCATGCTTGGAAGGGAAGGAATCCTGAAGGAACTGTACAATTACGTATTGCAACACTTTCTGCAGATAGGAGTATTGGGTTGCTTCTGCATACGTCAGTTTTTCTCTGCCTTTTCTGCCTGTCATTAGTTTTTTAATTCAGCCGTCAGTGTAAAAAGGTGAAGGAGAGAGAGGAATTTTGTTACTAATATTAGAATTAATAGTGACTTTAGGCCTCGGACAGTATTGTGGAATAACTGGGCCTATGCTTGGTACATCATTTTCTTTCAACAGCAGACACTTCCACCGAGTCGCTGTAGTGATTTTGGCCCTTTGGGGAAAATGGAGCCTAATGGCAGCTACATGACTGATTAGCGATAATAAAAGCTTGCAAGGGGCTTGAGGAGAGAGTTGCAGGAACCAAAATACCCTGGCTGGAATTTGCCAGAGGAAAAGGAAATGAAAGGGGGCAGCTGGTGTCTGGAGCAGGGCAACTCCCAGAAAGCCAAGGGAATCGAAATCAGTCAGGGAAGAGACTGTGTTTAGGCGTGGGTCTGGCGGTTAACCAGTACTGCGAGGAAAGCCCTGAGGAAAAAAAACCCCACAAAATAAAAGTTATGGCACTGTTGGTGCTTCCTGGGCGGGAGGAACAGGGGAGCAGATCCTGCGATTTGTTGGAGAGTCTGATCCATGAAGTAGTTTTGACATCTTCAAATGTTGGCTGATAAATTTGAGAGAGGACTTTGTGTATTAAAAAACCCGCACAATGCAACAAAAGAGGAGCTGGCTGCTGTTCAGGGGAGCTGCTGCTTTACTCTAGAAATCATCAATAATCAGAGGGAGTGAGATACACAAAAACCATTTCCGGGTTCAAAGCTCCTTTATTACCAGGGCATTAGCATCTGCAGGAATGAGTTTGACTTGCAGAGAATGGCTCGACCTAACTATTCATGTTTGTCTTGCAGTTTGTAAAGACTTTGCTGTCACAAGGACATCTGACGCCGCTTCCGCTGTACGTCAGCCCCGTGTACTGGGCCTACGACTACGCCCTGAGGGTCTATCCTGTCCCCGATATGCTCGTCATTGCAGATAAATACGACCCATTCACCGTCACCAACACTGACTGTCTTTGCATTAATCCTGTAAGATTTCCTTATGCCGTACCAAGATAAGGCGGGGGTGTGTCTCTCGCTACTTGTACAGTATTTCACAGTACACAAGTGTGATATATACGCTTTTCTTCGCAGGGTTCATTTCCAAGAAGTGGATTTTCATTCAAGGTATTCTACCCCTCCAACAAGACAGTTGAAGACAGGTAAGCATATTCCGTTTCTCATTGAAAAGGAAGCATCTTCTTATTTGCGGACTTTCTAATTATCAGGAGGAACACCGAAAATCGATTATATAAACAAGAGTGAATGTTCTAGCAGTTTAATGTAGACTTAGGCTTCATATTTAGGCAGTGTAAGAAATCCAAATGCTTAGAACTAGAACAATAAGTTTAGAAATGACAGTCAAATAACAATGATGAGACGTATGATCCAAAAGTAAAAGGCAAGATAGACTGTACTGTATGATTTTCAAGAATTGAGACCCAGCTGGGAAACAGATTCATTTCTGGAGGTGATGCTTGTAACATGGGTTAATTACACTTAGGAACAATTCTTGATTTGCTTTGTGATCATCACCAAGCCCAGAAGCCACCTTCATGCTTCGGTTTCATGTATTTTAAATCTGTACTTACTCATTCCAACGGTGGCCTTCCAACATCTGGAGAAAAGGCCAGCTGCAACACCAAAAAGTATCAAAAAGAGTCGAAGGGCTT
The DNA here is from genome assembly GCF_047370975.1 of Nipponia nippon. NCBI lineage: Eukaryota > Metazoa > Chordata > Aves > Pelecaniformes > Threskiornithidae > Nipponia > Nipponia nippon. The sequence goes on from NW_028262302.1 coordinate 29,430,934, forward strand.
ACAGCCGTGATGGAAACGTGCCTGTTTGCAGCAAGGGTGGTAGAACCCCACGGGCCAAGCGCAGGCTTACCTTGTCCGATTCGGTTTCACGCCTTGCTGCAGGAGCCGCGGTGTGTACCACCCCGGGGGGTGTACCACCCCCCGCCCTCCCGAGGGAACCGCCAGCGCATCGGCCCGCGCAACCTTGCCTTGAATAGAGACCATGTCACACCGTGACATGCTTTAGGTCTTTAAATAGTTTAAAACATTATCAAGTCTTTTCTAAATCAAGAAATAGAATAATATGCTATTCACTGTGAAGTAGCTTTTTAAAAACTAAATATTGTTTTTGTTTGGTATTTTCAGCAAGCTTCAGGGTCTTTGAATTTCTGCGAGACTGCAAAAAGGGCGTGAGCCTTTGTAAAGCCAACTGCAGCGCTCACTTGAGATGGATTGATTTTTGTGATGCATTCCAGACTGTTTATAATAAACATCAAGGCCAAAAATGGTGTATAAAAATAACCTTTTCCGGGAAAGGATACCGGTGTTAGTTTAGATAAAATGTAGAGTCACGGTGAAGATTAATTGGCAAAGCGTAATAAAAGGCGGCAACTGGAGGAAGCAAATGCATGTGTATCAGAGAGGAAACATCCGTCTTTTTTAAAAAGGAGTTAAAAGATGGGGAGAATTTATCCAGTTATCTAGGGGGGATGCTGGCAACGTGGGCTAGGGTTTTCTCTGTGGACAGGAAGGGTCGAGGGGAGACGATGCGGTGCTATTTACCGATGGCAGTGTATAATCTGTTAGCGGACGGCGGCACGCAGGCAGGGTGAGGGGAGGCGAGGGGAGCGAGGACACGGTCCTTCGAAACTTCGGCGGGAGGAGGACATCTTGGTGAAGGAGCCCCAGGAAGGTGGGAAAGAGCCCAGGCCCGGCGGCACCGACTACTGCATCAGCAGTTGGTTTGCTTACAGCGGGGAGCTGCCCGAGCACCCAAACCGCTCCCTTTTTGATGAAACCAAGGGAAAACCTGCTGCAGCCACTCGCGGGCATCGAGACCGGGGGAGCGGAGTGGTGCTACCCCGCGGTGCCCGGCCCAGGTGTGGAGCAGGCCGGGCCCCTCGGCACCGGCACCAGCTGTTTTGTTTCACAGAGCCCTTCCCGCCGCGCTGCCATCGCCAGGAGCAGGGGAGGACGGCGGGGTAGGGGCCCTGGGGGGCCATCGGGGTGTGGGGGGCTCGGTGAGGCCGGGACGGCGGGCCCAGAAGCGGAAAGGACTCGGGCTCTGGGGAAGACCGGGAGGATGGTGGCCGCCATCTTGTTTGGCGTCTCCATAGCAACGGGCCCGGCGGCGCCATCTTGTTTACCATCCCCACGGCAACGGGCCCGGCCGGGCCGCGGCCGCCATCTTGTTTGGCGTCTCCACAGCAACGAGAGCGGCCGGGCCGCGGCCATGGCGGGCGCGGGGCGGCCGGAGGAGCTGGAGCTCAGCGCCGAGGAGGCGGAGCGGCTCCGGCGGGCCTTCCGCGACGAGCAGTTCCGAGCGCTGTTCGCCGAGTACGCGGCGGAGCTGGCCGACCCGGAGCAGCGGCGGTTGTACGAGGAGGAGGTGGCGGCCCTGGAACGGGAACGCGGCGTGGAAGTGCGCTTCGTCCACCCCGCGGCGGGCTACGTGCTCCGCACCAGCCAGGCCGGCTCCCGCCGCTGCTACCTCAACGTCTGCAGCAACCCGCACGTCGGGGCGCCGCAGGCCCGCCCCGAGCCCGGCGGCCAGCGCTGGGCCCTGCCCTACAGCCTGGCGCCGGGCCGGGAGGAGCTGGGCCGCGGCGGCCGCCGCCGCTTGATCTACGACGTGGTTTTCCACCCGGCGGCTCTCCGCCTGGCCGCCCGCAGCGCCCGCTTCCGCCGCCTGCTCAGCGACACGGCGCTGGAGGCCGTGGAGCGCCACTGCGCCGTCCAGCTCGACCGGGCCAACGCCGCCGTCCTCCGCGGCACCAAGTACAAGGGCCTCCCGCAGGCCCCCGTCATCCGCACCCCGCTGCCCGGCGGCGCCCCGCCGCCGCCGCCCGCCGCCTCCCCGCTGCCGCCCTTCCCCTTCCCGCCCGCCGCCGCCCCGCCGCCGGCCCCGCCCGCCGGCCCCACCACGCCGCGCTGGAGCATCCGCCACCGCTCCTACGTGGACCTGCAGGACTACCGGTGCTGCCGCGACTCGGCGCCCAGCCCGGTGCCGCGGGAGCTGGTGGTGACGGTGGAGCTGCCGCTGCTGCGCTCCGCCGCCCAGGCCGCGTTGGAGATCCGCGGCCGGGAGCTGCGCCTCGACTCGCAGCGTCCCGCCTACCGCCTGCGCCTCCGCCTCCCCTACGACGTGGAGGAGAGCGGCGGGCGGGCCGCCTTCAACAAGGCCCGGCGGCAGCTCCTGGTCACGCTGCCCGTGGTGCCGCGGCCCGGCCCGCAGGAACCGCCGGCTCCGGGCGGGGGGCGGCCGGAGGAGGCCGAGCCCGGAGCGGAGGGGCTGGGCGAGCCGCCGGCGGCTGAGGCGGGCGGCGGGGCTGCTGCTGCCCCGGGCCCCGGCGGCGCGGCCCGCAGCACGCGTGGCGCCGGGGAGCCCCCCGAGCGCCCCGCCGCCGCTCCCCCCGCGCCCAGCGGCCTCGGCGGGGACGCCCCTCCGTGCCCTCCCGGGGGCCCGGCGGCAGAGAGCGGCCCCGGCGGGATGGCTCCTCCCCGGGGCTCCGGCAGCCCCGAGGCCGCCCTGTGCCCTCCCTTCCAGTGCCGGCAGGACGAGGCCTCCCTCACCCTGCTCCTGCCCGTGCCCGGCATCCGGCCCCAGAGCCTGAGCGGGGACGTGGGCACGCACCACTACAGCCTCCGCTTCTCCAGTGCCACGGGCACCTATGCCCTCTTCTTACAGTTTTCTCCCGCAAACAGGCTGGCGTCCCCCGAGACCAGCGTTAGCGTGTCTGCCCACAACGCTGCCATCGGGCTCGCCAAGGCCCCCGGCAGCAGCGGGCCCTGGGAGAAGTTCTGCTTCGGCCTTGACGCCTCCGCTCTGCAGGTAACGGCTTCAGAACGGCAGGGTTGGTGCGTCACGCTCCCCAGAGCGCCCCCGCTTCGCTGTGGTGTGTGACTCCTGCTGGCTGGATTCGTTTATGAATGATGTCTCGGGGAGCTGTTAGGTTATCGGTCTGAGTTCAGAAGAAGTTGGTAGCGACGGAAACCGCTTCCCTCAGAGAGCTGTTACCGGATGTAAGTGGAACGACCTAATTAGTGCTGGTCTTGTACGAGCAGTATGAAGGTCACGTCATGGAGCTGACATCTTCATCCTTGGGATTGAAATGAGTTCTGCCTCCCGCGCTGATTTTTTCTAAGGGAAATTCTCATGATGAGTGACAATGGAGCCTGTCCTATGTCCTTAGCCTTTAAGGCCATGTAAATTGCTCACGCGGCCTATTCACGTGAAGAAAGGAGACGTTTGTAATACACCAGACGCGCACACGTGCATACAGCGTCACAAAATGCAGGTGTGTGCGTGGCGTGTACCTGGGTCTGTATTTGAGAGAGCTCCTGCGTACAGCCGCAGGACGCCCGTTAGCTCACCCAGGGCAGCTGGGAGCTGCTGTCGATTGCCGTTTTGCTGGGCTAGCTCTTCATCTTCTCTTCTTACCAGTCTGAATCTGATCCTAGTGGAGATGTTTTATTGTTTTATGGGTTGTTCAGCAGCGATGCTCCCTGTGGCGGGAGGAGGTTGGCGTGCCCGCTGAGACCTGGCAGTGTCCCCGCAAAGGGATCCCAGCACTTTTGCTGACCAGAAGCACTCACACACGTTTTGTGGAGAACTACGTTCTTCTGTAAGCTCAGAGTTTCAGACAACTTATGAGCAGGGATTAAGGCTGCACAATTCTTGTGTAACCTTTCGGCCGCGTGATTTTGAGTTCATCTTTATCTTAGAACAATAAAATCCTTTGCAGTTTGGATCACGTACCACAGGAGTGCAAGTCCAGAACACGGGCAGGCTTAAAGTACATCCACTGGGATGGTGGCTTGGAGTGTCTTAATCGCTCCGTCCCTACAGTGAGAAAATACTGCAGGATTCTGAGAGATATTTATCCGATTAGTGTATGTGCAGCTGAACCGTCGCGTTTTATTTACCGTTTAGCAGGCTGCGTACCTTTTCTGTAACAGCAGCTCCTCTAAAGGAGGAGCTGATCATTTCGGGTAAGTATCGAAGGCGATGAATTGATCGAGAACCGCCTACGCTGAACTGTTTGCAGCGCGTTTCCTTCACTTTTACCGGATCAGGAGCCTGCAAGTCTGTGCAAGTGGGGCCGGGAACCATTCGGCACTGCTGTTAATGGGTGTGATCCAGCCCTGGGTGCCGACGCGGTGTCAAATAAGCCATCGTACAAACTACAGCCCGTTTTCTGTGTGGGTACAGAAGGCACGGGGTAGGAACTACAGGCATTTTATCCGCTTTTTCAGATAGTCTGAGTATCCATCTCTTTCATCGCGCGCCGTGGTGCGTGTCCGTGCGCTGGTGTGTTGTTTGGTGGTGTGCAGGCCTGAAGGCAGGTTTTAAGGGAAAACAGCAACTTTCGGTGACTCTGTGTGGGGATAGAGCTGAAAATTCAATTAGGGAACAGGAATTTCTGCTGCAGTGTCTCTTTAGTCCTGTGACTGATGGACGTTTCTGCATGCTTTGATCTCCGTAATGATCGAAAGTGTTTGGTGTGTGCGTTTGTTATTATGATTGGGGGAACATCTTTTGATTGAAAGTTGTTAAAAGGGCACGCGGTAATGGGATTTTGGTCAATATTACATTTTTGCGAGTTTAAAAAAATCTTTGAATGCGCTGAATTTATTATATATTGCAAAATGTTCTGGATGGAGGAGGCGATTCAGCATCAGTCATAGGCCTCCCAGCCATTCATTCATGTAGCAGGCTAAAAAAGATTGATTTCTTCTGGGGTCCTTTTGGATACCGGGCCTGCAAACTGAAGCAGCTGAAATAGTCTGAAGTCATTTGTTCTGTTTGCTTTTTTTTAACTGTGTTATTTCCCAAAAGTGCCTGTGCCAGCGCTGATAGCTGCATTCACTGAGTGAAGTGAGAAAAATTAATATTTAATTAGAGCTACTGTTATCTGCTGTCTTCTGTCCATTAACTATTTGCTCGTGGTAGCTTCTCTTCTACTTAGGGTGATTTCTTCAGTTTGTCTGCTGCCGTCTCTGGTGTTTTTCTGCTTTGAATCTCTTTCTATAAATCAGCTACTGCTCTTGCACCGAGATCTACAAGGAGTTACAGCGGTCATAGAAGAGTGTTTGAGGAACGCACGCAGCAGCGGCGCCCTGTTAATCACTTCAGGGAGCTTTCGGCGGCCTAGGCGAGCAGGGGTTTTATCCTGCACCTCCCCGTTTGTAATCTCGTCTCCCACCGTAGCATTGCCGGAGGATAGCGTACGCTGAACGAAGAGGCCCGTGGTTTTTTACAGATATGAAATTCCTACTCCGCTGTCTTCTGGGAAGTTGCTTCTTCAAGGGTTTCTGTGTTGTTGGAGGGAACAGGTTCCTCGCTGGGTTTGTTACTTGAGAGATCTGCCCGCCTCGGCGACGGCTCCCGCCCCGGTGGCTGTTAGGGTGCCCTGTTAGGCTGGCTGCGTAATTGTCTCCCGTTACCTTGCCAAGCAGCCAGGAAAATGTGTTACGATAATTGTTCGCTGCGTAAGCAGAATGCATCTCGTCGGCAGCCTCGTTTGATTGCTTGTGTGCTCTGCCCAGATCAACCCGTACGGTACCGGTGCCGGTGATTGCACAGCCCTGCCTTGCGTGCTTGTGATGTTCCCGTTACCGCACTGGGCTCTTTTCGTGTTGGAAATTGGCCTGATACAGAGATTGGTAGAAGAACGAGTTGAGCTTGTCCTTAGGACACCGTTCTTGAAACAGTTTCAAGGACTGGTTTTCCTTTTGTAGTCGGATACGTTTGAACCCCTCTGCTGAAACACGATACGTTCAGAGCTCAGTTCCCATAGATGCTGAGCAGTCTGAATTGCCACCCCAGCGAGTGCTTATTTTGAGCAAGTCTTTACAGTGCAGTGGTCCTCTCCGGACTCCAACTGTCTCATTGCAAGTATTCCTTCGCTTGGTAGCTCTTGATGTTGCTTTGGTTTTACGGCTTTCCCACACAATAGTCAGCTCTCTGCTGACTCCGAGCCCTGACTTCTTATCAGCGGTTGCAGCCATTGCTTCTCTTTCTCTCAGAGTGGTTTCACTCCTCGGCTAAACCATAACATCCACACGCTTGTTATGGTGAGCAGAAATCCTATGGAAATAAAGATCCTGTAACTTTGGACTTCGTGGACCAGGGTCACGTATTTCAGGGGTTTAGAAGTTATCTTTTGTCTCTGGCCTTGTGTTCAACCACTGTACCAGAGACCACACAGCCCTGATCCTTCCGCAGGGCTCGCTCCAGGCCCTGTTTTTCCAGGGGAACAGAGACCCATGACCTGAGGAAGTTGCCTTCACCATCTGCTCTTTGCCCCGACGGACCGGCCGTGGGCTGCACTCCCGCCGTCGCTCCTTATCGCAGCTCATCCACTCATGCCTTCCACATTTCTCACTTCCATTTGTTTAAATCCTGGCAGCTCAGGCCTAGGAAACTCCTGCACTGGCGAGTTCCCCCTTCATTTTAAGACAACAGAGCCCGGAGAGTAATGATGAAAAAGAATGGTTGAGAGTTAAATAACCGTTAATAAAATTTGTAAGCCTGCCAGGCAAGGTTTCCGAGAACAACATGTCCCAGAATGTCCTGGTTTACGGCAGAGTTGGAGCTGGGCAGTTGATGAAATCGTGCCTTCGTAAAGTGCTCTCTTTTAATGTTTGGTCTCCTGCGGTTAGATGCTCAATTCTTAACAGAAATAAAAACCAGTTTTCTGGTGGGTGTATCTGAACTACTGAGACTTGGAGGCTCAGCTATACTAGCATGTGAACCGTTTGGTAGATAATTCTGCCTGCAGTTCTGGGGTCATGTGTGCTCATTTTCAAGTGATTAGAAAAAGACTGGTTAAAGTACTAATTCCCTTTCGTGCTGACGCCCGCCTGTCCTGCCCTGCTCAGTGGAGTGGGATGACGACGTTCAGAGGACGTGTGCTCGCTCTCCTGGGCCCCCCCTTGCTGGGAGGGATCGCTGCAGTCAGCCCATCCCTTTTACAACAAAAGCCCATGTTCTGGTAGGGCGAATATTAAGATTTAACTCACGTAACCCCCCCCGGGGCTCCAGGGAGCAGCAGGGAGCAGTGTTTCCTCTGGCTTACTGTGCATTGAGATTATGTGTTTTTAATACTTACAGTATGAAAAATATTATACTAAACATTCCTGATTAGTTTGTGGTTTGAACTAAGCATGAGTTACGCTGTTTGTGAGGATTACTTAACATAGGCATCTAAAAGGGAATTGCATAGCGATACGAAAGCTTTGTTTAACTTCTGTGTGAGCGTTGATGCCTTGATGGAGAATGTTTTAGGCGGGTGTGTTACCGAGCATAAAAAAAGACGTGTGATTTTTCTGCTTGGCACAGCCACCAGCACCTTCTGCGGGAGATCCTTTTGAAGCTCTTGTTGCTTTTCCCTTCAGAAAGCAGCTGGTAAATAACGCTGAAGCCCTGTGACCTCTGCTCGCCGCACGCACCGACTGTCACATGCTGTTTCTAACCCCTGGACTTCTGCGTTGGCAACAGGTACGCTGCGGGGCAGCTCCCCAAGGCAAACACCGCGGCGACCTGTTTACACAAAAAACCTCCACGGGAGCAATATTATTTCTGGTTGTCTTTACAACAGAGGGACTGTCTGTCTTTGTAATTAATCCTCTCGTTATCTCATTGAGCACGCTGTCTGTCCTGTATGCGCTGTCAGGTCTGTTGTGCCCAGACCGATCCTGTGCTCTCCAGCCACGCTGGGCGTGCGCCGGGCGCGGGGCTGCCGAGAGGCCGCGGGGCTGCCGAGAGGCCGTGGGGCTGCCGAGAGGCCACGGCTTCCCTGGAAAAGAAGTCATCTGTGCGCGGCTGCAGGCGGCACTGTGTTGCTCCCGGCACTGGGAGCATGCGGAAGAGGCCGTGGGCTGGGTGCGCGGCCGTGGGCGTGCTGCCGTGGGCCTGCTGCCTGGGGCCGTCCTCGGGCTGTCCTCACGCTCATCTCAGAATTAGGGCTTTTGTGGGTAAATGTATGTCTTGGTTTGAGAGTCAAGCAGGCATGAAACCTCGAGAGCTGCGTTGGGAAGTACATGATACATGGATGTTTTAAGCCTGCGCCACCTTTCAGGGAGAGATCTGTACCGGCGAGCTGAAGGGGCGCTGGGTCTGCTCCCGAGTCCAAACCGAGGCGCTGGGTCTCAGCTGGCTGGGCCATCCGGCTAGCTGTGCTGCTGTGGCTAGGCTTTGCCCGTAGTTCCAACCTATTCTGAGTTGTGTTACATGCTTTCTTTGAAAGTCAGGGTTATAATTTTCAACTTCCAAGCTATTATAAAGAGTTAATATAATAGGTAGGGGTCACTCCTTAGAAGATGATGCTAGAAACTAGGACTGTTGTGCTTAATCCTACAGCAGTTTATCTTTGGTTCAGGTAATTCTGTGCTCAGTGTTTCAGGACTCTTGGCAGGTTTTTTGGGAGGTCAGAGGAGGACAGAAAAGGAGAACAGAACAAACTTATTGTTTGGTTTTTTTCAAAGTAATCTCTTTCCCAAACTACATTAAGAAACATAATTAGTTTGCCTCTGCTGTAAAACAAACAAATTTCTGAATAGCCTTTAATTGGTAGATGCATTACGGGAACAACGTACTTACACAAAACAGTTATGTCGGGAAACATTATTAACCTACTGATTAAGCTCATGAAAGCTTCTTTTGAGCTGTTTAATCTTTGCAGTCATGAATACCTTATAAAAGTTTTCACCCCCAGTACAGGTACTTTGGTTCGCCAAAACGTTGAGCTTGACGTTCTCCTGCTGAGCTGGTTTGCAGTGGGACCCTATGAACCCAGAGGCCAGGAGATCCCTAGATCCAAGTCCCTTTTCATATTGGCATCAGCCTCTCCTTGCAGAAGACAGGCAAATAATTCAAGCCTGAAATCTGTCGTGCTTTTAAAACTGTTGCAGCCTGTGTGGGAGGTAGCTGTGGATGGTAACTGGCTCCGAGTTTGGATAAAGCAATGCAGGACAAACTGTGTGAGTGCGAAGGGCAGCCGTGGGGGCACCGGCTCGGCGCTGGGTCTGCCGGCGTTGCTGCCGCTATGCGCTGTCAGCGCTGTGCGGTACGAGGACGGTTTCGAATGATGAAGTGTTCTAGAAACCAAAGTCATTCCTGCTAACGTTTATGTTAATTTGGTCTCAGTTTAGTCACAGGGAAAACTGAATGTGTACCAAACAGCGGATGACAGTATGTGCAGGGAAAAACAAATTTAATTCTAAGTTGCTAAGAGAGTATCATAAATATCAGAAAATAAACTGTTTAAACTGAAGAATTATATTACAGGGTCATTGAAATCATCTGCAGATGGTTGTCCTTTGCTGCTCTTCCAAGCCAGAGCAAACAGGCTTTAAAATAAATTCCTGAATCACTTTTTGCCAAGGTCTGTGCTTCGATAACATCTGCAGTAATACAAATGCCTCAGCATATACTCGCCGTGAATGCAAAGTCTGAATTACAGTCGCCGGCTGTCTGAACAGGCTAATGCTAATCGCTATATTGCTAACAAACAGCATTGCTTGCGCGTACAGCACGAGGTACCGTGATTTATGGCAGGCTGCTGGGTAGCCCTCTGATAAAGCTTTAAATACTGACTTGAAATGTAAGTGTAGTGCTCTGGGAATACGGTGTCGAGCTGGTATGAAACCTGGTCAAATTGGTTTATAGTAATTAGTCAAAATGATAGGAACGTCGTCACAAGCAGTTACTTTTTATCCTCCTGTAAAGTACTGATCAATAAACCTTCCGTTCAGTTTTTCTTTTTTAAGAGTATTTTCTGCGACGAAAATAAACTATTTTGCTTTTAATCAGGGGAAAAAACCTTCAGAAAGGTTTATGGGGTTTGTCGCCAAAGTGCAAAGTCGTCTTTGCGTTGCGGATGAACGGCTGTCCCTCTCTTCCCGCGGCCGTGGCTGAGGCGCAGCGCGGGCACTCGCCCCCCTGCCCTGGGGAGGCCATTTCTGTACGGAGCTCTCCCGACCTCACGTTCTCTCCTAAGGGTCCTCCCGGTTTTTATTCGTCGTATCTCTGCTTTGGGGTGTGTAAACCGTCTCCTGCTATTTCAGAAATACCTCCGTGAAGCCGTCCCTGCGTTCCGTGGGACGGCGGGTGCTGAGCCCCGCCGCAGAACGCGCCCTTTGCCGCTGCCGCGGTCTCACCGTGGTGCTGACTTCGGAGGCAGCGGCTCTGCAGTATCTGCAAGTGACCCTGTGGTTAAAGTTGCTTCAGACAAAGCGATCTAAGGATGCGATTTGCAATATTTAGACCTAACAGAAAACTTTTCATTACCTGTTGGCTTCTCAAGCATCTCCTCTCCCAATTCCTGTACCTGTGATTTCTTCTTATTGTTACGCTGCTCATGGACACGAGCAGGGTCAGGCACCAACTTTGTTAAGAGCACAAATGCACAGTAAGAGTCCTTTCGCAGAAGTCTTATGCTCTAGCTAGACAGAAGAAATGCAGGTTCAGAGGGGGAAAAAAATGTTTTTCCTCATTTTATATAGGAAAAATGGAGGCAAAGAGACTTGCTCACAGTCACAGTAGTCCAGGAGAGAGAACCGAAGGAAGATTGCTGAGCCCCCAGATCCGTGGTGGTTCTTTTTCCAAGCGTGGTGTTGAGATCTTTTAGCAGTTATTGTGGAGGAAAAATAATAGTAACAAACAGTGGCCTCTTTTTTTTTTTTTCCTTCTTCTTTTTTTCTCCTTTTTTTCCTTCTTTTTTTCCTTCTGTTTTTTCCTTCTTTTCTGTTTTTTCCTTCTTTTCTGTTTTTTCCTTCTTTTCTGTTTTTTCCTTCTTTTCTGTTTTTTCCTTCTTTTCTGTTTTTTCCTTCTTTTTTCCCCCCTTTTCCCCCCTTCTTTTTTTCCCCCCTTCTTTTTTTCCCCCCTTCTTTTTTTTTCCCCCCTTCTTTTTTTTTCCCCCTTCTTTTTTTTCCCCCCTTCTTTTTTTTTTCCCCCCTTCTTTTTTTCCCCCCCCCTTCTTTTTTTTTTCCCCCTTCTTTTTTCCCCTTCTTTTTTTTTTTCCCCTTCTTTTTTTGCCTCAATCCTCACCCAAATTGCAAGTCTCCAGCTTTTAGGAAAATGTTCTTGCTCTTAAAATGAAAACGTGGAGTGCGAAGGAGTGGAGGTGCCAGCCAAAGGGGAATTACTGGCAGGTGACTTAGGCTTCTCAGCTGGCTGAGGAGGGTCGTCGTGCGGAGCGAGGGTGCTTTGCTGCGCTTCCCTTCGAAGCGGAGGCAGGATAGCAGGATGGGCCGAAGCGCCGCCGCGCTCGGCAGCGCGCCGAAAACCCCGCGGAAGGGAAGTTGAGCCGTTCTGTCTGTGATGCGTGGGCAAAGCGATACTTGCGGAGGTGGAAATCCATCCCCTGTGCTGCCCAAGGCCTTGCCAGGGATCCAGTTCATGAGCTTGTGGGAGTTTCGGTGCTGCACAGATTTTGTGTCTGTACTCCCTGCCTTGTTTCTTTACTCTGACGCCTTCTCTTGAACTCCGCAGAATATTTCTGCAAGCCTAAAGCACTGGCAGGGTCCCTCTCTGGCAGGCAAGAAAGGATGCCACGCGAGGGAATAAGTACTTGAGGCTTTATATACAAAAATGCGAGAAGTAGGTATGTTACTCGAGGGTTTTCTGTCAGGGCGACCGTGCTGGAGTTCAATCTTTCCACAAACTGTCTTGGCAGCTGATGTTGGACCTTTGCCTGGATTGTAATCTTTCCGGATAGAAAATGAATTCAGTCCTCTGGTTTTGAAAACCAGCAATAGGTACGTTATGACTTTCTGTATTGTGATTTCTAATTTAAATAGTGAAAAAAGACTACACTGTTTCATTTTTCCCATACAGACTTTTTTTTGTTTCAGATGACGGTTAAATTTTGTACCTTAGACACAGCGCAGCATCTGGCTGTGCATAAGGCTACATCCACGGGGGGCCAAAAAAGTGCAGAACTGCCTTTTTGCTTCTCAGTCAGCAAGATGTCAGTGATAATTGAATTGAACTTCCATTGGGGTGACAAGAGGGTAGAACTGGACTGAGAAATTTAAAAGTACGACTTAAAGTAGAAGGTTTGCAACTTCTCCCTGCGATTTCCAATTAAACAGTTCATTGTTAAGCAGGGAAGGTAATTCGCAGAACGTGAGAACAGTCCTCTCGGTTAGACCGTTTTCATCGTGCCAACGTCTGTCCTTACCCGCGGCCCACAGCAGATGATTTAGGAAGGATATGAGCACAGGGAAAGCTCTGCCGTCCTTATGAAACAGCCCCTCCAGGATGTATTTTAGGACCTTTCATTACCCGTAACTGATTTACATCTTTAAACCTGTAGCAACGCGTTTCACGTTGTTTGTGAGCTGCGTATTAACAGCCTCAAAACATGTCCCAGGCTGTTGTCTTTAACTGTGGATGCCTCTCCGTTTCTTCCAACTGGTGTTTGCGCTTGCCTAAATGGGGATCTGAGAAGCCTGCCTGGACGGATGAGGAACGGATAGAGCCATGCGTGCTTCCTAGCCCTTGCTTTAGAAGGCCTGATCTTGATGCCTGAGGGTTCAAAGATCCCGCAGTGACAGCCCAAGGGGGCGCCTCCATTTTCCTAAAGTAAGACGCTGAAACAAATCCATAAAAGCGTAACACCTCCCTGATGTGAAGACAGGGGAGGATGGTGGAACAACGTTGGTGCAAATCATTCCTCGGAGGCAGTCTAAATCTATATGTTAGTCACGCATGAATGAAAGAAAACGTGTCTTTTATCTTTGTGTATGATGCAGATCTGTACTTTAAATCGAAATGAGCTAAGCACTGGTCTTCAGTTCATTTCACCTCGTTACTTCTGAATGTCCGACTTAGAATTTCTCTGTCGAGACGCGAGCGTGCTCTGAAACTGGTGTTGTGAATTGGTGTCCTGGCTTTGTTTGGAGCGAGTTTCTTGCTCCGATACCGCTGAAGTACAGTATGAAAAGAATATAACCTGCTCTTTCTTTTCTTTAGGAAAGATTGTTTGTCAGTGAAGAAAACGTTGATGGATTGCTAGGCACTGTTTTATGCCCTTCCTTTTGCTCCCAATCAGCGCCGGAAAGTCAGCCATTAATTGAAGTGCTTGATGTTACTGAGGACAGAATTCAAATCAGGTTGAAGGTAAGGTTCTCTCTGCCAGTATTGCTGACTGATTCACCTACTTCAGCAAGAGCATATCAAATCTGACCGAAACACCTTTGTTCCGTTTTGTCTTGATATAACGGAGAAAACCGTGGAGTAGGGTGCATTTGCGAGTATAAATGTCAGTTTTTTAGAAACATAGCTTCACGTTGGTGCCATTTGATGTGACCAAGGGATTGAAACCTCCTATATTTCATTGGGAAGATGGAGAACTGTGATACAGTCGTTAAAGATAGTGCTTTCTCCTTGCAGGAATACAGCATGGCGCGCACACGCTAAATCTCTCACTGGCATTAAAAGAAAAAAATGACTAAGTAACTGCCTAGTATCCCTCGTTCTGAGGGACCCCGAGTGCTTTCAGGTCAGAGCTGATGACAGCGTGCTGCAAACAAATCACGACAGATGTCATCAGAATAAAAAAGTGAATAATCCACATCCTTCAAATACCCGAAAGTTTGGGTTCACGTACTGGAGCCCACGGTTAAAGCATGCCATCTTTTGCACAGACACCTTTCCAGGTGTTCGGTCCAGGAGTGAGTTTACCTGGAGGGACTGGGCTCAGGAGGGAGTGGAGAGGCAGGGAGAACCTGGCTGCAGGGAGTGGGAATCGGACAGGGCTCCTTACTATGGACAGAGGGTGCTTGGTCACGGCCACTGCTTTGTCACACAGGTAGAGAAAACCTTTAGGATTTTGCTTGTGAAGAATTGGGTCTCATTATCTTTATTCAGTCCAAGTGTTCGAATACTTTAATTTAAAAATGTAAACATTTAAAATTCAGGTTGTTGGAGAGCAAATGTTGATGTTCTGGTACCTGAGAAAGGGGAGCTAAGACACCTTAAATGACATTCATGTGGGAGAGTCATCCAGTGCCGAGAAGGACTTAGTAGTGTTCCTTTGGTTTCTTGCTGGAGTGAGCAGTGTTTGCGGGTCAGAGAGGGCTGGGTGCATGAGGGAGCGACTCGGTCTTTGAATCCAGGAATCCAGCTGCTCCTGGGCAGATGCCCGCCTGATCCTGGCTGTCCATGGATCGGGACATACGAGTTACCAGCCGGTTTTTGCTAAAGCAGTGAATAGCTAATGGTGAGATTGGGTAACTGCTATTTAGACAGCACCGGGTCTCACCGTTCTCGCTCTCCTGAGGCAAACCACAGCAATTCCTGGATTAATTCACTTCGGCCAATTGGGAAAGACAGCTCACCCATCAGTTATGCCTTTCGCATATGACAGGACGGTAATTTCCCTAATTGCAAGGTTCAAACACGCTTCCTGCAGTAAGAATTTAGATCCCCTGGCTGATTTCGCGGCCCCTGAGTTGTAGCAAACAACAGCCGGGGTGTGGTCTTCCCCGCTGCCGAGGGCGAGGGAGGCCGCGGCCGCGGCCCAGCAGCATTTCCTCCTGCGGAGGAAACCCTCGGGAGGCCAGCGGCCTCCCTGCCGCTCATTCCCACCCGCGGTACAGGATCAGGAGAACCTCAGCACCGCGCTGACTTGGCTTTCTGGAAGCAGACTTTAGAGAAACAGGTGCCTTGGCCTGTCTCTACAGCAGTTTTGCGTGCCCAGTCCGTTTCAACTATAAAACAATTCATTTGTTTTTCTCGACAGCCGCAGGAAGCAGTCCATTCTGAACGCGATGGAAAGGAACAAATGCTTAGCAGCTCAGGAGGAGATCTCGCTGAAAAGACCAACGGCGACTACCCCCAAACAAAGGCAGAAACGAGCTGTACCGCAGCTGGCACAGCTGAAGACGAACGCGCTACAGAAACCAGCAAAACTTCCACATCTTTTGCAACAGCTGAAACAATAGGAAAAGTAGGCTGTAGTTCACACCATTGTCTGCAGCACGAACCTTCTGACACCAGTTCAGCGATTCCTGGCGAATCTAGGAGACAGGAACCAGATTTAGAAAGTGCTGTCGCAGTAGGCGAAACGGCCGTGGCCGCAGACTCTGAAAAACAGGCAGGCCGGCTGCCGGGGGGGCAGGCGAGCGGGGAAGGGGATGGAGCGGCTGGGCCCGCAGGGTCGGCGCAGGGGAGCCGGCGCAGCTCCGACAGCAGACCAGTCTCCCCAGTCCTCCAAGAAGTGAACGCGCAGGATGGGAGCGTGGAGATCGTTAGGGATCACGTAACGCGCTGCCCGGTCGTGTTTCAGAATTCTTTGCTGTATGAATTGGACTAGTTTAATTATTTTAGGTTTTCCTTCTGTTGTTTGATGCTTACTGCGACTTCCATGTGCTGGTTTAGGACTTCAGGGCTAAGAGCAAACGCAGGTTCCTACCAAAACTGTTCTGTTTACACTTCAACTTAGAATATTTACGTTGTTAATAATTTTTGAAGTTAACAGGTCTGAGTTTTGTAATCACGTTACGGGCTCAAGGAGTTTTGCTTACAAGAAAGATGCAGTTGAAGGTGAATCTGAGCTAATGGAAGAAAAGGCAACTGTATTGTTTCCATAACTTTCGGAGTCTCTTGCTACATTACAGGGGGTATTTGCATATATCCTCCTGCTAATGGCTCGCTTGGGACTTGCTGTGTTTAGTCCACCTAGAAATGAGCAGTATTCATCATTTTTCAAACCTTTCATTTTGTGAGAACTGCAGGATTAGACTCGCACTGATTTTCAGCAATCAAATGAAATTTCTAATTACACGGAGCAGTTCTAATTAGTCTCCTAGAAATAATCAACGTTTATACCGTGTATTCCGTCCTAGTACCTCACTTCGGAACACAGCATCCAAACATACCCTAGTCTGTCAACCGAACAGATTCAACTGCACAATAAAAACATCCTCTCTCGTTGCGCATCTGCTACTAAGTGTTTACAGTTTGTAAAATGGATTCACTTTATCCGGATTAGATTTACTTTTCAAAAACCGTTCCCCACGAGCTTCGGCGTGCTGTTTGCTGGTTCGTCTCTCTAAAGTGCGATAACCAAAAGAGCACATCTAATAGCAAACTTTCAGTTCCCTTTCTCACTGCTTCTGAAATAACTTCTGTTTTCTTTTGAGTTGTACAAGACACAAACGTGCTTTAGAAGAAAGTTTAATTGGACTTCTTTCGCAGCTGCTCTGGAGTTACTCCTGCGTTAGACGTGAGCGTTTGCGGGGGGTTCGTGGCGTCAGCCTTGCTTCCCTAAGCTCAGCGGAAGGCAGGGCTGCCGAAAGCCCCTGCCCTGCCCGCTGGGCCAGCGCAGTGCCCGCCCGGCTAGCGGAGCGCAGGCGGTTTGTTGGGCTAAGCTTAACCCCGACCGGCTCTGTCCCGCAGCCGCCCGGCTCCGCGCGGGAGGGGCTGAGGCACAGGCGCGGCTTTTTCAGCATCAGCTCCGGCTTTGTGAAACCATGAAAATGGAGCAAGTACCAAAGCTGGTACGAAAGCGTGGCAGTTAACTTACCCCTGGGGAAAAAAGAGCATCTTATCGCGGTCAGAATAAACATCTGCATACTGCTTACGGTATTTCACACAACTTGGCTCGCTCTCAAATGAACGTTTAACCGATATAGTCACAACCCATAAAGTAGGTGACAAATGGTGGTAAAAGGAAAGCTTTGCTACGTGCCCTTCCATTCAGAAGTAACTGTTGTCGCCAGAGCCCTGAGAGCACCAACCCCATTTTCTCTAATTAAAAAAATGAAGCTTCTTTTTTCTCTCCGGATCTCTCGGTGTAAAAATCTACCTCTAAATATTACACACCTGTCACCTTAGCGCAGCGGGTTTTTCTCTAACGTACTTCTCCCGTCTACAAAAAGCTGCTTATGGACTACTGCTGCCCGTCGTGCTTCAAAGCGGAGTGCCACGAGAGCAGCCGCACCGCTGGGCTTACAGCGGCGAGGGAGCCGGCGACGTTAAGGAACGGCTCCCCTCTCCCATTCACGGCTTTCGGCTCCAGTTCAGCGCGTTTCCATTACGCAGCAGTATTTTTTACTGGTCGCTTTACACAGCTGACTGATTTGAAAGCGAACTTTTTTGTGATCCAAACAAAAGAGGTGTCGTGCCACGCATTTGTTACTCTATTCTGCCTCAATTAGTGAGTATCATTAAAAAATTAATGAAGTTAACTGCGCACTACTAGAACGGGTGATGGCATGCGTTCAGCCCTCTGGATTAAAGACAAGACACCCCCCTGCCCCGGTCCCGACTTTCTTTCTAGTAACACAAGATGACATCATCCTTTTGTGAGAATCAAGAACTTCTCTGGCATTACAAAACAACTGAATTTTATTTCGGCAGAACTAAAAAAATCGTATATTTATCTACATTGTAGTAAAAACAATGGTTTTGTTTTTTTTCCTTCATATAGTTCATCAGCACATCGCGACCAAACGAGGACGCAGGTATCGGGTACAAGGCGACCCCGGGCGGGACAGCTGGCGGGAGGTGCCGGTACCGCCGGCGGGAGGTGCCAGTACCGCCGGCGGAGGGGGTGTGCGAAGCCCGGCTCCCATGGGGGCCAGAGCTCAGGAGGGCTCCGTCCCCTCGCTCGCTCCTCACCACCCCCAGCGCGGCACCGCAGGCGCCACTGCTCTGCCCGATGGGGGGAAAAAACCCCCCACCAGAGCGCTGTCGGCACCAGAAAAGATGCACTTAAACACAAGTGTTTTCCTCCTCCCAGTAAACACAGCAGCCGTCACTTTTTGCGTCGGGGCTGCGACGCTGCTCCAAGCAGCCCGGCGGCAGCAAGTAACCCGTTTCCAAAACATGGTTGCCAAACATGAAAGATTACTATTTTGGGACACCTTTTACAAGAATGTTTATTCATATTAAAGCAGAAACCAACTCATAAATGCTTTTTATACACGTGTGTGCCTGTAAAAGACAGTATGGAACAACTCAAAAAGAAAAAGGCTGCGGGAACGATCCTCACTGAAGTCTGCGGTAACTTTTACAGAGTTCGTGGTCCCTAATATCTCCCCACCCTCCGTTTTTCACATGAGGGGAAAGGGGTGCCATGGAGTACCTTTTACTGACACTCATCGCTTCGGGAAACAGGTACTGTTGGTTGCTGTTCAAGAGAGAGTCAATTTTGGCACTCTGGGTGGACGGTCTGCAGGATTTCTTGTGGTGCATGCCACAGTCCCCCGTGTGAAAAATCCTGGGGATTTCAGGAACCAGCACTTTCCAGAACTTTGGAAGACAAGAGACAGTCAAGTGCTGCAGAGTCCAGTCCCAGTTGTAGTCATCGTAGGTGCAGAAGGCGTCCGTGCACTCGATGAGCTTCTGGTAGGTGTCTCTGCTGAAGGCCATGCCCATGTTGTGCTCGGTGGACTTCCACGTCTTCATCTCCACCTTGTCGGCGCGGCCGGCGAAGCCGCCGCGGATGGGGCTGTAGGTGCCCAGGGAGACGATCTGGCACTCGGGGCACTCCCGCTCGCGCAGGGCCCAGAGCTTTTTGAGGACGTGGTAGAAGTCGGGCGCCAGGTAGTGGTCCTCCTCCAGGAAGAGGACGGGCCCGGCGTGCTCCCGCAGCGCCCGCACCCGCTCCCAGACGAAGTGCAGCTTCCACCACCAGTGGTGCTTGGTCTGGGAGAAGCGAGCTTCGCGGTAGTGCCCGAAGGAGTCGGGGTACTCGGCGTTGATGCAGCCCAGGCGCAGGGCCGCCGCCTTGCCCACGTTGCGGGGGCAGTCACGGGGGTCGTGGCCGGGGAACTCGCGGGGGTAGAGCTGGATGCTGAAGGGGAAGAAGATCTGCAGGACGGGGCAGAAGTCCACGCGTGCCGCCAGCCGGTTGAGCTCCTCGGCCCACAGGTCGTGGCTCAGGACCAGCAGCACGTTCTCCACGCCCGCCGCCCGCCGCAGCGACTCCAGCAGCAACCGCAGGTGCTCGGCTCGATCGTGCACCTGCACCACCAGCACCACGTCGGCGGCGGCCCGCGCCGGGAAGCGCCCGGCGTTCCGCACCGGTTGATCGAAGTTCAACCGGTAAACGAGGGAGCGATAACTCAGCGTCCCGTTCTCGGTAAGCACCGGCGGTACCGGAGCTACGGCCGAGGCGTTAACTGCGGAGCGGCGCGGCGGCGGTTCGCTGACCCGCGGCGGCTCCCCGGTGGTACCGGTACCGCCCCGCTGCTGCTGCTGCTGCTGCTGCTGCTGCCGCCTCCGCCCGCCGCCGCCACCGCTCCCCCACAGCGCCAGCGCGCAGACGGCCAGCGCCAGCGCCAGCAGCAACACCTTCCGCTTGTAGATCCGCAGCCGCATCCTTCCCGGCGGCGGCGGCCGCCGTTCACCCGCCGCCCTCCCGCCGCCGCCGCCGCCGCCGCCGCCGCTGCTCCCGCAGGCAGCGCGCGCGCGCTGCCACCGCCCCGCGCGCCCACGTCACCGCACGCCATAGGGCGCCGGTGACACCGCCGCCGTCGTTTGATTGGACGGCGGAGCCGTCACTCAACCTCGTTTCCGGCGGTGGGGAAGGAGGCGGCCGCCATTACCTCAGCCGGGAGGCGGGCGAGGCTGCGGGACGGGCTCTCCGAGCCCGTCCCGCAGCCTCGCCCGCCTCCCGGCCCCGGCCTCTCTCCCCGCCGAGGACCGCTCTACGGTGATTGGTCAGCGGTAATTGGGGGGTAGTAATTAGGCAAAGCGTGGAAGTGGGTGTCGGGAGAGGTGGGGGGCCGAGATGGGGCTGGGGGGGGGGGGGGGGGGCCTCGTAGGTGGGGGTAAATGGCTCTGGAAGGGGAAGGGTGTGAGGAGAAAAATCCAAGAGTAAGATGAAATAATTTCTAGAATTGCAAGAACAAGATAAAATAGGTTGGCAAGAATAATACGTAAGGTAAAATAATTCCAGATTTGCAAGAACAAGATAAAATAGGTTGGCAAGAATAATACGTAAGGTAAAATAATTCCAGATTTGCAAGAACAAGATAAAATAGGTTGGCAAGAATAATACGTAAGGTAAAATAATTCCAGATTTGCAAGAACAAGATAAAATAGGTTGGCAAGAATAATACGTAAGGTAAAATAATTCCAGATTTGCAAGAACAAGATAAAATAGGTTGGCAAGAATAATACGTAAGGTAAAATAATTCCAGATTTGCAAGAACAAGATAAAATAGGTTGGCAAGAATAATACGTAAGGTAAAATAATTCCAGATTTGCAAGAACAAGATAAAATAGGTTGGCAAGAATAATACGTAAGGTAAAATAATTCCAGATTTGCAAGAATAATGCATAAGTCATCCTAGAATTGCAAGACTAAGGTAAGAGAAGAATTCTAGGAGTGCAAGAATAAGACAAAACCATTTTGATTGGAAAGAATAAGATCAAATCATTTTGGAATTGCAAGAATAAGACGCTCACTCTAGAATGGCAAGCACAAATTAATTCAAGGATTGCAAGAATCAGTTAAATTCTAGAAGTGTAAAACTAAGTTCATTCTAGATTTGCAAGAATAACACAGAAGAAAATAATTCTAGAATTGCAAGAATACAAGAAAATAATTCTAGAATTGCAAGAGTAATACATGTAAAAATCACTCTTGAATCGCAAGAATACAAGTCATTCTAGAATTGCCAGAAGGAAGTAAGGAAATAATTCCAGAACTGCAGGAATAATACATAATAAAATAATTCTACAACCATAAGAATAATACATAATTCTAGAATTACAAGAATATAAGATGACAGTCATTCTAGAATTAGAAGACAATAATTCCAAAATGCCAAGAATAACCTATAATAAAATAATTCTACAATTACAAATAATTGCAAGAATTACCCTTGTTAATTCCGTACTTTGTGTCCCAGCCCCTCTCCTCGGTGGGCACGGGCCAGCTCTGAAATTTGGTGATGGTTCTGTGCCGTGTGCCACGGCGTGGCATCTGCGGAGGGTCAGATACCGTCACCCATGCGGGTCCCGGGGACCCGCAGGAGGAGGAGAGCTCTGCCCCCCGCGGCTCCACTTTGCGCTCACAGAAACGGCGCCAGTTTTGCTTCCAAAAGCCTGGCAAACGCGACAGCCGTCCCCGAGCCGAGGCTGGGGATGGCGGCGGCTGGCAGCCCCTGCGCGGGTTCCCGGCAGGCCACGGCGGCAGAGCGAAGGGCAGTGCCGGCGCGCCCCAGCCGTATCTAGCAGCAATTTCTGACCGTCTCCGCCTGCCCGCAGTGCTGCCCTGGGTTTTGCTGCGTTCACGAGGGTCCCCGCTGCGCCTCATCCTGTGTAGCACTAACCCGCCGTTTTCAGGAGGCTGCTGCCACCCCCTCCTCCTGCGCAGGGTGGTGCCGACACGGGGTTGTTTTTTCAGTCTGGGTTAACATCAATACTCGCTTCCATAACTTTAAGTATTTCTTGCCCCAAGAAGGCAGCCGAGCCAGATGTAACACCTTGCCCAGCCGCGGGTACAACTCCAGCAACGGAAACGCCGTCCGGTTGGGGTAACGGTTTCCCTGTCACACAGGCAGCGCAGGGATAAACACGTTAAAGATCACAAAGCCCTCGGATAATGCAAAGTGGCATCAGCACAGCACAATCGGGCCAATTAGAGAATGATCCAGTCTGCCGCTAGCCCAGCTTGCAGCAGTGTTCAGGAGTACCAAATCGAGATCCGCCATCGAGGCTTTTCCCCCCAGGTGAGACGGGTAAGCGCAGGTTTCCATTGCATTTAAAAGCGTCTCACATTAGGCAGTGTCCTCAGATTCTGGGCAAGAGCCATCGGTTGCTTTAATCCGATGAGACTAAGCCCCGTAGTACTCGGCCCTGCAACATCCGAGGCAAACACCAAACTTCTTGGGCACGGCATTAGCAGGGGGGACCGGAGCGATGCTTCTGCGTTTAGGACACGTTTTTAATGACGGTTTCACAGCTTGACTTTTTCTGACCACAGCTGAGCTTTGCGTAACTCAGCAAGTTTCTCCTCATCACCCAGGCACAACTGGTGGTTTTCAAGGGAGGCATTAAAAAAAGAATACTCCTTAAAAGAGAGGCTGGTCTCTGCAACGAGGTCGGTCTGATTCAATCAGATCGCGTTGCTACGAATAGGAAACACCACATAACCGGCCCTACAGCGTTCCCCACAAGTACAATAAACGGGGTAGAACAGTTTCTTAGGAGAACAATTTTTGCCCAGTCCCATTGTCTCTACGGACAGCCCTAGACACAGCAGCTGGGTCACACATACTCCCGTGCTTGTGATATCAGACAACAGAACTGTGCCTGTCTTTTGCGGTCAACACCGGCATCCACGCCGCTGGTTGGCCTTTTCCCCAGGCGAGCCCAGCGCGCCGATGAGAAGCGAGCTGAAGGAGATCTAAGGGCACCACAGTTGTTGTCCTGCCGGCAGGCAAGGAAAACCGCTGGAAAAGATGCTCCTGAAAGGAGCAATTTCTGCTTTGGCTTTACCTAACTGAAGAACGGCTCTGGCTCTTGGCTCCTTCGCCACCTCCTGGCTGGCTGACGGCAGGCAGCGCCGGCTCGGCAGGGCGCAGGCACGGAGCGCTGCAGCAGCCGCCCCGGGAATGCCGCTGCCCCGGCTGCTCATCCTTCTGCCGCCAGCAAGACAAACCCCAGCTCACTCATCCCAAGCACCTTGCTGCCTCTGGGATGAAGCTGCCATCGGAGAACGTCACTCTACTGCGACAAACGCTTTGCAGCACGGACAGAGCTTGTTTGTGGGGATTGCAAGACGCTGAGAATATTAAGTCGGCTGGAACAGACTCCCAAAGGAACTTGGGGATGTTGTAGACCCTCCAACCCCTCTGCTCGGCTGCACGGGACTTCCCTTCATCTTTTGTTGGAGGGTGGGAAAGCAGGGAGCTTAGACAGCTCCTCTGCACATTTGACCGCGGTGGAGACGGCAGGATCGCAGCATGCTGGGGACAGCGCTGCGTTGCCAGAAGGAGCTGTGGTACCAACACAGCGATGGCTGGGGAAGAACCTCTGCAGAACAGGGCTCCAGCACCCTACCGCCCTCCTTGACGCTGTAGTTTCAGAGGATTAAGGGAAGCCAAGTCAGTTTTGGGGATGACATTCGCTTCAGAGATAACAGCAGCCCAGTGTACACACGTGGGATTAAAAAAACCCAGCAGTACGTGCAGAGCTGGCAGCAAAATACTCCCATGCAAAAAGCCCTTTCCCACAGTTCACAGCCTCCCTTTCAAGCCAAGAGAGGTTGCACTCCTCTTCACGTTGGCCTTTAACCCCCCAGCCGATCCCCTCTCCCAGCACAGCAGGGCTTGGGCAGGACTCCGCAGCCTAGCCCTCGCTCGCGGGCTGCTCGCATCCTGCGCCACGCAGGTGTGGTTCCCTCCTCCGCCCAGCACAGCTGGCTCCCCTGGAAGGCGCTCAGCCACTGCAGACACCCACACATCTGCAGCTAAAATGCCTGAGGAGTCCCACAGGAGGCCAAATTTCTGTGTCTGCTCCACTTGCCGCCTCTTAATCATGCAGCGCTCCACCTAGAAGGTATTTTTCCAAATGAGTAATCTTCAGGCTGCTGCAATCAGGATGAGATCTCTCTCCCTTTACAGCAGCATTAGCATATGACTATTTAAAACCTCCCAGGGTTAGCTCTGCAGTGCTTTCTGAAGATCGGTGTTGAGGTAAACAGGCACACTTGGCTTCCTCCTTCACAAGTTCTCTGTAGTTGAAGAGCAACGTAGAAGGAATGATTCATCCAAATCTTCCTGTCGTTGCTGAAAAGTTACTGCGTTACAAATACTGTATGAAGAGAACACAGTCAAGTTATTTTGACAGCAGGAAGTTTTAATGACATGGTATTGCTAGAATAAAGGTTCCTTTTCCTCAGGAAAATGTGTCTCTTGGCCTTGTCAGAGCAAAGCCCTTCAGTAGGAGTGCTTCAGTATTTATTTCTGCTGTGAATGTCTCGGATTAGCGAAGAGTTGGAAACTGATGATTTTTAAAACGTGGATGAAGGTTGTGCTCACATAGGAGACATTAAGTGATACCTGCGAGCCAGTACCTTCTTCCAAAGCCTGCTGCCGCCTTTCAGGCTGCTCCTCACACCTAGCTGTCACTTGAAGCCCAGTCTAGGTCAGTTCTGCACTCAGCGACTACAGATGTCTTGTTTTCCCACTGAAACTACATAAAATTGCCACAGTGGTGTGTTTTTCTGTGACCTGAAGGGATGCGAAATGTGTAATGCACACCTGGGCAGTCAGTACTGCTTCAAAACCAACAGCGTAACCTGCTCCCTCCAAGCCATCACGTGCTCCCGGGCATGGGATGCCTAAAGACTTCTCAAGGGATTTTTGTTCCATGCTGTGTCAATACCCCGGCCAGGGACCAGCTGACAAGATGTGCAGTAAGGGGGTGGATACTCTCAAGTATTTCGGTATCTTCACCAGGAAAAGGGCCGGCAGCTAATCCCTAGAATACACTGGGTGAAAAACTCCTTAGAGGAAACACAATTCACGTGTGCATGGAAGGGTTTCAAAATTTAATAAGTCGACACAGTGAACAATTCAAGAATCTTGAAAATGTGAGAGTTAAGAAACAAAGTTTAGGTCACATATTTAGAAAAAGGCATTTCTTGCATAACAAAGAGAGAAAACCCAAAACATTTCCTCTGGTAAAAAACCAGCAATGCTGGTCCCTGCTTGAAGTGAGAACGCTGTAACAGAACTTTTTAAAAAGAAGCACCTGGAATTACGTGATCAGTTTTGAACTGCTCACACCGTAACGTCTTCCCATAGCAGCCTACCAAGTTGCTCTACAGTAAAGAAGTCGGGAGGAGTCCAGTCCAGGGATAAAGTCAACGCAGTTGTCTTCTGTAGGCAGAGTTCAGAGCCTCAAGTGTAAGCACGCAAAGCAGTTTGATATACGCTCACCTTCCTTCTCCTAGCAAGAAGAAACCACTTACACCACAAAACAAAGAAAACTGTTGTGATACTCCGAACAAAGTCACAGTAATAGGGAAAAGAAAGCAAAATACATTCTAAGGAAGATTCATTCAGGCTAAGCATCGCTTTTTATTCCAACCAAAGAGAGATTCTAGTGGTGGAGGAACAGAGTCAGGCCACCAGATCGGGCTGACAGTGCCCCCCACTGCAAGACTGACATTTGCTATCGGCGGCAAATGCCCTACGTCAGCAGCAGAAAACAATTTCAGGCTCTTCCGTCACTGGACAGAACTTCAGGCAGAGCTTTTGCGCCCGATGATGGTCACCCGTTACTCTGCAGGTACCTATCCAGGAACTGGGAATAGCAGTCTAGAGAACAGAAGTAGCAGATGATGGGTGCTTCCGTACCTCCCATGTTATCCACGAGGACCACGGTGTGTGCTACGTGGTGGAGATTCATGGTCACCGTGATCTGAATGAAGCTGCTCAGACAGGCACTTCCGCACTGGCATGTTTTAGCCACTTCCAGATCTTCACAGAGGTGGGAAGGAAGGAGATGACAACCATAAGGGATTCTGTTGAACAAGAGGAGTAAGCGTGAATTGACTACAAAATTAACCAGTGTCACTCAAACACAGTGACAGGCCATATGCACCAGTTGGAAGAAGCGCCTTTCCGAGATCATAGGCAAGGCAAATCTGAAATTTTGCCACTTGCAATACTGGACTGGTTAGGAATTAAACGCCACTTTCCAAGACAGTCACTAAAAACATGCAACCACGTGACTGACCCCTGAGTACCAAGGACCTGAACTCCAGAAGACGCTGCAACAAGAACGAGGGAGTTCACACAAATCGTAACAGCCTGTATCGCAGCGAGAGAGAATTAGAGAATTTAAAAGAAGATTAAAAATAATGAGACAACTGGGCAAATATCTGCTCTTCCCTCACATTGGACAGGAAGGTCACTGTATTTCATCCTGGCCTGATAAGGCACCCACAATTTACTCCTCACTCTCTTAACGTGTAGTAGCATAAAACCACCATATCCAGAGGAAACGGGAGATAAGATGAGCCTTTTTACAGCAGTACTACATTGCAGACAACAAATTAAGATTCTCTTGATATACCGCTCTTTTCATCCATCATGTCAATAATGACATTCAGTGACAGGAACAAGAATGGCTTCTTTTTA
Organism: Nipponia nippon; assembly: GCF_047370975.1. Classification (NCBI taxonomy): domain Eukaryota; kingdom Metazoa; phylum Chordata; class Aves; order Pelecaniformes; family Threskiornithidae; genus Nipponia; species Nipponia nippon. The sequence continues at coordinate 29,457,253 of NW_028262302.1, forward strand.
AATTCGCAGCAGAGTGGCATTGTGTTTGGGGTACAAAATTAATAATTTCCCTGTAGTACTTTGTTGAGTTAACTTCAAAGTGTGGGTATCACCGGTGCCCAGCTGTCACTCAAGACTCACAGAATAGGTCTCACTGACTCACATCCCGACTACACCTACATATTTCCCAATTCCTTCTACGTACCATCATTCACATAGCTAAGACTCCTGTGGGTTTTTTTTTCACCACCTCAATTTCGGGACATCCTTTTTTCCGGTCAGGACAAGCGTAATCACAGCTCTGGTACCTGCTTTCGAGTCTTCCCTCCTGTTTTCTTCCTTTCTCGAGGTTTTCACAGCCCATCATCACTCCTGTTTCTCTCTCTTTGTTAATTCTCACCTCCAGTGAACGTCAGACAGAATGTCTGTTGCCCACTTGTTAGATTTTTCCATTTAAGAGACTCAGGACCACCCTGACCAATGCCGTCTCCTAATAACCACAGACCCGTGGGCAAGGGGACTGTTTCCACTGCCCCCTGTCTCACTGAGACTCCTGGAGCCTTTTTTGTTCTGTGTGACGCTGATTTTTTTAAAGCCTGCTGCATGGGGGCCAGGGGCTAGGTTAATGACCAGGTATCCTTAGGTACTCCGGTAATGTAACTGAGAACCCAAATCTGACCCGTGTTGAGGGATTATAGTCTAGAAAAAAACATGCCTTAAGATTCATAGCAAAACCACTGCAATTTATATAAAGTTGGGAAAGGAGACACGTGGACTATAATTACTCTAATAAAATCAGCAAGGTCAGAAGTGGATAAGAGTTGAACCGGAACATTTGGTTGCTCAGCTCATTTCCAGGGTGTGCCCCGCGTGCCTGTGGACACCTTTAGCACAGACTTCTGAGCAACTAACCCAGGTTTACGGGGCGCTCCCCACCCCCAGGGCAGGAACGGGCACTGAGTGTAGATTAGGAACACTTCAAATCTGTCTCTCACCCCCTTTCTGTACCCGTGACTCTTTTCCATCTTCTTGCTCCCTTTTCCACCCAGAACAGGGTGGGAGTAGCAGCAGCTGGTACTGGAAGGATCACAGGCAGCGGCACGCAGGCAGGCCTGTGTAAGCGGTGTGGGGGAAGGGGAGGAAACTCATAACAAACAGCAGCCTGGCAAGGACGACGTTTGCTTGGCGAAATAGTAATTTTAAAATTACCTCAGAACTGGGCTTCTCTGCCTAATACAGAACACCCTCACTCCAACACCAAAGGAAATTAACAGCTGAAGGAACACCTAAGGCAGGGAGAAGGCTGCAGTAGGTAATGCCAACTACAGCACGACGCTCACGCTCTGAGAAGCCGCCTCGCGGTACCGCTCTAACACTGCTCAGCTTGTGTAAGGCCCCACCTCAAGCAGAGGCAGACCGCTCCGTGTCCGTAACGAGGAGCTGCACGGCAGAAGGTAACCTTTTGCCAACGCACTATTCTCACACGGGAAGGGATAGCGAAAGGCTAACGGGTATTACAGTTTTAGTGTACTTTAATGTGAACACAAGATGAAGGGCAACCATGTTTGAAAGCAATTTCCAAGCTAGAGCCCAGCACAATATATGATCGGTGCCACAAAATCCACTGTCATGTAAGCTCCTCAACACAAAATGCCAGAAGTGGTTCAGGGTTGTAGAACTGATTCTCTTTTCCCATGGTTGGGCAAGAATATTCTGTTACGGTGCCCCCATTTTGTGGATAAAAACATTTCAACCTATAGCTTTCTCTAAATGCTTCCAAGTCACCAATTTACTGCGTTATCCTGTATAACAAAGGGATGATTTTGCAAGTGGAATTCAAAGCAACTTTAGCCTTACGATTTTTCATAGGTGAAGAGCAATAGCCACTGACAGGAAAAAAAAAAAAAAGCCAGGAAAGTTCAGACTCGACAGGTTTGAAACGGCGTAGGTGCAATGCGTACCCATCGTGCTACTCTTACCTGTAATTTAGGGTTGCTCTTGCAGCGCACTCTAATAAAGTCAATGGTATTTTCAGTTGTATGTTGGGAACAAGCGGATTAGGCTGTTCAAAAGGATTTCCAAAGAGATCCAAGTTCTCAAGACAGAGTTTCCTAAAATCACTGGGCAAGAAAGGAAGTTTGTTTCGAGCTGCTGACAGAAAGCGTAGATGATCTAACTGGCCAATCTTGAATGGCAACCTAATCAACTCATTGTCATCGAGCTTTAAATTAACGAGTTCTCGCAGCTGGCAAAACTGAATTGGAAGTGCTTTAATTTTGTTTTGGCTGAGGTCCAAGAACTGAAGAGATTTCTGAAGGGTGGAGTTGCACAGAGCCCCACTGAACGACTCCAGGTGATTGTCATGCAAATTAAGCTCCTGAAGACAGATCAGGTCACCAATAGTAGCTGGCAGCTGCTTAATATGATTATGACTTAGGTCTAGTTTTCGGAGTTTCTTCAAACAAAGCACACGCATGTCGATCCGAGCAAGTTTGCAGTACGAGGCTTGGAGATGTTCGAGGGAGTAAGGAAAGTTTTTGGTGAGAGGATAGTCCCTTCTTGAAGTTATGATCATTTTTGTCTTAGGTTTTTCAACTTCCGAGGTCTTTGCTGGTACCAGAGCTGAGAGCGGGAGAGCTCCTATGTCGGTTCCTTGGTGAGCCAGTCTCACAGCTGAAAGGAAATTCTTTAAATTGCTGGCATTTGCCTACAGGAAAACACAAATGTGGAATTAAAAGTTCATTATTCTTGTGCTCATTTGTACTAACGCTTTCTGAACTATTTTGTACATGCGTCAGGAAATACTAACTCAGCAGGGCAATGCAATGGGAAAGGGAAACAACTCCGGCTTATTAGGTTGACGTGCTGTTTACAGTATTTAAGAACAAATGGCATGCAATTTGAATGAGAAGTTACAACCTCTCTGAATAATCTAGATCAAACAAACTGCGTTGCATTACTCAGAAAAGGAACAAAGCACTGAATTCGCAGCTGAAAATAAAGTACAGAAAAAAAGCCCGATGCACCTGATCTTCCTCCTAACCTGCAAGATGATAAAGGGACAGCTTATAAAAACACACACGGGGAAATCAGAGATCTAAATCTTGAGGCAATCATTTCTGAAAGTTGCGAGGAAGGGAAAGGATGGAAGGTGAGGTTAAACTTAACATAAAGGAAGGTGGAAAGCTTCAAGGCGGGTTAAGTAAGTGCTTCTGGTTACACACAGCTCTGGTTGGTTGTGCCAGCATCAAACGAGGATAATTATTTGCAGTCCTTCTGCCAACAATCGACTGATTTTGCTTTAGGTGGGATATCATATAATGGCAGTACGGACAGAGAGCCACATTAATGGAGTATCAGATGACCTGTATTTTAAATAAAGGTCAAGAAAGCTGTGATACATTTGTTGTAATGATACAATTAAATTTTATGAATAACAGGGTGACCAAATGTTTCTCTTCTAAATTTCCCAGCAAGTCTCTACTCAAGCTGACGTGCAGCTGACAGACACTAAGCTATAAAGTGAATCATAAAATAAAAAGTGTGATGCATCCATACAAGTAAAAGTAATCTCTCATTGCAGGAAAGAACAAACTTGGGAGTTTTGGCATGGCTGTCAGAGCCGAGAGGTTTGCGCTCTGTTCCCAGCTGTAACTTGCCCAAGCCTAACGACACCCATTTCTGCACCTGAAAGACAATTTTGCTCCTCAATGTATTTGTTTATGCCAAATTCTAGAGTGTCCAGAACTAGCTTACGTAATATGCTCTAAGCATCTAGCACAACAGAGCAATGATCTTGCAGACTTCTGGATGCTAATGTGATATAAATAAAGACGATAAAGGTCAAACATATTTGACTGCATCGGTAACCTAAAATGATTGTTCTCCTTAAGCATCCCATGCACATCTATTCTTTCAGCTCCTGATGTGATACCCTCCAGAGGTGGGGAAGTTGCATGCCAAAAACCTTTCTATCCAAGACTACCAACATTCATTATCTAAACCACTTAGCTATGGCACTCCCCCTAACTACAGGCAGATTTGTCATGTTTCCGAGGGTAATAAATAGCTCACTAAATTTGGGAGTAAGGAGAAAAAGTCCTCCACATCTGTAAAGACCAAGTAAAATGTGTAACTATACCTTAGAATTGAGTTACAGGCAATATTTCTTTGATCTCAAAGCGTGAGACACAACAGATACCTGTTTCTCGTAGCCAAAAGTTCTAGGTTGTTAAGAATAAGTTTATGGGCTGTTCACGTGACTTCAAAACAAAAGTGCTTTGTGTTCTGGATCCTTGAGACAAATTTCCTTCACAATACCTTCGCAAAGGCAATGTAGTACCTGTAAACCTTGTTGTTGAGAAACCTTGAGTATGTTGAGAAAAATAATAAGACACATCTAAGAAAGAAAGCAAACGATTAGTTGGAAGAGCTCAGGGCACAATTTTCTGCCCCAAGTCTGAAGCGTCAACCACAGACAAGATGTTGGGAAAAGAAGTTAATCTGCGTTGATGCCTTACAAGTCCCTTGTTTCAGAACTAAATGAATGATGACAAGGCAATCAGAGATTACATGGATTTCAGACCTTGCGTGCAGTGCAGCAGGCACAGGCTTGCTGAAGGAAAAAAAGAAACCCACAGTGACTTTATTATTTTCGCTCCAGGGCTGAATGCTCCAGACCAATGTTTCTCAACTTAATTTCTGATGTGGCTGAATGCAGCAGATCACACCGCCTGGCAGAGCACAAAGAGTGGGGATTTGCATGGTAGTTGCATGCAATCATAGAAGCACCGAACACCAGGTTGGAAGGGACCTCGAGGATCATCGGGTCCAACCTTTCTAGCAAGAAATCAGTATAGTCATACCTGGAAATCTCTTTTCTACAAAGCTTTTGTCCATCTTTGAGAGTTAAGAAGCCTTTCTGTAATAAAATTATGAAGGACTAGCAGAAACACTACAGAAAAGTTACCAATCATCTTAAATTGGGTTTCCGGATTTGGAGCATTTAAGAGGAATATGTAGTATCACTGGCTTTGGAAGAATTTTGTGGATTTGTTCCTGGAGCTTGACAGCATGAGGGCAAGCCTTACGCTAAAAATGGGGAGTGAGGATCTAGCCTCCTTGGGGGAACTCGGGTCATTATTCTAACTCCCATTTCATTAGATTCGGTTGAGACTTCTCAGTCTAACAACGTCGTGGACTACCTTCTCATATAGAAAACAACAGATGTAGTTCTTAACTAAATTACTACCCACACTGAAAGAATGTCTGTCACACAGTTCCCTTACAGGCCCTATAAAGGGTCTAAATTAGATCTTGTAGCACTAAAACACAGACCTTTCCTCTCTAATTTTACACGACTAGGAGATCCCCTTACAACAGGCCTGCTTTTCTACCTTTGTTCCAAGGCAAACTTTTTGACTTCTCACACTTCAGCAGAAACGCTCCGAGTAAAGGATGTAGACATTTCAGATCTAACGCAACACACGTGAGTTTTCTTTTTTGCAAGATACAGAGCACATTTGCTTCTGACAAGAAAAAAATGAATTGGATTTGGGCACACACTACTTCTTTTATATTTAACCCTGTAATGTGAACTTCTCTCTTCATCAAATTAAGGCTGCCTTCCTTACCACCACAGCCTTCACTCTTGCACAGACAAGGTATTTCCAGTTCACCATAGCACTGTGCACATTCTGCAAAATTTTGGGCTACCACAACTATATTCAGGCTTATACTCAGTTACCGGTCTTATTCCCAATACAGTAAGTGCTTTTTCTTTCTTGCTGAGTCATATTTGTTGTCTTTTCAGTAAGTCACCGTCTTGAGTACAGATTCATTCATCTTGTTTCTCCAGCAGACCTTGCAGCCTGCCCCGAGCTCCGCTCCACTCCAGCAAGACTGTTGTCAGTGCCCGTCGCAGCTGCAGTTTAAACACCCCCTGTGCACTTCTCCTTAGGCAGGCCCTTTGAGAAAGCATTCTGCTTGTGAAGGAGTAAGCTTCACCGCTCACGATTACAGCTGCTCAGTCTGAGATCACTGAAATTATTAAAGGATCTCCTTCAGGCCAAAGAATCACAGTTGCAACAGAAAATCAAAATGATTTTCCAAACAGGCAATCAATATTATTTGCTTTTATTTACACATCCTGACTCTGAAGTTTTAGAAAAGCTGTCCCGCTTTCCTCTTCTACAAGGCTACAAAAGATTACTGGAAGAGGCACAGAAAAAAAAAATCAACAACATAAAAGTTGAACGTTAATATGTGATTTTTTTTGGTGAGTTTAGCGTTATTAAAAACACTTTACAGCTTCCAAATAGCCTATGAACTACAAATAAATACACTGGTGAGTCCTACTACCACCTAAGCATTAAGGCGAGATGCTGGCTGTACCGCTGATCCATACCACGTCTCTCCAGCTTTGAAAACCACAGTGGGCACGTTGCTTGTCCACTAAGAGAAGAGTATTCTCCATTTTTTTTAATTAAAAAGACTATAACCAATAACTTTCATAGAATTTACGGCCCAAAGAACAAGATATTGTATCAGAGAGAGGAAAAAAGTTGTTTGTCTCTGAACAAGCGACAAAGAACCACATGAAAAACGGACTTTTCCTGCTGTTTCTCCAGAGGGAGCAGAAGAAGGGAGAATCCGAACACAGCCCAGCGAGGAAGCTGGGCTCAGCCTTGCTGGCAGAAAGAGTGAGCTCCCTTACATTTCCCCTTTTGCTGTAGCCTGCTGAGGACATACAAAGCCGAGCTCCTCCATGCTGCCTCGCTTACATCTCCTATGCCAAAGCTGGGGCACAAAGACGACTGTTAAGGCAAGACTCGGCCGCACAGCCTGCCATTTGCCGGACGGAGCCCAGGCAGCCGGCCTGGGGACCCTCGGGGGCCCGGCCAGCGCCCCGGCCGCCTCCACACGCCGCTCGGTTTCGAGCAGGGCACCCGTTCCTCATCGGTGTCCCCAGCCGCCAGCCGCGGCCCCGGCACCCACCTTGCTGAGGCAGACGTCCACGGCGGGCTCCCGGAGGCGCACGGTGGCCTTGCCCTCCTCCACGAAGCGGGTGAAGAACCGCTCGATGTTCTCCTGCACCTGCGGGGCACAGCGGGAGCTCAGCAACCGCGGCGGGACGGGGGGACCCGCCCCGCTCCCGGCTCCCCCCCGCCCCGGCGCCGCCGTCCCCACCTTGTAGCGAGCGCCGACCCGGTCCCGCGCCGTGCACACCATGAGGTAAACGCCGCCGCCGCCGCCGCCCCGCTCCCGTCCGGGCGGGCGGCCGAGCGAGAGGAGCGCCCTGGTGCCGCGGCCGCGGCCCCGCAGCCCGCAGGTGGGCAGGAGCCGGCTGACCACCTCCACCTCGCACTGCAGCCGCATCGCCTCCCGCCCCGCCGCCGACTCACGGCCCCGCTCAGGGGCGGCGCGGCGCGGCGCCGCCCGGGGGCCTCCCGCGCTCTCCGCGCACAGGCGGCCGCCGCGATGCCTGGCTCCCGTCGCTCCCGCCCGCCGCCGGCCGAGGGGAGCGGAGCCGCCCGGCGGAAGGGCTCGCAGGGCGGGAAGGGAGGGCGGCGCTGGCGGCACCGCCGGCAGCCGCGGGCAGCCCGGGCGAGGGGCCCTCAGCGCGGGGATGTGCGGCGGCGCCGCCGGCAGGAGGCGCTCGCTCGGCTCGGCTTGGCGGGAAGGGCGGAGGGCGGCGACGGGCGTGAGGGGACACGGAGGGAAGCGTGGGGAGGGCGGGTGTGAGGCGACACGGGGGAGCCGAGGGGAGGGCGGGTGTGAGGGGACACGGGGGAGCACCCCTGCGGCCTCGCTGGTCCCTGATGGCCCTGGGCGAGCAGGGGCCGACAGCTGGTGCCACACGGGTGTCAAGAGCCCAGGCCGGGGCATGAGGGGCACGGGACAGGGCAGGCGCTTTGCCCGGCCTCGGTGGCGGGACACGGCTGCTCACCGGGGCGAGCGGCTCTGTGCCGCAGGTCCAGCATCATGGGGCAATTTCTACCATTGTGGTATGTAACAGAGAAATACAAGTTTTACAACAAATCCTTCTGCGTCTTCATTTACAAAAGTACCGGCGCTCCCTCTGAAGTTGTGCCCAGCGCCAGACGCGACTGCCCGTGACAGAGCATCGCCTCGGCGACAGCCGCCTGTCCCCAGTGCGGCGGGGCGGGAGCGTGGGTGTGCTGCTACAGGAGGCTCAGCTGACGCCGCCCGAACCGGGAGCCGCGGGCGTTTGGAAACCACGCTTGGGCGAAAAGCCACGCTCGCCCGCTGTGCCGCGCGGTTGCCGTTTGGTTGATTTAGGTGCCAGCACCGCCCTTTATCCTCCGCCTGCTCGGGTAACGGTAGCTCAGACGCCTTAACAACAGGAGAACCTGGGGCCTTATGAAAAACTCGTTACCAAAATAACGGAGGAAGTCAATAAAGTGAAAAAATTTGAAAACTTAAAGAATTCACGATGTAAAAGTGGATTGGTAGAGACAGGACAGGCTGGGAATCTCCAATAGCGGAATTTCAGCATCTGGGAAGCGTTGCTTTCAGCGGGGGCGCAGCAGAAATGGGAATAATGCCGATGAATGTGACGGATTGACGGGCCGGAAGGCGCGGGCCGGGTGGAAGCCAGGGCTCCTGTGCGCGCTGTTCCCTGAGGAAAAAAAGTCAGTGAGTCCTCTCAGGATTGGCTTTCCGCATTTATTCTCCAGGGACAGCGCTCGGGCTTTAAAATGTGCTCTGTAACTTAAATTTTTCCCCCGCAGCCTGAGCTCGCGCCCACGGCGCGGGTGCCGGCGGCGGCCAGCAGGGGGCGGTGCGGCGCGCGCGGATCCGCGCTGCCGCCGCGCGGCGGCAGGGGGCGGTAGAGGCGCGGGGGGGGGGTGTCTCGCGGGGCAAAAGGCGAGCGGGGTCGGTGGGCGGGTGGCCCAAAAGGAGCCCGCGTCTCTCTGTGTTGCCCAGGCTACGCTGCAGTGGCTATTCACAGGCGCGATCCCGCTACTGACCGGCACGGGAGCTTTGACCTGCTCCGTCTCCGACCTGGGCCGGTTCACCCCTCCTTAGTCAACCTGGTGTCCCCCGGCTCCCCGGGGCTCACCATATTGATGCCGGCCTTAGCGCGGACGCCCGCTCGGCATAGCGCACTGCAGCCCAGAACTCCTGGGCTCAAGCGATCCGGCGGGCTCAGCCTCCCGAGTAGCTGGGACTACAGGCGTGCGCCACCGCGCCCGGCGCTGATAACAGCGCGCTGCTGCCTCTACTGCCGTCACGGCGCTGACGTCACGCCGCGGGGGGGCGGGGGAGCGGGGCCGCTCTGCGCAGGCGGGCGGGCGCGCCGCGGTGCAGGCCGGGATGCGGGGCAGCGTTGATTAGCGCATGCGCCGGCCGCCATCTTCCTCTCCCGCCTAGGCGCGCCGCAGGCAGCATGGGCCACCAGCAGCTCTACTGGAGCCACCCCAGGAAGTTCGGCCAGGGCTCCCGCTCCTGGTCGGTGCCCGCCGCGGGGGCCGTCTGGGCGGCTGTCGGGCCCCCTGGGCCGCGGCATCCCCCTCGCTCCGTGTCCCCTCTCCCCCCTACCCCGCGCCGCCATTACCCGCCCTGACCGGCCTTGCTCTCTTCTCCCCTCACAGCCGCGTCTGCTCCAACCGCCACGGCCTCATCCGCAAGTACGGCCTGAACATGTGCCGGCAGTGCTTCCGCCAGTACGCCAAGGACATCGGCTTCATTAAGGTGAGCGCCGGCCCCAGGGCTGCGCGGGAGGGGCGGCTGTGCCCTTCCCCGCTGACGCCTCTCGCCTTTCTCCTTCTCTTGCAGCTGGACTGAGCACCGGGAGGATGAGGCTGTCGCCAGCAGTTCCCGGGGCCTCCCCGACGCATCGGCAGCATCTCGGCGCAGCCCTATTTAATAAATAGTCTCCCTACCCGACTGACCTGCGTGCGTTTGCCTTTTGTAAAGGTTGCAGTGGCTGTGGGGCTTCCCCTTCCTCACGGCGCTGCTGGAGGGGTGGGTGCTGCGCTGGGGACAGGCCCAAACAAGCCTGCCCTGGTGTCCTTAGCTTTCCCACACAGAACCAGGCGGTTTCAAGAGCGCTGATGCTTGTACCATGCCACAGCCTTCAGGTTTGCAAGCAGGGCGGTAGAATGGTCCGTGTAAAATGGCGGTGAATGGCTGGCCAGCCTGCTGGTGTGCAGCTGCCAGTAATGCCGGGCTTGCTCGGCTTAGATCCTGGCAAACTGCACCTGCGGACAGAAAATGGTGATGTTGCAACGTGTCTGCGGTGCAGGGCTGTACCCAGGATTTCATGCCCAAGCCTTCCTCACTTGTGAGGCAGTCTAGTGCTTCTAGGGAAGCCGTGGGGAAAGTTAACTGATGTCAAAACCAGACAAGGTGACAGCATCCTGAGCCAGTGCAGCCTCTGGACAGCGCAGCTGCCTGCTGAGCCCACGTGGGATGTGCCGTGCAGCTCGAACCTCCTCCCTTCCCCTGAAGGTGAACTAATACGGTTGGAGCCCCACAGCCCTTCCGCTCCATCTGGCGTTTTCTGAGGTTTCCACCCACTTCAGGGCTGTGGTATGAGAGGACTGCAGGGCGCTGGGCAAGGGCACGCTTGTCAGGTGTGCCAAAGGCCTGCAGCAAGTTCCCTCTGAGGGATTAAAGGTGGTGGGGTGCTGTCCTGCCCTTCAGGCTGGTTTTGGGGCAGCTCTGCTGAACCCGCGCTGCCCTGTGAGATTGCTGATGAGATGAAGGCTTTGCTGGTGGCTGAAATGGCAAATGGGCGGATTCCCCTCCAGCTGAGTGCTCTGCCTCCAGTCTGGGAATCCCCAATAGGGTTTTTTTTTTTTCCCACTGGTTATTGAACGAAACCGAACGAGATGGGGTGGTGTTGAGGAGGGAATGGGGACAAACCCAGACGCTGGCCTGGTGGCTGGAGCGTTTCTTCCGTGCGGTGGTAAGGCCTCCCTCCTGCCGCAGAGAGGGCACTGTCCCCTCGGCCTCGGCGAGTGCCTCCCTGTCACGGAGCCCGTTCTGGTTTCTGCGGTGACGGAAGCAGGGATGTGATGGATCCTGCGGGCGGGAGCTCGGCATGAGCTGCCAGAAGCAGGCAGGCGTGCCTGATGTCGCAGCTTTTGGCTGTCGGTGAGCTTCCCGTGCGGAAGCCCCGGGGATGTGCCGCAGCTGAGCAGGGATGCGAGGTGTGCTTGCAGCAAGAGCTGAAGGGCTGTGGGGACAACGCCGCGGGCTGGCAGCCACGGCACCGGGCTTGGCGAGCCACTTTTTCCCCAGCCGGCTGGGTGAACTCGCGCTGAGCCGTGTGCTGCTGTGGTCAGTCAGCAATTATCTGAAACTAATTTAATGAAACTTGGAAAAAGACTTGCGAAGTAACACAAAACAAATGTGAAAATGTGAGTTCAAGCAGCAGCTGGGTTAATGCCCACCTCTGGGGGAAAAGGTTATTCTCATCCGAAGAGCTGCTGCCGTGGCTTCATTGCGAGGGGACCAAACTTGCAGCTACAGGGAAAGAATGGCTAATCCTGGGATACTAAATAGGATAAATTAGTTAAAGGCTGATACAGAAATTAAAAGGTAACTGTATGGGGCTGTCTTGCTCAGAGGGTTTCCATCTTCCCTTTGCCTTGAGGTAATGACGTTAGCCTGAACAGATTCCTGCAAGGCTTTCTGCGTTCTGACAACGCACCGGGTCTCAAAACGCCCTCGTGCGCGGCAGCGCCGGGCAGCCGCGGCGTGCCTGCCGTAGCCTGGGAGGGTGACGGCGAGCAAGCGGTTCCTGTCGGCTGCTCTTGCGGCCTGAGGCGGCCCGGTGTGGCGCACGGGTGCAGGCTTGGGGTGGCTGGGGGGCTCTGGCTGGGGCAGGGCAAGCTCTGCTGCAGCTGGAGGATGCTGGCGGGCCTGCCTCTCTGAGAAACGGTTAAAGCCCTGGTTCCTATCTGGAAACTCTTCAGTGTAAAGGTGAGCTTCTACACTAAATAAATAAATAAACCATTTAGTTCCTCTGGTGATTATTTTTTTTTTTTTTCCAGTTTCTGCTGATGTGCAGAGTTGAATCCAATGGGGTGCATCTGTTTGGCTTCAGCGTGACTCTGAAAAATCAGAAAATGCCAATTGCCTTTCTAACCAATTACTGAATTTCTTGTGTTAGGGGGATTCTTAGTGGAGAAGAGTAAGTCTTTTGTTCTTAAGCATTATTTTAACCCATGCTACAAGCAGAAAGATTCTTTTTCAAGAAAGCGAGTAAACCAGTCACCTTTGTCTGCTGCTGGCTGCTCCTGATCCCCAGCAGAGGCCGGGGAGCTGCGGTGCAAAAGCTGGTTTCTCAGCAGCTGATGTGAATCACCGTGAATGCTGCTGGGGAGCTGCAGAGGAGCTGGCAGCACTCGCTTAAGCTCTTGCTTGGGCTCCGCGGACAAGGTTAACTGGGCAGAAGCCTGAAACACAAGGAGTGGATGCGATGCCGGCTTTGTGTTGGAGAGCTTTCAGCTGCTTTTCCTCTGACACTGGGGAGAAATGGGAAGAATCGTGCCAAGGGTTTGCGTTGGAGATGGTAGGTCACTGCGCTTGCCAACGCCTGAACCTGCTAACCAGTCGTGCCTCTTCTTACTATGAAAGATACTTCTCATTTTTGCTCCACGCCCTTTTCGTATACCTCTTAATGACTGACTGTAGCATAAAATTTCAGAAACACAAAATGGGTAAAGATACAAAATAGTGTGGCCAGCAGGAGCAGGGAGGTGATGGTGCCCCTGCGCTGGGCACTGGTGAGGCCGCCCCTCGAATCCTGTGCTCAGCGCTGGGCCCCTCAGCCCAAGGCGGCCATGGAGGGGCTGGAGCGTGGCCAGAGCAGGGCAGCGAGGCTGGGGCAGGGGCTGGAGCCCAAGGCTGGGGAGGAGCGGCTGGGGGAGCTGGGGGGGCTCAGCCTGGAGAAGAGGAGGCTGAGGGGAGCCCTCATCGCTCTCTGCAACTGCCTGAAAGGAGGCTGGAGCCGGGGGGGTCGGTCTCTTCTCCCCAGTAACAAGCGATGGGACGAGAGGGAACGGCCTCAAGCTGCGCCAGGGGAGATTTAGATTAGGTATTAGGAAAAACTTCTTCACCGAAAGGGTGGTCAAGCACTGGCACAGGCTGCCCAGGGCAGGGGCTGAGTCTTCATCCCTGGAGGTATTTAAAGAACGGATAGACGTGGTGCTCGATGACATGGTATAGTGATGGACTTGGCAGTGCTGGGTTAACGGTTGGACTCAATGATCTTAAGGGTCTTTTCCAACCTTAACGATTCTGTGATTCTATTCTATGATTCTAAGTCCGGTAGGGAGCTGTGGATAGCCTTCCCTCTTCCCAGAGCAAAGCTCCTTTCTGATGGCGGGAGGGCTTTGGGGCACCTTCCTTCTCTGCCCTGTGTGGGTGCTGTTGCAGGGCGGTGAATTGTGCTGCTCTAAAGCAGCTGAGGGTCTGCTCCCGAGAGCCAAGCGCCAGAGCCTCTGTGTTATCTGCCTGATGGAAAACAATAACAGTAAAAAACCCCCTCGGTACCAAATAGCTAGGGATAGCAATTGGAAAGCAGCTTCCTACTTGAAAACAAAGCTAAAATATGTTTTTGAATTACTTTGTACACATTAAAATACCTCAATTGTCACCTTGTAATTTTGTAAACGCTTTAAACGTTCTTGCCTTTTTCCTATTCTATTGCTCCCATCTTTTCAGTCTAGCGGGAAGGTGGTGTAGTACAAACTGTAATGCCTTTTTACCTTATTGCCGCCTTAACTAGGCATTTATTGCCCAATATACAATGAAGACTAGGTGCCAAACCCTTGAATTTCCTGAGCTCATCGTGAAAATTGCATTTTGTTTCTTCCTAAAGCTGATGGTTACAGACTCTGAAGTGCACAGATGTGAAGCTCAAACTTATTTGGAAGCAAAATGGTTTATAAAGAGCTGCTGATTCCCCTAAAGAACAGGTAAAATCAAAATACTCTTCAAGGACTTTGCATTAATAGTGAACAACTAATACGTGTTTTCCTGCAGGGAAATAATGTTGCCTATTTGGAGCCAAGTAAAAGATCCTGATGCCTCAGCTTTCAAAGAGATGAACCTCTAATTGCTGAAATAGAGTTTATAGGGGATTTGGACTGTGGAAAAAGCACTAAATTGCATTGGATTATGCACCAGATAAAATCTATGATTGTCAGAGGCTCCGGGAGGAATTTGCAAGGCTTTGGGTAAAACACTGGCTTTTAAACTCATCCTTATGCTATAAGAATGAAGCTGTCTGACATGCTCGGATAGGAAAAAAGTGTAATTCCTTCAGGTGCTGTGGAAGCCTGCGCCTCGTGATGGCCTTTCTGCCTGCAGAGCGGGGCTCTGACTCCCTGAGATCCGCTTTATTGCAGCGGGTGGCTTGTGGGACCGGGCCGGGGGGGATCCTCAGGCTCTTTTCCTACTCGGTGCGTCTGGAGGTGAGTGCCCGGCCCAGCCAGGCGGATCCCCGTGGCTCAGGATCCGGCTCCTTGCCCTTCCCCAAGCCCCTGCCATGGGGTTCAGTTCTCCAGCTGTGGAATTGGGATAACACTTTCTGCACCCTGAGATGTGTGGAAGCAGGGACAGCAGCTTTTCCGGGGATGTCCATATTCCTAATATTGACATTACTGAATTCCTACAAGGAGGAAGCTCCACCTGGGGTGGCTTGGAGGCTGCTCTCGCACGTGTCAGCTGCAGGCGATGCTCGGAGCGGAGTACGCTGAGCTTAAAGCTGTCTATTGCTCCAGCCCCAAGCTGAGGGAAAGGGACCTGGGCAGTTTGTGAAGAAACAGGGTGTTTGGTCGTGGTTGCTTGGAGTGGGCGCAGGGTGGGAGCTGTTACTCCACATGCAGCTTTCTGAGTGCCCCGGGCTCTTGTGTCTGCCCGACATCGGGTCAACCGTAGAATCATGGAATCGTTAAGGTTGGAAAGGACCTCTGAGATCATCAAGCCCAACCTGTTAACCTCACTGCCTGGTCCACCTCTAAACCCTGCCCCTAAGCACCACATCCACACGGTTTTTGAACACTTGCAGGGACTGTGATTGCACCACTGCCCTGGGCAGCCTGTTCCAATGCCTGACCACTCTCTCTGTGAAGAAATTTTTCCTAATATCCAACCTAAACCTGCCCTGGCGCAGCTTGAGGCCGTTCCCTCTCGTCCCATCGCTTGTTACTGGGGAGAAGAGACCGACCCCCCCGGCTCCAGCCTCCTTTCAGGCAGTTGCAGAGAGCGATGAGGGCTCCCCTCAGCCTCCTCTTCTCCAGGCTGAGCACCCCCAGCTCCCCCAGCCGCTCCTCCCCAGCCTTGGGCTCCAGCCCCTGCCCCAGCCTCGCTGCCCTTCTTTGGACCAGGAGAGGTGCAGGGGGGTGTCTGGTCCAGGCGCAGGATGAGGTCCAATTACTGCCCATGTGAAGGTGCTGTGGACATGTTCCTCTGTGGTATGCCCGCGGGTCACCCCACGCCAGCTCTGCAGATCACTGGTGATGGCACTTGGTGATGCTCTGGTGTAACGCTGGGCAGGCTTTCTCCAAGAGCGACTCTGGGCAGGGTCTTACCCAGACTCTCCATCCACCCACCCCGCGGTCTGTGCCGGGGAGAGGCTTGCGGCAGAGTACAGATTTCCAGCTCCAAAGCTATGGGGGTTTCTGCCGTCCCCGGACACAGGCGGCTTCAGCGTGCAGGGCCGAGTGGTGTGTGCAAGAAAACCCAGTGTAGCAGTCTGTGTCTGAGCATAGAAGCTAGATGGCACAGTCTGCCCGTAGTTTTGCCGCCGTCGTGAGGTCTTGGGCGAGACGCAGTCCTGCAGCGTGGTGTGCCTGCGCAGCTGTATCCAGAAATACGTGGCTTTTCTCCATAAGTTGTAGCAGGCAGGGAGTGCGGTTTGTCCTGCCGGTGCCCCGTGCTTGCTTGCTTTCAAGAAATCTCTGTGCTTTGGATCCTTGTTACTGCACCAGTGCTGGACAGCAGGACTGGGGAGCAGCCCACAGCTCTGCCCTTCTCCTCGCTCCTGCTGGGTCCGGTGTGACCGCGGTGGTGTCAGAGGCGTGACATCAGAACCAAAGTTCCAGTTCTTGCCTTTCCTTTCCTTCTCTTTGTGTTTTTTTTCTTTCTTTTTTCTTTCTTTTTTTTTCTTTTTCTTTTTTCTTTTTCTTTTTTCTTTTTCTTTTTCTTTTTCTTTTTTCTTTTTTTTTTTTTTTCTTTTTCTTTTTCTTTTTTCTTTTTTCTTTTTCTTTTTTTCTTTTTTATTTTTTCTTTTTTTCTTTTTTCTTTTTTCTTTCTCCTTTTCTCCTTTTTTCCTTTTCTTTTTTTCTTTTTTCTTCCTTCCTTTTTTCCTTTTTCCTTTTTTCTGTTTTTCCTTTTTTCCTTTTTCTTTTTTTTCTTTTCAGCTTTGGGCTTAGCTTCACTGCCAGCCTCACGCTCTGGTCCTGCACATTCTGTCATTTTGGAGAGAAAGCTTAAAAAGATACGCAAAACAAGAAAATGCTGTTTATCCCCGGTCAGGTCATCCCTGATTTTCTCCAGCTTAATGCTGAGCTCATCTACTTCTTTCCAAGATTGTGCAGAGCTGTTGCCATCCAGGCTGGCACCACAAATACTCCTGAACTTGAGGGCATTTATTCATAAATATATTTTGGAAAAGCCTAACTTGCATCTGTGCGTCACTTCATGTGGCTAAAAGCTATGCTGAGTGCCAGGACGATGCGCTCTGCTTGGGGGGGAGCATCGCTCCCGTGCCTGCATCCAGCCGTAGCCCTGTGGGCACCGAAGCCACGGCGGATTTTGGTAAGACACGCAGATTTCTCACCCCTGATTTCTGCAGGCGGCCAGCACCGAGCAGGCTGGCCCCGCAGCAATTCTCACATATCGTGGGCTCCCCGTTTATGGTTTTGTTTGCTCCTTTGGCACAGTCCTCTGCTAAACCGGCCCCAGCCCAGCGCCTGGACGAGCCCCCCGGGCACGGGGGTGCAGCACCCACCGCGCTGCCCGTGCGGCCATGCTTCTGCTCCGGGCGTTTAAGAACGCGGTGAGATGAACATCTAGAAAAGCCCAGGCAGATGGGATTTGGCCGGCTGTGTAGTGAGCAGAAGTGCTTCTAAATAAAACATTTTCAAAGACTGGCATTAGGCATCAGTGGCTCTCTAATTCGCGCTGCTTGTTGGGAGCGTGTGTTCATCACAGACAATGTTTATTTATGGCATGTAAAATCTATTTCAATCAAATAATTTCCATAACTGAATATTTATGCCAACATGCACTGAATGCTCCTTGACTAAACTGAAAACCATTTATTCAGTTAAAAATGTTTACTTGCTTAGTGTTAAAACTGCTTTAAACAAACTTAAAAATCAAATTGATGTCTTCCCCGTTAGCGGGATTTCCACTGTATTCTAGACATCAGCTTGCTGAGCGAGGTATAATATTTTATTATAATTTCAGCTCAAATAGCCTCTGTATATTTATACCTTCTAATGGCACTGATGCTCAGAGCGCTGACTAGACCTGCAACAGAGCTGCTGCCGTTCTCCAACGTCTTCGTCTTATGAGGGCAGATCAGTTGGAACAGCATTTTATCGCACCAAATGCTCAGCGTTAAGTCTTAAATAATATTGTGCTGAGTTACCTCCAGGTCGCTGCCTCGTTGTTGACAGCGGAGTCCAGGAGAGTCTCGTCATTAAGATGAGTCCGGAAGCGTGAGAATTTGGAAAATGTATTTGTGCCTCGAGGGAGCACGTTGTATTTGCAGCCTGTGAAGCAGACGATTTTATACGCCTCGGAGGGAAAGCTGCACGTTTTCCACGCGTGCTTCCCGTGGGACAGGCGGCACCGGGGTCAATAGGTGAGGCGCAGCCACCGCGGCACACTGTGCCATTAATCGCACGGTGGCTGGAAATTGCCCAGAGGCAGAGCATCGCCCTGCGCTCGCCTGTGTGTGTGTGTGCCCCTGCCTGTGATTTTCCAGGTGAGCGCTTGTCAGGCTGTGAAGCCCTTGCTGGGACCTGCTGGGGGCTGTTTTGGGATATGCACCATGTTGCTCCTTGCTTTTTTGAGCAGCAGGGGAGGTAGGTGGTGGCAGGGATCGAAATCAGGCCTGCTGCGTTTGCAGAGGAGTTGCATCCGGCTCAGGCCTGTGATTTTGAGAAAAAAGAAGTTAAAACCAAAAAAAGTCTTTGAGGGGGGTAGAAAGGGGAGCTGAAATACTGAGGGGTGCAGGGGTGATCACCTGGGCTCTGTCACGGGGAAAAATAACTTGGGCCACTTCCCCGCCAGGATGAGGGGTCCCGCAGGGACGGGGGATGGAGCGGTGCCAGCTCAGCCCAGCACGCATCCCAGAGCTGCTGGGATGGAGGCAGTGGCCACCTTGGGCCATCAGCCACCGCTGCCTGCCCGGGGAGTCCTGCCTGTCCTGCCTGTCCCACCCCAGCCGGGGGTCCCCAGGACACGGCCACCGCGGGCTGGTGACGGGCTCTGCACAGAGAGGGGCTGAAAGCCAAATGCCGACACCCACGCTGCGGAGCAGGACTGAGCGATTTAATTACTTGTAGGGTACAAAATGAGTTATTCCTTATCTTGCATCACTTGAGAGGCTGAAGCTGCCCGTCCTCTCCCTCTGTGCAGCTTCAGCTGCCCGCCTTTATCCCGCAGCCGTGTCAAGTCGCCGCCTTCGCAGCCTGTGGATTTTTTATCATTTTCTTCTGGTGCCAGATCGAAAGAGGCTTGTCGGGCGGTGATGGTGGCTTAAAGTTAATATTTCATCAGAGTAAAGGCACGTGGGAGCGAGGGGCCCTTTTTGCTGCAGTGACATCTCGTGCTTGCGTTGGATAAAACAACTCTGCACCCGCTGGTGTGGTGCTTCCCCCGGGCCCTCTGCCAGGAGGGGCTCACGGGTGAGCTCTGCAAGGGGAAATCGGTGCCAAAGCCGGCGGTTTCTTGGATGTGATCTGACAAAGAGCAAAGCTGAAGTCCTGCCTCCGGTTAAAACTTGGTGCTTTGCAGGGGGGGCTTTGCTTATTCAGCACGGTCTCCTTGCTGTGCTCTTCTCCATCCTCCTCCTCCCGTGCCTGCAGTAACTGCAGAATTGGGATTTTGTACAGAAAACGTGAGAATTTTAACTAGGATTTCACATATGCTGCAGAAATCCCCTCCTAACCAAACACCTGGGATCCTAACATGTCTGCAGTGCCTTCTGATGGCTTAATTACTTTTTGCTTCTCCGTTAACTCCCCTGCAATGATGGGAAAAATGTTACCTTGCTCAGAACAGCAGGTGAAACCCAGCAGCCAGCCTCTGCCTGGGGGCTTAGCTTTGCTCAGGACCACTTTGTGCTTCCCTGATTTTCTTGAAGATCTAGGAACACAGATATATACCTTTTTGTGTGCATGCAGGCATTGTTTATCACCACTTTGCGTACACCCTGGGTAAGCACTATACAAACCCTGGCAAATAGATGGTCTGTGGCTTAGAAGAGCAGAAAATCCTCTGGAGTTACGCCCTGAGTTTATGGCATCGTCTGCGACACCGGTGTGCTCACACGAGCCGTAAAACTTGGTTATGTTTCCCCTGCTCTTTCCCGGTGTTTGATGTAAGGTGTCACGGCGGCCGGTGGCACAAAATCGATGCCCAGCTGGGCTGTCCCAGGTGCTCGTCCCAGCATGCGGCAGGGCTGCGGCCAGGGGCTCGGGGCTGTGCGGGGCTCATGGGATCTGGGCTACACCAGATGGCTAGCCCTTCTAAAGGCTTTGGGGACAAAGTGGGTCCCACAAGTTGATATTCTCAGGCAAAACATTTTCAGATCCAACTGTCTGTCACTCATAGATCTCATGATGAATTTTGCAGGGATATGGGGCATTTCCACAGTTTTGGGAGCATTTGGGTTGGACTTGAATGATCATGAGCAGATGCTGACGTTCCCCCTGTGCGAGGTGATACGTGAACTTACGGCTAATCAATGTTTCCTCGGACACAAGCAGATTTATTAGCAGGAAGGGAGGTGATATTTTAGGATCACCCACACCCAGAAATGCGTCCCTCCCCTTTTAGCTAAAACGGAGCGGTGCGGGGCACATTAAATGGTGATTAGTAGGCATAAAGCAGTGATAAATGCAATAAAGCACATTATTATTATCTGGAGCTGAATGGGGAGTTTTTTAATATATATGTGAGCACACCGCAGGCAGGACTTTGCAGGGGAGAAGCGAGGGAGGGGATGGAGAGCAGGGTGAGGTGCTGCACCCGTCAGTGACTGAGCCGGTCCTGAATGGACCTTGTTGCACTCAGCGCTTGCAGGGTCTGGTCCCTGCATGATGGCCGTGCCTCCTTCTGCCGGTAACGCCAATTACAGGAGCTAATGAAGAGGGGGGAGTTGGTCACCGCTTGCTTTTATTCCTCAAATGTCAGTGCTCCCAAAGCATATTCTGGCATTTAAAACAAATGACTGCAGAGGAGTCTTACTGGCACGGGGTTTTATGTGGCTCACAAAGTCCCATCTGCGGCCGGGCGGCTGGTCCTGTATGCCCCTCCTGCCGTGGCAAAAAACAGAGGGATTTGTTTTAAGCGGACTTGGGATGTGGGATCCTCGTGGGGATGGTGCAAAAATGGACCATGACTCATACGAACCTTAAGGCATTTTCTGCTGGGTTGCTTGTCCCTGGCGAGAGGCTCAGACTTCGTTCTCAGATGATGGTTAAACCCCTTGTATTTCTCTGAAGGCAGACTGAAATGTGGCTGCTAGGTGAGTTTGCAATGTTTTTCCTTTCAGCCACCCAGACAGTGTCCTCTCTGGAGGAGCCTCAGCAGACTTTCCCTCTGGCTGCGCCTTTTGCTGTCCCTGTGCTGGCGGGACTTTCCCTCCCTGGCGGACAACTGGAAGATGCAATGGTTTTGCTGGTGCTTTGGGTCTTTTCCCACCTGCAGAAACCTTATCCAGCACCATGATCCAGGTGCTTCAAGGAAACCTCCCGTCTCAGTTTGCTTTTGGGTCCCTCCGGAGCACGCTGCATTTCGGTGGCCCCTGGCACAGCTGCTGCAGCCGGGCTATAAACCAGATGGCTGGATGGATATGGGCTTAAAAACTGAAATTAGCACCTTGCTCTGTCCCCCAGCCCCCTTGGGATATTTTGGGGCCAGCCCCAGTCCTCAGCTGAGGTCCTCCATCCATCCCTGCCTGCCCTAGAACTTGGCCATGGTCCCTGCTGCACCCACACCAACCCTGATATGTCTTTGCAATTGGATATTTATACCTTTGATAGTTATATCTTTGCAACCAAGGGGAAAAGATACTTTAAGTGAGCAGTCTTGTTTGCAGAGAGGCTGTCCCAGAAGTTCCAGGGGGGTGGGTGGAAGGGATGGAGCAATGCCCCCCTCCCCGGAGGGCTGGCTAAGGCTGTGGATGTCTGTCTTGCAACACAAAAAAATTACCTTTTCTGGCTTGAGAACTGATCAAAGTGTTGGCTGAAAACTCAGTTTTGGGGGTAAGGAATGGAGAATTGACAAATAACCCTTGAATCTTTTATTACAGAGCAGCATCATTTCATCTTATCCCTGCCAGTGCCATATTTCAAAATACATATCAAAAAGATGATGTGTCTCTCCCACTTGCAGTTTTCCATCTTAAAGGGTGTCCCCTCTCCTGCTGGGTCTGAAAGCCCCGCAGAGCACTTTTATAGCATGGCCGCACTTGGGGTTTCCCATTTGCTTTCCCCCTTTACCAGTGACAGTGCCCTGGATTGCACTGTGAAGACCAGACTCCCAGAGCCTGTGCCTTGGGCTGGGGTGACAGAAAAGGGAATAAAAGACAGAAAACGTAAAAGGAAACATTATTTCTTTGGTGTTTTTCTCCCAGAGGGCTGAGTGTGATTGGGAAGGGAAGGGGTTTGAGCATCAAGAAGGCACAAAATGGGCTGGTTTGGGGCTCTGAAATGGGACCCTGAGCTGCGACACATGGCTTTTGAGGACCTAAACTGGCTGGTGTCTAAAGCTGAGACATCTTTTTTATATATATGTGAGCACATGCGTGTGTATGTATTTTTCCTCCGCCTCTCCTCTAGGCAGGTGCTAAGGATGTGATGACAGCAAAATCTCTGGTGGCAGCGGCTGGGGTGACCCTCTGGGTGAGGAGCAAAGTGGTTGCTCCCAGCCTCTTTGGCATGGATAGAGCTGTTCAAAAGTGTACTGTCTGCAGGAGGTAACTTTTAATTACTTCAAAATAAACACATTTTTCTGGCTTTTTTTGCTTCAGTGAGTGGATTTCTTCTCTGCAGAGGGATGAAGCAAACCCAGTAAATAATGCTCTGCGGCGGCCGTAGCTGGATGGCTGCAACTGGAAAGGTCTCGGCGCGTCTGGAGGGAATGGAATAGATTGATTTATGATTTTAACAAGCATGGCTAGGTAGGGAATCATGCCTATATGGTTTTAAAGTCACGAAGAGATATTAATCAAAATTAGGGATGCTCTAAGAAGGTATCTGAGCCAGTGGTCCAGTTCCCGGCTAATTGATTACACAACTAAAGCATAGTTGTCCCTACAGAGACAGCCAAAGGACAGCTTGGATGGGGGTCTCGGGGTTTAATACCAGATGGGGAAGCAGAGGGCTGGAACAAAGGGCGTAATGAGGAATAATAGGAACCGGTTAGAGGGACTGCGCACTTGTCCCCATTGATTAGGCTGCATGTGAAGGGAGAAAATGATTAATAGAAACACATAAATGAGAAGCAGCAGTGACATTTCCAAAGCTGCAGCCCGAAATGACATGCTGCCAAAGGTCAGAGCTGCCTGGGCAGGTAGTGAACATTGGTACCAGAAAAGTGGTGGATTTTGGGCAAAAGCCCGTCCCTGTGCCTCCGGGACCAGCCCAGCCAGGGCAGTCGTGCGGTCCCACCAGGCTGCTTCCTCGCCTTACTCCTGCATTAACTGTCGTTGTGATGGAAAATTCCTTAAAATGGCCGTGTGGGGTGGTGTCGGTGGGGCTGCCTCCCACCCGGCTGATGCTCCCCCAGGAGTTTTCCAAACCCTGCTTTCTGCTTGTCTGCACAAGGTGGTTGTGTTGTAGGGTGAAGATCAGGCTCAAAACCTTTTCTTTTAGGGGGAAATTACATCTGCACTTCTCTGCCTTGCCTCTGGCCGGGATGTATGCCATGCTTTGCCCAGTGTGGTTTGACATTGCATTGCCCTTGGGCTTCACGACACAAGGCATCTCTGGACATTTCCCTGTGGCCTGGGAGGTACATGCACAAAGCAGCGATGCCAAATTAACCTCCTTCCATGGCCTGAACTCTTGCAATGGGGCAGATATGCCGGGAGGTCTTATTGCAAATTTCCACATCTTTTGGACCCACTGAAAGGAGATGGGTACAGATTAGTTGAACTCCAGTGAAGCCTCCAAATTTCTCCAGGCAGGCTCAGACATTAACAGTTTCTGTCGCCTCAGGCTTGGAAGAGTCATATTGGTGATCTCACAGGATTAGCTGCAGAGATCTGGGGATTTAAGAAGTTTCCAAAAGATATATAGGCTTGAGTGCTCATCCAAACCAAGCAAAACCCCTGGTAGTAAAATTTATTTGCACTTCATATTTAACATGATGGCTACCCAGGACTCTAGGCTCCTGCACATAATGAGTTTTGCAATTAAATTAAATCTTAGCTGCACTGAAACCATGTTTCCTACTGGGAATTTGGCCAGCCACCCGTGCCCTTCCTCAAGGGGCCCCAAACCCAGTGCCTGCAGCTGGATCCAAGGATCTCCATGCAACGCTACGGGCTGGGGGAGGAGTGGCTGGAGAGCTGCCTGGTGGAAAAGGACCTGGGGGTGGTGGTTGACAGCTGCCTGAACATGAGCCAGCAGTGTGCCCAGGTGGCCAAGAGGGCCAATGGCATCCTGGCCTGTATCAAGAATAGCGTGGCCAGCAGGACCAGGGAGGTGATGGTGCCCCTGTGCTGGGCACTGGTGAGGCCGCCCCTCGAATCCTGTGCTCAGTGCTGGGCCCCTCACCCCAAGGCGGCCATGGAGGGGCTGGAGCGTGGCCAGAGCAGGGCAGCGAGGCTGGGGCAGGGGCTGGAGCCCAAGGCTGGGGAGGAGCGGCTGGGGGAGCTGGGGGTGCTCAGCCTGGAGAAGAGGAGGCTGAGGGGAGCCCTCATCGCTCTCTGCAACTGCCTGAAAGGAGGCTGGAGCCAGGGGGGTCGGTCTCTTCTCCCCAGTAACAAGCGATGGGACGAGAGGGAACGGCCTCAAGCTGCGCCAGGGCAGGTTTAGGTTGGACATTAGGAAAAACTTCACTGAAAGGGTGGTCAGGCATTGGAACAGGCTGCCCAGGGAGGTGGTTGAGTCTCCATCCCTGGAGGTATTTAAAGGATGGGTAGACGTGGTGCTCGAGGACATGGTATAGTGATGGACTTGGCAGTGATAGGTTAACGGTTGGACTCGATGATCTTAAGGGTCTTTTCCAACCTTAACGATTCTGTGATTCTATGACTTTGGTGGCTTTTCTTTGGGGTGGCGTGCTGGCAGCTGTGGCAAGGGTCCTGCCCAAATCTGACCTGCGTCCTGTGTAAAATTCTCCCAGATGCAGGGTCTGAGAGTGAGATGCTCCTGTCTTGCAAGGACGCTTGTCCTAGGCTCTGCTCCCATCGGGTTTTTGCAGTGATATCAGCTGAATGGTGGACATCTCTCTGAATCTATGGGATGAATGGAGAGTGCTCAGAAACAGGGGTTGAAGGACAGCTGGAAATGCTTGCTTTCTGCCATTTCTGAGAAGGTCACAGGTGCAAGGCGATAGGGGTGCTCCTTGAGGTAGGTCATCACTGCTTTTGCACATGCAAGCTAAGGAACTGTGAGTACAAGTGAAAAGCTGGGTGCTTAAACACCAGCTTGATGAGACTTGCTGCTTTGCAGGCACTGAGCTCCTGCAGGTACATTTGCAGCCTCCCTGGTTGTTTGCAATGGTTTTATTCCTCATACAGCACCGCGTAGAGTCATCTGTGCCTGATCCCTCCCAGCTGTAAACAGGACAATATCTATCAGTGATTTGTCCTGCCTTTTCCTATTTTGGACCTTACTCTATTGCATACAGAGACATGGCTCTGTTCGGTGGGTCTGGTGATTTTGCCTCTCAAAAGCAGTGTTCTCACTGACTTTGAAATGCTCTCCCCCCTTCTCCCTTCCACTTCAGTCACAGCTGAGGCATAACTCAATGAGATCAATAGTTACGGTCATGAAAATTAAAGAAGGATGGATTCTCTGTGTGCATCACAGAGAGAAATGCTGCATTCGCTCTATTTCCTGCAGCTCAGCTTCCAGCCCAGGTGTCCATCTTCCCGAAGAGATAATACCGCGTACTTCAGCCTTTCTCTGCAAGAAAGCTGCTCTGACACCGGCTCCATCAAAGCCGATGGCATTCTGATCTGGTAAATTTATCGGTCCCCAAATGAGCTGCAGCACCCATCCTCATGCACCTTTCTTCTCTGTCTGTTGGATAATGCAGAAAACCAGGTATGCTCCAGCAGCACCCTCCCCTGAACAAACCCTCCTGCCAAACCCCTGTCCTCTGTCTGCATTTAGCTCCTGATTACGGGGCCATCTGACCGTGCCGTGTGCGGGAGCAGCAGCTCTCCGGGTGCAACCAGCGCCTGTTTGTCCCCAGGCGGGGTGGTGGATCGGTGGTGTACAGCCTTCTGCACACTGTGAAATTCAGCCCCGAGCCAGAGCTGGAGCTGCAGCCAGAGTACATAAATCTGCAAAACACTTCATCGGCCGGTGTCTGGTACCAGGGTCTCGAGCTGCCTCTCCCTGTGGAGGACGAGCTTACCTGCAGAAGCATCCAGCTCAGCAGGTGGCTAATTACCACCATTACAACTTTATATGCAGTTTGCTCAGGGGTAAGTTCTTGTCAGGGCATGAGAAATACAGTTTTGAAACAAAACTCATTTTAAAGCATCTATAACTTTTCTGAGCAAGGGCACAAGAGGGAGATAGGAATCATTTGGGAGCCAAGAGAGGGATGGATGGTGACCACCTCAGGATCAGTCCAAGACTGATGCAGCCAGGACGTGCAGGGGTGAGCCACCGCTTGCTGCAGTCCTATCACTCTGCTTGGTGCAAAGTACTGAATACCAAGAGATGACCAGGTACCTGAGCATGGGGGCTGGTTTGATACCTGCAGCCCCTCATTCTCATGCTCTCCTTACTCCTGAAGGCGTTACTCACCTGCCAAAGGCACTGGAGTAATTCTCCTTGTTAGAATAAATTATGAGGATCACTGCCAGCTGCTCGGTTAATGCTAAAATCACAGGGAGAGGAGACTGGCCACTTTGGTCCTCACTGACCTTGAAAACCAAGCTGGCGAATGCAACCTTCCATTTCTTATTGCTCTCCAGGATTAGCGGGATGAGGTCAGCCTGTAGCACTAATTCACTTTGCTCTTAACTCATTTCATTACATTATAGGAGAGCATCGCACTCGGCAAGTGTAATCTTCAATGTTATTCTCCTCTTGTCTTTGCTTTTGTCATAAATTAAATAAGCTACTGTCATTTTCCAACTATAAAGATTGATTTTTTTTTTGAACTATACCGAGGCAAGTGATGATAATTTATACTTCTTAAGGTTGTCCACCTAGTTATCTCTCTGGCTGGTTATTTTGTTGGACCTGGAGCTGGCTGCTTTTTCCTTTTCCCATGCTCTCAGGTGTCAGGCTCTTGGAGAAGAGATGTTAAGTCTTCATATTGCCTGCTGTGAGAAGCACACACAGACCCGAGATGGACACTCGGCTCCTGTGAATACCAAAACGAGAGCTCATGCGCTGTCCCTTCCAGGGAGATGCCAAGGTTTGCTTGTGTGTGGTGCTGGTGTATGTCTGTGTTGGCTGCATGGTTGGGCTATCTCATCCCCGTCATGAGCAAAGAGAACACAACATAGCTCATTGCCCAAAATGCAGCGTCCAAAATACCCCAAGCTGGGCAGAAGCCATCTCCCAAACTAAATGTTGAAGTTGGGTATGTGTGACGCACAGATTCCCTGGCAGAATTTGAAGCATGATAATAATCCAAAGGACATGCCTCGGACTTAAACCAGAGTGAGGTGGCCCCAGGGCTGTGATCTTTTGGCCAAGGTAACTAGCACTGTGTTAGAGTGGTGGCCATGAACTTGCATTGCTGATCATCTGTGACAAATCACATGCCATTAAGGTTTTTTCTTCTTTCTGAACAAGCAGTAGCTTCAGTTCTCTTCCTATCATGTTATAGATAACCCATACAGCTGATGGACACGTGCTGGTTCAGGAGTTGCTCTGTCTTAGTGTGTTGGGGAAACACAATTAACAGACCATCTCACGTCCAGTGGATGCAAACCCCCATCGGGCAGGATGTCAGCTGAGAAATACAAGAACTGCAAGTGATTAGAAGCTGGAATTTTTTCTTTTCATAGGTATAATAGAAGGTGGAATAAGTGATTGGAAAAGCGGAGCTTCTAGACTTGGCCTAGCTGAAAGGGGAGGGTGACTTGGCTTAATGAAGATGAAAAGCCAATTGGCTGAAAGTCACTGTGGAATGAAGAAAAGATGAGCCCAAACTAAAAATGATGTATTTCCAGGAGACAAAGCACAGTGGCTGTGGGGAATGGCAGGTGGGACCTGCTGGGGAAGGTGCTAAGGAATATGGGCAACACCTCAAAGAAATCTTCATTGGTCTTAGTCAAAAAAGAGGCATGTGTGAAGCAGACAATAAGCCTGATTACTAAAAATCGGCAGAAAAGAATGATGAAAACAAATGTTGACAAAATTTGAAAAGCTGAAACACAATCCAAGGGACGCCAGGGGAAGTGGTCACCAGGTGCCCTGGAAGTAACAAGGGCTGAGGGTGGCCCCACCATGCTGGCATCAGCCTGGGAGGTGCAGGGAAACCAGATTGGACAATTAACGTGGAACTAAACCACCTAAAAAAATGGTCTGAGAAAACCAGAATGGCTGTCAGTGAGGGAAGCACCTGGGTTTACCATCCAGCAGGAGCAATCAGCAGCAGAAATGCCGGGTGGGGAAGGCCCAGGGAGCAGAGCTGGGGAAGAGGGCTGGGGCTGAGTCCCCTAATGGGTAGGGGTCGCCTGTGCCAGGCTCCTGTGGAAGACCCACATGTTGTACTGGGTGTAGAAACAGGAATTAAGTCTTTAAGTTTGCTCAGCGGTGCTGGTTTTATTCATGCATTTGAAAGGAAAGAAGGAAGGAAGGAGCGAGCGAGCGAGCGCCTGGGGTAGATGGCCGGGGAGACTGTGACTTCTTCATCATAGCAGGTTTTTAAGACAGATCAGACAAGGATCTCATGGGAATGACTCGAAGAAACTGATTGCGGCCGGGGAAGTGGATGAGCTCAGTAACTTCTTGATCACCTTCAGCCTCTAGTTTTTTTTCAACATTTATAGCATAACGCTGTTCACAAGGCTGAAATCCCCTACCTCCTGCACTCAGTTAATTTCCCAACAATGCTTTAGAGCATCACGTTAAGGCATCGTAAAGACGTGCTTTTAGAAACAATTATTTGATCGCTCCGCCAACGCCTCGTTGCAGCCGTCCTAATGAACAATGAAACTTTATTGTGTTTAGAGATGTAATACGTGGTACCGGCAGCCGCCGTTGCCGGGCTGGGAGATGGAAAAAGCACATCAGCATCTCAGCACGAGGTTCTCCTTGTCATGAAGCCTGTCCTCCGATCTGGGGTGTGCAAATTGCATTTTAACAGATATAACCTACAGAAAAAATATTATCAACAAAGGGAAAGAAGATTAGCTGCTTGCCTGGAGGCAACGTTTGAAGATTTTACAGATATGGCTGTACCTGCTACAGCCGGCACTCCAGTTACAGCAGGTACAGCAGGGAGATGCAGCTCATGATATACCAAATAAAATGGCACCGTTTTTCATTATACCTTGGTTGTAGTGCACTTTTTTTAAGGTGGTCCATCTGTGAGCTGGATGTTTCTGGAACCAAAGCTGTTTTCAGTGCTCACTGAGGACTCGTTTACCTCTATTTTTGTTCAAAGTTCTTTGGCAGAAGAAAAATCACTCCTTTCCTGCACAGCTGATGTATTGGGGCTGCTTCCAAGTGTGGCTGTGAGCTGGCATTAAACTTGCCGTGCTTTGGGGTTGGCTTTGGATCTGAACCCTCAAAAGTCAGAAGTGGGTGATGTATTTCATGTGGGTATGCTTTTGACTGGCTTAACACTGGTGCTATCAACCATCAGAGACCAGAAGGGGCTTTGCCAGTGATCATGCCTTTCTTTTCAGCTGGTTTAGGACAGGAATAATTTTATTTTCTAGCGCAAAAGGTGTAAAAGTATGAATGTCAGAGCAGAGCTTTGGCCAGTGTATTACAGCCACCTGGGGCCTATGCTGGTTCTGCAAGACCAGCGATTTCCACGCAAAACCAAAAAGAACTGTTCATGTGAAAATTTGGAAGCTCAAAACCATGAGTTCATTGCAAACACACACACGTTCATGATGATCCTGGGTGTTTCAGCCCCATTTGAGATGTGTGTGCAGGGCAGTGTGTGTGTGTGTGGGACGGCACTTTGGGGTGCCTCTCTGTCCTCCCAGGTCTGGGAGCCGACTGCAAGGACAGACGTTTGCTCTCTCTTTAGTAGGTTGGACTGTGTTTTCTAGCTTGGATTCCTAGGAAAATGAAACAAATGCAATTGCTGAGTTTTTACTTAATTCTCTAACTTGCTGGCTGATTCCTATCCTATTTGACAGAAGAGTGGATCTCATCAGAAGTATTAAATTTCCACATTTTATGAGGACAGCTGGCTGAGCAGAGGAGAGAGACCTTTTAATAACACTCGTCTGCGGCAAAGGATGAAGTGTGTGCAAAGCCCTTATTAGACAGAGAAACTGCACAGAAGAGCAAGGGCCACCACGAACTGTGAAAATACTAGGTTTTTAATGTTTTGCAACACAAAGCTATGCAAGGCATGAGCTCAGCCAACGCTGACAAAAAATGGCAGCAGTCAAATAGGGAAACTTCTCCTCCTCAAGGCTCTTTGGGGATGGACATCTCCGACCAGGCGCCGGCGCTCTCCCACGCTCATGCCTGCAGGAATCACCTCTGGGATTAGTGGAAACCTGGTTGTTTGACTTCATGGGTTTTTGGTGATAAACAGCCTGGTAGGGTCTCCTCCACGTTGTGTGCATCGCTGTCAATTAATGGAGCCCTTTGCTCTCCACAGAGCCTGGGGTGCTCCATTTCATGCGTCTCCCATATCTAAAAGCCCTGTTATTACAGATGTCCTGCTAGGATATAGCTTGCAAGATTTGTACGTGGCCCGTTACAGCTTCAGCAGCTGCTCTGGACAAGAGTGGGAGCAGCAATACATCCCTTCAATGAACCTAGCCTGCGTCCCCAGCGTGAGAGCAGTTTTGATCTTGACTTTGTCTTCTTGTGCTTTGTTGTATTTAGAGCTGGCTGCTTTTCTGTCATTATTTTGCTATTTTCTTGGAGGGCAGCCATTTCAGCTAAATGCCAGCTAGCTGCTGCCAGCGCAGGAATATCCAACAATTTGCTTTTAAATAGCTCTCTCTTAAAAGTTAGTGGCCAGCAGACAGATGCGGATGATTGTTGTGGTTATTCAGCACTGGTTTGACGATTCGACGCTGGTGTTTGAAGGGGTCTAATTCAACTACAACTGCAGAAAGAGAGTTTCTTTCTTTCTTTCTTTCTTTTAAAGCCCCCTTCTCCCCCAGACACAAACTCCCCACAAGTGCCTGTTATGTTTCCAGCAGGAGCCCTGCAATGCTGTGTTCGCTGGGAGCTGGTGTCTGGGCAGCAATTTGAGCTAGTTAATGTAAAACTGCTTTTCACAGCCTCCTGAAAGAGTTACTCTGGGATATAAATTCATGGGAAGTACAAAGTGGTGGGAGAGCGGGGAAAGGCAAGGGAGCACCTTGGGAGCGTTCTGCTGGAGGCAGCCTTGGGGCAGCAGGAGCAAGAATGGGATCTGAAAGAAAAACGGTAATTTTTGCATATTACTGGGTCTGAGAGATGATTATTTCTCATTTTCTGCTTGGCAGCTTGGAAATCTCCCGAGCTGTGCTTGAAGCTGGTACCAGGGAACACAAAACCAGCCCAAAACGGCGCTGTGGGTGGTTTAACAGCTCCGGGCTACTAAAGCCATGGGAAACCTGGCATCAACTAGCACGTTACAGCGTCCCCAGGAGAGGGTCCCTCCAGCAAACACGAGCGATGCGGTGCCAGCTTGGGCGCAGCTCCCCGGGCTGGAGCAGGGGGGCACAGGGATGCAGCGAGCGATGCAAAACCTCCCAGTTCATAATCCACACTGCAGAGCTGTTCTCCTGTCCTGCACTGGATGAATCGGACCTGGAGGATGGATTTTGGCAGAAGGGGTTTTGGCACGTCTGATAGCACTGTCACAGTGTTACGCTGGGTGACATGATGCCAGCAAAGGGGACTACAAGCTCCAGAAGAAATAAGGAAAATGGGCGTATTTAAGGATGCTAAACCCTTGAGTTTGTCACCCTCTTGTCCTGCTTCCAGGGAAGGGGGGGAGTGCTGGCATCAGGAAGGGCTGTGGCTGCAGCCCTGCGCTGATGTAGAAGATTTTTTGATCTTGCAAAGCCAGCTTTTTCAACAATAACGCAGCAGAATTACCTGCTTAGCCCCGGGTGATTGATGGATTGACAAACCGGCCTTTTATGTCCACAGCCTATTTTGAAAGGAATATTAAAGCTGCAACATCCATAAAACACGGGGTCTGCAGCTGCAGGAGGAGTCAGAGTGGGAGCGACTGCGATTCTGCTTTATTTCTTCCCAAGAGCCGCTCATGGAGGGAGGCAAAAAATGATGCTCCATCAACTCCATCTTCCCATGGAGAGATGAAAACTGCCCCGACCCAGCCTGCACTTTCTGGGGGAGAAAACCCAGACGGGTCCTCGTGTGGCTTCCCAGGGAGCTCCTACAGCCCTGTCAGAAATGGGGTGTGCAGAAAAGACACCAAATCTGCTCCGATAAAGGGTATTTCTAAAAGCAGGAACGTTGATGGAGGCTAAGGAAACAGCATCCCGCATCCCCGGTGGACAAGGGACAGGGCTGGTGCTAAGCAAGCTGATGTTAATGAGGGTAAATAATCGCTATTGCCTTCCCTGGGCAGTGGCGGAGGGGGACGTGTGTGTATGCAGTGGGATGGCAGAGAATTCTCCGTGTTGTATCTTACTCCCCCATCGCAGCCGTCTCTCACCACCTGTGCCTGTAAGGGGCTGTAGGTACGTTAAGCCTACCAGGAGTCCATTCTCCTCGCTGCATAAAAATACATTGAATTACGCTGCACCTGCCTCTGCTGAAGATAACTGGGATGCAGCTTTCTCCGAGCATCCTTGCGGGCACGGAAAGGGACCGTCATTAAGTCTCGTAATCACTCACCGCAGCCCGCCTAAATTCATTTCACCTATGAAAATCTAATTATAGGAAGTGGCTCTTTCAGTCATTAAAGGCTGCAGGGGCTCATCGTACAGGATAAACTCCAGCTGCTCTCTCAGGGAAAAGAAAATGCCTCTGGTGCGTTTCTCCACTGCCGTTGCAAACGTGCCCATTAGAGAGATGTTTATTGCCTTGCTCTTTCTCTTGCTGCCTAAACTCTCCCTGCTGAAAAGCCCCAGCCCCATGTGGTGAATCCCGATGAGCCTCTCGCAGCCTGGACCGGCACACCAAGCACCCCCTTGCTGATGGGGAGGATCAGTGCCCTAAAAAGCCCCTTTGGATCCAGAAAACTATAACTCCTGATATAGGCATAGGTCAAAGCTAAACTTTTTCAGCAAAACTCATTGCGCTTCGGCTGGAGAGAGGGATGGAAGATGGGAAGGGGCGAGTTGCCGAGAAAATCAGGGCATGCTGCTCGCAAGGGAGCAGAAGCTGGGAGCCGAGTCGTCTCAGGAGCCTTGACAGAGGCTGTGACTATTTATACATTCAAACAAACAGCTACTCTATGCAGAAGTAAAAAAAAAAAAAAAATCATCCCTTTATAGCAAAGTATCTGCCTGAGGATGACATTTATAGAGAGAAATGGCAAAGGGAATTTCAGGTGGTCCATGACAGCCCTTACTGAAAAGATCCATTAACCCTTCCCTGCACATCTTTTCCCTATTTTTCTGCATTTTAGCTCATTGGCTCTGCCGCTAGAGCCCAGCTTTTCTGTGGAGACCCTGGGAGCTGGGGGCCTCCATTGCCTTTTGTAGCCAAAACTTACGTTTGGGTGTTACAGGGGGTCAAATCCCTTGAGGGTTTCTTAATGTTAACTTTCAGTTCACTTTAATTAATATTTCTAACGACCTGTGATGCACAAGTCACGCTTAGCAAAGATGCAGAATTGCCTCCTGACATTTTCTGTTTCCTTGCAGTAAATTTGCCATCATTGAGTTTCCTACATGATGTCTGTCCCGTCCTCCTGCCTCTGCATTTTTTTAGGCTGTTGGATAACTAGAAGGAGATAAAAGCAGATTTATCTCCTGAGAGTGGAAGCACAAATAAAAAATGCCAGCTGAGCCATGGGGAGAGTTAAAGCAGCGCCGACAGCTACCTCACCCCATCTCCCAGGAACATATTAAACTTTAACAAGTAAATGAAACTAAGTTTGTGAAATGGAGTTAAAATTGCATAAGGAACATTTTCTTGCTCTGTGTTTGTTGTGATCTCTGCTCGGCTGAGAACCCATCCAGGGTGCGGGTGCCCCGGCAGTCCTCGGGCGTGCGCCAGCCCTGCGCCGGCGCAGGGTCCCCCAGCTCCGGCTGCATGTCGCTGGTGTGTGGGTGAAACCAGGATTAAACAATTCAGCCCTGAACAGGAACCTAGAGAGCTTTGATACAGCCCTGGCATCCCAGTTTGGCGGGGTTTTTGGTTTGAGAAAGAGCATCCTCCATCAGTCGCCTGCCCCCTGTGCTGCTCCAAGCAGAGGTGGTGCAAGTTGAAGCTCATTTTAGAAAATTGCAGAGTTTCAGGGTTTCTTTGCTTCACTGTCTGGGGCTGACACCTCACCTGAGAAAAATACGCTCAAAGCATGTTTTCACAACAGCACTGCTGGGAGGATTTCTGCCGTAACGTGAGACCCGCCTTTCCTCTTTCCCTTTCTTCCAGCAGTTTTTCTCTCTCTTTCAAGCTTGGGGACACAGGTGCTTCCCCAATATTATTATCTCCCTGGGTCCAAATGTTTTGGTCAAGCTTTGTGAAGCGGAGGCACATGCTGCCCCTGTGGCAGGAGCAGGGGGGGATCCTGCCTCCCCAGGGGGCCGTGATGCCCATTGGGGACACCGAGCCGCTTACCCCTGCTTTTAATATCCCACCCCCATTAGCACAACCCTGTCCCTACAGATTTTTGGCGGCGATTAAAACGTGATAATTAGCTCAAAATTCTTCTGCCAGGGTTTTAACAGCTCTGACACATTTCTCTCTATCCTTCCATAAATAGCCAAACCGGGAAACGTGTTTGGGCTGGCAGCACAGCTGCCGTCGGTGATGTCGGTGACAAGGGCGATGAGCCCACTGTGCCTACACAAGGTGTCTCTTGCGGCCAGCGAGCGTTGGGCATCTCCTCAGATGGCAGCTCACAGTCGGGTCTTTTTCTAATGGTTTTGGGCCTTTTTTGAAGGGTTTTTGAATGAGTTTAATCCTGCAGACACATGGGAAGGGGGTTCCTGGAGGCGGCAGGAGATGTGGTGGACGTCAACAGACCCATTGAAGAGCTTATGCTGCTCAGCACAGTAGGGTAAGACAGCCTGGAAATCCCCCAGATGGTACTCGCCATCTGCTCCACAGGCATTTTTTGGTTTGGCTGAAGATTTTGGGCAAAAGCCTTTTTGGAAAGAGAGAACGCAGCTGAGCTGATGCCATTTGCACTCCACAGCAGCCATCGCCTGACCCACGCCTGTCAGCGGATGGAGTTCGGCCCCCTGAGCTGCTCAGAAAAGCCACAAATGCTTTAATAAATAAATCAGGGCTAAGTATAAGGATCCATCCAACTGCATCAAGCTATATATTGGGCTGGGATTTTTTAAACACACTCCTTTGAAAGAGAAAAATGCAAGTCCCTGCATGGCTGCTGCTCCTGAAATATCCTTGCCGGTGTGCAGGGAAGGACAGACACTTGAACACTTTTATTCCAACCACTTTGCTATTTACCCTAAAGATAATTTTTTACACGTTATTTTTTTGTGAGCGACCTGTGCTCCTGTTGACATCCTCCTCTTCAATCTTAATTTCCCACCTGTGTGTTTCCCATCCCCGGGTCAGCGCGAGGGAAGGTGCGGCTGCAGCCGCCCCGATGCTCAATCCGAACGGCTTCGAGTCACCTCCTTCCTCCTCCACACTTGAGCTGCCCCAGCGCAAGCCCCTTCTTCCAAATTTAAACGTGGTTTGAAGCTTTCAACCTGTTGTTGGCTGTAAATAACGCTTCCCCCCCGGCAGAGCGGTGCAGAACGCAGCCCGTTACTCCCACGGGTGCTTTGCAACTGCTGCTTGGTAGCAGCGATGTGGAAGAAAGAAGCCATGGTTTTAATTTTGGCTGATGGACAGCAGAGAGCCTGGGAGTGCCCAGGGTTTTGGGAGATGTAGATGTGTCCTGGGGATGCTGCCCACGGGGTTTAGTCACTGAACCCCTTCCCTCTGCATTGAGCCTGGCCGCAAATGTGGGATCTGTGAGATGGCTTGGGCTGGATCAGTGAAAAATAAAAAGCCATGAAGGATGGATGTGGTGGCAAAGTGGACATGGAGTCACTGTATCGCTGGGTCAGCTGGTCACCATGATGCTCCTGGGCATCTGACACAGCTAAATCCTGCTCTGCGCTAGAGGAGAGAGCAGGATTAGTCCCTTAAGGATGGGCAAGCTGCAGAAATCCAGGTGTCCTGCCTCCTTATGTCTCCCTGGGGCCAGGAAGGGGCTTGGGGATTTAGGGGTGCTTTTAGGGTAACCCAAGGACCTGCGACAAACGTGAAAATAAATGGTCTATAAAATAAACGCACAGTCTGAACGCAATGTTGCAATTCCATCAAATGCTCTGAACCCAAACCTGTCTGTCCTCTTTGTCTGCATTACTTCACATGATTTCTTTTTTTTCTTTTAACCTTAAGGCGTAGGGAAAAATGGGGGTGAAGGGCCAGTTGCTTCGGAGGCGAGGAAGAGCTGCCTGCGTGCTGTGCTACTGCACGAGCTTTGGGGAGGAAGCGATGCCTCTGGGTGCCTCTGGCTGTGGTTTTGCAATTTTGGCCTCGTTACTCAGAGGTGTGAAAGCCCCTGGAGGAAGATGCTATATGAGAGGGAGGTTTGTTCTGCCATTTCTGGTCCTCCAGCGGGGGCTGTGTAGAGACCACAGTGCTCAGTGCTGAAGAAAAGGGTGGCTTCTGGGTGGCAAAGGCTTGGCTATGTCTTTTTATGTCCCAGTGCTACACAGGTGTAATGAGGCTGCTGGTTCTCAGGTGCTGCTTTTCAACTCCTTGGCTTGTTAGCTTTTTTTAATCAATCACATGTATATTCATCTCCTTGGCTGAAATACAATATTAAAGAAATATTACATTTCACTCAACAAGATGAAAATAAATTTAATTCATGTCAATTAATTGAAATTCAAAGGGAATTCTAATAGAGCTGGGCCAGGAGGAGGCACTGAGCTGCTCTGGGGGATTTGCTGCCCTGCCGGGGGCCCATGGGGCTGTGCCGGGTTGTACCTGGGCTGTGCCTGGGATGGAAACCGGTGCCTGCTTGGCCCAGGCAGGGTGCGGTCGACTCCACAGGTGCCTCTGGATGATGTATCTGGGCTGCCATGGGGGTCTGGATTTCGGAGGTGAGGACGTCAGTAGATGGAGCTGTTTATTAATGTTTCCCAGTGATTTACAGCGCAGAGGATGCTTCAGTGTTGCGTGGAGGCTGCAGGCGTTTATGGCCTTTGGGAATGGTCCCTGTCCCGTCCCTGTTCCACCGTGCCGCGTGGGGCTGTTGGGAGCACGGGGTAAAGGCTGTGCTTCCCTGCCCGACTTCCCAGGAAAGCAGATTATTCGCCTCCACTGTGAAGGCTGGATGGGTGGCCAAGAGCAGGACCTTCCCTGTGGTGACACCTGAGGTGGACACAGCACTCGGGATGGCCGAGCGGCATCAGGAACAGCCGTGGCATCAACCCTCCACCGGGACCAAGCAGCTTTGTGCAGTACCCAGTGCTTCATCCCGCTGAAGACCGTGGGTCCCCACGCCGTGACAGGAGGTGGCATTACATGGTGGCTGTGCAGCATGGCGGTATGAAGATGGGGTGAATTAAAGCAAAATACTGCCTCTCTCTTGCCCCTCGGAGGGCTGTGGCCACCGTAATACTCATTTTTTCCCCAGTAACTAGTGGAGATGGAGGCTGTCCTCCTCCCTGCTGCCAGGCCACCCAGCAGGATGCCACCCCAAAGCCAAACACTTGTCCAAAGTGTGCTGCTCCATGCACCCGCCTACTTTCCTTAAATACCCTCCAGCATGGGTAACTGGGAGATGGTCCACGTGTGTGCTATTTCTAGTCCTGTCCTTTATAACATTGTCTGCCAGATCTCACTTTTCCAGTGTTCTAGTGCAGCTTTTAGGGCAAATCCTTGTCTGGAGTTCAATGGGATGGTGAGATTTAAGTGCTTAAGAGAGAAATCTGCTTGACTTCAAGGGTATAGCATGAAGATGTGAACCCAGTGATGCTGGCTCAGATCATGCATCTCACCCAGCATCTTGCTCCAATGCCCAGCATCTTGCTCCACTGCCCAGCATCTTGCTCTGATGGCAGCTGAACGCGGACAACCAGGGGAAGTGAAGAAGATTGTCCCCACCTCTGCTTCACCTGTAACTGGTCTCTGGGTCGGGGGCCCCGGTTCAAGGTCATCCTCAGTGGTACCGACACGGGGTGCCCCAAGGTTGGACACGTCTGGCGGCAGCAGGGCCTCATTCCTCACATCCTCCAAGTCTGTGCTCTCCTCTGTGCAGGCATCTGGGAAATTATCCCTGGCTGCCACAACACTAATTTTAATTTTAAAGAAATGAGCCATGAACTGTTGAAAATAATAATTTTCAATATGAACACCTGAGAGGCTGCTGTGGATATCTGCCAATATATTAATTTTATCTCAAATTCCAACAGGCTGAAAATCCACTTATTAGTAACATAGAGAAGAAATATGTTGAGATATGACTAAGGCAGCTGGGAAACAACAGAGAAAAACCCATTCTAGTAGGGCTGGAAGGAGGTACCTCTTCTGTCCTCCTGCCTTCATTGAGGTCTTGTGGAGAGAACCCATTTCTCCTGGGAAAAAAGCAGAAAGTTGGGAAACTGGGAGAGGGAAACCTTAGATGATACAAAAAAAAAAAGGCAAACTCAAGAGGAAGAACTCTGCTTTTACTTTTGCATGATCAGATATATTATTTTATTATCGGCAGGCGAGCACAGCACTTCATTCTGCTTATTTTTAAATGCTTGAGTATTTTGTTTGGAATATTAATGAACTTTGGCCCTGGCCAAGAAAACCTTAACAGTGTCTTGAATTTAAATATAAAAAAAATGCCATGGAAACTGCAGAGCCTAAGGGTGACCCTGAGACTGCCAGTGCCGTGCTGGCAGTGAGGGGTAGCACCACCGCAGAGAGACCTTTGTGTGATGCTATAAAGTTGCCTTTAGAGTCTGAAGAAATATACTTCACGTTAGTAATTTTATATTAAGTAATTACTTACATATCTGCTTGATGTTATAATCTAATATAATGTTATATGCGTTAGCTAAGCCCCGTGGCAGAGTCACTCGGTGGTGGGTCAGAGGCAGAGGGCTCTCTGGTGTGATGTGCTGGTGGTGGGGGACCCGATCTTGCGCCTGTTCTGCAGCCAGAAAGGGCAGTGGCACCTTAAGACAAAGGAGCTTTCCCAGTTTAGAGGCATGTTTGGATTATTTTGGGATTGTCTTTTCCAGCCAAAGTGTCGGAGAGCCTTTTAGAGCCACAGGGTTTGCTTTTGCTGGAAAGCGTTGTGACTGTGGTGCAGGGGAGAGACGTGGGTGTTGCAGAATATACATAAAGGGACTGACTTTTCTTGGAAATGGAAATTTTGCCGTTTTACCTGTGCCATGCTGGCTGTCCTGCAGATGGTTGTGGTGGCAAGCTGTGGGGCTGCAACGGCAGTGCTGGGGTGTGTGTGCATGTACGAGTCTTTTTGTGCACCGCTGGGCACGGCTGGATGCAGAACGGACATGTCGTTTCCATCACTTGAATATTCAAAGACCCCATGGAAAATGATGATGTGGTTTTGCTGCGTAACATCAGTACAAGTGTCATTCCAATGGCCCTGTGGACAGGCTGGTCCCAAAGAGATTGCTCTAAATACACGGCAGATGTGCAGTGCACGTGGCAGGACAAAGTCTTGGGAAATGCTGGACAATATGTGTCCTGCTGTGTTCAGCAGGTTAAGGACCAAGTATTAAAATTTCATCAAACTGAGGAATTATGTCTAACAGGATCCCTCCTACAACAGGCATGGGGTGCCAGTGTGGGGCCCCCATCGCAGTGGCATTGCAGAGGCTGTGAGCACTGGGTTAGTCATTGCAAAGGGTTTTTTGGGTGCTCCTCCAAGCCGAGAGGGTCCCTCTGCAGCACCTCCCACCCCCTTGTTTTTGCCCAGCTGGTGTGGACCCGGTGCTCCAGTGGGCACGGAGTGGTGGGGTCAGCTTCTCCCCCTCCGAGCAGGGATGGAGAGAGGGGCTGCTGAGACCTGTTTCCATGGAGCAGCTGAACTGGAGATGAATATTCCCCTGAGCACCGATAAAATGCTGGGGTTGCTGTAGCAACATGTTCGGAGATAAAAAAAAAAGCCAAAAAACAAGGTGGAGAGGAAGTTTTTAGGAGGGGAGAGTTGCCTGGGTGGCTGAGATGGTCCAGGGGGGCTCAGCATGGGGGTTGCAGCGAATTGCCTGGGACAGTGAATGGTGTGGCACAGGGCTTTGGAGAAACCATGCCTGAGCTCACCGGTCCCTAGGTCTGTCAAAGAAAATGACTTTTCCATCCGTTTCCTGAAAGCTGAATAACAAGAGTGCAGTTTTGATCTGCATGCTGCTAATTTGTTGCAAAGCTGGAGGTAAATTTGCTCTCCGACTCAGCGCTTATGTCTGATTTAGCGAATTAGCCAGACCCAGGGAACAGCTCCGGGTGCTGCAACTCCGATGTCTCTTTTGGTACATTGCTAAAACAATTCCTGCGGCCACCCCGTTTGGGAGATCTCAGAGACGTGGATGCAGGTTCATCCGCACAGAGCTTTTGTCAAGATTTTGTAGGTGAAATATTTCGCTTCCCCTTTCTGTTTTTTATTTAGCAATGTTGTGAACAGAACATAACAGTGATTTGTGAATGGTGATGTTTGTGGGAGTTTTCTTGCTTGATGGTGCTCAGCATCATTGGTAGGAACTGGAGCAGTGCTGGGCACCCTTTCTTCAGTTTTTCCAAAACTGAACAACCACGAAACAATCCAAGGAAATCCCTTTCCTGGAGCTGGAAAAGCAAAGCTGATTGCTGTCATCTTCAGCCTGACAGGCAGGTTTTATACTGAATGCTGCAGGGTTTTTTAACTTCCAGTCCCAGCAGCCCAGTGCTAAATTCCCTGCTCATTTATCTGCTTTTTTCCTAATTCCTCCTGAACGCTTCCCTCTTAGAGTACGTAATGGCAGTTAAGCAATAATGCATACTGGAGGGTTTTTTACTCCCAGCTGAATAATGTTGCATAACTAATGTGATCCCAAGCAGGGCTGGAGCCTGTTTTTCAGAGTCGGACAAACTTTTTAGGAAGGTGCCAAACTCTCTTGTTGCTCGATACGTGCTGTTTGGGGATGCGGCTCGGTGGCGCGGGGATGGGTGAGGGGGACCTGGGCTTGGTGCCGACAGCAGAGGGGCTGGAGGTGCCATGCCTTGCTTGCCAGGGCATCCCCACCGCAGGGCACCTCCAGCACCCCGTGGAGCCTCGATGTTCCTCTTGTGCCCTTGGCTTTTACAGGCTGTTTTTTTATTCTTCTTTGTGCAGCAGTCGTGATGCTGGAGAGCACATAAAATACAACTTCCACCTCTGTTCAACAAGCTTTTCTTCTTTAACTGTTCGGTATCTAATAATAACATGCTATTGAAGTTGTTTTGCCTTTGTATTTTTGCTTTGTGGAATAGCCTTACTCTTTGCATGATATATATCTTAATAGCACCTTAGATAAAGCAGAATGCTGCTAATTCCATATTGTGGGATTATTATGAACTCCTATGAATTAATGATGCTTATAAATATAGTCCCATTGAAATCCTTGACACTGCACATTAACCTGGTAGCTGAGCCATAAAATCCAATACATATTAAAAATCAGCAGTCTGCACTTTGAGTGCTTCCAAAATAGCCAGTCTTTGTGTGATATATATGGTGCAAAGGGGTTCTGAAAATCCTAGAAGAAAGTATGAACACTTTTATGACGAGGGCAATGCATTTATACAGGAGGGCTGTCACTTGGCTTGGAGGGCTGGGTGGATATTAAAGCACGGAGAGCCCTTTTTAGCAGAATTTAGCTCCCTGTCCTGTGCAGCCAATAATTTGCCCACCGGGAAGATCCCAAAGAGTTTAGGGGCACTGGCAGTGTTTGAGCCTGGGTGTAGGGGATCTCTGGCTATCTGTGGATATTGCTGCTTTGCGCTGCAGAATAAATCTTTGCAAGAGATGGTTTCCTCCTGGTTTCACTCTTTGCACTGTTTTGCTGCAAGAGTCAATAAAACCAACCCATTCCCATGAACCGCCTGGTTTTGCAGTGCGCTGAGCCGCCCTGAATTTTAGGGCAGGTTCGTTTTTTTGTGCTTTTGCTTCAAAAAGTCTCTGTTGATACATGCCATTCATTCCCTGCTTGTTTCCTCCCTTAATGAGCCCTGTTTCTGGACCTGGCTGCCTTAACAGCCCAGCTAAAGCCCATGTTTATATGTTCCGCTCCCCGTGCAAGCACATAAACCTGGTATTTACATGCCCACCAGTTAATTAAGCAGCCAAATGAGGGATTTGTACATGCTATTTAGGTAATCGCTTCTGAACATCGCTGAAGGGATCGGATGCTTTCAACACGCGATGCCATGTAACCTGATGACTTAACGGCATGGGCTGGCTGCCAGCAAAATGCATCCGTGTCAGGATGAGGGTACCGCAAGGATGTACATTGCATTTGGCTTGAGCCAGGCATCTAGTTCTGCAGAAAAGATGAGCTGGGGGAATCTCATGTACCATTGCAGGGCTTCTTTTGAGCTGCTCTCAGTGCAGTATGAAGCCGTCACTGTCACCTCTTGGACCACAGCGATTCAGAGGAAACGTGCTTTGGGAATACAAAATTCAGCCTCCCTCTTTCCCCGCGTGATGAGATCTCCCAGCACGTTATGTTTGCTGGGCTGTGTTTCTATTTGTGTAAGCAAAGTGAAACACTTGCTATGTCTGTACGTGTAGTTTGTGTGACCGTGCAATAGTGTTTAATGGGCAAGGGGAGCACATCACCCGCTCTCTGGGGAGCTTTGGTGCTCTCCCACCCTGCTGATGAAATTACCGTGCGGCGTCTACTGTATTTGCATCTTTAATTGCTATCCCTTATGCTAATTATGTTTCTTCTTGCTGTTGCTGTTTAGAGCTCCAG
The DNA here is from genome assembly GCF_047370975.1 of Nipponia nippon. Classification (NCBI taxonomy): domain Eukaryota; kingdom Metazoa; phylum Chordata; class Aves; order Pelecaniformes; family Threskiornithidae; genus Nipponia; species Nipponia nippon. The sequence goes on from NW_028262302.1 coordinate 29,499,908, forward strand.
CCTTGGCGTGCTGGAGTGAAATGTCTGTTATAAAGATAGATTAGATGCAACCAAAATATTGTCATGAATATTCATCCCTTTCTGTTTTGGAACAATTTCTCGTTGGCTCCATTTGCACACCTCGCTTGTTTTGGTTTTGGGCAACGGAGTTTGTGGACAGGATTGTCAGTCAAAACAGAGCCTTTTGCAGAATTCTTGCAGAAAGCAATTTTTTTGTTGTTTGCACAGCCAAGATGAAAATACCCAGAAATTTGCTCTGAGAGCCACCACTGGAGATGGGTATGGGATGGGTGGGTGGGGATATCTGTGCTCCTGAAAGTGTGCATGGACGGAGATGGCCCTGCAGTAGTAGGGGGCTATTGACCATGGTTATGGGTGCTGAGCCTTTGGCCCTCTAGTCCTGGGAGCTGTATCTGTCAGCCCAGGAGCTTTGCTCTCCTTCATAACTATGACAATATTAGTGCTTATAAGCAGAGGAGTCAGTTTTGTAGTTGCATTTCAGGTTGAAGTGGAAAAATGAAAGAGGTCAAAAGTTTATTTTTAAAAAAATCTGAAAGGAGAAAAAGTCTGGCTTGCTTGTGTTTTATTTTTGTTTTTCTCAGTTTATTGCCTTTTTCTGCACCCATTCCCCTTTTTCTCCCCAGCGTGCCTGGTCCCTGTGCCCTGCGGAGGAGCAAAAGGAAACATGGGGTAAAACCCATTACCATTTCTCCTGTGATCTCCCTGACAAAATATAACAATTTTTAACCCAAAAGGACCAGTATGTGGAGCCCAAAATGATGTTTTCATGTTTCATGAAAACTGGCTCTTTTTGACCATGCTTTGCTCACTTTTCCTGTATCAAACCTGCACTGGCACCTGACAACTCGGGTCTCACCAGCTCGTCCATAAAATTTGTGAGAAAGCATCAATGAAGGGTCAAAGCCCTTGGTGTTGCTCATTCTGGAAAAGAAAGCGCTGAGTCTAGATTTGCCCGTCCAGTAAATGAAATTATGTTATCTACTTCCCTGCAACCCTGACTAAAGTGGGTGCAGGACACAGAGGTGATGTTTCAATGAAAGAAATAAAAAACTCTGTCTTGGTTCATCCAGGCATGGTCACAGATTTAATTCTTCTGTCGGCGGTGATGGGTCTCTCTCACCTGCACCTACTGCTCTTTACCCCTCTGTCTGCTTTTGCTCAAGGACACCAAATCCTGCTGGAAAATTAAATGTGACGTGGTACAACAAATTTTACAGGTGACAATCAGCAAACCCCAGAGCAGCACAACCAAAGAGCCTGAAAAACCCTTTGTCCCCAGTCTAACGCTGGCTGTTGTCTGCTCAGATTTGATGAATCAAGGCAATAACATTTTTGTTTTTGACCTATTTGTGCCTGTGTCTGGGCAGCTGGCGGTGGCCCTGGCTGTCCCCATAATTCAGCTGCCGCAGACAGCATTTCAGTGTCAGACTTATTTTGATCCATCTCCTGGACATGGCGATGCCTTCTGGAGAGCAGAGAAGGTCCCGAGGTTAATTCCAGCTTGCTGTAAATAGAGCCGATAGCAGCTCCCAAACCTCCCGCTGATCTGCCCGGGAGGAAATGGCCTTAAAAACAGAGTTTGTGATGAATAAATGTATTTATGCAGGTATTTTGAGCCTGGCTCTGCTCTGGGTCCTGGTCACCCATAATGCACCAATTGTGCTGCTGGGGTCTCCCTCCTGAGCAGCTACTGAAGACAGACTTGGGCATTTTCTAAAAACTAGTTTTATTATTAAATGTTTTCTTCTTTTAACAAGAAGTAACCCCATTATTTAATCCCGCTGTCTTTATTATCTCATGTAGGAGAGAGCCCATCCTGTTCCCGGGGAACCCCTAAACCAGGTCTGCAATGCTGCCAAGAGCCACTTGCTCTCTGCAGATGCTCAGCTCCTCCTTCTGCTTTCCACCTGGGCTTCTCATCTTGCCAATGATGGCAGGAGCCAAAGGGCAGGAGAAGACGAGTCATCCAGATTGGGACAGATCCTGACACGTTCAGGGCGTCCTGCTGTTGCAGCTGTCTCTGTGGCGGCTGTGGGTCCTAGCTTAGAGATGCAACTGGCAGAGAGCCTGGGAAGGGCTCCTGTTTTGGGATGAGGATGGAGCTGGGGTGTGATGTGTGTGCATGCCGGCGGTAACTGGGGAGGCGGGTGGGACCACACTGCTGGCAGCTGGATCTGGACCAGGCTGGTCCTGGTTGGAGGGGGCTGCTGGAGGTGGGGGGCGGCCACAGCTGGATGGATGCGGTGGAGTGCACCGGCCGCAGCGTGTACCCATTGCACACGGGCGCTCAGTTGCTCTGCATGCTCCAGATCTTTCATTTCTCATTTTCCTTCTTTTTTCACCCCCCCGTCTTGCCTTCAAAGTTGGTATTTATTTTAAATGAAGTGAGCTTCTCTTCAAACAAATCCAAGCCATGGATGCTATAATTAGCAGGATATAATAATTTTTCTTCAAGCATAATTGGAAGGTTTACCATTTAGGGATAATACTTAAACTATCCTATTTTATGGCTCATTTGGCAGAAGATGCCTGTGAAGCTTACAGCCTTATCAAACCTTATCAATGGGTAAAGAGTGTTAAAGGAGGGTGTTTCTGCTATCTGGTGTTAAATCTTTTAATTTTACTAACTTCTGCTAATTGAACAGTCTTCCCTGAGTGTTTGGTGATAACAAGCTGCTAAAGCACTCCTGAAAACCGACACAAAGACCCACTGCAGGGGCTAAGGATTTCCATCTCTTCTTGCGGGGCTGGTTGTAGGCTGGGGTGATTTTGGGTGGATGCCCTGGATGGCTGCCTGCCTGCCCTCGGTCACGCCTGCAATGCTACGCCCAGCCCCAGAGGAGATTTAGCCCTAACCACAGCTGAAGCAATCCCATTAAGAGGCCCATGGTGTGTTATTCTGATTAGCTGCTCAGCTAACTGGCCAGACTTGTTTTCCCTTTCTAATGAGCCTAAATTAAATATACTTGATGGGTTCTCTTGGTGTAGTTTCTCCTCCTCTTGCTGAAGGTATAAAGGCACCTTCATCCCTCCTCTTCCTCCTCACTGAGCTGCAAGGCAGGAGAGGAGGGGCTGTTGGTACTAGCCAAAATCCAGCAATGCTGGCCCAGTAGGCATGGGATGAAAGCACCTCTCGGCTGCCTGGGGTAAGTTGTGGCTCAGCACCCTGGGATTAGGTCTTGCATATGTCCTGATGGAGCAAAAACAAGTCCTGAGGCTCTGTTTGCTTGTAGAGGTTGTTCATGGTGGGTGTTGCAGAGGTTTGAGCCGCTGGCTTTGATATGGACGGTATTGCAGTGCTTGCGATGCCCCAGTAGCGCTGTGGGAGAGTCCTGGCATTGCAGCTGGGTTTGCAATGGATGCATTTTTGCACCAAGATAACTGTTCCTGGGCCATCTTGGGCACTGTGGCCCTGTTGTGCTTTGGTGAGCACCGAGTGGGCTGGCTCCTGCAGGGTCTGTTGGCTGAAAACACACCTCTGGGTTTGGAAGTTTGGAAGTTTTTCTTGGACAGTGATCTGAGTTGTATTAACTTGTAACCTTTTGGTTTTGGTTGGTTTTTTTTTTTTTTTGGATGCTTTTCTGGCTTCAGTGGAGCTTTATGAAGTTCTGTAGCCTTGGCAAAGATCGATAGATAGCCTGTTAAACAAAGACTCAAAATTTACTGTTTGGATGATTTCAGGGGAAAAAAGATTTTGAAATATTTAATCTAGTATTGAGCTAAGTTTCATAATAAGGAGGGAGAAAGCCCCCATCCCAAATGAAATGTGAAACTTTTTTTTTCCCTTAGATTGTCTGAAGCCTTTAATTAAAACCCTGAAGAACTATATTTGTACTGCTTAGTAAAAAAAGCCTGAAATACTGGAGCAGAGGGTGGGAGGCTCCAGCTCTTGTTCTCTGGTATTGCAGCATGTCTGCATCCACCACCTTTCTTTAACCCATTGAGAGCCCCCAAAAAACAGGCAGGTGTCCTCCCTCTCTTCTACCCCTCTCTACAAAGCTCTTTTAGACTTTCTCCTTTTGATCATTAGAAACTTTCTCAGTTTCCAGGTGGGTTTTGTTTGTGATCAGCTTATCATAGTATTTTCCCCTTGGTAACGTTGTCTTTCAGCCCGAATAGCTGTTTTTTTGCCCTCTTCCTTTGCTGGCTGCCCTCTGCAAGGGTAGAGGAACCAAGCTCTGAGGCTCCCCTCTGGGTCCCAGCCTTCCTCCTAACCCTCTCTCGTGCTCCAGGTCAAGTGCATCTTTCTTTGGCTGCATGGTTTGGCACAGCACCCCAGGTTGCTCTTACCAGCACTTTGTACGATGTCCTGTTCCACCAGGGCTGTTGGAAGTCTCTCTCCCAGTCCAGCTCATGAAAGTATTTACCTTTCATCTGGGCTACCTCTATTTAGATTAGATATTAGGAAAAATTTCTTCACAGACAGAGCGGTTGGGCACTGGCATAGCCTGCTCAGGGCAGTGGTGCAGTCACAATCCCTGCAAGTGTTCAAAAACCATGTGGATGTGGTGCTTAGGGGCAGGGTTTAGAGGTGGGCCAGGCAGTGAGGTTAACAGGTTGGGCTCGATGATCTCAGAGGTCCTTTCCAACCTTAACGATTCTATGATTCTATGCCCATGCCCTGTTTTCTTGTGTAAGGTTTAGTCTTCAGCATGACTCCTTTCTACCTCTTGTGCCCCAGTGCCTCAGGTTTTCGTAGTCTCTGACCTTGGGTTATCTTTGGCCCCTCTAGCAGGTACCTGGGATACCTCAGCTAACTGCAGGATCTACACCAAAATGCACTGTCTTCTGTTTTATTACGTGCACATGCACTCAGCTACAGAGAGTTTAAGCACTGAGTTTAGGACTCGTTCTCACTGGGTTTAGAAGTACATTGCTGGTACTACCAATACAGCTCGAGCACCGTCTTGTTGGGAGCTTTAGAAAATTGAAACACACTGGAGGACTCTCCGATACCGAAAATCCATCTCTGATACCAGAAATCCACCTATGCACAGGGGGTTAAGTGATGCTCCAGACCTCGCGTTGGCCCTTTGCAGGGGCAAAACCCATCCTGAGCGAATCGCTTGACCCGTGTGTGTTTATTAGCTCAGCAGGAGGAAAGTATTGCCAAGAAAGTGGAGAGGAGGCAGTGGAGCAATCCTGTTTTATCTCTCTGGAAATAATGAAGCCAGGAACATTTGCTCCTTCTCAATGGTTTAAATTTACAAAAGTGAACAATAATTTTGCAGCCTCTGAGAGTGAAATGTGGGGGAAACAAACCTACCTTATTGACTTTTTTAGCTGGAGCAGTGCAGGGAACATTACTTAGAGCTCCATTGCGCTAAACTCTAATCCGTGGAGATGTCTTTGTTGATGCATAAGCTGTGACCTAAAATATTGACTTTATAAGGTAATTGAATCCCAGAATCATGTTTCAGATGAAAAGCACTTGACAAATGACTATAGGAAGGAGCCGAGCCCAAAGGCCTTAGTGTGACTGTAATGGGATTTACTCTGCTCGACTCCCATCAGCCTCTCCAGAGAAATGTCCACACCAGGCAGCCCTGCTCCAGCCTTGGGGTGAATTACGGGGCAAGAAGAGGTAAGTCTCAATTTTATTTTTTTTTTTTTTTTTTTTTACAGGAAGAAGTATAACAAATCCTTCTGGCCCCACAAGAGAGGTGGAGGCAGAGCACCATGTAGCTTGTGCAGGGGGTGGGTGAACATCTTGGGACAGGGGGACATGGTAGGCCTTTGTGGATGCTGAACCTGCTCTCTGACGTGCCTTGATTTGCTTTTGTCCGTGGGTGATAATATCTTGTTTCTGCACCAAACCTGAGTTTCAGGGGAAGTCCTGGCTCCAAATCTCTGCTTCATCCTTATGTATGATTGTGCTCATCTCGTGTCATCCCAGAGCAGAGTATCTATTGGAAGGAAAAGGGGGGGGAATCCAAATGGGAGATGCTGCAAAGCCAAAGGACCATGGTGAGACTCTGGTACGGCTCAGGTCTTGCCCCCAAGCCATTTCCCTGGAGCCTGGGGATGGCTGGGGCTGAGGAGTATGAAGATGAGATGCTGGAGGAGGACTTGTGCAGCTCTCGGTGAGAAACGATTTCTCACCCAACACTGTGGCCCAACGAGAGTTCCCTCCTTTCTCTGCTCTTCAAAACAAATTTCCCTCATTAACTTAAAAGGGCATAATTATGTCATTATTTCAAATGGCTCAATTTAAACAAGGCCTTATTTCTGACTTATAAATTGTTACCTTGCTCATCCCGCAATGACTGTTTTTCTTATAAGTACGTTAACCTCTCTGCGTTCTTTACTCAGCCGTATTGCATAATGTTATTATAAGCATTTAAATAAGTGTAAAGGTTCCATCAGTTCTTGCTTTCATATCTTGCTGTCACCATGGCAACTGGCTATACTTCTCTGTCTATTTTACCTTTTTTTTAGATTTGAGCTTCTCAGTCCAGTCGGTTTAAGATTGAGTTGGATTCTCCACTCGTTTGCACACGATGTTGAAGCGCTGCCTGCGCGTTTGTTTTGCTGTTGCGCTATGATGATTATTTTCACTGTTGGCTATTTGTGAGGATACTTTGAGGTGGGAGATGGAAATATATTTTTCAATTTGTGCGGTGCACTGGAGGACGGTGAAATACGCAGCGGTAATTACTGGGATTTGGAATACCAGGCTGAAATCAAGCCAGGTTTAGTTGAGTTCAACTAAACTTTGCTTTGCAAAGTGCTCTCGTTCCGGTGCTGCCACGAGGGGATGACACATGAAGTCCCTTGTAGAAAAGAAGTGTGATGATATTTTTGACAAGGCACTTGTTTAAAATGAATCTTGATATCCTATTTCTCCATTAAAAAATAAATCTTACAACATCCTAACAGAGGATGGTATATATAGATCTGACAGACCCAGACCATGGGCTGTGTAAACAAATGGCAAAACTTAATGCAAATTGCTAAAATGAACCTGGGGAAGACTAATTCAGTGGGACTATCTGCCGTTGGCGTGAAGTTCCAGCTTGTCCAGGGACGTAATCTTTCCTGGCAAAGCGGGAGTGAACAGAAGGTAGTGGCGAAGGCTCGCAGTTCGTGCCAATCTGCATTTCCATCTGGAAGTAGGTGCTCTCGATGAGAATAAAATGGCAAACGAAAGAATTCCAGAGAGGCTGCTTATTTATTTTTTTTTTTCCCCCTAAATATAACACGCTGACAGGCCGCTGCTTGGGAGCGATGCAATGGGAAAGTGACACAGATGGAGCACACAGCAAAATAAAACCCTAAACAAACAGGACAACAAAAGCTGCTGGCATTTTATTGCTATTTATTTCTAAGGCTGCTCAGGAATGGAGGCTTACGGTGACTCACAAAATGACACGGTTGGTTTTGCCCAGGACTTGTGCAAGCACGCGTGGGATCATGGTGTCCGAGGAGGGATTTCTGGAGAGTTCTTGGTTTTAGATCCCTGTGTGGCAGAAAGAGGAGGCAGAGGTTTTGCAGAAAGTCTGGTGCTTCACACTGGCTCTGCCCTAACCACCTGGTTGAAGCAAATGCTGTATGGCCTTTTTGTGGCAGAAGTGGTGAAAAGCAGCTTCCCCATCTCATTTACACTTTGCAAATGATCTCATGAAGAGTTTGTTGATCTTGGTTTTGGGAGAGGTCTCCATATGCACTGATACAGGGAAGGCTGCAGTACAATTATCCTGTACTATAGGAAGAGGCGAACTCTGGGGTTTCCTTATTTATTAGACATCTGTCTCAAAATTTTGAAATTATTGAATGGAACGGGAACAGTCCCACCAGAGGAAGAAATTGCCTGTGGAAGAAAAGAACAAAAAATTCATTAAAGCAACTGAAATTGAGCTGGTTCATTTAGGGTCTTGACCGTTTTCCACTATCAAAAGCAATGAGAAACTCTTCTCTGGTGTTTTCTTCCCTGATTACAGCCCTTGAAGTGCTGGAGCCCCTGATTAATGGGCCCTGTGGTAGCTCTTGCTTTCTCCATGCTCGTGGTGTCAGGGGCTTGTCTGGAGACAGCTGCCCTGTTCAGAAATGTGTTTTTGTGTTGAAGGGAGAATTTGAAGAATCCCCATAGTCCCAGGTCCTGGGACACCCCTGGCTGGGACTGTCACTGTCTGATGGAGGAAAGGGGCTATGGGTGAGGCTGAAACAAACAAAATTGGTAAGAAAAACTGTTCTCATCAAAGACTCCCAAGGAGGAAAATGCCTGAATCAGCCAGTCCTCATCACTCTGTTTCTCTGCTAAAATCAGATTCGTCAGTTCAGCTGACTATGAAACCTGACAAATGCTTTTCAAAGTGAATTTAAGAGGGTCTTTCCTCTGCACTTGTGACCGTGCCTGTTCCTATCCTTGCAAGGCGGAAGGGACGTGCTCTGAGTGTGGCTCCTGACTAATTCGGAGAGCACTTGTCTGCAAAGTGTTGTGCAGCAGTTGCACGTACATTTTATCAGTGTGGGAATAGACTGCTTTGGAGCTGAGAAGAGCATCCCAAAATTTTGTAAGTGGCTTAATCTGTTCTGACTGCTGGGACAACATTCCCTTGCCCAACAACACCAAACACGTAGAAAGAGTCTAGTATAAAGGTATAGCACAAGTGTTTTCTCTGGTTTTAATCTGCTGGAAGCTGGTGCATTAGTTCACGGTAGTTTGTACCATATATCTATATATGCATCTCTGCAAAGTTCAGAACATTTGAAAAAACTTGCTCTTGCTCCTATCTGATATGATAGTTGGGGTAGAAGAAGGTGAATGTAGGAGAAGATCACATTCAAGACCATCTAAGGAACCTGAAGGTGCACAAGTCTATGGGACCTGATGAGATGCATCCGCGGGTCCTGAGGGAACTGGCAGATGAAGTTGCTAAGCCACTATTCAGCATATTTGAGAAGTTGTGGCAGTCCAGTCAAGTTCCCACTGACTGGGAAAGGGGAAACATAACACCCATTTTTAAAACATGAAAAAAGGAAGACCTGGGGAACTGCAGGCCAGTCAGTCTCATGCCCGTCAAGATCACGGAGCAGGTCCTCCTGGAAACTATGCTAAGGCAGATGGAAAATAAGGAGGTGACTGGTGACAGCCAACGTGGCTTCACTAAGGGCACATTGTGCCTGACAAATTCGGTGGCCTTCTACGACAGGGTTACAGCGTTGGTGGATAAGGGAAGAGCAACTGACGTCAGCTGCCTGGACTTGTGCAAAGCATTTGACGCTGTCCCGCATGACGTCCTTCTCTCTAAATTGGAGAGACATGGATTTGATGGATGGACCACATGGTGGATAAGGAATTGGCTGGATGGTTGCACTCAAAGAGTTGCGGTCAACAGCTTGATGTCCAAGTGGAGACCTGTGATGGGTGATGAGTGGTGTTCTTCAGGGGTCGGTATTGGGACTGGCACTGCTTAATATCTTTGTTGGCAACATGGACAGTGGGATTGAATGCACCCTCAACAAGTTTGCTGATGACACCAAGCTGTGTGGTGCGGTCGAGACGCTGGAGAGAAGAGATGCCATCCTGAGGGACCTTGATGGGCTGGAGAGGTGGGCCCATCCCCAGAAGTGTTAAGGCCAGGTTGGATGGGGCTTTGAGCAACCTGGTCTAATGGCAGGGGTGTTGGAACTAGATGATCTTCGAGGTCCCTTCCAACCCAAACCATTCTATGAATGTGTCTCCAGTTACTTTTTTTTTTTCATTTATCTGTGTCCAAGTGATGTCTCTTGCACATCAGTACCTAAAAAAGATGGAGTGAAGTGACAGTGGAAGGATGCCATAAGACTTTTCATGCTCATCATTAGCAGCGCCTCTTGTATGAGGGATGTGTATGTGCCGGGAGGTTTGTTCCTGTAAATGCGCTCTGTGCCTTCCCTTGCAGGAATCCCATTTTCTGGCATGAAGGCGGAAATCAAAGCGCAGCCTGAATAAATAGAGGTGGACACTTGAATGTCCCACATCTGTGATTCCTCTTAGAAATGCTCGGTGTGTCTGGTTAATTCATCTAGCCTGGCGTAAGCTGACAGAGCAGCTTTTCTGAAACACGCTGTTTGGTAGTTCACTGTACACTGGGCAGTCATGTTTAATATGTATAATTGTAATTGCATCATTTATTAAATCAAATGGCTTAATGCATTTCACAGCAGTGGCACACAACCAGCTATATTGCTTCTGCTCACTTGAAGGCTTGTTTTAAAACAAGTGCAAAAGAAGTGCTGGTAGTTTGGGTTGAACCTAAAGCCTGGTGATGCTTTGCACATGGAAACCCTCTTCCTGAGCTGTGCTTGCTGGGGCTCAACCCTGAGCAAAACATGCGTGATGCTTCCCTGCCTCGCACCTTCTTGCTGCAGTGTCCATGTTTGGACAGGCAGTGTTTGCTGCTCTGTTGCCTTCTAGTGGGTATTTTTCCCTTTTTCTATGCTCTGTATAAATTAATTTCTGCAAGGTGCCTGCTGCCATTTTTTGTAAATCAAAGAGGGCACAGGGAACTGAGACAGTGCCCATACCACTGTCCGTGCTGATACATCACGTCCTGCGCTGATGAATCCCTCAGTAGTTCTCAGAGCACTTTGCACGTCTTTAGTGCATGACTATTCTCCCTGATCTGGCTGGGAACTGGGAAACTTTTTTCCCTTCTTGGGAGTTGCAAAGCTGTTTCCCGTCCTGACTTTGCATGCGTTTGGGTAAGGTTTGCAGAGGGGACGTCTGAGGATAGCTGATGTCCTCCAAGAAATTAAATTGATAATTAAATTGGTTATTAAATCAAATTAAAGGGAAGGGAGGACTCTGCAGCCTTATAGTTGTAGGTAAGAGAGGCGAAGAGGGGAAGGACACAAGGCATGGATGGGCATTCAGCCCATCTGAAGGCACTAAAATAGCTGGCCAAAATCTTGTTGTAATATATTTGTGCCAAGGTGTTACATCAATCTGGGGCTCAGGTTTAACTCATGGATTTGGTGGATCCCTAAGGCCCTGCCTGCTGAATGCAGACCTGCCTCCCTCGCAGTTTTCCTACTGTGTTGTGGAGCACGTGCGAATAAGCCAACTTAAATGCCATCTGCACACAAGGTATAGCTGCTTATGCAAAGGCCAGCTTAAGTGTCCTTTACTGGTATTTATCTGTCTGGTTTGCCTGGATATCTGCCAAATGGAGGCATTGGAAATCAAACCTTGGCCAAATGTTGCCTCTTCATTGGTTCACTGCTTGCGGAGGAGCTGCTGAGAGCCACCAAGTACAGAGCTGTTGTTACTGTGCGAAGCTCGATTTGCTGCCAGCCTTTCCAAGGGAATGGTCATAAAACCCATCAAAGAGAAACCTTTGTAGGATGCTCTAACGTGATGGGTTAGAGCATTGCCTTTTCTTCCCTTACTTTAAAAACTGGACTGGTTGTAAAACAAGGGAAATGCTTTCTTTGTCCTTGCTGATTCCCGCTGTGCTGGCCAGGCCCTCTCCCCTGACCTACCAGGGTGCTTGCTGCATCCTTGCCCTCCTCCAGCCCATGATACCCTGCCCTCTTTATGGTGAGTCCCCGCTGGCTATGTGGGCTAGGGCTGTGATCCCACGGGGATGCCTCTGCATGGTGCTTTGCTTATGTGGCAATTCCAGTTCGACGCTGAAGAGTCCATCCCACAACCACCCTCCCCTTCTCTATCCCATCCCACCTCTCTGGGACCTCTTTTCCATGAGCTCACCCCAACCAGCCTCTGCTGCCTCTGCTCATCCTCACCTCCTGCTTCAGCATCTCCTGTGTGGCCTGTTCCCAAAGACGTCAGTGCTGGGCAGGCACCTCCCTGCCCTTCCTCCTTCCCTGGTGACCACAGGTCAGGTTTATTATTTCAGAGGATGGCCAAAATGCATCTTTCTCTTGGTGTATAAATGTAATGTTGGCTCTCTGCTCTGCCTCTTGTGCAGCGGCAGGTGAAGCTGTTTCTGGAGTGATTAAGGAAAAATCAGTGGGAGATGCTTGAGGCTGGAGAGAGTCTGGGGAAGATAAGGTGATTCTGTAATTCAGAGCAAGGCTGAAGGCAGGAGCTGGCTGAAGAACATGGGAGATGAGTCCTACAATGGGAGACCCAACCATGACCTGTGTCTGTGAGTGATGGTTTGAAGGTGACAGCTGAAGCCCATGTGGTGGGTAGAGGCCAGGCACAGCCTGGACAAATCCCAGCTGGGCTAAGACAAGTGAAAGGCATGTGTGGACATGTTCTTCCCTGTGGAGATCATCCGAGTGGCAGCAGGAGCTTGGAAGGATGACAGGGTAGAACTATGGGCTTCAGCTGGAGAAACAGAGGGAGGTGAGCACCCACTGCCTGCCTTGGAGTGACTTTGGTGTGAAGCTGTGGCCAGGCAGCCTGGGGGTACAGGCTGGGGAGAGGGCTAGGCATTGGCTTTGGTTTCTCCAAAGACTCCAGAGCAGCCCGAGGAAATGCCCAACATGAGTGTGAGACCTGGCCCTACCCCAGCTGTGAGTCCTTTGGGGAGGACACGATGACCCCAGGGAGACCGAGCGTCAGACAGGGAGAGGCAGCCTCAATGGGGCAGGTGAGCTTGTGGGCGAGCTGTGGGAAGGTGGGAGGAATAAGATGTACCTGTGCTGACCAAGTGCATCATCCTCTTGCAAACCACCCCTTTCAGGGTGGTTATCGCTGGTGGGATCCAGGTGGGAATTGCACTGACTGCAGCTCTCAGCTTTTAATAAGGAAAAATGTTGGCTTGTGTTGGGGTGGAGGCAGCAGCTGAGCTGTGCCTAGGGTAACCATGGCTGTGGGCAGTAGGTGAAGATCCTGGTTCCCATGGGAATACCCATTCTGCAGAGGTGGCCTGGAGAGGTCCTGGTGAGCTTGTGGTTGTGACATGGTGAAACAGCCCTGGTCTGGCCTGAAACACTGAATTTCCCAAGGAGAGCTCTGCCGGGGGGGGGGGAGGGCGGCTCTTGGAAGGTGCTGCCGTGCGGAGCAGCCTCAGGCAGAGCTCACGTGAAGGTGTATAAGGAAATGAGACCGTCTTGCTATTTTTAGTTCGCATTGGCTGAAAAGCAAAGTTTTCTGAGGAAAGATTCAGATGTGATAAATGTTTTTTCCTTGTTCAAAACTCTTGACCTTTTTATTTTTTGGGGAAAATAAATCTGGAGAAGTGAGGGAGACAAATCACAGCAGAAGAAAATGTAATCACAATTTAAGGAAAATGCCTTCCCATTTGTTACCTTTATCTTCAGTTTCTGCATTTTTAATTTTTTTTTTTTTTCCTGGGGAAGAACTCCCCCTTCCTGACAGCTGCTGTAAGTGGCATCGCTTCCCTTGTTGCAGACTTGCTGCCTGCCTGTTTGGGAAGCCGTAGCTTTCCCTTATGGAGCTTTTACCCTTTTCATCATCTTCTGCCTTTTGATGCGAGATCGTCAGAGCTCTGTGCAGCTCTGGATTCCTCCCCCCCCCCCGATTGCTCGTACAATATAAGTGATAGATATTTTATATACCTGTGGTAAACTGTTGAGGGCTGAGATTGCCACCTGAAGTTGTATATTTGAAGGGAGTTGCACACTCAAAATATATAAGTTTAGGGGTTTGATGGAAGAGAATAAGCTTGCAAAGAGGTTTGAGCAGGGCACGCAAGGAATAGAGAGGAATATAAAGCAGTGTATGAGCTGGGAGATGCGTCTTCGAAAGCAGGTACTCAGCTTTCCTGCAGAAGTTGGCAGACGGTGGTGGAGCTGAGCTGCGTGCAGGGTCCGCGTTTGCTGTCAGTGCTTCTGGCTGGGTGCAGGTGGTTCAGGGATTACTTCTTTCCTGCAATTTGAAATCTTTATCCCACGGCTCCCTGTTGGCAGAAGTTTAATGCTATTGAGTTACTGCTCCCTACAGCCATTGTTTCTGTAGGGGAGTGAGGGATTGTATGAAAATGCTGATGGGAAAAATCATTAAATTTGTTTTAATGAATTAGAGCTGTACAGTCATTTAAATAACTTACAAATCTGCTGATCAGCGAATCAAGCTAGTTAGCGCTTTTGCCTGTATGTATGAATTGCATATACACACTAACAAGGTTCATTTGCTGATCTGCAGATCTACATGGTGCCTAAGTGACAGTGCTGTATAAATTAGGGGAATGGAATCATTAAAATAAACATGTCATTCTTCTGGTAGCGCTTTCATTAATAAAATAAAACCTCAGATGGGGAAATAGTTAAATTGGTTCTCTCTGTAGGTTTGCAAAGTAGTTAAGATGCAAATAATTAGTCTAAGTATAGACTGTGAGCCTTGCTGTGAACAATCCTTTGCTGTGCATATTTCTAGATGTTGAGTTCTTGAAGGGGAGAGAAAACTGCTTTTTACTGGTGTTTCAGGATGTTTCATTTTTGACCTCAGACTGGACTTGGAAAGATCCGTCTTGTGATCACAGACCTTCTGAGGCAGCAAAGTTGTTTCATTAATCATTGCCAGCATGCTTTGCGTGTAAAAAAAAAAAAAAAAAAAAAAAAAATCAGTGCTCTGGCTGGAGGCATCTACCCTCTTCGGTCTTTGCTCGGCCGGTCTCTCGAGCGCCTTTGATATTCAAACCACTGTCCGATGGTGGCGACTGCCCTTCTTGGAGCTGTGGCTTCAGGAGCCGTGCTCAGGAAACAGTGGAGAATTGTAATGCAGGATCCGCTCCCCTCGCTTCAGGATGCCGGAGAGCATTTTGGGAGGAAACAGTGTTATAAACTGCAGATCCAGGCTCAACCCACCGCAGGGGTTTGCAGCCCCCACAGAGGAGCCTGGTGAGGGTCAGGTCTGGACTGGTGGGGGTCTCCCCAGGGGTTTCAGATCTCCCTGTCCAAAATGCTGCTGCATTTGGCTCCATGACCTTGTGTTTCTGTCAGGAGGGGAGGGAAGCCCCCATTTGCCTGGGACTGCATTATCTGGGGAAGAAGGTGGTGATTTGTATGACTTGCTTTCCTTGAAGTGGTCAGAAATGACTAATCCTTGGTGACTTTCCTTATAGTCCACTTGCAGTTTGGCTGAAAATTTTGACTCAGGTAGAGAAAGGATTTTCCCTCTGGTTTTCATTAATTCAGTGAAAATGCCCTTTTGCAATGGGAGCAATCCTCTCTTATTAGTATCTTAATTTTTACTGGCATTACTTTAAATCTTCCTGAAATTTAACCTAGAAATCAACTTTTGAGTTCGAGTCCAGGATAAGGGCTCTCTGTGAGAAGTAAGCGTTCAGGTTACTGCAGATCCTGAGAACTGGTTGAGCTATGCATCTGGGGATGAGATGCTATCAAGGGTACCAGGACATGCTCGGGGCTCAGGTGCTGTGGGCAAGGGCTGGCTGAGCTCCTTCAGGCAGTGACAAAAAAAACCTCTCCTGGAAACTTGTGCCGAATCCAGCAATGCTGATTAACCTGTTCTTTCCTTGAAATGAAATTACAGTCGCTCTATTCATAGACTGTCATTTTTGCGCAATGAAGAAGCCTCCCAGCTTTTGATGGAGATGAAAATGAGTCTCTGTGCTTTGGAGCTCGTTTTGAAACTCAAGTTGCAGTGGCTGCTGTTCAGCAAGTTGCTTGGGAAGTTTAATACTCCTGTTTTTTAAAGATAGGTGCATGCTTAAGTAATTTGCTTGATTGAGCCTAAAGAAATGGTTAATTCAGGATGTTCAAGCAATGCCACCATCCAGCTACCAGGACCCTAACAACTATGCTGCTTTTTCTTGAGAATGGTGCTAAGCTAATGTATCATTTTCATTTTTGTGCAGCAAATGATACCTACCCTTTGCAGTTCTGTTGAACTTTACAGGGAATATTCCAGCATGAAATTTTGGAGTTATGCATCTGTGAGTGAAGTATCTGATTAGAAAAATAGTCCTGTCCCTCACCTCTGCTAAAAGCCTTTCTAAACTGTCCACCTTGCAGGCATTGACGCAAGCCCTACTCATGGGGTTGCTGTCTTGGCTTGATGAGAGCACTCTAACATCTGTCTCTAGGGATGAATTAGCTTCTCCATGTCGACCACTTGCTCCGCAGTCATTCATAGTGTGCTGCTGAGAGTTATGCTCTTAGAATCACAGAATCATGGAATTGTTTAGGTTGGAAAAGCCCTTTAAGATCATCAAGTCCAACCGTTAACCCAGCACTGCCGAGTCCACCACTAAACCATGGCCCTTGGTGTGTTGGCTGGAGGTGTGAAGCTGCATGGCTTTTGTGAGATCTCTGTCATTGCCACTCAAACATCACTCCTTCTCCACGGTGTGAGATCCCTGCAAACCTCCTCCCAGCTGGCCCCTGTCCTGTATTCAGTGTGGGGCCTCATGGAAGGGGATGCTTTGGGGGTGACGTTGTTTTTGGGGAAAGCTGGCCCCATCCCTGCTGTTGCCTTGCTGCCTTCCCCACTGTCCTTCTGTTTGCTGGCTGCAGGCAGGATCCAGGTTTCCACTTTTGGACTCTGATCCTATTGGCATCAAAATGGATGTTTAATTATCTGGAGTCAAATCACCCTCTTTGCTTTCATTACTGCAAGTGCATTTACCCTTAGACCTTTAGGGATTTAATTACATCTATCTCAGATCTTTCTGCTGAGTATAATGTGGCATTTCTTCAGTGCGTTCCTCTACCGCTGCTAAAAAGGTCTCTCCAAGTCTGACAGCGGTGGGAGCAATTTGTCACTGTTTGGCCCAGGTAAGCTTTTTTTGTCCAGCTGAGCATATTTTCCCTCAGCATTTGCTTTTCCTCCTAATTTCAAATTGAACGTTGCTCTGGGCTTTTCTTGGCTTGCTACTGCAATAGCTTCTGAATATAGGAAGACCAGTCCTGAGGATTATTAAGCACACTGGACTGAGCGCCAGAGTGGTGCCTAACTTGCATTTTCAGCTGTGCTCCGAACAGGGGACGTCTTCTGGGATAAAAGTTATGTTTACAGTCAGCTGCTAATTAGTGGTAGCAGAGTAATTATGTAACTGATGAAACAGGACTGCAATTTAAGATTGGAAGGCTTTTTGCATCATAAGCATAGAGCTCAAAAAAAAACCCCAAACGGGGAGTGTAGTTTTATTCCGCTTAGGTTGCTTTGATGTGGTATGTCGTACGTACTAGGGGGGCTGGAGGAAGATTCGGGATGCTGGTAGGATTATCAGTTGTTGGCGAGGGTCTGAACAGTTGGGGTGAGTGTGGGAGGGACTGGGAGCACCGGAGCAGCTCTGTCCGCCTCTGCGGCAGTCTAGCTCTCCTCCCTCGTGTTTTCCTTCCATCGCCAGAAGATGAATGTCCCCACAGCATTATCTCTATTCCAAGCCTCCAACTCCCTCCTGAACTATCACTTTCTGCAGCCTTTTTTGTTAGCTCTCCTGCTGAATCCAAATGAGGTCCCTTCGCATCTGGGGAGATTGCTGTGCTAAGAGGGTTCGTTTGTGAATACTCTTCAGCCAGTGATCTTGCACCCGGACCCAAGGAAATGAGGACGGAGAGGAGGGTGGTGGGATGGCTTTTGTGTGCTCCATGCACACGTTTCAGTGCCTGCTGTCTGCGTGCTGTGAGAGGAAAAAGTTCAGCCTCCTCCTTTAAGGTCTGCATCAAACCCTGCCAGCGCATCCTTCTCTGTCAGCTTGTTTCTTCTGGTGCCTGCAGATAGCTGGAAAGCAACGTGAGCTGCCAGCTCTCTTGCATTGCCTTTGTGTTTTAATGCATTTTGTGTTTCTTCCAGGTCTGCGTGGAGCTCTGAGTGTCGCTGAGATGTGGCACAGCTCTGATAACTGGGAACCATCTGGGCTGCTTTCTGTGGGCAGAGGATGAGAGTGCCCTGCGTGGCTGTGGGGCTTCCAACAAGTGGATGGTAAGATTTGCTTTGCCTCTGATGCGTAGCACCGATCTCTGTTGGCTGGCACGTGTGCTGCTGTTCCTGGCATTGTCTGTGCTCATCATAAATTGAATCCCCATGAGGTGGCCTTTGGTTCAGCTCAGCCAAGAGTCCTCCCACTGTGACAGCACTTCTCCTACATCCTTTAATAGCTTTTTCATTTTTTTGGTTATAATGGGCACCATTAAATCATTTCCCAGTCAGCTCCACACAGTGGTACCTGAGAAACCACCGTTATTTCTTATCCTAAATGTAGGGAACATCTGTGCATATGTCTGCAGGGTTACTGTTGGTAAATGTTGACTTCTTAATGGGGATGTTAAGACACAGCAGGACACGAATGCTGTCCTGAACGCTTGAATTGTGGAGCGGCTGTCATGGCCTCTGAAGTGATGCAAGAGGGAGTTGGCTGTCACAACAACTCAGGCTGTGCACACCTGAGAACAAAATATGTAAAGACCGAAATACTCAGAGTCAGTAATGAGAACTGGAGTTTTATTTCTTTGCAGGCTGTCTTGTAAATCTGACTGTCTTGGAGTGAAAATCAGAAGGGAGGGTACGCTCCAGAACAACATGTCATTGCACCACTTGGGAGCAGTCAGGCTCAGAGGCTGGGGCTTCCTCCAGCCTTGGGAGTCCATAAATGTTGGAAACGGGGCGGGTGACCCTGGTGCAGAGACTGTGGGATGGGTACCCATGTTGCAAGAAACAAGCAGCCTTCAAGAGTGTTGGTAGTGATGGGGGTGATGGTGCTAGGAGGGGATGGGAAGGCTGAATTAATTTCTCTTGTGTAGAAAACCTGATGAGAAGACAACCTCTGCTTACTGAGGGCTTTTTGGTGTAGTCTGCCTGGATCTTGAGTGTTCGTGTCCTGAGGGCTTCCAGTCCAGGAGCACTGGCAAAAAGTGGATGGACTGTTCTGCGTTTGCTCTAATGTCATGTCTTTCTGGTGGAGATGTGAAAAGCCCCAAAGTCGGTCCAGGCACGTGTTCAAGAGAAGTTTCTGGGAGAGGACTCTCTCCAGTGATGTAACAAGCTGCAGTTTGCTCCAAACGTTAAGTATTATAAATGTGGCTGATGTAATTCTATTTCAAAAAGCCTTAGAGGCTTGCGATAATAAACAGAGCTTTTTAGTACCAGGTTATTGATGCAAAATAGTTCAGCAAACTGGGTTGCTGAAGTGCAAATGCCATGTATTATTCATTAGATGCTTTCTTTCAACAAATCACTGCTCTCCATGGCATAATGTTCCCCGCTCCTGGTAGCACCGCTCTTTGGGAAGCTCTTTGGTGTGAGCCAAAACGTGGAGTTGCAGACCCATCCATCAAGGCAAGCAGTTGGTTATGTTGTTGTCTTCCAAATGGAGTTCATAATGGGCAAAGAGGTTTAATTAATGCTTCAGAGTAATGTGTCTGTTTATAAAGAAATAATGTACTATAAAATTAGGCAATGCATAGTGAAATGTACCTCCTAATGGCCAGGCTGGCATTTTAAGTGATCAGTAAATCACTTAAATATTAAGACCTTCTTGAACAAGGATAATAAAGCAAGAGATTTGGAAATGGTAGATACCAGTACTTACAATTATCCACTAAATAAAACATTTTTATAGTGATCATAGAGTTAATCACCTTACAGAGCAGACAGGTGATAGGGACAGCGGAAGATATGTGGCATTATTGCCTGCAGAAAAAGTAATTTCAGATGTGTCCTTTAAGGCCAGAGTCAACAAGGAGAAAATATAAACATTTTCTGAACTCTTTATCTATTCTTTTGATGAATAAATGCAAACAGCTACAGTTATATAGAAAAGCACATGATCAAGAATACAGTAGACCAAGAATATTCCCCAGACAGTGCTAATGCAGTTGCATGGCAGAAGAGAGTGATGATCTATGAATATTGTTTTCAAACTCCTGCTTTAAATATTTGAAAGTATTCTCAATTGCCTTCATATTTTTAAATGCAAGTCAGGCAAAAATACTGAATTACTACTTTACAACTCTAATAGAATAAGTTTTTGCAGTACTTCTGCAGTTCTGTTCAATGATGGGAAGGATGCAGGAGGAGACTCCCAGGTCTTCACTGCAAGAATTTTTGGCAGTTTTGAAGGCAAAATGAGATTTTAATGAACTGAATGAGAACCAAATGATAGGGATGCTTTTCAAGTTAAATATACAGAAACTAATGGGCCGTAGGAGATGATACAAACTGTTTGCATAAGAACTCAGACAGTTTTTTGTCCCAAGATGGGAAATTATCATACCAGCTTTAAAGGGTATGCAATGGGATCGTGGAAAGGAGTGTCCCAGGTGGCTGGAGACACTTCATAGGTGATCTCCAAATGGGTAGGATATAGACACAAGTGTGCCTTTGAGTATGTCTCTCTGTTATCATCTGTGAGAACCTCTGACTCCTGACTGGGCAGAGTGCCTCCGCTTTACCAGTGCAACTCCAGAAATAGTCCACAATGTCGTGCAATTCATGAAAGAGAGATTTTTCTTACAAGTGTTGGGATTTTCCTACTTAAAGGCATCAGTAGGCACACCCAAATTTTTAATTCAACCACTGGAAATAAGGAAATATACTTGTGTAAGATATTTTACCTCAACTGAAATGACTGCTGAATTTGATGAATGAAGAGTTAGCTCTTGGTTAAGAACTCAGAGTAGTTAAATGTCTCTGAAGATGAGAAATAAATCGCACAATCGCACATGCTGCTTTCATCGCTTGGTATTTAATAATTTCTCTATGTGAGAAAATGAGCAAAATGTCTAAGCAACTTTGCATAAAGAAGATGAAGAGACAATGTGATGGATCCCATCTTTAGGTGCTGGACTGGTGATTTTCAGATCTACCTAAGGTTTTGGCTGTCAGAGATTGGAAAAAAAAAAAAGGGGGGGGGGGGGGAAAGAGGGGCATGATCAAGAATGAAGAAAACTCAGCCCAGGCATCCTGGCTGTTATCTGAGATGCATTGAACCAACATATCTTCTAGAGTATCTTCTATATTTTGTGTTGAAGTATTTAATGTTGGAATCAGTACAAAGACAGTTTAAGAGCAGCTGTGTTTGGTTGCCAAGTCTTGACTTGATCTATTTTTATGGGATAAAAATTAATTTCAGAATAAGTTCCTCCATCAGTTAACACTTGGAAATGTTTTGAAAATGAAGAAAAACATAGCTTCAAAAGCCCTTTCATAAGAAGTGTGCTTGAAAGTTGACAACTTCACAAGAAACAACAGCTTTCTGAAAAGAGATTTTTCAACAAAAACGATTTTGCACTTCTTGGGACCAAGCCTTGTGCCTGTTGCAACACTGAGTTTTGAGATGAACTGGCACATATCTCATCCCAGATTCTGTCCATGGCAGAATAAGCTAAGTTAAAGTAGTAACTGACCCTTAGAAGCTGCGGAAAAGATGCTTCAGATGAGTAGTAGTAATTTATTCTGATTAGTGCTGACTGCTTGTCAAACACCAGCCTAACTATTCCCCGTCTTCTGCCCCAAAAGGTCAGAGAGCTTCACCTTAACTCCTCCTGGATTCATCTTAAACAACATAGGAAGAGGGGGAGGATGATGAGCCATTCATAGGAATGGGGACTTGAGGAAGGTCTATTTCATGGACGCTTGGGTAATTTGCAGCTGGATTTCTTTTTGACCTTTCTGCCCTGTATTGTAGACAGCAAAGAGGTCCCCCCCATCATTTTACTCAGGAGAAAGCTGCTAGGTACTGTTGAAAACAAGCTGGGCTGTATTTTCTGTGTGAACACACACCCAATTTGTGATGAATGTTTAGCATCCTTGACCTTTTGATCTTGATCATTAGAGGAGAGAAGCAAGCAGTGGGGAGCACCTGGGGGTTGGCATCTTCTCACCATGAATGGATGCACAAAGGAGGATGGATACTTCCTGGCACCTATGCAGTAAGTGAGGTATATTTTTAAACACCATTTTTTCTGTTCCTTTCAGGAGGATGGACTTGCCCTGGACAGGTACAACTGGATGGAGAAGCTGGTAGGGCTGGCTGGGTCAACCCCCGCAAAGTCTTTGCAAACCTCCTTAGGGCATCTTGCTACCAAAATGGTAAATTCCTGGGAGACCACTTAGCAGGGGAAGAACGTGTTCACCTTTCAATTAACAAAGCTTGCAATTTTATTTCAGGTGTGAGAGCAGGAGCACTTCCCTTCTTGACCTCTCCTGCACCCAGCGAAGGGAAACCTGGTTGAACTATGAACAGGAGACCTTCATGGGGCAGAGGTCAGGGATATTAATGGCAATGTGATCAGCTGGCATTTAATTTACACTTGGATGGCAATCAGAAAACTAATTTCCAAGAACTTTTGCTGCTTCAAATATTTCTATTCTGAAATGAAAGGGAGTAAAAGTGACATTTTGTGATAAAAATTCCAGGAACCTGTTTGCTTTAGAAGGACTGAACAGCTTTATTTCAATTTGGAATTTTATTTTTTTTTCTTAGGAAATGCATTTAATTTTTAAAAAATTGTTCATAGGAGAAATTGAATAATTTTGAAAAATGGTGAATAGGGCACATCAATGCTATTGAAGTGCCTTTGCCTAAATAAAATATTACTGACAGTAGTGAGGTTTTGAAAACATTCAGACTCGGATGAAAATGCTTGCTGTTCATCCTAGCACTTTGAAAAATTTCCAGGCAGAGCTAATTCAAGTGACAAGTGCATTTTTCCTGATTTGTTTTTGTGAGTGTCTCAATCCTTTAATTGTAGTTGAGGGAGGCATATAAAGTGCTCCAGTTTGCGTTAAGACAGTCCACGATATTTGATTTCCCCATCTGTGATGTGGATGTTGATCTTCAAAGGTTCTCTCAAACTGCAGACCTCCATGCAAAAGCAACTTCTGTCCTCTCTGCCTTTTCACAAATTATGCAAAAGCATTAATTCAGTTTACATCCTGACATCCACAGATCTCTTTTCCCAGGTCTGATATTGGGGTTGCAATAAGATAAGGTGGAGCTTTTCCTAACCAAAAGCACATTTTGTGTGTCTGTACACTCAGCAGGAGACTGTGTCTGCACCATCAGGTACCATGTAGCTGATGGCTCCTGCCCTGGAGAGCCACAGTCCTGTGAAAATGCCCTTTTTCTTCCTCCAGAAAACACAGGCATCTCTCAAAGCTGGGAGATCTGTTGTACTTGTGCTTACATCTCCTTCTCCAAGCAGTCCCATGCTTCCAGCACCTGGTCCTGCAAAATGCAAACCTTCCGGCTCAGTTTCACCAAAAGCAACTTCTGTCCTGCTGCCCAAAAGGAGCCTCACTGCCCTCAGTTTAATTTGTGAAGCCTTTATTTTTTTTTTTTCTTATGAAACTCCGAGAACAAACAAATACTAAATTCTACCCCCTACCCTCTTCCTCTTGGGTTTTAAGGTAAAATTAATTTGTACTTTCTCTTTCTGTATGTCTGGGGAGAAGGGAAGGTGTTTCGCCTTCATCATTGCTTCCTTCCCAGTTCCTCCTGCTCCTGCCTCATCTTCCACAGGCAAAATGTCAAAAAGTGAAAAAAACCCAATACAAAAAAAAAAGTGAGAAAATCACACAAATTTACAACAACAAATGTCCTTCTGGGAAAGAACTGATTGGAAATAACCACTTTTTTGGCAGGGAATATTCAGGGCAGTCTCTGGCTGCAGGTGCAAATGGTCATGCTATGGGCATCACCATACTTCCAATATTCGATGCTAGAGAAAGTTGGTGCCGGAGCCTCCTTTGTGACTGCTGGGAGAAAATGATTTACGGGACTGTGGCTTGCCCTCCAGCACGCTGCTCTGGGAGAGTTTTGAAATGGGACAGGCCAGCTCCAATTTGGGGCAGGAAAACTGGTCTCGCTCTCAGTGGGAGCGGATGTTTTTGGAGCTGTGATAGGAGGAAAAGTGTGCAAAAGGAAATTTATTTAAATATGGTTTTACACTCATTTCATAATAGTAGAATTTTATCTTTTTTACATTGATTTATGGGCACTGAAGCAGAACAGAGGAGTCAGAAGAAAGCAATTAATGAATAAAGAAAAAAAACCTGCACAAATGCTTCAAGAGGAAAAAAAAAAAAGAAAAATTTAAAAAAGGAGAGAAATCTTCCAAAAGCTGAAGAAAGGGGGATAATTGATGGTTCCATTTTAACCTAATGTTATTTCTGGATCTCTTTTTTTTTTTTTTTAATGTGTTATTTACTGCATAGTTTAGAGCTGACAGAAAATAAACAGCATTTGCAATATAATGTCGTTAGCACCCTGATGCACTTGCTCATCCTACTTGCCTGTCAAGTTCCAACTCTAACCAACATCAGTCAACGTCGGCTGTGATGGAGTCTGTTTTTAATAAGCATGGTGCTATAATTACCTTATTGCAAAGTTAAAGCCAAATGACACTTATGATGAAGGTTTCATGGCTAAACAGTAAAGCCAGTGAAGCATTCACATACCAACTGTCAGATAGGAAATAGCTGTTGGAGGATTTGTTTCTTTATTGCTTGATGAGGGTCACTTCGTTCGTACTTGGAAACTTTGTCACGATGCAAAAGGTAGAAGAAGGAGACAAAACTCTGAAGAAAAGGGGAAATTCTGCTGAGGCTGGAAATGGTGGACGGCTGCTGAAGGGGCAGGTGGATGTGTATTTTATGGAAAACAAGGCATTGATCAAATTTGATGCTGGATGTACTGCTCTGTCACGAATTCCTCCCTCTGCTTTAAATCTAGTGGGAGCCATGTGTGAGGGGGTAAAAGCATATTTCGAGTTATGCTGATGGGGGGTGGCTCTTAATTTTGTCACAGGTTTCCCAGTGTTTGATGTTTCTCCTCCCAGGCTCTGCTGGTGCATGGGGCAATCATGGGGTAAACTCTGCTTTCATTGAAATTAAACTTCTACCTTTTACAGCCGCTGAAAAAAAGTTTGGAAGGGTGAAAGCATTTAATTTGGTTTTCCAGTGTAAAACTGGAGCCACTTGGTGAAATAAAGCTTACTGCAGGAAAAAAAAATTACATTTTCTAGGAACTTTATGAGAAATTGCCTATTAATTATATCCACTATAAACTGCACTATTTAAGTCATCTTCCAGTTGCACATTTTTAGCTTTGCTCCCTGTTCATAAGCTGTTCATCCACTGGAACTAAAAAGGCTCTGCCTCGATGAACTGGGTCTTCTAGATGTTAAATTAAAGAGGGATTTTTGCCTTTGACACTGAAGTGTCTGTGGTTAGGTTTAAATCTCTCACTCACATTACATTTATCGATAGCTAAAGGGGAGCCGCTGTTAACACACCTGCAAGCACATGGCATTACGTAGATTGACTCTCAGTTCAGTTGATATCAGGAATAACCTTTTTTTTTTTTTGCCTCTGCTTTTTTTGCATTATCACTGAATTTAGGAGTTTTCATCCCCTTGTTGGCTGGGGACCACTGGAAGTAGGTGGAGCACCAACATCTCCTGGTTCGGGGATGTGCGTGTTGTTTGCTCTGCAGCTTTGCCTTCCCTGGCGTTTCCGAAACATCGCTTTCATGGGAGGGCAACTCTGCAGCCACCAGCCCAAGGAGGAGGCTTGAAGGTAGATGTTTTCAGCTCCCTTCATGCCCCACAGCCCCAGGCTTTGCAGCAGCTCTCCCAGCTGATGCGGGAAGACAGTGGAGTGGGAAAGGGGGTGTTTGGGCAGGAGGCAGAGGGGTGCAGAGCAGCGGGTCTCTTCTGTCCCTCCTGGAGCAGGTTAAAGGTATTGGCTGAGGGCAACGTACCCGCCTTGATTTGATGTGGCCACAGCCTCAGCGTGGGCATTGGATGGTGTAAGCCAACTTCCCATGATTTCGGGTGGACATGAGCTGACTGTGCGCCCAGCTTTCTGTAGCAACTCCTCTATGATGGCATCCAGCCTTCTTGCTGCCAAACGGTGTCTGGCAAAAGGCTCATGGGGATAATTGTACCGGGGCAAAAAAAAAGGACTTTGGTGATCTTGGGCCTGGTGCAGAAATGCTTTTCATTGAGCTTTTTTTTACTGTTCAGTTTAATGTGTAATTTCTCTGCCCAAAGAACCTATTGACTCAGCTCTTAAGATAATTACTGGATTTCATATTGAAAAGCCTTCATACAAATATTTTAAAATACAAAAGAATAAAGACAAAATAGCTTCATGTTATTAATCAATGAGAGTAGAAGGGCGTATTGTTATGAAAATACAGCACCCACTCCTCCAGCTTTCACAGAGCACCAGATGGTATAACATTTGTGGAGACATATCTTCAACAAACAGTCTGGATTAACCATTTAACACTCCCGGCTCCTGTTCCTATTTTCTGAATAGGCAGGGGAAGGCTGGGCAGCAACTGGCTTTTGGACTGGCATCAGGAACAGGCTGAAGGTGTCCTTGGCTTAATGCAAGTGACTTTCTGTTACACTCAGATTTATGTTCTCTGTTTTTGGCATGCCCAACTTGGTATTTCTTTCAAGAGATATAGAGGGATGTTACAGATATGTTGGAACGAGACCAGCATATATCATAGTCTACTTTCTCTACCATGCATATGCATGTACGTTTGCAATGCAGAAAGTGGTGACTCTGCTGTACATGCGCTACTGCTGTAAATGGGATCCCACTCCAAAGTGAATGAGAAGAGAAATAAAGGACAGCAAAATGTGCATTTCTAGCAGTATAATCGCCCTGGCCCAAGTCTGACCCTTGCTCCTAGCACAAATGAGCAGATCTCTTGTTATGTAGCTGCATAAAGACCTGCGTGACTTACAGAGGTGCCTGCGTACTACTTCTACCATAACCAGTGTGGTTTTTTGATGCAGCGTAGCGGGTGACAGAAAGCAGGCTGTACTACTGGTGCAAGTTAGTGGTGTGAAGTCAAATACCTGGGTCCCTTATATAATCCTTTGACTCAATGGTTTTACGTGGGAAGACTACTGAATGTTATAGCGCTAGTCCAGTTCTGCATAATTCAATGGACAGAAGAGCTTCCACCTGGCAAATCCTCTTGTGCTCGGAGCCTTACAGACCCTCAGCAGTGACCACCCATATAAGCTATAATCTGGAGCGAGAGACACCAAAAGGAAGGAAGAGTCCATCAGACTTGCTAAGCCCAGCTCCCTCACAGTCCAGCATTTTGCCTTATCACAGCCCTCTTCCTGCTCTCGATACAATAGCAACTTTCTTGGCCACGTTTATAGAAAAAAAAATAAACCCTCATTTTCATTTGCTGTTTTCACTTGCAGTTCAAAAAGCCAGAAATATGGAGACAGAAATACAGAAAATCACCGTCCCAGAAGCAAACCTGACAGGCAACAGGAGAGGGGACAATCCATTTTCCTCTCCAGCTATTCACAGAATAAAAGGGAAACTGTATTTATTCTTTCATTTCTCTAGGGGACTTCCCCAAGTTATTAGAATCTGCCTTATTAAATAATTGAGAAGGCTTGTCATAAAATGACTTCTCACTCCCTATCTATCATTGAGATGTGCAGAAAATGGCATGTCAAGGAACATTTGCTAGGAAAGCTTCAGGGACCATTAACTCTTGTCACTGCTTAAGTGATTAAGGAACCAGAAACAGTGATACTGTTTCCCAGCTAGTTTGTAAATATCTAAGTGTCAGATCGTCCATCGTCCTCTCAGAATGAGGTCAAAAGAAAGAGCGCTGGGGTCTGGACAGGACAAAGACAACCCTCTGCCACCTGGCTGGAGCATGTCCCATAAATGCCCCATGAACAGGCCACGGTGGGAGCCTGCCACCAGCCAGCGGGGCCACACAGCACCCTACCTACCTGGTGGCACAACACGTTATGGCCAAATCCATTTTCTGTCCCCCGCATTTTGAGATGTTGCCCATCCTCACCATCTTACCAGGATCACCATGATATCCCCTGGTTTCTATATACTTTCCATGGTCTGTGAATATTTGGGTTCCCCCCACTGATCTTGGACTACCCTGCCTTTAGTCATCATGGTGTGTGATGGCGTGTGAACTCCTATGTCTCTCTTCCACCACAAAATACCCCGGCATTGATATCTTGCCATTCACCCTGACATAACGCTTGATACATCCCAGCTGAATCAAACAGAAAACCCCTCTGCAAAGCCAGAACAAGATTCGCACCTTTTCTACCATGATGTTTCATACGCAGATTTCTTTGCCCAGGAACTGAAGCTGCAGAGAACAAGACAGGAAGGACAGGAGGGAGGTTGGGACTGAAACTGCCACCACAACAAGCTAATCATGGGTATAATCTGAGGTTTTAAAATCATTATCTGTGAGTTTTCCAACAGCAGCCAAACATAAAGAGCCAGCAATGGGATTTTTGACTCCCACCCTTGAGGAGCCAGAGGCTGCTTGAACACCCCTTTCCTTCCTTCCTACAAGGACACAGCTGGCCCAGAGACACCAGTGTCTGCTGCAGCAGCATGCTTTAGCCAGCCAGAACAGCATTTTTGTGCTAGTCCAGCATCCACGGTCCTGTGCAGATGAAGTCCAGCCACGTAGGTGCTCAGGATCGTAAGTTTCCTCCAGTGAAGTCCATGGCATCTAAATGTTCCTCATGTCCCAGACCACCTCAGCCAAGATGAATCTCTGGACCTCCATAGCTGGAAGAAGCCTCAGGTGGGATTTGTGACTTCCTCACCCTGAAGACCTCCCCTGGTGCTGACAGACTAAAATCATGTCTGAATGTGGTTTGTTTTGCCTTAGTGATGTCAAGGTACGATGTCCCCAGCTGGGAATAAACCACACTGGCAAAGAAAATGGCTGGTTAATACAACAGGTTGGCACAAAAGATATGAGGCAATTGCAATGCTAACGTCTTCATGGGAGTCTTGTCCCCAGGACTACTCCAGGAAAATCTAGCCCCTGTAGTTGGACCTCACCAGAGCCATGTTGATGGCACAGCCGTAGCTTGGAGGAGACATTAGTGAATTTAGGAACCAGCTATGATTTTCAGGAATATGTCATGCAAGTGGGATGATTAAACATATCTTTATTCAACACACTCATCCAAGGGGGAAGCATGCTGTGTAGTGCGCTGGAGCAGCCTTGTATTTCATCTCTTGTTATCATGCTTGTGTATTCTAGGTCAAGGTGAACCCTTAGCTCCTAAATGAGTATTTGTAAGTGTAGGCTCATACAAGGTGAGCAGTGCTCTTAAATCTTTTCACCCAAGTCTTCTCCCAGTGAATTACTAGGTTGTAGATAAGATCTTAGGCATATTGTACTCAGACAAATATATACCTTTTTGTTTTTAAAAGGCTCAACCCAGAAACAGTTTTAGACTTTGAAGGGGAAGGTCATTGCCTATCTCTTACACTTATAAAATATTAGCGCTTGCAATTGGATGATGAACAGAGCCGAGTCCTGTGTTTCCACCTCTGCTGGCACAGCTCCTGTAAACTGCTTTATCCCCAAATAGGCCTTGGTTCTCCATAAATCACTGTGTTGGCAGCTCCAGTTCCACATCTCAAAGTGAGATGCTGACACTTTGTTCTCTGTTTCCAGCAGCTTTTTCTAGCCGTGCTCAGGGGAAACTGTCCCCTGTAGACAATTTATTTGATGAATTTAGTCTCTCTTTCCATGTGTAAATTATCCAGCAAGGTATTTGGATATTTTGACAAAGACATTTACTTCAGTTGTGATGATGAACTCCATGAAGACACCAATGTCAAGCAATTCCAGAGGCCTGTTTGTGGTGATCAGATGCCCCAAGACTCTTGAGGCTGCGCTAGGCTCTGAACGGTTGGACGTAACTCCCATAAAAAGGCCTGAAGAAATGTCTGTGTTTCAGGAGTCTTTCACCAAACATATGCTTGCACAATTGCTAGAGATGTGATTTATGTATTTTGCCACCAGGCTGGCTATCTTTTTATAGCATTATAATACAAGTCAGTAGGGTCAAAATCCTATTCCTGACTTGGGCTGCAGTGGGATCTGTGCCCTTCCTCTGCAGACAGCTGAAGGCAGTCCCCTGCTCCAAACACCTCTTCCCTGTACTGTGGAAAAAGCCACTTCAGGGCATTTTTTGTGCTGTCCAGAGGAATGTGTGTCCAATTCCCCTCTCAGGTTCCCACAGCTGGTACGATACTTGTTATCCAATTATTTTTAATGAAAAAACAACTTGTTCCCTTGCCTTCTTGTTACTGGAAGCAGGATGCACTGAGAACAGCTAAATATAGTCCCAACTTGTTATCGTGCAGTCCTTGCCTCTTACCCTTAATTGTCTGGGAACGGATTTCCCACTCAGCTAATTATTTCTAATTGTGTCACTCTCATCATCTTGCCATTTGCCTCTTGCCACAAATAGTCCTGATATGGTTGATGAGAAGAGGCTTCACCTGGGCTCCATCCGTGGGTGCAGCCACAATCAAGACAGGCAGCTGCCCCCAGGGTGCACCTCTGCCCTCCACCACCATATGGAAGGGTCTCACCTGGGCTTCTTGCTTGTGCTCTTGGCTACCTAGGCTGACCCTATGGTTGGGTTATCCCGTCAAAAACCAGGCAGAGCGTGATGTGTGATGACCAGGATATTTCTTTCTGGGAGGTATTTACAGGCTACCAGTTGCTCTTTTTGCTTGCGCCTTTTTCATCTCCTCCATCCACCCTTGAATTTGCAATGTAATTGTTAGGGGAGCCTCTCACAGGTAGCAGAAAACAAAGTCTGAGATATGATGTATATGCTAAATTGTTGCTGGATGGTTTCTTGTGGAATATCAGTTTTGGATCTGCTATTGGAGGAATCGTCATTGGGCTGGGAAGCACCTGTAATGCTACCTTGTGTGTGGCATTTCTCTGCTAGGGTGTGGGGAGACCCAAGATGGAGCTGCTTGTGCTCAGCTAGAATTGTGGGTCTGAGCCCAAGCTGACCTCCCTGCTCTTCCCCAGGCATGCTAACCTTGGCATGATCTGGGGCTGGTTTTTAGAAATTATTTTGTTTGTATCCCACCTGCTCATGTACTCTCAGTCCCTGGCTATGTAGATGTGCCCTTGTCCAAGTATCTCCATTTCTTCTGCCATCAGTCTCCCTTTCTGGCCTTGCCTGCTTTGCAGGTAAGCTGAAGGTCTTCCCCTCACTTCCTAGCTGGGATCTTCTGCTGGCTTAGGTAGGTTTGGTGGAAGCTGGAGCTTTGCTGGGCCCCAACTGAAGCTGCTGGTGTAGCTGTGAAGAGTTGTGGCCAGCACAGAAGCAGCCATGGCCTCAGTCCTGCAGCTGTCTTCCCAACCTGAACTGGCCTTTTTGGGGCTGTTTTTCCTGCTGAGCACCAGAGCCTGGAAATCTCTTTCTTGCTCTGGTTGGACCGAGGTTTCTTTATTCAGGTCCCATATGGAGGGGGCTTCCCTGTTGCGCACCCAGGGTGCTTGGATGCTGTGGTTCGGTACCAGTGTGGAGACCATGTTGCCTGGCCATTGGGTTGGGTGGAGGCTGAGGATGCTGATGCACAGAGTATTTTAAATCTCTTCTTTGGAGCATCAAATCCATTGCATGCAACAGTTAAGCGTGCGTGTTAGGTGTCATTAGTCTGCTATCAGCTTTCTTGTGCTCCATGCAGGTAATGTGGCTGGCTTGGAAAAGGACAAATGGGCTGTCAGCTAGCCTAAATAAGCTCTTTCTGACTCTTCACCGTGATCTAGTTGTAATTTAAAAGTTATGGGTATTTTCATTTGTTGGGTAATGGAGAATACTGTTTTCTGTGCCTAATAGACATCTCTAGATGTCACAAAAGAGAAATGATAAAGAAGAGACAGAGCACAAATGGCTACGTTGTGTAGGTGCTTTTCTGTGTGTAATGATGCTCTCCTTGTAATGTTGCATAGCTACATAAAAGAGGAATGAGAAAGGTATTTAAGATGTAAAGTTATGGAGGGTCTTATTTATTCATCTACCTCCTGGAGTGCATCACAATCACAAATTCTTGTAATAAGATGAGATTTTAAAGCTCTGAGCAAGTGTCTCTCTCGTGGAAAATACTATTGCGAAACATGAAATAATATTTTTGTAATTACGGTGCCTCAGGAACATCTGACAGCTGCTGTTTTGTCCTTGTCTTTTCTGTGCTTTTCTCTTTATTGAGTGGAACGAGACAGTTCTGGGGTGGGGAGAAGACCCTGTTATTACCTTAGAGCAGTGTTTCCCTAGCTTCTGCTGCACAATTTCCTGAGAGCATGGAGAAGGACGTGGAAACCCCAGCCAGCTCCTGTCCTAAGACCGAAGTGGTACTTCATTCAGAAAGCTACTGCAGCCTGCTGCGGTTTCTCCTACAGATGTGAAGAATCGATATACTGTGATAGCATAATTATTAGCTGGCTTGCTCAGGTTGTTTTTCATAGCTATTTCCTAACGCAGAAACAAGGCCAAGATGAAAGAAGTGCTTAACTTCAGTGATCATGGGAGTATTAGTGTTTCTCTGAAGGACATTCTTTGTGGCGAATGGAAACTCTGTCATGCACACGCTCCATCACTGTGACACCTTATTTTGGTACTTCTCTTCCATAGGTGTATGGGTAAGTAACCTGGTACTCCAAGTGCATTTAGCTTGTTCTTTTACAGTTCTCTGTTGTGAGTTTCATTTGAAACCCTTTGAAATCAGTTGGAGAGTGTACTACGGGGGCGTATTGATCCGACCCCTGTCCTACAATAAAAATGAAGGATGCTTTAAAAGCTGTGACATCGCTTATCCATCACACCTTCAGCTTTGCCGCTCGTGCCGCAGTCGTTAGGAATCGCCAGTCTGTTGAGAAGATCACCGTCCTGACAGCTGTGTGTGTCTTTAGGGAAAGCACAAGAAAACTGCCAGGCCATTTGACAGGGGAGACTAGGTGGTCTCAGCACAGGTATCCTTCTTTCCTACCTTTGTTAAAGGTTTAAGATTTATGCAGCCCACCGTGCCTGTAATTGTAAAGGTTGCAACAGGAGAATACTATTTTAGAAATACAAGAGTGGAAACACAAGAAGAAAATACAAGAGTGGAAATACAAGGAGATGGAGTCTGCGTACCACCCCCAAACCACACCTTCTGCAGAGCTGAGGTAGGGAGAGTCCCTATCCTGCAGAATGAGGATATCGCACACTTTCCGATGTCTTTCCTACCTCTACTCCCCTTCTGTGAGGTCTGGATGGTGACATTTCAGAAGTCCCGCTTTAGGCACCTCTGCTCCTCTGGATCACCCTGTCTTTTCTTGCTCGAAGACTTCCCTGCTTTTGTTGTTTTGTCAACTAAAGACGACCTGTGGAAGCTGCAGGGTCTGCATGCTCTCCTGTCAGCTATCAGCTGTCCAGAGCTGCTGCATCTCTGTTGAAATCAATGGCACAATATTGATTTACACCTGCTTCTCCAGACTGATAGTTTACGTACGCTAACAATGACCTATATTTTGCTGGGGCTTCCAATGAATGTGTTTCTTGGAGCTCTCTCTTCACCCTCTTCTTTCCACCACTTCTCTTTTCTACATCCATATCTAATGGGTCCTCACCTGTCATAGCTCTGCAGAGGATGAATGAGTGTGCATCTCCTCCTATGGCTCAGCTCTTTCATTACTTTTGTCTAGATCAATGAATCAAGGCTTTGCAGTAATCTGTATTAGGTAATGCACACTAAATGAATCATCATATGATTGTGTCAAAAGAGCAAACTGCATAAAACTCTAATTCCTACTGCTCTTGCTGGGAACGGATGCGTCTGCCTTGAACTCAGACATGTTTATGTTACACGGGTGAATTCACAGGCTCATCTCCGCTTTGCAGCTCCATTGCTCTCTGTCCTCCAAATCCGTGCTCGTGCCTTCGCCATCACCAACTTGCAGCTCAGTAAGTGTCCAGCTGGGAACAAGGTGTCTGTTAATCTCTGCCCCGGAGGAGATGCCTCGGGGTCCTGCACTGGCACTTTATTCCCTCCACAGAGATGGTTTCTCCCTTCAACTCTTCCCTTTCCTCTCTTGCGTCCCACCCTCTCCCTTATTATTGTAAAATAATCAAATACTCAAAAAACTCCTCAAATCCACGAGCATCTTTGCTTCTGTTACTGATTCCTAACTCTCTTCCCTAAAACTTACAGCTTTTCTGCCTTGTTTGCAAATGATTTATCACTTCTGTAGATGTGACTTGAGTCTCTCTGTACAGCCCAAATATCTGAACTCTGCCTATAGTACTTTGAATAAGAAGCACTATGAAACTGTCTTCTGCTCATACAAAATGCAGCACAATTTAACTAACTGGCTGACACCGTGCTGGAATAGATATCCCTTTTTAACAGCAATTTTAAAGTGGCAATTGGACTTCACTCTGCTGTGAGTTCAATCCTGTCGCCATCAGAAAGGACACAGGCAAACTTGCAGCCAAAAATAGGAATCATTAGCTGCTAAGAAATTACTGCTTGGCCATGATGACTGTTCTTTAAAGAAAATCAAGCAAACATTTTGTTGCTTTTCTAACCCAGCTTCATTTTCATTTTCGGCTATAATGAAGTGCACTTTATTTGTTTGCTGAAAATAAGCTGGAACAGCAGCAAACCACTTACACCCCAATGCGTGTGACTGCATTTAGCTGCCAGTTTGTTAAATGACTGAGGCAAAAGGTCTTCAGTTCTGTAAGAAACCTGTGCTTATTGCAAGCTTTCCCCTGGAGAGGGTGGGCCATCTCATGGTAAAAGCAGGAGCTGGCTGTCGGGGCTAAGTCCGGTTCTTGGTTGTTACAGACTTCTTGCGTGAGCTTGCACAGGTGGGCAGAGGCATCTGCCTTTGGCCTGCAAAATGGATGCAGAAAAGCTTTCTTGCTCTCTTGTCTTTTTATACAGTATGGACTGGGGTGAAAACGCTGCCTACGCCAATGGCTTTGGACTTGGTATGTTGAAGCTATAGTGGCCCGGGGATATCTCAGGGGTGCTTTGGAAGTAGGAGCCTGGCAGGTGCATGTGCCAGCCTGAGCGCTGGGCAGGAGCATCAGCTGAGGTCCTGGATGTGAACCGGGGACCAGCCTGCGCGTCGGGAGGACAAACAGCAAAAGCCAGCACCAGCGTAGGAACAAAGAGGGAAAAGGAGAAAAAAGCAAACTTGTGACTGCTGTAGGGACTTCAGCTTCTCTGCCCTTTTACTGCAGTGGCCCCATAATCTCCAGCTTAGTGTGTGACATACACGCACAATTCTTCCAGGCACTTCATGCTTATAAAAGTGATAGAAAGCTCCTGTGTATATTATCAATATCATCAAACAGCTCTCAAGTATGAACCTACCCCGTCTGGTATTTTCTAGCAGTGCTGGGCAATTCTTTGGCTTAAAAATGCTAAATGCATAAGCCATGCTTCGCTTCCAAAAAGGCATCAAGATGTGGTCTGAAGTGTTGTGTTTGGGTCTTTCATCACAGCTTGCTAGCTTCCGTTGTTAAAATGGTTTCAACTAAAAAGGAGCTTTTAATTTTTAAAGTGTGTGGTTTCTGTTAGCCAAGGAGGTAATTAGGTTTGTCTTGTCGTCGTTCAGAAGCCCAGGTGTCAACTAAAACAGGATTTCATCAGGAAATTTCTGCCCAACATTGTATTGACTAATGAGCATTTGCTGCAATTATAGAGATAGATAACAATTACCTACTTGCCCTGTAAGAGAAATAGAAGTATACTAAAAATAAGTAACTCAACAAGAAAGCAGCACAGATTTAGTGCTTGGTGGAAATTAATAAATAGCATTTTCTGTTGTGGCACTAAAATTTGTTCTCTGCGCTGCAAGACTGTGTCACAGACAAAAGAGAGCAGATGGGTAAAATCGACATGGAGAAGAGTGGAGGAGAAGGTGAGGCAAGGACAAATCATCACCTAGCCTGGGCTCTTCCTCTTCTCTTGCATTGCCCCCCTCCAGCTTGCCTGCCTTAGGCTGTGGTCAGGAATGTTTGGGCTGGGGAGCACAGCGAACACCCTCAGCCCTCCCAGGAGAGAAGCGGCCTCTGTGTTCAGTAGGACATGATGGTTTTGATCGACTCCGGGGAAAACTTAGAGCTGTTTATTTCATCTTCAGAAGGATCTGAGCATCTTTTTCTTGATTTCTCATCTCTGCAGCTGGGATTGGCCAGGACACCTGCACAGAACTGGGGCGCTTGGGGGATGGATGGAGGCAATTCCCAAGAACAATCCTTCAGTTCTGCAATTTTCCTCCTTTTGTTGTCTCCGATTCAACTGCGCTCAAGTGTGATCTCCCCATACTGCTGCCAAGGAGGTTTCATGGCTTCATACAAGCCCTCTCCTCCTAGAGACACACAAACAGTTGGAAAAGTGCTAATCCAAGGTATTTTCCATCTCTGTGGCAATCATAAAGGGAGGTAATGCAATGAGTGGAAACTGTGTTTTTAAGGCTTTTAGCTGCAGCACATTGAGAGAAAATAAACGTTTTAGGTCAAAGTAATTTTAAATAAGAACAGATCATATTTATGCTGAAAGAAAACTAGATTGATGAGGGCAGCAGGGCAGCTTTTTCCTTCTATATCTTATTCTGGAGATATCAGACAAGGTGGTGTGATAGTCAGGAAGACTGAAGCAGCCTCCCACAACCCTGTGTCAAGGGTTGCTTGCAGAGAAGATGTAAAACACCTGAGGCTGGATGGGAGCCATGCTCAGCCTTGGGACCACTGTGATCCTCACAGGCTCTGCCGCTTGGTGTCACCTCTGTGGCATGCCGTGAATTGACCCTCACCCAACTTTGTGCTGCTGCTGTGTTAGTGCTTCTTGGCAGTCATTAAAGCTGAGCTGGATCTCTGCTTATTTCCCAGTGGCCATTTGAGAAGCCCAGCAACATCTTAAACTTGTCCTTTAAGCACTGAGAGGTTACATGAATGAGGACACTTATCAGGGTTGGAGTTTCCATCAGGTCTTGATTGACATTTTTATACAGAGGTGGAGTAGGCAATGGAGCGAAACTAGTTATGAGGTGGGTGGAGATTGACTCAAAGTATGTCCTTGGATTCATTAGTGATGTTTCACTGTCAAACAGGGTGAACATAGTAACTGCAAGTCTGAAGAGGTCTCTCCTGGCTCCAATAGCATTCAGAGGTTTTGAAGACTGAGCTGGATGATGGAGCAGAAAGGACTATGATATTTGGAGTTGAGACTATGCTGCCAGAGGCTGAATAGGGATGCACCGTATGGATAGGACAAACCAGAGAAATGGTTTGAGAAAAGGGCGATTCCATAAGGAGAAATGCCAGGTCCTGCACAAGGGCTGGATCAGCCAGCTGTTTTGGAGAAAGGACCCTGAGTGTGAGGGAGTCACACAAATTAGTAATACCCCAGTACCATGAAAAAGACAAAGCATGTCCTGGGGTGTGTGAGCAGCAGTCTCCCCTGCAAGGTGTGCAGTCAAGTCCTCCCATGCTGCCCAGCTCTGGGGCTTTGACTGAAGTCTCTTATCCAGTTCTGGGCATTGGGTTCAGGAGAGCCACGGACAAAAGGGATGGTACGCAGAAGGGGACAATTAATATGATCAACGTGTAGAAAACAGAGATCCTGAAAGACCTGGGATGGTTTAACCTAAAGAAGCAAAGACTGAAGAGACATCAATGTACTCAAGAGGTGAGGCAGCTGCAGAGGGGAAGGGAATGGCCCATCCTCCACATCCACTCTAGATGGGACAAGAAGCAGTAGGCTTAAACAGGGGTGCAGTTTTGAGTTACTCTGGAGTTCCTTGGAGTCTCTTTAGTGAGATTCAACACCAGGATGGATTGCCCAAGCCAGGAGAGGAATCTCCATAGTGGGAGGTTTTTAAGGAAAGGTTAGACAGATGTCTCACAGACCGAGTGAGGAAAATATCATCAAGGAGCAAACTGCTGATCCTCATTCCTCCCTCCACTGTCCAAACTTGAGGGTGCAGGGATGGAAAAAGGGAAAAACAGGGGCTGGGTATTAGCAGTGGCTGCCTGTGGGTCCTGCTCTTCCCTGCTGCTGCTCTCTTTGCTGAGGAATATTTCTGGAAATGTATCCCAATGTCATATTTAAAAGGATTTTTTTTATCAGCTTAACAACTATATACTTGGCAGTGCTAGGTTAACGGTTGGACTCGATGATCTTAAGGGTCTTTTCCAACCTTGACGATTCTATGATTCTATATACCAAAACATTGAAAAAAAGTCTTTGCACAAAGGAGCTGATGTTATTTGGCAACGCAGCATTTTCTCTCTGGAGATGGGTGAGGATTTATGGATGAATGACGTAATCTCCTCACCTCTTCAACCTCCCTGTTTGCCCTTGGTCTCAGCTTCTCCCTTAGGCTTTCCCCTTGCAGACTTGCTGGGATGCATACTGGAAACCAGTCCACCCATCAGTATGCACTATCAGTGAGTGCGTGCACTGTGGGAGTTGGACCCCTTCAGCTTCCCAGCTAGAAGTTCCTACCTCCTCCCCTGGGACTATTCAACCTTTCTGTGGCCATGCGCTAACCAGAGCTTTGCAGTTATTCAGTAATAATAAACAACCCTTAAAAAGTACTCCTTCTTTTAAACTGCTGAACTCAAGGATTTCGAGTAAAAGTGCAGCCTCAATAGCTAAATTGCCATAACCACAGAGGAAGGAACCTCCTGAGTTGGATTGATGAGACAGTGTTGTAGAAGTGCATAAAATGCAGTATATGGTGCAGAACACAGTGAAATCCATTGCGTTCCCGGCAGAAAGAAGAAAGGTCTCTGACCCATCACCCTGTCCCAGAAAAGATCCTGGACTGACCCTGATGGATGTTTGACTGTTTCAGAAAAACTTTCAGTGATGGAGATCCCTAAGAGCAGTGTTGCAGTCCTTCAACACTACATGTGCCTAAGGAAAAACTTCCTTTTTTGGGTTTCTCGGTTATGAATTGGCAACACGGACCTCTGCTGCTCCATCTAAAGGCAATTGCAATAGCAGGCTGCTGGGCCAGTGGATGAACCAGCACAGAGGGACAGTACAACAATGGTAATTTTTAGTAAATTGAAGATGTATCTGATTCCCCACGCTGTGATTACAAGGAGCCATTAATGATGCACAAATCCTAACTACATTGCACAAGGTAGTGGGTAAACATAATTTCCCTGCTGTGCCTCTGGTTGCAAATGGATTTCACAAACATTTGCTGTTTCTCATTTATTCCCTTCAGTTTTGTGGATCTTGCTAGCATGAGCAGGGCCAGAGGAGAGGGGAGAGGTGATAGCTCATCACACCTGGTATGACTGAGCAATGGCTTCATGTTCTGCTGGCTCTAAAACATCTAAATCTCCTTCCTTGGATGACTTTTCTAGCAGAACAGTGTCATTATGGATGTGTCAGCTTGGATAAGGGAAAGTCCATGAGGATGCTCGAAAGGAGAGCTTGTGTGACATATTAGGCCATCAACACATTCAGGACAGGGAATTGTCTTCAATCAGTCTTGGGTAATGTACTATATCCGAGCACGCTTCTAAGACTAAGAGCTCATACACCACTTGCAATGACTAATTCCAGGTAATGCATAATACATCTGCATGCCGAGCTGGCCGAAGGGGCTGG
The DNA here is from genome assembly GCF_047370975.1 of Nipponia nippon. Lineage (NCBI taxonomy): Eukaryota > Metazoa > Chordata > Aves > Pelecaniformes > Threskiornithidae > Nipponia > Nipponia nippon. The sequence goes on from NW_028262302.1 coordinate 29,539,242, forward strand.
AGGTGAGACATTAGCCTGTTGCTTGGGAAAATCAGTTGCAATAATTTTGTGCTTTAGATTAATATCCTTGCTGGTTTGGGATGACTTTTATAGACAAGCCCTTGTTTTCAACACAGGTACATAATTTCCCTGGATGGCTGCACACCTTTCTCTGGCTGATGGGCAGGGAACGAAGATCAGAAATGGGGCTGGAGGAGCTCTTTACCACTTAGTAGCCCTCTGAGAAGGGTCCCAGGGTGTATGCTTCAATGTTTTAATATTAGTTTTCTTTGCTCTTTTAGTAGGCGAATTCTTGCATTATTGATTTGCTTGAGGCTCTTTATATATGGGTTCTTTACACATAGGGTTGCGCAGCTGTAATTTTAAAATAATAGAATAATTTTGTCTTTACAGTCATTTCATTAGCTTTTGGAGTCACATTTGGGACGTGACAAGCCTCCTGCTGCCTATGTCGATTTAGCTAATTGTTCCTTTGCTATAGGGTAATTCAGAGTCCTGGTCTCTAAAGCAGCAGAAAGATGGTAATTTTTCTCCACTTGGTACAAGGGAGGGCAGCTGCCTTTTCCCTGTTGCTGGAAGTATATTGCTTTGGGCACAGAGGTGAAACACCGGGAAGCTTCATACTGATGTGTCTTGCCCTGAATATTGGAAGGTCAGAAAGTAAGGAAGGAGATTTGGGACTCCGTCACTGCCCTTGATTAGGAGAGCTCCAGCATCCAAGGTCCCATGATCCACAGTCCTGGACATCAGTCCTTACCAAGGACTGGGAGTCCTTGTTCCCCTTAAACTCCAGCTCCAAGGGCAACTACTGTGCTCGCTCACAGCAGCCTCAGCTACATACAAGAGAAGTGAACTGGAAAAGCATGCAACCAGCTGCCATGTTTGGGTTGCCCCAAGGGGAGCTGTGCCCATAGAAGAGGAACCATTGACCTGGAGGTCCCTAGCTCAGCGTTTCCTTTTGAGGCCAGACACCTTGGTGGTCTTCCCAGAAGTGACAGCTTCCTGGAGTGCACTAATTAGTTTCGCTGGCATGGCGTGGTGGCAAAGCAGCGTTTCTGCACATAGGGCATCCATACTGGCCTCTGTTAAATCCCACTGGGGTTTTTGCTCCTGTCTTTCTGCCTTCAAGGTGCTCTTGCTCAAGTGTTGTTGGGCAGGAATTGTTACCCTGTGTCCTGGCACTTGGGATTTCTGTGCAGTGGATACTGCTTAAACCTTCACATCCATCAGATTCATCTGAATGTCAGCTGAAGAGAGATCTCAAGGGCTGTGTTTTGGAAGACTTGGGAGGATAGGGAAGTGTTTGCCTGCTGTTCAGTCTCTCCAGTCACCTCCTCTTTATATCTCTAATCTACCTTGTTCTCCCCCAAAAGCATGCAAACAAATAAACACAATGACAGCAGCTCTCTTTTAAAGTCCAGACAAGCTGGAGTAATTTGCATTTTTTTAAAAACATTGTTATCAATGTTATTTTTGTCTTTTAAAGGTCCCAGCTGTTTTTTGGGCTTGAGGATTGTATTTGACTGATTTATTTCACAGAATCATAGACTGTTTTCGATTGGAAGGGACCTTTAAAGATCATCTAGTCTAAACCCTTTGCAATGAGCAGGGACAACTTCATCTTGCTCAGAGCCCCATCCAACCTGACCTTGAATGTTTCCAAGGAAGGGGCATCTACCACCTCTCTGGGCAACCTGTTCCAGTGTTTCACCACCCTCACTGGAAAAAATTTCTTTCTTAATCTAATCTGGATTTAGGTCTCCCCAGGAGCAGGGTAGGACCACAGAGTGCATTGCTGTAGTGCCAACCCACCTGTGGCTTGTGGTCACCCCGTTGCCATTGCCTGGCCTTGTTGGCATGTCCTGCAGCTCACATTGCATGACTGTGGCTGCAGCAGAAAGGCCAGCTCAGGTTTGACATCAGAGCAAAAGAGATGCCCTACAGAAAGGCCATTTTTTGGCACATTAGTAGTCTGTGCTTCCTAAATACCCTCTCCATTAACTCTCAATGGCTGATGCATTCCCACTGCCTGGAGATGAAATCTTCTAAGAGGGGTGTGTTGCTTACCCAGTGCTGCTTTCTGGAGGAAGTTCAGGGCTGGGCTTCCCAGGGAAGAGGTTCTCCTGATCTTCCGTGAGTGATGGATGAAGTGCTAAAGGCACAAAGGCTTGCCATATTTTATTGCTTAAATAACCCTTTGAAGGGTGCTTGGGAGCAAAGCTGAATCTTCAGGTCCAGGGAATCCATTTCCCTTCTCTCTTAAAAAAGGTTGGATTAATCTTCAGTATATTCTTTAAAGAAGCCCCCCCCAAAAGGGTTTTCTTTCTTTCTGCCTTGCAGTGTTTATACTAAGCAATTTTTAAACAATGTCTTTGGCACCTGAGGACCTAATACTTTGGACTGAGATTGCTGACTGTAAATCCTATCCAAAACCAGATGTGGACACCTGAGCTTTGCAACCCTCCTTTGCTCCACACTTGCATTCCTGAACACAAAACACGATGCAACATGCATTGCCACTGAAGGCTGAGATCCTGGATTTGTGGGTCAGGGGCTAAGCTCAGTAAATCACACAGCACTGAATGAGTCTGGCTCAAAAGCTCAAAAGCAGGAGCTCTGAACGCTTGTAATAAGCTTGAAATTGTGCAAAGTCTTAAAATAACCTGTAGTGTGCTGGTGATGTTGGAATGTTGTAGTACACGTGAACTCCACCTGTGGTTACTGGCTGCATATGCTACTGTAATGTACACATTTAATAACATGGTGAGCAACATGTGTATGTATTTGAATGACTTATTGCAATGGTTTCCCAGGGTCCTCTCTGATTAGCAAACTTCTACATGCTCTTCTGTTATTTGGAAATAGCTGCCTCATAGGTTTGATAATTTGTGTGTGCTCATTTGTTATTTGAAAGCAACTGCCAGCTACTTTTGATGAATAATTTTCTGACTACTTGTTGGTAGCCTGCTGCTCTTTTCACATAGCTGGTAGTTTGGTCTTTCAGGTATGGTACTAAACGTGTCACTCGTGATCCTGTTAGCAGGGGCAAAATATATTAATGAGGAGAAGAGCAAAGAAAGACAAGCAAAACTACATTTTCCCTGAAATTCTACACTATTGAGACTGTACATTGCACTCCCCTTTGGGACACATGAAAACTAAGTGCAGGTGCATCACTCATGAACTGTGTAGGTCTGGACACCCTGATGCTGAGATGCAAAAATATGGCATAAACGCAGGATGAAACAGGATAATAATTGTTGTGTATTTGCTTTGGAGCCTGCTGGAGCTGGGGAAGGTGGTCTTGCACGGTGTGTAGCTGTGAGGCCCGTGGTTGTGGGGTGCATCCTGCCACTGGGGCTGAGTGCAGGCAGGATGACTGCAGGCAGTGACTGTGCAGGCAAGGCCTGGGGACCAGCGCCAGCCACAGCACGCTTGCTTGCAGTTCAAATTTGCCTGAGTAATTCATGTGTCACTTCAGCCATTTTAATAAGCGTGAGTTTCCTGCAGCCGGTGGCTTGTGGGATGCTCAGCAGCAGCCCACTCCGCACCGCTGACAGTCATTCACCTTTGTCAAATCTCCAAACCTGCGTTCTTGGTGCCGAGCGACCTTTATTAAACAAATCGACCAGTTCAAGTACATAATTTAAAAGTTCTGTTCAAACATGATATTTTGATCCGATCGCAGCTTCCCTGTAAAATTAAGGATTTAATGCTTCCATTCCAGCTAAATGGACTTTACGGTGTTCAGGCTGAAAAGACTGCACGGTGGATTAGAAAGCCATTGTGAAAAGTGTCATTGAAAACCTGTAATTTTCCTGTCTCTCCCCCTGAATTCAATGATCCATTTTCATGCCAAATTTCGGGAGACAAATGCATTAGTTCAGCTGGGCTGGTAGGGCTTTGCTCTTGGTACATGTCTGCAGTCTTTGGGGCCTGGCACAGGAGCTTTAAGGTGGAAATGTGCAGTTAGGAATCTGCAAACAGGAAAGTCATTGCCCAACATGTGATAGGTGCTTTTAAGTATTGGGAATTTATGGCTGTTATGAGGTGAAGCAATGTTTTTTATGCTAACATGTCTAATTGCATATTACCCAAAGGCTTGGATCATTTATCTGAAGGTTTAACTGACACTAAGCATTCATCTTGTATGGCTGTAACAATCCACATGCTTTTGGCAGATCTTCCACTGTCTATAAAAAATATCTAATAATCCATTAACTAGTCAACTTGAAAGCCAGCCTGTGAGAATATTATTGAGTTCTTTCTTTATTACTAAATTTAATGTCATGAATACTCACCTTGCATAATATGATTTACCTTTCTTCTCTGCTCCCGCTGAACCTAACCATAAGACAACCATAAGCTCAGGGCTGCATTTGGGTGGTCACTCACTTGGCATGTTCACGAAGCGATATATCAATTTATAGATACTTAAACTCAGATTAAAGACAGTGGTCTGACTCATGGTGCAGTAATTAAGGCTCCATACAGTGTCCCTTTATAGCCCTGTTATATCACTATAGCCGTATTCTGATGTGGTTTTTCTACTGTTAGTTGTTAGTGGGGAGCCCTGCTGCCTGTCCCTGCAATGTGTCCTGCAAGGGGGGAGGCTCTGGCCTCTCTGGGATGATGTCTCTTTTGGCTACGTGGTCTTACCTGTATACCCGAGAGAGGATTTAGAAAAGATTGGGAGTGCTTGTAAATTAGTAAAGGCTGGGATTTTTGATAGGAGCCTCTCTAATAGCAGTGCATGTGGCTTGATTGCTGATAGATGTCAGCTTTTGACACTGTTGAAGTTGGAGAAAAGCCTTTTAGTGAGAGCTGGGGGGATTTCTGACATATCAGTTTGAAAATATACATAAACAAATTTTGGATGAAAAGTGGATGAAACATTCAATTAACCAAAAAGCTGAGAAAAATATTCATGCTGAAAATGAAAACCTGAGACACAAGACTGATCCCCCGCCCCTAATTTCTTCCATTTCTGCGTTCTCCAATGACTCTGCTTTCTAATTGCCAAGCAAAGGAAATGTTGGTCCCCCTGAGGACTGACGCAGCCGGGGGTTGGTGCTGGTGTTCTTACAGGCTCTGTGCTTCACGCAGAGCATATTCACAACTGCACTGTGTCAGCTTCCCATTAATAAACTGGGAATATTTATGCCATGAGGATTAAGAAGGTGACACTGATAAATAGCACTGAAGATGAAAAATACTTGCAATTGCTAAGTAACCGCACTTTTCTGCACGTTGGCAGTAATCTCTGCAGAACCTGCTGCACCAAGGTGGAGTTGTAAGCTTTAGGAAGTCGGTAATGCGTCTTTGAAGACCATCTACCTCTGGTTGTGCTTCATTTTATTTTGCTTTTCCAAGAATAAAACCAACCCAGTGAGCACCCAGGTGCTGCTACAGGCAGCAACGACCCCCAACACACCCGGACAGTGCTCCTCCTGCAAGCTGCCCCACAACTGCAGCATCCCCCAGCTGGGAAATGGGTTTTTAGGCAAGTAATCTCCAGTATGGAGAATTTGCTAAACAGCTTGTTAAATCGTAACTGCTCATGGCTGGGTGAAAAACAGGGGTTTTAGGAAATGGGACATGATCATAAGGCCTTTCTCGGGTACGTTGCCTGACTGCTGCAGGAGCATCCTTTTCTCATTGGTTGAATTCATCTTGAAATTCGTGTTCCAGAGTGACTTTGCAAATAGGTTAGTGAAAAATCTATATGTTAGAATAATGCTGAGTATAATGAATGACTTCTTAATAGCTAGGAAATAAAGCTATAGCTAGCTAAATAAAGCTTTGTGGCTCTGGACTCTTGCCTTATTCTACACAGGCTTTTAAACTAAACCATAAATTCCTTGAGTTTTACTATTGAGACACTTAACTATTCAGGTAGGAAAACTGAAATATATATTGCATTGGAAGAAAATGAATGCCTGAGCCGCCTTTATAGTTGAAGCAAGACTGATTATGGCAGGCTAAATTTTTGAAAAGTGGGAAAATATTAATTTGCTATTTAACTCAGTATCAAATACATCATGAACAGCTTCTGGTGGTCATTGCCATAATTTCTTTTCCACAAAGAATGTCAGACAGGCTTGAGAAATAGCCGAGCCCCTTCTCAAACTTTTATTCAGCCAATGTTATAAAGTAACTTCATCTCCATGTGTCTCATTGTTTTACAGTACCTGGATTTATCACAGAGTCACAGAATGGTTTGGGTTAGAAGGGACCTTAAAGCTCATCTGGTTCCAGCCTCCATGTCCCACGGGCAGGGACACCTTCCACCAGGCCAGGCTGCCCAAAGCCCCATCCAGCCTGGCCTTGAGCGCTGCCAGGGAGGGGGCATCCACAGCTTCGCCGGGCAACCTGTGCCAGGGCCTCACCACCCTCAGCATAAACAATTTCTCCCTCATATCTAGTCTAAATCTCCCCTCTTTCCGTTTAAAGCCGTTACCCCTTGTCCTGTCACTACGTGCCCTTGTAAAAAGTCCCTCTCCAGCTTTCCTGTAGGCCTCCTCCAGGTACTGGAAAGCTGCTATAAGGTCTCCTCGGAGACTTCTTTTCTCCAGGCTGAACAACCCCAACTGTCTCAGCCTGTCCTCACGGGAGAGGTGCTCCAGCCCTCTGAGCATCTTCATGGCCTCCTCTGGACCCGCTCCAGCAGGTCCATGTCCTCCTTATGCTGGGGGCCTCAGAGCTGAATGCAGTACTCCAGGTGGGGTCTCACAAGAGCGGAGTAGAGGGGCAGAATCACCTCCCTCGACCTGCTGGCCACGATTCTTCTGATGCATCCCAGGATATGGTTGGCTTTCTGGGTTGCAAGCGCACATTGCCAGGTCACGCTGAGCTTCTCATCAACCAACACTCCCAAGTCCGTCTCCTCAGGGCTGCACTCAATCCATTCTCTGCTCAGCCTGTATTTGTGCTTTGGATCGCCCCAACCCATGTGCAGGACCTTGCACTTGGCCTTGTTGAACTCTGTGAGGTTCTCACGGGCCCACCTCTCAAGCCAGTCAAGGTCCCTCAGGATGGCATCTCTTCCCTCCAGCGTCTTGACTGCACCACACAGCTTGGTGTTGTCAGCAAACTTGTTGAAGGTGCACTCAATCCCACTGTCCGTGTTGCCAACAAAGATGTTAAGCAGTGCCAGTCCCAATACCGACCCCTGAGGAACACCACTCGTCGCAGGTCTCCACTTGGACATCAAGCCGTTGACCGCAACTCTTTGAGTGCAACCATCCAGCCAATTCCTTATCCACCAAGTGGTCCATCCATCAAATCCGTGTCTCTCCAATTTAGAGAGAAGGACGTCATGCGGGACAGTGTCAAATGCTTTGCACGAGTCCAGGCAGCTGACGTCAGTTGCTCTTCCCTTATCCACCAACGCTGTAACCCTGTCGTAGAAGGCCACCGAATTTGTCAGGCACAATTTGCCCTTAGTGAAGCCACGTTGGCTGTCACCAGTCACCTCCTTATTTTCCATGTGCCTTAGCATAATTTCCAGGAGGATCTGCTCTATGATCTTGATGGGCATAGACATGAGACTGACTGGCCTGCAGTTCCCCAGGTCTTCCTTTTTTCATGTTTTAAAAATGGGTGTTATGTTTCCCCTTTCCCAGTCAGTGGGAACTTGACTGGACTGCCACGACTTCTCAAATATGCTGAATAGTGGCTTAGCAACTTCATCTGCCAGTTCCCTCAGGACCCGCGGATGCATCTCATCAGGTCCCATGGACTTGTGCACCTTCAGGTTCTTTAGATGGTCTTGAACCTGATCACCCACCACAGTGGGTGATTCTTCATTCTCCCAGTCCCTGCCTTTGCCTTCTGTGACTTGGGTGGTGTGGCTTGAGCACTTGCCGGTGAAGAATGAGGCAAAAAAGTTGTTGAGTACATTGGCCTTCTCCATAGCCCAGGTAACCAGGTCTCCCATTTCCTTGCAGAGAGAGCCCACACTTCCCCTAGTCTTCCCTTTATCATTGACCTACATATAGAAGCTTTTCTTGTTGCCCTTGACATCCCTGGCCAGATTTAATTCTACCAGGGCTTTAGCTTTCCTAACCTGATCCCTGGCTGTCTGGACAATTTCTCTGTATTCCTCCTAGGCTACCTGTCCTTGCTTCAACCCTCTGTAGGCTTCCTTTTTGCGTTTGAGTTTGTCCAGGAGCTCCTTGTTCATCCATGCAGGCCTCCTGGTGTTTTTCCCTGGCTTCCTCTTTGTTGGGATGCATCTCTCCTGAGCTTGGAGGAGCTGATCCTTGAATATTAACCAGCTTTCCTGGGCCCCTCTTCCCTCCAAGGCTTTATCCCATGGTACTCTACCAAGCAGATTTAAAATTTAAATGATGATTTAAAATCACCATTTCCATTTTTGGGGACTATGTTCTATATAGTTTGGTTTTGAAGCAAGACATTCACGTGAGGTGAAGAATTATCCTCCTGTGACATTAATCTGTGCAAACTTCCCTGGCTGCTCCGAAAATGCTGTGAGGGCTCCAATGAGCTGCATTTATGGGGAAGGACCTTGAGGGTTGCCGTGAGAGGTCCAGCTTGTTGGTGCAAGCTAGGATCAGTCCCATGACTCTGCTCCTGAAGAAAAGAGGTACGAGGCAAGGATTAGGGTCGGAATATTTAATCCCTGCCCATCCTCTTTTGATGAAACTATTCAGCTTTTTTGGTACTGTTGTATTTCTTTCCAAAGTGGGTTTCTTAATCCCTAGGTTCATGGTGAGCTGACATAAGGAGGAAAACGCAAAGGGAATTCAGATCTGATGTTTGAGCCTGGTTATGGTTACAGGGATTTTTTTTTCTAGGATATACCAGAAAGAAATGTGCCTGATAACAGCGAGAGCTGAACGTGCTCAGTTTGGGGTATGGGAGAGGGTATGGTCTCTTGGGGACCCTGTGTGTGAGCCAGTTTTAGTCTTTGGATTTGATTCAGGGTCACTGTAATTAGGGGACAGGCAGACATTTATTTCCTGGGATTTTGAACTGGTTAATAGGATATGTTACCCTCTTTATAGCATTCACATTTTATACTTTGTTATATGAATTTTTTTCAGCTGAGGCAGTGAAGGTAGGTTGTTGCGGGGACTCACAGCTAGCTGGGCTTCTGCATTTATAAGGCAGTCCCCTGATGGTCATAGGTTAGTGAACATGACTTTTTTTTTTTTCTGTGGAAGTTTGGACCAATCACTATATTGTTGTTAGAATAAATTGTCCTGCTTTGGAAAAGTGCACCGTATTTCATATATATGTGTGTGTATATTTCCATGTGCCTGAGTGAGTCCTCAGTAATCAGACCAGCAGGGCCAGACGGAAGGCCATGCCAAGCTCAGGCATTAGTGAGTCCTGGATGTTTTATCCTGAGAAATATGTCAAGAGGAAAAAATGAAAACATACAGAGATGTGTCATGCAGGACACTGGTCCTGAACCTGCACCACAACGTTCACGCAACGTTGCATCCCGTTAATCCACCTTGAGCCAGAGCAGCACAGTGCAGTTCCTGAGGTTACAGTGTTTTGGGGTGCCTCTGCATGAATCTATGGAGAACCTCATGAAGCCTCCAGAAGTCCTCGAGTTTCTTTTCTGCGTGCAAGGGTTTCCCCGTGCCGCTGCGAAGGGAAACAGCATGACAAAATGCAATGGCTTCCTCAGTGAGGTTATTCACTTGATGGCAGTTTAATGTACCTTCATGTCTAATGATGTTACTCCTTCATTTAGACAGGAGGGATGTGGCACACTCCAGCAGGTGGAAGCTGAAGTTAGATAAATTGAACCTGGTGTTAGGAGGCAGCAGTTAAAAAGTGGGAGTAATTAATCATATGGATTGCTTTATAAGGGAAGTCGTAAATGCGTCGTTACCTAAAGCCTTAAAATGGGTCATATGCTGGCTCTCCGAAAGATGTAGCTTGGCTCAACTGCAGGTTGAAGGATTTGGCAGTATTTGTTTCCTCAGGGAAGAAATTTCCACAACTGGAAGCTCTTGGGGTGATGTCCATGAGACATCTGCCCTGTGCAGGGTCTCCGATGGGTCTCTTGCTGTGTCTGTGTCCTGGGAGTTCATAAAAATTCACAAAGCTGACAAATTCCTGCACTTTTCTAACTCTTCCATTGCAAGCAGAGTGATTTCAAAATTACATATTAGTATAAGGGAAAAAAAAAGCAAATCGAGCTCCCCATTTCTCTCTTGTTCTCTCCCCACAGCCAAAAGCCCCAAGAACTATTCAACAAGTCTGAGCTGCGAAAAAGTGGGTCACTGGGAAACTTCAGAAATCTGGTAATGCTTCTGAATTGTGCCCGTACGTGCTTGACCTGATTTTTCCTTATACATAAAAACGTTTAATTAAACGCATTTTGAGGCCCTGAGCTGCGCAACTGCTGTTGTTATTTAATTGCCTCAAATAAACCTTCCTTTTGTGCGTGTTGCTCATGAGCAATTTGCTCAGTGGCACTTGCAGCTCCAGCAGACGACTCCGGCGAGCCGTTGGCTGGTAATATTTGCCTCTGATTTTTTTTTATTGTTCCTCTCAAACTACTGTCACCGGGTGTATGGAGAACAGCCCAGATATATATGCACAGCGCCCGAGATCAGAGCTCCCAGCTGAACTATTGCTGTGCATTAAGAGCTGTGTAAACAGCTTTCTGGGTTTTACACCAAGGTAAATATTAATCTTTTTGCATGAACTGATGATGGAAAAACCCAGGGTAAATAGCAATATTAATAAACCTTAACAGTTTGAAGCAGCGTGGCGGCAGGCAGCGCAGTGCCAGGACACCTTCCCCTCCCCTCTGCGCTGGGGGTGATGCAGCTCTCCCGGGAGCTGCCATGGGATTTTGGATGCAGGGCGGCTGTGGGTGCATGGAAGGTTTGGACATCATCTGGACACCTCTGCAGCCTGACACAACTCTGATTACCCAGACTCCAGTGGGAACTGTGAATTTCCTGCATTAGCTGGACGCAAAGTGGTGGAAAGGACTCACAGTGGGACGTAGAAGACTCCCTGGGTGACACCGAGAGCCAGGAGAAGTGTTTTCCAGCAGTTTTGTCACAGGGGCACTTGTCCTCCTGCCCCTGCCAAGTGGGTCCCTTGGCATCCCCTGGGGTATGGCGGCACCACATCAGTTCCCTGACTGATGTTTGCAGTAGACAATCCCCCTTCCCAACTCAATCTCACCTTAAATGCCCCCTAGAAGAGGATGAGATAAGGTGATCTGGGCTGATCTAAGGACCACTTCCAGCATGGCCAACTCCTAGTTCAATTCCCTGTCACCAAAACCCCAAACAGAAGCCTCATTAGAAATCAAACCCCTACTTAACCTCATATAGCACGTGCATGTGCTGGAGGTGGCAATGAGCTCCTGTGATAGGTTTGGTGAGAACCTGGACGGCATTGCTATGATGGAAACCAGAGTGAAAACTCATTGTACATCTTGGCAGGGAAGAAAGGTGTCTTGGTCATGGCTTTGCTGCTCCTTAAGTAAGGGATATGTCCCTGACAAAGCTGGTGCGTCTGATGCCCATCTCTACGTGGCAGGACAGGGCTTGTGCCACCTGAAGAGGGGATGCAGGGATGGCTATGAGGTTGGCTGGATGAACTGAACTGCCTGAAAAAATCCTGGATAAATTGCTCTATAATGCTCTGCTTTCACTGAGAGCTGAGTCAAATTATGGCTTCATTTAAAACCTAGATAAAACAATGACTTCCTCTGCTCAGGGCATGATAGTGAAATATGGGTTGTTTGGCTACATTGCTGTGAGATTCTTTACCTCATCAGTGTAAAAATGTCCCTGAGCTCTTCTGAACGTGCTTGTTTCCTCCCCCTGACACGTCCTTCCATTTAATTTTGGTGTGAAACCATGCCTGCTCTGTTGGGAATTAACTTCTGGGTCAATCCTTTCCAACCTTTCAGTGCACTAATCGCGGTGTTGTAGCTTTGATTAAACTGCAAAGTGTTCTCTTCCTAATTTAGCTTTACAAATTAATAAGGGGATGACCAATTGCGCACAGTCTGTGATGATTTGCTGCTGTCCCTCTTGGGGGTGTAGGGTGACAGTCGCTCCCTGTTTCAAAAGGAGGTCAAAGAGGACATGAAATCTGATAAATCCTGACTTGCTGGAGTATTTGGGCTTGGAAACCACTTGCTGCAGCTCCTTCATTTTTATAGTGGAAAAAGAAAGTCCTTTATATGAGCACTTGGGGTAAATTGTCTTTTCCTTAGGTGTGCATGGAGAGCACGACCCTGCACCTCCCTTGTCTGCCCTGCAGATCAGTGATGGATTTTAAATAGTGTTTCCTTGATACATAGATATTTTTACTTTAAAAGTACAGCAATTCAAGTCTGTGGTCCAGGTTTAAAATGGAGGAGGAGGTTTAACAAAGAGGCTAAAATATTGTGTCTTGGAACATGGTAATAATATCTGTGCATGCAGAGCCCCGTTCCAGGAGAGCTATGAGAGAGGTGTGAGACTGAAGTTAAAATTAATAATGGCTGAACAACATTCACTTTACACTGATGTTGAGACTGGGAGCCCTGGAGGAAGGAGACATGGGCTTGGCGGAAAGTTTCTGTCTGGATCAGCAGCTTTCCTTCCGTGTCAGTGCTGATCAGCCTGGTAGGATGCTCAAAAGGCTGGCCTATGATTATACGACTGGAAATGTTTTAATTAAGTGGTGCAGTCTGGGTTACTAGTGAATTTAAAATGTATGTAAATAATTTCCCAAGCCTTGTGTGAGCTGGGCAGAAATGAGGTATGCAGAACATGAAAACTTTGCTTGCTTTTTAGGATTAAAATGTTTCCAGTTGCTTAAGTGAGAAACCTTTTTTTGCTGTTAACAACAGTGACTGAAGGTGAGCCAGAGCGGCTTCCTCGTCGCTGGAACTTGATAACACAGGGGTATCAATCAGCCTTACTGAATTAACATTTCACTGATAGTGATGCACAAAGCCTTTTAATGAGGACTTTCAAGTCTCCCAGCTCAGGGTTTCTGCCTGCCTGTTCCTTAGCAACAGAGGGGATTGGCAGGCAGAAAGGTTTTGATGTATTCTTACATAAAGGATTTACAATGCTGGAAATTGCATACAAAAATTAGGATAATTGTGTTTTGTTGTTTTGGCACAAAGTTCAAAGATAAACAAACAACCTTTGGGCCCACAGAAGCTTCCTGTTGCGTTCTTGTTCCTTCCTCTGTTCTTGAGGAGAAGTTATCCACCAAGTCTGGAGTTTAAATTAAATAGACTTTTGTCTATTTTCTAGAAATTAACACATCAGAGCAGAAAAAGCAATGCTCATTGATCTACATTAGAAAGGAGAATTAATGAGCGATGTGCCGAAATGCACAGAAAGGCAATGCTCTGCAACGCTTTTGCAAAGCTGCAGCTTGTCGGTGGTGGCATCTTCTGGGCAAGCTGCAGCCCCCGGTCCAGCCCTGTGTCTCTCTCCAGGACAGTCCCTCTCCTCCCTCAGGGCTCGGGGTCCCTCATGCCGGTGGCCGGGGGAGCAGTGTGCGGTGCCGCCTTGCCGAAGCCCTGCAATGAACCGTCTCCTCCGCCTCCGGGTTTCTACCTCTCCAAAAATCTTTGTTGGTTTCCCCATCTCTGGGCACAGATGGGGCCGCATCTGCCTCCTGGCTCCCAAAACCTGCTCAATTTTAATGGCACTTATATTTTTGGGGTATGCAATATACACATTTTTGGGATATGGCTGAGGCCATCCTTTGGGGCAAGAAAAACTCTTGATTAAATGCGGGCTGAAAAGAGGATGATATTTCTTATCTGTCTTGCTCAACTTAGATGTCTGTGTAAAGGAAAGCCCTGGGAACGGAACCCTGCCGGGTGTTGAGGTGGAAGCCAGCACTCAGCCCCTCTTTTCCATGCTTCCTGTGTCCTCTTGGTCTCCTTGCTCCTGCCCTGGTCCCTGCCCGCTGCTTAGTGGTGTATAATATTAACGTTGTGCATCAATCCTTCTCTTTCTGCCTTCCAGGCACTACCCTGAGCATGGGACCGCAGCTATTCCACCCCAAAAGCTGCTGTCAGAGGCAGGGAGAGGATCAGTGTTGAGAAGACACCCTTCGCTGGGAAGCGCCCACCTCCTTTCCATGGGATGCCACCCTTCAGCCTCCTTGAGCTCCTGCAATACATCAAAGCCTGCTGCAAAGGTGATGATGGCAATTAGGCTTTCCTTTAATGAGCTTTGGTGTGTGCTGCCTTCCCACTCGGAGGAGATGTCTTCGCTTCTCCTTGGCCTACGCTGTTAGCTGAAGTTGGGTGTGAGGCAGACTGCAGTAGGGGCTGCCAGGCAGAGCCACAACACCATTACGTATGTCTTGGCACGCTGGTAATGTTTGCAGCAGCCTGGAGAGGACTTTATGCATTATAAAGTTCCCATGCTTTGTGAGGGTGGAAATGCAAAGCATAGCAAATCGTGGCCGCTAAGCTTTTCATCCCTAGGACATAGATTGAGTACCAGTTTCCACCTCGGCATTGCACATCCATGCATTTGCTGCTCAGCTGGCAATACAAGTGCCTTTTCCTCCATTGGCCTGAGCGCATGAGCCAGAGATACTCCACTGAATCCCAAACCCAGCACAAACTGTAGGAAACCCGTACGGTTTGCTCCTGACATGGCTGCTTTATGCAATGTGCCCTGTATTTTAAGAGGAGCTGAGTCAGCTTTAAGGCTGACCATGGGGCAGGTGCCTGCCTGGCTTTTGCTGCTGATGCAGGACCCGTGCAGGAATAGAGCTGCTGGTCCTCCTGGTCTCATCCCACCCTGCCTTGTGCAACAGCCCAAATTCTTTAATTAAAAAAAAACAGTACCAAAAAAACGCAAAGCAAGAACAGCAAGAAAATCTCTGCAGACACTTCCTGGCAATTTTATAAGAGTTCAAATTTTGATTTTTATTCTGTGCCTAGAGGAGGACATCAATCCCTATGCACCAGCAGAAGCACTCGGTACCTGTTAACCCCACAGGTTATGCAGCCTTCATCCTGTCCCACTGCAAGGGGTGAGCTTCTCCCAACGAGGTACTCGTGCTCCTCTAGCACATACTCGAAGCAGGTGATGCCCAGCTTAACTCCGCACAGAACAATCTACAATGCTAATTTAAAAGAATGAAGACTTATTTTGTTATTACAGTCTGTTTCCTGGGGGCATTTTGGCATGCTCAGGCATGGGTGAACCGATCCATGCTGATAATTCCCCATTGCCCGTATCACTCTGGTCTGTACCATCAGAGGGTGTTTTTGCAGCCAATATTCAGCTATCAAATACTCAGATCCTGCTGCCTGTTGCGTCTCTGGCAGGCAGCACCCCACACCCCGGGGCTGATGCACTGCTGGGGCTCCCCCCAGCCCCCTGTTTCCACTGTGCCACAGCAATCCCGTAGATAAGAAAGCGATGTACCTGTTACCTGCTTCTGCCAGTGGGTTGTGCCACTCCACCGCACTATGTGCCCAGTCGGAGCTGCAAACGCCACCGAGCTCTGGCTCATGCCCTTCTCTGCTCTTTGCTGATCTATCTAGATTCTTCCCAGTGCCTGTCGTCCGCGGGGAACTCGCATCTCTAACAATCTCATGGTCTGAGTTAAAGTTTCTGGGTGTGAAGTGCAGCGGTCTGATTTGTGCAGCTGAACCTAGGAAATAGAGGGGCTGGTATGACTTGGCTTGTACACAGCAAGGTTTTGGCCCTGGGTTCCTGTTGGGATCCATGCGTGATTGATTGTGGCATTGAGGCACTGTGTGTCTTGGGTGTAAGATACAATGAACAGGAGGAAAATGTCCCCCCTTTTGTTCACCAGGTTTAAAATCCCGATGAGCTCCACGGCAAAAATGAAAGCCTGTTGGTGTGTCTTTGTCTCCTCTGCCCTGGAGTAAATAACTGGTTCTGCTGAAGTCAATGGAAATATATTTGAGAGGCCTGAGGAAGATGTGATCATCCAGTTTGTACCATCTACTTGAAACAGGAGCTGATGGATGCAGAAAATGCATTCCGGTGTCTTCCCACATAGGAAGGTAAAAACCAGAGAGGCGATGGCCTGGGACACCAGCGCTTTGCTCTGACTGGACGTGCAGCAGAGCGGGGTCCCAAGCGGGCAGCGGCTCTGCTCCCAGGGTCTCCGTGCAGCACGGGTGCTCACTGCCGGTGTTTGTGAGCAGGCTCTTGTCTTTAAGCTTTCTGAGCAGGATGAGGAGGGGATCGGGCCCTTTCCCATGCTTGGGCCACCACAGCCCAGCAGCCTGTTACCAGTGCCAAACTGAGCTGCTCAGTACTGAGATCGTGGGAATCCGCTATATTTGTGTTCTGTGGTGCTTTCTTGACACTTTTAAAAAACATTTTCTGTTTAAGAACAGAGTCCTTTTGTTTCTTCTTCTTTCAGGATATCAACTCATCTGGATTTGAACACTGGGAAACTGTCAGTACGTGACCCACTTAGGCAGTGCCCCATTTTGTCCAGAATACTGATTATTAATCCTTATATATTTTTTTTTTCACATAATTGAAATTTGAGGAATTTTTGTCGGTGGTATTTATTTTTTTCTCAAAGGCTTTAGTAACTACTTTTTATTTAAAAAGACCAAAAGTTTGAAGAGCAATAAGAATTTAAATGTAAAAGCTGTGAACTAGTCTCCAGTTTTATAGTCAATTAGCTTACTAAAATAGTGCAGCACATTACTGTGTGTAATATATATGTATATATATACACATAGAAAGTTGATCATTGGAGGTGCTTGAACGACATGCCCTTGGAGGCCCTGGACTTGCTTTCTCCAGCAGTCTGGGGCAACACTGAAGATGTCCCGGCAACCTTCCCTGAGGACAGAAGGGCTGTGGGAGAGTCAGCTGCAAAACTGCTGGGAGTTAGTCCCTGCGCACAGTGCCGTGGGCTGCCGTGTCCCCACCCTTCTGCTCGTTTCTTCTTGTCCCTCTCTAAATAACACCGAGTTTTATTTATAAAGAGGGTCTCTGGAGCTGGTGAGCTCTTGCTCAGCAAGGACGTCGATACACCCAGGCACTGCAAAGGCTGAAATTTGGAAACCTGGCTGCATATTCCGCTTATTTGAAAGGAAAACTGCATGTATTTTGTTTGATAAGGAACTGGATGGTATGTTATTTGCCATTTTTAATGCATCTAGATGAAACACACTCTCTGACATTTCCTTCACTAAACTCCGTGGCTTAATATTCATCAACCTACCCTTCATTATGTTAAACGCCTTTTAAAAAGTAACCAGAGCGCTATTGGGAGAAGGCCCACTGGCATACAAAATGGCTTCATCCCCATAAAAATGTAAATTAACTCTCTGGAAGTGTAGGTCTAGCTCGTTTGTATAGAAAATAAAAAAGGGCTTCGAACAGAGCCCAGAGGAACTCTGCTAACAACAAGATGTTCAGTGACATCAGCAGCCCGCTCACCGCAAAGATAATTTCGCAGCTCTTTCCCAAATTTTCATTTTTATTTTTAACCCTGAATTCCCACCAGAACTCAGGTGAGGAGACCCTGATCTCCTGACAGCTCTCTGCTTTGCTGAGACCTTCACAAATGGTGCAATGCCATGGAAAATAAAGGGTTTTTTGCTGTCTGGGTCAGCCAAAAGTAGCTGTACTGGCTGTAACACGCAGTGGTTATTGGTTCTTGAATGTGATTATCATTTCTGGAAGACAAGTATCTGTTCCTACATGCAGGTGAGAAAAAAATCAAAGCATGTTGCAAGAACCTGACCGTTTCCGCAGGATCTCACCTGGGAAACTCACAGCTCTGAAGGGTCAACATCAAAACACCCAGCTTGCATATTTTGCACAGCATTGCGGTGATTTCCTTAGAAGCAGTGCTGGCAAAATAGAGAACTGCAGTGAGACATGGTTTTTCCAATTTCTGTGAAAATGAGACTTTTCCATTTATCTGGGGCGATTTGCTTATGTGAGATGTTCTTCCCTGCAGAAACCTGGGTTTCCCATGGAGGAGGAGTTGAGCTAAATTTCAAAAACTCTTCATGCTCCAGGTATTTCCCACAACCGTGGGTCGTGGCTGCTCTGGGGGTGGTGTGAGGGGTCTGGAGTACTTTGGTTCTGCTGAGGTGGCTTGTAGACACGAAATATGGCATTCAATCAAATGCAGCATACCACGGAAATAATCGCTGTATGAAAATTCACAGAACTGTAGTTTTGTTCATGTTATTCACTCCTGCTATTTTGCTTCCTTTCTTTTTTCAGTGGAGTTATTACTCCTTATTCATAGTGCATGGCTGTGCTGGTTTTGGCTGGGATAGAGTTCATTTTCTTCCTAGTTGCTAGTATGGGGCTGTGTTTTGGGTTTGTGCTGGAAACAGTGTTGATAACACAAGGATGTTTTCGTTATTGCTGAGCAGTGCTTACACAGAGTCAAGGCCTTTTCTGCTCCTCACCCCACCCCACCAGCGAGGAGGCTGGGGGTGCACAAGAAGCTGGGAGGGGACACGGCTTGGACAGCTGACCCCAACTGACCAAAGGGATATCCCACACCATACAGCATCATGCTCAGCACATAAAGCTGGGGGAAGAAGAAGGAAGGGGGGGATGTTTGGAGTGATGGCGTTTGTCTTCCCAAGTAACCGTTACACGTGATGGAGCCCTGCTTTCCTGGGGATGGCTGAGCACCTGCCTGCCGGTGGGAAGTAGTGAATGAATTCCTTGCTTCGCTTTGCTTGCGTGCCCGGCTTTTGCTTTACCTATTAAACTGTCTTTATCTCAGCCCATGAGTTTTCATACTTTTGCTCTTCCGATTCTCTCCCCCATCCCACCGGGGGGAGTGAGCAAGCGGCTGGGTGAAGCTTATTTGCTGGCTGGGGTTAAACCATGGCAACGGCCAAGACCAGCCTTTTCCCATGTGTCTCTCCCTTCGCACAGCATGACCATGCCACCATCCCCATCTGCTCCAAAGGAACATTCCCAGGGAATGGTGAACATCTGAGTTTTGGGAGCTTTCCTGCAGAGAGGCCATTGCCTTAGTTTGTTCATTTGTTGAATATGCATATTTCCATTTATATACTTTGTCTCATTGAAATAGAGGCACTATTAGGCTCTGCTTCTGCTCCCGGTGAACAGCAGCACAGCAACAGCAAGTGGTAGGAGAAAGACACTAAAAGGAAATATTTTACAGGACACCAAAGGACCCCAAGCACAGGAGCTCAGTCACATTCAGCCCAGGTCACATTCACAACAGACTTGGTACCAGAAATTGCATCTGCAACTGATGCTGAAAGTCACACTTGGCAAAATCTTTGGATCATCTCTTCAGGCCATTGGCAGTAGTTCAGCTATTATGGTATTCTGCATAAACCTTCTCTTTTGGTGCTAGGAAAATTGGATTACCAGTGTGAGAGACTTGGGCAGGTTTAGCAACCTCAAGCCCACAGATGCCGCTTCCAGTGTTTAGCCGTGTTGTGGACAGGCCCAGCCTTCCTGTTGCTGCTTCCCATTTATAGCCTTTTTTACCCTTTTTTAGTGCCATTTTCTCCTAATATTCAACATCCCACTCCGGTTGTAACTGTTTAATACACACACGTATTTCTTTTATTCTTGCTTATTTTGTGCTCTGGCTCAGTCAGGCAAGAGTCACCATGCCAAGGTGTCTGCCACAGTAATTGTCTGGGCTATGTTCCAGTTTTGGATTATATTTCTGGAAGTACTTTAAGAATCACAATATCTACAAAGGAGTTTCGCTGTGTCTTCACAGCCAGATTGTGCCGAGGGTTTTGAGGACCTGTGGTCCTACCTCAATAAGGTTGGGTTGCACTGATGCTCTGGTGCAGCTCCCTGGGTCTGGGACCAGTGTGCTATGGAGAGAGGGTATGTGGCTCTCAGTGAGCAATTTCACGCTGCTGCTGTTGAACTTTTTGTTCTGCTCTCGCTCCGGCAGAGAGCCAAGTGATGGTGATGAATTTTCTCACTGAGCTGTTGTCTTCAGAGTGCATTGACTAGGTTGTATGGTCATGGCATTTCTCAAACATTAATTTTCTTTCATCTGCTTTTATTTGCTTGAGGCAGATATTGCTGGGGATTTCAAATTACTTTTTAAGACGTTGGTTCATTTCAGTGGTGCTTGTTTTGGTCGGTTGAGTTGGATGGTACCCTATGCAGTCTCCGTCCTGATTTCCCCACAGTAAGACCCGGTCACACCAAAGCAAAGAGCAGCAACAGCCCTCGGAGATGACCTGGGAGAGGAGGACTGGACAGGAGGGTGTCAGGAGTGGGAATGTCCAAATTTCTTGTATTTATGATGTAGAACATGAAAATTCTCTCATGCTATGAGCCAGGATCCATCTGGAGCCTTCTATTTAGAGAATTGTTTTGTTCCAGTCTTTGCTCCAATTGTTTTTCTTCAATGCCAGGTGAAAAATGTCCTTTTTTTTGGATGTTCTTGAGATCCATGCATGTCACAAAACTGCCCACTGCTTGCGTGACTTTCATCATAAATGAAACTCCACAGCAAGTCCTTGATCCATTATTTCAGTGCTTTTTTCTGATGTTTGGTTCAATGCCATTTTCAGACCTTTCATAGTATAAGTAACCAAAAGCCCTAACATAGGCAGGTTTCTGTGTCTGGTATCACAGCAGATAAAACTAATGAGTACCAAAAGATTAGGTTGGGTCTCTTTTCCCTGTATCCCTTCACAAAGCCAGTATTGTTCTCTAAATATGTGCTTAATCCTGGTGTTGCATCTTTCATTTTCCTCACATCTGCCTTTATCAACAGGAATGTGCAACACAAACCCAGAGTGAGAGCCGCCCATCGCAGGTTTTCTAGCAGATGGAGCAAACTTGTAGGTGCATCCTTTTGAAATCTGTTTATTATTGAAAACAAACTGAATGAGGAAATTAAAATGTAACATGTAGTATCTGAAGCTGGATGTGCATGGAAGCGGTGGGGTGTAAAGTGGTTCCCACATCCTGCTCCGTGGCATTGCTGCTATTATTGAGGTCTCAGCCCCACGAACCTCATGGGTGTATGTCTGCATCCCTGCTACAGTGCGTGGTAGAGGTACCTGAGCTGATTTTAAGCACTCCAGTTCAGCACCCAGAAATGTGCAAAATGTATAGAAGTGTCTATAATGATAAAAAATCCAGCACCCCATTTCTGACAGGGTCTGGGAGGGTGGGCAGGCACAGCCTCATCTGCTGCCCCGGCTTGGTTGGGCAGCAGATGGGGGTTGCCAGCTCCCCCCTGCCTGCGGCCATGGGGCCATGGTACAGGAGGTGGCACAATTTTGTTGCATGGAAGAGGCTGATCCCAGAGGAAGTAAGTCCACATAAAACGAGTCCTCATGAACTATTGTCTTCTGGGCAATACTTGTATTCCCGTAATTCCTGTACTCCTGCATGCTTGTAGAGGTTAGCAGCTCTGTAGTTTTACAGCAGGAAGGAGAAAAAGTGCCAATGGCAAGACTTATATGGAATAGTCCTTTTTGAGCTGCATGTTTGTTAGCGCACTGCATGAGGTTGTGCCAGAGACACCCCTCGGGACGAAGGGCTCATTGCATCTGGTGCTATACAGACCTGTGAGAAAGTGAGCCTCGAAGAGCTTACAGCTCCTGCAAGCTCTGCTGGAAACTCATCTCCAGGCACCTTAAAGATGTAGTTAATCAGAACAGCTGAATTTCGCAGCAAGGTAGTGTCTGTAAGGCCAAATGAGGTACGAATATTCATTCCAGCCCCATCAGTCATTAAGAGGGTGGGGAATTGCACCATAAGCCAAGAACAAAGTTCGTTGCGTCGTCTTTACAAAACAGGAGCTTGATCTTTGTAGAAGAAATATGATCACAGCCTATCAAGTTTTTTCCGAGATACTTTGTACAAAATAATTGAGCAGGAAAACCTCTCAGGCCTTCATTTCTCAAAATATTAAAATTGTAATGTAAATTATCTTATGCCTGGAGCAAAAAACTTATAAAATGTCAGGGTTGTCATGGTTTTAAATACACAAGCAGTCAATCCTTTGTCAACTCATATTGGAATTTTAGTCATCCAGATAAATCGTTCCTTCACACAGACACACATATATAGACACACACATAGGGCTTTTTTCAAAAAAAAAAAAAAAAAGAACCTGCTCCTTGAAGGGTATTGCAGAGACCTACAATTCCTGGCTTCCACAAACATCCACAAAAGAAGCCAGCTAATATCTTCAGAGCAGATCCACCTGGTTGTTGGGAACTTATTTATGTAAAAAGATTTGACTGTACAAAATGATTTCTGCTACCACATCCATTTATATTTTTGTCTTGGTGTAACTAATGGATACAGCAGCAGACCGTGATGGAGGAACATTAAAGAAGTGCAGACTGGCTTGATCCAAATAATAGATCTTTAAAAAAATCCAGTTGTGAGCAAATCTTTGAATACAAAACACGTCTGGGGGTGGATTGTGATTCAAATGATGCATCCCATACAGACAAATAAAACACGTCCACCTCTTCCTGAAGATGCGTCGGGCCTGGACTCCGAGACTCTGGTACATGAAACAGCGCTGGGGCATCCCTGGGCAGCCGGGCACGATTTTGCAGACCTTTTCAGCATGAGAAGGGGTAGTTTGATGCTGCTGCAGCCAGTAGTCATGTACTGCATCCTGAGAAAAAACAGGGAAAATGGGATGAGCCGTGTCTGGGTACAGCTGGGATGGTTGTATCTGAGGGTTAGCCCTGGGGGAGCTCAGAGGTGTTTTCCACTTCAGCCTGTGTCTGGAAAAGCAGTAGCTCTTACAGGAGATTTTTAAATGTAGATTTACAGCCTCTACAAATACTTTATCCCTGCTGACAGAGAGTTTTCCTAGGATCTGATTCATCAGTGTGCAAATAGATGTATTAGACGTGAAAGCATCCCTTACACTTAGCATGGGATAGTTTGCAGTTTATTCATCATCTTTATGGGTTATTTTTGGGGACTAAATATCTCTTCAAGTCTGAAACAAAGATGTGTACAAACACAAGAGTCACGCAAGAGTCAGTCCTTTGTGGGCTCAGTAAGTGGGGGAGGAGAAATTCTTCTCAACTACAATTTTGCAAGGTGCTTTTTATAGCTCTGTTAGAAGTTAAGGGAAAGGTGGATGGGATCACTGGGACTCTTAACCAGTACCTGTCTGATAAGGACACGGCAGTGATGTAATTCCTGTCAAACAAAAAAATTGACACGATGGTGGCTTATATCTCATCAGCTAGATGAAGGCTACTTTGATGTCTTGCCTGTGTTGCTCCTCTGGGATCTCCAACAAGAGGTGGTGAAAAGACATGTGCAAAGGTGGTTCCTTCCAGCTTACTGTTGTACTAACAACTGTGGATGCATATACAGAAGATGTTACTAGGAACCCCAGTCATGTTGGTTACATGGGGCTTACTGGTTTACAGCTGGATTAAATCAAACTCACGTACAGCATAAGCAGCTCCTTGTCCCTGAGCTCCTGGCCAGGCTTCCAGTTGCAAGACAAGGGTCATTCCTGGAATGCAGAGGATGGTTTGTCTTGCTTGTGGTCAGCTTCTCATTGTATTGGGTTTTTGCTTCCAAACGGCAGTATCATTACCATCTAACTGACCACATTTAAATGTCTTTGTTGTGTAGGGATCCAAGTAAAGTTGGTTTATATTTACTCTTATGTTTAACTTCTCTGATGAAATTCTGCATCCTGAGCTCCTTGGCTCTTGTTTGGCAGCGTACCTATCGCAGCAGTGTTTGGCATTGTTTTGTGCCTATTTGTTCACAGTATCCCATCCACAGTAACCAAGGGTCTGATTTAATCTACCTTCCTTTGTGTTGTTGATTAAAAGGGAGCATAAGAGGCAGAGGCTGCAGCACATGATTTCATTTATGCAAAATGGAGTCTTTAGCGCAAAATGGTGTTAATTCAGTTATACTCAAGCCCAACTACATTGATATTTTCTCATGCATCTCAGGCACCTCAGGCAGATGCAGTTGTCTTTTGAGGTGTTATCTCACACTGTTGACCATGGAGGAAGCGAAGGCAACTGGCTTAGTTTAAAATTCTACCTTTAAATATCTAAGGTAGCATAAGATCAATTCCATCCTTAAACTAGAAATGCTTCAGCAGTGGGTTGCCACCCCAGCATCATCCGGCAGTGCCCTGCCCAAGGCAGCTCCAGATCCAGGGGGCCAGTCCCAGAGCAAATGCAACCCAAACCGTCCTGCCACGGTGCCTGCTCTGCTGACACAAGCAGTTCAAGCCTTCGAAGCTGCTACGTCAATCTGCCCCTTACCCAAGCACTGTGTGTGATGACAACATACATCACTTGAGGTTTTCTAAGTAGGATGATCCCGAGTAGGGCAGTGCTGACCTGTGCTCAACGTGCCATTTGCTAGCCTGTGTTGATGCATTATTGAGCCAGTCATAAGCATTGTGTCAAAGAAAGCCAATTTGTACTTGGGCAGATTGACATCTGGTTTTAGGTGGCAGCAGCCTTTCCTTCAGTAATTGAAATGATTGTTCTTAGTGTGCATTGTCAGAAAATTACATTCTTGCTGATATCACTGAAGTGACTTATATTCACTCTGGAGCTAAACAGATATTGTCAGGTCTGAGCTGACAAGTCATTTTCTGCTTTCGGGAAGAAATCTCATTACCTCCTGCAATAATGGACGATAGCCCTGGTGCTCTTGGAGGGTTGCTCCAGAGTGAAGGTGTTGTGCTGTACACCCGAGGGGTGCTAAGGAAGGAGATGAAGAGGTAGTGGCTGGGCAGAGGTAAGTCTAAAAACTATGTCTTTGCAGGGACGAGGCAGATCAAAAGTGACGTAAGGGGTCCTGAGCACAAATAACGTGCAGCAGAACTCCATAGTAGAACAGCAGTCTATCCCCATGAATCCAATCCTGCTCTCTAACTGGGTGTGGGTGCAAACTGGAGAGCAAGGTGAAGGGTGTTTTGCTGCCCCAAGCTTGCAACTTTGCCTGTTTCTGCATGTGGGCACCCAAGGATCTCATCTTCCCTTGTCCGTGGCTCCATTTCTCTTCATGAGCCCCATTTGGAGTGAGATTTTCTCTGGCTTGTGCACCCAGTGCCATGGTCCCCTTGCAAGCCACCAGGTAGGACTCTGGGAAAGGCCATGGCATGGTGCAACCATGACCATGTCCTCCTACACCCCTGTCCTTCTTAGTTCATCCTTTATCAGATTTTATTGGTGAAGCAGCAATGTGGAATAACGGACATAAGGTCTACAGTCAAAGCCTCCGTCTAAGATTGCATATTCCCCCATTGAACAATCAGAATATTTTAGCCTCAGTCTCTTGAGGAGGAAATTTGGAAAAATGTCAGACTCTTCTAATTACAATCAAGCTGCTATTTAAGGAATATTTTCTTTTGTGAATTGCTTACAAGATTTTATTGAAACGTCTATCAGAAATTGTTCTTTTTGTATTTCTCCAACAGATTTGTTTCTTGTGTGCTTTTTTCCTTAAAAAAAAGGATATTTTTTCCCCCCCAGATAAATCAGTCTATTTGCAAAGTTTATGAAATGGAAAGAATTTCAGGTTTTTTTCACTCGTCTGCTACATTTATGACCATGCAATGATGGAGAAAACAGCAGTTCCAGTGACTCTTCCATCACATGGTGAAGTCAATCTCCAAGGGCTGAAATGGATATTGCCGAACACAGTGTGGGCTTTCGAGTTTTCTAAAGCATCCAAAGCACAGAGAATTACTTTAAATCGTACTCAGACTACTTGAATTTCTCCCTAATCCAGTCTTCCTAGATATTTGCACTCCTTTTTTTAACACTTTTTAAGCGTCCGTCTAGTTTTAAGGAGGATGCTGAATTGTTGCAGTTGGTGTTCATTTCAAGGTTAGGGAAAAAAAATCTAGATTGTAATAGAAAAATGCACAGTTTCCTTTTTGCTTTAATTAGACCCACCTCCAGGTTTTTATACCTTAGTCGTGCATCTTCCTGCAGTCGTTGGGAACATCGGGAGGACTCTGCCTTTCTTTTATAAAGCTGGACATGTTAATTATATAAATGTAAGATACTGGGATGATCCCCTTCTCTCATTGCAGGTAAGTACTGACATATCTGCACCAAGCAGCTGGTAAGTGTTAAGAGTTCATTATTGACATTCTGTGTTTGTACTAAAATAGCAAAGCTTATTCTTAAACACACCACTGAAAGGACAGGAAAAAAACATCTCGCACATGACAAAATAATAAAAATGGTACAATAATCTGCAAAAGATTTGTAGTTTAACAGATTTAAAGGAGGTAACTTGTCGGATACTGCCAGTTGCTATTGGGCCAATATCTATATTTCATTAGTTATTATTAAATGTTAGGGAAGAAAGTCAAGAACGGGGAGAGAGTGATACAGTCTGCCACTGATGATGATTTCTGTATTTTGATGCCTGATACATTTACAGCAACAGAGTTGCTTGTATGCTGAAATGTGTAATATAAAGCCAGCAAAATAATATATGAGGACATGGCTGGTAAGAGTGAAGGGGTCATAAGGTGCAGAGAGCTTTCAGTATCATTACCAGCTTTCTTGCTTGAGAAGCAATAACTCCAGGGGTAATGCTTTTTGGGTTGGACTACTTATATTTCTTCACCATTTTCTCTCCTCTGAGACTCTCTTTGGGTGTAACAGGGAATTAAGCCTGTGAAAGCAGGGAAAAGTGCATCACCAGAGTGCAAAAATCATGTTTAACACTTCAGTAAGAAAAGAGCAGCCTATAAAGAGAGAAAATGACGGTGAATAAGATTGTGGAATAAACCAGTTATGTGTCATGTCTTGAGCAGACTCAAAGTGTGGGCTGCTAACTTTAGAAGCTGGTATGCTTTTTTTGATTATTAATTCATATTCTTTTACCTGGCACACCACACAGAGAAAAGGACACATTGGGGAAATATGTATTCTTGTGATAAAGACCAAAAAAGAAACAGAAGTGCTATTACTCCAGTTTCTTGGTTTCTATAGATGATCACGAACAAAGGGCATAAAATAGCACCCACATGGATGTGTATTTGGTGCTACCAGAGAAAACGTCCTAAAGGGTGTTTGTGCCTAAAACACAGGTGCATAAGGGCTCTGAATCAGCCCACTGGGAAAGTATCAACTGGTTTCAGGGGTTTCCTATCTGGTAGGAGTTTGTTGTGCCTGTAGCATGCTCTGCCTGGGCTGCAGGTATGGGTTTCCCCAGCTGGGCTGCTTTGCATCATTGAGAGGCCTGAGGACTCGGTGCTAGCTGGGTGGGTGTGCTTCCCTGCCGGGGTGGGCTATCTGCCCCGGGTGGTTGCTAGGAGGGGGAAATTAGGCATCTTTCTAGAGCAAGTGATGTCTGCGCAGGTTTTGCTGCATCTTGGGAAGCTACGCTGATGCTGGGAACCAAACCTACAAGCAAGCATCTCCCCTGCAGAGACGCATGGTAGGAAAACATGGACTTATAAATCCTTTGCATTTCTGTTGTGATTGACTCAGTTGCTTAGTGCTTCTTTGCTTTAAGTGTTACTTATCCTCACTAATATTCTGATAAACCCACTTCTAATTTTGGGATTCCCTATAGAGAGATGTTCTAGGTATCTGCTTCAAAGCTGTGGTGGCCCTGGGGTGCTGCCGTAGGTGCCTGTGGGCTCTGTGCAGAAGTGTTTGATGCTGTGCTGTTATAAGTAGGAGGCAGGGGTTAAACCCTACGTCACTTGGTGGTACCTCTGTGCTGCATGGGCCGGTGCAAATGAAAGCCTCTGGGTGTTGCTCTGTTCTTGCAGAAAGGACAAAAGGCCCCTTCTGCGACCAGGTTTTAACTGTGAGTGCCAAGTCATGCTTTCCTTAAGCTGTTGTGCAATATCAGAGCTTTGAACACAGACCAGAGTCTGATTGTGATGATAACTTTATTGTAGTTCCTTAAACCCATTAGTCTGGGGATCATGATGTCTTGTGGCTATATATTGTAATAGCTTCTTTATTGGGAATTGCTTAGACTCAAGTTTTTGCAAGTTGTCTGAAGGTTTCTTTTCAAGTGTTGCTTCAAGCAGAAGTACAAGCTGTCAATGTACAGGTTAAACACGGACAAGTGTAATACTATGTTGAATATGCCGTATCTTGTAAAAAAGGATTTGACATGCACATTCAAGAGGATCTATTTTTCTAGCGTATGCATTTTATGTCCTCTTGTCTCTTGTAATGGAGGACTGCAATAACAGACTTGAATAAGAATGTAGATTTCCTGGCCAAACAAGTCTCAGCAATTTTTCTCAACGTTGCTGTTTATCTGAGGACAAGATAAAATTAGATTTTCAATTCCTATGTGAACTTTCCATATCTCTTCAGCTATATCTTGTAAGAATTTGGGAATTGCCTAAAACCAAACCTCTCTGATATGGTAGGAGCTCCCCTTCTACTGGGAAGTGCTGTTTGTTTTCAGCATTGCTTTGGCCACCAGAGCCCATGCCTTGACCAGCTCTGAACATGTTCTGGTTTTTGTTAGTGATGATTCCTGCCTAGTCCCCCTTTATTGCTTTTCATCTTGCCAGTCCCAAAGTACTTGATAAAGCACATCAAGTAAGGCATATGGATGACAGGGAGGTGATTAAAGACAGCCAATATGGCTCTACAAAGGGTAAAACTGATGGCCTGCTACAAGAGAGTGACTGTGTTGGTGGATAAGGGAAGAGCGACTGATGGCATCTATCTTGACTTCTGTAAGGCCTTTGACATGGTCCCCCACAACATCCTTGTTGCTAAATTGGAGAGAGATGGATGGACTATTTGATGGATAAGAAATTGGCTTGATGGCCACATTCAAAGAGTTGTAGTCAACGGCTCAGTGTCCAAATGGAGATCAGTATCAAGTGGTGTCCATCAGGGGTCCATGTTGGGACTGGTACTGTTCAATATCTTTATTAATGACATAGTTGGATTGAGTGCAAGGTTGTAGATGACACCAAGCTGAGTGGTGCAGTCAATACACTTGAGGGAAGGGATGCCATCCAGAGGGAGCTTGACAGGCTTGAGAAGTGGGCCCATGCAAACCTCATGAAGTTCACCAAGGCCAAGCACAAGATCCTGCACCTGGGTCAGGGCAGTCACCAGTATCGGTACAGACTGGGTGATGAATGGATTGAAAGCAGCCTTGAGGAGAAGAACTTGGGGATATTGGTAGACAAAAAATTGGATATGAGCTGGCAATGTGTGCTTACAGCCCAGAAAGCCAATCATATCCTGGGCTGACTCTGTGATCAGTTTTACTATTCCTGTTTACAGTGGAGAAGACCTAGGCAGAGCGTTTGAACATTATTAGCAGCACCCAAAACTTTCTTGTTGCCAGAATAAAGATACCAGGGTTTGGTTTCTGCTCTAATGCAATCCCATATAAAATATTCCTAAAACCAACCCCCCAGTTTGTGGAAAATGCGTTATACAGAACAGCAAGAATGAAAGATGGCCATCGGAAACAGTTCCTGACAAGTTGCACTTTTGAAGAGTAGATTTTTTTGTATTGTTTGTCAGAATAACTCCAGCTGCTGTGGCTAAAGGCAAATGTGTGCCCCCCCGGTGGGACTCACTGGGCTATCCAGGAAGGATGCTGGCCAGTCCTGGGTGATGCCAAATTATGGAGTTGGATTGATGACCCACAGAGAGGATTGTTTTACTGGGATAACACTGGATATATTACTGGATAATGAGGGGAAGGCACATTAGAGGGATGGTGATAGCAGAGGGTGGAGGAAAGCTTACAGGAACCTACACAAAATGGGTTTTTCTGCAGTTAGGTCTACAGGCAAGATATTTGTTTGCAAAACCACAAAAAAATCTCTCCTGGAACAGAGCAAAGGGCAGAGCACAGCTCAGGCACCACAACCCTAAACCAGCGTAGGTGATGGGGTGAATGCTGCCTGTGGGACTTCACCTAATTTCAATCCGTTTTTGAGGTGTTTTCTGCACAACTTGGTTGCAGATGTGTGTCTGGGTCAGTGTGTCTGGGGGCGGGGGGAACAGCTTTGCTTGGTCTAAGATTTGAAGCAGATGTCCCTCTTACTAATTCCTGTTTCTGACAGGTATGGCTCCAGAAATACCCTTATCACGTGGCTTTCCCTGTACTTGAGATTAATTTCTTGTTTGGCCGGATAAGATTTGAGGCTAGAAGTGTGAGATTATAAAATCGCTTGGCCTTGGAGATATTTCCTAGCCAGAGTTGGCAGCTTACTCAAATCCTCTTTTGAGATCAGCTGTAACTACTTTCCCTCCACTCCACCCACTCCACGATGGGTATTCGTGTGAGTATTTCATGTACAATAACAACCTTGCCGCACAAACCCCCAGTGTTTTATCAGCTCTGCTTCTCAAATGGATGCTTTCTTTACGAAGGCTTCAGTGTTTTGTGGGAGTTAAGTACTTTTTTTTTTTTTGTTTTTGTTTTGTTTTCTTCCCACATCAAAGGCCTGGTAATTCAGCAGATCACCACCAGCAGCAGGCTGCTCTATTATACATGACATCCTCCTATGCGCACAGCATGCTCTCTTCAGAAGTACTCTTCAATCCTATGAAACAAGGGCACTCATCACTTTCTAAAGCAGATCCTTATTCTTGTATCAGATACTCGTTTGAAATAGTTGTGTGCCGTATCTGGCTATGATTTGATGTATAGGGGCTATATTTCTTTATTGTAGGTTGCATATTTAACAAGCTGAGTAGCTCTTGGGCTCAGCAAAACAGTTTCAGCTTCCTTGCATCTCGGCACTATTGCTTTGAATACGTTTTGGAGGAAGGATGGGATTTGGTGTTTGTGACTGCTTTGGGTTTGTAGATAATTCTGCTCTCTCCCAGATGCTTTCTCCCACTGTGTCTCACCTTTGCAGATCCTGATTTAACCCATCGAGAGTTATCACTAAATAAATATCTGGGTTGTACTGGAATCGGCTGAGGCGTGCGTGTTTCATGCCAAACTCAAGACATAGCTGTGGCTATAAGAGTTTCTATCAATCAGCTTTACGTGGCTGATTCATGAGGGTTAATAATTTTTCATTAATTGAAGGGGATATAAGGGAAACTTAGAGTCCCAGACTGAAGCTGTGCAGAGAATAGGTTCAGCTTTGTGAAACGTTTTTTGGAACAGAGAGGGAATTTTGAAATTTGGCTGCTTTGTCAATAGAAATTAAAATGGAAAGCTAAAAGACTTTACAGAAAGGGAAGAGCAAAAATTCATCAGTGAAAAATGCTTGGTTTATGATACGTCTCTTATCATTGATCCATTTTTCAAATGTCTTTTAGTATGAAATGTTTATTTTATATATGCCACTTAAAATGAGAAATCAGAAGATAGGACACTAGTTCTTTTGAAGGTAGTAGTTTGAGCTCTTTCTTTGTAGAGCAAAATGTAATTAATATTGGACTGATTCTGTCTTTGTAGAAAGAGTATTTTCTGCTGGAAAAAGGCTTCAGCAGAACTTTTTCTGCCCAGAACGCATTGGAGGGACAGATCCCTCTCTGAAGGAGGAGGCTGGTGGCAGGGCTGGCTGGCCCACAGCTGGGCATGTCACTGCAGCCAGATGTGTTTGCACCCAGCAGCGCAGCTGGTGCATTTTGCAGTGCTCTGCAGAAATGCTGCCGGCCATTGAAGTTGGATGATGTGCTTTAGGCCGGTGCTGTTCCCAGGCTGAACAGCTCTGCCTTTGTCCTGGATATGTGACAGTGGCTCTTGCTCTGCCCTGACCCAGCCATGCTGCTCCCAGAGCTGCTCCAGGGCTGTCTGCTTCTTGGATCAATTCCCCCCCCCCCAAAAAAGCTTTGGGGAAAAGTTTCTCGCATGTCTCTGGTGTGCAGTTTCTGTTTTGCAAAGAAATTGGCTTGGAAGGCATGTGGTAAAACCCCAACAGAGCTGGAGGTAGCTCTAGCTTTATGAGAAGCAGAGTCTAAGTTGCAAGCTTTGAAGAGAAACAGAAAGAAAAAGCAGATCACGTGGTGGCAGGGTAATTAGGCATAGCCCTCGAGTACATCAGTACCCTGTCGATGGCATTGACTATATGATGCCATCAACAATTTCAGTTCTTTCAATACTGAAATGAACTGGTACTGGCTAGAAAGAAGAGGACTGAGCTGCACTGCTGCCATTGGAGAGGCATACTAAGAGAGCAGAGCAGGCCATAAATTATAGTAGTCAGCTTCCACTAGCGGCTGTGCACTATTAAGCTGCTAATTTTAGTCTGACTTGATAAGGGGACGGTGGTGCTGACTGCTGTGTTCCTGGATTTCAAACTAAGTACTTTCCATTAACAAAGATGAGGATATATTGACTTGAACTGGAAGAATAAGTGTCTCCTGCTCATTTAATTGCCTCCTTACACTCCCCCTCTGGTGAGCTGCTCTGCTATGGGGGGATTATTGTCTCTGCTTGGTTCCTTATGACTTCCCAATTCCTAAAGAATGCGTGGTCACCCTAATTGCAATGTATAGTGGAATATCTCCTCCTTTTGCCATAGATCTAGCTAGAGCATCAGACAATATTTCGCACGCAGTCTTGTAGTGATGATCTCTAATTATTGCCATACGCAGCTGTAAAAATGGGTGTTTTGCTTTGTTCCATTGGAGAAGGAACTTAATTACAGAGCTGTGAATGTTGTGCTCACAGGTGCCAGCATGTCCTACATGACAATAAGAGATTAATTAGGAAAGCTGCTTTGTGGTACAGGCAATGTTCCCTCTCTGCCTGTGTATTAAGTCATTGAGCAACATAAATGTTAACCTATTATGAAAATCAAAACTTAGAAATTGACTCCAGTTTCACATGCAAGGATGGCTCAAAATTCAGAAAACAAGCTCAGTCTTGGCAGGCTTATAATATGATACGCACTCTTTGTCAAGTCATTTAATATGTGATTATGATTATCAGTTCTAATACTAATGACCAAATAAGCAATTAATGAGGCTGAGCTTGGCATGGGCTTAAGACAGAAATGCTATGTAAGTAATCTCAGTCTTTAAAATTAAAATTGTTTCACTCTAATTTCTCTTCAATAGTAGTTAAATGAAGTGCTTGAGAGGTTGGATGTTAAGCTGCAACGCTGTGAGTGCCTCCACAGCCCATGTTACATCCATAAGCTTGATGGGACTGCTTTGGCATCAAACTGAAACAAAGGGTGGAGAAAATCTCTGTAGCTCCCTGGATTTCTGGTGGGCAGCATCAAATGGAGAATTGGTGTTGGGGTTTAATCCCAGCCGGCAACTAAGCACCACCCAGCCGCTCGCTCACTTGCCTGTGGTGGGATGGGGGAGAGAATTGGAAGAGCAAAAGTGAGAAAACTCGTGGGTTGAGATAGAAACAGTTTAATAACTAAAACAATAAAATTGCAATGAGAAGGAAAATGACAACAGAGGGAGAGAGGAACAAAACCCAGGAAAAACAAGTGATGCAACCACTCACCACCTGCTGACTGATGCCCAGCCTGTCCCTGAGCAGTGATCACTGCCCCCTGGACAACTTCCCCCAGTTTCTATACTGGGCATGACATCATATAGTATGGACTAGCCCTTTGGCCAGTCTGGGTCAGCCCCCCCTGGCTGTGCTCCCTCCCAGCTTCTTGTGCACTGGGCCAAGCATGGGAGGCTGAAAAATCCTTGACTGGTGTAAGTACTGCTGAGCAACAACTGAAACATCAGTGTGTTATCAGCATTATTCTCATCCTAAATCCAAAACACAGCACTATGCCAGCTACTAGGAAGAAAATTAACTCTATCCTAGCCAAAACCAGGACAGCTGGTCATCAAAAGTTTGGGCAGGGATTTCTTTTCTGTTTGCGATACCTCTCAGGGATGCAGCTGGTGACCGGTTTCAGTGCTGGGAGAGCTGGAACAAGATTTGGGCTGGGGAAGGATGCTCAGCTTTCTCTGTCATGAAGTTTTGGTACTAGTCCTTTTAAAACTTATTTTAAATAATTTTTGACATAAATCATTTAATCAGAGCACTTTCTGCATTTTCACCTCTCCCCTGATTTTTATCTTGGGGAAGTATTGGTAGCATTCGGGGTACTGACATAATATGGCCATGCCCATCAGCTGTGTCTGGACCCCAAATGAGCTCCCAATCATGTGAGAGCACCCTAGGACCAGGCAGGTTGCTTGATTTTCCCCATCCTGTGGGAGTCCTGGGATTATGGGGTCTTCCTTGGTCTCTTGGTGGTCGATGTCAGCCCCGTGGGGTTGAGTCTGCCTCCCGGAGAGCCATCACATCTTGTTGCCTGATGGTGTGGTTGATCCCGGTCTCAGATGGGAGATTGCTACCTTGGCTGCAGAAAAGCAGTTGGTGGGACTGTGACTTGAGTAACAACCATGATAATAAAAATCCCTCTGTCCTGCTGCCAGCATCTCCTCTGGTTGGCTCTTCTCACTGTTCCAGTGGGGCTCTGGACAGCCTAGTTGAGAGCTGGGTCCCATTGGATAACTTCCCACAGCTTGAGTGATTAGTCGGGGCTCAGGGATCTGGAAGATTTGTGCATTGTCCTAGCAGGAACAGATTTTGTGATACCCGCCACTGAGATCTGGGCCAAAAATATGTTATAACATCAGGCATCCACCTGTTGTTCCACATTCTCTGTTTTGGATCCAGTCAGCACCTGGCAGTACAGCTGTAAGAAGTTGGCGGGATGGTGCTGTCCTCCTTCCCAGTGCTGTGTGTTAAAGGATAACAGCCCAGGGCTGCTGCCGCATAGCACTGAGAGAGAGAGGGCTTAATCAGTGAAATAAAAATGAATAATAATGCAAAAATGCTAAGCCATCCCCAAGATTCATTATTAGCTGAGCTCTGTGAAGAGGTGATGGTCGGAAAGCAAAGCTGCCTTTGAGGTTTGCAACCAAGTCCATGCTCAGCAGCTCCAACGGCAAGGCCAGGTTGGGTATTAAGAGAAGCAGATCAAATTATTGCAATCTCTCATCAGCCTCGTATTAGAACAGAGTGGAGAGATGCTAGTGCTTAATATGGAACAAAAGGCATGTGGGATCCTCAGGCATATTATTGACTCTAAGTGCAATTTGCTCTCACTGGCACACATCTCAATTATATGTTTTTAAAGAAAATCTTTTAAAACATTATTTGCAGTGCTTTTGGACTTGCCAGGGCCTGCTGGAGGGTAATGCATCCCTACAACAAGGGAGCTCTGGTGGCGTATCTCACTAATTCATCATTCCCAAATTGCGTCCTGATGATGTATTACATTAATACATCATCAGAAAAGCAGCCTGCTGATCACTAGAGCTTTAATGATGCATTTGTGTGAACCCTGATCAAAAGGCCACCCTTCTGTTGATATATTACTTAACAGCATAACCAGCCCTGTTTGGCAAAAGTGTGCTGTAGAAAGCAAAGAACCTGGATTTCCTAACGTGAGCTGGAGACAGGAGATGTATCCTTGGCTCCTGTGCACGTAGTGGTGGCGTGAGGACAAATGTGAGAATAAAGCTGCTCTGAAGTCCAGTTGTTCGCAAGCTGATTTAGGGACTTCTACCAGCTGAAGTGTAGGGCATTAAATGCTGCTTGTGTTTGCTTGAGCTGGGTATAAGACATGGGATAATAACTAGCTTAAAGGCTGTTTTTCTTGTGGCCTGGAAAACAACAAAGGAAACTCTGTTAATCTTGCGCTTATGTGCTCAGTGGTCTTTTAGCCAGCTGGTGTAGAAGGCATTCAGTAAAGTATTTAATTCAGTATATTAAAATGTTTTCCTCTGTGTTATTCTGGTGGTTTCCTACTGTTAGGGAAGGGAGGACACCGAGTGTGTCTCATGATCTCCAACTCTGAGTATCCAGAAGCTCAGAATGTGACCAGGTGCTCATTTTCCTTGGAGAAGGATCTCTAAGGTTCTCCATGACAAATCTTGGTTACGGAACAGTTTTGGTTTTGTTGCTACTGCAGAATGATGCTTTGGATTTAGCAGGTTTTTGTTGCTGAATGGGATCATCCATGGTGGGCAAGAAAAGCGACCAGTATGAGATCTTTCTCTGAAGAAAGGAGTCTATTGGATTTTTTGGTTTTGTTTTTGCTGATTTTGACTGAATCCTGGTGTAATAGGGGATGGCTATACTTCCAAAGTGCATGGCTTATATTATCTCACTTGTTGTGGGTTGTGGCAGGCTAGGCAAGAGGCATATGATAACACGTATGGGACAGTGGGACCTGAATGCCTTGGTCTTGGCTCCGAGCTGGCTGTGCATAAGCAAACTCACGGCTACCAGCTGCAGACCCATGTTCCTGTGTTTGTGTGCCTGGTTCCCTGGCTACCACACCCCTGTGGAGTCAAAGAAATCTCCTGTCACCCTTCCCTGACTGAGAAAGGACATGTCTGTGTTGCCCAGCAGCAGAACATGCTGCTTGATTTTACCCTGCCCTCTCTTTTCGGACAGTGTGTTCAAAGCCGGACATGAGCTCCTGAGCATTTTGCCTAATTCTTCCTTCAGCTGGCAAAACTTTTAGGGATGTTCAGTCACTTTTTCTCCACATATTCTGCATTTTACAGGACATACAATTGCATACAATCTCAGCACCTTCATCCTACTGCTGTTGTACCCTTTCTAGAAGAATATCTTGCATGAAAAGTGCAGTTTGAAAGACAAATTTCTGTTGGGAATAGAGCAGTCCCAGAAGAGAAGGACTTTTTTTTTTTTTTTTTAAGTAATTCCTCCTTGAGACCCCGAGGGTTGGAGATGAGGGTTTGTGTGTCTTCCTGCTACATGTACTAGAAAGAGTAATGTTAATTCCAAGAGCAACTGGAAACTTCACCTGGCACTGGAGTTATTGCCAGGGACCCGCAGGTCTGTGCAAAGAGGCAACTTTGACAAAATCCATAATGCCAGTGCTCCTGCAGGATTGGGTTTGGAAGATGCTTCTCTTACCCAGCCAAAGCTTTTACCTTCCTTTTGATTCAGCTCTGTCTCATATCTCTGCCGTGGGATAACCCATGATCCAACAGTCATCGCCAGCGGCTGTCCCACAGCTGGCGAAGGGCATCCCTTAGCATGTGATGAGCAAAGTGTCACTTCTGGACAGCGAGGGGTCTTGGGGGCCATCCAACATCAGTGCAGCCAGCCAAGTGATGGGCGTGCCCTTTGGGGTTATACGGGGTGTTTGCCCTGGATTCAGCTGTTTTGCTATCAGACTTTCCACTTTAAAAGTGTGGCTACTGGCCTTGCAAGCCCCACTGGTTTTCCATTTCAGGAAAGCTTTTTAGTTTTTGGAGATTATCTTCTTAACTCTTTGCTACCTGAGAGCTCACAGCAGAGAAATCTTTCTTGTAGGCTCCAGGCCAGGCAGTAATGCCACTGTAAATAGAAGCAACAGCGGCAGCAGCGGTGTGAAATCTTTCTTATTTGATTTTGATTGAGTGCACTGTTGGTGAGGCACTACGATGCTCAGAGTCAGATCTATATTTCAACATTTCTGGAGAGTTCATGCCCCTGCCTGCTGTTGCGTGCTGTAAATAACCTTGTCTGAGAGTGACGGTGCTTCTCATTTCTCATCCTTTGCATCTCCTTGGGTGGGAATCTGTGTATGACTCTGTGCTGAGCTCTCTCCTCTGTTCTGAGCTGGCCCTGGGAAAACTTGGGGCAGGGAGAAATGGGACATGTGACACGGATGGACACAAAAAAGAAGACTGCATGCAGACCCCTCTTCTGAGGATCTGCTCTACCTGCCCCTGCTTGAGCAGGGGGTTGGACAAGGTGATCCCAAGATGTCCTTTCCAACCTCAGTAATCCCATCTGAACTTCATGAAACATATATGATGATTAGCAGTATAAGAATGGTAATTTTAAACCAGAGAGACACAAACCTGGGAGATGGTTAAAAATGTAGACAACCAAGTGGGATCTTGTGTCTGGTACCTGTGCAGATCCTAAGTGAGTCCCGCAGGAAGTAAAGGGCCATGGCTGATCTATAGGTAGATGTTCTGACCCAGTCTCTGCTTTATAGCAAGCGGTAGCTTAGCGGCCAAACCTTTAGTTGTGGGGGGCAGGATGGGTCATCTTTTTTTCTTGAGGAAGGCTGAGTGACTTCTTCAGCAGGCCAGTGGCTTTTCATAAGCAAGGTGTATTGCTGATTTTGTGATGATCTGTATGGAAAAGGAGCCCCTGCCGATTTTATAGAGGATATAATGCACCCAAGACAGGCAAAATATTCTTAGCATAATGTAACCTACTACCAAACATCAGCTGAGGTATGATAACAGCCTATGTGCATGTTCTTACTGTGCAGCAAAATCAAAATAATGCCACTTAATTATCTGCCAGTGCAGAATAAGCTCAATGGTGTTATTTTTCATGTGGCATTGGTCAACACTGCTTATGAGAAAAATCACCCTAGCTCAGTAGCTATATGGCAGCTTAACAAACTCAGAGCAGTTGTGGCTGAGCCCTGTAAAATGGAATTGTTTTTGGCAAAGCACAGGCAAACTGGGATTTATTGGTATCTATTGCCACTTCAGAAAGATGGAGGATGTATCATTTTTCTTTGGAGTTACCTGCAGTGCCTGTTTAAACAGTACTTTGGGTGTGTGCTCAAGGGGCTGCTCCCCACACCTGCAGTGGCAGGTGGCCTTTCCTCCCGCTCTGGGGCTTGCTGGAAGTACAGAGCCCTTCAGACACCTCAGCATCAACCCATTCTTGCTTGCTGGGGTGCCCTGGGCTGGGTCTGTCCTGAGGCCCCAGTGAGGAGCAGACATGCCCTGTGGTCTGGTGGTCCTTTCTAGAGAGGCTTCAGATGTATACTAGCAAAGGGTAGTGACATCTCGCTTGGGTCTGGGTCTGGGCCTGGTTAAGTAAAAAGTAGAGGCTGTACACCCAAACTAAAGAAGGGCTGAGTGCTGTCAAGTCAGCTGTGCAGAAGTTGGAGGAATTTGTTTCAGCAAGTTTCTGTGCAGAAACTTCTGCTTCTGAAAAGCATCATGATTGTCCCTTTGGAGGTGATGGTCCAATGGCTCCTGCAACAATTTTGCATTATATAAATATGGAAAGTATCGCATTCACTTTGTGTTAAAAGCATTTTTTTGCAAAAGTATGATTGTTGATGTTTTGTGAGTAGGTCAAATTGAGAACACTTCTGTAAAAATGTAAATGTTCCTAATTAGCTTTCCATGGAATGTGGACAAGACAATCGTTACCTCAGCCCTGGACCTCCTCACTCAACTTCTCTGTGAACAGAGCTAAAACCTTAGATAGAGTGGGATTCACCAGCCCTGCCTTAGGTAAGATTTTAGTCTCTCTGTGTAGGCTAGTCACCTTGGGCTCACTTGTAGCCAATGGAGTGAAACATTTGCTTTCAAAGTGTGATTCACCTCCTCTTCCAGCAGATGTCTAAGGTAAGTCAGATGAATCACCCTTTGCATGTGTCTATCTTTGAACTTCAAGAGTGAGGAAGAGCAGCCGTTAGATGTATAACTATTGGTCACATGAAATTAAGTGAGATGTATCTTATCCATTGCATAAACTCCATAAATATCACAGATGTCGTAGCATTTTGCACGAACAGAAGTTTATAGCATTATTTAAAAAAAAACAAACCTGTCAAAACCTCTTTCTACAAAACTCCTTTTATGAGTTCTCTGTAGACTTCATCAACAAAGTGTTTTTTCTTTCTTGGTAGAAGCTTTTTTTTTTTTTTTTTTTTTCCTCAACCAGATTGGTCCGTGGGCTGCCTAGCCTATAATTGAGGTAAGCAATGGTGAGCATGAGTAACCTGTGATTGAGCCCAGAGCAAAACAAGGAATGAGCTGATTAGCTGCCATGGAGTAATTCAA
Source organism: Nipponia nippon (assembly GCF_047370975.1). Taxonomy (NCBI): domain Eukaryota; kingdom Metazoa; phylum Chordata; class Aves; order Pelecaniformes; family Threskiornithidae; genus Nipponia; species Nipponia nippon. The sequence goes on from NW_028262302.1 coordinate 29,578,987, forward strand.
ATTCCTAAGAAATACAGGAGATGAAGAAAAGAGTGTAACAGCTGGGTGATGAGTAAGCAGAGGCGTTACTAGCCTCAAGGGAAGAACTAGGAAGATTACTATAGGGGATTCTTTGCTTGGAGCAATCGAGAGCCGAATGTACCCTTTCAGCGGAGCATCCTCATGTTCCCAAGATGGTAGGTTGCCAAGATCGTGCTACCAGGGACTGCCTATCCCTGCTTGCTGCTGCACAGCTCCATGTGTATCCCTGACAGCTCCTCTCAGAGGATGGCTTGCCTTTCCCTTGCTGGCTGACGGTGGTTGCCTCATGCTTGGACTCAGCCCTGTGATGACAGAGCTGAAAGAAAACTGCACCTGACCTTGAGATGGGCTTTGAAGATCACTGTTCAGCTCTGAGCATGTTTTTAAATCACCCAGCCACTGCAGGCACTAATGTTTTTACACTGTTTTCTTCACTAATATTTTCTGTATTTGTGCGTATTCCCTTTGTAAATCTAAGGAGTGGGAGAAAGCCAAAGTCTAGCATTAACCCAGCTGTTTAAACCTGTTTTAATGCTCAGGCTGATATTATAGTACAATTGCTTGTTCTGGTAGGTGGCCAAGAAACCTAATTATGTGAGAAAGGAAGAAGTTAGTCCCTGCACAGACCTGACAAAAGTACCTGGCTTGGCTTGTGTGAAAAACAAGGTGCAAGTGAAGAGCAGTTCAGCACAATCACACCTCGCTGCTCAGTGCTGACAGAAGCCTGAGGACAATAAAATTGCATTTTGTTTTCTGAACACTCTGGGAAGAGTTATGGAGCATCTAAGCCACTGTCTCTGTGTTGTAGCCTCCAAAGCTGGGTTGATTCCAGTGACAACATCTGGCTCTCTGGAAATGCTCCCTGTGAAGGTCTGAGGATCACTTGGACAATCCCAGCCAGATGTGGTCAGAAGGCCACCTCTGTCATGTGCTTGCACCCCAAAAAGGTGTCAGAGGAGCTGGGTGACATCCAGCAAAACAAGTTCAGCTACTGCATGATATAAAAGATATTTAAAGCAGTAGAAGATTAGTTGTTGTCTGGAAAAGAGAGTGGCTGAGGCTGGTAGGTCACATATGATCTAGGAAGGATGGGCATGGTCAATGCTTCTGTCAAAGACAGTTACCGGTGTCCCTGTTTCTTGTTATTTCCAGTTAAGAGACTATGAAGCATTTCCCTTGTAAAAGGAATTCTCCAAAGCCCCCCCACAAAGTTGAATGAGAACCAGATAAGATAAAAAGTTAAATGAAAGTTTTTGAGACGTGCTTCCTTGTGATGACCAAGAAAAAAAGATTAGTTAAGTCCCTGTAATCTTGGGTTTGAGGGTTTGTTTTTTTTCAGTTTAATTTTAAAGATTTAAGTAGGAAATCATGACTTGGAGCTCAAAATATTCAGTAAGCGGTAGCATGTATTACAATGTAATGTCGTGATAGGCTAATTCCTGATAATTATAAAGTAGCAATGATGGATGGGGCAGGGAAAAGGGATGGATCCAATGACCTTGGAGCATTCAAAGGTAAAAAGACTCAAGGGCTCAATTATCCCTTTCCCTGGACCCCCTCTGGTACCTCAGTACCTGCTGGTGCCATTGTAAATTAAGGCAGAACTTGGTGCTCTTTCTCAAAGCAAACTTTTTCTATGCATTTTTGGGCTGTCTGTAGGGAGCGTCAGTAATCGGCACGACGTGTCCGTAGCCCACAACTCAGCAGAATGATCCCGTCATAACAAACCTGAAGAGCGAAGAACTGCACCAGGGGTCTTATGACACAAAATAAGTCAATATTGTGTGAAATCGATCCAGTGTATTTTCCAATCAAGATATTCCTATATCAGCAAACTAGCCAGTGTCTTTTCTGGACATGTGGAGGTTACAGTCACTATTACAACTCCAGGTGCATTAGCTTGGGGTTTATTGTTAGTGGATGCTCCATGGATGTAATAACAGTATTTAACATGTCTGGAAAAAAGCTTCTTTTTTTATAGAGACGCAGTCCTGAAAAGTGGATTTTTGACAAGCAAATATCAAAGGGATAAAAATAATTTTATATCTTTTTTTAAACTTATTAATAATTACGTATCCATGGAAAAAACAGTGCCCAGCATCTGTTCTAGTTTTTTATAAATATATGCATATGTTTATTGGATATTTGTGCCAGGAAGGGTCCCAGAAACATGTGTAACCCTAAGTCTGTGACCTAGGTCACTGAAGTCAATTGGTGTGTTGATTTGCTTGAATGCTTTGATGGCAGGAATCCTACTGATAGGAAAGGATAACACAGGAGTTACGATTTAGCAACTTGTCCTGAAAGTGATGTCTTTTAATTTCAAGAATTCAAGTTGACAAATGGATCTGTACCACAAGACCTGTTGTGATTGCTTCTGAAATGCTTTCCCAGAGCATATTGCACCTGCTAAGTGAAAGCCTCCTGGTGTACAGTTTTATCTAATTGTGATGAGGATGATTATGAATTGCATCCATTACTTAGATTGCATGAGTCCTGTCAAAATAGGGATCCATTATGCTGGGAATGATACATGCAGCAGATACTGCTATTTTAGCAAGCTCATTAGGGAACACAAACAGATGAAATGTAGGGGATAGGTGAAATATATATTGTGAGTGAATATAGGGCTCAGGAAAAATCTTGCTTTTATGCTTAGATGTCTTTGCTGTATGGTAAAACTTATATGTTGCTTTAATTAAAGTCCCCAAAACAGGACTTGAGTAAGAAATGTGTTCATTAACTTTATACTAGCTATTCACATAATGGTGATTCTGATATTTAAATGTTAAATCCCCAGTTTCCTGGTAAAGCCAACATGAAAATTTAAATGTTGCTTGTAGGAGCATATGTTATTTTACAGCTCCAAGTACGGAAAAATAGCTTTCTGACTGGAAAAAAATTCTTAAGGTAATATCCAAGAGGCAATTCACAAAATCTATGCATTAATAGAGACAAAAAGAACTTGCTTGCATTTTTTTCAAATGTGTGCTTTCTTGTGACAAGTCTTGACATAAAGTATAGGTTAAAACAATGGCTGTCATATACAGTATGCCATAATCATTATGAACGTGATGGATAAGACAGTTGTGTTTGAGCTGTGACTTGGGAAAAGCTTTGTTGGGATTAAACAGTTTGAGGAAGATGTGCAGGGAGGAAGGAACAGGAAACTGTGGGTCTGAAGTTTTCTTGTGTCATTGGCAGTGACTTCAAATGAAGTGCGGGAGAGCACCAAACCCACCTCAGTTGCCATCCTACTTCTTATCAGGCTCAATGTCAAATAAATGCCATGAAGATTTAAAGCCTCAGTGATAAGGGTCCAATTGGAAATGCATTTCTATTATGCATTTATAGCAATGTGATATTGCCTGCTAACCAAACAGAATTTAAAACACTTGAGCCGTTGTGAGATGCAATTCGCATGGTCTAATACTAATTTTCATTGATCACTTTTATGACACAATCATCATCTTTGTGAGATTCAGCTTTTGCTGCAAAGTTGAGGCCACCATAATTTGGGAATATAATAACCTGTGAATTACTAACGAGACAGCCTAAGGATCTCTGCGTGGCAATCATTTAAAACCAAGCTGGGCACGGGTTGTTTACCAGGGCTTCTTGGCTATAAGGAGTACTTGCTGCATTCAGAGTTCGGCTACAAAATATTTATGGGATCTAATATTGAGGTGAGCTGCATTCACGGTAATGGGATCAAGGTTTTCAAATGAGAATAGAGGCGACGTGAACACAGCTGTATCTGAAAGGGCATTTTTTTTTTCTCTCCCTGGAAGAGATTGGATATGAATGATAAACAACAACTGTATATCAAATGCCATAGTCAAAACAGAAGAGGTTTTAAATCTTGGAGTACATGCGACAGTTTTACTGGGATACATACAGGTCAGGCTGTTGTCCTGTGTAAACTGGCCATAATTGAGAAATTAATGGAAATACTAGTGGAAACTCCAGCTTTACCAGTAGCTTTGAAGAGATTTGAGTCCATATTCCTGACTGGTAGCACTTAATACTTTCTTTCCATGTATATAGATAAAATCTGGATGGCAGTTGTAGTGATGTAAAAGTTAACCTCATTAATGGACACCATAATTTCTTGTAACAGTTTTAAATTTTGAATGCCACTGTTTACCTCTGACTGTGGCTGGTGTAATGAGGATAAGAAATGCACCCTTTAAGGTTTCTCTGCTGTCTCCCTTCCAGGCTTAAATATGCGATGTGAACTTTTACCAGCTGGAATGGTTATTCTGGTGAATCATTAAATTTCCTTTCTCTGGAGTTATAAAAAAAATCCACTCTGGTCCCAGTAAGTGAGTGACATCTTCTCCTGGGTGACAGGCAGAGGAAAAGCAAAAGGCCACATCTTCTGCTGGTGCACGCTGGCAGAGCTTCATGGCTGCTGCCCCAATTTGCATCGACAGTGTCTGGCCCAGTGGCTATGAAAAGTTCAACATGAGCATTGGGTGGGTTAGGAGAAAACAGCTGAATAATCTTTCAGGAAGGTGCCAGAGAGACAAGCACATGGTATATTCAAAACAGTCTTTCCCTTAATTAGTGCTTTAAGCGATGCCAGACTGTATGATCTGTGTCCCATTCTTTAGGATTAATGAGCAGCTACCATTACATTTTTGTCACTTATGGCTTGGCAAATATACAGCAAAATGAAAACAATTAGGAAAAAAAAATTCAGCTTAAAACAAAGATATTTATAAAAAATAACTGGTTACATGCAGCCTAAGGTGGAGATATTACAGTGGCTGTTTTTAATCAGTTCATATATGTGTTCTCAATCTTGATGTATCTATGGGACTATCTTGCTGTGACCATGACTAATTATGCATACCAGTCATGCATTGCTTTTGGTTATAAACAAGTTAGAGCAAGAAAATGCTGATAGAGTTCAGCCTGGAGTTCCCCAGGGGCTCTGAGTCTGTCAGATTAGCAGGACAGAAATATCTGGTCTTGTGTTTAGAGTTGCTTAAGACTCCTACTTTTTCTCTGTAGCATCTTCTTCGCTTCAGGGGGCATATTCATGGACCAGGTACTCACATCTTTATTTTTCACCTTTGGCGCTCTGTTTTGCTCCCCCTGGGTTTGCTATTTTTGTTTCCTGTGCTTAGGCTTTGGATCTAGGGCTGCTTAACGCAGACATTTGTATCTACTATCTGCATTTAAAATGTTATCAGTGTGTATGTGCATATACGTTGTTTTGCAAGATCAGGACCTTAAGCACAAAATTTATCAGTAAAGAGTGGTAGAATGGAATTCACTTAACTTTCTGAATAGGGCTGGTTTGTTGAAATAAGGTCTGGGATTACGAGCAGTGTCTTGTGTACATGTGCAGTACCATTGATTGTAAAACATGCCAGTGAGCACAGGGATCGGAACTTGCTGCTCGTGTACAGTTTCTCATCTCAAAAAAAAGATGGTATAAATCAAGATTAGTTTTAAGACCAAGCTAATTTAGATCATCTTTTCCCTTTAAATGACTTGGAAAAAAATTGCATTGATATCACATAATCCTTCCATACAGCAGATAAAAAAGTGTTTTGTTTTGGGCAGATCAAAAAAAGTATTAATAAAGGATCAAGAATACTAAAGTGAGCAAATGGCCAAAGGGCAAATCCTTACCCATGGTGTTTTAGCAGCAAGAGCTGTTCATCCAGGTGTCGTGGATGCTTGTTCAAGTCGCTCTGCTGCCTGTGCCGAGCTGAGCCCCTGCATCCCAGGATGGGGCTTTAACCACTGCCAAAAATACCTGGTGAGCTTGTGCGTGCTCAGCCTCTTCTGCTGACCCTGAACCGAACAATCATTTCGGCTGGGAGTACAGCTGTAGGTATGGCTGCGGGTTCTCTGGCTGTAGGACTGTCTTGCTGAAAATTCAACACCTCAAGCGGAGGTTGTTTCCTGCAGGTAGGATGGAAACTGGATGCACCCACACCTATACCCTGAGCTCCTGGTAGCCAAGGGAGGAGGAAAGTGCCTTGGACGGGGGAAAAGTAGGAGTTGGTGTGTGCACCACAAACAGAGGCTGGAATTAGGCTTTGTTTCCTTAATCTGGAGGAAGCAGTTCGGTGACCAAACTACTGGATCTAGGACTGGGGTTTATGGTGACTGTTGTCAACACCTTCATGTTGGAAGGATTTGAGTCCTTCTCCTATTACTTTTTTGATCTGAAAATGTTTAGTAAATTTTTTGAAGCATATTAGTAAATTCAGGTTCAATTTTCTGATAGTTTCTGACTGCATCCTTTGGAAACCTTTCTGTTCTCCAGAAACAGTTCTCCTACTTTTAGTTAGCAAGTGAGCAAGTAATAATAATTTAATTTTGAAGAATCAGAAAGCATAGAGAAATCACGATCTGATTAATCTAAACTATTCAGTGCTGTGAGAACTTTTTTTCCCCACATTGAATGCAAATCCTTGGTAAGACAGAGCTGGAATGCTTGAATGGAGCTAGAAATTGCAAAATAAGAGTATGTGCAGGCAAAACAATTACATGCCTATGGATTGAAACCCCTTCCTTCCCTGATGAACAAACAACATTGTTTAAAACAAAAGAAGGAAGGCACTACCAGTCTAGCTTTTCAGCTAGGTCTCTTTTCTCAAGAAAGGTGTTGATCTGTGTCACCTGAGAATTTGAGGGAAGGAGGGAACGCACGCGAAATTTTCATGAGCTTTCCCATAAATACTGCAGTTTGTCTCCATTCTTCATTTCGGAAGCATAAGGGATTCACATTTGAGTCTTGTGTTTGGGGGTCTATGGGTTAACCATCAGCTGCTCAAAGATGATACCAATTCAGATGACTTTTAAAGGATGCTTTCATTTATGTATTCTTAGGCAAACTTATTCATATACCAGACAACAATAGCTAAAAATATTCTTTCAGTTTCTCTGTTAGCCAGGACTAGTGTGATCCTATAGAGTAATGATTTGTAGCAGGGTCTCACTGAGAAATTTTGGATTTTCCAATAAAATGGAGGGACATGTAACTTCTGATGAAAATCCTAGATTCAAGAACAGTTCACTGTTTGTTTCATAGATGGGACAGGAGAGGGCAAACGTACTCAAAAACGTCTTAGTTTAGACCGTAGGGCAATGCAGTAGCCAATTTGAATATATTTGCCACTGCAGAAGAATGAAAATGATGTTTAAGAAGAGGTTTCTTCTATTCTTTGTCAAATGGAGCCCATTGAGAACAGCAGCCTGCATGAACTGTTCAGGGGAACCCTGGGCGAATGTCAGGGGTGGGGGGGAAGCCATGATGGCAACCACAGTTAGATATTGAAGGGAAGTTGCAGCGCAGTGTGGGGAAAAAAGCTGGCTTCCACTTAAACTTAAAAGTTTGTGTTATTTGCTGGAAACATGGAAGGAAAGAAATGTTGATGCTTTCCTATGAATGTGACTTGTAAATTTTTTTTTTTTTTTTTTTTATTCTTGAAACATCCAAATTCCTCTGTGGAGCTAGTGCTATGAATTCCTATTTGTTGTCGCTTTTATTCTGTCAAGATGCCTTTCTGCCTGTAGGTAGGAGCTTTAATGAATTTGCGAAAAATGTTGGAGTGAAAGTGAGCTCCCTCTTGTAGACAGGGCTGTGTGTCCTGCACGGCTTCAACCTTGTGGAGACACGGGGCTGTACTGCTTTCTCTCTCATGAGGAGTTTCCATCGTTTTGCAAGCAGAGGGCAATCCTAGGAGTTTGTGTATGGAATGGCCATAACATCTGAGAAGGGAGAAAGCCGTACTTTGTGCTACTGCTGGAAAGCTTCCCTTTGATCTGCTTGGGCTCTGGCTCAGGTTTGTCATGGATTACTCTCCCTGTTCTGTGCGTTGTGTTGCCTGGATTTTTGAACACCAGAGCTTTACAGGGAAGACATAACTGCACAGTGCAAGATGTGAAAGGGGCTGGGTGGAGGAGCTTGTATGTACATACACGTCTATATGTGAAATGGGAGATGTAGAGACTCTCCACCAGTGATAACGGGTTAGAAAAGGACCAGGTTGCAGGATGCAACAGGGGAAGGGACAGAGAAACTAGATGGTATCAACCAAGGGTAAGTTATAAAGGTTCAAAAGAACATGATGGCTAAAAGCACAACGATAAGAGCAGATGCACTGTACACAAAGCAAATCTCGTTCACCGCTTGCCTCGCTCAAACCTGGGAGCTCACCCCCAGCATGCAGCATAGCTGCTGCTGCTCAGGCAGGACCGGTGGTGGTGCTAATTAGGGTGGTGTGTTTTACGATGGTAGTATTAAGCAGGGTTATTTATACCGTCATACTTCTCACTTTATCGCTTGCCAAGTTCAAAGCGTTCTCCTTTCAGATAACAAAGCTCAATGTTTTTGTACCCTGTGATGCCCCATTATTCTGCAAAGACACCGATGTCGGTGAGGTACGGTGAGCTGACAGTTTTATTCATTGACTACTGTTAAATACTCATATTCTGTATGGAGCTATTATGCGTGTTGTACTTTAGATAATGGGCTGTAAATAATAACAAAATCTAGTCACTGAATGCCCTTATAGGTGACATTAAATTTCATGAAGAAATATGTTAAAGCCATACGGAAATAATTTCCACAAGACAGCCTTAATTTTCAGCCTCAATTTCTAAATATTGCCTATTAGGTTCTGTGGCCTCTGGAGATTTTGTTTTTATTCAATGATGGCAAACAATTTCTTTTTAAGAATATCAGTTCACCAAATAGGCCTGCATGGTATTTTTATGTTACCCTGGAAGCCTTGGAGTGGTGCCTGGAGTTTGTGCGGAGCAGCCCACCTGGCTCCTTCATCCTTGCACAGCAGAAAACCAGAAACTTCCTACTAACACCAAGAGTGGTGAAGGATGCAAATTTAACCTGCCAACAACTTTATTTTTTTTCACTCCTTAAATGTTGATAGGTATTCGCTACCTAGTCTCAGAAGTCATTATCAGTGTAATAGGTTTTAGCCCTCTGGAGATGCTAAAAAAAAGAGTTGTTTCCATAGGCAGATTCTCAAACATAGATAAATCTCTCTTCCTCTCTAATGAGGAGGAATCCCCCTTGTTAAGGCTGCACATGTGTGGAGATGGCCTCTCCTGCCCTCCTCTTGATGGCTGGGCAGAGGGTCCCAACTGTAAGGAAAGATCAGGTTGCCGTAACTACTTGTTGCCCTGGTCTTCATACTTGATCTTAATTACTGTGCAATATTCAATAGATTTTTTTTTTTTTTTTTTTTTTTTTATTCTGCAGTTTGCAGCAGATGTCTGAGCGGGACTGTCAGGTTGCTCTAAGTGCAGGTCTGTCAAAGAATATCAAATTAAGTGCATAAGAGGACGAATCAAGCTGCCTCAATCTTTTGGGTGATGGATACTTGAAAATGGACTATTTGGCATGTATCTGGCATCAATACTTTAGGAGTACATTCCTTTGAGGGCTAAGAAAAAGGGATGTGAGCACAGCCCATTGTGGTCCTGCTGGCCTGCAGGTGGGTAGAGTGGGCAGAACCAATGTGTCCATGTGATGCAGCAAACCTGCCATGGGCCGAAGACTCTGAACTGAAGAGCGAGCAGAGCAGGGCAAAGCTGCGTGGAAAAGCTGTGTGTGCTCACTGAAGGGCTATTTCTTGAAACTCAGTGGTGGAAGATCTCAATGAGTGTTGACTTTCAAAGAAGTGCTATCCAACAGGCTTTGAACTGAAAGAGAGTAGATTTAGATTAGAACTAAGGAAGAAATTCTTCATTATGAGGGTGGTGAGGCACTGGCACAGGTTGCCCAGAGAAGTTGTGGATGCCCCATCCCTGGAAGCGTTCAAGGCCAGGTTGGATGGGGCTTTGAGCAACCTGGTCTGGTGGAAGATGTCCCTGCCCATCGCAGGGGGATTGGAACCAGATGAGCTTTAAAGTCCCTTCCAAAACAAACTGTTCTATGATTTTTTTTTTTTTTTCTATGTAGGTTAGTTCTCTTTTGGAGAAACCCAGGAGAAGGGAAAAATCTAGTGTGGTATCCAGGTGAGGAAAATCCTGACCTTGCTGACGCAATTGCAAAATTCCTCCCAGATCTGCTAGCTTCAGGACTTTAAATATTTAAATATATATAGAAAATTATATAATATATATTGCTCAAACTTTACATATGTAAAGTTTCTCATACAGACACATACACACATGTGTATGTACATATATATTCATGTATATGTGTGTGTATACACACGCACAAACACATAATGCCGTTTGCCCACTGTTTTCTCCCTAACCCTGTCCTGGGGGGACATCTTATCCGCTTACGTTGCTAAGTTCTTGTGCCAAACACTTGTTTACTTGCCTTTTCTTAGTGAATTGTCTCTTCCTATAGCACATCTCAAGACTTGCCTGGAAAAGCCACAGAAGGGTGCACTGAGCTTGGCCAAATGTTGGCTCCTAAACCCTTCCCTTCCTCATTCGATTATATTTTTTTCCTCTCTTTTTGACCTCAGATGCCCTGTCTTGCTTTCTCATGCTGACTGCAGGAGGATCCAGATCTGGTCTCCTCCCATCATGTCTACCATGGTTCCTCCTCTCCTGTCTTTATTGCAGCCTCCCTACACCGCTGTGTTGTGGCTGCTCTGATGTGTTCCTCTCCTACCTGATCCACTTGTGATGCTTTTGCTGCTTCCCCGTGAAAATATTAATGCGTTCTGCTGCTGCCCCTTTCCATCATGCTTCTAAACATCCCATCTTTACTTTCAAGTCATTTCAAAGCTTTCCTCCCCTTTCTCTTCCCTGTCTTTGTCTAGTGCATCATCCTCTCCCATTCTCTCCTCTGGTTTCCGATGTGTATTTGTCTTTCTTCCACAGGCCTTGTAGTTTCTTCTACAATGTCCTCACTTCATAGCTAATCTAGTAGTCACTTGTCCCTCAAATCCTCTTTCAGCCCTCTTTTGCTTTTGGTACCGATAAGAAGGCATCAGATAACTGGTGATGAAAAGGAAATGTGTAATAGAAGTCTCTTGTGAAAAACATCTTCACATGACAGCTTTAGATGATGTTTCAAAGGTGAATGGCTCTGTGCTGCCTGAGGAAGCAGGTGCTCAAGCATCATCATTAAATTGTTGAGATTTATATTAAAAAGTTCTCAGGTGCTTTGCTGTAGGCTCAAAGGGCTGAGGTGGCTCTGGGAAGCAGCTGAGCAACAACAGCAGGGCGGGCAGACTAACCATCTTAATGAACAGACAGCCTTTGCTCTTGGTGAGGTAGTCTCTCATGAGCACAACGTTTTCTGATTCCTGACTTTTAATGTGCCTACCACACTTTTGGAGCTGACATCAGTGAATTTTTAACTTTTCTGGAGTTCGGAACTGGTTTCCAGAACTTTTGGATGCTGACGCTTTCCCATGGCTTGGGAGAGAGGAAACAGAAATATGCATTTTAAAATACTTTTAATACAAAAGAGCTCTACCACATGTGCACCTCAGCAGGGTATTTAGTGAAATCACTGAAGAAATGACTTGGAGGCAGGGAGGAGGCCTTGCTGTGTAGAGCAGCTTCCACAGGTTGCAGGAAGGTGGAGCTGAGTGCCCAGAATTTTGCACTTGTTACTGTGCTCCAGTAGCAGCCAGAGGTTTCAACTGAAATGGGAACTCCCATTAGGGCAGGTACCATAAAAATACCCAAGAAGGATGTTGCTCACCTCACCCACCTTTAGTTTAGTTTAGGTTTTAGTGCAAATTAATTTTTTTTTTGTCTCCACAGGTTATAAAAGGAACATACAGAGGGCAATTCCTAGCAGAACATGAGTTCTCTTACGGAATTATCTTTCTCTCCCCATTAATAAAGGAGTTTTAGAGAGTTGTTTAGGATGAGCACCCCGATTCTTGTATGTTAATGGATAGTCCACATGGACAAAAAGAGTCGAAAGGTTGGGAGAGGAGTCAGACTTGCCCAAGGTTAGTAGTTTAGTCAGGAGTAAAATCTAAGACTTGTGGCTTGCATGTCAGTTCTCTATCCAGTAGAGAATATTCTTCCCCTTGGAAGAAATATAAGGGGAGGAAAAGAAGCCAGAATGGATTTTCACTGAGCAGTAGATAAGAGCTAGAGATAGGAAATACTGGTAGAGAAAACTGAGTCCGGTGGTATTAGGTGGGAGATCATAGGGCAATTCCAGTATAGGAGAAGGCTTCTCCAACACGATCTCTGACCAACACCTGAAGGGTGTGAGGTTGTGCCCTGACATGGTACGGCCTCAGTCCTGTGAAGCTGCAAGTGGCTAAGAACAGGATGCTCCTTCCCGACGGTCACACGTGTCCATCTTACCGCTGCTGGAGGTCAAACAATGCGAACAGCAATTTGCTTTACTGTGGCTGGCTGGCTTCAATGCCTCCATATAAAATCCATATACATAATGACTTCATATACATTCCCAGAAGCTAATGCTTGAGATCTGGCTCATTAAAATCCAAATGGCACACTAGTAAAATGGAGTCTACCAATGTACCAGATTTGCACATTGAAAAGAAGGATGCAGTCAGATTTTTCCAATCATTTATGAGCAATAAATATTCAGTAGTTTAGAATAAGTGCTCTCCTGCTTTTTGACTGCAGATTCTGGAGGAGAAGCTTGGGGACACGTGGGGACAGCTCTTGCTAATGCTGAGGATACCCTTGCATGAATGAAGTGGACAGGGTTCAGTGCAAATGTTATTTGGTGCACAGCATTGATCTGCAGCAGCCCTGGGATTTAATGCATCACTCTTGCACAATGGACTTGCTGTTAGCAGCTGAAATAAGCCACTTGCAGCATCTTGCTTGTGAGTTTGTGTGCTGAGTGCTTTCTGCAGCTCAGCTTAATGCACGAAGCCTCTCCGCAGAGAGGGGGGTCCCACCAGGGAATCGTGGAGAACAGCTTTTCCACAGTAGAGATGCCAAAGTGGTTTTGTTCCGAGTGCTTTGTTTCAGTGTTTCCTGAATAGGGAAGATATTACTCAGTCTGAAGAGCTTTGTAGTTTGGAGCACAAGATGGTTTAGAATTGGGCCCAATTTATATGGAATGGGTTTATTTCTGCAGTAATGGTTTCTTCTAGGATGAGAGTGTTTATGGCCTTTCCCTTTGGAATCATTGTCACTCAGACTAGACTGTCTAGACAACTCTGTTCTCAGGCATATTCACCACGCTGTGCCTCCAAAGCGGATAATAATATGTTAAAGCCATAATATTGCCAGCTAAGGCAGGCTCTGCAAGGGCAAGTGACTCTGGTGTCTCTTTTCTTGGGAGGGAAAGTGGAGAAAGTCCAGTTCTGTTACCGCTGTTCAGGAGGGGAAGGTCCATGGTCTGTTGCTCCTCCAGTCCCCATATTGCAGGTGCAATAGCACTAGGGATGTACCCAGGGGTCTTCGGCTCCCAGATCTGTCACTTCATTAAATGCATGCTCCCTTACCCTAATGTGCAAGAATATCCAGAGCATTTGCAGAAAGAAAAAGAGTCAGGAAGCTTTTAGTTGCCTACTTCAAATGATACATTATTTAAAATACATTTCCTTTTTGGAGAAATACGTGGTGATCATGCTATGTAAATATTATGATAATAGTTGTCCTCAAGGAAATGCAATAGGCTTTTCCCACCAGTTTGTGATTTCAGGTTAAATGGAAGATCTTGACCAGCTTCATCTTGGTGTTTTTTTGATGTTTTGGTTTTTTTTTTTTTTTTTTTTTTTGTACCCTTTCCTTCAAGGACGCTCAAGAAGCATGGAGTGATTTGCCATGCGTGACATGTGGCCAGACCAAACACCACTGTGAATGAAGTGATGTTTTCCCATGCCTTTGAGTCTTGTAGTCTGTGCTTTTTGCTCCCTTTGACAGCTTGGTGAGAAATCAGACTATTGTAGAAGCATAATTAATTTCAAGTAGATGCCTGCTGGGCCCTTCTGCACAGTCTTTTGTGATTTTTTTTAGGGAGTGTTCAAGTAACGTGTTTAGCTCATCTTAAAGACATCTAGAAGTGAAGAACTGATGACACTATGTAAGCGAATTCTGAAAGGATTCCCTTTTGTAGGTGCGTTGGTTTTGGCTGGGATAATTTTCTTCATAGTAGCTAGTATGGGGCTATGTTTTGATTTGTACTGAAGATGGTGTTGATAACACAGGGATGTTTTCGTTATTGCTGAGCAGCGCTTACACGGAGTCAAGACCTTTTCTGCTCCTCACCCCACCCCACCAGCGAGGAGGCTGGGGGGCACAAGGAGCTGGGAGGGGACACAGCCGGGACAGCTGACCCCAACTGACCAAAGGGACATCCCATACCATATGGCGTCATGCTCAGCACATAAAGCTGGGGGAAGAAGAAGGAAGGGGGGGATGTTTGGAGTGATGGCATTTGCCTTCCCAAGTAATAGTTACACGTGATGGAGCCCTGCTTTCCTGGAGATGGCTGAGCACCTGCCTGCTGATGGAAAGTAGTGAATGAATTCCTTGTTTTGCTTTACTTGCTTGCCTGGCTTTTGCTTTATGCATTAAACTAGCTTTATCTGAAGCCATGAGTTTTCTCAGTTTTGCTCCTCTGATTCTCTCCCCCATCCCACTGGGGGGGAGTGATCGAGTGCTGCATGGTGCTTAGTTGTCAGCTGGCGTTAAACCACGACACTAGGCTACTTACAAGAATGTATTGCACAACCTTGTTCACTTAAATTACTCGTGGATCCAAAGTTATAATACCTGCCCTAGGATTTCTGCGCTTCCCATGAAAATGCCTAATTGAATTTGGCATTTGCAGGCCTGTGCCTTGCAAACCCCGCAGGAAGCACAGAAATGCCCCTGCACCCTTTGGATACTAGTAGAGGACTCCCTTAGCTGTAGAGGAATATAGTTTAGAGAGTACGTATGGGCTAGGCACTCAGGGCTCCCATTGGTATGTAGAGGGGAAAAAAGTAGGTGCCATCGATGTCTAACCCTCTTTAGGCAGTGGAAATGTGGAGAGAGTAATATGAGATGCTCTTTCTGGTTAGATATACAGAGTAAATATAATATACTGTGTATATCTGCTTATATGCAGTGTGTAGGGCTGACGGGCGGCCTTAGCACAGCTATTGGTCCTATGGTTGTCATGAACTTGGCATTTGCCTGTGGAGGGATTCAGAGGGAAGTCGTGGGAACATCCCTCCCTTCTGGACCACTGACTCCAGTATCTCTGCCAAGGAGACTGTCACATAATCCTTTTCAGAAAAATATCAAGCTCTGTAGTTTAAGACTCTACTACTCTTCACAGAAAGGCTGTTCCAGATTTTCACTGCTTTAATGGTTAGAAACTTTCTTTTAATTTCCAGCCTAGCTATATTCACAGTCAATTTTGTCCCATTTGTTTTTATGCCAGAATCACTCTATACTTTAAATATACTTTTTTTTTTTTCCGTTAGTGGTGTTTTGATTTTGTCGAGGCTGCCTGTTTTATAATGAAAAGCAATAGAAACATTTGTGGTGGTTTATAGTTAAAATGAGGCAGAGGTGAGACTTTGGCATCTCAATAAATAATATCTCATTAGGCACAGAATCAGGTATTCAACTAAAATATAGCACTTCTTTTGATCTGAGACACATACGCTTGAGTTGCTGAGGTCCTCTCTAATGGTCTCCTGGCCAGCTCTGTCCCGCATATGAGGCAGAAGCAGAGGCAATGTCCTGTTGCTTAATGATGCCAGCAAAATCTTTTTCAGAGGTTTCTTAAAGTTCAAGTACTTCTCAAAGTGTCTTGTGTTTGATCTGAGTTGCTGACAGAGACAATACTGTTACCCAGCTATCAAGCCTCTGCCCATTTCAGGAAATACATTGACTATAGGATATAAATAAATCCATTTCAAACAATCAGACTCACAGTGATTACAAAAACCCAGGCATTCGCTCCCACGCATCCGCTGGAGTGCCAGCATCTGGCATTGGTGCCTGCCCTGAGTAGAGAAGCTCTCACAGCTTACAAACCAGAAGTAAACCAAAATGAGCCAATTAACCTCTAATGTGATCAAGATTTGACTGTAAGATTTGCAGCTTCTCCATGGCTTGAAAAGCTGACAGTTGAATCAATGCAGCTGCAGTGATGAGCATGGATGTGTTAGATGGTACTTGACCTAAAGCAGGGCATTCCTGCATGGGTGCTGTTAGACTAACCCAAAGCAATGAGTTTGAGGTGTCTTTTGTTTCTTTTCAGCTTGTCAGGGGGTACAAAGTCTCAGAGAATCTGCAGCTGTAGTCCAGGATGCCTTTCAGACCTAAACCCCTCAACTAATTCTGGCTGTATTAGTGCTTTGGTGGCTTTTATTGCTCATCCAGGTTTCAAATACTGTACTACACTAAAATTGTCACTCACTTTGACAGTTGGTAAGACTAATGGAGAGGAAAAAAAGAGTATATAAATCTTTACTCTTTCAAGAATTCAATTTTGGACTTGACTTTACTCATGAAAGTAGCCTGTGGAACGAGTCAAATAGCGTATTTACTTACATGTACTAAAGTTTATGGTTTCAGAACAGTAATTTATCTGTGGTCATTTAGAGATTTTCGTGGTATCTTCAGTTATAGGATCTAAAATATGACCTGTTTCACATCTCCATGGGCAGACTACAAAGCATGCTGGCCTGTTTCAGAGGTTGCTCCCCCTATATCCTGGTATGTCAAGGCACTGTGTAGGACAGTCCTTCACCTTTTCCAAGGATGCCTGCTACTTGCCGGGGTTGAAGCTGGGCCTCATCTGCCACCAGTAGCTTCAGCAGGAAAGAAGGCCAGTTTTCATGTTGGCCAAGTGGGGAGCTGGTGATCCTCATTCCAGAGAGGTTATAGTAAGTATTCATAGCAGTTTGGGGAACAAGGAGGGATTTTTCCCAGGTGACATAACTGTATCCCCAAAGTCCAAAGAGACCTGGTACAAAATTTAAGATGGATGGAATGAGTCTGAAGTAAGATGTCTATAGGATGTCTCTGTGTCTTGATAGGAAACAATTGTACCTTCCCATGCAGTAGGAAGCCTACAGGCAGGAGTCAAACTGTACGGTCAATTGTACAACTCAACTCCACTGCAGACCCTTCTCTGTAGTTGCATTGGGTTAGCCAACAAAACACTTTGACAACCTACATGCATGTTTTCTCCCACTTGTCCTGCGCCTGCAAGGGTGAGGAGGGCAGAGGAGGTATTTTGGAAGCTGCCCTCCTCAGTGTTTTGTTCTGTAGATGATATATTTCAATTCATGTTTTGAGTGTAGTTATACAAAGAAAAGGTAGAAGACAATCTTTTAAATTGGAATAAGGAGGCCTAGAAGATGTTTAACAATGCAAACCCCAATTTTCATACAGCATCTGCTTCGGGCTCTGTGCAGTCAATGCTGCAAGCTCTTCGCCAGACGTGAGGCTTCCCAGGCAGGGCAGCGTTGTGCTTTGGCTTTCATCACGTTTTCCTCTGCAGCACGTGAGCACGTTGCTGTTTATTTGGAACAGGCTGTCTCAAAAGTGAGCAGCTTTCTAATTTTGATTTAACTTATTTTTTCAAGACTTGAAGGTTGCAATTCATGATGTTCCTGACACACTTGTGGCAGTCACCCGCCGGCTGATTTCCTGTTCGTGCTGGCCAGTGGATTTGCCAGGGACTATGCGGGCATGAGGAATTGCTGGCTTTGAGCACAGCTGTCGTGCCGGATTAGTGTCGGATGGATTTGATGTGCCCATGATGATGCTGTTGAATCTATATGCAACACAGAATAGTGGTGTGTAGCGTCTCTCCTACAAACACCTGATCAAAGCTCACGGGAGACACTATGTGCATTAGTCTCAACGTTCAGTATCTGTCCCCTCCCACCCATCTGGTACCTCACTGAGCTTTTGGGGCATCTTCCATCTGTGCTGGGCACCTTGCTCCGGTTTCTCAGGCCTAAAATTAGCTTTGCATTGGAGGAGGGGTGAGTTTCAGGCCTTGAATCTTTAAATACCCTCCAGAGCTGTAGTTGTGAGACATTAACAGAAATTAGACCTGTCAATTGCAGGCAGGCGGAGCCTTGCCAGGAGTCTGACTTGGATTAGCATTTATCTGCGAGAGATGCTCTGGGTTGCCCGAGTGCCTTGCCCTCCTTGGTGACCCTCTTGGCACCCTGCACAGATAGAGGACAGGTCTGCCCTTTGTAGGCAGGGACATGAGGTGCAGAAGATGCTCCTCTTATCAGCCTTGTGATCCTGAGGAATTCAGTGCCTTGAATGAGGCACTGACACACACGCTGAAAGGAGCTGTTTAAACTTACCCAGTGTTAACTCTTTTGACATTTATTGATATAGAAACTAGAGGGAGGGTCTCCTCCTGCCTAAATGACTGCCCAAGTCACTGGGCCAGACCCTCAGTGTAAGGCTTCCAGGTTAACTAGGTGAAGCAGAAAGGGTTCAGCAGTTCCAAAAAAGCAGGGGAAAGTCCAGTCCCTGGAATACCTAGGATGCTTACATGGTGATGAGGAAGAAGCAAATCCTGGCTGCCCCAGAAAATGAACCCATTTTGATGAGCTCCCTGAGAGCGCTCTGACTCTGAGCTCTGGGCTAAGCAAGAGCAGCAATTAGCTCAAGAAAGAGAGGGAGAAGATGCTGCAGCTTCCTCCCTAGTTGTGCATTGCTCAGGAACGTGCTGAACTGCTCAGTCCTGCCAAAGTCCTGGTAGTCCTGGACATGCCCACAGCAAATCTGTAGGAACCAAGAGGACTTGATGGTTGAAAACTCATGTCAATACAAAGTTTTTGCTCCTTTTTGGTTTTGTAGTGGCTGTACAAGGATTATGAGCATCTGCATTTTGGGCTGCTTTCCTGTTATACAAGTAGAGAGCTTTCCTAGCACATTTACTGGAGCAAAACTGCTGCCTTCAGCATGGCACTGGGTTGTTCTTCAGTCCTGTTAAACTGTTCTTGCTTTCTATATTTCTGTATTAACTGTCGTTTTTTAACGATATGTCACACTTCAGAAATTGCAGTGAACACGCGGAGCAGGGAGCTTTGCCACATAAAATATTAACAAATTGCTGAATACTCTTGAATGGTGGCTGGAATCAATCTGCAGTTTAGTTCTTGAAATCTGACAGCTCCTGGAGGATTACAACAGCCAGATGCGCTTGCAGAGCACAGCTACAGCATCTGCTACCGTTACCGGCTGATTGTCCCGGCATGCCGTACTCCTTTGCAATCCACTTGACAGATATTCTGGTAATTCCTGGTGAGTGATTAATATCTTGTTTCATGCAGCCCACCACAGGTATTTGATTCAGGCAGTTTCACAGGGATAACAAGGTCTTGGACATCTTAGAATTGTTCTGGGAGTCTAACACAGCAGTAGAGCTCTGTGGGTAAGTGTTTGGGTCTGCCCTGTGAGGGAGGAAAGGCACTGCTGTCCTGGCAGTGCAGGGGGCAGCTCTGGCTGTCCAGCTCATTCCTTATTCATCCAAACATTAGAAGGCTTTATGGACATAGCTGCCAAATGTGTTGGACTAGTGGACTGCTGTCAGCAGCCGTGTATGCCTGTGATCTCTTGTGCACCTGCATCACCCAACATTTAATTGAAAATAAAGGGAAGCCTCAGCTAAAGCCTGAATGCAGAGTTGTTGCCTCTGACTGAAGCTGTTCCTGAGCCTTGGACTACTGGAGCATGGATGAACATAATCTAGTGGTGCTGCCCCAGGCGTAGCCTCAGGAGGGGCCCTTGCTGCTGATTTCCAGCTACGTGCTGACAATTATTTTAAAGTAGAGACTTTTTAAAATTGATCTGATAATTTGTGAGCTGTGATGCCAAGGATTAGGTGCTATCTTGGTGCAAACAGGCCCCAGGGATGTGGGAGAAGCTCCCAGCCTGCTCCCCGTGAGCAGCTTGCCCCCAGGCCACTGAAGATCCCCCTCCAGACTGAGGTGATGGTGTAACCGCTGGGGAAGATGGGAACAACATGTCTTGAAGGCAGATCTGGGAAAACCAAAGCCTGAATTTTGGACTTTAACAATTTACTTGCCATAAGGGCTTGACCTAAAGTGCGAGCAGAGATCTGAATCATCAAGCTTGCTGTTGCCTTACAGCCAGTTGCCCCACTTGGTTCTCTGCTGAGAAAACTGCCAGGACAAGGCAGGTTACTGCTTTGTAGGGGTAAGAAAGTCTGGAGGCAGATAGATGCATTGGCTTTCAGTTGCAGTCCCCGTGCATTTGAAGATACCTTAATTCTGGGAAATATCAGAGTGCGCTCAAGGCAGCAAGATTTGCTGGCTAATCTACCGTCTCTTGCAGTTCCTCGAGAGGCAGCCAAGGCGGCGGTGGTGGGGGGTTATATCAGATGCACATGAAATGGCCCCTTTAGTGCTGAGTTGACATTACTAGGAACTGCAGGGAGGCTCACAGTGCATCTGTGGTCTCAGTAGTGCATGCAGGGCCCTGCAATTCCTCAGGCACATCCCGTTGCTTGGTCTTTTAAGATTATGATTGAAAACACTGCTAGTAGGAGACTGGTGAGTTGTTCCCCAGTGTCCACCAGCAGTGTCCTTGCTGGGGAAGGCTGACTTTTCAGGAGTGCTCAGCACTCACATCAACTTCAGCATGTGGATGGAAGGAGCCATGATCCTACAGCAGGACCTAAATTAACTGGGATACCCACGTAAGTGTCTGGGAGCTATTTTTGAAAAGGTAGACTCTGCATTGAGGGAGAGGTAAATTCGGAAGTACAGGAGAAGGTTGATATGAGAAGAACTGTTAAATCTGTAATTGGTGAGGGCTTGTGATATTCTGTCCCTTTGCTGAAATTCAGGCTCCTCTTTCAGTTTGATATCCAGGACCACGAACTTGCTCACTCCTGAACAGGACTTCACAAAAGCACTCTTTGCACCGTGTTGCGCTGAGCATGGGCAGTGGTGTGTGTCTGAGCCTCTCTGTCCCACCAATGCAGTTAATATTTCCCTGCCCAAGCTGAACCAAAGGTAAAATATAAGTTGGTCCTATCCACGCATAGCTGGAGCCTATAGAGAGGCTTCATCAATCACGTTAGTGCTGGAAAGAGGACTTGCTCCCTTCCCGAGCAGGCAGCCGTGCTCCGTACCAGAAAGTGATATAAATGCACCCCGTGCCTTGGCATTAGCTGGGGATGAGGGAGGTTGACGAGCGTGACTAATGGTGGAGGTGAAGAAGCCTTTTCTGAGCTGAACCTGCGGAGGTTGGTTTTACCAATGAGATCTGCACAGGGACCCCAGCAGCTGAACCCATCCCAAACCTCTGCCATGTGTCGGAGACAGTGAGGAAGTTTATCCCACCAATTTTGTTGCTCTTTGGTGTGGGATGGGCAGAGGGCTTTGGGAAGAGCCACAGCATCGTAGAGTGATCTGAGAGCTCGCTGGAAGCCAGTGGGAGGGGGAGCTGTGTAAGTGGTTTGGAGCAGGGCTGGAAGGGTGACCAACGTGATGGAGAGCAGCCCTTTTACACTGCACTCCCCAAATGTTTGAGTGATCCTAAAAGAGTGCTTAGAGAAGAGGAAGGGAGGACAGGTCCAGGGAGATGGGGGAGAAAATGCAAGGCTGGCACAGCTGGCTGTTGGGATGGATGGAGATACAAAGCCCTGGTCAGAGGAAAAACAGATACCTGAGGGAGAGGAGTAGAAAAGCAAAGTAAGGAAGACGTAGTGAGATAAAAAGTCCTGCTGTGTGTCACTGTGTTTTTTGTCCCAGTTTCCCTGGCCAATAGGTAGCTCGTGAGGGCAACATCTTCCTGGCATGCCTGGCCAAGCTGCGTGGCTTTTGAGGCACACTCAGAGTGTGGCCCCTTCGGATCAGCTCCCCCTGCCTCCTCTGCTTGCTCTCAAAGCCTTTGGCAGGCACAAGTCTGCTCCTGTGACACGGCCCACTCCCACACAGAGGCCTATGATGTCACTGATGATTGTTTTGGATGACTCTCAGCTTTTGCTGGTGCTCGTGGGCTTTGCAAAACTTGCTTTTCTGTGTCTGTAGCAAGGGATTTGTTGAAGTGGCCATCACACTGGCTGCAAAACATGCAATTAAAATGCTATGTGCTCCTAACAAGCTGTGGTTGTCAGGACACAAAAATGGCCTATTTTCTAGTGTATTTATGGTCACCCAGGGTGAATGTCCATCATTTGGATTTTTGCAGCGTGCTGCTGCCTGTTGTGGATTATTTAAACCAGTGAATACAGTGTCCTCATCTCTGTTACCAGAGCTCTGGTGGAAATTAGGGAACAGCTGACCCATGCCACTGAAGCCATGGGAAGGATGCTGGGGAACATTATGGATTTCCAGGTAAAAATCATCCAGAGAGGCAGCAGAGATGCCAGCAGAAGTATGGAAGGACACAAGGAAAGCATGACGTGATCAAAACTTGTCAGGGAATATTGCTGAGAGCCAGGACCAGAGCAGGGGCAGCAGAGATCTTCAAGAGCATTACCTTTTATGTGGCTTGGAGAGCTGAAATGAGGAGATTTAGGTTTTGGCTGCCATAGGCAGTTGTCTAATCCCTCTATTCCAGAGCTAGAGCTACTGGCAGTTTGGGTCAGTAATACTTTGACACCTTTTCAAAGCACTTTCCAATCCTTGGCTGTGATATGATGCAGACATAATGGTGGGGGGATAATTATTCAGCTGCCTATCTAATCTGTTTGATCTCACTAGTCTAATCTCCGTTATCTTCAAAACCAGGCGATAGGTGCTTTTGATGCAGCCTGTGATCAGAAGCCATGCACAGAAAGCAGGAAAGTAGGGCAGCTGGCCATTTTCAAAGCGAAGCTACGGTCTGTTCCTTGACTGTGTTCTGATCAGAAAGACACTTTTTCCGTCTACAAATGGACTTTTATCTCCCCCCCCCCCCCCCCCCCAACAAACAGCTTTGTTGGTAAAGTTGCGTTGGCTGTTCAAAAGGTTTCTGCATTAGAAGTCGTGGGATGGAGAGACAGTATCCGGGGATTGCCGGCAAAAGCTGTTTGGTGTGGGCTTAAGAGGGTTTTTCTCTCTTGCACTGCAGTTTTTAAAATGCTTGTGGGGTAAAGCATTTTGATCAATTATTATGATAATGACACAAGAGTGGAATTATGAGCATAATTATAATTACCATTTTTATGCACAGTTAATTAATCATAAAATACTACATTATAGAATTTTTCTGTTTAATGAAATTCATTATAATGGCCCCTGAAGCTCTAAATTTAATGTTAAACAAATTAAACCTGTGTCTGGGGTTAGGGCTATTAGCACAAATGTGGCCTTGAATTAGTTGCTAAAACAGGACTCCGTGAGCCATTAGCCAAAGGGGTGGTGGTGAAGCAGCCCTTCCTGACCACAGGATACCTGCTCTGGGTTGAGGGGATTCAGCTTTTGCCTACCCTGGTCTTTACTCTGGCTAGCTCATGTGCTAACCATTGAGAAAGCTGAGTTCATTAGCCTCTGGCCCAAAAGTTTGGAGGACAGTATGTGCTTGGAGGAGAAAGGCTGCTTTTCTCAGGGTATTGGTGTGGAGGTTCCTGGAAGGAAACCATTCCATGTCTTATCGGGGATAACTTCTTATCCATGGTCCAGGTTTCAGCTCTCCCATCAGGATGTAATGCAAAGAGAATAAGAGTGTGGGGGCATGGTAAGCCTGCCTTGCTGAAACACTTTTACAATTAGATATTGAACTTTATCACTGCCGCATATCAAAGACTTGTGAAGGAACCTCCTGGAGCATACTAACAGTGTGGAAATGCCCAATGTTTTGAGTTGCATGGCTTTGAAAGAGGAAAGGTTAAGTTTTAGGATGGGAAGGCCAGCTGGGAATAGATCGCAACCAGCAGCAGTGTCATTGCTCCATGCTCATGTTCTCTCTGAAGAGCTGTACTGAGTTGAGGCAGGTGTAAATCACACCTCACACTACAGCAAATCGAATGGACATCCTCTGTCTTTGTAACTTTGTCCCCTTGAGGTAGGTGCCAATGGATGAGAGACTTCCTGCAGCATCATTCTCCAGTGTGGCTCCAAGTCTGAGAGATGAAAGGGTTTTTTTTTGTTCCTCCCCTTTTTTTCTTCTTCAGGGCACTAATCCCATATTGCACCTATGTCAGTGTGGCCGTGCTGATCTGTTACAACTCTTTGCTGGAGAAGAACTGGCACCTGGGTAGCTCCGTTGCAGACATCTGCAGTGAGCTGAGCAGCAGAAGGGCCAAAAGTAGTGAATTTGATCAGGAAAATACTTGTTAGGTAGGAGATAGACTGAGAGGTAGGACAGAGGTCCTCTTCGCTTGCCTTTAGGTACAGGCAATATTGTGTATGAGTATGGGCTAGTTATTGAGTTGCCTTTATCAGTGTAAACCCAGTTCACTTGGCCTGTCCTAGTCCCCCTTATAGGGCATGATGGGGCACATCCTCCATGAGCCCATTTTGTACTTCTGAAGCCAACAGGGTCTGGATGGTGGTGGGGGAGGAACCTGCACTCAGGTTTGTAGGGTGGCTCAATGAAAACCTCCCTGCTGCTGCCTTCAGAAAGGACTTGGAAGAATGCGACAGCATCCTTACAGCTTGCTTCCTTGCTGGCTGTCATGCCTTTGGCAGGGACAGTGGCTGGCACCCATCTTTCCAGTCCCGTTCAGTCAGTCTTGTCCATGTGTACTGTGACAGGCTTTCAGAAATGCGTACGTTCAGAGATGCTGTTTGTTTTTACCGTGTCCGTGTAATGGAAAGAGCTCTTGGAGGTATTAAATTATCAGTTTTCTCACAGGTACCCGGAGTGCCGATTGTTGCGGCTGTTTTTATTGATGTCTGATCTGGAAACAGATTGCAAGTTTTGTTGTTTTTAATATAATGTGACATGTCTCAGCATGCAGCCATAGTAATGTAATATAACAAGAAACAGGCCTATTATGAAAGTACAGGCATTGGCTGTTGCCCTTTGGCTGGAAAAATTGCTGCTGCTTTTTTCTTTTTTCCTTTGCAGTTCTTAATCAGGGAAGCTGATTCAAACCTGTGCCAAATTCTATGTTTGTATCTACATCATTGTTAATGCAACATGTAATAGTACCATATTAACTTGTGTTGTGTGGGCATATCTAAAACCCAGGCTGTTCCTGTCTTGGGAATCTGATAGTATCTGGTAGTATGTTCAGAGTCACCTCAAGGTTTCCTCTCAGCATCAGGAAATTGCATTTTGTCCACTTAAAAACTTTTGGGCAGCAAAATTAAATTTATGATGGTGGCAGAACAGATTATGAGCTGGAAGTGAGGGTGGTGCTTGGGAGGTTTGGGAACTGGGAAGGGTCAGTGGTTATTGGGGTGTCTGCAAGGAGTCTCTGGGGGAGCAAACAGGATGGCAGGGTCAGCAGCAAGGGAATGGCTGAAGGAAGAGACCCGGGCAGCAGCCAGACTTGAGGGAGGATTAAGGTGGGGGGAGAGACATAGAAAAGCATCTGTGGAGCTTTGAAGGACCAGCAGCTGCTCAGCTTTGCTGCTGGTAACCTCTGAGGGAGGGTAAGAGTGCTGTGGGTACAACTCTATGTGATGCTCTGCTGTCTTTAAGCCAGCACATATAATTATTGATCTTACACTGGTTTCTGTGAGCTACAAAAGAAAACCAGAATTGTGTGTTAGAATTTGTCCTTTCCTAGTTCTATTGAATCCTTTTTTATCTTAATTTTTTGCATTACACCGATTTGTTGTTGCACCAGCAGCGCACTGATTCATTGTTGGAAAGGAGAGGAGGAAATGCCGAGCTTGTGCTGTTGAGCCCGGTGTTGAAACCCTAATATTTTCCAACCCATCACAAGAAGCTGGCCCTGGAGAAGGATAGCTGGCACCTCCTCAGGGCAGCAGCATGGTCTGTAGTGTCCTGCCTGCCCACAGCTTAGCCTGGATCCTGTTTGTGTGATGGGACCAGGCGAGCACACGGACGGCACTAACAGGACTATGTCCACACATAAAAATACCATGTACTGAGGGCAGAGGTGGCACATGCCTGAGGCTGGCTTTGCAAGGTCCTAGCAGATCCCCAATTTGAAACAGTCCAGTTTTATTGGACAGCAGGACATGCAAATAGGAGCAAATGCACACCTCACTTGATGCGATGCTCTGGGAAATGTGTCTTTAATGTAGCCCTTGATGGGGATGCTGGGGGAAATCAAGTCCTGTCTGCGCATGCTGATGTAGTTGCCTATATTGTCGCATTAAAGTCCTTGGCTTTTTAAAGTGAATAAAGCAATACTGTCAAAAAACCATAAAGGTAACTTATAAGAAAGAGCCTTGCTCTCCAGGGTTGGAGTATCCATAGCCTATTCATGGAGCAGGTACCACCAGAGCAAATGCAGCAGCCGCTGCTGATCATCACATTTCACGGAGTGCTCTGCTCGTGAGGAGTGATCCCTTGTAGGACTGAACCACAGCCCAGTCCATGCTGCAATTACTCTCCTGGGGAGCAGGCAAAGTGCAGGCTGTGAAGAGGATCCTCCTTCAAACATACTTATAACAAGCCTACTCCTTTTTGATAAAAACACTTCGGTTTCATACTCTGGGTTTTATTTTTAGCAGCTCTGCTGTGAAATCTGTCTCACTTAAACAGAGCCCGCTCTCTGTTTTCACTGGTGCTTCTGGCACAAAGTCAATAAACTTATAATATGAGAAATCCCTGGAGAATTTCACAGAACTTTGTTAGGTTGACAACAGGTGGAAAAAATACATTATAGGTTATATTTAAACCGCACTGAATTGAGGTGTACATTCGTGTAGTAAACAAACTCATGGCTATTCTCAGCTGAGTACTTAAACCCGCAAATGGGAAGTGCTGGAAGGGGCACGGAGTCCTCTGGTCCATCCTCCTATGCCATGGCACGGTCAGCTGGGTTCATATCGCTCCCATGAGGTGCTGGGAGGTCGTTAAGAGCAGGCTTAGAGAATCATCATTTAGAGACTCCCTTCAGTACAGTGCTGGAAAACAGTATGATAAAAATTAAACTAAACCTCCCGATGACCCCCATTCAGCCTGAATACCTACAAGAGAAAGACAAACACTAGGACTTGCAACTCATTCTTCAAAGACGACTTATAAAACCTTCTAACGGCAGCCAGAAAGGTAAAAATTTATAGCTCTGAATATAAAAAGTCCTAAATTCAAGTGAGATATTGGCTTCAAGACACTATTCTTTTTTCCCCACTGCATGCTTTTTGCTGCCCCTCACCTATGCTAACTTCTTGCCTTTGTTTCTGTAACACAAAAAGGATGATCTTCATCTCTGTGCACTACAGGTGCATTTTCCCTCAGATTGTCTAATTGGTTAATATAATTAACTTAAACCTGGAGCAGTTGTTCTTAATCTGTGCTTAGCTTGAGGTTTTCAGCTTGTGTGTCACACTTGAAAAGAAGCTCCTGTGCCTGCGAGTGTGCTCATTATACTTTCAGCTGCATCCAGTTGATTTAATCCGAGATACTGCTTCTTTCTGAAAACCTTGTCTGTCCAATAAATCTTTAGAGGTATAAAGCAGATATTCTGCACATCTCAATGCGTGTTGGGTGAGGAGTGGGGATTTTTAGGCTGTAACGCCGTTTGGGTTAGAAACCTGTGATGGGGTTTGATGGACCTACGATGACAATGTTCCAAAGCTAATGGAAACAAACAGTGCTGGCAGTTTACATTTTTCTCTTAGAGGGGACTACAGTGATTTTTGTGATATTACTGTGCTGGCATATGAAGCAAAAATGTCTATTATCACTCACGCTGCAAGTGCTGAGAGAAACTTTGGGGACTGTGATCATTCAGGAGCAGAGGTATTTCTTGCTATGGAAAATCTCATTGAAAAATCAGTTTCTGAGATCTCTCAGCTTTTCTGCCAGTCTGAGGGAAAAGAATAGTTCTGATAAATCCTGCAGCAAGTATCTCAATGTGAGGAACATTGAGGAAAAACTTGTATGTGTAAACATGAAAAAAGCCCTCTATAATGCGGAGAGCGATAAGAAATAAAACATACTGAGTGATTCTGTTTATGAGGAGAAAGATTAAGGCTCTTGTTTCAGGCAATAGGCTGCTCCTGGCCTCCAGGTGGGGAGGGAGCTCGTTTGCCAACATGCTTTTACAAGCTTTCAGGGATAGAGATGGGTTTGCTTTTGGGGGTGGTGTGAAGCAGATCCCCTCGTTCACAGTGTGCAGCACCTCTGAACGGTCATGTGTGATGTTCAGCATGGGCGGGTGCCTGTGGCTGGAAGGCCAACTCAATAAGTTGAGTTTTGCTCTATTCGTAGCACTCTGTGCCAGTACTTGGGCATTTAATGGGCACCAGTGCGGTTTGCTGCAGGGTGAGGATTGCTCAGTGTTTAGGATCCATAGGTACATGCAGGGGGAATCTTTGGGTGATGTAAATACGTCCAGGTTTGCTTGCAGCATGGCTCTCCTGCATGCTGTGCAGCACTCTGTCTTGACCCTGGTAAACAGGGGAAACCAAGCTAGGATTCACAGATGTTGCATGCTAGTTTGTAGTTGGATTTCTTTTTTGACACCTGTGGTTGAGGAGAGCTTTGGGTCCTTCTCATGGTGGCCAGCAGCTGGCTGTGACCCCATCCTTAGGCTGGGCTGCCCACATGCATTAGAGCGACCCAGGGGCCTTCAGGAGAGGAAAGTGTAGACACGTTTTTAAGATGATTTAAATGCACCAAAAGAAAATAAGTTTTTTTAACCTTAGCCCTCTCCAAACAGAAAAATACTTTGACTATCTTTATTCTTCACCAACACTGTCAGCAGATGTTTAACCTTCCCAAAGTCTATTTTGGCACTGAAGATAAATAATTTTGGTGTATATCATCTTTGCTTTCAGAAGGAAACTTAGCTCCTGAGAAAGGAAGCCTAACTTGAAATTGTCGTTTGTGCGTACACTGAGCCTGCAGCCCAGTACTTTGTAATACTCATGGTATTGGTAACGTGGCAACTTTTAAATCATGAAAGATTTACACAAGTGCTGCACAGTCGGAAATGTTTTATGACATGTTCATTCACACTAAATCAGACTCTGCCTTTTTAGAGTTTTCTTTCTAGACAGTTATGCAAATGCAAAAAGACAGGAATGGATTTAAAATGATTTTCAGCATTGGAAGATTAGCAGCAAGTGACAGACTGCCACGAAACACTCTGCCGCCTCTGCTCCTGCAGACTTCCAGCCCTGGGGGGGGGGGTGGGATGGGCAGCAGTGAGAAGAGGAAGAAATGGATTAAGGGTCTTAGTTTTATCTTCATTACTGGAACATTTATGTGCTTGGATGGAATGATGGGTCTGTTTTGCAAGGTGGCTGTTATGAAATTATAATTAAAAATGATTATACAGAAATCTAGTGTAGGGCTTGACTGTTTCCAGTGTGCAACTTCGCTCCTCACCCTTAATTGAAAATGAGCCAGAAAACTTTTCCTTTTGGTCTTGTCCAAGCACTGGATCATGCAAAGTGATAATTATCTCTTGCTTATATGGCTGAGCTCATTTGATTCTCTGGGTATGGAGGAATGAACTAGCTTCTACCAGGCAAAGGGCACAGGTGGGATTATCCTGTCCTGTTGCTCCCCCACCCCAAATCCCACAAATTGGAAGTGCAGTGTTTAATACCACTCATCAAAAAATGACACTGCTCTTCAGCGCCTGCATGCAGCACTGAAAAGCTCAGCCCTCCCTGTGCTCTTTTAAAGACTGTATTGCCCATAGTATTTTCTATGTGCTTTCAACTCGCATGCAGCTGCAATTCTTAGTGGATGATTAATTGGCTTAATGTAAAAGATAAATTCATGGAAATGACCTCCTGAGTCAGAGCCCTGTGCCCTGCTAAGGTAGGCTACTCATCATACAGTCCCCTAGGATATCTGATATAATTTGCAAAGAATAATCCCTTAAAAGGACTGGAGTTGATAGGCCCGGTCTCTGTTACCAGCCTGGCTGTCCCTGACACAGGTGACATGCTGAGGACAGAGGTATTTTGTACTCGCAACCTTCACTTTGATTTATAAGTACTTTGTACAAGCATAAGTTCTCTGAAGGCCAAAGCCAAAGAAGCTGAAGAAATCCAGAAGATCCCCATTGATTAATTAGATTTCTTAAATTCAGTTCCTGGTCAAATTTTCATTTGGGAGCTACTCAGGCCGTCTGAGTCACTACTTTGCTTTGAAAAAAATGAGAGTTAAAAAAAAAAAAAATAATCACCAAATAAATGTCAGAGCCTTCCTATTTTCTTTGGAGTGCACTTAGATTGCTTTTACAGGGCGCTCTCAGCAATGGTCAGTCTGCCTGTTGGTCCAGCTCAATGGAGGTCTTCTAAGCGTTAGGTGATACCTGGGTCTGGGACTCTGAGGAAAACCCTAAAAGCACAAGAATTGCCTCAGCTCTGACAGCCCTTGCAGTACCTAGCACAGAGAGATCTGGATTGACCACAAGGCATGGGGATTGTCGTTCTTGAAAGTTTTCCTTGCTTTCAGGACACTTTCCTCTCCCAGTTTCCTTTCTGCCTCTCAAATACCTCTGAGAGTCTACACGACCTCATCTTTCTCCTTCTGGGTCTTCAGAGGGTTGTGTTGCTGATCTCTGATCATGAGTTCCTGAATTATGATTGTCCAGTGCACATTAGATCTCTTAATGCTGATTCAGACCACCTATCTCTGTAGTCCAGACTTGTCTCCCTGTTCCTATCAAGTCCTTGGCGCTCTCTCTGATATCTTCTCATGGACACCGATCCCTCAGCTCAAGATCACCAGGCGTGACACCAGCTCTTCATCCACCTCTCTAAGCAGTCTCTGTCACCGCCCTCCCTAGTCCCCGAGCTCCCTCACCCTGTGCTGGGAGTACAAAGACCCTGGAAAATACAGCTCAGGTGAGGGACGTTTTCTGTTGCAGAAAAGCCCTTTTAATAACACAGGAGGTGTCACTTTGAATATGTTTTTATGGCCATTTTTGCAGCTCTTATTACACCTTAGATCTAGAACAGATCCTTACAATTGCTCATAATTGCCAGTCTTTGGTGCTTTACAAATCCTCTTTCTCAAAATATGCAGCTGGGGAAAATAACCCTGCCAGTAAGTGAGTCTCGCACGGGGAAAATAATGAGAAATGTGGAGTGCAGGAGCAACAGGCTTTCTGGACAATCGTAAACAGCAATCATGTTTAAAAGCATCATCATCTGATCGCAGAGCATTCAGCAACAGAAAGGGAAATGCTGTGTTTAATGAATTAAATTGTTCATTAAAAATAATGACCCATTTCTGACTTGTAGGTACTTACTGGCTGCTTGTGATGCTGGTAGCCCTTCATCAGCACAGGGTGTGAGCAGCTCCTGCATGTGCTTTCTCTAAGCTTCACTGCTTTTGCTTTGTGCTTGCTACATCTGATTTGTCTGTCCCGTGCAGCTGTCTGGATGCTAACTCTATTGCAGAATAACTGCTGTGCATGTTAACAACAAAAACATATGTGGAATCACAGAATTACCAGCTGGCTGAGGCTGGAAGAGACCTCTGGAAGTCATCTGGTCCAACCCTCCTGCTCAAGTAAGGCCACCTAGAGCCAGTTGCCCAGGACTGTGTCTAGGTGGTTTTTGAATATCTGCAAGGATGGAGACTCTGCAACCTCTCTGGCAACCTGTTCCATTGCTCAGTCCCCCTCTCTGTAAAAAAACTTTTTCTGAAGTTCAGAGGGAACCTCCTACGTTTCAGTTTGTGCCTGTTGCATCTGGTCCTGCCACTGGGCACCGCTGAAAAGAGCCTGGGTCCGTCCTCTCTGCACCCTCCTTCACGTATTTATATACATTGATAAGATCCCCCTGAGCCTTCTCTTCTCCAGGCTAAACTGTCTCAGCTCTCTCAGCTTTTCCTCATAGGAGAGATGCTCCAGACCCTTAATCATCTTTGCAGCCCTCCATTGGAATCTCTCCAGTAAGCCCATGTCTCCCTTGCCCTGGGGAGCCCAGAACTGGACACAGCACTCCAGGTGTGGCCTCACCAGTGCTGAATAAAGGGGAAGGATCACCTGTCTTGACCCGCTGGCAATACTTTGCCTAATGCAGCTGAGGGTATCGTTCTTCTTTGCAGCAAGCGCACATTGCAGGCCCATGTTCAGCCTGGTGTCCACCAGCATCCCCAGGTCCTTTTCTGCCAAGCTGCTTTCCAGCTGGGTGGCCCCCAGCATATATTGGTGCATGGCACGGTTCTTCCCCCGGTGCAGCACTTTGTATTTCTCCTTGTTGAACTAGAAAGCAAATGTCTCTTAATATTTCTTTGTTAAGGCTTCAGTTCCCTCAGACAGATAACTCATTGCCTCTCAAAAACGTTAATAAGGTCTTTTTCTATGGTACATACAGAGGCAGCGCACTTGCAGCTCCCGTGGGGAGGTGGATCGTGTACTGTAATGTGGTTCGGTTTCTACATGAATGCATCAAGCAGGAATACCATGTCCCCTTATATTTTCCCTAGGGAAAACTCCTTATACCTGCAAATGCACAAATGAACTCTTCAAAGCATCAAGGAAACTTTTCTTGAATATGGAAACCGGTTGAGAAGATGCAACAAAAGATAAGGTTGTCCCAGATGAGAAGAAAAGATACGTACAGGCTATGACCCATTTAGGGATGTTTACTGATGGAGTGTTTCCATGCTCTGAATGACTGGTGGCTGGAGCACTGGCAGGCTCAAGAATGGGCTGATAAATATTCTGCTGTTGATGGTGAGGCTCTGGCTTTCCCCATACGTTTTGCTGGAGAGGTGGAGGCACTTCTAACAACAACAACAAGTAAATCTTCTTGCTGATATCTTTAACCTGTTATTTTTCCTCTTTCCTGTGAATAGCTGCAGGTTGTGTGAGTGATTATTCTTAAACTTCTTACAAACTCCTCAGTTTCAAGGATTTGTGTATGTAAACATATATATAGAAATACAAAGATAGTGTACGTAGAAATACAAAGAGAGTGTACAGAGACTAGGCTCTTCATTCCACATCAAATCTCTCCTTCCAGCTCAGACTGGCATAGCAAGGAACAGAAGGTTTCAAACCTTTCCAGTATTGCTATAACCTTTTCATATTTTCCATGTGCTAACATACATTTAAGGTGTGAAAAGGGGCAGGAGAAGTCCCCTTGGGATGGCTCACCCTTGGCACATGCTGTCTTGGGTTGCTGTCTTTGTAGGGCTTGTCTGACTTCAGATGTAAGCGCGTGAAACACCAGACTCAGAGGCGTTTCGTGGTGTGTAGGAAAGGTAGTGCCACAACTTGCGTTGTCCGATACCCCACGGTCCAGAAGAGGAGCCGGGGTTGATCTGTGATGGCAGATGTGGGTGGACTTTTATTTGGGCACTGCTGATGATGGTGATCGCTGCTCTATCTGCTGTGCCATATTTTCCACCCCAAAAGGCTGGCTTTCGTGCTACAGAGAGCAGCACGATTGCTTGGGCTGCACCTATAGCACTTGAGAGTCCTTTCCACGTCAGCGGTGATTAAACCACCCGTCCCAGGAGTTGGTGAGGTGGAAAATGCTGTGATTACCAAGCTGATATCCTGGGATTGCTATTGACAATCAAATTGGGTGATTCTTCTCTGGCTGATTAGACCAGATGTGCAGGACATTTTTAATAAACTGCAAAACAATTGAGATGATTTGATAGCAAACCTGAAGAGAATGGATTAATAATTTAAGACTCAAGCAAATACAGTCTTTGAAAGTCATGTATTCTGGCAGGCAGGCTAAAGCTCCTGCTTGGCAGACGTGCTGCCCTTGTGCTCCAAAAGAAACCTGGCAGACCCGATCAACCCCATGTCTGCACTCCAGTTAAAGTATAAATGCAAATCTAGTGCTCGGATTCTGCATTCACCGCCTTGGTTTGTCTAGTGAATGAAACGATGGTGCTGATGGGATGAGGGGTGTGACAGGACAGGCTGATGCAGGGGTCGATTGGGTGGTCAGGGCATTGCGGGAGATGCAGCAGAGGGGCTCGGCGTGGCCAGGTAGATGGAGAAACATGCTTAATTAATACGCTATGTGCTAATCGATGACATCATTGCATCTACTGCAAACCAAATCTGTCAGGTTAGATGGGGTACGCTGTGGGAATGTTTTGGAAAAGTGCTTCTGTTGTGGTGGAGAAGGGCTTTGCTCCAAACTGAGCCCACTCCGATTTGTCACTCTCTTATAGACTTGCTCCAAACCGTTTTCATCGATGTCGTATATGCATTTGAACATTACTACTACTTTTATTTTTAAAAGGGAAACCGCCAAGCAGAGCAGGCATTCTAATAAATGCTGACATGAAGCCAAGTGTCAGACTGTCCAAATCAGCCGGTTCAGAGAAATGCATTAAAGAAATTAAATTTCATGAAAGCTTATTACAAGGGACAGTTAGTGGGGAGCAGGATCCTTATCAAATGGCAACTACCTCTTCAAAATACAAGGGAGCGCTGACATTGGGGTGATTAAACCAGCAGCTGTGGGTCAAGCACTTTGTAATTAATTTATTCCAGAGCTTGCATTGAGAAATCAGATGGCAGTATATTAGAAACCACGTAATTATAAAAGTATGGCTTACAAGACCATTTGCAGGAAACTGCTACTTTTATGTGATATCCTGTCTGTGGTCACTTTGAGCTACCTAGTCTGGTGCAAGATGCTTCCTTACATGACCTCCCCGAGGAAGACATTCTCCTTCCACTTGGATATCTTCAGATCTTATTGGGATTGTGTGTTTAAAACTCCGTCATGCAGTCCAATTAGAGGCACTTTGCCTTTGACGGGCTTGAACAGAGATATGTAACAGAAATACTTGTTTAGCACCAGTGGACAGTCAGGCTTTTGCTTTAGAGGTCTGGGGAGCAGCAGGAGGCTGTTGCTGAGTTCAAGTAGCTTATTATCTGTACATGAGAGCTGTATTTCATTTCTATGCTTAAGAAGAGGCAAAGCACCACATCCTTTACTTTGGTTTCTGAATATAAAGATGAGAGGCAGGCTGCAAGTTTCTCCAGTCGTGTTGTGTTATTCATGCAAGAAGAGATGCAGGGTGTTCATGAGAGGAGGTGAAATGGGTCATGTGCTTTTCCAGAACAGTTATTCCTAGGGCTTTTGGTTGCTTTGTTCAGAAAGTTTACATTTTTTTCAGTCTGAATGCCACTTTCAACTCTTCCTTTTGAAGCAAGGGTTTTGCTAGTGATAGCATTTTTGGGTGATACAGCATGGGTGGCAAACGCATTGGCTGCCCATTTGTGTGTCTTATGGTGTCTGTTTGCAGACTGACTTTGTAATATATAACATAAAAGCAGCAGATCAGACACACCTGATTAGAAAAAAATTAGTCTTTCCTAGTGTCCTGTTTCTGACAGCGATCAAAAGCAGAGCCCCAGGAATAAAGAAATAAGGCAAGCAGGTAGAAATGTATCCTCCAAATACTATCCCAGACTTCAGAAATTTGCTGCTTGGGCCTTTCCTGACCCAAGATTGGTGTCTGGGTGTTTAATAATGTCCTGGTTTTGGCTGAAATAAAGTTAGTTTTCTTCCTAGTAGCTGGTATAGTACCGTGTTTTGGATTTAGGATGAGAATAATGTTGATAGCACACTGATGCTTTAGTTGTTGCTGAGCAGTGTTTACACTAAGTCAAGGAGTTTTCAGCTTCTCATACTGCCCTGCCAGCAAGGAGGTTGGGGGTGCACAAGAAGTTGGGAGGGGACACAGCTGGGACAGCTGACCCCAGCTGACCAAAGGGCTATTCCATGCTGTACAGTGTCATGCTCAGCATATAAAGCTGGGGAAGAAGAAGGAAGGGGGGGATGTTTAGAGTGATGGCGTTTGTCTTCCCAAGTCACTGTTACACGTGATGGAGCCCTTCTTTCCTGGGGATGGCTGAGCACCTGCCTGCTGATGGGAAGTAGTGAATGAATTCCTTGCTTTGCTTTGCTTGTGTGCCCGGCTTTTTCTTTATGTATTAAACTGTCTATCTCAGCCCATGAGTTTTCTCGTTTTTATTTTTCTGATTGTCTCCCTCATCCCACCGGAGGGGAGTGGTCAAGCGGCTGTGTGGGGCTTAGCTGCTGGCTGGGATTAAACCACAACAAATAACTAAGTGATCTCTCTAGTGACTTTTTTGCCTGGAGGGAGTGAAGAGTTGACATAGTTGTGCCTCTCCAAGGGACAGCTGGTGTCCCTGGGAATATGTACAGCACCGTGCACACAATACCATGTACAAAGCTCCCCTGCTCAGGAGGGGGTGCCACTTCTGAAATTGTCCAAAAACCATGTCCCAGGAAGGTAAAGGACCACACCACAACCCAGTGATCCATTTGTAGTGGTCTGAGTGTCCTACCTGGCTTCTTATGCAGGCCCAGCACGATGTTGTAGTGGTATTCATAGAGATACTTACCAAAGATTACAAGGATCTGAAAGACACTGTTAGAGGTTTATGGGTTGTTTTAACAACCAGAGTCGTCTTCTATGATATTTCTCATGCACTGGTTGCAGCTGGAGAAAATTAGCCATAAAGACAACTTGATTTTAGCTTATGATTAGTTTGATTTTTTAGAAGTTATCTCTGTTCAATTGCCCTTCTGGGAATTTCTACGTTAAAACACAAATTTGTTTCTTAAGAGTCTGAAGTTAAGAAGCTCTTCAGGTGCTTTTTGGTAGAGGTGCTCACACACACACACACACACTCACACACTCTCTCTCTCTCTCTCTCTCTCTCTCACTCACTAGACTGTGCAGCAAATTCTGATTTTTTTCATATGGCAAGGTTTAGCTGACACAACGCAGCTCGGGATGGGACAACATGAATTAACTGAATTATAAGGTGAGATATCTCTAAGTGCTGCAGAAAAGTGTTGCTTTGGGGAGCATTCCCTTGCATTTGAGAAGTGCAGGAGATGCTTCCCTGCAGGGCTCCCATGAGGGAGCAGAGCTGTCCCACGTCCTCTGCAGAAAGCCTGTTGGAGGCTGGTCCTGAGCACCCAGGCAGATTGTATCCACAATCCAAAATGAGCAGGGATATAAAGCTTCCCACCCTGCACATGCCTGTACAGCACAAGAAAGTTATTTCAGAAGTGTTTTATAGCAGTTTTAAAGAACTGCCTTAGTTCCTTACCTTGCACATCACTGCCTGTTAAAGCCAGTTGCCTTAATTACTGCAAGTCCAACTCTGCAGGATTGAGAGGATATTAAAACTAATAAATGTAAAACATCTCTCTATATCTTTCTTTATGTATCTATAGAGCTGGGCCTATGGGCAAGTCAGTTAACCTCTCTGCCTCATTTTCCTCATCCATAAAATGAGACTAATAATCACTTACATCACAAGAATATTCAGAGAATTAATGTGCTTTGAAGGTGAGAAGTGGGCTATGAATAGTGATCATAGTGAAATAGAAGGGAAAGAAAAGAGAAAACCTTCCTCAAACAAAAATTTGTTTATGATATCTCTTTTAATGGAAGTGCTGGCATGAGTTGCTGTTCGCTGGGTTATGAAAATTTAGGGCTGGAGAAAAAGTGTCTAAAGGAGTCATTTAGGTAGTTTGCATTTCCCTTGATTTACTCCCTGTGTTTGATGCTTCTAGCACTGCTGTACATCTTTGCAAGGGATTGGTTCCTGCGTTTTGAGTATTTTTTGGAAGCAGAGGTGTCTGAGCATCCAGACATGCAGAGACAGGGGTTTCCGCGGGTCCGTTTCAGTGGCCATTGAGCTGAGCCTTTATTCTGAAGCGGGCAGCATAATTACACTGCTATAAAGTGGAGTGCACAGGCCCACACAGGGCAGGTCTGTGCCTCTGCTGTACACCTACACCTTCCCATCCACAGTCTCCTACCTGAAAAAAACCCCACTGTGGAAAATCCTAAGTTTTTAGGAGTCTTTACAACAGTCCCAAAAGAGCTTTGTCAAACATTCCCATATAGTGATTTTTTGTGGTGTGATGGTGTCTAGAATAAATGGCACAGATGATTGATTTTTGAGTGTTAAGCTATATAAGGTCATTAGATGTACAGGGAACTGATGAAAGTACAAAATTCGAGGAGAAGCCGCTGTCCTGCCCGTAGGTTTCATGCTTGTGCCATTTCCAGTTCACCACGGCAGGAGCCACAGGCATTACTGACAGAGCGTTACTCTTCCGAGAATATAATTCTTCTGTCTGTCTTTCTGAATACTACTCGTAGAAATACAGGCACAATTAGGTTAAAAGCACTGAACAAATGCCTCTAAAAGAAAGACAAAAGGATGACTCATGCTATTTATTCTCCTACAGCATAAGCTTATATCCCTCTATCTGATAGCGACGTCAAAAATATGAATCATTTCTGCGTTAGCAAAAGCCAAACTTGGGTGCTGCCGGCGGTGCACTTACAGTCGTGTCAAAATGAATCACCATCACAGGGTTGTCTTTGTCATCCCGTAAAAATTATACCCATGAATGCTAGGCACTCCTCCGTATTTGACATGAATATTCATTCATGATTAAAAAGCACTTGCTCAGCTTTGTAAGCAGAAAAAAAAAAAAAAAAGTAATAGAGTTACCATTGGTATTTTGTGATTGTGGCTACCGCGTTATGGCTTTGTGGTTGGCATTAGACAGCAGAGCCAAGTGTGAAAGCATGTGAAAAAGGTGCTGAGGAGGTTATACAGTGTGCAAGTACGACTGTGCTCTTAGCAGTGCTTTGCACTTCTATGCCACCTTTTTTTAAAGATGATCTTGGAGCTTTACAAGCCTTGAAAAGGCTCTCTGTGTTCCTGCTGAGGCAGCACAATGCCCTTGTGCGGCTGGATTAACTGAGGCACAAAGCAAGGTTATGATTTTCAGAAGTGCTGAGCCTCCGCAAGTCTCTTGGAACCCGTGTGGGCTCTCAGACAATCAGGTCCAAATGACTTGGTTAGGGCATACCCTGAATTTCTGTAAGAGCTGGAAATAGAAATCCAGGAGTCCTGACCTCTATTCTTGATGTTAAACCCGTAGCCACATTTCTTCTCGCTACGTGTAGTAAAATGTCCTTCAGCTGCAGAAAAGTGAAGCATCAGCAAAGTCTGTTCATAACTGGGATGGTTTGCTGAAGACGGCAGTTAAAAGAGAGTTTTGAAGAGCAAACACAGCAGCGTTGATCTGCTGTGTGCTGCTGGTGTGGACTGGAAGGTGTGAGGCAAACTCCTTTGGGATGTGGCAAATGCAGTCCCAAGGGCTTCCTGGGGGATGCTCCGTCTCTTTTGGTGAGAAAAATGGAAAAGAAACCCCTCTTTGAGCAGCAAGTCAGCACATAGGCCGGTGTTGCAGGCACCGTGGTGTGCAGCCCTGCTCCTTATGAAGATGTCAGCCCGTCCACACTGTAAATTGGCACATTATATGCTTCATTAGGATACAATATCAGGATGGGGAACTGTACTGACAACAATATGGTCCGAGCAGCTGCGCCACAACTAGAAAATGGCCGATGGGAGGCATGTACCGCTTACGTCTGCAGCTAATTCTGGTCAAGGACTGGAAATAATTATGTAAATAATTATTAATATAATACATAATTATTACATAATAATTACATAATTATAATACATAATTATTACATAATTATGTAAACGGCACTAGCTTTATATTGGGAAAGGCCGAGCTGTTTGTGGTGTGTGTTACCCATGGACATCTGGTTTCTCTATCGGCCGATGCCGTGTGGAGGTTCCACGTGGCAGTGGGAAATGTTGGATATATATGATCTGGGATATGTGGAGGGGAGAAGTTGGGGAGGAGCTGCATTGGGAACAGTTTCATCTCCAACGCGAATTTCCTTGCACTGTTTGTGAACTGTAAGCAGGGTTTTGCATGTTGGGCACTGGAAAGACTTCCATTCATGGTCCATATAGTCTGGTGTGCTGCCTGTGCCCACAGCAAAGCTGGATCTGAAGCTCCTGCAGATGTTCGTGAGCTAGCTCTGCTTGGCTTGGGCAGGTCCAACGAGCAGTGAGCACAGAGCTCAGTTTCTCTTAGGGATTTTGGACCGGTGCGAAGTTAGGTCAGGTCTTCCTAAGTGACATATTGGCAGTGGTCGGGATATAACCATGATCACACTGAGCAGTATTTGCTCATATGGGATCACTGTTTTGGTGCAAATGAGTGAGGGTTTAGCAAGGCTTGCCATGTGCTGGAAGAGAAAGCTGACTTTTTTTGTTTAAAGCTGAATTATCATCCTGTTTTCTGTTTTCCAAATGTTCCCTGTGAAGAAATAGGGGAAGGAAGAAATGCTCATGCCATCAGCCAGTGCAAAACCCCAATAATCTTTTGATTGGCTTTGGCAATCCATGCTGAGATGATTGCTTTCACGCCTGTTGCCTCATTTCAGTCCTCAGGTGTAAAAGAACGCGAGGTACACAGTTTCAGGGTAGTTTACTTGGGGTTTTGGGAGTCCCACAGCTAATATCAAGGGGATTGCTGTTATGCAGCTTGGAGGGGTTAATGATGTTGGCAAGGGAAGAACAGGGATTTTGCACCATCTCCAAGGGAAGGAGAACTGATAGCCTGTGATTTTTGAACTGCTGGAAGGAGGGGTGAGAACTGATAATCTGCAGAGACCCTCACACAAATATCAAAATGCCCAAGAAAGAATGGTTCAGTCATGGAAACTATTATTTAATATGGCTTTTGAATTGCAGGAAAGCATTGCAAAACCCTGGACTTTTCATATCATTAAGTGATAAGCTATTTTCTTGGCAATACCACATGTCCAAAAAGGAATAAATCAGAGGTACAATTATTGTGATAACGGATAACACTCAGGATCTGAAATGGATTTAGTAAAGCATTACTAAAAGAAAAAGAAATGAAAGATGTAAATTAAATCTCCATAATGATGAGGGATTTGCATGCTATCAGACGCTAAGATACCCTATTAGCTGATAAATAACCCTTGTGCTGGTTACCTCCGGGAGCCATGTTCGCATTTTATGATAATTATTTCTTGTCTTGGGGCATTTACTAAGGAAAAAGCCCAGAAAGTTAACAATAAATTTTTATAATTAAACTTCAAGATGAATTGAGACTTTGTAGACATAAATCTTTTCATTTGTGCCAAGCTGTAACATTTTGTTAGCACGATATCAACTAATTTATGGAAATATTGCCAATTATGGACATTTTCATACAAATGAAACAAACAATACTGACAATAACGGAGCAAGTAGCATATCTTGATACTCCATGGATGTGACTATGTTATTAATGAAGACAACTTCAGTTAGTTTAAGAAAATGCCAGCGCTGTTTTTAATGAGAGGAAAACTCCCATGAAATACAAATGAAAGCTGAGGAATGAATATGACCATCATGACCCTGTTCCCCCGGAAAAGTGTGCTTGATGTGGAGCCTCTATCTTTAGGCACTTTTAGATATGAAAGTGGGAGAGCAAAAGCCCTAATCCCAGTTCTTATGCTGATTTGCTGCATGATCTCATGTGGGTTACATGACCTATCTGGATTGATTTACCCAGTCTCTAGATTAAGTTTTGCTAAAGGGACAATGGCAAACAAGACAAAAATAATTGCAGGTCTCTACAGAAGTCAACATCAGACCATCG
Organism: Nipponia nippon; assembly: GCF_047370975.1. Taxonomy (NCBI): domain Eukaryota; kingdom Metazoa; phylum Chordata; class Aves; order Pelecaniformes; family Threskiornithidae; genus Nipponia; species Nipponia nippon. The sequence goes on from NW_028262302.1 coordinate 29,620,488, forward strand.
ATGAGGAGGTGCAGGAGGGTATTTCAGGCCCCCTTCCTCCTACCCCCAAATTAGGGTGTACTTACCCACTGCAGGAGGTGAGGAAGGATGTATTGACAGAGGCCCGTGCTACCGCACTCCCCTGAAGTACCAAAGTCACCCTTCTGCATTGTTTAGAAGCTGATTTGTAACCTCCACATCACCACGACCCCCTAATTCACTCAGAGATTGCCTTTCATAATCTATAATTGCTCCTTGTATAGCACAGAAGTTGTTGGGGACATCAGGGTCCTCCTAACCAGCAGATGGGAAAAAAACAGGTATACCTATCGGAAAAGGCTTTGGGTTTCTGACAACAAAAGGGCAGTTCAAACATTCACGAAAAAATAACGTATCTATTTATCTTCCGAACACCTCGGCCAAGGTAATTTGTCAGACTTGCCATGGCATAGGACCATGCTTGTGGTATCTTTGACAGGTTGGTTTGCTTTTGACAAAGTTGAGGAAGTCAACTGGGATAACCAGGTTGATGTCATAAGACTTGGCCTTAATGATGAATGTGATGAATTGTTCAAAACAGAGAGGTAAGGCCTGAGGGGATTTGTATCGATCAGGAAAGATCAAAGTGAAAAGTACGTGTTGAAGGGTTCATATTTTCCTACCCAAAAAACCCCAGCCAGCTATAAATAGATACTGCAGTTTAAAGAAATAAAAGGGAGTAAAATCTTTTGATTAACTTTAAATTCTGACAAATGGAGAAGTGCTTACAGCATTGACAAGCTGAGAAAGGCAAAGTGTTTCCTCTGTTGCTCGGCGTTCAGGGGAAGCGGGATTCAGGGGAAAAGAAGGTTACTGCTGCTGCGGGGGAGTGAAAGCCAAATGGCTGGTCCTCAGCCCAGTTCACGGGGGTCCCCATCAGCTTGAACCCCCTCTGAGCTTTAGGATCCAGATGCGTTTGCATTTCATGGGGTTTCCTTCTGCTCCTGGAGTCTGTTCTGTATCACCCAGTGCTCTGCCTCTGGCCCTGTGACACCTCCTTTGCATTATTCAGTGAAGTGTAGAATTATTTCAGCGTACGCAATGTACGCAGGTAGCTGTCACTGGAAAGCAGGAGCTGAATGAACCGTTTACGTGGTATTTAGCTGTTTTTCTGGTTTTGTTACTGTTCCCTGGCTAACGTGTTGGCATAGCAAAAGGAAACATCTTTTGGACTGGTGCACCGAAGGTGTGTGAGCATCCTGTAGTGGGCGGGTTCGGTGCATCCCTGTTGCTCCATGTGGACCTGGGGAGTGGTCTCCTTTAGTGCTTTCATTCAGCAGGAAGAATTTGTCCCAGAGCATAGGATGTGTCTGGCAGAACCGCGGGCTGCAGACTTCCCTGCCACACTGAGATGGCCCCAGCTCCTTTCATGCCAGTAGCAGAGAATAGGTGTTTTGGGGTTACGATTCACCTGGTCCGCTTTGGATGCCTGCTCCAGGTGGAGATGGGCTGTGTGCTGGAAGGGACTCATTCCTCCCACACTGCTGGAGTCTCGCTGCCCGGCTCAGCCCACACGGTAGCTGTCTCCCTCTGGCTGAAGGGATCCCACAGAGACTCTCGCTCCTTCTGAAAACAAGCTATGTTGGGATTTTTAGATATATTGAGATTTTTTAGCATTGTTTGCATGTGGTCTAGAGGGAGGTCCTGCTTAACAACAGATCGCAACATACGATTTTATTGAAAAATAAAGCCTGTTTATAGCTTAAAGTAAAGGCAATACATTTCTGGTTGTTGGATTGAGTTTGTGTCTATACATAGGAAATTTCACGTGACACAATAAAAGTGATACCATAATTAAACATAAGTGTAGGGAATTCTCATTCCTTCAGGGTTTAGGTAGGGTGTCAGTACTCTGGGAGTAATTAAATCCCAATATTCAATGGTGGCTTATGGAGCACTTGATTTTTGGGTGCCTGAAACACTTCAGGTTTCTCTTTTGGGACCGTGCAATTGTGATAAGGCTTATGCTTTTTGTTGCTGAAATTAAGGTTCAGGATGGCCAAAAAAAAGGAGACCCCCAAAGAGAAACATCTGAAAGTGATTGGCACACAGCTGCGCAGGGTCGGTGCGATCCTCCCCTGGCACCCTGTGCTGGCCAGGCATGGTGAGAGCGTGATGGCCCCTTTGTTAGCAGAGAGCCCAGGGTGTCACAGGCTTTCTACACAGCCTTTAACATTAAACAAAAAAAAAAAAAAGGCAAAAAAAGAAAAAGTAAACCAAAATCAAACAAAAGCTTCTTTCATCACTGTGGCATCTTCCTATGATGGGGATGGGGACTGTGCAGCTGAGGAGCAAGAGACAGTTTTATAACAGATTGTCTGAGAATTTGTGTGTCTGGAGGTAGAGAAGGAGATCGGTTGGAGAAGAGAAATGCGGAGATGACAGCTGGTTAGGGCTTTTGAAAGAGGATCTCAAAATATGCCCAGTGTCCTTAGTAGGAGGCATGTAGCCATAAACACAAAGTGAGCGGCTGGCATAGTCCCTGCAGTGATTCAGCTCAGCAAAACTCAGCCAAAAAAGGGGAAAAAACAAAAGACATTGCAAGGAATTTAGAGAAAGTCCAGTGAAATTTGGAATGGAAAGAAGACAGTAATGCAGCAAATCCTGCGGCGAACAAAGCAATTAAATGCCATTTATGGCAATGTAAAAATAGTGTTTCATTTAGCAAAGATCAGCTGTAGAATATCCCGTACAGCTAAAGGTAGTTCTGCTGCTTGGGGTTGCTTTACAATCATCTTCCTCATTCTTGTCTGAGTGTTTTAATTAACCTTTTGTGCCCTGATCCCACAGCCACTCTTCATCTGTAGCCGTGCTCGTATGGAGTTATGATCCTGATTAGCACGCAAAGCAGAACTGGAAGGGAGAGGTTTCCAATTAGTCTCTGTCTCTACACAAGTGAACTCCTTCACTAGCTATCCATTGTTTGCCATAACATTAGATTGTTTCTTTTTAATTTAAGGAATGAAGATAAGACCTCTCCCTGTGAATTTGTAAAGGCTTATTTACAGAAAGCTTTAGTAAAATAGTACATGATCTATGGAATAAAAATAATGATTTAATTCCAATGGGCAGTGTGACAAGACAGTACAACGTGGATGCTTTTCTACATTGTATTTTAAATTACTCTCTTCCAACACCGTAGTACTGTTACTCCTCAGTTTGTGATTTTAAATTGCAGGTACTTAATGCTCAGCAGGACACTGGGAGAGCGTGTGTGGCTGCAGCCCCAGAGCATGGCCAAGGTGTGCCGGAGGGGGCGGCGCGGGAGATGAGACCTTGGTCAGACTCTTGGGTGCCACAGACTCGGAATTCGAAGGGAATAAAAACCTGGTTAAGCAGTCTGCACTGTTAGATCTTACAAAGTAAAAGTAAAGGTATGAACAGAGCGATGAGGCTGGATGTACCTAACAGTGACAAATAACAAGGGGTTTTTTTTTTTGCTAATGTAGCTTGTTTCCTCCGAGTTCAAGGTGACATCACTATATAACTCTCAGGAACAGCAGGTAAACACATCCTCTGGGCTTTTAACAGGTAGTTTTTGAATGATTCATCATCTGGCCTTGTGGCTCAGGGCTTCTTTTACTTTTTGCCTCGTGCTTCCTCTTAGTCAGATCCCTCATCCCTTAGAAATCTGTCCCCTGGACATTTGCATCGGCTTTGTTATCTGGAAGGCAGCTCTGTGGTCTGCTATCCTTGGAAAATGAAATGCTCTTGGAAAATAAAATTCCTACACTCACCTGCTGTAACTGCATCCTCATTAAGATTACCCAGAAGAGCCTTGGCTTTGTAGCCCCCTACCCAATTTATTTGCAATGTTCAGTTTTGGTTGCAAATTGCTTCTCCAATCACCTAACAATCATGGCCTGGTTCCCAGTATTGTGAAGAATATAGTTACTGCTTTACAGGCAATAGCCTACCAAGCTGAAGGTTCACCAGTGACCCGCTGTATACAACAATATAAAAGTATTTTCCCAGTGAAACCTGCTTCCCTGTGCCGCAAGCACTGGGGCTGGGGCTCCAAAGAGCTGCTTGGGTGATTTTCCATCACCCATGCAAGTCTCTGGTCTCCCTCTGCACTGACCTGGTATGAATGTGGGTTGCTCGCTTGCAGGCTAGAGGAGCCAGCTCGAGGGAGCCAGATGGGTCAGGAGAGCTGAAAAGGGCAGGACCTATAAAAGGGGCTCTGTGGTGAGGAGCAAGGCAGGAATCGACGTCTAAGATGGTCCAAGCAATGCAGGAGGGGGTCACTGTGATTGCTCCCATATATTTGCCTTACAGAGGGGAAAGAACCCCCTCCCCTTCCCCCCATCCCCACCCAGTAGTTATCCAAGTTATTTTCTGCTAAGGCTCAGGCTAAGGTTTAGTCAGAGGCTTGTATGAGCAGCCTTTCCACTTAGGCACTCCATCATGCAGAAATGGTTGGCCATCTCTTATGCTTTCAGTAGTTTTTGTTTGTTTTTTAGTCCAATGTTTTCTGTTCCGCGCTGCTGAGCACAGAGCATCCCTTTTCGGTCATTCCTTCTTGGTATTTGAGCTCTGGGACAAGAGCCAGGAGTCAAGAGAGTGGGTGGACCAAGAGCTCTTAAACATAAGCATCCCAATCCTGATGGGAAACTGTCATAGCAAGAGCTCAGGGAAAGTGTGATAGCAAGAGTGCAGACCTTCCTTGTAACGACAGCGATGTTTCTGGCTGCTGCTTTGGCCCTGCTCTGTGGCCATTTCCACCATGTTCAGAAAACCCCTGCCTTTTGATCTGTTAATTTTTGCTTCTTTCTATAGAAGAAAGAGGCCATGAACTTGCACTCACAAATTTTGCATTGCGGCCATATTTTCCTGCAGAGCTGCTGTGTGGTTTTTGGAAAGGTTGGCACTTCTGACTTCCAAGCTTCCACGCTTAAGGAGTCACTGCCTCTTGTGAGTCGTCCGCAGCCCCAAACACTGATTTCCACTGATTTCCCCTCAATCTGCAGCTTTAGTGTCCATCTTTGGGTCTTGCTGTTTAGTCAAGGACCCACAGTCAGGAGCTGCCTCCCCTCGTTGGTGCGAGTGGATCAGGAAGGAGCTGGCTTTCAGCCTCCCATTGCACTAAAGCATTTAGCGACCTCCAGGTGCCCTGGGGGTGGGACTACCTTCTGCGCATCCCGCGCACAACCCAGGGGAGGTGTGTGAAACTGAGCCAAGCTTGATTTGATCCATCCTGCACGCAGGGAAGCTCAGTGAAGGAGCGTGATGGGTGGCGGAGTAATCTTATTCCATCTGCACGGAGCACCAGGAATACGGGGCTGCTTCCACCCCCCCAAGTGACAGCAAGGCAGGGCCATTGGCACCGGTGTCCCTTGGGCACTGATCCTTGCACTGTTCATACCCAGGTCCCCGCATCTGCCTGGGGCAATTACCCACCCTGTGCCCTGGGGCAGTACAAGTCCTTGTGGCAATAACCTCCCCATTTTTTCCCCTCTCATTGCCCATGCCGATGCTCTGTGTATGGTGTTGGCACAGGCAGAGCATCCTCTGCATTTCCCCAGTGCTTTGGTGCACCAGAAAGAGCTTTATAAAAACACTCTCCTCTATCCTATCCCATCCCATCCCGCACATACAGTCAATGCCTGTAAAATTGTGCTGCATCAGAAAGATTTTCCTACTGCAAACTCATTTGTTACTCTTGCTTTTTGGCTCCTGGAGAGGTTTTGTGCAGCATTCCCAGCCTGCTTCCACTCGGGTGGCTGAGCCAGTCTGCAGCCTGCAGAGCCATTCCTAATTGTATTTATTTCTTTAGTTTTTTAAGAAATGTATTTATTCTGCTGGGGGATGTCATCATTTTTCTGTGTTCACTCTGGCATTTTGTGCATTACCTCTGGAGTTTGCCCACGGGAAAGAATTAAACAGCTGAGTCTCCTGTAAAAAAAAACACTAAACAAACTTTGAATCAGATAAATGGGGATGGTGCGCTGTGCATCGGTCCTGCTCTTGTAATGCATTTTCTCAATTTATTCAGTTCCAACTCCATCCTTAAAGGAGACCACCTACTTAATTCAAATCCTCTGGAGGAGTTCTCAGCCTGATGAACAGGGCAGCAGGATTAATGAAGAGTAATGGCTTGGAAGGCAAACCAGGAGCAGCGGCTGATGTGGCTAAGACTCACAATTATGTTCCTTTTAGATATAACATCTGTGGCTGGTGTTTTCACACGTTTGCAGCATTTTCCATAGCAGCAAAGAGAAGGCTGAAGAGGGCTGAAGTGCCTTTCTGAACATAAAGGGGTCAGGACCCACAGGTGGGGTCAGCCTTCTTCCCCGCGGAGATGCAGTTCTGCACTAAGCTGCCAGTTCTTGCCATGTTACAACTCTCCCCTAAATTGTTTTTGATCAGAGATTTTATCTTGTTTGCACATCAAGCCTTAATCTGCAAACTCCTCACAGTCCTCCTGGCTATTCCAAAAATAGCCTTGTCCTTATGCACCTCCTTCCCATCAGCGCTGCTGGTGGCCCTGGTCATGGCGTTGTCTTCAGAGCTGCAGGGCATGTGGCAGCCTGGAAGGGGGACGAGGTGGCCCATCCCCAACCCCTGGGCTGCAGCAGCTTCACCAAATCCCAACTTTCCCAAGCTTTAACAGGGAGCCTAACCCAACCCTTCATGTCGTCACCACTGGTCCTGCTTGTTTCCAGACCTGTGTTTTACTCTGCTCTGTTGGGTGATAGAGGCTTGGTTTTATGCTGCTAAGCGCTGCTATATGGAGACCAAGGACCTCCTCACTGCTGGATGCTGATTTTCCTGAAGAATCTTCTGCACTAAATACGTGGCCTGGATGGCAGGAAAATTCAGTGATCCTGATGGTCTCTTCCAGCCCTTTTCCCTACTTTCAGCTAAAGAAAGAAGACCCTGTTCTTTTGAGAGGCTTTTGAACTGCTTTGTACCATCTCTGGTGCCACCTCATTCAGGTCTGGCTTTAGGCAGCTCCAGAAAATAGGTTGATCTTAACTGGGCCACGTCGGCAGAAATGAGGTGGACCACTATGATAAAATAGAGGCAAGAGAGTTTGCCTTCATGTATTTTTGGGATCTGAGTGAGCCTCTGGGAGCGTGGAAACAGAAATTTGTCTGTGTAGTGGGGTATAAGGCATAAAATACGGCAGAATAAAATACAGACTAACTCCCCACATTTTCTCTATATCTCTTCTCTGGCACTTGCTTCTTAAGCATTTCTCTCAAAAAAATGGTCTTGTGATGTGACTGTAATGAAGAGCCTTGTAGGAACATGAATATTTTTAAGTTTTATTCTTCTTGTGAAATAAAATTGAAAAAGAAAGAGATAGAAAAAGAGAGAGAGAGACCACAAAGACCCTGTAGTCACCTATAGACCTGTTATTTAAGCCTGCATGGTTTTACGGGCATCCTTCCTTTTCAGCTTGAGAGACCGTTCCTGATGGACAGAGTCCTGACTTAGGACTCGGGAAACCTTGATTCCCCCCTGACCTCCAGCCTTCTGGCTCTTTAATTATGCCTGGCTCAGTTTCCCATATGTAAAATAAAGATAAGAGTGCTTAATTTCACCCGTAAATAATTTAGAGCTCTACTGTTGGGGCATGCATGAGACAAGGATTTATAACTTTAAATAAATTGAATTGCAGCCAAGTTTTGCATTGCTGCTCTAATTGTCCTTAGTATATGGTGGTTTTTATTTTTTTATGCCATACTAAGAGCTTGTTAGTACTGCTTTGACATCTATGCTATTAAGTACAAGAGAAATAATTGATTGCTTTTATTTAGACCTGCTCCTCAAACAGATGATTTTTCTTCGTTAGACTGTGTTTCAGCACAGTGCATTAAAAAGCTGGATTTCCAGAAACTCTTTCTTTAGTAATTTTTCTTTTAGTAATTTTTCAAGAGAACACCAGGCCCACGGTGGCAGATGAGTGAAGCTGAGCGAATATTACTGGGAGCTGCTGCCGGTGAGCAGGGCTGGGCTGGCAGTTTTCTGATGGAGGATTTTTTGATGCTGTGCTTTTAAATTCGTATTCTGTGAGAGTGCCTAAGGGCATCATCAGGATGTTTTACTTCAACTTTGTTATTTTAACTCTTCAGGGATGCTGTGCATTATGTAAAAGTCAAGATGATAAAGCCAAGGCAAAAAGCAGAATGAAATTAAGCTTTAAAAATTTTGACCTACAAGAAATGTTCTGACCTCATAAAAAATGAAAGCATAAGGACAATACCAAACTGTTTTCAGAGTACTTCATTTCACCGTAAAGTTGAGATTCTGACTCATTATTTCAATTTCGGTGGAAACTTAATGTTGAATTATTTGATTTTCTCATAGCAGGAGATGTAAGACCAGCTGTAGCTCTGCATGTTTTTGTAAACTGGACCTATAGCCCAATTTTTAGCAATCTGTTCATATTGGTGTCCACCCCCTCTCTGCAAATCACTTGTAAGAGTGCAGGTAGAGATTTAGAACAATCACAGAAATAATATTCTGAGTGCTTTGATCACAGATAGACCGAGACCTTGGCTGCTGAACTCCAGCAGCCCGCCTCTGATTTCAGTGTCATTGTAAATGGAAGGATAGTGAGGTTAATTACACTTGAGGATAAGAATTTGTTGATAATTGGGAGCATTTCTTGCTATGGATATCAAAGCCTTGCAAACACCCAGATGCATGTACAGAAAGGGACGGTAGCAAAAGAGTCATATCGCTTATGAACTACGTTTGATGGGGACTTGAGATAACCTTTTGCTTCTCTGCAAAACACTGAATTTAATCCTACTTTACGTATAGCTATTTTTCTTTCCTGTATAGCGTTCGTGTACGTGGCCATTTTTGGCTAGAAGCTGACCACATACTTTAATTAGTGAGCAAGACCAAGTGCTGAAGCAGAGGTTTATTGGGGTGAAATGCTCCTCTGACCCATCCCAGAGGAGATGATCTGGAAAAGAATGTAATTGTGAAGAACAGTTTCCTTCTCCCTCTCCTTGTCCGTGTGGCACACAGGGAAGATGATCCGTAATCACTGTGGCAGGCCATTTCAGTTAACAACGTCTAGCGTGAAGATCTGCAGGTAAAATCACCCATGCTCAGGGACGCTTGACTTTGATAAGACTTATCAGGTAGCACCTGAAGTCCTGGGCAGATTCACGGTGTGCTGTGGGTTTGCAAAGGCCCCGCTATCAGCAGCACGTGGGAAGGTCTGTGGTGCAGAGCCACGCTTGAGGCTTGCACGGGGTGAGGGTGGATGCTGCTGAGTCGTGAGTTTTTCAGCTGCAGCTGCTGGAGAAGTAATTTTGGGTCAAGGGAGGGAGCAGTCTGGGTTGGCTGTCTTCTCCCAGAAGATCCCATGCACCTCTCCTTTTCCCTGCCTTTGCTCTAGCCCTTGCCCAAAGCCATCCTTCCCATGGGTAAGATTTCTCCCAGTGTTGTCCTTCATTTATTCTTATCCTAGACTTTTTTCTGTGGAATTAGTATTTTGCTTTTTCCTGCCCAGACACTCTCCAACATCATGTCCAAACAACTAAACTAAAATAATCACCTTGCTAGATACTCAAGTGGAGGAAAATTTATGTTCTGACTTTTCTAACACAAGAAGGAAAATATCACTGAATTTTTCTGGTGTTTTGAGAACAAAGTTTGCTTGAATTGCATACGTCCTGTGCTTAAACTTATGTTGGGTCTTATAGAAAACAAACTCTGCCAGCCCAAATATTAGATTGCCAAAAAAAATTCTAAAAGTGCCCTCTTTTGTGCATGGGTTTCAGATGGACATGTTCGTGCAAAGGGATTTATTTGCTGAGAAAGAAATTATTGCAAGTTAGACTTTTGTCTTGCATTTTATTTTCATTTCTTGAATGAGCTGTAATTAATTTAATTAGTTAAGATTGATCATATGCATATTCTCAAACATACAAATACATGCCAATATATATGTAAGAAGGTGTGCCTATGTGCCCCTGCTTTGCTTTGTAACTAAGGGAGTTAAGAGCCAATGAAAGAAACTATGAATAGCAAGAAAAGAAAACTAAAGAATAGATATCTGAAATACTCTTCTTTTGTACCTAGGTCACTAACTTAATTTTCTCCTCCAATTGAATAGATTTTAATTTCTAGGAAGTCTTACAGATAACTTGAATCTTTGTCAAATTATCATTATGTTGATTTATTAGCTTCACAAAAAATGTTAGCTCCACCACGCAGAGAAACCAATCATTTCTAATGGAAACCTTTAAACAATTCTTTCTGTTCAAAAGGGAGACTGTAATATACATCACTGAGTGTAATTTTCATTAATTTGTGCCTTAGAAAAGAGAACTTTTTTATGGAGCAGGAGACTCACTTTATAATCTGGACAAAAACTGAAGTAATTTGGAGAGATGAGGAGCCAGTACCAATGCACTTTCACTTAGGGAGAGGTGAAATATCCTTCAATTATCTTTCCCCCCCCCCCCCTTCCCCTACCAATGCCTATCATGCCCTAGAGCCATAAGGTGATCCTGAACCAGGTTTGGGGAACGATACACTAGCACAGCTCCTCTAGAGCTGGGAGCGTTAGTAGTTTGGCAATGGCATGTGGTGTGATGGGCACAAGGTCTGCAGTTTTGGATTAAGGAAGAGTCAGAAACTGAAGGCTTGTCCCTGATCCATTTCTCAAAAATACATTTTGGTTTTGTACAAGAGAAAACTTTGACAGATGGGGAGGTATGAGCTGATCTCTGGGTGGCTCTAGAGCCTGGCAAGGACCTGCCAGTCAAGTTGGTTAAGAAATATGACTGCATGGTGGTGGTCCCCTGCCTGCGATGGGCAGCCTGGTACCCCCCAATGCATCATGAACAAGAGCAATTAAGCTCATGCAGTTATTGGAATTGCTGAGTGTTGCCCTACCTGGGCAGTTACGGGCTTCCTGTTACTTAAATAAAACACCAGTGACGTTATACCTGAACCCAGGTAGTTCAGCTTCATAAATGAAAGGTGTCAGCTTGCAAAGATAAGATGCATCCAGCAGTGCAGATCCCAAATTATGAGGGTGGATGGTTTTGTCTCCCAAAGGCCAAGTGCCCTTCACAGACCCCTGGTCTTGGGTACCAAGTTGGGCACCATCAGCCTGTGCACCTTGGTGCTGCCATCTGCCTCCCAAATCCCCTGGGACTGTCTGTTGGTAAAAACAAGGGTAACACAGATGCATTAATTCATACTAATGACATACTACATACTAATTCATACTACATATTAATTCAACTACCTCAAAGGAGGTTGTAGTGAGGTGGGGGTTGGTCTCTTCTCCCAAGTAACAAGCAATAGGACAAGAGGAAATGGCCTCAAGCTGCGCCAGGGGAGGTTTAGGTTGGATATTAGGAAAAACTTCTTCCCCGAAAGGGCTGTCAGGCCCTGGCACAGGCTGCCCAGGGAAGTGGTGGAGTCTCCATCCCTGGAGGTATTTAAAAGATGGGTAGAAGAGGTGCTTGAGGACATGGTTTAGTGATGGGCTTGGCAGTGCTGGATTAACAGTTGGACTCGATGATCTTAAAGGTCTTTTCCAACCTAAACAATTCTGTTCTATGATTCTATACCCCAGTTTGCTTTATCATTCCCTGCAGGGCAGCATCTGAAAATGTGTATCACTTATCTGTCATCCTTCAAGGAAAACATTTCTATTGTGGTTGAGCATCTGTTACAGCTTTGTAAATTGCACACCTTGTTTGGAGCGTAGCTTACTGTAATGACTTTATTTGATATGATGATATCAATATAAGAAGTGCTATTTCTTGTAATGCAATACGTTCATCGTTATGGAGCATGCTTGCAGTGTGGTAGGTAGCAACTCTGACACATTTAAACTGTGCAAAGGTCACACTGGCAACTTCTGTTTTGTAAAGCAAGTGATATATTTTTGCTATAAATACCCAGATTTGTTTCATACTTATAAAAAGTATCTGAAAATTTACAAAATACATAAGGTTAAGAATAATTGAATTAATACGTACCTTTTCCTACTCTTCCGTCTTTCCTTTCTTCCTGGAAAGATTTAAAACCCAAAGAACCTTCTGGCTATTATTTCCTGCTGTTTCAGGTTCGAATCTTCTGTGTAAATATTTCATGTTTTGTCTTTGCAATATGTATTTTTCAAAAAAATCCTTCATTAAAATTTAAATTGCAGTCCTGAGTACAATTTACTTTGCATATTTGGCATACACTAGACTCTATTTAGCATAGCTTGTACAGGCTGTTTCTCTGCTTTTAGGATATTGGACAAGGATGTATATGGAGAGTGATTATTCTTCATTTGCCAACTGCAGAATTTTTATAAATTCTTTCCAAGCATCTGGCTTTTGACACAGCCACAGACAAGAATTTGGACATGATAGACAGGTTCTAATTCATTGTTGCATTTCAAATTGTTCCTGTGAATTCAGTAAATCTAGGAGTGGGGTTGGAGATGTTGAGTTTTATGCCATACTTTCTTTTTTCTTTCTTTTTTTTTTTTTTTTTAATATAAGTATAATATCCCTTCTTTTAACAACTAAGTCTGTAAGTCAAGTCTAGGGTAATACCAGGTAGCATATTTTCTCTTATTCCCCCAGACAGCATGTAATAAATACATAAAACCCCTTTCCAATTCTTTTACCTTAACCAAAAAAGCAATCTGCTATAAATGATTCCTGTAGCCAGGTATTGCACAGCTCCTGGCTTCATAAAGACCTTGACAGTTAGCAAGGCAGAAGGAGAAAATAAAGCAGCACTTTTGAATCTGAAATAATCCTGTTTTGGAGGAATCCTTTTGTTTAATAACCCATATACTTTCATTAAGCATAATTCCATCACTCAGTTTCTGCTGTCAATGAGATTATCCTGCAAGGCTTCTGGAGTTCAACTGCAGCAGAGAGCAAAGAATATATGCTTTGCGTTGGTATTACTGCAAAGAGGCAAACACAGCTGCATTTCACCCCCGAACATCCTGAGTCACATCAATCTTCTTCTGAAGAGGCAAACCTCTTCTCAGTAGAGGGGCCAGCAGCCATCTGGATGTCTTGCTGGAGACCTGAAAGTTGTCACAAGGTGACATTGGGCTGCAGGTCTTGGATTTTACTAATTGCTCTCAGCCTTTTATGTGGAAAAGAAAAGTGGTAGGACAAATGATTGCTTAAGCTGTTGGTTTGAATTCACGGCATTCCTCCTCTGTATTGCACCTCCTAGGGTCTGACCCAGAAGCACAAATTTGGGATGAAGGAGGCTGTTCCTGTGGCAACACTTACTTGGTTTGGTCCATGGCTTGCACTTGTGAAATGTATCAGCTACTCGTGTCATTAAGGGGCAAAGATTCATCTTGGGCACCTCATGCAGGTCTCAGAGAGCAGCAATCTCTTGCAGATGTATGCGAAGCTACAATTAAGCATGTCCCAGGGGTGCCCATTCCACCTTGCTGACGTGAGGTGACTCTAGAGACCACCTCAGGTGGAGGTGAATCCTTGGTGGGACCTCCAGCTGTAGCTCCTGGTGCCTGAGGCCATGCAGGTTAACAAAGGCACTAATTTGACCTCGCGTCCTCTTTCTGCCCTTTTCGCTGGCTATTTCACACATACCATCACCTTTTACAAGCAGAGATCACAACTTCTTTTGAAGGAGAAGGCGTGAGAAGCAAGGTGACCTCTTTGCAGGAGGAATGGGCTGGTGGGACTGAACCAAGCAGAAAGAGAAAAGGCCTGGAGAGGAGGCTGGTGTGAAATAATCTGAGTAGGCACTTGGTGAAGGCTGATGTTGGGGGTTGAGCAGATTCCTCTGAAAGTTTCTTTTTGGATAGATAAAGTCAAAAGGCACAGGCAGAGAGGGAATATTATGTCCCTCAAAGATGTTTTCTTGAGAGTATTGATTGAATATTGTGGGAGGAGATGGCCAGAAGCAGGGATGGTCTCTACCTGCCCTATTTTATCCAGTAATTGCAGAAGCCTCTGTTTCATTAGCCTGGTTTTAGGGACAGGATTTTGGGTTAGATGGCTCTGATCTTGGGTCTGACCCAGAATGGCTATTTATGGGGTAGATAATCCCACCAGTGGTGATGGCAGAGGATGGGACTTTGTGAACAGAAGTGAACTGTTTAAAAAGTACTTATCCTTAATTGCTGCACTGGTAACACTGGGGCACGTGCACCTGCAAGACATCTTGGCTCAAAAACACTGGAATTTTGCATTCTGTATCAAAGTTTAGACTGAGAAGCAAAGAAGAGAGGTAAGAGAGGAAAAAAAAAAAAACAACCTACTTCAAACTTTGGTGCTAGTGCATAACTCCCTTACTATGAATAAAACTTACAGACATCAACATCTTTACAGTAAATTTCCCCAGTGCTTTGTTGCTCGAGCTCCTGGCTAGGATGCAGTGAGGTTTCTGCTGCTGGTGCTCATGCCTTGCTCTTTAAGACCTGGGAAGTTTGGGAGGGCTGTGATTTGTCACCTGTGTGCAATCGTACCCCTCTCCTGTGAATACAGCTTTGTTCTAACGAGCCTGAGAAGTTGGTTAAATCAGCAAGTCAGGGGGTCCCTGCGGATTTGGTTTCCCATTGAAGCTGTCAGGCTTTTGTTTATTGCTTCTTCACTAAGTTTTGTGCAGGAGCTGCCACCAGCTCTCCTTGTGTAGTGCAGGGATCAAGCCTCTTTTACACCCAGCCTTTTTCCTCCATCTCTGTTAGCCTGTCAGGGGGCACAGTGACCCTTGTGATTTTTTTGTCATGGAAGAACCAGCGTCTCTGCAAGCCCTTGGAGCCATTGTTATGTTTTGCATTTAACTGTGTGCATTGCTGCTTAATAACAACTCCTTCCCTTGGGTATGGACTTTTAAATCTCATTTATTGTTCTTCAGTACTGCTGTTCAGGCTTTGTGTGTTTTGGGTAGGGAGGAGGTACCACTGTCTCTGCGCAAAAGGAGAGGCCAATATTGCCCTGTAATAGGGGGGCGAAAGCCCTCTTCTCTGTCTGTGTCCACCTTGTTTTATCCTGATGCTTGGAGAAGGAACAAACTTTTTGGTATGTTTTGTACAGCGCCTAGGTCAGTCTCCTCTTACCCCAGTTTTTAGGGGTGCAAAGCATTTTTACCATAAGCATGAAAAGCAATGGTGCCCTAAGAAAATAAAAGAATATTTTTAACCAGTCCTGAAAGCATAGATCTGAATTTTACAGATGTGAAAACACCCGTGGTTCAGACTCCCTGGAGTTCTGAGGAGCACTCAAATACGGGGTGGTGCAGAGGAGCTCAAAATGTGCCAGAAGCCAGCTGAGCACTGTGTTTCAGATGCATCTCTTTGGAAAGGAATTTTTCTTAATGAGGAACGAGTGATGCAGGAGACTCAGTGGGAGAAAGTAGTCACTAAATGTTGACATTTGTTTGTAAATCCTTGTGTAAGGGCTAGTTTATAAGCACATAAAGATGATTTGTGCTATATGTTTGGGAAGAAAATGCTAGTTTATTTGTGTTTTAATTTGTTTAGACTGAATTTCTTTACAGTTATTCACAAAACCAGACTCTGCTGTGTGGGCACAGGTGGGAAGTATTGATTTTAGTGCAGAGAGCGTAAAGATGTTTTGGTAACAAATAAACTGTAACGTGGGCAAACGGGAGGGAACCTGGTTGTGTTTATTCTGGTGACTCAGCTGTGCAGTCAGAGGCAGGCAGGAGAGGCAGCGGGACAGGCATGGGACGGGGACCCACCACGGCAGCACATATTCAGTGCAGGGTTCTCTGCCCATTTCTGGGGTCTTCTGAGTTGGCAGACATAGATGCCCAAATGCATACAGAGAAAAAAAAATATGTCCAAAGGCATTTATAAAGAAATCCTGCTGCTGGCTGGAGATACCACGGGTTTCTCAGCATCCGCATTAGGTGCCTGGATGCCCAAGCCTTGGGCTTGTAGCTTCCCTGAAGTCCCACAAGAAGCCTAGGCGAGCTGCCATTCAGTTTTTTCCTAAAAATCTCTCCTCTCTGACCTTACATTTCAAATTACATGGCTTGTTCGGTTTACTTCCTCCCCCTCTGGATGTATAATTGATACCTCATACTATATCTCTGATTGATATGTCACAAAATTAAATGCTCTGCATGGCCAGGTAACTGGAAATAGATAGAAGTCCTCTAGCTGCTGCTTCTGAATAATGAACTATTTTGCTCTGAGAATAACTGGCTTAAACATTCAAGTTTTTAAAGCCTGGCACACAGTAATAGGACGTATAGAGCCTTTATTTTAACTGAATTATTCTTCACCGCTGTGTGGTCATCCACCTTCAAGCAGAAGCTTCTCTCCTGTGGCTGGGAGGTGTTTTGGGCACTCCTGTGGGGCAGGGGAGATGTGGGGAGGTGCGCTATCTTGGGGTCAGCCCAGTTGTGTTGATGCCACACCATATTTTTTCACCTTGATTGTATTCTCTACTACTTTGAGCATCTCTGCTGCCGGTCCAGCTGTGCAGGGCAGGTGCAGCTGTGGTTTCTGGAAGGAAAACCATTTGCATTTGTGGGGTCAGGAGAAGTCAGCAGCAGCTGGCAGCGTGCAGGGCTCTGCAGTTGGTGTGCAGGAATGGCCCGAGCTCCTTGTTCTTCCCTGACTCCAGGGAAAGCACTCGCTGCTTCTTCACAGCCGGAATAGCAATGACCCACAATTAACCTCTTACTAGCTAATGATTTATTGGAGATACTGCGGAGGGGAACACCGTTTTCAGAGTCCTGTAATGCTGATAGCCAAATGCTGCCTGAGCTGATACAAGGAGGGGAAGCAGGAGGATATTTTGGACCTTTACTTGAGGAATTCAACCTGTCTCAGTGGAGATATGAGGCGAGTGGTAGAGGTGCAGCTCAGCTTTCCCTTTGATAAGGAAAAAAACTGATGAGGAATCAGCTGGAGGTGTGACACATTGCATAAATCAGTGTTTGTAGTAGAGAGATGTGGTGCTAACAGAGGAGATGGGCCTGCAGAAAAGCTGCCTGCAGCATAGGGATTCCTCCAGGGAAATCCAGTCCATAAGCCAGGAGACAGGGATAGGCACAGGCACACCTAGGGAGCAGCTCCGGCAAGGTCTGGGTGCCCAAGCAGAGGGTGCTTGGATTGGGGGTCCCAGTGAGGCTGGTCAGGACCATGAAGGCCCTGTTGGTGCCCTCAGGATAATGGTAATGAGGACAAGCGGAGTTAGGGGAACAGATATGCTCCTTGAGACTGCAGAATTGGCTCTGCTGGTACACATTTCTGTCGTGGTTTAACCCCAGCCAACAACTAAGCCCCACCCAGCCGCTCGCTCACTCCTCCCCGGTGGGATGGGGGAGAGAATCAGAAAAGTAAAAGTGAGAAAACTCGTGGGCTGAGATAAAGGCAGTTTAATAGGGAAAGCAAAAGCCGCATGCACAAGCAAAGCAAAGCAAGGAATTCATTCACTACTTCCCATGGGCAGGCAGGTGCTCAGCCATCCCCAGGAAAGCAGGGCTCCATCACATGTAATGGTTACTTGGGAAGACAAACGCCGTCACTCAATGTCCTCTTCTTCCTCCTTCTTCCCCCAGTTTATATACTGGGTATGACACCATATGGCATGGACTAGCCCTTTGGCCAGTCTGGGCCAGCTGTCCTGGCTGTGCCCCCTCCCAGCTTCTTGTGCACTGGGCAGAGCATGGGAAGCTGAAAAGTCCTTGACTGGTGTAAGCACTACTTAGCAAGAACCAAAACATCAGTGTGCTATCAACATTATTCTCATCCTAAACCCAAAACACAGCACTATACCAGCTACTAAGAAGAAAATTAACTCTGTCCCAGCTGAAACCAGGACAATTTCCCAAACCTTCACTGATGCTGTGCAATGGGACAAGACTTCCCAAAGGAGGGTGGATAGACACAGATGTGGGATGAAGCAAGAAATTTCCATTGTTGAGCAGGACGTGGGCTTTTCTCACCAAAGCCAAAACCTGCGATCACCGTGGGGGACTGACCACCCAAATTTCCCTCCAGCCTCCTGCTTGTCTCAGCATGCGTGGCCTTGTGAGCTTGTTGACTCTCACTGTCTCGCTCTGCTGTTGGCAGCCTGATTTCCCTTTCTCCAGCAGCTCATGTTTGAGCTCCTGCCTGTGTTTTCTTTCAAGTCCTTGTGAACCAGCCAAAGCTCATTGTGCTGTTGTTCTGACTCTGAAGTCTTTCAGGCTGAGAATTTGCCACTTAAGCCTGCTTCGTCTTTTCAGCCCTCATGCTGTTTTAGGTACCTGTTCAACGCTACGGAGCAGTTTGCCTCATGCTTGAATGTGCTGGGCAAAAAAAAGTTGTTGAGTTTCTGGACCACTGGAAATTGTGGCAATTACTGCTGAAAAATAATGTAATTTGAGCTACTGCATCATTTTCTGCTGGCTGACTTTCAGGGAGGAAATCTTTCATGCCAGCAGCTGAAAAGAGACATGTCATGAAGACGGAGCGCGGCTTCCTCCGTGCCTGGAGCGTGGGCTTCACAAGGGATAGCACAAATGTGAGTGCAGTAAATATCGTGGAGGATGTTGCTTTCCTCTTGTTCCCTGGGAGCAGATACTTTGTCTGGTCTTGGGAGGGAGGCAGGACCCTAATCAAGAGCAAAATGATAGCCAGCATGAAAAATCCCGAGTCATGCCCTGAATCCTTGGTTGTTGGAGTACAGGTGTAAATTTAAGACTGCTCAGTTTATTTAATCCTGCGCTGCTGCTGTCTGTCTAATTTGAAGGTGGACCCAAAATGATAGCAATTAAATACAAAGATATTTAATGGTCCACATCGTAATGATGGAACATCTCCTGGCAATGGCTTCTGAAGGGTATGCACTAATCCTACAGCAGCAACAGACTTGCTGAAGGGCTAACACTCAGCCTACAGACTGGGTCAGACTACATGGGGGAGGATTTTAGAGATATGCACGTATGTGAGTTCAAGTCCAGTTGATTTCAACTGGAATCAAACTTCTGTGGTTCTGAACAACCTGTGAACAGAGGTCTCATGTCACCTCTTGTCTGTTGAGTGGAAGAGAGACTTTTTTGATGGCTTTCCAAACTCAGCCTGGTGGTGTGCTCTGCCTTGGATGTGTCTTTGGGCAGCAATCCTGAGTGGTGCCTGTTGCACTAGGCAGAGGCCAACCTCTTGGACATGCCTGCAGAAAGTGATGGGTGCCCTGATACCTGGGGAGGTGACCTGTGCACCGTGGGCAGAGCTGATCATGCCCACCTCTGAGACGGTTAAGTGAGGAGAATGGACTTGGCATCTGGTTTGATGCCCCCCTCCAGCATAATCCCCATGTCCTCACCTGAGATACTGAAATCTTTATTGATACTGTCATCTATACATAAACATATATGTTTACACACATATATGTATCTTTTCCGTGCTTACAGAGATGGCAATGGAGGGTTTTTTTTCCCCCTTGACTTCATCTGCACAGTTCCAGCAATCACCAGACAGTATCTGGCTCTCAGAAGACTCTCTGGTTTAGAGTAATTAAATGTGCAGAATGCACTTACCTGCATTAGAGAAGGATCACTAGGGTAATCACAGCCTGGGTATGGGTGTAGGGTTGCGTTAGTGTGATTTTGCTAGTACTGAAACTCATCTTTCTCTGCCCAAATCAGGAGACAGGTGACCCAACAGGAAAGTCAGAGGAACGGTGAAAAGAAAGCAGCTGCGGGAGTTTTCTGCATTTGTGATTTGTCACACATACCAGTGGAGCTGCTGGATTAGCTGCACTAATCAAGATCTGGAGAATCTGGTTCTCCATTTGAAGGGAGTATCCCTTTTGTATTAGTCTGTGAAGTTATTTTAACTTGCATTGACACAAATTAAACAGGGATCTGCTGTCTATTGATTTTGTCAGCAGTGTTTTTTTTTCCCCTCCTGAAGTAATCTTTAAAGACTTTACTTTTATTAAACTAAATGCTGCCAGTTAACTAAAGTCTTTGTTTTTATAGACTCAAGAGAACAAGATCTAACATAAATTAATCATGACTTAATTGACTGAACTAATTCAAGTTCTCTCCAGTCCACTGCACAGCAATATTCCTGTCTTCCCAATGCTGTAACTGAAGGCTAAATGGTACATTGTTTTAACAGCATAAACTTTTAATATCTTTAACACAACATTTTTACTGTGGACAAAGTTTTAATTTCCTTTGAATTAAGTCCACAAAACATTTTCACAGTTAGGAATGCTGAAGTGAACACCCTTTTTTGTAATGCATATTAAAGCTGACTTCAATTTCTTCCTATTATCTTTTTTTTTTTTTTTCTCTGTGCATGGACTAAATTATTTATTTGGTATTACTATTTCAAAGGAAAACCAAGCATTAATTCAATTTACAACAGTATTCTCTCAACCTACAGAGCATAAAATGAAATGCAATGAATTGCTAATGCCACCGATGTCAAGAACACAATGCCTTTAGTGAAGCTGGCTAAATCATTAATATGAGTAGCTCTCCTCAAAAAGGCACCACTGTCAGCAACCAGTGAACCCAGCGCGTGGCTTTTGGGTTTTACCCCATGCAGTGAGACTGGGGACAAACCCATCAGTTCTGCCCCACGCGGTGGAGCAGGGAGGGCGTTTGGGGCTGCCTTGTAGGAGAGCTTGCAAAATTAGGGAGGGCACAGGCTGCGATGCTGCTGTGATGGCCTTTCGAGGCCATTACCCACCAACTCCAAAAAAGGCAGCCTGGAAACTTCTTCACTGCTCCTTGGGATGGTACCAGAAATCCAGGGAGGCACAGCTTCTGCTCAGGATATTCGCAACTGACCCATGAGGCAGTGTGTTTGAAGGACTATCCATCGAATGCATTTGAATAACGAATCCATGCAAAGAAACTGCAGGTTGCTCGTGTGCTTTCCACTGCTGAAAGAGGCAAAATTAATCAAATAGACTGTTCCCTGCCTAGTTTCTTTCTTCAGCTCTGTGTTTTCCAGCTCTGCATTTCCCAGTGCTCCTTTTTTTCCTACAGCAGAGCTTTAAATATCCCAAGCAATGGTGAGTGCTGCTATTATTTCCCTTAGGAGCCTGTTCCTTAATCTAATAAATCTCTGTCAGGAAGAGGGTTTTTCCCCCTATCAGCCTAAACTTTTCATAGCTTTATTTCATACTGTTTTGCTTTGTTTTGCCCCTTAGCATCATCCACAATAACTTCTACCCCTGGGACAGTTCAGAGAGTTATCATGTTATCCCATCCCAATGTGACTCTCATCTCTCCATCGAAAGAACTGTGCATGTTTTTCTTGGTTGAATTATTTTTTTCAACCGAAAGCAACATTTGATGCTAGTGTCTGTGTGTTCTCTCATTTCACACCTTTTCGGTGGCTTCTCCACAGCCTGTAGTCAATGCAGTGTTAATGTCTGGTGGTTTGCAAGAGCCCAGTGATAGAGTGAGCTTTTGAGCAGAGGTTTGGAGAAAGAAATACCCAATTTTACCATTTCTTAGCGGTAACACTTCCTAAGAAGCTGCTCCGAGAGAAGGTTGCTGTTCCCAGTACTGGGTGATTTGGGGCAGATGAAGAAGGGGTTTTGTGTTGGGTTTTTGACCACTGGCAGGGGAGCATGCAGATCTGGGAACAGCAGCTGGGACCACCATGGGGACCATCCTGCTTGTGTCCTCTCAGGGACTGCTGGCAACCTGCATGCTGCCTTGGGAATGGCCAAAAGAGACCTTCCTTAAACAGGTGTGGGAAGATTTTCCCTAGGGGAAGTTTCTGTGTCAAGCCTAGAAAGTAGATAGTGACTTAGACCCTGAGTGTCAGGAGCTTTTATCCGTTTATCCAGCATTTTGCTAATGTACTTGAAAAAAGGTCTGAAGAAGCATTGTCCTTCAATGACAGAGGTCTGTTTTGCCATTAGTATCTACTCTTCTACCTGTTTTAGACTGCTACATCTCTCTGTCAGTTGTTTCATTCTGTTCTGTTAAGATGTTTCAATCAATTTATTGAAATAGGCAATAACGTCCCTCTGTGACTACCACAACTGTGGTCAAACCTCGTTGCTTTGAAGGTGACTCCAGTCTTTTCTACCTACACCCAATCCTTACCAATACTTCAGCTTTGCTCGCAGGCATCTACTGACATCTCTTCTGGCTAAAACCTATGCAAAATAATCTTGTTTTAGCTTTACCTCACTCTTTAATCCCTCCTTTCGTTTTTCAGCTCTGGTGCGAAACAACCTGTGCACTGCTGACAGGTTGAGAGAGACTTCCACCTATAAATAAATACAGAATTACAGCCTGAAGGCTTTTCTCCTGCTCTGTCTTCCCAAAGCTCCTCTGCATCATTTCATACTGAGCTGACTTTATCAGCTTCGGTTTCAGAAGTCAGTGAAGCTGCTGCTGCTTACACCAGTGTAAAACTGACCCTTAGGAAGGGATTAATCTTCTGTATCTTCTTGGAGTAGAGGATGCGATTAAAGAAATGGAGAGACTCTACAAGGGAGACGCTCATCCCGCTTAACCCAACATACAGCTGTGTGTGGCTCCTGTCTACTCTTGTCATCAGCCCCTGCGGTGGTCAGCAGAAATGACGTGGCACTGCCTGGGATGCTGCGCTATCCTCTTGTAGCATGGGATGAGTTGCCTTTTGAAGCTGCCTCTCTCCTTCTGTTTACCACCACCTGTTTGTTGAATAACTTTGACCAGATGCTTAGTTTTTGGTGAAGAAAGTCAAAATGGATAAATCCCACCTTGTACTTTATGTAGAAGTGCATGCAGACTCCACTATTTTTAGTAAACTTACAGCTACGTACCTGTGCTGAGTCTGAAGCAACAGATTTGTTTGGTTTCTTGAAGCCCATCCAGGCTCTGAGCTCCTGGTCGCAGTGGCGTCAAGGTGTATATGTTCCTTGGACTTGGGAACTCAGGAGGTATTAAATGAATTAACTTAAAGTCACCTTTATAATAATTTGAGCAGGGTCTGTAGAGCAGTCCTTCATTGCTGGAAACTCTCACCCTGAGAAGACATTCCTCTCCACCTTCCTCACTGCGATAAAAAGGCTCTGCGGTACTTCTCACAAATGCTCAACAGATGCACACACAAAGCATTAATGCATTTTAAGACCAAAAAAAGTTAATGTACCGTACAGCCCTGCGTACTATTTGAACTTAATTTGATGAAATACCAACTACCAACAAATGCAAAAGGTCTGCAGTAAATATATGTAGTGTTCTCCATAATGAAAGTGTCATCATAAGGTATAATTCATTATAGGCTCATCATTTTGCTTTTATGTTTCAGGTCATTAATTGCTGATAGAGGTTACAACGCAGAATGGATTGGGTGATAAAATTACATTTCAAAGTCTACCCTTTTTCTCTGAAGACTAAGGAATTTACATCTACAAAAGCAAAGTAGGATCCAAATATCTCGGAGCAGATGTAAACTATCGGCATTGTACTTCAATGCAGCTGCATGTAATGAAAACCTGAAATTGAATTGTAACTTAATAAAGTAGATTGTTTTTTAATTGAATGTTGGGTTTTTTTCCTTGACTGGGAACATTCCCACTCTTTAATTATGTTTCATTTAAGAGAAAAACAAATAAAATCAATTTATTTTCTGACAGTGAAAAGGGAACATGCAGTATTTCTCAGCAGTTTGAAAAGCGGCGCCCCACACCTTGAGCAAATCTATTAAAATAATGTGCTTAAAGCAAGCAATCGCTTTTAATTAAAAGAGCTACTCTCTGTAAACACCTTATATATCAAGGCATCATATATATTCTCACTCCATGCAGCATTTTTTTGTGAGGGCAGCTGTATAATGTCAGATGAGGTATGGGGAGAGAAAGCCGTTCACAAAGGAATCCCTTTTGGAGATGGCTGCTGTTTTATTTAATGCTGGGCAGGTGCCTGGAAGGCACCATCCCTGCATCGTCTGCCCCTGGGGTCTCTGGTGTGTGTCCGACCCCTCCATGCACCGAAATTCAGCCACCGGCCCCTGGCCCCACTTCACATTTACAAAATGGGAAAAAAAATATTCCTTGAGTTTTGCCACATTGACCCTGTTTTGCTGATAATGGAAATACATTTCTGCGAATATCTTGTCCTTCCCAGCGAGGCTGCAACAGCCTTCCTTTCCTCTGCTTTGATGTCTTGATCTGATTTTCAGGGTGAAAACAGCTGGGGCTGTACTTAGCTGGCTTTCCCAGGGACCAAAGTAGGTTTTAGACGGAATAAAACTGACGCTGTCATGAAATTTTATCACTAAATGTATCTTAAATACCCAAATCCTCCAAAGTTCTTTAAAATTTCCTCTCTTCAGGATGTGTTGAGCAAAACATTTGTAATGGGAATTTTTGATCTCAGTTGTAAAGTTTGGAACAGAAACATCAAAGATAAAATGTGAATGATCTCACGTTGTATTTGTGTGCACAGCATTGTTTCTCCTTTTGAGAATGATGATGTTTCTGTTTGTGTTTTACGACAGTTTTTAGACACTTTTTTCTCTCTTTTGCTTACCCTGTGCTGGTTTTGGCATTAGAACAAAAGGAGGATATTAAAAATTACCGTTACCCCAGATGGAGAGAGAGCGGGGGAAATGGCAAAAGCCATGCCTCTGCTTTTCCTTCACATTTATGTTTTTTCCTTGCTTTCTTCACTGGAAAGATTAAAAGAAGAAATAAGGAGAACAGGCTCCTGCTTTGCTCCTTTTCTGTTGCTGATAGACTTTGCTGGAAATCTTGTATTCCCAGTTCATGGGAAATCTTAATTTGAAAAAAAACCAAACCAAAACAAAAAGAATGATTTGATAGTAATAACATGTTTCTGTGGAATGGAGGAGCCAGAATGTCTGGAAAGACAGAATGGTGTTTTCTTTTGAGCATTTTGGGACGCTCTGCACCTGCTGGGCGTGCTTCAGCCACCATGCAGGAGGGCAATGAAAGGTGCGGGGGCACCCCAAAACCATGAGGTTTGGTGCATCGCAGAGCAGGGCGTCCTTGCAAGCTGCTGGGGATGGATGTGAAGGGTGGGTAGAGGACGTCTGCAGCGGCTTGGAGGCACCGCTGTCCTCAGGGCTGCCCTCTGGCTGCACCAAGTGTCTCTTCCTAAATCAGTGCTCTGTGAGGAGCTTGTGAGGGAGCCGCTCTCTTATGGGGTGTCCTCGCAGTGACTTTAGATTGTAGTTTTTCACTGCAGCAGCTCGGTGGTAAGGACTGACGGGGTAGAAAAGGACAAAAGGTGTTCATTTCGCAATGGTATGTGGCTGAAATCACTCACAGGCTGAAAGCACAAGGCTCTGTAATGGGAAAATCTTCTGTGGTACAATCCAAAAATGGGAGCAGTGATGTGCGAGGCTTTGGGGTCTTACAGTGCTGTAGCCAGGTTCCTGCCAGAAGTCACTGTCCTTCCCCCCAACCTCTTTTCCTTATTTCACACCCCTGGAGGAAAAAATACCAAATGTAGATTTCATAGCTGTTTGGTGGGGATAAAAGCAGAAAAAGCAAAAATACCTTTCTCCCCTCTCCTCCGCATGTAGCGTGTCGTTGTGCCATGCTGAACGCAGGCAGCAGGTGCTATTCAGTCCATCCAGCTTCTGCTTTAATGAGCACGTACTTGAAAACTGAATTAACAGCTGATGAGATGGGATTTTGTTGCTTCAGTCCAAAGGTGATTAAACATTTACTGACATGTCTAAGCAAACACGGGATGAGGTGATGGGGTTTGAAGTGCTGCGACTACACTGCTTGTGGAGCAATGCCTTCTGCAGAGCAGGTGGGATAAGGATTAAATCAAACAGATGTATTTACGCACGTGTGGGTAGCAAACTTTTATGAGGTTATTTTACAGAATAGTAATTTTTTTAAAGGTAGGGCTGATCCCAGTTGTGACTTGCTACCTGGAAAGGATGCTCACACTGCTTTCACCTCTGCGTTCTAGTTACAGCTGCCCTGCTGTTGTGTTAGTGCTGTGTATTGAGGCTTGTGCATTGTGGAAAGTTTAGTAAAAGTATTTTCCTTGAAAGTTTCTGTCTTTTTGTCAAAAAGGCAGAATCCCTTTTTTTTTTTTTTTTAATGTCAGTGAAAACCTGGAAATCTTTGACCAGAATGAGAAAATAGTACTTCTTAATAATAATAGTAGTAATATTAATAATAATAATAATATTGGTAACCCATACAAATGGAAAAATGTCAATATACTGCAAAGGCTACATGAAGAGATTTCAGTTTACCAACCACAAGCTCCTGTGAAGTCTTTGGTTGGTATCAAGGCAAAGATTAACTTTAATAGGGATTTGAAAGAGCATAATGAACTGGAGGGAGGATAATGCATGGTGTCATCCAGAGACCTTACAGATCCCCCGAACACTTGCATCAGATTCCCTCAGAGCTATGTGGACTCTACGACAAAAACAAAGTTGCTTTTAAAAATTATTTGGGCTTCACCACCTGCAGGTCAACAGAATCGTGCCTTTGGTCTATACTGTGGCTGGTGTCAGTGGGGGTCTTTTCATTGATTTTTAAGTGGTTTGGGGGATTCTGTGTCCACAGCTGTGGAAATAACTCACTTTTCTGTTCCTTGGTTGGAACAGAATGGAATGTGCATTAAATGGAACATTTAATTTAGCTAAGACCAAGCAGTTTCCTTCTTATTTCTACTGTTTTTCTAAAGACCTAAACCAATAAACAACTGAGGGAAATTTGTTTAAAACAAATAAAAAACCCAAAGCTCAAAATTGTTTCAAAATATAAAAAAAGCAATGTTGTTTTGTTCAAGAAATGGGAAAATGAAACATTTTCACTTTCCTAGATTATTGTTGTTGTTTCTTCTGCCCTTTCTTCCCGTGCAGAAGTTTCAGAGAAGCCAATATGCATTTGCAAAACATTTTGATGTATCTGAACCTGCAGTTTTTAGTTGGAAAAAAGTGGTGAAAAAAAATTCTTTGGGTTTCCTATGGCTACAGAGGAAACTATCCTTGCACCAGCTAGATAGCTATATTCAGGGGCACCAACCGCATCCTTCTTTGCTGCAACCTTCCTATGTAGCCTTTCTTAAAAATGAATGACATCAGTAATAAACCCCAAACTAGGAGGTGTTTTCATTTGTGTGCTTTATGGAGCTCCTTGTCCTTGCTCCTTGTGGTGGTACATCCTCGAGGCTCTCTCCTCGGGGGCGAACCAGGGCAGGGGGACATCGCCCCTGCCTCCTCCCAGATCCCGTGTGGAATAGGTAATCCCTATTTCAGCTCTGTTTGCAAGAAGCAGTGCACCCACCCCCCAAAAAAACCCCCTAATTACAGGTTTGGACCATCCCCAGGGGAATATCTTAGGCTTGATTTCTTAGAATATCAAAACGTAGCAGCCCAAATCTGATTAAGCACAGGGTGCCTGATGAATATGCTATGTCTGCAGAAAAGGAAGACTCTGTCAGACGCCTCTCAGAGCAGCCACGAGGAGCCACCATTACAAAGTCTAAACCACTGTGCTTCATTTTTTTCCCCCATTTTCTCCATCAGATCTTATCAGAGAGAGAGCCCATGACTGCTGGGTATATTTTGAAGAAAGTGGCATCAGTTTCATCCCTGGTTAAGGGAGCACCAAGCTCGTGCTGCATGACCGTGCACTGGTTAACCAGCTAACCACAGCTAACCTCACGGTGATGGGGGACATCGGCACCCCAGGGGACAGCAGATCCTAGCTTAGTCATCCATCACAGGGTGGGGTGTCTCATCTGACCTCCTTTTTTCCTCTGTTTTCCTTGGAAAAAATACAGAATGAATGCCTATGTTGCTTTTTAGGGGCTGGTGCTGTACTTCTGTTGATAGAGACAAACAGCCCTTAGGTCTAGTTGTAACCCATGATTTTCCATACCAATGCCTTAATCAAACTAGTGACATATCGGTTTTATTTATGTACAAAAATCCTATGGATCCAGATATTTTACATTGTGGAACCTGACAGAAGGAAAACTTTGCACTGGGATGTGGGATGTTAGAAATGATCATGGCAATGAAAAAGGCTGGAAGAGACGTCAGGACGTCTAGCCTGGTCCCATATACCTAACATGCCTCCAGTGATGAATACTCCATAGCTTTTCTTGTCAAACTATTTTAGTGCTTTGTTATGATTACTGTTTAAAAGTATTTTTCCTAATGATAGTCTTATTTTCCCTTCTCGTACTTTATTTAAAGCCCATCCACTTCTTAACAAATCTCAGAGGAAATATATTTCACATAAAAAAAAAAAAAGTTTCGACATGAAGAATGTTTCCTTGGCTAATTTGCAATCTGAACTCTCTGATGAATTTCACCTCAGTTCAAGATAGCTTCAGTTTCACCAAAACTTGACTCCTTGGTAAATTTACTATTCACAAAAGAGAAACCCTAGATTTAAATTCATTGACTCACTTCAGTTGCAGGAATCTGCTGGCTTAAATTCTGAATAAATTCAGGAGGAGAAAATACCATCAATACTGCAGAGTCCAAAGTAAACACAGAAAGAAAATAAGGATTATCCTGCATTTATATAATATAATCAAGTTCAAATTTACCTAGGTGTAGACGAATATAATTGAGGATTTGGGTGAATTCTATAGCCAATGGCATCTTTTAGAGATAACGTCTTTTTAGAAATAAGATTAAGTGGGGAGAAACCTAGTTATGCTAATTAAAGCTAAAAAAAAAAAGACTAAGGAATAATTGAATTTAAAAAATAGCCCACTGCTTAAAGAACATGGACTTGAATAGCTCTAAAATATGTCTGATCCTTGTTCCCTGCTTGCAACTAATATCGTAGAGAGTGTGCGGCTGTGGCTTGGGTCACTGCTCCATGGCTGGGGCTGTGCTCGGGTTTGGGTCAGGACAAAATTCAAGGGACTGGGTGGGCAGACAAATGCAAAATGCTCTGCTTTCATTCACAGACAGGGATACTCATGTGTATTGCTAAGGTCTTCCTGGAAGCCCTTTGGAAAGCTTCTACTAATGCATAAGCTCAGGAAGAATCATGGTGGTAGGGGTGATGGTTTTACTGGCAGAGTCGTTTGCATCAAGTGGAATAAGTCTCTGCGCTGAGATGCTCTGTGTGGCGCCTGGCATGGGAACAAGCGGCACCAAAGCTGACCGGGGATGAGAGCTAGCATGAGAAACTTGTCCTTCTGTTGACCAGAGCATTTCCAGCAGGTTCCTGTTCAATATACTCTGAAATCAAAAGAAGGAAACTCTCCAGGAGCAGATGGCCCTGCAGGGCTCTATCCCCCACCTCTGTGCTAAGCACAAATTCTGCTCCTTGCAAAAGCTGTTCTTCAGTGCAGACCGGCTGTGCTGCAGGACAGTTTCAGTGCTATCTATTAAACCTAGGGAGGGTAGCAACAGCATTTTAAAAAAAAAAATTATTAACTTTTTAACTCATGACTTTGAAAAATTCTTTTCTTTTTTTTTTTTCTAGACTATTTCTGCTTGATGTGCTTGGTGGCCCAGTAGTTTCCTCCTGCCTCCTTGTTGGTTCCTCAGCTTTGGTGGCTCTGCTAAAGTTACTTTTGATTTTTCCACCTTTGCTTGGGCAGTGGACTTGGGCACCTTCTTGCCTTACTCGCTCCTTTGCTTAATGCCAAGTGCAGCTGCCAGGCCTGACATGGAGGAGCTGCCTGGGAGCGTTCCCAGAGAGCAGCTAAACAGGTACGTCATCTTTTCATCATCTTTTGTATCAGTGGTGGCCTTCCTTCTGCAGTTAGCATTTTCCACAGCCAAAATTTTAAGGGTGATCTGTGTTTTGCAAAGTCCTACATGGTCCTCATGTTTTGGAGAGGAGATTTTGGTCAGAGGATCGTTGCAGCTGAATACAGCATAGCTCTGGATGAGGAGCATCGTGGCTCAGGCCACATCTGTCCCCTTAGCCACAAGAAATAGGGACCTGAAAGAGAGATGGAGCAGCATAAAAGAGGCAACCTGCAGGGTTTGTTAATACTTTAAGTGAACTGCATGAGCAAAAGTGAAAATTTTTGCTCCTTTAAGATACCGTTTGACAGTTGACCAATTGCTAGCCACAATGCGATGCAGAGCACCACCCGACTTACCCTTTTTTAGGGATATCTGCCCCTCTCTGAAGGTCATCCTGGCCATGTTGCTTATCAGTTCTCGGCAGCAGCAAAGAGCCAGCGTGCTCTGAGCACCACCACCCATCCTGACTGATGCTGTATCATTGTTTTCTTGCATTTCCTCACCTTGCATTCATCTGTTGTTGCTTGGACTGTAGTACTTGCTGTATCCAAGTTGCTATACTTGGATAATAAAAAATGAGATTGATTAGGGCCCATCTGGTCATACAGCACTGAGCAAAAAGGATCCAGCACCCACAGACCGTTGCAATACAAATGAGATGTTTATAAATTTTTTGGGACTGGCAGAAGTTTGTTCATAAATGTGTATGCACACCCAGACTCACAGTCAGTTTAATTTAGTTGTTGGCTGAAGCAACTGTACCTCTTCTGCCAATGATTTTACAAGGATTAGGTGTAATATAAGAGCAGGACTTGGTTCTGTGCAAACAGCGCATGTATTACAATAGAGGCGTTTCTCTGTTTCTATGTTTGGGGTAATGCTTTTGAAACGCGTAGTGGTATGCTTACACCTGGTGCATTTATGAACTCTTGACTCTTTAAAGGAAGATAAAGGATCAATGGCTTTCCTAGTTTTAGAAACAGGGAATTCTTCCTCCAAGGGGAATCCCTCTGGATGAGCAAATCATTTTGCTTGTTTGAGCAGAAATATTTTTAAGTTGACTCCCAATGAAAATTTTTGCTCAGATGGTGTAATGTGGTGCTTCTCTCATTTGCACCCTCTCCAGCAAGAAGCATCCGCAGTCCCTCTGAATGCAGAACAGCCTCAGAAATAATGGCGAGGATGAAGGGCGTTCATTAGTGTTCTTATTTTGCTGCTTAAAATCGAAAGGCAAGCATTTGCTTGTGCATTTGTGCCGGGAATAACGTCACAGATAAAGCGGCTCCCTTTACTCCTGAGCAATCATGGCGTATGTTGTATGTTTAAGCACATTATTTCTTGGCTATTTGACAAAGATTCCCTGCTTAAAAGTTAGCTGGAAGGAACTGTTTGATTTGGAAGGGGCACGATTCAGTGCGGTGTAAACATTTGCCTGTGAAATTCCTTTCCACTGTTGCATTTTATTTCAGTGGAATTGGCAGGGGGAGTCGAAGTTGTTGTAATTCCATAGATTTTCTATTCAATAGATGCTGACCATAATTATGATTTATGAATTGGATTAACTCCCTCTTCTCTCTAAGCCACAGTGTGGTGTGATGAGGAAGAGCTAACTCCAACATGTCCTGTAACTCCTTCCTTACCTACGAAGTGCTGTGTGCATTGCTGGTGCTTGCAGTGGTGTGGACTTTGGTGTGAATATCCAGCGGATCTGGCAAAGTCTGGGGAAGATGGGGCCACGGGCAGGATTGCCCATGGGATGCACCCCCAGAGCCTGCCTGGGCAGGGCCATTGCTGCTGGGTGTAAATTAGTGAGTGCTGGGTAAGAGGGTGTGAAATACAGCTGTTAGGCTACCACGAACTGTATTTCTGCTCTGAAAAGCTCATTTATGAGCAAAGAGGAAGCACACATTACACACAAAGACCAGGATTTACTTTTAAGATTTACTGAAATCTTAACAGTCTAATCCAAGAATCATCATTATTAGCCCAGATGTATTTATTACGGAAAGAGAAAGAATACATCTATGCAGAAAACCTTTTAATAGTAATAATACTACTACTACGGTTAAAATTGTTACTCACATACTCTGTAGTTTCTACCCCTTTTCCTGGCATTATGTTCCCCTGCTTTTCTGGGTGCTACAGGGTCTCACCCTGGGGTGGCCCTGGGGGTGTCACGGCGAGTGTCAGCATCAGCGGTCCCTTGTTGGGATAGGCTGTCCATGGTGATGGCTTCTTCATCCTCACCATTTGGAGTAATTTTTATATGTTTACTAACACACTTTTGTACCTTTTCTTTTCTTCATTGGTCTGCAGCTCCATGTTGCATCCCAGTTTACTATGTTTGGTGCCCGTTATGCATGTTAGATAATATTTCAGGGTATCTGAAATGCCAAAAACAGATGTTGTTCTCTTGGTTACCCCAGAAACCAGTTTTGTCCAGCTCTAGCTCTGCATTTCTTTAACTGTCCGTGGGTGAGCTGTGTACAGGCGTGAGGTGTCCCATGCCAGCCTGTGCCCACCTCTTAACATCTGGTGTCTGTACCCCTCTATGCCACGTCCCGGGTCCCCACTTCTCAAAGCCTCTGCTATTGTAGCAGGTCTGGATTGCTCTACTCATTAGTGCATCAGTGATAAATATCTTGCTCTACCTAGAATAGCTGCTTGTTACTGCTATCTATTTAAAACTATGGTTGTACCATACAAAGATAAACAAAAGTAAAACAGATTAGCCACAGACAGCTGGTCAATTAGAAAAAACTGCTGTTACAGCTAAACCAAGTAAGAGAAAGCTGCAAGCAGGTCAGGAAAAGTTCAGGCAGAGCAGAGCTGAGGCCATGCAAACTTAGGGCCAAACGTATGGCCTGTAAGTAGTGATGGCAGTACCCTATTACAGGGCTACATGGCTGCACGATGACTGCTATTAATGATATGTAGCAATGGTGCAAACTTGCTGCCAATGGAGTCAATGCTTAGCCAAGTGGGCAACATAAGTGCATATGATAAAGAAAAAAGATATATGAAATAAGTGAACTGGTGGGATAAACCACCGCACTTAGGGGACAATGGGCTTTACCAGCATACTGTCTTTGGTGCTTGTTTTGTTAACACACAAACACGCAAGCAGCATGGCCAGCTAGGCAGTTTTCTTCTTGCCTTGTTGCATTGACTGCAGTAGAGACTTCATATCCATTTTCTTTGGCTTCCTCGAGACTAATGTGCAAACATCCCAGTAACAGGTTATATACACATTGCAAAAGGACAACCATGTAGAGGGATATATATGATTATATATATATGGTTGGACTTGACGATCTTAGAGGTCTTTTCCAACCTAAAAGATTCTATGATTCTATGATATGCCTCTACCTGCACCTGAAGGTTAATAATAAGTGACTATCCTGAGCTAGTAACATGCTGTGGATAAGAAAAGCAGGAGGTTCATGGATGCAATATTGTCCAAAAATTACAGATTGAAGACGTCTCCTCTCAAGACTCGCTTCTTAACCTCCACAATGGCCTCACTCCTAAGGCTATCATAGGATGCCAAAAAAACATGAAACACTTTTTTGCACTTTACTTATGCATAGGGTAAGATGTGAGAAAAGCTGCTGAAATACCCCAAAGCAAGTTTGTGCCAAGGAGCAGTGCCCTGGGGAAGCAACTGCTGAGTGATCCCTGAAGCAGCCATGCTGAATTTGTAGGGCTTATTGAGGATTTTGGAGCTGACCCTGGAACACAGAGCCAGTGACGTCCATGAGCCCTGCTCGTATGGCGTGGCCCCTCACTTCTCCCATTAGCTCGCTCAGTGTCTGGAGGGTGCTGCTGGGTGCAAGGCAGTCCGGTGTCGCTCAGGGGTCTACAATGAGATTTAAGTAAACACCGTGCTATGGAAGTTACCCTGATTTGTCACAGAATAATTTTCCCCAGGAATGACAGTACCTGCACTCATTTATCTTCTGAGCTTGGCCAGCCCCATTCCTGCGTCCACCAGCTCAAGACGGAGGAGCAACAAGCACAACATGGCTGAGCAAGGGTGGATGAAGCTGACCCTTTGGACCTTGTGTACTGAAGTGCTATTTAAAAAAAAAAAAATGGAAAAAAGTTCCTCTTAGTTCAGAACCATGTCTCTGGATGGAGTCACAGCTGGATTGGTTTTGTCCTCCTCAGCCGTTCCCTGCTGTACTCCTCCTTCATTTTCCCTTCTTGTTAAGACAGGAATAAGGAGCTATGGCACGTCATTTGACTTCTGTTGTCTGATCCGTGATACCGAATCAATGTGACAGAGCTCATGCAAACGGGGCAAGAAGGATGGAAGGATACTGTGGAAGAGAAATGTGATGGCAGAACCAGGCTGTTGCTTTTGGGGTGAGGCACTCTTTGGTAGGTAAAGGATGAGCAGACTCTTCAGAGCCCTGTTATATTGCCCTTTAAACACTGAGAAGGACACTTAAAACATCAGTAAATCCTGAAAAAGAATTTCTTGATATTTGTTCAATACACTTAACATTAAAAGAAACTGGCATGTCCCTGCTTTGCTTTGGAATTAAAAGATACATTTAAAAAATATTTTTCTGATGCTTTAAGAAGCAGCTTTCCCACCAGGCTTCGATTGTCCCTTCCAAGGTCTATTGTTTCTCTTGTCTAAAAAATGCAGCACCAGGTCCTTCTCCCTCCCGGGCAGGGGAGTGCAGAAGGGGAGGCTGAATTTCCATTTCTACTCTATACTGCACCGAGTGAAAAGGAGCCGAGCAGTGCATTTTTTCCTGAGCCCTCCCTGCTAACATGCTGAGATGTAAATAGAAGTTTGCAGGTCTGTTCTGAAGTGCTTTAATTTGCTGGTTAATACTTGGGAGCCCTGGATATTTGGAAGTGATGATCGTCATGCCGGACTGGTAGGTGATGGAATAAGTGGCTTCTGCAACACAGGACAGGAACCAGTCTGGGACCACACAAGTCTTGGCTCCTTTTATTCAATAAAATAAAGGAGAAACATCCAGAGCACAACATTTAATAGACAGAAGGAGGCGGTGGTACAGCCATACAATTGATTTTTCAGGCTCTCCGATGGGTGAGGACCCCATTTCTGCTCCCACAAGGGGCTGTGTTGGAGCAGAAACCTCAGTGCAGCACTCAGAGTTTAGGAAGCTACTTTTGAAAATTGGACATCTGGCATTGATGAGGCTGTTAGTGCTATTTGTGAGCTGAACACATTGCTTTTCCCAAGGGCAGTGATGCATTGTAATTCTTCGCTGTTCATTAAACAAAATATTTTCCCAGTTTAATATCATAATAGTCATAATTGTTCTGCTCATAAGGACCAAGGTTTACTAAATTCAAACGATGCAATGGATGCAAAACCCACATAAGAGTATTTTATCACTTCTGCTATAAAGACTTCCCTATAGCAAACATATTTTTATACTCTGCAAACAGCTTTAGAAGATTAACAGAAAACATCATAAAAATACTCCTTAAATTAAAGATTGCATTGACTTTAGTGGTTTACCCTTCCCTCATACTACCATTCCAGCAATAAAAACACGATGATGTTTACATGGTTTCCAAACCATAAAACACTCGTTTTTCATTATTTCTCCAATCTCATAATGTAGAGTTGTGTTTATCTATAACTCAATACATTTTAATAGAAGGCCTGACATTTAAGTGAATGCTGATAGGAAACAAGCACAGAAAATGGTTTATAAACAAATTAATGAGATTACTGTAAGAAAATTAATTGGAAATAAAAATAGGATCTATCAAAGAAACATGGAACAGGTAGTTTGTACCTGAGGTGCATTTTTCCATGAGTTCTTAAAAGCATTATCAGCATAGGGCTCCATCATTACTGAACACCAAAATTATACTGTATGTATACATGTATACATATGAATACCAATGTAACCACTAGCCTTACCTCCCTCTCCCTTTCCTCTGCCTGAATTATGCACCAGACAATTTTCCACCTACCTGGAGCTGCCACTGACTATACAAAAAGGCAGGAGGTCTGGAAAAGAAAGTTTATTGTTATGTTATTTTTCTGCTGTGGCAGCAAAGTGACCTGAAAGGGTTTAGACTATTCTGAATAGAGGTGGCCAGAAGCCACAGCAGCAAAATCAGTGCATTTTTCTAAGGTAATTTCTAAAATCCAATGCCTAGGGTGTGTGGCCACCTCCCCGCATCCCAGCCCCATCCCTTGAAGGCTGGCTGGTCTGTGGGGGCAAAGCCACCATGCTCATGTTTTGGCTTGACATCTTCTTGATGGACCTGTCCCACTGGTATAAGAAAAGTAGGAACAAATAATTACAGCAGAGAATAATTACAGCCATAGCACACTTGAATGAATCAGCGACTTCTCACATATTTCTCTTGGTGGTAGACAGGAACATGGTATAATGGATTACTTGTCACTGCTCTGGAATTTTAATATATGTATGGGAAATAGTTTGCAGGATGCTGTTCCCCATAGGAAGTGCCATATTGTTTCCAAGACACAACTTTATTCTGCTCTTCATTTGCTAGAATTAAAAATATTGATCTTCTTGGGAAGCACGAGCCCTCTAACAATGATTGCTGTCAAACACAGTGGCAATACTGGATCCATTAATATAATCGCATTATCGCAGGGGTGATATTGTATATTATTAGGCTGGAGGAGGGCAGGGAGTGGGATTAAACACATCATCCAATCAACCCTGAAGGTGTAATTCAATATAAATCATTTTTTAATCAACGGGAGGATGTGTTAAAGTCATTTGTTTGCAATGTCTGTTGGTATTGAGAAAATGCAGCCATATCAAAAAAGAGTTTATGTCTCTGGATGTATTTTTAAATTGGTTTTTTTTTTTTTTTTTTTTTATTGGCCCATAGTACTATAGGCAAATGAGATATTCTCAAATAAATATTTGTCATGTGAGACGGTTACATGTCTTTTGTAGGAGATATACCACCTCAGACGGTAGGTTGCAAATAATCCCTGGTCTCTATTCGTTATGTTTACATATCATCCCCATTTTGCCTTTATGTGATAATTCCCCCTGCAGTTAATAGCAGAATAGGCAGCTGTGCCACAGCCGTGGTCTGCTGCTGAGCACCCTGCCCCGAGCACTGCTGCTGGAGACACGCTCCAGCTTTATTTGCTGAATTTAAAGCCGTGCTCAGACCCCGTTACATTAACGGATGGCAAAGAAACTATTTCATTGTCTCCTGTGCTCTGAGGGATAGCGCCTTTAATTGCATTGCGGCAGTTTAATGCATTAAAAGTTATGATTTTAATGTAAAGGAAAGAACGGCATCTTTAGGAGGGAAGGGTGGTGTCCTTTTGTACCTGCCTTGAGTCGGCATGGGTACTGCAGAGGGAATAGCGTTGGAGAAGGAATGAGTGAATTTGTGCTATTCCTGCAGAACAAGTTTGGTTCAGTGTGGTAGCCCAGCAGCTGCTCTCTTCCCTGCCCAGTCGGCTGGTACATGGGATTGCTGCTAGCTTATAAATGTCAGAGATTTTCCCCCTTCCTGGTTAAAGCTGTGATGCCGGTGGGTTGCATGGGCAGCCTGACCTTTTCCGTGAAGGATGTGTTGATATCGGTAGGATTTCAGCAGTGCCCTGTTTAGGTATTGCTCATGGTCTGTGGTTTGTGGGAGACCCGTGAGATGTAAGAGGGACCCCAGGGGCAGGAGCTGAGACTTCCTAGCTCTGTTAAGTCTTTGTTTCCCCATCTCTTGGGGGAAAAAATTCCCCCCTGACTTCCACATCACTTGATCGAAACAATTTTTCACTTGCTCTGAGATTTCCCAGCAAGCCAGTTTGATTCAGGGAGGGTAGCTGGGTCTAGAGGGCAAAAATTGCCCTCTTCTTCTAATGTGTGGTGGGAAAACCCTGCCTAAGCACCAAAGCAGGCGGAGTGTGCAGAAATTGCACCATCTGTTAATTAGCCCTGAAAATCCTCTGGTCTTTCATGTCCTCTACGCTGCTGACTGTTGCTCGGGAGCTGGAGCAGGATCGAAGAACTGACCTCACTTCTTCTTTGCAGTTTTTGCACTCTCAAGTAATTTAAAGGGTAAAGAAAAGATCCCTTAGCTGTTACAGCTCTTAACAATTACTCATTGTATTAGCTGTACCTCCCCAAGACAGCTTGCCTAACAAATGAATCCGCTGCACTGATATTGGATTCTTTGGAAAATTACTAAAGATTTTCAATTATACATGCTTCTTTCCCTAAGTTTAAAATGATATGTGCATGCATTATAGACTTAAATTAATATTTGAGCTATTAATTGGAGATTGCACTTGGCAGCAAGTTATTTTTTGTGGTGCAATGCTCGTGTACCCAGAGATAATATGATGACTGCATTTTTAGCAGCTTATAAATAAATAAAAATAAATTAAATTCTTCAAGAACTACTCATATCAAGCTAACAAAATGAATCAGGTTGATTGAGGGACATTTGCTGTCTGACCTTGCCCTTTGCCTAGTGTCTCTCAGTGCCACCCCTCTGGACCTGGGAGGGATATCTTCCGTGCTTTCGAGGTGTCCGAGACACTAGCAGCAGTACAGCTTTTGAGTGTCCCATTGATTTTTGTGCTGTGAACAAAGGTTTGTGAACCATTCGGTGAACTTAATTCCTTTCTTGTGTTTGTGTGTTATCCAGGAGCGGCCTGCTATTTTTATGCTTTCACAAATACCTGCAAGGAGCAGTTCTGTGCCTGTATTGACTGAATAGCTGTTTTGCAAGAGGCTATTACGTGTATTTACTATTAATCAAGTGGAGACTCTACTAATTGGCAAAGCATCGTTTAAAGGTTTATCAGATAACCTGAGCTCTATAAGTGGGGAAAAAAAAATCTTTTTTCACTTGTGTATTATTTGTGGACATTTATAAGCATAGGGTAGGGTCATTGTGTGAACGGTGAATTCAGCCAGTGACCCACATAGTGTCTAAATTGTTTATTCGTAATATTGCGTGAATGATAATAAGTGCTTTAATGTGCACATTACTGTGTTTGGAAATGACCAAGAGAAGAAACAGGCTTAATTTGTCAAAACCTCATTAGTCTTTTTTTGGATCTTTGTCCATGCTGACCTCCTTGTGGTTAAGAGGTTTATTTCTACGAGCTCCTTCTGCGCAGTGGTCCAGCCCTTATCCTTTACACGTCTTGCCTGGCTGCGGAGCTGGTATTTGCTGTTTGAAGGGACCACGTTGGAAGCAGCCTGGCAAAGCTCTTCCCGTGCCTGCCTAAATTAGTTATCAGTTATGCAAGCAGGATATGTACATGAGAGGGGGAAAATATCAACTCACAGGAGTAATTTCATTAGCAAGTTAAATCATTCCCATGTGTCAGCTGTGTTTTAGGAAGACAAAAATTCTCACTAAACTGTTTTTTGTGGCTGATTGTGTCACTCATAAAGGCTGCTGAAATCAAAGGAGGCTATTTGAATCTTTCACACGGCTGCCTTTCTGTCCTGGTTCCCATGAAGCGCTCTCAAACTCATAGCATTTTTGATCCATCAGTCCTAGTAACTCTTGCAGTAGCTGATT
Organism: Nipponia nippon; assembly: GCF_047370975.1. Classification (NCBI taxonomy): domain Eukaryota; kingdom Metazoa; phylum Chordata; class Aves; order Pelecaniformes; family Threskiornithidae; genus Nipponia; species Nipponia nippon. Next base: position 29,659,675 of record NW_028262302.1, read on the forward strand.
TATAAGCTAACATAGATATCTCTGGGGCTGTCAGAAAAGCAAGTGGCTGCTTTTCCTTTTATTAATAAAATCTGTTAACGGCAGTTGTCTCCAACACCTCCACAAACAAAATCTGCTTCAGCCCCCTCGTCCACTCAGGGGAAACAGCTCATTTCTTAAATGGAAATGTGAGCAACTCTGTTTAAAGTAGTGCAGGTGGTGATACTATATGCTGCGTGCTAAACAGTTTCACTGTAGAGAAGTGTGCATATTTTGAACCTCTAAGTTTTCCCACTTTGCCTCATTTGTGGGCTAATTATTCAAGCCATTATGAAACAGGATATACCTGGAGAAATCAAAGCACCATTGCACAGAGCAAAATGAATCAAAGTTCATTTCAGAGCAGAAGTAAAACACAGGAAAACCTGCAGGCGAGACCTCTGGAAGAGCTGAGGCACGTCTACCAAACTCCTGCTCCTTCTCCCTGTTCATCTGGCCAGATGGACCTTGTGACTGTCTTGCTTAAGACAAGCAACAAGTGTTGGTTTGAATATTCCCATGTGCAATGTTCGTGTGCAGTCCTGGAGGAGGAATTGGAGATGGGCCTTTTATTGGCGGTGGAGACATAGCAGTGTCCCACAAGGGACACCGGTGCCCAATGGACGGGTAAATGTCCCTGTGTCTTAGTCCCTTCTCTGCAGAGGGGCAGCTTTTGCATGACCAAGACACTGGGCTATACACTGGGTTTGGAGAAGTCCTCATACACTGTGGTAGACTAATATCTCACTGCTACTTCTCTGTTCTCTCTCGTATTGAAAATCCTGGTTAAGCTATTGAGATGCAAAACAGTGGCAGGCAGTTGTTTTGAGGCCAACATCACTGGGCTGTCCTTGAATCCAGGTGTTTATCCACCCCATGGAGGAGCCATTAGCATCTTGTCTGTGAACCACCCTGCAAGTTCCCTTTCCCTCTCTTTTCTGCAGTTTGTATGTTTGAGGATCCTTGTGCATATGAAGATTTTAGTATAGGGGCTGCCAGGGCAGGATGGTTGGCTCTGCTAGGTCTAAACAAAAAGAACAGGTTATAAATTACTGTTTGCCATTTTTCACTTCGATCTCATATTGAAGTGGTTTGAGATTTAGAGTCCACTCAGTAGTTGAGATGTTGCCTAGTTACCATTTTTGATATCGCAGAGGAAGAATAAATAAAATGACATTTTAATATTAAATGCTGTGGATTGAGAATTGCAGATATGCTCCCTGTGTGTCAGACAGCCAAGTCAGAAATCCTCTTTTGAAAAGGCTCTGATTCTTCCTGGGAGACTTTGAAAACTGTCCTTTTGATTTTTTTTTCTTTTTTCTTTTTTTCTTTTTTACAACAGTCATTTTGTTGGCAGGGCCCATTAACCCCAAGCATGAATTCTTGTTACTGGGGCATGCTGTTATGGGCACAAAAAAGTCCAGCGCTGCAGTAGCCACCACCCCAGTTGTTGCTCACTGTTGTGGTGTCCTGGTCTGCAGTGCTAGATTTTGACCTGCCACATACTCATCATACTCATTGCAACACATTACAGAGTTCCCCACCAAGCTGCCTTAGGAGAGCAGACAGCTACTGCTGTTCAACGATGACAATTTATGGGCAATGCCTGCTTTTGAGGTGGCTCTTGGCTACTGACCCTATTTCATCCTCAGTGCCTTGCAACATAAGCATTAGGCATTCTTCTTGCTTCCTGAACCTTACGTTTGAGGAGAAGGGCACGCAGTGCTGAGAAATCTTTCATTCTGCAGCAGCTGTCTAATCAGCGAAAAGATGAACGTCTGTGTGGGCACATCGGAAATTTCTTGGGATACTGCCTGATTGTTGAAAATCTTCGTATCTTTAACAATGGGCATATTTAGTACTATCATCTGGCATGCAGGAGAGATCAGTCCCTCTCCCTCAATCAGCCCATTATGAACTCTCCTGAAAGTGCGGGAGAGGGCAGAACATGAGACATAACCGTCCTCCCTGCTACGTGTCGCGTGCCGCTTCATCTGCTAACCGTGATTTGATGGGATGGCCAAGACCTCCTCTCCACTTGTGGGTTTTGTCCTGACTTTCCTCTCTCATACCCTCCTCTATAAAGAACCCATCGATGCTGGGTTTTAACAACGTGCAAGTCATTAACAATGAACAGGAAGGGTCTGGAAATTTTTACTCTCAGAACTGTTTAGTCTTATAATTCCCATTTGGTTTTTGTCTCCTTCAGTAAAGATGTTTTTGGTGAGTTTGTTCTGGTAACGATGTGTATTCAGGCTTTCCTAGGTAAAGCCTGAAGTTTCCTTTCTTGTGTAAGAAAATGCAGCAAGAAACACAGAAAAAAGATAAAATTATGGAGTGCAGTAAGTACTTCATACCCAAGAATTATAAACTCAGGAAAGTTTCAGCTGGCATTTATATTTAAGAGAAATCTATGAAATGGTAAGAAACACATAGCTCAGGAATCTGAAGTGCCTTTCACATCATTAACATTTAGAGATACAGACACTGAAATACTTTAACTGTATGGCTGTTGCATACTGTCATCGCATCACTTAGTAACTGGCAGGAGTAAGCACTATATTAGGTGCTGAAGATAACACTAACTCATGTAAAGGCTTTCAATTGATTTTAATTCCTGCAGCAACATAAAGTGATGAGAAAGTTCCACTGCAGCCAGCAGATACCAGTGAATCTTTCCCTAAGCATTAACAGCACTATATAAATACATGTATGTACAGAGATAAATAGCTATAGACATAGATATTTTAAAAGCTTGCAGTGCATGTTTTCCAGTGACTAGAAATATCACCTAGAAGGATTTTTCTGGGTTTCTTGTTAATGAATCAGAATATTGATTGTTTTCTGGCAGAAGGAAATTTTCAGGCAGAAGTCTACATGGATCTGGAGTTGTGGCTGAAGACATGTATTCATAGTTTAAGATTAAAATTCTTCCCAGGAATGACACTGCAATAGCTTTCAAAGCAAGCAATGCACAGTATGAGTTACTCAGGTTACTAGTATTTGTTTAGAGTTAGGATGGACATTAAAACAAATGCTAATTTATCAAGCTAGAGGAAATCAGCAGTTAAGCTACGGCCAGAAACCTTTTTTCTGCCTCATGGGGGCACCATGGATCATTTCTAGTGCCTGGAAATGTCTCTTCCAACTTTGCCCATCAGCTGGTTGTCTACACCTGATTTTTTGGCAGTGGAGAGAGATGAGTGCCAATGGAGGGGAAAACCTCCCAACGGCTTTAGGAGGGAGGTGGGAGCCATACCGTGAGCTTGGCTTTTCACCAGCTGAAGTCACCCGTTGCGAAGCTCAGCCCGTCTCCCCCTGAGAAGATGTCTCCTGGCATTTCTCTTTGAGCACTCACTTTCTCTCCATTTCTAGTTCTTCCTAGTTCAGAGATAAACATTTTCTTTTGATACTCCTGAGCTGAAACCAGTAGGACAAATGTGTCCTTGTGAGGCAGGATTTCTAGCTAAATTGGCACCAGTAGCATGGGCAGAAGAACTCTGTATCTCTGCAGGAAAGTAGAGATCGACGTCCTCAGTTAGGAGCAGATAAATCAAAATAAAGTATGATTTTAAAATGGGAAAGATAATTTTGATTTAAGATGAAATGAAAATGTAAAATGATATTGCAAAGGGAAATTGATCAGTTCTTGAAATGTACGTATCTGGTAAATGTTTAAGCCAAAGGAGTTGAACAAGTTACCCAAAAAGCTATGAAGTGCAGATATATTCTGAAGCCATTTTTTACTTTGATTATTTTCTCTCTTTTTATGGAAGTACTACCTTCAAAATAGTTATATCTCATCAAGGGATGAAGATTTGCCATATTTCAATTTTAGAAACCAGACAGCATTTTTTGAGCTGTTCATTAGGGAATTTTATTTTCTTGATTTACTTTGTTGTTGCTCAAATTAACACGAGCAAACTCACCCTTCTCAGTTTTAAGCAACTAAACCCCGGTCATCTCTCTGAAGATGAGACCTTCACTCTGTAGTTGTCCCAAACATATTTTGCAATAGAATTATAAGCTACTAAAAAATAAGTTTTTACTCTAAACATTAAAAAAGATTCAGCTCAGGTGGCAAATGCTGTCTTTCCTACAATAAAAGCCTTTTTTGAAGATCTGGTTAATGGAAACCACATCATTCAAGCTTAGCTGGCTAACAATATCTGCCAGTTTATCCGGCAACTTGGGAAATTAATCCATGAAACTTAATTGGCTTTATCTATTTACATTCATAATATTCAAAGGGAAACTCCAGTTTATCTGACGGGTCACCCACGCTTCTCTTTGATGAGCCTCATCATGAATAAAAATGGCTTCAACTGAGTTTCGAAAAGAACATGTAATGCGTTGGGGATCTTGCAAGTCTCCAGGTAAGGCAACCTACATATCAAAGACTTATCTCCTAAGCTGGATTTTTCATAAATATTATGTGAAAAGAGTTGATAGTTGATTTCTTTTTCCTTCCTTCCCCCATCCTCCTTCCTCCATCCCTTGGCCATAAGAAAAAGCTATTCCCATTCTGCCTGTTCACACTTTGCCTCCAAAGCACACAGCCTGAGCTCAGAAAATCAACAAATAACCTGACTTGGTGATTCCTGTCCAAATGGCCATGCCGTCCAACTCTGAGAGTGATTATGTTTATCAGGCAAACTGTACCTGCTGTGACACCAGCCATTCACATCCTATAAGAAGATCCTCAGTGGTTTATAAGGAGAATTTAGTGCCTATTGCAAGCCAAGAAATCAATTTCCAAAGCCTCAGCAGATACCCAGGCCACGTGTCCTTCCTGGAACCTAACTCAGAATGAATTATTGCTTCAATTCCACCTGGCAAAGATGATGTTAATGCAGAAGATGAGTTAGGAGAAAATAAATAGTGACTGCAGTAAAAATGCATGTGGATGAAAGAGAATGCGCTTAAATGAAATAACGTCTTCTAGATAGCATCACATAAAATCAAGAGGCAGCTTTTAACTCAATAGGCAGGAAATTAGACATGTGATTTCCATATTATGAAGGGCAGATGCACACCTGATTCCCAGCAAGTTCTGATGAAAGTCGTCCCAAAGCCTCTTCTGGAACAGCAGTTTCTCTATCAGTTGTGCTTCATTTTGGTTACAAGGTTAAACAGCCCTCCACGCCTCTGCTAAATGAGTTTGCTTCCTCTGAAAACCACTCCCTCAGTCCCTTGATTTCTGGGGATATCCTAGCAACAGTTTTTGTGTGAGATTATATTTTCAGAGGCACCACATGCATTGCCTTGTGCCTCAAAATTAAGCTGCTGTGTGTAGTTTTGATTTAACAGCTGCAGAGGGTTTCCCAACATCTCTGATTGTGATGTATGAGGTGATGGTCCCCAATGTGCCACAGTCTCATGATGTTTTGGCAGTTCAAATGAGAAAGACATTTTTGGGTTTTATTTTGTTGCCTTTTTGTCTTTACGCCCTCCCCAGCCAAGGTAAGACGGTTCAGCTGAAGCAACATCAGCAGTGCCAGGAAGAGCTGATGGGCTGGTGGCCCCTCCGTGGTGGGCTGGCTGGTTAGCTGTGGAGGGCTGGTCCATGGTGAGCAATTCAGGGTTGTTTTTAATAGCGATGAGCACACTGAAGAATGACTGAGGAAAACAGCTGATGATCCACCATGAGCTTATGCAGGGAAAACTGGTATAACCTGATTTTATGCAATGATCAGCAACTAGTGACCATCAAACAAGTGATACCACTTGCCTGTGCCTTGCTAGAAGGAGAGAGAGGGTGAACATCACCCAACAACAGCAGTCCGTGCATGGCTGTTAGTGACTAGCCAGGTGTTTGCAGAGAGGAAGCTGGCAGATACCTTCACCAGCCACTGAAGCAATGACAAGTGGAGGCAATTTTTTTAGATTCCACTTTGGTTAAGGTAACATTGTAGAAGAGCTGATCAGAACAAATAACCTGGTGGATATGAACTGGTGAAATAAAGTAGGAGGAGAAGAAAATAGAGGTTTGTCTTTTCTTTTAAGGGCAAACTTTGAGAAATGAAGGGAAGCAGTGGAATCATCTGGAGGGAAGAGTGAAGTAGAGCTGAGGTGGGTTCAGTGTGGAGGAGACATGGAGCTTTGGAAGCCAAAGGTACAAAAACGACTTAACATTTCTGTCACAAGCAAAAGGTTTTTTTGCAGCGACTGAATAGCCGTCTTGGAAAGACTATTAGGAGTAAGTAAAGAGTTATATGGGCAGTAAAGGGAACTGATCAGCAATAAAAAACAGATATTGAGAGTCAGAACGAGACCATGACTTGAAAGGAGACCTTGCTCAACTCAGGCTCAATTAGACTTGAGAGAGAGAGAGAGACGGGATAGCCAAGTGAATCGCCAACTTTAAGTCTGGTACCAAGGACTTTCATGAATTTTCTCAAATCAGGGATGGTACAGTATAACTGGAGAATAGCCAATACAGTACTTGAGTCCTTTTATTTAGGAAAGGGAAAAAGTGATGTGGGTGGTTGTAGCCTACTTGGTCTGACCTTGGCACTCCACAAGATAGTGACATCAAGGGAAATAAAAACCAGGGTAAAACCCACTGTGATGGACGGCAAAAGGTAGATTGTGCTAGACTAACCTGTTGTCTTCCTGTAGGAAGACAACTGAAGTGATATCTCACTCGATGGGAAATGTGGGACAAATGACATTAGAGAGGAAAAGATATACTTAGAAGAGCCAGTATGGTGGTTGGTGGGGTGAAGTCACTCACTACAAATGAGAAGCAAAGAAAAGGACCGAAACAATGAACATTTTTTTATTGTATTCAAATCCTACTTTAGGCAGGATAATCCCATTCTTCCAAATATTTAAGTTTCCAAAAGGAAAAAAAAAGTTGAGCTTTGCTTTGTGTAGCCTCACATTTCCCCCACCAACTCCTTCCTACTCCTTCCATCAAATAGGCACTTGTGCTGCTCACAAATCTGTGGCCAGGAGCAGAGACTAGTGTTGGGAACCAGTGCCGTAGGTCAGGAGCAGTGTACAAACTGCAGACAAGGATGGCGCTTGTTTGGCACAGGAAGGTAGAGGTGGCATTAGGACCACACAGGCTAGCTTGGAGGAAAGCACAAGAAGCACAAAGTGGAGGACTGGAAAGTCAAGGAGACTGCAGGACCCCAAGTATCCCTGTCCCTTCACCTTTGGCTGTGAGCAGGATGGGGAACTGCAGCAAGGAGCTGGGCAAGGATTCCTGCAGCAAAGCATTGCATGAATTGACAAAACTGGGACTTTTGGCCATCTGGAGAACTTTAAAGATTGGACTCGCCTGCTTTCCCTTTGCTGCCGTGGTGCCAGTAATACTGCTCACCAGTTCTTCTCCTTGCCCTCTGTGTATCAGCCAGATGCTTATTTAGACGCTCATGTGCGCACTCTTGCTGGATCACTGCTGTAAAGAAATATGATTATTAGTAATAAGAAGGACAACCAGCTTACTGAGTTTAGAGTCAGAAACTAGGTTTTCAGCCAGGAGGATATGGGGAACAAGATCCATTAGTGTTACCCTGGTGAAACTGAGGTGACTCCAGACTGATCAGCATGTTTCCTACATGTAGAGTAACCCTATCCCAGGGCCCTGTCCCAAAAGCGCATTTGTTCCATCCTCAGCATATTTCAAACACATTGGGGACACAGTTGGTTTTGTCTAAATGACAATTCCTCTTGTTTTTTCCTAATGAAACTGGCAACGTGGCCAGTAAATCTTGACAGCACTGCTCTGTTTCACAACAGTCCCATCTCCTTGATATGATGCTGAAGTTTTATCCCTCCAATTAGCTGTACTTCATTCTGGGAGATGATTTCTAAAGGGAAACCCATCCTAATAACAGCTAAAACTTAGCCAGCTCCCCTATGCTAGGCAGAATTACCTCTCAACACACAGAGGGATAAATCAAACCCCAGATCAGAAAACTACTGAATTTCAGCATTCAAACCATTCCTAGGCAGCATTCCTCCTCCCTTTAGGGAACTGGAAAAATAGTACACCCCAGCATCCTTTTAGTACAGCTTCCCCAATGGTTATAGAATCACAGAATAATTTAAGTTGGAAAAGACGTTTAAGATCATCAAGTCCAACCATTAACCTAGCACTGCCAAGTCCACCACTAAACCATGTCCCTAAGCACCACATCTGCACATCTTTTAGATACCTCCAGGGATGGGGACTCAACCACTGCCCTGGGCAGCCTGTGCCAATGCTTGGCAACCCTTTTGGTGAAGACATTTTTCCTAATATCCAATCCAAACCTCTCCTGGTGCAGCTTGAGGCCATTTCTTCTTGTGCTATCACTTGTTACTTGGGAGAAGAGACTGACCCGCCCGGCTCCAGCCTCCTTTCAGGTAGTTGTAGAGAGCAATAAGGTCTCCCCTCAGCCTCCTCTTCTCCAGGCTGAACAACCCCAGCTCCCTCAGCAGCTCCTCACAAGGCTTGTGCTCTAGACCCTTCACCAGCTTTGTTGCCCTTCTTTGAATGTGCTCCAGCACCTCCATGTCCTTCTTGGAGTGAGGGGCCCAAAACTGAACACAGGATTCAAGGTGCGGCTTCACCAGTGCCCAGTACAGGGGCACCATCACCTCCCTGGTCCTGCTGGCCACGCTATTCCTGATATAAGCCAGGATGCCATTGGCCTTCTTGGCCACCTGGGCACACTGCTTATGTTTTAGACTAACCTCTTTTAGGGTTAATGAGGTAGTAAATTATGTGCTTTTATAGCATTGGCCCATGTCTTGGTAAGCGCTGGCCGGGTGCGTCACTGCTGGCATCCCTGGGTTGCCCTGTCAGTGCTGCGGCTGCCGGTGCTGCAGACTCTTCACAACAGGATGGCTGAGCTCTGCGGGAGTCCGATTCCTTATTCATCCCCTTCAGCCACTGCAACTGGGGGATTAGTAGCTATTTTAAGCCTAATAAGTTAAAAGGACTTGCACCAGATTTTGCAGTTACTGCTATCCCAGGGCTTGCTTGATCCCAACAAAAACAATTTCCAGTTCCCAGCAGGCTGCAGTGAGAGGAAAGGAAGGTATTGGCCCACGTGTACTGCAATAGTGAATGTTTACAGCAAGATTTGGTGCTATTGAAAAAGTCATCAGATTATTACCAAAACTTGCCACATTTTATTTCTCATCTTCCAGCAGTCTCCTTTAGGAAGTGGCATTGGTGGCACAGGCAGTGGAGAGCAAAGTCATAGTCAGGGTTCACAGGAGAGAGCTTGTGTTTGTTGCACTGTCCAACACTTTGGAGTGGTGGACGTGCCCTCACAGAAGTGCTCCCTGGGGGAACCTCTGCTCTTGCTGTCCCTCCCATAGGAATGACTTGTGTCAGCCCTCCTTAATTGCTTCAGGCAAAATCAATCAGGTTAACGAAGACCTGCTGCTTAAAGGCTGGCTGCTAGCCCAGCTTCATTTGGCTGAAGTGGGCTTGGAAGGGCTCAGGCAAGTAGCTTCTAGGGCAGCTCTGGCTGGACCATCACCTGCAGGCCAGGGATAGAGCTGCTTGCTGGCAGAGGAAGGCACGCGGTCTGGAGGAGGGTAAGCTCCCTGCGTTACGGATCAGATTTTTGGCTTGTTTGGCTGCTTTCTGTATGCTGGGGTCCTCTGTCCTCTGCTTGCTGGATGTTTTCTGCTGTGTTAAGGACTCCAGCGGGAAGCTGCAGAACAGTGTTTAATTCCTTTTCCAAAGGTGACTTGCACAAGTGCATTTTGAGGCAGAAGCACAGAGCCGGGTACAGGCAGCATCCCAAAAGAGGCAGTTGGCATCGTACTGAGACAGTTTTTGTGCTGAATCCACAAAGGACAAACAGACCAATCTACTTATGTTGTCACATTTCTGACTGAGCTGCTCTCTATTTTTGGCCTTGGTAGCCTATATAGATATGAATGTCCACCCTATTATTTTGCAAGCTCCTGTTTTTACCAGCCACCTGACCATTTACTCATTTAAATTCTAGATTGTAAAGATTATCTACAGAACAGAGATAATCACAGTGCATCTCATTTGTTGAACTCTGGCTCTAACAGTGCTGTGGTCCCTCATTAGAGTCTTTAAATGTGACTTCAGTTAAAAATTTGCAATAGTGGTTTGCCAAATTGTCTTTGCTTTCAGGCCTGCTGTGTTGTAGCTCTCTGAAATGACCTCTCCACCTGATTGTTCCTTTACCCAGGAAATCCCTTGGGAAGTAAGTAGCTTCAGGCAGTAGGTAGCAGAGGGAAATATAGCATCGCCAGGCTGGGTAAAAGATCCAGCAGGATAGGAGCATAATTTCCTAGGAGCAAGTTGAAAGCCAATCAAAGGAACTGTTTTTTCAATCAATGTGTAAAATCACTAGCCCCTGGGTATCCCAGTTAAAGGATCCTTAGATATGCCCTGTTTTCCTTTAAACCTCTAGTTCCTACCACCATGGGACAGGATTCACTGGGCTCTGGGGCAGCTATTTTTCTGAATTTGGTAGTTTATTTTATTCAGCTGTTGCTTTCTTGGAGCCCACCCAAATCTCACAAGCAGTGCAAACAGCTGCTGATGTGCAGTCAACACTGAGCATGCAGTGCTTCAAACCCTGCTTCGCTGCTGATCCCAGTTTCCCAGATTTGTCAAGCTGGTGCAATCAGTCTGAAGGATTTTAGCCCTGCAAATGCCAACAGTGATGGATGCTGGCCTCACTGACCTGCTCTCCTTAAAGACTTATCTGTGCAGCAGGTTGCTTGAGGCTGGGGATGATGTCTGAAGAGTTTCCTAAAGGAAACGGAATCTGCAAATCCTTTCCTTCCATGCCCTCTGTGCATGTGAAATGATAGATAAATGGCATACCTGAGTTTTTGCTTTAAACGTGTATAAGGAATGATGTAGCTTATGTGATTTATCTGGGTGGTGGGTTTTTTTTTTGGGGGCTAAGACAGTGACTTGTCTCAGAAACTTGGGCAATAAGCACCAGGAACCAAAGTCCTAACAAATTTTGAATTCTGTGTGCCATGAAATAAGTTAATATTTTGGCTAGGATGGGGAACTTTGGGCTGGAGTGCAGTGCTGTCTAATCAATGGTGAACTGGGTGTAGTAAGTAATGCTCAGGAGGGAAACTTTTTCTTAGTATTAGAGCTTCAAATAAATCTAGAAACAAGAGCTCTTCTCATATTTTCTCATTTTCTTTCCTAGAAATGCTTTCCCACTGAAATCTATACCCCTTAGATACAGATTTGATGAAAAAGTAATGAATGCATTTATGACTGTTCTTTCTTACCCCAAAGGAAAACAAAAAGAAAATACGATTAGAATTTCTGCCTCCTATTTTCTTGATAACATTTTTTTGTGTTTAAAGTGCTAAATGACTGGTATCACACTGAGGAAATTGATTTGTGTTTGTATTGGATTTTGATTCACTTGACTGAAAGAGTCAGTTTTAGTTAAAATGACTTTGCTAGCTGGCCACTGATCAGCTTACACCTGTGAAGGGAGAAACCTCCCACCAGGTAGCAGCGAAGCCTGTCTCTCCTCTTCCTCTGTTCTGGGTTAATACGCTTCAGGGATGATCAGAAATGGCAAATTCATAACTAGTAATTGTTTTTTCCTGAGGGCTGGAGACTGCAATGTTCAAGGGAGATAACATCAACTGGAGATGTAATGGGACTTGAATACCTAATTCCTCTGAAAAGTCCTTGCCTGTGCATGTAGGTCCAGAGTCAGTGGAAGGAGGATGATTGCTACAGGCTCTGTGCATAGTCCTTGGTGAGGAACCCATTAAAGTCCATGTGAAGATGGTGCCTGCCCCTTTAGCAGCCATTTGCCTTCACTGCTCCTCAGTTTTCCATGCTAATGTTCTCCTGACTCCGACGCTCTTCCACCTTCTGCTGTTCATGCTTCACTGCCCGCTTTGAACCTCTCCACTTGCTCACACCCACCTTCTTCTCATCCCCAGGCTTTTGCCCAAGCCCTGTTCTCTGGTCCTTTCCTCTCCCTGCTTCTTGGCCCTTTCCTTTCCTTGACTCCTCATGATCTGATACATCTCATATGAATAATTATTTCCCAGTCCCATCCATCACCATCTTTTCCCAGACACTTTCTGCAGACGGGGGAGGCAGTGATGGCGTAGCGCTCGTGATGGCGTAGCGCTCGTGATGGCGTAGCGCTCGTGATGGCGTAGCGCTCGTGATGGCGTAGCGCTCGTGATGGCGTAGCGCTCGTGATGGCGTAGCGCTCGTGATGGCGTAGCGCTCGTGATGGCGTAGCGCTCGTGATGGCGTAGCGCTCGTGATGGCGTAGCGCTCGTGATGGCGTAGCTTGTATATAACTAAAGCCATTGTTGACCTCTGCTGTGACTAGTTGGTTTGTGATGGTTCAGGTCACTTGGATGAAGAGGCATGCAAACAACTTTAGGGTTTCACTACTTGCACTGCATGCTGAATGTATAGCCAGAATGAATTGCCAACACACATTTCTGGGTGTCACTGTGTAGTATCTGCGCTCGTGGTCATTAAAACCCCGTTTGCAGCAAGAAGCTGTATGGAAAATGCTGCCTGTGCGGCCCATGTGGTCTTGAGGAGGAACTGAAAAAGTTCTCGCTTCCTTTGACTGTATTTTCTGCTGTCCCATCTCACAATACACCCAGAGGTGCATGAAAAAGATTAAAATTCTGATTACTCATATGAACAATGTGGAAAAGAACAGCTTTGGAATTAAAATTCAGAGAGAAATTGAATCCCATAACAGAGTCTGCATTTATATTCAAGATATGCTAATATGCTGTTCCATGAGGTCTTTGAATTCAATCAGGAAATCACCTAACAATAAAAGCTTAAAAATATATACAGAAGAGAAGACAAGTGAGAAAGCCAGTTGATGGCATTGATAAAGTCTCAGCACAAATCTAGACAAATGTGATTGATAGCTTATTTTTAAAAGATTTTTAGACATTAATCCAGTGCAAGCGTTTATGACTGGTTTCTTTTTGTTAGCTTTTGCTTGGTGTTGGCACAGTGAATGAACGCAGTCTCTCTCTGGTTTTTGTTTTGGTTTTCTGCCTTTTTTTTTTTTTTTTTTCTTTCCTGGTATGATCTTGAAGTTCTGAAGGAATGAGCTGGTCTAGACAAAGCAGTAGGTTTCTAATTTAGATTATTTATCGTGTAACTGAATGTAATTGCTAATAGAAAAACAAGTTGTTACTGGCTGACGTGCCTGGCTAACAAGAGCAAAGACCAATTCAAATACAACTCCAGTTCTCATGTTTAGTAACACCACTTGGCTTTTTGATAGGCATGACAGGAGCTTGTTAGTTATTTCTTACCGCAGAGCCATGCGGTATTTGGCGTGGTTACAGGAGAAAACGTTTGGAGCGCAATAGGCAGTGGCAGTGCCTGACTGCACAGAAGTCGCTGGGGCTTAGTGCCTCGTGCAACTGTCTGAGTCCAGATGTTCAAATATTTGTGGGCAATTAAGTCTGTTGATTATTGTGCATATTAAGAACTTGCGTGCATTTAAGTGTCAGGGCCTTTGTCATTAGAGAGGTCTCAATTGTTGAATGACAGCCTCTTGTATAATTTTACTGGCAGTCTTGCCTGAAGAAACTGAGTGTTAGCAGCAGAGAAAAGATGTGCATTGCAGGATACAAAGATTGCTAATTGGCTGGTCCTGTGGGAAATATCGAAGGGGTTTTTTTTTGTGGAGCTAAAGTATCTCCAGAAGATTTTTCTAAAGCAAAGAGTGTCAAGTAATTGCCTTATGCAATATGCAAAACACCTGATTGCAAACAGTTCAACCATTGTTCAGAGACCAGAGAGGTCTCGGGGTGCTGCATGCTGTCTGCAGGAAGAGGTGTGAGGGGAGGGACTGCTGGGTCACCATTAAACTGTCAGACCTTTAGCTATGGTCCGTCAGATTTAGGAGTTGTTCTTAATATGGGGGTTGAACAACTGAATTATTCAGAGGGGCTGCCCTCTGCTATAGTGTGGTGAGGGATTGCAGCTCACACTGCAGCGCTGCAGGTAGATGCAGTGAAAGTGCGTCATCTCCCAGTGTGTGACAGCGTGCCATGTTTTAGGTACCTGGAATTTTTGTAGGAAAATTGCTGTTTCCAATTCGGGAGCACAGGATCTTGTATGCTGAACTGGTGCTTTTGCGCTGCCCACAGGTACTCTGATCATGAAGCAAATGTCCCCGGGGTTTGAATGCTCCTGTGTTACACTGAGCAAAAGAAGTTTGCAGGCAGCACTTACAAAAATATAATTTCATCATATCTATTAATTCTCATACCTGCTCTTTAAACACTCTCATTTACCTTTGGCAGCTATATGACATGGCCTGGCTTTTTCTCAAGTTGCTTAGCTACTTTTCATGTGAAATCGTGGTTTGCATAAGAACTACCACACTTTTTGGCATGTTTTTCTGGCAAATCTGGAACTATGCATTCATCTTTCTGGCAGCCCAGGTAAGATAAGACTAATTTCCAACTCTCACTCATGATTAAAAATCATCCAAGTTCAATCTTCCTTAATGGCCATAATCCATTGCGCTGTGCCTTCACACTGATAAATGACTCAATAACAAGGTTTTGTGTTCATGGTCGCATTTGTGTTGCTTGTTTTTCCTGGTGCTTCCCAGTGAACCAGAAGTGTGAACACTGACAGAAAAAGCGAAAAGCTTCAGTTCTTTATTTATTACTTGCTCTAACACCTCAGAAGCATGGGAAACCTTATAATGAAAGTCTATTCCTCTGCGGTTTCTGTCCCGCTGGCTAGGCTCCTCTCCCACACATGAATGTCTCGGACTCCAGGAAGTTTTCTTGCCTCTAGAAATTTGCATGGCCCAATATTGGTTGGTTTATGTTGGCTGCCATGAAGATTAGGACAACCTGTACTGCCTAATAGAGAGGTCTGTAGTGGCAATTGGCAGTATCTAAATCCTGACAGGCCACTTATTTTTGATGACTGCTGTGTTTGTGTAAAAGGAAAAAAAGAAATTGAAGACATCCATCTGGATACTCTTAAATCCTACACTCTGTCCTATTTATAAAAGTCATTCTGAGTTTATATGGCACAGAAGGACAATAATATTTCAATATCCAAAAGTCAACCCTACCCTGACTAGTCTGCCAGTGACCCAGGGAGTTTTTGTCTGTCTAAAGTGTTTGCATTGTGGAGGAGTGCAAAGTGTGTGTGTGGTCAGCAGCCCTGGAGGCTGCTTTTGTGAATTACATTATGAGTAAAACAGCTTTAGTACTTCAGAGCTTAAAATATGTTGCTGCCAGTGCTTGCTTAGGGCATGGATGTGGAATATTGTGTGCTGCTGCAGGGGTGGGGGGAGAGAAAATAATTTATTTTCATACTTTCAGGTCAAGGAGAGACCTTGCTGCTGGTAGCATCTACCCAACTGTGAGAGTCTGCATTGTCCCCATACCCCAAAAACATGAGGTCTGGAAGTCTCTTATGTTTCATTTTGAAGTACTGATATCTCAAATTGCACGTTAATAACCCACACTGCAAATACTCATGGCTGACTTGTCAGTAGGATTATTTCATACTGTTAGACATGTTTCATTTGCCTTTTTTAAAAATTTTTGATACTTGGTTTCTGGGAAGGTATTAAAGAGCTTTTGGATCTTCTGTAATAAATAAATCCAGTCTGGCCCTCTTAATTCTTTGAATAATTGCAAAGAGATTTGAAATTCTTTATGGAATGATTGTTTCCCCAAGACTACATAGAAATTACCTAAATTTTAAGCCAATCTAATTTCTTTATCCAGGTTTAACAATTATCTTAATTCATGTACCAGACTGAGGTTTCTTCATAAAAATATGAAGTGAATTATGCATTTGAGAAACTATATGAAGTCTTGCATGTGAGTTTTGCTTTTTCCTCTCTTCCTAAGAAGACAAAGCTTGGGAAGTTTGGTAGCTTTCTTCTCCTTCCCCTACATGCAAAGCAGTATGTCATACCTGCACCCATTTCACTTAAACTGTAGGAAACGGGAAATTCTGCTGCTCGCAAAGCTACCTATTCTCGTTCTCTCTCCAGCTTGTGAAAGTGGGAGAATGATTGATGCTAGCATGACCTTAAACACAGGACTTGTAATGCTAGTACATGGAGGACTTGGATGCTAGTAACTGGAGGAGTGAGTGTGAAGAGTTGCTTTTGGCTGGTCCCAGTGTGACCATTCAGATCCAGATTTAACATGAGCCAACAGTGAGCCCTGGCAGGCAGGAGGGCCAACCGTGTCCTGGGGTGCATCAAGCACTGCATTGCCAGCCAGTTGAGGGGGGTGATTGTCCTGCTCTACTCCGCACTGGTGCGGCCTCATCTTGAGCACTGTGTGCAGTTTTGGGTGCCACAGTACAAAAAGGATATGAAGCTACTAGAGAGTGCCCAGAGGAGAGCCACAAAGATGGTGAAGGGTCTAGAGAGGAATCTATATGAGGAGCGGCTGAAGTCACTTGGTCTGTTCAGCCTGGAGAAGAGGAGACTGAGGGGAGACCTCATCATGGTCTGCAACTTCCTCACGAGGGAAGGAGAAGGGGCAGGTACTGATCTCTTCTCCCTGATGACCAATGATAGAACCCGAGGGAAGGGAAGGGAGATCTGCCAGGGGAGGTTTAGGTTGGACATTAGGAAAAGGTTCTTCACCCAGAGGGTGGTGGAGCATTGGAACAAGCTCCCCTGGGAGATAGTCATGGCACCAAACCTGACAATATTCAAGAAGCATTTGGACAACACCCTCAGATATATGGTGTGAATTTTAGGGTTGCCCTATGCAGGGACAAGAGCTGGACTCGAGGATCCTTGTGGATCCCTTCCAACTCAGGATATTCTATGATTCTATGATGTACTCATGTACATCTGAAGAAGTAAAGTATCTATTTTTTTCCTTCCATCATGACTTATATTCTATTATTCCTAAGCGTGGTTCTGCTGTGGTTAAAATCTTTGCTCAATGGTTGAGTAAAGAAAACGCTGGCACATCAAGTCTTGTCTTTAAATTTGGTGTGCTTCCTTCTGGCCCAAAGATGCTCAGAACTCCAAATTTAAGACACTTGAGAGCAAGGATGTTCTGATCTATGTGATGCTTCTTTCTATACCTCCTTCTACTTTTTCTTAAAGTCAGTGGAGTCTAGTTGTGTTTCCTCTGCACTGAACCAGGAATCTGACTCCAGGTCTCATCGTGCCTAGCTGTTTTTTGTTCCTCTATTTGTCCCAGGGCACCCACTTCTCCTATGGACATGTACTTGCTGGAACAGTGCCTGACATACACAGATTATTCTGGACATCCTCAGAGTTGCTAAATGTCATTCAAGCCTCATAGTTTGGCACGGGAGTTGGGAATTTTGATGGCCTCTGCCATAGGTGGACATGACTTTCATCTAATCATGCTGGGTGGGTATTCCTTGCTGTTGGAGATGCAGGCGAAGAGGAGGGAGAGCTATGTGTGGGTGGTGGTTTTTGGGATTCTCTGATACTTAAAACTTTTATGATTTAGGTTATTAACATAAAAAGGGCATGTGTGAAGGAGAGAGATGGGTCTCCTGTCTGTGGTATTAGAGAATGTGTCTGTGTTGGTGCATGAAGAGTGGCTCATCCTGCTGCCTCAAGGCTACAGCTCCCTGGATCAGCGGGGCCAGGAGTCTGGGAGCAGCTTTTGGATGCCTGGATCTCATCTAGATTCTAGGTTTAGTCGCCAAGGCTGTGTACATGAATAAACAAAATGGGGTCGGGGAACTTCTTTGGGCCCTGATGTGAGCAGCTGTGGTTAGAAAGGGAAAATTACTGAACAGGAGAAACTTTATCCTGAAAAATACTGGCAGAGAAATTGCCTGGGAGTCATAAGCCTGGAAACTAGGCCCTGGAACGGAAAGATCACCATCATTGGGTGTTACAGTGAAAAATAGAAACTAACAGCATCTATTCACTTCTTGAAGTGGTAGTGTCCTATGCAGTCTTATGTCTCTCTGATATAAAAAGGACTTATTTTTTTAATCTAAAATAGAGCCTTTCTGAGAACTTCCCATGCTGCATGTACTTTTTCTCTCCTAAAGAGGTTGAATTCTGCATGAACTATCTATGAGATCTTGGACCCTCACTGGGGATGTGGATCACCTTTGAACTGAGATTCTCTCTGTTATCTTGTTGATCCGCTTTTGGGATTGGTTAGGTTTGTCCTCCCACCTCTGGGATGGTTGGGTCTCCCTCTGGGATCAGTTTGTTTTCCCCTGGGGATGGTTTGGCTCCTTCTGAAATCTGATTGACTTGATACTGGTATTATCTATCTATATAAGTAATCCATCATAGGTATATATGCTATTATATTAAGTTTGCAGTAACCTGTAATAGTATATACCTACTTGTTGTTGCTTGTGATTGGTTGCTACTATTCTTAACTGCTGCCATAGTATTGATTGATACTATTATTGATTGCTGACAGTAATTTGTAATAGCTCGAGATATATGTTTGCTTTATTAATCATAGGTACACTTCCTAGTGGTGATTTTTGTGGTATTTCTTGTAGTCTGTAATAAAGTAGAGAAATTTAGATGATAGAATCATCTGTGTCCTTGTGTATTAAGGAATCCTATGAACCCACAGCTGACGATCTCTATACACCAGCAGACTGGGTAACCTTCTACATCATGGCAAGCCCTTCTCTGCAGTTGTGTATGTTGTGCTGATGCTGGTATGTCCCCTGCACAGCTTTGTGCCAGGCAGGCGGGGCTGGATGGCTCAGGGCAGTATGTGCAAGTTTTTGGGTTTTTTTTGAGATGAGAAAGTGTAAGTACATAGGCACGAGTTGTGCTTTCCCATGTAGCTGCAGGCCAGGGAGCAGCACTTAGCCAGCTTTATTTACTACTGCAGACATAGCTTGAAGCTTTAGCTGGAAAATCCTCCCACAAATGCTAGGCGAGATTCATGGGTAGATTTTATTCATGTTCAGCTGCTCTGTCGTAACTAAGTCTTTCTGTCAGTGTTTTCTGTCTACGTTAGCTAAAGCCAATGTGTTGAGCTGTACATATGGAGGCTTGCATGAAATGTAAGCACTGTGAATTGTGGTTGTCTCAACCAAATGAGTATGGCTTGTTTCCCTGCTATCTTCCCATGGTTTGTCTGTTCATCCAGGATGCACAAGATCCTGTTTCAGACCTGTATTTGAGGCAGGCTTCGAACCACAATATGCCCCTTTCCGTAGAACTAAACCCTATATGCTAGCTGTTGAAAGATGGTCTCTTTTGCTTAGTTATGTGAAGTAGAACAACTATTTACTGAGGCTGTGAAGGAGATGAGTAGTTTCTAAGCTGGGTAAAGGCAATCACCTGGGATAGGGTAATGCAGATCATGGCCCCAGACAGTGTTAAACAAAAGTCATCAGAAGAGGGATTAAGAAATAGTTGAGAAAGCTTTTACAGTTGCCTTTTGAGGACAATTTTAGAGGAAAGTGGGAAGACAGTTTGGCTCAAATGTCTTATGAACTGATCAAGTAGAAAAGGGTTTTGAACTGAGGTGGCACTATTAACTCAGGCAATTCCTCCAGCTGAATTTCTTCTGCTTTTATTGACTGTCAAAACAAAATGTTTTATTTAACCTGGAGTAAGTTGCTCTCTGCCCCTCAGTGAGTGTCATTGGTTTGACTAACAAACCAAAGAAATCAATTATTCTCGCAGCTCTGTGCAACATGCTTCACTCTCCTACCAAAATCACTTCAGAGTGTTTAAACTGTGGTGAAAATAGCATGAGGTTGTTTGCACTAAAATGTAACATATGGTAGACAAGTCAGATGAATATTGGGAAAAAGTATTATTGCTCATGTCTAACAGCTGGAGAATTGTATTATCATTATATGGTTCATTACTTCCTAAGGGATTCAAAAACTTCTCATGGCAGAGATGTCCAAAGCAAATGGCTGTCCCTTGACTGCCCAGGACCATGATGTTTAAAAGTCTAGGCAATACTAGCAGTCTTGGAGCAGATTGTGTCAATCGTTGTGTAGTCTTCTTGCATAAATTCAGCATCAGGATGGTTGTTTTGAGAGGTGTTCACATAATGAAGCATAGTGTTGGGAGAAGAGCTGATAAAGATGGAACCCTGGGTATAAGATAAGGGGGGAAAGAAAAACCAAAACACCCCCCCCCCCCATACTTTCAGGTAGAAGCCCAAAAGGAAGGTGAAGGCTTCTCCCACCCAGTGTGGCTTTGTGTATGCTTACCTGCCCTATAGGTGTGTCACATCCCACCTGGGGAGGAGCGGGGAGGAGTGACAAAGATTCGCAAATCCTCTCGGTGTGGATTAAGGTGGGCCAACACTCAAGGTCCGTACACAAACACCAGCTTTAATGGAAAGCTTCTATAGAGACAAATATTGAGTACAAATATTTGATATCCACCAACCCTCTCACAGTTATATTCACCCCAGCAATGTGGTTTTACAGAAAATCAAGGTAGGCTATGCAGTACTTGACTTCAATTTAACAAGTTTAACAACTGAATCACCTTAGGAAAAGTGAAACAAAAAAAGAGAGAGAAAATCACCAGTCCTGGATCCAGCGTTGGTCCTGCCAACAAGGGTATTCGGTGAGGGAAGAAGATTCTTAGAGATGTTAATTCTGCACAGGGTGCTCAGTGAGAATAATTCCACAAATCACGCACACACGAGCATGAGGACGAACATGAACACGAGTACCGGTACTCACACGAGCACACAACACACACAAACTACAGCACATTTATCAGGCTACATGATTAGCATAAACCCACCTAAATTTACACTTATTGGTTAGTGATTAACATTTCGTACACTACTGGTTTACTGTATTTAAATTAGTCTCGCTTGCTATGTAAATTAGCATGTATGCTCCTTTCAGGTGTGGGGGGGGGCAAGTCTTTTCGGTCCTGAATTGAGTCGGTGGTCGTGATCTCCTCTTGCCACATTTACCTTTCACCTACTTTCTGCAGTTTTATCTTCTCTGGCCACTGTCCGGTCTTTGGTGCCAAGATGTTCACTTTTGTTGGCTTGTTAGCTCTTCTTCAAGGTCAGAGCTGTTAGTTTTCCACAGTTTGTTATCTTTTAGCTCCCTCCCAAATTCCTTTCCCAAGGCACAAGTGGTTAGTAGTTTTGCTAATTGGAAAATTACATCAGTGACCAGTCAAAACCAAGAGGAGTGATACCAGGACTGTCTCCCAGGCAATAGGTGTGTGGGGGGAATAAGACGCTTCACAGACCACGGGGAATGGGGCCGAGGCAAGGCCGCCCTGTCTCCACAGGACTCCCTCCCTCACCCTCACTCCAGGGTACTGCCCAGTCCTGGGTCCTAGTGACTGTCGCTCTGCATTGTGGTTTTAGCACCAGGCTGTTTGAGACATCTTGTTTTACATTAGTGGTTCTCTACAAGGTGATGTATTTGTTTGCAGGGAGATGATGGCTTTCAGAGAATCCTGCCTCTTAGCCCCATGGTATTCAAGCTGCAGAAGCTCAAGTATGTTGATCTGTGGTGGAAAATGTTAGTTGAGCTCCATCTCCAGGTTAGCCACATCTTGCTGAAAAGGAGAAACATCTTGGGACAGAAAATAGATGATGGCTATGTAGCCCTTGGCATACAGGTTCCTGGTTTGGGGATCCCAAATTGATAACAGGCAGGAATGCAGTGCTAGGAGATCTTGTTATCAAGCGTTAGATAACTGGATTTATAAAAGCAGTGTTTTTTCAGCTTGGTGCAGACGACCTTTGGGGAGGGAAGGTAGTTCTTGTTCACAGGGATGAAAATTATAAATGCTTGTGGTGCAAGTGGATGCCAAAAATGCTAGGGGGACTGGAAACTAGCCTTGGAGGTGAAGTATAAACTGTCAAACTGGACTGTGGAGATCTGGATTGCAATATTACCATCTTTTGAAGTGTTCCCATTGTATCCAGGGTTGTGCATTGGATGTGGTTCAAGATATATCAAAGATACCCTTTGTCATAACGACCAGAATGCTTTCAAATTTGGTACCTTGTGGTTATTGCGTGTACAAAAAGGCCACTCTTTCAAAAAGAGAAGCAGCTAAAAGGGCAAAATGCTTGTGGGTGGAATGGATTTTTTTCAGAGATGCCATGGTAGAGATACACAGCAAATATATACCATGTACTGAAAAGGACTTTAGGAGTCTAGAAGTTTGCTTTCTAGGCTTCCTTTATAGTGAGTAGAAGGAGAGACACAAAAGGGAAAACTTGTCCAACTTCATAGAGAAAGAAATTGTCTTTAAGAAACACAAGTATCAACACTTCGCAAAAACCACAAAGCATTTTTGGAAATGGTAAACCTGCTTAAAGTTGAGCTAATGCTTATGATGTCAAATCAATTTGGGGGGATGGTGATGATGAGAGGGGGAGGGATAATGCTGTAATAGAAAATCCAGCGTAATTTTCTGTATCACTTTCACATGATGAAGCTTTGACAATTTCTTGTATTGGATCCTTTCTCTATGAAGGGAAAATGGTATTAAAATCTGATGTCAATAAAAATGTTTAGAGGGAAATGATAAAATGAATTGTCAGGCCCCGGTACCTACTGTCTACTCAAACCCCACAAAACCTTGAATATTAAATAAGCCAGTCATTACAGTAGTGGATAATTCTTCATTTTGATTAGTATCAGAGGAATTAATTTAAAGAGAGTTCAGGGAACTGAGACATTGCAGACCACTAAGTCTTGCTTCTAAGTCTAACCAGTTGCAAGTAAGACATTATTGATTGATAAATATGGTATGACAAAGAAGAAAGTAATACCTCCTGAGAGAAGTAAATAATAATCTTGTGTAAAGGCAATCCACTATCAGAAGGGAAGCAGGGTGACTAAACTGAGATCTTGAGTCCTCTCCCCAGTGACTCTACAAGGAGCCTTATGTTAGTGAACCATGTGTCTCTCCTGTTTGTTCTCCTCCATTCCTGTGTTGGTATCCAGAGAGAGGAAAGGGGCTGTTGATATCAGTCACCCATGCAATTGTATTTGCAGTGGTTGAATTTCAGGGCAGATCTGGTATCTTTGAAACTGTTCTACTAGAAGCATTCATCTTAGAAAACCGTTAGGTAATGCATTAGAAAACAATAAGGAGATCTGTATTGAAGTTGAGTATGTTGTTGGTCTGCAATTCTAATCAATTAGTCATTTTTGAATTTAATTTTGTTGTGGGAACTGAATTGTTCCCCAATCAACAGCATGGTGCTCCAGGATTATTTTAATGTGTTTTTCCCAGAATGAGGATGCACCAATAATTCATACTCTGCAGGTATGGCTGCAACACCTGATGAGGTGCTAACTGCAATCAGGTGAAAACACCAAGGATTAGATGCTTAACAAACTGCCTAATCAAAACCCCATTATA
Organism: Nipponia nippon; assembly: GCF_047370975.1. Taxonomy (NCBI): domain Eukaryota; kingdom Metazoa; phylum Chordata; class Aves; order Pelecaniformes; family Threskiornithidae; genus Nipponia; species Nipponia nippon. Next base: position 29,683,029 of record NW_028262302.1, read on the forward strand.
CTCTCAGAATTAATGAGATACTGAGTGCTTCAATTAATACTGGGCATTTTGTAGAAAACTTATGTGTTTTATTAATTTAGTAACAATTCTTAGCAATGACTAGTGGTAGAAGTTGCAACGGAAGTGCTGGGGTGCTCAGAACTTGTTCAGAAGTGGATTTAGGCATAGCTAGAATCTGGATGTTTCACTAAACATCTATGATGCATTATTCCCCCACATCTACAATTAGTTATATTTTAAAAGATGAAAGCGTTGGTATTCGACTTGTAAGTTTGATCTTTCAAATGAATACTTCCATGCACACTGAGAATATATATTAATCTGAGCACTGAGTTTACTTAAGCAGAAAGTATTTATGTAAACACTTTTGTATGTTCAAGACACTCACACTCAAATACCTATTTGCATAGCTAAATGGAGGAGTTAGAGCTTAGAGATACTGCAAATGTTTTTGTATCTGCATTCAACAGATGAATTCTTTTCCATTTCTAAAAAAGAAATGGTCTATCTCAAGTAGTGTAAACAAATCTGCTGTATATTTTTCTTTTTACAGAAATAATCAAGACTTACTTTGGAAAACTCTTTATTACATTTGAGCCAGTACCCAAGCTGATATTCAAAGATATTTCCATTTCAAGTAGATATTTTTGGTTGCTAGTAGTTTTATGATCTTAACTTTCATGCTGCAATCTGGCATGTGTGGATATATGTATATTTATCTTGGTGCAGGAACATTTGCTTAGAATGCAGTTTGGCATTTTGGAGAACAAATCATGATACCTCACTCTGTATAGGGTGCCAGCATCAAGATTTGCACATTACCCAAAACCTAGCACCTGGGTTTTCAGAGGACTTCAGGTGCTTCTTGTGCACACTCAAACTTCCATTACAGAAATCAATTGCCAGTTGTCCAACTGCCTTTGTGGGTCCTCATCTGGCCTTCAAAGACAGCGATGCTTTGCTAGTTAAGGACAATTTGCAAATTCGGACTTCTCAGTAGGTAAAAAACAGTCCATTGACTCCAGCTCCATGTAATCTGAAGAAACACTGAATTTATGGAATCATAGAATAGTTGGGTTGGAAGGGACCTTTAAAAGCCATCTTGTTCAACCCCCTGCAATGGGCAGGGACATCTACAACTGGATCAGGTTGCTCAGAGCCCTGTCCAACCTGACCTTGAATGTTTCCAGGGATGGGGTACCTACCACATCTCCGGTCAACCTGCTCCAGTGTTTCACCACCCTCATTGTAAAAAATATCTTCCATATATCTAGCCTGAATCTGCTGTCTTTTAGTTTAAAACCATTACTGCTTGTCCTATTGCAACAGGCCCTGCTAATTTCTGAAGCCTTTGACAGATGTAGTCTGAGGCTTACCTACTGAAGCCAGAAAGCCCCTTTATTTGAAAAGAAACTTTCTTTTTCTCTTCCTCTAATCTGTGCTGGAAACAGCAGTTTACAGTGAAAGCAGAGCTGGAAAGAAAACTGAGCCATTTGTCTGCACCTAAATATGGTGGTTTAGAAGCCTAGGTGCAATGAACTTTTGTGCTGAATCTTTATTTGGAAGAGATGTCTAAATATAGTCCAGTGTGCTGGTTTTGGCTGGGATAGAGTTAATTTTCTTCATAGTAGCCAGTATGGGGCTATGTTTTGGATTTGTCCTGGAAACAGTGTTGATAACACAGGGATGGTTTAGTTGCTGCTGAGCAGCGCTTACACAGAGTCAAGGCCTTTTCTGCCTCTCACCCACCCCACCAGCAAGGAGGCTGGGGGTGCACAAAAGTTGGGACGTGACACAGCTGGGACAGCTGACCCCAACTGACCAAAGGGATATCCCAGACCATATGATGTCATGCTCAGCATATAAAGCTGGGGGAAGAAGGAGGAAGGGGGGGATGTTGGGAGTGACGGCGTTTGTCTTCCCGAGTAACCACTACACGTGATGGAGCCCTGCTTTCCTGGGGATGGATGAGCACCTGCCTGCTGATGGGAAGGAGTGAATGAATGCCTTGTTTTGCTCTGTTTGTATGCCTGGCTTTTGCTTTACCTATTAAACTGTCTTTATCTCAACCCATGAGTTTTCTCACTCTTACTCTTCTGATTCTCTCGCCCATCCCAGTAGGGAAAAGTAAGTGAGTGGCTGGGTGGTGCTTAGTTACTGGCTGGGATTAAACCATGACATACAGTATTAGCAATCTAAGACTGAGTGAAAGACAGTTTCTTCTAGGTTGTTTTTTAGTTTCTTGATCGACATAAGCCTCTTCCTACTGAAAATGCCCTCTCAGGTTTAGAGCTGTGCATCTGGTTTTTAAGCAGCCAGCCGTCTCCAGTTAGCAAGAAGGGAATTTGGGTATTTGGCCTGGTATCTGATTTCTGTACCAGGAACTACTTCCTTTTGATTAGATGCTACTTCAAGTAAAGTCAAAGTGCCACTATAGGCCTAATATTTCTTTCTGAAATTAATCTCTCCATCCAAAGAATAAACTGTACATTTGTTTGTTCTTTACCACTCTTTTAGAAAAATATATGTTGGGTGACAAATATGTGATTCCATATAGACATGACTGATGAACTGTTGAATGTATGCAGGTTTTTGGTTTATTTAAAAATGAAAATAGTCCTATCTTAAAGGTTGTCCAGGAAAGAGTAGGCCCAAAATGAAATCAGGTATAATCACTAGAATACTTCTGGGGCATGAACATAAAAGCCATCCCGACACTGGCAGTACCACTTGTGAAAATTATAAATCTAGTTTTAGATGTCAACTTTGAAAGCTATTTATTATTTTTTACAAAGTCATGATGTTGATTCATTCTTATAAAAGCTGCAATTTTAATAGCACTATTCAAAACTTTTGGTTTGTGGATGGCTTTTGCCATCTTTTGAGGAACAAGCGAATTCTGGTGTATTGCTGGGAGAACAATTGCCACTCTGGTATTTTTGTCAGTTTTGAAAATCAGAATTGTGTATTGGGCAATTCCTCATTGGGAAGATCAGACTGGATTTTTTTTTTTGTACCCTTTGGCTTGAGTTTAGGTGATTCTGTAGGAATTAAAGCTCACACAAGAACCATGCTGTAAAGTCAGGCTTGTCCTCCAGCCCGAGCAGTCCCCTCATATTGAAATTCATCCTTCAAAAGAGGCATTGGTTTGACTGATGTTATGCTTCAGTGCTTAGTTGCGATGACTCAATTTTTTTGAAAGGTCATTGAAAAATTGGCAGAAAAGGGTGAAAAGATCCACAGAATGGCCTTGGACCTGTGGAAAATGCATTATAGTAAGAGACCGCAGGAAGACAATCTGTGCAGTCCATCAAAAAAGGAGATTAAGGTGACTTGATCTAAGCAACTTCCTGGTGAGGATATATTGGCTCCTAAAGTTGTATTTAAGAAGGGAGAGAAAGAACCAATAGGTGGGAGCTGAAGCAATAAAAAATCAAACACTAATTAGGCCCAATTTTTTTATAGGCTAATGTGGTTAACTGCTAGATTAAGTGTTGGCTTCTACTGATATCTTCCTAGTGCTACTGAAAAATCTGTTTTTAAAGTATACTTTATCCAGAACATAATTATTCTTCAGTCATGTATAATCTGTTAGGCTCTATGTAACATCAGCTGGATAAAATACAATATACAGGATTTTGTTAGAGGACTTGGTGGTCATTTGTGCCAGTAGAAGTCTGCAATTTATTAAAGGAATTACACTTACGTTGGGTCAGACCTAAGATCTAAACCTCTCTCCCCCAGGCAAGCTGAGGGACACACGAAAGCCATTAGAAGTGGAGAAATAAAATAATTTTATATATTATGGTGTGTGTGGGTTATTTTCAACTGACCTGTTGGACCAGTACTGGGTGGCAAAGGTATGAAGTTTAGCTGTCATGTAATTTCTAGGCGAGTGAGACACTGGAAACATATTTGATCCATGAAATGCTGAAATACAAAACCTGACAAGTTCCCTCTCTGTGTTCTGGCCTTAGGAAATAGACTCACTTTGGAAGAGGGCTTTAAATTCTCTTGAACTGCTTTTAAGGAGACAGAGGCATAAAGCAAGTTAACATCTTTTGCTTTTACCAGTATGCTGCAGCTTTTGGAGTCTGTCCTATAGCCTCCAAGTCCTCGAAGCTGACGGACTGCCTTTGCACTTGTGTATTTCATTGAATATGCTCTTAGCACACAGCAAAAAACATGACAAGATGTTATTAAGAATCTGATGTGCTCTTTGTTGGAACTGTTTCTTGGAAAATATTGTTTCCTCAGATTCAAAGCTTTTAGAGAAACCTTCCAACTTCAATGAAATTTTACTACAACTGAAAAGAAAGAGGGGACTTTTGCTTCCTTACACTTGATATCAAGTTATATAAAACACCTTAGGAAAAATTAGTATGAGGGTGGTGTAGTTTAACACCAGCTGGTAACTAAGCACCACCCAGCTGCTCACTCACTTTCAGCTGGTGGGATGGGGGAGAGAATCAAGAGAGTAAGAGTGAGAAAACTCATGGGTTGAGATAGTTTAATAGGTAAAGCAAAAACCGTGTGCACAAGCAAAGCAAACCAAGGAATTCCCATTGGCAGGCAGGTGTTCAGCCATCTCCAGCAAAGCAGGGCTCCATCATGTGTAATGGTGACTTGGGAAGACAAATGTCATCACTCTGAATGTGTGTCCCCCCCCTTCCTTCTTCCCCCAGCTTTATATGCTGAGCATGACATCATATGGTATGGGATATCCTGTTCGTCAGCTGTCCTGGCTCTGTCCCCTCCCAGCTTCTTGTGCCCCCCAGCCTCCTCGCTGGTGGGGTGAGAAGCAGAAAAGGCCTTGCCTCTGTGCAAGCGCTGCTCAAAAGTAATGAAACCATCCCTGTGGTATGAACACTGTTTCTAGCACAAATCCAAACCATAGTCCCACACCAGCTAATATGAAGAAAATGAACCCTACCCCAGTCAAAACCAGCACAGAGGGGAAAAAGCTGAAGTTTTCTATGTCACATTACCCCACATTGTTCAACAAGCTTATTTTGTGGGAATGTTCAGCGTGATGTATACTCTTGCCTGTGATGGTGATCATAGAATTGTCAAGGTTGGAAAAGACCCTTAAGATCATTGAGTCCAACTGTCAACCTATCACTGCCAAGTCCATCTATACCATGTCCTTGAGCACCACATCTATCCATTCTTTAAATACCTCCAGGGATGGAGACTCAACCACTTCCCTGGGCAGCCTGTGCCAATGCTTGACCACCCTCTTGGTGAAGAAGTTTTTCCTAATATCCAACCTAAACCTGCCCTGGCACAGCTTGAGGCTGTTTCCTCTTGTTCTATCACTTGTTACTTGGGAGAAGAGGCCGGCCGACCCCCACCTTGCTACAACCTCCTTTCAGGTAGCTGTAGAGAGCAATAAGGTCTCCCCTCAGCCTCCTCTTCTCCAGGCTAAACAACCCCAGCTCCCTCAGCCGCTCCTCATAAGACTTGTGCTCTAGACCCTTCCCTAGCCTTCCTGCCCTTCTCTGGCCACGCTCCAGCACCTCCATGTCCTTCTTGGAGTGAGTGGCCCAAAACTGAACACAGTACTCGAGGTGCAGCCTCACCAGTGCCCAGTACAGGGGCACTATCACCTCCCTGGTCCTGCTGGCCATGCTATTCTTGAGACAGGCCAGGATGCCATTGGCCCTCTTGGCCACCTGGGCACACTGCTGGCTCATGTTCAGGTGGCTGTCAACCAATGCCCCCAGGTCCTTTTCCACCAGGCAGCTCTCCAGCCACTCCTTCCCCAGCCCGTAGCATTGCATGGGGTTGTTGTGACCCAAGTGCAGGACCTGGCACTGAGCCTTGTTGAATCTCATGCAGTTGGCCCCAGCCCATTGGTCCAGCCTGTCCAGGTTGCTCTGTAGGGCCTTCCTACCCTCCAGCAGATCAACACTCCCACCCACCTTGGTGTCATCTGCAAACTTACTGAGGGTGCCCTCGATCCCCTCATCCAGATCTTCAATGAAGATATTAAACAGGACTGGCCCCAGTACTGAGCCCTGGGGAGCACCACTCATGACCAGCCGCCAACTGGATTTGGCTCCATTCACCACCACTCTCTGGGCTCGGCCGTCCAGCCAGTTTTTTTACCCAGCATAGAGTGTACCCATCCAAGCCGTGAGCAGCCAGCTTCTCCAGGAGAATGCTGTGGGAGACTGTGTCAAAGGCCTTACTAAAGCCCAGGTAGACAACATCCACAGCCTTCCCCTCATCCACTAAGCAGGTCACCTTGTCACAGAAGGAGACCAGGTTAGTGAAACAGGATCTCCCTTTCATAAACCCATGCTGGCTGGGCCAGATCCCCTGGTTGTCCTGCACTTGCTGCATAATGGCACTCAAGATGACCTGCTCCATGATCTTCCCCGGCACCGAGGTCAGGCTGACAGGCCTGTAGTTCCCGGGATCCTCCTTCCGACCCTTCTTGTAGAGGGGCATCACGTTTGCTAGCTTCCAGTCATCTGGGACCTCCCCGGTTGACCAGGACTGCTGATAAATAATGGATAGTGGCTTGGCCAGCTCCTCTGTCAGCTCCCTCATTATCATCGGGTGGATCGCATCTGGGCCCATGGACTTGTGCGCATCCAGGTGGAGAAGCAGGTCAGTGACTGCCACCTCTTCGACAACTGGGACTTTACTGTGTCCTATCTCCATCTCCCAGCTCAGGGGCCTGAAAAACCTGAGGATGACTAGTTTGACTATTAAAGGCTGAGGCAAAGAAGGCATTAAGTACCTCTGCCTTCTCCTCATCCTTCGTGGCCAGGTTACCTTCTGCATCCAACAAAGGAGGGAGATTCTCCCTGGCCCCCCTTTTGTCACTAACATATTTATAAAAACTTTTTTTGTTGTCTTTAATGGTGGTGGCCAGTTTTAAGTTCCAGCTGCGCCTTCGCCTTTCTGATCTCCTCCCTGCATATCCTCACAACATCCTTGTAGTCCCCCTGAGTCGCCCGCCCCTTCTTCCAAAGGCAGTAGGCTTGCCTTTTTTTCCTGAGTTCCAGCCAAAGCTCTCCGTCCAGCCAGGCCAGTCTTCTCCCCCCGCCTGCTCACCTTGCCGCACATGGGGATGGCCTGCTCCTGCACCTTTAAGATTTCCTCTTTGAATAACATCCGGCCTTCCTGGACTCCTTTGCCCTTCAGGACTGCTTCCCAAGGGACTCTGTTAACCATGGAAACATGCTTGCTTTGCCTTAGGTAGGACCACAGGTCTACAGTGGAGTTTGGGAGATCTTTACTCTCACGTTAAGCCCATTGCCAATAACAAAGTATTTCACAGGTAGCAAGGAGTTTGGAGAAAGTGATTAATTTCCTATAATTCTGACAGAGGATCATCACTTTTGGATTCACAGAATATAGACCCAGATATCATCTAATCCGAACTCTGTAGATGACAGGTTTAAAGACCTTTCTCTGTATTAACTGCAATAAAATCAACTCTATCTTCATCGCACCTCATGTCCTCAATCTTCCCTTAGTTAATAGGCTTTTGGCTCCTGTCTCTAAAGCAAGTTTTCCTAATTTTCATAATCCTGTACTCATCCTTGTCACTCTCTTATCTCTTTGCTTTTTCAGTATCTTCCTGGTGTTTCAGCCCTAAGAGTTACAGCTGTGCCCGCTGCAGGGGGTAGCTGGTTTCTCTGTTCCTGCCCTCCATGTCTTTCACCAGCACTCTCCTCCTAGACCCTGTGTCATCCTAGGAGGTCATGACTAGTGGGCTGAGAGGACTTGAGTCTTCATGTGGATACAGGTTGTCTTTTTACAGTGTCATCCTGGCTCCTGACAGTAGGAGCCATGTTCCTTGTTCATTTTTACATGACTCTGTGAAGAGCTGTGATGTTACCTCCATCCCTTATTACCAGGCAAACCAGGCTGGCATGAAGCTGTACACCTGCCCAGCGAGGCAGAGATATGGGAAATGCCTAAGCTCTCCATGGAAGTCCTGTGACTGCTTCTGAGCATCAATGCGGCGGCAGCTTGCCTCTGGCCATCTCACACTTCTCATTCCTTTGGGACCTGCTGAGAACCAACATGAGCAGGTCCAGAGGGCTGCTGTGATAGCAAAGTACGTGCCCAACAAAAGAGCACTTAGTAGGGGACCTTTGTCTTCTTACTTTCTGTGTTTAGGTGCTTCAGGGGTGATACTACCACCTCGGGGTTACTCCTGCTCCCCACCACTGTTGCTAGAAGGACTTGGCAAAGGCTTGCTTGGTGCTCTCAGCCTGTGTTGGCAGAGGTTGTTGTCCACCTCCTGCAGCAAAGAAACCTGCAGAGCCGCACAAAACAATTGTGAATCAATATGACTTTAGGAATAATGTAATTGTAGGATTAGAGGTTAGAGCCTGCACTGCTGGGGAATAGGTAATATTTGAAGGCTCATTACCCTGCCATTTTAGAAAGGAAAGACTTCGATACAGTGAGGAAAGTTATTCCCAAACACCTCCTCTATTCCCTCTATTTCTGTTATTTTCTCTTCAGTCCTGGTGTGCTGTGTTTCAGTGTTGTTTGTTTTTTGGTAACTGAAATTTTGACACCAGCAATTTTATTTGTCTGTATCAAGCTACATTTTGCATTTGTGGAAAACACAGGGCAAATCTGTCTGTGTGTTTATCAGGTGCAACCAAACAGATTTTGTAAAGGATCTGGAACTTGTGTCCCGTGAGCTTCTTCATTAATCTGCTCACCAACAATAAACATCTCTGTGTCATGGAGCTGGTCAGGTGTAAACTAGTAGTAGAAATTCAAGTACCTTTGGCAGGGTAGCTCCACAGAGAGTCGTACAGTACAGCAGAAGGCATTAAAATGCTAGTTTATTCCAGATGAAGATATGTGCTGTTAGCTATGGCCTCTGCTTAACTGCAGGCATCATTACATGGTGTTCTTTGCATTTATTTCTGAGTGGGCCATATACTTTGCTTTTGGAGAATGAAAGCATGGAGTCAAAGATGTTAAAGCAGAGCATGAGAAGATATTGGAGAAGAAAAACTCTTGATAGATGGGGAAAAAATGACAACTGCAGATAAATCTTTCATTAAAATGAAACAATCTGTGCAACCCTTTTTTTTTTTTTTTTTTTGCTAGATCTTTTTCCAGCCTGGCTTAACTTGCAGTTCTCATAAAACTGGAGATGGGCAATTTGGTTTATTGGTGATTCAAATACTAGCAGAATAGGGCTGTGTTTGCCAGTCCACAAACTTCACAGACATCAGGCTGTTCCCAGCAATACCAGTCTGCTGTATTATTTCTGCTGGAGAGTCACTTTATGAAAAAGTAGCAGCTGCTCACTGAAAATAAATATCTTCTCTTGACACTGTAAGCAAAAAGCTGCCTTTTAATCATTAAACGCTTCATACTGTTAACAAAGTACTATGTCTTACTGACAGAAGTGTTATATTATCAGTCACTCTATTGCCTCCAGTGTTGAAGTCTTCTCCCTTGTACTTGTTTTCCATGCATGTGAGACCTTTGACTTCAATAATGATATCTTTTAAGCAATTAAAATAGAATTAGAGCCTACTAATACTATATCCTAATGCACTACAGCATCATTACCTCATTGTGGAGCATGCCCTCAATTCACTTTCCTATAAATCCTCTTGCTGGCAAAAAAATGTCTTTGCATTGAGACCCCTGAATGATTAATTCACTATCTAAGAAGGAATGTGCAAACTGTAGAGGTTCTACCTAGAGGAGTTTATTAATACAGGTAGCAAAAACTTCTTGGTGAAATCCATGGAGAATATACTGTATGGGTGGGTTTTTTTTAATTCACTGTTAGTACCCCGCCACGGCATCATGAGAACATATCTTGAGTTAAGGACCTTGCATGAAGCTAAGGTTCTCCTAAAATCATGTGAAAACCCAAGAGTATGCCTCACTTATATAAATGGTGGCACCTTGTGGGGCTGATGTTGGGGACTCTGTCTCTGCAGAGGGGTGAGGGTGGGGCACGAAACCAGGTTTGGTTGTGTCGGCTTCATCCACTGAAAAGCTTGTAGCTCTTCTCTGACACTGATGTTGCACATACCTTATCTCCCTAATTTGCTCTTGGAATCCCTATGCTTTGATCATCCTGTAGGCACGCATGCTGCTTTACTGTTGCGGCATTTTTTTGAGGTGTGATTCAATCCTGGGCACTAGGACCACCAAGACAACATGAGCACCAAGCTCCACCTTGTCCCCCCAGTCCCCTGACACTACCCCAGCACGTTTGGACTATTGCAGGGCTCCCCATGTTTGCATCTTGCAACTTTCTCTCATGCTCTTAAAACCCCATGGTGGTGGCCTGCAATACAGCCCTTTAACACTAGGCATTGCAATGAAATAATTGCACAAGTATTGTAACTCCGTTCACCGTGGGGGTGCTACATGGGATCCAGGTAAGAGCTGTGCATTGCTCCAGAGAGGGCCAGCTTTGAGCTGCGCTGATGTGAATCACTACAACATTTAGCGTGGCACCAGGGATTGCTTCCAAGGGCAGATGCCTTTAGCAATGTAGGCACAACCGTTGTTAGACTGCTCTGGATTATAAACCTTTATTTTTGCTATTGCAACTGGAAACTGTGTGATGCATCATGCTAGGTTATATCATCTTCTGCTCTGCAAAAGGCAATTATGGATACAGCCTCTTGTCCTTGCAGCTGAATAAGCTAGGTTTTCTAATAGTTCTAGGCAAATGAAAGAAACAGCTTTTTTAAATGGAAAATGTCTCAAGAAATATGTGCCCTGCATGTGCGCAGAGCTGCAGTAACGCACTTGTTAGCCTAAAGCTTTCTACAGGGATTTAGCAGATAGCAAACCATTCTCCGTTACAGCTGTGTCAAACTGTCAGAAAAAGCTGATTTGTTGAAACTGAAACTTCATGAAGAGATGCCCTTTTTTGGGGGGGGGGAAGAGGGGAGTTAGTGGGAAAAATTTCTTGGCTCAGAAGTGCAGTTTTTCAGCAGATTAATAGCTTTAATGAGGCAGTTCAGTAAAGTGAGATTCAAGTTTGGTACTGTTGGATACCACGGCCAGAACTTCATCTGCTCCCGTTGCACTGCCATGCAAGTCCTGCTACGCTTTCTCAGTGCATGCTGAATTATCTTCAGGTTATGATGTATTAATGGAAACCATTTTCTAGTTGTTTATTTGTTGGCTCTCATGACAACTTTTCCATTATTTTCCTTAGGGTTGGCAGAAGACATCTTAGCCTGCAGCATCTTAGACCTGTGCTTTCCACTGCTGTGTGTAGACACATGAGCACTATTCCAGTCCCTTGAACTGTGCTGATGTATTGAGACATGTTAAAAATGTACAGTAATGTCTTGTGAATGGTTTGTAATTCTGCTAAGTGACTGAAATATCAGGAAGGCTTCATCAGGAGCAAATATGGGTTGTTTATCCTGCATGGTATCAAGTAAAACATGGTGTTGGCAGCTTGATTTGCTACCTGTGGATCTCAGCTTGTCCCAAGCCCTCATACTTTGGCTGGGGTTTGCTGCTCAGAGAAGAACTTTCATGTGATGTTTCCTGGGGCAAGCTCCTTTGCTTTGTTGTCATCCCTCTGAGCTTTCCAAGCCCTTTTGATAACCACCTGTGATAGATGGTGCAACAAAAGAAGCCTTGTTAAATCCTTAAAAAAATTAATGTGTAAGCAGTTTTGCAGAGGAGGACAAAAAGAAAGGAAAGAAAGATATGATAGGCAAGACATTAAAACAAATGGCTAGCAATTACTGATTCACTTGTTATTCTCTGCAATCATGATTCCAGAGGGTACGAACATGCTTTTAAATGGAATATCTGGTCCAGGAAATCTCTTCCAAATCCCTTCTGATTACAAGTTGTGGCGGTAACTGATGATTCTGAATGGAAACGCCAATTTTTGCAAGTCTGTGACTGGTTGTTCAGGTTCCCTGCTATAACTAAAAGACGTGTGTGAGATTTACTGCTGCCTCTTTTTGTTTTGGTGGTATTTTTTTCTTGAAAATTTGATTATTGTAAAGTTACCAAGGGTTTCAGAGAGAAAATGTGAACTGTGGTTTCCAAAGTAAATACTGCCAGCCAGCCATGTGCATGCAGTGCATACTTACCTGCAAGTAGCTGTTTATTCAGTTCACATATTTGCTTATTTATTATTCTCACAAAACCTGAGGGGTTTTTGACCCAAGGTTAAAAACTTCCAATTTACCAGCATCTCAACAAGCGTTAAAATGCACAGGGAAAAAATGGAAAGAGCAGTTTTTTGGGGGGCTAATTAAGTGTGCCTTTCTCTTGTTGTTCTTGGTTATGGATTTGTATGTTGGCTGTGCCTTGAGCTCATAACTGATCTGTGTGTTGCCTTGGGCTGGGTGCGGAAAAAACAATTCCTATCCCAAACAGGAGTTCAGCACAGGAGTTAGCAAGGCTCATTGAAAGAGCTTTAAACTGGATTGGAAGGGGGAAAAGGGTAAAACCAGGCTTGCTAGAGATAAGCCTGGGGGCAGCACACCAATATTTGAGGGACAGTGTGCTAGTGAGGTCCTTTGGTCTGCCGTCTCAGTGGAGGTAGGGGATGGAGAGCCATGCAGCAGTAAAGATGCAAGGGCTATGGATGTGTTAGAAACCACAGAAGTGCCTGAGAATGTTCATGTAGGAACCAGGGCTTCTCCCCCAAAAAGGTGACAGGAGCAATAGCTCAACTGAAGTGCATCTACACCAATGCATGCAGTATGGGCAATGAACAGGAGGAGATGGAAGCTGTTGTGCAGCAGGAAAGCTATGATATAGTTGCCATCATGGAAACGTGGTGGGATGACTTGCACAACTGGAGTGCTGCAATGGACAGCTATAAGCTCTTCAGAAGGGATAGGCAGGGAAGGAGAGGCGGTGGGGCAGCCTTGTATGTTAGGGAATGTTTTGATTGTCTAGAACTTAATGATGGTGACAATAAGGTTGAGTGTTTATGGGTAAGAATTGGGGGAAGGCCAACAAGGCAGATACTGTGGTGAGATCTGTTATAGACCACCCAACCAGGGTGAAGAGACAGATGAAGTATTCTATGAGCAGCTGAGAGAAGTCTCACAATGCTACCCCTTGTTCTCATGGGGGACTTTGACTTACCAGATGCCTGCTGGAAATACAATAGAGCAGAGAGGAAACAGTCTCGGTGGTTCCTGGAGTGTGTGGAAGATAACTGCCTGACACAGCTGGTGAGGGAGCCAACTAGGGAAGGTGCCTGCTGGACCTCTTGTTTGCGAACAGAGAAGGTCTGGTGGGTGATGTGATGGTTGGAGGTCGTCTTGGTCACAGTGATCATGAAACAATAGAGTTTTTGATTCTTGGAGAAGTAAGGAGGAGGACCAGCAGAACTGCTACCTTGGACTTTCGGAGGGCAGACTTTGGCCTCTTCAGGAGCCTAGTTGACAGAGTCCCTTGGGAGGCAGTCCTGAAGGGCAAAGGAGTCCAGGAAGGCCAGATGCTCTTCAAGAAGGAAATCTTACAGGCACAGGAGCAGGCTGTCCCCATGTGCCAAAAGATGAGCCGGCGGGGGAGAAGGCTGGCCTGGCTGAATGGAGAGCTTTGGCTGGAACTCAGGAATAAAAAGAGAGTTTACGACCTTTGGAAGAAGGGGCAGGCAACTCAGGAGGACTACAAGGGTGTCGTGAGGTTATGCAGGGAGAGGATTAGAAGGGCCAAAACCCAGCTGGAACTTAAACTGGCTACTGCTGGAAAACAAACAAACAAACAAAACCAACAAAAAATGTTTCTACAAATACACTAGCAACAAAAGGAGAGCTAAGGATAACCTCCATCCTTTATTGGGTGTGGGGGAAACACAGTGACAGGACAAGGAAAACGCTGAGGTACTTAATGCCTTTGCCTTAGTCTTTAATAGTCAGACCTGTTGTTCTCGGGGTACCCAGCCCCCTGAGCTAGAAGACAGGGAGCAGAATGAAGCCCCCATAATCCATGGGGAAATGGTCAGCGACCTGCTACACCACTTAGACATGCACAAGTCTATGAGGCTGGATGGAATCCACCCAAGGGTACTGAGAGAGCTGGCAGAAGTGCTCACCAAGCCACTCTTCATCATCTATCAGCAGTCGTGACTAACCAGGGAGGTCCCAGTTGGCTGGAGGTTAGCAAATGTGACGCCCATCTGCAAGAAGGGTCAGAAGGAGGATCTGGGAAACTCCAGGCCTGTCAGTCTGACCTCTGTGCTGGGGAAGGTTATGGAGCAAATCATTCTGAGTGCCATCACGCAGCATGTACGGGACAACCAGGGGCTCAGGCCCAGTCAGCACGGGTTATGAAAAGCAGGTCCTGCTTGACTAACTTGGTCTCCTTCTGTGACAAGGTGACCTGCTTAGTGGATGAGGGGAAGGCTGTGGATGTTGTCTACCTGGGCTTTAGTAAGGCCTTTGACACTGTTTCCCACAGCATTCTCCTGGAGAAACTGGTTGCTCATGGCTTAGATGGGCATACTCTTTACTGGGTAAAAAAACTGGCTGGATGGCTGGGCCCAGAGTGGTGGTGAATGGAGTTAAATCCAGTTGGCGGCTGGTCACAAGTGGTGTTCCCCAGGGCTCAGTACTGGGGCCAGTCCTGTTTAATATCTTCATTGAAGATCTGGATGAGGGGATCGAGGGCACCCTCAGTAAGTTTGCAGATGACACCAAGGTGGGTGGGAGTGTTGATCTGCTGGAGGGTAGGAAGGCCCTACAGAGCAACCTGGACAGGCTGGACCAATGGGCTGAGGCCAACTGTATGAGGTCCAACAAGGCTCAGTGCCAGGTCCTGCACTTGGGTCACAACAACCCCATGCAACGCTGCAGGCTTGGGGAAAAGTGGCTGAGAGCTGCTTGGCCGAAAAGGACCTGGGGGTATTGGTCGACAGCTGGCTGAACAAGAGCTGGCAGTGTGCCCAGGTGGCCAAGAAGGCCAATATCGGGAATAGTGTGGCCAGCAGGACTAGGGAAGTGATCATCCCACTGTACTTGACGCTGGTGAGGCTGCACCTCGAGTACTGTGTTCAGTTTTGGGCCCCTCACTCCAAGAAGGACATGGAGGTGCTGGAGTGTGGCCAGAGAAGGGCAGCGAGGCTGGGGAAGGGTCTAGAGCACAAGTCTTATGAGGAGCGGCTGAGGGAGCTGGGGTTGTTTAACTTGGAGAAGAGGAGGCTGAGGGGAGACCTTATTGCTCTCTACAGCTACCTGAAAGGAGGCTGTAGCGAGGTGGGGTCGGTCTCTTCTCCCAAGTAACAAGTGATAGGACTAGAGGAAATGGCCTCAAGTTGTGCCAGGGCAGGTTTAGGTTGGATATTAGGAAAAATTTCTTCACTGAAAGGGTTGTCAGGCCCTGGCACAGGCTGCCCAGGGCAGTGGTTGAGTCCCCATCCCTGGAGGTATCTAAAAGATGTGCAGATGTGGTGCTTAGGGACATGGTTTAGTGGTAGACTTGGCAGTGTTAGGTTAACAGTTGGACTCGATGATCTTAAGGGTCTTTTCCAACCTAGACAATTCTATGATTCTAATCTACAGTAATCCAGGGGATGTGGCGTGCTGGGCAATGCTGTCTGTCCTAGAAGGATTTTGGTGGCTTGCTAGCATAATTGTACCTCCCCTCCACTCCTCTTTGCTTGTGGGATTTGTGAGAGCAGCTTGACTTGGTGTAGTGGGGATGGACAAGTCTTGAGCAGGCAACAAGGGCGAGAGGCAACGGAGATTGCTGAGAGGGGAAGGGACTTCAGCTTCCACAGTGCCTGATTAAGATCCCTCCCACACTATTAATTTACTGGGTGCCTTTTCTGGTCCTCTGTTTGTGGAGACATTTAAAGCTTCTTTAGCGTTCCGATGGCTATCTAGTTGCTAGGGATGTTTTGTTTTAATTTCAGCATGAGTTGTTTTTGTGAGTCAAAGCCAGTCCATTTCATCCTTCACGTCACAGAAGCTCTGGGGCAAAAACACTGACTTTGTCCCATGGTTTGTTGTGATACCCTTAAGCAAGTTCTTCCATGGATCAGTCTGGTTTCCTGCACTGATGGTGGTAAAAATCTTGGTGCTGCATCCATGCAGATAGGTAGGCGGCTAACTTCTGCTGATGCTGTTTGGGGGTTTGTCCGGATACTTTTGTAGAAGTAGGCCATAAAGCCTTACAGATCCCAAAAGTGGTCTTCAAAAGAGGCAGGAAAAGACTTTCTGAGACTTCAGGAGTGAAAGATTTTTGGGGAGCAAGTGCTGATAGTCACTGAGAATTAGAGAGAGAAGACCAAGAACAGTGCTCCAAGATAGCTTGGTGCTGTGTCAGCATCGCTTGGTCCATCATTGTTGTCAGAAGGTCTGTGACATGAGAGAAGAAAGTAGCATGGCTTCAAAAGTCCTCGTTGCTTAGTAATGCAATGCATATGGGCAGCATTTTGATGTGCTTTTGTGCCATGGTTATGATGCTTGTGGAAGTCGGCCATCTCACCGTCAAGGAGGAGCAAACAATTGGTGGGAATGTAGGTAGGGTCTGTACAAGCATTTGAATTTAAATAAACTCAATTGCAATTCTCTAAAGCAGTCTGAGCTCTTTATTTGCTCAGCTCTTGTCATCTGGCATTTAGCAATACTGCTAAAATGCAGTGCTGTAGGGCTGTGGTGCCCATGCTAGCACTTGGTGCAATATCAATCTAAGTGTGCCAAAATGACATGTCTTTATTTGAGGCTGGCTCTGCAGTCTCCCAATGAAGTAATCACAGCACTTCTAATATAGTCATTTGATGCTGTGATATCATTTCTACAAGTGCAGGAAGGCAATACTTCAAGAAAAAATAAAATGAGTGTGGTTCCCTCGTGTTCAGACTACATGAAGGTATATCTGCTATTTAATTTATTGAGTACTCAAGGGCACCTGGCAGGATAGATGTTCCAGTCCCAGCCCATCTGAAATAACAAGCTAGGAGAAGTCTCTGCTACTGATGTGAAGTGTCAGGAAAGAAGAAAAGCCTGCAGAAAAGAGAGTATTACTGAATTTAGGCAACATGCCAGAGTTTAACCCTACAGAGAGTCTTCATTTGATTTTTAATCAACCATTCTTGCAGCAAGTTAGGAAGGAGGATTTCAGAGGAGACTGAACACTGTTGCCTGCGCTGGACAGGAGGGCAGGGCGGCCATCAAACAATCTGTGCATACGCCTTGGGGGTGAAAGCAAAATATATGATCAGCACCTTCCTCTTTTAGCATGGAGAGGCCAAGAAATTAAAGCAGGAGGAGGATGTTTAGCACTGCTCTGGAGCTCCAAGCCCACTGTCTTGCGTGAATGCAAAAATAATCTGTACAAGAGAAGAATATGGGCTGACAGCTTATTCTTACTGGCAGAAAATCAGGCAGGTGTGATTTCTAAATCAGAGTGAGCTCCTTTAAGATGAGTTCCTCAGCAGAAGCAGTCTGGAAAGGAGTGTGAGGCAAAGAGAGAGGGATGGGGCCAACAGGCTGCAGCTCCAGCAAGAACACATCTCCTTCTGAAGGTGCCAAAATGCTGAGTTGCAGAGAAACCTTCAAGTGAAATTATGGCTTGCAGATAAGAAGGATGCACAATATCCAGAGTCTGATCTGGTTGCTACGCTGTAATGGCCAAAGGAGAAGATGAAAGCTTACAAGCAGTGCAATAAGAGGAGGATGTATAAGGAGACGGAGTGTTTTCAAACCACTGGCTACCCACAAACACTTTTGTCAGCTGAGCATTAAGGCTAACCATTAGTGGCAAATGGCAGCAAGCTGCTTGTTCAGGGATGGATCGTAGGTGCTGATGTAGAGGTGTTTTAGGTGGGAGAGCAGAGTTGTAACTGATGAGATGACAGCCCTGGGGTGCTCTTGCTTTGAGTGGTGAAAACCAGCTGAAACCAAAGCAACGAAGTATCTGGCTCCTTTATCTCCTGGAAGGTGATGGTGGGGTGGAGGCTTTGTACCACCCCATCATGTCAGAAACTAGGGCACCTTTTTTTTTCCTTTCCCCTCAAGGCTTTTGAAATATTTTTTGGTTTTATACCCAGCAATAATAGCAGCTGCTATTCATCTGAGCTACACTTGCAACATGATTTAAGGGAACCATCAGGAGGCTGTTTTGGGAGCGGGGGTAACTCAGGCTCAAGTGAGGTGTATGTCTACATTTGGCATCCTCAGGTGTTTTTAAACAGTGGTTTGTCAGCTCCAGCTCTTATCCTCTGGCCTCATTCCAGTAACATATGCTCCAAATGCTTCTGGACTCGTCTTTTGGTCTTCTACATCATTCCGCCCTGCATTGCTCCTTTCCTTTAGCCTCACCTTCAGGCCCCCAACTCTGTAATATTAAACACAAACTCCTTTTAGGAGTGTATCTCCTTTTCAGTATAAGTGCTTATCAACTCGAAGATGTGAACTTGAATGATGATGGATGTGATGGCTTGTAACATTTTCTTATTCTTTTTAATTTCTTCTCTTTTTTTACACCAGCAAGTTTTGCTTTCTCATGTTATCTTTCATGCTGATGGGGGTAAAAAAGGTGGCAAGTGATTTGGACCATGAATATGTCCAAGTATTATTGGTTGCTCCATGTTGAATTCTGAATTTAATGTGCAAACTTAGACTCTCCCTTGGCAAGCTGAAATCAGGCACTGAGGAGAAAGCCAAGGAATTTTAGTTTCTAAGTAAAATACAAACCCAAGTAAATGCCCAGTTATTTAAGGATATCATTAGGACTCAGCATCTGACCCATTTTTGTGACATTCAAGACGATGGCTGCCTGAACTTCAAGCTGAAAGGTTGAGAAGGAAACTTCATAAAACTGGTGGGTGACCATCCTCTTGTTTGCATGTTTCAGTTTGCTTCTGTGTCCAAAAGGCTGCTGTGTTCTTAGAAAAGACATTGATGAAGGTCCCTTGTTCTGCGATGAGTATGTGTGGAAGCGCACAGCGTGGGACAGATCTAGCTAAGTTCTCCGGGGGCTCATTTAGGATGTTTCAGGCAACTAAATTCACAGTCGGTGTTTGCATTGAGCAGGAAAGTCCCACGTTGACATAGAAATATTCTGTCCTGTTTTTCCCTCAAAGACAAGCACAAGTCAGATCCGTTGTGTTCTTCGCCCTTTATTCCTCCAGCCTTTCCCTCCCTGGTACTGCTGGTTTGAAATGAGTACTTTGATTTCCTTTTCATCCTTTCACTGCCTGTATCAGATGTTGCGTTTCCTTGGGTTGTCAGTGCTCTAAGAAATGACAATATTGGTGATGAGTGATTAACAGGAAATCAGAAAGTGATCTGATGTGCAAAGTACAATGGTAGAAGGATGTTTTTCTAAGTACCAGCAGGCAATCATTGGGGTAGGCAGTAAATATTTGGTGGTTCAACCTGATGGGTCAACTGGGGATGAAGCAGTTTGGCTTCCCAAGTGGGATTGCTAAGGGGTGCTGGCAGGAGGGCAGGAACAGGACCTGGCTTTGCTGCTGCTGCAAGGCAGAGCTACATGGGTCTTGCTGTGGGCACCCAAGGAGCCACTAATGGGCAACTGGCAGCATGGGAGCTTTCCTTTCTTTGCTGGAAAAGGGGAACAGGGAGACTGAAAATGGGAGGAAAAGTGAATCAATCTGACTGCAGCAGAGCTCTGGAATAATTAATGAATAATGTTCATTGACCTGGTTAGAGGGTTGTTTACTGCATGAATGCATGGATTTAACTTAATAGAGAGCTGTAGGGGAAAAACCCTGAGCAATCAGGAAGGGAAAATAATGACTGAGAAAATTCCTGTCTTCATTAAAACTTGAAGCTTGTTAAGAAACAATGTCAGGAAAAGAAAAATCGCAGGCACAGTTAATTTGACAAGAGAGGAGGATATTGCACAGAAGAGAGGGAGCAGTAAACTCTGGCATCCCTTTCTCTACCATGGGACCTCCTGATGGAGCCACTGGCGTGCACAACACCCTCTGCAAGCGGGGACTCAGACTGGGACCTTGCAGTGTGTTTGCAGGAGTCTTTTACATTCATCTGATCTACAAATAGCTGACAGATGTTTGGATGAGGTTTCCTCAGGAAACTGGCTGGGGCCACTCCTCTGGGATGGCTGGATTTGCAAAACTGACACGATTTGGGAAAATCTGGATGCATGAAAGACTTAAGAGAAATTTCAGCTCAGACTTGAGGCCTGCCACCTCCTGGGGGGTTCTTTAAAAAAGATGGGAGAGGGTCAGAAATGGAGCTGACTCTGGGAAGGAACTTTCTTTAACTCTTTCTCACTCGGAGGGGAAGGGTAAGAAAATTAGAGAATAAACAAGAGATTCAGACACAAAAATTCAGATACTGTTGGGAGCAGATTATGTGGGAGGAAACTATAGGGACATAATTATCTCAGATACCTAATTAATGAGATGGGAGGGTCTGCGCAGGCCTGCAGCTGCATTGGTAGAGGAAGGAAAGGCTTGGGTGAAGGGAAGGGGAAATGTTGCTCCTTGGAGGAAAGGGGGAATTTTTGTGCAGTCTTATTGCTTTGGTGTAGGTAGGGCCTGTGGATATTCTGAGTGGTGGACAGGAATTATTAGACCTGGGAATGATAAGTGGTTCGGGAAAGTTTTGTGGGTAACTCCCACATGTTAATATGAGAAGGGGTTGGTGGGCTTGAGGCAGGGCTCGTGGCTGGGTGTGCTGAGACAGCCATGGCGGGATGGGATGGCCCTGCCTGGAAGGTAGGTGTCAGTGGCCTAAGCATGGATGATTTCTGACTCTTTACTTGTGGGTCAGCTCAAACGTGTCCAGCCCATGACAGGTTGGAGTACTGCAATGACTTCTGCTCTCAAGAATCTACATGAGTTGTTTTTCTGTAGCTATACCTCCTGTTTCCATCATCTGACTCCAAGAAGTGCCTTTGTTTCTCTTCAGATCTGGCCTCCTCTTTTTTGGGGGGGCATTAGTAATTTGCTGTAACATGAAGAGATGTAGCTTGTGGAAGCAAGTGCATACTTTGCGGGTTTTTTTTTTGTGACTGTCTAACAGTGTGGTGCCTTTCAAAGCAAAGCTGGAGTCTTCATTTGTGTTAGATTAGTTGTGATGATTAAGGCTTTTTGCTTGGGTACCTTTCTGGTGAACCTTTGTGATTAAAGTGAAAATCATTAACTGGGGGTTTGCAAGGCTTTTCTAAGATTTCAGAAGCCCTGACCGTATTGGGGAGGGGGCAAAAAGAAAGAAAATGCTCTAGCTTGTCTTTCCCGCTGCACTAACAAGTGTCTACAAACAGGAATGTGTAAAACAGGCAGCACACAGCTATTGCAGCTTTAAGTAAGAGTAGGCAGGTGTGCAATTACATTAGAGTTTAACAAGTCATCGTATGTCACCAGAGCCTCAGTCGCTGCCTGTGTGTGAACGTTAAGCTCACAGCAGAGAGAAGCAATTTCTTGTGGCATAAGCTGCAATGGGCAAGAGTTCTGCTATGTGAAATCACCCCGCTTTCTCGTGATCTGAGGGGATGCACGCAGATGGCTTTAACGGCTCAGGTGCTGGGTGGCAGCTCGCTGAGCTGCAGCAATTTGACAGTGTTTCACCCCCCTGAAATAGGAGGAGCTTTGGAGTCCAGGGGGTTTCCAATGCATATGCAGGTCACCATGTGTAAAACCTCGTTTGGGCTTGCAGGGCTGTGAAGCAAAGCAACGTAGTTGAGTTTCCTGACTATAATGCAACTTCAGGGCCATGAGTGATTCTTCATGTACACCTGCTGGGTCTCATGGCTGCTGCCCCATGTTGTGATTTGCATGGGCACATGGGTTACAGGACACGGGCTCAGGTGGCAGAGCCAGCCATACACTGTGCTTGTGCATCTGTTAGTGGGGTCTGGGCCCTCGAATGGTTGGGGTGAATCCAGATCCCCCTGCACTGGGTTCTGCTGCTTGCACTGACATGTAGGTGTTTGGGAACGAGGTGCAAACCACTCTCCATCCCTCTGCAGAAGGAGGTGGCCTCTCTTCTGGGGTCCCCTCTGGGCCCCTTGCCCACGTGCTGACATCCTCAGCCTAGCTGGCCCCTCTTTGCCTTCTCCCTTGCAAGCAGTGAAATGGTATTTCATTCTTAAGGTCTTTTCCAACCTTAATGATTCTATGATTCTATGATATGTTAATTGTCCCTGTGTTTGAAAGGCTGAAGCACAGATGTTGTTGTTGCTATGAAATCAGTTTGTTGATGGAAAAAGGAGTGCGTGGCTGCATGTTGTGACTAGGGCTGGTAATAGTGTGTGATTATTTCTTGCAACATCAACAGAAGTGCTTAATGAAAGAGCCTGCAAAATGACTGCTAAAACGTTTGGTGCAAGAAGGCAGCAGCAGCTATGATATGTAGTAACTTTGAAAGGGAGGTTGAGGCAGATACAACATTGTGATGGAAAGAATTGCAATGGCAACATGGATGTTGCTGTCCTGGACATGAGGGAAAATCCATTTCTCTGAGGTTGTGTGAATGGAATGGTATTGCATTTCCATTTGCCTTACCGGCAGATTTCAGGGTTTGCTATGTTGCATAGCATGCATTTTGTCTGCTCCCTGTTCACACCTACCAGCCCATGAAAGGACTCCAGCCTCTGCCCAAGTGCTGGTTGGTGGGGCTCAGCGTGGCCATCACTGGGTCAGCAGCTCTGCATTGTGCTTAAAGTAGACCTTGCAGCCAGGCTGGCATGCTTGACCTTCGGCTGTGAAAATGCTCAGTTTGGGGCATTTTTGTATACCCAGCCATTTGGGACTTTGGGCATCCATCAACAGGCTGGAAAGGTGTAGAAAAGTGTGAGTCTAAACAGTACACAAATATTTAGCATGTGGTTGTAGTGGGTTGACCCTGGCTGGATGCCAGGTGCCCACCAAAGCTGCTCTATCACTCCCCTCCTCAGCTGGACAGGGGAGAGAAAATATAATGAAAGGCTCATGGGTTGAGATAAGGGCAGGGAGAGATCATTCACCAGTTACCATCACAGGCAAAACAGGCTTGACTTGGGGAAATTAGTTTAATTTATTACCAATCAAATCAGAGTAAGGCAATGAGGAATAAAACCAAATCTTAAAACACCTTCCCTCCACCCCTCCCTTCTTCCCAGGCTCAACTTCACTCCTGATTTCTTCACCTCCTCCCCTGAGCGGCGCAGGGGGACGGGGAATGGGGGTTGTGGTCAGTTCATCACACGTTGTCTCTGCTGCTCCTTCCTCCTCAGGGGGAGGACTTCTCACGCTCTTCCCAGGCAGTCCTCCGTGAACTTCTCCAACATGGGTCCTTCCCATGGGCTGCAGTTCTTCATGAACTGCTCCAGCGTGGGTCCCTTCCATGGGGTGTAGTCCTTCAGGAACAGACTGCTCCAGCGTGGGTCCCCCACGGGGTCACAACTCCTGCCAGCAAACCTGCTCCAGCCTGGGCTCCTCTCTCCACAGGGCCACAGGTCCTGCCAGGAGCCTGCTCCAGCGCAGGCTTCCCACGGGGTCACAGCCTCCTTTGGGCATCCCCCTGCTCCGGCGTGGGGTCCTCCATGGGCTGTAGGTGCGTATCTGCTCCACCATGGACTTCCATGGGCTGCAGGCGGACAGCCTGCCTCACCATGGTCTTCACCACAGGCTGCAGGGGACTCTCTGCTCTGGCACCTCCTCCCCTCCTTCTTCAGTGACCTGGGTGTCTGCAGAGTTGTTCCTCTCACATATTCTCACTCCTCTCTCCAGCTGCAATTGTGCAGGTTTTTTGTTTTTTTTCCCTTCTTAAATATGTTATTCCAGAGGCGCTACCACTGTTGCTAATGGATTTGGCCTTGGCCAGCGGCGGGTCTGTCTTGGAGCTGGCTGGCACTGGCTCTATCGGACATGGGGGAAGCTTCTAGCATCTTTCCACAGAAGCCACCCCTGTAGTCCCCCTGCTACCAAAACCTTGCCATGCAAACCCAATACAGTGGTATACAGGCTCCTGTCTGTTGTGCTGAAGGTGGGCTTAAAGCCAGCAGAGACCATGTTGTGAATTCTGTAACCATAAGTTTGGTTTCACTTTAAGTTTCTTGATACTGAGAACACGCTACTGCATCTGGGCTTCACTTCCCTGGACATGGGCTGGTGATTCTCCCTTGTGCCCAGGAGCACAAACTGCTCATTAATTAAAGACTAGGTCCATGGGTTTTTTCCTTCCTTTCTTTTTCTTTTCTTTCCTGCATGGTTTGTTTCTACAGTTTTAAAATGTGTTCACCAGTTAAACTTAACCACTGGTGAAACCTCCATTCAGATGAAAAAAGACTGCAAAGGTGTTTTTCTTATTTGTCTTGATGAGCTGGAGAAGAGGTGCACACTGGTTGCAGCAGAGGAAGATAATGAGGGGTGGGTAATTCCTTGATGCAGTTACGATTACTCAGATGCTCAGTTTAAACCAGCCCTCAGTCAGCCCTGTGCAGGAAGCTCCTTGGTGGCGGCTGGGGATGGAGATGTTGACAAGCGGCCTGTGGAAATGTCTCTCCTTGTCAAGTCTCCCTTCTCTTTTCACTGCCTGCTTTGATGGGAGCACCTTTAACGCTCTGCTGCTGGCCCTGCTCCGAGATGTACTGTTGATGATTTTGCCAGCCACAATGGCTCCTCTCTCATCACATGCAACTCTGTTTTCCCTCTTGTACCTGTGCAATTGCAGCTTACCTTCATGCTTATGACTCTAACAACCACCTCCAAAAATCATGTGTGGGGGTTGTCAAGCAGCACTGTGCACCAGTCCATGCTTCCCCACCAGGGCAGTGGTGCAGTCACAGTTCCTGGAAGTGTTCAAAAAATGTGTGGATGTGGTGCTTAGGGACATGGTTTAGAGGTGGGCCAGGCAGTTAGGCTAACAGGTTGGGCTCGATGATCTCAGAGGTCCTTTCCAACCTTAATGAGTCTATGATTCTGTGCTGTTGCATTACTGCTGGTGGGCTGATCTGGGCTCTGCTGATGTCATTCCTCCCGGCTGCCATCAGTGATGAAAGGCGAGTGCTCGGTCTGCGCGAGGCTCTGTGGGGGCACAGCCAGGGAGTGACTCATGCCCTCTTATATATTGGTCCTTGCAAGGTGGCTGCAGGGAGTGACTCATTTCATCTCTCCATCTGCTGTCAAGAGAGCTGGCATGACAGGCTCAAACCAGGCATCAAACTTCCCCATGGCTAGAGGGAAAGGAGGTGGGTTTTGCTCTCTGTAATGCCAGGGAAGCCATGGGTGCTAGCTGTGTATTAGTTAGTGAAGGTGAAGGCTTTATAGCCTGCTGGCTGCTTCTCCCCATTTTTTTTTTTTTTTTTGGAGGCAAAATGCTGGGTCTCCAGGGCAGGAGGCAGAGCCCGATGTGTCAGCTCTGAGCTACTCAATGGGGACATCTGAGCCATGTGTTGTGTTAACATGAGGAGGAGGATTGCACTGTCTCGTTTCTTCCCTCTTCTGGTGTCCCTACACACTTCTGCCCAGTCCCAGGTAGACTTGACCTTGTTATGACTGGCCCAGCTCATTTGGTGATCGTGCAGTGTAGAATATTTAGATAGTAAGAGGCTACACAGTTCAGGGGATCCTGGATGCTGTCCCTCAGACACAAGTCACACTGGTGGTAGGGAAAAAGCAAAATTTTGCTCATAGTGTATTTTAGCGCTAATCAGCATTGCCATGTTTTTAAGAAAACTAATCTTTAAGAAAAAAGCAAATTCATTGAATTTAATGTAAAGGAGGTTATTGTTTTGGGAGGGAGGAATTTGCACTGAGGAAAGCAAATGGCAGAACCTTTGGGCTCTCTTAAAGGTAGAAAAACTTCTGTGTTCTCTGCTAACTCCTTAAAATCCAGAGAAAGTAGCTTTATCTTTCCCAGGCTGTCTTACTGTGGTTGGGCTGCAAGTTGGACTGCTGTTCCAGTTCTTCCTATGGAAACACCAGGGGAAAGTTTTCCTGTGCTGACGTGTTGTCTTGCCTTATTAGTTTTGCTCAGACAAGCTGCAAGTTCAGCTTTTGGCTGGCTTTAGATGGTTCTTGGACTTGGGACTTGAGTTGAATTTGGCCTGGAGTCATAATGGGATGTAAAACTAGAGATTAATTCCCACTGACTTTAACTTTAGCACAAATTGAACGTTTAAGCACGGTGCAGAAAACGCCTTTGTCTACAGAAGCATTTTGAGAGGCTTGTGAGAAGCTGAAGAAATGTGACCTCTTTGCTCAAAAATGCAACTGTTTTAAATAAGACTTCTACTTCCATGGTTCTCCAAAAGGTGCAAATTTACATGCCTACACCCCTACGTGCAAAAAACCAATTGTATGCACAAACCAGATAATAAAATATCTAAATTGCCTGACCATCCTGCCAGTGCCTTTGTCAGGCCATATTTAGATTAGCAGGAAATCTAGATGTAAATATAATTATATTGTTTTCCCCCTTGTGAAACCTGCATGCAAATCCAGTCCTACAGCCCTGTGCTGTGAGCAGGCAAGGAGAGGGTACAAAGCAAAGTCTGGTTCAGTCATAAATTATATGCTTTTCATAAAGTTACAGGTACTTTCCCCTTCCCTTTTAATAGGAATTATGTTTCCTGGCACCGCTGCACGATGCATGCTCCATTTGTCAAGCTGCAGAAGAAATCCAGAACTTCACATAATGAATTGCCCACTCGGCTTGCCAGCTGGCAGCGCATATTCAAGGCAGTAGCTGTGCTGAAAGCAGTTATTCTCTGAATTTTCAGGGATAAATGAAATCAGAGTCCTGTCAGTTGCTTTCAGCTGTTGCTTCCAGTTACTATTATTTTCTTCAGATACACCAGGATTCAGCTTTTGGCTTTGTCTCTTCCCAGACCTGCAGTGCTTGTCATAAGACACAAATGTTTCCTTTCCCACCCCTGAGAATAATTAAACCACCATTAAGTTGATTTATAAATAAAAGACAGGGCTTTTGGCGGAGGCCCAAGGAGCTTGTGTTCGTGTCTGAGATGTACGCAAATGCTGGACAAGGGCGTTTCAGCCCAAAGAGGCCATGCAAGGGCAGTGAAGCAAAACCACTACCTGCAGGAGTGTATGGAGCCATGGCAGAGCCAGAACAACTGGTAGACATGGGCAAGAAACAGGGATAGTCAGTGTTGCTAAGAAAAATGCTCTTTTATACAGCATTGCATTTTTCTCCTGTTCAGCTGCCTGCCTCTTCCCTTTGCTGCTGGTTTTTTACATAGCTCTCTGTTCCCCCTTTTCCTTTTTCTGTATTATTGAAGGAATCGTCCAACAAAAAGAGCAGCCCACACTTGAGTGCTCGAGCAAACAGCCTCAAAGGACCAGCATTTGAATTCTGGGCACAAAGAAGTCATTACTTGGCTGCTCTGTCCATTTGTCATTATATGAAATGCACCCTGACTCGTCTGTAAAAGCTACAAAAAGCCATCTGGTCATATTAGTCATATTAGTCTTTCTCTTTCCTATATCAGTCTCTGGTTGTATGTCTTTATTATGTTCTTTTAAGAGAATCACAGTGTAAGTGCTTGAGGCAGGTGAAAAAGAATCTATGGGTGTATCTTCCTTTGTAATTTTTCCATGGGGGATTTAATTCATCAAGGAGGTGGAAAAATAATGATAAAATAACTCCCTCC
Organism: Nipponia nippon; assembly: GCF_047370975.1. NCBI lineage: Eukaryota > Metazoa > Chordata > Aves > Pelecaniformes > Threskiornithidae > Nipponia > Nipponia nippon. Next base: position 29,710,572 of record NW_028262302.1, read on the forward strand.
TGTTGCTTGTCTCAGGCAAAAGTTGAACCTTCTTGAAGCCCATGAGATGAGACCCTGGCATGGTGTACGTGCAGCATGAGGGAAAGGAGGAATTGAAGACTTGCAGAGACTGTTAAAACTTTTTCTTCTTGACAAGGTTGCATTAAGCTATGTTGAATATGCCTTTTCCAGCACAACATGGCCATAAGGGACTGAGGCCACTGAAGGGCGGTAGTTGAGAGCCTGTGCATTGAGAGGACTGAGGCTTTGCTCGTTGCGAGCAGTCAGAAGGTGGCTGAGTTTTGTTGTCTTTTCTGTGGCACCTCAGTATTCATGCATTTGCTGTCACACATGGTGTTTTACAACTTAGAAGTGAGCTGCTGAATAAAGCAAGATCCATATTGCCCATGTTAACAGCTACCAAGCAGAACTCATTATGAATTCCTATGAAAAATTTATTGCTGCTTTTCTTTTTTTCCAAATGTCTTAGTCTTTTGCCAGCACGTAAAGAACACAAAAGCCTTCATTGTACAGAACTTGTGAAAATGCCGTTGCGTTTATGTTAAACAGGTGCATCTGCTGACAGTCTTGGGGGTGGAGAGGACGTGTCTGCATATGGCTGTATAAACGCACATTAAATAGGAAGATTACAGTTATCTGGGGTGTTGATTTGTGAGAGAATCCTTCGATAGGATACAAACGACTGTAAAAAGACTTTGCAAGTCACAATAACCATGTAATGTGTCACTTAGCACTCCAGCAACATTTGGTAATTTATTTTGTACCTTTTTTTCCCTAGGTGCACTACAGATTGTGGTAAAATGGGAATAAAACCTTTAAAGGTCCCTTTTATTCATTACTGTTCTGTAAACTGTGCCACACGGTTGCACTTTTTGTGTATTTTCCATGAACAATTTTCAGCCTGCAAGAATACTTTGTTGGCAGAAGTTGGGTGCTGAAGGGCTTGGCTAAAACTTTCAACCTGCTGTCCAGGGGACCTAAGGCCATCCTTTTACCAGTAGTAAAATACAGTTGTGACAGTTCTTTGGCATTGAAATTGGTTGAGCCAGGTTGGCTGTATTACTAAGCATTTTTATCCCCCAAAATAGGGTGGATGCATGGAGGTAACCCTTTTAAAATGGTCTTGGGAACAATGTCTGGAAATGGAAAGACTGATAAATGGTCTGGGCAAAACCATGCAAGTCATGTCTGGGCGGGTAATTGCACGACATTGTTTCTGCTCCTGTTTCAGGGGACTGTCCTCTCAGAAAGAGCTCTCAAGTGCTCTCCTGACCCATCTGCCCTTCCTCTCTTGGCACAGGATCTGTGTCATTTGCCTTTTGATGCATTTACCATACACTGAACAGGAGCAGTCACATCTGGTGTACATCTTTACTGGCAGAAAGCTGCCCCTCGTGTTCCCAGTAATGGACAGAAGTGATTCCCTGCTACCAGGGAGGAGAATGGGCTGTTGTAACCCACGTGCTCACAATGCAGTAATTGCTTTTTTTTTTTTTTTTTCTTTTTAAATATGAGCAAAAAGATGGGAAAATGAGTATCTGTATTTTCCAAGCTTATAGGTGATAAGGTAAGGATCCCAGAAAGGACCTGATGCAGGTAGAGGAAAGGGCACAGTAATGGCTGAGGCTGCTCATAGGCATTGCTGAAGCTTGGCAGACTGTTAAGGGCAAGTGCCCAGACACCTTCCTCACGTCTGCTGGGTGGCAGCTGAGATGGTTGTAGCTTGGAGGGAAACGCTGTACGCAGGGAGCGTGGCCTTAGAAGTCCAACAGCTTTCCCTATGTGCTTCACAGGCTGATTGATGAGGGTCTTGTGTATTATTTAACAACATATGTTTGATATGCATTTGTATAAATTACATTTATACAGACATGAATATATACATCTGTATAACTTTTTTCTCTAATATACTGCATGAAATTCTCAGTGGTTTAAATCTCTGTGATATTTAAGCTCTGTGAGGAATTGACTTATTTCCTGCTGTTCAGTGCAAAAGCAGCTAAAAGGTAGGAAATTTGGAAGTTTATTTCTAAGAAATAATATTACCTCATGTCTTGACTCAAACTTTTTGGCTGGATGATTACTTGAGATGGGAGAGGAATAAGTTGATTGTGAATGCGAAATAACATCATTATAACACAGTATTCAACCAAGCGTCTCTCAGTGGATGACACTTGCGGATGTCATAAAGCCACTACCTGGGCCGCTATTTTTTCCTCCTCTGAACAAAGTGTTCAGACTTCCCAACTCCCTCTAGAGCACGCATTTTGCAAAGCAGCCTATCTGAGATGGACACTATTGTGCCATCCCTGGGTGCCAAATCTTGCAGCATCCCATTTTACTAAGGAGCACTAGCATGGCAGCAAAGATGCTACACACAAATGATAGAAAACTTCTTGGGTCTTGGTGCAGCCTTGTGGGTGACGAGCCCTGTGGGATCACCAGCTCTCTATGGAGCACTGCTCTGACTTCATTTCTCCCACCTTTGAGCAATCTTGAGGTGCCTGATAAATAAAAAAATGGATTTAGAGAACACTAAAAATGACATAGTTTTAATTTGAAATAGTATTAATATTCTTTTTTCTAAGCAGTCAGTATCTTATGATATCCTTTTATCCATGAAGACTAAAACACTCTTTTGCAACAAGCTAAACACCCTGATTGAGTCTAGCAAAACCCTGAGCTTGTAGGTGGTCTTTCTTTTTTTACGGTGACGCCAAAGTTTCTAGAGCAAGTTGTTGAAGCAGCGTCTTGCATTGGGTGTCCGGATCCAAGGGGAGCGCAGTGGTGTTGGTGAGGAGGTGGTTATCCTGTTGGATGGTGGCATCTCCTCACAGGAGGTGCTCTGGGGGTGGAGGGAAACCTGGTGGCTCCCAGAGGGACTTGTTCCTGTGTTGGCAGCACTTGGCTGTCCCATATAAGTAACTGTTGTTCTTCTCCTCTGTGCTGGACCCATGACTCCCAAGGCTGGGTCAGTGTAATTCTTTGAGGAAAGGCTCAAATACCCAAGCCCTACATGGGCTCCCAGCCAAACAGTGAGCTGCGAGTCTGGCTGTGCAGACCAAAAGCCCTCGAAATATGACAATAGCTGCCTAGGCTTTGAATTTGACAACAAAAGTGTTTTTAATATCTTCAGGCTATGCTGATGCACTTCTCCCACGGTCTGAAATCAATACGTGAAGCTGCTCTGCATATTTATTACTCTAGCTGCAAGGTAACCACTTGGGCATCTGCTTGCAAGAGTGGTTCACATCCCTACAAAATACAGATATATTTTCAGTGATTGAAGCTTAAGGAAAAAATACCCAACAAAACCTATGTAAGTATCTTTATGAAGAAAACTGAGTCCACAGAGTCCCTTTAAAGCTATTAGATATCTGTGTTGTTCATTTTCCCTGGGAAAAGCAGAGAAGCTTTTTAAACTCCAGGAATTTTCCCAAATAACAGACTTTATGCACAGTTTGGCATAGTTGGGGCATTTACCCCATACAAGCTATTTAGGAGGTTTGTGTGTATTTTTTTTTTAAAGATAGTGATGTGTGGGTAAGAAAAAATAAAGTTCTTTGTGAGGTGCATCAGAAAATCTGGTGACAAGAAATAAATGTTATAGTCCTGTAAGCAGATGTGCTTATTGATGTGCAGGGGCACAGAAACTGGCAGCTGAATAAGGAGAATCTGCAGTCCCTGGGAGCGCCAAGCTGTGGTTTACCTAACTGAGGTGTTGAAAAACATGACAGGGTGAGATTAAAAAAGAATAATGTTGCTAGAGTGCATTTTCATTGTTTAAGGAACGCATACTGTATTTTTGAAGTAAAATTGGATATTGCTGGTTGGCTTTGCATTAATCTGCTTTTATGGCTGTGTTTATACACAGCAGACAGCATCACTCTCTTATTTAACTGGTTGTAAGTGAAATGGAGCAATTCTGCTTCGTTGGGGAGCATTGAAGCAGATGTGCTCTGGCAGGTAGTCTTTGGAGATATAACTGTGTTTTGCTTTTTTGACCTGTGCTTGCTGTTCCCCTGTGCTGGGTCCTCCTCCGCTTCCCTCCCCGCATCCGTTGCCTGACTCAGACTTGTCGACAGCGTTTCCATCGTTCCCACCACAAAGCTTCTTCTGGTGGAGAACAGGCAAGATGCCCCTCAAGCATTTTAAACAGAGGCTAAAATCCTCCCTCGAATGTCCCTCTTGGCTCTGCCCTGCCTTTTCTGTGCAGTGAAGCCATCTGCAGCCCAGGGAAGTGATCTCTCAAGGTCTATCCCAGTTTACCAGATTAATCCCTTAGTCTATGGGCAAGACAAGTGAACGATACTGTCTGAATTCATTAAGGCTCAACCACTATTTAATCTTGTGCTGTAAAATCCAAACACTCTGACTGGAGTTATGGGAAAAGGCATAGAAAAACTTTTCACTGGGTTCTGCTGGACCAAAGACGAGAGACCTCAGAGAAGATTGCTAAAAGTCTGTTCTGCTGGAAGCACCTCTGCAATGCTGACTCAGTTTGCTTCTCATCTGTCTGCACTTCCTTTTATACCTTGCCTCACTCAAAAGCTTCCCATTCCCTAAACTTACTGCATAATAAAAGAAAACATTTTGCAAAATGCTTTCTGAATTTCCAGACCTTTTATCCTGCACTCAGGCGAGCTGTTAAACTCATTCAGATGAGTGGAAACTGTGAAAGCAGGCATTATGCATGCCAATAAAAATAGGACGCACTTCAAAGAAGAAGGGAAGTTACCTTCAGACTCCAGGGGAATTCCACTGGAAGTTATAATATTATGAGTTACTTCAATTTTTCCGTCACCAGAAAGCATCTACCCAAACGCTCAGCAAACTGAATCACTTACTGGTGTACTGGGCAATGAAATCCCAGAGGAATTCTCCAAGGATGATGAATGACTTCATCTCTTGGGTCCCATAGCGGTGCCAGGGTCCTTTGTGTCTGTAGCAGCACCTGCTTTCACCCTGCCCCCAGGTGTCATCAGACAAGAGCAACCACCTTGGGGCTGCCAGGTCTGTCACCATCTGATGTGGAAGTATTACTCCTTCCAAAGCATGCAGAAGGAGAGCGAGTCCTGCAGCAATTTTCCTGCCTCAGTGGCCCTAAATTTCTAAATCAGCAGGCAGGACCGCATTATCCTCCCACCAAGGGGAAAAGACAGGTAGGAATGAATCGGCTTTTCAAACATCAGAAGAATAAATCTAATTTCTTGAGCCAGCTAAAGCATTTGAGAGCTTACAGTATTTATTTATTTTTTTAAGAGATCCCTTCCCTCCACTTGATATTTTGGTTGGAGATAACCCCTGGTTGCAGAGGGACTACTCATGTTTCACAGTTAAACAAGGGATTAAATAACCTGCTGAATGCTGGACTCGATCTCAGAGGTCCTTTCCAACCTTAACCATTCTAATAAGTAAAAGGGAGCAAGTGCTGATTTTCCACTATCTGTCCATTTGGAAATGTCCACACAAAAAAATACTCTTGCAGTTCATTTTAGTGGTACTCTTGACTAATGGTAGTAGCTACCTGTGGCCAAGTACACGGTGTGCCCTTCCTTTCTTGGGGCTGGACTATGACTAGTCCAGTACCCATAAAGTCACTGGAAAGATGCTTTTACAGAAATCACATTCGTGTGTTCTTTTGCTCATGGTAACTCGGGACTGTTAACTTGCGGAAAACATAGTGAGGGTGAAAGGGATGTTTTTGGCTGTGGAGGGACAAGTTATCTGATCTCCGACTACTGAAAGCTTGTAACGTGAGGAAACAAAAGCCAGCAATTGTCCCAGTTGCAAACGGCAATAACCTGAAGGAGGTTCAGGGCTGTGACCTGCTGTTACAGTCACACGAGGTGCTAGGGGATGCATGGATGAAAATCCCCCTCAAAGATTGCTGAATTCTGCTTCCTCGATAAAGAGGAAGTTTCTTTTCTAAGCCTCCCTTTAGAGAGCTTTAAGAGAGATTACGCTTTTAAGTGGAGGTCTGTCTTTGGGGCATCTTTTTCCCCGAGTTCTTAGTCAATCTTGTCTTAGTGAAGCATTGCTAAAGATAAAAACACTTTGCAGAGGAGCAAAGATTTCCATTTAAGAGCTGGTGAATCCTGTTTGGTAGGTAGGTAATCTTCACTAAAGCTTTCTGAAACCAATGGGAGCATTTAAGCCAGTTACTTACAAGAAGCCATGTAAGGAGTTGTCTTGAAGCAGACAGATCAATAGCTATCAAGAGTCCTAAAGCTGAAGGAAATCCCACTGCTCATCTCCATGTTCAAAAGTTGGCTCCTCTCCCCCCGGTAGGATGTTCTCCAGCACTGGAAGCTCAACGCACTGTGGTGTAAACTGGGAGATTTGGAGAGCACAAGAGGTTTGGGGGCCATTAGTGGTCCTTGGGTGGCCGTAAATCCAGCAGCAACTGCAACTCTTCCTCGGCCACGACTCAGCTCTTCATGGCAAGCAAGCACAGCATTTTCTGATGCATTGCAGTCTTTGAGCTTCTTCTGAATCCTTTGATGATTCCCTGGGGTCTGCGAGGCAGTTTGTGAAACACTCAGCAGGCAGAAGCGTTACCCGCTTGGATTTCAGTATCCTGTTAAAATGATCCCGGAGACGTGTATACGTTTGCTATCTGGGTGAGGCTTGACAACTTCATCTCACTGCAGCTGTAAGGACAGAGCAACCTGAAAGGCTTAATCCCATTCATGCTGTGTTGTTGTTTCCTTTGCTTTCTGCTGGCCTAATTGCTGCTTGCTTGTGTAAGCGAGCCGGGTGAGCTGTGATAAAAACTAAAATTTGAGAATGGAGGGAGAAGTATGTTTGCTCAGATGAGGTGCATTATATTGTCTGTTCTCTCCATAACTCCCTGAAAGGATGAAACCCACGAGGCTGCCATGCTTGGATAGGTTTGAAATTAGTTGCTGTCATCCTTTTCTCCTGCTCAAATTCTCTGTGAATTTATCTTACCAGTCTCTCTGCTCCCTGAACAGGAGGTCCATTTAATCCATACACAGCACTTTTCTAATCACTCCTCTTTTTCTTTTTTTTTTTTTTTTTTTTTTTTTTTTTGGCAGGGAATTCTTGGAACTTCCTTAAAGTTAGCATTCAAGCTATTTGTTTCATTTTCTGGGGCGTTGAGTTAATTTCATCAGAATTTCTCAGGAGTCAAAATCTTGTTTTAAATAAATCCAAAGAACCCTACTACTTTTATGTCTTACAGCTCTCTTTTCAAATGTAATTAATTCTTAAAGAGTTCATAACTTAAGAGCCAATAAAGAAGTCATTGTCCTTACTTCTCCAACAGTAATTAAAAAGAATCTCTTGTCTGTCTGAGACTGGTAAGGAAGTGGCTACAGCTCTGCCAGATAACTGATTTCCCCGTTTAATAATTTTTTCACTTAAATCACTTAAACAACTTCTCACGTTAATAGTGAGCACTGACATCAAATGGCTTTGCTATATTGTACAAAACCGTCTTTTCTATTTAGATAAGAGGGTATCAGGCAGTCACTACACGAGAGTCACAGCTGTATCTCCCGTGACTTGTCATCAAATGTTCAGGTTTATACTATGATAAGAGAACAAGGACTGGAGGGAGCCAGCCTTCTTTGGGGGCATGTTCCAACTCAGTATTGCTAAAATTGCACAGATGTAGAATACTTCTACAAAGTTTGTGTGGTGTGTGTGTTTGTTTTGTTAAGATGGTTAGCTCCTTCGGATAGTTTTGAATCTTGCATTTGGAGAGTGATGGAGAAGGCTTGCTTCATAGCTTTCCTAATGGCTTGGCTAACTCTTCCTTCTGTTTCTGCTTCTACATGATTCTAAAATTCTGCCAAAGTAGAAACTTTTAAAAAGAAGCATAGATATCTAAGGAGAGGTTTCTTTGGTTTGGGTTTTCTGTTGTTTTTATTTGGGGTTTTGTTGTTGTTTTAGCTATGTTAAAGGTCACACTTAGATTAAACTGCTGTCTTGTAAAAGATACTCTGATGTGAGGAGGATGCTCATCCTTATAGAATGCCTGTTAAACAAATTGTCTTAGTTCTCCAGTTTACCATTGCTAGTGCGTTTACCATTTGGCATGAAAGATTTTTATTAAATATGATATAAGAAGTACTTATTTGAACAACCAATAGTTATGTGTGCACACTTTTGAACATACAGAGCATAAAAAGGAATAATATAAAAAATTGAAGCAACTCAGAAGTTACAAAAGCTGTGTTTCAGAAGCTGTATAAGCACATTTAGATTTGTATGGGCAGCAATGTCATCTTTTTGGACACTTGAGACTTGTCCTAAGGTAACAGCAGAAAAGTCCCCTGAGCTTTCATTAGCATGAGATAAATCTAACAAAATACTGGAAATGAAGGGAAACATCTCTCCTCCCAAATCACACACATGTTATCCTCTGCAAGTTTCATGGGTATAAAGTAATTGTCAACATCTTTTAAAATTCTCTAAAATTCAGGCAAATGTGTGCTCTATTGTGGTAAAAATAAAATGTGATAATGTACCCATCCACTTTTCTCCCTTTTAAACACTTTTGTCTGCACAGACTGAGTGCAAGCCTTCTTGTGCACTGTTACCTTTCATGGGGAAAAATGGAAGATATTTGAAGGCTTGGCGCATGGTGAGCCATCTGAAAGGATAAGATTTGCAGACAACTTCTTAAATTTCTGTGTATTTTTAAGATGCTTAGCTGGGTATCAGAAATAGGAAACCTGCTGAATGGATCTCTTGCTCTCTGAATGAGTCTCTTACTGCGTTTATAAAGAGAAAGAAACGTGTCTCATTTTGTGCAATTCATACCTAGTGGGACAGCATGAGGGGTCTTCTTTTTCTATTTTCTATATTATATTTGCTATTTTTTTCTAGCTTCTAACTTATTCTGATATAAGGTGGAATCAAGCCCACGCAATCCTGCCAGTTGATTTATGAGATTAACTTAATCTGAAGGTCATGGTGATTATGGCTATTTTTTGTGGTTTGCTAGCCAAGAAAAAGTAACCAGTTGGCAAAATACCACCTCAAATTATTTTCTGGATTCATTAGACTACATGTTGTGTTTGTTCTTACTGAGAAATCAAGTAGATTGGATAGAGTCATCTTTGCAGCCTTTCTGGGGAGCTCAGAAAGCTCGACAGTGCTAGACAGGTGCTGCAGTATTACCAGAATTTGCATCTAATGCAGTGCAGATCCTTACGTGGTCCTTACAAAGGTGGCTCAGTCCTGGTCTACCACAGGCAGATTACTGCAGAGATGGCAGCGCAGTAGCAAGTGCAGAGGAATGTCTGAAGTTCTGGGGTAATTCAGATAACCTTCTGCCTGCTGAAGGTATCCTCAGCTGAGGATAAATTAATAAATACTGAGATGAGTTCTGCCTAGAGGAGCTGGTGATGGGCAGAGGTTCACCTTTCCAAGCAGCTGTGGGAGCGAGGGTGTGCCAGTGTTGGTGTTACCCTGATTGCTGCCCTTGCTGCAGAACGAATTTGCAGAGTTAATCTGGGCAAAAGGCCAGACAGAAATAACAAAGCGATGTTTCCTCTTATTCCCGGATTCTGAGTTACGCCGCCTGCTACCATGACCACTGTTTGGCCAGATTATAGGATAATTCATTAGTGAAATGACTGACCGTAATTGGCGTGCTCCGAACCGCAGCGTGCAGCCCGTGCTCGTTACGGCAGCTCCATCAATGGCCTTGGTGACCCGTGGCCACGTTTCTCTGCAGCCGTCAATGCCGCCCTGTTTTGTCAGCCTTGCAGTGCAGAATAAATGAGATCAGACAGCGCTGATCTGGGGAGCGAGGCAGATTTGTGCAGGGAAGAAATAACATGGTAGTGCCAAGTCTTAACTTACAGTGGCTGGGATTACTTCCTTGCCAAGCACGGAGTCATGCTGCCGTACTCCTGGGTAGACTTGATGGGAGGCCAGTCTGCAGGAGACATCACCAGAGAAGGGTCTTTCCAGCCTCTAGCTCAGTAATGAGGAAAAGTGCATGAAAGAGGGGGGCGGTGCTCCCTCTCTCTCTTTCCCTCTTTTTAATGAGATTAGAATCAAACGTGTGAAATAAATAGTCTGTATTTAATTGCTATTTTGCTGAGATCTAGACCAAACAGGCGTCATCAAAAAATCTGTGCAAATTCAGCTCTCATCTTTCACTGCTAAGAGCAAAGTATCTGGAGTGAGATAGAAAGTGATGTCTTCTGTCCTCTTCCAAAATTAATTATACAGAATGTGTTTTGTCTCTAGTAGGCTAAGGCTTTAATTGTACCATGTGAAGGCCTGACATTTCCCCTTTTCCAGGGGTTTTGTAGAAGTGATTTCTGCAGGAAGAAACCAGGCTTGGAGTGCAGAGCAGGAGATTCAGACAATGTGGTGTCACATGTGTCCCCTGCCGGGAAGAGAGGATGAGGATGCAGTGAGGATGTTGATATAGTGATAGTGCCAAAAAATAGGGACTACCAAAAATAGAGAAGGGGAAAATGTCTGCAGTGTTTGGCTGATGTGGAGGGAGGGAAGAGCACTCGCTGCAGAGGTGCTCGGTGATGCAGGTTTCTGGCTACATGTGGCAGAGTTTGGCAGGCTCGCCTGTGGCAGATTTGCCTATCCCTTGGGAATATGTGGCTTGCAGCTGTGGAAGCCCAAAGCACCGTTTGCTCTCAAGGAAGCTGAGGGGTGTCCTCAGCTCTGGGTCCTTCTGGTGCCATTTGCAGGAGAACAGTTTTCCAGCAACCACCTGTAGAAGATGTGTTTGTGCATGGGTGAGCGCCCCTTGCTTATTCTTCTGGGTGGGTGCCAGTGGGCCTTTTGGTTGGGGCTTTCATCTGCAAACATTAGCAAGTCACAAATCAAGCCCCTTAGTTTAATTTTTTAAACAACTGGCTCTTTTTCTTTGCAGTGAGGACTAAAGGACTGGGATGCAGCAGTCTTGAAAATACACCTCTTGTGCCTGTTTTACCTCGCTGTTAAGAGCTGCGGTAGGATCACAAGAACCAGCAGACTGACGGCCTGTTGGCAACCGGTAGGACTGAAACTATCTAAGCTACCAGTGACAATTATCTAGTGTTTTTCTAGTTATAAACCTGTGGGAAACCCCAACGTTTGATGGTAATCTCTTCACCAATCCTTGAAAGTCAAACTGTATAGAAAGATAGTCTGATTTGTATTTTATTATTTAAAGTGAAAACATACCTCTATGTTTGTTTCATTCTAAAGCATGAAATGCAATACAATGTTAATTACTTTCTTCAATTTTAAAATGCAATATTTAAAAAAAAATAATTCCCCTGTCTTGGCACCTAACAAAAAGCACAAGCTTTTCGTCACTTTTAAGAAAAAACAAGTTAGCACTATTAAAACCTTTTAAAAGTAAAATTATTTCAAGGTTATTTCTTTTCCTTTCGAAGCGGGAACTTTGAAAATACAAGTGCAGATGATCGGGTATCCCGACGAGCGGTGCGAAGGGAAAACTTATGTCACTTTAAGAATCCTCCTACCATCTCCCATGCTTGTAGATTTTACTTTAAAGTAAATGGCCACAAAACCTAAAAACAAACAAATGTTATTCATAAGTCAGCTCATTTAATGCTCCTAGGAACCAGAACTCAAGTACCATACAACGATAAATTACAATTATTGCAATACCTGCATTTTTTTAAACTCAATAACCTGTACTCAGTTATCCAATAACACTGCAGGGAGGCTGAATAATTCAGTCCCATCTTTCTTCTAATGTTGGAAGTCTTTTGAAATGGACTGATTCTTACCTTCTGCTATAGTCATTAAGGTGTCATTTAAAACCCACGCAGCCTTTATGACAGCTTTATGCCTCCCGAAGGATTAAACTATGAAGAGATAAATGCGTTCCTTAAGTTTTTAGCAATGAATTCCATATCAAAGGAAAGCGGCAGATCGGCATCTTTTAGACTACCCTTCATTAGCTTATATTTGGGTGAAGCTCATTTTGGGTCAGAGAACACTTAGTATTATTCACATCATCAGGATCTGCCTGTGTTGCTGCTAGAGACTTGACCCTGCTTCTTGTTGGCTTTTTTTCACATTCTTACATAGCTCACGCTGACAGTGTCAGCATAAAATTAAAATGGGATCATGGAAACGTGCTGTTTTTTCCCTCAGTATTCTGTGTGAATTTCCAATTTTAGGCTTCTCTATTTTTGTCTCTCCATATGCTCTCCCATCAGCTGGAGTTGAGCAATCTCTTGGTTATTGGTAAAAAGGAAAGCATCTGTCAGAGTCAGAAGTCCAATCAACACTTATCACCCATCAGGGAACAGAGATTTCTCTTAGTAATAAATGTTAGGTCCAGTAGTAAACATCTCCATACTGAGCCTTCATTTGTGATCCTACAGATAACTCAAAAGCACTTCTGTGTTAATAGGAAGGCTTCGTTATTGATGTTATAATGGGGCTCAAAGACCTCAGCTGGCTTGCTTTGCTGTTTGCTCTTGTGAAGAAGTGATCCTGAGCATATCTACCATTTTATCCAGGGCTGAATTCAATTGCAGCCCTTTATAGAAATGATTCCACAACAAATTTCCTTCTGCATTACAGAAGTGAGGATAATAACCTGCAATTAGAATTGCCTGAAAAATGCCATTTGTTGCTTCATTTCTGCTCTTCCACAGAAAATGTTGAAAGCTGTTGTTTTCTTGTAAATTTTCCCGTGAGTAGGGTAAGGTTTTGTGACAAGAAACTCAAACAAAAGAGTGCAGTACAATTCTCCCCATTCACTGCCTGGCTGGCTTTAAACAAAACAAGACCCTCCAGCTTTTCTGCTGTGTTCTCTGCAGGACTGTGTTCTGTGCGCATCACTGTAGGAGGTGAAAGCCAGATTATTATTATTTTCTTATAGCTAAAATGAGAAGTTTTTACTGATAGAGAAACCAAAACCTGGTTTGCTGCTTGCCTTGAAAATAAAATTTGAAAGAAAAGCAGATCCAAACCTGAGAAGTTTCTCTTCTACCTGTGGTGGGGCTGGAGGTAGGGCTTTCGGCACCTTTCCAGTATAGGAAACGGGGATACTCTATAATACAGAATTTTTCCCTGAATATTTTTGTGTACTTCAAAAGCCATATTTTAATTGAAAATACAGATGGATGACAAAACTCTATCAAAAATCAAGTGCACACAGCCCTGTTTAAAGAGCTTGAACGGGGTGTGGGTGAGTGTTACAGGCACATCAAATATTTCCAGATGAACCTACAAACATAATTAGTTAGGGCCAATATATTCTAGTTTAATACCCTACTAGTACGATAGTTGCAGAAGCAGTTTCCACTTTTGATTTCTCTGCTGTCTTGCCTAAAAGACATATTTGACTAAAAGGGAGGTGAGGTTGGGGGGGGGGGGGGAAGTGATATTGGGTGGGGGGGAAGGTGGTGTTTTCTTTCATTGACTTACAATTTTTTAAGGGGAAATTGCACAATGTAGATATGCTTGAATTCCTTCCCATTTTAGGAAATCCTGTGGGAATGGATAGGCCAGGATATACCTGACCATTCAAAATATACATGGTTTGCAGCAAGATGCCTAAAAGAAACACCGCAGCTGGGTTTTGATTTCACAGATGCTGAGTGCCCAGAGTCCTACTGGGAACATGGAGTGCTTCTGGGTGTAATCACTTGGCAGAGACTCTAATGCTCCAGTTTTTTGTTACAAGTCAGTACTACCCAGTATAAACCCAGCACGTCCTTTAGCAATAACATTACTTAAGACATAAATAAAGGAAAGTAGGGCCACGTGTGAACGAGGCTCACGAAACGCAGTCTTGAGCTCTGGCTCACAGCCCTGCAAGATGCTTAAAGGGGTACAGAGATAAACCCTCCTTCAGCCCCCAACTTTGGGAACAAGCGCAGCTCTGTGTGCCTCTGTCTCGCACCCATGGGGACCAAGGAGGTGGCGATTGCATTCGCACAAGGCCGTGCTTAAGGATCTTTCTGGGAAGGAGGCAATCGGTGGAGGGAGGTGGGATCTGGAACAGCCCCGGGGGATGGCAGCCCCAGCTGCCCAGCACAGTCTCACCTTCTTGAGGGACAGAGGGAGAGAAGTGGAGGCTCCTCTGCAATTTGGGAAAAGCCTTCTTTTCTTTTGAAGGCCAAGAGAAAGGGAGGAGTGTCTGAGTGAGCTGAGCTACAATCACTTACCTTCACGCACAATAAAAATACAGAGAGCTATTTTTGTAAGCTTAGCAGGTATTCACTCCTGATCACACTCAAATTATAAATGAATAAGATATTGAGGGCTATTAAAATATTTTTTCATCAAGGTTAATAGATGAATAAGACAATTTAATGTTGACACGTACATCTCCAGGATTAATTCTGCAGGGTGCTATGTAAGCTGTCCTCTTACCAAGGATGGATTTGAGGATGCTCAGGATCCATAGATGCTCTTGGAAAACCCAGCATTAGCCTGTCTCAGTTTGATTCTTCATGAAAGCATCATGTTCCTGAAATATTTAAGTTATTTAAATAAGTGCAGGGACACATTCCTACTCTGTGTCCTACTTAATGCAGCATTAGTGGATTGGTCACGTTATGCTGCATGAATAATGAAAATACAGGTTCAGCAATGTTTACAAGAATAAAAGCAGAGCATTAAGTTCTGCTATTTGTCCCCTCTGTTATTTGTGAGTGCTCCCACAGCCACTGGGTGTTCTTAGAGATGCTTTTGAGCCCTGCATGACCTGCATGTTGAAAATGTATTTTCCAGAATGGTAATATGTATTTACCTGTTTTGGGAGAGTCATTACTTTTCTGGTTAAAAATATTTTAAGTTATGCCGTCAGGGAGCTGGTCTAATTCCATGTACTTTGGCAGCTGGCTGTGCTTCAGAAACAGCGAAAGTAGTTGTCTAGAAACATAACATAGGCTGGAAGTCCTTTCTCCAAACTGAACTGTTTGGCAAACACCTCAGGCTTCATTCTGTGTCTACGGGGAGGAGGCTGAATTAGCAGCAGCCAGAGGAGAGGTGTTGCGTGTGGGGAGGACCTGTCTGTAATGTCCTCATTCAAATTGGTCTGTTGAGTTCCTAGCATCATTCTTTTTTGGACCAAGTGAAGTCCAGCATAGGTTAAGTGGCACAATTTGTTGCATAGGACTTGAGTGAAACTTTGAATATACGTAGAAAAAGCCCAACAATTCTTTGTAAATTGTTTCCACCGGGCTTTTCTTTTTAGTTCTTGATCAGCTTAATAGAACTGGGCTTTTGGCTACGAACCAGAAAACTTAAGCCCTTTTTGATCATAACTTTTGCCTATGTTTCTGGGAAAAGCTTGAGAAGGTGCAAACAAAAACATTAGAAACCACAGGACTTTTAAGAAATAAAGGGCATATTTTTGAAGGATGGGTGGTTCAGGGATGCAGAACTCTGTGTTAGCAGCTTCCCAAATACCTGTGGGGGTCTGAACTGCTCCCCTGCCGGGTGCTGCTTCCGTGACCAGCCCTCGTGGCTTTTCTCTAGCAACTGCAACAAGCAACTCTGCTGCTCAGTGTAAGGGTACAGGGGTTTGTGACACTCGATCAGAAGTATTAGGCATCAGACAGCCGGGAGACAAAAAACTCTCTTGATTTCTAAGCATGGAAGATAAGGAGACTTCAGCTCCCAGAACAAATTTTCCAGTCGTCTATTATGCCTGGTTATGTGTCTTGAACTTCCACAAATGTGTTGGCTAGCCAGATTAACCCCTGTGCTTTTGGGAGCAAGAGGGCAGGCAAGTCCAAGTATAAAGCTGAGAGAAGATACCAAAATAGCCCAGAAGGCACAAGCATCAGTCACAAACCCTATTTCCCCTCTGGAAGTGCCCAGAAACCGCCCTGCATGGGCAGAGGGAGCACTGAATACAAGCAGGGAGGGAGCTACTGAGCCTGGATGACTCTAGGGTTATTTTCCCGCTAAGTAAATGATTTCTAGATCCCATTTACATATAGGCACCTAAAGCCAGCCTAAATCCACCTGTAGGCTCCCAAGTCCCAGCTCAGATCTAGTGATTTGTAATAAGTAATTAAGCACTTCAAATGGGTGGCTCCCCTTCGTGGCTTGAAAACTGGCTGAACTTAATGTGCTTCCTGGGTGGATTTGCTTTATAATGGAGAAATCTTTTATTCATTGCTTAAGATGGGAAAATATCCACAAGTGGTGTACTTTGCTAACAGGCTGACGACTACCACCTCCCTGGAAGCGAAAAGCTGAATCATTCAAGAAACTGCTGTGTTGAAGTCCACTCCAAAGCCTCATTAATTGAAAGTAAAACCTGGAAATAGCTCTAGCCCTGGAGGATTTTTTTCACTTAGAAAACCCCACGTTCAATTCCTAATTCCTCTGAACGCAAATAGTTACTTATAACAAGAAACTTTGGTCTGCTGCCCTCAGAGCATCCAGCTGTGTTTCTTGCTATGGTGGTAAATGGAGTAAAAGTGAAGAAATGGGGGTCAAGAAGAGGAACTGTTGTTGTGGTTGGGTGTTAGAAGGTTTCTTAACTCCCAAATACATTTCTGTTTTTAACGCTGTATAGTTTTTGCTAACAACAGAACCTGCTTTCATGTATGCATCTGGCACCACCGGGGTATGAAATGGCAGCACATTTAAAGCAAGTGAAGCAGCACTTTGATTTAACTCCAGCTGTGCAAGTGGAGACTTAAGTGAAGTGCTGCTGTTCAGCTCCTGGCTGAGAGGAAGGCTGCTGCAGGAAATGACTACACATGTCTAAATTCTTGCCTGTTGGCTGACAGAAGGAGTAAAGCAGAATTAGCTGCGCTGGAACACAGGACTAACGAGTACTAATTTCTGCACGGTTAAGCATGCAATGAACTAAAATGAAGCAGGATCATAGAAAGGAATTTGGTGTCTCTTTGTGGCTTCATGCATGACAACAACTTAAGCTACTTAAACAATTACAGAAATAAAATTAGATAAGCTACTGGTGAACATTTCCCAGCCCTGTTTCTGGCAGCTGCAATTTTTTTATTTTTATTTTTTTCAGATTAAAATGTTTTAGAAGTAGAATGCATGACCACCTTGGGAACTATGTTTTATTATTGTAAAGAAAACACTTTTCACATGAGGGAAGACCAGAGCAACGCACAGCCAAAGCTGGTGAGGCCAATGGGAGACTGAAGCCACCGTTGTCCGGCAGCTCCTGGGTACCAGCTGGTGTGAGAGAGGATTCAGCATCTGATGAGTAAGTGAAAAGACGTTACTGCTGGTCTGGATAGTCCATAATAAACCCAGTGATGATTCTTGCGTTTGCGACAAGAACAATCAACTCTTCTCTTCTTGTTTCAGTGTTAATTTATTCCTGATGGGACTGGCTATGATTCTGTGAGCTGTCTTAAAATGTGATGACTATGATTGCTGTTATTCTGGTGACTAAGCATCAGGGGTTGTGTTGGAGGACAGATAAGAGATTGTCAAGTGGCCGTATCTGTTCCATGACTTCCAACGAGAAGGTTTCCTTCCAAGCCATGCTCTCTGCTTCTGGCTTGAGCTTTTGTGGCTCGCAAACTTGTTTCTTTGTGCTGGTGTTAGCGGTGGGCCTGGATGTTAACATTAATGAAAGGGAACAGCATTTTAGTCACTCCTTACTCAACAGTCTGCCTGGTTTGGATGTACCAGTATCAGTGGGCTGTGTGGGCTGTGCCAAGGGGTCTCTCCACAGTGGCTGCAGAGCAAACGAGGGATGAGACTTGTGTGGGCACAGTGCTGAGCACAGCTCAGCAGCCCCCTGAGCATGCAGAGATGCTGGCTGTAGCTGTGGGGTCTGGGCTTGTTGTGCTGTGCCCTGTGGCAATGGTGGGGGCTGGTGGCAGGCAGGGAACAGCCACCGTTGGTGTAAGACAGCTGAGGGAGGTTTGGGTAAGCAGCACAGGGCAGGCCATGGGCAATATCAGCTTACCCTGAATTAGGGTAGTTGGTCTGACCGTGTCCTAACGTGAGAATTTGAATTGACTCTGCTCCAGCTGACGCATGACCGTGCATCATCAACTACTCTAGTGCTGTGCCAGAAAACAGCCTTGGTGGCAGCACTTGGTCTCCTTGAACATGTTTTCTCTGATAATTAATCATGCTAATAAAATATAATTGCCCTTTGGACTATGCCTCTGTCATGCTTTCTTTTCCCTACTGTTTTTTGTTTTTTTTTTTTTTTTTTAGAATTAATTTTGTGCAGGATGTTCCTGGCTTAATTTGACAAACACAACAACCTGTGTAGGTAAGAGTCGCTCTCCTTAGGTGACTTAGCAGTGTTATGGGCAGCAACAAATTACCTTTTCTCCTCTGATCAATGTCTGCCTGCAGCTCTTGTCTAGTTTTCTAAAAGGGCAATGATTCTTATTTATCTTTAATTTTAAAATCTACAGCAGAAAACAGACCCAGCTGCTACAACATGGGGAAGGCTTAAGCCAGCAAAGACACAGCCTCCTAAGTGCAGGACAAGGGGTCCAGGTACCGGTGCTGCCTCCTCTTTGCCATTAGTGCTCCCTGGCAAACGTGCATCTTCTGCTCTCGGAATGCAGCCACAGTCCTACCTGCGTGCTCAGAGCTCAGCTGAACGCGTCCCACCGTAAATTGTGGTTGAAAATTAAACTGTGCAATAAAACTGTAAGGGAATATAAATAGCTTAAACGGTGAGGCATGGAAGATGGGTAGTAATGGGGACCCTGGAGGTACCAGAGGGAGCTCAGCAAGCAGAAGAGACAATGAGAAGAGTGATAGACCATTGAACTCACTGGAGACAAAAATAATTAGGGCAGAGCTTAGAAGATGAAGAGACTCAGACGGTCAGACAAGGAGAAACTAGTCTGACGCAGCCAAGAGCATTCAGAAACTAATTTTCACCCATGGGGATCACATCCCCTCATCTCACGCCAGGGGAGCCTGAGCTGTCCTGCTGCCCGAGAGGCTGCAGGCTCCTGGGGGCATGCTGGGGACCCATGGGATGGCACAGATGTCCCCATGTCCCACCCACAGCCCCGAGAGGCTGTTGAGGAGTTTGCTGAGGAGGCCCTTTTCTTGCCGCTGGGTCCAGTTTTCTTTTTCTGCAAACTTTGTGCTCAAGGGCCTGCCTTGCTTGGACTCACCCTCCTTTTCATGCTTACTATAATTATTGCCTTAAATCTGGAGACCCTACAATGAGCAAAGCGAGGGGTGTTATCACCTGACGGTGTATGCGGAGAAGGCTTTTTCTTTTAAAAATCTCCAACATGATGCTCTGTGATTCCCGGAGAGCATGCCCGGCTCCTGTAACACGACTTGCTGACAAAATGGCTCCTGGTTAGGTATTTAAGAGGGTTTGCTGCTGAAATAATACACAACCTCAGCATATGGTAATTAGAGATAAGCAAACAGTTGAAATAAAATCTCTTAAATTATACCACACTGTGCACAAGGAAATGTGAGGCACATAAACAAACAAGGTTTCTTCCCTAGCTGCAGACAGGGTGTTAGCAGGTGATTCACTAGCTGTGCGTCTCCCCCTTGTCTAGTTCATTAGATCATCATTAATTTACACCTGTGTTTGGTGAATTACAGCAAAACATGGGCTTAGAAAACACCCTGTTTTTTTGCAATGCTTACAAGGAAGAAATGTTACCAAACTAAGTAAGCTCCCTTGGAAAATTAGGAAAGTGTTGGTTTCTACCCCCAAAAGCAATTTGTTAACCCAGATATTTCTTAAGTCTTATTTTTAAGTGCATTAGTGGGCTTGAATGCGATTTTGAGACCTCTCGTCCTACACACAGCATCATTTCTTTTTGCCTATGAGTGGCTTATCAATTCAGCATTTACAAAATCTGTTGACTTGTCCAGAAAACATGAGGAAAGGGCTTTTCCTATTGATACTACAGTAAAAGCTTAGCGTGAAAAAAACAACCCACAGTGCTTTTGGTTGTAACCAGGGGGCAGCTTTGCCAAGAGCTGTATTTTCTCCCCATTTCTGTGCCTGTGTTTAAATTGCTTCATGCCATTTCCAGGTATTTTTGGGGGGGTCATTGAAAATCTGCACATTGACTGGGTTGAAAGAAGGACCATCCCTTGCTAGCATATACGGTGAGCCCCGTCACAGAGACCACCAGAGATATTGCAGATGGAAACTGATGGGAAACGATGTCACTTCTGTTAGGGGCTTAGGGCAGTTCATCTTTTCTCTAGGAGAAACTTTGCACAGATCTCTCAGTTTTTAAAGTTGCGTCTACTGGGTGCTGTGTATATATGTGTTAACTTCTGGTTAAAATGAATAGAAGTGTTTCATAGAGCCTAACCTGGGACGGTTCAGATCTGGACCTGATTCAGGATCCATGCTGGAAAAAAGAACAAATCAACCTCCTGATTGCTG
Organism: Nipponia nippon; assembly: GCF_047370975.1. Classification (NCBI taxonomy): domain Eukaryota; kingdom Metazoa; phylum Chordata; class Aves; order Pelecaniformes; family Threskiornithidae; genus Nipponia; species Nipponia nippon. Next base: position 29,730,904 of record NW_028262302.1, read on the forward strand.
AACTAATATTCCTCTCGCTTCAGTGTTTATCTGGGGAGTTTTCATCAAATGGTGGAGCAGCGTGTCTGTGAGCACTGTGCCTGTGGGCAGCAGTTCCTGGTGACCCATGGCAGAGGGAGCTGGCCAGGCTGGCATCCACAGAGCTTGGATGTCAGGTAGGGATTTCAGCATTTAGAGATGTGCTAGAGCAGATCTGCAAGAAAATTAGTCAATCTAGATATAAACTGATCTTTGTAAGTATTTGATTAACCTCAGTGCTAACAGTGTATATCTTATTTGAAGTTTGAATTCATTTGTGCTCAGTCATCCATTGCTAGATTTCAGGATGTCTTTTAAAGCAAGGCTAACCATTTTTCTATTGTATTTATTTTTTTAATTTGAGGTGCTTGTAGGCCATAAGCAAGTCAATGTACATGCATCCTAAACAACACACCATTAATCTGCTTAAATTTTCCTCTGGAAGAAAAATTTTTGAGACCATGAGCAACTCTCTTATTGAAACTAAACCGACTCCCATGGACAGTATTTCTTTCTTAAAAATGCCAAGATCTGAGTCTTAACAAGGCAAAACCAGGGGATTTTGATTAAGTCAGCATCCTAAAGACACAATACAAATACTCCCAGACTGGAATAGGAAACACAATAGAGTTTCATCATGTGAACATCTAATCTGACATCCTCTGTTCACTGGCTATCTACTGTTAGCAATGCTACCTGCATGGAGCCCAATAACTTTTGATTAAAATAGAGCTGCTATTTTTGAAAAGCAGTCTATCACCAAGACTGTGAGAGCTGGAGGGTTTAGCACTTTCCTTCATAAGCTGTTTCAGTGGTTAGATACTCTCGCATCAAAAGCGTGAATGTCTCTTCCTACTTCAGCTATTCTGTGATTTTCCACCTCAACATTTCCTGGCCAGGAGACAAATTACTGCCTTGCTTCCTAGATGTCTACAACATGAGATATAGATGACTGAAGGAGGGCAAAAATGTTGAATGTTTTATCACTGGAAGTGAGAGGGGGAGGGAATTTTTGCTGAAATATCCTGTTCTTCATGTGCTGCTTACCCAGGAATGGGCACAGAGGGAGGCATTAATCTCAGCTCACAGCAGACATGCAGAAATTGGGTGTCTAGTCCAAGCTGCCTGTCTAAACCCCACTCTAGTCAGTAGAGGGGAACAGCCCTTCCTAAAGGGTGATCCATTAGGTAGGTATCAAATATAGACTGAATAAAGTATGGCCCACTGGAGATCTTCTCTTTGCTCCACTGACTGCAGAGACAGGTTTGGTTCAGACACTCAGTTTTCAGACAGTGTAAGAAGCTGAGCAGAACAGTGTTCCTCTCCCCCCAAAGCTGTAGGCTTGTCCCCCCTGCTCCTGCGCTCCTGGAGCATGCAGAAAAGTTGTCCCATGCTATTTGGGAGGTCAGCCCAGTTCATCCAGTTACTTATCCTTGTCTGCATCTTTAGCTATGAAGGATCGAGGAAGGCGGAGGGGAAACCAGCAGCTCTTCCTGCGAAGACTAATAGGTGTAGCAGCAGAGATCTGTCATATCTTCACGACTGCCCTGGTTTACGGTGCAGTCCCCATCTGCTGCATGTAAAAAAGGCAATGTCAGCCATAAAATATTGGAAGTCTGAGTCTAGCACAAAGATCCCTGACAATTTAATAAGAATTCCTTGTGATGCTTCACAAGCTCTTTTATGGTTTTGACACAATGCCTCAGGCAGGATGGATTACATGGGCTCCCCGGCACTTTCCAAGAGGGAATTGCACTGGCCAATAGGCATGAGTCAGCTAACCATCTCACTTCATCATCGTGGACTGATGCCTTGCATCCTGTAAACCGAGGCTAACCTTATACTTCCCGACCCTTTCTTTTGCCATGAGACAAGATAGAGGATGTTACTGCTGCGTCCTCGAATGGTTGACACATAATCCTTAATGGGACATTTGGTTTAATAAGTGCATGGTTATACTGCTTGTATAGGAAAGCTTTGTATCCTTCATGTAATCACACAGAGTCAACAGGGATGAACATAACCTTTTATATACTTATTTTCCTGAGATCTGTGAGTATATCACAAATAAATCTTAGAAGAAGGTTTCATTTTTCTTTTGCGTGGTCGATACTCAGCTTGCAGGGAACTGATACATCAGTTTATTTTCTTCATCATCTTGCAGGATATTTGTAGCGCACAGTACCATGAATAAGAACTGGCTGGAAAAGGGAAGCTGTTATTTCTTCTTATCTCAGCCTATGATTTTTGAAATGAGCTGACATAAGATTTAATAAATATTCAGTTAAAAGGGAAACGAAATGTTTTCTGCAGAGCTTCAGCTTTTGACTGGAGGAAAGGAAAAAAAGAGAGAAATCTGAGATATTTCTGATTTCTAGGGCAGCTTTGCTAAAAGAAGAGATGGGGTGACCATACCTGGATTAAAATATGAGGCTGATATCCTTGATCACTACCTCAAGACAGTCTCTCAAGTCACATGTGTCAGTAAATTCCCTATCAGAGCTCCACCCCAGTTCCTTGACGATGTTTGAATGGGAAATAAATATGCGACTGGATGATAAACAGATATATAACACAGAGACCAAAGAGGAAGATGGAATGTGTCAGGCAGGCAAAACACAGCTATACCACAGAAATGGGATCTTAGGGCCTATTGGGACACAATTAAAAAGTTTTCTGGTATTTATTAAAAAGGTCTTCTTGCTGCTGTCATCCAGCTACAGCTCTCAGCTAAAAAGTACAAGGCAGCTTCTACTGCTTTCTGAAAAAAGTAAAAGGTAGATAAATAGTAAGAGTCCTGAGTTTCTCCCATGTCTGTGAGAAAAAAGAGAAGAGAATGTATCACAGTGTGAAAAATTAAAAATTTATGGAGATACGGATTAAAAGGATGTTTGAAAAAGGAGTAGGTTGAGTGATGACAAATACAGACGCATGGTTATTCAAATCCCACACCCTTTCCTGTACTTGCTGTCCTGGGTGATGACTTCTGGGCTCACAAGAGTCTAGGGAGAGACTAGGTCAGAGCCCTTGCTAATCAAAGATGCTGGTTTCTACAAGCTGAAGACTTGGCTCTGAAATCATGTACTCTAGAGCACCATGTAAATCATACAATGATGAAGGTACTCGAGAAAGACTAGGTTAATATTATATATTTCTGCATGATGAGCATCAGTATGTGATGTGAACAGATGATGTGGCTGCTGCAGGAGCAGCCTGGGTGTGGACGGAGCTATACTGGTAAGAGATAGCTTTTGTAGATGAGGGAAGGACATGATGTTATTTCAGCAGAAAAACTCCTTGTGACAATTCAAATCTGCCCTAGGTGATGGTGCTAGAGGAGCAGAGCTGTGGTTACAGATGCTCCTCCATCTTCTTAATTTTTTTTGAGTCCCTTTCTGGGCAAATAAGCAAAGGCAGTGGCAGGTTTATTGCCTTTGGGATTAGGGTGGCTGGCTGCTTAGTTACCAGCAAAACTTGGGATGAGAATTTATATACAGAGTGCTGTGTTTCCTCCCTCGTACTCTGTGGCTCCTCACTGCAAGTTTTGGTAGAGCAATTAATGCCTATTCCTGGGGTTTGGTACCTACTTCAGCAATAGATCAGGTTGTCCTGTCCATCTAGATAGATTTTAAGCTTACCAAGTTCTTACCTGTGAGAAGGACTCATGTTGGAGAAGTTCGAGGAGGGCTGTCTGGGAAGAGCGTGAGGAGTCCTCCCCCTGAGGTGGAGGGAGCCGCAGAGACAACGTGTGATGAACTGACCACAACCCCCATTCCCTGTCCCCTGCACCGCTGGGAGGGAGGAGATAGAGAAAATTGGGACTGAAATTGAGCCCGGGAAGAAGGGAGGGGCGGAGGGAAGGTGTTTTAAGATTTGGTTTTATTTCTCATTGCCCTACTCTGGTTTGATTGGTAATAAATTAAACTAATTTCCCCAAGTCAAGCCTGTTTTGCCTGTGATGGTAACTGGTGAATGATCTCTCCCTGCCCTTATCTTGCCCCACAAGCCTTTCATTATATTTTCTCTCCCCTGTCCAGCTGAGGAGGGGAGTGATAGAGCAGCTTTGGTGGGCATCTGGTGTCTAGCCAGGGTCAACTCACCACACTGAATCATCTGCTGCCTCCAGCAAGGATATTATAGAGCCATGATATAAACTCAACCACTTGGAAACAGCGATATTTAGCTATTAATGCCGTTTTAATAATGACAAAGCTCTTGGTTAAAAATAACCCTTTGATCTTTGAAATGCTTGAAAATGAGCATAACACAGCTGAAGTTCAGTTCAGATTACCTGCAAACGTTTGCATGCAGCTCTGTGCCCTTTGGGGCTGAGGGACTGCATTTGTTAAAAACAAACAACACAAAACCCCCAAAACTTAATTAAATTAAAATTAGTATCAACAGTGATTTGAAACAAGCATGGTTAAAAATTAGAAATGCTTTGACTTCTGGCTGCAAAGTGCTCTGAGAGAGGTCTCAGAGAAGAAGGTAATGAACAGCCAGAAATATTACCCACGAACGTTCAGTTGGCTTTTAAATAGGACTTTGCTTTGATTGCTGGCTCATAGACCTGAGTGGCAATGATCCGTCAAAAAATTATATTTAATCTCTGGTCCAGGGAACTTTCCTCAGAAACTGTTCGCTGTCTCGTTAGAAGGTTATTGACTGTTGTGTTATACCTGAAAAACGGCTTGTGAAACGGTACTATGAGTGCTCAGAAACTCTGCAGAGATGCAGGTAGTTCAGCTGGGCAAAAAGAAGGATGGTTGTTATCAAGCAGAAATCTTTTGGAGGAGAATGAGCTTTACCCCACCTGGTGGCTGACAGGCCAGATGTTGGCCACAGGGAAGCAAAGAACATCCTAAGAACTGAACCAGGCAATGCTGCATCTCTGAGTCTACCTGGGAGGAAGGGGGTGGAGATGCAACCACATGGCTGGTGCTGCTGGGGCCACCACTGTAGCTCATAGACAGCAAAGTCCCCCCACCGTGGGATCTGGCACTGCGGAGGGGCACTGCTGGACACAGCCCTGTGGCAGTGTGGAGAGGGCTTGGCGATCATTACCCATCATCCAGCCCATTTCTCTCTGGGGCTTGGCTACCTTGCCCTTCACGAAATGCTACTGCTTTTCAAACCATTCAGCTTCCGTGCTCCAGGGCTAAGATCTGTGGCTCCCAGCTGATATCCTAGGCTCAGGCATGAGTACTGGTCAGGCTGAACTGTGCTTCGAAGCAAAGGGTGGATCCCCTGCATGCTAGGTACAGAGTCAAGCACATTTTGCTCTCTCCTTTGCACTGCTGGGGGGTTCTGGGTGGTTGCTTCATAGCTGAAATCTCTCTTTTGAGCAGTTAAAAACCCCCTTACTTTATACAATGTTCTCAGGGCCAAGATCCGTGGAACAATCCTATATTCCACCCTCAGACTTGTGTTTCTAATTCTAATGCACACACCGTCAAGCTTTCTCCTTCCTTTGCTGTTTGCAAATAAGTGCACAACTTGTCTTTGCTGTGCTGTCTGCAAAAAGACCTCCCTAGCAGCTGACAGCAGCATATTCAGACCGCTGCCTGTCTTGTGATAAGTATCTCTGTTTCCTTGCGGCTTCCATCTGATGTTAGTGTTGGCAGCTTTAGATTGAGGTGATATGCGCCAAGCAGCAGTGACTGTACTCTGCTGGGTTTTCTATCCGTGCAATGCTGAGGACAAGGGGGTTCTTGTTATCCCAACTATTAATTATGTTTCAGATACATGGACGTGATAACTAACTATCCAATAAGTCTGTCCGTAGTTTTGCTGTTATAATCGGAGAATTCTATATTTTCACTCACTGTGTCAGGAAGTAAACTTTGGTATGACCTGGGAGAGACAGCATGCTGCTCCTTCCACACATGTCCACTAGCTGGGTGGAAAACCACCTTTCCTGCTTTCTCCACCTTCAGTCAGTCCTCAGACTTCCCATTTCCTTGAGTGGCAGGACGCTGGTGGTGGCTTTGGCTGCTGCACAAACAGCTCAGCCTGTGTCCATGATCTGTAGCAGCTGTTGACCTGGATATTTAACGATAGACAAGGACAGGACAAAGGCCCTTGATACCATGTATAGTCATACACTGGCAGCCAGTGCTGACTTATTTTGTTCTGGAGGTGATATCATCTTGATGGATGGGGCCCTGATGACACCTGGCAGGGAAGGAGCAGCAGAATAAGTGGTAACATGACCGTTAAATTTGGTTGATGAACCAGAAGCACTGGTGGAGCACGACTGGCCAAAATGAGTGATTTTAGCCAATGCTTATTTCAAGGATATTTCCTTGTTTGTTTTGGGTTGTGTGTGTGTACACATGCATTTCTTTGTAATGCTGATTATTTTACTAGTAAATACAATGTCTGGACTGAAGAGACTTAGCTAGTTTATAAGATTTAAAAAGACTGCAAACTTTTAAAATGAAATCTCCTAGGTACAGCAGATCCTTGCTCAAACAGCAAACCAAGGTATCTCTAATTGCCATGATTATTTTAAGGAAACTAGTCTACCTGGAGAAAAAGCTGTGAGTTACGTAGGAAATGAGAAATTCATTACCCACAGCACAGAAAGAAGCTACAGTAATTAGTAATCACACCTGTGTTATCTAGAGCAACCTCAGCCAGGAAAAATCTGCAGTAAAGTCTGTTGTGTATAAGGAGAGCAGATACATTATAACCTTCCATGTTGTGGTTGTTTCTCCTGTTTTAGGCTTTATTCTTTTTCATCATTCCAGAGATTTTGGGAGTGCATTTCCAGCTCATTAGCAGGCAGGCTTTTTGCTTTAGAGCTTCTCTGAAGAACAGAGATGCAGCATCTCCTCCCTGTGCTCTGAGAAACTGGAAAACACCAGCATGGTCGTGGAAACTCGTACAGACACACCTCTCACTGCAGCTCTGCAAAAGGACCTGCGAGTCTGGGCATTGCTTATCTTGCAATAAATCCTATTCACTGAATCAGGCCTCTGGGAACAAAGAGCCTACATGTCTGCATGTTTCTGTATGGCTCCACACATGAGTGTGTTGTGAGACAGAAGTGTGCCCTTTGAAGGAGCTGCCCATCTTACTTTGATGTGGGGTGGCTGAGCAGACCTCAGCAGATCCTGAGGTGCAGGCGTTTGGCAATTAGAGTTGTCCATTGGCTGTGAGTTGGGTTGCCAAGGTGATGGATTTCAAAAGGCCAAATCTGTGCTCAGTTTTCAAAGGCTGGGTTGTTTCTTTTGATCTGCAAACCAGGGGGAAAGACAGATACAGGACTGCTGCCTTTTTTGTTCTGTTCTGTTTTGTTTTGTTTCTGTATTACAACCTGCATGATCTTGGCAACTGAATTCGTTGGGTTAAAAACTCAGGGTAAGTCTTGACAGTGAGTCAAGTTGCTAAAGTCACTACTGAGCCGCTAAAGTATTTTTGCAAAAAGGCATCTAAATACCGAGCCTGTGAATTCTTTGATATTCTCTAATTCATGGGCAGAATGATGCAATTGAGTTGACTTTTAAAGATTTTACTATGCTATGGTGGTATCCATGGGCATCCAAGATGCTGTTCACAAAGGCTGTTGGATACAAACAATAGTTCTCGATCAGTAGAGCTCATCAAGGCATTCAGTTTGCAGAGGGAGATTGGGACCAGTGTGAGAACACGTGCAATTACTACATCTCAAACCTGAATAAGGACCTGGTACAAGAAATTACTTGTAGATTCCTGGTTTTTAATCATGCTGGGGCTGGATTAGGCTCACAGCTTTTTCCTTGGCCTTTTTGTTGACTCCTTATGTTAACGTTTTTTATCCTCAGCTCAGAAGGAAGATATCCTGACTCAGCTGTTCAGACCCCAAGGATCAGTGAAGAACCTTGCACAACATGGTGCAGTGAATTTAAGCCTATCTTCCCCAAATGCTGCTTTCATGGTTGAGGGAATACAATAACTAAAACACGTGGTGCTCAGCTTTTGCAGATATCTATGTCAAACATATGTTCAGAACTAGGCAAAATAATTCTGCGTTTGTACATTGCTCTTTAACTGACTCCTTGAGCCCGGGCATTCCTGACCACTCCTTTTTTGCCATGCCCTCAGCGTATATTAGGTGAACACTCTACCATTTCAGGGCCGTGGAAGAAGACAGGCAATTTACATAAAGTTTCTCTTCCTCTGCAGAAATTTAGTCTGCAAAGACTTCAGGTGGGTAACTGGCTCACGTTAGAGAGCTTGTCTGACCAAAACTATCTTCCCAGTTGCTTATTTTCAGCAGAGGGTAGTTAGGTACCTATAGCTCTTACCACTAACTGGTATCTCTGGTCTGAAACATAGGATTAAGTTTTTGCAGATTAACAAACGTACAACTCCCATCTGTGCCCCCAAGCTGTGGTAAACACCAGGAATTAATCTTTCCCTGGTCTGTAACAAAGCAAAACAGAGTAAAGTAGCTTTACTTTGCATAATTGTGGACTAAGCTCACGTACCTGGACAGCACCTGCAGTGAGGCTGATGGATGATAGTTGAGACACAACACTCCAGTCTCTTATCAAAGCCCTCAAACAATTGTGCCCTTGTCTTCCAGCCTGAGGCACGAGCAGGTTGTTATAGAAGCGCCAGCAACGTACCGATCAATCTCCACCTGCTTGGGTCAGAGGTTGCTAACGTATAACCTGTTGGAAAGCATGCCTTTCCCATCGTCTTGGCTGACATCTGCATGCTGTGCCTACATGAAATTGTTGTATGGGTCTCGGTACTGTGCCGGCACCTGATGCCATCCTTGCGCATCAGCTTTCTGCTGCCCAGGCTGCTGCCTGCGTGTCAGAAGATGTCAGTGTTGATTCTAACTGCTGGTTCTCTGGCACAGGTGATGTTTGCTGCTCATGTACTTCTGCAGACATCTGCTGTGTACTGCCACTGTGCAGGCAGGATAAAAGCGCTTGTGTTTATACCTGTGCTTTCCTCTTGTCTGTGGTTTTGTGTGATCTGCCTTGTGTTGGTGGCCCGGCGCACTGCCGACCTTACACTGTTTCCATGTTTGCTGAATCCTGGTGGCTGAACACACTCTGACTGAGCTGTCAGTTACTATCTGTAGTTCCTGCTCTTTGGTGTCTGCATTTCACTTCTCTTTGCATCTTTGCTAATACTGAGACTTTCACATGGATATGGAAGTGTGAGTCTTATTTTCCTCAGCGCTTTAACTTATGCTGCCGTGGGTACTGCAGCTCTCCATATACTGACTCTTGTTGTTTTTTGATGGAACACTGTTTTTATGGTTCAACTTTGTAGTTCATGTTCAAGTACTCGCTGTCATTCAGAAACAGCAAGACATCCTTTCTTCTACCTAAACTGTGGCTACTTTTAATGTTTTCCGAAATGTTCTGCTGCTGAGAGTATTTTCTTTGTCTGCATGCACCACTTTTGATATTCCAAGACATAGGGTGAGGGCCAATATAAAAGGCAAAATCCTGCTTTTAGATAATATACACTGACTATCCTGCAGATCTTCTCGCCTTGCAGAATGTGTTCCAGAACTGGAACAAGTCCCACCCTGCTGGCAGGTTTTGACATTTGTAGGTGCCTGATTCGGCGAGACAGGGACACGTTACCCTGAATATGAGTCAACAGTGTGCTCTGGCAGCTAAAGGGCCAACCATGTCCTGGGGTGCATCAAGCACAGCATAGCTAGCTGGTCGAGGGAGGTGATTGTCCCACTCCACACTGCACTGGTCTGGTCCCATCTCGAGTACTGTGTGCAGTTTTGGGCGCCTCAATATAAGAAGGACATCAAACTATTGGAGTGTCTCCAGAGGAGGGCGACCAAGACAGTGAAAGGCCTCGAGGGTAAGACTTATGAGGAGTGGCTGAGGTCACTTGATCTGTTCAGTTTGGAGAAGAGAAGGCTGAGGGGTGCCCTCATTGCAGTCTACACATTCCTCAAGGGGGGCAGCGGACACGAGGAAATGGGATAAGGCTGCGTTGGGGGAAGTTCAGATTGGACATTAGGAAAAGGTTCTTCACTGAGAGGGTGATCAGTCACTGGAACAGGCTCCCCAGGGAAGTTGTCCTGGCATCAAGCCATGTCAGAGTTCAAGGACCATCTGGACGACACTCTTAGTCATATGGTTTAGTTTTAGGTAGTCCTGCAAGGAGCAGGGAGTTCGACTTGATGATCCTTATGGGTCCCTTCCAACTTGAGATAGTCTGTGATTGTATGGTTACACTATGCTTGAATGTTGCCTTGAGAGGTTTTAGGTCCCATTTCTGAGACAGTACTCCTCCACCTCCTCTTTCTGGTGGTTCTGATCCATTCAGAACAGGCTCACCTGTTTATAGCATCTGCTCATCTCTGGTGTGTCCTCAAAGCCCACCCTCACATGAGCAGCTCTACTACGAGGTGATGTCCTTGGTAATGACCGCCCACACAGCAACCTTGCCTTGGTTGCAGCCACCCTACTCTTCTGCTATGGCCAGGATTGGTCAGCTGATGATCTTTAATGACTGTTCTTTGGAAAGGCAAACGCAAAGAAGCATTGCCTTCCTCTTGTACTACAGTAATACTGTACAAATTAATAAACATAAGACTGGACATGTAGGGAATTCATGGCAACCAGATTTCATTGCAAGCATACAGACAGGTTGACTAAATCATGAAAGCAGATAATAGATACAGGGCCAAGTGACAGAGTAACAGCTGATTAATGGGCAAAGAAGTGCTCCTATACCCTGCTGAGCCTACAAGCAGGATGGGTGCTAAAGGGAGAGGAAAGCTGTTTCTCTGATGGTAACCAATGAGCAAGGATGGAAAAAAACCTGTTTGGGAGATCCCAGCAGTCTTCCCCAACAGCAGGAGATAAAACTCAGCCTGAAAACTCCACAATCTACCTTCATTTCCAAACCCATGCAAAGGGGGAATCCTCAAAGAGTGTTTAAGCACATTGTGGAGTGATGTGGAGCAGCTGGAGCCAAGCTGAGGACATGGCCACACACTCAGCAAGGTCTGGAATGTGCATGTTCATGGTGTTTCTCTTCTGAACGAACCCAAAGAAGAGTTTATCTACTCCCCAACAAAGCAAGAGTTCCCCAACAAGCCAGAATTCCCATCCTTCTTCTCTGCTCTGGAGGTCTGAGCTTTGAGATGGACGTGAGTCACCTACAGAGAAATGACCAGAGGAGTCTGTTTCCCGTGTTACTTCTGGAAATAGGTGTTTGGATTTGATGATGTGAGCCTGCTGCAGCTTCCTAGGAAGGTTTGCAGAACAGAGGCAAGGTTGGGACTGATCTTCCCACAGTGTTGGTACCTGCTGGTACCCCTTTGGAGTCATCCCTTGAAGAGTGTTTGTACAATGCAGAGCTGAGTAGCCAGACCTGAGCTCATTGTCAATTAGCTGGTGCCTGGGGAATTTCTACCATGTTGAGGTGGCATTTTGTTTGTGTCACGTAGCCTTGCTGAGAAACAATGAATATTAGTCTGGGAGGAATGCCATGGTAACCTAGCAGTGTTGCTTCCAATATCTGAGCTAACTGAGCAGAGACAGCTTGAATATCCCTCCACAATTCTACCTAGCATCTTACAGACATATTCTTTGTGGTCTTGTGCAGTGAAAGAAGATGCTGAGGCTCCAAGCAAAAGCATCTCTCTCTGTCCTTCCTTGCCAGACTTTATGCTTAAGATTTTTCCTCTTTAGCTTCTTGTTCTCATGGGATTGTATTAGCAAAAAGGCTGGAATTTATATCAGGCTCTGCAGGCAGCTATTTGATCTTCACTGCCTCTTTTTGTTTCATCTTCAGCTATACAGAGTGCTGGCCTGGGCGTTATGATTCTGTGTAATTCTGGAGCCTTTCTGTATGTAGTTTTCCTGAGTCCTTCGTGGCATGGCTAATGCTCCTGTAATGTGGAAAAAGTGGAGCAGGCAATATCCTTCTGTTTAAATATCATGAGGTAGTCCTAGTTGCTTAGGAAAATCCATGATGTTTTCTAATCTATCTGTTTCTATGGATTTTCTACGTATTGGAAAGGTAGCGGTATCCAGAGAAACTTTATGGGTTTCTGCTGATATTGGTGGTTCCTTAACGTTAGTTCTATCTCTTAATGTCTACTTTGTGAAGGCTTTTTCTTCTAGTGGGGTGTGGAGGAGACAGAAAAGGTGGATGTGCTCTCCTCCACCAGGTAGTTAACTGGTTCTTTTCTAGAGATGGTTATCTGAGATTCTGATCAAAATAATTGAAAACCTGTTGTATCTCAAAACAAGGAATGATTGGTTGTCCAGCTGAGAACAACGTAGGCCAGGCTGTACCCAAGACCCCAGTAGCCAGGGAAGAGAAAGTCAGTATCTGGTGAGTACCAGAGCCATAAGTGCACCTGCAACCTGTGCTCATGATGGCAGATGAGATGAACTTATGTGACAGTCAATAGCTGCCATCCTCAGCTGCCCAGAGGTTTATTGTGGTCAACTACATTAGGGCAGTTCATATGCAGCTGACCTGCATCCTTGCTTTGTAATTTGGAAAGCTGTAGTTGACAATAAGAGATTTCCTTGCTGGAATGTTGTGGTCACTAACCATTTCTTATGTGTCCTTTCAATCCCAGGACACTTCCCCTCTCAAGTGCTGTATTACAACAGACTCACCTGCTGGTTCATTCTCCCGTATTGACACATTTTCTAACAGCCCATGGCATGACTGACGGTTGAACCCTTTGTTGCCTTATTTGTTGTGAAAGGTTACTAACTTGAGTGAAATGCATTTAGAAAGTAAGACATTTGGCCTGGGGTTTAACCTTTAGATTGCTGGGAGAAGGGAAATTCGACTTTAGACATTGAACATGCCCACGAAGCTGTCAAGGAGAGAGCTCTGTGTACGCCTGGGTTGGAGGTGGAGGCTCCCCGCTGTCAGCGGGGGCTGAGGCAAAGGGCAGGCTTTGCTACAAGTGATTCAAATGTCTTTGCAATTGCAGATGCGGTGGAAGTGCTGCATATTCGCTCAGGGCTTTTTACACCTTGTATTTGCATGTGTAGTTTATCTGGAGACTTGCGTTTCAGTCCCCTTTGAATGATTGCCTCTGTCAGCAGCTTGTGTTTTGTGGCTTAGGTGAGATTGAAGGTTTGCTTTTTTGATATTTCCCCCTGCTCCTATTTTGGCCATTGCCTGTTTGAGAGATGCACGCTGTTGGGAGCAGAACGAGAGAAGTGTCAGCAGAACAATTTACAGGCAGTCAAAGTCAGGGTTTTTGAAACAAATGTGCCATTGAACTGAAACATTGCATAGCCAAAGCACAAAGTGCTTTTTCCGAGGTCTGCCATGGGGGAACTGCTGAAGACGGCAGAAATTCCCCTATGGGACAGCACATGTGAGCAGCTTAGCTGTATGCATTCATTGTAGGGTGGCCAGAAGGGAATGACCAGAACCTCCCCTTTGGCTGAGTTACTGCCTTGGTGATGTGACCATGGCAGTGACACTCTGGGGCGCTGGGAGCCCCTGTGTGCCTGCTGGCTCATCAGCAAGGACTGAATTTGGGGAGAAGTGGAAATCCCTGTGCACACCCATCACTGACCTCTCCTACACCCTTTCAGTTCCCTTCCAGTTTAAAAATCCCATCACTTTTTTCAAAGGTACAGAAAACCCAATCTGCAAATATATTCTAGGTCTCCCACAACCCAGTGATTCTCAGGGTGTTTGAATGCCTCTCCAGATAGAGCATAGCTGATGCCTCTCCACCCATGTGGAAAGGGCAGGGTAGCCAGATCCTCCCCTTACCACCCTCCTGGTCTGCAAACCTGCAATAAAATGTTTAAGTACTCCCTCATTTTCCTGCAGTGGCTCCTCTGTGTGTGAGAAGGAGTGGCCTTCTTCTCTAGAGAGTGATGCTGAACTTAGTGTAGAGGAGAGATGCACCTTAGATGCTAGGAAACCCCAAATCTAGTGGGAAAAGGGATTGAAATGTCTGACTCGACCATGTATGGAGATGTGCAGTTTCCATTTCTGGAAGTCTTGATGAAGAAGCTGAACAAACATCTTGCAGGACCGCCATTGATTACAGGGAAGGGGTTTCTCCAAGTCCTTTCCAGCACTGTTTCCCTATGGTGCCATACTCTATTACACTGACTAATGTCTGGAAGGGGTGAGTAGAGGGCTGAAGGCAGCACTTCTAACCTGTGCTGACTCCTTTAGGGAGAAACAGAGAAGAGAAAGAACTCTGCAGGGAGCTACAAAACATCCTGTAACCCCCAGGTCCCAGAGAACAACAGGTTTTCCCTGTGCTCTTCTGCAAAAGAGGTGCAGTCTTGCTGGATTATCCCAGATGCTACCAGAGTGAAGCAATGCATATTTTCTTTTTTCCAATGCTGATAAGAATGCTGGCCCTGGACTAAGACTGCTTTTAACTTTCCTGCTCTCCTATGTATTTTGTGTAGTTTTGTTGCATTATCTGAGGGCAATGTAGAGGTTATAACATCTTAAAAACATTTGCCATTTTTTGTTACTTTCCACCTTTTAATTTCTTTCTTGGGTAATAGTATTTAATGGCAAAGGCTTTCTTTCCTTGGAGGACACTATGTATTTAGAACAATCCAAAATATTCTTTTTTTTGCACCTGTCTTTAAATACACTCAGGCCAAGTGATCTTTGCTGCAATAACATGCTGACTCCACAGTAGAGTCTTACTCTAAGTGTGAGAGTAAGCAAATTCATTGGCACTTGCTTTTCTTGCATCTTGTTGAGTGGAACTAGGAGATTTTCATGATAACATCACCACAAAAACAAAGGAAAAAAAATCCTTTGAAAAGAACTGGCTTGATCAGCATGTTCTTTCTTTCCCCTATGATGAAAGAGAAATTGCTATTTTGGAGACATGGAACATATCATTTTTACAAAGGAAGTCTGCTTCAGGTCTTTGCTGAGTGTTAGAAGGTGTCTAGAAATGCTGTGGGTATGGATTAAAATATGAACTAACGGCCCTTCTAAGGGTCATGTTCCCATCATCTGAGGATGTTGTGCAGAAACATCCAGAATGACCAGAACCTGTGCATAAGGTGCACACCAGGGTGGAGAGGGGGAGCCAGGGGGACCAAAGGAGAGACGTGGGGACAGAAAATGACCTTGGTCTAGGATTGCTCCTAAAAGCTGCCACTCACCATCTAGCCAGCTGTTGAGGAGCTGCAAAATGCACCATGGAAAAGAAGTGTGGAGGAAGCAGAGTTCATTCATGGCTTTGTTGTGGCAGAAGTAGGGGAGTTTTCCATCACCCAGTTGAACCAGTTTTTTCCCAGTTGAAAAGGACGTGCACTAGAGTAAGAGGTTGCATGTTTGTCCTGTGCTGACTGCTGCTCTTTGGCCATGGCTGCAAATGTCTTCTAGCTTTTGGGAAAACAGTGGAAAGAGAAGAGGGAACTGCCAGTGCCATTGTCATGGTCAGCGGTCATTTCCGGTCCCATTGCATACACATTAAAGATGGTGTGGGCAAAGCAGGGGAGAAAGGGTGATTTAAGTCAAACTTGTGGAAGTTGCAACTCCCATCATATGTTATACACTGAGACCAATTTTTGATCGTGTGAGCTCCCAAACATCTTCTGCAGCTCTTCAAGCTGAAAGAAACTGCCAGTCAGGGTCCTGAGGGACAGGAAGCAATATCTTCGTCAGATATCTGATATGTGAGAAAGGCATTGCAGCTCCGTTTATGAGCATACTTGAAATGACTTGTGTATATGCAATAGGACTGTCAGAACAGTAGGGAGAAATTCTCAGTATAATTTGGATTCATTCAATTTCTCATTAAATTATCATAGGCATTCCAGTGATAAGAAGCAGGAGACGAGGTGGGAGTTGCAAGCTTAGGCATGGGAGAGACTTTGTGTGCTAAGTAAGGATGAGAACAGCATACGGACACTGCAACATTTAAAAACAAAAACAAAGACTCAAGTCAAAGGGGTGACTTATTTTTTTCTTTAGGAGGTGACTGTTGCATTTCTCCATCTCTAGCTGGACACGAACTTGGGTATCAGAAAAATACAGATTGTTACCCAGCTATCTATGAGGTCTCAGGCTGTGTCATACATTTACCTATAATGATTCCTGGTGGCTTATTAAGAAATATTATTTGGTCTCTTTACGTACACACCTGGGAGTAAGAACGTAGCACTCATTTTTGGGACCTTATAGTCATGTCTGTTTTTCCTGACCCTGTCCTGGATTTCTTGCTTTCTCATGTCTTTTATTTTTTCCCTCCTGAGTGACTGTAATTTTGGTTATGGCATTCTTTTTTTGTACATTGATTGTAAAGAAAATCTCCCTGAAATGTGCAGGAAAACTATATATGTTTCCAGAGACAGAACTGTAATTTAGGAAAGTATCTTGCATCCTTGGGGAACAGGAGAAATGCAGATAGTCTTTGTTCTTGTGAATAAGGAGGAACCTGTGCACGATTACACTGTAAATACTTCTCCCTTGCAGTTTGGAGATAATCCAGCTTTCATTTAAAACCAGAACAAAACAAAAAAACCCCAAATCCTGGAACCTCCTGACTACAGAAGCATTGGGTCTGTTTATACGTTGGCTCTTCCTCTTCTTAACCGCTCATGGTACAGATCTGTATTAGTTTTCTGCCCTGAGTCGTGTAGCCACATGCTTTGACTAACTGGACGTAAATCTGAACTGTGTCTGGATCTTTTTGCTTTTCTTTAATGACCTAAGACTTTGCTAATTGAGAAAGGCACCGCAGAAAGCCCTGCAAGGTAGGGTGGCAATCCTCCCTTTGGGAGGGCTGCTTCTCCATCCAGGGCTCTGCTCCATCCTCTCCTTGGGCGGGTCTCGGGTAGGAGGAGAGGAGAAATTACTGTCACGTTGATTAATTTTGTTCCATAGATTGGGAGTTATTAGGAAAGACTGGGACTTCAGAAACAGGTTATTTCCTCTAGAAATCCTTTACTGAAGAAGGTCTGCATGACACTACAAGCATGATGCACAAATTACAATACTAACGCCAATCTGCAGCAATAAAGCAGTGCTGTTCAGTGTGGGATGACCGATTCAGGGTGTACATGGGGCAGGCTGGGAGCCCCATCTCCATTCCCTGCACCTGAGCTCTACAAAATCCCTAGCTTGGGTTGGTTTGTCATGATCACTTGATATCTCAGTACTGCCAGTTGTGGATCCAGATGTCTCTGTATGCCTGTGGTGATGTGTCCCTGCTCTCTCCTTTATACTAGTGCCTGGGCTGTAGTCCTATTGTAGGACTGGTATGTATTTCTGTCTGCTACAGCTGATGGTGTGAGACTTGGCTGCTCTGCATCTTGCAGAGTCAAGTGGTGAGAGCATGAAGACAGCAAAAATAATTCAGCATCACCAGCAGCCTCCCTGAGGTGGTTGTGTGTCTCTGATCTGCCAGGCTCTCCATCTCCTCCCAGCTCCATCTCAGGGGTGGTGAGATAGTGGCAGAGTCAGCCTCTCCCTGGGCATGCTCGCTTGCTTCATGTGCACAGGTGCGTGGCCTCTTGTCTGCAGCAAGATTCTCCTACGGTCGCAGCTAGTGAAAATGTACCTGGGTTTGGCCCTGGAGCCAGAGCTGGCAGGGTTGTATTGTTCAGTCCTGGAGGAGCTGAGATTCCCTAAAATATTGTGAAATAATAAAGCTATCTTAAATAGAAATTAAAAGCCTAGAGCCTAAAAATCATCAACTGGAAATACATAAAGGGAAAAAAGGTTGAAAAATAAAAAAACATTCCTCATGCATCTTTGTTTTAAATTGCTTTGACTTGGCGGGAGGGGTAAAACCCCAAAGCCATCAATAATCTTTTAAATTTGATCTCAGCATGGAATACTTCTACAGATGTTTTTATGGGGCCAAACTATTTTCTGGTAAGAGGATTAGTTAGAACCAGCTCTGGGGCATGGATACTTGGTTTTCTCTGTCTTTTTTCTTGAGTGGGAAAAAAAAGAGTTGGAAATGGTCAATCTGTTGTGTTCCAAATGGTGGAGGCTGAATTGTCTTCCCATGACATGAGGAGAAGAACTGCAGGAGATGCTGTAAATAGTGATGCACTTGGAAGAAATGGAACTCTATGGAATTTAGGAAGCCTGGGAAAAATATAGGTGCCTTGCCCCTGCAATGCAAAAAAGGAGAACAGCACCCAATTCTTCTGCATCCACCCGGCTTCCTTCCTTCCCCTCTGCTGCGATGGGGAGCCTGCCCTGCAGGCTGCGGTCCTAAGCACAGTTTTTGTGCTTGCTTCCTACATATTTCTGCTATATCAGTGCTGACTTGATCAATACTGCACTGAACCTATGATTCCCTGCAATGTGCCATCATCTAGTGAGTAAAGGCAATGACGGCTCAGAAAAAAATGCCAGGCAAGGCAGGCTTTTCAAACAAAGCTGGTGTGCTCATGTAGCGAGTATTAGACATTGCTTCCTAGAAGTACTCAAAGGGCAAAATCCCGAAGACTTCCTTTCATAAAATTCTGGCAATCTTATATTTGTATATGCAATTCAGGTATTACAGAGCTATTTGTTCCAGTCCCTTTATTTCGGTTATTTCATGGTATTAGGGAATTTATTTGGTACTATACTGGTGTAGATATGATACGGTGTTAAGGGTATTTATTTTCCCATCTCCTGATCTAGAGCTGAGGATGATTTGTTCAACAGTGAATCTCAAAGTAAGCGGGGAGGACAGGGAAGAAAGTAATTTTCTGCCTGTCTGTGGCTTCCTAGGATTATGACCCAAACCTGAAGGTGGAGTTCAGCTAAGGATTTGCAGAATGATGTTTTCTCTCTGAAGTTCTTCTTCTGTCATGATGGTCTGGACACAGCCTGCTCAGCAGAGGGTATCAAGAGGAGCAGAACAGGACCCACTTGACTGACCATCCAGGATGAAGTGCAGGTTGGAGATGAAATGACTGGGCTCAGCAGGTGAGAAGGAGGGTGCAGGCAAAGAGGTGTTATACAGGAGGGTGGAAAGATGCTGCCTGTACCCCTTCAGGGTATAAACTCTGTGAATTTGGGAGCAGTGGTCAATAGGGAATAAGTGGCTGTGGCAAGCGGTGATGGATTTGGAGTTGGGCAAGACTGGAGGGGTTGCCTGGGGGAAAGCTGCCTGTCGCTCCAAGCTGCTGGTGCTCATTTAGTATGTGATGAAGTGGATGGGTATTGAGGAAAAACTCTGAGCTAAGAGGAGTAGCTCACAAGCTGAGGTTTGCTTATGCACAGGGAAAATTACATTGTTTTGGCAAAACCACCACTTGCCTTTTTGTAGGCAAATTTATTCAATTTTAAGAATGACCAATTGCATTTTGCTTAAACCTCTTCCCAATCAACAGAAGCTGAATAAAACGTTTGGGTTAAGCTAATATGAGATTATCCCTATGGAATCTTGCACTGGCCTAGCAAAGCTGGTTTAAAAAATATCCCTTAAATTAAAGCACCAGCACTTAATAATTTGAGAAGCTCTGGATGACAGAATGTGGAGGCATTAGGCACTTAGATTCATGGTGATGGACTTGTGGGACCCTGGGCAGAGTGCGGTAGGGACAGATGAAATCGTTATGAAAGACATCTCCCTCTTGTCTAAATGTGTACCTAATAAAGTGTGAGTACATACAGTGAATTTCAGCAGTTAGTAGTGATGCTTTGAGTCTAATTTCCATCTCTTTCACCTTGAAAGATTGAAAACGCCAAATAAAATCTATGCTTTTGATTAATGGTATTTTTAGATGCATTTTTTGGTAATTGAAATGGTTTTTAAGAAACAATTTGAGAAAGTAAACCCAGTATTGGGAGTTTATTATTCTCAACCTCAAGCAATGTCTTGACTTAATGGTTATGTCCAGTAAATTCTAAGCAAAGTTTCCAATTAATAATGATGTCCAAATTCCCATATTACCCTGCTACAGAGGGTGTAGTAATATATGGGCAAATTACTTCAATTCTTCCCAGTTCCCATTAGCATATTAAACTACAAATATAATATTCTCATATTTCAAACATTCTGAAGTTTTTACCATATAGCATTGGAATTCTTTTCCATGATGTCTGCAAAAAAGGGAACTCATCTGCATAACACTATATTGGGTTTAAAGAGAGCTGAATCTGCTATTAAGAAATGAATATTTTACAGTCTGCATTAGGAAAAGACAGCTTTAACTGAGCAGGATATAGTTCATTAAAAAAAAAAAAAAAGTCTTCTCTTCCAAAACTGGCTGATCTGATCTACATTTCTTTGTTAATAAGGAAAAAAAAAATAGATTTTTTTGATGCTAATAGGCAGAAATAATTAGTTTCAAGACATTATTGTGGAGAAAAGAAAGCTGTAGTGTTGTTCCTCAAAAATTCCCAGTGTTACATTGTCTTGATAAGAAATGTTGAAAACATGTTCTGAACATGTCTGCTCAGAATTTATCATGTAAGGAAGCAGAACAGAGTCTAATAAAAAATGGGTGCAGTGGCCAAGACCAAAGATTCATCCCCATCTCCAACAGTGACCATAAATGAGTGCCCAGGGAAGGACACAAGAAATGAACCCGAATGAGTGCCCAGGGGAGGACATACAAATTGAACCTGAATATCTAAATTACTATTTTCTCACCAAAGCTCTTCCTGTCTCCAACTCTTTTGAGTTCAAAGACTTTCTACACCAGATGTGGCTTCTGTATATGCAGAAATCCTTGATGAATCTCTTTTTGTGAACTCTATGTAAGACTAAAGAAGACTCTGTACGAGGTCATTTTTCTCCTTTCATACAGGAATGGAAAAATGCAGAGAAATAACTGTGACTCTCTGGTAGTTCCTACTGCAGTAGTGAGATGAGGGCTGCCCTTTTCCCAGATATGGATATAAAGGAAATGTAGGGTGCAGAAGGAGAGTGGAGCCCTGTGCCTTGTAACCTGGAGCCTACGCAATCCTTTGCCTAGAAAGGAAAGGGGACGGGAACAGAGTGAGGCCAAAATGGGGCAGTGGCTCTGTAGCTATGCAAGTCTGCTGGCCACCTCTCCTGAGAGAAATATCACAGGCAAGGACCTAAAAAAAGGGGTAAGAATAGCAAAATCATTCTCATCATGACAAAAGGATTACAGAGGGATTTGTGTTTTAATCCATTTCTTAGTAATCCTCCCCAAAAACACTAAGAAAAGTATTAATAAATAATAATAATTGGAAAAGTAAGCTCTGAGCTAGCAAAACGTCCAAGTGAGCAAAGTATTTTTTCTTCTTTTCCAGGATAGCCACATTGACAAAAGACTGGTGGGACGTCAAAGAGATCTAAACACTCTGGGACAGCTGGGGGCATGTGAGGCTGAAGAGTTAGCTGAAGCAAAACTTTAACAATCTGTAGGATTTAAGGATTTTACTGTTTCTTTAATAGGACCAAATTGTTCGTGTAGATGCTGCAGTGAAAGTCTCTGCTCAGTGTGGTTACAAAAAAAAAAAAAAAGGAAGATAGCAGGGTAAGAAAGGGCTGTGAGAGAGACCTTCAGGGCCAATCTCACAAAATATTTGAAATCAATGATGTAGCTTGGATGGCAGCCCTATGTGGTATTTGTTAAAAAGATATTGCAGAACTAGAAACGGTTGAGAAGAGCAAGACAAATGATAAAGGCTGAGGTAAGCAAACCTCTTCTCTGAAGAACATCTGAAAGCACCTTTGTTCTCGGAGGGGACATAAGGTGTGAGTGTGTCTGTAAAGGCTAGTCTAAGGGGCACAGTTTGAAAACACAAGTATCCATCCCTTGTGTCTGCGCACAAGAAGGGGAGGAAATTCAATGAAACTGAAAGGCAAGAAATGCTGAGTGGAAAAAAAAAAAACTCTTTTATGCAGTTTATACTGAGCCTGTGGAACCACCAAATGATGTGACTAAAGCCAGAATCAGCATTACTAAATGCATGCTTTGCTGGATAATTAAAATAGCTGGAGTTCTTATAATTAAAGGGTGAGGGGGAATCCCCTTTCATGGCATTTAAACCAATTTCCTTCTTCTAGGATTAGCATGAAACTTATTGTCAGTAGCAATTTTTTTCACCTTTCTATTAGTGGTGTTTCATGTAACTCCCTTTAAAAGTCTCATCTGGTAGTAAGTGCTAGAAATAAGTCATTTGGCTGTGTTCCAGTCTGGGAATTTCTGTGCTCCTGACTGCAAATTATTCTTGGTCAGGATAATTGAACCAGATCCTCAGTGGATGTAAATTATCCCTGGTCTGTTGGAATTGCTATTGCATGGTTTGTGCAGATCCAGCGTTTATGGTATTGTGCATGGTGGTGTTGAACATGCCACAAGTACGTTGGGTATCTGCTCCTCTGGATATTTCATAGGATTATTAAGTTAAATAGGTTAGCAGGAGGATTTGTAAAATGCTAATTTAATTGTACTTTAACTGCTTTGATTAATTGTGCCTAGCTTCAGGAGCAAAGCACGCTCCTCTGGCTGGTGCAGCAGAAATGAAGGCTGAGGGAGATACGTGACAATGTAACCACATAGCTTGATGTCTACTTCTTGCTTACTAATTTTATTAAACTCTGTAGATTCTCTTTGTTGGCAGGTTTTCTCTCTTCTTTCCCCAACTAGAGAAATCAAAAAACCCTGAAAAATTTTTACTGATAAACAGAATTTACTGTTTAAAAAAGAAGGAATTTTTATATATCACGAATTATTTTTTAGAGCCATTTCTCTTAATCATATTGTGGTGCTAACAAGTCGCTTATTGAAACATCTTTGTATGAGCCAGACATGAAGACAAGTTATTACTGCACTGTGCAAAGACAAATAGTTGATCAAATTAAGTATTATAAAAATGCATATGAAAAAGTGTAGCATACTTTTATTAGCTCACTTTGATGAAATGCATGACTTCTAGTATTTTTCTAAAATGTTCGCAGCTGATACCTTGGACACAGATTTTAATTCAAAAGAAATAATTTTGTCTGAGTTATAGACCTGCTGAAAAGCGGTGCTTATACAAACAAGAGCCGTAGAAAGAAAAGCTGGATTTTCAGCTATTTGACTGGACTCAAGGGTTCAGTTCAGCCCTCCGCAGATCTCGGATGTAGTCTGGCTGTTCCTTCTTCATGTAGCTGTGCTAGTGTTTCAGTTTGGACCAGGAATGCACTTTTGAAGTAAATCTCTGATCATCCTCACTTTACTGCACTTGCGTGTCGTGGAGTGGTTTTGGCAAATGTGCAAATCTGTTTCCTTTGGGAGGTAACTCAGCTGCATCCAAGAGATGCCCATCACCCACCGGTGTTCAGTGCGCAGTCCCAGACCGCAGCCAGGCCAAAGTAAAGACATGTAAAACACAGTGAGGGTGCTGGGTCTTCAGAGCCAACTGCTGCATTTTACAGATCCGCAGGACCCTTGATAACATTAAGGCAGCCACTGTGCCCCAATTCTCTCTCCATCCAGTGGAGGCTGCCATCTTGCCTTTAGTTCTCTTGTCTAGGATGGGAAAGAAAGAAGAGCAAGCTTCATGTAATGGCATCGTTGGGGTGGGACTACATCTGTATGTACTACTGGAGAGAGTTCTTTGGGGGAGAGGCTGAAATATCCTCCTTCCCAGTATCCAGTGCATTGCAAGCTCTGTAGCATATGATGGGAAGGCAGCTCTGTTGCTGGACTCCTTCCCATGTTGCTATCATATCCGCATCTTAACTCCACAACCACCATGATAGAAATGGTCGTTCATATTTAAATGGTCATTTTTTCATATGGTCATATATAAGATGCTGTAGAAACTCGAGTTGTATTACTCCTATAGCAAACCATTTAGATTACCCTAGAGCTTTTCTTGAGATGGATTTTAGAAATGAAGAAGCCCCAAGACTGGAATTATTGTCTTTAGAAATCATCCAGGGATTGAATTGCAGTGATCAGTACTCAGCTTCAGTATCTGTGCTTGTTCATATGCTGTTCATTCAAAGCTTTGCCATTCCTTCTGCGCTGTGCCATTGATTTTAAAATTGCTTTGCTGCATAACGACTGCATGCAGCATTCAGAAGTGCGGAGGGCTATGCCGCTGTGTATCCAATTCACATTCCCCAAATTCCACACTAAAAGGGGGATGCATCACAGATGTAATGAATTTTCCCCGCTCTGACCATAGTCAAGAAGGAGCTTGGTGAATGGCATGCATCCCCAAATACACCAATAGGAACAAAAATAAGAAATACAATTAAGTTACTAAATTTATCTCCTGGTGTTCTACCAACTTGTATCTCCGTTCAGGACTTGGTCTCTGCTGGGGTCACATAGATAGTTAATTATTGCAAATTTCCTGGAAAACTGCTTAATCTGAAGCTTTACCTTTAAGCAGAAGATTTTTCAGTATAGGTCATGACCAATAAAAAGATATTCTAACTTTAGGGTTTTTTTCAATTATTGTAAGTTTTTCAGGACATGTGGATCAATAAAGCTGATTTGCAGCTAGTGTAAGACCTCTTTATACACAGCTTCCAAAGAGCTAACCAACTTTCTCTTAGGGAGAAAATCTTAGCTAACAAAGAATGAGAGACATCACTAAGCTGAACGAGCTGCAGCATGAAAGATCTGTAATTGATTTACAAGATGTATGTCTTCCCCTACCTGAATGACCTTTCTTTTTTTTTTTTTTTTCTTTTTTTCTTTTTAAATCCCCAGGCTTTCTTGCTTTTAGCAAACACACAGGGAATGGTGACCCCTGTTGCAAATGGCTTACAGTAAAAAAGAATGAAATATGGCACAGAAAGGTTGGATTATACTGTTAAGCACAGTCATCAGGAAAGAGTGGTGTATAACTCAGTTTTAAGCAGGTTAAGAAGTGGATATTTTCAAGGTCATCTCTTGCTGTCTGGAGCACATCTGTGGCGCTCAGCCAGTGAGTGAAGCAGGAGGAAGATCAGAGGAGGGACAACCAAGAGGACAAAACTGGTCGCTTCTTCCAGGTCCTCCCCTGGCCAATCTCTCCATCACTGAGCCGTGATCTCATGGCAGGGGAAGGAGTGCAGACAAAGATGCTGTCTGGGAAAGACACGGGTTATAAAGAGGCCAGGTCGATAAGGGTCCTAAATTGCTTGTTTCGTATGCCCCGTATACAGCTGTAGCCATGGGATGATTTTTCTTTTTCTTTTCCATTTAATGCTGGAAGACAGTAACTAGGTAGGCTGCAGACCAGCAGGACTGTACTTATGGTAGGTACGTGGGACTGAAGGGGACACTCAGGGTCACTGAATCCTGTCTCCTGTACTTGCAGATGAGCTGGTAATGGGTATCGCATCCAGAAGGGTCCACAGAGCATCCCTTCCAAAAGCTGCCAAACCCCAAAGGCTGTAAAACACTTTCCAGCACCCTGGAATGAACATGACTTTCCAAAGTCCTTTTCCACTTTACTGCCCCACAGACTCTGCAAAATAAGGAGGAAAAGCCACGGACACATTTAAATAGGCTTTTCTTGAAGGAAATATCACTCCTCCATCATCCGTCCATGTATCCATATTAGGCTATAAGCCAAGTTGACCAACCCCATTTGGCACTCCAAAGCTAATATTTTGGCCAAATGCATTGGAGTTATGCAAGGCACTTGTATGCGAAACACATTTGGCTTTTCTTTAAATTTGTATTTAGCTGCTTTTTCATTTTTTTTTCCCAATTTGTCTCATCCTT
This sequence comes from Nipponia nippon, assembly GCF_047370975.1. NCBI lineage: Eukaryota > Metazoa > Chordata > Aves > Pelecaniformes > Threskiornithidae > Nipponia > Nipponia nippon. Next base: position 29,756,523 of record NW_028262302.1, read on the forward strand.
CCTGTTTAGAGAGTATCTGTACATTTTATCTTATTAATGTTAGTTGTATTAATGAATACCCATCACTAGTATTGAAAATAAAGTGTTTAATTCCTAATTCATTCTTATAGGAGCATAAAAACTGTTTGGCATAAACTAGCATGATTCCTGACAGTACATATAATTTTTACTCTAATTGCGTGAATTCTGCCTGATGTTCCCTGATAGGATTGTAATTGCTGTATAGTTTACCTTAAAAAAAATCTCCAGCCCCATCCATGACCTAGTACATCAAATCTTACTGAAAATACAACTGCCATGAGCAGTGGCCAAAAGTTTCCATCTGTGGCCATTAGCAAGTCATTAGATATCATCGATAATGCTGTATTGCTCTAGTCTTGTGCTTGCCCGGTATTTTCTCAGCCAGACTAAAATATGAATGTCACGCAAATAATTACAGCATCTTCCAAAGATTTGACTTAAAAGAAATGGAATACAGCAATCTGGAACTCAGAACAAAATGTGAAATGTTATTAATACTCTTTTAGGTATTAAGGGCTTTGTGCAGATAATATATTTGAGGAAGCTCAGAACCTCCGGGTGTGTGAGGATGCAGCAAGCATGAATTTATATTTGCAGTTGCATTTCAGGTACATTTATAAAAAAATCTCAGGTTTTCATGACCTGTAGCCTGCTAGCGACTGCAATTAGCAGGCTTTCATCTGCAAAGTGGAACTGTGTCAGAGGTGATGGGTCTGTTTTCATGTTATTTGAGTGCAGCCTACTACTTTCTCTTACTCACATCAGAGTCACTTTCCTTTCTGTAACAGTGACAGTGGGTTTGTTCCCTTAAGCCACTCAAGCACAGACCAAAAGTTGATGCCCTCGCTTGCTTGATGCACCAAGCCCTTCACCAAGGGGAGCGTGCATTTCAGTGTATTTGTAATCCAGCAAAGCAGCAGGACGCACAGCAGAGCCCTTGGGGAAGGAGCTCTTTTAGGAAATTTCTATTTCCCCCATTGCCATCACAAAGAAGCTCTGCTATTTGGACACTTATCCAAACTGAACTATCCCACCTTTAAACATTCACTGCTTGGTAGCAAGGGCACAGCAAATGAGTGAGTTTTCACAACTTGATCTTACTTGACTTTGTTGTATTACCAAGAGTAATAGAAACTGTCTCCACCTTCATAAAAGCAAGCTACACACTTATTGTTTTCTGATGTAAAGTAGATTTACTGGCATTCTATCTGATCTTTGACAGTATTAGGAGATAATTCCTGATTAATCTGCAGTAACATTTTTTTTTTTGCTTCTCTCAAGAACATGCTTCTTCCCAGAGTTACAATTTTTTCTGCATCTCATAGATGACTGCAGGATGGTCTCTGGCAAGTCAGGCTTGTTCAATGTGTGTGCAGACAGATTGCATTAGCTCTAATGTTTTGAATCAGATCGTGCTATGTATTTAATCTCCAAATCAATTTCCCAATGAGTTTTGAGAGCTTTTGTTTCTGTTAGCTAAATTCTGTGTCTGGAGAACTTAGAGCTGTGTGGCTGCAATACCTTGAGTCCTTTCTGGGAAAAGCACATTTTTTCTATAGGAGTCTTATAACAAAACCAGACTAAGGATTTCTGTGTGCCCAGTCTGGCTCTGTCATTTACTGAATATGAAAGGTTCAGAGTATTTGTTAGTACCAGTGGATTTATGGAGAGACTGGATACTTTAAGCTCTCTGAATTTAATAGAGGAAGAGACCTGAACAAAAACTTCAAGCGATTCAGCATAATCCCCTGAAAGGGAGCTCAGGGCCTGCAGATTTCACTTTTCTTGCAGAATTGTCACGGGAACTTGCATGATGGTTGACTGGACAACCCAGCCATGGCCAGAGCAACAGCCTTGGGCTTCAGTCCTCCGATAACTGAGGTGTCTACAGGAGGTATTTGCACCCTTGCCTTTGTCTTTTGACCAGCTCTTGAAATCCATGAGACATGAAACCAAACTTGTGTGTGATTTCCTTACTGGGGCAGAATGTTTTATTTCTGGTAGGTAGCCTGCTCTTACAAACACAGGCAGAAATTAAAATTTTACTTGTTATTTCTTCCAGAAATACGTCAAAGAACTTCTGTAGCTATGATGGAGTCAAAAAGGTTTTAACTTCATACATTTTGCCAACTTTAGAGCTAATAATTTCTTCCCTTGATGTCAATTGGTAACATTACTTGCCTGAAAAGAAATAATTTCATGTATGGCCATGCCAGTTAAATCTAATCCTTTTGCTGATCTGGCCAGAAACCTAGAAAATACTCATATGTATAAATAAAAAAAAAAAAATTGTAACTCGAAGCAGAATGTCTCTCAAAACAGAGAGAGACAGCACAGGGGCTTGGCAAGGAATGAGGCAAAAGAGCATAGAGGAAAAGTTCAAGTTTGCCTTTTATCTGCTTTTCATGGGAACCCCATCCATTTTCCAGTGAGATCAATGGGAGTCTTTTCTTGCTTTGCTCCTGTTTTGAGGAGAAACTAGAACAGTGGCAGATTTAAGTAAAACAGTGCAATTCTTGGCTCTGCTCTCCATTTCCTTCCAGTAGGACAGTGTTCATAATAAAGTACTGGGGGGAAAAACCCCATCATTAACAGTGTTTCTGAAAATCCTTTGACATGCATTGCAAAGGAAGGAACAATTCCACCAGAAATAAGGAGAGCTTGTAAAAGGAAAACTTGTTTTCTTTTTTCCTCTGATGTACTCATTATCCATATTTCAATAGGGCACAGCCCTTTAAGATGGGATAAACAAAGTAATCACAGAGAAATGATAGCTGTATTGTTACAGGAGAGAACCTGAAGAGATTCTGCAATAAAGTGGTTGAAACTCCAATGCCCTTAAGCTGGGATAATGACTGACTGACTTATTGTACCTTTCACTTAAACTTACTCTATATAGAAAGTTTGCTTCACCCACAATTAAAACCACTGCAGCTTCTAAGACACAACATGGCAGCAGCTTAGCAGTACAGCAAAGTAAAAATTTTTTACATGACTGGACAAAGTACATGCTAGCTATATGTTACTATTAAGGCGAGAAACATTTAGATGAGCTGAAATAATGACCTGCATTTTTGCTACCTGGTTGCTGCACAAGGCTAATTATAATCTGCCCTTTCAATTCTTCTCATTGCCTCAATTGGGTGCATTATTAATGGATAACCATTATACTGCATCTGAGAAATACCGATCCAGAAGAAAACCATCTGCTGCACTGTCAACAGCAGCCTGGACAGCACCTGCATCTTTTCCAGTACTGAAAAAACTCATCTTATGCATTCAGCTCCAGGTTGGCTTGACATAGCAGGGTAGTCTTTTAAAAACAATGTTAAAAAAAACCCCTAAGTAGAATGGTGGTGCATTGGAAATGAAAGCGCCTAGTTTCAAATTTACGCCCAAGGGCATTTTGTATTAGTATTATGGCAAGATTCCTAAAACCTAGTCTTGAGGTGCAGACTTGCAAGGGCGTAGCAAAGCCACAGCCATTGGCACCTTATTTTCTTTCCCAGTATATAACAAGCCTGTCTGCTGTGGCTCTGAAACCAGATACAATTGGTTTTCAGCAATATCACTGTAGGTGTCTTTTTTCATTTGCCTAGACAATTTCCTGTAAAGAGGATTAGAGAGTGGCCTACAGGGATAAGCCAGCAGCTTTGATGACACCCCTCCCATTTAATGTTGCTTATATCTGGTATGGAGGCTGCCCTGGAACAGGGGCTGTGGGAAAACACAGGGTGGGAGGTGCCGGATTGGAACATCCTTGTTGGAGAGAGGCACAGAAACACTCAAAGCTTCCAGAGTCCCTCCAGGGATCACAGATATCATTCTTTGTTTGTGGTCTTTAATAAATATTCTGCCTTTGAGAAATCAGGGAAAGATCACTTTTGGTGCAATAGCGGGATACACCAAGGAAAAGCTTGGCTTTGTGATGGCAGTGACAGGGTTTCTTAGGCCAATTATCTATACCTTCTTCATGATAAGTAACCTCCCAGCCCTCCAGGTGATTGATGAATGTGTTATGGGGTCAGGTGTTGCTTAGCATGAAGGAGAGCTGCAAAAGTCTGCTTCCATGCAAAAAACTCAAAATACGTGCTCTCTCTGGGCAAAAAGAGCAACCAAGCATTTTCTCTGCATTTTAAAAATATTTTTTTTCACAATAACAACATGAAATCCACCTGTAAAAATCCAGCCGCTTAATTTGCACCTAGGTAAATTTTCCTAACTGGCATTAACATTACTCTTTTTAACAGCAAAAGGTCGACACAGCTGCTGTTAGATGAGAAGCACAGCGCTGCACAAAGGCAGGCACCAGGAGCAAGCGCGTGTGCCAGAAGCACACCGGAATTTTTCTCTGCTTCTGGCTTGTTCTCGGGGTATATGAATTGCAGGCAGCCTATTGCATCTCGTGGTAGTTTAGTATCTGTGCTCATGGCTCACGTAATAAGGTAGTCTTAATCAATAAAAGTTGTGTTGAGCATCAATATTTGTCGTTCTCAGTTTCGGTGCTCTGAGAGTTCAGCACACGCTGCTTCGCTGGTGGATGGGTCTGTGCGTTTCCAGCTCAGCTATCACAGCCGAATGCAAAGGCATGATACCTGGTACCCAATTAAAAAAGATTGGCAGTTGTAATAAGACCAAAGACGAGTTTTTTTTCTCCACAAATTTGTTGAACATAGGCATTAAGACTTGTGACTCAGGTCCCCAGGTTCATCAATTCGGCTTAAGAAACATGAGGGAGGTGGTTTTTAAAGAATACTTGTTAGTTCTTAACATTTCTGTGGTTCTTTAGTTTCATATTTTCCAACTTTCCCCCTTAAATAGAAGCTGTAAACTTTGATATTTAAAGCAAAATTGAAATTACCTTCTAGGCTTTTAGAGCAGTAAGAAAACAATATATCTATTGTAGTTTTAAAGATGCAACTGTGAGAGCTAGTAACAGTGACTGAAGTGTATAATTCGCTTATGGTATTGTTTTAGTTGTGCTCAGTGTCGTACAATTTTTTTTTCCTAATGCCCTCTTTCTCTGAGCACAGCAAACACAATTTCGTTCATTTAGACTAAGCTTGTTTTTACTCAATGCTTGTATTGAATAATAAAAATAATAGGAATAACAAAAATAAACATTCTTATATATAGCTTGGTGAGGGCTGTGCTAGAGCTTTCAGGATGATCATTTCAATGGAAATCGTTGGGGAGGTTTAATGTTTTTCAGACTGCCACCCAACTGCCTTCTTACAGACCCAGCTACTGCGAAGAAAGTGCCTATTAAGTTCAGTAAAAGAGAGGTTCTCTTTATTTTCATGCTGTCTGGATTATCATCTGGGTTTTTAGTTGTCATTTAAAAAAAAAAAAAAATGCAGTTCTTTAAAGGCAGACCAAAAGGTCGCTTCTTTTCTGGGACAGGCTTATTCTTTTTCAAAATACAGGAAGCAAAGAATGAAGAAAAATCGCATGTTTCAAAGCTTTTTGCTGAAATCATTTGCATTGGCATCAAACCTAATACGTTGTAGCTGATCTCAAAAACTTCTAAAATCAACTCCTCTTCTGTCTGCAGTGTCTTAATTAATAACACTGGAACTCTCCGCCTATTAAAAGGAATCCATTTACTTGAAGAAAGAGAATTACAGTCTTGGCATATTTTCCCCGCAAATCAATTTGCATTCACTTCCTATGCTACTATGGACTTGGATAAAACAATTGTACTTTTAAGATTCTGGCAGAAGACAACTTTCAATGGAAATTTCTTTTGCAAACATTTTATTCTGACAGCTTTATTAGGCTATGAATAGGAACCTGAGGCTGAATTTAGCGTATTGATAGGTTTTAAGATACTGCATGAGCAGAGCCTGCTGAAAGCAATTTCACAAATCAGTCACAATATCCATTAGTTTACACATATACTGAAAGTAACTGCTGCCTTTTCTCCACTTTAGGCCAGTTCTTTTCCACCTGTATAACACACTACTTTGTCACTTCAGAGTGAAGGTCGAGCATTCAGGACTTAAAAGCTAGCAAGTGCAACATGATGGTGGAAAGCTGCAAACCCAACGTTCAAATATGCCTTATTCATACACATTTGCAGTATGGCCTCTGTGCCGATCATCTTTAAGTCACTTGCCCAAAAGCAATATAGAAAGTGCTTCTGATTCGTGTACTGCTCTGGTGCTAGTAGCTGAAATACCGTGAGCTCCTGCAGCAGTTTTAAGTGGAAACCCTACAGACTGGGAACACCATGGCTGTTTCCAGTACTAAATGCCCATAAAATCTCCACCATGGAGAGTCACACGTCAGTGTTTTTTCCATTTATGCTTTTTCTCCCTGCTAGGGTGGATTTCTTTCCCCCCTGAAGCCCCTCCTGGTGAACTACCTCTCTCTTCCCTTCGACCTATCTGTGTCTGGCCATTCTGAAGGCTTTCTTTTTCTGACACATTATTTTTAAGCCCTTTCCTTTCTGATTGTTTCCTATCTTGGTTGTCAAAAATAATCACGTTATTATGGGTTTTTTTGGAAGCTCTTGCAATTTTTTTGATGTTGAAAATGCATGGAAGAAAAGTGGATGGCAGAGATGTAGTGAACTTCATCCTCTCTGGGTATTCAGTATGCTTCAGTGGGCTGTCTAGGGGTAGGGCAGTAGCTAATTTAAAGCACACAGATTTGTTCTTGATGCAGCTTTTCCCACCTGGTACAGCAAGTTGCTGGAAAATGTCACTGTACACAAACATCCCTTTATTTTCCACTTTCCGGAGCTGATTATGAAACACAGGGACATTTTAAGGGAAAGAATGAGAGGGTTGTTTTTTGGTCAAGCCTAGGTGAAGCAGGAATAAAGGAGAGGAAAGGCAAGAAAGGAAGGAGAAAGCAAATGAGAAAAATGATGGAATCCAGTAGCTCAGTGGCTCTTGATTCTGGGTTCATTAGTCACCTCCTCCTTTTGGAAACACATGAAAAACACTTCAATTCTGGTACCCATTAAAAAAAGGGTTTACTTTCCGTCCAGCCTAGTTCTTTAGAAAGAGCTCTAAGTCTTAAATTTCATGGTGGAAAGGTGTTTGCAACCTGGGAGCAAAAAAAGATTAGCAGTCAATTCCTGTTTTCATGCCAAAATTATAGCTGTAGTGGCATGGTCAGCTGCAGCATCATGGCTTTCCATAGTAACATTAAAAAAAAAAAATCACTTTCATACAAGTTTGCATCAGCACCCTTTGTATTTGCTGCCAAGCATGACCATTTCCTTTGATATACTAATAATTTCCTCCCCGTTGACACAGTAAGTATGCCTGTTTGGTGAGGTGTTCTGGTTTTTCCATGCATATTTATTATAAATTAAGTGCTAAATTTCCTTGCATTAGCTCAGGGATGGATTTAAAGAGCAGAAAAATGCAAGTAAGCTTTTGTTTTATGGGTTACAGTTTTTATAATATACTTTCTTCAAGGAAGAATGAACATGCCTTCCTCTTTGACATAACTCTTTGAAAGCTAATATTTTTACTAGTGTTCACAGAGTGCAGTAAATTAATTTAAAATACCTTTTAAGGATGTAATAACACAATGAATAAGAGAAGTGGAGAGGAAAAAGTGTAGTGAGAAAATCAAATGAAAATAATCAAAGCTGATCAGTCCAGTGAGCTTTCAAACTTCATATAATGATGAACTTTAAGGAGGCAAAAAGAATAATAATAAAGAAAAATCTCATTTACTTCAGCCTAGAGACCTACTTCCATTTTTATCCTTAATTATCTTTGGTGGCATTCATTATTTCCTAGCTTAGCCATCTTAAAAATTGCCACTTGTCCTAAATCTGTAATCTTGGCTTTCTTTACAGTCGGTGAAGAGACCTTGACATCTGTGAAGAACAGCTTGTCTGTTGTGAGATGTGTGTCTCATACAGGTGAGGTGCTGGTAGGAAGGAGGGAGACAGTCCAAGAACTGGCACAAAACAGATCAATAATTTTGGAAAGTGAACCTTGAGTGAAAGATATTTGAATAGGATCTGGGCTCACATTCCAGCTCTTTCACAGGCTTTCTGGGTTATCTCAGGGCCAGAAGAAAACTTCTCTGTTACAGGGACATCCCAGTCTCACCAGGCAAGGGAAGGACTCTCTCCTCTATTGTAGAGATGTGACAATGAGACACATGTAGATGAGTAATGTCTCTGTTTGTGCCAAATGCACTCACATGTTGTTTTCACTGTCTCACAGCCTCTATAATGCCAATATTATATTAATGTTCTTCCTTTTGTCTTTCTTTTGCATCTGTCCTTGACTATGATGTTTGTCTTTGCTCTCCAAGGTCTGGGATATGATTCACGGCGCACCTTCCAAAGGTGCAAATCAGCATTTACCACTCATTGCCCAGCTCAGGAGTCTTCAAGCCCCAGATCAGATTTTGAAGGTGTGCAGGTTTTTCCTAACACATCTTTTTCAAATGACCACATTTGGCCCCATACCCTGTGAGAAACGTACCTTCAAAGCACTTGTGATGTGTCTTTGGCTTTGACTTGGGGAATAGCTCCAGCTGAGAGCCTTGTAACTGCACTTGATCCAAAAGGACTGAAGTCTTTTATTCTGATACTTGCTAACCTTCCCTTACCCAGGGTCTGTAACTCTCAGGACACACTCTCTCCTCCCAAATCTGTATCCCCTTCCAGTGCTGCAGGAGAAAGGAGGAGAAAAAACCAAGAATTTCAATGGAGCTCACACTCTGGGCTACTGATCATCTGTTGGTATTGTTGACCCCAGTCTCTGGCTTCCCATCTCTGACTGCCAGCTTTGGAATCTGGAAGCTAAGGAACAATAATCAGTTGGTCCGTCCATCAGTCAGTCAACTCCGGTGAGTTATCTTCAACAATCCTGCTTCAATAAAGTCTAAGCCAATCCTCTATTTTTCTATCTCTGTCTTCATGTAGAAGTATGGCCCTCTGCTAAGGGCCAAATTTAACTTAATTTATCTTTTAAGGAAACGTATCACATCTGGCACCCAGAAAGTGGAGGTAGAGCTCAACATCCATCCTTACAGGGAAGTCTGCAGAAAAATAAATGGTAGGATAAAGCAGACGGTGTCAGAGAACCTGCAACTCTTCCCACAAAAGTTGTGAATATTCAGACAACCCATTGCCAGCTCAGTCCCACAAACATGTGTACTTCCTTCAAGATTATTTTCACAGAGTAAACCAGCTGTGGCAGAAGAACAGTATTCTCAATGCTGAACAGAATTGCTTTTAAAATCATACAATAACCCTAAATCTAACTAATGGAAATGTCCCAATTATCCTAATTTCTCTTAAATTCTGTGAGAACCGTATTACATTGAGTTTGCATCTGCTGCCTGTACATCTGTAGAAAGTTCACAACTCTGATTATAGAAATTGCTTGTATGACAGTATGTGGGTGCCAAACTGTAAAACTGGCCTTAAATTCTTGCAAGGAAACCCTTTTTTTTTTTTTAACCTCCTACAGATACCCAGTTCAGTTAAGGGAATAATTGGTTTTCACACATTTGTAAGTTTTAAGGTGGGAAGAATCCGTAATGATTATCTAGTCTTGACCTTGCCTGTAAGACATTGCAGAATTTCACCTCTCATTTCCTTCCCTGCTGTTTGTTTCAAGGATATATCAAAGTCCCTAATTCATCTAAGGCTCAAATCTCTTTTTAACCTCATCTGTTGCAGAGATCTCCAGATCCATCAAGGAACCAAACAGTACCTTAGCAAGTGTCATCTTTGGATTGGTGTTAAGATAATACTTTGGGACATAGAAATTTAGTTTATGGTTAGCCTTCCTATGTGCTATAATGAAGAAAATCCTAAATTATATTATTGGCAGACTCATGCAGGTTAAGGCTGGTGGGATGATTCAATGCCTGTGGCCCCCAGTCTGCCACAGGCCATTGCATTTCACTCCATTTGTTCTTGCTGAGACTCGCGTCTGGCCCGCAGGATGCTGTTCGGTTCCCAGCTGCCTTCACTCCTCCCTTCTCCTGCAGCTAATCACCCTCGTTGTTCAAACGTGTGGGTGACTTCTCCCTGGTACTTGTCTTGTTCCAGTCGCCAGCCTTTCATTCCAGTTCCCGCTTCCTCTGCTGGGTTAGAGGAACATTTAACAATTCAGTACTTCTTTGCCTCTCAGTCTGGCTTTTTTGCTAATAAGAGCAGAACAAGCTCCCTGCAAGGAATTTTATTTCTGGCCCATGGAAGGTTTTTTCAGACCTTTTGTGCACCTTTTAATATTTTCCAACTGTCTTTTATATACATGAATACCAGAACTGTGCTCAGTATGACTGTGCAGTCTCCCCAGTGCTATATGCAGAAATAAAATTATCTGTTCTCGCTTTCTGCAATCCTACTTATGCACCCAAAGATTGCTGCTTGGGTCTCAGTAGCATATAACAGAGTTATGCTGAATTGCTATTTTCTGCTATAAACCCAACACAATTTCTAGTCATTTCTTTCTGTAGCGTGGTCCCTATTTCACAGCTATGACCAGATGTGTGACCCTGAACAAGACTGTAATTAAACATGACTGCTTAAGTGGTCCTGCCTTATTCAAGTCCATTGCTCCCTGTAAATACCTGGTCCTCAGCATTATTTACCATTCTGCTCATCTTGGTATGATCTGCAAATTTCATCATCACGTTACTGATGGCAATGAGTACTCGTTTGTGATGTGGCCAGTTCTACGTGCACACACTGTGGACTTTACAGGTGTTGGAAGGGGTTCACGGTTTAGGAAGAGCAGACAGGATGGGTCAGCAGGTCCCTTACCAGGCTATCCCCATCGTCATCAAATCGTACACACTTGATGCAATGTTGCCCTTTGCTTGTGTATTTCTTCTTCTTTCTTGGTGCTACAACTTTTTGCAATGTAAGTCTACCGCATGTGAACTGCTCAGTTGTCACTGGGCTTGCCTAACTATCACCAAGTTTTGTATTTTACTATGCTTAAATGGCTTCTCTCCTTTCCCTACCCCAGAATCACTTCTTTGAACCTTTCTCATCTTCCCTTGGCACAGGTAACCAAAGCTGTTTATAATATTTTAGAAATAATCTCCTTATCACCTTTTGTGATGTCCACTGCAAATTGTGTAGCAGAAATCAGCCCATGTTAAGTAACTGTGATTTTTTTAATGTCTGTTACAAAAAATCTAGCTATATTGCTTCCATGCAAATACCTTAATTCACCAAATCTATAAGCTCATAAAAGAATGAAATCAGATTTTTCTGACATGACTTATTTTTCATGAAACGCTGTTGACTGGAATTAATTATATCCCTATCTTTTAATCCTTATTGATTTCCATATCAGCTTCCTCATTATTTTGCCTGGGAATGAGGGCAGATTAATCAGCCTGTAAGTTACTTGTTTCATCACAACTGCTTTTTTGAATGTTAACACCGCATTCAGACTTTTCCAGTCTTCTGGAACTTCTTATGTTTTATCATACTTATTAAGACTTAATAGCAGTGGGGAAGAGATTTTCTCAAGTAACATTTTTTTAGGATTCTTGACTGAAATTTATCTGGGTTTGCTTAATTTTTCCCTGTCTTTTAAAAAAAATGAGGCTTATGAATGGCCTGGAAGATGTTTCACCAGCACTTCTGGGTGTGAATACTTCCTGCTGTTTTTCAAAGGTGATGCTCAGGACTTACTCACACCAGAGGTAAAGTTTCTGAGGTCCTAAGGGGATGTGAGCCTCCATCCCATTGTCCATACCAGGGGTCTGACTTCTCCCCCTATATTGCCAACTGTGGAACTGGGAAAGGTGACAAAGGAGAAGCATGGGGAGGTAGCAGTGAGGCGAGGAGCAGCTGAGCTCGTGGACCATGCAGCAGCCAAGCTGTCGGGAAAGCGTGATCCTCTTCCCACGTTGTGGCTGAACCCCTCAGGCACCGCTGACAATTCCCTCCATCGCTTTCTCTTCCTTTCCCTTTTGTATAATATGGCTGTACCATCCGTAATAAGGGGGGGCTATGTGAGTGGGTGGGGGAATCTTACTCAGATGATTAAATAAATAGTCCTTATTGATAATAATACATTATTGGTTGTTAATTTTAGTGCTTTGTCTCCCCACATTTGTAGGGTTCCAACACTGACAACTTTCTGCCGTGTGTAAGTAGGTCATTCCTTTTCTAATTCCTACTATGTAATTATAGAAGGAACATTAAAATAGATATAAATTTAGTAAAGGTGACATTTTACTTTTGTTCTTTGGAATTCGTGCCTTGATAAATTTGCAATTTGTAATGTTTACATGTCTTTGAATACAACGGCAGTGACCTACTATTGTAGTTGAAAGTTCATTAGTTCTGGTAGATTAGACAGTATTAATTAACTAAGATTAAACATTCTTTTAAACCATCATAAACTGCCATCTCAGTGTGGCAGCTTATTAAAGAACATTTTCTGGTTGTTTGTTAAACCAGACTGAAGTGACAATGTAATTATATTTATTCCATCAAACAGAAAGGTCAGTTGACAAGGCTGATGTTTTCTGGTTAATTACAAGTGGATGATTTCATTGATTAAAAATATGAGCTTGTTAAACCTGTACATAGAGCTAAGAGATATATAGGAGCCCAGGGGAGGCAGAAAAGGGGATGGGAGGAAGATGATTTTAAATGTTACTTCCACTCCCTCCTGTTCAGAGCCTTGGCATGAGCAGAGACCAATTCAATTCACTGAGCTGTGGGGTCCCTGCTTTTGGGGGTACAGTTTTGTGTTAGATCAGGAGGGCTGATCTTCCACACCCCACCCCAAGCACAGATGCACCATTTCCATAGCGCCAAGTGTGTCTAAGCAAAAGGCAGGACCGTGCAGTAAAAGGCTCGTCTGCCTGGGAGTGCAGGGCTCTGCACAGATGTGCAGTGGGACGTGGGAGTGGGGTCAGGATGTTGAATGGGGTCTGTGTGAATCATAGAATCATAGAATCATTTAGGTTGGAAAAGACCTTTAAGACCACTTGCATCAGAAATAGTGTGGCCAGCACGACCAGGGCAGTGATTGTCCCCCTGTACTCGGCACTGATGAGGCTGCATCTCAAATACTATGTTCAGTTTTGGGCTCCTCACTCCAAGAAGGACATTGAGGTGCTGGAGCACGTTCAAAGGGCAACGAAGCTGGTGAAGGGTCTGGAGTACAAGTCTGGTGAGGAGCAGCTGAGGGAGCTGGGGGTGCTCAGCCTGGAGAAGAGGAGGCTGAGTGGAGACCTCATCGCTCTCTACAACACCTGAAAGGAGGCTGTAGTGAGGTAGGGTCGGTCTCTTCTCCCAAGTTACAAGTGATAGCACAAGAGGGAACAACCTCAAGTTGTACCAGGGGAAGTTTAGATTGGATATTAAGAAAGATTTCTTCACCGAAAGGGTTGTCAAGCATTGGAACAGGCTGCCCAGAAAAATGGTTGTGTCCTCATCCCTGGAAGTATCTCAACGACACGTAGATGTGGTACTTAAGGACCTGGTTTAGTGGTGGACTTGGCAGTGCTGGGTTAACGGTCGAACTTGATGATCTTCAAGGTCTTTTCCAACCTAACCGATTTTGTGATTCTATGATGAATGCATTTTAATTCTGTCCGTTGAAGGAAGCTCTAGAGACAATCCCCACATTTGCAGCCAGGTGCAGGAACATCAGGTTTTTTTCATTTTTAAAAGTGTTTTGGGCTAGATTCTTTAGTACCAGGATTTCTGCCAAGCTGGGCTGCCGTAGTCACTCCTAGCTGAGAGTACAGATTAAAGATCTAAGGGAAGGGCACAAAAGGTTTATTTTCCTTCCCTCTCCTCTAAAGCTTGCTGAAAATGGACTTACAGAAACAACCTCACAGATCCTTATTTGACCTGGGGGAGGCCCATGTGATGTGCCCCTGGCTCTCTAGCCATCCGTCTGGAGATACCAGGTTGGAAAGGACACAGTGTTACTTTGGCAGATGGCAAGAAAGACTTTTGTCCCATTTGTTCCCTCTCCTTTTTATTTTGCAGGATAAAGGACTTTGCTAATTGAGGGGCAAAGCAAGCAGGATAAATAAACACAGACAATGAGAACTGAGTGGAGGGATTCCAATAATTCTTGGCAACCAGAGAAATAAAGATATTCCTTCTCCCTTCATAAACCCCAGATCCTCTCAGGATAAAGATGCTGCTTAGAGCAAGCACAGTGACTATTATAAATTCACTTTGAAAACTCGAAAGGCATCATGTGGTGACAATGTCAAAATGAGCATGCCTTGTGCAGGGCAAGCCAACCGTGAAAACATGAGGCGTGTTCCAGGCGGAGAAGGCATGGGGCCACAGAAATGATAGGAAGGATGCCAAGGCATCAGGAACCAAAAGCTGGTGTTAGCAACAGGCTCCAACACTACATGAGGAAGCAACATCACAGGCACCTTAATATCTTCCAGCCTTGGCAGCCAGCATCCCTGTTACAAAGACCGTTCCTCCTCTGACTTTGAGGCTGTGAGACATGACAGTCAAAACTGGATGACTGTCCTGCCAAAGGCTGCTCTTCAACTTATGTTGGGTGCCTGCTGAATTAGACATTAACTTGTAAGAGGTCAAATAAAAAAAGCATCACATTGACTTCTAGCATTGATCAGCTTTCAAAGGAGAGGCCATCTAAAGAGCCATTTTTTACAGGAAGATCCCATATTAAATCATTAAGAAAGAAAATCTGGCACTGGAATGGATGGAGGTGTATTGGGTACTGACTCTTAAGAATTTCTGCCTTCAATGTGACACTGCTAGGCTCAGCCCTTTGTCAGTTTGGAGCCTGATAGTGAGGCTCCAATCTTTCTCCCTTGTTTTAATGGTTCCTATTTTGTTAACTACCACCTAAGATGAGTCTGAGGATATAAGTGACACAACCCTGATTTCATGATTGGACTGTGCAATCCCTAGGCTGCATATTTATTTATTCCCCTATAGTAGCATTCCTTCTATAGACAGATTTCCTAATTATTACTGCCCTCCCAGTTAGGCAGTTCCCTTTTATCTAGAGTGCCTCACCTCAAATTCATTTCCTATGAAAGCCATTGAGATGAGTGGTGTGTTGCAATAATATCCCCATAACAAATAGTAAAAGAGGGTACAGGGCTTACAACGGATGTTCATGTCAAGCTCACACTGCCTACAGGACATTTTGTTGTTCATGTAGAGGTTTACGGTTCCATTAACTCTAAAGGGAGTCACACAATTAAGTGCTCCACAGCTTCTTGGAAATTCACTCCTGGAAGCGTTTTGCACTCCTTCATCTGGCTGACTACGTAAAGGCATGACACCAATGCAGCGGGAACTTTCTCTGTAGCAGCTTGTGAACTGTTCCAGGCAGAAGTAACACAACCCAGTATAAGGACCAGTATATAAGGATCAATATATAGGCACAGCACATAGGCTGGATGAAGGTCTCGGTTCTTTCCCCAGCATGGCAAGGATATGGGCTGAAACCCAACCCAAGTCAGGAGAAGCTGATAACTGTTGCCACTGGAAGGGTACTTGGGGACTCATATGGCTTTAGCAGATCATCTGCATTCATTTCCTCATGTGAGGTTTTTTCTTTTCCCCTTTGGTGCTGTCATTGAACCACACCAAGAAAAAAGAGACAGAGGAGTGAGAGAGAAGAGAAAGACCTGCCCCATCCTGGTAACATCTCAGGGACCGAGGAACTGATGCTCTTGCAGCTCTGCAAAAAAGACTTCGGTTTCTGGCCATTCCTCTGGCATCTTCCACAAGCCCTCTCTTGAAATAGGTAACCAAATTCATGGAAGAGCTTGTTCTTTTTCCTGGGAGACCTTAACCCAGTGCACGGTAAGAATATGTGAGGCAAGGTCAGGAGAAAACACGCAGCAGAACACAGACTTATTTCTGTTTTCTAAATCATATTGCAATGGCACGAGATCCTTTGAGAGAGGTTGCCAGAGGCCATTATGTAGCTTATGTGGCATTGTATTTAATGCATGTGACCTGTTTGCAGCTTTTGTGTTACTCCCGCTTGCTGGTGCTGAGGGTCGTCTCATATAATGCGTGAACACGTTAAAAAATACCTTGATGTGGAACAGAGGAGGCTTAAACTTTTTATGAGAAATGCTTGCTGCCTCTGAAGTTTCAGGTAGACTTTTCTGTTGTCATGTCACTGCCATAAAATAAAGTGACAAAAGAGAAATTCTATTATACATTAAACACCCTGGTGAAAGCAATATTTATTGACTTGTGTTTTGGGACACTAAATGCATGAAAAAGAGAAGATTTACAGAGTTTGCTATGCTGGCCTTTCCTTACAGACACTCATTAAAGATCTTTCCCTCCCAGGGCATGATTCTCCTCCCATCTCTCAAACCTTTTATTCTTTCTTCTTTTCTAAATCCCAGAATATATGCCTCTAACCCCCTACAAACCCTAAAATCCTCCAGCTTTCAGGGCTTTTATTCCCACAGATTTGTGGACTTTGACATCTAAGAGCTGCAGTCCAGGTCAAGAAGACCTGATTCTGGAGCGCCGGACCTCCCCCTTTCCTTTAGTCACTGGTCCAGTGCCATCTCCCAGGGTGAAGGACTTGTGCACAGATGACAATTCACAGCTTGCTGCTACTTGATCTTTTGGCAAGTTCATGCCTCAATAACCCAGCTCTAACCCAATGGGGCTGTCACTGGTTTATTGGCCAGCGGTTCTGCTATGTATGAGATTCAGAGAAAAAGTTGCAGGCTACTGCTGGCCTTGAGATTTGAAATTAAAATAACATACAATGAGGTCAGAAGACAGGCTGCAATGTAAATGTGATTCTCATCTTGCTGTTCCTCCCATAAGTTTAGATATGTTTGACCCAGCCTTAGGACATGTAGATAGAGCAGACAACCTCCCCAGATCATCCCATCCAGTCCTATTTTTCTATTATTCCTTTAACACATCCAGAATAAAACACCTCATGCCTGTAGCATTCCCATATTGGGGCTTGATTACCATTTGTACGTACCTAATATATAGATTTACCTCTGCTCTTACAGACTCACAGGGGAACTCTCTTGTCTTACTTGGTGTTTCCATGTACTTCAAGCATGGATGACAGAATTTCTTTTTTTTTTTCAACTAAGTGTTGAATAAAGGATTACATTTGATTAGTCCATGACACCTTCTGAGCAGCATTTCCCCTCACTCCCTTTGTTCCTTCTGATGCCTTCACTTTGATTTACATAGCAAATTAAAAAGTAATAAATCCCAGCTGCTGTTAGTCTGAGATTCGGCGTTTCAGTGGCATGACAATTACATTACTGGAAATTCTAGTCCCCCCATCTCCCCGTTTCAAGTTAGGGGCATTCCCAAGGTATCTCCTACTGTTGTATGGTCAGATCATATTTTCAAAGGTGTATAAAGATCAAGGTTTGCCTTTTAGTCTTTGCTCAACTAATTAGTCTGGCATTATCGAACTACGCTCCCCAGGTGTTTGCAAAAACACTAAGATAATGCAGGTGACTAATGGGGTGACATGACAAAGGCATATGCTGGATTTCACCTGCCAGCATGAGAATAAACAGTTTTGTAGTAGAAGAGGTGCCCTGGCAAGGAAGTGTGGAGTGGGAAGGAGAAAACACCTCCTTCAGAAATCAGTGCAGAGGCTTGTGGGCTTAGCTTATGTCGTTGCACAAGCCTTGTAATATTTGTGCCTATTTTTCTTCAAGTCCCAGGTCCTGGCACGAAGGCAGAACTTCTTCAGTCTTTTTTTTTTTTTTTTGTCTCTTTTTTCTTTCTTCTTTTTTTCTTTTTTCTTCTTTTTTTGGTTTTGTTGTTGTTGTTTTTAAATAAGCTGATATAGGTTTTAAGAATATTTGAGGCTTCTGTATAATGACAAGGATAGTCTAATGTTATCTGGTCTTGTAAGGGCGAGTGTTTTCTGCTGCTAGATGCGGTGGGCTTCCGGCTCGTGCATTAAATGCAGCGGGACAGAGGTGTCAGTCAGAGAAGCTGGTAGCTGGATAGACAAAGTGCATTAAATGCAATGAAGAGTTTGGGGTGGAGGGAGTTTATAAACTTACATATTGGAAAAAAAATAATAAAATCAACCTCAATGGGCTTCCAAAAGTCAGAGATGCAACAGAAACAACTCATTTATTTAAAGAAAGGTGTCCTCTGGGATATGGAAGCTGATGTAGGAAGTCAGGATATTTGGGGCTGCATTCCCTTAGTCAAATAAAGGTAACAGCTTTGGTACAAGAGGTGATGCTAAAGCAATCTCGAGCGAAAGCCATGTAAATATACCTGTCATGGGGCTGCCCAAATGCCCATGCCAGAGAGACTGAGACTTTCAGCTAGTGTGAATCAAAGCAGCTACGTCTAAACCAGACAGTTCGATGGAGCCAAAGCCTGTGGAGCTGAGGGTCTTGTCCCGAACGTTTTGCAGTGGGCAGTGCACGAGAAACAGTTCTGCCAGGGAGGAGAGATGGCAAACCAGCTTTGACATGCACCAGCCAATGCTGCTGATGGGCAAAGCCACTGAGACAGCAGAGAAGTGACAAGTTAAAGTGTTATTTCCTCACCGGGCCTGAGCAGCTGTCAATAAATTTAATACCGAAGAGAAAAGAAAGATAAACACTCTGGGGTTTTGTTTCGTTTTTTTCCTCTTGTGTTTTTTCTTTGCATCTGGAACAGAGGTTGTCATACTTCCCAGTAATAGCAACTGATTTGTATTCAGTCAGAAAGTTTGGCAGATATATTAATTTGGAAGTTTCTTGCAAAGATGATCCAGTATTTACTCTGGTATGACTGAAAAGGCTCCAAATGGAACTATAATCCATAAAATAGGTCTTGAATGACATTATTATAAATTCAAATTATGCCCTGAAATGCCAGGCTACAAATGAAGACTTAAAGGCAGGCGAAACCTAAGGCTGGTGTTAGTATGCAGCACAGTAGTTCTGTTTGTGACAGGGTAATCGCTGGGATTTTAATGAAATAACCAAAGAAAGCGGTTCTAAAGGGAATCTACTTGCAATGGAGATACCCTGACCCATGTAACAGCAGTGCAATGACCTGCTGCCCACAGAGAAAGCGAGTAAGTCAAGCTAATGAATCTTGCTGTTAAATACCTTCCTATCTCTCATATTTACATAGTGCTGGGGTATATATTGTACATGTGTAATGAACTCCAGCAGACAGCCTTGTGTCTGGCAGCATCACTGGATGGGAGGGAGTTTGGATCCACTAACGAAGCTGTACAAGCCTGTAGACTGGGGAGATGTGGAGGACCGAGCAGGGACACAGTCTGCCCACAGAAGCGAGTCCCTGCTCCCAACACCTCCCCTGGTGACCTTCCTGGGGGACTGCGGGCAGGAGTTAGCAAAGAAAGCAGAACTGGGCGAAACCTTCCCTCTCACTGGTGACTCGTCAGCTTTTTGCAGTCAATTCATGCGTGGAGTATGATGGACTGGGAGGACTGGTGTTCAGAAAATTACTCATGAATGTCTTGATATTGTGTGCCACATTCAAGTCAGTATGATCTGGTAAATGAAAAATCTTGCCTAGGTAATATAGACCACTAAGGGTCTTCAAACAGGATTCAGGCAATTCCCCAAAAAATCTCTATGTAATTTATACTCCAGCCAAAACTCTGGGAGCAGTTCAGTACTAAGGAGGTCACAGATAAATGCCTTTGTGCCTCCTGAATTTCCCCAGCTCGTGTCTAACCCCGATGGAGCATCAGAAACCACCTGTCTCTTTTTTCATCCCAAGCACCCACAGCAACGGCTCAGAGCAAATGTAATGCACAGAAAATTAATTGTGCTTTTGCCCAAATGAGCCTGTGGCTGCCACTGCATTTTAAAACCGCGAGGTGGGCTATACCCCCAAAAGCTGTTTCTGTGTTTCGTGCAGGGATGGTTTAATGAAATGGTTCTGGATGAAGGGGTTAGAGGTTAGGGTCCCCTCTGCCTCCCAAAATACCTGCTTGGCACTGCTGGAGTCATGCTCCCAGTTTGTTCCCTCTCTTGTGTCCCTGAACTGCGCCCTGGCATTGCTTCACCGCCCCTTAGCCATAGCTGGAGGTCATCTCCTCCTCACCAGCAACACCTAGCAAGGGCTGGAAGAAACAATCTGGAGCAGGGTCCATCACAGTGATCCAAAGGGCAATGACACACACACATCACCTTCTCGCTTTCTTCTTGCTCCAAACCAGGGTTTCTAAAAGAATAAAACACCCAACATGTTTTAAATGTACAAATTTTATTCTTTTTATTCAGCTTTGGAGATGGAATACTTGTTTTAACTTGCAGAAGGGACCCAGAGTAGGAAATCTAACAGGCTGTCAAACTATAACCAAGGTTTCACAGCAGAAAGTGTCCAGCTAGCTACCAGACAGAGTATGAATAGCAGGGCTGCAATTGCTGTGAAAAAGATGAGACACAGGGATATTATCAATGTTTCATATCCCAGTGATGGAGCCACTCATCACCTTCCAATTACTATTCCAAATTAAGAGCTAAAGCTTACCTTCGCCTGCAGGTGTTTCTCATGCTTTCTTAATACACATGTGAGGAAATATTGAACACTGTTTTACTAATCTCTTTTCATGTTAAGATTAAACTCTTCACAGGGTCGCTTTCCCTTCCCCAGCTCAACCCCACAGCCTCCCTTACCAGGAGTGTTTTGACCAAGGGATTACTGGCAGCTTGCCTTTTGCAGGACTGTGCCCTAGGATGAGTGTTGCTGCTCAGGATCAACACCTGTGGTTTACAGGCTCTTCCTTTCCTTTGTAAACCTGACAATCCTCCGTCTGCCAGATGAAAGCACACAGGAGTTTGCTGCTTCCTCAGGCAAGCCTGGCAATGCTCATGCTTGAGCACGTCTCCAGAAGGGACCAGTGCAAACCAGCAGTGGCTGGGCAGCCGGAGCAGCGCTTTTTGCTCCAGCCAAATTTTTCACTCCATCCAGGTTTGCATTGCTCTCAGGCACTGCAGAAAGCAGGGCAGAGCTGGGGTATTGCAGCCTTGTCCCCTTCTTATAACATCTTGTGTTTAGGGATGAGAGAAGCGATCCTTCACTTCGTGCAGCACCTTCTCCTCTCTCTCAGCTCCTATCAGCCCATGTCTGTAGGTTCTGCCCATCTCCGTGTCCCCACAGTACCTTTCCACGTGGGCACTGGTACCAAAGAGTGCATTGGTAATGACATAGTTCAGCACTATCTGGACAACTAATTGAAGGCCAAATTCTGCACTGGTGGCAGACACTAATGTGCCAGTGAATGGGTTTAGGATGGACTTGTTGACAGAGACAAGAGGAAAGTACAAAGTCAGAGCAAGCTGAGGACTGTAGAAGTCAATGGATGTAAGATGCTGGCACTGGTATGAAACTGGTAAGAGTAGAATGGATTGAGGTTCCCCTCCCCTGGTAACTTTAGTTTAAAGCCCTCTTCACCAGCCTGGCAAGCCTATGACTGAAGATGCTCTTCTCCTTCTCTGACAGATGGATCCTGTCAGCCCCCAGTAGACCAGGTTTCTGAAAGCGAGTCCCATGGTCTAAGTATCCAAACCCGTGGCTGTGGCACCGGTCCTGTAAACATTTCTTGATTTGCCAGATTCATCTGGGCTTTTCAAACCTCTTCCAGGAGGACTGATGAAAAAACTATCCGCACTCCAGAGTCCTTTACTGCCACTCCCAGTATCCTTCTTGATACTCCTCAGGCTGCTCCTGGCTGTCTCACTGGTGCCCATGTGAAACAACAGCAGCGGATAATAGTCAGCGGACTGTACGAGGCTTGGTAGTCTCTTGGTGACATCCCTGATACGAGCCCCCAGTAAGCAGCACACCTCTCTAGAGAGCGCGTCAGGTTGGCAAATGCGTGCCTCCATACCTCTCAGCAGAGAGTGGCCTGCTACTGTCACCCATCTTTTCTTACTTGCACTGGTTGTTATACGGGGAGTAGATCGGGCTGCCTTACTCAGCTCCAGTGTCCCTCCTGGTGTGGCAGGTTTTTCCTCTTCAGTCTGCAGAGCGGTGAAGCGGTTCTGCAAGGGCACCTCGGGCTTTGGGGGAAGTCTCTTCCTCCTGCTGCTCCTTGCCATTGCAACCCCCCATACTTCTGCATTATTGATCCCCCTCCCTTCTGTGCGTGCCAGTGGGGGAGTTTTTGGCTGTTTGGCTGTGGGCTGTAGGTCCACTGCAGAGTGTGCTTGGAACCAGCTATATCTAACTCCTTCTAGTTAAGCTCATCCAAGCATCACTTGCTGTGGAGACGGGCTGCTGCCAGCAGCAGGGCTGAGCATGTCACCTGGGGCTGCCGGAATTCAGCCTGCCAGCCAGGCAGAGATCAGGTCACTGTGCATCGCCTATTTGTAGAAAGCCTCCCTCGCCTAATGTGTTGTCTTTCTCTCTGCTGTTCTGCATGCATAACTAAAAAGGCAGTCAATTTATATTTCAGCTAGGAAAGAAACAGAACCTCTGGGTGCTCATTTGCTGGCCCTCAAATCCCCTACATACAGCTTGCTGGCACTATACCACTGGCAACTCATGGCATTTGGTTTAATAGTAATTTGTGATGAATGTAACCACTAGCAAAAAGCACACAGTTGGTTTACAGGCAAGTGCACTTGCATAAATTTAGTCAGCTACCCTGTGATTGTGTGGGCAAATGCACACACAAATAACCTGAAAAAATAGTGTTCAAAAATTCCAGACACCCACCAAGTCCAAAGTGCAGGAGAAGGTAAGGTAAATCTTGCATTCTATGTGTTGCAATGAAATGTCTAAAGATCGTCATTAACAAAAAGAAGTGTAAATTCGCTGAGTTTAGCTTTGTTTATGAACTCCTTGGGGTTTCTGAGTTAATGCTGAAGTGTTATTTTAACAAAATACAATTGTTGAGTTTGTGGGCTTTAGTTATAGAGGGATTTATAAGGGAAAGACACAAAACAGCTAACTGGTGGTGTGTCAGCTTGCAGAAACCTTTGTTAATCCTGCGTTAAACTGATGAAGGCAGTTCTTTGGCTTTTGACAAAAGCCATCAAAGTGAAGCCACCATATAGATTTTACAGTGCTCATTCTTTTTCTGCATTGCCATGACCAAGACTGCAATTCCTTTGTGTCAGGCACTGCACAAATTCACAATAAAAGTTCCTGTGATCTGAACAAGACAAGATGGATTCCTCTTGCTTTGTATTGTCACCTACCCCTTAATACATGCTAATAACCTCTATTAGTAGCTAATACATGCCACTGAAATGTCAGAGGAGGGCCCCTTGGGAGGGTAAGAAGCGTCAGAACTAAGGTGCTGGGGATTTGGGCAGAACGGTCTAGGAAGGGGCAAACTTATAGGAGGAAAAAATAGTAATAATAGAACTGTGGGGGTAAGGGAGAACAGGGAGAAAAAGGAGTTGAGAAGAGGATGAGGAAGATGAGAGTTACATCAGAGAGTGGCATCTTTGGGTGTAAAGAGGAATTCACTTCTCTCAACAGCTGCCAGAATAAAGGACATTTCTTCCTTCCCCAGGCAGCGCCAGGTCATTGTGGCATTTGGGAGATTTCTGTCCATTTTTCCACATAGACGTATACGGTTAACCAGCCCCTAAACAATTCTGTGAGCTGCGTGATACAATCTGCATCAAGCCAGACAATTTGTTCTCTGCATGTTCCCCAAAGTCAATTGATGTAGTTAATAGAAAGGTGAGAATACACCAAAGAGCAGCTTTGTCTCCTAATTAAACCAAATTAGAACATCTTTGTTACTGGAAAGACACCTGCTATTTCCTATTTCCTTAATGATTTCATAAAATGCTAAATGCCTTCCCTTATTCTATTCCTGGAAATCATTCAATGCTGTGCATGGAGCAAGGGGATACTTGGAGCAGAGTCCCAGCCAGCAGACCAAGCGTGACTGTCGCTATAGCAGAACGTGTCCCCTCACCTCTGAAGGAGGCACTTTGGGGCTGTACACCTGCAAACAGCCGCCTGTGCCAGCACATAGCATGGCTCTGCAGATACAGTCAGCAAAGAGTAAACCTCTGTTCACAGTGGGACCAGTTTCATATCTGCTGCACTTCTAATTCCCTGCAAGCCAGACTTAGCTCTGCAACTGAGATGTTAGAGTTCAGCTATTTTTGGTCTGCAAATCCCTCAGGACAGAGCTCTTACCAGATTACTCTTTTAGAGCTCTGCTCAAGCATCTTCTTTTATTAGTAATAATACAAACTAAAACAGCCATAAACCTGCAGCCTTTGTGTATTTGTAGCGTGTTAACTTGATTTATTCTGCTTTTGGTAAGACCACAGCAGACTCCTCTTTGAGGTGTGGATCAATGAATTTTGGAGGCTTTGCAGAGCAGTTCTCAGGCTGGTTTTGTTCAAACTCAGACCGGTTTTGTTCAAACTCAGACCAATGTATTTTTGGCAGTGGCACAGTTCAAGGGGCTGCAATTCCACCAGCCAAATGTTGTGCTGAGGACTGGTTTGCTCCAGGAATTCAGCAGGAGATATTGTTTTTGATGCAAGATTTGGAGAGTCAGTCTCTCTTACCACTGATCTCAGAGATAAAGAGGCAGAAGATTTGTCTCTTCTTTTTGCCTTTGTTTTCCATGAGGACTTTAGGATGATTATTCTGCTATACCGTATGGGCTACCAACATGACCGCACTGCAAGGCTTGCACTGCCGAGCCCCTTTGGAGACCTCCTTAAATGACAATTTACTTGAGAGTGGGTACACTCAACCATTCTCCCCTCATATTTAGTGCACTTCAAAAATCCAAGTCCCCATATTTTTAAAAAAATCACTGAAATCACTGAAGTGACATTAGCATAAAAGTGGCATAAGAAAACAGCAAATCAGAGCAAGATGGCAGCTGATTCAAAGCCAAGCCATGTTCATTTTCTTTACTTCAAAAATTTTGCAGGAAAAGTTTGATTCCATTGCAATTAATGTTTTCCATGAAAAGACAGAAGTAATCACAGGAAATACTGAAAATGAGAATGTCTGTTACAATTATAATTTGAAAATGAAATTATGCTTCATTCTGAGTTTAATGTTGGAGTTGTGGGGATTTGAGAAACTGTATAATTTTGGTTTCGTATTTTAAGGTTCCCTTATCTCCTCTTTAAAGCAAACCAAAATGAAACATCTCATTTGGTTCTTCCATTGAAGAAGAGAAAAAATAGATAAAAGAACCTGAAAGTGAGGTGTACTCATGAACATGAAATGCTGCGCCTGGATTTATGCCAAAGGCCTTTTATTTCCTGTGTAACATAGAAAGGAGACACTTCTAGCACTATCTGTGGTATGTTTTTTGAAATCCTGAAGGCCAAGTTGGGCAGAGTGAGGAGCTCAGTGCTGCTGGGCAGCTTTCCAAGTCATCGTGTTCAGTGAAGCTGGTCTAGGGGATGCCCTAATCTGCCCTTGCTGGGGAAGAGGGGCAGCCGGACATTTGCCGTTTGAGTTTTCCCCTTTTATTTCAGAGTTTGTGTTGACTCCTTTCCCAGCATGACCTCCAAGGGAAGGCTCATCAAGGATATCTCATGCCTTTCTATTCCCAGGGCACAGCGGGGAGCAGGGCAGGGAGCTCAACACAGATTGTTTGTAGCCAAAGACAGTTATTAAAAAACATGGCGAGAGCATCAGTGATACATTTGCTCAATTCACAAGTATTTATATGACAAAGCCACATATTAGTCCAAGAGTCTTGCATACAATTATGCTGGTGACCCAGCAGGTTCACCCTTTCTGCAATGAGTTGTCTCCTTCCCCAGGGTAGGGAGATGCTGTAATCTCACAAGCAGCAACACCTCACCACAGATAAGAGGGAGGAAAGGAGTTAATGTGAGTTTTGACTGCTTATTTTGTGTTTATCCTTGTAATGATTGATATGTTGTGCTTTGAAGAACATTAAGCTGTAACACTTCTGTTAAAAGAAGGTTTTAAGCAGCGGATTTTTATGCACCTTTATATGCAACTTTATTCCCTTGTTGACTTAATGAAAGGGGTAGAAGACTGCAATGTATTAAGAAGAATCATCATAATTGAAGTGTGCTTTATGGTGCCATCACGCCACTCTAGGCACCCGCAGTCAAAGGAAGCGATACAGGTTTCCCTCCCGTCACTGTGCTGTTGCTACTGCCACGATATGAAAAGCAAGGGGAGATCAAAGGATGTCTTCATGTGCTGGTTGTGTCCCGTCTCACATTGCCTCAGGGTTAAGCAGGGACTAGATATCTTTGGAATGAAGTTACACTTGACCTAAAACCAAATTATTAGGGTTAAAAGAAGGTGAAATTCAATGGTTTCTGTTATATGGGACAGCCACACAAATGATTCAGTGATCTCTTCTCAGCTCAAACACTGTAATTCTGTGTGTCTGCTTCTACAGCCTACCTGTGACTCAGCTCACACTGTATTTATAACCAGGGACAGAGGCCTCTTTTCTTTCATCACTGGCTTCCTTTTCCTTGATTCCTTGACTTTATTTTCTTTAACCATTTCTGAGCTTGACCCCAGGATTTTCTTCTTTCATCTCAGTGAACCCCAGTGATATAAATCAAGACACATATTGTCCTTTTTATTTCTTCCTAGCTGGGTACTGTTCACTTGGGGTGTTTGAGTATATCAAACAGTGGCGTCACCAGAGGAAATGGCAAGGTGGAAAGATCAAAAGACAGTGTGAGCAGCAGAAGGGGCAGTGATGATCAGATGAGAAGGAAAGATTCCAGCAACAGATGATGACAGCTTGTGTGTTTCTTCAGCAACATGACACGAGTGAAGTTTTGCTGTTCTCACTATGTTTTTAGTAAGAAAACAGCTTTGGCTGAAGCAGACAAAACAAAATAAAAAAAAATAGGAAGAGAGAAAGAGGGAAAAACACTGGCGCTGTCAGTCAGAATTTATCTTGTGAAGTAACTACAACATTTTCTCGGCTTTCATTTGCAGACCAGGTTCTTTCCTGAGCTGTCTCGCTTCCCTTCCACTGTTTCTATCACCATCCAAATTGAACACTGAACTATTTCCAGCATAAGATAAGTGGCATACAGCTTTTCTGTTTTACATGCAAAAAATTCCCTCTTCAAGGCCATTTTACAATCATAAGAGGCTCCTTGGAGTCCTTTTTTTGATATATCGTGTTGTGTCCCCAGTAAATCCTAACAAGAGTAGCTGTCCAGAAGCATCTCACTTTTTTGCTCAAGGCTTCAGTGCATCATATTCAAATGTATTTGCCCACATTTGCCCAGCACTGAGGATTTTGATACATATTTTTGTGACATTATATCAACAATTGATTTAGGAACATTTCAAGCTGGAAGACATCGACCGTTTAATATGAGTACAACTGTACTGCTAGAATTGCTCATGAGCTGTGTTAATGTGAACTGTTTTTTTGAGTGGTCTTTTGAGCAGCTCTGTCTCCCAGCCACTTTGCTGTGTGGGTTTGAGTAGCTATAAAAATAAATTAACACCACCCCTGATAAAGCATCTTAAAAAATTACAGAAGTCCAAAAATCCTTATTTACGCAGCTGAATCAGAGTGGTAAGTACTCCCCACTCCCCAGTGGTGGGCACCGGTACACAAGAAAGAGGAGGCATGATGAAGTGATTCTGGAAAGGTTACTGAGTCCATCGGCTTAGTGGGGACAGGCAGCACAATTTTTCTGAGGCAGATGGCTGACATTGGTGTTAATACAAATGGGATGCTCAGAAGAAGGTTACAGAAGGTCCCAGTTAGCAGCAAGATAATTGCTGTGCAACCTTATGTTTCTCTGTCATTTCTTCACTAAATACAAAGGAATATTAAAAAAAGAAAAAAAAAAAGTTGTCTGATGTACGCTATATTGCCAAAGAGAAATCTGATGGGATAAAGAGCAGGGATGCAGACTGAGCAGTCATGAGGATCTTTTGGGGTGGGGTGCATTAAGCTGTGGAATAGCCTCCCAGAAGAAAAGGATGAATGCATGTCACTGCTGGAGACATTACCTTAGGCGGAGCAAAACTCTACCAAACAACTGGAGATCATCACAAAGCCCCTGTGATTCCATGCATTAATGAGTTTTATGGTCACATTTAATGACAAAGTACACTTTCTAGTGGTACATAGAACAGCATTGTGGGTAAATATTACACATAAAAAGACATGCCAGTGAGTAAAAATATCATAATCTTAGCTTTGGTGCGGCATACAACATACTCCCTGTTCAGCTGCACACATTCAGTGGGCTGTAATGCTCTCAAAACTTCCCAAATTGTTTATTTTTCCTAATTCTGGGAGGAGTTACATGGGCTGTAGCACAGGCAGTAGAACCTCATTTCCTTCCCTGTAAAAATCAAAGAGAAGTCTGGCAAAAGCAAAGAGCGGAATTAAATAGACTTACTGACATGCAATGGGCATAGCAACATGACGGTATTAGGACCAACTGTGACAACCTCCCTCCTGTCCACTCCCTAGCAAAAAGCATCTCTGAAGGTGAAAATAAGCTGCAGATTGTCATGGCTAGAGGGTTATTAAATTAGGCCATCAACTTCAGTTTTGTTAGCATTCTAGTCAGAGGGAAAAAAAACCCACCTTGTTGCATGTTCTCAGCTTTGATCACTTGCAGGCAACGGGCCCAGACTCATCTCACTCTTATGCTTCTCCATGCAGGTAAACAAGACATGCAACACTGTAGTGGCAGCAGTTACTGTTGTAAGGGATACAGACTGCAGAGCATCTAAGGAATTTGGTCCATGTAGCTATAAATATTTCAGACTCAAGGAATGCACAACACAGCATAATCTTAGAAACGAGCCAAACTAAAAATTCTATATGAAAGTTTAATTAGGGGAACAAACGAATATTTTGGTGTATATCCAAATACGAATGTCTTCATTATCGATGTCTTTTCTGCCAGCATCCCTGAGGCCATTACACTGGATAAAATTGATGGGCATTTATTCTTGCTTCAGCCCTAGAGTATTCAGTCTGTACAAGCTAGTGTTTCAGTTGCCTTTTTGCTATTTCTTCAATAAAGCCTTTGCTTGACAGACACTTACAAAAGTTCTTTGTCTTGCTTGTGTTAAATGAACACTGATTTGGCTGCCACCAGCAAAATTTGCAGTGGTATGAAGTTTGCAGACATCACCTAACACAACCCAGACATTTTTGTTCCGATGATCATGCTACAAGATCTATATTTAGCTGTCCCAAGTGTATAGAGAAAGCTAGAAGTCATTGGAACCTTTGTAGAAACTTGAGTGTTATGAGATTGGATGGGAATAGTGGGGAAACAGCATAATCGGCTCGGAAAGTGGTTTCCTAGCATACTTTTTTTTTCTTTCCCTGAAAGAAACTTCAGAAGGCACTACATAAGAAGTAATGGTAATGTGTTTTTCACAGTAAAGCAGACTAATAACACATTGGGCTGTATAATATAGGAGAGCAATCTGTGTTGTGTAGGAGGTAAGTCTCTTGAGACAAATCAGCCATCTGAAACCCGTGCTGCCACTTTTATTAACCTGGGATGAGAAGTCCAGGATTCTATGTGGCCTGATTCTCCCTGGTGCTGAGCGCCCACTCATTTTGGCAGAGATGCTCAGCCACTCTCATCATCAGGCCATAGGTCCCTCCTTGCTCTGTTGGCTTGTTATGGACCTCAGATTCCATTTCATGAGTTTAGGACATGATGTTTCTGCACTGGACAGAAAATGTATGAGAGTTTGATGTAGTGAAGTGTCAGGAAAGTGTAAAATAGTTTTTTTTCTGTTGTTCCAAACTGTAATTTTTTTGTTAAGAACTTTTCTCCAATAATCATTGAACAATCTGCAAGGTCATGGGCAATAACTTCAGCAGTGGCTGGATTTCATTGGGGTTAAACTGTACAAGTCAACTAGTGAAAAATGCCACTGACCTGAGGAGTTTGGTGGGATGCACTGGGGATTCTTTAGGAAAGTAGTTTTTTCTGGAGCATCTCCAGAATGGTTCATTCCTCTTATCTCAGCCTTGGATGAATCAGCTCCTGAAACTCTGTGCCACTCTGCTGTATAGAGAGAGGGTAGGTATGCAGTTTTTTAGAGACTAAAAGCTAAGAAAGATTAATTCCATTGCATGAGGAACAGATAAGGCACCAGCCAAGATTCCAGCCTTCTCTACTGTTACCAGGAGATTTCACTATTTTTTTTGCTGAAAAGCTACTGACTCCTTCTGTAGTGCCAAATTCCATGGCCATGGGAGGAAATGTAGGCATCACACAGAGGTCCTCTCAAAACTGAGAAATTCACATGCTTCAGATTTCTGCCATGAGATGACAATCGTAAGACAGGTCTGGAATTAAACCCATAAAAATCAGTGAGACACCTTCCACTCTACTTCTTGGGCCTTGAATCAAGCCCTTGGGAAGAGATTAATGAAAGAAAGTGGCAGATCAGCTGTGGAGGCTGAGCATGAGGTGTAGAGCATGGGATGTGTAAGCAATGTCTTGCAATCTACTGGAGATAATAATGACTGAAAAAAACCTTCAATTATTAAAGGTTTTCAAGCCACTTCAGCGCCTCTGATTTTGCTGGTGACTGCAGTTGCAAACAACTGTTGCTCTCCTACACGAAGAGCAGACTTTCTGAAAGGATTTCCCCTGAGAAGAGAGTTCTTGTTACAGGGCTGCTTCAATCTACATCACGTCTTTGACACAGCTTTACACGTTGTACCTCCAGAGTCCCTAGGGAAGTGACTTGAACTGACATCCATCCGTTAATGCAAGAAGGGTGAAAGAGTAAGGACATGCTAATAAACTCAGGGAGTCTGCTCAGTGTCTGTGTTTTGTTTTGGCGAAGGGAGTTTGGCACACCACAGCAGCCCGTGCAGAGGCAGGAGACGCGCTGCTGCCATTCACTGCTGTGATGGATGGAACAGCAGAGCTGATTTACGATCACCCGTGTCACACAAACACTTGCCCTTGTCCCTGAGCTATGAAAGGCTGTAAGAATAAAGGAGATAAATGGCAAAGTACTGCAGCTGCAGAAATAATTACCTTCCAGAAATGTAAAACCAAACCATTTTTCCCCTATCTGTTTCAAACCTAAACTCTTCAGCACTGGATACCTGCAAGAAGGGGCTGGCTTTTCAGGATGCCATTCATGGGGGTAATAACATAGGCTATGTTTTTTCACTCTCAATGTCAGATCTACAGACTCTGGTCACTATGTGCCTTTTTCGTTGCTGAAAAAGTCCTCCAAATCTCTTAGCGGTGTTAAGATGTTGGTACACAATCAGTGCACTGACACAGATGTTTCTGTAGACTGGATCAGTACAGCTATCTCTCTGTTAGTAAATAAAATTGAACTGCTTCATCTTGCCTGTTGGGCACTGTCCCTGCCCTGTGTTGTTGGCCAAGGTGTGTTTAAGCACTGTTTAGGAGAGCACCTTCTGGAGCAGACCAAAGGAAATAGACCTCCAATTAAGGATCATAGATGATTATGGTCCACAGCTCGACTTTGTGCTTAGGTGCTGTTTTATTTACTGGGACAGAAGAAGCCAACAGTGCAGAGTTATGATGCTCATCCTTCGGTTTGCTTCTCTTATACCATTCATTGGTTGTTTTTGACTGTTTCCTTTTCTTAAGACCATCATGATTTTTGGTTTAAGCAAGGAAGGTGCTCTGTGCCAGTCATCTCAGTAAGACATAACCTGGGCAAATTGCTGCATTCTCTGCCTTGCACTAAACCAGCAAACAATGAATGGAGCACTCACCGGCAATTCTGTACTGAGGTCATTACCGAAACCAGCGCTTCATATGGGCAGATGTTTCATGTCTTGACTGCAGGAAGTGTGCTGGCTCCCAGCTTTCACAGAGCGTTTCTGGATGCAAAGGAATAGTTTTGGCTGGCATCTGTCATTAACGACATCTGTCTGACCATAAATTCTTTTATCAGGCTTGCAGCTGGTGGCAGTGGGAATGCAGGTGGAGCAGGTCCTGCAGAGATTTTATGCCCATAACTTCACCCCAGTCCGTCCTTTATGAGCCACAGTTCTTTAGCAGCACATGTAGCTGGGGTGCTCCTGCGTTGAACCCATGGAGCAGTACCCATACACTTTGTCCTGGCAAGAATATAAGGAAGGAAATGGGACTGAATGAAGAACTAGTGTGGGGAAGAGGCATCACTAGGTTGGAAAGTTGTTATCCACAGCTGCTTACACTAGAGTCCTCTTCCTTCTCCTCGTCTGTCTGAAATTTAGTGGCAAACCTGTTCATGTCCTTCAAGAACATCCTCGGGACAGGATGTTGGCTCTGGATTATGAGGGGAAGGAGATGCCTCCTCAGCCACTCTTTCTTGGGTATCAGGAAAGTTGCAGAGATTCACAGGTACCCCTCTGCTCAGTCTTCCCTGGGACTAGCTCTAAGCAGCTTTCTGCCTTATGTGCAGAGATTTTGGGGTTGCCTTTGCCTGGTGCCTGATTTTCATGATGCACAGCAGAAGATCATAGGTTTTGTGTTTCGCTGCATGAGGCACATGTCTGTGTGCTTTGTGGGACTTGGCTCATAAGTCAGATTTTTCATGAGTGGTCTCCAGCTTTGTGCTCCCTGATTTCTGGGTGCTTGCCCTGTGACCCTGGTGGTAGGCTTGCACAAGTGCTGAGCATTCACAGCTGTGTATGGAGTCCCAGATCCAGAACATGTTAATAATGCTAAGTGGGCTAAAAGTACTGTAATTGATGTTTCAAAACCGATGCCCACAATTAGTGGAGGCTTTCAACCCTGTGCGCTCTATGCAGCTGCGCCCAGTCTGTAAAACCACCCCTCCTTCACCTAGAAAATTAAATAGGTAGGTAATACATCTGATTTTGGAGCAGAGTTTGAAGAACACACAATAAATAAGGACTTAGATGGCATACTGAACAGTGCTAAAAAGCAAAATATTGATTTTTCTCTTATTAAGGGAATGGCCTCTATTCTGTATACAAGAAAGGAGGCAGAGGACCTGAGAATAAAAATGGTGTATGATCGTGCAATTAAAGATAGCGTCAGAAACAGCTCCACTTGGAGGCTGTCTGCATATTCAGCTTTATCTCTTTTTGTTCCTTAATTTTAATTGTTGATGTTATATCATTATAAATTTTCTTTTTTTGTAAAGAAGATCCACAGATGCTCGTTAAATCAGCATGCACTTAATGTAGTCTTTTGTAGTGACCTTAGCATTTATTAAGCTCTTGAAGGCAATGTCTAATGAACATCATCAGCTGGGTGACTTCAATTAACAGGAGAAACAAGACCAGTCTTTTCTGGAAGGACATTTTCTCTCTAAGATGCTTTTCTCTTCTACAAAAAGTGGATTGTATAAATGTAGCAAAGGCTCCCATCTCTAGAAGGTATAATTAAGATAGTCAAACCATCCAACCATTGGTGACATGGATAATTTTTTTTCTCTTTAACCTACTAGTGCTTTCGGTGCTGAGCAGAGACACTCATTTATAAGGGCAGGTCAAGATATTACTTCCACTAGGCCCTGTAAAAACCCTATTGGAAAGACAAATTCTTGCTTGGCTTTGGCCAGAGTGGGCAAGCCGTGGTGCTGGTCCCCTGGGGGGTGGCAGCTGCTCATCACCGCAGCCAAAACCAGGTCTGCACGGTGAGAAGTTAAAACGTATGGAGACTAAAACCACATGGAGACTCAGACCTTTTGCCAGCCCGGCAAGGTGTCTCAGATACACCTATGATTCCTACAATCAGACAGAGAAAGCCAAAAAAGATGTGGGATACTCAGTGATGCCAGAAATCACTTCCACACTGAGGTAATTTCATATCAGTGCAAGTGCCTGAGCTTTGGGGAAACGTCTGGGTTTGCATGTCTGTACACCTGGTTCTTTTCTACAGTGTCTCCTTATCTCAATATAACATTGCTAATAAGAATTTGAATATATCCTTTCGATTTCTCTTCCTAAACAATACAATATCAGCCTCTGAGGCATTAAGAAAAAAGTGAATATTAATTAAAACAACTTCCATATGGAAATAAAATCTCCCCATATAATTTTCATAGATTAAACTCGTACCGAGGGCAAAAAATGTTATCATCAGCAGGAATGTGACATCAGATTGCTACTGATACTAGCCACATAAAAGAAAAACAATGCGGGTGTGAAAATGAAACCCTTTGGGATTCCTTGGTTAGAAGATGAAAAAACAGAGAATCTTGTTTTCTCTTTGGACTTGCTGGGAGTTATGATGCACTGCAGCTTTTAAAGAGGAGAAAAATATGACACTGATAATTTCCAGAGCAAGAGATGAGGAAGAACACTTTTCCATCCCTGCTTCATGGGAGTGGGATGTAAATGTCTTGCAGGACCAGCAGCTGCCTCCCAGGCTGCACGCTGAAGCGCAGGGCAGGCGTAGCTGTCGCTGCTGCTGGAGGGTCGGGATGTCCTTGCAGCACACCAGCTCTGAAGATGTTCCCCAAGCTCTTCTGATGAGATGACCCTCCCCACGCTACAATCCGCTCACAGAGGGTTTGCCTCCCCAGTGCTGCTTGTGCAGGGAAGTGTGACAGCTGAAACTTTCTCACATGGAGCAGTGAAGTATTAAGAGCTGATAGACGAGCCTCACCCCATGCTGGCACATCCCAAAATCTAGCTGCTGGGCTATTAATTTGTGGCAATTTCAGCAGCAGCAGAGCACATGTTTTCCAACCCAAATAACTTGAAAACAAGTTGTGCCTTATGTTTGAATGTCAATAAAGACGTGATCTAAAGGAACAGATGTTGTTGTCTTCAGTGAATTTCATCTCTGCATACTAATTTATGGAAGACTTGAGTGACTCCATGGAAATGGCCCCTACTTAATACATACGCTTTTGTAGAGGTTCAGCCTGTATATACCCAGATGAAAAAACCCTTATTAGATACTCTGAATCAACAGGTCTTAGTCCTACTTGTGCATTAGGTGGGAAGTCTTACTGACTTTATCAAGGCCAGGGACTCATCTTTCTAGTGAGGGGTTCTTGCCTGATCACCTTCAGAGCTCCTCCTGGTGTAAAGTGTTTTGTTCTGTCCTGTGCCACGGAAAACCCATAACCTATCTCTTTTTAGTGAATGTTTAACATATTTAATCAGCATCTTAAGTGAACGCAAACATAGTGTCATCAAAACAGCGTCAAAACAGAGAGAGCTTACAATTGTGTTAGATCAACTCAAAATGATTTTGTGTTAGATCAACTCAAAAGGATTTTTTTTCCCCCCAATAGTATGTTCAGCAACAGGACCAAAAAAAACCCCACCCATTTTCTTAGTTCTTCTGAGGAAATTGGGATTCATCCCTCACCCTTCTAGACTACTTGTGTAACCTAGCAAATCACCTAGACCCTGCATGCTGATTTCCAGGCTGCTGTCCCTTTTTAGCTGCTTTATCTACTTGTAACATCTACCAGCAGGTTGGCCTCTTTCTGTGACTGTTAGCTCTGAGCACGGCACACTGAAACCCTTACTTCCCACTGCAGACACCTTTTTGACTCCAATAAACTGGTGTTTGCAGAAAGTGAACTTCCTTGATGTGTCCATTTATTCTGAGATTATGCTACGTGTACTTTTTGCTTTGATAAATCTTCATCTGCTTCTAAGAGGACATTGGAAAATTAGACAACTTTAATGCAAATACAGTTACGGCTAGCCCAGGCACTGAAAACTACTCACAGTAGCTGAGCTAATTATGGAGAATATAGCTAATAAAGGTAAATAAGTGTTCGCCATGCATTCTTTATAAATATCCACAGCAAGGCAGATGTATAGTCATCTGGTTATTACATGGCCGAATGATAGCTGCCGTTTGATTACAAAGCTGTAGTCAGAAGTCTATCATCTAAATAACTTTGTAATCAGTCCTTTGCCTCAGTTTTGCCTGATTAAAATTGCTGCACAAGTATCTATTCTTTCATACTGTCTTTCCCCAAGGGAATTTTTACAGACCACACAAAGTGAGATATTTTTAATGTCCAAGATTTGCTCTCTGAGGTTGCCTCCCCTATGTTTGAACGCGTAAGTGCCACTGAACGCAAACTCAGACTGTGGAGGGATGGAGGAAGAATAAGGTGAGCAGAACTGGTTGGAGTAAAGGCTCCAAGCCCATTGCAAGCCCTTATGCTCTTCAGTGCATTTAGGCATGAAATCCAGCCCTCCTTTGCAGTTCATAGGGTCCTGATTTGTATATTTGCCTACAGACTCAGCTCCTCTGTGGAGCTCTGGGTCTGCCAGAGGCCCCCGAGTGGTATCTTCTGCTGGGCTTGGGTGAGCACTGTGCAGGAAGCAGGTTTTGGAAAGCAAAGTTTTTGCCCCACATTTTTCAACCTCTTCTGAATATAGAGAAATTGCTCCCATATTTCTGTATTCTTGACATAGCTGCCTGTCTCTGAAACATCTAGAAGATTGCTGGAGCTCTGCTTTCTGCCTAACAGACACTTGTCCACAAAGGTCATGTTGTGTGTGTTATGAAAGTGCTCAAGGCCTTCATTTACTGCAATACATCTATGTAAATAAAAGACAACTGCAGAATTACATCCAGATCATAACAATAACAGGGAACAAGCTGCAGAAGAGGTAATCTGCTCAAGGTGTTCAGCGAGTCTGAAAGTGCCTTAGTAATACCTGTAATAAATAACACCAAATGTGGCAGTAGTTTTCCCTCTCATTTTAGCATCAAAGCTGTCGTTAGACGCTTTCACACAAAGACAAAAAATACAGCCTAATGTTCTCTGCTTTTCAGAAGTGCTCTTTCACTAACGCCCTACTGTGTCCAAATAATGGAGCTCTCCCTCCTTCTGCCAGTTCTCCCAGGTCCTCAACCTGACGTTTGATTTAAAATTTTGATGAGAAATTGAGCAGCTGATTTATATTTTTAAAACCAGCAGCAGTGCATCAGCTAGCAGAGAGTTTACAGCTGCAATTTGTCAAAGCCAGCACAACATTTCTGACTGTCTTTGGGTGCCCAGGGGTTTTAAAAGAGATCCTGGAGGTTGCTGGCTGCTCAACCTGTAGGCTACTGAAGGTGTCCATTTCAGGAAGAAGGGGATAACATGACCCTACAGCTCCTGGGGCTGGTCCAGGGCCACTAAACTGGGGGCATTTTTAGTCCAGCATTCCTTGATGGTCAGGTAAAATGCTGCCCTTCACTTCACATGGTGCTCCTGGGAGGCTGGCCTTTAACTCTTGCATTTGCCATCAGTGCCTTGTGTCAGTCCCACTGTCTACAGCACTGGGTTGCATCCTGCCTGGGCACAGATGTCTTGCAGATCATCACGAGATCCCTGGCAGGTCATGCTGCAGAGCAGGAGAGCCGCTACACTGCTGTGCTGCAGTCTTGGACTAGCATGAAAGCTGGAGCCGTACCGGATAAGATTTATTTCCTGGTTTCAGCCCAGAGCTATCAACCTTCCCTGTCACATCAGTGGCAATGCCAGAATTGCGCCCATCACCTGATCTGATATGACTTTGTTTCATACGTCAGATAGAAAGTGAGATGAGCGAGTGGTAGTGACACCACACTTGCAGGTCCTTCAGCTCTGGCAGAGCGGCTGAAGCTCCATCTTCCAATTTTGCCATCTCAGCAGCTTCAAAAGATTGGGAAAGACCACTTTCCCTTCCTGAGACTTGCAGGTTATGGCTCTCAAGCTCCCCTGCATACTGCTGGCTGGTGTGTTCCCATGTCACACATGGCAGTAGGGACAGTTGGTGTCAGCAGCAGGACCCCTCCCAGCAGGAGTTAGATGAGGGTGTAGCACCTTCACTGGCATTCAACAGAGAGTAAAGAAGTCCCAACCTTGTTGTGAGTCCTGACGAGTCTGACAGTGGCTGTACTTATCAGTTTAGGAGCTATTTGGGAGGTAAGTGGGGACCTGCTCTTCCAAAGCCTTCCCATTTACCTCCCTAAGGCTGCCCTGGCCACGCTGCATTTCCCAGGGCAGGCAGAGCAGCTTTGGCACAGGACACAGAGGAAAAAACTTTCCATGGTGGGACACCTTGTGCAAGAGGAAACATTTCCCCAGTACTACTAGGGAGAAAAAAAAGCAACTTTGGAACCATGCTGGTTCCAAGCTGGGATGGCTTTGTAGAACAGTGGCAGGAGAAAGCCATCTTGGAAGGTTTCAGCAGCTAAGATCCAAGCCTTGCACAACACATGGTTTGTTGGCAGTTAGTTTGTGTATGTATCTGAGCATCTGGCTCCATCCCTGCAGGTTAGGTAAAAGATCATGATGACCTGTATGAATCATATAGAGAAGCATCATTTCCAAAGGTTTTGGTGCTAAGCAGGGTTCCTTGTTGTTGTTGTTGCACATAACATATACTTGCCAATTAGCTGGGCATTATTAATTAAGTCATGACACAAAACATCTTATTATGGGAACTCATGTCACCTCCTATTAGTCCTAACCTCAGAAAAATGAAAATTTGTGGTCTGGAAAAAGAGGAGCATTTCAGCTTTTCAGATATAAGGCATCTACATGCTGCACTCCCGATCTAATTTTCCTGCTAATTTAGTGGGGCTTGTTTAAAAAACCCTGATGAAGCACAGTCTACAAGTCACGTAGGCAGCCTCAGGTTGTGCGCCGGTTACACAAGCCATCGGAGCCCATTTCTGTACAGGCTCGTTCCGACTCAACATTTTTGCCAGGCTGGCTGAGTTTTGCCCAGGGGTCAGACAATATTGTTGTTCTCCATCCAAGCCTGCTCACTGAAGCGCTTCCCTAAATAGAAGTTGAGGTTTCTGTTGCCTGAGTTCTTCCATCCCTACTCAGGGTTTTACTGTTTCAAGGTCAAGACAATTCACTATACTGCAGTGCTACTAATGTATTCACTATGAGGATAGAGAAGAGGATTTAAATAAAGTTGGAAAAACACCCCTCCCAGTGTAGCACTTTATTAGAACTGAATCTGTACCGAGCTTTCCTTTTTTTCTATTCAAATGAGTATAAGAGCTAATTAAATGCAGATCTCCATTTTCAGGCATTTTCAGATTCCTCCAAAGACAGGAACGAGATGTATAAAAACACAGACAAATTCAGGAACTGTCACATAAGTTGGGAAAGGGATTAAAATATTGCCAAATCTGACTCAATTGTTCCATGCAGCTCTTGAAATCTGTTTCTGTGAAAGTTGCTACTGCTTAAACCAAGAGACAGAAAGTGAAACTCAGCTTTGATTTAAAAAACAAGTTTCAAGAAAAGCTTTTTGAGAGAAGAAGCTTGGACATGAGAAATAAATTAAGTTTCTGAACTGAGAGTCAAATAAGAACTGGTGGTGTGTTTTTTCAGGAAAAAAAGGATCTGAAGATAAATCAACTTTGTGATAATTTTTTAAAGTTTTGTTTTAATATTTGAAGGCATAATTTTGAGAATGGTAACAGCATGATAAATAGATGCTATTTTTCACACAGCTCACCTGAGCTAGAATAAGTGAGGGTCTTATAAGGAAGGTAATTTACTTGAGCTATTCAGCTGAGTTTTTCTCTTCCAAGTTGACTAAGAAGGTCTGGGTAATGATCTGAAGTCTGGGTGCTTCTTTTCAGTGAAATCTGTCTTTGAATCCCTAGTGCACCGACAGCTAATGATCCAGCACTCTCGAAGTCTGGCAGGATCAGAGCCTTTCAATGTGGTTTTTCTACTTGCAGTTCACCAACACACTTTTGCTTTTTGATCCTACAAGTGAGCAGCCATTTGCAAGTGCTAAAGCCAGCGCAAGGCACAACATCCCGTGCACATCTTCTCCCACACTCCCCGTGAGCTTTGGTTCAGGGTTCCCAAGCAGGTGGTACATTTAGCAGAGAAGATCTCCATCTCAGCCTTTGCAGCTCCCAAAACTCTTTCCAGCCTCAGTCCCTGCTCAGTGTGAGCTTCCAGACCTCATCTCTTCATGCCTCTTTGTTCCCTTGCTTGTTGGAGGGGTTATCTGTGCCACTCGCCTTGCTCCCTTGCGTGCCTGACCCTGTTGGAGTGATGTCCCCAGCCTTCGCCTCTTGTACAACTCCCTGCTCCAAGCTGCATGACCCAACATTATTCTTCTAATGGACAAGCCCACCCTGAAGCTTTCTATAAAGGAAAAAAGGCCAAAGGGAATTTTAACAGGCTCCTTTATGTCTTTCATTGTTCTGAAGCAATCTTATTCAAACAGGCTCTTGGAAGAGTTTCTGTGAGCTCTAGAGGATCAATTACAATGAAGAGATGATTAAAGAATAGATAAAGGTTTTTAATAAATTATAAACTTCCTGCAGAAGTACTTTAACAAAATGAAGTTCTGATGATGGTGATATGATATTGCCTTATGATCATTTCCCATTCGTGAATAGGAGATTAGATAAAGATTAGAGAAACAATGGAGAAATGGAAATGTGAAGCTAAGGTTCAAATGCGTAAGAATACTACAGTGACAATAGGAACCATGTTAAAACCAGAAAATACATAATTTGTATGGCACTCTGCCTTATTCACCAAGAATTCTGTAAATTCGATCTTGGTCAGCATGATATGTGCAAACAGAGTTTTTGATATTCAAACTGCAAACTGTGTCATTGGACACGGACTTAAGATCACGCAGTATGATTCTGTTCTTTGACTAGATAAATGTAAATTTTAAAGTGGGGTTTCCAGGGGAACTGATATTTATGAATCCAGAATCTGCTTTCCAAGTTTGTTGTCTCCAAGAAAACTCATTTCAGTAGAGTTAGACCTGGCTGGATGATAGGAAAGGTTCTCAAAGTGATCTCACTAGATAAACAAGGAAAAATAGAATTTATGTTACAAGAAAGTTTTCACTCATTCATGTTAGGAATAGCATCAATCAGAAAACTGCCCCACAAGAATTTTAATGCTTAAAAAAATTGCCTTTCACAAATCAGAAGGAAAAGTGGAAATGTCCAAACCTAGTCCAATTCCAAGAAACAGACAAATCCAAAGCAATGAATGTTGGGGAAAATATTAATATAATAGTCAACATTAAGAAAGTGAAAACTTCTGGATTGCTCTCCCCAGTACAACACAAAACATCAGATGCAACAGGAATATAAAATACACTGTGTCAAAATTAACTGCAACCATTAATAAATGCCAAAACTCATAAGATAAAAGGAGTCAGTACAAATGAAAAATTTTAATCTAAGTTTTTTTGATCCCTTTTCCCCAGAGAAAACACTGAACTTGGCTCCCATGAAACATTTCCATTTCAAGATTATCTGCTGGAAAAGTGCTACACCCATTTTTTCTCCTTGGGTAACTCCAGTACCCAATAACTCAGGTCCTTATCATCATCCTGCTGAAAAGCATCTGACCTTATGCTTAGTGATGTTGATTTTAATGAGACTCTTGAATGAGTAAACCACTTCTCAAGATGAGCAGAGGGATCAAAATGTCACCCAGTGTCATTTCAATGAAGTAAGTTGTAAGAGCTGATCCTGGCTGACCTCCAGCTGAATAAACGACCCTGTGGGAAAAATCACGATTCATATTTATTTGTCTAAAAAAGGCGATGTGGGTCTGAGCCATCCTGCAACGTACATCATTCGTTTTCAGGTTGCTTTCAGACTTTTCTCAAGACATGAACATGGGGTGAATAGCAGCAAGGTGTGTCTGAATAAACTTTGTGCCGTTTCCATTCCTAAGAATACTATCAAACTCAATTACGTTTCACGCTGATGGCATTTGATTTCTCAGCTGTTCTGTAAATATTTTTTTACGGGAAACAGTGTCTCAGAATGTCGTGTGCTAGTAAATCAGCAGAGCTCGATTAAGCCCAGGGAAAGATGCTGATTTGCTCTACCTGAGTTTTTCTCCCTGCATATTTATTCTCAATGATCTGGGCATATACAGAGATTGAAAATGGCAAATGACTAATGCAGCTTTGTGAATCTCCATCCATCTGTCCAATCTTCCCTGGCTTATAATAACATGTTAGTCATGAGGAAGAAATGATATTTAATGATATTATTTCTCCCATTCATTTGCTAGTTGACTAATTCAGTCATACAGTGGTGTAGCATCTCTCTTGCAGAAATTAAATGTAGGCCTTGAATGCTGCAGAAGAATGACTACTTGCTGTGACATTCAGTTTGTCTATACCTTTTTCATGTATTCGCAGCAAAGCCCTTCTTATATACAACATGTTATTTACCCCTTCTTGGTTACAAGTGTTACAGTCACTGGACAGCAAAATGAAAAGATGATGAATATAAGGCTTGCAGATGTTATAAAGGAAAAGGAAGCATTTGAATGACTGCTACATAATTCTTGTATGGTTCTTTTTAAAGCAAAACCCCCTCACTTTAATAATAGAGTTCCCTGGCAAAGTGAGTCATATTCTTGAAACTAGATCATGAGCTGCTTTTAATATTCATGGCATCTGGCTAATTTATGAATATTTTCAAAGGTTCCACATATTGCTGTTTTGGAAAGGGCCAGGAGCAGCAACTTAGAGCAATATTTACTTACTAAAAAAAAATTCAACCTATTACTGACTAGCGATGTACCAAAATGACCTGTTGGACATCTCATCTGCGGATTGCCATTTTGAAAAAAATATGGGAGTGACTCAGGACTGTTCTGTACTGAGTTGTGACCATGACTGAGCAGACACTAAATTTCAGGCTAGTGGTTATTTCAACATCTGGAATTGCAAAATAAATTCTTTAGCTGTAATGTGGTGCAGCATGGTGCTGCACATGAATGGAAACATTAATCCATTTTTCATCATGAGCTACCAGAAAAAGAAACCCTTAAGAATAACATGTGTCAGAAACCTTGAGGTATTGTTCAGCTGCTCTTTTTGAATGAGGCATATAACTGGTTGCATTAGTTTATAAAACCTACCAGTGATTTGTGCACCAAGATCAAAACTGGATGTTGTTGTTAGAATTTGCCGCTGTTAGAAGGAATTGTAGTCGTCGTGTTTTGTTCTGATGTCAAGTTGTTATTGGGAAGGGCTGAAATACCAATAAATGCAGGTTGCCTAAAAACTATTTGGAGAACTATTAAAGCTCTGGGTAAAACCTGTTTTGGGTTTTTTTTTTTGGGGGGGGGGGGTTTGTTTGTTTTTTTTTTTTCTGAAAAGGAATAGAAAAACACACTTTTATGTTTTTATTAATTTGGTATTTCCTTGCTGAAACAGTAAAAGTACCTAAACCAAGGGCTAAATAAACCTGGATTTTCAGGTCTGCAGCTGGTGCAGTTGCAATGATGGAATCAGTACTGATGCAATTTGTGACTGTCCCAAGAGCTGTGCTGAAAAGGGATGAACTGCATGCTGCCCCTACCAGCCATGGTAACTGTTATCGTATTCATTAGATTTTGAAAAAGAAGAAGCATATTTAAACCAATGCCTGAAACCAATAATTAAGATTCGAGTTTTAAGAGTATTAAATATAGACCAGGAAAAAAAAAATGACATCTACGCCTCCATGTCCTCAAGACAAACTGATAAAACAGAAGAAAAGAATAATTAGGAATAAACTTCACATAAATCTGCATGTCATCTGCATAAAAACTGATCTCTTATCCATATCTTCAGATCATCTCAGTCAAAGGAAGCTTGTGGAGGCTGAATAAAGATGAGCCCAATGAGAAACCCTGTGGGGCATCAGAGGAATCAGACTCTGAAATCAGAGTGGATCAGCTAACCCGTGCGAATATGATGGATATAAAGAGAAAGTGAAAAACCAGAGCCCAGCCAAAAGGCCAGCTGCATTGTGGGTAATGAGGTGCTCATGACCAGGTTGCTTGTGGCTGGATCCTCCGGGTGCTGAGGAGCAGCACTGATCCTGCACCATGGTGGGAGGGAGAAGAAAGCTCGCTGAAAGACAACTGCTGGGGTCACTCCAGCTCTTAAGTATGGGTATTGCTGTAAAGTCTGCCAGGACCTCATGGACTGTTTTAAGAAATGGAGTTACAGACCTCGTTTTTATTTGGGTTAATGTTGCACTGGTGGTCTCAGCACAACCCCTGTTGCTGGTGAAGTCTCCTGGGCAGAGTGTTGGACAATATCCTTGGGGCAGGTCACACAAGAACTGTTCTGTCCTTCTCTGGAAAGTCTTGGCAGAGCCATGTCAGATTAAGTCAAGTGCCTTTGTCAGGCAGGGATGTGGGGGGCTGTCAGTGCACTCCCTCTTTATCCACAGAGAAAGGGGCAGAGCACTGCACAGCAGAAGGAGCAGCTTCTTGGGTCTTCTCCAACTGAACAACAAGAGGAGAGAAGATGGCATCTCACCTGCTCCCATGGTCTGAGAGCACCACTGGCTAGTCACCAGCAAGCCCTTTTAGTGAAACATGTGAGCATTAATAATATGCACTTCTTTCAGTTGAACTTAAATACTGTGAACTCAAATGTCTGCAGCCATAAGAGGTGGACAGATCAGATTTGTGACAAACCAGATGGTTTCTTTCAGTTGTCTTGCATAAATGAAGCCCAATACCTACCTTTTACCACATTTTCCAGAAACGTAACCTGGTTTGGTTTGCAGATATGAAATGATCAAAAATTCACCACTGTTCACGACAATGCTTATGTGCTTTCCAAAGCTGGGATTTTTCCCTCAGTCAGGGTTTAACAGCTCGATTCTGCTCCCAACGATGTCAGTGCGTGATTTGTTGTTACAGACACACCACAGCCCTGC
Source organism: Nipponia nippon (assembly GCF_047370975.1). Classification (NCBI taxonomy): domain Eukaryota; kingdom Metazoa; phylum Chordata; class Aves; order Pelecaniformes; family Threskiornithidae; genus Nipponia; species Nipponia nippon. Next base: position 29,801,079 of record NW_028262302.1, read on the forward strand.
ATCTGCCATCTCCCTGCAGCTCTGCCTCTGCTCCGTGAGCACGGGGTATTGCTGAGGATGAACAAGCTGCTGTGATGGCGGTGGCTGGGCAGACAATGGTGCACCTGAAGCGTGCCAGGACATAAGGTGCTAAAATTCGTCCTGATCACTGGCTCAATACTTTGCTACTTAAAGAAACTACAGCACAGAAATTGTGTTATGTGCTGATTGCACTCCACCTTTGAAGGTAATTACCCTTTTTGTGCTAATTAACCTCTGTGGGCAGGTTGTTGCAGAACCTCACCACTCTCAGCCCTTCTCATCTTACTGGTGCCACACAGAATAGTACTGGGATTTATAAGGGGGAAAACTCCAACTACACACACCATGGGAACAAGCCAGCAAGAAGTGTCAGATTAACAGGTTAGGATATGATACCTTTTTTTAACTGTTTGTAATTGTTTTGGCACTTGTCCCAAGTCCACTCATCTGGATATTATACAGCCCCCTTGCCAAGGACTCTCCCAAGGAAAAGTCAGATTCTCGACAAAGGATTTCTCTATAATGTAGATTTCTGATGTTGGGCTGAACTCAGTGAGGAACATCCTCCATTAGTGCTTGTCTTTGAGCTGGAGAAGATGATCTCCCATTTCAGAGTTTTGAACCCAACTACTTTCTCTGCAACTATTTAAGAAACATTGCTTGACTGTATTTTTTGCCTTCATGCTCCAGAAATGCAGGCATACATCAAAATCCTCTCCAATAAACTTGAAGGGATCCTGCTGTCTCCATAGCAGCAATAGGGGACCCTACCATAGACTCCTTATCATCACCTACTATGGGATCTGAGCTGGGCTTAGTGGTTGGACACCACAAAATGAGAAGATGTCTTAGTTGCTCTCCTTGGAGAACAAGGATTGTGGCAAAAAAGTGAAAGAATTAAGTTGCCCTGGCTATAAATAACTCCTGTCTACATCTCCGTTTCATTCCCAGAAACGATACTAAGATGATGAGCAGATGTCCTTGCAGGAATCCTTAGTTCAGAAGTCTAAGGAGGTTAGCTTCTTTGCAGCTATCTATCTAAGCAACGATAACTTGAAAATCAGGATTCAGCAAAGTACTTCAGTGCATACATGCATTCCACTGCAGAAAGTCCACGTTTACGTGCTTTGCTGATTCAGGCGCTAAATTAATTGGCAGTGATTTTATTAACAATATCTTATACATCATTTCCGCATTAAGTTCAAATATTGTTTTTGATGAATTCAAACAATTACACTATGCATCAACACCATCCATTAAAATAAATTATTACCTGCCCGGCTTTTATTAATGGTGTTAGCTCTGCTGTACTTGTGGACTACGGACGGATTGCTTAGCTGGTGTAAGTCAGCAATACTCCATTGTTGCCAGTGGTAGGAAGTTAATTTAAACCTCTCAGAATCTGGCCCAGTGTGCTGAGACAAGTTTTTAGAAACCTATGGTCCAGGTGGATCACAGCTGGTCTGATTAAAGTACAAGCAAAGATGGCTGGACGGAATCCAGAATAAGCTGATTACCCAGTAGTGGCCTGAAAACACATAAATCATGTGTTCCAAGTATTGTGCTGTGGTTTCTAATAAGCTTATCTCCCAGCTTCAGCAAGCCAGTCTCTTATGGGGAAAGCCAATAAATAACTGTAAAATGAAACAGGAATCTCAGAAATTATTACTGTTATTTGTAATTTATTAAGTGTGCTGCACTGGCATAGAGGAAAGCACTCTGTGCAAAGGGGGATTATGCACTAAGTCTCACATCATACCCAACAGATACAACTGGAACACAGCAGACCTAAACTAGCATAGAAATCTAGCGCCACCCCTCACCCTGCCCCCTTGATTTTTGGACAACAGTGTTTTATAATCTCATTCAGAAGACTTATCAAACTTCATCTTCTAGCAAAAAGCACTTCAACTTCCTACACACACTGATACTCCTACAGGCAGTCAGCTAAAGCATTTTCTAATTTCTAGCCCAGAACTTCTTCTGGCCTGTTCAAACACCGTTCATTCTTGTCTCAGCATTTTTCTTTACTTTAAATAGCTCAGTTCCTTTCTGGTGTGTGTTTGTTTGTTTTTCCTTCAGGATATATTTATTAAAAAATGCATTTCCCTTTAATTTTGTGAGACTCAACACCCAAACGACCTCAGGATAGATGGATTTTCTATGAGTGGTCTGGCTCCAGGGAAGACTTTCAAGCATGCTTAGAGTAAGAACCAGTAAATGATATCTGATCGAACTAGCTGTGCATGTTGGGCTAACTAACACAATGAAAGTATCCTGAGCGTCCTGCCACCCAACAGACATTGCAATTGGTTGATCACCTCTGCAGTTGCAAAAATTTGTCATTCTTGACGATGGGTGACCAGTAATGTAGAGGGGACCAGTAATGTTGAAGATTGTCCAGTCTCATCACAGCAATGGACAGGGTCCTTCCTGCATCTGCTGGAGTACCTTACATGACACGTCGCCTAGAGAAAACCCAAATTTCAGCAGTGTGTGGTTTTACAGAAAGAGAAGCCTGAGCTTGGGGTGTGTTGTTTAGGGCTATGAACTAGATGCAGAGTGAAAGAAGCAGCAGGGGTATTTTGGATATTGAGCACTGAATAAATTTAACTAGATGATGTGAGGAGCTGGGAAACTCAGTAGGCAGAGACAGGGTTTGGACAAGGACATATGCTCTCTAGACCTTGCCTTTGCTGTAATATCCTCAAAACTGCATGACCATAAGGCAAATGATTAGATGAGACCTTGGCGTACGATGATGTTGATCAAAATTATCTTTTTTTTTTTTCTCCATGCTTCATTTACCTATATTGTGCTCTTCCTGCTCAGATTTTAATTCCTTTGTGACTGGGAATATCTCTTTGTTCTGTGTATCTCTTTGTACTGCCTAACACACACAGTCCTGCTCCCATTGTCACACTTCTGTGTGCTACCATATTAAACAGTACATTCAAATAATGTATCCTAATAACGGCAAAAAGAGAGAGGAAAGTATCTCATGATAAAATCAGGATCCTTAGTCAGAACAAGATGGACAGATCTCTACAATCATCATATGGACAAGGTAAAAGAAAGGCACTGTTGTTAGGGAAACCACTTTCTCCTTAGTGCTTAAAATAACATCTGATAGACTGCAGAAATCAAGTCTGTTATGAATATTCAATTTTTTTCCTCCCTTCAGAACAACGCCCTACTGAGGACCACAAGTGTATTGCGAGGTTTTACCTTTTCTCATTTCATAAAAGGGTTTGAGAAAGTGGGATAGGTGAGGGGGCAGGAAGAGGGAGTAGGACTTTATCTTGGTGAGCTTCATCCCAATGGGAGCATTTGCAGAGTGTAAATACTTCCATTGGGATCTCCTGCTTCCTCTGCAAGCACACCAGGATTTCATATAAAATGCAGATAGAAGTTGCTTCTATGTGCTCATTTAGATGCAGTTGCATATGTTAAATATGCTCACAGCTAACCCATGGGCTGTGTTTCCCAGAAGTCTAAGTCTCAGGACACCCACACCTACTGAGAGATGTGACCAGTTTTTTCTCCTCCATAACTACCTAACTCATGTTTCCAATGGTGATGGTTTTTGTAGAATCACAGACTCACTGAGGCTGGAAGGGATCTCTGGGGTTCTCTAGATTAGATCAGGTTGCTCAGGAACTTGTCCAGTCAAGTTTTGAGTATCCCCAAAATATTTCTCAACCTCTTCAGGTCCCTGTTCCAGTTTTTGACTACCTTCACAATGAAAAAGAAATAATTATTCTATCTAATTTTAATTCCCCAGGTTTCAATTTGTGTTGTTTCCCTCATCCTTCTGCTGTGCACATCTGAGAAGAGTCTGGCTCTGTCTCCTCTATGCCCTGACTCTATGGGCTGTCACTCATCAAGTGGAAAGGGCAATTGAGCCATAGGTCTGCATGTCAGCCATGATGGAGTAAGATGTCATTTAAGTGGCACGATGGGACATGGTTTTGGGAAGTGGTCCCTCACGGATGTGTTCTGGATATATGTGTGCTCTGAGGTGGGCTATTTTGGTGGCTCTTGTGAAAGGAAGTTATTATATATGAAGAAGACGGCATCAGTAGTTTTCCTGAGTGACAAAATTGCCTTAAAAATGGCTATAAATGTTGCATGTGCAGATATGAAGGGTTTGAACCTAAAATGTGCCACTCACTCACAAAGCCTGTAATTTTGAATAATTTTCAATGTGTTCTGAGCATATGAAAATGCTTCAAAAAATGTAAAAAGATGACCTTTGGGTTACACTGGGAAAATGGAAGAGGAGGAGGAGTTTAATTGACTTGTGCTCCTTCTGTGCTGCCTTGGGATCCAAGAAATGTGTGAATGTTCAGCCATTAACAATGTTTCTATCTCAGTTCTTCTGTTTCTGTGGGCTTAAATTTAAATAAAGACTTCATAATAAAATGTAACAGCTCTATTTTTAAGGCAAGGAAATCCAAGCAATATTTTAGTACAGCGCTAGTATGTTATTTCCAAGTATTACCTCTAAAACCAGGAAGGAGCCTGTGTGGACCTCAGTGTACTTCCTACAGACCCTGGGCATTGGAAGTTACATCTGTGTTTCTTGTGTGCAGTCTTTGGCAGAAATTTTGCTAAATGTGATGAATGAGAGATGCGGAGGTCTGTGCACAGGAGAGGCTGACCAAAAAGGGACACTAGCTGGAGCTGTGAAAGAGAAGAACCATTTCGTCATTCTGACCCAGCTAAAAAGCAGTTGGGAAAAGTTACCTCCTCTCAAATCTTAACATATTCAACTGATGACAGTAATTAGACATTTCTCAGACATCTTCCAATACTCTTGGCCTTTTATAAATCCCCCTTTGCTGTGGCACAATGTGAGCTTAAATCTTTCTCCAGTCATCTCAAATGGTTGGGTAAAGAACTGACTTTCTCCTCCCATCAGGTAGGTCATGTCTCAATTGCACATTCCAAATGTCAGTCAATACCTGCTTTTTGTGTTGTTGGTTTTTTTTTTTTTTAATTACAAAATTAATAAAATTACACTTTTATGTGGATTATTACTTTTCTTTGCCTGCCTTTATCTTTTTCCTAGTGACATTTAGTACTTCAAAATAAAACACCATTTCAATGGTTAGAAAAAGCAGAGACAGGTAGAGTGGAGTTCAAGGAGGAAAGACTTGTAGTAATAAATCTGTGTAACAAATTTCAGTCTGTGGTCTGTATCACTCACCAAGGACAAAGGAGCAAGACAGGTACTATACTGGAAGCTGCAACCACCCATTAGAATTTGTCACGTGTTGGACTGCAGCACCACATGTAGCAGAGCTTTTTAAGTTATGCCTACATTTTTATAAGCTTTATGCTTCTATTTCTGGGGCGGCCTATGGTCAAAACACATGTGTGCACATACATGCAAATATCTCGTCAGATCTCTTGTGCTTTTTATTTTTGGTTTGTTTAAAATTGGTTAGCTTCAGGGAATAGGGGGTAGATGTTGGTAGTTATCTTTCTGAAATAGTTAATGGAAAGCAGAAAAGGAGAAATTAAATTGCCGCAATACTAATTCTGCCCATACTGCTCAACATACGCTTCTCAACCTGTCTCTAAGTGGGACTCCCCATGAGTCACTCCTTTATGAAGACTTGGCTTTGCAAACTAAGCAAGCAGGTTAAGTACTCAAGTTACAGAATTATTATCCAGGCCATTCCCTGGAGCCTGGAGTGGAGTGGAAAAGCCATAAAGGCTGCATAATAAACCAGCCCAGGAATTCTCAGCAGCTTCACAGGCAGGCACACTGTCATTGCCTTCGCTCCGTGGGGAGCACTAATTGTAGCACTTGCTGCAGTCCCCTTCAGCTTACTGACAGAATGCCAATTTCAGGCAAGAACTAATTTATCAATGGCTGGAGTGGCTAAAGAGAATATATCTCCTGTCATGTTCCAGGCTGTGACTGCAGTGTTTCTAAAGTAGCTTTTGTTGCTCTCACAAATAATGCATGTTAGCAGGGTATTTCTGCAATGAGCAAGAAGGTCCTCTAGGCTTCTAGTCTTATTAGATAACAGTTGTTCTACATTAATCTGTTTTAATGAAGTTCCTGACCTTTTTCCTTGGTAGACTGATGAGTAATTTTCCAAATAAATCTTGCCTCGCATCTTAATCCTGTTTTGCAAATAATCCCAATAACTCATGTATGAACACTTACAACGTTAGGACTGTGCCAAAAAAAAGAGAGAGTAATACACATGGAGACTAATAATTGGGGTAATTACATTGTGTGGTACTTAGGACAGTGATTGCCAGTTCTGATTCATGTGGAAAACAGTACACAAGAAAGATGTGAAGTGGACTATTAAGTCCCATAAAAATTTATGCAGATGCCTTCAACAAACCTGTGCAATCATAAAGTAACCAGGCAATGTGGAAAAAAGGTCTTATTTATGGTGCATTGCATAAGTCAAGAGATTTAGTAGGATCTTATAACAAAGTGAGAGTAATTAAATGCCTTAGAATCAGGAATTGGACACTGTAAATGAAAAATGTCTGAAGAGGAACAGTTAATAGAGTATGTCAGTGTGTGTTTCTAGAGAAGTTAATGGACATGATTAAATCTATTTTTTATCCCTACCCATAAAGCATATTGGTTCTTAGGTACTCAACTCTACATCTGTGCGTGGAGAGAAGTGAGGAAGAAGTCTTCTCTAGATGGGTAGCACAGGAGAGAAAAGTGGAACAAGGATGTAGGAGGTGCTTTTAAGTTTATGCCTTAGATTAAAGGGGAAAAAAGGGGATGTGCAGCAAAGATTAAACATAGTAACAGCTTACTGTGGTTTATGGCTGTGATGGATATACGGTGAGGGGTGCTGAGATCGTGGTTGTCTCTTCAGGAGTACAGTGCTTTGTAGATACGTTTTTCCCTCCCATATCATCAGGTGAAACTGCCTGACTCTACCCTTCCTGGACTAAATTTCAACCCTCTCGTTTGCCACCTAGTTACATCCAGCAGTCTTATTTCCATTTTCTTCCAGGAGTCGCGACAGCTGCTATGTAAAACGGCTTTAAAGCAGCCTCCCAATAGCAAAGAATAAAATATACCAAGCCAAAGGTACGTGAAGTCTGTTATTTTGGAATTTTTCTGGGTACCTTCTTATAGGTTTTCACCAGCTTGAGGCATCCATTTCTGGTTGGGGAAGGCAACTAGACAACTGCAGTTAACTTTTTTGATGTCTTTATCCAACCAATGCTCCTTTCACCCAAGCTTGGACCAATGCTGACAATCCTGTATTTCACTGTTCAAACATTTTATTTAATTCAGTGAACATGTGACTACCCTCATTTTTTTCTATTGCTTCTTTGGTCATTATATTTTTAAAAAAACATGGATGTGTCACTTCGATTTGGTCATTGGTAAAATGAACAGCCCTTACTGTTAGTAAGAGTACAGACTGACCTGTTTTTTAGGAATTCTTATTTTTTACAACTGTGCTGTTTTTTTTGAAGGAGAAGGCAGTCAAATATTGCATTGTACTTTCCTTGTGCATTATGCTTAGTTAATCACTGCTGTGAAATAGATGAAGAATGAAGCAAAATACAACCTTCTTTTTTCTTTTTTACAAGATTTTGTTAATAGCTTATGCCACTTAAGAAACAGATCTTTATCATAAACAAATAAAAAAAATTACTTTCTTTGAACAGTCAGGTGAAATTACTTTCTTTGAGGTGACCTGCAGCTATTTTTCATGCAGCTGCTTACACAGATATATGTATCCCTCACTATTCTCAGTGAGAGACACCAATTAAGTGTTCATTCATTAGAAGAAAAGTGTATGATTGCAGTTTTGAAACCTCAGCTGAGCATCCAGTGACAGACATGCTTCTGCCTGCTCTAGCTCTCCTATGTTTCTCACCTCTGCTCTACATTTTCCTTCACAGCCCATAGGAGGTTTGGGGAGTTTTTAGCTTCAGCGCAGGTTTGAAAGCAGGCTGTGTAATGCTAGGGGTAATCATGCTAGATCAAGATGACTGCATGGCTCACCAGGACTGAGAGGAGATAACTGCAGCATGATTCCTACTTTGTCAGTAAGAAAGCATCTTTGTCTTTAAAATATTGTCAGAGACAGTGAGAACCTTCTTACCAGGCATCCATTTAATGTCTCTGCAATGACGCTTCAAAACCAGTGTGAGTGAGATTTTCCTGAGTGGCTCAGACTGGAAAATATCAGCAAGTTGATTAAAACTCCCCAGTGAGGAAAAGGTGGAAAGGGAAACTCTATGTCTAACGTTTATTTATCATGATTTCTTAAGTTTTATTTAAGAGAAATCTAGATTGCAGGTGTTATTTCAACATGCGTGAGCTAGACTTACTACAGAAGTCATCATGATCTGTTATTTTGTTATGTCTTCTTTATAAAGTACATTTCAGTATTTACTTCTCAATAGTCATAAAAGCCTTCAGATACTAACAGGCGTCCTTAAGGAATAATTATGCATTTTATGGTAAAATTACAGACCTTCTAATAATTATTTTGGAAATCCTGAAAACTAAATATTGTAATAAAAGCAGTATTTCAATCTGTTAGGCTCACATACAGTTAATTAAAAAAAGTACCTGTGTCAAGTTTATTAACCAGTCCTCGTGTTGCATACGGTGGGAATACGTTTTGCGTTTCATAAAGGAGCAGATATTGAAGACTATAACACGATGAAAAGTCAAAAGACATAGCTTCTCTTGGTATAGATCAGTGCAGTGATGTTGACATGGTTTTACGCTCCATAAGGATTTGACTCCCAGCTTAAAAACCACAATTTTTAGAATAAATCTAAATATAAAATCCCAGCAGCAGCCCTCTGACATGCAGAACGGGTTTGACTTGGATCATGGGCCCCTGTTGCTGTGCTACTCTCTGCTAGTAAAGGTGCACAGACCAGAGAGTCAATACATAGCTCGCAGATATTGCACAGCTAAAAGATGCTTTCACTTAGTACAATGAGCTCTACAAGAAAACATACATTAATACTGAAAGTTAGACTTACAAAGTGGGAGGAAGGCAAATAGATCATCTGCTTCTGGAGCTCCAGCTGCAGCCAAGGGGTTGGGTTGGTTGGAAGCGGCGAGTTTAGATCCAGCGGAGCCCTGGCTGACGACTTTCCTGCAGGACTGCTCAGTTGCTTTTCATGGAGCAGAGCTGGAGCTGAGTCTGTAACCTGGGAGCTGTGCGTAAAACATCCCCTGCTTTGATAGCATTTTGCAAGGTTACTCCTGCACCATAGGATTTTGGTGGTATTTCCTGGTCATACCAATAGGCCTTTATAAGGCTTTTTTTTTTAATGAGGCTTTTGTTTCAGGGGAAAAAAAAAATAGTCTTTTCTTACAGGTCTTGATGTTGTTAGAGAGGCTGGAGCAGTCCTGTGCAATTTGGTGCTGTGTAGAGAGATCTGGGACATCCTGCCAGGAGAGATCCTGTGGTACAGCTGACTGTGGTTGCAGAGATTGGCTTTCCTGACCCAGGTGTTTCCTTTTTACTGATGTTCTTGTTTGAGCAGCTCTCCTTTAAAGGGATCTTTGGGTGGCAGAAATGTCCTTTGCTTCAAATAATATGGCTGTGTATAGGCCTTTGTTACAGGTGTTACAGCACTGACCCTCTGCTGAAGACCTTCTCCCTGCTTCATCCTGTAGGATGGAGGAATCTCCACCCCAATTACTCTGTGATGCAATGTGAACTTTGCTGCAAAACCGGCTAAAATGATGGGTGGCAGTCATTGGAGAAGCTCAAATTTTAGAGCACAAATCTGCCTCTGACAAACTAACTGTCACAGGGCAGAGAAGGAACATTATTTAGTGTAAGAATTTGTAGGCCAGGTGTCCTGTAGCAGTCGTGATAAAGAGTTAGCAGAAGTTACCTGTGACTGAACTCACTGGCACCATCAAAAGAAAATACTAAGAAGCAGCAATGTTGTGTTATTTAAGAGTCTGTAAACAAAAAGGAAGGTGGTAAGAAAAGCTGAGGGAAGTTTTCTTGGAAAGATAAAAAAGATGTGACACCCAGTGAGGAACAATAAGCAGCTACTGAAGTAAGTGGTGATGTTACTGTCTGGGATAAAGAACCGGGAGATTGTAAGGGATGACATGAACAATGAATGGGTGAACAAGGGAACACTTTCAGTTTGCAAATACTTTACAGTTTGAGCACCTGAATCTCCATGGACCGTGATAAACCATCTCCACGTTCACAAGACCCCAAGGATGTTTGGCCAACAGGCTGTCGTGGTCTTGCTACCAGTGCTTCCATATCGCTGCTGATTTTTCACAATGGTGTATGTATTCAGCCAAGTTTGTAAGTTAATAAACAGGTAATTTTGTCTCTAACTGCTTACCTTATTCGGTTTTATTATGTTAGCTACAATTTAATGGCCTGCCCAAAATCAGAAACCAACAACGATCTCTGTAACTAACTCCTTTTCTTTCCCCTTCCAAAGGACCCTAAGTCCACCCAAAACTCACCTGCTGTAGACTATTTGATTTTCCATTGCAAAAGTTGGTCTGTTGCCTTGACTAAACCACACAACCTCCTGCATCTCCTCAAGAGACTGTACTTCCAGCTGTCGGATCATGAACCTTAACACAGCCCACCTGTGATGTACAAAATAAGGCTTCGCAGCAGGGAGACAACTGGTTTGTTGTCAGGACCACGAATGCTCATCAGTATTATTTCACTGCTGTTTTCTGTGTCTCTCGTGTCTCCTGTAGTCACCTGTCATCTGGTCTCCTGCACCTGTACTGCAAACAGGAGCAAAGGGTGCGTTCCTTTGCTGTGGGTTTGCAAGCAGTGTGGCACAGAGGTGTTTGCTGTCAGGAATAATAACTAAACATATTAACACGAGGTTGAAACACTCTCAGTTTTTTAGGTCTGATAGTCTTCTCAAAAGTAGAAAATAATCAAATTCATCTTATTCCTGTTCAAAATCTCTGAAATTTGGTTCGTGATATAACAAACAAACAGCAGCACAAAACCCATATATTTATGTACATTTCCAAACATATAAAAGTCAGCACTGGTGAGATACATCTGGAGTGCTGGGTCCAGTTCTGGTCTCCCCAGTACAAGAATGATAGGGACTTAATGGATCACAAAGGGCCATGAAGACAATGAAGCATCTGGAGCATCTGTCATATGTGGAGAGGCTGAGAGAGCTGGGACTGTTCAGCCTGGAGAAGAGAAGGCTCAGGGTTCAGGGCTCAGAGTGATTTATCCATGTGTATAAATTCCTGGTAGGAGGGTGTGAAAAAGATGGAGCCAAGTTCTTCTCAGGGGTGCCCACTGACAGGAAGGGAGGCAGTGGGCACAGACTGAAACACAAGAAATTCCACTGAAACTTTAAAAAAAAAAAAAGGTTTTAAATGTGAGGGTGGTCAAACACTGGAGCAGGTTGCCCAGGGAGGCCGTGGAGTCTCCATCCTTGGAGATATTCAAGATGTGACTGGACACAGCCCCAGGGAACGTGCTCTTGCTGACCCTGCTCTGAGTGAGGCAGCTGGATGGGACGATCTCCAGAGGTGCCACCAACCTCATCACTTCTGGGATATGGTGAATGGGGGGAGGAGGCCATGAAGGAAAATGGATGCTTCAGATAAAGGCCAAATTTTTTATGAGAATACATTTGGGAAAACTGGCCATGGCTACTTTGGTCTGATCACTGAGAGAAGATTTCTACTGTCAGGGCAGAAAATAGAGAACAGAATTCCAAATACATATGCAAAACCCACATAGTTTGAAGAGGCAACCTGGCCATTTCACGAGGGAGAGTCTGTGTCACAGGCTGTAGCCTGGGAGTGGAGGCAGTAACCTGGACCTCTCCTTCCAGCGCCTTGTTCATGCAGCCTGGGGAAACATGACTTGGCCACGGCCTGCCAGTGCTGGGAGTCATGGGGAAGTGCCGTAATTATGGCATTTCAAGCAGTATAAATATGCCTGAGAACAGAGATCTGCAGCAAACTCCTCTGCTTTTCCTATTATGTTCATCTTTGCTATCTGTAAACATATATATGTCCAAGAGTGTCTGGGAATATGTTGTAAATGATGGTCCCTACAGACACACTGTACTTATCTTTAAGGTAAACACAAAAACCAGAAAATAAAAGAAGTTGTTTGGAGAGCTTGAACTGGCCACAGAAGAAATTAACATCATTAGTTGTGATTGACTGATGGAGTCATTAAGGTCAGCCTTATAGAAAATCTAGCCTGACCTCAGGCATCTTCTGGGTCACAGATGCTCACCCTGTAACCTGCATCACATCTGTAACTCCTAGTTGTGCTAGAGCAGGGATTTGGGGAGGAAACCAGTTAGGATTTAGAGAGGGATTCAAGGTCTCCTTGTAAATAGACCAAATAGATCCTGATCTTCTGAAAAAGCAGAGTACTGTCAAAAAAGAGTAAGTGTGAGGACGTAAAAACAATGTTTCTGAAGAGCAGCAACAATCACACTGAGGGGTTAGACGCACTCTTTGTTTTGAGATCCTTGTTAAAACTGTGACAGCTTAAAGCACTCCATGGAAATGAAACATTGGAGTAAAATGCTGTGGGACTGCTGAGAGAGTGTTTTTGCAGCAAATTCCAGAGCTGAAAAGTGGAGGAACACACTGACTGTATGCCCGGGAGAGAAAGCAAAAATGGATATGAACAAATGATTGCAAAACACTATGTTTCTGCAGCCGAGCAAGCGATCATGCAGGTATTTGGATCAAACGAGCTCTGCCCGGCCGCCGTGGCGGCAGAAGAGTACACACGGTGGGTAATTACTTCAGCCTGGCTGACAGTGATACATTTATTAAGCTGTGATAAGTCATTGCTCTCACTTGTCCGTCCAGGCCCGAAGTACTTCTATAGTGATAAAGTCCAAAAAGAGATTGTGAAGATTTCTACCTGCAGGAGCAAATTAAATTTCTGCCCCCATGCTACCAAGACTCTTAGCAGAGCAGATAATTTATGTCAAGAAGGTGACTAGCCTCTTGGCAGAGGTAAGGGAAGCGGAGGAGCCGAGTCTAGGGAAAATTTCAGGGAAGCAGAAGTTTGATGCCTCTGTAGAAGAGAAATTGCAGAGAGTCTCTGAGGCTGAAGCAATGCATTCTCATGGAGAAACCTTAAAAAATCTTTCAGTTGGCAGGAAGCAGAGAAACAGGTTGGCAGCCACACTGATGCCATTTAAAATTCAGGTTCTGGACAGCAATGTGCTTTTCTTGTACAATTTTAGGTTTCCCGTGCCAAGCCTGGTATTTTTCTCCAAATTCATTTTTATTCCCAGCACTGAATTCTATTTTGCTTTGCAGTAAGCAGCAGTACCACATTATAAACACAAAGTCATGCAAATATACTAACCATCAGTGATTACAAACGCTGCCTGTGTAGGCTGGTTTTCAGCCAACAATTCTGAAGATAGAGTATATTAGTGCCTGGATTTTGCCAGTTCACAAGCTACAGTAAATGAGTGCCTCATTAGAAAAAAATACATACATATATCTATTTTCTTCTTTTGAACTCATAATTTAAGGCTAAATCCATTTATGGAGCTAAATGAGAATGACAGAAAACAAAATAATGTGGAGATGGCTTATAGACATACAATGAATGTTGGCTTAGTTTTATTCTTTCTAGCCTATCATCTGTTGTGTCTCTGAGGCCAGGGTCTCTATTGGAAAACATTGGAAAATGGTGCAACTATACACGGTTAAAGATAATCTATTTGACAAAAATAAAAAAGGCAATCCACTCATAAAGAATATCTTATGTCAGATGGTAAGTGAGAGGAAAAGAAGTAGTAGCATGTGCTCTAATAACGCTTTGCAAAAACCTGTACTATGAAAAAAGGTCCTCGGAGAACTTTGTTGCAGGAAGCAGTGATCTGAAAAGTAGGTGGCAGATAATCAGATGGACAAGACGTCTCCTTGCAATGCTCCCGTCCAAATGGATGACGAAATACTTGGATACAAATACAGGGAACTATTGAGGAGGAGCAGAGTGTTTCTGTTGCATTGGTACTTAGTGCTGATGCAAGTGTAATGGGATTACTGCATTATGATGTCCTTTATCCACAGCTCCAGAAGAAGGTTAATAGGTTAAACAAGGCTCATACTGGAACCAAACAAATGTTGAAAATGTGGGAAAATATGCCCTGGTAGCAACAGACTGCAGGAGCACAATGTGGGTAATTTAGAAAGAGATTAAAAGATGACTTGATCATAACAAGTAAGTGCCGACACGGGGAATAGAAATTAAGATAATGGGCTCTTGAGTCTTTCAGGCCCATATGTAACAAGATCTAGTGGCTGGAAGCTGAAATTGGACAAATTAAGAGTAGAAAGAAAATACGTGCCTGATGATGAGAGTAAATTAACCAGTGGGACCACTGGCTGGGTGCTGGGAAACATATATATATCGCTGGAAACATGTAAACCAGTGAGGTATTTTTCAAAACGACATGCTGATTATTTTAGGAAGGTCTTCTGACTAGTCTCACACAGATAGTTTGCAGGATAGAAAGGATAAGATCAGGTTAAATAATCCATGAGTTCCTGACTGTCTCTGGTGATTAGGATGTAAAGATACAAGAACAGTTATAGTTCCCTCTGCTCTGGCCTGGTTGGAGCTGGTCTTGTTTATAAACCATGCAAAGGCTTCAGAGATTTTCCCAAATACTTGTCCCAAGTCCATTCCTCACAGCCCCCCATCACAGGAAGGCAGAAGCAGGATGGGATGCTTCACAGCGACTCCTTGCACCCAGGCACCATTCACCCGGGGTGCATCGAGTAAGAGGAGCCAGCGGAGCAAGATAAGAAAGTAATTGTGCAGCCGTCACTGAAACACAAGGCATTTTAGTCCCAGAGATTGGCAGAGGTTAATTAAAATTGTGAATTTCAAATGATTCCATTAAACTGGTACAAATCCCATTTTGAACAATCATTTTTCATTCTAAAACCATGGGCTCTAATTTAGTTTAAGGAATACTGTTCAAGTAACCCAAGATGGGAACCATTTAAACCCCAAATGCATATCATAGAATCATAGAATGATAGAGTTGGAAGGGACCCACAAGGACCATTGAGTCCAACTCCTGTCCCTGCATAGGACAACCCTAAAATTCACACCATATGTCTGAGGGTGTTGTCCAAATGCTTCTTGAATATTTTCACGTTTGGTGCCATGACTACCTCCCAGGGGAGCTTGTTCCAATGCTCCACCACCCTCTGGGTGGAGAACCTTTTCCTAATGTCCAACCTAAACCTCCCCTGGCAGATCTCCCTGCCCTTCCCTCGGGTTCTATCATTGGTCATCAGGGAGAAGAGATCAGTACCTGCCCCTCCTCTTCTTCGTGAGGAAGCTGTAGACCGTGATGAGGTCTCCCCTCAGTCTCCTCTTCTCCAGGCTCAGCAGACCAAGTGACTTCAGCCACTTCTCGTATAGATTCCCCTCTAGACCCTTCACCATCTTTGTGGCTCTCCTCTGGGCACTCTCTAGTAGCTTCATATCCTTTTTGTACTGTGGCACCCAAAACTGCACGCAGTACTCAAGATGAGGCCACACCAGTGCAGAGTAGAGCGGGACAATCACCCCCCTCAACCAGCTGGCAATGCAGTGCTTGATGCACGCCAGGACACGGTTGGCCCTCCTGCCTGCCAGGGCTCACTGTTGGCTCATGTTCAACTTGCCGTTGCCCAGCACCCCCAGATATATGCCTATAAAGGTGTGAATCACTTCAGTGGTTTGAGCAGCCTAGTGCAAAACGGTATATATCTTAAACGTCGTAGTCTTGTGAAAGGGAGATGTGTGCAATTAATTTTTTTTTTTACTAGCGGGTGAATTTTGCCCTCCTCCTGTGTCTTTCCCACACAAATTACTTGCTTTTCAAACTTATGTCAATGTAAGAAGATTTCCCTGTTCTCCATGAGTGGACCACTAGTTCTTTCTGTGCTGCAGGTCATTGGGGAAAAGGTAACTATTCAGACAAAAGTGTTTTGCACCAGCTTTTGAGATTTCAACATTCCTTTTAAATTGCATTGGAGTGTAAGCATTTCACAAGCTAGTTTTGTCTAAAAAGTTATTTCAAGTCCTGAAACTCTGAAGCTTCTGAGTTGCTTAGGCTTCTGTGGTTGAAGAGGCCCTGAAGACCCTGAAGAGGCCTCAAAAACCTTAACAAAAGCCTGAAAATGGTAACCTTTCAGAAAATCCTTGGCTTTCCGTGGACTTACATATTTAACATTCAGTTGAAAATTGGAGCGTTAAATGGGATTTCTTTGTCTTCAGTTACTCATAGCATTTACTTGCTCAGTCTCTGCCCTGCAATAATTGTTTTTGGAGGGAAGTTGGAGCTTTTTCCATTAGTCAAAAAATTGAAAGTCCTCACTCTCTTTTATTTTGGAAAAAATAAAGCCTGACTTTAAGGGCTTTCTGATGAGTCAAATTTACTCTATGTTCTTGTTGCTCAAACAAAATGTTTCAAGGGTCATTTTCAGTACAGTTGGAGTGGCTTGTTAGGCACAATCCATGCTTAAAATGTCTTGGCTGAAATTGTTTCTAACACTACATTTCCGTGTAGTGGCTCTTTGACTACTTTATTTAAAGGAAATATTTTGTGTGGGTGCAAGTGCAACGCAAATGATCTGTTACATCCTCTTTCTTTTCTAACCAGGCTTCAGGAATGGGGCAAGGGGTACATTATGGCAGCTCTTATGGTTCATCAAAGGCCACCTTTTATTCTGAAGCAGAAATGGAAAGATTTCTCTGTACTTTGAGATGCAAAAGCTAAATTTATCACTGGCTTGACAATAGGGAAACCTATTTCATCTCATTGGAGAGAGATTGAAAAGCGTGATTTTCTTTTTTTTACGTAGCGGCAGACATTTCATCCGAGAGTTATGCCAGTCCTACGTGCACTCATTGAACATTGAGTATGACTTTTGATTTGTGGTTTGCGAAATAAGCTGTGAGTTATGCTGTGGATTATCTCAGGAATACTGTTTGGAAATGAGTGTCACAGAAGTTTGAGTCTTCTTCTAAGTATCATAGCCGTAGGTGACCATGGGAAATATTTGGAGAATTCAAATGTCACTTCTGAGAAATATGTTCAAAATGGTTCATTTGTTTATTATTATGTTAACATACGTTTATTTTATAAACTTTTTTTGCAAGAGTTCATGCATCTTTCCAATACTATGACATGGGAAAAAGACCCATGGTGCTTTGCATTATTCAGTGCAATGTCATGACAATTAAAAAAGGAATTAAGGCAGAACCAGCATTTATCAGCATGCTGAGTTCTCCCACAATCCTGGTTTTATTTTGAGCAAAAACCAATGACTGTTTAATGTAGTTAAATCTCTTGGGAGAAGGCAGATAATCTTGCAGTTTAGGCATTATATTAGCCACAAGGAGACCTGATTTCCATTCCAAGTTCTGATATTGATATCAATAATGGAAATCAATTGGATTAAGCTGAAGGCACCTAGTTGTTGCATCTCAGAAACACTGTGCAGAATCATAGACCGCATGAGCCGTACAACACATATATGGTGGCTCTCACATGCCCTGCGCTGTTGAACCTGCTGCAAATGCTGTGCACAGATTTCTTCCAGATATGCAATAAGCACACTGCACTTTTGAGGCTCTGGACTTGCCCTGTGCACTGAAACTTATCCAGCAACGTGGGCAGAAGGAACTTCTGGAACTTCTGGGCATGAAGATCTCCTAGCATACTGCTGGAGAACTGTAAATCCTGACAAAGGAAAAGTATCTTTGTTTTTTTCTCTGTTTTTTTTTTCACCCCTTCTTTTTTTTTTTTTTTTTTTTTTTTCCCCTGAGTGATTGTTCTGGGCAATAAAACAAATTTGAAAAGAGACAATCAGCAGGGAAACCCAGATGGCAGCTCTACTGAGGCTATTTATCTTCTTTTAAAACAATTCTCTTGCAAAGACAGCTTTTTTGTGCAGGAATTGATTCTTAGTTTGCATTTGTGTAGCATGTAATAAATAAAACCTCTGATCCACCTGGAGCCTCCAGGGTCCCTTCGTATAGCCTGAGATCAACAAGTTCATTCAGTAGTGTAAATCACCGAAATGTAAGAAGGAAGCTAAAACGACTGGGTATATCAAAGCTCTGCACTGAGGGAAAATATCCCTTATTCCTGCCCTGCTTCCTGGACAGACTGTTCATCTCATGTTCTTGCAAACGTTCACCAGAGAGGAGGACTCAGCTCCCTGCTTCATCGGCATTGCAGTTAAAGCCAAATTAAATCTTGGAGGTGAAAATTTAATTATTCCTCAACTGGTGGAGAAAAATTGATTGCCCTCACATTTATGACCCAGTTTACCTATGTTACCATCCTCACCATACATATTCCCTATATGTGTTCAGATCCCTCTACCTGTCTGAGCAGTTCATGCTTGCTGGATGGCTAAACACTGCTGTTTCTCTCCTGCAAATTCTTTCCATTTTCTTACATCTTCCTTCTTCGAAGTACAGTGCTCAGAACATGGGGTAGCACCTCAGTATCTTGTGTCCTACCACCAGCTCTCCTGGTACTATCTCCCAGTGAGATTTGCCATTTGACTAACATGGTTCACTCACGGAGAGTTGTAGGCTACTAATACCTGCAAATCTTTCCCAGGTATTAAATTCTCATTTAAAACAGGGAACAAAAGCAGACACTGAGATGATGCCAACAGTGACACCTACTAAGGGTGCAGAGGTTTGGCTGGACAAACCTTCATTTGACCATCCAGTTTTTCAATTTGAATGGAATATTGGCACATGTATGCAGCCAACTACATGCAGATCAGCAGTATTTTTTTGTTATTAGTACTGAAGGTCCTCAGAGTTTCTCAGGCCCATCTCTTGTTCAGACAATAAGCTATAGCGGAGCATAAATGCTCTAAGCTGTTAAAATGTTATGACTGTACACCTGAAACACTGACAAATAAACTAGCATAACTGGCATTTGACTCATTGGGTCACATTTCATTCAACTTAAGAAAATAAATAAGAAGATATGACAGTTCTCTTCATGCAGAAATAAAATTGTACTGTCTCAGGAAGTGGGTGTTCCCACACAGTGCCAGTTTCTGTTGAATGTATGCAAAATATATAAATCAGTTGAGATGATTTGACACTAATTACATGTTTAATTTTTCCTACAGTAAACTGCACAGTGAACAAAAAACTCTAGAAGAGGGGAAGTGAAATCCCACTTCCGGTGCCTCACAAATACGTCAAAATTGAGTCTATGTTTGCAATCACTGAAATCCTGCTGTATGCAGTAAAAGATGGTTGGTGATGCTGCACTTGTTCCTTCATCCTTCACTTGTTCTTCAGTGATGGGGGTTCAAAATCAGCTCTTCCACATATATGGAGCAGGGCTTTGGAAAAAACTACTTCAATTAAGCAGCATATTAAGCTATACATCAATGGACCTTAATCACTCTTTGCCCTGAATCTCTAGCTGGAAAAATGGCATCATAACCTTTCCTTTCTCCCAGCTTTATTTAAGATGTATGCTCCTTTGCAGCAAGGGTGAAGACAGGTTGGGACAGAATTAGATTTATGGAGCTGTTAGGTATCCATGTGACTGCTGTGCTCTTGTTGTATCTATTTAGATTTATCATAAACTGAAAAATTGCATTTTACCAGACTCAGGCAATCTTTGTGCTCAAAAGGCCCATAGAAAACACAGCCCTCCTTGATGGGAAAGAGTAGTACAAAGTTTTCCAGGTTGCTGTTGGACTTGAAAGAACGGTGGTTTATTCCGTGTTCATCTGCGGTCTGCCCATCCTGCCTGGGACCAGCCTGTGTCAGTCATTAGGCATCTGTAGGTACCTATAGCTAGGTCTGCATAGGGACAGGACACATGACACTTAAACCCTTTCGTTGTCCATTCCCTAGGTTCTAAGTCCTCCGTTACACTTGTAGGGTCCTAAACATCTTGAAGATCTTGGGTTCTGGTTGAATTTTCAAAGTATCTTAGTTGCTTTGATACTGTTTGATTACGTTTAGTTTCCAAAAAACTTCTTGTATCTTTAATTGATCACCTTAGCATCTAAATTCCCTTAAAATTGTCCTGCAGATAGTTCTAAAAATACAATATGAATCATCAAGCACTTAAACATTTTAAATACTGAAAGGGCCTGCTGAAATTTATCTGTGAATATTTATGGATTCAACAGGAACAACGTCAAAGTCTTCAGCCGTTAGCACCTGCCCTCTGCATGGAGTGTAGGAGAGAGGCCAAAAGGCTTTGAAAGAGCAAAAGACATTGCTGTATTTAGAAAGAGGCAGGAAAGGGAAGTGAAACCATCGGTCAGATAATTTGCATTTCTGGAGATGTACTGGAGAAGCTGGGATAAGAGTGGAGAAACTGGAATGAGGATGAATGTTGGAGAAACTGGAATGAATCTGACATCCTCAGTGATGCTGTGCCAGAATGGGAGGCGGTCTGAGAGACGCTTTGATTATAAGTACAAACAACCTGGACAAATTGGAGATCTTTTACATTTTGGAACAAGCAATTGCTTATATACAAGCTGGGACAGCTGGATGAAGAGTCTGCAAAGAATCAGGAGGAAACCTCAGACTGCTATGAAAAAAAAAAAAAATCATTCTGGGATATGCATACAGGTATAGTGTATGATAAACCCTTCCTTCTGTGCAATTATGGAGAGGTCTCAGCTGTCCAGATATGGGCCTGATGAAGCAAGAAAAACATGAAATAATGGAAGATAGTCCAGGGAAAAAACAATAAAAATTACTAGGAATCTAGAAAACATGAAGGTGGAAAGAGCTGGCATTGTTTAGTTTAGAGAACAGAAGGCAGAGGAGAGATATACAAGCTTAAATATTTAAAATACTGCTGCAGAGAAGAAATAGCCATTTTCCATATCCAGTGCCAGAAGTTATGGGGATGAATTGTAGTAAGGGGGATAGAGATTGGCCAGTAAGGAAGCCTCCAAAAGCCAGCAGCTTAGCACTAGAGTAGGCTGCCTGGGGAGGTGGGAGCATCTCCCTCCAGCAGCAGAGGTGTCTGAGCACAGGTCTGGGTAAGAGCAGCCGTAACAGTTTGAGAAGAGCAGACACAGCCTTTGTGCAAGGAGGTGGAGTAGGTGACCTCTATCATGGCTGAAAAATTAGGCCCTTAGTTTCACTGTCACTCATATTTTTCTCTGTAAAATGGGGACAATTCATAGCAAGGCATGCTATTACCTTAAATCTGTCAAAGATTATGAGGAGCTCAGATGCTTCAGGAGCAAAGGAAGGGAGGTGTATAAGCTTCTGAGGTTGATCACCAGCCTCTTAAAACCATGATTTAAGTGGCATAGTGCTGTTGTGATATAACTCAGATGCTGCTGTACTGAGTTTCCTGCAGGGAATGGGACATAATTTTTTTTTCCCCAAAGCATTATCAAACTCAATGTCAGAGACAGTATTTGAGAATCCCACCATAGACCGAGAGTTGTGATCTTTATTTTCCTGGGACGGTGTTTGCTATGAGGCCATTGGCCTGTGTTCATGTGGCTGTTGATGAAGGACTGTCAGCTCTCACTGCACACAGGCAGCACGGAAGAATCAGTCCTGCAAAAAGCCCACTCTTGTCAGCTGAGTGTTCCCCTTTCATACTGGGCTCCACCAGAACTGAGAGAGAGGATTGCTAACTGGACAGGGAGCTTCAACTGGACTCCATCTCAAATAGGAATTTGGGCTGGAAACATATTTTCTGAATTGCAAGAATGCTGAGGCAGTGACACAAGAACACTGTCAAATTTGACTGTCAAATGTTGAGTTTTCTTGAAAAGAAATTATTCATTATTAAAAGTAATCGGAACTGTCCAGCAGCAATTTGGGGTCCAACAACTGACAGCCAAAAAAAGATAATTCCTTTGAGACCATGTCTTCAAGACTTAGGCAAGTGAATGCAGCAAATGAGTTGTCATGGCTTAATAAGTTACCAAGCTGAGTTGCGGGACATTGGTAGGCTGTAGCAAAGTGATGGCTTAGGATAGGGAATAGCTGGGATACCAGCACCTGAGACAAAGATCCAGGACAAAGACAAAATTTTCACAGTGAGGAGAGGGTCATGTTGTCACCAAAGCATTCTCTTCCTTCTCTCTCTTTTTTCAGAGTGCTGTGATACTATTCACAGATGCTTTAATACCAATCCCAGCAGACCAGATCCCTTGGACATTATCAGTTAAATAGAAACTAGAAGTTTGGCTAAGTGCAAAGTTGCTTTATTGTTCAAAAAATGCAGTCTGTGTTTCCTGCCAGATTTCTCCCAGCTTCTGCTTTCAGACATAAATCTCACACCTTTGTCTGGTGGCCTGGGAAGAGCCCACCTGAAAGAAATCTTTTATGCAGGTACTCGGAAAACAGATCAAGTCACCACTTCCACTGCTCTTGGTTAAAATAAACAAGATGAGCTTATTAAGCCTCTTGTTGTTTGGCAAGTTTTCCAGACTTGAAATAAAAGTAAATAACTTGCCCTCTTCTACATACTTATCTCTGGCCCGCAAAGCATTGTTTTAAAAGCTGAATACTCTGCGGGGAAACTGTGCTGTTGTGTTTGGAGATTGCTTATTACAGGTCATATTGTTCTCCTGGAGCAATGAACTTGTTCACCAGGAGCATCTAAGGGGAGAATCTGAAATTTAAAATTAGATGTTGGAAGTAAGGAGGGACTGTTTTCAGCACATCCTCAGTGTGTCTGATTAAGGACTAGGTACTAAAGAGGGATAAGGCATCCTTGTATTTAACGCAGCAGCTGTCTGGTATTTGGAGATTAAAGACCAATCTTTACACCTCAGAGGTAATCTCCTGATTAAATGCTGGATTTGGAAATGCCCCAGGCTATAATGCAAAGGTCTGTGTGGAAAAAGATGAGAAGCCTGTCCATTTGGTATCTGTGGTAGCATAAATTGGAGATTTTCAAGGAAGAGGCAACAAAACAGTAATTTATTCAGGATGAATTCTTATCAGGAAATTGCCTATTTTTAGGCAAGAGTAATGTTCGCTGGTGTGGATTTGCAGCTGCTGGTAATGACGAACACCTACTCATTTATAAAAATTCGTACCATTGTGCCTTCCTGCATTGTTTCCCAACAGCCTTGTTGATTCAGCTCAAGATAGTCAGAGAGTAAATATCTTGCTAATGTGGAAAGGAAACAGTGTTCATACAGTCATGAATTATTGAATACTGATTCTTGATTTAGTTATTGAGGTATTTACTATATGTCTGTTTGGACTAAATAAACAGAGATGTTAGCAAAAAGTTCAGTGAAGCAAGAATGATTCAGGACAGCAGCATCTATAAACCCTAAGGAATCCTGACTTTGCGTCCACAATAATGGGCTCTCTACACCACGATGGGACCATGGGAACCTCTAAAGTCTGCTTTAGTCTGATCCCTACTGTTGCATTGTCCCTTCCATAAAGTGATTTAGCTCACCTTCAGTCTCCTAATGAGGACCCAATCCTGAGCATTCCTGTACTAATAAGTACAGATCTCCAGACATACAGCTGAAACGAGTTCCAGTTTGCCCCTACGTATTCTTGTGGCAGCATTATCCTTTAGTTTAAGTTGGTTTGCTCCCCTTGTGGTGTATTTCTGTCCCTCCCCAGACATCTACAAAAAGCAGTGACATACTCTCTTAGCCTTTTTTTAATTAAGCCTAACAAGCCCAAACGTCCTCCACCTTCTCTTATGAGATCACCAGTGCCTTGATGCCCTTTATAGTCCTCCTTAGCAATTGTTCTAGTGCCAATTTTTTTTTTCTTCAATGAGCCTGTCCAGAACTGCAGAGAGATGAGGTCTTACCTAAGCCTGTTTCACAGGCATTGCGGTGATCTTCACTGGAGTTAGTTGTCTCCACATATTATAGGACTGAATTTGTTTTTCTTCCAGCCCTACCAAGGTGGTGGCTAAATGTCATTTCCATTCCTGCTAACTAGTGACTGTGAGATGGGACAGATATTCTTCCCTATGCATTGTGCTTACATAGTGTTCTGCTGTTTCTTCAAATGTGTTATTGTATGTCAGCACAATAGTTATGCTGATTTATTTTTCTCTAGGCCTTAATGTCGTCCAGTTCTTCTTCTCGATATTCCTGCTTTACTCAGAGCTGACGATGCTCCAACATATTTAATAGGAACACTACTAATTTAGATCATAGGATCATAGATCATAGAATGGTTTGGGTTGGAAGGGACCTTAAAGATCACCTAGTTCCAACACCCCTGCCATGGGTAGGGACACCTTCCACCAGACCAAGTTGCTCAAAGCCCCATCCAGCCTGGCCTTGAACACTTCCACGGAGGGGGCATCCACAGCTTCTCTGGGCAACCTGTGCCAGGGCCTCACCACCCTCACGGTAAATAATTTCTTCCTTAGATGTAATCAAAATCTACCCTCTTTCCATTTAAAACTGTTACCCCTTGTCTTATCACTACACTCCCTGATAAAGAGTCCCTCCCCATCTTCCCTGTAGGCCCACTTTAAGTACTGGAAGGTCACTATAAGGTCTCCCCAGAGCCTTCTCTTCTCTGTACTAAACAACCCCAACAACCTCATGTTCAGCTCCAGCTGTGCCTTGGCTTTCCTGATCCCCTCCCAGCACTCCTGGGCCATATACCTCTAATCTCTCCAGGATGTGTATCTCTGCCTCCACTGCCTATGCTTTTTGGTTTTGTGTTTTAGTTTGGCTAAGAGGTCTTGACTTAGCCAAGCTGGCCTCCTTCCTCCCCTGCCCACCTTCTTGCATGTTGGGGCTGAGAGCTCTTGCACCCTAAGAAAAATGTCTTTGAATATCTCCCAGCTCTTCTTCTCTCCTTTGTCTCTGAGGGAAGTTTCCCAAGGGATCCCATGCACTAGCACCCTAAACAGCTGAAAGTTTGCCTTTCTGAGGTTTAGGGTCCTGACTTTACTTTTTGCCCATCCTGTAGCCCTCAAAACTGAGAAGTCCACCAGGGCATGATTGCTGCAGCCCAGTCTACCTCCAATCCTGACCTCTCTGGTAAGTTCTGCATTAGTGAGCAACAGGTCCAACAGTGCCTCTCCTCTGGTTGGGTTCTCCATCACCTGGACTAGAAAGTAGTCCTCAAAGCACTCCAGTAGTTTCCTGGACTGCTTGCAGTTCACTGTGCTGCTTTTCCAGCAGATGTCCGGGTGGTTGAAGTCCCCTGTGAGGACCAGAGCCAGCGTGATGCTTCCTGCTATTGAAGAAAAGTCTTCATCAACCTCCTCTCCTTGATCAAGTGGCCTGTAGTAGACACCAACCCCAAAGTTTCCTTTCTTGACTTGGTCTCTAATTTTCATGCATAAGCTCTCAACCTGCACAATGCTGTTCTGCAAAGATAACTCTGTGCAATCAATCCAATTTTTGGCATAGAGGGCAACTCCCCCACCTCTCCTTCCTTGCCTGTCCCTTCGAAATAGTTTATAGCCATCAATCACAGCACCCCAATTGTGTGATTCATCCCACCAAGTTCCTGTGATAGCAGTCAGGTCATAGTTATCCACCCGGGCAGTGTCTACCAGCTCCTCCTGTTTGTTTCCCATGCTGTGTGCATTGGTATAGAGGCACTTCAGCTGGGCTACCGGCCACATCCCCTTTTGGGAGGAGTTCACCCTGATTTCCTTGAGCAATTCACAGGTGTTTTCCTGTTGCTTCCTAACACCTTGGCAGCCTCTGGCTCCTCTCTAGTGCTTAGAACTCCATTCCCTTCTCCTGTTAAATCTAGTTTAAAACTATGTTTATAAGTCCAGCTAGCTTGTTCCCCAGGACAGCAAGCCCAGCACACCAATATAAATACTAATATCCCCTGAGAAACTCTTCCAATAGCCTTTTTATAAAGAAATATTTCCTCTTTTAACCCTGTTTCCTTTTTCTAGCCTCTTCCTTTCCTACCTTAGTGTTAACCTACGCCTCATCTTCTCTTGCATATTTTTGTATCTGGTACTTTAAAAAATACTTTTTTTTTTTTTTTTTTAATGACCAAATAGATTTGACCTATGGCATTTTTTGCCTAAGACTCTAATCCAGCATGCTTGTAAAATTCTTTTTAATTTTATCACATTTTCCATAATCACCGTCTTCAACTGCTTTTCTCTTAAGAACTTGTTCTAAATCCTTGCATATAACCAAACTTGAAAGAATTACTCATTGGTACCCATATCAGTCTCTCCCAGTCTTCTGCCTTAACTGCATATCTAAGCACATAAAACCAAGTCTTGCATTGCTCTTAAACAATACCCTAAATAGATGGAAGGTAGTGTTTAGAGCTGTGTCAGTCCAGGTTTTCATGTGAATAATTGCATGCAGGCAGTTTTCAAGAGACAAAAGCCAGCTAGTTTTCAAGAGGCAAATATTTTTTTCAAAAACCTGTTGGCTTTTCTGTAATTCATAAAGAGCTCTTCCAGAGCTGTGAGTGTTATTGACCGAACACTTTGGAAATGAATCGTTCCTTCTCCTTCTATCCTTGAACGCCAACTGTCTTTACATCATGTCCTTACTCCATCTGCAGGTGATAATTTATCCTTTCAGGACTAGTTTATAGGGTTTCCCTTGATTTCAGCAGTCCACTTATCTTTGCCTGCCCTCCCTCTTGCATTTTTCTTCCTCCTTACCTGAAACTCGGGTTTCTCAACTGTGGCTCTGAGAAGGTAGATGATCTGGAGTGAATCCAGGCCCAAAGCTGCCATCCATGTTCAGTGCAAGAGAGAAAATTGCATGTGTTGGGTGCAAAGTGCCTCTGTCAGCTGTCAAGACATCCAGTGGGCTAAATTCTGCACCACCCAAGGCTTAGGTTTAACCTGACAAGGCTGTAGGAAAATGCCTGTATCCAGTTTTTGCTCAGCTCATGCTTGTAACCTTGGTTTCTGTGCTTGCTTTAAAATGGAGCAGCAGGTGATTCTTTCCTTAGGTATCACAGGAGGTAATATACTGCCACACTCATTTCACACAACAGCTGAGCAGGCAGAGGACTCATCCAGTTTACGGGCCCCATGTTCAAACCCCAACTTTGCTGGAAGGGATACAAGCCAGAGCCCCCAACTGTGGAAGGCACCTCTGCCTCTTCAAACCAATGCTGTTGGTGGGCCACGGTGGGGAGAATAACTGTAAGCTGGAAAGGAGCAGAGGGAATGGAAAGGAAAAAGCGACACAATCCTAGAAATTAAAGGTGATAAGAGCAGAGGGCATCCAGTCTCTGTATTGAGGCCAGCTTGCAAAAATTGCTCTTAGATGACAGATGGCCTTGCAGAAAGCACAGGAGCAGCTCTGAGAGGAGGGATCAGAAACCAGGATCCTGCCCTGCTAGACAGCCCTTTGCACATTCAACTCTGGAGTCAGACCTTCCTTCACTTGCTCTTAGGCTGGCCTAAAGATAAACTTGTGTCTTTCCTCACAGTGGGCCCAGACCAAAGATGAAAGGCTGCAGCTGCAGGAAAAGCCAGAGATCCTGGTGCTTCCCAGCAGGGAGCAAAGAGATCAGGGCTGCATCCTTCTTGGTCTCAGCAGTCCCCTCCTCCCAGCAGCCGTCTGATATGTGCACTTTTTCATACCGTGGAGGGAAGAAATACTTACAAAACTAAATTATGCATATGTATTCATTCCTGCTGGGTCTGTGCTTGTGTTTCTTTAATATTGTGGGTTCTCTACCAGCCCCAAGGGAAAGTGCATATTTTGGCATGCCGTGCCACTAACTACGGGCATAGAGGGTATCGGAAAGCATGCAATGACCTCAAAAGATAATGAAGTAGGTAGCAATTAAATGGGAAAACCTGCTCGTGGTAGAAACTGAGTAACACTTTGCTGTTAAAATTGTAACAACTGATTTTTTAGAGGCTAGAAGTGTGTACAAGATTTTGCCTGGCACTTTTTTGTCCTTCCTACAGCCAAGCTTTATGATGCATTACAGATTTTGATTGGTTAATAGAAAACAAATCAATTTGTGAGCTTTCTTATTGAAAACGTAATGTAAACATTCCTATAACAGATTATCTGTGTGGAACAAGATTATTTTGCAAAGGCCACGATAGGTTTAAGAATAATTATTGACTAACAAACATGCCTGAAATCTTGTAATGAGAGGCATGGTCTTTTTCTTTTCAAGAGAATTTAATTTAAGCAATGCTGTTGTGCTGCTAGTGCCAAAAAACAAAGTAGGAGATTCTTGAGAACAGTGAACTCTTGGTGACCTCTCCGATGACGATGTTAGCACTTGGCAGTACTTGGTAGAAAAAAGCACACTGAGAATGGATCACAAGTCTAACCCTTACTGTTAAAGGCAATCCTATGTAATATGATTGCACTCACCTCTGAACCACTCCACTGGATTTCAAAGAAGTTACAGTAGTGTAAAGCTGGAGTAAGGCAATGGCCCATTTGTCCAGTTGCCATTTCGTTAACATTTAGGTGCGTTTGCAAATGAAGATGTAACAATTTTAAATTTCTCCTGCTGAGGTTGGACACAGAAGGCCAAATGCCTGGGACACAGCAAGCAAGCCTTCAGTGGAAGATTCTGGACAAGATCTGACTGAACAGGGTTGCAACCAACCCCATGGAGGGTTCTGTGTAATGCCATATTTTGTGCACTTGCAAAACTAGGACTGCGGGTAGCCAAGGCCAGTTCCTGCTCTCACCGATGGCCACGTCATGCAGTCCTGACTACAAAGCCCTTTTGCATCTGTCCCTGAGGTGTTGCTCCATTTGGAGCAGGCACAAGAAGCACCAGAATCTGGACAAGTGGTGATGCAAAGCACAGCTGCAGCTAAAACTAGCAAAGTTGGAAGTGGCTTAAGCTGGAAGTGAGAGTTAATGGAGATGGGAGATGGAGAACATCATAACCCGGCATTTTCCAACAGGGGCAAGAGGCGACTAATGGATTGGAAATCAGATGTAGCCCTACTGTGGATTTACCCAATCTGAAATAAAAAAACAAGAAAACTCCATTAGTGTAATACATCTTTCACACAGCTGTGACGAAGCTGCAGGCTCTGTGTGTGGAGGGAACAACAATTTCCTCTGCTCTGAGCATTAGTACATTAGTGTCATCTTGGATGAAGAGGGAGAAAATGAGAAATTGAAAGCGTAAGGAATCTTGTTTCTCTGAAGGAGCAGCCCATGGGACAGAGGTGAATCCTGCAATTCCAGCCCTGTGGGGATGCTGTTCAAGGACTGGCAATGTGTTTCCCTGGCCCAGCACCTCCACTATTTGCTGTTGAGGTCCTGATCCAGATCTGAAAGTCTCAAGATTGCTCCCCCTCCAGTGTTGCAAGCAAGGTAAAGAAGCCCTTTGGCTTTAAGAGGGAAGCAGAGAAAATGGCACACACAGAGGATTCAAGAAAGCTAAGACTGCCCCTGGCTTTACCCCAGGCTGGCTCCTTGGGTTCAGCATGCTTGATATAGCATGGATTTAGTTGCTGAAGTTTGCCATATTCACACTGAAGCCATGACAGGTCAAAATTACACCCGTTGCTGCTGTCTAACCTTGGAAGCATGCAACAGCATGGTCCTGGGCAAGGCTGGAGGTGCCTTCACCCTCGCAGTGCTGAGCAGCCCAATCCCTGCATCATGTCTGTGTCCTCCCAACAGCTGTGAATTAAGCATCGTCCACTTAGGTTAAACCTTAAGGCTTGGCTCAACTGAATACGTTTACATTTGATGTCCTCTGCTCTCTTCCTGTTATTTTTTAACTTCTAATGTCCTAGTAGTTAAAAAAATGCCACCAGGAAATGGGAGACTGAGTTCCTACCTCTGCTCACACCAGAATGTCCCAGGTGGGTGCCTTTGCCCCAAATCTGCACAGTACTCTGGAGGAAACTGCGCTCAGACCCTTCTTTTGGAGCTGTGCTCCTTTGCAACATACTGAAGTAGACTACAGAAAAAGAAAGGAAAGCGGTCCAGGCTGGGACCATCTTGCAGAGTGGTTGGAACTGACCTCTTAGTGATGAGGAAATACTGATGGACAGGACTACAAATCCAGCACCATGCATGTGGTCCTGCAGTGTCTGAGTCCTTGTGGGCACATACCCCTCAGCTGCTCTCTGGGCCTCCAAGGTAATGGGCCATGTAAATATCTTTGAGGGACTTAAACATTGGGATATGAACACTTCCCACAATTCTTATTGCTCTAGACAGTGAGAAGTCATTGCTTTTACCAGGAGCAAGCTACTAAAATACAGAAACACAAGAAAAAAAGTTGACATGCAACAGAGGAGAGAGAAGAAAGTCAATACCATGAAGTCAGAGACAGATGGAAAAGAAATAAAGAAAATTAGGAACAGTTTCAGAACATTAAATTTGCAAATAAAAGAAAGTGTGAAAGCGACTATGATGAAAGCCTGGAGTGGTGAAAACTGGTGCATTTCTTCACAGATCAATAAAACAGGCCCAGCTATTGAGATTTTGACTGATCAGCTGTGAAAAGTTGCTTTAGTGAACAACCAAATAGTTCTACCTCCTCAAACCAATGAGAATCCTGCCCACCATGGGGGTCTGTCCCTGTGGTCCCTCCTGGCCTCCAGCCTGCGTTAGCTCCTTGTCTTTGAGGAGGAGGTAAAGGCTTGTTGAAGCACTCACGCTCAGCAGTATGCTCTTCTGTGTGGCCAGGAGCATGCGTGGGAGGCTTTCTGCAAATTATCCTGATTTTTTTCTTGTTAAAATTCTGGCTCTCTAAAGGCCATACCTTTCACCGGCTCCAGCACTCATCAGGGAGGATGCGGTGGGGACCAGGAGAGAAGGCTGTCCAAGCTGAGTAATCAATATATACATAGGAGTAAAAGGGTCAGCACAGTGCAGCACTGTGTATTTGTTTCCCCTGCTTAATATTTGATCCCTGCAGTTAAGATACACGACTCTCTGAGTTAATGCCATGCTACATGCCACAGCGTGATGCTGCTGACCCAGCCTGACATGAGAAGCCATAAAAGGACACTTTGACGGGATAATTATTTTCAAAAAGATTTTAAAGTGTAACTACAGAAACTTCAAATTTCAAAAGCTGGGAGCCTATCAAAGATGTTCTCTATATGTTCATACATATCTATAACTTCAAAGAAAGGCTGAGAGGGCTTACATTCCTTCCTGCTTGAATACTGGCCAAAATTGCCTAGTTAACTTAAATTACCTCCTGGGAGTGATCACGGCAGGGTTTTCTGCTTTTATCCACTGAGAGGTTCTTAACCAATTCCTACAAAGCTGGACCCAAGTTTCTCTCCCTGTATGTCCCACAGATGGGTCACGTTGTCACCGAGGGATTCTGAGGGAGCTCCTTGCAGTGCCTGCTTCATCTGGAAGACTGCACATATTGTTGCCAAAATTAACCCCCTCAGCAAAGCCCAGGCCTATGTTAGAAACTGAACAGGCCACAGATCTCCACCTCATCATTATTTATTTAATGATAGAGCAAAAGGCCCTTAAGAAATGTATATGGAAAATATAGTCCTCATGATAAAGACAAAAGTCGATCATATTAAAAGAATATACACTTCTCTCTTCTTCACCCCTTCCTTTTTCCATATTCTCTGTTTTTTCATTTCCTATTGTATTCCTTTAACAAGATAAAATAAGAGAGGAAATAAGGAAGAAAATTTAGGTGAAAAATGGAAATGGTAAAAAATGCTGATTTAGTCTACAGGTTCTCTTGTAAAAACCATAACACTTGAGGGAAACCGATGAGTGCATTTTTTATCAATTTCCCATGAAATGATGATTCTCTTCCAAGCCATTCTGCTTGGGACCACCGCTGTTGTTGCTACTGTAGCAACCCTTTAATGAGTCAAGCTCCTCCAGAAAGTTACTCCTCACATTAAGAACTTCAAAGGTCCTCCAGGTGTTGCTAGCTCTCTCAGCAGTGTGATGGCATCTGAACTGTCTTGCATGCTCCCTTGCACAGGGAGAAGCACTCTCGCTTCCCTGTGAATTCTTGTACTGTGCCATCTCTCCCCTCTCCAGAACTCCTCATACTCTGCATTTCTGAAATAGAGGATTTTTTAGCCAGTTTTCCATCATGCCTTTTCTCTTGACTAACTTGATGTACATTAGTACCATGACGGGGGCGGCACGAATTCCTGGAAAACCTTATCAGTAATTTCTTTTTCTTTTGCTCTCTCTCCTTCCCAGTCTCTCATGCCTGCCCACTCTCCCCCAATTTGCTCAATCCCTTCCTCTCCTACCTTTCAGAGAAGACCAGAGAATTCAAGTGGGAAATTGCACTGAAGGTAGAACTTCTGAAATCTTGGCAGATATGTCAATAACAATGCAGCTTTTCACAAAGCCTTTCATCCTCCCTGCCAAACCAGTCGCAAAAGTCCCAATTTTTTATTAGCTGCGGTTTTAAAAGACGTGCATAATACCTTGACCTTCAGTGCATTCACTTTCTGTGCCCACCTTGTCTAAAAGGATTGCTAGCAGCTCGGGCAGGACTCTGCCGGCAGAGAGATATCCAGTCTCTCCAATTAAACGGATGGGATGTTGTTCACTGCTCTGAGACTTTAAGCATAGAAAATATTCTTGGCTCTGTTTGGTTCAGTTTCTCCTAGTAAGTTACTGCTTTGACACTAAAAAAACCCCATCTCTCACAGTCTGGTAGCTGCCAAGGTCTTCCTGAGTAACACAATGGATAACTGGAATGAAGTTTAAACAATTGCTTTTTTTCCCCTCCTTTTGTCAGTGCTTTGTAACATCTCTAGTCTATTGACATGGCGAGCCTAGTCAATAGCTGAAATTTAAGTGTGAAATAAACCTTTTTCAAGTTTACTTGGAGTAAAAAGCTGAGTTTCTGGATTTACCCTAGAAGTTTCAAAGACTAATTAGTGCTGGTATATCAGCATTGTCTGTGGATGAACCTCGAAGTAACGTGAGAAAAATGCTGTGATGCCCTGTAGGTTACTGAGTAGTGGCTGTATGGCCTTGGACCACTCTCATTTCCAGGGCCATAAAAGGAAGAGTCTCAGCAGAACCAAACTCACCCTGTTCAAATAATCCCTACAGAGCAACACTGATCTGCACCAGATCAGGGGCTATTATAGGGGGCAAAAAAACCTACCAACCAACCAGCCAACTAGCCAGCCAACCAACCCCACCAGGGCCAAAGAGGATCATTATATTTACTTATCAAGCATGGTTTGGTCAGCAGGCAGGTGAAAAGAGTCAGAAAGTAGACCAAAGTTATGCTGCATGTTGGCTATGGTAGCAGGAGTGTTCGTATTTTAAAAATAATGATGCTAGTTCAAAGCTAGTCCAGGTTCATGTCCTCCTTGCTGCCATCAAAAACTTAGAAATGGCTGAACTGATAATATACTTCTGATTGCAGAGAGCAGAGCTTGGCCTTACCTCACACCAGCATTGCTGACACTTGTGTTACTGATTTCTTCTACCCTTTTGTGAGAGCAGATAAAACATGCAATAATTGCAGTCTACAGGTCTGTAATTGGTAGGACTGAAAGGAGAAATTGGAGCAAATTAAATGAAAAGGCTCATTTTTCTCAGACACAAAAAGAAATAATACGTATGTGAGTGCCTGTTTTCCATAAAAAGTCATTTACAGCTCTTTTCAGAAAGGATGTGTGTGAGCAAGACACACATGTATATAATAGCGACAAATGAAACTCCCCTGAGTCAATGGTGCCTCTGCATGGCATTGCAATACAAAGGAAAAATACCTGGAGACACACGCGCTTAGGCCTTGTTTGTAGAAGCCATACCACTTGAAGTCTCATAGGTTTGAGCACCTAACTGTCTCAAACTCCTTCCAAAATCACAGCCTAAATAAGGGAATGGGGTTTTATTCACAGCCCATTTGGCTGAGTGAAACTTTCTGCTCCAGACACCCAGCAGCCCAACCCAGCACAGACCTGTCTCATCTGCCCCTCGGTGGGTGACACGCATTTGCTGTCACATGTGCATGGGCCGGTGACATCGCCACCGTATCAGTTGCCAAGGCGATTACTTCAGCACCCGTCTCTACCTTTATTAAAGGCCAGACCCTTCCATTACCTTGCTGACTTTTCAGAGAGAAAAGGTCTTTCCACACTGCAATGGCAATTCCTTGTATTTCAGCTGATGCCTGCTGAAGCCCAGCTGTTCTGGCCAGATTTGGCTCTGCAGAGGCTGGTTTGCTGCAACAGGCTGCGTGAGCGAGCACACGTCCTTCCCCCCCTCTGCCTTTGTTTGGAGAAAATTCTCCAAAC
This sequence comes from Nipponia nippon, assembly GCF_047370975.1. Taxonomy (NCBI): domain Eukaryota; kingdom Metazoa; phylum Chordata; class Aves; order Pelecaniformes; family Threskiornithidae; genus Nipponia; species Nipponia nippon. Next base: position 29,835,300 of record NW_028262302.1, read on the forward strand.
TGCAAATTCTCTTGCAAACTCCTTTCATGGTGCCTGGCTGGCTGGAGAGCACCATCAGCATGGCTCACAGCTTGGCTCCTGCATCCCTGGACACAATGGGGGACAGAAGGAGCAGGGCACGGTTGCTTCAGTTGCTCGTTGTGTCACCAGGGTTAAGTTTAAGGTTTCCTTAAGGGAGGAGAAAAATGAGGCACAGCAGAAACCAGAGAAAGATCCACCAACTTTCTGCACGATGAGTTTTCTTCTTGCTTCCTTTTCCAGATTTTCAAGCTTTCAGTGTCTGGGTGTCAGTTGGAGGCTGTGCCGGGATCCGGCAGAGTAAACATGCCTACCCAAGCTCCCTGATAAGGACAAATGCCCAGGGGTCTCTGGGATAATGACACTAAAATACCCTGCCATGGATCTTCCGCTTGGTGCTTCCTCATTTCATTATTTGGATCTTTTTTTTCATACTCTTTTGACTTACATATATCTTCTTGGAAACCTTATAATGGATCTCTCCATTCTTTATGAAATCTGATTTCTAACTGTGCTATAGTTAGGGATAATTGCAGTAATTGTAGCAACTGAGTAACAAGGTTTTAGAAATACCTTTAGTATTTTCAGACTTAAAGAAGAAGAAGCTAGGAAGCCACACTAGAAGCTCACAGCTTCTTCCAAGGAGCTCAAATAACAGATCTTTTTAGCATTATTTCTTATTAGCACTTTCACCTGTGTTCCCTTAATTGTTGTGAAGATACAGGGTGCCTGATAGGGACATTGAGAATAGCCTGCCAAGGGTGTGCAAAGTTAATAATGCACAGGGGGGTGTCTCTGTGAGGTGCAAGCTCCCCATGGGGCCAAGCGGTGCAGGTAGATTCAGGTCATCTTTCCTCACTGGGCACACGCAGCAGCTGCAGAGAGCCAGAACATCCTGCTGGTGTGGTGTTGCTCATGTTGCTAACAATTAAGTATATTTACTCATTTCTGGCTGTTGCATTTCTAAGCATTCAGCTGTGCAACCACAAGAAAAGCAGCAAATCGGAGACACGCACAAATCCCTCCTTTTAGATTGTGAATGTGTTGAGTGCTGGATTTTATCAAGGCGAAACAACATGGGCTCTGGGAGTCAGATCAACAGTCCTGAAAGGATCAACAATCCTGTGACACTCAAATGTCTATTGCGTGGACTGAAATCCACCATATGAATCTCAGAGAAGATCAGAGCTAGAAAAATGTCCTATCAAAACCTTCTACAAGGGATGCAGTCAGGAGAGGAATGGACCACGGGACTAAAACAGGCATTTCCATGTATGGACGAGTGTGAAAGAAACCACAAAATTCTTTCACTGAAAAGAACTTGCACAAGGGTTTGTGCAAGGTAACATCCCTGGGAAGAGGAAGAGATAATATACAAATTAAAGAAACACGATAATGCAGTGCTACCTGAAAAAAATATCAAGCCAACATCCAGGAGGCACAAAAATCCCCATCAGAGTTTGCTTTGTTTTCACTAGGCTGCACTCCATAATTTTGCCATGAGAGATTATCTGCAGTTTATTTTAACTGGGAAGTCGGAGCTATTTTTGGCTTTGCAGTTTTAAAGATTCTTGTCACTTGGCTCCAAGCAGGCTTTAAAATGAAGTACCTAGGGATCTTAAGCAAACAAATAACAGGGCCTTTTCTGCCAGTCGTGCTGCCTGCATTACAGACCCTTCACATTTAATATGTCAGTCAGGCATTTAGGACCTGCTTTCCCCGTCAACCACATATACTGCTGGCATAAAAGTCAAGTGTAAGTTGAAGCCAGGATTGTAAGCTATATATTATAGTTATGAAACAGACTCTGCACTCCTCTTGCTAAATGTTTATCAAACATTCTACTTCCTCATAATACAGAATATGGATTTTTCTTCTTAAGCTTTGAGTCATTAATGCCAACGGAAAAACCAGGTGTACCATGTTAATTGTGTGGCAGAGGGATGCAACAGGATTTTCTGTCACTTGGAAGTATCTAATGGTTCAACTCAGAGGGAATCATTGATGTTTCTGTGCTAAATGACTACCCAAAAAAGCAGACACACAAACAGATTCGCATTTGACTGAAAGGATTAATGTCTTCTAGTGTATCTACCTAAAATGAGGTGTCCCACTTAAGCTGGACACTGAGTTTTCCTCCATGGCTATTTCTCTCTTGTATCTTAGATACACTTGCCTTCAGGTATAGTGAGTTGCCTTTAGGAGATGCCCATCTCTCGCCACTGACTGCCGAAGGAGCCTGGGGCTTAAAATAGGTGCTCACCTTTACAATAACACAAACGAACAGAGATAGATTATGGACCTACTCCCGGGCCAGCAGTTGGTTGCTAGAACTAGAAAGGGACAGCTGGTCACTGAGCCCAGGCTCCTGCACCACAGGACTCCATGTCACCCTGAGCTGAGTTTTCAGATAAATTAGCCACTGACTCTGCCCCTTCCTACTCTTCAGTTCACTTATTTTGTGACTGAGCTCAAGTTCCCTTTTGATTCTTTGTTTTCAAATGTCCTTTGCTTGTATTCAAAATATTCCTAACCAAAAGGGAAATTAATCACTTTGGGACGATGGCAAAATTTGAATCAGTAAAAAAAATAATAATCAGGGTACAATTATTTTTTTGACACATTCTTTGCTGTAAGCTTGGGCTTCTGGTTTAAAAACCTGTTTTTGACATTTTTGTTCACATCTGAATAGCTTCAAGTTCTGTAGTTGGGCCTCTGATATGTGAACCAAAGCCCACTGAATTCACTGGGAAGGTTTGCATTGGCATTCATTGGGTCTCCATATGCAGCCATAGGAGTGATACAAGCACACGGGCAGTACATCTTACTGAAACGCCCATCATCACTTTCCTTCTTCAGCTCTCTGGGTGGGAACCACAGAAACGCAACTCTTCCTACTGGCTTAATGTTCCCCATGCCCAGAATACTCTTTCTTTTTTTTTTCTTTCGGTCTGCCAAAATGTGGTAAGTCATAGCTTAGTCATTGTCAAGCCTGCCAGTATCATAGTGGAGCCAAATGATCCTCACGTTGCAAACCTGCCTGTGTGTTTCAGCAGGAAAACCTGCATGGGGCCAGATGCTATCTGTTTGCTGAGATGCCAAAGAAGTCTGAGATGATGTAGGAAACGGTGTGCAGCTGAGAACGCCACTGCAGACCAGGGCAGAGGAGTGAGGAGGCTGGTGGAGTTCATCATGGCTGGGGCTGGGATGCACCACAGAGTCAAGAGTTGTCAAGCTGAGAATGAAATCAAGATAATGGCTTTAAATTGAAAAGGGAAGATTTAGATTAGATATAAGGAAGAAATTCTTCACTCCGAGGGTGGTGAGGCACTGGCACAGGTTGCCCAGAGAAGCTGTGGATGCCCTCTCCGTGGAAGTGTTCAAGGCCAGGCTGGATGGGGCTTTGAGCAGCCTGGCCTGGTGGAAGGTGTCCCTGCCCATGGCAGGGGGGTTGGAACCAGGTGATCTTTTAGGTTCCTTCCCAAACCATTCTATGATTCTATAAATGAAAGAGTGGCTGGAACTGTTTTGAAAGGGAGTTTGGATGGACTAATCTTCAAAGAAGACTTCAGTGTGGGAGGGCAGCTGGAACCAGGATATTTTAAAATTTTCTCTTGTACTTTTGGCTTACTTTTTCTGCTTGGTCTCTTCAGAGTAAAAGACTTTTTTTTGATTTCTAGCCAGGAAGACAATAATTCTGCACTATTTTCAAGATTTTCTTAAAAACCAGGCTCTGCAACAGATCTCCGGCTAAGAGAGCAGCATGATTAAATGTCCTTTCCCCTATCACTGGATGTGGAAGAGCATATGGAGGACAGAGACCACTGCTGATCTCCATGTGAACGCCCGTGGGGGAAGTGTGAGAGTTTGATTATTCGAGATTAAGAAGGAAATTTTACGTTAATTAGTTCAGAAGAGTTTCTAATGTGAACAAGTTAAGATTTGCTAAGAAAAATTATAGTTGATTAAGTAAAATCCAATAAGACGAAATTCAGTGCCAGGAATCTACTAAATTATCAGGACTCTTTTACCTCTGTGTCGTCTTTATTAACCACCTGAAAAGAAAATGGAGTAAACAACTTTTGTTCATTCAGTGGGATGAGGACATTGGCAAGTGGCTTTTCCTGTTTATAATAATTACCTGTTTCATTTAGCGAATTCATTGTGACAGTGTGACAGGGTGTTGGTGGCAATAGGTGGTGTCAGCATTCCTGGTTTTGCCAGAGGACACTTTTCTTGTACATAGTAGTTACATGATGGCTCGCTAATTGTTTACTGGCTTTGATCCTTTCTAAAGGCTTATTTCAGTAAATACAGCAGGTTTTTACCTGCTGGCTCCTTTCACAGGTTGTTAGCAGAGGTCCTATGGGATGGTGGGGAGGAAGGAGCAGAGCAGAGGCATCCAGGAGCACTGCTTGTTTTCTGTGGCTGATGGTACCAAGTACAGCAGGCAGGATTGGACCAAAGAAAAACCCATGAGTGATTTCTCAAACAGGCACTCATCTTGCCACAGAGATTTTAGGTGACCCTTGAATCCTCTTGGCCAGTTGAAAGTCGTAAGTAATTTAGAGCGGGTTGGATGGGGCTGTAACAAAGATGCAGTATGGAGATATCAACATATCATTCTTCACCAGTCACAGGCAGGAGAAGCAGTGTGCAAGCTGGTGCAATGTCTCTTAGCCCCATTTCTTCTGTAGCCTGGACTGGTGTGGAACCCCCCAGCCCAAAGCTCTGCCACTCTTTAAAACTCACCAAAACCATAGCTGCGATGATTCCCACTTAGTTTACGGTTTTAGCAGATGAGCAGGGAGGGCACCAGAGTTTCCTCAATGCTGCTGCTCTCCTTTCATGCAGTCCAATTTCTTTCTCACGTTGGCCTGAGTCTAGCTTGGCATGTCAGCCCTTCTACAGTTGAACACATAAAAGCAGCCTTCAGCGTTAGGATTTTCCTCAAATAGCCGTACGCCACACTGGCATGACGGCAAGGTGGGTTAAAGTCAAGTCTCCCCTGATTCAGCTCAGAGTAAGCATGAGGAGGATCCATCTTGTAACTGATATGTAGATCCTCCTACAATTTTGCTCTCAGGTAGGATAAGAAAACTTTAACATGATGGATGTCTCAATGTTTTTCCATGGTGGCACTTCTCAAAGGTGGTGATTTGCAAGACACTGCCTTCCCATGAGGGCGGACATCTGTTCAGGGAGCTAAACCAGTGAGGAGACACAGCTGGCCTCATCTCCACAGCCACCCAACGATGTAGTTAAAGTGCCATAGCAAGTATATTTACAAACCACATCTGTTTAAAACGGATAATGTGGCTAGGCTCCATCACCCGGGAAATTCAGAACACAGCTGTATTTTAGAAGTATTTCTCAAAGAATTATAGATGAGGTATTTACTATGATTTAAAAACAGAAGCTTCATTTAAAAAAGAAAATACAATTCCATTATTCTCCAGCTGTGCTCAGGATTTTTCCCCCGAGCCTTCCAGCACTAGGGGTTTTACTTGCAAGAAGAGTTGTCTGACTTTGCTCCCTTTGCCAAGTTAACTTTGCTCTAGTCCTACTTAGCTTAATGTTTTTGCTGCTCTTTTTATAGCCTCGATTTATTTACACATTCTCAAACATCCCTTTCTTAAGGCCTCCAGACCAAACAGCTCTGTGCTCTGATTGTTCATGTTGCTTGTGTTGTTGCAGATAAGTGCACTAGCAAATTGCCGATAAATTCCAAATTACAGATTGTTTCTGTTTTCTTTTTTGAATTTCTGCACTACAGAGAGCAGCTGGATATGAATTTTTGTTTCTGAGGTTTTCCTAGCATGAAGCACAAGTCAGAATCCATCCACGCTAGAGAATAAAATTGCTTGTTTTGCCTCGAGTGGAAATCAAAAGCAGTATTTGTTAAATCTCAGAGATATTTATATGGACTAACTTCAAAGCTCTGGATACGCAGACCAATTAGACAGAAAACTATATGTGTGTTATATGATCACTGCTCTACTATAATCTTAAATAAAAAATAATCTCATTTATGTTTGCTAAACAAAAACAGAACAGAAAAGACTTCCAATAAGCACCTCTTTCATCTTCACTATAGGAAACTTCCAGGTAGCAAAGCACAATGAGATTCACTGCAGTGCCTCATTAGTACCGAGCTTACAAATACAAAAGGGTTTGATGAGAAAGAGTAGATAAAAACCATTGCCATTTCACTTTTAAAGTTGCTGTGTGCTTCCTGGTTTCTGATGAGTGCTGGGAGTCTGCTGACAATCTAGCCTGATAAAGGAATTGGATTTTGCCAGAGGTTTTAATAATCCTAATTCAATATTTTTTCCAATGCAAAATGAGTTTCTGATGATCTCTTTAACTACTTAATGATCTTGTTTGTTCAGTCTTGCTTAAGACCATATTAGTTTCATTTTAATTCAATAACCAACATGAACTGATATATGACATATAATGATAAATTACTCCTAGGCCATGGAATTGATTTCTGATAGATTATCCTGTGCATCGCACAAGCGTTTTCCTGGCCTTGGCCTAAGCTGTGTGGGTGGGAAGGCGATGGAGTATGCGCAATGCACACCGGGGCTCACTGCATGGGCAGCAATAACAGAAACCAGCTGTGAGCTTTTCAGGGACAATGTGTTTCTGCTATGACAGTACCAAAAAGCAAAGGGAATCCCCCCCCCCCCCCTTTTTTTAAATTGCTAAAAAAAATTAACTTGGAGGCCTTTGTGATCACTGTGTTATATTTAACTCTTTCTTTGAGCTCCTTTATCCTCAACCAAATCATGTTATGCTGCAGTGGAGGAGTTCAGGGAGGACAGTCATGCTGGTTGACAAGTGGGGTTTATCTTTCAAGGACTTTTTTTCCCCACAACTTTGTGATTTCTTACCTTTTTTAACAGGGGCAAGAGGAGAAGAGACATTCTTATGAAAATGGACACTGGGAAGTGGCTGCTTTCCAAAGCCTCTTGTCTTCTCAAACTAACTTAGCCACCTTTTTTAAAAAAGAGCAGATTTCTTTTTTGATTGACTGATTTTTAATGTTTTTTTTCCTTTACAAAAAAAGAATACCGTTTCTTACCTAAATGGAAATGGCGGGTAATCTTCATTTGCATCAGATTATCATTCTTCTGTCAAGACATATGGGAAGCAAGAAAAATAAGAATTGAAATAATCGTACAACTATACACACTAACTTTTTTGTGCTGTGCTTTTGGTTAGTTCAGAATTTTGCGTGAAGACCCACTTAGAGATAAGAAAAAGCCCGAATCCCTTGAGACTTCAAGTGAGTATGTAAGAGCAGGCGATGTAGGTAAGTTGTCAGTGCTTCTCTGTTGTCAAATACTCTGAAAGCAAAAAGAGAAATCAGACATTTGAAATCATAGTTCCTTTTGCTGCTTCTCAGCTGCGGTGAGGAGAATTTTAATGCACCATTTCGGAAATCCAGAATCCCATAAGGAAGGAAAAGAAAAGATGAAGTTGCTGTTGTATGTACAGATGAAGTGAAAGCAATATTTTGTCCTTCTTTGATGATTTACGTGCATGTAAATCACAATTTCACTTTTCACACTATATTGCCAGAAATCACAGTTATGTCACCTCCCCAACTAGAAACAATAATCAAAGACAAATGTGTTTTAATGTTTTTTTCCCTTATGTTTCCTTGAAACATATGGCACATGAATCATAATCAGGTACCTATTGCTGTTGGAAGTAGTTATAATTTGTGTACACAGTATGCAGTCACCACTACAAATATTTATCTGAAAACATGAAACCAAAATAGTGCATGGAAAGCATTTAACTAAAACTGCAAGACGTGCGGTTATTCAGTGGTAAACTTAGGAAAACAACAGATTTTCCCATTTGTTTGGCTGTTTCACTTTTCAGTATTTTGAGTGTACTAGATTGATTGAAAACTTTTTAAATAATTGAATTAAAATTCCTCTTTAAAATAATTCCAAATTTTATATTTAATTATCTGGTTTATCTGAATCCAGACTAATGCTTCCTTCTGATTGAGAGCAAATTTTAATGCTTTTATCACACAAATGGAAAGACAATTTCAAAACAAAAACACTAGAAAAGCAGAAAAACAGAAACATTGCATTTAGTCTGTCAAAACAAAATCTCTCTTTCACAGTGCAGACCTGTTTTCAGACTTCATCTGGCATGAGAAATTTGACAAAAGTTACAAAATGACAAAATAACATTGCTATCTACAGGTATCGCTGATAAATATTTAATTTTAAAAATTCCAGCATTAATTATAATTTCCTGGTGAAATTATATTTCATGAATAGTTTTGCTCACAAGTGTGTCCCTTTCTCAGCAGTACTAGACGCAAAACTTGTGAGCTTGCCAGGATGGTATTTGTCCCGCAAATGCTTGATGTGAGCTCCTCGCACTGTACTTGCCTGCACACGATTTTTGAATTTCGCATTCCAGTTGTACGGCTGCTCACTGAAGGTGCGTGGCTGCACATCTCACATGCAAAGTGATTTCACACAGGCTTTGTATTTTTATAAAGTAACTTCTGAGAGGACATTCATCCCATCCTGGGGGACGTGCCCATCCCTCTCCACTGACAGAGGGCGCAGAGGGGACGATGAACATCTTGGGGAAGTGCTAACTTTGAGATTGCGAAATTAGGTGAGATGAGTCATATTGTGATTTCAAGTGTGAATTCACATGGTCCTATGGGTGGAAATCTATAGAATCATAGAATCATTTAGTTTGGAAAAGACCTTGAAGATCATCAAGTCCAACCGTTAACCCAGCAGTGTCAAGTCCACCACTAAACCATGTCCCTAAGCACTTGTTTCCATTGAATTGCTTATAAATTTATTTGATTTTCCTCAGTGCATAATTGGATGGGGTTTTTCCCTGTGACACCAGTCAGACTAAAGCACACTTGTCCTCACATGCTGTTAAACTCAGTTTGAAGTCTTGGCCAGGACTGTAATCTAATACATGCAAGGGAGTTTTGCATCTGAATCCATAGGACAAAGGACATTACACTCAAGTTTTCTGTCAGATTTATCCCACTGGATTTTCAGTTCCTGCTCCTTAAATCCAAATCCCCATTAAAAAACAAAACAAAACAAAACAAACAGTAAAAGTGGTTTGTTTTGGTTTGGTTTTTTTTTTTAATCTAAGACATGGCTGAAACCTCATGTGCTCAGAAGCAGAAACAACAGAAGTGGTACCAACAGCTTATGATGTCTGATACCTCTCAACTTTGGCCTAAAGAAAGCAGAGTCGGGGAGCTATAATCAGCTCTTCACCAGCTCTCAGGCTCTTCAAAGGAGAGTCTTTTCCTGAAGAAACTCTTCCTTAAAGTTTTTGCTTTCACGTTGAAAGAGCAGGCCTAGAAACCCTTTGCTTTTATGCTCTGGGGCACGTTTTTCATGAGATTTGGCTCTCCCCATGCTGGCTAAAGACACGCATTTCATAACAAATGAAGAAGTCGCAGGGAACACTGCCTGCGTTCCTTTTTTCTTAAAACTTTCCCTTATTGAGAAAGCAAATAGAAAGCATAAAGGCTATTTCCCTTGAGTGGACTGCAATCATTGTTACAAGCTGCGGCTTTGTGTGAGCCCTGGTAAATAGGCATGGGTAGCTATTGCTTGCAGGATTGTGGTTTTAATCATTCACTGTGCAACAGATGTAGATACATTTGTCTGGAAAGAGAATTTTCACAGAAAATCAGCAACCTGCTTTGTGCCTCTGGGATATCTAAATATAAACATAGTAGCATAGGCTTCACTTAATTTTCTCCGTGCGTGCATGTGCTTAAAGTGTGCTCATTATAGAAACTGATTACAGAAATAAAGGTCAACATGACCCTCTGGCTTGGAAGAGCGAAGTCACCAGAAAAAGCAAAACACATTCCCATGGTCGGGGCAGGGGAAAAGACATGTGGCAGGGGTGAATTGACATATATTTCTCATGGGAATTTGGAGTTATTTTCTGCTTTTTTACATTGTCTGGAAGTCAGAATAGCATCTCTCTCCTGCCCTCAGCTCTGTCCTCACTCCCGTTCCTCTGGGAAGGAGTTGCAGGTGCTCCAGACTGGAGAGCAAGTGTTGTTGAAGCAGAAGGGCTTTTCTAAGCCTTACATCCTCTACTATCAGGCAAAGAGGAGAGCTTGTAGAGGTGATGCACCCAGCAAACAAGTAATTATCCTCAACTCCACCACTACCAGCCCAATCCTGCTTTATTCCACCTATACAATCTGTTTTTTTTAACTTCTTTCTTAGTCAGAATAAATCTTGGACCTTTTCCATTTTCCTATCCTACAGCACTGCAGAAATGCTGGAGGCCACAGGGACCAGGTCCAAGGCCTGTTTAGTACCAATTCAAAAACTGCCAGAGGGCTTTAGATCAGAAATCCCGTTTCCAAGGATTATCTCATTTGGTAGCCAGGCCATCTAGATGAAATCACCCTAGATACTGCCTGGCTGCTCTAACATTTGACCAACTCTGGACTCCTTCACATGCTAAGGAGTAGGTCAGAATTTGCATCAAAATCCCATTTTAAGGTCAGCAAATACACAGAACAATTTAAATGACTTAGATTCATGCAACAGGGCCAGAATCCATGGAAGATTTATGAGCATCATGTATCTTTGTATAGAGGCCAACCCTCCCACATTATCCCAAAATCAAAGTCAGAGCATAACCTTTTAGAGTGTTTAATTTGGGCCCCAATGATATAATGGTCAGTGTCACGTTGACGATCAGTGTGGGGTTTATTGCAATTGTTTTAATTAAGAAGTGCTTAAAAAAAGAGTGGAAAATTCCTCCAATTGCTGGGTTTCACCAGATAAGGCTACATATCACATGATTTTCTTTGCTGCTCTCTACTTTCTCTTCTTCCCATTTTCTTCCTCTTCTATTACCGCTATAAAGTGTTATTAGAATTGGCTTCTCTTTGCAGTTCTGCTCTGCCAGAATTGTGGAGACAAAAATGACCTTACACTTTCTCTGAAAAGAAGAGGAACATGAGATTAATGCTGCTTTCCTGTGCTCAGTTTATGGACACAGCATCAGAATCTTACTATATCTTACTTATCTTCTGGGGTTGCTTAGTCTGGAGAAGAGGAGGCTGAGGGGAGACCTTATTGCTCTCTACAACTACCTGAAAGGAGGTTGTAGCGAGGTGGAAGTTGGTCTCTTCTCCCAAGTAACAAGTGATAGGACGAGAGGAAATGGCCTCAAGCTGCGCCAGGGGAGGTTTAGGTTGGATATTAGGAAAAACTTCTTCACCGAAAGGGTGGTCAGACATTGGAACAGGCTGCCCAGGGAAGTTGTTGAGTCTCCATCCCTGGAGGTATTTAAAGGATGGATAGACATGGTGGTCAAGGACATGGTTTAGTGGTGGGCTTGGCAGTGCTGGTTAACGGTTGGACTCAATGATCTTAAGGGTCTTTTCCAACCTTAACGATTCTATGATTCTATATCAAAGATTATTAAAAACTATGTGTAATGCTGAAAAGTTTTGTAAAATACCTTGTATAGCATAATGAAAGGCTCAAAATCTCTTACTTTTCAGATGCTGGATTTAATTTTGTTTTCAGAAATATTCTATTTCCTCTTCTCTGATAACTTAATGAGTGTTGGGCCAGACTTTGAAACCAAAGATTTATCCCAGTGCGAGACCAGCAGAAGTAAGGGTAAGATGCACACCTGAATATTCACTACACCAGTGCAAGTCTGCTCTGCTCTGAATTCACATCTAATTTATGCTGGTGTAGGAATAAAGATACCACTGTATTTTAGAAAACATACAGGTGAATCTCTAGCTGCTGTGGACTGATGCAGCTACATGATGCAGACCAAGTGAAGGTGATTTAGTTGCATGGTCCTCTAAAGTGTATCTTGAACATGCCAAATGATGGTGGTCTCAAATCTTTACTTCTATTTGTATTCATATCAGAAACCAGAGCAACTGTCTCATCATTCCCAAATATTTGTTTCCATGACATGCCTTAGAAATTATATAGATGGAAATGAGGTGCTTATTTCCATTTGTACAGGCACAAACATTGGTAAGATGAGGGACATCATAATACGTAAGGATTGAGTGATCTCTTGTAGAGGTACTTCAGCTATATACCAGTGAAGCCCAGAACAGAATAGCTGGTCTGAAATAGCAAGCCTTCATTGCACAGAGGGTATGAATGCCACAACCGCCTGGTGTGGTAAGTTGCGTATCACTTGTATGGTTTACAGACTAGGTCAAGATGATATAGCCATTGTGGTTCAGCCGCATTGAGCGGTATATGTGATAGTATAAAATGTAATGGTGTAGCCCACAGTACATTCAGTCACCTAGGGATTCCCAGCTAAAACAGGAAGGCACCATGAAGACCAGAGTTGACTAGAGAAGCCTTCAGCACATGCAAGACTGAGCTGCTGTACTTCTTATTCCACATTAGAGACTCCTGGCAAGCCTTCTTTAGGAAGAGTCTTGAACATCTAGATCTATCTGCATTTGTTTTGACATCCACACCACAATTATTTTGGCAGCTGATGCAGGTGGGAGATGCTGAATCCTATGTCAGAGTCAGGAAGGGATCTATCAGGATACAAATGACTTTTGCTACTGTCTTCCCATTATAGCAGGAGATTAGAGAGAGGAAAGGTGTTTTGTTCCCTTCCCTTTATCTTGAGCAGTCTGGGTACTCTACTCCCAGATCAATCCAGAGGAGCTGCTTCATGTCAGACTTTTGCAGTTGCCCCACAAAGGGTGTGCAGAGTAAGACAGAGGGGAAAAAAACCCAAGTCTACCGAAAGACATCATACCACTTCGATTTGCATGTGCAATGGTAAGTCTTCAAAAAGGTTATCTGGTCTCTCTATAACAGATGGAGAGAGATCCGTTCCCTCCAAAGGTGCAGACCATGCCCTGGGGGTCCCTCTCTGCCCACTGGCCACTGAGAAGCATAGATGGCTGCTTGGACAACACAGTTTAACAGAGTGCCAGTCAGCTGTATCAACCCACATTGCACGTCCCTTCTCCTCACTGGCGGGTGAAAATCCATACGCAGCTGTCATTCCTGTTCATAGTATTTGTGGAGAATCGTCAGCTGCCCTGTGAGGATGATTTTCCACCTGCCTTGTTGATCTCATGCAGAACAAACCAAGTATAATCAGGGCCTAGAATTCGATAAAAAAAATATAGTGACACTCTGCAAGATCCACTGACTCGGCATTCTGCAGATACGACCTTTGGAAAGTTAATGCAAGGCTGCTTTAGATTGGAAGGTCAGCCTGGAGATTAAGCAAAACCAACTTGTGCATGAAAGACTTGGCAGTGTAAAAAGATACTCTCCCTATCAGTCAAAAGACTCAGCTGCAGACTTTGAAATTGGATACATATACAAATGCTGTTGACAATGTGACAGAGAAGTCTGAAAAACATGGTTTCGCCTCTGTGATCTTGAAAGATACTGAGCTCAAAATGCTGCAGAGCTGATGCCTCTGCCATCATCCACCTGCTGTGGTCAAGAACCCACAGTTCTGAAATTTTAATAATTGAGCATTTACCTGTCTCAGACACAGAAACTGAAACTACGCCTAGATTTAGTGGCGTAAATAGCACAGTACAGTAAACTATCCTCAAAATGTGATGAGTGCTTTCACCAAGGGATTTGGTTATGCAAAACTGCCACAGAGCTGCCTTATTTTCCTGTCAGGATAGTATGCACAGCCTGATCTGCAGTAACTCTGCTGCTGCGAGCTCATGAAGGAGGGCTAAGCTAGCCCATCTACCTTGCATTTACTGCAAGCTAACGGGATGCATGTAGAAAATTATCACAGCTCAGCTGATGCATGGTGAATTTTTACCCACAGGTCACTTTGCAAACATGAAGAGGCATGGCTTGTCTACCGGAAAAGAAAAGAAGGGAAAACAGCCACAAGAATTTGTGCTGGTCAGTCGAGTAGTCTGAAGGCTGTATAATTACTGTGCAACTCAGTATGGTTATCAGTCATTCACCGAGGTCTGCTGAAGGGTGGTGGCTGATCACACCCAAGGTCTTTGCTGGCCTCAGTGGCACAGCAGGACACAGTCCACCTTCCTCAAGGTAAAAGGAACACATTTGGTGTCCCATGTGGGCCGCTGAAGACCACATAGGCGGCTAATTAATGGCACTCAGCTGCTGGAAGGCAATGAGCTAAGGAGCCCCAACCCAAGACCATTCAGGCTTTCTCCCCTCCCATTCATCTCCCCTGTCATCTGCTTCTGGATGTGCTAGTTTTCATAGCAGGTTTACTGCCCTGTGATCACACCAGCTTTTGCTCTTTAGTTGCACTTCACTATATAATAACTCCTTGCTGTCACGTTGGTTGTCTTCAGGCATTTCCAACCCACCACAGCACAAAGCTGAAGCTGCACAGAGTGTGGGGAAGGGAGGAAGAGATGCTTTAGGGACCCGCACAGCCCACAGCAGAGATACAGAAGATCTGTTGATTCTTGCTGTCGAAGAATCAAACCTTTGTAATTTAAAATTAAACATGAAGGTAGTTCTCAGTGCCAAAGGCACTTCTGATGAGATTTGGAATGGATTTATTTACAAATGGGATAACTAATTTTCATTTATAAATGATGACTTCTCTTGATACATTTTGAATTGGACACGGATGTGTCCAATGCTTTTAAGATATTTTGGCAGCTATTGGCCATTGGTCAGTCAATTCAGTGCTGACCCAGCTCTTTCTGAGAATGGTGTCAGCAGTTCCTCATCCTGCTGAGGTCCTGGAGCACTTGCTGCACCATGCCTGCGAGCCTTGCTGCCGAGGGGGCAGGGAAATCACAGGAACACACAATGAATTCAAACCTGCTAGAGAAGCCCCTGTGGTGACGTCTGGATCCCCTCTGCCTCACAGTCCTGTAGGACCTGGTCAGTGTTTTGGCTGCTTATGGAAGCCAGCAGAAATTCAGTACCAACAAATGCATCTAAAGAATCTGAATGCAAGACCACAGTTTCAGATATTTTTTTATGCAAGAAACAACAATTACCATAATCTTGTCTGGCATCTTGCATGACTTGGGCAACTTTTCCTAGTGATTCTTTTAACTTATTAAACCCAAGCTAGAACAGATCATGTAGAAGGACAAACATTCTCATTTTAGAGTTATGTAGTTGCACTTCTTTCACCACATTTATCTTGTGCAAGTTAGACAACCAACATTAAAGCGATCTTTCAGATGAGTGGAAAAAGATGGGTGCCTTTCTTAGTAAGATGAGCTGAACTCTGGTAGATGTCATCTCCAGCCATTAACTGTAAATGGAGACTGAACAACTAATGTAGACTTAATCTCAGTCTTTCAGAGGACTGAAGATACATTCATAGACAGAGATTTCTTTTACATGGCCCTGACTATCTTTGTTAAGATGGTAGAACATTCCTGTTTGGATATTTTCTTGCTTCACACATTTTCAGCTCCCAGATGGGACAATTTCAATCCAGCAATCCATTTAATTTTGCCCATCACAAAGCTATGAGTTTTTGCACAACTACAGTCCTGCACCAATCTCTGCTCGGGTGTCCCAGGCTCCAGATCAAAGCCAAAGAGAACATTTTGGAAAATCCATTCATTTTTTTCCTCTTTGTTTAAAGCTGATCATTTTTTTGAAAACTTTTTATTCAGATTTATATTCCATGCTTATGCATTAATTAATGAAACTAATTTTCTCTGGATTAAAAAAAAAAAAAAGAGAGTCTGGACTAGTCGAGTAAATGTGTTCTACTTAAGGAAGGTCCTTGCTTACTGGCACTAGTCAGGACTTAAACCAACGATCAATGGGTGAAAAGGCATTTTTTCCCCTTAAAGAAATAGTTCCATTTTACTGAAAAATAGCCTGACTTGTAACAAAAATTGTAGTCTGAAGAAATTTAACTCCACAATAAGTTAAATTATGGAAGTGAGAAATGTATAGTTTGGAAACCAGTAATAGAACAATAATGAAGGTGAATATATTCCAAGTTAATAGGAAAACCACAAAACTCATTTTCTCCCATAAATTATATACAAATATTTATTTATAAACATATACACAGGGTTGTGTGTTTATTTATGCCTCCTAAATGATGGAAACTAAACTACACAAATGGGATTTCTGAGAAAACTAGTAACTTTTCACTTAATACATCAATACTGACTTTTTTGAGCAGCTGTGAATCTTTTCTAGCACTGTATTTCACACTTTTTACTAGTAAACGGAATTTTTTGTGGCAGCAAACATTGCATTTTCACCATTTTCTTATAAGAATGCTTCCCTTTTCACTCCCAGAGAGCGTAACTCTCTGTTTTGATGCTCCCCTTTGCATTTTTGTCAAAAATTGAAAGCCACTTTCATCAACGGGCTGCGATTTTTCTCCCAGGCTTTCACTGCTAGTGTGCAAGCTCGATAAAAAGGGTTTGCAGCTTGCTAAGGAAAACAAACCGCCAGTTCCTTTTAACAGAAATGAAAGTGTCTGAGCAATGTGAAGCTGCTGCTTCCACTCTTTAGTTTTGCTTGAAAAGAAAATGTAAAAGCTCTTTGTACTGCACATTGTTAAAAATCCAGTCTGCTTCATGTTTTAAGAAATACCGAATTGTTTAGACTGAAGAGAGAGAAAACACAGGTTTAAAGGCTGAAATACTTATATTAGCACGTAATCTTGTAGAATTGTTACAGCCTCTGGTGTGCTTTTCTCTTTGCCATTCTGCTGTAAGGAAAGTCTGATTTGATTTAGGTAAAGGGGCACCTAATGGGATATATCTAATATGAACACTGGAGAATTTTTAGAAATTAGTTCCGTGAAACCAAGGAGTGGTTACATATTTAATAAAGTATGATCTGCAGATCATGAAGAAACATAGTGCATCTTTTTGAAAAAAACAAAACAAAACAAAACAAACAAACCTCTTGTTTTAGGAAACTGCCGATTCCTGAATTATTACAGTTCAATCCATGGGTGATATTGCTGGAATTAGCATCCTCTCTAGGGCAAGACCACACTCCTACTGTGAATGGGCTCATCCCATATGTTGCAGTGAAGAACAAGCCTCCTTCCCACACTCAAAGGCTGGAGTGCAGCAAAGTAAGCAAAGAACTGGTCTGTGATGGAGATGAGAGGAAGTCCCTTGTCTTAACGGTGGGGAGAAAAGAGATAAAGAGATGTTCGAGGACAGGGACAAGGATTTCACTTTGGGGCATCTCAGTACACACAGAGGGAACCACCTCTGATCCGAGAAACTTCCCACCATTTGCCAAAATACATGGAAAGCTGCCTGCCCCAAGAAGACTCAGTTCTGTGATGCCCAAGGGTTGTCTACTCCTTGACCACAGGGAACAAGGAAACGTTTGTGTCTCCTGTCGCAAGCAGGAGATTTGGGCCAGCAGAAAGAGAGAGGGGGAGAGAGAGAAGCAGAGAAAACAGAGAGAGAAAGTGGGAGACAGAGCGAGAGAGAAACACAGAGAGAAGGGGGGAAACTCCTTCCAAAAATATTCATCTTTGTCTAAACCTTGCTCATTTTTGCAGCCCAGCTCATCCTGCCAGCCCAGGGTAAAGTTTGAGAGACTTGGAAGAAAGAGGAAAAGAAAGGAACAGGGTTAATATTACTTTTAATGTGTTACTTCCTTAGCCAAAGACTCTCAGCTATGCACAGGTGAGAACTTGGAAAAAAAAAAAAAAGAGACAATCTGAGCATTTGAAACTAGTAATTTAAATGAACAAATCCTGGTAATTTAAGATGATGATTTGGTCAAACACATTTGAAAGGTAACATGCATTGGTCACGTAACATTTAACTGAGAGGAATTTCTGTGATGAATTTAAGTTTCTAGGTAATTTTCAGAAAAGTCTGAGGTTTTAAGGGTCGCTCTGAGGATAGACACCACAGCTAGATTTCATTCCAGTTGCAATGCAATCTGCTGCATTTCAACATGATTTGGGGCAGGGTAACAGCAACAGCATATGAAGAGATGGAGCACCCTCAGCATAGGCATCCTTTTATCCACCCCCTTTTTTCCTCAGCCTGATTTTTATAACAGCTGGCTCCACAGCAATGATCCTTACCATGACTGCCTTGAAGATCCAGGCTAAAGTAATAATAAATCTCTCATCTGTCCTGCAGTAGTCCATAGCTGTAACTCCAACACCCAAGTAGAGCATGAGTCTATCTGTGTCCAGCAGCAAAAGCAGGCATATCTGGAGCTTTAAAGGAAAACCAACAAAAAGGGCACAGACCAATATCTAGCTGAATGCAAACAAACAAAACTCAACTAAACTGGGTTTGGTCAAGAAGAGAAGTAGCAAAACAGGCCTGGTGAGGACAAACAAGAAGCACCTGTAAGCACCAGTAAGGATAAACAAGAAGCACCTCCTGGTGCTGTTGTCATTGAGACCAATGACAAAAACCTCTCAGATTTTGGAGGAAGTTTTCCCTCCTACAAAAAGCTCCAACCTGAGGAGGAGGATGAGCATGCTCAGTAAGAGAGCTTCAAATGCAACATGAGTTCTGTGCCTTGTAGGAAGGATGAAGACAATTGCAGCAAAATTACAACTGTTAGAAAAGTGTTTCAAGCTGTCCTACAAATTATTTCCTGCTGTCTCAGCTCTCCAAGATTCTGAAAGTAGAATAATTTCAGTACAAATATACTGTATACAATCTTTAAAACCACTTCAGATGAACTCAGAAGGACTTGGAGAAAATATTATTTATCATCCTATAGTGATATAATGAGGTAAATTGCTGATGTCATCAATTCTTTTTTCTTTTAGCTACAAACAGTAGGGTTCTCAAATGCACAGCTTCAGTCAAATGAAATTTAATATAGGCACCATGACACTATTTTAAGTTTATTTGATTCATTTCTTGCCAGATTCCATTTGCTGACACTTGTTTTTTTCTGCAGGAGAATCATATTAAGGAGGTAGCTAAGGAAGCGGAATTTGGAGATAGTGATCTTTAAAATAATTGATGTAGGGAAGCTAAGCCTGAATATAGTAAGTCAACTGCCTGCTCAGTTTAACAACTTTGTGCTAAAGCTGGCTCAAATCAGAATCGCTCCTAGGTCAGGGAAGCTTGTCAGGAAGGTCCATTGTCCCTGAACGGAAAGGACGATAACAACGTAAGGCTAGAAGGGTCCCTTGGGTAATCAAGTTACTCCGAACTTTAACATCACAGTCTCCTGGATTATAAAGTTACTGAGCTGTATCACAGACCAGAAGTCTAGCACAGAGTGCCTGGTTTGCAGACCATGCGTGTAGGAGGATGCTTGCCACTGAATTCTGGCAGTGCTGGATCAGGCCCTGAATAGTTTCTGTGTGCAGATTTATTTCTAAGGCTTATCTGGGAGCTGAGATTTTTCATCAAGGATCATCAGTGTACAGAAATTGTTGAGGCTTCCTTTTGTGGTAGAGGATGCTGTACCTGTATTCGACTTATTTTCCTCATTTGCAACACTTCTTCAGGAGACAATCACTGCTTCCACTCAAATCAGCAGCTCCCTAGACTTCTTTGTATAAATCCAACAGCCGGGTGAGGGACTAATCCTGAAACTTCGCTGTACGAGCAGGCCAACCTAATAACACCCAGTAAGAGCTGGGATGAAGGCCCATGTTGCATATATAAGAATAACAGTGCTCCTTTCCTCCACAGACTGGAACATGATTTAACCCATCTAATTAGGGCTCTTTTGCACTCATAAAGATAAAAGTCAGCTTTCATTTCTCTGTATTATTTCTTCAGTTTACTTAGTAATTAAAGTCAACGCACAGCTCAGATCACCTGAGCTCCCTGTCACCTTGAAATCTCTGTGCTTCTGCAGCACTGAAAGAGCAGCAGAGAAATCAAAAGGTACAGACTCGAGTGATTTGCTGTAAATGCCAACCCCTCCAGCTGACTTGTTGATGTATATGTTGGATACAGCCGCGTGGTGGGTGTGCTGAACTGACTGTTCCAGAATATATTAGAATTGTTAATCATTGTATTTATCAGATCTTACCCCAGATGCATTTGGAGTTCATCAGTACAATCTGAAATATTCTGCTCTTGAAGACGTCTAGCTACAGAGCAGTTTAGCAATATATAAGAAAAAATAGAAGAGGAAGGTTATGCTTAAGAGGCAGTGGAAACTAACTCTGGCAGGCTCCCTAGGTATGGAAGAGGAAAGAAAATCCCTACAACTACAGAAAAGGCAACATTTCTGGAATTAATTTGATTAAAAGACAGTTATCAGGCATCATCAGCATCTGAGAAAGAAATAAAAAAGCAAAAGCAACACAGATCAGACCAGGTAGAGCCAAGAGCAGGGCAGGAGCAGTGGGAAAACAAGTCATCAATCAGCAAATAATTTAGAGTTCCCTCTTCCCTTGACTCTTCACGTGAAGAGTTATCACACCATGTGGGACCCATCTTTCAGAGAGAGGCCTCTAATCAAAGAGTGGTAATTAAAGCCAGCACAGCAAGAAGATCTCAGACCAAGTAGAGAATGTCCTCCTCACACAACTCCCAATGCTAGGCTTCACCATGGATTTTATACGCAATTGATGACGCTTGACTGGTCCACCTTAGGCCATCCTTTTAGGAGAAGTGAGCCTGGTGTTTGGGTCAATGTGACTTTAGTTGCCTTGTGATGGACTGGGTATTTGGAGAAGGGTGGATTTCCCCTGCTTGGGTCACCAGCCGTTGCTCACCTGCGATGACTCAGGGTAGGCAATAGCTTGTTTTAAAGAGCTGTGTTGGGGTACTTTGGGAACTCCCAATGGTTGGTATGGGACTGGGCAGGGAGATGAGTTGTGAAGGGTTAAGTGGGAGATATAATACCTGCTAGGACAGAAGCCTTTTAGCCTGAAATTGTCAAACTCGATGAACATTCTCATAGTTCTTCAATTTTCATCTCCTAGAGCATCATCTTCCTCCTCACGCTTTCTTTTTTCATCTCCTTTGCTATCATTACTTTGACTGATGTAGTCTGGATAACTGCCTGCCCAGGCTAAATTCAAAGCAAATTGGAGTGTCCCGCTTGCTGGATATAATTGCTGCATGTGTGTAGTCACTTTGTGGGATTAAAGGAAAATAAAAAAACAGGCATGCCCATTTCAGGCAACAAACCTCAGAAAGCTTCATACCTGCTGGATCTTCAAGTCTTTTTGCTTGTTAAGAGCCCAGTGTCAGTCTGGAAACAGATTCAGTGTTATGCTAAGACTGAGGTACAGAAAATATGGCAAGGAGCATGCTGAGCTAACATTTACCAACTGGAGGTCAAGAGGAGATGACAGAAATGAAGCTTAAGACCACTGAAGGACTCTTCTGGACATGGTGGGAGTGAAGTACTTGCTGGTTGGCGGCATGCTGCATTGCGGTGAGTGTAGCATTGCCAAAGTCCCATCTCTCTTTCCTTATCCTTCTTGGCAATACCATACCAGAAACCTCGTAATGTGGGGAAAACCCACTGCTCCTTTTGTATCATCTCTTCTCTAGGCAAGAGAAGGTCTGTGCAGTCCTGCTCTGAATCTAGCTGGGATTTAGCATAAGTTGAGAGCTATTTGGTGGGCACATAGTGCAGCGCAGGCTAGTGCTCACCTTGCTGACTGTCCAGGGCAAGGTACTAGATCCTGACCTTCTGTTGTGTTGTAAGATCACTGGACTGAAAGGATAATCCTGGATTAATGAATGTGGTCCATCTTCAGTGTATCAAGTGTGACATGAGGACAGCTAGGTCTGCTTTTCCTTCCCACTACTAAGGGAAACTCTTCCAGAAACTCTCTTCCCTACCTGCCAGGAATTTTCTTCTTATTTCAGTCTATATGGAGTCAAAGTCACCTTAAACCCACTTATTTTTGTGCTTTCATTGCTCACTGGAGCAATTGCCAGTGCCGTGGGAGGGAGAGACAAAAATCAGGCTGTCCCAGTACAAATGTGATTAGAGCACCTTCCCTCCTTGTTTCTGTCATATTGTTGGTGATGATTAATGAGACGCCTCACTTGGCACCAATAACTGTGAGACTTCTTTAATTACACAATAAGAAAGGTAACAACCAGTGGAGGAAAAAGCTGTGGAGGAAGAGTGTGTTATGTTGCAATCACAGAACTGAACAACCCAAGTGGCTTCAAGCAAGATGTCCTGAGGATGGTACATATCTGCTCAAGCTTCGAACAGCCAAACCATTGCTTCGCTTTCCCTTTGGGTCTCTTAAATGTGTCCTGCAGATGTTTCATGGTAGGTACTAATTTCCCCTTCTGGTCCCCATTTTCTGCTTTCTCCTTTCCATCTTTACTTTTTTTTTTTTTTCCCAATCCAGTAGTGCTTAAATCCTATTCATAGAAGGAGACTATTCATAACAGGCTTTAAAAAAGGTGGTTAAAAATCAACTTTTGCATAAATGCTTGGCTTTTATTAGAGCTTTAGCCTGTGACAGCACAGGAAAACCATGCAGTCAAGCCTCTTCTGCTTTTCTTTTATCCATGTGGAGCCTACCATCTTGCCTCTGTGTGCATCGCCTTTCTTCCTCTCTTTTGTGCAGCTTTGCAAAGGTCAGTGTTGACCTGTGGCACAGCAGCACCTGTGCTTTGATTCTTTCTGCATTCCGTCTCTTGAGACAATTTTTAAAAGTCTTGAAGCCATTTTGTACACTTAGAGATGATCTTGGTGGGTCTGATTCAATGCCCACTCATGCGGCATCATTAACCCTTTTAAACTATAGTAAGGAAATGGCATTAGATCACAGGACACTTGGACAGCCTGAAAGACAATGGTACATTGGACATCACAACTTGATTTGGGCAGACACCTGATACCAATGGTTGGTTGCAAAAAACTCTCCAAAATCTTCTTTGCCTCCAAGTCAATATAAGTAAAAGCAGAAATTGCTTTAGAGATCAAATTGTTTTTCTTAAAGTATTTCTGTGTTTCAATGTACTTAGAAATCATGTAAAAGACATTCAGCTGGTGATATTCTACAAGTTGCACTGTAATTAGTGCATTGACTCCTGTCTCTTGAGAATCAGACCTAAAATGCACATACAATAGAAAATGTCTACAAAATAAAATATGGCCACAATAACAGCCTTTCAGAAAATAAGTAAGCAACAAAGCTATTGTTTTCTCCCCGACCCTGGCACAACTAATTAAGCATATTTATCTGACTAAATAGGTTGGTGTACTGCTATAAAATGATTCTGCGTCGCACTGGCCCTCAGTGGTAGTTTATTTTTAGTCTCTCTTGCCTGGCTCTGTTATTTCCGCACAAGATGCGGAACATTTGTGAGTATATTCATTTGAATTTTTTTTTTTTTTTTTTTTTTTTAGTTTGGGAGCAGCCTGGCTTAAAGGGGTCTTTTTGCCATATTACATGTCCATTCCCAGTATTTTTCGGATTGCTTAGAATAACAGATATTTATAAGCTTAACAGAGGAGCTTTGATCAGCTTGACATCTTTGTCTTTTGACAGTCCAACAAATTGCTTGCCAGTTTATAGGTAATTTGCCTGAACAGCAACCCAGCATTGCAGGAACTGCTTGCTCATTATACTCGGGGGTAGTGTATAATAAGCAGTATATTGAAGTTTTCTCCACATGTTGATGCTTCCCATTGCAAATCCAAAGAAACAGAAATACCCCAGGGAGTTGATCTGATTCTAAAACAGAGCTGGGCAAACCATTTGCAAGAAAAAAAACCCCAACAACCCGAATTGCTATATTTTGACAGTTTGCCTATTAGTGATTACTGGTGAGCTCTGAGTTTTAAATTTTTATTCAGTGAATGGCCTGTGGTTGGTCTCTGCCCATGGATTGCTTCTATGAAGTATTTGCTTTAATGGCACTATGAGCTCTGTCTTTGGTCAGAATGCATCCTTCAAATACAAAAGACCAAAACCCAACTTCTGCTCTCCTCATAAATACCAAAAGCAGCTGAGAAATGGAGAGAAAGCATTAAAGATGTCTTTTAGACTTTTTTCCTTTCGTTTCCCCCTAGCATTTCCTTAATTAAAGCTGATAAATGCCAGTCTAAACAGAAGGATTTGCTGAGAAGCAGGGCTCAAATGGACCCCAAACAGTAGGAGCAGAACAGAGAAGTGGAGTAACCTCTTCTCTTTTTCTAATGAGGTTCTGGGAAAAGGAGACAGTGAGCCAGTTTCTTCTCCTGTCTCATGCAATGAGTGTTCAAGCCCTATCCTGGGAGAGCAAAAATATTGTCTCTGTTGTCAGAAGAGACAGTTGAAAGTATTTTAACCCTTCCTCTGCCTGTTCCTTATTGCATACTTCTATGAGTGTGTTTACAAAGGAGCGACTGGTTTTTGCCTATTTGAAGAAATAAATGTCTGCGCAGAATTGTGCACATTAAATGGAGGATTTATCAACAAGCCCTTTCTAACCACATCTGCTCTGGACAGTGCAGCTCCAAGCTTACACACCATGAAACAAAAAAGCAGTATCTTGCAAGCACTGCATCTTTCTTAACTGAAAAGTAAGCCAATTACCTATCCGTTCACACAGCCAGTGCTCCCTCTCAGTAAGAAGCCTGAACATGCCACTTCTAATGCACCAGGATGCTTATCAGCCTTTGCATCCTATCAGTTTGAATAATTTCCCATAGGTAGAAGGAATGATGTTTCAGGAAGATTCATCCATGACATCATCTTGTGATGGCACTCACATTGATTAGAACTGAGTTATCTTTCCTCTCTGCAAACTGTATCATCTTAAGAATTTGTTATGACTTCAGCTGCCATTTCAGCTCCATCATATTTCATCGAAAGGTTGCATTCAGGTTGCATTAATAGGAGAAAACTTGAGCATCTGCAACTTTACCTAAATTTACTGCCGCTTTCTGTCAATGTGACCTGGATTGTCAAGCTGGTTTGAATACCTATCAAACTACCACTGGCTACTTGGACCTGTACCATTAGATTAGAGTATTTATCTTCTGCATTTTAATTGCAGTAGCACTTCTTTCTCCTCTGTCCGTACGCCAAACTTGGGTTTAGTTTGTGGGGATTCACAGCTCTGAGCATTAAACTAGATTTGTGTAGAACCAGAACTGATGGGAACCCTCTGAGCCTGACCTCTTCTGCAGAGGATTCCTGAGTCTATTGGATTGCATGAAGATGTTTAGATATATTCTTTGATATCTCCTTGTCTTTTTGAAAGTTTTTTTCATGATGTAGAGATTTTCATTGTGTGAATCAGTCACCTTTGCAAATGTTTAAAACTCCTTAGAAATGTGGTGAAGTCAAATGAACTGAAACAAGCCCATTGAAAATATTTGTGTTAAACACTGCTTTTCCTATGGAAGGCAGGTCTCTGACTGAGGCATTTAGCTGAGTCATTTGGAAACAGCTAGTCTAATAACCATCTCTCAGCAGACTATGGTTTCCCTTGTGTTCAAAGAGGTGGGCTGGCTGGTTCTGCCAGGCTGTTGGGCTGCAGTACAAACTGTCCCTCCTGAGCTGTTTTCAGAATCCTCAGATGCATTTTCTTCAAATTTCCCATTTTTTCCCTCTTTCAGCACTTGTCCATACTCTATCATCATAATTTTATTTTTTCCATTCCAGCCTCGTCTAATAGCCAAGGGAACTTGCTTCAGTCCAGGCCATCTGGATATTATTCTTTGTATTGAAATATTTGTTGCAAGATCCCTTTTTAATTCTCACACTGTTTTCATAGTTTATTTACAGATGCTAATAGATACAGTAGTATCATGTGCAGCTTTCTTCTTCTCTTTTGCAGTAACTCTTACTTTGACATAAAATAAGGGGCTACTATGAGACTTTGTCTCCTTGGACTGTATATATACAGTCTCGCAAGTTGTGCATGGGTCACTTACGGGTGAATACCTAAAGATTTGGTAGGGTTGTATGGCAGGAAGAGTCCCGTGTTCTGTGCTGACATACAGGCAGGTGACGGCACTTCTGATATCCAGAGATAGCAGTTTCTAGAAGTCTAGAGAAATCTAATTCAGCATGATTTTATCTCATTCTTCTCTACAGTATCTCCCCCTTCAACAGGAGGGAGAGCTTCATTCAGCTTCTCAATGAATGTTTTGCCTTTCCTTCTCATGCGGCTTCTAACAAGTTTGTTGTTCTGACTGCACTTTGACCAATATTTCATTTGGTGTCTATCCTGTACATAAAGCAGCCCTTGTCTTGCTACTCGTTTTCAACACAGCAGCAAAACCCAAAAGCAAACAGGAACTTAATGAGGCTTAATGAAAGGTATTTTATAAGAGGCAGATATTGCTGTCAGTTAGGAGTGATGCTGAGGTGGGTCTGGGAGGGGAGTACTGCACAGCAGACCTCAGGCCAGCAGCGTCTCCACAGTGACTGACCACTTCCAGGCTTTGCTCTTGGGAGCAGGCTGCTGATCTTGGGCCTTTGAGGTGGCAGAATCAACGGATCCTCTGGGTCTCTTATCATTGATTTTTGGAAAGCAGCTTCGATTCTTGAATGCTTTGTTCCAGGTGTGTGGCCAGGCTGCCATGTTTTAACTTGAGCTGTGAGCTTGTTGGATAACCTTTAATGAAGAGGAAGGAAAGGCCAGCATTAAGCCCAGCGAAACAGAGGTCATTTGAACAGTAATAGCAAACAGCTAACATCAGAAATGATCCCAGAGGAAAACTGGAGACTTCAATTCATTTTGTTGTTGTTGTTTCAGTAACACTGGATGGAAAGCAACTCTTTCCTGTTGTGGTTTATATCAGATACGGAATATTCTGATTTTTGCCTAGAGAGGCAAGGAACTGTTTGCCTGCGAACAAAACTTGTGTTGGACATTAAGTTTCAAAGTCTTGAGGAACAAAAGACTACCTTGTGAAATGTCACAAGACGTTCCCAGATCATTTACTACGGCTCCTGCTCTCACAGGGGAGGCACTAAAGGCCAGTGACATTGAGAAATAAGGACAGCAAAATGCAGACCACCAGAATCAGCAGAACGCCAAGGATAACCTGGAAGGTGAATGATTCAAATTGCTGTTATGTGCTGAGTTAGATTGCTGAAAGCCACATAATGAAGGACCAACTAGACAAAAGGTCCTGCAGGGAGCAGAAAAAGCAACTGAAAGCTGTTGCTCAGCTGAACGCAGATAAGCTCAGAAAAGCACCTGAAACTGCTATGGGAACATGCTCCTCTCTGAGGACTCCTTGTGAAGATGGAGTGGGATGTTCCCCAGTGGGCTGGAGACAAATGGACAAGCAGTTTCTTCCTGGAATGAAGGGCATCAGTGAAAAATAAATATCTTGAGCACAAGAAATGCATTTTGTGACATCTGTAATCTGCCCAGCACAAATCTGCAGACCTGTAAGGCTTACTAAATGCAGAAAGGAAGCAGAGAGAAATACTTACACAAATGCCTTAGAAATCCATGCTGACCCTTTAGCAAGAGGGTAGCAAATACTGTAGATAAGCAAGGAGCCAAGCGACTATTGAAAGGGAGAGATTTTATAGCACATTAGCTTCCCCTATATCAAGAGTAAAGGCTTTCTGGGTTGGACATCCAGAAACACCATCACTGTTCTAGTTACAGACCATTCCTGATCACAGCACCTTGAAATTTAGGGACTAAGGCTCTAATAGGTATAACTAAAAATGCTAGGCAAGGCATTAGTTATTACAACTTCCTAAGCATCTCCTCACAACATATTGGAGAAAAAACAGAGTTGGCATGTGAAGTCTTTGACATGGAATAATTTGCTGCATTCCCTGTAGACTATAACAAGTATTTTAAAAATAATTGCAGTTATGTGCTGGGCTGGGTAAATCTAGGCTGGAGATCTAATGGAGTTGGTGGGGTTGAAATACATTTATCACTGATTTGAAAGTAAGCATGCACTTGGGAGGTGATGGCGGTGGTCTTGCTGCATTTGCTTTGTGCAAACAGAATATGGCACTGAGCAGTAATGTGTATACTCAGAACTGTTAGAGAGCTGCTTCCCCAGAGCTTATCACAGCAGTCAGCCTAACTCACTGAGAATACAAACCTGAAGTGGGAAACATTAACAAAACCTGGAAATTATTCAGCTACTAGATTCCCCATGGTCAAGAAAAAAAGTTCAGGGCTAGACACCATTATGGTTAAGGAAAGATGAGGAAGCAGTGACAAAACATGCAAGACTCAGAGATGGATTTAATGAATAAAAAAGGGTTGTAAATGATTTTTAATATAATTTGGGAGTAATTAATAAAGGAAGATGCAGGGATTAATGAAGTAACAATAATGATAATATTAGTACTAGATAAAAAAAAAAAAAGAATCTCTTGAAAATCCAGTTAGAACAGGAAAAATACCTATCAGTTACAGTTTCAGTGTTAGTGAAGCTGGAAGTAATGAGGCAGGAAAGTCAGAAATGCAAAGCAGATAGTTCTGTTTTATATTAGGTGGTATTTGGCTGGCTTCAAAAATGAACGCTTCATCCATACGTTGGGATGATTTTGTCAATTTTCACCCACCTACCTGGCAAAAAGAATAGCAGCCCAGAGAAAATGATTTTTCTTTCATGTTGTATCTCTTTACAATAGATCCTTTGATAGAGTGCAATCTGTCATTACACTAACTACCTGTTCAAGAGAAATGGCATCTCTGATACGCTGTGTGGCAGAGTGAATGTCCTAATGGGTATAGAGGTACACTTCCACAAAAGCTGCGGTTTCAAAAAAAAAAAAAAAATCAAAAAGGCTTGAGGGATCAGGCATTCGTATAACATTTCTTTTTAACAGGATATAAGATCCCAACTCCCTTAAACTCCTTTGGAAATCTGAGCCAGAAATCCTATGATTTTATATGATAGTTGGACTAACTAAGCCAAAAAGATCAAATAGGTGCTGATTATGCTGCAGTGGCACAACTAGACATGTGAGGTATTGGCTTTGAAGGGTACTGTAGGGAGACAGGCAACCGCAAAGGGCGTAATTGCATGCTATGTCATCTGATATGAGAGAGGAAAGATTTTGCTGAGATGACAAATGAAATACAAAAGCTGTAAATAGAGGCTCTGCACTTACATGTTTTGTAGCTCGTAGGCAAAAGGCATAGACAGGCTGGAGAGAAATCACTGGCCAAAGCACTGTCAAAATGCCGCAGTTGTGCTACAGCTTAAAAATTGTCATTTTGCATTTACCGATTAAATGTGTAATAGTGTCAACTGTCAAACATACAGTTGTGACATGCAATTTATTACCTGCGGGGAATCTATTTGAAAATGTGTAACATTTCATATTATGTATTAATCATGTGAAACACAGTGCAGATTAACCAGCGTTTGGTTTCCATACAGACTCGCAGAGAGAAATCTTGCTCTGTGTGTGTGTTGTTTCAATTATACAGTGCTTTTCTTTATTTTTAGCGCTATAGAAATGTAATAATTTGACTGGAGTAAGTCCAACCGCATTGTAAAGTTAATGAATTTCTTAGCAGATCTTTTTTAAGACTTTGTGTTCAGAAAAAGCCACCGAGCACAAAATTAATTGGGCAGGGTTACAAAATATCCAACTCAGACATTAGAGGAGTCAATGAGAGAGGTTGTGTGGAGAAAGGCTTATTGCTTTTATCTCCCTGTATGTCACAGTCATACAGACAGCGATGATGATGCTTTATATTGAAAATTAAAGGAGTGTTTCAAAGCCAATTTAGAGTGAGAAAGGAAAAACTATTGTTGCAGGATTAAACTTGGTGGGAAATGTTACTTATCATTTCAGCAGAGCCCCAGGGGTTTGCTGCGGGCAGACATTTGCTGACCGGAGCTTTTGTCTGTAGGAGCATGAAGTGAGCAAAGCGCACGTGTGATCTTCCCAGTCCCTGTTGCAACAGTGGGTGCTTCGCCTCAGGACTCGCTGCAGTATCTCTGACACTTCTGCCTGCATTTTACACTGGATTTTGAGTAGGGCTTGGCTTATTCCTCCAACTTCTCCTGATGTTGAGACGGTTCATTCACTACCTTTGCACGTTTGGAACAAAACTGCCAGTGTGCCAGCTGGAGGTTGGGGTATTTCTGAGTATAAAACCCCATTGAATTTGAAGATCCTAGTTAATACCACCTAACAGCAAGCATTACACCTGAGTTATAGCCCCTGCTATAGTGAATGGAGCGACGGAAGACGGAAGTCTCTTCAGCCACAGTCATTCTGACCATCCTTGCTTCTGTCCCTGGACCTGGGAGGAAGCCAGACAGACAAACCACCTGCTTCAACATCTCAGGGAGGAGCCTGATGAGATGGAATGAACCTGGATTCCAGCACTCAAATACAACACGCCAGTGTTTGTGTAACTGCACATACGAACCAAACCTAGAGAGCTTCTGAGTGCAGTTTTGGCAGTGTTCTTCAATTCTGGTCCTTTACTCTCCTTAGCCCTGCCCAGGAGCATGCCTTAGGGGTTGGGTAGGGAAGAGTGATTACTTTACCTCCTTCCCATCTGGCTCCTTCAAAGTTTTATGGCAGTCCAAAGGCTTTGCTGGACTGTGCTACAGAATAGTGGCCTACGGGTCCATGTTCATCATGCTGTGAACAGAGAAACACCCTCTGGCACAGCCCCACTGGCCACAGGGAGGTGCATCAGGTAGGACGTGGGAGACCTGCTCTCTACCAGAAAACAACTCTTCCTTCCCAGTAGGCTTCCCCTTTCAGCACCTTTTATTTCTCCTGGTAGCATGAAAACGGCCCTCAATTTAAGTAGAACTTGGGCCAAAGTGTTTACCAGCCTCAGTTTGCTTTAAAAAAAAAATAGAATGTGTAGTATTTAATATTATAGTTTTCCATAAAATTTGCATAAGCATAGTATGTGCCCTAAGGCTCCTTACCAAGGATTCTGTGCATTATCATCATACATATATTAACAGTGTGTTTGAACTCTGTAGCAAATTTTAATTTTTCTTTGTCAATATCTATGTTTCCATTACATACACAGGGTGGAATGAGCTCAGTGTTTTCATTATATTTTTCAATTAACTTTTCTTCCCCTCATCAATGCTGTTGTGGATTAATTCATTCTCTCCACTTTTCTTCAAGAAAAAAATTAAATCATTATCTGATATGAAACATTTCAGTTCACTGGAAGAAAACTGGCTGTGAAAGGGAAAGCTCAATCCAGGTAGCAGTGTGCTACTAGGCTAAAGGCTTGACCATTTTAATGATCAGTCAGACAGCAGTGGATCGGTCATCTCTAGGAAGCCAGATAATTCAATGGCTTGAGCAGACTGTAGAAATACCCCAAATCTAGCCTTTCTTGGGCTATTTAGGAACTAGGGCTGTCCAAAGGAAACAATTCATGGGCTGGGAGCTTTCTTCCCTCTCCAGGGCAGCAAAGGCATTAGTCCAGTTGCTGTAGCATTTCAGAGGAAGGTCCATGTCGCCTGGTATGTTACCACAGGTCTATAAGCACAAGGAGATAAGAACCATGTTGTTAATTATTGGAGGAGTGTAAGGGAAGCTATTTTGCTGCTAGTGGTGTTGGACAATCTCTCATTCTCCTGCCCAATGAAGGAAACTCCCTGGAACCTGCCTCCAGAGCCAGGAGTGGCTTTGATGATCCCCTTGAAAGTGCCTCAGGCTCAGACATCCCTTCACCCTGGTGCTGTTTCTGGGGCTCAGTGATCCAACGACTGACATCTGGGGCAGGAGGAAGAGATACCCCAGCTCATACCAAAAGGGCCTCCCAGGCAAGTCATTTTCCTTTGCTCCTTGTAGAGTGGAGAAACTTTTGTGAAGCTCTCCCAAGAGCAAGCTGGTTTGGTTGGTTTTTGCTGTCTCTAGATTCAGGTGGGTTGAGCTCAGTTGTGCCACAGGAGGACACCCTTTTCACATCTGCTGGCATGAGTACCCCCTGGAGAAAGCCCAGTTGTCTGGTCGTAGCCAGTTGTCTCAGCTGGGATTGGGACAGCTGGGCCTGGGCACTGAAAAAGCACAAAACAGAAAGCCCCAAACTGTTTAAAGTTCATCAATAACAATGGCAGAACAAAGAGGCAAGGAAGCAAGGGATGGATGTTCAAGGAGTTTCTGGGATGGACAAGTAGAGAGTAGAGACCCCCAACTCCCTCTGCCCCTCTTTTCTCCTTGTAAGTCCCAGCTGGTACATCCCCAGCCTGCCATTAGGTTTCTAGTCCAGGATGTTTTTCAAATTGTGCCTCCCTTTCCCTCCATGCATCTGGTGCCTCTGCATTGGCAAAATAGGCCATGGAGTCAAGCCCTGCTCATTTGGAGGGTATTTTTTTGCCTTCACAGGCAATTGTTTATTTAAGGTCATCATTGCCAAGGCTGCCCTGTAGGGTATCAGTGCTCAGCATGCCTAGTATGGTACATGAGGAACCAGTTACTCTGTGGTCTTCAGGGCTAAGCACAGCACGCATTTAACGCAAGCTTTGAAGCACAGCGGCTCTGCTCCTTATGGGTAATGCACAACCTTCTCTTGAACATCTGCATTCCTCCCTCCTTTTGCAGCCTTTTGAGACTTGGCTTGAAAGCAAATTGCAGCAAATTGGTGTCCACCCTGCTATGCAAAGCATGCTAATTTTTATGTGCTGGCATGATGCAGAGAGGAGCAATATTTCAGATTGCGGGGTGGACAAAGATTTGTGTTTTTCATTTATGGAACTGTCTTCCTGACAGGGCTCTGCATCTTTCAAAAGAATTATTTGTTGTACACCAACAGTGGACTGTTTGTGTAGAGTTTTCAGGAAAAAAATCTGCAGATGAAATAAGCAGCCATTTAATTTATCCTTCACAGTTGTTTCATGTAAATGAAGAAATGGAAGTCTTTGTGAGCCATCAAAGCTGTGAAATAAATGCACGATTAGCTGCATGAAAGTGTTGAAACCCATTAGCACTCATTTTAGAATAATAATGTACTTCAAGTCTATTTGTTGAAATATAAATACAATTATGTGGAAAGAAATTAATGCACAGTATGAAGTTTCTTTAAGATCTCATAAAATTTTCTGCAGCACAAGATTAAATTAATGAAACCATGTTTTTAGAAGGCAAACAATTAGGATGTTGTATGAAAGTATAGATAAAATGAAAAAAAAGTTATCACCAACTACGAGCATCAAAGCAGATAAACATTTGTAAAAACTGGTCTGAATGATGAAAGCACACAGTCTGCCTTGTCCTGGCCTTCAGCGATGTTGCCAGCAGGCAGAAAGGCATGTGGTTTTGGGGTCACAGTTGGAAATGAACATGCTTCTGGCAAAGGAGAAGTTCAAGTCATTAGAAGTTTGTCCAAGGTGCAGATCAGACAACCGATTCCTGCTTCTCTCATTTAATATAAATCCAGCTCACAAGTGGAGTGGGCAGTGTTTTCTCATCTGTTCAAAAACATCCTTTTTGACCTTTTCTATTCTCATGCTCCCTTGACCCCACCATCATAGCTTCTCAGCCCGGTGCTATTAGCGCCATAGTAAAGTCACTCACAGAGCTGGTGCCCAGCAAACCTCTAACAGCAAATGAAGTTGCCCTTGCCAACATAGGGATGGCTGTGCTGGGTCTGCTTGGACGTCCACCTAGACTGGCGGTCTTTGGAGGAGAGTGATCATGGACATAAGACACAGGACAAGTGTTGACTGGTCATACCGCTCGGGGTGTTATCCCACCTTCAGTCCACAGCCAGCCTAGGTGGGAACAAGATCTCCTTTGTATTATGGGACATCATCTAGTCTCTGCTGAAGACACTGCTGCAGGAGAATCCTGTGGGTGTTGCTCATACTATCAGCCCTCCTTTTGAGCTACCAGGAGACAGTTATAAAGGAAATCCTGTCTGTGCAGGGGAGATCAGGCAGGGAAAGGCCACATTAGGGAACTCATTTTACACCATGGGAAAGCCTACTTAACTGGCATTAAAATACTTCCAAGATTATTTTAAAGTTGGTAGCCAGAGGCAAGGCATTTAACTTTGCTATGGAAAGATGTGCTCCACATTTCCAATAGCGTTCATTCAGGTTTAGTATAAAATGAGAATGCATCCTTAAAAATGGTGAAGTATTTGCCACAATCCTGAGAGTACTCAGAAAAAAAGATCTTTGAGAGTAAATATATCAGTCTTCAGTCATCTGAGCCAATGTTCAAGTCACAGAAGAAGTGGAAAAAGAATGTAATCTGTTAGGTGACACAACTAATTGTGCTTCAGCTCCAGGAGCTCATAACCTTACAGACAGCAAGTCCCAGTCCAGGAAGTACCAGAGTGTTCATCTCTGAGCATGCAATTAATGTTGTCTAAATCAGCAGGGATGCTTACGTACTTAAATATATACATGTGCTTTTGCCCTTGTGAGCTGGCAGAACACAGTCTGACAGTTTGCCAGCATAGTTGGATATCCCAAGGAAAACAGAAATGAAGGAAAAGTTAAATAGTAAAATCTCTGTGTCTCTTTCCTTTATTCCTAATGCCAGGAGAAATCACACAACATTTACAAACCACAGCTTTCTCAAATGCTCAATCGTTTAGTATTGACTTTCAGACATGAAGAAAAGATCAGATAGCAGGGCTGGTCTGCTAATGTTGTAATAATTTTTATCTGAATTGCCAACATGAAATGTGGATATAAGAAACTGCTTGTGATAATGACATAAGTACGGCATTTCTCTTCAATTTTTATAATGAAATACCCTAGTAATTTTAATAGGAATATAAAATGATTTTTACACCGCATAAGAGGTTAATATATTAGTCTTTTGCCTGGTTGCACTAGGTTTTAATCTGTTCTGGGACACAGGTTAAATTATGTCAGGGATCTGTAAAAACGGTATTCATCCCACCTAACTGTAGCTGTCTGAAAGACGACTGACTGAAACTCTGAAGCTTAGCCTTGCAAAAGCAGGTATTGTAACTCCCTCAACAGTCACAGAAAGAGAGATGGACACTTCCAAGAAATGAAAAATCCTACACTCCAATCCGAAGTGGTAGAATCACCTTCTGGAGACTCCATGGACAGATGGCCAGCCCAGATCACCAGGTCAGATCAGATGCCAGGATCCAAACAGCTCGAGCTGGATGAGATGAGCCCCATTCCCAGTATAGGTTTTGATCACATTAAAACTACTAACATGATCCTGCCTAAAATCAAGATTTATGATCCATAGCCTTCAGAAAACTGGTTTTACCCAATTTTTTAGATGTTATGGGAACAAATAGATTCCCCTTTCCTATACATGCCTTAATCTCAAACCTTGAAAAATTTCAGCTTTGAACTTCAGGTTCAGTAACAATCTGATGCAAATTCCAGCTTCTAGTATCTCTGCATTCCTGACTCAGTGTAGACATTTTCTGGGACCTACAATGGA
Source organism: Nipponia nippon (assembly GCF_047370975.1). NCBI lineage: Eukaryota > Metazoa > Chordata > Aves > Pelecaniformes > Threskiornithidae > Nipponia > Nipponia nippon. The sequence continues at coordinate 29,870,595 of NW_028262302.1, forward strand.
TCATGAAAGCATGCAAAAAATTAAAGGAAACCAATACCTGAGTGCCTGAATCATGATCTAGAAAAAATCCATTGCGTCTTTGTAATCAGAAGGCTCCTCTTCAACAGATGAAGTGCTGTAAATGCACAGGAACCCATGAGAACAATTTAGTGAGTTTTTAAAGGTTGCCAAAGGTCAGCCAGTTTGGGAATCATGCTAGCCAATGCTATACATCTCTGCTGGAAAAGGAGATGTTCAGGGACTGGCTGTAGTGTGTCTGACAGATGGCTGTCCCTGCACACATGCCTTCTGTTCACAGACCCACAGCTACTGATATCAGATCAAACATGGAACCTGAAAGCCTGGTTAACATCTCAAGGGAACAAAGTCAGGCATTTAATTAAAGGATGCCAGGCCCAGTTCAGAAGGACTCAACGTGTTCAGAAACACAGCACCCAGAAGACCTTCTGGAGGCTGCCCAAGAAGGCACAGCTGTGCACACTGAGAGCTCAGCGCCTACAGCAGCTGGGCCATGTATGCGGTAATATCGAGCGAGGCATCTGTAACTGTATAAGAGCTTTGCAAATAGCTGATATACTCTGGGGATTTTTCAAGATGACTTGTTTATGGTGCATGAATCCCTCCACGCTGCTTGCTTGCTGTGCAGGAGGAGCCTTGCATTTTCTTTCTTGGGGGGCGTCAAGGGGCTGTTGAGAAAGTAGTTTTATAATGACACTTGGACTGAGCTAGCCTGCATATATGTCACGTAGAAAAAGGTCTTATGCTGCAAACATGTATCTGCCCTGGCTGTCATGAGCATGCAACAACAGTACAACTTGCTCAGGGTTGTTCCCAGTAGCAGGTCTTAAAAAGCATGACAGTCTCACAACTGCTATGCAATGATGCTATGGCAGCTGCAAGGTCATCAGTATCATTTACAATACAAGTGTTGTAACACCTCCAGAGTCCCCACCAAAGAGCTCTACTACTTAGTGTTTACATGCACACACTGCACGCACACAGAGACACACAGAGTAAATTTGGGCATTGCAGACCCGGCAAATTATACCTTGTTATCCTCACTGTACAAAAGCGGTGCAGATGTACGATGTGACCCATCTAGGGTTACACATGGCATCTATGACAAAGATGGCAACTAGAAAAAATCATTGCAGAGGAAAGAATTGAAATGGCACTCTTGTTAGCAAAAGCAAGATAATAAAGGGTCCTTGTATGAAGTAAAAATGTAGAGGGCACCTTGAGTGTCTTCTTGCTTCTGTACTAAGGATATTTTTGGCTGCAAAAGATGTTGCTCCTACCGCTAACTTCTTCAACACAGAACTTTTGATTTGCTTGTTAAATTGAAGACATCCTTCCCAGGCTGTGCATGTCCAAGGAACGGGATAAACTGCTCCCACGCGGCTTCCTCCGGACAGATTTTTCAGCTGATGAAAATGCTTCTGGGAGCAGTGTGCTGGTCCTCCCCGGGGAAAGCCGGTCTCCTGGAGAAGCAGCTGCAGCTGGTGCAGAGAGTCTGCAACAAGGTGCAGCGCATCTCTATTCTTCTAACATTTCCAGGACAGTGCATCGGCTTTTCCCCCAAGGCAAAGTGGCTTCTGACACAAGTATTTGCTTAATCAGACTGCCATGATAGGAAACAATTTTATTTGAAATCCTTTTAATTCTGTTTTGTACATGCACCCTTAAGTCTTCATGCTGGTTAAGGGAGAGTGTTTGGGTGCCCCTTGGCAATTTGTTAACGCTCTGTTAATGCCAATTACATCAAACCATAAGTGCAGAGAATAAGGGTGGTTGCCCTAGCATGGAAAGGGGCATGATGGGAGACTTGTTTCTGACTACATCCATGAAATGCAACAAGCTTCTCTTTGCTGAAGGGCAATGCATAATGAATGCAGAGAAACCAGGTTGACTTTTAATTGCTCAGTCTGCTAACACCAACATGTGTGATGGGAAGGGTTCAGATTCATGTGCAGGCATGCTGTAAATGGGATGGGATGACACAATTGCTCAATCTCTTTGCATCAAATGACCTGGCAACCTGTGCTGTAATGAGTGATACTAATGAAGATGTAAGGGGAGTGCTATGGCTCCCATTAAATCCCCTTGAAATAAGCATAGCTAGAGAAAGCCCCTGTAACAGCAAAATCCAGGAAACTGCAAGCATGAAGAAGGAATTTTCTGTGACTGATTTTTACCAGAAGCGCTTACTCTAATCAGATCCATCCAGAAGCACAACACTCTGAAGGACAAAAGTAGCCCCAAATTTGGGCCCACCAAACTGGTAGGTTGTCAGAATTTCTACCCTAACATTCTGGGCTGTTCACAGAGTCTGTGAGCTGCTCAAGTCCAACGGGTTCTCTAATTTGAGAGGAAAATGTGACATTAGTCGACAGACGTGGTGAGTCACAGCCCCCGGGATTAAGAGGAAACACTACGATGGCTGCAGAATTGCATGGGGAGTTCTGCGCAAGGGGTGCTGTGCTCACACTTTCTGTGCTTTCTTCAGTCATTTGGCTCTTTTAACCACTAGTTATGTGTGAAAAAGACAGGAAACATATAAAATAGATGCAACTTCAAACAAACAAGCAGAATCACAGACTACGTTTCTGCCTCTGATGCCAAAACTGGCAGACTGATGGGATTTGTACTAATGAGCTAATTGGGAAAATTTCCCGTGACTGTTCCATCAAAAGCTTGATGTGCTCTGATCAGCAACCCCTTGACAGCAGATCAGGAAAAACAGCAAGCTTGAACCTGCTGTAGTCTTCCTGGCTTTTGGCTCAGCTGCGGGTGCCTATGAGAGTCAGAGATTTGGATTCAGAGCAGTGGTAAGAGCTCTCATGGCTGAAGGGTTATTTCTTCCTGCACATTACTGCATCGTTGTTTTTTTTTTTTCCCTGGGATCCTTTTTTTTCTCCTGGATGAATCATCTTTTCCATATGGGTTGTGATGGCAAACCATTCCTACCCAAATTTGTCTCTTTCTTCTCAAAACTGCAGCTAGCCTTAATTACCATGGTTACCTGCATCTCTGCACCCTGCCAGGGAGCACCAGTGAATGCAAACCATCTGAGAAGGGGGAAATGATGCTTGTTTCTACTGGCTTATAAAAATATCTCTGCTGATTTCTTCTTCCCAAGTCTCATTTTCCTAGTGATTGTTATTTCTGTTCATCCTGATGAAATCTTGGGTACTGCACTGGGCAGTACTAATACCAAAAGCTCCAGAGACAGCCTGGCCAATAAACCAGAGATCCTGACCTACTCACTTTCCCCTAACAACAGAATTGATTCAAAACACATTAATCATCCAAGTTCCTTTATTCAGAGAACAGCACAGGTAGCAAGAGGTTACTGTGTTCTTGTGATCAAGAAGTGCAGCTTGAATCCGATGAACATAACTAATTCACTGCTCCCTTTAAATATACATAATTCAATCTTTAGAAATGATAAAACTTCGAAAGCTAATTTGGGCATTTGTAGTCAGCACATCAGAAAACACAATGCCACAGGTGTCTACTTAAATTTTAATTATTCCTTTAATGGACTATAGATACCTTGCTCAGCTATCTGTTAAGCGGTTACTTATCAGTTATGCTCCCAAGCACCTTAGCTGCATACACCTAAAATTTAGAAATTCTGGTTTTCATGTATGTCTTTGTCTTGCTCTATAAACAAGAGGCATAAACAGTGCATAATAGAAGGAGAATCGCTAACCATACATGAATATTAGGGCTTGTTTATTTAAGAGCAGCTGCGTTTAGAAATGGTGGGGAAGTCTAGCTGATGAGAAATAGCATTCCTGTTGATAAATACTACTTCATATAAGGATGAAGACTGAGGATTTTCAGTCAGGTTTTTCCTTAAAAGAGATAAGGGAAAGGAAATATTTTCTGTGACTCATTTTCTTATTTGTTGCTATGAAGGAAAAAATCAGCACTTCATGTCTATGGGAGATGACAGCACTGTTCAATGGAGTATGGACCTGATAATCCAAAGCCTTCTTGAGGCTGAGCTAGGATTAAATTTAAGCAAACCAGATTTACTGGTCAGATGACTAGTAAATCTACAGCTCAGATTGGGAAGCAGATCTTATTAGTAACACTGTGCAAGGATAAGTAGACTGCTTCCAGACCCAAGGAGGACATGTGCAGCAGAACCAATGTGTCAACACTGTCACACAACCACTGACAGCCTTTTGTTAGAGCCAGGTCCCCTGTGCCTGCACTCCTGGGCTTGTACCTGCTTTAGTCTGAGCACAGTCAGTTCTTGCACACTTGATTTTGTGCAAGTCAGTGCTTCTGGTTGGGGGATAGTGCTGATGGAGCCAGGTCTGATGTCTGGGCGCCTGTGAGGCCCCTATGCCTTATTCTGTTCCTGTTGCAAGTAATACAGACTTGTATATCAACAAACATACTCTTTTCACACTCTAGGAGTACTTTAGAGCTGTGGCCCCCAACCTTTTTGAACCTGTTGACAACAACGTGTCCAGGAAAAGTTGAAGGATCTGAGGGACATCATGTGTTGGGTACCACTCCCTTACACAGGCAGAGATTCACTGGGGCTCAGGTAGATCCTGGGCTTCATGAACACTGGAGACCCTAACAGCTTTATAAACACAATTTTTCAATGCAAACATTCTGAGACTTTTTAGGAGACTTTCCAGAGAAAATCAAAACAAACCAAAAAAGCCTCCAAAACACTGGGGGTCATCCTTCCCCCGGTTCTATATTGCTTAATAAAAAAACTAGATCGTAACCAAGAAAAATGGTTCCTGAGTGCATTTCTGGTTGTCAAGAAATTATTACTGCAGATGCAGATGTCTCTGGTCATTCCTAACGAAATAGATTGGACAAGTGCTAAGTGCTCCAGGGGACCAGGAGGTATTTTACTGAATACCATCCAGCAGAAAAAATACTGTCAACCAAGTAAAATTTTGATTTCAAAGTGCAGGACACATTCATATAATTTTTGTCCAAATAAGTGGATTGGTATGCTCTTTGTGACAGTATGACTCATGACAAGCATCCTGCTCTGGGCCCCATTCAGCCACCGTGTTAGAGTTGATAGAGCGGGGTGATGGGGAGGTGTTGGCCTGAAACCAGCTCCACCAACTGTAGTCATGTTATTATGTTTGGGTGGTTGGCTGTGATACATCTGGTTGCTTCCTTGCAGACACCTGTCGTGAATAAGTGATTTAGATCCCTTAAGGAATCACTGTCTAAGGTATTAGCAAAAGTGTTTTTAATATGATGTTGTAAAAGTGCAACTTAACGAAGTTCGATGGCAAGGTTCACTCTATTAATTACTGCATGGAAGAAAAATACAAAGGAAAACTGAGTTACACTCGAGTTAGCATGATTCACAGAGAGACTGGAGATGCAAAAAGGTAAGGAGGACCCTCCCGTTGAGTCACAAGGTTCAGAGTGGACCCCCTTGCTTTCTACACTCTTCCTCAGAGAGGAGTCTAGGTGCAGCTAGGTCCAAACCTAGTCTCAGACTTGGTCAATGGTTTATATCTAAGGGATTATATATGCAAAATTTATATACTGTTTCATTAGCATCAGTTCAGCATGCAAAGTTACCAAGACAAAATCAAAGTTACCATACTACAAGGTTATGTGCGATATTGGTCACTTACTAAAGATCTGCCGTTAGTAAAAGGTCTCTCTGCCTCGACGAGCAACCTTCAGAGGTGTCACAGCTCAAGGGGAGATCACCGCCATGCAGCCACGCTGCCCAGCAGGGAGAGCTCCAAGAAGGCTCACCTAGGCTGTCATATTTATGGGATAAAGTGGTTGGCTCACAGTCAAATTACATGCGATGGGCAAGGTATGCATGAGGCTCCTCAGAGCCACAACTTTCTTTGTTTCTTGATTAATGAGTCTTGGAAAAGCCAGCTGCTCTTCATATGTTAAATGCATGATCAGTGTTCCAAGCTCATATGCATCCATGCTCACTGTGTGGCTCTGCTCCTTTGTGGGTTTTCAGAGAACAGATTGGAACTAGAGGAGTTCATGGCCTGGCTATGGCTCAGACCTTTACCTGCTTTGGAGCCTGCACCAAACCATCACCAGCCTGGTCAAGGGGTCGAGCGCGCCCGTCACAACATCTTACTGGGTGGGTTACTGGCAACTGGGATGGAGCTGTGATATTAAGGCTCTCCAGATACCAGCCACCGCTACTGCAACAGAGGGCTCCCCCATCATGCCTGGTAGTGGGACATGGACAAGGGATACCACAACGCCTCTACCAAGGGATGCAGGAACCAGGGTTTCTCTTGCTGTGGATGACCTTTGCCTCACTGTCTATTTAGCCAAAAAAAGAGAGAGAGAGAGAGGTCTGTGTTTGCTGAAGCAGTGCAAAGAAACTCTAAAGCAGTAAGGGCTCAAAGCTTCAATGTCTAAATCAAACATGTTTCAGTTCACACACCATTTACTGCAAATACAATGCTGGGAATTCAATATTTGCCTTCTGGAACATGAGGTGTTTCACAGGGCCCTTCTGTGGCATGATATTATTCTTGTCCACTGACCGAATGAGTCTAAGGCTGAAGTTTCCCCTGAAAATGCTGGTGATTACTGGAGCAATTTGAAACGATATTCATTTCATGCTCATTGTTAGAAAAGACATCTTTGCCTGTAAATGTGTTTGTTCGGTCAAGAACTGAAAGCAAATAGACAAAAGAGGGACAAGCAGTCAAGGCTGTCTCTGGGAAAAAAATGAATAGCTCTTCACAGAGAAACATTCACTTACACTAGACTTAAAGCTCGACAATGGCAAAGGCGCTGTAAGGGGTAACATTCAGGCGAGAAAAGAGATGAATAATTTGCAATGCACCTGATGCTCGGAGCTCATAGCAGCTGCAGCGTCCACAGCTCAGAAATTGCACAAGCGACCAGGGTTCACAATAGCATGGGGAAAGCAAGCTCAAGTAGAGCATTCTGCAATTTACCATCACTTTTGCTGCCAAGGAAAATAGAAATATTGGCCTCCCCTTTCACTTTTTTTTTTGTTTGTTTGTTTTACAGGACAAATTGTTTTTAAAAGATTTCTGAAAGCATCACATCTAGAAGTACCTAGGAAAATGAATTGTGCAGCAGCATATTTTTAAATTGGAGATGAAAATAAATTGGGTTTCATGGCCATGTGTAAAAATTGTAGATGTGAATTATAACTCACTGCTTTATCTTTAAAGCTCGGAGGGAAATGAATTACAGTACTAGAGTTCTTTTTACAGTTTATTGAAAGTAGAGAGACCTAACAAATGTTTCTAAAAGTTTTTAAGGTTCCCTTTTCCTTTTCTGTTGTGGAATATATAGAGACTGAGGTTTGTGATTTTTGGTGAGGAAGAATCTAAAAAGAAACCAAGTCAGTTGGCTCGTATTTCCTTGAATTGTGGCTGTGTTGCACCCCAGGCCACTGAGCAAAGGAAAACTTGGGGTTCCCAGATCCCACCTGGCACCATCTCCAGACAAAGCAGCTTGTGCAGCTCCAGGCAGCATTGACCCACTTCTCTACACGTTGATGGGTCTGGTTCTGGAGATGGAGGTGTAAGCAGCCAGCACACTTTATTTTGGTGGTCTCAGGGCTTGAGGATCACTGCTTGGCTCTATGCAGAGCTGCAAAGCAGAGGAGATTTTCAAGGGAGATGCAAAGAGTTAAATTCAGCTACCAGCCTTGTGTGCCAGAGTTAAGTTGGCTCTAGATCTTTTGCAGTCAGAAGGGTTGCTGTTTCTTGATAAAGCAAATATTTTACGATGGATCAGGTGTTCTGTTGTTCATTTGTGATAACAATGGTTATTTGAATGGGGCTTTGTAAGTACTGGATAGTACAGGAGGGAAACATAGTGTGCTGAAGAGAGGAAGCTTTATTTTCACAGGAAAATGTAGCTGCTGCAAGGTCACCTGGAGAAAATAACTCTGTCAGCTACGCAGCTATTTTAGAAGGAGGGGCTCCATCTCCTGCTAACAGCCACAGCCAGGATAGCGCTGTATCAGCCTTGTTTCTCTTACGCGGCGAGTCCCACTGCCTCAGGAGGAGCTGGGCACTGCTGACAGCCCATGTTCAAGCTCTGGCCTCATGGTGAAAAAGCTGCACTACAACACAGGGGCTCCTGTGGAACAGACAGGGATAAGACATGGAGGAAGGACTACTAAATCTACTTTTAATGAATTTTCTATATAAATAAATTATTTAGAAGAAATATCCAGGGTTAGAAGACAACCAAGGTTTTTCCAGAGATATTAGTCATCCTACTTTGGGGCTTTCAGCCAGTCTTGTACTATTGGAAATTAGGTGAATATTTTGACCTTTTTTTTTTTCAAGTTGCCTACTTCAGTATGGTTAGTCCTACAGCAAACATCTAAAGATGTGAGCAGCTGGGAAGTATTTGAGGGCAAGAGCCTTTGCAGACAGCATAACACAGTGGTCTATCAGCGCTTCTGTCATCCAAGTGCTGAATTCCCAGTAACAGCAACTCCCATGCACAACTGGGACATGTCACTCTTCCAGTAATGGCAATGGCAGACTTAAACCTGAGCTCTCGTTTTCATTCAGAGTACAAGTTTTCAGAATGAATACCATGTCTTATCCAAATCGTTAAAATGATTGATTCTGTGAATACTCAGAAGATCACAAATACTTTCAGGATGAAAAATTGTCTACATTTGTCAGTAGATGTGTCTTTGTAATTTTCCTAGACTATAATAGATATGCAAAATACGATAAGATTGTCTAAAAGAAACTGCAGTTTCATTTGTAAATCATCTAATGGTGGCGTACTGATGTACACTACCACATATCGCTACCTAAAACCCAGGAACCAAACATAAAAATAATATTGTTTTATGTATTTCAAATCAAACACAGCTTAATATTTGATCTTAGAAGTTGTCTAATTTGCTATCATAAATCCATAATGTTCAACAGAACATTAAGAAAATAAATTACTAGACTTCCCATTTTTTTTTCCAGTTTTTTTCCTTTCTTTTTTTTTACTGCTGCACAATTTTTTTTTTTTTTTTTTTTTTTTACTGGATACTGGGAACAAATAAGGAATATATAATATTCCTTTTGTTTCAGTTATAATTTGGTAAGTACACATTTCCACAAAAATAAAACAGAAAAGGCTATCTACCACCTACAGAAGTTATTTAAATTGCTTTTGCCTACTTCAGTGGCATTGTTTCCATTGTTAGCAATGCTAATCTGCAGACTACCTAAAATATTTGATCCCTCAAGCAAGACCTGATCTCCCTCAAAAGACTTCAGTGACCTTAAAAGTATGATGAATTAAAGGCACCATAATCAGGCATGAGGAGTTTTAAGGATTTTCTCTTGATCTGTAACTGGAATGGGGATGACGATGCTGGAGAACATGTTTTTTTCTATGACTTCTCTAAACCATTGTAGAATAAACCAGAGATACAAGAAGTCTCTGTTGTCGAAACTCATCAGGGTAGTTTTTTAAAAAAACCTAATATCTGTACTATTGATATGTGAAGCTATTTAAAGGGTCTGTTTTCTTGAGCACAATAAAACATATCCTACTTGCAAAAAGTTACATGTTAAAATTAAGGGAGAACTTATGATTTATGTTCCATTTTATCATTCTCTGCGAAGCTGTAGTTTACTTAATTACTTATTTGCAGTTGCGTCTACATTCAACACATCTTTGCAGAGGCTGCTTCCTCCAAACGGCATCTGGAAGCTTCATTTAAAAAAGGAACACACCAACTGCAAAGATGTCTCCTGCTTTTCAAATACAGCTTCCTTGTTCTCTAGTCTCTAATTTGACACGTCAAGAGGCAATATTCAGACTCAGGCCAAATAAATGATTATACTCCATTTCATCACCTTCAAATTCAAGATGCAGATAGTTTATATCCTTAGACCAGGGACTAAAATGGTTGGCTTGGCTTCCTTATTTCTCCAGTCTTCAATAGTTGATGGATAGTCATGTTTTAGACACAGGAGACCACAAAAAGAAGACACTGTTCTATATAGCTAATCTGTTTTCTATAAAATATATAACATACTGAGCAGCTCCAAATTTCTGCTGGGTTTTGCTTGAGAATAACTGCTGAGCATTAATGATCTTGAGCTGGGATCAAAAAGTGTCCCTCAAAACTCACAACTTAGCTTCTTTGCCCAAATTGTTTCTCTTTTTCTAAGCATTTCATGTCCTTGTCTATATAATGACCATTACTAGCAATATATTTTTGACTGACTCATGAAGTATTTGAAACCATACATATGCAAGCTACTTGAAATCCATCATTCAGTTACTCCTCAATTACTGCACATAAGGTAGGGTGGGATATCTCTAAGTTCATCCACTTTTTCTAATGAAGAAGGAAAATGGTGATATTGTCTAGAGGGATAACCCTGAAAACAAAATGAGGCAAATCTCAGCTGAATCTCTGCCTCTCACTGTTAGTCACCAGTTAGTTTATTTTAAGATGGAAAAGTTCTGATGAAGTGTTACAATAGGAGGGAAATTACATACAAATGTTTAATTAGAAGCTTCTTTCCATGCCAAATGATACTCCTGCAAGACTTTGTGGGACTAATTGGTGTTGCTCTACTCCTTCTTCTAAAAAAAGATCAGGGATGAGCTGACACGAGAGGGAAGTTACCCTTTCAGCGTGTCAGGTGGGTGGGCGGTGGGATGGGGAAGGAAAAAGCAGGCAGGGAGTTGAGAAGAGGAGAAGGAGCTGTGGAGGTGGAGGAGAAAACGATTGTGAGAGGTGGTCTGAAAGGCTGACAGGCAGAAGTTGGGGGTGACACTGAAAATACTTTTTTCAGGTAGCTCTAGAAATTTTTCTTTTTTTCCAGAAGCTGCAGCACTCCCAGAAAGAAAAATTTTTTATAAACATTTACACTTATGCACTTTTATTTGTAATGTCAGCCAACCAGAGTTCAGTGGACATCTGTTAATGTGAATTCAGTAAATAGCTTGTAGAGGGGAAAGAAATCACCATTCACAATGTCTTCTGTCAGCATTTTCAGAGGTTTGTCTGCATGGTACCACCAGTGAGAATGGATTATGAAACACCAAAACAGTAAGGCAGTGAAATGAAGCGTTTCCTCAACCCTTCCTGCACACCATTTGTAGGATGAAAACGTAGAGGTTAAGTATCCAAAACATCAAGGCACCTTAAAACCAGAGGCTAACTTTAACTTCATTATTAAATATTGAATATCCAACTGAATGTTCTTTGCAAACACACTTTTTATTCCAGCTATCACTTGCTAAATATACTCGATACATTGAAAATGTTCTATCAGAGAGACGAGAAATATTTGACATGTAGTTCAGCATTAGGCTGTAACTCCCTGTGCCAAAGAAAAAAGGTATTCGTTCTGGTAATGTTCTGCAGAGTAACAAAAATACAGGAATGCCAAAGGCTACATTATTGCCAAATCAGTATTTTGTTTAAAATTATCCTTTGGGTTTTTTTTTTCCATTCTTCTGTTTGAACCTTATGGATCAGTCATTTCCTTCCTATGAATTAGTTTTGACCTCCCACCTTTCAGGAATGTATTCTTGCGGAGGATTTATAGGATGCAAGCCACATGGAGCTGAACAAGTGTAACATTGATTGGCTCACAGTAAGTCCGGCATTACTGTCATCCAAAAGGCTTTAAAGAAATTCAAGCTAAACATTTTTTGCCAAATGCGTATATCTTAAGTCCCCTACCTTGCTCATCACCCAAGCACATGCATATGCACACCCAAACATATATTCAGCTGGAACATGTACAGAAGAATGTAACTTTCATATGTTTTGTCAAATACTTGTATGTGAGTTATATGGATTGAATCATAGAATCATAGAATCACAGAATGCTTTGGGATGGAAGGGACCTTTAAGGGTCATCTAGTCCATCCCCCCTGCAATTGGCAGGGACATCTTCAACCAGATCAGGTTGCTCAGAGCCCCATCCAGCCTGGCCTTGAATGTTTCCAAGGATGGGGCATCTACCACCTCTCTGGGCAACCTGTGCCAGTGTTTCACTACCCTCATTGTAAAAAATTTCTTCCTTATATCCAGTCTGAATCTACCCACTTTTAGTTTAAAACCATCACCCCTTGTTCTATCGCTACTGGCCCTGCTAAAAAGTCTCTCCCCATCTCTCTTATAAGTCCCCTTTAAGTACTGAAAGGCTGCAATAAGGTCACCCCGCAGCCTTCTCTTTTCCAGGCTGAACAACCCCAGCTCTCTCAGCCTTTCCTCATGAAAGAGGTGCTCCATCCCTCTGATCATTTTTGTGGCCCTTCTCTGGACCCTCTCCAACAGCTCCGTGTTCTTCTTGTACTGAGGACCCCAGAGCTGGACACAATGCTCCAGGCGGGGTCTCACCAGAGCAGAGTAGAGGGGCAGAATCACCTCCCTGGACCTGCTGGCCACATTTCTTTTGGTGCAGCCCAGGATATGGTTGGCCTTCTGGGCTGCAAGAGCACGTTGTCGGCTCATGGCCAGCTTTTCGTCTGTCAGTACCCCCAAGTCCTTCTTGGCAGGGCTGCACACAATCCCTTCATCCCCCAGCCTGTACTGATACCAGGGATTACCCCGATCCAAGTGCAGGACCCTGCACGTGTCCTTGTTGAACCTCATGAGGTTTACACAGGCCCACCTCTCCAGCCTGTCCAGATCCCTCTGGATGGCATCCTGTTCCTCAGGCGTGTCGACTGCACTGCTCAGTTTGGTGTCATCTCCAAACATGCTGAGGGTGCACTCGATCCCACTGTCTATGTCATTGATGAAGAGATTAAACAGCACTGGCCCAAATACAGACCCCTGAGGGACACCACTCATCACTGTTCTCCATCTGGACATTGAGCCATTGATCATTACCCTCTGGATGCGACCATCCAGCCAATTCCTTATCCACCGAATAGTCCACCCACCAAATCCATATCCTTCCAATTTAGAGAGGAGGATATTGTGGGGGACCATGTCAAAGGCCTTACAGAAGTCCAGATACATGACATCCATAGCTCTTCCCTCGTCCACTGATGTAGTTACTCCATCATAGAAGGCCACGAGGTTGGTCAGGCAGGACTTGCCCTTGGTGAAGCCATGCTGACTGTCCCGAATCGCCTCCCTGTCCTCCATGTGCCTTAGCATAGATTCCAGGAGGATCTGTTCCGTGATCTTCCCAGGCACAGAGGTGAGGCTGACAGGTCGGTAGTTCCCAGGGTCCTCCTTTTTACCCTTTTTAAAAATGGGTGCAATATTTCCCTTTTTCCAGTCCCCAGGGACTTGACCTGACTGCCATGACTTTTCAAGTATCATGGTGAGCTTAACAACTACATCAGCCAATTCCCTCAGGACTCTGGGATGTATCTCATCAGGACCCATAGACTTACATATGTTCAGGTTCCTCAGGTGGTCATGGACCTGATCTTCTCTTACAGTGGGAGGACCTCTGTCCTCCTGATCCTCATCAAATGGCCCGTTGGCTTGGGAGGTGTGAGGAGAGAGGCTGCCAGTGAAGACTGAGGCAAAAAAGTTGTTGAGTACCTCAGCCTTCTCCTCGTCTGTTGTTATCAGCTCAACACTATTGCTCATCAGAGGGGGTACGCTTTCCTTAACCTTCCTTTTCTGGTTAATGTACCTGTAGAAGCCCTTCTTATTATCCTTTGCATCCCTCGCCAGGTTCAGCTCCAGCCGAGCCTTGGCCTTCCTGATCCCATCCTTACACAACCCGGCAGCGTCCCTGTACTCTTGCCAAGATACCAGTCCCTTCTTCCACTGCCTGTGCAATCTCTTCTTGGCCTTTAGTTTGACCCACAGGTTGTGGCTCAGCCTCTTCCCTTCCTTGCCCGATTTCCTGCACCTGGGGACTGAGAACTCTTGTGCCCTATGGAAAGCGTCCTTGAAGACCTGCCAGCTCTGTTCTGCTCCCTTGTCCCTGAGGGCCATTTCCCAGGGAGTCCTGTTGATTAACTCCTTGAAGAGCTGGAAGTTTGCTTTCCTAAAGTATATATACCCCCCACAAAGATAAATGGAAGACCATGAGTCTTCTGTGACTATTACTGAAAGATATTTTAGGGCTAATTCAGGTATACTTAGGAAGATTTGTGAGTATTCATGGCTTAGGAGAATAACTCCACAAACTCTCTGCTAGTTGTTGCTGTAGCAAGGTCAAACGATGAACTTGCAGAGTGGACTCCTTCAGCTCCAGCTTGGAGGATTCTCCACTGTGTGGTGCTACCCATGGGGTAAACTTCTGAGAGACACAAAAATATTGGCCAAAGCGGGCTAGAAAAGAAAGGAAGCTATTGCCAGAATAATATCTGGTGATAATTCAGATACTATTTGAATTTCTTCCATTTAATCTAGATTGTTCTGAGAAACTAATGCTTTTTTTTTTTTTTTTTTTTTTTTTTCTTTAGGACTGGAGCTTATTTTCCTGTTAGTATCATCATAATTGATTAGATTATGGTGTCTTAGCTGTGCATGGAAACAGCTTCCATAAACCGATATCATAGACATTACTGCTTGCTTCTGTTTGAACAATGAAAAGAGGGTTTGGGGACGGTGACCTGCACTGCTCCTTCTGATGGTCCTGCAGATCTCTCTTTCTCTCCATTTTTGTGCAGATAAAGCTGCCAGTGTCAAATATAGCAAGTAAACCAATATTTTTGCAAAATATTGTATTACATATGAATCATGGGTATAAACCGAACCAGGCTTCAGGGTTATTTAGCTTTATGCCTGACTCATGGCAACATTAAATGTGCCCAGGAGCCTTTCCAGGCCCTGACACCAGCTGACATGGAAAGGGACATATCTTAACTATCTTAACTCCCTTGAGTGATCTTAACCCCAGAGACAGCGTGGCTGCAGGCTGTGATGGGAAATGATCCCTGGCCCATTCTACCTTGCAATCACAAATTCATTGGGAAATACCCACAGGTTCCCTGGGATATACCAGCTGCAATCGGCTGGATCCGTACCAGGGACAGCATATCAGGCATGAGCACAGTCAACCTTAGTGCTCCTCACTTGGGCGACATCTCCTCTCCCAGGTTTTGGGAATGGACTATTTCTAGTCCTTACAAAGGTTTGAGTTTGTCCCCTCAGTGTTTTCCAAAGTTAGTATATACTGGTTAGTATGCTCTCTGCTTATACATTTGCCTTCATCTGGTGAAAATACGTGCTTCCTTCACTCCTTTGGCCACCTCCTGTGGGACTTGAATTTATGATGTTAAGGCTCCCTGTAGCCCCCCTGGGCAGCATCCCAAATAATTTTTCCATGGAGCAGCACACTTAGAGTTCAAAATGGTAGCTGTTTTACAACAAACCTTTATTACCCTTCAGAAGCACTTAAAGCACTCTTTGCTGGTTGCTTTTCTTTCAGATACTCTTCTTTGACCCTTCATAAAGCATTTCACTGGACTTTTTTCTTTCTACTTCTTTTCTGTTTCCCAGCAGCATCCATAGTGAAAATCCTGGCTTTCAGTTATCAGAGAAAAAGGAAATATATAACATTTCTGGGAGTGCCTAGTACTAGCAAGAATCTACAGCATGAACTCCCCCTTCAGCTTTTTATCGCAGTCTTTCATTTTGTTTAAACCTACCAGTGATAGACTTACTCTCCTAAATCTAAAAGATCTTATTACAAGAGGAGCAAGGCGATGCCAACAAAGCAGCCTTGTTTGCACGCAACAAAATCCTTATTCCACCCATTCAGTGCTGACATACTCTACGTGAGTCTGTGGTGGATGGTTTTTTTTCCTCCAGAAGGAAGTCATTAAAGGACTCATGTGGAAATGCCAATCTCTTTATCATACTAATAATTCAAGGCAAGGAGTGAACATTCATATCTTTTCCAGACATCTGAGGGAATAATTTAGTCTTCTAATATCAGAAAATTATGCACATTTTTGACTTCTTTATTTTGCGAAGATTATTAACTGAAGAAAGTGTTATGTTTAAGCATTCCCTAAAACTATGCAATTTACCATAGAGTAACTATTTGGAAAGCTCAGATGGAAAATATAACCGGGGAAACCTAAAATTTGGCAGGTCCAATAGTTAAGAGTATAAGAACAAACAAATATTATAGAGTGAACTTTTAAATGTGTCTAAGGCTGGGTCTACACAGCAGTGTAGCAACTGAAGAGTGAATTTCAAAGCAGCTTGCCCAGGTATTATTTGGTACTTGGGATAGCTTAATCTGCCCTGGGAAGGAAATGTTATTTCTATGACTATAGAGTAGGCAAGTCCTGAATGACTTAGAAACCAAAGCCCTGGTGCAACAGAATGGCATTTCCCTTTCCAAACAATGCTCTGAAGGGTAATTTGTGTTTCCAACACATCCCTACTTTTCATGTTGGTCTTTATTGGACTTGAGACCATGAGATGGTCTAATAAAAAACATTACTTTTTCCTACCAACAGGGCGTAATTTAAAAAATTTCCTCTTTCCAAATATATGTATTTCAAAGCATCAGCCTTAGTATCTCTACAGTCAATGTAGCACTTCTGACACTGCTCCCACTTGCGTTTCTGTAGCCCAACTCTGTTCTGGGATTAGTTCAGCTTCCATCATTTAAGAGTATTCAAGCTTTGGTGTTGCAGTTTTCCAAGAATACCTAAGTGATTTAGGGGCTTTCATCCTTTTGACTGTGATTTTTGCAATGTTGTGCCTGTCCTTCATTTTAACTGGAGCACTGAGTTGCAGTGATTGGATTTCACTCTGACTGTCCCTAGTTAAATCTTTGCCTTTCACCTTATTCTGCCAGTCAGATGATATACTGCCAGCTATATGTTAGTAAACAAACAAACACATACTTTTATTAAAAACTAGGCAATGGTCAGGAATTTCATGATTATAATTTGGCTTTGCGCCTGCAGCATAAATAATTTTGACTGAAAATAATCTTGTCAGCTATTTTCTAAAACTGGTACAAACACACACAAATATATACTTACAGAATCCTCTGCTTATCCTTATATCTGACAAAAGGAAATTCAGATCTCTCATTATTAGCATCTGAGAAATTCTGCCAAGCAGAAGCAAGCTATGGTATATGCAACATTTCAGCTAGCCAGTTGCTGCAGGTATATTATTTCTGATGAAAATAGAATAGATTGTATAAAAGTTTTTTTCTGGTCTTTGATTCATTAAACTTTTCCAACAAAACACACATCAAAGGCCTGGGGAAAAAAAAGCCAGAGTGAAAAATTTCTGTAGTTTTTTTCCTTTAGGATAAAGAACCTTTTGAAATGCACTAAATGTTACAGACCTGAATATTGTGATACAAAATATCCACCTTTTTAATTTTTTAATTCAAATCTTGTAGTGTTATTGCCACTAATTTGGATGAAAGTGGACATTTTGCATAAATATTTGTCCTTTAATTTTTGTTGGAAGTTTCAATTCAAATGAAAACTCAGCACATACATAGCTGATCTAAAAATGAGGGAGGATTTCAACCAAAGAGGTAGCCAATTCCCTTCTTCTTCTAAAACAAAGTAATCTTTTTATATTTTCAGGATTTTGAAATATGTAAAATATTAATCTACTTTTCTTAAAACTTCAGGCTAAAATTGAAAACTTCAGATACTATAGAGAATGTCAAAATACATTTTTTAAAAAAAATTATACTTGTAATGATGCTTTCAGCAAATGAAATAACCAACATTAAACAAAGCTCCCAATGTTTTCTCCTGAATAATATAATCTTCCACTCAGTTTTAAATTACTCTTTCACTGGCAAGATGAGCTGAGATAAAAGTGTGACCTTCAAATGAAGGCATCACTAGTGCAACTATTACAAACCTTAGTGCAGCATCTAAATACTTTTATATAGGTATGATGACTTGGAAATTTGCAGTGTAAAGGACAATTCAAAAGTAAATACTTTTATAATTAGAATGATTTTTTTCTTCATCTCAACCACACAGAACCTACTTAAAAGCAGTCTTAAAAAAAGAAAAAAGAGAGGAGAGAGACCCTAGATGACACCAATAAAGTTTAGAAGCTCGCAGCATTTGTGAAGTGTGTACAACTGGGTAATTGTTGGGGGAAAGTAACTCTTTTGCTGCATTTTGGTAGATTACTTTATTGTAATTAAAATATTCTGTTGCCAGCCTCTCTAGCATGAATTTTCATTATAATACAAAATTGTACTTGAAATTAATTACTGTATGTCTCAACTCATCAGAAATGGACTTTTCTGACACTTGGAATGTCAATTCTAATGACAACAGTGCTGAAAGCAGGCATTATCCTTCCCCAGGTTTTCTCCCTTGCCACTCAGAAACTGCTGTAGTGAAATGACCTGGACCACTGATGAAACTGAGTGTCTTGTTTATTCAAAAATACCAGGAAAACCTCTCTGTCTCCCATGACGGTGAAGACCCGTGATGGTAGAGTTACTGGTTTTGCAAACACCAGCTCCCAGTGACTCAACCAATGCTCTTTCTAGTGCATTGTGTTTCCAGGTTTGGTGTAAATTCCTCCAAAAGTATAGCCCATGAATAGTGGCCACCTCAGCTCTTCCAAAACTGTAGTCATCAGGCAATGGCAGCATGTAAACTTTCCTAAGAAATTCATCAGCAGTGATAACTCACCAGCAATAATGTGACCACACTCAATTTTTGCAACTTGGCTGCCAGCTGAATAATGAAACTCCTTAAAAAACACAGAACCTTAATAAAACAAAAGAAAAACAGACATTAAAATTGCAAAGCTCCTTATGAAATGGAGCCTTAATATACATTTTTCAGCTTCCAGAGTGAGGAATGGACCTTCCTGAAAGTCTCAACATGGCCTCAGGCACAGCACAGGGAAGCGGTAGCTGGAACATGTCCATGCTGACTACGCTGGGATCCACTTCTGACTCGGGTTTTCCAGCATCTTTGTGTCTAATAATTTCATCTGCATTACACCAGTGGCATCTTCCAGTCCTGTTGACTCTGCAGTCTTGGACAGTGGAGCTAAGGCTCCTTATACCATCAGTAAGCACATATTTTTATTGACTTATAGAAGTATTAGCTGCAGAAGTCCGCTGATGCTCCATCCTGCCTGAGACTATCACCAACATCCAACGAAGTCAGCCATGAATTTGTCCAGACTTGTCTTGAAAACCTCCAAGAACGGGAATTGCGCAGCCTCTCCAGGCCCTTGTTCAGTGCCTACGCTGTCCTTGTAATGAAAAGGTTTTTAATGTGCTAAGTTTCCTCAGCTTATGCTTCAAGATTATGGGTCCTAGCATCCTAGCCATTTTGGTAGCCCTCCACTGGCTGCTTTCCAGTTTCTCAACGTCTTTGAGCTGAGGTGCCCAGAATTGCACTTCTGTCCCTGTGACGACAAACACATCCATTTTCTAAGTAGTCCCTCACCTGTTGCTTCATAGGATTACTTCAAAGCATGGGGCACTTCAGCCTCTTAGATACCATCTGTTGGTGTTAATCTCCCTTGCAGTAGTGTGAGACTCAGCCCTGCATGCTAGAGCACCTAATGAATAAAAAAAATCCAGATCCAATTTTTAATTTTTTTTTTTTTTATTTCAGTAACTGCAAATGGCATTCTCTTCACTGGGTCCTAACAACTTGGAGTAAAATAACTGTTCAGTAGCTTCTGGTGTCTGTGTGGATACCTGAAGGGTGGCATTTTCTAAAGGTGCGTCTGAAGCGCACATCCATTTATCTGCTGCAGCCCTTGCTCACAATGCTAAGGCTGAGCCAGATGCATGTTGATTTTTAGCTAGAGTTTATTTAAGGGGAAGTGGGAGGAAAGAAATTAATTATTGGGTCATTGCTGAGTTGTTCTTTGGTTTTGGCTTTGCGCTGGCGTTTTCTCTCTCAAATGACTTTTTGAATTATTTTATTAATGGAAATGTGGGCAGATGGACTTGAAAACGTAACTCTTCACTGACTCAAATGAGAATCTGAAGTAATTAAATATTTTATAGCTTCCTTAAAGCTTTATTCTGCTCTCTTTCAACCACCATAAAACAGCTCTCTCTCTCAGTAGCTGACCTGCCTGTTTCATCTGTCTGGATACTGCCCAGTGCGGCCATTTCCCACTCCCCCACATGCTCATACATGTCCCACAGCTTAAACACAACCTTGCAAAGGTGCGCTCTGCTTTCCCCCTGCCCACACTCGGTGGTGGCTGCTCACGTGCAATTTCTTGGATTTCCTGGTGACTGCTGGCCATTGTGTGCCCAGGCCTGGTGCCAGGAGACGTGGGGTTGGTACCATGGATGAATGCTCCGGACTTGTACACTTTGAGAGGCAATGAGGGTGATGCAAAGCCCAGAGCCTGGCTCTGCTGTCTCTGAAGTCGATGGGAGCTTGGCAGTGAACATGGCAAAAGGCTCTGGTAGGAAAGAGTTGGTCACTTTGACATCCATTTTCTCCTCTCTCCCCTGGTCTTTATTACCTTCACCACTCCACACTCTGGCCCTGAAGCTGCTCCAGCAGAATCAGCCATTGTCCCTGTGTCGCTTTTGGGGGAGCTCCCTGGGGGTGTCTCCTGGGCCTGATGTCACCTGCACTGCTCAGCTTGTGGCTGGTGCAAGGAGCGATGCTGTGCTCGAGGGCTGCTCCGGATAAGGGTATCCACCCTAGCTCCAGCTGCTGCCAGCTGAGGAGTAGGAGCAGTAGCAATCTCCAGCTACTAAAAAGAAGAGACAATTGTGGCAGTCCGATGTCCTCAATCACAAAGGCTAACGCAGGAGCTTGCAGGACTGTTTTCATCAGACCATGATGTTTTGTTGAAGCCAGACTGTTTCATGGAGACTGTTGATTTCTAGGACATTTTTGATGGGAAGTCCAGACTGAGTTCATATCCATCTAATGACTGTAACTCTGTCTTACAAAGTCAACTGAAGTGGTTTTTTTTTTTTTGTAGTTCAGCTGGAAGAGACCTACAATGATCATCTAGTGCAACTGCCTGACTACTTCAGGGCTGACCAAAAGTTGAAGCATATTATTAAGGGCATTGCTAAGCCAGATGCAGCTTGAGCTGGGGCCCTAACTTGAGGGGGATAGGAGTGGAAAGACAGGAGAGCAATTACTACTGGGTGACTTGGAGGCTTCCTCCCAAGCTGTGACTGTATAGGTGCATGTGTATGGATGAGGCAAAGGGAAGAGAAGCAGAATCTGACCCTTTGTGCACATTTCCATCCAATGCTGAACGTGATCAAATTTTGAAACCTCAAAACACAACAAAATGAAAATGCCATCTAGTGTTAACTGATACGTTAGATCATGCCTGAGGGGATGGAGAAGGAAACTGCAAGCCACAAGATAAGCTGCAGCTGTCAGATCGCTGAGTAACATCCATGCTGGACTATGGTTGCATACAAAAGAAGTAGATGAAGTACCAGCAGATGGCACTCGGGAATATGCAGCAGTGTTTATCATGTGGGGTCAAAGACATTTTTTTCAGCATGTTTTGAACAGGCTCCTCAGCTCTGCACTCTGCACTGCACAGAGGGGATCACTGCTCTGCTGCTGGGCTCCCGGGGCGGTGAGTCCTCTGCTGCTGCAGTAAGGGAGCAAACCTGCCTCTTTCTGCTACTTCAGGAAATATCCTGCTTCCTTGCTGCCCTGTCATTAAGTGTCACCCTAATTGCATGTTGCTTTCTCTTCCCTTGCATCTTCCCCCCCTCATAGTCCCATGGCAGCCCTCCGACATGGGGGCAGCCAGGGAGCTTGTGCCCTGGCCGTGCTGCCTCAGTGGTCCTGGTGCTGCTTCCAGCCCCCGCCCACGGGTGGGAGCTCACCCAGTCTGTGCACCCAGGGGGTGGGGTTCTGGGTGATGCTAACTACAGATCCTTCCTCACACAGCACACACCCTTGCTTTGCACCAGATCTCAGTAAGGTGTAGATTTAGGACCCAGTGCAGACAAAGGAAGAAATCAAATCAGGCTGTGCATTAATGCAAGTGATCAAAGCTCCTGACATTATTCAAGAAAATCAGAATCCTATCAACTCCTCAAAAAAGACTTGCCATTAATTTGTGTTGAGTGATCCTAGCCTGTATCAGCCCATTCTGAACAACTGTTATTTAGGGTTTGAAATTCTGTGAAAGGAGAGGACAGGCATTACTCCAGCAATCCTGCCAGCCAGGACTGTGTTATCAGATACATGGTTAATATGAAAGTGTGGCAGCAGGAAGTAAATGGGTGCACAATGCACAGTGGAGATATATTAAATGGGAAAGTTAAATGCATCCATGTAGTACGTAGCATGAACGAAAGCCAGTTTCCCATAGGCTGGTGTCTTGTAGTTGGTTGCAGTCCCTGATGAAACCTTTTTTGATGGCTGGAGTTTTCACTGTCAGAAGAAGTCGCCAGTGGGGCACCTCCATGCAGGGGTGCAGCTCACCTTCTGGACCCTCTGGGTTGATGCGAAATCTACTGTTTTCTGAATTTTAATTCTGCTGGCTGCCCAGGGAGTTTGGCGCATAACTTCCATTACAAAGATTCATTTCACTCTCCTGTTCTATTACTGTTATAGTGATTTTCCAAAGGTTCTTAAACCCGAGGCATGCACATAAACACACAATTCCTTCTGCGTCCGTCTCTGACGTCTGAAAAATTGAAACGGCTCATTTCATTTAGTCAAAATGATAGATATCCCTAGCAGATGATGATCTGTCAAGCAAGAGTGTCTGACAGCGAACAATAAGGTGCAACAGAGGGGTCCTCTCTGAGAGGTTCTCTCTGAGACTAAACATTGTAAAGTGAACAAATAGAAAAGAGCGCTTCTTCCTATACATGATCCTCAAGGTGATGCAGTTTGCCAGAATATTTCACAAAGAGTCTAAACTGGTGATTGCATTTGTGGATGAAACTATTCCAAGTCAAACATAGACAAGATGAAATGTGTTTCAGAGAAATTATGGAGTTGTCTCTTTTTTTTAAGACTGTACATGTAAAGAGTCAAGCCCTCAGCTGGCGGAACTGGAGCTGGCTTAAGCAGAACTGTGCTGATTTCTGACTGCTGAAGTTGTTTTTTTATACGGTATATATACATAGTCACCATTGTATCTCATCACGTTTTCAAGGCACAGTAAATTGTGCATGTTAAAATAAATAACAGTGTTAATGATAATGGTAATGGCAATAGCAATAATAGTAATAGTAGAAGTAGTAGTAGTAGTAGTAGTAATAATAATGATAATAATAATAATAATAATGGGATGCCTTGGCTGGATCCATTCTTGACTTCCTCCCCCTGCAAAAGAGAGAGTTTTTAAGTAAACATAATTTGTATTCCAGATCTCTTAGAAAAGGGCACATGGGTTTCCAAGTTCTGCTGCAAACGGGCAGGCTTGTAACTCCAAGCAGGTGGTATGACAGATATGGTCCGTGGCAGGCTGATGCCTGTGAAAGCCACTTGGTTCAGGCAGATAGGTCACAGAAGACCTGGTTGTAAAGTATTACATTATTGGTTATAAAGACTTTTCTACAAAGATCCAGGTCTCTCTCTCTCAGGCTTTTGAGCTATTGCTTTCTCTTCCATAACCTCAGCCCCCTGCTCTGTTCCTCCTCACTTGGCATGCAAAGCAGCTCTCCTTAGCTTTCATTGCTCTTCCTGCCTGTCTTTCCCGCCGAGTTCAACCCCATTATTTTCATCCCCTCTGCTATGCCTTCCTCTGTCATCTCTGCCCCCTCCTCTCTCTGTTTCTCAGGTCTTTCATCACGATCTCGGCAGGTAATGCCTCTCCTATTGACTTCAATGGGCAGTAGATGTACCCTTCCTCCTGCAAAGTCTCTTCTCGTGGTAGGGCCACAATTACATCTTTTTGCAACACTGCCACTTATGCAAAGGACAAACTGGTATTTCAAATGACCCATTTTAATGAATAAACATTAAACCCAGCAAATAAAGATTGATTCAAAACTGTCTTGTTGCACCAGTTGTATTAAAAATCTGATATGCTGAGGTATTTCTTAATCCTGCATAACTGCAGTCCTCTTCCATTAAAAGTCATTGATTAAATGTCTAATTAAGAGTGGCCCAAATATATATGGTGTTTAAATATAGTGGAGTGTTGGGATTCTGATGAACTCATTAATACAGATCTTATTTGTGAACAGTTACAATGGCTTTGCTGATGAAAGCCAGGTTTACTCTTTTGCTTTGCTCTGTAGTTTCCTGTGGGAAAAAAGATCAAAATTATCTTTCCTTTTGTATGCTTTTTCATATTTCAAGTGGTTTGGATGGATACCTAATTTGCTTTCAGTATCACACATTCTCTTTTGACATCAGAGGATACATTTTCTGAGCTTCACAGAAGTTTTACCTGCTCAACTACCATTAAAGTCAATTGGATCATGTGGCTAAAGCAAGGTGTAACAATTGGAAAATGCACTCCAGGGTTAAAGTGCTGTACTTGAGCTATTAGATTGAAAGAGTTATCCATCTTCCAAAACACAACCTGCATTGCCACAGCATGGTGTCCCCTATTCATCACCTTCAGACAATTACAGCTGCATTCAGCCCTGGTGTAAATGAAGTTGCCGTATCATTTGAATCATGCAGCTTAAGCCAGAGCTGGATCTGTCCCACACAGAGCTGCTGAGTTTTCAGTGCAAAAGAGGCCCAGGGATGGAGCGATCAGCACTGGTTTGTGAGAATCACAGGAAAGAGAGGGAAAAGGAGCTATTAAAAGAAATGTTATGAGACTCCCATTTGAAAACTGGATATGGCTGTTGCTCAGTGAGATGCAAACATTGCATGCAGCTTGGCTGAAGGAAGAACAGAGTTTGTGGTCCTTCCCCACAAGTAAGCCTTCAGACCATCCTCTTCATCACAGTGCCTGCTGGCATCAAGAGCTTCGAGGCTGAAGCTTTTCACAAAGCCACCACTGCTGCAGGTGACACAGCTGGTCACTTCTGCCCTCTGGGCTGGGCATCAGACAACTTTTAAAGACTTAGGATGAACCTCAGTTCACTTTCAGAGCAGGCCAAAACTCACTGTTAAATAAGTTTTTGAAGAAGCTAGTATGCAAGATAGTAAGACAGTTTTCTTCTTAGATTTTTGTGATTGAAGAAATGGTCATGGCAATACACTGTATTTTTGTAGAGCGCCCTTAATTGCACAGCAACAAAAGCGTGGTATTGGCTCATTATTTTTCTGAAACCTCCCGCCTGAATGATATCCACACAGGCCTCTCAGAAAAGAAGCCACAGGCCTCAAGCAGATTGCGTCTCACTCTCCTAAAATGAGAGAGGCAGAACTAATCAAGGAATAATCTGTAGTAGGCCACAGTAACCAATTAACTAACTCCTAGCAGTTGGTAAAATAACCCTTGCGAGAGGAAGAAGGTAATGAGGCTATCATGTCAACTTTACAATGTCGTCCCCATGGTATGTGAAAATATAAAACAGTTTTATTCTCATTTTCTGTACATTTTCCAGTCCATTTCCTACCATAAAATCAAATAATGCCCCAATAAATACAGTATTTAAAATTTCATCGCTTAACATGCTAACGTTCAGGTTGGGCAAGCCCAAAAGTAATGCACTACCATACCTGGAAGGAACCAAATTATTTTGCTACTCACACTGATAATTGCTCCGGTGGTGACGAGCATTGTCCATGTCTTGACCTGTGCTCTTCCACTCCATTGTGTTCACATGCAATGTCTTACTTTTGGTTTAGCTTGAGTGTCTCTAAAGGCAAGATCATCCTTTAGTAATTTCTATAACACTGCTTCTCCTTGAAGGTGGCAATACCACAGTACAGATATTAGTAATGAGCCAGACACCTCTCCCTTGGGAAGGTCCCTGGTGATAGGGAAGGAGGAAGCAGACCTGGCTAGCAAGTATCTCCATATCAATAACTCTGGAATATCTAATATGAAATTCAACGTCTTTTCATGCACTTTTCACTGTTTCCCATGGACTTGCTCAGTTGAAATCTCATTGCCAGTTTCAATGATAAGGGCAGGATCTCTCCCAGCACTAGGATGTCCTCTAAATGACCTGTGCAATATCGGTTTTTGGGAATGACTGTAGACTGTATATGATTTCAAGACAAACACCACTATCATGATTTCCATGAAATCTGTGAGCAAGGCTTTAAGTGTGGATCAGAGCCGAGTACTGTGTGTTAACACATGCAGTGATGCACACCCTGCTCCAACAGACTTGCACTCTGCATGCCTGTTGCAGAAAGCAAGTGGAAAGGGTTGCTGAAAATGGTACAGGTTTATTAAAAAATGGGTAACAGAACTGAGACTGGAAGGCAGATTTCCTGATTCACAGTCTGCTGCTCTGCCTTTGATGTCTTATTTCTGCAAGGGAGCCCCTGGATGGGCAAAGGTGCAGTATTCCCACCAGACTGCGCACACAAGATCTGACCTGTGGGACCGACAGCTGGCTGTGCTAATTTACTTGAATCCAGCCAGAAGCAAAAATGATTGCTTTTCAGCATAAGATAGCATATGAATGGTAGCAACCTTTTGTGAATCAGCTGAACTGGTCTGCTGTTACCTGCCGGACTATAAATGCATAGCAGGAGGGCTGAAAAGCCTCAAAATCTACTGCTCTAGGTAATCACGTCTGGCACCACACTGAAATGAATGATGGGTCCTCTCCACACAGATGTTTAAACAGGGTTTGGGGATCAGATCAGCAGTTTCTAGCTGCTGACAGTGAAGAGGAAGGAAAGGAAAAGTTTGGCTTGACCTAGTTCAGGTTAAAAATCCCCCAAACATCAGATTAATTACTTTAGAGGCTTTGTTAATGTGGCTTAATCCTGTTCACCTTTAGTTCTACATCTGTTTTTTATTATTAAACAAGAAAACTACAAAAAAGCTTTTTGTCCCCTCCATAATTGCCTTCTCAAAAAAATTTTGCAGTCAAAATGATTTCAGATTTCTCAGCTGCAAGCTACAGATGGCCATGGTGTAAGATGTAGCTTCACATCATTGCAACAACAGATCAATAGATGATTAAAATGCAAGTTTAATTTCAAAGCTATTGTCTCCATTTCCTTCATGTCAGAAAGCTTCTCGCATGTGAAGGTAAGTCTTAGCTGGAGGGTGTGTGCCGAGTCTGATGTGCAGAATAACATGTTGATAATAGAGAGGATAATTAGAAGAGCATTTAATGAATCTCAAGAGCCAGAGCTCAAATGCCTTTTATCACAGGTTTTATAACCCATGGTCTTGTGATGAAGACTTTTTACCACAATTGCTTGTTTTGCTGGTGGTTCAATCCAATTATACTTTAAAAGCATGCAAGAAATATGTCAAAACTATTTGCCTGACTGCACTGGAATGAGCTCTGCGCTGGGACAGACTTTTTTCTTGCATCTCCATTCTGGGAAAGGTGGGGATAACTCAAGGAAAACATCACAACTCTTAGGACATGTTGAGATCAACCCTCTGCAGGGCTTGAAGGCTTCATTTTGTAATTTCTTACAAATCCAAACAATAAATATGCCATAGGAAGGAATGATAATAAAATTGATTAATTTAATTCTGTATCAGCTTCTCGACAGTGAATTGATTCAAATGATAGATGTTATATGACACAAGTTATGGAATTTGGCATAGGACAAGAGTATCTTATTTATAAAGAAAAATTAATATAATCAAGGTCAGGTCTAATTTGATCTGCAGCTATTATCTTAAATGATGTGGAGGATTAGTATGTATTACTTCCATTCAGTCTAGAATCAACAGATTTCAATTTATTTAGTGCATTTGTCCATTATAGTGAAGACATCTGCTTTAACTGGATGGGAGACAAATGCTTGGGCTCTTCTCTGTATGAGAAACTGGATGGTATAATGTAATCTTGCTGGCAAATGGAGTAACGTGCCGTATTTCTGAGCCTTACTGCCCTAAGACGATATCCATGAACCTCATCCTGTCACTACCAAAACCAGGTCTAGGGGCGTTGTCCCTCTGCAAAGAGAAAAGAAGAAAAGGAGGGAATGGAGAATTTGTTTGGGAGAAAGAAAAGAGAATTTTGTGTCAAACGACCTGGTCACAACTTCTTTCTTAATCACAGTTAATGCCTGGAGGCTCAGTTGGGTATTTTGTGTTGCACAACAAAAATGACAGCTCTTGTCTTCCAGCACAAAGTTCCAGAGAAGGAGAAGAGTGTGTATTTATTTGTGGAAAATAAATGAAAGAAAATCTAAACTCAAGATCAGTATATATCACATACATGATCATTTAACCTTGTGCTTGCCTCAAATACTGTTTGGAGCAGCTCAGCACAGGTGTATCACGACTGACCAAGGATGGAGTCGCTGCTTCTGTGGGATCTGTAGCATTGCTTAAGAGGATGTAAAGGGACTTTCATTGTTAATCTCTAATCCATTAGATTTTCTATCCAAATTTTGGAAGAGCACCCCAAGAGATGGAGGCTTTGATTTAAGCAGAGGAATAGCCCTATTCCTTTCGATCTGTGAATGAACATTGACACAAACATTCAAAACATGTCTAACCCATTTAGATACTGATAACTTCAAAACTTCCAATAAAAAAGTTCAATTTATGGCTATTATCTTACAGCCTTAGGAAGTCAGAGAGATATATTTATTGCCGCTCTTCAATGGCAACATTTGAGAAGTTAAAGAACAATTATGGAAGGAGCAATATTGTGTGGTCACTTGCAATACCATAGAAGTGGGCTTGATGACCCCTGAGGCCCCTTTTAGTTCTCTGTTCCTAATCTAACAGCAAATGCAATATTTTTTTTCTTTTTAAATTTAGAATTGTTTTTCTTGAACAACCTTGCAGGTGCGTTGTGAAGACAATGAAGGCAGAGAAGGTTTGTTTGCCATCCAGCTGGCAAGCGTGGACATCCAGATGTGCCTCTGAAAGCCTTCACTCCTGTGTAGAGGCTTCAGGCACGTTGCTGTGGCTTTCCTCTTTGTGCTGACCCAGCCATGAAAAGGAGGCCACCTGTCTGATCATCTAACCAGTACGTTGACTCTTGGAGGCTGTCTTCTTTTCCGAGGCAAATGGTTTGGTGTCTGACTGCCAGCCCTTCACGGACACCAGGCTCACTCTGCACAGCACAAGGATCATATTGTGGCTGCTTGTTTCCCATCATGCTCTTCAGGTCTTTAGAAATGTAACCTAATTTAACAGTCTCTGCACCCTGGAAGGGCATTTTAGACACTTTAATGTGCTGCTGTCCCTAAAGGGGAGAATTTAACTCCTTGGCAGCATGGTCTGCAGGTTCCCCATAGAAGAAGGTGTTGGGGACTCTGGTTTCATTTTTTAGAATCATAGAATACTTTGGGATGGAAGGGACCTTTAAAGGCCATCTAGTCCAACCCCCCTGCAATGGGCAGGGACATCTTCAACTACATCAGGTTGCTCAGATCCCCCATCCAGCCTGGCCTTGAATGTTTCCAAGGATGCGTCATCTACCACCTCTCTGGGCAACCTGTTCCAGTGTTTCACCACCCTCATCGTGAGAAATTTTTAACTGCATTTACTGGACAGTTGCTCCTTATTGAGTCTTCCACGCTCCCAGGTGCTGGTTTAAGAGAAGACTGCGTAAGAGCTCAGACCATGACGAATCTTTAGTATAAAACTGGAAACTGGAAGCGCCCGAGAAAACACCTTTGCAGGGAGGGTTAAGGTCTGCACGTCTCCACCACACTGCGAAGAGCAGCTGGGGGCTGCAAAGTAGTCCTGCATGCCCAGTGTGGGAGCAGGCACACAAACCTGCATCTTCCAGCAGCTCCTAGCAAACGTGCACTACAGCTGGCTCTAACGTCTGAAGCACAAAGATCTTACAGAGCCTAAAAAAGCACAGCTGGGAGGGTCTGCAACTGCTGGATGAGAGGATCTGTCACTGAAGCTGTATTTCATAGGAGAGAGATTTTTGCTCTCTCATGTACTGGAGACATGCATATGCTTTTCTGTTTAGCAATGGTGATAGAAAGTATTCAGTCTCTTAAAGAGAAAAATAAAAATTGATAAATTGCCTCATGATTTACAAGGGAATCAAATCACTGGTGTATAATTTTCACAGTTTGTGCGTAAGTACTGTCAGGAAGGGAGAAATTGGCTTTACCGCTATCATTAAAATCTTATGTAATGAATCAGATGAGGTATCAGGAAATGGTATAATACACTTTATTTATTATCAGCTTAGATGAATAGATTTCTTAGTGTAACTACAGAAATGTCGAGTAGGACTCAGTCACTGCAAAATCTTATTCCTCCAGACTTTGCCAGTCCATTTGTGTGCACTTGGGCTACTGTAATACCAGACCAGAAGAAAGCCTTGCAAGCTGCCCCCCTTGCCTTGTACAAAATACCTTCTTCTTCTGTAGGGTTTCAGGGCAGATACTGAAGCTCCATTTCAAAACTTGCCCTGACCTAAACAGTGTCTGAAAGTCAGCCCAGACTTAGTGGCTTTCCACTAACCAGAAGAAAAACCCCTTACAGGAATTGAGACCATTCCCAGGCAATGTGTAAAGGGCTATGCAACATCTTCAAACACTAAGCTGCAGGTGCCAATTATTCATTACAAAGGGACCCACATGCAAAATACTGAGAAACAAGAGTCAGAGTTGCACTGAAAGGAATTATAACATTTGCTTAGGAGAAGAAAGTGCACTGGTAGCCTGGAGGGAATAAGGTCTTTTGTTGCCAGAATTCCCATTGAACAGAGAAGGTTGGAGTTTTTGAGGATCTTTCTCCCTCTGGGCAGCTGCCAAAGCCCATTTGTCTTTGCTGCTGGCATTGTTCAGGCATACACAACTTCATAAACAACCTTCAAGGTCTGAAGTATTTGGCACTGTTGGAAAACATTTTGAATGGGTTGCCTTCATTATTATAAACCACACAAATCATCAACCAAATCATGTTTTATGTCTGTCTAGAGGTCAAAGCTTCAATCTCACTGGTATGAGTATATTTTTATCCTTATGAATAAGAACGTTCATTGCTGAGTTACTTCAAATACCCACCAAACACTGACACATACAGTAAAACAAAATTGATTTATAAAACCACACAAGCTGTGGTTCATCTCTCATAACTTCAGCTGCAAAAAGTTAAATACCTTTCCCCAGGTAATCATCTGACCTCCCTTGATAATGAGCAGGAGAGTCAGGGACCTGTGGAGAAGGAGTCACCCTACTCTGCAGGTGAGCTATCCATCTTTTAGACGGTGATCCTGGAACAGCACAAATTGCTCTGGGACAAAACCCCTCGCCCTGGACTCCCTAAAGAAGATAGATGCAGATATGGCACAACTCACATGGACACAACTGTCCCTGAATTTCAATAACGTTTTTTAAAGCTGCAAAATAGAGCCCTTCATATTAAGGCTAGGAAAAAAAATCCTAGCTTAGACCCCTTGGGACAGTCTTCATCTGTTCATCTCAACAAATCTTCTCATAAAATCATGCAACATTTTTCTCCAGTTCACTCACAGGATGGACTGCTCTCCACTGGCTGAGCAGATATTCTGTATTTTGTTTTCTCTTGTTTTGCAGTGTCAGCCAGGCTTGATTCGCTCTACACATTTCAAACCTTGCTCCGAAGACAGAATTATTAATTTCCTGTAGGCTTTTTCTCTGATGCATTTTGCTACAGTGGCTGAACAGTTCACAAATTCAATCTGGCTATTTTCTTGCCACCTCAGTGAGATGAGAGGCAATTATTAACCCTTGTTTTCAGACAGTGAGGCACAATGAGATTACATTTGCAGTTATTCGCTGATTTTGGATACCCAGGCTAGGACACCTTGGATCTGATATTTCAGGGTGCTTAGCTGGATTTAGTACTTTTTATTCAAAATGCAATTCCCTCCGACTTCAGCTGCAGCTGTGAATACTCTGCATATGTGCAAACCAATCACCAGGGGCTCAGTCTGGTACCTGGAAAATAAGGACTGCATAAACAGTGATCACCTGAAGAAAGTGTGGGAGCAGAGCTAATTTGATGAAAAAGCATAGATCCCAAGTGCATTGCAGAGCCTGATTTTAGGTACCCGGTGTGAGGAAAAAAAGCTAAACCAGAAAACTAGGTACCTACATCTTCTCTTAAGTACCTTAGGTCTCAGCAGCCCTTATTCACAGCACAGCCAAGAGAAAAAATCTGAGACCAAAGCTGATCTGAATCCCACCTCTCTTTGGGCTTACTCATGACTTCAGCAATTTGCATCTATCTATGCTCCTAATTTACTGTTTTCTGTCTAAATGTGCCCTGAGCCGATGTGCCAGCATGTTCAGGAGAGGAGGAGGCAAAGGGTTGCTGAGATTGCAGCAGCCTTGTGTGGAGGGAGAGCCTTCACCAGGAAACACCAGAGATGTGTTCAAGCCTCTTGGCAGCCTGATGGGATTTAAATGCACGCTCCCTAACTCCATTTGTTTTTTAACAATCAGGCTTATCAACAGCTAGATTTAGATAAATCCAAAAACCAGTTAAATACAAATTCTTTAAGTGGATTCATCCTTTTGACAGCCTCACAGAAATATTAATGTTACAGAAAATGCTGTATATTGGCAGAATATCTGCTCAGAATCCTTTATTAGGAATCATGGATTACATTTTCTAACAAAAGCCAAATCCTATTATGCTGTTCCTTTATTTACAGCTGGTCTTTCTGGCTTCAAAAACAAGATAAAGCACGGGTGTCAAGGATCTCTTATCCAGAAAGCATTACCTTTTCTCTGTGAACGTGATATTTTAATCCATAAACTACAGAATACGTACGTGCATTTCAAGCACATTGATTACCAGCTTCATGATATGCTTAGTATATGACTTGTTCTATTGATTAATGTTGCAGTAACATTATAACATCACCAGAATCACAATGTTGCTAAAGATAACATTGAAAAGATCACAGTCCAGTGTTGTTAATGTCTTATAAACAGAGATGATGCTAGAAAAATTTTCATTATCTAGTTTACAAACATTTCAGACAAATATGTATGTGTTCTGCAAAATCGATTGGCCTGATTAGTCTGTTAGAAGCTATAATGTAGGCTTTGTTGCTGTAAACTGGTCCAAACTATTTGAATGAGTCTGGGAAATGGGTTTTTCCTATCATTACTCTTTCCTTCCCCTGCATTTACTCTGGTCCCTCATACCATGTGGTGGTGTGGCCTGGCAGTGGAAACATTCTTCCTCCTATGGTTGAAAAAAACCACCACAAAACCATATGCGGTTCAAAATAAGTGCTTTACTGTGAAGTGCCAGACAACCAGGGAGAGGTGGTACTGCTGTTTCCATGCATTCAGATAGCGAGATGCCTTCATATTAACTGGGCTAAGCAGCAGAGACATGGGTCTGGGAAGGGTCTCAAGGAGTGCAGGTGGAACTAAAAAATGGATGCTGTATGGCAGGACTAAAATAAAGTTTCCTTTAAATGCAATAAATAGGATGGGGCCTCTTGCAGCCACAGACTGGACTGAAGAGGCCAAGCAATCTTCACTAGTGTCTTTAGCCCACAGAGATCTGCTTGTCTAGTGGGTGGTCAGCTCCAGCCAGCAGATGTGGGGCTGGCTGGGAGGCTGGGACCATGCTGATGGCTAGAGTGAAAGCAGTGTCATGCTTTTGGTGGAGCAGTGCGGAGCTCTCGGAAACTCCCCAGAGGATCCCCTGCAGTCCCCTTGCAGGGCGGCAAGGCTCCACTAGTGCTGCTAATCAGAATAACTGCACCGATGTCCGTGGGCTATGCTGATGTACAGCCACAGGAGCTGCTGGCATTACCGTGCAAAATAAACTGCTGTTTCCTTGCTTACATTACATCCAGGAGAACTTTTTTCCTCAGAAATATTCTCACAATGAACCATCAAGTTTCTTCTGTTCAGGGAAATGCTCTCCATTCTCGGGCATTCGCCACATTCCCAGGTCATGCTGTGGACAGAGTGGGGCACCCAAATCAGTTGCACGCACTTTTGATGCAATGAGGCTATTATGTGGATTATTGCTTTTAACTGTCCCTTCAGGGGACTTCCCCAGGGGGATTAATTCGAGTCTCCTGGCATGAGTTACCGCCAGAGGTCAGATCACAGACTGCCTCAAAGACTCAGAGCTTTCTGCCCTTGCATAACTACAGGAGCAAAGGGAAAGAAAAGGAGGGTTTTTCTCCTGTTTTGAAAGTCAAAACTCATGAACAAAACCCACCACTGATAAATAATCAATGTTTATTCCAAAGGCACAAAGAGAGATGAAGCTTGTAATGCTCATTGTTAATGAAAACTCCCAACACTGTCAGCTTTCTGTCTTGGAGCATGAATGTTGTGAAGGTTGTGCATCAGTCAGGGGTATTTTTCTTCAGGTTTTTCTGTAAGTGTTATTATTATAACCGAATAAAATAAAAGTCTTTGGAAGGGAAGAGGAAAGTGAGAGTAATGGTGAGGGATCTTTCCATTTATCTTAAGTCCTGTTGTGTTTCCAAGTCTATCACCCTCAGATTTACTTGGAGATAAAAAGAAATGCCAAAGAGATGAAGAAAACTGGACAGCAGTTGGGAGCATCTTTCATTTCTTTTTTCATTGTGCTTTTTTTGGTAAAATAAAAATGAGAGAAATGAGTCAGTCTGTATGTATCAAGGAAATCTCTGTGAATCCAGATTTAAGTTTTTTGCCATGGAAAGGCTGGCATCCCTCTCACCCACAATCACAGTCTTCGAGAGGTGTCTGGGACAGGAAAAGCAACTACAGCTTTAAACAAAAACGTGCTGATATCCCACTGGAGTCGTGGGTTTCTCAGCCTAGTGCTTGGGTCAAACAGCCTGCCTGACAAAATGTACCCCACCAAAAGCTTACAGAGGAGCCCAACACGGGAGTGCTTCTTGTCCTGAAGGAACAACATTGAATTTCTAAGCTTTGAAACTCTTGGAAAGGGGGATTACCCGCTCCTGGAAGTAGCGCTCTGAAGGGCGAAGTAGTCACCAGGTCAAAGTATGTGCCAAATAAAATGTTCTTTGGGCTTCTGTTGGGCTCTTTTCTAGAAACTTTTCCATTAGCAACCTGGTTTTGGGAGGCTTTAAGAAAATATGAAACTGAGAAGAGTTTTTATCACTCTGTCACCAGGGTGCTTTGTCAAAGTTCTTATACAAGCACAGGCAATACATGACTTTCTACATTATTTTCCAGTGAAAAGTGAAATGGCTTTATGAATCTTTTTTTCATGATGGGTGGAGGGATGTAAAAAGGAACAGTAGTAGCTGCTGACAAGTGAAGGTGGGCTGTAAAGAGTAGAAGTAGAGATCTGTTCTGAACAGGTTTAAGCAATAAGAGACCTTACAGGGAACCATCAGGATGGACAGAAACTACTTTCTGACAAGTAGACTCTGGAAAAGGCACACAACAGAAATAGTGAGAAGATGCCCAAGATAAATAAATGGGAAAAAAAAGATATGACAGCTCTGTCCAGTCAGTGTATCACAGAGAATACATAGGGAATAATTATGCATTGGCATGCAAATGAACTATGGGACGATTTATTCTGTTTTTTTTTTCTTGGCTCTTACAAACTCTAAATTCATAGTCTGAGTCCTTGAAATCAGCCAAGGTTTTATAGCACAGTTCCATCAACCAGTGATGCTGCAAGACAGAGATGAGGCTGTTATACTCTGCTATGAACCTTGTGGTCAGGTTACTGGATTAAATTTGAATGGAGAATTAGGAAAGGGTCATGTCTGCTCCCTCTAGGCTATGTTAAATACAAGATACAATCACAGACAGCAGCTTCACATCGGTACCTACCTGTAGGCAATAACACAATTTCCACCTCTTACCTAAGAAATTATTAGAAGTGTCAGCTTCCTTCCAAAAGGCTGGAAGAAGCAGACTTTGATTTTAGGTTCCCTCAATTCTTCAGATTACTATTTTGGACCCAATTGTTCCTCAACAAAGTCACTGGTAATTCTTGATTATTTCAGATTAAATACCACCAGAATTTCACTGCTCATTACTGTAAAATTTGCCCTCACAGCAACCACAAGCAAAGGAACACCACAATAAAAAAATTGAGCCATTGTGCCTCTGGGTTGAATATTTTAAGGCATCCAAAGACAGGAGCACTCTGGGAATTTCATATGCACTCAACCTGTCAAAACTCCCACTAATTACTGTTACGCGCATCTCAGTCATGTTAAAAAATAGTATTCAATAGTGCAGTGACTAATATTGTCAACAATAATGATACACACAGACAAAGTGATCAACAATTAGGGTTATCCTACACTGGATGGTTGATCCAGGACAACATAACAGGATTTTTGTTTTCCCCGTGTTGCTTCAGCTGTCTTCCAGAATCTTAATTCCCTTTAGAAAAAGAGTCCATCAAGAACTGAAGCAAAGGCACTTCTTTACATTTCTCCCTGGTGATGCTGTCTGTCCTTTCTAAAAACTGTTTAGCAAGTGAACATTTTGTTGAAAACTAAGTGGATTTTTGGTTTTGTTGTTATATTTTAATTGAATATAGTGTGTTACAACAGTCCTGCAAAAGATAAAGAAGAGAGCTTCTTTTAACCCCAGTCTGGGTACAAACCTGCCCATACCATGTTCCATCATTCCCATAACATCCTGCTTTTCAGCACAGCAACTGGATGGTTCTGTAGAGTTTTTTTCCTATTTGCACTGAATAGCGATGACAAAACCAGGAACTGCAGTTTGGTTCCTTGATGAAACCCATTTTTAAGCTCAAATATTGTTTCCAGTTCAGCTTAATTCTTCTTTAAAGTCAAAAGTGCTTTTTCAAGTATGAACTATGTCGAGATTTATCACAGCACTGCTGCACAAAGGCTGATATTCATGTCTCAGAGTGGACTTGCAGGATGGACTGAGGTTTTGATTCAGGAAGCATATTCCTATCTCACACCAGTTTGTTGGGTTTGGGGTTTTGTTTGTTTGTTTGTTTGTTTGTTTCCCCATAAAACATAGCATTACATGACTATGCTTTAGGGAAAAGAGTGAATACTTTCTTCTTTCAGCCTCCCAACCTCACCCATCTACTTGGGACAGGTTCTGCTACTAGAAGGGAGAAAGTGGAACTTATACTCACCTGATTTACCATCTAGATGGTCAGATCGGATGTGATCGTCCTCCAAATACCATCACAAATAACTGTTCTTTCAGAAAATGATGTGCTTAACTTTAGCCACATGAATTATCCCACCCCTGCTCAGCAAAATCTCATAAGCAGGTGCTCAGATCCCGAAGAAGTTGAGTCTTTGCCTGAATCAAGCATGAATATGCATAATGGTTGAATAATTTGGCTTTCAGTATAGGATTATGCAAATTGCAGATTACACGCACAAATGAATTGCCACTCCTTGATTCACAATTAATCACTTCAACCGTTTCTCCATCTGCTTTTGTTCCACTTTTATCGTTTCTTTAATTTCTCTAGTATATCAATCTGCACTTTTCTGCAGGGAAACGGTTGCATTAACTCAATCTTGTAAACAGAAAGCATTTTTTTTCCACTACAAATTCCAAATTTTTGGAAATGGGAGCTCCTATTTCTCAAGGAAAAGCTTTTTCTCTGAATTTAGCAGATAAATTCCTCTTCTCTCTCTAGGTCAGGGAACTTCCCAAAGACAACTGGTGCAGTAGCAGAGGTGATCAAGCAGAGATACTTCAGCCCAGGCAACAGAAGAGGCTTCATGCCAAATGCACCATGTGAGTAACATTCAAAGTCGGAAAAGCTGGCTGCATCAGAAAAATGTCATTTAAACCTCAGCATGTACCTGTCAGGCCAACAGTACCGCTCTGAGATTTGTGATCTGTAAACTGTCCAGAGAATTAGTTAATCTGTATTTCAAATTGCAACACATTGAAACTCTCTCTCCTCTTTCTCCTTACTTATCTTTGGCTGGCTTCACCTATGTGATATTTCTAATCTGCCTTGACTTCTTCTTGTGCTTAAGTCCACTTGGCCCTTGCAGCTGAGGCTCTCAACATTACCCAGGAAGGTTCACTCTTTACTAGGATGAATCACTAATAATAATGATGGTAGGAGTGAGAGAAGAGTGAGATCTTGGCTGGAAAACGAAGGTTTGGGGATAATAACTGAGTGCAGTTAAGGCTCAAGTGGTTCAGCAGCTGGCTCAGCACAGCCATTATGGCAAAGAGGCTGCTGCTATGCTGTAACTAGCGCATTAATTTATCAGTAGGCGTCTGGTATTCAGTGCACATCTTTTCATCCATATGGAATAACTGTGCACTTGTTCAGGGGTTGCTTTCTTAAAGTATGAGTTGCTTTGATTTGTTAAAGTATGGGTTGCTTTCAGTTAGCAAAGTATAGGTTGCTTTGAGTTGTTGAAGTATGGGTCTTCCTGGCTGCTGTGGAAGGTGTGAGCAGTTTCTTTTGCATTTGATCAAAGAAAGAGTAGTCATGGTAGCACCAACAGGTACCACAGGTAACATTCAAGGGCTTGAGCTCACAGAAGCAGTGCCAACGAGCACCGTTGTCTACTAGGATCGACACAAGGCACTTGAAGGATTGGTTCACATAGACCATTGGCTCTGCCAGCTTGTCACAGGTTCAAATGCAGTGAAAGTTTCTATCAGAAACAGCTGCATCTTTAGTGCTCAGACAGGTCCATTTGAGGTGCTAATTTTTGCCTAAGGCCATATTCCCCCAAATCCTGAGTCATGTGGCATCTGAGATGGGCACTTGTCCTACCACGGGGGCTGTTAGGCTGCTGCCAGAGGTTTGTGACACCCAAGGACATGCATTGCAAAGCAATGTTGGAAAATGAAAAGTAAAGATTATTTTTTTCTACTTAGGGGAAAGTTAAATGACTTCTCTGCTTCCAGAAGGTGAATAAATTTTCAATAAAGCTTTCCATAAGAGCTTTCACCTGCTTTCAAAGAAAAAAAGAAATCAATAAATCTTTCTGGCTACTGTCTATATTAATGGTGGGGAAAATTGTACTTATTGGTGTACCAATTACCACAATTAACTGGCTAATGGCCTGACATACCCTTCTGTGCTCAGGAGATTTGGCTATTGGCTACTCTCATCGTTTCTG
Organism: Nipponia nippon; assembly: GCF_047370975.1. Lineage (NCBI taxonomy): Eukaryota > Metazoa > Chordata > Aves > Pelecaniformes > Threskiornithidae > Nipponia > Nipponia nippon. Next base: position 29,909,564 of record NW_028262302.1, read on the forward strand.
AAACATGGGAGGTAGCCTTTCCTATAAAGGGAGGAGTTAGGGTTTTACATGGACATCCCCTCTGATTCCGAGTTACCCCCAGGAACACAGGGTACCTAATGAAGGTCATTACTGCTGTCTTGCCTAGACTTTTGTTATTAAGAGGATAAATATGTGTGGGGTTATCTCTTTCCTCTGAAGTAATCAAACTGGTCAAGCACGCCGAATAAAAGATAAGGAATATTCTTCCATTTTTTTAAGTGCTTTTGCATTACTACAGCAAGTGCCTCAGAGAGTTATGGTTTACCTGTCCCCCATGATAAAGAAGTGTTTCTCTGTCAGACTTGCAGATCTCAAAAGTCTTTGGAATATCTCTTGGTGAGAAGTTGCTGTAACCCAGTCTCTCCTTCTGCAACCAGGAGGTGGTCAGCCTGTTCCTGTCTCCATGACAACCAGGATTTTAGAAATCACCTCAGTGCCTGTTTCAGATGATGCTTCATCCTAAACAAGATAGAGACAATGGCAGAAAATGTGCATATCCCAACTCAAGAGGTATGTCGACTAAAGAGAATTAAGCAAGCTGTATTGAAAATTGTATTTCTTGAGAGTGCCTTCCAAATAACGTAGACTGGGATGCCCATGACTTGCACTTGGATAGATACCCTTGAAGGGAATTAGGTGTGGGATTGCATCGCTATTTTAATACATTGTAATTCCAGACTGGAAAGTTCCACAGGACCTACAAAATCCAGATTTGCTAGATTTTCCCTATTTTCCCATTCTATAGGCACTCTGCTTTCAGAATTGAAGACTCTGATTGCTCGTAGATAAATAGTATTTCTTATGTGCCTGAGGTAAAAAAAAAAAAAAAGAAAAAGTAATCTTTTCAAGATAATGCCTCCTGTTCTGTTCTGAGCCCTAACAATGTGGTGGCTGGCCTTCCATATGGCTGTAGCAATCTTACAGGAGGTCAGGAAAATCAATTGCAGACCTGAGAAGTAAGGTCACAGACTGAGAAGTGAAAGCAGATGGATCAAAAATCCCCAGATGATGATATTGATGGCGTCCCTTGTCCTGGGGCATTAAATGGCTGCGGAATCAAGGAACACCTGGAGTAGTTCCTCCAAACTTGCAAGAGTGATAAAAGGTTGGCTGTAACTCTCAACATGAAATGAATTGTACAGCATGAGAAGTAAAAGAGAAAACCGAAAGATAAATGAACTCAAATACAGCCTTGACTTTGAAATATGAAAATAAATTTATTTAAGAGGGGGAATGTTAAAATGAATTAAACATAAAAACCCGCCAATTCATGGAAGAATTAATAAAATGCTTTATATCCTGTCGCCATCTACTGGATCTGAGCTGCAGCAGGAGAACACGGGAGAGAGCAGATCGCGGAGGCTCTGGGGGCACTCGAGGAAATGCCAGGACAGCTATGGAGCGCGGAAACCCCTAGGCCACCAAACCCAAGGTCATGGTCATGCATGCTGCAGTTTGTCAAAGAGCTGTGAACCGCTTCCCATCCTCACCATCATCCCAGGACACAGGGAGGTGGCCGCTGCACAAAAAGAAGGTGTGTGGCTGAGTTTCTCTAATGGAGGGCAACTGTCACCAACGGGGTCTCCCTTGCCAGGGTCACCCAAGGAGGTGTGGAGGGAGGATGAGTTTTCACAAGCTGGCATCTCTGCACTCATGGCTCCCAGAGGTCCATGGGCATGCTGAGTGGGACATAACTGCTGTCCCCACTGCAGGTACTTCTGGAGTTTCTACTTCTAGCACTGAAACTGAGAAACAGGAATCAAAAAGGTTTCTGGACCAAATAGATTTTTCTCCTTTATTTTTTGAAGTGGAATCTTGTGGTTTATTTGCCCCAAAATATGAGAAGAAATACAGAGCTGTGCTAAGAAAGGAGTTGGTGGTAAGGCATTGGCTTCACCCACATCCCAGCACTGGAGATCTTGGATGGTTCCTCTTCTGTCTATCAGAAACTGACCCTGTATTCCCCAGGAAAGCACACAAGCTGTCCTTCCACATGGTATTTTTTGTGAGCAGGAATACTCTCATTCAGTCAATGTGAAATCCTTCTAATCCATTAAAATAAGCAAACAAGCACTGAAAGTCCCTTCATGGAGCAACATTTAAACCCTCAGTTTGGAGAGAGGTCTTGCTTACTTCCTTTGTCCTAGTGACTGCTTATTAAATATTTCACAGTCTGAAGGAATCTCAACAAAAGTGACTGTTCATCTTGAAAAGCCCCTCCACCTAATAATTAGCTCTCTAACTAGAGCTAAGCTCATTTTCAAATCTAGTCTCTACTTACTATAAAGCAGGGCTTTGCACCAAGATCTCCCAGGCTCTGGGACGTCCTAAGGATGTTCTTCCCCACAAAAATTAATCTTTTATCTTAAATAAATTATTGTGATAATTTAAGATCGGATTAAAAAAAACCAAAACACCCCCCCCCAACAACAACAACAACAAATGCATCTCATGCAATTTTATTTGCCTACAAGCTAGACATCTATTTTAAAATACAATTTACTTTTCCTTTATAGAGAATGGAACAAAACAGACACTGCCCAAAGATGATTTATCCCACCTGTTTAAAGCATTTATCTTAAACTGGAATAAACTGTCTCATGTGGATGCTGATCTCTTACTTTCCTTCACTTCAGAAGGAGCTGTTGGTTAAACCAGACCAGAACTTCTGGCAACTGCCATCAGGTTTGAAGAAGCCTACAGAGAATCTTTTTTTCTTTTCAATTTTAGTATTCACTGAAAATATTTCAGAGTGTAATTGTATCCTGATGAAACGTTGATGATATGTGCGTGTAATTCTAGATGAATGAATAAACTGTTGATTGGTTAAGAACAACAGTGTCCTGGTGTGAGCAAAGATGAGTGAAAGTAGACCTGAAATCAACCTCCTCTTCAAATTGGTAAACTAGTACTCTATAGACTCAATAAAATGAAATTACTTAAATTGCATTCTATCTCGATACTGTCTCTAAAATGTAGCAAATTGGAATGCCTAGTTTTCAGGCAAAGTTTCATGATTTTAAAATCTAAATAAAACCATGTCTGATTTGTAAAATTTCCCTTTCTCCATCCATTCTTCTCTCTGGGGCCAGACTCCCTATTTATGCTCCTTCCTACCTGTTCTAGGCTCTGGGCCAAAGCAAAGCTATGTTTGCTTTAGGTAACCACTGATTTTTCAGAATAGTGATCTGCAGGGTCAGAAGCATCCTGGGTGCTTGCTCTCTGAAGAGGCAAACCTCACGCTTTGTCAAAGTTCACGGAGCTATGTACCCTTACACAGATCTGAATTAATCCTGAGAAAAATTCGGTCTTCATATATATCCATTTACAAAGAACTCACTTTACTGGGAATCCATCCCTTTTTCCTAACAATATAGTTTTCTACCACTGATGGGTAAAGAATTATCACGATATTAATTGTCTGTATTTGGTCATTTCTCTTCTGATGGGTTGGGTCAAATATTCAGTTTATTTGTGAGTAGGAGAAGGAGTACACAGACTCTTTATATTAGCTTGTCCTTCAGATGTGCCTGGGCTGGCCAGCCTATGGGGCAGGAGGATGCCATACTGCCAAGGCTTTGCTGAAAGACAGTGCTATGATAGCATGGTCTCCTTCTGCCTCCTGAGCATCCCTCCAGGCTAAGAATGACGCTCGGAGATCCAGGCTATTCCAAGTGACAGCACTAGGGAAGACAATCTAAAAATGACAGGTTCATTCAGCCTAAATATATAATTAAGTCCTCAAGGGATCTTCTGATTTTGATTGATTAAAGGCACTGTCACTTTTATGGGTCTCCATCTTAGGGTAGCTATGGAAACATTTCAAAAAAAGGGTCCTGGTGAATGGGTGGGCTCTGTAATGTAATTTTATGTATGAAGCACAGATTGTCTCACTTTTGGGGATCTGTGTTTTGTGGGGAATGTTTTGGTATACTCAGGTATAAGGAAGTAAACCCTCGTGGGTTAAGGGGTGAGCTGGATGCCAATTTGTGGGATCCTGAATACTTTTGCTGTGTCAGCACCAGCATTGGGTGAGACAGCAGAAGTTTTCCTCTCTGCTGTTCTGCCCTCCCTCAAGGGGACTGCAAGAATAATTAGTGTAAATATTGCAAGATATTTAGGGTTTTGACATACAAAGAAGGTACCATGTACCAGCTGCTTGGCAGTATCTGTCCATGCAGATTTAATGTGAATGAGTGTGCAATAGCTTATCCCCGAGTGAAAACACTTATAACATATATGAAAGGGGGAAAATGTGGGACTACATATACCATACAAAGCTTGGATTAAAGTCACTGACATAACTTTCTCCTTAATACTCTGTCTGAAATGCTGACCTGCCCCTTTGATGTCTTTTTAGCGTGTTAAATGTTTTCAAGCCTTTCCCTCCAGGGGCTCAGAGGTCAGGGCCCATGTCCATGCCCCTGTAATAACTGTGCTAACTTGACGGGTGAGTAGTATGAGAAAAGTAGACACGAACATTCTTCTACTATTAAGATATTTCTTGAAAAGGTCACTCAAACACTAACCCTGAAATTATAGCCATCCCCAGATGTCAGAAGGAGCCATTTATGGAAGATGAATAAACCCAGTAGACGAAGGATTTCCATCATTTCATATCAGATGTGGTCTCTCTTCTGACCCCAGAATGGCCTAAGTATCAAACATGTTTTGTGACCTGAAAGCAAAATAGTTGATTGAAAAATAGATATTGGAAAAAGGCAAATAGTCACACCAGCATGTATTCATACAAAATTAAGGTTAAGGTGAGGAGCAGTTTTGCTTTTGGTTTTTTATTTCATCAGAAGAAGGTCCCATAATGATTATCCTATAATCCCCTTAAATTATACTGCATAATAGGACACTAGGAGAACAAAGGCAAGCAGAGCATCTACACTTACCCTGGAAAAGGTTATCACTCTCACTGTTCTGCCTTTATGACTATTTTGATATTTGCAATTAGAAACTCAGCACTGATTATGTCCTATGCACCAACTAGTAAATGTCAACCTCTGATCTGGGAATTAAACATGTGCTTAAGTACTTCAATTTTTTAAAAAATTTCTTTTACACTGGGGCCTAAATCTTTGTTTTTGTAAACAACCACAGCCCTGATCTAACCAAACACTTAAGCTTCTGCCTTCATTTAAGTACAGAAAGAGTCCCACTGAAGTCCTTTCAAGTTAAGCACAGATTGAATCAAGACATAGATCATTTAATTAATGGCACATCCCACCAGATGTGAATACTGGAGCACACAGCGTTTGCTTCTGCTTTCAGCCTCTTTGTAAGGCTAACTCCATTGACACTTTCACATCGATGAGCTTGCTGGTCTACCCAACGAGGCTGCCTGCCTGAAGTCAAGACTGCTGTCAGCATATCTAGTCCAATTCAGAACAATTGCTCTCAACCTGCATTTAGCTTTGAAAATTATGCTTCTAGTTCAGACATGAAGAAGGTCTTGTATGCCTCAAAGCTTCTCTTTTTTCCCGCCTTATCAAAACATTTATTAAAAAAAGAAACACAACTCAACTTTATTCTTCCCACAAACCTTGACTTCTTACCAAACATTATTGAGATGAATTCTAGTGGAGGCCACAATTGATTCTTTAATTGTTAAATGTGGAAGACAAAAGAAGATCTTGGAAGACTGTAATGAAATCCAGGGGGGCTCTTCAATATGATATGGCAACACATAGCAAGGTCATCAACAATGGGGGGAGCATGGTAGGAATCCATTAATGCAACGCCTGGGATACAATGACACCAGAAGGCAGACAGAGGTGCAATTTATAACATGATAATCCCAATTGCTGGGCCAGAGCAATCTGCCTCCAGTCTACCAAAGACTGTAATAAAGTCACCAGAAGCTGCTGGTCTCTCTCTTTGTCCATCCAGGAATTAATCCTTCCATACTGAAGCTGGGTAAAACCATTCCTTTTCCATGGAGTGGAGGCACTGTGTGAAATCCCCATTCTCTGGTGTTTGCTTCACCAGCTCCATCAGCTTGAGAGTCAGGTAGGTTCATTTCCCCACTGATCCTTCTGTCTCCAAATTATTGGCTCCGATATTAAAATGGATTTAGTATAGGCCAAAGCCTTTTGTCTTCCATGATGTGGAACTCCCTTTCTAGTAACGAGTCTTTTAGAAGTCCTTACTGCTGTGGTTATGTCAGATCATCTGTTTTAATTTACGTACTGAATGCCTGCTACAAGCATTGTAGTTTTATTAGAGATTCCTTTGCTCTATTCACTTCTCTGTTCCTCCCTGAATCCCCTCCTTTTTCTCCCTGTACATGTTTTATTTCAGAAATTTTTAAACACCGTTAAACATTGCCTGTTTTGGGCTCTTGCCTGCTGCTATCTCCATGCGCTACTGCTGCTTTGCGGTGCCTGGCACCCAGATAGGGTTGTGGAAGGCACTGGGTCACCAGTCTACATCTGGCCCCACAGCTGATGGATGGTGGAACCTCACAGATGTCGTTTGCTGAGTCCCTCCCATGGCCTCCCAAGGACCAGGGTACACGTGTCCTGCAACCTGTGCTCAGGGAGGGGTGTTAGATGCTTCTTTGGCACACCTTACCCCAAAGCCCAGCAGAAGTGGGCGGCCCTGGTGAGGAACCAGCTGGGTGGCTGTTGGTAGTGGATGAAGCATTGTGCTTCTCCTTTCTCATGGCAGACCAACAGGTCTCAAGTCCTGGAGGGCCCCATGGCTTGCTGTGTAGCTATTGGGACACTGAGGACAGGGATGGGATGGGATGGGATGGGATGGGATGGGATGGGATGGGATGGGATGGGATGGGATGGGATGGGATGGGAAGGGAGGGGATGGGAGGGGATGGGAGGGGATGGGACAGGAGGGGAGGGGACAACATGGCATGGCATGGCATGGCATGGCATGGATGCTTGGGATGTGTGGGATGTTGGTGAAGGCTGCCAGGATGAGAGGCATGTGCGTATGCAGAAGAGGAAGGGGAAGGGGGTGCTGACAACCCCATGTCTGTGGCACGAGGGGAGGGAAGATTTGTAGGTATTCCCTCACTTGTTATTTAGGGCTTTTTTCACTTGGCTGTGAGCAGTGTGAAATTCTCTGGCAGGACATCCTTTCCCTGATGGAGATGTTTCTTACATATGTGTGCAGGCACATAGATGTTCATGGGTTTGGGCTTTTCGAAGAAAAAGCCACTCTTTGGCTCATTTTGTTTCTTTATATTTTCCCTCCTTCCTCCCCACTCTCCTGAACTGGACTGTTATAGAGTCAAACTTGGTGCTCTGCACCATGCTGCAGCAAGGGGGATATCAAATATTTAATAGAGTTTCAGGTGTTTCTCCCACATTATCAGGCATGAAAAGATGTTCTGTCACTTGAAAAATGCCAGCAGTGTGACATGTCCTTCCTGCTCCAGGTCTCTTCTGGCAAGGGAGTTGCCTCTTATAACAAGGGGCACAAGGCTGCCTGGAAGGATCATATCATATGTTGGTTATTTATCAGCTCTCAGAAGATATAAGTTTTAAATAATGTACAAATTTGCCTTGCAGGTCTGATAACATATGCATAGGCTCTCAAAAAGGTATTTAAAAACGTTTTGGACTCCCAACAGTAATTGGCAAACAATTTTTAAATCTTCCTGGCATGACTTTCATCAATCAGATGTAGATGTAAAGACTTAAGACACTTCTCCAATGAACCATAATCATAATAAACAACATGTAGATTTGCCTGTTGTCTTTGCCTCCTCTGTCTTTGCCATGTCCGTGTACTGCGTGGTTGGTCTGAAAGGCAAGCATTTTACACAGAGCTTCAATAGGAAGAGGGGATTATGTTGGGTGTAAGGACCAGACTGACTCTAATCCCCAGCATTCTTTCTTTCCCCACTTGTCTAAAACAGGTGAAATTAAGATCTGTTGAAATCAGAAGAAACTCACATTTCCTCACTCAGTCCAGCATTTAATTCCAGGGCAAAGAAACTGAGTTACACAGAGGGAAAACTGCAAATAAAAAACAAATTAAAAAAATCAGATCATGGTGTCAGCAAAATATGTCTGGAAATACAAGCGTGCAGCAGGAGAGGCTTTTCCGGATTGCTGCATCCTTCTTTACAGTCTGCAAATTCACAACATTGATAAATGGGAGAGAGCCCTACAGAAGGCTTGAATATGTATCTCTGGCTGAAACATCACGGAGTTAAAGCTGTTTCAGTGAAAAATAGTAAAAGAAACGGGTCCTCTACAAGTGGAACAAAAGGTGCTAATGGGCTACTCAATCAAAATACTAAAGGTGTGAGGCACTCCAGTGGATACAGCTCAGAGCTAGAGAAAATTTCAGGCTAGAAATAAAGCGAACATTGTTAATAATGAAGGTAATTAACCACTGGAGCAGCCCCTCAGAGGATGTTGTGGTTTCTCTGTCGTCGGCAATTTTAAATCAGGACTGGATAATTATTTTGTAAATGCTGTGCTTTAATTCAAAATGGAATTACTTCAGGGAAGTCCTGCAGCCTGTGTTACACAAAACCTGAGACTGTACGGTCCCGGTGGCCCCTTTGGCTCCGCATCAGTGATCTGTGGGAAGCTGAACACGAAGGTAGGGTGACATCTCACATCTTTCTGTTTGTCCCAGCGCTACACCTTGTGGCTTTATTTAGCAGAGCCACTTCTTCCCCCTGCTCCTGCCAAAAAAACCATACTCTTGTGCTAAAAATTATTTGACCAACTGTATAATTTCTTTATTTTTCATCACATTTGGGGCTTCTGTAACCACACAACTTTTGTTCCAAAGGAATAGAATTAGACATCTAATGATAGAGAATGGCTGCATAACAATTTAATTTTAGGTCTGGTTTTTCTCCCTGTACATGACAAGAAGAAATCAAAGACTGTTCTGTCAGTCAGATTGTCATATCTGTAAGAGGATGAGAGCAACATCCTTTCTTAGAAATGTTGAGGGAATAATAGAAAAAAGGATTGAAGGGACCTCAAGGAATCACATGGCCACTCCCTTTAGACCTTACCGCCTGAGCAAACCCAGGCAGGGGGAAGTATGAGTTTTAACACCTACAATTCTGGTCTCAAACTGGAAATAAAATGCATACTGTTCCAACTGGGACATCCAGGAGGTGATGGCAACTGCTCAGTTGGTTATGCTTTGGGTGCTTTCTGTGTAGGAGACAAGGAGCCACAAGAGAACTCTCCATTGTATGTAACTCTGTCAGCCCCAGCAAGCTGTTCTGGCAGACAGAGAAATGCTGCAAGAAAAGTTTGGCTAAACTTGCTTCCCTGCAGCCAAAGGCAAAGGAAAATTTTAGGCCAAAAACTTTCACCTGAGAAAAGTGGCATTCTCACTCACTACCAAGGCATTTAAAGAAGCAATCTCATTTTGTAGAGTCCAAATCTCGCAGGAACACCTGATGATCAGCTCTCCTAATTAAATTTTATGGGTTAAAAGACTAACCAGGAAGCTGCTGGCCTTAGACCAAAAACGCATGCGGAAAATAATGGGTATGAGGAACAGCAAACACAAATAAAGCCTTTTGCCTATGGAGTATGGCAAGTTCATACCCAAACATCTGGTTTTGGGATATGCATTTAAAGCTTCTTTTGGTCCCTCACTTCGTGTCTTGCTCTACCCCAGGAGACAGAAGGCAATGTCAAAGCTTTGCTATAACTGTCCCTGTAAAGTTACAGTGGCTGTGACGGATGACTATGCATCACTGTGCTTGTACAGAGGCTGCTTCCAGTAAGACCCTCATGAATCATGACTGAGACCAGACCAAGGGTCACAGTTTCCTAAACAATGATTTAAATTGATTTCGGTTTCTTAACTCAAGCATACAGTCCAAAAAAGCCCTGTGGATCTTAAATTCATCTGGGATTCCTGTTTGCATTTCAAAAACATTCCAGCTACAGCAAATCTGCCTTGATGCGTTACCCAAATGGCTCCAGCCTGAGCCTGCAAGAACCAGAAACACAGCACAATGGCACAAATCCCATATGTTGAAATAGTGCCACAGTGCAGAAAAGAAAGCAAGATTCATGGGAGAGAAACAGGAGAGGGAGAAGCCAAAGAGCAGTCAGCGCAAAGCTGCAGCTATAGGTCTAGGGACAGGGACACCTGGACTCTGGATCCTGCCTCCTTCAGCATTTCTAAATTTTATGCAATGATTATTTAATGTAATTTATGTACATGAAGGAGGGTTCGGAACAAGAACTCGGTTTCAGAGTCTGCATCCCTGTACCATCTACACAGCAGGAGGCAGAGAAGGTCTTCCACCCAAATTCATCTGAACCTTAGTGACTGACTGTCTCGTGGGAGGTGTGTAGGGAAGGGAAAGGAAAACTGACATCTCATAGCTCATTATACCATGTCTCTTGATTTTTGGGGTCAGAGCCTTTATCATTAGGCTGCTTTATATAAACTGTCAAAGATACCAGCCACTGTGTTTTTTCCAGTGAACAACTTCATAGACCTGAACTTCACCTCTGCCATATTGGAGTAGGTCCCCTTTGCTGGCTTTAGGTACTTTTGGCTTCTTTTCTTTTTTTTTTTTTTTTTTTTTTTGTTGCGGCAGAAGAAGGGCTTAAGTTAACATTTTGAAGAGCCAGCCTCCCATGAGCTTTCTCACATGGAAACTTTGGGGCTAAAAACATGCAAATGTTCCAGTGCTGCCCCACGTTTGAAGTGGTTGAACTCTTCTGGCTTGAGGTTACCATTCAGGCTCTTTTCATGTCTTATATACCTAAGTACTGTTTTAGGATACTAACAGGTATATTCATAGATGTCTCCATTACATTTCCCCTTCTACTGTGGATGGCTCTTACTAGCAGTCTTCACGCTTTGCATTACTCTTCTAAAATTATTTGTGAGACATTTAAGTCAAACCTGATGATTCCAGTCAATAAGTAGGTCCAAACATCACTTGTTTGGTGATAGTTGTTTGCCTACAACCCACTTTTCCATTTCACTCATCCATTTTCTCCAGTTAGCTTGATTGTATCAGAATTCAACTTTAAATTGACTGCTTATGTTCTTCTTGAAGGAATCCCTATGGGTCACACATTTTAGTGGATTGGGATTGCACCAGATGTGGATATGATTTGTATTGAATCTGAATTCTACACAAATCAGTGTTAAATTTTCATTTAATTTGCAGACCAAATTAGCCTCGTTCACTTGGTTCGGTTCTCCATCCTGCCATGACCTTTTTGGACAAGTTGGAAGAAAGATGGGAAAAACGAAAGGTCAACATAATTTGAAAAGACCTTACAAAATACAGAGGGCCTGGCAGAATTGTTAGCTTTTGCTATATATCTTTATTCTTCTTTTGAGGTTAGCTTTAGACTCTGTATTACAGAGGGATAAGTTTATGTTTAGGGACAAAGCTGAATGCCAGAGCATGTTAGAGAATTTCACACATGTACAGAAACAGGTTCTTGTATGCTGCTTTAACATGTAGCCCTTGGTGACTATATCTAACCATGTGAAGGACGATGGAAAAGGAGACATGACAGTTGCAATTGGAAATGGAGCCACATGGGAACTGCCCCTGCATGGGCTACCCTGACAGAGGCACTTGGGCACCGTGACCAGTCCTTGTAGACATCCAAAGCACAGGGGCTGACTGGTGTCCATCTAATCTTCATAAATCAGCTAGCTGATAACATAAATTGTTGGAAGACTTCAGCACACAATGAGTTCCCAAGCAAATTAGATTTGCCCAGCTCAAAGGTGTGAATCCAGGACTCTGCAGACTCCAGAGAACGTTTGGGAGCTGGAACTACAAAACCAGTAAAACTGGCTATCTCATGCCACCATGTTTTCCTCAGCTGGCAGTATTTTTGCAAATCACATGCATTTTATACATACAATAAATTATCTCTGTGACTAGACAGTGAAATATTAACAAGGCATTGACAATACAGGTGCAGAGGCAAAAAACCATTGGTTTTTCATTTGTTACTCCATGATTGACCAAGTCTAGGCTTGGAAGGAAAATGAGTCCTAGAGTGGAGGGGTCTCCAATAAGAAATGTAAAAACAGTTTGATAAATAGACATCGGAGATGATGCAATGTCCCAGTGATATGGTGACAGTGGTTACAATCAGTGAATCACAAAGACTCTTATAGGGATACCTCTCCAGCCAGAATCCTGAGAAAGAAAACATAACCGATACCAGATTTGGGAGAAAAAAATCATGCCTCTTCAGTCCACTCAAGACAAAAAACTTGTGATGGTATCTATGCACTCTCATCGTAGACCGGGATCCCATTGTCTTGGGCTTGGTACGAAAGAGTAATAATGCATGTCTTTATCCTAAATTGTTCACAGCACAAGAACAGCTGGTATTTACTAGTATAAATCCCTCTTCATTCACAAATCCTTTCTTCCCACAAACTCGCTACTTTTGCGATAACAAATACCCCTCTACTTTTGCCTTTTTGCTTCTACATCTTAGGTAATGTATCTCAAGGACTTTTAGCATGTTAATAAAGTCTGAATAGTCCTTCTAGCAAAATACACTGGACTCTGTTTCCCAAACAACATCTGAGAAAGATAAGATATTGCAATGATTGCAAATTATGTATTTAGGGATTAGCTGCTGAGTATGGAATCCTCAATTCTCTCCCTATTATGGCAGTGCAAGATAAGGCCCAGATTTTGCACCTCTGCTAATTTCTTTTCACTTAACATACCCATGCAAGAAGAGATAACCTTTATTCTGTTATCAGATATCAGCTGCTATATCACATAATTGCAATCCTCTCGATTAACATGTACCATAGTAAAAAAAACCAGGGATCACAAGCCCATCTAGAAAGGTAAAGAGAAGATTTCTGAGACCATGCAGCACGGAGGAGAGGGATTTAAATGGTGGGAATGCAATCGCTGTGTTAAGGAATGGCCAACCTGACTATGATCTGTCTGCTGGATCTATGGTTCATAACATGCTTTGTTTTACAGTGGAAAGAAAATTGATCCAGCAAACATTAGTTTGATCCTAGCTTAACTATGCCTGTGATTGACTGCACTTAGCTGAAGGTTGGGAATTTGAAAGGGCCAATGGAAGAGTCTGAAGGAGGTGGTGGATATTGTCTAAAGGAAAGCTGTGAAGCTTTGAAGAGGCCAGTCCTGGAAATATAAAGGTTAAGAAGATTGGGAGTCTACTAGCTTGTTAGGAGACAATAAAGATGGAATCATCCCTGCAGAGAGGACTTCTCATAAAAACTTCTTCAGTACAACGGCTAATGAGGCCTCATCCTGCAGGGAGGTGGGCTCTGCTATGGGAATGAATCACGGATGCTGGGATGGGACGGGGAGATGACTCATTTAAAGGGATTTAAAAACATGTGCCGGCCACAGCAAGAGTGAGTTGATTCCTCAGCAGTGAGCCTTGTCAACAGGCTGGTCAGGGGCCAGCAGAGAGGGAAGCTGCCACCAGAAGGAAGCTGCACCTGCGAAGGAAGCCTTATTGCAGCAGTAATGCTAAGCCAGGAGCTCGTACCTTTTGACTGCAGAGATAAACAAAGTATGGAAAAATGGGGTTTTGTATAAAGAGGACTGAGGAATAATTCCAGCAGAGTTAAGGGTTTATATCATGAGGGTGATACGTACTTTATACCTGGGGACAGAAGGAAGCCTGGGATGAAGCATGCAGCTTACCTGCAAAATGAATAACCACATGCGTGTGGACGAGAGCAGGACAGGAGTATAAAGAACAAATACTAAAGAAGGCACTTCACTTTTTAACAGCCCACTCAGCCTTGTGATCTATCTCTTTCTTATGGCTGGCACTACCCTGCCACGGTAGACTGATGCTCCATATTCTTGGCAAGACCCACAAGCCAGAAGCTGAAGGTACATTCTGCCTAATGTACTTGACATTATGTTTAGACAATGGGTCACACTGGGCTGCCAGATTTTAAATGCTGAAACTGGTGATGGTCCCAGAAAGATAAATTGATATGTGTACAGAATGAGATGTGGGAGGCCTGCTGTTCAAGTGATATTGTGGCTCCATGCACATACAGCAGGCAGATGAATTTAGGTTTGGATCCACAGTGAGGACATGAAGTATCATTATGTGCACGTTAGTCATTTTTCCAGACATCTGCCAGCCGAGGATTGCTGGGCATCTGGAAAAAACATCTAGGCGTTGTGATCCAGGAAAAGCCATGCTACCTGTGCATTTCTGTAATGTGGATTTTGGTCAAATATTCCATAATGCTCATGTTGTGCATGAAAAATGGTGGCTCTGGAGCCACAGGATACTAGGGCAAAAACACTTCTCCCATCTGGGATTACGGCACAAAAGAGAAAATGCCTCCTTTACAGTCAAGGTCAGCTATAATGCAACACAGCCTGAGAACCTGCAGGACAGAAACCAGCTTCCCAGTGAGCTGCATAAAACCTCAGGAGCTGTCACGATCTGAGCTGTGGTGAGATTATTAACTCAGACCGGTACATCGATGTCTGCCACAGAGATACCTTTGACTGCAATGAAAACTTGCACTGGGAGCCTTCAGTGGTGCAAAGATAAGGTAAAGGCTCATTTTCCCTAGCAGCAATTTTCAGCCTTTTTCTTACTGTGTTGAATGACTGAGAAGCTTCTGGTGGAAGCACAGGTCCTTTTAGAAACTGCTCTTGCACAGATTGTGCAGAAACATGTTCATGCTGCCTTCCCTTAACTGTTTTTCCCAAAGCACTCTAGAGCAGGTATTCTTGGAGAAGAGGTCGAAAACCAGTGCTTGAGGTTCAGCAATTTATTACCAACTCCTGCCCCATAAAGGTAACAAAAGCTGGCACAAAAGACACAACAACAGTTGCTAAATGACAAGATGGAGCAGCCCACACGGAGCATGGAGGGAGAAGCACAGATGGCAGAGAAGGGCTTGCAGAAGACTGCGGGAACGCGTTCAGAATGCAAATCCCATCGAAGCATTTCGGTAAATAATTTGCCTAATAAAAAAGCAGTTTAGTTTTAGAGTCCTGGAAGTCTTTTCATGTTACTACCCCACACACTGAACACGAAACTGGGAGAGATTACAGCTGTGTCCTGCAGGGTAAGAATAAACAAAGGATTTAAAAATAAATCCTTATTATAATCTGAGAGATAAAGCCAGCTCTTCTGGAGGAAGAGCCAGGTGGAATAAATAGTTTCTTCATAATTCACAGAGAACCAGGAACATTTGCTGCTTTGTGAACGAAGCAAACGCTGCTCTGTTTCTGCCGTGGGTTTTACTGCTTGAAAGCAAGAGAACAAGAGGGAAATCAGGAGGGTGGAAGGAAGGAAGGAAGGAAGGAAGGAAGGAAGGAAGGAAGGAAGGAAGGAAGGAAGGAAGGAAAGAAGGAAGGAAGGAAGGAAGGAAGGAAGGAAGGAGGACAGATGAATGGATGGATGGACAGACTTGCCATGGTGCTCACCACTGCAGAAGCTGCATTCCCTGTGCTTGCTCAGGTTGCTCAGACTGTCATGACTCTGACTCTCCCTGCAGCATATTAAAAATGGAAAGGAGATGAAGAACAAACTCAAGAAAAAATGATTGGGGTGATGAACTTTTCAGAAAGTTCACATATAGGCTAATGCAAGGCCTGATTCAACCATCTCTGTTCACTGAAGGAGCCACCATCTATACATATCCCACCGGTTACAGAGGCTGTTGTAGCTGCTTGGAAAATTCCCAGTGAAATGTTTGGTAGTCAGAAAGTCTCTGTTCATCGAAAAGCATTGCACGGAAATTTGTCATATATTAAAAAACCCCATGGTTTCAAGCAGGAACAGGGGGGAAGAAAAGTGTTTTGAAAAGGTCAGAACAATCCAGCAGCATTTTTTTTCAAAGAGATCTCTTAGACTGGCAATTTTGAAAGGACTTCTCATTTTTCTACTTTTAGAAGAAATTAAAAAGGAAAAATGGGATGGAACAAGCAGTACTAAGTATGTCAATTGATCTGAACTGCAACTGGAGAATGGGATGTTTTGATACACAGTGAATAAGAAAGATCTTTGTTTTTTTTCTCTCTGCTGGTATTTGAATTATGAAACTCCCACAACCTAAAAATCTGGACTTATCAGCCATACTCTTAATGCCTGGTGCAGTTTGTAGTTAAAACTGGAGCTCCAGTAAAGGCATCAATTAAACATCCATTGGTTTTAATGAGGTCAGGCTTCACTTTGTGTTTTCGCACAATGCTAATGGATGGGATTGGACTGCACAATTTGGGTATCTCCTCAGAAACACGCAAAAGATTGTAAGAAAGGACCATATTAAAACATTATTTTCTCATGAGTTCATCCTATATAGTGTTAACTGTTATTGAACAACCCTGTTACTATGCGGTGAAGGTTTCTTCTTTTTTTTCTGGAGCAGATTCTCAGAATTTTATTTACATTTAAAATTAATTTTCAACTTCTTATAGAGATTTTTTTTAAGTTAGAAATAACTCATTGAAACAGAATGAAAACTCCACTTGGGCAGAAATTTTCTAGCTTTTCAATGAAAAATGAAGCTTTTATTGGTAAAAGCATTTCGTTTGGAAAGAACATTTGGAAAACTGAAATATATGACAGAAAATTATGAAACTTTCATAAGCAGAGACATTTTAGTTGGTATTTTTTTACATTTTCTTCATTAGAAATTATTATTGTGAAAATCCAAAAGTGCTTTCAGAATTTACTTTCTCGGATTAGAAGTAGCTGCCAAACAGAAATGGAATATAATTGCATGTAGCTGAAAACAAAAACCCATTTCTTCCCACTTTCAGGTGAACCTCCCAAATGCATCATCAAAATGCTCTCATATTTCCCCTTTCTGTGCACTCCTTTAAAGAGGGCTGAAGACATCTTCCCTCCCTCCCACCCCACAGAGCTCTACAGCCTTGGGACAAGGTGCTCACCAAGATCTACCGTGACTGGAGGTGAGCTCTGCAAGACAAGCCTCTGTGTAAGAAAGACCCATGTTTTGGGACCCAGAACACTGGGACCCACATATATGGGAACAAAGCAAGAGAAAGGCATATAATGAATGTCTAAAATGTGGTAAAGATCTCAATCTGAGCTTTTTCTTACTGATTTTTGTATAATCCAACCACAGAAACCCAGGAGAAGAAGTCCCCTGGATCCCACGTCCCATTGGCATGGCACCCATCTCTTTCTCAGCGATGCAGAGGGATTGTGGTCCCCACGGTTGGGGCTTGCTTCCCCCATGGGCTTACAGTCCCAGAAGGCATCTTGGACGTGACTGTGCTCAACTCCAGGCTCTTGGTTGCATTTTGTCAGGGAGTGTCAAGTGCTGGCAGAATTGAGGCCAAAAAGTCTCTACCTGGGAGAGACAGCAAAGCTTTCAGCAGGTCTGTTTCCAAGAGCCCTACTGCAGCAGTGTGCGTTTGCACACAAGGTCAGAGGGAATTTATTTATTGGAGTGGCAATGAAATGCCTAAAATTTATAGCCTGACAGACAAGCTGAGGAAATAGGACACTGTTAGGAAGACAAGCTGAAAATTAACCTGAAGACCCATCTGCACAATAAGAGCATCCTACGTCCATCTGCACTCCTCAAAATGCTTCAGAGACTCTTTAAGTGTTAGGGCAGGAGTCGCAGAAAAATGTTTTGCACATCCTCGCCACTGGTGCCCATCTGTACTGGGAGAAGTGTCCCCTGCAGGACACATGCAGGAAGAGAGCCCTTAGGTGAGAACTTAGCAAATTGGTTTGTCTCTAAATATATAGCAGGGCCATAATGCCACACAACACAGACCCTCAGACATCTTTTAATGTCATTTCCCCCAGGATGCTAGAGAAGAGGGGTCTCACAGGTCTGAGAGTAGGTATGCTGAAAGAAGAGAAGATGCTTCCCAAGCTTGACATCAGCCATGACGGTCTGGGCATGCTCCTTGCAACAAGCTGTTATAATTCGACATGCTCTGCTCTGCTGACATTCAGAGAGCTGTGCCAGTCCATGCTAGCGGGAAATGTCACCTGAGGGTCTTGATGTAAACATATTGATTCTCGTATGCTATGGATAAGTATCACAAAGAACATCCAATAACGGTATTAACCTTCTTCTTACGTCTAGGAAGGCGTGTTTTTTAGAAGCTCTCAATACTTTGTTGGCTCCAGAATCAACTTAAGTTACTCTTCAACTTAAGTTATACTTGAAAAATCCACTACAGAATTTAAAACCAGAAATGTTTGCAGGAACCCGACTGAAAACATGCCTCCAACTGCATTAACAAGACTTCTGCAAAGGACTCTGGCTTCTGCTCAGAGCAGCGTCTGATTGGCAATTCTGCACAAGCAACGACCTCCTTCTTGTCCGATGATATAAATAGAGCATCTTCCCCACAGAATGAATGCTAAATATTTACCTTCCTAAACTAGTGACTGCATGAAAGGAAAGGCCCAGGCTTGATACCAAAATGCGCAGCATGGTTCAATGTAAGCAATTCACTGTGATCAGCTGAGAGGTGTAACAAATCCGTGGTGCTCTGCGGTGAGCCGCATTTAACATGCATGCAGGAATCCTGCTGGGGCATAATGTGCAAATCCTGATCTTCACATTTGCAATTAAGTGGAAGAGAAAATACAATAGTTATTATGGATTACAGTTCAGACTTTTATGGACAGTGACAGCTTTGGCCTGTCACTCAGCTGCTAACAATAACTGCTCTGAGATAGTGACTAGAAAAATAATTGATAAATCTAAGGGCTGAATTTATTCATTCTTGCACTGGTCTTACATATTTTTATTCTGCGACAATGAAGAGTAAAATGCAGCAAATTTGACACTCAGTGAACATTCATGCTTATAACTCATTTAAAGGAGAGAGAAAAGTTGGGGAGTCCTTACTCTTAAACTCCGCAGATGATTTTGTATATTTGCTGTATTTAAAGATGTGTCTTTCTGCACCTGCTCAAAGTTACTCAGGCTGCCTCTGCCAGAGGTTATTTGCAATTTCAGCGAGGCAGAGGGGGGACAGAGCAACGTGCATCCTCACCTCCTGCAGCCTCTTGTTGTCTTGTACTCCTCTCCCAGCAATAACACAGCTATCACCCTGTGTCTCGAACCCCTTTTCCTCTGCTCCTCTTTGCTGCAGTTCCTGACCAGCTGCATTTTTAGGAGGCTTTGAAAATGACTGATCCCTGGATTTGGGGGTTAGGAGGAATTTTTTCCTTTGGGGTCTACAGTCTTTTCACGCTGCTCTTGCATCAGCAGGAGGTCATAATTAAAATAAATCTATTATTTACTAGTTTGCAGGAACAGCGAGCTCTCACGGCTTCCATGTGGTCCACAGGGTTCAGGGCTTCATTGTGTACTGGAAGAAGGAGTCTGACCTATGAAGTTTTCAAGGAGGAGCCATTGTCCCTCGGAGGAGGGGAGAAGATTCAGAGGCTGAGCAAACTCCTATGAGTGGGCTGCGGAGAGTCTAGCTGAGGGTTAGGTGGCAAGGACCCTTTTGCCACTGATTAATCATTTCAACAAAGTGGCATCGTATCACCAGCTACAAGTGGAATGAGAGCTTGGGAGCTGCGCCAAAGCATCCTGGATATGTTTCAATTTTAGTTTGCTTCTTTTTTTTAGTAGAAAGATGCTTCTGAATTAATAACCTAACAGAGTTTTTTTCTTCCTTCAGCAGATGCCTAGAAAGGAAGAAGACATATAGGAGAGGAGGGAGTGCATGCATATAAAAGGAAGAGACTGATTTTATTTGATAATTCCTCAAACATCCATCTCTCTCTCTGAAATTGTTGTAAAGTAATGCATATATCGATTAGAACCAACCCTGGCAAGGCCTTGGTTTGGGAGGATGACAAATAAACGAGACATTTGGCTTGCCAAATTATTTTCTGAAATAAAATGAATTGTCAGTTTTGTTTGTCTTTGCGTGGTGATTTGATGGCACTGAGGTTTTTGTATTAACCAATGGCATGTTCATTTCTTCAAGTATCCACATTTTACTGCATCGTTCCTGCGATGCAATGTCTCCAGTGGTGCAGCTATAGATACAGATTCCCAAAGGGGAAGCCTGTATTAACATTTATCTCAGTGACCCATTTTCAGCAGCATGGGAGCTGCAGGGCTGATGTCTCAACAGTGCTCTCCCCCAGATCACTCATAGTCTCTGAAAATTTCCCCTGTAAAATCCCCAAGAAGCCAGAAAGGACTCATGGTTCACAAAGCTTACTGTTCATGTAACCGACAGAAACATTTCACTAAAAAACAGTTTGCTCTAAGGGGTTTTCTGCAGAGAATCAGCATCTTTCTCCCAGAAGGATTTTTCTCTTGCAAGCCTTTTACCTAAACACTCACTTCCCACAGGCATTTTATCTTAGAATAGACACACACCAGAAACACTGTTATATCATCTGTGAGATTTAAAGGTGCTTTTATTTAATTTATTTCATGCACCAGACAATTACTCCACATAGGATAATCCACCAAATTATACAGTGGACTACATATATAGGATATACGTAAGATATTTTTTTCCTCCTCTTTATCTGTTTTTTTGGAAGCCAAATTATTTGTAAGAATAAGCTGTCTTAAGTTTATAGATAACAGCATCAGGCCATGACACAGGGCTTGGTGTTCAGGGTAATTTTGTGGTGGATGTTCCTTTGTCAGTGCCTGTCAGCCTGGGTTTCTCTTCCCCACCGAGTCACGCCCCAAGGCACAAAGCCTGCCCTGGCCCTCTCCTTCCTGCTCAGGAGTCGCTGGGTTTCATCTCATTGTCCCCAGAAGGGGAAGGTGGGAGATCAGAGACCATTACCTGTGCTGGAAGCCCCTGGCACTCTGCTGCTGCATTCCAAGAGGGGAAAGATGGAGTTGTGGCTGACACCCATCAAATGCTCTTCCAGCTCTTGTCCTTGAGCAGCAAGAATCAAGCTTCTCAGCAAGGCTCCACAGGTCCCTCTATGGCAGCACTCTGGAAAACAAGCCTTCCAGCATGCAGACGACGTATGGACAAGATCTCAGAAGAAAGATCAGGCCCAATTTATATGACTTGTAAAGGATTAGATAATGTTGTGAGCACAGGATGTGCATTGGATGAGCCGTATTTATCCAAGTGCCTTTACTGCAAAGAAATAAAAGAACCAACCTCAGAGGTATCGTATCTACTTCTACTTCCAAAAGGACCAGTTATGTGACTGTTGCAGGGTAAAATGTTGGGACTGGGAAGAGCTGTGATTACACAGTACACTCTGCTCTTCCTTATTCCTTGCTTGTGTGCTTAGAGATACTTCAAGGTCACCATATCTACTGATAACTCAATCCTAATTAATTTCACTGTTGAGGTAGCAATCTCAGGAGTTTGCCAAGTAAAGAATACCCAAGATCAATGGTTTTGTGACATAGAGTTGTCTACAAAAGAGTCAACTGAAAATGCATTCAACAAAATGGAGCTGGTGCATAATGGAAGTTTGAACTGGAGTCTTTAAAAAGCCAGAAGATGAACTGCTTAAACCTGTGCTGACCTTGTTTCTCAACCCACAGCCTCTCCAGTGACTTTCCTGTCCTTTCACCTCTTCTTATGAGAGGAGCCAGCAAAATAGGAAGCACTTTCAGCTCCAGACAGTAGCCTGACTAGTAGCAGAATGAAATGATTGTGGCTTTTTGTTACTTTATAATGTTGTCGTCATCTGCAGGAAGTCCAAACTGGGGATAGAGGTGTATCACAAATGAGTCTGGCATCATATAGATTCAGATTCCATGAGCCTTAACTATACAAACGGGGACTGAGCAACAGCGAAATACAAGCTCTAAATTCAGTTTTATATTCTTCATTCCTTGTGCTAGCAGAATCTTTTCAAAAACCCCTTCAGCAGCCCCAGAAGCAAGTGGCTATGATACAGCCCAGCGATGTTCCATCATGAAGTCCCAGCCCAGGGGGATATTGGCTTACCTACTAAATGTTACACATCACATGCATCAGATGAGATATTAGGTTCATAGTATTAGAGATAAGCAGGACAAATGTTATGAAATTATATCCAGACATACATCTAAATGCATATTATGCATGAACAGGATTCAGCTTAATCCTTGAGGTCATATTCCAGAGGCATCCTACCAAGGAGGTTTACCTGTAGAAAGCCTATGGAAATAGCAAATAGAGGAGAAGCCCTTTCCGTGGAAATTCAATGTGATGTCAAGGGGCTTAGCAGCCACTGATTCTTTGCAATACTACTTGCAGAGAGTGCACTTTGGCACTGTCCTTGCAAACCCTCACAGCAACAACCGTATTTGAAGCATTGCAGATACTTGGCCACACTATGTGACAGAGGTGACAAATCAGAAATATTCAACTCCGCTCACATATCACTTTTGGAGAACAAAGAATTATGCTGAATGGCTTATAAAGTAGCTAATGACAAGGACTAGTCACAAAAATAACTTTTGTATTATTATTGAAGAAGAAAATGAAATAGAAGTACCTTGGAAGACTGAGAATTTAGGAAGGATTTGGAAGCACAAATGTGGTAAAAAGATTTTGACTGCACTGTAGGTTTGGCGTTTTGGCCTCATATATTCAGAAGGATGTTGAAAAAGAGCAATGAGCTGGAGCACAAGAGACTTCAATTATTTTGCTGGGCCTTGCTGGCTTTTTTGGGTGATCTTTGGCATTTATACAAGTGATAGAACAGGAGGAAATGGCTTCAAGTTGCACCTGGGAAGGTTTAGGTTGGATATTAGGAAAAACTTCTTCACCAAAACGGCTGTCAGGCCCTGGAACAGTCTGTCCAGGGAAGTGGTTGAGTCTCCATCCCTGGAGGTATTTAAAAGAAGGGTAGACGTGGTGCTTGAGGACATGGTTTAGTGGTGGACTTGGCAGTGCTGGGTTAACGATTGGACTTGATGATCTTAAGGGTCTTTTCCAACCTAAACGGTTCTATGATTCTATGATTCTATGATTTCTTCACTGACTGCACAAGGAGTGTAGATATCTACTTTATACTAGACTGCTCCCTGTCAGCTGGCTAAAATCATATAAGCTGAACCCCTTCCTAGCTCACTAGTGTAATTAATGAGAAGAAGAAATTTTCAGAGGTGAGATAGACATAGGAGTGGATTTTAGTGACACACTAAGTGAGAAGAAGCCTTTGATTTATTGCAATAAGTGACATGTACGTTTCAGCACAATTCATTCCAACCAGAGAGGGTCAAAATTCGAGATAGGCACCAAAATCCTCGCAGCTCCGTATTACAGCAGCAGCACTGAGCTCTGGCAATGATCTTGCCACGATCCTTGCATTTTCAGAGTGCTAAGGGCCAGATTTTGGTCTTTGCATTGAGGCTCTTTCATGAGCAAACCACCAGTTTGTGGTCTTCCACTAAGAGGATGCAGAATCAGACCCTGTCTCTGCTGCGTCACCTGCTAGATATAGATACTGGGTAGGAAAGTCTGTTATTTTGAAGTGAAAAAGAAAGGAGTGCAACAGGGAATATGCAGACAGATCAGCGCTAGGAGCGACTTGTTTACGATTCATTTTCTGCCTCCTTTCGCCAGCACCTTCTCCTGCTTCCAGTCCAGCTGGCAATGCCGAGTTCCTTTTTCTTCCCTGCTTGCTGTACATTTGCAGCTGATGATAACCTTTGGCCTGAGTATTTTCCTAGGCCAGACAGGCCAGGACATGTCGAAGGACAGAAAATTTATTAACCTGCATTAAGCAGCCACCTTAATCAACAGACTTTCCTCTCTGTCTGCAAGCCCCACGGAGTGGCCAAGGCATCCTGGAGCAAGTGCTGTGCCGGAGAGCCCAGTGCCACTGGCTGAAACCGTGGAGAGATTAATGGGACTGCTCAAAATCACTTGCCCTCTCCTTGGGGCCAAGGGAAGAATGAAATTGTGAAAGGGAAGGCAGGATGAAGAAGAGGTGTTGTCATCTCTGAACCTAACCTGCAGTTTCTCTAGAGCTGCAGGAATTTTGGAGGCGAGGAAAACATGGGCATTTCTGGATCTTGTAATGAAAACGTCAGTCATCCAGAGGAAGATACCCAAGAAACCTGGCAATATCGCTGTTGAGATATACTATATGACTAGAGTGCACGTACTGCAGTTATTTTTAATCTGTCTCCCATCTGAAACACTTTATTGCATTTTTAGAGGCTCTTTTAAAAGCAGAGAAAGCAGTGCTGCTAGAGAGTGCTTTTATATTTTAGGATGTCTTATGCTAAGCAGTAATATATGTTTAGGTTGTTATTTTACCTTGCTTTTTTACTGGGATGATGACAATTTCTGTGTTCTGCTAAATTGCAAACCAGCTTCTCATAATGCCGAAATGCTTGTATTATGAGGCTTAGCTAAACAACGCATAACAGTAGATTTGCAAAGTATATTTTAAACATTCTCACGGAGGGTTATTTCTTTTGTGCTAGATCAAGGCACTTAGTTTGTCCTTGTACATCTTTTCTCCACTTTCCAAAGCTGCCAGGTGGTTATGGCAATATTCATGCAGGAAACTTTACTATTCTTTTATACTTACTTTAAAATAAGCAGACAAAAACTAGCTTGGCCTGTAGACTCATCTGAACTAAAAAACAAAAAGTGGGATATAAATAGAACTATGTGAGTTATATGCTATTTGCACCATTTTGCTTCCTTCAGCACCATAAAAATTAGTAATTTTTTTTTTAAATCATGTCTGGGTTATGACTTTTTATGTCTTTATCAATTAAGTAATTAACTTCTGCTGGACTGGCCTCTCAGACCTCGTTTCCTGCCCAAAGCATCGATAGTTGATACTGCTTCTGTACATGTACACTTGCATGTGTAAAGCAGACAATTATTAATTCAAATGGCCAAGTGGCATTCTTGAGTGCACAAGTAACCTTATTCTTACCAGCAATTGCAAACAGAAAATATTGGGTATTAAAATACAGACACAAAAATTAATTTGATCTTTAGGTTTCTGCCTTTTCTACAGTCAGTCCCATAAAGAGCTTGAAAGCAAGATTAACAGGCTTAAATCAGTACATCTATTAGAAATATTTTTCACCAGAACGTGAGCTGGACAAGAATATTAACTTCAAAATGAGCAGACATCTAATTAAAATATGACCAAATAAACCACAGAATTTCAAACACATTTCTGCTGCTGCTGTTTCTGAAGCACAGGGTCCAGTAACACATTGCTGCTTCACAAGTTCATTTATTTTTGGGCAGGGGTATTTAGGCAAGAAAGCAATCCCTTCATTAATGCCTGGGGAAGGATGCAAATTACACAGGCTGGGAAAAAATGTATGCTCGTTCCAGCAGGAATTTTTCACATGCTTCTTTTTCTTTCATATCCAAACGAAAGATGGATGGAAACAGGCAAGATGTTTTTCATGGGATCATGGGATATTTTGGAACCTGGGTCCATCCCTCAGTAAAAGCCTTTCCATTATCTTCAGTAGATACTAGATCACATGCATAATTATCTCCAAGGCAAAATGAAGAAAATGGAGTTTTGAAATGAGTTATTTTTTGCTTTAAGAAAAATGGCAGAGTAGGAGGACCAGGCTGTGGGTATCATTCAAAAAGCATTAAGGAGATCTGGAGCATGTTGACCGAATCAACGTACAGAGCTCCTCTGGACATCAGTGGGAGGTCAGTCTACATCAGTGGGAGGTCAGTCTGAAGATCAAGACCACAGAAGGAGTATCTATCCTGGAGTAAGCCCTAGAAGAGCATTAAATATAGTTTTTTTCCTTGAAGGATGTTTGGATACCTTTCTAAGAGCGGCCTGGGTTTTGAACTCAGGGCTCATAAAAAGAAGTATAACGCTTTGAAATAAAATCTTTTCCTTGTTTGGTTTAAACCTGTTTAGGTTTACTAAGTTATGTTCCTATAAACCAACTGAGCCTCTGTCCTGAACCAGGGGTAGCCTGGATTTAGGATGTATTTGCGTTTTTTTGATCGCCAAGCACTCAGAGGAGAGGGGCATGGATGTGCCCAAACAGCACTGAAACAGCAATTCAGGGACGTTATTTTTTTCTCTTCTACCGAATTTGTTGCAAACAAATAAAAAAATTCTTTAATCACCAGGTACTTCTAGAAAGACATAATATGGAGGAACGAGGACGTGCAAAGAAGCTGGAATTCCTCAGAATAACTGCATTCAGAGAATCTTGGTGGTTTTACTGTTGTTCGAATTCAGAGTTGGAAGAACCTAGAAATGAAATTGCATATTTAGAGGCTGTAGATAATGTAGTTTCTGGCAGGATTTTGCTATTTGAGGAGATGAACAATTATCCCCAGACTTTTGATAACCAAGTTCAAATCAATCTTTAACATATAAAGGAGGTGTTTGAATTACACTGGTAAATCCAGGTAAAGCCCACGATCCATCTATCAAGGACTTTGGAAATTCAGTTCCCAGATCTCAGTTTTGCAACTTGGATCCATCTTCTACAGCAGAAATTACGGACATGATTATTGCTGTAATGCACTGTAATATAGCGCTCTAATACAGTCAGTATCCAGGTTTTCTATTAGATGTGAGTGAATACGCAATGATAAATATGCAGTTGCATGATTATTAATAACATCAAATATGAAGACACACTATCAAGATTTTAATGCAATACCATGAGAGAATGGATATGATTCTCATAGGAATAATAGTAGTGAGGGAAATAAAGGGTTTAAAAACTGTGCAGCACTGATTTATTATGGTTATTTTATTCCTTTTACTAAACTCTGCTCCTGTTTTTGCAATTTCTTATGGTTTTGTATACACAGAATGAAGTACATTGTTAACTGCTGCGCTGCCCAACTAATTATGCTTATTTTCGGCACTATATTGCACTTTAATTAAGAACTGTTTGCATTTTCAGGGCATGCAGATGCTAAAAGTTTGCCTTTTTAATTAAAAGTAAAAAGCAAACTAAGCTGTTCTGTGACGAATGTGAATGAAGCTCTAATGAACAGGGAAGGACAGAGAAGATGTTCAGACCTGGTGAACTTTAATGCCAATGGTGCAAAATGCAACTAATTATACAACAATTGATTGTTTGCCATGTACAAGTAGCTACAACCTTATTTGCCAAATAGACTGACAAGACAGACTAATCTCTCATTCATCATAATCGCTGAAATTCTGCACCTCAGCAAGACATGAAGAAAGGCTGCACCTTTGTGATGTAGATCAGCAATGGAAAATATACATGCTCTCTTTTTCTAACTGAAAATTTGAATTGCACAGGATATTCACTAGGAGCAAACACTCCTTCCCAGTCAGATTGGATGTCCCCAAAACATATTAAAGATGCTGCCATGAAGCCATGCTTGGTGCTCGTTGCACTTAATGAAAAGTTTTGTGCCTGTGTAGTGGCGATTGCAACATGTTTTTAGAGCTAACCTGTGTCCTATGATGACTATAATACTTCTCCCAAAAATAATTGGTACTTTTTAAATGGAAAATCTTGCAGGGACATGAAATAAATGAATCCAAGAGCACATATCACCAACTTACCCTGACTTTGGTTTATCCAGTGTGCTGAATGACCCAGGAAAAAAAGTTATGGGATGCAGTAAACATGTTTTAGAGAAAAATAATCATGGCCAGCACATAGCAACCATTGTCTGTTATTACTGTACGTCTTACACTCAAGAAATGAGATTGAATTATGTCAGCAAACTCATGGGATAGCTCTGCTTACACGCTTCAGCGTTCCTTGGTGAATTTATTCACTGTTCCTCAGTAACGTTTCAATGTAAGTTATTGTCAGTCATCTTTTTTAGCTGCAGCTAGCAATGCCATCAAAAAACAGCCAGTGATGGAATGCCATCAAGTCTACTAAACAGAGCAAGGAAAAGCAGGGCTTTTTTGAGGAAGGGTTGATTGGTTATATGAATATTAAACAGCTGTCTAAGTTTTCACTTGCATGTCCAGAGGTATTTATCCGGTTAAATGTCTCTGAGGGGTGTACGTAGCCTATTGGTAACTTCCAGAAACATCTTCCAAAAAGTCCAAAAAAGTGTAAAAAATCCATAATTGTTCCATGCCAGTTTAGGAAATTCTCTTGACATTAAGAAACATCCAAGGAGTTTCATCTTTAAGTGTTCCAGGACTAACTTAAGCACAGTAGCCTGAGTAAACATCTTAAAATATAAGCCTCTGAGGGCAGCTCAAAAACAGCCACCAGTGTCATGAGTTGACATGAATTCATCATGGCCACGGGAAGAGCTGAGCCTCATCCTTCTCAGTTCATGCATATCCACATGAACTGCGATGTCTCTGTAATCCAGTACTCACTGTCTTGCGATGGTCATGGACCTGGCGAAACTAATTATTCACAAATGGAGACACATGAACTTTAGCTTGATTGCAAAAAAGAGGGAGAAGAGCATTCCCCGGTACAAAAATTATTTTCAATCATCACTGATGCTGTAGAGACAGCACATGCATGCTGTAGACCTGCACCCAGCACAGGTGAGCCAGGACTGTGCCAGCTCCCTGCCCTCCCCAGCAGTGGCTGGCTGAGGAGGCAGAACCATTCACAACCACTGCTGCTCTAGAGACCTTGGCTGCTTCCACTTGTACCTGAAGTTAGCTTCCCATGGACTGAATTCCTGATACTTACCTCTTTCTTCCTCTGCTTCCAGCATTAGCAATGCATTATATTGTGGAAAGTCTCACTATTGGCCTCCAAGTAGTCACAATGTCAAACTCCAGAGGTTGAAGACGATAGCTAGAAAATAACCTGCCAGCTTTGAGGAAGGGAGCATAAGATTTTCATTTAAAACACACTGAGTTTAGGAAGACAATATCTTTATTTCTTAGCTCAGGCCATCTGTGGTTGAGCCACTGTGGAACAGATGGCCGCGATATCCCAGGACTAGTTCATAAATCACAGCAAGGACCAGTTCTAGGCGCAGACAGAAAATTGAGAGGGCTGTGGCAGAAAAGATAATACATGGATATGTATTTGGTTTGTGTGGCAAGGTTTTGGTAGTGGGGGGGCTACAGGGGTGGCTTCTGTGAGAAGCTGCTAGAAGGTTCCTCCATGTCTGATAGAGCCAGTGCCAGCCAGCTCCAAGTTGGACCCGCCACTGGCCAAGGCCGAGCCCATCAGCAATGGTGGTAGCACCTCTGGGATAACATATTTAAGAAGGGGGGAAAAAACCTCTGTGCAATTGCAGCCAGAGAGAGGAGTGAGAATATGTGAGAGGAACAGCTCTGCAGACACCAAGGTCAGTGGAGAAGGAGGGGGAGGAGATGGTCCAGGCGCCAGAGCAGAGATTGCCTGGCAGCCTGTGGGGAAGACCATGGTGAGGCAGACTGTCCCCTGCAGCTCATGGAGGTCCACAGTGGAGCAGATCTCCACCTGCAGCCCATGGAGGACCCCACACCAGAGCAGGGGGATGCCCAAAGGAGGCTGTGACCCTGTGGGAAGCCTGCGCTGGAGCAGGCTCCTGGCAGGACCTGTGGCCCCATACAGAGAGGAGCCCAGGCTGGAGCAGGTTTGCTGGCAGGAGTTGTGACCCTGCGGGGGACCCACGCTGGAGCAGTTTGCTCCTGAAGGACTGCACCCCGTGGGAGGGACCCACGCTGGAGCAGTTCATGAAGAACTGCAGCCCGTGGGAAGGACTCATGTTAGAGCAGTTCATGGGGGACGGTCTGCTGTGGGAGGGACCCCACACTGGAGCAGTGGAAGAGCGTGAGAAGTCCTCCCCCTGAGGAGGAAGGAGCGGCAGAGACAACGTGTGATGAACTGACCACAACCCCCATTCCCCATCCCCCTGTGCCGCTTAGGGGAGGAGGTGAAGAAATCAGGAGTGAAGTTGAGCCTGGGAAGAAGGGAGGTGTAGGGGGGAAGGTGTTTTTTTCAAGATTTGGTTTTATTTCTCATTGCCTTACTCTGATTTGATTGGTAATAAATGAAACTAATTTCCCCAAGTCAAGCCTGTTTTGCCTGTGATGGTAACTGGTGAATGATCTCTCCCTGCCCTTATCTCAACCCATGAGCCTTTCATTATATTTTCTCTCCCCTGTCCAGCTGAGGAGGGGAGTGATAGAGCAGCTTTGGTGGGCACCTGACCCTTGTCCAGCCAGGGTCATAGAATCACAGAATCACAGAATCGTTAAGGTTGGAAAAGACCCTTAAGATCATTGAGTCCAACCATTAACCCAGCACTGCCAAGCCCACCACTAAACCATGTCCTCAAGCACCACATCTACCAGTCTTTTAAATACCTCCAGGGATGGAGACTCAACCACTTCCCTGGGCAGTCTGTGCCAGGGCCTGACAGCCCTTTTGGTGAAGAAGTTTTTCCCAATATCCAACCTAAACCTCTCCTGGCACAACTTGAGGCCATTTCCTCTTGTCCTATTGCTTGTTACTAGGGAGAAGAGACAGACCCCCACCTCGCTACAACCTCCTTTCAGGCAGTTGCAGAGAGCAATAAGGTCTCCCCTCAGCCTCCTCTTCTCCAGGCTAAACAACCCCAGTTCCCTCAGCTGTTCCTCGTAAGATTTGCTCTCTAGACCCTTCACCAACTTCATTGCCCTTTGGACACACTCCAGCACCTCGATGTCCTTCTTGTAGTGAGGGGCCCAAAACTGAACACAGTACTCGAGTTGCGGCCTCACCAGTGCCGAGTACAGGGGCACTATCACCTCCCTGGTCCTGCTGGCCACACCAGCCAACACCCCCAGGTCCTTTTCCACCAGACAGCTCTCCAGCCACTCCTCCCCAAGCCTGCAGCATTGCATGGGGTTGTTGTGACCCAAGTGCAGGACCTGGCACTGAGCCTTGTTGAATCTCATACAGTTGGCCCTGGCCCAACGATCCAGCCTGTCCAGGTCCCTCTGTAGGGCCTTCCTACCCTCCAGCAGATCGACACTTCCACCCAACTTGGTGTCAACGCACCACAGGGTATAACTAAAGCAAGTTACATGAAATGGGATAAATGAACATGTCCTGGGGGAAAACACAGCTCCAGCAGTAGAGTCAGCAGTCTCACATTCTGAAACGGGGTCAGGACGCATGGATTTCTGACTCAAAATTAGAATGATGGGCTATGTATTCTCTAGGGGACAGGTAAAATCCTTCAGGTACCAGAATGAGTTCTTAAGAATTTTCTCTTCTCCATATCCAGCTACCATATCCTGGGCTGCATCAAAAGAAACGTGGCCAGCAGGTCTAGGGAGGTGATTCTCCCCCTCTACTCTGCTCTCGTCAGACCCCACCTGGAGCACTGCATCCAGCTCTGGGGCCCCCAGCATAAGGACACGGACCTGTTGGAGCGAGTCCAGAGGAGGCCATGAAGATGCTCAGAGGGCTGGAGCACCTCTCCTATGAGGACAGGCTGAGAGAGTTAGGGTTGTTCAGCCTGAAGAGAAGGCTCCGAGGAGACCTTATTGCGGCCTTCCAGTACCTGGAGGGGGCCTACAGGAAGGCTGGAGAGGGACTTTTTACAAGGGCACGTAGTGACAGAACAAGGGGCGATGGCTTTAAACTGAAAGAGGGGAGATTTAGATTAGATTTAAGGAAGAAATTCTTCACTCCAAGGGTGGTGAGGCCCTGGCACAGGTTGCCCACAGAAGTTGTGGATGTCTCCTCCCTGGAAGTGTTCAAGGCCAGGTTGGATGGGGCTTTGAGCAGCCTGGTCTGGTGGAAGGAGTCCCTGCCCATGGCAGGGGGTTGGAACCAGATGAGCTTTAGGGTCACTTCCAACCCAAACCATTCTGTGATTCTATGATATGTTAGACAGAGTTATGGGGTTTTTTTGCATTAACTACCTAGAGGTAAAGTCCAGGTAAATAATGGGCAGACTGGAAATTTCACATGAATGTCCTGGCTGAGCTTTTAATAGCACTGGTTACTCACATGAGAGGATTATACCACTTTATCCTGACTAAAATAATCCCTCAAGTTACGGAATTCATTGAAGCTTTTTTGTTTACTTCTGCAGTGAAGGCAAAGCTTGTAAAGGATATATGGGTTTGGGAAGAGCCAAGTTTTGAAAGGATTTTTATTGGCAGCCCTTCAAACCAAAAGCAGCTGCCCATGCCTGCAAGCTTCTCTGAACATTGTTCTGTGGCTTCAAACTCCAGTCTCCAAAGCTGGGTTACTGTTTGCTAAAGATACATGTTCATAGCAGAAAACATGAAAATAGCAATGCCAGATTTATTGCCATCTTTCAGAGTCAGAAACCAATAGGTTGAAATGAGATATATTGGGTAATAAATCCTTACTAAGTGTGAAGGGCTGAAATTATGTATAATACAGTACCACATGGCTTTCTGGATATGGTCCACTAAACTCGTTTCCTCTCTAGTATCTAATTTTTCCCTTTATGCTTTTATGTGGGCTCTCCACAATATAACAGGTTTTCCTGGTACAGCTTATGGAAAAAGATACTGCAGGTCAGAGCATTATATCAAAACACCATCACTTTGTCTCTGTACTGTTGTAGTTACAATAACATACTGGAAATAGGAATAGCAAAAACTTCAGCCTCTAACATCTTTGCATCCACAGTCTTAGAAAAGAGTCAGAAGGTACATGAGTAGATCATCCTGCCCTTAATTACATACGTTCACTATCTCCTCCCACCACAAACCCTGCTTCCACCTGTGCATTACTTTCATCTTAATTTATTAGCTTTTAAAACCCATTTCCTACTTTCATTTCCAGGTTACACCCATCGTTAAGTCCTCAGTCCTCCCCTGAGGTAGCTGACATCTGTCATGATGTACCTTTTTGTAATGTCTCTACTGCTTGTATTTAGCAACTAAAGCCAAATGCAAATATCAAAGCATTTGCAAATATTTGCTGTGTTTGAGTCCATAAATACTCAGACCAGGCACCCTTTGGATTACTGGGAAGTTCTGAATATTATGGATATCAGCAGAAAAGAAAAATATTTTCCCCCAGTGGAGATGAAAGGTCCCTGTGGGTAAAGGAGACATTCCGACAACTACAGAAACTTTATCGTGCATCTAGAGTGACCTGCATTCATACACCATTTATGTCAACACATGTGATTGCAAAAGCTCCTTCTGGATTAAGGATTTGTTTAAAGTAAGATAGAAATGTTATCAAGCAATTGAGGTGGCCAATTGCATAGCACCTACGTTGATTTAAAGATTATGAATATAGGAAGTAACCGCACCTGATAATTGTCTGCAGGAGGCAAACTGGCAGAATTTTACTTTCACATGAATCTGCTACTTCTGAATGATAGAAAGTAATCTGTGAAACACAAATTCTGGAAAGAAGCGTAGTCTTAATTCGTTGAAAAAAAAGTCTCTTGTCTCTTGGGCCCAGGGGGATTTGACTGAATCAGGGCTGCAGTTCAACACCCTTTCTCTAACAGCAGTCAGAAGAAGGTACAACCGTGAAAATCAGCAGTGCGAAGTCACAAGCCGGTGGGGACACTCCTGTGTCATACCCAGCAGCCAGAAGCTGCCTTCT
This sequence comes from Nipponia nippon, assembly GCF_047370975.1. Lineage (NCBI taxonomy): Eukaryota > Metazoa > Chordata > Aves > Pelecaniformes > Threskiornithidae > Nipponia > Nipponia nippon. Next base: position 29,942,984 of record NW_028262302.1, read on the forward strand.
GTCGAGGCACGAAGCTGTGACGTACGTGGAGAAGTGTGTGTACGCTTTCCAGTCACAATAGCTTTTGGTCCTTCAGTGGCCTTTCTGGAGGGGCGGTGATGGGAGACAGCTTGTGCTTGTTTTCCCAGTCCTGGTGGTCCAGCAAGTTGTAGGAATTACTTTTATTTTAGAAAAGATTAACTATGCATCAGTAAAATGGTGATTCCTCACAATTCCTGTTATATGTCATGGCTGATATTTACACAGACACATACTCCCCCCCCCCCCCAAATTTTGCATGACAGCAATTGCTCAGGATAAAGGATCACAAGGCATAAAGGTTTGGATCCTTCTGTGTTGGTGGTTATCTTGGAAAATGGTTAATTTGGCAATGTGTTAAAAAGGGGACAGTGGCACTTCTCTGCAGTGCAGCTCATGAGGATCATTACAATCAAGTGCCCTGGAGGTGGAGAATGGGGTGGAAAGATGGCTTTTGTAGTAAAACCTTCCTTTCTCTTCCAGACACTGGAGAGCAAAAGAGAAGAGTACTTAGAGCAGGGCAGCTCACCCTTGCTAAGTGGAAAAGCCAGACGACACCAGCTCTGTCAGTTTTAGGAGCTTTTCCATATGATTTCCACAGTCCGCAGTGATAAGAGGAATCACTAGCAGCACTTGCATCTATTCTGGACAGCGAATTCTTGTGCAAGAGGGGGCATATATCACATCTACTTATTTTTCCAGCATTTTCAGATGGTTCAGCAGATTTACAGATTTATCATCTTCATAACACTCTTATACTGCTTCCCAAAGCTACAGAAGCCAATAGCAACATTTGATGGCCGTGAAATCATATTTATGGGATCCATTAAAAACTCCGTATTGGTAGTTAAATCTGGAACCTGGCATAACTGATGAGGGTAGATTGGAGAAGTCCCTGTGGAGCAGCATATGTGGGCTCATGTTCACAGCATCAGGAGGCATCTGTCACAAATTTCAGCCCTCCCAAGCAGATCTAATCTGGCATTAGTGTTCAGGAAGCAAGGCACATCCAAGAAAGCGTGTGCGAAGATGTGCTTTTAAATGTGTGCTCGTGTTCCCACTGCATCAGAAGGCTTTCACTTACATATTATGTGGAGACGGTACCACAAGAGAAAATAGTCTTTCCAAGCTAGAAGGAAATAGCCAGACTGACTGACAGGCAGACAAAGGAGACGGTCACACAGCACCCAGCAAAGCAGAGGCTCTCAGGCAGAGTTTGAGGCGACGTGCCCTGTGATCATGGCCCATGGACCCACACTGCCATGGGCAGGACACTTGCTCCTCGTGTGTGACTCCCCAGGGCATGCAAAGCACTTGCAGGCTCCTACAGCTCCCACCGACCGCTGTGCAAGCTGAGTTGTCCTTCTAAGGGGGGATTTCACAGCAAAACTGCCTGCCAGCATCAGTCTAAGGGGCATCCACAGGGCAAATAAGGGGCATTTTTGATGGAGGGTAATGAATGTACACTAATCAGACTTGCACATCAAATTTTTTGAGGGTGGGTTTGTTTCCAAGCAGCGAGAACTTGGCGCGTCTGAGGTCTGAGCACAGGCTAAGGACTGTGCTCACAAGGCAGCAGGGACACAGTCAAGTGTCCGCCTTGTTCATGGCAAAGGAGAGTCACAGGAGACAAAAGTGCCACAGAAGGGTGGCAGGGATGGCTGTACCACTGCCCTGTGCCCCTGCCCTACAATTCCACATTTCACCTGCTGCAGACCCAAACCACCACCTTGTCATTTGTTTGACCACAGAGGACTTTCTGCAGAAGATAGGTTTTGTTTAATCAGATCAAGAGGAAAGCGCTGTAAGTATTGATCTGCAGTGGGCTGCAGCAATCATCTTTAAATATGACAAAAGCACGTTATTCCCTTCTAAAGCTTCTGTTTTAGCAATGCTTTGGCTAATCAGAAAACTGCTAACACTAAGATAAGGGTTCACTACCTTATTTGCTGCTTTCTGGGAGTTAGAGTTCCCCACCCAAGGAATTTAATCTTCCTAATCACAGAGGTGCCCTCCACAACGATCTTTCATTGCTCTTAGAGGTGATTCTTGGACCACTGCATTCAGAAAATCTTGGCAAGCTGAAGGATGAACTAGTCCTTCAAAATCTTTGGGCCCAAGCTCTTAACTGGGAATGATGTAGGGATGCCTTTTCGTCAGAAAACTCCTTGCTGTAATGAAAGTACCAAGTAAGGAGATCTGCTGATGTCTCCCGCAGAGGCTCACAGCATGTCCGCTCGTGATGGGCTCCCGTCCTCCCTGACGCAGAACGCAAATGGTGCTATGACCTGATTCCTTTCCACATTTTCCTGAGGAGACGCAGCAGGGAGAAGTTTCTGTTTTATTTTAATCACTGCTCTTATGCCCTCTCTCTCTAGCTGGGAAGTTGCTGGCTTTCTAAACTATCCAACCCTAGGCGGCAATTTCCTGAGCAATTAGCTCTGGTAGCAAACATCTTACTTGTTTTCCTGGGGTCAAGTCAGACTAGGCATTTAAAGCACTTGCCAAGTAATTTTAGTGGCTCCATATACAAAATTGGTCCCCAGTCTGCAGGCACCAGGCTAAAGGCTGCTCTTGGCCACCGCGCATCTTCACCTTTGGCCACAGGACACTGATGCTCCAACTACTCAGGCTACCCAAGTCTTGGTGGACCTAATTCTCACACTACTGCTGCTCTTGGAGACATCAGCAGCATAAAAGCAGAAAACATTTCATCTTGGAGAGCGCTGAAAGGTGTTCTTCCCAAACTGCACCCTGGGGCAGAGCCACTTGGCTGCAGCCACAGGCCCCTGGTCTGAGCCACCCTTCTGCAGCACCAGAAATAGGTTTGTGGACTGTTTTGTTCATGTCAGGAATATGTGAAATGCTGAAAATCAATTAATAGGATCAGTCAATCCCCTTGAGCAGGTCCTTCACTCATTCTTGACTAGGTATTTCATTAATTAGAGAGGGGTGAGTTAATGGCACCCACCTCTTCTTCTTTCTGAATCCATTTCTTACCAAAGAGCTGTTTGAAGTGGGTATTTTCTTTATGTAGTTGTATAAATGTACAGGACAAATCCTTCTAGCATATTCAAAGGCATTAGCAAGGGACTTAACACCAACATGTTTGCTTTCCTCTTATCTGTGTGTTTCTGATTCCTTTACATTGCTAACATGCTTTCAATTTATTTTCCTTTCTTTGTTTGGCTGTGGCTCATCCTTTTGTTGTCTGACAATAACGCCCGTTCAAAATCCAAGTGCCTGCCTTGGCCTCAGCAAGGTATTGACGTTTTCCTTACCTCTTCAATTATTAACAACATTGCTGTTGCACTGAATCAAGGTCTCAGACCTTTCATGTGATGGCCTGACAAGAGCCGTCTGCTTAATTCTAGCCTGAAAAGCAGCTGGAGTTGAGATTGGCAGTACCACCCATCCATGGACGAAAGCTGAAGCGTCTGCAGGCTGGAAAATGCTTTATTACTGTATATCTGCCTCCAAGCTCAATTTGAGCACCAAAGCTCACACATTTTATGATACTGCATATTGTTTCTACTAAAATCTCATTATATCTTTGTAGTTACCTCATCCCACTGCGGAATAATGTGTGGTGTTAATGACGCAGCAATGGTAATAAAGTGTCCCTATGATGATTTAAAGCAAAAACAGTTCTCCCCCCGAAAAAGCCTTATAACTAGCACTTACTTTTATGATGGACTGCTCATTCACTTATTAAACATTTATTGTTTCCTCAATAAAAGTAATCTTAGATGTATTCAATTATTAATATAAATAAGGCACAAAATGTGAAACAGCAGCAATCTCATTTTCTTTTTTGCATTAATCTTCTTTCTCATTCAACCATCACAAGAGGAGAGGGAAAAAAAAAAAACTTTCAGACTTACTGAAAAACAAATACAGTTGGCACGAGAAAAGCAAAATTCTTATCTATATCTGTGTCAGGAAAAAAAATAAATTAAAACTCCTTGGAAACCCATAATGTTTCCAAATATGTGGTGGAGTATTGTTAGTTTGGTTCCCTAGCCTGAAAATAACTCATGAAAACTGAGACTGCCACAACTGTTCAGCAAGGACTGCATCGGGGGAACGTAAAATAGGACTGAGATAGCTCTGTATTGTATCCATATAAATACAAACACACACACACATATATATTTTGATATACATATATATACACATCCTCATACACACATGCCCATATTTGGATGTTAACATAGCATTAGCTTTAGGTTATTATTTCTTACACAGAGCTCAGATCTTTAAAAACTAGGTCTTCTATAAATCCCTTTGGATCAACATTTACGGGATCGTAGCAAGAGTTTTGGGGTTCCTGCCTATCAAGTAGCCACAGATTAGCACATCTCCAGGCACCAGCTGAGGGCAGCATCTGTGGTGATCATGGGCACTTTGGGTTGGTTTAGACCACGGTGATTAGGAAGGAGTTATATTCCCATTGCCAGTCGACTGGTGTATTTGAAATAGGTTTACAGACAGTTGCTCCTGTGAAAGTCTATTTTTTTTAATAAGTGTTTTCGTTCCATGTTATCGGTGACACCCTCGAAAGTGATAGCTATGTGCTCCTGGTGCAACATCAACTGAACATAAGTTATAAGCTCCAAGTCTCACACTATGAAAATTTCCAAGTTTTATTTGAATCTTTTCAGGCTCTTTGCCTAGATTTAGCTGTGATTTGCTAGTTTGGACTGATCTTTTACTCCAAAAATGGCTAGGATGAAATTGTTTTGCATTTAAGTAGAAAAAGTTATTTGTTCATGATTTGTCCTCCCCATTCTTCCTCCCATTTTGCAGAGGTACCTTATAGAGGAAGATGCTTGGAGGATAGGAAGGGAAGAATGTCTTCCAGCTCTAATATTTCTGAAGTACTCAAACTGAGAAGAAACCATGAGATACGAGAAGTGAAGAGTGAGAGGTCATGGATTGTTTATTCTAGTCACCTCAATGCTATGTTGACAAAGACTATGTTGGCAGCATATGCAAACCTCCAAATTAAATGAGAAATTGTCCTTTAGTTGGTAACTGAAGCAAGCACACAGATAAACACAGAAACCCAGTGACTTGCACTGCTCTAGAAATCTTGTAAATCTATCACCATTTGTTTATGAGATTAAAAAAAATAGTTATGAAACAAGTATGCAGATGATTAAACTCATGAACAGGAGGGCAGAGAAAAGAATAGATCATTTGAAACCAGGAGCCATCAAAATTTGAAGAAAAATTTGTAAGCTGGTTTGAGATTTCACTGACATTTTGAAATTTGAAACTGCAACTATATTTCTGAAGGTTTTGCTTGTGTGGTTCTATTCTACAGAAGTTAGAAAATAGCTTTAAAAGACAGGGGAATTGTGAAAACACTTTTTTTTTTTTCCTGCTTGTTTTAGCTGCTCACCATCAAATTCTGATGTTGAAGCAATGTTTGCAGCCATGCTTATTTAGCACCTGCACAAAGAGCCAGAACTAGCATTTTATTTCACTAGCATTACATTAATTATGGAGTAAGATCTCCTGTCTTACTTCCAAATTAGATACCAGTTCATCAGGATTTAGCCATTTATTTAGTTTTACACATTGTGGATAAGCCACGTAAATCAATGGATTACTTGACAGCCATGAAATACCAATATACAGTTTTGGATGAACTTGGGCCTTATTCACTGTTGTAGACCAAAATACAAATAAAGTAAACTCTTCAAAAAACCTTTGAAACATCATTCTGAGATAAAAGCTGGAAATTGTGCTTATTACAACTAAAAAAAATTACTTGATCAATATGTAATAAAAATAGCCCAGCATGTAAGGCAGAGCAAAAGGAACAGCCCCTGAACCCACGAGTGTGTCAACATTCAAAAAGGGTAATTCCAAAATTACCCAAACCACTGAAATTGCGCCCCTATGTGGTCATGCTCTATTAACGGTCAAAGGATTAGAAGCACCCAGTTGTCGAAAATATACCACTAAGGATCCCCTTATAGCCTGCAGTCATTTACTCATTGCCAGTAGCATGTACAGTATATATGGCTGACTATTATAATTCTTATTTTGCTACTCTTTTATCAGTGTTTGTGTATCATGATATCACCTTAGTTGACAAGTGCATATGTGGGTAGACACACAAAAAAGGGAAAAAGAAAACAGCTAAAGAAATGGAAAAGATAAAAATCTGTTGAAGTCAAATTGAATTTTTATATTAGAATTGGCTTAATAAGGTGCATCATCTCTGACTAAAGGAGGAAGAAAAAATCATCTGGAATAAAGAGCACAACTTTAGCTATGCACACTTGTTTTTTTCAGAATTTAGAAAAAGAAAATCAGATATTAATGACAGCTGTTTTGAAAGGGGAAAATGTAGTGTACATCACAACTGTGAACTGTGAATGCATTTGCTATTGCATTGTATGCAAAGGTTCCTTATTCCCAATAAATGGTTTTAGTGTCATGAAGAATACATCTAATCATGCTTTTAAGTGTAAAGTCCTTGTCCGATTTTGGGCTCAGGGAAGGTTTGTAATGATCCCAAGAGTGAGATTAAGACACAAACGAGGTCAAATGCTGTCTATCAGGCCGTTTTTATTGGATAAAAGCAGAAGAATGGAGTGATAGGAAATGCAGGAAATATTAGGAGGAAACTAAGCAAGCATTTGGAAAGATAAGCAAAGGATAGTCACCACCATAGATCCAGCGGCGTCCTGTTGGTCCTCAGTCTTCAGTTCTTTGGTGGTGGGTGCACACCACGGTTTGTTTCCATGGTCTTTTATATATGGCATGTGTCCACAGTCCTGTACATGCGTATATGCCCCATGCATTGTTCACGTGCTCTAGGTCTCGCCTATACGTGACCATCGGCAGGTAACAATGTATATTCTTGGCGGGCAGCTGCTCAGCCCAGACGATGGTTGGTATCTTGCTTTGATGGTGCCTGATAAGCAAAAGAATGGTCTGCTGCTTCAGTAAGTTTGCATAAGTTTCCCCGCAGGCTGCAGTGTCGCCGGGTTTCGAGGGTTTCAGAGTTCCGCCATCTTATCAGGCAAGCATACACAAGGAAGTTTTGAGACAATGGTTTGACATTCCAGTCTCTTACAGTAAGCTAAAGAGTATCCCAAATTTCAAAATAATGTGTTTAGATGCAGAGATGGGCAAAAAGAAGCAGGTGGTTTGGAAAGGAAAATAAGTGATTCGGTTATGAACAGCAATATTTTTAACAGTTTAAAACAGTTGTGAATGGACTGATTTTTTTCTTTGGCTTCAGAGATACTGGACTTAGAGGAGACAATCCAATTGGGAATCACAATGCAATTTGCCCGTGAAATCTGCAGGTTGCCTGTGAAATCTGGAGTCACTTCTGAGGTTGCCTGTTGCTTGAAACAGAAGAATGTGTATAGAGAGATGCGCAATTCTCATCTCAAGAGAATTTATTATCCAAAGAGGAGGGAATATTTTGCATTAACCAAGAATTGTTGTTAATTTTGAGTATTCATTTGAGTATTGTTTTTGTTGTATAGGTTCCATACAAGATACACGTCATCTTTATCACCTGTATTTCATTTTGCAATAGATAATTAATTAAGATACCAATGGAGGGCTGTCTTTTTTTGTGTGTGTTTTTTTTTTTTTTTCATCATCAGTCATGTCCTTGGAGTTGAGTATGGTTTGAAGTGGTGGTAAAATTCCTGTAAAAGGAAAATCTATATCAGATTGTCAGGATCAATTGGATTACCCTCTCATCAAACGTGTTAGGACACTTGACAAGTCTGAAGGCACAGCACATACTGAGTGGCTTTGAATGGAATATTCTCTGGGGAGCATATGCTCCACAGGGTGCAATATTTTGACTGTGAAAAAAATTCATAAAGCTTTTCTTTAGTCATCTTATGCCAGAATGTTCTCGTTTCCTTTCTTTGCATGAGTCACGTATTTGTGAAGCTGTTTATAACAGCTGATGGCTGGATCACGCTGAGTTATGAAATGATTAAAGCAGCCTTGATTCTTTGGACAATGATCAGCTTCAGCAAAAAACCACGCAACTCATGGAGCTTGCATTACATTGTAGCTAAAAAATAAAAAGAGAAGATATTGGAATCAGTATTTTTAAGTATTCTTTGGAATAAAATACTGATCTATTACAATGAAATAGCAGGACCATTTGAACATGAAGTGGACCTGTATGTTGTTGTTAACACCATCATCAAGTCTTTCAAATCATATGCACAAGGCTTGAGAGACCAGATCAGTGTAATTGAATTCAAGGCAAAGCCTACAGACTGAAGAGGCTGATTACAGACACAGCAATAGAAGTGTGAAACTACGGACTATTTGTCTAATGACTTTTTGAGGAATTGCTAGTGAAGCTGTTCTTCAAGGATGGCAGAGGACTGAAGGCAAAATATACGTGCCCATTATTGACTGTTTGACTGATAGCTCAGCGCAAAGAAGCAAAGCACATTAAAACAGCTACAAAACTGCACAATACATGTGTTAGGGAAATAACAGAGGAGCGTGAGACGTTTCTTTACCATAGCTGAGGGAAAATGTGTCTTGTTTCTGAGTATAATTAGTTCAACACATTATGTCTTAGTAACAAAATGTCCAAGTCTAGTCTTCATTTCGACAGAAAACAGACAAGCTGGAGTCCACTTTCCTAAATACCAATATTATTTTACAGATTTTCTTGTCTATGACTGTCTGCAGTAGCAAACAGTTTTGAAGTAAAAACTGATTTGAAATGAGCAGCACCGCCTTACACTATCAGTTGATGCTAAATTCCCACTGAAGAGTACTGAATCCAGTTTTTAAAGAGAACTACATTTTTTCAGAGTTCCTTTGTGATATCCTTGACAAAAAATCTCTGAAATAATCTTCTGAATTATCCTCTCTATATTTTAATCTTCAAATATAAAAAAATTTCTCACCTGTCAAATAAAGAGGTATGTTGCTATGATATGTTAAACAGACACTTAAGCCACTAATCTGCGTTTATAGTAACTTAAGCACCAGAAAAGTGTCTGAACAGTTTGTGTTGCTGAGTCGACAGGAAGATACAGCCAGTACATCCATCAGGAGGGACTGTGGAGACTAATGTCCTCGTTTAATTAAAAACCAAGCAAATACTTTGGTCAGGGCTGGGGGTAAGGACTGAATAGGAAGGAACCCAGGGAAGAACTGAGCAGGGAAGGTGAGATGTATGAATGATTTTATTTTGTTTCTACCTAAAATACTTGTGCTACTGCACAATAAATTCTTGGGCAAATACAGATTTTGTTGACTTTTACCCTTACTGGGGCCAGAGGAAAAGATAAAGGTAACTTATGATACATGCCTTTTCTGTGGAAATAAGAGGTGAAAATTTGGGGAATGGTTTGTACCCAGCAACCTTCTCAAGGACACCCACAAGGCATAAGAAAGCTGTTCCCTGGCTGCCCAGCCTGGGTGAGAAATTCAAGGAGTAGGTGTGAAGAAGAATTGCAGCCACTAGCATTCAGCCAGGTCATGTTGTTCTCTCCATTCAGAGGTCAGTGGGAAGCGAGCACAGTATTCAACACATGCTTTCATTCACGTTTTCGGGTCTTTGTGTCCACCAGAATCCTCCTCACCTGCCTAGTTACCCTACTTTCATTACTAAGGAAAAAAGTTTTATAGTGAACATCAGTGCAGAGACAGGGCCTGGGAAATCTTCTTTGTCCTCTGTCAGATGCAGAGGAAGAACACAGCCCAAGAGCCAAGAAACTAATTTATTTGATTTTGAGTTTAATTCTGAGGAGTAAGAAAAGTTAAACAAACACAAACCCAAACACTTAATGTTTTTGCTGATATAAATTCTGATCCAGCTGCACCACTATTGTTTTAATTTGTGCAAGGAAATCTGCTACTTTTGATCATTTCAGTGGAAGGACTTGGGAAGGTGGCAGAGCAGACATCCATCTAAACTGTGGTTAATGCAAAATAATGCATGCCTCAGCAGATTTATTGCTGATAAGAGTATGAACACTGGGAAGAAGGATGTTCTGCTTGCTCGTTGTATAAAATACTCACTTTTTTTACACATAAAACAGATTCTAAAGGTATCAGCTGAGAAAGGACTAGCACACAGGACATCAGCTTAATCCGTTTTGTTCTTGATTATTCAGTTTGCAGTTGTGGGTAGGAATCTCAACACAAAACATCAGGACATGTATGCCGAAGGTACGTTAGGAGGGTATCTGGTCCATCGCTCTCTGTCCCTCTCACCTCCAGCAGAATAAGTTCCACCTATGTCCTTCCTTATGGATATATATTGGATATTTTTCCTGGTAATCGATGATGGAAGTTCTATCACTTCCCAGGTAATTTTATAAGAATAATTGCCATCCTACCACTAGACTGCTTTTCTAATGTTTAGAAAGGCACTAAGTTTGTCTAGCTGAAGAAGTGGTAAATGATATGCCTTTCTCTGAGGATTTAAGCAGTATATTGCCCCCGGACGGGATTTCCTTCCTAATGTTTGTTTTTAAAAATAACAACTGTTCTTACATGAAATTCAGCACTAAATGAGCCATCCGGCTAATCTACTCAGAGCGTTGCCTTTAACCCCTGCTCAGCTCTTTCGTGGAGGTCACTGGTGGGTGACTGGTCTCCCTCCCTCAGATGAAGTCCCTGCACAGGGGGGTTAGTTTGTCCCTAAGGCTCAGGCCCATGTGTTGACCTTCAGGATTTTTCTCTCATTCTCCAGGGTGGAGCTCCTACGCCCACTGGGAACCGTCATTAGGTACTTCACAAACATCTTCATTTAAAGTGTATCAGGCATCCTTGTTGTCAGGGGTGCTGATGAAGTTTTGCTGGTTTAATCAGCTGAGGATCTGGCATGGATCCTGTAAGATCTGGAACCAAGTCACATTTCTTTGCCTGCCTTTGGGTTTGCAGCACACTGGTGGCTCTTCTCGTAACTCTCCTTCCCTGACTGCCGGCAGCCCAATGCAACAGGTCCAAATGTGATCAGATTGAATGATTTCAGCCATGCAATGTGACTTACTGCTCTAATTCTCCCACAGGCTGGAGATTTTCTGTTCTTTTTGGAAAAAGAAGAATCCCATTTTTTTCCAACAAGGAAGTGTGGCAGAAGGGCTGTAGTTCTAGCTGAAAACCTATAGGAACTACCAGTGTGAGTTTGCACTGTACAAAACAAATGCAAAACTCTATCAGGAGACTTTGTAGCTCCAAAGACTTGACATTTTTCTATCATACAACATCCTCTGAGAGAAACTCTCCAGCTGACCCATCTTTTGGAATTGGACTGTATAATCATGATCACACAAGAGTGCACTGATACCTCTTCATTGTCGTCCCCATGGCTCCTAGTGTCTGTGACACCTTACGCAAATTGGCATCCATAGCTTTACTTACTGTAAGGAACATAAATGGATGGTTTCCACTAGAAGCAGTATAGGAGCTCTCTAAAGGCTGGCTTCTCACAGCCCTGAGAGGTGAGGCATGAGGACTGCCAAATACCTGGGAGTCCTGGTCACTCACAGCCCACTATAAATAAACTACCTATGTACATATCATCAATGATAAGTAACTGATTATTTAAGGATTTTTTTAGTGGTAATGTTTTAATCCCATTACATGCTTCTTTTTCAGTTATGAAGGGCTTTTGGTGAAGAACAAGCTATTATGGACACCAAAACTAAACGTTAGGTAGGCAAAGCCAACCCTTCCAACCAACATGTCGATGATAAATAGGTTATTTTAGCCCTGTTCTCTCTGCACATGTCCCTGGACACAAGAACAAAAAGAGGTAAAATGCTTGTGCCACTTGCTAACCCAAGAGGCAGGGAGATGCACAGAGTAGCCAGTACAGTTACCAGAGAGCAGCCAGAGCCCCAGACCCCAAGTTTGAGCCCTGCCCTGGTGCTCCTGGGAGCTGCTCTGTCCTGAGCCATCAGTCCCAGGTGCATTCATGGCATGTGGCTGCTCTCCAGGGCACCGTTAAGATTTTCAATGTAGCCTTTGGCTTTGGACCCATTCATGAAATTTTTTACGCTGAGGGTGATGAACCACTGGCACAGGTTGCCCAGAGAGGTGGTAGATGCCCCAACATTCAAGGCCAGGCTGGATGAGGCATTGAGAAACCTGATCTAGTTGAAGATGTCCCTGTTCATTGCAGGGGGTTGGACAAGATGACCTTCAAATGTCCCTTCCAACCCAAACCATTCTATGATTTTATGACTCTATAACAAAAAATAATCTCTTTTTTTTATAGTGAATCAGTAATATGGAATAAATATAAAAGAGACGCTCTTGGTGGGCAGCATTTCCTTGGTAAACAACAGTATCAAACTTCCCAAGAACTTCCCCAGCTGATTATCTGATCTCTTACTGCAATGATTCCAGCAGCTGTCAAAATCAAACATAAAGGGGCTTTAAACCACCTTTTTAAGTCTGAAAAGCATTTTCATAGATTTAAGAGTCCTTCAAACCCAATTATCGAATCAAAATGCAGTTGCAGCCACTCTGTCTAACATCTCTTCAGAAGTATAAAAACACCCATGTATAACTAATCATTCATCAGCTTGCATAGTAAACGCTTTCCCAGCATGCGCTTTATGAGAGCATGTACGAATTAAGAGTGAAATGCAGTTCTTAGCATTCACCTATAGCCACAAAGAAGGCTATAATGTTCCCCCAGCTGCAGAAACACGAGCCCAGATCCCACAAGCCATGCGGGAAGCTCTCAGCAGATGAAGCCAAATGGGAGCTTTTCAACATGCCCACCGGCTAAGACCCCCATCGGCAGGTATAGAGATACACATATATATATATGAATGCATACGTATATAAATAGGTGTATGTATATTTATAGATGTATGTGTGTACATGTATATAAATCAGTGGGTAGTTAAGTAATACTTTGATGTGACTAGCAGCCATGCCAATACATATTAAGAAAGCTTACGGTTTTTCAAAGCAAGATTCCCAGCTTGGAGAACCCAGACGTGTCCCACCTCGCAGACGTGGGAACCTGGTTTAAAAGCTTGAATAAGCTGCAACTAATATCAGTTTTTAATAGCTAGCTTCCCTGCTGTCAGTACAGCTCCGTGGATTTACACTGTCTGATGCTGCTGTCCCCTAAATGCTTACTCTAGGGAAAAGCCTTAGCATATTTCACATGTTTATTACTGTCATATATTGCTACAAGCAGATTCACAGCTGGTGTGAATTGTTGTGGCTCTGTGAAGTTAACATCCAGGTCTTTTCATAAATGCATATACCTGGCATTACACATCACCTCTGTCCTCATGTATACATATTTATAGACAGCACATAGGAATAATGATTCAAGCACCAAATCCTCAGCTAATATAACTCGGTGTACTTCTCTTAATCCATATCATTAAATACATCTCACCCTACTGCCATTTTCCTTGTGTTTATATATTAACGTTGATGGAAGTAAAAATATTGCAGCCCATAAAGGGCCAGATGCCTGAAAAGTGTTAGTGGTCCTAAAAGTGTACTATGGCATCATTCCCTAAGTCATAAAATAATTTGATTAATTTCTCAACAGGCTACTTTTTGGTTTATTTACTTATTTTTGTTACTACATTTGGGTCTATCCTCCAACCTTATATAAAAATCAAATAAAAAAGCAATTTCTTATCTTATTCCTGCTTTTAATTACTTGTGCCTGCAAATAATGATTTAGGGTCCCACATATATTTCTGGAAACCATCATTATTTATTTAGTTTCCTTGCTCCTCTTTGCCTCACTCTTAAGTTTGTTGTTGCTTTGCATTTTTTGTGCCTTTTTCTTTTTCCCCAGAAGTCAGCAAAACATTTTCTGTAGAGTCTTTTCTATTCCTGGGCCACCATCATTGCAAGAAAATAAAATTCTTATTAAAAACCATGCAACTTACTTTTGCTTACTGACATAACCTACTTGAAAATCAATAAGAATTAAATTCTGCACATAAAAATATTATTAGAGTTTTATAGGGTTTCTTTAAGGCCACATTTAATTAATAATGCTAGACTGCTTTTTTGGGTTTTTTGGCCATCCCATAAAAATGAAAGAAAAAAAAAAAGTTTAATGAAGTAATTATTAGAAGAGCAAACAGTATCAGAAGGGACATTTATTTTGCAGTACAAGGTATTTTTGCCCAAGGAAAGAAATTACGTAAGGTTAATTGAGGAGAGAAAAAGAGCTGCTGGGCAATACACAGGCCTGGAAAGGTGAGGAAGAAAGAAACCAGAGTAAGAAGTGATTTAATTCAGTGCAAAGGACTGCATTCAAAATAAGCATAAGCAGTTGGGTACCAAACGTGATCCACGTGTTCAGAAATTATGCTGAGAGGGGCTGCAATAAGGACAAGGTCAGAGCAAGTGAACAAGAGACTTATTTGGAAATTAATGTTTTTTATTTGGGAAGTCATACTTGCCTGGAATGTTTTGCTATTTTTTTTTAAATAGCAATACTTCTAAAATTATCCAGAAAAATACGACAAATCCCTGAGCACTTCACACTTAGGGCCAGGAGGGCATTTACCATCATGGCACAGACGAGGAGAGAGGATGTCCAGGACAGAGGATGTCCATCATTCGCATGGAGGGACCGGAGGAGAGTCTGCCTCTTCGCTTTAGGGACAGACTGACTTGCAGAAAAAAGGAAGAACAGAAAGAAAAAGAATTGTAACTTTCTCCTTAAAATACTGCTTTTAAGGTCTCTCAATCAATTAATATCCTTTGGAAACATGGAGGATTTGGATCATTTCCTTAGGCTTTGCTGGATTTTCCTCTCGTTAACACCAGCCCTGCCCTGGTCTTGCTCCAGTGACTTCAGCAGAAATACTGCTGATCTTCCTAAAGCCAGGGCCTGTATGTACACGCACGGATTTTCTCCCAGGAAGGAGTTCTTTAGTCAACATGCTACAAAGGCCAGAAATTGAAAATCAAATTGCTTTTTGCTCCAGGTAGCGCAGTAGCTGATACTGGGTTTACAGTTTCAAAATGCCTGAAAGATTAAAACCATTACTCTGTGCGCTTCCTCTAAGTGATATTGGTTGCACCAAGACCAGACCTCATCCCAGGCTGTTATTAACATTGGGTGGACCGCTCTTTGTCTAAAGGACAACAACAGAGGAAAGTGGGCTTGGGTTTTTTTGTTGTTTTTTTGGTTTGTTTTTTTTTTAATGAAATAAAGGTTTGCAGGGAAATGACGGGGAGAAATTGCATCTGATTCCCACCCCCTATTCTGTTTTAGGCTAGCTCGTGAAATCTAATACCTTTGATGGATGACATCAATAGCAACCATGCCATTAGGACAGCGTCTCACTCCATGGTCCGTTCATCTGGAAGGATGGTGTACACGTGCATGCTTGGACCTCACAGCCTTAGCTGTATGGTAAATAATTTGTTAACTTGCTAGGTTACTAATGTTTCGGCTACTTTTACTTTAAGCTTGTGTTTGCATATGGCTTTGCCCATCATATACTGATGCAACAGCATGATAGACAGGCTCCTGACATTTCTGCAAACCTCTCCAGGCCTGAATATAATAGGAAAGACTAATTTTGTTTTTTCAGATAGCTTAATTTAAGGCACAACAAGCATGACTGTGGCACATAAGTTACAATCTCATCCCTGGGTTACGGGGCCCATAACATGTCTTCTGAGAAGGACGAGGCAAGGTATATTGGTCTTAGCAGGGTTTCCTTTAATGTGCTGTTGCTCCAGGATTCAAGCAAGCTTGCAGAGAGCTGAGCATGCTGTTGTGGCATCCTCTGTATTGCATACCTGCAAGTACATCAGGCAGGGACTGGGTTTTTGTATGTGAGATTCTTGTAACTACAGGTCCATTAGAATTTGACAATTTAATGAATGGGAAAGCCATTTTTCATTAGAAATATCTGAATGAAAAATACTTAGTCATTATCTTTGTAATGAAGCTAAATCAATGAGTGGCTTTTCAATCCTAATGTTAATGGGAAACCCAATACCTTGCCTGAGCGCTCTGTAAAGCGAGTACTTTACTACAGCAACTCTAGTATTTGTCTGTAAGCTGAAACCAAGGGGAGGTGAAAACGAGTAGATGGGTGGAAAGTTGCCTGAAAGGAATGTAAATTTCTGGTTCTTATCTAGAATTTTAAAACATGTTTGTACATGTAGGCTAATCTTAAATGACACATCAGTCATTCGTGCTCTAAACCAATGTATTTAATGTATCTTTTCCTTCTGGATCTTTTTTTAAAAGCCTCTCATAGTAAAAGTAAAGAGTCCCAGAGTTCAGTTGAAGTCAATGACAAACTGATGAAGACAGAAGATAATCAATCAAAACTTGGAGATATCCTGTATAGTACCAATATTAGACCTCTTTGCCTCAGGAAAGATATCAAAACTGCTGTACTTGAATCTGTACAAATACCAACTAGAGCCAGTATACGTTGTGAGGAAATTACAGTCTATGGAGACAAAGCACTAAAGAAGAAAGTAAGGTGTGGAAAAACAGAGACATAGAGTGGTGGTTAGAAAACCAAGCAGAGACAGAGGTATGGTTTTGCTTTGCTTTGACAGGAGAAAGGAAATCTCGTTTGTACTGCCAGGGGAAGAGCCAGAGGAGACCTTGGAGTTGTACGAGAGGGGATGGGAGGACGATGCAGTGATGGCGAGGAAGAGAATAGGAAAACACGCACGAAAGAATGAGAAGCGTTTGAAAAGCAGTGACTGAAGGAAAGAAAACAAAAGGTGAACCTGAATCTTCCTTTTGTCATTTTTCTCTCAGAAGAAACCAGCAAAATCCTGCACAGAGAAGCAGAGAGAGAAGGCTCCAAGGAGAAAGTCATACGTGGCAAAAAGGTAGCAAGGACAATGGCCACCACACCAGTCTGGGGAAGGCCGGAGTTGCTTAACCCACAGGAAGGCAGAACTGGAGGGTGAGGAAGAAACTCCTTGGGGAAGAAGTGAGCCTGGTCACCACCATTGGCTCTGCCAACACAGGTCAAGACCAAAGGGAAGGCAAGATGCTACAGATAAGGTGTCCATCCAGTTGTATCGTTGTTTCTATGACAAGCAGTCCCCCAGGCTGCTTGTTTTTAAATCTGTGCTGGAAAACTGTTTTCTCAAAGTCCATTTTCTTCCTAGAATATCAGAGCTGGCTCAGATTGGCAAGCATAAATACAGTGTGGCCCACAGTTTGCTCACCTGTATATCACAGTTCACTGGTTTGTGTGCTACAGGAAAAGAAATCCTTTTGGCACGTTGCTGCAATGTGTGGTTTTTATAGCTATCAGATGACTCAACTTCCATTCAGCTGTAATTGATCATGGAGTGCTTGAATGCTGTGCCTGCCATCAGCTGTGAGTGCATGTGTGCTCTCCATTCATGGGGAAAACGGCGTGGCCTTCTTGTCTTTGCACTAAGAGAATATTTTAAATATTCTGAAATCCATAGGTATAAACTTGGCATCACTCAGCTGTTAAAATCTGCTATTTTAAAAAGTGTATTTATATATAAAAGACAGTTCTCACATGGGTTTATAGTCCTTTTAATCATGATGATTGTCACTGCTTGCTTACATCAAACTGACACTGAAAGATTGCAGCCCTGTTGGATAGCTGCTGTGCATAAGAACAATGCTTCTGGAGGCAAAGATCTTATATTCCAGCCGTAGTGTTGCTCCGTGGTGTAATCACACAGCGGTGCTTTGTGGTTGAGGACTCCCTCTTCGGATCAGCTGAGACCTAGACAAAGCAAGGCTGTCTGCAGGGGTGAAAGCACAAGATGCAGGCATCAAGGAGGGATTTCTGATTAAGCATGCTTCTGTTGATGCAAAGAGCAGAGGAGGGCTGGGCAGAGCTGGAAAGGTTCCCAAAGAACTCGGTGTTCGGGAGAGCCTGAATGGAAATCTTCCAGTCTCTAAAGAATGAAGATGAAGGGAAGGGAGGAGAAGTAACCTAATCACATGGTTAAACCCCATGGAAGTTGTGAGATATTTCAAAAACAAGTAATAATAACAGGCTGCCCAGGGTTAAGTCACCATCCCTGGAGATATTTAAAAGACGTGTAGATGTGACACTTAGGGAAATGGTTTAGCGGTGGACTTGGCAGTGTTAGGTTTACGGCTGGAATCGATGATCTTAAGGGTCTTTTCCAACCTAAATAATTCTATGATTCTATATTCACAGACAGAAAGTACCCCTGGTGAGCATGTGGGCTCCGAATAGCTGAGGAATAGCCTTCTGGGTTCTGCTCAGAATAGAAGTGTTTTAATGAAGTAATGGGAAGAGACATTTGAGAAGATAGTATATATTCCATAGGCTTAGTGCTGCGTATGCAGGTAGTGCAAATGCAAGACACGGTGATAGGTAAAGACATGGCACTAAGAGACTGGGGCTGCAGTCTGTTGATGCTGGGAGCAGTAGCTGGGTAGGAAATGCTGAAGCAAGACCGGCCATAGTCTCGTTCGTGAGCCAGACTTGATGGCTGGAAAGGTCAGAAACGCTTGTGTGTACTGCCTGGGGCCTGATGGCAAAAGAATAGGAGTTCATGCTGCTCTTCGTGGATGTAAAATCCAGTTTTATATACACAGAGAAGTGACTGAAAATCTAGTACAGACAAGCCCCACCTATCCATCCACACATTTAGCTCTCCAGCCTGGATGCTTCGTGGGAGGAGGGAGAGAGTTATCCAGTCCTGTGCTCTCGTTCCAAGCATTAGCAGGCCAGGTAGAGGTTTGGGGTTTTTTTCTTTAATTTCTTTGAGTTTGTGATTCATAGCTAACCCTTAACCATGGACAAGTAGAGAGGATGTTGCAATATGGACAGTCTCTCTAAGAAGATAGTTGTTTCCTAACTATTCATAACATGTTGCTTCAGAAATCTTACCTTGAGGAGCAGCAAGGAAAACCTTAGTGCACTCTGGAAATCCACCCATCTGGCGAAGGCTGAAGTTGAGAGCCACCATCAGTCATCAGACATGGATGTGACAGCTATGCACTGTGCTTTGTTTTTTCTTCTCTTTCTGCGTACTTTCCTGAGGCGCTCCTCCTTGCTGCCCCAGCTCTCCGGCACACACAGCCCATGGCTGAGGTCAGTCCTGCCACCTGCTGAGACATCTTCCCAGCGACTCCTCGGCTAGCTAGGGACATCTGCGCGGCTCCAGTGGCAACACAGCTCGCTCATGTGCTGCAGACTTCTCCTTGTTGGTGTTGCAATCAGCAATTACTGAACCAGTTTTTGCAGAGTCACCAGGGAGGTTGTTCATCAGCATGTATTAACTGAAGGGCAATCCAGTAGACTGGGGAGTCAGACTTTCCCAAGCAAAGCTGTATAAATATAACTCCAAAGGATTCACAGACATGCTGGGAAGTTTCCTCTGGGCCAAACAATATTTTTAATTCGTTGATAGCATTTTAATTTTCTCATGATGAAGAACCTCTAAAGGCAACCACATTGGAGAGTAAGAAAGGGTCAAGAGGCAATTAAGAAAGGCAGATCTTGCTTTTCACTGCTAGGAAAAACAGTTAATTAGATGAAACAAGTGAAAAAGAGGGAGAAGAGCTGAACTGTAATTTGGAAAATTTAAAAGGCTTTCTATCAAATAAATTGATTAGCAGACTAATCATAATCAGGACTCTTGGATTAGCAGTTAATTTGTGGAATCAATTACTAGTGGTATTTTTCAAATCACAGTTTCCTCCAGAGCACAGGGAATTCATTGCAGTATGTTTTTAGAGATAACAGATGCTGGATTAGGGCTGTGGAATGATTCCCTGTCAATATAACAGCTCTGTTGTACCCTGCTTTCAGAATTTTTATTTTTAGGTTTTTTGTGTGTGTGAATGGGCGTTGGCTAAGTTGTTTTAATTCCTTTCTTGTTGCCTCTGCACTTTCACAATTTTTTACATTAGAGAACAAATTATTCTCCCAATAACTTTTTAGTGCTCTCTGCTTGGTTTGAGAGTTCATGTAATAATCTCCTCTCTCGAGGTTGAACAGCAATTTCCTGCACTACGAAATAACAACAGAAAACTTAAAGAAAACTTAGTGGGACTTTGCTGTCCTTGTGCTTTAAGGCAGCTGAGGGTGCTACAAGAGCTGAACACTGGGAATCTGGGACTTCCCACTGACTTCAGCTACCCCTGGGGCTACCCCTGTCCTAGTCACTGTGCCAGACTTAATGGGAAGACAAAAAATTGTGGTCAGATCCAGGGGCCATAGGTAGTTCACTCCATGCAGAGTAACTGCATATCACTACCTATTAATTAACAGCAGGCATCATATTACATAATTACATAAAGTTAAACTAAACCTAAAAAATATTTTGCCAATAATTCTGTGACAGTTTGACAATTGCTGCCACAGGTTAAAACAAACTGAAATTATCTCAGGCCATGACAGGTCCTGACAGTTCTTGAGACCACAAGTTGATGCTTCAATACAATATGTGTGGTTGTCACCGCAATGCCAATGGACCATATTTTGGGCTACAAGTCCATGGAAAAGTTCATAAACTGCTTATCTGAGGGCAGTGAGTCTTGAACCCTGTCTAGCCCTTGTATTTATTGTGTCTTCTGACTCCTGTTGTTCAAAACACTGATTTAGCAGAAAATTTTGCAGAAAAATGACAGGAAGATGGTTGAGTTCAGCAGTCCCTGTGCTCCCTGGGGTGCTTATGCCTGCAGCTGCAGTGGCCGGTGATGTGCTTAGCAGGGAAAACAGCCAAATTTCCAGCTCCTCAGGTGTCTGATCGGTCAGTGGGTTACCCTGAAAAACCATCCGCAGGCACCCCAGCCTGGGCAGCAGGTCCTCCAGCTCAAGGGTTTCTGTCTCTGTTGCCAAATGACGAGGGAGGCAGGCACTGATTGGCAGTGAGAGCTGGGAGCAAACCCGTCTCACCCTTCCCTTTAGGGGACAATACCACAATGTTGATATTTCTTTAATGCAGACATCAATGAATTGTTAAAATGTTACTGATTTCACTTACAAGGAAGAACCCCTTCCAGGCTGTCCTGCAGAGTACTGGACTGCAGGCAAGTCCATTAATATCCACAACAAGCAACCGAGGAGATGCAAAGATTTGGAAGGCCATAATGACTTCAACAGCTATAGTTTTAAAAATTAAAAACAACCATTATCTTACCATAATTTCAATGGACCTGAGTGTCTGGTGCTCAGTTCCTAACAGGAAATGAGATTTGGGCTGTCATGGGCTCTTCAGCGAGTCCCAACACAAAAGCTTTTCTGATTAGCATGATAAGAAGCCTTTTGCTCTGCTTGCATTATTCCTCTGTTCTTAGGGGATCTGATCCTCCGAGACTGCTGCTGTTCATTGGTAGAAATCCAAAATGTTAAAAAAATAATGTAACGAAATTCAAAGTATTTTCACACATATGTAAAACTCAAAATGGCATCATTTAGTAAAAAAATGGAAAGGCAGCAGACACAGATGGATCCAAGTTAAACCCCACTTTGAAACTATTGCTTAATGAATTCCCCGGCATGGCAGCTCTCACAATGCTTCAATCCTGACAAAGAGAAAAGGCAGCAACAAGATGTTTTAGGAAGTTCCAGACTAAAACAAAACTAAAGATGTCTGTTTCTCAAAACACTGTCTCACAACTCTCATTTTATAGTTGTCTAGTTAAAATTGCTTTTTCCATCCATGGCACATAAGGAATTTTACTGTGCAAGCTGTTCAATCTCATATGCTTTTTTTTCTAGTGATAATCCACCCCTACTGGAGTATCCAGTATATAGAAACCTATTGCAGAATATTTGTTAAAGTAAGATAGATGATGGTTTATCTAGCATCTGTAAAATTATTTAGAGACAGTGTGTCTCTGTCAATTCACATCTGCTGACTCCTGTTACTAACTCTTTCTTACCTCATGAGTACACTAGAAATGCTTTGAAAATGTTCATTAAAATTGATTTTTCTGTCCAATTTTATAAACAATGAAAATATATGAATTACATATCTCCTTTGAGTAGCCTTTTGTTTCTCCCACAGTGGAATGCCTGTATAGTATGACCTATAATAAAAGCAGCACACTGAAATGAAAAACAATAGCAAATGACTGTGTACGACACTGAAAATAAGGGAATGGGAGGCATCACACATAGGATGTTCAGAAGAGTTATGACATTGGTATATCTGCTTCAAAAATTGTGGTTTATGATTTTACATGGTGAAATTATAGGTGATAAGACAGATATGATAGAAGAGGTGATATGATACATTTTGGTCTATAACTTCACTGACGGGAGAGGAAGTGTAGGTGCTAAGGAAGAGGCAGAATCATTTATAATTAAGCTTGCATGCATGTTTCCACGCGCATACACTTTATAGGGCTACTGATATCTACAGAAATTCCAACTTCTGAGACAAACTTCCTAAACTTCTTGTTCTGGACATCTTGGGATGGACAGAAATATTTACTTTAAAGTGTTTTGTAGAAAAGGTGACCCCATTCCCTCCCAGACTTGTGAGTAGCTGCACTATCGATGCACTGGGTGGGACGGACTACGTGGAGCACTAACTGCTTTCTCCTTCCCAAAGGATGCTCTGTCCACCTTATGACTAAAATGAATAATTACAGGTGGCTTGAGAGCATCTGAGCAAAGACTCCTGTATATATAAATGATTTTGGCTCACTCCATAACCCGGTTTAATTGACAGAGACTCATGCATTACCACTCACTTTAGCCCAGACTATGAATACATCAGGAATCAATTACATTAATATACTCATTTAAACTATTCTTAAATTAATGATGCATTTGACTAGAGGACTTGACAAATCAGGACTGCAGAGGGATTACGAATCTAATTTTGCTGAGAGAAAAGGCTTCACCTGAGTCATGAGGGTCAGCAGTCGGTTACTAATTGCCCATGCCAACAAGCCAGGTTGTTTACTCAATCTGTGTACAATGTGAGACTCTTATCCTAATTAAGTAGCCGTTGTTTCTCTTTAGATTTATCTTAATAGCTTGTTTAAACCAAAGACAAACAACATGCCATTACACTGTGAGGTATTGTTCTTGATAAATTATATCATGTTATTAATTCAGAAGATGAATGCCAGCTTCTACCATGTTTTTTTTCTGATTTCATAGATGTTATAGCTGCAGAGCCCTCCCAGTCACACAGCCCCATTTCTTGCATGAGAGGCAATCAGCATCCCTCTGGCAGTTTCTCAATGAACCCTAATATTTTTAAGGGGAACCAAGAATATTTTTATATCAGAAATTCTTTCTTGATTTAAAGCTACTGACCATTACAGCCCACCACATTTGTTTTATTATTATTATTATTACTACCATCATTATAATTATTTATTATATATATTATATTATAGAAATAATAATTATAATGATAGTGTTAACAGTAGCTATAACAATAAAAATAGCAATAACGATACCAACAGCAATAACAATAACAACAGCAATAACAATAACAACAAATCTTCAAAAAACATTGAAATGTGACAAATTGACACCTTTAAATTTTATGGCATCTTTCACCTAGCTGGCTGATTCCCAACACTATGTTTTTCGTAGTGCTAAATTACATGGTGACTTCCTCACTGGTTCTCCCAAAGGGCTCTCTGCGTGCGACATAAATAAAAATCCCCTAACAATTAATGTTTATCTTCCATTACATTGTCTGGACCCGGTCTTTTCTTTTAAATTTCACTTAAGTTGTTGATTCAGTAAGGCACTCAGGAGTGTTTTGTAACAGTATGAATGTGAATTCACTGCATAGAAATACACTCTTATGCTTAAAATAAGCGGTGGAGCAAACCTGGGTTTTTGTTTCAGACCTGTATGGGAATGTGCAATGTATTCAGCTCTCCGCACTTACTTAAATATAATTTCTGAATTTTGCCCCAAGCTGAATTAATTCCCAAATAGAATAGTCTTCAAAGTTTCCCATGTCATGTCAGCAGCTCTTTAAATGCACATATTTTAGGTATAAGCATTGGTTTCTTGATTATGAAAAAGTGTTATTAAATATGTAAAAAAAAATTTATGCAGTATGACTTTAAAGCTAAGAATTTTAGATCACAAGAGGTTTCTCTAATTGAAATAGTCTTTGTGTGGAGTTACATTAGCTAGAGTCTAATTTAAACTCTGCCTAGCCTACTTAAAACAATAAGTTACATATGACATCTGATCTGTATTGTTTTTCAAATATGATTGTAGTATTATTAATTCTTTATTATATGGCAAATAAAAGAAACCATTTCTATCCAATGAATATTGCCATCTGTGTGACTTGATTATTTGTAGACTTCTATAATGTGATTAATAAATGAAATGACTCCATCCCCTTCCTCTGCCTGCCCATCACCAGCTACTTTATATCCCTGTGTGCGCTGGGGTGGTGCTGTTTGGTGTCATTTGACAGTTACTCATATTAGTAAGGTAGATGCTTAAGGTGGGATTCACAGAAATGTGAATGCTGGCATCCTGAGCTAATTATCAAGGCTCCCTTCACAATCTACAGAGAGAAACAGGCGTTTTTGGTGGAGCCCCTTCACCCAAAAGCATGATGAGTTGCCCCCAGGGCACCCCTTCCACTCCTGTGAGCAAGAGGGGAGGTGATCGTGACTGCCATGGGGATGTGCAGTGGTGGGCAAAGAGTCCTGCTTCAACTGCCTGGGATCCCTCTGCTTAAATCCACATTGCAACAGCTATTTCAGCTCCTGAGTAATATATTCTGACAGTAGAGCACAGTTGTCAGATGTTTGGGAAAGAATACCTGCTCCAGCTGGCATCAAAAACTGTAAGGCAATGTAGCCTTTGAGCCAAAAAAAGGGCAAGCTTTTCAGGAAAAAAAAAAAAAGATGAAAGGATGAGTGCTCTATAAAGATGAGTTATGGTCTCCGGTGACACCCGAAACGGATGAGCAGAGTGATAGCATTGTTCAAACATGCGCACGCAACACACAAAATCGCTGGGATCAGAAATACGGTTCTGTATTTCCATGGCTGAGCACAATGAAGGGAGCCCGGTGACAACGTTTCTGTTAATAGGAGAGGACTTGTAAGCAGCAATCAGAGAGTTTTATCAGCTCATTGTCAAGGCAAAAAGCAATTGGAATAGGTACCCCAAGGGCTCGAACCACACGGTCTGTATTAGTGCGTGCAAAGGCTCGAGTGGAATGGTTATACACAGAGAGGTGTTTTGAAAATGTGCCTTTAAGGTCTCCAGGCTTTTCAGCTCATTCTGGAGACAATATGTGGTGACAGTTTTGGTGTAAGAAATAGGAATAATGAAATCTTTCTCTGTTTTGATCAAAGGGAGACTATTTTGTTTTCATCTCAGGCAGACATTGCGCTTTCAAAAGTCTCGGAAATCCCAGATCACACTTAAAGGCTCAAGATTTCAGGAAAATCTCCAGATAAATCAGCAAAGGAGAACCCGAAGTCCCATGATCTTGTGATTTTATCCTGTATCACAAAACCAAATAGAAGCCATGTAATCTGCCTCTTTGGTTCAAGAAAGGATCATAGATAACTCTTTTCTGACAGATAAGCATCTAACCTGTGCTCCAAGATCTCCGGCATAGAGATGCAATGACCTCCACCCATCTCTTCCACCACTCTATTACCCTTTGCACTAGAAAGTTTTTCCCAATGCCTAACCCAAATCTTCCTTTCAGCAACTGAAAACTATTTATTCTTGTTAGAGCCTTCTTGGGAATAGAGAAATGCTTACTCCTTTCTTCTTTCCAGCAGTTTTTTTTTTTAATCTATTTGAAAATTGCCTCTGAACTCAACAACCACTGGCCACCATCCACCCAACTAGGGATGAATTTCTTAATGATTGTTTTAAGGGTTCGTTGTCATGCATCCATGTGGTGAGTCATCACATCATTACGTTGAGGAATCGTAGCTGAGGGCTGAAACCTCCACTGGCACCAGAACAGACTGCTGGAAATAACGTTTGCTACTCCCGACTTGATTGCTTCTTGTTAAATATTCCCAAGATATATAGGCTTCTGCAGCTTAACCAGATCACCTATCAACTAAAAATAGCAACAATAAAAAGACAGGAGCGTTTCACAGCTCTCTCTAACGAAATGAAGCTTTTTTAATTACTCAGTATTTAAAGCCTCTTAGGAGACAATCTCATGGGTTTTACTCTGTTGCTGATCACCCCTTAACAAAACCGTGTTCAACAGCATCTGAGCCAGCACCAGGTTCAGCATTTCTGATCTGGGTGAAGCATCGGTGAACTGAATCTCCAAATTACAGTACTGCAAAAACAGCGGCACGGATGGTTTAACCAGAAGACAGGGGAGCAGGGGCTCAGCTGACTGCGATGGAGATATACCAATGTTTAATCAGCTTGAGCCCCAGCCCAAGGAGCTCTGGTAACTCTGTGTGTCTGAGTTATATGTGCACACGAGTGGTCACCACTGTGCCCTCCTCTGCAGGCAGATGATTGCCCAGCACATCAGTAAATTGACTTTCATCAGAATACCAAGGCACGGTGCAACAACTCGCAGAGAGGAGAATTTGGCAATTACGAGCTCTGCCTGCTCCCAAGCAAGTCCTCGCCACTTCTGATGGCGTTTCACTTATCGAGACACAAATTTCCACTCGATTTTGCAATCCAGGAAATGAAAGGTAGCAATGTCTAAATTATCTTTGACTAAATAAGGACATTGGCTAGAAGAAAATAATCCAACATCAAAAGAAAGCAAAAAAAGAAAAAAATCCCACTACATTTAAAAAAAAAAATGCACGAAAAGCATTTTGGTGCAAAGCAAAAGTAGATTCAGAATATTTCCTTTCTTTTGATCTTTTTTTTATTCAAATAGCCTGTATTAGGAGCAGCAGTATTTTCTTATAAATGACCCTTATTCACGTCTTTGTGACTTCATTCTTAAGAAAATTTCTGAGATGAAATATGTCCTATATGGTTCAGTTGCCAAACCTTGTGATCAACTTACAGCTCAGAGAAGCAGAATAAAAGTGCTTAGTATTGTTTACAAGCATCTGTTTTTTAAGTAAGTGATTTGGGCTCATTTTCCAAAGCAGGACTTGCTGTCTCTCCAAGATTCAAGGAACCAGTGTGGTAGATGGGAACTGCAAATATTCAGGAGTTTCCAAAGGTATTCTGGTCACTAAGTAAGTGTGTCAGAAGGAAAATGTAAAAATTGCACTTCTCAGAAACCTCATTTAACATTTTTTTCCTTTAGAAGCTTTTGCCAATATACTTCATGAAATATGCAACTTTCACATTGATTAGGATGAAACATGTAACTTTAAAAGCAGCATCTGTTTAAAGCAGAGCTAAGATTTTCCTGGGATAAGGTTCAGCAGCGACGTGTCAGATTTGCTCCTGACTGCCAATGTGACTGAGATGACCAAGTTTTGAGCCTTCTGGCAGTGCCATCCTGGGCTTCTTGCAATGCTGTGAGAGGGCACAGGGTCTTCCCTGGGCTGAGTGTCCTGCTCCAGGGAGAAGCTCAGGTGTGAGCTGCTAGTCCTGTCCAAGGTGTGTTACACCAGCCACCGCCTCCTCTCCCAGCCTTGCAAGCAGCCACAAGAGAAACCACCCAATGGTGGTTCTTTAAGGGCCAGGGTGGAGGCAGACACCCAGCTCGTCGTTGCGTAATTTTGCTTTCACAGAGATGAGCAGATTTGATTTGTTACAGCCCTCTGATTTCTTGTAGCTACAAAGGCACTCCTGCCTTTCCCGGCTGTGTGAGTAAACAGGTATTTAACAAAATACCTTGATTCAAAGGGCCCTGCATGTTCCTGAGTCAGCCAAGCGGTCCTGAGACTTCCCTTCCCGTGCTGAATTAGCTCCTCTCCATAGGGAGAAGATGGTGCTCAGGCATGTGGGTGCCTATGCCCCACCACTCCCTGCCAGTGCACGATCTGCCATGCAGCCTATGTGCTCCCATCAAACCCAGCAACAGCACCATTACTACCGCTAGAAAAACTGCAGCTTCAGAAGTTGGCAGAACTTTTATCTCCCAGGTCTTGTCTTAGGTATGGTCTTATTTGGGCAACAGCCTTGCGGTAGGGGCCAAGCAGGATCCTGTTACTGATTGTTTTTTGAGTTCAGAGGCAGGTATGGGCTTACACGCAGAACCTTTCCCACCAGTGCTATGTACTGTATGAATAACCCAGCGGTGCTGTGTTAATAGATAAATTAGACCCACAGAAGAGATGTAGAAATTAGCGTCACCTCCATTTGCTGATGGGTGATGAAGGCAGAGAGAAAATAAGTGACTTTCCAGAGGTCATGCAGGTGGAAAACTTACTGCACTTGTCTGGCAATTTGCGTCTCCGTTCAGTGCCATAGCACAAGTTTGTTCTTTGAGTAAAAACTTGCTTTTCCTTCTTAGCCGGTGTAAGGGCAGGATCAACGCGACATAAGAAATATCCCTTTTACTGATGCTCCATCTGACCATTGTGATAAATTACAGTGAGCTGGAATATACGGAGAAATAAGGTGATAACAGGGGTATCAGATGTACAAGCTTCCTCTAGTGCTGCCAGGGGAGGCAGAGACCCTGCAGGAAAGACCCTGTGTCAGCTACCCCCAATTACTCTCCAGACACTTGGAAACATACAGCACAGACTTCTTTCTTTTAATTTTTGTGGAGAGCATAGAGAAGAGGAAATTTGGCCCTTGCTTGAATATAAATATGAGTTTCTAAATATACCCCCTACAAAGATTTTCATTCAGCATTTAGCGGTTAAATCAGATTTTATGACGCTCTCTCTTAAATTGGTAAATAAAAGAATTCATAGCTATTTTTATAGGCTTAAAGAATACGGATCAGAGATGTGGGATATGTGCATACCATATTAGTGTGCTTTGGTATTCTTATCTTCCTGCTTTTTAAATATTTAGGCATTGTTTGCTCCTACAGTTGCTGTAGGATATTGAATCATCTATTCCACATTAACTTTTACGTAGCAATATTCCTGAAGCACAGAAGGCTTTCATCTACTGAAAAAAAAATTATATCAATAACTAAGCTTCTTTTCATAAGTTATATTAAATCAAGGCATTTGGTGATAGCATTAATGATTGTGCATAGCCCAGATTAGGTGAGAATTATAGCAAATCCTGCTATTCATATTGTCAAATGTGAAAATTTACTTGCCCTCCTTAAAGGCTGCTTCTTAAAAACAAAGGAAAACGATGTTCTCCAAGCTTGTAAACTCCACCTCTATAAAAAAGTTAAAAACTACTTTGCAGCAGGTTTATCATGGACCAAGGGGTCACCTGAAGACAGCTGATGGGGACGGAGCTCCAAAGCTTCAAATAGCGACACATTGATTTAAGACCTGTAAAGAAGAGGGTCTATAGCCTTCCTATCAAATTTGCTTGTTTTTAGATGAGGGTATCATCTTAACTACCCATGTGTATACCAGTTGGTTTAGGGCCAGATTTCACATATTATATTCAAACACCATAGCACCATACTTTGTTTTCAAGGGGATTAGTTACAAAGCAAGGTAGTTCTCAGTGCAGAAGAATACTTTTCTTGGTTAAAAAAACTGAGTTTCTGACTTGGCTTTTTAGGTTTGGTTTGCTTCTTGCTTTTTGGGGGTTATTTGGGGGAGAAGTACACATCTAAATTAATAAATAACAATAATAATAACAATAAAGATTTACATTTTAAAAAGTGGTGGTTTTTGTGTTGTCCTTGTAGAGCTTGTAATTGCATTAGTGCATCATGCTAGTGGCCTCAAAGGGAACCTTCCACGATGCACAGCTGTTCATCTCAGAGATGAGCACGCTGCAGCAGGGCTTTCCATTTAAATGTCGTGTATGAGCTGCATACCCCTGATGTAAGCACATTTGAATCAAATTATTCCATTCAAGTGTTGCACTGGGGAGACATGGGCCCTCTCCAGCTGCTGCACTTAGACCCCCACGCTCTCACATGCACACAGCCTAGAGGGTCCCTCACCCAGGAGAAGGGTTAGGAATTTAAAGGGTTTTGATAAGAAGGCAGGACAGACTGCACTGGCCAGACACAGGGCATGGCCAGACCAGCATGCTGACCAGCCAGCTATTTACATGCAACTGGCCTGTTCTGTCCCCTTATGCCTCTATTTTCCCATGCTTGTTCCTCCCCAAATCACCTAAATTCATCCCTTCCCTATCCTTGGTTCCTCCCCTGGACATCCTATAACCAGTCCTGTGCAATCCCAAAATGCACTCCCCCTGCATCCCCTAACATGTCCCACACTCCTGGGCAGTGACCCCTCAGTCCCAAAGATGCTCCAGCATTGACTTCTCCTCATGGGTGTCACCCCTGGCCCATGGGGCTGAGGGTCCCCTGGGTCAGCCCAGGGAGGGTATAGACAGGGTGGCTCCTCCTCAGCGCTCATCCTTAATTTGGGTTCCCCTCACCTGCCTTTGTGCTCCGCTGGTCCTCTGGCTTGTGGAGATGGGCCGGATGGGCTGATGGCTCCTGGCAGGGACCTGGGGGCTGCTATCTGGGCAGAGTGTTATCTAGGGTACCCCCACTGTTGTCTCTCCCTACTCCTTTGTGGGTGTGCAGATGATCTTTTCATCATATGACCTAACAAAATATATCTTCCTTCCTAATTTTTTTGACTAGCTGAATTTTTTATTTCTGAATACTGCCTGTCTGCTTGTCACTTAACTTGTGGAAGTCAAACTAGCACAGAATAAATTACAGGGAAAGACATATTCTGCCCCAAAGTGTTTATAGTCTAGGAAATCTACTTTGTTTTACTAGAAGAGGGTCATGATGAGGTGTTAAATTCAATGTGCCAATTTGACCAAGGAAGGGTAAGCTGCACTAGCAAAGGGTTGCCAGTGTGAGAGGAATGAACATTTTTCTTGGAGACTTTTCTCTGATGCGGCATAGCTTGAGCAGCTCTGATCACAGTAGTACAGAACTGTCTAAGCTCAGCCCAGGGGGTTGCTACACAAGCCAGTCAAGCTTGTCTAATTAGCCCCCTATATTACATTTCCATCCAGCAAAGAATACCCCACTGCTGCAGTGCCCATCTTCAAAGCCATTGCTCTTCCACCTGAGCAGTCTCTAGCCCTGTGGAGGTCATGCTGTGGCTTCTGTCTCTAGCAAGAGCCCAAGGGGAGGCAAGCAAGGCTGCTCACCTCTCTGTTGGCTGTAGTAGGGAGGGGGACATAATTTCAATGGTGCTAGTGGGTGATGCAAGAGTAGGACAGATACACTTTGTCCTGGGCACCTGCAGTCTTCATTTTCATCTGGCTGCGGCATATTCTGTTGCTGGTGCTGCTGAAAACCACAAAAGACATTTAGCTCCTTGACCCTTTTCTGCTGGGCACTCGCTGCAGGTCCCCAGCAGACTGGTTGCTTGCTGTGGTGTCTTGCATGGGTGCAGGCTCATGAGCCCAGTGCAGAGGACTGGGAAGAGCAGAGTGGGTGCAAGGACCCCTTCAAGAACCACTTAAGGTCCTTTGAAGTCCCAGGCGGTGAGCCATTGAGATCATAAATTGGTCATATTGCATTTCAAAGGTGCTTTGATTTTGCTCTCACTGGTGGTGTCACTGGGAAGCTGTTCAAGAGCCTCACTGCTCCTGGTGTTACAAACCTCTTTTTTATCTGCAGCCTGAGTTTATTCATAGCCTGTTTAAGCCATTAGGAAGTCGTGTATCTTGCTGTGACATCGCAGACAGTTTTCTAACCACTGTCAACCCGAGACTTTTTAAAGGAAAACAGAGTGCTCTGCAAATGACTTCTTCTCACCAGGTCTCTCTTCTGTGACATATCTCTGCAGATGCAGTTGTTTGCATCTTTCCATGTTTGATCTCATTTGGGTTTGGATGCCTGTCTGTCTGCCCGTATGTGTTCCTCAATGTCACTTATGCATGGCAAAAACTCCATGCCTCTTTCAGATCCTCCTACAGGAGCTGTCTCTGCCCTGAAAACCACAGTCCTTCCCACCAGGAATCAGCTGGTGCCCCAGCTGCTGATGCAGACCCCAGTGAGTCACCTGCAGAATTGTGTGGACACATCTATCACAGCTCCCATGCAGCTGGTGTTTCACATAGTGTGAAAAAGCCTTGACATCAGAGACTATGGTTAGTCCTGGCTTCACAGTGAGAGTGCCAATGTAGAGATGGAAGCAGTAGCCTGTACAATGAGGTCATGATACAGGATCATGAAATACTACCAGTATAGCATGGAGATCACAGTCCTTGCTGGCCCACCCAATTTCATTCATACTACAGAAAAGCACTCCCTCCACAGAAGGCCAAATCTATGGAGAATGCACAAGTCATCAAACAGAAAAGAAGAATGTGATGTTTTTTTTTTAAAAGGTAAGAGACCTCAACATGCTTGGCTGAGCTATCAAGAAGCCACCTGGAGCAGCTGCTTTCAAACATTAGTATCTTTCCTCTGATATCTCCAGTATTCAGGAAACAGCTCCTTGACAGTTTCCCTCTTCTCCTTCAGCTCCACTACAATATTGGTGTTGCAAAAAAAGCAAACAGTGCTCTGCTCTGTGTCAGATGCACTCAACCCCTTAACCAAACTAGCAGTAGTTTGGTGCAGGCTCCAAAGGGGGTAACGACCTGAGCCATAACTCCTCTAGTTTCAATCTGTTCTCTGAAAAGCCACAAAGGAGCAGAGCCACACAGTGAGCACTGGTGCATATGAGCTTGGAACACCAATCGTGTTTAACACATGAATAGCAGGTGGCTTTTTCAAGACTCATTTATCAAGGAACAAAGAAAGTTGTGGGTCCAAGGAGTCTCATGCGTACCTTGCCCATCACATGTAATTTGACTATGAGCCAACCACTTTTTTGCATAAATATGACAGCCTAAGTGAGCCTTCTTGGAGCTCTCCCTGCTGGGCAGCGTGGCTGCATGGCGGTGATCTCCCCTTGAGCTGTGACACCTCTGAAGGTTGCTCCTCAACGCAGAGAGACCCTTTACTAATGGCAGACCTTTGGTAAGTGACTGATAGCATGCTGAATTCATACTAATGAAACATTACTAATCCATGTAGCTATTAAATATTAATATTATAAACTTTGTATAGCTAATTCCATTAGACATAACCAAGTCTGAGACTAAGATTGGTCCTGGCCTCACCTAAGCTCCATCAGGAGTTTAGAAAGCGAGGGGGTCCACTCTGAACCTCGTGACTCAACAGGAGGGTCCTCTTTACCCTTTGCATCTCTGGTCTCTGTGCGAATCACTCTAACTCGATTCTAACTCAATTTTCCTTTGTATGTTTCTTTTATGCAGTAATTAATAAAGTGAACCTTGCCATCGAACTTACTGAACCTTGGTAAACCACTGTTAAATTTTGTTAAATTCCATTGAATTTATTGAACCCTGTCAAATTATTATTCTACCTCAATAAAACATATTGCTGCTTCTGTCTTTTGAGTGAGGCGCATTCCACTCATGCGCAACAAATTGGTGTAGTTGGCAGGGTCCTAAATCAGGATCCGCAACATGCTCTCTGTGGGTCATCGGTGCAGCTGTGACTTAGAAAGCCACCATTAATCCTTACAGCAGCAGTTTTGGGTCTCTGTCCCGGTAATGCTTCTGTCCGTGCTGGTGTAGGGCTAGCCCCTCTAGTAGGCTTAAGTACTTAATATTTTGCAGGGACCGGAGGCTAAGTCTCATGCAGTCTCATCTCAGTCTTTCTCTGTTAGTATCACTCATTTATCAATCCAGATGACCTTATCCTTGGCAATGACCATGAGGAGCCCACTAAGGCTCCTACAATGTGTTTCAGTGTAGGTAGTACCGAGCTTCATCTCTGGCAACGGAATGAGATGGGCATCCACAGCTAATGACCTTCATTACATATTCATTCTCTCTATATTTGAAACAGATACAGCATTTAAACCTGTCACTCACTTTTGACTTCGTCATCTCTTGCAACTCTTCCAATTCTCTTTCAGGATGAAGGTGCTTTCTGTGGCAGTAACAACTGCTTTCCCTTCTTTGTCCTGGCCCCCCACCTCTTAATGTTTGGAAATGCAGCTTTAAGACTTTTAACCTCCTAGCCTGAATATACACTTGAACTTATTTAAGCAAGTTAATCAGAAAGGAGACTTTCCCAATTGTGGAAAATTTCCTCATCAGAAATTCAAATGAATATATATTTATTCATTCAGATACTCAGGCATGGAAATCTCTGCACTTTGAGTACAAACACAAAGATGTTTTTATTTTAATCTCACTTCTGCAAATTAACATAGTCATATAGTTTTCAAAATTAAAAACTCAAAGGATTAAACCCAACTGGCAAACATGGCTTGGAAATCATTTTGTGTCCCAAATATTAAGATTACTAAATGTAGATGAAAGAGGCAATTCCAGAAGAAATTTCTGTTCCTTCACGACTAAAGAAGATAAGCCTTAACTATATGTGCATGCAAAAATGTAATATGATTTATTTTCCAACAGGCAAATCTACTGTATATTGCTCTAGGTCACAGAGCAATGTGACTGGAGTATAAATAAAACTCCAGGGGCTCACATGCTGATGATGGCTGTAATTATTGATTAATTCTGCTTTAGAAAGCTTGCAAACAAGTCTGTCTTGAAACGGACCACAACATAATGCCTCTCTCATTGCATGAAACTAAAATGTACCCCTCATTAGAGCTGCCTGAGGTTTTCAGACTTGCCAAGGGATAAATGTCATATCTGGCAGGGGGGAAATGAAATTAATACCTCCAACTTTTTGGACAGAATTTTAATAAGGATTAAACTAGGCTGTTAAAAAAAAAAAAAAAAAAAAAACCAAAAAAACACAACAAAAAAACATAAGCAGGTTTTCCAATCTGAACACAGATAGGAGGCTCTTGTGGTTTTTAGAGGAAAACAGGCTTCTTTCCCACACTATCTTGTTCAAGTGATTGCTATTTCATCCTTCTATATTAATAGCACCTGGAGGCAAGTACCCAGCTGTGTTTAGCACAATGCAGACAGCCAGGCAAGGCTGGTCCCTGTCCCATAGACTCTGCAATCCACAATTAAGATGAGAGACACCTGACTTTTTCAGGTCCTTTTCACTCCAATTCTAACCATATCACCCTGGTAAAAACTCTGTCATACGGTGGATTGCATCACCTCCTTTGACTCAACAGATCTATTTCAATTACGAATCTTGTCCTTTTGCTTTTAGAAAGAATCAGTCAATGTATCCATGCTGGGAATATTGCATAGCCACATGAACTATGCTACAATGACTGGTAAGGGATGAAAAAGACTGCCTTTCAACTGTTATTATAGGTAGAAGGTACCTCCTACTAAGAAAACACCACTGGATGCATGTATTACGGAGAATAGAGTCTTTATGTTGATCAGTCTGAAAACACAAGGGGGAGAACTGCAGAAAAAAACCTGACACTGGTCGGATGGGAGGATATTCCCCATTTCTGCTTTACCTTAGCAAAGGGCTAGACACATGGTGGGGCCATGCACGGCAGCTGTATCAGGTGTCTGAATTGTACGGTAGGACTTTCCTTATGAAGCAGACTAGGAAATGCCTGCAACTCCTCTGTGGTGCAAGCAGAAACTGCTTGCTGTCACCCAGGGGACACTTAATGTCTCAGAAGAAGGACTCTGGAGCGCATGGGCATCATGCTTGCCTTTATTTATCACAGAGGACATTATAATGTTGCCAAGACATCTTCTGGGAGAGGGTTGCACCACCAGTGTCTAAAATCTGCCATTTGACTGGTATTATCTGAGAATCAGCTCTAGGCTCAGCGTGGTTAGGGGTTTTAGGGCTGTGCTTCAGCATCAATTAGCTTTGACATCTCTCTCCTTCTCTCATGAAGTTTGGAGATGTTTACAGGGGTAACTTTCAAATCTTTGACCTGTGGTGGCACAGGGCTGAAGAAAATGAGTACTCCACATAGAGACATTATGGGCACACTGAGTTCTTGTTTGGATCCAGAATCACCAGAATTACCTGATGGATGTGAGTTTGATATGTGGAGATATTTCTGAAATGTAAGGTCTGAGTATAGGAAGTATGCTGATTTCCATTGGCTTGAGAACTGTAAATGTTTCAAAAATTCAGGTTATTCTTTATTTTCAGTGGGTTGGTGAGTTGACTTGATAAGGATGTTAGCTTGGATGTACAGGCAGATAGGTTTATATTTTGGGATACCAACTTTAAATCATCTGCATATGAATGGTCTGCCGTTGTGACCTTGCACACTTTGCTCACCTACCATCACGTTCAGTCCTGTCCCCTCCCAGTCCTCAGACAGCAGCAGTGGTAGGTGATTTTTCATCAATGTGAAAAAAACCCACCCAACCAATAACTAGCTAATCTTATACTGTATCGTGTAATGATTAAATAGTTTCCCTTCCAACAGTATTTTAGCAGTAGCTAGACTATTAAAAATTGACAGGATTGTGATCTGAATGTGGAGCCAGCCTGTTTTATAACTTTTATAGCTTCTGTGGCTACCTTGCTAGAAATATCTGAGCTAGCTATGCTCATACCACTGCTTATATTGATGTATCCTTAGATTTCCATAAAGCATTTGGTACCACCTGACCTTCAGATCAATGACTAGGATGATGCATAGTTGGCATGGCAGTTACTATGTGAATTAAAGCCTTTCTAGCTGTTAGGAAGTTATTATGTAGCTGATATCTCTGATATTGCATCTTAACTATGTTAATATTTGAAACAATAACGAAAAATTTTCACTAATTAAGATTGCAGATGACATTAATTAGGAGAGCAGTCAATTATAAAGAGAACAGGGTGCTAATGAGGAGCTATTGCAATGATTGTTAAAAAAAGGTAAAAACAAACATCGAATGACTTAATACAGCCTAATAAATTCTCAGACATTGAGGAACAAAGAATGTATGCCATCTCTTTATGTTGGATATTTGTTGAATTTCTGTGGAAGAGTTGTTCTGTTTATTCCAATATCTAGAAAATGAATAAGGCAGATGTAGAAATATGGCACAACTTTTAAGCAGTGATGTAATCGTGGAACAATTTCACAAGAGTTTTGTTGGATTCGCCATCACTGCAGATTTCTAAAATGAGACTACAGCCTTTACTGAATAATACACTGTATTCAAACAGGAAATAACGCAAGGAAGACCCCATGGCTGCGTTATTCACAAAGTCAGACAATTAGAACATTTTCTCATTTGTAGGTTTTTTCTTCTTTTCAGTTGTAGACTGGTGTCAATACCACAGGGATGTATCTTGGGCTGTTACTGTGAGATAAGAATCTATTTACGATGGTGAAGTCCTCACACAGAGGAAACCATTTAAGTGCCCAGATAGGTTTGGAGATAATGCTCTAACTGTGATGTGACTTGTACTCCTTGAACCTCCTGATGAACACCAGTGCGGAATTTTATATAAGCTCTCCTGTGAATATAAACATCCCTTGCTGACCATGTTCAAAGTATGGTCAGATTTGGAATAGAAATTTGTGAAAGCCAGAAAATCGACATGTTCTTCTCCTTAAGTACTAGCTGCAAGAAATAAGAACCTGATGGGATGCACGTAGTACACCAGAATACGTTCATCATCTTCTTGACATTGTTAATTCTTTTCTCCACACACAAGAGTATATGGAAGGCAAAGAAAAACTTTTTAAAGCAAAGGTCCAGAAAAAAATTCTTGGCTCTTGGCGATATGAATGCAAACAGAGCTTTAGATTTC
Organism: Nipponia nippon; assembly: GCF_047370975.1. Taxonomy (NCBI): domain Eukaryota; kingdom Metazoa; phylum Chordata; class Aves; order Pelecaniformes; family Threskiornithidae; genus Nipponia; species Nipponia nippon. The sequence continues at coordinate 29,980,667 of NW_028262302.1, forward strand.
TCTGTCATTTCTGTAATCATCCCAGTTTTCCATCACCACGCAGACTTCTCACATTGGTCCCTTCTTGAACACGGATTGCTCTGATTTCTTTTTATTGCGTGTTAGAATTAGTTATTTGAGGAGACTTTTCTTGTTAACCTTCATATTTTCACCATCTCAGCTGCTGATTGCTCCCAAGGTGTTGCCTGATGTACTATTTTAGGTACAAGCGGTTTGTATAGTCACTTAGATCACTGCTAGGGAAGACACTAAGAGGAAGATTTTGAAAATAAGTGCAGAAGAAAACATGGATAAATACTTGAAAATATTTACCACATGCCTTTTTCTGTAGAGGGGATCCAGACACAGAAAGAGTGAAATAAACTTGGGAAGACAGTGAGGAGCTACAAGCACAATTCAAAGGAGCAGTGTGATCTTAGTCTATCACTTTTCCCACAGAACATGGCAAACCCAATCATTTTCCCTTGGAATGTGTTTTATAGGAGGAAGTTGCTACAACCAACTGTGTCATCTCTACCTTGTACATGATTGATAAACCATGGCCCTCAATGTGTCACTCAAGAAAACAATTTCCTGTCAGCTAAACAACGCTGTGCTCAGCCTTCATGAGTGCTAAATAATGAACCCATTTTGCCCGTGGAAGGAGCAATGCGTTCCCAGTGCTGAGCTGCTTCATTTCTTAGTCTCCTAGACGCTGTACTCCGTGCTTCAGTGTGGCTGGCAAGGCCATCTCACAAGGAGAGGATAGAGCACCCCATCCAGCCATCTGCCAGGATTCATTTCTGCCTGGCCTCATCTTTGCAAGCAGATGCCCGGGCCCGTCTGGTCCCCACGCGGCTGCAGTGCCTGCACGCTCAATACTCCGCATATGCCGTTGGCTGACATTTCCTCTCCAGCTCTCTTCATGGGACAGTGGGAACATTATTTCTGTCCTTCTCCAAAGACATCCAATGCAACAGATTGACTCATCAGCATGTAGCACAGCTATCTGAAGGGTAAGTTCCCGGGATCTGTATAAAATCATGGGGTTTGAGGAAATGTCAGGCTTTTATCTGTATTTTGGAATGAGATGTGAGCACTTTGAGGCTGTAAATCCCTGCTTTGCATAGTCCTGGTTGTCAGTCTCATGGAAGGTGTAATAACCATCTTTTTCTTGAGACTGGGTACATTATGGTGTGTCTATTCAATGGTCGCTGGCTTGACACTGTTGAACGGTGACTGCTGGGGACTGCCAAGTGGCCTCAGAGCATCATTGCCCAGCTGCCCTCTCCCCTTCTGCTAAATGAAGATCACCACAGCTACAGCCACGTGAAACAGTTCTTACTGGAGATGGCTGGTAAAGGCTCCAGAAATGCCCATTTCTAAGCTCTGAGTCCTGCCACAGCTGTTATTTGTCTTCAATAACCTGGAAAGCAAATGCTAGTGCAGATCTTAGCAAGGCTAAGGCATGAGTGAGTCCAGGCCTCCTTCAGTGTGCTGGAGGTGGCACCGCTGCTGCTTTCTGCAGTCTTAGAGCAGAGCCAATTTCCAGGTGTTACTGTCATGTTGTATGAGGCTCCAGCACACTGTAAGCATTTGGTATTATGCTTATCCTTTCCATATCCAGATTTGTTTCATCTCTTCTGTAGCTGAAGATCTTTTCTTGCATTATCAATGGCATATTATAATAATACCTGATGAGGAGTGAACACAATGAACGGTTTTTCCCCTTTTTCATAGCTTTTCAACCTGGCTATTATTAGCTATTATTATTCAGAGTACTCAGAAGTGTGCCTGGATCCACCCAGGGATACAAAGCTCTGAAGAAAATACCACTGAAATCGAAAGGAAGCATTGTAGTATATCAGCACAAGCTTTGGAGGACACTTACGTCTATTCCCAATTTATTAATATTGTTAATGACCTGTCTTTTCCTTTCCCCACCATTTTGTGGTATTCTCTTGCTCTCGTGTTGTACATAAAGTTCATAAGAAATACAGGAAAAGAGCTATATTTTTCTACTGTTCTTAGAGGAATAATAGCAAAATGGGACCATGATCACTAATAACAATAATAGTCATCCTGGTCATCCTCCTCATCTATGAGCAGGAGGATTTGTAAAGGTTTTTTTCCTATACAACTATCCCAATCAAATATAGATCCAAGATCTTGTATTCCCTGTGACAGCCCTAATAATGGCAAGAAAAAACAGCCTGATGATTAGTCTGAAGCAGGTTGATACTGATCAGACAGTTCATATGTGTCTCCTTCCCCAGCTGGCTGGTCCCAGGTAAAATCCCAGGTAGGAAATCACACAATTTCTAACAATATGTAGCAATTCTGCCTCTGTTTTCACAATGTGATTATTGACAGAGGTCTTCCTATGTGATCTCTAAATTTCACGCAAATATACTGTTGTGGTTTAACCCCAGCCAGCAACTAAGCCCCACACAGCTGCTGGCTCACTCCCCCCCTGTGGGATGGGGGAGAGAATTGGAAGAGTAAAAGTGAGAAAACTCGTGGGTTGAGATAAAGACAGTTTAATGGGTAAAGCAAAAGCCGCGCACACAAGCAAAGCAAAGCAAGGAATTCATTCACTGCTTCCCATCGGCAGGCAGGTGCTCAGCCATCTCCAGGAAAGCAGGGCTCCATCACGCGTAACGGTTACTTGGGAAGACAAACGCCATCACTCTGAACATCCCCCCCTTCCTTCTTCTTCCTCTAGCTTATATATTGAGCACGATGTCATATGGTATGGATTAGCCCTTGGGCCAGTCTGGGCCAGCTGTCCTGGCTGTGCCCCCTCCCAGCTTCTTGTGCACCCGGCCGAGCATGGGAAGGTGAAAAGTCCTTGACTGGTGTGAGCACTACTCAGCAAGAACCGAAGCATCAGTGTGTTATCAACATTATTCTCATCCTAAATCCAAACCACAGCACTCTACCAGCTACAAGAAGAAAATTAACTCTATCCCAGCTGATACCAGGACATGTACAGACATAGATCATCCTTGAGATGCCTACTTATTTTAACAAGTGTTTGCATTTGGCCAATGGATTCTAAAGCACCACATCAGGTGTTACCGTGCAAATCATGGCGTGGGCGGTGTGAGACAGCGCTTTTCAATCAAGCCTGACAGGGTTAGGTGAAATTCGGTGGGATTTGCATACGTTACTGCCAGAAGTGTCTCTGAAAATCTCAGCCTCGGGAACATATTTTTCACTGCAAACTGTTTTCGGATGAAGAAACAAACTTTCGTTAGAAGGGAATCAGGTTGACGATAGTGAGGATTGGCATGGTTATTTCCAGTTACACATAAAAGAAAGTAGGGATTTTAAGAGAGATGCCCAAACCCTGTTATTGTCCCATCCTATGTACAATACATGGAGCTCTCCAGGTCTGTTGTCCAGGCAGGACTGGTGAATCAGAGGGGATATGTAAGTAAAAAAACATATTTGGTAGCAGCAACAGAAGTCCAAAGTCTGAAGCCTTGCTTCCAGCATTTCTTTTGATTTGTGGTTCAGAGCATGCCATTATCTTTGTCCTATGAAAAGTTCAGGACACAAATCTTCCTCGGTATTGGGTTGGTGGAGAGAGAAGCCAAGGTCCCTCTAAGGGGCCATGTACCCCAAGGGTGCCTGAGCCCGGGCCTTTTGGGGCAAAGAAGGTGCAGTTTCCTCTGCATATGGGTTTGGTAATCTTCTTTTAAATAAGCACTGAAAATCACAGCAGGATCATAGTTTGATATTGTTTAAGGCATTTTTTTCCATGACTCAAGCAAGAGGCTTCAGGAAGCTGCTCTTATTAACAATCGGTCTGCTCTCTGCTCCCTGCAAGGACTAAATTACAAAAATTACAAAACATGAAAAAACATGGTGATAAAAATAAGAGGCTGAAATGTGCAGTCCTGATATCCATCAGCCACCGGAGCCTGCCTGCAAGCAGCAGTTTGCGTGCCTGCTGCGGTGAGGCTGACCACCCCGCAGAGTCACAGAGCAGCTCTGTGCTCAGGTCCAGAGCACAAACCTCACCTCCTTAGTGCAGCTGGACGTTTTTTATTTCCTTGTTTATCATTTAATCTCTGAGAAGAATGCAACCATGGAGTGGCCAAAGCTATTTGCCAATTCAAGCTGAATTCAGCAAATAGCTTCAGCCATGCAAAACATGAACATGAATCCTGGACATGAGTATGCAACTCGGTTTGTCATTTCTAGGATTAAATGTTTTGATTATTTGTACGATTTTTGAGCAATCATTTTGGCATAATTCATTACACGGTAGGAGAGTTCTTCCCCCTTCATACCCCAAAGGCTAGCGATGAGAAAAAATCCATCCCTGACAAATTTTAATTTCTCTCTTCAAATTGTTCCCATTTGCCTGTAGTAAGGGAGCATTTGAAGGGCTTCACCAGCTGGGTGTACGCTGAGCATCATTCCTCAGGCAGCTGCTGGGGAGGTGGGAAGAGGGACATCTGAGTGCATCTGGGCAGGGATTGAGACCCTTTTCCAGGACATCAAAAATTTGTCTTCAAAAATCTTGCCCTGAAGGTTGGGCTGTGGGTGCCCCTGGCATTGGGCGGACTTGCTCTTACCCTGAGCAACTTGTACGACCTTTTCCTTTTGCATTTGATATCTCATGCAAACACACACACACACAGAAGAATGGCAGGGAAGCTGAAGCAAGGGAAATTGTTGCCTATTTTCACATAAAATCTGATCCGATCTTCTCATAGGCTTCTCCCATGTGAGATGCTACCGAGCTGTGCCAGAGGCTGGAAATACCTTTCCTTCATTAAGCCTGTGCCTGGGGGGACCTTTCCTCAATGCCTGGAGGTGACTCCGGGTTTGGGAGCAGATGCCATGCTGTGGGCATCCTCGGTGCTCCCCTGGCAGAGGTGGGTTACAGCCGATTCACGGCACTGGTGGCCAGGGGGACGAGCAGAGGGGCCAGGTACGCTTCCCAGAGGCTTGTTCTCAGGCTGGTTAACCTATCCTTCCTCCACGCTGTGGGTAAAATGTCTTTACATGAGCCACTTTTTTCACAGACAAAGCTTGTATGAACAATAAAAGACCCTGGAGACCTATGGTGTACACCCAGGCTGCTGGTTTAATTTTCACCTGCCAAGCAGGAGAATAGAGAGATAAATATTTACACACAGCAAAATTCTCTTGCGTTGAACTACTCCAGGAATTCCAAGCCCAGGAGAGTACTGCTGCCAGCAGAGTCAATGCTCTTTACCTCTTAACCAGAGCATTAAGCTGTAGTTAGCAATCCTCAGCAATCAATGCAAGAGAAAGATGGAGAGGCATGGTGAGCAGGGTTTGCCAAGAGCCTTCTGCTGGGCTTGCCTTCTGCTCAAGCACACCCATCCTCCTTTATGGCCCTCTACATATCGTTATACCACCAGGGTAGACGGAAATCTCTTATGGAAGCACACCAGAGGATGTTTCTTTCCCTTTGCACCGGAGTGTCTGAAGACATTAATATTACTCAGATTTGTAGTCGACTGAAACTTTGGAGGCATTTGGCTTTAAAGTTGAAATTCCTCCCTGTGCGAAGGACCCAGGCTGGATCATTCAACAGCTCTATCTGGTATAAGCCCTTAAATCCAATTTGAATTTGTGCCAGATGAATCTCACAGCTCTCAGCCGTATACATCCCCAAATGCTATTAACCTGCCTGTGAATAGTGCAATGGCACTAAGCCCTTCTGCCTCGCTTGTATTCTCCAGTTACTGGGAGTCTCCTGGAAAGTGAAGGGATGTTTTTCTTCCGCAAAGCTCCAGCTTTAGGAGTCACATTATTGCCTGAGCCTCTGCTTTTGGACAGAGAAAAGTCTGCAAATGGAAACTGTATTTGTCACAAGAGGAAGGCGGCAGATAAAAGGGAATACATGCGTACTGTTTCTTAAATCTTTTTAGCTTTACACCCAACTTCGAGCTTTTACTGGGAGGGAATGCATGCTCCTCAAGCATGTGGTGTTTTCTGTAAGAATTAAGAAGTTTCTCCTAATTTTTGGCTGTTCAAAACCAGACACTTGATTGCTGATAGGACAGTATTCACCATCATCTCTGATCGGTGTGAACCCTGGGGGACACCAGCATCACTGCTGGATGCCAGCCCAGAGGAGATGGGCAAAAGGGCCCAGCCATGGCCTCAGCTGTAAGTCCACTCTGGAAAGGCACAAGGGCCTCAGTTTGAAAGCAGAATTTGCTTTTTCCAATGGGTTAAACCCTCAGGAAGCAGTCAGTAGTTAAATGGAGACACAGGCACACTGGGGCATGATGTGCCTTCACCTGCCTGTAGAGCACTTTCCTAGGCTGCTCCACAAGCCAAAGACCTTGCAGATCAGAGCTTTCTGCCATTCAGTTGAGCAGAAAGATTTAAGTAAAACAAGAGACCATTGCCTCAGATACCTTAGGATAATCATTCTCTATGACAAAGTGCTAAATATATTCCATTTGTGCTTTATATTGCCATTAATATGCATGTGAGATTAAGGAAATGTGCTCGCTGGTGAGGAGCAGCCTGGTACATGCATGCTTAAGCAGCGTCTGCTCATGGAAGTGCTACATCAAGGCACAGTTACTTTATCTTCATGCACAAATGAGGATTTTATATGTATAGATAAAAAATGAAATAAAATTTGGGAAACCTATTCACATCACTGGTAGAAGAATTTAACTCTGAAAAGCTACGTGCAATAGATCCCTTTGACCCTCTGAGCAGAGCACCAAACCACATGGACCTTCACTGGAGAGCAGCAGGTTGGAGAAGACTGCAATCGCAGCTCTGTGTGGGCAGGGCTGCAGGGTCATGGGCTCGGCAACACACTCTTTCCCCTTAAATACTCTCACTTTAGCAGGTATTTGAGCCCAAGAAGGAGCCTACATGAAACTGATGAAGAAAAAACGAAAACACTTGAAAATGCTATTTTGAGGCTTATGGAACTTGAATAAATGAGCATATTAACTATTCAATTATCTATGGCATTTTGAATATTTTATCATTCAGCCCCATCCTTCCTCTTTGCTATGACAGCATCCTTTAGCAGGAGCTGCGTGATTTTTCGGAAAGATGCTGGAAGTCCTCCTCTCCAGGCTGCATTTCCCAGGCACTTTGATGAACTCCCAGATGTGGTGTCCAGGCAGCAGCTAAATGAAGGTCATTCTTTTCTTTGAGTTGCCTTCACATTTTTATATCTTAGGGTTGCTAAATAGATAGCATGCTAAAATGTCTATTTTACTAGTTTCCAATATCTATTGCCCTTTCTTTTTTGTAATCTGTAGGCTGGAAAGAAATATGTACTGTTCTTAGTTTGTTTTAGTGTTGTGTACAGGTAGATGAGTTCTGCCAAAGAGTTATCCTGGCCTATGGTCAGTTACAAGTTTTTTTGTGTTCAGTTTTCAGAGAGGTCTTCACCTTTCAAGATCTCCTGATCCTATATTAAAATATATTCCTATGAAGGACAATTTTCAAAAGATTTGTGTTATCAAAGTACAACTATCAAACACAAGATGTGGGATTCATCTGATCAAAAGCAGATGCCTACATATATGCATATATCATATCAAATATATATATATATATATCTCGCACCTTGTCGTCTAGATTTCTATTAGAATCAGTAGAATGAGAAATCCCATCATAAAATGCTTCTCATCCCACTGTAGACAGTGGAAGGCGAAGACCAATTTAAACGTGTTTTCTCTCCACTGACTAAAGAGAGAATTGAGGCTGACAAGATGACTCTTTGAGGACAATCCAATCTTATACTGGATTTAAACATTTATTTGTAGTATCTTCAGCCACAGGAGGAAATAAAAAAAGCTGCCTTCACAAAGAGTTAATTAGCAACCTGCGTTAAAACCATCCCCTCAACAGCTGTTGGCCAAAGCCCAGAGGAGGTGGGGCTCCAAAGCTACAGCTACAAAGCCTGTTACCTGGCTTTGAGGGAGCCTGGTTTGCAGGCTTGTGGAGATGGGTGCTGTTTCTTCTCAATGGGAGCAGCTCTTCCTGGTGAGCAGAATAGCTAAGCTATAGGGCTGCCCTGGGCAACGTTATAGTTATTCTGGAAGTTTATTTTAGCTGTCTCTAAATTCAGCTTGGAGATATAAAGGCTGCTGGTGAGATGTCGTCTATAGGGATTTGTGATGGTGGAAATGAGCTAGATTTCCATTTCTCTGTGGATCTTTCAGAGGAGTCCCCAGCTGTGCTTGCAGCTTGTGCCAGCTTGGATGTCAGGCTGGCAGGGGGGATCAGGATGGCTGTGGCGCTGGGCATGGGGATGGGTGATTTGTCACCCTCCTCCACCTATGTTTGTCCTTAGCAAGTAGAACAAAAGCCAGGGAGTACGTATGCTGAGACAACAGCTGTTGTGCTTCTCCTCCCTTGGCTCTGATTACCTCCAGAAATTCATAGCACAAATGTAGAGAGGCTGCTGTCCCCCCATGTTTTAAGTCTCCTTCTCTTTCACTCATTACTTGAGGTTTTTCCAGTGCTGCTAGTGCTATCTTTAGTTTGGACTGTGAGACTGGCTGTAAAATGATCTGTAATTGTATTTGGGATCCAACCTCTCTTCTTTTAAGGTAGGCAGCCCAGGGGATGCTTAGGGAGGCTCTCTGTTACTCAGCAGAACTATTCAGCTATTGCAGGTGCTACTGATGTGCTCCTGATGCCCACCTTATCTGTGTGGCGAAGATAGCTTAGGAATAGGCGCTGCAGATGCCCTAAGGGAGCAGGCATCTCCCCCAGCCATGCTTAAAATGAAGAGCTTTAACGAGCTGCATGTTCTCCCTTGTTCAAAGTGAGCCCCAATGTCCTTGTTCCACTAACATCTACTTTAATTAGCTCATTCATTTTCCAAGCATTTGCATAGGGGATGATTGAGGAATTAGGATAAGTAATTTTATGAATATTGCTATGAATAGTAAATGCTGTTCCTATTAGAATGGGTAGTTTAATAAAACATTTTTATTTCTTATTTTATGTTTGTGCTCTATTTTCAAATAAAGCAATGAAAAACAATCAGACAAACTAATACGTCCTTTAAAATGGGAAAATACTGTTCAATCCCTAATCAAAGAAGCTGTGATAAAGTGGTATATTGCATCAGTGAGTCAAGTTGTTCAAGTGAAAATAAAATCAAAATTAGGAAAAAATATCCCAATTAACTTTTGTTAGGATGCTTTAATAATTTAACTAATTAATTAGTTAAATTATTATACATCCAGTAAAAGATGAGGACAAAAGAGAACAAATGGTAATTAAAAGTGCAACATTTTTGTTCCAAAGAAAAGCAACACTGGAGATGGTACAAAAGTCATGTGTATGGGAGATAATCACAGTTCTCAGATATCCTGAGATAAATTCAATTCTCACTTATTGTTTGTTTGCAGGTAATTTCATCCCACAGACCTCGGATAGACATCTTAGATTATCTTCACCTGTAAGGAAATCTGTATTTTAAAAACAAAAATTACAGTTGTCATGAACTCCTGAGGCAAAAAAAAAAAAATCCATAACTTCGTTCAAGGGGGGGTGGGGGGCAAGTCACTAAAACTGCAAAGAAGCTCTTGTTTCTGAAAGCCACAGACAAAAATAATGTATTTAAATTGGTATTTTATCTCCCAAGAGCCAGTTCCAAAGATCATTAGTGTTAAAGTAAAGGATAATTGAGGATATCGCTGGACTACAATGATGAACACTAAATACTGACCTTAGAGCAGACATCATAAGGCAGAGCAGCGTGAAAAAAGATGTTAGATTGGGGAGCTGGTAATGGGAGAGAGTTTTATTTTTTATTACTGTCTGGATCTCTAGCCGCAATGCACGTGATCTAAGCAGTAGACTGAAGTACTCGCGGGTGTTGAATAAACTCTGTGAACCCTCTTCGTGGTTGCAATCTAGTTCCTACTGAACAAGGTTTTGCCTTGACTGTAACTGGAAAATGTCAGTTAATGGGTGTTGAATGCTTAAAGGCACTCTGCCTTCTTGCTATGAGACTGTTGGCACGCAGCAGTGGCACAGACCAAATCCAGGCAAGACCGCCCCAAGCATGGGTGCGAGGAAGCCCACTGCTGCAAGCACACTGAGCAGCAGCTTGCTTGGTGAAGAGGTAGAAGAAGCTTTCACCTTGGTTGTGACATTGCTCTTTGATCCCCAAATATGATGAATATGTTCGCATATTCTTTACTATGCTTCACATAGTCTGGTGAAGTGATGTTTTCTCTTGGATTAACAAGAATTTCCCTTTTATAGTGCATGGATCTGCCTTGCAGATCACCAAAATAATGCCCTTTGGAAGCAGCTCCCTAAAACACTCAACACCTCAAAAAGATCACACCTGCTTGGAGCAGGCTGGGGGCTCAGACACCATCTTACCTACTAAAGGGCTCTGCTATTTCAACCAAAGGGCAAAAGTCATTAGCTGGGAACAAATGTTTGCTTCTCCCCTCAGTAAGCCTCTGGTGTCTGTGTGCTATGACTTCAGAGAGTAATGAGGGAACAAAAAGTTTTGTTCCACAGCATTGGAGCTGTGGAGAAGATGACTCCAGACAGTTTCCAAAAGTTCATAGGAAAATGAGCCATGAAAAAGGCACTGCAGCACCCAGGGAAACAAGGCAGGCAGCTTTAGGCTGACATTGTTCAGCAAACCTCACAGAGTTGCACAGAGCACTGCACTTGAACAACGGGCTGTGGGAGAGCGGTCTTTCATCTGAGGATGAGTTCTGAGCAAAGTAAGCAGCAGAAAAAATCTTAAATGCTGAAGTTAGGGTCACCAGTGCCTCCAACTAGTGCTTTTTCGGGTGATTTAAATAATGCAGGAACTCTGCTGACTGTCAAGAACAGCAAAGAAGGAAAAAAACTCCACCCTAGTTATTGGTGTCAAACCTCAGCTTCAAGGCAGGAGTAAGCTGTTATGTCCTATAATGCTGTTAATTCTTTTGTATTCCTTAATCTTTTTCAAATGTTCTTGGAGTCTAGCCAGCCTGGAGCACATATTGTAAATCATTGAAATTTATGGTATATAACTCAGTATATTTCACTTGTCAGATTTAAATTCTGTTTTGGGAAACACTCTGAGGATTACCTTCTGTAGAAAGTCTCCCTTACAAAGTACACTGGAAAAATGCAAATGGGTCCATGTAAAACACTTGATATAGATGTGCAAACAGTCTCAACATACAGCAAAGGTCCTGTCAACCCATCCATATCTTGGAGCCATTGCTTGACACCACAGGATCTGGGTTGGGATGGGGTTGAGGAGCAGGTCAAACGCAGATGTGATGCCAAAGGGGGCCTTCTGGAGATTTCTGCAGGATTTGGAAGTTTCTAGGCTCTCTCCAGTGCCTGGCTCTACTTGGCTGGCACTGGCAAACAGTTGTTTTTCAAACAGGCTCATATATCTTTTCTTTACCTTATTGCTACCCTAACTCTGAAACTCTCAGTTCTGACTTTAAAATCAAGAGTCACGCCAGCAGAGCTGCCCTTGCTAATAGAGTTCAAAGGCTTGTGGTCCAGCGTGACCTCACCTGCCCATTACTCTGGAAAGCTCCAGCAGAGAGGGATGTTGTGGCCAGCTTTGCACTCATCTGCCCCTTAAACTTTTGAAGACTACTGTTCCTAAGGCTGACTTCTTTTTAATCAAGGACCCCAGTCCCACTTTTCCTTCTGGATTCAATACTGTCATGGCAGCCACTTTGGTCAATGAGTCCCCTTTGGGTCTGAAACTCCACCATGGGGCATCATTGCTTCTGCGCTTAGGTCTGGAGCTCTAGCACTTGGTCTCCATGCCCCAAAACACAGCCCAGTGCACGTAGAAATACTTGCAGGACAGGATCTTCAGGTGATAAATACATTGGAAAGATCAATAGCTACTTGAACAGATCCTGGCAAAATCTTGGTGAAAGTTTCAAGAAATAAGTACAGTATTAATACTAAACTGCCTTCAGCATAAAGTTTTGGATGGGAAGCAGTGAACAAGAAAAATAAACATAGTCCTAATACTGTTGGAATAATAAAGGAATACTAAAAATATTCTCAGATGCGATTATCATCGCAGATAATATTAAAGACTGTGAGACCCAAAGGAAATTACAACACACACTGGAGATTAAACAAGCTGTCTCCCAGCTGACTGTGCTGTCTACTCTACCATACTCAGCTATCACTCATTAAACTCTGAAGTATATATTTGTTGCGTAGCAAAGGCAGCGGTATTCATAGAAGACTCGCAGAGTGTGCGAGCTGTCACTTTATACATAACCTTGTTAGTAATAATGTCTATTTAGATTACCTGCTTGGCTAACCCAAGTCAGGCTGCAAGAGCAGGAGAGTAGGTTTCAACCCAGGAATCTGAGAGCCCTGCACGGGGACAGAGGAACAGTCTGTCTGGAAGCAGCATCTGGGCCTTTTTGCAGTGCTGCTCTCAGAAGAGTCAATATGGGTACAATATCCACATGTAAACCTCTTATTTGTGGCAACTCCATGAATACTGATGGCCTCGTTTGCCATGTCCAGAGTCTCGGTATGTACACATCAGTAATCCTGCCTTTGAGGGTATCTAAAGGGACTGCAGCACAGGCAGGAGGCCAGGAATCATGCAGTCAAAATGTCGTTTCTGCGCAACGTGTCTTTTACACTGATGGGCTAAATTTTTTAGGTTTAGGCAGAGGTCCATAAAGTGCTTGGCTGTGCAAAGGTGAGAGAGGAAGACAGCTCTTAGATTGCTCTTGAAAATTCACTGGACTGGACCCAGTTCTGCAGAGCCCGCTAGCACAAAGCAAGGAATCATTGTGCACCGCAGGCTGATGCTCAGACGAAGTGAGCAGCTGGTCCTAAAAGACCAAAGACTAATGCAACCAAAGGATTTACTCCCCGGGCATGGAAAATGCTGGGTTGGGAAGGAACAGTTATTTCAAACTCCACCAGGTTTATTATGAAATAGTTGTCTTGGCCAGAGAAGTGAAGATCAACTTCCAGGAAAATGTGTGGGTCCTCATTTTAGTTTCAAATTCTATTTAATTACAGTACTAATTACCACTTAAAGCCAAAGGCTTCTGCTCACATTTGAGAATCTTGCAAGCAGGGTTTTTAAAGCCTTTATGATTCACCTTTAAGTAGCTGGCAGTCATCATTGTCACATCAAAGTTTAATTTGCTCTGCTCCTGTACAAAGTCCTCACTACTTGGTTGGCAAAGCTGCTTGGGTTAATTACTGTCTACCAGGAAAAGGACAAATTAAATGTAAATAGGTCCAACTAAATAATGAAAGAATTGCCTGTTGCATCACGCACTGGGGTTTGCATCTATTTAATCTTAGTGTATTAATGTATAATGACATCATTTGTATTTTCTCTTCTTTAAATGTATTTGCAATGTTTGTATAAGAAACATGACAGAGGTTTTACTAACTAAGCCCAAATTTGCATTTGCCTCAGTGTAATCCAAAGCAGCAGTCATTTCAGCTGTGGCATCCCTGGGAGCGTCAGCCTGGAAAAGAAGCGGTCGCCTCTCCCTGGTACATCTGAGGTACCAAAGCTACTGCCATTCGGGGCGGATGCTCCTTGTCTAGGGACACGTGAAGCTGTGCTTGCAGAGTTGGGATGGTGCCCAGAGGAAAATCAGCCCAGCTGGCAGGTTTGGTCCTTTGTATGTCTCTCCTATTTTTCTTTCATTTGTCAAGCGTGTAGATAGATGATACTTTAAAATTTTTTACATCCCTGCGAGTAAGTACCATGCTCTTACCTGCAAAACATCGTGCTATTCCTGCCCTCACCTTTTTCCTTTGAAACAGTCTTTTCTAGTTTTATTATGTGCTTTACCCTTCTTCTAGTACTGAGTTTGGTGTCTCCTGCTCCATGCGAGAAGCTCTGAGAACTGCTGAGGCTCTAGAGACACAAGTCTCTGGATTTTAGTTTCCAGTTTCATCATGGCCTCCTAAGTTCAAGACAGAGGAATCTGAACACCAGTGCAAAAAAATAACAGTCAGTGTCTGCCACACTCTTGCCTGAAATCTCCTAAGACAAAACTTTGCAAAATAAAAAGTTTACTAATGCAAAGAAAAAGTCTACAGAAAGTTACTCCCCGCAGCATTTTAGTAAGATGTCAGAAGATGATAAAAGTCAGAAGGGCTTTTCAAAGGGCTTCATAATGTGAAAGGAAAAGAGAATACTTAATTTAGCTGTTCTGTTTGAATGGGTTTCATTCGTGACCAAACGCTAGTCCCCACCTCTCCACAATCACTCTGACTTCTTGTTGTGGTTTATATGCTGAAAAGACACACTAAGCACCTATAAAATATGCTCTAACAATACAGGCAATTCATTTGGAAAACGACTACAATTTCTTCTTTTGACATAGAATCAGGGAAATCATATTCCACTCATTTGGAAAGCACTTAAAAGTTAGCATATATCTGTATATTACTTGACAAGTTAAAAAAAACAATAGAGTAACCTGCACAGAGGTATAGTAGAAAACTCTGCTTGATGCTTCTCTGTGGTCCTTAAAGCAGATATAGGTTGAAATGTGTAATGGTCAGAAGGGTGAACCAGGCAAAGTATCAAAAACGTTTGAGCTTAGCATTGGTGAAACTCACCCGGAATGTGCCTGGCACACCTCATCGCAGAGGGGAGAGGCAAAACCAGCAGGAATTCAAGGAAAGGAGGTAAAAAAGGGTTCTGGCTTGAAAAGAACAGATTTGGTGAGCAGAGGCTGAAAAGATGAGGACTGATTACCTGGAAAAAGAGACTCATGGTATGGGAATACCAGCATTTAGCAGGTAAAAAATGGCCTGGAATGGCAGCTTGGGAAATTCTGCCTCCCCCATTTCAACACATAGGGCATAAAGACATTAAAATAAATAAAAAGAAAAATGTTTTTATATGAGAAACAGTGATTTCCCCATAGAACTCACCACTTCAGTGACTCAATGAAATTAAGAACATGGCAAGACCTAGAATTAGTGGCTAGGATGAATATTGGGACTATCCAGAGTGTCTGCAATTAGTCATAACAAAAATGCTGTGGAAGACATGAAAATTCACGTTTTACCACTCAAAGCAATCCCTAGCTATAAAGGTAAAACCTCATTTGCTTAGTGGATTATTCCTCATCTGTTTATTTCAGGCTCTAGCATTCCTTTGAGGCATCTGTTATAAATTGTTGTCATCAGAGACAGTGCTTCTTTATGTGATCATTGAGTCTACTTCTATGAGTTTGAGGTTTTTAAGCTTAAAAAGTGCATCTTAACATGAGAAATACCTTCAAAGTAACTCTCAGAATGTGTGAGTTACAGGGAACATTTACTTTTTTATTTCTTTTCATGACTGAAGTGAATCTGCACCTTATATTTATAAGTAATTTTTTTTTCTTAGCCAAGCCTTATGAAACAAGAAGTTTGCAATTTTGCACTATACGCTAAAGCTACAGTCCACAAATTCAAACGATAACTATATTCAGAGCTTCATGGCCAAGTTGGAAGTTTATTTTATTGTAATCTCCGCATGCATTACGTCCACTTTCAGTCGTACAGGAGGGCTCATTTCTAAGCCAAATGGAAACAACACTAAGACTGATTTCCCTCCTAGACAAGTCCAATTTGAATGATTTAATGTTTTGCCTTTCTTATCAGCTGAGAATCAGAAACTTCAGTTCAGCTGTATCTTGATTTTTGCCACATTATGTGAAATGAGCTTTCTGTAGGCTGGAAAATAATAATATTAATTTTTAGTATTCTTGTGAAAGATTTCAGTTCAGAAAAGATTGTTTGTTTGGGCAGCTTTGGGGAAGGCAACGATAGTATTTATTTTCCTTTTTTTTTTTTCAAAAAGATGGATTCAAAGTTTCAAATCTTCCATTCCTTGCACTTTTCCTCCTCCTTCAGCATTTGTGTTTTAACAAAAAGAGAAGGGAAACAAAGGAAGAGGAGACAAGGAAAAAATTGAGCTACTTCATACACCTAAGCTGCATCCCACAGCCAGCAGCAGACGCCGTCATGGCTTTTTGGGCGCAGGGTGCAGTGGAGCTGGCCACCCTTCTCGCCTGATTTCTGTGCAGATGTTTCACACTCCCGGCATGCATGAGCAGCCAGGAGCACGTGTGCGACGTCACATTTCTTCACTCCAAGGGTGGTGAGGCACTGGCACAGGTTGCCCAGAGAAGCTGTGGATGCCCCATCCCTGGAAGTGTTCAAGGCCAGGTTGGATGGGGCTTTGAGCAGCCTGGCCTGGTGGAAGGTGTCCCTGCCTGTGGCAGGGGGTTGGAACCAGATGATCTTTAAGGTCCTTTCCAACCCAAACCATTCTATGATTTTATGTCCCCACCCCAGCAAAGCTGTTTGGCAGTGAGGGGGCCCCACCAGGGCTGAGGGACAGCATCACTGTGGGGTTTGCAGAGGGAGGATGAGGCACCTTCAGTGCCCAGCACGGTGCTGCTCACCGGCTGGGCACTTTGCCACCCTCCGCTCCCCATAAATAGAATTTTTACTATATAATATCTTTCCTCAGTCTGTGTGGAGAAGGGATGGCTGTATGTAATTTCCTTATCTTTCCTAGGTGTGCGGTTCCCAGCTTTATCATGTAATTTTCCCAGCACTGTTTTGAACATTTCCAGATTCTTGCTAATAGTTTTCCTTCAGTTCTTGCTCCCAATTAACCTTTCATACTTCCTTTAATCCAGTAAACTGCACTTTCCACCATTTACATTTTTTATCTTACTAATTGAGTTTTTTCACCTCCATCTTTTGATTTCAAATCTAATTATATTGTTATCGCTGGTGTAAAACCAGTAAGTTATTGATAACTTCTGTTCATTACTAAATTAAACTCTGCCTTATCATTGTTCATTGCTTAGTGCTCTGATGTGGAAATCAACCTTCACCCGTCTCTTCAATCCTTTCCACTGTTTCCCAAGGCTTGATTTACTAAATATCTTGTGTTAAATCATCCTGCCCAGCCTTCTTCAATAACAAAATTCAGCTATGGCTTTGTCCAGGCTTTATTAAAAATAGATGACAAGCAGCAGGATATTAGGCTATCACTCTGTGAAAGGTTCAAGTGTTCCTAAGCAAAACTGCCTATGTATTATGAGGGAATAGAAGAAACGATTCTCCAGGAACCTTCAAAATCTTAGGGTAAATGCAAAATTTCTGTAGTGCTTGTGGCACAAACATCCCTCAAACACAGTCACATATATGTTACCTTTTGTGTCACAGAGTAAGAAATTTTTAGCATATTATATATTCTTGTGCCTACAAAATCTGAGAGCTGTTGCATATTCCTTACCAGCCTGTGCTTTAGAAGAATAAACTGAACACTAATTTATGTCCATGTTGGCAGAGATGACTCTGTAAAACACAATAATTGGGTGGGTTTTTTTGCTATAAGACAAAGCTGATCACAAGTTTTTCATATAATGGTAAAATAAATATTCTGACTAACACGGACTAGCAAATGTTATATATAAGAAAGGGCTCTTTCCACAGGAGAAAAGAAAAACACAACCATCAGCAGAAACCAGAGACTGGACACAACTCACTCGAGATGCACACCAATATTTGACTCTATTTAGGTGATCTGAACACTGTGGATATAGGAAATCCCATCCATGTGTATTGGCTGTCAGTGGATTTTCCCGTCCAGATGGATTGATATAAGGTGATTGCTATCTTCTTCTTTTCTCTTTCCACTCAGTTTTCAATAAGGGCATTTGCAGGGTTAATTTCCTTCAAAGCTTACAGGGCAGGTAATTCACCACACTGTGGAGTAATGTTTATTCTTAAGGACTGAAATGTTGTTTTTTTCTGTGTTCTTGCTTGTAGTTTACCAAGCTTCCAAGCCAACAAATCACTGTCATCTGATGTTAATAAGTACCAGATTTCTGGACACCCTTATTCACCAAGTAATAAACTGAATTGAATTAAATTAAAACTGTCTTGGAAATTCAACTCAGGCAATTTCTAATCAAAGCAATATTGCAAAGGCTACACCAGATGACCTGACAAATCTTTATTCCACAATGATTAACTCGTCCCAGATTGCATACAGTTAGCTTTTGCTGCAAGAGACAAAGCCCCTTGTTCAGAACAAGTGCAAATCCTGTGTGGAAAGCACTCCAGTGGAAAGTGGGGGTCATCTCACTTCCACAGCACAAAAGAGAAGAATTTAAAAAAATTTA
The DNA here is from genome assembly GCF_047370975.1 of Nipponia nippon. Lineage (NCBI taxonomy): Eukaryota > Metazoa > Chordata > Aves > Pelecaniformes > Threskiornithidae > Nipponia > Nipponia nippon. Next base: position 29,998,822 of record NW_028262302.1, read on the forward strand.
GAGATATTCAGTTACTAATGGTAGAGGGCCATGGAAGTTCATAGAGAGCTCTGAAGGGCAATATGGTACGGAATAAGAAATAAAGTTAGGTATCAGCTGCATAGGAATGAAATTGAACTGGACATCTATGTTACAGCAGAAGAAAATGACTAATGGGATGATGAGACAAAGAGATCAAAAGCAAGGAGGGCAACTGCCAGAAAATTATTTCCAGCAATTACTGGACAATATGGGACTGGAGCTTTCTCATGACAGGAGGATAAAGCCAGGGTCTTGTTAATCTTTCAGAGTAGAATATTGAGAAGATAAGATGGGCCAATGTCAAATTTACTGTAATTTTGTGAAATCACTTGGGAAACTCAAGACACTGATGTAGTCCTATGAGTTCAAAGTTATACAAAGGCTGAAATGCTTTGCAAGGTGACAGTGATCTGGAAACAGTGTACGGAGCTTTACCAGCTGCAACAGCCATTTCACCTTGGTCAAAAACTAATCATATTGAGTTTTACAGGTAATTCATATAGTATCTTGGCATAAGGTTGTGACACCAGGAAATGTCATCCCTTCTATAAGATTACAGAAAAAGTTTACAACTTCTTCTCGTGCCTAGCATAGCCCCTTTGCTACCAGCTCCAGAGATGCAGATATCAAGTTATTATCCTTACTGAAAGTTTAACCAAGCCCAAACAATTGAATAACCTGCTTTGCTTGTTCCCAGGCATCACATGGTTTTACATCCCAGGCTTTCCCTTTCTCCTTTATTCCTTGCAACAAGGTGAGAGTCCTGTTGTCGCTTTTTTTTTTTTTTTAAACACTGGATATTTTCTTCCTTCCTGCTTTCCTGAGGACTGATAGATGCTTTGCAAGTGAGATATACAGCAAATGAAATGAGAGAGTCCCTTGTGCTTTCCAGTGTAAGCTGCATTGCAAAGAGCAAGACTGAGCCTATTTTCCATCTTCAGAAAACTAAGAGGAAGACTTGCTTCCAGATGGACTTGAGTGACCCTGTTCTGGGGCTAAGAGTTACATGAATTGAGGTTTTTTTTTAAAAAGCAGTGTGTGTTAAGGAGTGGAACATACAACACAAAGCTGACGAGTATTCTCCAGTCCTTGACAAAATATAGTTTAGATCCTCTACTGGAATGAACTCAGGGACAACTCAGACTTCAGGGAAGCTTTACCCATTTGCACCTGTTTAGCTTCTGTGGCTTAAAAACTGCTAAGTCCTTTGCTATCATGAGGCTTATTTTGGAAAGAGTCAAGGTGTGTTGCCATTTAAAGGAGTGCCATCACGCATAATTTTCACCTTCTTTAAATTCCCTGATGCTCTGCTATAATAGAAATAAATGCCTGAGCACACTTATGGAATATTCTGTTTTCTTAAGATAATTCAGAGATCATGTACCTAAATGTAATGGGGTTGTATGCAATTTGCTATTCCTTGTATTATGCATAGACTGCAGGATATGCAATGGTATGGTAAAACCTTTAAATCCTATTCTTGATTGACTGAAATCAATATTCATCCCACTAATTTAATGCAAATTCTGATATTTACTGCCTGGCAGATTTGATAACACCCTCTCCGACAGCAAGACCAAGGACTGCTTCTCTGCCCCTGAAGCCTGGGCAGAATCCTTTAACTTCATCAATCAGCATCTCTCTCTTACCTCAGATGTCCTTTGCCTGTCTGGGGAGCCCTAAACTCTCCCAGAGCTGGAGGGTGTAGGTCGATTAAGCATGGTTTGCTGAGTCTGAAATGAGTGCAGTAACTCAAGCCCTGAGAGCTTCAGGAGCACGTGGTTTTGCACAGGGCTGGAAATGGCTTCCTGACTCTTCTGAAGATGCTCCAGGGAACAACTATTCCCCGTTTATCCAGGTCTGATCTTCAACATCCCTCTCTGCCTTTCATCCCCGATGATGAGAACAAGCAGAGCTCAATGACGAGGCTGGCAGATTAGGTTTAACACCTGTTCCTTTCATACAGATGCATCAGCACCTGTGAACTAGGGAAAGAAAATCTGAACATGAGATAAACAGCTGGGAAGCACAAGAAGAACTTGGCCCTCCACATTATTTTGATAACATTTTCTGTTTTATGCACAAGTGTCCATGAACCTCCCACAGTTTTTCGTGATAAGATTTACAGATCACTCCTCTGTGCTTGGTGCGCGTGCACACATGGAATTTAATAATATGGGCTTATGGGGTTCATGAACCCTTCCTGCTTTCACCTCCTTCTTGGCCAGGTGGGACACAAAAATCTTAAGCCATGACTTAAGCCATGTTAGAGGTCCTGCACTGTGCATCACCCAGTATGGGACCTGCTCGGAGAAGACCTGGCTCCCAGCTGGCCTAGGAACCCAGTTTTCTTTTGCATTTACACAGGAATATTTGGGAAAAGAGGATGCTGGGATGTGGTATTGCTCCACCATGGAGGCAGGACATAGTGGGACCATGCACTTGAGCCTAAAAGCACTCCTGGGTCCTCCACTCTTTCTGTCTGGGGACAGGTCCCATGAGAAGAGAGGTGTCCCTTAACACTGTGCCTGGAGACCCGAAGGCAGAGCAAGGCAGTGGCAGTCTTGTGACAAGCCCTGGAGGAGTAACGAGTGGTCTCTGCAGAGCAAACAGAGCTGAGTGGGAGGGGGGAAATATCACCTGGTTTATTATTGGGGTGATCAAGCTCAGAGATGAAGACCATGAGTCAACAGAAAAAAACCACAAGCTGCTTTCCCCCAGTGAAACCTCAGGAGCAAAGCATGGTAGAAAAAAGAGTGAAAAAATGGGATATAAGCCTTTTTTTTGGTATCTATTTTGGTACCTACTTTGGTACCTTCTTCTGTTCCAGCTTCTATAAGAGACTCAAGTCTGCATTTCCAGAAATAAAGAGCTTCCTGGGCTTATCCTGTCCTTCTTGATTAGGCAGTGGAGTTTGCTTCTGTGCTCATCTTGAGGTAGGATTTTTCAAAATCTTTTTTTTTTTTTTTTTTGGATACCTGCAAAAAAAGCCTACATGATACTATGGCTACAAGAGGAGGGAAAAAAAGCATTTGCTTTTCGGGCATGCCATACAGTGCGGAAAATTTACGATGCTATTGCAAATGAAAGTCAGACTTTGTGACAAATGAGTCATTATTAGCCTGTGAAAACTATCACTCTGTTTAGTTAGCTAGGGCATTATTAAGCTGAGAAGGACGTGATGGGACATTTACAGGAACAGACAAATGGTGTGCTGTTGCGCCCACCTGTATTGTTTATGACATGCACTTTGCTCGGTTTGGCAGGGTGCCACGCAGGCTGTGTTAATTTTAGCAGCAAGGACACTAAAGAATGCAGACATGGTTAATAATGTATGCTGTTGGGGTCCTCTATTGTCTCTGCTTTTCTTGTCGCAGTCCTCTGTGTGTTCACTGTGAGAAGAGCAAGGGAGGAAGCCAGCCAAGAAGAAAAAAGAAAGAAGAACCCAAAATACCCAGTACTTGTCCTCCTAGAAAGGCACAAGGCCAAATTCCCCGATTGTATAAATGGGGAAGGGCCTGTAGATATCAGTGCTTTTTTTTAAAGACAAGCCTGTTGAGAAACTGGCCCCGGTTCTGAGTTTGCCTGTTGCCTGCAGGCAGCCCAGTCTTATTTTAGAGATGCTGAGTAGCTCCAGTTTCCACGGAGGTCAGGGGGCTGACAGATGTTTCTGTGATGTATAACTGGAAACTGGAGCAGGACTGAGTTTCCAGCCGTAGTTGTCTGCGGTGCCTGGTAACACCACTTAGCAAAGAGTCTCTGCACCTTCCTACTTCAAATTCATCATTTCTAGTGAAAAGCAACTCCATGCTGCCGCTGCTCGTGGCCTCACCTGCACATTTACCTCCCTCCCAAACAGCCACATCCAGAGCTCCCCCTTCCACACTATATGGAAGCAAGCAGAGCATTTCCCTGTATATGTTAAGGATATCCCTTTTGTTGCTTCTTCTTCCCTTTCCCCAAGTTCTGGGTGCTCTGGGCTGCAAGCTCTGCTAGAGAGGACTCATCCCTCTTGTATCTGAAACGAATTTGTCTGCTATCACAAACAAGCCATAATGGAGAAAGCACCAAGACTAATGTAGATCTTAATAAGAGGGATTTAGTTCTTAACGTACTTATTATGACTGATTAATTAAATGTCTCATAAATACAAGGAAGACAGCTGCAATTCCAGTTTCTGAGCAAAATAAGTCCACCTACTGTAATAAATCTGTTTTTAAAGCTTTATGGATCCTCTAACCTTTGAATTAGCATTGCCTTTTTTGTTACTGTCTCCAGCAATGCATCAATTGTCATGCCATTTTCCAGCAAGTGTTATAACCCAGTCATTCACAAACTCCTGTTGCAAATCTGCCTTCCTGCAAACTCCTATTTGTTAATGCAACAACCTTCAGAATCATCCGTTTTGAGAATAGCAGAATGGGATCAAATTTTTGAGCATAATGACAATGTCAGCGTAGTTTATGAAACCATAACAATGTAAGAAATGACATCTGGTAAGCCCATCATGCATGTAATGTATGGTTAGCTTCAATGATTCCTCAGAGTTTTGCTCTCTCTGTAATGTATGGGTGGCAGCATGCCACTCAAAGTAAGGAGAATCACTCAGCTGCCTTGAATATAAAGTGGAGAATATACTATGCTTCAGCGGGCAGGCGGGTGGCACAGAAATGTTGATGCGGACGCCCTGCGGAAATGCTGCTGATAAACAACGTTAGAGGAACAACCTTGCAGGTCCACAACGGAAGGTCTAGTCTGGGGGGATGCTTTTGCATTTATACTGAAAGATCTTGGTGGCTACTCAGAGGCTGGGCAGTGATGTCCACTCAGTCGAGCAAGATCTCTCAGCTTTAGGTACAAATAAATGCCACGTGGTCTGTGCAACCATCTCATTCTCACTGGTTTATCTAAAGCTTCTTTTGCATGTAGGAGGATAGCCCCAGATTAAGTTCTGAGGTGGATGATGGAGCAAATGGAGCAGAGCATGGGGTGAAGGTCACTGAGCCATTGCTGCTGCCGGCATGTGTTCTCAAGGATGGTTCCAAAAGGAGCAGCATTTCCCACAGTGATGGTGCTCTTCCTTTCTAGAAGAAATAGGAATGGGAAAAAATGCTGGCTCTGACATAACCCACCCCTCAGAGCCAATCTGCCTCTCAGTGGTAGTTACAGGCACAGATTACTACAAAATATGGATACTTTCCAGTCTTTAATGTATTTATTATCACACCCCTTTGAGACAGGGCAGTGCAGCTGGCAGAAAAAGAAGAGTGATCTTGCATCACTTTAGCATCCAAGATTTTAGCAGTCAGGGATTTAGGCTAAATGACCAACCATGGTTTCACCCATAGAGAAAGGGGAGACAAAGGCCCTTTCAGAGGGCAGTTCATCCTTCCTGTCTTAGACCTCCTTCCTCAGGTCTTTGAGGCCCTGGCCCTCAAGCATGCCTACTTATGCACCTAAAAATGCCTGAGTTTGAGGCAATGGCACAAAGTCCCACTGAAAGGAGCACAGGAATTGAGCCTCAAGCCCTGCATCTCCCATGAATACCCCAGCCAGCTCCTGTATCACTCACGTCTGGAGTCGTCACAGAGAAACCCTTTCCTAAGTCAGACTGATCAACAGATCATAAAGTTGGTACCTTTAATTGCACAACCTTTGGTTTGCTTGGCATCGCGACCCTGCTCCAACACGGAGGTGACACCTAAAGCATCAGCAGAAGGAAACCAAGAAAGAGGTGCAGCAGCCTGTAGCCCTGGAGACATCTTTTCATAGCATGGGGGAATATACAGGTCACTGTGGAGGGGCTCATAAGGTGATGATTTCCAGATGTATTTTTAAGGGAATGGTGAAAAGTGGGAGGCAAATGTGATGGGAATTCTGCTGAGACATTTCTGGTAAGAAGCTATGGTGAATGTGAATGTGACTTAGGTCTTTGGGCAACAATTATATAATATTTTAGCAATACCAAGTATAGTAAACGAAACATGCACACATTTCTTCCTCCTTTCAATGTATGTCCTTTTCAGAAACTAGCCAAATGTCATTGTTTGTGCCTTCCAGGATTACAGTATGAAACTTGCCATAACTGTGGAGTACTGCCAACTGCAAAGTGGGGCTTGTTAGCAATTGTAACCTTCAGATATATCAAGATCACTTCCAAATCTCCAGTATTTTAATAAAGTTATTATTTTTTTATTAATGGTGTCACAGGCTCATAACTGAGGAATGCAAGTAACTAACAAAATTAAATCCTTTCAGGCATTCCCATGGCTGATTTTTATTTATTTATTTAATTTTAATATATGATGGTGGGAAACCATCTTATATTAAATTATGAGTAGCAAAACACAGCCTAGCTCTCAAAGCAAGGTCTCACTGGTAGAGAGAACTCATTAATGTCATTCAAATAAATTGGTGTGAAATATGATCATCCCAAGCAGTACATTTATTTACACTTGCAAATCTGAAATAATACAGTTAAGATATATGAGGCAACAATTAGGGAATATGTCTGCAGGTATTCAAAGAAATATCATTCAGCTTCTGCTGCAAAAAATGAATATTTTATTGCCAGTGTATCTGTCTAATTGAATAATGAGGATACTAACGCTCTTTTACAGGTACAACAGCAATGGAAATTTCAACTAAATATAGAACTAATTCCCCTGAAGTAGAACTGGTATAATAAGAGTTTTTGTGTCCGCTCCATACAGAAGCTTTCTTCTACTTTAATAGCAAAGCCCTGGTGATACCCAATAGGCTGCTCCAGTGGATGCCCTGCTCCTTATGGGGTGCACCAAACACAGCATAACTTCCAAAATGTACATGAAATGTCCAGGGTGGAGGAGGAGGCAGAGACGGCAGCGAGTGTGGGCAGGACAGGAGGCAACTCTTCTTGCAGCAACTGGTACGTGGGCTGTTTTGGAGCCACAAGGTTATTCCTCCCAATTTGCTGAAGATTTTTTTGACAAGGGGAGACTGGAAAGAAAGTTGCTTTGGAGAGGACTGGTCTAACCTAGTTCTTTTCAGACTGGTCTAACCTAGATCTTTTCATGTGTGTGCTACCCTAACTCTTTTTTTTACCCTCTCCCCAGGGTGAAGAACAGGGCAGAGTCCAGGGCAGGGCAGATGTCTCCACACTCCCAGGAAGCACCACCTGCAAAGTCATCACCCACTGATGTCCAGAGGAGCATTTCAGCTAATTTCATGCTTGAATTGGGGCCATTCAGAGCAAGGTGACAGCTCTGTGCCATCCAAAGAGGCTGAGCACAGTGACTGCTCCTGCTCCCGTCCCACCTTCAGGCTTTGCTCTGGCTTTACAACAGTTCTTCAGCACACACAGAGAGTCTGGAGAAAGCAATTGGGACATCTCAGGTTTGCTGAGGCCTCCAGGCCATATACCAATATACTTCAGCAATGCTCTCAGCTAACTTCAAAAGTAAATGGCTTTGTCCTGCATTTACCTACCAGTGGTAAAGGCTGCTACTGGTGCAGGGTCTTTTCTATTAATGTTATTGCTTAATTATACTGTAAAGCCCCATGGCAATACTTTGAACAATACCCACTAGTGCAGTTCCACAGTACAATGTAGTGTGAGTCTACTGTGTTTAAAAAAAAAAAAAAAAAAGAAGCTTTTAGCAAGTTTATAGTCAGTACAATACAGTAAAATTTTTTTAGGTTCCTGGAATCAGCTGAAGCATCATGATGAGGGCTACATCTGGGGGATAAAAAAGTACAACTGTATTAGGAGGTTATGATTACTACACATGTCATTGTCATGTCAGTCATTTAGCAGTCATATCCTAATAAACTGCTGTGAAATTTGTCATTTCAAAGTAAGATTAATGCAGATTCATATAATAAAGTCATCACATCACACAGCTAAGTAATTATGTTCAAGCTTTGTCACTGCAATGAATGTCTGTGTGCCTAAGTACTGAGGGTGACTTTTTTTTGGCTGCTGTTTTCTTATTGATGAATTAGCCCAATAGGCTCTTTAATAACTTTCCTCTGGAAAGGTATTTTAATAAGAATCCAGAAAGACAGAGAGACGGGAAAAAAAATCACTTTATTTGAATAATATAATAACTACTGGATTCTCCATGCTGTTCTTTGGGAACCTGTGGATTCATGGCACTCATTACAGATCAAAGAACTTAATTCATCTGTATATCCTTGTTTGTGCACAGCAATACAGAATAAGTTAGAGAGTCAGCATATGTTAGAGTGAGCAGCAATCTGTTATGGTAGTAATTTCACTGCTTGCTGTACTACAGAGGGCTGTGCTATAACACGGCTCATTATAATGGATGTACTTTATTTTGTTCAACCAGTCATGGTAAAAATATTTGGCTAATGTTTTCATTGCCTGCCATCTGTGTGGTCAGCAAGGTTGTCCAACAACATCGGAAATGTCACTGCTTCAAACAAGGGTTTAATTGAAATTTAATCAGACAGATCTTTTCTATTAATTAAATACCAGCTGATTAATGCAATGTATTTTGATATGAAATAACTGTGGCCCAGATTCGGCTGTGCTTGTGCACAATGAGAGCTGCTCCCTCTCCCCAAGGGTGGCTGCTGACTGCGGTACCGCTCAGCTGCTATGAGCAGCGGTATGAAGACTGACTCTATCCCCAAAAAGACGTTTAAATACTGCCAAGCCAAATATCAGAAAATGCCACAATTAAGTTTGCATGCACAGTCCGGATCCAGCCCTTTCGCTGTTTGTGTTGGGATCACACATGCATTTGTATTCCCTCTGGCCCTGCTCAGCTTTCGGAGAAAGTGTTGCAGTATTCCCCGGCACTGTCGTCGTGCACCTCATGCCACCGCTCGCCCACTCTCCAAACCTGTGTAGCTTCACAGATTTATCTTTGCCCTTTGAAGCTTTTGTAGAACATCTCCCAGTAATGTCTTAGGTTTTTTTATGTATGCTAAAGGATTTGCAACCCTGCTCCAAGATGAGGGGGTAGTATGCTTTTCCTCTTATAAATTAAAGCGTGAGGCACATCACAGTAAGGCCATGCAGAAGAGTGCCAACTGATTTTTTTAATCCTAAATCTGCAATAAGAAAGGACTGTTGTATCAAAATACTACACTGTTGAGATCTTTCTTCATAGCCTATTGGTGGTAGGATTTCTTATTTAAGCACACACTGGCTCACTATTTATTGGCTCATTTTTCCAGCACCCTAAAAATTGCAATCTTTGTCATGTATTTCAAATCATCTCACAAAGCCATGACGTCAGTCAAGTCAGTGACTCAAATATGAATTAATTTAATCAGTAGGTTTCTACTGTAGCTAATACAGAGACTTTAATTAGTCTTTGACAGCACAACTCTGAGGTTTGCAATGCCGTTTTTAAGACCCTGTCATGGTTTAACCCCAGCCGGCAACTAAGCACCACCCAGCCGCTCACTCACTCCCCTCTGGTGGGATGGGGGAGAGAACTGGAAGAGTAAGAGTGAGAAAACTCATGGGTTGAGATAAAGACAGTTTAATAAGTAGAGCAAAAGCCATGCATACAAGCAAAGCAAAACAAGCAATTCATTCCCTACTTCCCATCGGCAGGGAGGTGCTCAGCCATCTCCAGGAAAGCAGGGCTTCATCACGTATAAGAGTTACTTGGGAAGACAAACGCCATTGCTCCAAATGTCCCTCCCCTTCCTTCTTTCCCCAGCTTTATATGCTGAGCATGACATCATATGGTATGGGATAGCCCTTTGGTCAGTTTGGGTCAGCTGTCCAAGCCGTGTCCCCTCCCAGCTTCTTGTGCACCCCCAGCCTCCTCGCTGGTGGGGTGGGGTGAGGAGCAGAAAAGGCCTTGACTCTGTGTAAACACTGCTCAGCAGTAACTAAAACATCCCTGTGTTATCATCAACACTGTTTCCAGCACATCCAAAACATAGCCTCATACTAGCTACCATGAAGAAAATTAACTCTACCCCAGCCAAAACCAGTCCAGACCCCAAATGATCGATCGATGGTTGGTGGAAGTCCTGTTCTTGCTTTCAGAAATTGTGTTTTGAACATGTTTTTGCTTTCTTGTGCAAAGCAGGAGATGGTATGGGAAAGGCAAGGTGGACAGCCAAGACTTCTCCCACATGGAGTCAGGATGGTACCAGGAAGTACATCCAGACATAGGAACCCAGAATTACAGGAGGCTTCCACAGTTTAGGTACAGAGCAAAGTATCGCCCCCAAATCACAAGTCCTGACACAGGAGCTGACCATTTAAAAAGGGTCTGAAGTCCCACTGCAGACTCACGTTTTATTTTATGATCAGTGTCAGGAGAAAAAAAAATGTATTCACGAGATGGAAAGACAAAGAATTTTAATAAATAACATCATTAGGACAAAAGCAATCATGCTACATGTTTCTTGGCCACCTCCTGAAAAATGAAAGACAGTCTGATAAAAGAAAGTCACGGTTCTGATTAGTGTCATTCTCAAAACATCTGAACATTGGGAAATGTACCAGTAACCAGCAGCAATATTCCCAGGGCTGCCCTAAGGTTGACATTGAAGAACAAGGTGCCAAGATGGTGTCATCAATCTAAACAGTAATTTACATTTATCATGAGAAGTAAACCCTGGAAACAAATAGCAGCTTGCTACAATAATTCACCCAACTGATATAAACCTAAGGAGTACACCTAGCAATTAACTTTTACCAATCAAAGTCCTATAATCTCTATGAAAAACAGTGATGTAGTAATCCTATGACTTTCTTTAAAATATTCATTGCATATTTTCATTCAAAGCTGCCAAACAAAAATCAGGTCATTATTAAAAAAATAACAGTCTGTGAGCAATTCTTTAACCTACCAGACCCCTGTAAAATCCAGATCCTAGTACTACCAAAGCACCATGATATTGTTGTGCATGTGAAGATGAAAGGTATAATTGATATTTGGTTCATTTCTTCGAGAGTTCACTAAAACGGCCTCAAGTAAGAAATGAATTTCAATACAGTTCTCCAAACGCTACATGCAGTAGGGGGTAGGCAGCACCCCACCAGAACAGGTAGATGTTTGAGAGCACCTGAAAACCTGCAAGACAAGACTAAAGTAATGAGCCCCTCTCTGACGTGAATCTCTTTTAACTGGTACTCGCTCTTTGACCACTCACATATTACTGACAGTTTAACAGTAATACTGCCCCTTAAATCTGCCTTCCTACTTGCCCTTGGATTTAAATTAGGGCAGTAATTTCAGTCTGCAGCTGGAGCCATTACAAATATTCAATTAAAATGATTTTTTTCCTTTAAGAATTGTTTTTTTCCAAGAACAGTGAAATTTTCAGAGTTTTACTTCTTACATGGAGGTCCCCTTTTTTAAAAGCCTCTATAAGAGACACAGGCTATAAGTTATGCTCCAGCCTCCTCTGAAGTCATGGAAAGGAGCATCCAGAAGTAATTGAAGTTTGTCCTCCCAGCTTAAAGCAAACAGCTTTAATTGCCCTTATTCTGCTGACAAGGCTTTGTGCTTGGCGGTTGCATTGGTCAGTACTCAGTTAGCAGTCCAATACATTAGCTAAGAGGAATGTAACATCACTCCTTGGATCATCAGTGCCACTACTGTCTCTCCCTGGGGGCTAAGGGATCTGCAGACCCTTTGGTGACACTTGGCCAGGGGCTCTCCACGTGCTCTCCTGCCTTTGCAGGCATCTTTGAGACAATCCCCACTAAGCAAGCAATAAGTAGGCATGTTCTTCCAGCAGCCCCGTGTTAGCATGAGAGGGAGCCTAAGGTCATTTGAGGTTGGGCCAGAGCCAGGTCTGCTCTGGTATCCTGTTCTTGACCCGGCCAGTAATGAATTTTTAGGGTAAGGTCAGGACAGCGTGAGCTTTCCAGCTCCCTGGACCCAGCAGGTTTGTGGCTGTCTGTGCTGGAGGCTGTATCCTGACTGGTGCTAGTAAATGCAGCACCCATACATCTGCCAACCCCTTTTCTACTCACTAATGCATTTTGGCCTCCATCACATCCTTCAGCTGCTAAAAAACTCAGTGTATTATCTCCATAAAGTCAGTGGTGGGAGCCCTGTGGCCAACATCTGATGTCAGGGACCTGCTGAATTATATGAGCTGTACAAAGGAAGGTAAGCAAATGTCCTGACAAGTGTGCAACACGCTGGGCAAGGAGAGGCATTGTGGAGGAGTGAGCGGATCATTACCTGCCTTACAGCATAAGGAACACAGACTTTATATCTTGACCGGGGTCACAGGGAGCTATGGCAAAGCCAGGAACATAAATGCATCTCTTAAATCTCAGTATTGTTCCTTTTCAGAAAATCTTTTTAGTTTATGACATTTAATAAAATAGGTTCTTTTATCACAATGTTTTTGGAGGTCAACTGCCTCTTCTGATCTTATTTCTCCATGTTTCTAATTAAGTTACTGTGAATCCCATCAGATTTCAAAGGGAGGGATCAAGAACCATTGCTTTCATGATCTAGTTAATACCTGTAAATATCAGCTGTCGCCCAATTCCCACTATGAAGTAATAGGTGGAAAGAGGACGACACCATAAAACACTTTTTACTTAAAGGCAAGAAGCAATAAATGATCTCTATGTCCTTTGAAACCTGAGTGGCTTTTCCTAGGGCTATAACTTTCTTTTTAGGACCCAGAAGATGTACTCATTTTATCAGTTCATAATCTTTTTTTTTTTTAATGCTAGGGTTTGTGGGGTTTTTTGGGGTTTTTGGTCCTTGGACATCTTCATGCTTGCAGAGCAGGTCTGCCCGCTAAACAAGAAAACCCTGCATGGTGAAAAGGCCCTGAAAGTCTTTCCTGTGTCACCTCCAGGCCAGGAGGTCAACGTTTACATGACGTGGGGCACGATGCTGGCTCTGGGCACACTGGAGCTGTGTCCAGCTCTATGAAATGCCCTTACCGGCCCAGCACTGCGGAACAGCACTGCCCTGAACAGTCTTTTGAGCAAACTGATCTAAAGTTTTTTGATATAAGGGATGGCTTTCAGCAGAAAGTAACTGAACTAACTTTTTTTTGAGACAGGAGGAGAAGACATTTAAGTAAAATGACTGAGTTTAGTTTCTCAAGAACTAGGGAAATACCTGAAAATATGTTCACATGCCAACACTTGCAGATTATCAACTCCCCTGGAATAACCCAACGGGTAAAATTAAAAAATTGGGTAACCCGTTTCAGAATGTAACTATTTACATCATCCAAAAATTAGACCTACTGATTTTTTCAGATGATTTAGTAATGATAAATTATCTCTGTTACATGTCACCCTAATTAATTTCCCCTAATGGTTTACTCATCATTTGTGAGCTATTTCTGAAAGGAACCTGCACTTCTGCATCTTATCTCTTGATTTATTGCATGGTTCAATCTCAAGGGAAAAAAAAACACATGTGACCTGGTCTGTTCAGTGCAGAGAGAGAAAATGGAAATGGATGTATGGAAAAGGGAAAGTGCTGCTGCAGCTCATATAAACTTAAATGTAAACTGATTAATACATAGGACCTGAGAGCCATCCCAGCATGGCAGATGAATAGTGTGCATTTCACCGATCTATGTCATGCATCAATCTTGAGACACTGGATAGTATTAAAATCGCTGTACTCTTAATGCAGAAGTAAAGAAATCAAAAAGGGACCAAATACCTGCTAAAATGCATTTTGGAAATCCAATTCAATGAAAATCACTTTGCGCTCTTGTTGATATGAAATGGTTATATTGGCAGGAAAGGAAGAATAACATCAGATGTTCCTTCTTCTCTCACCTGGACACACTGAAAGCCGTCTGCTGCCCTAGACTGGTCTTGTTTGTCTGGTACAAATTGCAGCAAAACAGCTAGTTACGGGAATTAGGCTTGACATACGTAGGACTACAAAAAGCTTAAGCATATTCTTATTTAGTCTTGCACATAAGGAAGACTATCTGAATTTATTTTATGTGGTACTTTATCTTCCTTTTACAGACAAACTCTTATTTATCCCTGTTTATTAACTTGAGGAACTTTGTGGAAACAATTGAGAAATGGTGGGGATAAACCTGGAAAGGAGCATTTCTATAGGAGCCTTGAAGGCAAGTGATCTGACAGCTAGACAGATGCTGCCTGAAGGCTGTACCTGTATTCAAAATGTGTTGTTGGGACAATTGCTTTGTGTCTATATGGACTGAAATAAAAATAAAAAGCCAGACCCATGGAACAACATTAGTTGATAAGGTCCAATCAGCTTGTTTTATGTAAGTAATACCTTAAAACTGTTAAAAGTATTGAGAGATCACCGGATGAAAGAGCACTAGCCTGACTACGACAGTTGTGGTCTGCCTCCTGGCTGTTAGTGACTCTGCATAGCCAGGTCAGGAGGGGACTGTTGCTATGGGGGAAAATCCAGTTTCACATTTCCTGAAGCTTCCTCAAGGTTGACTCCAGTTTGACTGGAAATGTGGGAAGCGCTGTGAGCACCTGACTTGAGTTTTCACTTCTGGACCTCGTCAACTGCATTAGGCATTAGGTCATTGCCATAGAAAGATGCCGATGCTGAAAATGAAAGACAAACTAAATGAGAGTAGCCAGCCTGTGAAAATCTGGCGCACCCCACACCTTCATCACTGTAAGAACAATATTACACAAGGGAAGGGAGACTGTTTTTGAAGCAGCCAGAATTGTGTGGTTATACACCCATGTACCAGGCAAATTACCCAAAGCTGACAATCATGGCCTCAATATTGACCACTGCCATAGAGCAGGTAGCAGACTAAGTGTTAATAGTTTGGCTTAACATGGTGATTCTTCTCCACACTCTTATTAAATGCAAGTTTTCAATGTGGTGTGGCAGCAAAACCATTACGATCACTCCAGCATAACTTGGAGCAGGACAGGAACCCTCCCCTTCAATGCAGCTCTGATTTCATGGCACGAAGCATCTGGTTTCCATTGCTGCACAACAAATTACCTGAGAGACGTTAACTGACTGAAGGAGCAATAGAGAACAAGAATCAAGAGAAAAGCAACAGAAATCAAGATCATGTTGCTGGATGAAAAGAAAAAGATTAGTATAGCTTAAGTTGCATAGTTCGAATGAAGTTCTCCTACAGGGAGGGGATAATGGGCTGTGGGTGTCACGGGAGCGTCACCATGAGGATTATTTTGTTGGTGCCTTATGGTAAGGCTAGGAGCAATGAGATTAAATGAAGGAAGTATTTAATAAAATACTGGGAAGAAAATCCTTGTAGCAACAAGAATTAACATACTGGTCATCTAGTTTCTGTTACATTGAACAGTTTGAATGCCATTTGAGTTTGGGTCCATGTAACATGACTAACTTGTGAGTATTTTTGTTTCGATTGCAACACAGTTGTATTATTCTAGGGCAGGAGGCATTGCTCCATACCGGATAGAGCTGCATACTCCATAACTGTGAACAGGAGAGTTTCATCTCCTGGAACTTTATCAAGAATCAAATCAAATTAGTTTGTGAGCCACTGATGTGATACAAGATTACTCAAAAAGCCATTGTCTCTGCAAACTCCCATTGCCTTTCCTGACAGCTCTTCAACTCTTCAGTTTTTATTTATAATCCACATGAAGGAGCAGGGAAAGTGAGGATCTTGCTTGGAAATGCTAGTGGAAATGGAAGTGCTTTGTTTAAGGTATATTATCTTTTATTTTAATCTGGTAACTTGCTATGAATAGCATCATTCACTATATAATCAGCACTTTTATTCATTAAATAAAATTAAAACACCTTGAGATTAGCTTTTACCTTCTAAATCTAATAACATGGGCAAACACAGAAATTATGGGAAACCAAAGATCTTTGGGAAATCACCTGCTAATCATGTCACTGTTCCCTGCAGGTCAGAGTTGTCAGTTCTGGGGACAAAAACAAGCTTTCAATCTCCATTAGGATGACTCAGTGAGAGGATGGCTTTGCTGGGAAGGGGCCTCTGCAGACAGCAGCACAGGGGGAGGCGAAGGCTCTCCAGACGGAGGTTTTGGAAAGGAACGTGCTTTGCTTGGTGGCTGGACTCTCACGTCAGGTTACAGCTGGATGTTCAAAGTCAAGGATGATAGAAGAGCGGAAGTAAAAGTTCAACAGCTGCCAAGCATCACGGGTGAATGAATCCACCCACAAAAGTGATTTAAGCACCCAAGTGTTAAAAGATGGTGGAGCTAAAGATGTCAACTGGACTTTAGAAGAATATTGGAGTTAGGCTTCACAATTACAAATTCAGGAGAATAAGTTTAAAAGTCTATCAAAGTGATTATACCTCCTTATGTGTGCCTATACCTAGTTTTTTTACAGTTCTAACTCTAGTTGTAGCAACCAGTGTAGTAAAGCTGTGCTGTAACTTTTGATAAACTAGTTATATGCTCACATTTCTGCTGTGGGAGCTCTGAAGCCTCCCCAGTGTTAGCAGTGATGATATGTTATTTCCAAATAGTGAAAGGGCTGGTTACTCCTCTTTTTAAAATTATTAATGACATTTGAAAAAAAAAAATTTTGAACCTCTTACCACCTCTATTCACAATGTTCATTCTGCCTTATCTTCTATTATGATATCATAATTTATTTAGAGTGATATTTCAAAAACTTGAATAGGGTATTTTTCGAAGGACATTCTGCCCCTCTCATCATCCAGACTTTTCCTGCCCTGCCTTCCCCTGACTTTCTGCTACAGGCTTAGAGAAGCAAAACTGAAGTTCCCACCATTCCCTTAGCAATGGTGTTATCAGAAAAGGCAGATGATGTGCTGCTTTGCACAAGAAATTGGTGGTAAGAACAGATTAATGCTTACTCAGCAGATACTGAATCTGATTCAGATTTCAGACCAATTTTACAATTACGTTACTCTAGTAGAGATTGATGGAGCTGCTTCTGATTTACCCTGAGGTCCATCCCTTTAGTAGAAATGAACTGACTAACAGAAATATGGTCAGATTAAAAAACAGACAATGTGATTTATCAGCTACTTCTTTCATAGACACTGTTTTTGAAATTTCTCATTTGATGTTCCATTTGTCTAGAATTTCATTTGTGGCCCTCTTCTTGAGTGGTCTCTGTATTGACCTAAGGATTTTGCTCCTTGGTACATTAATCAGACTACATTTCCCACAGCCTATTTTAGTAGCATTCCTTTCATCTGAGCAACTTCTCTTGCTTTGCAAAGAAAGGCTTCATTCTACAAAGTTTTCAGGAAAAGCATTAATAGATGTTGCAACTTTCAGTGCTTATTCTTTATGTCCAATTTTGTTATACAAGTCTTTTCATTACAACCTAATGAATGACCTAGTGATAACGGAAGAATCCCCAAGGAAATTTAGAAACAGCTTGACAGATATTTTGGGAAGCTTACATGATACTGAGCACATCATCTTCAGAACTAGTTTAATGCCAGTGTATGGACATGATGCAGTGCCTACTAGCTGAATTGCCATTGTATTTTTGAGTGGGATAGTGATGGAAGATGACTGTGTTTTTTGTTCTCAGCACCTATGAAAAGATTGACAGGAACTTAAGGAAATGAAGTTGAAAGGGTGAAGAAGATGCTGTTTTGGCTTATTGCCAGGATGAGAGAGAATATGGTACCAGAATGTGTCATGATGGAAAAGAAGCTCCTAGCTTAAATGTAAAGAATTATTGAAAAGAGAACTGGTGCTTGGCTCTAAAATTAAAAATAGTGTTGATAAAATGACCAACAACATTCCGAAACTTGTAATTGAAAAAGTGGGATAAATTTTTCAAAGAGAAATTTCTCCCATTTTGCCTGTCGCTAAGTAGCACTGCTAAGAGCCCAAAAGAGCCACACAGTTTTGGTGAGAAAAAGCATTGTCAATCAGCCTGGCTTTCTGGTCTTTGTCTGTAAGTCAATGAAACATTTCCTATAGTAAATTCACATGTTGTGTTTGAGCTAAGGTATCTCCTTAGAGAAATTATTCACTTCTATTAAGTAAAGATATTAAAAATAAAATGTTCTTGACCAAGCTATAGGACTTAGATGCTTTAAACACCCTTCTAGTTCTCTTCTGACAAAATTTTCACACCTCCTAGAAGCATTTCTTTATAATTTTAATTTTTATTTGGCAACATTCTCCCTCTGATTTCAATGCAATTACACACTTTAATAGATTAAACATGTGAACATATTTTTTGCACAGAGTATGAGCTTTTGTCCCTGTCTCACAAAGAGATTTTTGGACTTGATGTTTATTCTTTACTACAGTATAAACCAGAGACAAATTTCCTGAAAGCAGGAGAGTTAAATCGGTATGAAATTGGTACAAGCTAAAGTACGTCCAGTATATTCAGAGGACAGACAAACTGAAGAAGTGACCTTTCAGGGGTACATGTTCATTTATTTCCATATGGAGATAAATCTTGATCTCATAATAATCAAGGAATGCCCAGACAGTGCTATGACTTTTTTCCGTTCTCCTGCTATATCAAAGGTTCGGATATGAAGTAAAAAGCCCTACCCTGTCTAACAACCCCAAATAACTTTTTGACACGGACTTTGCCAAGCACCTTCAGTCCCTGCTGTGATTGAGAAGGACATTTCTTTGCTGCTGGCCTTGTTATGTAGCAAGCTGTGTCAAGCGCTGGACATATTCTCCCTGCAAATGAGCACAAGTCTTTCACTCTAATACTCTTCCCTGTTTCTCAGTGACCTTTAAATTTTATTTCTAGATTTTATTTAATTTTTTTCCTCATACGTTTCCTGCACAAGAACTACTCCTCTAAAGCTGGGGGGCTTTTCTCGATCATGTTGTTAACATTTGGCTCTTTCTCCTGAGGTTTATTTCCTTCCTTGAGATGAGATTCAGGAAGATGCTGCTTATTTCTTCCAAATTCTGCCTTCCTGAGCAAATCAAGGGCATTTAAGCATGCAAATCACGAAGAAGAAGAGATGTGGGTGTTATGAGCTACAAACTGGAGCCCAAGGACCAGGGCAGTTTGGGCAACAGGGTCCTCTGTGGAGGTTAGAGTGTGCAGAGAGGAGCACGTTGGAAAGGTTTGGTCAGGTGACAACAAAGATGTGGAGACAGACTCAAGCAGAAGAAGTAATATATCAGTGTGCTTTATTTCACTGACGAAATGAAAATCCGGAGAGACCACACACCCCCGAAGCTCACACTGATACTAAGGAGGGAGAAATGCAAGGACACTTTTGATCCCTCTCTGGACTGACGCATCTCATGGGACTTCAGTGACTGAGGATGTGGACGGGGGTGCACTGGGGGTGTCAGTGGCTATACTGTAGAACCCCAACAACTTCAGGCTTCTTTTATCATCCACTGTCTGATAATATAGAGGACTAAAATACTCCAGAAAAGTCATACTCCAGAAATTCCTGCTTTTCTCCCGAGTGAGGATTGTTTCTGCAGCTGGTTCAGATGCAGATGTCTGTACTGCAGACAGCTACTGGTGAGTATAATGAATCTTATCTTGATTATAGAAATCATAACAACTTTCCTGAGCACAAGTGGTTTCTGATTTCCTTGGTGCTAATGGTGGCCATCTATAGACCATTATGTGCTAGGTGCTGTACAGTTCTGTGAAACAGAAAAAAAATGGACTCTTCTCTGTTTATCTTCTTCTCCACTGACATACTACCTGCAAATACTCTTAATTGTAGATTTCATAGCAGTTGTTTTAGGGAAGTTTGTGTTTCTAACCCCTGAAACCATAGAATCATAGAATGGTTTGGGTTGGAAGGGACCTTTCAAGATCATCTAGTTCCAACCGCTCCTGCCATGGGCAGGGACACCTTCCACTAGACCAGGCTGCTCAAAGCCCCATCCGACCTGGCCTTGAGCACTTCCAGTGATGGGGCATCCACAACTTCTTTTGCCAACCTGTTTCAGTGTCTCACAACCTTCACTGTAAAAATTTTCTTCCTTATATCCTATCTAAATCTACCTTCTTTCAATTTAAAACTGTTGCCCCTTGTCCTGTCACTACAGACCTTGGTAAAAAGTCTCCCTTTATATACTGAGAGGCTGCAATAAGGTCTCCCTGGAGCATTCTCTTCTCCAGGCTGAACAACGCCAACTCTCTGAGCCTTTCTTCATAGGAGAGGTGCTCCAGCCCTCTGACCGTTTTCACGTCCCTCCTCTGGACCTGCTCTAACAAACAGGTCCATGTCCTTCTTGTACTGTAAAAACAATAATTTGTTTTTAAAAAAATTGGTCATGTATTTTGCTATGTTTGATTTTCTTTTTTATTAGCCACAGCATTCCCCAGTGGCTGAAAACTGCTAATTTGCAACCAGAAATAAGATTCAGGAAAAAGATATGTCTAATTTTGGAGAGCACTTCCAAAGGCCCACTACACGACTCTAAGAGTACAAAGGATTTTAAAGCTCAGGGACATAGCAGGACCCAGAGGAATTAATAACCTTAGAGTAAGCACAAATAAAGCCCTCTGTGTTGTAAATGTTGTGGGTTTGGGGGTTCTTTTTACTTAAGAACTTTAAAAGACATCTTAAAAGTTGCCACCGGTAACCTGTTGGCCTCCTCCTCCTCTTAACAATGTTCACAACATTAATCGAGCCATTTAAGTTCTCACTTTGTGTGAGGCAGCTGGGCTCACACTGCTCTGGGTCTGCAGGTCTTTCATGACCCAGGTGTGAAGAACGTTTTCCAAAAATAAAGCAAAACCCAGCACCAATCAGCACTCCAAAATGTGTCTTGGCAGAATTACATCAGGGAGAAGCAGGAAATAGTTTCCCAGACACACCATGGTCAAAAAAAGCCCTACAACTGCAGAGACGATTTCCCCAAACCAGAGCAGCCCTTGGGAATTTAACTTTAAGCCATTCCCTTCTTTTTTGGAGCTTTTTCAGGGTGGTGGATTTGAGCCCTATTCCAAAAGTATCAGAAACAACCTCTACCCCATGCTCCAAGTGATTATAAAATACTCATAGCATAAATGATGAGCCAGAAAATCAGCTCACATTGGCATTTTCACATCCCAGCCTACAAGTGCCAGGAGGATTCCTGGGTTCATAAACGTTAGGTCTGGGAGGGACCACCAGGATGGGCAGCTCTGATCAGCAGCCGGTGGAGAAATTGCTGCAGTGACTGCTATGGACTGCTCCGCTCTGCGTCTGGGACCGAGCGCAGCTGTGGAGAGTTTTCTGGGCTTGGTTTGGAGGCTATGAAGATTTGGTTACATCCCTTCTTGAACTATTCCAAAATCCTCATTCAAAAAAAACAGAAAAGAAAAAGGAGAAAAAAACAGAATAGAATAACTAGTACCTTTTCTACCAGTGCAGCTCTGTTGGCTTTTAGTCATTGGATTCAGAGTCCTGAATTAAAGAGCTGCTCAGGAAGAGGAATGTTTTTGCCCTTTTATGGATCCTTTATACACCGCGCTCAAGCTAACTCCTAACTTTCTTTTTTTTTAAGCAAGTGAATGCATTTAGTGTCTCTGTGTAAAGAACCCTCTGACAGCAGCTATGTGCAGACATTTCAATTTATCAATCTCCTTTCAGAGTGCAGATGCCAAAACTGGACCCGCTATTACAGCAATGGCATATACAGCGTGAATATTGTTTCCTGCATTCCTGTTCCCCTAGTCATGCACATGAAGACCATGCTACTCCTCCTTCTTTCTCCCCTCTTTGCACAGCATATTTGGTTTTATACAAGCAGTGTTCCCTATGGCCACGAAAGACAGCACTTGGGGTGAGAAGGAGGGACTATCGTGCAGGTATCGACTTTCCCTTCAGCTATCTGGTCTCTGCATTTCACTGCTTTAAAACATTGTTTATTAATGGACAGCTTTTCCAGGAAATCCAGATCACTTTCCTTTAGTGGTGTCTTCTCATCACTGTCTCACGTTGAGAAGGCAGTTGTAGTTCTCTGAAATGGGATGGTTTCCTCTATCCAACCAGATCTTCTTCATAGGAAGGGAAAAAGCCAGTGTGGTTACCTAGGAGCTTTAATCTTAAAATATGGCCATTAGGATTTGCAGTACTACTAGAAACATATTTGAGTGATTATGTTTGTGGTTTTTGTTTTTTTTATTTTTTTAAATAATGATTCTTCCTGCATCTTTTACAGGCACCTCCTGCACAGCTTTCAGGGAAAGCACAGGTCTGGCTTCCACATCTTTCAAAATATTCATTATTTTTGCCCTTTTCAGCATCACCTCATAAAAAAAAAATATAGGAATTAAAACTGGGAAAGTGATGGTTTAATTTCTCAAAAGCGAAATAATCACTCAAGCTTATGGAAATTGGGTTGTCCAAAAGGAAATGGGGAATATAAAATGTGAATGTCAGGTGATCCGAAGGAGGTCACGGTGCCAGCAGGTTCGGCGTAGTCCTGGGAGATTTCCACCCACAGCACAGTGCCTGCCGAGCCTAAACAAAGCACTGGTGATGGGTATCACATCTCCATCATGACGTGCTGCTGAACCATGTACCTCAAAAATACGACTACAAAAACCATGGCAAAGAAAAGCCGTCTCACCTCCAGAAGGATCCCCAGGGTGTCTTGTGTGTCCCCCTTGGATATCAAGTGGCTTTTGCACTGCAGGGGCAGATCCCCCACAGGTGAAAATCAGTGTGGGTCTGGTGGGGTCAGTGCAGCTCAATGGTTTGTACCCGTGGTGTATGTGGCCGTTTGCAAAAGACGTTCACAGCCTTATCTTGTTTTGCCCGTTGATGAATTGAATTGACTTAATTATTCATGAAACAAAAGCCATCGGTAATGGGTGAGATTTATGCACCATACATTTTGCTGCCTAATGATAATAATGGCTTAAAAAATTAAAATTGACTTAGCCTGTGAAGGACGTTGTGTTGTCACTGGGATGCTTTTCCTTGCAAAATTCCCACTTTGATGCTGAATGTGAAATCTCATATTAGATGGAAACATATGAGATGCTCACAGCAGCCTCTTTGGCATCCTTGTCAGGAGCGGAGGGCTGAACTCTGGATTCTCAGAGCTCAGGGCGGTTTGAAATGTGCAGCTCCTTTTCTTCACCAAGTTGTTCAATATTCAAAACAAAGTTTGACGAAAATGTGCCAAGAAATATTATGTCGAGGTGTTTTCAAGGGAAAAAGAAAGGGGAAAAAAATCCATATTGTGAAATAGCTGGTTACTAGAATGTAAAATACTGCATCATTAAGAGAAGAGCACAGTGTATCTCCCCTGCTTTCTTTTAGGTCCCAATTCATCAGACAATTCCTCTTGAGTAAAGCACGTGCCAAACTTTATGCATGTGCTTATGTGCCTGGCTGAATACAGATGGACTTAATCATGTGTTTGTACGCTTTGCTCAGCGGGTTTCTTAATTAGAGAAGTTGTTTAAAAAAAAGTCCTACGGTGATGGCTTTTCCATTCTTTCTTTAGGAACCAATGTCTTTAAAACCAGTGATATGCAATTGCATCTCAGCAGGTTACAAAATATTAATTAAAGCCACACTCATGCAAACAATCCCTCTTTACCAATGAGCCCAAGGGGAAAGAAATCCAGGCACCAGCAAACCACTTGTTTATCTGAGCACAAATTCTTTTGTAAAACATCTAACAACCAGTGGCGTGATCATGAAACAAATGCTATGATAAATTAACTGGCCTATTGCCTTTTTCCTATGGCACCTCTCAATGCTAGTTCAGTGCCTGACTTTCCTAGCTGAAGCAGCAGGAAAAAAAAGCTGCAACTAGCTAATCTCCATTCACTGGGGGAAAAACCATGATGAAAATCCCACCCTACATACACCGTGGCTCAGTCAGAAAACACCAAGAGAAACAACCTGATCCTGCAACCTCTTTGCATCTGGTTTTTCTACAGCTTTTAGAAGCTTGATGTGTACAACAAATTTTGGGCCTTGTGATGCTGCATGCTCAGAAACTCCCAATGCGTTAGCTGCAAAGGCAGCAGGTTCAAAGGGATTTGTGTGCTTGAGGCCATAAGGGCCTGGGTGAATATTTTGGTTTTACAAATGATTAAAGATGCCATTCAGCCAAGTGCCCGATGCTAAGCAAAGACATGAGTTCATCATCACACATAAGCATATGATATACTTCTTATAGCATTTTTTTAAAAGCAGGTTTACATTTATAAGTGCTTCACAGCTTGTTTTCTTTTTATGAACAGGGCTTTCTGTGCATGTACATACGCATGCATATATTTTGGTAGCACCCAGACTCAAGCTATGCATGTATTGAAAGTAATGGCTTTACTGACCCAAGCCTATGCTTAAATTAAGATAATTTCTTTAAAATTACTCTCTAAATTAAACCTAAAGACTATCATCTTTCTTTGCTCTTGTTACCACTGACAACCCTTCAGCTCCCTCTCCAAAGAGAAGAGAAAAGCTAGGTACCACTGAGGGACCACTGAAGCTCAAATTCAGACCACTTTCCCAGATAGATGGCAAACAGCAGGATATTTGCTACCAAACAGTGAATGAAAATTACTTCTAAAATCTGAATATGGGGGGAAGAATAATAGAATTTTATTAAACATATATTTTTAGAACAGCAGCAGCTTAGATTTGATTCAGTTACTGAAAAAATTCCTACCAGCTTTGCTGAGCCTGTATAGATACATAGGCAGGGCCCCTGTTATAGCAGCCAGGAGGTAAAGAAAGGATGATAGCATCCATTTTAATAATCTATTGAGGTTTTTCAGATGAAATCTTGGAGACAAGAAATGACTGATCTCATGCACATATGTTGGACAATGTTTGCTATGCAGAGAGGGAGAAAAGAGGAGAAAAGAGGAGAAAGGAGAGAAGGGGAGAGAAGGGGAGGGAAGAGGGGAGGAGAAGCATAAATAGGGTCTTGACTACCTTGTGGACAAGGTTGAAGTAAGCACCATTGCTCCTGCCAAGCATCAGAGTAGTGCAGACTGAGTTTCCAGTCACATCAAGGCATGCTTTGGGGCCACAGCAGCTCTGAATGCAGCATCTGCATTCCTCCATGGAGATGGTGAGGCTGCAGCCCTGCCCTTGGCAAGGAGATGGAGCATTTTGAGAGCCCCCTGCATGAGGAGCAAGGACAGCTGGAGCAAAAAGGATCATTAAGGTCTCAACCTAGAAGATAGGAATTCTTTTGCCAATTAAATACAGGGACAGCATTGTTTAATTTCCTTGCAATCATGAATTAACACTGCTAACCCACGTACACCTGTTCTGTATTGACCATACTGAGCTTCGGTCGCCAAAACGTCTGAATTTCTTGACTGCTCGGTACCCTTGTCTCTTGCCCATTGCATGGTGTGAACTCTGGGATGCTGGAGGATTCACAGTCAGCAAAAGTGAATACATAGTAAACTACTGCAAAACACAATCTTTTTTAGGGAATTTTGATATACGTTTGGATTTCTTGAGTGATCTGTGGAATTCAATGGTGCGAGTATAAGAAAGCGAGAAGAGCATGTTGGAGGTTGGTAAAAACAAATAGACAAAAGGCACACAGAATAACATCTGCATTTATCCTTGCTAGGCGAGTCAAAACATTTTTAGTTTTATCCAAAGAAGTGGTTTTGAGGTTATCAAAACATTTCACTATTATTGACACATTTTAGCTTTATCAAAATGAGGGAGCTGAAATGATTCATTTCAACTCCTCTCTTTAGAAAATGGTGTCAGAACTGACATGTTCCCACAAAACATTTTGATCTTTACCGAACAATACAGTTTAGCTACAAAAGCTCTCAGGGGAAAACAGTTTGTCCAGCTTTCCCTGAAATGCCAACTTCTGCGTTTTCCCCCTCCGCACCCACCTCCTGGGGCGTTTCTGCCAAACCACTGCAAGGGTTAAGGATCTGGAAGCAGAGGGATGTTGGCTGGATGTCCCCTACGTACCGCAGAGCTCTGCCCAGGTGTACTCCATCTCCTTCTGCCTCCAAAACAGTACAGCTGCATGAAAGCAGTGGGTTGCTTGTGTTAATACCATAGTTGTCTTCTCGTCCAGGCTAACCAACATGGTGATAACACACCAGTGTTGCTCTTGGCACCAACCCTCTGTGGCACCAGCAAGAGCTGCGAGAGTGTGGATCAACATAGTCTCTGGCCTCGAGTCTTCAGCATGGCTCTTCAGGCTCCGTCCCACTGGGTTTCAGTGCTGGAGGCGATGTGGATAATCCCAGTGATGATATGGACAATCCCAAATGATACTCGTTTCCCAGAGAGGCATGGCCATCCTGATGGCTGGTTTAGATATGGCAACTGATTTAATGCCCCTGATCACCAGATTTTGCTCACACCTTGATGGTTTCTTGTGGTAATAGATGGACTTGCAGTGGTGTTTTTTTTCCTAAGGGAGCCTCCAGCTAAGCAGGGTGAGGGGCCACGGGATAGCACAGGGTCCCTGTGCAGGCACTCACATCTGTGTTCCTGTCGCAGAAGTGTTAGGACTGCCCATGGGGATGTGCAGGTGTTTGCACCGCTCTGGGTGTGCAATCACACCCCAGACAGCCCTGAGGTGCCGCAACTGCTGCTCTTCTCATTGCAGAAACTCCCAGATTTCTCCCCACAGGAAGCTCTTCAACAGGTGAGCAACATTTTGAGGAGCAAAGTGAATTTCCTCCTCAAGGGGGAACTGGTAAGCTGTTTCAGAAAGCAAACCCCAAGGTGGGATCAGCTATGTTCATATCTGTCCGGGAGACTGTTGGAGGCATGTTTCCCTCAAAAAAGTAGTGCTAAGAGATGCTGGAAGTTAAAAAAACCAAACAGGCTGCAACACATCATGCTCCTGTTAGGGATGTTCACTGCTTTTCTCCATGCTCCCCCTGCTACCACAGCTTGAGAAGGATCCTCTCCTCCTGGATTTGAGCAGCACCCACTTAACTCTTGTGCCACAGCAACACAAGTATAGAAGATGAGCAAAAGATGAGTGGGGTCCTGAAACGCAACCTGTTTGTCACATTCCCATTCCTACTCATTATTTTTGCTGACTTCCTTGGCATCTGGTGTCAGCAAGGTGCAATTATTTCCATTTTACATGAGTGGTACCAGTGGGGACAGGGGAAGGGATATGTAGCAGCAAATAATAAGGCTTCTCCTTTGTTCCCCAAAATAACAAAGGTCTATCATGATCCAGTCAAAAACCCTGTGCAATTTCTCTGATATCAGACAGAGAAACCCATCATCTGAGGAATCTCTTTGCAAGCCTGACCTGAATTCCACGTGAAAGCGCTGGATGTGCTTTCTTTTGAAGCTGTTCCTGTAAAACAAGGAAAGAAACAAATTCATTCACCAATTTGCCTTCTCTTTAAGGGGGTAGGAATTAAAAAGGTGTTTCCAGACATTGAGAATGTCCATCCTATGTGAGCAAGAAACAACTGCACATCCCTTAGGACCGAAAAAACTCCCACCAAAAAGCTCCCTTCTCTTTTGTGTCACTTAGGCTATCCTAAGTGACACATCAGCATTATCAGGCATATGCAGCTCTTTAAAAACTTCTGCAGAACTGTGGTGGAAGTTAAGAATATTTTATTGCTATTTTTTGGCCAGCTGTTTTCCAGCCTCTGCCTGACCCTGAATTCATAAGAAGATTATCTTTGGAGCCTAGGACGTGTTAGGGAAGAGGAGCCTATTGATATTATGTTCAATTTTATATCCTTGAAATGAGGTTGAAACTAAAACTATCCTAGATGCTTTGTTTTAAAACAGTCTACGTATGTCCTGAAGTCAAAGGTAATGTTGCTGGTGAGAGGTGCAGGGAAATTATCACCACTGGTGTTTTGTCAGGGAAGGAATGGGGAGAAAACAGGGTTTTATGGCTGTGAGGAGTTCAGTGTTACAAAACCTTTCCTGCTCTTCAGTGAGACAACCAGTGGAGATGTTAAAGCCTTCTTGCAGGGTGTGGGCCTCGCACCAGAGCAGGCAGCAGCTTGGCCTCCCTATGACAAGAGCAAGTCAAGTCCAAGTTTTCAGTATGAATCAGGTCGAGTAGCAACTTGAAAATCCGTTTCCCATCTATCGGTGAATGCATCAGCTGCCAGGCTAATGCCTGTCCTCGCTTCACACCTGGAACTTGTCAAAACTTATACGTTCCTGGAAAAGCCTCTGTTTTGGCAGATACTATCCACTGAAAAAGGTGCTTTTGAAAACTCCCGTTGAGCCCTATTTATAATCCAAACCTGCTTGCGTGAGGGTTGAGCTCCACTGATAATGCACGGATTAAAATGAAAAATCACCAGGTTAGCATTTAGGGCTGTAATTTTTTTATCTCTCACAAAGTGCTGCTTCTCCAGTTCCGCAGCTCATTTTTGTCAGGTTCAAAGAGGAAGAGAGCTTTATCATTTAGAAAAGGCCAGAAAAATCTTGGCCTCTTTTTTCTTTGAATGTTAATAACCATATACTTTCTCCTCTACCAATTACAACAAAACTGATGTCAATTAGTGCATGTCCATTGACTAAAATCTGTCTCATTATTTGCTGTTTTCAACAAAAAGCATAAGGACGTGCCAAAAAACTCAGCAGCCGCCTGGCTTTTGCAGCAGCCTGTGTTGCAGAGCGAGTTAGCTCCCAGCACCCTGTGAGACGAGACTTGTGTCAGGAATTACGAGTTACATTCTCCCCCTTTGGAAGAGCAAGAAGAGGGCATGGCCAGTGCATCATTCCTGGCATTATGTGCCTAGAAAACGAACTGGCTTCCGAGACCCTACGTGCAGGACCTGGGGAGACCCAGGTCTGCCCTGCACCTGAGGTTCTGCCTTGGCCAAGGAGCAGAGCAACTGGTGGGGAGCAGCAAGACATGTGAGTCACTGATCAGAGCTGTCCTCATCCACCTGAAATGGTGATCTGGAGAGGAAGATGAGCATGAGGGAGGAGGAGGAGGGAGAGAATAGCTCTGCATGTCCTTCAGGTTGGAATATGTTAATTTGAGCTCATTATTTCACCAATAAAACTCATGTTAGAGTGAGAAGTTGACTTTGCTAAAGGGCTTGAGACTTGAACCAAGAACTCAGGGGCTCCCCACTGTGAACAATCAAACCCAAACACAAATACTTCTTCACTGTAAATTTTTAACAAGAAACATCATTTACACGCTTGTGCTGCTAATGACAAGAACTTCTGGGGAGGTTTTTTCAGTGACTTCAAACTAACCAGTACCTGGGCCAAAGAAGATGACATTCACAATCAGAGTCTGCCTGGTATTTCAATGATTGTCTTGATTCCTTTTTTTTTTTTTTTTTTTTTTCCCCCAGAAAAATGCCCTGCAGAGATCAGCATGTAGTTTTATGGCCAGGTATAAGCAATCTATCAGGGAAAATTGCCAAGTTCAGAATTAGAAAGTTTTCTGTGGCTACCTATTTCCACAGGGCTGTGAAAGGGCATGCTGAGATTGTGCTTCAATAGGAAGGAAACCAATACTGCCAGGCTAAACTCACTCTTCCACAAAAAAGTACAATAAAGTCCAACAGTGACTTTCCTCTACTTGTTTCTATAGTAATACCCAATCCCTTTCCTACAACAAACCCAGTCCCCTGTTCTGAAATTAAAGATGACTTGCAGCTGCTGGGACAGCACAGTCAGAGCTAGATGTTTATTTGAGTCATCAAATGGGAGTGGGATTCCTTGGAAAGACTCACCTGGCCTATGAGTTACCTTGAAGATGAGGTCTAAACCTCTTCATGCCAAATGCATGGACAGTGTTGTGCAGAAAAACTCATTTCATGGAGGTCCTCAGAGTTCATGCTGGTGGGAGGTTAATGGACTGCATGAATACAGCAATGAAGGAATCTGGGGAGCTGACGTTTAACCATTTCTCCCATCCCTGCCTTGGGTATATGACCCAGATCTGGGGACACTCATGTTCTTTTTTACCACTAAAGGAAATGTACACATTTTAAAGCACATATTTGGGCAGACAATATTTGCAGGACCCAAGGTATTTTGCAAAACAAGGTCCCAATCACCGCCATAGTATCATGTTTCCTCTTTTCAAACTAATTTCACAAAAAGAATTATGAAAGTCTTTTACTGCTGGGGGAACTGGGAGTTAGAGAGACTCAGTGACCATAGAGTCCAGGGAAATGATAGAGTTACATCTCACGTGCAACCTCTATAAAGTACAGCTTGGAAAGACTTGACTCATTCTTGTATTGACCAGGAACTGCAAGATTACCTTTCTGTTGTGGGCAAAGCCAGAAGGTCTGAACAGTAAATGATGCTGAACTCCCCTGGCACAAATGGATGAGCAGGTACCCTGTGGGGACTTCTGCCATGCTTTAGCATTTGTCTTCATGAAGACATATACCTTGCAACCTGCTCTCCGATGTTTATTTGTCCTAACACCTTGTAGATGCTTCAGGCCACAACAGTGAGTCCTTTAATGAAAAATGTAGACAGGAAAAAAAGAGGAAGAAACACCAATTTGGTTTTCAGATGGAATTTTATGCAGTCCCTCTTTACTGTGAGCCCTTTGTGTGGGGCACTGTATGTGCATCTGCTTCTATATTTTTTCAGTAGGTTTTCAAAAGCATGGGTACTACTTTAAAATCAAGGCAGTCACAGGCGTGAGGTATCCTGAGCGTGGCAGATGAGAATCAGATGTGTTGCTTGTTTTATGTGCTGATTTGAGAGCTGATTTTTTTTTGGAAAGGGAGGGCAGGTTTGGAAATGGTTATTTCCTCTCCTTTAAGATTCCCTAAAGTGCAACAGAGCAGATGGGGCTGTGAGGTGCATTTTATACACAGATATAACTAACAGACAAAAAGCTCCTTATGTTCAAGATAACAGAAATGCAGTGAATATCCTTATTGCTTGCACACTAGAGCAAATTTTTTGCTGCCCCATGCATGCTGCATTCACATATTCCTTTCCTCCTTGGCCCTAAGGCTTTGCCGTGCTGGTGGCAGGTCCCCTCCCTGAGGAGCAAGGTCTCCCACGTCCCACCTCAGATGCTCTCAAACAGAAGTGGCAGTGAGCCTGATGATAGCCAAGAGATTAGTGCATGTGGGAGGTAAAAACCCTCGTGAAAAGCATGCTTGATATATTAAACACTATCCACTCCCTGTTTTGAATAACAATTTGATTATTCTTAGCTGCGTTCAGAAGAGAAGGATGTTTCTAATCCTTTTTAACCCTCTTTGGCTTTTGAATTAGTTTCCTAAGCTTTTAGGATAATGAAAAGGCATTACTGTCGCCTGGCACCATTTCTTTCCTACCACCTTGCAACCCCCCAGCCCTGGTGACCTGTGATGCTGCTGGGCATCCCCCATGATGCTGCAGACCTCAGGAACCTGCACGTTAGTAAGCGCTGCTTGCACAGGATGAAGAGGCAATCCTTCCCACATCCATCATGCACTTCAAGCTGTTATTTCCTTGAACTTTGTGACCCTTTGTGGCTTACAGTTAAATTCAATTTTTAAAAAAAAAACAACCAAACAAAAACCCAACACTGGAGTTTGGAAGATTCCCCCCGCCCAATTTTTTCTAGAATTTGGCATTCACAATTCTTTGGCCTTCGTGAGCTGCTCTCCTGTGTCTGTTTTGCTTAAGAAGGGTGGGAAAATATGTGTGTGCATGTGTATGTGCGTGTGTGTCTAACAGGGCAGGCTTCTCTGGGAGTTTTTAATGATGAAATAACCTGGTCTTTCTCTCTTGGCTGGGGACAACATCTGTGCTTGGCTTGACAGCAGTCAGAGCTTCCCAACCTACATGTGCGTCCCAGGACTGCTTTGTCAAAACACGGGGTTTCAAGCTGAGCTCTTAGTTATTTCTTTTTTGTTTGTAGGAAAGGTAAGTGGTTCATCACTGGGATCTGCCATTACGCTGTCTCCTTGTCCCTGAGACTGCCCAGTAGCATTGTGCTTTCCCTCTCCCCCAAGGAAAATTAAAAACCAGGTGAAACTGAACAGGCTGCGTGAGCTTTCTTCTAGCTGCCGTGGCCGAGTAAATAATTTACTTTGTCAGCAGGAGACACCGTTGTGCTCCCAATCAATAAGGCTGACATAGGCGAGCGTCCCTTCTTATTAAATGCTCCTCATCTGCTGAATTTGAGTCACATCTCTATTTTACAAACACATATCATATACACGGATACGTTAACAGTCAATACCTTTCCCCTGTTGTTTGTTAGGTAGATTAGGAGACACCAGGGAGTTTTAAATTTTATTCCCAGCCAGGCAGGGATTTTAATGTCATTACTCACACTGAGATCTTCTCTGCTCTACAAATAGGCCATTGATTTTAATGGGGCAACTTGTAGCGCAAGGCATTATTTAGTGTGATTAAGAGTATTATAATTTGATGACTTCTGTTCGTTACCATAATGGGATGTGCAGACAGTGACAGGATAACTGGTCGTTGGTTTCCCACTGAAATGAAGAAAGTGTGTGTAATATGGGAAGTGTAATCTGTTCTCCAGCTCTGGGAGGTATAATTGAAACGAAGGGAAAGATGATGAGGATGGCATTTGCCTGTATTGTATGGCTGTTTCTGACTGTGGGTCAGCATTTGCAATTTCCAGAGTTTTGGAAATTTCTGAACTTTTTCCATATTTCTCTCTCCTGTAGGAAGTTTCAAACAAAATGGACCAAGTTTGCTCATTCCCGGTTCAGCCATAATCCCCAGGGCTTTGGGGCTCTTGAGGTACAATATATCTCTCCCAGATCTAAATGACTAAAATGACCAGGTCCCCAGGGGTCCCTTGGTAGGAACCTGTCACTCAGCCATGCCCATCGGCCAGAGGCTGTGAGGAGCCCTATCACCCTGAAAGCCCCTTCCTACCCCAGGCACCATGGAGTGGAGGGGAATTGGTGTCCCCTGTCCTGGATGGAGACCAATCGCTTGCCCGGGGATGTCACACGTCACATGTTTGGGCTCTTCTTCAAGTCGCCCAAGCACAGGGGACTGGCAGAGGCACTCGGACCTCCTCCTTCGCTCCCACCACTGAGGTGCCTCCAGCACATTGGGGAACATCAGGAAACACATATTTTATTTTGGTAGGACAGAAATAATTTTTTGGTCAGGTTTGTTTCATCCACAGCATCATCATTCCCTGCACTGAGGAAAGGTGGCAGCATGGGCAAGCAGGGAAAGGTACAAATACCATTTTCAATGGCAGTTTTTGATGCAATTGCCCCATGCTTACAGGTCAAAACCCATGGAGAGGATTAGCATTGTGGCAGCAGGTGGCCTATTTCTTTAGAAGAAGCTTTTCTCCTAATAGGGAGAACGGGCAAATCTATATTTCGACATAAATCTGAGAGATTTACACAGTAGCTCGACAAGTTCAATTCATTTGTCTACGTCTTAATCAACTGTTCAAAATACAGGAAATGAGGGTAATATCTGTGGGCAACTTCATCTGTTTTTTTCTCAAAGTGAGTTTTATTTTAAAATGTTTTCCCCACTCCTCCTGCCTTTTATTGCCTTTGTACTGGCTAAGGTTTCTGATTTCAGGGAGAGCACCCACAGTGAATATTTTTACAGAAAGAGCTAGGATGAGTCATTTACTCCATCCATACAAATGATGGCGAAAAAATGGAACTTTCAGGGACTAATTACATAGCGATTTTTAAATCAAGGCTTCCAAATAATATATAATAACTCATGTGACTGCTAATATGACAAAAAAATCTGCTAGATAAAGAACAAAATAGGAGAACTGGGAATATTTAGGGTAGTTTAATGATGAATTAAGGAATTATTATTGTTCTTCCTGGGGATTTTAATTTGAAGCAAAGAACATTAGATGCCCCTGTTTCTTGCCTCATTTAACGCTACTAGGGGTAGTCTGCTCACTTGTTTTCTGAATGTGTTCCCTGCAGTACAACCTATCATGTTAATTGTATTCTCACATTTTTGTTACATTCCTTCCCCCTTCCCCCAGGACAAAAAATGTCTCCTTTGGAGAGACCAGATGCTCTCCCCTGAGATACGTTCTCCCCAGCAGAGCTCTCACTGCAGAATGACCCTCACCTGGCTGTTGGAGTCCCCCAGGGCAGCCTCCCCAAAGGAGGCACAAAGGGAAAAACTAATCACCAGCGCAAACTCTTCCCCCGACACCAAAATGTCAGCAGCCAGTGCCACCTATCTATGTCTGTATATATGTTATAACTTGGTTTATTGTCCCTAGTTAAAGCAAGGGAGGGTCAGCCTTGCACATGCACCCATCCTCTCCAGGCAGCAGGATTTGCAGCAGCTGCTGGGTTGGGCATTGCAGATGCCTGATTTCATCTCATCCCTGTTACCAGCCCAGTGTGTCTACCCTGGCGTCACACTGATGGGACGGCATTTTGGCACCTGCAGGATCGGCTCCTTGCATGCTGGCACACATCCTCCACCCAGTGCCCAGACAGCATCTGAAGGACTGTGAGACAATGGGGCCATTTCCATGCAGTCACTAATAAGCAGTAAAATCCGGTGGTGTCCTTCATGCCTCCCCAGGTTTGCTGTCAGATTTGGAAGGTGTTACTGATTTTACTGCTAGCCTATACATCAGCCTGTGCTCTCTCAAACACTTTTTGATGGGCTTGGCCTGAATTTCTAATCCATAATGAAGTCTGGAGCTGAGCTAATTAAACATGAGCTG
Source organism: Nipponia nippon (assembly GCF_047370975.1). Taxonomy (NCBI): domain Eukaryota; kingdom Metazoa; phylum Chordata; class Aves; order Pelecaniformes; family Threskiornithidae; genus Nipponia; species Nipponia nippon. The sequence goes on from NW_028262302.1 coordinate 30,033,335, forward strand.
TGGTTTCATTTCAAATCTGTGCACAGGTTGTCCTCAGATGAACCACATTGAAGGTTCAGATTCAACACAACACTCAAACACATGCCTTGAAGGACCAAACTCGGTGTGCACAAACGTACCCACGGAGGCTGTAGCTCTGCAGGGCAGAAGGACCGATCATTGCGAGCGTCAGCTATTCATGCAACAGCATTTTCAATGGGCTGACATTATTTGGTCTGATCCTACATGATTTGCTGGGATTTTCAAGGTTCTTCCTTGAACAAAGGGCAGCAAGAACAAAACAGGTCCTCAAAGCCTTCCTGCATCCTGGCTGTTTCTTGCAAGTGAAGAGGGGGATTTCACTCACTAATTAAGGAGATAAGAGTATGCTCTTTCTCTCCTCCAAGGAAACAGGCTCTGTGCAGGCTGCAAGGGGGTTAGCAGCTTGCTGGAGGACACGCAGTGGGTGTGGAGCAGTGCACAGCTTTGAATTCCTGCACGGAAGTCCCTTGCTTGCTGCCCTCCTCTCTGGGTGGAAGAGACCATTGCTGTTGGGTGTTTCACCTCCCAGGACCCCAATGGAGGGATGTGGCTGCTGGTACCGGGGCAACTGTGGACCCTCACCCCAGAGGCACTATTTATGCAGCCAGGGCTGTTGCAAAGCTCTTGCGATGAACCCAACCCAAGCAGGCAGTCGCATCTCAATGCGATTATAAAGAAATACAGCGCTTCCAGGCTTAGAGAAAGCTGTTGAGGACATTAGCAGTGCAAAGTGAAAAGTGCTGTTCTCTTACTTGCTCTTCTAATTTCTGAAGCTTCAGTCTGACTTGATTTATTCTGGCTACCTTGTGGCTCTTCTAAATTTAGAGATACAGAATCCTTTTTAAAGTACTGTTTTAAAAGAAGTTTTCATCTTTCTTGTCTAGATTGAATTGATATCACAGCTTGTTTGTCCCTGACATTGGTAAACAAACAAATGCATTCTTCTGTTGTTAAATATTAAAAGAGTACCAAGTACAAAACAGATGATTAATGACTTGGATGCTTCCACCTGGCAAACTAAATTACTGAGAATATTAGACAGCACAAACTTCATAATAAATTGATTATTCCATCCCTGCTTAAACGTACGGTAGAAGGAAAACAAAACCAGATGACTGGTGAATGAACCATTCATGCATGGACTCAAACCCTGAAACTTCCCTTGCATCATTTTATTGACCTGCTTGTAAAGCTCTGAATACTTCATTAGTGCCAAACGTTGAAGGCGGGAATGGTCAGTGCATAGTCGAGCCCTGATGCAGGCAGGTCCTACAACAGATTGGATGAGCCGCTTTCCTAATGAAGCCAGGAATTAAATTCCCCGTTATTTCAACAAGACTAGTACTTTATTTTGACTCTTCCTCTGCAAGCACCTAATTGGACCCCTTGTCATGCACTAGCCCCCATTGTGCACAGATAAATCCCTTATTTTAACTGATAACAAAACTCTACTCCTTGTTAAAGATGGGGGATAGTCTTTTTACAAACTGGTTTTCTGAAGTGCTGATGAAACACCACCAGCACATTTTGCAAACATAGCTCACATTCAGCTTTATTTTGCCATTTTGGAATAGAGCTGAGACCTTCCTGAACCAGACAAGGTGAACCATGCCAGCCTCTGAGTGGGCCCATGTTCAGCCTGATGTACATTTAGTTTAGTATGAGCTTTTGCTATTTTTGCTATTTATATTTGCTATTTTGCTATAAGGCCAAGTGCAAGGTTCTGCACATGGGTCAGGGCAATCCCAAGCACAAATACAGGCTGGGCGAAGAATGGACTGAGAGCAGCCCTGAGGAGGACTTGGAGGTGTTGGTTGATGAGAAGCTCAACATGACCCAACAATGTGCGCTTGCAGCCCAGAAAGCCAACCGTGTCCTGGGCTGCATCAAAAGCAGCGTGGCCAGCAGGATGAGGGAGGGGATTCTGCCCCTCTACTTTGCTCTCCTGAGACCCCACCTGGAGCACTGTGTCCAGCTCTGGGGCCCCCAGTATAAGAAGGGCATGGACCTGTTGGAGGGGGTCCAGAGGAGGCCACAAAGATGCTCAGAGGGCTGGAGCACCTCTCCTATGAGGACAGGCTGAGACAGTTGGGATTGTTCAGCCTGGAGAAGAGAAGGCTCCAGGGAGACCTTATTGTGGCCTTCCAGTACCTGAAGGGGGCCTATAGGAAAGCTGGAGAGGGACTTTTTACAAGGACGTGTAGTGACGGGACAAGGGGTAACGGCTTTAAACTGAAAGAGGGGAGATTTAGATTAGATCTAAGGAAGAAATTCTTCACTCCAAGGGTGGTGAGGCCCTGGCACAGGTTGCCCAGAGAAGTTGTGGATGCCCCATCCCTGGAAGTGTTCAAGTGTTGGATGGGGCTTTGAGCAGCCTGGTCTGGTGGAAGGTGTCCCTGCCCATGGCAGGGGGGTTGGAACTAGGCAATCTTTCAGGCCACTTCCAAACCAAACCATTCTATGATTCTATGATTCTAAATGCTGAATGCTGAGATGATGCCTACCGAGGGAATACCAGGTTTCCCACCCCACACGTCTGATTTGCAAAACATCCAGAAACCTTTTTTTTTATTTCAAAATGAAATGAGTCAGAAAGAAATTTCAGAATGACTCTTTTTAATTTGCTGCTCAGCGTCTTGCCCACACAGATGGACTCTTCTCCCTGGCAAAAAAAAAAAAAAAGTGCTTCTCATCGCTGTTTGACTTCTGTTCACCAGCTACAAAAAGGACTGGAGAGGACAAACTTCATCGTTATCCACATCTGATCATAGGACTGTGGGAGCGGGGCAGCTCCAGGCACTGCACACATAAATTCAGGTGTAACGGGTGAGAAAGAATTGTGTTACTTTTCCAGTGTTGCTCCTGAGAGTCCCTTCCCCAAGTACCTGGTACCCTCAGTGTCTGGTACGATCCCTGTACTACCAAGGGTTTTCTTCCAGAAACACAGCACCTCTGGATGTTTTCTTCCTCTAAGAAGCAGCTTTGAAATAGTAAGAGATGCAGAGAAGTGGTGAATCCTAATTTACAGGTTCTTATTTTTTAAGCAGATGAGTTATTTATATATTGTGGCAATTAATTCATCCACATTAACAGCAGGCTTAGCTGCCTGTAACCAGCCTACCCCTAGCAAGGGAGATCTAACGGGGTTACAAGGCACTTAAAGATGAAGCTCGGAATGAGAGAAGGAGAAAAACAAACAACATTTTCTGTTCTGTTTAAAGGAAATAGTATTCGAAAAAAAAAACCAAACAACTGTGAAGGCTTTAAAAAAATACTATTTCTCTTTTCCTCCCCTCAAAAATGAAGTTTTTATTGCTTTTTGTGGTCCAGCCTAAGGCAGGTTTTGCTATTTGAAAACAAACTGCCATCAGCCTCCAGCAAATACAACTTGCAATCTCTGGTTTCTTCAAGCCAGCTATGATTTTTTGCCTTCGTAAATATTTATTTCCCCTAACCAAGCAAGAAACCCAGTAGGATTCATTTGATTAACCACATGTTTCTGCACAATCCACTGCAGAAAGTCAAGGACAATTTGTAACCAGACACACAACAGAAGAGGGGCTCAGATCACACCGAGGAGTGAGGCTGGTGGGATTTTATCCTGTGTCTCACCTTGCATTGTCCTATGTGGGCACCTTTTTAATTCCTTAGGGGAGTGAAGCTCCTGTCGCTTTGGGACTGTAAGTGACATTTCATATTTATCATACGTGCAGGAGGCTGCTCTGTGTCTTTCCAAAAAGCTTTCTCCAGCTAGGGAGTGAGGTTTGACTCCACTGTCACAGTAAATGTTTGCCAGCTCCCCGGTGCTGAGGAGCACAGCCAGGCAAATCTCTTGGAGAGCATTAAGGTGCCAGACATGAGCAAGTGGAAGATGCAGTCAGGACAGTGGGGAAAGGATGTGCTTCTAAATGTGGTTTCTTAATTCCTTTACTTCAAGGCAATAATAAATGTGGAATTTCAATGGGGTAGATGAGGCTGTAGGCTTACTCCATGCAGTTTTTCATGGTTAGGGTTAACTTGTCCATGTGGACCCCAGGACAGCACCCAGACATGTCGGGTCTGGCAAGCACACATCTGTGCATGAGGGCTCCCACCAAGCACAGGTTTGGACCTCTTTCTCCATGTGCAGCTCTGCAGGCTGCATCCACAGACTGTGTTCAGAGACACTCTGATTTCTACCAGCACAATGCCAGGGAAACCTGTAAGCAGCAGCCAGTCCCCTCCGTGGGCACCCACGTGAAGGCAGAGGAGAGGCAGGTGGTCCCATTGTACCAGGAGCCAGCAGAGGAGAGTCATCTCCATCAGTTAGAGGTCAGGTTGTGCCAAGAAAAGGTGTTTTCTCTCCTGTTCTTTGCAGATTCATAAAAGTCCCTGCTCATGACAGCTGGTTCCCATGAAAAGCCAGTTGAGTGGTGTGTCAGCTGCAACCACACAATCCTGACAGGCTTGCCGGATTGACCGGTGACCTTGGCTACATCTGAGCCTGACAGCGCACTGCCCATTCAGGCCTGATGTCCATGCACTGTGCTTCAGTTTCACACCATTATCCTGCCTTACCCTTCCAGAAGGCAGATGGATAAGAAGGTGGAGAGAGCTCATATCTCTTATGGCTGCTATAGATCAAAATACCTTTTCCTTAGTGCGTAGACCTTGACATATCAAGGAGCAACTCTGGACAGAGGCAAAAGGCACAACCCACTTCCCCAAACACATGAACCAGTTTGGAAATGGTTTGCAAGAAGTTAAAAAGGAGCAAGTGTAATCCAATGGTGAGCTTCTGCCTTACATCCTCTTGTCCCTGATTCCTCGGAGCCCACTGAGTGCTACAGAGATGCCAGTGGGGACCCAGGGCGGTAAGTGTGAACGGCTTCAGACACCTGAACCCATGCTGACTCCATCCATCAACTAGCATCTCAAATCACGCTCTCCCAGTTTGACTTCTGAGATTATCCTGGTCAGGCTGTGTCACAGGAGGATCAGCTCAAGCTTACCAAAAGAATTTTTTGTTTGCCAGGGCAACTACTTTGCCACTTGGGCAAAATGATATCCTAGTTTTGTGTTGCATTGAAACAGCTTCTTCGGCAGACTTGGTCGAATGGTTCTGGAGAGCTGTTTTAAGACCAAAATGAAACCTTCTTTAAAGAAGGTAGGCCCTATATAAGGGCTCAAAAATTCATTCTTTTAAGATCTTCAGATTCTTCTGGAAGCTCAGCTCAATGTGAAACCAAACCAGGAAACATTAAGAACAAGAAATGTGCAGCATGCTCTGTAAGTCAACAAGATTGCTGCAAGTTAGCATTTCTGCACGGCAGGTCTTGCTCATCTGCTCTGCTCTTTCCCCAGCCATACTTTCCGCATCCTCCATCAGCCGAGCAAGCACAATCTTGGTTATAGCACCTCTGACGCCCTCCGTTCTGCTCCAGCTACTCCTGGTGCCACATTTGTTCCACCGCTTGCTTCATTAACGATTTTATCCCAATTACTATGGCACACCATACTCCTGGCAACTGTTTTTCATAGCTTTCTATTCGCGGTGGCTGCGGGCTCATGAACCATGGTGTCTGTGGACCTGCTGGAGGAGAGGCACAGCAAAGGGAGAGCAGGGGACTGAAGCAGGCCATTTCACTCTGTAAATCAAAATCTAATAAAAATGGACAAAATCTTAATTGCATTTTGCACAGGCTTTTTTTCATGACCATAGTCAATAGTATGACAATAAAGTTGATCCCAGAGTAAACCTGGATTATCACATATGTTTGGTTTGTTTGATAAATGAGTCATCAACCCCTTGATAATCCCAGCAGTACACTTAGATTTGTGCAGTACTGCAAACAAAATGGGAAGTTCAATGTTTATTTGGATAAATGCCCATAATTTTTATTTCCTTTTCTCCTCCTTCAAAGACTTCTCCAGCCAGCTCTTAGAAAATCAAAGCACTTTTCTCTTTTTTTCCTTCATACACAGTTCAATGCATTTGCTAATATATGACTGCTAGAGCTGAGTTAATTTTAAACAGAAAGCACCGTAATGATGTAGGTCATTCGGTCACCCACAAAGATCATCTCTACTGGCTCAGCTACATCTTGTACATGCTGATGAGAGCTCCAGACCACATAGTGGCTGAGATCCTCTGGCACCACACAGCTCTGAGACAGCCAAGGGGCCCCATTCTCTGGCTTTGTTAGTAGTTATAAGCAGTGTACATGTTTGAGGCTAGGAAGGAGGCACTCCAGCCTGGACCAAGCTGCCATTATGGCTTGGTGCACCATCACCCAAAAGGCACCTGACTTGATGCAAGGCAAGAACCAGTGTGTTAGGTTTGTGTGGCAAGGTTTTGGTAGCGGGGGGCTGCTGGGGTGGCTTCTGTGAGAAGCTGCTAGAAGCTTCCCCTATGTCCGATAGAGCCAATGCCAGCCAGCTCCAAGATGGACCTGCCGCTGGCCAAGGCTGAGCCCATCAGTGATGCTGGTAGCGCCTCTGGAAGAACATATTTAAGAAGGGAAAAAAAGTTCTGTGCAATGGCAATTGCAGCTGGAGAGAGGAGTGAGAATATGTAAGAGGAACAGCTCTGCAGACACCAAGGTCAGTGAAGAAGGAGGGGGAGCAGGTGCTCCAGGCACCGGAGCAGGGATTCCCCTGCAGCCCCTGGTGAAGCCCATGGTGAGGCAGGCTGTGCCCCTGCAGCCCATGGAGGTCCACGGTGGAGCAGAGATCCACCTGGAGCCCATGGAGATTAACAGTGGAGCAGATGTCCACCTGCAGCCCATGGAGATTAACAGTGGAGTGGATATCTACCTGCAGCCCATGGAGGTTAACAGTGGAGCAGATCTCCACCTGCAGCCCATGGAGGATCCCACACCAGAGCAGGGGGATGCCCAAAGGAGGCTGTGACCCTGTGGGAAGCCCGTGCTGGAGCAGGCTCCTGGCAGGACCTGTGGCCCCATACAGAGAGGAGCCCAGGCTGGAACAGGTTTGCTGGCAGGAGTTGTGACCCCGTGGGGGACCTACGCTGGAGCAGTCTGTTCCTGTAGGACCGCACTCTGTGGAAAGGACCCATGCTGGAGCAGTTCGTGAAGAACTGCAGCCCATGGGAAGGACCCATGTTGGAGAAGTTCACGGAGGACTGTCTCTCATGGGAGGGACCCCACACTGGAGCAGTGGAAGAGCGTGAGAAGTCCTCCCCCTGAGGAGGAAGGAGCGGCAGAGACAACGTGTGATGAACTGACCACAACCCCCATTCCCCATCCCCCTGTGCCGCTTAGGGGAGGAGGTGAAGAAATCAGGAGTGAAGTTGAGCCTGGGAAGAAGGGAGGTGTAGGGGGGAAGGTGTTTTTTTTAAGATTTGGTTTCATTTCTCATTACCCTACTCTGATTTGATTGGTAATAAATGAAACTAATTTCCCCAAGCTGAGTCTGTTTTGCCTGTGATGGTAACTGGTGAATGATCTCTCCCTGCCCTTATCTCAACCCATGAGCCTTTCATTATATTTTCTCTCCCCTGTCCAGCTGAGGAGGGGAGTGATAGAGCAGCTTTGGTGGGCACCTGACCCTTGTCCAGCCAGGGTCAACCCACCACAGCGAGACATCCAGCACAGCGGCTTTTTGCGTGGGGATGGAGGTGCAGGGAGGCTCAGGTAGGGTGGCCAGAGGGGAAGCAGGAGGGAGTTGCGATTGCCAGTGCTGCAGGTGTCAGTGAGGTGCACAAAGCCTTGCTCGGTCTCTGCAAGGGAAACCAGGACAGCCACAGCCACAGTTTGAGACTGATCCTGACACCTCATTTCTTATGCAGAGAGGCTGAGCCATTGCCCTATCACTGCTGAATCAAATGTAGCTAATTCTCCTGCAGCAGCAAAACTCAGAGAGGAAAAAAACCCAATGGGCTCATTTGTGGTTGCAACCAGATTGCAAAGGTTAAGGGAGAATTTGGGAGCCCTGGGTGCTCTGTTCCCCCTTGTCGCATGCTGGGCTGTAGCCTCGCAACAAACACTATCTGCCTGAAACAGAAACACAGATGATTGCTGTGAGATTCTTTGAAGGGAAGAAGAGTTAAGATAATTATATTTTTTTCGCAGCCTTTCAACAGTTCCTCTGTAATCATGGGAATTGCTTAACCACACAACAACTTGCTTTGTGAACGTATCGCTGCTATCTGACACCCCTGAAAGCTGTTACGGCAGCGTTCAAGGGGGCAAGCAAAAAATTTCAAGCTGGTGGCTGAGCGCGGCTCCCTGATGTGGGGATGCTGAGCCGCCACAATGCCGAAGCCAGCAGGAGGGAGATGGGGAGAGAGCCTGGGTCCAGCCGTGCTCACTGTCCCTGCAAAGGTCCCCTTCGCAGGCCCTGGGGCAGCGCTGTGCACCCGCTGTGATAGGAGGGTGTGTGGAATGAAGATGTGTCCTCTGCATGGCCTTTCATCCCACGGGTCAAGAACCAGAAATCCCTTCTGTCATGCATTGGCACTGGCAAAGCCTGGGAAGTCTCCCGTGAGAAAAGCAAGGGAGTAAATAGCCTCGGGAAGGTAAAGCACTGAAGTACCTGCTGTACCGAAGGGTTTTATTTCTACTAAGAAGCACAAGCGTTTCTCAGTAACTTCTGCAGTAGTTGCAATAGTTTCTGAAATACTTTCTGCAGTAGTCCAAATAATTTGTGCAATAGTAGAAGCAGTACAGCAGGGCAGGGGAGGAGCTGGGAGAAGCATCTCCTTGGCACTCACGTCCCAGCTGGAGAAGCATAGGCAGGTTTGCTGTGTAGTCTCCCCACTCAACCAAATCCCTTTATGTGATGCCAGGGTGACTCCTCAGTCCCATAATGACCCCAGAGCACCAGCTTCGGCTTGGCTGGGCTCTGCCATCCTGCCTTGAAACCGCCAGCTAATCTCAGTGCCCTGGCACAACCTACTGTCCCCTGCCTCACTCAGCAGGTGGTCGCCTGGAAGGGAGTAGGACAACCTGGATTTCCAGGGGAAGCTGAAGGGTTGCCTCCTGTCCCACGTTACACGACCCATGGATATGTGGCCGGAGGAACGTACAGGTACCTGGAGGATGACTGACCACCCCATCACAACAGAGGGCTGTCCTGCTGTCAGATGACTCCTACGAGGGATGCACCACTTCCACCTTTTTATTTTGTTTCTTAAGCAATTGCCCATTTGGAGGCAAATATTTCAATCTGTGTCTTTTCATAATGGAATTGAATTTGCAGTTTGATGGTGGCTATAGATCAATACATGCTTTCCCTGAAAGCAGCAAGAGATTGCTTGTGAAAGGTAACGAGATTAGTTAAGAAGTTAAATACTATTACATCTGGAATTGTGGCAAATCATTTGTGCCATGGTCTCTTGATTAGCCTTATTACTCAAACTGCCACAATCCATAGTTGAGTTCTTTTTGCATCGTCTATTATGGCAGGTCTTCCTCCACCGGCACAGTAGGACTGTCCTCCCTCTCAGCCCTGCCTTGAGGAAGCCTGCCAAGAAGATGGTAGATGCCCCGTCCCTGGAAACATTCAAGGTCAGGTTGGACGGGGCTCTGAGCAACCTGATCTGGTTGAAGATGTCCCTGCTCACTGCAGGGGGGTTGGACTAGGTGACCTTTAAAGGTCCTTTCCAACCCAAACCATTTGATGATTCTAAATTGCCATGTCTGCTTCTCTGTGAGCAGAGGGAACATGCTCTCCACACCCTACCTTGCTGGGACATGGTGCTCTTCTAGATGGGTTCAGGCCAGTTTGTGGACCATGTGGAGTTTCTTCTGCCAGTGACAGTGAATATGCCCAAGGTCTCTTCACTAGCACTAATGCCAGAATTTGTTTGAACTGAGCTTGTTCTTTCAAGCATTTCTCCTAACATTAAGAAATAAAGCAGATAAAAGGGGTAAAGGGGCTGCCAGGCTGACCCCATCGCTCCTAAAGTCAACACAAGTAATTCCATCAGCTTCCTTTGGCTCTCCAGGTTTCACAGAAGTTATGTTGAAATATCTTTTAAGTGATTTAGGAACCTATATCCTTCTGCTCAGTAGCTGACAGTGAGGCACTTACATCTCACTGGGTTTGGTAGTACTACCACTTAGTGGTGTCTGTACTCCCTTTGGAAAATGGGATATGGACTTTGTTTAAACATGTTCTCATATGTGGCAACTTCTCTCTAGCTCTTTGCTTGTTGTCTCTCTCTGTTTTCTCAGCTGTTTCCCAATAGCAGTTTGGTTTTCTCTTTTCAGCCAACAAAATCGTGTGCTGTGCAGCACACAGCTGGCAGGGAGGCCGGTCACACCGCTGCGGCTCCCAGCAGCCAGCTCATCTTATCCATGATCACCAGCAGCTCTGACCCAGGGGTTTGTTCCCCCCATGGAAAGGTAGAACCACTTCTGGCTTACAGCCCACAGTGAGCAGCTTTCTCCATTATAAACCATTCAGAGGGCATGCGAGTGAGCTGGCAGGGCAAGGAGACAGCATGATGGATAACCGAGCAGCGGAGAGATCACACCATTAGTGATCTCAGGCTCTTTTGACATGGTGAGCTGACATCTCCATAAATACTGCTCGGGCTGGTGCCAAGGGCTCTGTGTTTCCCACACACAGGAACCAGACCTGCAAGTGCTTGTAGGCTAAAGTCATTGCATGCATGTGGGTTCGCTGGAGCCAAAGAGCCCTTGAGTTCTGCCCAAAATTTCAGAAGCCAATAAGTGGAAGCTCTGAGAGAAGTCAAGTTCAAAAAGAAAAAAAGAAAAAAAACCCAAGCCAAATTATTCAAGAGCTGTTCCTGTTCCATAGCTGTGACATGCAACTGGTACACGGGATGCTGAGTAACAGCAATCCCTATCTTGCAGAGGAGCAAAACCAAAAGGAGGTGGTTTGGGGACTGACGTTACTCTGGAGCCTGGGATGAGATTCTGCTTCTCAGGATGGCTGGCAATCCCCTCTTCCAGGCACTCAGGCTAATTTTCTGAGGTCTCGGGTTTACTGGTTAAATTAGCAGGTTTAGGAAACTACACAAAACCAGAAATCTGGCCCAGGAAGCAGTTTTATATTCATTCTGTTCTGAAAAATGAAGTCTAATTTTTTTCCCCAAAACTGACTATTTGAGGCTGTGTTGCTCTGATGTTAGTATACAAGAATTGTGAAGCTGTTTCCCATTACACTGATAGCATTGAAAAAAAGCATGTCTCTGCTGCTGAACCAAACATTTTCTCTCTCATAGAAAAGCCTGGCAGTTGATGGAATCCCACATTCAGTTTAGCTTTTGAGGGCTCAGAAGAAGAGGGTCAATGTTCAGGGAGAGAAGTGGGACCACATCTGGCTGAGCTGAGCCAGACGGTGCAATAACGGGTAAATCACATCCATCAGAGCAAGGAGAGCCACCCCATGACTCTCTTCAAGTTTTCCACAAATTATGGACAAAAAACTTATGCTAAAGCTCATGACATCTTTGGTTATTGAAAATAACCCCAAAAAAGCCAAAAACACACTGGACAAATCCCCAGCCACTTTTTAAACCTGCTTTTGGGCATCTGTGTAACAACCTGCTCTTGACATGTGCCATCAGTGACATTCCCCACCAATTTCAGAGAGGGCTGGAGCTGTTCGGTGGCTTTAATATTCAGGTATTTAATGAGATGCCCAATTAAGCTGAACCATAGCCATTTGTGCTGCCATTTATTACAGAAACCCAAGGGAGTTAAGTGACTGACTCATCAGGATTTCAACATATAGATCCTTAGTGTTTTTAAAAAATAAAAAAAAGAGAAAACTTAATTTCTTTACACTGTTCTGATGGAGAGCAGAGGATTAAAAAGGGCAGAATGGGAAGGCTGAGTGTGGTGCAGCATTCACGCAGAGCAAAGGGGGTGAGGCAGGGACTGTTTCACAGGCGAGGACATGCAAGGTGTGTGAAAATTTTGGCCTCTGCAGTTTGCATCTCTCCAGACAGAGCCAGATGCCATTTCAAGTTTCAAAGAAAAGTTAACAGGATCAAAACTCACTTTGCTAAATCTCAGCTGGTTTGGAAATGTGCCCACAAACTTGAAAACAAGCTGGCATCACAGGGGCTCATGCTGTGCAATGAAAGCTTTGCGTAGCTACAGCAAATGCAGTGTTGGGTTGGAAATACAGTGGCTTTGCCCTTTTTTTTGGCGGGGGTGGCAATGAATGCTGGGCACAGTGGGACTGCACAGTCCTTTCTGCCTGGTGGAACTTCACATGGGTTAGCAAACAAAGTACAAGGTGGCTGAGGGCCAATATATATTCTCTCTCTCTCCTGGCTGCTCCCTTGTGCCAAAATGTGCCCTGGGCAGCGGGAGGGGAGGACAGCCCCCGGCTTTGCTCGCTGGCGCTGTGCCTCTGCTCCCACAGCATTTGGGATGTTTAGGGCATGACATGCTGTGCAGGTGAAGGTCTTGACTCTCACCTGCAGAAATCCAATCTGCCACTTGGCGCTTGCACCAAAACAACTCCACTGATGGGAGAATGTGATCTGAACAATTTTGAGAAAGACCACCAGCCGGATTGTCTTGGTGGATTACTTTCAGGTGTGCAAGGTACCAGACCTGGCTATGCAGCTTCCATCTCTTTTGTGGTTGTCTAGTTATTCAGGTTTTTATTTCATGTGTTGATTTTTCCTAGTTTGTGGTTTGTTTTTTTTTGTTTCGTCATTCTGTTGCAAAGCTGAGAACTTCTAGTGATTTTGAATTTTTTTTTAGGTGAAGTGATAAAGATTTTCTGTAAAATTACCTGTCTGGGTTTAGAGAAAGTTATTTCAGCTGCAGCAGCAGCTAAGGAAGCAAAATGTTGTTCCATGCCATGAACAGGGACCGTACTGATGTGTCACGTGTACCCTGCCAGGTTCACTGCCAAGTCTATGAGATCGGGGCACTGCGGTAGGAAGACCAATAAGAAATGTTGATTTGACTTCAGCCTTCCAACCAAAGCTAAAAAACTGTGAAAGTTAACTGCAAATGCTGCCATGCAGGTCTGTATCACGGAGAACGTTTGACTGTGGGTGTCATGTGAGCACCACCAATTTCATGTGTGATTGGTTTTTAGAAATGTGTTGAACAGAATCCATTTTCAGAGCTCATTTATTCATGATGAGGTTCATGTCACAAAATGCCAATAATCTGTTTTGAATTATAAAGGCTAAATCTCCCAGTACACTTGTTACTCCAGGTAGAACAGACCTCAGTGACAGCATCGCGCTGAGCTTTTTCCCTCCCAGACATTGTTTTCCTCCCTCCTAGCCCAGTAAATCATCTGTTGTGATATTAAACCACTTCCTGGGCTTAGAGTTATAATCTTTTATTGACTGAAGCACTACTAACAATTCTTAGGACGGTAATAAATATGTGCTTTCTGGATTGGCTTGAATTTACTGTAGAAAGTATAAACCTCAGGTCGCCAACAAAATCTCAGATCTGTGTGCAGTTACTGGGGTTTTTTTTATGTTAATACTCAAAAATATTAATTTGGGCAGGCTATGGTTGTGGGGACAGAAATGGCTTCTGTTCAATCACAAGTAAACACATATTTTAAAAATGTACAATATAATACAATTAAGTTGTTACTATTTAAATATAACTCAAAGTCCAGCTGTGTGCATTCATGCTGTTATGCTGCCAGTGCCCATAGCTGGCTCCTCCCCAGGTGGTTGCTCAGAACGATGCAATCCAGCTCACTTCCCCACAGTGGTATTGACACTATATCTTAAATAATCTAGATGCTTAAATACTCTAAGTCTAAATTAAATAATCAGTTTAAAATAATCTAAAATTAACTATTTTACCTATTCTATTTATACTAATAAAAATTAAAAAAAAAAAATGAAAAAAACCCCTAACTCTAGAAAAAAACAAGAGGTCCATTTCAGCACATACATGCAATGTTTCCTACCCTCCTGCCTTCCGTTGTTGAGCAAAAACAGTGGCAATAAAATTCATTATTATATATATTTCAAAAAGTTTGATTAGGAGAGTGAGAAAAGCTCAGGTTTTTATTTACAGCTATATATGTTACATGAATGGTACTATTATTTCAGGCTTTTTGATTTCTTTCTCAGCATCAGCTCCAAACAGCAGTTCATCCAAAGTCATTTCCATCTGCAAAGACCAAATTGAGAAGCTCCCCAAAACACTATATTTGTGTGTGTGTGGGCATACCTGCACAGCTTCAGAACTGTAACATCGCCCCAGGATCTCTGCTATCTCTGCAAACAATGCAGAAAAATTTCCAGAGGTCCTGCAAGGTCGGATCTCCCCAGGCAGCAATGTGGGGACAGTTTTATCAGACCAATTGGCCAGATGCCTCCGGGAAAGGAAGGAAGAAACCCCTTGGGGGATATTGATGGAATAAGTGCCCCACAAGTGGTTTTTCCACTTGTTTTTTTGGTTTTTTTTTTTTTTTTTTCCAGATCTCTTCATTCCTTTCAGGCTGCCTCGTAAAGACACCGTGCAGCCCCACCTGCAAAGTGTTCCTGACGTGGACGACGTGGCTGCTGGAGAAGGTCTCCTGCCACTGCGATCTCCCACTGCTGGCAGGAGTGAGTGATGTGCCATTATTTCCTCGTCTTCTGGAAAATAAGATTTACTTCTAGGCAGAAGCACAGATCTGAGTTCTGTCTTCCCAAGGCATTTCAGAAGGCATTAGACAATGTTAAATCTCAGGGCTATTTAAGCAAATACCAGAGAAATAATTTCTGGCAATTCCCTGACAGCTTGCAGCAAGCTTCCCATGACGTTCTGCAGTAAAACAAACATCTGATGCACAGAAAACATGACAAAACCACTGTATTTATGATGACTTTTTTTTCCCTTTCTTGCTCTTACTTATATTTAAATGTAATGAATAAATGAATTTAAGTAAGATTTCCAGTATAACACTGGATGTTATTAGCTGACGTCTCAGCTTATTTACTTATTTATTTTAGCATGAACCTGCTGTACAGGTGAGGTTGCCTGCTCCTGCCAGGAATGGGGAAAAAAGATATCTCAGCCTTTTCCAAACCTTATCAACAAATAGTCTGAGATGTTTCCAGCTGGTGACATGTCTGTGGATTGGCAAATTCTGCTGCTCATGAGACTAAAACCCAGCGCAGAGTGAAGGCTGGGACTGTCTACAATCAGCCAAAGAAATGCATTGTGTTGCACAGGAAAATGTGGTAATAAATCCAATAATAAAATATTTTCAAGAGCACCCAACAGGCAGCCTTGTCCCCCAAAATCCTCCTGCCCCATGGCCAGGAGAGCAGCCGGGCTCTGGGCTCCGGCTGCACCACCTGCTTGCTCCAGCTGTAGCAGCACTAAAATAAGCTCTGCAATAAACCCTGCCCCATCTGGAATTTTAAATGTCATTCACCAAGTGCTCTGATCCTTATGCATGCCTGAGCTCTCCGTCTGGCGGGGATTCAGTTGTTTAGGTAAAACTGGCTGTATCCACCTGTGTGGCAATATTTACTTACAGATGTCACTAACAACTTGTTAAGAGTTTTTACTCGTGTATATAGGAAATGCCAGCAGCCTCGTCAAGTCTCTATTGCACAGCTCAAGAATAAAATCTACAATCAACTGAAACCAATGGAATATTAAAACCTAGCAGAAATCAGCATCGCTCTTCTCTGAAGCCCACAAAAGAGTTTGCATTATCCTCCTTGCCAGGAAGGCTCAAAACGGGTCCTGTAGATGAACTTCAGTCCACGAAGCTCGCACATTCACACCCCATGTTCAAACAGAAGCACCCCGGAGCGAACAGGGGCTCTGGCAGGGCAGCGAGCTCCCCAAGAGCTGTTACACACAACAACACATGGAAACATCTCTTTTCTGCATAAGGAGATGCTTATGGGGATAAGAAAAGTAATTATGGCATTATTATTCTCTAATTAGTGGGACAGTGACTAATTGCTGTCAGAAAGGACATCAGAAGCACAGATATAGCACTGTGGCTACTGTAGAAAAGGTGGTTTTTTAAAAAAAAGAATCTGAAACTGAGAAGCAAAAGGAGGAGAAACACATCCATTTGACAGATGAGACCTGTGGCGTCCCAGAGAAGGGACGCCCACAATTATGATTTTAGTGGATGCAAAGCTGTTTCACATAGCTGCAATTTAAAAGCACCGAAAAGGCATGCCAGGTCTGGAGGCCTCTCCGGAGTGGCTCTGCTCCACTCCACTGCAAGACTGGGATTTTTCCTTCCAAAAGAGAAAACTTTTTGAAGCCTGGGTCATGCCCCGCGTTGTCCCCCGACTGCCCCTGGCCTTGGCAGGACACGCTCCCCAGTGCAGCTCCCCACCAGTGCAGGTACACGGCCCCATGCTCTGGACTCTGCCATGGACCCACCTCTGTCTTTGTATTTCCAGCCCCTTCCCTCACTTTTTCAGTGCAAACTGAGTATTAGGGCCTTTGCATGGAGCAGCAACATTTACTATTCAGTCTTCACGTGCGGTTTTCTTTCCTATCATGCCTCACAAGACAGCAGGGAGGCTGGCTGTGCTGCAGCCGCCAGCTCCAGGGTTAGATTTCTGTGCAGGAAAAGGGAAAAAAAAGTACCGATGGGATAGTAAATTACCTTTCTATGTTTAAAGTAATGATGCTATCTTCCCTCTGTGTTATAATTTATAGCATGTTGATATTTTTTAAATTTCTTTTCCAGTCTGACCATGCTTCATGTGTTTCACATCATCACAAGTACCCACTGGGCCACAAGTCTGGTTTGTGAGACATCACTGTCTTCCTGCAGAGACAACCCCTTGTGCCTAACCAGTGCAGGTGGAAGACTGAGCCATCAGGTGCTTAGACCAACCACACGTACACCCTTCTTCTCCTCCGCCAGTTTTGGGGTTCACTGCATCACATCCTAGTTTGGAAACCACGATGAAGACACCTCCGAGACTGCACAGGCAATTATAACATGAAACCACTGATGAAACCCCTCTGTAGATAGTTTCCTCTGCGAAGGACATGAGTTGTAG
Organism: Nipponia nippon; assembly: GCF_047370975.1. Taxonomy (NCBI): domain Eukaryota; kingdom Metazoa; phylum Chordata; class Aves; order Pelecaniformes; family Threskiornithidae; genus Nipponia; species Nipponia nippon. The sequence continues at coordinate 30,050,304 of NW_028262302.1, forward strand.
AGCAGTGGAGCCCACGCATCTTCCAGCACATGGTACATGGAACAAGCAGATGTTGTTGAAGCCCTGAAGTGAAATGCATTTTTGGTTAATCAGGGTATGTCTGAAAGGAAGCATTGCTCATTGATTTCTCCAGGGGGGAGCTGGCAATTTTAAACCTCCTCTTTGTTCTTTTTGAAGCGTCAGACAACATTTTTGGCTGGTCCCAAGGTGTAACCAGGGTAGGAAAAGTTTTATCAAATGTTCCCTTTATTTCTCGTAGCTTGGCTTCAAAATCCCCGGCTAGCAACTTATTTCTGAAGTGCAACAATGATCTGCTGCTTTCAAGCCATGCTGGGGAGATGAACACATGAAAGTATCACTGCTGCCATAACAGCTGGACTCAGCCACCTACGGAAAGACAGAAGGGCCATCTCGGGGTTGAAGAAGTACATCTATTTCCTTTCATTATGAATTGTATCAGAGGGCACCAGGAGCCTTCACAATGCAGAAAGTCACTTCTGCACTGCTTTCACTCTGAAGAGAAAAGCTCCAGCTTCACAGCTGCCTTGCTGGGAGGGTGTGAATGAGCACGGGAGATGTGTCCCACCGAGCCCTCCAAACTAAGAAAAACGGAGGGATGCTTTTGTTACTATTTGTTTTCTAATCAGTCACCAGGACAGCAATTTAACTGAGCTTCCCCAGGAGGGCTTAAGGATGTACCTTGTATTTGACCAGGCAAGCTCGGATGGTGGCAGGCACTATTTCTGCTTTCAGGTTACCCTTTTTTAAAAAAAAAAAACCCAAAACTTCATTTTTTATTATTGTTCCAGCTCCCAGACCTGAAAAAAATCTGCAGAATGAGATTTCAATATGCACTTCTAAAACTCCCCGGTAGCTAGAGCCAGCATGAAGCTCATCACGCCATGTGAAGTGAAGGAGAGGTGCTGTCACGGCACCCAGAACAAAAACCACTCAGCAATGGAAAGTAATTCCACCAGAGCTGGTGACCACTTTCAATCACGGCTTGCAATATATGGTGTCCCAATTGCTCTCAGCCACAGCACAACAGAAATGTGTATTATAATCTCCTTCTAGGAATAAAAATATCCTGCATTATAATCTGCTCACCCTCACTTTTCATCCCTAGATTTAGGAAAGCAAAATAAAGCAAACACATTTTAAACAAACAAAGAAAATTATTCACCCAGTAACCCGAGTTTAACCTGGAAAATTACTATTCTGGGATCTGAAACAGAATTAAGGCAAAATACAGGAACCTTTAGACAAGAGGACTTAAAAGGCCGTCTCTCAGAAGCAGGACTGCAGATTGGGATCCAGATGCCAGGAGGACAGAGAGAAACAGCCCTATGGCTATGTACAGGCTTTTTATAATCACATTCTAAGCACCAGGTAAAACAAAAACAGAAAGAAAGGTTATAAAAAAAACCCCAACAAAACCCAACAGGGAAGCAGGTGCACACAATAAACCATTAGCTGGTTTGGGATAACCATCCTCAGCAGTGGAAACTTGCACCGTTGGTTCCAGACCAAGGGCTGAAGACACCCTTCTCAATATTTAAGAGTTGCTTATTGATATTTTAAATGCTCCTAAAAAAACAGGTAATGAAATTTAACCCTGACCTTTCTTTATTTTTTGGTGATTCTAACATCTTAGAGAAGAAAAGAAAGAAAAAAACCCAGGCATGCATATTTGCATGTGCAATTATGCCCCCTAATTTGCTGCTGTAATTATGATGAGAGCACATTAAAATCATGTAATTGCATGCATAATGGATAATTAGGCATGTGTGTGGATACAATCTGATAGCTTGCACATTTAACTGTGGCAGTAGTGTAAATATTTTGCACAAAAGTTTTCATAGGCTTAACCGGTTTTGCTAGTGCAAGTGTCCTTGGTGTCCTACCTGACACCATTGTATAGACAGCAGCTATTGCATATATATTCCTTCACAAGGAAGTGAAGTGCTACATTTTCCCCGTGCAAAAGCCTGCCTCTGTGGAAGGAGTCTGTCTGAAGGAAGGCTAATAATTTTGTCTCTTCTTGGAAATAGTGCGGCTAAAGTGAATTATGGTGGATTCGTTCCTTCAGCTGCGGGCAGTGCAGGGCAGTCTCTGGCTGTTGTCATCACACGGAGGTAAGCGCTAGCAAATACCAATATTAAAAGGGTATTTATCAGCATGAAACATGATTTGTAGAGCCTGTTTCTCCTGTTTGTTTATTCTGGAGAATTATCAAGTCTGCATCATCTGTTGTTTATCTGTAATTAGGCCAAAGCAAGGTTTGCTTCATTCATGTTCTTGTTCCACCCATTTTTCAAAGTGTCACCTTAATCTTCTGTAATTATTGAGTACTTCACAGATCAAGTCAGTTTTGAAACCCATTAAGAATCCAATTAATGCAAAACTTGAGAACTCCTCTCTTGCTGTGGGACTGCCTCAAGCCCTAGCTTTGCTTACATGTGAAGTGTTTTTGCCTTTGACTTGATGTACAAGGATCACTTGTTTATTGAATGGCTCGTCAACTCCTGCTGCATAGCTGTGATACTAATTGGTTGCTTGAATTTCATGAGCTTTCTAAGCAAAGATTTGGGATGTTCTAGTTCAGCCAAGTTTGATAAACTTTTAACTTAGTTCACATCTATCTGCTTCTGTCTCTGGCAGTTACACTGCTGAGCAAGGTCTCCAATGGCCATGCGGTCCGACCTGGATCACTGTCTTTGCCCACAGAAAACCGTGGGCCTGGTGAAATTCATCTTCCCGCTTCAACTCCATCATAGCTGGGTGGCATCTATCTATCCAAAGGCCTCAGATACTCTCTCTCGCAACGCTAAGCAAAGCAAGCGCAGAGCTTACCGACCAACCCATGACTTTGTTGTTCATGATCTGAGAGCTGGCTCCTCTCCACAATTGACTTCCCTACCTCTCTGACCTGTCCAGAAGCAGCAAACTCACCTGATCCCCTCTCCAGCTCCCTGTCCAACCTTCACTCCTTTCTTAGCCATCACCTTAAAACACAAAAATTCAGTTGTCCCTACCTCTCCAGAAAGTTTTGCCCTTGCTCTGGCCAAAACTCTGAGGCTCATAGCCAGCTTATTTCCACAATCAAATATTCAAAATATTCAAAATAAAGAGTTGGTCCCTCCTAGCACTTGGGACCAGCCCCTCCAACTCCTGCTCCCCAGCTGAAGGGGAATTTTGAAGGGAAATTTGGCTTGTCACCTGTTCGGTCTGACCCTGCTCGGAGAAGGGTGTAGATGGCTTTTCTCTGCAGTGAAGGTAACACCACTTCTGATGCATTCCAGGGAGCTTCTTCACAGCCAGACTGAGCAACCACCACAGTCTTAGCTGTGACTGAGCTGCTTTTACTCCTCAGAGTAAGGCAATAAATGGCTTTGAGAAGTCTTAGTCTCTTCTGCAGCTAGGTTGAGGGCAAAGCCAATTAGCCCTTAGAGAATGACTTAAACAACCTGAACCCGCTCATTAGCTTTGTCATTGTCATGAACAGAGCAGGTCACAGCGCTATTGTTAGGGCAGGCTGACCCCTGCTCACTGCCTCACGAGCTCCCAGGGACCAGATGAGTTGGTTACTGCACACTGAAAGGTGGCACAATAGCTTGTCTCAATTCTCTAATCAAACTTTGCAGAGTGCAAAGATTTCAAGGGAAATAAAACCTATGAACCCAAACAGGAGACACAATGAAAAGACAGAATTATGAAGGTTGTACAAAGAGCTGTTTAATCACTTGGCATAGCTGTGATTTTTGTAATGCCATCTATAGCAAGTAATTTTGTCATTACACTTCTCATCATCACTTTAAATAACCTACTTTATAGAACAACGAGATTAATTAATCCCATTAGTTCAGATTTGTTGGAAGACCTTAATGAATTTTCATCTAGGATTTATGTCTTCCTCATCCTAAGAGCCAGTAAAAGGATTTGGATTATGGGAAATTTCCTTAGCGGGCACTTGGTGTCCCCTCTTTCCTGACAGTAGATGGCTTTTCTGTGACAATAACAGCTCTGCTATTACTAAGGAGGTCTCAGTCCCTGCACTCATGTCCCAGGGTGGCATGACCCCTTGGGCCACCCTGACGGTGAAGAGGACCAATCTGTGTGAGGAGAGATTCAGTAGTAGTGAGAAACCGTGAGAAGCCTTTGAGAGAGGACCATCTGGTCCATGAGACAGGAGAAGAAATGACAGAAGTGAGCAGAGAGGAGCATGGGAGGACCATCAGGGGTTTCTCTGACCTCCAAAAATATGTGGCACCACTTTACTGATGGAAGCACAACAGTAACAGTCTGTGATGATGCCACCTCTGAGATGAAATTACCAAAACAGGTCTGCATCTCCAACACCTGCCAGCAGCCTTACCTGATGGAGGTCTGATCCTGCATGCGGCAGTGCGCAACCTTCTGCCATGGGAGGTTGCAGCCCAGTCACTGCGTCCCGTCGGACTTCCCCGCGCCTGCCAGCGCCGTGCCAGCCAGCTACAGGGTGTGCTGCTTCATGGCACCTGGATCCAGAGTGAATGACTCACAAAACTGCAGCAAAAACAGGAGCGAAGGCCCTTCGGGATGGAATGGGCAGATGGGAAAAAGTGGCAGGAAAAACTCTGAGCATCTGGCTGTGGCTTTGCATATCTCATGGGAGGTTTGTTACCTTTCAGCGAGACATGTCTTAAACAGTTTTCCATAGGACTCATCAGCTCCCTTGCAGTTAACGGAACAACTAGTGCCTGGGTCCTGGCACTTCATATTTATCTTGTGACATTTCCCTGTGCTCAAGCAGCACTGGAGCGAGCCGCATCGCAGAGGTTTCACATATTTGGGCACCATCTAAAGGGCAGCCGTTATTGCACATAAATATTCCACAGGAATCTATATTTACCCAATGGAGGAAGAAGAAAACACAGCCTCCTTGCAGAACTTGCTGGACTTAGAACACTTGTTTAAACAAAGCTTCTTTTACCAGTATTGAATTAAAGCATCTCTTTAGCAGCCTCAGCAAACGGGTTTCTTTCCTCATGCTCTGTGACTGGCATCACATTGTATCTAACATTTGCATTTTCCTGTTTATATTCATGTCTCTGAATGACCCCAGCCCATGGAGGGGAACATTGCAGTCGACCTTGGGTGAAGGCAAGCGAATTAGAGTGAAGGGAGAAGTGAGAAGCTTTCAGGGGAAATAGCTAGACCTCCCAGGTTGGTTTATCACTTTACCTGGGATCAGACATTGTCAATTTGTCAAGAACTAGGAAGTTAACAATAGTGAATTGATCCCTCAGAGGATTAGTTTAATCCCACTGTGATAATCAATATAATAAGCACTTATTAGCTTTCTATTCAAGCTGATGCCTCTCTCCAGAAGAGCACACAAATCTCAAATAGCAAAGGAGCCTGCTGATCTCCACCACCGGCAGTAGGTGCTGGGAGAGGAGGAGGAGGAGAGTGGGACAAAGCGAGGAAGGGAGCTCACCAGGAGCACACAGAAAGACTCATTCTGTTCTGCAACCCTGACCTGCCCCCAAAAAAGGTTTTATTTCGGGAAGTGGGGGGAAGTCACACATAGACACTGCCCCCCTCCCCCCCCTCCCCCCCCTCCCCCAAAAGCAAGTCAGAAAGAACATATTTCTAGGAGAAATGTAATTTTTAAAAAATTGCTGCCTTTGTTAGCATAGACGATATTGTCTTGGGTCTGGTCCATGTGTTTTGTGTCACAGCAAAGTTACTGAACTGGCTCGTGCTCACAGGCCATCTGCTGAGGTCCTAATTGGTAACAATCCTTTCCTCATTTCATCCCATTTCCTCCTGTTTAGCTTTTCCCAGGGCTTTAGTCCTGCAGCTGTAAATAAGCTTTCCACTGATGTCCCTACCTGAAGAGGCACTGAAAGGCTGGCAAGGAAGATTTCTTTCCTTATTCTTGGCACTCAGCAATATCAGCCCAAATTCACTCTTGGACCACACCTTGGGGTTGGGTTGCAGTAGATTTGTAACGAGGTTTGGATACATGGGCTCAGAAAATGCATCTTCCTTCTTTCCCTATCAGCTTCACCTGAACAGCTTTAAACTATGCAATTTCAAAGGAAAGCCACGCATCTTATTTTTCGTGATGCAAAAGGATAAAGTCCTGGAATACAAAATTGGAAGTACAGTTACACCGAGAAAGTGTAGAAATGAGTGAATGCAAACTTAAACTGTTCCGGACATCAGCTTAGCTTTTAAAAGTCACTTAATGTCCTCCTGGGGCAGTCTCTTAATCACAGTAGCCTAATGGGCAGTTCAGAAATAGGTCCCATCAGAGATGTTGCCTTTCAGAAGAGTCCTAGTTTTCAGGTCCTCCCTGTCCCGTGGTTTTTACCAGAAGGATGCATGCAGGTTTTCAGAGCAGCACTTGGGACCCAGCACTCATTCCAGTCAACTAATTAATTTAATCAGAGCTCTCACCTTCTTTTCACTTTGCTTACTAATTTCAGTGAAACATATTGCTTCTTTTGGAGGTTTGTGAGAATATAAATAAAACATTGCTTTAGACTGTTTACGCCTGTCTTGCCTTTTGAAATGCACCCGTCCATTGATACGTTGATTTTTCTCACTAGACTCATTCCTCATCTGGAGAGTTAATTGAATTGCCATTTTATCTGATTTTATCCTTCCCAGAAAGCCTTGCACTGTTACAATTTTCATGGCTTCATTACAACTTACACGTTTATGAGCACGGAAAGTATTAGCAACTCCTTTTTTTATATCCCCACTATTCAGGCTACGAAGGGGAGTTTACATTCTCTGCTGCAGAGCAATGATACTGGTGACTGCCAGCACCTGAAGCATCTCCCCTCCTTATTGTCCCAATTGCTTGTTGTATCATAATTTAAATAGGCTGGGAAACTCTACAGACAGCTCCTGTCTGACATTATCTCCTTGTAGAGTACCAAGCCCAGAATCATCTCAGGGCACCAATGTAAAGTAAATAATAAATGCTAATAAAACCCAATCTGTTCCCAGATCAGGACCCCTGTGGCTCTGCCAAGGCAGGACTGCCCTTTCTCTGTACCTTATTCAAAGCAACGCTCATGCTTAGTAGAGCTGTGTCTATGGACCAAACATGTACTGCTCTTTGCAAGACCAAGCCACTGCAGACAGGTACCAAGAAGTGGGTTTTGTAGAGCTCCAGGGTTCTTCTGACTCTGCGTACATGAAACAGGCATCACGACAGACAGAATGGTGCCATAAGGGTTTTCCTGATTCAGCAAAGCTGAAGGAGGATGAGAAAGTTCTTAACTTAGGAGCTGGGAGATGAAAACTAGAAGTAGAAGATTCAGCCTTAATGTATGGAAAAGATTTTCCAAGGCTCTCAAATAGACCTTCTTTCATAAGAAAAGCAGTGGAGATCACGTTATTTGGGATGCTCTCAGTCATGGTGTACTGAGCTTGCAAACATTTACTATGCGAATGAGTAATGCAACTGAATCATCCACTGGGAAACCAAAGGGAGTAATATCATTCCCACATGCATAAGTGGTGGTTGAAAACCAGACCTTAGTACTGTTGACATGATCCAGGGAATTAGGATGGAGATAGGGCATGGACATACTCTAAAAAAATGGAGAGAGACAAGGGAGAGGGTGATGCTCTCTGCCCAGCCTAATTAGGATGCATCGCTGGATCCAGGTACTGCTGGGCTCTGGAAGGGACTGGATGATGCTGACAGAGCAACCTGAACATCTTTCTAACTTTCTTATTTTCCTCTGATTAGACTAATTCTCACAGAGGATAAGTACAAGCGTGTTGGAAAAAAGACTATTTCAGCTGAATTCCAGGATGAAGAGTTGCTCAGTTACTATGGTGTTGTATCCCAAAGGTGTACAGGGAATGAAACAGATTGCAATCAGTCCAAAATAATTCACCTGGAAAAGGCACATAAGTTGGCATTATCAGCAACAGTGCTGTATTCTTTAGCGTGGGGCTCAAGATCTTTTTCAGGTGTCCTGGCAAGTGAAAAAGAGCTTTAGTACAGAATTATATTGAGGCCCTGCTGCCAAAAAAATGGTTTTGAGGAATTAGAAGGACTAGAAAGAGAGATCTGAACTTAAGCAGGGCTTTTAACTGGGTATCAAGTGGTCAGGCCATACCCAGCAGTGGTGTGGTCTGAGACAGGTGGAATGGATAAAGGCTGAAACGCAGGCTGCAGCGGGGCAGGCAGATCATTAGCCCTACTCTAGGCAATTTTTCAAGGTCCCTCCCAGTCTATGATGCTGCAATGAGTTGAAAGCCGTAAGTATGCAGCATAGCTCAGAGATAAAGAAGGTCTCACTACCCATAGCTATGTATAGGACCACTTATGAGTGCCTAAAGCAGTTGTGGACATTACCATGAGAAATATCACTCACGCTGGTAATGTGTGAGTCTGGCTGCTATAAGGATATGCTGTCCTGTCACAGTGCATCTTGGAAGAGATCCCTCAACCTTCTTCACTGTGTTACTTGAGCATTTTGGTGTTACTGCACGCAGTCATCATGCCATGCAGGGCCCATCCCTTCCCATGGTGCCCTGCACGGCCAGGGATGCAGCCAGGCTATCCCAGCTGCTGCCTGCACACAGGACTGGAGGCAGGCAGAGTGAAGCATCATGCTGTTGTGCCAGCTTCAGGGATGGTGTTTTTTCAAGCACTGCAGAGTTACATGCATGCCCTTCATAATAAAATCCACCTCTGGCTGCACAAAACATCCTCCCAGCATGGCAAAAGGGAGGCTGAACCAATCCCCCATGTGCAGGATTTGTGCAGAGCGCAGCGAGGCAGTGGCGTCCTGCTGTGCTGCCCCGGTGGGCAGGTTGCAGCGCTCCTGCATGCCCAGCGCCTGGGCTGCCAGGGTTCAGCCCATTTCCCTGCATTTGGCTTCTGTCCTCTGTTTACGTGTTGGTGGCTCTTTGTTACTCAGGTGTCAAGAAAACCCGTTGCCGCTGGAATACACCGATCTAGTCTTCCCATTAACAAACAAACACCACAGCTCCAGCTGAGGGACTGTCTGCCTTCTGCTTTGGACACCAAAATGAATGAAGGCCAAATCCTGATCCCCATATACTACAGACCTTGAAATGCTCACTGCTTTCCTGCAGGCTCTGCAAAACTTGGATCTCGTGGTCACCCAGGGACTCATTTGGTCCCAGCACAAGCTGTGACAGCCTCCATACTGTTCCAGGCAGAAGCAGCTGGAAGGGTCCTGGGGGGCTGCACTGGCACCAAGACAGTGGGAGCACAGTGTGCCCATGACTGGCTCTTTACAGCTCCTGGCAAGACTTTCTCATGCTTCCCACCTAAAAATGGCTTGGAATAGCATGCAGGGAGTGCAATCCCACCTGGGATTGGCAGGACATAAATGTAATTTTCAGTTGCCTCTAACTGGGCTGTTGATCCCTTTTTCCATCATTTACAGCTTCATGTCAGTCCCAGGCAGTTGGTGGGCTCCTCTAACCTATCTGCATCACAAGCAAAAGGCAATTTTGGGGAGGACTAAAGAAGAAATCTTCCAGTAAGCTTGAATTGGACTTACCCTCAGCCCCTGTCACCACATTGATACGGGGTTATCCCAGGAGCTGAGAAGTGTGCCTTGTGTTGCATACGGGCAGCTATAGGTGGCCTGTTCCTGGAAAGTCGAGACTTTACCAGGCTTGTACCACTCCTTGTGCAGGAGGCCCCAGTGCATCCCAGACACCTTAGCCATGCCACATGCACACTTTGGTGTGCATCTGCGCATGCAGGGTGAAGATGTTCACTCGCTCTGACACAGCTGCAGCTACAGGATAATCAGAAAATGAGGACAAATGCCTAGAGCTCTCCATGGCATCTGTACAAGATTTCTGGCAGGAAAAACAGGCCACACCTTGGAAAACCCGCTTGCATGGCTGTCTTAGCTGCAACTATATTGCGGCAGCTGCAGGGGTCACCAGCATGATGCACAGGGAATTACATGGCCCCTAACATTGTGTGTATGGCTGAAAAATTCATTGGTGTTCATTACTGGTCCTCTCCCCCTCTTCTCTCATCCCCGGGCCCTCAGTTTCTTAATGAGGTTACCCTTATTCAGCCCTTTACTCCATGCCCATCACAGAGGGCACTCCAAGTACTCAGGAGCCATGAACTAAAGCTATATCTTTCACAAGATAGAATTACATCTGATGATCAAAGCGACACAATCCAGAGGCAGGCTCTAATCCCCATGCATTATTCTGCATTTTCACAGTTGTTCCTCGAAGGGAAGCAATTTATTACAGAATCGGCACCGCGCTTGCATATGTATGGTTGTGAGACTTGGGGAGCTATGGGTCAGCCAAGCAACATTGCTCAGCAGAAGCAGCTGCTCTGCCCATCTGAATCTGAAGGAAGAGCTGAGACCGAGGTGTGCAGCCCTGTCCTGGCAGGCTGATGCACCACGTCATCTTGTAGCTCTTTCCATCTTTAACGTCCACAGGTCTTCAAAGGTTGAGATTTCTCCTGGTGCTCAACAGAAGAGGAATGCACATGCCTCAAGGGAATGTATATGTTTTACCTTCACTACAAAAAAGCTTTTTCTGCTAATATAATGGAAACAGAGACGTTTTTGTAATAGGAACAGTATCCATAAGAAGCTCTCCATTAACACCCATGCCCAACACACAGCCAACGAGTGATGCTAAGATCTGCAACCATGGTATTTTCTCACAGGCCAGACACTGATTTGTTGTGTTCAGTAAGTGATACAAAATTAACATAAGCTGTTTAAAACCCCCCTGCAGGCATCCTTTCAAACTGGAGTGAGCCCTTGCGCAGCATCCTCCAAGCCTAGTCTCTCTCAGCTCCTGGACTGGTGCAGCACAGCATGATGTCAAGGCAGCGCTCGGCACCTTCCTGAGCTGGCACAGGTCATGCTCAGGGTGAGAAGGACGTGAGCCCCAAGTGTAAGGGCTTCTCAGAATACCCGCTGCAGAACGACCTGCTATCACAATGACATTGATTTTTAAGGTCAGTAGAAACTGCCCTGATCAGCCAGTCTTGCCTATTATCCATATCAAACATATTTGTTACCATGTGCTTGCACTACTCAAATCCTAACCTGTGGTTCAGTAGTATGATGGCTTTAAGGGGCGGCACCTAAATGCCAAGTCAAAATTTTAAAACTTTATGATTTACCATGACTCTAGGAAAGCCGTTCCAATGGCTGATTCCCTCTTAAAAAAAGAGCAACATGTGTGCCCTGTTTCTACTCTGAACTTTTTTGCCAAGCTTCAGCTGCCAGCTGTTGATGGGTGTCTTTTCCCCTACTTTTTTTTTTCAAATTTTAAGGTGACTCTCACAATAATCTTTCCGTGTAGGAATCTCTGGACTGTGCTCAAGTCAACTCTTAACCTTTCTTTTTTGTTAGGCTGAACAGACTGAGCCGCTGTGGACTCTCACTGCAAGGCTAGCTGCAATGAAGCATTAGGACATGATTATTTTGAGGCTTTCTGTAAATAAGTGTCTCCGTTGGGATTAAGGAGTGGGCATGAGGCGTGCAGAGGGTCTAAAGTGGCACCTTTCTGGCTCAGCCCTAATTACTGCAGTGAGTGATTAGGCTTACTGCCAGCGTTTAAAGCACTGTCTGTTTAAGGAAAATAACATTAATGGAGGAGGTGTTCACCACAGGAATGACATGATTACTTGACTGCTGTTAATGAGGGCTGAGGAGCAAACTGCAGCCAGATACTGGATGAAAATGTTGCTGCTCCCTGCAGCTGAGACAGGGAGCTCTGAGATCAAGTTCAAACAGCTCGTGGAGAGCCTCCTCTCTGCAGCATGAAAAGCTTTAGGATGCTGCCAGAAGGCCATGGGCTTCAGCCCTACCTAAAGCACATCAAAGACCATCAATGTTTTTAGTTGACTTCAGACACTCAGCCGCAGGACACACAACATATCTGTCTGGAGACAGGTCTGCTTTTCCCATATTGGCATGACAGTAAAGCCATTGAAGGCACAGAGGGACCATCCCTGTGCCCACTGCTCAGAGCAAGGATGGATGGATCTGCCATCAGTGAAAAAATTCTAGGTTTTGCCCCAAAGATTTGAAAGATGAAGGACTTGGGCTAAAGCAGACATATATTATGTTATGTTATGTTATGTTATGTTATACATATAGAAGAAAGTTTTTATGATGAGGGTGGTGAAACACTGGAGCAGGTTGCCCAGACAGGTGGTAGATGCCCCATCCCTGGAAACATTGAAGGTCAGGTTGGACGGGGCTCTGAGCAACCTGATCCAGTTGAAGATGTCCCTGCTTGTTGCGGGGGGGTTGGACTAGATGGCCTTTAAAGGTCCTTTCCAACCCCAGCCATTCTATGATTCTATGATTCCATGATTCTACGATATCACTGAATAAATAAGAAGGCATGCGAAAGATGAATAGTTTGACACTTTGCAATTCCAGAGTTAATCTTATAAAATGTCTTAGTACAAGGTTTTGTATGGAAGACAAACAATTTTAAAGAAACGTCTTCCATTACTATTACTTAATCTGAAATCAATACATTGCTTACATGAAATAGAATTAAAGATTACTTTACAGTTGTCTGATTTCATTCCTCAATAATAAAAATTGATCCATGTTTCTTTGAAAGTAAGGGAAAAAACCAGCATAACTGACTGTTTTCAGCAATGCTTGTGTAAAACCTTTACCTGAAATATCACAAAACATTTATTAATAGTAATTAATTCTACTAAAATCCCCTAAAAGACTGGGTCAGGTACTATAATGCACATTAGCAGGCAGCTCCTGCCCTTAGGATTTTACTTTTCAAAACAATGAGGAACAACATTAGATGAATATGAGCATCTTCTCTATTGCCTCTGAGAAACTGAGGCATGGATTCAGTGCATGGCCATGCTCATTCAGGGAATCTGTGGTAGAGTAAAACTCATCCCCAGACCCACAGTGATTTCCAGCAAAGTGAGGACTATCCCAATAGCTGTTAAGGCTGGTGGAAAAACTGTATTCCTGAGGATAGTTAAAGCTTCTCAATTTAAATGACAGTAAATGAGTGTCTGTCTCTTGGATAAGCCATTTGCTGGATAAGAATCCTGAAAAAGCTTATGAACTTTATTCTCGACTTTCAATGTCAGTAAATATCTCAAGGCTGCTCTCCAGGTAAGTCAATGGGAAATGTAAATGCAATTTACATCATGAAGCTAATTCTGAATCAGATCATTCACATGGGGAGATTAATGAGCTTGGTCTTCATGCTTCGGGCTGCTCTTCATGCTTTGGGTTTCTACATTTCTGCTTTCTTGAGTGTTCCTCTGCAGAGAAGCTGACACTGAACTTTGCTGCACATGCCTGGCAGTGGGCATCAGGATGGAGGATCTGAAATCTTGATTAGGCAAATTGCTGGGTGTTCCACTAATGTTACTGTCACGTGGCAGTGCTTGAATTCTCCAGAGCCTTCGCTTGCTGATAAGAAAACACTGAAAACATCCACTTATAAAACATACTTTGAATAGGAAAAAGTGGCAATTTAGATTCTTGCTCTTTCTGCTCTTTGCAGGCTGTGCTGTAGAGGCAACTAAACAGTCAAGGCTGTAATTTAAAGTGGCACAGTAGATGTGCATCCTGAAAACCAGAAAGTCCAACTACTTCTGTGCTCGAGTTGTGCTATAATTGATGGGTAAGTGCGAAACGTGTATGCGTTTGGCTGGGAAGGGGCAGAGCAGCGTGCTTACAACACAGCATCGGAGGTGATTGAAGCAGGCAGAAGAGCCTTGTTCGATTAGAAGTGGTACCTCTGACTTGGCCTATACTGGGGATGGAGAAAGCACCACAGGGCACAGCTCTGCAGCGGGGATTCATGCCCCTGCCTGACAGCACGTGGAAAATGGCTGGAGCCAGGGGCAGGCTCAGCACTTAGGGGAAGTAATTAATTAAGCAGTGACGAACAGTATGACAGACCCATGAGGAAAGGACGATAACCAGTGTGGAAATGTCTGATAAATGGGAGGAAACGTGACCATGAAAAGAGTCCCCTGCTGCCACCAGTGGCACCTGATGGAGATGCCAGGGAAGGCAGCAGAGGCCCAAGGACAAAGTCAGCACTGTCCACCTGGAGCCACCAGCCACGGACCCGGTGTGCCGAGACCAGACCATGCAGCCACGTTAGGAGATGTTCCTTCAGTCCCTGCTGTGGAGAACTCACAATTTCCAGCAGAAAATAACATAAATACATTGGATCGATTTCCTTGAACTAGCATAAATCTATGAAGTCAGAAAAGCCACACTGATTTACTTCCCGTGAGGAAACGGCCAATAAAGATGATGTTTAATCACTGTCTCTCTCCTTCTGCAGGACACACGAATCATCCTCTGTTGCACTCACACTGCGACCAACAGCCTGGGCTTGTCCACAGCCCCTTGCAGAAGCCCAGACACGAGAAACGTCAGCATTGCCTACATGGCTGCTGATCTGCTCCAGAGGGCAACTTCCCTCAGGATGGGTCTCATTTTACACTATAATTGGGCTTTAACCTCCCACCTGTACTCATTGCTTACCCTTTTCTGCTGTGTTAGCATCTTTCTAACCCAAAGCCAGGAACCCCCATGGCCAGCTGCAGCGTGGCTGAGACAGGGGCTGTCAGTGAAGAATCAGGTTCATATAACGGGAAAAGCAGAGCGAGATGCTGGACCCTCGGGGGAGTCCAATTGCTGGAGCCCCCACAGGTGTCTCCATCCTCTCCCATGTCTCCATCCATGCAGGGAGGCTCTCAGCAGAGCCCGGTCACGGAGGAGGGGGCTGCAGGGGCCCTCCGAGGGCTTTGCATTCCCCCACTGGCCTCACTTTTGAGCCTGTGTCCATCACCTGCACTGGGCCTGGGGCAGACGAGCTCCTGCTTCAGCTGCTGGCACAACTCCACAAGTCCTCCCTGGGGCCATTTGCACCCAATTAGGCGATTTTCAAGACTCCCAGTGTTTGCCTAAAAGAGAACAGAGCCCGTCATCTGGAAGAGCATTCAAATGAGCCTCTTTCTGATTTGGTTTGGCTGTGTCTGATGGGGAGTTCAGATGGGCAGCTATGGCCATCTCCTCAGGGACTGAGACCTCCGTGCAGAAAAGGAAAGGAAAAAAATCAGCATAGGACCCCAAGATCCCCCAGTACCTTACTCCACATCTGTTCTCCTTTTTTGTATCAAACACAAAAGCAATCTTCCCTTTTGAAAACAGTCCTCTGTTTCCTAGTCTGTTTAGGAGTTTAGTGTCACACTGACTGTGGAGTTTCTATGTGCACATCCTTGATTTCACCCGGTTGAACATGTCTTACTAAACTGAGCTAATTAACCCAAAATAAAATCTTATTGAAAACAAAGCTGTTCCTAGTTTTCAGAGGAAGCTACCAAGTCAAGGAGCAGATTACACCTATGTTGAAACAGTGGACAAGTTTTGAAAAATTTTCTTTTTACATAGTGATATCTTAAACCACCCAGTGGAAAGGGCCACACCAGAACACCACTGAGTTTTGACAACATAGCCTTCCCTAAATGAGAGATAAAATGCATTAGTTTAGCACTCCTCCATGGCCCATGCCTTCTTATGCCATCAAACACAGTCATGGTCAATCAAGAGTCTATAGTCTCAGCCCACTTTTTGTAAGATCTTCACGGAGTAAGGCATTTACATGGAGTAAGGCATCACACATTTAGTGTGACGTACTCTGTTTTCACATATACACTATACCCCTGGCTATAGCTTTGACCAGCTACATGGCAATAATAAATACAGAACCGTCTTACCTGTGTTTCACACTAGGATAGCTAATGCCCCTCAGTGCCTGATATTGAAGGTTTGTCTCTTTTGGGTTGTGCAAAAATGCCCCTGGGAAGAGGTACAAAAGCTAAAAATCACCTTGTCTTCACTAGAAGTCAAGAGCACTATATTCATAGTAAAGACAAGTCCTTCATCATCTGCTTGTAACGTGCTACTTACAACATCAAGAGGTAACAGCATTGGAAATTGGTGCAATCAGTTCCCAGAATACAAGCCTTAACACAGTAAAGGGAAATAACAATAACACAAAAATAAATTGCTACAGTTACAGCTGTTTTATTTCTCTCATATTGGTAGAAATTTAATATCCCACTAGAGCTATTTAGTTGTTTGTTTTGAAGTTAACTTTGTCCTTTAGGAAAGAAATTGTGAAGAAACTGTGTAGATTTGTCCATTATCAGAGAAACATAAATCTTCCCTACTTAAGCAGAAAGTCAATGGTCCCTGCTTCTCCTGCAACCAGCATGGAGGCTGTCTTGAAGAGCATTACTCATGCTGCCTCAGGTACTATACTTAAATGAAGAAAAAAACAAACCCTCTTATGGGAAAACTGTCCCAAGTGCAACGCTGTTGTCCAGTGTACAAAGCAAGAACCAGACATTGGGATGCTGCTACTCCTACTTGCAGGATGAGGAGCCCCAAGCTAGGGTGGAACAGAGCTGTCCCATCTGAGCACCCCGAGTACCCCATGTACCTTTCGGCGAGAGACTCTGCAGGACACACATCACCCTGGGAACAGCAGCTACATTCTCAGACCAAAGGTCCAGCTAATCCATGTCCTGGCCCTCACGGTGGCCAAAAGTGAATGTCCAGGGAAGAGGATAAACACAAGGAAAATACACGTTATCCTTGCCTGGGTACTCCATCCTCCAGCCATTTGCAACTCGGGAATTGAACAAGAGGTAGTGTCTGTGTAGCTAGCGACTCTCAATGAATTGCTGCTCCATTAATTAGTCCAGTCTCCCCTTGAAGTTGTGCAGTCTCCTTCTGGAGCTTCAAACACTGGCAGAAACCCATTTCTCTTGTTGGCTTTTCTGCAAAACCTGTTTCTCCTTGGTACACCTCCAGCATGAGCCAAAGGAGGTTGGACTCCGTGTTGCAGACAAGCACATTTAAGGGAAAAAATAATATAAATTTTATCACATGAAGAAAATCAACATTATGGAAAAAATATCCAGTGGAAGACAGTCTGACTGGCTCTCGCTCACAGGTGCCCTTTATTTTCACATGAGCTCGGGGTACTGATCCTTACAACAAATTCTTCCTGCCATTTGGGACTGCATTAAGTGGTGTCTGACCAAATTGCACCTGCTGCCTCAAAAAGATAAAGGTCTTGAGAGGTTGGCAGGCCTGACGGGAAAACATTGGACAAAGCCTTGGGCTCCGATGCTGGCTGTGCTTGTGGCTAAGTTACTTCACTTCTGTGCCTTTCTTTCCCGTCCTTGCCTTTGTTCATCTTGCGCGTCCTGAAAGTGAGCACTCACGGCAGGGCAGCCCCTCGCTAAGGACTTGCCCTTGGATCATCTCTGTCCCATATTTGTGGTTTTAGAGGAGCCTGTGCACCTCAAGGCCCTCTGTTCCCACCTCCCCTCCACTTTGGTCATTCCCAAATGCTGTGAGAAGAAGATGATGCCATGCTGTGGTGCTGCTTCACAGATCCCAACACCGATTTGGGTCTGTCTTTAGCTTTGTGGAAATACTTTCAAGAACAAGTAGCCAGAACCTCTACAGCGAGAAATTACTGTTGTAAGCAACATTTATAAAATGAGAGACCATGTTCTGCAAAGCACTAAGCTGAAAAGATGCCACTGAGCACCCACCACAGTGCCAGGTAGCCTGGAGAGGACTGCGGCACCAGGCAGCCAAGGAGGAGATCAGCACCAATAGGGACATGGTGTCACGTTTGCACCGAGCATTTATGACCTCATTGCCACTGACTACACGCAATTTTGGTGTCTACACTGAAAACCTCATGGGTGTCAGGAGCACATGAGACCTGGAAAACCTGCTCGTAATGAGACTTGAGATGGGTCTGTTTAGAGAAGGCGTAAAGGCGACCTGCTCATCATTTACAAGTACCTACACGTGACACATTTTCTGATGAGAGAGGGCTCTCTCATCCAGCAAGAAAAGGAATAATTAAGGATAATATTTAGCACCTGGACCTGGAAAAATTCAGACTTGAAATGAGGTGAAATTTTTAACAAAAAGAGCAGTTAAGCACTCAAGCAATTTATTTAGTGGCTCTGACACCACTTGAAGGCCTTAAATCGAGTTTGAATATGATTATAGGAGCTCTGGCATTAGCAGAAGCTGCAGGCTTGATGTGGGCATTTGGGCAAGGGGTTCTGACAGGGGAGGGAGATAACCCACGTCCTAAGCCAGCTCAGTTCAAGCTGAAGGTTTTCAGGTGACTTCTCTGATCCCCCAAATGGTACATTTTCAGCAGCTTCAAACAAGAGGAAGTTTTACACGATACAATATATATTTTAAAAGGAAGACCTACAATGCATCTAAGGAGTTGAGTTTTGAAGGAAAAATAACTTGAGTATTTTTGTGGAGTTTCAGCTCTTCAACAATACCCAAGATTAGAGCAACATTTTTGCTGAAAAGTTCAGCTTCTGGTTAAATATCACTATATTGGCAAATTTCCTAAAGGTCTTGGACAGCTGGCTGCACTCAAGGTTTGTGATCCTCCGACCTTCAACCCTTCGGGTTATTTCCACAATTTCTTTGTATAAAATATCTAGCATTGATTTGCATCTGTTAAACACCTGGCTCCTGTTTTTGCCTTGCTTCTCTATGCAGTTGCATAAACTGTAATGTTACTGAGAATCAAAATTTTACACTCACTGATGTGTGGCAGGCACATACCATTAAAAGAGTTTTACCAGGAAAGATTATCCATCACTTTAAATAGGTCATGCATACGCTTAGCATATGTTACATTAATTCTCTTACATGCAGCCAATCACACTGGCTAATTGAAAATTTCTGTAGTCGCAACCAAAGAAAGTAATTTCTCTGATGATTAATAAGCAGGGAGTCTGGGAAAAGAGGAGAAAAAAGCACCAGGGGCATGAAAGAGGAACCAGACTTGGTGGGAAGTTCAGGAAGAGTTGCATCCTACAATGGACCCTCCATTTGCTGGTGTAATTTATATTTAAAAATAAAGGTGCCATCTCCATCTCCACCCTGCACCTGGCAGCCCTGAGCAGGGAGGGACCCCTCAGCATCTTCTCCCAGGTCCTGCCATCTGCTTGGGAACGTGAGCGCCGAGGATCAGACCCATTTCAGAGTTTAACACCTCCCAGGGCTCACCGAAGGGCCCGTGCAAGGAGTGGAGGGCAGCACTGAGATGCCATTGTTGGGGACATCGGTCATGCATCACTTAGCATGAATTCAACCAAGACATTTATTCTTTCTAATCACGCCCATGGCTTTCTTCAGCTGGGTTAAACTCCTTTTTAATGCCAGGTATTTTTAACCACTGCCCTTTGCAAATGCTGCACCAATGTCTTAGTTTATCAAATTTCAGGTCAGAACAAGTTTTGCTGAATTCTTAAAAATGACAGAGCAAATGGCTTCAGCCTTGCCTGCTGACATACCACCACATTACATGTCTGCTTCCCCTCTGAAATATAGGAAGCGTTCCCCAGTCGCACTGGCAGAAATGGGAGATGAATCAATTCTTCTGCATTCATTCCCAGGTGCCCGTAGTCGACTGTCAGGATTGGGCTCGGTCCTTCAAGAATTGATTAAGTCCCATCCTGGCAATTACACTCATGCACACACTTCCAACGTCACCGTCCCGGGCTGTGTCGGCAATGTCTAGTTTGGTGCCAGCAGATCTGTACCAACTCAGAACACTCCTCCTCCCTGGTACCTTCCCTTCAGACTCTGAACTGAAATGCTGAGACAATTTGTAAGGCAACTCAGACATTTAGTGTCTCTCTTCATTACCGAGTACATAGTTCATGGCAAGGCTTTAATTAATGAACCCCTAATTGCCCTTTGCTATGTTTTTTTCATTTCCTTGGTCCAAGTAAGGTAGCACCCAGCTTGCTCCGTGCTTGGAGACATCTCCTGTTAACTTCATGGAGAGCTTTGCCTGTGTTGGCACAAGGTGTTATCTGAGAGGGCTGGATCCAGGGTGGGATGTCTCAGCTGGAGGAGCTGTAAGAGGGGACCGGGGGTGTGGAGACAGGGCCTGGGCTGAGGACTGTGCTCATTTATAGCAGTGGTTACATACCTCTCTCTGTGGGTCTACAGATCTGAACAGCTCCGCAATAGCCACTATAATAGACCATCAAAGGCCAGTTTTGTCGTGACATTCAGGAAAACATTCTTCTCCACTGTCAGCAATATCTCCTATGCTCTTCTTTGGCAGGCACGCAGCTCCCAAAGTGCCCTGAACAAAAGTGGTATTTGCATTTTTACACGACGTGAAGATCCACCGCTAAGAAGCGTGCTGCAGCCCACTCCCCAGCTGTGCTCTGCACATCTGCGTCCGCCTGCCAGGAGTGCGCTGCCGAAGGAGGGCATTGCCGCCTTTGCAAGAGCTCAGTGTTATTCACAGCAAAGCACAAGACCTTGAATTGTCATCTCAAGTCAAATCCATGCCAGAACCTCTTTCATCTGTGTGGCATTTTCTCCTCCCACCAGCTCTGCCATGGCTCCAGCTCTTGCCTCTCTGCTGGGAACGCAGCTGTCCTTCACACTCGCAAAGCCGCTGAAGTCGTGCGGCTGTAGGTGCGAAGTGACACATGCCACTACCTCGCAGCTTCCCTTGTTGAGCGGAGCCCATCAACACGGCTGCCTGGAGCAGAGCCGGGCCACCCTCGCTCTGCTCGGAGCCTTTCCCACGTGCGGATGCTGGGAGACCCACGCCCCAACCCATCTCCCTTCTCCAGCAGCCTCACGCTGACTCCACTTCATGCTCCACCCAAAGCCCCAGGAGCTTGCTCATATCCTGCTCACGGAGATCAGTGGCTTCTGCACATGGGCTGGGGTGTCGCAGCGATGCTGAGACAGGCTGAAGACCCTCCCATGCACAGGGCATGCAACCCATCTTCATCGCAGCAGCTGATTCATTACCTGGCTTATAAGGAAGCACGGAGGCCAAGCCGAAGCTGGATTAACGTGGCGATGGATGCCCTTGAACAAACCTAAGGACTGGCCAGAGAGCAGAGCCGGATGGGAATGGGGGCAGCAGGTGCTGCTGCCATGATGGCTGGCGGTGTTGCTGGCCCTGGAGAATAATGGAAAGTCCCCCGTGTTGTGCCACACAGTTTCATTTTAAATGATTGCTCTAACTGAGCCATTCTGTGCTGAACAAGGCTGTTGCTTTCTGCTGCTTTCAAGTGGTACAGATTTAAAGCTATAAAATAATAAATGCATTATGGCAAGTCTGGGTTGGTAAGTATTAAAGCTCTTTAGCCTTTCCCCTTTAAGGGGATTGTTTAACAAAGACAGTCCTACTCACCACTTTACTCCATCTTTATACTAAAGGGTACCAGTAGACCAGAAAATTATTTTAGATTTCAAAGGAGCTTCATTTCTGGAAGGTGCCTGTGAGTTTTCTCATCCATAACCACAGAGAGGGAAGGTTTCTGAATGGCAATAACAATCTGTTGCTGCATTCACTTCCAGAGAGATATAATACAGTGAAAGACATCCTTCTGACAAGACTCGCTGAGGAATAGCATGCTGAAAGCATTCAAGGCAACTGGGGAAGAAATGTGAGCTAATATTTCAACCAGGTTCCTAAATCATCGCATTTTGGCAGCAGCATCAGTGACACAAAAATGAAGAGAAAACACAGAGACCTGAAATTGGTGGCAGCTTTAGGTCACTGCAAATTATTTAAATAGCCTACTTTCACAATTCCAGCTATTTTTGCAAGACGGTATTGTTTAACTTCATAGTTTGTAACGGCTTATTATTCATGGTTGCATCGTTGTTCCTTCTCCCTTCCCCAATAAGGGGAGCAAAGCCAAGGTGGGGGCTGGATCGCTCCCCCAACCCCAGCTCCCAGGCAAGCATCACAGCCAGCCAGAAAGCTTTCACCTAAGTAAACTTGATTTTGCAAGCCATGGGAGTAAGCTGGCTTTTTGGCAGAATCATGGTTGGTTTCAACTGCTAATAGCTCAAGGATTTGGTGGTTTTGATTCCTATTTAATTTCAGTATAATGAACATCATTTTTATTATTTAACCTCCTTGTATTCTGCAGTAGATTTAATGTTGCAAAGCACAATTCATCAGTCCTGGAGGAGTGTAATATGCCTGAATGCTGTTATAAATGGTAGTAGAAGGGCCATGTTCTGGCACAGCCCCTCTAATTTATTTAGGTACTTACGTGGCCTTCATTACCATAGTTACCTGAGTGCTACCATTAATGAATTCATTAACATTAATGTGCTTTGTGTGATTTTGCCCTGGGAGGGGAAGAAGTATTGTGCCTGGTTTGCTGAGAGAACGGAGGCAGGAGGCAGAGGGACATGTTCAGTGTCACACAGAAAGTCTTTATCAGGAGCAAGAAGCAAAGCAAGTTCATACGAGACCCACAACTGCACAAACATGTTGCTTTTCCACTTCTGAGGACTGACGATGAACATAAGTAAAACATATAATCAGTGGTAGTTGTCTGACCTGGGATGACTATCGCACCAAAAACCTACACTCGCATTACAACTCATATGAACCAACTGTCATATTTGCATTTCCAATGCAGAAAAAATGTTATATTTTCATGTTATATCTGTACCTTCACAAGTGGCTTTTAACTACTGTAATTTACACTTCTGCAGAAATCTCTGACTGATCAGGCATTAAATGCAGCACCAGAGCATGGTTTGTCTAGTCCTGCTTGGCAAGATGCTCTGGTCCTCTCAGCTGTGCATTGTCCCAGCCTGTCCAGGACACCACAAGCGTTTGCAGCATTTTACATCACCTTCACTTGTGGGCATGGGGTGTTTTAGTGAATTTTCTGGGTATGAAACTTCACTTCCTAGATAAACTCCTGAGAGAATGAACTTCACTCTTGCCAAAGGAAACAATTATCACAGCTGAACAATAACCAATGTGATTGGCTTTTTTATCTCCCCAAACTCTCAGTAGAGAAACAGTTACCATCTTCACACGCTGTTGAAGCCACCTCTGGCTTCATGTTTCCAGTGATTTTGGGGCTTTTTCTTTTAAGATGTAGAGAGCTTAGTTGGTGTGAATAACGCCCCAGCTCCTTGGGAAAACTGTGCAAACAGATGAATCAAGCAAAAGTTCCTAAAAGTAGAAATATGTGAATTTGCCCTGACTGTAAGAAGAAGGGATCTCTGTCCTTGTAGATACTCAGAAGTCAACTGGCCCAGGTCCTGAGCTACCTCATTTAACTTTGCATCTGGCCCCCTTTGAGAAGGGGGGACTTCTGGAGGTCACCTGGCCCTTCCAACCTAAATTACGTCCTGATTCCATTAATTTAATATCTAGCCAAATACCACTGACCACAAAATCATAATAAAGCTACTTCACTCGGGGTTTTAAGAAACATTAAGTTAATCTAATAAGGAAGTAATTCATCATTTCCAAGTCCCATGTAGCAGAGTGAGGAGGAATACTTACACTGAGCTGGATAAGCCAGTTTTTCAGTTCTAATAAATGGCAGTTTCAGTATAATAAATGCAAATAAATAAATAAATAAATAATAAATGCAAAATCATTAGGACCCTTGCAAAGCCCTTATTTATCTGTCTCACCCAGGGCTGGTCAAAGACAGATGCCCTGGCAGAGTGCCACAGTGACCTTCGCTAAACGTCTTACTTTTCAAGTTATCCAATGCCTTTACAATAAACTGGTCCTCTTCAGTACTAGCAACATCTCTCGCCAAAGTAATTTCCCTGTGGTTCATGAGATGGCATGTCTGGGAGGTATTTGTACCATTTATCCCAGCCTTTACGCCGTCAGCAGGTCTGCAACAGGCTGGCCTCCCTCCAGGGCACTCTGCTTATCCCTACAGGTGCTACTCTCTCATAAGCTACATCCAGGGCTAAACCCCTTAGCACAAGCACCTGAGTTAGATACCCCAAATTTCTGCAGCTACTACTGATCTGCAGTTCGTTCTCTGATGTCATCAATGTCCATATTAAATAGGACCTGTCAAAGACATATCTGTGGTGATCTCTAGCAGTCACCTCCCTCCGTCCCAAGACACCCCTGCTCAACATACACAGACACCTTCCCTTTGGCCAGCTCCCTAACCAGCTGGCAATGTAGGTATTAATCCCCAGCATCTCTGCCTTTGGTAATAATTTCCTGTGGGGAACAAAGTCAAATGCTTTACTTAAATTAGATAGCCTGGATCTGCTGCATTTCCCTTATCTAAGAAACTGTTTTCATATATAAAAAAAGATATGAAATGTCTCTGCTGTAATCTAACATTGATAAACCCATGATGTAATTTATCCTGTCTACCCTTTGCTTTCACATCCTTAATTACTCTTTCCTTCAGAAAGTGTTTGAAGACTGAGCAGAATATTGAGTTCAAACCACCAAGGCTGGAGTTCCCCAGGCCCCTTCGCATGTACAGGTTTTTTTAGTATAGTATATGCTAAAACCACCAAGACCTGACTCTCAAGCTCTCAGTTCCTTGGCTAGCCTTGCTATGGATACTGACATTTTGTGGGGTTTTGTTTTCACTACTGAAGGCAGAGGATAGGCCCTTGGCTTGTCCCCATGCAGCAGTTGGAGGTTTTCTTGCCATTTGTATTTTGCAATTTCTGCTGCATCACTTTCCTTTCCATAAAGTAGAGGGAGGGTTCAGACACCTGGACACCCTTCTCCTTACAGAAAACAGAGGCAAATTCATTCAACATTTGGCCTTTTCTCAATTATCCCTAATCTTCATTCTGTTTAGCCCTTTTTATGTGTACAATCACATAACTTGTAACAGGCTGTTGGCCATTCTCATTTCGTTTTTATACTTTCTGACCTCTGAGGCAAAATTTACCTTTCCAGACATCCCCTGTTCCGTTTGCTGGGAAGTCTCTGCTCATTCTCAGTATCTTCTCTGATGTTGCTGCATGACCAGGGAAGTCTGCGGCTTTACCCAGCTAGTGGTGGTGTGTTTGTTTTATCTCCTGGTGGGAATATGGAGCTCGCAGTACCTCTTGCCTCCTCCACATTTGCATGACTGAGTTCTCTTCACACTCCCCAAGCTTCTCTATTAACTGTGTCAGTTGTGGAAATGCTAACGGGGTTAACACAGAGTGTAACAGAGTCCTCCGCTTAACATGAGAGAAAGAGCAAGTAAAACACTAGACTACACATAGAAAATAATGCAGGCAAAATTTGCAAGCTACCGTGTGTGACTCATCTATATACAGTCCTGATTATTTTATGTAAAGGAAGAATTAGTGCAGAAAAAATTTAGAAAGAAAGAATGAAGACTTTGCAAACCTCCTCTATTCACAGTTACGTTGGTTTTCCTTATGCTGGAGACAAACAGCAAGGAGCATAATAAAGCCTATGCAAACTAATGAGCGGTCTGCAGAAGGCAGAGCTGGGAGCCCTCCTCTCCCTGTCCTGCACTGCAGGATGAGGGACGCTTCAAGTCTACGTTGATACAAGGGCTTAGCACAGAATTAGACTGTCTAATTAATTGCCAATAAATGTTATAGAAACTGAAAGGATTAACAGGATTCAAGAAAGGATTGGAAGCTGATATAAACGTTATGGCAGCAGAGTGCAATTAAATCATGTGCTTGTGAATGACTTTATATATTTATGTGTATTCAGTGTATACACATGTCGGTGCGTGTTTATATACATACACAGATATAACATCTCTCCTTTGTAGACATAAATATCCAAATATCTATGCATATAAATACTTACATAAATGGTGTATCAAGACTAATCAATATTAATGAATGACCTTGGGCTAGCACAGAACTGCTTTCTGGTTGGCTTTTAGATATTCTTCTTCACCAGATGTGCAAACTGAAGGAGAGACAAACAAGGGCTCCAAAAGCAGCTGCAAACAGGGGCTGCTTGTGCCTGCTGACTGCTGCTACCACTGAGGACCTTCCAACATCCAAAGCATAAATGACCTTAAAAAGCTATTGACTTTCTGTCCAGAGCCCATCTCAAGGAGTGGAAGGACACCCACCAGCCAGGCCTTGGATCGCACCCACAGAGCGTGTCTGTTTCTTACTGCGAGGTAGGTAACCGTAGCTATCTGCAAAGGAAAAATGACTGAAAACATCAAAGAAGTGAGACATCTGTTTTGCTCTCCCCAAATATCACCATGCTGCAGATGTGCCCTCATATAGATGAAGGGTTATTTTCTTTCTTTTTCTCTCCATAAGAAAAAGGGAAGAAAACTGTAAGAGCTGTAATCCTTGAATAGGCACAGTTTGCTTTTCATGAGGAAATGCACAAATGCAGTCGTTCTGGCATCTCCAAACCCCACTGGTGCTGGAGAGGCTCAGTAAGACCTGCTGGTTTCAGACTTGTTCACCATGAGCACAGGAACACCTCTGCATCAGCCAGCTGCATCAGCAGATGCTCAACATCAAACACCAGCCCTACAATGAGCTTCTGTCTTTTAAAAATGCTGGAGGAGCTCATTCCAGGGCCATTTAGTGGATATAGGACATCTTGGGCACCGCGGTAGAACTCCAACCATTCCTATCGAAGGGGCTGACTGTACATATAGGACTGAAAAGGCATAAGAAAAATGATTACACTTAGATTAGAACTAAGAAAATGGGTCTGAGAAGGAGAGGAAAGCAAGTGCCCAACTGCTGTTCCAGGACCAGAGGTCTCATCTGGTCTCTTGAAGGCTCAGCAGCACTGTGCAGCTTTCTCAAAACTCATCACCTGACTATGGGATTAATTCTAATAATTAAATATGAACTCTGGTTAAACCAAAGAGATTCCACAGAGATTATTTCATATTTCAAGATAAATATCATCTCAGCTTATGAGCATATGACCTCCTAAACTGATGCCATTATATTCACCCAAATTTACCAGAATGAATTTCACTTTGCCTAGTTAAGTGCTTTTTTTTTTTTTTTCCTAAGGAGGAAAAATTTAAATGAAAAAAACCCTAAGTCTAAAAGTACTATCCTGAAACCTCTGTTTGCCCGCTTCCCTGCGTTGGAGTCTCTAAGCTCCTTTGTTCCTGGTAGTCCTAAAGGTTTCCCATGCATAAAGGTCTTCTCCTGAGCATGTACAGAGGTATCTTAGTTCTCAACAAGGCAGAGCAGACCATCTCATGCCTAAGACATGGCCTTGTTGAAACAAGTCCTACAAACACTGGCCACCTCCCTGTGGGACTTCTCTGGTGGATGACAGTTAAGACACCCAAGTATGTTTGCTTGTCCCCCATCTCCAGCTTTGCACCATGACATGTCCCCAGCCACAGTAACCTGCCTGCCTGCTCCATGCTGTTGCCGACCCTGTGTCCCACTGTGCCCATCTCAGGTAACCCCATGTTTGCAATTGTCTGAGCCAGCCTCACGAGGTCTCTGGTTCCACTCCAACACACATGGTTAAATGCTTCAGATATTGATTTAAAACTGAGACTGGAAAGCAAATTCTGGGTTGGCTTTCTTAAACATATTGCCTGTTTTCTAATGCTTACTGTATTTTAATCTTGGATGTAGCCATGTAGCTGCCTGAGGCCAACCAAAGGTGCAACTTCTGGTAAACTGTTTAATGTTCTGAGCTTATTCCTTCTCCCTGTTGGGAAAGAGGAGAACAAGCACCTCTTATCATATTTGTATAATTAAAGCAAAAAAGAAAATCACACCCTCCACCCTCAATCACAACAGGGAATTCACGAGTGCAGAATGCAGTCAAATACAATTATTTATCAGTCCTAGCCTGAGAATAGCTTTTATGAAAATCCTTTATTATGCTTTCAACCAAAGACAGATGAGGCAAAACTATCCTATGGCTAAGTCATTCTGTCCTTCAATACCTCTCTTACTGTTTTATCCTTATATGTATCTTCACTAACACATTTTGCCCAGTTTTCTGGGCATTAGTGATCGGGGTTATTTTTGGGTTTGCTTCCAAGCATTTTGACTTAGGTGTGAAGGAAGGCACTCAGACTTTTCCCTGCTCACAGAGCTGAAACTGTGGGAGCCATTTTTCTATCCTGTTGATGGTGAGATGGTGCTGTCAAATTAGATATGGACTACAAGGTGCAATTCTGAGCTTTATTGCAGAGGGCAAACCATCCCCATTGCATTTTTTCTTCATCAAGAAAGACCCCACAAGCAGGAACACAAGAGAACTCGTATACTCTACACAATTTCTTCCTATTGTCTCTATGTGACACAGTCATTTGATATCTTGGTTTCAGTGGAAGATGCTGTGATACAGTGCTGCCATTATCACCCGTCGGAGACCTGCACTGTACCCAGAAGAGAGAAACTGAGCGATTCATATTCATTTCTGTGAGAGTCAAACTCACTTTTAAGTGACTCTCATTGCAAGCCTTCCCACACGGTGTGGCAGTAAAAGTGGTACCTGAACTAATCCCACACTTTGCTGTTGATTTGCTTTTCAAAATACAGATGTGTTAGTCTAAAGGAATAAGAAGCCATTTGTTGGAAGAGGTAAAATTTCAGGTTTGAAAATGTGATCGTACTGAAGACTTCTCTATGTTTTCTACCTGTACTTATCAAACCAATTAAAAGTGCTACCTCTCTGTGCAGACTTGACCTCACTAGTGTATGTAAAGTCTGAGAAGGAATTCAAGATATTCTGACATAACAGTAAAGGCTGAATAATGAAATAAGGATAGCGAGCTATGAGCCCTTTTCGTCTGAAAGTTGGCTGAAATCCTAAATTAAACCCTTTCATCCCGGCAACTGGTTTGAAACTCCTAGTTCAAATTGAAAATAGTCAAAACCATCTCTTGAGGAATGGAGAGCTGACCCATCTGAAATCTGATCTACAGTGCATATCTTTAAAAGTTCCAGTAATCCTCATATAATTATTGTGTGGTAGACTTTTTTTTTTTCTTTCTACTCCCACATGTGCACTTCAATAGAAAAACATTCTTTATTTTTCTGTTTTATGAATAATACAGAAAAACATAAATAATAGATATGTTATTAATAAAATGGCCAAATATGTATTCCCCTCAAAATGCATGAATTTGAATGGAATGTCAAACAGATTACTGGATGAATATTTGATATTTTAATTTATTGGGCAATTTCTTACAAGAATAGCTGAAGTCCTCTATTAGACTTCATAGCCCTGGTCCTCCATCACATCTGGCACCAATTCATGCCACATTCCTTCCACTCCTATGAACCTGCCTCTCAAGAAAGACTGGTGGTTGCAAGAGCAGTCAAAAACTATCTTCATGCTGATGCTGAGACTGTCAGTTGTGGGCTGTCCCTCAGCATAGATCAAAACAGTCTTTGGGATGCTCTGACTTGCCCCAGGACTTGATGTCTTTCCTTTCTGGGGTGCAAAAACATCTCCTCACAGCAGATGTCTGAGAGCAGATGAGCTTTTGCACAGCAGCAGGCAAAGATCCCCAGCCGGGAGCTAAAACGAGGATCCAGCACAGCCTCAAATCATGCAGCAACAGCTTCAGACTCATCCACGACAAGACAAGCTTTTGCACCAGCTGAAACCACCCACCCAAAAGACATGGGCACTGCAGGCAGCAGGGCCAGACCTCAGCACTGCGGGATGGTGGGAGCCTGGTGGGGCCCTGGTCCCACCTCCTCGCTTAGCTGGAACTAACGGGGCTCCTGCTCGGAGGGAGAGCGATGCAAACAGTATTGCGATGCTCCCGCATGAACAGAAGGCTCATGTTCACTTCAGGTCCCCTCTTTGTTCCTGCTCTTGCATACCCAAGGACCTGTCAAAGAGCAGAACAAGTCCTGGAAACCCCAGAGCGATGATTAAAGACACAGGGAAAACATGCATGTGGAAAGAAATTAAATACACTGATGCTCTTGAGCTGCCTAAAATTTTATTTAATTATTTTTTCAATCATATTGAGAATGGTGCACATTTTTTCTCAGCCATGACATTCTGACTTTTCAACAAAATGAAAAATAAATTTGACTCAAGCAGAAGATAAACAACAGCCACCAGGGTTTCTGCAGGGGATGTAAGCTGCTCCTGACGCTGGCTTTCTGCTCTTCCCACTGGAGAAGCGGTAA
This sequence comes from Nipponia nippon, assembly GCF_047370975.1. Classification (NCBI taxonomy): domain Eukaryota; kingdom Metazoa; phylum Chordata; class Aves; order Pelecaniformes; family Threskiornithidae; genus Nipponia; species Nipponia nippon. The sequence continues at coordinate 30,080,321 of NW_028262302.1, forward strand.
AATAAGGCAGAGAAAAGGATGCTCCAAATGGAGCAACTTCATGCCACTTCCACCCAAGCTGAACTGAAATAGGTTTGTGGTTCAGCTCAGATCACTTCCATTTTTCAGCCCACCTTGCTAAGCAGTTTGCAAAGATGAAAAAGAGACATTAGAATATAACAGAAGGGGAAGAAAAGTCTGACTCACCTGAAACAGGAATAGAAAAGCATCTTTTCTGAAAATAGATGAAAAAGGAGTAATTTTTGTCTTGAATTCAGCTGCAAAACTGATTGCTGTAAGCTATTATTGAGGTGAACAGCCTTTTACTGTTAAAATTATTAGACAGGTGTGTGAAGTACCTAATAAACTGGATAGAAATTAAGACAGATTTTTCAGAAAACTTAGTGCATATTAGACAATTACAACCCTTTTTAAAAGCCAGGAGACATTTCCATTGATTTCACCCAGACTGTACCTCTAAAAGCATCTCGTCCAAAATTCCACTCCATTTTAGTCTCAAATTCCTTTCGTTGGCCTGAACCAGGAAAAATTATTAGATTCACAATGCCAAAGAGTTTTGCAATGTCTGACATTAGTTCCTGTTGAACAAGAGCCTGTCCAGGAGCCGTACGTGCAGTATTTGCTGTGCATACAGGAAAACGCCTATAGGTGCAGGTGGATTGTGTTTTCAAAAGCACATTGGCCACCAAAGCACAGTAGCTGCATTTATTGCACTTTAGGAGGTGTAACATAACCCAAGCAGACATTTCCAAGAAGCTCCACCCCAAGAGCTTGGTTGGGGCAGATTGATAAGTTGCTCCAGGCTGGCACAGACCATTGCCTATTCATCTCTGCACAAACCCCACTACTCCACTGCACATTCCCCTACCATTTACAGTAAGTGTTTTAAAGGGCTTACAGATCAACCAGTGTCCTTTGTCACGTGTCCAGGAAAGCCTGGCTCCTCTCGGTACTCAACTTTTAAAGCACCTGATGATGAAGACATAGCTGTCAAACGTGGTGGGTGCTTGGGTACTGGCTCAGCGATAGCTAGCATGAAAATGGAGTAGACTTCATCCAGGTGCCTCTGTGAGTTTTTCTAATGCACTATGTACGAGGTCTAGGTTGGATGAATAATTAAGATGAAGAAGTTGAACCCTGAATCCATCACTTGAAGCTCCATAAAGCTCTTTGTGACAGTTTGTAGCAACAGTTAGGGGCCGACTGAGGCAAGATATGAACGGTGCTGACAAAGAGCCTTTGTCAGTTCATCAGTGAGAGCTCTTGGTGAGCGTCACTCCCCAAAAGGGAATTGTCTCCATTTATCAACACTTAGAAGAGGTTAATAGCTCCTCTTATTGGGTGGGGATGCAAGCAAGCTCATTTCAGGAATCAGAGAATGAGAAGGCATCCAGTTTCTCACAAGATGTGCTCTAAGATGAGAAACCATCTTTCCCCTGCATTTGTACAGCCCCGAGCACATGGGAGCAGTAGTCCAGGACAAGCTCCTGCTTGGGAGTGAACACAGCCTCTTGCTCGCCATCTCTCCCAGCCATCCTCAGGTGGCATCAACATATGGCTGGGAAATAAAGTCATTTAAAGTCATTGCATCTCCTAGGCTTTTTTCTCCTTTCAAGCTTGTCATGCTAATTTCTAGCCTCATGTGCCAGCCATAAATCTTAGCTTAAAATCAAAGCATTTCCAAGCAGACTTTCTCAGGAGAGCCTCTGACAGAGGTGAAGCCATGCTTGCTACCAGAAGGAGACTCCTCAGGCAATAAAATGCATTGCATAGTTGTTGAAAGCCTGTTTCTCTGGGGTTTCTTTGCACTAATCAAGGCAGGCACGGGTATTAAGTTTGAGAGTCAAAAAAAAAAAAAAAAAAAAGAGACATGAAAACCCACAAGAAGACTGAGGTTCAAGGAGGGACAGGTAATCAGGGACACACAAAGTGAGGTCCGCAGCAGCAATACTTTGAAAAAAATCAATATAACCCTTTAAGAGGAGGTCTAGGTTTGATTGCTGTTCTTTTACATGAATAGCAATTACTGGGCCTGAGATCTGCAAAGTATCTCCTGTTATTACATTGCTGCAGTGCTGCCTGATGGGAGCTATTATTTTAAAGAGGATGATAGCAAGTTGGGTGTCCACACTTCTGAAAACTAATTTTTTTTTCCTTTAAGAATGCCCTAGTTAGCATAAGCAATGTCAATATGCTTGTTTAGGTCCAGCTGAGAGTGGAGACCAGCTGCAAACCTCTTGCTGTTTGGAAGAGGTGGCAAAGCATCACAGCCCCCACCTGGGGAGGGTGCAGGGGCTCGTGGGTCAGCGGCCTAATGGAGGAGCTGCCAGAGGCGGTGGTCAGACTGGGTATTTGTCCTTGAGTGCAGGGTTTTCTGGCCTAAATTTCTTTTGCTTTGGTCAGTAGCAGCACCACGGGAGGGGAAAAAAAAAATTAAAAGAAAAAAAAAAGAAGTTTCTCATGGAGGGTCACACAAGAGAAAACCGGAGGCACACAACCCAGTGACCACACCAAACACGTTATCCTTGGGGCCGTGCGAGGTTGTGCTCACAGCTTGCATGGTGGCTGTCCCAGTGCCATGTCACAAGGAGACATCTGGAGCAGTTTGGCTGCTGGAGCGCAGTGAGATGCAGCACAGCTCCAGGGCTGGAGCTTCACCTCCAGAAACAAACACTGTGCACAGTACACATGTCCTCTGGGTATCTCCAATACAGAGCTGGTACAGAACATAAAGCAGTTGTAACCTCTGTAACCCACCTCTCCAACACAAGCAACTCAACACCCTTCAGAAGAAAAGCATGAAGAAGCAAAGGCCACTCAGGCAGGCCAGCCACAGCCTTGCCAGCAATACAACACTGTGGGGGTGGCTGCTTTGCAGGTGTAGGTGATAACACACTGATTTGCACCAGCTGGCAGGCTGGCCCCCTCTGTCGAAAATCTTCCAAACTCTAATGCAGTTACACAGTGTTCACCCTGCTGAAATTTTATTAACACTTTCTCCAGACACCTCTAAGCTCCCTGTCTATGGCCATGAATCATCAGCGACACTCACAGTGTAATAGCCCAGTGAAAAATTAATTTGTTCATCTCCAGGTTCCTGGGAAGTGTGAGACTTGCAGAGTCGATCCCTTAGTGCCTTTCCAGGAGGTTTCATCCCACGTGGTCCAGGAGCACCACGTACGGAGGAAACCTGACTGCACCCTGGAGGCAATGCCCAGCATCCCATCAGCTCCCCTCAAAGCCCCAAAACTGAATGAAAATAAGTGTAGTCTTTTTCATCCTTAACCACCGCGGGTTAAAAACTGCAGCAGGTTTCTCTGGAAGGGGAACTGCCTTCCTGTGAGGATCTGGGGTGAGAAAGCAAAGCGGGATCTGGTGGTGCTTCATCCCTCGGCCCGCGGCCAGCAGAGAGCACTCCAAAGACATTCTCCGCTCGTGCAAACCTCTCCTGCTAATAAAATCCATCTTGTGTTTAATATGTAGTGGCTGTAGTGAGGAGCTACTGAAACTTAATTGTTTCCTCCTGCATTATGAAGAAGAATAGAGACGCTCCAATGGGATTTCATTTTATTCAGGGAAATAAACTCAGTCTGATTGTGTTATTTTAAATAATTCCCAGGATTCATTTCCATAGTGCAACAGGGGCAACTTCACCAGCAGGAGTGTTGTGTATTAATATTTGCCTTTAACTTAACAAGAATTCACATTTTTTTCTGCTGATAATGCACGAGACACTCATTACTTTGTGAATGCCAGCCTTATTGGAGTTATCTTTGTGCATTACTTGTCTGTAAAATAGCCAGGCTATGGTAAGGACTGCATTTTTAGTATTTTGTTTATTATTGCCAGGATGTCCAACTTCTTCTGTTGCCTATAATTTGAAGCTTGTGGCCACAATGTAGCCAATACATTGAGCAGCCCCATTTGTCACTGGTTAATTAAATGTGACCGATTTCTTTCACGCTGTCCTTCCCTTCCACTCTGGGGAATCGCTGTTCATATGCCAGTCAGTGTTAGCGCAGCAGGGCAGAATATTATTTTGATTATTTGACACAACAGTGCTGCATTTTGAAGCCAAAACTGTGTGTGTGCATACGCACAAACAAGAACACACACATCTTGCTGGTGCAACAATATTGTCATTGTAGGAAGCCAAAAGCAGACAGTGGATGTGTCTGAACACAGCGGGTTTCAGCTAATTCAGCTGGCCTGTCCCTCCAGACATGATGCATTGGTCTGGTGGGTGGGATCGCTGAGTTTATAAGGATCTAAGAGGACCTTTTCCTTTCCTCCTGGTCCAAGGAGACGGGGACCTAAAGGTGACTTACAGGTTAACTCTGTGCAAGCAAGGACAGCTGCCTCTGAGCAGTGGCACCGCGGCAGCGAGCTGTGTGCGTCCACCTGGCTCTCCCTAGGGTTGCTCCTCCGAAACATAAATGTCCCTTATGGCCGCCCCACGCCCAACCCCGTGGGCACTGTTGGACCTGCTGCAAGGAGAGGTGCTGCTGGTTTGCAGCTCTGGGCACAGCAAGCATCTAGGTGGTTGCTCTTCCCAGCTGGCAGATGGACTGAGGGACAGGCAGACATAGCGTCTCACAGTCAAGCTTATACTTTTCTGCCAGTTTAACACAGGCCCTTCAGGAGAATGAAGGAAAACTGGTGGAGCAAAGCTTGCTTCAGCCACTCACAATGAAAGGACCTGGAGGGTATTTTTTTAACTCATTACAGCTGGTGTGCCTGGTGCTCGCTGCAGAGCACAGCCTTGCTCCTCTGCAAGCCCCAGCCCCAGCTCCCCTGTCCTGCCCATGACCATGAGCTGCAGCTCCTCATAGAAACACTATGGAGAGATGAAGCTTGCCAGCAGAGCAAGCATTTTGTTAAGGACTCATGATGCAAGATAAGGGTGGGGGTAAAATGTAGGTGAGACCAGCAAATGAAGGCAGGGGCTGCTTAGAGGGCTTCCTTTTGCTGAGCAGAAACACCAGTAGATGCGAGCACAGGAGCTTCCTACAAAGCCCAGCAAGCCCTAGCAAGCATCCAAGTACAGCTTTTCTAAGAAGAAGAGGGCAAAAGGGCTGTAGCCCTGGCCACCAACCTATTACTCACTCAGAGCAAATGACATGTACATAGGCATTTGTTCATTCAGGCCACCTCTACCTACCTCCAGAGATACCAACATGGTTCTAACTGGAGCAGCCGCATCACCAACATGCAGCCGTCTCCGGACAAAATGGCTGCTGGCCCTGGAGCCCTGAACAAGGACCTGCCTCTCTTCACGAAGATGATGAAGAGCTAACAGGCATACAGCAAATTGAGTTATCCAGGAAACAAATGCACAAAAAGAACCATATTTTAATTACACAGAATTGCCGTTACAGGTGTTTTCCACTGCCCTCTGACTCACTGAGCCCAGGAAGGCTCACGCATGGTTTAGATCTGTTATTGTGTTTGTATACCCCTACAGCTTGATGCACATGAAAGCTTCAACTGCGCATCAAAGTTGGAAGACCATGGCAAAACCCTGTTCTCATGGCAGGTATTAATGGTTTCATTTGCAGTCTCTATGGCTTTATTTCTGAGACTGAAACAGAGCAAGCAATGCATTACAGAAAGAATGAAAGACCAGAGGGATGTTACATGGATTTGAACTCTTCATCCCAGGAGGGTAAACCTGAAGCCGCTCTGACAAGACATCTCCCCTCAGGGGGGTGTAAAACAAGCTGCACACGTGTGTACAGAGATCTCTCCATTCAATGACAGACAGACAAATGCATACCTACGGATCACTGCTGCTCTCTTCCTGAACCACATGATGGACAGTTGGAAATTTTCCCCCTAATCCAAACTATAAGTATATTCACCATAAAATGACAGCTTGTTTGAAGAAAAAAAAACCCACCTCACTCCCTGAGAGTGCCGTGACTTCTTGCTGTTGCCTCCATCATGGGACCAGGAGGAGGAGAGGGGTCCCTGCCTCCTGCCTGACTGCAGATTGGCAGATCAGTTTGCTTCTTTCCACTTCTTTATGGGATGAAGCCTTTTACTGAAAATCCATGGAAAGCAACATTTTGCCTGGTTGCTTGGGCTGGGCTACAGTCCTGGCGAAGATGGACCTTAACCTAGATTTTACTGGGCAGTGCCTGGTGGTTGGGCTCCCTCCATCTAAGGCTGAAGGATAAGAGGGCTGCAGCCGCTGCCATGGCACTTACCATGGAGTCACTTTTTTCAGCCGTTCCTCCGGATCCAGAACAATAACCCAGACAACAAATTTCAGCCACGAAGCATCATCCAGACCGTTAACGGACATTATCCTGGGGTGCGCAGATACCAAAAGTGACAGCGTTTGACCTGAACAAATGAGAAACCCACCAGGGAGAGTAAGCCCAAGGCACAAAATAACATTTCACTTGGCCTTAGACCAGTGTGTCTCCCACCAGCAGCCCAAATTGTTTCATCCATGTGAAGTCTTGGACACCAGGAGGATTCTTCTCAATTCACACCAGTCCTGGAGAGCAGACCTAGCCTGAAATTAGGTAGTTCGATGTAATTTATAATAGTTCTGAGACTTAAACTGCACCAGTGAAGATAACAGGTGTGTCTAAAGGGTCTGTCACACTTAGTTATTTATCTAATAACTCCATCCCTTGGAGGTTTGGCCCTAAACATTGTTAAATGAGCCTGTTTCAATTTTCAGAACAAACTACCCAGAGAGTGTGAAAAGGCACAAGGCAGATGCTGCCGAAACCTTTGGAGCATCGGGGGCCGCCACTTCAAACGGGCCTTCGGTGGCTATTTTCATTTCTAGCATCTGACTCGAGGAAGGGAAAGCCTCGCTGATATGGCACCTGGAACCCATGGGCTAAGAATAAAGTTGGGAAGACGCTGTGCTGTTCAAAAGGAGAGCATTTAGTGTTTGCACTCTTAACTTCTTCCTCTGCCGATATGAAGGGTAAAGATGTAGTGTGTATGTGTGTCTGAGAGAAATGTAGAAATTACATAAAAACGGAGGAGCTCTCAACACACTGCAACTGCAGAAGCTGGAGCTTTAACAAAAGTACTACATACTGCAATGCACAAGCAGAGCTGATGGTTGACTCTTATCTGTCTATGGAGAACAATAACATTTTCACAGCAAGAAATGCTCCCATTTTTGTGCCACTCATAACGGTTGTGCCTGGCATTGCATCCCCCACGTGCACGTCCATCATGGTTGGTCATGGTCAGCCAACATGAAACACTTTCTCACGCACAGCTCACGCTGGTTGAGCTCATCCCATGCCACAAACACAGGGGCTGGATTGGCTTCACACTTTGGGCTGGGAGGTGGATAAGGGCAATGCTCCCCTTTATTCCGCAAATGCCTCTTAGGCATTCCTGTGTAGGCTTGCCCATAATACCTTCACATGCAAAGCTTGTCCCTCTGGGAAGCAAACTCCTCCCCAGCCCAACAGAGAGCACTGTCATGCAAATAGAAAGGCTGGGAAATGCAATATCTGGCTTTGATGGAGTCATGCAATTCCTGTCTGGGTCACCTTAGAGGGATGGGCTCTGTCCCACCATGGGGATTCCTGCGACGCCTTTACAAGAACTCAAACAGTAAATGATCCACTGACAATTACTTTCCTGTCCCTTTTTTAGATACTCATTCTAGGATGATTTGCTAATTATGTATAATCTGTTCACACTCTAAACATGCCTCATATGATAAATTCAGCAGAATTATGAGACCGAGTTAAATTATTTAGTTTTGCCTTAGTTTTGTTGGATGTTGGAAATCTCAAGCCAGTGTGGCTGATAAGGAGGGACTAGAGTAACATGCACAACTCACCGACACTGCCAAATTACTCAGAATCTTAATGCTACTTAATGGTGTCCCTTAGTCAAATCTCAACTATTTGTAGACTTGCTCTCAATGACAAGAGAAAATAATTTGCTTCTGTCTGGTGTTGGATGAAATGAAAAAGCTGCTAAGAAAAGAGCTTCTGAAATAACTGGCTGCTGGAGTGTGGGAAGCCTTAGAGTCCCAGAACTTTTGTTATTCACGCAGTTAGCCTAATTCAGTTTGATTGATTTCATTTCATTTTATTTACCTTGCTCCCTCCTGCAACAGAGGGGCCTATAACACACACTTGGTGCTGTGTACCACTATACAATCCTCTTGATACCGAGAAATGCAAACCAGCCCGCTGTGATGTGCTTCGCTGATGGCTCTGTACTTCTGGGGGCAGACGAGTCCAGCCAGCGTTACTTACACGGGCATACTTTGCACCAAGCAGTACAGCAGCACTGCTACCAAGGCGGCGTTGCTCACACGGGGCGGTTAATGCCCAGGCTAGAATGATAGAATGATAGAATGATAGAATCGTCAAGGTTGGAAAAGACCCTTAAGATCATCGAGTCCAACCGTCAACCTATCACTGCTAAGTCCATCTATACCATGTCTTCAAGCACCGTATCTATCTGTTCTTTAAATACCTCCAGGGATGGAGACTCAACCACCTCCCTGGGCAGCCTGTTCCAATGCTTGACCACCCTTTTGGTGAAGAAGTTTTTCCTAATGTCTAACCTAAACCTCCCCTGGCGCAGCTTGAGGCTGTTTCCTCTCATCCTATCACTCGTTACTAGGGAGAAGAGACCGACCCCCACCTCGCTACAGTCTCCTTTCAGGCAGTTGTAGAGAGCAATAAGGTCTCCCCTCAGCCTCCTCTTCTCCAGACTAAACAACCCCAGCTCCCCCAGCCGCTCCTCATAAGACTTGTGCTCAAGACCCTTCACCAACTTCGTTGCCCTCCTCTGGCCATGCTCCAGCACCTCGATGTCCTTCTTGTAGTGAGGGGCCCAACACTGAACACAGTACTCGAGGTGCGGCCTCACCAGTGCTGAGTACAGGGCCACCATCACCTCCCTGGTCCTGCTGGCCACACTATTCTTGATACAAGTCAGGATGCCATTGGCCCTCTTGGCCACCTGGGCACACTGCTGGCTCATGTTCAGGCGGCTGTCAACCAACACCCCCAGGTCCTTTTCCACCAGACAGCTCTCCAGCCACTCCTGCCCCGTGCTCGGTTGCAGACCTGTGTTGGGAGAAGGTGCGGGATTACCGCTGCCATTACTTCCCACAGGAAAGTGCTGCAGTTAATTTCCTTGGGATCCGATGCCTTTTTATAATCAACACATATTCTGACAGACCAAATCATTGCAGCCCCAGCTGTGATAACCTACTGCACAGTGCCTTGAAGTGCGAGGGCTGGCTAAAATTAAGCTAAGCAAGCAGTTAAAAACCTGCCCCAGTGTCTGCTACAAGACTATTTGCATTTTTCCCTTTAATAAAAGTAAGAGCAACGTGATGCTTGCAGACGCCCTACAGGGTGGACAGCACAAAATAAACTTTTACTGGGAGCTTGGACTGTGCTCTGGCCATGACCAAAACACTCGCTGAGTTCAGCAGAGCCCTGGCTGCACGCAGATGTGCCCTGTGAATGACGGGTCCCAAAGATCCCCGTTTCCTCCAAGGGAACCCAAGCACAGGTCCAGGAGGCTGCGCTGGGCACTGCACACACAGCCAGGGACCCCCGGCCGCTGGTTCGACCTCGCTGTCCTCTTGCTCTCCCAGCTCTTCGCCCCATGGATGCATCACCCATTCGACGCGTGGTCTCCTTGGGCAGCCTCTGAATACACTTTGCCAGCGCTGGTGGGTCACTCTGCATCGTCCGAGCAAGAGGAGGGCCTTCATGTTTTTGGGAGCTGGCAGGGAGAAGGGGATGGTACTGAAATAGGAAATCGTTTTGGGTTTAAAAGCGACAGATGAGCCTTGTGAGCCTTCCCACTGATAAAAGAAAGCCATAAAATGAACCTGGGGGGATTTGCAGGCTGAAGTGGTGTATGCAAGTAGTCTGTGGGCACCTTCCTCGTGACACATTTTGCCTCCCACAGCAAACTGCAAGCACTGGAGCTCATGGACCCCAGCCACAAACCCTAGTCCCAGCCCTGGGAACACCCCAAATGAGACCAGCTGAATTTCACAACCCCCAGAACAATTCCTGGCTACCTTATTTCAGCGGGGAGCAACCCCACTGCTGTTTAATGTCATTATAGAGAGTGATTTGGGAAAATCCAGGTGGCTGTCGGCTCTGACTTGGTGAGTTATTTTAATTCCTCCTTTTTCTTCAGTAAAATACTAACTAGTGAGATGGCTGGGTTTAGGTTCACAGCTTAACATCATCAAGCTCATCTTCGCGGTAGCTGTAATGTTTAAACATTTAAGAACAAGATACTTTAAAAAAAAAAGCCATGTCAGGTGATACTATTCAGTGGAAATCATTTGGGCATTTATCCCCCAGAGATTTATGCACCCACTTAATTTCACACTGTGAGTTATTTTCACAAATTTCAGTTGCAGTGCTTTTGTGGTAAGGTTTACTAGGTGCCTTAGCCTCTGCAGCGCCGAAGCCTGAACTTCCAAGAAAATGTGCCCATGATATGCTAACAAAATGCTGCGTCCCTTCTAATGGCTGTTCCAGAGGGTAGAGCAGCAGCCAGTTAATGATTTCAGCCTTCAGGATCAAATAATGTATATCTCTGCTGTGAGGACCTTGGATTTAACCATGTAAGGGCTGGAAATAGGGTGAGAAGGACCAGCTCTTCAGGGGTTGTTGATGTTGAACCTACAAAAATAAGACAGTAAGGTACACATCCTTCCTTCCAACTCCACTTGAAGTATCTCCAACATGAAAGGGTAGGGCTGGGCTCTGGGCTTCTCTGCCACGGATGGGGCTTCACAGGTGAAGAAAACATGCACTGCCCTCACAAGGTCAAAAGAGCTTTTGGAATATGTCCATGTTCCGTGCTGTGGGGCTGTTGACCATAGGAGTAAGAAAGGAGGCTGGTGGGAAAAATAGCTGGGGGGGACACCAGAGCCCTGGGTGGAAGCCTGGGTTGGGTTGGGATGACCATAGCCCAGATGTGGCACAGCTGTTGCTTTGAGGGCCAGTTTGGCACTTGTGTGGCAGGATGGAGAGGCTGAAGGTAGAAAAAAGACAAAAGGCAACTGAAGGTTGAATGTGAGCTATTGAAGGCCACACTGTGAGTGCAACCTCTGGATATCTACTGAGGCAGATTACCCGAAATTCTCCTTGCAACTCAAAGACAAATAAAAAGGAGCATAAGATGGACCCAAACATGCAATCTGGGACTCCCTTCAAAGAGGGAGGCCAGCCAGTGAAGGTGGTGAGATGCATTTGGATGGTTTCATGGAAGGAATAGCTTTGCTACGCTCTGAGCAGTGCAATGGCAGCTGAGGACCTCCACCTCCATCCTCCAGCAGTGCCCATGGCTTCTGGGCTGTTGGGCCTATTGAGCTGAACCTCCCTGGGACTTGCTGTGCAGGAGGTAGCTACAGGCCCCAGCCTCCCCTCAGCCCTAGATGTCCCATCACTGAATGAGACATGTCCACGCCTTGGCAGTCCTTCACCTCTGCTGGATAAGCGGCTCCACTACACCTGGAAGGCTTTTTGCACTTGAAGCAGGAGGAAACCTGCATTAAATGGCCACGGAGCTGCCACGTCCTACAGTCAGGTAAGAAGCTGCTTGGCAAGAGTCTGCCGTTGCCTCCAGTACGTCGCTGTGAGCAAGGAAGCTGCACTGCTCTGGCTTCCCGCATGGAGCAACCTTTGCTGACACCTACCCAGGGGCTGTGCATGATCTGTCCCGAGGAGCCAGCGCCGCTGGAGGAACTACCCTGCGTTCACTAGTGTTGCTGTCTGCCTTAGCAACGAAGCCACAACCACATGGATTTTGCTGTCCGCCTATGTACCAGCGTGGATCTCTGCAAGGCTTCCCAACCTTCAACCAGCAGAGAAAACCTTCCCGAATCCCCCACTGACCTGCTTTCCTATGGGAAGAGGAAATGGTTACGCACAGGGCCAGCTCTGTGAACACGTCACACCCTCACTGCAGCCAGAGGCAGTGAGAGTGTCTGGAGCGGCGCAGAACAGCATGTCTCTTGAGGGCGACGCGATATTTTGAGCGCAATCACAGTGCAATCTCAGCGCCATCCTCACAGGCTCCAGCTGGCAGCGGGTCGGTGATGGGCTCCAGCCAGTGCTGAGCGCCAGCCTGCGCTCCGTGGGCACGGGGCTTGTGTGGAGAAGCGCTGCGCCCGTCCCTCCTTCCACCTCCCACTTTCTTACCAGGTTGGGAACAGGGAGCAGCCCCAGCAAGAACCGAATCCAGCCCCTTGCACCCATCCGTGTATTTCCAAATGATGAATCAGATGGCTCTGAGCCCTTTGGGGATGGAAGCTCAACAGAGCAATGCATTGGATCATCTCGGAAGGGCAGCACTGAGGAGCTCAGCCCCTGTCACCAGTGGCCAGGAGAGCGCTCAACGGTGCTAGAAGAGTCCAAGCCTTGTTAACAGTGACTTGCCTCGTGCCAGTGGGGTCACAAGAAACCCTGACCGCGCAATTGCTTCTTCCAGAGCATGTCACTTTGTCCTGGCCTTGAGCACTAATCCTTAATTGATGCAGGCAGAGGAGGAAGCTGAATGTAACTGTGTCCGAGGTGCCCATGGTTTTGGTGCAATCCTTGCAGGACCAAGCAAGAAGGGGAGAGGACAGGGGCAGTCACTTCCAAACAAGTCCTTGGTTTGCTCTGGTAAATTGGAGGCAAGAGACCTTCACCAAGTCCCATGGGACCCCAAAATGTACGGACATCAGGCAGCCTGAGTGCAGCCTGGGAAGGTGATGGGGACCAGGGAGGTATCTCAGATACCTGATGGAGGCCAAACAGCACCGAAGGGTGGAATGACCAGGTGAAAACCCAGCGGTGGGCAGTGGCTGGGGTGTGCTCAGCTGCATCGCTGCCTGCCAGACACATGGAGCAGCTTGTCCCCTTTGTGCCCCCTCCCTGTGTCCCCTCTTGTCACACCAGGCTGTGGGAGCCCCGTGTCCTTAGCCCGGTGCCCTGGGGCGCTCAATCTTGGGTAAGCCCAGGGTGTTTCGCCAGCGGAGGCAGGGGAAAGCAGCGCCGCTGCCCCCCGGCACCCCACGAGTGTGTGTGTGTCACCAGTGGCGCAGAGCACGGCTGGGAGGAGGGCTGAGCCCTGGGGTGCCCCCAGCAGCGGGCAGCGAGGGAGTGGGGTGGCAGGGGGCGACAACGAGGGGACAGCAGGCTCGCAGTGCCGGCGGGGAAGCCCCACGGCGGGGAGCGCAGCCCTGCCCGGTCCAGACCCGCCCGCAGCCGGCAGCGGGGTGCGCAAGCACCGCGGGCCCAGGGCGCCCCGCACCGTCCGCACCGCGCAGCCCTGCGCATCCCTGCGACCGGCACCCAGCGCCGGGTGGCGACCCATCCGAGCCGCAGAGCGCAGCGGGGGCACCGAAACCGCGCAGCTGGGCCCGAGGCGCACCGCACCGCGCATCCCGGCTCCGAGCGGCACGCACCGCACCGCGCATCCCGGAGCGGAGGGGGACGCACCGCACCGCGCATCCCGGCTCCGAGCGGGACGCACCGCACCGCGCATCCCGGCCCCGAGCGGAACGCGGCGTCCCGGCTTGGCATCGCCCGCGGCCCTGCGCGCCCGGCGGCGGTGGCGGAGCCGCGAGGACACGGGGAGGCGGCGGCGGCGGCGGCGGCGGAGGAGGAGGAGGAGGAGGCGGAGGAAGGCGCGCAGCAGCGAGCCACGCAGCTTTGACGTCGCCGGGCTGCGGCTCCCCGGCTCCGGCTGCCGGCACGTATAGCACAACGTGACGGCACACCGCCGCCCTCCATTCACACTCGCACTCGCACACGCAGCGCACACGCACCCAGCGCACGGCAGAGGGAAGCCCGCCGCCCTCCCCGCCCCCCCCGCCATGGGCCCGGCCGCCGCTCCGCAGGCGCGGTGAGGGCTGCTCCCGGCGCGGAAGAGCAGGACACACCTCCGCGGCCCCGCGCCCTCCCCCGACGCCACCTCCGCGGGGGGCTCCGCGCACCATGCGTGGGCCGCGGCGCTGCGATGGCATCTGATGGCCGCGGGGCGCAGGCGGCTGCGGCGGCCCCGCGCTGCGCTCGGCGGCCCCGGGAGGCGGCGGCGGCGGCGGCCGGCGCCCTGAGGGGGCTGCCGCTCTGAGGGGGGCTCGCTCCGCGCCGCTCCGCGCCGCCCGCTGCGCAGGAGGAGGAGGAGGCGGAGGAGGCGGAGGAGGAGGAGGAGGACCGGAGCGGTGCCCGCCGCCTGCCCCCGCCGCCCTGCCTGCGCGGGCGTGCGCGGCTCGGCCGCAGCGGAGCGCGGGGCTCCGGCGGGCGCTGCGCTGCCTTCCCCCCCCGCGGCCCCCCGCCACCGCCGGGCTGGATATGTGGATGCTCACGTGAAGATGGATGTAGCGATCGGGCTGCTGGGGCTGCTGACGGTTCTGCTGGAGGGCAGCTCCGGGCAAGGGGTGTACGGTGAGTGCGGGGCGCGGCGTGACCTTGTCGCGACTGTCGCCCGGGGCGGGAGGGGGGGTGTCCTCCTCCGCGGCCGCGGGGGCGGTGGGGCCCCGCTGAGCGCCGCGGGAGCCGGCGGAGGCAGAGCGGAGGCAGCGGCGTTGCCATGAGACGCTGACATTGCACGGCCGAAAGCGGGGCGGGGGGGGGGGTCGGGGAGGGGGCGCGGGGGGTCCGGCCGGTCCCGGAGCGGGTGGGAGCCGCCGCGATGGGCTTCTCCGCGCCCGCGGAGCGCCGCGGAGCCGCCGCACTTGTTAGCAGCGGCGCTGCCGCCCGCCCGCCCGCGGCCGCGGAGCGAGGGGCGGGGGGGGGGGGGCCGCAAACTTCCCGGTGCTCCGCCGGGGGCGCGCAGTTTCCGCGGGAGGGCGCGCAGGGGAGCGCCCCGCGGCCCCGCTCCCCCGGCCTCCCCCCCGGCAGTGACTTGCAAATCGCCGCCGCGGAGCGGGACGCGGGGGGCTCCGCGGAGCGGGGCGGCGGGGCCGAGCCGGCGGCATCCCCTGCTCCGCTTTCAGCACCCGGCTGCTGGGCGGCTGCCTGGGGTCTGGCGCTGGGGCCGCGGGTCTTGTTGCTTCCCCCGCCCCCAAGTTGGCCCCGTTTCGGCGAAACCTGGAGCTGAGCAGCGGGGAGAGCCGGCTGCTCCGCCGGACCGCGGTGCTGCGCGGCGGGGACGCCGCCCGGTGCGCTGGCCCCGGCCACGGTGCTGCCCCGGCCGCGGTGATGCTCCAGCCCCGGTGATGCCCTGGTCCCAGTGATGCCCCGATCCCGGTGATGCCCCGGCCCCGGTGATGCCCCAGCCCCCGTGCTGCCACGGTGGTGCTCCGGGCGTGGTGATGCCCCGGCCCCGCTGATGCCCCAGCCCCGGTGAAGCCCCGGCCGTGGTGAAGCCCCGACCGCGGTGATGCCCCGGCCGCGGTGATGCCCTGGTCCCAGTGCTGCCCTCGCGGCGCTCCGGCCGCCGTGATGCCCTGATCCTGGTGATGCCCTGATCCTGGTGATGCCCCGGCGCCGGTGCTGCCCCGGTGCTGCCCCGGCCCGGCCCGGTGGTGGGGGGTCTGTAAAGCGGCGCGGCCGGGCTCGGAGGTGCGGTGCTGCTGGGAGCATTTGCTCTGGTACTCGGTGTTGAGGAGACTTCACGAATTTGCCAGTAAAAGCTTCATTTGACGTCCGCTGCTTCGAGCCCCTGTGCCTGTTTCAGCACTAAAATATTTGCTTCCCACCAGCAAGGCAGCCCCAGCTAGACATGTACCCCCCCGCCTGTTTTTTTTTTTAATTTTGCCAAATTTCAGTGTAATTGAAAATGTCTGAGGGGTTCTGCTCGCAGTGGCTGCATTACTAACGTGCAGATCTCGGCACCGGCAGCGCCGGGGCTCCCTGCCTTCCCCGGCACACAGGCACATATTGTTGGATGCGCTGGAATAGCAACTGCTGTCGTGAATAGGAGAGGGCTTGTTCAGGCAGAGCGTGTTTTGTGGGGGCCTACAGGAAAGGGAGCGCTTGCCCTAGACTGAACGCCGGCATCGATACACGGGCGATGTCACATGCAGATTTGTAGTAAGACTTTTGTTTGGCAATGATGCGATTTCATCCTGTAAAATGTAACACCTTATTTAGGTTAAGGACGATGGGTGAAGGGCTGGTGAGGGGGGGAGCGAGTGGTGTGAAGTCAGTCATATGTGGCTGCACTATATTTGAAACCTGTTTCATGTGAATTTGTGTTTCTCCATTGACTCCCGAAAGCTGGTTTGAGAAAGCGGGCAGAGCTCTGCCAAAAAAAGCCAAGCCCAGGGTATGCCTCCCGGCAGCCCCGAGTGCCTCGAAGACCCCGCTCTGTGCACCAGGGCCATTTTGAGAAAGGAGGTTTTGAAGACCGTGCCATTAGTTACATTAGCAAAAGCGAGTCCCAGCCTGCGAAAGGGAGCCCGCTTAGTCCTTGTTGCTTTGGAAAAACAGGCTTGTGGGATTTAAACAACTTTTTTTGTCCCTTGTTGAAGATTTCAAGATCTTCACAGCTCTGCTTCCAAGAGTTAGGAAGATGTCTTGCTGACTTAACCCACTTGTTCCCTGCTTTTGTGCCAATAATCTGAAATGTCGGTGGCTCTGCTGGGAGCGGGCAGAGCCCCAGCAGCCTCCTCCGTAAGGAAGGCTCGGGGTGTTGCTCCGCTTTGCCAGGCGAAGGAGCGTGCTACTTCAGGTGCCATCTGCCACTCCGACCTCTCCCCAGTTCCTCCCGTTGAGGTTTTGTCTCACCCGCAGGAGGACCCGTGTCCCTGGGACAGGGTCCCGCTCGTGATGTGCACTGCCCGAGCTCCACCTGGCTGCTCTCCGGCCCTGCCTGCCTGCCTGCCGCCGAGGCTCCCCTCTGGCACCGCAGGAGGTGGAGAGCGGGACCGCTCAGCGCTGCCCAGCGCCGGCACAGCGCCTGGCGCGGCGGCGTGCACGTCCACCCAGAACGGCAGCACTGGAGAGCTGTTTTGGTGCCTTTAAATGCAAAATAAGTGGTCCGCATTTGCTTATTCCTAGTTCACACCAAAAAGCAAATTAATGTCCCGTGATGTCTGGCTGTACATCTCACCGTAAACTTTGTTGCTTCTGAATAGTAAAGCTGGGATTAAAAAGTCGGTTGCTCGTACAGCTGAACCTAAGGGGGAGCTGAGGCCCCGACACAGGGAACAGTTTCCCGAGGCTGAAGAGCGGGTCAGGGATGGAGCCAGGGCCGGCACAGGTCTGCCCGGTGCCCACCGTCCCCTGCTCTGGGCCGCACGCTGCTTCTCCAGGGGATGGGGGGAGAGCAGGGCTGCTAAAATCACCAGCAAGATGTACAATTCCTCAGCTCTGCTTTGCCCAGCTTGTTTTCTTGGCAAGATAATATTTAGAAAAACTCAGGTACTGTATGCACTTTCCCTCCTCTTTAAATTATGCATGACTTGCATGGTTAATAAAGCAGAAAATGCAGGTATTCGGAATATGATGTTTATCCTTTCACTGAACTTCAAGTTATAAGAGAAGAAATGGCTAAATGAGAAGGCCGACGTGGGCACGGAGCGTTTTTAAGCAGATAAGCGGCGCCTCATCAAAACGTGGGAGTTTCATGAGAGCGGAGAGCAGATTTCCCCATCCGTTTCCCCAGTGCCGAACGGCCCCGGCTGGGGGTTTGCTGGGGACCTGGGGCTCAGGCGCTGAGATGCGTGGTGTCCCCAGGGTCTCACCTTGTGCCCTGCGGAGCGAGGAGCAGCGCAGTGAATGCCTGGAAAGGAGCGGGAGCACTGCCACCGCCTCCGGGGTGGGGGCCGGAGGGATGCCCGGGCAGCAGGAGGGACCCAGCGGTGGGAGGACCACAGGGAGCGATTGCTCCGGTGACAGAGCTGACACTTTGTGACTCTGGGAAGCTGTTCCCAAAACAAGCAAGTCACCGCAGTACCGGGGAGCAGCCGCGGTACCGGCTGGGCGAGGTGTTGCTGCGCCCACGGGGGTGTTGCAAACAGGGGTGCAGCCCCCCGGCACCCAGGGCAGCCCCCTCTGCGGCACGGTTTCCCCGGGGCCACTGGGACATGTTTTACCCACTCCTTGCAGAGCTTTTAGTTATTTTCCCATGACTTCAGCTGGAAATAAGCAGGGCAGCTACCGAGGAGAAGTTTTTAATGTATGTAAACACCAGGTATGGCGTAGGGAAAAGCGTATGTATGCAATATTCATCCCTCTGTGCACCCTGACGCCATGTTTTATACCAACTCCTATAATGAAAAGTGCTGAACATCCCACCTGCAGATGCAGATGACGTTAGGATGGCTCTAAATGCCTCCTGAAAGCAAGCAATCACAAATGTATTGAGTATCCACTGTGCTCAGACATGCCAGAGTCTCCCTGAGGCTCTGCCCCGAGTGTGCAGTGTTGGGAGAAGCAACCGTAGCTAAGGGAACGACCAGGCTTTTTGGTGCTGGCGCAAAGTAATGTGGAAGCATCGGTATTTATTACATTAAATGTCAGAAAGATTGTCCTTGTTCCTCATGCCAGCATAAAATGTTGTCCGTCGGACTTAATTTTTATTGCAGTTGTATCTTTTATAAAGAAGCGGGTTTGGAAAAGGGGAACCTGAAACCCAGAGCTGCACTTTCCACCCCAGATGGCAGCTTGATCGGGGTCTGATGAAGCGCTTTGTATCCCCGGGGAGGTGGAGCAGGGTCACACAGTGTCGGGAGAGATCTTCCCTTGCCTCTGGCTGCCTCTTTATAATGACGATTATTATTTTGTGGTACACTCAGCTCCCTGGGGGAATTAATGACTGCTGGCTTCAGAGCTGGGAGTGTCTGCGTGCCGCTGCTGACCTGCCCCTTCCCTAATGCTTGCCCTGGTCCAACAAGTGGATCGGAAGGATGAAAGAAGGGAGGGAGGGGAAAAAAAAACCGACTCAGAGCAAGAGCGTTTTCCCCATTAGAAAGGCTGGTTGCCCGTTTCTGCCGGCAAGGGCAGCCTCTGGATCACCGGCCCCAGATGTCACCGCGGTGGCACGGGGACGGAGGGTATTTCCGCGGCGCTGCTCGCCTCGGCCGGGTGTGAATGCGGGTGTTGTTGTGGCCGGTTTAACCCTGCACAATTCGGGACATTGTGCGAGGGAAGCGCGGCGGCCCCGGGAACAGGGGAGGAATTATGCGGTGCCGCAGGGGCCGGCGTTTCTGAGCAGCTGTGCGCTCCTCCGCGCCCGCTCCAGGAGGTTTTACAGGAGCCAGCTGATCATTGAGAGCTTTAACTCTTAACTGAGCCCCGGAGAGCGATCTCCTCCTCCCTCTCACGCCGCAGATGTTTACACTGGGATTTCAGCAGTGGTCTGAGATGAACTTCAGCTTCAGCAGCTAAACCTGGGAGCGTGCGGAGGCGGGGGAGCAGCCGTCGTGCCTCTTACGGACAGCCAAGCGTTTGGGATTGCCTCTGCTCCCGCGGTTCTTAGTTATGCCACAGGTAAGGGGCCGTGCAGCACCCGGCATCGCGGGAGCGAGGGAGTCTGGTGTCCGGGTGTGCTGGTCTCTGGATTCGGGGGCTGGTTTTGCCCTGGGGTGCAAGAGTTTGGGGTCGAGGGGTGCAAATGGATAGAGTCAAATTGTAAAAATGCTCAATAGTAAATGTGTGTGGGAAGATCAGCAACAGAGATTAAACCTGACTCCAGGTCTGCTGAATCAATGCAGAAACTTCTGTCAGGTTTCCCGTGTCCCGGGACGCGCGCGACAGCTCAGAGCAATCCTGGCGTGAGCGAGATGCCTCTGTGCTGTGCTGGATGGTGTTGCAGCACATCTCATCCTCCCAGGAGCAGCTGATGCTCTGTGCGTCTCTGGACTCCGTGTGAGGGAGATTTGGATGAAATCTGGTGGCAAGGAAACAGTCTTTAAACAAATAAAATAAAAGCTCTCCTGGCTCAGAAGAGCAAAATCCAGTTTAATTAGAATCAGTCAGATGAAGTGCTGGGGAGGAGGGAAACAGATGAATGATGAAAGCTCAGTTCTGTCTTCTACCCTCCTCAGATATTTTCTGGGACCTCCTTCGGTGAAGGGATGATCTGCTCCCTGCACGCATTGCAGTGCCAGATTATATATTCATGTATATATATGTATAGTCTTGTAAGGCACTGTGTCTTCGGCAGTATATCCCCTTCCTCCAGTGGAAAACCCCTTTCGGATGGGAGGCACCCAGCCACGGGCCATGCGAGAAGCAAATGCAAGCAGGGAGGACGCTCCCTGCCTCCCCCTGCCAGTGCCAGGACCCTGTCACTCTCCCTGACTCGGATGGGCTCAGGGCCATAAGTTGTTTCTTAAATCATGTTTCTTAAACCTGGAAAAGACTCTTTTTTTGGAGAAAGGGGGTTTTGAGAATGGCCGTCTGAGGGAAGGCAGCGCCATCGGTCCCCACGGCCCGGGTCTGACCCAGTGCACATGCTTGCGTTTGCAGTGCTGTTGCTCCATCACTGCTGGAAGAGCCCTCCCTCGTAGCCACGGCGAGTTCCCATGACTGGCTCCCCGTTAGGTCCTCTGCTTTATCTTTTTATAGACCCTCGTTCCAATTTTGAGTTATGTCTGGATCCGGCTGGATTATTTCCTGCCATCTCCATAAATAATGGCCTTGCTAAATATAGCTGAAAATGGAGGGAAGTCGGTTTGCTATTCTCAGACAGATTTTGAAGCCTGGCTCTTCTGGAAGGAGGACTTTCTTTCAAGACATGGTGGCTGCCCGGGAGCAGACTGGTGGCCCAGCCTGGGAGATACCTCCTTCCGTGAGTGCTTATTGCTTCCATGAAAGGTTGAAGGACCAAGCAGTTGCCTTGAACATCCTTACTGGCCCACGTTGCTCTTGGCAGCATTTAGCTTGATTTTGACATCTGTTTGCCCCGATTGCTTGTTGCCAGCATATTTGGGTAGCAGGGAGGTTTGTGATCTGGAAAACAGATCTTGTGAGGAGGGACTAGAGGAGCTCCATGCGTTAAGGTGGTTAAGACTGACTGAGGTAGTTAAAAAGGGAGATAAATGTGTGTTATCATTATCTCAGGAAGGAAGATGCAGGCAGTGGTGAAGAGCTAGCTCCAAGCAACTACCTAAGGTGTTAGAGGAGCCAACAGCAATCGTTTGAAGTTACCAAAGCCCACAGTGGAAATAAGGATGAGTTTTTTTAACAACTGGGGTAATTAGCTGCTGAAGCAGCTCACCGAGAGATGTGCTGGACTCCCTGATGTCGAATGTCTTTGATATACAATCAAATGTTGCTTCTTAAATTGGCGAGCTCAATACAGGTTGGGATTGCTAAGGGAAATCTCTGGCTCGTGGATGTGCGGGAGGTCAACCCAGATGAGACCCACTGTCTCTCCTGGCCTCAAACTCTAGGAAGCAGTTAATCTATTTTTAATATATCAAAGCAGTGATCAGAGTAATATATGTCACTTAGTAAATGGTCTGGACTTTAATTATGTTATTAATACATTACATGATTAAAACACCGTGTATGAAATATGCTGGTAGGTAACCCTCAGCAGAGGAGGAGATGGAGTCAAGGGATCAGAAGGTCCCTTCTGCTCCTCTGTGTGTGCTGGTGTGTGTCTAACACCGGCAGTATCACTCTCCGTGGGCTTTCTGGTGTGTGTAGCGCACGCCTTGTTCCAGCTGTGGTAGGCACTGCTCAGGAGTTCACAGCCAGGTTTTTGGCAGGCAGCCTCTGAGTGCCAATGTGTCCAAGTCCCATTGGCTTCAAAGTGAGAGTGGTGGTCAAGTACCCCTGGGAATGGGGCTCCGGGGGGGCTCTGGAGGCGTTGGAGCCAAGGGCTGCTGTGCCCCGAAACGCAGTGGCTGGGCAGAGTCTCACCAAGCGCTGGCTGCTCTGCCAGAGCCACGTTGTTGGGCTTCATGGCACCAGCAAATGGAGAAATACCACTGCCCGAGCAGTCGTTTTGTAACTTGGAAATGTGTTTTTGTGACTAGATGAAATAGCTGGTTATCCCTCACATGCTGTAAACTGTCCTGGAAGATGCTGCCTCTGCAGAGCAGACAAGCTGGGGAGCTGAGGGACCGCTGGGACCAGGGCTGGGGCAGAAGCAACCAGGAGCTGCTGCAACATGGCCTCAGAGCATGAGGAGGTGGGTGGAGGAGGGTGCCAGGCACAGGACCCCCCATGCGAGGAGCATACAAGGAGCAGAAGGTGATGCAGCCCTTGGTGAGCGTGCACCTCCACACCTTCCTGCAAAATGCTTGCTCCGACCCTCACCATCGCCAGCCTGATTTTTACTGAAGACATGGGAGCAGCGCTGATGAAAGCCACCTGGAAGGTGGGGTGGAAGAGAAAGATCAGCCCTGCAGCAAGCGTGGGGCCATGCTGGGGGCTGTGCACAGCTGGGCTGGGGGGGAAGCAGGCGCTGGGGGCTGGGGAGCGGTGTCCCCTCTTAATGGCATCATGGCGGGGCTGCAGCAGGGTGGGAAAACCTTCCTCTGGTGCCAGTAAAGTTCTTCAGAGGCATGCCACGTGGCATGGCCATGGCTTTGGCTTAGGGAAGAGCCACATCCTCCTCTTGGCCCCTTTTCTTCTCTGGCCCATTTCACATTTCATCCAAGGTGGATTGCAAGTATGAAAAGATAATTATTAAAAAAACAACAAACCAGAGCTGGAATTGCTAGGCAAGCAAGTGCAAGCTGTGTTTCAGCATGCACTTCTCTCTTTAGCCTGTTAGCAGTACATAGCCACGCTAGCAGTAATATTTTCTCTCATTTAACAGAAGGAGTCGGCGCCAGCGGAGGAGCGAAGGGAAACGGGGCTGGGAGTGGTGGAGTGCGGAGGGCAAAACGATACCCAGCCGGGGTGTGAAGGATGCGATGTGGCGTGATCCTCCAGACCTCACTGGCTTTCACCAGACTGCCAGATGGCACCCGGCAATTTTTCATTTTTCATTTCAGCCACAGCTGTTAAATATCTTCCTTCCATCCACCAGAAGACCCTGACCCCTCTGGGATGGGGACCCAGATTTCCATGTTGGGTAGCTTCTTCCACTGGTCTGTGTCTGCTTTCTGGAAATCTTTTTGGTCTAATGGGAGCCTGACAGGCTTCCAGGTAAATCCTGCTGACCATCTCACTATTTTGAGCTGCCCTGATTAGATCATCATGGATTTGTGCTCACGTTAGTTTTCTCCCTTTCCCGAAGCCATCCCTTGCTGTTATGCCGGTGATGGTTTGTGGAGCTACCTTGACACAGTTGTACAATAACCTACTTCAGGGAAATTAAAATGCAGCTCAGGTGTTCCTTCTGCAGCGTCGTGTGGTCACTGCCTTTATTACAGGGATTAAGATTATATGTTCATTGAGCACAAGTGCAATGGTTTGGCAGTTGAAGTAATTCTTTTCAATTGCTTAATCATTTACACACTAGTTTGCTCCAGCTCAAACTCTTTGGAAATGCTGGCCTTAGCATTTCAGTGGCATCATGTAGCCGATGCCTGCAGGGGGCACGTACTTTAAAGTATTGCACCATGAGAGCATCATGTAGAGTGGAGGGGGGCTCGGGCGGTCTCTGGTCCAACCCCTCCTCAAACCAAGGCCAGCTCCACCATGGGGATGGGTTGCTCAGGGCCTTGCCTTGTCCAGTTTTGAACATCTCTGCAGATGTTCACCCACACCACTCTGGGTCCTCGTCCCAGTATTTGACCAAAACCCTTGTGAAAATTTTGAGCCTTGTACCCAGTAACACGTTCCCCTCCTGCAGCTTGTGCCTGTTGCTTCTTGTCATTTTGCTGCGCACCACCACGAAGACACTGCCTCTGTCTTCTCCATGGCCATCCACTTGGTTTGTGATGATAGCAATTAGTGTCTTCACCTTCTCTTCTCCGGGCTGGATGTCCCTCGACCTGCTGCCTGTGCTGTTGCTAATACAGCCCAGGATGTGGCTGGCTTTCATCCCTGCAGGAGTGCACCAAAACTTCTGTAGGGACACTTTCTCAGCCTCAGCTGCAGGACTTTGTCCATCATGAAATTCAGGAGTCTTTTGTCAGCCCATTTCTCCAGCCTGTCCTGCTCTTTGGCTTTCCCCATCCCTGCCCTGTGTTCCCGGGCCACATCTCTATATTGTCCCCTTCCTCAGAGTAGCACAGTGCTCTGAGCATCTCCTCTAGGAAGAGGAGACCCTGCTCTGAGCATGGGGGAACATGAGCAAACAGGGCAGACCGATGCTTCGACTCTTGCCCCATGCTTGGAAAGAAAAGTCTGGTTTGTGTTCCCAGCTCACCATGCTGGGACCTCAGCCAGTCCCAGCATGGTGAGCTGGGATGATGACTGCTCACGAACCTGATGGAGATGGCACGTCTCAGGGCAGCTCAGGGGGGGCCTGCAGGGAGCAGGTCTTCACCTGCATGAATGAGGGATGTGCAGTGGTATTTCGACTGCAGGTTTTTCCCTTGGATATCTGGCATCTTAGTGTACCACTGTTAAACTGGAAATCTTTGTGAATATGCTCGCAGCATGATGGGTGCTGGAACAAGTGCTGGCTGTTGAAATGTGCTTGGTGGGAGTAACACGGTGGAGAGAACAGGGGTGATTTGCATTCTGTAATTAGACGAACCCAACCGTTCGGAGAAGGATGAGCCAATCTGATGAACTGATTAAATAAAAAGTCACCGAGATAATGTTTATAACAACAACGCACACACTTTATCCAGCCTATCCTGTCTTAATAGCCCTTTATCTTGCAAATGTGACCCCTTTTCTAAGAAAATTATTTGCACTGTTAACAATAGCATTTGATAAAAAAAAGTGGCTGGATACCTGAGAAACTCCAGGATTTCCCAAAGAGTCAAAAAAAAGGATCCTCACCATCCCAGCTGTGCAACCTGCCCGCTCTCGGTGGCTCTTTGTGCTGGAAAGGGGAGAAGTGTGTGAGCGAGGGGCAGGAGAAGGGGAGAGGAAGAGGAGGACACTGGTGGTTCCCTCCTGTGCCCCACCACGCACCTGCGCTGTATCCCGTCCTCCATCAAACCATCTGCTTCCATCGTGTCTCTGCCCATCCCAGCCACGCCACCAGCGGCTTCCAGCTTCACCCTGAGCTAAACAGTTGAAGGTCATTACAGTTTAGGGCTCAGGGGCCCGGATTATGAATTAGCAAGTAAATTAATATTTTCTGGTAGAAGGAGCTGAAGGAATTGGATGCTGCATTAGGCTGCCCACCTGATTAATAGCTGTTTTTCCTGAAGGTGGGGTTACTCTGCTCTTCTGGGTGTTGGATTGCTTTCTTTTTTTTCTTTTTGCTTAGCATTTTATTGATGGACTATAAAGCAATAAAGCAGTCTTGGCAGCATTACACTGCAAGGGTCAAAGCAATGAGGGAGTGTTACCACAGTAGCTGTTTAAGCACAAGTTTTGCCCTAGCGTTCAATCTCCTCAAATGATGGGGCAAAGTCCTCTTTTCCTTGCAAGCCTTAGGCTCTATCTCCTCTGGCAGAGGGATAAGATGTAGATGT
Organism: Nipponia nippon; assembly: GCF_047370975.1. NCBI lineage: Eukaryota > Metazoa > Chordata > Aves > Pelecaniformes > Threskiornithidae > Nipponia > Nipponia nippon. The sequence continues at coordinate 30,105,747 of NW_028262302.1, forward strand.
GAGAAAAACATCATGATTTTGTGCAGCTGACAGCATCCCATACACCCAGCTGCCATTTAGACAGCTCGTTATTTCAGTTGCCTGCCAGGGCTGTTCCCCACTCCCCCATTTTTTCCCCTTTCCCCCACATCACTGCCAAATAGTGCAAAAGAGAACTTTGTATATCAGCCACTTTCCTGCAGTCTCCCCCCAAAATTTAGCGCAGCCTCACTTTTTCCTCTGCACATAAGCAAGGCTGCCAATACAAAGTCAATTGTAGAGCTGGTTACAAGGGGCATGCCTGCAGCCCCACAGCTGGCATTAATTCTGGTCATTACTTAAAGCAAGGCCAGGCTGGCAGCTTACTTTTCTTCTCATGGGGGTTGTGACCAGCCTTGGAGGGAGTTGGCAAAGCTGGGGTGCTCCAGTTACTCTCCTCTTCCAAATGTGAGTTTATTTTTTTTTTTTTTCCTCTTCTTTCATTAAAATGACTAGTTCGCCAGGGGGGGCGGGAGGAGGAAAAGATGTGTGGGGGAAGCCAGTGCTTTTTTATGCACTGTATAAGTAAATTAAAGCATGGTCAGGGAGGTGGCTTCTTTGTTGTGGTGCTCAGTTCTTTTGTGGGCTCTTGAGTAAAGGTGACAGAGCAGCTTTGTGATGGGTCTGTAGGGATGCTCTGGTCCCAGTGCTGTGTCTGGTACTGGTCTGCTGTGTGCTTCTCCAGGTTATCATGTGTGATGTTTGACTGAATTCCAGTGGGGAAGAGAGAAAAATGGTGCTTCAAGGAGAGATGGGTCCCTGTGATGTGCCTGGTCTAGGCTCACTGAGGTTGGACCTGGGGCAAAAGGAGAAATATGTGGTTTTTTGGATAAGTGGCAACTTCCAAGAGTTGCAGGAGTCATAGCAGGTGATCAGTGTTTTGTCAAAGTGGAAATGTGCTGGGGGTTATTCTGTTTTGGGCTTTTTTTTTTTTTTTTTAACCTGCATGAGTGCTTTAATATAAAACTGAAGGGAATTTTCAAACAGGTATTTCAAAATGAAAAATTGAACTGTTTCACTTAAAAAATGTCAAAACATTTAAATGTTTCCCGATTATTCAAAAATGCTGTCAGGAATTTACAGAATATGTCAGGCTTTGGAATTTACCATTTTTTCTTCTGGAAAAAAGTTTTGTGGGAGGAGGGGGGAAAAAATATCCCACCTGAGCTTGCATAGCAGTGAGCCACGTCTGGTGTGTTGTGTCCCAAGTCCTAGGTCAATGAGAAATGAGCTGATCTCCAGTCATATACAAGAAAACCTGGCCCCTTTCAGTAATTTGTCCTTTTATAGTATGACTGTACATGTCCTATCAACTCCCTTTGTACTGACATTTGGAGTGATCTATTTTAAATGAGCAAGGCTGTTGTCACTATTTGGCTTTCGTTGTGGCTAGAGGTCAGATCCAGCTCATGATGCCAGCTGGGTTTTGTCTAGCCTATAGTGTCCCGTTGTATTGCAATGCCAATTAACTGATTATCAGTTAAGCCATTGTACATGACTGTAAATGCTAATGGCGATGTGGATGAACAATTGTTTGAGGTGTCCCTTCCCATGCAGGAGCTGGGATGTCTGCATCAGCAGAAAACAGGACCGAAATGATTACTGTGTACAAATGAGCCTTTTCTGTATTCATGGGGTGCGACTTAATTTGTGTGGGTATCAGTGCCTTTCTGGGCTGCTGCGAATGTTCAGCCAGTGCCTGCTCTTAGCCAAGTGCATGTTTCCACACAAACAGAAGATCTGCTTTGTAATCTGTGGTTGACCAGGTTGAAGAGCTTTTCACTAATAAGCTATGAGAGTGCTCATCTGAGGCAGAAGCTCTCACATTTTCTAGTTAGTTTAATTAACGTATATGTTTTGCCTTATAGGAAAGCTTAGCTTTACCTCAGACACCTGAAAAAAAAAGAAATTTTACTGTTGTGGCTAAATATTCTCATAAGGAGAGCATTTTGTTGCTGACAGCTACTCTATACTCAAGCAAGTAGAGTCCTCAAACTTCAGGGGCTTTTAGAAGTGTAATACCAATACCCTGCAACTAAACTCCCATCCGGTGAAGTCTGATGGGATTTCACTAATGGGCTTTCCCACCCCCCCCAGCACTCACATAGGAGCCCCCTGAGAGCTCTCTCCCTGGTGTGGTGTGATGAGAGAGAGAGAAGGGAGTGGAGTTTCTGGGTATTTTTGCTTAAAGGATTATGATAAGTTGTAGGAGTGGTACATAGACTTAGGGCAAGCATGAGAAATGAGTCTGTTTAACTAAGGAATAGGTATGAGTCCTTTCCTTCTGTGCCCACCAGCCAAGGTCTGAACTCCTTTGGTCTTGGGTAGTTCTTGATGTTCCTTTCACGGCTGATGTTCTGGAGAAATGGTGGTGCCATGTGCTCTGCCTGAGCTGTTCAGGTAACAGTGAATATGGATAGGGAAACCAGAAAACTGGGTACTCTGCGACTTACGGACAGTGTTATCTTGCCAGCATGAGATAAGCTGTCTGGTGAACCCTGGAACAGAGCTGGTGAACACCAGGTGTGGAAACACAACAGGGTGATATTTAGATGTGTGTATTGCTGTTTCTGAAGACCTTCCTCCTCTCGGTTGACTGATGGCTAGGAATACTTGAAGCTTAACTGGCAGGTTCCTTCACTCCAGCGACTTGTTCATCATGGGCTGCTAGCTGGATTTGTTGCACTGGAGATGAATGTGGCAGATTGATCCATGAGGGCAAGTGTAGTCTTGTTCACCAACCCAGGTGTTGCAACGGTGGGACAGACCCAGTGTTCACATGGCAAACAGGACTTACATTTAAGAGACTTGCAGCTCCAACCTCTGGAGCTTTTGTAGGGTCATGTTGGTGCAAAAATGTCCAGTCTGCTGTCTGCAGCAAAACTCCTTGTAGCTGGGAGTGAAGGAGATGCATAATGGCCTTGTCTTCCCAGAATTCAGTTCCCTGTTGCTGTCTGTGGTAGTCCTCTAGATGTGACCAAAGCTCATCTGCTCCCTTATGCTGTGACTCATCTGCTCCCTTATGCTGTGACACATCTGCGTGGTGTTCAGCCAGCCAAGCTGGGAGAGGTTTTGCTGAAACACATTGCCATCAAATGGCTGATTTTGTGTTCAGAGACTCTACTGTATGCAAGTTACTCTTGCGGCAGTAAGCCCCGGTGGCTTGCATCCCATGGGAGACCTGAGTTTTGTCTCAGTGCAGCAGGGTACAGAGAGCAAACCTTGAAGCCACCCAAGTCAGAGCAGTGAGTCAGCCAAGAGGAGGGTGGGAGAGGGCTGAGACCTCTGGGCACTGCTGTTGTGCATCAGATGAATAATACTGTCTGAGTGACTCCAGATTTGCTATAAACAAAATCGTGATCTTGCCCTTGCATTAGTCTCTTTATTAATGACCTTAGGTCAAAGCAGCTGGAGGGAGCATGTGTAGAAGGCACAGAGCTGCCTTGCTGAGTGCCATGACCAGCACCCCTGGCATCTTCCAGGGCTGATGGAAGTTCAGAGCTCTGGGCTTGACTGGTTTCTGTTCACATTTCCCTAACTGCTGGTTGAAAATGCAGTATACATAGTGCAAGGGAGGAAACATTGCTCTGACCCCAAAGTCTCTCCATACCAACGCAATGGGTGAGCAGGGTTTCTCAACTCTACATTTTTATTGGAGTGGAAGCACTCTCTCGATGGGAGGTGAAAGTGGCTGTGGAGGAGCTCAGCCTGTGCTGCGAACCCGCTGCAGGAGCTGTCAGTGCTGGCAGCTGGTATTTTTAGATGACATCTCTCCCTCTGAGGCAGGAGCCCAGGTTCCCTTTTTCACTCTGGGTATGAAGCATGGCTGTGCTGGCACAGTGAATGATGCCTCCAGCAAAGGTGTTGGGGAGCAGCTGTGCTGGAAATGCAACTGTTGTGAATGGGAGCGGGAAATACCTGAACCGTTGGGCTGGGATTCAGCCCTTGCACTGATTTATATAATCTCTGCTACTGAGATATGCTGCTACTAATACTGCCCAGCAGGCTTGAGCAGCCTTGCTGTGCTTCAACCAAATGTGGCTGTATCGTGATGTCTTGGTAGTCCGTAATCTTTGAATGGTCCAAGTGCATCAAACCCAATGTTGGCCAGCCCCAGTTCATGTAACTGTGCTTGGCTGCAGGGTACCCTCTCGGAGCTGTGCTGACTGTCGTTGGCTGGTGTCTCTGTTTCTGATGGGTGTGTGTGTGCAAATACAGGCAGGCAGAAATAAAGCAGATGGGAGTGTGTGGTAATGAGGACAGCTGAAGATTAATCTGTGGGTCAGTAGCACTCCACCATTGAGAGCTGCACAGCCATAGCCAATACAGGAGTAAATTAAATTGCAACAGTAGTTAGGATTGGTGTTGAAAACCTGCTCCACAAATTGGCTGTGCAGTGAAATATGTCCAGAGAGCAACCTGTCTGTCACTGTCCCTATTTAAAGGCTCGTTTGTTTTCAGGGTCTTGTTTAAAAAGGGGTTAAAACGTCATTAATTATCCCGGTGCCAGCAAGGGGGAGAATTCAGCACAGAAAGCCTTTTTACAGGTTGTCCAGAGAGGTTGTGGCATCTCCATCCTTGGAGATACTCAAGAGCCATCTGCATGTGGTCCTGGGCAACCAGCTCTAGGTGCCCTGCTTGAGCAGGCTGGTCAGACCAGATGACTTCCAAAGGTCCCTTCCAACCTCAACCGTCCTGTGATTCTCCGTCAGCATTAGCCCCAATGGGAACTGCAGTCCTTACAAGGACAGTCCTGCTGCAGCTAAAAACCAGAACGTTTTTCTTATTTTTCTCCATTTTCTTCCCTTTTGTTGGCTCTAAAGCCAGCGGATACAGGTAATGTCCACGTTGCTATTGGAAGATCAAGAAAAAGAAATGGAAGGACAGGTATTGGCATGTTTTCCACTGTGGCACAGGATGACAAGAACTGGAAAATCCTGCTTTATTTCTTGTGCTGTCAAAACGTTATGGCTAAAATTGCCTTGGCAAACTAATTTTAACCACATGCTGTTATGTATTTTTGAGTAAGACTGCAAAGTGAGTCTCAAAGCGAGCATGCTTTGTGGCTGTGCCCTGTCTGAAGAAGACGGTGCTGTGGGGCCACTGAGGACATGGTTGTTGAGGGACACTGTTGCTGTGCGGCCGTGGTGGGTGGGTGCTGGCGGGTGTCCAGTTAAATTGGCAGTCCCATTTGGGGGCCATTCATAGGCTGGGGAAGAAAAAAGGTTAACAAGATAGCTTGGGCCAGTGGGTGGAAAAAGTGAGCCAGCCAGGTAGAGAAATCAATAAAAGAGTAAATCTACTAATGTGATGAGTGGGGAAGTCCTCTGCTTACACCGGGGCTCAGCAAATTGGCATTCTGCTGTAAAAATGACATGTTTCTAGAATTATTTAAATATTTATCCATTATAGCTGAGTTCTTCTCTTACACTTTTTTTTTCTTAATGTGAAATCTGTGGCTGCTTGGCTTTGTGCTGCTCTCTATCACTAGGCTTCATAACATGACTCTAATAGAGATGTCTTTATCAAACTGTCTGTACTTGCATGTGCCCAGATGTGCTCACAGCGTTAATCCTGCAGGGTTTGGCGTGCAGGAGATCAGGCTGATTGTACAGGGCCGTGCTTGTGCCATTCCCATGAAGGGTAATGGGAGCCAAGGGCTGCACATTAAGGAATCAATTCTACAGTCATAATGTGGGCAAAACCCACCAGGTGCTTGCACATTTGGTTTCTTAGCCAAGACGGTCTCTATTTCATAAGCCTGTAATGACTCACCAGTGGTTTTGCTCTTGCAGGAATGAGTATGTGCTCCTTCCTTCCTCATATCCTTCAGATAGCAAATGTACAGCACTTGGCTGCTTGTTCTGCAGTTATTAGCTTATAAAGCACCATATGGAAGAATATTAAATAAAGCACCGGCTTTTTCTGAGTGATGTTAGCTGATAGCGCTCGTCCTTCTGAGGATGGCAGTTGTGTGTTTCTGGCTGTCTCTCTGCTGTCTGTTGTAGTTTGCCACGTCCCTCTCGGAAGGGCTGGTGCAGGTAAGAGCCACTCGGCACAAGGACCTGGGGTCTGTAAAACAGAATTGGACTTCTGTCACCTGCAGGGCTGTGGTATAACATGTTCCCAAATCAAGGAGCTCTCTGCAAGGCTTGTACTGGTACTGGATGACTGTCTGCACAGCGTATGCCTTGGTGGTGAGGGCTGTTCCCCAGTGTGACGCTGTACTCTCCCGTGTAACAGTGCTTTTGGGTCACTGCCTTCCAGAAATACATCTCTGGTTTTGGATGTACCCTTTCCTTGCCCAAATTCTCTACTTACATATGCAGTAATAATATTTGGTAATGAAAATCAGGTGTGTGGGAGAACATGATCCTGGTTCAGTCATATCAAAGGTATATAACTTTGCTGGTGGAGCAAATCAGATGTGTTATAGATAGATGATGAGGATGATCTCATGGGGTTTTTAGAAGCAATTTATTATAGCTCTTAAAGTTTCAGCCCTGCCTCCCTGATGTTGTTAAATATAAGCTGTTGCCTAGAAAAGCTGTTGTGCTTATTGTGTTGTGCACTGGAATATAAGGTTTACCCTGGCTAATCCTTACGTGTGTGTCTTGCCAATTTTGATTGGGTTATTGAGGAGGTGGCTGTGTCTTGCAGAGGATGTGTGCAGTGTCTGCCAGCTGCAGTCCAGCTGTATGGCACTGGTGCTCAGCTCCTGGGGTTCATGGTGAGCCCAGGCAGAGCTCAGTGCCGATGTGATGAGGATAAGGTGAGCCTGGAGACACCTGTAGTAGTGGTTCCCAGTGTTATTTTAGCAAGATCTTATTCTTGTGTCCATCTTTTCTTGTCTGCCTTCTCTCTCTCTCTCTCTCTCTCAAATCACATCTTTGACAAACTACTTGGGACCTTTCCCATGTGCTCTGTGTTGGAAGTTTAACCTCTGCAGCCTGCGGCCCTTGCTGTTCACCTAACCATCAGCGCAGCATGCAGGGAGCCTGGATGCTACTCCCAAGCTGTGCAAGGTACATAAAATATCCTCGAAGGATCGAATCTCTTACATTCCTGAGAGATACTGTTGTCTGTTGTGCTAGAAAAGTTTCTAGTTTTAACTAGTTTGATATTACCGTCAAGCAAGAACAAAATAATATACGGAATTAAGATCCTCTTAGGGTTGATTTTTCTCAATTAAAATCTCAAGTTTACAGCTGCTCACTTGGAGCAGGAAATGCATTTTTCCACTTAAGAGTACGGTTGTGTCATTAACTTCATAATTGTAAGACTGTGTTATTACACATTAAAATGTTAATAAAACTTACCTATAGCATGGGGGTTTAACAGCAAACCTCTGCCAAGCTGTACAAGCCTGGTGCTTTAATGGATCAGCTAGGGTAAACTATTTTGTCTGTGTACAGACCGTCATTCAGGACTCTGCGGGTGCTCCCTCAGAGGTGTCTGCTCTCGGGTACCCCTGTGCAGGGGAAACATGAGGTTCCTGGAGTTTTAAAGCTCTCAAGGTCTGGAAGGAGAAGGCTGGTTTACCAATTTAAAAGCCATTTGGAGGGTGTGATGCAAAGGTCATTGGGGGACTATGTAGGGTGGGAAGATGAGGAGAGTGATGGAAATGCGGGGAGAGAAGTAGTGTGCCAAGGAAACAGAGCTTTAGCAGAGGGCAGAAAACTAGAGCTGTTTTTCCTTTTTGGAGATGAATTTACTTGGCCTGGAAAGCCTTTAGGGTGGGACTGTGCTGTGTTTGTGCATCACCTGTCACAGTGGGATCACAGCTCCTGGCAGAATTGCCAAGGCTTTATTGCAATGTAAATAATAACAATTAGCATGTCCTTATGAAGCAGTCATGGTAGTGTTTAGTTTAAGGGGAAAAAAAAACACCACACAAAAGGAGAAGCCTTATTAATTATTGTAAGAAGTATTAAAGGATCATTTGCCTTTCACAAAGGCATGGCGAATGTAGGAGATCTGATACCAGGAGCCTATTTTAGTGTGAATCCCATTGGCTCTTCTGTGCTTGCCCCATCCCTGCAGCTGCTCAGAAGGACAGGGATGGAGCAGGGTGAGCCCCAGATGTGGGTGAGCTGTAAGCTGTTGTCCAACTTCAGGGTAATTTCTAGAAGGTCCTGTGGAACATTTTTCCATTTTTATGTATTGCAAAAAAAACCCAAAGAAATTGGAAAGTCAAGAAATACAGCAGGCTCTGCAAGGCTTGTCACCTTTTTAAATAGGAAATTGAAAATGAGGATTGTGGAGAAATGACATGGGAATCAAAGGAAGGATGGTGATGGCTCTCTAAATTGTCTTGGAGTATCTCCTCAGTGCATCAAGGAAGTACAGAGCAAATCCTCCCAAACTTGAGCAGAGTGAGAGACGGGAAAACGAGGAAGCAGTCTGGGCATCTGATTCAGGTCATGGGTGGTTAGTGCTAAATACGTGCTCTAATTAGTTGACTGAAAGACTTTCTCATGCCCTTCTAGGGAAAAACCTGCTATTGACACGTGCTGATATTGTAATTCAACAAAATCCGTTCTCCTTCGCCTGGGGAAAAAACCCAGTTGTTCAACTGTCCATCATCTGAGCACCTCTGTTGTAATGTTACGTATGTGACTAGCACAGTCTAGCGCCTTAGTGATACAATAATGTAATAAATTGGTACGCTCTGGTCAGGGCATTGTGTAGGATAAGGGAAGCAGCCCAGAAACAGCAACACTTAAGCTTTTAGAATCTGAAGAGTTATGAAATGATGAAACACAAATAATCCCAATAGTAAAGCTGTCTTATTGCACATGTTGAGGTATTGTGGTGTGTGTTCTTCAGGGGTAAGTACATGATATCTCTTTTCTGATCCCTGCAATAGCAGGAGCTAATATAGGTCTAGTAGATCTGTTCAGAAAATAACCATCTTCGGGGTTTGCTTCTGTCTTTTCATTTTAAGGTGAATGTCGAAGTTCATCCCCCTTCCTTAGTCTCTGAGCATGGTTCTGTTGAGTACCAGCTCCCTTGTAAGGGTTTCAGGACTGTTGTATTGCATGGATTCATTTTGCTCTGCGGTCAGGCACAGACTTCGACTTCTGTGCCATGCATGACTAAACCATCCCATAGACCTCTCACCCCTGCAGGAAGGAGCTCTGCCTCATCAAAAGCAATGGCATGTGACGGGAAAACAACTCTTGAAGTCTTGCTTGTTTTGGACTATGTTTCTTTTGATGGGTTTTGAGGAGAAAATAGTGTAGAGCCTGCAAAATGTGGAATGGGGACTTGAGAGGGAGTGCGTAATGGCAGAGCAGGGATATTTGGGCAAAGCAGGTCTGAAAAATGGATGATGTCTTGAAGAAGCTCACTTTGAGAGCATCTTGGACACAATAGGAAGCTTTTGCCCCAGCCTCCCTGGAAAAAAGGGATTTAACATTTCCTCTAAGATACTGGAAGATATCTTTTCTTATCACACGTGGATGGTGAGAACATCTAACTCACAGCCTGGATAGGTTTTATTTTAAAGGGAAGGGAGGGATGATACATCCAAGGGACATCTCAAGTTAGCTGAGGTGCAGACTGCTTGCCAGAAGTGCATGGGGCTGCTTTAAACTGGAGATGCAGAGAATGGAAAATAGTGCCCAACAAGGCATCCAGACTTAAAACAGACATGCTGTTGCCATGCCATAAACAGGATTCCTTGCTGAATGTGTGCCTGTGTCCACGTGATTCAGGTTGTTGGACTGAAGACGTATAGTAAACTTTTAATTTTGAACAGGGTATTTGGGGAAAGCAAACTTGCTGGCTGGCAAACCAACATACAGGAGGATGGATGGCATGTCTGTGTCTAGGTGTGTCTGTTTGGGTTTGAGTCCTGGTGAGATGGTGGCTCTGGATCTTGGGTCAGAGGTGGTCACTTGTGTGTCCCCAGGAGCAGGGCAGCCCTCTGGGAGCAGTCTCTCACAAAACAGGAGACAAGGCATCCCCAAGGGCGTGCCTGAACCCAACCACAAGTCAGGGACATGATGCAGAAAACCCTATGGGAAGTGCCACCATTCAACTGTGGCTGCTGGAGGTCCCTGAAGGGTGCTTCTAGGGTGGAGAGAGTGGTGTGGTGGGAACAGCAGGACCTGGGTGCTGTGGCATTTAGAGGCACCTGGAAACTTCTGGTTCAGCCATCTGACTTCTTCTAAGGGAAGATACAGGGGGTTTTGTTTCTCCTCTTGGTGTAGAGTTGCCAAAGACCATCTTCAAGGCAGAAATCTTTCTTTTAACAACCCATCAGGTAGTAGCAATCCTGGAGATCTTGAGAGCATCGCAGTCTCCCTGGGAATATGAAAGGAGGCACAAACCAATGCGATGTTTGGATAAAAAGTAATACTCTGGGTTTTAACATGGTTGTAGACAAGTGATTTATTGGCTTGCTGTCCTAGGAAAATGAGGCTTACTCAACCATGCTGTCTGTCTGTTCCTCACTACTGGCTCTCGGAGCTGGAGAGCACTCTTACTCATCCAAGGGTGTCCCCCAAGGGCACGAAACCCAAAATGCTCAGTGCCCTCCCACCCTGTGCCCTCATTCCTGTACATGTACATGTGGCTGGTTTGGCTTTTACAGCTTTTTAAAAAGAAAACCCAAACACTTTTAAATTATATGTCATTGTGCTGACAAATAGGGTTCATGGGAGCTCTGGGCAAAGTCACTGAATGCTTCAATTTGCAGTGATATTACAGTAGTTCCAGTTATACCTGATTTCACAAAAGCTGTGTTCCCTATGCTGAAATACAGTATGCTCTTAAACTGATGTCCCCACCTGTATAAAGGGTTGGCCAGTGATCTCTTGGCCCACATTATTTATAGAAGGTGGATTATACTTGTAGGAAGGGTTGCTACATTTTGTGCAAAACTCTTAAAATCCCAAATGGTTTTTAACTAAAAATAGGCATTTATAGATACTGCATTAAAAAAATGTTGCCAGCAATTTCTGGCAATTGAATATGAATTTACAGGGCACCCAGATAAATAACCTGAGCAGAACATAATCATGAGGCATGTTGAGCCATGGGAAGCAAGCTGGCTTCAGTATTGCTGGTGAGGTTCTTCTGTTGGAGGCAAAGGCATGTTACAAGTTTCTCATGGCTCAGCTGTGGGTTCTGCCCTCTCAGTTGTGCTGAAATCCCTTGATTTTGTCTTTAACCTGGGTGTGGTTGGAGACCTCATTTGTAGTGGGTCCTCACAAACAGCTGTCCTGGCTGAACCCAGGAGACCAGAGCAGGAGTGAAAATGTAGGTGGAAGCATCCTAAAATGGGTCCCCCCCACCATAACCCTCTGCAAAATTGTGTAGCTACACCCTGAGTTATTACATTATTTCTGTGATAGTAAGGAAATGTGTTTGTGTGGTACCTGACCTTCTCATACCACTCTGAGCTGGCTATATCTATGCAGTTCAGGTGCTGAGGACTGCACTGAGCATCACAGGCAGGTTTTGCTCCCTGTGCTGAGCCCTTTGCCAGCATGGGGATGTTTCTGATGTTCCTGGCTTTGGTAGCTTGCTTGGTATGTTTATGCATGTATGGTCGTCTCTCCCTTCCCTGATGTACCTGTGAAGCTGGGGAGGTCATGATTAATTTTCAGTGCTGACTTTTTGCTGTGTCCTCTCCTCTTGAAGAGCCTGCTGCAGCCTCCCGGGAAGGGGGATCAGCGCTGACCTGTGCAAAGACCTGGTGCAATGTAATAAAGCAGCAAATGGCACCAGGGGAAGCTGGAGCTGTTAATTTTGCTGCATAGGCGCAGTTGTTAGTTGCTTCTGGTGAAAGGGGAGAAAGTAGTTTATGGCCTATTTGAAGAGAGATTTAAGCGTAGGCCTGATTTGAAGGATGTGGCCAAGTACCCTCGTGCAAACAGAAAGAAGGGTGTTAACTTCTTTTGGAAAGCACTTCTAGATTTGCAGATGTGAAGTACTGAGAGCTCTGCATCTCTGAGGACTATTATTAATTAGGGCTGTTGCAGTGAAGAGCTTCAGGCTATGGAGGAAGCTATGCCAGGGATTCACCCCAAGTGTGCTCATGGCATTTGGATGTGTTGCGGGGTGTAGGCATTAGGGTCAGTCCAGAACTGTGTCCTACAGGGAGCTGGCAGAGCAGCTCTCCCTGGAGCAAGTATTTTGCTTGAGGAGCAGTGCTTCAAGCTTGCTTCCCATGGCTCAACGTGCCTCATGACTATGTTCTCCTCAGGTTATTTATCTGGGTGCCCTGTAAATTCACATTGCCTAACCCAGCGGAGGTCTGTACTGCATTACTTGGGGCAGGTCTCGCCTTACAATTAAACCTGCTGTTGCCTTGAGGCAACCATCCACGCAGGCAGTGCAGACAGGCCAGCCAGGCTGCTCAGCCCTGCCACTCCTGTGTCCCCTGTCCCTTGCAGCAGCACTTTGCAGTTTCAGGGCTGTGCTCAGGAAGAGCCTGTACCTGCCCCAAGGGAACAGGGGGTTTCTAAGCACTTGACCTCTGCTTCCTTGGAGAGCAGAGTTGGTGCTGGGTATGGGTGTCTTAAAAGCAACGCTACAGGTGCAAAGAAGTCAAGTGGCCAAATGCACAGAGGCCACTGGTTATAACTGTTCATAGTGTCTGTTGTGCAACTTGTGCTCCTGTTCCTTTGGAGAGATCTTCATTTTATCTGGGCTGTGCTTTCTGAACCCAGTACAGTCCCAGATGCCCAACAACTACCAGTCTGTGTTCCTATATGCAGTAGAGAGCTAGAAATTTATACAGGGAGGTAGTCACTGCAAGAATAAAAATCCCTGTCTGCATTACTGCAGGGCTGGTACCCGAGCCTGTTTTCCCATCATTGGGCCCATGGCAGTGAGTGGCTGCCAGTGTCCCATAATTCAGCACTTTACCAGTATTCATGTCTGTGCTTTCCTGGCAGATCAGTGTGAGAGATGGTTTTTGTGAGAAATTGAGGGATCTTTGCAGTTCCTTTTCCTGCTCTCCTCTGCTTGCTTCTTTACATGTGGAAAAGAAAGTTACAGAAAAAATAGTGTTTTTTTACTTGTGTGAAGTTTGTGGCAGAACCAAAACCCAAACCTTCTTAGACTGACCTGCAAGGAGCAGTGCTGGGCATGCGGAGCAGAGCCCTGCGCTGTGGCATGGAGGTTAGTGGATGTGGTGCCTGGAGGGTGGGCTATGAAATCATTAAACAGAGAGAGGCTGCTGGCAAAGGTGCTGAATGAGTTTTTCCTGCCTGTCTGAGCTGTGGCCCAAGGCTTGGCACCTCTGGTGCTCTATCTGCTCAATTTGAGGCAGTTTGAATGAGTTTGATGGGAAGGTGAGGGATGAGTGCTAGGGCCTGCCCAGAGCCCTGCAGCTGTGGACCTTCATTTCCACTAGCAACAGTCCACGTTCAGAGTCAGGGCGACTCCTGCTCCCATTTATCATTCAGATGATTTTTGGTTTTGCAAGTGTGTCCCGGTAGGTACAACTGATTGCAGTGTTATAAATCTCTTGGTGTGAGATGCTGTAGTCCTTTTTCTTAGTATATCCTTGAAGACCTAGAGCAGGGAGAGCTACACAGTGTGCTGCCACCTGGGGCCCTTTTGTATGTAGATCCTCTTATTTGCTAATGGGATTTAGATTTAGATCTAACTAACCTGAACGCTTGCCCTAAGGTAAAGCAGTCTTTTATACCTTGCAAAAGCAATACATTTAATGAAGTGGCAAGCAGGTGGAGGCTTTACATACCTTGTTGTCTGTACTGTCAATGCAGAATACTGCAAAAACCGCATGTAGCCCTGCGGCAGGGACCAGGTTCTCCTTGAAAGGCTTCACTTAATCCAGTGGCACTGGAAAAAGTGTTCTGCTCACTTGCACATGCTTTTGTGAAAGCGGGAAACAGAGTAAAGCGAGGAGAGCGTGGGATGGTGTGGGGATAACACTTGCTGAGCAGCTGGGATGTGCTGTGACATGCACTAACAGTGTTGTGGAAGATGTCCTGCCTTCAAACTTGAGGTTAGGCAGTCCACTCCGGTCCTTACTTCACGGACTGAGGTGCAGGAGAGAAGCTATATGTCTTCAAAAGAGGACCAATGTTGCTAGGTAGGGTACTGTCTTTTCTTTATGGTTTGCTTAGCTATGTATATATCTAGGAAACTTGATTCTTTCCAAAATGTTGGCAGGTGAACAGGTAGTGCCTCAAAGTCCATCAACATATTGAGTTAAAAGTCATCACATAATAGGTGAGAGCTGTAGGATAAGGTTAACATCTATATGCATCTGTGTATATAATGCAACTGTTATATATGTAAAACTGTCATGTATTTATAGGATTGTAGTATTGAATGTTGGTTTGGAGAAGATGCATCAGGAGGTCAGACCATGTCCCCAGCTGGGCACCAGAGGAAGCTCATGTAGGCTGAGCCTGGGGGAGCAGCTTCTTTCTGGGCTTCCATGTGTCTACCAAGATATTGTTCTTTCATGGGCTGGTTCAGAGCTGACATGCTGCCCCATGGAGGAACTTTCCCCTTTCTGAGCAGAGGGGATGCCAGTGTGGCTTCTCCAGGGATGTTATGTTTGCTTTCAGCTGTGCACATCTGGCAGCGTTGCCTCACCTATGCTCATAACTCCATGCTTTGCACAGAGACCTACATCTGAACAAAACTTCTGCCAGTCTCCATGGGACCCAGAGTTCACTTTGTTCCTTTGAACCCATCCTTGAGCATTTCATGACCACACTGATCTCCTGCTCCTGTGCTGTGGTCTCCCTTAAGGATCTGGGGGTGGTTTGGAGAGAGACCTGGTACGGTCTGTGCAAGGGATGCTGCTCTGAGGAATCTGCTGTGGCAGTACAGGAGTGTTCAGGGATTCCTTGTTGGTCCAAAGCTTTAAGATAGCTTCAAGATGGCAGGATCCAACTCCTGCTGAGTTTATTCCCTTGCTCATAGCAGCTGCAGGCTGAGGTGGCCCATGGCTCAGCGAGATGTTTGGTGTAAGCAGTTATGGGCTGGTCTTGCCCCTTTCCCTGCTATTGCTAAAACTATCCCTAATAGCCTTGTCTGCACTGAGGTTTCTTGTGAGCAGTTTCACTTTCTCAAAATTAGCAGTGAGGGGGTAGAAATTTATTTTGCAGCAGGATTTTCCATTTCCCCATAGTGAAAGCTCTGTGTGTGTGGCCGTACCTTTGGGGGCCAGAGCACCACTGAAGCTGCTGACTGCAAAGGGCATCCTTGATGATCCATCTTTTTTTTATGGTTTTTATAGCAGCCCCTTGGCTGTGAAGGCTGTGCAGTGGTGTGCCAGGCTGCATCTCCTGCATGTGTGCCATGGTGAGGGATGGAGGAGTTAGTGGTGCTCATGTGCAAGGACTCTTCAGAAATGTAACAGAACTCCTTGCAGCATTATATAAATTATATAGGTCTGTTGCCATAATGCTCAAACTGGACAGCTTAGGAGATTTCCCAGATGGGACTGAGTTCTGTGTAGATCTACACATGGGGGAAGGAGGGCTGGAAACCTTTGGCTTGTTTTCTATTTTGTGTGTGGTGTGTGAAAGGCTTACGAGGGATCCAGTGTTGTAAACATCTTTATGCGATGTCTCTTACCCACTTGTTCAGGGTTTGGGGCATCACAGGAGCTTTGTAGCTCTGTGCTTTTCGTGTGTCAAGTCAGTGGCATGAGAGAGAATCTTGTTAGTGTGCGTCATTAATTGCTTCATCACTATGTATCATGGTAGAAGTGTTAGAACTACATAAACACATTGTTTTCCCCAGTATTCCTGGCTATGGTAGGTAGGTCTTGCAGAATTATGTTTGTGTGACATGCTCCTTTATCACTGGGAAATAGCTTTCATTTTGTGTGAATTGAATAAAAATGTGCAGAATGACATCATGCTGCTTAAGCAAATGGCAACAGCAAAAGTTGAACTAGTTCAGCGTGTTGGCTTTTTATAGCACATGAATGAAATTGCTCACTAGAGCAGCTGTGAGTTGAAGAGTTCTTAACCATACATATTTCAGGTAAATCAGTTCTGAAAAGTCCTTTTTAAAGTCTCCAGGGAGAGAGAGAGCAAGGAAAAAGTCAAATTGAAGATTATTTTAAGGCACATTGTTTCTCACTATGGAGTGCAGTGCAGGGCTATGAAGCTCGGGAGACTGAACATTAAAATTACCATCCTGTTACATAAGTGCTAAATAAAGAATATAATCAAGACTTTACAGGAAAATAGTTCAGATCATCAGATGGAGTGCAAGAGTTACTTTGAACTTCCACAGACACTTGGCTGTCTAAACACCGCGTGGTTATCCTCCGTACGTATGCCCTAGTAGGGCACCCATGATCCTTGCAGGAAAGCCACCTCTTCCTCCTGCCTGGCTCCTTCAAGGAGCTCTTCCAGCTCCTTCCAGCCAAGAACTTGCCTGTAGATTTGAAGTAGTTTTTGCATGTGGTGGTTGTGCAGGAAGCACAGGTTTACTTCTCCAGGACAGGAAAGCTTTAATTCCCTTGGCCACGCTTCTATTGGCAGGGTGTTTCTTTGGCCACAGGAGATATGAATACATGGAAAGGCTGCAGGTAGCATTACAAGCTCTTATGGGTCAACACTCTCAACCCTTCAAGGTCATCCAGAAGTCCAGGCTCTGAGACCTGGATCTGTTGCAGGACCCAGATTACTCACCCAAAGGTGACATCTAGACTTGTTAATACCACTTTGTTGCCCTACCTTGTGGCTGGGGGAGGTTGGGAGGATGGTTGAACAGCTAGTGTGGCTGATGAGTTAGCATCGTCTCTCCCAGTGCTGTGCAGGAAGGTGCTGAGGTTGAATGGCTTTGAATTGTTTTTTGTGGTTGTTGCTTGTATGTATTTACGGGAAACATCACACCAGTACAAGGGGGTCTCTTCCATGCTCATGTGCAACAGGTAGAGCAGAAGTGGACTTAACCCTAAACAAGGGCATGAGCATGAGAATGGCCTCCCTAGGTCAGACTATGTCCAGTGTCTGCCCTTCACAGAAACCTGTGGCAGATGACTGCAGACAGAGTATAAGGTCTGTTCTGGGAATGATTTTTCTCCCAGTGTGGCTCCTGACTTCTGCCACCTCTGAAGGATGTGCTGAAATGGAGGTTGCATACATATCTGTACATTTAAGAGTCTCAAATGAGCCTTTCCTTCTTCAATTCTTTGCACTGCTTTTGAAACACTTTCTATTTTTGGTCTTCAAAATATTCTCTGAGAGCGAGCTGCACAATTTCCTTGCATGGTGTGAAGCAGCAGCCACACAATTTCATTGCTGCCTCCTAGTTCTGGTGTTACGAAAAACAGTGCAAGTTCACTCTGCCACCTTCTCATGATATTAATGACTTCGAGAGACTGCAGCACCAGATGAAGCTGAGTGGAAGAAGAGTGATTCATGTTATTGCTGCTGCCATTTCCCTTTGCAGTGCAAGTATGACAAACTCAGATGCTGGTTCTTCCAGCAGATGACAGAAGTGCTCATGCAGCACACTGGATGGCATGGAATTGTGGGCATTTGACTGGGACTGCATTCTTCAGCAAAGCTCCATATTCTGGCAGGAAAAAAAAGAGATTCCTGGACCTTAGGGTTAGAAGCAACCTGTGATTATTTCCAATGCAACATGGAGACCTTTAAAGATGCATACATGTTTCTAAAGGGTGTTCCCATAGTCAGAGATGGAAAACCCTTATTATGCAGAGTGATGCTCTCAGAGTACATTTTTGTTCTGTTTTTGGATGATCCAAAAGGTTCTTTTGCCTCTTCAATTAGTTGCATTACAGATTTATCAGTTAATGAAAGGATGGAGGGAGACTCCTAACCGCTCACAGGCTTCATGTCTACGTGCATGCTCCACCTCCTGAACACAAGTTGTGAAGTTTTTGATATTCTTTGTAAAGTGCTTTGGAGCCTGGGCAGGAAAAATGAGTGTGAGCAGTTATTGCTGGTGATAACTTCAAGGAATTTATTGAAGTACTGACAGTATTTTTTCTCTTCTCCTCAAGACCCTGTCAGCTCCATTTGAAAGGCTCAGGATGGTGGCACAGATAGCATCTGAGCTTTCAGTTGCTTTTAAAGAAAATTTATGGTTCTCATGATAGTATAGAAGAGCTTGACAATGTGACTCTTACTGGTTTGAAAAGCAATAACTTTGAATTTACTTCTAAGAACTCTTGATGTACTGGCCCTTCCCATGGGTTGAGTATTGTCCAGGAAGTGCAATATATCACGTGCCCCAAAACACATGAACTCAGATTTAATGATTGGTGAGAGCTTGAGGTCAAAGTAAATAGCTGGGAAAAAGCTGGAAATCAAAACGACTGGGGGAGCAAGGAATAAAATCCAGAGAAGCAGAGACCCTGCTCTGGCAGAGTGGGATTGCTTGAATCCTCCTTGGAGGTAAATGGATTTCAGAAAGGACAATGCAGGTGAGAAGACAAGGTGAAACTTCTGAAATACCAACAGCAGCAGAGTCTAGTGAGCCAGAGTTGTCTGGCTGTGGTGAATGAAATGCTGAATGAAATGTTTATATCCAAGTGGGGTATAAAAAGCCTTCTATAGTGGATGGACTAAAAGTTAAAACACCCCAGCCCTGTGCTGTACCTGGAAGAAATGAGCACAGCGGGGACCGGGTGGGCAAACCTCAAAGCAAATGCATTACCCAGCTCAGGTGCTCAGATCCTTCATGTGAGAGCATCTGCACCCCACAAAATCCTGTCTCCAGTTTGGCTGCTCTCTTGATTTCCAGTCTGTATCTCCAGCTAAGTTCAGAGTGCTCACCTGGCATGGAGCAGTGTGCGTAAACACACAAAAGTCTGCTCACCTCCAAAAGAGGGTGGGCGTGTGTGGCATTGCCTGTTGGGACAGGCCCCCAGCTCCTGGGGATGCCAGAGCTGTGCCCAGGTGGCTGGGAGAGTGCTACTGAACCCAGGCCAAATGACTTTGTGGGTCATTCAAACAGCCCATCCCCACAGGTGACCTCCCAGGAATGTCCCCTGGTGCTGCTTAACTCACTGGAGTTAGGGGCATCTGTGTGACCTGCAGAGCGTTGTGCCAAAAGCCTGACCCAAATCCTCAACCACTGCCGTGCTTGGGCTCTCCAGGCTTGGTGTGGTCTCTCACCTCCAGACCAGCTGTTTCACCTTAGGGGGCCGGGCAGGAGAACACCATTTTAAGGTATTGCAAGCTTTTTTTTTTTTTGCATGGAAATAATTGTGCAGTGAGAGAGAGAACACTGTGGCAGCTTTGCGTGGTTCCTCTCTAACTCTAGCACTGAAGAGCAATTAATCAATGTGAAAAGTAATTATGACATTAAACGACCAGTGACAGAACTTATGTTTTCCCACCCACAAGTTTCCGTGGTTTTCCAAAGCTGCTCTTCTCCTGACTATCGCAGTGTGGTGAGAGCTCTGATGCCATTTTTCAGCATCCTGTCTTTACTTTTTGAATCATTTCTGTAGCTTTCAGCAGGGCAGTCACTTGCCTCCTGGCATATGGAATAACTGGAGACATTTTGATAATCATGAGGGGGGGGAATTATTTTCTTAAAATAGAAGTGTTGACATGTGCTTCAGAAAATAACAAGTGTTCAACCAAATAAACTCATTAAATACCCTTTGAGTGCCATGGCAAAACTATAATTGCACGTCTTGCCTCACATCCTGAGCTCGCGTGCAAGGATCGCTAATTGTTCTGCAGTTTTCCCTCTTAGATGAGTGCCACAATAATGAATATTTATCAAAATGTTCCCAGTGGTTTGTTTCTGAGGGGTTTGATCACGACAGTCTCGCACTGCTGGTATGTGAAACAAATGCCCAGTATATTTATGGAGATGCTGGTAGTCACTCCAGCACTGAAATGGAGTAGTCACACTGTTCTTGCTGTATGATGGCCATCACTAAAGGTACCAGTCGAGATTGGGGCCCCAGCAGTTCTAACAATGCTTGTATACCTACCTAAAGGCAGTCCTTATTTGTTATATATATTAAAAAAATACATATCTATAATGTAGTTTATGTACTACAAATACATAGTTCATATACCTCGAAGCATTAAACCAAAATAGATGGGAGAAAGTTCAGAAAACTTTGCTGCCTTCATTTGGAGCTGGCCATCGGGGCAGAGTTCAGCGCTCATTTTGTTTTATTTTACATGAAAAATTTATTCACATGAAAATAGCTCTGGGATATAGCTGCAGCTGAGAAATGGGGAAAGAACTTGGAGAACTGCAAGAGTTCCCTTCAGTTGATATCTTATTAAAATGTTCTTGTTGCATCTCAATATTTTTATTTGGGTTTTTCATATTTAATGAAGAGATTAGAGCAGAGTACAACAACATAAATATTTTGGGTTTGAGTGAGAGAATCCAAAATGGTGATGTTTCAACAAAATCAAAACCCCCACGGTAACAACAAATACCATTTCAGTTCAGCTCAACCTAAATAATTTTTTTTCCCCAGTTTGGCAAGTGAACCAAAAAAATCAATATTTGCCCAGCTCTAGAACTGGGTCAAAAAGAGATTAAACTATTTCTCTGACATACAGTCTGTGGCAGCACTGGGAGCGTAGCATACATGCTGAGTGCACCCATCTCCTGCTGAATAACTAAACGCTTGTTTGGGTTTTTTGTATTTCTAGAATTGAAGGCTGCATAGTGGAAGGGGAGATTAGTATTTATTTTTCCCTTTACAGATACATTAGAAAAATAAGGCTGGGCGAGGTGCGTGGCTGTGGGTCAGAGCAAGCAGCCCTGTTCCAGAACCGTCAGTGCTCGGCACCTACGGCTGGAGTACCACCATGGTGCATCCTCGCTGGTTATCTCCATAATCTCATTTGTTCATTTCCATGGCTGTAACACTTCAGACGCAAGGCTATCTATGTGAATAACTTTTTAAGATTAAATATCTGAATATTGCCTGTTCCAAATAACAGTTTTGCAGCCTGGAAATGTGCAACCCTGTATTTGGCTTGGTGGGGAAAACAGCACGGAGGCATTGGGCCATTAAATAGCTCGTCTCTGTTTAAGGCAGAAGTCTGTGATTTGCATCGGGAGGTGCCGTTATGTGCACAGGGGCTGTGCTTTGTATGGAGCAGGAGGGGGCAGTTAAAACGTAAATTTTTATATGTAGGGCGTGAACAGGGTGAAGGTTTGTTCATGTTTCAGGGTTGACATAACTATTGATTTGCTCAAAGCTTTTACTCTTCCTTTCAGATAAGATGCAATACAAATGGGGTTATCTGAAGAAACAAGCAGGCTTTATTAGGGATGGTATCTTCCATATCTAGGATTTATAAACAGGCTGGTTTTTTTCTTTAGGAAAAATAATCATAGCTTTTCTGGGTATTTTATGTACTTTGCATTGAGTGGCTATGGCTGACTTGTGACAACAATAACAAAAAAAGCCCAACCTGTCATTCAGCTTTCTGGATAATGTAGATACATATGTGTCCACTTGGCATGTTGCATTCCCATCCTCTGTTTCTCAGCGACAGATGAGATGTTGGCCAGCACTGCTTGGCCATTGCACATCAGAACTAGACCCACTGATCTTTGGTGTGAGCCCAGAAGTGTTGAACAATCACAGATGCTGACCGGAATACTGCAAGTAATGATGAATCCAGCATTAACCCTTCAAGTAGGTCTGGTGGAGCCTTATCCTTGCTTAGAAACACACCCTTGTATCCATGCCGAGAGAAGAACGTGTTTTCCTTTTTGTGAGTGCTGCTGGGATTGGCAGTTTCTGTGTGATAAAGGAGGGTCCACAAGTATGTGGCTGTATCCAAAATCATCAGTGTGGCTTCAGCCTCTTCTGCAGTGATTATGGGTCCAGACAGCAGTCTGGTATCATGGGTTTTAAAAGTGGAAAAAACTTTTCCCTTGTCTGTGCTTGTGCATATGTCCTTCCTCGTTGCAGCTGAGGCCTTCAATGTCTAGAAGAAATACAACTAAAACAATCAGTTTACCCTTTAAATTGAGCTGGTGACTTGGTTATGTGCTATGGGTAAGGTAAATATTAGGGAATAACCAGACTCTGCTCCAGTGCTGCCAAATCTCGAAGTAGCCAGTGCTTGCTTTATTCATGACTCATTAAGGCTGAAGCTGCTGAGGTCCCTTCACCATGTGAACAGACCCACTTTTTGATTACTGCTAGAGGAACATGGCTGGGCTGGGAGCGTGGTGGAGGTGGCACTACTTTTCCATGGTGTGGAAGTCCTGTTTTTTTCTCTAATTTATCTCTGCAGCGTGTGATAGTATGTGTGTGCACATGTGAACTTACCCACTCCCAACATGTGAAGCTTTCTGCCGTCCCAGCCAGCTGTATAGCTCAAGAGTCTGAAGCTGAGGAAGGAGGGTTGTTCGAGCAGCCTTGCATAGGATCACAGAATCATAAAATCGTTACGGTTGGAAAAGACCCTTAAGATCATAGAGTCCAACTGTCAACCTATCACTGCCAAGGCTACCACTAAACCATGTCCTCAAGCACCACATCCACCTGTGTTTTAAATACCTCCAGGGATGGAGACTCAATCACTTCCCTGGGCAGCCTGTGCCAGGGCCTGACTACCTTTTTGGTAAAGAAGCTTTTCCTAATATCCAGCCTAAACCTCCCCTGGCTCAACTTGAGGCCATTTCCTCTTGTCCCATCGCTTGTTACTGGGGAGAAGGGACTGACCCCCCGCCCCGGCTCCAGCCTTCTTTCAGGTAGTTGTAGAGAGCAATAAGGTCTCCCCTCAGCCTCCTCTTCTCCAGACTAAACCACCCCAGTTCCCTCAGCCGCTCCTCATAAGACTTGTGCTCCAGACCCTTCACCAACTTTGTTGCCCTTCTCTGGACATGTTCCAGCACCTTGATGTCCTTACCTGGCACTGAGCCTTGTTGAATCTCATACAGTTGGCCCTGGTCCATCGGTCCAGCCTGGCCAGGTCCCTCTGCAGGGCCTTCCTACCCTCCAGCAGATCAACACTCCCACCCAGCTTGGTGTCATCTGCAAACTTACTGAGGGTGCCCTCGATCCCCTCATCCAGCTCATCAATGAAGATATTGAACAGGACCAGCCTCAACACTGAGCCCTGGGGAACACCACTCGTGATCGGCCACCAACTGGATTTGATTCCATTCACCACCACTCTCTGGGCTTGGCCATCCAGCCAGTTTTTAACCCAGCATCAGGCCCTCCAACTTCATATTGCTGTAGTCTTCAATTAGATAAGCACAAATTGCTTTCTCAAGATCCCGACTCATCTGCAGAGCGTGGGAATATTGTTCGATATATTCTTCTCTCTTCATTCCATGGTCGTTTCTCTTTTATTACTTTAAACCTGAACAGATAATGAAAAAGATGCTTGATCCAAGTTGTGTGCTCCGTTGCATCATTAATAGCACAATAAATAAATTGTGGTGGCACTGGAGTTGTTGGGCAGGAACCCAGCCAGCCGTGTAGCCGCAGGTGCCCCTCACTATCCAGACGTGCCACAGGAACCACGATGCTGCTCAGAATACACAACTGCTAATTTCTGCATCTTATCGCTGTAGGATCTGGCTGCTCATTAATGACTTGTGGAGGAGGGAAAAAAAAACCCAGCAACCTCCCAAGAGCTGCATCTGCACTTCTGGTCCTGCTTAACTTTCCCATGTAACACCTTGTGCCTTTCTTCATGGGTTTTGGAGGCATTAGGTTGTCACCGCTGCTGGTGACAGCCATAAAACCATCCATCAGCAGACAGCACTGCAGGGTGGTAATTTTATTCCCCAGAACAACAAATAAATAAAAACTAATACCAGGCAAGTAACTGCTAATTTAGGGTCTGTGAACATTTATCAGAGCTACAGAAGCAGCTGGTATCATCTAATTTTTTTTCTAATGCTTGGATTAATGGTGGCAGAAGGGCTGTGAGATCCTCCTGGGGAGACAGCGAGGAGGTTGCATGCCTGCTAGCACATCCAGGCAGTGCAGGACCCCCACTCCAGCATCACTAGGGTTGAGTGTGGTGATGGGGTGCTGGTGTGTGCTTCTGTGTGTCCCTGTGTACTGTGAACATGAGGGGCGCAGCCAGGTCCTATTGACTCGTGTATGTTGGGTTGGACCTTCTGCAGGTGGTTCTGAACCCTACCAAGAAGGTGTTTTAGGCTACTATGGCTGTTTGCTTCTTGTGTTGACTTGGCAGACTCCAGCGATGGGAATGCTTGTTTAGTATTCAGTGCCCAATTAGAGGTCAGAGCCCTTGCGTTTAAAGATGGGATTTTAAGGCTTCTGTTTTATTTTTCACTGTGATAGCAGTTGCTAAATATTATTCCTACACCTTACATGTCTGTGAGACCTAAATTCTCAGTATACATAGCAAGCCACAAATCCACACGCAGCAAAAGACTCTTTTACACTTTTGGAGGTCACAGACCTTATCTAAGCTAACAGCAGCCCGTACACAAACACATGCTTTGATGGCTACAGTCTAAGCAAGTGATATCAGTTTAATGTTTGAATGAGTAAACGCTCCCAAGTCCCCTTAGGTTATCTCCCTGCGTGTCCACAGCCACTCCCTGTAATCTCATCTAATCTCTGTGTATACAGAATGGTATAAATTGAAATGATTGCCCTGCCCGGCAAGCATTTTTTGTTTTCTCTAGAAACAAAAATTAATTTTCCTGGGTTTTATGGTTTGTAGCTAAAACTGGCTCCAGCCTGCACCTTAGTGCCAGAAATACATTTTAAATCTCTGAAATCAGCTTTTCTGTAGATTCTCTCCTGTTCCTAGGTAGGGTTTGGGTGTTAAATGCAGCCAGAGGTGGCTTTAGTGCATTAATGTGTCCCCAGCCTGTGGTCTGGCAGAGTGACAGTGATGGTTCCCTAAGAAACTGGGAGCCTGTCTTGCCTTTTCCAAGGTAGGATTTTGGTTGTTCTTTCTTATTTTATGTGGTGGAAAGCAGATGCCATCTTACTTGCTGTTCTCATTAATGCGGTGGCCTTTCTGGCCATGTACTTTGCTGGTGCTGCATCTCTGTGAGCAGGTTCGGTGCTCTCCCAGAGTCTCTCCCCAGGGATGGAGGAGCTGGAAACAGCAAACTCACAAGAGCTGCAAAATTTCCACTTCAAAAGCACAAAGCCTAATCCAAAGGAACGTGAAAACCAATGTGCATGTCTTGTAAAATGGCTCCCAGCCTCATTAGGATAATTAAAATACTTGTATCTCCACTAAAATATATTGTGGGATTAATGGGTGGGGCTTATAATTCTAAATGCAGGTATAAAGTCATCTTTTGACATATGAAATGTCTTCAAGAGGTTGGATGTGCAGACTGGTCTGCTGGTCCAGCAATCGCTTATGCCTGGAATAACAAGAGGAGATGCAGAGTAATCTCAGGTATTTGTTGTGTCTCTACCTCTTTCTGCTTCTTCTGAGCCCTGATGTGGTTTGGTAGCTACTCTTTGGGTGTCCTGGGGTGAGGAGCAGGGCTGTCCCATGGAGCTGTGGCCATAGAGCAGTGCCTCCCTGGCACGGATGACCTTGTCCCGGCCATGCAGGCTTAGGGTGTGCATTGGGTACACTGGCCGCGGGGTATTGGTAAGGCTGCAGAAATGAGCTTTGTAATTTCAAATTTGATTTTAATTGGAAGCCTGAATGGTACATCGGAAATGGGGAGTGGGTGAAGGACGCTGAGAAATTCCTGGACTTGTAACAGCCAGAAGTTGTCAGCATGTAGCTTGAAAGCTGCTCCCAGATGGGGTTGTTGATAGGATGAGGGCTGGGGCTGCACGCTGCGTGGCACAGCCTGCTGTGCCAGAGTCTTTCCCAGGTTGGTTCTGACACTGGATCACAAAAGCTGTGATTAACAGCGAGCCCAAGCAATCACACAGTCAAATAAAAAAATACTAGAAAAAGGAACACATGCTTTAGAAATGAAGTCTAAGCTGTAACTTGGACACAAGTAGGAGCCACTTCGTGATCTGCCTTGGGCTGACTCTAGAATGACAGCTTTTTGTATAACTCCAGACAAATGACAAGTGGGGGAAAACCCTAAAATAACCTGCTAGTTCAACCTTCCCTTCTTTCCTCTAACGCACACAGTAATTTTCCCTCCAAACATGGCTTTTACCCAAAGCTTACATTGGCTACTACTTATGTCTGTGATAAAGACAACTTTAGAAGACAGTACTATGAAACCAAACAGGGCTGAAAGTGGGAGGAGGCAATGGGTGCCTCTGGGGGACAGAGGCCCATCCATCCCTGCTTAAATGCAGGGGAGGACACTGGAGTGCTGACAAATACCCCCAGGCAGCTGTGTTTAGTGTACTCAGTATTGACAGAGGGTCTGTGGTGCTGCAGGAGCCGTTCATCGTGCCTGAGCACTTTGATTCAGTACACAACCGCGTCTGTCCAGGTGGTTACTGTGTGTGTCTGAAGGCTGAGGACTGCTCATCTCTACTGGATTTCTGTGGTCCAGCAGGAATGTGATGGAGTTGTTCAAAACAAATATGGAAAAAAGTTACTAGGTTTCTTTTTATTGAAGGTTTTTCCCCACTGCTGTCATTCTTGAAAACAGTGGACTGTTTTTATTCAAATTTCTAGAAAATGAAATTAAACTGGGGCTAGGAGAGCGACTGAATAAAAATGACTCATGTGGATGCATGCCATTGAAATAATGTATATTTGTAACTGATAATCGTAAATTAAAAAAAGACTTATTCGTTATAAGCTCTGTTTTACATGTATCTGTACACCCATCCCTTTACACAACCATTATGGAGCACTCAATCAGTGAAACAGTGAGAAAATGGAGGTGCAAACAAGACCTGCATTGTGCATACCTCTATATGCAAACTCACCACATCATTTATTCCCATATTTGCATACACTTAAAAATATACTATCAAAGCTTCAAGATGCTCTACGAGAGCTTCCGTAATGCTTGTTTATCTCTTGCCTCTTTTAAATACAGATTTGCATAGCTGAGTGCTGTGATTTAAATTGCAAATGGCAGATACAGAAGCAAAACCTGAGCTCTGTAATAGCGTGAGAGGTATGTTTCAAAGGTATCGGCTTAATCGTGTTCTCTCCCTATTGCGCTGAAGTCTGGTTGCCTGCACGTCCTCTGCCCACCATCCTTGATAGCCTTCTGCATGTTGTCCTCTGCACGGCTGCTTTCCAGCCGTATGCTGTACTCCTGTCCATTGCTCATGCATAGGGAATATGTTGAAAAGCAAAGGTTACCCTCCTGAGACTCCCTCTCCTGAAATTTATGGAGTAGCAAAGCTGAATTCGACATGAGCCATAACTCTCTGGCACGGGACGGATGGATCAGCTCCAGTGTAAACTAAGGCTGGTTTAGTCAAATCAGCCATCTGCCCATGATGAATTTATACACTTGTGTGGCAAGTTGCCTTGCAGTGGCTGAGATCTACCTGTCTCCGAGATGTCCGTGAGGAGCATATCTTCCTCCAAATCAAGTTTTCTCTGTATTTTGGCAATTTCTTCCAGTGCAACCATACTTAATTCTCTAATTCAGTCTGGTGACAGTGTGCTGGGCACAGTCTCTGCCTCCAAAAGCTCACAGTCTATTGGGTGAGGGCAATCAGAAAAATCCCCTTTTCCTCTGTGGTGGGTTGGCTCCAGGGATGCTCATGGAGCGCCGGAGCCTGCTCTGTGGTGTGTGCAGGGACACGTGCTGCTGCTGGGGAAGGCTTGCTTCCTTGGGGATGCTGAGCTCCCTGGTGGGGTGCATAGTGCCCGTAGGAGGCTGCCTGTGTCTCATCTGCTGGTGCCGAGCTGCCTCCTCCACTGCTGGCAGCAGTAAGGCAGCAGCACTGAACCCAACCACGTCTTCGTTCTTCCCTGAGCACGTGTTCGCAGCTCCCAGGCTGGCTGGTGGCATCTTCTCATCTGTGGCAGCACTGCAGCCCTCTGCGCAGATGGCTTTGGTTTAATGAGCACCGATGCGGATGGATGGGGGAGAGGATCCTTCTTGCTGAGGTTCTTTAAAGCTCCCTTGTCCTTGGCTCGTCTGCACAGCTTGTGTGAGAAAGCCTGGAGATGTGCAGGAGGAATAAGTTTCCTGAAAGGAGTGTTTCCACGCTTCTCTGGTAGGAAGGCTAGAGAAGCCTCATACTGACTTGAGCTACAGCAGTGGGTCTGCTGTAGTTGTGCACCCTCAGCTTTGTGGCAGCCCTCTTCCCACTGTGGGCTGCCAGCTGCAAACTGCATTGAAGGCTCGTTTGCATTATAATGACTTTAGCAGGGGAAGGGCTGGAGAAAAGAACCCTCCTACCTCGAGCAGGAGGGGTGACTTTATGCAATGTTTTATTGGGTCATCATAAATTGTTTCTAGCCATATGTTCATTTTTTTCCAGGTAAGATGTGTTGTGCTGTCACTTCAGCCTTGCAAGTACAGCATGTGCCCCTTCTGAGGGGTGTTGAGCTGGTTTAGGAGACCACAATCTGCAGAGTTGCTGTCTGTGGCCACCCTCCTGCCTTGGGGTTGAGCCCTCCAGGCTGATGATGTGATGGGTGTTATAACCCAGGAAAGGTCTGTGGGCTGTGCGGGAGGGAACCATGGGCCACGCTGTGCCATGCAGCTGCAAGCGATGACTGTGGCTTCCCGTGTCAGAGCATGAGGGGTGGGAGGGATATCTGATTTGCACATTTTAGGACTTTCATGGATGAATCATGCTGAGGGTGTGGTTCTATGATTCTATATCAACCATGTGAACAACACCAGGGAGCTGGCAAGCACACATGGTTGAGGTGAAGCATGTGCTGTTGCGTGACAAACTTGGAGATGATACTGCATATCAACGCAGGATCCACATCCTTTCCTTAGGAGACCTGCACAATCCTCTGCTGAGGTCTCCTGAAACAGTACCCAGAGCCAATTGGTCATCAAGGTATTTGAGAAACACTGGATTAAGAGGTAGATGAACTGTATGGAGCTGGTCTTTGCAAGAAGGAAAGAGATGGCTGCCAGAAAATGCATTGGCACAGATGTTGCTGGAGTTGGTAGTCATGGTGCATGTCATGGGCTTGTCCAGAGAGCTGGTGCGAGAGCTCTTGAATGAGTGACTGTGGGTGCAGATGTTCGACACCAGCCTGAGTGCCTCAGGACCTCCTGCCTGATCTCCATGAGAGAGGGCAAGGGAAGGTAGAATGGTGTCTTTCATGCCGTAACTACGAAAAATATTTGCTTCGGGGAGATCATTTCAGTACCTTCTTGATCAATGGCAGATGTACTGCTGGCAAACTAAACCTATCTACTCTATGCCCTTCTGTGGCATCTAAGCCCAATGGCTAGTCTCCTCAGGCTTTGCTAGCATGCTGACAACTGCTTATATGGGATGCAAATACCTTTATTCATCTCCAAATGTGGAATTTCAGCTGGAAGCAGCCACGGTAGGTTCATTCTCTTGGTTGGCAGTACCAAGCAGCTCAGGAAGTGGGTGCTTTTGCAGGAGCTTATCATAAGCAGATATGCTGTTTGGTTCTCATGTATGTTTAGGATATTAACTATTCTATAGTCTTGCCATTCCTCTCAGCATATGTTATATAATTATTTTTTCTATAAAAATGCTTTCTGTATGTTGTAGTGTTTGCAAACCTTCGATCACGTCGTCTAATAACCCAGCCTTTTAAAGCTTTGCACTTACTCTGGTTTGAAATGATAATAACATGTTTCTTCCTAAATATGCTTTGTATAACAAAGTTAGTGAAGTAGATATTTTACATTTGAAAGTATTATTTTCTACTGGAGGAAGAGGAAAAAAAGACTGCTATATCTTTTCTTAATCTGTCCTTGATTTGTCTTCAAGTGTTACTGAAAAACATTCAGTTCCACCGTATGAAGATCGTTTTCAGGGAAGTAAATGTTTTGGTGGCGGCATTATGTTCCCATTCGATACACCTCTCAGTTTGTAAGCTGCTGAGGGAAGAAATGGGGACACTTTTGTTTCATTTCCAGAGCAAAGCAAAAGCCTGTTTCTAACGTGATGGGCTGTGTTATGAGGAATGTCTCTCTATTCTGATCGGGTACTAAAATCTTGATGTGATGGGCTGTGTGGCTGTGATGTCAGTACAAGCAAAAGCAAGCTGTGTGGTTCATTAAGTGATTGCTCCAAACCTGCACATCAGCACCTCTAAAGTAGGGGATACAGACCCAGAGGGCTTTTCTCATCTTCTGCCTCTGTGAACCTGCAACTTCATTGACATTGCTGACAAAAAAAAGAAATATTTAGCGTGCTGACCTTGGAAAAAGCCAAAATGTGTTCTTCATATGGATCAGCACCTTCTTTGTGCTCTGTTCAGACCCTCTGGCATTGCTGACAACCAGGTTTTCACTGCAGCTCTGTGCTGTTGGCCAAAGCTGGTGGTGGCTTTCCCAGCGGCTTTGGTTCTGTTTGGGAAGCCCCTGTTGGAGCTGTGCTACTTTTGGGGTGGCTGCTGAGCTCTGTGGGAGGGGCAGAAAGCTCTGCTCCAGGCCACGTAGGGTCTACAAGGGTTGCAGGAAAGAGTCATTGTCGTTGTGCGTAGGCTGCATACCTCTGCTGTGAGCGTTAGAGCGTCTTTATTGTAAATAAAAAGGTACTCTATGCAGCAAACTTTCATGAGATCGATGCCCATCCAGAGTTCACTCCAGTAATCCTCCAGGATTTCTGTGTGCTTGAGTATTTAAGCTTAGTCTAATTTGAGATGTCTCCATCTGAGTCAGCCAGCTTGGACTCCCTGCCACAGCTAACCTCTGTCATGGCCAGCTGAGAAAATGAGAGGCCCAACCTCAACTGACCAACCAGCCTCTTCACCTTCAGCTGGTGAAGTCACCGTCCCTATCGAAGTCAGTGAAGGGATGCCTCTGAAAGCCACCTCTCTCTAATGGGGTTTTCCCCTGGAGACTCTCGTAAGAGGCACTTCTCCCTCTCTTCATTGCCAAGACAAGGAACATGGGTGCTTATGCTTGCAGTAATGCTTCATTAGCCACTGAAAATTTAATTGCAAATTAAGTGCAGGCTGTATGCCATCCATTTTACTCTGGCCTGGAAGATCAGTGTGCTGTCCTAGCTTGTGGGACCAGATGGCAATTTAGAAATGCAGTGGGGTCGCTTCTGGTAATTTGGCCAAATTGCAGTGTGGGCCATTATATTCTGCCTCCCTAAAATCTTCTTGTTGCTTTGTTTAACTTCAGTTGGCAGCCAAACTGTTCATCCTTGGCAGATGAAAAGGATGCCTCAGTGTGTAAAAGAGCAATGCTGAAGTTTTAATCGTTTAATGTTCTGTTGAACAAAGTCAGTAGAAGATGATTAATGAACGCTGGAGATGCAAACTGGGACTTGCTGCTTTTTAGCAAAAGGATGAAACGAATGCCAGTGGGCTAGAGTGTGCATGCTCTCTGTGTGCGAAAGCTGTTTCTTTAGAAATCCCTGTTCTTTGCTAAAGCAGCAGTGTAATGTAGCACAGCTTGATTTACTCTAACAGCAAATTAGTTAATGATCCAGGTTTTTATTTTGTTTTACTTTTAATTTGGTGGAGTGCTAATCAATCGTAATTCACAAGGGCATGTGCCCTTTCAAATGCCCTAGTCCTGGTCTGCTTTAGCAAATAATCCCGGGCACATTGATGAAGTCAGCTTTGGCCCGGAGTGGGTACACAGTGTGCTATAGCACCTTGATATTATTGTAAAATGTAATAAATTTCATAATCTGAAGAGTATTTTTAATTACCTCTCCACTGTCCTTCTTAGGTGATGGTTAATGTCCATTCAATCTGGGCAGTGCTCTGCTGAGGGTGGAGGGAACACTTTTATCTCCTGGCAGCTAAGGGACACGAAGGACTCTGAAATGCTGTTCCTATTAGCAAGTTGCTACCTGAGATTGTTTATAGGACTGGAATTAACTTCTAATGTGTAATGATGCCTTTTTTTGAGCTACACATGAATATAGAGCATAGAGTGAGAACAATTACTGTACATAAGGAGCGAAACTAGCTATCCCAAGCCATGCCACTCGCCTGCACCCATCGTCCGCAGAACACCTGACCTTCATACAGCTATGTATGGGTTTTATCCTCAGGATGCTGCTGTGAGGTTGGGTTTATTCATTTTGCCGAGGCATGGGGCAGCAGGAGGGGAAGGCGAGCCAGATTTGGGGCTGTTTCAGCCACAAATGGGTTCAGTGTGATTTCCCTGCTTGTGGGAGCAATCCACTTCTTGTCTGTGCATTGCCGAGCTGTCTCTGGAAGAGATGATTTGTATCTGATTACTTGCATCATAAGCATATCTCTGAAGAGCAAATGTTTTGCCACTGAAATAGTTCATGCAACTTGCAGATTGAAGGCATTTTGTAAATGCTTCTCAGGGAGGGCAGACACAGCCCTTTCCCGTGCTCTGCCTCCTGGACATGAGTCTGCCAGTGCTCCGGGGAGGCAGTACCGTTGGCTGGAGAAGCAACTTGTGCCACAGGGATGGCAGTTCGGGGCTCTTAGAGCTGTGTAGGAAACTTTCCTGATCCTTTTCTGGCTGCTGCAAATATTTTGGGAATAGAGGGGGCAGCCGAAGGCGATGTGAAGGGAATGCATGTGCTGTGTGCAGGGCTAACAGGCGAAGCATTGCTCCCAGAGCTGGCCACCTCTCTGTGCTGTTTCCATCCTTTAAAGCACAGCAGGTGAAGCTCTGACCCCAGCGAGGCAAATGGGAATGCTGCCACCACCTCGAGCAGAGCCAGGATCGCGCCCGAGAGCTTGTACGCTGACTGCATCCATTCCCTTGCTCCGTGCTGCAGCACCATGGTGATCATTATTCCACAGCATGTTGGGGTGGGTATCTGGGCTATTTTAATTTTTTTTTAAATAACTTTTCATTGGCTCAGAGTGGAGATGTGAGTCAGGCATCACCCCCCAGGCAGGGATGTCACCCGCACACCACGCTGCTTTGGCTGCCTTTCAGTCCTGTCCCACCTCTCCGACTCAGCTGAGGTCTTCATTTAAACTCTGCTATTGATTGGGGATTGTTTGCTTGGATGCACTCCGGCTTATTTTAATGGAGCTGTTAATAAAATGTCAACTCTTGCGTGTTCTCGGCTCTGCCGCTGGCTGGCTGCTCAGCCATAGCCTGGCTGGGGAGGGTGAAGGGAAACCTATCCTGGCATTACAGTGCTGGGAGGCTTCTTGTGTGCTACTGCTTTTAATTACCTTTTTAAATACAAATAAAGTTTAAAAGAGCATGGTTTTATGTATACCTATAATAGTCTCTTTCAGGCCCAGGAATCAGGGAGGGATTTTTTTTTTCTTTTTAGCCCTTTGTTCCCTGGTGCCAATGTTTCATGATAATGAAATTTTCTGCAGGTATTTTTTGGTAGAGTTAATGCCATTGCAAGTAGCTCTTCCTGGGCTTGTGCTTGCAGCGAGTTTCAGCCTTGAGCTGAGGATGCTGGAGACAGCAGAAGTAGGTAGTGATCGCAGGCTGCGGTGCGGAGGTCGCCTCTTCTCAGGAGAGTTAGGTATTTGAGGTGAGCGAGACTGAATGCGCTCATTTTAGAGACCAGTCTGTATTTATGGCTGGGGGAACTGAGGGTCAGTTGATGTCTGAAAAGCCATCTTATACTAAAAAAGATGAAGTATTTCAGGAATGGCATCCATCCAGTGCAGTGATAAATAGAGAGGTATCGTGGTATGTAGCATGGTTCGTCTGCATATGTCAAAATGTTTAATGGAAGAAATTCAGAGTAGTTTCCCCTGTTTTGCAGAGGAGAAAATCGGGGTGGAGGTATGTGTCTGGGGCTGTGACAGCAGGTCAGAGCTAAGGCTGAGACTGCTTTGCTCCCAGCCAAGGCTGTCTCTTGAAAGGACATAAAAATTGGTTAGATCTCAGCCTGGCATAGGCATCTTACCACATTAGGAGCTACAGCTCGTTGAGAGGCTGATTTTTTTTTTTTTTTAGAGACTTTTAACTTTTACTGAGTTTTTCTTCTACAATTTTTTTTTTTGCATTTTGGGAGTTTTTTCTTAGCCCCACTGGGGTGCAGAGGGAGTGAACTTAGTGTTTTCCAGCATAAGAAACATGGCAAACTTCATTTGTGCCTGGGAGAACTTTAATGACTTAATCATGAGAAAGACTTATGCCCATCAAATGCCTAGAAGTTTGAGGTCAAAGGATGGTTGTGTGCTAGGTTTTTGTTTCTTAGTTTCAAAAAATTGATCAAACCTAATAAAAAAGCATATTTGGAGAAATACTAAAGTGGCTTGAATAATTGTCCTGGAAAAACTGCATTTTTAGAGAGTAAGTCTGAAGACATTTCAACAAAGAATAACTTTTGCTGGTGTTCTCAGATGCACTGTGTGCTGAAGGCACGACAGAGCCTCCTCGGCTGAGGAGTCCTTTGACCAGGTTTCAGATTTAACAGATGTTTCCTCTTGCATGCTCCCACAGCAAGACCAATGCTGAATAATTTCTTTTCATTTTCAACCTCATAACTCAGTTTGACTATGTGTTGTATTAATTTGGTGGTTTTTGATGATTTAGAGCTATTTAAACTTACTAGTTTGTCTCAGTTATGGCAACAATTTGATGATCGTTCTGTTCTATCTTGAATTAGCTTGTAACCATACTTGCTTAGTGTGTATTTGCTTGCTCATCCTTTCCTAAATAAAATCTATTAAAAGGAAATGGAACAGGCTCTTCTGTCAAATTGCAGTGTGGGTTGCAACCTCAAGGGCACGGGTGACCTCAGCTGATGAACAAGCAAGTTCAGCTCTGCTTCCCAACTCATGCCAGTGGGATTGTGTCTGTTGTCTTTTTTTCGGATGACCCCAGACTTTTTCATGTCAAGCAGGCCAGGTGGGAACCAGCTCTGAACTAGGGTGGTGGTAGTGTGAGTGTATGTCCTTGCTGAAGAGGAGCCAGCTGTGGCTATGGGACTCCCAGTTGGTGCCTAGCTTGCCCTGGTAAGCCATGGGTCTTGGAGATGTGCCTTGGGTGCTTTACAAAAGCCCACTAGAAACCCTCTTTCCTGATGTTTTAAAGCATTCAGCACTTGGGGAAGATAATAAAATATAGACTGGTGGCTGTGTGGTCCCTGAAGACAGATTTGCAGCATCCCTGGTGAAACCGTAGCTCAGCTGAATTCAACAACAAAACCTTCCAATGGAAAGACTCACCAGGGCTGGGGTTTTGCTGTAGACTTCTGCTCAACATGGAAAGCAATGAGATGGCTGAGAGCAGGTGCAGAAGATGGGAGGACCATCCTCTGCTCATAAAATGGAAGGGGTGCCATCATATCAGCTGGTGGTTTTTGTAGCATCATAACACAGCATCCTCTGCAGCTGGCCCTAGACGTACCACAAGGGGAACATTTGCTAGAAATATAGTTTGGATCAAGTAATGAAAAATTTCTCTAGTGTTGACAAATTAAAACTTTCATTTTCATGCGAAGGCCATGCACAACAATGGATATTTGGAGCTGCAAGTGAATACGTACATTGTCTGGAGAGCAGGTTGTGTGCTAGGTACAGACAGTAGTTGGATGATTTTATGGTTGTCATTCTGTGTAATGTTCTATTTGGTTATTAGCATGAGTGAAGCACATTGCTGCTGCTTATTGATCTTTTTATTAAGTCTTGTCCTGGTTTTGGCTGGGATAGAGTTAATTTTCTTCCTAGTAGCTGATATAGTGCTGTGGTTTGGATTTAGGATGAGAATAATGTTGATAACATACTGATGTTTTAGTTGTTGCTCAGTAGTGCTTACACCAGTCAAGGACTTTTCAGCTTCCCATGCTCTGCCCGGTGCACAAGGAGCTGGGAGGGGGCACAGCCAGGACAGCTGGCCGAGACCGGCCAAAGGGCTACTCCATACCGTATGGCATCATGCCCAGTGTATAAACTGGGGGGAGCTGGCTGGGGCCAGTGATTGCTGCTTGGGGACTGGCTGGGCATCGGTCAGTGGGTGGTGAGCAATTGCATTGTGCATTGCTTATTTTGTATATTCTTTTAACATTATTATTATTATTTTCTCTTCCTCTGCTGTCCTGTTAAACTGTCTTTATCTCAACCCACAGGTTTTGCTTTTGCTCTGATTCTCTCCCCCATGCCATGGGGGTGAGGGGGAGGGTGAGTGAGCTTAGTTGCTAACTGGGGTTAAACCACAACAGTCTCCACAAATGCACCCTCTAAAATTACCTAGTCGTCCAGTTATTTTTAGTTAAAAAGTTTTATTCCTAACACAATTGGTCAACGCAAATGAATAGGGTTTTCCAAGAAACTCTTGATGAAGGCAAGAGCAACTCCGCTAGAAACCTGAACGCTGTTCATGTCCCCAGCAGTTCCTGGGAGTTGAGAACATTTGCCCACCACAGTGAGTAAGTACCTAACTTCCACTAAATTCATTAAATCAATAGGTTTTGACTGCTATGCTTCAAAATTGTAGACCTGGATATGTTGTGTTAGCAATGTGCTAGCTGCTGCTTACGGGACTGAGAAGGAGGAGATACAGTCACCATCAGCAATTGTCAGAGTCTTTGTGTGGCTATTTTTTTTTTTTAACTGTGTGTACTTGGACATCCCCATAGAGCATATGTTTTGTGGAAAAAATGGTTTGAATGAAATATGGAAAAGTGGTTTAATTTCAGTGATAATATGTCTCGTTTGTGGAGTTGATTGGAAAAAATGTCATCAAGATATCAGTAGCCCATAACTGCAGTTCTCCCCTGCGCTCTTCCATTACATTTTCTTTGCCACCTTGGATTGCTTTTATTCTTCTCTTGTGTTTTAGGATTCTGTATGGGGCTAAAAAAGCACACGATGAGTGTCTGCATTTTTCCCTTCAACAATTTCACCCATCATCATCTGAGGGATGTTTCCATGTTGTGATATCCTTACACATCTGCCAGGTGTTTTTTTTTTACTTGGCTTCTCTTGATTTTAATGACTTTGACTCCCACGTTTCAGTGATATTCTGTTATCTGTAAAATGCAGCTGTGGGCATGTTTTCAGCAGGCATGCTTTTTTATATATAGATATTACTAATATATATACAGTGTGCGCACATGCACACACATATGCGTACACCCTTTCTAGACTTTTTCAATATGTACTCTAAGTCCTGTTCCAAATGAATTGCAGTTGAGCTTTGTTTTCTCAGTCTGACAAGTAGTCAGCAGACTCACACTAGGAAAATGTTTGTTGATGTTTGAAGATTATTTGCTGATATCTGAGCTGTGCTGATGGATTGTGAGCGCCCTGGTTGTGAATTCGCTCTGCTCTGGGTCCTTGTGTTGATTTTCCCGTATGGTAGATGACATGAGGATCCTTTCTCTGACAAAAGTGGGAGTGAGGATGTATTGTCAGATGGGCAGAATGTGAGAAATGAATTTCTTAAAGCACTCTGTAGTTTATTAGGACAGGAGGAGATGGGCTCGAGTTGTGCCAGGGGAGATTTGGATTGGATGTTGGGAAAAATTTCTTCATGGAGAGAGTGGTTGGGTGTTGGGATGGACTGCTCAGGGTAGTGGTGTGGTCACAGTCCCTGGGGGTGTTTGGAGGACATGTGGATGTTGGTGCTTAGGGACATGGTTTAGAGGTGGACCAGGCAGTTAGGTTAACGGTTGGACTTGATGATGATCTCAGGGGTCCTTTCCAACCTTTACGATTCTATGATTCTATTTCAGCTGGAATGTACCAGAATGGCAAGAGAGGTTGAAAGATTGAGACTCGTGTTTGAGTCCTGCATGCCCTAGACATATACTAGATATTAAGTACTAGTATTATATAAATTTCAAAGGTCTTAGCTTTCAACTGATAATGTCCAGATGTTAAAGTCCAGTATGCCATAATGTAACTCCAGGAGACGCAAATTTACCCAATGATAGTAGTCAATGATATATTTTTGAGTAGTGCTTGTGGGAATAACGGTATATGGGAAATTGGTCTCCCCTGAAGTCCTTCCTTCAGCCTCACAGCATATCAGAAAGAGGCACTGGGAGGAGCAGAAGACGTATAATCATGTGGATCAAATCAGGTTGCTGGTGCCTTACTCTGTCTGCTTAGAGCTGCAGGTGGTATTGAGGTGGCCCCAGTATCCTGTGGGATGGCTGGGGAGGGGGAAGGAGCAGATTCCCATTGTCTATAATATTTTCTCCAGGTGCAACTCCTAAAGGAGTCCATGTCCTCTCTGTACAAATACAGCAATACGCAGGAGGGTTGTAACCATGAGCTGTTATTGAAGCTATTACAGAGATGCAGTGTTGCAAAATGAATAATTGGCTTTCCTTGAAGTCCCCAGAAATAAAGAGGGAGCAAGGTGTCCCCTTCTCAAAGGGTGAACAGGAGAAGCTGCATAAGCAAACCTCTGTGGCTCCTAACTCTTCTGTGGCAAAACACAAAGGTTTGGATTGGAGGCAGGGCAAGAAAACTGTGTAACATCCTTTAATCTCAGATTTTGTCGACTGGCATGGACTCTGAGCTCAGTTTGGATTTTGGATTACACTCTCTTCTGTAGTTAATGGGTTTGGTTTAGATGCAGCAATATAATTTTTCCTGCCCAAAACTGATGTAACAGGAATTGATAGGCCATTCTTCCCCTTTCTTCTAACAGCACAAGGTAGTGGGAGCTGAGAGGTCTCAAGTTTGTGGCCATCGCTTCTCCCAGCCGGAGCTTTGTGTTAATGACATCTGTTTGTTAGTGCTTCCAGCAGCTATTCTGCTCTGAGATGGGTAGCGCTGCATGCGGAGTGAGTATGAGAGACTCTTGGGATGTAAATGAAGGAAAACATATTTCATTGCAGCTCTAGTTAGGGCTGTTTTCTTTACTAAATGCATTCTACTTAAGACAGCCTGGGACTCATTCATTCCTGATTATGTTCCTCAGTTACCCTTGAAATAGCTCTGCTTTAGTCATCGGAAACGTAAGTTACTGATAGATCTTTCGTTGGCATTGCTATAAAAATGATTGCCCTTTTTAAGTCTTGACTTGGAAATCTGTGTATGTGTGCAGCTTGGTGGTGATGGGGGAATTGGAATGTTAAAAGTGTGGTGAAACATATTCCACTACTTTATTTCTTTGACCAGCTTGAAGATGGCCAATTCCTTCATGTTTGGTGAGATGGCGCGTTATGCAGCCGCAGGGGAATCTCCTGTACCAGAGACAGATACCAGTAATTTCAGCGTCACTGTCATCTCTTGAGGGAACCACTGAACTATAAATTTGAGTTAGTATCCTCAGCGGAAATATTGTCACACGTAGGCCACTGTATGGATGGAGATAGGTTTGCCGCATCTACAGAGCGAGGCAACTTTTCTGAAGTCGCTCATATCATTGGCTCTTGAAAGGCAGAGAGAATTCAATAATTCATTTATTTTTGAATTGGTTTAATTCATATTCTAGATCCTTTTATGTCTCCATACTAGGCTGTACATGAGCAGTGTTTTGTCTATAATGCTTAGCAAGGTCTGTGCTTACTGTGCTCCAGCTCCAAAACCCTTCTGTGCCCATGCCAAGACTGGTCCGGCTGGCAGGAGCCCCCAGCTTCCTCAGTGGGTGGGCAGGTGTCAAAATAAGCCATGAAAACACCTCCCTGTCCTGTAGGAAAAGGTATTTGGCCTTTTGTTTGAAGACAAACAGTGAGCAGGTCATGGGTGCCCCATGCATAGGCATCAGAGCAGTGGTTTGGCCAATGCAGCAAGTGGCTTTACTCAGCGATGCTTTATTCTTCATAGCTCTGCAAGGGTGAATGCTGTCTCCTTGGGGCTGTAGTGTGACAGCAGTGGAGGAGAAGGGTGATAATTTCCAGATGAGGATGGTGGATATCCTTTGCTGTATCTATACTTGGTCATGTCTCTGTCTATCGTGCCAGTGCATGACCCTTCTCGTGTACCCACTGTCCTGGTATAAGCTTTCACTAGGAAGATCTGGTTTATTTTTGTTATAATTTCTTATTTCTCACAACAGCAAGATGGGGTTTTTTTTTGGTCCTTCTCATCCTCAGGGTCATAGCTATTAAGGTGCTGTTT
Source organism: Nipponia nippon (assembly GCF_047370975.1). Classification (NCBI taxonomy): domain Eukaryota; kingdom Metazoa; phylum Chordata; class Aves; order Pelecaniformes; family Threskiornithidae; genus Nipponia; species Nipponia nippon. Next base: position 30,145,724 of record NW_028262302.1, read on the forward strand.
CGATGTGCTCCCCATGCTCTGAAGGAGGCACCAGCTGAAGAAGCTCCCCTGGTGCTTCGCTTCCCTTGGGGCTGGTTCTGCTATTCCCCAGCCTGGGCTCAAGGTCCTCCTTCACCTTTTGGATGATATTTTAATGAAATCAGATCAGACTCTGGCTGCAGCTCACTGCTTACATGTGTAGCCTTAAGCATGTCAGGAGAAGGGGGAGGTAGAATATTTCAATCAATGCGCTTTGAATTATTTAAGAATTCATCCTGAACTCCTCAGCTGATTTAAAAAAATAACCCTGAAAAAGGAAACCTGTTTTATGGATTATTCCATTCTGACGTTTCCTAATGGAAACATTTTGACTTTGCCACTCTGAAGTTTTACTTCCGAACCTGCCTCTGTTTAGTATCTAAAAATGCAAAAAAAAAAAAAACCAACAAATTTGCAAACAAAGCCTCTTTTTGTCCAATTTAAATATTTTTTTTTTTCCCCCCTCTGGAAATTCTGTAGCTTCTTCATTTTGCATTGGCAGAGCGCGTTTGCTCATCTGACAAGTCAAAAACTTGGGATTTGGCTCATGATCCCTCCTCCAGGATTGTTCCTGCTCCTGCTTGCCGGCCACATTGCTCTGTACAGCCAGCACTGTCATTATTTTGGGGGAGATAAGTTTCATTTTGGGTCTCTGCAAGTACAAAAAGTTTGTGTGGGTCTCAGATGTGTTGTCTGTTGGTATGAGAGTGGAAGGATTCCTCTCCACCTCCTCCGTGTGCCAACTCCCAGTTTGGTGGGAAGCAGTGACAACTGCAATTGGGGTCAGGGTTATCATGTTGACAGAAAGTGCTCCTGAATGCTAGAGAAGAAGAGAAAATGCTTTATATGCCTCGCTCTTCTCTCTCAGCTTTTCTGACAGCTGCCCAAAGAAAAATCCTTAATTTTTTTTTTTTGGCCATGCTTATTTTCATGGGGGGAAGAAAAATAAGTCAAAGAAAGAGGGCTGGAAGGAAGGTGAGTCTGTAAACTGGCTGAACAGGGCTACTTCATATATGAGAAGACCTTTTGGTAGGAGTGCTGCCGAGGGTGGTGGTGGCATGGACTTCACAGAGCTGTGGCAGAATGTAGCCTTATTGTTACAAAAAATGGGGAATCTGGATGGTTTTGGGTGAGCCACATCCCAATGCAGACAAAAAGAGCTCTGCAAGCTGTAGCAATGTTATTGTGGCAGCTTTTGTACCAAGAGGGGGAAAATAAACAGTTTGTGACACTCAGGAGCAGAAGATGAGTGAGGAACTATGGAATCAACATCACAACAATCTTGTGGGGCTAACTAAACTGGGCAAAAGCAAAGAAATCCAGAGCTAACTGTTCTCTGCTCAGCCTTTGCCTCCAGGCATGGCAGGAGATGCACTTGGGTGCAGTATGGTGCTGAGCAGGGGGTTTAGGGACAGAAGAGCAACCTTGAACCTGAGCTGCCTTGCTTTTGTCAATGCAGTTAAATCCTTAACAAGAACTTAACAGGTTTTTGTATTTAGTTTCCTTTTCTTGCTGGGTACAACCATCCGTCTGTGTGATAGCAGCCATTCTGGGCCCTGACTGGACACGAAGCAGCCGCAACTCACCAAAAACTGCAGATGTTGAAGGGATTTATTTTGTACTGTTTTGTATGTGTGGTGTGTACAAGTCAATATTAATAAACAGTGGCACTCCCTGATATCCCAGAAAACTGCTGTTCTTTTGCATCCTGATTTGTTTCTTTCCAGCACGCGCACTTTAACGTTCACACTGATGCTATAAAGTTTCACTTGGCATGGCAGACATGGCTACAGCTAATGAAACAGTTGCTGGTGTCCCTTGTGTCCAGTTCCAAACAGTCCTGCATATCAGTAGCTTTGATTTTTGTCACTTGAGTGTAGGGAAAGAGTTTTCAAAACTCTGTTGAACCCTTCCTTGATCTACTCTAGCTCTGAGCATCTGTGGAGACCTGGCTTCATCATGGGATGCCTACAGGGTAATTGAGTGCTTTCCTAAAATTGGATCCTCTGTCCATGAAACTACATAGAAATTTGTTATATTGACACTGGGGACCTCCATGGCCAGTTTGTGTTTGAGCTGGAAAGGAGAAAGGTTGTGTGTAATTTTGGGCAGAAGTGCTGTGGGTATCTCATGCCTCTGGAGGCCAGCTGATGGAGGACCAATGAAAGCAAAGCTTTAATTTGCAGATCACAAGACTGTGACTTCTAAATGCCTTGTCCTGCCCTGCCTGTGTTCAGCTGGGGCCCTCAGCTGAGCGTGTTCTGCACCACACAGGGTTGCCATATCACTAGCAAAGCATGGAGAAGTACTGAGAGGAGCCGCTTGGCTCTTGGTCAGCATCAGGGTGGTGATGGGAGCTGGCAGCGGGTGTCTGGGCTGCTTGGGGAGTGTTGTATGCTGGTCAGTGATTGTGTCGGCTGGTGAATAATGCAGAAGTTAATTGAAAGTGCAATGAAACTGTGAAACTATGGTCTTTCAACAAGTCACTCCAATACCCATTTCTTGTATGTCTGTGTTGAGTCAGGAACCAAGAGATCTGTGCAAAGCCTGTGCCCTCTGGCACTGTACCTGCAAACCTGATACCAGGAGAACGGGAGGGAAGATTAGGTGTGGGAAACTAAAGTGGTAGTGAGAAACTTCTTGTGCACTGCAGAGGTGGCTTTATGAGCTAACTAATCTAACGCATTTAGTGTGATTTGATTAATGTCAAGCAAGTCTTTAAGCTTGCCCATCTCCCTGATTAGGCTTATTTGCAATCCTAAAGTCCAATCTTTACATAATAAGAGCCCAGTGAATGTTTTTTTTCCCCCTTTTTTTTTTTTCCTGTTTCTCATAATTGCCCAATATTAGTCTCTCTGTTTCTGTGCTTCGGTTCTTCTCCCCTCCTCTTTTGTAAGATACATGGCTGTATGTTCTTCTTCCCAATGATTGTCAACAAAACTTACTTTTTCTTTTATTTCAGCTATATAAGACCTTGTCAGTGATTTCTCTGCAACACCTTTGATAAAGATGCATGCAAAACTACTGTGTGCAAATCATATGTGTATTTGGAGTGGATTAGCCCAGTCCTGACTGCAAGGGGAAAAAAAAATCTGTGTGTGCACTGGCATCTAGAGCAGCAGTTCTGTGGGTTCACTCTTCTCCAGCTAGATGAAGCCTGATGTTATGAGCAGAAGAGTTTGTGAAACCCTAAAATCTGCTCACTGCTTCGCTTTCACTCAAATTCACCACTTTTCTTTTTTCTTGTTCCTAACTCTAGTTTCTCAGTGGTAGAACAGCATCTGATGCTGGTGGATTATGGATCCACTTTGTTTTTCCTGCTTTACATACTGTTAGTGGTGTTCCCTGCCCTGGAGTCTCTACAAATCCTTGCTGTCCACCTGACGATTTGCTGAGGATGTTCTGCTGTGGCGCAGGACGTGTGGTGTGTCCCATGGGCAGAGCCCGGAGGGAGCAGTTTTCCTTGGACAGTGGTCTGGAGCGGAGGAGGAAGGTGCAGTCCTTGGAGGAGCTGAGCAGGTTTTAGGTCTTGGCGTTTCAAAACCTGAAGAGGAGAGAGCGTAGCTAAAGGCAAATTCAGTTCTAGCAAACGTGGATGGGGAGGAATTACTCCAAAATACACAGCAAACCCAACTGGAAATCATTTGCATGATGTCATTCCGTGATCTTCTTGCTCTTTGGGTCTTGGTTGAACTGAGACAATAGGTGGAGTTCTTTTGTCTTTTCTTTCTCCCCTTATAGCAGAAAAATTACATTCAGCAACATTTAAAGGGAGGTTTAAATCCTTTGCCATCCCCCTGACACACCATGCTGCTGAGCCGTGACAGGGAGCTATCCGCTGGGTTCCCTGATGAACCACAACTGCACCAGCCAGTGTATAACCGGCAATAGAATAAAAACTGCAATTCCCAGCAATTTGACCTCAGAAATTCAAAACAATTATTTTAATAGAACTCTCCAAGGCACAAGCAAATTCTGGCTTGCACCTTTCTGATACAAATCATGTACATTTAGTGATAGCTGAGCAATTTTTTAAAATGAACTATTTCCTACAAGGAGCTTTTGGCATGAGAAGCAAACCAAATTACTCACAAAATCAGATTACTTTCAGCAAACAGCAAGGCAAAGTTAATAATGTAGCAATTAAAAGTGAAATTTTGTTTCTGTTTCAAATGGGAACACATTAATTTTTCATGTCAAAATGAGCTTTTACTTCTAAAGAAGTCCCAGGAATGAAAACAAAATAGAGATTCAATCTGAGAGTGCTGAGAAGGCTTCATTTTGCCTGAAACTGTTTTCACCACAATTTTTCATTTTGCTGAGAAAACCTAACCAGCTTTTGATTGCTTCTCCAGTTCTTGTGTGTGACAGTAAATTGAAGCAAGCCCCAGCCATTCTGGTAGCTCTTTATGGCAACAGATGAGGAATCTTGATATGGTCATCTCTTTTGCTCCTTGAGGGTCTTCCAGCTGTTTTCTTCTTTGCTCTCACACCCTATTTGCTTTCCCCTTTTAATTTTCCTTCCTATTTTCACACATTTGAAGACTCCTCTTTCGTTCAGAAGTTCACAGCACTTCTCCCTTGCTGTGTTTAACCTCTAGGCATTTGCACTAGGGCTGGGGGATCCTACAGTGCCTTTTCTAAACCCCAAAGATGCTTTTATATGTTTGAGAGATCAGTAATGGAGCCAGAATCTCCTTGGAAGAGGGACAGGCCTTCTTGCATTTCTTTCGGTAGTTTTTTTGTTTTCCAAGTCACTGCAGAGGCAGTTTTCTATGCCAGGCTGTGGCCAGTTTGAGATTGAGCCAAGAAGGGCATCCAAGAATTAGGCTTGCTCCAAAATACTTGAGGAGATGTAAAAACATCCAACTATTTTATTCCAGTGATTAGTAACCTGGTGCTGTGCCAGTCTGCCATTGGGTCAGCTAGCACGGAACTGAACAGTTCGATACATGTTCTCAGTTACTTATGGTAAATGGCAGTTTGTTTTCTTTTAATTTCAAATTAAATTTTGCTTCATTACATTGGACTTTTCATCACACTAAATCACATCCTAGGAATCATCTGTTAAATTTGAAAGACATATCTTTATTGGTTTATTGATATATCTTTTCCTGGTCTGTGTGCTGAAGATGTTTCTTGAGAATACGGCCTGCCAGAAATTGCTTTGTCTTGTAGACAAAAAATGTGTTTTTATGTATTGGTTTAAAAAAATAAAAAAACCCAACCTATTCCTCAAGGAACTTGCTTTAAGATGTATAGAAACACAAGATGCATTGTGTTAATTCTTGCTGTTTAAAACTATAAATCTAAATAAGCCTTTAGGTACATAACCATATAATAAAATTCTCCAAGGTTAGAACAACCACTTTGAACTGGGAAATTTCACCTTCAGTCCCTTCCTGCGCTACAGGTTTGCGGTAAGACCTGGGTACTTGGGATAAACTACTACAGCCCTGTGCTCCAGGATGGGAATAGGTGCGGTCACCAGCCAGGTCAGGAGCAGAGCTGTACTGTGAGGACAAGTCCATTAATACCTTGGAGCAATGCCGCAGAGATGAGTGGGGAAGAACAAAATGAGAATTAAACTGAACAGTCACAACACATTTGTAATAATGTTTTTTATAAGTATTATCTAGGTTTCCACTGTGAGCAAGCTGTAAAAAAAAAAAAAAAATTAAAAGGGAAAGACTTGCAAATAAGCCAATGTGAATAAAATGTGTTGTGTGTGATAGGCTGACAGTACCAACAGCCAACAGGTCACTTTGCTGTAGCTGCAGGAACATGCTATGAGCCAGGATGCGACACTGAGCAAGATGTGCAAGAATGACAGGCAGAAATTCCTCCTTTTATATATAATGTTTCACTTTGAATACAGTAGTACTTATTTCACAAACAAATTATTGAACTATAATAAGGTGGAGAATTAGACAGTTAATTTCCTTTCTTCTGAGACTTTGTAAGAGTTTGATTTCTGAAGCAAGCTCTTTGGGGATGGGGTCTTTTTTGTTTTCTTTTTAAAGCTTTTCCCTGCGATCGCAAGTGTTGGGGTTAGCTCCGTACAAGCTCTATCCCTGGAGATATTTAAAAGATGCGTAGAAGGAATGCTCAGGGACATGGTTTAGTAGCGGACTTGGCATTGCTAAGTTAACGGTTGGACTTGATGATCTTAAAGGTCTTTTCCAACCTAAACGATTCTATGATTCTAAGCTGGTTGGAATTTATTTGTGTATTTATGTTGAATAGCATGGCCAGCAGGACCAGGGAGGTGATGGTGCCCCTGTGTACTTGGCACTGGTAAGGCCGCACCTTGAGTACTGTGTTCAGTTTTGGGGCCCTCGCTCCAAGAAGGACATCGAGGGGCTGGAGTGTGGCCAGAGAGGGGCAACGAAGTTGGTGAAGGGTCTAGAGCACAAGTCTTATGAGGAGCAGCTGGGGGAGCTGGGGTTGTTTAGCCTGGAGAAGAGGAGGCTGAGGGGAGACCTTATTGCTCTCTACAACTACCTGAAAGGAGGCTGTAGTGAGGTGGGGGTTGGTCTCTTCTCCCTAGTAACGAGTGATAGGATGAGAGGAAACGGCCTCAAGCTGCTCCAGGGGAGGTTTAGGTTGGATATTAGGAAAAACTTCTTCACCAAGAGGGTGGTCAAGCATTGGCACAGGCTGCCCAGGGAGGTGGTTGAGTCTCCATCCCTGGAGGTATTTAAAGAATGGATAGATACGGTGCTTGAAGACATGGTATAGATGGACTTGGCAGTGATAGGTTGATGGTTGGACTCGATGATCTTAAGGGTCTTTTCCAACCTTGACGATTCTATGATTCTGTCCTCCTTGGTGACTTACAAGGCAGCTCACCAAAAGCTGAGAGCATAGCTGGGGCCCAGGCATGGCCAGGGTAATGACAGGGAATTGCCCCACAGTCCTGCGAGGACTTGTCGGTATTGAATTTGTGAACCCTGTGGCATGTTGCAGAGCTGTGCAGAGTGGGGAGGGCTGGCTCCGCTGTATGCATCTACCCTTGGGTTGGCCCCAGTGAACTCCTAGTGTGCAGCACAAAGAAATCCTTTATTAAGCAAAGAAAAAACATAAATGCCTATTCACTTCAAATTTGCAAGTGTATTAGTAATACTTGAATGCTTAAAACTGTGCATCCAAAAAAGACTGGATTTCAGCTCAGCAATGGCACTGTATAGACCTTGTACGTTAATTTTATTCCTTAGTATGATGCCAAAAGCCTATTTTTCCTGTGCCTGATTTTTTACAGATTAAAATAATGTCATTAGTTCTTCACGCAAAGTCATCCTCTTGCTAAATTACCTTAAAGTGATGACAAGTAGGTGACACCAGCATGATTGCCTACATTAGTCATGAGCCTTTTATGAGGCTTTTGCCAACCTAGCATTTAATTCCACCCAAGCTGATGTTTTCAAAACAAACAGAGAAGAAAAATGAGTTTTAAATAGTAGAGCTTGGCCAAGATTTCTGAGATGGGGGATGTTCCCCTGGAGGGGGCCTCTGAGATAGCCTCCCATATGCGTTACAGCATTATTTTCAGCCTGGAGGCAAAATGTTGGGCTTTCCAAAAGGCTCTATAGATTTTGGGTATGACAGTAAAAATCACAGCAGGAAAAGAATCACCAAGGAGGTGATGGAGCTCTTGTAACTTTTGGGTTGTGAGTACCTCTCCTGATGCCTATGAGGGAACCTGCTGGTCCTAATTTTGGCTTTTAAGAAGTGGACACAAAAGCCTGAAGAAGTCTCCCTGTACTTTCTGGGGTGGAGGAGAGGGAACAGGCAGCTCTAGGTCTGCTGTGGGTGGGAAGCAGGAGGAGATGCCACAGTGGCAGGGTGACTCAGGAGGCCTCATGTTGGCAGTACGGCACTGAGGAGAGGGGGTCTACCCCAAGGACACATCTGGAGTCTGGAGCAGAGCATCTGCTTTGCTCCAGTGACCAGAGAGGGGTGCAGCCATTGCGCTCTCCGCATGGAGGAAACCTCTGCCCACAGCTGTGGTGGGTCAGGTGCTCTCCATCTGTGTAAAGAGCACATTGCCTGTGTAAGCCCTAATGCTGCATGGGGAATATGGTCATGTACATGTAGCGAAGAGCTTGCTTACATGCTTTCCTACCTGTTCTCCTTCTTTCCAGAGCTATGGCCTGGCAGATGGAGCCTATATTAAGCCACTGCCTCTCTATTGCCTGGCTCAGAGGCAGTGAGGCAGTTGGTCTGCTCTCCATGCATCCATCTCCTTGCCTTCCTGCTTGAACAAAAATCTTTTGAATCCAGAGACCAGTTTTAACCACCAGAAGAAGCTGCCTCAGGGATAATGAAGACTTCTAGTACAATCTACTGGTGTATAGAGGAAAAAAAAGTGACATCCATGTCTCTGGGAAAGTATGACATGTATTTTGGCAGCAAACAGGCAATGTGCGCATCTCTGGGCTGCTGTGGCATGAATGATCTTGAGGGCAGCGAGGCTTGAACAGGGGTTGCTGTGGTGGGAGGAGGGATAGGGGACAAGGCTTTGGTAGCTTTGCAGCTTTCCAGTCAAATTGTCTTGTGTATTCATTCATCTTGTGGCTTAGAGAGGTGTAACAGGTCCCTGTCAGTCTGTGTGCTCCAACAGAATTTTTTTTTTATTCTTTGAGGAAAAAGGAAGAAAGGGAAACTTTAGTGCTATAGCAAGAAGTAAAAGCTGGGCCTGGGCTTCTGTGGAGTGGTGCTGGTGCCCCTGTAGTGTGCTGAGGGCTTATCTTCCCTGGCAGTGCGCTGCCATGCCTCGGAGGCTGCTGCCTGCCTTGCAGGTGAGGGCAGAATAATCTTCAGGGAAATCTCTGTTAACCTGAAAGAGTTTTGACTGGCATCGCATGGGACAGATTGTGATCCCTTCTGATATGCTCCGTATCTTAAAACAAACAGAAAATCATGTTGGCCTTCCAGGAGGGTTTGGAGTCCTTGAAACAGTGTGAAATACTAAGAGAAAAAGCTTTGCTCTTAGTCCAACATGAGCAGCACTGGAGTTCTTGACTTGGCTCTGCTCTCTTGCCTGCATGGCTTTTCCTTGCAGGTTTCTAAAAGTGGGCTTTAAATGTAAGACATTTTTTTTTTTTTTTTTGTGCCGCATCCTGCATTGTGTGTTGAAAGCATGATGGCACAATTCTGCTGTGCAGGTAGAGCAAGCTGCTCCTGGGACAGGAGGACTTGGGAACATTGGGGCAGGAACCCCCATGAAAAAATGTGGTTATTTACAGGAGTGTATGTTTTTGTCTTTTGCACAAAAACAGTTACGGGATGGAGAAGGGATGTGATGTGCTTCTTTACCAGTCCCAGCTGGAGTCACCCTGATGTTCCGAGGCAGCCGTGTGAGGGATGGGAGCTCAGGGACCCCAGCAGTGGGCTCTTCTTGCTGGGAAGCGTGGTATGAAGCGTACAGAGACCCCGTGCTGTACAGTGCGTGAAAAGGCAGTGCCTGTTGGGGAGCAGCCAGTGCTGGGGCTGGTCCTGTCCCCTCGCCTGGTACGCACTGCAGCCTGCTCGTGGGTGGAGAGTTAGGTAAGAAAAATAATTTGTTGGGATCTTGGTATAGTGTAATGCGGGAGTGGGGAATCCATCTACTGAACGGGATGGGCAGTTTCTGTCATGGGGGTGATAGGAGGCTCTTTTCAGCAGCTGGAGCAGGTGGGCCTCCCCGAAATACTGTTCTGCTCAGTTCTTGCACCCACCTGCAGTCCTGCTCCAGCACCTGTGTGACCTACTGCTATTGGTTATTGTAAACAGTGCACAAAACATCTCCCAGATATCTTTAAGTGTGTAAAAAAATGCTGTTCTATATGGCCACGTTGCATCTGCAGGAGCAACTTCTATTGACTACTTACAAGTGTCTTATCTCTGTACAGCTGAATCAATTTTCTAGTAAACTGCCTGGGAGTCTCTGGAGCAGCTGGATTCTCCCCTCAAGTGGTTTATGAAGACCTTAGTAAAATGGCTAGTCATAATGAAATACTTTTTAGGGACTTGGAGAAGCATCCTGGTCCACAAGCAGGATACAGTATAGCTTAAATATTAATTCTGTTGAACCTGTTTTACAATATGTCTCCAAATAGGCCTTACATTAGTACAAGATCTGTGAGAACAGCAGATGTTAACCACAGAAACACTCTTCTGAAGCACCAGAAAAGTATTTCTATGAGCTGCTCCTCCAGCTTCAGTTTACTCTGTATGATGGACTCAAAACATGCCTGCCAGAAGGGCAATTGGTCTTGTTAAAAAGAGATCAAGAGCTGGAGACTGAACAAGCAGACCTGGTCTAGCTATGAAGGCATGCAAAAATGAGCAGCTTCTCCATCAGCAGCAGCATCTACCATTGGCATGTACTTCAGTGAGGGAAAGCAGAGGTTCAGGTGTCTGAGGGCTTTGCCTCCCCCAGCTTTCAAGAGAGTGATTAATTTGGTTAAACAATCACAAATTACCAGTGATGGCTGTGATAAAATGGAGACAGATGGGTAAGGGGGAATATTTCTGAAAGTCTTTCCAATACCCTACTTAAGCAATGATCAACTTCATGTCCCAGTTTAGGAAGTCCTGGTGTTGAGCGGGTGCCCAGTCTGGCTAAAACTGCTTGCGTGCTTTCCTGCAACAGAGCCAGCGCAGTTTGCTGAATCACTGTAAGAGAAGCAGCAGCTCTTCTAACCAAAAATAAAAATCCTGTGAAAGATACTAAAAGATCAAAGAACCATCCTCTGAGTAGTCTTCATAGAATTTAGTCAGATGTGAAAATGGTATTACTAAAGGGGCTGGTGGTGGGACGACACCACACCCCAGCCAAGCCCAGTGAAGATATAAAGGGAATTTATTTGCAAAAATTTCTCAAAAAATAAAGGAATAAGAAGACTTTTCTACCAGACAAGGCAAAATAAAATCTAGACCACAGGAAGAGTTGCATTAAATGAGATCCGAGTTGTGGTAGGCAAGGCAATGAATCACACCACCTGCCTGTTGTTTCTAAATGAATAGCAGGTCATACTTTGCACAGAAACATGCATTTGGGAGGTGACACCACTTGCCCGTTGTGGTGTGTTTCTGTGGGCTGGAATGAAATCAGGAGTTAATCCTTGCGAGCGAGTCCCCTGCCTATTGTGAAGGCGCTCACAGAGTGTCTGTCGCATTGGGTAGGAGCCAAGCGCTGCGGGAAGGGGGCCGGGGGCCGGCTGTGCGCTGTCGGGTAGGTGTGCAATTAGGGACTGGCATTGTGAGATGGGATCAGAGCACGGTGTCAAGGGGCAGGCGGTGCAGATGCCCACGGTCGTCTTCTCCATCTCATTCTTGCTCTGAATAGAAAGTAATGGAGATTGCAGCAAAATGTGGCAATTGCAGAAATGACTGTTTAAATTTCAACAAGGAAGCCGCGAGGCAGTCCCCTCAGCCCTCTCAAAATACAATACACCATTTGCATTTTACACTCCATAAATATAGTTGTGGGTCTGTCTTTGCCTTTTTGCTCTGAATCTTGCACCAGTTGAGCGTTGCACGGTGGCTGCTGCTGGGTCCAAGGCTTCAAGGCTCTACCTGCATGGCAGGACTGCTGTTTCACAGACAACTTTACCTCTCGTTGCCCAGCTGGTTTTGGAACTTTCTAAGGGACATGCCCGTGCAGGGCGTCTGGGCTTTGCTGTGACGACGTGATTATGGCAAGGCTGAGCGACACCAGGCAGAGACAGGTTTTCCTCTCTTTTTGCTGATGGCACAGATATGCCATTGCAGGGGACCGCCGTCAAGCGCTCCTGATCCTGAGCAAGCAGTAAGGCATCTCTGGCTGATGGTAAGTTTTGAACAGAGTTGACTCTAGGTGAGAGTGTCTCAGGAAACTATAGGAGCGGCCTTGAGATGGTTCAACTAGCTGCTTAGTGAAGAACTAAAGGTTTTAAATGAATTAAAAAAGCCCCCAACAATGAAACTATTATAAAAAGACAACAGGTAGTGAATTTTGCTTTGTAGACGGTCTTATGCATATTTCAGTAGAAATTAGAAAGCTCTTGATTCCAACCATCAGTGATTTTGGAGAAGACCAGTTATTTCCTTTCCTCTCAACATGTTTGCTTTGCACTGTCATTTCAGCAGCTCAGAGATGTTCCCAAAGGACATCTCTGTTAGTGCCCTGGAGAAGTTTCCTAACTGCTGTTGCACTAGGCGATGTGGAAGCAGAACACCACTTCACCTCTCCTCCTGCAGTGTTTTGTGAAAGAAGGGTTTCATAAACATTGGCCAGATTTTCCTGGGAAGGGGAAAAGGGCTGATGAAAGCCAAAGTAGAGGTGAGACGTGGCGTTAGTTGGCTGGAGCTTCAGCAGTGTATCCTGCAGGTTCGGATGCTGGACAGGCACCAGAGCTCAGGTCTTCTATTTTTAATTACCTGATTCAGCAGAGATTTTCATGGGTTGGTCTGTCTGTCTCGCCATCCCGCAGACTGTCTTGCCAGCTACCTCTTGGCAGCGGGACCTTGTGTATGCGACTGTGTACGTGCACACAGAGCATAGAGTTGCCTTCTCTAAGACTTACAAAATTGTAATGCCTAGGTTATCACTCTGGAAGTAGATTAAAATCAAAGGTTGACCCAAGCCTTGACGGATCACGTCTGGGTGGAGCACCCAGCTCCTGCCGGTGGCAGTGGGGTGACTTGCCACCTCCAGCCTGAGTGTTTGGGGCTGTTGACAGCTATTTCAGCACAGGAATATTTTCTTTCATGACGTTTTAATGCTTTTTCTTGTATTTTCTGCACTGTGTGGTGGGCCAGACAAGGCTTGGAAAATGAGCTATCAGGTTTAGCACCAGAGTGGTCCCCAGAAGGAATAGTCAATACTGTTGTTCCTACTACCCATCTGTCCTGCTACAGCAATGCAATAAAGCACGCTACATCAGGAACACTTCTCACTTAAAAAGCCGATAACAAGAGTTTAATTAAGTGCAGGCCAAGATAAGCAGTAGATGTTTGCTTTGCACCTTTGAGCTGGAGAAGGTGTGAGGGTGAAGAGCATCTCTGGAGACGGCAAGCGAGTGAGGGGATTGCCGGAGTGGGTATTTTTGTATCTGACACCTCAGCCTAGGTGTCTGGGAAAAATATGTTTTGAGTTAAATTTGTCAAGCCTCAGCAAATAACTCATTTCTCTTGACCCTGAAACAGGGCAAGTGTTTGAGGTGAGATGATTCTCCTGGAGTGCCCTTTCAGGTGAAGCTTTTCAGTGCTGCCTGGTTGAAGATTGGCACCCCACCGCTTCCCTATTGAAATTCAATTGGGAAAGCCATGGGATGCTGGCACTTCTGTTCCTCACCGGTGTCACGAGGCTGCCTTGTTTGCTGTGGATTTGTTGCAGTGCTAGCGGTCTTGTCTCTGAAGCTATAGCAGAAGACAACTTCTAGGACTTTGCCTCCTTTGCAAGAGGCTCACAAATTTTGGGGGCCATTCAAGAGCATGCAGATATGTGTGGCTATTCCTGGCTAGGCTGCAAGAGGAGCAGAGTGTCCCAGCTCCTTGGAAGTCACCAAGGGTTCTGCTGAAGAGAACCCAGCTGGCACTGATCTTAGGTCACAGCTGGGAATGAGGTCCTAGGTAGTGTTTACTCTTGAAGTTAGGAACTGAAACAGGAGCTAAGTACACAAAACATTGTGTCCCCATACATATACCTTTATGCAACTGCTGTTAATGCTGATTACCCAAAGGTTTGTGTCCTGTGTGTTTATGCTTGGTCTAGAAGTCCTGCAAGTCCAAAAGAGTATGGGCAGTGCTTTAGGGGATCTCAGCACCACTGCTGTTACAGCTGCCCCCTGCACTGGAGAGGCTACTTGCATGACTTCCTCTCTTTAGGAGCATTATAATTAAGGGGACCTCTTAAACGAGAGTTGGTTATAGTGTAGAAGGCACAGACAGGGGTTCGATCCCAGCCATTCAGCCTGCAGCATCCCTCTAATCCCAGAACGCGTGTGAAATCCCTGTTTCATGAGAAGTAACTACAGCAGTTACTGTACGTGATGTGCCGCAAGAGCTGCAGAGGAAGGGAGGGTTCAGGTGAGGGCTGATGAATGGTTTTGTGCATCTGCTCCAGCAGATGTGATGTCTGCAAGTGCAAGGCAAAGCTTCTGCTGTGTGCCTTGTGTGGTGGCCAGGCCTGCATGTTGGGAGACAAACGGGTGAGTCTCCACAGACCGTACTTCATCTCGGTCATCTCTGCACAAAAGTGTTGTCATGGGGAGCATCAAAGCTGTCAGCAGGGTTGTCGGCAGCAGCTCAGGCTGGAGGTGCTCCCTGTCCCGGGAAGGCGATGCCTCGTGAATGGAGCAGCTCACCTGCACTCAGGACCTATTTTTGGGTGAGAAATAGATGTTGAGCTTCCTGGCTTTTACCCTTTTTCAGGACTTTCTACAGACATTTTATAGCAGTATCACCATTCAAGTACTGAAATGGATAATTGCTCATCTGGGTGTTGCGGATTTCTACTTTTATTAGTAAAGAGCCTTTTACCAGCTCAACAATGTAAGTTATTGCTCTTCTATCAGACTGACTATGCTGTAGTGTCTTTTCATAGTAGTACAGCCACATTCCTGGTGGTGGCAATGGGAGGCGGGGGAGATGGCTTGTATTGATGTGATATTCTTGTGCACTGCAGCCTGCCATATGCGCCTTCTGCATGACCTTCCTCAGCTCAGTCCTCTGAGCTTGGGTCCTCTGTAAACGCAGGTCATTGTTCAACAGCTGCTCTGTGCAAGGAAACTGAGAAATACGAGGTGCCAGGCAAGTGCAGAGGACTCCGCATGTCCCCACCAGCTTGCCTGTCTGCTTTTGGCCAGTCTCATGGCAAGACTCATCGTAAGATAATTGGAATTACCTGGCTGGTCTCAAGGGTGTAAATCACTTGATCATTTTGCAACTTGCAGCATTTCCTTCAGCAAATGTCCTACTTACAGCTTCAGCCTTTCAAAAGCCACATTAGTAGCCGGCAGCTTGGACTTGGTGAACTTCAGTCTCGTTTGTCACATCACCTCGCTGCTCGGATGGGGTTTGCAGGAAATACAGCCCTTGGGCACAGTTCTGGTGGATGGAGTTTGGATGCTTTAGTCTTGTCAACTGCAGGCCTTGGATTGGATGGATTAAGTACATATTCATCACATTTAAAGTTAGAAATAGAGATCAGACTTCCCCTCCGCCCTCCCCCCCCCCCCCCCCCGCATCCTGAAAAAGGATTAATAATCATCTGAAATCTGTTATTTTGGTAAATGTAGATTAGTTCATTATTTTTAGCCCATTGAGGCTTTTAAAGTTAATCTGTGGGTTGACACAGTTTCTATTTTAATACAATTATTAAATGAAAGAAGCCACTATTTATGTGTTAAAGAAGCTGCATACCAAGGTTAATAGTTGATAACAAACTTTAATAACCAAACAGCCGGTTGTGGCTATATCAAAACAAATATTAATTATGCACGCAGATACTGCTGCTTGACCTTTACGATCCACTTTGGAAACTGTGATTGATTATAAAAGCAGTATATTATATGTGCAATAACTTACCAGGTTCCAGGCTTTACGGTGTATTTCCTTTGGAAAATTGCTTCTTTCCTGGAGCAATTAATATCTTGCAAGCCCTGAATTTATCATAGTGGCCCAGGATGTATTTGTAGAAAAGGAGTTACCTTAGCAACTGCAATGTCTCTGCAATTTGAGCCATGATGTTTCTGTACAGGAGAATGCAACATAGACAGTCATATATAACTAAATTTACTTAAAAAACATTTTGAGGTTGAGATGGTGCTACATTAGCAAACAAATATTTTGCTGCTTAGCATTATATTCTTGCAGCCTGGACTTTATTTGCTTTTCATCGCTATTTCTTTAGTTTTTAACCTTGCTGCACTGGTACCCAGACTTGTGCTTTCCTAGACCTGGGTGGCCCATGGCAGGAGAGTCTCTAACATTGTCTTTGGCCCTTAAAAATGAAGTTAAACGTGAGTTGGGTGCTTCCAGAGAGTTATTTGCTGTCAGTATGGTGTAGCAGAAAGTGCTTGAATGGGTTCAAGGGAGCTAAGAAACGCCCTGCATGGAGGTCTGGTGAGCCGCCAGTGCATGAGCTGGAACCACTTCCACCATGGGTTGAAGTGCTTAGGGTCACCCAGGATTTTTTTGCCAGACCTTGGGAACGAATGTGGGCTTCAGCCATCCTTCCCAGTGGTGCGGGATGGGGCTGGGGGAAGCAGGGCGGAGCTGGCTGCGGGATGCGATGGTAGGCTTCCTGGGAGAGCGGGACCCTGCAGCTTGCTTTCTCTCTGCATGGGAAAAGACACTGTTAACTTGTCTCCCTGGCCATGCCAGACATTTTGGGCTTTCTTGAGCACTGTGGAGCAGGGGGTGAAATTCCTGCATGCTTGTGTGCAGGGTTGGGCAGTGGGACCTTGCTGTCCTCAGCCTCCTGTCTCGGGCACGTTGTTTTGCAGTCCCACATTGGAGAGCACTTATTTCTGTGTGGTAACAAGAATTATTGTTATTTAGACTGATTAGCCCTGGGAACATGTCCTCTGAAGTCACTGTGTGCTCAGGGGAGTGGTGGTTGGCATGCTGATGGTGAAGCATCCTTGGCTGCACTGGGCGATGGGTCTGTGCAGCCTGGACCAGCGCCTGCCCAGCACCTATGGGTGGAGGAGAGGGGTGGGATCCTGTGTTAAGGTGGGAGCAGCGCTCATGCAGATGGAGCAGAGTCAGCAGCACCCTTTGAAAGCTCAGTGCTAAATTTTGTGTCTTTCACGGGGGGGGGGGAAAAAGACTATTTGTGGCAGCAACTACCCTGAGGCGCAGCGCGAAACCCAGCAACAGCAGAACAAACACATGCGAGACAGGAATACAGGTGTCACGGCACTGCTGATGGCACAACTGAAACCAGCCTTGAGCATCTTCCCCGGGGAGAGAGTTTCGGGGCGTGCAGCAGCAATTAGGGAGGCCAGAACAGAAGAGGCTGGTTAGTGAAGATAGGGCAGACAGCCTTTTACCTACGCCGGCATTGAGGAACAGTTAAAAATGGGATGCAGACGCAAAAGGATCATTGCAGACTGCTCAACTTGTAGCATTGGCTGAGCATTTGTAAGTAATCTAAGCTACTAATTAAATAAAAGGACTTCGTAAGAAACAATTTCTGGGTAGGGCAAACAAAATGCTTAGCTCAGTTCTCATCGGTTCAGGACTGACATATTGCTGTCGGTACCTTAGCGAAGAAGCAGAGTTTAAAAGTCAGTTGTAACTTTTTGAGTGTTTTGTTTGTTTGTGTTTTTAATAAAATCAGAGCTTGGGGACCACTGAACACAGAGCTGAAAGTGGAAGCACTACCAGGTCATAAGGGAAACGCTGAGGAGGTGGGATTGCGTGCAGGAGATATCTCACTGAGATGCAGCGGCCCTGCCAAATTGTCTCCTTTGCAGAGAGGTTGCATGCTTGTGTTATTCCTGGCATGAAAATCCCCCTAAATCTGTGTACATTCCTATGTAATGTCCTTTGAAAACAATTAATGAGATCCTGATGTGATGTACATAGTCTCAAGTAGCTCTCCGTGTGTGAGCATCTGGAGGCCCTAAAGTGCGGTTCTGGTTGTGTAAGGCTTAGAGACTAAAGGCTTGAAACCTTCCACATATCAGGACTGTGGTGATTATTCTGTGTTCCTTTTAAAAGCAGCTCTGAAAAGGCAAATTATGGTTTTCTGGAGTAGGCACTATTAAAGGGCAGGTTGTCAGGCTGAGCTGAACGATGCAGGCGCTCAGCGGGGACAGCATTTGCTCTAGCACAGTAAACTGGTTCAAAAGCAGCATCCTGCAGGATGGAAATGCTGCTGGGAAGATTTCCCACCATTCCATTAATCCTTTCACCTCCCCAGACCACGGGGGTCTGTGCCGTTGGCTCAGGCTACCAGTGCCCTGGACGGTGCAGGGTGCCTGTGAGAGCATCCCCTTCCAGAGGTGGGGACTGAGAGATGCGCTCTCTGTGTCTTAAGGACATGAGGCTGCATTTTTAACTGATTTATTAAGTATCATTTGCAATTGGATTAATTTTGGCCTAAACTGCTATGCTTCATCAAGATCAGAGCTGCAAGGGTGTTTGTAAATCTTTTCCTGAAGAGGCCTCAGAAAGAAAAACTACTTATTCCTCTCAGCTCTGATTAAGAGTTTTCTGGCACACAGGGACAAATAACTGCTGTCACTCGGGTGACAGGGTGAAGGGCACAGGAAAGTCTGCCTGCCTCAAAACCTCCCAGTTGTATTCACTTTTAATTCCCATAATGGCATGAGTTGTTTCTGCTGGGGAGCTCCGCTGGGCAGCGAGCAGGGTGCGAGGGAGCCGTCACCCTCCAGCACAGGGGGATGTTATGTTGATGTTGCTGCATTTTGGAGTTCAGGTAAACATACATTCCGTGCAAACTAAGTTTTTGTGGGATCCCATGATGTCTGCCTTTCATAGCTTTCGTTAATTTCAGTTTCCCCATATGATATATTCCTGTATCATCAGGGAGGCATTTGTATCTTAAAAAAAAAAAGAAGTGCAAAAAGAATAACAGTTTCTCCTTATTTTTCTTCCAATAGAAAAATAAGCTTTTGGTGCTAGTGCCTTGCAAGCCTGTTTGTATGGGATCATCCCTGTGGATGCAGGGATACGGTCTGGGATACAGTACCATGTACCCAAGGCAACAGCTCTATGCATGCTATAACCAGCAAATATATGTTTTTTCACTGTTGTATGTTGAAAACCCAAACAGCTGCACATGTACATTTAACAACAAGAATTCAGATAAGAGCAGTTAGACGAAATTCCCTATTGGCATAAAGAGCAGTTAGTGCTGTGCAGATGGGATTGTAGTGTAACCTGCGGTGTGCGGGTGTTGGTGGGGTGTGAGTGTACCAACAGCTGGCGGGAGCAGAGCGTTTCCCATCAACCTGCCAGTGGAGCTGTGCCCCCCTCAGCCCTATCTTCCCAGTGGATGCTACTGTAATTTAGAAATTCTTCAGTGGAGAATAAAGGAGCATGTTTTTCATCCCCTTAAAGGTTCCTGTTTTACTTCTCTCTGTGGATGTAGTGAACAACCACTGCAATGTTTGATGCTTTGCACCTTGGCGGTGTGTTTTGTTCTCTGTACTTTGGGGTGTTAGCAAGAACTGAGCTACTGGCCCGGGACATCCCTGGGAACCTCTTCACCTTACCACGCATGGTGCAGAGCTGAACTTACAAACCCCCGACAGCTGAAACTCCACCTGGAGAAAACATGGAGCAGAGGAACACTTTCTGATTGATCTCCCGGGTCCTCCTTCCTCTGGGTTGTTCTAAATACGGATGGTCTTTGTAGTTAGTTGGGTAATGCCTGCAAGAGCCAGTTTTCAGGATGGCAATGTCCAAGGTGCTGCTATTTTTAGATAACTTAAAGCTGTAAAATCCAGTTCTGTTCAACTATTGGCACTTGGGTGATATTTCTTATTGGTGTGAGACCGTATTCTCCAATGCTGTTGCGATTGCTGGGAAAATACGATCTGACGAAATTGCTGGCTTTGAAAGGCAATGGTGCCATTTTGACCACACGAGGAGCATGCTGCTGTTACCAAACGGTGCTCAGATCTTTATTTTGAACGTTTCTGCTGCCACCCCTATTTTATGACTTACTGTGGTAAAATCTGCACTTGGCAGGCTTTGCAGATATTCCTGGGACCTGAATGCTTTTGCAGCCTGGAGCCTGCCAGGGAGGGAGCGAGAGCAGCCGGAGGCCCCTTACCTCAGAACAGGGCACCATTGGCAATTGAAATTGTCACAGTTCTTCCTAATGTTGATTACAAGCCTTATTTAAGCTTTTGTATGTTATTTCCTGGTTCCAGTTCCCTATTTTAAAGGAATTTGTAAGCTTCTTGCCGCTTTTTTTTGTTTCAGCGTTGACCTGGCAGCCAGACTGACTGTCTGCACTGATTTATCTGCTTCCCTGCTCTCCCACTTTACCATTCAAGATGTGGTTGTTAATTAAAGATGCCCTCAGCTATCTGAGCAGACTAATAGCTTTCCTCCCCCACCGTGGGGCTGAGCAGCGGCTCCCCGCTCTGCCCTGGTCCCTGTGCGGCGGACGTGCTTCTGGGGCAGGAGCAAGCGTGTTTGCTCCAAAAGTGCCTGTCTACATATCCCTGTAGCTGCGGCTGTTACTTCCCTGCAAAATGTGGAATTGGAAACTTTTTTCCCCCCACAATATTCAAATGAGCATAATGAGAATTCAGATGTGCATGAGTAATCCCAATCCCAGCTCTCTGTTTCTCTGGCGGAACAAAACACCGCTTTCTTGTGCTGTTTGCATTGCAGCTTGCTGAGCTACTGTGCTGCTTTTGTGAGCCTGGAGCAGAGCCGGGGCGGTGGGAGCGGATCAGAGCTGCTCCTGCTGCCTTTCGTGCCCTGCACAATCGGCACATTCACCGCCGGTGGCCCTGGCGTGGCGGTCCATCCCATGGGGTGGAGGAGCCCGTCTGCTGCGGGGAGAGCTGGGGCTGCCGCAAGAAAATGTGGCGGAGGGAGCACAGCCTTTATCGTGGGGTACCGAGCTCTCCTCTCACTGTTAAAACACTTTTTTCTCCTTGTTCCACGTATACTGTTGCAGAGTAACGCATAAACAGGGCTTTCTCCTCTCCTCAATGTCCTTCTTTCTGTCCTTCGCAGAATATTCTTAAATCTGGAAGTAATTAGCTACAAGAAACGCAAACCCATATTTGCTTCCTAATGTCAGGTATTCTAACAGCAGTATCCCCATGGCTTTGCTATCATTTATTACATATGTAGCCTTCTGGTTGTGCTGGACATTTTACTTTTGATATAAGTCTATGTGATGTGTTTATATGGGCAGAATAGAAATCCCAATGCTAAGAATGGAAAATGGAACAAAACAAAAAATTGCAATTGAAACTCAAGATCAACTAGAAAAGGACAAGGGAGCTCAGTCACAAGATCAAAAACAAGAATAAATGATGATGTGAAGGAGAAACATTAAATACAGATATCCTAGATAATATTGCAGAAACCTCATAAATACTTTGGATGGCAAAGTAAATTGTTTTCTGTACAAAGAGAACAATTCTTGTTCTCACTTCTATCACAGTAAATCCCATGAACATCAGTAAAATTGATAGTGTGGCACTCGTAGGAAGCAAAAACGCTTTTTCTGTGATTAGTAGTGCTGCATCTGGGTAAGGAAGATGTAAAACAGGTCAGGAGTCTGGCTATTCCAAAGCCACCATGGTGCATGCCCTTTTGTAAGGGCGCAAGGCTTTCTGCAGCTGTCCCCGTGGGTTCCTTTACCCCAGGGTGGGGATGGGAGCGCAGGAAGGCTGACCCTAAGTTGATTGACTTTTTTTGGTAGAAAACTTTGGTGGTTCCTTAGACAAAGAGAACCATCCAACTATCTAGTGAAATCGTACAGAGAACAAAGTCTACGTAAAGCAAGAGCTGTCTGAATTTCTCCGACGGTGCAGTACAGAGGACATTATCTATAGGTCCCCAGTTAGTCCTCGCAAACAAGTCATCTCCTTGAGTCTCCAGGATTAACAGTACCTTGGCATTAAGTGCATTTCTAAAAGGCAAGGAAGGGGAGCGTTATTTGCCATGCACGAGGAAACTCCTAGAGTCACAGCTAATCCCATCAGTGTCAGATTCGGTGACTTCTGATGGGACTGGGAAGTAGGTGCTGTGTTAGCTGCAGCATCCCTGCCTGCCAGGCAAGCCTACCTGCCTGCTAGGAGGTGGAAATCGCTGGGAGAAATGCCATCCTAACCCAGCACTGTTGCAGAAGTCAGGGCCGTGCGTTCG
Organism: Nipponia nippon; assembly: GCF_047370975.1. NCBI lineage: Eukaryota > Metazoa > Chordata > Aves > Pelecaniformes > Threskiornithidae > Nipponia > Nipponia nippon. Next base: position 30,167,585 of record NW_028262302.1, read on the forward strand.
CTTGCCTTGTCTTCCATTTGTTTGTGTCACAAAGCGCTATTCAAAGAGCATGATCTTTCATTTCGCGCACAGTCCCCAGACGAAGACCTTTGTTGGTTGTGTCTGGTATGAATACATGCTGCACGATGATGATGCTACTGGTGAGTACAAAGGAGAGTCTGTCTGAGCGCAGAAGTTAACTCTTAGCTCAGCGAGAGACAAGGCAGACAAGAGCAGAAAAGGCTGCTTGGATGGGGAGCAAGGGAGTTTGGGAGAGGACAGGTCCTTTTGCCAGTGTAGTCCACAGAGGATTTTAGCGCAGCATACGCTAGGTTGTCTCAGGATTTCCTGGCCTGCACTGGGACAGTCTGCTTGGCAGCTTGGCTTATGAGCCTGCGTTTGCTTGTAATTGCAGGTGAAGTGATGAGGAACATCCATACCGTATCAGTGAACCACATAGGAGTTGTTCGTGTTCCGCCAGGATCTCAGACCTGCTTCTGTCCACTTAGCGATTTGGTGGATGATTAATGGATCAATGTGCCAATGATTAGTGGGGTTGACTGAGCTGCTTGTCCCCTTGCAGGAAGATGTTTTTGACCAAAGGGGCATATGTTTTCCTGGTGGACTTGTTATTCCTCTCTACCTACTTCATTCCTAGATACCCATCCTTCCCTCTTCTTGCTGGTCCAATGCGTTGGCAGTGAGTGAAGTATAACAACTTTCTAGGGGCAGGTGGTACCTGGGTGGAAGCTGTTGATGGCAGAAAAGCTGCAGTCTGGAGAAATGGGGTGGGCAGCAGTGTAGAGAAAGTTTGAAGAGCTTGTGGAAGTGATGAGGGGGTGAAGCTCCTACTGGTGGAGGTGTTCCTGGAGGCGGGGCATGCTACTGAAGTAGAAACATGATTGTTGTTAAAATCGGAGAGCAGACTTGTTTGCAGTCACGCTGAGATTTCAATATGCCATCCCAGTCCCCCTGCGTCTGGCACTTCAGCAGGAGTTGGATCAGATCATTGCTGGCTTTGCAGCACTCCTAGAAGCAGCTGCACATTTTGAAGCCATACCAGGGTGGAGGTCTTGTGCCCTGGGGATCTTCTTGCTTAGCATCCCACGTTTCCACCTGGACATGGCAGCATGTGAAAAGAATGTTTTCCTGTAGAAACGGATCAAGATCTGTCTTGTAGTCTGCTCAGGTATCTAATGAATTTGAGCAGCTTGATCAAAGTGGACAGTTTAGTTGTCCTCTTTAGGGATGCTGAGTCTGGACCTGTGTAACCAGGTTACTCCCAGCACAACTGATAAGCACTGGCTCCAGCTTTTAATAACTGGATTATCCAGGAGGACTGCAGTTGTCTTGGCACACTGTTGGCATTATATCTTCAGATGCTCAAGCTGATAATCCAGAAGAAAGGGAATCTTCAGTGGAAGATAAATGAGATTGCATTGAAATTTAAATGAAAACAGTTTTGGCAAAAGATGGCCGCGAATCCCTCAATGTAATGTGCAGTGCTCAGACTCGGAAGTCAATTTATTCTGAAAATATGGGAGTATAAAAAGTACATCCAAGCTTAAAAATAAATAAACAAAGGAAATTATAAAGTGTCCAATATGTGCTAGGAGAAAAGTGAAGAAAAAAAAAAAAGAAAACATTTGTTAAAAGCTTTGTGCAGGCAATGCTAGGTAAACTGATAACAGCTGTTAGTAAGTTATACTAAGATCTTTAAGGAATGAGCTCTTTGCAATTCAGGGCAATAGATTTTAATGGATACAAGGAAATGTAGCAGCATAACGACATGTTACTCCACCCATGGATTCTTTCTCTGTCCCTGAAAACCATATGCAAGTATAAAGATAAATAGATATGAAACATTCCTATGCAGGCATCCTGAACTTTACCTCAGAACATTTAACATTATCTGATGTATCTTTGCATCAAAGGAGAGAGGTGAGTCACCCATGGGGACACAGAAACAGCTATAAGAAGCAGCAGTGGAAGAAAAAAATAGCTATAGACAGATTACTTCCTTTTTTGCTGAGAGTAATTGAGTGCTGCTCTGCTGGAGACAGAGGAGGTTCATATCCCTTAAAAGAAGATGAAAAGCCAGAGTTGATGCTAACGCTTCTGTTCCATGCTTAGTGACCTGATGTTGTGGCTGACATTCAGATCTGTTGGGACTGCATAAATTAGAGAAGCAAAACAGGGATCTCCCTGACCTGTGGGAGGAGGTTGTGGAAGGGATCGTTTTCTCCCTGGATCTGTAAGCTCACTAGATGGTTGCTTTCCCATTAGAAAAGAGTTTATAAATGCCTGAGAATTAAAGTGTAAGCTGCTTCTCCATGACAAGCAAAAAGACTGTTAAAGCTGTTTAGAACTGGCAGGACATGGGGGATGAAGATTAGGTCTGAAGAAGAAATAGTTGGGATCTCAGTGCAAAGCTCTGTATCAGCCCCTTTGCACCATACTTAATCTCAAAAATGTATAGATATTTGACTGTGGGGAAACCCCGGTTAGCATGGAGTGACCGAATCAGCACTTTTGTCTCCTCTAGGTCATGGATGCAGCCTGGGGTGAAGGGAAGGGGCAGCTGTGGTTCTTCTGCAGACCATGTCATCTTTTTTCCTTCATTTTGTTCTTGTTGTGATAATTAGGTCCTTTCATTCTCTTTAGAATGCCTCATACCTCCCTTGAGTCTTATCCTATATTTCTTTTGCCAGTAAGATTTCCAGTGGCTCCAGCTAAGTGAGGTGTGTGCCCAGGACTGAAGGGTAAAGCCTTCATCATAATTTTCAGTTACAGAAAACACATCATTTGGTTTGACTACACCGACACAGGGAACTAGGCATGTATTTGGATATTTGGGAACTTGGAAAGTGTGTGATCAATTGGTGCTTCATTTATTCATTGGTTATTCTGTACCTTGTTAACTAGAGAAGATGAGCTTCAAGTGCAAGTGCTGGGCCAAAGTTACTCTTTCTTCAAGACAAAGCAGTGTGGAGGGATTGGGTCCTTAATATTAAGGTAAAAAAGTCAAGTTAGTAGAAGGTTTGCTCATAAATGAGGGAAGAGCCATTTTGCCATGTTTGTGCTGAACAAAACATAAGGGGAGGTTTTTGGAGCGAGGTGCCAGGCTGAATTCATTCTGCCTAGCGTTCCTCTGGCATGTACTGCCATCTCGTCTCTTTGGAGTCAGCCCTTAACAGGGGAGTGATCCTATTTAAAATAGGTGGGATGAATCATCCCCTGGCATTGCTTATCTTTCTACACTGGTTATAGGAGTAGGCACCTAGTTGGGTTAGACCCCCACGTTTTGAATGGCTAAAATTAAGTGGGATGAGTCCCACACAAATTCTTTTTAGCTTCCCTTGCCATCTTTGACAACTTCTGCTGCAAACTGAGTTTGCGCACCAGCTGACATCAGAGTCCAAAGGTAACTGAGGACCTCTCAGAAATAACATCTATGCTTTTTGCTCAAACATGTGTCGTACATAACCTGCCTGGACAGCTGTATCTGAGGGGGACAGGGCTTCCCTAAGCTAATCCACGCTGGGAACAGGGTGTGTGGCACTTAGCACAGAGGCAGTTATTGCAATAATAACTTTTGCCCCAGGGCAAAAGCGTTGCAGAGACCGACAACAGGAATTGCAACGAGCAGAAAACACAGCCTGACGCAGTGGAGAAAACATCTGCAGAAAAACCTGTGTGAAAAGACAGGGCATTTGAAACTGGACGCTGGGATGTGATACTTGCTGCTAAAGAACTAATAAAAAAATGGAATAAGCAGCATTGGCTAGGAGTTTCATAAGCTAATGGGTTGTTGTCTTACTGGTCGTTTTGATTTGAGTTATTTTTACCTGGAAATTTCCCTGTTGATCTAAGAATAGGTGGTAGAATAGCGTAACTCATCATGGAACAAGGGTGAAGTGCAACAAGTGTGCATGAAAATGCCATGTTTTTACAAAATGTTGTGTGCTATTTTCTGGTAATCATCCATAATTACAGTCAGTGAGGTGATGCGATGTTTGTTTGCTTGTTCTCCACTTGACCCTCAGTCAAGGTCTGAATTCCATTTGTGGTTTCAAAATACTCTCAAAAGACGTTCCCGATTGTGAGGAGAGTGAAGGAGACTATTCTTCACTCAAGGAACCGAAAACATAAAAATGTATGTCTGAGTGAGGTGGAATTTGTCAGAAGTCACAAGGTCCGTGTTTGTCTTGTAACGGGATATCTCGGGATGTAAGTACCTGCACTGACAGTAGTGGTTGGGTACATTGTGCGAGACTGGGAGCTTTCCAGCAAGTGTCCGCAAAGGATGAGTCTTGATGCTTTCGTGGTGCTGGTGGATTACGATTATCCCCCTTACATCCTTCTCTTTGTCAAAGCAATGCTATAAGTCAAAATGATCTGTGTCCACTTGAAGAAGATGGCAAATGGGAATCTAAAAACTAGTGTTGTGAAAATGATGTAAGTCAAAAACTATGTAGTTTCAGGTCAAATCCTGACAGCAGAAAGGCCGCTTCCCATTCTTGAAGTCAATCAGGAATAACATCACTGAAACCAGGGGGCTGACACGTACCCAGGAATAATTCCAGATAATATGCACCAAAAATACATGGTCTCCTGAGGCACTACAGCCTAAGTATGTTTCCTTCATCTTCAGCTGGACATTGCTTTGGGTTCAGTTTATTCAGTCTCAATGGCTGACTTTCTATGTGCTGTATAGGTTGGACTATATTTTTGTTCACCTCTCTGAGCTGAGAACTACAGGATCATTTCTCATGATCAGACCTTTCCTGCTCTGTAGTGGCAGAGCTCCTGTGTAATGGATCTTCATTGTGTTAAACCAAATGAGGATTTACCTTTGTTTCAGATAAAAGATAATAAATGAATGCTATATGCATAAATGCACAGGACTCTATCATACTTACTTCTTCCCGTGGCATGCTTCCAGACAACTCAGATGTGCTGTTGGCAATAATTCTGTCTGGTCAGAGGATTTCTGGGGAGTCTGGGGTTTATAATGAATTACTGTGATAGCTGGTGAGAGGGAGGTCTTTACCAGTGAGGTATCTAAATGTGTTTAGTAATTTTTGATCTGGGTCAGAACAGGTTTACAAAAGCTCGACATTATCACTAGGGAACTGTGCTGAAGGTGGACGCAGAAATCCAGTCACTTCATTAAGTGCTTGAAGGTTTTAGGACTGGAAGGTCCCAAGTTGCTTGTCTATAATCACATCCTCCAGGCATAACTGTATCCTGTTCATTTTCTCTTTTCCCTTCTATTTATCATGTACCTTCCTATTGCAGGACCAAGAAATTTAATTCCGTTTTCTGACTCATTACTTTGCTGTTCCTATTTGTTTGTCACTGTTCGAGCCATCTACGAGAAACCACTCTGGCTCTGAAAGCCTTCCCTCTCGCCTTCCTGCCTTACCTCCCCCTCTCTCAGGTATTATCCCGGTGAAGCATCAGGCTTATACCTTAATAGAAACTAAAGAGTAATTACAGTTATGTACTTTGCAATGCCATTAAGTCAAATGACAAAGGTGAAGAAATTCATAGTAAAAATGTCAAGGGAGAAAAACCTGTCAGCTACATTTCTTAAACTGCCTTATTTGATGCTATGCTGTTGTTATTTATTATTTATGTAGCACCAGAGCTATGTCTGGCACTTTAAACATGAATGAAAAGACACAGGTTAGATTTAACACAAAGTAGACTGGCAGGATGTGGATAGGCAACAGTCTGTATAGAAAAAAAGATGATGTTTTTCCTGAAGCGGGAGAAGGAAAATGTGGACACATTTTTGGACTTTTTGATGTTGTTTTTTTTTCTTTTAAATAAGATTCATCAGCAGACCATTATGAAGGCTTTGATTCTGTCTGTGGACCTTTAGACTAGGATTTGCAAAGTGGGAGATAAGGGATTTCTGAATTAGAGCCTGTGACCGTTAGGCGTGGATGATCTATCTAACGTTTATAAATACATCACTGCGTGAATATGTGGTAGGAAAAAGAGCAATTTAGGCAAAAGGCCAGAAACGTTAAATGTGCAAATGGACAAAACTGGCCATAGATAAGGTTATGCTGAGACCTTCAGAGTTGATGCCCAGCCATCTCAGCCACGGGCTCTGGAAAGATCCCCCACTGGGTTTCATAAGGCCAAAAAGCCCAAGTACTGCTCGGATGTCGTGTGGAAACGTGCATGTGACGTGGCTGAAGGTCTCGGGCGCTTCATCACTGCTGCATGCAATGCATGGTGTTCCTGCTGCATGCAATGGGCTGAGAAGTGAAATCTGTTGTGAGGAGCAGTGACCCTAGCAACATCTCGCAAGCAGGTTATTAATAAACAGGAGCAAATGCTGCAAAGCAAATCCTGCGAGAAGAGGCTTGTAGCGCCAAGATACTCAGGTTCCTTTTTTCCTTTCCTTTTTTGTTCACTTTTGTCCTTTGTCCATTATTTCTACTGCACATGTTTGAAAAGGGAGAAGAAACTCCACCCTTATCTCTTGGGGTATGAGCCTCCCTTGTTCAGGACACATTTACTCCATTTTGAGTCTGTGTTTGGGCCTCGTGCAGGAGCACCCCAGGAAAAACAGTTTGGCTTTGGCTGCGTGTTGTGGTTTTGAGTGTCATCCCATTCTTCTCCAGCACATCACCATGGAGGGAGAGATGGGTGCCTGGGGAGATAAACCTCAGAACATGACCATATTGTGCAGTGTTTGTTTCAAGACTAAGGTTCAAAATCCCTTATTTTCTCAAAGAAAAGTCCCAGACACACAACCCTCATCCAGTTGGTATCAGATCAATGGAGGAAACGCTAAAAATAAAGCAAGACAAAGAAGCCATTGACATAGCTAATGGAGTTCCTTCAATACGGAGAGCCCTGAAGATCAATTCTATCGTCATATTGTGAAACTAGCCATTTTGTGCAATCACTAAAATACGCTCTTACTTTGTAACAGTCTCCGCTCTGAAAATAAGTGCTACATGGTGATATATGTTACGATGTGGGTTTGCAAGCAAATATGAAAACCATGTGGGATTGCAAAGCACAAAAGTAGCAAAAAATATTTAGGTCTGTCCTCGGGAGCTAACAGCTTCAAGATAACCAGACCTGGGTCATTCATGTAACACTAAAACCATTTTCACTCACTTCACAAAATGGCTAGCTTCCCCGTGGTATATCCTGTAGGTGCGTGCAGGCAGGCTCAGGGCAAGGGGAGGTACAAGTCGTTTATCGGAAGCCAGCAGGGATCCTGTGACAGAGCTCACGTAAATTGAATCAAAGCTCAAGGATTGGGGTGGATAGAGAGCAAATAGCAGAGGTGTCCCACCCTGCCCTGTCCTGCATCTGCAGCATGGATCAAGGCCAAAGCCTGCGGCATCTGCTGCTGCTCTTACTGATGGTATACTCTACCTTTCTAAAGTTACCACAAAAAAAAAAAGAAGAAAATTCCAATCTGCCCTTGTCTTTGAAATAACTTTTCTCCCTTCTTCATTAATCAGGAAAGCTGTTACAGCTCTTGACAGCACTCTGGAGCAAAACAAAAGGGTCTAATTCACTAATAGGACCTAATGCATAGTTAAATTCTGCAGTGAGTCAGTCTATTTATCAAGACAGTTCAACTTGAAAATTAGTCATGTAGAAAGATTTTGTTGGCGTGTATGGAGTGGGCACATTTTCCTGAAAAGGGGCATACATACCGTGAGGACTTTGAGAACAGAAGCCTCACGCTTTTCAGATGTGATGAATTTATTTGAAAGTCGGGTCATTTCTCTGCCCAAATAGTTGAGGCAATCAAGGTGCAAAGTGTCTACTGATACAATAGTACAAATAAATTCTTCTCTGGCCCAAGGGAAGAACAAGGCATTTGCAGTCCCTGGCATTGCTGAAGTTCTTCCTGCAGTGTCCCTTCTTAGCCCAGGTTCTGGGAGGCTTCTCTATCATTGCTGTTTAAAAAAACATATGGGAAGTGTGCTTTAGATACCATTTTTGTGACAAATTTTTGTGTCCAAGCCTGGAGTTTATATTATCTATAGAGTTGGTGGCGAAAAAATATTTAAGCCCTTAAATTAGGCGTGCATTGAGGGCTCTAGGTTCGTAGGAGGTGCATACCTGCTATCACTGATGTGGGGAGCCTAGGCTTCATGTGCAGGCACCTAAACCAGGTGATGCTCAGGGTGTGTGGGTCTCCCCCATGCACTTGCAAAAGGAATGAAACACTCAAGAATGGAAAAATGTGAGCTCTGTCTTGGCCTGCTGGGAGCTTTTCTGAGATGGACACTTCTGAGGTTTCCCATGTGCCTCCAGAAGGCAGGTCCTATCAATTTTTTGGATAAAAATGACTATTTTTGTGTCTTCCCTGTGAATGGACCCCCTGAGTCAGCTGGAGACAGTTGAAGCGCAGAAACCCAAATGCTTGTGCTGGTATGATGTATGAGGCTGTATTGAGGTTTGTGTGGGTGTGCTTGGGAGCCACGTAAACGGGCTTCATAAAGAGGATGAAGTGCATCATCTGGACTTAGTGGGGCTGCTAGAAGTCTGATATATAGTCAATATGCTGGAGTGTACTGTTAGTTAAGACCTAGATACGAGCTTTTGTGAAGGCATTACCTGTAGATGAAGGACACTTCTGGCGAAAAAAAGCCCATGGCTGCCATTTTTAAGTGTAATATATTGTGACTGCTTGTGTGGCAGATGGATACAAAAACCATGTAGATGACCTTACATTTTTATCTTTATGTGTAGTCAGAAAAATGACAGTTCAGATTTAATGAGGATATCTGCCAGGTGAATGAAATACTGTTACACACGGTGATCTGGCTGAGATCTCTGTTTTTGGCTCTCAGACCGCTCAGCAGGATAAACTAGAGCGGTTCTACTGAAACCGCACTGTGATGGTCCAGAGGAGTCACCTCCAGACCGATTGCTTGACTGGTTTATAATGGCCCAGGTGGTTGAGTTTGCCTGATATGTCCCATTATAACATCTGAGTTTTGATAGCATATAACTGACACTTTCAACTCTTCAGGCTTCAATTTTCCCTTTAGAGAGTCCTCCTAGGGCTCAGGTTTTCAGGAATATTTCAGCTAATGTTTCAGCCACTTGACAAAATGAGAGTAAGGAAAATGACGTTGTTTTACTCATCTTAAAATATATGCTTAGAGCTGTTTCCCTGAGGCAGCTCTGGCACCTTCATACTGTAGAGCAATGCCTTGATAGTTAATGGAGGAATACGCTTTTCTAGTAAAAGATACTCATGTTTGACCAAGTTACAAGTGCCTGAAAATCTAAATGTGTGATCAGTGGAGACTTATGGGAGCTTTTTCTAATTCAAAACCAGAGAGAACAAGTGTTGTAAAAGTCATGTTCAATGCATCAAGGAGGGAAGAGTAGGGTGGGAGGACCTGAGAAGAAGCCAGGAGGTGTTAGAGGATGAGGACTAGCTGATAAGACACAGCATTGTCTTGAGCAGCTGGGCAGCTACTCGCTAAGGTGCTGGGGTTTGGCCCCATGGAGACACCCTCACACTCCTCTGTGTATTTTTCCTGAGTGAAGGCATTTGGAGCAAGGCTCCTGGTTTTTATGAATCAGGTACTGCAAAATATGAATTTCTGGATTTGGGCCCAAAGGAGATGCACGTAAGTACAGAAAGGATTTTCAGAAGCACTTAGTTGTCCAGTCTTTATTGATTTCAATGTAAAAATAGTTACACAGCTAGATAAGTATGTGTGCCTTCATACACCTTTAACATTTCAGCTTTAATCAACTACAGTGAGACCATCTTAGGGGAAAAAAAAACCCACAAGGATATGAATATCTCTGCGTAGTGGAAAATGTAGGCATGGAGTAGAAATACCAGCTTGGGCACAGGTGCACGAAGGGAACATGGAGAAATCCTGAGTTAGTTCTCATTTGCTGAATGAGAGCGAGTGCTTGTGGAAGAGCAGCATGTGGGCATGTAATTGAAGATTATTGTGATAGTCATCCACAGCAACCAGGAAAACCTAGCTCTTGCATAATGCTCAGCATGCGATGCCCATAATGTGCTCATTTTGGCATAAGAAATTATGTCTTAAAATGAATAGATGGTGTTATTTTTGTTCACTTCTGTGGGATGAATCAGAGAAAAGACTGACCAAAGCTCAGATATGAATTCAGTCTGTGAGTAAGCAAGCCTTGGAATAGCATTGTAAAAATAAGGTTTGTGACCACATTACTGTGGCTTAACAAGTCCTTGCCAAGCCCAGAAGAGGAGGTTTACTGTGATGGATCAGCTCACATGTGGCAGCTCCTTGTGAACGATAACTGGTTGTGTTGGAGCTTGAAACGCTCTGAGCTGCTCCAGCCCAGCTTGGGGCGTGCTGACCCCCCGTTCATGTGGATAAATGATCAACTGAACGCCAAAAGGGACAGATTGGAGACCTGACACAGTGGGACACTTCTTGGAAGCTTTTGGGATTACTGTAGTCTACCCATAGGCTGCCTCTTCATAGGCCTTGTTTTTGTCATCTCCATCACTTTCTATTATAAGTTTATGTTCTGGTTGTGTTTCTAATCAAGGATTGGGACTGCTGGAGAGATGACGAAGTAAATGGTCTATGTCTTAGAGCCCCTACCAGACATACCACCAACAGCTAAGCAAAGCAGCGTGGAAGCGGTGGGCTTCCCGCGTGGGGTAGCACGCACCAGAAGCTGGTGGAGCAGTCGGAGGTCTCAGCACACAATTTGCCTGCCCAGTGCCTGCACTCAGCCCATCTCACATTTGTCTAATTACATGTTCCAGATACTTTTCTACTTTGCTTTTAATTACTGTTTCTACCAAGACTTCAAGTACCTGGACCTAAAGAATAATTACATAGCAGCCCACTGACTAACACTCCTGCACTTGAAAGACTATGAAAACTGCAATATATCTGCTTCTTACCTGCAAGAGCATTCATTCTTTAATTAAGGTCTCTGAAAGACCATTACAAATCTATTTGTTCCTCCTCTCCCTTCTCTCTCTTGTTGTTGTTCTTGTTCCTCACTTCTCATTAGTGTGGTTTTCTCTCTCAAAATGAAGTTGTAATTGATGATCTGAGTAACGTTTTGATAAACTTTGAAGCAGGATAGTGTGCGGTGCTGCTTTTGAGCACAGAGCCAGCCGTCTCCTCCTGCAGACACAAAGTGTGCTCCTGCACTTTGTTGCCTTAGGCTGACCGTTACGCACAGCTAATAATGAGAAAATAAATCTGAAAAAAACCCCAAACCTACTGCTTCTCATTCCTTCCTCTACTCCTGTAGAATTTGAGTGCTTTTACCTCTGTCTGTGTGCTTCTGTGGTTTTATAACAGTGTCCATCCCTGGATTATCTGAGTGCCTGGTCAAACAGTGTGATTTTTTTTTTTTCTCTCCCTGAACGTGAGTGTCCTTCAGCTGCCTTCCCTGCACAGCCACGATGCCTGCGTGCTCTTACAGGCCTGGCTATTGCACTTACAAGAAAGCAGTTAAATGCAGGTGTGCAGGTTTAGACATGCTCAGCAGGGCAACCTGTGATTTAATTTGTTTGAATGAGGTATAAAAGTTCTCAGATAAGCTTGTTAGTAGAAATGTGCAATCATGTCTCTAAAGGAAACACTTCTCCAAATATCAATGCAATTGATCTCCTTTTCAGTTTTAATTAAGCCATATCTGCCTTCATCATAGCACACCAAATTATTTTGCTGCTTGTCGTAGACATGAGGGTTTAGCCAAAACCCTTCTATTGCTGCTGGAAAAATATGAAGACTTTCATCCAGTTATACTCTAGAGAAGTTAGAGTCAAGAAGGTGCTTCCACAGGTGTTTTTTTTAATGAGTGCAGCTGCCTATGGAAACAATATGCTGACACTCTTTGAAGCATTGTGCTTTGGGCCAAAGCTGGGAAACTGGGTTTTCCTCTTGCAAAGCCATTGATCGAACAGAACAAACTCTCCTTGAATAATTGCCGCTGCACATGGAGTTGTCACTGTGGGCGCACCGGGATGCGGTTTGTCTTCAGTGTAAAAGCTGAGAGAGCGTGCTTTCAGGGAAAATCTAGCAAGACTAGCAATTATATTATTAATCATATATCATTACCAATTTTTAAAAGATGCATTTCCAAGAGTCTTGGGCAGATTGGAGTCCGATAGGAAACGCTAGAGGAGTGCTTGATGAGAAGTTACAGTCTACACCTACACCAAGGTAGTAACAGCTATAGAGAGACTCCCTTCTACCACGTTTTGCCTGGCAGTTCAGTAAGTGCTGTGTTGGACCGAGGTCTTCTGCTCTGTGGGGAAAGGTCTTTTGGGCTGGTGCAAGTTTAAACAAATGCTTGCAATCTTGGGTGCTTGCATAGGAAAGAGCTATTCAAATTCAGCTAGTGCTAGACTGAGCATAAATTTCTGGGAGAAATATTTGCAATATTCTTCTAGTTTCTCTATATTTTATTGCAAAATGAAGACCATTTCAATAGAAGTTAGTCTTCAATTTAAGGAAACGATATTTATTTACAGTAAATAAATATATATATGCACAATACCTGTTTTTCTGCAGACAATTTCTGCTGTTAGTAGCTCAGTTCATCCTTAGCCAGTGTCATTAATAGAGGGGGGATAACCAGTCCTTCCCATTACGCTCCAGTTAGTGGTGTGATCCTGGTAGATGCAGTGAACCAGTGGTGCTGAGGAAATGGTACTGACTTCTGGTCGATGGGTTACCTGATACTCGGACAGATGAAGCAATATTGCCTTTATTTCTCTGGGCACTTATGTATTGGAGTAGCTTGTGATTGCCAGGTTGTTGTAAGTGCTCAGGAATATCTTGTCTCTTAAACTGTGCATAGGAGTGCTGCCTGTCACAAAGGTATGTGGTTATTTAATATGTAAATGCTTGTGAAACAAGAAACTTGACAGTGGAAGCCATTTGCGTACATCTTTCTGGTACTTTTCTGGTCTGTATTTCACAAAAATACTTGATAGCTTGCACTTAACCTGGCAGGAAAACTGCCATAATTGGAATGGCATGTCTATTTTTTATATTTATATTTATTTCAAAGTACAAAAATGCTTTTTGGAGGAAAAAGCAGAAGAATAGCTGGCATCCTGAAGGGAAAAAATTCAATATGAATCAGCCACTAAAGTAGGTCAGTTTTTAAATCTAGCAACTTGTCAGTGCCTTTTAAAAATAGGAACCGTCAGGTATCCAGGTCCTCTGTCTGCCTCCAGGATTTCTGTCTGAGTTCTGGCAAATTCAGGACCCAGACAGTATGATTACTGAATTGACATCAAGATGCTGTTAGTGTGCTTCAGCTGAAAGTCACCACGTTCAGGATCCAGCTGCCTACTTTTGCTGAGCAATCCTGAGTATGCCTGAAGCCAGGAGGACTTTTGGGGGAGCCCAGAGATCCAGACCTTTTCTCAGGTGAGCTGACCTGGCAGTAGCTTCCACCCACGTCCCATATTATGAGCAAGTTGCAGGCATGTTGTTGCTTTCAAAGTCAGGACAGATGATCAGAGTAGAAGAGATTGGTGGAAAGACCTCAGCCCAGGAGCATCTGGGTTTCCAAAGCACTGGTTGGGACCTCTGGGCATCCTTGTCCTCATAGATGGTGTTGATGTAGGTCTTGAGATGAGGCGGATGGGGGTGAAGGGAAAGTTGGGTGATGAATTAGTCCATGCTAAGGAAAAAGATGAAGGGGGAAATTCTTAAAGCAATGACACAGGGTAGGTTATTTTTAGGAGCGACAGTATGAGAGCGCAGCTGAATGTGAAGTCCTGCCCAACACCCGAGGGATGGCCAAGGTTATACAGCATCTCTGTGGGAAACTGTGTAGTGTGGCTTGTATACTTGCAGCCTCTGTTATCCCTGCAACACTGCCATCGCTGTCAGATGCCATACTATGTATCACTCATTGCAGTGACATAGCTATGGGAAAGAAAAGGCATAATTAACACTTGGCCTAAAACACTATTAGGCTGGGTCACCAGAGGCATTATACACTGGAGAATCGAAAGAACAGTTAAAATTAAGAGCTGAGTCTCTTAGTGAGCTGCTGTCTCTCTGCATCCACCCTCCATGGTCTTTATTTTTCAAAACAGGAAAGGCAGACAGGACACACGGACATGAGGGAAGGACTGTCACTTCAGGGGAGTTTGGCTGAGGATAGCAGCAGGTTGCTCTGTTTGGCTGGAGAAGAGAGTCTGGCTGGGTGCTTGGTGATGGGGGGGACATGTGCTGTTGCAGAGCATGGACCCGGAGGTGTGATAGGCATGATCAGGGCAGGATCCCCCAAAAATGCACCACTAGAAGGGGGGGACACAGAGCAGAGGCTGACAGTGCTGACCTGGTACACCAGTTACACCTGAGGAGCACACGTAGGAGCAGCAGCCATCGTTCTTGAAGCAGTAACTTCAGTGGTGATTGACCTCCAAAGCTGGGTGCTGTGTGAGGTGGGTTGAAACCCTCCTTATATTTGTCATCATTTGGCTGCAAGGCTGTGGATGGGAAAGCAAAATTGTACCTTGATTTATGTAGTAATACTGTCTCTACAATCAATTTTTCAATGAAAGCTTCTGTTCTGCAGCCCTGATGGCAGCACAATAGCCCAGATGCCTGCAAAAATCTCTGAATTTGTTTTTTCCTCAGTAAAAACAGTGATGCCCTTTCTTTGCTTCTCTCTAAATTAGATACTCCTCTGGAGAAAACAAAATAGCATATGGGTAATATTCAGTGTGTATCCTATTCTGCAGTGCTTCCTTACAGGCACGAAAGGGTATTTATTAGAGGCAGAAATCTCAGGCTTGCAGTGTTGTTTCTCCATAAAGTATGCTTTTGTCTTTTGAAAAATATCTGTTCGGTGACACAAAGATGAAGGACTGCAACCTAGATGTGGCTGTTGTGACACCTGGGAAGTTAAAACTGTAGAAAGGTTTGGCATTCAAGGCTGAGTGAGGTCTGTGGAGGATTGGAGGTGACACTGTCATTTACATCCTCGTCCTCTGACAAGTGAACAAAGCTATAGTCTTGCATTGCAAACATACTGGGGGGAAAAATGAAACCATCTATTTGTTATTCATAGCAGGGTTAGAGCTTTCTGTGCTTATTTAAGTCTCTTGTCTTTCTGTTGAGCAAGCTAATGTATGTGCTAATGTAGAAATTTGCTGAAGCTCCTAACAGCATGAAAAAGGACACGCTCAATGGAAAGCTTATCAGTCATTATTAAAGTTTGCCAATGTGAGAAACAGTGTGATCATCGCAGATACCTCTCGTTATCATACACCTGCTGGCAGTCTTCCCAAAGAGAGATTGCGATCGGAGCTGTTTGCTGGGATGGGTGAAATGCAGATAGCTGGCTTGGAGCTGCTTTGCTGTGTGCAGAGGCAGCTTGTGCGGAGGCGGACATGCATCTCAATCTTCCAGGCTGTCTCATGGCTGCCCAGCGCTACCTGATGACTTGTAGGCTAGGCTGATGGAAAATTTGGCCCAGTCTTCCCTCTTCTCTCTGCAAGTGTGGGTTACCCCCCCCGACCCCCCCCCCTTTTAAAGTGGTTATGAAAAAAATGCTTGGGCTAATCAAACAGCATCATGATGTCAGCCAAGCCCACATGGCTGTAAAGGTTCACCACTCAGCAGTCAGTGGCCATGTGCGTGTGAGAGCAAGACTAGTGCTACCTCTGGTTTTGTATCTGCACCCAACTCACCCACGTATATTCACATCCGATTTGACTAAGGATGGTCTTTGGCATTAACTCAACGTAAGACCAAACTTCTACTCTCGATCCAAGGTGGGATCCCTTGCCCTTATCAACCGTGGTATCTGATGTGCTGCCTGCAGAGGTGGTGGTGGTCACCGTTTGCTGCTTGACCCCCATACAGGTGTCAATGGGTGTAGATGCATGGCACAGTTTGAGCTGGATGTGCCCCGCTGTGTCTCTGTAGGTCAGCTTATCTCAGGGTGAGGGTATAGCCATTCCCACAGGGCTTCCTGTAGAAGGCCGTGCATCTCTCTGTGCTCATGCATCACAAAAGATAAACTATCACTGACTTCCCAGTCACATGTCCCTGCACCAATACTGGCTAGTCACAATTCTGCATCTTGGGTAACTGGATAAAGTCTTAGGCCCTGCAAATCACTTTCTATTAATTTACTTTTTCTTACTGACCTACAGTATTGCTAATGAGTCTTCTACCTTGTTCTCCAGGCTGAATGCACCAAGCCTACTTGTAGTGGGAAATCTTCGAGTACGTTGAATGTGTTTTAGCCAACAGTAGGGCCACTTACAGTGAGAGGTATCTGGTCTTCCACTAAATCTGGTCCGTCTTCCCTAATATCTGCCCTTGCTCAATGCCAAAAGGGAGCTGAGCTGTGTTGGGAGAAGGATGACTGGGAAGAGCCAGGAGCTGGAAAGCCTTTCTGTCCTGTGGGTTTGGCTTCTTTAGCTTAGCAAATTCTAAGCTGAGAGGAGATCCAGTGCTCTTAGCAGAAAAGGCATGAAGCTGTTGCTTAGATATTTAAGCTAGAGAACAGCAATTGTGCAAGAACAAATCAATATAAAACAAAGCAAGAAGACATTTGAGACTCCAACTAGAAGGAGATTTATAATCATGGGGATAGTGAGGCTCTGGAACAATTTTTCATTAGTAGCAGTGAGGTGAAAAACAGCTCTGGACTTCCAAGGTGGATAGTTCACAGAAGGGGCTATGTGTTGGAGATACCTCTAGTATTAAAAGTTGGAGCCCAGGATGGTGAGGTTCCAACATCTTTTATTCCCATTGCCTTTATGTTTGGATACTTACACTTGAATTTATCTTGTATACATGGTGTGCCCCAGTGTGAATGTAGGCATCTGCTCTCTGCAGCTCTGTCCAGGTTTCTGTCCAGAAGGCCTTAAATTGTCCTACACAAAGCCACGCAGCCGGAGAGGTACTGTGTGTCAGCTCTTCCTTTTCCAGGAAAGGGATGCTGTGCTGCTGTTTGCTTGAATGTAAATAATAATTCTGTCCCTATTACATAGTCTCAGTTTCTGTTTAGCTGGAAAACTCGTCTGTACTCCCATTTATCAGTGTGTCGCTGTAGTTTTTATACCCGAGTCTTTCTCTGGAAAACTGTAATGTTCCACTGGCATGAAATGAAACAAATAGAACCGTGAAGGAGAATGTGTATATTATTTTTTTAATGAGAATTGGCTTTTTCCTGGGAGGAAAGGGTTTACCTTACTAGAGAAAACAGACTGCGTTTCCAGAGCCTCCTATGCAAGTCAGCTCATGAAAACCTGGCCTCCAGGAGGTACATCTGTACCTCCTGGTGGCCCATTGCTAATGCACAGCTCAGAGTCCATTAGGTTCAAAATAGCATCTTCTGGTATTAGCTTTAATCTTGCTGTGTAGGGTAGATTTACTTCTGTTTGTACTTTTTACACAGCCTACTCCAGCCCTGCCTGCTCCTCTGCTTGAATTAGCCCCTAAATTAGTCTCATTCTCCTGTCCCTGGGAATAGGATATTAAAGTTAGGAGGAGATGGGCCGAGATGGGCATTTTGCCTCCTGTGTTAACAGCTGGCCATAGCGACAGGCTTGTAATCACTTGCTTGTTTCTGTACCAGAAAGTGGCTGTAACCCTGCTGGCATCTGTGAAGAAGCCACACGTGGCAAGGTGGTGGTGCCAGGTGCCTGACCAGCATCCCTGCCTCTCCCCAGCTGAGCCGGCCCCCAGCACTTTCGTCCCCGAAAGCGTCGTCAGCGTGCAGCAGGTTGGCGTGCTGGCCGTCAGCCCACCGGCAGTAACCCAGGGTGTGATTAGCTAACCAGAAAGTGTCGCAGGTATTTTTCCTAAAACACCAATTGCTCCCTGCTGTGCTGTTCCTTTGCTTGAAGCAATTTCCAGGCTGCTGCTTCTCTTTGACAACACCGTTCCGAATGCTCTCAGGACTCCTGCTTTATTTGCAGGAGAGGTCATTTCAGCTAAAGTTGCCTGGGGGTTTTGGGGGCACATCAATAAAGCCTCGTGGGAGATGGTCTCATTTTTACATAGTGCTTTGCTTATTGGAGCTCTGTTTAAAAGAATACAAGGTATCTGGTGTGCCAATGGAGATAAAAATGAATTGAGAGGTCAACACCAGCCTTCGTGTTCCCACTTTTGCCTGTAGAGATTTTCCTCAGAGAGGAAAGGCTGTGGTTTATAATTTATTGCTTTGAGAAGGTGCTGAGAGGGCTGTACTAGGAGCAGCACAGAGAAAATATAATTATACACACACACATATGCTGGCAACTCAGCAAAGGAAGGACAGAAGGCAGTTCACCATGCCAGATCATGTCTTGGCTATTTGTGCACGTCACTTGAGATGGCCAAAGGTTTTGTGGCTTTTGTAGAGGTTTATATGTCATCTTGTGTGTTAAGTAAGATGAGCTGGAGCTTATAGCTGCTTTGCTCAAGACCTTTGGAGCAGCTGAGGGGTATGGTGAGCCTGTATGGAATGGTAATTGCAGCAGCTGTGACGTCTCTGGAGCTAATGACAGGTCCTGAGTTCCCCTGTATAGCTGAAT
The DNA here is from genome assembly GCF_047370975.1 of Nipponia nippon. Classification (NCBI taxonomy): domain Eukaryota; kingdom Metazoa; phylum Chordata; class Aves; order Pelecaniformes; family Threskiornithidae; genus Nipponia; species Nipponia nippon. Next base: position 30,186,102 of record NW_028262302.1, read on the forward strand.
GTGGGTTTTTTGCACAGTATGACTCTATCTTTTATGTAGAACATACGCAATCCTTTCGTCTCCCCCGTATGCTCATCTTTGCCTCCTGAGGAGGGTGAAAATGAGGAAACTGGCTTTCAGAGAAGCCCTGATTGAAGTCAGTGGGACTGACTTCCAGGTACTTGGCACCTCTGATCATCTGGCTTCTCTAACTTTTCATTCTTCCACTGTCTTATACCTTTGCAGATCTACAGATTCCTTGATGAGGTTACGGTTGATTTCAGGATTGCAGCAAACTGCCTGGACTGAGCGCTACAGTTTTCCTCTGGAGACTCTTATGTAGGCTTAAACCTGTAGCCAACAACAGTTCCCATAAATGACTCATGCTAGAGCAGACAGACCATCAACCTGCTCTCCACGGCTGGCAAGCATGTCAGCCAGGCTGTGGGTGGTCCTCTTTTGCCACAGTCTGTTTTCATGCTGATATGTACCATTCCCTGGGGAGCACAGACCTACAGCACCCTGAAAGCTGTACCTCACCATGTTCCTACCGCATCTTATGCGGGACATCACCAAGACAGTATGGACCTGAGCTGGAAGTGCTGAACAAGAATGGGGCCATTAATTTTTCATATTTAAACGGATTGAAAGTGTATAACAGATGTAGCAACCTCTGAGTGATGATCCTAGTGATGAGTTCCTCGCCTTCTTCCACCCTACCAGAATCCTCTTATACCAAGGGAGTCTCACCGCCCCTTCTACCTGCCCCTTTCTTATGGCTGATTTATGTTTCTGAGGGCATCATAAAGCACCAAATGACTGCAAATTGCAGGAACATTGTAGTTCTCTGGCTTTGAGGCTACTTTACTAGTCATGTGAGGGCTTTAAGGTGGGAAACAGAATAAAGCACAGGCCAAATGCCTCAGCCACACATGGCTGGCATTTCAGCATAAGTGTAAATTGAATCTGAGCTGGGCTGCATGAGCCAGGATGCATTTTTGTGACAGGAGGGAGCTAAGTGAATCTTAAGAATAAAAATGAAAGAAAAAAAAAAGTTAGGTGTATTGTATTTGGATGACAAGCTAAAGCAAAAAGAAGGTCACCAGGAAAATAGAGATGAATGTGTTATTCTATCACTGAAAAAGAACCTTTCTGAGAAAACATTCCCACTCAGGAAGATATCATCTGGTAAAGTTTGTTTCTCTGTTTTCTCCAAGGCTTCACAGACCTGTTAATGAAAACAGAAGTTGCTGGGTGGTGTTCATGTGTGGCTCCAGAAGGTCAGTTGTGTAGGTGCTTGTTTGTGTGGTGTGTTGTAAACACAGGTAGTTGAGCTTGTGTGTGTGAGCCATGAGCCTGTAGGTTGAGAATATGCAGACTTTGGGATGGGAAGACCATTACTAGCTGGGATGCCAGAAACTTCCCGTGTTCATGTCAAGCAGATTGCCCAGAGAGGCTGTGGAGTCTTCATCCTTGGGAACAGTCAAAACCTGACTGTTCCCTGGAGCAACCTGCTCTGGCTGGCGTGCTTGGAGCAGGGGCATTGGACCAGTTGATCTCTAGAGGTGCCTCCAACCTCAACCATTCTGTGATACAATGGTTTATCCACACTTCAGTGGAAAGGAAAGGACTGGAGTTACATAGTCCCCTTTGTTTCCATCTACCTTCTTGGCCTTCTTCCATCCTAATACATATACTGCCGCCCAAGCTGGGAAGCACTTTCATTATATTTTGGAATGTGTCCCACTGAGAGACTCTATTGGAATAACTGCCACAAAGAAGATATCAGTATAAAGAAACAAAGCATATATCCATGCCAAATGGGCTGCCAAAGCTGCATGAATACAAAAAAATGAGTGGTTTTAAAAGAAAAATATCTTGGATAGTGGTACAAATTAAATTAGGAGACAGAAATAAGCCATTAAAAGTAGATGAAAACATGTATACTGCATGCCAGCAAGTAAAATAATATGTAAAAAGAAAAAAAAAAAAAGTTGTGTGAATTCAAGCCCCTTGAAAAGTGTGAAACTTAAGTTTTCGGTAGCTGATCATTTGAGTTGCCTTGTCAGAAAACAGAATTAATAGCAGTTATGCTGCAGCTTTCACGTTTTCCCCACTGTTTAAAAGGCACTGTCGATGCTGGGATGACAGAGCAGCGCTACATCTGCAGTGTTCCTATGGCAGGGTGGAGATCTGCGCTAGGATCACATCTTTTCCCTAGAGTGGAGGAACAAAGTCTTCCTTTGGCCTAGGGCATTTTGGTGCTAAAACTCTCATCGCTGTAGCTTCTTGCATCTGAACACAGATTTAAAGCATACCCTGAAGTCCCAAATATTTGATGATCTTTGTGTGGTTGTTAATAAGTCTTTCAAGTAATTGCAGGTGTAATACCAGACTGCTTTAGAGTGCAGTATAAACCAATTAAAGGCAGCTGGTAGTTTGTGCCAGATTACAACAGTCTTAAGATCTAGGAAAAGAAAGCGAGAATGTTGTCCTCAATTTTGCCTTAGTTCAATCTCTCTTCAGCGCTGTTTCCTCCCCTCTTTTCTCAGTGAAGCGCAGCCAAAATACATTTTGGGTTGCAGGGAGCTGCTCAGTGGTACTTTCTGGTTTGAGATGGGTTATGAGCTCAAAATTTTCTCTTTTCCTGTTTGGCAAAACTGGCTATTCTGGAGACACTGAAATTTGGAAGTGATGCTATCAGTAGGCTTCAGTGTGCCAAGTGAGAAAGGAATTATCTGGCACTGTGGACGAAGCAAGCTGTAAGGAGACAGGAGGAGAGGAACACAATAGAGAAACAAGTCAGCATTGTACTGTCCTGAAATATTTCATGTCCAGGTAGTTGTGTAAAGTACTCTAGCTCATATAAAAACAGCTCAAAATCCAGGATGATCTTCACATTTTTTGGAAAAGAATTTGAAAGAAATGTCTAAATGAGAAGTTACTGCAGAAAATACATGGTTGAAAATTTGTGATCAGTCTTGTGAGAGGTGATATAGCCAGAGTACCATGTTTTAGACCACTTGAAAATGCAGCCTTGGATAAACAGGAAGGCAGTTTGGGCATCCCAGCTTTTGCCTTGCAGTGGAGTGGAGCAATCTCGCATTCAGCACTCTGGGCATCTCCCTCAGGCTTGGGTACTGCTCCTGGTAGGATTAGCTGGAAGATTAAGCTGCTTCCCGAGTTCTGGCATGCAAGTAAGAATACACTGGATACTTTGCTCTCTGGAGATCAGAAGATTACCTTGATGCTGGACATGGGAAGCAGCAGATTGTTTTTTGTCCAGCAAGGAATAGGTATTATAATTCAACGCCAGAACCACACAGGCATTTTACCAAGAGTGATGGTCTGCAACTACTCATATATTCGTGCAAGTATGCATGGCTTTTCTATCAATATATGTACTGTATCATGACACAGACTAAATAAACCATGCATGAATAATTTATATTTTATATATAATCTTAAAGCTGCATCATCTGCTGTTTTCCTTTCACCTGTTTCCATTTCTTTTCTTTCAGTCAATCACTCACTGCTCTTATTCTTCATTTTTTCAAGCATTCCATTTCTTAAGCTTTTTCTTGCTCCCTAGGATTTCCGTTTATATTCCCTCCCATGCTCGGTCCCTGTTCCTTATGTTTCCCATGTCCTGCATATTCTCTTTGAGAAACTCTAGTATGCTCTGAGCCCAGCAGAAGTGTGCATCTTTGGCCAAAGCTTGTACAAAACTTACTATGCAAGCTTAACTCGGCACACGAGAAGTCTCATCAGGGGTTTTGATGACCTCTTTCTTCTCCAGTTTGCCCTTGTTAAATGCTCCAAGGGATGGCAGGCTTGATAGCAAGGCGCAGTGTTGGATGGGTATTAGCAATGATTGCAGGAAAAACGACTCGCTGAGCTTTCTGCAGCTCTAAGCACCTGGGCAGAGAAGCAAAGATTGAGACACAAACTGAGAATAAACCCCTCTGTGGCAGTCATGTTTGGAGATGTGAGAAATGGCAGGTGGGACAGAGGCTTCTTGGAGTGTGAGGGGGTTGCTCCCGATTCCTCACAGGTTATCTTTGGGCACCATTGGGGAAGGGCTTTATTGCTTTCAAGGCTTATTTGTTCACAGGGTTTTTTTAGGATTAATGTAGTTTGACTTATCACAGGATAACCCTGTAGTCCAGTGCTCAGGTAAATTTGTTCTCTGTATCCAAATTCCTCTTCTGTAATGCCGGATAATGCCACCTCTTCTCCCTGAAGATGTGCTGTAATTTTAGGGGGCTTATTTCAGGAATTTCAGCTTTCTATGTTATTAAAAAAAGCCCAACAAACCAACCAACCAACCAACCAACCAAAAAACCATAATCAGGCACAAGTCTTTATGAGCTTCTAGGAGCAAATGACTTTTGACCTCTCCAGGACTACTTGCTTGTTTGTCTCAAAACTCAAGGGCTGTCAACCCCCATGTTAGTTTTCAATGAAAACTGGGGTGACTGTTCTCCAGGGAGCTTTCTCAGGGTGCTGTGAAGCCAGATGCTGGGTCCCCTGCCTGTGGTCTCAGCTGGGGTGGGACCTGTCACCCCTGAGCAGGAGAAGGTGCAGCTGGGGCTCACCCCAAGACTGCTGTGCAGCCACCAGCCAGCCTGGGGAATGGACAGGGTAAGCCCACCTATTCTTGCAAAAACTATTTATTTTAAATGGATGTGAATAATTGTGGCATCGTCAAGATACAGAGAGTGTAAGTCCTCTTTCAGCAAAATCCATGTGGAGAATTTCCCTGCAAGGAGGGCTGGCATACTTTTCACTGTGTGAAAACCCGTATCAGAGCAGGCAGCACATGAAACTGTGCCACAGCAGCGATAACTTTTTGTCATTTTACGTCCAGTGAAATTAACAGTATTTTGAGAATAAGCTCCATAAATAAAGTGTTATGTAAGCTTTTAATGATATCTTTTTCACTTACTTTTGGCTTTACTCGGCATCTGGTTTATTGCATCTGTGGTGCTGCTGGGTTTTTAATATGTCTGTGTGAACTTAAGTCAGGGCTGAACTTCATAAAAATGTAATAATGGCCAAATGTTTAAAGGCACATGTGTGAAATGCACAATTAACCATGGCTTGAGAGAAGTAATTAAAAATCATTCCTGAAATGTAGGAGAGCTCCACGTGGTATCATGATTCTCCAAACAGATGTTGTCTAGTGTCCATTTTATTCCTTAATTATTTTCTCACTTTGTTTCTTCCTGTCAATGCACAACCTTGTATTTTTACAGGAACAGCAATTTGTTTGTTTTTTTTGGTGTTCAGTACTGCCTGTCAAAGCAGGCCTGACTTTGAGGGTATGTGGTCAGGACTGCCTAAAATCAGGCCACAAAATGAGCCACCCTAATTAAGCATCTAAAGATGTAGATACGATGGACCAGCAGCCACTCCTGAAGGTCTCTCTCTAGAAGTGGTATTGCAGCTTGGTCTTGAGGATGCTGGCAAAGCCTTTTGAGATCCACCGCATCCAGAGCTGTCCTCTGGTGAACCTACAGTGTCCATCTTCCATTTTCTTGAGTGGTTCTTCTCAGCTTCTTGCTGAAGAATTGAATTTCTATGCACTTTTATCCTGTTACTTTTGTTTGTTTCTGACATACAGTAAGTATCTTGGGGAAAACGGTAAGTAATCTCATAATTTGTGAACATTTATGCTTGTACTTGAATGATGAGAAAGTTAGTCAAGAGACTAACTTGTCCCTGGCAGAGCCTGGTGGGCTTTCTGCTTCTGAAGTCAAATATGTATTTTTCTTCTTATTCCAGGAGTGCAAAGCCAGACCTGAGCCAGAGGGAGATCTGATATCAAACCACTGGTGCAGAGAGCTGCTGTAAAAATATCTTTTTATAACTAAGAGACGGATTAGTAAACTATTTCCAGGATATGTGCATTACAAACAAATGTGATGGCATGAAATGGTGGAAGAGTTACAGTATCATTAAATGTTCCCTGCCAGCGAATGAAATTGCTGAAATGCTATCAGGAGATAATGCTTCATTATGTTTTAAATTAATTAGTGTCTTTAAGGAGGCCTATATTTTAGTTGTCTGAATCTGAAAGGGTGACTCGAATGGTAACATCTCTGCTTTTTTTTTTTTTGTGACCTCAGCTGTGCTGTCTCTCTGCTTAAATGCTGCCTCAGAGGAAAAAAAAAGGACCTGCTTTTCATATGTACTTCTCCTCATCCAAGGCATTTGAAGTGAAATAATAAGTTCTGAGATAAGTGCCCCGCAGGCCCTTTCGGGTGTCACGGTGCGTAAGTCTTCCTGGAAACCTTACCTGCAGAGCAGAGCTAAAAATAGGGAAAGTCATGTGCTGCTTTTCATTACTTTTTCGATGAGACGAGGGTGGAAAACAGGCGTTGACTTTTCCTCGTTGTGTGTTATTCACACAGGTCTGAGCAACTTTAGTTCTGTTTATCAAAAACTGAAAAGGCACCAAAAAAAAAAAAGTAAGGGGAAGTATTCATGTTTGTAGAATTACATAGAAAAGGAGAATGAGGGGACATGGAAGGAAATTCAGGAACATTGCTGAGGCAGTAAGAAAAGAAAGAGACTTGGTGCGTTATTCAGGGTTAGGAGGAGCTGCAGGAACAAATCACGAGCAGATGTTCCAGTCTGATGTGGTAGCTTGGTTTTCTCTCTGTTATTTAGATGATCTTTTGGGAGACACTAGACATAGACGTAATGGGTAACAGCCAAACCCTGCTTAGAAGAGCGAATGCAATTGAGGCGTCATCCAGATCCGTATGTCCAAGAGGGTGGTCCAGTTGCCTCGTCTAGCTGCCGAGCAGCCAGGAGCTGGTGGTTGGCCCTACTCCCAATGGTCCATCTCTGCTGCCTTCCTGCTATTTGCCTGGGCTATCAGTCTCGCGCCTCCCTGGGATTCCCACACCCCACGTCTGCCTCCCAAAATACTTCCCTGCAAACACACAGCTGCCTCACTGCCTTCCTCCAGCTCGCTTCCCAAAAGTATCTCGTGCAAGTGCCCACCAAAACTTTTAATTCCCTGAGGATTTCCCTGATCACTGCAAACAAGACTGAGCACACTACCCTCTCCCATGGATCAACATAAAGATCTTAGGTTCAGGGGGCTGGTTTCCAGCCTGTACTGTTTCAAGTCTGCTCCTTCCCCTTGGTACCGAAGATGGCTTGTTAGGAGGTCTTCTGGCTCTCTCAGCTTCTGAAATAATAAAAAACCCCCCACGTTACCTGTGACTACAGTCTTTGCCTGGTTTGATGGTCTTAAACCATCCTTACTACTGTGATGCTACTACAGAAGAAAAACACACACAAAAAAGAGTAAAATCAGATTTGGTTGTGATTCAGTAGCTGATGGCGAGCTGGGAATCAGGGCGATATGCTGACTGTTACGGCATCGTGATTTGCTTTTGTGGTGCATTCTCTCTCTCTGCATCTATTTACTTGAAAGTCCCCACCTCTCTGGAAATAAGCTCTTTGAGCAGAATTGTCCCCAGGGGTGTTTGAAGAGTGGATGGTAACATCCGTCATTGTGGATGGTAACAGTGGTCCTGAGCTGCACCCTGGACTCCCAGTGAAAACAAACCATCTTGCTGATGAGTTAGCGCAAAAGGCTTCCTGTAGCTGTTGGCTCAGGGAGTGATACCCAGGAGATAAGGTTGTGTGTGACACCCTTTTTTTTTCCCCCTCATGCTGGCTTTGTTAATACAATTTTCATGTTTAGATAACTCTTCCATAGGTGTACCAACCTGGAGATTTCTCACCACTGACCAGTGTACCCAGTCTGTGTTCCTCCTCGCTGAACTCCCAGGCTGTAACTGATACAGTGATGGGGGCAGCAGGACCCTTGGCTTTGTTCCTCTGGTTTTCCTCTTGTGAGCAGTAGGTTTATGCAGTGCCCATGGATGGGGTTGCTGCTCTGGGGATGCCTCTGCGTGTACTAGAGGGAGGAAAGAGTTCCTCATTTTCACAGAAGGGAGAGAAAAAAATATTTATTTTAGCCAGTGAATTTTCAAATGGCATTTACTGATGGTGTTCAAGACTTCTGAGTATTAAGATAAATCTTAATTTACCACCTAGGGGCAGGGTGTTGCAGGGGAAACCTTGGCACGTGGTGGGCTGCCAAGGCTGGGTCAGGAGCTGGCCTTGGAGCATCACACACCAGCCAGGGAGAAGAGGGTCAGGAAACCATGGGTCAAGCCAAGGCGCGATGCGGATGCGGAGCAGAGCACGCTGCTGAAGGGAAAGGGCTGAGAGCAGCCGCTGGGTCCTCGCAGAGCGGCCAGGGTGGCCTTCCCCAAAAGCAGCCGCTGGTGAGGGATGCTCCAGGGATGACTTACTCTGCAAAGTGGTGATTGATTACAAAAAGCCTCTGGCAATTAACTTCTGAGGCATGTAAGATGTTTAATTAGGACAGAATTCAGCAATTTATTGTTTCAGTGTGTACTTAATCGTGTGTATCTGGGATGGTCCGCTCTGTAGCAGGCTCATCGGATTTAAGGAATAGGGATATCCCAGGTTCGACTAGAAAAGGTTATGAAATCCAGCACAACTGCATGTTTTTCTCTTCCACACAGTCTCTGCCTCTCTCCCGTGTAGGAGTGCTAACCTCGATGCTTTAGAAGCTGCAGACAAGCTGTGAAATAAATTATTTTTTCTCTCCGAGTCAAGTCTCTAGGATTGTCTGAAATAGTGGGCTGATAACTTTCTACAGTTATTAATCCACTGAGGAAGAGCATTTTGAAATGAAGAGTTGAAATTTCTAAATGTTTTGTTTACCCATCGGTTTCTTATGAATGCTGATTAGAAAAGATGGTTTTTATGGATATTTTAAAGAAATAATTTTCCAGTGCTGATAATTTAATCCACAGATTAAATTTGACCCACTTCTCTCAGTGTCATTATTTCACCTCAGGTATTTATAATCTAAAGTCCTTCCTCTATTGTACTATGCTTCAAATCCTAGGAGGATTATATGTAATTATGTGACAGACGCATGGGATGGGAAAAGCTAAAAATATATGCATTTATTTTTTGACCTGCTGAGGATTTTTGCCTTCTCTCATTAAGAGAGACAATGAGGAGAGGAGGTTCTTTTTGCCATTAACAAACCAGACGGGAATATTTATTGTTGCGCAGCTATCTCATATTCTCATGCAATGCTCGGCACGTGTGATAAGGCTGTCAGGCTGTGGGGTTGATGTTAAAACTGATGAGCACACCTTTGTCTGGCTCCAGGCATCGTGACATTTTCAAGCACGGCAGACTAATAGACTTTCAGGGGCAGCATGCTCTTTACAGGGTATATGTAGCCTGTAAATAGTATGTGCATTATGGAAAATGCGTAGGAAATGCTTAATGGATCTCAATGAGAGAATTAAAAGAAACAGAATCTGACTTGGTTTTTAGGTAGCAAGCACTTTAGAAGCAGCAGCAGCAAGGAAAATACAAGCCATATTTTCCTGGTATGTTATTTTTGCCAGAGTATCAAGAGTTTTATAAATAAAATGGCTCTCAGCAAAAAAAATAAATTTAAGTTAATTTTATGAAATTGTGCTCCCTGTGAAATTGCAAGTTTTGGAGCCCAGATGTCCTATTCCTCTTTGATGTTATCTCTTCAAAAAGTACCTGTGAGCTACTATTTAATGTCTTCAGCCCTTAAGTAACTGTTAGTAGTAATGTGTAACACTGCTGTTAAGAACAACATACTCAAGTTATAATCCTATAAATCTTGTTAAAAGGTATTTTTTTGCAATATTTTTTGGTGTAAACTACAGAGTGTTTTCGTCTATAGCGTTTGACTTCAGGACTATTAGGAAGATATTTGATATTACAGCCATTTGAATAATGGCATGAAAGTACATGAGGTTTTTTTTTTTGGATGGGATAAGTTATTGCAATAAGTCTTGCTTTGTTTTAAGGAAATGAGCAATTTCAGAAAACAGTGATGCCTGATATTTAAGGTATCAATCCCAGTCATTCTCTCTGGAGAGAGTAAGAGTGGTCAGTTCTTTACACTTTGTCCTGAACGTCAGCGGGTCTAAGCTGGCTTGCAGTTTTTGTTGGAAATGGCATGGTTTTGAAATACCATTTTCTGATGGTGCATAACTGTTAAAATAGTCAAGTTCCTTGGCTGTGAGCATATCTATAAATACACACACGTTATTTATACATAAAATAGAGCATGAGCTCATATCTGTGCACAAATACAAAAATACTTCTGGTTTTGAACTGCTGTTTAGAGAACTGCTGGGGTTTTCTTCGTTCTTCGAAGCAGGCAGTGAGATTTTTGAAGAGTTTTTGAGTGTGAATGGAATGCCTCTGAGCTATAAAAAGTAATACCTGCTGCTCAAAGTGCTGGCGGAAAACACAGATAAGCTTTCCCCTTCTTCTGCGGAGAGAGACCCGCTCCCTGGTGTGTCCCTGCCTGGGAGGCTGCGTCTGATGGGGCCACGGCTGGAAGAGCACTTGCAGTGGCTAAGAGGTCGCCCAAATTTGTTTGCCGCTGTTCTCCTTGTGTAGCTTTTCAGCTGTGCTGTATTTTTTTTCTTAGCTTATATCCCTTTATTTGTGCATGATGTTGAATGCGTCGATTTATCCTTCAGCACATGAGCTGTTTTCACGTTGCATGGTTGCTTGTTGTGCTATGCAACTTGCGTATTCGGCACTAGTCTCAACCTTGGTCTTGTTTTATGGACTTTCAGTTAACTGTTTGTTTTGTTTGGTTGTTTGTTGTTGTGGGGTTTTTTTGTTTGTTTTTGTGGTTTTTTTTTTGTTTTTGTTTTTGTTTTTCCTGACGAATTAGCAGCCCGTTTTTCCAAAGCTGTGCTCTGGCTTCTCTGTAGATCTGTTTGAACCTACACAAACACTCACCATCCCAACTTACCCTCCAGCTTATTACAAAGTATGTCTCGGTCTCTTTCTGTGCCACATTCATCAGAAGAATAACAGCCGACAAGCACGCTCAGAGCAGAGCTGAGGCCTCTCCTAGGGCAGCAAAGATACCTGCTCTGACCACTGCTAACAACCTGGGGTAGAAGCAGGGCATGTGGCTTTCACAATGAAAATACTAAACCAGGAAAAAAATTATGTACTTAGATGAATTTTCTAATACTGCAACTTTTCATATAAAAACCCTAACTATTCCTGCTGCAGAGCCATGAGTACAGAACAGGACTGTGTAAAAATGAACATCTTTGCATTATTTAGCGTGGCACAAAAGTATTTCCATAAATCCATTGCTTGGATCAGCACTATAATTACTCTGTTTTCTCTAAATGGATCTGCTTTTTGCTTTGCTTTCATTCCACAGATATTTCTTACTAAACGTTGCTAACAACTTCTTGATAAAATCCTGTGTTTTCTCGAAAATGCTAATTTTTGAAGATGAAATCAAACTTTGTTTGTGTATGTAGGTCTAGCGTGGCATTCAGTCAGTGAAGATGAACAGGTTAGGAGCATTATCCATGGCATTTACCTGGCTGTGGAAAAATGGCCTTGTCAGGCAGACCTAATTTCCTTCTTCTGTGAGGTTGCAAGTTTAACTGGCAAAGCTAAATTCACTGAGATGCTGAACTTAGATTATTGGAAGCCATTTGACCTAGAACTAAATATCACTCTAATTAAAAAGTGATCCCTGTAGCCTATCAAAACCTGACATACGGAAAGGCTTAAGGACTGGCAGCTCTTGTGAGCAGGAGTAGTTCATGGGGAGTGGTTGCTGGTGGGAGTTACTGCTAATGGGGTGACAAAGGCTGCAGGTGACTGAATTCACCCCATTTACCATGTCCATATCATGATCTGGAAACAAATTTGAGTACACAGTGATGAAGACAGGATACTTGCATTCTGTGGTCTGAAAAGCGGGGGAAAATAGGTTTGGTAAAAATAGCAAATAGTCATGGAGATGGTGAGCGCAGGCCGTGCACAGGGGAGATGATTCCTGGGGTCATGTCATAGTCCTGGGGGAGGCCTGGGAGAGGGAAGCCTCTTGCAAAGATCTGGGTTTCATAGCAAGGGGCTAACTGAAGGTGAGCTGCCAATGCTATGCCACAGCAGTACCAGGAGGGTTGGAGTGGTGGTGGCACATCCCCATGCTTCAGTGATGAGCATAGCACCAGTCTGGTTGTTTCCACATGGGTTTCATTGTTTGCATCAAAACTCATTTTTAAATGCTATAAAGAGCTAAAATGGGTTGTGAACGAAGGAAATGTTCTGTATATGTGGGTTTTAGAGATGCAAAGCACTTGATTTGTCTCTTCAATATGGCTGTGCTAGGTTGGAGAGAAGAGGACCAAGTCACCCAACCACGGAGGCTCGTGGGGAGGGAGCTGACTCTTTAGTCATGGTTAGTAGATACTATTCTTGCTCTGCCCATGCTCAGTGGTTAAAACTGGCCGGTAAACTGCAGTGCAAAAACAAAAGTGGTGGGCAGATAAAAAACTTTCAGGGAAGCAATTAAAAATCTTTGGATTCATTGATCTGGACATGGATGTGCTGACTAGGCTTTGTTTTAAGTAATTATTGTGTGTCACAAGCCTGGCTTTGGAGTATAAGTTGTTTTTTTTCTTTTTTTTTTTTTCCTAAGATCTCAAGAAAAGTAAATGAGAAGCAGTTAATTTCTCCTAATATTTCCATTTTCAGCTGTATCTGTATTATCTCTTCCTTTCAGATAATGCTGGTACCTACATGTTTAAATACAGGCTTATTACATACTAGTATTTTGACCTGAATATGGGACTTCACAAATAAGCATCCTATTACCTACAGAGCTGTTGTTTCTTCCCACTTTGTTACAGTAGCATATTTAAAAGGCTTTCTGTATTCTTGTAGCAGAAGACAAATACATGAGCAAAGGAGTAGCTACTGTTTGTTTAATGTACAGTAAATCAGGCCAGCTCTGTATGAGGGGATTTTCTTCAAACCTGGCAGAAGAAATGGAAGAAGCCACCACTGAAGGTGCTTCTTCCTCAAGGCTTGCCCCTTCCTTCGCTGGCCATGGGGTTTGTGGACGTAACCAGGGTCACCTTGGTACCCCTGAGGAACAGAAGTGTCTCCTGGGCCCCCTTTCACCCTGCTATCATCAATCTCTTGTTTCGGCTTCCTGAAGTGATGGTCAGACTCCTCAGAGGAACAGGAACCTCCTTATTAAGCTGTTTCTGGTGGATCATTGGAAACAATCTTGTCTTTATTTCCTTTGCTCGGATTTTCCCACTGTCACATGTTTTCATGGCTCCAGCCCAAGACCTTTCCTGCATTGCAAAGATGGGTGAGCAGCTGCCTCCTGCCTCTCCAGCCAACATCAATGGCTTTCCTGAGGAGGTTGCACAGATAATTTGTTCATTGTGGCTGCACAAAAGCAAAGCCCTTCCTTCCTTCCTCCATCACTTCCCTGCCCCGTCCAGCCCTCGGTGAGCCCCCGAGCGACTCAGCGCATGAGTAACAGCAGGAGTAGCTAAGGGAGCGTTACACCACTGTGGTGGGTAGTTCTTCACTGTTTGCCACCTGCCTTTGATGCTTCATGGGGAAATCTGTAGCGTGAACAAGCACAGCCCTGACTTTGGGATCAAAGGATGAGCGAGCGTGGTGTGTGCCAGCTTCATGTCCTCCTGCTCTCTGCAGAAACTGGGTGGTAGCTTTGCCTCTCCAGACTCTGAACTTGCTGGAGGAGCAAGTTATGTGTTTTAACTGGACCCGTGAAAAAAAATAATATACATATGGATTTTTTTTACTCAGGGCAAAACAGCATGGAAGATTATTTTTATCACAGGTTTGCCTTGCCCAGTTGGTTAGTCATTACAGTGTTAACGTTTTTGTTTTTAATATATATAAATGTTTATATTTTTATGTTTTTATATATATTAAAAAAAAGCACTAAAGTACAGTTCACATAACACTTCCTTTGATGCAGACAGGGCTGACTTTAGGTTGTTTTATAGGTGACATATCAGATGGGATTCTCACATTCGTCAGCTGTTACAGGAATTCAGGGTATATATTGGGATAGTCCTTTTTATCCCTGTTATATCCTTTTTGTCCCATCCGCTGTCTGCCCTGGTGTCTGTAAAATAAGTGGGTGATCATTAGCATTTAAATAAGTAGCAGTGAGGACCTTGGGCTTTTCGTTGATGCACCCAGGGCACAACCAGCAGGCGTGCAGAGCGCCTGGGGGATAGGCAGGGGTCAGCATCTGAGGCTGTTTTAAGACTAAGCTATGCTGGCAGAAATGGATGTGGTGAGCAGGACTGGTTGGAGCTCTGCAGAAGTGGGTAGCCGTTTGGGGAACAAGCAAGTAAAAAAACCAAAGTGAGCATCAGAAGTGGGCATCAAGCAAACATCGTCATAAAAAAAGATACTAATTGTTGCTTTAGTTCATGGGAGCTGGAAAAAGTCCATTTGTCTGGATTTGCCTGTCTGTACCCACAATAACACTAAGCTCTTCTGACACATGATTTTTAGCCAGCTGTTTTGGGGCCAGGAAACTTGCCACCCTACAGGGCTCTGTCACAGTGGGCAGCATGGGGATGCCAGCGTGAGCGCCAGGTACCCAGGACAGAGTGGGATGGTCTTGGCAAGGGGAAGAAGCAGCAGTGGTGACTTTGGCAGGAGCTCATTGCCTGGATGGCCACGGAGAGCAGTGCAAGCCCTGAATCCTGCTTTCTGCATGCTCTCCTGGCCCTGCAGACCAATGCAATTGCTCTGGAACTGCAAATTTTCAGCTTTAGAAATGAGGAAACAAGTATCCTGCTATATTGGAGAGCCAAAACTATTTTCGATGGCTGTTGAGGGAGAGGCTGGGGAATACTTACCAATACTGCTTGAAAGGATCAGTCACGCACAGGTCTGTTGTGGGTCCATGGAAGAACTGTTTGCATATTGCACCCTGCAAGAAGAGTTCCAGAAGCTGAAACTGCTTTAAAACAGGGGAAAAAAAACCAAACCAAAACAAAACCAAAGCAACAAAACCCAAACAAAACCCAAAAAAGCAGGTCCATATCTTAATTAGATCAAACAACCTCCCATTGACTTCAAACCCCAAATGGTTAACATGTGCATGCTTCATCCAAATAATCTTATGTGGAAAAAGCAAAACCAGGCCATTTCTGGTAAACCTCAGGTATCTAAATACCTGGGCAGATGTCGGGGGAGCTGTTTAAAAATAAGCAAAATATTCAGCTTTTCAGTCATGTTAAATTAAACTGTTCAGCTTGAGAAATGTTCTTAGGCTAAACTGATGCTCTGGAAGTTGCTCAGTTGTCGATAGTATTGTCCTTGTTACTTGAAATGGATAATCCCATTAGAAGTGGTACCTTTTCAGTGCAGTGCTACTTAAATGGGAGCAGTGCCCCCTCCTGAGGCTGGAGGTGGTGGCAGAGCAACACAGCAAGTCCATGGAGAAGGAATTTGTAGCTTTTTCTAAATTTATCCTGGCAGTTGTCCCTATCAGGCTGAAGAGTAAATGGAGGTTGGATCCCAGTGGGCTGGGAACTCAATGGCATCTGGATATGCTACCAGCAGAGCATTTCTGTGTGCCGCTGGGCAGAAGCTGGCACATGGGAGCCTTGCTAGCTAATGCTGTGGTTTGTCTCAGGTGGAAGTCTGATCTTTGGCGTTCCATTATTATAAGTATTTTATCCATTGGAAGTAATAATTGTTACTTTCTAACTCATCCTCCAGATGCTACAAACAAATCTAATTCCAGGCGTTTATCAGAAATTTCCCCCTGTTATGTGATCCCAGACCCTGGTGTTGGCGGTGGGCCACTAATGCAGCAAGTAGCCAACAGCCCCTGGTAGACCCTGCCGTCGTCAGAGCATGGTGAGGGCTCCTGTTGCGGTCTGAAGCATGCGGAGCCCTTGCTGGGTGCCTTGGTGAGATTGCTGGTTCAGTGACTTTGCAGGCCATGGGATAACAAATTTGCTTGCCTGCCACTGATGTGACCAGGGACTGTCGCTGTTTTGGAGAGAGACAGAAAAGGAGGCGGTGGGGGAATGCACAAAGCAGGGCAGGCAGGCAGGGATGCTTGCTGGCTGTCGTCTGCCAGCTCCTAGAAACCTTCAGCGCTGAGCCTCCCTGAGTCAGGGCAGCATCTTTGTGTTTAATAAGATACCTTCAACAGGATTTTCTTCCATTAATTTGATGCTACGGGATAAGAAGTGCATAAAAATAATGCTTGTCTAATAAATCACAAAAATGCCACAAGAAACAGTAATGCTAGAATGACTAAATGTTACAAGTTATAACCCTAAGAATAGTCAAGTATTACATTAAAAAATGATACTGCAACCTCAAATTTTGATTATTTACCTCTATATAGTAAAAGAAAGATTGTGTCTTATACTAATGTGTAAAGTCCAAAGTAGCCTCACACTATGTAGAAAGTAGACTGTAAGTCAGTGGAATTACTCCTGATTTATGCTGAGAGAGCCTGGCTCAGTGATTCTTAAAGATAAATTAATTGTATATGATATGCTTAACCATACAAACAAACATCTCCATGATTAATTTGTATTTACGCTTCAGTAATATATTGGGAACATTCTCATCTTTTTTAATGAAGGATCACCAGGATAAATTATCTCCAGGGTTTCTAGATGTACGTAGACATGTTTTGTTTGGTTTATGTTGAGAAGTGGGATTAAACTCTGTTAAGTAATTGCACAGCAGTGTCCAGATTTGGTATTAGAGTGAAAGTCGCACTTTGAAAATGAAAGTTTTATGTATGAGGGAGAAAAAGAAATCAGGAATGACAGTTTATGAAAGTCAAATCAGTATTTCTCTTCTATCCTGCCAAGTGAATGTAATCAGCCATCTTAGATGTTTTTTCCTTTTATTCCTTTACTTCTTTAAAGAGATGTAAATTTTACTGTTGAATAAGAATTACCTTTGGAAGGGCGACAAAATACATTTCAACTTGCTGTGATGGATAATAAGACCATTAGAGCAACAACAGAAAATCTGATTTAGGGTAACCTGGAGGTACGTTGGGAGAGACTCCAAAGAAGCACGAGCCAAGCGCCAGAGTCGGTGCCAGGAAGGAGAGCGAAACCTTCAGGAAGACTGTCAGTCCCTGGCAGGTCTTTGGGTATGTGCTAGGGAAGAATGAGCAGCCTGGAAAGCTGCTTTGCAGGACACACTGTGGTCAATAATATATAACTTGGGGAGAAACACGGGACCACAATGGTTCTTCGGAGTTATCAGGTTCTGTGACTTGTTATTGCAGGCTGCTGTCTCATACAGTTAATTTCATAAACTGATCAAACTTCAACCTGAAGGTTGTCATGCTTCTCTCTTGTGCCTGTTCCCATTATTGCCACGATATACTAGGACCTTCTATGATGGGTAAAAACCTTCCCATTTACATACTAAGGTAATTTCCAGCCAATCGATTATCATTTGTTCTTATACAGCAGATAGAATTTCTTTCAGTATACATCTCCTGCGTGGACTTGTAGACAGTGATTGTATCCCTGCTTGACTGTTGCTTTGGTAGCTCAACAGGCTAAAACAGTCTTTTCTTTTAAGATCGACTGTTCGTTTTCTTGAGCATCCAACTGAAGACATCACATTTGGACCAAGGTGACACTTTGTCAGCAGCAGGGAAGTCTAGTCACACTGATACTGTCTCATTTTATCACAATATGTGTTTTTAGGACCTGTTTTATAGCCTTTATATAGGTCATTCTGGATTCCAAGGTGTTTATCCTGAAGGGAAGGGCAAGCACATGTGCTTGTCAACCTCTGATAGACACTGTGGGTTTTCTATGGTTGTATTTTCTGCAAACAATGGAGACTCCTAAATGGGTCGTTAAGTTGTTAAAGGGACCAAAAAATTCACAGCAATTTGATTAAAATCCCTCTCTCCATCAATATCTCATGGTGCTTGTGTTAGCTTTAGGATTATTGAAACCAGGTAACCAGGCCTAAAATAAATTGAGCCAAAGTGGAACATGTTTCAGAAAATGTGTTGTAGAAACAAACAGGATAGGGTATTATTGATTGGGGGTGGTGGTCTGAATATTGCATGAGTAAATCTATCTCCCTTGGGAGATGGCACCTTCCCCACCCCATGCCAGTTTCTACAGCACATATATCAATGTGGAGCTGTGTGGGGAATTAATATTATTTGACTCTGAAGTTTTGATAGGATGAACTTGCCCTTTGCAAACCAATTCTCTTTGTTAGTGAACAAAAAGTTACTGATTTGGGAAAAAAAAATATTTTGAGTCAAGATGTTCCTATTTGCTTAAAAATAAATATCCTAATGTTACGAAACATTTTAATTCGTAACCTTTGATTATGTGTCAACTTTTTGTTTTGGAAGAATCCCAACATTTATCGTCATGTTGGGGGTAATGTGTTTCTCTGAAAACAAACAACAACAACAACAAAATAAACAAACAAAACCAAACCAAAACAAATTGTGTGTGCTGTTTTGTTGGTGGGCATCCCTCAAAGCTGGCTTGAAGTAAGGATGAGGTCTCCTGGGTTAGCAAAGTATCGTTTCTGCACACAGGTCCCCACCAGCAGGTGAATGAAGGGGCTCATGCTGGTGGCTGGTTGAAAGCTGTGCACCTCCATTTACTCATTTTGATTGTCTTCTGACAAAGTAAATTAAGAGGAAGAAAGCTCAGTTAGATTTGTATTCCTCAGCCTCATTTTAGCTGTTATTGGCTAATAAACTCCAACTGAGCTCTCATTCAGAGATGTCACTTTTTGTCTCTATGGCAGGTGATTTGACTATGGAGCACACTTTGTTTGCGACAGGTTTAACAGAAAAGACTAAAGGCTCCATTCATCATTCCTACACTCTTTCACACAAAGTTGATTCCTTTTTTCTTTTTTTTTTTTTTTTTTTTTTTGGTTGAATTACCCTAAGTCTCTGGATGAAAATCACGGCAGATATAGTACAAGTCTTGGTTTCACTGAAGTACCTGAAGCCATGCCTGGTGGAGCCTCCCTGGTGAGGTTGGGTATAATTGAACGTGGTTTGAGTGCTGTTTTGTGGATGGAAGATGCTTGGAGGGATCGAGGCAATGTATGGTGGTAAGCAGCAATCTGCTTTGTGGTGCTGCAAGAAGAGAGGCTAATGAAGCTGTTGGAGGCTCTTTGAGGTTCTGCTGTAACTCCCACGCTTCTAATGATCTCTAAGAGAGGGTTATCAGTGTGTTGTCTAAAAGCATAAATGGAGTTGGGTGAATAACTCTTTCAGTTAACTTTGTAATAACCAACTCATTCACAGGGCCTGATCTACAGCCTATTGAAGTTAATGAGAGCTGTTCTGCTTGCTCTTCTTTTTTTCTGATTGCTAATTGTGTGTAAACAGCTTTCGGTCATCACAAGTTTGTTTATTTGAAATTATTTGCAGATTAATTTTGGTAATTCATTTCTTCTTGAGCATGCAGGGTGTTCAGCATTTGAAATAGATGATTTCAGTCATTCGCATTTGCAGCTTTCGCCTGTGCTCCATTCCTGTATCCTGACTGAATGGAGTTGTTGTGAGAATCCTCACTCGCTTATTCAAAAACTAGATTTTTCCGTGCATTCATGGTCAAGTTCACAGGAACTTCTGACCTGCTGTGCTAAGTCTGGTCAAAGCTCAGTCCTGCCTAGTGTGTATCTTGATAATGGTCTTATTATGGATGCTTAAATAATGAGTGCACAGAGCGATTGTTGGGTTTATATTCCTAATGAACTGTAATGTGACCGATGACTAATAATTATCTTCCTTGCAACTTTATGCAATGTGCATTGCAGCATAGAGTGTGAGGTTCCCAGTCCATGCAACGTGAGTGTGGAGCAGGTAATCTAGTTCAAGGCTTTTCTTTTAACTTTCTAAAGAATTTAAATATTTATTGATGTGCATGTCTGCATTATTTGAACATTATTCTGGTATCAAACCCTATTTTTTGGCTTTCCTTTTTCACGTTCAAAGTGATGTGGAATAAGTAAGTGACACTGGGGTTTTTGACTTATCCTATTTTAGTGAATATTCTGTGGGCCACAATAGTTTGAAGATGGGTGAGCACTCGATATTGATGCCGTGTCGAAAGGAGGAAGGGAAGCGTGAGCTACTGGGTCAGAGTCCCTGTAGCACAGAGCGGAGCTGGAGGGCGTGCTGCTCATGCCGTGTGATACGGGGCCCAGCTGCTTGGCCTACGTGGTCTCATCGGGGATCTGTGGGACCCCTGAGGAGTCACACACAGACTTACCCCTCACACAGTCGTGCTCTTCAGCTAAGGCATGTGCCTTGTGGCTCTGGGCTGTGTGGGTGCTTTGGCTTGCAGAGCTGAGAGGACTGGCGATATGGAAAGGGAAAATCTGCCGTTGACTTTGACTGTAATCAAAGCTGGTGAAGATTGTAGGTGACAGCCAGATGGCAGCTCTCCTGTGGATGGAGAAAGTTGTTCTCTTGAAAGTTTGCTTAACTCATCCTCAAAGACAGTAATGGTCTAAAGTTATGCAGCTCAAAGGGATTTTGTGCCATTTGGCTTCAGCCCATACCAAAGTATCTGGGCAGAAATCCTTCTAGACTGATCTTGTCTACATAAAGATGTATCTCTTAGTGCGTCATCTTACAAAATATGTATTTGCTGGCGCTTTTACTGTTCAGGTTTTTGGAGCTCTGTTTTTAAGGAGGATAAGTTCAGTAGATTTCAGTAGTGACTGTAAACATCTAGGTGTCTGAGCTGGCAGGGAAGATGGCGCACAAGCATGTTCCAGATATGCAGAATTGGTTTGTAAATAGCTCTTGTCATATTAAGGTTGTCGGAAGAGAAACCTTCAACACCTGCCGTTCAGTAGCATTTACGGTGGCTGAAATACTGCTGAGAAGCACAAAAGTGTATGCCTGGGTGAACTGTGAAGGCGAGGAGTGGAGGCACTGGAAAACAGGGTCAGCCAGAGTGCAGGCTCTGCACAGCGGCGTTACAGGGCGAGGGGTGAGAGGACATAAAACACTAGTGAAGTGCTGTAGGAAAGAGAATGGGCTCAAATGAATAAATGCTTGGTTATTTTAACAAAAAGAGAAAATATGGATTTTTGCTGTCAATAAGTATAAACAGAAACACTGGATTTGAGCATCTCAAGGGTTTTCTGTATTAACACCTAATATCTATGATTCTCGTCCTGAAGGACTCTATGCTTGTGTCTTATGTCATGTATTGTAAATTGTTCTTTGGCCTCAACACGCCCAGAGCAATAGAAAGAGGAAATGCAGGAGTGGGAGAACATCACAGCGTAAGAACAGGCTGTAGGTTGACACCGTGTTTGCACATTTGTGTAGCATGGGAACTAAACCGTGCTGTGAAAATCTGTGTCTTGCTGTGGCTGAAGTCATGAGGCACTTTCCCATAAGAGCAGGATCCAACCCTGAACACGTTATGATGCTTGGGGAAAAATAACTCACAAAACCGCTGAGAAACCCATGTAATTGTGCCTTCTCTCTTCTGCAAAGCTTTGATCCTGTGGCCACTGGAAGGATGCAAAGACTCTGTTATCTCTCTGCTGAGCGTTTTCTCAAGTCCCCCATCTTCTGTGTGCATGGGCAAGCATGTGGGTAGGCAGAGGGTAGAGCACCCTTTGGGGATGGCCTGTGTCCTGCTGCTGCTCAGGTGCTCCTTGGGATGAACTTTATCTTGTATTCATGCAGTTGGGCGTAGTGAGGTTTAGGTGCACCATCCGTGCTGCAGCCAGGGCCCCTGTCCTCCCCTTCCTTGGCAGGGCCAGGCTGACAGCCATCACCACGGGAGGGACCCACAGCTTGGAGTGGTCAACGAGCCCCAGCTTGCTCATGAACTGTGTCACTCGAGGATTGACATTAATAGTTCAATGGATGATGATCCCTTTTCCGAGGGCTTTTTGAATGGCATCTTGTAAATGTCAGGCAAGTTTTGCTTCTGGGAAACACAGGCAAACACATGTTGGGAACACATTTGTTCATCATATTAACTTGTCCAGTGTTGCCTAGAAAATCAATACTGCCTTTTAATACAGAAAGCCCTGGACAAGATGCTCCAGGTGCAAGCCTATGGAAAGAGTATTCCTTCAGAGAGATGGCTGCTGGGT
The DNA here is from genome assembly GCF_047370975.1 of Nipponia nippon. Classification (NCBI taxonomy): domain Eukaryota; kingdom Metazoa; phylum Chordata; class Aves; order Pelecaniformes; family Threskiornithidae; genus Nipponia; species Nipponia nippon. The sequence goes on from NW_028262302.1 coordinate 30,208,149, forward strand.
GAAACGAGCACTGGTTGTCTTCAGCACTTTGGCTGGCAAGCAGAAGCTGCTGTCAAATGAGCTGCAGCTCAATGGCTGCATTTCCAGCTTCTCTGGCCAGTTCGGAGGCATTGCATCGTGCCCATTCTGCCATCCAGCCAGTACGGAGCAGAACTGGATCTGACCCAAGAGCAGCCCCAGGTTTGGGCTCATGGATCCTGTGGAGCCTGCAGAGCCAGCTCCATCAGCCCCTTGGTTTTGGGTGGTTTTGTTATCTGAGCTTCCTAGGCATTGCTTATTTGAGCTTGGAAATCTCTCTTAAGCAACAGTATTATGTGATGTAGAAAGTTTCTGCGTCAGAAATACATCTTTTTGAATTCGAGTTGCTTTTTTAAACAGCAGATGTCAGTCTGGACAATTTTTTTTTTTTTTTCCAGTTTAAGAATAACTTCATTTGGTTTAGCTTAATTGATTCAGAATTGATTTCGGATAAACTATTCAAGTGTGGTTGTAGCTGCACAGATGCTTGATGCAGCTTAAAAGTCACCGCCTCTTCCCTCACTTTCTCCTTCCTTCCACCCGTTTAATGCTCTTGTTAGAATATGGAATATTTTTTCCAAGCTTTTACATAAGTTTCATTAAAGCTGTGAACAAGAAGTCACAGACTGGAAGCAAGTCACTTTTCCATTTTGGTTTGGGCAGGTTTTTAAATATTTTTACACCCTCTCTTTTCTCCCTCTCTTAACACATGGCAAGTGAGCAGTTCCTGGCTGACCTCAGGCTATGATGCAGAGCAAGACCGTGCTGTGGCATCGTCCATCATCCTGCTCTGCCCTTGGTGGCTTCAGTTTCAAGTTGTAGCTGTCTTCTAGTTGCTGGAGAACTTTGCAGCTCCCTCTTGCAAGGACCCCTGGGCTGCTGTGGGGTGGTGTGAGTGGAAATGGGGGTACCTGCATCCTCCACAGGCTTAGAGGAGCATGGGGAGGCAGCAATTTCTGCAGGAGCAGGTGGGGAGAGGAGGGGTCAGGAGGGAGATGTCAGGATCTTTGCGCATCACTCGGATGGCATGTCCCAGGCAGGACCCTGGAACATGCTTTAGCAAAAGCCAGGAGCAAGGATCTGGTCTATCAAGTCTCAGCTGAATACCAGCAAAAAGTATTAGTTTGATGGGCAATTTATAATCTAAATCAACCTGTGAGGGTGCAAAGAGAGGTTGCAGGAGGTGGAGAATCCTATTGCTGTAAGTTGAGACTTTACTGAAATGTGATGTAAATGCACTTGTGGAGAATTTATCCTGACGGTTATACTACGTATACAAGGCTGTATTTTCTTTCTGTTTATGCCAGTTTTACTCCATTGGCGTTTATTCCTATTGTAAATCACAAAAGAGCAAGTCCTTTATTACTGGATAATTTAAAATAGCTTATGCTATATTGTCTGACCCTTACAGTAGTTCTAAACTATTCCTTCATCCCTTGCTGTGTGTGTGCAAATAAAATGGTCAGGAATTTTTTTTTCTTTAAGAAAAAGAAAATGTAGGTGGCTTGATTTTTGCTGTTAATGTTGGTGGAAAATTTTGCTGAATTAAATGTTGATATAGCTGAATATTTTCAGTGCAAATTTCATTTAAATTAAACCAAAAAGACATTTTCTTTTTGGTCTAGGCCTCTTTGTCAGCAGAACACTTTCATCTTCTCTACTTATATCAGCAACTTCTGAATCAGTTTTATGTGGGAAAGGAGCAAAGTTTGTTGGTGTCAGTCTGCTCCTCGTGGCCCAGACCAGCCCTGTTGAGCCCCCATCAGTGTGTTGACACGGGATGGGGTGAAGCCCATCGGGGTGGGCAGACAGCGGGTGTGGGCAGTGCCCTTTAGTCATGCAGACAGGGCAACCTGCTGCTTTTCCCCTTCCTGCTGGTTCATTTCCATTTTGGGTTCAGTTAATGAAGAACCATCTGCTGAATATTTAGGATTTGGAGCTGTACAGTCAGTACAGAGGTCTGGTTTTGCCAAGTTCTAGCAGAAGAATGGGGGAAAATATCTTGTTTTCCTGCGTTTTCTTGTGTATTGAGTGGAGGTGCCCAGACTTGCAGTGCAAGAAGATCTTGGCTCCCAAAGAAGGAATTGGGGTATGGAAGTCCCTGTTTTTGTTGAACAACATTCCTGTGCTCTGCATCCATAAGCTCTCCCAGCCCTGTGATCCTCAGAGAGATGCTTGGTGTTGCTCCAGAGGGAAACAAAACTCAAAATCTGTTTGCATGTTGCTATTTCTCCTCTGTGTGGCTTCTCCCATGCAAGGATCAACCCAGCCCAAGGATGCTGCAAGCCTGTAGCCCAGGGGCTCCATGTGCAGGTGGCCACCTTGGCCCAACCAGGGCAGCCCTGGTGCTGCAGCTCGGGGGCAGGGGTCCTAGGATGTCCCCCACTGTGCCACCACACTATAGCAGCTCATGCGGAGGGGAATTAGTGCTGCCTTTGATGTATTATTTTTCACTGTATTTCAATATCGTTTGATTGGGTGCTCATGTGTACGTGTGGTGAGGTGTTAAGCCTTTTGGATCGTGTTCTTAATATGAAACAGACACTTATGAAATTAGCTATAATTTAAGATATAAAACTATCAAACAGTTCTGTGACTTACGAGGACCTGGATAATGAGGAGGATATTAGGTAGCCATATTCTTATTTTTTGAGGTTGGAAGAAGAATTTATGCGATCATTATTTTTATTACAAACATTTTAAAGCATACGTGGATATTTTCATTATTGAGTGCTATCTTTAGCTCTTCCAATTAATTTAAAATTCTGGGAGTCCATATAATCCGACAGTTTGCTGTGTTGGGAAATGTATTAAGGATGGCTTATGATACGCTAATTAGTAGTGCATTTAAAGAGCCAATAATCTAATAGTTTTGAAGAAATCTGCTTATGCTTTTTTCCATTTTCATGTCTTATTTCGTAAGCATTTTGTTTTCTGAGAAACACAGCAGCAGTATAAGGGCAAGATTGTCAGCTGCTGGAAATCAAAGTACTGCTAGTGAAGTTGCTTAGATGATGCTGAATTACTCCAGCTGAGGATACGGTCCCCAAAGCTCAGCCCTCAAGAATTCATCTGCTGTGGCTTCCTACTTCTTGTGTGAAGTTCTCCCATTGCTTGTGCATTGAAGTCAGTTTTGCAGCCAGAAGTTTATTGCTTTGCCTGGGGAAATATACAAAAAGAACTGTTAAACTCTTCAAACCAAGGCCTTGTTCACATGAAAATACACTTTGTGACAGATGTAAGGAGAGAAATGTGATTGGAAGTACCTTGACTATCACCAGAATCTGTTGCCGTTGGGAAGTTTCACATGGAAATACCAATTGGTACTTGACTCTGGAAATTATTTTGTGGTGATATCAAAATATAAAGGGATGTCTTCTGTATTTTGATGGAAAGACCAGCGACTGGGAGTGAGATCTAAAAAGGCCTTCAGATTTCCCCTGTGCCTGCTGTAGCGCTGGCGTTCTCAGAGGGGGCTCGCTCTGTCACGTATCTGTGTGCAGCAACGTCTATGCAAAAATCTGGGCAGGCAGACGCTACTTACTCATTACTTATCTGTTGCAAATGCTTTAAGTTCCAATTAGAAAATGAAAAACACTTTGATGGAATTCCTGAAGGGGGGAAGAAAATTCAGTTATTGGATAAAGTGTAAGGTTAATCACCATGTTTCCATGTTTTGGATTTCAAAGTGAATTCAAAACTTCTTTTTCAGTGAAGAAAGAAAATTTTAAAATGTTGTGGGGTGCTTTTTTGTTTTGGTTTGTTTTTTGTTGTTGTTGGGTGGTTTTGGTTTTTTTACTCCTCTGTCATTTCTTTTTTTTTTTTTTTTTTTTTTGGAGTGTTGAATGGATTTGCTCTCAGGAGGAAGGGCGAGGGGAGTTCGTGGTCTCACATGACCAAGCCCCAGTGACTGGGCCAAGGAAGCAGTGGGGAAGAGCTGAGCTGCTGGGGGGATCCACAGGCAGCCAGACAAGAGTATGGGACAATCCCCCTTCTTGCCTTCAACCTCTGCTTTAGCTCCTCACTAGGAACTGAGCACACGGAGTGGCTCCTGGCTGCGGTTTCTTGAATAGCGAATCCTATCTCTGGGTTAGCCTGTCCTCAGAAACCCTTTAGTGACCTAGGTCCTGCATCTCTCTTTGTTTTTTCTTTGATGCGTTCTGCATCTAAACTTGACAACAGGGTAGCTGCAAAGATTTGAAAACGGAATAAACAGGACTGCACACTGACTGGTTGAACATGTGTAGCAGATTATTTTTTTTTTCTTAAGAAACCCACACCTGGAAGGCATGAACAGGTTAGTCTGCCTCACCCTTTGTAGGATCTGTCATTGCTTGGGCTGCAGCTATCAGACATCCAGTACTATGAGTAGACAACCTCACAAGAGGAATTTAAAAATGTCATCTTTTTTTATCTGAATTTAAATGATAATAGGGAGCAGACTGCTCTCGGGATTTGCAAATTAATTGTGCAGCAATGGCTGATGTTGCCTTCCCTCTGTTCATAAATAATATGGTTTTGCCTTGTGCTGCTTAGTAGAGCTTGGCTACAAGAGCAGCTTTTAAACTTGGTTTTGTTCTTTTCAAGTGCGGGAAGTGCAAAGCCAAATTTGAAGAGTTTACAATAGTGGAAGTGTTTGAATTTGTTGTTGTGTTTTATTAAATAACAATAAGAGTTGAAAAGTACTCTTTCTAGTAAATTTTGTTAAGACCTTTTTTTTTTTTTTCCCCAAATGTCTTTTGCCAACGAATCTAAACTGTTCTTGGGCCAAGGTCACCAGTGACAGTCCTGCATCAGCACCAGGTCGGTAGCTTTTGTGCACAGAGTGCAATGCAGACGGGGGTCGCAGTCACAGCCATGCGATATGGGTTAGATTATCGGGTCAGCCTGTCTGACTGGCATACGCTCCGGGCATTTTGCCTTTTCACTGCTGAGGTCTCCAGTAAAGTTTCACAGTACAATACAAGGTTGAAGAAATTGAGAGACAGATTGTGTTTAAGTGTGTTACATACAGGAAAGCCACATATCTGGTGTGCCGGAGGGTATTTATGGTGTGAATTTTTGGGGTTGTCCTATACAGGGACAGGAGTTGGACTTTGATCCTTGTGGGTCCCTTCCAACCCAGGACATTCTATGATTATTGACAGCAGAGAAGCTGCAAGGAATGTGCTCATCTTTTCCCTTAACTCCCTGTTTTTATTGTTACAGCCTGAGCCCCGATGATGCTGTGCTTATCATTGCACTGAGCGTGTGGTGACTGAAGCAGAGCAGAGCTCTTCTGCTTGATAACATTTTGCTTGCATTCATCTGCAAATGCCCAAACAACATATCAACGGCTGGGTGCTTCTATCTGCCGGTCCCAACCCCTGGGAAGTCACTGCTGGTTGACTCTAACAGGGATCAGATGTGGCACTGCTTCAGTGCGTGCTGCTGCTGAACTTGAGGGTTGCATAGTGTACTGAAAAGCTTTGCACTGGTGATTAATTTTGGCTAGGAGAATTGAGATACATTTCCCACTCTAAATGCTTTAACAGGCTTACACAAATTTTGCACGAAAGGAGCGACTCTGTAATGAAACTTAATGGCTAATTGCACTCCGTTAATAAAATTGCAGATGTCATCAGCCACTGAAAAGGGACTGGTAAATCATATACACAATAATACACAACCTAATGTTGCCTGAGTAGCAAGGTGGGAGTTTATTAATTTTCATCATTAATTTTTATTGATTTGTTGATCATTCATTGATGCCTGTTCAAAAATCACAGAAATGCTGATAGCTAACTTAACTCTGAAGGCAAGTTATGTATTCAATGGCACATCAATACCGAGCTATTAGTTGGGCTTCCCAAGGAAATGAGATCTATGGGGAGGTGCTTTCTGTTTCTGATGGTTTGTCTGTCAATCCAAGTCCCAATTAATGTCGAAAGGGTTGGGTCAGTTTGAAGCACACTTGATGGAGGAGCCTCAAAGACTGCTCAGATGCTAGGTCTTGTGGAAATAGGTGGTTGAACACAAAGGAGTGTCCTAACAGTACTTCTTCCTGGAGAAAAATTGGAATGTGAGCTTACCTTCTGGTAGACATCAATGAATCGCAAATGTGAGAGGGTGGGGATTGACTGACAGAGAGATGTTATAAATTCCCCAATGTCAGGAGAGCTTCAGTGAGAGCTTGGCCCATACAGAGCCTCTCCTTTGAGGATGTGCCACTGGAAACTGAGCAAATTTAAACTTCTCCTTAATTCCTGGTAGCTCTTCCAAGCAGGCTGGGTGGTGGATCTGTGCCGCTGTCGGTTGTGTGTGGGTGGTTGGCACAGAAAATCATGAGAGCATCAAACATCATTTGAGGACCTCTGTCCCCTCTATTTTAAGTGCTCCTCTGCAGCTCTGTTCTGTACCAGCACAGCCTGTGAATTAATAAAGGGAAGGAAAAGAGGCACTTTCTTGCTTCTGCTTATCTGGCCTCATGGCATGCTTTGGCCAAAATTTGGAAATGCGTTCATTTATGCTGTGATCAGGCAGGATTTTCTCCGGGCTGCCTGGAAAGGCTCCCAAGCAGTCACAGCTCAGTGCTCCAGATTTCCTTCACAGGAGGAAAAGGCTTAGGGCTGGCAGAGCCCCCGCTTCTGTTCCCCACGCCAGTGCCCGAAGGAAATGGGTGTGTTTAAGGCAAATCAGCTTGTCCATTGCGAAGTGATTGAAATGGGTGTTACTGACTTCTTAAATGCTAGATGTGGGTGTCACTGCATGGTTGAACTGATGAAGCATATTTGCAGCTGAAGAGGTTGCAGGGTGGAGTGCTGTGCTTTGTGGGCCCTGCAGTCGCTGCACTATCTCTTGACCAAGTGGAGGAGTCTGGCCAGTTGACTTGGTCTCCCCAGACTGGTGCTAACTCTCCGAAGAGCTGCTGTAGACTAGACATACTTCTCCCCCAACTCAGGCCTTGTGGGGGTTCTCACTTTGAGCCTGGTTTTCCTAGGAAAGTCAGAAGATGAAGGCTGTATAAGCTCTTCCTGAAGAAATCATGCCAATGGCCAGTACAAGGCAGGCGTGAAAAAACACAGGACAATGCACATCTATAATTCCTTTCTCAGTTTTGTCCCCAGTTTTAAAAGGTCTTTGGAGATTATTCAGCTGATGAGGACTGCAGCACATGGCTCACCTGCTGAATTCCTCATCTCCTTATGCATATTCTCACACTTTCTCCCACCTGCTCCCATTCTGTATCCTCCATAAGCGTTTTAATCCTGGTCCTGCTGTCAGGTCTTTTTATTTTTCCCTGGGGAAACTCAGTCCTGGTATTCCCCCTTTCCCAGGGAAGCTGGAAGCATATGTTGGTCAAGAACGAGGTTATGCTTTTGTTCTTTCGAGGTAAAATCAGTGCTGGTGCTTTATAGTCTCTTGAGATCAGCCTGCTCCTGGATCGACCCAGGTCCTGCAGCTCTGTAGCACAATGAGCAGGAATCAGTTCAGAGTAAACAAAGCATACAGGCTGTCCGTAAAGTGGAGCAGGGGCTGGTAACCTCTATGTATGCAGCTCCCCCAAGAAATTATGATGATGATAAAAATACCTGGTTTTGCTTAATGTAATCTTACACCAGCAAAAGAGAGAAAACATCTGTACTCTGTTTATGTTCACTTTTAAGAATGAAAATGAAAATTGTTGTTAGTGATCCAGTTCAGGATCTGGGGGAGAATCAGTCATGGATGTGTTGGCTGGAATTGGCTTTGGGGACTTTCGCTCCAGCCTCCCACATGAAGAGGGACTGTTGCCGACCCTAGGTCAGGCCAGCCATTGCGCCGTCTATCAAGGCTTCAGCCTCCGAGGATAGCGTTTCCACAACTGGTCTGGATCCTCTCCCAGAGGATACACTACTTCTGTACATGCAAAAAGAGTTGGTACAAAATCATTGCTATTACTGTCTTTTTGCTGGTGTTAAAGGACCTTTTAAAAACAAATCAGGTAGAGATGGGCACTTTCTGTCTGATGACAAGTTCTCAACAAGAAACACAGTTTTAAGACTCACTAATAGCAGATATTATTTGTGATGTTCACTCCCAGGCCATTTTTTTTCAGAGCTGGTGGGTTTGATGGGGATTGGTGATGGTCAGGTTGTGCTGTGAGCTCCTGGACCTGCCACCCTTGGGCACTGGGGAGCTCCTTCTTGGTGACCACTGGTACTGGTGGGTTGTGCGTGGTGCTGCTGCCCTCCTTGGGCAATGCTTCTCTCCCAGAAGCCTGGTCCCTCTCTCCTCATAGAGCATCAAGAGAGCTCCACTCCTCCAGGGAGTGGGAGGATTGGGCTTAGTCACAAGAACCTGACAACTTCTTGCACAAATAAACTGAAGGTTTATTGTTTAATTCAGACAATTGCTTCAAACAAGTTAGTTCCTATAAATAACTTTTTTTTTTTCCTCTTGTTTTTTAGGGCTGAGCTAACAGAGGTCACAAGCTGTAAGAAAGTGCTTGGTTAATCCGGCTTAGCCTGTGCAGCCCTGGGCAGGCTGGTGTTTAGGTGTAGCCTGGGGAAGCTGAGCAGAGGAGCTGCTGGGCACCGTTGCAGGTCGGGGTCTGCAGGCTCCCTCCCACCCCAGCGTGCGCAGGGCTGGGGGTGCATGCTAGCTGAGCCTGGAAAGCTATTAAAATCCTTGAGTACAGGAGCTAGTAGAAAAATGAGTCATTTTCTTGGTGCTTCTGCTATCTGAGTTGTTTTTTTATTTGTTTTTTAACTGTGTTACTCTTTTTTCCTACTGAAGCTAAAAGGAATTACACAAGTTTTGATAGTGCCTGGAATATATAAAATCCTGTGTAATAGGTTTCTAGCTTTGTAATGGAACATATTCCAGTTATTCAGCAGTTACTCCTACACCTAGTGTTTCAAAACAAAGATGTGAAAGCTATGTGTGAGACATTGAAGTACAGGAAACACAATTTTAATTCAAGAAATAATTTTTCTTCCTGAAAGGAGGTTTGTTTTCTTGATAGTCACTGTTTACTGGGACAGATTTGTGCTATCTCACAAGAAATGCAAATTGCTGTTTAAAAAGCTGTTTATTTTTGCTTAACACTATAAAGCGGCATTTTTTTACATTTGCATTCATGTAAGGTTATGTATTTTAAAATTTCTCTTTAATGTTAAACTGTCTCTTTTTCAGTCAGTAAACTAAACCGAAACCCGTTCTGAGGCCTGTACTGTATTTAGTGAAATTTCATTGCGGAGCCAAACAAGAACAGGCTCTTTTCAGGACATGATCCCTGTTGCTGGCAGTCGTGTGGGTTTTGTAGCACCTACAGCACTTCCTCCTGCTTTGGGACACCCTCATATAACTGTATTTTTATTGCTTTTCGCCTAGGCTGGTGAGAAGTTAAACATTGCATCTGGCTTTCAGAGGAGGTGGGGGTGCCGTGTGTGTGTTTGAAGTCTGATTATGGCAGTGCTCTGAGGCAAGGCTGACTTTCTTTTCTGCCTCTGCAAGCCATGTGGGGCCAGGAGTCCTGTCCAGCCCATGTGCCTGCATGAGCAAGGGAAGGAGAAGCTCTGGGAATAGTCCTCAAGCTCTTTGGGGGCAGCACTGGGCTTGGCACTGGCACAGGCTGCCCAGGGAAGTGGCCGAGTCCCCATCCCTGGAGGTACTTAGAAGATGTGTAGACGTGGTGCTTAGGGACATGATTTAGTGGTGGGCTTGGCAGTGCTGGGTTAACGGTTGGACTCGATGATCTTAAGGGTCTTTTCCAACCTAAATGATTCTATGATTCCTTCTAGCCAACCCTTCTGGACTGTCTTTTCTCCCACAGCTGGTGGTTCAGGCACCCAGCAGCTCCCATACAAGCATGGTCCAGTTTCTTTGAGTTTAAGCAGTGCTCTGCACCATTTAAATATTTCCATCCTTACCTTAATGAGATGCTCATGGCCCATCTGCAGGTGGTGGAACGCAGATATGGTCCTCCTGGTGAGGTGCCCTGGCTGGGCATGTATTGCTGGGTATCGCTTTTCCAAGCGTTGACACTGCCAAAGTGTGCTTCATGATGGCAAGTCAGGATGGGCTGAGCTCCAATGGCTCAGGTGGCTCCAGGGAAGCTGGAGCTTGGAGCTTTTCCACCTAAACTCAGCTGACCCCATTGTGGATCCTGGAGGCACTTACAGGTCTGCAGAGCAGACATTGGTTTTTGGTTCACTATGTCCTAGTGTTATGTTAAAGCACAGGCTTGGCGAAAGGCATTTTAATGTTCTCATTGGATGCAAGCCCCAACCTTGTTCTGCTTGGTTGCACTCTGTTGGCTGGTCAGCGAGTGCCCTGTTATGGATGTGCCATCATGTGGACCTTGGTATGGCTTTGAGTGAGGTATAGCGTAATAGTGGTACTATCAAATTAATAGGTCCAGGCAACCCTGCACCTCAGGGTGAATCTCAATGGATCTTGCTTCATTTGCTGCTTTGCTTGGCTGCAGAGGGGATGGCAAGTGGAGGCAGGCTAATTCTCTGCCAGCTTGTGCTAGCAGCCAATGAAGCTTTGGTGGTTGCAGTGGGACAGGGGAAACTACACAGACTGTGGGAAGAAGGTCCAGAGTTGGTGTACCTTGAACATTCTTGGTCCTGGGCAAGGTCTGGTGCCTGCCTAGAGCTCCTCCCATGGATCTTGATTCATTTCTGCCTGTGTTTGTGATTCATCACAGTCTCAGCTTAATGAAACTTCAGGTTCCCTAAGAAGGACATGAACTTTACCCCAGGTTGTGTGGAGACCTGTGGCTAACTTCTGTAGCATTATATATATGTGCCGTTTCTTTAGGGATGAATCCATCTCCTTGGTGCGATTTGTCATGACCTGTGCTACCAGAGTTTTCTTTGTTAAAATTACATTTCTGAAAGATGTTTTGTCAAAGTGTGTGAATGGGAGTAATGGTTAAGAATTTGGGATTCGTTTTGAAGCGGTGATTTTTAATGTGTTCGATTTTTCATGTGTCTCTACAATTTTAGGTGGGGGAAAGTCAACATATTACTGTATGCTCAGAACAGCCAAATAAGTAAGACATGTTTACTGCTAGACTATAATACTGTTGAAACAGGTCTGGCAACATCATCTGTTTTGTGATGCCAGGAACAACAAAGTGTTGCTTCAATTAAGCCCGTCACTTGTAGATCATTTCTTTGCTTATTTTAGAAGCTTCATTGAACCCGCTGCCTGCAATCTGTAGGTTGCAAACTGCTCGAAGAGCAGTTCAGGGAGGAAGATGTAGTGTGGGAAGGTTTCCCTCTACACTTCTCTTTACAATTCCCCCCAAATCAGTGCGATCTTGGAAAGTTGCCATATTTGTTGTGTGCAAAGGATGTATCAACCTGGCATGTTGTGAACTAACTAAGAAATCATGACAGCGTCATTCTCCGAGCATGCTGGAATAAGAGGCGGGGAAATTTAGAAGTACCAATTGCAGGGGCCACTATTTTAGTACAGAAAGCATGGAATATGTGCTTTCTGTAGCGTAGGAAAACGTGACTACGGTGCTAAGCTTTAATTGCTAGTTTAAGGGTGTCAAGCAGAAGCAAGAATTACAAGGCGGTGTGTCTCAGTGACTTTCTTTCTACTTGTAGTGAGGACCCAGTTTAAAAACAAAACAAAGAAAACCCTCCTCAGAAATCCTGCCTGGAAGTCCTGTACCAGAGGGATGTTTTCTCAGCGCTGATACTCCAGGCAATTCAGTTTTTATTTCCAAGGTCAAGAGAGAGACTGTTGCCATGAGTGTGTCCCATGTGCAGTGCTGGTTGAAGTGGAGGTACCCATGTTGTCCTCCCATTTCTTCTGGGAGAGTAACTTGGCAGTGAAAATCTGTGCATCCTATCAGAGTGTGTGCATGCTAGCAGTTCTACAGTGTGGAGAAGAGCAGTCCATCGCCTTGAATTAAATTAGCTGACCTTTTGATGGGTGAAAGAAAAAGAAAGAGGGAACTCGGGAGATAAATTCCTGCGAGAGTATAGAGAAAATTATTCTTAATTCTTCGCTTTGGCAGGGATGCATGATCATGACCCAGCAACGACAGTTGCATTGGTAGCCCTTTGCTCCTGTGGAAACGGCAGCAGAGATCTCAATGAGGTCTCTCTGATAGCTCAGCTGAGGTAGAAAGAGGCAGAGTTAGTACAAGGAATGTGTATGCATCAGGAAAAGGGTTTTCTTTGATGTGTGGTGATACCTCTGATATTCCAGGACAATCCACAAAAACCTTAAAAAAAAAATGCCCTGACATCAATTAATTTCATGTACAGGAGAGGGAGCCTGTCTTACACCTGTAGGACAGAAATATGTACAGTAGTTGGAATTGTACAGAAGTCTTTCAAAGCTGAGGTCTCCCACCTGGGTGGACATAGTGGCTGTCCTGGCAAGCTGTGCAGCGAAGAGGCTGAAATGTCAAGAGGGTTGCTTTGGATCTTCCCTGGCTCATTTGGGCCTTCTCAATTCATCTGTGAAGAGAGGAGCTTTGCTGACCAACTTTGCTTTGTACTGCTAAAGAAAGAAGGCGAAATGTTTAAGGGCAAATAAACCCTGAGGAAGAATAAGTAGTGAGTTGTTGAATGGTTAGGGCTAACTAGAAACCAAGTTCCTGTGTTTTTAGGAACTATTTCCTTCTCTGAGTTTCATAGAAAACTCACATTAAAAGAGCTTTTAGCAAAGGAAGCTCTGTATTTCTGCTCCTGTAATTAACTGAAGGCTGAGACAGCACCAGTTAGACTGGAAACCATCTGCTTTGGGGCTGCTGCCAGGCATGGAGAGCCTCAATGTTACAGTTCCTCCCAAATGTAATTATCTCTGGACACAGTTATTTGCTGGTGAAAAGTTCCACTTACACAAACAGATTTGGTTGAGACCTTGTTGGAAAACAACGGTGAGAGAATTAAACTAAACAATATCAGAAGTTGGGTTCTGTAATTATTTCCTTTAAGCAATAATGTGATGTTCATGATTTGTGGAACTTGTAGGATTACTTAAAATGTAATTAAAACGAGACAGATATGTGAAATAGGAGACCCATAATGATTCTGCTGGAAACTATAGAAAGTATTTGTCATGAATAAAATGCTTCTCCTCCAGGAAAATATTTATCCGAATCCTGCAGCAGGATCCATGCAGGAGAAATCCCTGTGTGCCTGCAGAACTCCCTGGAGAAATGGTGTTCTCCAGACTGGTCTCTGCTTGGTCACTAAATGCTCACTGTATGTGCATGTGGTTATAATGTCCCCCTGCGTTAGCCACATGGCCCTAATGAAAGGCACGGCGGGACAGTACAAGCAGATGTATGTTCAAGAAGCATTTACTCCTGCTTTACTCATTAGCTCTCCCTCCTGCTCTGCTGCAGCACTAGGAATTCACAGCATCCTGGTGTGGCTTCCTTCAGATCCTTGGTCCCATATGCTGTTTGCAGCTGATTTACCTCCTGCCCCGCTGTATCAGAGCTCCAGGGACAGAAGAGAAACGGGTGCACGGGGGGTGGCTGCCTTCCCTGGCTGCAGCCCTGGGCTTTCCCCACCATCCATCGTGGGGAGCAGCGCTGGGACTGGAGCGGGGCACGTCTGCACGCTCAGCCTCTCTGCCTCTCCGGGCTGCATGTGGGCGTTGTTTGCTTGTAGTTTCTGCGGTTTTACACTGATGCCCTGCATCATGAGCCTTTCCATGTAAAACCAATTAACAAGAGTGAAGCCCCCAGTAAATTTCATGCAGTTGTGCAGCATAATAAGGAGGAAATAATATTTTTTTTTTTCTTAGAAAGAGAAGATTTAAAGTAATTGCAGATGTTTGCAACTCTCAAAATTAAGTTTTCCCATACTTATATCAGCTCTTAATTCTACTAATTGCAAATGAAGTGAACGGGAATCTCGGTGGTATTGCCATGATGAACGCACTGCTCTATGGCAATAATTCTCATCAATGCAGTGTTTATTTTGCTGCAACGTGGGATTTGGGATGTCCTTTTCTAACTGGAGGTTAGGTGGTATTCAATCCACTAATAAATTTATTATCGGACCAGCTTTTTTTATTTTTTCGGAAGTGTAGTATTCTTTGGGGGAAGTGAAGAATGGGAAGTGTTATACAACTAGGTTTTATTAAATAAATACTCAGGGTATTGATTACATTCTTCAGTTTGGGTCCGAGCTGAGACAAATGCTAAATAGCTAATACAGCAAGCCTTTGGCCAGAGGCTGTGCGATGCTGGCCTGAACCCTAGTAAGGGCCATTTGAAATCAGTTGTGACGTTCCTGGTTCAATCCATATTGTGCAAAGTGCTACTGAGCAAGCACAGGTCTCCTTGCAGAAATTTTTGAAATTGCTGCATTTGGTTAAAACTCTTAAATATATTTTCTTTTATATTTATTTCTTTTTTAATTTTAAATAGCATTATGGCTATATGTTTCTTTCAGTAGCCTTACTAAGTAAGTGATAGCAGGAAGAGGTCTAATATAAACGGTTCTGATGTATCAGCACTAAATATTTCCTACCTACTTTCACTTTATGCCCATGGTAGCACCTATCACACTCTCCTCTTCTGAGCTGGCCCTGAGCTGACCTCGCCCACCAGGCTAGCAAGAGAAGGATGAAGTCAACCTTTTTTCCTCTTTGATTGGACTGATTTTTGCCACGTTGCTTGATACTCGCCCATATCTCTGTGACTTAAACTGCGTTTCCGGAACTCAGGAAGCCTCCTTGATTGATAGCACTAACATAAGAAGGCACTGAGCTAATTAAATCACACTGCTGCTTCCCAACACTACTGTCACAGCCTGACCTAATTTTGACTGCACTACAAAGCTTATCAGCAGAGTATCTATTGAGTTAGGGGAACTATAATGCTGTTTCTAGGAACAGATAGATTTTTTTTTTTTTTTTTTTCACCTTACAACTTATTACGCTGCTGTTTATTGTTCCTCTTGCTGGGCGAGTATTAAAAACTTACGACCTATGGCATATGGTCTCTCTGTCAGTATCTGTTTCTGGAATATGGTAGGTATGCTCCAGTTCAGAGAGGGATGGGGAAAAGGCCATGGTAACTCTTCAGACATGAGTATGGGCTGAGATCCTTGTCTCTTTTAAGGACTTCTTTCTTATTTAAAGTGATTTGGAATAATGAAGTGGTCACTGTTGCATCTCATGAGCAGGTATACTCTGCTCTCCTGCTCATTGCAGTGAGCTGCTGGGGGCTGCCTGAAGCTGGCAGGAACCCCATTCTTGCAAAAGTTTTGTGCAATTTCTTTGTTGGTCTTGGTTTGACGCGTGCCAGTCCAGCCGTGTAGATCCAGGATGAATCAATATGTACCAAAAGATGGAGGTGGCTGAGGACATGTGGAAAAGGAGGAGGAGAGAGGCTTCACCTTCTAGCTGGGACTGGAAGACTGAGAAGCTGAGGATGCTTTTGTGGAGGTTCAACCCTCTTCTGAAAAAAATAATTTACTCTTTGATCCGTGTTTAATTGTATGATGTCACAAAGTCACCTGTAAACAAATCTCTCGTTCCCTAGAAACTTCTGAGATTAACTTAGAAATCATGAGTAAAGACTTTTTAGATTTTGAGTGTCTTCTGTTTTGAGCAGTTAGTCTATGTAATTGTGATTGCACTATTTCCTAAGACCCCGCCTGCCCCCCCCCCCCCCCAAGAGCTGAAACGGTCATTTATTAATAGGATTACAGCAGTTGAGCTTTTTTAGAAAAATACCAATTATTATAAATGTTGTGATTAAGGTCAAGAGAGTTACCAGCACATTAAACAGAAAGGCAGACTGGAGCACTCCAGTTGTCCAAGCTCTGTTATTTGCACCACGCTACACAAACTTACTGTAAGTCATGAGGCATCTCCTTTCTGAGTATTATACTAACTCTCACTTGTTTATTTGCCTTTTCTGGGTGACCAGGTTGGTTTGAAAAAAAAACGTTTCCACTTACTCCTGCACTGCTTTAGAAAATAAATTTTATTCTGCATGTTTCCCTTCATAGGTAGCTAGCATTCATCACAGCATCTGATTTGTCCCTTGTCTTTTTTTAAGTGTGTCTAGATACCTGCATACATATTCATCTTTGGACATTTCTAATTTTGCCTTCACAGAAACTTTTGACTTTTTTTTTTCCTGGGTCTATACTGTCTGGGGAGCTTGTTGCAAGTTGAAACCAAATTGCTTGTGTAGGTGTGTATGTGTGTGCAAGAGACAGAGAAGGGAAATAAATTGAAATTACTGGAAAAGACTAGCCAATAAAGGGGACCCATGTAATGTCAATACATAATGAGATATGGTGAAAGGTCAGGCTGGCACCATTTTTCATCTGAAAGAAGAAATCTTATGGTGTCACACAACTTCTTTGCAGCAGAAGCGAGGCGGGGTTGTTCTTGGTTTTGTTGTTATGGCTTTTCCTTCTGACCTGACACAGCTTTCCTTACGTTGTGTGTGCACATTGCTGTGAGCAGCACCATGATGGATTCTTTCATGCAATATTTACTGTGTATAATCACAAGACAAATTCTTCTAAAATGCCACAAACAAAATAAATGCCAAGTATATATTACTTTAATGTTTCGTCTGGTATTAAATGCTTGGAGGCATATTTCAGAAGCAGCTGTAATGAATATTCCTGCAGTAGAGAGGGAGGTGACATTTCATAATTATGCAATGTCTTCTGAACCATAAGACTTTAAAACTTAAAGAAGTAAGAATATTTTTTATTTTCCTTTATTCGTTTGATCTCCTCTTAAAGCAGTGTATTCTTTTGCCATAATAATACACAGGGGGGTGTTTTTTCTTTTCTGTATTGCTTTCCCAAACCTAATGGATATGGAGCAGTGGCATAGAGACTAAAATGAAGGACACTTCAAATGTAATTTGAAGTTATATGAATATAATATGAATGAAAATGTAATATTAATGTAATATGGATTTAAAAGGCAGCAGCATGTTGGCATAATGTTGCTGACTCTTCTAATTTTATCAGAAGTCTCATGATCCATGCTGAACCTTCTTTTACCTTTCTGCTCTGTGGCCCTACTGTAGCATTTCAGTATTTTATTATTTGTGTTGTGGGAGATGATAAAAGCCCCAGTCGTGGCCCAGAGCCCTGTTGTACAGCAGCTGTGCGTGGCAGAACAAGGAGGATGCTCCATGTCCCACGATGTTGAACTCTTGAGGTGTGGAGGGGGGGAGCAGCCCTCCTTGCACAGGGAAAGCTGCAGTACACTGAGCATTAGTGCCGCTGTTCTACTTAAAAAAAAAAAAAAAAAAAAAAAAAAAATAAATTAAGAATCAACAGATTCTTTTAAGGTCAGAGTGTGAGACATGGGATTGACTCCTAAACAAGGACATCTCTGTCCTTGCAGGAGGGACAGTTTGCTCTATGGGAAGAACAGCCTGGATCGATGGTACTAAGGGAAGGATAGGTTCAATTTGGTTCTTCTAAGCAGTAAATAGCATCTTTAGCCTTGCAGAGCACCAGCTGTGTTATCATACGGGGAGGGCGCTGGGGCTGTAAAACACTTCTGAGCAGTAGGAAAGCAAAGCTGAGGCAGCTCCTGTGCAGGGAGGCAGGTGGATATACTTGTCTGACTAAATGTGGCCGGAGGTTGAGCGTTGTGTATATGTTCAGTTGTTGTGCTTTACATGGAAATAACTGATGCTAGGGAGCAATTTTTGCTGGCCTCACAAAACTGCTAAGAGCAGGGATGCATTGGCCTTTAACCTCTATTCACCTTTGCTAAATAGGAGCTGCCTGCAGGAGAGTGGAGAGGGCGAGTGGATCAGTCTTTGAAAGTTGGCGCGCGGTGGCTGGAGGAGCAGAGCTGGCTGGAGGATCTGCTGGAGCTCCCTGCTGTTGTCGCAGCTGGAGCTGCTGGGCCACTCCTGCCCAACTGGGAGGCTGTGAGCATGGCAAGGAGCTTTTTGCTCTTGTCTCCACTTGGTTAGTCTTGAGTTGGCCCCACCAGGCTGTTGTCTCTGCTGATCTGATGCTCTTCCAGACCTGTGTCACCTTGTACCGTTAGATTTGTGAGCACACCAGTAATGCAGGAAACATCCATTCCCTGCACGAGCTCTTCTGCCTGTGCTGGTGCTCTGCAGAGAGGCTCCGCTGAGGACAGATTTCTTAAATACTTGCTGAAGAGGTTAGCCTAGGCCAAGCACATTGAAAAAATGATCTAAATATAGCAGACTGAGATGGACGGGGGCAATGCAAGGTAGCTGGGAATATCAGGCTTAGTCATTGCAGCCTGGAATAATTATTCTCTTCCTGTTCGTTTAGTTGACCTGACACTGTCCTGTTCAGGGTCCTTTGCTTGAGTCTCATTTTCTTCAGCCTCTGGAGAGCGGGGGTTAGAAATTTGAATTATTAGCAGGCTGGTATCAGTTCTAGGCATTGTGCAGCAGTTGATACCACAACAGGCTGTGTCAATGGGGAGCTGTGTGCGGGCTGGAGCAGTAATGGCATGGTGATGGGGGGGTCTGCAGGGATGCCAGAGCGATGCACCCCAGGAATCCCACCTGCGCTTGACATGCGTGTTAGCCGAGCAATTGCAAGTTGATCAAAGAACCAGTAGAGGGGTGTGAGAGGGAGGTCATGTGCAGCACAGAGCCCTGAAAACAGAGCTGCAGTCTTGGGGAGCGGGGTACGGCTGTTGCAAGGGACTTGGGGAGAACGCACGGGTGTTACCCCAGCAGCATGGGGCTCCTGTCCGTGGGAAATGGGGCCGGGAGTTCAATGGCTTTGACTCCTGTTGGGCACAGCCCTAATTGTTCTGCTTGCTGGTTGTGATTTAAGACTTCAGTTAGGACTTTAAGGCGTATCCACTTTTATTGAACAGGAGCAGCACACTGATGAGCAGAGAGGGTGAAATACTGGGTCTTTAAAACTCACCAGAATTACATTTTATCTCTTCTGCTGTTTATTTTATGTTACTTTGTTTGGCAGCAGGACTGTAACTCAGCTTTCTTATCCTATCGATCCACTCTCTGAAAATTTTAATAGTTGTGAATTTCGCGGTTCAGAAATAAAGAAAATCGTAGAACCAGGAACATGCTTTGGAGACTTGCCGAAACAGAGCTGTAATTTGTACATGTGGTATTAGCAACAACATTGCAGTTTTCCTACATGTACAACATGTAAAACAGCATAATGCCCTGTAGTTCAGGTGGCATATACAAGAAAATTAAAGGAAGGGTTCTGCTTGGACTTAACCGCTGGTCCAAATCCTGATCCCTCTGACAGCAACAGGATTTTGGTATCGACTTTGAAAGGAAATAGCATCAGTCCCACTGCTTCTCCTGCTTAATTTTAATGGTTTAATTAAGGCTTCTCATTTGCATAATGAGTGTGATAATACATTTAGAAAGACATATAATAAAAAAGAACAATAATGCGGAGTTCATTTGGAAATTGAGACAAAAATAACTGGAATGCAAATGAGTTTGCAAAGGGTTCATTCAGGGGATTGCTAGGTATTAATAAATATCTTGGCGATCTCTTCTGGTGTCAAATATGAGTATGCTGAGTAAGTAAAAGAGTATTCTCCATGGTGAGCATACTCAGCTCCAGCCTCGGTCCTCCCAGGTAGATGTATGCAAGGATCCCAGGCTGCTGCAATGGAAATGGGTCTGAGCAAACCCCGGGGGTGCAGGCGATGGTGCTCACCTGTTTTCTGTCTCTGGGTCTTGCAGCCCCCCCCACCGTGCGGATCGTGCACTCGGGCCTGGCGTGCAACATCGAGGAGGAGCGCTACTCGGAGAGGGTCTACACCATCCGTGAGGGCGAGACGCTGGAGCTGACCTGCCTGGTCACTGGCCATCCTCGACCACAGGTGAGCCCCCGCCATGCCCCGTGGCAGCCTGCCACTGGTCACCGCACCTTTCCTCTGCCCTCTCTCTCTGAGCCTCTGCAGGCTGGTTTCACCTTTTGCTAAGGACTAGACTGGTGCAGGGTGGTAGAGACCAATGCAACAGGACCCGAGGCGGGGGGATTTGCCCAGGCTGTTGGTTTGGTATTGAGGTGTTGCAGAAGAAAGATCAACAGGAGAAAAGTTTATGACTTTTTGAATGACTGGTTAGGAATGTGGCTTTAAAACCCCCAAGCCTGTGTTATGCTGTAACATGGAGTCCTGATGTAAGAGTCTGAGATCCATGGAGGTTGCTAGAAGGAGAGGAAAAACAAATACAAGGATGAGGCAGCTGAACATAAACAGCATGCACCAGAGGGAACAGCTGGAGTGGGGGCACACAAAAGCTCGGGGGAGTCTCACTGTGCTCGTGGGTCTTGGATGTCACTGGAACCACAGCACTGCAGCCCTGCAGCCAAGAAAGTTAAACAGAAATGAATTACCCTTTTCCCAGGCCTAGCTTTATTTTATAGCATCACATTCAAAGCCAAAGGGTCTTGTCAGCCTGTACTACAGCTTCCCTGCTGTGTCCCCACTCACCACCCCCCTTTGCCCAGGGTACCCCATTAACAGGTTATTTTAGATCAGGACCATTCGAGACCTGTGTAAGTGTAATGCTTTATTACTCCCCTGCTCTGCTTCTCTGTTTCCATCTTTTCTGTTGCTCTTTGAATCAAATCTGCTCTCAGTTCCCTCAGAGTGGCCATTGCCACTTTGTCTTCTGCTGTGTCCCTTGCTCTATTACCAATAGCTTATCTTGCTCTATTGGTAAATGAGCAGAGTCCTGAGAGCTGAAGGTGCATCTGTAATTAGCCAAGATTACCACGTTTCACGGTGCGCATATTTGTATGAGATTTTGAACAGTAGAATACCTCGCAAGGGTTTTCATTGCAAGGTGGTGAATTAAACACCTCCCTCCTGCAATCGCATAGGACAGGTGGGAGCTGGGGAGAGGGGATTCACTGGAGACCTCAAGTCTGCAGGTGAGCGATGTTCCTCCAGGAAAGGGAGACGTGCTGCTTCCCTGCTGTTTATTCTGTAGCTGTTCCCAGTTTAATAAGAAGATTTAAAAATAAAGAAGCTGAAGTTTAGCCTGTGCTGGTTCTAGGGAAGACATAGGTTGGGTGTTGTCTTAGAAAACTCTACTTTAACTACACACAGTTGCTCACTCTCAGCTGCAGTCACACATTAAAGCCAGCTATAAAACAAGCAATTTTTCTTTTAAATTAAGTGATCTCTGTCTAGTCTTTGCCAGGTGAAGAAGAAAGAAAAAAGCCCTAAAAAAAAAAAAAAGACTGGTCCAGGTGTTTTGATAACACCCCAAATGAGAACAGTGCTGTTTTAAAATCAGTGCTGTTATTATGAGGTTTAATATTCAGTGCCTCGCAAGGTATGGAAAGTATTTATTGCCCTGCTATTGTATTCTCTTCCATTGCTTGTTGTCCTCTTTGCTCTGGCATTGCCCATGCCATGGGAGATTGGTGGCTCACTGAATGTTGTCAGGGGAGATGTGGGCAACATGCTAGTGGCTCCTTGTTGGAAGAGCCAAGTGACAGACTCTGGATTGATACAGACCTGGTTTACGAAAGTTGATAATAACGTTTTAATGTAGCACTGATTGAAGCAGGAAAGGAGCACCTCCCGCCTTGGGGACACCCTGCTGCCTTTTAGGGGATCTGTTATGGCATAAGGTGCTGTTCAACGTGGGGAAGATGGGATCTGCCCCAGGCTGTCTGCCTTCTCCAGCCACCTCGCTGAAACAAGCCAGTGTCTCTCAGTGCCTGTTAGTAATGTTGGATTCATTCTGCCTTCCCAAACTTTTCTTATCCAGGCTTATTTAACAACTTTTTAATCATAGAATACCAGGTTGGAAGGGACCTCTAGGATCATCTGGTCCAACCTTTCTAGGCAAGAGCACAGTCTAGACGAGATGGCCCAGCACCCTGTCCAGCTGAGTCTTAAATGTGTCCAGATCCAAAGCAGCTGGCTCTGGACGCAGCAGTTTTTGGCATGCCATGTGTTTGGGTGGAGGTAAGTAGCACATTCATGTGCAGGCAGAAAAGAGCAGGATGAAGGTAGACTGATATTTCCAGTGTGCTTCCTTGGAGAATGTTTCTTTCTCAAACCATCTCCTCCATCTGCTTCAGCAAAGCTGACCAGCAGCCTGCGAGGTTTGGTGCAGCTGAAATCAAAGATCCCTCTCAAACCTGCCTGCTTGGAGGGACGGAGGCAGCTTCAAAGCGAGTGGGGCTGTTATCCGTCAGGAAACGCTTTGGACCAGCTATGAAAGGTGGCGTCTCAAGCAGTAACAAAGCTTATGATGCTGCTGCTGAATCAAAGAAAAAAAAAAAAAAGGCTGTTCAACCAAAACATCTTATCAAGAAAGCAACCACACAGCTGCTTTTTCATAAAAATCTCTATTTTCTCATCTGAGATTCAGGATGGAAAATTGATTTCTCTTCATTTTACCTGTTTATAGATTTTCTTTGTCAGCCAGCACCTCAGTCTGCTCTCTCACCCTTGCTCTCATGTTACAGCTCTCTGAGACTTGCAATATTTTTTGCAGATTAGTTCCGTGAGAGCAGGGGGATAGTTTTGGTAGTCTCAGATGGGTGATTCTGCAGCGAAATATAGGAGGCTTGGCAGGGCTGCATTTGAACATTAGCCTCCTTATCACCTTCGTATTAAATTTCCGTTCCATTTTAGTGCTCCAGAAAGTTTAAAAAAAAAAAAGAGGCTAAGACACCATAGCTTTTTGACAGGCAACTCTGTGGGAGCTGCAGCCCCTTGGACTCGTTGCGCGTGAAATTTGGCTTCTCCTAAACAAGACTGCCGTGGATCTCACCAGCGTTCGTGTTGCTTTTGTCAGTGGGGCTGCTGGGGAAAAGCACTGATCAGGGTCAGGCAGGAGATCAGGGTGGATGCAAAATCAACAAGCTGGTGCTCACTGTTTCCAGCTGTCAGAGAACTACTCTTACCTGCCAATAATTACTCTTGGGTATTTAAAATACAGATAGTGTAAGATTTTTATTTATTTTGCTTGTTGGATACATTCTGCTTTATGGGCCTGCTTCTTTAGAGGGAGGTCTATAGTATGTTTCTGTTGTGACCAAGAGGCAGTGGCCGGCTGGAAGGGGTGATGTGGCATTTATTTTTAAGCCTTCCTTTTTTGTACTTGCAAATTTTATATATGAAATTTGACAACATATTGTTGTTAGATTCTCATGTTCAGACAGCCTTCAATATGAGATGGGTTTGAGGGGAAGTATCTGGCAGGATTCTTCCTATTCTTGCAGATGGAAGTGGTGAAAATACATTTTTACTTTTCTGTTTTCTGCAAGAGTCTTCCATCCACATTTTGTGATAATTGCCAGTATTTTCAGTACTTCAATTTTTTTAGTCATTTTTGCACAGAAGGTTATCATATTTGGTTTGCAAATTGTATGGAAATTATTTTCAAAATGATATTTTATCAGACCCTGGGAAGAGAGTTTATAAAATATGTAATTATGTACCTATTCAAAGAATGCTGTTCAACTTGCTTGTGTTTCTGAAACTTTTTCAATTATTGGCATACATAGAAACTCCTTTTGTTTTAAATGCTGCAAGAAGTCAGCAACTCTGTACGCATTTATAAAATCCCCCATCAACGTTCACTGTATTCCCCCCCCAAGTCAGGAGTGGGCAGAAAACATGCATTAACTGAGGAGAAAATGAAGTGGTGAAAGTGCTGTGAGTTAGCTGATGGGACCGTCTGTCCTGTATCCTCCCTTCCCAGAAGTGGCCTTTGCAGATGCTGGCGTGGCTTGGACCTCCACCTTGCAAAAGCTCTCCAGAGCTGTTTGTGGGATTGTGGTTTTGGTTCTCGGAGGCTGTATCGCGTTCACTTCTCCCGCCGTGGCAGTAGCAGCGAGTAACCAAGTCACGCTGCAGTAATGACTGCGAGGTGATGCTGGCCACTGAAATGCAGTGTGCAGTACCAGTGTTACTGCTGGCTTAGAGTCTTCGCAAGGTTTTACCAGGTCACTTGGATTAATGAATTGGCATAGCCTGCTTTATTCTTTTTTTTTTTTTTTAAACTATGAGTCTAGGATATACGTACATCCCCTATTTTCTGCAGTAAACTCAAGTCTTGGCCCACCGTTGTCCTACGCTGCTCCTTACACTTCAGCAGCAACTGGATAAAGGACCATTAGGAATTCTTGCCTGAAACGAAGGCTGCTAGATGTATTGTGGAGCAGAAATGCCACACTAGTATGACAGCGGCTCGTGGAGGGGGTTGAGGATGTTAGCAGGGAAGTGGTACACTTCTGCAGGGATGCCAAGAGCAAAGTGCTTTCTGCATGTGCTGTTCTCTTGCCTTGTGTCTCTGCTAATTGTTATTGCTTTGGCCATCACAGGTGATGGCATTAAAGCTAAATGGAGGCTGCCAGGTTCCACCTGTAAACACACATGTGGTCCCCGTTGCATAGAGATGAGAGGTGAATTTTGGGCTTCAGTCTTCACAAACATTGTGCAGGTTCATTAACCATCTGCTTCCGTTCCTGCTTGGTGAGGTACGGGAGCCAGGCAGCAGTGCGCAACTAAAAAGATCATTCAGTATGTAAGGCTGGTGTTAGTAATGAGCTTTATTTAGTGTCCTTAAAGTGAAACTGTGGAAATACCCTCTGCAAGTCTTTAATTTTGGGCATAGCATTTAAGAGTGGGTGCAAACGCTAAAGCAGAAAGTTCTCTTCCTGATTTGCAAGCTGAGTTTGGTAATTGAGAAGCTTAATAGCTAGGGGTTTGGAGCTACAGTTAATTACACCTACAAAATTAAAGTCTCTTTAAAATCATGCACTCAACAAACAATTTTTTTTCTTGTTTTGGGGGCTAATTAGCTGCATTCACCTGCTTTCCTGATTCCGAGCTCACAGTAGGTCTCCACAACTACTGAGAGGCTGTTGGAAAGCCAAGTATCTAATGGTTAGTAGAGGAAAATCTCCTGTGAACTTTCCTCCTCTGGGTCCTCTTACGGTCTCAAGCCAGATGGCAGACAGGCATGTTGCCAGACCTAGTGATGGGCTGGAGAAGATGCAAGCACTACAAGATGGGTCAGCTTAAGAAGCTGAGCGTAGAGGAGGACCAAGCTGATGCCTCTGTCTGGCTGTAGAGGACATCAGGTCATCTTGTCTGCTGTTTGTCCAGTTATTGCCTTCCTGTCAGCCTAAAAGGAGCACAGTGGCTCTGTGGCTTAGAGAGGTGCCTACGAGTGGGCCTCAGACCATTGCTGTGAATTGCTGCAAGTGGAGATGGTCCTCAGGAAGTCTCCAGAGGCTCTTCTATGTGCTCTGCCAGCCCAAGCACCTTTCTCCTCAACCCCTACCATCCCGTGGACCATCCCCAAAGAGAGGAGACCTTGCTGATGCTCTGTTGCAGCCTCCTGCACTGCAGGACTGCTGTTAGCAGCACAGTGTCTATCTGCTTTCCTTTCTACCATGTTAAATGTTCCCCTGGGATATGAAGAGAGAGAAAAAAGTTTCCTTCAGAAGGTTGCAGATGTGTCCTTCTCCTTTATTTTTCAAGGCGGCTCCTGAATATCCAAGTTTGTATCCAAGGCACGTTTACACACAAGTATGCCTTTGCGTGCGGATTAATGCCTGCAAGGGAGTGCTCCTAGCTCTGAAAACTCTCCCTGGGGAGGAGGGCAGGGCTGAGATCCCTGGAGCAAGCCTGCTTTTCTGCGTGAGAGGGCTCTCCGCGTGCCCTGGGGAAGCCCCTTCTGCTTGCGCTACCTGCATGTTGTGGTTCCATGTTATTTTACACTCCCTCCCCATGGGCGCAAGGGGCTGTAGCAGGAGGATTGTAGCAATGGGGAATCAGACCAAACTAGGTGGGACCTGTATTTTCTCCCCCTTCCTTCACAGACTGGAAAAGGCAAAGTGCTGTGTATGGGGTTCTTCTCCTGTGGGCATGCTCATGGCTTTAAAGAAAGCAAGCTGGTGGAGGTGTGCACGCCGTGGTGCCAGGCCACTCTGCTGCCTGTTTAGCCTTCTTGTGACACCCTGGGGGGTTTGAGGCTGCCTGCTGCAGGTGGAAGTCTGGGAGGAGGAATTAATGGTGTTTTTTTTTTTTTTTTACTCTTTCATGTCAGTGCTCTTGTGTGCTTTACCAAAGTGCATGTTTATGCCTCTTTGTCTTTCCAGGCATTGCTTTTAACTTTTCGATCAATTGATGTAGTTCTGTAACAGGCTGATGACTTGCATGTGCCTCTGTGATCTGCTCCAAGTCATGTTGAAATGACACTGCTCTATGGGGGCCTCTCTTTGAAAATGTGTCTTCAGATTTACTCTTGCTGGCTTCCCACTGTATGCCACAAAATTCTCCCTACGATTAGTTACAGGTAGGCAGAGATAGGGAAACTCCTGTTCAGAGTGGTGGTTGCACTTGCAAACTGGAAACCTTTGAAACTTTGTTTAAAATTTGTTGAGGTCTAATCAATATCAATGAGGTCTTTGGGGAGAATAGTGTAAGGCTACAGTAATTATTGCAAGGAAAGAGAATTAAAACACTTGCACGCTGTTCCCCAAAACTTAGCCTCACTCCTAATTATACAGAAAGCTCTGAGCACCCCAACACCTTCTTGCATGTCTACTTGTTACCTGTGCAGTGATTGTGTAGCATTTGATATATCACTGCTATTCATAATTTGCAGCATTCTTATACACAGCACTCATCACTTGATCTATTAAATGTGCCATTAGTTGCCATAGAAACTAATTTTCCTTGATTAAGTTTTTAAAATGCCACATCCATGCTCAGGTGAGGCTAACGGTGGGTGGGCAAATGCAGTCCTTTTTTCATAAATTACTGCTTTTAGGATTTTGCCCAGAGGTTCGTTTGGATTTTTGAACAAAATTTTGCAAAGCCCTTTGCTGTTTGGGAATGAGGGCAAAGTGATGAGCCCTTCCCTGTCTGTGGCTGGCTGAGCCGAGCCCGCGGTCTGTGCCGGGCTCGCTGGGGCTGGCCGTGTGTCCTGCAGGGCGAGGGGCTGCAGCGTCACCCCTCGGACCCGTCCGTTTCCCAGACGTTAGCCCAGGAAGCGAGTGTTGTGCTGTACCTGCCCGTCGGCTCGGCAAGAGATGTGTAAGGGTGTACTAAGGCCACTTATCCCTATGATGCAAATAAGTTATTTGCTGTTCTGTGTACCTAATAGGTGGTGTTTTATTCACACTAGCGAGGCTCTCCTGCACAGCCTATGGAGGGATGTAGCTTATCCTAACCTTCCTTGGCAGCTCTAGTCTGTGACGGAGGTGGCAGCGACAACGGTGACTGTCCCAAGGTGAGGAGTGACATTTGGACCACGGGGATCAGAGGAAGCAGCATCTTCTGAAAGAGCAGGGACTGGCTGGGATTTTGTATTCTTGGTTGTCCACTAAAGACTGAATGATAAAGACCTTGCTTATCAGTATAACCTCACCTGCACTGGGTTTTTTTTTTTTATTTTGCTCTGGGTATTTTTTCCCCTATGTCTTTCACCTCCATGTGCTGTCACACCTTGGGTTATGTTATCCTGTCGTGAGCTGTATGTTCTGAGATGCAAAACGTGCTGAGTGGGGGGGAGGGGCCGATGCCCGAGTTCTCGTCCAGTTGCTTCACTGTGGCTGCGGGGTGGCAATGGGAGCAGCTGTGGGAGTCCTCTCTGTCCCCACCAGCATGGTCTATGTTCTCTGGCAAGTGATGGGGTCCCTACATCTGTCCCCCTGCCCCGACCAAGCTCCAGGAGTCAGGGGAGGCAGCAGCTGCTGCTGACCCACGTAATCCAGCCATCTGAGAGTTGTGTGCTCTCTGCTCCCAGTGAGCTCTGGGATTTTGGCTATTTTTGGGATGAAACATGCCCTAATGAGCACTGAGGCTTTCTTCTGCAGAACCATAGCAGATTCCACCCCCTCACATCCATCTGCCATCCCTTCTCCTATGGAGCACTATCAGACTATGTCATTTTATCCCCTTGAAGTCAAGGGGCTAAGACGTGCACTTATTGCTGGTTGCGTGTGAAGAGAGTGGCAGATAGCTTGGCTCTCCTGGAAAGCAATGCATGGGAGGATCTGCATTTGGAAGACCCAGAATTTTCTTCCTGGCTCTGTTTTGCTGTGTTTTCTTTCCACTTGTAGGAGTGGAGTGCTGTGCTGATGGCCACTCTGTCAACAAGTAGCTACTCCCCTTGCAGCTGAGAGGCTGTGAGGAGATACCTTCTGCTTCCCAAGCTCCGTGCTTGCACACCCTGAGCAGAGCCAGGACTGCCGCTCCTCCAGGCCGTGTGTGGCCCTTGGGACACGCACCCTGCCTGCTGGGAATTCGGGTGGCGTAAGGGCATGGTCCAAGTGGCACGGATGTTCTCCCCTGGTTGCGGGGGGCCGTCAGGGATGCTAAGCTGACTCATGCTGTGTGCCAGCTTGGTTGGAGCAGCAAGGTGCTGAGCACGCAGCCTGTCCTACAGAAATGGAGGTGGTGGCTGGCAGGGGACATTCTCAGTGTAGGCTTGGTGCTTGAGTCCCCAAAGGTGCTTGGGCAGACTTGGGCAAGCCACATCAGGACCAGCTGGAGTTAGTAGGGCTGATCCATTTTGCACCTGCATTATTGCAGCTATTGTCCACAGTGTGTGGGTGACAGGGTTTGTATTGCAGATTTATATTGCAGAAGAAGGAATTGTTTGATTTTAATTATCATCCAGCACTGAGTGGTATCATGGGGCTTGAATAAACAACTGAAAGAAGCAATAGGCAAGACAGGAAAGCACTGATATCATGGTGGGGGGAATGCCTTGTGCTGCCTTGCACTTAATTTGTTGGGTTTGGTTTTGTTGTGTGTGGTGGTTTTGATTTTTTTTTTTGTTGGTTTGTGTTTTTTTTTTTTTTCTTCTTTTTTTTTTTTTCCCAAAGCAAGCATGCTGAACCTAATGGTAAGGCTTAGGTGGGATGGATGAGGCCCCTGTTGAGACATTGGCCAGCACCTTCCTGTGTGATGGGATGTCTGTGTTCTCCAAACGAATGCTGAGCCTCTTCGGAGAAGCAGAAAGCAGCAAAGTTTTCAAATTAGAGAGGAGGATCAATAGGGAGAATATATGGGTGGGTAAAGGGCTAGCAAAATCATGGGGCTGAGAGAGACTGAAAGGTCAGTGTAGCCCAAGGCAGCAGCAGCTTTTGCTTGGCCTTCTAAGTTTGCATTTAGGAGCAACAGCAGGGAAGGAAATGAAAAAGACTGGGTAAAACCATTACTTTCACTTGCTCTTTGGGAAATTTTTTGCTGTCTCAAACGAGTGGTAGGAAAAAAACCAAACTTGTGGAACTAAATAGGTTTTTGGTGGTTAACTGCATTTCTTTGCCCAAAGCAGTGCTGTTGTCCGGGGTTAGAGCATGTCGTGTGCTCAGTTTGCAATGTGCTCAGATGCGCGGGTGTCTCCGTCCCAAGAAGCCTGGTACAACTCCGGGAGTCTCTTGCTTGCTTGTCTTTCAATGCTGTCCTCACTGTGGGTGCTTCAATGTCTGTCCCAGACTTTTTTCCACATTTAGCACTTATTTCCCTTGTCAGACAGATCAGGGGAGGGTTGTAGTGAGCGCTGAATGTATCTGCAGTGCTCTGCAGAGGTGTGAATTCAGGTGCTGTACTTCAGGAAAAAAATATCAAATAAAGTGTTCGTAGCCTCAAAATGGCATGTAAAGTTTAATTGCATATTTCTTTTAGTGCTGAAGAACAATGGAAACACATGCCCTTTGTAGCTAAATGTGAGCTTTATTGAGTCAAATGTTTATGAAGGGTTTTTTCCAGCATAAAATGCAGGCTAATTTAGTCATGAGTCAGGCTGGATATTGTCAGGTGTTCACTGAACATTTGTAAAGTCTTCCCGTGAACCGAGGAGTGTCATATGAAATCATCATCAATTTTCCTAACAAGAGTACAATTATTGTAATAAGGATATGCAGAATGCAATAGGAAAACAGC
The DNA here is from genome assembly GCF_047370975.1 of Nipponia nippon. Classification (NCBI taxonomy): domain Eukaryota; kingdom Metazoa; phylum Chordata; class Aves; order Pelecaniformes; family Threskiornithidae; genus Nipponia; species Nipponia nippon. Next base: position 30,238,032 of record NW_028262302.1, read on the forward strand.
TGTTCCAATGTAACTTCCCTCCCCACAAATTGCTTTCTTTGGCCACATCAGCAGTTAATAAGAATTCCTATCAATTAAAATAGAAAATGTAGCATCCACTTTACCTCAAAGGAGCCTTTTATGTTTCACTTGCAGCTGATCAAAGAGAACATCACGTGGGTTTTTTTGTTTTGTTTTGTGTTTTTTTTTTTTCTGAAATGCTGCTTTTTATATTTTAATGGATGAAGTGCCAGAAAATGTTAATTCTTTCTTTGCGCGCACTAATAAGGTGAAGGTAGGATTCTGTTCTGAAACATTAGAGGAGGCTACACTAATCACACTGAGTAATTAAGATGGTATGCATTTTAAATAATGAGGGTGTTTCTATAATGTGCCACAGTTTCATGTGTCTGTTGATGGAGATAGCTCGCTGCTTGGCAAGGAGCTTGTTTGTTGGAGCTGGAAGGAGAGGGGAGCGAAGTACTGCGTGGTGCACGTCAGCTGCCCGCCAATGCCAAGCACTCGGGGACTGGGGTTTTGCCATGCTCTGTGATATCCTGATGTACCACAGGTGTTTGAAAAGTTGCCTTTGCTTGCTTCTAAACCTTGTTTATTGGTATTGTCAATAAATATACAGAAGCATTGAGACAAAAATATATTGTCTTAATGCTAAATCTTACCTAGCCTCAGCTGTGGGAGGAAAGGCTTTCCTGAGGATGACTGTGGGAACCTTGAAGTAAGAGCAGGCAGAGGTGACGAAATAAGTGAGGAAGGAGGGAGGTCCAGAGGTGCTGAGACCCAGCCATTTCTGTTGATTATGGCATTGATGGTAAAGGCTATAGGAATTTAGACTTCCTAAACAGCGACCCAGGAGAAAACACAAACCCCTAAAGAAGACATTTCCCCCAAAGTCTCTTTTGGACCTGAAGTCCTTGCCCTAGTGGCAGTCTAATGCTAAAAACTCACAGTTAAGTTGTAATTAATGTAAGGGCTTGGTGGAGTTGTCTTTGCCTCTTCTCCACCCTGTCAGGGAGCACAGAACTTTTTGGGCAGCAGTAAGGAGGAAGGTACAGCATCCTTACTGGTCCGTCTGCCCCTCTGGCACACAGGTTTTCACTGCGACCCTGAGCTGGATGCTATGGTCAGTGCCTGCCGGACAGCCGGTGGCCTTCCTTGCTGGGCTCCACCGAGTGCTTTCATCTTCACGATGACAACCACCTTGTTCCCTCTGTAATGTAATCCTGTCTTGAATGATATCACTTTGATATGGTAACTCAGTCGTATGCTTCAAACAGCATGTAGTCCCACTGAATATTGTGTGGATATACCACTTAAAGAAATGTAAAGCCACTCACCCGATCATCTGCAGGAAGCTGGATTAAAAGGCATGTGGTTTGCAAGATGATAAAGAAATAAAACTCTTCTGTTTTATTCTGAATAATTTGACCAGCTGTATCTTACTGATTCTCCTGGTTCCAGGTGGCTGCTCTCTCTTGACAAGAAATATGTTTGCAGGTTTCTAAAAAGGGCTTGGATGTGGTGGGAGAAGATGTCATCTTAAATCAAGATAAATGCAACATCAGGGCAAGTGAAGTGTGTATTTCAGTCTCACTCTCTCAGTTGAGAATATTGAGCCTAGGCTGCTAAAGCATCAGCAATCACTGAAAGAGACTATCAGAGAATCACGTGGAGTTGGAAGTGACATCCAGGTTGGTGATTTTTACCATACCAGTTTCATATTGACCTTTGTGGAAGCTTAAAAGCTGCCAGAAATCCCCTACAGAAAGTTTCCAATGAACAGAGAGCATGAATCTCCCATCATCGGCAGGAAAACAGCAAAATTTTCTGGTTTACTGAAATATGGATACTTGTCCTCTGAGTGGATTGTCTCTGTCTTCCCTTCCCCTGGATCTTCCCCCCAGACTGTGCTCTGTCTTTGGTTTCTGTCTGTCTATGATCAGATTTTGTGTTCTTTTTTCTTGATGGCCCTTAAAAGGTAGGACGTTGACTGAGGGGATGGACAAATGGCTCTGGGATGCTGCAGAAGTAGCTGTTTTTCCATGACTGTTGAACGTACTAGTCTCATAATCAAAAACGAGGTGGGTGGTTTTGGAATGAGGTCTGTTGCTGTGAGGTCTTGCTCGCTGAAAAAGAGTGTATTTGATGAGTAAAGAGATAATTTAGTAACCCAGGGAAACTAGCAGCATATGCAGATCTGGTAGCTGGTCTGTGAAAAGATACCTCCTAAAGAAACACTTGGTGCTTTTTATGGAGCAGAATAGGGAATCATTCCCATTGCTGTGGACATAGTGAAAGATGGGTTCTCCTACATCTGCAGATAAAACCTCAGAGCAGTGAGCTCCTCAGATTTTTTTTTTTTTTTTTTTTTTTTTTCCCATAGAAGTGTTCATGGTTGGAAACCATGTGTATTGTGCTGCCCATTGAGGAGTTCTCCGAAAATGATATATGTTAGATCCAAAAGTCCGAACGCATGTTAGTGCCTCTGAGAAGGTGTGGTATGACTACAAACTTGACATTGGTGCCTTCTATCCAGAGTTTGTCTCTAGAGCTGATGCCCCTCAAGTGGAGATTTATTTAACACCAGGGTGCACTTCCATGACTGGCAGTTCAGTTGTTGAACGTTAGAGGCTTGATTGTTCTTCAGAGCCTTTTTCTTACATCCCACTAAATTCAGAGAGCAGAGGGAAGATGGTTCTGTAACACACTGTGGTTCTACATGCGGTGAACTTGCTGTCTTGTTTTCCATATATCTGCATATGGTCTTGAAGACTGCTTTCACAGCAATAACTTGATGGCACCTGCGGACCAGGAGCAATGCCTCGTCTACTAAGGCAGGCTCTTGAGATTGTTGCTTTTGCATTTCAAGGAAAGAAATGCTGCTCATAAAACTTAGTCCATCTGAGGTGTCTGATGGTGATAGAGTTTGAACAAATTGGGTTGTTTCTGGTCTGACCATTAAACGATCCTGCTGTGATCCTTCTGTGTGGTTTTCTTCTCTGTGTGGCTTCCAGGTTGTTCTCATAGGTAAAATTGTATCATAGACTGAGCTGTCCTTCGGCTGCTGGGAGCGGTCATTTGGGAAGTACTGGGTTTATTTTTGCTGCCATCCACCTGAGCACTTGTATCTGGATGCTCCGCAGAGCGTGAGTGAGCTTAGGCTGGAAAAGCCATATGCCTTTTGCTGAAGGATGCTCTGTAATTGAGGCTTATTCCCAAGTGGTGTTGAAGAGCTCTTGCTATGTTATCTGTTGTGTTAGGCTTCCGCCTTCACCCCCCAGCTTTTGGAGTCAGCTTAGGCACACGTGGGGTTTTTGTTTGTTTTTCTTTTGTTTTGGTTGATAGACTGTTCTGTATGTTAGTAAAGGCAAGAAATCTAAACCTGAAGAGGAGAAGTTGAACTTTAAATGAGCTTAACTATCTAATCTGTGTGTAAATGTTTGCTTTCCCAGCCAAAAGCAATTAAAAAGAAGATTCAACTGTCGTCCTAATTCATTTGGTTTGTGCCAGGTGTTTGTTCTGGTACTGTACTACAGGGCACACAACATAGCTGCTGAAATAAAGCTAAACAGAATAAAAAAATGTTGCTGTTCTGATAAGTATGGCTACATTAGTTGTCTCAGAGGTAGCTAAAAAGTACAAGGAGCCTTAAAACCCCTTTCTAGGGTGCAACAGCATCTTCCATCAGAACAAGCAGGATCAACTTGTGTGTTTTTGTTCTGTGTTACCTTTTTCTGAGTGGGCTTTCAGAACAGTAAGTGCATAATTAGACACTAAACAATAAGTATTTCCCAGGTTATTCTTATTAGTGGTTTTTTTTACAGATAAATCTTGCTACGCTGGGTTACTCTTTGCTCCTTAGTTTTGAGTGGTTTGATTCATTCTACCTCTGCTTGAAAGGTATAACCTTGGTATAGTCTTGATAGGTCCTTATAAATAATTACAGCAATGTTATAGGCTGAATGCTGTTACTCTTGCAGATTTCAGGATCCAGGAGATAAAAATAACAAGTGAGATTTTTTCCCCTCCCTGTATGTCTATCAATCAAAACGGTAAAGATATTTATGACTTGCACGTTTTAATGGTGTAATTAGATATAATTACATGTTCAAATGATTACACATATGAACACTAATTACATAATTGAAGACAATTATGCTAACTAGGTAAATACATAATTAACTAAAAATCTCTTGTAAAATCAAGGAAATTTGCACAATAGCCAAAGAAAGTAAAATCACAATAAAAAATAAATAATCCTTTCAGTCTGACAACTCGAAGAGCCAGTGGGCCGCATGTAGATGGAGAAGACCTGGCCAGTTAATTTCTGGTGGGCTGAAGCTTAGTTCAGCTGCCTCTTCTATTTCATAGTCTCCTTGTAAAAGGAAGGTGAACATTAAAGCAAAAAGCTGTGCTGTAGTTATGTTTGTCTTGGTCTCTGGCAATGATTTTCTGACCTCCATAGGCTGGATTTTGGTGGTTCATTGGAGTGTGGGCTTTTTGTGGGGTGAGGAGAGAATTGTTTTTTCTTTATAATTGTGGTTCTTAATATCGAAGGAAGGAAAAGCTCATAGCTAGTTAGTTTTTTGCTATTTTAATGCAACAGTGTGAGTTTGATATACCAAGAAGGGGCTGATAGTGGCAGCCTCATCACCAGCCCCTGCAATGCGCCTTCCCCTGACGCACCAGCTTGCCTTGCCCGCCCTTTCCAACTGCAAAAGTTTGTTAAGGCTTGTACATTAGAAACGTAGTGAGATGTCCAGAGCCTCAGTAAACTCCCCAGTGCAGAAGTGCATTTGGGGATGGATTATTACTCTGTATCAGGCAATGATGAATTAGTGGCTGTAGCCCCTCTTCCTTGTGCTATCCACTTTTCCAGTTTTAAATATTCCCTGATTTGAAGCTATCTTCATTTCCCTTTGGAAATCATCTCGGTTCATTGTTGCTTAATATTGCAATGATTTCCTTAGCCTTCGCTCTACAAGTCCTTAATCCTGTCTCTTTATCCTGTCCTTTTATTTCTAGTTGCAAGCTGAACAAAGTTCTTTTTCTTTTTCTTAATGTCTATTTGCAGTGCTCTTGATATGTGGGAACTGTTCCCAGATCCCTTTCCTTGGCACTCGTGGGAGTCATTTAAAGGTATGCCAGGAAAGATCAACAAGACATGAATGATGCTATTTGTGATTACTGGATTTTTCATAAATTTTCTTCTCATTGGGTTCTGAATTGGAAATAAACTAAAATCTCAAAATCAGTTGGATTCAAACATGTGCTCAATTTCTTTTCCCTGAACAAAGTCTTACAGAACCCTTTGAGTGTGCCAGGTGCAGGGCAGAGACTCAGTCCTTTTCCAGTGCTGCTTAATATTATTTTAGACTTTCTTATTGTCTGAAGGAGACTTTCCACTTCATCCTCTAAAACAAAAGGAAAAAAAAGTGTATGCGGAAGCAAAAACATGGCAGCAGTGGTGTGTTTTGGTGTCTGTCACTGGCACTTTCAAGCAGAAACTTAGGAACTTTCATCCTGGCTGAGCCCAGATGTCCTTTGTCCTGTCTCCTGTCCAGCACCTGGAGCGTACAGGTAGGCTGTGCTTAATCTTCCAGCCTCTGGGTGTCTGATGTTTTGGGATTGCCTGATCAAAAGGTTGCATCTGATGGCTGTGGTAACTAGGTATGGATAGATTTAATTCTCATGAATGAATATTCTCTCTTTTGGAATCAGTTTAGAGCCTTGGACATCATGTCACTGTGTTTGGTTAATGATTTGTGACTATTAGTTACACAACATACTTATATGCTGTATTTTGGAAAAAAAAAAAGTGTTCTTTTGAAAAAAAAAAATGCTGTTTTGATAATTTCAGTCAATGCTTGTGATTTCTTATGTTACAAGAAATTGTGGGCTTGATGCAATACCTGTGACTTGTGCTCAGCAGCTCAGCTTTTCTGGCCTTAAGTTGATAGCATTTCATACCAAGCTGCCTTCTCAGCTGAGCTGCCAGCTCTTTCTTGTCAAGATTTTGTCTCTTTTCCCTTTTCTCCCTGCTAGCCCCCTTCTCAATTCTCCCGTCTTTCAACCAAAATAAAATGTCATCTCCTTTCTTTGTCATCACAGCTGAAACAAGTTAAATCTCAGGATCTCACTCTCATTTTTAGCTCAATGAGATTGTAAGGTGTAATTCAACATGTATGAGTGTTGGTTCCTGGGTAAGGAAGATAAAGCACAGCTAACATTACTGGACCACCGAGATTTGGTTTTAATTCAAAAAGATGTCTGGAAATAAGGTGGGTGTGCTGCTTCAATCTGGGAGGGATGCAATGCAGCGTGTGCCGTGGGAAATGCTGATAAGGTCCAATGCGAACGTAAAAGCAGAGCCCGGTGGTCATCAGCTTTCAATATTTAGAAGGGATTTTTCTCAGAGTTTCTTTGTGCACCAAACCTGCTATCAGTGATGTTTGAAGTACAGCATAATTTTTCCGGATTACGTTTTATGAAGTTTTTAAAATGGGAACTAGTTTAAGTAAACAGACTGATATTGCATTGCAGGAAATCAATAACCGCGGTGCTATTTGCAGAAGACAATGTAGTGGAAAAAGAGCCATTTAAACCCAGCGTTTTATGATGTTCGGTTAAGTGGATTTAATTTGTTCAAGCAGAGGTGGGCCAGAAACGTGCCTGGGTTACTGTCGGAGCACACGGGATGGTGCAGCGGCCGTGTGGTGCGAGCGGTGTCACCTCTGCCTCTGCGGACTTGAGCTCTGCTGGAGGAGGGAAGGCAGTGCTTTCTGTGCTCCTGCAGGAGCAAAGAATTAAGGATCCACAAAACTTTGCACTTAGCCCTTGGAGGTACAAATGTGTTCTGGAAATAAAGTTGTTTTTTAGTTTTTGTGCAGAGGGAAAACAAGTGCATTTTTCTTTCTATTGATGGCTCATCCGTATGAAAAGTGTGTAGGTCTCTGCCTCGTAGCATTCACCATCTGCACAGAAATAGCTTTGTGTTGCAATTCTATTTTCGCCATGCGTGCAGCCGTGCTGGCGTCAGCCACTGCTGCTTTTGTTTTCTCATTTGCAGTTTATTTGTGACACTTGTCAGTCAGTTTAAAGGCTGCATGTCTGCCCAAAAATAGCTCCCTAATGATTGTTGCAGGAAGTAGTCAAGATTTGTATTACTGAAAGACCAGAAGAGAAACATTTTCTTCCCTCTTTGTCAGTTTACTTGTTGTAAGTATCTGACAGCATTTTGGGTGTGCTCTGTAAAGCTGTTTGTCTTGAATACTCTGTTTCTCCCAGGGGTCTTGCAGGGGAGTGAAATGGGTAGAGATGGAGAGAACGAGAAGCAGAAGTAATAACTGAAAGGATTGTTATAAAAGGGAAAAAGCATCAATTTTAAACTGCCTGGATTTCAAGATGGCTTTGTCACTTTGAAACGCGATTTTATTATGAAGAGTGACTTTAAAGTAGAAAAATCCTGTTTAGGAGTCGCTTTTTCTTCTCTCTGTTTAGACTCTAGTCTTCTGAGTTTAATGACAGAAACACATTTTTGTGGCTTTTTGCTCTTGAGGGAGACAAGTAGTTCTGGGAAATGGGGGAGCTGATGGCTTCTGGTTTCCCACTGCTGTGGTTGAACAGCAGCTCCTCAGACCTCCGTTTTCCTCTAACATAGCCCTTCCACATCCCTGTCCCCAAACTGGATGAAGGCATCACCTCTGGGCACCAGGAGGTGGGGATGGTACCACTTTGGGGCTGGCTGGGTGCCTGTACCGAATTTGGGTAAAACTTGGCTCTGAAATGTTGAGCAGGGAAGACCAGCAGCCATGTAAGGCACTTTGCTTGCAAAACTGGGCTAGTAAGAGTTATTTAGGGTGAGGTTGGGTTTTTATGTCTTTGGACACTGTAAGGACAGCGCGTAGGTTGCAGTTGTGCAGAAGTGCTGGGTGATGGAGATCCAGTTTGGGCTGGGCTGTAGAGCTGGTTCCTAGTGGTGAGCACAAGAAGGAGGATTCACATCCCCCATCACTCCTGGTAAAGTCCTTCGGCACTGCTGACTTTGATTTAATGAAATGTCTTGGATAGAAGATGTTTTGCATAAACATCTTAAGTTGAGCAAATAGAAAGTGATTTCTAATCCATTTTATTACTGCCTTAACTTTGCCTCTTACATTGAAAATTGATCTGCTATCGAATGTCAGTCCCTCATGTATGTTTTAAAGATGTTGATTGCTTTTCCCTGATTTTTCATTTGATACTGCAAATGTGCTGAGCTTATCGCTTGCACTCTTGAGTATGTTTCTATTACTTTAATGAGTACTGTGGCTTTTCTCACTGACCTTGCCCCTTCTTCAATATCTTCCTGGGGTGTAACCCTCAGAGTGGGACTGTTGCCTTAGAGTTTATTCGAAGGGCAATCGTAGAAGCTTCAGGTAGAGACAATGTAAAACTCCTAATCTACCTGATTATTTTTTGCAGTATACAACCAAAAAAATATCTCAACTTTTTGGTTCACTGGGAGTTCAGACTACTGGTGAGACTGGCATGGAGCACACAGCTGCGGTACCACCTCCCCATCCCTAGTCCTTTTTAGCAATTGCAGCTTCTGAGAAGTGCACAGAATGGTGACTTCCTAGGAGGCATGATTTAGATTGGCCCACAGGGGAAATGAGAGTCTAGATGTGAATTTCACAGAGATTCTCTGATGGCCTCATCACCAAACTTAGTTCTGTGCTAGTGGCAGTAACTACAAGTTATGAAATGTTTTGTATTTATTTACCTTTAAACCATTTAAGAACTATAGTGAATGAATTTCCACTCATTTAAGTTGTGACGATGTGTTCATGACTCTGGTGGTTTAACACGGTATACCAACATTGGAAGGCGACCATAAAAATTAATAGCGAGAAATTCAAATGGTGCTATGCCTGCATCCTTCTGCCCTTAGATTATGTTCTTCATTATGAAGGTGAAAAGTTGTATTTCACTTTGAAGCAAATTAATGCAGCTGAATAAAAAAGCTGAGAGAATAATAAATATACACCACTCAGATGTTCGGATCATTTCATGAAACTCATTGAATAATTTAGTTGATGGAGAGTAAATAAGTTCCCATCAGGAAGGCATAAACATGCAAGACCCTTTTAAGTCTTGCAGCTATTTACAATTTTAAAATGATTCTGACCTTAGTAGAAACAAGGCTCTGAAATTCATTGAACTCCATCTTTCCCAGTTAATGCTAGAGAAGGTATTTTCCTGCCATGCAGAATGAAAAAAAAATCTCCATCCTTCAGTGAGATATTTATAGTAAAATGTATATTGATTATTCAGTATAAAAGTGCTAATTTTTTGAAGCAGTGAAACATCTTAAAGTCAAGGAAAAACATTGTAGTCAAACTAGGATAAATTGCTGCAATTAATCATTTAGCAGGTTACTCAAAGATGTTTTGAAAAAGTACATGTAGATGTTTCCCCAGACCCTACCTTGTCATAAAGAAGCACAGGCTGATTCAACTAAGCAAGATGTTACAGGAAGGATCTAAAGCAGGGTTGTTTTTCCAATTTACCTAATGATTGAGATGTTATTTTCTTCAGGATCCACTCATTAATTTCCTCTTAAATTGTTCAGTGATCACTTAAAATTTCTTCACTTATATCCAGTTGATCTTTAGGTTTTCAGCCTTTGAGTGTAAGAAATCCTTCCTCTGCACTTTCAAAACCAAATTCTTAATTCTTGGAGTTCAGATGATTTAGACCTGAGTCTAATTTTCACGAGTTTTGATGACAGCATGTACAAGTCTGGGTGGAACAACTGAGACACAAGCCTTTTAAATTTAATAACGGTGAAGTAACCTTTGCTGCCTTGAAATTGTAGCACTGGAGAAATTATGCTTAAAAATTTAGCTTTCATTGAGGAAAACCTCTCTGAAAATCAAATGGACAAATAAGCTGAAAGACCAAAACAAACAAACAAACAAAAGGTATATTCTTTGTTTGGGGCATGTCCTTACCTAAAGCACATCCTTTCCTTACCTTACTCCACCAAGCAGGTCTGGACTACCCCATCCTCGTGTCTGCTGCCTGGTGACATGTCTGAGATGGACTTTGCTCCATCGGCTCGTGGACACTGAGCCGTGGTGTGGTAAAGCTCCACAAATGCCTTTGCAGCATTTATAGTACATATAGGATTGCCAGCTTTGAGAGGAAATTTGTGGCAAGTGTAGAACTTAGATTTGTTGCCAGCTTTGGTCTTTTTTGGGTGGCTGTTCTGTTCCTTCACATCTGGGAGATTCCTATTAATGCTAATAGGAATTAAAGCAAATTTGGACTGCTTAAGAAGTGTGTGTATATATATATCTATATATCTATATCTCACATTGCTACATATTAGCCTGTTTTCTGTCTTCAGACTTAAACAGCAGGCTTGAATTCCACTTTTTCTTTAGCAGCAATATGTGATCAACCATTACCCTGTTGTATATGACATGCAAGTTGCTTGGCCTGAGGTGATGGGGGGGATACGATGATGTTTCACATGACTGATAGGAAAGTTTTGATGTAATGAGGAGTTGGAGTTGCTGTGCTGTTGGGAGGAGCTGCATCTTGCCCAGTGTACCCATGAGATGTGTCCTGTGTGTGCACAGGGTGTGCGTTTGTACAAAACTCCTGGCTTTGGGATGCTAAGTTACACCAGTGGGATTTGAGTAACTCTTGGGTAACTTGGGGTTAGGTGTAAAATAGGAATCATCTGTCTTGCACAAATGCACGAAGTTCAGAGGTGAAGGAACAGTCAGCTTAGGTATAGTTTTTCTCACATTGTCAGATGTTGAGGTCTTCAGTTATTCTTCCTGACCCTTTGATTTATTGCAAGTTACCATTTTGGAGTCACAAGGCTACGGTCTTCATCTGTATACTCCAGCCACAGCGTTGCTATGACTGGTATGTTTTGGGCTGAAGTGAACTGTGAACAGAGCACTAAAGTTCTTCCATAGGACTTGATTGCTTGTAACTTTGTGGTTTTAATGCTGATTTTCTTTATCATTAATAAGTACAATTTTTCCTCTGTTAGAGAATAAAAGGAAGGCTTTCTTTCCTATGTGTTATAGCAATCAAGCTGGAAAATAACAATTTCTCTGTGATCTCTGGCACTGAATCAGAACTGATCATGTCCTGCATGTTAACAGTTACTGTCACAGACTGCTGTTAGTTAGATGAGTAAAAAATTGTGCTTTTGCATGTCAGCCTACTGAAGCATTAGTATATGTGTAAACATAAGCACACGAGTTGTCCCGGAAAGGCAACAGCATCAGACACATGCCTGGCCTGGGGACAGTGCTCAGTTTTCTCCCTCCTGTTTCTGTGAAGTTTGAGCAGTCCAGGTATGGAGCAATGAAACCCAATGTCTGTAGGTGACTGCATCTTGGCTACTGCAAACTTGAAGAAATACATTTGGAAACCAAAGACTCTCCAGTTCTGCATTTGTTTTGCACCGATAACAGCTTTCTAGCCCTGTCCAAGGTAGAGGATCATCGTTTCTGACAGTAAGCAGGGCTTACTTTGGGTTGGCGGCTTAGGAATTTTTGAACAATGAACAGTACTTTTACCTGAAGCCATTTTCAAGCCCAGTATTCCAGACATAATCGTATGAAATAAATAGGAAGAGATTTTTTCATACCAGTGTTGCATAGTGATAGCCTGTAGCAGTATCTATTCCAATAACGACAGACGTTTTGTACCCTCCGTCTCATCGGGTATGCTGCATTGCCCTGCCTCTGATTTGCTAAAAATCAAAATGCAGCATCCCCTTCCCATTTTATATAGCTATATGTAGCTAATCCCATAATTTAGACATGTGAATGCTTTCCTTTCATGTATGGTGAGGATGACCTGGTGAACATGTGGGAGACTTCCTAGAGTAACCATGTCCTTGCAAAAATAAGTGCAAGGCAGTGTCCTGCAGAGCGGTGGTGGTTTAGGTCAGTGCTGTCTCTCATGTCTTGTGGGCATGATGCAGGAATAGCTGTGACTTGTTTTAGGTGACCAGGGCAAGGACATTTAGAAACCCTTGGAGGTGTACATTTCATTTGACTATCCCCTGAGTCATCAAAAGGCCCTGCAGAAGCATTTGCCTGGACACAAGTAAGAGGGCACCCATTCAGACAAGGAGCTGTTGGAGTCATCTGGTGATGGACTTTGTGCCAAGGATGTTGAGCACTTCTGTGCAGAAACCTTGGAGCTGAACAACTTGCTCTCCGCTGTGAACCTGTGCCCGCGTAAATCTGGTACAAATCTATTCCTGCCAGTCCTGCGGTGGTGGTTTACATCTGCCTTGCAATCATTTGGCTCTGTGACTTGCAGGAAGGGAAAGGGGAGCTCGTTGAAAAAAGGCTATTTTGGGTCAAAGCATGTTCCACTTGTCTTATTGCATATAGGTACGAATGGTCTTCCCTGGTGTCAGGCAATGAAAACTTGGATCCAATGCGCTCTCCTGGGTTTTTTTGTTTGTTTCTTTCTTTTTTTGTGTGTTTTATTAGAGTATTTTTTGATTCTTTTGGGTTTTTTTGGGTTCCTTGTCTAACGGAGCAGCATATGGAGATCTCAACAGGGCTGTGGCTAGACCCCTGGCTGGCCCATTTAAAAAGAGCTGGGGTATACCTCACAGGGGACGGAGGTCTGCAGTGTGGTTATATCCCTGCTGGAGAGGAGGAGGAGGTCAGGGGAGTTGCATATGCTCAAAACTGCTTCAGATAGTTTCCTTAACTAAAGAAGCAGAAGCCACTTTCTCTTTCCTGGCCTAAAAAGGGTCTTTTGTGTTGTATAACATCGATGTTTATTGTGAAGGCAGTGAGTGCTTCTGGCCTTCAGTAGCTGCTGCCCCAGCCACTGCTTTGCTGAGAACAAAAATAATCTCATGAAAAAATAAATTGAAGGGATTATTTTCCTGTGTTTTGGAGGAGGGGTGGTATTCTTAAGACGGCTTTTTCCAAAGGCTCTGTTGTCCTTAGGCATAAGGAGATGTTCCAGCACATCCTGCTAAAGTTGTGCAAAGACCTCTTTCATGGCTGTTTGCATGCAAAGGAAGACTTTAATCTGAGGCAGGGATTTGGGGATTGTAACAGTGATCAGGAGGTTCTCCTCGTCCTTGCTTTCTTAGCGATGTCAGAGGGCAGCAACTGCAATCAGTGGCAGCGAGATGCAGTGCACGCACTGGGTATATTTTAAGGAATGTATTTACTTGTAGTTGCTGCATTAGGCAGATTTGAGTGTTGTGGTATAAGAAAAAGATTGTCAAAACCTCATTTTCCACCAACTGTTTCCATGAAAGGAAGAAAAGGTTCCATTGAAAAAGGTTGTTGTTTTGGTTTTTGGTTTGGTTTGGGTTGTTTTTTTTTGTTTTGTTTTGGTTTTTTTTGGGGGGGGGTGTCTTATTGTTTTGAACCAAGCAAAATGTTTTGGATTCAGAGTAAAGATATTTTAATGTTTATTGTCTTTGATCAAGACAATATTTAAAACAGAAATGTTTTATTTTTAAAAAGTCAAAATTAAGTATTTTTCCTATTCTACTGCTTGCTTTTCAGGCATGAGTACTTTGTTGAAGCTGAGGAAAGTTAGGCAAAATATTCTCAGAGGTTTTTTTTAATCTGCATTCTTAATCTAAAAATGTAAAGTCTATGACTTCTACTGAAGTTGCAGGAAAGCTCACTGAGAAAACTGAAGCTGTAGGGTGAAATATGACTGTGTGTCTCAGGGCATCTGCTTAAGCCAATAAACTACTGTCAAAGGTATTGATGGTTAGAGAACTTATGGGCCTATACAAATCAGATAAGTATATAGGTCGTGATATGGCTAGGTGGGTCATAACTTACTAATTTTTAAATGTTGAATAATTTTTAATTGAATTGTTCATAAATCATTTTTTACTTCTGCATGTCTTGCAAGAAAAAAAGAAAAGGAAAGTATCATGGTTTAAACCCAGTCAGCAACTAAGCACCACACAGCTGCTCACACCCTCCTCGCCCCGGTGGGATAGGGAAGAGAATCAGAAGAGCCAGAAGTAAGAAAACTCATGGGTTGAGATAAGAATAGTTGAATAAATGAAATAAAATAATAATAATAAATTGTAATGAAAAGGAAAACAACAAGAGAGGCCAGTTTGGGTCAGCTGTCCTGGCTATGCTCCCTCCCAGCTTCTTGTGCACCTCCTCACCGGCAGAGCATGAGAAGAATAATTCACATTATTCTCATGTTAAATCCAAAATACAGCACTACCCCAACTACTACGAAGAAAATTAACGCTATCCCAGCCAAAACCAGGACAGAAAGAAAAAAGAAAAGAAAGATTTATAAATAAAGACCATAATCATATGGCAGAGCAATGACAATACTTGGGTGGGATTTCCAAATGTGCATTGGAGTAACAGGGAGTACTTTGGAAAACTGCATCCTCAGAAGCCAGCGAGTGCGTATCTGTGTAATGGATTAACATTTATTAGTCTGATTTGTGTATGCTGTGATACGCGGACGTAACTTTTTAATTAAAACTTTGCATTACAGGCAAGAATGGCTTTGACTTCTTAGTGGAACAGAATTTATTTACTCCCCACGTTATCCACGCTATCTGAGTAGACACGCAGAGCGCGCAGTGCTGCTTCTGCGCTAGGAACTGAGCGGCTTCATACAGAGGAGCAGCTTATGAATAGCAAACACTGATAAAATGCATCTGGGTGAGCAGTTGTTTTGTGCCAAGTTATTTGAAAATACTGGAGTATCTGAACTATGTGAATATACAATCTAATGTTTTTTGTTTTGTTTTTAAGCTAGTAATCTAGCGATTTTCTGCATCCTCTGCCATAAAGAAGCATGGATGCTGCTTTGGGATTTGAGGCTGATACCTGCCACAAGGTCCCATGAGCCCGTGGTCCCCCTTTGCCACCGCTCCCCATCTTGAAAATGGGATATTGTCAGTGCTGTGGCAGCAGTTGCTCTGAAGGTCGCTGTGTTGATGTGATGAGGGCTTGGATGCTAGAGCTATGAGATGCTCCATCTCTAAGGATGGATTTGATGGTCTCAGTCTCTTAAAAGTCATTAGAGGTCACCTCAAAGCATGGACTGGAGCTTGTAGTGGGTGAAACCACTAAGGACCTCTCTGAAGAGGTTTTCAGCCTCAGACATCTGCCTTTCCTGTGCCCAATTTTTTGATTACTGCATTAGCATAGTGTTTGAGAGTCATCTTTCTTCACAGTGCGCTCAATAAATTACAATGCAATATTGATCAGCATGCATTTGTGTGTATGTTGAGTTAAAGCTAAGGTAAATAATGAACTGAAGTTAAATCAGACCAGTGACATTCCTGGAGGATATCTTTTAAGAGAGAATCTAGTTGATAGTATTCCTTTTATTCTTCAGGGATCTCTACATACACTACAAAATTAGTTAATTAGTTCCTCTAAAACATACATGTATATATATATATTTTTTTTTAAAGCTGAAAGTCTACTTCTGTTGACAGCCAAGCAGCATCCCGTTAAAATTCCTTATAATAAAGAGACGACGGATACATCAACCTTAAGATGCAGTGGAGGGGGAAGGCTTTTGCATTCATAAAAAAGATAAAACTCTGATAGTGTCTAAATAAAATTTGATATATTTTTTTGTGTCAGTTATGTAATGATACTGATTGCATAGGTGCTGATAATACTTATAACACATTATTTAAGTTATATGTTCTTTTGACAGGGCAGACTGCCTTCCACTGGAAACTTTGTGGGAAAGGAAGGGGGGGAAGAGAGAAGTCATGCTATCAATTTTTTTTCCGGTTAAAAATCACACAGAGCTGGTTTTACAATTCTGACTACATAAAGGAAATAAAACACACAAGAGATTCAGTGAACAACTTAAATACTGTTTTAAAATACTTCTCAAGCATTTGAAATATATATGATGAAATTCTATTCTGCAGCATGCAGAAGCTGAGTGTGCGTTCCAGAATTATCCTGCAGCACATTTATGTGGATGACTTAAAAAGCCCCGGAGCCAAGAGTTTAGAATAGAAGTACAGACAGATTGAGACTGGTAAATATAGCAGTGCTAATAGCGTCTCTCTCACATGCAGACCGAATGTTGTAGATGTGGAGTTTGGCATATTTGCTTTATCCTAGAGCAGCAGAACCGTGTGAGAGTTGTGCAGGTCACCTGGCAAGAGGGCAAAGGCAGGCTTATGAATTTAACAAGCCAGAAAGAGATGAAAATTTTTTTGAAATACTCTTTACTGTAATTTCAGCCTTTGAAGTCCACGCCTGCTCTCATTTCAAGGGGAGGAGAATTTACATGGGCTACAGCTGGTCATGAATTTTTCAATTCAGTGCCTTTTGTCGAAGATCCCTCCTGTCCAGGAGAAGTTCCCAATGAGAGGAAGGCTGACCCTGCCCACCTTGTGCTCTTGTGCAGGTTACTGCGATCTGGACCCCAGTTCTGGGTCAGGACTGGGAATGGTAGAACTCAAGTGCCTCTGCACCCTGGGGGAATGATCTCCCTGCAGCCAAGGCAACTCTTAGGGCCACCTTGGCATCCACCAAGGGGTGCCCAGCTCAGCCATGGGACCTTCCTTCATGCGGGAGATGGCTGGAAGCACAGCATGTCCAGCTCAGGCTTGGCTGGGCATGGAGACAGGTGCTCGCCGCTGGTGGAAGGTGTGCGCTGCCTGAGCTGCCAAGGCTGCAACACCTTGTCCAAACAAAGCCAATAACGGCTGAAGGTTGCTTGTAGACAGCCTGCCTAGCAGATCCCAATGGATCAGTGTCTAAATGCTGTTCTTCAACTCATGGCTTCACTGACTGCCTTTGGACAATATTTAGGGACCGTAGCCTGCGAACTAATAGCCAAATATTTATTATCTTGTCTTGTGTCAGTCTCATTTTTATCAACAACTACAGAATTTTTGGTCACCATCCTGGCATAGAATTAGTGGATGGGGTTGAGAAGAGACAGCTTTGAGAAGCTTCAGAAGAGATGTAAACTCCTCTTTATACAAATATCCCTCTTGTGGCCTCTTTAGACAAGAAAACTCTGTCATTTAAAAAAGCAATTTTGATCTGGAACTGAATGTTGCTTGTCCTGGTCATTGAATTAGTGTGAACTGAAAGAGGAGGAGGTACCTGGGGAGTCTCTGGAGGTCTGCTGCGTTTTATGCGATAGCTTAGCCCACTGAGTCATGCAGGCAAGGACTCGGGTTATCAGGCATGGGTGTTAGCCATGTGCAGCTGTTGGTTGTAGTGGGCTGGCATTTTTATGGGTTTGGAGTTAAGAAGTTCCCTTTAAAAAGTCTTCACTTTTGGAAAATAATTACAAGAGTCAAGGAATCTGTAATTGCTCTAAGTGACATTAAAAAACCCAAACTATGTATTCGAAGAAGTAGACGTTAGTAGTTGCAGTTTCAAGCAACTGATCGTTTGATTCCTTAAAATTGGATTTTATTGCTGCTAAAAGGTAATCCATTAGTTGTTTTGAAGGTGCTTTCCAATGTGCCCTTGCCTTTCATGAATATGATTTGAATGAAAACTATCCATGTTCCGTGCATGAGTACAGACGCCTTTTCTGGTGAGCTCTGCTCTTTGCCATTAATGGGGAATTTCTCTACAGCTGTTCCAGCTGTGTGTCACTGGTGGCTTGAGTTGTTCTCTGTATCTCTGCTAGTGGCATTTATTTTTTATGGGATGTTTCCATCAAAAGTGATCAACTATTTCTAAGAGAGGGTGATAAATGCAAGATTACTATTCAGGGGCTCTTGGATGAAGTGTTTAATTGAAAGTGTGAACTATTCAGTTTTCTGGAGAAGTTCCGCAAGTCCTCCAACATAAAATCCTGGCCACTGCACACGTGGTTTGGTGAAGAGATCTATACTCTGCTCGCTTTTACAGACTTAAAGTAACAATCTTTTTTGGTGCTTGCTCAGATCAGGTGGACCAAAACAGCAGGAAGTGCCTCTGACAGATTTCAAGACTCGAGTGTCTTCAATGAAACCCTGAGGATATCCAACATCCAGCGACACCAAGGAGGACGCTACTACTGCAAGGCTGAGAACGGCTTGGGTTCGCCAGCCATAAAGTCCATAAGAGTGGACGTGTACTGTAAGTAAATCGCTTGGGAAGTTCTTACTATGCTTTTTATTAACTTCTTATAATATCTGGCGTTACAAAGAAGTGACCAGCTCTTTGTGAAGCCCAGTTTTAAACAGTACTTTAGGGTAGATTCTGCAGCTTTTCGGAGAATTTACGGTCAGAAGACTCATGGCTGCTCCCATATGGAAATATCTTTAAACAAAATCACAATAATTTGTTAGGAAAGATGAAGCTCATGTACAACTCAGCCTGCTTAGATATCAGAGGAAGGTTTGCATATGCAGCTTGCATAGCGTGAAGATCTAGTACGTGGCACAGCCCTTAATCTCTTGTACTTTTGGCTGCGCTTGCCCTCAAAACTGATATGGGAGCAAGTACAGATGTTTTTTGCTATTTTGCTTTAATTGTTGCTGTAAAACATTACTTTTCTTTTTTTTTTTTTTTTTAAAATGGCAATCTCTTCATGTTCCTGTGATGCGCAGTTTTAGAAGCTGCACTTGAAATGTTGAGCAGTGAAAAATATGAAGTATTGGGATTGCAATGCAATTGGTCACCAGAGCTGACAGAAAAAGAGGAAACAATTGAAAATGTCATACTGCGATAAATGCAAAATAGAATAAAAAAAAAAAAAAACAACACAAAAAACAAACAACAAACTTCTACTCTGACTTGCACAGACCCCAGTGCCAGTGAGTGAACTAGTCAGACAAAGCATGGCTCTTGCTTGTGATCAGGTAGTTTATTGCTGTAGGTTTAATGGTAAGCTCTGCATCTGACTCTGTAAATTAGGTGACTGGACTCAGCTGTTCGAAAGTGAGAAGACCTGAATGCCTCAAACAACTGTGGTTTTGTGTACACTTCAAATTGAGAAAAAATGTTCAAAATCTGTTTGAAATGCTCCAAAGATAAAGTCTTTCCAATATACATTTGGAGACTCTTCTAATGCAAATAGTGCTGTGTAAACAAATATGTTTACATGCCACATGTCGTTAAACAAATAGCTAGAGCTCGAAGTTAGCCCTTTAGTTTCCCGAGTCCTTCAAAGAGAAACCTGACTGTCTTATGACTGTACTTGGGCTTGTGTTTCCCAAAAAGTACCCTTTCTGTCAGATGAATCTCAAGATGTATGTTACTTTAGAGATCCGTGCCATGACAATTTCTGAGTTGGTTATGGAATTGGTGAAGGGGGGCAACCGCCTTTTGGGAGATTTTCTTGCCTAGTGAGTGCACTTAGCTTCATGATGTGCTTAACGAGCTATAACATACCAATGCCAAATTCATAAATCCTTTATGAACAATAACTGAATTAGGAATTAATTGCTCATTAACATGTTGGAGTCCAATAAATGAACAGGCAACCTTAATGACTGCGCATAAGCACACCATGCAAAAAAGTTACAAGCATCCAGTGTTTGTGAGGGGGCTGGCCCGAGGTTTGCAGCGAGGGGTGAGCAGGACACCTTGTCCAGGCAGCGTTCAGGGATCAGTGGTGCAGGTCGGGGTCCGAGCACTCTGGTTGTGCAGGGGCTCAGGCTGCCCCGGTGAGCCCCAGAGTCCTCCACGCACGCAGGGCTGCTGAAAGCATTTTGCAGGTCAGCCCTGTGTAGCTGTTCAATAAAATCTCCAAGAGCAAACATTTAAGTCTTGTCTTCTGGATGCCATTAAAGCACTTCTCTCTTAACCCAGCACCCATATATTAGATTCTTCTTAATTTTAGGTGTGGCTTTGAGGCTGATGGTGGCAGGAAAAGCAGTCTCAAGACTGGGATGCTACATGGTCTGAACAGGAAGAGTTGAGAGACTGTTTTGAGATTTTGATTTTTCTTGAATTTCATTGAGACTTCCTTCTGGAATATGTCTTTTTCCTTGTATCATATTTTGTTTAGCTATTAATATGTGTTCTCATATTGGCTGTCTGGGATTTATTACAGGATTCATTTTGGTTTTTACATCATATGCTGCTTCTTAATATACCTCAAATACAGATGATGTCTTTCTGGAAAACAACAAACTTCAGGTTCCAGCTGTGATTAAATCCCAAGTGATTTCCCATTGCATACAGGCTCATATTTCTCTGGGTATTTTCATCTGTTAATGATCAAATATTTGCAGGCAGACAGCACTGCAGTGGTAAGCTTAATGTGCTAGCAAAGATTTGGATCTAGCTGTGAAAAAGATAGGAGAAAAAAACCCTGTACCGCACAGAAAAGCTCATAAGAAATCAAAATATTGGAAATTGAAATGTTCCTGTTGAAATTTCCAAGTAGCTTAAAATACTTTTGTCTTTTTTTAGTTGAAATTTTCTGGTTTGTTTTTCTGTTTGTTGAATATTTACTTTATAGATAGTATGTTGTGTGTGCCATGTCAAGAACTTTGGGCAGTACTGAGCAGGAATATTGCGGGTGGGCGTGTGTTCTTGAATAATTGCCCATGAGACGCTTTTGTTCAGAGACCCCAAAATGAAGCATAAGGATCACAAGTACTTAGCCAACACTTATTTAGTGAAATTACATAGAGGAAGATGTTTTTCTTACAGACTTAGGTAACTCTCAAAAACAAACCTGTGGAAACCAGGTGATGCTCCCTTTTGAAAGCAAAACTTTATCATTAGAGCAAGAAAGAAATGTGTTTAATTTTTTTATGAAACCCTCAACTGTGTTTAAGGCGACAAGTAACGTTTATATTTCTTAAAAAGTGTATGGGTGAAAAATCACTTCGGAAGTATCTTGACTTGTAAAGCTAAAGAGAGAAAACAGTATTAAAGTTGCGTTCCACATTAGTCTTGGATGAAGAGCACTTCCTAAGGGCTAATTTAAGTCTTCAGCCTCTAATTTAAAATTTGAAAAGGCACTATATCTGTGTAGCTTGAAAATGAATTGTTGAAAAAAATCCACAGAAAATCTTTGTTTCCTCATTCATCTCCGTTATTGACTTGCTGGCTGGTTGGGAAATTTTAATACCAACATTTGGATTGGAAATCTCTCTCCAGTAATTTCCTGTTTTTCATTTTCCAGTTAGCTCTGGCATTCAGCAGCACTTGGAGCCACATTTTCTGCTACTGCGATAATTAGTTATACAGAAATAAGTGGCGACAGAGACTGAATATTGGTCTGTGTGAGGGGGGAGGAGCAATAACATTATTTTTATGGACTTTCTGCAGTCTTGAAAATGCTTTTAGGTTTGTTTTTGCAGAAAGGCTCCCTCAGAAGTTGCCAGATGTTTTGCATGGGTCTGCACATGTCCATTAAAGAAGTCCCAAAATATCATTATCAATTTCCTATGATCTCAGGTGACTCCAACCAAATCTTCTGACCGCTTGGTCCTAGGTGTTCAAGAGGTACTTGATGCATCTCCTGTAAAGAAGATCTAAACTAAAGCTCTTGGGTTGGCTGGGTTGATGTTGGGTGTGCGGTGCGATGCTGGCTGCAGAGTGCTTACAGAAACCTGCCTGGGGTAGGGCACCAGCGGCTGGTGCCTGGCCTGGTCGGTGTGTTTTGGGTCTAGCCCGTGATGTTGTTAGGAAATGAAAGAGTGAACTGCACTCCTGTGAAAAATCTCCATCCCTGTCTCTTATCCAGTGCTCGTTTCTGTTTGAGACCATCTGCAAAGGGTGGATGCTGGGTCTCAGTTCACATACTGCATAGCAGGATCCAGACGGAAGCTTTATTCAGTATTTGGAAGTAAATAATATTAGTGTTCATAGATGCATCTTATTCCTTCATCTCTGCGAGTTCAATACAGGCCTAAAGGTTACTTGCTATTGTTTTCATGTACCCTGTAATTCTGATTAACCACTTTCTAAAAACTATCTGGCTATTAGTCTGAATTATATACTGCTTGAGGGCATAGTATTTTTTTCAGCTCTAAAGTTAAACAAAACCCCAAATATTTTATAACGAATTCAGGGATAAGGAACACAGCTAAGGAGTTAAACTAAGCACGTGCAATCATTTTGAAAATAGCCAGGGGTGTAAATCCTCTGCTGGAGTGAAGGGAAAAAAGTGCTTTGTGAAGAATGAGTAGTTCATGTTATTTACAGTCAGTCATGTAGCTGTGTATCCCAGTGGGCTGGTTTTACTTGGTCGACATGGGATGTGCTGCTAGATGACTAAATCTCCGAGAGTTCAAAGAAGGTCCTTCAGGTGCAGCATTCCCATCAAGCTGCATTCAGTCATGACACTGTTGTTAGTGAGGCACCAAGGAGGAGAGGGAATTTTGCTGACACTTCTGCAGGTGATGGTGTGGTACCATACCTATTTTATTTAAAGCTGTCATGGATAATGCTAAACTAGGCTACAGTCTCTTCTGTTCCTTTAACATATGAAGATCTAAGTCAAACCTTCAAAAAAATAGTAGTCCCTTTTGGTCTGGTGTCAAAATATTTGAATGTAAAAAATGGGAAGGAGAAAAAAAAAAAGGTGATTTCAGTATTGCCAAAGTTCTCATTTCATCTACAGCTACTCTTGGAAAGAGAGGAGGCTCTGCAGGTTCCTGGGCAGGCACAGAGCCTTCTTCCAGCACTTTTCAAACCACCTTCTTGGTTTTCTTTGCTAGTTTCTTTTAGATCTTTTTGCTTTCTGGGGGGATAGGACTGTGGTAAGTAGACTGGTAACAATCTCTTAGAAGACAACTTTCTGTCCTTACTTTAAGTGTCTAAGAAAATAGGTTTTTGCTCTCCTGGCTTTGGCTGAAGATCCTAATCTCTCACATCAGATTGAAACAAATGCACTCGGTCCCCTTGGCAGCGCATTCTCAGGAGGGAGGTTTCCATTCTTGTTAGCCACCAGGAGAAGCAACTGCCTCATATATCCAAACTGTATTCATCCTAGACTTGAACTCTTTTTGTTCTTTCTCTAGAAGTATCTCTTTAAAGTACATCTCATCTTTCCTCTTTGAAGAAAAAGCTTTTGTACTTGACTCCTAGGAAAATTTTTGCTTGATTTATGGAGGACACTTTCTCCTTTTATAAGGAAGGAAACATATGGTATAAATTAAGTATTTTTATTTAAAGAAGCAGAGCTCCTAAAAGAAAGCTTTTCTGCTTGTTCCTGAAGGACAATTTACCAGAATTTTAACAAAAAAAGTAGTAATTGCTTCATTGAAAATGTATTTTTATATTCCTCTTGCTTCACAGATACTTATGGATGCAAGGGCAGGCTACACAGCTTGAGTAAAAGAAGGTGGAGTGAAAGGTCAGGTTCATGTTAAAAGATTTCTGAAATTAATTCGGAAGTCGGGATGAAAATGTTTATCAAACAGATTTAGTGCATGGACATGTGAAGATTTTATTGCATGGTATATAAAAGACATACATTGTGCAGAAAACACTGCTTGTTGAGAAAATCTGTAATTCCAGGATTAAGTTGTTGATCTGGGGGTTTTGGGGGAGCAACTGTTCCTTTTCCTCAGAGATCCACTTAAATCTTGGCTTGCAGCTCTGTTTCCAGAACCTGTCCCTTTACACAAGATTAGTTAGATCCACTTTAGGGTATTCTGTTTGCATGAAACTTCTTAAGTCAAGTCCATCCACCATCAACTGCTTCTCTGTGATATGTATAAGGGGATGGAGTGCACCCTCAGTAAGTTTGCAGATGACACCAAGTTGGGCAGGAGCGTTGATCTGCTGGGGGGTAGGAAGGCCCTACAGAGGGACCTGGCCAGGCTGGGTCGATGGGCCGGGGCCAACTGTATGAGGGTCAACAAGGCTCAGGGCCGGGTCCTGCACTTGGGTCACAACAACCCCATGCAGCACTACAGGCTTGGGGAAGAGTGGCTGGAGAAGTGCTTGATGAAAAAGGACCTGGGAGTGCTGGTTGACGGCCGCCTGAACATGAGCCAGCAGTGTGCTCAGGTGGCCAAGAGGGCCAATGGCATCCTGGCCTGTATCAAGAATAGTGTGGCCAGCAGGACCAGGGAGGTGATAGTGCCCCTGTACTGGGCATTGGTGAGGCTGCACCTCGAGTACTGTGTTCAGTGTTGGGCTCCTCACTACAAGAAGGGCATCGAGGTGCTGGAGCATGGCCAGAGCAGGGCAGCGAGGCTGGGGCAGGGGCTGGAGCACAAGGCTGGGGAGGAGCGGCTGGGGGAGCTGGGGGTGCTCAGCCTGGAGAAGAGGAGGCTGAGGGGAGCCCTCATCGCTCTCTGCAATGGCCTGAAAGGAGGCTGGAGCCGAGGTGGGGGTCGGTCTATTCTGCCAAGTAACAAGTGATGGGACGAGAGGAAATGGGCTGAAGTTGTGCCAGGGGAGATTTAGATTAGATATTAGGAAAAATTTCTTCACGGAGAGAGTGGTCAGGCATTGGCACAGGCTGCCCAGGGAAGTGGTGCAATCACAGTCCCTGGAAGTGTTCAAAAAACGTGTGGATGTGGTGCTTAAGGACATGGTTTAGAGGTGGGCCAGGCAGTGAGGTTAACGGTTGGACTCGATGATCTGCGAGGTCTTTTCCAACCTTAATGATTTTATGAATTACTGTCTCAGACCAGAGACTTTGGCAAAACACCACCTGTGGGTGTACCTGTCTTCCAGGCTTTTTGGTGCAAGTCAGACTTGGAGTCAGGAGGGATGGGACCTCCCAGCTTCAACGTTCGTGATGTGGGATTGACTGAAACATGTTCAGTGTTGACAGATTATTTTATAGCAAACAGGGAGCATCACAGCTTTCCTGGCTTGGAATGACACAAAATGCTGCTGATAATACGTGTCAAATGACAAAAATATCAAATTGCTAATCTTCTTCGGCATTCAAGTGTGTCTCCTAGTAGCATGTGCAATCACGAGTCTGCAAGAGAAGTGTTATTCAGAGGGAACGCAGGGTCTGTAATTCAGAGATCGTGACGCTAATTTCCCTTATCAATCTGGAAAAGGATGTTGCAGGGAAATGCTGTGTTGTGCAGAGGGATTTAGTTGCATTACTCTCCATCTCTGTCATTAGTGTTCATGGCAGTCATGCTGATCCATCCCCACACTTGGCCGTCCAAATTCACCCCTAATTTTCTGCCCACTGCACAAATCCTATTGTTAGAATGCAGAATCAAATGCAATGTTGATAATTATTTAACTCCCAATAATTGCTCCATTGGGCCACTGCAGAAGTGCTCTGCGTCGTGCTCCACCTTATGCTGCAGTGCAGTGCCATGCCGTAGGGCTTGAATGTGCCTGTAGGGAAGCCACGGCTTTGCTTTATCCCTTCATAAATGGCATATACACACGTGCGCACACAACTAGTATGATGTGCTTATTTATGTAGAGCGAAATAGATGTGATAATGAAGATACAATACTGGGAACGGGGAAGGGAATTAGCTGAAACTGCCAGCTGCTCCTCACATTGCTCCATGTCCTTCTCAGCCTTCCCCAGTTCACTGCAGTCCTAAGAAGCTGGATTTAAACTTGCTGGGATGAGGAGGAGGTGATGCTTTCTCCCGGAGTGCTATTTTTGTCTGGATGAGATAATTGTGTGCTCTTCTGAATGATAAGAAGGCTGCCCTCTGATTCCCTCTCCCTACACTGCTAGTATGTGGCCAAGTCTGCCTGACACTGGGAAGGAAAGGGTGTGGGGAATTTTATATGGAAAAATATTTTAAAAATGAGCTCTTTACACTAGTTCTACTGAAGCAATTAATGCATAAGTTCACAGAGAGGATTTATAGCAACCGGGCTATCTGTTTTATGCATGTAACATTGGTGGTAAAAGCAAGTATTGAAGATGGTGCTTTCTGGTGGGTCTTAAAGTACTTCCTAGATATTCAGTCTTTCAGCATCCCATGTCTTCCAGTTTCCATTGCACAAGAATATTAAATTCCTTTCAAAAATCCAACTTACTCCGCTTTTTCCATCCTAAATAACCTCTAGATTTTAAATTAT
Source organism: Nipponia nippon (assembly GCF_047370975.1). Classification (NCBI taxonomy): domain Eukaryota; kingdom Metazoa; phylum Chordata; class Aves; order Pelecaniformes; family Threskiornithidae; genus Nipponia; species Nipponia nippon. Next base: position 30,263,992 of record NW_028262302.1, read on the forward strand.
AGCCATGGCAGCATCCACTTCTTTAGAGTTGCATGTTATCAGTGCTGCTAGAATGCTTTTTAGGAGGGTGAGCAATGCATGTGTGTGAGCTGAACCTTTGTCCTGACAGTTATAGTATTTCTTTAATTTTTTTTTTTCTGAATAACACGGATGTGGCTGTTGGACTATTTAATATTAGTATGACTATAACACCTGAGTACCAGTTTAATCATTTTTACTCTGGGGTTCACATGGGGAGAATCTGATGTGAAGTTGATACTTTGACACCTTCTGGGTGCACTCAGAGTGCTGCTTGGGTGCCAGACTACTGGGCTCTGCACTCTCCATGATGGGAGAAGGGCTGGTGCAAGGAGCTGGCTGCAGGTGTGCATGGCACGTGTTTTGCTCCTGTTGAGCTCTGCAGTGGGGATATTTCCTGCTTGGGCTTGAGTGGCACCTTCATCCCACACGTTCATGGCACAGATTTTCTACACGCTTCTCTGCAGATGTTTATATTGGTCTCCTGGCCACAGCAATTAAGCTGTAATTCAGGGATTGAAAATATAGTTCAGCTGCTTCATTATTTTCTGTGCTGCCTCTTTGGCTTGTGTTTGCCTTGTACTGGCTGCAGTGAATCATGCGTTCTTATTGCAATGACATTTTTAATTTCCATCTCTGGTATCTACCAATATTCATTGATCTGTTATTTGATCTTCTTTTTTGGCCTTTCATTTATTAGAAGCCCAGTGACATGCTTAAATCCTCATTCACATGGTTGGATGAAAGATCAGAAACAATGAATGCAAATTAAAAAAAAAAAAAAAAAAGAGGAAAATTAATATAAAGCAGTGGCATAAGCATTGTCATATAAGGAAAGCAAATATGTTCATCTTTCATCACTTTTTTTGCATGACACAATAAAAGAAGACACTTTGAAATGAGATATTATGCAGATGGGGAAAGCATCTAAAAGCTTTCCAATATTAATATTGTAATCTTTCAACATGAGAGAAATACAAATTTAATTTGTGGGTTTCTGATTATTCCCTCTCTGAGGTCAAATTTGTGCATTACAACATTAAAGCCTCTGAAGAGGGCTGTGCTTGGTGTTTACTGGAAGAGGACCATCTCTCCGCAGTACGCAGCCCGGCGGTGGGAGAGGTTAGGCTGGCTGGGGTGGACGGCTCCGGGGAGCGCTGCAGCTCGCGTCTGCAGGGGATCGGCACACGACTTGTAGCCGCTGGGGTATCCAATGACGTGAGTGTCTTCATCAGACTCCAGTTCGCTTCCTAACTTACAGAAACACAAAGATTTGGGTTCAATCCACACTAAGTGTATGGGGTTTGGAGCTGCAAATGTGTTTGGAAAGTGAGAGTAAGTTTCCCTGTGGGAAGAGGAGAGGAGTACAAGCAGCTGCATTAGAGATGCCACACTTGCCTGCACGAGGTTTTTCTGTGGGAGTGTCAGAGACACTGCAGAAAACTGGATGTTAATGTGGAGCGGTTAATGCGAAGCCGTATTACCGTGCCTTCCTGGATGGCTGGGCCTTGGCGGGTCTGTTGTGATTGTGTCCCTGCAGCTCACCTGGAGTAGCATCACTCCTTGTCCTTCAGCAATGAGCAGACAGCCTTTGCTCCGTCGCTGGGATGTAGCCACAGCAGGAGTGTTGTGTGATCAGCAGCCCAGGTGAGCTAGAAGCAACTCCTGAAGCTACAGTCAGATGTACTAACGCCCAAACTTGGTACCTGCTATTTTCTGACCCATCTCTTTGTTTCCAGCACCGCTTTGAAACTCTTATGCTCAGAGAAAAAGGTGTTGTGCATAGTGTCTGGGGTCACTGAAACAATAGCAGCCAGGGATGCTCACTGATGCTATAGATGTCTTGTGCAGGTTGGCCACCACAGAACTGCAGCTTTACTGGGAGCACAGTGAGAAAGTGATGGAGGAGGAAAACGACTGACACCCAGTGCTGTCGAAGGAGGTGTAAAACCATCCTCTCGGTGCAGTGCCAGGTGGTGGCTGAGGACTCAAGCCCCGTCTGAGAATTTTTGCAATGGCTGGAGCAACAGAGCAGTAAAATGTGTAAACATCTTGAGGAAACTGTGTCTTTCCTTAAAAGAAATGTAAAAGGGGTAAATTTCCTCTCCCTATCATCGCTTTGGCCATTACTTGTGCCTGTGTTTTCCATTACCCTGGGAGAAGCTGCTTATCCTTCACTATCTTCCTGATGAATCCTTTGGCTGGACAGTTGGATCAATTCTGCCTAATTATCGCCTGAGGAGGTACAAGATTGCAGTGGAGGATGTATTTGGGAAGCTGAAGGGCAGATGATGGTATCTCACAAATAGATCAGAGGCTGCTTAGCAGTATTTGGCTGAAATTAGTTTCCTGCTATGCATGTGCACATCATCCACGAGGGCAAGAAAAAGTGCCCAGACAAGGGTGGGAGTGTTGCAGAATTTCAGAGGGCAATGAAAAATCAATGAGCTACCCCTTATTATCCAAAAAGAGGTTTGCCTCAGGTGTACAAGCAGAAATGCCTTTCGTAAAGATTTGTCTTTGTTGTTTTTTGGATTTTTTTTGTTTGTTTTTTAATTTCAGTGTGTGTGTATATTTCAGGAAGTTTTCTCTAACTTTTTAATCTTTTTTTGATGGAAAATAATTTTTCTGAAGATTGAAGACTGTGCATTTCACTGAACAGGACCTGGTTTATTCCTGCTTTTTCTACAGTTGTTACACATTCGGGTATAAAGGTTTCTGCTTCCTTTGAATGGGGAAGTGTTGTGTTCTTCGGTAATGTGTTGGTGCTGGTTTCAGTTGAGGTCTTGATCCTTGCTGTGGGAGAGCAGGGTGGGCTCTCTGCTGTGGGGTTCAGCTCTCATGGAGTTGTGAAAGGAGGTACATTTGCATGAAAGCCGCCAGAGTTGAACCAAACCGTTCTTAACAAAAGTGCAAACATAAATGGTGTAAATGTATTTTGAGAATCTCTGATGTCAAAGCTGTACTGTTTTGATGAAGGTTTGATTTTCTTATTATCTGGTTTCTTGAATTTGGGTATCAAATTCCTGGGAATCCTGATCTAATGATTTGACTGAGTAGATAAGAAAGTTTATGGTAGGTGACTGACAGTAGATTTTGAACTGGGCCAACTGTGTCACGGTCAACAAGGCTCAGTGCCGGGTCCTGCACTTGGGTCACAACAACCCCATGCAACGCTACAGGCGTGGGGAGGAGTGGCTGCAGAGGTGCCTGGCGGGAAAGGACCTGGGGGTGTTGGTCGACAGCCACCTGAACATGAGCCAGCAGTGTGCTCAGGTGGCCAAGAGGGCCAATGGCATCCTGGCTTGTATCAAGAATAGTGTGGCCAGCAGGACCATGGAGGTGATGGTGCCCCTGTGCTGGGCACTGGTGAGGCCGCCCCTCAAATGCTGTGCTCAGCGCTGGGCCCCTCACCCCAAGAAGGACATGGAGGGGCTGGAGCGTGGCCAGAGCAGGGCAACAAAGTTGGTGAAGGGTCTGGAGCACAAGTCTTATGAGGAGCGGCTGGGGGAGCTGGGGGGGCTCAGCCTGGAGAAGAGGAGGCTGAGGGGAGCCCTCATCGCTCTCTGCAACTGCCTGAAAGGAGGCTGGAGCCGGGGGGGGTCGGTCTCTTCTCCCCAGGAACAAGCGATGGGACGAGAGGGAACGGCCTCAAGCTGCGCCAGGGCAGGTTTAGGTTAGATACTAGGAAAAACTTCTTCACAGAGTGGTCAGGCATTGGCACAAGCTGCCCAGGGCAGTGGTGCAGTCACAGTTCCTGGAAGTGTTAAAAAACCGTGTGGATGTGGTGCTTAGGGACATTGTTTAGAGGTGGGCCAGGCAGTGAGGTTAACAGGTTTGGCTTGATGATCTCAGAGGTCCTTTCCAACCTTAACGATTCTATGAATTTAATTTGTTTTTGTTTTGCAGGCAACAGCAGAGCTGGTAAGACAGGGTTTTTTGGAGTCGCTAATTACTGCCTTTGCACCTTCCCTGAATGTCTCCTGCATGGGGTGCTAGTGGCGTCTCTGAGGCCATCCTTGGTAGTGGTGCTTGTCGTGGCAGCTCGGAAACTGTTGTAGGTAGTACTGGTAGAAATCACACTTGCACCTCTGCTGCTTATCCTAGCAGTGAAAAATGTTTTCCTGACCTAAGTAGTGAGGAGCTGAGAGTAAGTGTGTTGAGGAAGGTTAAACGAAGTGTAGCACAGTGCATGTGGATATTATTCACCACAGTGGTCCGTGGCAAGTGTGGAAAAGTAAGGGAGGACGTAGCTGTGTGTTGTGGAATAAGTGAGGTAGCTGTACCATAAAATATTAATGCAAATGTGGAGCACTTACAGTAATTTCAATACCTTTTTACACCCCCAGCAGACACACTATTCAGACTGGATTAAATAGCTTTGCAATGGCTGTTAAATGTTATCAGTTCCTTACTAGCTTGTGTGCATTTTTATTTTCTACAATGAAAATCTTTGTACAAGCAAGAGGGGAAAAAAAAGAAAAGCCTGATGTTGTTCACACTGATGAAAGATTGTACTTAATGCTTGTCAAATGCCAACAAAATACTTGTATGTTCAGAATTGAGCCAGAATGATAAAGTGCTTCGCGGGCTTCATGAGCTGCAAAATTCCTGGTTTTGTGGTACATTTTTGATCAGATTTTTCATGGTAACCTTTCTTGGTTTAATTCAGCTCAGAAAGGTCTGCTGGGGCTGTGGGGCTGGAGTGGCACTTCATGTGCACGGGGGTGATTGGGGTGGAGTGAGCAGCTGGGTTCTCCTTCTGGGAGACAAGGTCATCCCAGTCTGAACCCCAGGTGCCTCAACAGCACAGCACAGAGCATCTCTGGTAGCTGCAAGGAAGGGGAACTGCTGGTTGGCTTTCTTTATCTTTCCTTTTTTTATTATTATTTTTTAATTTTTATTTTGTTTTATTTGACTTCCGTAACTGCAGACCTGATTTTCAGCTCTGTGTGGAAACCCCTGAACTCACCAGCCCTATAGAAGAGTCTGAAACTGTATCCTTCTCCTAAACTCCATTTTAGTCCCTTGTTGCTACTTACATGCTTTGCCAGGCAGCTCTGCACAGTGGTCTGTTGTGGTTTACTGATCATAACAAAAACTTTTATCTTTAAAACCTGTTGGGAACTCAAACTGGAAATGCTGGGAAGCGATCCCAAGCTGTGGTCTGAGAGCTGGCTGCTGCCCCAGGCACCCCATCCTGTCCCTTCAGGCTGTGTTTGAGTTCAATCCCAAAGGAAAAGGATGTTTTGCCCCATGTGGTTGCCTTCGCCTTCCCTGGGTTTTTGCTGGATTAGGCTCATTTTCTAGAAGCGTTCCACTTTGGGGTGCTTGATGGAAAGTCATGTTAAGCGTGCTGACATAAGATGGTGGTGTCCAAAATGAGGTCATCGTTAGGCAGCGCACGCAGGCCTGTATGTCCATTTTTATAATGCAAACCATGTGCATACCTTCTGTTTCCTGGTAAGAAACACACAATCGAAAATGCAAACCTCAAATGATGTGGGTTGGTGTAGACATTTCCTGTAGGGTGCTAATCCAAATGCCGACTGGATGCTCCTGAGCAGTGAAATTTATTGTGAACGCTTAACGCTGACCCCTGGGAGATGGCACAGCGGCGGGGCTGCATAAACGCCTGCGCACTTAGCCTGGGGTTGTTTGTGTATGATGTCGCATTGCCCTGTTCAGCTATTTCTGATCCCGTTGGGAGTGGAGCACGGTGTCTGCGTGCTGCTCTGCAAGGAAGATAAAATGGTTGTGAAGGGGAGGCACCCCCTCAAAATTTCTGATGGGAAAGGTGATAAGTAATATAGTTTGGGAATAGAGGTGGTACAATCCTTACTTACCATAAGCCACTGAGTCTACATGTGCGATTTGCTGAACTCATAACATTTCCAGGATGGTACTGGTTGCAGGAATTTATCATCAGTCTCGTGCCTTCTGGCTTTACTAATTTTATAAGTGCTAGGGAGTTGAATTAAGGAACAAGAGTGGCAAGTCAGAAGCACCAGTAATGTGGCAATCAGTGCCTGTATTGCATTTTAATAATGAAACCCAGAATTTCCTGGGTGTTGGTAATATAGAACAATTAAGAGCAATTCTCACATCTGCTGCATTTGACTGCAGCTGTGTGATGAAGCACCCCTTTGCAAGACTGCTCCTCCAGACATGATGGGAAGACAGTGGGATTACTCTGGGTTTATCTGTTTTCCAGGACTTTGATTGCCAGCCATGTTTGGGCTGGGGCTTGCATTTACCATCACCTGCAAATACAAGAGCCAGAAGAATGTGAAACCCCAGTAGATGCTGCGAGTGGTCCACTAGAAGACAAGTGAGGTGGTAGGATTTGGCAGATGGGTGTGACTTCAGGAAGAAAATCTGGAGAGCGGTGTTTCAGCAGGCTCTTGGAGCACAGCCTCGTGATTTCCTTGTGCTGTTACACCAAGATGTGTTTCAGGTGCTAATTTGCAGCCTCATCAGCTGGGGACCACTGCAAGGTTTTTAGGCATACCTCCAATGCCAACATGCCCGGCAGCTTTGTTCCAGCTCACCTTTTGCAGGCCATCATCAGAGCTGAATTTCCTGCTTCTCTTGTTTAAATATAATTTTAAATGCAGCTGCTATTTTAAGACTTGGCAACCTGCTGATGGCCTGATCTGAAATGATGTTGGTTTGCCTAATAGCTTGGGATTTTTATGCAGTAGGTGTTGGGACTGCAGAGTCCCTAATAGCATATTTTAGAGTTCTGATGGATTTTTAAATAGCCTTCCAGCATTAAGGCAGGCTTTCCTGTAATCTGTATTTTCCAGTAAAATAGGAGCCTGGTTACCTACTGATTTACAGTTTTCAGGAAGCCTATTCATCCTCCTTTCCTCCTTATCGCTCTCCCCTGTTTTTTGCCTTCATCACCCATGGAGCTCCCCGCACAAGGGAGGCAGTGTGACCTGCGGCACCTAATTGATGCGCTACAGGCAGCATCCCTGTGGCAAGGCCGGGGAGGAGGAGCGGGAGAGGTGTATGGACATGACATATATAGAAACCTCAGTCCATGCAGTTCCTTATAGAAAATTGAAACTGCAAGCTGATGCATACCCTCTTTCCCTGTGGATAGCCTGCGCCGACAGTGGGCCCTGTCAAAGTGCACTTTATTTGGAAAACATCATCTTCATATAATCCTCTCCTTGAAATGAAGGAGAATCAGGCCAGGGAGCAGCTGTGGGTATGCAAATGTCCCCATGTATTATATGCTTTGCTACTTGCCGACAGGATTTTGGGGGGATTTTTTTTTCCTCCTCAGATATTTTTCAGTTTACACATACAAATATCTAGTAGGCCACTGGGATAGAACATACAGGAATTTGTAATGCATGCAGATTTTCGGAAGAAAATTTCCTATATTGTTCACGTTTACTTTCCTTTTGTAGAAGTATCTACATTGCCTACACTTAGTAAAACTACAGTTAAAGTAAGTTGTAACGTATCCTCCTGTGATGCCCTGATACTGTGAGCTGGGAATTTGGAACAACCCATAACTTCTAATGGGATGTAAGAGCAAGTGTAGTGTCTAAATTTAATGTGTCCTGTTTTATCTTGCTCCAGTGTGCTGGAGGCACTGCTCATAAATTAAACAGCCAGTGACTAGTGAAAAACCGGAACATTGCGTAACCAGGATTTGAAACCGCTGATGTCTCAAATGGCATTTTGTACCTTCTCATTAAATGGCACCAGGTGACACCAAGCTGAGAAAGACTGCAAGGAGGCAGCTTTGACCTTGGAAACAGGTTGGACAGATTTGAAAACTGATCTGTGAAATGTGTTTTGGTAAGAAGGTGGCAGGATCTATATCCTTAGCTTCTGCAAAGGAAAATAGCCAGCAGGAGGGCCTGTGGGTTGCAGTGAGTCTGAATGTGCTGTAACCATGCCGTGCGGTTTTGGAAAGCAGAAATACTGCACTTGGAGGGAGGTGAGGGGATATTGTTGTAAGGAATTGAAGTAGCCGTTCTCTTCTAGTGCTCTGTGGTCTGGCGAGTGCTGCATCATACCTTGGGGAAGACGAAAATCGATGGAAAAGGTCAGAGGAGTGATAGGTGACCAGGAAAGGTTTCTGATGCAGGAGTGAAATGATTCATGAGGATTGTTCGTGGTGAAGAGGAGAAGGCCAAGGAGGGGTGCAGTTAATAGGAGCCTTCAGATGGGCAAAAGAAAAGAAGGAGAATTTTTTCTGAAGATCCCCAAAGGGTAAGATAGACAGTAATTGCCTTAAATTGCAGTGAGAGATCTACGTTAGACAGCAAGAAAAGCTTGTTTGATGGGAAGATGGGCAGATACTGAAACAGGAGCTCCAGGGGACAGTGAGCATCTATTGCAGGGAGCTCTCTGGGGACAGGCTGGAGAAGCATCTCTCAGTGCTGGCAGTGGCAGAGCCGGTCCTGCCTCCGGGCACAGGAAAGGATGAACCAGAGCTTAGGAGGGCTTTTCTGGCCCTTTTTTTCCATGATTCTGTTCCCAGCATCAGTCCTGACAAGGGCCGTGACGTGGTTTCCTCACAAGGCTGTCATAGGCTGAGGTGGCATTTCTGCATGAAGGAAGAATGCAGAAGATCCATTGGAACATACGGAGATTAGGTAATTGTATAACTGAACTGGGAAAAACAAAACCACCCCACCCCAAATCTCCAAACCTCCCGAAACATAAGCATACATCATATTGGATTATATCAAGTATTGTGCTTTTTAAAAATACAGCTCAAGGGTTGCAGATAGACTGCTGGTGTTATTTTGTGTGTGTGTGAAATAATAATTAGTCTCTTTTCAAAGCAGAAAATGCAAACCAGCTCAGAGACCATTATTTACTTCATCTTTGCATAAATTCGTCAATGCTGAGAGGAACCTGTACATACTATTTAAGCTTTGAACTTGAATTCGCATGTACTTACACTGCTCATTTGCTGATTATATTCCTGCCGGATCCAGGAGATCTACTGAAATAAATTAAAACAGAGTTGGGCTCGCTGTATTTATGAAACGGCACAGCCCAACACCAGCACAGTCTGCAAGACTGTGAATGGCATGGGCTGATTTTAAATTAAACAGATGAACATGGAATGTGTTAAAATATCCCAACAGAGGGCTTATTTGGCAGCTGTTTGATTGTTTTCCTCTGGCATTATCTGCAAGGCAATTACACATGAATAAAAACTTCTTGAGATGCTTTCAAGGAAATATTGACCACTAACATTTTAATTAAGGCACATTGAAGTAAAACATTTGAATCAACACTATGGACAATAGCAAAGCAAGTTGGGTTTCAAAAAAGGAGGCTTGTTTACCATCCTTCTAATAACACATCCAGTCTGTACCCTTGACTGAAGTGTCAGTTTAAACTAGCTATATGTATTCATTTTCCCCCACTTTGTCTTAAAAATAATAATAAAAAATTGAAGGACAGGCAATTTTAAAATAAGCTTAGCCCATCATGTACACCCATAAACAAAACATATCTGTGCATTGAACTGTAGTGCTCATGGAGCGGTATGGGGTGGTCCTCTTGAGTGTACCCATCTCTTTACTGGTGACAAGGTAATTCTGCAGGGCTGGAGGATCACTGTTGGTACTTTTACATCACAGCATTTCTCCATCATTGCTGCTAAGAGAAGAAGAGGTAAATGTGTTCTGCGAGCTGCCAGAGGGGGAAGAATAGACTGAGCAGTTGTCTTTAGAGCTCGTCCTGGGTGCTACTTTATGCAGGGTTGTGCCCTTGCTTCAGTTTAGCTACAGCCCAGTAAAGATGACACGGTGGTGTTCGGGTCTGGGAACTGTGTTGAAGAGTTAATGGGAAAATTAGTCCTTTCCCGTGCAAGGAGAGGGATGGTTTGACTGATCAGGATTAGCCCTGTTACCCACCATCCTCCTGAAAACCAAATGCTGGCTGCACTCCTGTGGCACTGACCTTGCACCTGGGGAAGTTCATGGCCGCTAAATTTTACATGTGTTCCCTACACAGTAGTTTACCCCAAAAAAGAAATATACAGTTTCCAGGAAGTCTTCAGGAATTTTTCTGCCCAAATGTTTTTTTTCCTATGGTGTGTTCAGATACTGTGATGAGGGGAAAGTTAAATAGCCTGCGTGCCTTCGGTCCTCCGTCTGACTTGAGCTGAGCGTTGTGCTCCGCACGTGCCATTCGCATTGTACACTGGTGCTTATCTGCAGATTCTTGTCCACTGTAGTCAGCCATGTCTGGAGGACCCGGGTTCTAGCAAATCCTTGTCCTCCCCTCCTGCAGGCACCTCCTCCCTTTCAGAAGGGAGACTCCCTCATTTCAGCATTTTATTTAACTTAAGCTGTGTGCACAGACTCAGCATAGGAACAGGGACACAGATCTTCCCCTTCCAAAAGAGCTGGCTTAATGCTGAGCTACAGACTCATGCCCTTACTTGCCATCTCTCTGTGGATCAATTGATATTCTATTATTTTCTGGCAGATGCGATCATTTTGGGAGAGTGCTGCTTCCCAGAACCACCTTTGGGCAGGCTTCTGGGAAGGGGAGGTGTAGATCTGAAACAGGGGAGTTGTGGGTCGCTATCCCACTTTTTGAGTAATTACTTTAAGCAATGGGCATTAAATAACTGGTTTATTGCTTTTGGTACTGTCTCCTGCTGGGGTTTCCAGGAGATGGGCACTGGCAGCACTGGTATTAGGAGATCCAGCCTGGAAGGGCTCCCCAAACTACACCTGCCCCTGCCGAGCCCCTGTTGAGTTTCCTCATGGGCTTTAGGCATTCAGTACAGAGGCCAGATTTCTGAGTCTGGGTTTTGGACTCCACAAGCCAGGGGCATATAAGTGAAGCAAGTCTTGGATCGAGCATTTAGGCCTTCTTAATTAAATGAAACAAGATGCTCTTCTAAGGCACGGTGGCATTTAACTTCTCAGGTCATAGAAGAACTTTTGGAATTTACCCACGACAAACATGGATATTTATAAAAGTAATCTTAAAGAGAGTTTGGGGACCGCTGGTCACACGCACTATGTTTCTCTTTCATTAATAGGTTTGTGATGGTAAACAGTTTTTGTGGGAGTGCTACCACACCTGATATGTGTGTATGTGGTGGGATAACGTGTGTCCACATGCAAATGTCCTTGCCTGAACCAGTTATTTAAATTCTTTTTTTTTTTTTTTTTTTTTTTTAGCACTAGTTAGAGAGGAATGGGCACTTTGAGAGTGTGGGTAATTTCGTCCTGATGCAGGCAGGTATCATGTTTAGATGGGTCTCGCTCACCTGCCTTTTCCTGCTCTTGCTGCCCTAACCTGTACTTCCCTGCAAGCAATGTAGCTTTTTCCTGCTTTTTTAATAAGTCTGCAGTAACTCTTAAACTAAACAATTAGCCACCTGGGTGTAAGAGGAGGAGTAATTCATGGTGCTTATACTTTTGTGAAGTATTTAGAAGCAAAACAGCTGTTTATAGGCAATCTGCACAACCGCTGCTACTTTGCATGGCTCGTGCACTCCAACAGTTTGAGTCAAGCAAGCATCACTTCAGTTTCACACTGCTGTGATGTTGGAGAGATGACAGTGCAGGATTGTTTCTGGGGAAGTTACTGGGCATTAAAGAAAGGTGCAATTTATTAACAGCCTGTGGAGACCACCTTCATGTTGTGTGACTTAGTCTGTTAAGAAAAGAGAGTTGCTGCTTCTCCGAAGGCATGTGGCCCTGGCGCACCACAGACTCGCACCAGCCTTCCTGGGCAGGAGCTCTGCTGGATGGACAAGCCCCAGGGACATATGCTTAATTGAAGGCTTTGTTTTCTAATTCTGGAAGTTTGGGGTTAGTTTTTTTGGCAAGCAGCTCGCCAGAACGGAAAAGACTAGGAGAGGGAGAAGGAGAATCTTGCCGCCTTGGTCTCTGAGTGAAATTTATGCTGAAAAGGTGAATATGCTTTGGGAAACATTGAGTAGAAGGAGACAGATAACTGCCCTAACATGTAAAGATCCCAAGGAAATCAATTACTAGGAAAAGGATGTGGTTTTTTGTTCCTTTTTTGAAAGGAAGAAAAAAAAAAAAACACAGCTCTGGGCCTGTGAGAATACTGCCCCTTTAAATAAGGAAATCACAAACTGCATCCTAAAGATGCTTCAGTGGGTACCATCTGAAATTAAGCCTCCATTCCCCCCATCCCTCTCTCCCGCAGTGTATGCTGTTATTCACAGTATCTTCTTTCTTTCTTGAGGAAACCCTCTAGCGTGTCAGTCACCGTGGGATGGCAAATGGTGAGCTTTAATAACCTACTTGAGGCTGTCCTCGGTGTGGAGATCAGCAAGGGGCTTGGAGTCCAATCAAAAGCGTTCAGCCACGCCTAATTCTCATCTCCTTGTGATATGGGTGGTTTGGTGGTGACCTGATTTTTATGAGTACGGTCATTATTTTCTGGGCTAGGTCAGCATTGGATTTCGCTTTTTAAATGAGCCGTTATGCATTAGGTACAGGCAGTGTAGGTGGTAACTGAAGCTGAAAGTGATGATGTGTTTAATCAGTTAACTAGGATCTTCTGGAACCAAGCTCTGACCTTCTTTATTGCTTTTTTATGGGTTTTGTGGATGGGGAACACAGGCAAAACACATATGCCATATTAAACAACTTTACTTCTTCGGAAGACTGGTCTAGAATACTAAGGATACTAGACTGTCAGTATTTTAAAGGAAACACTGGCTTTGTTTGCATGACCACTTGATCTGTGACTTTGCTAAAAAAAAAAAAAGTCAACAAAACCCAAACATTCCCCAAAACCAACCAAGCAAAAAGAAACATAGTATTTTATCAACATTTCTAATTTTGTTAAATGGCATGTATGAAAAATATTAGCCACATGCTTGGACTATGATTTTATTTATTTCTATAACTTAATTATGGAGGAACTCAGTGAAAGCAAAGTCACCTTGAGGAAAGTCAATACTGGTCAAAAATACTGTTTTCACAGGGTTGCTTTTTTAATCCCTATAACTCAATGAAATCAGTATCTTGAAAGGAAACTTTGGAACAATTCAACTGGCTGTGCATTTGAAAATAACCTCTTATTTAAATGCACAAAGGGGCATATGGCTCTCAGTGCTGCTTCTTCAGCCTTTCTGCAAACTACTCTGTCCTCTCCCTCACCTCCCATTCTTGAAGTTTTCTACGCTTGCTCATGCTACTGCTTTCTCTCTCTCCTTTTACTGAGAAAATGCTGAACAAAAAATGAAATTCCATTAAAACAATGCAATAAATTCATGAAGGTTCCAGTGCAGCCCATTAGTGTTTGCTGGCTGTTTTTAAGAGTATTCATTATTCTCAAAGGATTTATTAAGCATTATTTAAGGATTTTTTTAAAATAAATTTTGAAAAATATTAACCTATTGCATGATTAATTCCACAATAAGGGGACCCATTACTGAAAAGTGTATGTGGATCCAAGTGTATTTTTCTTTATCAAGGACCTCTTGGAGCTGTATCTTAGAAAAACTTGGACATGGTACTGAGCAACATGTTTCTAGTTTACCTAGCTTTGAGCAGAGGGGGTGGATAGGGTGATCACCAGAAATCTCTTCCACCTCAACTATTTGGTGATTCTGTGAAGTCTTGTAGTTACTGAACTACTGCAAAATCTATATTGAACTTTCATATTATAAACTAAACTGTAGACTGGAAAAAAAAGAACTGTGTCTGGAGATTTAAAATTATACGACGCGATGTGAAGATTTTCTTATTGCTGTCGTTGTGTATATACTGGACTGAAAAGCCTTCCCATATCTTTATCTTTGCTGGTTACTCAGATATCTTCAATTTCCTTGAATGGGAGGAAAGTGAAATGGCTGAGATACAGGGCAGATTAGAGGAACCATGAAATCCAGACTCAGCTCACAACCTGTGAGTTCTCAAAAAAAAATTGCTATTTACAGTAGACCAAAGAGGTTTATATGTAACCTCTTTTGCTAATGCTTTGCATACAGTAGCATCAGCTGATCCTATGTTAAGTAGCTGATGGACTAGATTCCCTGATTTTTTTGCACAGCATCAAAGAGAATCAGTCTTGCAACCTGAAAGGCTTGTGCACGTGTGTCGTGCTGTTCAGCGTGAGAGACCACCTCTTGGAGTCAGCCGTGGAAGTCACTTGACGTCATGGCTTTCCATCTTCCCAGAGGTGTAATCGTGCAGCGTGTCCATCGTCTGTGTCGGCTCTTAGTCCGTGTAAGTGGAAAGGGTGGAAAAAATAACTTTAAAATATACATGTCCCTCCTATTTTGAGCAGACAGATATTGAGCATTCTGATGAAAATTTTTGTTGACTTTGATTCGGAAGTAAATGAATGGAAGTTGACAAACTCTACATATAGACCTCTTCCATTTACCATGTCTTTCTGGGAGGCATGTTTTCAAGCCTGCCTGTAAAGCAGGGGCTCCTTCCTGGCATGCACACTGCCAGGGATTGTGTAAGCCTGGCCAAAGTCATGTGAAAAAAAGCCCTAATAAATATGCAGTTTGCTATTTTTTTTTTTTACCCAAATGAGGTGAAAAAGAGCAGGAAGCTCCATTCTAGGTCTGCGTGGCCCAGCAGAGCTGGGAGTTGCTGCTGTCGCTGTATAACTAAACATCCCTGCTAGGATGGTTGCACAGAGGACAGTAAACTTGGGCAGCATGTGTTTTTCAAGGTAACCAGGCTAATTCTGCAGGTCTCAATGCTAACAGGAGCTCATACCATATGATAATTGTTGGTTTGTGTGTTCAGAGGCAGGAGTTGAATTCTGTACCTCTTGCTTACCAGCTGGACCCTTTGGTTGTGTTAATTAATCTGGCACAGCCTGGCTCTCTGGGGTCACAGAGCTGCTGGCCTGTGTACAGTTCAACCCTGCTGCTTGAGCCAGTGCTGCAAACTGGGGAGCCTGCAGCAATTTTGGGAGAGGCTCCTGAAATTGATAGGAGGAGTGTGAGTCAAAAGCTTGGAAGCTATAGGACTTAGCAGGCTTCTTCTTGGCTTCCTTTGCAGAAGTTTCGTACAGGACCTATACAGTGCAAAGACACTCTCAGAGGTCTTTGGAGGCTCCGAGCTGCTATCCTGGGTGTTGGAGGGGTTGCTGTAGCAGTTTCGTTAACATTTCCCCCATTTGCAGAGGTACAGCTGTAACTGTCCCAGTGATTTGGGGAGCTCTTAGGGTAAGGGTTCCTAAACTGAAATGAGGACAAAGTGGGCAACTTCTCATGTCTTGGGACAGTTGTCAGGAATAAGGGGAGTCTTTCCCTGTAGTGAATGCTAATTAAGAGACTGCCAGAGCACTTGTGGGGATATAGGTCATTCATATAAACTGATATCCAATGGGTGTTAGTAATAATAATATCTATAAAGACAGCATGAATAAAAATTTTGCTTTTCTTCAACTTCAGTGCAGTCATTTGTCAACTTCAGTGTCATCCACTTCAGTTTCAAAACTCTTGAAAGGAAAAGCTCAGTTTCATTTTTCTGAATTATCTTTGGCTAATTAGCATTGATTTGGCATCTATGTGTTAACACATCAGTGTAGATAGTGCTGCTAATGCCCGAGTTTGGACTTGCTGCGGGTTTTTTCCTCTCTCTTTGACCTGAGGAGCTATAAATGCACTTTCAAAGATTTATCATTCTTGGAGTTTATCAGTCATGGAGTAACAGCAAGACTGCTGACATGGCATTACTTCGGGATACCTATGTGCATATTTTCTGAAAAAGAGGAGATTCTTTCCATCCTGCACGACTGTTGTGGTATTCCAGTGCTTTCCAGGACTGCGCTAAGTGATGTGACTTGCTTCTGTCAAATGCAGTTTGTCTGTTGATTACTTACACCAAATAACTTGTCTATAATCCAGGGCTTGCTCTACCATGCTTTCATTTGCAATTGCTCCACTTACAAGAAGTCTCTGATTTGACTTGACCATTGATCTTAGCAATAAATATGCTGCACTTTTTGAATCTGTGGTTTGCTCTTCTGAAATATCACCAAAACACAGTGATGCTCATTTTCCAGGATTATAAAAGGTTTCTTTTGTGTCTGCTTGTTTCTTACAAAGTGATGGATATCCGGAAGACACAGAAGGCACAAACCAGCCGTAAGAACAGACATTGAAAACCATTAGAAAATTTTATTAAAATTACAGCAATTTCAATAAAAGCAAGCCAAGAATAAAGCAAATGCAAGGTCGAGCCTCTGGCTCCACAAAAGGGCTCTCAAACTCTCATATTACCATTTTTCATCAGTCTGATTGCATCCCAGTGTGTTCCTGACACTTGTTATTTTCTGGAGAGAGGAAGAAAAGAAGAGTTTGTCATGGGGTATTTATTTGTATGTGTTTGTAAGTGTAGGACTGGTGTCTGTTGCTTATGGAAATTCAAACAAGCCTCACCAAAAAAAGTTACAAGGTGGTTCAATGGTAGGACCAAGTTTTTTGTTTCTGGAAGCTCCCTGGGCAGCCTGCAGAAGCAGCTCTGAGCACAGTGGGACAGAGCGAGGCTGTGTCAGGAGCAATGCTTCCGTGCGTCCTCCCTCAGGAGCATGAGCTGAGTTGGGGATTTAGCAGAGACCCACGTGCTGTTGTGGGTTTGCCGCCTGTCGAGCTCCCCCTCAGAGAGAAAGCAACACGCTACAATCCCTTCCTAGTCAAAAAAAGTCTTCTTGAAGTGTCATCAAAAGATGATGACAGATGCAGTGAAGTCAGCAGGCATGCATTAGTGGTTCTGTCCTTAGCTTGTAGTATCAGGAGGATCCAACTGATACAGGGAGTTGTGTTTAAAAAAAAACAAAACAAAAAACCCCACCTTTATGTGGCTGTAAATAAAGACTCCTGTTTGATTTTGCAGCTGAAGCAAGAGTGTTTATTGTGGGTGAGAATGTCAGGGTCAAACCCCTGAAGGTTTTGGGGGACGAGGGGATCCTTTATTTCATTGGAGATGGAAATGTGAGCTTGACAGCCAGGCGCTGCACCAACCGAATTCCCCGGGAGCCCTGGGCATTCATCTGATAGCAAAATTTGAAGCAGGGCGGTAAAAGTAATGTTAACTGCTTTGCTGATTTAAAACCAACAGGTGACATCATTAGGATTCATTTGGCCTAAATCAATTTGTGCCCCAGCATCTGCCACCCCCTGCATGGCTCCTGCGACCGGCCATGGAGGTGCAGACTGTGCTGGTTTATAGTCGCCTTGTCAGACTCCTGCTCATCTGCATGTGCATCAGCACCGATGGGAACTGGCCCTACCTGATCCCAGCTGTGTTAGTCTGTGTTTGCTGTTGGGCAAAATAAAGTCTGTTTAGAATAAATTACTGGAGGCTGAAAATACACCAGCGTAGCTTAAGTTGGTGAGCGCTTTCTCAGGTTGTTGCCTGTGCCTTGCTATTGCTTGCACTTGCCTCTTTGTTTTGGGGCTATTTCATGGAGTCTGGGGCCTCCAGAAGTTTAGATTGCACGGTCACCACTCACCAGCCAGTGCTGGTGCTGCTGCTTTGGCAGCAGGGCAGGTGGGAAGACCTGTGCTTTGTTTGGAGTAGGAGCCCGAAGCACCGGCTTACCCGGCAGGCAGGGGAGCCCCGGTGGGAGCACCCATCCCAATGTGCTGGGAATGAGCATGCAAAATCACCTTCGGAGAGATTTGCAAAGGCACAAATGTGTGTCTGGTAACCCATTCCCATTCGGATGTAGAGATGTGTCTCCCCTAGACAAATACAGGGGAGATGTGTCTCCCCTGACTCAAATACACAGTTCTTGCATACTCTCGTTTCTTGTTCTTTAGGAAAAGATAAAGAGTCGCTGCTCGCTCTGTCTTGCGTTTCCGATGTGCTGTCATTTGCAATGTGACTCGGAGACTGAGCACCACAGAGAGACCCTGACCTGGGCTGTTGCCCGGTGCCATCCATCCTGGGAGGGCTACCCCGAGGCTGGCTGATGAGAGCAGGGCTTTGGCTGTGGCTGCAATCCGCTCACTGCTGCTATTGAGTTATGCTTTTCTGTCTGCTGTTCTGTTAAAGGTTTTACTGGATTAAGGATGCTCTGAAAGGGGCAGTTTTGAAAAGATTCACAAGTAGGATTATTTTTCCATTAGGTTAAAATATGTACATGCATATGATTATGTCAATTATGGGTGAATATTGTCATGAGAATAATAGGCTTCAGTTATGGTACTACAGCTATGATACGAGGGGATGTATTAACACAGAACACTGACAGGCACAGTTTGCATTAAAAAAAAAAAAAAAGAGATAATAGAAGTAGGCAGACAGAAAAGAATGAATCATGGGAATAGTGCTGGTCAGCAGGAGCGAGAGCGGCCACAGCACACCTGCCTACCTATTTCTGAGTGTCCAAAGACATAGACCTTTTACAGTAAACACTAAAATAGCTGATTAATACATACTAACAACTTTGCTTGTGAAAATTAAGAAGTGAAGATTAAATATGCATGCATGGATAAATGGAAATACAAAATTTCTATTAGGATCAGCCAAGGAAGATTTGTATTTTCATGTTGAGCTCAGTTCAATGATGTTTAATTAGCCCTGAATAGCTGCTGAGGAAGTACCTTGCAGAATTTGTTCAATATACTACTCCAGACATCAGTACTTTTAACTAAAGAAAAAAGCTTACAATTAATTAGAGTATTAATTCCATACTATTACTTGGCTGCATATGCAGATTTTCTTTTCCTCCTTGAAAAAAATCTCGTAAGAGTGCTATAAGGTTATTTGAATGCCTTTTATGCTATTCCTTTTCTAAATTAAAACTGTGTCTAATACATGATAATAGCTGTAGTTAGATCAGTCTGAGATGAGTACATGTCAGATGAGCTTCAAAATAATTGATGCTGTAAATATTCCTCTAGTGGAAAGAGAGACCATATTAATGGCTTGAAAATTCAGTCTGTTTGTAGGAATCTGATTTGAGCTGTAATAGAAATAGGCCTAGATTATATAAAGCACTGAGTTTATGGCTTATAATGTCTTTCAAATCTGTTATTGCTAACTGGAGTACTCCCTTTCTGCCAGCTGTACGTATCTGAAAACTTCCTGGCATATGGTTTGTTTTGTAGGCAGCTTCTCAGGAAGGTGAGGTTTTGCTGCTGTTCTGAAGAGATGTAATGTGGGTTGTCTTGTTATAACCAGAAATGCACTCCTTCGCTTGATACCCCTTATCTGAGGAGCAAAAGGGGCAGGGGAAGGCTCAGCCATGGGAGTCAGCACGTGGAGGGCTACCAGGAGCACAGCAGAAGGCATCTAACCAAATAGCTCAAGGTCTTCCACCTGCATAACTATACATTATTTTGTATTATTGGAGTCACAGAATTAATAAAACTTAGTTTCCTATAGATTTGTGTCCTTTCTCCTTGCACCTCCAGCTCCCTTCCCGCTCCCTAAGACATGTTCTTCCCCGTAGTCTCCCTGATAGCTCTGTGATGACAGGCTGTGCAGAGGGCACCCATGGGTACACCAATTTTATATAATGTGCTGGAGGTTAATTATCTTTGGGATCTCAATCCCCATTTGAAATTTTGCTAAAAGAAGCTAAAAAGCTCAGAAGGTTTTGGGGAAGGGAGGTTTGGCAGATGGGCAGTCAAATGCAATTATCTAAGGAAACAAGTCGTAGCTGCTTTTTGGGATTCAGCTGCATTTACATGCTATAATAATGTTTTGGTATTAATTTTTGCTGATAATGAAAAATTGATGGGCATCATCAGTGTGGAGAGAAGCAAGGTGTGGACTAGATGACTTCCTAAAGGTCCCTTCGAAGGTGGATGGGATTTTAGCCTATGGTCCCAAAATGGACTAGCTGGGGAATTTCTTTCAAGTCAGCAGGAAGACTTCACTTGTCTGGGATCAGGCGTGGACACTAAATATTCTGGGCAGGTTCATTTTCCTCTTCCTCTTTGCTATAGTTTTGTTTGATTTGTCATCTTCATTTGCCTCCAAGGAGATTCTTACGTGCCCTCCTTTTTTCATCATCCACTCACCATTATTTATTTCCTCTAGTCCTGGCTTTCTTTTTATTTCTCTTCCCCTAAAATGCATATTTGTATTCTGTTCAAGTAAAACTGGGAAAAAATACGGTCGTCTTTAAGAATAGAGATTGCGAGAAAGTATGCAGAGCACTGCTGAGATTTCTGTACTGACATATTTAATGGTAAAGAGTTTAAGGCTGGAAAATAAATGTGAATCTTGGAAGAGCCGAACATATACGGGGTGAGGGGAAGGAAACCTGGCACTTTCTGTTATATAGGCATGGGCTGTCACATATATATTTTTTTGCTGAAGTAAAATGGGTTTGTGCTCATTTTAGAACATCTAAAGTCCAGAAGAAGGCAGTAAGAAAGCAATGGAGTGTTAGCAGGAGCCCCTGCTCTCCAGGGCACCACTGTTTGCACTCGATATGTTCAGAATGTAATTTTTAACAGGGATTTAAACTTTGTGAGTAGCCTCTGAAAAAATTTTACTGAAGCCATTAACTGGAGATGGATGTGGTCTAGAATTAGACCTTCTTAACCCAGTTTGATGTTCATTACTTCAACAAAATTAAGTTTCTTTTCTTTAAAAAATGAAGGAGCAAGCATTAATTAGGTTTGGGATTATGCAACCAATAATTACTGACTTATGTTAAAAAGTCTTATTTGTAACACTTATTCCTAGCAATGTGTCTTGCACGTCAGGTGGCCTTTAGTATTAGTGCCTGTTTCTCCTGGCTTGATTAGTGAATTCTTTCTTCTTTTATAATGTAATCTTCCATTCTGTTTCTTTACGGGTACAGAGAAAATTAAAAAACAAGGTTACCTGTTTAAAAAACAAGAATAATAACAAGGCAGTTGTTTCAGAATTCCTCCTCAAGAATTTGTATATATTGGGATAAGAATTTGTGTTTCTTGAAGACTGTCCAACTCCTGTATGCTTATGTCTGAATCTGAGCTCATAAAAGTGAAAATCCTGTAGCAGAGTCATACATATGAGTGCTTTTGTAACTGCTGTCCTGTTATCTAGCTGTCCTTTCAATCCCTGCACTGTAAGAGTGGCTTTAACTCTTGTTTCCTACATGCTTTTTGTATGGGTAGTCATGGTTCATCAGCATTTTTCACAGCCGTGTCTGGCAGGGTGGGGAACCAAAGTGTGCTGACACTCTGGTATAGTCTAATGCAAGTGGAATGAAAAGATAGTTTAAATAACTCGATTTCTTGATTCAAGTATACTTGATTTAATGATAATGATCTGGAATTCTTTAATCAACTCTCTCTTTAGTTACATTTTTTCATAAAATTTAATACTAGAATTGACCATGACATCAGTCTAGCTTGACCTCCTTTATCTAAGAGCCCTATCTGTTGGGGGTTTTTTTGTTTGGTTTTGTTTTTTTTAGCTGTTCTTATATTGAATGTAATAATTTGTATTTCACTAAAAAGCATCTGGTCTTGGTTTGAACAGGTGAGGAATCCTCTATACGCCCAGGTAGTATGTTCCTCTGTTCAGCTGCTTTATCTTCAAAAAAATAAGTCTGATTCTTTCCCATGCTGAATGAATTGGGCTTCCTTCAGTTTCCAGCTATTGTTGCTTGTTGTATATATTACTGGTAGCCAAGAGAGCTCTTTTGTACCTGCTGTTTTCCCACCATGAGGTGCTTACATCCTATAATAAAGTTACTGTTCAGTCGTCTTTTCTGAGAAATTAAATGCGTCTCACTCTTTACATCTTTGACTGTAAGCCAAAGTCATAAGTACTTTCTCCAGTGCATAAGGACTTTTCTGTTGCTCTTTTCTTTGCCCTTTAATTTCTTAATGTTGCTTAACAATGGCTGACGCCAGATTAGGATCCTGTACTCAGGTCACCAATTCTATATATGAAAGAAAATTATATTCTTAATCTTACTGCACGCAGTGATCCCAGCAGTCCCATCTATTTCAGGATTGTGCTGAGAGGCCTTTGCCGGTGTCTCTCTCAGACCGTGCCAGGGTACAGTCTTGCACTGTTAACCTCTATTATGAGTTCCTAGATGTATATTGTTCTGTGTGAGCGTCCGACTCTTCATTATTTGGAAAATCCACTGATCTTTATTCGTGTATGCATATGCACATGCATATAGAGATTCAGTATTGTAGTAGGTATTGTTTTCTGCTGTTAGTGCTGTAAAAGCAAAACCCTCAGCGCCAGTGTCTCTGCTGTCCAGGGACTCCTATACTAATTGAGTTTCATAAATAATGAGCATTGGCTCAGTTTGGTGTCCTTGGATAAACAAAACCATTGCTGGTCTCTTGCAGGGCTGTATGCCCTGTGCCAGCCTCCTGATGTCATTAGAGCATGCCTGTATGAACAGTTAATGCAAGTTTCAATCAGGTATATTTATAACCTCATTAAAAGAGTAGAGCAAACATTTTCCCTGCAAAACCACATCACCGAGCGTTCGTTACGTTTCGCCTCTCGGATTCTCTGTTGATAGACTCCAACCCTTGGTAAAGCATGGCAGGCAGAAATGGTCTCGAGCTGCGTGGGGTATTGTTGACTACTAAGGTCATTCTGTTTGTCCTTTTGTGTTTGAGCGTGTTAACGGCCTTCTAGCATGTGTTTGATCTTCCCAAAATGGTATTGGAAATCAATATAAGCTCATCAGAG
The DNA here is from genome assembly GCF_047370975.1 of Nipponia nippon. Classification (NCBI taxonomy): domain Eukaryota; kingdom Metazoa; phylum Chordata; class Aves; order Pelecaniformes; family Threskiornithidae; genus Nipponia; species Nipponia nippon. Next base: position 30,286,641 of record NW_028262302.1, read on the forward strand.
GTCTCCCCCAGGGTCACACTCTTAGTCTTGTGGGGCAAGGAAGAAACGCTTGCTTCCTTATAGGATCTGGCCTTGTAAATGATGCTTGCTTTCTACTGTTGTATCTGTACTGCACATGCAATACGGCACTGCAGATGCATAATAAATCTCTTTTAAAGGGCTGTAGAGGGAAAAATATCTTATGTGGAGCTCCAGGTAACTTAGCTCCCCTGTTTCCAGCTCGTTTGGAGCTCTTGTGTCTCCATGCTGCACATACTAATGGATGGCATGCAAGACAGCTCATTATCCTTTCCATAGGTATGCAAGAAATAGATATTTGTTGAATTTTTGTGCATTTTCTGAATCATGTGTAACTGCTTTATATTATACAGTACCACAAAGCACTTCAAACCTGCATAATTATTGATAGCTTGTGCTAGGTCAAGGCGGCTAGAGTAAGGAAAATAGCATGAAAAACATTGTACTTTTATATTTAAGAATAACTTACGAGTTAGACAGGCTAAATATATGCGTCACTGCTGTCTCCTCTCTGGGTGTCTTGATGAAGCAGTTTCAATCAGTTTACCAGATGTGTGTTTTATTATTATCCTGGCTTCCAAGCATTGCTTGCTTTGAACATCTGAAGACAAAGGCAGCTAATTAACAAATGAAATCAGCAAGCTGTGTAGTCCCAGCAGCTGAAAAAAGATGATATAGCAAATATAGTCTGTGATCCTGCTCTTGTGTTTGTATGTGTGAAACTCCCCTGGAGCTCAGGTCAGGGTTGCAGGAGATGGTCTGCGTTTCCTACTCCCAGGCAGTGCGATGCCTCCAGTGCTTTGCAATTCAGTATAGAGAGGATATTAATAGCATCTGCCACACTTCTGTGCACCTTCCACACCAACATCTCCGACTGTCATGATGCAAGTCACAGTACATGTAGATTAGACCCATTTTGAAGAGCTTATACTGGGTTTTCCATTTGTTTGAGTGCTTAGGGCAGTGTGAAGGGAATTCTTCCAATACAGTGTTTAGCATGCCTGCACCATCTGGGTTTTGGAAACTGTTTGGTTCAATTCAAAGATTAAGGACTGAAAAATTGAACCTAATGGTGGCATAAACCTCTGTGGAAAACATACTTCTGTAATTATTTTCATTTTGATTAATAGGCTTTAACTACATAGCAACACCCATGATTTAATTTAAAGAATGATTAGTCAGTTAACTCTTCATAATTTGATCAATCCAAAATGAAGATTTTGGGGTTTTTTTTCCTCTTGTAGAGCACTGCAAAAATTCACCTTGTTGAGCTTCCCAATGCTAAATCTTTCTCTATTTGCAGTAAGATCTCCCTGTCTCTCCAGTGATTTCCCCTCTTTCTGCTTCCCAGGTTAATTGCTGTGCAATACCTGAAGTCCATAGCATCCCTCCCAGACTGCCGAGTCCCTGACTGTTCCAGTGCTTTTAGGGAACTAACACCCACAGAATCTCACACATATGCACAGAGCTTTAAATAGTAGTTGGGTTTTTTTTTTTTTAAGCCTATTTGGGAATTTGAATATCAATTAGTAACAATTCAATTAGACATTGAAACTGGAGTTCTGGAGAGCTTTGACAAGTGGGCATTAAATACCATCGAGATCAGGTGACTTTGAAATAGCCCGCCTATAGGCAATTTGGCAGTTGCATACCTCCATTGTAATAACTCTGCAGAATACCTTGGCAGTATTATAAAAAAAGCATATTTTTTCTTCTGTTTGCAGCTCTCACACTGCCTGAGCAAAATACAGTCTTACATAACAATCCAGTGAAACATTTGTCTAACCCTCCCCAACAGCGGGGCAGGCAGTTGAGTGTTCACTGAAATCTCACAACAATTGCAAGCATTATTTTGTCTCCTATTAGTGCTGCTGCTTTTGCTTTGATACAGCTGTTGAGATCTTTCCAGCACTGCCGATGGAAAAATCAGTCAAGTTCTGCAGTGCAAATTTTCTATTAATTGACCATTATGAAATGCTTTGGCAGAGGGCTTGCTGCATTTGCGTTCCCAACTTAAATTTCTTTGAGGCTTCCTTATACTCTTATCAAAATCCATCCCCTGTCATAGTACAGCGCCATGCAGGAAGAAGGGTGCCTGCTTCTCTGTGTTGTAGAGGAGTACGGGTGTCGGAGGGGGTGAACACACATCCAGCATGGACCCATTGCAAGAGAGCAGGTAGCGCAAACAAGCAATGGCATCACAGCTCATGATATCATGGAGTAATTTAGGTTGGAAAGGACCTCTTGTCCAACCCCCTGCTCAAATCAGGGCCAACTGCACAGGTAGGTTAGATTGCTCAGGGCTGTGTCCAGTCAAGCTTTGAATGTCTCTGAGGATGGTATCCTGCAGCCTCTCTGGGCAATTGTCTGATTGCATGGGGAATTTGTTTTCACTTACAACCAGGAAAAATTTCTCTTGGTGCAACTTATACCTATTGGCTCATGGTCTTTTGCTCTGCACCTCGAAGAAGAGTTGCCTTCATCCTCTCTATAACTTTCTGGTAGTCAGTCAAAGATCGAAATTAGATCTCCTCTTCATCTTATCTTCTCCAGGCTAGCCAAACCCAGCTCTCCCAGCCTCTGCTTGTATGGCACCTGCTCCGGCCCCCCGATCATCTTGGTGGCCTCCTCTGTATTTGTTCCAGTATGTCCATGTCTTGACCTGGACAGGGTGTTTGGGATGTTGTCTCACAGCTGCAGGGTAGAGGGGAAGGATCGTTTCCCTGGACCTGCTGGTTGCACTCTTGCTGTTGCAGCCTGGGATGTGGTCAGCCACCTCATGTTCAGCCACCAGGACCTCCAGGGCCTCCTCTGCAAAGCTGTGTCCTGGCCAGTCAGCCTCAGCGTGCCTTGTGTCGGGGTATTGATTGCCACCATACAGTGGCAGGCTTCACAATTGCCTTAAGTCCCATTTTTAGGCTTCAGGTGATTTAGTGTGTCTGGTCTTGAGTAACTTCAACAAAATGAAGGTGGGTCAAGACTTGGACTTCTTGTGTATTTCACCTAAGAGGATGCACCTTCATCTGAGGGTGAGAGATTCAAGGAGTGGTCCCCTGGCTCAGTGTTGGAGGAGCTTGACTGCCAGTCATCCTTGTTTGTGGTCTAAGGATGTGCTTTAATAACCAAACCCTGGAAAGCATTCATGTGTGAAATGTTCTGTTGTTCATCAAAATATAGGGAACAAGTGTTTTGGCCTAGAAATTGAAGCAAGCTACTAATTTCCTTCATTTTATTTTCATTGCGTGAGTAGAAGATACGACGTTTCAGCAATCTCATCCCTTTTCAAATGCTACTGTGATTTAAAATAACCTTTAAAACAAAAATGAAATCTTGTTAGAAAATGCCATCCTAATTTGGAGCAACAGTTTCATAATTTGTTTCTGTGATATTAAATTAAATGTTTTGTAGAGTACAACGAAGGTAACATTTACTTAAAATCCATGCACTATTACAAGATATTATTGCTTGAATTATTCTAAATTTTGGAACAGGTTTTGTTTCTAATTAATCAGGAGACTCAAGCTTTATTCTTGTTATGCAAATCAAAATGTAAGCATCTAAAGAATAATTTTTAAGTGCAAACTGCTTTTCAGTGTGGACGTTTGAAGCATGCTGATCTATTTAGATAGTTAATGATGGGCTTCCTTTAGTAATCCCATGTGCCTCTGCCACACCTCTAATTTTTAAAAACTATCAAAACCCCCAATTTTTTAAGAACTGCTATGCTGATGGTCCACCTCACACAATATACTGCGGTGGTTACAGTGGTGTTTGACTGGCATTTGGGGAAAGGACATGGGAGCAAAGTGGATGTGACGCTTCCCCCGAAACAGCTGTCCTTGTTTTCAACGCCGTTGAAAAGGGACTCAAAAGGGGAGCATGATCACGTTCCCTTTGACATTGGTGGTCATGCTAAGATTTGAGCATCTCGATCTGCATTTCACTGAATTGTGGCCTCAAATAAATCTGATTAATTGACATTTGGATAGTTACACAAGACACTACAAAAATAGGGTTAAATATTTGGATGAATAATTAATTAAGCACTACTTAAAACATTATTTATATTTTGTTTTAAGGAAGAAGCACTGCTGGTCAGGTTCTGAAATTATTTCAGTCAAGGCTGAGTTGCACATGGGAACATGCTGTTGCTGAGGGTGTGCAGATCAGATTGGTACAGGTATAATTAGGCAAGTTGTTCCTGCTCTCGGTGGGTAACAGCATCAGTGCCTGTACTGTGCATGTTGGAGCCAAACCTGGATGTACCTTTGAAACATAGGGGCTAGGCTTAGAGAAGCAACTTCCCTTGGCTGCCAGCCCTCCAGGTAGTGTAACATCTTCCTAAAGCTCACCAGAGAATTGCTTACCATGTCATTTGGAGGTTGAGTGGGTTTTAACTAGTACTTAGTAAAAATAGCTATTGCTTTTCTTGTTTTGTTTCATTTTTTTTCCTTCTTTGATATAATTGTACCTTCAGAGAAAACTCATAATAAACAATAGGAAAAACTTGCAAACAGGAATCTACTTGTTCCTGATGGTATGAAGCCCAAATTAATTAATTAGGTGTACTCGCATTCCAAGGACTATTGTTACTTCTTCCCTATTTAAGATGAGTGAATTCTGTTTGGGGATCTAATTTTCTTTGAACTGATGCGGTGGGAGTAATTACATGATATCTGTATTTTAATCAAGAGAAGTGTGTTCTGAAGCCTGTGATGGGTTTACCTGCTTAAAGTTAAATGCATGTAACTGAAAGAAGGGAATATGCATTAAATTACTGTATTAAATTGTTGCTTTAAAGGGAAACAGATGCATGCACATGATCTATGTTCTAGTGGATCCTACCATTAGGATGCAAATTAGTCTGTCTGTTTATTTCCAAAGCTTTATAAACTATTTTGTCTAAGCGACATTTAAATTAAAATCATACATAAGAAACAAGTACTAAAGCAGTACAGATGAAACCTAAGTGTTAGTGGAAACAACAGAAATACGATTGACATTGTCATGCATGATCTTGTGTATATTGTTATATCTAAAAGCCTGAGTTGTAAATGAAGATCCAGTTGTGCTAGGTGCTGTACAGATGAAAACAAACTCTAAAACTAGATTCTGCTGCAAAAGTCCTAAAATGTACGTTTGTGGCTTTTAGAGCTGTATTGCCTCTATTTTGCTGTTGACTTGTACGCCAGGTGATGCACACACTTCCCATCGCAGAACCATCGTAGGGTCAACTGAAGACTGACTTTGTCTCATGTTTTTTTTTTTTTTTCCCCCTGTCTTCCCAGATTTGGATGATCCAATAGTAACAGTCCACCAGAGCATCGGGGAAGCAAAAGAGCAATTTTACTATGAGAGAACGGTGTTTCTCAGGTGCGTTGCCAACTCCAATCCGCCTGTTCGCTACAGCTGGCGACGCGGCCAAGAGGTATTGCTGCAAGGGTCTGATAAAGGAGTAGAGATCTATGAGCCCTTCTTTACCCAGGTAGGAATGAAAGTACAGTATTTTTTCCTTCCTTAGGCTACTTGCACCAGATTCTTTCTAACTGGATCTGCCTGCATATCCCTGCTGGGTTTGTGGTGTGGGTAAGTGGGCATGGCCTCCAGATAACTACACCCCAGCACAAATGCACCCATATGTTATTATAACACTTCCTAATATAAAATTTGTCTTTTAATTTTTTGTAAAATTATGAAATAGGAAATTATGAGAAGAGGCACAGTGAGTGCTGTCTGCAGGAGCTCTTTTGAAGTCATTTTGCTTGGGCGCTGCAAGCCCAAACCTCTGATTTGACTGCTATTCCCTAATCTTTTCCAATACAATGCAAAGTGATTCTGCACAGAAGTTACAGCCTAAAAAGCTTTTCAAGAAGGCTAAACTCTATGGCAACTCCCTGTGTTGGTTTGTTTTTTTTTTTTTTTCATTTTATTCCGCCTTTCACTTCTTTGAATATGTTGTTGTTCCAGAATTACACACTTAAAAGATGAGGTAGCAAAAATGGAAAGAAATGCTTTAAGTCTTCCTACAGGCAGACTGGGCCATCAAAAGAGTCTGTCAGATTAGATCAGATTAATTTATTGTTAGCACATTTGCGCAGTCTCAGGATAAAAAGGTGGTATATCCTGTTGTCTATGGACAAAAGTGTGTGACGGTGTTTGCAAAAAGAAAAAAAAAAAAGAAAAAAGGAGGAAAAATAGTTTTGGAAAGTCTCAAGCAATAACGAGTAAAGACAGAGGTGAAAACTGCCTGGTAATTTGGTCCTCATAGCAGAAAGCAACCTGCAACTTTCATAAATAATTTTCAGCTAATGATTTGAGAGCACCTTCATTTTTTCTTTTTATTGTACTTGACAGCTTTATATTGCTACAGTGGCTTGGTATTTTACCGAGAAACATGTAGCCTGGAACCTCGCAGAGATGAGAATTAGATTACATGGTCAGGTTATTGGTTTCCTAAATGTGATGAGATTATTTTTAATTTAACATGTACGGACCCAGTTTAGCAAATCTGAGGCTTGTTTCCTTGGACTCAAGTGGGTAAATTGGAGTTTTTTAATGTTTTAATTAAAAAGTAAGAGACTCCCTGGACATGGGACTTTTTGTTTTGTATTTCAATATGGAAATGCTGATGATTACCTTCCCTATCATCTAATAAGATCATATCTAATAAAATGTGTCACATGAAATTAGATTCAATATTTAAAAAAAAAAAAAAAAAGAAGAAAAAAGTCTAGGTTACTAGGAGCATTCTTCCTAGAACCTCTCTCTGGGCTGAATTAATGAATAAATCAGATTGTCATCTTGATAGTCAAAAGCTTATCCATAACCTTTTTACATTTATTGGAGGTCAGGTTGAATTAGTGTATCTTGTCAGTGTGCCTACAAGATCTGATACATGTTTATAAGAGGAAAAATGTAATTAAAGGTTCAAGAGTCATAAATATCTACTGAACATCTCTGCATAATTGGTTCAGCTTGTGATACGGTAACAAACATTAAGAGCTGATGTGAAGAGGGATTTGACTTCAGAGCATCAAGAGATATGAATTTGAGGTGGCATTTTTTTGGTGATTGCTTTGAAGGTGGATTATCAGTCTGAAAATTAAAGAAATGTAAAGGAAAACAAGTAGTAACACAATTAAATTTTCTACTGTATTGTACCCCAAAAAGGCTAGTTTTTCTTTCTGGTGGTTTTCTTGTTTTATTAAATCATAGAAGGCACCTGGAAAACTGGGCATATGCAAATGAATTCTTGAACTTTGAACAATTTTTTTTTTTTTTGATGAGTCAGGTAATGTCAGCTACTTGTTTTAGCTGCCATGGGGAAAAAAAATTGAACAAACATGCACATTCTCATCTGTGGGAGTATCTGAAATACTGAACTTTTCAAAACCAAAATCTTGATGCAGAATTTTTTCCCAAGAGTTTTGCATCATCCTCATTGCACATTGTAATTGCACAGCCTGCATACAAGATTAAATTTGCTGTATTTACAATAATTATGCAATTAGACATAATTAGACTAATTATCCAAACCAATGAAGAAAATATATACATTTTTATAAATCTCTGCAAGCTGGGGACATGATCCAGATACCATTGTGAGTTCAGCCCACAAGTTCAACTTGGAGTCCAGAGCTAAGGACTGAATTGATGGGATATACCTGCTCTGTGTTTCCAGAACTCAATGACTTTGGTAGCTGTCTTCCTACTGACCTGGATTGGGCCCTTCTCTAGTCCAGATAAACCTCCTCTTAAAGTACGATCTTTGTGTTTAGGAGCAGCCTTTCAAAGGCTTGGCCTTGCAAACACTAAATCAGCACATGCTTAATTTTAATCACGTAATTTCTGTGGGGCTGATTACATATACAAAGCACTTCAGTTCCAGTACTACAAACATCTACCAAGCTTGATTTCAACGACTGTTTCGTTTCTTGTCTGGCTAGCTGTATCTTCTGTTTTATTGGTTTTTTGCTAGTTGTGTACTTGCATTTTCACAAACTACCCTATTTTTGCTTATATTGGCCTGGGCAGTTGTTGCTCATGATATTGTTGAAAAGAAATATGTTGCTCAAGCTGTGGTAATATTAAAAGTTGTTCAGCTTTAACAGGACATGTGATAATGAACATTTTTCAAAGTTTGCTCTTTTGAAGCCTTGTGAGCCCATTCCGGGTGTCTGCCTCCCTGGGCTGGGGTTCTGCCTTAGCCTTGTCTAAGCATAATACATTTTTAGCTTATCACTATAAATGCAGGCAAAGACTCAAAAGTGAGCAGCTGGAGGGGAGGGGATTGAAAGCCCGAGGAAGTTTGTTATTTTAATGCTAGAGTAAATAACGTGCAGGTATTGATACATATAGATTTATCTGATGTTTTCGCAGCCCTCCACGCGGTTGCATCCTCACGGCTGACACCCTGATGTGCTTTGCTGTGCTCCCTGTGCTTTCTTCCTCCCTGCTCTGTCCCATGGCATCTCTGCGTGCTCCAGATTTTGTATCTAACACTCCTTTCAGCTTTTTGTTACTCTTGTTGCCAACAATGCTGTAGGATTTTACATACATATTTCAGCAACTTGCTTTTTCTCCCGAGTTTCTGGTTCTGCGGTGCCCATTTGACATAGTACTGCAGCGGAAATCTCGTATTTCCCAGTTTTCTCTTGATTGTGTCTGAAGGAACTCCTTCATTACATATCCCGTTCAGGTCCCTGCTCCATCATTTACACTGCTGGCTAAAAATAAAATCCATCAGCAGCTCATTTTCAAAGGAAAACAGCAGGATTTCTGTGGCTTGTGATTTTTTTCATCACGTAGATTGTACCTTAAGATATATTATCGTGAATAATGCTGCAACTTGAAAGACTCTGTCAAAGCAATTTCCCCCTCGCTGCTCTCTTCTTTTGCCTTTAATATATAAGTGGGGCTACAGTTTTAGGTTATGGCAGCTGCCGTTTTTTCAGGTAATTAAATAAAATATGTTTTCTGGACCACTTCAACATCTGCTTCTAATTAGCCACCTCTGCATCTTCCTCTTGCCTCCTGGAAGCCAGTCTCAGTGTTTCTTGCACCCGTGCTTGTTCTTCTGCCTCAATCCCTTTCTAATGCTTTCTCTTGCACGTGCAGGGAGAAACAAAGATCCTGAAGCTGAAGAACCTCCGACCTCAGGATTACGCGAATTACAGCTGCATTGCCTCGGTGAGGAATGTCTGCAGCATCCCTGACAAGATGGTGTCCTTCCGACTCTCTAATAAAACAGGTGGGCCTCCAGCAGCAGCCTTCTCTGGTCATTAGATGTACCCATGGGTTTTTGTGTTGCAGCGTTGTTCTTTTGCTTAAAAAGTGCGTGACTGTATGCAGCCACGCAGCGGTAGGAGCTATTCAGGAGCACGTTGTAGGAGCCATTTTCAGGTGTTGGTTTTTTTCCTCACCAAAGTTAGGATTTGAAGAAGAGTTTTGATTTATTGCTCTCAATGTTTATCGCTCTTTGGATTTTGTATCAGGATTTGTGTTTCCCCCAGTAAGAGGAAGGGGCATCTCAGTCAAGGCTGGGCATAGAGTAAAATCAATCCTTTACAAGTCCTCCAAGCACTCTCAAATACTTCTCTCAATGCTTTGTTGAAAGCTAATTATTTTTGGTCAACAAAATATTTTAGGAAAAAAATCAACCTTTTTATGGTCTTACGTTGATTTAAACGATTGGTTTTATATGATTGATTTGATATAGTCTTACATTGATTTAAACAAAAGTGGTTTCTTTCAGATGTAATTGGTTCAAATGAAAATATTGAAGCAGTTGTGTTGAAATGCTTTGCAGGAGGAGAACTAGGTGTTTATCTGTAGTCTCTGACCAAGCTGGCTCCATGTTGTGGCATTTCTTGTGCATTTGCTCTTTTCTTTGGACTTGTTCCTGGCTGAGCAAATGGTCAGCTGTATATCTCCCTCTCTTCGTGGCTGTATCACTGTATCTTGAGAGCCTAATGCCAGTGGTTGATGGCAAGACGTGCAATTGGGAATGCTAGTTTCCAGGAGGATGGAAATTATAGATTGTAACTCTCCTAAAGACTCTGTGTCCAGGATCGACAGAGGATGTGTCTGAAATGGTTTATAAACCTGATGCTAGAGAGCAAAGTCCTTAGCTCAGATGTTTAAGTAATTAGAAATTTCAGAGAAGTGTTTTCTGGAGAACCGTTCTTCAGCAAATGTTTAACATTTGAAGACTTCGGGTCTTAATAGTGCCTTAATAGCGTATGCCTCAGGGCACTGAAAACAGGTAGCAAATGAACAAAACAGTTGAGGCATTGACATGCTGAGTGCATCTAAGATGAACTATGAATTTTATTTGCACTCACACATTTCACATTATTTCTGTCCTCACGGCTTTATTCCAAGGAGTTGCCTTCAGCTTTTTCTGAATTTCTGATTTGACAGCAGGGACTTCAAAACTGTGGTATGTACCATTACTGTACACAACCCACTGCAAAGCAAATTCACTGCTCAGCTTTAAAGCTGCCACTGGCAGCAGGGGATTACAGTCAGCTCCAAAGGTATCTGGCAAAATGATTTGGAAGCCCTTAAGTTACTCTCTGGTTAATTTTGCCAGGGGAAAAAAAAAAAAAAAATCTTAATGTGAGGTTTGTCCCTCATTAGTTGCTCTGATTTCATACCAGAAGAGGCATGAAAGCCTGTCTGGCAAGGAGAGGTGTGCCTGATAGTTGGCAGCAACTTTCCTCTCAACACCAGTAGTAACTCATCCACCTTCATCTATGAGAACAGAGGATGAGAGTTGTTACTGCTCCCATTTGTCAGCGCAATAATTTTTCTGTTGGAGCCAGAACGGTCTTTGTCCATGTTGGACCTCATCTGCAACAGAAGTTTGCTTATGTTACCGTAATGGGGGAACATCAAATAGCATAATGATTCTGAGCTGAGGACAGGTGAACATGATCTAATTGTGCAAAAGGAATTAATTATTCCCACGTTACAACTGTCATGTCTATTTTGGGAGAACGGTGTCCTGCTACCTTAACAGGAATTGTTCTTCCGGAGTAATTTCCAAAGTAAACAAGCCTGAAAAATTATAAATATTCACACTTTCTCATTAAGAACTTGGTGGCAACCATTGTCAAGGGCAAGATTAAATATGTAGAGTAATTACTGCAACATATCATTAAAGATGATGACTGATGTGTTGACAATTCTGGGACAAAACTTTTCTCATTTGGTATGACTTCATCCGATATAGCTCTTTGGTAGAACTTCGTCTGGTGTAACTTCATAGAAGTTATATGAATTGTAAATCTAGAGTAATCCAGGATAAATCCAAGGTAATGAAAATCAGAACCTGAACTTGATACTCTGTTTTGGTATAGAGTAGTCCTAGTCTGTCCATCTGTGTTTAATTTAAAGCTGGAGGCATGTAATGGAGATGCCTGTATGATGGGAACAAAGGAGAGACAAACAGAAGTGTCTGTAAGGTGGCAAACACGCACGATATTTATTGTAGTTAACATGGCTACAAGTGAATTTAAGTTCAGCTGCAAATTATGTGATTGCAATGTAAAATTGCCGGCAATTTGGCTATTCTGCATTTCTTGGGTCTGTAAGCATAACTGGTGTGAGAAGATTTTGCTGAGCTTGGCTGTTACTGGTGAGAGAGATGACTAAGGAGAATAGTTGAGGCTTACAGCAGCTGTGGGTTTCCATTTTGTTCCAGTCATGTTTTGGCACACTGGGTTCAGGCTTTTATTGCGCAACACGTGGACTGTTGCATGATTTGTCAGGCTCCCTTTGGTTGATTGACTTGTAAGCAAAGTTGGGAAGGTTTTTCCCTGCCATGGATGTGCACTCGAGCTCGGGTTGCTCAGGGACATCAGCTGTCCCAGCAGCCAGATGGGGTTTGCGAGGGTTTGTGAACCATCTGTGTGCGGTGGCTTGCCATTCACCTCGATGGATTGACACGGTGCATGCACGGCGGCTGGGAAGCCGCTGTGCTGCAGGGAGCACCTTGGCTCCCCGCTGGCCCTGATTGATTGCCACCGCATGCTGATGCACAGCAGGGCTCCTGCATGCTGTAACGAGCGTTTGTCACATGTGATGATCGTTGGCAGATTGTGCTTGAGGAAGTGTGCTCAGCAGATGTGAAAAAATACCCATGTACTGTTACTGTATGCTTGGAAATCCTTACTGCTCTGAGAGTATCCTGCTACTACTCTGCCTACTTTTTGCATCCAGGGCCACCGAGGTTCTCACAGATGACAGTCAAGTCACCTGTTGAACCTTCTGCTTGATAATCTTCCTGTATTGTTAAAGACCATGGTGACAGAGGCACATAAATACTTGTTTTTTCCTCTTTTCTTTCTCTGAAACACTCTCAAGTCTCCCTGCCTTCCCTCACCAAGAGCTATAGGTGACTCGGGCATGAACGTAGACACTTGTTTCAAGGAAAGCACTGCAGATCCCGGTGCTCTGCTGCTGCTATTTATGCCGCAGGGTCTTTCATACACCTATACTCCTGTGCACACACCTGAGTTGAGAGGCTAATTTGACCACCAGGCATGTCTTTGGGTGAGTAGTTCTGGTTTCTGTTCAGTGCCGCCTGCCAGCTTGTCCCTGTGACCTTTTTGTTTTCTGTGCTCACTCCGTCTTGCTGATTATTTGATTACGTGTCGTGGCATCACCGGAGTAACAATCAATTACTGTGATATAACCAATCCAAAGGAAACTTTCTGCGTACTTCTCCTTGAATAATTAGAGAGGTAATTAAGCTGATGCCCTCAGATGAACATGTATTCATCAGTATACTTTGGACATGATGCAGATTTGAAGTGTTACACATAGGTATAATTAGGTACACTCACACCCCCTGCATTCAACAGCAGTGTGTTAATTACATCTCTTCTGTGTGAGCCTGAAGCCTTAGACACAGCATCCTATGTCTGTAGGTACTGCAGGAGTTAGCATTGGCATCATTTTTCAGACACATGGATTTCTTTGTTCCAATGCAGACTAGTTTAAAATACAAAACCCAAAGTGGATGTTGTAATGAGAGAAGCTGAGATCATCTCAGAAGCATGTGACCATACGTATGCTGAAGCCCAAGATGACAATTAGCAGTAATATTGTACAGCAGCAGGTAGAGGCACTTGTTGAGCCCAGACCCACTTTGTATCTAAAGACAGCTATTACTCTGCAAATTTATTATCGAAATAGATGAGAAATTTGAAGGGAAGCAGAAACACTGTGAAGTGATTCACCTGCTGGCAGATTGCTGGTGAGTGGCAGGAACAGAAATAGAAGTCAAGATGTGAGGAAGAACAGCAAAGGGACTAATTTTGCAACTCTCATTTGTTTTTAGTAGACTGAGTCCCTTTAAAATCAGCACGTAGAAGTAAATTTGGGTAATGCAAGCAAGAGTTTTAAAACCAAATGCAGCTGCTTTGCAACAAAATCAAGGGGTTATTCTGACAAGGAGGAGGAACCCTGACAATTTTCTCAGTGCATGTGCTTGAATCCATGCTGTCGGAAGACGAGCAGCTGTGAGGGTGGGTGTCACACCGAGTCATGACCTCCATATTTTCTGCCTACGTTACCCGTTTTTGGTGCCTCAATAGGTCCATGCTGTACCCAAGAAGAAATCCAATTGATCTGATTCTGGCTCCTACTCCACCCATTGGGCTTTTCTTGGGGTTGCTTCTGTCCTGTCTCTTCCCCAAGGCCTCAGAGGGTTCTTGCATGGCACTCGTGTCTTTTCCCCATTCATGTTTTTCACCCTCCTAGAGCTCTTAGTGTATTTGTACTCCCGAAATCAGTGAAATTTTTCCTCCAAACAGTCCTCACAGTTTGAAACTGCAAAAAGCACAAAAGACAGAGCTGGCAGCAAAGGCTTCTGGGGTGGGGGAAGCACAGTGCTACAGGTTGTGTCTTCTCACAGGAACAGCTTCCTGACACCTTTCTCATCTCCTGTTTCCACTTACGAGTGTTTTGGAATCACCACCTTGATTCCTCTAATATGCCTTCTTATCCTCTTGCCTTGTCTTCAGTAAGGCCTTTGATATGACCTCCCGTAGTTCCCTTATAGCCAGATTTGTGAAGTGCGGATGATTAGTGGAAAATTGGCTGGGCCTTTGGGCTTGAAGGGTGGCATAATGTCCAACTGGTGGTCATTTGCTCCTGTCATCCCTCGGGGATCAAAACCGGGAACAATACTGTACAACATAATTATTAATGTCCAAAACGATCGGACCCAGTGCACTTTTGGCAAGCTCTCAGATACCAGATTGGGAGTAGCGGTTAATACAGGGGTCTTGACAGGCTGGAGAAAAGGGCAGACGGGAGCCTCATGAAATTAGCTGAGGAAAATGCCATGTGCTGCCCATGGAGAGGAACAACCACGCCATGTACCAGTACATGTTGGGGCCAACTGGCTAGAAAGCAGCTTTGCAGAAAGGGAGGTGGGTTGCCCTGCAGACAAGTAGAACACGAGCCAGCAACGGGCCCATGCCAAAAGGCCAACAGCAAGCTGGGCTGTAGTAGCAGGACTGCAGTCAGCAGGTCCAGGTCAGTGATCCTTCCCCCCTGTTCAGCGCTTGAGACTGCATTGGGGCGCTCTGTCCAGTTTGGGGCTCCCTAGAGCAAGCAAGACATGGATGGACTGGAGCAAGACCAGTGGAGGCCATAAAGATGGTCTGGAGCTAGAGCAGGTGAGACATGGGAGGGAGGCTGAAGGAGCTGGGTTTGTTCACCTTGGGGAAGATGCTCAAACTTTGACTGGATGAGGCCTGAGCAACCTGATCTTAATTGGCATTGCTTCAAGCAGGGCTCTGACCAGACGCCTCCAGAGATCCCTTCTGACGGAGATCATTCTACAATTCTGTGATTAAAACAAGCACATTAAAAGGCAAAAGAGTGTTGTGGAAGTTGTTGTTTGAATTCAGTATTATCTCCTCTCCCCAGCATATCGTTGCCTATATAAGAACTGATGAAACTCCTGAAGACCTATCGCCCTGCCTTAGCCTGGACCATACATTGGCCAGGAGGTCCTTCTTTTTGAAGATGCTTAGCAGGAACAAGTGCAGTCTCCTCTAGAAATACAGGGGTTATGTTATTCCAAGCATAATTCCGCTCTGTGTCAGGCATGAATTATTGACAGATTATATTAAAATCTGTCACCAGTTTGCATGTGACTCATTATTTAATGTTTAGAGCTGGGAAAGGTAACTTTAGATACATCTGAATGCCCAGATCTAATAATAGCATAAATGGATCCTTTTAAGAATGTTCATTGTTTCAAAGTGTCAGAGAAAAGGCATATTTACCCATAAAACCACTGAAATTCTGGACTTCCAATAATATTTCTCCTAATATGATTGAGTAAAAGCAAATCAAACTTTTATCTTGATCTACAGAGTGGTTTTGGTGGCACAGGTTAATTTGAAAATGTATATTAGTTTGTATATTAGCAGCTAGTTCAGGCTATTTAGTGCAGGTGATAATTAATACATAATATTGAAACTGATTTTTGGCAACCTCCAACATAGAAATAATCCACAACAGTAACTTTTACCAAGAAAGATGAATATTTCAATATGTGATTTTTCAGCTGCATGACATCGTTCATTCAAATCACAGCTGAAGCTAGCATTCTGTCTGGGGCATGTAGTGGGAAACAAATAGAAAAAGGCTTAATTCACTTTTAATCCCTCCATTAAGCAGTAGTCTGTCATGATAAACTTGCTTTGTTTCCCTTCATTCAGACAATACAGTGTTAAGAGAATTGCTTCATTTTGAAAAAATATTTCTCGTAGCATCCCCTGGCATTCTCAGAGAGTGTGACACCGAGATGTGTTCCTGCACTAAAGAGGCTTCAATTCCTCATGTAAGAAATGCAGCCAGCTGTATAGTCAGAGCTGAATACTGAAGGTGGGTGGTTTTAATGCTTTAGCAAAAAAGAATACTAGAAAATAAAGCTGGGAAGGATCCCAAGAGGTTGTCTGGTCCCATTCTTTGTGGCAGAATGTACTAGATCTAAACCTTGTCCTATCGATGTCCATTTAACCTGGCTGCCAGCAGCAGAGGTGCCGCATTATTGTCAGGCAGTCTGGCCCATCACTCTGGTCCTGTCCACCATGGCATGAAGAAATTATCCTCTTCCCCTTCACAGCAATGTTTCACATATTTGAAGATGTTTATCTTGTCCCATCTCTTCTGCTGGATAACGAACCTAGCTCCTTGATTTTTGCCTGTGAGTCACATCATCTCTACCTCATGCTGTTCCTGTTGATCTTCTCTGTCCATGTCCTTGGTGAAGTTCAATGCTTCAGGGCATGTAGAGTAGTCCACTGCACCCAGCCCCCTAACCATGGGGTTCCACGCAGGGCTCGTTCCATGTTTCCCAACAAATTTCATGTTTATGCATCCCTGTGTGGTAACTCCCTTTTAGCGAGCATGTATTGTTAATGTTTGCTTTGTGTCCAGATTGCCATCCACCAGGACCCTGAGGGTCCGTTCTCTGCAGTTCCTCATTAGCCAGGTATTCCTCATCCACTAATTGTGTGGGCGATCGCTGCTGTTGCAAGACAGGATTTGTCTCACCTAAATAACAGTCGGAAAGCTTAGGTGTCTGTAGTACACAGTTGTTCAGGGAGCACTGTACTTGGTGGAGGGAGGGGGAGAGATGGCTGTAAAGAGAAATTCATCCCATGTATTTTTGGAGAGCAGGAATTGTGCTTTAGGGGTGCTTATATCTCATTGAGATACATGACCTCGGATTGCATGCCTGACTTTCGGGTGGTTGAAATTAGCCGAGATGAATTTAAGCCTACGTGTACCATAGTGCATCTAAATATAGTGATGAAGGGGACAGTTTCGTGATTGGGTTAAGCTGATTTAACACTGCTCTGCTGCTAAGGGGAGGATCCTGCTTTCCCTTCATACCCTCTTGATAAAATGTCCACAGAATGAATAGTTCATACAGTGTGGGAGCTGTGAGCTATTGTAGTCCTCTGCAGAGCGTAACCACCGAGGAAGTGCTCTGAATAGCAAACGTATCCGCCTCCCTTCCTCCCTGTTGGAGCTATCAATGCCACATCTGTGCGTGAACGGCAGCACGAGCAAAGTGCGAGTCATCAAAGTGCTGCTGCTGCTGGATGAAAAGCAGCCAGGCAAATCGGGAATAAAGAGATGAGTCATCAAAGCTGCATCCCCATTGGTTAAAAAAAAAGAGGATTTCAGAAAAAGTTGGAGGAGGAAAAAAAAGGCTATTGAGAATAGAGGGGAGAGCACAGGGAGTGGGCTGCAGTTACCTGGGCTGGCGCTCCAGGCCAGCTTGTTCACATATATGCGAACATATAAAGACTGAATCCAGCTGCAAATGGACCTTGTTAAATATAATCTCTTTTTTTTTTTTTTTGCTTTATTTCTTTCCTATAACTCCTCTTTCTGCTTTCCCTGTAACCTCATAATTTTCCATTCTTGATAGTATGCCCAGACAAAATGATCTTGCACTTTAATCAACTTTTAGGCCTTTATTTTTTTTATTTATTTTTTTTTTTTGGAGGCAGGCTCAGGGCAAACTGAAAAATGAGTTGGTTTTTTTTTTTTATCTGTGACCAGGTAGCATATTCAAATTGGGTGGTGACTGCTGGTACACGGCGGGCACATGTACCCCAGTCTGAGGTTAAGGCATGCAGACTAATGGGTGTCTTCAGCAACTGGGGGGGCAGCTGCCCTGGGAGGGGGAGCCACCCCTTTGCGCTAGAAGAGGTCCGAGTGCTTTTGCGAAGATGAGAACTCTAAAACGCTTGCAATACTGAAATCTGGCCTGGGAATATATTATTGCAGTAATTCCATGTGTTAAGTCAAAAACAGGACACATGCCTGAAAGAACTGGGATTTGAGCCCTTTGCCTTTATTTTCTCTGCCCCTGCAAGTGCTGGAATTTCAAAGGCAATGATGAAATGGGAAAAAGAGCAAGTAACACAAAAATAAGGTTGATATGTATGGTGAACACATCTGTTTTATGCGTCTAAACGCAAAGGCGTTTAGAACTGGAAGTTGTGACAGCTGGCCTATTTTGCTGCTCTTCCGCGCTTAGATTGCATGCAGCACCTGAGCGAGGCACCACTGAAATTCAAAGCTCTCCATGACTGGTCACTACTTGACAGTGAGTATAAAACCACATTTTTACAGTGAGGGTGATTGAGCACTGGCACAGGTTGCCCAGAGAGGTGGTGAAGTCTCCATCCTCAGAGATACTCAAAAGATATCTGTACATGGCCCTTGGCAACCTGCAGTATGGGATCCTGCTTGAGCAGGGGCTTGGACCAGGTGACATCCAGAAGTGCCTCTAACATCCACCATCCTGTGATTCTGTGATGAATTCTGGTCCTAAGCCTGCAAAGAGCTCAAGTTTAAGTGTCCGGATAAATTTTCTCCCTTGGCTTTGTTGGAAAACTCATTCTCAAGACAAAGGTGAACCTGCCCCGGGAAGCCCTCCCCCTTCCCAGCAGAGTCTGCAGCTAAGGTTGCGTGTCCCGAGAGAGCAGATGAACTGCTGGCACACGTAGGTGCATGTTTGCGTGACAGTCTGGCCCACTGGAGTTTCTTATCCTAGCTGGTTCAATACACCCTGGCACTTTCTGCCTAGAAGAGTTGTCTCTCATGTGACAGCAGTCAGATTACAGCTCTGTCAGCAGCAGCAGGGAGGAGAAGCAGAGAGGATGGGTGTACAAAAGTGTTTTTCATTGGGGACTGGTTTTTAGGTTGGTTTTTTTTTGTTTGTTTGTTTTCTTGGGGTTTTTTAAAATTTTGGGGTTTTTGGGGTTTTTTTTAAGGACTATTGATGAAAAGAAAGGACCTAATATATTGCAGCGTGCTGTGGCAGTGTGGTCAATAAAAAGTTTATTTTTTTACCTGTAATTTAAAATCTAGACTTCAGCTGGGAATTATAATCTATTCTTTTTTGAACTTTACTGAGTAAATAAGTACAGAAATGATGCTCCCAGCCCAGCAGGGACCTCAAATGTTCTCTCTATTTGCTCCGACTTGAAAGGGACTATTCATAATGTGTATATTTAGGAGTATATGCATTGTATTCCTGCAAGAAATCATGGCTGTAAATTAAACTGATGCATACACATGTATATATGAAAGTATAATTCAATTATGTTCTATTACTTCAGTTCTGCATATGAAATAATTTGTAAAACTGGAGGAAATAATGTCTTTTCATTTTTATTCATCATAGACGAGTGAGTTGTCAAGGACATGACTTTCTGCCACTACTTTGATATTGCTGTTAAAGTATTAGTTTTCCTTTGCATTTCCAGTAATCCCTAAAGCCAATTGAGATATTTTTCTCAATTCCATATACCTAGTCTAAATACATGTATTTGTCTCACCGTAATTATAATGCACGTTGGCATCAGATTTTTTCTGTATGCTGCATCAATGACAGATATGTTTTTCCTCCTAGTGTAGCATCTGTCTCAGATACCCATCCCAGGCACCAGCAGAGACTCTGCTTCTTTCAAGTTCAGTGAACATCAGTATCGGATCATTGATTAGAAGATGTTTCTAGTCTCCCTGCCGATGATCCCGTGGCAGCTTCATTTAAACTGGAAGCATTTTGTTGTAGAGCCAGGTTGTTACGTCGAAGGTGCTTGGTAAACTAATATTGTTAAGGGTGTATCTTAGGGCGTTAATGATGACTTAATGACTGCTAGCTTTGTGCTGGATCTGAGAAACTTTTGCTCCAGTCATTAATCAAAACCAGTGAGTGTTGCATGTTGTATTATTACTCTGTGAGGATCGGTATATGTTGTAGCCACGTTTTACAATTAATCTCCATCTGTATGTCATTAGTGCCTAACTTGTCTTGTGTGCCCATGTTAATACTAGGTAAAAAAATTGATGCAGTTCTGATTTAAATTCTCTGTAGTGACTTGACTAGCAGGGCTGTGTATTGTGACCCAGTGTACTTCCAATAGCGCTTTCTCATATGCACTGTTGAGTTCACAGCCAGGCTCTGCAGTCCTATGGTAATACACTGGATGCAGAAGCAATACTGGTACACGAAAGCCCCTGAACTGAAGCTGCTTTAAAAAGGATGCAGCTGCAATATCAATGGGGACCTGAACAGTTTCCCTCATCATGAGTAGTGCCTTGTTCTTCGCGGGGAAGAGCTCGCAGTGGCACTGCAGCTTTCTTTGTCCCCTGGCAAACCAACCATGACTTTGAAATGTGGGACTGGCACTCAGAAACCCCTGCTTCTAAAGGGCAGTAAAGATGCAGAGCTCTTTTCAACACTGAGCCGTTCTCATTACGATGTCCAAATACGATGTTTGGAAAGCTTGTTCCATGCACTCACCCATGGAAATATTTACCAAAGCTTGCTATTGTTTTATAATGAATTTTATTCTTTCAACTCTCTGATAGGAATAAAGTTTCCGGTGGGCAGGTTGCTGGCTCAGTCTCTGCCGGTGCTGGGGTGAAGGTTCTGGCTGGGAGATGCTTTGCTTGCCAAACCTGGGTGGCCTAGCATTCATCTCAATAATCCTGATGGCTAGTAGTCATCTAAGAGAGACCTCAGCCAGGGTGAAACTTTGAAAGTGGCTTTGGGGGCGATAATACACTCTGTTTAGTATCGACTCCTTTTGGCAGGGATATTTTTGTTGCATTAGGAATTCTGTATAAATTTATAAGATTTCATACATGAGCACCTCCTGTGTCTCCGTCAGTTTTGGTATTGCACAGTTGTGTTGGCTCTGATGCTCAACTTTCCAAACCAGTACTGAACTTTAATTAAAACTATAAAATCCATCACTCTTCAACTCTACATGAAATTGAGGACATCAGTCCTGTATCTGCGTGTGTGTGTCAGTGTGTCTCCATGACCTGGACCGTGACCCAGGGTTTTGTGATGTGAACAGATGGAGCTCTGGGACTATGAGGGAGGAAGTGAAAAAATTCAGACTATTTAGTTTAGAGAGGAGATGCATAGGAAGGAAGACAGCAGAAATAAATAAATGACAGAATGCAAGATTAAACCAAATCCAGAAGAATATAGCAGTGGAAAATAATAAAATATACCCCTAAGTTAAACCTTTTAATGAAATTGTGTGGGATCTCTGCAAGATTTAAGCAGAAACTGAGGAGCTCGTCCTTATGCAAGGAGGCAGCTGTTTAGCAGAGGAAACTTCTGAGCTGGTGCAGTTGCACAACTTTTCTTTTGATTCAACATCTACCTGCTGAGTTCTGGGGGCTTTGAAGCACTTCGATTGTAAAGTGCCTTTCATGTAAGAAGAGTCCTGTGTAAATGTGGCGACCAGCCAAGTACCTTGCTTGGTGAAACTGAATTTTGTAAAGCTTAAATAATAAAATCAAGATTGGAGGCATAAATTGCTGCCTTACTGTCACTGCAATATGTAGCTTTTCAAATGGTCTTGGTTGGGACCACGTGAAAGCTTGTTTGTAAGGATGTGAGGGTCTTCTCGAGCCTCAAAAAGCTCAGGTTTCCTTTCTCTGCCTTTCAAAAACTGAACAGGCAGAATGTCAGTACTGCCTCAAGCCTTGTTTCGGGAAAGCAGGCTGGACTGTAGAAGTGGAAGGGAGCTTGGCTCACACTTGTGTTTCTGCTCCCCCAGTTGATGTGGATGCCATTGGGTAAAACCACATGTATCTTGGAGGCTGAAGCCTGACTCCCCAAAGCAATATATATAGTAAAGGCAAAATCAGTGCATTTCGGACTTGTACCAGGAATACACAATTGCATGTGCTAGTTTTTACAATAGTGTCATTTTAACGAGAGTCAAATCTTCTGGAGAAGCCTTTATCTCCTCTTTCTGACTCAATTACATTATTTCCTGCTATCTAAACAAATAATTACAGCTTGAGCTGCTGGGACTGCATCATGGGTCTCCTGGTTGGGATTCAATCGTACCTTTGATTACACCTTTGCTTTACAAATGCAAAGTACGTATAAAGACATACATTGTCCTTTTGGATCAGATCTCATGTCTGTGCTTAACAAGAGCCAGCCAGGAGACTTTTCAGAAGAGTGCATAAAAAGTGTGCAGTAGACAGATACGTGATAGCCTGCCCTCCCATTCCAGAAAAAGATACCATTTTATGCCCTGAAGCATGAGTTTTAATAATCCTTCAACAATATTTTGGTATAATCATCAACTATTATAATTGCTCTGGATCATCTTGTCATCTTTATAAATGCCTACTCCATTTTTTAATCATGCTGGACCAAAAGAAAAATGTGTGGCGATGAATTACACAGTTCAGGTTTATGCTGTATGTGGTGTTTAGCCCCAAAAGTTTACAAATAAATAAAAGGGAGAAGAAATCCATTTTAGAGAGAAGATTAGGCCAAAATTATAGTTTTCCAAAAGTGCAAGGATCTAAGAGGATTTGTGAAACACTGGGATCAATGCGAGGTTGGCACATGTGTATTAAAAATGGCGCTTTCTGTCCGTTCTCATCTATAGGCTCCTGATGCATTTGTAAATCCTCATCCTAAAAGTAGTATTGATGTCACCCGTCTTCTGCCATCTAAATCTTACCTGTCTAGATTAAACTAATCTTTGGCCTCTGTCTGCAGTCAGCAGAGAGATGGATACCACAGGGGTTGATTCTTGCAAGAAAATAGCTCAAGGTAGATAAGAGGAATTGCCTTTTGGCAGTACCTCTTGCTGTCATTGAAACTAGAACAGGGAGAGATCTCACATGATAGTGAGCTCCATTCCCCTAGCTCAAGCAGGAGCCAGTCCTAAACTTTTTGTCTAACAGATATTTGCTCGGAAAACCTGGAAAAGAGACTCTGAAGCAACCCTGAGCAGCCTAGTCCAGGGTTTACTGTCCCTGTGACACACACAAGTCTATGGGGCCAGATGAGATCCACCCAAGGCCACCGAGGGAGCTGGCGGAGGTGCTCACCAAGCCACTCTCCATCATTTATCAGCAGTCCTGGTCAACTGGGGAGGTCCCAGTTGACTGGAGGTTAACAAATGTGACGCCCATCTACAAGAAGGGTCGGAAGGAGGATCTGGGAAACTCCAGGCCTGTCAGCCTGACCTCTGTGCCAGAGAAGGTCATGGAGCAGATCATCTTGAGTGCCATTATGCAGCAAGTGTGGGACAGCCAGGGGATCAGGCTCAGCCAGCATGGGTTTATGAAAGGGAGGTCCTGCTTCACTAACCTGGTCTCCTTCTATGACAAGGTGACCCGCTTAGTGGATGAGGGGAAGGCTGTGGATGTTGTCTACTTGGACTTTAGTAAGGCCTTTGACACTGTCTCCCACAGCATTCTCCTGGAGAAGCTGGCTGCTCACAGCTTGGGTAAGTGCACTCTGCGCTGGGTTAAAAACTGGCTGGATGGCCGAGCCCAGAGAGTGGTGGTGAATGGAGTCAAATCCAGTTGGCGGCCGGTCACGAGTGGTGTTCCCCAGGGCTCAGTGTTGGCGCCGGTCCTGTTCAATACCTTCATTGATGATCTGGATGTGGGGATCAAGGGCACCCTCAGTAAGTTTACAGACGACACCAAGTTGGGTGGGAGTGTTGATCTGCTGGAGGGTAGGAAGGCCCTGCAGAGGGACCTGGACAGGCTGGATCGATGGGCGCAGGCCACTGTGTGAGGGTCAACAAGGCTCAGTGCCAGGTCCTGCACTTCGGTCACAACAACCCCATGCAACCCTACAGGCTTGAGGAGGAGTGGCTGGAGAGCTGCCTGGTGTAAAAGGACCTGAGGGTGTTGGTTGACAGCCGCCTGAACATGAGCCAGCAGTGTGCTCAGGTGGCGAAGAGGGCCAATGGCATCCTGGCTTGTATCAGGAATAGTGTGGCCAGCAGGACCAGGGAGGTAATAGTGCCCCTGTACTGGGCACTGGTGAGGCTGCACCTCGAGTACTGTGTTCAGTTTTGGGCCTCTCGCTACAAGAAGGGTATTGAGGTGCTGGAGCGTGGCCAGAGAAGGGCAACGAAGTTGGTGAAGGGTCTAGAGCACAAGTCTTATGAGGAGTCGCTGAGGGAACTGGGGTTGTTTAGCCTGGAGAAGAGGAGGCTGAGGGGAGACCTTATTGCTCTCTACAACTGCCTGAAAGGAGGCTGTAGCGAGGTGGGGGTCGGTCTCTTCTCCCAAGTAACAAGTGATAGGACAAGAGGAAATGGCCTCAAGTTGAGCCAGGAGAGGTTTAGGTTGGATATTGGGAAAAACTTCTTCACCAAAAGGGTAGTCAGGCCCTGGCCCAGGCTGCCCAGGGCAGGGGTTGAGTCCCCATCCCTGGAGGTATTTAAAAGACAGGTAGATGTGGTGCTTGAGGACATGGTTTAGTGGTGGACTTGGCAGTGCTAGGTTAACAGTTGGACTTGATGATCTTAAAGACCTTTTCCAACCTAAATGATTCTATGAATCTATACTGTTACATGGAGTTTTGTTGTTGTGCCTTTGTTACTCCTTTCTGTGCTACAGCTTTGCGTTCCCAGTGTGTGGGGAGAGGCAGCTGTTTGCAGCTGCATTGCTGCAGCATCCTGTAGGTGTTCCTCTGGTTTGGGAGGGGAAAGCATTTCTGGATGGAATAAAACAGGAGATATCCAGTAAAGCAGACATGCAGAAGCCCTGTATGCTGTTAGTTAACCCACGTCAATTAATACAGGTCTTCCAGCAGGTGACTAAACTTGTGATTTAGCCCCGTTCGTTTCCACGCGTAGGTCCAGGCTGATGTAGATATGTGAACATAAGCACTCTCTAACTTAGAGCTAAAGCCATTTTTCTGCCACCCCGCCACGTCTGAGCACATTGCTGTAGTTCCTGGGTATTTGGGATTTTTGCTGTTTGCCTCCCACGTTCCCTGGCTAACTCTCCCTGCTTCTCTCTCTCTCCCCTTTCCTTGCTGATACAGCCAGTCAGAGCTGTGACAAGAAACCACGGGGCTCCAGCTTGTGTTTGCACATAAGCAGATGGGTGTTAACTGCCACCTTTCCCCATCCCTGGCTGGAAGGAGGAGAGGTCAATGTTGATCGCATTGAGAGTTGGAGGTTGCACTCTCAGAGATGGGCGAGTGTGGGGCTGGTGGTGGGGTTGAGCTTGCTTCAGCGGTGGAAGGACAAAGTCCAAGTGACCACCAGGAAACTTCCAGTCTCTTCATTGCTAGGTCAGAATTTGGCAACGTGCACATGATAATAAATCAGGCAAGCGGTGCAGTAGACCCAGTTCTATACGCAATTGCACCATAAAGCTGAAAATAAGAGGTTCTGTGTTATTGGTGCATTGCGATACAGTGCAGATTATGTATAGGGTTTCAAGCAGAGAAATATCAAAATAATAGCTCATTGTTGCTGTGGATTCATATTCAATTCATAAAAGGTATTTGACCCTTTACATGCTACACTGAGTTTCATTTGCTGGAAACCTTACCATCTCTTCCGAATTTCTTAGTCTTTGGTTTAAATCAGGCTTTCAATGGTAGTAATAGAGTGTGTTGCTGAATTTTTGTTTGTGTTTGTCTAGTGGGATAGGTTGTAGTTAAGTGAAATGTGTGGTGTAAGCAAAGAGAAATTGCTGTATGCAAACCATAATTTTCATGTACTTACTGTTTTGAGTGCTGTGATGAAAGGGATGTAACACAGCATTTTTATCACATCAGCTGCTATCTTTGTCTCTCTACCTGAAGGATGGCAAAGGGCCCCCTTTCATCTGGAGGATTATGAGGCCATTATGGTAAACAGCACCACCAGGTTGGGTTGACATTGTTGGAGCTTTCATCTTTTGTTCTAAGTTTTGAAGCATTATTTGTGGTTCTCTTGTTCCCTGTCTCATGACTTGACGTTTAGTGAGAGCAGAGAGCAGCTCCTTGCCAGAGTTGTTCAGGAAAAATCATTAAACTCGGGAGGGAGGGTAGGAGAGAGAAAGAGGGGCCAGGTGAATGCTACCCGCTGGTTGGTGATGACCCTACAGGTCTGGAGCTGAAGCAAAATCAACTTAAGCATGAAACATGACATACTGCCCAGGTTCATGCCTCTAATCCCAAAACAGGGGTCCATCAGCTGATAGATGCATCAACTGATGAAAGAATATGAGGTCAGAGGACGTGAGCAAAGAGACACTGACATAGTGGGCAGTGCTGACTTGTTTTCTGTCTGTGTTTTTAGCTACGTACCCAGTTTCTTCACCTTTAAGTTAGTTACATAAACCCAGTAATTTATGCTGAGAAGTATCTTCAGGGTCCCAAGCCGGGAGGAGCTGGAAGAGGGGACTTGGCTTGTAAACCTCTGCTCTCTTAAAGTATTTCCCTGCCTGGGGGCTGCCTGTTCTCTCTGTGCTAGGATAGATATAAATGAAGTGCTTCCCATTTGTGTGCGCCAGCCTCTGAACGCAGAGAAAGCTCATTCCTCTTGGGTGAACTCCAAATAAAGAAAACTTATTTTATAGTCCACTCTTGTATTTGCCTTTAGTGATTAGTGTGTATTCCTTTAATATTGAAATAAGATTCATATATAAAGCAGAACACACAAGAATATGTCTCTGTAATAACGAGGATAGTGATATGATTTTGGGATGTAGCATTTTTATTTCCTTTCATTGTTTATTGTCACTTTTTCTAGTATTCTTTGCCCAGAATTTCAATCCTTCACTTTTATGCCTGTGTTTATTTAGTATTGCTGCTTTTTCTGTACTAGCAATATGTATTTACATATTGGCCCATCACTTATGTGGTTTAGGGCATGCCTTCAAGCAAAGCCTGTGAATCCAGCAAGGGTGGACCCTCAACACAAATGATAGGGGATGTCACAGCTGAGATTGTGATTTTAAATTCCAGCATCTAAAAATGAATTTCCCTGCCCTGTCCCTTCATGCTGAACATTTCTGTTGCTCCTTTTATATCATATGCAAATATTTCATGTAAAAGAAGAGGCAAGAAGAGTCTGTGAGGAGGTGGAGCCATGGCCACGCTGTCTGCTGGTGCTATGAGCTGCAGGTTGCACAGCCCATACAGGGGAAAAAAGCATCTGTGCTGGATTCTTCAGTTTCTCATGTGCAAGGAGATGTTGTCCCAAGGGAGATGACCCTTGCTGATTCAACAGACCCAACTCAAACTCTACAAATCCACCTCAGTTGGCAGCCAAGTCCCAGGGAGTTCGTCAGGGAGGTGGGTGGATTAAGAGGGCTGGTTTTCAATGGGTAGGATCTGACTTGAAGAGAACATGCTTTCCATGCCAAATAAGATGATTGTTACTAATTCCTTTCTTCCAGAGTTTAAAATCCAGTGTGCTGGCACCTGTCCTATACATTATACATTCCTTCCCAAGCACAGCCGCAGGGCTGTCCATACATAAATCCTCATCTGCAGTTTGACAGCAAGGCGAAAGATGATGACTGAGCAGGGTGGGAAACGTGGTGTCAGGGGAAGCATCAGGATGGGGAGCAGCCTTCTCGGAGGGCATGCAGTCGTGAGAAGAGTGCCGTAGCTGAAGTGCCTTTGCTCATCTCAGTTGGCTTGAGTGTGCTTGTCAAGACTGAGCAATACCACAGACGTAGCCCCACTACACCTTTCTCTCCCTCTTGTGTTTTGCAGCATCCCCTTCAATTAAGCTTCTTGTGGATGACCCGATAGTGGTGAACCCTGGCGAAGCGATCACCTTAGTCTGTGTGACGACAGGAGGGGAGCCAGCCCCCAGCCTGACATGGGTGAGGTCTGCCAGCATCCTGCCCGAGAAGACGGTCCTGAACGGTGGCACTTTAACGATACCTGCCATCACGTCAGAAGATGCTGGCACGTACAGTTGCATTGCCAATAACAATGTTGGAAATCCTGCGAAAAAGTCCACCAACATCATTGTAAGAGGTAAGTTGAGCTGGCAAACTATTGACCTTTATCTTGGAAGATTAATTGAATCCTAATCTGACAGTACAGCAATGATCACATAGTGGTGTCCTATGTTTCCAAGGGTATTTCTGGTCATTTCTAATAGTGTATGAGATGAATTAGTGTTGGCTTCAAATAGCCAGTGGCTCTTGTGCTGGGCTCAAACCCCTCAGCTGGAACAAGGGTGGCATGGTGCCCCTTTGTATTGTGAAGATGCAGCAGCTCTCCCATCCAAACTGGAGAGAAATGATCGCCAAAGGACACCACGTCTTCTGGGCACTGCCTGTGCTGATCCCCTGCACACACTGTCTTGGCAGTGAATGCATCCTGAGCTCCTGGAGATGTCGTTACCTACTTCACCCTTTTCTTCCTCTTCATCAGCTGAACATGTTATTGAAATTAAGGCTGTTGTGCACGCTGTGAATCTGCTGCCATCAGATGAGTGCTCCCTGGGTAGGAGCTTTAGATTAGTACCTATGCTTTAATTATACTAAATAGCAGGATAAATGTCTGTCTGAGATAAAAGTAAGAGAAGAGTGCTTGCAGAACAATTACTGCCAGGTGGAGAGAAACTCTCCCTGGTTGTTTATCGCTTTCTGGATAACCCCAGGGACATGGCCAGTTGGTTTGAAGGAGGAGTTCGATTGGCTGATAGGCATCATCAGAGTGGATTAATCTACCTGAACCAAACAGTTCATCTGAAACTAATTTTCTCTAATCTAATCTGTGAATGGTAGTGAAACATAAAATCCCACACTATAGGAACTTTAAATAATAGCATGTGATTAATCATACTGAGGAGAAACTGCTGTATAAAGACCCAGTGGTGTGAATATTTTATGAGAGCCATAACCCCTGTTCGCTTCTTATTGCCCAACATATCATACTCTTCAGCAGGATGAGGAATTAGAAGCTATTTCTGTTCTGGGGGTCAGGGAGAGAGCATTGCATCAGCCTAGGTCTGCAGGAGTTTATCAGGAGATGTCCACAGATTTACTTGTAATATTATATTTCCATTTGAATTTTTGACATTTGGCTTAGGGGTTTTGTTGTCAAGAGGCAAAAGCAGTCTTGTTTCAGGAACATAGGATCGTCATTAATTTGCTGTGATTTACAGTGGTGATGAGGTTGTGAAGGGGAGATGTGAGTGAAACACACACTCAGAATAAGCAAAGGGAGAAGAAAGGCTTTGTGTGAAAAGAAATCTCAATGTTTTAATTGACCCAGCAGACAGCACCAGAGAGCCCAGAGGAAAAGCCAAAGTCCCTAGCTCCCTGCAGATACAAATTTCATGAGTCATAGCATAATAATAATATGCCCTCAGATTTTTATTTATAGAAGACCGTGCCTATGAGATGCCTAGGAGCTGCAAGATGTTGAATGAAGTATCTTTAAAGCATTTGAGGTGACTTTTTTCTTTTTTTCTCTCTGCTGTGAAGCCCTGTTAATTCTGAGAAGGGACCGCAACGAGGAATAACCCATTAAATAAATGAAGCACAACTCCCTTCTAGCCCCAGCGCATTGCTACCTGCTATGATTTTCCCCTTATTTCAGTTAAAGGGGAAGAACTGTCTTTTAGGAAAAAAAAAAATCTTTATTCCAGTCTTGGTTGATTTATCTTCACTAAAAGTGATGCTGAGTTTAGGAGTGAAATAGAGAAATTCATATCATAGTTTTGATATTACTTTGTGTATATATTTCTTAGTATTTTGCCTGTAGCTCATTGCTTCTCTCTATTTCATCTCTTTTTTTTTGTTGTTGTGTATCAGAATTTTCATGCAGTAGCTGAGGAGAAAAGAGTATTTACTTGAAATAGCGTCTAAGCCTTGCAGGAGAAGCATTTGGTAAATGGAGTTCACATCTTCCGTCAGGCGGACTACCAATCCCAGGATTAGACAATAATCTCCTAATCTTACCCAGAAAGAAATGTAAAGTTGTCTCAAAGCATCATCAGGGCTCAGATGAAATTTGTTCCCTTTAAAATTCACTAAATGTCACTGTGCATTTATCTAAATGTGTTTGTTTTGTATGGGCTTCATTCCATGGATGCTACCTTACCCTTCAGCAGCTCTTGATTTTTTTTCTGGGCCTTTTCCTATCTCTGTGGCTGACTGCCTGAGTCTGTGACTATCCACCACACCTGACTTGGAACCCACTGTGAATGATGTCATATGACCACCATGCATTTAATAATAATAATAAAAAAAAATCTAAAACCAGAGAGAATCCTTCAAAAAGAAGCAAATAAAAGTAAATAAATGAGTAACAAAAGCAATTTATCCTTCTTGAAAGTCAGAAATTATGTGGATCAACAAGCAATAGAGGCGACAGATGAGGCTGTGTTTAAAGAGCAGATTCAGGCATTGAGGTACCGAGGTGTATTCAGGTCAGCTCTGTACTCCTCCATCAATCTTCTCTGAAAAAGTGGGGATAAATATAGTGAAATGGCAAGATGACCAGATAGGATGGCTTGGAGGAGTATATATCACCTGAGAGATGGTGCAAAATGTGCCTGTGTGGAAGTGCTGTGTAATGTGTGTTCTCTGCTTCTCCACGGTGTAAATAACTAGTAATATGTGTTCTCCGCTTCTGCAGGTTGTAAATAACTAGATTCTGCAATTGCCATGTGCTGCTGAAGGAGTGGTGGGATAGCAGGTGCCACTAATGGTCTCAGCGGATTGCTTTCCATTTGCTAGCTCCCAGGATTTATCTGGAAGCCTCCTAATACACATAAGCATTTAATATGTTCTTTGTTTTTCCGCTGTTACTTGATTTCCTCCCCTTCCAGTGAGCATTGGCACGGAAGGAGATGTTTGTTCTTAAAATAAAAGTCAGACTAAAGCTGCCATTGTGGCGAGGAACCCGTTTAGTCATAACAGTCTTTGGATATTTTTTTTTTTCCTCTCTTTTGGCCTGCATAACTTAAAAGCAATTGTAAATCCTTTGAAGAAAAACAAGCTGGGTGCTTGCTCGTCAGTTTGGGTGAACCTGGATCCCTTGCAAAACAACAGGTGTTGCACACAGCTGCTGAGGGAGGGGAGACTCCCTCATACGCTGCCTCCTTAAGCAGTTACATTAACACTTTCAGACAAAGCAACGTCCTTTAAAGATACCCCTTTCTTAAGCAAGTTGTAAGCTGCAAACTCTGCTTCCTTTGTCTCCGTTTTGCTGAGCTGTTGTGTTGGTGCCTTTCCCTTTCGGCTGTCAGATGGATATTAATGAAAGTTTTGCTGAGATGATAAGGAGAAATTGTTCTGAGTATTACAATGCCGTTCCTTAAGAGGTACAGACATAGTTCAATATCTCTCATTTCCTCCGTTTGCTTTGAACAGGAGCTCACCAGAGGCAAATCAGTGACCATGTGCTGTTTACCTGTCAAAACCTTAGTGATAAAGTTTTAATGGCATTTTAAAGAATGCCATTATCAGCCTAACTCTACCCAAAGTTATTGCAAAATGTTCATTTCCATCAAAGACATTGTAGTCCATCAAGGTGTCTTGGGTCAAACCAGAGAAAGAAGAAATGCGCTCTCATTTCAGCAAAGCTGGCTGCTCACCAATTCCAATTATGAAAGTTTCCAAGTATTCTCTTTGGATTAATGAGTTCTTTAAATGATTGCAAGTCTGCTAGCATTTGAGTATTGGTGGGTGTTCTCATCAGTGGCATCTTCACATCCTGCTCTCAGACTGATGATTAGAATAGCTTCCTATAACATATTTCTAGACAAAACCATTATAAAGCAGAGGAAGCTCTAAGGAAGCCTTGACTTCTGTCATTCTAGTAAAACTTGTTGGTTTTATCCTTCTCTTAAAAAAAAAAAAAAATAAAAAGCTCTCTCAAGTAGCAAATCCAACACATCCCCTCTGGATAAACAAAGTTCCCGACAACCTCCATGCCTGATGTGTGTATTTCTTGCTGTGCTTGCTTGGAGGATGTTCTGTTTTTCTTTTCCGTGGTAGAGCAAAAAAAATGTTGTTTTGATGCAATGGAAATAATTTGTCATAAAGGCCAGGATGGGGGAAATCTGTTGCACTTCTTTCAGAGTTCTTTCCCACCCAAAATATTTCTGTTAATTTGCTTTCATCATGAATTTGTCACTATCTCTGTTGGTCTCAACTAGAGGTAAATGATAATCAGTCTTCCTATGGATATTTTGTTAATTAAAATAAAAAGGAAACACACACACACACGTTTGTGTTAAAATCAAATGCAAAACCTTGCTTGCTTACAGCCTTTGGTATGCATGGTGATATGGATACTTCTTCATTACCCACTCACACACAGCTATGCAGAGAGGGCTTGACATTATGGCCAGGAGCTTGGTAGTTAGAGACCTCACCTGTGATATGGCCTCAGGCTCAGTTCCTTGCCTTGATCTGGCATGGGAAGTTGAACATCCAGCTTATCCCATGTCCCAGGAAACTCTTCTAGCCTGAGGATCTTTTAGACTTTGCTGTTGGAGGTTAATTTACTCCTTTAAAATTCTCTCTTCAATGAGTATTTGGAGAGGGAAGCAAAAGGCACTAGCGAAATGGTAATATTGGCCTTGTAATCCTTACAATACATGCATAAAAGCACGATCATCACAATACCATACGGATTTTGGGTGACAATTGGAAATGTCAAAAGAGGCAGGAATCAAGATAATCATATGTCTACGGCTTCTGGAAAATTACACATTTTCAACATGACTCAAACTGGGTACTCAGAATTATGAGAGCATGGAAGAACAAATACTCCAAAGACACTGCCAAGGGGAAAATGAAAATAAAATCTCCCCGTAGCTACCAGTATGTCAATGAAGAATTAAAGGCTATTGACAATGAAGGATGTAAGGTGGCTTCTCCATCCAGTAAGAGAGCAAAAATGCTGGGTAGCATCTTTGAAGGACACCTGTCCATCAGACTGGGAAACAGGTCGTGCCAGAGAAATGTTTTACAGGTCTTAAAATACGGAGCACTGAAATGATTTGGAAGGGTGTCAGCGTGCACCAACTCGGATTTGTTGCCTCATCAGCAACTTCTCCCATTACCTTCTTTAAATAGATCACTTCGTCTCTTCCATTGTAACTGCAACATTTTCTTAGTGCCAATTGACTCTGTGTGACTTTTCCCTTTTGTGAAGCGGAAGCGTAGTGTTTGGAGTTAATTTTTCAAAGGGGTGGGCTTCTGTGTCAGTTTAAATATAAAATAATAATTGTAAATGACCTGTGCTCAACATTAGCACAAAAGCTTTTGCTGAACAAAAAGCACTCTGGGGAAACACATTCTAAGGTTGAGATTGCTGGAAGTACCTATTCCATTATGTCTTTAAAAACTGTATGTGAACTGTGTAGTAGTGACTGCTAAAAAGAAGGTGAAGCAAAAAAAGAAAATAGGCAGATTGTGAAACAAATGAATTTTTTATTGCTTTTGTAATAGATTTTAAAAAAAAATGAAAGTCCTGTAATCTGGTATTACAGTTGTCCACTCTCACACACGTGCCTACCCTTCTGCCTTCCTGCAACAGCTCTGTTTATCCCAACGCCTTTTCTTTGCATTTCCCTTGTTGGTTTAGAGCGGCGGCATGAAGTAAAGGATAAAAATAAGTCTGTCTGGTTGCACATCAGCACCTCTGCTGTCACCCCTCGAAGATCCTCAAATGCTGTTAATTGAAACGTGAGCAGGGCCCCCACGGGGTGATGCCGAGTGCCAGAGCAGAGGGAAGGCTCACAAGTTTTATCCAAAAGGTGGAAACTGGGTTTTGGCGGCACCCGTGACAGTTGTCACTCGGCAGTTTTGCAGCTTCTGGATGCTGGCCAGCGGCCGAGCGATGTGTCTGTCTGATGCACATGATTGTTAGCTGGTATCATCTGTGACAGTGGGAGCTCTGGTCAGGGATGCTGGCTCCAGCATGCCAAGTCTAAAATGTTGGGTTTTCTGTGCAAGTAGCAGAAGGACCTTTTTTTTCCTCCTGCTTTTCCTTCTCTTTCTATTCTGGGAAGGTCTTACAGCAGACTGATTATACTAGTGCTTATTTCATGGCTGGAGAAAGCCGAAGGCCTTGGCAAATATCCATACGCATAAAACGGGCAGTACTACACCACACAGAAGCGACGACCACTGTTGGCTTCCCAATGAGGGACTGTGCAGGCGCATGGAGCGTTGTTGTGCGTGGTGCTGCAGGCTGCGGGAGGCTGGCAGAGATGAGCTCCCCGGGATGCTTCAGCAGGGTGGAAATTGAGCAGCCCCTATGCTGGCTTTCAGTATCCATTGATGGTTGTGCTTTCCTTGGGGCAGACTAGAAAGCAAGAGTGATTTCATGAAAGTGCCAAGTTTTTGAAATTCGTATTCCAGAATAGGACTGGAAGGCCCTCCTGGGTCATTGAATCCAGCCATCTTTATCCCAGGAATCCATTTAATCTCATCTTATCTCTTGTATAATCTTTTTTTTGTAAAGTGACCAATTCCACCTGCAATTTTGATAGCTTTCTTCCAGCACCCTCCCAGTTCTTCCCAGGAGTCTCTTCCCATACCTCGCTGCTCTGACATTGAGATCCTCTTGCATTGCCGTCATAACGTGCCAGTGGTGGGTTTGCCATCCCTTGAAAGCAGTTTTGCTGTGGAGTGGCACCAGGCAAGCTCTGCAAATGCCGTGCCGGGATGGAGAGCTGGGCTTTGCCTTTGCTGAACCACCGTGGTAGCTGGGCACCTTTGCCCTGTCAGGGGCAATCCCTGCTCTTTCTCTTGTATTATGCCAATGCTTATGTATTAGAGCAACGTATTATGTGCTCTTCCAGCATGATACGTAGAGCAATGTATTATGCTCTTCCAGCTTTTTAAGCATGAGTATAGTTCACTCTAAAAAAAAAAAAAAAAAAAAGCCAGCCAATTCTGATTATTCCACCGAGAGATGCACCCTCTGAGTGGGATTTCAATGAGACAAGATTTTAGCCTAGAAAACATCGTACGGCACATGCAGCATGTTGCTACAGTCATAAGTTACCAGTGCGCTATCCTAAAAGTTTACAGCTCTGAGAATGAATGTGTAAAAAAGTTGAGCTTCAGAGTTTAATAAGTCCATTTATTTTTATTATCTGCAATAGCAGTCTCAAGCATGTGAGACTCTCTCCCAGGCTTGAGTGTATCACGGATGAGTTCATAAAATGGTTCCATATAAAAATGTAGATGGTTTATTGATTCTTCTGCCCTTTCATTAGGACTTCTCAGAATTTTTGTGTACAGAAATTTTAAAATAAGTTTGCTGCTCCGCAAAACATCATGTGGCGCCTGTTGGGCACCACATACCTATAAAGATATATCAGAAGGGATTTCAAGAGGTAGTATTCATTTGATCTCTCTCCTTCTGACCTTTGCATTGTGGCTGCTTCAGGTAGCCATGTTCTTTTTTCACCAGGGGCAAGGAACAAGTTATCCTTACTGTTGGTTGGCTAACCATTATTAACTACTAATGCATGATAACTTTTTTTTTGGCAGGGCTGTAGTGTCGTAGTTTAATATTGTGTTAGATCTTGGCTGATTAATACATGATGAGGTCTGTGTAGTCTTA
The DNA here is from genome assembly GCF_047370975.1 of Nipponia nippon. NCBI lineage: Eukaryota > Metazoa > Chordata > Aves > Pelecaniformes > Threskiornithidae > Nipponia > Nipponia nippon. The sequence goes on from NW_028262302.1 coordinate 30,322,066, forward strand.
ACAACATTATCATTTTGGCAGAAAAAAACCGAGTTTTTCAAAGTTTTGTCTCATCCTGAAGGAAGAGGAAGAGACGAGAGGAGAAAGAACAGTGCACAATGTTTTGTTCTGATGTGACCAAGATACTTTGATGACCTTGAAATGTGTTTTAAGGTACTTACTTGTATTGCATCAGGCAGCTGTGAATGAGATTGGTAGATCTCTGCCCAGTCTGACAAATCATTTTGGAAAGTTTTATAGGATCCCGATTAATTTTTGAGGCATTGAGCTGTGGAATACAAACAAAGTGTTGAAGGGAAATGCATCCCATGTTGGAACAAATCCAGGCTCTAACAAAATCCTGCAGTCGAATAAAGCTCTTGAGCCACACAAGAAGCAGGAGATGGGGACAATCTGGTGTGGAAGCCTTGGAAGCTGAGGGTTTGCTCTAGGTTTTGGAAGAAAGGCAAGTATTGTGTGCTGAGTTTTGTTTGCAGTGTGTGGGCAAAGAGAAGAGTGAAGATTTGCAATATATTACTTTTGGGCATCCTGGAAAACTCAGCAAGGCTATTTCTTTGTTGACAGCTTTGGCACGAGAATTAAACTTTATAAAGGCATTGGCCCTGGAAAACACCCAGCTGTAATGTGCAGAGGATTTATAATTTGTTTGGCAAGTGCACAGCCCACTGGGGATTGTGTCAGCTTCTCTGAATTGTTTAATTTATATCCCAGTTCTTGTCTGGCTTGTGAAGTTCCTGTTGGCCTGTGAGATGGGCAGTCTGTGGGATGGGGCAGCCCTGGGCCCACAGGCCTGGCCGGGATCACACACAGTACGTTGGCTTGGCAAGCGGTAACAGCGTGGAATTTCATAGCATAGGAAATGTTTTGGGTTTTTTTCCCTTTCTTCTGCTTAGGGTTTCAAAAAGTACTGAATGTTAGCCACCAATTTGTCTCCGCTGCTTATTGATCAACCTTCATTCTTTTTTGCTATTTCACCCTCATGTACCCACCCTGATGCATTTGAATCGTTATCTGCATCTGCTTAAAATCAGAGATGAAAGCAGCCTTCCGCCAGGCAGACAGGGCTGCGCTGTGTGCTGGTCCCTGGTAGGACGCTCCAGTTTCTGTCCCCAAATCAGCTCTATACTGGTGTGACACCACTGGGGTGACTCATGGTTTTCACAAGCAGGGAACCACAGCCAGAAGGTTGGTGCAGTCTTCATCCCTGGAGGTTTTCAAGCCCTGGACAATCTGGTCTGAGCTCACATCTGACCCTGCTTTGAGCAGGAATTTGGTCTAGAAGCATCCTGAGCTCCCTTCCCACCTGAATATTTCTATGAACCTATATGTCTTTGCTCTTCTGGTGATGCTTATTTCTCTTGAATATTTACTTCTAAAAGCAGTTAAAAGAGAAACCTGCTGTGTTTCACATACTTTGATCTCAGCTTCATCTATTTAATGGATCATATACTGAGTAACTTGTAAACTGAAAACTTCTTCATTACAGAGAAGTATACACCTCCCCTTCCTTCAAAAGAAAAACAGGGAAAGGCATAGGAGCTAATTAACTGGAGCACACGTAAAAACAGACACCTGCCACATGGCATCTCCAGAATAATAAATCCTTTTCTTTTAAAAATTAGAAGCATTTATAAAAATAGAGAGAAAACCTGAAATCTCTCCACAGTATTTGCATTTAAATTGAAAATGTGAATGCATCTGGTCTTGTAAGTGCCAAATAATTACTTGATATTAAAAAGTTTGGAGATGCTCTAGTAGAAGATGCTTGACAACTTAATTGTTCTGAGAGCTACTGGAAGTTAAGGTTTAAAAAACTTTAAGCTAAAACCATGTTGACAGAAGTAAAATGAACTGTTGGTAAAATGCTGAATATGTGTCTTTTTTTAGCAAGACTGTACTTCAAGTCTGCCTTTGGATAGGAAGATGACTAACAGGAACATGCAGACAGCATGATTTTGTCAACATTATCTTGCAGAGTCCTAAATACCCTATTTAAGAAATTTGAATTTTGGGAGTGGTCAACATTAGTGCATTTTCCCTAAAAGCTCTGTGAATGTTTATGTAGTTACTCTATTTTTAATGTTCTCCTTATGACCCAAACAAGGTGCACCCTGCCTGATCGCTCAGCACGTGTATTTTCTGCTGGAGAGAGTTCTCTTATGGGAAAACATCAAGTAGCATTATTTGCTGCTAATGCAGGTGAAGCTAGCTCTGTGCAGAGCTTACGGGTGATTTTATTTGATGTTAGACTGACTTTTTAATTCTGAGCAAAATGTGCAGACCTCCTTTCAGAATAAGAAAGTTATCATGTCTCAGTAGCAGACCAAAGGGTTTTACCAGGTTATAGATATGACCCATAAGGTAAGAGAGCTTTCTCTGCTAGAGGAGAAATAAAACAACGGTATGATGCTGACCTTGGCAGACCTGGTGGTCTCCCGTCAGCCAAGAATGGATCTGAATAACAGAGTACAAAATAGATGCAACTGCTGTGCAGGCAAGCTGGCAAGACTTTGAGTATTTAATTCAAAAAATGCTGTGGACTGGTGCTATGCAGAAGATGTTGAGGGGTTGATCCCATCCACTTTCTTTTCATCCAGTTTAGTATTTCTGTAAGAGAAAAAGGTTGAAGCCCATGGCTGGATATGAGGTGGTCACTCTACGATTTTCTAGGTCCTGTGAACTGGCTGGAATACAAAGCACATGTTGGCAGATTTCCACAATTTTGTGGTTTCAGGGGGTTTATTGGTTCGTTTGGTTTCAAGAATGACCAGGAAGGCTGACTGTTCTTACTGAAAGACATTGAAATGTGCACTGATTCGGTCTGTGTGGTGGATTTGCAGACCCTGCCAGGCCACATCTGCCATGACATTATTTGAGACCCATTTAAACACCCCAGGGAGAGTGTGATCTGTGGTGCAGGATGGTTTTCAAGACAGCCCAGAGACAAAAAGCAAAATCTGGATGGAAAGAGGTGTCTATTGCCTTTTAATCATGCTTTGATTAAAAAAAAAAAAAAAAACAGAAAACTGTGATTATAGTAGCTGAGTGTTAGAATAGCACAAGAAATCAAAGGTGAACAGTGGAAGGAGGAAACAGAAGGACTTGCAGAAACCTTAGCATATCCAGAGGGAATTGCCCAGGCACCCAAGGCTGCTACTTGAGCAGCTCAATTTGCTGCTGGTGTGCTGTCTTATTAGGAGTGCTCAGTGCACAGTGACCATGAGGAACTGCAGATGGAACTGTGAACTGCAGCTTTTCTTCCCTTTATCCATTATTTTAATTAGTGACCAGCAGATGTATGAGCCTTTAATCGTATATTTTAGCCTTTCTTAAATCTATCTTCTTTAAGTAACTCTGAATTTGGACTTACTTTTGTTTTCTTTTTTTTTTTTCCTTCTGTTTATATTATTCCCTCAAATCATTATTCTTATTTCTCTTGCTGTTTAGAAAATTGATTTCTTAAAGCACCAGCTGGACACAGAGTGTTTATGCAACCGTTTCAACAACTGCATCCTGTTAGTAAAGTTTCCTATTCCTTATTGTTCAAGAGTCACACCCTGCTCCAAACTCAAAACCACCAACACGTCATGAGGTCCAGTTTCACTAGAGAAAAGTTATCTACTCCTGACCTGGCTACAGGTTGCTTCATTGAAGCATGGCATGAAGCACGTGTCCAGGTTGGATCTTAGCTATGTTTGGATGTGAAGCTAAGCTGAGACATTGCTTTTCATCAGGTGTTGGTGTGGCTGTGAGGTTCACAGAAGAATAGAGTGGCTTTAGAATTTGTTAGTTGGTAAACGTGGTCCTCTGTTTGTTATTGAATTTTTCCAGACAGGGTTGCATGTTCATAACAGTGCTGAGTATGATGGACGATAGTCATTCATCAGAAAGAAACAGAAGTGATTGTGTGCAAGACGCTTCAGAGTAGGCTTGTCTGTGTCCAGAATCGATGTGCAGACTGTACAGATGTTACAAACCAGATCAACTTTCATTATGGAGAGCTGATATCTGCAAACTTTGTTAGGTGAAGTGTGGTTTTGCTCTTCTTTTTTAGAGTTAGGCTAGAAGACTGTAATACTGAATGAGTTTGTTATTTTGCTTTCAAGTATTTTGCTGGTTTACAAAAGCAAATTTGAGTTTTCAGTGTTCCACATACACAAAGTAATGTCAAAACCTATTTTAATGTAACAGAATGAAGTTTAATGGACTACACTGTGATATTCACCAGTGAGAAAGATTGTGGACAGTTGTTAAATTGTCTCTACTCAGCTTAGCTGTTTGATAAAATAGTTTAAGGCAATATCCTGTAGAATGCTGAAGACAGTGCAGCTTTGTCGCCCACAGCCAAAATAAACAAAGACTTTGTCTTTCTTTGGAGCTTATGATAGGAACTTTTATTTTGCTTCTATTGATTTGATAGAGGTAGACATGTTAATGAAGAAAGAAACATTAGAGAAGGTTTTCCATGAGTCTTTCTTCAGTGAGAATGACTTTTTATTTGGTACAGAAATCTGTTTATGCTGGGCTTTCACATAAAAGCAAATAAACCAGACAATGTGGGCTGCACTGCAGTTCCCGAGGTGTGGTACTGGAGCAGATGCCTTTGTTTCAGGCATTGGTTTATTTAATCATTCAGATAAAAAAATCTGAAACCCAGCCCAGTTGTGTAGATGTTGGGTGATAGCTTTGATGAACAGGTGTCTAAGAAAGCACCGAGAGGTATTAATGTTTGTTTTGTTGTTTGCCTGCATTGCAAGGGAGCGCGGTAGCATGGTCCCTATCTCATAGGAAACTGGCGGCCCATGATCACCCAACTTAAACACAGATCTTTTTTTACTTAACAGAGAAGATCTGCCTATTAGTCCAAGTTTGTGATTGCTTTGCAATTAATTATGTGTATCATTGTAATACAGTAAAGCTCAGGTCACAGAAATAATGCATCAGAGTAATGACATAAGTTGAAATGTGCCTTTTTCTCTGCTGTGTTCAGGTTTGAAACAGATTATTTCAGGGGAGCATAAATAATTCAGAATTCCTGTAGTAAAACATCACTTGATGTTCTACTATACGTTTTTGTGTGCCTTTAACAACAGCGAGGCAAGTAATTTTATTTTTTCCTTTTCTCTCAGTGATGGGATACTTATGATTTTATAAAGATCATGTGTTAGTCATGGAATCCACCAAACCAGATCCAGGTGCTTACTCCACATATATTAAATACATCCATTCTGTATGTTGAACTTGTGTATTTAATGAACTGCTGTATTTCTTTATTCCTGAAATTCTATATTATGAAGCTGGTGTCTTAAACCTGGACAGGCACCAGTGAGCTGTGTCTGACACCTCCACAGCTGCAAACAAAATCAGTGAACTGCTCCTTGAGGGGAAGAGAGTTGAGGTCTTTTTTTTCCTCTACAAAATCTGGGAACCAGCAAAGACTACAAGTACGAGCAACAGCATGCAATGAGAAAAGCTGGCTTCTCAAGATGTCTTGACAGATTAGGAAAAAGGTTTAGGTTTACGAATACACTTTACAAGTCTGTTAGGGACTATCTAAAATCTTTGTTGTAAGGCTATGAATCTTTTGAATTGCCGTTGTGTGAAAGCAGGATTGCTTTTCCCATCTGTAAGGCTCTAAGGAAATGAGGGACCTGGTATGATTGAAGCAAGAGCTGGTGATAAGAGTTGACTTTCTTTACCCGCTGCCTGCTTTATATCTTTCTCTCAAGAACCAATGAATCATCCCAGTAATCATCTTTTGGTACAAAGATCACGGCAGTAACGTGGAGAGTTGCTTCTCAGTCTTCTAAAGCAAGCAGCCTATGTCTGGATTAACAGACTGGAGTTTCTAGAGAATGAAGCTTGGTTTTGCAGCTCACTTTCAAAGCAAGCTGTTCCCACAGTGCTTTTTCTGATTTTTTTTCTTTTGATGTGAAACAGAAGTCAAGGCAAAGGACTTAATCCAAAGCACATAGTAGTCATGGAAGGACCATCATTCACTGTAGTGAACTTTCGATCAGATCTTTGGTCTTTTCCTTGCTGTTTCTCTGCAGTCCATTGGTCTTAAAAATAAAGTCAAGAATCTTTCCAATTAGCACAAACTCTTTTTCATGCATGTGAAAAGGAAACCTTTAACATCTGAGCACTGGGAAGGGGTTTGTGCCTTGCCTGACCCAGGGGATGCAGTTGAAACACAGAAAGCCCAGTGATTTTGGAAGATCCTGGAAGCGAGCTGGATCTGGAGGTGAAGGTAGTGGCACTTACTTGTCAAAATGCCAGTGCTGGGTGCTCAGAAACAAGTGGCATGCCGGGTGCCGAGTTCACCAAACCTCCCAAATGTACTCGTGGTGCTTCAAGACACGTGCAAATCTTTATATCTGCTTGGCAGACTCTCAGGTGATATTCTCATCTTGTTCAGTGGGAACAGGTTAAAACAAAATTGCTCACAAGCCTTAACAAAATGTGAAAGGGAACAATCAAAATTAGTCGAAGCCACTTCTGGTGAGTGCACAGAGGTTGGACCTCATGTGGCATCCAGCTGCTCAGTCAAGGTTAAAATCAGTAATTTGCTACTACTTAATATTGCTGCTGCTGCAGGCTGCGCACAGACACAAACATCAGCAAACACAAAGCTGAGCATTCCCTAATGTCCTGCATCAGCTTAGGAAGCAGCCGGTGGCCAATAGTTGTTATGTCAACGCCTGCAAATAGTGAAGCAGCTAATGTATTCAGTTACGGTGTTTGATGCCATTCGTATATCCTGAAATGTGCACTCACAAGATATGAACATTTTGGTGCGTTAAAGGAGCATTTTGGGTTGATCTGGGTGGGGGTGGGAAGATGCAACTTAACCTGATGAATGCAAATAGACCTTAGCTGAGATACTGAAATGCATTTTATTACTTTGAAATGTAATTAATGAGGGAGGGCAAAGACATTTTTGTGAGGAGTTTGAGGACAAAAATTGTTTCATCTTTGTTTATTTGATCACATCATAGTTCTCTGAGGTCTCTTTGGAGAAAGACTGGCACTTGCCTGAGTCTCAAAGTGCAGTTACAGACTTATTTGCACATTTGTTGCTCTTTTGTAGCCCTGTGTGTTGATTATATTCTGAAATCTCTGCTGGGATGCTGCTGTGGTTAGCATGTCTGCAGCACCATCTCTCACGTTTTGCTGGTTAACCCTATGGCTCTCTTATTTGCTATATCTAACCCCATGGAAACCTTCCAATGAAGCCTCAAACATAACCGATAATACAGTAAAAAAAACAGAGTCAGAATCCACTGCATGTTTCAATATTCTTGACATTTTAGGAGGATGCTTGGAAATTATGGTCCAAGAACCTACACAGGAGGATAAGCTAAACCACTGTTTTATGGGTCTTGACCATGTATGCAAACCCATGTGCAGAATACATACAGAAATCGGTTTTCCATTACCTCGTGGATTTGTACCAGGCTCAACTCAGGTGTTCCCAAGAGGTCAGTACATGACACACAATGTAAATCAATCAGGTCTGAAATCTTTTTGGAGACGGCATCCAGCATACATGAATCTAAGACTGTACACCTTCTTGCCTGCAAGAAGCAGCTTTGTATTCCCAAGACTGCTGAAGGCATGGTCACTGAAGAGGTCTACTGACCCCATGTTGCTTTGGCAAGGGCAGCTCTGTTAGTTCTGGCTCTGAGAGTAGCTTAATGGGGCCCTTCATTGCTGTAATAACTTTTCTTTCGAAGACCTGAGCAGGGTCATCCCAGCCCCTCCTGTCTCTGCCAGCCAAGAGCACCCTAAACTCTGACTTACACAGTCCTTTTCTCCATCACAGCGTACCTGAGAGTGGTTCATCTGTTCAGAAGGGTTTATGACCTGGTAGGTTAGGAAGTTTCCAGTATGTGAAGTGATTTGGAGTCTCATCAGTCTGGAGTGGGAGATCCAGGTTCAATTTCCCCTTCCTACGAAAGAGCTCTAGCTCCTAAGGTGCTGTAGCACCATAACTGCTACTGCCATTTTCATTGTTTGGGGAAGGAAGGTTTATTACTACTTACGAGTGGTGGCAATACTGCGGTGTTTTCCATCCTTGAAAATGAATGGTGGAGCAAGTTCACCAGGAATTCCAACGAGAGGCACTCTAGTTTTTGGGCTGCTTCTGGGCCAAATATTGAGCAATTCAGCACCATCACATCTGGGGCAATTCTGACCATAGTCCCAGGTCCTGGGTCAGAGCGAAGAGTGTCTGCCCATCATGGTCCCATGCTGCTCGCTGCTCCCACTGTCCTCCAGCTCCACATGGCTGTGGCTATCGGATGTCTTTGGGTACCTGTGGTTGGTTTCTTGAGGACACCTTCCAGGTATGGATGGTGATTTTCATGTTCTTTGGTGGCACGTTAGAAATTCCAAGATACACAGGTTAATTGCAGAGATCACTGTGTTTATTCTGGTGCCAAGTAAGATTAAGGATTTACTGATATGGGTTGTTTAATGATCTTAACTCTGAAAAGACACTGTATTTTCAAGTCAAATTTTTTGCTGATTTTGTTGGTAACAGAAGAAAATGCTGATAGCTGTGCAGTTTGTGGAGTCTTAGAGAATGGGCTTATAAAAACAATACATTGACTTTCAACCAGAAGTTGTAGTTACACAGTTGTTGGATTGTTTGACGTGGGGATTTTGTGGCTGTTACTAATGAATACAGTGTGTACGTTCACATGGCTTAAGAGATGTTAAGAGGTTTTGTTTGGGGAATAGAGCAAAGAGACTTTTTCCTTCGCTTCAGAATTTCTAGAAACTCCCTTACGTTTTTCCATGTAGTGCACTGAGTCACAGCCCTCCTCTGAACTCCTTGTGTTTGGATGTACGGAAAAATACTTAGGTCAGGTATATGCTCTGCGCAGTTCTTTGGTGATTAGAGCTTGCTGTAGCAGATCAGGACACTGGATGATCCAGCCCAGTTACTTCTGGTAACGCTCAGCCTGCATAAAACCAAACCAACAAGCGACAGCCACAAAACTTAGTTGTTTTTGTAATTTAGTCCATGATCCAGAGAGTGGAGCCCTTCCTGGCCCATGAAGTAAGTCGCTTATGGCCCAAAGGTTCTGTACCCCTCATCTTTGCTTATGGATGGTATTGTAGCACCAGCCATAGCAAGGGACAGATGAAAGTTAATGTGACTTTTCTGTTAGACTTTGTTGTTCCTTTATAGGAATGAGAAACTGCTGAAATGGTCGGCATGAGCACTCGAAGCAAAGGAGAAAAATTAAGAAATAGAGATAGTTTATTGAGGTTATTAGCAACGAATTCTCTTTGGAATGTACTGCTCATCATGCCTATCATGAGTTATTTTTTCTTTTTCCCTCTTTGAAAATTATTTGCATAATATATTTACTGGTTTTTTGTGTATGTAAGCATTGTTTGTTCTTCCATTTTCAAACAAAAAAGTTCAGTTTGTGTTTCAAAGTTACTTGCTGTGGCAGTTTCCAACTGTCATACAATGTATGGTTCATCTCTTGAATCAAAGCGCGTGTTCATTCTGCTTTCTGGGGAATTGGCTGCAGCTTTTAAAAGGGAATGAGAGGTGCTCAGTGAAGACTAATGCATTTTGGTGCAAATTTAATCTTGATAAAACTTATGAAACTTCCTTAAAGAAATGAAATAATAATAAATTCTTAAAAACACATCAACCACTTGGATTCTTGAATACTCATTTAAAACTAAATAGCAGCACCCAGACAAATGCCTTTCATGCCATACCTGATGAGCACAGCAAATGTTAACATTTTTTTCATTCTCTGATTAAAAGGGCTGGCTTCCTCAATGGAAGAAGTTTCTCAGACCATGCGTGAAGGGGTGTCTGCAAGTAGCCAGATTTTATGCTTCTTTTCCCACATTGAAAAAAACCCTGATTATTAATTAAATGTTAATTCTTTTCAAAGTTTTGAAAGTCCTAATTCAGCATGGCATTTGCAAGCTCCAAAGAGTTGTTTTGTTCAAGGAGCTACTGAGCTAACAAAATTGAGTCTGACTGAGCATTTTCACCACTTGTAGAGATGCAAGGAGCTGACACACCGTGCTTTCTTAGCGTGCTTGGTGCCTCATACATCTATTTCCATTTGACGTTGTTACGCTTTCTGTATGCAGCAAGTGGAAAGTACGTATTACCCGAAGTTTGGGATCCAGGGAAATTTTCAGCTCATAGCCTTTGTCTTTTGCAACAACGTCACACTTCATTGGCTGTAAGCGTGTAAATATATGAGGCCAGACAGGAGAGTGCTGCAAATGGGTCCTTTACTCAAATGCTTCACATGTGGGGCACTGTGCATGGATGGGGGGGCAGAGAGAGCAGGAGGGGACAACAGGGCAACATGGGAAACTTTTCAATAGAAATCAGCACAATGACAAGAAATGGTGGATTTAAATATTGGTCTTCCAGTGCTCGCATTCAACCTGGGCATTTGCTTGTAACATTTCTAACTGATATTTTCATTGTGGGACTTTCCATTTGGAGATAGCATGTATAAACATACATACATACTTACGCAGGCATATATAGAGGGAGAGGGATCTTGGGATTGTGTAAGTGGCATTTTATATTCAGTACATTAAAATATATGTGTATTTGAAGGACTTAATGGCCGATTCTGAGGCACTTTTCCAAAAATAAGCATCATACCAACACTGCTTTAGAGCAATCGCTTTATTGGTGTAAATGATGATAGTTTCTGGATAGTTTTATGCTCATTTAAAGAGTGACAAGAAAAAAATCAGGTAAGTGAGTTGCAGTATTATTTTGCTCCTGTGCAGTAGATTGATGAGGGAATGCTAGTGAAAGATGCTGATCTCGCCAGGGAGATGGTGGGGAATAATGTTTTCCAGAGTGGCTGTGCCCCCACGTGGCTGTAGGGCACTCCTGAGCACTGAGCCCACCTTTGAAATGGCCTCGAAAAAACTTGTCTGCCTTGAGGTTCCCATCTGAAACACTGAGACTACCTTATCTCTGCTTTGCTGTGGTTTAGACAATTAATTGAATTTGTACTGCAGGCTTGAATAGTCTTGGACACAGATAGAGATCCTTGGGATACACTGTGCCTCTCGAAGCGATAATGTTCTTCTTTCAGTTGTGTGCGCAACCTTCAGCCTCAGGTTGCTCCTGCGAGTACGGGATGGGTTTTCCTCATCTGACAAGACCCAGCCAGGGAAGTGCAACCAAGGTGCTCATGATGGGCTCTCCTGCGTGGTTATATCTCAGAAGAGCATCCTTTTGCTGTTGACCATGCTAAGACCTAAAGATGTACTTTCACCCCCTTAACTTTTAGAGCTGGTAGCAATTTGCTCACCTGAACAAAGCAGTGCAGTTGGCCGCCGATGCTCTGCCGTTCGGTGGGGTAAGGCAGCCTGCCTCCGGGCAGCCACAGGGACGGAGCGAGCCCTCCAGGCTGCCACGGGGAAAGAACAGGGTATGTAAACCAGGGCAGGCTCTAGCCTCAGGCATGTGCTTACCTTTTCTCATTTAACCAGCTGGCACAAAGCTATTTTGCATGGCCATGTTTGTTTCCAGATGGATTGGAGGTGACACTATTGCTTGTATTAGTGATGTTAGGCTGATAACTCTATTTTCCTTTCTCTCAGTGCTCTGATAGCATGGGAGTGAGGAAGGGCTTGTAAGTACCTCCAGAGACAGGTAACAAACACTGAAGATTCATGAATTATTTTGGTTGCTCTTCAGTTGTCAGCAGCTCAGCCTAATTTAGGTGCTGTGACTTCCTATTTTTCATTTTGGAAATGACAAGTACTTTAGCAATGTATAATCTGTGATGATATTTGATTAAGATTTGATCCTACAAAAAATTCACCATGTGCTAAATGTGTGCATTTGGAAGCTTCAGTAACTTCCTGAGCATCATAGAATCATACTATGGTTTGGGTCGGAAGAGGCCTTTAAAGATCACCTAGTCCAACCCCCCCCTGCAATAAGCAGGGACACATTCAACCAGATCAGGTTGCTCAGAGCCCCGTCCAACCTGACCTTCAATGTTTCCAGGGATGGGACATCTACCACCTCTCTGGGCAACCTGTGCCAGTGTTTCACCACCCTCATCGTAAGAAAATTTCTTCCTTATATCTAGCCTGAATCTACCCTCTTTTAGTTTAAAACCATCACCCCTTGTCCTATCGCTACAGGACCTATTAAAATCATATGCAGGTGTAAGGTGAAGCATGAGCTAGCAAGTCTTTGCGAAGTCTGACTATGCAAAATTGGTACTTTATTATAGTAAACTTTTTTGTCATATTTCAGCCCTAAAAAAAGGACGTTTTTGGATCACCCCTGACCCATATCACAAAGACGACAACATCCAGATTGGGCGAGAGGTGAAAATCTCCTGCCAGGTGGAAGCCATCCCTTCTGAAGAGCTTACATTTAGCTGGTTTAAAAATGGACGTCCCTTGCGAAGCTCTGAAAGGATGGTCATCACACAGACTGACCCCGACGTTTCACCTGGCACCACAAACCTGGACATCATTGACTTGAAATTCACTGACTTTGGGACGTACACGTGTGTTGCGTCTCTGAAGGGAGGTGGCATATCGGATATCAGCATTGATGTCAACATCTCCAGCAGTACAGGTAAGGCGGCTTTCTTTGATATCGGTTTTACTTCAACATAGCCAAACTATGGCTTTCCTTGAGTCATAGAAAAAAGAGGTGTATACACAGAGCACCTCTCACCATGGGGATATCCGAGCAGACCCTAGATCAGGGGCTGAGTTGCTTTGATTAAAGGACAGAAACCTGAATAAGTGTCGTGAGGTGCACTCTCCCAAGAACACACTAATGTTCGATTTACGCAAACAAGCCATCTTTTACTGTCAGAAAAGTTATTGCTTCTATAAAAGGACTTTGGCCTTTATTTAGGACTTCAAGGCATCCAAAGTAATGAAAAAATAGCTGGTAGGAAATTACAAGGAGAGAACAGGAGGGTGTTACGTTAACCAAGCTGAATCCTTCCAGCTACTCTAATCAAACAGCAAGTGCCAAGTATGGAAGAAGGAGCTCTTTTTCCTTAAAAATTATGCATTGCATGTTGGTGGATCATGCTATTCCTGATAGGCAAAAAGTTTAAGGTACCTATTACATGTGTTTCTAGATCAGTGATTGAAATGTCTCTCTCTTTGATGAGCTAGAGCCTTGGCTATTACTTTGATAATAAATATCTTGTTATTTCTACTATGGAGTAGGAATATGTAACACAATAGTAATTGCCTGCTTTTCTTTATCTCATTGCTAAAAGCTGGTTTGTAACCAATAGATTTAATAGACTTTTCCCCCCAATAGTTGACTTACATCCTCTACTATCCATCCTGTCTTTTATATGAAGCGTTGCTGTGCTTTTTCCTCAGATTGTGCTTGATATTCACTGGGGTAAGGCACATGGTGTATGCCGTTTAGAAGTAAGATGACAAAGAATACATTAAAAAACATTTTTATAGCATGGAAGTAAAATGTTTAATAGACATCTTCTGACCCCTTTTTACCAAACACATTTGAGTATATACTTTCGACTTTTTCAAAAAGATTAAATACACACTTTTTTCTCAAAGAGTATATCCACGTTTCTGTTCTCCAAATTTTATGACATCAGTAATACTTTGCAAGTACATGTCATGTCTAAACAATCTCTCTTACAACTTAAATTATTGTCTAGACTTTAATACATGAACATGCCCTCCACCTTCAGTACGATACTGGTACCATGGATCCTGCTTGAGTGCCACATCACTTCTGACACGAGTCTGGAAGGTGTGCCTACTGAAAGGGTTTCATGAAGAATATTGTGTACAACAGGGAGATGAGACAGGATTGACCTGTGGTTTGGATAGGAGCCTAGGAAATAAAGCCATGTGATTAAATTAGGGGCCACTTCAGCAAAATGGACATATATAAGCCCATGGGACTGGATAGGAGGTATCTAAGGGAACTGACCAGTGTCACTTTAAGGCCACTTTATGATCTTTGAAAAGTCGTGGTGACCTAAGGAGATCCAACAAAGCCTGGAAAACCAGAAATTTTAGCTCATCTTCCAAGAAGGCAAGAAGGAGATGCAGGGGAGTACAGGCCAGTCATCCTCACCTCCGTCCCTGGGAAGGTCAGGGAGCATGTTCTCCTAGAAGCCATGTCAATCCACATGAAGGACTAGGAGGTGACTGGAAACAACCAGCATGGATTATCAGAAACGAACTGTGCCTGACCCAACCTGGTTGACTGCTGTGATAAAAAGACTGTCTCTGTGGGCAAGAGCAGGCAAAGGAAAGCTGTTTGCCTTGTAAAGCCTTCAGCACAGTCTTTTGTAGCATCTTTATAGCCAAACTGGTAAAGCATGGCTTGGAGAGGTGGACTGGGCATAAGGTGTGTTTGGAAAATGAGATGCAGAGAGTTGCATTCACTGATAGTTGAAATTTGTGTGTGTATAAGTGAACAAGCAGTCAACATTTACGCAGTTCACCTTTGCTGTGTCCCACGCTGAAACATAATGCGCACACACACAAACCTTGAGAGTCAGGAGGAAAACAGTAATTTTATTTAGTTTAGTTAGTTCTTATTTTATTATTTGCTATTTATTTTCTATTTGTGTTATTGTTCAGGGATCCTTGAATATTTTACTTCTTTTTGCTAAATTTCGTAAGTGTAAACCAGAAGTATTTGTTTGATAACTCTTGAAATGATTTTGCGCAATTTTATGGACTTTCAGTAAACTTCAGAATGATTATGCTGGAGCAATGCAAGGAGCTTGGGGAGGTAGTTGTGGAGGGCTGTTCCCTTGCAGTGGTACAGGCTGGGGCTGCCTGGCTGAGGAGCAGCTCTGCAGGGTCCTGGTAGGCAGCGAGCGGACATGAGCAGCAGCGTGCCCTGGCAGTGACAGAGGCCAATGGATACCGTGTCCAGTTTTGGAGCCCCGATGCAGAAGAAGCTTCAACAAACTGGAGCAAGTCCAGTGGAGGCCGTGAAGATGGTCAAGAGCAGCTTGGGGGAAGGGGGTTTGTCCAGCCTGGAGAAGAGACAGCCCTGGAGCACCTAACAGCAGCTGTCCCCTGCCTATAAGGGATGTATCCAGAGGATGGAGCCAGGATCTTCACAGCAGTGTGTACTGGGAAGGTGGGAGGCAACGGGCATGAGTTGAAATGAGAAGTTCAGACTGGGTATAAGGAGCAACTTCTTCCCCATGAGGATGTCCGAGCAGGAAGCAGAGGCATTGTGGGACCTCCATGCCGGGAGGTTTTGAAGACCTGATAAAGCCCTGAGCAGTTTCGTCTGACCTCACATCTGGCCACGGTTTGAGCTGGGACTTGAACTAGAGACCTCCTGAGCTCCCTTCCCACCTCAATTATCCCATGAAGACTGTAAGAATAGAAACACTAACCAACAGATTTGTGGACAAGGGAGCAGCCTGCCTCTGGGCCAAAAGAAACATGTTCTTCAAGCTTACGAATGCATATCTTACTAACAGGTAAAGAACTGAGAGGTTTATTATAGGGTAAAAGCTGAGTGTGGCATGATGGATGGCAGTTGCATACAAACTTTGTTACCTGCTCGCCAGGGTGAAGTGGACAGTGACGTTTGTGCAGTCATGCATTGCCCATCTGGCAGACAGTAACTGCTATATTATCTGTACTTGCTGAGGAATCATTTGGGAAATTGATGGGGTTTATTGGAAACATCCATTAGATGGCTGTACCTATAAGCTCGTCACAATTTCTGCAGGCAGTGATGAATTATGTCAGCTCTTAAATTTACTGTCCCGTAACACTCAAGAAAATCAGAAAGGGGGAAGAAAAACTAGTATTTTGGGATCAGCCTTATTTAGCATCTTAAAAGAAATTCTGCCTATTTGTATGACTTCGTTACCCGATTAAGTGGAAGCTGGAATAGTTTCAGTGTGCTTTTTGAAGGTCATTAGTGATTCATCAAGATTCATTACTGCTGTGGTAATTATGAACATAAGGCCTAGGCACAAATATGGTTTTCCAAATGCCAGGACTTGCACAGATATGTTAATATAGTGCTGTGTGTCTGTTTGCTGGTTTTGGGGAGAATTCTCTCTTCCTGACGTGCACAAGGTTCCTCCTGGAGTCACAGAGTGAGGCAGGAGGGACTGTGTCACCTCGTAAGGAAGGAGATGGTTAGGTCTCCTCTGTCCCTCCAGCAGATTGGAAAGGGATGTGTGGCAGTGCAAGGGACATGCCAGCCTCTTGCCGTACTCGGCATTGCATTTCTTTAGCAGGAATATTTTTCCCTTGACATTTTGTACTTTCAGCAGAAAAGGCATAGATTTATGTCCTGAGTATCTTATATAAATGGACCTGAAGTAATCCCCTAGCAGCCTTCCCCCTGCCACATCTCCATAAAGTAGGTCACTGAATAGTGGAATTGAAGACTCAAATGTTGAATATTTGTCCTATAAAAGCCCTGTCATCCATAAAACCAACCCTGGGCAAATGTTACTGAAAGACGGGATGGCTCTTCTGTGTGTGTGCACGCATGTCATGGGGAATCTGAAGGCAGAAGAAGTTAAAACAGCAAGAAAAAACCCCGGTAAAATAGGCTCATTGTAAGCAAAAAAGAGAGGTGGATCAGGAGAGTGTGTTAGTCTTTGTAAGTGATCTTTTTCTCTGCCTTAAATATTGTATTCAAAGCAGGAAGAATAAGGCTTTAGGTGATGTATGGTCTGCTCTGTTCAGTATGGGTTCTTACGTTGTCTTTATCCCCCTAAAATCAGTATCGGTACAGTAAGAGATGTAACATCTGTCACTTCTGGCTTATTCTCTTTTCATCTTCCCCCTGGAGGTAGTATTGTGCAGTGAAGTGAGTTGTTATTTCAGGGGGGGTTATTTTACTTTACTCTCTGGCCGCACTGCTCTGAATTGCTCCTAGAAGGGCTGGATGGAGGAGATGGCTGATACTCTTGGGCTGGAGATGATGGTCACCCTTCTTTTCCTAAGAGAGTCCTTTCTGCTGTTTCATTCCTACCCAGTGTGGGCACAACTAGATGTCCTACATGGCAAATATGTCAATGAAATTCTTCATCTCTGGGTGAACCTGAAGATGTGCTGAGCCTGTACCACCCCGGGTACCCTGGGGTAGGCACGTCCCAGAGGCGGTCATCGACTTTGGGCATGAGCACGGGGCAGGCTGGTGGCCTGCAGGTCTCCTATTCCATCTCTGAGGCTAATCGTGTGACAGATAGAATGGGTTTTACACAACTGCTGCCAGAGACAGGCAGAGAAATTCCTGAAGAACTAGTATATATGAGGCTGTGTAGCCTCCCTGCAGTATGATAAGAGGGCTTCCCTGTTAAGCTAATCAGCTATCTATTAAATAATGAATTAATTAAACGTCCAGGCTGATGTGTTAGGACACGTGGCCTTGATCTGTTTGTGAAGTATGTGTCCTCTGGTCATCTTGTTCGTCCTTTGATGATACATAAAAGAGACCTTCATTTTAGTTGTAAATGTTTATTAAAATCACAGTACTGCCTCTTTGCATAATGAAAAAATGCTTTTTGTGAGATAATTAGTGGTCCAATTAAGATATTTGTAAACCTTAAGCACTGTCCAGAGCAATCGTTCATGGGCAACCCTGAGACATACCAGAAAATAGACAGACATTTTATTACTGCAGTAAATTGATTATTTTTGTGAGCCATTATCTTTGGAGTTTATCTTTGAAAGGAATAGGTGAACAGAAGGGACAGATAAGTGCCGGATTTTGTTAAAAAGCTTTTTCTTTTATAGTTCTATTTTAGTACTTAATGTGCAGAGATTTTTCTTTTTAATTCTGTCCCTGGGAGCTGTCGTCCCTTCCCGCCACACAGCTTGCAGCATGGCTGGCCGAGCTGCTTGGCTGCCTGCTCCTGCAGGGAGGGGGGTGAGGACAGGCCATCTCCTGCTCTGCAGCCCCTTCCCTCCCCAGCACCTGGTTCATCCCAGGGAATCTGATTTCTCTGGGATGTGTTCAGACACCACGGATTGACTTCAGCTGGGTTTCTGGGAGCAGACGCCCTCTTTAGCGGCCACGTATTGCAGAGTCTCTTTATTCTCCTCCGGAGGGCTGTGGAGTCGGCTCATCATCTCGCATTGCATATGGCTCATGGAGCTCCTCAGCATGACTCCTGCGAGATCACTGAAAGCTAATTTGGCTAATTTGCCGCTGGCTGTGTATGTTCTGGGCTTAAAATGTGTCTCTTCAGAGTCTGACTGCAGAGTAAGGTGGTGTTTTAAGGTATTAAAATATGTTGAGGTATAAGAACTGGTTGTGGAATTATTTTACTGTCTAAGCAGATCTTTTATACAGGCCCCCACCATGAAATCTCTGGTTGATGTTCATGTCTTCATTTGCAATTAGAAGTGGTTTGTGCCCAAGAAAACATGGGCTGCGGTGCTTTCTCTTCTTTGCATAAGGGCAGGGCAGCACACAGGCAGCCGGAGCAATGAGAACAGAAAGTGACCGTGAAATCGAGACATGATTTCCTTACAGGTTGCTCGATTTACCTTCCACATGAGCAACTAGACAGATCCTCTTTCATGGTGATGAAAGGCCATGGAAAGGGTAAAGTAAATTCTCTTGACTTCAGCTGCTTTTCCAATCGTTTGGCTGGATCAGCAGTCTCCCCCAGGGCTCTTTTCTCACCTCTGGAGATCCTTTCAGCATATGCTCCCCGGTATTCCCCAACACTTCTTCTGAAAGAAATGCACGTTGAGAGTATGCTGAGCAGTTTTAGTCTCTGTTTACAGAAATGTCTAGAGAACCTGAATAATTATCGCTTGCTGCCCTTCGAAGGCTAAATGATCTTGCTCAAATACATTTTGTATACCAGCTCAGCTCCCTATACCCAAGCTCAGTCTGCCCTTTTCTAACAAAAACCTTCCATCACATAAAGAGTATGAATCATGAACGGGAACCAAAATGCATGTCTCTGGCAGAGGATGATTAATACTAGAGATTCAGACCTTCAAATTCATAAATATTAGAGAAGGAGGATACGCAAATAATTTCACCTCTATCTCCTAGCCAGTGCAGATTCTTCAATATTCCTTATCCAGGCTGGTTTTAAATTACTTGAACAATGTGACTTCCAACACTTCTTTTGGGAGATTATCTCTGAGTAATCTCCAATATGGATTATGTCTTGATATGCAGCTCGAATGCTCCTTTGCTCCTCTTTATCCTATAATTACTGGTTATTACCATTAGGCTGTTTTAAGCAGCCTGATCACACTAGCCCACAACTCCTCCCAGCCCACAGCCTCCCCATCACTGCTAAGATCGGCAGGCATTGCTTCAGGGCTACGGCTTTCCTTTCTGCCTGTTTAAGGCACCCGAGGAAATACAGAAGTGACAGTAGCCCCTACTTCACCCGTGCCATCTGTAACCCCCGGCAAAGAGCTCAGGAGTCATGCTGTCCCCTCCCAAGCCTACCATGGGGTCACCACTTTTAGGGCCTCCTTGGCCTTCTCATGCTGGTCGTCTTCTGCCCCTTTGAATGATTTCTGTGTAAGCAGATTTCTGCCTCTGCCATTGCCTCTTTGGCAATTAATTAAGCTATCTGGAGGTTCAAAATAGGGACAGTAACTTGGCCCATCAGGATTTCAAAGATGTAGAGTAGACTAGAACTAGATTGTGTCTACCCAGAATACGCAGTGAAGAAACATATTAGGCTCACGCATTTTGGCTTTTTCTTTGAAGTAGCTACTTTGTTCCTGTCCCCATTCTCCTATAGACACAGTGACTGTGCTGGATCAAGGATCCTATGGAATTACAGTAGAACTGCCACAGGAGGTCAGACGGAAGGGTCCAGTCTGGTTTCCTATCTCCAATAACAGACAGACGTGTCTGCCTAGGGAGCAGTTTAACAAAAAATAAGAGGACAAGACTACAGTGATACCTTCTGCCATCTGACCTCCTGGTGAGTCAGCGACTTTCGGAGGCAAAGGTTGTCTCAGACCATTTTATTTAAGAGCCAGGAGTGGACATATATCTTGAGTAGCCCTCTTATGTGTGTACCTCTGCCAATTTCAAAGGATAATAGTATGTGTTTTTAAAGTAGGTGCTACTTTAGTGTTACTAAAGCTTTTGTTTTTCAAGTGATAACCCTCTACTTTAGGAAACAGATGTAACTGCTAAGAGTATGAACGTATTTTTTAAGCCACTTGCTGCACAAATAAGGTAATGTTCATTCTTTCAGATATAGGGTTTAGCTAATTTATTATTCTGCACAAGCAGGAACAGAATTGACCTTTACTTGCAGCAGGCTCTGTAGCTGGTGCTGCAGCAGACATGCCGATGCCTCAGTGAGGAGCGCTGAGCCCCTCGGAGACTCTGCTTGTGCCACAGCAGCACCTGCCAGGAGAGGGAGGCTGGCACAGCTGGCAGCACCCTGGCACAGCTGGCAGCACCCTGCTCATCTGCTTGGCACTTCTGCTTGCTTGGCTGGCACCCCCTCCACTTGCCCCACTGGCAGCACCTTTGCTAGCCCACCCTTGTCTGTGCGCGATTGCTCGCGCACCCTTGCACCTTTGCTCTTGCACCTTTGCTCATGCACTTTAGCTTGTGCACATCATCATCTTTGCTCATTCATATTTGCTTGTGCAGCCTTGTTCACGCACCTTTGCTCTTGCTTGTGCACCCTTGCTCAGGCATCCTTGCTTCTAGTAACAAGTGATAGGATGAGAGGAAACGGCCTCAAGCTGTGCCAGGGGAGGTTTAGATTGGGTATTAGGGAAAATTTCCTCACTGAAAGGGTAGTCAGGCCCTGGAACAGGCTGCCCAGGGAAGTGGTGGAGTCCCCATTTCTGCAAGTATTTAAAAGACGGGTAGACATGGTGCTTAGGGACATGGTTTCGTGGTGGACTTGGCAGTGCTGGGTTAACAGTTGGACTTGATGATCTTAAAGGTCTTTTCCAACCTAAATGATTCTATGATTCTATGTTTCTACACCCTTACTCATGCAGACTTGCCGGGCCCTCCTCCACAGCAGGCTCAGCCGCCTGGTCCCTGGTCCCGGGGCCTCCCTACATCTTGGGTCGTAGTAAGGGAAGAAAAACTTCGAATGATTTTCTCCTCAATTCTCTAGCTCTCTCCATCTGCCCTTGCCCCCCCATCTTCCTGATTTCTCTGTGGGTATTGCATTGATTTGATTTTTTTTTGTGGCTTTTTTAAGCTGTATTGCTTATGAAAACAAGTCATACGTGATCAGGCTGCCAGTTCCTGTCAGTTGGTGTGTCGCAATCCACCACACCCCCTGCTATTTTTTGACCCTGTAGCTAATTTAAGCCAAATTTGACAGCCGAATAGACATCTCAGAGATAATTAAGCACCTACGAGTTTGTGAAACTAAATATATGGGTATAAAAAGGGAAACCCTACCAAAACCCCTCCCTAAGCAAAGATGCAATGCTGTCCTTCTTCCTAATTAGTAGAGAATCAGCATTAGAATTAAGGGGGTCCCGTGGCCATAACCGCTCTGGTGGGGGCAGAGAAATACTTTGTGGGAGCTCACTGTCTTGGGCACTGTCAGTCAAATGTGATAGGTGAAAGCTGCAGCCAGGCTTCTTATTTATGGCATTGCCCATGAAATGATTTGTTTTAACAGATAGCCGTGTCCCTCCTCTCTCCTTCTCTGTTTCCAGTAACATGAACGTTAATAAATACAGTAAACCATAATAATATATTGGCTGGCTTACAATGTGACAGATACTGGTTGTGTTGCAAAATGCTACAGGAGAAGATGAGTCAGGGTATTTTAAGGTATCTCTCCATCTGGGGTACTGATACAGCCTATCTTATCAGCCTGCCTGCAGACCTCGTAGTCTGTGGTCCTTATCTTGGCAGTGTGCAGTTTTTGCAGTACTGTTATCTCTATTTTTCAGAAAGAGAACTGAGTTAAAGAGAGGGTAAATTACTTGCTCACAGTTGCACAGGACCTTTTTGGCATGCCTTTTTTTTTTTCTCCCCCCCCCCCCCCCCGCCCCCGATGCATGTCCTGTGCCATTCACTCTCCTTTCTCTCAAATGCCTCCAGAAGCTACATGTGACCATGAGAAGCAGGGTGTATTCTTTCCTGGTTTCTTCCTTATATGTTTCATAGTTTGCTTTGAGTGTACAAATTTCTGAATTTCCCCTGCCTCTTGGTCTGAGATGCTGTTTCTCACAGCTGGCAGGCTCCCACAGCTGGAGCTCAGGGCTGGTGCCCTCCTGCATCCCCACAGCATGGCTGCATGGGAAGCAAATCTTCGTGAGCCCCGAGTTGCACTCGTACATCTCTGCCCCCCTTCCTCTCTGGGTCCACCTCATGGACAGAATACATGTCTCTGTTTACTCCTCCCGTGATGAGCTTAGTGAAGGAGTTTCTTAAACCAGAAGAACGTTGTGGATATCTGGGGAACAGCTGCTCAATTTATTTGTATCCCATCCCTGTTTCAAGTGCAGGGTTGGGTCAGCCTCCACATGTGAAGCTGGCTTTGCTGCCTCCTCTCTCATTTTTTTGTCTCTCTCCCATCATGCGTTGCCTTCACAGGCAGTATTTGCACAGGACCGCTCGCTGTGCCGAAGGCAAGTCTTGCTCCTGGCTCAGTGCTTGAGATGAGAAGTTACAGCCCTTGCCCCAGCCAGAAAGTGAGTGATTTCTGAGGCTAAGACAGGGTGTGATTTTATAGTCCAGACCTGTTGCTCTGATGGCAGTCTGGAAAGGATGGCATCTGGAACAGGCTGCCAGCACAATGTGTCCAGAAATAGGTCTACACGGACAACCACCAAAGGGAAAACTCATGTCCTGGACCCGTCTGGGGTCCCAAGCAGAACTGTAGATAGAGCTGTAGGCTGGTACATAGCAGACAGCAGACCTTTTCCCTTTTGATAGCAGGTATTTTGTTTGAGGGCAGTGACCCCCTGGTCTTGGCCTCACGTTCTCACGGTCAGTGAATCCCTGAGACGGGAGGAGGCTGTGCTTCCCCGGGGCGGCTGGAGGTGCCAGAGGGGCAGGGGGTGAGAGGAGAGCTACGAGGGAGCCTGCAGCATCCGTACCAACGGGGACATGCTTTGATCAAAGCACATTCACAGCAGGGAGCAGATCCACTGCCCAGGGTAGAAGGGACAAAGTAAATGTTTTTTTTTACTGATCCAGACAGAGCTGTGTATTATTTGAACTAAGCTGAGAAGCCACAAGCCAGGTGAGCTGGAAAAAACGTTCAGAAGGAGGCTCCTTCCTGCAGGCAGGCAGTGCACAGTGTGCTTTCAAACCTTTCTCTTTAAACTGTATTTTTCTTCTTGGAACAATACCTTTTTCCCAGTTTAGTCTGTGTTTTCATAGAGCATTGGTTTAGGAAGTGGCCATTTGGTATCTATTTGATGTGCTCGCTTTCAGGAGAGAAGGTAGAGGAGTCCCACCGCAAGCACCTGGCTGATGCAGGTCCAGCACAAGCACCGTGTACTTCACAGCAAAAGCGTGGGATGTAGAAATGAGGGAGAGGGAAGGGCACATGCTGGTGGAGAAATGCAGTCAGAACAGCTCAGAGGACCAGAGCAGCACTCGTCTGCTCCTTCTGTCTCGTCCTTCGCTGCCTTCAGCACCCTTTTCCCTCTGTATTTTTTCTCTGAGCTCTGGTAGAGCTCTGACAAGACTGCTGTCATGGCTCTGTACCACCCTCCCTTCGCTGGGGTGGACCATCTCGTGTCCTGCAGCCCTTCCTCACCAGGGCTTTTGGGCATCTTCATGGGGTGGCTCTCTGGGATCCCTCCAAGTGATCCAGGTCTCCTGGGCACCGGTCTGTGCTGAGGACCTGGTATGGCACACACAAGCATAAGTGAAAAAAAAGAATGTTTTATTAATGTTGGGAATGTTTTATTAAGCAGTCTTTCTCTTTTTTCTTTTTCTTTTTCTTCTTTTTTTTTTTTTTGAAGTATAAAATAATTTTCCTTTATTCTCCTGTGGAAAAAGTTATTTCCACTGCTGCATGTCTGTCGTGATTTAAGCCTTGCCAGCAACTAACCACCACACAGTCACTCGCTCGCTCCCCCCATGCTGGTGGGATGGGGGAGAGAATTGGAAGAGTAAAAGTAAGAAAATTCATGGGTTGAGATAAGAACATTTTAATCATTGAAATAAAATAAAGTAAAATAATAATAATAATAATGGAATATACAAAGCAAGTGATGCATGACGCAACCACTCACCACCCGCTGACCGACGCCCAGCCCATCCCCGAGCAGCGATCGCTGCCCCCCAGCCAACTCCGCCAGTTTACATACTGGGCATGATGCCATACGGTATGGAGTAGCCCTTTGGCCAGTCTGGGCCAGCTGGCCTGGCTGTGCCCCCTCCCAGCTCCTTGTGCACCGGGCAGAGCATGGGAAGCTGAAAAGTCCTTGACTGCTGTAAGCACTGCTGAGCAACAACTGAAACATCCGTGTGCTATCAACATTGTTCTCATCCTAAATCCAAAGCACAGCACTATGCCAGCTACTAGGAAGACAATTAACTCTGTCCCAGCTGAAACCAGGATAATGTCCCACCGGATTTAGAAGGAGCTATTAAAGCCTTTGAAACAGCTGAAAACAACATTTTGGTACCTATGAAAGTCCCTGATTTAAACTCTGATTCCTAGCAGTCTTGTCATGTCCATAGACACAGGGTAGATCCCAGGGGAAAACTGGAACTCTTTCTCACTGGTACAAGTCTGTTGTTTCTGTCTCTGGGGGCCTGAAAATAGCCTTTGGTTATTTTTTCCTGCGGACAGGAGTTATGGTGCAGGCTGTATTTTGTCAGTCCTGGCATTCAAGCAAAGTAGTTGAGGGCAGGACAGCACGGAGAGGTAATGCTCCTAGGAGGGACTGTTAAAACAGAAAGCATCTCTCTACATGTTTCAGAACAGAAGACCCATAAGGGCAGCCAAGTTTTCAGAAGGCACAAAAGGAAAGAGAGGGTGGGCAGTGTTTAAATCAGGCTTTTCCATATCTTCACCCACCACATAGCAGCCCGTTCCCTCCCCCTAAGCAAGGGTCCGCGGTGCCGAAGGCACCGTGTGTGATCTGGAGATCACAGGCAGCTTCAGAGACAGAGCTTTTGTTTGTGTTCTGCTAAGAGAGGAGTAAGAGATTGGCTATAAACCCAACACAGGTGTGATGAGGTGGGAACAATAATTGGACATGGCAAAACTGTTCTTGTCAGGCCAGCGGAGCTTGCAGGGCTTTGTAATTATCAAATGCTGTCACCTAAATGACTGAGGCAGAGAGGCCGCCTCTGATGGGACTGACTGGGATGCGTATCGTGCAAACACCGATGCCTTTGCCAGGGATGCTGTGGCATTTCTGTCCTGATCAAGCACCTTGCACATCAGCATCTCTTCTGTGGCAAGCTCATTCTTCTCCTTGCTGCTGAGGACTGGTGATTCAGAGCTGTGGCTGATAATTTGGAGAGGCACTGGGGGCAATTAGAAAGTCTCGCTCTTGTTAGACTGCGGAGAGGAGGAAGGATGGGTCCTTGGGCATCACTAGCTCGCTGTGTAGCAGCGCCAGGTATTCCTGCTCCAAGAGGCTAACTCCTGCTGGAAACGGTTGTTCACATATTTCTTCCAGATTTGTTAATGCAAATCTCTACCACCTTGATAAACCTACAACAGAAAGACGCCAACTGCATTTCAGTTTCAGGTCTTGAATTCTGAGCAGATTTCTGAATTGGCAGGATTATTCCTCATTGCACGGCCATTACGAGCTGGATAAAATCAGCAGCCAGTCTGTTATAAAAAAGGGGTTTTAGTGCCAAATACTCATAAAAAGGAAAGCCATAACTTGCAGTGATAAAGTGCTAGCTGCAACTGGTGGTCCGGACACGCTGATGTGACACTGGTACGGCGTATTGGCATGTCAGAGATGCGCAGGGAGGCAAATAAGTGTCATAGCTGGGGCTGTTAAATCTTATTTTAACCACTTCAAGCAGCTGTGCACCTTATCTCATAAACATAGTAGCATTACACAGTCTTCCAATATATTCAGTCGCTATGCGTTGCTGTCTGTATAAATTAATTCTTTGTATATAATTATGAATGTACAAGCAAGAAAGCCACCTGATGTTTCTGTAACGCTAATTGTAGAACTGTCTCTTTTTCTCCTTTGAAGTCCCACCCAATTTGACTGTTCCTCAAGAAAAGTCACCCCTGGTCACCCGGGAAGGGGACACAATCGAGCTGCAGTGCCAGGTGACAGGGAAGCCCAAGCCCATCATTCTCTGGTCCCGAGCAGACAAGGAGGTCGCGATGCCAGACGGGGCGATGCAAACAGAGAGCTACGATGGGATCCTGAGGATAGTGAACGTGTCCAGGGAGATGACGGGAACCTACAGGTGCCAAACCAGCCAATACAACGGGTTTAACGTGAAACCCAGAGAAGCTTTGGTACAGCTCATTGTACAGTGTAAGTAGACCCTTATTTTCTTTCCATGTGGTTTTGTTGAGAAAAAGAAGTTGATTTATTTCTTCCCTAAATACACAGCAGCAAGAGTCTTATGGTTGTTACATTTTTGATGCTGTGTTGTTTGGCTCTGTAGTTCCCTGAATCCGTGATTTTAATGTGAATATAGAAGTAAAAATGACATAGGAGTCCCATTTTTATTAAAAAAAAAAAGTGAGGCAATCGTTATTTTCCCAATGCCTAGCTTTAAATTTCTTGACCCAGGAACGAGCACATGAGATAAGAGGACATGTTTCTGTGAATGCAGATCTGATGCTGATCTCATTTGTTGATACCATGTAAAACAAGAAGAAAAAAATGATAGAAGGAGCTGTTCTGTCTTAGCTGATGTGCATGCAGAGCTGCATAGTCTGCTCTGACTCTGAATGCGAACCATCAGCATCAGGAATGGGAAGGAAAGCATAAGGGGAAATCAATTATCTTGGAAATGCTCAGCGTTTATTATTGGAAAATGAAAAGTCTGGTTTGATATGGTTTATGGGAAATAATGAGCTATTCTTTGTTGCTGTGTATCTGATAAAGATGTTCACTAAATGACTTTCATGTGTCTGTTGTATTGTTGGTACTTATTTTTACTTTTTTATAAAGTGGCTTGTGCAGCCCTCATTTATTCTGGTTTCAGATGCCCAAATATTATGGCAGCTTTGCTTTTTAACAGTGTTCTGTGCTCAGCACAACTGACCTCTTTTAGGGCCTCCGGGGATAAGATGCTGCAATATACATAGTTATTACTAATAATCAACTGATTTGTTTTTTCCAAGGTCTGTTGTATAACAAATTATTTATGCACTTGATTACATGTTGTGGTATCTGCAGCACTTTCATCAAAGCTATTTACTGGTGTGCCGGCACAGCTTTTTATCAAAGCATGCTTCTGTCCCAGCCAGCAGTCACGTGGATTAATGACACCAAGAGCCTCCTGAGACAAGCCTGCAGGCAAGCTGGAGCCTTCTCGCTTGGGCTTCTCCTGCTTGTGGGTTCGTCTGCATTAGGGCTGGCTTCATCCCACCTGCACTGATGTATCTAAATTGGGAGCAGAGGTGTCTTTGGCTATGTCTCTAGAGATTGCAGAAAACGTCTTGGATCTTAGATCATCCTCCGGAGAGGTCTGTCTTTCCCTGTAGAGAATAAAAGGATCACAGGTGTATTAGTGTCCTACTGATGGCAGTTTTAAAGCACGTGGATTGTTGTAGGGAAGACTGGCTCCTGTACGAATGGGCTGGACCAGCCTGCACGAGCTGTGTTACTTTATAGCTGTGGTAGCACTAGGGAGCCCTTGCTGACACAAGAATTTTTATTCATGTCATTATTACTAGGATCATGGCTACTCTGATGATGGCTTTTGTGGTTATCATGACTAGGACTACTCCTGCTGACACGCAGCTTCTCTTTCAGATCTCCTGTAACAAGCTGTCGTCATTATAGGCAGTTAATTTTAGCTGCACAGAAAAGGTGATTTATATAAGGTCAATGTTGCTGTCCTGGTTTCAGCTGGGATAGAGTTAATTTTCTTCTTAGTAGCTGGCACAGTGCTGTGTTTTGGATTTAGGATGAGAACAATGTTGATAACACACTGATGTTTCGGTTCTTGCTGAGTAGAGTTTATACCAGTCAAGGACTTTTCAGCTCCCCGTGCTCTGCCCGGTGCACAAGGAGCTGGGAGGGGGCACAGCCAGGCCAGCTGGCCCAGACTGGCCCAAGGGCTGTTCCATACTGTATGGCGTCATGCCCAGTATATAAACTGGGGGAAGAAGAAGGAAGGGGGGGACGTTGGGAGTGACGGCGTTTGTCTTCCCAAGTCACCGTTATGCATGATGGAGCCCTGCTCTCCTGGGGATGGCTGAGCACCTGCCTGCCGATGGGAAGGAGTGAATGAATTCCTTGCTTTGCTTTGTTTGCATGCGCAGCTCTTGCTTTACCCATTAAACTGTCTTTATCTCAACCCACGAGTTTTCTCACTTTTACTCTTCTGATTCTCTCTCCCATCCCACTGGGGGGGAGTGAGCGAGCGGCTGGGTGGTAGATAGTTGCTGGCTGGAGTTAAACTATGACAATTGCAAAAAGGTAGAAGATGAAAGACACGGAAGGGTAGAATGTAGGATATGTGGACAGGGCCCCAAGTCTGTCCTGTAAATGGAGATGCCACCAGGCACAGGTCATTATCAGGGCTGATAGAGCTGGCGGTACTGTGTCCTGGGCCCTCGCAGCATGAGTGGTGAGAGAGAGGAGGGGTCAATGCCGGGGAAAATGCAGAGAGCAGCTGCACAAAACTATTGCAGGGATTTTGGGTTGCTGCAGTTTATCAGGTGTACGCACACAGGCTGGGCGTGGTATATTGTGGCTACCACAACTTTGCTGGGATATGTCTTTGCTATCCATTGCAAACATTAAAAACACAAGAAAAGATTGCTCAGTACAGTTGTAAATTAAAGAAAACAAAGGTTGTGAAAACTTGCTGTGATATTCCCCAGCCTGTTGCTCTTGGGACAGCGGGTTGGGACAGCTTGGGAGGATGGCAGCAGTGTGGCTCATAGAAATGGTTGACTAAGAATAGTTCCTCAGAGAGCAACAAGGATGGGTGAGAAAGTTGATAATATGCAAGATTTTCGCATAGCTTGGACTAAAGATTGGCCTGTGTGGTGTTGCAGGCCTTGATGATCTTGAACGGCAGAGAGGAAACATGAATAATAAACTTAGTAAGAGCTGATTCGCAGAGTGCCCTGTGAACCTGCATACACGAACCGCTATACAAACAGTGGAGCAATGGTCTTCATGAATAAGGAGCAGGCAAAGTGGCTTCTTTCCCCTTTTCTGTCACTGATTTGCTGTGAGAACTAGAAAAGTTTTTGTTTTCTGGCCGCTAGGATCCTCCATCTTAGCCATTTAGTTTATATCCTCTTTTTGTCAGTGTACATCATCTTTTTTGTACGTCCATGCAGAGTCCAGCATGGTTATTACAACATCCTGGTTTGAGGTGGTTGCCATGATGTGTGGATGATGGACATGTGGATGATGGAGGCTTCTTCAAGTAATTCAGTACAAATTCATGTACAAGTACATGTCTGGAGGATATACCTGATAAAGCAAGACCTTCGGGGGGAAAGCTCTGGAGGTAAATCCACTCCAGCAGTTACAAACAGCAAACCCGCAGGGCAAGCTGGCTGTCCCATCCCCAGTGCCAAGACCTTCTCATCAGCCCTTGGGAGCGTTACAAGCCCAGAAGGAGCTCTGTTTAATGTGTTTTCAGGTAATAAAAGTAATTTTCAGCTTTGCTTGCCTTCTTTTTTTGAAGCTCAGTTCACTGGAGTATACTGGAAGAACAAGTACTCAGAAGCACTCTTGACATGGCTCTGTATAACAGCTGTGATGTGTCCCACATTTTGCCCTGGAAGACTTCATTTCAAGTCTTTCAGTCATAGAAACTCTTCTGTTTATCCAGTGAGCTCTGCATTGTTTATCCTGGTCTCCATTTCAAAGCTTTTAAGCAGATGCTGTTATTATCTTCAGCAGGGAGGTAATCATGAGTTTCATGTTAGAGGAAGGGGACAGTTCGATCTGGGTCTTGGGGAATGTTTCCCAGGATGTGGATGTAGACTTCCAACCAGCTGCACTTCTTCAGGCCCTGAGCCAGTCCCTGATGGACCCAGTGGGATGACTCCCACTGACTTCCAAAGCCTGGTGGATGCATTGCTTGGATTGCTATTATTTTACAGTATTTTACTGGTGGAAAAAAAGCTCTGTTTTTATGCATTTTTAGTGTTGCGTTAGATGCAGGAGTTCACGTATTCTGAAAGAGATGAGAGACGCAACTTGAAAATGGTTATAATAAGCAAGAGCGTAACAGGTATTTACAGGAGAATTTTCTTTAATCTGTTCTTGTTTAGATTTCTTCTCACTTTATTCAGATCCTAGCAAGTGACAATTTGGAGACAAATGGACAAAGCAGATATTATGTAATGCTTTTATTATTTTTCTTGTGGGAGGAAAGTACGTGTGTTCACATCGACTTCAGCATCATCTCTGTAACTACCATAGCATTTATTCAATTGTCATAAAAATCAGTTCTGTTCAGTAATTTTGTAATATTTATTTTAGATGCTCCTATCAGTTATAAACAGGGAAACATATTTAATGAAACACTTTCATTTATATAATAACTCATTGATTTCATTTTGTATATGGTGCGTGGGTGCATAAGTAGATATGTTCGTGGATGTTGGTAGCTGGGTACATTCCCATTCTCTGGGGTGTCAGAAGAGGTTTTACTTGTGAGAGCAGGACTTTCTGTCTCACCAAAGTGGTGTATTACTCTATTTTGCTCCACAGGGCAAATCTTTTGGTGGAACTACTTCCCTAGGTCATATCTGTTGGTTCAAATTAAAGAAAAATTAAGGATAAATTCAAAGATGAAGGCATTTTTTTTTTTTCATTTGACCCACTCTCAGTTCATGTGACCAGTTTTAACAGAGTTTTTCTTTTCCTCTCCTCTCTTTTCCTCTGCCATCCCTTTAACCCCATGCTCAGGGATTTCGGGACCCCAGACTGAGTTGTCTAGGAAAATGACTGGTTTCTGTGCTTTGTCACAGTTTGGCCTCAAGTCATGGTTTAAGACTTTTGATTTTTCATGCTTACCATCAAATTCTAACAATTCTAATAGGAAATTATAAAGGCATCATGGAAACCAAAAATAAAGACAGACTCATCTCTCTTAGCCCAGGTCTGTTGCACAAGATGTGGTTGGTGTGCTTTTCGGCACACTTTGAGTCCTGCAATCCTTGTCATGTCCTGAAGTGATTGCTCAACAGTAAAATACAGCAAAGATACCTGTTTTGAGGTCTAATTGAGTAGGTGCTGGAGAGGAATTTAACTGAAAATTTTAACCATCTGAAAGTTAGGTACCTGTGCTCCTTGTGTGGCTATGGAGAGCGAAGCATCCACAGAAAGCAGCAGAGCCTGTCCTAAGGGAAGTGTCTGGGATGATTTTTCTTTGTCCCAGTTCCCTACCTCTAAAATAGAGATAACAGTTCCTGACCTAAAGGGTTTGGAGACGAGATTCTGAGGATGCTGTAGTAATGAAAGACATGCAATATCTGATTTGATCAATAAACGTCATATTCTTTGCTTATTGCTATTTTTATCCTGTGATGTTTCCTCTTAGGTGTGTTGGCACTCATCACAAGCTATGGGCTTTGCTGTTTTTGATCTTTATTGTTTGGTAGATTTTGTGAGCCCTGGTAGCTTTTCTCAACCGATTAATTAGGATCATGGAAGTACAGCACCAGCAGCAAGAAAAGCTAAACACCTTCCATGGGATTTGGTTGCTGTTGTTACTCTACTGTCCACCTCCCATGGGAGGTTGGAGAAGACCTCTGAGGGAAGAACAAGACTAAAAGACCACCCTGTAAAGTGCTTGCATTCATTTCTTGCTGCTATTTGCCTTCTCCACAGAATAAAAGAAGGATGAAGCCAGTCATGATGCTAGGGACAGAGCTGAGGGACGTCTGTCATTGTAGATAAGTCATCAGCAGAGCCTGGTCTATGAAGTCCTGCCAGTGTGGGTTCCCCAGGAGCCGTGCAAGTAGAGACAGCATTCGGAGAGCAGAGATTTTCCCAGGACCCATGGATGTTGTCTTGGCGTCTCTGCCCTGGAGAGGAGCAGGCAGCACCAAATCTGTAGTACGGTCAATGTATGAGCCCTTCAGAGAATGGCATTTATCCCTTTGTATCTTTCTTCCAGATTTTGGAGAGCTTTTTGCATGGGGAAGGGCATATCCTGGGTCCCAGAGGATCCCTTCAGCAGGTTTAAATGACATGAGCAGTTTACTGGGAGGACTAGGCTAACCGTGCAAAATCAGCCTCGCAAAGCAGCAGTGCCAGCATTTAACTGGTTCATCTCCCAAGCGTGGTTTGCTGCATGCCTGCGAGTGGTAAAGGGATGCTGAGTGGGGCAGAGGAGGCACGTATGTGACTGTTTAGAGACCTGTGGTGGCTCACGGTGACTTAAAGTGCTCGTGCAACAGCACTGTTGATATTGTTGTTTTGGTGCTGCAAGACATGCTGCTCGTTTCCCCAAACGCTAGTGCTCAAAGATGAAAGATGCTGGTCTGGACGGAGCCCCATCTCCTGCTAAAGCTTGTGCCTGCCCTTGGGGGACCCGTCAGAAGCCCCACTAGCCATGAACCTTCCTGCCATGAGCCCAGGAAGGTCTCTAGGACGTGGCTTCCTTGCTCTGAGTTGAGAGGGTGGCATCTGAAAAGGAAGGGCTGTTCCAGACACGTTCTCCTAAAAGTGGCTTTTCCCAGTTCAGTTTCAGAAGGGCACTAAGACAAGTGGAAAGTGGGAATCACGTGCAGTGACAATGCTCAGAGCCCTGCACCTGCTCGCAGTGCCGACCATTTTCTTGTGTGCAAATTTTGATAAATAAAAGCTAAAATAAATAAATAAGTGCCTGCTGTTGGCAGGCAGGATGCAATCCGGTAATAATTTAAATGCACCACTTTTACTGCTGGAAGAGAATGCTCGGGAAATAAAAATGCCATCAGGTACAATATAATCAAATGTTTACATTGTGTACCTTATCAAGTGATGATAGCAGGAAGGACAGAATCATTTTTCACAGTGGACATTGCTGCGTGTCGGGCTTGCATTTTATATGCTCTAGTTTTACTTTGGTGCTACATAAAATATTGTTTATAATATAAACTGTTTTCCAAATGCATTGGTCTCCAAGTACTTGTAAAGCCTCTTAAAACATCAAAGATATTTCATGGTAACCTGGTTGGCAGAACAGTCGGCCACATTGTGATACTCTGAATTTTCCTTTCAGTTTAAGTTGCAGTTTATGTATGTCATTCCTATTTAGTAATAAATTCTAAACAACTAATGAAATCATGCTGAAGGGAAACATTCTTCAGGGATTATATTTGAAATGGAACAGAGCTAATTAGTAAGAAATATGAGGCTGAATTATGATCTCAGGTGCATCATTGCAAATCTGGAGTGTATCAGTGGGGCATAAATTAGTTGCTTGGGTTTTACATCGTCAGGAAAGAGTTCAGAATTGGGTCTGCTTTGCCTTGCTTGTAGATGTTATTTGCAGCTGAGGATGGGAAAAAAATAATCTTTTATGCTTTAGACAGGCAATTTGGCAGCTCAGAAAAATTGCCATATCTATCCTGTGACTGTCTAAATATGTGCCTGATGAAATATTTATATGTAAATATTATATATTATATTAATAATGAAATAAAAGGTTGTTGCAAAAGAAAGGAATGAAGTGTTCTCTGTCCAAAATAGAAGTAGAATTAATGAGCTTAAAACTCATGGAGATTTAGGGAAGTAATTATGAGAAATTTTTAACAGGTAGGATGGCTAATCCCTTCAGTAATTTGCCAGGAGACTTACAGACTCTGAGTCCATGGATGGCTTTTTTGGAAGCTGGGTGGACAAAGCCCTGCAGGGAGTGGGGATGGGCAGGAAGGGGGACGGGGACCAGGAACACTGCTCTAATCTGGCGATGTTCACAGGGGGTTTCAGCTCAGAAGAGTGCCCTGTGGTTCCCGGGGCCGTGACAGCACCTCATTACTTAGGAGGATTTTTGCACTCCAAGTTCTTCATTCGTATTGCTGGGCAGAGCCAGGCCAGTTAATGGTATTGTGTTGTGAGTGGGGCTCAGGGAGTGCAAGTAAAACTCCCAGAGAGTGAAACCTTCTAGATTTTCAGATCTGCTCATAAAATTTTAACGATGAAAATGTATGAAAAAGGGGGGTAGTCAGGGAATCTCCATAGGCGAGAAGAGTAATTGAATGGGGAAAGTGTCTTTATTTTTAAATAAGCACTGAAATCTATTTTTAAGTAGGTTGAAATGATAAAGAAAATCAGTCTTTACATTTGACATATTATTTACATCACAGTTATATCTTTTTTTTTTCTTTATAATTGAAGATTTGAGTGGAAGAAGCTGATTAGTATTCAAGACAAGTGTTATAATAATCCAATACATTCCCAGACTGTTTGGTTTATTACTTTCTGAATGACTTCCTTCTCTGTAGATAGGATTTGGTTTTGATTTAGGCTGTTTGTGGTGGGAGAGAGGGCAGGCTAAAAGAGGGCTAGAACTGAGCCTTGCTGCTTTTATATTTCTGGGCCATTTTTCATGTCTTTTTGGAGTATGGGAATTAATGAGTGACCTTAACAACTTAAAACTTAAAATATATGTTGCTCCCATTTGCCTTTAACATTTTGGTTTGCTCTCTGAAGTTGCTTTCTCCATCTTGTTGTGTTGTGTTGGAGGAACTCTGCATCCCTAGGTTGCAGGTTTTTCCCAGGGTTTTTCTTATATGGCACAGATACATGCTGCCTACCTGAGTCTAAAGATTCAGCCTTCCCTGTGGCAATATATATATTTAGGCAGTCCGGATACTGTTACCGCTGTCCTTGAGTTTAACCTATGGGTAGAGTTCCCAGCTCCTTAGTTCTTCGACTAGAAATTTTCCAGAAAACTCTCTTAGTGCTTTTATGTAAAACAACGGTCAAAATCTCTTCTATAAAATCTTCAGTGAAAGATGATAGAGAACGATTTCAGCATAGTGCATGAGCAATTATGGCTTTGTATGTAATTCATCTGAACAGGGCAAGGGAGGAAAAATATATGGAAATAATTGATGGCTTGATCAGCAAAGCAAAATGCTAGGAGCTTTTTGACATTTAGCGAGGTCAAAGGCAATGTGTGTCTAGTGACCTGGAGAGGTAATGAATATGCAAACACTGGCAACATGGAAAATTGTAAATGAGAATGAGATCATTTGAATTTTTTCTTATTTAATATTAAAACTATAGTTACTGAGAGAACCTCCTGAGATGTGTCTTTTTCTTGTTAGAAATTCCAAAAGACAGCATAGCAGTGAGTACCCCAGAACCTGAAGCATAAACACAGATGTTATTGGAAAAAATTGAATTATTCATAGAGGTTTCTTTTTGACAATTGGTCATGTAGAAGATAGTCTTACACCACAGAGCAGTTCACAGCAGTGTCTGAGGGCAAGACCAAAGACAATCTTCTAGACAAAAAGGTTTGTTTTTTTGAAGAAGTGAGAACGAGAGGAGGAATGGGAGTAGATGTAAATGTTGCATATCTATATTTAAAATATGAAGAATCAGAATAGGGTGTCTTTGAATGCTCTGCTTCTCCTGGATATGGCATCTAGGAGATGATCTGAGTAGTCAAAGTGATAATCTTGGGAAAATGGCACTTTTTAATCCATCAGTATTTCTTTCAGGTTTGTTCACAGAAATTTGCACCCTCCTAACCTTGGTAGCTTTTTGCTGACACTGGTGTGTTGGTGCTTCCATCTGTTTCAAGTTAGCTCCATGAAGCTAGGCTATCCCCTTGAAACTCAAGAGAGGGAGGGTCAACATGAAGCAAACAGCATCTGTGCTCCATTAAAAGCCTTCAGTGCACGTAAATGGTAGGTTGAAACGTGGTGCAGTTTGGGTTTGTTTCATGCTAATGCAAAGACAAGGTTGTCCCTCCCAGAGCACATAGATGCCCTGATCCTAAATGCCACCAAGCCGGGCAGAAAGCCTCCAGTATAAACGTAACCCTCTGAAAGTCAGGAAGGTCTTGCACACGCGTCTCTCCCCTCTTGTACATCGAGTGAGACCAGCATCTTTCTGTGATGTCTCGCCCTGCTTCTTCCCAACATGGGGTTTAGGATTGGATAAATAGCTGTTGGGTAGTGCCTTTTCCAATAGTTTTATGACTAAGGCAGTTAGGTGGAAAGGCTGTGGAAATTCGTGGGAAATAGGATGGAGCCAGCAGCAGAGAAGCTACAGAAGAGAGTGTCTGCACACACTGTAAAATAAACTCACTGGCCTTTATGCAGATTTGGTATCTCTGAAAGTCTGGGACACCCAGGGACACCCTGCTGCCGTCTGACTCACGCTCAGGGCTTTTTCGGGGTGAGGAGCTTCCAGGGTCAGAGTGATGCTCCCTCCCACTTCATGGCAGTGCTAAAGTGCTGCAGAGCTGCAACAGCTCTCGCTGCTCTCATTTGTAGGATACTCGTTTCATGATTTATCATAGAACCATAGAATGCTTTGGGATGGAAGGGACATTTAAAGGCCATCCAGTCCATCCCCCCTGCAATGGGCAGGGACATCTACAACCAGATCAGGTTGCTCAGAGCCCCGTCCAGCCTGGCCTTGAATGTTTCCAAGGATGGGGCATCTCCCACCTCTCTGGGCAACCTGTTCCAGTGTTTCACTACCTCATTGTAAAAAATTTCTTCCTTATATCTGGTCTGAGGAGGATACACTGGCATTGAAGCTTTCTTCCTAATTCTGTAGCAGTGAGGGGAGGGGAGATACTGGGGAGATACGGCATAGTTAGGTCCTGCCTAATTGGGCAGCACTCTGCTCCCACCTCGGCAAGGCAAGCGTTAGTCCTTGACTTCCAAACAGGCGATTAGTTCCTCCTGATGGTGCTGTTCTTGCAGAGGGACCCTGTCAGAGATAACACAAGGTGAGGAAAAGCTGGTAGCACCCACATTCATTAGCATGTCAGCTTATAGAGCTGCCAGATATGTGGCACCTCCTGGAAGGAAGCAAAAAAAAGATTATTTCTTGGAAAAGCTTTTGTGGGCTTTTGAGAGCGAATGGGAATGCCTGCATGGACAGTGGACTGTCCATGGAGCTTTATTTCCTACATATGGTGTTTTCAAGAGCAAAGGTTTTCTTATGGCTTTGTATTGTGCATTAGGTCATGTCCTATTTTAAAGAAACTATGCTGTGATATGATAAAAAAGAGATTAGCCTCACAATTAATAACTAGTTAAGAGAGAGGAATCAAAGGGCAAATGTACACAGTGAGTTACAACCAGAATGGATTGAGGGAAATCCATGAGACTCTTTACTAGGGCTTGTGGTGTTCAGTGAAATCCCCACAAATTATCATGAGAAGAAGGTAAACAGCAGAATGAGAAAGAATGTTGCAGTTATTTAAAAAAAAAAAAAAAAAGGGGAGTTAGGGAAAAATACCACAAAGGTCAGCAAACATCATGAAAGGACTCCTGCAGTTCTGCCGGAGGAGAGAAGGTCGGCAAGGGCTCTGGAGCTCAGAAAGCGGCGGCTGGGGAAGGGGTGCCAGGGTGCCATGGCCACGGCTACCCTCAGCAGGGAAATGCCCTTCCCGCAAGAACTGGGAGTAACAAAGTCAACAACCAACCAACTCATGGAAGGGCGAATTGGAATAATTAAGTTGGCCATTCAGCTATTTTTTTTTTGCCATTGGCCATTTTAACTGAAGAAGATGCTAAGTAAATATATTTCCTTTTTGTTGTCCCATATTACTTGGGAGACTTATTCCCATAATTAAAAGAAATATGCATTTCAACTAAAGCTGTGATTGTGAGGTGAAGCATTAAAAGTTTAAGGTTATTTCGATTGACATAGGCGCATAACTAATTCTGTTCATGAATGCTGCTGTGTTACATCACGTACTTGGTTACACACTTATTTATGTCGCTCTATAAATCACTATCTTCCTGTCTAACTTTCAAATGTTTGACTTTGTGACTATCAGTGTCTCATAAAATAGAGTCTTTTAAGGCGATATACATACTTAAAGAAAGTTTGCCACTTTCTCTGCGTTCCCTCATGGCAGATTTTATTTTTATTATTCAGATGTGTTGTCCACTGCTGTTAATAGGAAGTTTTGCAAATCATTTTACCTGTGGAGAAAAAAATGGTGTCAGCAGGCACATTCCTTTCACTCAGCAGCAGGAATGAAATTAGACCTCGATTGTGCTAGTACATAATCAGGTTTTTCTAATGGAGCTAGTCCAGAGGATGCTGGACTCATTACAGCAGTCACTGAGATGCTGTGAAAGCTGGGAGGATCTTTGTTGCTGCAGGGAAGCAATGCTTTTTTGGAGAGCCTCCTTCTTTAGGTTGCTTCCATCAGGCTTTGGAAAAATCTGTGTTTTCCATGTTGTGTGAGATCCTCTTGCACTGTTCTCCTCCCAGCAAAGAAACCGTGTTATGAGTTAAATCCTTGAAGACGATAGGAGTCTTGCCAGTGGCATCAGCACATGAAGGGTTTCAAAGAGCACGGGACACGTAGGTTGTGCATCTTCTGTGTCAATGGCTTAGCAGCGGAGGGATTTAACCTCGTGCTCCCTGCGCTTTGCCATGCTGTCCAGTTCCACCACCTTTCTGGGGAGCATCATTCTGCTTGGTGCAAAGAGATTTACATCATGCCTGTTGCTATCAAGCAGCAATGCTGTGCAAGCTCTGACCTCAATTTCTAACTGTGGGGACCACAGTCATCTGCAGTGGAGGGTCTTTGCAGGCTGGTGGCAGCGTTAGTAAGCTGCGCAAGCGGCTTCCTTGAGGAAAGTTTATGACAGAAAATTCCTAGTAACAGGATTTCTCATGCTCTCCTTCTTATATTCAGAAGCCTTCCACATAATAAAAGGGAAATTTCACACCTTTCATTTATTATTGGGTCAGTAAATAAAAGTTCTGAAGAGTAAACGAAGAAGAGGCATATCCTACATTTTTTTTAGAGGAAATGTTATTTCTAGGTAGTCCAGGCCCTTGAAAATATATTCAAACCATTCACAACTAATATATCTCTCTCTCAGTTTTCCAGGCTCCTTTGTACTTACTATGCCCATTAATACATTTTCTTATCAATAAAGCTATTTTTCCCCTGTTTTAATCCACTGTTTTGCTCAAGGTGTAGCAGCTTTTTCAGATTTATTTTATCATTCAGATTTATTATTGGCACAGTTTATCCTTTTTATTGTTTGTAACAAGTAATAGACTGTATCCATCCTCATTTTCCTGTTTGTGGCAGGACTGGCTTGCACACAGAGAGGGCAGGGACACGACCAACGCCTGCTCTCTGTTAAAATGAAACAAGGGACTGACCTCTGCAATGAGGGATGGTTATTTTTTTCTCTTGGAGGTCCTGGTTTGCACTGGGAAGGCCAATAGATGCAGTTTCTTCTGTAACTTGTTTTGTAAGGGTAATTACGATGTGTTTAGGTGTACAATGTAAAACCATGCCAAGCATTTTCATCAGTGAAGAGGCCTGTTATTTACGAATGATCTCATTAGATGTGTTTTCCCTGTGTTGTCTTTGGTACCCTCAACACATGCTATTGTACTTTGAAAGCTACAGAGGGAAAATGTCCATCTCTACAGATGTCCTCCATTTAAGTCTTTGGTGGTATGAAAAGAGAGACTGTTGGGTTTTACTGTCCTTTCCAAGCTAAGCTCTGTCACTCTGTACCTGGAAAACCAAACATCTCACTCTGTTGGAGGGAGCTGAAATTGTAAAGATGTATTAGCAAAAAAGATATTCCTTTCCATGTGTGCATACATTGGGCTTTCTGAAACTGTCAGTGTCATGGCTCTGGTGCATTGGTGGAAAGTGGCCTGAAACAGCCCTACCTGCCTCCTGAAAGGCATCGGTCAAAACTATTCATGTTCTTCAGCCTCCGCGCGCTCTCTGTCCCATCCCTGCCCTACAGATCTTTCTCATTCAGATCTCTGTTCGTACAGTTTAAGGTCCTTCCTCATTGTCCAACCTGCAGTGGGGATGGAGAGCAGTTTATCCTCTTTTGATTGCTCCGCACCTAGTTAGACTGTTGTCCTGTCAACCTTCAGGATCCTCTAAACTACATGGACCCCCATTTCCTGCAGATTTTCCTTATACGCTTTGTCTGGATGGGATCGCTATTGCTGTTTTCACCCATACTCTCTGAGGTTAGCCCCCATCTTATTGAAGTGCAGCTCCAAGCCTGGGCACAGCTATGCCCCATTCTGCCTGTGGCTGCTGGACAGAGGAGAGGTGTAGCGTTGCAACGTAGACCCGTTCCTCCATCGCAGGCTGATGCACAGCAGCATGATGCTGCTGATTCCCCGTCACCTGCGATCCATTGTGAAGCCAAGGTGTTATCTTGCAGACCCCCTTCCCACCTGATGGTTCTCTGCGCTGTCTTTGTCCAGTTCTTTCCCTTTGTCCAAGTAGCTGGCTTGGATAGAGCCAGACCCCAGGGCTTCGGATCTGGCCATCAGCCTCTGCAAGGGCTCTGCCAGCTTGGCTGGCTGGTGAGTTTTACACCACCCTGTGCTCAACATTCCCCACCATAACGGGTCACGCTTTTATGGCTGGCTTATGGCAATGTCACGGCAAACAGCATCAGTTGCCTGGCTCAGGCCAAGATGCAGGATATCAGCGATTTCTCCCCAACCACCTGTCTCTCTTACACTCTCAAAGAAGGAAATTAGATTATTTTGACATGATTTGCTGCTGACAAATCCCTAGTGACAGTGACTCATTTCAGTGTTATCTTTCAAGCACTCACAAATTATCGGATTGTTTGTTGCAGAATAATGTTTCTGGGAACTGAAATTAAGGCGTCTGGGCTGTAGCTCTCCAGCTCCTCCTCCCACCTCCCTGTTTTCAAGGTAGGCGTTGGGTTTGTCATTGGATAGGTTTCTTGTACTTCCCTGGTTCCCCACAAGCTTTCTCTAGAGGTTTCAGTGGTTATTTAGGCTGATGCTTGTCCAGGCCCATCCAGTGTGAATATATATATACTCTTTAGATTCATCTAAGCTCAGTTCTTCCTTCAGATGTGAATTATTTTTGATATCTGAGGAGGGTCAGCTCTTGGAAAATCCTGCTGCACCAAAGGAATGAAAAGACCTTGGCTCTTCTGTACCAAATATTATTTGTGTGGCGTGGCTCTAAAACTGAATGAAAATATGTCATGTTTCTCATTAACTGCAAAGAGGTTGTTGGTATTGCATGGTGCCACCAGGAAAATTAGAGTCACCACAAGCCAGGTTCACATGTGCCACGTGTGCTTTTGTTCATATCCTTTGTGCAGACCTAGGCTGGCTTTTTGCTCTCCAGATAGAGGTCAGAGCCTCTGAGTTACACTCTGCTGCTGTTTTTCTTCTCAAAAAAGATAGCTGACTGCAATGTCAAGGTCAATTCATTCACAAGTCCTCTCTGTCCTATTCATGACCTCTGCCTCAGCCTGATTCGAGGCAGTCCTAGCCTTTTCTCTTCAATCATGTGGAGATTAAAATTCATTTCAGTCTTTCACAGAGCCTGAAAGGCCCCAAATTTCTGACTTCTCAGGCACTGTCTGCTAAACAACCGAGTCATCAGAACTTGACCTTTCGGTTCCTGGAGGTGCTAATCATGGAAGTTCCCACCATCTCCATCCTTGCTTCTACCACTCCTGTTTCATTAGGCTCTTTGCAGGGTTGTATTGCCCAAGTGTGACGTTCAGCCTGTGCATGTGCCCAGTTAATTGTGCTTTTTGACATTTTAGTCCTTAGCGTCTGACTGCCTGAGCTGGAAATTCTCAACTGAAGTGACGTGTTGGAGCTTAAAGCCCACACGACATTTAGCCAACTGATTTATTTTCCTAATTACTCACGTTACAAGCCTTTTTGAAGAAAGCCACCGATTTTATTCACAAATATCTAGTATGCTCTTACTGTATTTTGAGTATCAAAGCTCAACATGAAAGAGGCCATATGGGTGTGAGTCCTATTTATTGTATATTTATTGTTGTCAGCTTCATTAAGAGAGCAAGCTGTCTCCTGTCTGTAATGGATGAAAGGAGAAAGAAGACAAAAGGACTTTATAGTAAGCTCAGACATCCACAGAGACCTCCTGTATTTTGGACATGTCTATTTCTAATTTTGCCCCTGAATTTCTTTCGTGTAGCCATTATTTAGTACATCCACAATTGTACTTATATTTTCTTTAGACCAGAAGATTTATGTCTCAAAAGAACAAAGTAAAATAAACCCTGGCTGGGAAAACCAGCCTATTTAATTTAATATCATCAACCTAGAATGAGTTTATTGTAAGCCATTTTGTGCTGCACTGGTGTATATCTTTAAGATACAAAAGCCATATTTTTTAGTGGTGAACATGGAGATAGCTCCAGTGATTTTGGTGTTTTTTTTCATATGAGCCAGAAGGGAATTTGTTCCCACAAGTCAACAGCTGAATTAATATTTTCCTTGAAGAAATTAATTTGAATCCTTGCTGGACTTCTGACTTGGGTGTTAATTAGGCCAGGTGTAATCAAATCTGTGATTCTCTTTAAAGCATTACCTGGCTTGCTAATTTTTGAGCTCATAATTTTGGATGTGGCAGCCAGTCTCCTGTTGGATCTACATTTGACCAGACTGAATTTGTTGGTCAAAAACATGAAGATGTAGAACCAGTAACAAAAGCAGCCTGATCTCCTCTTGTCTGAGCTCCCTCTCACCAGGTCATGTCAGTTATGAGATGAAATGTTTTTAGAAAGATTGTCGACCCTCTCCTTTGCAGTGATTCTCCTGCATACATCTAGCAATTACTGAACCATATGGAGCTATGAGCCTACGACCCTTTAATTGTAATCTTCATCTTAGCAAGTCTTTCGAGGCATTTGGTCTAACACGTGAGAATTTGATTCTGGATCAAAACATTAATGTGCTGCAGTGTGTAGGCAGCATGTAGACATGCTGACTGTGAAAAGGCAAACTAGAATAGGGACGTTGATGTTAAACGATCTACAGAAATGAATGAGAGACATCTTCCCTGGATTGTGCCATTTGTGCCATGTTGGACGCTCACACAGAACAAATCTGTACATATCCAGCCATATCTCACTAATCCTCTAATCACGCTCCTTCACAGGAGCTCATACAGCTTTGTTTCTGAAAATTGGTAATTAGCAGCTTATTCCTCTTATGCAGATGTATTATGCAGGATGATTGCCGTGACCCATCTCAAAACTTTGTGCCCCTTGAGATATTGCTTAGTCTAGGACTAGTCCTTCATAAAACCTTCTTGAAAAGAAATTTTGATAGTTGCATTTTTTTTCTTTTGTGAAAGGAGAAAATTAGCAGTTTATGGCTATTCTTAAGGGCTGCCTTAATTTTCTTTTCAAATCAAGAAGGGTTTCTGAGAAAATAATGATCTATGTCTGATACATAATCAGCGCCCATCAGACTGAAATTCAACAATGTATACTTGCTGATCGCTTCTAGCTAAAAAATGCACCCAGTTCCCAAACTACCTCAGATAGCTCTGTGTGCTGATATGTGCATGTTGTTATCGCACATATATGTATATCACATGGATGTAACATCATCTTTATCAGCTGACGTACCCGAGGCCATACCTACGTGCACTCCCCTGGATGCTGTGCCATGTGGCATGGTCCAGGATGAGCGTGGTTGGCGTGCTGAGCGTGCATGGAGATGTTGAGGTTACAGGTTTGAGGTTACAGCTTAATCTTGCTGGAAGAGGGTGTTTTGTGGGGAGGAGAGCACTCTTGTTGCTCTTTGCTGCATTTGCTGTGAGGGGGTAAGTGATATTTTGGGGCCAGTATCCACTTTCTGTACATGCCCACATCTCCATCCAGCTTCTGATTAATCTGTAGAAGTATACTGTACTTCAGGTGTCCAAAGTCAGTATTTCCCCATAAGTTGCAGCTACATTAGAATTTTTCCAAGTCTCATGTCGTTGGCATTATGGGAGGGAGGAAAACTGCATCCTGACTGCCTGTCTCCCTTTGCACTTCAAAGAGGTGCTTCCTGTAATTCACTTATGATTAGACTGAAGCAGTCTAATTTATTCTTCGTATATATATATATGAGTGTGTGTGTATGAGAGAAAATGCGTTCTGTGTCTGGCTGCTGTGTATCTGGGTGGTACTGGTGTTCCTGTTTTTTTGTCTTTATAAAACTTTTCTAAGTCTGGTATGCAATTTTAACTGACTTCTCTCTAGTGATGGAGAACTAAAAATCTTAAGCATGCACATTAAATTAAAATAGATGGCAGTACAGAATACAGAGACTTTATCTGTTTCCCCATTTCAAAACCATTGCAGAAGCTACATTGAGCACTGGAGAATCCATACAGAGAAGATGAGAAGAAAGTACAAGAGAAACAGGGTTCCTTACTTCTGCTGTTCATGCAGTGACTTGCTTCATCGTGGGATTATATTTAGGCTGCTGTCGAATTCTCATGGGGCGTGGAGGAGCTTAGCCCTTCTACTGTAATGCAAATGCGCTGACTTT
This sequence comes from Nipponia nippon, assembly GCF_047370975.1. Taxonomy (NCBI): domain Eukaryota; kingdom Metazoa; phylum Chordata; class Aves; order Pelecaniformes; family Threskiornithidae; genus Nipponia; species Nipponia nippon. Next base: position 30,366,682 of record NW_028262302.1, read on the forward strand.
ATGGTGGTGGTGCTGTGCCTCCCTGTTTCTGTCGTGTGGACTCGGATAATTATGTTTGAACTGAAATTCCTCTGAATTTTACTTACTAGGATTCTCAGGTGGGCTTGCTGCCAATCCAGTAATGGGACTTTAAGTGTGGTTGGAAGGGATTTCCACCACAAGTGGGTCTATGGCTGCTTTAAGATGGCTTTCGCTCATGGAAGCAGTTTATAGGGGATGTTTAGCAAAGTAAGTTATGTCAGAGGTTCAAAAGTGTCCGTCTGAGGAGAGAGAGTCCAGGGTCCGTTTTGGAGTTGGGCCTTGTACAGGCTAAGAAAACCTGGGGCTGAAAGGGTCTTCATCTCTGCACGTATCGGATCAGTGAAAGAAGCAGACAGATGGCAAGGGTGAGGAAGAGGTCAAAATCATCTAAGCATGTCCAAAAATAAGTCAATACTTGGTCTTTAGTTTTGGATGACACTGTCTCAGGAAGGAAGAATAGGATGAATAATGTCAGTAAGACTATGAAAGGAGAATTTACCAGAATAAGATTCATGAAGCTTTACTTTTGGAGTTGAATTTTGCTTGCATGAGACATTCAGGGTGTCCAGATTTCTGCACGAACTGATTCATGAGGTCTCAGGTCCCGCAGCAAAGTTTCCTAACTAGCGTTTGAGTCAGATGCAGAGAATGGGAAAGGTAATCCTGGTATTAAAGATGAAGTAAAATAAATATGATCCAAGCAAGAACAGGCCTGACCTCAAGTTTCTGCAAAACTTTCAAAGGAAAATGTAACCTAAGTGAAGAAGTTAAAGGAAAAATAGCATAAACTGTAGCATTGGTTTGACAAAGCTTGATTATATAAGAAGAGTTGGTCATTTTAGATTGATAAATTAAATGAATTTTGAGGCAAGGGAGATGTAGAACATCCATTTGTACTAACTCTACAAAACTATGTTATATATATAACTTGGTAGAAACAGTGAGTTCAGGTGTGTTTAACAAGTGACTAAAGGGTCTGGCTCAGAGAGGAGCAGCAACAGATAGTTTTTGAAAGAGAAATATTACTCTGAAGGGGGGATTTCCTCAAAAAGCAGTCCTGGAGGCCCTTATATTTAATGTTTTGGTGATGGCCATGGCACAAAAGATAGGCATGTTTTGATGGAAGTTGCTGATGCTATGCAGCAAGGTCCGTATGCCCCAGGGCAGTTCCAGTTACTCACCGAAGCTGTCCTGGGGTAGCCAGAAGCAATTTATCTGCACTGCTCTTGAACTTTGTCCGTGCTTTTACTTCTGATTCTCAATAGTAAAATTAGTCAAAGCCCAGCAGCAGACAAATGCTGTACCTACATCATTCTGCTTTAGCAGAAATCTGTCATGGTTTAAACCCAGCCAGCAACTAAGCACCAACCAGCTGCTCGCTCACTCCCCTCTGGTGGGATGGGGGAGAGGATCAAAAGGGTAAAAGCAAGAATACTGGTGAGTTGAGATAAAGACACTTTAATAGGTAAAGCAAAAGCCGTGCACGCAAGCAAAGCAAAATAAGGAATTCCCATCAGCAGGCAGGTGTTCATCCATCCCCAGGAAAGCAGGGCTCCATCACACGTAATGGTTACTTGGGAAGACAAAATGCCATCACTCTGAACGTCCCCTCCTTCCTTCTTCCCCCAGCTGTATATGCTGAGCATGATGTCCCATGGTATAGAATAGCCTTTTGGTCAGTTGGGGTCGGCTGTCCCAGCCATGTCCCCTCCCAGCTCCTTGTGCACCCCTAGCCTGCTCGCTGGTGGGGTGGGGGGAGAGGCAGAAAAGGCCTTGACTCTGTTTAAGCGCTGCTCAGCAGGAACTAAAACAGCTCTGTGTTGTCTACACCGTTTTCAGCACAAACCCAAAACATAGCCCCATACCAGCTACTATGAAGAAAATTAACTCTACCCTAGCCAAAACCAGCACAGAGGTATTGCTCATGTAGGGGAAAGTAGAATTATCATATTGAAAGGACCTTGGTGGTTTCAGAAATGCAAAGTTTAAAATGAAAGCTGTTGTTCTTGGAGACCAAGGCAAATGTATTGCTAACTTGGGTTGTTTGTTAGTGTTTGGAATGGATGTAGAGAAGTGTCTGCCTTGCTGCAGTAGTTAGTCTAGGGATCACCGTGGTACTGCTGGCATGAAAACCCAACGTATGCCCAATGTAAAGACAAATATCCCTCTGAGCCATTCTGTAAGGCAGCATCGAGACCTCATCTGTGCATTTGAGTGCATGGTCATGATGGCTGGACTCAAAACGGAACGTGTGCGAAGCAGGATTTGATGTTACAGGAGGACACTAATAATTTGCCATGTTTCATCTTCCTGAGGAAATTGCACTCTTGAGTGTACACCATGGAGCTGACGGAGAGGGAAAATAACTGTTTAAAGCTCTAAAAGCCAACATTGATGCAAGAATACATAGATATAAATTGGCCATAAATACATGCAGATTTTTAATTGTGACAGCAGTGAGATTTATGAGACGGTTGATAGCCTTGGTGGCTATGATAGCCGGGCAATGGCTCGGTCACAGCAGGTATTCTTCCAGTCTTACATTCTCATATTCCTGTGTGCAGTACCTATTTTAGAGGAGAAGCTTGTGAAATGCTTGTAAAGATGTTACAGTTGGAAAAGCTGCAAGAAACGAGGGTCTTTCTACAGAAATGGTCAGAAATATCAAAGATGCAGTTCCTCCCTGCTTCTGCAGGTGTGCAACATGTCTGCAAGGTACAAAGTGCATATAAAATGCTGGTCCCTTCCTGGGAACCTGTTATACGTCTAGTTCCAGTGGTGGAAAATCAAACACTGTGGGCTAGCCTAATAGGTCTTAGTTTGTTAGTGAGGTTTGTTTGTATTATTTAAGTAAGATGTTTGTTAAAAGTCCGTTCTTACCTTATGATCGAGAAGTTACTCTTGCCCAGAGGTTTTGAGAAGAGTATCCTAAGGCATATGTTATGAGTCAGTTAACTGATATCTGCTGCACTTTCAAATTCACTGAAATTATGCAGTACCTAATGTTTTAAAATGAGATAATGCATATTAGCTGGGTGTAATGGTATGAATTGAAATGAGATGTTTTCTCCTCCAGCTACAAATCATGGAAGATAGCTGGTATCTGTGTAATGGACCTTGGGTTTGGCTGATGCATCTCTAGTGGAAAAGAGAGGCAAGATCTGTGGAGCAGAATGGTGGGAAAAGCAAAGAAAACATAGGGCATTCAGGAAGGATATGCCAGTACATTTTTCATAGCAATGAGGTGGAATAAACCCAGCAACACCACTAACTATGCAGAGCTCCGAAATACATCTAACACAAGCCCTGGCAGAGTTCAGAGAGGAAACGAAAATAGAGAAAAACATATTTCTTCAATAACTTTGAAGATTCAATTTTGGAGATAAAACAGAGCTTGATAAAATTGGTTGAGAGGGTAGATGAACTAGAACAGTAAAGAAAACAGCTGGAAGAAAGAGAATAGCAATATATAGATTGACTGAAAACAAAGAGGCAATTATGTGTAAAACATTGGGGGAAAAAAAACAGACTTAAAAGAAATAACATAAAATTTTATGGAATCCTGTGGGAGGAGGAAAACAATTAAATCGTGGACTTTATTCCCTTCTGCATAAAATTTCTGGACACAGAAGACAAATCTGGCTGCCCAAAAAACAGCCCCAGAAACAGAGGCTATATTCTTTATTTGTGCATTTATTTATTTATTTGAAATTGAATCTGAATACAAGTCCAGGCTCAAGTTTCACAAGCAAAGCCCCTTTCATTCGAACGGCAGTGTCTTATTAGCAGTCTTCCCAATGAGGATTAAATTATTCACAGCGATCAGCACTAGGAAAATAAAAATGAACTCAAAAATAGATCCTCTGCTGTTGTGTTATGGCAGATCTACCCACAGCGGTTTCATTTCAGAGCAAGTCTCTGGTTTAATGCTGGCCATTAAAGTGCAGAGTCATTTGGCCACAGCCACATTTAAGACATGGGGTATTGTGTGCTTATTTCTTTTTAGGAGCTCGTAACTCTTTCTTTCCCCATGGCTGCTCACGTTGCTGCCCCGTGGCTGAGGTTTGGGACTTGCTGCTCAGGCAGGGCTGGCTCTGGGGTCGCTAGCAGGTGGTGAGAGGGCTCAGCCCTTCTGCTGCCTCCTGCCTTAGGTGCTTGGGTTTGGGGTGACGCTGCTCTGCTTCGGCAGCATCACGGCAACTGTATCCCTCTTAGGGTCCCCACGGAGGGCGTGAAGCGCTGTGGTGTGAGATGAGGCTGTTTTGGGGAGATGCTGGCGTTAGGAGGGTGGGTGACTACAGGTTTGGGGAAGAGTGGCTGGAGAGCTGCCCTGCAGAAAAGGCCCTGGGGTGTTGGTCGACAGCCAGCTGAACATGAGCCAGCAGTGTGCCCAAGGAGTCAAGAGGGCCAATGGCATCCTAGCTTGCATCAGGAATTGTGTGGCCAGCAGGACCAGGGAGGTGATGGTGTCCCTGTGCTGGGCACTGGTGAGGCCGCCCCTCGAATGCTGTGCTCAGCACTGGGCCCCTCACCCCAAGAAGGACATGGAGGGGCTGGAGCGTGGCCAGAGCAGGGCAGCGAGGCTGGGGCAGGGGCTGGAGCCCAAGGCTGGGGAGGAGCGGCTGGGGGAGCTGGGGGGGCTCAGCCTGGAGAAGAGGAGGCTGAGGGGAGCCCTCATCGCTCTCTGCAACTGCCTGAAAGGAGGCTGGAGCCAGGGGGGGGTCGGTCTCTTCTCCCAGGTAACAAGCGATGGGATGAGAGAAAATGGGCTCAAGCTGCGCCAGGGCAGGTTTGGGTTGTTTATTAGGACAAAAAACTTCACCGAAAGGGCTGTCAGGCCCTGGCACAGGCTGCCCAGGGCAGTGATTGAGTTCCCATCCCTGGAGGTATTTAAAAGACAGGTAGATGTGGTGCTTGAGGACATGGTTTAGTGGTGGACTCATCATTGCTAGCATAAGAATTGGACTTGATGATCTTAAGGGTCTTTTCCAACCTAAATGATTCTATGATTCCATTACTTGTACCTGCCCAGTTGCGCCATTGGAATATTTGGGTTCATATGGTGTCGTTCTTTCTACATGGCATCTGTTTTTTTTTTTCTTGGATTTTCATAGCTCAGTGTCGCTGAGAGCCAGAGGTGGGTGGGAAGGTGGAATCTCTTTTCTTCCCATTTTGCGCTTGCCTGTTTGCTGGCGGAGCTGGAGGCAACTCAGAGAAGGGAGTGTCCAAAAGAGGCAGCATCCAGCAAACACTGTGGCCTTGATTTTGTGCAAGGGCATTTTTCATCATAGGGAAAAACTGAATAAACCAACTCAAAGAGCTTACCCCACCATCACTGAAAAAAAATTGCAGTGGCAAATCCCTCCCAGTGTTTGCATGTGAGCAGAAGTAGGGTGGAAGGAAGTGGGAGCCATGGGCAAAGGAGACAAGGGACTCCTTTGTCTCTCACAGGAGGCAAAGCTGAGCTGTTGTGAGACTGATTGCTGCTAACAACTCTGCTTCCTTCAAGGAGCAGACTAAGGCAAAGGTTTTTAAAAATAAATGTGCAGAATTGTTCGAAGTCCATTTTTCAATCTCAGTCTTTGAGTCAGGAATGCAGTAGGCACTGATGTACAGAAATCTTAGCTTACAAGATTTATTCAGCTCAGTTTCTCTATTTCTGCACCTTGCTCTCTCAGACCTGGTGGACCCAGGTTTGTGTGCAAAGGGCTGGAGATGGTCATACTGAGCCTGTTCGGAGAGCTGGGGGCAGCTGGGTAGGTGCTTCACGCACCAGCACCGGTGGCCGTTTGCTGTGTCCCCTGTCCAGGACCACCTGCTTTCCTCTGCGAGGGCCGTTTTGCCCCATTGCTGTCTCCAGTGTCATTTGCTGCCTCCATCGCTGGGGCTCTCTGTCAGTGTTTCTTCCTTTGAAATAATTTGCTCCCTTTTGAATCCCTCAGGTGAGTAAGGGAAGGAAGTGGTTTTGGGAGGTTTTGTTGCTGTATTTCTGCTTTCTCCAGTGTCGGTGCTTTCCAAAATGTGTATGCAGGTCAGCAAAAATGACCCAAATCCAGCAACTGGTTGCTGGGCAGACCTGTTGTATATACCGGTCAGGACTGATTCATTTTCCTCTTGCTAGTAATGATTGTTAATGGATACTGCAGTTCTTAGGACTATCCAGTGTACGTGTTGTGATTGCATTTGCTTTGTTTTATTTTTAGGGAGCCTCATATTTCATTAGAGAGGGCAGCAGATACATTTTCTGCAGTGCGTGTTTTGTTTTGCTTTTCAATTGAATTATGGTATGTTCAAAATCACAAGCGGAGCTGTCATAGCCCCCAGCTCATTAGATGATCTAATATGATGTTTTCAGCGAGCTATCTTGTCAAAGCAAAGACTGGCAGTGGATTAAAGTGTCACAAAAGCTTTAGAAACTGATTTCTGGGTTGGCTTTGCTTGGTTTTGTTTTGCTTTTTTTCAATGCTGTTCCAGAAGGACTCACACCAAACCACAGGGTAATGGTTAGGACATTTGCATGCCATGTCAAAGACTAGTATCTTTAAGTCTATGCTTTACTTGATTTAGAGAGAGAGTTTGATCTCACGCAGAAATCATCGTTACTGGGCACCTTTTCTGAAGGCAGTAATTAATAAGTACTTATACAAGCTAGAACAACTGTTTGTAATTCAATGTCTAGATCCAGCAGCTTGGTGAACCTGGGCTTGTGCAATCTTGAAGTGTACACTTAAAGGCAGTGCCAGAGCCACAATGGTTGTTTTGGTAAGATCCTTTCAAAAATGAAAAGAGCTATTCAAACCTGAATTGCTGGAGGTGGAAAAAAGTGGCTGAAATCTTCTAAAGCCAAATTTTCAGAAATAGATGGCTGCATTTTGCTCTGAATCAACATACAGATATTGAAACATCTTCATAGGTTTGGGGGTCAAGGTTGTTTTATTTGTTTGTTTCCCATGAGTGTTATAATCTTTAAAGTGTTAAAAGGCCACCATTTTCCATCATTCTTCATTCTGACGCAGAGCAAACGCCAACCTCAAAACACAACATTTTTCCTGGGAAAGGAGCTATTGTCTTCTGGGCAGGCCCATTAATTAGGTGCTATCTCAGAATTACAGCAGCCTTTAACACAGCCTCTCCGAAAGCCGGCTAAGTGGCATCACAAAGTTTTCTTTGTCCTTAAGAAAATGCAATTACATTAAGAAATTGCTTTGAGGAGTTAAACAGGAGTGAAATCTCGAGGTGATGATTTCGTCCCTTTCAGTAAATGCCACAGTGGTAAAAATTAATTAGCGGGGACATTCCAGGAATATGGAGATAATTGAACTATTCCATGCATCCAAATCTAACCTTGGGGTAGGATGGGAATAGGGTTCATTCTGGTTTTGTGTCACTGTAGCTGGCATGGGACTAAGGAGCTGTCATTAGGAAATGGAGGTTCAGGATAGCAGAAGTAAAAGCTGGGGGGTAAGTGATGTGTAGTCAAATTAAAAGTACAAGGCAATTCCTGAGGAGGAAAACAAACAGCATAGCTTCCTTTGGGTGTATCTCCAGCTTCGATTTTATTTAATAAAGATGCTTTCCAGCTGTAGCTGTGCTTTCGGTATGGTGTTGAATCCACCGCTATGCCATCTGCATCCTCCCATGGCTAATAAAGCCAAGCTCGTGCTTCAATCTTCCCGTCAGTGAGGACGTTAATAGGATCTTGATTCTTTCTCTAGCTACTTTTTTTTCATTAAAATTGAATGAACTTAATATCTTTGAGGCAGCTTCCTTTCTGCACTGCTTGCTGATACCGGCCAGTGAATTGAGCGCTGGCAGCTGGCCTCGTCCCTCTCACGCTCACTGTTGCCTATTTTGTGCAGTTATTGATTGCAGTCCGTCCTGGAGCAGTGATCTGGTTTACCAGAGCACTTATCCATGTGCTTTGAAAGAAACTCATAGATTAGTATTGTTTGCAGTGCTTGCTATAAGAACTGAACAAGCCTAAAAGTTGATTTAAACGAAGTTCGTTCTTCCACGCTGCCTGCAAGGAGGACGTTTCTCCTTCAGCTGGGTGTCTTTCCTCCCTGGCAGGCCACTTCACGCACACTGAGCTGTGCTGAGCTGTTCTGTATCTTCCAGATCAAGTGAAAGGGGGGAAGAGAATGCGTTTAATTGTAAAAGTGGTGTAGCCTCTACCAATCTGATGTTTAGTTCATTTATGATGACAAATAATAAAATGAAAAATGATATTCATTTCTTAGAGCCCTTAGAAAGAGGAAAGCACTGGCAGGAAGATGAAAGATATGGTATGTAGGGGGAGAACAGCGTCTGTTCCCCTTTCAGGCCAGGGAACTACTTCAGCCCATCTTGTCCCCGATCCTTATTCTTTCCTCAGCACACAGATACTCTGGGCTGTTAGTAAGCCATTGGTGAGCCACTTTGACGTTCAGCTGCCAGGGCTGTAGAGCGGTGGGAGAGGAAACCAGCACGTGAGCTGATAGTTTTGCTGTATTAAGGAGGGACCCTGCAGTTTAGAGGATAGGTTTTTGCACCGATGCATGAGACTGCAATTAGAAATATCCGCTGTGCTGTGCGTGCACTTGCTGCAAGAGGTGCCCCAGTTGCTCCCGTCTGGGGATCTCCGTCGTGCCCCCGTGCGCTGCTGTTCCCCACAGCCTCCACTGTTCGCAGGACCTGCTTTGTACTGAGGCTGCTCCGGGACCCGCTGTAAGACCCTGATCTCTAGTTTGTGCCCTGCAAATCCCTGTCGTAGACCCAGTGCTGCCCTTTGCCTTCTCAGATCTGTTTATTTTTCAGTCGATTGTCTGGAAAATTCAACTCGTCATGCTGGAACAGCCTAGGCAGCAATTATCCAGATGTTACTGAGAGGTTTGAGTGTGGTAGGCAGAGATTTAGCTACATGTGGAAAAAAGTTGTAAGTGTTGGTACTCCTGTGATGTTGGTATAGAAATGAATCCTAAATTTCCAGTGAAGGTACCAAACAGTTTTGCCCAAGTTAAAAAAACAAACCAAAACCCAACAACAAAAACAAACCCACCACAAAAAAAGCAGACAAAATCCACATGCCTGTAGGAGGAAGTGATTTTCCCTTTCATCCTATAAAACCATGTTTGAAGCTTTCATTTGCAATGCCTTTCCTTTTTCTGCTCAAGAATTTCCATTCATTGTACACCTCCAAGAACAAGTACAATCAGCAAAGCAGATGGGGGCAGGAGTGAAAGGGGTTTTCTTTCTCTTCTGCTGAAGTGTTTGACTATATAAATACTCCCTGCATGAACTACTGAGACCCAGGTATTGTACTTCTTGGGGAGGCACGCTAAATATCTGGCTAGCTAGCAGCGACTAGTTTATTGTTTAAAAATAAGTGAAGTGGCATAAAGGGAAGAGGCTGAGAGCATCAGCAGAGGCCAGATGCTCACAGCATGGCAAGAGGTGTAGGGGCCACCAAAGTGTCCAGAAGAGGCAAGTCAAAATACATTTGAGTACTTGCTGAGGATATTTAGCAGTGTGAATGATAGACCCTGTCTCTGTCCCTGCCTTACATGGTGCTTGTTGGTCTGTCTTTCGTAGCACATTGACATAATAAAGCGTGGGTAGGCCCTAGGTGGTTGGAGTTTTCATCCATTTTAAATATCGCCAGTGTAAATTACTCTTTTTAACTGTGAAAGTCAGAAATACAAAGGTGGGAAGAAGAGATGGGAACTGTGCTACTGTAAGGGAGAAACAGGGGGTGTTCAGGGTGTCCCATGGCCAGTTCTCAAGGAATTTTGTTAATTAGAGTGGGAAAGTGATTCATTCCCCTTGTCCCTAAGATGTGCTGCTGCAATTAAATACGCTCAGTGCTCAGCAGTGTAATTCCTGTAGTAGGATTGCAGAGAGCAGATTTAAGCTTCTCTCCCAAGAGCTGTAGGCACCAAACACATCATCTCTCCACCTCTTCCCATTTGTGTGCCACCATTTAAGATTTGCTAAACATAAGGCAACTGATTCAAACAGGCTAAACACACCCAAACCTGGTCATTCTACCTCAGTTGAGGACACCTTGTCCTGCTCCTGCTGCTGAGGAGGCACTGAGGAATGGTCCAGGGGAGCAGTGGCTGTCTGGCCTGAGGATAGGCTTGCTCTAAAAAATTCCCATTTTGCCCCTGCCCTGCTGGTGTGTCTCTGAGCTGTTCTCTTCTGGAACTAGTTTCTCACCTACTTATTTTCTTATATTTTCCTTTAAACTTGCCAAAAGTTGTCTTTGTAACGTGCGACACAGTTTGCCCTCCAGAGTGAAGCCTATTCACTCTAATTTTCCATGGCTGTAACAGAGTCCCAGGCTGAGCCATCTCCAGTTTTTAAATTCCTGACCTCTGAATTTAAAAGCATTGACCTTGGCTGCTTAAGAAATAGGGCCAGTTCAGTCGGCTTCAGTGCGGCTGCAGTCTCTGATGTTTGTTATATGTCGCAGCCTATAAAGGAGATAAAAGCCTAACCTGGCCCAAAGGTACAAGCATAATGTAGCTTAATGCTATGACTTTCGCACATGAAATGGCCCAAAGTCTCCCAAGGACAGAGTCAGCCTTGACACAGAAATAAATAAATTTGCTTTCTTATTGGTAATTCTTTGCTACAGGTCAAGAAAAGATAACCCCATTTGTTTATAAAGTGACCTTGTCCTCAAGAGAAATAAAGTACATAGGTGAAGAAACTGATATCTCTTTCAAGCTAAATAAAGGTTGCTGCAAACACCATCCAGAGCAGCAGTAAAAAAAATTTCTGAGCTGTTTTAAGTCCATACACTTGTTTTATGTTCACATTCCTATATTTTCTGCTCTCCCTAGAACATCTATTTGCCTCCCCTGTCCAGGTAAAAAATGCTTTTTATTGCAAAACATTGTGTAGAAATCTCCCCCAGGTGTTTCCAGATGTACTCTGCTCCTTGCTGAGCGTGTCTTTACTCTGCCTCCTCTCCTTGCCTGGGTTTGTTTTTTGGTTTTTTTTTTTCAGATTTATCCCTGTTGCATTTTGTACCTGAGGCAGTAGCATCCTTCTGCATCCATTCCCAGGGAGTCCCGCCCAGCCTGGGCGATGTGTGGGCATGGCTGCGATGCGGTGACCCTGGCAAGGCAGTGGCAGCGTTGCTGGGAGCTCGTGCTCCCGCTCCTTCGGGGATGAAGGGCACCCTGGGATGGCTGAGCTGCGCTAGCGTTGGATGTGGCTGGTGGCATGTCTGTAGTTAGGGCATGGCTGAGGCTGCTGCTGGCTGCTCTGCCGGGCTGTGGCTCCCCTGCCCCAAGTTGGAAGACTGCAAAGAGCTCCCGGAGCAGTTGCAGGAATGGGGCACAGTGTTTAAAATGCACAGTTAAATCATTTAGTCAGGGTTTCTGTATGCTGCTGACCTAGATGTCACTGACTGTTTGTATCAATGACTTATGTCAATAGCTCAGCCTGATGATAACAAGAAACAGTGAATCCATTGCTTCCTTTGTGGGTTTAATAGCCTTACTGTTAAAACCTGTGTCTTATGTCTGCCTTGAATTTGCCTGTACGCATCTCTCACCTGTTCTTTCCCATTTCGCCTTCCCTTCCTGTGTATTTGAGTGCCCTTGTAGGATGCAGCATTTTCACAGTGTGGATGTGTTTATAGAGTGCCATCCAGTCACTTCTTTATCCCTGCTTTGAGAAGTTAAACAGATCAAACTCTTTGTTTTTCTGCTTCTGGTAAGCCATTTTGTCTCTCCATCAGATGAGTTCACTGGCTCTTTCTTAGACTCTCCCCTAACAACCTTTTAAACACATGGACAGTAGGAGTGTTTGTAAGCTGGTGTTGCTGGCATTGCCCACAGAGGTATGCTCCCTTCCCTTCTCCCTTCATCTGCTTCCCCAGCTGCTCATTGCTGCACCAGGAGCTCATGGTGAACTGCTTGTGCACGGCGATGTCTCCATTGCTTTTGCAGTCTCCATTCTGTAGATATGGCCGGCACTTTTCAGAGCAGCTCTAGCACCAATGCTAGATCAGGTCAACCATGACTTTTCCATCCAAGTTTTGAAACCTCCAAGGATGGGGACTGCACAACCTCCATGGGTGCCTGTCCAGTGCTGCACTGCCCTCCTGATGAAAAGGTCTTCCCAATGCCTCTGCCACCCCAGAACATACCTGTGGTTGGCAGCTGTACAAAGCCTGGGCTGCTTGCGCTGTGCCGTGTTGCTCTCCAGCAGATGCTGGCGTAGGAATTTCCAATTCTGCTTTTGAACAGAAACTTGCAATTTGGTTGAACAAGCCCAGCTTGACAGTCAGCCTAGCTCTAGGTATGACTGTATCATCTATTTTGTTATTTGATGTTCATTTAATCCTTGTGTTATATGTCCTGTTTACCAATGCAAGGTTCATGTGTCCTTCCTGGTCATTGATTAAACTGTTCAGGCTGTAGTACTACTACCCATGGAAGTTAATTGAAATCACCCTGTGCATTGCTTCCTCAGAGACATCCCTCCTCAGGCCATGTGTGTCTATCAGCTCTGTGGTGCAATGTTAGGGTATGCAGCATTAGGGCATACATCTGGCAAGGGATCTGGGTTTTCTGAAAGTTCAAGAGCTGGAAAGCCTGCCTTGTCTTGTGAGACTTGAAAAGCTAATTCTATTTAATTTAATCAAGAAAATAAAATACATGAAGAGGTTGTACTCTATATGTAACTTTTTGAGTATACAATTTCCGAAAGCAAGTAGAGGAAGATCCAGAAATTAAATGGGTTTTTTTTAATCACTTGGACAACTGAAATATGGTTGTGGAGCCATGTTCATTGTCAGAAATCTTTAAATTGAGCTGGGATGTCTTCTGCAAAAGTCTGTAGCTTCCAGCCCAGAGTGGAGTTACGGGTCTGACATGAAAATACTGGAGTTAAATTCTGGAGGTATGGGACCACAGCAGCTACTTGCAATTATCCCTTCTGTTGTTGAATCCCTTGGATCTCAGAACGTGTCCAGATAGTTTGTAGACTCAAGGGTCCCAGCATATTTCATGATCTAAATATTTCAGCTACACATAAAGAAAAAAAATGTGACAAATTAAGGATTGACTCCTGGAAGATTTATTAGCCACCAGATGACTAAGAAATCGCCAGGATGATGGTTGGTGATCTGAGTTCAGCAGGACTCCTGTTGAGCAGTCATGCATGCGAGTTGGATCCAACGCTATGAATGACGTATCACCTCTGCCTATGCTAAGCCTCCCAAAATAGTTAATATGCACTCCGTTCTAGTGATTCTGGGTGTAGATGCTTCTCTATCATTCATTTCCTCTTTGTCAATATTAACTGATGTGTTAGTGATTAAGTTCAGCCAAGGCATTATTGCGTCGTCATTAATCATGCCTACATCTGTCATAGAAGTCATTAGAAAGAACCTGTCGCAGCTATTTTTATACCCCATTTAATTTTCATGCAGGCATTGCATTTTAATTCTTGTAATGTATCTTCACAATGATAAAAATTTGCATATCTTCATTCACTGAAGAGGATCTATTAGCCAAAGCACAAATAAAATGCTATTGCTGCCATGGGGGTTTCTGTAGGAATCGGATTCCAATGACCGTGTATTTATGCCTACATACGTGTACTACATTAAAAGGAATCGCTTTGCAGGTAGAATTACTACCCTGGACAATTCTAATTTGTTGGAAATTAAGTGTAAGTGGTTGATTCTGGCTGCTACATGACATAAATTACTAGCAAATTGCTCTGTAAGATTTCATTATAAAGTACATGCTGTGGTGAATGATTTGCTGCTTTAGTCCTGAACTTTTATTTGTGTGCCAGTGCTTGAAGGACAATGGCAGAACTTAACTTTTGTTTAAAGTCACACAAATCTAGAATTGATGCTATTTACTTGCCTTATTTGGCCTTTCAAATCTTCTTTCATTTACTTTTACCCAAAAGCCAAGCACAGGGCGTTTTTCAAAAGGCACTTGTTGAAATATTTTAGGATCTTGTATTAATGATGCAGAGTATTTTTAGTAAATGCAAAGCAACATTAGCTTCATGGGGCTTTTCCTGGGCTGGTGTAAAGCACTGTAGCGCTACTGGCTTTAGCTGAGCAATAACAATGCTTAAATGTAGCTCCTGTGAGAATAATAGTTCTGAAATGTGATGGTAGTTCCAACAGGAACAGGAGTTTATATTCATGAATTGTTAAGGCTGGAAAAAAACTTCATCACCATCTGCAGAAAAGTTCTCTTGGCAAATCTGGTTTTAAACACTATTCCACTGTGCACCATCAAATCATTCTGTGGCTAGTGAGTTGCACTAAAATTTGAAGGCCTTTGGCCATCATCCTGACTTCAGCGAGCAGCAACCATCCTTCCAGTATCTGAGTGCAGAATAACTCAGGTACCTCTCACAGGCAGCTTTATGTTTTGGGGATTTATCCAAAATATAGGAATCATTTTTCCTACTCCATAGCCTGTTCCTTTGCTGTTTCTTTTTTGGCCAAGGGTGGTAAGGAGGAACTCAAGGGAAAAAAAGAGCCACAATCATCTGTCTGCTCAGATGGCCAGAGATATAAACGTAATAGATCTGGCATCGCTTCTCTGAGCTGTAGGAGGTATTTAATCACAGAGGCAAAGTAAAAATAACCCAGTGCCGCTCTGTCCCTTGCCTGGGATGATGCCCTTGCATAGCACACTCGTGCTGTATTGGCCTCAAATCCAGTCCTGTTGCTGTTGCAGCAGCTCCCCGAGTTGTTTCCCCACTGTAGGCATCCTGAACAGTTTTGTGCTGTTGGTAAGAGCTTGAGTTGGCTGCTGCTCCTTGCTCTGAGCGACCGCCTTGATTTCAAGCCTCCAATGGATACAGTCAACAAGGTCAAGGACTCGCTCAGCAAGCAGCAGGCTGGCGAGACAGCAAAGAAAATGCACCTATTCAGGGATGCGTGCAAGAAAGAAAAAGAAATAAGGGAGCCCGTGTTGGGAGTGCTGACAGAGCAGCCCATGCCACCGGTCATTTGTGCTACAGCAGCATCGGGGAGCTCTGCGCACTGACCAGCGACCATGCTATGAAATGCAATAATATCATGGTAATGCTGCGAAAAAAAGTGTTTCCAAAGATTGTGGGATCTGATGGAAGAGGATGGTTTTGTTACAAGAACTAGAAGATCCTTATTTTTTCATGAAACACTTAATCATCAGGAGATGGCCTTTCTGCAAAATTTTGTATAAAAGATGGTGACTTCCTCATTGTTTTGTAGCCTGAGATTTCTACTGAAGCATCTGCTTTTTCTGAAGAACTTTAACTAAAAATACAAAAGCATAGAGCAGGAAGACCTTTAATAACCGACATACGCTTGTATTTCTCTGACCGAAATAAAGGAAATCATATATATTGACAGAGCTTCCTTTTATTGAAGGACCAGATGGTGACCAGAAAAATGATTTAGTAAAAAAAATTGATTCAACGTGAGTATTGGTGATGGTGGTTCCAAAGCCTGCCTTTGTCCTAAATGGATTTGCGTCTGTGCTGAACTCGGGATGCAGTCATGGGGCACAGCCAAAGGTTTATTGGCTGTACAGCACTGCGCATAGCAAAACGGCTCCCTGTTGGCACATTGCTTCGTTGCACCGTGCATGTTTGTGATGTGTGCCATAACTTCCCCGTTTTGTGCTGTTTCTTGGCGCTCGCTTTTCAGAGGGGGGGTTTCTGGGGAGGGCTGTGGGGCAGGGCGTCCTCCTCTCTGCTCTGTACATGGTGTTCAGTGTTACAGGGCCTGATCCTGCAAATGGTGAAGTGCTTCTTGTGGGACTGGGTGGCCTAAAAAATTGATTTTGCTGCTAAATATTTGAATGGAACTGGTATGAGTCACTTCAGGAAAGAGCGAGGGTGTAGCATACCTGTCTGGATCGCTAAGGGAGGAGAGCTGAGCGCCCTGGTTCAAAGGCACCAGGCAGAGGAAGCTCTTTTTGAATATTTACAATCAGGCTTTTAAGAAGATTGCTTGATACAGCCAGTAGCAAATACTAAGTGAATATTAGATGTTTTTTGAGTATGTAAGTGCTAAAGTGTGTTAAATTTTTCTTTAACCTTTCATGTGGTAGTTTTCTTTGACCACTGTGCAAATTCTTCCTTGCTATTAAATACTAGGGAATTTTGATTGAAGCAGTATAATATTTAACAGTGAAATACTTAAATCTTGTAATTATTTTCTAGATTACTTTTAAGAGTAGATTTTCTAGATTACTTTTAAAGAGACAAATAATATGTGTGAATTAGGGGTCTCCTCATTCTAAAATTAACATTTTTACATGGACTACCTGAAAGCTTATTTAATTATCTCCTAGAAAAGCATATAGGAATTAATAGGAGTTAAACCAATATGTTGTAATAAACATTACCTGCTATTTCCATTAGTTCATTTATGTGAGTTTGGTTTGTTTGTTTGTTTTTCAGTTTTTATCTTAACCCACCTAAAAAAAATTCTGGAAGAGAGATATTAAATTATCTTCAAAAGTAAAAAAAAAAAAAAAAAATTTAAAAAGTCACACTTTTGCAACACTTGGTAGGACTTCTCCTGCAAGGATTTCTGAAATATACCTCTGAAATATTATGATGAATTGGCCTGAGAAGGAGAAGCAGAGACCTTTCTGGTCTTCGCAAGGCAGCAGGATTTGGGGTTTTTTTTGAGGTCTGAGGACAGAGTTCCTCGTAATAACTGGAAAGGCATGTCTCGTAGAGCAGGGAAAATAAGAAAATAGAGCATAGGAAATGGAGAGAGACAGCAAGTCTGGTACTAAAATAATAATAACAATTCCCATGTCTAATCAGGTAGTTAAGTTGCCAGTTTATTTAAAGTCACATTGAATCTTGAGTTTCTACCCAACCGAGGAGCTTGTATTCACTGATTAAATATCCAGGAGGCCTGTGAAGATATTTGAATAGGGGAAACAATATAGTTTTAGCAGCAGGGAAGGGGATGATTTGATCAAGAGTGGTTTGGGTAGGGCTGGTCTGGAGGAATGAGATGTGACAAGACCACACCGAGATGCAATAGAAAGCTGGTTCTGGTAGGACTCCTTTTAGATGTTGCTTTGAGATGATCTCCGTGTAGGTCAGCCCTTTGGTAACTGTGGGAAGTCTGCTCCGGGAAGAAGGAGAGACAGATATGGAAATTTTTCCCCCATGTCTGAATTTAAAACAAGCTTCCTGGGGTTTGACAGATCTTCAGTGCAATTTTTTTTCTCAACTTGTTCATCCACTTGTAAAACAAATGTCCTGATTTAGGACTGTCAGCTGCTGGTGGGGAGCAGCTCCAAGCAGAGGCAACTCCCATGGCTTGCAGCCACGCACAGCACGATGGCTACCCAGAACCGGGACATAGAGCTTTTGTTTTGCATCACAGCGTTGTTGTGGGATTGCAGTCTCTTTTATGGGTCCATAAAACACTTTGAGACCAAGTGCACGGCTAGCAAAAGTAAATACAACTCAGACCTACCTGCAAAGTTGGCAGATAATGTTTGCATGCAATATCTCTTCAGCTGAAAAATGCTTTAAAGTAAGTGCAGTTTTTCCCAGCAAGCTCTCTGCAAAGCATGCAGCCTGCAAAGGGGCCAGCAGTGGGTCCCTGCTTCTTCAGAGACATTCCTTGGTCCTGGGCAGGGGAGAGACTAATTCGGGTGCCATGACTTGCCTGTGCAGAAGAGGGGACAGCAGTTAAGGGTTAAGACACTGTTTCCTTCATGATGTCTTGCAAGATAAGAAGTGTTGCCATGGTATTGTTCAAGATTTATATTTTCAGGCATTACAATTTTCGTTTCCCAAAATATAAGGAATAGCAGCACAGCCCATAAAAGTTCATCAGCTGGGTAGACTCTGTTGAAAGATTGTGCATTCTTTTTAAAGAAGCTCATTATTCAACAATCACATTCTTGCTAGAGCTAGTCAAATAAAGCAAATAATGATTTGCAGATATGTGGGAAAATTAATGTTGCAGCTTTACTCCTAAGTTATTTCTTGTTTGTTTTCTCATACGAATATTTTTCTCTTGCAAAAGTTTCATGTGTTTTAGCACAAATACTTAATCTTTTAAAACCCAGAGCTGCTGTGTAGTGCTTGCTGCTTGTTCAGTATTTTCAGAAAATGTATGTCCTGTCAAGAAGCCAAACCAGGACAGAGGCATCAGCCAGGAAAATCCCAGCAAATGTCTGCAGCCAGCAGATGCAATTTGAACCGCAAAATCAAAGTTATCAAATTCTTGAGAGTGGCGACTAGGCTTCTGCAATTGTAAATCCTCTGCAAACCACGCACTAACATGCACTGTTGCAGCCAATGAAAAAAAAAAATTACACTGAAAACTACCTGATTCAAAATTCATCTAACTTAAAATTTAGACCTTGTTAGGTCTGAAATTTAGATTAGCTGGAAAACTTTAGATTCCATTGAAATCTAAGCCTGGTGCTTGCTGTCCCCTGTCTGGACAAAGCATGAGAGTCGATCTCAGTCCTATGGATAAGGCGATGCGCAACACTTCGTGTGCCAGGAATAAAAACTGAGTTGTGTCAAGTCTTCTGACTTCTTCATGCAGATGTTGTCTGTGTCCAGGAGAAGAGATCACCTTCTCCCTGCGCTAAATGGAGTTACCCTGCCTTATCTACTAGCATGTCTCTATAATAATGGCTCTGAATGGTAGTATGTGGTTTTGGCTTGCAGCTCCATTTGGAGCATTCCTTGGTGCTTTGGGGGGGGTCCCATCTCACTCTTATCTGAAACCCAGCTCTGCCAGACGTCCCCCATGAGATATGTGCTCCTGGACACTGGCTGGAAGTCGGGACAAGAATGATAAATTTAAGAGATGTCCTTTTTCTTGCTGATTTTACCCTGTTAGATCCTCTAGGATGTCAGACAGGTTTCGTGTGACATCATGGTGTCAGTGCGGCTTCCTCACTAGGCTGCTGTTGTTTCAGTTTTAGTATATTAAACAGAGTATGAAAGGCAGCTAAAAAGGCACCTGCCGGTGATTTGTGCCTCGTGTGGCCTTTCACTGCTGTGAGCTCAGGCCTCCTCTTTCACCTTACCAGCTCTCGCTGAATGCCATCCCCACGTGCTTTGTCTAATTTATACTGTTAAGAGTCCTGGAGCAGAAAACGGCGAGATTTTTGCTGTGAGAATATGTTAGACCTGCCCCACAGAAGTGTTCAAGTGTTCAGTAACGAAGAAAACCACTATTGGATTTAACTAAAATTGTCTGAAAACTAATTAGAAACTGATGAGCTTCAGCTGATCCTGGCATTCTAAGAAGAAAATAGCAATTTGATGAAAAAGAAAATTATTTAGGGAAAGTAAATTTTCCATTCAGATGTTTTAAGACAGTTCTTGTTGACCACTACCAATGAAAACTGCTATTTAACATTAATTTTACAATGTGCGGGGGGGAAAGGTAGTTGACATGTGCACCGTAACGTTTCTCTGGAAGGAGTTAGATTCAGGAGCTTCTCCGTTTTCATATGTTGTTTCCCCCATACAGTTCTCCATAACTGGCACCCTGCAGGAGCCTAGGAGATACTCACTGCATCACCCTTAAATTGCATCTTGGGAAGGGTGCTGCCCATCCCTGACCTCGTTCACAGCGAGGAAACGCGTGAATGTGCTCCCTACGCTTTTGGGGTGAGAGCTAAACAGTCCTCTCTGCCTCCAGAACTGCTGGAAGGGCATTTGCTCAAAGGCTTAACTTATTTGTTAATTAAAGCATTCTCTGCAAGCAACAATAAGTATCCTCTGCAGAAGTTCAGCTTCATTAGGAGGAAAAAGCTTTTTCTTTCTTTTTTAAAAAAAACAAAAACAAACAAACAAAGCCAAAAAAAGCTAGAGAATAAAAGTAGATTTTTATTTGTCTGACCTTGCGTACATGGGTAGGGCTGATAAATTTACCACTATAACCTAAAATAAATAGATCTAATTACCTGGGTAGCTGCAATATAATCCTCAGCTTCGTCTTCCTGGCTTGCAGAGATCCGTGAGGCAACGCACCTCTCTTGTTCTCCTTTTGCCAGAGTAATTACTGCTTATAAACTGAATTTGGCAACACAGAGTATTGCTAGGCTCAGAGGAAAATATTTTTGTACTTGTTAGTGCTGTCATATTTCATTTATTAGCATATTATCAGATAGTTGTAACCACTGTCATGGCGGTATCATGCTGTGTGGATGGCAGCCATGTTACTCTGGAAAACGGGTTCTGCCCCAAAGAGTTTGCAATGGGAATGCAATCAAGGGAGAGAAATGCAGATGGATGTGGGTGCTGGAGAGACAGAGCTGACAGCAAACCAGAAGAGCTGGCACAGCCAATGCAGGGCTCGGCATACTCACTGTCAAGTTTGTAGGATTTAAGTTATCTGTTTAGTTTTCTGAGTTATCTGTTTTGTTTTCTAGGTTTGTTTGGGTTTTTTTAAGTTTAAATGTTGGTGATTTATTTATTTAAAAATATACCTATTTTTTTATATTATTCAGATTTTATTGTAGTGAAAATATAGAATCCTAGAATGGTTTGGGTTGGGAGGGAGATCATCTGGTTCCAACCCCGCTGCCATGGGCAGGGACACTTTCCACTAGACCAAGTTGCTCAAACCTGCAAATATTCCTGAAATAGTTCCACCACAGGCAACGATCTTCCTTGTTCCTTTTTGTTTCCAAATAAAGATTTAAAAAATATTTTTCAGTCATCTCACAACAAGAAAAGGATCTCTGAAAACTACTTCACGAGGATTTCTGGGAAAGAAAACAGAAATTGAACAAGAGCTTGGGGCAGATGCTCAGCTGGCATCCGTAGCTGTATCTCTCATGAAACCCACAGCGCCCTGGCTATTTGTGCCACCCGGGCACCTGCCCTGAGTACTGAGATGTTTCCTATGTAAGAAATGTTTTCTAAGGACTGATGGGTAATTTGTGGTAGGTATGGATTTTTAAAAAATTCCTATTAGGGTATTTTTTAAGTGCCAGTGGTACATTGTAAAAGCAATGATTGATAAACACAGTAAATATGGTGGATGTTCCCTCCTCCATTTCATAGAATCTGCTGAGTGGGAAGGGACCCACAAGGATCATCGAGTCCAGCTCCTGTCCCTGCATAGGACAACCCCAAAATTCACTGAGGGCATTGTCCAATTGCTTCTTAAATGTTGTCAGGCTTGGTGCCCTGACTACCTCCCTGGGGAGCTTGTTCCAGTGCTCCACCACCCTTTGCATGAAGAACCTTTTCCTAATGTCCAACCTAAACCTCCCCTGGCATATCTCCCTGCTGTTCCCTCGGGTCCTAAATTTGTTGGTCTAGGTGCTCCCTAGCCTAATTAGCTCTAATTATCAAAGGTGTGCTTCAGAAAGACAGCTCATTTACCACTATTCTGTATGACAGTAATGGTCCCGTAGGTAGCCAGGAGCACCGGAGGTCCCCAGCAGGATCTTCCCTCCCTTCCCTAGCACCGCTCCTGCCTGAGCACACCGAGGAGAAACGCTGAGGCTCGCTGGTTGTCCCTTGGTCCAAAAAGTTCAGAAAACTTTGGTGGTGTTACATCTGGAAAGCAAATTTCCATGCAAATAGGGATTCCCCGTGGCATGCCGCAGGTCATTTTCTGTGCACAGGGATGGTTTGTGAATGCATGGTTCCAGGTTGGTTTTGCAATTCTATTTTAATTTATGGGTAGATGTGCAAATGATTTTTTTCTATTTCCGGACATAACGTTTTTGGTTCACTGAAAGAAATCCATTACCCAATATCTGTATCTGAGCTTTGGCTGGTTGTAATTTTCATGGGGATCACAATCATTATGGACTTGAGTTTCCTAAAACTCTCTGGCCATGTAGACTGGTCTTCTCTGTGTCCTGGCCATCAGGTTTCAGTCAGTCACCTCTACATCCAACTCAGTAGCTAAGTAAAACCATAAATTTGACTACAGTATAGATTCCAGAAATATATGAATTCTGAAGCGTACTTTTACAATCTGGTCATACTCCTTTGAATTTTCTGTCTCGTTAAAAGACCAAGCGAGATCTGTAAGGCCAGCACTGTAACAAGTTTTTCATTGCCTCAAAAGAGTATTTTCATGATTCTTTTTTGTCTAACTCTTCAGTATTATTAGGATCTCTCAATTTTTTCACAAAATAGAGTCTAGGCTTTATTTTTTTTTCAGTTATTTACGACTAGGGTTGAGATGCTCCATTATCCGCCTACTTCTGGAAGTTGTTGGAGGCATTTTCATGGAGATCATGCCCTGCCTATATAAAGGGATAACAGCAGCTGTAAATCACTTAAGAGTTGTAAAGACTAAATAATTTAGCTGTCTAGACTTGCGCAGTGCTTCCACCATTCTCATATCTGAGAGCATTTTTATATGCAACTGAGAGAGGACCGAGTCGTGTAGTCTTTGCAGTGCCTGAAGCAAAGGCAGATCTCCAGCAGCTCCTCACAGAGCAGATGGGCTGGCGAGGGTGCTTCTCCTTCCCCTGCCTCCTGGGGAAAGGGTCCTGGGATGGGGGGGTTTGGTGGGTTCGCCATTGGAGAAGTGTGGCAGAGGAGGGCTGGCAGGGTGGATGCTGCAGGCAGAGCTGCCGTCTGCTCCCAGCCACGCTGCTTGGCGCATCCTTTGCCATCAGAGGGTTTTTAGTGGGTAGTTTGTTTTAGCAGAGCTGGGTTGAGAGGAGTTTAATGGTCCCAGTTGAGTATTTATACAAATCCCTTGGAAGGGAGCACTGTTGGAGCGGGTATGCTCTCCAGCCCTTGCTATCGGTCTGGCTGCTTCTCCACGGTAGCCAGGAAGCTGATTTGAATTTATTTTTTGGAGTTGTTTTGTTTTCTACTGCATTAAATAAAACCAAGTCAGGACCTGGAAAGCTTAAAGTGCCATTTCATTTTGTTTTTCAATTGCATATGAAAATAATCCTCAGAATAGCTGGAGGCACCCGCAAAGAACAGCTGGAGGATGGAGAGACGTGGGAATAACGACTGCGGAGGGGTGGAAATCGTGTAAGGCTTTGCCAGCATCGTAATGAGTCCTGCAGTGAAGATGAATAGAGCGATCTTTCCCCAGCATGTTTCAGCATCCAGTGATCTGCTGGAGGCTGTATTCCCACCACCAGTTTTAACAGCCGCTCATAGGCATATCGTGCCCGGCTGGGTCTGACTCTGTTCTGGCTTTAACCTCCAGAACAAAAAATGGCAATGAGTTGTCCAAATGGCTGCAGTACTTTGTCTAGAGGAATAGTTCCTGATATTTGCTTTAAACCTGCTGCACGACAGCTTCACTGGGTCTCTTCAGTTAGCTCCGGACATCGCTGGCCGTTTGCACTGTTAATGAACACTGAGCTGTTTTCGGAGAAATATCCACAGCAGCTCCAAGATCTCCTTCCTGAAAGGCACCACTTGATTAGGCTCCATTAGATTGGACTTCATTAGGAACTGGGTTTTCCTTTGCAACTGATGAATTAATTATGTGCCTGGGTTTTGTTACCGATTTACTTAATATTGCAGTATTTTTCTGCAGCTGCTCTTAGCCAGATTCAGATTTAAATCCCTAATGATGCCCCCAGCACTGCAGTCTGCCGTACTGCCCGTGAGGGTGAGCAGCAGGTGTCTTTGGGAGCCCACACCGACATCTGATGGCGTCCCAGGTACTGTGAACTCAGCAGCTCTTCTTTCCTGGCACCTCCTGTCTTCAAGCCTTTTACTAATACACAAGAACCCCCCCATGCACACCTGTGCACACTCGTCCATGGGTGCTTGGGGTTTTTTTTAAGAGCTTTTGCTG
Source organism: Nipponia nippon (assembly GCF_047370975.1). Classification (NCBI taxonomy): domain Eukaryota; kingdom Metazoa; phylum Chordata; class Aves; order Pelecaniformes; family Threskiornithidae; genus Nipponia; species Nipponia nippon. The sequence goes on from NW_028262302.1 coordinate 30,390,467, forward strand.
AGGTACCTTGTTAGAATTTAAAAAAAAAAAAAAAAAAAAAAAAAAAAGGAAAAATAGAGTTTTACTGTCAAATCTACTGTCTGCCTGCAACGGGGGCTCCGGGAGTGCGGCTTTCTGAGCAGCTTTGCCGAGGAAGTCTGCAGAGCTGTATATCAAATGAAAGTGCACAGACTTCTTTTATTTTTAGGTTCAGAACAAATGGTATTGGAGGAAGGTAAAATCTATTAAGATATTTGAATAAACATTATATATGTTATATTGACTCTATTGATCTATACAAACACATATCGGCAGAGTTCCATGCATCTAATTCTGGTATATTTACACATATATATTAATGACCCATTTTTTGTTATAAAAGCACAGAAACCCCACTGCCAACAACATAATATGTAATACCTACTCCGTAACCTATAATATACTCGTTGATGTGGCCTGGGAGACGAAGTGCTGCGTCTTCTGGAAGTTGAAGAAATGCCACACAATTTTCCTGAGAGTAATTTTCAGAGCCTGGGTATGATATATCAGAGGCACAGGCGGTGACACAAAAAAAAAAAAAAAAAAAAAAAAAAAATTGACTGCCTAGCCCACGGCTTCATTATCAGGCAGGATACAAATCCTAGCAAGTAACTTTCCCTCACAGGCAAACATGCGCGCAATAACTTAAAAAAAAAAAAAAAAAAGAAAAGGAAAGAAGAAAGGCTGCCTTTTTAAGCTAGAACGACTCTGACTTTTCACTCGGGCACATCTCTCAGGCGATAAAATAATTTACAGTATGTTTCAATCAGATATTGGAAACGGCGCTTGCTTAAATCGCCTCAGCTTTGCTGGCGTTTTAAACACGCGGTGGTTTAGCACCGTTCCCCAGGTTGGGAGGGTGTGAGTCCTGCCTCCCGCATCGCCCGGTCCATCACGGGCTGGTCTGCACGGCAGCGGTGTGGTCCCCTGCCCACCTAGACCCTCGGCCCCCTGATAAGATGGTGTCACCTGACCTGATTTATCATTTACTGGTCTTGTTTTCTGTGGTGCAAATCCTGCCCCAAGGGTATTTAAAGGTTACTTCTTCTCTGTAGCTGAAAAAGATTGTTGTTAGAATAGCGTTCCTATTGGGTGAAACAAATAAAATGTGGACACAAATACAATAGAAACTGAAGCAGAGGCATCAGCTTTTCATATTTATTCCTGTTGCTAGAGCTGGGAGAGAGAACCTAATTAATTTGCTTAGGCTAGAATGCAAATTGGAGAAACCAAATCAGTAAGTAAAGTCTCTGCTCAAGGCCACACAGTCAAAATAAATTCACTGAATGGTATGTTTTCTCCTTAACAAATCTTACAATAAAGACCATGATATGATCCGCACCATGAAGAGCAGCTGCCTGGTTTAAAACAAGCAAGCATCCTTGCTGTTGTTTCTCTTGATAGCTAGGGAGCCTTCATTTTCCATTTTATAATCCTTAAGACATGAATGTACTTAGGCTAAAAATTCATTAAACATTAATATAAAGCCTGTTTTAACTTCTGACTGTTTGCTTCCCAAAGATAATTGTTTAAGAGAATGAGCTGTACTCCCTTTGCGGCTTTTCCATATATTTTTCAAAAACTAATACTAGAATTATGAAAGATAGGAATAAGTACAGCAAAGTAAATTAAATCAAATTGCTAAAGCCTTGGGGAAGAGCTAATGCAAATGAATTAAACACATATAAGTTCCGAATGGCTACAGAGTAAGTTTCCTTCTGAGCATCGTTACTCAGAAGATGCCGAGACACTAGCACCTTCGCTAGCTGTGAAGTCACTATCTTGTAAAAACAAAACCCAGAAAAATAAACCGGTAGCTCTGGCTACTATCATACATTGTAGCTTTTATCATTCCTTTCCTTTTCCATTAAAGTTATTACCTGCAAAAGTGTAACTCTGAAATGAGCAACCAAAGTTAATTTTCTTTTTCTGTCACTGGGTATCATCTGCTCATAGACAGATGGAAATTCTGTATTTTAAAGACTATTTTGACCTTAAAGGCAGGGGAAACTTTCATTTAAAAGCTATTTATAAGGTTAAAGTATATTATAAGTAAATAAACCAGGGGAAGAAGAAAGAGGGGACTGAATACCAATATGTGCTAAAAGTCATTAAAGCAGAGCTGCCATGGAGAGGTGAACAGAGAATTACCGTTCACTGAATATGGTGCATCAAGTGGAAGCAGCAAAACAAACAAGAGAACATTGTTACGACTTGTAGACGAGTTTTGGATGTTCAGACATTAAATGGGCTTATAAGTAATGAGAGAAAATGATAGCAAAATCATACATAAAAGGCTGTTTAACACATCACACGCAGCTTTCGGGAAGTTCCTGTCCCAAAGCTCTCCAGTGCCCTCTCTGCTCTCCCTCTCCACCGGACACTCAGGGCCGGTGGAGGATGCTGGGCCAGGAAGGTCTTCAGTCAGATGCTGTTTGAGCATCCTTATGTTGTGTTATTTTATAGGCTAATCTGTGTCCAGCTCAAAGTTGGTGATAATTTTACCTGGATTTGAAAGTGTATTATGGTGCTGACTGCGAGGGTAAAGGCAATAGGGCTGAAGAGGTTATGGATATGGAATTATTACAGCTGAAATGGAAAGAAAACCAGGGGAGCTTATTTCTCAGGGTGGAGAAATGACTGGATGATAGTAAATATTAGTATATTTGATTAGTAACTTATCTGATATTCATTATATATCATGATTTAGAAGGTACTTGGAAAGTACAAACAATTGTAAGACAGGGTGGTTAGAGGAAAACATGAGAATCTGTGAAAGGCAGATCAGGCTTGACTAGCTAAATAGCTCTTTCTTAGAAGAAAGCTGAGATCTGGCACATTTTCTTTCCCAAGAATAACTCTTATCTTTAAGCCAACAATTCCCTGTAAAGCTACTGCCTTGGGAAACTATTAGTGGAGTAGAAGAAGGTGGAGAAATTGTACAGTCAGGGCAGATGAAGACACTATTGGGTTGTGTTGAAAGGGAAAACATCAGGCTGGAGAGAGAGACTAGTGGAATTTCTTACAAATTTATCTTCTTTCGTATTTTTTATTCTGTACCTGGACACAAAGAATAGTCATGCTGTGATGAAATTTTCTGGTGACACAAAATTGGGGGATATTATCAATGGAAAGAAGGTTTGCGGTATTGAGGATTTAGGATTTCTGGTCTTTTATTTGCAGTTACGTGTGGCTGTACTGCAGTCCATGTACCAGTACCATATACAAAGCCATATGATATTTAATCTACGAAGAGGAAAGGTCAGGCTGGGATCAATGGGGTTTTGAATCGGTAGTTTCCACATCATCTCTTCTTCATCAGTCATTTTTGGGGGAATCTCAGTCAGGGGCAATTGTCCTCAGAGTTAATATCTGCCATTTCATCACCCTGTGCCACTGAGCCCTGTATCCCACCTCTGATGCCATTCACCACTTCTCCCCCTCTGCTCACCTTACTGCCAAATTGTGGTAGTCCTCTCCCAGTAATTCCAAACTTGGATCATGATAGAAGTCAAATGAGCAACAATGAGCTACAAAAACAATAGCTGAATGTCATGAGCTCTAAACAATGTTGTCTTAATAAGACAGTCTCCAAAATTTATTTTAATTTCAAGTTCTCTGTGTTTAGCTGGATTCTTGTCTAAGCAAGAGATGGTGAGCAGCAGTACATGTGCAAGTATGGTTCCTAATTTACAGGAGCTGAGGGAATCTGTTTACAGCTTCCATTATGTAGGGAATTAAAAAGTCTGAAGGTTATTGGTATCTGTTACAGAGATACCAACCAATGAAGAACCTGAGGACAAGATGCTCTTGGAGAGATAATGGTAAAAGAGAGCTCCTTCTGAAAGGAGCACGGTGTGGACTCTGTGAAGATGGTTCTCTTGCAGAGCTCGTCAGGGATTTTATGTTTTTATGTTACATGTCTGTAAGACAGCTCTTCTAATATGGATGCAAAGATCTCATGTATCTTACTGGCACAGGAGGCTTTCAGGATTCTTCTTTCTCATGGGCTAAAAAATGAGCTGTGGTTTTTAAAGAGCCAGAATGTCTTGTCACTCGCTGTTTTGCATCCAGTTGCAAACACATACGTGTTTTTCATGTACGTTACCTGGTCTAAATAGCTGTGCTGACAAGAGCTGAGTGCCAACATTATTCTGTCCAGGTTGCCCTTGTTCTTCTGCAATGATTAAGTTATCAAAAGGCAAATGGGAGGGTGAAGTTAGGTTTTTGCATACACTGTATGTTGGCTATATTTTATTTATTTTGTATTTTGCTGGGATCAAAAGTTTGTCAGAGTTTGTAGCTGCAAATCTAAATTATTTAAAATGCAGTTTAATTCAAGTTATGGGAAAATGGCCCATTCTGTGCTTACTGGAATATCAAAACTACCACCTGAGTGGACAGAAAAGAGTAACATAATATTATATATCTGTTGAAGCCTGAAGGCAGCTGTGAGGATGGGGTGTGGAGGGGTGTCTGTACTGCTGCATGGATCCGTCTTCTGCCACTGCAAAGTTAGGTCCCCCACTGAACACAGAATCGCTGCCTCAGCTCTGTGCCAGGGTCATTGTTGCCTTGTGCATTTTATCTAAACCGAGTCAAAGCTTTTATCTCTTTTTCTCCCCCTTCTGCTTCCAGAAAGTCCCGTGTGTCGGGGTCTGTGGTTCCTCTGTGAGGCCTGGGAGGGTTGAGCCCCCCGGGCTGCACAGACGCGGGACCTCTCGCTGCATCTCGAGTGATAACGTCGGTGAAGCAGCACAGTGTTTTTGAGTACTCAGCAGAAAACGTCAATAAGCAGAATGCAATGCTTTGGATATGTACATTTCTGTTACTAGCTGATCAGTATCTGTTGAGGTTGTATACTTACCATTATTGAGTTTCCCTCTCGTGGATGCTGGGTTATGCTGTGGTGCTTTAGCCTTTCAGCAGTGGCTGATTACCTCTGTTTTCTCACACTAATTTGCTTATGAATATCCTGCTCTCCCTTCTTGTCTCCTGCAGACCCCCCTGCTGTGGAGCCCACCTTCCTGGAGATTCGGCAAGGCCAAGGCCGGAGCATCACCATGAGCTGCCGGGTGCTGAGGGCATATCCCACCCGGGTCCTCACCTACGAGTGGCGCCTGGGCAGCAAGCTGCTGCGCACCGGCCAGTTCGACGTGCAGGACTACACCGAGTACACCGTCAGCAGCCTCTCCCGCGACAGCTACGGCATCTACAACTGCAACATCATCAACGAAGCGGGCGCTGGCCAGTGCAGCTTCCTGGTGACAGGTAGGCTTGGCGGTGTCTTGGTGCGCCGAGATGATGGACTGAGCGTGCTGCAGGTTTGTGTGTTGTTGGGTAACGCTATTCCTGCTTCAACGATTGAATTACCAAAGAGATATATTCCTTGAAGTCGAATCATAGCTTAAGACGTCTGGTTTGGATTCTGGGGAGGCTGGTAACAAAATAGGAGATTTACCTTATTTCAGTGGTTTGAGGATAAAGATTTTTCATGCAAAATGTAAATACGCCTTCTCTGCAGGCATCCGTCTGTATTCTTTTGAGAGAGGCCTGAGAGAGTCATCAGGCAGCAAATTTCTTCCATTTGAAGTTTGCAATAAGGCTTCAATTTCCTCTTCTCTCTTGGTACGCTCAGCGAGCTCGGAAACCGGGTCGGGCAGACCACAGTTTCAAGCAACTTCAAGCTACCCAAGTACAGAGGAGTGTTGAAATTTGTTCTTTTTCTCAAAAATCAAAGGACTTTGTGAAGTTAGTACACAAGATCACAGACTCGGGGAGGACGTGCGACCCCTGCCATGATCTACCCGTGTTGTGTAATTAATGCACTGGATTGAGACAAACTTTATATGTCTTTTATCTTTAGTATCTTGGATTTCAATGGTAAACTGGGTGTTCAGATATGCAAATCTTGGTTCTTCCTCTATTGGAAAGTAGTTACTATGACTTGAAGGCCCAGCTGCCTGATCCTGCAACATCCCGTGCCTGCGGCAGATGTTGTGCCCCACCTGAGGTCCTCTGGTTGCTGGAGTCACCTCAGCTGTAGGTTCCCCATCCCTCTAGGCTGGTTGTCCAGGCACTTTTTTGAATCACTGGAGGGAAAAAGGCATCTCCATTAAGTGAAGCATCTCCTCCCAAGGTCTGCGGTGGGTCAGGAACCCCCTGTTCCTCTGCACCAGCTGAGAGGGGTGTCCAGCCACCCGCCCTGTGTGGGCTCTCTCCGGAGATCAGCATGAGCAGCCCCAGCCTCCCTAAGGATGTTGGAGCAGTAGCCCTGTTTCTGTTCAAAATCCCTCCCGTCAGCTGCTTGAAAAGGAAAGATGGGAAAAGAAGTGAATAAAGAAGAAATTCAGAACGTGCAGAGGAGATCTATCTTAGAAGGAAAGGTCCCCCATCTTAGTTGGGATTTTATTCTAATTTAACCGACTTGGGTCCAGCTACAATCCAATCTAAATGAGGTTTTGCTTTTGGGGTTGCTGGCAGCATGGCAGCTCCCTGAACCCTACCATTGTTTAGGAAATTGGGCATTATTATCAGCTTTGCTGCTGCCCGCAGACAGGGCATGGATTTAATGGATGAGCTGCAGAGCACCTCTCAGGGACCCTGCTCTGCACAAGTCCTGGATATCAGGGTAGACCCTCCATACACATCTTTCCTGGGAATAAAGGAAACAATTCAATTCAGCTCCCCAGTGTTTTTCAGTGAAATTTGGTTGTACAGGAAAAAAACGTGGGCCTGCTTTTGTGTGGATGCTTTTTTTTTTTTCTCTGTTTTGGATTTTGTTGAATGGCATCTCATTGGCAAGGATTTCATCGGGCCAGCAGTGCACGGCACAAATGTGGTGGGAACACAGTGAGCACCCCAATGACTGATGGCTCTACTTCTTTCAAAATGTAATCAAGCCTTTGGCTGACTTATCATTCAGAGCCTGCTTGGAGGTATTTTCACAGCCACCAACTTCTTCAAATCGTTGGAGTTTAATCCAAAAGGTGGCTGTGAAGGAAACCAGAGAAACAGTCTTTTTCCTCAAATGAGTAAATGCAGTTCAATTTACTATTCATCACGCTTTGGACCCGAGACTGTGGAAACCTATTCTAAGGCAATTATTTTGCCAAGACTGGGGCAATCTGAGTAGCTTTCTGTGATTTATTACCGTGCCAAAGCAAGGCACATAACTGAAAATTAATACCAGAATGGTTTTATGATGTACTGTCTCACATCCCTCTGCATGCCTTGCTCATTTTTAGTTTATACGATTGCGCGAATTTATGCTGTATGGTTGCGTTAAGGATGCTCAGAGTAACGCTTTGGGTTATGACTTCCGTGCTTTCCTCAGTCTTTTAAGGTTAAAACCAACCTATTTAGTAAACACTTTCCTTGACATGTGGAGTTGAAACTGCTCTCAGGAAAGAGCAGCAGCTGTATTCTGGTCCCAGGTCTCATCAGGACAGATGAAGTTAAAGTGCTGGGGAACAGCAAACGTGTAGAAGAAAAATGACAAAGTGGTTAAAAAGGAGGCTTACATTTCACTGGGAATGAGAACACAGAAAAGAAATGGGTCACTTAGATGCACGCATGGAGAAAAAAGGCAAATAAATAGCCCAGTGGCAGGAATCCGGTGATAGTGGAGAGCTTTTCTTTTGGGTGGAATAATGGGAGTTGTAGCCCATTTTTAGTTGCTTTTATTTCCAGGTTTTCATGTAGTAGCAGTGTGCTGCAATGCTCACACTGCAGGGGCTGCAGAGAAGCATTGGTATGCTAAGAGAAAGGTTTTCAGTACAGTATTAAAAGCAGGCTGGATGAAAAGATTTATACTGGCCCTAGAGTTTGCAAAACCTGTTTTTACTGCATTTGTATTTTGAGCCAGATTTGAGAAGATGCAAGCAAAATAAATCGCATGTGGAAAAGGGGGTTGATTTATATCAGGTGGGCCAATCTGAGGCAGATTTAACCTGCTAACGTCTTAAAAATAAATAAGAACGTACAAGCAAAATTGTATTTGTGGGAAAGCAAAGTTGAGTTCATGCTACTCGCAGCTTCACTATCTATATATTTTATTCAGTGGTTTCTACTGCACATCATATCCAAAGAGCAATAAAAAGTACATTTCAGGCAGTGTGTCATTAAAACCCTGCCAAGGCTGGAAGCAAATAGGAAAAAAAAAAAGATGCGCAAAATGTCATGAATGGCACAGAAGCCTCCATGCAGGTGGAGGAAGGATTTGAATGCTGGAGAAAGAGGCTGGGTAAGCGCAGGGAGCGTCCCCCTCCCCGGAGAGGCTGCTGCCCTCGCGGGGCAGACCCAGAGCCCTCCCTGGGTCGCATCCTGGCTCCTGCCAGCCCAGGCCACCCCAGGGACACCTTTTTCACAGTAACTTGGGTCTCTTCAAGGGAGGGGAGGTTGAACTCTGTATTTTCTAGGTTCCCAGTGTGCAAGAGATTGATCAAGCAGGCACTTGTGTTGCTGTCAGAAGGGCTGGTGCTACAGTGGGGGTTGTTTAGCAATATTCTGTGCACCTGGGGGCTATTTAGGATTCAGATTCCCCGTAATTGACATTACCTGGCAAGTCTCAGCATAACACTTTATCTTCAGTGGCTTATAACTTTGGCAAGCTTTAACCACTTGTGCTGAAATTTGCTGTGCTGGTGGCTGCCTCGGGCTGAATTGTTCACAGAAGTTGCTGTCCAAAGAGGTTTTTTTAAGTAAGGGAAACAATATTTTGTTTCATCCATGTTAAATTCTTGTAGCTGTTCAACCGGTGTGTTTGAAAGGGCCAGATACACATTCTTGCATGATTCCTCGCTTAAGTTGCATTGTGAAATCGGTCTGTCTGTTGTTTATGGTGCTGGCTTGACAATGCTATATGTAATTTGTGAGATACTAATTAAAGTAGTAATCATAACACTGGGTAGTACTAAACAAAGCTACTAATGGCATTATGTTGACGTAGCTACCTTTGTCAACTAACTTCTGATCCCACTGTTGAGCAAAGACAGTTTTGAATATTGATTTTGTGCTGTTCTGTTTTGTGGAACTTTTTCACCATAAAATATTGCATTAATTAATGAGCCAATCTTTAATTATTTACTTATCAAGTCTTGCATCACACTTTCAGTGCTTCTGGCTGAGAGCAACATCAAGCCAATCAGTTTGTAATTACATAGGTTATAATCGTTAGCTACCAGCATGACCGCAGGTTTTCCCTTCTCTGGAGCTTCAGTGGTGTTACTGAACTAAAGACAGAGCAGAGCACACTGTGAGAAAAGCTGGGGGCACGCACGTGCCCGCCCATGTCCCCCGTCTAGCTGGGGGTGTCTGCTCAGTCTGCTTGAGGATCTCCCGTCTCCTGCCTTCCTTTCCCACATGCCTTAGGAAGTTTGAATCTGAAGAGCTGGACACTGAATCATCCCTTCCGTATGATCTCAGCATCCATCCCCGGTAGGAGCTGTGTGATTCCTTGTGTAGCCTTGTGGGAACATCCTCGCTGGAAACTCGTTCAGAAATTTCAGCCTTAGTGTTTCTTCTTTGCCCTTGGCACCATACGTGGTATCGCTGTGGTCTGTGGAGCATCAAGCTGAAGTCATAGCGGAATTACCATCCAGCCTTTTGTGAAAGCTGGGATGCTTTTGCCACAAGGGCATCACCTTAAAATAAATGGCAGACACTTGAAATTGCAGGGTATCGGGTTCTTCTCCATAGCCCTGTTAGCTGAATTAAACAGTGTTCTGCCATTTAAAGTTTTATGGCTTTGTTAATCCTTTTTTATTAGGGAAGACCTTTTGCACTGAACTGAGGGACAGAAGTGTATGTTATTTGTAGCTTCCCATTTTAATTTTTTTCTTAGAAACTCTATGGGATTCATGTAAAGCAACAAGCAAAAATCTTGTTTCAGAAAGCTTGTTTGGAAGCAGATTCCTTGTACTCTTTACCTGCACAGTCCCAAAATATCAGGATTTTGCCAGTGAACTGTTTTCACTCTACAGTGGGTTTTTTGTCAGCATGAAGGCAACTTCCCAAGCAAGTAACTCAGCACAGTTTTTATGAGCTGAACTGTATGTGTGTTGGCTGGAAGGCATGTCTCTAATGTAAGTTCTGTTCCTCACAGCGTGGTTGCACATCATGGAACGATTGACCAGCATCCGAACCGGTGGAGGGACACGCAGGAGCTCTGTGTTGGGTTTCTCTTCACAGATGTGTCAAATTCAGCGGTTTTCCTCTCCATTTTCCAGGAACATGTAGCGGTTAGTGCCAGACACTGGAGTCATTGCGGCTTGGTAGTCCCTAGCAGTGGCCAAGGGATGCTGGGCGTTACTGAACCCTTGCTTGCAATAGTTACTTATTACCGTTTTTTTTACCTCCTTGCTGTTCCAGCCGATAACTGCTAGAAGTTGTTTTGGGCTTTGGGTTATTTGTGTGAGTTTTGGTTGACCAGTTTGTTTTTTTGGTAGTAGCTCTTGGATGAGTACAATGACCTGGACATATTAGGAAAGCTCATTGCCAAGTGTGGAAGTAGAAACATAGGGATCAAGAATAATCTACCTATCTAAAATATTTCAGAAGAATAGTCTTCCTAAACTACTGAAAGATTAACTGATGAGTTGAAAACAATTATTCACTTTTTTTTTTCCTCAATGAGACGTACACAAGCACAGTTTAAATGAATATTTTCATTACTTTGGTGAGTTTTGAAGCTATAAGAAACCATCCTGTCTTTCTGGTAGCACCAGCTCTTCACACACACTCAGTTGTTGAAGGGGGCTGTCTAAGGAACTCAGTAATCATAATTTAGGGGCAAAACCAGGTCCCTGGCAGAAATACCAAAAAGTAAGATTTTGACCCCTTTGAGGTGCGTGCCAATTCATTTTATGCTCATTTCTAAACAAAAATGTAACCCAGAACTGAAGCAAACAGCCACAGCCTGAATATTCCTCCTAACACCGCCACATTTATCAATTAGCGCTGTAATGCTGCTGTTCTCCCCCCACCAAAAGGAGAGCTCCTGCCAAACAAACCTATGAGCCTCAAACACGCGCAAGTGGGGAGTAATAATATGATTTTATGCTCTAATTCTTTGTCTTGAGAACCTTGCAATAATCATGCTGTTATTTTACCCAGGGTATGAGCCTTGGTAGCTGATAGCCTCTGGCTGGTGGCCAAAGCCTTACCTACCCCTGTTTGAGGATGGTGGCTGTGCTCCTGTACTGCAGGCTCTGCTGGCAGCTGCTACAGGCGAGCTCCTTGGCTCTTTCCTTGGAGACCTTGGAGGAAATTAAGTCAGCTTGTCAATGTGGAAAGGTTCAGCATTGCCAAATGGGCTTCATAGCTTTCCGAGCTGGGAGGTGGCAGGGTTCCTGCTCCATTCCCTGCATCCTCCAGGATGGACGATGCACCTGCCGGTGCTGAAAATACTCGACCACTCAAATCACTGACTGCTGCCTGGTCATCACGTAAAGGCAGGCATCTACTCGAAATCTAATCAGGCTCAAGAATCAGATTACAATAATTTCATATACTGAGGCCTGTCCCTCACCCTCTCTCATTAATAGGAACATTCCCACTTATATTTTTCAGGCTTAAAGCTGTGTTTTTCTTTCTCCTGCTGATGTCCTCAATAAATATAGAGGGACATTGACTGCATAGCTGGCCGTCCTGGGTCAATTAACACAAGGTGCTGATGAAAAATGAAATCTGGAAAAATATTTTTCCTTTTTTCTCTTTCCATTCTATACTGTGAAGTGTTTTTATATTAGCAATGGTACAGCCCATTTGGTTGGGACAAAAATGTGTGCTGTTCAATTGGTAGTGTCCTTTTAATTTTAAAAATTGGAGCAGAATGGTAAATAACAATCACAAGCGTGTTACTGGGGCAGGTTAGGGACAGCTGTTGGTCTTTTAGGAAGCTTATATGGGAAAGAAATGCTGTGCTGGATATACAGACATTTTCTTTTCTTAGAATAAATCACATATTCTCCTTGGTAGGCACACTTCTGTTTCTCTTACACACATTTCCCTCAGTGGGAATTAAGGAATTATATTTGCTCTGTTCTTTTAAATATTTATCTTTTTCTTTTAATATGTGACATTTTTCCTCCAAACCATTTGCTGTTGATATTTTTGGCAGGGTAAAACCATGGTTTCACTGAAGTCTGAAGAAAACTGATCCACTTTGGTGAATTCAAAATTTGTCATGTAGAGTCAGCACCAGAGGGCTTGAGGGTTGGTGGTTTGTTTTTTGTTTTTTTTTTTTTTTAAATCAAAATCTTACCTGTTTATGCTATCTGCTTCTTTAATACTGTGATATCTCCCCAGGGACTTCTTGCATCCGTCCTCTGCGTCCTCTCTGTTCGAGCAAGTCCCCGCACGGGTGTGCAGGAGCCCTGCAGCAAGGCGCTAGTGCCCGTTAGCTAAGTGCCATTAATTTTTAATCTAAAGATCCTCTCTTCAGTGTTATTATTCCTGTTTGTTTATTTCAGATTGCCTTTTTTTCCCCCAAGTTTGTTTTTTTGTCATTTTATCATCTTAATGCAGAGCAGAGCTTGTCTTTGCAGCTGGGTGCCCCAGGGGCCGCTGCTGGAGGGCAGCGCAGAGCGGCAGAGCGAGTCTTCGCCAGCTTTCTGCCACGTTACGAGAAAATTCAATTTAGCCATTTTCTCCCTTAGAGTATTTGTTAGGCACTTTGTATCCTTTCCCTCCAGCTTAAGCCAAATTTAGTACTTGAACAATGAGAGAGACAGAAGGGTGAAGAGGGGAGGGGGACTGCAGAAGGTTGTCCTCTTGTCTCCCTGTTCTCACCTGTCTCATCCTCTTCCTCCTCTGCTCTGTTCTCCCCACGTGGCCCACGCTGGTTTCAGAGTATGGAAAAAACGTCACAAGGTCAAAAAACATCCATGCAAATGTACCAACAACATACACAAAAATCTCTTTTAAAATAGCTGACTTGTGCTGTCAGGTACTTGGATGCTCTTATCTTTCTGTATTCCATTGCAATTCTGTGCTCCATCTGCTCCCTGCCCCCAAATCCTCTATTTTACCTTTTCTGAGTGTTAGACAAATTATTTATTTTTCTAATTCATTGTTCTGTCATAAAGATTACTTTAAATAAAACAATTTATTGTCATTACTCTTCAACGTCCAAATCATCTTGGAGCATGTACACGTTTTCTGAGGACATTTCAGAAATCAGAGTACTGATTGGACTCTCTGCCTGAATTTGTGCGGGTCATTTGTGACTGGCTGCTGGCTCTGGACCATGGAGCACTAACCTACTTATTGCTTTTAGATACTTCATCTGCCTCGAGATTAGCCATGACATTTTCCTGAACCGCTGAGATACTTCTGGTAGTTTGGCCCTGGGTTGTTCGGTGATGCGTTCCCGTCTGTCAGCAGGCACTCAGATCCTTCGCTTTAATGGCCAATTTTCTGATGGTTATCCTTTTGAAATCTGCCGGAGTGCAAGGATGAGACTGAGGTCCGATTCCCTTTGCTCTTTATCTTCTTTTCTTGGGTAGTGTTATTGAGAGCTTCAGATTGAATTTTCATCTCCTTACTGCTGATTTACAGCCTGAACAAATATGCTATCACAGTGATGTCTGTTTTGGAAAATTACTTTAAAACCATGCAAAAGTGGAGAACACTGCATATATTTTTCTTTTTTTGTCCTTTTCTTTTGGGGTTTTTAACAATTCAGTGCCAGCAAGATCAGCTTTCTTATTTTCGTGGTTGTCAGCAAGTGCAGAGCCCGTTGACTTCCGTGGGATGTGTGAGTGCTCAGCAGCACAGAGAAGTGAAGCCATCCACCGATGCCAGCTGGTACAGCCCAGCTCTTCCTCCTCAAAGGGACTCCCTGGACGAAACTGGTGTGGTGCTGGTTTGGAGATACCCACATGCTCTCTTGTGCCTCTCGCGAGATGGCTGAGCTGTAGGGACCCACTGTAAAGATTGCATCGCTGCCCACGTCTTGTGTTTGGGTGAAGATCTCACTGAAATGATCATGTGTGATTATCAGCCTGGATTTGGATGTATCTCTTCCCCAGAAAGTAAATGCACTTTTAGTAATATCATAGTGACAGAGGGACAATTACTGCCACGTGCTTTACTGAAGAGGAGAGTCTTGGCCATGGTCAAACCATGCCTGCAATTCGGTGGTCTGTCTCAGCTGTCTTCGGTGCAGCCAGGACAGCTAACGGGAGCAGTGACGAAGGCAGCGTCTCTCCACCCAGACTAAACCCAAGCATTTGTTCTGCTCTCTGTTCAGTTGGATTACTACTTAAACTGTTAAATTCCAGGTATGCTGCCTATGCCCATGTGTGCTGTGTTCTTGAGAAAGTCAAGTTCCAGCACGCTGCAGAAATTTGGGGTCTATCGCTGCAATGTTATCAATCAGCCCTGTGACCTCATCGTTGTGTGATGGGGGAAACTGATGTCTGACGTCTGTGAGCTCCTGAAAATAGGGTAAGTTAGGTAAGATAGGTCAGAGAAAAGGGTTCAGGGTCAGATGCTGAGTTATTTAGCATCTCCAGACTGGTGTACTGGCATTTTAGTTTTTCAAGGTGTAACAGCTAGATTTTCAGGTATGAAAACGTCCCAGATTTTGTTCCCTCTTTCCTTGCAGTGACACAATTGTGTTTTGAAAAAAGTTAAGAGCCAATGCTGCTTTGTTTTGATGTTTTAATACGTGACTGTGAGGGGAGCTTTACTGAAAAGTCACCTGTATTTAATGATGCCACTTTCTAGAGAAAACAGAATTTAAAAATCAAATCTGATTAAAAAAAAAAAAAAAAAAGCAAAACCAAAAACAAATAAAAAAATTCTGTGCTGGTTTTCTGGAGAAAATGCTGTTAGTATAGCTAGAGAATCTTTTTTGTCCTTCCTTGAGGAGTAAATGTAAATGAGTGTGTTGTCAAGAAGCTAATTCATGGCTGATTAAGTCAAATACATTAATTAGGTCAATAACTTCGGGTAGTCTTAAAATGCCAAATAAAACGGAAGGCTATCAGGCAGAGCACAGCCCCTTCTCCTTGACACAGACCAAGGCAAAGTCCTTTTTTCCATCCCGCGGGCTGCTTTGCTGAAGATGCTTTACGTGCAGTGTGTTTAAATGATATAGGTTATCCAGAAGGTGGGGTTTTTTTGCAGGTGAGCTACAGGAATTTTTTTCCATGAATATTTGTTTTCCAGAGCTTGCACAAATTTCCAGAGGAAAACAGTTTCAGATTTTAGAGTCAAAACGAATTGCCGCCTTTGGTCCTGATGCAGTTCATGCCTTGACCAAAATCTGCTGTTGTTTATTCTGTTTTATTATTAGCTGTGGGGTAGTATCTGCTTTGTGTTAAGCATTTCACACTTGTACAAGAAGGAATATTCACTGTCCTGAAAAATTTAAAATATTAACAGAAGATAAACTTTTTTTTTTTAATAAACCAAACGAATCCTTACATGGCACACAACAGAAATGGCTTTTTAACAGAATTAGGAAGAAATTGGGGCTTTCACAGATTGAGTCAGAGAGGTTAAACCCAGTAAAATGGAGTATGTTTTTTGAAAAATTGCCAAGTTCAAAGAAAACCTAATCAAACATCAAAACAGCTTCTTTAGTGCAGTGAAACATAGTTTTGCTCCTCAACTGCAGAATTCATGTTTGTGCTAATCTAAATAATTTATATGAATCCAGAAATGAGGTCCTATTAAATCTTTTAAAACAAGGTTATTTTTTCCCTCAATCAATTTTGTGGCTTTTTTGCGGGAACATTACTTTCTGGAGCAGAGGGTTGGATGAGTGGCATAGTTATTTGTTAAATCAGCCTGAAATACAGAAGAATGATTAAGGATAAAAAATAACTAAATAAAATAATAAGCTAGATCCAGGGCACTCAGTGGGTTCATGCCTTCATTTTAGGAAGGACGTGGCCATGGAGCACATTCACTATGAGAAGCGCAATGGCGATAGGGAGGTTAAGTATGCCCTAACATCTGTGTCGCTGTAGAAGTTCAAATACCATATACAAAGGAGAAAACAAAATCAGCAGGAGAGGATGAAAGCTTCTACACCCTCGTCCTAACCTCTCCCCAAAACCAACTCAATGCACATCATAGCATGGGAATTGGCTCGTTACAGAGCTCAGATAAAGAGAGAAAGGGTTCTGCTGGGAGAGGGAGAGCAGCAGCATCTTTCCCCATCATCAGCACTTCCCTCTTTTCCAGCTGATGTGTTTTGGACCTTGTCCTTTGGATCTTGTCTTTGACACTGAATTGTTTCAGGATTCAGTTTTCAAGAGCAAAAACAGAGGGAAACATCGATTTTTGTTTGATTTCAATCAAAATTTGCTTTTCATTTTCAGTTAAAATTAGAATCAACAGTAAGTTATTTACTTAATCCTTGTAATTAACTTTGCATCTCTTTTCAATATGCCAGTTTCTTTATTGCGTTTTTTATTGTGGTTCAACTCCACTGTTGGCTTCTGTCTGGTGATATCGGGGTGGGAAGATTAGGGTGCTGCCTGCCCAGACCCCTCAGAGGTGGGTTCCTTGTCCCTAAGACTGACAGCACTATGCCAGCTAGCCACGTCTGCCTGTTCTTGGCCCTGCTGCACATGCTGTGGCAGGGTTCCCAAAGTGGGTTGCATCAGTCTTCCCCTGTGTTTTTCATCTCAGGGCCATGATGTTTTTCTCCATACAACTCCTGGCTCTTTTTGAGGAGCATCGCTGACTCTCAGGTGGCCACATCAAGGGGACCCCCAAGGATAGAAGCACATTGCACTGGCAACATCTGGCACGTCACGTGAGGGTTGTGCTGGGACGGCTCCCTGCTGCCTCTCCAGCGGCTTTTACCTCCCCACAACTTTATAGGCCAAAAAAAAACCCCAACGTTCCCATGAGGAGGTTCCTGAGAAGCAATCTGGGACTGAGCTTATCCCCATCCTTCCAACGAGGTAGGCAGTGATGGTGGCACGAGCCCTCTTCTCGGTGCATGAACGGCTGCTAATGGCATCTCCTGGTGTTTTAAAGCCTCCCTCTCTTCTCCATACATTAAAAAAAAAAACCCAAACATAAATGAACAGACCGATGGCAGCAGGGTGTTAAATAAGTGCATGGGCCTCAGCTGTACCCTGACTCTGTAATCATTTAACAGAACAGCAAAGCAAGATGCCAAATCTCACTGTCTCCAAAGCCCTGCACTATGCTGGGGGCATTTGCTTCTCCCCCTTACCCCTATTTTTCTGTTTCCTTTCAAATTGGAGGTCATGTTGTACAGAATGCTAGAGGCAGCTCCCAGTGCTGCTCAGCTGAGGGATATTTTAGATTTACCAAAACTTGTTCAAACTGTTAACAGCTGCATTGAAGCAAGATGGGAGGGATGTCCCCGTTCTGTCTGACGGCAGGGTCTGAACAGCCTTGAAGTCTGTTGGCTTTTGGTCCCAGCCCAATTCCTTAAGAATTGTGCCAAAAAGGAAACAAAATTGTTTAAAAGATCTAAACTAAACTTTTTTTTAATACCCAAAAAATGGTGTAAAGTTACTGAGTATATGCTGAAGATTTTTTGCTTTTTTACCCCAGTATAACAAAATCATGTAAGACAATTCCAAGCCTCTGGCAGGTTATGAACAATCCATGTAAGGGATTATCTCAACAGAGGAGAACTTGTTTGGTACTAAGAAAGTACTGACAAAACACCTTCAGACCTTAGTGTGTCCCAGTCTAGCCAAGTTGTAAGACATAATCCATGAACAATTAAAAAGACCGTTTTCTGACCAAATGAAAGGTTTATGTCCTTTCCTAAACCATCTTCAGCCTATTTTTTACAGTTATAAATTGAGAATTAGTTAGAAAAATGCACTTATGTATGACTATGTGGCAGGGTTGGCTAGAGGAGCGATGCTTTTTTTCAAGGCACCTACTGCCAAAAATGATTGAACCGCTTCAGAGTCTGGGCAACTCAGATTTTACACACTTCAAACAGGAACAGTACAGAGTGACATAGAAACGTGGCAAGAAGGAGAGGTAATAGAAAAAAAAAAAGTGAAAAAGGGAATAAGTTGGAGATTCATGACCTAAAATCCTGTTTGAAACCACACTTCATCTTTGGATAATGTGCTTTACTTTTCTTGAATAGTTCAGCCAAACTCATGAGCATTGCTACAGCCCTGATGTTTCAGTGGAATAACAGTCAGTTTAAATTAATTAGACTCCTCTGAGACCTTTTGTCCACACTGTGTTATTGGCTTCTTTGCTGTATCAGGACTCAAGACCGCTTTGACAGTCGTGTGTTTTATTGAATCATGAGCTCTGATCTCAGGGATACGCTCCTGCCCATCATTCGGAGCACAAAACAATCCTACCCCTTCTCTTGTTGCTTGCGTTTGACGACTAAAATAATCTGTGTAAATTATCCAACAAGCTTTGGCATTAGCAAGAACAGTCAAAGACTGAAGATATTTTTCAGTGACGTGACTCCTGTCTTGTAGACTGTGTTGTGAGTAGTTACTGGGTATGGCTGCCTTGCTGGCAGGCAGTCTTCGAGCATAGCTGAACCTCTGAAGAGTCAGAAGCACAGAAATTCAGACTTAAATTATCTGTGCATAGAGAAATTTTAAGTAGTATACTTTTTTTTTCTTCCTGGTTCTTAAGTTGCATAGCCATTTTGAGAAATCATCAGCTTCCGGTGGATTACAGCACGTTATCCTTAACTTGGAGCATAAACTGCCTTTTTTTGGAGCCCTGTTCCCTGAGTGCAGGACTTCTGATGCCAGGCCCAGGCTTTCACTTGGTCACAGGCAAAATCCAGGGGTTTAGCTGAAGAAAAAGCTAGTATACGAGGATCTAGGCTTCTTGAGGGCAACTGGCATCTAGCCACGGACCAAAGCCTGCCACATACAGAGATCTTCTCGGTGCCTATTCAGGGACACAGAAGCAACATGTCCAAATGTCAGTAAGGTTCATTCCCCTAAAAGGGATGCAATATTCACAGAGGGATTTGAAAGGATGGAGATCTTTGCCTGTGACTTTAGATAGGGACTGCCTGGTCCCTGCTGGTGCCTTCCTCCTTACTTTCTTGGAGACCAGGCTGCACCATGCCAATGCACTCCATCCTCCTGCATCAGCAAGGCTGGATCTCCAGGTGCTGTCCCTCTGCTAGAGCTGGCACTCAATGGTGTCTAGCTCCTGTATGCTGTGTCTTCAGACCTGGCTGCCGGGCGGCAGGACTCCTTTGCCTGCCCTCTGAGTGCACCTTGGATGGTGCCTTTGACCTCACTTCACTGCAAGCGAGGCTTGTGAATGCACACCATGCACAATGTTGATATAAAATAACATAGATGTTTTATGTTGTCTTGTAAATTCACCTCTGTTCCATTTAGCCACAAAACTGAGGATAATTTTCTGTGGAAGGACAATGTAAAATGAAGTGAGGAAACACTAGTACAATTACATTTGTTTCTGCATTAATTACATGGTATAATATGTCTAATATAATAGTTACGTCCAACCAGTTAAACTCTGGGTCTCAGAAAGTCCCACTGAATTGACTGAAATCTTGGGGGGGGAATGCTTACATGATTCATTTGCCACCTGTTCTGTGGAGTCCCAAACCCAACGTTGCCTTTGTGTTTGGCTGCTTCTCACTTGGGTTCATCTGGTATTGCTTGCCTCTGTGTTAATCTCCAGGCTGAACTGTACCTTATAATGCACTTTCTAGCTGACTCGTCCTACCATTATTCAATAACACGATGAAAACCGGTTCCTGCCAAGACTTTTCTTAAAGTTATGTGAAAATTATGTAATGTTTAAAAATGGAGAATATTTGTTGAAATTATGTGTTTTAAAAACACATTAGCAGCTTGCAGTCCCATTTCTGAAATCAGCTTTATTAATACCCCGTCAGTTGCATTTCTCGTAACTTGTGGGCAGAATTTTATGTAAGGTTGCTCAAACCTCATGTGGTTTGAAATTTTGTGAAATATTCTTGCTTTCTGAGCCCGCATTGTCCTTTTGTCTTTGACCATTGGGTTTGTCTGCTCTTTCTCACCTGGCTATCCAGTAGCTAGCTAGGGTGGAGGAGCATTACGCAGCACATCTGAGCCAGACCCCGGGCAGCACTACGTGGTGGATCACACGTGATCCGATGCAGAGATGCCCAAACCACTGCCGGCACAGGCTGCCTGGTCTCACAGCACTGCATGGAGACACCAGCGCTGGCGGCTGATCCCTGCATTCCTTGTCTGCTCCCCAACATGCTGGAGACCTCTTGGTGTTTCAGGTAGTGTTTGGAGATGAAGCCCAGCACTGTGTTGGTGTGGGTTTGTTCTCTATTGCAGACCTAGCTTGCTGGTGCTGTCTCTGGGATCTGGGTGGCACCCCGCTGCGGTCACCCACAGACCTGCCCTGGGCAGTCCCCAGCACTGGCTGCTCTCCCAAGAGTGAACGCCTCCGCCACATCATCTCACTGCACCTTGGTGGGGACACGTCGGGACGTGTGCCCCAGTCTGGACTTTTTCTTCCCAATCCTCCCTTCTTAGAAGGAATTCAGAGATTACACGTGCAAGCCATTTACATTATTTGCATGTTCATCTTTTTTTATGCTGCTGTGTGCAGACATGTTCATAACTGCTGTTCTACTCAGGGTTTTTGCCTGCATGCAAATGGCTTGTAATTTGCCAGGACTGCTCACATTAAAGATCTGGATGTCTGGATAAAGCAGAAGTGCAGAGGGAAGCAGCAAGTAAGGACAGAGGCAGTGTTAGAAGCAGGCAAAGTCCTTGATTTCTGTAGACAAGTTTCTGAGCACAGCTGAGATAGCTGGTCCTTGTCTGACCTGTTTCTTCTGGGGTTTTTTTACTGGTTGTTTTGTTAAAATGGGCACATGTGCTTGTGTGGTGCCTGTAGAGTTTGCCATGTTTACAAGAGATGTCGCAGTCACTCTGCAGGACATGTGGATGCTTTGCAAGTCTGGTGGCATTGGGAATATCAGTGTCATGATTGATGGTGGTGGAAAATTATCACAGGGAAGTTGAGGGAAGAAACGACCAGGTGCTTAACATCATTGATAGCTCAGTATATTGTTTTCCCTTTTTTTATTAGAAATATATATCATGGGCTGGGTCCTTCCAGCCGGGTGGAAAAAGCTCTCGGTTTTGGTGAGGAGCTGTGGGTGTGAGGTAGGGCCTTGAGAGCCTGTATGGAGCTGAGGCTCCTCTAGCACCCACGGACTGTTAGATTTAAATATGGAGAGAGCTGGTAGAGCGAGTGATTTGAATTACTGTTAGAATTAATTTATTTCTTTATAAAGACACCCATACAAACTACCTGTAAATCCTTGCTGTCTGTAGCACTGTTTCTCTAAGGAAGATTTGATTATAAGCTGACTATAAGTTATTAGCTATAAGTTATTAGCTTTCCAGTAAGTCTAAATGAATGTTACAGGCTATAAACTGACTATATAAATTACAGTCTCTCATGTAAAGCTTAATGATGGTTGCAGTAACATTTATATCTTTCTCAAGGACAGGAGAAGATTTCTTACTGTGTCATTGATTACAATAGTCTCATATCCCAATTTTGTGTCTCGAGTCAAACTGGCAGAGTGTTATTTTATTTTTTTCCCCTTACTTGGTGTCTTGGGTCTGAAACTTGAAGTGCTTTCCTATGCACCTCATTCCCTTGCGAGCATCACCTCACGGCACCAGTGTTTCCCATGGAGCTGGAGTTGGGCATGGACCATCTCTCCCTCCAGGAAGAGCAGCACGTGTCCTCTTCAGGTTTGGTTTGGTTTTTTTTTTTTTTTTTTTGTCTCTTGCATCACTGTTTGCTCCTCATGAGCAGGACACATCTGTCCTCCGTGTCTGTGTCTTCCCCCGGGTTGGGAGCAGCAGCCCTTTGGAGTTCAACCAGAGCTTTCCCGGCTGCAGCGAGAGCTCTGCTGTATTCTCAGACCTTAGGAATAAGAAGTTAGACTCTAGCTTAGCTAAATGTTAAGTAGTCAGTGCTTACCTTCATTCAGAAATACATGCAAACATGTCAGAATAAGTAGTTAATCTTCCCACTTGTTTAAATACTTCTCAAGTTTGCCAATCTAGGGACAGTCATGGATGGCTGGGAACTGTAGGAAGTGGAAAAAATAGTCAAAGGCCATATGTCGCCTATATTCTAACCTGTGTGGTCTTAAAATTTCTACTGAAGTATCACTACCATTTAAAAAACTATTTTTCATTCATCTGCTAGGCACAGTAGGTATTTGATTTTAATTAAAGACCTTGGAGGCTGTGGAGATTATAACAGTGCTACTGAGCCCAGAGCATCTCCTAAAAATGTACAACAGGAAAGACCATTTCCAAAGCACACAGAGTATTGATGTTGTTTTGTTTCCCGCTGAACTCACGCCTGCTGGTGGAGAATCTGAATTAAGAGGAGCTTTGCCAGCCCCCTTGGAAGCAGATTGCTGCCCTGCCCCACACGCTTGACCAGGGCAGTTTAAACTGCGGGCAGTCAAATATGAAAGACAGTTCTTACTGTGTTAACAGGTTTTTTTCACCAATCTCCTGGTCCAAAGCCCAGTAAAGGCAGCGGACTCCGAGCCAGAGACTGCCTTCTTAACAATTAATTTCCAAACTCGTCAGAGTTTTGAAATTTGGGATATTTGCTTCTTGCAGGTCATCAGTGGAGCAGGCAGTGCCAAGTGTGACCTTTTAGCAAAGGTGACAAGGTGTTATTACTGGATGTCAACCATGCTTTTCCTGTCATCTAGTAAGAAGAGAAAAATGAAGTTAGTTAATTCCATCCTGAGGCTGAAGTATCTAATTTGAGGAGTGGAGGGAGGGGTTATCTGAGGTTTTTCACTGTGCTTCAGACTTACTAATTTTTAATGCAAGTCTGCCCTAGGGGAAGAAAGAAAATAAAGTTAGTTTACCCAAAAAAGGAAAGAATTGTGAATGCAGCAGTGAATTGCACCACTTGAGAAACTACTACTCGCACGTATTGTTTGGGTTTAGTTGTGTTTCTGTGTGTTGTGGCTTGAAAGCCATGGAAGGACCTGACGAGCCTGGCCTGGTTCTCCCTTTGCTGTGCAATGAATCCAATAACAAGGGAAATCACAGCGCTAAGTCAGGTCCTGGGCACGTGTCTCTGGTTTTCAGCGGTGACCAGTCGCACGTGCTCAGCATGAGCCTGGAGCCCAGAGCAGAGGCATTGCCGTCTCCTGCTTCCCGGTCTGCTGGCAAGCGGTACCGTAGGTGGCTGCTGAGCTGCCATCGCAGGGGGATCACTGTTTCTTGGGCGCTGGTGGATGTGGCCTCCATGAATGTGTCTAGTCTTCTGAAGTCCTTTTGGCCTCCATGGTTTGCAGTGTTTCGGGATGCCAGAGTCTGGACCCAGGTGAAGGAGGTGAGCTGCAGCTGGAGATCCCCAAGTGCAGCATCGCTGATGAGTCTCTGCTTTGACACGATGTCCTGGGCTATTTCAAAGTAGCCTCCAGAGACTGATAATTAAGAGTAAATGCATCCCTTCTTGTTGACCACAGGATGCTTTGTGCAAGCAGAATAATAAAGATGAATGGCACAGCTTTTGAAGTAGAGACCTCTGGGTAGCTGAGCTGTAGGGTATAGGTCTATGTCTGGGGGCCAAACTGGTGACCCCAGGAGTTAGAGAACATGCAGCTGCCTCCCTGGGTGATGCAGGTGCTTGAGTGTGCAATGCTCTGGGCTGGTGATAGTTATTTGATGTTGGATAAACAGAACAATGAGTGGTCTGGGCAAAAAGAAGAGCAAAAGGCATCCCTTCCATGGGCTGGCTGCTCTGTTGCTGGGAGCCCTGAACGTGTGTTTTCGGGGACCCTGGTACGTGGGAGTGAAGAACATGCCCCAGTTAATATTAGAGCTGAACCAGGCCCTCCCCATGAAGAAACCTGCTGCTGTGGTTGCTGCAAATAATTTCAGCAGTGTTTCAGTCCCACAGAGCCTGAAGAAACTGCACTAAAGTGCATTTAGCAGGGAGCCTTCGAGCATTGCCACTGCAGAGCTGAACCAAGGAGTGCCCAGGGAGAAGAAAAAAATCCGCATTTCAGTATTGCTGGTGGGAAGCAGGGGCAGTTCATTGGCTGGCTGGCATTTTGTTTAGTTTCTTCCTCCAAAATGCTTGTTCGCATGTGTGATGTGAGGGTATTGTGTGTTGGTTCTGGAGTGGACCGGAGCAGCCACAAGCTGTTCTATTTACCAGGAACTGGGAGCCCACGGTAGGGAAGGGACGGGGGTGAGGCAGCTGCATGACCCTGAATGCCAGGAGGGGAGCGATTACAGCTGCCTAGGAAGTCCTGGTAATCTTAGAAAGCATCAAGGGAGCCTGGCCGAGGAGTGGGGCTTGAGCTGGGACCGATGGACGGAGCCATGGGCGGGCATGGCCACGGTGCGGAGGAAGACCTGCGGACCCAGCAGTGGTGGGGGCTGCTCGGGAATGGGGTGACGTGGTGGCCCCAGGCTTACCCGTGGGCTGGGGGAGCAGTGTGGCTGAGGGATGGAGCCAGCCCAGCTGCTGCTGCCTGATCGGTGTGTTGCTCCCAAAGGACTGCACAGAGCCGCATCGTCTCCCAGCTGCAAATGTTTCTTCTGTGACTCTTGTTGTGCTCTGATCCCGAGATATGTGTTTTGCCAGGCACTGTCAGAGCTTCCCCACCTCACCCCTTTCTCAGAGGCCACGGTTTTCTTTATGTGCATGTGGTCACACGTTATTATTTATGATTTCACAACAGCATCCTGCTCTCTGTATGACACCGCTTTCGTTTCCCTACCCGTCCTTCGTTTATCAGGTCTTTAGCACTTGCTGGCAAGTGACACTGCTTCCCCCTTCCATGCCTGCAGTTCCCAGGGGATTTGTATGGAGTTCACTTCAGTGACAAGTAAATTACCGCCTCCACCTCGAGCAGAGGCTTCGCTTTGTTTTCTGTTGAGCTGTATTTCACCTTGCTTTAGTAACCATTTTCTAGTCAGGCACAGACACACGTCTGCAAACATGCATGCATGCACTGATGTAGGTAGGGTATATGTAAGTGTGTGCGTATGTCTGTATCTAGAAAAATTATGACATGAAATTATGGCACGTAAGTGTATATGTGCATGTGAGCTTGCAGAAAGCTCGCCAATAAAAAGGGGGCTGTGTGTGTGAATCAGCCAGCTTCAGAGACTGTTCTAAACTGGATTTATTTATCCCTCAAAATGTCAGCGCACAGGTCACATTTTATCATGACCTGTTTGAAAGGAAATCCAAATTCATTGTGCCATGTTAGAAACCTAATTTCAAATTGCATTGAAGCTTTCTGTCAACAAACACGGACATGTTGGGCACAAACGAATTGAAATGAAACTCGGCAACACGTTGTCTTGAGTTCTCGATGAGATCTAGTTTTGCTGTGAAAAGGAACAATGTTTTTTACCGTGAATCCCGTGTTGGAAGGAGGAGGAATTGCAGAGAAGAGCAGTGCGAGCTCTTCCACGGCTCAGCCAGCAGATGTCACGTTTGGTTATCGCTGGCGAGGCGTTTATCGCAGCGCTGCGTCCTGGGGATCAGTGCAGGAGAACCAGGGAGAAAGGGGAAGGAATCATTAAAGGGCATGTGGACAAGGCATCTCATGGATGAAATGTGTAGCATACTCCGTGGCATAAACTGATATTAGTTTAAGTGTTAACTGGGATATTGGTTTACTGGTTCAAAGCAGACCTTTCTGTACCTGGAATGGGAACCTCTTAAATCATTTGGGATGGGCAGAGTACATACACATTTAAATTTGTGCTCCAGTTAGGCATTTGAAAGTTCAGTTTGATTCCCAAATCATTCCTTCCCTGCAAGTTGCAATAAGTTAGCAAATATGTATATCCCTTGGGAAGAGACTTTTACTGGAAGGTGTGGGAAAGTTTCATGCCCAAGTTCACAGTGTTGGGAGCAGCAGGTATGTGGTTGTCTGCTCCTGCAGTAAAGAATTCCCTAGAAGAGCAACCTCATCCACCTACTTTGTGGGGATTATTTATTATTAATGCTTGCACTTGATTATCTTTAGTACTACTCTGCATTTAAATGCCTCTTCAGCTGCTCAGCCAAACTGTTCTCTTACGGCTTAAACTGTCCTTTCCTGGAAACCAAAGCCCAGAGATCTTCCCATGGGCAAACCTGCTTTTGGTAGGGCAGGAACCCCAGCTTATGATCTGGTGCTCTGGGCTCTAGTCTGGGCTTTGCTTTGCAGCCTGCTCTGCCTCATTCCTGTCTGAGCAGCAGGTATCAGTGTTAATTTTCTCATACAAGGATAAATGACTATTTCAGAATTTACCTGGGTCTCACAGGTGGGGCTACAGGTACAGACTGTAGAACTGCGACTCTCAGGCTGTGTGTTTGACTCCAAACAATACCAGTCCGTGGAAGTCACTCTTCAGGAGGATTAAGGGAAGGCTTTGTCTGCACTATTTGCTGTCAATCCTCAAGTTTTGGCCAGGCACTATCTTAGCGATGCTGTGCAGATGAAACCCACAACATAATAGTGTGAATGGAAAGATTTGAGGCTCTAACAGAAAGTTCCAAGTGAAAAATACCATCCAAAAGTAAGTAATGTGAGGATGACGGTGGTTACAAGCAGAGGAAGAGGGGATCTATAGCTGCATAGCTGGAGAAAGAAACAAGCCAAGCTTTTAGTTTGGTTAGAGCTAGACTGCTATGGAAGAAAAAGCAGTTAACTTCTGGTGTGAAGCTGGTAGCATATGAAATACAGAATATTGAAGAGGACTGCAGGTGGAGCCTCTAAATGGTGTAACAGAGCAGGGGACCCTCAGAAAGCCACAGTGGGGACTGGTCTGCGAAGCACAATGAGCTTTCAGTAAGGAGGAAGCTTATTTTGCTAAAGCTGTTACGAAAGTTGGGGAGAACAAGGGTGGGCAGGTGGTTCTGGCACCTGACCAGGTGGAGTTTCCAAAAGCACTGAGGCTATATGAAAATGGATGTTCACCTCTATGAGCAGTTTTGGCCAAAAAAATCATAGGAAGAGACTTTTGCAAATGTTGAAACGCATTACTTTGTGCTGTTCACCCTGAATTGCTTGTGTATCGGCAACCTTCCAGCCTGGACCTGGGGATGGATGGGCTCAGGCAGTAGGGTCAGTGATGGTGGAAAGTCCAAAACAGGGATGCGGAGAGCTGGAAGGTGTGGGATTACAGGGAGGCTGGAGGTGACAGGGATGATTCGGCTGCAGGGTTGGGACCTTGTTGGGATGAGCAGATCTAGAAGACACATGCTTCCTTTCATATATGCAAATAAAGAACAAAGTATCTTCTCTTTCTTATTAAAAATCCTTCATGAAATATATATCCTGCAGTAAAACAGAGCATTTTTCATAAACTCTGTGTCTCCCAGTATTTTACACAGTTAAATATATTGTTTTGTTTAGGATTTATACTCTTCATGCATTTTAAAGATAGAAAGGTCTGGAGCTGAATTTGCTGAAAGGGGAAGCATTTGTAAATCTCTGATTTTATTTTATTTTTCCCTACACATTTATAGCTGCTGTTATAAAGTGTAAGACACCCTGATCATCGCTTATACTGAACTCCTTGTCCTGATAAGCTAAAGTGCATATGTGCTAGCAATATGGAACAGAGATGGCAAAGATGCTGCATTCACAAACCATCTAACGCCAAGCAAATTAGCAGAAATAGATATGAAGATAAGGGGAACATAAACAGACAACGCAAGGAAATGATTCCTTTAGTGCTCTGTCTGCGTGTCTACTAAAGCTGTCACTGTTACTGGTGCTGTGCCTGCACAGTTACTACTGTTTGTTTCTGCATGACAAGCCAGCATAAACACTAACCTGGTACTCTGAAACTCCATCTGGGGTATGTAGTCAGCTGCTATAATTAGGGAGAGAATGTCGTTGTTCAGTTTATTGCCATTGCTTGAAATCAGTGGGTTGTGTTTGCACTCATTACAATTTAAATTTGCAGTGCATGTTCTTGATTTCTTACGTTACTTTGGAAACCATGTACTGGCAACTGAAATGAAACAATTCTTTTAGAAGATTATTTTATTTTCCTAAGTTTCTAAGGGATAAATGAGTGAGTGATCTGAAAAGAACCATGGGAAGATCTCCTGTGCCTGGTCGAGGAGTTTCTCTAATAGATACGAGTTCAGGACACACTTGAGTAAGCACATCAGTCTACTTCTGTTCAGGACAGTACTTCAGCATTTGCTGAGATCCCAGTGGTGCAATGGGATGTAGCATGAATTTAACAGTAAGCATTGAATTGGCTTTTCTGTTTGTTTGCTTGTTTTCTATGAATCAGTTCCATATTGTCTTTCATACCATTTTTGACCTTACACTAGTAGAGAGGCGGTAGATAATATTTTGGATGTACTGCCTGGAGGAATTTGAATGCTGCACCGCAGATGCTAATGGCTGCAAAAGGGCTCTGTGAGTGAGGGGGACTGTTACTGGGGAAGAGCACTGCATTTGTTCTGCAACACTGGGACCAGTGACAGATGATGCTTGTTCCTCTTCCAGATCCAGTCTCAGATTCATTATGAAATAAGCAATTACTGAAACTGGGCTTGTAACTTGATGACTCTTATCCATCAGAAAATAATGATGTTTTAACAGTGTCTGCTGTAGTGTGCTCCTTAACACTGGTGAGCTGCTGTCACCTCCTCCATACATCAGAAAAACACGCATGTCTGCTTATGGTTTGGTCAGCTGTTGCACGTTAAATGAAAAACTAATTACTGTTTAGAAACATGGATAAATACATCATATCAGTTATATTTAAATAAGCTGTACCTTCTTGTGCATTAGCGAGTACCTGAGGCAGTCCTGCTGTAACCCCTGCCATGTTGGCAAGGATTTCTGTAAATCAAGAGCAGCAGGTGATGATGGTGCCAGCGCTGTTGAGGTGGTTTTGCAAACTGCTTTGTGCTCTGTTCTTCTCCTGAAACCCGGGGATACTCCACTTTGTCATGGTCAGTCTTCAGGCTAGAAAGGAAGAAAGAGGCTGTGTACCCTGGCTACCTCATTTATGAAGGTGTTTGCGATGCCATAGCTGTGGCAGAGTTTCTCGTCCTCGGGAAGCGTCCCCAGCCAGCTCTGAGCCCTTCCAGAGAGTCCCGTCCCTGGGCTGGCTTTGCTCCAGAGGAGGTGTGCATGGCAGGAGAAGGGTGTTCCCACTGCCCCCCAGGGAAATGGTTTGCTCCTTCACTTCTGCAGAAAGGAGAACTTCTTCAACTATTACTGAAGAGAGTGCACATAGAACAAATGCAATCCGTCACTGGAAAAACAAAACACAAACTTCAGGTAAAACACTTTTGTGGATGTATTTTCCAAATTCATCATGGTTAAATATATTTTTCCGTGGGTTTTCTCCAACTTTGCTATAAAATGAATAGTTTCTTCCTTGTATAAGAAGTTGTACAATGCCCTACCTACTGCTTGTCCGCAAGTGCGTGGTGCCACATAGCAGAGCAGTGCTGGCATGTCCGTGTTGGTGCTTATTCCCGAGACGCTGAGACCCGATGGTGAGCGCAGGGAGATGCTCCACTGGACCACAGCAGCCTCCGTGCTCTGCCTGAGTTCAGAACTCATTTGCCAGCCGCCACGTTGGTTTCTCCTGCCTATGCACATCAGTGGAGCAGCCATGCTGCTTTCAGTACAGATGCTGTCTCATTTGAAGCTGGCTCAGATAACTGCTACTGTCAGCAGGCAGTAAGCTTTTTTTTCCCTATGAATATACCTATTCAAGTTGTCCCTAGCTGGCCATCCACTATTTGAAGTACTCTTCAACTGAGGAAGTCCTTACCCTCAATACATCTTAGAAGCAAGTATATTCTTGTCCCACCCAGAAGATACATTAGTGTTTGGGAACTGCTACTCAGAGAGGACCTTGGGACACACGTTCCTTTGTGCCACACTAATTAATCACAGTCGTGTCCTCAGATCAATATTTCTTGACATCTGGTATCGCATGTCTCTGAAGTCCTATTTCAGACTTTCGTAGAAATTAATATGTAGCAAATTTTAACTACAGTGATAGGGGACAGAGCGGGGGACTCTTGTACAGCCTGTGGCTGCTGCCTGGAGGAGGGTCTGTGGGTAGGATGTTCCTCTGGCTGCTGATCTGCTGGTCTTTAAGTAGAGATGCAGAAAATGCACCAATAATGCCCAATAAAAAAAAGCCATTTGGCCTCTTGAAATTAAGGACACAAGAAGGAAAAATTGCTGCTCACTGCCAGTAAGCACAGACCTCTGCAGTGTTTCTACAATTCAGGAGCTTCAGCAGGGCTGGGATGTGCTTGTGAATCCAGATGAATGGTACCAATGAATTGGGTGATGGGTTTTTTTAATTCCCCCTGTGCTAACCTGAGGAGGGAGATAGCTAAAATCCTGAGGAACCCCTGTGTACCTAGGGGTGCAGTTAGCCATAATTGATAATTGTAGGCTTCGTATGCAGATGCATTCAGGTTGATGGAACAACAGCGATAAAGGCAGCAGGATTTGTAATTGTGTTGCTCGTGCTGGGTTGCCTCTGCAAGTGTGCTGGGGAGGAATTCACGCTTTATTTTGGCTGTGTTGCCTTCAAACACAGGTATTTGGTCTGTCTGTTTATGCATTTTTGTCTCATGCAGCGGCCAGCCCAGATAAGCAAACTGCATTCGGTATTACCTCTCCTTACGCCATTCCCCCCCTGCCCACACACACAATCCCAACCGTCTTTATTTTGCACATGCTACATATTCAGAAGGTGAAAAAAAGAAATGTTTTGCTAGTGATAGAAAGGAAAACAAACAATATACTCCACATCAAACTATGTCATGTATCCTCTCCCTGGCAGAGCCCCAAGCATCACAGTTACTTGGATTCCAGCAGTGCGAGCACAGAGGGAGGGATTAATTAAAACTAGTACATGTTAATGGAGCTCTAAACCCGACTTCAGATTGCCTTAACAGACACAAAAAAATATCACGACATTAAACTCTCCTCCCTCAGGACCTGCTGGAGCGGCATGTTAGGGAGAGGCTGCCCTTTCCAGGGATGCGGCACTCCTGCATCCGTAGAAGCTGCCTGCAGAAGCTACCCTGCCTTTGCCCTGCCTTTAGTCCTTGACACATGGCCATGGCACGCTGCTCCTCTTGCCAGCACCCTCCTGAGGACCCAGAAGAGTTTCACTGTTTTCCCCTATATATCTGAATCAGCACAGACCTGGGGTCCCTCCCAGTGCACCATAATCTCCTTTGATGGTCAATAGAGGAGCAGTCAGTTGGTCACAGCTACCTCCATTTAGCTGAAGCCTGGTGAGGTTTGGTTCCAGGAACACACTGAGGTCTGCCTGCCTGTCCTGAAATGTTTTAATAAATCCTTGAATGCTGCGAAAGCTGAAGGGAGTGAGAGGAAGGCCATTTTTGCTGCCTGTGCTTAAAAAGAGCAAATGATGTGAGCCAGGCAAATGTTTCCTGTACTCAGAACAAAACAAAGCATTTGCTTTTGGAAGGTGAGGCTGACATTACTGTAGGAAGGAAGGCAGGTGCAGGTAGAGCTGGCAGCCCCAAGGGATGCCCAGTTTGGGGTATGCGGGACAGCAGCCCCATGTACTGCATGCTTGAGACGTCTCTGCAGGTGGGGAGTATGTGATAACCCCTTCCAAGCATGGCCAGGGCTTGAAGCTGGCTGCTGAGCTAACCTGTACTGCAGGTGGTTTCCTCCAAGTAAGCTGCTGCCTCCCGACAGTCAAGTTGTGCTAAGCCAAGGGCTGTTGCTAGGTCTCTTACACTCTTCATAATCTCTTTATTTCTCTAGTGGAGAATTATCTTTGCTGGCCAGCATCACCTCTGGAAGTGGCACGGTTGGGTGGTGGAAGGCTTAGGGTGTTTGTCCAGAGTCAGAGCAAATGGTCACGGTGACGGGGGACACCTGCCAAGCCCAGGCAGACCGCCTACATGTCTCAGCTCCAGCTCCTCCAAAGGCAACATCTGCTTTTTGTGTACTCTAAAACACTGCCCAGCTTTCTTGTACTTCTGAAGTTCGCAAGTTAAGGTCTTAATGTTGTGTTGTTAAATTTTCGGCATCTCCATTCACACCAGAAAGCTCTTCTGTTCAGAGGGATTTAGAATAATGCAACTCTTCATGAGTCCTCATTATTTCTCAAAAGGTGACTGTGTTGTTCAAGTGCCCATATTGTGACAAGCATCTAATTATGGATCCTTTCTGCAGACCCCCAGAGATGCCATTATGTCCACCTGCAGTAGCAGGGGGAAGATTGTAATTTGCATTCAGCATGAGCTTTTCTCCATTATTTCCACTGCACATAAATAAGGAAAACAAATCTTATCAACCACTGGTCCTCTTTTCATTTATCTTACATTTCATTTTTTAAAACAGCGGTTTTGCTTTGCTGTTTTTCCTCGGAGTATTGTTGTTTGCTACTTCAGCACTAGCATATCTGCTCTCATCTGGTCTAGTTGAATATGCACCTTCGTTGGGCAATCTGGCAAAAATATCTTGACTAAAAGGGCTTTTTATCCTTTGAAAAGAAAGCCATGGCTGGAGGAGATGACACACCCAAAGATAAAAGCTCGATCAATAACCTCAAGATTGGTATATATTCACATGATTTTTCCTTTGTCCTTTTTCAGTTTTTTTATTTTTCATGCTTTTTTCCCCTCTTCTCACTACCTTTCTGATGATTGAAATTCTCAGACTTCAGGTCAAAATGCCTCCCCATCCATCTCTGTTTACACCAGTAGATAAAACTAGTTTTGAGGAGAAAATACCTAAATACAGTGTGCATTTTGGCACAAGCTCCTAATATCTGAATTAAAGAAGGTGAGTAATGAATGCATACCCCTCTCATAGGTCGACTTGAGCAGGCAGACCACGTCTTCCCATGAGGCTGTCTTGTGTTTTTCATTGCATTTCATAATTACTTCCACTGACAAAATCCCTGGAGAAATAGAAGGAGAACAGAGGTGTAAGCTTTGGGATGGGAAAGACCTCATTCTGCTTCTGTTTTTTTCTAATGACAAGTCTCTTTTGGACTTTTGTAGAAGGATAACATCTGCAAATATTTTGGTTTCCCATGTTTCATCTCCTTTTTGCATAAGTCAGGTGACAAAATGTAGCATTTAACGCAGCAGAGCCTGGTTTTTGTTTGTCCCCATCCTGTTCCCAATAACATTATGCTCAAAGCGTAGAAACTCCAGAGAAAGGAGGCAAAACCGGGCAGGGCAAGGATGGACCTGTTCCGTGAAAGACGGTCAGTCTTTGAGTTGAGGTTTTATTCCTGTTGAAACAGATCCAGGGCGAAAACCGGTGATTAACAACTCTTCCTACAAACCCAGCTGTTAAAACTTGTTTCAAGTCAATCCAAACCTTTTTGCTTTAAGAAATGGAAGCAATGCTGTGTTGTTGGTATGGTGTGCTAAAGAAAGATCAATGCGAAATGACTCAAAAGTAGAAAACTGATCTGGGTCTCTTTGGCATGTACTGGTTGTGTGCTCTAATGTTGTTTGACTTTCCTTTTTGACAAATCCACCAAGATTTTTTGGGGGTATGGTGGAAGCACATATTCCAATGGAGTGAAGTTCCCTCAAAGGTGTTTGCAGACAGCCCTGTCCCTACCACATCTTCTCATAGGCTTTATGGACTCAACTTGTTTGCCTGCACAGGAGTGCCTGGTGGTATATGAGATGTATATGGATGGTGCACGCAGCTCCAGCTATGAGTCTAGCAGGTCCTGGGTCTCTTATAGCTCTTACGTCATATCTTCCACCCGGTCTAGATGGCTCAGCTACCCTACTGCATCTCAGATGCCACTACATGCCCGTGGCTAGGCAAACAGATTGGGCACTCTGTGTTATTTTTGCTATTTTTGCTTTTATTTTGCTAAATTGCTCTTTATGAGGTACACTAGAGGCGCAAGGGTAATTTGCCTGTAAAGATGTCACTAGTATTTGTGGGTTTAAGTCAAAGGGAACTCAAATTTAGTGAATTCAAGCAATGTTTTGTCATGTGTTCATCTTTAGGTTTTTCATATTTATAAAAGATGAAGGCTATAATAACATTCTGGTGAAACAGTTGTGTACCCAACATGCACTGTGAGATGTCGTTTCCCTCTGTTGTGCAAATCGGTATGTTCAGCTAAATAATGTACTGTAATAGCGTGCACATCTGTGGGGTTACAAAGGACGGCTTGTGTGCGTTTTCACTTGGGAACTCAGGGAGGAGAAGATGTGATGAAGGCAGCAGTCGCTGGAAATATCCATTTTGTATTTCCAGCTCACGGATGTCATTTCGTGTTATTTGTGCCAGGTACAGCAGCTGTCACTGAGTCTTACTCTGCTCAGTGTAGTGCAGATTGTTTTGATATCTCTATTTTAGTCAGCTGGGCCATGAAAAATTAGTGCAGAGGCATGTTGCATTGCTCCAGCTTGCCTTTGCTAGGAGCTCAGTTAATTTTTCCCCTTCCATGCCCACAGCTGGGCCATGGATGCCACTGAGGAGTGAGTTAACGATAAAAGCAAACCATTGCCAAGAATCCTTTAAAAAAGTGGATGAAGGCAAATAATTCCATAGTGTGTTTCTGGAAGAAGGTATTTAACAAAATGACTCAAAACACAGGGGGAGAGGGCGGTTGCAGGCTGGGTCTCAACACTTGGCTCCAAATCTGGCTGCCTGATCATTCTCTGGTTTCTTTGTTTTCCCTGTTTTTGTTCCTGTCTCCTACAGGCAAAGCCTACGCTCCCGAGTTCTACTACGACACCTACAACCCCCTGTGGCAGAACAGACCCCGAGTCTATGCCTACAGTCTCCAGTGGACCCAGATGAACCCCGACGCTGTGGACCGCATCCTTGCCTATCGCTTAGGGATCAGGCAGGTGAGGAAAGAAATTCGTTCGTGCAGGACGTGCCTTTTGAGTGCTGACCTCTGTGACAACTGCCGAGCCTTTATTTTATTTTATTTTATTTTATTTTATTTTTATTTTATTTTATTTTATTTTATTTTATTTTATTTTATTTTATTTTATTTTTTGGTTTACTTTGGTTTATTTTATTTCATTTCATTTTATTTTATTATTTTTTTTACCTTATTTATTTTTTCCTCCTTCTTTTCATCTTTTGTGAGTCAGTGTTGTTTCTCCTCTTTCTGGAAGGTTTGCTGCCATCTTGCAGCAGTAGTCCTCTGCTGCTTGCAGATCCTGGAAACTAATTTGCACGTTTGCAGTGTGAAACATGGAGATTAAAGAGCTGTTCCTCAGAGGGTTTACAGAGGCTGTGGCTCAAGATATGCTAGAAAGATTACATGAAAGAAACTTGCAGTGAAATTAAACTTTTTATCTCTGTATGTATCTATATATCTTTTATTAGCTCTTCCATGTAAATAGATAAATATAGGGATAGTTGTAGCTGTCCTGTGGAAACACGTGGTGATCCTGGAGAACTGAGACATCTTTCTTGACCACATTAAAGCCAATCACACTTGTGTCTTCGTAGATTCACTGTGAACTTTTCAATGGGAATTGGCACTGTTAAGGAAGCGTGGGACCAACCCACTTGCAGAGGAATTGTTAAATTAACATAGCCATCTCCATTAATTTTCCCTTTAACAATTTTAAAAGAAAAATATCATCTGTCTACCTTGAAGGTTATTGCTACAAAGCTTGGGATTTAATAGTCAATTAAAGTGAAACAACCAATCTGTGCATTGCTTAAACTTTCGTTAAATGGCACCTCTGCTTACTCCCCTTCGCAGGGCAAAGTGATCTTTGTTCAGAAGGCATACAAAATCTCACGTTATGTTCTAAAAGCAGAAAATTGTCATGCCATGACACTTGTTCGCGATCCTGTCTAGAGTCTGTCCATGCCAAACACTACCAGTGTGCCAGAGATTGACACTGACTGCTTGGGTTTTGGCATTACTAGGCTTTCTCAAGGAAAAATACATGGTTTGAAAATAACGCTCCTTGCTATGAACACTCCCTTGGCCACCATGTCCACCTCCAAGTCGTATCTTACCAGTTGGTCTGCCAGCCTTGGTCTGGCTGAGGCGTGCGCTGGCGGAGGAGGCTGTGCCATGCTGTGCCGTGCCGTGCCCGGTCAGGTCGCAGGGCTCCCACCACCCCGGCTCCTGGGCACGTGCCCCCAGCTCCCGCTCCCAACCTTTACCTGCTGCGATCGAATGAAGACATTTTGCTGCTTACTCATGAGAATCCATCTGATATTGTTGTGGTCTTGTTTTACACTCTCCCGTTAAGCTTGCTTTTCTTTAAATGATACCACAACTGATTGATTTAGAAAGTATACGTTTGGTTATTCAATGCCTGAAATAATAGTT
Organism: Nipponia nippon; assembly: GCF_047370975.1. Classification (NCBI taxonomy): domain Eukaryota; kingdom Metazoa; phylum Chordata; class Aves; order Pelecaniformes; family Threskiornithidae; genus Nipponia; species Nipponia nippon. Next base: position 30,426,817 of record NW_028262302.1, read on the forward strand.
TGTGCAGGGAGAAAGAGATCGAGGATTAAGACAGATTCTTGAAGACGTATTTTTGAAAATGTGAGTGCAGGAAGTATTTTGTTATCCCACAGATCTCCTACTGGGATGAGCTTTGTAAGCTGCAAAATAAATACACAATTTGAGCATGTTATTTATGCTGAGTGGATGGGGTTTTTTGCTTGTGTGATTTCTGTGGCTGTGCAGGTGACTGGGACACGTCCAGGGAACGGCTGTGATACCTGGAGGGTGCTGGCTCTCCTTCACTCGCAGTTTGTCTCTGCCTGAATCTAACTAATTTGAAATGAAAATCGGTGACTTTTAATACATGTTTATGCAACTGTTTGCATCATTGGGCACAAATCAGTTCCGTTATTCCCAGTACCCAAGAGGAATTATTAAATTAAAAAAGGAATTTGCTGAAGTAAAAGAATATGTAATGAAATTAATTGCATTAGGATTTTAGCTTCTTTTTTTCTGTTTCATTTTAATTTATTTTTAATTATCTATTTATATAATTATCTAGAGTTACTTTGCTCTAATTTCCTTGACAACACTCTCTGTCAGGATAATCAAAACATTCTCCATCTATCTGAAGCCACATTTAAAATGTGGGTGATTTAGAACCTAGTGAGCCGTCCGGACACGCTCGTCCATTATTGCAGTGATTCCCCCTGAAACACGGGTGATAATTAAGCTGCTTTTTTTTTTTTTTTTTTTGCCACCTGCCGGTACTTGCTACCAGCAGATTGCCTCCTGAACTGTTTGTGTTTAGATAGTTCATTTGACTTAGCAATGTATTTTTTACTGGGTTTTGCTATTGTTTTTATTTAACAATAAAAGTGGGATGAGCATCCTTTGGGAGTGGTAGAAAGCACTGCTTCTGACTCTGCAAAGGTCATCGCAGAAAGAGGGTCGAAGCGAGGGTCTGAGGTAGAGAGCAGCCTGCAGCCCAGCATGCTGTATTGTAAAAAGCGGCTGCTCTTAATCTTTCTTTTAATCTCCTAATGCATCGCAAAACACTGCCAGTGGGCTGTGTAGTGGGTCAGGGTGTTGGTATCTGCCTGTGATTCCATTAACACTGTTACCTTTATCTGATCAGTAAATTGCTTTTGTATTAAGAATGCTAACATCAGAGCCCAAGCATCGCTTCCTCTTCACCCGACCTGTACATTGCTGCTTCACTTGAGACAGAATCCAATATTTTGGGAATATTTTGTTGATAGCAGGTTTAGGCTTGCTGAATTTTCTGTGGAATTGTTAAATTCTGTAATATTGACAATATTTTTAATGCCGTTTTATAAAAACAAGAGTTTCTTATGAGACACAGAGTGGTTTAGCTCCATTTCTGTATTTGCCAGGTGGTTGTAGAAAGCAACACAAAGGACGTGCTTAATAATGAAACTTTTAAAGGGCAAAGGAACCTGATAATAGAACGTGGCAGACTAGGGATTTTCCTTAAAGACAAATTGTTCTGCTAGGAGTAATTAGATTATACAGCGTTATAACAACAGGAAAGTATCTCCACCAGTTGGCATGTAGTGAGATTGTAGAGCTGGAGGTGCCTCTGCCTTGACCCACTCAAGCAAGCAGGGTTTTGGAAAGCTTTGTTGGCAACAGAAGCTACTGGAGAGAAATGCCCAATGCCAGAGGTATGGTGCAGGCAGAAAGCAGGTGGAACAGAGACGCTGAAGCAAGGGAGCCATGCCATGCTGAGGAGGGATGTATGCAATGAAAATAACTCAGTGCTGTTTACCTAGAGGTACGAGCTATTTCACTGTGGATGCCAGGAGCAGCTGTTGCATATTGGGACCTTCAGGATTCTGTGGTTCTCCCCCCCCCCCCCCCCCCCCATGTTTAAAGCTACAAACTGCACATACAGGACACTGATGGTGAGCAGATGTTTGTTCAGTCAAGTTTGTCCTGCTGACATGGTAGCGTGTGACGGATGCTCCCTCCTCGTAGAATCAGGGAGGAACAGGAATTATTTATAGCACTTTGCTTTCTACTTAAGCCCAGACGCTCCTGTTGTTGCCTTTTGGGGATTCATTCTGTGCTTAACATTATTTTTTAACAAGCACAGGCTCTTGTCTGCGTTTCTGGTTGACGCAGCACATGGACAGTGGCTTCCCAGTGCTGGGTTTTAATCGGCTTTGAGGATGCTGAGCTGCAGTATCTGCCAAGCCTGCTGTGACGGAGCATCTAGCCGCCAAGCAGTGTGCACGGCTGTGCTCCTCTTTAATTGAATAGTGACAAATAACTGTTTTAAAAAATGAGGCTCTAACTAAATGGTCATAGAGTTTACTTGTTGAGTGAGTGTAAGAGCTGCTGTTCATGTGCTTTGATAGCACTCAGAGCCCTCAAGCATGTCTTGAGGAGATGGCACAGTCTGCAGTATGCATCCAGGCCCCGACCCTCCAAGGAGTTATTACGTATATGGTCTTCTCCTCATGGAAATGTCTGTCTTGTTCGCTTAGAAAAAAAACAACATTTAGTTGATGAAAGATAATAGCAAGGGACCTGGTCCCATTTGCAGTTCTTGTAAGACTAGTCTAGACAATTTTGGCAGGGTAAAAGGGACTTGAAGTGGTTTGTCCCTTTCCCAAAAGGAGGAAAGCCCTTGAGCACATGGATTCAGTCTACGGCTAGTCCTGCTGCCAAGCTTTGGCATAAAGAAAGATTCAGAAGGTGGCAGAGAAATACCACAATGCATATAATATCTACTTCTCTTGGGTCACCACAGCCAAAGGAAGCAAAGATTAAAGCATTCCTTTCACTACCATGCATTCTCATGCATGTTGCCCAAATTTAGAGAGCATAAAGGTGGTGAACAACTGTCTTGGTATATCTGGGCATGTGCAAGCACATCTTCTATCTGAGTTCTGTGTGCCAAAGAAGGAAAAGAAAGAATGGATCCCATCCATTCTCCCCCGCCCCAGTTTTCATGAGATTTTTCCAGGCTGGCAATGAGAGAAGGACATGTTCCTGATCCAAGAGCAGCACATCATTCTATTACCTCAGAGCATCAGTAGCAATTTTCCCACTCCTGAAGGGAAAATCTGAAAACAGATCTGAGCAGAAAAATAAGAGATGCATGGAGCCTAAACGAAGGTCTGTTTGAGATGCTTGTTTATGATTACTACAGTCTTGTCTGGCAGAGTAAGTTGCAAATTAGGAATACAGCTAGAGCAGGGTATAGTCGAGAGGAATAGGTAAGAGTCTACGGTCACTTCTTGGCAGAGAATGGGGACAATATATTTCATGTTGGAAGATACAGATCTGAAAGCAGAGGAAGAGCAAAGGAAGTTAATTAATCTCAGCAATCCCAACCTAGTCATGGAGGGGTTCTACAGCTTCTTCTGCAGGACCGTGTCCATGCAGTGAGTACACAGCCTTTACCTGGTAGAGCAAGTCCAGTTACCTCCTAGACCCCTGAAGGGCCCATGTTATCTGTTGCAGTGACTAAAATGGATAGGATTATATTAAAATACGAGGACCTTGACATCTTTGCATTCTGTGAGTACAGGTCTCAGACACATAAGCATGTGTTTGCAGTGAATTAGGGCTCAGAGTCCACCTTCTTGGTGGTGCTCAATAACCCAGACCATGCATTGCCTCTGTGGGACCATCTCTCTCTCCAGTCCTCTTTCTCTGGGGCTTGCTTTAATTTTCTTAATATTCCTGGAATAGGGCTGCCAGACTCCACCCTACATGAATCACCAGAGCAGTGTTACACATTTCTGCCAGATCCTGCTTCTTGTCACCTACCTTGCTACCAGAATTGAAATAAAGGCATGTCTCAGGCACAGGAGGATAATTTAATGGTAGGAAAGCAGGACACGGGAGAAACTTGTTCAGCATTTTAAGCATTGGTTAAAGAGAAGTTGAGAGAAATCAGCACTGCAAATGCTAGAAAAGTTCTTTGAGAAAAAAGCGGAGCTTGTAAACGACATATCGGGTAAGCCAAGAAAGTCAAAAAGGGAGAGGGAAGGTCCCATCAGATGAAGAGGGAGTCACAAGAAGGGAAAAGTGTTATTTTTCTGCCTATAGAGTGAAAATGAAAGTGGATGAATGGAAATTGTTATTTACTGAAGTACTGTATTTCAAATGAAAGTCACTTATGAGGAATTTATTTATTTTAGCACACTCAAGGTCCCCACCTGATGAGTAGTAATTCTCCAGATGTTCCTTCTATCAGAATCACGGTGCTATCATCACACAATCTACCGCAAAGGGAAAGATGTTTGCAAGCTGGGTATTTTCATTTGGTTTGCTATAGAACATGTAAAATAGCTGTACATCAACACGTATACAAAAATTGTATTCAAAGCCACTCAAAAATAATGACTCACATCTGTAGTGATTCCAGGGGAGGAAGTGAGAGAGTTGAAAATTCACATGTATATTGGAATATTTGTAATGTTGTTTTCATGAAAAATTTTAAGCCTTCTTCTACAGAGGGATATAAGCTGTCCTGAAGATTTCACAGTGTACATTTCTTTTTGGAAGTCTAAACAAAGCTTTGCTTTGTTCCTGTTTTGTCTGCACTTGTGAAATGAGACAGAGAGAGTTTGGCAAAAAAATAAGAATGCAACATGCAAAGGCACATTTCTTATTGATTTTCTTGGGTTTGGTAAATTGAATTAGAGAAGCAATGGTTCTGTTTTATGATTTTCAGTTTGCAATACTGATACCTCCTATGCTTATTCTTCACAAGAGTGAGGCTTGAGTTTCAAAATAGCAAGCTGAGAGCTGTCATTGGAGATTTGTACCAAATACTTTTAATTGCCTTTTAAAAATGGTTACATCTCCCAATCTTTGGATCGATTAGGCAAATACTTATGTATAATTCTGATAAAAAATTCTACTGATTATGTCTTAGGAAATTCAGAGATAGAAGTTACACACATAAACACACCTTTTTCTGTCAGATCCTGACATTCTGACTTTGATCCAGTGGTATCTTAGTTACCAAAGATGCTCCTGACTGTAAACACACTCCCTGCTTGGGGAGTTGAGCTCTGCACCTCCAAAGTAACCAGTTCGCTTGTTTTGGAGGTCATGGGCTGTATTTTCTAGAGATGCAAACAGAAAACATCCAGACTGAGCTGTGCCCATTCACATTACCATGAAATGTGGACCGTAAAACTAAACTCCCCTTCTTCACAAAAAAAAACTTACAGGCAAAATTTAACATATTCATTTGATCCAAGCAATTACTGCCTGCTGGGACTGCCTTGGTTTGATTTTCATTATATAAGCATGAAGTCCTGCTATTTCATTACTATTTTTAATACCTAATTCATATTAACTTTTTAGTCTGTTTTCTTAATGAAAGAAGACACACGAGAATGTCCTGAAGTTACTGCCTGTGATTTCTGAACCCAGCTCTTCATTTTGGTCAGATCTGATGGGGAACAGAGGTGCAGCAGGCAAGGAGGGTCCCACCAGTGTTGTGAAAGCATGTGGACCAGTCAAGGAGAAAGATGTCATTCTAGAAAAAAATTGAAGGGTAGGATCACATTAATCAAAAAGAAAAAAACATGGACCTGGGGCAGACTGTATGAATTCCCTAGCTTCATAGAAAGCTCTGTGGAACCCCCTCCTGGGATACCTTGCATTTTTGGGCAATATCTGGTCTTTCTCTTCAGGATGTCTATATGCGTATATTTATACATTGCGGGAACCGGAGGTCTCTATTGTCAAGTCTCCTTCTTAACTTTTGCCAACAATGGCAAAGTGGTAATTCCCTAAAGGACAAATACTGCATGAGGACGAGCTCTTGTGCTTGAAGCAGTGATGTTGACATAACCTGAGGCTTTTGTTGCACATTTCCCTTCAGTGAAAAAAAAAATACAGACTTATTTGTACTCAGGAGCATATGCTCTCACCCAACATTGCCAAAATCAAGTCCCAGGCTGTAGCCTCAGTCTGTCACACTCAACTTTCATTTATTCTGTCTCAGCAGAAAAATCTGCAATATGAATTGATTACTGCTGACAAATGCAGTGTATCAGTCAAACTTTAGGAAAGATGCAGGAGAAAATTGAGTGAACTGAAGAGCAATCTAGTGAGAGAAATTACTCAAGCTGGAGGAATTTATTTTAGTAAACAAGTTATTTGCTTTTGACTACATTTAAATCCTTGTGGTAGGGTTGAGACTCCCCTTCGTAGCATACCTGTGTGTGCACTTTGTGTGCTGCAGCCAGAGCCTCCGGTGGAGTGGCTGAATTGCACAAGTCGTCACCATCCAAGCAAGGATGTGCTTTTCTTTGAATTGTCAAGCCATGTGTGGGCACCCCTCCAGCAGAAGCTGGGCCCTTGATGAAAACGTGCTCCGCTTACAGTACAAACAGCAGATAAGATGGGATGTGTGTTTTCATGACTGCTTTTTCACCCTGCTGCTGTGTAGTTGTCCAATGAGTGCAAACAGCAGGCTGTCAGGAGTTTGATGCTGATCAGGTCCAGGTTTAAAATGAAAAATATGATTACGTGGAAATATTTTTCATCATCCTGCCTTATTCTTTATATAAATTCCTGTAATGCAAGACTGTTTGAAAAAAAAGCCTGTAAATTACAGCAATGGTTTTCTTGTTTGTGTTGATTTCATATGACATCATAGAGTTGTTCAGAAATGTTAAAGGATTTGCAAAAATGAAAACTAACAGAGAAACAGAGCAATGAAACTTTGAAAACTGAAGATCCACATAAAAATTATGGCATATGTCCTTACACAAATGCATGACAATTTAGAGTTGTGCATCTGGAATGCAGCATGCTTTCTGTCGTAGTAAAATATAGCATAAATAAATAGTTGAAAAAGGCCTTTGAGCATTACAGAAATTTAATTCTAATGAAGGACGAATCCTCTTTAGTGAAGATAGTCTCAGAGCAGCATCAATGCCTAAGAATCATAAATAAATTGCATGGTATATTGCAGGTGCCCTGTTAAAATATATTAGGATATCAGGATAAAACTTAGCAATAGCTGCACGTGCTCAAGGCATAGTTCCATTATCCCAGGAATTTTATCTGCATCCCAGACAAGCCGTGGGTGCTGAAGGAGAGGTGCAACCCAAAGGGGAATGGAGGTGGAAGGTGTCTGAGCCAAAGGTTGTCCCTCAGCTGTGACATTTTGTGTCCCCTCATGTACCGTTCTTCCCTAAATTAGTTGAGCTCCTTTGGACTATTTGCACTTTTGATCTTTGTATCATCCCACGGCAGTGAGTTCGCCACTGCCACTGCCCCTTGCGTGGCAAGTGAGCATCTCCCCTAGCAGGAGACATTCACCCACACAGAAGTAGCTTGAAGAACACTATTCCTGACACCATCAAGTGTCCCAGAATTAAATAACTTCAGAATAGAGCTGTTTGAACCACTGAATAAATGTTGCTCACTGAATGAGCTTCACCTCTTTCCCTGTGACTGTTCCATATGTGTCCTTATGTCTTCTTTGCTCTCCCACCTTCAAGACCTGTTCTAAAGATAGATTTGCTGCATTCGTCCTGTGTCGGTAGGATACATCTATGCCTTGTTTCATGGGCTGCAATGAACTTATTTTCACAACATTCCTTTGAAATAATTTTATGAAACTGAAGCGTAGAGAAAGGTCAGAAATATTCACTGCTAGTAGGGCTCGCTTTGGGAAAGGGTTTTTATCGCTGCGTATTTAAAGCAGCATCAAGATTCACGCTCAGAGATGCTTCACCTGAAATCTGCATGTCCCATGTCACCGATAGCAGATGCTGTTACCCTCACACTGGACTTTTTTGTGCAGTGTTTCCCCTCACCAGCCTTCTGAGACATCTTTCCATTTCCCTAGGCATTGCATCTGTTCTCATGGGCAGGTTATCTGCAAATTCAGTGCTGTGGCCAGGTGACGGGAGGGCAATGGCAGCTCTTGGTAGAAATGTTAAAAAACATGGCAAAAGACCTTAGATTCCAAGGGAGGCAATGGTCTTCACCAAACTCAAACAAGAACATGGAGTTTCACTGCACAATACTTTACAGTGAAAAAAGTCCAGTTAGTGTCTTTCCTGTTGGCCAAATATTGAGTATTTTCTGTATTTCTGGTCTTTGGTAACAAATGGAAATGCTCTTGTGTGGCAAAGAAAGCTGTCACATCTCTTAGCATCTCCCCTCTGCACTGGGATGAGCAATTCTGGCAACCTGTAAAGGGAACATTTATCTTCTGAGCTTCCTGACCTGTTTCTAAGGCCACTCAGGTTGAGTTAGTATCTGCATGTCTAGATGGTGCATGATCTGAAACTATTAAATCTGTTTGAGGTCTGCCTCGATTTTCCTAAGTGCTGTTAATGAGTGCATTTGCAAAATGAACGCTGCAGATCTTTAGGTGTAAAACATAAAAATGAGATGAATTGCCTGCTTACCAATGATCAAAGCTGAGGCTTCACCAACATTACTCCCCGTGAGCAGCCTTAACAACCACGTAGGGGACAGCCGGTGCAGGACAGACCCCAGCGCTGGGAACTCTGCAGACCAGAGCTTCCTCTTGCTGGGACGCTCCCTTCGCTCCTGCCTCCAGGTTTCTGTAAAACCAGCTATTACCTTTGTATAGTCTTACATTTGGGTATTTTTTTACAGGGCATAGTCTTGCTGTCTCTCACCATAAATTCTGTCCTTACTGAAACAGATATCTGTAATTTAGGAAAAAAGTAATTGTAAAAAAATACATTTTGCAGAAAAAAAAACAAACCAAAGAGCAGTACCATTATAAAACTAAACCTGTTTCTGCTCCGTGGTGATATACTGTCTGCCTTCATCCAACTGAGGCCAGGAAGGATTTCTTTGTTTTTAAAAGTCCTGTGCAAATTTTAGTTGCAGTTTGGAAAGAAGAGATGGTAAATGAGAATTATCCTTTTTTTTAAATAATGCAGTTAGGTTCGCAATTCGTTAACCACAGATTTCGCTTGCTTCTAGATGAGGGATGTTTGTAGCTAAATCAGAACATACTAGTCAGTGTACATACTAAGTAAGCACTTTTGTCAAATAATATACATTACAAAAATTATAAATTGTTGGTGTGAGAGTGATTTGTCCCTAAAGACAACTGCTTCGTCTATTCTTTTGCTGTTAGAGAATTCTTTATTCTTGGAAACATACATATGTTTAAATTGAATACAAACCATATTGCCTTTCAATAAGCAAATGAGCACCCTACTGCAATGCATCTGTGTTTTTGAGCTGATTTAAAACATCACATTTACATTTTGAGAACCTCATTAAACATCTAGTGGCTATTTCCTTTCCTCTCGTGCAGCAATTGTCTTAAGTATTTAAGAAATGGTTTGTTGAAACATTCATATCTAACAGTTGAGCTGTTATTCATTGGCAAAAATTCATTCTTAGTTAAAAAGTTAAGCAAAATCAGTATGTTCACTTTCCTTAGGAATGCACTTTGGCATCATGCGCTTGTCTTATTGCATTATTACTCGTTGATCTATTTATGCAGAGACTCATGTAGGTTGCTTAAAATGCAGCCTTGTTTTTCCAGTTCATTTACCAAGACAACCTTGCTTGCTCACAGTATTGACTAAGCGGCGAAGCTCCAGCGGGACTTACTTAAAAAGAGTTGGGTTTGTCATCTTGATCACAGCTACAGTCATTAATTTGTCACTATGGAATTGTTTTGTATGAAAAAATATGGTCATTCATAAATAGCTTTTAGAAATCACAAGAAAGTGAGTTAGTTCACGAGTGACAGCAGTGCACTATCTGTTGTTCGAGATCCTTTGGAGGTGGCCAAGACTCCTATAGTTGCTTTGATTAAATGTTCAGTGATAAAGTGGAGTTCAGTCACGGGAGGAGCCTGAAGCTCATGAAATAAATTAGCAAATTCATATAGCATAGCATGCATCAGTTTGGGAACATAAGCAAATTCAGGATTTTGTGCTAAAAGGCCATGAAACCCTACAGGTTGAATTACCTTGACATTTTCATGTATGTTTTCAACGTCCATACAAGAATGGTCCCAAACATCACTCAGAGTGTTTCTGCACTCCTGGAAGTTTATCCACCCAGAACAAACCCACTTTGGGGCCTCACCTTCAAGCTCTTGCTTCACTGAGCACATGCTCAGTTTTGACTGGGCAGCTGTGGATATTTTTGTGCTCTTCCATACCAGCTCCCAAGCGGGTGGCAGCAGTGGCTTCCCCTGCAGCTCCTGGTGCAGCTCCCGGTGCAGGTCCCGGTGCCGCTCCATGCCGGCAGCCTGCCGCTGCTCAGAACAGTTCTGGTCCCGTCTGGGCATCACATGGAGATGTTTCCCTTCCATAGTTGTCTTTGATCAAAGACAGATTCAGGTATTTTTTTTTTAAATGGTAACAGTTAGTGAATCCCGAGTTGCACAAACATTCAAGCAGTGATGAGAGAGTGCTTCCAGCTCTCTGATATTTACTGTCAGCAGGATGAAAGCAAATGAAACAAGCGGGACTTTCCTGGAGCAGACACGAAGGGTCTGCAGCTCTGATCTCCATGGTGGCTCTTCTGCTCCTCAGCAGGCAATAGCCACGTTCCCTGCACCGCCAGCAGCGAAGCAGCCACGGTGACCTAGAAAACGAACAACTCCGCTTTAAAGAAGTAATAAAAAGTCAACTGGTACCTGTAAACCAGAGAGTAACTTGTTCAAGCTTGTTATTTGAAAGATTAAAGTTCCTACCTTTCCTTTATTTTCAGTCTACAGATGTCTGCGGTCCCAGTCAGTTGATAATGAGAAAGTCTCTTCAAACAGCCCGGAGCAGGTCACTTCTCTGTACGCTTCCTTCTCGTCACTGTTTGGCTTTATTGTATTTTTAACTTCTGTTTTCATTCAGCAGCGTACAGGGTCAGACGTATTCAAATACATATTATGTGCTCATGAAAGGGATTTCTGTGAAGGTTGCATGGTCACTGGCTGAAAAATGGAGTATATAATTTTCTGTCCATAGCACAGTTCTCATACCCATGCAGGTACAGGTATGCGTCAAATTTGCTACAAAGGAAAAAGTGAACAGGGATAAATTTTATTGCCTTTCTGATTAAAGAAAGTCGTACCTATTATAAATCCAGAGTTTCCTCTTTGTGTGTAAGGTTGTAAAAAGCAAAGAAACAATAACCTTCCAGCTATGAAATATCTTAAATTCCAGTCTGTTTAGCAAATGGTCTGAAATGTCTTAATTCATATCTTAAAAGATGTTTTTATTATCATTCATTTGTATGGAAAAATAGAAGGCAGTGTATTTTATCTTCCAGTTAACAAGTTTTTAGCAGATATTTGTGCTGTATTTTTATTTTCATATGACCTCCCTCTTTTCTTGGATTACCGTTTTCCACCCTGCCTTTAAAACCTGAGGTGTAATACATATTTAAAGAGAACTTAACTGGTGGATCATCTAGCTTCCAGCTTTCGCATACCAGCTTTCTTTAAATTGTTTCCCTCTCTTTCTTCCTCAAATATCAGGCCATAAATTTGTATCATGGACAGATGTTTCTGACATGTGAACCACTCATCCATCAATTTGGAGCCCATAAAAGCTGCGTCTATAACAGTCTGCGTCTTTGGACTCCAAGCTCCTAATTACTAAAGACTCAGAGACTTTCAGTTTCTTAAAAAAGAAAAAAAGAAAGAGAGAAATTATTTTTTTATGCTTTTGTGTATATCAAATGAAACTAATTGCACAATGTGGTAAACACAAAATAAGTAAAATGCATGGTAGGAGCAAATGCAGAATGATTGTTAATGTAATCCTTCAAGAAGAAAGTCGATTACATGCCTGCGATTGCTCTTATGGATTAGAAGATAGCTAACTGAAAAAGATTGTGCCCACTGTTAATTTGTGCTTTAGATACACTCTTTTCCAGGCAGAAAAGAGGGAAAGAAGAGGTTTGTCTTGTAGCTGCCATTTCCATATGGCTTGTCGCCTGGTGAAGGGAGGCTGAGCACTGGGTGCTGGTGACAGCACCGGCAGCAGGGGCAGGTCCTCCCTAGCGGAGGGGTGGCCCCGTGCTCCTCCGGCAAACATCTCCAGCCCCATAGCGGTGTCCAAACTCACTTAGGGAACTTTTCCTCCGAGTATGTCCCTGGCTCCAGCAAGCAAACCATGTGGCGTGCTCGCTGTGGGCTGGGTTCAACCTTGTGGCTGCTGTTGCTTCGGCAGCGGCTGGCGTTTGCAGGAGAGCAGAGAGCAGGTACCAGCTCAGCACGGAAACAAATGTGAGGTTTTGGCAGTTCTGCTGATTGCGTGTGAAAGTATTAAAAAAGAAAAGAGATGTCATCAAGAGCAGTATTACATGAAGCACAGTGGAAAATAAATTGATGATGAGCGTGGCAGGACATGCTTTGCAGCTGTCCTCGTTGTTTTTGCCTGAATTATAGATATTTGTCACTGTGAGTCATTTCAGGGCCATAACTATCTTTTGAAATGAAGATGACACAGGAGCCACTTACCTGATAGGGTTTATGTTCAAAATCAGATAGTTCTGATTATATTGCTGGGCAAAATTGTTAAAGAAGAGCAGCCACTGGATTTCCACAGTGGAAAGGAGGCAAACGCTACATGGGAGTGTTCCCTCTGCGGTGTGCAGATAGAAGTATGTGCCCATGAACTGAACAGTGCTATTTTATATATATAACTGCTAAAGAAAACTCTTTTTTTATTAAGGAAAATCAATTGTCGTTGTTGTTATAAATTGTAAAGAAATTACTTTAAAGACCGCCACAGTTTTTTATAGGAGTATACAGTAATTAATTTACGTTGCATCCAGTTATCATTAATTAAAGACATGCTTGTCTGACTTTCTGAGTCTGTTGTGCTTTAGCCCCGCACAGCCTCTTGCTCACTCTCCCTGCCCCAACGGGATGGGGGAGAGAATCTGAAGAGCAAAAGTAAGGAAACTCATTGGTTGAGATAAGAACAGTTTAATAATTGAAATAAAATTAGTAATAATAATAATAATAATAATAATAATAATAATAATAAAAAATTGTAATTAAAAGGAAAACGAGAGAGAGAGAGAGGAACAAAACCCAGGAAAAACAAGTGATGCAATTGCTCACCACCCACCAACTGATGTCCAGCCCGTCCCCGAGCAGTGATCACTGCCCCCCGGCCAGCTCCCCCCAGTTCCTATACTGGGCATGATGCCATACGGTATGGAATAGCCCTTGGGCCAGTCTGGGCCAGCTGTCCTGGCTGTGCCCCCTCCCAGCTTCTTGTGCACCGGGCAGAGCATGGGAAGCTGAGAAGTCCTTGCCCGGTGTAAGCACTACTGAGCAACAACTAAAGCCTCAGTGTGTTATCAACATTGTTCTCATCCTAAACCCAAAACACAGCACTATGCCAGCTGCTAGGAAGAAAATTAACTCTATCCCAGCCAAAACCAGGACGGAGTCAATAAAGAAATTTGTGGTTGAAATCAACAGCCCAAGTACAATGGACTAAGGATGTGTTTATTTTTTATAAACATAACTGTGCATATAGGCAATCAATATTTAATCATCCCATAGGATTAATTTCACAAGAAATCTATATGTTCAAGTCTTTCAGAGAATATAGTGTTTCTCAAAAACAGGCAAAGAATAAGTACCCCTTCATTGACAGCATAGAGGAGAAGGTTTCAACCTGCTGCAATAAAACATTGCCACACACTTACAGTCCCCTTTCTCTGATGTCAGGGAAATACATTTTGCTTTTCTGTTAGCTTTAGCAACAAAAATTTCTGAATATTCAAAGGTATGCAAGAAAAAAGGAGTCCCTGTGAAGCCTTCTGTGCTCTGGATTGACTGAACGTAAGTATGCTCTGCTAAATTAATTACAGGTTAGGCACAAGATAATGCTAATAAATGCACCGGGAACTAATCTGATTTTTCCTCAGTGCTTTACAAGTATTCAGAAACCATTGGAAAACTGTTGTTTCAGTTTGGTCAAAGTAAATTTCCCAAAATGTATTTCACCCTTATCTTTGTAAGGCAAATGGCTTTGATTATAAGAATTTTCCTCCTTCAAAAATTCTTTTTCAAGCAAATCCTAATTCTTACTAAGTTTAAAGCTCTGGACACATGAACTGACATGCAGGCAGATGTTTTACTGTTGTGTTTGCTTGTGTATTCTCTCTTTAAAACATCAGTCTTGACTTTTTAATGTAAAAAGGCACCGCCTGAATGTTAGGGAGAAGCTGTACAGGTGATTTTGAGGAAATGGGTGATGTGGATTTGGCTCCTTCCCCTTCAAGGGAGCTGGAGGAGATGCCAGACCTCTGGAGGCAGACGGGCAGTGCTGCAGGAGCAGGGGCAGAGGACTGGGTTCTTCTTGGTGCTTTAATGCCAAGCAGTGAGTGACCAAGAGCTTTGGCTGTCTCCTCCGTGGGGTCTGGCTTCACAGAGCCTCCCCCGTTTTGTGCTAGGAGTTTGAACGGCCCTAAGGCCTTGTAGGAATCTAAGTCCTATTTTTAGGCTGTCTTGGGTATTTCCGTGTTGGCGTTAGGTGCCTCAGCATCATGCAGACCTTTAAAAACTTTGTGCTAGAAAACCCTTGTTCCTCCAGCTGGTTGCTAGTTGCCAGCTCTCCAACTCCATATAGATCTGACCTTCATTTTTTTCTGTATCCCATCAGCAAGTAAACGAGCTCAACTGCTACACTTATTTTCAACGATTTTAATATTTGTCAGCCAAGGGTGCTGTTGCTGTTTCATACCGTGTTTGGGAAGTGGCTCCGCGGTGGTGCCCAGGCTGCTGGCAGGGGTCCGACACGGACGTCCCAGGCTCTGGGGGTGATGCTCCCATGCAGCCACTTCACTGCCAGCATGACTGTTGAGCTTATTTTCCTAATGGAAGGAGAAGGTTGAAAGCCGAATGTGGCGAAAGCTGTGCGGATACTGATTTTCTTTATTTATTTGTTCAATAGCTGAGCTGAAAAATCAGGCAAGGGGAAGTTTTGTGTCAAACCTAGTGACAATTTTGAGATGTTTGGGGTTTTTCCTGGTTTCCATGGTAAAAATAAGAATTGGACAGAGCTGATGTTGATTGCAAGGCAAAAAGATGTCTGTTGCTTCCTATGGAGAAATACCAATATCCAGTACTGGCTTAGGATGCATAATACTGAAATGAAAAATCAAATTGTTTTGCTTTCAGAATGAATACAATAATAGAGCTTCTTTATTGCTTTTGGTTGAGTGGTTGTAGAAAAGGGTGATAATCCAAAGCAGCAACTGAATTTGATACAAATTCATGACTACTTTTGGTAATTGTAAACTTTAACCATGAAGTATTAATTATCAAAAATATTTCCTGAAGTCTCTGTTTCAGTATTCCCTTATCCAAAGGCAAGGTGCAATAGGGAATATTTTTACAGTAGACTACTGTAAGGAGTCAGAAGTATCTCTAAGCAATGGCCAGCTAACATCAGACAACTGCCAGAAAGTCAGTATTGGCTCACACAACTGGAAGCACAGTTTTGTTAATACAGTACTCACAAATGTAATTGGCAACCAACATGATGGCATAAAACGTGGTTTAAAACAACGGTAATGATGTCTATTTCAAAAAATTAATTATTTTTTTAATGTTGAAAATTAGGTAATTTTCTCCAGAGTTTTATGTTTCTCTGATTCTTAATTTTTGTGAAAGGGACAGACAAAACCATTAAATTATGTTTGGTAGTATACCGCTCACTTCTGGGGCATAGTCAATAGTTTTAATCTTCCTTGCGAAGATTGCTTGTATTCAACCTGATAGTTTGATTTTAAAAAAAAAAAAGAATAAAAATTGGAATCTATTGCAAAGAACAAGCAGCAATAATTACAACAGAATTAAGATCAGGGAATCTTCCTTTTGAAGGACCAGCAGCCTTCATGAGGTCTGCACAGCATTTTCTGTTCCAGTATATTAGTGTCACTTACATTTTTTGGGAAGCTGTTCAGGCAAAATAAAAAAAATACATAGACCTTAGGTTTTCATTTATGGGCTGAATTAGTTGCATATAAATTTGTTCCCCACTTCTGAATTCCATAAATTGCTGCTTATTATTTTCAATTTAAAATCAAGTATGTCTTTCAGATAAAACACTTGGTCTTCATTGTAAAGCTTTTGAGAAATTGTGCCAGGAACTGCACTAGGTACCTTGCTGTAATCACTGTCTATAAAGACATGGTGAGTTCAGCTCCTAGCACAGTTTGGTATGGTCAGAAATTCTGGGTAGAATGGAGTTTCTGAGGAATTTTTTTTTTTTTTAAATATTTTTTTTCCATATGAAAGCAGGGATGTGTGAATGAAAAAGTTTATCTTAGAGAAAAAAGTTATCATTTACCTTGGTCATTTTTGCATTTTTAGATGTACTTTTAAAAATAGACATGTTGAGTTTAGAAAATTTAAAAGTTGTGTTTAAGAAATACAAAACCAAAAATACCTGCACATTTAAAATATAAGATCATTTTATTTGAGTGGCTAGGTGACTTGGTAAATTTACGAGCATTCATGAAGGCTTGTTTCCAGTTTGTCCCCTTACAGCAGCAGCTTTTCTCTGGAAGCACCTTCCAGTTTGACTGCGCGAGGCATGGTGAGCATCTGTCCACACGGGTCCAGTGAGAAGATCCATATGGGCAAATTCCCCATGCACCGCTTTAAAAATACACTCTAAATCTTACTGTAATTATCCTTAAAATCTTCTCTGCAACACACTCACCACTTTCCTCTCAAGGACAACAGTCTACTCAAGACAAGGCTTATCCATTACTGGGAGGGCTACCTGACAGCCTGTGAAGGTACATGGTGCCTTATGCATTATTCAACGTATATGAAAGGTCCGGTGCCCCTTCTGTTTGTTTCTGCAATGTTTTAAATAATCAGTGAGCATTTAATGCGGATCAGAATTCACGGCTGTTTTACCTGGCATGCACGAGAAGCAGAGCCTTGTCCTTGCACCTTTATGGACTTTTCCACGCGTAGCGTTGTCCATACGCAGAGTTTATTGCTTCTTTCCTGAGCACACAAGGTTCAGCGATGCCTGGAAGGTTTCTTTGAGATGGAAGCAGGAGAGGTGTGCGTGGCATAAAAACAGGGCTGCTGGTGGGCAGAGCAGAGGACAGGAGGAACAGTTGTCCTAATATGTGTTGATGTTTGCTTCACGAGCTGTGGGATGTCAAAATAACACACTGCAAAACCTGGGTGAAGCAGGTATCTGTGGCATGTTCTTATTCATGGGTATCTAAAGAAGAAAGGAGAAAAGACTGAATTTCTGTTAAACAACCTGTACCTTGGGTTTCATTGTCTGTTTTGTTGATCTCAGTACTTGGGTACAAAGAGCTGTGAAAGAGCTGGCATCTAACAGAATCTGTCAAATTGAAACTTTTCATGAGCTCTACTGGGATGATCTTTTAAAGATACAATATAAACGCACATATTTTCAGTATCTTTGTTACCTTGAATAACTCTTTGTAGTGTAGTGGCCCTGGAAAACCGCTAGCAGAGGAATGCTCCACATTTTCAGGCTGTATACAAAGTTGTGATGGACATTTCATTAATGTCATCTTATGAAGTGGGTCATTTTAATGCTTGCAACAGGGAAAAGGTGATGCTGCTTGGGGTAGACACTGAAGTGATGCCGCTCTGGGCAGACACCGTAGGTTGCTGAGCTGCAGCATCTCTGGGCTCGGCAGCTCCCCGGTCCCAGCGCTGTGCTGGCATGCCCAGGCTCCTCAGCAACGCACTTACCTCTCGTCCTGCTCTGCACCCACGTATCCACCCAAAAGCTTTCTGGTACAAGGGCCGGGTTTCAAAGGCAGACTGCCACCCTGTGCACGTGCAGGATTTGTACTAACTGACATACCTCTGCCTTGCACATCGGGCAGGCAGCAGTGTGGTTTTTCCATACAGTAACTCGTTTTTACATTTCTAACCTAATCTGAGATTTTTTCCTTAGTATTTCTCCTATGCATGACTTAACCCCTGTGGGGCCAGCCCTGAAGAGCCACCTGAGACTATAGCATGGCTCACCAGGCATGTGCGAGAGCAATAACCCTGAAATAACATCTCAGATACACTCAGTGTTGGTCTAACTCAAGCCCTGCAAAGTGCAGTGAAACACACGCTGACTTTGGTGGCAGCAAAGCAAAGCTGATGTCTAGAGCTGTTCCATCATCCCAACTTTCTTAAGAATTCCTATTGCTTTTTTCTTCACAGTCCAAGTTTTATTTAATGGGCATATAGCTGTACTTGTGTAACATACTTTAACGATAAAAGTATTGACATCTCTGTCCCACTGCTATGAATGTAAAGCTTGGAGTCTGTTAATATTGCTGCAAATGTAGTTTATTTGGATGAAATGTGGTAGGTTTAGTACTAGATTTCAGCGATTTCAGTGTATATTTTTATTGCACCAGCAAATTCAAGTTTTGGAATACAAGGCTTTCTGTCCTTAATAAACTCTGTATTGGTGAACATGTAATAGGTAAGAACTTGAGTCCACTGACAGGCGTAGTAAGCTTAGTGGAACATCTCATTTTAGCATCACTGCACCTGTACAGTTGTCTTGGGATGTGTGGTAAATATTTAATGATTTTTTTCCTTTGTTTTCTGCAGATAGTGTCTGCAATAGGGCAGAGTATCTCCAAGTAATATTGCAATGTCAGGTCACTCGGCTGCCCAAAATGTGTATGATTTCTGCTTGTCTATAAACTAGTTAAAGTAATGTTAGAGACAATGTGGCACTCTCTTCTTGTGATGCCTTCTTCTTAATTAGATTTTTTTTTTTCTTTTCATTTCTTGGTAAGGCATATAAATAAAAGAAACTATAGATTTTGGTGTTGAAAACATTGTGCAGTCTATAAAGCACAAAAATCTATGCTTTGCCTTTTTTTAATAAAACAGCCTCTTGTTTGCTCATATTGACTTTCATTGTTCTCTGAAATCCATCCATCTTTGAGACTACAAGGATTGCTGATAATTATGCACTAAGGCCATTAATGGCTAGCCTATTTCTTTCTCACTCATCAACAAAAGTGGTAAGTGCTTGGAAATCAAACTGCATTTCACTTCTTCAGTATGCTCTTATTAGCTTCAAATGATGCGCCAAATGGCAGCTGTGAAACCTCATTGCCTCTAACGAGGAGGCAGCACCCAGCTCCCGGAGCCGCGGCTATCCCAGCCTGGTGTGCACAGTGACAGAAAACACGTCTGCCACTGCAGTTGGCCAATGTTATTTTAAAATCAGGGAGTGAATGGGGCTAGGAGACATCAGGAGCCAATTTACCTGGTCAGGTTTGAAGGGATAGCATTTGAGAGCTAGTAAATTCAGCCTCTGTAAGCTGATGAAATGAACTTAAATAAACAGCATTTTTTTTAAGGAAGAAAAAGTTTATTTAACATTTTAACAAATGCATTTGAAACATAGGGGCAGGTCTGCAAAGAAATTCAGGCTGCTAAAGATGGAAGAATTCAGTGAGATTTTGAAAAATGCTGCAGCATCTGCTTGGATGCTTGGGTGCTCACATGCCACCATAAATCAGGCGCTTTGTCCCTTGCTGTAGTCTCTGTCTGGCAAGTGTCAGAAATCCTCCTGAACCGAATTAACACTGCACTTTTCCTGCATGCAGCAAACTTCTGAGTGCTGCACCGTGCCTGCAGCCTCTGGGCTCCCCGAGGTTTGGTGCGGGACCTGCGCGGGCAGAGGAGGACAGGCAGATGGCAGGCTGGGGTGGCCTCTTGGTAAAATGAGTTTGCAATCTGTCATCTCATCTATCTGTTACAGAAATGCTCAGTAGTGGTTTATTTCAGGGAGGTTCGTGTTCTTGCTGTACCTCTAATCCTCCTGGGTTGCTTGAAGGCTTAAGGAAGCGCACGGGGCTGCACAGGTCTGTGTGTGCTCCCATTCATTTCTAAGATGAAGACAACATCTATCCCAAAAGCTCTGACATTTGCATCCTTCTTTTGATTTTAGGCTGGACAACAGCGTTGGTGGGAACAGGAAATTACAGTGAATGGAAATATTCAAAAGGGAGAATTAATTACCTACAACCTAACTGAGCTGATCAAGCCAGAGGCGTATGAAGTCCGTCTAACGCCCATCACCAGATTTGGGGAGGGGGACTCAACTATTCGGGTCATCAAGTATAGTGGTAAGAAGACCTTCGTGTACAAGCAAATGCGTTGCAGTGCATTCTGCACAATTCGGTCTGCTGTACAGGTTTCGGCTGCGCTGGCTTGCACTGTGTAAACTGATTGCCAGTCCTGCAAATAATGCTGCAAGGGATGAGTGTGGGCTTCCAGGAAGGAGGGTTCTGGGTAGAACGGCGTAGAAACGATAGTCTCCACCTCCGGGAAGTTTCACAATTAAAAAAAAAAAAAAAAAAAAAAAAAAAGTCTGAACAGCCAAAATGCAAAATCATATCGAAGTTTCTGTGAAATAAAGGAAAAAAATAGAACCTATTAATGTTAGCCTCATGAAATAGATCATTTCAAAAGTTTGTTCTTACTTAGAGCACTTTGAAGGGCAATGAGTTTTGAAGAAAAATCTACAAAACAAGTAGTATTCTGAAGGTGTCAAATCAGTGTTTTGATATTATCAAAATACTTTTTTTTTCCCCCCAGAATGAGCACTTTTTGAGAAGTTTTTATTTGAATGTGAATGATTTAAAAAAAAAAAAAAAGTGCTGTTTCTAGTCCTAATCAAGTGGAAAAGGGCATTTATACATTTTCCTCTAAAAGGTCATGCTGCAACAAATATTTGTCCACTTTAATCTAACAAGAAAAATACAGTATTCCTACATCCTCCCATTCAGTCTCCCAACATTACCGGGAAGTAATTCCTAGAGCTCTGAAAAAATCCCTCAAAATACCTTTCTTGGGGTATTTATTTAATGAATAACTGAATCACTTTTTGGTTTTTCTTCTGTAAATTTACAATGAATGGGCAAGAGGTACCTCAGAGAGAAGACAGCTCTACTGAAGATATCATTGTGCAGTTTGCAATGGGAACCTGATGTGCTGAGCAGAAAGTTTTTATAATTGAAAAAGAGGAGTGTGTGCCAGGGCGACATATTTGTAACCATGGAATCATGAAAGTATGAGTTTATCATTTGGGGACAGACTTTTTAGCAGGGCCTGTAGCGATAGAGCAAGGGGTAATGGTTTTAAACTAAAGGAGGGGAGATGCAGGCTAGATATAAGGAAGACATTTTTTACAATGAGAGTAGTGAGACACTGGCACAGTTTGCCCAGAGAGGTGGGAGATGCCCCATCCTTGGAAACATTCAAGGCCAGCTTGGACTGGGTTCTGAGTAACCTGATCCAGTTGAAGATGTCCCTGCTCACTGCAGGGAGGTTGGACTAGAAGACCTTTAAAAGTCCCTTCCAACCCAAACCAGTCAATGATTCTGTTATTCTATCATGAGGAACCTTGCTAACCCACAGGACAAAAGCCAGGTGACACACGGGTCAAGTCACAGCTAGCCACGTAGGTCCAATTGCTCCAGGAGCTGGATCCAATAGTAATTAGTGCCTTACAGAGCCCAAAGCAGGAAATCACATGCAGCGGAAGGTCCAAAAGCAACCTACAGATCAAGAATTACTTTCAAAAATCATTATCAAATAATTTAAAATAGTGAACAAATCTGAAAAAAATTAAATG
Source organism: Nipponia nippon (assembly GCF_047370975.1). Taxonomy (NCBI): domain Eukaryota; kingdom Metazoa; phylum Chordata; class Aves; order Pelecaniformes; family Threskiornithidae; genus Nipponia; species Nipponia nippon. The sequence continues at coordinate 30,448,431 of NW_028262302.1, forward strand.
TCTGGTGCATTGTGTGTGCAATTCTTCATGATCAATGATTAGCTCAGCCCTACTCAATCTCATAATAAATTATTTTTATCACTGTATTAATATCAAGGAAAAAAATTACATTAACCAATCTTAAACATCAATTCTAAAGAATGTAGTTGCATATTTCACTGAATGCCAGATCTGCTAATGATGGTGATGGATGAATCTTAGGTTTTGCCTGTTACAGGAAAGTGTTTGCAAAGCCTACTTTTCCCAAAGCTCATGGGAACAAAATCTCAATTAAAAGAAAGACTTGTTTACTAAGTCTAGAACATACAAATGAGGAGAAGGTGGTCATTCTGCTGCAATTCCTCTTAGACTTTGGCTCCTCATTGGGTCTCTTTACCCTAATAAGTGCCTGTTTTCTGACAGTAGCGGTAGGAGTCCAGTCTCTTTGGGGCTCCCCGCATGCGCAAGGGAAAGACCCAGGGTCTTCCCAGGGATGATCAGGAACAGAAGCTTCATTCAGACATTTGGGATTTCTCTGCAGCAATCCGAATCACTCCGTGCTGGCCATGATAGGGAGACTTGTGTGCTCACAGCCAGCTCGTGCCAGGCAGCCGCTGCCTGCTTCCATGAACCTCAACATTTGTTCAGTGACTTAAATACCGACCAGTGCTCCTATAAGGAGAAAAAAACACCATTTAGGTCATTCAGTCACTACTGCTCTTTTTTGGTGGTGGTTGTACCCTGGCAAGTCTCAGGAGGTTGATTGAGGTCTCGGCTGTGGCTCACAACCGTGCTGAGTTTGAGGTTTTAATGAAACATTATGTGATTTACATTTCTAGCCGCTGGCTGGCAGGAAGAACATTCCCATGCAGCATAAAAGGCGTATTTTGTCTACTGCAAATTTTTCTGCTAGAATCTGCCATTAGCGCAGATGTGAGTAACATCCCATTTCAAACGTGCTGATGAGGTGCCAATGCAAAATGCAGCCGCCCAGGAGAGAGGCAGCCGTTGCCTTGTGCCCCAGATGGAGGGATGCTTTTGGAGCAATACTCAGTGCTATTACTCTGGTGCTGACAAATTCGCAGCTTCAGAAATCATGAGCCAGATGCTAATCAATAAGATAAACCTAAAGTGACTTCCCTTTGAAGAGGTATCGCAGAACCACTGAGGCTTTATCTGCTTAAAATACGTATTTTATCTTAGCACTTGTCCAACGACTATAGTTACCAGGCTAATTTTAAGGATGGTATAGCTTCAGCTGTAAAATAATGATATCGCATACATTATTATAGTGCAGATCCGATACTTATAATCTGAAATGCTGGAGTCTTAGAAAAGCAGTTAATGGGCTAGCGGGATGCACAGCAGCAGGCCTGCATCAATGTAAGAAATAATTATAAACATTACCCAGAAAATAAGACATCATGTGAATGTTTCTTAAAAGGAGAACTAAGATAATTTTTTACATTTTTCTCCCATTACATTTTTTTAAATTGTGAGACCTCAGGGAAGGAGGGAAACATTTGAATTTTCATAGTTTCAGCGGGATGGGGGGTTTGTGTGTGTGTGCGCGCGCCTCTGTATGTTCAGTTGTGATCAGTACCCCAGAAGCACGCACGCCTCTGGCAGTGTCAGCCCTTCTTTCTCATCCCACCACTTTAGGAATACTCTTTTTGGAGGACCGGGACCCAGGACCATGTCCATTCAGGTCTTGAATATCTCCGAGGATGGAGACTTCGCAGGCTCTCTGAGCAACCTATTTGGTGCTCAATCACCTTAGAGTAAAAAAGCTTTTTTTCTTAGGTTTAAAATGCACCAATGTATTTGTATTGCTAGTGAGGATTCCCATTGCAAACATTTTTCCCCTTACTTTTTTAAACTTTAAGCAGGCTAATAGGATTTCACCCCATTTTCAAGACATGCAGTGTGAAAAGCAGATCAGACACATTGTAGTTAGAGTTGCTAAAAATGGTAGCAGTGTCTTTTGCTTTTAAGAAATGCATTAACTTTTACAGTTGAGTTTCATTTTTGTGCAAATAGAGGATAGATAGGCCATGCACTACCTAGATTTTACTCTGACAGCTTAAGCTTGTTTTCTGTAGTAGGACGAGCTTCAGTATGTACCGCACAGAAATGATTTCTCAGAATAGCTGTAAAGTGTGTAAGCATCAACATGACATTTCTAGAGTATTGGTTGCATTTGCTGCCTTACTAGAGTGGAGATGGTTTCTCCAGATTTCTTCCAGGGGATGAATCACCCTCTGGACATGCCCATATCTCTCCAGTGACTTTAGAGACACTCCAATGACACTCTTAGATGAGGTGTCTAACTTTTAGATTGCTAAAGTTAAGCCACATTAATCCTACCTGTGAAGTCATTTTTATCGGGTTACACTCCTTTGTACATGACGCAGAGCACATCACCTTTTAAATTAAAACTCACAACTGGAGATTAACGTGGAAATTGCTAATATATAAAAATAACAGCTTCCAATGTGCTAACCTGCTGGTAGCCATCTGAATGTCCAAAATAAAGAGACTATTAATGCAGGAAAACCTCAGTAATGAGCTCTTTACAGTATATCCTGCCATCCCAAGTGGGAGCAGTAAATACAAAATAAAAACTCCACAGTATCCAATCCCATGAATCAAAAACTTACCCATGGTGCAAGCATTTCATAGGGAAATCCCTCACCTGCCATGAATTATTTTCTCCTCTGCACACCGAAAGGACAGGAGAAAAGAGCAATCATCACGGTAGGAGCGACATTGATAATTACAGCCAAACATCACTTGACAAATTCTTTGGTGGATACAGATGTTACTCTGCTAGTGAACACAGTCTACCGAGTAAATACAAACAGAGCAGTTTAAGTAGCACTGATGAATGTTTTGTAGGCTAATACATAACAGATATGTCTTGTAGTAACAGTTCAAATATTATCTCCATCACTTTACATAAATCTATGTCAGCCTATTTGATACGAACTGGCTGTAAAATACTCCAACTACTCCAATTAAAACTTCAGTACTTGCCATTTTACATATGCACTTATGTTTAAATATTTTTGAAGTTAACCAGGGATTAAAGAAGCAAGTTTAGCTCCCTTCTATGGAAGAAGCCAACAACCTGTTACTGCCAAGTAACAAGCAATAGGACAAGAGGAAACGTCCTCAAGCTGCGCCAGGGCAGGTTTAGGTTGGATATTAGGAAAAATTTCTTCACTGGAGGGGTTGTCAGGCCCTGGCCCAGGCTGCCCAGGGCAGGGGTTGAGTCCCCATCCCTGGGGGTATTTAAAAGATGGGTAGATGTGGTGCTTAGGGACATGGTTTAGTGGTGGGCTTGGCAGTGCTGGGTTAACAGTTGGACTTGATCTTAAAGGTCTTTTCCAACCTAAATGATTCTATGATTCTATGATTCTACTGTTGGTATGTCGAGTCAGCCCCTTGTGACAGCAGTAGGTAGATGATGGTGGCCAGTCGCTTTGTAGTCTAGCTTGCTTATTTTCATATGAGGTTTAGACACTCCCCAGATTCTGTATGGAAGAAGAGTATATAATTGTGGTTATTATTTATTACTATTATTCTTGTTATTATTATATTTCTAGCCCCAGAAAAATAAAATTGGTACCAAATACGGCATAAATGATAGGATTTATAAGTTTGCACCAGCATGTTTCCGGTATTATCCAGTGTTATAAATAGTAAGTTAGGATAATTGCTATTATGGGAGGAAGAAAGCCTTGTCCTTGTAGAGCACCAATATTTACAGTGAAGATTGCTTTTCCTGTGCAAACCAAGTGCTTAGAGGTATGGACTCTTGATCTTGATTAAAGCTTTCAGGTGCTGGTTGTAATTACCACAAGTAACCAGTTTCCAGTGGTAAAAAACATAGCAGCTGAACATCTAGCATGCTTCTCCTTACCTCTGGCATTATGTTCTTCATAGCTAGGAAAGCTTGGTTTCAGCTATTTTTTTTAAAGGAGAGACATAATGTTGCAGTCTCTGAAGGCCGCCTCACTTGTAAGCTGAGCAAGTGTTTGTGTTGGGAAGGATCTGTGGGAAATGTGTCTTTGCATATATGCAATTTCACCTAATAGGAGGGCAAGCATTAAGAAAAACCATTCAGCCCGCACTTTTCTGCTGTGACCTGCACAAATACATATCACTGAAAAGTAAAATCATCCAACAAACTGAAATTCCAGCAGGTTTTATTCTCTGCTTGTTGGAAGAAAGGCAGGAAGATTAAGGGATCATCCGTCTTGGCTTTAACCAAGCTCAAACATTTCACGACACTTTGTTCTCCTCCCGAGATTCTCCGCCAGCAAAACCTTTCTCCCAGCACGAGCCAGGGTCAGCTGAGCAGAGCAGCGATAACCCTCTGAGGTGCACAGATTTTCCAGACATTTCAAAGTCAGCCTTGGAATTTAATCCCTCAGTCATCCATTAATTTCCCTTTATGGCTAATTTAACTTGCTACCTGTGTGTCGTGCACGCAGCAACCTTCCCTTTCCACAGTGAGAGCTAGAGCCATTACGCGTTGTCTTATAGCAGAGTGCTGTATTGTTTAGAAGAGTGAGGTTTCTGGTTTTTTGTTTGGTTGTGGAGGGTTTTTTTCCTAGTTTATGACGTTAGATAAGTTCAGCCTAACTCCTTTAATTTGTTTTTCTGCTTTTGTCAATCAGTGTGAACTGAAGCTAGCTTGGCAAGAAGCCTTTTTTGCTCTGCTGTGAACAATCTGAATGGCATGACTCAAGGTTACACGCTGATGATAGTTTCCATAAAAACCCGTATGTTTAGTTACAAATCAAGCATCAGTAAATGTAGTTCCCAGCAATTGCAGCTAATTCCAAGTTCAGTCACTCAAGGATCTCACAAAATGAATGTTTCTTGGAGAATGAAAGGTAATTTGTTGGTAAAAGCTATGAGATTATCTAATATAATGTAATGACTAAGTTTCTTAAGAAGATTGCACCGGGGCAAATCACTGTTCATTTGTTTCAGAAAAGGCAAGATAAAATGGCAGAGTTGCTAGTTTAGAGCTGTTTTGAAAACTTCAGATTGAATCTAGAGCTCCGCAGTATCCATGGCTGCAGTCACAAACCAAGAGTTCATGTCTGTAAACACGGCATGGGAAGGGCAGCAAGAAAACATGCAGCAACACTCGTACTGAAGTCTGGCATTACCAGATGCACCCGCTATTTGGAGACAAAATTTTATTTCAAATTTTCTGTTAATAACATGCAATTCCAACTGTGAGCTTAGCATCCTTCTGTTTCTCACATCCGTAAGGGCTTATAGCAGAAGGGCCCTGTTTCCTAAGTCATCCATCCTCAAATGTACGCTTCTGCAAACAGGTAGCACAGAACTGCAGACTAATTTCTCATTCAAACCCCATTTCCCATGTTTAGCATTGTACAGATTACTCTGGACCTAACCTGGGTAGCCATTCCCATGGTTAAGGTATCTCTAGGCACTGTTGACGTTTGACTTTCATTCTGTTTCAGCCTATTGAGGTATTAAGTAGATTAACTTCAATATTAAAGAATTATGCATGTAGAGGTTTTTGTAATTTTGCCAAGGGTCTGTGAAATAAGAGTGCCAGTTTTATCAGCTTCCCCAAAGATTCCCAGTACCAATAGTCCTGCTGTGTCATGTGGGGCATTGCACAGACCCATAAAACAGACAGAAATAATATTTTTCAGCAAAGTTATCTCACGGCTTCTCTGCAATGGTGGCAAAATTATTTTCGATGCCTCCCAAGGTGATGGGTCAGCATGGGCTGCTCCTGCCATGGGATGGGCAGTGGGCAGAGGTGGGATGCAGAGAGGTGGGATGCTGCGCTGATGCTCCTCTGTCTCTGAGAGCACAGCCCCAGGAGAGCAGCATCGAGGGCCAGCCATGCTGGTGGGTCCCTGTCCTGCTCACGGAATGTGGCTCCTCCAGCAGGCGCGGGTGTGCTGGCACTGCTGGCAGCTTCTTAGGACAGCACACTTCACCTTCCTGTGTTGTCTTCTTAAATTTCTTTAAAGTATATCCTCCCTAGAAGAGGGTTTATATGCCAGAAGACTCTCATGGTTTTTTCTTGGTTGTGTCTCTTGGTCTAAACCTCTTCTCACAAACTTGCTGTGCTTATGTTTTCTGATATTTAAAAGGAAAGTTGAAATTTCTAACAAGAATGCAAGTGTTGTCTGTTTCTTAAGACTCATATGTACACAGACATCTTAGACCAAAGAATAGTATTATTCATTGAGTAGAAGGGTAATTCTGTTAAGTATTAAGTATTCTGTTAAATGTTAAGTATTCTTACTTAATGCTAAATCTTAAGTGATAAGCAAGGTCCAGTGCAGAACCTCTGCTTTTGATGAATTCATCCTTTCTGTAGTTTTTGTAGATTCCTGTACAAAGCCATCACCCTGGCGTTTTGCTGTGCAGCTGTCCCCATCCTTACAACATCTGCGCCAATAATCTGGGTTTGATGCTTTGTTACAGCATCTTGTTCCCCAAGCTGCAGGTCCTAGTGATGCACATCATGGATGGGAGAGGCTATCGTTTCTCACTGCAATCGTTGCCTTTGGATTGCCGGGGAGCCACAAAATTTGCTCAAAAAGGAAGTTAGCAGTTTTGCTGGCTGTCTTGCTGTAGGAGCCATGGTCAAGGTCTGAGGGGGAGGGAACAACGGGAAATTTAGGATAATCTGAATATTGATGAATTAGAATTTCTGCTTTGTGCTAATTTTATTTTTGCTCTGTCTTCCAGCTCCAGTAAATCCACATCTACGTAAGTATTTCTTTAACTTTTTAGCTTTTATGTGTATGAAGAACTGTCCTTGCATCTGTTGCCCCTTACAGTTAAAAAGTAAACGATAAGTATTTCACTTTCAGTTGCAGCCCGTGGACTGCAGGGACCACCTTAGTTTTGTGTGCAAGCTGGGCTGGCGGCTGAAGGTGTCATTCCTCTTGTTCTGCCAAGGCGCTAAGGCAAGAGTAGATGGAGAAAGGAAAAATTACAGCTCCAGCTCATCTTTCTTTCCAACTGTCCAAACAGTTCATCTAAAGGAAAATACTAATGTTCTGGAATAACATCCATTTGTGGGCGTTGCAGCTCGGTGTGTATGGGTGATGCTGTGGTTTAGCCATGGGAGTAGCTAAATACCGATAAACTAAATAGCTGAAAGTTCAAGTACTGTGTAAGAACTGTGCGTCTCAACAGGCACGGTAAAAATCTTGAAGGAAAAGTCAGTTTATGAAATTTTCTGAATTAATTTATCCTTGCATAAGAACTACCTTTGCAGTTCCTGAGTTATTTTGATACTCCCAAGGGTAGTCAGAAGCTCATCTGCAGCTTTAAAACCAAAACAAGAATGTTTTTTCATGCAGTGCATACAGGAATCATGGACCTCATTTGCACAGAGAAATGTGGGGACCGAAAGTGTAACTAGGGTGTGAAAGTGTTTAGACAAATTCACAGGAGACAGCTCCACAGCCATGATTTAAAATGCAAGCTCTGACTATGTATTTGCTAATGTGCTGGTGCTTGGGCACGGGGATGTTGCAGGGGAGAAAGGACTTCTCTTATGGCTTGTTCTTACACTTTTCCATGGGAACCAAATCCCTACAAATCTCGCAGACAAGAGACTGGGCTGGAGCTTTAGTATGTCCCAGTAAAACCACGCTATTCCTGACAGTCTCCACATCTATCTACTTCATGATTTTCTTCCACACCACAGTGAATGAATGTTTTACTGTGGGAACATATTCTGCCATTACTCTTGTTTTTCATAACATATGCAAAAAATAAAGGGAATGGGATTCTGTCTGCTGTTATTACTGCTGTAGTGTGGCCATAATCAGGCAGAGAAGCAGCACCGGGCTGTGCGAGCAGCCTCTCTCTCACACACATGACTGCTAAGCCTTTCTGTAAATTTTAAACTTATTTGTGGAAGATCCTGTGCAATGCATTAATAATTAATCAGGGCTTAGTTCAAAGCTCACGGGAGCTGAAGGAACCACTCCCATTGACTTAAATGAGCAGTAGAAGAGACCCTTGCTAATTAATATATTAAATATATACTCTGTGATGTTAAGGAAAAAATGCATTGCAATCCCAAGTGCTTCACACTGTAGTCTTCTATGATTTTAAGATCTGCAACTGTCTAATTTTCAAAATATCTCTCTATAGCTCAGTTAAAAGCAATGGCTCTAGTAGACGCATGGTACAGTGCAGGTGGCATCCAAATTGCTCGTGCGATAGGGAGTGTGTTAGCTCGAGGGAAGGAGGGCATCTCTGGCAACCCGTCCACCCTTTCCTTCATCTGCGTTCTAGGTCTGCCTGTCTCTGCAGTGGTGGCAATGGGAAAGTTTGCCTACCAGAACTGTAGGGTACCCAGTGTATTTTCTTTCAGATGGGCAAAGAGATGGTAAAATTTTGGTTTGCTTTTTTCCCCAAAGACTTTTTCAGTGAAATCCTTTGACAGGGAAGAAATCTTGGTCTGCAAATGAGTTCAAACCAGTAAGCTGGAAAAGAGAGATTCTGTCTTCCCTAACAAACTCAATCTCATCATTATCCATTCTTTCTACAATCTCATTTTATTTCACTGAAAATACAGAATGGATGATGATGTATATGATATAACATCAACGGAGTTCTGTTTTTTTTCTAAACCTGTGGGGCTGAATTCTGATTTAATTTACACCATTGCGAATGAAGAGTAAGAGCTGTGTTCAAGTGGGACAAGACACCTCTATTGGAAACTGAAGTCACATTCTTCCTGCTTCAATTCTGGAATAATCACATTGCATAGGTCCTTCTTTTTTATAAGATGTCTGCAATATATAAGCAAGTAGCATTGGATGACTTAAACACTGAGATGTAGCCTCAGATCTACATTTTATTTTGTAAAGTATAATATAAACAATTTAATGTAAACCATAAGGATTTCATATCAGTTAGTGCAACTAGATGTTACACCTGAATAATGGAAGAGATTAGATGGTAGAGAGTCATATTCAACTTGAATTTTATGGAAATAGATGACAAAAATTCATACTACAATGAAGAGTGTTTCACCTTGAGAACAGTTTCAGATTTTGCCCTAATTGGCAATGAAATTATTAATAACCTGAATCCACTTCCAGAGCTGGCATGTGCTTTGACAAAAATTGACCACTATCTTTAATAGAAATTGGCACCATTGTTAGTGCTTTCAGCAAACCGTAGTGGTCTGAGTGGTGTCATGAGCTGGAGCACCCATGGGTGCTTGGGGAAGAGGCGGCTGTTCCTCCTGCACTCGATGTGCCCCATTAATGAACAGGTCAGGACCATCCAGGTCTATTTAAATGCTTCTGCTTCTTGAATAAGAAAAGTACTAAGCTAATCCTGGGGAACTATTTCCCATTTTTATTCTTCTGTCATTTTTTAAGCAGTGTTTGGTGCCAAGAATATTTAGCACTAACCTTTTCCGATGTATTGCAAATGGCAGAGTCCCACATGAAACCAGTGTTTTCCTGTTAAATAAATGGCAAACTTTTACTTAACCTTTTTTCATGTGGCCTGAATTCTTTTATTTTAACTTGAAGAAAAATCTTCTGTTCTGCTGATGTGGAATTTCTTAATGAAGCTCTGAGGGCATGGTGCGACATGCAAATGCAGCTCTTAAGGTACTGGAGGGGCAGTGTTAGAAACTGCTGAATGGCTGAAAATGCTTTGTGTTAGTTCACTTTGCTGCAGGACTGGATCTGGTACTCAGAACTTTTCTCCTTTAGTTACTGTTTTGCCCTTTAATTTTGTCACACTGTGTAGAAGCAGTGCCATTTTTGTTATAGGAAGGGCTTGCATAAGTGGAGGTGGAAGTCAAATGCACAGAATATAGTGTAAACCAAGCAAATTTAGAGCTCAAGTCATGTAAAAGGTATTCTTGGAGATGAGAGGCACAGCTGGCATTTTGTTCAGAGTGCTTCATTCGAGTCCTTGTGTCTTTCAAGAGCTTTGTCAGGGTCTTTGCATTATCTTCCTGATCTTTGGGATAAGGATGGAGGTGTCTGTCTGCATCCATTCACATGCTTCTCTATCAAAGGATTTTGGATGTACTCCATGCATGTGTATTCCTTGTGGCCTCATTCTTTGATTTGCTTGTCTCTCAGAAAGAACCACAATCAGGCCTCTGCTTGTATTCCTTCTCTGCAATGCTCATGATGGTAGTCCTCCATTGAGTCATTTTCTATATTGCCACTTCTTCAACATTCAAAATTCAGGATTCAGAAAGACCTTGCTTCCAGAACCAAACCGAGGTGCAAGGTCCTGAAATTGGCTCCCCATCATGCCAATGCTTATCCGTCATGTTTGCCAGTTAAGGAACTGTGATTTAGGAAATCAATTCTCTTGGAGGAGCTAATAAAGTTGATGGATTTATTGAGAAATCAAGCCAATCTGCTTGAAGTAGTAATAGCCAAGAAAGTTTCTGTGGACTGCATTTTTGTGATAACCTGGTTTTATAGAGTGGTGTTTTATGCTGACTGTTGTGGAAGGGGTAGAGTTTGTGTTGCTCTTTGGACAGGCAAAACAGAATGAGGAAGACTTGGAAAGCGCTCCTAATGCACCTTGTGGTTTGGAATGAATTTTTCAAGCCTGCTTGTTCAGTCTGCAGTATTATCTGATTTTAAATAAGTTTCAGACCAGCATCCTTGCTTAGCAGTACATATCCAAGCTAAGCTCCAGGTCCCTCTGTCTTCACTGATTTACAGTGAAGCTCCAGTGGCTTAAGTGAATTTATAGTTCACCAAAACCCCGAACCTGCAAACATTTATATACCTTCTCAATTTAACACAGAGTAATAATCCCATGATGCCTGGTGTTAGAGTTCCTCATAACAATGAATATAAATTGCACCCCTATAAAGAAGGCCGTAGCTGACACAGTATGCAGACAGCTGCATTCTCCCTAGAGAAGAGAGATTTGCTTGTTTTCTCAGATAAATCAATTGACTTTGCTGGAAGAGTAAACTCAGTGGGAACAGTTCATGTGCATAAAATTAAGCTTTTGCACATTTTAATACATGGGGCCTTATTCTGTTCTGAGATAAAAACTAAACCTTGAAGTTTTGATTTGTTTTGGTTCCTAAATGTCTGACAGTAGGACTTCCTCATCCCATCGTAACCCAGCAGGTAGGATCACTGGACTGGTGTGTCTCGCAGACCTCTGTTTCGCAAAGGAGAGGATCCCAGTAATCCTGTCTGGGGTTCTTTAGACCTAAGCTTTTGCCACTTGACCTCAAGTACATTACAGAAGTCTTAGTGAAAGTCTAGGAGATGTCTTCAGGACGTGATACAGTCACCTGTCCTGCCCATATAGGTTGAGGTAGACCTAAACCTTCCTCCCAGGTATTTGTCTAATTGGTTATTACAGTCCACTGATGGGGACTCAATGCTCTTTCTAAGCAGTCCATTCGTGTGCTTCGCTGTCCTGATTTTTAGAGATTTTTATAATGTCTACTCTAAAGTGCCTTTGCTCTCATTTTAGCCATTACTTGCTTTCCCATCCCTATGGAAAACCAAGAATAGTTTAGAAGATGGCACTTGGAGACAATGTTTTCATTTTGAAAAGTTGCTGTCCTCTTTTCACTAATGTCCTTATCCCTAAACCAAAATAACGCATTTCTCACTTCTTTTTCCCGTAGTCCATGTTTTATGCACATGCTGCCTGTTCTTCTCAGCTTCTTAGAAATGCTAGCTGGGTAAGAAGAGACAATGTTTCTAAGGGCAATTGTATACATGTGAATATGTGAGGAGGAGCTGTACAATAAGATTTGAATATAGTTTCAAGTAACACCAACACAGAGTGATGACCGTGATTTTTTTTCATTGAGGTTACTGCAAAAGAAAATGTACACTAAACACTAGAAACTGATGTAACAAAAACGTATATCTATTTTCCAGTGCTGTTAATAAGCATCATCCCACAATGTGTTTGTTATAATTGGCAGGTACTTTGACAAACAAGCATAGGATGAATAGTTTTCAGCCACTAAATTTCTGCTCATTTGCTGCATTGGCAGGAGAGTTCCACTGTGGGTTTGAGGATGGTAACATTTGCCTTTTCACTCAAGATGACACAGACAATTTCGACTGGACAAAACAAAGCACTGCCACTAGAGACACAAAATATACCCCGAACACGGGGCCAAACGCAGATCGGACTGGCTCCAAGGAAGGTAAGCTCCAGCGGCGTGCCTGGTCCCCCGGCACTGGGAGCTCTGCTGCTCCACTGTGGTGAGGGACCTGTCCAGGACAGTCAATTCAGCCAGATATGTCATTTTTCCTAGTCATACCAAGAATAAGCATACTTCAAGGACTTCTAAAAGAAATTGCCAGTGCTGAGGCATGCGGCTGGTCCCAAAGCACAACCCACTAACAGTGCCATTAACCATCTTGTATTGTTTCTGTTGTGCCATTTTCAAAGTGATTGCTTTCACGTTACAGTCTAGTGGGGAAATATTCTGGCACATCTTGAAATATTCTTCTGTTTTATGTCATTTAAATTCTAACTTGGACTCTCTCAGACTGTCACGATGAGATTTTTTTTTGCCCCATTTTTACTTTGGGTGTTGCTAAAATGTGTAATTTTCAATCTGCTGCCCTGCTTAACAGAAGCGTGCCATCTTGACTGCAGTGTATATTTGCATTTGAAAAGTCAGACATATTGTGCTGAATTTATCAAGTACTGCAGTAACTCATGCTATTTTATTGTGTGCCCCCTGCTTGCGCTACCAAAGGGGAAAAAAGTCATACTGCATTGTATTTGCTTGATTGGGTTAAATAAATACTATCTCTGCTGTTGCACAGTCCAGGATCAGAATAAATTAATATTGTCTTCTTTCATGAAAGTGAGCTTTTAAACATGTGATTGACATGGCCAGTTGAAAATGTTCCTTGAAAGGTTTCCATCAAGATATTTTCCCTTTATTTTAAAAGTCCTCCCCGTTCACTGCTTATAGGAACAAATTGCAGCCTTGAGACTGAAGTCTGAACCTCATCCTAAACATTTTTTTCTTTTCTTGTGAATATACAATGTTACATCGATTTGAAGTTGGTTACAAGTACTGACCTGCTAGCCCTGATTTTACTCTTAGTAGAAAACATGCTTTTGAAGCAATTGTGGAAAACACTTGGGCTTAATGCAGAAGAAATATGTCCCAGAAACCATGGTGATGTCAGATGAATGTGAAAAATGAATCGAGACGCTTGATAGCCCTGGTGTCTTCCTGTACGTATAAGTGTTGGATTTTGAAGGCCGCAACCTCACAATTTCCATTTGGACTTTCCCTAGGTTTCTACATGTACATTGAGACGTCGCGCCCCAGGCTGGAAGGAGAAAAGGCCAGACTCGTTAGTCCTGTCTTCAGTGTCGCTCCAAAAAATCCTTACGGAGCTACGAACACGGCCTATTGTTTTAGCTTCTACTATCACATGTATGGACAGCACATAGGTGAGAGAAAGCCAATGACCTTGTCTTTTCACTTTGGGAAAAATAGCAAGAGAAATGTCCGCTTGCATGAAACAAAAGCACGGGAGGACTGCCAACACCTGCAAGGGCCAGTCGCAACCACAGCTGGCAAGAGAGGTGCCTGATAGTGTCCTAATTGCTGTAAAATTGTGTTTTCCACTAATCAGGACACTAGCAGGAGCCCCTCACAGCTGGGAAGCGTTTTGTGCATGTGTGAGGTTTTCAGCAGGGAAGTTTAGAGAGTGAAAACAGAAAAAGTGGTATTTGCAAGGACTTTGCCTGATGCTAACGCGGTGTTTTGAGTCACTCCTCGCTAGATTCAGGATCAAGCAACCAGTGGCAGCACTCCTCATGTGCTTAGTTTTTGGCAGCTGGAGCAGCACAGCCTGTGTGCGATGCAGCAGCACACGGTTCCTTTGTAAAAGTCATGAACAATTCACTCACAAGTGGCAGTGTATATTTTCAAGGTGTATCTGTAAGTCTATTTTTAGTCATAGGTCTTTCAACACACGTTTAATTTCTTTGCGTAGTATAAAAAAAAAAGTGCAAGAAAATATAAAAGTATAAATAATAGACAGCCAATTTTTATAAATCCTGTAAATCCCTGTGGGGTGCTCAGTGCTTACCAGTGTGTCAAGAGGCTTTCCAGTACCAAGCTGACCTGACTTGATGTATTTTTATATGTATTTCAAGGGCAAGCACATCCTCACAGTGCGTTCTGGTGGCTGCTTTGGGAAACCTTCGCCTGCCCCCAGGCAGAGTTCAGGTTTTAAACAGAGCAGACAAGTTCACTTAGTTTTTGGTTAGCTGTCTCTGCACTGCTGAGCACGTGAATGCAGCCCCAGATCTAAATTCTCCTGGATCTACGTTGCAGCAGGAGCTTGGCTGTTTATTGGAAGGAAGCGATTGAGCCATGCCATGTTTAGTGAAAAAAATATAAACTGCCCTATACAGTCATATACCAGACTATTTGTGGTATATGACAGCGAAGAAAAAAGTTACAAACATAAAGGGTCAAAGAGTTTTTCTGGAATACCTTAGGGTTGGGATAAAGTATAAGAAAAACAGCCATGGAGGCTGACATCTGTCCACAAAACAGTGACCTCTCATTGGTGCAACTTTGGTTCTTTTCCGAGGCTACCTTTTCAGCAAGTCTGCGTCCTTAGCTTTTTTGCTGAGATTACCCTTCCTTGTTTATGTGTAATTTCTTGAATCAACACATATAGTTCTGGCTGATGAAGGAGCTGACCCACAGGTGAAGATGGTGACAATGATGTTTAGTGATCATCGTTACATAGGATTTGTTCATGGCAATGTGGACACCTAGTTGTCGAAAACCAAAATTGCTCGATATCACTTTTGTTCCTCAATGTTAAAAAATATAGTTACCATCATTTTAGTCAATGTTCCAAATTATCTACTTTTGAATGGCTTTGTACAAAATTACTTATTATTCTGTCTTTAAAGAGCAGACTGACAATAAATTAATAACATCAGCCATGTGTTTGAATGCACACTCATACAGGTCGACTAAATTCAATATTTTAATTCCTTATAATGACAAAATGTTATGAAACACATGAGAATGCAACATGCATACAAGAAATAAATTATGAAATCAACAAATATTTAGTATTTGATTCCCCAGATGTGAACTCTATCACTGAAATTGTTCACATGAGGATATTGAAAAGAAAAACCTAATGAGTAATATTTTAAGATGGCAATGATTTAAGCACATGATTACTGTATGAATAGTCCTATTGATGAGCTAACTACTTGAATGAGTTTTTAAAGGTTTGTGGTCTTGGAAATTAATTTGGATTACGAAAGGGGTTATTATAACACGATGATTTGCCCAGACAAATCGAACCTAATTGTGACACAGTGTTTCAGAGGATGCACCCTTGTGGTAAGGATGACCACCGGCCTCCTGGGCTGCATCAGACAGAACGTGGCCAGCAGGCTGAGGGAGGGGTCCTACCCCTCTGCTCAGCACTGGTGAGACACAGCTGAGGTGCCAGATCCAGTGCTGGGTTCCCCAGGACAAGAGAGACATGGGCTTACTGGAGAGAGTCCAGCTCAGGGCCACAAAGATGCTGAAGGGACTGTAGCACCTCTCATATGCGGAGAGGCTGAGAGAGCTGGGACTGCTCAGCCTGGAGAAGAGAAGGCTCAGGGGGATTTCATAGAATCACAGAGCTGTTTAGGTTGGAAAAGACCTTTAAGATCATCAAGTCCAACCGTTAACCTAACACTGCCAAGACCACCACTAAACTATGCCCGTAAGTGCCACATCTACCCATGTTTTAAATCCCCCCAGGGATGGAGACTCAACCACTGCCCCGGGCAGCCTGTGGCAGTGCCTGACAGCCCTTTCGGTGAAGAAGTTTTTCCTAATACCCAACCCAAACCTGCCCTGGCGCAGCTTGAGGCCGTTCCCTCTCGTCCCATCGCTTGTTCCTGGGGAGAAGAGACCGACCCCCCCCGGCTCCAGCCTCCTTTCAGGCAGTTGCAGAGAGCGATGAGGGCTCCCCTCAGCCTCCTCTTCTCCAGGCTGAGCCCCCCCAGCTCCCCCAGCCGCTCCTCCCCAGCCTTGGGCTCCAGCCCCTGCCCCAGCCTCGCTGCCCTGCTCTGGCCACGCTCCAGCCCCTCCATGGCCGCCTTGGGGTGAGGGGCCCAGTGCTGAGCACAGCATTCGAGGGGCGGCCTCACCAGTGTATATAAATACCTAAAGGGAGGGTGTAAAGAAGATGGAGCTCTGAGATGCTCAGGGACAGGGCAAGAGGCAATGGGCACAAATTGAAATGGAGGCAATTCTATTTAATCATAAGAAAAAGAATTCTTTTTTTTACTATGAAGGTGATCAAACAGCTTGCCCAGGGAGGTTGTGGAGTCTCTGTCCTTGGAGATATCCAAAATCTGATTGCACATGGTCCTGGGCAACCTGCTCTAATCTACCATGCTTTGAGCAGGGGTTTGGGCAGTACAATCTCCAGAGGTGCCTCCAACCTCAATGATTCTGTGATTGTGTATGAAATATTTAATTGGTAATATTTTTTTCAGAAGAGTTCCATTTTGTTAAGGATTAATCCCCTGTGGATAATGATAAATCTTATTGTTAAAACAGATTGACTGTTTTATGACAAGCTGTTAGAAACCTTGACCCTTCACCGCCGTAGAGGGTGCTTCTTATCCCCATTTGGGAATGAGTGCTGCCAGTTGGAGCAGCTCTCGGCTGTAATATGCACTGCCTGCTCATTGATTTCTTCACAAGAGCAGGATAGGAGCTGCTAACTGAGACCTCAATATGATCTCTGTGCTGAAGGCTCTCTCTTTTGAATAACCTTGAGCTGCTGATTCTTGACCTGACTTCGCTGAAAATTTCAAGTGTCTTGCAGGGGAATTTGGCTTAAATAAATTCCAGCCCGTTCCTTCCTTGGGCCTGCGGACAATGTGTTCAGGGAAGATACATGGCCATTAAACTTTGATTTTTCATCCAAAGTGCTGTAGCATTGTTCAGCAGACATTGGTGCTGCAAGTCAGCATTTCCACTGGGTTGCTTTATTCTCCCTAGTTATCAGTACCCATGAGATTTCCAGGCAGTATTCAGGTTATTATTCCCATGTCTCAGGGGCAAAGTACTTTGTTTCTGAAACAGTTTCAGTGCTCATCAAAATGTTTCTGCATTTCCGATAAGGTTTTGAAGGATCCCTAATAAAATGGAAAATCATCCTGGAATGATGCTCTGTTGCTGGTGTGGGCTGGTCTTGGAGGCTTAGGGGAAATGATGCTTCCTCCTCCATTCTTAAAAATGAGTGACCCCAGTGACATCAATTTGAGAATATGGCTGCTGCACTACGTTGAAAACAAAGTCTACCAGTTTGTGCAGCTCAGCTTCCGTGCCTGCTGTTCAGGTCTTTGGTGTCTCTGGAGAAGAGGCTGAAAATTTCGGTAGCGATAAGGAGAGGTACTTGGGAGTCTTCGCAGAGAGCAGAGCACAGATCTGAGATTAGCACTTACACTACAACACAGCTCTGATGAGATAAACAGGGACCTACATCCCATGCCGTGGCAGTTAGATTCAGAAAGATAAAGTGTTTCTTCACCTGAAATAGATGGCTCTTACAAGGCAGATTGTAATTCCTGACAGATCACACAGAGCTAACTCTGAGAGTGCCGGCTGCCAGAGAAAGTGCATGCGCTTTGCTCCACATCCTTCAAAAGGAGAAGGTAGATTATCCCTAAAGCATAAGAGAAATAGAAATTCTCATTACTTGATTTGCAGCTGTCGTGGTTTAACTCCAGCTGGCAACTAAGCACCAACCAGCCCCTCGCTCAGTCCCCCCCCGGTAGGATGGGGGAGAGAATCTGAAGGGTAAAAGCGAGAAGACTTGTAGGCTGAGATAAAGACACTTTAACAGGTAAAGCAAAAGCCGCACATGCAAGCAAAGCAAAGCAAAGCAAGGAATTCATTCCCTACTTTCCATCGGCAGGCAGGTGCTCAGCCATCCCCAGGAAAGCAGGGCTCTGTCACGTGTAACAGTGACTTGGGAAGACAAACGCCATCGCTCCGAACGTCCCCCCCCTTCCTTCTTCTTCCCCCAGCTCTATATGCTGAGCATGACGCCATACGGTGTGGGATGTCCCTGGGGTCAGTTGGGGTCAGCTGTCCCGGCCGTGTCCCCTCCCAGCTCCTTGTGCCCCCCAGCCTCCTCGCTGGTGGGGTGGGTGGGAGGCAGAAAAGGCCTTGACTCTGCGTAAGCACTGCTCAGCAATAACTAAAACATCCCTGTGTTGTCAACACTGTTTTCAGCACAAATCCAAAACATAGCCCCATACCAGCTACTATGAAGAAAATAAACTCTGCCCCAGCCAAAACAATAAGCATTGTTGGGGAGCAAGAAAATGAAATCACTGTCCTTACTGTGTCTCTACGTTGAGACAGAAAGAGGCTGTAATTCCATTATAGCTGTCACCATCTTTTAAAACAATCTATATTTCTGATTTTTCCATCCACACCCTGAAACGGGGCATTTCTAATTGGTGCTCCAAAAACAATAATTTTTCTTATCATTAGAGAGCCATCACAAAACAAAAAGTGGAAGCAAAACATGCTGTCAGAGCAAACTGTGAAAGCTGTTGGTGTTCGCACAGTGATGAGCGCTCAAAATGTCACCCCAGTGTTGCAGCTGGCGACGTCTCTGGAGCACCCTGCGCTCTCTTGGCAGGATGCTGTCAGAAAGTAAACTTTATTCCTTAAGTCGCAGTTGTTACTCCTGCCCGCTGTTTCTGTCTCCTACTCAAGAGTTACTTCATTACCCATTTGTCTGGAGTTTGGAATAGTTTGAAATCTGTAGATGAATTCTTGCTGGACACACCTCAGTGTGAACCCCATAGCCAACCCATCCTCCCCAACAGCACCAGCTTTGTGAGGGCCACGTAACTTTTCCAAAACCTTACTGGCAGAATTTCAAGGATAAGCATCTGTTGCAGGTGTCATTTAGTTAAGTTTTCAGCAACGTTTCAGGCAAGTGTGTGTGCATATCTAGCAATGAGGGTCAGGCAGGTACCTCCATACTAACCAACCTGCTGGGCAACAACTGAGCATATCTTTTAAGTAAGACTGCTATCATCCTGCTATTAATTTGAAGAAGTTATGTGGCCCAGAGAGGCTGAGTATGCAATGAACAATCTTAAATCTCTGTAACCTCAGCAGTGGTGGAATTACATGGTTTTAATACCTAAATTATTCAGTTATTCCAAACAGCCCTGCGGCATGGGCTCTATCAGCCTGCACAACCAGGTGAAATAATTAGCCAGCTATTCATCCTTTGCTTGATATGGGCATTGATTTTTGTCTTTAAGAAAAATAACATTATATATAACTCTATTTTTTTAATTTAGGTAGTCTTGTCTAAGACCCTGCCTTTTTTCAGACCATAGACCCAGCACAGTTGTCGAAAAAGGTCTTGGAGAGAAGCAGATGGGAAGGAAGGGAGAACTGTTTCAGCTGAATAACATAAACCTTGCCCAAGAGCTGCTGTTGCTGTTTGGAAGAGGGCTGAGGCTGAGCAGCCGCTTGCTGTGAGCAGCCCTGCGACGTGTTACTGGGCTGGGCTGCAGGGCTGCTCCAGGGAACCCTCCTGAGCATTTCCCTTCTTGCAAGCCCTTTCTGTTTCAGGTCTTTTTGTTTTACCCAGTAGCGTGTGTGTAGGCAGAGACAGACTATCCTTGTTAAAAGCCGTGATTCCTTTGTGCTGCTTCTGCACCCTCCCCTGCATCTGAAAAATAAAATACTGCAGTGGGAGGCAGGTGGGAGACACGGTGCCGCCCAGTCGCTCTGGCGAGCATCGCTTCCCCCACCTCTTTCAAAGAAGATGTATGGCCTCATTCTGGGCACCCTGGTGAAATAGCCGTGATGAGAATATTTGCTGCTCCATTACACGTTTAGCCTTATGTTTTTCAAGGCACTGAGTTTTTCTGTTGCTAGAAATAAGAACTTTTTATTAGCAGGAGCTGAGTCACTGTGCAGCTGCCTCAGATCTGAGAGGTTTCATTGCAAATATAATTTGTGTGAGCTTCCCAGCT
This sequence comes from Nipponia nippon, assembly GCF_047370975.1. Classification (NCBI taxonomy): domain Eukaryota; kingdom Metazoa; phylum Chordata; class Aves; order Pelecaniformes; family Threskiornithidae; genus Nipponia; species Nipponia nippon. The sequence goes on from NW_028262302.1 coordinate 30,468,501, forward strand.
GCCATTCCAAACTCCCTAAAAAAAGTGGTCTTGCGTGAACTTGACTGTCTGAACTTTCTCCAATGAAGGCAAATGCAATGATTTACATAGTATAAAGAGGCACCACTGCCCCACGTCTCTCTAGATAACAGCAGTGAGCAAGAAGGGACAAAATTTCCAAACTATGTGAATTACTGAACCCTGCTAAATGAAGTCGATGCATTTGCTGTCTCTTGGTGCACGGAGACAGTCTGGCTTCTGTTCGTGGTCTGAGGCAGGGGTGTTAGTGGGAGAGAAGAGCTGGAAAATGCAGACAATCTGTTACCTGTTGCAAATAATGTCTGTGCTGGAACCAGTAACTTAATGGTTGTTGTTGGGGAAAGACCCAGGGCTGTGGGGTTTTTCTTCACAGTGAGGGACAACTTTTCCAAGGTTATTTGAACTAGAGGATTGTGCTGTCCTTCAAAGATACTCCTTAGTAGTAGTAAGGGCATCACATCTATCTCTGAGATAGATTTGCCAGGCTCTATGGCACTCCATTAGAAGTTGGACAGTCTTTATAAGCGAGAGCTAAGCATAAGGCAACCAAGTTGCTTATTTATCCTTGGGTTAGGAGGTTATAAATGCCTCATTTGCACTAAAGCATAGAAAACTCTTTTATCCATCTCACCCTGGGAAGCCTCGTGTCCTTCCTGAGCTGCGGGGAGCAATGGGTGCAACTGCCCTGCCCGCAACGGGGGAGCACGCTCCCTGCACGCTCAGTTTGCCTCTGCTGTGAATTCACATCACCAGTTCATGGTGTTTCTAAGTTTTCAAGTTTTCAAATATAGGACAAGAAGCTCTCCACATCTACTCAGAGCTAGCAGAGGCCCACGCAAAATGGGAAGGGGGGTGAGCAGGGGATAGCTGCTGTACCCAGCCCAGCATCTCTGCTCCATCAGAGAGCCTAACCAATTCCAGTTCTCCACCTCTCTTCTAGGAAGCTTGAATGTTTACCTGCGGTTGAAAGGTCAGACCGCAATAGAGAACCCGTTGTGGTCTTCAAGTGGAAATAAGGGACAGCACTGGAACCAAGCCCGCGTTAATATAAACCCCCCGACTTCATTTCAGGTAATGGCTTGTGCATCGCACACTGGGAACGGGAGCATTCGATTTTCGGAGGGGGGGCCTGTGTACGCTGACCCTTTCCTTCTGACACGGGATTTCACAGCTTCATTTCAGCTCTGAAAGCTGCCTTATGGACAGATCATTGCTCTCCTTGCTGTAAATAGGTGAGCACCATAGAGCTTAATAATGCACACTTTAATGGCAGAACAGCAGCTATTTGCTTGAAGACAAAATGTCTTTCAGTTTTCAGAAGATGCTGTTGGCCGATATAAAATGTCTTTTTATTTCAGATTAGCAACTGGAATACAAAATTACCTCCTGTGAAAAAATATTTAAGGTTCATGGTGTAGTGACTGTGTTAGAGGTCTCTTGAATTACATGCATTTTCTGCAGAAAAAGGCGCGATCTCTGAGTCTTTGCTGAAAGGTACCAAAGCAGCAGTGCTGCCTGCGCGGAGCTCTGGGTACGGCAGAGCTGCACGCCTCATTCACTAAGCTCATGCAAGTTATGACAGGTTTTCACACATTTCATTTCTGGTTTGACAGTGAGATGCTGATAGTCTATTATTGGCAGTTCTCATTCATGCTGTGAGCTGTTTGTAACTGGAACAGACCCAAACAGGCAGCTGCTGCAATCAGGCCCTCGTGTGTTTGAGGCTGGGAGTATCGTCATGGAAGATGGGAGTCACACGCTGTGCCCCACAGTGCAATGTTCTCCAGGCTCCTCTGTCCCCGCTCTGTAACCTCCAGGTCCCCTGAGGGAGATGATGGCTTTTGGGAAAAAGAGTCATTTAGTGCAAGTCAAAACTGCTATCTTAAACAGGCAGATTGGGATTCACTTTATGGATAGTTATTGATCCTTACCCTTTGTTTTTATTTCCATGCATGAAGGGCAATGACAGAAGAGAAATTATTTGGCATATGCGATCACAGAAGCATTGCATTAGGGGAAATGGGAGGGAAATTGAAGGAGAGGGATATGTGAAGTATAGCATTACATGATGTTTGAGTGGAACAAAGTGGCAAAAGTGGGGAGGAAGAGTGTAGAGAAGAGGGATATGAGTGTTGAAATACACTTAGAGCATGGGGCCAAGTACAAGGGAGCTAATCAGAGTGGGTGAGTTTTGCATTGGTGAAGTCAGGATAAATCCAAGAAGTCTGAACAGTGAAGGAGAGAAAAATTATTTAGTATCTGAACATAATAAATGGGTTGGTAAAGGGAGAGAAGGGATGGCTGGGGAAGCTAAAACTGACGTAATTGCAATTGTGTCTGAGAGGGATTCCTGAGACCTGGGCTGGGCCTTAGCAGAAGCAGGGGAAGGACGAGAACATCCGCTCTGGTGAGAGAAAGGCAAAGGATTTGGCACCAGCAATGAAGAGGAGTGGAGGAGGGTGATGGGGTGCAAACCTGGGGTCACCTCATCAGCATGGGGAGGAAGGCATGGGTTTGGGTGAAGGGCAAGCTGGGGTGTCTGCCTTGCACGGGGTCAGCCAGGGTGAGGCATCGGCAGAGCAGCCGGCGGCCACAGCCAGCAGCACCTGGTACCCGGGTTGCTGCTTTCACTGTGGAGTCTGAGCATCGCCCCTTGCACGGGGCCCCATTGCTTTCAGAAATGTTGCAGGGGTCACTTCTGCTACTGGTGCACCTCAACTCGCATTGCTTTAAAACCATATTCACTGGTGCCACTAGCTGGTACACAAAATGGAAGCTCCTCTACTTGGCTATTTTTCACCTTTTACATTGTTGTGTTTGAAGGCTTCAGCATAAAATGAATGTAAAGCCATGAAGCTCTGCACAAATATAACAAATAAATGTCAAAGTGGTTGGAACCTTAAATTACTTTTTTAGCAGCTCTTGCATCAAGCAAACTTTATTTTCCATTTAGGAGTCTAAGTAGGAAAGAATATAAACCTCCCAGTTAAATTTAAGGAGAGTGAATTGAAGTGAATCTTCGCAGTAAAAGAGTACACTGACACAGAAATTAAAACTTTTTATAGGTTAATTTATAGGACTAGAAGTGCAGCCCAGTTTTGTTTTATACTTTCCCAGTCCCCATGATATATAACAAAGCTTCTGTCGTGAAGAGCTGAGAGGACTACAGTGCTTTGAATCAGAAAAAATATTGCATAAAAGCTATCTCAGTAAGATATTCACTTATTAAGTATTTTTAAAGAATAAACACAAAAAAGAGAGCACATAGAAGTGATACATTGCATGCTGGCATCTAGGGAGGTGTCAATTTTAGTTCAGATTTGAGTAGGAGTACTGCCACTGCCTTCAGCTACACTTTCCTTGACACCTTCTTGTGTCAAAGATGTTTTTTTGCAAAGCAGGGTTTTTTTGCATTGAGGGACTGATCTGCCCTCAAGTAAATGACCCTGCTGGACCACTGAGATTTTCAGCCCCTTACAGCGAGTATAAGGGGCTTACACCCTTGCCATCATGCTGTCCGGCTGGGGACGTTCATGAGGCTCCTCTCTACTTCTTATTATGAGACTGGCCTGGAAGGTAAAATCTATCTGAAATCCTGTTGAAGAAGCATGAGCTGAATTCCTCGGAGACACTCGCGATAACTCTGGAGGCACTATTGGGGCTTATTTCCATTTCCCCTGTTAAGAGAGCAGAGTGGCCTTTGCTGCACGCGTAAGCCCCTCTATTCTTCAGCTAAATGCAGTATTTTTAACAACAGCTTTGTAAAGTCATGGACATGCAGATAATAGGTTTTGCAGGATACTGATAGGGGATTCTGATCATCTGGCACCTCCTGCAAATCGCTGGAACTGCAGGCTGGATTGTGCTCCGTGCCTTGCCAACACTCATCTGCGGTGATTTGTTCTGAGCATGTGGCCAAACTGGCTAATGGCAACCTGCCTCAGGGGCCCATAAAACGCACTGCCAAATGCAGATTTTAATTAAATACTGGCCGTTGTATTTGTATAGAGTCCTTTTGTCTGGAAACAGTGTTTTTCATTATCAGGAAAGATTTGACTTTATACTCCATTGACTGGTTATATGCCTGCTGCCAAGGAGCAGGAGGGCAAGCTGTACTTTGAGGGAGAAGACACTTTCCTCTCAAGCTGAATACTTCCCATCATCAGAGGTAGAGTCGAAAAATTGTCAGAGGGATAATTACTTGAGACATTGTTTTCAGACAACAGGGTAAATTGTGGAAAAACTTACTGTTTTCCCAATTACAGTTCCCTGTTGTATTAATATCCACCTTGTTATAGTAATTAACCTACAGCGTTGCGCTTCAATAAAATACCGATGGAGTCTCCTGCCCCAAATGCACAGCTTTCACGTTTATTTAGTGCTCCCAGCACAGACCTTGCCGCCTGGCTTAGGACACAACAGGCAGGCTGTAAATACATACCTTCGTGTTGCCAGCTTACTGCTGCAGGGTCAGGCACCTGCTGGGGACGCTCAGCTTAGCAAAAGGACGAGATGTGTCTGTGGCCAAGGTCGAGGGACGTGCCCTCCGTGGAAAGGCAGAGCGGAGAATTGCCTGTGCAATGCAACGTCTGGTGGCATCGTGCACCGTTGTGATGTGGTCTTTGGGTGATGCGCGTGCAGCTGGACTAGCTGCTGGACCCCTGTGATCTACAGGGTCGTCTTCCACTGCCCTGAGTGTTTACTCATCATTTATAATGGAAGGTATTAATTTCAAATGAGCAGCTCTGGTTGAACTGTATTAAGGAGCAAAGAAATGTTGGAAGCTGCCAAAAGAAGCGGCTCGGATCTGTGTCCTGCTGAAGTCAGTGACAACAGAGAGAGCCCATCCGAGTGCCCCAGACATCTCCCGGCTGCAGTTAGATCATTATGAAGTGTAATTTAAGTATTTTGCTCCAGATAGAATTAATTTTTTTTTTTCAATTGACTCTACCACCAAGAGTTAATGTCTCCATTAGTGCCACAGCACGCCCTTATAAAATTCATTGAATTTCATGCATTTATTGTTGTAGACTAAAGTTAAAAAACTTGTCGTCTAAGTTAACCAAAAATATTTCAAAGGACTTTGGGGGGCGGGGGGGCAGGGAGGGGAAGGGAAAGGAGAGATAACTGTGCAAATGGTGCTGCTTGGGAAATACATTCCTTACATAATTCCTCCAACTCTTTAGAAAGGCTTTGAAGTTTTCTAGTGAATAAATTTCTCGCAACGCAGAATGAGTCCACTCTTCTGAAAAGCTAATTAAGCAGCAGTATGGCAGGACAGCATCACATCGGGGTTGGGGAAGGAGAGCAGATAACTTTGTTTCTTTAGTACAATAGTAATCCGTAGCTAATAACGAACATTACGGCAAATAATATTACTGACCTTGCAACAAGCCACCCGTGTCCATACAGGCACCATTTCCTCTCCCAGCTGTAGCAGTTGGGGTTTCAGACTAGGAATATTTGACAGAAAGTGATTAATAGGACCTTGAAATCACAGGCGTCCATTTAGCAGAGTTTAAAGCCTTAAAGAGGAATAAAATCTCTACCCTGACCCTCTTTGTGATAAAACACATCACAATGTCCTCTGATAAATATTAAACCATTCCTAGAAGGGATCAAAGCTTCTGGACATGATGATGAGCCACTAAAAGGGGCAGGAGGGAAGCGGGGCTGTCACTGTCATCAATTCCTGCCACAGCAGGAGATCTGGGAGGTTAAAATCCACCGAGATGATCGCAGGAGATCACTGTGGGACCTCAGGGGATCTGAATCAAAGGTAGTCCCTTCCTGACCCCTTGACATAAGTATAGCTTTGCGTTATGGGTGAAGGGACACCAGCCTGGCTGCCGAGAGGTTTCTCCCAAGCTTTCATGGGCCAGGGGAAGGTTGCAGGGGGGCAGCTCCTGTCCTCCTCCTGCCTGCAGGGAAGTGCCACCGGGGTGCAGATGAAGGAGCCCAGTGTGGGAGATGGGGTGGGAGGGACTGGTTGGGCCACCTTCAAGAGCCAGAAACCTCATTTTACTGTGGAGTTTTTCTGGCTTCTGCGTGTTTTCATGCAGTCTGTGGTCGAGTGGATGCTCAGTCCTTCAACACATCACAGATGCTGTTCAAGCTTTGCTCTGCCACTCGCTTCAGGTGGCAGGAGCTTTTGGGAAAAACACCTCAAATCTCTTTAAATCTTTTCCTTCACTGAATCCTGTTCTTTGCTCCGGGAATATCATACTTACATGAGTACACACATTACAGGTAGCATAGTGGCGAAGCTGACCTGGAGACACCAGGTAGACAAGTAGGCAGATGACTGGCCGCTCTGATATTTTTCAGCCCATTCTGGATAGTAAAAGCCTCCATGGCTCACACATCCCCTGTGTTCACCTTACAAGTACATGTGAACTTGGTTGCGTTTTTTTGCATCATGGAAAGTGTTTGTAAATTATTCCAAGCCCATTAATGTAGTTTAATGCCATGCAAAATGCAGCTGAATGTTTTCTATTCGTCACCCTCTGATCTGCTGCTTCTTTATTTTTTTACAGCTCATATTTGAAGGGATCCGGGGCCCTGGCATCGAAGGTGATATTGCTATTGATGATGTATCAATTGTGGAAGGAGAGTGTATGAAATCAGACCAACCGGCCAACAGTAAGTGGCTCTTCCACACGTGGGGGAGAGCAAATTGCTTCTCATGGTTATAAATTTGAGACACCTTCTGAAATGGATTTGCTCCAGGAGAACAATATATTGTTTGGTTCAGTTGGAGACGCTTAAAGTGAAACATTTTCCTTGGAAGCAAGCTCTGGAGTCAAAATGTCTTTGTTCAGATGGGAGAATGCTGGTTTAGCAGAGAGGCAGTGAAAGGCTGATGGGCATTAGGCAGAGGCGAGAGCAGTGGGCTGCACTCCACGGTGGGGCTGGGCTGGGCAGCTGTGATTTGAGATGGGCAGACAGATAAAGCAACATTAAAAAAATGTTCAGGAGGTCCAAACAATGTGAAATTAATGAATAGCAGTGTTGTGATTCCCTGAGGACCTTGTTTCATCCCTCCACCCCTATGTGCGTGTTACAATACAGACCTGAACTACACAGCCAGGTTGTTTTTTATCCCAGCGTCTCCTGCCTCTTTCAGTTGGCGAGCGGCATTCTCCTCCCCTCTTTGTAGGAGGTGATGCTGCAGAGTGCTGTCCCTACAGAGACCAGGGCTCTGCCGGGGGGTCGGTGGCTCTCGGTGTGACAAGCGGAGACAGCCTGGGTGAGCACCACCCCGTTGTCCTCCCCGGCTGCCCCCGCCTTGGTGTGCAGGACAGGTTATGGTGGCTGAGCCCTTTTTTCTTCTAAGCCTTGTAGCAATGCTGACTGTGTCTGGGCAGCTCTTTAATTCTACCTTTTTCACCCCTTTTTGTAGATTTACGATCAGGTGCTGTTGGGACATTAGCGCATATACGACTTATCCCAGTTATCATCCTCATGTCTGTCTTAAGTCATCAGAGGTGACCTTATCCTGGCAGAGGCTACAAAAGATTCACCAGGCACTGGCATGAAGAAAGAGTCTTTGTAAAATGGACATTTAAAAACAAACTACCAAAGATTCCTCCACTGACTGACTCAAAAGTTAAATAAATACATAAATAAATAAAAAAAAATTAAAAAGCACTGGGGACATAAAAGGCATCACAGGAGTGTAACTCACTATGAACCACGCGTGAGAATGAGATCTGGCCTAAGTAAGGAAGAGACCTTCAGGTGCTTTTGTGGTCAATAATGAATACAGCATCATCTGGTTGAACTCTCGGAAAAGAGCTATAGAAACCCTTGTCAAAGCACAAAGTCATGGCTGGTTTTGTTTCAAATGAATAGTTTGCTTGTTACCATGGAAACCTAATGGCCTGCCAAAAAAAAAAAAAAAGGAAGGAGAGAGAGAGGAAATAAAAACAAAAACAGAGAGAGAGAGAGAGAGAGAGAAACACCTCACTGTAAACAGGGTATGTGAAGAGCTGGCATTCATTTTCCCTTCAAGAAGGTTTTTAGTATAGAGTTAAATAAATGTAGGCCCTTTCTACTTTGGCTGTCACCTCCCCTAGAGAATAACCCTAAATCAGAGCTGTTTTAAGACATTTATGTTTCATTTCTCATGGCTATGCTTGATAACTGTATGCTGTCTCCTTTTGCATGCATTACTATCCAGGATGTGCGACCTGGGCTTACATATTACACAGGCTTATCGGAGTTTGCTTGCGGCCACTCGAACACCCCTCTCCCCTCCCCAACTAAGTCATCTGTTCTAATGAAGTGAAGAAACCAAACCACCGTCTTTTATAAATTGCCATGGAAACCAAGTGCCTTCAATGAAACAAGCCTGATTTAAAAAAAATAGAAAAATAAAATAATAATAATAATTTCAACACAGAAGCTTGCACTGCTAAAATGTGGTTTGTGCAAACTATTTTCTAAACAAACTACGGAGCCTGGGTGTGCAGACTGCAGGCAAGGAGACGAAGCCGCTTCTGGAGATGGATGGACCTAAGCTGCTGCGTAAGCCCTTTCGGATGAAATATTTGTTGTTTAACCTTCCAGACAGCCATGGCCTTTCAGCTTATTATCCATTAGAAAATAGCTTCCGTTGGTCCTGGAAATGGGAGCAGCACTCTTTTTTGTTGTTGTTGTTTTTTCAGGTTATCAAGTGGGTCAACCAGAGGAAAAGGTTGTTAAGATACACTTAGCGCAGAAGGTGGTAAAACACAGAAGTGATTTTCTTACTCTAACCTCCATTCGCAAGGCAGTCGGCCCCAGCGTTAGCGGGACGGGAGGCGTGCGTGGGGGACGGCAGCGCGTACCGAGACACCAAGCAAACTGCAGAGCTCTCTGCAAACCTGGCGCCAGCGAAGCACCGAGGGTGCAGTGCCTCCGACCTGGAGCCAGACTCTGTGCAGATTGCGAAAGATTATTTTGTTATTGTAGCGAAATTTAAAAAAATCCACTTTTACAACAAAAAAATAAAAGCTCTACAAATGGTTTTGAGCTACCCGAACACGTACCGTTAGCCAGCCGGTTTTCCACTGCATTGTAAAGTTCCCTTCCAGTTGGTTATGACAATTTGAAGACCTTTTTCCTTAAATTATCTCAGCTTTTAACTTCATTTAAAAAAAAAAAGACTTTTGTCTAAAGAAGAGTATTATTATTATAATTATTATAATTATTATTATTATTCTGCGTTCTCTCGACACCCTAGGATTAAAAAAAACTGATATGCAAGTAATTGGGATACAAACATGAAAACAAACAAACAAACAAAAGAGCATAATATTTGCAAATATGAGTATAAAAAGCACAACGAGATGCAGTAAAACAATGACAAGGCTTGATTTTTTTTATTCTGTAGACAAATGTTTGTGCAAATTCAGTAATTCAACTGAAGAGATAATTTTACAGCTATGTTCAATAAAGCCTCTTTCCAGGTAAGGTATGCCAAGTGGTACGTGTGTTTGTTGATCAATGTGCCCATGCACCCCAGATGGGTGTAACTGGGATGGCTTGGTTTTTTCCCCTGGTCTGCTGGTGTTGTCTGAAGATATAATGGTCCATACTGGTGATGCTCGGGGGCTGGAGCTGTCTGAGGATGCTGCCGGCTCCCTGGTTCGTAGGCAGTTTGTGCTGTCTGTAATTCCCCACACCGTGGTGGGAAGGCAGCTTGGAAGATGGTTGGAACTCAGAGTCTGGATGGACTGTGAGGTTTGACACCCTTAAAAAAAAAAAGCAAATTTCCCACTGGCGAGCACTGGATTTTAATTGTGGATGGAGGACCAGGTCAGGTATGGTGAGACCTTGATGCAGATTTTTGCTTAGGAGGTTGGTGTGTCTCATAATTCAGGATCTGTGGAACCAAATCTTCACATGTATCCTCCCACTGATCTCTTGTGAAAGGCACAGAACTGCGGGATCGTCCTGCCAGAAGTGGATGTGTGGGGTTTTTTGCAGCAGACTCTCCTGTTACGTTTCTTATTCTATCTCTGACCATCGTGTGATCTGGGCAGCTCCTTTTTTGCTCATTTTCTAGTTTGAGCAACAGCTGCAGCAATGCTCCTGGCTGGAGCTGGGCTGGAGCCGCAGCGGGCACTGCACGAGGTCCCCGCTGCTCGGGGACAGGCACGCACGCTCTCACTTTGCCACGCTAAGCTGATGACAGACCTTGTTCTGCTGTATTTTATGACACTTAATTTCACTGTCCTGAGCAGATGAAACAGGGAGTACGGAAAAAAAAGAGTGGCCATCTGTCAATCATTTTGAAGTAAAACGTGAAGCATTCCATTTCGTTTAAAATATTTTCCTGTTTTTCCCTCGAATTTATCTCTTTCAAAAATAGACTCAAAGTAAACTGAAATTTGGATCCCCATTGATCAGTACAGGCCAGGAGAAGCATCTTCAAAGCGCCGGGCAGAGCTTGGGCCACAGGGCTGATGGCGGCAGCGTGCTGGGGGACTCTGTGGGAAGGGAGGATTTGGAAAGCGCCCTGCAATGTCCTCTCATGCTCAGGCAGCTGTGATGAAGACAGCCTGAAGATAATGAAATGGAGATCGTGCTTGCTTGTTTAGATCCTAAGCTAAGACTGCAAACTGAAATCTGTATTTCCTCTTTGTATTTTGATTTGTCTTTCCCTTGGTTGAGAACCACGTTGAATATTTGATGAAGGCTTTTTTCGATTGACAGCCAAAGACCAGTCGTCTTCTTTCGAAGCAGGATAATCTGTTTCTCCTGAAAAGCCCAGGTCTTTGTGCGAAACGAAATTTATTTCCCATGCCTATTTCAGTTTTATTCTGCTTGGATGCAGAAAAAGGTGCTAAGAAAAGCTGTTTTTCTCTTTCAGATGTTGATTTAGGAGTAGTGTTATCTTCCTCTACATTCCTAATGTAAGCCACTGAAAAGGCAATGGGATTTTACTTCGTCTGGGCCATGAGTATGAAGTACAAACTGAGATATGTATTTCGTAGTCTTGTTTTCTTTTTTTTTTTCCCTTTTTCATTTTTGCGTGAAAATGAATGTAGTATTTGTAAAATTTTTGGACTGACAATCAGACAAAGGGAGTTTGAACTGGTGGCTCTTCTATGAAATTGGCTAAACGCTATGATTCGGTTCTTGGGTATCCAATCTAGTAATGTTTCTGATGTATTTTTAAATTGGACATCAAATACATAATTGTACAAATGTGGACTTTGCAGCAACTACAACACTTGGCTGTTGGGATCAGCGACCGTGATTTCTGTGGAGGTGGCTGTGGGAGTTAGATGGGTGTTCCCAAGGCAGAGGCAGGTAGACCCCATGATAAACATCCTATTTTTTCTTCAATTCTTTCTCAGGATGATCTGGGAGAATAAGGGCATTACGAGAGTACTCCCCTTTCATTGCCTCTAACGAAGCCACACAAGTTCATTTCTTTCACAAAGCATGTAATTTGAATGTGAAATCCCACATACAATTACAAAGTACTTTGATCTCACTGTGCTACCAACCCACCACTTCTCCAGCCAGCTCCAGCCAGGCTTGAATCCTGATGGGACCCAACGGGGGATAAAAGAGCATAGACTAAAAGGGGGCAAACACATTACAAACCACACTACGAATGCACAATTACGATTTGAAGGCAGGAGCAGCTCCTTGAGAGCCCATCAAAGTGGCAATGGCTTATGTGATGAAGGCATTAACTAGTGGAGGATGTTTACACTGAGCTTATCTCATATCAGCCAGTTTTTGGAGACTATTATCTAAGGGTGTGCTACTGCCAGGGAAATCCCACAGAAATCCTTGGAAATGTGAAATTTCCTCTTAATTTCAGAAAGGAACTGCTGGTTCACGCAAAGGAGATGGAGCTGCAGCTGCCAGTCCCCAAATGGCTGCAAGACCCATGCACAAGTACCGACCTCCACTGGTGCCAGAGCCGTTTCCTTCTTGACACCCAGCACCTGAATGCTCTACAGCATTCACTGGTGTAAATGGCATCATTTAGTTTGAACAGTTTTAGGGGCAATGAGGATCCCCAGACTTTAAAACCGAGTTAATTAGTTAAAACAAAAAGCTTTTTGTTCAAGTTTGGTTTCTCTTTTACTGCCTTGTAAGGTCAGTGAAATCCCTTTGTAGTGAGTAGTTTAGTCAGAATGATCCAATATTTTTTCCACCGTTAGTGGAAGAGGCTTACCTGGTTTTATTTTTGGAAGGTTTACTCACTAGTAATGTTTTTCCATGTATCAAAGGATAATTGAAACTCTCTTCCTTCCCGAGAAGAACTGTCATCCATCAGAAGAATGGCTTTCTAGAGCAGTTCAATAAAAGAGATACAGTTTGGTATTATAAGCACTCTCTGCCTATATATGCTAATAAAGAGACTGCATGCCATCTGGATTAATTCTTGTATTTTCCCATAAAACTATAAAAAACTATAAAAAAGCTTATTATTACATTTCAGATTTTTTTTTTTCCCCAACAAAGCAACACCACAGGAGTGTGCTCCCACATTTACGGCTGCCCCACCACAATGCCAGTGTCGGTCCCAGCAGCACAGGACGAGTTCAGCCAGCATGTACTAACCATTCGATTTTTCTTCGTGCAAAGGAGCTTAGCAACCCACAGCTCATGCAATCCTGCAGTCATGGGACCTTTGGTCTTCAAAAGTTTTATATCATCTTTCCCTAAACCCCCGACCCTGTTGTCACCCCGTAGATCCCACGGGAATGTGCCCCAGCACGCGCTGGTGTGGGCAGGGAAAGGTGCTCTGCAGGACTCGGGCTGGGAAGGGTCATGCTGGGCACTCCTGCTGCTGGCAACCACCCACCATGCCCCTGCTCACAAATTCATCAATCTTAAAAACAGTTGAAAGGTAGAAGAGGGAGGATGCCTTTGATTTTTGCCCTCTATGCTGCCCGTAAGGCTGTTGCAAAACTTTGCTGCTGGGAGGTTTGCTATTTGCCACCCCCATTCTTGTTGCCAGCATAAATGTGTTCACAGCCAGTTTAGCATCATTTGTTCTTGTACCAGCAATGTTAAACATATTTTCTTCCCTCTCTGGTGTTAAGCTCCTCTCCCTCTGTACCCCTAGACCACCTTCAGGTCCCCCTTTTGGCTGTTTTCGGTCAGGCTACACTTTTTGTATCTTTGGGTTAAAAAGGATCTACAATAAAAAATAGGAGCTATCATTAACCGAAATACAGGATACTTGGGATTGTACATCTGATGTGACTTACTAAAATACAATATAGTTTTCCTTTGTATCTGTCAGATTAGGGAGCTTGTACTATGAGCTTTATACTATTGGAAGGATGCTGCATTTTCTCCCCAAAACACCACATCCAAAGTCGGTGACAACATCATCCCAATTACACCTGAGTGCTTCTGGAGAGAAAGACTTTTAGAGGTTTCAGTGGTGACCCTAAGACTTTCCTTTAATAAAATACCATCTTACCCATACCTCTCAGATAATTAGTTGTGTTATAATGAGACTATTCAAGTGAGAACAAACTGATCAAGTCATCAGAGAATGCAATGACCCTACATGTGGGGAGTAATTGCCTCCTCCCTTTGTGCCCCTCCTCAAACACCCAAAACCATCCAAGTTCAGCAGTGAGCTCCCGGTCACTCGGCCCATTTTGTAACTCACTGAGAGCAACCCTAGTACTTTAATTATAAAATCTGTGTCAGATGCCTGACAAGAAACTGAAACATAAATAGGACGATTATGTTTGCGTTTCGTCTGTAGATGCGTCTCCGTGCATCCTGGTAGCCTCACCTAACATGGTCTTTCCTAGCTGGTTCTTTGTATGGCATTGTCAGGTTGAATGTCACCTTATCGGAGCCTACCAAGGACCTATGAGAGGTGACTTGCAACCAATTTCCTTCCGTTTCTATTCTCTGTAGTTTTTTTTTCCATTGAGAAAGAGACTTGAATGTTGGCAAGTGCTTGGACAAATAAATACTAATGTAGTTTTGCTCACAGCTAAGGTCATGGCTGACAACTGGAGAAATGTAATCACCGACTCCTTGGGATCCAGGATCTTTGCATGCTACAAATCTTCGCCTTCTGCAGGTTGGAGGTTTGCAATCCTCCACCCGTAGGGAAGAAACAGGAACACTGCAACAACCACAACTGTAAAATCTATTTAATTGTTTTTGACAGAATGACCACAAAAGAGATTGAAGAAACACACGTTACTGCGAGTAAGAATTAGCAGCCTCAGCACCTTCTCAGGAAAGATCAGACGCGCTTCTGCTTGCACACTACCAACTGCAAAGGGAAAAGATCTGTGTGTTTGTGTGTGTAAATATTATATAAATAACTGTAATTGTATGTATTTAATGTATATATAATGATTATTACATTTTAACGATCTCAAGTATTGTATATAGCCAAAACTTGGTCTCTTATTTTACTAGCACACCCACTGTAGATTTATTTTTTGTCATTGTTGTTAATGTATCTGGTTAAATTACAAACTGGTTTCACTTTTACCTCAAAGGGTATATGTTCTTTATGTACATTTTATAAAGAAAGAAAAATCGCTCAGTATTTTTGGTTACCTTTTCAATTGCCAGCAGTATTTTCTGTCTTTTCCTCTTTGGCTGCATGCTACCTTTGCTCCTGCCCCCCAGATCCACTGCAGTGAAGAGTGGCGGGCAGTTGGGAGGGACTGGGGTTGGTGGGCAACATTTCTCTCTCGATGTGTCCCTGCCTTCCTGAGAGATGTAAAGAAAGGAGGACTGTCTCTCCCCGTCCCATCCCTACGGCTTGCTAGGTACTGAAAGGTTTTGATTAGAGCACGAAGAGGCCATGCCACCCTCTTCTCTACTGGGGCCTTTCCTTCACTTGCTTGGTGCCAGCAGAGTAACAAGGCTTTACCCAGCCACATGGACAGCTGAGGGTTGACGTCCATTTCTTTGACTTTCCATAATGCCCAAACACTATCCCTGGGAATCAACACAAGAGAAACCTGCATGAAAATGTGTACGCCATGCCAGACCAGGCTATTTCAGAGCACTCCTCCCCACACCAGCCACGTGGGTATAGACGTGATGGGCACACATAGCTATCCAGTGTGTTACCTTTCTGTAATGGTGCAGTGTAGCACAGCATCTCCAGATCCAACCTGGACCTTATTGCATGATGAGTCTGGATTTGTCAAGGTCAGTGGCTACACGGTCTAATGTGGAGGTTGCCCATTGGGACCTCAGCAATCGTGGGGCCCATGCCTGTTCTCTGCTGCAGGCATGACCTGGGTATTTCTGTTTCTTGTCCAGCTCTTCTACTGCAACTGCAGATTGGGGCCAGAAGCTATCTCCAGCTCTGTGCACGTACAGCACAGTCAGGCACACTTTTTATCAAGGGGTTTCCAGAGTACTATAACATGAAGAATTAGAAGACTTTGTTCCTGAAGTATGGTATTAGCTCATTTAAGAACATGAAGGCTCCAGATTTTCACTGGCTAGCTACTAAATATTTTGAAAAAAGCCTGAGTAGACCATTAAACTTCTCTGGTGTTCAGTGCAAATCAAGGGTAAAGTGCTCACTCTCGTTTGGCCATGTTGTGTGTCCATGTCATGCTGGTGGAGAAATGAATGCACAAAGAGCAAACCAGCATTGAAGACGGAGCCCTCGCTTATGGTTCCTCCTGCGGCTGTGTTGTGTTGGGCTGTGTGGAGATAAACTTTTTTACAACCCTTCAGAATTAGAAGTCTTTTTATTGTAGGTGAAATGAGACTACAATCTACATAAATAAAAGCATACTTTGTTTCTTGTTACATTTTGCAAACGCTGACATTTCTTTGCCCTTTTCAGGTATGGTGATTGCTTCCATCATTTTCTTGATTAGATTTGTGACTGTCAGCTGTCAGCTTCTAAGCATGTGTTCAGATTAATTCACAAGATAAAACTCAGTTTCCAGACAAGTCTTGCTCTCCAATGGCCTCCACCACAGACAGTGACAAACAGCAACACACTGAAATTCACAGCATAAAAAAAGAAACGTGCTGGTCTCTTTCAGCTTAAAAAATTCCAGTATCCCATTGGATCTCACAACCTGAAACACTTTCTACATGCCCTCATCCTATCCTTAGGATATTCAGTACTCACACTGATGGGCTGAAGCATTTTCTTCACTTTATTTCAGACATATTGACCTGCTCCCCATTCCCCTCATGGTAATTATGTCTTAGCTCCACATTGGGTCAAGAAGAGATCCAAGGACACATACGTGTAGCATGAACAAAGCCAGTATTATATGTATTACTATTAGAAGTATTATATATATTGTATTTACATCCCAGCTGAGTAAGCTATCCACTGTCAAATGGAGGTGCTCTGCATCCTTGCCTGCAGTTGTCACCCTGTCTCCAATCTGCCTCAAGGACCTGTCCCTATCCCACCCAATTCCATAAATGTTTGTGGAGGTTGGTAGACTGACAAACATCCATGCAAAAATGTTTGATTTTGGCATTGGTTTCCTAACAAAAACACCATTAAGTTTGTCGGATAGGATTTACCTGACTTTTGGTTTCTGGAAACTTTCTATTTGTGGGAACAGGACCATTTCAGAGTAAAATTAGCTAGGACCGAGTGGCAAGCCTAGCCTTTAAGACAGACTTCATGTATAGATCAATGCCTACTCCTAATCAGTTGCTTATTTTAGTGGAGTTGGTGTATTAGTGCTCCAGACATGAGTGGCACAGCACGTCGAGCTGCCAGGACTGTCAGGTCTGTCTCCCTAGGGAATGCTTTTTATTCTTGTTGGAGTTTTTTTAGTATGTTGCTTTTTTTTTTTTAATGACAGGAGGACAGGGGTGTCTTTGCAAGGATTAAAGTATTACTGTAGTGGCTCTAGGCCTTTCACAATCCCCATTATTTGCTCTAATCCCACCAGAACACAATGCTTCTCTCATATTCCTTAATTACAGAGTGAAAATTAATACAAAATAAGCTATAAAAGATGACATTCTGATGGGGGGTGTAAATCCCAATTTATTTTGGGTGCAGCAAAAATTTGTGGTTCTGCTGCATTCAGTAATACTTGACATTTTCAGCCTAACTCCTCAGGGAAGGAGGCTTACACAATCCTTCTGTGAGTCGTTTTGTGTATCTCTGTCCTTTCATTTTAATAAGTCCTTAAATTTTTGTCCTATTTCAAATGGGCTTGAAAGGCAGTTGAGATCACAATAACAATTTGTTTATTTAAAGGTGGAGATTTTTTTGGAAATGAGCCACCAGGTAAGGATGTTTTTTTACTGCTCCCTGGGGGGGTGAGGCTGTAGTGAATATCTCTCGAGTGCAGGGAAGATTTAGTGGCCAGCAGAAAATCCAGCCAGGAAAAAAAATTATTGAGAAGAAGTCAGGTTCATGCAATGGCCTGAAAATACCAGCAGGCCCAATCCTGCAATTGCTGAATTAAGGCAGGAGGTACATTAAGGAACAATGACTATGGAGAGGTGAGAATCTCTTGGGGTTTTATTACTATTATTTTAGGTTTTTTCCTTCCCCCCCCAATCTCCTGGGGTCAGTGTAGCTACCAGCATCCAGTTCTTCTATTAGGGGCTGAGGACTAGATGCTGAGGACAAGATCAGGCACGACCTAATACTTACACCACTAATTAGGTGCTAATAAGGCACCCTAATGACTCAAGCAGCCAAATTTTCAAACAGCCATGCCATGCTCCCAAGCACTGAACGCTGGCAGGGCTCGTGGTCTGGAGACTTTCTGCCTTTGCCATCTGCACAGAGAGGGGCAGAAGAGAGCATGAAAGGATTCAAAGAGGTTTTTGCATGGGGAGAGACAAAGTGAAGGCTCTTCAGCCTGCAAAAGAGGCACTGAGAGGGGGTGTGACAGAGGTCTGTTAAATCTAGCAGGGTCTGGAAAAGACGTGGGAATGATTGTTCGTATTTCTTATAATACAGAAAGAATCACTCAGCCTTACAATAGCTTTTTCTCCTGAGTTTGTCTCAATGTGCAATACCTACCATGTGCTGATTCAGTTCTGTCCTCCTGTGTTGCAGTCTGGCTGCCTTGTCCTGCATTTTCCCACCTATTTCCTAGGAGATCCCACAGGCAAACACCTTCTGGTATGAAATACAGCATAGCATAGCATAGCATAGAACAGAACAGAACAGAATAGAATATTTTCAGTTGGAAGGGACCTATAATGATCATCTAGTCCAACTGCCTGACCAAGTCAGGGCTGACCAAGTCAAAGCACGTTATTAAGGGCATTGTCCAAATGCCTCTTAAACACTGACAGGCTTGGGGCATTGACCAGCTCTCTAGAAAGCCTGTTCTGGTGTTTGACCGCCCTCTCAGTAAAGAAATGCTTCCTAATGTCCAGTCTAAACCTCAAAATACAGCTTTGAACCATTCCCACATGTCCATCCCTGGATCCCAGGGAGAAGAGCTCGGCACCTCCCTCCCCATGTCCCCTCCTCAGGAAGCTGCAGAGAGCGATGTGGTCGCCCCTCAGCCTCCTTTTCTCCAAACCAGACAAACCCAAAGCCCTTAGCTGCTCCTCATAGGGCATTCCTTCTAGCCCTGTCACCAGCTTGGTTGCCCTCCTCTGGATGCACATCCTCCCCTTCCTGGCTTTCAATGAATAAAGGCAAACTAACTCTTGCAAATGCAGTCCAGGACTTGGACCAGGGACATTCACACTTAAAAACCTCTTCAGGAGCTGGTGCATGTCTGGTAACAGACAGGGTTTTCTACCCTGTATGTCCTCCTCATTCTTCCTCTGGTTATTATCATCTCTGCCAACTCTGCTTGATGCTATTCTTCTGATTCCCTTGTGAAACATCACTGATGCTCTCATGCACCTTCACCTCATTTCATTAGCCTTGGAGAGACTCTTCCAAGGGGTTAATAACGCCCTTAGACTCACCTTTCCTTACAGAAAGTGAGAAATAAGACAAATACAAATCCTGTTTTGCTTTAAAGGACAAAATGTTCGAAAACTTACTAATAAATTGTCTTCATGGCTAATAGGTGGTAATTGCATTCTGTGTGAAGGCACTGAGAGAGACTGACTGAGGCTTAAATAGCCTCTAAACCTCTTTCTGATTGTCATTATGGGTCCGGCTGCTCACTCAGCAAGAGGCTTCTCAGTGCAAGTCCCATTCCCTGCTGGGTTTGAACACAGACGAATACTAATATGGAGCTAATGCAGGGGAGATTGACCACTTGAAAGAAAAGAAAGTATTTGATTTGATTAAAAAAAAAAGAAAAAAAAAAAACCCAAGAGCTCTTTTTAATTAAAGAGACTTATTTAACAGGATAACTGGCTGAAAGTGCAGTCTGACATTTTCTGTTTGATTCAGTCTAGGGAACATCTGGGACAGCATCCCTTCGCGTGGCAGGGAACATGCTTCCCTGGGTATTATTTGTTCGATATTGGGTAAAATGAGGCTGCCTGATAGGAGCACTGAATGCAAAGTTGATATTAGTACTGTTACCAGTAACAACAGCATTATAATAATGATAGCAATGCTCTGTGGGACATGGGAGCTGCCAGGAAGAGAGGCAGCATCTGTCTGCATTAGGTTTGACTCTTATCATATTTCAAATATGACTTAGTCATATTTCAAAAAATAAAGGAAAATAGGAGGATGCTGTGATTTTTACCTGTGATTGAGTCTCAGTGGATAGAGACGACTCTCTAAAGCAGGGACTGACTCTGTGGGCCTGAGTACAGCTTGGGCCGGTGGGTGGCTGCAGGTCTTGTAGCTGTCCCTAAGCTACATGTGAAAACTTGCACGCCAGGAACTGACTGTGAAAGCACCGTTTTCAGCAAAAAGTGCTTTGGATGCTAGAGGACCACATGTTCCTGCACATGTCAACATTGTGAGGGCGTGAGTGCTAGTGCTAGTTATGTCATCCAGTTTAAAAAGTCTCCAGGTATGTTTATGAGAGTTTTAATACAAGACCAAGTCCACTTTACCCATATGAAACAAATGCAGATGTGCCCACTTTTGGATACTTGGATTCAGTGTCTATCAAAAAGGTGGCTCAGTTTCCTGCTTAGTCTCACAGGACATCAGGACAAGGAAGAAAAGTGGAGAACACAAAAAAATCTTTTATTAACTACAGCAGCCCTTTCCTAGTAAAATTAGCAAGTTTGCAAGAGTGATTAATCTTACAGTCTTAGTATTTTATTGGGAAATTAAGAGGTTACTGGAGGGGGCAAACAAATTTTCCTTTGTCTGACCTAGAAAATAGGGCACTGCCATAACCAAGCAGCGAGCACCAGGCTCCTGAAAATCCGTGGAAGTTTATTGCTATACTGCACAGGGTATCCAGCCCCTCCTGGCCAGGAGTTGCATCAGTTACATTAATCCTGTAAATAGGATGCAATTTGCTAGCAATGTGTACATGCAAATATTGAAGCAGCTTGGCAGGAGAAATGGTGAGTTTACCGTTGGTTTGGGTGTGTCAGGTGAGATTAGATTTCGTCATAAAAGACAGGGTTTATCCTGGGAAGAGAAATCCAGCTATGGTCAGCCTTTGTGGTCCTCTTTGACTTTGGGGCCCGTGACTCTCTGCAAGCTCCCACCCACCTTTCATGGGTGAGAGAGAAGAGGAAAGCCTGTCTTGCCCTAAGCGTGCTCTGAATGTGTGAAGACTGTGATTTTAATCAAATCTCATGTCTCATGGCTTCAGGCAATTGCTTGCAGGTGCCAGGAAGGAATTCACCTCCAGACACAGCTGCTCACACTCGTTCTGGCTGTATTTGCTTGCTGTTCAGTTGAAGCAGCAGAGATTTGCCACAGCTGGAGATGGACAGGATGGCTGTGTGAGTTGTACTTGTGGCCGCTCAGCCTAGATGCCTGCTGGATGGCTCTTGTTCACATTTGTAGGGCAACCTGGCGTATTTGCAGGTCATGCAGGAATTTTTGACCAGGTGGAACTAATAGAGATTGTTTTGTTCATTCCTGCCTTCCTTCACAGGACAGTCTGGCAGGTCATCTATTCAATTCCCTGCCTACGCACCCATGGTGTGTTGGTCTCCTGTGGCACAGAACAGCTTATCCTTTTGCAAAGAATGAAAGATTTCCATTTACTTACTGCCATGAGAGTAGATATAGGGAGTTCCAATGAAGTTTAATGGCCTGTGACATTCAGGTTATGATCCAGGTGATCTAAGATTTTCATCTGCACTTAAACCATATGAATTTTTTCTTAGTGTAGTCACTAGCCTCACAGCAGAAGTGTGTTTTTCAAATGAGTACTCAGGCAGGATTTTATATTTGTTATGTGTTTAAAGGCAGAAACAGTGTCAGGCAACATGTGGTGCCTTCCTGATGGTAACGCAGTCTTTTATAGACCTGTAAAATGAGGCCCTACCTAGCTGGGACTTCTCTGTGTATCTAACGCCAGGATTTAAAGCTCACAAATCCATCATCCTGCCCTGGGAATGGAGAGATACACAGGACTGGTGTTTGTAGAGCAGCTGGCAGAATTTGGCTTTGGTGATAACAATATTTAAGTCACCTTGTGTGGAGAACTCATGATTGCAATTCATCTGTTTTCATGAGCTGCTGTCATCTAATGACCAGTATGTCCTACCACAGCATAGTTGAAGCTGAGTGTACGAACACTCTAAATAAATGTGGCAGTGAGTGTTAACTTTGTCTGGACTAGCCTCATCACTGTGTTCATCCTCCTTCGTCCACTCCCACCCTGCATAGATCACTCTTTCTCTACCCATCCACTGTCTCCAGCACTGCTGCCACTGCCTCTCCACCTCATTGGACTTTGGGTGACATTGAGGCTTGAAGCAATTTGAGAAAGAAAGAAGCTGAAGACACTGAGATGTTTTTGGAGCAGATGGAGGCTGTGAAATCTGTCCAAACAGGACTGAATGTTGCAGTGAACAGTCCAGGGAGTCTGCAAGTGAGAGGCTGGCTGGGACGCTGGAGCTGAGGGTAAGGACAGAGGTATGCAGATAGGAGCTAGGGTTGATATTAGGATGTGGCCCTGAAGGGAAAGGAAGGGCTGGCCAGTGGTTGGGTCCTAGGATGGTACGAGATGATGAGGCTGCTGACTGACACTGGTGCTGACTCGTTCCTCCTGGCTAATCTGCCCTCACTCCCTGTGGGAAACGAGGACTAGCAGCAGCAAGAGGCTAGAGGGGACGCTGGGGAGAGGTGGCAAGCCCGTACCTTAAGTCAGGACATGACGAGGCTGACTGCATTCCTGCTGTCAGCTTCTGCCCTGGTCCAGTGATGCTATTGTGGTTGAATGCTCAGGGCTTTAACTGATAGAGATTTTTGGCACAAGATTGCAAAATTACAATGAAAATAACCCCCGGCCAGCTGCCACTTAGTCTTGGAGTTGCCTGCACGCTCTAAACGTGTCTGTACCACCACCCCTTGCAGCCTTTGCACACCACATATAATTTCTGAGCATGCCAGGAACTTTTGGAGTTTCAGCAGGTTTAGCCAGGCTTTTATCTCCAACCCAGTCTTCTTCAGGGGATCTGTGCTGTGCAGCCGCAGTCCGTGCCAGCAGGACTGTGCTCCCTGCAAACGCAGCTCTAGCCCGTTCCCTCTAATGACTGCTTTCGTATCGTACTGTGTTGCTTCTCATCACGGTCTCTGCAATGGAGAGGCCAGATGAGTCCAGATGGTGGCTTTTCCCCTGATTGCATTTGGCCTGTTCAGCAAAAATCACAAAATTCACAGCATTAAAGAGTGTAACCACGAACGGCAGCATGGCTGTGTCACCTCATGCATAGCAGCTTCAGCTGAAGCAGGGAGAGCTGCATGCTCTGTCCTCCTCCTGGAGCCAAAAAGAGAAGTGTGGTGTTTCGGTGCAAAGCGGGGGGCACAAGCACTTTGGAGCTATGATATGCCTAATTGCAGAGCCCCTCCTGAGTGCGTTCACACAGCCTAAGTAAAGCACAGGGTCTGGCTCATTTTGCAAAATGATTACATGATTCATGGACATACTCTTTGGGACAATAATAATCTCTTCAGGGGAAGGTGAAGAATTGGTACAATTTTATTAATTGAATTGAATTCTTCCTTTGCTGATATGCAGAAGACCATATTTTCTTGCTTTGTTATTCCTAATGAAAATCTTCTCACATCTGGGACATATATTATATACCTAGCTGGCATATTAAATGCATTTCCTCTATAATATAGAGATTTTTTTTTATTTAAGATGAAAAATTAATTGAACAACTAATCTTCCTGCTTCTGCTGTTGCTGTATGTAGTGAAATTTAATTTCATTACTAAAAGTACATGTTCCATTTCACTTTTTAAGTGGTATATTTATTTTTCTAATAAACTTTAATTTTAGTCCCTTAAGGAACATGATCACATTGAGAACCAGACTAAATTCTGCATTTTGCTTTGAGTTGTAGACATTAGTCAGAATGTATTAGATTTATTGGTTCTTTTGATTAACCTTAAAGGAGACAAGACTTCATAAGTCTTCCATCTCTGGAAACATTTTTCTTCTTTTTTATGTATGCTAATCAGTTTTCCAGGCACACCTCCATGTGCTGGCTGTATTGCTCAGGTTTCTTTTCATCTTGGTTACTTTAATCCAATGGAAAACTCATGTAAATTCTAATTATTCCAGCTTTGGATGAGTCTCCAGAGTCCCACCAACACCTATGATGCTCCGCTTTGAAATAACTTGGAAAACGCAACTGAAGTTCTTAATCCTGCCAAATTTATGCATATGCTCAGTTTTGCTCAAGTGAATAATCCCCTGGAAGTGATCATGCTCATGCACTCATGTGCCTAAATCTCTGGGACCTGGGAGCTTAAGGGTATATCCAGCAGGCAGCACAGTTCAGAGAGATCCAAACTGCTGACCTGACCTAGGTCTAGAAAACATAGTGCAGCGCAACTTTATTAGAGTTTATATCTGGGTGCCGAAAAGGCATGTTTTCTCCCTAGTGCCCCTAAGCCAATAAATCCTGTTTCTTGGCTATGCTGGCTTTTGCTTTCAAGATCCCTCTGCCTCCAGTTGTGAGATGAATCCTTGCTGAGAAACTCCAGTGCCTCCATGCTTCTGCTATCCTTTCCAAAGATATCATGAGCATCGCTTGAGGATATCTATCATTTTCTTGGCTTTCCTTTCTATATATTTAGGACCAGATGCCAGCTGAACTTTGTGAGTTTCTTGGCTTGGTTTTTTTTTCCTCTCTTTCCTTTAAGCCGAAAGTTATTGCATACTCCTTTTCATCTAGGCAGAAATTATCTTAAATTCTTTCCAATTGCTCGATTTGAAAATTCATTCAAACGGATTATAATTGAGATCCAAAATTTTCATTTCACGTATGAGAAAAGCTAAGATTAGCTCCTGCTGAAAATCATACCTGGCTCCAAAGTTCAAAACTAGTATGGGCCACAGTTCTTTATGGGAGATGTTGTCAAGGGTGGAGGAGAGAAATGGAAATTCTCTGGTAAGGAATTGTCATGGAACTCCCGGACTGAAATACTGGGTTTAAGCTATGTCTCAGCATGTAGCTTAAAATTCTTTTATTTCCTTTTCCTTGAGGGGGCGACGGACCAAAACCAAACAACACTATATTTAATCTGGAGAAGAAAAGCGGAGTCAGTGTGCTCTCCCTCAGCACTGTGTCCTTTGCTGAGCAGGCAGTGTAAGAAGGTACGGTGGGACTCAGGAGAGGAACAGATGCTTATTCCACTTACCAGTAAAATGTGATTTCCCATCAAAGCAGAGCAGCTCAGTGAAGAATGCATTGACTTCCTTAGTGCAGAATCAAACCATGATTTATCTCCTAAAAATGTTCTGGGATTGTTAGGAAATGTGGCATCAACACAAGATGGATGAATAGGCATATGGTGCATAAGGCCAGGGAAGTAACTACTGTGATCTGCTCGGTACTGACTAACAGGGGTCTGGAAAAATGTGTCCGGCTTGGGGCATTACAACTCAGGAAATATCCAGAGAATCTGGATATCCTACAGGGCACTGCCATGAATTAAAAGGTGTTTGAACACCTTGGCCTTTCTTCTGAGGAAAGGTGTGAGAATTGGCTCTGTCTTGCCTGGAGGAGAGATGATGGAAGGGGATGCAATAAGCCTTTTTGGTAAGGAGGTATCGGCAGACATCACTGTGGCACACTGATGAGCAGAGTGGCCTGATGATCACCTGAGTAATGGTGATCAGTTGTCCCGGATCACTGGAGAACCAAGATTAGTAAGGCTGTGAATCTTGTAGCATTTGAGAGCTTGTTATAAAAAGAGTCATCCCCTTTCTCTGCCTGTGTCAACAGGAAAGCATTGGGCAGCAGGACTAAGGTGAGCACTGGAGATGAGGTTGTTTATCATGAAACCATTCCCATCTGTGACAATGAAAATGCCAGGATGCCACCTCTATGGAGAGGTTTCCTTAGGAGCAGATTGGACCTGGCATGGTCCAGAGGCATTTGGCCAAGCCTCAGCGCAAGAGCTGCGGCGGATGTGTTTGTCAGTCAACTTGAATTACGTACCCTCCACCTCAGGGGGGCTTTTAGCTGTTTTGAGCATGGTGAGGTGCATGACTCTTCCCCAAAAGTATTTTGTTGTGATGAGATCTAGTTAGGAGTCTTCTAAAAGATGGGAAGTCAAGGGAGAGGGTTGCTGGAAAATGCTAGTAAATAATCTTGAATTATTCCTTGGGCTGCATCAGTTTTAATTATTTTTAGTGAAAAAGTCTATCTGGGTTTCCCAGCCAGGTCCTTTAAGGGGATTTTACTGTGCTCTTCTCCAGGGCTTTGCTTAGAGCTCTTTAGAAGGTTTGCTAATAAATCTTCAAACTAACAAATTTTTAATGAAGAGTTTAAGGCCCTTATCCTAGAGGATATATGGCCCACGAATGGAAACAGTTTGTTTTTCTTCAGTGTAAATCAACGTAGCTCTTTCTTGTGTGAAAAATTCTTCATTACTCAAAGAAAGAACAATGAGAAGCATTTTCAAGGCCAGTAAGCCACTTAGAGAGACAAGTAGGCATAGCAGCTCATAAAAGATTATTTGGGATTTTTGCTGATCTAAAGATATTGGGAATCAGCCAGCCAGCTGAGCAACAACTATTTACAGAAATTTAAGATCTGCTCTTCCTTTTTTCATATTTTTTCACTTTTCCTGAGAGTCATAAAGAACTAATGATGAACAGAAAGGGAAACTCTCATTTAAACACACCATGTGTCCTAAGGATTTGAGGAGTCATTACTGTGATTTCCTTCAGCTGGCCACTGACCACTTCCAGCTGTTCCAAATTTTGTCTGGAATTACTTAGTTTTAATTTAAGAGGAAAAGAAAAACAGCCTTCCTTATGTGTATGCTTTCAGTTTCACTAGGGCTGAGGTTCCTGAAGAGCGAGTCCTCCTTGTGTGATGTTTTTATGCAAGTGGGGTAAGTTTTAACATGAAATATTGTATCTTGAAGCAGAAATTCAAAGCACTTTAATTTGGCAACTTTAATGTCAAAGGTCTCATATTCCTCCATTACCTTTGAATTCTGCCTTGTAAATTGTGATTGATTAAGACACTTCTTCTAGAAAGGCATTTAGGCTTGAAGGTTTTAAGAGATTAAAAACAAACATTTTCCCTGGTGGTTGATCTTTACAGTTAATGACTCTCACCATTAAGATGCCATGCTTTACTTAATTTTCTATTTTGTCAGGTTCAGGTGGGAATATCTCTTTATGCTTTATCTCTGCTATGTTAAAAAGATTACTTCTATTGTTCCCACTTACCATACATACAAATCTTACTATGCTTTGGGTCTCTTCCATTTCAAGATTATTTCTGGGCAAACTAAACCATAGCCTATCACTTTAAGGCAGCTTTGGTACAGTGAAATTATTCTATCACTGAAACACAGAGACGCACACAGCCACAAAATCTATACAAATCAGAGTAGGACTGAAGTGTCCAAGAAAGCGAATTATTTAGTGGCCATGAAATACTGATGGATATGTGAAGGATATAGTTACAATTATGTCTGCCAGCTTCCAGCCAGACAGGTAGTTCATTCACTCTATCTACTTGCAAATGAAGCCAACATAGTTCTGAATGTCTGTATTATAAATGAGAAGAATTTAAATTATTTATACTCTGTGTTTAAGAAACCATTGACCAGTTAAATCTGGGATCTTTTTGCTTGTCCTATATCTCTCCTCTATGGGTAGAAGCTATGGTATGCCTTCAATCAGGGGACAGGTATCTCAGCTGTAGCCCTGACCTATGCTGTTCTGCCTTAACTTTTTTGGGGTACCCAGACTGGCTTGCTTAAAGCTAGGTGAGGTAACTTCTGCATCCACTGGACTGTGGACGTATGCAGATTTCTAAAAAAAATTACTGTTGACGTGCCAGATGAGGCTCACTGGAATTTACCTGCAGTTAACTTCCCTTTCCTGCATGCCCTGGCTAAAAAGAAGCAAAAATATTGTTGAAGAGCAAAGCTGTCTTTCCTACAAAAGCATATTGTGAATGAGTCAGAAGATGAAATTCTGAATTTAACTGATGGACAGCTAGTGTCAGCTTCCTATATTATTAAAAAGTCCTAACTTCATCAAAGCCCCATATACCCATTACACCTCAAATGAGAAACTATACATTTGTAAGCCAAACCTAAAACTGATAATCTATTTTATTGTTTAAATATAGCTTTTCTTCCAGGTAAGAACTGTGTACTTCTGCGTGCTGGAAATCAGATCTGTGTCCTGTCTGGTTTCATATCCTGTTATAAAATGTAGGAGATGATACAGAAAGAAATGCATCAGGGCTAAGATGAGGTAGGTACAGACTAGGTCAAATCAGTTTAAAAAAACCCAAATATCCTTTTTTTTTTTTTTTTTTTCTTTTTAAGGTAATACATATACAGAAAGAGAAGGAAAATATTCTGGAAAGCTAAAAATGCCTAGGTAAGATGCAAGTTTGAAACGTAAATACCTTGTTTAACAGAGGAACCTTTCCCAGATACGTGTACCAATTTCAAAACACAACTTTTGCATTGAATAAGCCATTAAAATCCTCCAGCTGAAAAAAGAAATTGTTAGATTTCTAAAATAGTATCATCGTCTGCAGGCTAGCAATGAGAGCAGCGGAAGATGAGAGACCTGAAATGCACAGTCACCAAGTGCCAACCAGGAGCAGCGTATTCCTGCTTCCCATCAGTGCCCACCATGGCTGCGGGGCTGCAGGGTGGCAAGGGTTAGGGGAGAGAGAGGATGGACAGCTGGGTCCAGTCCTACCCCGCGTTACTGCGACAGGGGAAAAGAACACTTGAGAACTTACCTAAGACATAATCATAAGTGCTTTTGTGGGTATTTCTGCAGTAGGAACTTAGACAAGCGTATTTTGCATTTTTCTTTTAAATTCTGTTGTGTTTGTGGGCTCCATCTGCAGCCCAAGCAAACGTTTCAGGGCAACTCACAATGCTGAAAACATTTAGTTTTATCAAACTTTTATCAAACAGTTTGAATCATAGGGTCAATGCTCGCAAAAGCGCCCTAAGATAGAAAGATCTCTGTTCCCTTGCGAAGTCCTGTAAGTGAATTAAATGTGTTAGAGGTGCTTTGGATTGTCCCCTGCAGTCTGACAGCAAAACAGTCATGGTAATCACTTGTAAGTCTGTGTGTGAGTGTTCAGTACGTGCTGGCAACATTTGTTTTACTAATATTTAATAGCTGAATTGTTAATAACACAGGTACAAGCTTCTTGGCAACTTATGTATTCTTACAGTTCCTGGCTGACCGCTTAGAAATATCAGATTTCTGTTTTTTCTCTCCAAGGTGAAGTTGACCTAGAAAAGAATTTAGCTTAAAAGTAGTAATCTAGTATTCTCCAAACTCTGAACAGTGATAACTTACAATACAATCAGAAGGAGATAAAATGTATTTATGAATCTAGCTAACTTGATTTCATTTTTAAAACTTAACTAACACCTTGGCAAAGTTATTTTTTGTGCTATCAAAATAGCCAATGGGAATAGTCTGCCCAGCATCAGAATGCTTTAATGTTTAAAATGCGTTTAAAAATAACATAATCTGTATTTCTTTGAAAAACCCAAGTGTATAATTAAAGCACAGATTATACTAAGAAGATCAGTTGGTGTGACATTCTGACTGGAAGGGGTCGAAAGTGGTATCTATCTCTTCAACTTCCTTCAAACTTCTCCTCAAGTCCCGTCCTTCCGTCTTGCCCAAAAGAAGCTGAAATCATAATAACAGAAGGGGAATGAGCTGCAGGCAAAAATGAGGTTCTTTGTATGACTTGCCCACATTCTCTATTAATAAGAAGGATACACATACATAATCCAATACACATATAAATGCCATAGATTTTTCTGTACGTAGTTTTTCCCTCTATTTTTCATTTTTGTCTTTTATCATTGTCAGTTAGGTCTTTTGTCTGTTTTTCCTGCCTGTACATACAGAATCTAATACAACTGGCTTTGGATGCCGAATGCTATGTGAAGAAATTTTACTAATGTAAGTGAGCAGCATACAGTGTAAATACAGGCTGCCTTGCAATCGGGCAGTTAGTTCACTAAGAAGTTTTTCATTGTTTTAAAAAGAAGCCAGTAGACAATGTGACAGCAATGTGACACAAGCAATGTGATCAGCAATCCCATCCAACCTAACCAAGTTTCAAAAAAAGGTTATTGTCTTGAATGTGGTCGGTCTCCTTCAGCTTGCTCGCCAGTGGTCAGCTCTCTGCTTGTTCTTTCCTCTCATCATTTTATACACATCTGCTGGTTTTATTTAAAATCATTTATCTTCTGGTGGTGGGCAATGAATTAATTAGATTTCTTTTTTTCATGCCACCCAGTATTCTGGTTGACCGATAAGGGCAAAAAGTTTTATTCCTTTCTTTTTAAAATTTTTTTAGTAGTACAACTTTATTTTAGCTGTACGCTTTTATTCCCATGAGCAGCCTCCTGGTATGTGGTCATCAGCATTGCTGATGATATGGTAGTGACTTAACGGTGAACTTGATGACAAATCACTGCATTGAGACCACACCTGGAGTGCTGGGTCTAGGTCTGGGCTCCCCAGGACACGAAAAGTGGGGACATAGTGGACAGGGTCCGCCAAAGGGCCATGAAGATGATCAAGGGACTGGAACATCTCTCATCTGAGGAGAGGCTGAGAGCTGGGACTGTTCAGGTTCTGGGGGATTTATCAATGTGGATAAATACATGAAGGGGGGTGTGAAGAATATGGAGCCAAGGTCTCCTTGTGGTGCCCAGGGACAGGATGAGAGGCAAAGGGTACAACTGAAACACAGGAAATTCCACTTAGACTTTTTTTTACTGTGAGGGTGACTGAGCACTGGTACAGGTTAGCCTCAGAGGCTGTGGAGTTTCCATCCTTGGAGATACTCAAAGCTGTCTGGACACACCCCTGGACAGCCTTCTATAACTAACTGTACTGGAGCAGGGTGTTGGACCAGATGATCTCCAAAAGTCTCTTCCAACCTCAACCATTCTGCAAAACATTGTTTATGACAGAAAAAATTAACTGTCAGCAAAAAAAATTTGGTACAGCGTAAACGGATTCCTCCACTGGATATAGTTCTAGAAGCAATAGGGTTCGTCATTGATATAGTTGATGTAAACTAAGGAAAGGATTAATTCTGCATGAATTTAGCTAAAAAAAATCATCTACTTACCTAGGCTTATGATGTCATTGGGGAATATGAGAGGCATTGCTAGAAGAACATTTAATTTTCTATTTTGGGTAACTATGGCAACATGGAATGAACTGGCCAGAGGTGCCTATTGTTCCCATCACCTCTAGAGAGAAACTGGACTAAAGCAAAGTGAGCTGAAGCCAGCCTGAGGATTTAGCTGGACTGGCCTGAGGGAGGCTCCAGTTCAAACCTCCAGCTCTGCTCGTGCTCTGCAGAGGTCTTCAGTCTGTGACAGGCCCTGGAAAAGCTGAAAACTGCTGGAAAAATCTCACCCTTTATCTTTTGTTCAATACGTGCACCTTAATTCTTGATTAATAATGATTTACTGGTGCAAGTACATAAATAATTTACTGAATCCTAATTGAGTTTGTAATAGCTGCTGTGAAGCATAAAATAGATCTGTCCTGGGTACCCCATATGAAAACTGGGTCCTTCTGGAGACTGTGCTTCAGTGAGGCTTGTTCTCTGTTCTCACAGTAATGTCAAGGAGTTACTTATCAGAGCTCTTTGGGTGACTTTAATTGTGATTTATCAAGTTCACTGACTCTAATGTTGATGTGATAATCTGGTTTTGGATATATTTTTCTCTATTCATTCTTGAAGTCCTTTATCCTCCTTTTTCTCCCCCACTTTCATCATTTGTTTAATGAATTGGAATATTCAGATCTTCTACACTGCAATTATGTCAGTGCAAGCTTTCTTGCTGTCTCTTTCAGCAGAGCTGCTAAACATTAGTCAACAAAATGACTATGGAAAACAGATTCTTCTGTTTAATCTCTGAAAACCTTTGTTTCCAAGTACATATCGGTATGAACTGTTTTCCTGACTACTTTTTGGTATGGCTTGAATCAGGAAGATGGATATGTCATTTATAACTACTTTAAATTGCTCTGGATTGAAACAATTTAATCACTGACAGTTTTCATGGCAAGCTAGATTCATGCACTAGAGCATTTATATATTCTGGAAAGTTTCCTAGGGACAGCTTACTACTTAATAACAGCCCAGTTCCTGTCCTGACTAATGAATTGCCTCTATTTTGTCAAATATTACATGTGTACATGTTGGACCTGGATTCATTCCCTATTCATAGCAGGGCTGGACATGGTCAGGTCAAAACCTGCAAAAATTGCTCTTTATTGTCTTCATTTTCAAAGGGGGATGCAGGGTTACACTCCTAGTCTTTGGGAGTTGCCTAGAAGTGTATCAAGCTTTCACATGGCATGCAAAGAAATTATCAAGTGTTTCATTCTGTGAGTCTTTTCCCCCGCATGCTATTTTTGAAATGCAGTGGCTCTATTAAGTGAAATGTGTGAAATTAATGTGAAATTAGCGAGAAGTAAATGAAATCCTCTGGTGATGTGATTTAAGGTGACTGTTGTCCTGAATATCCATCCTTTGCTCAACATGGAGCTTTCCTATGCAGAACTAACTGGCTCCCTGGGTTATCTGCCATGTCCCTGGGAGAGCAAATGTAATGTTCAGGCTGCCTGGAGAAAAGGCAGAACTTCATTCATGGAATACCTGTTCACTCTATCCATGAATTGAGTTCACTTAAGATTAAATGTTTGCCTTTTTACTATCTTTAAACAACATGCTCCCATATTAAAAAAAAAGAACCAAAACAAAACAAAGAAACCCACCAAAACAACAAACCTTCAGGCTTAGCTCTGCTTTTGATTGTGCTATACAAATGTGCAGTGATGCTGCATCAGTGACGGAAACTACATCGCTGTGCTACTGGTCAGTGCGAGAGCAGAATCAGACCTCCACCTTGTGTTCTGCTATAAGCTATTTTGTTTTCCTTTCTCTTGTAGTAGTTGGGTATAAATTGCTTCTATTGTAATATATTTAATAGTCTGCAGCTAAGGAGCAGGGGAAAAAAGGAATGTGTTGAAGTGACTTCAAAAACTAAAAATATTCTGTCTGAAGCCTGTGGAAATTAACTCACCCACACAGTTGTTGAAGAAGTCCATTTAAATACCATCCCGTGGGTAGAGGTCTTCTAGTTATCCATGGCAAAAGGGCACAGCCCCCTGTTGTATAATCATTTGGACTAATTTTATTGATATTGACTGATGGCTTTCACCAGTGGGAAGAAGTGTCTAACCTGCCAAACAAACTATGTAAAGAGAATTTGGTTTGGCACTGAAATATTTCATCCCTGAATACGACTCCATGTGTTGCTAACATCATGCAGGCTACAGCTGAGGTTATGTTACTGTAATACGAATTAGTGCCTTGCACTCTGTAAAAATAATGCATCCATTAAAATTAGTATACCGTTAATACCAGCATGCCTTTGAGGGATGTGGCTGTATCTATGATCACCTCAAAAATTTACAAATTATACTGAGCTTAAAATAATGCAGGTCAAGGATTTTAGAAATAAAACCAATAGCAGAATACACTTCTCATTTTTCCTCTTTTTTTTTTTTTTTAGACCTGGAACAAAAAGCAGAAAAGCTTCAAGCATGTAACTATATATTAGCTACAAATTAAACAGATTTTTATTTCTTCATTGCTTCTGCTGCTTTACCCATCCCAGTTGGCAATGTGTTTCAGAGTTAATGTGAGGGTCAAGGTAACTACAAGTTTTGTGAGAAGTGTGAGGAGTAGCACATCAAAAAAAAAAAAACAAAACCTCTGCTGTGGGTTTGCCACAACTGGTCAAAAAGGAAGATCATCTTCTGTTGCCAATGTGCCTTCAGAGGAGACGTTATAGGAGCACTTTGGGGAATGCACCTTATCTCCTCTCTCTGGGGTGAGACCAAAGGTCTTGGAAGAACTAACAGCCATGGTGGCTTCTTTGGGTGTAGTTGTGCTGTTTTGGCCAGTAGCACCTTTGATATAGCCCAGACATCAGTATGCAGAATCAATACTGATGCTTTGACCTGCTTGAAGTGTTGTCTCTCTGGTCTCACTCTCCTAGCAGGCAGCATTAAAACAGATGCTGTGTCCTGTGGGAACAGCACTGGGACACAGACCTTCAGAGGCAACAGCTCTGTTTTGACCACAGTACACACACAACAATTAGCAAAGGGGAAATTAATTTTTCCATCACCTAATAGAGTTTGTGGAAAGAAAACCAATCCCTCGGCAGCAGATCCCCAAAACTAAAAACACACCAACTGCTTCACAAGACCACAATAAAGATTTATCAGGCCTAATGTGCTGTCCTCAGCAGTGTCAATAGGAAATAACAAAGGCAGACATTAAAACACACATGTGCTCCTATTGCATTAGAGTACTTCCTAGAGAGCTGCAGCTAAGAGACTTCAAGTCAGGTATCTCTCTACACCATAGCTCTCAATTCTTTTCTTCCTTCATGTGTTTATCCAATTGCTCTTTGAGTCCATGTTAATATTGGCATCCGCAGGAACCTGCAGAAAGGGATTTCACAGATTATCTACGTGGTGTGTGAAGGAGAACCTCTCGTGCCTGCTGTGACTCTGTCTCCCATCTGATGCCACTTCACTTTTTTTATTGGAAGTGACAGGAACAATTATTCCCTGCGCAGTTTCTTCAGGCCATTCTTGACTTTAGAGACTTCTGCCATGTGCTTCCTTCCAGGCTGAGTTTAGGCTATTTAATTATTGCTCACACGAAAGACTGTTGTTCATACCTTACTTCATCTTTGTTACTTTATGCGTCTTGCATCTTCCTTTTGACTTGATAGGGTGATAGAAATGGGCCTGAAATTGAGGTATTTAGATGAGTCTGCACGTGTCCAGGTAAAGATGACGACATTTTTGTGGCTGATATTTTTGTTCTTTCAAAATTACCTAAATGGGCAGCATAGACTTTATACTACAGAAATATTTGGCCAATCTGTACAATGACCGCATGGACTGGTGGAGGTGACAGGTTAAATCTCCACCAAGAGAGTGGCACATTCCTGCCCCCACCCAGAGGTGACTCTGTGCCACCCATCTTCACCTGCGTGTATTTGGATCAAGTAAATAGTTTAAGAACTGGACATTTACATTGACATCATAAGTCTTCACAGTGAACACCCTGGGAATGACGAGGTAATTTACTCCTCTCAAAGCCTTTCTTCTCAGTGCTCTAGGAGCTGTTCTGTTAGATACTCTGTCTTGGGAATGGAAAATTATTTTCCTTATTTCCATGCCAGAACTTTCAGCCAATTAAGCAATTGAATTAGCTGAAAATTCTTCGATGGGCTTGAACCCTTAGTAGGCAAATAAACAATATGGATTTTACAGTTTGCTTGAAATCTTGCACTTCATGCAAGTGATGGAGATGCTGCTTTGTTTTGCTTCTTTTCCTCTTTTACATCCTTAAGAAAATCACTGTCTAATCCAAGAAAACTGATCTGAAAACTGATCAGGGGAAATGATGATGTTTCTCTGTTGGGTCTAGGGAATACCTGTGCTGTATGACAGCAGAAGAGCATTGATGGGAGATGCCAGTAGCATGTTCTCTCTCAGACCTGCAATGGTTATGAGCATTTCCAGCAGTGTTTCCTTGGAAAGCAGGGGCGCTGAGCCCTGGGGTGCCCATGTGCGAGTGTCCTATGAGCCATGTCTGCTGCGTAGTACCAGAACCCAGAGCACTATTGCATCAGGCCTTGCTTTCATTTACTTGCATTTAATATGAAAGAAAGAAACAAAGCCCCGTCATGTCCCTCTTTGCAATGTTTCAGATGAAACAGAACAGACTTCTTCATTTTAGCAAGAAAAAATATTTCATTTTTCTTCCCATTATTGATGCAAACTGATACCTTCTCCCTACTATTTCCACATGCCTCTCCAAGAGACAGAAATATTTTCATCATCCCAATCCATAGATTAGAATTTGGGTACCAAGTTTTGTGCCACAGGCCATGTGAGGGTGGCAAACATCAAATCTTGTCATCCCTGTTAAAAAATATTCAGTTATAATTGCAGCAGAGATTAGCAGAATTGAAAGAACTTCCAATATCGTAATGTCCTACTGCATTCTTTTAAAATGTTCATATAATTGACTGGAGACAGCAGAAAATTATTAATTAAAAGAGTGCCAGGTATTGATTTCAGCTTCTGCTGCTTCTGAGCTGCTTCAGTAGCAAAAGTAGTTTCATGGAAATGATGGGGAGCTTGCAGCCTGCTCTGAGTTTGATGGCGGCAGCGGTGCTGCCTGGCAGGCAGTCTGCGGTTCCATCTCAGGCTGGTTTGTCTCACGTGAAATGCTTTACTGCATTTTATGCAATGCGCACTCCACAGTGTATGTTCAGCATTATTTCCTGGTCGCCTCTGCTGGCACTGGCTTCACTCACGTAGCCGTACCCTGAACAGCTTTTAACGCATTTTCAAATTTACCAAATGACAGATTTAGTGGTGCATTGAGAAGCCGATGGAAAGTAAAAAGGATCTGAACTAACACAGAAAAATACCTCTCCCTCCACTGCCCTCCTCCTCTGCTATTTACAGCAGGGTGATGTGTTGACCTCGGTAATCTGGGTTATGTTCCCAAAATAGTAAAATGCCATCTTTAGCTCCTTTTTTTTTTTTTTTTCCCCTCCCCCTGCCCCTGGATGAGGTGTCTGGGCTGGGGCTCACACACTGCAGCACTTCTGTTTTTTTCCCCCAAAAGGCTCCTAGACTTAAACAAAACGGGTTCAGGAGACTCATAGGTACAGTTGCAATTTTCCACCTGTTCAGTTGAGGTAGCATTGCTCATCTTCTCTCCACTGTACAGAAAAACCCCTGTGAAACAGAGATCAGTTATATTCTGATGTTTATCAAAGGAGTGTTTACCCTGCAACTGACCTAATTTTTGATGGAAAAGAAATGTTTTTTAAAAGATTACTCAGTTTAAGCGTGTTTTCATAGAACACAGTATACTTGTTGCATTGATTTTTTTGAAAAAAATCAAAAAACATGTTGTTTTGTTTGTTTTTTAATGGAGAAAATATAAGCTAAAGTTGGAACATGCCATTTGACTTTTTTTTTTTTCTTTCTGGAGTCTTTCCTTCATTAAAGAAACTAAAAGAAATGGATGAATAGTTTTTAGGAATATCCCAAGCAGTTTTATGGAGGGCAAAGGTATTTTATTCATTCTTTCATTCATTCAAAAAACCCCAGTTTGGTCAGCTCCTAGAAGAGCTGTGTGACAGCAGTGGGGCACAATGGGCACAAACTTGTTCATTTTTCATAGTCTGAAGTTTTAGGAAACACCAAATGTAAGCCTGTAGCCAACTGTACGTATTTAGGGAACGTCAAATATAGACTCTCCCAAACTCTGTTTATTCCTGTTAATATTTCATATTCTGCCTCTGGATGCTCTTGGTATTTATAAAAATTTCCACCCTTATGTGACCACTGCTATGTTCTACTATATTTTTCTAGTAGATTTTATGCACAGTGCAATATAAATTATTAATGATATAACTGATATTGATATGGTACGTAATGCATGTATTTATTATGAAGCTGCAACATATTCTAATGCAATGTAATGTAAAATGATACAATATTCTCCATTACAAAGGTCTCCCTTTATTGAAAGAGACTGTCGCATGCAGGAATAGGTTTTACAGAGCACTTACAGTCCAATCTCACATCCATTGATGCCAGTTTTGGGTTCCCAAAGTGGTATTTCAAAGGTAGTTCATGTCTCAAGGTGCAGGAGGATGCACAGGTGGGATCTGTGATGGTCAAGAAAGGATCTCCCTTTGCTACTGCTTACTGAGACTTGTCGACCCAACTGGATCAAGCCTTTGTGCCCAGTAAGACCCAAATCCTAATATACACTTAATGAAGCAACTCTCCAGTTCGTGCATATGCCTGTGGGTCTGCCTACATCTCTCCATGCCTGAGTTTCTTAGAAAATAGGGACTTCAGGAACTTAATCCTTGTTCTCTTCACCACTTCTGATCAGATTAAAGAAGATACACTGGAAAAGCCTATGTCCAACCTGCTGTGCGTTCTTGCTTTCACTAAGCCCAGGGAGATGAAGTGAAGTGGGGGGGTCTTCATGCCAGTGGGTAAAAAAATCGTGATGAGTGGATATCTGTTGAGGCTGCTGAGCCTGCCTCCACCAAGTAATGAGGACCTCCTCTTCAAAGGCCAGCATGTCTCCGCGAGAGGGTGTTGAAGCCTTTGCAGCACGCATGCTAACGCACTGGAGTTTGACACCTTCTCCTGGCTGGCACTGTTTGACTGATATATTTATTTAAAACAGTACCTGTTGCAGCAGCTGGCACTTTATATAAATGTGTACATTAATAAATAAACCACCTTCTCTGTGAAGTTGCTTCTAGGAGCTCAAGATTTATGTATCTGAGTGGGACACTTGTTACAGAGAGAGATTTTAATATACTTTGGTGGAGCAGAGGAGCAGAATGCAAACAGAGGTCTTGCATCAAGGACATCCTCGGAGCAGGGAGCTGCGAAGTAATGCAAGCAGCATGCCAACATGATTGCACAGGCCTATGATTAATGTCATTAGTTAGCACGTTGGGAGGGAGCAACAACGTGTCTTTTGGCTGTTTGGGTACAGGTTTGTGTTTGAGCAGGGAGTGGAAGATGCAAATGAAACCTCAGGGACGTGTTTTGGAAGTCGAGAAAAATTCATGGGTGTGACCCACTGGCAGGTGCTGCCCTCCACCAGGACTTGCTCCTGAAGGGAAGGCAAGCAGAAAACATCTCCACGTGTCTGGGAAAAGCCAGCACCATGTGAACATGGGCACTGCAGGCGTGAGCCAGCCCCGCAGTCCTGCGTGCTCTCCCTGGCGCTGGCAGCAGCTGCTGGTCTGGGGAGGTACAAGGCAGGATGCGTTGGGTGTGCAATAACCTTCAACTTTGTTTCCTCCGATCGTCATGGATTTCAATCTGCTTTATGTACCAGGTATGAGGATTTCATAATCCTTGCAAAACTCTAATGAAGGCTCTGGTCAGGTTTTGTATTTTCACTCTTGTAACTTGAAATCTTCTGATTCTTCCTAACCATATTTAGTCCTTTTTACCACTGAGTCTCTTCTGATAATTTCTTAGGATAACTATGCATTGTGCAGGAAAATATTTTCCTTTTAGGGCAAGATAGTTTTCAGGCTAACTCAACCTCTCCACATCTTTGTAGGGTACTCGCAAGAGCCACAGTGAAAACCCAAGTGGCTCTCTGCCTTCCCTCCCAAACTGGTTGTCGTTCATCCTGTGCCACTGTAAACAGCGAGACGGCTCCATCAGAGTCTGAGTTATACTTAAATATTTGGACTTTCATTAATTCACTTGCCTCACTGAGTTGTTTCCCAAACAAAACAGTAATGCCAAACAAAAAGATCCATAATTTATAGTGAAGTGTTAGAATGCAAATAGTATCTTTTCCTTTTCTTTAAATTCATTCAACATATCTATTTTCCTTTGAATTGATTTATAAGAGTTCTTAGCAGGCTTATATATAATTCATAAACAATTTCTGTTTTTTTATATTCCTTAAGCTGGTTTGATTACTTCTTTCTTATCTTTGATTCTTTCCTCACTTTCTCTGGCAAAAGTGCTGCTAGTTGCTATGGTAACTTCTCCTTCCTACCAGTTTCAGGATATTTTTTTTCCTCTTCCTCTTGCTTCCCAAAAGAAACTTTTGGTCTGTTTGCAGACCTCTTCCCTGCTCCCCCCCTAGCTTGGCAGCATCTTTGCACTAAGCAGAGGCTGCAGGAGACATAGAATAGAATCATCATAGCATGCTTTGGGATGGAAGGGACCTTTAAAGGCCATCTAGTCCAACCCCCCTGCAATGGGCAGGGACATCTTCAACTACATCAGGTTGCTCAGAGCCCCATCCAGCCTGGCCTTGAATGTTTCCAAGGATGGGGCATCTCCCACCTCTCTGGACAACCCGTTCCCGTGTTTCAGCATCCTCATTGTGAAAAATTTTTTTCTTATGTTCAGTCTGAATCTCCCCTCCTTTAGTTTAAAACCATTACCCCTTGTCCTGTCGCAGCAGGCCTTGCTAAAAAGTCTGTCCCCATCTTTCTTGTAGGCCCCCTTTAAGTATTGAAAGGCTGCAATAAGGTCTGCCCACAGCCTTCTCTTCTCCAGGCTGAACAACCCCAACTCTCTCAGCCTTTCCTCATAGCAGAGGTGCTCCAGCCCTCTGACCATTTTTGTGGCCCTTCTCTGGCCCCGCTCCAACAGCTCCATGTCCTTTCTGTGCTGAAGACCCCAGAGCTGGATGCAGGGCTCCAGGTGGGGTCTCACCAGAGCAGAGCAGAGGGGCAGAATCACCTCCCTCGCCCTGCTGGCCACACTGCTTTTGATGCAGCCCAGGATACAGTTGGCTTTCTGGACTGCAAGGCATCTGGAGACAAACTGTAAAGAGCATTTCCTAGGCTATCTCCAAGATTTGCCATCCCCAGGGACACCCTCTATGCATACGCAGGTATCACTGGCTCCTTGCAATGGCTGCCTGCCATGCACCTCATGACATGGGGACAGGGGGAGCTGGGACAGACCCTGCAGCTACACCCCTATCTGCATCCCCATTTCTTTGCCCAGACTCACCCTCCATCACCCCATCCTCCAAAAGAGGGGGGGGGGGGGAGTGGAGAAAGAAAGAAAAAAAAAAAAAAAAGCAGAGCAACCAATGCCCCCAGGTTTGTATAGAACAGATTTCAGGTGTCCCACTAGCCTGGTAGGTCCCAGCCTGCTCTCCTTGGATTCCTGAGCCTTGGGGGTGAGAGGGTGGGTGAGGGCCCAAGCTTGTAAATTCAGGACTTAGAGGTCGCCCTGGGGTGTGCTAGCTGATTGAGGCGGGTCAAGGAGAGCTCTGAATTAGCACTGTCCTCTGGGTCCTACAGGGCTCTTCTAGTGTTTATTGCTGGGGAAGTCTCTGCTTCATAGCATAGCACTGTGTCCATGCTGAGGTGCCCTGCAG
Organism: Nipponia nippon; assembly: GCF_047370975.1. Taxonomy (NCBI): domain Eukaryota; kingdom Metazoa; phylum Chordata; class Aves; order Pelecaniformes; family Threskiornithidae; genus Nipponia; species Nipponia nippon. The sequence goes on from NW_028262302.1 coordinate 30,509,066, forward strand.
CCTTGGCAGAGGGATGGGATGAGAGATATTTCCAGGCGCTGCTCAGCTCTTGGCTCCCTGTGTCACTCTGCAACCTGTCCTGGGTGCAGAGGGGGGATGCAGGAGGATGACGGGAGGGTTTGGCAAACCTTACGGGGCAGGGTGATGTTTGGGTTCCTGCTGCTGGGGTCCACAGGGACCCCGAGCACCCAGGGACCCACCTGTGCTCACGGTGTGTGCTGCATCAATGCCTTTCTGCTCGAGCTGCGATGAGTGTATATGATACAGGCAATGTCTCATGGTCACATCAGTAGGACAGAAGCAGTGCGACAGAAGTGAACATGCTGTTTGTGTAACTGTTTTGCTGAAATACGCATTTAAACATAAATAAGTTACAACAGCAAAGTGAGTGGAAGGAGCACATAAGGTTTAGCTTTTTGATTTTTTTTTTTAATATATAACTCTGTAATATTCCCATTACACAATGCTCCTCATGCTAGGAGGTCCCCTCCAACGTATCATTTGTAGGAAGCTTCATCTCTTTTCCTGGTTTTGCTCATGCAGTGGGAAAAACGGGCAGATTGGGAGTCCCCTGCTCTGCCTGTTAGCCAGAGCTATAGTCTTTGGCTGAATTGGTGTTTTTTAGACCAACACATACAAATGACCATGGGCGCAGCTCAGGTCCCCCCCCATCCCTTTCTACATTCACTAGAAATGACAGATCCCCAGCAAGGGAATTACAACTACTACCTTTCTGCTGCAGGGAAAAAACTGCTTGGCTCACATAGTTTAAACCAAATCAGGGCTGAAGTGGTTTATCGATTTATTAACAACAATTAACTGGCAATCAGTGAACTGCATGTTCAGTATCAATACCAATGATATCACAGGTAAGCCACAGTGTTAGACACTCACAAAATGGTGATAAATGCCTACAAATTTCTGAATGCCTGTCTTTAATCCCAGAAAGTTGTAATTACACATACACACACACACAAAAACACAGAGGACATGTGTACAACCCCCCCTGAATGCAGTGTCCGACAGGAAGACTGCTCTGTGTGGCCTTGGAGAGGTCGTGGTGGCATCTGGGCTGCTTCTGGTAGCATCAAACCAGCTTTTACTTCTTTCCACCCCAAGGTCTCTTCCCGCTGTTACAGATGTTCATGCTTCTTTGCTACCTTTTCTCAACTTTTCCATTTCCAAAGCCTTTTTGTGATCACCAGCTTACTGTTTAATTCAGGTGATGGTCTTCTTCCTCCATAACATGTTCAGCTTTGAGCCCCAATGCACTGCATTTGCCCACATCCACGTGTTTTGTACCCGTGTTCCCTTCGTGCCGGGTGTTTTTATCCATGTCATTTACCAAGGGTGGGCCAGGGGATCCCCCTCCACCACCGTGTTCTGCACCCAGCCACGTGCCCTTTGGGGTGGAGGTGGACATCCAGCAATGGTGAAACCTGCTCTGCAAAGCATGCCTGCCTCCAGGGAAAGCCCAATGAGTAATAACGAACCAGAAGTTTCAGATTGTTTGTCTCCACCATGACAGAGGTCCATGAAGTGAAGTCCACTAGACTCTACCAGTCTAGTATTTGATTTGCTACTCAAGGTACTGCTTTCAGATGAGATATACTTGGTGAACAAAATTACGAACACGATGTAAACACCGTATAAAGCCAGGGTAAGTTGTTTTTTATATATTGTTGCTGCAAAATTGCAACTAGGCTTGAAACAGAAAAAGTCTCCTTCAATTAAAAAACAAAACCAAATCTACTAAAATAAAAACAGAAGAAGCAAAATCCAAATAAATATTTCCAGTATTAATCTGACTGTGAAGTTTCCACAAGTCTCTAGTAGCAACTAGTGGGGCAAAATAGGGAATGAAGTGCATTTTTTCCCACATTATGGAATCTCAAAAAAAAAATGCAATGTAAAATAATCACACTCCACCTTGCCTTGTGTGTAAGGAATGCTAAAACATTTCAGTCTGCATTACCAGCCCACAGAATTAGCATATAAAGCCATTCATTATGAAACAGATAATCTGCAGCATGACCTTGCTTTTTCCTGCTTTAAGAGAGCAGGCTGAGGGCCAAGTTCTTCTGTGCTGTGTGCTGTTCTTTAACATACATAAATAATACGTATTCAGTAAGAAAAGAAAAGCTATTAGCAAACACACAGGCAGCAATAGGGGCCCACAGTAAGTACATAATTTATTCCTCCCATTTTCCTTCCAAACTAAAAAAGATGGGGCGGGGGGATGAATTTGCTCCAATGTTTAGTTAATTACCTCAAGCATTCCAATAATGGGCTTTACAAATATTTGTGCAATACTAATTTGATATATCTAATTTATACCCTATTTAATAAATTACTGTTCTAGTCTCTCTTGACCTGGCTAACAGTCTGACACATGTTGGATGAGGAAAGATTCTGCTTTCTCACCTCGCTGACTTGTTTTTTGGGGAGTTTTTTTTAGTTGCTAAAGCAACATCCATTGGAATGAGTCCAGTGGTGAGAATGCCAGCTTTGTAATTTATTATTATTATTATTACTTCCACTTCTGCAGCCATGGAGGCTCTGCAATGCCAGGTGCAGAATGCTGTTCTGATAAAATATTCCTGATTCAAGGAATTCACAGCCTAAAAAGGAAGATAGAAGGCAAGAGAGGAAGAAGAGACAAAATGCCATGTCCAGGATGCCCATGACACTGTCTATGTTCAAGGGAGCAATAAATTACCGGTGCATGTACCCTCAGAGCCCCTGGCTCTGGCTCAGTGATGGGAGCCAAACAACAGCTGGAGGTCCCATCTTTCCCAGAGTGCCACCCCTCAACACCACTGCTGGCACCCACATCCCAAAGCAAAGCTGTGGCTGCTACTCCCTCCTGTCCTTCACTGCTGTGTGCCCTCCACCCCAGGTCCCCATGCAATGTTTTGTATGGATGTACTGCCAACTTGATCACTGAAGAGCAACTTCTCTTCCTCAAAAAACAGGGATGTTTGCTTCCTCTTATCCCAGATTTCTGTGAAATCCATGTAACCAGCATATGTAATTTGTACTGGTACAATACTATATACCTGGAGCTGTATTTCTGGGTTGCTTGAAACAGGTTTCTGTGAGTGCATAATATTTAGTGCTTAAAAAGGCACTGAATCTGGGACTATTCTTGAGCAAGCATGGTTTATTTTGGAACAGAAGTCTGTCGGCTGTTGTGTGATTTCACTTTCTCTAATTTAATTAATGCAACTTTAATCTGGCTTCCTAAAGAAGTAATCCAGCTCTGACAGCAGCCCCCAAACTCATTTGCATCTCCTTAATATATTTTCAAATTGTTAGTCAACTTCAAACAAATGTGGCAACGATGTACAAGTATCAGGCAGGTTTATACTCCATTCGTGGATATTTGTAGCCTACTTGCTCCTCAGTATTGCTCCAATAACTGGGGAAGGTCGCTTTTTTATTTCACCCAATATTAGGCATCAAAGAGTGTACTCAAGGCCTTACACATTCATTATATCAAGCACAACAACAACGGTTTCTGGTGTTTACAGAAGTATTGTTTCTTGTGCTCTGTACTAACAGCATCAGTCAGGCGACCCCATTCCTTGTGGATCAGTTGAGTTGACAGGAGTTATACCTGCCAGGCAGCTAGACCCCATTGCTTTCCATTAGGCAGTTTTTCCATTTTCTTGGCTTGACTGATGGTCAGACCTCTGTGTAGGGGCAAAATTGCTTCTAGGATGACTTGAGTATTTCATGAGCCTCGTAATGCTGGTTGGGCCAAGCTAGGCTCTTAGGTAGCGGTGCAAGGGGCTTGGTGATGCACTGCGGGAGCAGGACGTAGGAGAGGTCCCTCTCTCAGCTCCTGCCCGGGCACCCCATGAGCATACCTTAGCTCTGAACAGAGCAGAATTAATGTGTCTATGGTCTCTTTGTAGGGAGATGCAGAAGAGGTTTGTTGCCTATAGTTGACAATGGTTATGGGAATTTTAATTTGTATTGTAGTGAGTGCAGTGAGAACTAGCATTTAGTGCTGTTCTGAAAATCCCATCCACAATGCATTTACTCCTTCTGGCAGCAATTTGTTTTCTTCTACACTTCATTTTGTTTTGGAGGCTGGGGACAAACTCTTTCTGCAGGAGTAGAAGTGAGAATGTTTCCCTAATAAAATCTTTCAGATTGGCTGTTATTTCTCTTTCCTTCATTTAATTTCATACTTTCAACCTCTTCTGCTTAAAAGTTAGCATTTATGTCAGCCCACATAATTTAAAATCTTTCTTTCTTCTTCTAGACTCTGCCTGGGGACCAGCAGGTAAGTAGGTTTGCCTCATTTCTTTCCAACTAATGGAAAACAAATGAGTAGCTGTATGTTAGAAATAACCCATATTCTACTCATCGTCAAACATGCCTATCATAATGTGACAGAGCATGCCAAGAAGCGCTGGACTTTAGAGAAAGCTGGCAACAGCAAAATTATCCCAGAGCATCACATAATTCAGCAATATCCGCAATAACAAAAATTTCAGTGTGCAGCAAAAGGCTTAGTTGCTGGACACCACTGCTGCAGCAAAGCAAGATGTAACAGAGAGAATTGCAAAGGACAGGGAAATGTATGATTAACTGATCTCAAAACCCAGGAACTCACCTACTGTAGGATCAAATAATGCAGCACATTTCCATGGACTTGGGCAGCTTACTTTAAAGTCAAAATGAGATGGTTTTATGGGGGAATGCGGGAAACAAACAATTCATCACATGAAAAAATATGAAACTGCTCAAAATAGTTCTGTGAAAGATGGTAGTTATTTTGGAGTTTACTGTGAATTCATATTGAATTCATTCTGTAGTAGGCTTGTCAGGATATACACCCTGGGAGGAGTGGGCTGGAGCCTCCTACCCACAGGCTGAAGTCCACCTCTGGAAACAGACTGAGCTGCTGGGTACTGAGACCGTTGCTGGGTTGAAACAGAGAGCTCTGGAAGACAGTGGAAGGACAGATATTTCAAATAAAGGAAGTATGGCTGGATACAAGTTAGAGCTGCTTAAGCTTTTAGGGAAGATCACAAAGCACACAGACTGTTATAAAACCAAGTGTCATGTTTAGGTTGTTTTATTGTTGTTAAGATGTGGCAGTACGTAGTTTTACAAAAAGACTGCTTTCAAATGTTGTATTTACAACTTATTGCAAGATGCAAAGGGAAGAGCTGCAGTAAACCAGCCCAGTCTGATCTATTCAATAAGGGCAGATAAGCAGGTAAGAACAACCTTCAGGCTACCAAGAAAATGGAAGGATTCCATCTTCATGGTGATCATGGGTCCTCATTGCAGTCACCCACAGCACTGACCACAGCACTGACAGGGGTGGGAAACGCTGTCTGCAAGTGGGGAGGTTGTGCTCCGGTTTTTACTGGGAGCCTAACAAGGTTGTACGGCTTCTAGTGGCTGTCCTGTGCCAGCTGCACTGCCATGGCAGGGGAGTGATGTGAGTTAACAGCCAGCCTTAAAATCGCAGCAGAAGGCAGACAGGTCATGCCATCCTCCAGCTCTTCCTTTCAGGGTCATTGCAGTTCAGATGAATCTCTACCCTTTTCTTGAATGACAAGTTCCTGAATCTTAAACATATTAAACTCACAGAAGCACCTACAAATGGCTATTCCCTCTCCACACACCACCATCACCTTGTTCTCCAGATATGACCTTCCTTTTGAGGAATATATATTTTGATGATTGGACTCTGTGTAGCCAGGTAGCAAAGTGGTGCTGGATTCACTATTGTGCCTGTATGTTGAAAAATGTGTGCATACAGAGAGTTAATGGATGAAGAAAAATATTCTGTTGCTTTAGGCAAGGGCTTTGTGCTCTGGAGAGCTGGGCTTTGCCCCAGCCTCAGCTGGAGATCCCTCACCACCCTGGCTACTGAAGCAGTTGTGCCTTGGTGCTCCAGTGCCACACTCTGACCTGTCTCTTTGAACCGTGAGCACTTGAGCTGAGGCTGTCTGATACAAAGCACTTGGATAACATCTCATACAGTGCAACACCAGCCATGGCTGGAGTTCAGTAATGCAAATCCAGAATAAGAGATTTGGGTATCTGTGATAAGCAGTTGCTCAAGCAAAACTGTTTTCCTTGAGATCCTGTGTCCTTTTGCATGGTATGCCAATATTTTGTGGGTGAAACGCAAGGCTTAACCTCTTAAAACTGTACAGGCTGTTTTCAGAGATGCCAAGTTTCTGCTCTTTCCACGGACCAGAAGGCAGAAAGGGCACACAGGTCTAACAATGCTGAAAAGCACAGCAATTCCCCAGATGCCCAACTACATGGCTTTTATTACCTTAGCTTTAATACCTTTCCTTTTAGTATTGCAAGACAAACACAGATCTTGCAAATTTAAACCTAAACCTCAGGAAGGTTTTGCATTGCTTATGTGGATGTTTTGAGTTATAGTTATTCATATTGGATAGTGCTTGTGAGAAGTCAATAAGAATGAAGAGTCCACAATGACTGCTGCATACTGTCACTAACGCTTCAGAAAGAAGTGGAAGTGTGGCCTCTCCTTCATGAAAACTTCCTAGCTGACAAGAAAGAAAAACTTAGTATTTTTAAATTAAAACTAAAAAAGCAGTTATTTGTGTTTCAGTGCAAAATAGGACATTTTAAATGAAACAAAAATTGTACACAGTTTTTGCTTAAAAAAAACCAGCATAGGTCATTCTCTGTCAAAAGCATTTTACAAGAACTCTTCTCTTGGCCATAACTCCAATACTAGCTCAAGGTACACAGTCCATGCTGTAATTGCACTCAAAATATACACTAATCTTACAACACAGCAATTGTGATATTTGTCTTCACAAATTACAAGAAAATAACGCTGACATTTTGCTATGTGCCCAGATGACATTCAGCATCTCATAGGATTGGGCTGAACAGTTAGCCTCAACATTCATCTTGCATTGTTCAATTTTTATGATGCTCTTCAGCATTTTTGATTGGCATTAACAATGTGACACTGTTAGGAGGGGGAGAGCAGCTTTTCATTGTCTGTAATTATGAGACAGTAGATTTGATGCTGGATGAATCAATAATTCCATTTCAAGTGAATGCTCAAATTTGTAGCCTTTTATTCCAAGAAGTATGACACATATTCAAAGAAGGCATCATTAAATAAAAGTAGTGATAATTGCCTGCCTCTTTTAAAAAAGAAAAAATAGTTGACCCTGCATATAAATTTTCCCTCAAGGAATCCATTAGTCTTTTTTATGTTAGTTAGCACAGTTGGTAGTAATGATTCAGAGAATAAATGAACTAATAGCTTTATGCATGGTCTGGGGTGACAGACCTGAAATGGCTGGGAAGAATGCATATAAAAACTGGTATGCTTCATTTGTGTCAAATGCTATTTTGACTTTTATCATAGAATCATAGAATCACAGAATGGTTTGGGTTGGAAGGGAGCTTAAACATCACCCAGTTCCAACCCCACTGCCATGGGCAGGGACGTCTTTCACTTAATCAGGGTGCTCAAAGCCCACTCCAACCTTTGAACACTTCCAGTGATGGGGCATCCACAACTTCTCTGGGCAACCTGTTCCAGGGTCTCACCACCCTCATCCGTCTTATATCCAATCTAAATCTACCCTCTTTCAGTTTAAAACCATTGACCCTTGTCCTACAGGCCTTGGTAAAAAGTCTTTCTCTGTCTTATAAGCCCCATATATATGGCAAGACCACAAGATCTCCCTTCTCTTATCATACAATCATAGAATATCCTGAGTTGGAAGGGACCCACAAGAATCATCGAGTCCAACTCCTGTACCTGCATAGGACAACCCCAAAATTCACACCATATGTCTGAGGGCATTGTCCCAATGCTTCTTAAATATTGTCAGGCTTGGTGCCGTGACTACCTCCCGGGGGACCCTGTTCCAGTGCTCCACCACCCTTTGGATGAAGAACCTTTTCCTAATGTCCTCTTCTCCAGGCAGAACCCCAACTCTCTCAGCCTTTCTTCATAGGAGAGGTGTTCCAGTCCTGTGGTTTTCTTTGTGACCCTCCTTTGGACCTGCTCCCACAGGTCCATGTCTTTCTTGTACTGGGGACTCCGGAGCTGGACGCAGTAGTCCAGGTGGGGTCTCATAAGAGCAGAGGGGCAGAATCACCACCCTTGACTTACTGGCCACGCTTCTTTGTATGCAGCCCAGGACACAGTTGTCTTTCTGGGCTGCAAGCACACATTGCTGGCTCATATCCAATTTTTCATTTACCAGTATCCCCAAGTCCTTCTCTGCAGGGCTGCTCTCAAGCAATTCATCCACCAGTACGTATTGCTATTGGGGATTACCCCAACCCAGGTGCAGGACCTTGCACTTGACCTTGTTGAACTTCATGAGGTTATACAGCGTTTGTTCCTGGGCATACAGATCCTTCAGTTCCTAGCACAGGACCCCGAGGTGAGAAGAAACTTGTGCCATTTATTGCCATGAGGGTGCTGCATGCAAACTGCTGATTGCATGAAGGCTGCATTTCATGGACGAGCCATAAGCATCTGCTTCCTCTGCTTTATTCCCATCAAAACAGCTTTGCAGACAACTGGCACAGAGACTGGGGGAATGTTTTATTATGGCAAGATGTATTTCTGCAAGGTGGATGGAGATTTAGGCACTGTTTAAGATTCTATCACTGCATTAGACTGCAGAACGGACATTGGAGGATTGCCACCCTGTGCCTCCACTGATCAGCAAGGCAACATCCTACCGTGCAAAAAATTGTTGATATCTTCCAAAATTGTTTTCCTTCTCTTTTGATCACCTGTACTGCAGGTCTCCTTAAGCCTGGCCATATCTCTGTTTGCTGGAGAGTAATCTTCCACGTGAGTGATCAAGCAGATACTGTGAAGACTGGAGCCACAGTACAATCGCTGCATCCACAACTTTATCAGTCAGCTCCTTCAAGGTCAAGATCTTGTCACAAGCTGAAATAAGTCTTCAAAATAACAGCTTTGAGGAGATAAACTGCTGCAGAAATCATCCAGTTCATCAAGGCAGTCCTTCAGGATGCCGGACAGAGTCCCCAGAGCAGTTGTCACTACTATGCACTTTCTCCTCCCTCTTCTGTGTAACCCTCTTCTTCAAGAGTGGAGGCTACAAACTCTTTTCCTGTTGTCTTTACCAGATGCCCATCTCAAGGAAAGTTATCTGTTATAATGGGGGATATTTGGCTAGAAAAGATCCTGAGACCTCTGAATCAACTAGATTCCCCCACTTGCACTGAACTGTCCTGTCCAAATGTTCAGTTTGCCATTTCTTTATCCTGGGGCTTATTTTTTTTATTCTGTAGGCTCTTATGTTCCAACCTTAAACAACACAGTGCTGGTAACAGCCTCCCAGGGAAGGACAGTATCTCCAAGGTAGGTGGTCCTGGTATCATGGACCAGTTCAGCAATTGCAGCCTGTATGCAACAGTACCAGCATAGAGCATTGCATTTTCTGTATCTGCTGCTGGTTTCATCAGCATTAAAAGGATAATGTCCGGCACACAGTTAGGCAGTATCATGTGCAGAAAGCCTAGCTCTGTCTGTATGGGGACAGGGCAGCAGGCCAGCATGGCACTTTGTTCTGGCTGATTTGCTCTCATGTGCCCAGGCTGAGGGACAACTCTGCTTTCCAGCTCCAGGTGACATCTCCATATGGTTGCACTTGGTGGTGAGTGGATCAGACAAGGTCTATCATAGGTAATGATAATGTTATGTAGGTAATGATAATGTAATGATAAGGTTGAGTACTTATGGGTAAAGACCAGGGGGAAGGCTAATAAGGCAGATATCCTGGTGGGAGTCTGTTATAGACCACCCAACCAGGATGAGGAAACAGAGGAAGTATTCTACAAGCGGTTGGCTGAAGTCTCACCACCTCTAGCCCTTGTTCTCATGGGAGACTTCAACTTACCAGATATCTGCTGGAAATACAACACAGCAGAGAGGATGCAGTCTCGGAGGTTCCTGGAGTGTGTGGGAGGTGACTTCCTGACACAGCTGGTAAGCGAGCCAACCAGGGGAGGTGCCCCGCTGGACCTGCTGTTTACAAACAGAGGCGGCCTGGTGGGCGACATGGTGGTTGGAGGCTGTCTTGGACTCAGTGACCATGACATGATAGAGTTTTCAATTCTTGGAGGAGTAAGGAAGAGGGTCAGCAAAACCGCTACCCTGAACTTTAGAAGGGCGGACTTTGGATTGTTCAGGAGTCTGGTTAACAGAGTCCTTTGGGAGGCAGTCCTGAAGGGCAAAGGAGTCCAGGAAGGCTGGATGTTATTCAAGAAGAAAATCTCAAAGGTGCAAAAGCAGGCCGTCTCCATGTGCTGCAAGTCGAGCAGGCGGGGGAGAAGACCGGCTTGGCTGAACAGAGAGCTTTGGCTGGAACTCAGGAAAAAAAGGAGAGCCTAACACCTTTGGAAGAAGGGGCAGGTGACTCAGGAGGACTCCGAGGATGTTGTGAGGTTATGCAGGGAGGAGATTAGAAAGGCGAAGGCCCAGCTAGAACTTAAACTGGCCACCACCGTTAAAGATAACAATATTGTTTTTACAAATATATCAGCTACAAAAGGAGGGCCAGGGAGAATCTCCCTCCTTTGTTGGATGCGAAGGGAAACATTGCCACAAAAGATGAGGAGAAGGCTGAGGTACTTAATGCCTTCTTTATCTCAGTCTTTAATAGTCAGACTGGTCATCCTCGGGGTTTTTCAGGCCCCTGAGCTGGGAGATGGAGATAGGATGCAGAATGAAGCCCCAGTTGTCGAAGAGGTGGCAGTCAGCGGCCTGCTCCTCCACCTGGATGCGCACAAGTCCATGGGGCCAGATAGGATCCACCCGAGGATACTGAGGGAGCTGACAGAGGAGCTTACCAAGCCACTCTCCATCATTTATCAGCAGTCCTGGTCAACCGGGGAGGTCCCAGATGACTGGAAGTTAGCAAATGTGACGCCCCTCTACAAGAAGGGTCGGAAGGAGGATCCGGGGAACTACAAGCCTGTCAGCCTGACCGTGGTGCCAGGGAAGGTCATGGAGCAGATCATCTTGAGTGCCATTACGCAGCATGTGCAGGACAACCGGGGGATCAGGCTCAGCCAGCATGGGTTTATGAAAGGGAGGTCCTGCTTCACTAACCTGGTCTCCTTCTATGACAAGGTGACCCGCTTAGTGGATGAGGGGAAGGCTGTGGATGTTGTCTACTTGGACTTTAGTAAGGCCTTTGACACAGTCTCCCACAGCATTCTCCTGGAGAAGCTGGCTGCTCACGGCTTGGGTAAGTGCACTCTGCGCTGGGTTAAAAACTGGCTGGATGGCCGAGCCCAGGGAGTGGTGGTGAATGGAGTCAAATCCAGTTGGCGGCCGGTCACGAGTGGTGTTCCCCAAGGCTCAGTGTTGGCGCCGGTCCTGTTCAATACCTTCATTGATGATCTGGATGCGGGGATCAAGGGCACCCTCAGTAAGTTTACAGATGACACCAAGCTGCGTGGGAGTGTTGATCTGCTGGAGGGTAGGAAGGCCCTGAAGAGGGACCTGGACAGGCTGGACCGATGGGCCCACGCCAACTGTATGAGATTCAACAAGGCTCAGTGCCGGGTCCTGCACTTCGGTCACAACAACCCCAGGCAATGCTACAGGCTTGGGAAGGAGTGGCTGGAGAGCTGCCTGGTGGAAAAGGACCTGGGGGTGTTGGTTTACAGCCGCCTGAACATGAGCCAGTAGTGTGCTCAGGTGGCGAAGAGGGCCAATGGCATCCTGGCTTGTATCAGGAATAGTGTGGCCAGCAGGACCAGGGAGGTGATGGTGGCCCTGTACTCCGCATTGGTGAGGCCGCCCCTCGAGTACTGTGTTCAGTTTTGGGCCACTCACTACAAGAAGGACATTGAGGTGCTGGAGCGTGTCCAAAGGGCAACGAAGTTGGTGAAGGGTCTAGAGCACAAGTCTTATGAGGAGCGGCTGAGGGAGTTGGGGTTGTTTAGTCTGAAGAAGAGGAGGCTGAGGGGAGACCATATTGCTCTCTACAACTACCTGAAAGGAGGCTGTAGCGAGGTGGGGTCTCTTCTCCCAAGTAACAAGTGATAGGATGAGAGGAAACGGCCTCAAGTTGAGCCAGGGGAAGTTTAGGTTGGATATTAGGAAAAACTTCTTCATTGAAAAGGTAGTCAGGCACTGGCACAGGCTGCCCAGGGAAGTGGCGGAGTCCCCATCCCTGGAGGTATTTAAAAGACAGGTAGATGTGGTGCCTGAGGACATGGTTTAGTGGTGGACTTGGCAGTGATAGGTTAACGCTTGGAGTCGATGATCTTAAGGGTCTTTTCCAACCTTAACGATTCTATGATTCTATGATAGCCAAGCTTTTCACAGCACTAGAGGCATCAACTTACACAGGAAGACCCTCCAGCCCTCCAGCAGCCAGTCTAAAGCACCAGAGTGCTTGTTAGAGCAGAGAAAAAAAAGATATTTATTGTTGCTGACATACCAGATAAATATACTGCTATCAAGTCTTATTCAGTAATTGCCCTTAATTTACATTCATGATCCCTGCATTCAAATGATGAAATCTTTCCATTACTTCTCCCCCACTAAAATGCATCTGTTTTCCTTTTTCTTCTCTGATATCTAAGCCTTTAGAAATCATATTTTCCAACATTGTTTGGCAATTCAAGAACTAAAAGCATTCTTCATATCCTAAATGAGAATTGAAAATGTGATGCTAAAACACACCCCCAGGACCCCCCATGCCTCTAACACGGGGATCAAATATCGTATGTGCTGGCACTGCTGGGTGCAGTCAGAGCATCGGGGCGAGCTGCTCCCGGCCAGGACCTGGTGCCTCCCTCATCCCCTGGCACAGCTCAAGCTTTGTGCAGTTTTACAGACTTATCTCAGCTCCACCAACACCTCCAGGCCTTCTGAGATCACAGTAACTTCTCTGGATTGAGATGTGCCCCATTAAATACAAAAATAGCTGAAGGAGATTCTGAAACAAGGGTGATTGAATGATGATATTTGCAGAAGCAGAGAGGCATACGGAGGAATGAAAGCAGATCATCTGCGGATTAGCAGTAAAACTTGTACACTTGAGGAATACAGCAATACTCAGTCTGTTGGAGAGCTGAATTCACCACTAATTAAAAGCGCAATACTTTTAGAAGAAATTTCCCTAAAACCTAGAACTCAAAGAGTCTTTATTGCAGCCTCTGCAGTAATCGTGGCACTCAACCCCACCAAGCCATCGGTGCCAGAGGGAGGGACAGACACTGTTGGTCTGCAGCTGATGGGGTTTTCAGCCCAGATTTGTCCTGGGAAACACCTTGCTCTTTAATGGTTTCTGGAGCTAGGCGTGCTACAAAAAAATTAAACAGCCATCAATTATAACTTCATGACACTGAGTGAAGGAGGGAAATGCCTCTTCAGTTAACAGAATAATGACATATGAAAGAATAAAGTTCTTAGAATAAGCAGTGGCAGTTCAAAATAGTATTTTGGTATGGAATAAAACACATTGCATTGCTGGCTGAATTAATGAAAAAATTAATAGTTTGGTAGAGAAAATTTTATTATTGAAACATTACCAGCAACTATGTCATATAACTTCCTTCTTAAATCTCAGAGCAAAGGGATCTGGAATCTAAGAGTCTTTTTATGCCATCAAAATATATGAAGGTGTATCTGCCACCACTGGGAAGAGAGTGAGGGACAGCTCTGAGGTTATCTGTAGAAAACTGTAAGTTCAGCACTGGGTTTAACACCATCTTCTTTAAGAGATTCACCTGTACATTTGTTTGAGTACTAAAAGACACAAGCAGAAACATGTAAATATAGAGAAATCATTTCCTGTCTCTCTCTCTTACTCTTTTCCTCTAGAAATTTGTTATATTTCAATGGACTAATTCTTAAATTAAAGCACTTGTTTTAAAATACTTTAAGTCACAGTAGCCAACGTCTATAAATGTTTTTCAGCTAAATTAGCTACTTTTGTCCTTCAAAGTTGAAAGAATTCTCTGTCCTTATCTCCCACATGGAACAAAGAATATAATCAGAGTGGACCCTTGTCTGACCTACTGCTGATGTTTCTGTATTCCTGCAGAGTCCCTTTCTTCCATGTCTGTTATCCTGAGATACATTTACATGTAAGACGCAATGGATTTGTCATGGCAGACTACAGAGGGGAGTGGGAGTGGCCATGGTTAGAATATCATTACAAGCAATTTAGAGCAGTATTGATAGGCTGGGCATTGACACAACAAAAGACTAAAAATGATTAAGGAGCAGCGTGGATTACCTGCATAATGGCAGAGGTAACATCATATCTCCAGCTATCTGGGAGATGCAGACACCAAAGAAGAAGAGAACGGATCCCCAAGGCAGGGAAGGTTTAGCCTGAGCACCAGGGAAAGCACAAAGTCATTTAGACTGTGCAATGTCCCGAAGGAGCTGCTGTGTGAAAGTTGAAGGAATTCGCGATATTGACTTTCTTTCTCAAGAAGAAAATGAATCTTTGAATATTATTATTGAAGAGGAAATGACACAAAATAGAAGCTTGTAATAAATCACTATCTGATTGGATTTACTGAAGCCAAAAAATTAACCACGGGGGAAAAAAAATTGCTCAGTGCTGCAGCTTAGACAGTGGATTCTCAGATTTTTCCTATTTCCTTTTAGCGAGCTATGTTCAGTCATTTTTCATTTCTAAGGTGTCCACATCTCCCATTCATAAATTCTTGTCAGGCTGTTTGATATCACCTGCTGTGCTGAAAACATCCACCCTCTCCCCAACCTCCAGCTAAAGAGAAAAGCTAGTAAAGAAGAAATTTTAGTGCCCATTGGAGAGATTTTGACCCAGACACTTATTGCACAGATGGAGCATTGCTGTGAGCTTACACTTATCAAAAACCTGCCCAGGGAAGGATTTTAAAAATCACACGATGCCTATGCTAATAGATATCTCCTTAGTAAGCTTTATGCACCACAGTGAAGAGATGCATTCACTTGTCAGATGTGTCTTTTTCTGGAGCTCATACTTGTCCCACTCGTGGAAGCATAGTGCTCTTAGTCCACACTTTTGTAACCCTGCATTGCAGTTAGAAATCTGTTTCCTCCAAATAGTGTAAATGCTGAGGGGGGCACTTGCATCCTATTGTAAATGGTCAGTGACTTAAACCCGTAGATCCTCCTCCAGCTGGTACCAGGTGCATTATCATTTCCTGACCAAAACACACCTCCAGGCTGGGGAGATGGCAGGGAGCCTGTGAGAGGATGGCAGACAAATGCCAGTTGCCAAGAAGGCTAAAAATGGATCAGCAACAGGTTTTGTTTGGCACATTTGCAAGCTAAGCCACCTTCTCTGAGATTTCAACAGTGAAAAGGAGGGAAAGGGGAAGGAAAGGGAGAAAGAGCAAAGGGTTCTTAGAGGTTGCCTTTCAGAGCTCTCACTTGACCAAATCTCTGTTCCCCTCCAGTCTTCTTGGTTATCTCTTCCTTGCTTTTTCACTATCAATTTTGCAGAAAAAAAGGAAGGCAGTCAAAGGCCTAAGGTACTCATTGTTCTGTCTCTACTATGATTAGCCGCAACAGTCATACAAATGCTTGGCAGCAATGGCACGGAGGTACTGGTGGAGAAGCCAGCCATGTGTCATACTAGTCAAAGTTAATATGTCAAGATTTAAACAAAGTGTTTACAGGAAAATAGGTGATTTGATTCATTAGCTGCAGCTAAGTCTTTTTTTTCCCCTTTCCTTTTAACGCCACAAGAAAAAAATGTGTAAGAATATCGTTGTTCCTTTGGTATACCATAAAGAGAAAAAAGAGAAGAGAAGGGAAGGGAAGGGAAGGGAAGGGAAGGGAAGGGAAGGGAAGGGAAGGGAAGGGAAGGGAAGGGAAGGGAAGGGAAGGGAAGGGAAGGGAAGGGAAGGGAAGGGAAGGGAAGGGAAGGGAAGGGAAGGGAAGGGAAGGGAAGGGAAGGGAAGGGAAGGGAAGGGAAGGGAAGGGAAGGGAAGGGAAGGGAAGGGAAGGGAAGGGAAGGCTTTACCAAAAGGACACACCTGTTGTCAAGAAAGATAAAAGTGATGAAAGATGAGAGTCATGGGGCAGACTCATTTATGAAAACACATGTAATACAGATTTCTCATTTCTCTCTTTGTGACACACTGCCTCCTCCATGAAATTATTTCTAGATTTACTTCCCATGTTTCCTGGTCTACCGTTTAAAGATAAAGATTGTATTTCCCAGGTTTTATCGTCATGGCTGTGTAGGTTTTTGTCTCTCACAAAGCATATACCTTCCCAGAGTTCAACAGCTCTTTATAACCTGTCAGGATTCGAATATGATGTGCATTCAATGTATTTACAGTTTATTTTATAATGGCCGAGACATCCTGGAATACTCTTTCCCCTTTTAATATGCTTTTGGTTCTCAGCCAGGGGAACTTCCCTCTGCTGTAATTCTTTCCTCCTGGGGGACAGAGGAGTAGGATGGGTATATGTTACAACCACAGAAGATGCTAACAGGTTTCTATTTCATTCCTAAATCCTTTTTGCCTTGGATACTGAAGGGAAAATTGTAATTGTAACTGCTCAGCAGTGGTAATTTGTGACGGAGGAATGATCTGGCACAGAGGGCAAGGAGGCCCAACTGCAAGAAGGGGTTAAACTGGCTGGAAGCAGGAATGCTGGAGACAGAAGGACTTCTTGCAAGGGAGTGAAGTTTCCCTGGGTGATGAGGTAAGAAACAGCCTCAGCATTGTCTTGTAGCCATCCTGGAATGGGGTGCTCAGGGTCCACCTTTGGGCAGCAGAGCTGGGCGGGGTATGGCCCTGGGTCCATCGGGATGGGTGCTGGTGCAAGTGGATCTGAGGAATCTGCTTGTGACGCATCTTTGCAGACTCCATGTACCACCATGTGTGGCAGTAGGACTCTGCCCAATGCATGTTCATTAAACCTTGTATGTTTAATTCACCTCAAGGGATACCATAATGTGTGTTTAATTCACCTTGAGGGGTACCATGAAAATTCCCTAATAATACGTTGTAACTAATTCCTTTGATTGTTAGCAACATTAATAATCGTATTGCTGTCCTTGGTAGGACCAAAGAGGTCCTGGAAATGTAGAAAGCTTTTCAGTTATGTTGAACTTGAGCTGATGGCTCACAGCCAAGAGGAAAAATCTGAGATACTCACTGATTTATTTGGGACAGGGACACACAGACTGGGAGCTGAAGAGGAGTTGGAAGCAGTTAAACTTATGCTTGAACTTGAAGTCACCGTGGTTAAGGTGGAGAGGAAGGAAACAGTCCTACAGTATCCAGTCCTATGGTACCTACACAGAGAACTGAGAGAGAAAAGGACCACTGAGAGGAAAGACAAGAGAGGACACAACAGCAAAAAGGCTATCACTGTGTTTTTAAAGACAGCTGTGAGGTTACAAAGGATAAACTGCTTTCTGGACTTGGTGTGAAAGAGATCAGTAGAATCACTGTTGGTTTTTTTTTTTTTTAAGATGCAAAGGCCTTATGTATACTTCTGTCATGCAAACAAACAGCTAGAGGACAATGAGAGGTGAAAGTAGAGAATAATAATGGGACTAAAGAGGATATGAGGAAGATTGTGGAAGGGTGGACTGGTGTAGGGCGAAGGGACCAGGAGGGAAAGTAGAGGAGAAGCATCAGCATCTGTGAGTGAGAGGAAAGAGAGACTCATACCTGGTGATGAGAATTTTATTTACTACAAGAAACAAGACATTGTCTGATGCACAAAGCATTCAAATCTGATGCACAAATCTGAGTACTCAATAGGGGATTCCTTCCTCTTACCATTGCTCTTCATTACCTCAAGTTAGGTCTGGACCCTTAGATAATGTCTCATGATCTACTAAGTGTGTCTTTTCTCCCACTGCTACTAATAATACTAAGTGAGGTTGTGTGATGAGCTGTGGCATTTTGTATCCTTAGACCTCAGCTCCCAGCTAATCTCTTTGTCAAGTATCTCAATTATTTTAAATGTGATGACTCTCTTTTCTGTCAGCGTGCGCTTTTGTCCCCTACTGTGCAACCCAGCACAGCACATCTATGTCCTGGTAGAGAGCACACAGACCAATTCCTTTGCAATTGCAATAGTATTCTCCTCTGATCTAGCAGAGACTGTTTTTAAGGATTTATTAAGTGTGGGCTCTAATAACTTGTTATATGCCATTGCAGCTCTGCGAAATTAATACTTGTGGCTTTTTTCTTGTGTTATAAATTTGATCACTAATTCCTTTTCTATCTGCAGAGTTCTGGCCAGCAGAAGTCAGAGAGCTTGTCATAGGAGCTCTGAAGGACTTTGCAGCAATAGATATCTTTTGCTTGCATCGTGTCATGCCTGAGCTTGAATCATTATTGTCAGCAGCTCAAGGCCTCAGAGATTGCTAGTCTTAAACATTTTAATGCTATTTTGCAGTAACTCTCTTCTAAAACTATGCCGTATCTGTGCACAGAGCAGTGCACATTGAGTAGAAAATGTCATAATTCCCAGTAAGCAGTAACATACTTTTTTACCTACAAAAGAAGAGCACTGGTATTGCAGTCATGCTTTTGTCTTGATCCAAACTGTGAAATCTTGAAGTATCCCATGTTTGCAACCTTGCCACTTTGTACTATGTTCTGCTTTGCTGCATTTGATGTTCAGGTCTCTTTCGTTCCTCAGTGTAGCCCATCTAGTCCTGCTAGCAGGCAGCAACCTGCCAGAAGCTCCTGGGCACAGTGGCTCAGCCGCTGCCTGGGGGCAGCATGCTCTGGGGCCAAGCACACTCCTTGCCCCAATCCATCATCTCCTGCCTTAGCACCATCACTGGCCAACCTGAGGGTGCTCTTAACAGGAGGGTGCATAACAGCAGGATGGGTGAAGATTTTAGATGATACTCAGCACACCACAGAATGCATTCCTCTCAAGGAATGAATAATTGCACTTCCCCATGACCAGCATGTCTAATCACTGCCTGGAAGACTGGAATGTCACAGCCTGGCTGAATTGCAAATACAGGTTTACAAAACCAATATATATTTTAAATACCCCAAAGGCAGCACCAGACATGCTGCTGCAGTTCACTGAATTAGCATTATTCATGTGTGTAGCACTCCTTACCCTGAGAATGTACTTTTTGTTTGGTTTCAGGGTGATATCTTTCTACTATGTTTCTTTGTACAGCAGGCTCAGTCTCCACCGGCATTCATGCTGAGCACTGACTCTCTCCTCCCTAACAATCATTTTGCTTTTCGGGAACACACTGATCACTGTTAGCTTTGCTCTCCGCATGAACTCCCGCTGTTCTGCCCTGAAGGCAGCTCTAAACTGGGATACCTTTTCAAAGCCATAGGACAGCATCAGACTTCTGCAGCAGTGCCTGTTTCAGTAACCCCTCCCATCCCCTGCTATTACAGTTCTCTTTTATTTTCTGTCTCCATCACAGCACTGGCAAATGGCTTGTTTATACCCATTTATTTTTGTTCTCCTGATGTTTTTTCCTCCTCACTGCAGTTCTCAGTAAGGATTGTCGGTAGGGAGCAAACTCATGGCTTTCCTTTCTCTACTGCACACTGTGCACTTGAGCTGAAGAAATAAAACCGGTGGCAAAGTGCTATGCATCCATGTGAACCGCTAGTGGAGGAGCACAGAAAACTTTCCTGCTTTGCCACGTCCTCCCCAGCTGGAATGGCTCCTGCAGTTTCGGAGAGGCAGAAGGTCTTCCACCTGCAATGAGCAGCGCCTTCTCTGCGCAATGGGACAGCCATGGTGGCTTCTCACATTGCTCCGTCATCTGCACGGCTCACTGCGTGCTACGGATCTCCAGTAATTGCTTCAGCTTTATGAACCTTATGGCCTTACAGCCCACTCAGTGCATACGCCTTACCATATACACAAATAGGTTCCTCTGAACAGAGTTAAATGAATTATTGGAGCAAACTGACCCTGCAACTGGTCAGTGCTACTTGAGGAAATCACATACCTAAATGTTAGGAAAAAGTGCCAATATTTAAAACTACTCGCATCAGAAATCCTCCTGTTAAAGATGAAACAGACATAAATTGGCCTAGTGGTTTTATAGTAGCAAATTGCAACAATAAAAAAAATCATTAAAAACTTATTGGATATGTCTAGGGCCACTGGTGGGCGATTGCTTGTCTTATTAACCACATTAATATCCTTTATGTAACAAATTTCAGTTTCAGCGACTGTAATTCATGTATGGCATACAAAGAAGATGATTAAACACTAAAAGCAATGTATGGATATTCAGAACGACTTCACCACATTTCCCACCGTAGGAATGAATGAATCCCATGGTCTCCCAGCCCTGCTGCCCCAGGAGCCTCATCAGAAGCAGCACAGCCTCGGCAAATGGCAGGCTCCGTTTTCAGGTCCCATCTAAAACACAGCCTTGGTTTCTACTGCAATATGGATCTTTTTCACCATGATGTTACACCACGATAGGGAGAGATTACCTTGTAAAGGAAAGTCAGCACAGAGACAATATAAATATATATCTAGCTGGTTAATATTTTTTAAAGTGTAGGGAATTGAATTCAAATAATTTAAAATAACAGCCTATTAATTTCTCCTTCTTTGACCTTCTTCTTCTATTATTTATCTAGTTTTAATATTTATTCCTTCTGTTTGCTGGCTTGTTTCAGAAGTCCAACTCATCTTGCACAGTGAATTCATCATTTTGGTTCGGGTCATTAATCTCGGCTTTTCCTTCAAAAGATAATACATGTGTAATGGCTGGGCAATGTAACAGGCAGTAAGACTGAAGTATTTGACACACTTTTGAAGGACATTAGAATAATGCTCCTCCAAATTTATTTAGATCTCTATATTTCATTTGTAAGATGTTCAATGGTCTTTCACTGATTTAATGGGTTTATATGGTCCGTGATTATTTTGGGGATATGGGATAGGGATATAAACCTACCTTCCTTAGGAAATAAGTTAATAGCTTGCAGAGAGTATTTTTCTTATTATAGAGAATGTATTTTTCTTATTATATTCCCTATATAATTAGGGAATAATATATATAAATAATATAAATAATATAATAATTCCCTATATATTATAGATATTATAGATATTATAGAGAATTATATATATTATATATAGAATAAATCTATGTAGAGAGAATAAATCTATATATAGAGAATGATATATATTATAGTGAATGTATTTTTCTTATTATATTCGCTATTTATTTATTGCAGGACTTCCAACATTTTCTTCAGTACCACTGATCTCAAAGCCGGCAGAGCGGGGGTTCTCTCTGTGCAGCCCTTGCAGTGCAGAGGGCACAGCTGCATCCCACAGACTACGGATAAGTGAGATGGGCAACAGGAACATAGGAGGGACATAGGAAGCTGGTGACGTGAGCCACAGTGTGTACATACATACTGAATACACACACACACGCGCGTACATAATGTAACGTTATGGAGCATTAGCACTGCTCTGCACTTAGGTTTGAGTTCAGGAGCACAGGTTCTCCTGTGGTGTATCCTACAGGCCACTGAAAGGGGTGGTGAAGACCTGCTTCAAACCAGACCAGGGAACAAGCTGTGGATGGGGATGGTCTGCCCTCAGGGTGGTGGGTTGGAAGGTGGAAGCCGTGGTTCCTCCTGTCATCCCCCCAGCAGATTGCCCATGCTCTGAGCGTGCCACTGCTCCCCAGATAAAATCACCTCTGCATGGTTGACTGGGACACTCAGGCAGACCAGGAGACATCTGCCTTTATTGCCCACGTCAGCTGGGTGCTAGAGGGAACGCCATGACCATCAGGATTCAGGCTGTTCTGGGAAAAAGTAGGAGCACTGTTTGTTCCTTTCATTGAAGCTGTGGCAGCTCAAAAAACACAAAAAATGAGAATTCACTGGGACAGAAAAGTTCCTATCTGACCACTGGCTGGCTGTCACTAGGAGAAGGGGGGAGGGGTGCTTCCTTTTCAGGGCCATCTTATATGTTACCCAAACACTAGCTAAATTTCACAAAAGGGAACGGTTGCCTCAACAAATGATTCAGGCTATGTCTGGGGTTAATAGCTAATGTGTAACTATTAATAAGCTTTCATGTTATTGTGCAGTTAAGCAGCATTTGTTGGGTTTTGTTTTTTTTTTTTTCCCTTTCGAAGTCCATAAAGCTGTGGAATAGCCCTATGGTTCTGAAACACGATAATGTTGAATCTGAGTCTTCTCTCACAGGGTAGGATCTAGTTCTTATCTGCATTTAAAAAAAAAAAAAAAAAGAGAGAGAGAGAGAGAGGAATGATTATTGTGAAATAAGTTACATTTTCTATCCTTTATCTTGGAGGGGAAAAATGTTTTCCAGTTCTGCAAATGTCCCTTGCTCAGAGGTGGGGTGGTAGCAGGGAAAAGCAATGTCCATGTCAAATGTACTGAACTGAAGGCCAAAGGGTAATTAGAAATATAATAAAAGTAATTTGGATGCTGAACTTGCTGTAAGTCCTGGGCATCTTAAGGAGAAAATATTACCATGGTTATTTCTCCTAAGGAAAAAACTGTAAAGGGATGACAGTTCACCTATGTGAGGTCTGCACTGCTACTTTGGAAAAAGCCTGTAGCTAAATCTTTAAATCTGCTGCAGTTTTGTAAGCTGAAAAGCAAAACACGACCACTATTATTGTCACTGTCCAAGCAGTTTATAGCTTAGGGAAAACAGAAAACCGTAGCACTAGTTCATTTGTGGGGAGGTCTGAGAACCAACAGACCACGGCCACATCCGCGTCCCTTGGAGGGTCACACTCCTGCACCTTGATCCATGTCGTCCTTCTGTGTTGTACAAGGCAGCATGGTTTCATGCTTCTTCTTGTCCTGGCCTGCATAAAAGCTCTGTGGCTGAGTGCAGGATTAGCCCATCAGTGCTTTCTGGCCCCATGTTATCGAACAAGGTGATGCCAGCAGCTCTGCTCTTCTCCCAGCCCTTGTTCAGGAATGGTCCCTAGTGACCTTCTCAGGGCTGATGCTGAGTGGTCCTCCTTCTCTACCACCCTTTCCCACCTCCTCATTAATTACATTTGAAATTGTACAGATTTGGGGCTGGAAGAGGTCTCAGGAGTTTACCCTTGCACTTTGGCAACTGATCTGATCTTGAGGAAAGTTTGGGATAGTGACTGATCACTTGCCTCATGCAAAACCTGGTGCTTGACCAGCCTGGATGAGGGCACGTTCTGCACCACTGCACCTTGGAAAGGAGCATCATCCTAATTCATCCTCTCACTCCTGAAATATTGCTCCAGTAATGTCTGTCTGCCACTGCATTGATAAACAACTAATGAATTTGGCTGGCCAGCACAGTTTTTTTACCATAAAAAATACCTAGTGAAGAAATATTTTTTTCCCAAGCTTCTCCAGCACATATCAAATTTTCACTTAGATATGAAAACCTGCAAGAACAGCAGCAATAATATCATTTGGTTTTCCATAATGGAAACGAGAACAAGTGCCTGACTTGGCAACCTACCACAGCCCTAACATTTTTCGGAATCTAGTTACCCAAGGCATAGTCCTTCCATACTTTTGATCTCTTTTCTTAACAAAACACACTTCTTTGTTGAAATGGACATTTTTGAAGAACAGTTTTAAATGTGCCTTAAATCCCTTTACATTTTTAGATGGAAAGATATTCTAATAATAATTTATGTGGTTTTGCACATCACTGGGAAAACAGAGCCATATCACTGCACTTATTTACAAAGGCAAAGTGACGCAGCAAACTAGTGATGATATGAGAATTATCATACCTAATTTCCGGCTGCTTCCTGAATTCCCATTTTTATAGAATATATTGTGTTTATTTATCTGCTTGCTGTAAGAAAGAGAGTTTGCAACCTTTTAATGACCAAAAAAGCATTTTGTCTTCATCTTTTCATTGACTGAGAGCGGACAGCCATGGCTGAGGGTTTGGGCACCCTCGTTCCCTGCCAGCCAATGGGAAGGTTTGTGTAACTGCACTTCTGAGCAGCCACAGCAGAATTAGAAGTGATCTGAAGTTTTTGGTTATACCACTTTATATATGTGTCATTTAGAACTCATATTTAATCATCCCCTTTTTTTTCTCAGAGATGCTTTAACTCAAAGATATTCTACTAATAACATGCCCTGCCCATCTGCTCAGTAGGGCTGCTTAGTTTATTTTTATGTGTGTGTGTATATATATGTATATATATATGGCATTTGACTTTTGAGATAGGGGCAGGTGCAACAAACCTTGAGCAAAAGTTATGGCACAGCAGGGCCTTAGACAAATTACAGGGCGTGGATATAGTGTTGCTGACATGCGGCAGGACTCTGACAGCGAATCCCACCTCACCAGCTCCTCACCACGAGCAGCTTTTACTGACAAAAATGGTTTAAACCTCATAGAAGTGAGTAATAAGAACAAGGAGATCAAATATACGGGGAGGAAGAAGAGTGATGTTATCATATTTGATAGCAGCGCACAAGCCAGCAATGTGTCCTTGTGGTAAGGATGGCCACCAACCTTCTGGGCTGCATCAGGCAGAGAGCGGCCAGCAGGTCAAGGGAGGGGATCCTACCCCTCTGCTCAGCACTGGTAAAGACATGGGCTTATTGGAGCGAGTCCAGCTCAGGGTCACAAAGATGATGAAGGTACTGGAGCACCTCTCATATGGGGAAAGGCTGAGAGAGCTGGGACTGCTCAGCCTGAAGAGGAGAAGGCTCCGGGGGATCTCATCCACTCTGTAAATGGGGGCAGTAAAGGAGACGGAGCCAGGCTCTTCTCAGTGGTGTCCAGTGACAGCAGCAATGGACACAAGTTTAAAAAACACAGGAAACTCTACTTAAACATAAGAAAAAACCTTTTTTATCATGAGGGCCTTTGAACACTAGAGCAGGTTGCCCAGAGAGGTTGTGGAGTCTCCGTCCCTGGAGATGATCAAAACCTGGCTGGACACAACACTGAACAACCTCCTCTCACTGCTCCTCGGATGAGACAATCTCCAGAGCTGCCTCCCACCTCAGCAATTCTGTGTGATTCTGTGATTTTCTTTTTTTCCCCAAAACAAATTCAGCCTAACTTTTAAATTTGATAGCCAATTACTTTCTGTAGCTCCATTTTAGTCCACAGAAAAGTATATCCATGTAGATGAAATAGATTGTGGCTCTTCCTGGATTTATTAATCTGTCAATTTTACATTAGCTATCTGTGCAAAATGATGGGCATTTCTTATTTCAAACTTCTTACGGTGAAACATATGGTCTTGTACGTGATGTGAGAATAATTTCAAGTTTCTAATTTCTATCTAGACACAGACATGAATACCCAATAGGAGCAAAGGAAATTTGAAAGCAGTTTAGACTAAGCCTCGGGTATAATAATCTGCAAATGAAATGCAAATTCCTCTCAGCAGGAGTGCAATATACTGTTGTCTCAACAGGGATACTATTTACTGTTGCTTTGGAAACGTTTATGAGGGGAAGCATGGACCATCGTTTAGGCAGAGGATAAAAGGCAGCTCATCCCGTCGTTCTGCTTGACTTCCAAACCTGGTTTTTGGAAGTGGAGTGTTCACCCTTAAAGGCTGGCTTCTGCAATAATCAACAGTAATTCCATTTGCACAGAGCCCTACGGAAGCCTCTGTCCGCTCCTGGATCTGTAACAAGAATCACAACCACCTTTCACATCCCTGAGTTAAAATGCTCTTAGAGATAACCTCATGGCACATGTGAACTGCTCAGCTGATGAGTGATAGGTAAACACCACAACATTTATTATAGCCAAACTACTGACTTATAGGTGCCATCATTATATTGCGGCTGGATTGCTGGTGAGCGGTCTGATGATAGCTTTTGCATCCACAAACATTCAGCCCTTTGGCCTTTGGAACTCAGTGTTCTGCCTAGGAACTTTTCACCCTGCCATCTTTATGGCTGTATATAGGGATAATATATACAAATTTCCTGCATTAAAATCTGCAGCCTACAACAGCTACAGAGCAAAAAAACATAACTAGAACTGTAATCTCCAGCTTTTAGCCAATAAAAAGGAAATTCTTGCCCTCCATTTAATTAATATTTGTACCAAGAGAATT
Source organism: Nipponia nippon (assembly GCF_047370975.1). Classification (NCBI taxonomy): domain Eukaryota; kingdom Metazoa; phylum Chordata; class Aves; order Pelecaniformes; family Threskiornithidae; genus Nipponia; species Nipponia nippon. The sequence goes on from NW_028262302.1 coordinate 30,535,156, forward strand.
GTTAAAAGCTGGGCATCTGTTATTGTCCATAGTTTCTTTACTTTAAATGTTGATAATGTTTGTCCCAGATACTGCAAATGCTTCAGATACCAAAGCAGCTATAAAGATTCTATCGCTGCTAACATTCACTTTTATCATTGCTCAAGTTAATGTTTAAATCTATGTTTTGTGTTACATATATTGACAGGATGTGTTTCACCACTGATTTCTATGACCCCAGAAATTCATCTGCTAATCAGGAGACTTTTTAAAATTATTTCAGCTATTTGATCAGCCGAAGGACATTTTCTCAGTAAATGATCTTCAGAAGAAGAAGCAGAAGGAGACGACAGAACTGAGGATATGCAGAGTATGTGGGGTTTTCTGCTTTATTCGTCTGTTCAGTGGTAGACTTTAGCTAAGTTGTTGGGTCAGGCATAATGGTGGAGGGCAAACACTCCTGGTTTAAGGGCGTTTGACTCCTTTTCTTTAACTTGCTTCAGTAACATTAAGAGATACATTGACCTCCCTGGAACTGCTCAGTCATCTTTGTGAAGTGTTTTGAGATGTGATGAGGGAAACGGAGAGGGATTATTAGTTGTTATGGCAGTGAAGTGACAAGCAATGTGAGTGTGGATGGGACTGAGGTCTACCATCTCATGAAAGAGAATCAATACCTTGTGTTCAATGTTCCAATATTTTCATAAATAAAGCATTCAGGGCAATCAAGCTCATTTCTTAAGTGTCATTAACCATCATTTCTTAACTGATCAGACAGTAATGTCAAAAGAATAGTAACAACAAAAGACTGCAGGGAAATGCACTGTTTTAAGCATGTGAAAGATCTTCTGGAGTTAATTTCAATTCAATTTAATCGCTTTAATGAATGTGAATGGAAATAGAGTGCAGTTTTCTACATTTTCTTTCTGAATTTCCTAGGTACCATAAAAAAATGACATTTTTCATTGTGCAGTGCTTTGCATGGCAGAGATTTTAAAATAAATGTGTTATGCCATCAAGTGTCATTAAATGTCATAAATCATGAGGATTGCTGGTTGAGACTGAATGAAGTAGGTAATATTCCATAACACTAATTTATAAAAGGCCAAGAGCTCTGCTAGTACCCTGTAAATGACTCTATTGACACAAAATGCTTTGTGTGTAAGATAAACAAAATAAGAAAAATAAATGGTAAAGCAAGTCCCAAGGACTTACAAAATGGGAAAGGAGTTCAACATCATGAACTTAAATGTTATGCTTCAGAATTTATTTTCTTTTATGCTAAATAGCGATTTTGCACATTTAATATCAATAATCATTATTGCAATTCTATAGATGCCTTAGACAAGACAACGAACTCATCACAGTGGAGACTGGAGCTACACCTGGCACCACAGCGTCTTCTCAAGCACTGATAGCCTCAGCGCACCAAACAGCCAAAGGGTGAGAGGTAGGAAATGCTGTTCCCGTTACATGGGTAGGAAATTCATCCAAGATCAGAGAAAGGACCATGTTTCCAATATCGAGGGTAGTATTAAAATCCAAGACCATCATTTCACATCTGATTTCAGAAACCTTAAATATATAAAAGTTCATATTAACTAATAAATTAATGTGAAAAGAAAAGGGTGAATTAGAAATGAGCACACAAATAAATCCTTTTACGCAAAAGGTGTATGTATTTAAAAAAGTTCCCTCCAGTGTTTATAACCAGACCTGAGACTTTGTTAGCACTATATCTTAATCGATGAGCAGGAGAGGGAGAGAGGAAGAGCAGAATGAAACCACTGCGCACAGAGGGAGCCAGAAACTCAGAACTGGGTATCAGTTGCCCTCTCTGTGTATGGTGGAAAAGGTGGAAGAAGGTGCATGGTGATGATAGACATTTCTCAAAGCCAGAGATGATGGGGGAAAGCTGGCTTTTTGTGGAGTTGTAGACTGAAGGGCAGATGCAGCACTTGTAGGACTGATTTTGAAACAGAAAAAGTTTCGTGCAAGTCGGATACATCTTTTTACTAATGTGGGCACGTTGCTGAGGTGAAAACCTGCAGCTGAGGTACAAGAATCCCAATAACACAGTAGGGAATTAACAGCTCCTAGTGAGGGTCCTGCTTGCAGGGAATGGTCCTTCCTAGTTGAGCATTTTGTTACCTCTTTGAGTGATAATCCTCATGCTGTTTTACCTTCACGTGGAACAAGCACTAGCCTATTCCTTATGACAGTCACTGACGAGCTCCCATGACCTGGTAGCAGTGCCTCTCTTCAGGGAGGCTCAAAATATTTGAAGAGGAGCATCCAGTGCATTTCTCACCATACAAAAGTCAAGGTTGAGCACTGGCTTGTCTGCATGTTCATACTGTGTTATAGTGTGACAGGTTCTCTGCATTTTTTGCTGCACAGTGGGATGCACGCTTAAGCCAGGATAGTCAGCAGGGAGCCGTGACTCCATGGCCATGCGGGGCAGGGGGATCCCAGCATGGACTCTGCCCTCCCCAGACCGGCAGCACCCTGTCTGCTGAAAGCTGTGCTGAAGATAAGCTAACAGGCATGTATGAAGTGTCCCAGTCCTCTGCAGCAATGAAATGCCTAGAAAGGCCAAAAGGAAGGAGCAGTGGCTGCAATTAATTCAAGTAAAAGTCCCTAGTGGCATAGTCCAAGGACAGGTTATTTAAAAAAAAAAGAAAAAAAAAAGTGGACCAAAATTTGCATGTGAGGAGGACCTATTTCTTGAATAAAATAACAGAGCTATTCTGCCTGTTATCCCTTTCGCAAATGAGAGAGACTTTGGTATGGGAGGAAGGAAAGTAACCAAATAACTGAAGGAAAGTTGCTGTCAGAGAGTTTGCTTTTCATTTATGCACTTGTAAATCATAGCCACCTCACCACTCTTACACTGCAGCAGCACCCTTCCAGAGGCAGCACTTTTCTCTCTGTCCTTCCAGCATTTCTCCCATCTTTTTTTCATGTGTCTTTCCTCTTCCGTGGGCTTTTCTTGCAGTGCTAATGGTGAACTAGGACCCACCTCAACCCTTCCTCCCCAAGAGGAGGATGCTGATGGAGAGGGACCACCCAGACTTACTAACGTCATGGAGCAGGAAGGGAGCTGGTGTTTTGATTGAGATGAGCTTGGGTCCTTCGACCACTCCAAAAACTAATCTATGAGCAGAGAGACGCTATGCTTCCCCCTTGGTATGACTATTTCTTCACACCCTTTAAGTCTGCTCTATTAAAGCCAGATAACAGCGACAGCTACAATCACTGACAGCTCAGAATGAATTCAGAAACTCTTGCCATTTGACTAACAAGTGGCATGATAAAACAGAAACCTTTAGTTAATATTCTTAATATAGAGCCTATGAGCAATGCTAATTATTCATCTGTATAACCACTATTTTTGACTTTAACTATTCCTGTGCCTTGCCCTGGTTCATTTTCCCTCATATTTGTTAGTCAATAATTTCCAGTTTGTTGTGCATTTCTTACCATGTCTGTCAAGGTAATCACACAAACTGGTGGCTCTGTACTTATAACCCTGTTCCCCCCTTACGGCGGTAGTGTTCTTGGAATGTATCTGTCTCCTTAATATCATCATTTCTATAAATATGAACAACAGTCTTCCCAAAAGCAGATAATCCCCATCAGTGTAATGACAAGACAGTTTTTTCCAACCACTTTAATAAATTATCAAAGTTTGAGAGTGATATGGTCACTGGAAAATACACCTCAAAGGGATCTTGGGAGGTCATCTTTTCCATTTCCCTGTAATAAAACAGGATCACAAGCTTCTAAGCAATCCTCAGTATATTTTTGTCAAACATTAAAAAAATTCTTTAGTACCACCACTAACAATGGTTTCACAACCACACATTAGTATGTCCCAGATTCTCTGTTTCATCATCTGCATGCTAAGGATAATATTTAAGAGTATTAAATCCAGGACAGCCCTTGGCAAGACACATTTCACGTGCCCTAAAATAGGCCACTGATAACTAATCTCAGAGTGTTTCAGCTGATGGCCCATCCATACTCTGATGATTTCACCTTCTTCATATTTCATTCATGGGAATGTCAGATACAACTATGTAAAAAGAGCTGCTAGAGCAAAAATAGTGCCTCTTTTCCAATTACTCTTTTGATAACAGAAAATTTGTTGGCTTGGCACTACTGCCTTTCAGAAAATCACATTGGATGTTTTATCATCTTATTCTTCTCCTAGCACTTATAAAAAGATTGCTAAACAATGTCTCGGTGTCCTTCTTTACAAAGGTTATGCTGATAAGTCTATATTTCTGTCTCCTTATCTTTTCTCTTTTTAAAGACAGGTCCTGTATTTGCTCTTTTCTGTACCTTGAGGACCTTACCAGCCCGTTCTGAGTTTTCCAAGGTAATCACTAACGATTTAGAAATCTCTATGTTTAGTTGCCTAAGTGCCCAGATGGATTTCACCAGGTCTTGCTGAGTTGAATATTTATAACTCAGATAAATAATGTTGCACTGATTTTGCATTGTGTTGTTGTTAGCTACATTAATATTAATTCTCAGGAGAACGCAGTTAGTATTCATATTTTTTTTTTTCCATGAAGACTGAGAAATTGGGCTTTAATCACTCGAGCCACCTTCTTGTTTGTTCTTTCTTCTTGCCCATGAAATAACAAAATGACATTTTTCTGTCTCTCATTACTTTCTAGTGTCTTACTGCTACTTTGTCTTATGTTCTTTCCAGCTGTAGCTCTTTTTCTCCTAATTCATACCTGTTCTCTGCCTTTTTACTTTTTCTCTTCCTTTATTCCTGTCACGGTGCTGTGAGGTGCTGAATGACTGCTTGCACAGCTGAGGTGTGAATGACTGAGGTGGTGAACGACTGCTTGCACAGCTGAGCATTTTCCAGACATCTCACAGCAGCACAGAAGCCAGACCTAGGAGCATGGCCAGGGGCCTGTTTGTCCCTTGGGTGAGAGGCTGTACACATCCAGCATAGGCCTCCATCTCCACCATCTCACAGAGGGTCTCCCTAGGACAGGATCAGCCTTCCATATGGCAGCAAGCTCTTTTAAAACAGGCATTTGGATGAAGTAATTGTGTTTTTTTCTAGACACTCATTTCCTTGGGAAATTTTACTTAGTAAGATTGTGTAAATCCGTCTAGATGAAAAGGACTTTGTACAATGTTCTCAGCATCTTTCTTTCCCTCTTTCTCTTTTCTTTCCATGATTAATTAATTAGAATGGATAACTCTGCTATACAAGTCCAATAGTAAATATTTCCATAGAGCATCGTTGCTCCATTCCCACAAAGTCATTGAATTTGGCTTTAGAACCTCATTTGGCTGCTTAGAGCCTCATCCAGATTGAACCCCAGCAGCAGATGCTTTTCCACTAAATGAGTCTGGCTACCAGCACTGCTCAACAAGCATTTTTATTTGACTGTGAAAGGTTTCTCCAGCCAACCATACTTGAAATTCATATGAAGGGCTCATAGTTACCAAGCATCCATTATGTAAGTTAACTGAAGAAATACTCTTCCCCTGGGCAGGTTTTGAAAACCAGGCCTCCTAAGACTTAAGCTTGGGAGAGAGTTGTCATGCCTTTTGTAGCAAGACTATATGATATTAAAATATAATTTAACCAAGAATCTGAGTGTTGCTTACTAGTCTCAGTAATATTAGTAGTGCCATTTTTTGCGTAAATCTTTTCTACATTTTAATGCTCAGGAGATGGTGGAGGAGTTATTATGTATAATATACCTTGTTTTGTATGTTTTAACATTTAAAGAATGAATATGCTTCATACCCTGCAGGCATTCATCTATTAAAATGCCAGTGTAATGGATCTGAAAGCTTTGGCAGGGAGAAGAATAAGATTTTTTTCCTTTCTTTGAGCAAGATTGGCCTGTCCTGAAAATGATGGATCATCCAGAACAGAGAATGGGAATTGATACCTAAGATATGGCTTTGTTATGGTTAAGTGAAATTTATCATGCTCTTCAGCAGGAGAAATTCTTGTATTTTTTCTCACAATGCATTTAATGCAGCTGGTAATTTAGGAAAGTAGATATGAATTCTCCTGGAATATGGAGACAAAAAACTTTCCCTCTGCAGGTGACTGAAAACTGTGGTTTCCCTCAAGCTGAAAGCAGGCTGAAATGTTCACTGTAGTGAAACCATAGATCTTCTTAGGTGATTAAAACATACAGCCAGAAAACTTAGAAGGATTTTCATATTACTTAAGTCTATATTTTGTCTGTATGTGATCATATTTGGACCTCTGTTTAATTTAATTCTGTATATTTCATGTTAATTTGGTGGAGCAGTAACCTAGCTGGTAAGCGGAGATGACATCAATCTGTCATGTTTCTGTAATGACAGGGGAGCCACTCCTAATATAGACAGAGATTATGCATTCAATCTCAGAAGAAAAGAATGCCATAGGCAATACATATTCCTTTTCTCCAAACCATGGAGGTATTTTTAACTATTAATAGAAAATTTACTCAGAGATGTAACTGGATAAATGTGGGAAGTTTTCAAATCAACTTTCCTTGAAAATTATGGAAAACTGTAGGGTATTCTCTGTGCCACCCCTTCCTTCTCACTCTTTTCTTCTGCTGCTCCTTCTTTCTTATGCCTTTCCTCTGCACTGGCATGGGTCATCCCTGGGCCGCATTCCCTTTGGGGCTGGCTGTACCTGTTCCGCCATGGAGCACCTCCTGTTTCTCTGCGTCTCCACTCAGAGACCTCTTACTGAGCTTCCTTTTTTTTTTTTTCTTCACAGAGGCACCACACATGTTGCTGATGGTCCCCAAAGAAAGAAGCATTTGTCCTTCTGAAGTTGAGGGTGATCGGGAAGAACCCATCCTGTCTGCTTTATCTGGAAACACAAAATATGAATTAACAGTGGCTGTCCCTGAGAATCAATACTCTCATGTGGAATCAGATACCTCAACAGGAAAAGACAGTAAGAAGGGCAAAATTAAAAAGTCCCAATTTATCACGTGAAAGATCTCATGTCCCAAAGTGAGGGATGAGAAAGTCTCTGTCTAACCATACTAGAAACAGATGTTTGTGGCTCCAATCATTCATAAGAAGGAGATGTTTCTGTTTGGATATCTTCTGAAAAGATACCTGAATAGAGATATCTTCAGGAAAAGATGAATAAAAAAGTCTACATAAAAAGCCCCAATTTCCCACACCTAAATTTTCCCTCTCCAAGTTCAAGCTTCCCATATCTCACATATATTTCCTCAAAGTTGAAGCTGACACTACTATTCCCAAACCAGAGAAAGATGGTGATGATAATTTTAATGGACAATTGCATTTCATTTAACATGGAGCATTAGCAATAGAGATATTGACTGTTGTTAAGAACCAGTGGGTACATCATTGCAAACACAATCATAGCACTAGCTCGAACAACAAATCTGAGTATTTCCCAGGCTTCGGCTGCATAACAAGGTATCCAACACAGTTCCTTTTCTTCAACAGGAAACAAGAAAACAAGTGATAAAAACTTTAATATAATGAGAACTGTGAGACCACAAATCCATAAAAAGCAATTACTATGTTATGTCATTCTAGGCAAACTGATGGTTCCTTTTAAGTAACAATCCATTCGTAGCTCATCCTCACTCAGACCTATAAATTTTACTCTAAAATGTTTGTAATTGTCTATTTTGTCCCATTGATGTAAAGACTGATTGTCACTAAATTAGCAGATATTTGTTCAGAGCATGTAAGTTGTGACTGCTTTCATGTTTCAAATATCCTGCATAATTCAAGGATTTGAGAAAATGTAATTTTTAAAAGGACTATTTAATTAAAAGGACTATTTAAAGGATGCACAATTACTTACAACTCAGGTTTAATATATTGTTCTATTTTCTTTTTACCCTTAGGATAATTTCACTCTTTGTACTGTGACTTGGTACTGAGGAATGGAATAAGCAAAGATGCAAGTTATTTAGCTGTTCAGATCTGCTAACTGAAAAATAATCACTTCCAACAAAGAAGGGACATTATTAGTTACTCATAACATATGTTTTTACAGACTTTCATCATTCCAGAAACCTTTCCATTAATTTGTTTCACTGATTATCCGGAGAGAAAGCGACCTCTGATTTTCTCCAAATTCATCAAGGTGCTCCTGGAGTAATGATTTCTCATTTATAGTTTGAGCGCTCCACTCAGCTAGCACATTTGTCATGACTGACACCAGGCTATGAAACCTTACAGCTCTCCATGAGGTGTCTAAAAGCAAGGAGACCTACGCACCGTGAGACACTCAAGGAACTACAAGTCTATAAAAGCGCATTAACTCTTGCACTGTCACAGTGAGAGAGACACTGTAGACCTCAACATGTTTTATTGCCAGTGGGCTTGGGTGTTCGCTCTGATACTTGGAGGGTGTTTGACAAAACGGACACCAGAGAGTATGGATAATGAAAACTTCTCATCCAAAGCTTGGAGCAATCTTTGGCATGATTAGTCTTGCCATTGTAATGCAGGGAATATTCATAAAACTTAGGAAATGTTCAAGGATATGCGCGCACACACAATAAAATCCCACAGATGCAATAAAAGCGATGCAGGGCAAACTGCCCTCATAGTTAAAAGGGAGAGTGGGAATGACTGATAAGGGAAACCAAATGGAGCAAGGACGAGGCAGTCTCAGTGAGCAGTGGTAGCATTTCTTAAAAATGAAATATGAGGCCTTTGTGGGAGGTAGATCACATGGAAAAAGCAGATATATCCAGCAGGTATCTTTTTGCTGCTGTAGGTAGAATGAGAGTTTTATCTTTGTCAGCAAGACAGATGTATCTGCTAAAATCAAACATCTCAGATGAAAGGATACAAGCATCCCAAAGGAAAATATTGAGGAGGTTTGTGAACCACTACTTTACTTTGAAGCAAAGGTGGGTTAATACTTGAAAAAAGATTAATACTTAATAGTTAACTGTTTTCCAGTATTGTCCTAATACTTAAAAAAAGATGGAGAAATGATCCAAATGAAAATAGAGAAGCCAGCATTGTTAATAGTATGAAAGTGGTTTGGTTGTGGGTTGTGTTTTTTTTTTTTCCAAGACCAGCAAGGTAGGTCTAAAAAGAAAGAATTAATACACCTTTAGACAAAACAGCCTGGTTTCATGAGGGGCAGCTTTAGTCATATTCTTCTGCTGTCTTCTTATGGATGTGTGTGTTAATGAAAACCAGCATACAAACAAAGCATTATTATGTTTTTCAAAGGAAAGCATTCCCTGCTCTGGTGTCTCCAGCATCAGTAACACAGGAACCATTTGTGGACATGCAACAGCTGATGTATCTCCTTTTCCTCAGATAAAATGGAGAATCGCTGGTTCACACAGTAAGTATCTTGCCCAAAGAGCTGATAGTCTTCTCCAGGAGACCTGCTGAATTTCTTGCTCTGGGATCAAGGATTCTTTTTGCTTTGCAGGCTTCTGTAGCTAAAATTGAATAACCCCATTAAGAAAGAATGTGAGAAAGATATACTGTGATGTGTTTACAAGAGCTTGGTTATTAGAATCATTAATTCTATAACATTATTAATATTAAAAGAATATGCAATGCCCATGCAAACTAGAAGAGGGACAGTTTGTTGACTATACTGGACTGTCATAGTTTGGGAATCTGAATTGCTTGCTACATTCATTCCTTTCTTTGGAAAGTCTTCAGATAAAGAAGAGCTTTGTCTGTTTTCCTGAAAAAAACCCTACTTATAATACTGGAAAATTATTGTAAAACAGTCCTACTTTCAGGCAATGATCATGATCAAATGTCAAACCCAGGGTTTAGCCGTTTGCCAGTCTGTACTGGAAAACAATGTTTGTCCTCAGTGAGTGTTGCCAGATTATCTGCTTTCTGCAAATGTCTGAAGGGCTTTAGAGGATAGTTATAGGCTAGTAAAGAGGTGGGCATTCCTTAGCAGACACAGGTACTGCTCGTATGGTGGTATACATAGTCCTACTGGGTGCCAGATCTGTGATCATGAAGGAATATTCCCTGCTGAGACACTGAAGAGCTTGGTGCTCCAGCTCACCACAAAAGCTCTTCTCTTCATTAAAGGGCTTGTATAGACTCCAACCAGCTACCTTAGCTATCTCCTTGCCCAAAACTGGCTCAAATTTGGGTCTTACCTGTGTGAAGGAGAGCAGACCACATCCCTGAAATTACAGAAATGCCGTGATTTATTACTCCATTTTCAGCAGGATAACAAACCAGCTCTGTAGAAGGCAGCACCTACATTAGCACAGCTTTTTTATGATCACTGTTTCAAGGCAAAACATACTTACAGGTATTATGTTTGAGTTCGTTTTGTGTGGGTTTTTTTCCAGAAAAAAAATTGGTTTATTTACACATTCATGCAAAACTTACTTACAGATGTGGGATTTAAAGCAATGAGCAAAATGTAGGGGAGGTCTTAAATGCCTCCCGATATAGGTATATCTGAAAGTGCTTAGGAGAGCTGAAGAGGAGCTTTCAGTGAATGTGATGCCATAGAGGCTGGCATCAGGGAGTTCGTCTACTACTCTTCACAAAGAAAGAGAGTGTCCAGGGCTTTTCATCTTCTGTCTAGCAAATCCATGGAGCAATGCTCAATAAACAGATCAGTCAGCTAATGGTTCATACTTTCAAAGGCCTTATCAGAAGCTAACGATTTTGCGCTTGAGGTATTTCAGCATCTTTCCTTGCCTACTTCTAATTCCCTAATGAAATCACGGAGAATAAAAGATGATTTTTAGACAACTTTCTGTGGGACTCAGCAAAACTGTTTTAGTGACCAGCTCCTGCTTATATATATACTGAAGAGACTAAATGTGGCTGAGGCTGGAGACACATATATGCACGTGGGTCAGCAGGAATTGCATACCTCATAAATAAAACAGGAGTGAATGTGATTTTTTTAAAAAAAAATATATACATATCTTTTTTTACTTGCTTTAGATTTATTTTTTAAATCACAAGGAAGAGGATGAAATCATCCAGTTAATTCAACCAGATGATAACTTCAGCAGAGATACTTAAAAGGAGCACCAAGAAGCCCAACCAGAAGAAATGTGCTTTTTCCTCTATATACTTATGACTTTCCTCATTCTTTTTTAGGCTTCCTAAGGCTAGGCTTCTATGTTCAGTTCATTATACTCTGAGTTCGTAGCCTTTCCTTATCACTCCACTCTATCCGTATTAGACCTTGCACAAATAAACAGATGGCAAAGAGAAAATAGATGGATAATTCTTGCTATTTCATGTTGCTGCCTGAAGCAACACAAATTTCTCCATCCAGCACATCAATGACCAGAGTGCCCCATAAATAAAAGACCAAGTAATCTCTCAGTATTAGTGCAATATTTCTGCCTTCTGGCTTTGTGTGTATTCAAATCACTCCCTCAGCAACAAAATACCCGAAAAATGATTTTGTCTTCATGGTCCAGGACCATCACTAGGTACTAAGCTTCTCATTAAACAAAAATAAAAGAGCCAGGCAAAAGAATATAAGGGGTGATCAGAAGAGAAATAAGAAACATTAAAAAACACAGGCAAAAAGCAGAACAGAAGTCCTTTCTAGTGTCTCAATTCACCCATGTGTCAGGAGGTAGTATGGGAGGACAGGAGGAGAGTCCTATATATATTCATCTTGTCTGATCAAGAGAGCAAAGAGATAAAGCTTCTGCCTCCTTGGCTCTGCAGCTGATGATCTCAGAGATGTCACAGTGGCCCTAGGCATGTGCCAGGACATGGAGAAATGAAGTTGTCTTCAAAGTTGCCCATATTTCCCAGCAGGCTGCTTGGCCACCGTCAAGATGTCCAGGAGGAGCAGGAGCCGCAAATACATTCTCCAACTCTTCCTCCTGGGCTGCAGTGGGCCCTCTTCATCATCTTATTTCAGATATTTGATCAGCACTACCACATCCTCTGCAGAAAGCAACTCTCCCATTAAGTGATGGAAGCTGTGGCCAGATGGGTAGGTCTGCTCTACAACTTCTTGTGTTTGACCTAGATCTTCATAAAGTTGAACTCTTTCTGCTAGGTTACACTCAACCTCCACATCACTTTACCTTTTCCTAGTAAAACTAAAGAGCAGTAAGTTGTGCTTCAGAAACATATTCAATAGCCTTTTTAAAAAAATCATAAAGCCATTAAGGAGATAGCGATAATGCAACATACTGAAGCGATTTACAAAAATCACAAAAATCAGTCCAAAAAATCTTTCTGTCAGTCAAACATAGGCAGCATATATATTTCCATGAAAATACCAACATAATTCAGCCTGAAAAGTAAATGGTTGCAATATTCTCACTTTGTGTTTTAAAAACTTTATGCAATCAGAAATCAACCTTCTTGATTGATTTAGCTAAAGGATTACATATAAAATATAGTTTGAAAAATCCTTCTAACTCTACAATTTCAGTCACTTCTGATTCAAACAGCTGTCTGAGTTACTTTTTCTTCAAAGAAAAACACCTCACATTTTCTCCTGCTACTTAAAGTCATAATATGGTCATAATATTTTTGGAAAAAAAACCAACCACAAACAAACCAACCCAAACCCCCTGACAACTCCAATAACGTTTCTCTATTTTGGGATGAAAAGTAAGAAGCACATGTTCACATTTTACACTCTTTTTACGCTATTTGCCAAACATTTATTTACCAACTGGAGTAATATAATAATCCAAGGATATATTTTTCTCCATTCTAAACTGTGTGTTATAAAATTAAATGAAAATCTAAAAATTCTGAACTGAAAAATTAGGATTGGCTAGAAGAATATGTTTAGTTTTTGCATGCATTTGCAGTAACCACCCAAGCCGATGAGTGACTTTACTAAGTCAGTCAGCTGCTTGGAGGGCTGGTGAATACAGAGCTGGATTTGGGTTAGTCATATGTGTATAATACCCCGAAGCTGGGGACACAGTACTGTCAGTTGAAAGCCTACAGCAATTACCCCAGCAACTCCAGCTCCATGAATCCACCAGCCCTTCCTAGCAGGGCTGAGGAAGGGCACAAGATGAGGACTAAGGCCACAGAAATTAAAAGTTGTCTCACCTGATTGCAAAGGAGTGAAAAAAATAGCAATCATATGATAAGGCAAAATCAGAAAGTACAAAGCAAAAGATGATATAGTGCAGACAGAAACATCAAGGCTGAGAAGAAATCACTCCGTTGAGTATGTTAGTAGTTAAATAAGAGCAAACCTGTCCTCCAGCAATGGAAACATGAAAACTTATCATCTGATAATGCAGGGAAGGTCAAGACTTGTAATGCTTTTTTTATAGTTCAACTTCCACCAACTTCAATTCCTGCAAAAATACCGGAACATGTCCTGAAACAAGGCATTGATAAAGACTTAGGAGATATCAAGGAAGGAAGTAACAGCCAATATGGATTTGTCAGATCATGTCACGCTGATCTAATTTCTTTCTATGACATTGTAATGGGCTCTATGGATGGGAGAGAGGTGGGAACATTTTATATTTTGATTTAGCAAGGCTTTTGACCCTGACTTTTATGATACTTGTGTAAGTATAAAGAAGGAATGTGGTCCAGAGGAAACTACTGCATGACAAGTGAAAAAAAGGTGGCAAAACATACATGTCTTATCAAAAGTTCACCTGTGAAATGGAAAAAATAGTTTCCAGTGGGATTTTGTCTGGTGGCACAGAAGAAAACATAAATAACAGAACCACCTCAGTTTATCTATGAAGTACCCAAGTCTATATTAACAACAGTTCCTAGATGTGCCCCATTTCAGGTTCCAGAATGTCACACCAGGTCTCCCGTATGATAGATTACATGCTGTTTAATGTATACTGAGATTTCTGCAGCTATGACACTACTCTGACATAATAACTGCTCAGTAACGCGTTGCTAGAGTCTTGTTAGATGTAGCTAAGAAAAAATAGATGACAAAGATACAGCAAGTAGAGAGTAGATAAAAAAATAGACCAGTAGATTGCCTCCTGGGGAAAGTAGGGTACCTTCTGCCCTGAATTATGAATGCTTTAAGAATAAAGTGGGTACGCTTCACAAAGCAGCAATACATCTTTTTCTGTATTTCCAAATTCTCATTGCAATAGGAGAGGATGAAACTGTGTCTGGTGACTCTTCTCCATGTAACACTTCAGCAAACCCAGAGCACTATGGCAGTTTAGTTAAGGTGCTTCTCCAGACCAGCTTCCCTGCTCCTTTGGAGACAGTTTCCCATAAAAAAGCATGAAAAAAAGGCAAAAATCTGATTATTCTGGAGTAGATCCATCTGTGCCAGATCCTGACGATAAAATATCGTAATGGTGATCGATTCCACCTTTCACCAGAAAGGAAATTAGCTGTAAGTGCTGGTCAAAGGAATAGCTTTGGTTTTACTTCTGGAAGCTAAATGGTTCCAGGCATTGTGTTGTGCAGCTGGAAATGCTAAACTATTTGTCTCACGTTATCAGCATCACCGAGGTGTGAAAGGAAACACCAGTGAATTATGACTATAAACTCAGGTCCTCACAAACGACAGAAAGTAAATACAATTTCATAGCCTGCAATATCACTGCACCAGATATGCCTGAGAAATGTGTCTGAATAAAGTAGGAACTAACCAAAGTACAGCCTACTTTCAAAATCAGGGGAAGAAAAAAACAAAAAGAAGAGAGCTAGTTTCTCTACTGAATGTTTCTTTACAAGCTTCTGGTGCTTTTTCATGGCATTTACTTGTCACAAGAAAACTAAAATACCAGAATACTTTTTTTTTGTTCTACATATGTTGCAAATGCTTCTCTTTCTGACCCATTATTAGATGCACTTTAAAAAAAAAAAAGAAAAAGAAAAGTATTTTTGGAAGAGATCAACATTGGTTTGGTTTTGCAGAATTGGGGTAGACCAATTTACAACATTTCTAACAGCATGCGCAATCCTCGTGTTTAGGAAAACCATTACAGTAGTCAGTATAATATATATATGGAATTGTTTTTTGAATAATGAAAACTATTAGTAAAGATTTTAGTAGCATTTAAGTAAAAGTGTGCATTCAAATGAAGTGAAAAAAGAGCAAAAAAGGTGATAATTTTCTAGCTATATTATAAAAGGCAGCATTTTTATTGTCTTTATTACAGCAGCATTTGCAAATCACTGCGGAGTATGAAACCCAGTTGTATTAGGCTTTGTACAAGCATGTGCTAGAACGTGATACGATGCCATATAAATTTAAAGGATTTTTTATTAAAAACAAAATCACCATTTAGTACCTCTTATTCTCAGCTGAAAGTTTTTTCTATCAGATAATGCCGTCTCTCATAAAAGATAAAAATGTACGCAATGACAGTTCTCTAAGGGCACCTGCATGTCTATTCACAGAAAGCTTTTAACATAAAACCTGATAGCAAATTTCAAGTGTTTAAAAATTGGGTTTTTTTTTTGTTTTATCTCAATAGCAAAGGACTGCTTTAATTTATAACAGGATTTGGAAAATATTAGCTATTGTTATCAAATGGTCCTGTGCTCCCTGTGCTCTTAATTTATAAGAAACTCCTTTGGTTTTATTTCTAAGGACACATGGTGATTTACTTCTTCAGGCAGTCATTGTAAAAACTTTATTAACTTCCTAATTATACCGTATTTTTTTAAATGGTGATATTTAAAACCAATAACAAGAAAGTAAAAAACCCACCATTTTTGCAAATTAGTTTTAATCCATTTTACATACAGTCTTGTAAGACATTCTTCAAAATCTGCGGTAGCTCATCAGGTGAGGAGCTATCATCCATTGAAACACAGGAGGAACTGATGTGCTCAGGAGTTCATGAATTTCCAGGACAGATGATAAACCTATGAGGCATCCAAACTAAATCTCATTTTCTGCAGGTGACAAATACTAACTCAAAAAAGGCAAAGTATTTCACTGGCTTGATATGAAAGGGGCCAAAATGAGCCAAAGCTCAGAGCAATTGCAAAGATGACGCAGTGGTAGGAGCCTTTTGGCAACTGTTCACAACCTCTCCTAGTCGGATAGTTCACCGGCAATAACGGCAATACTGCGACTGTGTTTAGCTTCAGCCATGCTCCCATGGGCCTGGCAGTGATGTATCTACATGAGTCTCTGCCTTCCGTTACTGATTTCTTTCCTCCACTGACATTATAGGGGCCCTGTGAAGAACATGGCCTAAGCTTTGCATGAGCAAGAAATGCCAGTGCAAAGCAAAAGTTATTCTGTTGCCTGACACTTGCTAGAAAGAGCTAAAGTGGAGAGCCATGACCACCAGGCGAGGCAACCAGGAAAGGCAAGGGGAAACCCTTTGCCTTCATGAGGACACAAGGAGGGATGGCAGGCTGGGATGTTCCCATAGAAACTCCCGATGGGGAGTCTGAAGCTCATGGTCTACCAGGGGCTCAGCAATCTTTCTAAATGGTGAGGCATGCTCCTGTTTACAAGGAGCACGACCATAAAAAGCAAAGAAGCAGAGGGACACCTCTATGAGGTTATAGGCTTAGGCTTATAAACCCTTGCAATTCAGTGGGAAGATCATGAGGCTTTTGTGACACTGGGTAGGGTGTGCCATGTTCTGGGTGTGCAAGTGGCTTGTTTCCTTCCTTCCTTCCCTCCCTCCTGTATGGTACATCTTGATGTTTTGGTCATGGAAACCTGACAGAGGCGGCATGGATGGCTGGGCCGATGTCTGCAAGAGGGTACTGCATGGGGGACCCCAGCTCGGAGAGGGGTGCTGGCAGGGGCAAACATGAAGCAGTCTGAGTGATTCCTCAATATTTCTGCTCTTAATGCAAATTCGTAGACCTATTCTTTCACAAAATTGCCTAACTGATTCTTAAACTCATGTCAATTTTTATCAGCCACAGCGTCCTGAGATCAAGTTGTGCAAGAGCCGCTTGCTCTGTGAGGAAGTACTGCTTTTTCTCTGTCCTGAACAGAGCATCTGCTGCCTTCATGCTGCTACAGATTTCACAGCAAGATTGGGCCAGGCTGGTAGGACCACAGCATCTGAAAGTGAAGACCCACTCCGTAACCTGCATTTCTGGTGCAGCATCACCCTGGGTAATGCTTTGCCACTGAGTCTGTCCTTCCAGCCCAGGAACTGCCTGTGCCACCTTCATACTCCCTCTAAATGCAGATTTATCCTTTTGGCAGGAGATGATCTAGCTATGTTTACCTGCTTTATCTCGAACCCTTGTCTTGGTTTGCTAACAGGACAATATTTGCAGCTTTTCATGTCGGTGTTGGTTTTGTTGGTTGTTACCCTGGGGCATGGGGAAGTGATGGAGTCCACAAGACCTCCAGCCTCCCCAGCATGCCTCAGCACAATGAAAACACTTGCTTTAAACAAATCAAATCCAGCACCCTGCCGCAATCAGACAAGAGGACACAGGGTTCATCTGTTCTCATCATCATGTTCGTGACACACAGGTAGGACTCCTCTATTTTCTTTCAATCCCATAGAAATTGAATACAAAGCAAAAGACAGGCTCTCCACTGTGCATAGTATTCTGTTATAAATCATATGGAAAAAAAATCTTCCCCTCCAGCTAAGCCAGCTTTAAGGATGTCTAGAATAGAGTGAGAATGATTTTAACACTTATTTCTCATTTTGCATCAGCTAGCAACAGTGCATACCCAGCATGAGAGGTGTATGCAGCAGCCTAACTGTCCGCCATGGGAGCTGAGCTCGACCCTGCCAAAGGTGGCTGGAGTCTTTTTACTCACTGCTGGGCATTAAGTGTTTTTCCAGCTTATACTAAACCTCTGTATTTAAAGGAAGAAAAATATATTCAAGACGAAAAATTAATAGCTTGAAATGTATTGCAAACAGCAATGAAAAAAATCCACACAGACGAGACTGCGTGTGTTTGTATGTGCGTGCATGTTTACAGCAATGCAAATGGTTCATTTACTGCCAATTAAAACAAAACCTTCAATTTTGACATTTTTGAACATGTTAAATAGTTGTTTCTTTTTAAAGCAGTTGTGGATTATTGGTTGAAACCAGTTGTTTCCCATTACCTTTTTCAGTTTCAGGAATTTGGAATTTTCTGGTCAAAAATATTTGGTTAAAAAGTAATGAATCTGCTGCAGTCTCAGCGGACATTAACAGGACTCAGTATCTCCAGCTCACATTGACAGCTTCCCAGGCCTGTAACACTTTTCCTGCTGTTTCTAAACCTGGAAAAATAAAGCTTTAATGAAAATGCATTCCCTTTCTTTTATCAGGAAACTGCGAAGGAGTCTGCACTGTGGATGCGAGGAGAGGCTCCTTCATAAAGACAGATTACAAGAAGTAAGACTCAATTTCTGAGCTATTTTTTATTATTTTACTTACAGCTGAAAGAATAAACTTTGATTTTTAACTTAAATGAATATTTAGAAATTTTTATTTAAAGCTTATAGAAATTAAATTCTTAATTGGTCTCCAAATTCAGTTTTATGCAATTCTGGTTTTAACAAAACTATGAAATCTAAAATAAAAATTAAAATAGTTTTCCTTGGGACAGCCAAGACCTCTCCTTCACAATGTTGGTACAAAAAGCTGTGGCATTAGCAAGAAAAATATAAAGCCAGGGTTTCTGAATGTTAAGTTTTACATTTTTTCACTAATAAAATATAAAAGGGTACTATCAAAATTGTAAAAAAGAAAGTTTCTCGAGGACTCAAATGGTTGCAAGGGTGTTCTTACAGAGTACTTTCTAAACAGCACAAGAGAAAGCCCAGTAACAACAGAAGCTGATGAACAGCAGTAAAGGAGGAAGAACTGATTTTTTGGTAGTGAATGAGAGGTGGAAGATAAGAATGACAGTTTCAGAAAAACCTGGGGCAGAAGAGAATATCCAGGCGAATTACATGGTTATGTCGTAACAGGGGAAGCATGAAAGTCTTATCCCTATAGCAAGTATGTGACCAGCAGAATTATTTTCAGATCTTCACCCAAAATAACATAATTCTGCCTGGCTTTGCCTTTATCATTCTATGTATCTTCTAAATAACTGATCATAAGCATTGTGGAAAGCTCATTGTGTTACAGAACAGAAAGGCAAAGAAACCAGAACAGAGCATAAGGTCTTGGTCATTGTCGTGGTTTAACCCCAGCCAGCAGCTGAGCCCCACCCAGCCACTCGCTCGCTGCCCCCCCAGCGGGATGGCGGAGGGAATCGGAAGAGCTCGTTCTTCCTCCACCAAACCAACCAGCATTTCCAGGGCTCTTCTGAAGTATTCATGCTGATTCCCAGTCCAGATGCAACCATGCATCTGCTTGCCTGCTTCGGCCGGTGGTAGTTAATTAATCATTGAAACAATTTAGCAAGGTCACCAGTGAATTCTCCATTCTGCTATTTTGATTTTCCAACCCTGTTTTGCTCTATCCTGTGTTCATTCAAGCAAGTCTGTGCTATGTGGAAGGAGAAGTTGTAAGACTTCAGTGGTCACCTCAGGCTTTATAACCCGTGCATCTGAACTAGTGCCAGGAGTTTTTGAAACTCTTCTGATTTGCACATGAGTCTGTTATAGCTTCTTTTCTGCTTATTCCTGTCAGTCTCTTGCTCTCTAGTGTTTGTCAACAAGATCCTAATCTATAACTTAATTTAACCACTTTGATTTTCTCTCGTAATGGACAGGCTGGTGAGAGACTGTGATGTATCTGAGACTGGACTAAAATGTAAATTAGCTTAACCAAATCTTTCTTTTTAATTAGAATATTTGTTTTCTGCATTTCTTAAATTCATGAGGATATTCAGCCTATGGGTAAGTAAATTAAATTTAAGGGTATGTAGTTCACATTATATTTTTATTGGACTCTGAGTCATAACTTGTTTTTAATCTTAATTAGAACTGCAGTTCCTCTAAACAAGCAAAATGTGTCATAACAATTTAACACATTATGGGGCTGGCCGATAAATCTGGTGCTCAGAAACCAGTGCCATGATTCAGTGCAGTACAGTCCGGGTGAGAAGCTATCACCCTCTTAATCAGCAATGAATTTGTGGATCTTGATGTGCCAGCAGAAACACAGCTGCTGTCCCTGGGTAATGGCAGTGGCTCAGCCACTGAGTGTTGAGTTGCAGTGGTGAAGGGTCAGCGACTAGAACTGGCACAGCAACATGCCAAGGTAGATCTACATTACCTGGAGATACCTTGTCACATCCAGCCAGTTAATAAACTCAAATAAACCAAAATTAACTTCTTTCTCTTTTGGCTGCTGCCAAAAGGCAGGAGGGCCAACATCCAGGCTGCTCTGAGTGTTTGGTCAATGCTCCCTGTATCGAAGAAAAAGCTAAAGGCTGAGCTGGAACCTGGGTGATCAGTGAGATGTCAGTTTGGAAAATATATATATCCCTTTGGAAGCTGCTGGGTGTCAGTGTTAGGGTTTAACTGGAGACATGACAGTCGGAACAGTGAGGGTCATAATACCGTAAAGACAGCAGTGAAGTTTCTGATTTCTGGGGAGCTTTTTGGTAGGTGGGAGTATACAGGACCAGAATATTACTTAAGCAATTGGGTGCCCCCCCACAGTCATCGCGAGTATACACTGATCACGGGCAAACTAGCTCTAATTATAATAAGTAATCCTCATGTTATCCTAATGCTGGGCTGTCCACTTCAACATCATTAAGGAGCTCATAAAGTCACGACAAAGCAGAGCACCAGGTGACGGTGGAGCTGAAACACCAATACTCTTTGATCCTAATTACATACTTTTGTCCTAAGGCTGCATAGGAAGTATTTACCCTGCTGTTAATAAAGACAGATTCACATTGTATTTTGTGTATTGGATGTATTTGAAGCTCTATGTGGACTTGGTGAAGGTTCTGTCAGAGTCAGTGAAGCAAAGCTCGAGAAAATCCCTATAAGAGCAAGCTGGAGAAAGGAAGATCGGGTGTAACCAAAGGACCAGGCAGAGGATGGACCGAGATGTTGAGACCTCTCTGACAGTGTGAGTCCTAAAGGTGGCAAAAAAAAGAGAAGGAAAAGGGCTGGAATAAGCACTCTAAATGCCAGGTCTTCCAGGAGAGAGGGGTTTTAAATGTATTAAGTATTTTATAAAAAATGAAATCTTAAAAAAGTTTGTTGGGTTTTTTTGTTTTCATTTCCCATTCTTATTGTGTCACTGGAATAAAAAGAAGCAAGAGGGAGAAAAGAGAAAAAAACAAATAGAAAAAACAAAGAAAAGGGGAGAAAAATGCCAAATAGTAGAAAATAATGTTAATAAATTATTTATTAAATGTCTTAAATGAAAATAAGAATGGAACTTTAATTTTCTTTTTTAACACAATAAAGAAAACTGATTTTGAAAACTGTAATTTTCTATGGTAACTCATTACAGGTGGTTTGTTTTTTCCCCAGCTCTTATCATACCCTAGAGGCCATAATGCTGTGCCAGTTAGTACCAAGAGTCAAGAATATTGAATTTCCCACCTGTTGGTAGAGAGATGCAATGAGGCTTTTGGAAAATTAGAACAATAATCCATCTGTATCACTTACTAAACAATTGTGTTCTTTGGTAAAGAAATATAGTTTTCATGTAGTACAAACACAGTTCTTTTCCCAAACTACCTCAGAATAAGCATTTTGCAAGAGAACAGGTGGCTCCAGAAAACAAGGTAGGTGCAGTAAAGAATGGCAGACATTACACTGGATAAACTCATTAACAAAAATAGAACCATTATTTGAATTTGGTAACAAAATTTCAGAGTTCAATTCTGCTGAAGCCTTTCTGCAGATTTAGAGCTTAAATTCAGAATATCCACATACACACCAACCACCCCCAACAAAAGCCTTGTGAAATGCCTGCTGCAAAACATAAATTCAAAGGACAGAAATAGCACAGATCAGACGTGGTAACTTTTAGATGATGCACAACAGAAAAATGGAGCATTGCCAGCCCCGTTATTTGAGCAGTGCTGCTCTGGGCACCTGTCGGGAGCATCTTCTGGCCAAGGTGAGAGATGAGGGAGCTGAGTCCAGGTCAACAATAGTGTTGTATGTGCAAGTGGGACTGCTGGATGCTGCCAACGTGAAATCCCTTATTGCTCATGACCTTTCAGTGATGGGGGCGGGGGGGGAAAGAATTTGTTGCTGTCTTTCAAGTCAAACACAAAGCACAGCAGAGAAATCTATTTTAGGAACACAAAAACATAACCCCACAACATTTTAGGAAGATGATCAGAAGAAGAAAATAGCTGTAGAAATAACACATGTTAGGTTTCTATATTACAGCAGTACAATTGTTGAAGATCATAGTGAATATATCCACAAAGGACCATAGCTGAAATGTTGCTAAGTAGCATCACAGTTTTAATCCCTGAAGTGGCATTTGAAACCAGGATCACCTCTACAAATTGCAAGAGAGCTTTCTTCCCTTCCCACCTGCCCAGCTCATTTTCATTCAAGGTGGTGGAGGCCGCAAACTTTACGACTTCCCCCTAAACCAAGCTTTTGAGCTGTGTTCCCCAGATTATTGCCAATGTGCTAAAACATCAGCAGAGGCGAGCTGTCGTGCTGGATGATGACTAATGACTGACGGATGACCTATGCACAGACAGAGCATCCTCCGCTTGGTTTATCCCAGCTGGTGCTCATTAAAGAGAGAACTTGGACAACAGCAAGTAGAAAAAAAGACGGATACATTACAAGATTTTGCACAAGTTATTTTAATTCGGAACTGAATTTGCATGAGAAGGGTATGAACACCTGAGTGATTTTAATATGCAGATCCTTTTGGGAGTTTGGCAGAAGAGCTTTTAGGCAGAGCTGGAAATTAATGTTTTAATACACTTAGAGGCTAATGCAAAAAATACACGCTAGACACATTACACTGGTAGCTCTCAAGCGTCTTTGCTTGTGGTCCCAATTCTGGCACAATTCCCCCCCTGTTACCATCTCCAGGTTCATGACACTGAGCTCCTGCAATAATACTGGAAACCCCTACAATAATATTTTTTGGTTTTCTTTTGGTCCTTTGTTTTTCCTTTTGTGCATGTTCCTTGTAAAACTTATCTTGGGAAGCGGGTAACCCTGCAAAGGCTATGTCCTTCTGTTGGCAGCTCCAGCAAGTACCATGGGCCAAGGGTGTCCTGATGATAGCCACTATGGCATCATATACCTGTTGCCACACATCTTCTCCCCAGATAGATCTGCACGTGTTCAGCTATTTTAATCTCATCATTGTTAAATTCTCTAGTACAGCAGCCTGTACAGCATGCACACCTCACACAATAACTGAGCATGCTGGAGGGATGCTCCTCATTGCTCCTCTCCACTGGAGCGTTGTGCCACGTTGCCCTGTGCTATGTGCATGTCCCCACGCTGTGCCAGCTGTATCCCTTCTACAGGAGGGGACATACCAGAGCAAGGGTCATTCTGTACATGTCCTCATATGCTTTCCCTGTTGTTTGTACAGGAGTCAAAATACAGGGCTAGATGATTGTTTGATCTGACTCACTGCAGCAAATCTTATTTTTAATGAATGGGTGAAGTGGTCTCACAAATTCAGAGCACAGCATTAAACACCTAAAATGTCTGGGGCTAGGAGGAAGGGTATCTGAAAGTATCTAACAGGGACCATAAATAAACTAGGGAATACTTCCCAGTGATCCCAAGCCTGGGAAGCCCTCCTGCAATTCATGTTTGGGTGACCAAGGAATCTGGAAAGGATCCGACCCTGCCAGAGCGCAGTACTCGGCTGACATTTTGGTAGGTCTCTGGTCCTGACAGGATGATTCAGCTCCCCCAAAACATAGTGTAAGCTTCTTCTGAGCTCCATCTTTCCCATCCGAGTTGATTTGTATGCTGTCCTTCATCACATCTCACTGCATAAAACACTAATCTATTGAGAGAAAAAAGAGATGCAGCAGCTTCAGTGGATAACTACTTTATTCAGCGCATGGATTTTGCTGAGCTTCAGGTTCCTACAGGGAAACAAAATGCCTTACAAGGAGCATCTTATGAAAGACATTGGAAAACTGGCTGAAATGACCGGCAACCTGAGGGATTTGTGCAAGGGCAACTGGGAGATAGTGCAGTATTTCTTCATCTGGCAATGAGAACCTTGAATGTTCTTCTTGAATATTGTGCTGCAGTGAAAGAGGTGAAGAAGGAAGGGAATTACAGTATTCCAAACTGTAAGAAAAGCAGACTGAAAAGATTAACTAGGAGTCTGTAATCAACCCTACTGATAGAGCTTGCTTGCAGTTAATGCAGCTGTATTTCCTTTATATATCTCAAGCAAGGCCATGGAAGAGCACTCTCGGGAGCTCTGAGGGGTGCTTTTGGCCCATGCAGAGCTGTCTCAATGTCAGATCATACTGAAATCATAATAACTGGGATTCTTCAGTCTTCATAGCATTGCATAGAAACAGCTTCTCAAAATTTAATTCATTGAATACCATGACCTTACTATTGCAGTTTAACTCTCACCCTTGCAACGGCACATCATCAAGCTCTTCTAGGCCAAGCACACTATAAAAGAACAATATTTCATGTGCTTGTGTTATTTCTTTATGGACATACTGTCCATATGCTCTAGGTGTTGGTAGGATAACACACAGACAACAAAATTCATGTTCAAACATAACCAATATGCAGCAGTGAAACTCAGGCTAATCCACTACCAGCACACCAGAAAACAGAATAATTCAATTCCCCTTTCCTTTCTAACTGTTATACCCCATATTCATATATATGGGACCGCAGATGATTTCAAGATGAGCACAGACAGTACAAGGAAATAATTCAGATATTGTATTATTTTCCTCTTTTTTCCAGAGAAATGCATCCTGACAGATAAGAAGGGATTGTGGTGGTGCATCCTCCCCCCCTTTTCTCTTGAGCTCCTGGCAGAGCATGGGAAGTAAAGCTGCTTTACAATCTCAATAACTCCCATCAAAACTTGGCCTTGGTGTAACGAGTTTGGCAGTTAAGCATCCCTTGACCATATCAGAAACTCTTACATGGCTGAGGTGGAAGCAGCACTGTCTGTACCACGGAGGTAGCCCTGACAACCTTGGAACATATTTTTCGTCTGTATCAATCGCCTCCTGATAGCCTTGGAGCCTGTCTTATTTGGGCTGTAACTCGGGAGGATCTGTACCAGCATCACTGGAATTTTTGAGAACTTTACTAATTTCCAACACGGGCTGTGAAAGTAGAATGGAAATTTACTGATGCCTAAAGTCAGTCATCTCATGACCCTATAAACAGTGGTTTCAGGTGAGACCCTTTGAGCTCTCCTGGACCACAGCGGGCTGCGCCAGCATCTCCCTCCGAGCAGGATGCCTCTCAGAGCTGCAAATGCTTAAGTTACAGAGGCCTGACAACAGGACCTGGGCCGATCTCTGGCGCCTTTCACCCCTCGAGACTCAACCTTTGCCTATTGAGTTAGTTATTTGATGTGAGTATTTCACTGAACTCAAGGAGAATTTTTACTAGGTACCTTTATATATGCATATTGTGAGTATTTCACTGTTACATTCTCACTATTTCACGTCGCGACAAACTACTAAGCCTATTGTGTGTATCAATACAAATATTGTAGTAAACCCTATTTAATCACCTTGTAGATGCTAAATTAACCAATGATTAGTTGTTATTGCTAAATTCCTGTGATTCTCTCTTAACTGTGAACAAACCTGAAACTGCTGCTAGACATATATAGTCCTTAGACATAAACCGTTGACCAAGTCTGAGACTAAGATTGGCTCCAGCCGCACCTAGGCTCCTCTCTGAGGAGTTTAGAAAGCGAGGGGGTCCATTCTGGATCTCATGACTCAAGGGGAAGGCTCCCCTTTTCCTCCTTGTATTTTCTTCTAACTCAATTTTCTCTTTCTTTCTCTTTATATACATATTCCATTCATTTAATAAGTAATAGAGTGAACCTTGCCATCAAACTCTGTTGAATCACACTTTTATAGATTTCTGTTAAAATCACTATTTGCAAATATCTTTGATGATGATTCTTTAAGCGACCTAGCCACTCATCTGTGACAGGGATGAGCAAAATATTTCTATATTCAGTAGTATGAAAGAGCACTGCTGAGACACATAGTCAGTCCTGCAAGCTTCCAGCCTCCCAAAGGGATCACAGGTCTTGGGCACATGCCAGGGCCCCTTGTCACTGCAGCCTCCCTGCACCGCGACAGTGACCTGGGCAGATGTGGCAGGATGAAGCAGGAATGGGTAAAATCGGCTCCCCACCTGTATAAGGAAACAGATGAACATGTATCAGTGGGTATATCAACTGCTTTCTACATAAAAAAACCCACAAAACTAAAGATCCTCCATCCTGGTGTCCTGTCTGCAAGTGAGCAGCAGCAGATGCTGGGGAAGCCTGCGTATGAGGGATCACCTCCGCCCCAAGATATTCTCCCCGCTGCCAGCAATAAGCAGTTTAAGCTATTTCCAAATCAGCATTTTTAATACACTCCGAAGGACCTACCTCCTGTGAATCTGGCTAATCCTTTCTGAAAACATTTCTATTTTGGGAAACTCACTTTGACAATAAAGTCATAATTTAATTATTTATTGCACATTTCCCTGCTTTCAGGAGTCTGTGGTTAGCTGAACTCAGCATTTGCAAGCAGAGTTACCAGGTGACTTCAGCTTGGGAGGAAGACTGCTTTTCTTTGTATTTGGGGGTTTTTGCTCTGTTTGCCATTTACCATGTCAGAGCTGTGGTAGGTTTCTGTGCTTATCTGTGAGAGCCTGGGCTTGGGGCAAGATTTGCCTGGAAAAAAGTAAAAGGTTTTTTGCTCCAAAGTGCTCTTTCCTCATTCTTGGATATGTTGCTAAAAAGAAAAAAAAAAGCATTATGAGGATGCAGCGGAATATTTATTTGATGTATGTAATTTGTGCAGTGTACAGATCCCTCTGGGGAGGTGGGAAAGGGGTTCAGGCAGTCACTAATATTTTGGCATAAAGTACCAAACTGCACTCGCTCAGTCCCCAGGGTGCTAAAATGAGGTAGCTAACTGCTCATCCCCAGCCCAAAGATCCTCCTGGCCAGTGAACTGGAATAAAGAGATTATCCTTTTCCACTGCTGAGGCTCTGGGATCAGCTTTAGAGGGAGCGAGATGGGCAAGGAGCGCTGCCCTGGCCTCCTGGATGATGGCCAAGCCACTGAAAGACATCTTTGCATCATAACTGCCTCCAGTGGGACTCCAAAAACAAGCAAGGATGCAACCAGAAATAACCTCAACAAAAGGAGAGCCTTCTCTTCCACCAGCAGAAACGTTTCAGCTGAGCACTCAGCTTGAAATCCACACAAGCCTGAAATCTAAGTGCTTGTCCATCAGTCTTCTGCCGCGGATTAAATTCGTATCTTTTAAATGAGCTGTGTTTAAGGAATAGAGATGAAATGCTACTAACAGCACAACATTTTCTGGCGCTGTCTGCTGCTTTTCATTACAAAAATCTAGGTCAAGATTATTTTAAAAGTAGCTTTCCAAGTGAGAAGTATCAGTCAGACATAGAATATTTGCCTGAAAATAGCTAATATAGAATAGGTACAAAACTGCCAGATAAGCACAGGGTGCAAAAGCATTCTTCCTGCTCTCAGTAATGTCTCAGCGGCTTCCTAGCACATAAAAACTAGCTGTAATCACACATTTTACTTTACTTCTCTCTATCACACTGATGGCCAATTTATCCACAGCAGCATATTTACAGGCCTGTTTACCGAATTGAAATTCTTCTCCAGAGCGGATGCTGCATTGCCTTGGAGCGCGATAGGATTTAATTGAAGCAGCATGAGAGAGCTGATGAATGGGATGCTTGCAACGAGGGGACTGGAGCTGGGGCAGAATTTCAATGGAGGAATTAAAAAACTGCGTTAGCCATTCTTAGCAGGTAACAGAGATGATTAAAGATCATCTTCCAAGTGTGTGGAGCCCAAGCTATTTACTTCAAACTATTAACAGACACCCTATTTCCAATCATGTACCAAAGTTCTCACAGTTTTATTTGGTGTTGAATTATATTATACACGTGCACATGTGATGCAGACAATGTATAAGACACATTCAAGATACTGGCAGAGAATACCAAGAGCTTAAAAACTACTTGGAGTGTAGAGCCAAGAATGGTTAAAGATATAAATGAATTGAAAGACAGTTAAGGAATCTGAATGTCTCAACTCTGTCTACACATTGGTAACATTCAACTGAGGCATTTCATTTTTTCTGTGAACACAACCTTGCTGGCTTTTTTAAAGATCTATTTAAAAATATCTGTGTATTATTCTATCTACCTTTCCTATCTGAAAGGCCTGTTCAGGGTACACCCATTCTCATCAGATGAATAGCAATCCTACATTATGTGACCATTCTGACTTACCGTGTTTATTATTTCCCATTGTGTATTTTTCTATTGAAAACATTTACATGGACATTTAGTACAATTATTTATTCTGGAGTATGTAGTAGAGAAAAAGCTGATCTATTTATCTAAATGTTATTATATGCAGTAGAAAAAATCATTTTCCCAGCTGAAGTCTGGTTTCATAAAAGAAAATCGGTCATTTTATTTATTTAACTTTTCTTCTCAGTAGTTACCAGAAATTTAAAATGACAAAACAATTTATAGTACAATAGACCCATTATTATGCTTCTGTAATAACTTGTGGCAGTGGTTAGTTTGTGGGAATCTATGCTTTGGAGGTGTTTTTTGTAACAGCAGAACATCAGAAATTGTTCTGAATTTTGCCCACAATGTTGTCTTGAAATAAAGTGAAAGTATCTGCGGACTGAATCAGAGTTCTCCCAGAAGAGCCAGAAAATGCTAATTAAAATTCAATAGTTTTTTCATTACCTTCACAAATGCAAATAATGTACTCTAAACACTTGCAAATAAGTGTTATTGATCATTTTGAGTCAAAGCAGCTTCAGTGCTAATAGGACTCTTTGGTAGCCTTCTTACAGCTTAGAGATTAATTGTACTCACTTAGATCCTGCTAGCCCTAAGCTGTCCAAGTCTGGTGAGTGTCCGTGCCTCGGAAACCTTGCCAGTCTGAGGATGTGATTTTGCACAGAGTTAAGGCTGGAAATATTTCCTGTCTTTTACTGTATTGATTTAGAAAGGGATGCACTCCCCTGGGCAGTGCTCCCCTGTAAAAGCAGCCGAACTGGCACTAAGAAGCACTGGGCAGGAGCTGTGCTCCTCAAGAAAAGCTGGAATTTAAAAACTGTCTGGTTTTGCACAGAACACAGACAAAGCTATTGAAGAGAAACTGTCACAAATGTCTTTGGAGTAGACTGAAAATTATATATCAATAAACTAAAAGCCTTTATTTAATTTTTTTTTTCCTGTTTAACTACATATTGGAACTGTTGGTTTGAAACAGTCAAAACCGCTTCATTCTTGTGCGTTAGCTTGCTTGCCTTCCAACAGAAAGAATAACAAAAATCAGCATATATCCACTTTAATTTCTATTAACCAATAGGAGGACAAATGCCTACTGGAAACTACTGATGTGAGCACATTTCCTCAGTTTTGCCCCATCCATAAGTGAGGTTGGAAACATTTTATATCCACTCCTAAACTACCCAAGCATAGAAGCTCTCAAGCAAACCCTACACCTGAGTGGGACTCTGAATACAGCAGCATATCCAGTCATGTCCATGGAGTACTTACACTTAACACTATGTATTACACAAAGGCTTTCGGGCTTAAAGCCTGACATGAGAAAGCTGTAAGCACAAATTTGGCAGTAGGGATGGTGGGAGGCTGGGGAGAAAATACAGATGAGGTCCTGCAGGCACATTTGGGAATAACTGCAGACAGCGGTGCGAGTGCACACTCGTGGACAGCAGTTGTACAGTCTGAAGGTTCCTGATACACCAAAATGTTTTACTTTTAATAGGCTCCTGATGTTCTTCCTGGTAGACAAGCGATGTGCAGCCAGCTGGTTTTGTCTTGTTGCAACAGGGTTGCATGTCAGGCACTGCTCGGGAAAGGCTGCTTTCCACCACGTGTTTCCATGGATCAGGTCAGGCTGCAAGGACAGATGGACACAGCTGTGGGACCAGCTGACCCACATGCAGTGCTGATTGGGGGAGCAAAAGTGATGGCAAATGAAAAGATCTGCTGGGCCACTGAGGGCAGAGCCATGAAAGGCTTTAAAAGGAGTTATAGGGTGCTTGCTTAGAGGTCTGTAACCATCTGGAAGAGGATGCCACCACCTGGAAAGGCAGGGCTAATGACCAGGACTGAACAAAGATGGACCCTCCCAGTCCTTTCCCCAAGATTAACTTTGTTGCAGCAGAAAATATATATATTTCTGCTTGAGTTGTTAGTTAAAAGTTGGGGAAGTCAGAACTGACTGCAGAAAATTGCTGCTTATTGAAGCAGAGTTGTTAATGGGACTTGGAGTGATGCATACACCTTGCTGCAGCTGTAGATGAACCACTGTATGTCAGCAAAGGCATTTCTCTATCCCAGTGGTATTTTTTTCAAACGTGCAAAAGAAATATTGAAACCTGGTAAGCTACAAAACATTGGGGAAGACCAAAATGAGTCTTTTCTAGTTGCAGTCTTAGTAAGTCTGTGGGGAAAAAATCACAAAAGTAAAGAAAACAGAGCTTTGAAATATTTGACAATTTAGATATAGTATATAAAAAGGTATAAATTATGGAAACATTTATAAAAAAGGCCTGACATATGCTGCTGCCTTGAATTAGATTGCTTTAATTGATTGGAGAATTTTAAATTCCTGGTGGACCTCTGAGGTATTTAACAGTATTGTGCCGTACAGGAGTGGTTAGTAAGTTTAAAACATAATGTTTCTCCTCTGGTTGACAATTCAGCTGATGCTCTAGGCTTCCATAAAAACATTTTTTTAAAATTAAAATGTGTTCTGTCACTCTAAATTGCTTTCCCGTGTGTTTTCATCTTGAAAACAGCAGGTGGATGTGAACAAGCCCAAGCCTATTTTTATTTCATAGTAATTCCCACATGTATGAGGTTTGCAAGGTAACATTCAGGAAACATGCTGATGCTGGTGTGCGGGAGACCTGTGGGCAAAACTAGACAGGCTTTGGGAGAATAGGCAGAGTTTTAATTTGAAATTAAAACATAGTTGGCACAAAGACACCACAGTCCAACACCAGTGTAGTTCACGTTACAGTTGGTAATTCTGGTTTCAATGGACTGAATTTTCTTGTTCAACCTTTGAGCAATTAAGGCTAAAATGAAGTCACACAAAGGTCAGACGAAATGATCCTTTTTTGATAGTTTCTGTCTTCCTGCAACTGTTTCCTTGTTGGATAGTGCAGGATAGAAATTGAGCTAATTAAGACTCTACTCTCCAAACTCAAAGAAGTTATTCCAGTGATGACTTTCATAGTTTGGGTATCAACTGTTTTCAAGTGGTTTTGTTGTTGTTGTTGTTTTTATTTGTTTGTTTTTAAGAAATAGATATTTTGACCCAATATATTTAAAATTGAAACATACCTTCTTGATGAACTCTTCTCCCAGCCCAGCGGGCTGATAAGCACCCACCCAGCTAAAGCATCTTGACCTGCGCTAGAAGCTGAGCAGAGCATTCAGGCCAGCCTAAGCATCCACAGAGCAGATGGCCAGGGATCAGTAGCTTAGAAGTTTTTGTGAAATAACCAGTTCTGAGTGACACACCCAGGGTGATCAGCAACAGTGCTTTGGCTTCAGTGGAGATTTGACAAATTATTCCACAAGAAAGAAGAAACTGTATCTCTAGCTTTTTTTTTATGGTATGTACTATCTAAAATAGTAGAGCTATATTTGCTGTTTGGGGCAATGTTCTGAAGGGCTGAGGTGCTGCAGTGCCTGGGGACATTCATGTACTGAGCTGTGCCTGCATGCCTTGCATCTGGGCAGCTCCAGGGATAAAGCCCAGGGTGCTGCAGGCACGCCGGCACGCATCGGTCCTGCCCATCCCGCAGAAGCTCTCTGACTGTCCCTCAGGTGCTGAGGGTGAGGAGGACGTGGAACTGCAGCTCTGTGTAATGCCAGTCGTGGGGTGAGGTCACTCAGATAGGCTGGGAAAATCTACCAGGTTAGCCATGAAGTGACATGACTGCAGCTGTCCTTATTTTTACTTGAGTCAAGTGAAAAAAAAGCATAACTACTCTTATGCGTAAGGATGGAACAAAACCCCATAACTATTTTCCCTCAAAATTTGTTTTGACTTACACAATAAAGACAGCTAGTCCTGCTTTAAAAACAAAAAGCAGATTGATGATTTTAGACACTTTCACCATTTAGTAACAGCTGAACCATTTTCGGAATCATGATTTTGGACACAAAGGGCCAAATTTCCCCTGAAAGCTACTTGCAAACTGACAGTTGCTCTGTCGCTAGCCCAGGGGAGATATGCCACTTGCAGAGGAAGGTATTACTGGGGCTGAATGCAGACCACTTCAGGCATTCAGGCTAACATTAGTTTCCTATGGCAAGTGTTTTACTCGCTGAATGTCTGCTCTATCCATCCTCAAAAGGAAAGAATAAACATAGAGAAGTACAGAAAGAGCACTCAGGTAAGGTAAGAAGATATAATTCTTGACTGACCATCTAAAAAGAACATTTTTCTCCTGAAGATACTGCACTCAGAGTACAGGCAGAAAATGAGCCTTCTGCAAAGACATAAATGCACCTTTTCAGCTCAGTGCTGAATGATGAGTCAGAGCCTAAGACCTCTTCTCCCCTGCAACACAGCCACGTGCTAAGGCACTCAGGGATGATCAGGCAGTCAGAGAGCTGGCCTGGCTGAAAAACGGTAGCTAAAAGTGAAGTCAATAACAAAAGAGAAGCAATTCAGATGAGCTAAGCTTTGGGCTGTAAGTTAGGGAAGCAAAGCAAAGTGGTTCCAGGAATGATGAATTGCTGAGAAAATCAACTTCGAGGCACAATATGCATTTGTAATAAATGAGCACAGTAAGAAACAATAAATATAATGAGTGAAATATAACGGTACAGAAATTAAGGCAGTTTCCTCTTCCTCTGAACAACCTGAAAAATGGCACAACCTGTCATTTAAGAGAGCAGTGTTTTTTGCTGGGTGCAGCACCGCTCCATGCAAAGCGTGAGAGCTGGGCCCTGCCACCGGGAACCTCGGGCAGATCAGCCTCCGTGGCGTGCTGGAGAGCACGGCTGCGTTGCAGGGGAGAGGAGGTTTTGTGACTCTGACCCATCACTCAACACCAAGCTGAAAAAGCGCCGGTTGTGCCTTTGCAGGCTTCTCATTTTCTGCACGCCTTTTTTTTGAGTGCTTTATTCTTAGAAGAAAAGCTTTGTGGCTGAATTGCCTATTCTACAGCCAAAGCACGTGCAAAGTATATTCCTCTCCCTTTCCTCAACAGATTTATAGGACTGCATTTCTTCTTTATTTGAAA
Source organism: Nipponia nippon (assembly GCF_047370975.1). Taxonomy (NCBI): domain Eukaryota; kingdom Metazoa; phylum Chordata; class Aves; order Pelecaniformes; family Threskiornithidae; genus Nipponia; species Nipponia nippon. Next base: position 30,568,487 of record NW_028262302.1, read on the forward strand.
GTTCATTTTTCACGGTGGATGCAGCACATGGGAGCCAACCCCGGCAATTTACAGCCAGGGAGGCGCCGGGAGGTGGCAGTGGGCTCCCTGCCAGCTCCACAGGACCATGGGCTTAGGGTGAGGGCATGAAAGCAATGCAGTGTCTCACCGTGACAGCTAAGAGATCCTGTGCAAAGCTAGAGCAAGTCACTAACCGCCAAGCTAATCAAAGGGCCATGGCAGGTAAGCTTTTGGCCTCCTGCCCTGGCTGGTGTCCATCTCCCTCATCAAATCCCAGTGAGTTCCTTGCATAAAGTCACTGCACCTGAAACATAAGTACCAGAGGATGGGAACAAGAGATTGAGTTGTGCTTCAGGCGCAGAGGTTGGTTAGAAACAAGCCCATCTAGCATGTAGTTTAGAGAGTAGTAAGGCTGGATTCAATGCTTAAATTAAGTACAAGGAGCTGCATGACCTTGGGTGCACGTACTCGTCCATAGGTAGAAATTCAGAGCCCTTATGCATATAAACCTGCATAGTTTCATCAACTTCAGGTATTTATGCCTTGGTTTTGCCCCAGGGCAGAGCACAAGGAACCTTGGCTGAGCCAGGAGCTGGACCCTTGTTTTGCTTATTCAGCTCTGGTACAGAACGACCATCAGGAGGTTTTTGGTGTAGCTAACAACTTTAGAAATTAATTATTTTTTTTTGCACATAAATGTAAACCATCCAACCCTGCCCTTACAGAAAAGTAAGCCCATCGCTTGCTGAGAGATATACTGCAGCATAGAGCTGGGTCAGAGTCCAGAGGAGTTCCTGCTGCTCTCTCTGCTCCCTGTATTGACAATATAGAAAGAGTAGTTTTATAATTTGATCGTATTCTGGCAGTGTACTGGAATTAACAGGAATGCACTTGTATTTGTTGCTCTCCCTCTCCCCTTCTCATTCAATTAACTGTGTTGCAATATAAATGCATCCCTGCATAGCATCAACAGTTTAAGAAACGATGTACCTGTTCAGAGCAGTAGCTCACGTAGCGCAGTATCCCATCTCAAGACAGAGACCAAAAGGGATACCCAGGGAAGAGAATAACTGCTGCACTTCTCCAGGTTACTCATCCCACTTCCAACAGCTCACTGAGAGGCAGAGACTTCCTTCTTGTCAGTGAACTTGTCCAGTTTCCCTTTCCAGATTCACAATGAATTTGAGCCTAGGCGAAGAAAGCATGAATAATCATAGAATCATAGAACCGTCAAGGTTGGAAAAGACCCTTAAGATCATCGAGTCCAACTGTCAACCTATCACTGTCAAGTCCATCTATACCATGTTTTCAAGCACCGTATCTATGTAAGTACGTCAAGTTTTCTGCAAATTTGATATCCTAATTCTTAGCGAGCTCTCTGCTCATTACACACACTGCTGTGTGCTCTTCTATTCTTGCACTTGTGTGGGATGGGACTGGGGCTCCAACCAAAGAGCATCCTTCAGGGACTGACAGGGGGGCAGCTGGCAGTCAACAATTCCAGCTTTTTCCTAACTGTGCTACAAGAAATTCTCTCTGTGGAGAGACAGTGCTGATGCCAGCCACATATGCAGGGCAGTAACCCTGACTTTAAAATTTATACAGAGTCTGCTTAGTCATTTGCAGGTGAAAATGGCATTTGAACACACAACACAACCAGTGAAGTGCCTTGTGAGGCCACGGCTCTCAGGGGTGAGAGCAGGTGTAGGACGTGCGCTGTTTTCCTCGTATCACACACGACAGAGAGAGCCCACTCCACCAGTGCCTCTCCAAGTCTGAGATCACAGGCCTGTTCAACAAACTTTTTTTTCCCCAGAAGCTCCAAGAGGCTGTGAAATCAGATGAGCAGCAAAGCACATTTTATAGCGTCAAGAACAAGATCACATGAAAATGGAAAACTGACATGTTAACATTAACTGGTTCACTTTTGGCTCACATGTCCTCTGAGCATCCTCCACGCCAGTGAAGTGACGTGTGTTCCACAGTTCCCTGTATACGGTGCTGTGCTTTCAGGGGTTATTCTCAAAGATGGGATTTCTAACACGTGCAAACGGCAGCCTAGTGTGCAGATGTGGCACCCTGCCGAATGTTGCAGAATACATCAAGGAAGCCCTTTCAGGTTGTTGAGTGTTATCCTGAATAATTCAAAAGTAGACAGTGTATCACTGGGTTTGACATTTTCTAACTGCTGCAGCTATTTTAGCATTTAGACAGCTAAAGAGCCATCTGAACCATCAATTCAGCAGCTCTGGATTTGTGCGTTGCATCAGCTCGTGATGTAATGCCAGCAGTTGAATGCGACGTTCGGCGCAGCCTGGCATGGAAATCCTATGTCAAAGGCAGCGAGGCATGTTTCCCTGTCACGTACACACTGCGTGGCCCCAGAAGCATAGGGGAGGGGGCTGGCAAAGGAAAAAAGATAGCAGATCCTGCAGGATTTCAGAGCTCAGACCTTGACAAAAAATTTGCAAGCAGGATTGTCAGGCAGTGTAAATACGCACTGCTCCACTGAAGTCACAAATGCTACACTGAATTATGTCAAACGAGTCTGCGGAGCTGCAGTGAACAGCTGCAGATATAAACTCATGAAGTCCTACTGCTGATTGTAAAATACAGTAAATTCTTATTTAGGAAAGAGAACAAAAACAGTGGTTCATTTTTTGAACATTTTTTTGTACTTCTTTAAAGAAATCTGGTTCTAGACACCAGAGGTAAAACTGCAAACAGCAGATTGGTCAGAATTTGATTAATAATTACTTATTAGGTTATTTTTATCTCTGTTCTTTATCCATTTACTATTCTCAAATGGACAGCTCAAACCAAATAATTATATAAGTTACAATACGCACTAACTTCAACGGACAACTGGATTTGGACTTCTCCACCACATCTTTCGTTTCCTGTGTCACAGCAACTCATATTAAGAAGCGAAAGAGTGTGAACAAGCTGACTTTTTTTTTTTTTTTTTCAGGCAGAGAGACATCTGTAAAACAAAGCGAACTTATGAATCTCTGGCATTTTCATGCTGAATGTCCTAATATTGTCTACTGAGATGGTCTAAATGTCCTGGTTTAGAGCAGAATTACTCAGTTCATTTTAATTGCAGTTCACTGGATAACTTTATCGAGGTCACCTGGGTGGAAAGCAGTCTGCTGGCTCCAGATCTGCTGTGAGGACAGGCTCTGCATACCAATCTCACAGAAGGCAGAAATCGCTCCCCAGCTGCCCACAGAGGGGCTGGGAGACCGACAGAAAAATATGGGCTCTTCTGGAAGGAATGCAGGAAAAATCATGTGCCTGGGAATTTGCTGAGACTTTGGGGACTTGGTGTAGTAGAAGTGGTGCAGAGACCACAACTGGGCTGAAAAAATGAAAATATTCTATTTCAGTTCTCAATGACCAGAAAATAATTATCTCAATAAGATAATCTTTTTTATTAGGAGGAGGGTAAAATTCCCAGAGACAATTTCAGTTCTGGAGAAACACTTTTTCATTCAACTGAAATGAAACGCCTGAAAAAAAGCATTCAGTCAAAGAAAATTATTCTTTGTAGCTGCCATGAGCAGAGCATAAGAAGGGAGTTAAAGTTTAGGAGTGGTGGTGTAGCGGATCAAATGTACAGTCTGGTCTCCTCAGTGTTCAGCTCAGTTTTAATATTCCTATTGTTTTGGAGCTCCCTACACATTTTTCCAAAGTATATTCACGCATTCAAAGGAAGAAGGATGTAGTGACGGAAATGGTATTTTGTGTGTTCACACAACCAACATTAAAAGCTTGAATTTTGTCGGATTACCCCAATATTAGACTGTGGTTCCAGGCAGCCTCCTGGGTTGCAATGAGAAATAGCAAGAGCTGTGCAAACCTCCTCCCTGTCCTCTTCTCTTCAGAGGTGTAACAGGGCAAAAGTTGTTTTGGCTTTGTCAGGTCCCCTAAGTTGGCACGGTAAAGTGTATTTTCCCCATATGAAATCTGTTAACTAGCACAAAAAGGAATCATTATAATTAGCTTTTCTTTAGATCATATTCTGATTGTTTAAGATGTGAGGAATTTTCCCTTGCACATTATTTGCTTTTACCCCCCTACAGCTAATATTCTACTTAACAAAGCTGATACATAAACTACCTTGAATGGCATTTCAGCTGTTAACATTGAGAACAACTTAATTAGGCATGGTGAATTGAAAATGACCTTGTGGATCTTGTAATGCCTTCTGTAAGGCTATTGCCATCCTGCACAAGCTGCGTGTTCCTCAATACTGCTTTTTCTTTCACCTTTAATAGCCATGAATATAATTTAATATGGAATAGCTATGTAATAATCTAAGTGCAGGCTGTGACTTGTTCAGTACAGTGAGGTGATTATGCCTTGGACAGTAAGACTTTTTATGTAAATGCATGATTTAATTAAGAGATGTAGAAGTAAAAAAAAAAAAAAAGAAACAAACAGGAAAATGATACAACAATATACATGCAGCTTCTCCTGCAAACAAGGATGATTTGTAAGCATGTTCTGGCTAGACAAGTCTTAGCAGTCTGTGGTCTGAGCAACCAAAAAAGGCACTGAAGAGTTGAAAACCTGTGTTTTGGGAGGAGAGGGAAGGAGCCTTAGAGGGCAGGGATGCAGAGCCTCACAAGGAGAAAACTCCCAGCTCACCTGGGACATACTACCATCGGAGGGATGGAAGAAGAAGAACTTCCTAAAGTTATCTCAGAGGTCCCAAAACGTAACAGGTAAATATTAGTTACTTCTGATTTCATTAGATTCATATACTTTGAGTTTTAAGTGAGGGAAGAAAGGAGGAGGAATAAATTACACGATAAGACTGTGAAAATCTGCATTAATGAGTGGTCTTACATCTCCAGATCAGCTTGCTCTGATTTTGAGAAGTGAAGCACTCTTCCTGATCCCTTGGGCTCCTTTCCCAAGTCCCCAGGTTCTACATATGGAATTGTACTGCTCTATGTGGGTGTGTGCTCTGCAACATCTCTCTTGCTAACTATGCTCTTCCTCCTAACCCCACACTGCTCTGCATCAGGAAATTCCAGTTTTCTACATGGTACTCCGACTTTTCCTTCCTAACAGCACACCACAGCCCTTGTCTTTACTGGACTGCTTCACTGTGATTCTTGTGCCATTTGTCCAGTTCAAAATTTTGATCCTAACTTCAAAGATCTCACAGTCCTTCATAGCTGCCATCCACAAATCATATGGCTGTGTTCTTTATTTCATCATGCAAGCTATTAAGAAAGTATTAAATAGAACTGAGCCCAAGACCAAATCCTGCAGGAATTAATTTGAAATGTCCCCTGAATTTGACAAAAAAAAATTGATTGTGCTTACCATATGGTAAACCCCCACTTTTCAGCTTCTGAAAATGTCATGTGAGGCAGCATGAGACAGATACCTTATTACGTATGTCTCACAGTACCACAGTAAAAAAACCTACAACATAGACACCCTTTTGGTATTCAGAAACGACCTTCTTATAATGTCTCTGAGCCAAGATTTCAAAGGGAGCAGTGCTCAGTGCGGTCTCCTTTGGCAGAGCCATGGGAGCAACCGAGCTTTTGGCACGCTCGTGGTGTCTCTGTACACACACTTCTCAGACATTTCCTTGTGGTCTGTGTCTCAGGCTGAGGGCTCCCAAGTGTTTTATCCATAGATCCTTGGCTGGTGGTTGATGGGAACCTGTGTGATTATCTCACCAGATTTGACTCAAACTCAGACCACATAGACTTGTGCCTTCCAAAAAAAAAATGGTCCAAAGGTTATGGAGCTGTTGGCAGCATAGGCTGGGAGTGTAGATTTAAACTGAGAAGTACAAAGACAGCAATTTTTTAAAATATGCTATTAGATGTTCATGATTTCAAAATTGGCTGAAAAACTGTCCTAGTTAAAAGAATACAGAGAGTTATGATAATATAGCAAAGGAAAGAAATTAGAAGTTTGAAAAGGGAAGCAACTGGCTGGGGAAGCTAAGTTAGAGATGAGATGGAAATCCCTAACAGGATTAAAGATAATAAACAGTCATTAAAAATATTAGGGAAAAAACCCTCCAGGCCAGGTTTTGCATATAGATCACTGCTACATACAGACTATAACCCTTTAAGTGGCGATGTAGAAAAGGAAGAATTGTTCAGTAGATATTTCCATTTTCAATTTTGGCATTGATAAGGTAGGAGTTAGCAAAGGAAAATTAAACATTTTCATAGCAAATGTGAGTCTTAAAGGAATTAGCTGGGGACCACTTCCAAATTTCTCCATTTTTCAGACACAGCCCCAGCAGGTGTGGGGTGCTCTTGGATGGCTGGCCATAGACAAAAGGTCAAAGTGATGTTCCTAGTAAGAATTTTACCTGTGTCAGTTGTGTTGATAGCAGGTTTTGCCTTCCTTTAAGTGTAGTTCCTAGATCTCCTCATATCTCAGTTAATCATGTCTCATCCAGAGTCTTCAGTACTGGTACACCTCAGTGTCTCTTGTTTAGTCTCATGAGAACAAAAATGGTATATTTTACAAGACTTTGACGGGCTCTGCACAGAGGAATCTGGGTGAAATCTAAAGGTCCATAATGTACAGGAGGTGAAAGGAGATCTTACCATGGACAGGGACCTTTTAAAACAGAGTGCCTCTATGCGGCAATCCTTTTTGAGTATTCATTCCAGACTGAGTGTGTCTGTTTTCACGTACTCTTAAGACTATAAATTAAAAACAGAACATAGGACAAAAAAGAAGCCTGAAAGGACACACATTTACCAAAAATATTATTTCCTTTTCTATTAAAAAATTACTGGTCTTGCTGTTCTGTGTCCTTGGCCAGGTGGTGATTTTCTCTCTTACAGGTTATTGAAGGGAAGTCACTGTCTTACACTTTGGCACCCATGGAGAAAGGACTCCCAGGTTATTACCTTGAACTCACACCCAGCCCCATGCAAGTACTGACAGCAAATTGCAGACACCGAGGGACAGGGGCTGTTCGAGAGTGGTGTTGGTGTTTACTTGGCTACATCTATCTGGAAAAAAAATGGACGCAATTGGGTGTCCGCCTTTCCTGATTGCTTAATAGCACTTTCTTGTCTGTGTATGGTGCTACTTTCTGCGGTCTACTTCATGGTGTTACATGGTGTTACTTCTGCGGTCTTTGCTACTATCAGAATAATTTCACGTACGTCCTGGGGATCCCTGCACTGGAAGCTGGTACAGCTCTTTGGAAAAAAACTTTTGTTCCAATATAACTCTTATCCATGTTATGACGAATGCAGAAATGGAGGCTAAACTAAGGATTCAGGAGATATCATTGAAGCCAAAAAAATTAAGAAATGTCATTTGAACAACTCTCGGGCTGATTTGTATAGGAGATACCTATTTAGCAAGATAAAATCTGAAATTCTGGATTGTAATATATAAAATAATACTAGGATATAAATCTTGACAAAACAATTAGTTTTGTTTCTAGTATGAAATGCAGTTTGCAGCATATTAAAATTCCGACAAGCTCCATCTGCTTAAACTATGCTTCCTTATAATTTAATTACACAAGGTATCCATGCCTGAGTCATTAACAGCATTATGAATAATGTGATTCATTAGCAGTGGCCTACATGTGCTGTTTGTTTCTTTTTTCCCTGAGATATATATCAGTCACTTACAAAGATTTATATTTCGACAATCTCCATCTGGGCTATTCTAATACAATTTTCCAGGACATATTTGTTCTATTTCAGTGAGTGAGGCATGTTGCAATCTTTTGCTGAGGTATGGGAACAGCTTTCTAAATGCTTAGACAGATGTGTAGTTCCACAGTGTTAGCAGAGTTACATTTTCTCCAAATAAAACTGCCTTTTTGCAACCACAAGCAATATTCTTTGTGTTTCTGTTGGTACTGCTTCAGTCAATATTTTGTCTCTTTCATTTCCTGAGTTGGGATTGTATCTTTGCAGACAGACAGCAAAATAAATAATAAATAAATAAATTGCATATTTGTGGACAGGCAGTACTGAAAAATAGGAAAAATTAGAAATTTCCTAAAAACGTTTAATGCCAGACATCTGGATAAAACAGGCAAACAAGTTAATGGTTTCAAGAAAATTTTACATAGTTCAAAACATGACCTGTCCCAGTGGCATTAAGTTTGTGTGTTTGTTTCTTTTCAGAGTTATCTCTTCAAGTAATATAAATGTAATCACATTAAGATCTCAAGGGCTTTTACAGGAGAGCAGGACATCACTTAACTGAATGTCAATAAGGAACAATTGCTAACCTAAGTCTCGTCATGGTATTAGGGTCTGTTCCCACACACATTTCCTAATCCATTCAGCATTCTGTATATGCCAAACCTCATCCAAGAAGACAGGTTTAGTCACTGGAAATAAGAAAAAAGAGGTTTTACAACAAGTCTTCCTGCATATTTGCACTGTTATACTTTTACCTGACTATTTCTTTTGTTTGAGGTTGAGGGCAGGATGCTGCAGTAAGTGAAATTTCGGTCTGCAATGATTCAGCCAAGAAGAGTTTGACACAGCTAATCTGATTTTCTCTTTCATTGCTGATTAGAGATAAGATAGCCAGCAATTAATACATTTTCTAGTGCCATGACTGAATCATTGTAAGCGTGGTTGACACCCCACCGAGCAGGGATGACCTCTGGCGTTACCTTCCAGGTCTGTTCATGATGCCATGATGCAGAGCATAATTCTGTCCATACAGCAGGTAAGCATCTAACAAACCGTATGTTGCTGCCCATAGTTCTCATCTTTTAAATGCCAACACCATCACATACAGAACAGCCCCCAGGACACGAACTATCTGGATATTAGAAACCTTCCCATTGACAAAGCCTACAGCGGGTGGCGCAGAGAGGAATAAGTTGCGAGAAGATGGGGGTTTTGGTCTAGCCCTGTAAACCAGGGTGAAAAAGGAAGACAAATAGTATTATTTGATGAAAAGGGTGCCAGAGTTGAAATTGGACAGAATTACTTCTTTCACGTAGAACCTATTTTTGTTCCTGCAGCTGGTGGGGAGTGGGATCCCTCATGCCTTAGGGCAGAAAGGAATCTTAAACACAACTTTAGCCTGAGTAGATGCAGCATATTTTGCTCCTCACAAGGTAAATTTTTCAAGAATGGTGATGAATATCCTGTCAGAAGGGTTAAAGTAGCTAGCAGTCAAGGAAGACTGATGCTTTTATAGTGTCTGCTGCAAACATGCGCCGTACTCTTGACGCAGTTGAAAGCTGCTCTCTGTGGAGACAGCAGAACACTTGGACAGCCCCATGATCTGTCCCTGAAGTTCCCTGTTTCAAGGAGAGGCATCGGTATTGCAAAGGAAGAGTAGATCTCTCAGATCCTCATCAGTCTAAGGTTTCAAGCAATTTCATGCCTATCAATCTCTGGATATACTTACTACCTTCCAGGGGAGGTCCCAAGCAGTTGCACAGTCAGTCTGGGGATCACTGCAAGAGGCAATGCTGCTTTAAGCGGTTTCAGATGGAAACTTCTTCTTCCTGAAAAAAAACTACACATTGGAATTGTTGAGGAATTAAGGGGTGACAAATTGGGTCTGAATCATCCAAATAATGTATGTCCTATGCAAATACAACACTTGTTTTTTGCTAAAATTTAAGCAGTTTCCTGGTTATTGTTTGAAACAGTAGGGCCCTTTCTGGAAAAAAAAGAGCAAGTAACTGAGCCTTCCAGGAGCTGTCACATGATGGACAGCAATGACTTGAACCCACAACCTCTCAATTACTCTAAGTCAAATATCTTGGCTGCTCAGACGGTTTTGTTACATTTACCTGATGAACATAACATCTGTACAGATATTCTTCCAAGAACGTTTCGTGTGTACGTGCTTTGAGAAGCAATGGAGAGAATGCAATAAATATGGTAACTAGCAGGTGATGAGGAATCCGATGAAAATAAATTCAGTACGGCTATGAAGACTAAATGAATGTCTTAGTACATATATAAATCTTCTGCTCTTTATTAAGTCCTGCAAAGATTTATTCAATTTTGTATGGCTTAAGAAATACAAAAGAACTGTAATAATAAGAGAGAGGGGACTGCATATAATTCACATTTTAATAATGGTCAAATGGGTTGATTATATCTTTTCTGATATGATGAATATTACAGAACATTATATAAACTAATATTTGTGGAAAATTTATGCAACTCAAAGATGTTCAGATGGTTCAACCTTAAACAATAAAAATAAATCCTGTTGTAGCCTTAAATATCTTTGGCATCAAAGTTTCTACTTTAAAAATGTATGATTTCAGCATTATTTTTATCAGAATCACTTTTTTTTTTTTTCGTGGAACATAAATTTAATTTATACAGGTGCACTTTTATGAACAGTGTAAAGTTTTGATTTCTTCCCATACAGTGTAAATGTAACTCTGTCATGTTTATTCCCAGAGTGCTAATACAGGGTTGGGACCAGATGTGAGCAATGAGCATCTGATCATAGAGATGTGCAACAGGGGCTTCCCTCAAAGCAAGAGAAGGTAACATTGACTGCACAGCACCCTGAGACAGACCAAGGCAGTGCTCAGCAACCACATCCACACAAATTGCATATGAGGAAGCAGAAAGGGAAAACAGCAGCATAACTAACTAGCCATGGTCAGTTAAGGTGTAAGGTAACGAGTATACAAATGGTGGTGAAAATATGTGGATGAATAATGGTTAGATCTTGAAGGTGTTTTGGTTGGAAATTTCTCCTGGAGTCCTATGGTAGAGCAAGATACCATGTACTCTAAAAAGACCATCCAACTAGAATGTGCACTAGAGCTGCAAAAAACATAATGCTGAAAAGATAATATGGAACTGTAAGGAAAAATTACTACTTGAAAAAATTCCATCAAATTGAAAGAGAGTAGCTATCAAGATGATTTTCCTGCGTCCTACTTGTTTTATCTGAAAAAAATCAGGAAGAGCCACATTGTGCCCTCAGACACAAAGTACATGGAGACATTGCTTCAGCTGGTCCCTTCCAGCTGCTTGTGTGTACAGGCTTAGCCAGGACTCTTGAGGAAACTCAAGTGAGCTTGCAGAGAGAGAGCAGGTCACGTGGCCTTTCTTACCAGCCAACATGCCTGGCCATTTGATATATGGTAACACTCTTGTCACCAAAAGAAGCTGACAATTTCAAACCTTCACTTACATCTCAAACAGCTTTGGATAAAAAAAAATAACAGCTATTAAAAATTCCTAGTAACAAGAAAGTTTACTGGATGACTATGAGATCTTTTGATAAGGAAGAGGAAATGAAGTGATTGAAGGATGGTGAAGTAGCTGGAAAGTGAAATGATGGGTTTTCAGTTGGCCTTTCTATTTAAAATACAACGCAAAATTTCTTTATCCAAGGGCACTTGTCATCAGAGCTTAGAATGGGGCCTTGACAGAGACTGAAGTCTCTGAGGAAGCTATGAAAAAAAATACAAGAAATTCAAGAACAGTAAACCCTCAGGAGTAAAAATTCCAAGGGTTCTGAAAGAAATAAATTGTAAAATAATAAGGACAATAGGATATAAAGGCACATTTCTTTGCTCTGGTGAGATATGATACACATGAGGACTTCAATGCTAACTTCTTTAAAGAGAAGACATATAAAATAAACTATGGATATTAGCATATTACATTAATATCACTGAATGCATATTGCAGAATTATCTCTGTCCAGCACAGATAACTCTTCATACACTTGTGTAAACATTTGAGAAAAGTGGTTTTCCCTGCAAGATCTGAAGGTCATTCATATTGCTTTCTTCCTCAGAAAAGCATGAAAAATACAAAATCCAAGAGTAGGTCGCTGCTTCTCTTCACTATTGATAGAAGGATTTTCCAAATGTGATTTCTAGATTTGAGTATATTTAAATGTGTGATTTTGGCAACTTGTATACTTCAACAATAAAATATATCCAATAATATCTCTATATCTCTGCATGTACTAATGGTATGTTGCTGTGATGTATATTACGTATGAACAAACTGAAGAGGCGATATCATAAACTCTTGAAAAATTATGTTATTTTTGTCATACAAAGAGATTTTGAATGCATGAGTGTCCAGAAAAGAAGGCAATAACAACAAAAAAATCTTAGTGAGGACAGTTTCTCTGTACAGATAAAAGATTATGGATCACTCCAGTGGGAACAAGCACAGGAGTTAATTTAATCAACATGTGAACTGTTTGCAGAGTTGGACTTATTTTCTCTGAATTTACCATGAAAGACATTTGCAAAAGATTGCACACTCACAGATGGAAACAGGGATGAAGCTCCACTGACTGTTTGGCCAGGTGGCCTAATCCAGGAAAGAAGGTGCAAGCCTTGTCTGAATAGCTACTAAAGTTTGTGAGGCTAGCCAAGAAAAATGTTTGTGAGGAGGTGATTTGGCTTATTGCAAAACCTTCTAAAAACTTTACAGAATAACGAGGATCGTGGCAGTGGTATCAGGGACTCGATGGACAGTTTTGCACTGGTACTTTCAAAAAAGTTGGAGGTGGTTGGTCTACAACCTCCTCATCTCCAGGAGGGGAGGCAGCAGGGAGGCTCCGCTCTTGTGTTCGCCCTGCTTGCTCCCACAAGGCACACACTGGCACTGTGTTGTACTTGTTGCAGTGATGGTACGGACTGTGCTTGCTCTATGTTGAATAAATTCATAGAAAGGATTTCACAATGAAGTGCTAAAGTAGCAGGACATTGAACTCAATGATGCAGGAGTTCGTGTGGCACCTGTGTTCTTATTATTAATGCCAACTGTTGATGAAACGCAGAGAAGACATAACTCCATTGTGCTCCTAGTGCTTGTCCCATATGAGCCTCGGAAGCTGCTTTTGCTCCATTGTTCTTCTGTGCTTTGGCATAATTGAGTTTTATAATTGTCGATATTAAAGTTTTACTGTCCTCCCTGGCCTCTACCATCCCCAATGCACATTATCTGGGGCTTAGCATGACAGCCAAATATATTAGTTATGTTGTTTATCCTTCCTACGTTTTTGATTAAAATCTATTGATTAAAAGTGTTTACCCTAAGAGAGCTGGAAAATGTGGTGGTTCTCTCCCTTCCCTATGGGAGGAAGAACATTTACTAAATGCACTGTCAGAAACACCAGCTTTCCATGGCTTGACAGCCAACAATCACAAGCCTTTTCTAAATGTTTGCCCATGAGAATGAATTAAAGGATCTGTGGCATGAACTAGTTGCCTTATTTCATAATAAGAAATTAAGACAAAGTACTGGATGGGATCATTAAGGCTGGGTATGCAGCAGCAGGGAGGGGGATGCATTTGTGCATTGAACAAGCCAGCAGACTGGTCTTTTTTGCTGCTCTGAAAGTCTTTAAATCCCAGTGATCATGGTATCTTCAGCAAAGCTGGGAGCGACAGCTGGCAGAGAGGAAAAAGAAGCTTAGAGCTTTCCACTGCATTTGAACCAGACTCTGAACCCAGCATTAAAATGCCTTGCGGATGGGCTGCTTAGCCCTCTCTTTAATGCCAGGCCTAGCTCTGACTCATGGAGGTGTGTCATCTACCCACACCGCCAGGCCCTTCAGCTGATGCAGCTGAACATGTCCGTGACATGGCTTATATTGCAAACAAGTGTCCCCACACTCAGTATTTTCCCCAGGCATGCATACGGATGTAGGAAGAACTGCAAAGCCCATGAGCAACACTGGGGCTGTGGTCAGCAGTGCAGCCCCCCAACCCACTGGCCTGTTCCAGGTGCTGAAGACTTTGGAAGAACCAATCTAAGAAAGAGGTCTAGCCCGCTCCAGGAACAATAAGCATCACTGCCTGTAGGGATGTGACAGCTTTGCTACATCATCAACCAGCAGCCAAGGTCCATTATATCCTGTAGACAGACAGAGTAGAAATCTGGTCATAATAAAACTCTTCTACTAAGATAAGAAGCTATTTTAGCCTGAGGCTCCTACTTGGTTTTTTTTCACTTCATCAAATAATAAAAAAATAATCCATCAGTATCAAGTATTTAAAAGTCAAATGCAGAAAGGAAAATATTTTTGTTTATGGTCATTTTCAGCTTTATATTTCTCTTCACAAGATTTTGGAAACTAATACTGGTTAAATGTTATTCTTGTAATGAAAATTCATCCTTTAAAACGAAGCTCTGATCAGCAGCTATTTTTTGATGGCAGCCTCATGAAGATTCATCTTGGCCTAATGCACAGAAACAGTGCAGGACCCGAGTAGAGTTTTCCAACCGTAATGCTGAGAATTTTCTCATTTTTTATCTGTCATACATTTTTTTCTATTGTTATTATTGCTGATTGCAAAGATTTTTAATGCCTTCTTTGTAATCAGCACTCTTTCCTCCTTACTTATTCATTAATGTCACAGCCCATACATGTGATCTCAAAATTGTTCCCATGGTGACAAATGGATAATGTCACAAAAACTTGATTGTAACATTACTGCGTGGACAGGGCAGGAACTCTGGCTAAGTGCAAATGGAATAGCTGCTGTTTACCCACAAATATCCTAATAACTAGTGATGAAGGCAAAGGAGATGTAGGCAATTCAATAGCTATCTTGAATAATGAATTGTAATTTTTAATCTTCCAAACGTGGCAATACTTTTTCTTCATGTGGAGAAAATGATGATATGCGATGTGAGCTGTAATTCCAGTGCAAAAATATTACTGAGAGGCTGTGAGATGCAAAGTTTTCCATCTAGACCTGTACCCTGTGTTTCTTGTTTGTGGGCTCATGAGCCAAGGCCATTAAGTCCTGGGCTGGTGAAGCTTTAGGAAGTAACTGTTTAGTGGAGTTGTACTCCATAGCATCAAAATACAACTTACCTTTATTACTACTCATTTATCGATTGCGGGCCTCCCCGGAGCTCTCCAGACACAAATCAGACAAAGCCCTCTCAAGCAGGTACAGGCTTCACCTGGGTGGACCTCCCTGGGTTGCAGTTACAAATTTTACAAATTTTTCTACATGACTGAAATCAAAACTGCAAGGTGAGCTGAAGCTAATTAAAAAACATTGATCTGCTCGAAAAATCCTGTGGATGAAAACTGTAAAATTTTAAATGAAAATTGATTTTATGTTTTGTTTTTTTCTTTGTCACAGAAAAAGCAGTAAAAGAAGAGGATTTTTAAATAGCTTTATGAGTGCATAGGCAGAGGAACTGTTTTTACAAAAAACAACCCACAAAAAAACCTAGAAAGATCTTGGTGTTCAGGACAGCAGAACTACACAAGCTGCAGCACACGAGAATTTTTCAGATCTAGCATTTTTTTTGGCACTGTAGCACTCCTGAACCCCAGTTTTCAAAACCCACTTCTGCTCCCAAGTCTGCAGCATGTCAAACTGGACAGCATACACGTTCTTGTATTTCTCTAAAAAAAAATACAACCAGTATATTTCAATATATTCATGCTTGGGTATAATAAATCGCTTTTGCAGTAGCTTTTTTTCTCCTTTCCCACTTCCCAGGAGGACATGCTCTCCACTACATGGTGGTGAAACAGTGGGTTTCCTTCCCATTTAAAGATGCAGGATCTAATCCTTTGCTATAAATGTTCTGACTTGTTCAGGGGTTCAGCTCAGTTGCATCAAGCTCCAAAAGGGATGTTATGAACACACCTACATGGCCAAAGGGTGGTATTCTACGGGTACTTTGTACAAAGAAATGTGACTCAGTGGGCACAGAAAAATGAGCTATCAAGGGCCAAAGCAGCACCTGTGGATGGCACTTATAAAAATATTAAGTAGGAAAGGCAAGCCTCACAACCTTGCCTTCAGAACTGAACTATTAATTCATTGCTACTGAGGAAAGATGTTGAGTTACCCTTGGCAGAAAAATTTAACCTAGAGTGTTCTGCATGGAGAAATCACTTGTGGGTGGGGTGTTTTGTTTTTAAATGTCTTCTCCTTTCATTTTTTTCCCCTAAGCATTAATGTCAGCTTCCAGCAATTAATTTTGGAGCATTCACTGTGTATCCTTCAGAAATCAGCAGCTATTGATCCGCAAAATGCTGACTATTGACACCCTACCTTACAATTTGCACTTCCCTCAGCTGCATTTGAACAGTTTATATCCCGTGTCTTGGCAGCAGGTCTTCTGATGCTGCTTCACCAAAGTTAGTGAAGACGACTGGCTGGGGAGACTTCAGGAGAGCCTAAGACCTTTTTAAGGTAAATGCAATGCCAAAGTAACCGTAATGCAGGAATACAGCATCTGGACACAGCTATATCCCTAGTCTTCTGCATTGAACCCTTGTGATCTAATAGGTGCTTAATTACCCTATAGAATGTTCCTGAATATTTTTTTCTAATCAAAGAGAAATTACTTTCAAAAACCATATGAATTTATATTTCCTCATTTAATATTCGAGATTACTCAGTATAAATTACCATGCATTTTTACTGGAACTCTTCCTTTCACAGTGAAAATTCCAGCATTCTCCGTGTGGGCCATGATTTCCACTCAGCAGCGACACTGATGTAAATCTGTATTAATTTCCATGAAAGGAATGGAGCTTCTAAAATTTTATACTGGTACAACTTTCCCTAGTATCTTCTTTTGTAGGAGGTATTTTGTGTTTATGAAGCATCAGATAAAGTGTGTAGATATCAAATTCAATGAGTTCTGCATAATAAAGTGCTACAAATGGGAACGGAACGCAATGCCTCCAGTGTTCTTCATGTTACATCTAGGAAAGCCCAAAGAGACCATCTGTGCAAACACCTAGGAGCACAGCGCTAGCTATGCACCTTTCATATATGATGGAGATAGTCAAGCTGTGCTGCATTCCTCTGAAGGAAGCCCGAGAAGAAAATACTGGCCCTGCTTCAGAGAGCAGAGTTATATTCACAAAGACCATCCAAAACTTGCAAAATTATGGTTCTTCAGAAATGTGCATTAGATCAGAAGAGGAAAAGGCTCCTGCTAGGCTTTTGTCCCACTGCAGATATCCCTAGCCAGTTCAGCATCTGGGAGAGGACTGCCTCTGCCTAAAATTGCAGAGGCATATTTTAAGAATAAGACTCCTGATTCACGCACAATATTACCAGAGACCATTTTCTCTTGTCACATCCTTCATTCCTTACTCAAGATTTTTTGCAATATCCTTGACAAGTTACATGAGTAAAACTGTGGAAGATAATCAAGATCTGGTTTTAATTTTCATTGTCCTAGGAGACTCTTTAATTCCTATCCGATAAGAACATATGCACTCACACACTGTTATAGGAAAAATATGGGAAATGGAAAAAAGTGCTGAAGCATTACCAACAAAGCAAATTTTGTAATTGCAGACAATGACGAGACTGGTCCTGATTCTGTCACAGTTGACCTTGTTATTGTCCCACTTCCCCACTTTCCAAACTGTTCTGCTCGCCATGTTTCAGATGAGTTTATTTGGGCTTTGGCAGGCAACAAACTGCAAGTCAAACAAAATTGCAAAACCAGTGACAGCTGAAGCCGTGACCAAGACTGTATGAACCCATCTGCTAGAAACTTTGAGGCCACCAAATACTGTGATCATTTGGAGACGACCTTCTTTCTGCATCTATGCCGCACCTGGGTTCCTTTCTTCAATCTACTTATTAAAAAAATGCCTCGGAGGACGAACTGGCATATGCGCTCACCAGTTCAAGGCAGGTGGTGCTAGTTCTTAGTATACAATAGACAAATAAACCAAGCTCTATATTGCCCAGATTTTGTTTTATGTCCAGTTTCTGAATCCCTTAACATGGCCTCTGACTGCAGGAAATAATTGACCAGCTGTTCGTCCATCAGATGCAACAGTATAGGCTGCAACAACAACAACAAAACTATTTAGGAATATGAAAGATTGCAGTTAGCATAGAGAAATAATTAAACCCCTCACTTTCTGTTATGACTTGCATCCCAGTGTTTATATCAGATTATTAAGAGTGTTCATGGTAATACCACTGTTGGTTCTAGAAGCTCTTTGAGCACTGATGGAGATTATAAATTGAAAACTGTTTGAGAAACAAGTAGGTTAGGAAAAGGGGAACAAGAAATGCAGGATTCATCCACATCATTATACCCACATCCTTTTGTCTTTAATGTACAACTTGGGGATGAGTCAGTGAAAGAAGACAACATCTAATGAGTGAGTCCTCAGCACTGAGAGAGAGGTGCTTATCATCCCATGTGACTTTGTTTTCTTCACCCTTTTTATTTTTCTGTTGTTTCTAAAATGTTAGCTTTTGTAGAAGAAATAAAATAGGCAAAACCAAAATTTTGAATTACTTAATAATACTTTTGCACAAAGCAGTTTTAAAACTCAGCAGAGTTTTAATTTATGGTTGGGAAGGTTTTTAGGAGTGCTGCTTGTCTCTAAATGGCAAATCTGACACTCTTCTAGATGGGTGGCAGCACGAACACAAGTCCTTGCCTCAATTCCGGCCCAGATACCTTTCCTCAAACCTCCCCACGGAGCCCACGTGAAAGCAGGAGCTCAGGTTTCTGCTGCCTGCAGGCAGCATCTGGCAGTGAAACAATGGCATGAGTCTTGGAAAGGCCTTCTGCCCCCCATGCTTTGTTCTTGAAATCCAAGAGAGAATTACAGATCAAAGGAAAGCAAACGCAGCTTTGTCTAATCTTGATGCTTTTGTAATTCTATCAGCTTCTTCCAAGCCCCTTAGGACTCCTGTTGGCCATGGGAGTTAGAGGCCTAAATATATCTTTGAGGAGCAGAGCTTAATCTTTCTGTTATACGGGAAGGATTGTGCTCATCATCATCACTTTCCCCCAAACTTTTTTGCTGCCTAAGCTGTGAAGTCTCCAGGGTGAGAATCCTTCCCAGGGTGGATGGGGGCTGCTCTCTGAAACAACTGCAGAGCAGGCGGTTCTTACGCGTGTTTCATCCCGTCCTAGGGGATGTGTCCAAGATAGATGGAAGGGCATTTTTTCTCTAGAAGCATCTTTCTCTTTGAGTGCAGTGGGGAACTACTTTTAAACTATGTGCCTTAAACAAAGTCCAGTGATATGAAGCCCACTATTTGCTTTCAGAAAAATTAAAATATATAAATACTTCACCCTGGCCTTTCCGGAGCTGCAGAGGAATGCAGGCCCCCGCCTCCTTTTCAGGAACTAGGACATAGCTGCAGAGGGTTTCGGTTACAACCAGAACACACTGTGCAGAGGCACAGTCCCACCTGCACCACACAAAGCCCTTGTAGGTAAGTGAGCATGAATGGGTCTGAGCAACAAAGAGGAGGTGAATGTCCTACCTTCTCATTTGTTCAGGATCTGCCACCACCAGTGACCTCTTTACGTACAGAGGAACAGGGAGGTCAGAGAAGCCCTTGCAATCTTCAAGGGTGAAAAAAAATTCATAAAGAGGATGCTGTATAATGTACCCAAAGCATCTGCTGCATGGTGTTGAAAGTTGCTGTGGAGAGCACGTAGTGGAAAGCGGGGAAACAAATGTATGACACGAACCTGCGGACTCATTTGCTTTGTTCCAGGCAGTGATCTGAACAAAACCCTCTGACGTCCCGGGAGACCCCAAGGCTCTCTTTGCCAGCTGTCTTCAGCAAGGTTGGCATTTCCATTACCATGTCCTGCCGGACAGCCCCGCTAACATGCTTAGGGGAATTGACTGCAGCAGCTATGGCAAAATAAGTTGCTCTGCAGTAATTCTCTCAAAGCAGCTTCTCGTGTCCTGCTGTATGGACACTCTTGGCTGGAATAAATTTGCTTCACTGTGAGCAATTAGTGAGCTTGCTACCTGAATGAACAGAGCACTGCCAGGGGATCTACCCCTGAAAGCTGCACGCCAGAGCCTCCGCTGTCTGCTTGCATGCCAATGAGCTCTGTGCAATGCTGGCAGCAATACTGGACTATATATGTCACTCTGTACTGACTTTACATTAATGGTCAAGCAAGTAAAAATGCGCCTATCAATTACTTACTGCATGAGACAAATAGCACAGTACTTCTTCAGGGTCTCCGCACACCGTATGCCCAGTACAGATATATTTATAGCAAAAAAAGGTTATTCCTGCACTGAAGTGTGTTCAAGCCCAATAGATATGACAGAAGCTGGGAGAAAAGAAGAATTATTACACCCATTTTTCCCTTTTAGAATTGAGGACTAAATAGATTAAACAACATGCCAGGCAGCCAGCAACAAAGCGCAAATCCTTCTGTCATTTACAGGGCCAAAATGGGACACTGCCAGGATCCTCCTTTGAAACCAGTCCATTTCCAGACTGTGAATCGCTGTTTATTCCAAGCACACATTTTTGCCCGATATTTCTTTCTCTGAGACGCTAGAAAGCAGACCTCGGCAAGTGCCCAGTCAGCACTTCGATAACGAAGGTCACTTCTTTTGCTGACTCCTGTTAAAGGGGTCCCTGGGTACCATTTCAGTTACAGGCAGTTCAGCGAGCAGACATGCTTTCCTTTTTCCCTTTTCATTTGTGTTGTTTTTTTTTTTCTTTTTGCAGAGTTTCATAGTCCAAAGCACCTGATTAATTCAGTACTCTCTGCATAGCTCTCAGGCAGCTGTATGATTAGCCTCTGAATGTATTTTAAGGTGATATGTGCTGAACTGCTGTGGTCTTCCATAAATTCTTTTATTACTAGGAGAAGCAACTACCCATTTAATAAGCACAGTCTCCATTAATTCTATAATCTCACAATGCCCTAACACTTTTTTCAGGAAAAAAAAGACACACCTTTCACCTTGGAATTTTAATAATCAAATTATTTTTGCTTTTCTCTTTTCCCTTACCTTTGTGCAGACCCTGTTTCACTGTGATAGATGAGACATGATACGGTTTATCTCACACAACATCTCAGCCCTGCTTCTGTCATTGTGTGTCAGGCAAATAGATTTCAGTCAGTCCAGAGATGTGGGTGATCAACCTATTAAACAGGAAAAAACACAAGTACTGACCCATCAGCAGATGGTTCAGGAACGGAGATGCTCCTTCATGTCAGAGTGGACACCTAAACCAGTCAGAAGAGGGAACTGAGGAAGAAGAGAGCAAGAGTGCAGCCAGGTTAACGTGTTCCAGAAAGACCCAAACCAATGAGAGGAGACAACGGGGAGGCAGTTACTTTAACCTCTTCCCCTCTCCTCTCCAAAACATTGCTGCTGGAGCTCCCTGCTTTGCAGAGGAATCTGCAAGCTGGACCTCTCCAGCTGGCTTTGAAAGTGTTCGTGGTGGGGCTTAGTTACAACCCAGCTCCCAGCAAACTGCTGGCCATGCTTGCAGCTCAATGCAGTGCAATGATCCATGCCCAGAGCTCAGCGTATCACTCATGCTTCTAGGCTGAAAGAAAAGCACGTGGTAAAGAACGTGAAAATTCTCAGAAGTCCTGAAAAGCAATGCACCTTAAATCCTGTAAACGCTGCAAGAAAACCTTGAGAGAGCTGATGACTCAGCTGAAACCTGGCTTTGGACTGCAGCATCTCCCAGGAGAGGGGTGTTTGCTGAGAGACCATTAGGAAAGACAAGAAAAGAACACAGCTTACAAAACTTTCAAATGAGGATGAATGTGTTTATCAGTGGTCAGTGATGAACCTTTGATGTGCCTTGGAGGAACAGAGATCTCATGCATAAAACATAATCGCTGTACAGGGCCCTGATCTGGAGTCATCATTAATGTGATGCATTTTGCATTTGAATCAAGGCATGACAAACCTGCTAGTGTTTATTCCAAAATACAAAAATAATCTTGCATCTAGCTTCCCAGTCTATTCTGCTCACAGCCTCCCTCATACAGAAACCATTTGATTAGAGTAAATAAAGTGATTCAAGAAAGATATAAAGTATTCATAAAGTGCATATAGAAAAACGAGGAGTAAAGATATGACAGATTTCATATCTGGGAGAGGTACTGGTTTAGGTTTTGAAACGGCTTATGCATAACTTGTAACATGTTAGTGTTGCTAGACCTAAGTCACATTTGCATTGTGCTGGGCTTGTACATACACAGGTGAAGGCAGAGATGATCCGAGAACCTTATGTTATAAAAAGGTAGGTAATACAAATAAATAAAGCAAAGTAAACCCTGGTAACATTCCAGAATTAATCTACAGATTGAAACTCTATCTTCCAGAAATAGTCTTTCCATGATTTGAAGGTTCCTTGCTTTTGAGCCTGATTGTCTTTCTTGATCTTTTATGGAGACCTGGGTATACGGTTGCCTCAACATTAATCCGAAGCAGCAGTCTACCACCCAACCAGCAGAGATTATGCCTAATCATCACTGTCCTAGATGATTTTTTTTCTCTTTTTTAGACAGGGGCCTTTAATAAAAACAACGCCTAAGCTCTGGAGTTGTATTAACAAACTGGCCAGGCAGTGGGTCATGTTTTGGATGAGCTGCCACTGCAGAGTCCTCTCTGCACTCTTGGCTAGTTGGCCTGGACAGCTGCTTGTGTTGCATGCTGCTAACATGGCCGATTGAAAGCATTTCTGCTTTGCTGTCTTGCTGCTTTCGCTCTCCTCTCGTGGACAGCTTGTTGTCCTAAATAAAGCTTCACCAGCCCTCCAGCTGCCAGCTGGGAACAGGAAAAGATCAGGAAGCTGATCCTTTCTTCAGTGATTTCTCATAGGACTTTGCACTTAAAGCTTCCATGGGATCCAATATTCCCAAGTGTTTGACCCAAGAGTTGACTTCCAAGAGTTCAAAGTGCACATCTGTAGATAATACAGGTCATCATCAGTATTCTTGAAGGGTAAATAGTGTGCACACACTCCAGGTCTGCACTGGCTTTCCAGCTTCCTTGCAGATGCAGTTGGAATTTGGCCTTTTGATCGTTCTCTTGCAGCTACAGTTAACTTGGCTATGGTCTCATGACCGCCATGGTTGAGTATCCTGTGTTAATGCTCCTTAATTTAGTAAAGCTGAGGCAAGAGGCTAAATAAAGAGGACTTGTCTACTGGAATTGCCAAAGGCTCTCGCTGAATCACATACTGTTAGCTGTAATAATCTTCTCAGGTTTGTTGGCATTTATAGATATTTTTTTTTTTTAATTGAGAAGTGTATTTCAAAAGTATGGGCAGTGTGACAGATTTCTTGATTCCTGTAGATTTATGAGGGAAGGAGAGGGATGGAATGTGATGAGGTAGAATTATAGCAGATGTAGGAGGAAGAGTGAGGACATAGATGTTGCTCTGTTGTTCATTTGCTTTTTATGAGTGTTTTTATTGTCTCTTTCTATGCATAATAAGTGGTGTTTGAAATTAAAAAAAAAAAGCAGAAAGACAGCCATAACAGGTGTGCTGAGATGCTGCAAAATATGAAAAAGAAACAAGACACAAGCACATCCACCAAAAAATTAAAACTGTTTACAATGAATAAGGTAAAATCCTAGCATTATCTTTAGCTTGTCCAAGGCCCATCTTGTCAATGTGTAGTTATCTGTAGCCTAGAAGCTCAGCAATCAGAATGAGAGTCATTGTTGGAAATCTTCAGCTTTTCCACAAGTAGGTTCCCTTTTGCTTTAATAAAAGTCATCTATTTTGTCCTAGATAATGGCTACTCTGATTTAAGTGGATATCCAGTAAAGGATACTCTCAAAAAAAAAATACAGCAGAGGTGGGTTTTTTAATTTAAAATCATTCATAATAGAACTGAATCAAGTGAAAGAAAAATGGCCCCAAACTTCCCTGTTTCTCTAAGAAAGTTGTCAGTCCTACTAAAACATATTGTTTAGCCCTTCAAGAAAGGCCTGTGCCCTTTCCAATAAAATGGTAATTTTAAAGTGCTGACACTTCTGCTTACTTCAGGATATTCCCCTAAAAATACCATTTGAGCAGTTTAAAATGTTCCACCAGAATCTCATATTTCCCAAAATAATATTTACAATATAGTGATTTCTTTGTGCTTGGAAGAATTACTCTTGATTTATTCTGATTGATCCTGATTCTGCTTTACATCTCATAATGTTAGAAATTGGTCTTTATTATTGGTAATTTTCCTGACAGTGTTCAGCTGATTCTTATTGCTGTTAACAGTCCAATGTGTAACACATTAATGGTCTACAGTTTTGCCTTAGGAAGGCCAACTAACGAACCGGTTAGTTATGGCTGGTAATGATTGATTTGTCAGTGATTATATTGCTTAATTCAACAGCGGCATGAATCAAAGATGACAATTCTTTCTTTTTAGGCTGTCACTTAGGCTTTAGTGTTCCTTGTGGTAATGGGTGTTGAAGGGTGTTTATTGTGATGGCCTTTCTCCACGTTTCCTTCTTACAGCGCTGCCATAAATTATTTTTAGTGCATGTGGCTATGAACATAAACAGCTGATGATTGAATTGCGCAGAGAAGGAAAAGGCCCCAGATGTTAACCTCGCCCTGATAGCCAGCTTGGACGCAGTGCTACTCATTCTTGGAGATCAGCCACGGGGTCGTATTCAACGTGATGCCATATGTCAGCTGAGGCAGAATAGCTGTCCATATGGGTGCACATCTAGGCAGCAACAAATGGATTGATTCAACCTCACTCAGGCTGCAGCAAAGTGGGTTTAAACAAGTGGAATTACTCCATGGTGAAAGGTGCACCCATGAGCAGTTCTTGAGGCTCTGCTGATGTGTGCTGATCCATTTAGCCTCAACAATTCAATCAGGCTTCTTAGCAGCCAGTTATGTCAAAGTTGCTTTACACAACTTTGGCAGCATGAAGGAACCATCAAAGGTATAAATTATGGGTTTATGCAGTTTCAGTTACTTTAAGGATCATTGAAATGCTCACGGAGGTGTAAAGGGATCCCAGTGTAGCATCCATCCCAGGTCAGGGAGCCAAAAACAACCTCACGGTAGCCTGTTACTGTGTATTAACCAGTGAAAGTAATTCCTCCAAAACTCCCGCAGTGACCACACATAGACACCTCCCCAGCAACAGAGCTCCTGCAGAGCAATGCTTTGCAGCCCCGCTCTGGTGAGGATGCTGGCATGCTCCTCCCCAGCTACACCCACACCCAGCAGACCAAAGGTCCCTTCCTACAGCTCCCTCTGCACATTTGGGAACAGAAGGGGCAGTGGGGATAGCCCTGCCGGCAAGGTACAACTGCAGTGCATGCAGCATTGTGCACAACTGATGTGCAATTGCCAGTATTAATTCTGGTGGTCTGGGATTTCCATTCTCATGCTGCTCTGCTTGCTGGGCTGCAGACTGATAGAGCTGATTTCCATAAGAAACCGAGGATAGTGAAGACATGTTTCTGTTACTTCTTCATTTACAAGCGTCTGGACTCAAGGAAGAATAAAGATGTGTGAAGAGTGACAGCCCTCCAATCTTCATCCCCTCTCAAATCTTCTTCTCAGACACATCTCCCCATGCACAAGCACGATGCAGCTATACGGAGACTGTGCTGCAGAGCAGCCTCGTCCCCTCATGCCGGAGAGAGGAACTGCCAGGAGCCTTTCGGAGCACTAGGTGTGTTCACATCTCCCCCTCAGCCCCACGGAGGGTACGCACAAGATTAAAAGAAGAGGACAGACCCAGAGTTTGAAAAGTTTGCATTACTGCTTTCAAAGGGCTTTGCCTTCTAGACAGTATTACCCAAGTCTCATGACTAAATGTCATTAATTTTACTCCACATGACTGTAGGCAAAGTGAAATGGCTTGTTCACCTCTTTGACTCACAAAAAAAACCCCATTTATCTCTGATGTAGGTATATAAAAGACATTGCCACCTACACATCATGAAAGTCTGATGTTCAAGTGCTTTTAGAAAATTTCTTTGCTGAAGCCTACAAAAAAGCCTTTTTCCAGTACTGCACAAGCCCAGACATATAGGTGGAAATTCTCTTCACCAAAATAGAGACCACAGTACTACCATTTCAACTAGCCAGATTCAGCGATTCTGTTCTCTGCTGTCTCTAGACATGTAATTGCAAGATGATTAATAGCACAGTAAAAAAGACAGATTCTTCATTCCCGGGGTAACATAACCACTTGTACTTCAAATACACAAGAACGGGAGAAACTAAAAATCCTTTGGCTGCTGTTATTTCACAGACCAATTTAACTGAAATGTTCATGAATTAACCAGGACAGAACTGCTTTGGAGACAGACCGTTTGTGGAATAAAAAAAAAAAATTCTTTCAGGCTCTTTTTGCCAAAAATCCTCTTATGCCTACTTCACAAAATTCCAGATTTGATGCTACATAGAATATTTGCAGAAAAAAATTATTCTTTAAAACAAACTTTCAGCAATCATACCACGTTGACCAGCGCTAATTGTCTGATAATATGACATCACTAGTGAAATCACTATTTTCTGAACAAATATATATCTAGAAGTGAAATATTACATTTTCCCAACTGTTGCTTTGTTCTTGTTTCAGAAACACTTGCCTTAGAAAACAAGGTTACACGTTTACAAGCCTCAGAGGCATCTGATGAGTTCATGCTTCTCTCCGATCTGTTTCCCAAAGGAATAGAACTGTACACAACACGAAAGCTCAGCATATTCTTAAACTTGGAGACATGTCAGTCAGTCTGGTGAATATATATATCCCTTTGTTTTAAAGAGGAATGAGATGGCTTACAGGTCTGTGCATATATATCCGTATATCAAAAACAACTAGTTTTTTAAAAAAAGGTGTAATTATAGTAGAAACTCTAGGAATTACTTGATACAAACTGATGAAATGTAGTCAAAACCACAGATTAGCAATTTTTCTTTCTACAACATAATTAAGATCGCTTGAATTCAGAGAAATGTAGTAGGAACCCAATTGCTATTAAAACTGATTAGAAGGAAAGAGGGAAATAAACACCTCTCTTGCAGCTGTGCATTTTGGACCGGTACATAAGAGGATTTGGACAGGGATAGTGTTCAGGTGCTTCTTTAATGAGCTCTAAGCAAGCACACACAATGTGCAGGCTGGGAATGCCAGGAGAAAAAAATGATACCAGACGTGTGCAGTGGCAAAGACCCATCTTGTTTTCTGTTTCACTTTCAGCTACGTTTACTTCACAGTGACATTGCCTAGAGCAACTTTTAAAATTCTCTGCTGTTCTCTCCCCCATCCAAACCCAAACTCATGCAGTACTGCAGCTCAGCTCAGTTTTGCAGTAAAGTGAATAATTAACCCTGCTACATACAGCAGTACCAAATGAAAGAGGGTTTTCAAGGCCAGCCCTGACCTGAAACTTATCAAATTTAGCACCCTGCCTTGGATTACTTTGAATTACTTATGGCTGCATTTGTACCAACTTCAGTCTGAGGCAGCCGTTAAGACAGTGTGTCCAATTTTAGCCATTTTAGCTTCAGAGGAGCTCACCTGACCTGCGTACAGCGAATCCCACCTTTCTGTTTATGCTTGAAAGGCAAAGGGGGAAGGCAGGAGTGTGCTGAAAGTCAACGGAGTGAGGCTGCACGAGCGCATAAACAAAAAGAGCGAGAAGACAAAATACAGTGTGTTGGAGACGTGTGAACCAGAGGGACCAGCAAAGAGAGAAGCAAAGCTGGGGAGCTAGAGGGAGAGACAAGAGGCAGAAAGTCAGCAGGAAGGCCACCCAGGGAGAGTATAACAGGAACAGCGCAGATCTGTTCTGGCAGTGATAGCACACCGCATTATCCAAGGCATGAAAATAGTTCAGGCAAAAATATATGGTAAACCCAAAGAAGAGAAATGAGGAAAGACTGAAGGATCTGCCCTGCTGCTATTTTAAAGGAGAATAAGACAAAAGGATGAGGTCCAGATCACGTGGTAATTGTAGATTCGATCCATGATGCATTTCATTATTGCCAGGGCCCTGGGAGCACTAATATGCTCTAATGGCCCCTGATCAGCTATCGCCATGCCCGTGCCCAGCCATGGACCATGGTGCTCTAGACCCTACCCTGCTTGGCTTCGGACCTGCCCCATCACCACAAACTTGTCTGATGGTTTGAACTCTTGGTTAAACCTCACTTGTTGCCTTGTCTTTGCCTGACGATCTCCAGACTGTCAATAGGAGCTGTCACTGTCACCACTCTGCTCACCTGCCCCATACCGTGGTGGGATGGAGTCTGGCTGCCGAGCTCCCCACCCTGCCCACCATACTGCACTTGGCTCCCCATCCTTTAGGGAGCAGCCAGCCCATGCTTCTCCCTGACACTGATGTAGAAAAGGTCTAAGAGCTGTTCACCTCACCCTCATTGGACTTTGGGTGTGAAACTGCGAGTGTCTGTTTGCTCTGGTGGGTGTATCACTTGTCTTTGCCTTCCTCACAAGCTAATAGGAGCTATAAGCCTGGACACAAGAAAGCAGTGAAAAACATAACATAAAACCATCTCTCCTGGAGTCAAGTAACAAAACCAGACCTCTCTCAAAAAACACAGCAGATGGCATGCACTTCTGTTACCCATGATCAAATAGACATAGCATTTACCTTGGATCTGAAGACTGTTGGGTGTTCTAAACCTTTTGGCTACAAGTCTCTTCATCTTTCCAGTTAAATGTTCTCTAATTTGCAGTTCAAGGTTCTCTAAAAGACGTCTTCTAGCTAAATCAGTTAATGTGTGTGCAGTAGAAATCTCTGGGTGCTGCAGGAGGCCAAGACTGATGAGCACGGGCAACCTGTGTTAAGAAATATCCTTCCAAGCTATGGCTTTGCTTCAGAGCAGCTCTGCAGAACTGGTTTCTGTTAAGTTGAAGTACTCTCTGCCTCCTGCATCTGGAAGCTTGCCTGGGTGGAAACTGTCTTCTGCATCTCAGTGAGCAACAACACAAAACAGCGAAAATAAAATAAACTTTTGCAGCTATTCATTTCACCCTCTCCTTCTCCAGCAGAACCTGCAAAAAGACTGCAACACAGAAATACTAACACAGAAATTGTAAATTTGTGAAGTCCAAGGAAGGTGGGCAAGCTCCATTCAAGCCCCTACAGAGTTTGACTGAGGAACCAAATTAAACTGGGAAGCGATTAATCATTGTCCATAGGTACAAAACTCCCACTTACCACCTAAATGAGCTCTCCAAGCACATAGCTTCTCCATTGCTAAGACACCATGGCTTTTGGCCATCAATCCACACACTTAAAGTTCATTGACTTCTGCTGTAGAAATAGGACAGATAAAATATAGCCTTTGATTTTCAGGCTGTTTCCCTATTTTCCTAGGCCCTGGATCCCTCTGCCTTTCTCTAAAGCTTGTTGTTGTTGTTTGGGTTGGGTTTTTTTTTTGCATTACAGTTTCTCCAAAAGTCATGCTTTATTTATAGCGGACTAAAACAAAAAATTGGAACCAATGTTGAAACAAACATTGAAAGGGTCACAGAGAGAAACAACATGTGCTCCATGTTAATTAGTAGAGGTACCACTCCTTTGTTTCTCCTATTTTATAAAAATACCTCTTTCATCTCTTTGACCATAGTCACTGAACTGAAACTTGTAAAATGTCACAGGAGTTTGTGTGGGTTTTGGCCCCCAGCACCGTCATGTTTGATGTCCAGAAATAACTTGTTTGTGTCATGGAAGATAATGTCATCCAGGAAAAGTAAGAGGAAAGATACAGGTGAAGAGGGAAGGTCGAGGGCACAAGGAAGCGGGGGTATCGGCTTGGAGGCAGGAACACGTAAAGCATGGCCATCCCGTTCAAACCCTGAGCAGCCCGGGCTGCCAGGGATGCTCATACTGCAGAGCAAAGCCAGCTGTTTCTGGCTGCAGAAACCAAAGGCGGTAGGGACAGCAAGTTGGACTCCTCCTATCCAAAAACCAACGGGACTTTTCCTCCATACCCCATACAGCCCTGGGGGGGATCCAGGCCTCCAGTCTTTCTTGGCTCTGTCTCAGCACTGGTGGTGTCAGACACCACAAATTCGGCTGACCTGACACACGGCCATGGGAGCTTACCAGAACTGGATAACTTAAAGTAAAGCTCAAAGAAGCAACACAGCCTTACTTTGTGAAAACTCAGTGACCATATGGTGGGTTGACCTTGGCTGGACACCAGGTGCCACCAAGCCACTCTATCTCTCCCCTCCTCAGCAGGATGTGGAGTGGAGAAAATAAGATGGAAAAAAAACCCTCATGAGTCAAGATAAAAGCAGTTTAATAAAAGCAAAAGCAAAATCAAAGGCTGCACGCGGCAGCAAAAGGAAAAGAAAGGAAAAGATTTTTCTACTTCTCATCAGCAGGTGATGTCCAGCCACTTCCCAGGAAGCTCCAGAACACAAATATCATGAATAACGAAGGCTCTCACTTCGTCCTCCTTTCTCTTAGCTTTTATTGCTGAGCAGACGTCATATGGTATGGAATATCCCTTTGGTCAGTTTGGGTCATCTGTGCTGGCAATGTTCCCTCCCAAGATCTTGCCCACCCCGTAGCCTACTGGGTGAGGTGGGGGAATGTTGGAGAAGCAGCCTTGATGCTGTGATGGTTTGGGGTAAGAGCTCTCCTGGTCCCCCTGGCTCCCCTCTGGCTTTCTCTGGCATTGTCTCCCAGCAGAAGTCTTCTAGATAATTCAAGTACTCCACAGAAGAAAAGTCACGTTATGTCTCACTTTTGAACTGAATCTTCACCAGTAAAGGTGCCCTCTATCCATGTTCAGATCAGATCCAACCCCTAATCCATTTTGAGTCTGTATATAGGGTCAGTGGCATCCAAAGCATACTTAGTGAACATCAACTGTAGTTGATCATGAGACTGTGCTTTTTGCTCTTCATTGGCAGGCAGGAGCTGCAAGCTTGCTGTGATGTAAAGCATCAGACTCCAGGTTAATCAACAGTTTTAATTCATGTCTCTCTGTGTCACTGCATCAGCCCATTTGCTCATACAGGTAACATTTGCTATTACTCTGAAGGCTCCATCTTCCCAAGAGGACGCCTGGAGACACTGGACAATGAGTAAAAAATCCCGAGTAATGCCTGAACTGTGAAAATTCTGTGGAATTTTTCTTATCATCAAAGGGAGAGAGATAAAATCTGAGAGTAGGCTTATAGAGCTGTAAAAAAGGACAGTATTTGGCTATTAAAATACAAATTACTGCTAAATCCCATGGCAAAAGGGATAAAACCAGGAACACTAGAACTAGATCTAATCAGAAATATCTAATTAAAACTTATATGTAAAGTTTCAATGGGCATTAGAAACGATTTGAATTCAGTCTGACATTAACGAGCTTTCATCAGCGTATCCTTGTGCACATGCAGAGATATATATGTGTAAAAATTTACTGAATGTGCTACATGTATTCAGTACAGAGCAAGAACGCAAGGGTGTTAAATAATTCCAATCCATTGAATTAGCTCAGAAAAACAGAGCTTTTGCTTTTGTATTATTCCAACAGATTAGATGCATGGTTAAAGTGATGCTCAGAGAGAAATTACTCAGATGACGAGCTCTGGGATCAGGACACTTGAAGGACGGCTGCGTTGTGGGGGTGGTGACAAAAGAACAGCCCCAACGAGGGTGCTTTGAACTTCTGCATGCTGGAAGAACCAGAAGCATCTCAAAATCTCTGCTTTCTGTCTCACCGACGTTAATTTTACATAGCTTCATCTTTTCAGAGCTACGCACTCACGTTCTTAACAAAGCTCCCGCTGTGTTTTATCATTTAAATCTATTAAGTCAATCTCAAAGCTGTTATCTCAGTTATGCTCCCACGAGGCAGGCTGGAGACAGCACTACGTGCGTGGCAGGATCGTGCCAGCGGTGGCTGGTGCAAGCCGGGGGCTGGGGAAAGGGAGGAGAAGGGACCAGCAGGAGCTGTGCTCTGAGCATAGGCACCAAACTATCTACAAAACCAGGGCCATGGCATCTCAAACACAGCACCGAAAATTAAGGGATGCTTTTCATTTCATCTCTTTGAGTCTCCATTTTTTTCATGTGCAAAGGAGAGAGAGAATATTTGCTTTCTCACCTCAGAGTTTATTCAAAAAACACATCTATGAAGCACTTCCATCCTGTAGTGAGAGCTCAAAGCCTTCCACCCCCAAGAAATTGTGACCCTTTTCCCGTCTAGAGCCAGGTTTGAATTCTCCCCAGCAGATAAGTGCTGAAGCCATGGACTGTGTAAACAGCATAAAGTAAACCAGAGCACAGACGCTGAGTGAGCACTGCCACTTCTCTACCCTTCAAAGGGTCGTCAATGGAGAAAAAAGGGACCATGTCCTTAAATGCTGTGCCACAATACATGTCCCTCAAGAGGAATGAATAAAAACGCTTAGTTCTGCCCCTGCTTCCTTAGGGACTGTCTGTGTAACTTTCACCAATGGTTTTTAAAATAGCTTCTGGGTGGTACACGTGCACATATGGAATCAAAGACTCCTAGTAACTTAGTCTGTCCTTTGCAAAAACATTTCCTTCATTTTCCGTTATTTCCAAGGAGCTTGAAACACCTAACCTGCTCAAAGACCGAGCCTGGAGTCCCCAGATAGCCACTGCTTTGTTTTCATGAGGCTCAAAACTCCTGGGCTCCAGCAGGGAGAGTTACAGCCATTAGCTGCTTCTCCACAAAACCCAGCACAGAAAATGTTAGAGCTCCAAGTCCTATTGATTTTACCAAGTGACTTGAAACAACAATTAACCTTTCTAACTATGCGTCTTTCTTTAAAATGCATCTCAGTTGCTTTTCAAAGTTTGCTTTTAAAAATTAATGAATCGATGCAATTTTACATCTATTGACCAATTTAAAATGTCAAGGTTGTAGTAGGAAAGAACTCTAAAGAGATGCAAATCTTATTATGCAGGCACATGGGCATTGTTTTGTTGGACACTTGACTCTGAACACTCAGCTCTCAGCTTCGGTTCCTGTCTTTTTAAGTTTTATCTCCTTTAATTCTCTTCAGTGAACATAGCAGATGTCATATGCATTTATAACACCTTGGAAAACATCCTGGTCTTATTTAGAAATGTGTGTGCTTATGTGCATTTCCAGTTACTGAAACTAAATCTGTCACACACAGCATTTATTATTTAAATAGGGGCTCAGCACTTTGCTTTCATTCAGGGATATGAGTACAGCTATTTAGGGCTGAGCTCTACAAGCTCCTCAGCAAACTCAAAGTCCTACCAGGATGCAATTGTTACTTAGATCTTCATCTTGAACCACCTTTTTTATTCCCTAACCACTCATTAACAGTGCACCAGAGATTTCTTGCACCTTTTCTTCTTTTGTGTCTACAAGACAGTTACTTTACAGAGAGAAGATAAAACACTACTCACCCCAAAGACACTGTGATATCTAAGTGTAAGAGAAAGAAAGGAACCAATACAGGATATTCATGTCAATTTTAACTGTTTTTTTTTTCCCATAACAACATGAAGTTTCTGACTACAGGAGTCCCTTTTGCTGAGGCTGTCAAACAGCTGGTGCAATTATCTGCTGATTAACATGGGACAACAAATCAGTTGGGTTTTTAAGCGCCCAGACAGAATGGCACAACCGAAATACCTAGATTACTCGAGGTTAGAAGCATCTATCCATGTAGATTTGATGCCGGCAAATAGCCATGTTTTAAGACTCCAAATTAGCTAAATTACTGTTCACTTCAGTGGTAGTTTGCTTAATTGAAAGTACAGAAACTACCACTACGGTGGTAGTTTGCTTAATTGAAAGTACAGACTGAAATTCTCAATAAAGTCCAGAGTGCTCAGAGTCTCAGGACTACTCCACTGTGTTTGTGTTGGCTCCTGGTTAAAGTTGGTAAGGCAAAGGCAAAAAAGAAAAAAAAGCCCCCAAACTCCCTTCTTTATTGTAAGGAACAATATCCACATTAGTCATGGTGAAATCACCACTTCAGATATCTATATTCTTTGAATTGAAATAAAAAAAAAAAATCAAGATCCAGCCAAACTTCCAATAAGCCAGTGAAATGATCTCCAGAAATTCAGTGGGATGCAGTTGAAGGCAAAGCAGTTTCCAAGAGGATTTTGTGACATAAAGAGCCTCGAGCCTATTCCCTCGCTCCAGTGAGTCTCCACATCTTCCCCTGGAAAGATTTCTTCTTGCCCTCTCATTCCCTCTGATCTCCGCAAGTTTCATCTTTCCCTTAGCTGCTTTCTCCCCTTCCGCGGGAGCTGCAAGGGACACCCCTGTCCCATGTCACACCTGCCTGGTGGCCCAGTGAACCTTGCTGAGAGGAACTGAGCATTTTTAGTGAGCAAACACCCTTCAGAGACACAGGAAACCACACACAAAAGAGCATTTTTTTTTCCAAAGGCATAACAGATTAGCCACATGCAAGTGGCTTTTCCTGGAGAATGGGAACCCAAATCTCTTAAGAGAAGAACTGCCAAACTTGAACTCCCATCTTGAAAGCATGAGATCATTAGCTTATTTCAAATTAAATTTCCCCTCAATATAAGCAGCACTGTTATTTTAATGGAGACTAAACAAAATATTTTCCTCGAGGCTCATTCCCGTGCCCCAGAAATAAGAGCGGGATGCCCAGCCGGCGGCAGCAGCGCTGGCCAGAGGCACCCTGCTTCTACCCAGTGGCCTCCGCAAGGTGTGCAGGACACAGCATGGAGGATACAGCCTCCACGCACTGCTCTGTGTTTCCTAAAGAAACATCTGGCTGCCTTAAAATATAAGGAAATGAAAAACTCAAGCCTCACAATGGGGGAAAAAAGTCTGCATGCATCTTAATAACAGGCTAAAGTGGCTTATAATTAGCTCATAGTAAGCACTGATGAAGGAAAAATCTTAAAGAAAAAGGAAGACTGAATTTTGAATTAATTAAGGTGATAGGAATGATCTGCATTTACTTGTCCTATAGATTAGTTTGCTGACTACTTTTTTTTTCCTGGAGGGCCTTTTAATTATGCATAGAAATCTCATCAAATACAGATGAAGAAGGTCAGAACAATTAGTATAAAACAAACACTTCAGCATAATGCACCATAATGATTATTTTCGCAACAATCAGTTAGCAAGCTCCAAGAACGTTTGATGCATTTTAAACTAAGTCATTATCAGATTTTCCAAATAATCATAACAACAATTCAGCAAATCACCAAGCTAAGCTCCCTGTGTAAGGCTGTGTTCTTTTAACTGGCTGTTCCTGGGGTGTCAAATTTGCTTCGCACACTGGCCTCACCGAAGGAGCTGCAATGTGGCACAGACCACGCTCAGAAAGGAGATATACGAGGATAAAGTAAATTGGTACTAATATATAGATTTAGTTTACTGTTGCTGCCATTCTTCAATCTTTATGAACCATCTCAAGTCCAAAAGCTTCATATTTTTGTGTTTTTGTCGCATTACAGCTGTTCACGTAAACCTAGAGTGGCAAAGTTCTGATCCTGGAGGATCTTCTGGAGGCAGAAACGCCCATCTATGTGGCGTAAGCCGTGGCATCTCCATGCCACGGGCAGGGTCTGCTCAGCTCAGCCCCAGCTCTCTGCAGCGCCGAGGAGCCGGTGCGAGCGATCTGCAGGCTGCCGAGCAGTCGGCAGGCTGTGTGTCTGCCCTCAGCTGTAGTCACACGCTGAGGAACGAACAACATTTGCAAACATTAAAGCTGGCATTTCTTCGCTCTTATTTTAGGATCATTTTCTACTATCAGATCTAGGTCAAATTCCTGCAACCCCAAATTTCTTCCTATAGGAATCCTGGCCTTTCTAGGGCTCTGTTGCCCACCTGCACAGATAATTTTAAATCTCCTCTGCCGTCCCTGCCTGCCTTCATCCAATGCACTCCAAAGTGTCAAATAGGGCAGTTAAACAAGTAACAGCAAGAAAGAAAAACAGGAAGCAGGACTACAAAAGAGATAAAACCTTCCATTTTGAGCTTTAACCTAAGTTTTAACTTCACCAACTTTATCCTCAGCATTGCTGGAGAGAAGAGGGAGCGAGCCCTCAGCCTGTGCTAATGAGAAACCGTGTTCCTAAAAGGTTTGTCAGGTTGTAGGCTGTTAAGTTTTAGTTCATTTTAAGGAATGGTCATGGTTGTTTTGCTGCTAGCTGCCTGACTACCACGCGCTCTAGCACAGCTGACACAACAGCGGTCCTTCTCCCAGTTGCAGCTCCTTTTCCTTTTCCATAGACACACCATTGCTGTCCATGCATCGTACTTAAAGCTCTACATTTGACACCACCCTGCTGTGGAGGCCATGGGAAGCATTCAGCAGATCGGTGGTGACTAAGGAGGAAGCATATGTAGAGGTCTCATGCAATAAAATCTCAGACAGAGGATTTCAGACACAAAAGTTATCAGGCAGACCTTGGAAATGGTGTCAGGCCTCCCTAGCTCCAAAGCAAGTCGACATCTACTTTTGTGCCGTGCTGAATTAAGGGCATGCAGACTGGGGAATGGCTATGAAAACTGCCTCAGCTTTTTCTGTCAAAACGTGGCTTCACTAAACTGGAGAACCACAATACCTCAGCTGGCAGTTCAATGGCTTTTCTTAATGACACACAAACTCCTCTTGACTTCCCACCATGACCACTACCTCCCCCTGACCCTCACAGTGCTGCAGGGGTGTGCTCAGTGCTTGGGCATTGTATAAAAATTATTTCCCTGGAGGAACCAGGGTGTGTTTAATGCCTGGACATCTGAAGTCCTTTGCGTGGTGGACTCAAGCTGTGCATGTATGGGATCCATCACCGGTGCTGCGAGGTCAGCAGGGGCACAGGAGTCGCTCAACATTAGAAGAAACAAGAAAACTTGTCAGGAAGGCAAAATTCCCTTGGTATGATGGCTTTCGCTCCCTACCCACCTACCATGCACACAGGACATATTTCAAATACCTGAGAATGACAATGGAAAATGTCTCTGCGATTCAAAGTAAATGGGTATTTGTACATTATTAGTGTTACAGGAATGACCTTTTTGTACAGCAATGTTAAGAGCGAGATTGTGCCTTTAGGGTCTACTCCAGAGCATACTGGGAGTTAATGGGAGGCTGTCCATTAGCTGTAAGGGATTGTGTTGGACTTTTACAAACAGGGCTGTGCATTGAAAAGGTGAGGAGGAGAGGGGATGGAGGGAGGGTGGGAGGAAAGGAGAAGAAAAGAGGACACTTGTGGGTGCTCCCCAGACACAGCCCCATAGCTGTGTGCACAGTCACACCCCAGCAGTCACTAGAAGACCTTCCAGTTCTGTTGCCTGGTTTTGAAAATGGCCAAGGCAATGGCTTAGAATCATAGAATCATTAAGGTTGGAAAAGACCTCTGAGATCATTGAGTCCAACTGTTAACCTAGCTGCCAAGTCCACCTCTAAACCATGTCCCTAAGCAC
Organism: Nipponia nippon; assembly: GCF_047370975.1. NCBI lineage: Eukaryota > Metazoa > Chordata > Aves > Pelecaniformes > Threskiornithidae > Nipponia > Nipponia nippon. The sequence continues at coordinate 30,605,634 of NW_028262302.1, forward strand.
CACATCCACACGTTTTTTGAACACTTCCAGGGACTGCGATTGCACCACTGCCCTGAGCAGGCTGTTCCAAGGCCTAACCACTCTCTCTGTGAAGAAATTTTTCCTAATATCTAATCTAAATCTCCCCTGACACAACTTGAGGCCATTTCCCCTTGTCCTATCGCTTGTTACTGGGAAGAAGAGACCGATCCCCCCCAGCTCCAGCCTCCTTTCAGGCAGTTGCAGAGAGCGATGAGGGCTCCCCTCAGCCTCCTCTTCTCCAGGCTGAGCCCCCCCAGCTCCCCCAGCCGCTCCTCCCCAGCCTTGGGCTCCAGCCCCTGCCCCAGCCTCGCTGCCCTGCTCTGGCCACGCTCCAGCCCCTCCATGGCCGCCTTGGGGTGAGGGGCCCAGCGCTGAGCACAGCATTCGAGGGGCGGCCTCACCAGTGCCCAGCACAGGGGCACCATCACCTCCCTGCTCCTGCTGGCCACACTATTCCTGATACAGGCCAGGATGCTATTGACCTTCTTGGCCACCTGGGCACACTGCTGGCTCATGTTCACCCGGCTGTCAACCAACACCCCCAGGTCCTTTTCTGCCAAGCAGCTCTCCAGCCACTCTTCCCCAAGCCTGTAGGGTTGCATGGCTTATACAGTCCCTGGACATTTGAAAAGCTGCAGTTGCTGTTGCCCACATGTATGTCCCATTCACATATTTGTGAACTGCCTCCTATAGCTTTTTATAGTTTGTACAGTCTTGGAAGAGTTTGGAATTAATTTATTGTTGATTTATGCTACATTAATAGCAAGTCACCAGAGGAAATGTAAATAACTTTTCAAATGGATGCTGTAAATCTCCTTGATTAAGTCCATAGTTAAATTTTGGGAATGAGCTTATACTCTTGCTTATAACTGGCTCATTAGCCTTTATCTCGATTTTCATTAACTGTGCACCAAAACACCATGGTGATGGTTTTCTTAAACAAAGAGAATAAAGCAGCTGCCTATTCCTCTGCACAGTGCTTGAGAGGGGACCAGCTATGAATCCTTCCTCTGTGCTTCAGGAGGAAGGGCAAAATTTTCATGACCAATTACTAATAAAATATATGACATTTGCTGTGAAGGTTCCCTCACTTCTGAAAATCTGGATCACTCCTGCAGCCTCCTCTCTTTCCTTCTGTGCTTTTAATGTTCCCCCTGAACTCCACCTTTGTGTCAGGCTGCTGCCTCTCACCTTTGCATCTCCCTGACTATGAGCAATAACAGGTAGCAATTCACATATCAAACCTTCTGGCTGGTACCCACTCAGTGCTAATGTACAGCCTTCTGCTTGGAAGACCTCTGTCCTTTCCACAAGACATGGCATAAAGAGTACTTGGGGGCTCTAAAGCTGAATCACCATTTCCACAAACAAGCAAAGCATCAAAGAGGCATTCGCATCGCCCTAAGGAATGTGCAGCTCCATCAGACCCAACCGCAGGAAAAGTCTTAGCAAGTACCTCTCTTTCCATGAACACAACACACTCCTACTCTCAGAAAGGCAGCATAACAGATGATTTCTGATCTGCAAAGTGCAGTATATAGTCAACAGTAAATAATTTAGGACCTCCTTTAATGCTCTTTACTATCAAGAAGACGACTCCAGTGAAGTACAGTAGGAATCAGCTTGGAAGGTGACACGGCAGCTCACAAACCAGGCCACCCTTGTGGAGACCAAGTCATTCCCAAAGTGTGGACACACCGCATGTTTCATAAATGGTCTTCTGCCTTGCTCTGATTTCCTTCTGACCCAGAACTGACCGCTAAAATTTAATTGGTGGAAGTTTAGTCACCCACATTACACCTGCCTGGATGAATTGACATGACCAGCCATGTAACAAGCAGATTTTTATTAATACAAATAGTACTTAAATCACAATCCACCAGCTATGCAGGTTGATAATGATTCTGACCTTGCTGAGAACTCATTACTTTTTCCCCTAAAACATTTAGTGGCAGTAAATCTCACACAGCCAACATCTGGCAGAAGTACAAGCCCTTCAAGGTTAGAGACGGAACAATATGCCTAGATTATGTGTATATATAAAACCAAATCAAGAAAGAAACTAATGTACCTGTTACTTGGAGAGCCATCACCAACAGCTGTATCTGTAAATGTAAACACTGTGCTCATTGCTTCAGAAGATGAGTTTTATAGACAAACTCAGTGGGTTAATGCCTATATCATGTTCTTTTCTTATATTCTTGGCATGTTTTTTGTCTCCAGATCTCAGTCATCTCATTGCTTTGCTTGTTATTTTTGAAATACAATAACGAGAACACTGAAAAGAAAGGTGAGCAGAGGACACTGACAGCTACTGAACTGTGCAATGAGGAAGTGATCAATCCAGGTTTGGTCCACTTAATTTTCAGCCAACATAACAAGTACATTTGTTTTATTGTTCTTTTAAGCTTTGTTGTCAAGGATACAACGATATCCTCTATGTCAGAAGATGAATCTGTTATGAAGAACTACTTTTCATTGGCATTTACTCAATCAAATTTGACATGAAGGCAGCATCTGTCCAATAATTTTTTACTTAAAGTAAAGTCATTATTTATAATATCCAGCTCAACAACAAAAGCCATAAATCTTTCTGAAAGCCAGCTAGAGTGACATTGAATGCTACTTATTTTTTGTCTGAGAAATGTCAGAAGGAAGGGCTCTGTAGTGGTCATGCACTGATATATTCTCTTATGACCGAGGTTTGAATGAGTTTGATGATCTATATGCACAGGACCAGCATAAATGTGGCTACTGAAGCTCACAGCAAAGAGGTGGGATGGTCGTACCCAGCCTGTCATCAGCACCTCTGTCATGCAGGCTGCATATCCAAGCCCAAATGCTCTTGTTCCATCAGATACATTCTATAATGAGGTACATTACACAGCGTATCTTCCCAAATTTAGGTACATTATTGCAAGCTGCTTCTGCTTAAAAAACAAACAACCCTGCCTATGCGCTCTGCCCAGCACAACGTACTGAACATATATCAGCTACACACACAGCAGAGCTATAATCTTTCCATCATTCACTGACCACTCTTTTGAAAATGAAAATATTAGCTGTTCACTCCCTGTTCTCTTTTGAAGCACAAATTGGGATCTAAGAAGAGGGTTTATGGAAAATATGTGGCTTGGGCAGCGTTTAACCCTCTTGTTTCCATGGGTGACGGCACAGGGAGGTTGATACGCTGTCAAGACTTTTGTCCACAAAGCCATGTTTTTTGAGGCAGTCTCTCTCCACACCAGGAATGATTGAGAACTTTTCATTCTTAACAGTTCAGAAAAGCACTGACAGTAGAATTTATCAAAAATATATCTTGCTAGCCAATCCTGATTGGTTTTTTTGATAGACTTATCAAAGTAGATTCAAAGAATCTGTATTATATCTGGAGTGAAGTGGCAGATACTGTCTCAGAGAAATTCTACCTTGAAAACTAATTAAATAGGCTTATATAGAAGCCTTTCATGTGGGCTGGAAATTAATTGAAAGGCAGCATACAAAAGGTAATGATGAATATTAATGTGCTGAGTTGGTGGCAATATCTAATAAGGTGAGATTTTTATCTACTGTGGACAGGGAAATATTACAGAAAGACATTAAAACCCATGTGATTTCAATTAAGAAAAAATCATGGTTAATACACACATAGGCTTGGAAGGAAACACATTCAGCAGAAGCGTGAATTTTTAAAGCAGGTAGAGATATACTTATCGTGAGCAGCCAGGATACAGCAGTAGATGCTCAGAGTGAGCACTGACCACCCACGGCTCCAGTCTCTCCTTCATTTGTGGCCATGTGCTGCCCACACCACTGAAAACAGAGCTGCTGAGAGGACTTTGGTGGGTCCTGGGGAGCCCATGGGCACTGTGTCCACACTGCAACCTGGAGGCATGCAAATGCCTGGTGAAACTTCAGTCTGCAGATGGGGATGTAACGCACTTTAGGGGTTCAGAGACATCACTCCTTCACCTTTTCTTTCAATGCGATGCACCTGATTATGCATCACATAAATTATTAATATACACATAAATACATGTTCTTCATGATAGAAGCTATAGCAAATTATTTCCCTTTCTTCAGAAGCTATTAAAGAAAAACACAAGACTGAAACCATATCTGTTTTACTCAAGGGGCTTTTTTTCAGCTACTCAACTCTATTGTCACATGCACATACATAAGTTTCCTCTGAATGAATTCCAGGACATTTTAAAATTATGGTACAAGAAGTTCCATTTTACTACTTTACATTAAAACCTTATAGGTCAGCGCACACTTGAGTGCAGAAACCTTCATCCCTCAAAGATAACTATTGCAAAACACTTGAAATCTTATCCTGGAAGATCTGGTAACACCAATTGCCCTGGAGGGGCAGGTGATTTCTGAGAGAGTTCACAGGTAAGGGCAGTCTCGGGTAGCAATGCATTTTGCAGAACGTGGGCAATTCCCACCTATGAATCAGTAGGCTGAGAACATGCCTGGCCTTCCCGGGACAACAGCTCTTGGCCGAGCCCTTCAGTGACTCCTCATATACACAAATGTTCAATTTTCTATAAAGCAAATAGCAATAAACTCCCATAGCTGTCACTGTAATTCTTAGACTCGGTTTGCATGAGTAAGTGAAGCACAGGAGTCTCAGGGTTGCGTTCAGCAGCCCATCACCGTAGTATCTGTCATGGTTTGGACCATCTCTGGGGAGATGCTTGGACTGGGCACACAAAGGATGGCCAAAGGAGCAAAATCTGCACAACCTTTTCCATCTAGAAATGTCCTCAGATCAACTGAGCTGTGCTTGGACTACATTAATGAAAAAATTGGCCAAGTGCTGTTTTTAAAGTATGTGCTCACATGTCTGCTTGTGCAGAAAGACTGTTTCTTTCACTTACTGCAAACACTGGTAGAATAACTGAACAGTTCTCAAACTTTTTCTTCCCTAAAACAACCACACACATTATAGGAAGGTACAAGAAACACTATGGCCAGAGATGTACGTAACGGAGCCAGCCCAGAGACCCTTGCATTCGTTTTGAGGTTGTTCCAGTAAATTAGAAAAGCAGCTTAGATAATAATTAAAGATCAGAGCAGTCTCTTTGGCAGAAGATGAGGGAAATAAAACAGGACCACAAGACTCATCAGTTCTCCAAACTGTTGAGACTTTTCTTTGAGCCAAGATTTGTAAAGGGAAAACATTCAGAGGTTCATAAACTTGCAACTGGGAAATAAAAATTTTGTATTTTTTGGGTTATGCTGGTACTACTATGGCTGAAATGTAGTAGCTTATTCCAATGGCGTGAATCACGTTTAGTGATCACTTACTCGTGGTAAAAAATGTAACTAGCCCTCAGTCAAACACAGAAGGTCAGGCAGTTGGTGGAAGCTTAGAAATAATTTTCTAGAGCTGCCTGAAAATGAGAATGTTATTTCTCAGAAAAAAAGGCAAAAAAAAAAATTAGCACTTGTTTGTGTCTGAGCCCAAAGACAACACGGGTCTCCTGGAACTCCTCATCCAGCATGGACAAGGTCCTCAGCTGAGAGGTGGAAACGCAGCAGCACGTTCCCTGAATCTGCTGGGAAAAAATACGGAAGGTGGCGAGGGAGGAGAGAGCCTCCCGAGCAGCTCTGCGATGAACTGTCCAAGCAGGTTTGTTGCTGAGTGCTTTTTGCTGGATTGTGCACTTGAAAACCTGGCATTTTGCATACCTCCATTTGCTAATTACCCACAGGATGGTACTCCAGCCTGCTCTGGCACACCTCTGGCATTTAATGTCTTTAAATATTGACAGATGGATCGTTGTCTCCTGCTACTCAGTGAAAGCTGGGAGCATAATGCTAAGCTGATTAAAAGAAAGGGGATCACCAGCTAAATCCATTTCTTCCTGACTTCTAAATGTGGAAGTACCTTCTCATTGCTTAAGGGATATATTTTTGTAAAAGATCTGGCTCCTGAACTAGCAGTACAAACACTCCCTGGATGCTCCTGTAAGGAGCAGACTTCCTTCTTATTCTGCTCAAAGAGCTTTTCCCCCTCCTTATCGTGCTGTGTAAAAAGAGCATTTTTTTTGTCTCACCTTGCAAAAGAAAGAATCAATTTTGTTCTTTTATTGGGGGGGGGGGGGGGGGAGGGGGGAAGAAAAAAGAATAATCGGCAAAGCCTGCTACTTAAAAGGAAAATTGTTTAGCACCTCAAGGTCCAAACTTAGAGCAAACCACGTTGTCCAAACCATTGCCTCTACCCAGACTGGCTATTGATCTGAAGAGACAAAAGGGAAACACAGGCACCAAGAAATAAAGAGGCTGTTTGAGCCTCACCCAGCAGGTAAGTGGCAAAGCCAAGCAGAGCAGCCAGCCTCTATCATGTCACGCCTCGTTCCCTGGGCCAGATCAAAATGGTACTTAATCTAGGGTTTTAGAAGCCTTTATTTTTATGCCTCAGAAAACACTAATCAATTGTAGGGTTGCGAGCCTAGAAGTGCCACTGAAATGACATCCTGACCTCAGAACGGGCGGTGCAAAGGGAAAAATTGGGAACTATTCATTTTCTTTTCCTATTCACGTGTCAATATTATACCTGCAGCTGATCATAAGGTTCTACTGTAATCAAATGCATTTTGAGTGTAAATACACCTTAAACTGGAAGTTTATATCTGTTGATCTCTGTGGTGGGCTCTGCTAGGCCCAAAGTGCTGAGCTTGGCAAATGCCCGTGCCCAATCTCACCTCTGCTCTGTGAGCAAACGCCTTTTCACAGACATTAGTATTTCCCAACTGTATGCAGGGTTGCTCCACTGTTAATTGACCCAATAAAAATTATCAAACAGAAATCTCCACATTTTTTTTTTTAAATGGAAGCTTACAGTGTGCAGGTAAATGAAGATGGAAAACAAGTCAAAGGAATCCAAAATTAACATCACTCTTCTAAGAACGTACAGGCATGAATATGTATGATACATTATAGATTTGACTGATGAATGACCTGTAACTCATCAGAAGTAATGGCTTACGCTGAGTAATGGAGGTTCCTTTTTCAAGATGAAACATTAGTCACTTAAATGCCTTCCACATCGCACTGCAAAAAAACTTTTTGGCTATTTAACTTAAGTACTGTTTTCTTTATAAGAATTTCAAAAAAACTGTTCCTGGTTTAAGTATGGTGCCCCATTAGTCAAAATAAATATTCCAACCCCTGTTTCCTTGCATCGCCTTTGGCTTTGCTGTCATTGCTTTATCAGTGTTCAGCAGTTATTTGTTCAAAGCGGGAGAAAGGGGCCCATTCCCCCCTTAACCAGGAGAGAGATCAGAAATAAAGCAGGCTCCCCCCATGCAGGCAGAGATTAAGAATGGGCTCAGCCAAACAAGCTAGGATATTGCTAAGACCTAGTTAATACTGTGAGTAACATTGCTCTAGTTAGTCAGATGCTCTGGGTGCTTGTGGACCCACAAAGGACGAACGAACAGCAGCATTGCCTGTTGCATTATATGCATTTAAGAAATTGCAGGCTTTTTCACACATGTTCAGCCATACGCATTTTGTCTTTCTGCAGTGGCTCAGCCAGAACAACAAAACCAGAACTGCCTGGGGCTTTGCAAAACAACAGCTTGGGTCAGGTAATCAGTAGAAGAGATGGTTCCTCCAGACTTGTTCAGCATTGGTAATTGGTCAAATCCAGACTTGTTTTTTTCTGATCAAGAAGTATACAGGAACTTTGTCCATGCAAAACCTTAATGAAATGTGATGTATTTTTCTGTGTTTGCTCTGGAAAGCGATGAGTCGGTCCCACACAGTTTTCCTAAACAATTCAAGTTTTGGCATTTTAATTTAATGTTTATCTTTCTATTTGCCCATTAACTTTACATAAAGCTATCCCTGTCACCATGTCTACCTGCCATCCACCATTACCAGTCCTTCAAAGCAAATATCCCGCTCCTCTTGAGCTGTCAGAGGAGGAGGAAACCAGGCAGAGAGCTGGGGTGTCTCCTGCCTTCTCCATGCTCTGTACTTCTGAGCTTCTCATGAATGCTTCCCTTCTAAAGTATTATGATTAGGCTAGAGTATATAAAAAAAGCCCTCTGTCATTGCTACCATTCTTTAAGTAAAACTGATTTTGTAAAGGTAATTTTGCTAAGGAATTCACCAAAAATTGAAGAAAATGTCATCTGAGGTCAGCTTTTCTACTCAGGTTTAGAAAGCAGCACTAGAAAACCAACCGCATAATGGTCTATGCTGCATTGTATTGCATTTGCTATTTGATGGTCTGGTAACACTTTAATAATCTTGAATGAGCATTTACTTTAGATTTAATAGGGCAGCTTCTCTGTTGTAATTAAATATCAATTGATTGTTAAAAGAGCACTTGCTAGATTTAATATATAAGAGATAAACCTGGTTTGCCATATAATTAACTCAGAACACAACAATAAAAGTGCAATTAGATTTCTAGAACAGAGAACTTGTAAAAAAGTTTATCAAGTTGGTGGACATGAGAGGAATTAAATAAAAATTATGTTAAAAATTGTGTTTAATAATGATCCTAAGAGCTATTAATTAGTTTGGTTAACTATTGATGCTTTTGACCTTTGATGTAGAGATTCCTTTGAGATGGAAATCAAACAATGAAAGTGACTGTTCCCGCTAGGCGTGCATGGTATCAAGAGACATTTTTCTTCAAACAGGTATAGAAAAAATGTCAGGCATCTAATGTAATTTTAATGTTTTTTTTTTCTGCATTAATAGTTAGTGTTTATCATACCTGCACTTTAAAAATTCAGCCTTTTAGACATTTAACTTCACTATAATTTACGAATAGGTAATTAATTCCCGTTCTATTTTTCTTTTATTTGCTTTTACCATTACTCCTGCAGATTTTTTTTTAATAGGGTCAGTCACTTAAAAATGGAACAACCAAAAAAAACAGGCAGAGCAACGGTTTTGCCTGTTAACCATGAAAAGCCATCCATGCGCAGAGCATTAATCCTATGGTAGAATCAGCCTCCACCAAACTAACTATAGAAAAAAAAACAACAAAACATAAATGATGCAAGCATGTTAGAAATTCATCTCAAAGCATGTTTACTTGACTGGCGTTGCTCTGAACTTCCATTACATGTGAAAGGCCCCTCACTACTAAATTAAGATATTTTCTCATTAGGAGACATCACCAAGACTCTCTTCGCAACTATGCCGCCCACACGCATCTTGCAATATGCCTGTAAAGCAGTGACCGTGCCTGCAACATGCTTTCCTCCCCCCAACATATGCTGCACACTGAAAACAAACAATAACACAGCAGAATATTAATAACTTCTATTCTGCCCAGGGTCCCTGGCACAGGCAGCCCAACCCACTGCCTACCAGACATCTTCAATTGTTTTTATTCCATTCAAATTTAAGGAGCCAAAGCTTTTTCAATAAATGCCATTTAAAATAAAGTAGCTGTGATTCCATTCTGGGATGCCCCCCATGAATTCTGTCGGTGTGTATCACAGTGATGCGTCGGCCATGTCGTGACCAGACCCCATGGCTATAGCAGAGCAGGGACATGAATCAGCTGCGTGCTTCGCAGGACACGGGGGGAGCAGAGCAAAGCAACGTCTGTGTCCACTCTCCATGACCTTCGCAGATGGGACTTGCTTGTCCCAGCCACAGCTGAGCTGCATGCAAAAGCTACCTGGTTTCATGACGACAAATCCCACAGATGCAGGCTCGAGTGCATTGAAATCTTTTTTTTTGTGGGACTTTTTTTCATTTTCCCTGAAATCACCTGTCAAAACCATTCCAGGTGTTTGACAAAAAAAGTAAAACCAAGATTGATTTTTAAGTCAACTCTTTCAAAAAAAAGCCCAAGAAGGGTGTGTTTTATACAATGAAAATAGAATTGCTAATAGCAGGAAAGTCTTTTGGGGTGCTGATGTGTTGTGCAAAGGACAGCAGAGGCAGGAAGAAAACAGAGATGGATGCTCAGGCCAGTGTGATGGGCAAACAGGAGGACATTAATGACAGCTTTTGTCACACAGCCCCTTTGGGTGCTGTGACTTTGGGAAAAGGGGTGGGACTTCCTTTTAATTCACATTTTTTCCACGGAACATGAGAGAAGCGCAGGTTAAAAAATGACTCCAGCAACAGGACTGCTGAGCAGCAGTAAGTGCAGAGAGGACAGCCTCTTCAATCACGCCGTTTGCTTTTGTTCAGATAGTGCTTTCAGATGAGTCCAGGTAGAAATGAAGTGGAACATGATAAGTTTTCTCACAGCCACCATACCCGGGCCAGAGAGTTCTGGTTTTATTTATGTTTTAGAGGTGTAACAAGCCCATGTTTACAGTACACTGGAGCCAGCTTGGAGGATGCAGATAGAAGTAGGCTTACCCACAGTCTGACTTTTATTAGAGCTTGAAAAGCCAGCGAGCAGGGAGCCAAGAAGCAAATATTACTGCCTAAGAGGCGATGGCACATTTCAGACTGTGGTGAAAATAATGGAGCAAATTCATCACCGCTCGAGCTCTGCTGGCACCAGCAGCTCTTGCTCCTCTGTACCCATCTGTTCCCAGTGGAAACTCTCTTTTAGGAGTATTTGCATGGCTGGGACATTTGAGAGGAATCGAGCACAGCAGAAAACATGGTAAAGGTTGGTAAATCAGAGGGCTGGCTGCAGGCAGATATTGCAGTGCTGGTCGGTCTGATTTACAGCACAACCTATTTCTGTATGTGTGTGCCCGTGCACACACACACACTCCCCGTGCACCGCTCTATCTGCTGGCCTCCCCGGCGGCTATGCTGGCGAGGGCCAAACCGTCAACCACTTCATTACTGTTAACCAGCCATCAGGAAGACGGGGATTTATAGAGATCACTTTTATTTGGCCGAAATACCCGGGAGTAAAGAGCCAAGTTTTGAACCTCCTGCTACAAAGATGGCTAAAGCATCCCTGTATCTTTATTTCCTACAAAACATGTGCTTGTCAACCAGTCCCTAAAAGCCTGGTCCTTTAGCACACACACTCTTAGGGCAAGGAGTGGCTCTCGCTAGAGGCTTGTACATGTCCTGCCACAGTGAAGCAGGATATCCTAAACTGGATAAAGCCTCTAAACTCTACCCTAATATAAGCATATAATAATAAAGCAAAAATCTTCTTTAAGGGCAAAAATTCCCTATATTTACTCAGTATAGGCAAAGGCAGAACTGAGAAATGTCCCTCTCGATGGCTGGAGAGAAAAATCTGACGACTCATTCCTAAAAGTCAAGAACAGCAGCCACTAAATAACATGGGGGACAACTGCTGTGGCAGGCAACTCGTTCTACTTACATGGACGAGCTTTTTGTTCTAAATCACTTCCCAGTCTCAACAATGCAATGTAAAAACTGAAATGAAACAAAGCGCTTCCCTGGCATTACTTTTAGCACGACAGCAAGGATACGCTTGGATGTTTACATTTGATTTTTAGGTCTTACTTGCATATCTTATTTCTCCCCAAAACGCTTGTGGAAAATGAGCACCAACCTTCTGTAACTCACAGGGTACAATTTACCAATATATAAATCTTACTTTCACATAGCTCAAAAATAACAAAGCTTAAAGGCTTTGCAGCTGAGAACCAAACTGATCCAGCTCTCTGGAGAGTTAATGCAAAATCTCCCATTGACTTTTATAGGCATTAGAGCAGACCCTCAGCTGACTTTATAATCTACAAAGGGAAAATAATTGAGATTTCCAGAAAATTGGCTCAGCATTATTTTAACACTATCAATGTTTCTGCTCGGAAACAGTAGACTTTGCATGTTTTTCTCCCAATCCAAAGATAAAACTGTTCCCATAAAAAAAACTTTGTTAAAATGCTTTTTGGAGAAGGTCCCATCCTTGAAAGATGCATTTACTAAGGACATCTCAGAAGTGACTTTCTCATTTGAGATCACCTCGTTTCCACCAGAGTGGTAATTGCTCATATCATTACTTTCTAAGTAGGCAGTAACTTACTTTCTCCTTCCTTTCCTTCTGCCAAAAAACCTTCCCACTCCTGCTTTTATAGCCACTTTTCTCCCCCCACAACCTTTTATTATAGCAAGGAAGTAATTAAAACCCAAACATTTCTAGCATTAGCACAACAGGAAGGATATAGATCAAGAATATAGCATCAAAAAATATAAAAATTAAGGTTGTTCTTGTAACTTATCCAGTGCTCCTTTTTCCCAGGAACCAACCATGGCTAAGCCTAGAAGCTTTAGCCCTCTCCTCCAGAGGTGCAGGACAAGATGTCCTGCTATTCGGGCTCACCTGCGGGCAAGCACAGGGTGACAGGCCTTTCCTCCTAATGAAGGGTAATGCACAATAATCTGGTAAAATGTAGCAACTGGATTGTCAAGCTGAAATTCTAGTGAAAGAAGACAGATAAAAATCTCAATTTTCAGAATGCATGCAGGTATGCAAGTCCTCAGACTTTACAGTGGATTTGTGCTAATTTAGTAAATTTTTTTGCATCAGCTTTTGCTGATTTATTTTTCACGATAGAAACATCACAATAACCAGGAGAACTTTTGCTGACCAAACTCCAGGAAAACCCTTTCCTTCTCCACCCCGCAAAAAATCATTTATTGTGAAAATAGGTTATTTACTTATTTGAATACCTTCATTTTAGGTACGTGGTTTAGTGGTGGACTTAGCAGTGTTATGTTTATGGCTTGATAATCTTAAAGGTCTTTTCCAACCTAAATGATTTCATGATTCTATGATTTTGATACGGTAACACATCCTCACTGAAACATTACCCCAAACCTGTTGCATTTTCTCTTTCCAAGAGAGGTTCTGAAAATGCACGTGCACAGAAAATTAGAGCTGTACAAATCAATTGGTGGCAGGATACTCCCACTGCCGCTCAGATTTCCTCCCTCACCTTCTTTACTATTTAGAGCTTTGGAAAATTTTTGTAACTGGAGAGCTTGACTGCAGCCTCTCCGCTAACAAGCACCTTCATTAGCATTCACTTTACATCAGCAGAAACGAAGCTTCCTTTTCTTTTTTTTCTTGCAGGAAGAACAAACAAAGCTTTATTATTCTCTGCATTGTCTGCAGAAGTCAGACAACTCTTTGGCTTCGATGAAGATCAAATATTAATGCCATATTCCAAACAGGATTTTTGAAGCTATCAGCATCTCATGCTTGTTGAAAACAGTGGCTGGAGAAAACTTTTTACAGAGCAGTCCTTTAAACTGTGTGATGCTTGCAGATGAAAAACAGTAGGTTGTTGAATGCAATTTTTGAAGAAATCGGGGGGAAGCTATGGCAGGCCAGGCAGAATCCCCTGACAAATAATCAGCGTGGAAACCAGCAGAGGCAGGGATTCATTTTCAGATATGGAGCTTCAGAAAGGACCAGGGGAGAGGCCAGGGTTTGCTCGGCCCCCAGGGTTCACTGGCCATGGTGCCAGGCTGGTGTTTCAACCTAATCCCATCCCACAGCCACCAGCTTAAGACAGACAAGATGTGAGAAACAGTGACAGCATCGTCAGCTCCACTAAAACCACCCCTATCAATTTGCCAGCTTCAGGCAGTGACAGTTATTTCCAGAAAATAACAATTTCTTTTCTCTTTCTTTACATTTTGCCACGTCTTAATCCTTGTGGCTGGAGGCGGACACTTGTCTTGCTTATATTTACACGGAGCCTTGTGACACATGAGGGATCCAGGGGACAGATAGGAGGGAGGAAGGATGAAGACCACAAGAGTGGGATGGTCCTCCAGCCTCAGAGAGGAGGTGGAGAAAGATTTCCTAGAGAAGTGGGAGCATTTTCATGTTTTTGACTGTTTTTTGTTGGTTCACTCCTGGTCTGTTTTGAGCATTAATGCCTTCCTAGGACAGATAAGTGCTGCCTCTCTGTGGGGGCCCTACAAACATCACCCAAAGCAGAAGACACTGCAGACTTCTACCAGCTGCTGAGACGAAGGGAAAGAGCCTTCATTTCTGAGTGAAGGTTAATTCCCATCTCCTCCCACCACTGCCAGAGGAGACCCTGGGGTGGGTGGCCATGGCCCAGCTGGTGACAGCATCTGATCTGGTCACACAATGACCCAAAGGGACAAGTCACAACCCTCCCTGTGCACCAGAGACTGGCTGCACCCTGTGCTCAGGAATATGGCCAGACCCCTCAGCCTTTGCTCTTGTAGCAATTATCGCAAATGGAAGAATTTCACTTTTTTCAGAGACCATGAGGAGGTGGAGTTTTCTGTTTGCTTTTTTTTAAAAAAACAGCATTCAATAAAAATTCCAATTGGACTTTTCTACTTGTATAAAGATTTCAGAGCTCCTATCAGGAGCATCTTTCTGAATGTCCAGAAATTTTAGGTGCCTAAACACCTAGCCGCTCATTTTTTTCCGGTGTCATCACCTAGTTGAATCTGCTGTCTAAAACTATTTTGCACAGAAGAGTAAGAATTCGTGATGTTCAAATTAATTTGTTATTCATGAAACAATCATCCTCAAAATCTTTTCCAACCCTGGTAGTGTAAGCATTGTCATCCAGGTGTTCACCAGCCCATCTCTCTCCCCAGCCTGCGCATGTCAGCTGCTGAAAACTCAGGAAATATTATCTAAATGTGATTAAAACACAAGAATGACAGTACCAGGTCAGACCAAAGATCCATCCAGGCTAAACTCCTGTCCCCAGGCATGGCCATGGCTAATCCAGCTTCTAGCTTGGAGATCTGCTGAGCAGGAGGTGTGACAAAAGCCACTGCATGTAATACAAATCCTGTTTAAAGGACACGAGTTTCCTGCAGAACTGCTGGGAATAATAAAGGCTATTTAAACTCTTTGGAGAACAATGTTAAAATTTACAACAAAAGTACCCTCAAAATCTTTCAAGAAGGGACCATAAACACAACATGCATTCCCACTCAGAGGTAGGCCTCTAGAGGTATTTTGTTTCCAAAGAGGACTACTTTCATTAGGTTGGCTGCTAATTAAAGGGTTTTTTACATTGCTGGATTTACAAACAGATTTCTCACTCCTACTGCTTTCATTGTATGTCACAAAGAAGCCAGAATGTGTTCTTTCAAAGTCCTTAACAATTCCTCACAGCTCTGCAACAACTGAGATCACAGAGAAATAAAGCAAGAACAAAGTTACAGTGAATGCAAATATTAGCGAGAGACCGCACTTCATCTTCCTCTTCTGTGGGGCTCCTGAGAGCAGACGCTGAGCAATGGATATACTGCTCTCAATCGTCAAAACTCTGCAACTGCATACACCTGCATGGCAATTACCTGCATGCTGCACTGCATCATCCACAAACTTGCAGTGACAAAGGAGGCAGCTCGGACTCCTTTTAATTTTTCTTCTATTGTCTCCAAAAAGTAGCCATAAAACGAGATGAAATATGTGTTGGTAGGGAACAGCTTAGGGATATCTGATGGCATTAACCCTTTAACAACCACACCTACACAAAACTCTGCTACGCTTTTATGCGCAGGCAATCTGCATTTCATACTCCGTTGACTGTTATTTTGTTCCAAGGACACAGACGGTGCAGGAGGAATCACAGCTTTAGCAGACTGCAGGAAAAAAACCATCCAATTTCCACTCCAAAGCAGTACTACTGCCTTTGGGATGGCTCAGTTGCTCTTCACCATCCACTCTCTGTATATGGGCTTAGCTTTTTTGGACTCACATGGCATTATATGAGCCTTGAAAACGCTGACAATGTGGTTTTGCAGCATGGGATCCCTTCATTTCTCCACGACTCTTGATATGGACACTGGAGCACTCAGTCATCTTCAGGATGGCCAAGAATAAGGGAATAAGGCTGAACAAGCACAGAACAAGGAGTTCTCTCCACCTCCAAGCACTGACAGTGCAGGCAGACCCTCGATAAGAGAAAACGCCCCTGTTTCTTAGAGGAAGCAGCATGGCACAGTGAAATTAAGGGCCCTTGTCAAAAAGGAATACCATTTGTGGAGAATATAGATATATACTTTTCACAAAGTGATCACTAAAACCTGCTTTATTCCAGCAAGATGTCACTAATGTCATACAGGTACCAAAGTTTTTTCTGTCTCCTGTGCCTGATGTGCTGCCAGCGATGTCCTTGTCCAGCAAATAATAAATAATGTTCAAAATAATAAACGAGTCTGTCTTCCAGATGGATATGCACAATGTGGGCACCCTCACCCTGCCTCAGAGATGTGTCTCAGCAAGATGTTTTAGCGTGGGGAAAAGCCATAGCCCTGTCTGCAGCATTTGTAAAAATTCCCATTACTAAGACATGCCCTGTGCTGTGAACCCCTTCACTGGATCTTCCCCTCCCATCACAGTAGAGAAACCAGAGTGACTTCTGCTTGCGAAGGCTGTTCTAGAGCATAGGCTCCAAAAAATGAGAAATGCAAACAAGACTTTGAAAGCCCAAAGCAAGATACGACACAGGGACCTGCCCATGGTTAGGCAGGGACTGTACCACAGAGTGGGAGCTGTGGGCAGCCTGTGGGGCCACCGCTGCCACCTGGTCCATGGCATGGGGGCTTTACAATGACCCTGTCATCTCCCACTTTCCCATTCAACTGAAAAGTTGGATCTGCATGGCTCCGTTTCCAAACGTGCATTGGTGTATAGGTACACAAAGGGAATGATGATGAACTGACATCTCCCTCCCACTGCCCCTATGCATTTTGATATCAATGTTTTATCCTCTTGGATTACACTGAATCCACAGAGATACTCTTGGCACTCAGAACCTCCTAAAATAATCTGTAGCGAAGAGTGATTAACACAGAGCTGTAGCAAACGGGGGGATGCAAGGGGAAGAGCAGTCCCCCAAAGCACGATCCTTTTGGGAATTCCAGTGGATTTACAGACTTTAAAGTATCTCTCCATCCCTGCATTACTAAGATACCTCACACCTTCACGAAGAAGCAAAAGCATATATATATATACACACACACACATATATATTTTAAACATATATATTAATGCTCCTGTATGGGGAGGGAGAAAGAAGCAGAGAAAGAGGAGAAAAAAAGACCATAGATCAGGATCCAGCCCAATAGCCATATTAAGCATGTACCTGTCATGCCAACTCGTCTGCCAGCCTGGCACTAATATTAAGTAAGAAAAATCTTGCTCTTAGCAGCATGCATGAGTGCTTCAACAACCTTAAGATGACATTAATTTGTTGCAGCTTCTTAAAGTAGATTTCAATTATTGCAGATTTTTTAATACCAATGGGGAAAACACGGAAGCCTGTCAGTATTGGCTGATTTGAAATGTGATGTGATTATCATCAAGCCTTAGTAAAGGATTTTAAATTAAAGACAACTTGGTCTGTAAATACTTTGTGTCTAGATTATTGTTCTCTTTTCCTAATGGCTTTTGGCATAGGCCTTGTCAGTGGTTTATTGTACAACCCTTTGGCTGTGACAGTGTCTTCTATGAATAAATCATACACTTCACTAAGCACCAGATGATGGCAAAATGCAACAGCAGATGAAATAAACAATAAAGAGCCATTACAGCTGCCTGTTCTCCTCTGCAGGTTTACATCACCATCTGATTTAATTTCCTATTTGTAAAGGCGCAGCTCACTGCAATGCCATTATGAAATAAAATCATAAATTACAAAATACAACTGAAAAATTCATCCATTTACTGAGATATTTAAACAGACCTCTACACGCCTGTCCTCTACATTTCCTCTCCAGAGGAAAATACCATCCATGACGTTCAGTTGTGTTTTCCAGGGAAAAGAGTGGGGATAAACATGAGAAAATGGATCCTAGACCGAATTTTGCTCATCTGCAGATGCTAGCCTTTACCCCTGCACACAAAGCATCTGCTAGCCCATCAGGCAGTCAGCTCATCATAACCCTACCAGCAAGAACAAATATCTGGCTATGTATGGAAACCTGGACTTCTCAGGCCTTTACATGACATTGGAGATGGACCTGGTGGGAAGCAGGCAAAGGAGTATAGCAGCGTAGGGGTATCTTCCCTGCTCCCAGATAATGTCTAGTGAAAGGCTGTGATTTATTTTAGCGATAGAAAAATTGTTTCTGCCAGTATTGCCTCTCCCAGGCTCCCCTTCCTCTCCACAATGAAGAAAAGCATCCCAGGGGGAGCCTTGGCTGATATATCTGGCTTTATTATAAAGGCTCCAGTTCTGGTCAGGTTACTCAATTAGAACAAGCATCTGTTTCATTTGTCAGACTCGTGCAGCCCATTGCACGCGCACTCCCTGGGCAACTGCATTTCCATACCCACAGTCAGCTGCGGTATTTGCAAGGGAAGGTTTTACCTGATTGCTGGAGACAGCTGCCAACAGAGCCTTTAGTTAGCAAAGTGCTGGAAAAATACCTTTTTTTCAACACACACGATGTAGTTATGACCTGGTCAGGAGCCATGAATTCCTGCTGCAATTTAATGCCTACCAGCGCAGAGGTTGTTTTTTTAATGCTGCACCACTGCTCTTTGCTTCACTGAAACCTTCTTGGTGAGTATGAACATGTAAAATTCTCAAAGAGCTTTTGTACATAATTTCCATGTAAACTCTCTGCAATGGTAACCTACAGCTCTAACATTTGTCCAGGAAGGTATTTTTGGTTTACAGTTAAAACACAAGCACTGACCTTTCAAAATATAATTTTTATCTAGTAGAGCTGAGATAGGGACAAACAAATGGAAAGCTCACAGCTACATACTGATTTATATTTACCACCTGCTTCTGTTAAACTAATAGAAATCCCAAGAGCTTCAGCTGCTGTAAACGGGGACAGTTTCACTGACATCACTTTTGGCACAGAGTCCTGCTATTTTTAGCCCTGTTTGGGGTCAGCCCTCTGCTCCAAGAATTAAGGTGACTCCAGATATAATTCCAGCCTTGATTTTGCTAGTCCTTTCCCAATCTTGAGCCACTCCCTCTCATCTTCTTCACCGGTAACTGCTAATGACCACCTGCTGAGCTCAGTGAGAACAAAATAGCACATGCTATCAAACCAACCTGGTTCAACAACATTTACATTATGCAGACACTTTATTAAAAGGCTTTTCTCTCTTTTAGCCTGAGTACTTGCTTCTTTACTAACTGTCTAGGCTGTTGCTGTTTTCAGCAAAGCCGGGAGGAAAGAAGCACTCGGCGCTTCAGCCATCTCCGAAGGCACCATCCTCTGCATCCGTCCAGTCGTGAACCAGACGTTTCCTAGGCCTCCTCTTGCAGCTAACGCAGCGGTTCAGCTGCACTTCTGAGTGCCTTTCTACTTGGCCCTTGCTTTGTGCTTCTGTCTTTCTGCTTTTTCCTCTATGCTTATAGTACTCTCCTACGCTCTGTTTTTCAGAGAGCTGATCCACTTTTTATTTTCTGTGCAATTCCTTTTTGCTCAGAGTCAATGAAAGAGCTCATGATTTAGCCACCATGGTCTCTTACTACCCTTCTTATTGCTTCTCTGCATTGGGATGGGTTGTACGTGTGCCTTTAATGGCATTTTTAAAGAACTGCCAACTTTACTGGACTCCTTTTTTTCAGTTGGTCTTGTTTCCCAAAGGATCTTACCTACCAGTTCCGAGTTTATTGGACTTTGCCCTATTGAAGGTCATTGGTGTTTTTTTCCTTGGTTTTTGCGAGTTTGGGGTTTTTTTCCATTTTCTGCATTTTTTATTCTTTCATGGCCTTGCCACAGATTGCGACATCTGTATTTTGTGGTCATGCTCCGAAGTAACATTCTACCTTTATGTTCTCGGTCAGTTCATCCTGCCACTCAGAATCAAAGCTGGAAGCTCCCATTTTCTTATCCGACTTGTGTACTTGAATATTAGCTCTAATACCTCTTCCTGGATGGCTCAACAGCCCTTCAGCAGCCAGCTCAACCCATCCCCAGGACTGGAAATTGCTGCATGATTTTAGGTTTCATGCAAGCCAGAGGACCTGGTCAGGGATTTATCAAGCAGCTCTTTGTTTTCAGTAAGTTATCTGCTGCTAGGGCATCAGCAGCCACAGACACAGAACATGGACAAAGGCAGCAAGCTCCAGGCATCCTCCCCTGTCCTCCACACCCCTGTGGGCTCTTGTTTTCGAGCCTAGAGAGAAACAGAAAAATCCTACAGTTTTGCACCCATGGATAATAATTGTGCCGATACTTGCAAGCCCGAGAACTCTAAATCATTGACTTGTTGATATAGTGCAGAACTGAGAAGGGGTTTTTGTGGGTTTTGAGGGGCTTGGGGGAGAAGGGTTGTCTGGTACCAGCGGTATGGTTAAGTACCAGGCCACCACAAGGATTGTCCTAGCAAGCCCTTAGTCACTTATCTCTAATAGCCCAGGGAAAAACTGTCTGATGCATGTAAGTCTGCCAAGTGTTTGGGATCACAGCCCAGGCCAGGCTTCAGCATCGCTCAGCACCTTTTTAGGTATATAAGCAGGAAATTAATTCCTCTTAAAGTCAACTCCTTGGGGTTTTTTCTATAGTACTTCTATGTGGTACTTTCAAAATAAGCAGTGGTTGTAAGGCAAAGGCTTACTGGAGAAGGAGAGGGGAGATGGAAGAGAGAAAATCTCAGTTCCACCCCCATGCATTTGTAGCTTTAATCCTTTTCCCGCTACACTAAAAAAATGAAGCATTCAACGAGGAACAAACACGGGAGAATAGCAGCAGATGAGGTGGAGCTGTGCTAGTGACCTGATATATAGCCTTGGTTAAATTACTTTGTCTTTCTTTCTAAATGCAACCTTCTGCCTGTGAAATGAAACGCCCACGCTCTGCAGAGGGAAGCAGTGAGGATGCATTATTTAGGGACCACGCAACATGCTAAAGCAGTAAGTGTTATGAAGGTGCTCAAAGGCTCCCCACATGAATTACTGGAGACATCAGGATTTGGCATCAAAACTTTGAGGAAAGTTCCCACAAGAAAAATATTTCCCAATGGAAGTGACCATACAGTGGTCTGGAGGGAGGAGAAAGGGAGATCCTTCTGTGGCCACATTTTAGAAATTGAGAAATGTTTTTAGGTTTAGTTTATTGTTTCTGTTGCCTCTCTCCGGTGTTTCCATAGCGGAGATCACACTGCAAATAGGCAGCTGCAAATAGGATAATTGCTTACTTCTTGGAGACAACCTTTAAATACTCCAAACTTATGACGCAATTCAGCAGCTCCAGTAGGTTGTAAAGCAACCACAAAGAAAACAATGAAAACTTTAAAAAGACCTTAATGCATTTTCTATTCTGGGTGGCAGAACAGGAATACAAGTTAGTGGGCTTCTGCTCTTGGAAGACTATGTCTTTTGTAACATGTACTTATAAATTTTTTAGAGCATCACATGTAGCTACAAAACACCAAACACAGAAAGCACATTTGGCAGAAGCCTATGAATGCCAGCAAGACATTAAGGATGATAAAATCAGTCACCTGTTTTAGTGCCTGCTGTGAATTCCAAAAGCTTTAAGTGCTCTAAAAGCTCAGGTGTACTGAAGAAATGTTTGGTTTCCTTCTCAATAACAATTATAATATTAAATGTCCTTTAAGATGACAGGATCTGAGGACAGAAGGGATATTTATTTGCAAAATGACATATCTTGCATAAAGCGGCTTAAAACAGAAACCTATATCTGCTATAAAGACTTTGCATACAATTTACAGTCCCATAATTACTGGTGAAGAAACACTTGTTCGGACAGTCCTCAGAGCCACAGCTTTACAGCACCATAATCCGTGAATACAGAACTTTTCTCTTTGATTTTTAGATAGGATTTTAATTTGAAATTACAATTGTATCAGAAAATCTCTCTTTAAAGTCTCGTTACACTAATCTGGCTGCCTCTTGTCATTCTCTTCCCAGCCATCACCAGGACCGCTGTCAGCTCCGCGCCCTGCCCCTCCGAGCAGTCCCATCCCCCAGCCCGGCTCCGGCCCCTCACCGCCCCACGGGGGTGTTTTGCTTCCAGGACGCTGGAGTCACGTCCCTGTTGAACACCAGACACTGGGTCTAAGTGCTCTCCTAAACACCAGTCCTGCTTTGATAAATCTGGACCCTCACCTCTTCGCCCGCCTCCCATCCTCTCTTTAACCCTGCTAACTCAGAGCTCCTTATTCATGTTCTGAACTTGCTCTTATTTATTCTCTACTCTCCACTGACTGCTGGATACAGGTTTTTTTAGAAATATCTAGCTGTATCTTTAGGCACCTAACGACCTTCACAAATATGGCCCACAGTCACTTTATGCTTGTATTTCCCAGGGACAGCCCTTTCTATTGTATTTTTTTTCACCTTAGAGGTTTTTAACCAATTGAAGGATCTAAGATATCCAACTTCCACAGAAGCCCAGACCGAAATAACTCACACAGGCATCCAACATATACCACTGCATCTCACGCAGCTCTGGGTTCCACATCACCAAACAAGCCAAGCCTACTCTTACCAAGGACAAATGTTTCCCAGGGAATTTAAGAAGCCAATTAGATGGCTTTATTACCACCGTTTAGTGGCTATGCGCTCACTCTCTGGCCACGTTCCTTGCTATTAATAAGGTAGAAGTGACCAGCTTTGAAGCACACATTGATTCATAAATCCTGCTCAGTAGTGCTGAAGCTGCTGAATATACAGATGTCTGATTTGGAAACTGCTTTTGTTATCAAGGGGAGAGAAGAGCCCTAGTTTAAGGACTGCAAAACCTCTAGAGCTTCACCAATTTTTTTTTCAGGCAGTTGAGGCTTTACAAGAGCATTGCTTTCTATCTTTATTACTATCTGGCAACACGTGCAACTGCAACTGTCCCAAAGCTGCAGAGGGGATGAGCTCCAGACAATGTCACCAGCGTTATCTGTCACCTTTTAGTCACTCTGCCTGAACACAAAGGGAGCCTTCCCTGTAATCCAGACTGATAGTCCAAAACAATCTTTTAAAATGATATTATTTGGTCATGCATTTTGCTCTGGATTTTCTCAAATTCCCATTAGCAAACACTCAAACCATTAAGTTTGCTTGACTAAATAAGCGTTTGGCTCTGCAAAGCCACTAGTGCACATTACAAGGCTATTTCACCTTTCTATACACCCTGTTCATTAATACGTTGAACTGCAAGGTTCCCAGGAAAGGGTTGGCATCCAGGTAGTTTCAGAAAGAACAGAGGCTGTAAAAGTTGTTCCCATTTCCCCTTCTAGAGCTAGCTGCAAAAAGATGGACATTTTCCTTTTTTTTTTTTTTTTTTTTTACATTAGAGTTGCAGCAGAGAAAACTACCTACGCTGGCTTAATAGATAGCTTTCTAAATGCTAACTCAATAACGAATTTGACCTCACCTCTGAATGCAGGAAACATCGGGGTCCTTGGCATCAGACAGTTTTTCTATTATTATTGATAGGATCTAGCTGGGAGCAGGTACACACAGTACCTGCAGTGAATTCACACTGTGAATACAACTGGTCAGGAGATGGTTCTTGCTGCACGAAGATCCCAGTCCAAATGAAACAGAAAAGAAGTGGGTGCAAGACCACTAGGCAAGCATGAGGAGACTGGACGCATTGTTCAAGGTACAGCCTGGTGCTTGATCCTCTGGGCCACCAAATTACCTGAGAGTAAGCCCAAGGACAGTCAAATTGCACTGACTTTAACTCTCCTGCAAGCTGATGCTGATGTTGGGGATCGTTTTGCACTATTTCTCATGCTTGAGCTTCAGGGAGCAAATCCTATGTACAGAGGACTTGCAAAACTGTGTTCCCAGGAAAGTTTTCATGATCCTAATTGGTTATTCAAAGATCCCCAAGTACAGTGCATTAGGTATGTGCAAAATCAACAAAAATGTCACGCGCTTCAATTAATTCAAACTTACATGAGCAATAAATGCGTCATTTGCATTATTACTAACACATACAATTTGGAGGCATGTTTGGATATGAATCTAACATGATAGTTTTAGTAAGTTAATTAGATAATTGCTAAACATACTAATTGATTTTTAATTACAGAGTGAAGCTTGCAGTGGAGCCAAGACTGGCAGACTTCTCTGTCATTAGAGAACAAAAGGAACTTCAGCAACGCTTCAGCATCCCCAGACTCAGACGTGTCCTGTTTTCTATACCTTTTTCTCTAAGTCATGTACAAACCCACCAAGATTTCCCCATCCTCTGGTTTTCTTACTATTTTTGGGACCTTCAATCAAAAAAGAAAAAGCTTGTTTGCACATATTAGCTTAAATCCCTTTTTCTGCCTATAAACATAAGTTCAGGACCTAAAATGGTGACATCCGTGGATCTGCCACCAGGAATAGCTTACAGTTTCAATTTTGATTTAGGCTTTACCAACTCTTCTGAGACCACACACATTCATCCTTTAGAAGTCATCTCCAGTTCCTGTGCACAAGCACAGCAATCAGCCTCCCACAAAGGAGCTGGAGGTGCAGTTCATCAGAGAAGCATATGCCAAGTCCCCACAGTTTAGGGCAGTGGCACATAAGATACTGTCACCACTGAGGTGGCTGAAGAGCTTTCCTCCCTGTCTTGCAGACCAGTCTTCAGGAGAGAAGAGTCAAGGTGCACATCACCCTATGAGAAGAAAAGGCGGGGAACCCAGGTTGTTGTCTGGACCACAATCCCAGGCAGGCCTGCATTGAGAAGCCTCCAGGGACGTGCTTTTGGGTGGAGAGTGGACATGCATCTCCACATCCCCCAAGAACAGGTATGGGGGCCAGCCAACAGGCAGCCAAATACCAAACGTGAATATGTACCCTGAGATGGCCCTTGGTGGTGGGGCAGTACCAGAAGCACCAAGCCTTCAAGGCATCGCTGCCGTTTGCATGCTCCAGCAGACAAGGGTGCCATGTTCTGCACTGCTATGATGCAATGTGATAAGCGCCCCGGGAAGGGCTTGGGGTGGAAAGTCCACAGTGTAAAGACCAGCAGCCCAACGATGAGCTTGGGGCTCCCTTGCACAGCAGCTTGTGAGTCCTCCCATCCTTCAGTGCTCCTCTTGTTCTTCAGAGGAAGCCTGGAGACCCCCTCACCTTTCCTGGGAAAGTGAGGTGTGACCTCGCATCAAGCAGAGAACCCAAAGTGTTGCTGCCACTGTGAGGGTGACTCATCTTGCCCTGCCAAGGGTTACTGCCCCACCAAAAAGGGCCAACTTTTGGCGTTCAGCTGCACTACAGGAGCAGGGTATTGCCCTACCTCCCACCCCCACAGCCTCACCAGCCAAGGGAGGTGGGGACCCCCAGGAAGGATGCGCAGCTCTCCTCAAACCTGCCCATGGTGCCAAGGAGTCCTATTTAAAAAGGATCAAAATCGCCATCGAAACAAATCAGTAGCTGTCCAGTGATAAGAGTCTTCTAGCCTTCTTTTATTTGACACCAATATATTGGAGGTCTGCAAGCCCATCTTGGTGCCACCTTTCCTTTGGCAGTCACCCCAGTGAGATTTTTTTTCCAGTGACTGAGAGCAAGGCTTTTGATTCATGCTCCTCGTGCATGAAATTCTCCCCTGGCTGCACTGTTATCTATGCAAGAAACACTTCTTTAAAAACAGCTCAAAGGCTCCGCCTTTTGCATTGCTCTGAGTGCATTTGACCATGAGACGCCACATTATTTTCACCTGTACTTGTTCAGTAAAAAAAAAAACTCAGGGCATGAGGACAGTTTTAGAAACAAAGGCAGCTTTTGATCTGCCAGAGTTTTTTGCAAGAGGGACCTGAAAGAGAATATCTGCTCCACCACCTTCCTCTGCAACCCCCGCCTGACCAAAACTGTACAACCCATCAGTCAGCTTATTCCTTCCATAGCAAAAGGAAACTTTCTCCCATTTCCTTCTTATGAACTGAAGAGCAAGGTCGGAGCCTGAGACAGCCCAAGGGCTGGCCAGAGGGAAGGACCTCTTCAGTACAAAGTGCCTGGGACTGGCAAGTGGGCAGAAGAGCTCCCATCAGCCAGGCTGCACCGGCAGGATCATGGCTTGAAGGGCTTTTAAGCTTAACTCAGCTCTGGTGAGTAGATGAGTCTGGCTCTAGTTCACCCATGAGAGGTGAGGTGCATCAGAAAGAAGCTGACAGTGGCTTCCCACGTTTCTGGCTAACAAAAGCCAATGCTGGTAGTCCCTGTCTGCCCCCAAGTTGCTGGCTACTCCACTCCCCTGTGTGAGAGCGATCTCCAGTGACACGAAACGTATGCACAGGGAAGCACGAGGGACAGAGAGCACTGACAGAGGAAAGGGGAGAGGATTTGTTTAGGCTTATAAAGTTTCAGGTAAAAAATAAATAAGGACTCTCATGCTAAATATTGAGACAGCTAAAAGGTCTCCAACACGCCCAAAATCTGTATGGAGGAACAGCGTCTCTAAGTAAAAATATCATTCTCTTGAAGGAGTAAAAAAATCTCTGGTGGGAACATCTCTGCACTAGCAGAGCGCTCTCCAGAGAGGGCTGAAGCCCCCAGACCAGCATCCCCCACCCCAAGTGGAGCCTAATTCACAATTTATTTAAAACTCCTTAGGGTTGCTCCAGGCTATATCCTCCCTCCATCCTACGTAGCTTGTGAATGAGACTCAGGATGGGAAACAGGGGCTTTTCTTCTTCCTCAGCTCCTTTGTGCTCAGCACATGCGTGATGACAGAGCTATTTCAGCCCAGAAACCACATCAGGATGAACCCCTGCATATCCATCTATTTACTGCTCATCAGCTGGACTCTTGCTGGCACCAGAGCAGCTACAGGTCTTGTTTTTACCTATACAGACAAATCATTGCTTGGAAAGCACAGCAGTGAGGCTGATCTGCAGTACAAAGCTAAACCCCTCATTATGAAGATGTGCCATCCGTTTTTGTATGCATACAGATTTCTCCCTGATAAGTGACTGCCCTCATTGGTGCTCACAGATGCTCAGTAATAGATGCAGCAGTCACAGCAGGTCAGATCCAGACCCCCCTCTCCATGGCAGGAAGATTAAGTCCTCCTCTGCCTTGCATAGCTTGGTACTATTTCAGGAAACTCGACCCCCAAACTGAACTTTTTCAGACTGTGCAGCTCTACTCCAGATTTCTCAGTGGCAGCGACACTTCACGGCCAGTAATGAGCAAAGCCAGCAGAAGTACAGCTGTTTGCTCTCGCGGTGTCCAAGCCGATGCAGGGAACTGGGCGTCTTGAGGTGTGCACTGCTCCGAGCAAACAAGGTGAGATTTGATGGTTCTGGAGTAGGAGTCCTGGCATCTACCAGATTGGTGTAAAGCCTTGGCATCTGAATTTCACAGATGTGGTCAGGGCAGCTCTCTTACAGCATGGGAAACCACCTGAGAATACACCTAATTTTCCTTTACAAATGTAGTGTTTCTGGACTTGTTTGTGCTAGATCAAGAGGGATTATGAAACTTTACTACTGAAAACACACATAAAAGATTTTGGAAGGCCTAATTACTGCACACATCTAAGACTTGAAATGCATCTTAAAACTTATTACTCCAATACTGCAGCCACGTCCAAGAAGGCAAATTTCTGACAGTATATTAACAGTCTATTTCTTTTACTTTCCTGCACAGTTCCAAAAATTATGTTTCCAGAGAAAGCTCTCAAGCGCAAGAATCCAATACTTATGTTCTAGGAACATTTTTCTCATTCCAATGTAAAAAGACTTCTTTCCAGTAAGATTTCTCCCAGCTAAGTGCCTTGGAGAAATATATGGTGGAAATACCAGGGATCAGTTCTGAAATTATGCATAGCCTTTCCTTTGGCTCCCAGTTCCTCCCACACCCACCCAAAATCCCCATCTGTGCAGGCTCCAGACCAGTTAGTTCCAGTTCAGCCACACGGACTAGCTGGCACACACATGTTAGATTATATCTTTCCAGTCAGCCACCAGAACTGCCCTTAGATGAAATGATTCACCCAATGCAGCACCTCGGAAAGGGAGAGAAGAGGAAGGCGACTTTGATGGGGAATTTAAAGGCTCAGAGCTGCCCTCATCTTGCTGTAGTGGGCTGCAGGATCCCTCCTATTGGAAAGATTGCTTTTGCTACAGCCAACAAGGATATGCCATGGCATAGCCTAAGGTAAATAATAACATACCAGAAGGAAACTCAGCTAGGATACTCCTCTATAGCTAAAACAGTGACTGAAAATGTAAAAAAGAAAGGTTCGGGTAAGCTCCCAGGCCCTACTGAAATTGATGCTTTATTCTTTTATTCTGTCTCACTCCAGCATCCATCCACACCAGTATTTTTCCTGGCACTCACTACTCCATACTGCTGCTGTCCAGGCACTTCTCTCACCCTCCTTGGGTCGTGACTGAACATTTGTATTTATGTAAATATAATCCCGTTATGAAAACAAAGCCTTATTTGTGAACAGAGGAAACTAAATCTGCAGAGACTCAAATGCTGCATTTTACCTCGAGCTATGGGATTGATCAACAGAAAGCAGGACAGAAAATGGTGCTTCAGACTGTTCCTCGGTGCTGTTTGGACCCTTGAGACTCATCGCACAGCTGTTTAGCAAAAAACCACACCCATATTTCACCCTCCCCTTTCCACCTCTGTAGCAAACACCATTTACTAAAAGCTCACGTTTAGCTCCGTTTCTTCCAAACCCTGCATGCAGCATGTATAATAACTCGCTCTCTTCCTCATCTTTTTGGCCACACATCCTTCCTAAGCCTAAGTTCAGCCTGCTACAGCTCAACACCAAGGCCCAATCATATCTGCATTTCGCGTGAGGCAGCATCTTGTGACATGTAGATGCAATGGGTTGTGACACACTGTCCTGGCCAGCTGCCACACCACGGATGCTCTGCACAGGGGGAGCCGGTTTGCAGAAAGTCACAGGTAAAAATAGCAAAGCAGTTTGCAGCTAGGAACAGAGAAAGCAGTTCTTTGCGACTTGACATGAAAACAAATTATTTATGCCATTTGCTGGCACTGTGTGCAAGCAATGCATTTCCTGGCAATTCCTCTTCCACAGAAACATGTCGGGTCTGGCAAGACAGAAACTTCAGCCACGTAGGGCGGCTCGGCGTGGCTGTTTGTCACTCTGCAAGCAGGGATGAGTGCGGCTGGATGTGCTTTTTTAAAGCTGTAGTTGAATAAAAATAAGCATTCATATCTCAGGAAGCCCAGGGCACCAGGGGCAGTTGACTGATGGAAGGATGAGGCACAGCAGCAGCAGCGAGTTAATGTAGCCCGGATCTCCTGCAGCTTTCTTGCGGGAAACGAGAGGAACACCCACAGCAAAAGCACGCTGCTGCTGCCACTGCCCCCAGCCCACGCGCTGCCGCAGCAAGGGGATGCGAAGCACCTCCTACCCCTATCAATTCCCTTTTTGTTCTTAAAAAAGACAAGTTAAAGTGACAGCCAAATGGACCACCTGTGGTTTATCTAGTCCATAGGCACTTAGAAATGCGACGGCCCTGCGAGGGATACCCAGCAGCCTTGGGGTGGTGCAGGAGGGGCAGCGCCTTGCTGCAGCCCCCCGCCTCTTCTCAGCTCGAGCTCTGCCGATGGGAGGGAGGACGAGAGGGGAAATTAAAACTTGGGTGGGGGCAATGCCGACAGGGCTCCACCATGCAGCTGAAATCACAAGACAGTCAAAGCTTTATTACAGGGAAAATGAGAGCTATTTCAGAAGGTTTCGACAAAAATATTGTTATTTCCACCTCAAGGGAAATCCTTTTGCTTTCTTTTATGAAAGACAGTTACCTAACACCTGGCTTTATATATAGGAATGGGGTCTGAGCAGGGCTTCTTTTTTATTTTATTTTTGTTTGTCTTATTCCAGTTTTTTATTTTCTTTTCTTTCAGAACAGTGCACTGCTTTTTGGAGCTTTTGCAGTGACAAGACTGTTTGGGTAGAGTGAGACCCATCACATACCATGCCAGAGGAGCAGGAAATTGCTGGCAATTCAGAACAGACACCAAAAAATGGGGAAAAGAACACTTCTAAATATTTTATTTGAAATTCTGTCCCACTATAAGCAATGGGAGCCTTGAGCATTGGCTTCAAGGAGAATGGGCTTTCAACTTCAGTCTTTAAAAGCCAGCATTTGGATTATTAAAACTCTTGTGCCACACAAAGGGTTTTTATAAATTTCAAGCAAGGCTGCCTTTACTGGTGAGTGAACTGCAGAAGAATTTATTGAGACAAAGTCTGACACTCTGGCTGCTTGGCTGCACTGCCTGGATCACACTCTACTTGTGCTCAAAAGTGTCATCATCCCTGTCAAATTGCTGCCAAATACAAAAGGTATGGGATTAATTTGACCACCCAGATTGCACGGAGAGTACTATTTGGAAAGGAGATGATTCAGCACCCTGGGATATGCTGAAGTGTTTGCATGGAGTACTGGACAGATTTTGAAGGCAGGAAAGCCTTACAGAAAGGAGATCCACTGTGTCCTCTGACACCAGAAGTAAATCTACTAGGTAACATGTATGCAGGGTGCCTCACACAATTTCCTGAGTAGGAGGGATTTCCACCTGTTTTTTAGAAACCTGAACCAGAAGAGACTTCAAAATTGCAATTTTGTTTCAGCAACAGCACATGAAGTTCATTATGCAACTTCTACAGAGATTACTGAAGTTCCTGGATAGATGATGGCAGATAAAAGTGTTGGTTCTTCAATATTTTCCTGCAGTGTTTGCTGTCAACTACTAGTATTACAATGTGTTAAATATCATACAGGTAGAGGATACAGGAAATAATTAAAGAGTTTGTAATTACGTGAAAAGGTGCAAATTGCCAAACTGGGTCAGAGAGAAGGTTCGCCTTGCCCAGCATTGCTGGTGGCAGTAGCCAGCTGTAGATGGTTGAGAGAATTAAGGAAGGGAAGGCATATTGTGATAGCCCTCAACACATCCTCTCAACCTCCAGCACTGCTATCTACCACCCACCTCAATCGGAGGTTGTACCTGCATCTTTACTTTTCATTAATGGCAGATTAATAAACACATCTCAAGCGAGGTATGTTATTACTACCATTGAATAGCTGTAGAAGACTGAGACTCATATACCTTTCGGTTTTAATAAATAAGCCCGCCCAAGCCTTAGTGTTAGATCACATCAGTGAAAAACCTGAAATTAACTAACTAGTGGATCTCAAAAAATGTTGGCAGCGGAGAACCATCAAAGAGCTCTCTGGCAGCCTCAGCTAAACACCAGCATATGCTCTATATTCATTAATGAAGTGGAAGTACACACAAAATAACAAAACCACTCTTTCTTCTCCTTATGCGCTGCCAGGAAGATTGACAAAATGGATGAGAGATTTATTTAGGGCAATATAGGTCACGTCGTGATCTATGCACACAGAAGCTGAGTGTCTTTAAATACAGCAGAGTACGTGGTCAGACGTGCAAAGAGAGAGGATGCAGGTCACCCCTGCAAGACTAGAACTTGCCCCCTGAAATGACTGACTCTGAATAAAACATGTTCGTAGCAGGCAAGAAAAATAACCTGAGTTTGCAGAGCGATGCTGTGGCCAACACAGTTGATGGGACTGCAGGCAGGGGGAGAAGAAGAAAAGCGTATGGTAAATCACCTCCCAGCAGCCGCTCGAGCGCAGCAGAGGGACAAGGACATGGCCGTTTGCTGGGAGGTCTCTGGCTTGCTTTCCTGCTGAGCCTCCAGGATCCACTTTGGGCTGACGCCTAAGAACATTAAAGAGCAGAACTGTAACTGGCTTTGCAGCTCACTCCCTTAACATAGAGAAGAGTTGTCCAAGAGGCTGAAAAATTAATACTCACTGGTATTTCTTGACACGTTAGGATTGCAAACGTTACTGCCTGGAGATGGTAAGCCTCTCGGTTTACTTCTTTAATGCTTGTTTTTCACGTGTGGTTTTTTTTTTTTCTCTGCAGTTATAACAAACAGTATCTTGGAGGAAAGGGGCCCGCTGGTCACTAGTGCCCATTTGTCACAGATGCCCAGGAGGATGCATAGTCAATGTGAGAGCTCAGTGCTCTGCAGAGCTGCCACAGAGCTCATACGAAGGGTGTGTTTGACCCCAGTAAAGGAATGGGGTAAGTCCAGGCTGAGAGTACGGAACAAGGAAAGCTTAAGGCATAACAAATTAAACAGATGATACCAGAAGGAAGCCTCAGGAGAGTCAGTTCTTTGGGCCATGGTCATCCCTGGATATGCTTAAATAGGTGAGGAAAAAAATTATTTTCTCTCTGTATACCTGACAGTAGTATAGCTGAGAATTCAGTAGTGAATATAGGTCTTGCACTTTCATTTCTAAAAGGAGGTTGAAAAATTGGTGTGGAAAAGAACTACAGAAATTACTCAAGGACTGGGAAAAATGCCATGTGCTGAGAGCTCGATTGGAGAGGAAATGTGATTACACGGGATAAATACCTCTACGGGGAGAAAAATGCCTGGTACAGGAGGACTCCCTGCCATCCTAGAGAAGGCAGAACAGGAAAATTAAAATGAGAAACCAGCCTGAATGTCTTAGAAGAGCCAGGGGCTGAGTACAAGCTTTACCAGGAACGATGGACTCCACCTCCTCCATCCAGGACTGGATGCCTCCTGCGTGATAACCTTTGAAGCAGAGAGCCACGAGGTCCCAGGGACCCCTGGGTGAAGCTCCGATATCCAGGGCACCAGGAGGGTGCACCAGGCAGTCTGGCTCCTTCCCGAGTCCTCAACATTTGAAGTGGTTATTTACACAGGGGAAATGATGCACTAAAGCAGCTGTAAAACTAGGTAGGTCTGGCTGCTGGAAACAACCAAGGCACCGCAGCGAGGAGCTGAGCTTCGCCTGGGGTGATTTATCCTAGCGAGAAGAAACTGTGCGGCTGCTGGTAGCTGAGCTCAGTTATCTCTGTGTGGAATTATATTTTGATCTTCATCTTCTAACCCACACCCCCAATAAATTCAGAGCCACAATAACCAGAGTAGGAGGATGGAGACTGTTGGTTACACAATGAAGGCTGTGCAGTTGCTTAGACTTGTTGCAAAGAAATCCTCTCAGGTTCTAACGCTGACCCATCCAGCCCACCAACGAAGAAGAAAAAAGCATCAGGAATTAATGTAACACCCCAAGCAACAAGCTGAGAAACCAACCCAGAAGCAACACCGTCTCCTTCTGTTACAGAGGTGCTCAGAGCTGGTAAAACACTCATTGATGAACAAACCCCGTACACAGAACAGAATAGAACATCTGTTTTCTTTCTCTGGCTTGTCCCCATTACACCTGAGTAGAAAACCCCACGGCTCTGCCTGCTGCTGTACCACTGCTATTAATGCTAAAACCCATCGCAAATTGTAGTGACAAGTTCTTTTGTGTTGACCAGTTATTTTAAGCAGCTTGTCTACCTGGTTTTTCTTCTCACTCATCTGCATTTCTGCTCCTAAAATCCCTAAGGCAAGAACTTGCAAAATGCTTCGCTGTCTGAAACTCAGTGGATCTCCTGGTCTATCATCCCCAGGATGGCTTTTCCAGCTCAGAGGAGAAAACTGGCATGCCCAAGGTGTCTTTTATGCTGAATTTTTGGTGTCACTCAATAGTTGACTGTGTGTGGGTGGGCAAAGGCCTTTAACAAATGTGAGCTGACTGTAAATTCAACATTCACATACCTATATGCATTCACACAGACACAATTTTCAATGGGTGACTAACCTTGCTAGGCTTTCCCCCCCCCCCTTATTCTTTTATTTTCTTTAGGATTTATTTGGCAATACGCCCAAAACATACTAAATTATTCATCCCTGAGAAAAGACTATGAAATATGAAAATCCAGCTACCAGCACATGATATAGAAATAGAAGGCAAGGTTATTTATAGGGGTTATCCTGAACTTTTCCTTTTCTGTTTTAAAGAGTCAAAGCTACAGTAGAGCTGCAATTTTCAGTACGGTGCAGCAGTGAGAATCTAGTACTCTCACATTCCCAAGGAGGCTCTCGTGGTGTAAGACGTTCAATGTACAAACTTGTATTTGTTAGGTGAAACAGTATAAGACACTAACATTTATAATAAAATAAAAATAATAGCATTACTGAAATAAAAAGAGCTTTATACAGTACAAACTCAACCTGTTCTTGCTGTTTGGTTGTGCTCCTTGAAATACATCGCAGACTGCTGGGATAAGAAAACCTCTCACGAGTACAGAGAGAGGTGTGAGCCCCTCTGCGGAGCAGCCCATGCGCCACAGCTGTCCGTGCCGAGCTCCCCAGGGAATTATTGCTGTAAAAATGGGGCTGCTGCAGTGACTGAATGCTTTGAATGCTAGATTCATACTAGGGAGGAACAACACTAATGTAAATAATTTACCACTGAAGGATTTTATTAGAGCTATAAAATAAACTTCATTGTAAATGTTACAAATTTGTGAAGTTTTGCAGGGCCATTTAGCAGGCACGGTGCCGGGAGCCTGCAGACAGCCCTCATACCTCACCAGCAAAGAGAGAAGCCATGAGCTTGCTCAAGAGCTTGAGCAGGACTGTTGGTAAAGACTGATTTACACCAGCAATGCTGGAAACATCCCCTGTGTCCTGAGGTTATTGCTGCCGACAGTGATGAACATTAGAAAATTCTAAATGCAAATTGGTGCAAGAGCTCACAAAGAATACAGTGCTGCAATTCTTAATATTTAAGGCGCTTTGACCTAAAGACCATACCCCAGTTTTGCTGCACTACAAGTGCAAGGTGGTGCCTTCAGCACGTCCGTGACAGGCTACAGGTGCCTTCACCTTCTGCCAGGGAGACCAGCACTGAGCAGAAAATGCCTTCACACAGGGCACAACCACATACAGCCCATAACACAACTTACTCCACAAAACCCACAGTTACTTCTTGGGCCATGGTTGGTTAACCAACCTCTCCTGCTAATCCAGGGCCTCACCCTGACTTCAGTGGAAAATGCAAAATTGCTGATGCGACACAGGTATTTCTGCTGCAGGACAAAGAGCATGTTTCCCAGAAAAAGCAAAGTTGGAAGTTTTACAGTGTCAGGCTCAGATTTTGAAGTTAAAGAAGATGTAAGAAAATAGAAAATAACTTGCTTCTCTTTTTCTTCTGGTTAAATGTTTAGCTTCACTAACCTTGAAAGACTCTTACCCAATTGCCTCTAAAGCCATCTCTCACAACAATGCTAATGTCACACTGTAAATTAGGCAATTTTTCATCCTTCTGGCTCATCTAATGCCAAATTTTTGCTACTCTCTGGAATACCCTTCTGAGGGGACAACTCTCCTACTCCTCTTTATGAAATGGGTTTGTTGGAAATATTTCTGTTTTGACAATTGACTTCTGCTGTCTGAGCCTTGGGTCCATTTTTAATTGGTGCAATTTTTCCATTTGCTGGCGGTACCTATTCTAAACTTTTGTAAAATCCATTAATTTGTCAAGGGAAAAATAATGCCCTAATATGTCTTTCTCATTAAATTCCTATAATGTGAGTTGTGGTTCTCAGGTATGGACAAAACCTTTAACAGAGAAATTACATATAGTAATTTCCTATACTTTGTATTTAAAAAAAAAATACATAAAGGAAGTATTTGAATTCCCACACTAGAGTTCTGCATAATTTTGTGGTTTTGGCAAGAGACCTTTGGGCAAAGCTTTTAAACACAGAATCATACTCAAAATCTGTTCAACCAAGTAAAAATCAGGGCTGCTGAGAAAGAAATTCTTCAGTCGACCTCAATAAAATAATTTACCATTCAGGAACAGTTTCCTTCTAATCCCAATATTTAACAACTAGCTTATTCAATAGTACTTGGAGTTAATAAACCTTCAAAAACTAGGTTTAAATATCATCATTTCTTTTAATCCTGCTGAATTCTTAACCTCCTGCAACAGCTATTCATATAATCCAAACTGGTACTCTGTGCAATGCTGAGCAAACACCTCTGTTTCTTAATTTTTTTAACCAGGTCTAGTATATTTAACAGCAGGTTTTGAGGTTTTTTTTTTCCCCTTCCACACAAGATTTGAAGTTGTGGTTCCAAGATCATTACTGCTGGATCCATACACGACTGCTTTACGCAGACGCAATACATTCAGATGGGACCTGTGATAATGAAAATTTGCCCACTTTCTGCTTTTCTGAAAGATTTACAAAGGCAGCAGGAAGAAGAGGGTGCACGATGCAGGCACAAAGTTAAATATGCTTTAAGAAGTTATCAGAGCTAGCTTATGTAAGATGAGCGCTCTTACGTTCTGGGGCCACAATGTCTTCACCTGGTACCAAAGGTCCTCAAAATAAATATGACCACAGTCTCATTTCCCCCTTCACGTAATACGAAACTTTGGTCTTGAATTACCATCTCATACCGCATAGATCCGTAAATGCATGCCTATGCTATAGGCATTTTATTTGTTTCGTCCTTTTGTCCTAGTGTTCATAAGCCCTAACTCAAGATGCAAGCAGGGGAAGCCAGGTAAGTATTGGATCAGTCCACGTCACACAGACATTCCCTAGGTTTATTCTACAGCAATGCACTACAAAAACATGCAGGACCTGGTAATCCTCTCTGTACCAGATTTCCACCCCTGCCACGAGCCCTTGTGTAGGGGTGATCCAGTGCAGCTCAGCAACCAGAGCCCCGATGGTGGGTTTTTTCACTGCTTTATCTGTGATGCACGTCTAGGAGCCAACAGCTTACGTTAAACCCATAGCCCTAGAAAATCTTCCCCATGTCATTGAGTGCTGTTTCAGTCACAAGCCATCATTGGGTGCATCCTTCCTCTATGTGGGTCTGCTGGACTGTTTTGCTTCTCCACTTCTAGAAAACTACAAGCCACAAAACAACTCTCAAGAGCCCAAGCCAGCTGTGAGACCCTTCGTTCCTAAAACACCACCAAAATTCTCAAATTTCAGTGTGCTACAGAGTGAGAGTGCAGACCTCCAGCACCCTGCCACTGCTTGGGTCCTACAAGACGAGGGAATCAGTGACCTGGAAATGCCCATTTAATCACAGAATCACAGGACAGTTGTGGTTGGAGGGGACCTCTGGAGGTCATCTGGTCCAACCCCCCTTGCTCACTTAGGGCCACCTAGAGCCCAGGACTGTGTACAGATGGCTTTTGAGTATCTCCAAGGGTGGAGATGCCACAGCCTCTCTGGGCAACCTGTGCCAGTGCTCAGTCACTCTCACAGTGACAAAGTGTTTCCTGAATGTTTTCTTTGT
Organism: Nipponia nippon; assembly: GCF_047370975.1. Taxonomy (NCBI): domain Eukaryota; kingdom Metazoa; phylum Chordata; class Aves; order Pelecaniformes; family Threskiornithidae; genus Nipponia; species Nipponia nippon. Next base: position 30,642,711 of record NW_028262302.1, read on the forward strand.
TCTTTAAAAGAACTGAGAGCAAGTTCAAGAAGCATAAGTTTATTTTCCAAGTGGGATCATTTTCCTGAGTTGTTAGCTCTTTCTGAAATCTTTGCACAACAGTTCTGATTGTTGCTCCTTCTCCACCTGTTCCAGATCCCACCTTCTGAACAGAGAGTTCCTCCATGACATCATTGCTCTCCCTTCCCTCTCACTCTGTGCTCCTGTGCCCTACACCAGTTCAAAGAACATCTATTTGCTCTTCCCTTCAGACCTCTCACTTCAGCTACAGCTTTTCACATTGCAGGGGAGCGCTCGCCACTGCAGTGTAGGGATGTCCCTTTTTCTTTTTTTTTTTTTTTTTTTTTTTACTATAGTAGCAATAATATTGATATTTGCCAGCAAAGCACAATCTTGAGTGCCAGGTCCTGCTTCAGCTAGGGTGTCTCCTGCAAAGGTCACAAGTAACACTGACTCAAGTGTCTCTTTTCAGAAAGGTAGGAAGTTAAACACAGGCATCCCCAAGCATAAGAAGTGCCTCCCTGGTTGAGAGCTCTGCATAAAGCACATTTGTGCTTTGCTGGATTGGAGCCTGTGCCAGGGGAACACACTCCTGCAGACAAAGAAAAAGCTACTTTAAAGGTACCTCTGTGCTGCTGCCAGCACAGCATTTCTATTAGTCCAAATGCAGCAAGAGCCAGCTGACCCAGACGGCGGTGCTGGGGTAATCCTGCATCGTGGCTGGGCCCTGCACCGGGCTGCCTCTCGGTGCTGAGGGAGCTCTGCTGAACCAGACTGATGACACTTGCAGAGTTTTGGCAGGAGGTTTTTATTCATCGGTACCACCTTGCTTTGTCCCTCCATCGAGCACCTCTGTGCTTGACCTTTCCACTTGCTGGAGGGCATGCAGCCCTCCATGGACTCATGGATTTACTGAGGGATCCTGGTAACATTTGTGACTCATTGCTAGCCGTGGTCAAGATGAGGATCAATAGACAGTAGGCAGGAAAAGGCAGCAAAAGGAGGAAAAAGGAGAGTTAGAAAAACAGAAAAGGCTCAAAAAAATGTGGGAGTGCTTTCCTGGACTGGAGGGATCCGTGTGAAAAGGCTGCTGTGGTCCAAGAGAGATGGGAAGACTCTGGGATGCTCATCAGGAGACTTGAGGACTTTGAGTTAATTGATCCCATTTCTTAACTTGTGGTACTTGACGTGTTTTATTTAAAGCAAATGTGCCTTTTTGATCCAGATCATGAACACTTGATCTTATTAACCCATTGATTTAAGATTAAATGTGTAGAGAGACAATAAACCACATATTTTGAAATACGCAGTTCAGCCTAATGGGAAGATGAAAAAAACCCCCACAACTGTGAAGAAGAAAAAAGTACAGAAAGATGTACTAGCTTTACATAACAGTAGAAGACAGGAGAGAAAATTACTATATTTAATAAGCAAAGTTGAGAAAATTTACGATATGCATATAATTTTCTTCAGCTTACTCCTTTAGGACTTTTTTGCTTTGAAGACTGACTGCAGAACTGCATTATTAAGAGAGTAAGGAAACATTTTCCTTCCTATCTTACTGGATTGAGAAGTGTTTGAGTTCATATTACAGATTTTTATTTTTTTAATTTTCACATGTGGATACATAGCTTTGGCAGAAATTGCCTCATATCTCAGTTTAGCCCTGTCAGGTCTGGTTTCATTATTAACCTTTTATGAGAGTCCTCCAGGCAATGCTGGCACACGAGGACTCCTCTACCTTCCAGCTGCCTTTAGCGCTTTACCTGATTACAAGGCATTAAGGTAATGGAAACCTCTCTGTTGTCTCTGGTGGACTTTGCAAAATCCATTAGAGATGTTGAGGGAATAAATCGTGTTGATAAGAACACAGGCACCGGTGTTCCTAAAAGTTGACCAAACTTGTTTTATATTTGGACAGGTTATGTTCATGTTGCTACTTAAAGGAGCACTGGAAACTAGAAATAGCCTTTCCTACCAATTTAACAAAGAGAGGAACAGGAAAAGAGCAAAAAGAATGGCAAATTAAAAAAATAGGCTATTATCTAAAGCAGAGAATTTCTGATACTTTTCAGTTTTGTTTTGTCAGACTGAAACCTGCAGAATGGAGGAGGCAGCTGCATTTACATAAGCTAGTCCAGTAACAGAAATCATCTGGGACCAATGCAACACTGAAGACTGCCCTGGCACGACCAGCACACAGCCCTGCTCAGGAAACTCTATACCATTCTCTACAGTATTAATACTACTGCACAACAATGACTTGCCATCAGAAAAGCCATTTCAAAGCTGGGAAAATCTTCTGCCTAATCAGCAGGCTTATAAAAAAAAAAATATATATATAAGTTTTGGAGGTGTAACAAGTTCCTAAATGCATTGCTACCCCAGGGCTCTTTCAAGTAGTACCCCAAAATCCAGTACTTCATTTGTCATTGCTAAAAAAAAACAAAAAACAAAAAACAAAAAAAACAAACAAAAAACCCCAAACAACAACAAAACCTAACTAAAAAGATATCTTATACATCTCTCATATCCATACTTCTTAGCCTAGGCTTTGCTTATTGCAGTCTGTTTAGGTGAAAAAGCACACAGGCTATCTAACAAAGAGGAGTATTTTAACTCCTGGCATTGTAGCCTCTTCTTCAGTATGCTGGGACTGATTATGATTTTTCAATGTATTTATAGACTCTCGTTATAGAAAAACACACAGAATATTTTCCCTAATTTCATTTCAGCTGAACAGCGGGAATTAATTTTGAAGGTCTGTAGCAATATCTGCTTTCTAAGTCGAAGATGAGCCAGAACCCTGGTGTAAATCACAAGCCATCCTTCCAGGTCTGTAACACGCTGGAGTACAAAGTCAGAGTTCAGTGGATTCAACTGATGCTTGCTTTTCTTCCAGATTTCCAAACGCCATTGCCATTTTCAATCTTTAATAGCTAAGACAGCAGTTAAGGGCATGGAAAATTTTTCATATAATGGAAAATTACACATAGACTGCAGAATAATAATGGCATTTAGTGCTTATGGCACATAATGCTTCACAGTTTCAAAGCACTGTGTTTACAAGTGTCAGCCCAGGAAAGAAATACGATGCCTCAGGTCTGTTAAGTTCTATTTAACTCCTCCAGATGCTATAAATATGTTCAAATATCACTGTTGCCCCATAGCTCCTGTACAGCTTTGTCCTGGTCCAGCTCAAGCCAGCACAGAGGTGAAGTTGAATTTTGCAGCACTGGAATTTCACCGTGCCAGTAAGCACAGTGAGTGCCATTCCATTTCAAATCACATCCCTATTTGGAAATGAAGAAAGGAAAGATCAATTCATGCTGAAGGCAGAGTTGCAATACCTAAAATGGTCCTTTGAACAGGAATTATAGCCCATTAACTCTCGTTCTTGATTAACTACAGAATTCATATTATCCATCGTCACAAATATGGCTCAGAAGAGCCCCAGGAACACCAGCTCACAGACAGTTCCCCAACATGCGCTGGTTTTACAGCTTGGTAGAGCTGCTAATCATGTAGAGAAACATATTATTTGAATTATTTAATGAATACAAGTTACCATCTCCACTCAGGGAACAGTCAGTGACTCCTATCACAGAAGACCACGCAGCAGAACCAAGTCACCCCAGAAAAATCACTTGCCCATGTGAAAATATGTAGAGCCTCCTAACCCAGAGAGGAGCCTCTCTGTCTCCCCTGTCACCAGGAGATCAGTGAAAGGGTGGATTGACAGTATTTACTAATTTCTGCACTGTGTACTGGATACACAAACAACAATTTGTCTTTCGAACTCCTTCCCATGCCCGATACGTTGGTCTGCGCACAGCCATCGTGGCACACTGCCTCCATATTAAAGATAGGGTGCAACGTTGGATTCCCCTCTGTATGTTTCTTTTAAATACTGATATAGAGGGACAGCAGCCAGGTCGGGTCTGAAGCCCTGCTAATACAGACAGACTGGAGACTGAGTATAACTGAGGGGATCCCTACCTCTGCCAGTGAGCAGCCCTTCACACAAACAGTCCAGCAAACCCAAAATTCATCTTAAGCGTGACCTGAATAGCCAAATGCCTCCTTTCACTCTCACATGCCAGACACAGATTCCCAAGGAGGAGGGGGAAATCTCTTAATGCAATTGAGACAGGCTAGAAAAAATAGCTTTAAAAAAAACCTACTGCCCACTGAAGAGTTGTTTTGCTGTTACATTAACAGTAAGCCCATAGCCCATCTGAGAAGAACATCTCCTGAACACCATCGCGTCTTTCTCTGTTGCTTCACATGATCAGAAATTGCAACGTGGCCACATTTACCAGACTCTTAAATGCTGGATGAGGATGTGCCCAGGACAGTAGATCCTCCTGGTAGTGCACAGCTTTCCAGGCATGCTGCCTGATGTACCAAGTGTCTAAGGCTGGAATGAGCTTTTGGATGTCAACATGTGGTGTCCCACTGTCGTAGTTTAACCCCAGCCAGCAACTAAGCACCACCCAGCCGCTCGCTCACTCCCCCCCGGTGGGATGGGGGAGAGAATCGGAAGAGTAAAAGTGAGAAAACTCATGGGTTGAGATAAAGACAGTTTAATGGGTAAAGCAAAAGCCACGCACACAAGCAAAGCAAGGAACTCATTCCCTCCTTCCCATCGGCAGGCAGGGGCTCAGCCATCCCCAGGAAAGCAGGGCTCCATCACACGTAACGGTCACTTGGGAAGACAAATGCCATCACTCTGAACATCCCTCCCTTCCTTCTTCTTTCCCCAGTTCCTATACTGGGCATGATGCCATACGGTATGGAACAGCCCTTGGGCCAGTCTGGGCCAGCTGTCCTGGCTGTGCCCCCTCCCAGCTCCTTGCGCACCAGGCAGAGCATGGGAAGGCTGAAAAGTCCTTGACTGGTGTAAGCACTACTTAGAACACTGATGTTTTAGTAGTTACTATCAACATTATTCTCACCCTAAATCCAAACCACAGCACTCTACCAGCTACTGAGAAGAAAATTAACTCTATCCCTGCTGAAACCAGGACACCCATTTATGCCAGCAGCTCCCCTGACCGCGTCACCATCTCTAGAGGCAGTGAATCTGGTCTTGGGTGGCTAGGGAGATAATAGGGAAGAGGTTTCCAGACCTTTAGAAAGCTGAAAAGGAACGTGCATACTACAAATATCAATTACTTCATCCTTAGAGAAATAAAGAAGTCAGTCTGGAGTTACTCCTGTTTGATTGCAGCAGGAGAGGCAGAGGGCTGCAAACATTGCACTTCATCCTGACAGCAGCAACCGGACGTTTGCACGTCCGACTCCTGATGGGGGAAGGCAGGGAGTGTGCACAGGGCAGGAGTAATCACACTGCCAGCGTTTAATATTGTTTCTGCAGAGAATGTGGAGAGGCCACTACAAGTTTAATCCAAGTACAGAGGAAGGACATTCACGTGCACATATCGGAAAAAGCATGTTAACGCTATTTACAGACCCTTGCCACTGCAGACCCATGGATGGGACTCGGTGGACTCATGCCTTATAATGCATAGGCTAAATCTATGTTCAGTGAAGTAATGATGGTTTCTTTTCTGGCAGGTAGCTGACTGTACAGGTTGTCCTATGTCTCCTTTTCCCTGCAGTGTGATATTTAAAAATGGGAACTGAGGCCTAAGTGACAAGCATCATCCTTGCTCCATTATGTTTTTTTTTTAAGTATCAGGTAATTATATATATATATAATTACATCACACAGTGCAGAAAATGAAAAATAATTCAGAATAATCTATTTAACAGGTCTACACATTTTAAGACAATTCCATAGTTTTTCCTACTATGGCTCTCTAAAGAAGGAAAAGGAAAATTCAAATCCAGCCATCACACGGAAGCTGTATAACACCCTTTGCACTCTACCAAGATTTGAGGATAATTTAAATTGATTTTGATATGTAACCTTATTTGCAGACAAATTAAGTCTGATTTATTTTGCATTGCAGAATGGAACTAAAGTTCTTGAACACTGTGGATGTCCAGATACAAGCAAACAAACATATGAAGCTCCAACCTGTACCTAGCACAGTTTCACTGATGTTTGCAAATACAATAGTTACGTAGTGGAACTGCGTGTAACACAAAGGAAAAATTTTCTACTAACTTTTTCATGGTTGGAAATCAACCTGTATTAGTCAAGGCCAGCAGGTCAGACCCAGCTTCAGGTCCTAAAATAAAAAAAAAAATTTCTTTAATTCTAGCAAATTGGAATTAGGGCTGCAGCATAGGAAGACCCATCTGAAGGTGTCTGACTTTTTCACAGCAAGGATCCGCCTCTACAGGTTGTTGCCTGTGGTCATATTTCTGTGATCCGCTGAACTTATGGTAAAGTACAGGATTTCCAGTTAATGCATTGTCCTTCATGGATCCTGATGGAAAGGGTACCTGTACCTTATAATATATGGTGGCTTGTGCATGACTGCATACAATGATATGACAAGCTTTTAAAAATACCTTCAGACTTTCACAATTTTAGTATGTAGTATTTTAATTACATATTCACTAAAGAATTTCTGATGCTCAGACACTGCTTCTCCCAAAAATAAAAAATATCTCTCCTCTTCCATGAAATAACATTTTCAAAAATACTCTTAAAACTGAATTTTTGAGTGTACAGGGACCACGGTTCAATCATTGCCCAGAAGGCAGCTGAACTCAAGGGGCCGGGGGGGAGCTGTGACTTCCCACCCCAGCTCCTTTTGGCTGGATTCAGTACACAAGCCCTTGTCCTTGACGCACTCCTGAAAACGACTGATTCTCTCTTCTCCCACCAGCTAAGCAGGCAGAATGCTTAACTGCAGTGGCATATCACGGGGCAAGGGCTACAACGCGGCTTGAACACTGATGTAAATCTTACGCCACTTTCTAATTAAAAGCACATAACTATTCACAGGGATATCTAGGACCTGCCATGGCTCTGTCACACAGCAGGCAAGTTTAAGATGAATGGCCTGATAACTCTTTTTCCAAGTGAGATTCATAGCGGATCCTGCAGGTTGTCGTGTAACTTTGCCACAGTGACTGGCAAAAGAATTACTGACCAATTTTTAGCTTAGAAAACACCATTAGGTCAATTCAGTCTGATCTCTTCTGTAGCACAATACATTAAATTTTATCCTGCTACACCTATACAGAGCCCAAGCATACATATGACTACAGCGTACATTCATGGTATCTTTGATGAGAACTTGATTCCTTTTACCATACTTTATCATTATTTTTGCAGGTGGCCTGCACTTGTCCCTTTTATTCATCAGCACATTAGATCTTTACCAGTCTTTTAAAATTTATCCAGTATTGTAAGTTATATTTTACTTACTTGCTTTACTAGTTAATAAATTGTTACATCAAAAATCCCTTCAATCAATTGTTTTAGGTCACTTGGGAGCAAGCTATCCGGCCCTGTTGATTTAAAACTATTTTTTATTTGTAGGGATTGTGTAGTACTCATTGCGCTGCGAAGGACAATAACATCTGCTTCTCTCCAAGCAACAACTAAAAGCAGTTCATAAATACCAGTATTAAAACCTTTTTATTTCTATCTGGTAACAAGACAACACCACCCCCTCAGGATTTCTTTTGTTTTGGTAAAGAGGAAGCAAAAGGCAGTTGGTCAAGGCCAGCAGAAGAGATAGCATTTAACTAAAGATACTAGCAGGGCTGTAACAAGGAATACATAAGATGGAACAGCTTTAAAAAGCCTAAAAGCTAAGAAAACTCACTCGGTGTCCTGAAATATATGGACATAAAAAGATGCGCTCTGAAGAGATGGCCCTGTTCACAAAAGCTCACAATCCAAGTGTGCTATAATCATAACCCATTGGCAAGGGCAGCACTTCAAATGATGATGTGTCACCGCCTGCACCACGCCCCCTGACAGAGGACTGCAGTCATTTCAAGAAGTTATAAGCTGGGCAGACATTATTGCAATAATAATAATAATAACAACTAATTAACATTTTTCTCTCTTAGCATCACCAAAAAAAAAAATCTAAAATCATTCACAATAGATATCTTTCTTACAGGGACTTTATACATTTACAAAATTTAGATACAGATTTTATTAGGCATATTTTTCTCTTTTTTTTTTTTTTTTTTTTGCAATAAACCTTAATTTTTCAAAATTCCAGTTTCAGTAAGCATTTCTTTTCCTGTTCTCTTTATGAAATAAAAAATTAAAAGGATTTAACAGCAAAGGATCTAATCATCAAAAAACACCCATAACTACATGTAAGGCTATATATTACACTAAGCTATTTAACACAAAAATTATCAGCAAACACACACAGCCCTTTGTACAACATCCTCCTCACTCCTCTCTGCTCAGCGTACAGAGACATTAAAAGCAGTAAGAAGGTTTCTGAAAAATCCTTCTAGCCCCGCGGTACTCTTTCCCATCTATTCCCATCCATTTGTTCAAATGGCCTCAGGGCCACGAAATTCTCTCTGTAACTCAAGGAAGTAAATGTTGATTTACTGTGAAATATCTCCTGTGGCTCACTACCCTATAGCAAAGGCTCCACAGTATTTATTCTGTTAAGTAAAACAAAGTTATTGCAAGAGAGCAATGGAAAACGTACACTATTTTCTTAAACACTGTTTTGTTATCCCTCGGTGCTCTGCAGCTCCTGGACTTTCTTGCTGTTTAGTGCGTAAGGGCAAACGCCTGTTTACTCTAACAGGCTCCACACTGGGTCTCTTCTACCTCATTCCTTGTTGAAATTGTTACTCAGGCAGAGATTTTCCCTGCCTGCAAGCACTCCTCTGAACAAGTGATGCACAAAACTGCAACAATGCACTTTTTTTTGTTTTCATAAGGAGTAGTGAAAATGAAAGGTAGTTCAAAATTGTTAATTTTCTGAACCTTCAACAATGGTCATGCACTATTTGCAAGATCAAAAACATTACAGTAAATATAGTACAGTGCATGCGGAAACAGAGAAGTGAGAAAGCAAGAAGAGCGCACAAGCAAGCTTAATAACTGTTAGCATCAACACAAGGGAAGCACGAAGTGAAATTGCGCTATCAAACATGATAACTGGAAAGTATGAACATGAAGAGTGTTATGCCACAAAGGTGAAGAAAACAGGAGGATGCTGCCTCTGAGAGCAATAGCACAGAGAAGGATCTGGGAGCAATGGGTGGATATATTAACATTAGCTCCCCGTGTGATGTTACAGAAGAAAGATGCCCTAATGTCCCCTCTGAGATGGTAGGTACCAGATTCAGCACTTTGAGCTCCGAAATTCTCCTCCAGCCTGCTCACTGGGCTCATAAAACATTACTGCAACACCATTTGATTATAATGAACACAGCAGTAGTTATATCTACTTATGTGATGTTTCTACAGCCTGTTATTGATCACCGCTAATGTTATCAAAGACAATGTTTTTAATAAAGATATATGAAATAAAATCAACATATAAAAATAATAACAATTATAGTGATACTAGCTCTAGTGTGAAATAAATTCATTTTTTGGAAAGGATTATGACCCTGAAACAGGTTATTCCTTCCAAGAGGATTTAGGTAATATATTTAACCTGCTGTATTTGGAAGTCTCTTTTTGCAAAGTAGATATCAAAAAACCATGGAATAATTTCAGTTGGAAGGGATCTCTGGGGGTCTCTAGTCCATCTGCTCAAAGAGACAGACCCATATTTTCCAGCAGTATCTTCATCCTATTATTTTATATTTTATTCTTGATCTCTGACGCTAAATTGATCTTGTCTCTACTGAAAATCTGCAGTTTCCAAAGTGCTAATTTGGAGGAACCCCTAACTTACAAGAATACGTCTGATCTTCATCCCTGACCCTAAAGCACCCATCCCTCTGCTGAGCTTTGAGCAGGGAACTCGGCAGGCTACATTTCTCCTTGCTGTTGATAAATTGATCCCTTTTTCTTAATTGCCATTCCTTCCTGAGCTTTGGTTGGCAGCCCTTACAAAGGCTTAGAAGCAGAACATGGCAAGCTGTTTGAATTACAAGTGTTTTTCTAATACTTTCTTTAACCATTTTCCTATTAATCTTTGTAACCCCTCACTCAAATATTGTGGCATTGCAGGTATTAGACAGCCTGACCTTTACAACTACCCATTATTGACCAAAATAGAACATTAACGTGAAATTCTGTTCTTTCATAGAGGAAAACCCTGCATAGCTAATTGTAAAGAAATTAGTCTGTTGGAATAACTGGCTGCAGGTGCTTGTTACAAGAAAGATATTAGAAAATACTTATTCCTTTTGAAAAAGAATTACAGAACTATAATTTATGAAGGTAGCATTATTTTAACTAGTTGTAATGATGAAGCATTGTGTTCACACCTTGAATGATAAGACGCCTAAAGGAGCTCTTCTAATTACAAACAGATTACATGTGCAGCGCTAGGGCAATGCCACTTTATCTGGAGTGATGGAAGATCAAATAAAGGCTATCACTGCCTTACAAATACAAAACACTGAGGCTTGCAGTGTTGGGGGCTGATGATTAATAAGAGATCTAAGTTGGAATTTGTAATTATGAGTCTCTAATATAACAACAAGAAAAATTATAAACATTGAAAGAAAACTGGTGCAACTGTCATGCTTTAGAAGTGCTAAATTGCAGCCCACTTTGCTGCTCTCACCTGCCTGCTGACAGCCAGGGACTATCATTTGGGGACTCACCCAGGGACTCAGGAGAAGGTACACACGTCCCTCTTGCCTTACCGCGTACCTTTTCACTGTGAGGGTGACCGAGCACTGGCACAGGTTGCCAGGGAACCTGTGGAGTCTCCATCCTTGGAGATACTCAAAAGATGTCTGGTCATGGTCCTGGGCAACCAGCTCTGGGTAGCCCTGCTTGAACAGGGGGCTTGGGCCAAATGACCTCCAGTTCCCTTCCAGCCTGCACCATCCTGTGATATGTCTTCTGATAACTGATTTCCACCCTACCTCATCAGAGAGAATAAGGTGAAAGGCAAGTCTTGTGACAGCCTATCCTTCTAAAGAACCACAAACTTGTATTTGATCATACAGGAAAATCAATTCACCTGTGCCATTCTGTTTCCAGCAGTACAGAAGTCCTGGAGTCCAACTTTGGACCAGTTGCTTTCCAGGAAGATAACTTTCTTAGTGTACTTATGTTTACAAGATTGAGGTATTTTAGGGAAAGGATTATATATATCTTAAGAGTCATAATGTGTTTGCTATCATGGCATCAGATCCCAAAGACGACCTGCAGGTTTCAGCCTGTATGTTACCATTAGCAAATGATATGGTTATGGCAGGAATAAAGAGACAGCCCTTTTATGCACAGTCTTGCAATGTTTTTTCAAACAAGAGGGAAGCTTCCAATTTTGAGAGAACTTCTGCTTTGTTTGCTTCCTTCTGTAGCTTCCCCGGTGGTTGCAGTCATGGTGGGAGCTGGGGCAGGACAACTCTCACCAAGTTTCTTTAACCAGAGACAATTCCCCAAAGCCTAGCAACCACCAGGGATGTTCCAATATAGACCTGAAAGAGGGGGCTGCCTGCATGCTGATTATATCTACCTCTGCTGCAGCACTGCTGTATACATATCAATAAAATGGACAACTCCAGGAGTTTCCTAATCTGATATATCGCCAGTAACTTACCAACATCATCACTTTGCAAAACCTAGAGGCAAGCTGGGAAAGAAGCAAAAACTTCAACCCCAAAAGTTAATCCATGGTCATACGGGGTCAGCTGGTCTGGCATTGCTAAGCCTCTAAAAATGCATGCAATCTGGGTCAGCGTGGTGGGTTGACCTTGGCTGGACGCCAGATGCCACCAAGCTGCTCTATCACTCCCCTCCTCAGCAGGACGGGGGGGAAGAAAATAAGATGGAAAAAACTCGTAGGGCAAGATAAAGGCAGTTTAATAAAACAGAAGCAAAGGCCACGCATGGAAGCAAAGGAAAACAAAAGATTTATTCTCTACTTCCCATCACCGGGTGATGTCCAGCCACTTCCCAGGAAGTAGGGCTTCAGTATGCATAGCGGTTGCTCCAGAAGACAAACGTAATAATGAATAGCACCCTGCCTCCTCCTTTCTCTTAGCTTTTATTGCTGAGCAGACATCATATGGTATGGAATATCCCTTTGGTCAGTTTGGGTCAGCTGTCCTGGCTATGTCCCCTCACAAGATCTTGCCCACCCCCAGCCTGCTACTGAGGGGGAAAAGGTTGGAGATAACCTTGATGCTGTGTGAGCACTGCTCAGCAGTAGCTAAAACACTGGTGTGTTATCAACACCTTTCTAGCGACCGATATAAAGCACAGCACTCTGAGGGCTGCTATGGGGAAAATTAACTCCGTCTCAGCCAGACCCAATACAGTCAGCCAGCTACAGCAGGTGAGAATTACTTTTCCTTCCCACATAGACGAGCTCCAAGAACAGAAGCAGCCATTTCAGACCTCACAATCCCCATAATGTAGATAGTACTTTCAAACCTTGAAACTCTCTCAATAAATCCACTGAAATCCCTTTTATTCCCTGCCTCCACCAATAGCTAATAAGCCAGAAAATTTCAGATGCTGAAAGGTATTGATCACCAATGGAGATTCTGGGGGTCCTTTGAGTCCATCCTAGGGTACATGAGGAGGAGTGCTAAAAAGGATAAACCACAGGCACTTTTAACCCCTTATTTATTTGGTATGGCTTTGGAATACCAAATATATTGAAGGGAATTTCTATTAATTATGTGTACATTAAATACTCACAGGTGACATAGTAAACAGGTCTAGATGCTTTGCTCAGAAAATTGAGCTGCTATAGTTTACAAGTCCTGTGCAGCAACTGCACATACTAGTGATTCAGAAAGCCAGGTATGTAATTACTGGCAGTCGCAGTCTGTAATTCCTACACACATACAGCTCACAAACCCTTCCTGTTTAAATCTGTCCTTTCCTTGTGTGTTAATTTCTTAGGAGGTCTTGATATTTGAGCTTCATGAATATTAAAATCAGTTCTGCATTGAGCTGTACAACCTTTGCACAGCCTTTCACTGCACTCTGCATGCCCTTAGTGAAGGGAGTTGCATTGCACGGCAGTTTATGATCTTGGCTGGGTGTGAGTCAATGTATGCATGCTCAACTGTTCCCCCGTGCTTAATGAAGGTCATAAAAGCCAGCGAGAGCTGTAATATGTTCTTATTTGCATATCCAGGTTGAATACTCCACTTGTGTGCCTTACTAGCTTATTGTACAGCTAATCAGGAGTACTAGAAAAGAAAGTTATTTTATTGGTCCAAAACTTGTACAATGAGAACAAGAAATGATCCCTCAAGGCTTTTCTGTCTGATAATTAATCTTCCTAGAAAACCGCACTGATAAATAAATAAGTCTCACAGAGCTACCATTCAAGGTCTGCTCTGCTTGTCATCCACTACCCAAGTCCTACTACTTCCTGAAGGTGAATGCTCAACAATATGCATAATTCACATGCTATCTTTGTTTATCAGTCTCACCATCACCCAGCACATTCCCTTCCTCCCCTTGAAAATCTTTTCAGAGGCAAGTCTCTGAAAGCAGACACAAAGAAAAAAAACAACATACCAACATCATAAAAACCTCAATGTCTTTCTGCGCTGGTTGTAAATCGTCCATATAGAATGCCAACAGAAACAGAATATATGTAGCTGTTATATATAAATATATAAACAGCAGACAGCATTTGTACTTGTTTTGTTCTTCATTGGCTTTAAGCATCTCCCAGCTCAGGGTTTAGCCTCAATTATAGGAGCTGGTGTAGAAACCACCGACACTGCACAAAGAGAAAAATATGAAATGGTCAATGCCTAGAGCAGGAAGGTCAAATGCACGAAAGCTAGAAGGCATCCCCAAAATATCTCTTATCATTGTGAACAAGTTAAGACAACATGTTCTCTTAAATTGTACGTTAGTAAAGCTCTAAACCTGTCTTTCCAGAATCCCTTTGTCCATGCAATTATAAAATAGTTGGGTGAACATTTATCATTTTCCATTATTTCTACAAAGCCTTATCTTAGTGTTGATATCAATGCAGCAGGCACAGGCTTGGTTCTTCACTGCTCTGCACTTTACAAGACAAATCACATCAAAGCAGAACAAGTTTGAAAAAGTTGCTAAGGTCAAAGTCTTGCAGCCATTACACCGTAACTACAGACTTCACAAAGTGCACAGTGCAGAGACTACAGCACAGCCTGCATAGTACTTCTGGGCAGGAGCATATGGATTACGTATAACCGAAAACAAAACAAAATCTAGACCTCTTACTACAAGGAGAGCTGGACACCAAGGACTACACAAAGAGACTCAACATGGGCTCTCATCCTTACCTGAACACAACTTAGCATCACTTAAATCACTCAAAAGGGAGTCCATTTTAAATTAGGTCAGACAGTACGAAAACTCAAGCGGAACAGGATGAAGTCCAGACTAAAAGCCTGTCTGTGCCACAGCTTCATCTCCTGGGTCGATATGAAAAGTGAACTGAGTACAAGGGCCCAGGAAGATCCCAAACAGGTTGAACTGAGATGAGCCATAGCTACAGCCAGAAATCTACCCAGTAGCTGCAAGCTAGGCATTAAATCTTCTCAGACACATACCAGTCAGATTTACCATGTAAACCAGACACAAATATTAGAGAAGCTGCAGTCCAGCCATAATGAGAATTTCATGCTTGTTGAATGCTTTGCAGATAACTTCCCATAGTAAAATGAACAAATCGGGGAGAGACCAATTTAAAAGTCTTTCTGTAACGCATCAATATTTACTAACAACAGAAACCTGCAACTACATCCTCATCTCATTTAAATTAACATGCTTGCACTGGCGTTGGTGAAATGACATCGCTTGAGATAAGCTGAAAATAAAAACTGCTGTAACCAGTGCAGAATTAACATCATCTCACATACAGAGTGCCTTGTCTCATCCCTCCCTCTCTCCCTGTGAACTCAGTACACCACCTAACGTGAAGCTGATCTGGAACTAGTAGAAGGATAATTCCCACTGACTAGAACCGAGTTGGAACCAGACCAAACAACACACCAGTTGCAGAGCAGACCAGAAGGATAGTGCAACGCTGCAGGTACAGGCAGCTTTCCCACTCTTGCTATGACTGACAGTAAAAAGAATGACATCAGAGAGCAATCAGCAAATGTCCTGATGATATAAGAGGGTCTGAATTATAGGACACAAAATAAATATATTCTTTACTGAATCCTATTGTTTCAATAGAGCTGTGGTGCTACATGACCTTATGTGTCATGATGAGCAAGTAACATCAGCTGCCAGAATAATAGTATGTCTAAGAAACATGTGGATAGCCCAGTAGAGGCAGATAGAGTAGGATTAAATGGAAGTGTTTAACCTCTGAATACTGCATTGGAGAAATTCATGCTGAAAGATGAGTAGGGAGCTATGTGCTGATTTTTTTTTATTTTAATGGGAGAAAAACTGGAGAAGATGCAGAAAAGAGCCACCAACATAACTCAAAGGTTAAAGAAAATATCTCGATTGAAGATATTCAAAGAATTCATTGGTTTTGTTCATCAGAAAGGAAAAACAAGAGGGAATGTTATAAACACGTAAGCATTTTCATGGGAAGAAGTGAAAAAACACTTTAATGTCATGAAGAAAGGCATGGTAAGAAGCAATGGTTGGAAGCTAAAACCAGTGAAATTAAAACTGGAAGAAGCTTTTTATTTTTTTCCTAAGAATAATCATCACTGGAACAGACTATTTATCACTGGAACGTTTCTTTTACGCACAAAGCAAGGAAGTTGAACGTCACATAGCTCAACCCAGGCTAGGGCTTAGTTAAACAGAGCTGGAGGGTAGCTCACCCTGCCACTCAACACAGAGCGTCTCATGCTGCAAGGAGGAGCATACTCAAGAGGTGCATGAGAGCAAGAAGGGACGTTCTTCACAAAGGGAAATGCCAAAATTGCTTTAGATAGTAAATGTATCTTTTAGGGAAACAGCCCAAGAAGTGGATTTGCTAACATGGTTGCTTTGGGCTATTCCTCTAAAAATTCATAGTGTGCTCCAAGTTGGAAGGATGTGGAAATTGTTAAAGAAGGATGCACAGAATCAGATATACTTAGAGGAAAACAAGAGTATAATGGAGATGCACAGGAGATCTTTTCCAAGTTGGGATCTCTTTTTGGCAAGGTGCCACCACAATATGCTGGGCTGGGTGAGTCCCACCACCAGCAAGATGGGACGTTTTATATGGGGGAAAGTCAGGAGCAGGCACGAGATGGACTCCAGACCAGGAGTCTGTGAACAGCCCTCAACCAGCACTGAGATATCAGTACACTGATGTACAGCTAGGTGGTGGTACGCGGTGGGTACATGGGACGGGAAGGTGACACCTCTGCACTGAGGCCACTGCCTCACAGGGACCTCGCTTGTGGTGGGGCTCTTCAGCCCTTGACAAGCTGAGGCATAGCTGCCTGAAGGTGAGCGTGAACCCTCACGCCCTGTGATTCAAATTCTGTGCAGGCCTTTGAAACTTCACACAAATTTATCTAAGGACTTTATGCCAAGTTGAAGGAACCAAGGCAAAAACGGTTATGGGTCATCCATGACTGGGAATGTTCATTTCCACATCATCCTTCTCTTAGCATTCTAGTCTCACCCCTGTTTTAGGGCAAAATGATGAGATTGAGAGCAAGTACTCAAAGGTTAAAGAACAGGAAGGTAATCCAATCACTAGAAATAAAAGGATTTGGGAGCACATGCATAAGGAAGCATTAGCAGTTACCATAAGTGCTGCAGATATGCAAGCAGATGCAGATAAGGGACAAAAAGAAGAAACAGCAAGTTTTCAAAGATAAACTGAGATTTATCAGTGTTATTTCATATGGCTCTGTCTCCCTGATAAATCCACAGGGGGTGCAGATTCATTTTCAAAGCCCTGCTTGAGGATTTAGCTATGTGCTTCCCATTAACACTACAGCTAAGTCCCTGCACACCATTTCAAAAGTCTCACACCATAAGTAAGCAGGGAATGAGAGAACAGTTGCAAGATACAGTCAAGTGGCAGTGAAAGATCTGAGTTACCAAATGCTATCTGTAAGGACTGAAAACACCTTTTCATGGAAGTGAATTGCAAAAATACAAGCAGCAAACAGGAAAGGTTTGTTAAGAATATTTCATTAATAACAGACTTTGTTGGAATGGTACATTAAGGTCAGTGAGAGGCCACCAGGAACGCTAAGGGAAGATAATTTCGAATAGTGAATTAACTGTTTATATTGGATTTACAAAGTGTGTTCCTGCAGTTTTTCTGTTTGTTCCTGAGAACATCAGGTTTGTACCTCGCTCATTCCCTTTGCCACGCAGCGCTGGCTGATGTGCTGCCGAGGAGGCGTTTGAGCTAGGAACTACCCAGTACAACCCAGCACGTGCATGGCCCACCTCCCTCCAGGGCTTTGCTAGAGTCTGCTGGCAGCTTTACTGCCCTTTCTGAGCAGCCACTAATCAGAGCATGTGTAAATCAAGCACTAGCGAAGAGAATGAAAAGCATTTTGCACAATAGCGTGCTTCTGTGCCACCAGCCTGAGCCACCAGGACTATGCTGCTCACGTGCCGGGCACGTGCAGCGTCAAAGTGATTAAACATCCTTTACTGACACCAAAAGTGTCACTCATGTAGTCTGCATGATGCTGAAGGCAGGTACGCAGAGTCAAAGGCATCTAGCAGCAACTCTTCTGCTAATCTCACATCACACTAACACTTCTCAAATTAAGGTAGACCAGACTTGAAAGTAAAATTGTTCGTACATTTTCTCTTCTTTTAAAAAAAAAAAAAAATTACAGATGGAGTGACAGTGATGTTTTCCTTGATGTGTATCGTATCCTTACCACAAAAGTTCAAGAGCCAACAATGTAATCTCATTTTTCAATTTAAAATGTTAGGAGAAATTCTATTTTGTTTCTAAAATGTAAAAAATTCAGAATTCACAGTAATAATATTTCAACTATGTTTAAAGTATTTCAGTCATCTGAAATTAACATTTGTAATAATTAATTACCAATTTCTTTTTACTTAATTTTCAGCAAACTAGAAAGAAGTCTCCTTTAAAAATAAAAAAAAAAGTTGCTCCAAGTCTTCATTTTCTAAAATGCATTCTCCACTGAAACAAATGAGATTTTGTGATGTCATCTAGACTGTAATGTCACAAGAAGAATTAGCAAAGAGTGATACTGGAGGAGTGAATGTAAGAATGATGAGAGAAATTTAATTAGACTTGAAAAAGTTAATGAGAAGTTGTGTATAATACATGAAAAAAGCAGCAAAGATTTCAATAAGTATAAGAAGCATTTCATCAAAGATTTTGCTGCTGACTAATTATAAAAGTAATTAAAATGGTGTTTGTACGAAGCCCCTGTCTGGAGGAGAGAACAATAGGATATGTAGAGGGATAAATGGGTAAGAGTTTAAAGCAGAGGCATTAATCAGAAAGTGAGAGTAAAGGATCCCCCTGTTCTAACGATTTTTAGTTAATTGCTGCACCATTTCAAACCAAGCTTCTCCACTAGGAAGAAATGTTTAACTCCACTTGCATTGTGGAGGTTAATCTCTTATATGTTACTCTGAAATAGCTGCAGCTGCAGGAAAAAAACCATGAAAAATAGATTGCGTTAAACCACTAAAACATATCCAGTCTCTACCAGAAAAACATGAAACTTTGAGAAAGAAAAAAAGATAAATTTGTAAGAGTTGCTAGACCACTGGGAGGATGTAGAGGAGCTGACAGGTGGCCATAACAAAATCCTACTGCTATTCTGCTCCAGGGCCACCAGCTGGTTTGTTAGGCGCAGCCACAGCCCTCGGGCACGTTCTCACCCCTGCAAGGTGACCATGCCACGAGCTCCTCCAGGCTTTCGAGGACAGAGTTCCCTCTGTCCTTGGTACTTCAGCCCCTCATCGGAGCAGTCTTCATTCCCAATTTCTCCTGGGTCACATTCTCAGCTGCAGAAACTCCAGGAGCACAAAAAGCTAAGCATCCACCTGCACCTTGAATTTGGAAGTGACTGCATGTATTATATGGCATAGGTGTAACGTGCTACCCTGACTAACACAGAAAGATGGTGCTCCTGAGAAGTCAAGGGCATTTCTGATCATGCCCTATTGCACGGGGCAAAAATTCAGCTCATGAAACGCAGAGGCAGCACTTCTGCAGTAGCGTGGAGAAAGGCTACATGAAAGAATAAGTCTTTTCTGTCTTGAATATCAGGACACAAGATACAGGAAAGAGAAATGCACATGCTGAAAATGCCCTTATCTAACGCACTGCTGCTCTGTGGCTCCCCCAAAATGGGGTGAGAGCATGAGGTCAGAGTGGAACCAGCCCAAGCCCTGCTTCATAAGGAGGCAGAAAGCTTCCCCAGGAGGGAGGGGGGCAGGAAAACTCAATCACACATGGCGCTTACAGAGAGAACATACTTCCCTCTGCCCTGATAAGCTCCTTAAAGGTTTTCCAAAGATAAAAACATATTTAAGTGAACATAGTTCATGTCTAGCATAATAGTCTCTACAGCAAACCAAATATTCAATGTGTCATATAAGGTGAAAATGCACGTCTCTTAAAACAAAAAACTATTAATCTGATCAAAGGTACTCACTTCACAGCCCTAAACCTGAAAAGAGAATGGTAATTAAAATTACTTTTTAGTACATAAGACCATTAGAAGTTAGAAAGATTGCTTTGGCAGAGGAAGGGCAGTGAAGATGCCTCCTGCAAGGCTGTGAGCTCTGGTGTCTGCCAAGGAAGCGAATGGGGATGAATTTGGAATCATCAGGTTGTGGGTAGGACAGACAGCACAGGACAGCACAGAGAAGATGGACCTCAAGCAAACAAACTGGTAAGGGATGTTTTCATCATCCAAACAAATAGACTCATGGGTTTTTTTTCTAATAATAATAAAAAAAATCCTTTACTTTAAGGAAAAAGTCATTCAAAAATATTATAAGTTAAAGGGAAGAATAATTGCCTGATAACAGTAGCAGGAAAAATTAGCAGTAGATGAAACACATTTATGTTGAGATATGCTACAGAGAGCAGTTTTCTGTAGCTGTGTTGTTGTATTTCAAATGTCTCAAAAATGAGCCTAGTGAAGCAAGAGAAAATTGAGGACATAAGCATGGTTTCCCCAAGGCATTTTGTGGTGTTTAAGCCTGACCTACTGGAGAGGTGAGTCACTACCCACCCTGTGCCACAGCAAGCTGCTTATTCAGCCAGACCTACTGCCAACACAAAATAGCACGTCTTTATGATGCTGTGATAATGTGGAGCAGTTAAAGGTCCAACCTTTCGGTTTTATTGGGAAAGGTTTGCCTGTACCTCCTACTTGTTAATATACTGCCAGGTCATTCTTACCAGACCAGAAAGAGGGTAAACAATTCTCCAGCAGAAACATAGGGAAGAGGAAAAGAGCAAAACAAATATTGCTTCCATGGAAGTGCTCAAAAGCATAACATGTTTTTTTTCCTCTGTCAAAAGCTGAAAACCTTCAGATGTTTGGATGAAAGATTCTAGTAAAACCATGTTATTTGCCTAACAATTAATTTAGGAAGGTCATTCAATTGCTTGTTTTGCCATTGAGAACCTGAAATGTGTATCACAGATCAAAGAAACCCTTCAGCCTAGCTCTGCCCACCCTAAATCTATCCCTGACCCAACCAGGTCCTTGTGACCCTGCCTCTTGCCTCTCCCCACCGACCCAGACTAAGTATGGCTCCTCACTTGCTGTTGAGCCAGAGAGGAAAATGCATTCTATAAAGAACAAGGCAGAAACACGAGAGGACCACAAACCACAGATGATGTTTCCCTGGTGCTTTCTGGGCACCTTCCATGGACATCCCATTGCAAGCAATGGGCTGGGTTCTCTTTGCTTTGAGCGTAACGAAAGCAAACATGTGGCCAATTAAATGGTCTGGGAAGCAAGGCTTTGCCTGCAAGGCTGATAGCTGCAGGTCAACCCATAGATAGAAACATGGCTCCAAAATTCATTACAGGTGTAACTGGAGTAATCAATATCAGAACAGCCCCTGGGGTTTTATTCCACCCAACAGTTCCCTGGATGCACCTGCCTCCTTATATGCTTTTTCTGTGTACATTCCTCTCAGTACCCACTTTTTAATGTTACCTCCTTTCACGCCTCCTCTGACTGTACAGCACCTCACGCAACAGGACCCAGCTGGTCTCAAATCTATAGGCAATGCCATCATGTCACGATGAAGATATCATCAAAGATGCAAGGATGGCACATGTTTGACCTGCTTCTCTGCCACTGAGCCATGCTGTCAGGAGGACTTCCACCTTCTCAGACTCTTCAAGATCTCTGTAGCTCTTCCCAGCTCCTGTGGGCGATGGGCATGCTCTCTCCAGTGTGGAATACCTAGGCTGTACTGACCTCCTATGTTGAAAATAAAAAAAAGTATTTCTGAATCTCTAACTAAACTTTTTCTCTCGAACTTCTGAATTCCTGTGTGAAAACATGGTCCTAGCTTTTATTTCTTAGCACTAGAGAATTCCATAATACGCTGCAGTCATACATAAAGTCATGAAAAAGAAAACAGCTTCCCACTGCAACTAAAATGCCTTGATGCTGCACATATTCTAAACACAGAAAAAAAAAGACAGCATGATTTTTTATCTTCTAAACATCCCTGACGTCTTACAGGGACTTATTTATTAATGTCTATTATAAGCACACAGATAATATACAAGCACAGCTTTCTTCCATATTTTATAAAACAAGGAAAAAATAGTCATTGCAAAAGAAGCTGCCATTAATTCTGCTTAAAGGGAAAAGCAAAATGTCTGACAGCTTTAGTAAGTAAGAAAACGACAATCTGTATAGTAGTAAAGATACATAGCGCCTACTGCCAAAATGTCATCCTCTTTTTTTGGACCAGCCATACTCTTTTTTTCCTGATAAGATGATAATGAGAAAAAATTGGGTTCCTAATTTTGTTCAATCACTTTGACACTTTTCCACTAGTTTCTAAAACTTGTCAGCTCCTGCTTTTTCTCATGTAAGCAGCCCCACTACTTCCACAGGGTATGGATTTACACTGAAAATCAGCAGTGCAGGTGTCACTTTAGCCTAGCGCTCTGCTGCATGAGCCTAAGCGTAGCACTTTATCTTTTTACATTTCCGTTCTTTTCCAGAGCTTTACTCCAAGCACAGGTATAAAATTTATGATGTTAAATTGGAAAAGATACCAAGGCAGAGACTGCCTCTCTCATTTGCCAGTATTTCTCTCTTTCTGGCTCATCCACTGGTCTTGTTTTCACTCCCTGATGCCACTTACTGTTTTGTCCTTTGCAGGAGAGAGTCCCAGCAGACGTCCAGGCAGCGCTGCAGCCGTGGGACTTTCTCCTCCAAGGTTTTTGCTCCAGGCAGCTCTGAGCATCTAGATGCAGAGCTTGGATGTGGAGCAGGAGCTCTGAGCACAAGAGAAGAAGTGCTTATTCATTTCACCTACCTCCAGAAACTACATAGGCCTTAAACACAAGCAGCCTGCTGCTGGTCTCTAAAGTATAGCTGCTTCACAGCTACCCGACTTAAGTTTTTAGTGCAAAATAGGTGAGAAAACCTCATGTGGCGATGTTGAGCAAGATGATGAAAGTGAGGAAGCTGATAGATTTGGTGATCCCAGAGGGGAAATGGAGACATACAACCATTGGCAAGGAAGCTGGACTGTGTCAGGGATAATGAGGAGTACCTGCAAGCAGAGAATTCAAGGAGCTTTATTAAAACAGCAAGAGAAGATGATGGGAAGGAAAGAGGAAGACAGCAGGTGGCTGGAGCAGGGGAGAACAAAATGGGAAACAAAATGCAGAGCTGTTCCAAAGCAAAGGAGAAGCAGGAAGGGAAAGTGGAGAGAAACAGTACAAACAGGAGACAAGGTTACCACCAGTAACACTATCACCTAACCTGAAGTGATGAAGCCTGGAAGTAACAGAAAGCTGCTGAAGATCGGCGTCTGATGAAAGGCCTGTGTAACAGTTTGGACCTGGGTGTTATCACGCACAGCTGTGATGGCCAGAGGAAGAGAAGAGAGGGAAGAGACAGAGAAGAGCAGCAGGGAGCCAGGAATGATGGTAGACATGGTAGCAGGGATGAGTGTGGCAGATGGAGAGAAGGGCACTGGGGGGTGTGGCGGGTGAAATCTGGATTTTCAGTAACCAGGGAGAGTGGGAAAATGAGACTAAAGTAGACATAAGGGAGGTGTAGAGCTGATGGGGACCATCAAAAGGGAAGGACAGCCACGTCGAGAAGATGTGCACCAAACGTGTGGAGAGAGGGAAAGAAGCAGACAGGCTTTGGGTGAAGGAAAGAACGATGTTGACTTGGTGATATCACATTAATGCAAAATAAATCAATAATCCTACAAACCTTCTCCCTTTATCTGGTTTTAGGAAGCACGTGTATCTTGGGATCAGGCAGCTGAGGTCTGGCTCTGTTGGGTTCACGCTTGACTAGTTTATGAGATACATCTCTGATGTGGCTGCCTACAGCAGCAAGGTTGAACTTTATGACTCAGCAAGTCTTTTTCCGATCCTATTCCCAATAATAGCCCCCTATTTCTTTTGACCATTTCCCAGCTGTACACTTGATTGTCACATCTTCACTAACACCCTTTGAACTCCCCAGGACTAGGCTGCTTCTGTGCTTCTGGGGTTATTTTCTCTCCTTTCAGCACCTTCAAACTAAACATGAAAAATTAACTAAGATGAGAAAATTATACCAAACCAGACTTGAAAAGACCTCTATTTCATAAGAAAACTAGAACTAAAGTTCTCTTACCATTTGTTTTTAGTAGATAGGCATTAGTACTGGGCAGAATGCCAGAATTACTGAGATGTTTTGAAACAGTAAAACCTTTTCCATTTCATGTGAATCACATTTTTAACATCTAAATTTTATGTCTTATAAATCACTGGCAGTCATTAAATCATTTTAGACCCCCACAATTAAAAACAGATTAATACTCACTTGAGTCTCTATCAATAAGCAACAAACTAAGGAAACACCATAAGGACCAGAATAAAAATACAGTTGCAGGGTGCACAGCAAAACATTTAAATACATCTTCTTTCTAAGGGTTGGTATTTCTGCATGCAGCCATACAGCTCCTGGGATAGACTGGAGTATTCAAATGAGCATACATGGAAAACAAAATAAAGCCCAGTTACTTAGTATTCACTTTAAGAGATTAATTTTATTGACAACCCCAATATTCTGTTAGAATCATAGAATAGTTTGGGATGGAAGGGACCTTTAAAGGACACCTAGTCTAGTCCCCCTGTGATGAGCAGGGACATCTTCAACCAGATCAGGTTGCTCAGAGCCCCGTCCAATCTGGCCTTGAATGTTTCCAGGGATGGGGCATCTCCCACCTCTCTGGGCAAACTGTGCCTGTGGTTCACCACCCTCAGCGTAAACAATTTCTTCCTTAAATCTAGTCTGAATCTACCTTCTTTTAGTTTAAAACCATTACCCCTTGTCCTATCACTACAGGCCCCACTAAAAAGTTTGTCCCCATCTTTCTTATAAGCCCCCTTTAAGTACTGAAAGGCTGCAATAAGGTCTGCCTGGAGCTGTCTCTTCTCCAGCTGAACAACCCCAACTCTCTCAGCCTTTCCTCATAGCAGAGGTGTTCCAGCTCTCTGATCATTTTTGTGCCCTCCTCTGCACCTGCTCCAACAGGTCCATGTCCTTCTTATGTTGGGGGCCCCAGAGCTGGATGCAGGGCTCCAGGGGGGTCTCACCAGAGCAGAGTAGAGGGGCAGAATCCCCTCCCTCAGGCTGCTGGCCATGCTTCTTTTTATGCAGCACAGTTCATGCATTACTTTATGACTCTCATCTCCGGAATCAAAATCTCAGAATACAGAACTATTTTGTGCACTGGAGAAGGTTGGGAATAGACACACTACAGTAATAAAAAAAAGAAAAAAGGAAGAGTGAAAAAAAATTGTTATCTAATGTGGAAAATTGCAAGATATCTCACTGAAAAAGAATCAGCGTGTTACAGAAACACAAGGTGAAGAACCATTGTGCAGGCTGCAGTTCTGCAGGACGCTGTCTGCATGTTACTGTGAGTCACAAACTAAAGATGAATCAGAAATGCCATGTTGTTGCAAAGACAAACAGGCCCTGGAATGCCTCAGTCACAGTAGAGACTTCAAAGCTGGAGAAGTAACCCTGTGTGCCCCTCGGTACTGGAGTACTGCATGCAGTTTACATCTGTGTCCTTACTGACAATACGGGCTACTGGGAGTGAGGCCAAAGAAAGGCAATGGGCATAATGCAAAAATAATCACAAATAAAAAAAACCAAGAACAACAAAAAAAACCAAACCAAAAGCAAATGTATGACCTACAAGGAAAGAATGAACAAACTAGGATTTCTAAACCAAAAGAAGAGAAGACAGGTACAGACAACAGTTTTCAAGGTTATAAAGGCTTATAAATTATGCTTATAAATTCTAGGACAAGAAGTTATATGCTTAAATTTCAGGAAGGAAGGCTAAAATTAATTGCACAGAAAAATGAACTCTAACAGAGGGCTACTGAAGCCCAGGAATGCATTGCCTTGGAGGCTTCAGAGTTGCTGTCTCTGGAGGTCTTCAGGAAGAAATCCATCCGTCTTCCAGAAAATACCAAGGTGTGGGTCATCATTCGCTAGCACAGACAAAAAGACTAGAGTCTTCTCAAGGTCTGTTCCAGTCCCATATGTGAACATTGGGTTGTACATAAATACAGAGCAGGATTCAAATAAGTAAGCTAGGCACAAAGAAATACTCAGTGTATGATATACGCCGAATACAATATTCCTTCTTTTTTTTATTTCCTTCCCTAATGCCATCCATCTCTAGAGGTTTCCAGTAATACTACTATGCTGGATAACACAAAGGCATATGACATAGCCTGCACAGTCTGTTTAAAAGCTCTATTAATACCCCAGTAACAAAAGTTTCCTCACTGTTAAATTGGAGAAATGGTCTGATACCTAGTAAATCTGTCTCAACTGACACAGACTAGAAGAGAGCAGTCCACATTGTTTTTCCAGAGCTAAAGCTAACACACAAAATTCAAGACTGTAATTACACAAGTCAGGCAAAGATATCTGATAGCAGGGAGTGCTTTAACTCAACAATGACATTATAGGGCAATCCAGGACCTAGCAATTGAAATAGAAAACACAAAACATTCAAGTGTGGGATAAGACATAAATTGACAGGAAAGGTAGTTAGCAACTGAAAGAAATGGATTTGCTCAATTTTCCAGTGCTTCAACACTTGGGACTGAAACTAGAGGTCTGAGAGAGAAAGAGAGAGGTAGGTCTTAGCTCTGTACAGAGGTTGATGGGATAGAGAAGGAATGACTGAAACTCTTTGGGAAGGAGATTTGGGGGTGAAACTCCTTTGCTGTGTCATCCTACAAGATGAAGGATAAGCCTGGTGGGAACTCATTCACTATCTGACCTTACAAGAGAGTTGCACACTCTCCTTTGACAGCAGATGTTGAGTGTTGGATGGTCTGGATGTGAAACTGTCTGGGTTAGAGATACTGTTAAGCTTTGACTGCTTCCTAAGGAGGAGTTGCCTTGGGGCATTGCTACTTCACATAGTCCTGCAAACAAAGACGGCCAGACACACAAAAGACGCATGAACACCTCACACCTTTCAGAAAGGTTCAAAAAGGGAGAGTTGTACTGTGTTCATGCAGGTCCAGCAGGTCAGTGCTACCATAAAGTATTCCATACCACGTCTACAGTGTTAGAAATAATCACGCTCATCAGAGACTATCAAGTACACACTGGATGCCATGCTTTACTCTGCGTTGGCTTGCTTACTTATTAAGATACACAAAGCATTAGAATTGCATGGATGGGATTAGGAACCAGGAGGCTTAATTTCATTATCTCTGTTGCAGAAGTCCTGAGTGACTACCAGTGATCCATTTACTCACTTTGCACCTTTGTGAAATAGGATTAATAATAGGAGGAATCTGGTTAGTACTGTGGCATACAGACATCAATAATAAACATTGATAGACAACAAGCATTCCTGATTCAGTACCACTGTGGAAATATAATCTTTATTATTTATAACCCACAAAAAAACTTGCTGAAAACAACTCAGCCACATTCCTTATCAAAAAATATATTTTGGATAATTGACTTATAGGTGCTCCTGCATCTGTGTTTAAGGGTCAGTGACATAAGATGGGGTCTTAGCAATTCTTGCAAACAACACTAGGGTTACTGCAGTATATAAATAAATTCTAACTTTTCTATGAGAATAATAACAGCAAGATAAGTGTACAAGAAAGTCTGACTTATTAATCTACTAGCTCATGCCTACTTTTCAGATAACAATCTTAGAAATATTAGCAATTTATTCCAATGATCACCAAGAAAAGTATTTCTGCCTTTGTCCTGCTCCACCTGTAGGCTAAAGCTAATTAATGCAACATGGCAAGAAAACATCATGATGAATGATCGGGCTTCCTCTGCACCAACTATGCATTTTCCTGGCTCAGCCAAAGATTCAAAGACTGCTCACAAATGTCCACAGGCCAACTGAGTTAGAGGAAAGGATGAACCTGTCAGAAAAGTGAAAGATGAGTTGTGCTTAGTGCAATAGAAGTCAAAATGAGAAGAGCTGAGCAATATACAGGTGATGGATGTCAGCAAGGAAATGGTGGCTGGCTGTCCTCAGTAAAAGCACACTGAAGAGGTAAAAAACCACCAATGAGCTCATTAACTTTTTCCTGAACTGAGCCCCACCTTTCAGAGATGTTGCTTTCTTGCTCAGACCATTTTACCTGACACCATACTAGGTCTGCCCAGTGGGCTCCCCAGTCCCACAAGCTCTCAGTACCATGCTCTGCAAGACACTGCCTGAAAACCCCGTTGGCTCTGTGAAAGAAGTGCTAAGATTTTCAAACAACCCCTCTGCATTTTTCTCTTAACTGAAAAGATGAGCACAAATTCTACCCCTCAGCACAGAAGGACATTCGTTGACTGCACGCAGATAACACCTACACAGGAACTGGAAAACAAGATGCAATGCACATTTTGGCAGCCACGGTGTCAAGGCCAGGCTCTCCAGGCATACGCTTCTCAGAAGGAAACACGCCCCACAAAAGACATGATTCACAGCACGCAAATGCATGGATCACATCACATCCTATCAGCCAATGAGCTCTATCTCCAAACTCCTCTCTAGAAAATTACAGGTGATAGCAACAGTTAGTACCACAGGTAAGGGGCAGAACTGCGCTAGACTCCTCTTCACTGCTAAAGAGTCATACGAAGGATCACAAAACGTAGTCATGGGCATCAGATGCATCACTGCAGTGGCATATAGCACACTCCACTTCTTCCCTTGACTGTACTGAGATGGAAATATGCAGGCCTACTTATTTGTCTTTTGAGTTCAATTTTTCCTTGCATTCCTCCTACTTTCTTTTCAGTGCCCATGTCAAATATATATGGAAAGATAGATCTAGGTAAGCTTTATTCCCCTTGAAGATGCTAGATTAAATTCTGCTCTTATTTACGTTGCATGAAATCCCACCGAACTCCAACAAGAAGAGAATTTCTTCTCTAGATTTTAAATGAAGAACTCAAGGGAGTTTTAAATTATTTAACTTGACAACATCCTTCAAAAATACTAGTCTATCACTGCACCAGAGTTCTCCCATTACCAGACCCCTAGTTAGCAGTTACCATTACTAGCTCTGCTTCCACCAGATATATAATGATGCCAAATTCTGAATTCATATTGAGTTGTCTACCTGTAACCCAGGGAGGAACGTGGTGCAGAGTTATTTAAAAATAGATGTGGGAATGGTTTGATATGACCCGAGATCCAGCATGAGCCTCTCTTCTGATTAAGAATGAAGTTTAAATCAATCCCTTTCCTACACAAGAAGAAAGTTTGACCAGTTTCTCTCCCAACTGGAAATGGCAGAATAGCACCTGCAACAGTGACACAAGGAAATTCAATTACTGCATTTCCCAATTAAATTAAGAACTGGGTTATAATGACTAAAAGAGGTTTATTTAGTAAAAAAAACAAAAACAGAAAAAACCCCTGTGATTTCATTGCAGATAATTCCAAAAAAGGGGGGGGGGGGGGGGGGGGGGAGACAAAAATTCAATATCTTCATAAGCGATCTGGATAATGGGATCAAGTGTAGCCTGATGAAGTTCGCAGATGACACCAAATTGAGTGGGGAAGTAGACACTCTGGAATGGAGAGCCACCCTGCAGGAAGATCTGGAGAGGCTGGAAGAGTGGGCTAACATGAACCTTATGAAGTTTAACAAAAACAAGTGCAAGGTCTTGCACCTGGGAAAACATAATGCAGGAATGCAGCTCAGACTGGGATCCACCTGGCTGGAGAGCAGCTCCGTGGAAAGGGACCTGGGGGTTCTGGTGGACAGGAAGCTCAACATGAGTGACCAGCGTGCTGCTGCAGCCAAGAAGGCCAATAGGATGCTGGATTGCATCAAAAAGGGCATCACCAGCAGAGATAAAGAAGTCATTATCCCTCTCTACTCAGCACTTGTCAGGCCACACCTGGAGTACTGTGTGCAGTTCTGGTCCCCATTATACAAAAAAGATATGGACAGGCTGGAGGGGTCCAGAGAAGGGCCACCAAGATGATCCAGGGTCTGGGCAGCATGCCGTAATGAGGATAGGCTGAGAGAGCTGGGCTTGTTCAGCCTTCAGAAAAGGAGGCTTAGAGGTGATCTCGTCACCATGTACCAGTGCTTAAAGGGGAGGTACAAAGAAGATGGAGATTCCCTTTTTACAAGGAGTCCCATGGTGAGGACAAGGGGTAACAGGTACAAGTTACTCCCAGGGAGATTCTGACTGGACACAAGAGGTAAATTTTTCACAATGAGAACAGTCAACCATTGGAATAATCTCCCCAGGGAAGTGGTTGACTCCGCTATGCTGAACACATTTAATACTCAGCTGGACATGGTGCTGGGCCATCTCATCTACACTGTGCTAGAAAGGTTGGACCAGATGATCCTCGAGGTCCCTTCCACCCTGGTATTCTATGATTCTATGAAAAAAAAAAAAAAGACTATTAAAAGGAATAAGATGGGGCAGTTGAGATACTGGCATAGGCAACTCCTCTCCTGCCCCAACACTTTTTTCCCTGTGCGTGTCTAGGGATGTTTCCCCACAGCAGAAACTCTACGTCTATATTCTTTCACAGGGGTCTGTAACACTTCTAGAAAGTAAATCGCTATCATAGCACTGTTGCTTCCAACACTGAATACCCTCCCTCCTTTTTTTTTTTTTTTTTTTTTTTTAAACAGACCTGGTAAGATTATCTGAAGGTATACCATCTGGTGAACCCCCAAAATATTGTATTTGCCTTCTGTCAACCACTTCCAACAAAACTGGTTCAAATTTCACTCCTTCTAACCTTCCAGGTGTTTTCTAGAAGTCACACCTTCCCTCTGGCTAATTCAATGCAAATAAGCTAGAACAGCATCTAAATTTTAATTTCTGTTCAAAACAAACAATTTGCAGCCAAATCAATGCAGACCTCTTACTTAGATGAACAAAATGTAATGTTTCATCTTTCAAAAGACAGCAGATTATATAATTAATTTAATATTAATGAACTTTAATACACGTAGAGTTTTGCAGGGTTTTCTATTTGGTAACCGCATTAGGTTTTTTTTCAGGAAACTCCCTGAAAAAATAAAACTTCCAAATTAAACAAAAATTTAATATAATTTACAACTGGAACTCAATTATGGCAAGCTATTTTTTATGCTTTGCAGACTAAGCTGATACTTCGCTGTCATTGGTTTATAAAAATAAATCATAAACTCTGCAGAAATCATTAAAATATATGCAATTACAATCCCCAGGACAGCACTAGAGAAAAATAGAGGAGGAAACAGAATTGTAATGATGTTATTTTCTTTTCTGTCCCCAAGCCCCAGATATTACATTTCTTCCACTTTTCTCTCCAGTTTAACAGGCGATAGTTGCTCATCACGGTGTAAACACATATTGGCCCTCATAACAATTGGAAGCCTAATCCAGTAGACCTTTAAGCACTAGAACAATTTAACTGTGAGCACAGTAAATTCATCATCATTTAGAGGTTTTAAATTGAGCATAGACATCTTTTGTAAGAGATGCAGAAAGAAGGGTTTTCGTGAACTTGCTGCACTAAGGAATCATCTCCAGTCCAGATGATACAAGAATGAGGTTCATCAGACAACCTTGGTCGACTCCTTTAGCTTTCAAACCTAGGTACCACCAGGCTGGTTGGGGATGTCTCCTCTTCCCCACCCACACCTCCTCCAGCTACTGTGCCATTACCCACGTGTGTAAAGCTCCTTGTATGTTTTAGTGTTTGAGAGGTGGTCTAGATAACCACATACCAGCAGAGGAAATGAAAAGGAATTTTGCTGGGAATCAACTACCCGGCTTGAAAGTTTTTGGCTTTGCCCACAGCCACTTTCGCTGTAAGAAGGCTCCATATACATCAGACTGTCCAGGGTCCATCTAAACAGGCTTAGGTAGAAAATCCAAGGACTGAAGAAGTTAATTCCACTCAGGACAACAGCATGTGAAATGAAGTTTTGGAAGAAATTTGTGGAGACCAGATGCATCCATCCACAGCCTTGTCCTTGTCAAGCTATTTATACCTTCCTTCCTTAAAATTTAGTTCTAAAATGTCCCCTAATAACTGTGAGATTGTATGTGGTTGTCCTGGTTTCAGCTGGGATAGAGTTAATTTTCTTCTTGGTAGCCGGTATGGTGCTGTGTTTTGAGTTTAGGATGAGAACAATGTCTATAACACACCGATGTTTTGGTTCTTGCTAAGTAGTGCTAAGCTGTTGCTGAATAGTTGCCAAGCGGTGCTTACACTGGTCAGGGACTTTTCAGCTTCCCATGCTCTTCCCGGTGCACAAGGAGCTGGGAGGGAGCACAGCCAGGACAGCTGGCCCAGGCTGGCCCAAGGGCTGTTCCATACCATGCTCATGACGTCATGCTCGGTATATAAGCTGAGGGAAGAAGGAGGAAGGGGGGGGACATTGAGCGTGATCGCGTTTGTCTTCCCAAGTCACCGTTACACGTGATGGAGCCCTGCTTTCCTGGGGATGGCTGAGCACCTGCCTGCTGATGGGAAGTGGTGAATGAATTCCTTGCTTTGCTTTGTTTGCACGCGCAGCTCTTGCTTTACCTATTTAACTGTTCTATTTTATTTTACTTCAATTATTAAACTGTTCTTATCTCAACCCACGAGTTTTCTCCCTTTTACCCTTCCGATTCTCTCCCCCATCCCACCAGGGGGAGTGAACAAGTGGCTGGGTGGTGCTGAGTTGCTAGCTGGGGTTAAACCATGACAGTGGTTCATGAAGGTTTCTTCACTTTCAGGAAGATTCCATAAATCATGACACCTAATAAATTTTTAATTTAATTTTATTTTTTGCCTCGGATCCTGGGGCTGTTCCTTATTTTCATATAGCTTACCACTAATCACAATGATGGACAAATATACATATGCACACCCACACACACAAATTCCATAGACAGATGAAGAAAATTATATGTCTTATACTGTCCCACTTGTCCCAGAATGGTATCCAGTGATGAATTCCCAGCATACTTGAGCCAATCTTACAGAACACATAAGGCACAAAAATAAATTAGAACAAAGACAATTAAAGATATGTATTATTTGCAGTCAAACAATAGCAAGCCAAATACCCCATTGGTTGTGCTATGTATTTAAAAGTAGCCTTTGAATCCATGAAATCCTCAAACTCCCTGCTTAATTAGACAACTGACCTCATGAGATGGCTACGCTGCCTGCATAATCACTGAGTTTTCCAGGAGTCTGTTTTCACTGTTGTTTTTAAACAATGCTCAAGTCAGGCTCTCGAAAACATAACTGCATAAATAATCAGCTTCATAATTAAACAACTGCCCAGAAAGACTGCAGCAAAAGTAGAACAAGTGCCTTCAGCACACTCTGACAGAGACTGTAGGACGGTGGGGGCTTCAGCAGGACGGAGACGCTGGAGCCCAGGACTGAAACACTCCACTCACCAGACACCCTCCCAAGGAAGCGTGGAAGCTCAGGTGTCCCTCCCCATGTGAAAGGAGGGCATCTGTGCTCAGGCCCACAGTCCCCAAAGTGCAGCTCAGCTCCCATGCCTAGATGATCTACAAACCAGGTGAATCACCTCACTCCCCAAAGCCTAACTATACCTACCACATCATGAAGGACCTGATCCCCACCAAACATGTCAATGGGTAAAACTGGAGTCTTCCTCCTCAGGTGAAACCTGCCTGGTGTCACAGTGTCCATCCTCCCCACCCCGGCCACAAAGATGGCCTGGGGTCTTGGAAGCCCATTCTGCTGTTAAGCACCCTTGGGGGGTTGAGGTGAGGGCAACCCCAGGTTTAGCTGTCAGTGTTGTTTCCTTTTTTTTTTTTCTTCCCCCCCCCAAAATCCTCTTAAAACCTTTTCCAGCAGCTCTGGGCCCACATGGACAACTCCTCTAGCTAGGAACAGCAGATGGCTATGACACACCAAGCTACAGCTCCTACCAGCACTGCTACATCTCCCTCCTCTGCAGAAGTACATTTTGCCAAAGCCAGACACCAGTTTTGTTTTCATGCTTGAGTCAGACTGTAAACCAACAAGTAACCCTGCAGCCAGCCATTGCATGCAGCAGTGCTGCTGCATTAGGAGCACTGGAAATGCAAACCAAAGGCAAGGCTGCATCAGGGAAACCATGGCTCCTCAGGGCTGACTGCCTTTACCCTTTCTGTGTTACCGTGTTGGCTCCACACCACCTCAGGCACCTGGAGCCCTCCACAGTTGCCAAAAGAAAAGCCTCTGGCAGCAAAAAACCCCAAAGCTTTCCCCTGGAGGTAACCTAAGCAGAAAATTCCCTGATATTGCTCTTTGGTACTCTTTACATCAGTGCTTTTGCTTTCACGTGTCGCCCATCGCTACTTCAGTAAGGTGTTGCTGGGCAGCATCTTCCCTTCCCAGTCTTACTCTTCACAGAGGACTCATATGCTCGGTACAGTCACCTTGCTGCTGTTCAGATGACAGTAGAAAAGGTGCAGCAACCAGCCTCACCAGCTGTACCAACAAACAACAAGCACAGTGTCTGCAGGTCCAATAGCACCCTCAACTCTACTGCTCTTCTGTAAAGAACAGAGGCAACAGTCTGTGAAAATTCAAGTATGATGAATCCCTACAGATCATCACAAGCTTCTACACTTTGTCAACACTGAGAAACCAAGCATAACAGTCAATAGATCTCACAGCTGGAGAAATATCTCCCTTAGGTTACAGATGCGAGCAACAGGGTAGGAGAAAATGAGAAGAGACGCTAAAGCACATACAACTGCTTCATAGTCTCTGATAGTTAGTAACAATGCATTTTACTGTAAGGAAATATTCAGCCATCTTACAGTGAAACTTAGCCAACACACGTACTCTAAGCCCTCTAGCGTGGGAAGGTTTTTCTGTACATCCCACAGAATCATGAAATTCAGGTCAGAAGGGACCTATAGAGGTCTCTGGTTCAGGCCTCACTCAAAGCAAGGCCAACTTTGAAGTTGGATCTAATTTGAAAATTAGGTCAGGTTGCTCAGGGCCTTGTCCAGTTGAGTTTTGATCTCTGATGCTGGAGATCAAACATCATCTCTGAGCCCCTGGTTTAAGCCTGTCCACTGCCATAGTAAATTTTATTCTCCTAATATCTAATTAGCACTTGCCTTCTTGAAACTTGTGTCCCCTGCATCTCATCCCATCACTGTGCAACTCTCAGAATTTGTCGAACAGGACCCCCAGGTCCTTCTCTGCAGAGCTGCTTTCCAGCTCGCCAACCCTCAGGCTGCACTTGTGCATGGGGTTACCCCTCCCCAGGGCCAGGACTTTGCATTTACCTTTGTTGAATCTCATGGGGTTCCTGGCAGCCCCTTTCTCCAGCATGTCCTGGTTCCTCTGAGAGGCAGCCCTGATCCTCCATTTAAGGAAGTCTTGACTTACGACATTTCCTACAATCATACTCATATACGTGTATCCTGTCTTATCATTTCCTTCTTTCCTTTTTTAGTTCTATGTTTGGCTGAATAGTTCGCTGTCAGAATGGCAAAACTCCGCCCAGCTGTCCTTGCATTACAGAGACCTTTCCCTGAGATCCTTCCCTGTGTCCCCTTGAAGCAGGGCAGATGTTATTTCATCAAGCTTTTGGGATGCAGCAGCACTCATTGGCAGTCATGAGCCTGCTGTTGGAAAGAAGTATCCATAATCAGTGAATGTGAGGCAGCAGAGCTCTGTCATCATTCCCACCATCTTCATGAAAGGCCATGCCATGGTGCTGGACTGTGCCCAGCCGACAGCACGGTCCATGCCTGGCACTGGACAGAGCATCACTAAGTGAAGCGCACCAGGAGTGCTGCGGTTACACACACAGCAGTAACTGCGGTCTGGCAACTACTGCTTATAATCACCAAACCTGCTGTTGGGTAAAACGTTTCTCTATGTTCCTGAAGAATTCGAAATTATACGATTCCCTGAGGTGTGAAAAAGCAGCAGTAACAGCTCTGTACATTAGCACACTTACACCAGTTTTTTAATGTATTTTCTTTGGGGGCAGGGGGTGGTGAGCAGACAGTAAGGGCAAGCGGAGACAGGGTGGGAGGGAGGAAGCCCTGGAATAATTTATGTGGCAGTGGTCAACTGTATGAAATTTGCATTCAGCTAAGCAATTACAGACAGATGATAATGCTGCAGAGAGCACAGCCTGGCAAAGAGCTTGGAGCTGAATTTAGTTTTCAAAAGCAGAGGTTGCAGACAGTGGCACGCATCCTTCTGCAGTCTGGCCTTTCTAGCAACAAACACCCATGTGGTCGAAGAGCGTGGGATCTCAGTCTACCAAAACTGTGGGTGACGTGGCGGATGTCTCCTCAGTCTTTCAGTAAGAGAGCTGAAATGACATGAGGAACAGAGAAACATGCTGAAGAGGTTTCTTCCAGCCAGTTTCTCATTTCCCCTCCTTTTCTACCATGTTGTAGGAAGGGCCCACAAATTACAATCTGCTCCTGATGACTTGCTGTTCAGGTGGAAAGCTCCTCAGCCATCACATGTCTGCTAATAAGGAGAAGGCCAGTCTAAGCCTGATTCACTGCTCATCAGAAATGGAAAGTGTTACTTGAAATCAGCATGATATGTGTGCCAGGTCTTGCAGAGCTTTGCTGTGTCATCTGAACACAGCTCCCACCCTACAGCTATATACAGCATACAATGGATCAGATAAGCACATGCATGCTAAGGAGGTAACCCCCATACAAGTGGGAGTAAAATAAAGTAAATTAATTTCTCCATTCAGAAAGAGAGCTGTAAAGATTCCTTATTGCTCATGAAGGCGATCTATGAACGGTTCTCCAGTGTGTAGGCTGAGCAACTCAGACCGGCTATCAGTCTGCAACTCTAAAAAATATCCCTTATTCCTTATCAACTTCTTACCTTAAACAGAATACAAAATAAAATAGCTTCAGTTAAAAAGTCCCCTTTGCTGTTCTAGCAGCATGCACTTTTCCTAAAAGCACATCATTAGATAGGACTACTTCAGCCAGAGGCATTATATCCTTTGAACTAAACTCTTCTTAGAGCAAAAATATTCATTACGGCTTTGCCCAGTGTCTATCCCCACCACACCCTGGGCTTGCTCTGGAAATATACACACTATGGGAAAGCAAACAGAAGAGGCAGAAGAATAGCAAATAAGTTACAATAATGATCCTGCCTGCAGTAAATGGCTTCCCAGAATTACTCTTGGAGGCAAAATTCATTAAATCCAAACCACCTCAGAACCTGATTCAGTTGCTCACATAAAGGTGTTTAGTGCTGTTTGAGGCACCTTAGTCCATCAGAAACCACTGTGGGATATGGCCCACAACCTACAGGAGACATCTGCCCTCCTGTTACGGCCGCTGGAGCCCAGGCAGGGTACCGCAGGGCAGCTCAAACAGATGCTTATGTTCAGGCATCCTTCCTCTCAGACACACTCATTTCTCTTCAGTTCCTGAAATGTATTCTTTTCTCAACT
Source organism: Nipponia nippon (assembly GCF_047370975.1). Lineage (NCBI taxonomy): Eukaryota > Metazoa > Chordata > Aves > Pelecaniformes > Threskiornithidae > Nipponia > Nipponia nippon. The sequence continues at coordinate 30,679,877 of NW_028262302.1, forward strand.
TTCTCTCTTTCTTGTATAGCGCTCTTCTTTTTACAGTTGGACAAATGCTCAGCACGTATCTTGTTCTCATTTCATCCATGTTTTTACAGTCTCCTCATTAACTCTGTACTGGTTTTAGTTTCCCAGGTGGAGGAACAGCCGCCCTCCCTTCAACTCCTGTCTCTGCCAGGTCACTGCCAACAGGGACGAGTCAACACAGTCTTGTACTAATCCCTATCCTTTTCCTCACTACTAAATTTCATTACTGTAACATTTTGCTTATACTGCACTGTAAACCAAATTTTAAAATGCCCAGAATTACTTTTTTCTGTACTAAAAGAAAAAACCCCACCTCTTTATAATCTTCATACTGTCATTCAAGTACGTGTTTCAGTGATACTCAAAGGATGTTTTCAAACACCTTCTGGATCAGGGAGTCGCATGTTTGTTTACTGATGAGTATCTCCTACCCTCACTACAGTACAGACAAGGGTGCAGCAATACATCTGTTTATGGGAACAGTTGCTGGAAAGCACTAGAGCAAATCACGGAACAGTCAACAGAAATACCTAAGAGATTAACGAGGTGATAGGACACAGGCAGCACATATTTGCTAAAACCACAGTCAGTCTAACTGACCTAATTTTCTTTGCTAACATTACTCATGGCAATGAGTCTCATGGCCAGAGGAGGAGTAGACAACATTTCATTATTTTAGAGAGACTTTTGACAGTACCTCTCACAACAACAACTACATCCTCGTTCCCCAAAGTACTTTGGGAAAAGACTCTGTCAGCATTGTTAAACTGACAGAGCAGGGGAAGAAGAGGTATATTTTCCTGACTTTTGTTATTCTATTTGCTGCTTTCCTAAATGAGCTAGATGAAAGAATAAAAAAGGACATCTACAAAATCTGAGGAAGACAAGAAAGCAGGACGTATCACGAGCACCTTTGGAGACCAGGAACAAAATCTCAGTTGCATTGGCAGTTAAGAGAGAGCATCCAAAAAGGAAAAAGGGATGGGGCGAAATTCAACAAGCACACGTACAAAAGCTCTACATTTGAGTAAAACTAAAATATAGAGGAGAAAGAGGATTAAGAACCTTTGGCTGGTCACACCGCCAAAGATTGCGGGGAGAGGGTTCAAACAGATCACAAAAGAAAAGGAAATATCATGCCAAGCATTATTAATTGGACCGCTAGATAGCAAACACTGGAGGCAATTACTCGGTTCTGTGCAGCCCTGGTGAGGTCTGGAGCACAAAATCCAATCATTAGCATTACTCTTACAAAAAAATCCAAACTAATTAGAAAGTGTCAAGTAGAGGGACGCTGACAGATTTAGACAATGTGACTTCTGAAGCAAGACTGGAAAAGTGACATAGGACAACACTGAAGGGAAATATACTCCCAACGTGTAAAACACCCTGGTTAAAAGAAGGGTCATCAGCTCTTCTCCATACCCCCTAGCTTGCAGATTAAAAGTAATTGGAAAAAGATTCATACAACATTTAGAGGCAATAATGGCAAGAAGTTTCTAACTAAAAGGTAGTAAAACACTGGAACAGGCACCTTGGGACAATGTGATTCCCCTTCATTACAGGTTTTACTGTCACTTCACCATCTCTCAGGAAGGTCTGAGTCACACTAGCAGCTGTCTCAAAGGACAGTCGCTCCCTGTGCTTCCACCACCAGGAGGTACCACCAGCAAGCAGCACCGCCGCACGCCAGAGCTCAGCTGAAGTTACGGACTTAGAAAAACTGAAAGTTCAGAGTTATTCTTTGTCCTTAACTGGCAGCAAAGCTCTCCCAGCCTCATGCTTTGATTGCCATCCTGCATCTGAAATCTCCCCGATAATCCTAGTGCAGACCTTTCAGTCAATCGTATTTTTCTCATAGTATTAGTAATTTCAAGAGATACACATCACGAAGGACAGCAGGGATAGACTGCTTCTAAATATGTATCCATATATTTGTAATCACATATGCAGGGGTTACACCTTTTAAATGAAAAATCAGGTTAACAGAAAAGTAGGAAGAGATATTTTGCTTTAAAACTTTAAATAAAAATCTCAGTATGCAAAATGTCAACAATTCTGAAAAAAGTTTCTACGAAAACTTTTGATAAATGAAGTTCTGAACTAAGACTACAATAAGGGCACTAGTTTTGCCTGATTTTACCCATTTTAATTGTATGCACATGAGAAACATCTTTACTAAATTCAGGTATATGGAAAACCAATACTACAGTGTAGCCTTTCCAATATGCATCCATTATTTAAAAAAATAACAGTGAAATATTAAATGTTTATGAGGTTTAGTTTTCTTTGCTCTTCTGACAGTAATATATTAAAATTGTACTATGTTTGTAGTATTGATTTCACTTTTGCCTATACAGTAGGTATAAAATAAATTATTTGCACATTAAGTCAGCACAGAGTGAGAAGTTAATTGTTTGTATGGTTCGTGAAATAGAATCTATGATTTTCTCCAACGGTTAAAAAAAAAAACAACCAAACAACACAAAAACCAAAAACAAAATACAAAAAGCAGCAAAATGTAAGGCTCCAGTGATTTTGAAGCTTACATCCATTACTTAAAATATAATAGAAATAAACCAATGTATAGTAGGGTTCCTCTGTTATCAGCACTATTGGTTTATTACAGCAGGGACAACAGTGCTAATCCTACATCTATAGTAAGAGCGTAAACTTGTCCTTATCATGAGGCTCATTTCTTAGAGGCTGATGAGCGCTGCTGACAAGCTCCAAAGTTAATTTAGTCAGTTCATTTTACTGCTGAAATGACTTCCTTTTCCAGGCATTCAGCTTCTGTCAGATCTTGCGTGCATAACAAGTTTTACCCGTTTAGGGAGATCATTTTTTAAATTGATTTTTTTTTTTCAAACCAATCCAGACTCTCTAATAGTCGAATCAATTCACAACTGGGTGGCTCATATCGATACAGTGGGCGAATTAAGCCAATATCAATAAGCCAGCACCAAATCCCTTCAAGAACGGCCATGTGAGTGCTGCAGCCACTCAGCTAAATCTGTTCAACATCTTTTAAAGCAGTACAATTCCAGATAGGGTAAGCAACGAGACATGCTGCAAATCTTCCCTCCTCTTTCCCGTTAAATCCATGCCCCTGTCACTCAGACACTTTTCACTGGTCCCCTTGAAAATACATGGGTTGATCCAAACTGCAGTAACTCTACAGGAGCCAAAGGAGCTAGGCTGTTTTGTAACATCGGAGGATCAGCTCCTGGCCATCCACGGTAGCCCTTCACGTTGATATTAGGCTGAGCCCCACGTGCCGGGACTAATACACCATTTAATTCTAGGAAAACTGCCTCACATTTCCGGTCTAATGCTCTAAAATTGATACATACTATCATCTTTGGGAAAAGGGACACAGTGACCTTTCAAAAACTAAGAAAAAATTCCTAATCTAAATAAGAAAGAAAGGTTGTACCTACAATCTTTTAAGTACTATAGAGACAAGCATATAAATTCAACTGACCAAGGAAAGGCAATTAAAGTGATAGATTACAGCCAATTCAATAGAGATGTGAAATAGTCAGACAACTCTCAAACACAAATTATTACACAAAATTACCCTCAGCCTACTCAAACTTTTCAGAAAATTAGTCATTCACATCACTAGCATGTTTGGACCATATGCCAAAATGGCTTTTTTCCTCCCAGCATTAGCTGAGCACCACAGCATCGTTATGCAGTCGGCATCTCAACCAGATGAGGGACAAGGGCTTCTCCACATTCCACAGTAAACAACTTCTCCTAGCCTTCCAGCTAAAACTCACCTGTGTGAGCAGGTGGGAGTTAATTACATGGGCTTATTTTACAACCACTGAGGACTCTGCAAGAGTTCCTAGGAGAGGAGAAGGGAGGGAAAGAGCACTTGTTTCTACAGGATTTCTGGGAGCTATGCAGCACAGTAACAGACAGAAAGTCTAGTTACATCTGGGAAAGGTAGTCTTGCAACCCAACCTTGAGAAAATCTTCTCTTCTGTACATCCCACTTTCCCAGTGAGTGCATTGGGTACGCCCCTTTGTGATAAGGCAATATTTTAAATTTGTCTAAAGTTTTCCATCTGAATACCACAACAATAAAGGAAATAATCAGTTAATTTATGCAGAAGACTCATGGTTTTCTCCAGAATATCAAAAAACACAGAAGGCTGCTCCTGTTTGCACCCACTGGACAACATACCTTCTTTCTCCCAGGGAACTCCCTATGGCCCAGTGCGAGGTAACATATACATAGCACATCTGACACTTACAGAAAACATCAGTTCTGCTGTACGTGCACAGCAACTGTGGCTGTGTGATGGGACGACAGCTGTTTGAAACGTAGAACAAGGCACCGGCCAGCCTTGCCCGAAAGCTTGGCCTGTCTTGGCATCACAAACACTCTCTGCCAGTTGGTTTTCCATGCTTCATGGAGGAAAGAATATTTGGTAATTGAGAGATGTTTATTTGACAACAGGAATGTAGGCAAATGATATCCGTGATGGAAGATTCAAAATGCCACCCTAATTTCTTCCAGCTACTGTCCTTCAGTGGAGGATAGGAAAGACTTTTATTTATTTCTTTATTAAAGATGATGAAGAGCTGGAAGTACCAAGACAAACAGCAGCAGTCGCTGATGGATGAGGTCTTTGTGCCCTCTCTCCAGCCCAGGCAGGTGCTCTTCCCTCTTTGCAGATCCAGCACAAGAAACAAGAGTAGCAGGGGGTTTTGACAGATGATCTAGTGTAAAACCAGCACCCAAACTAATAAAGGTGTGTGCGTTCAGCAGTAGACCTCCTCCTCCAACGGGGTGGTCCGCTCTTCCTAAGAGAGGCAGCTGTATTGCTTTGGGCTGAGGGAAAAGCGATTACTAAAGACCGATCCAGGCAGCGGAGCAGTTGGGAGTAAGCCGTGAGCCCCCAGAAGAGAAGGCCAGCTGTGCACGACGTGTCTCCATCGCCTTCTTCCTCTTAACAGCAGAGCTATGCAACACAGGGCTGTCATCCCATGTAGGATCCCAAGCCAGGACATCCTTCCTTGGGAGGGTGGTGGTAGCAACCACAGTGGCAAACTTGCTTCAATGCCCCTGTTCATAGCAGTGTCCTCCCTTTCCCTTTCTTTCCTTCTTTTTTTTTTTTGCCACCAGAGCAGAGCAAACATTCGCGAGCTGCAGCCATGCGAATTCTACCATTCTACCCACGCATCTTTGTTGGTTTAATTTCAGTAAAGCAGGACTTTTTACTAACACCATAACGAAAGGTATTTGAAAATAGATCCTGGTAATAACTCTAACATCAATTTTCTGACATCAGATCAGAAGGCTTTCAATTTAAAGTGTTCCCAGATGATGTTTGTCAGGGAACATAGAGTACTATTTTCTCAACACCAGTAGATAGTAAGTTTTTCCCTTTTAATATAGTTGCACTTGCATTTTCTCCAAAAGGATGATAAGCTGCAGCCATATAGTTATTATGAACCTGATCCAAAGTGAAACGAGGGAAACGGAAATCCTCAGAAACTTCAACAGGCTGCAGGTGAAGTGTTACATCTCAATCAGCTTCCGAGATTTGCTCAGCTCACTTTCTCTTCCTAACTGGCTACAGTCTCCAATACAGTCCTCGCTCTCCTACAATTCTGTAGAGCATGGTCTCTCTTAAATTGTCCTCAGCAGTTTTACCAAATTTTTCCCCTCAATTTTCAGTGTTTTCAGCAGCAAATTTGCAAGCTTTACTTTATACATTGCACAGCATTAAGCAAATGAAACTACAAAGTCACTCATATTTTTCTCATATTGAAATGTAAATAATTTTTAGTAATTTAAATAATTCAACTAAAATGTATGACTCAGCATGGTAATTGCACATTGAAGCATTTTGGTGTTTTCCCAAATTCTTGCTCATTTCATTACTTTTTTTTTTTTCCCTAAAGTCCTGCAGAACAAGTTTCTTAGATCAACATAACTCCGAGAGTCAGATTTCTAATCTGAATGAAAATATCTAAAAATTCAAATTCCCAGGAGCTTCTGAACAAACTTCTTTCCATCTCATCCCTACAAGTAGGTGTCAAACGTTTTTTAGACCCAAGTGCCCTTGAGCACGCATCGACACAAGTGCAGGAAGTGAATCCCTGAAAGGCTTTGAGGGGAAGGGTCCTCTGGAGGCCACCTCTGCTCAAAGCTGGACCAGGCTGCTCAGGGTCTCACCCTCTCATTTTGAAAGTCTTCAGGGATGGGGATTACACAGCCCCTTTTGGCAACTAAGTGGGAGGATGTTTTAGCTTGTGTCCAGTTGGGATTTCCCTTGCTATAACTTGTCTTTTACTATTGACCTTTGAGAAGAGTCTTGCTCTGCCTTCTCTATCACTCAACTTTAAGCAGGGTGATCAGATCTCTCTTCAACTTTGCTTTCTCCTGGCTGAACAATTTGATGTCATCCACAAACTTGATGAGGGTGCTCCCCAACATCCAAGTTACTAATGAGAATGTACTGACATACAAGTAAGTTCATATCAATATTTCACCTTTCAGCAATGCCACTCATAACTCATTTCTGCTTACACTTTAAATCACCGATCATTAGCCTTTGAGTCAAGCAACACCTGGAAAATCTAAATCAACAGGGAGGTGCTCAGTGATTCCTAATAATCCCTAAGCAGCCTTTACAACAGACTTCTGGATTGCTTGCTTAGTCTTCAGTGCATAAATTCTAAAAAAGTAAAATTTCAGGAGGCTAAATAAGTTCTCTAGTCTTCATGATCAGGCCTTAATCCTACTGACACTTCAACAAGTTTACCTCTACATAAATAATTTCAATAAAGCAATGGGACTGCTACACGAAGGAGCTCATAAGTCGGCATAAGTCAATACACTTCCCAAGCACATTCTTGCTGAGATGCTCAAGTAAAGAGAATAATTACAAAAAGCAAATTCTGCAAGAAAAAAAATCTTAGAGGAACACTTTTAAAAATTTATTTCTGTAGGTTCTGTAAACAGTCTACACAATATCATAATGGATATAATTCTCTTGTCAGATTTAGGATAATTATTTTTTGTTGATAACTTCCGTATGGGATAATAAAACTTCCAATATGACCCTGTTATTGTCAGCTACAGAAAGTAAATTAGATATTTATTCAAGCCAGTATCTCTGCAATGCTTGGTGTGCTATTAAACAAGGGATTTAGAGAGACCAATATGCGTTGTTGAAAAAAGAGAATGAACACATTTGATAAAGCGGGTAAATACCCTTCAAAAGAATTAAAAATATTGCATTCCAATTCAGGAGAGAAAGCGGAACAGAAGCGAAGTTTTTAGGAGCATAAGGCCAGGGAAATTCATACTATGCAAAGCATGCATTGTTTCCAAGAGTGCTACTGAAACTAGCCCAGACTTTGAACCAAAATAAAAGAATACAAATAGACTGTTGGCACAAGCAGTCAAGCGGTAGCTTCTTTGGGAAAAGCCAGTATTTCTATTTATGCACTCTGCCTTAGCCAAAAACAAGCTCTTGGTTGTGTTACAGGGCTTAATACATGAAATGTCACAACATGACATTTTTCAGGAGTCATATTAGGTGATTTAATTGGCCCTTCCGACTCCACACCTAATTTGTTTCACATCCTGTCATGCCTATAAGATAGTAGCTGTTCGGCAAAAATTCGTGGAGCTCAGGACAGCAAACAAGGGATATCAAGAAAAACAGAACCCCAGCAAAACATAAGAAAGAATTTTAAAGTATCCAAATGAAACCCACAGCCTGTCAACAGATAAGGCTGGAATGTCTCAATTCAAATTTGCATAAGGAAGGTTTTACAGTGAGTAGAAATATTCACTAGTTTTAACCAGGTACCCACTGTAGAGACAAAGCACTGAAAAAAAAAAAAATCAATAATGAAAACAGTTACAGTAGTATTATTATTACTAATAGTTTGAGGTGAAACTAAATGATTCGTTATGTTTGAGCTTAGAGTATCTTCAAACAAAATTGAAATGAACATTGTATTGATACAATGCACACAATTCCAGAATAATAGAATAGTTTTGTTTTGAAAGGCCTGAAATAGAGAACTTCTTATATCTTTCAAAGAAAGCCACTTCTTTCTTTCCAGATCACAGCAATTTGATTAAATCCATCCAAAACATAAAAAAAAATTTGTGCTAGACAGAAAAACCAATTTAGATGCAGAACTTCTGTCTCCAAATGTCATAAACAGTCATGACTGATCATAAACAGTCAGAATTTCATTCAAGAGATTATAATGAGCCAGTAGTTAATCTATCAGGACTACCGAGTGCAAATGGGCACAGTAAAAGCTATTTGCAGACTGGTTAATTACAGGGAGAATATTTGATAATGAACCTTCAGAATTTCCCTCTCTCTAAGGGAGAATAATTTTCCTGTAATCTTTGCAGACACTGAGCAATAGGTGGCCTAGGAAAACCACCTGACATTTTAATCCTATATTTTCCTGCAAATGACATAATAACCTAAATAAAACTTTATCTGCAAGGAGCAGTTTTGAAGACTGCTATGACAGTACTAACATCAAGGAGAGACACAGTCTGCCAAGGAGAGTAATCTAAATGTTCTCAGAAAAGCCCACGATAGACTAGGATGAAGCAGCAATAAAGCAGTGTGCTCTTGTGTGCTTCCAGATTAGGGTCTAGAGCCCAAGGCTGGGGAGGAGCGGCTGGGGGTGCTCAGCCTGGAGAAGAGGAGGCTGAGGGGAGCCCTCATCGCTCTCTGCAACTGCCTGAAAGGAGGCTGGAGCCAGGGGGGGGTCGGTCTCTTCTCCCCAGTAGCAAGCGATGGGACGAGAGGGAACGGCCTCAAGCTGTGCCAGGGCAGGTTTAGGTTGGATATTGGGAAAAGCTTCTTCACAGAGAGAGTGGTTAGGCCTTGGAACAGCCTGCTCAGGGAAGTGGTGCAATCACAGTCCCTGCAAGTGTTCAAAAACCACGTGGATGTGGTGCTTAGGGACATGGTTTAGAGGTGGACCAGGCAGATAGGTTAATGGTTGGACTCCGTGATCTCGGAGGTCTTGTCCAACCATCATTCTATGATTCATGAGTCATTGCAACACGGGATATGCCCTTTGTATTCTCCTATTGCTTTCCACATCCTCTTTCAGTGTCTGCTTTTAATCTGGCAAAATAAACAAATAAACTTTAAATAAACATAAACCAAACTTTACAAATCATTTGCTCTTTGTGCTTGCAAAAGGAGCAACAGATTCAGTTGTTTAAAAGGACTCATCTCCGTTCCAAACAAACACACCCCATAACAAAAACCCTGCCATTCATATCATCACTCCGCAAAGCATCCTTCTCTCATGGCTACATTTAATTTGCTTTCACCACTAACTTCTAACAACATGAAAGCTCATTTCTGAGCAAATCAATTATTTTGTTGGGTGTGTATCCCCTTTTATCGCAGCCCTCCCCCACATGCAGTCTTGGGTGGCATTTAGGTAACTGGAAACAGTCCAGTTCAGCTGGGATTTTTGGCAAGTGGCAGCATAGTCTAGGAGATGAAGGTGCTCAACTTCAACACTGGCTTTCCCTCAGGAAAGACATGTTATCCAGCCTACTATACACCAACAAAACAATTCCTAAAAAAACAGAAGCCTAATTCAAGGATTAAGTATTTCCTCAGCTACCTTCGTAATGCTATGGCACTAGAAATGGCCTGTTAGTGCAAAGACCAAATTTGCTGTTAACCCAGTGAGAAGGGTCTGGCAAGCAAGTTAATTTTGAAGCAATGTGTAATGACCTTCGAATCACACTGCCTTTGAATCACTTCCCAGATAGGTGAGCAGGGGGAAATTGGTGATCTTCCGGTATGCTCTCCGACAGCCTGTTCACATGTGTGAAATACTGAGGATTGGACTCCCAGAAAATAAAGTTTCTGACAGTTCTGTACTCTCCCCCATGTACACAGACACAATAAAGCACCATTGGAAGTATCCTACATAACTTGGAAAATTTTACATTCTGATCTGGATACAGCCCATTGCTAATCTCTCTTCAATACTTTGAAAAGGTTTCAGGGTGTATTTGGGCCACAAATATTGCAGGATGCATCCTTAAGAGTGATAAAGTGCTTGTTGTGCGTTACAGCTTTATAACAACAATACGATATATCAGTGATTTATTTCAGGCTGGGGACTGGTGGATGCACTCTTTTTATCAAGTTCATTACTATAATAGCTGCTCGCCTTCTAACAGTACACTAAACAATAGGATTGATTATTTTCATATTCTGTCCCCAAAGATGCAAGTAGTAGCAGTGTCATGTTTTATTTCAGAAGGATATTTCAATAATCTGGGCCACTGGGCCCTTGCAAATGAGAAGCAAATCTTTAAACCAGACTTTACGTTCTGCAGAAAGACAGAGTTGAAATGGCACGGCAGCTGTCAGGCATTCGCAGGAGCTGGGAGCTCTGCCAGCAGACAGGACTGGCCACCTCATTTCCTAAATTAATGTAGACTGAAAACTTTGCCTGTAGAACCATGTATCATGAGAAACTAGTAAGGAATTCATCAGGGAATTCAAAAGCACACAAAAACTGTCTAAGATTTGACTTATTCTGAGCATGCAGCTTCAACCAGGAGCATCGAATATACTGAATGCTTCATCTGTCTTGTACGATTTCTTTATCCATGAGCTCAAGCATCACCTGTAGTACAGGAGGCTTGGATGTGCTAAAGGGCAGGCAGGTTGAACCAGCCCTATGGTACTGATGCTTGAGTCAGCTCATTTAAAGGCTACACTGAAGAAGAATGGCATTGGAGGGGGAGAACTGTAGAAAACCAGAAGCAAACTGACCCAGAACATAAATGCAAGGTCCCAGTAAAAGTGATGAGGCACCTCCTTCCAAAAGGTACCTAAACTTTTCAAGAGTAGAGGAACTGTTCTAGAATTTTGCTACTGAACTTTACTACTTTGACAGCAAAAACCCCACTTACTCAATATTTCAGTCTAAATGCATTAAAAGTTGAGCTCTTGAATGAGTAACTTTTGTTCTAACATGAATAGCTTTTCTCCTTCCTTCTCCCCGCCCCCCCCCCCCCCCCCCCCATACTTGGCAATACTACACTCCCCTGTAGCTTTTGCTTGTAACACACCTCTCTCCAGAAAAGAGAGAAAAAAAAGTAGCTTGGACTGAAACGTTCAATTCTGAGCTTGCACATGCAGCTATAAACAGTGCAGAAAGTGCAAGCGTCTCACAGGAAAACAGCTTTGCAGTAGGACTGCAGTGAAGGAGAGCAGGCAGGTACAAAATTATGGATGCATGTGTTGCCTGGTTCTGCCTCAACATTAAATCGGGTCATCTTCCATTCACAGACTCAAACACCAGCAGCTCAGCAGCATTGCTCTCGTACACTGAGAGCATCAGGTGCCTCAGATCCATACCCAGCTACAGCCCCTCTGCCCTGGGACTGCATTTGCTCAGAGTTTATCTCCCTTGGCTCATGTCACAGGTGGCCCAGAATTGATGAAAATTGCTAGCAGACTCATCCAAAGTGAGAAATGTTAGCACCTATGGGACTTAAGACCACTCTGCAAGCCCTTCCATGGGTCCCCAATCTTTGCTTATCATAACTTTACATGGTGATGAAGATCTAAAGAAAAGGGTACATGGTTAATAAACTAAGACATCATTTGATCATAAAATTGTCACTCAGTGAGGAGGGTGCTAAGGGAAAACTAAATTCTTTTCCACATTCCTGCCACATGGTCTTCATGAAGGTCAAAGCTGAACAGGTGGAATTTTAGCTTATAATATCAATAGGAAAATCCTAAAAAAAAAAAAAAAAAACACCACAAAAAACAAACAAAAAAACACACCCCAAAAAACCACAAACCAAAAACCTCAAACATCAATTCACAGTTTGCAATAGGGAAAATTCCAACAAGATGTTAGAGGAAAAAACAAACAAACAAATTCACCAAACAGCCTTAAGCACTGGGACAGGGTCCAAAAAAAAGATGTGATCTCCACCCTCACAAACTTTCAGAAAAATTGACTGGACAAGGACCTCAGCAACATAATGCATCTTTGAAGTTAGCCCTGCTTTGAATGAGGGTTGAATCAGAAACCTCTAGAGGTACCTTACAACCTATTCTATGGTTCTGCAGAAAACTGAAAAAAAAAAAAAAAATTAAAAAAATCCATGGATGACATGAACCAGGTACAATATATGATTCCTGTTACTCTCCCCTGTAAATTCTTCTTGCCATCATTGTTTACTGACACCTTAAACACACGTACAACCCACGGTCCCTGCTCATCTTCTTCAGGATATTGATAGTGCAGTAAATCACAGCTAAGAGGATACTCAGCTGCAGCATAATTGGTAATTTAACTATATCTGGATTTTGTGTTTAGGATAATAAAACCTCTGCAGGTACTAAAAGGCTAATTATATAAAAGGTTGTCACCACACAGGAATTAGGGGGAAAGGGTGGGGAAATGCATGTGAAATTCACAGCTATACATGAAAGCAGATCTCACACTACACATGTAATACGAGCTTCTGAAGGGTTTGGTGTTTTTTGTTTTTGGTTTTGTTTTTTTTTACTTAATGTTTTACAGTTCAGATCTAGGAAGAAAATTATTACTAGAGAAAATTTGCTGGCCTGTAGAAGTCAGGTGGATCTGATATCACAAGTGCTTGCTTTTTTAAACTATCCTGTAAGGTTATACCATGTACTCCCATCTTTTGGTGAATTTTGCACTTTTTTTTTTTTATATAGCATTATGAAAACATCTCTGTAATGTAATTTTTACGGTTAACATGAAATCAAATTCAATATGTTTTGAGCGGTATTTCCCCATTCTTATGTTTTACAATCAAGGCTCCCAATTCTACACACTAAAAACTACAGGCACCAGGCTTCGCTAGCAGAAACAGTGCGTTGCATCTGTACCTTTAAGACAGGTTAAACAGGTACTAAACAGGTTTTGATTATAGAAATTTTCCTGGCCAGGTTGATGACACCTCACAAAACTGATTTTATTGCACATGATAATCTTTCTTCTACTTAATAACACTAGCCTTCAATGGCTTTTGAGTTTAAAGGAGAGAAAAACTGCGAGCTTCTCTTCTTGCAAAGAGCTTCTGAATCCTCTCCTCTTTCCTCAAGTCCATCTCCCCTTGCAAAACAACAAAGCAGGCAACATTTTGGTGGCCATCTCATTTTCCTAGAGACCTAACACCTATGGCTCCTTATTTTAGCACTTTCTGTTGTATTTCAAACATACCAGGATACTGGATTTCCTTCATATCCCCAAGGTTCACTGGTAGTTTTCAATGTGGCATTTTCCCCATCTTAAAATCCATGATACACCTCCTGCATTGACATAGGAGAGATCTGTGGAAGAAAGCAACTATGCTGAGCCACTGAAAAGAGAGAGCTGTCAGCAGTTGCCTTATGCAATTTTTAAATAAGTAAAATTGACCATGTCAATGGTTACACATTTCAAGCAATTTTTTTTTTTTTTTTTTTAATTCTGGTATTCTACTAGATACACTTGCTAACCTCAGCTCATTACCTATTTATGCTTAGCTTTTAGTATTTTTTTCTCCATCATTACCAGTGTTAATTTCACCCTTTTCCTACACCATTATAGTCTCATAAATTTCCGAGTTATTCTAAGTTATTACATTATATATTTGGGCAGTCACACCTCTTCAGTGTAAAATAGCTTTTGTTTTTCTAATACAACCAACCTTTATCCTTGAAATTCATCAGTTGTTTTTCATAGCTTTCACACATCTTCCATGTTTCTGTTTGTGGGGGTTTGTTATGGTTATTGTTTTGAGTTTTTCGGTTTGTTTTTTCTTTTGCTTTATTTTGTACACTCCAAACACAGTGAGCACATATGACTATAAAGAGTGGGGCGGGGGGGAAGGCAGACATGCTATTTGTACCAGACACAGAGAAAAGATAGTGCCCATATTGCCATTTGGATTTCCAGCAAGTGGAGCATGGCATATTGGCATGTACTAACCCATTAAATGAGATACTGCAAATGCCATTAGATATCATCAGACAAGATCTGGAAGAGGGGGCAGACAGTGAAATGACAAGGTTGCAGGGAATTTATTCAAGATAATCAAATTACTCCTGCTTGTGAAGATTTGAAAGGCAATAAAATGGTGGATGAAATTCAGAATCTGTCATTACAAAATAATGCACATCAGAAATAAAAGCCTGTACCTTTTGTGCACAAGAATAGATATTACATTAACCATTACTGCAGGAAAGACACTGCAGAGGCATTGTAGAAAGTTGTTCAAAAACATCAGCTCAAAACCCAGCAGCAGACAAAGAGACAGCTAGAATATCAAAAAAAGGACCAAAGAACAAATAATAAAAAATAAATTCAAAAAATTATGTACCCATGTCCTGAGCATTTCCTTCAGTGGCAACCAACCCCTTTGAAACAGGACAATACACCTAGATCAGGTAGAGTGAAGGATGCTAGAAGAGCTACAGGATGAGAGACTATACAGATTCCTTAGCTTGAGCAAAAGGTCAACGGAGATGATGATATGGCAAAGACCATTGCAGTCTTAATAGGTGTGCAGAGATTGAACAAGGAACAGTCATTCCTTATTCTTCAGAACACAGCAACTGAGTACATGCACTGAAATTATTAGGTAGTTTTAAAACTAGTATTAAAACAAATTAGCTATAGTATTTTTTTTTAGAGATCATGGAGGTTCATGAATATTACAGAACCATTCATACTGTGATGGTCAGAACTCAAAAAAAAAAAATTAAATTCTTGCAGGACAGATCAGTTAAGGAATACAGAACAGGCTAAATGCAAGGCTCAAATCTGCAAATCCCCAAAGTAATAATTATCAGTAGCTTAGTTCTGATTCAGTACCATACACATTGGTATCGAACGTCATTTGGGATGATTTAGGGTACCCTGGTCTGGTTTCCAGCTCCTAACTCTTTAAGGACAGAGGTGGTCCTTCAGCCTTGCATCACTTAACCCCAAGCAGGTGTGTGTCTCAGATATCCTCAACTGCTATACACAGGCCATCAAATCCTACCTTACAAGGCAGGACCAGGGGAAAGACCACTCCATTCTTACTTATTCTTTATGATTTTTCTTAAGCAGTAGTGATTGCCTACTGCTGAAAACAAAATGGTTGAACAGGGAAGATTTTTGAAGCAGCCCAATTTAAGGTTTGTTATTTTCTTCTGTAAAAGAGATCATCTTTGAGAGGAAAATACGAGCATGGCTAAACGTGCATATAAATTACAGCAGAATTAATGTTTGGGGTTTTTTTACATTACTACTGCTATATATGAAATTAGAAATACTCAGTGACCTCACAGTCATATCCATTAAAATAATGATTTACTAAAACCCTAAGAACATACATGGAATCCAGCAGTTTTCCGAGTCCCTGAAAGACTAAATTTATGAGATACAAAAGCTCACACTATAAACTACCACTTCAAATGAACTTTATAAAAAGTACACATCCATTCCCACAGAAAGCTTTAATTCAACTGGTGCTGTAAAACAGCCTACAACAGCAAATGCACCCGTTTTCCAACATAAGCTTGAAAGATGACAATCCTTGTTAAATAAGAAGTAGCAGCCATGTAGTAGTACAGCTGGTAATGAACACATGTTCCTGTATAATGTCCAAGTTCATCTCCTAGAGGAGTTAGATGTAAGCAATGGACAGGGACTTTCAAAGTCTGTGACCTCTGGGCATCTAAATCCACCACAGCCTCTAGTGGGTCGGAGCCTTTACCAATTCTGTGTTGTTCTGTGACCCCATTTGTTCAGAATTTGTTGAGCCCCGAGTCTCACAGCTGTAACGATAATTCAGGTTAGCTCCCTGTCCTCCTTAACCCCCATGGCTGTAAAACCTCCTGTGCGGACAAAGCAAGTCTTGAGCATTTACAGACTATATTCTTCTTAGCTTTCATTTCCATTAACTGATCCGCATTTCCAAGAGATCAGCACGCCGCATCTTAGATACCCTCTTATTTCTCTCTTCCCTCCTTCTTACTCTCATCCTCTACAGCATTTTTTTCATCTCTCCGTTGTACCCTGTACCAAATGAAGAACAAATCAGCTACACCACTGCCTGCTACCCAGGCACTAATTTTAAGTGCCATGGCAGAACATAGATGTTAGCTAATTAGTATAGTTTATTCTAGCCCACTGTAAATACTTCTAAAGGAAAATATTTGAGCACACCATGCCAAACCAGTTTTTATCTTAACCACGTAGTGCCCAAGCAAAGTATGCAGCAGGAATAGCCACACAAAGTAGCAATAACAATAATTTTATATTCGTAACAGAATTTTTCCAGCAGTATAATAGAGATTTTTAATTTATTGTAAATAAATGATGCATGAAATATTTTAATGCCTGAAACACTAGATGTAAAATTGCATGGGTAAAAAATAATCTGATTTTACTTTTACTGAACAGATTCTAACTATTTCAAGCCCCATGTGCATCATTAAGCAACATCAATGATACCTCTCACATTTTCCAATTAATGGTACTTAGGTGAGAATTTCCTCCCCCACCCAGTGCCATACAGTACCCTATTATCCAGTATATAAACAGCCTGATTTTGTTGCTGTGTGGGGCTTTGTATTGGAATTCTGGATATTAAAATAATCCGACACAGACTTCTTCACACAGCAGGTCCCTACTAACACCTTTGCACAACAAAGCCTGAAGACATCTACTGTCCCTCCTCCTTTGGGTTTTCTTTAAAAGAAGTTTGGCTTGGCTGCAGAGCCTCCGATGGCCCTAGTTTACAGCACAGAGCCAAAGCATGATCACAGTCCAGGAGTGAGGGCCTTCTGACTGCCTGGTTTTTGTTGTTTAAATTTCAACACTTCACAAAAGGTAATAGGAACAACACAGGGGTTTTTAACAACCTTCTCCCCAGCTGCTAATGGGCTCAGGACCAGCTCAGAAGATCACTGAACACAGATTATATTTTTTTCTGCTTATGACTCTGAGACCCCAACCAAGGCTGACAACATTGAGCAAGATGCACACTAGAGGAGAAGAGATGGCCTTCAAGCTCAGAGCCCCCCCGCTTTGCTCAGCATCATACAAATGCCAAGATAAAAATCTCTTCTATCCCAAAGAGCTTATAGCATAAGAGCTTAATCTCAAAACCACAAAACCAGAGATACCTATTGACTGGATTTGCTTTTGACTAAGCAGGAGAGCACATCAGTCACCACGGAGCACCAAACCCACCTCAGACATGTGCCCACCACACAACCGGGAGTCACTGGCAGGTCTCAGGAGCCATGCCAGTCCCAGCGAAGCACAGCCCAGGAAACATCATAAAATGGGGCCTGGAGACTCCACTATCCTACTTCTCCAATTAACATTGACTGGAAATATGATTCTGAGATCCCTAACTCTGCTCTAAACCAAAGCATGCTCCTTCCAGCTCCCAAACCCAGAGAGGGCTCTGGGCCTCTGTCAGAAGGCGAAATTCCATCTCTGGAGAAAAAACAAGCTATCTAAAAGTTGCTGATATGAGGAGATCCAAGCCCCAAAAAAATAACTTATACCTGATCTAAATGTTCAGCATTCATCCATAGAGTCCACTTTACAGGGAGTGCCAGCAAATTCAACCTCAGAAATTCAGCCTTTCTTGGTGAGATGGCCCATGTTTTTGTACCTTGACAGTCCTGATAAGAAAGGCTTTCTATGCAGGGATCACTTGTGGGTATCTTAAAGAATATTACAAACCAGCTCCAAATCTGTCATCTCTCTCTTTCTGGAGCAAACAGGAATGTCTGTCCTTGTTATCACCACCTGAAGTGACACATTCTTTTATCACAAGGAATCAGAGACATACCACTGTCCAGCTTAGCTCTTCCGTCAGCTTCGTAGCTGTGTCACTCCCGAGACCAGGTGGAGTTTCTCCTCTTCAAGCTCATGCCAACATACCTTATTTTTTTCCCCCCTTTCATTGCTGTTTCAGAGCCAGAGTTGCTCCCATCCTGTTTCTTACCCTCCAAGCTCAATATTTTTCTCTGGAGCTCCATCCTTTCCTCCTTTCCCTCTAAAGCCTTCAAACTTTGCTTGCTGTCTTCATGTTGAAACGCTGTTTGTCCACTCTGCATTTCTTTCCCTCAGCTGCTATGGAGAAGATATCCCCTTCTCAAACTTGGTCCCTCAAATTACCTTTTCAGCCTGGAATAATATTTCTTGGTCATTAATAAAAAGGTGCTGTTTTTACACGTGCTCACACTGTTCATCACAGCCCCAAAGGCTAACGGCACCTTTGGCCCTCATCTGCTCTCCAAATTTCTCCCTGCTCCCACGTCAGCTCCCAGGCCAGGTGACTCAAAGCGATTTGGCAGAAGAAAAGGTAACTAAGCAGAGAAATAGTACAAACCCATGAACTCCCGAAGGTTACCAAGAAGCAAAAGAGGGAGTATATAACAGGGAAATAGTATTTAAACTGGAGATGCCTCTTGCTTCAATCAGGAACTACTCTATGTTAATGACAAAGCTCAGGCTCCCCATCTAATTGGAAGATATTCCAATCTTCCTCATTGGTTTTATTTTTATTATTGTAGCATTTCCCCATTAGCTATGCCCTTAAACTGAGCCTTTGAAAG
This sequence comes from Nipponia nippon, assembly GCF_047370975.1. NCBI lineage: Eukaryota > Metazoa > Chordata > Aves > Pelecaniformes > Threskiornithidae > Nipponia > Nipponia nippon. The sequence continues at coordinate 30,698,542 of NW_028262302.1, forward strand.
CTCTAAAGCAAACCTGCTGATATATGGCCACTAGTAGCATTAGAGATACATTAAAACTCTTGTCTAAAATTCCCAGTTTGAATAGAGTATAAAGGAATATATCACATTTGTTGAAAGTATGGGTTTTAATTGCTTCCAATGACTAGGCTATCAAATATAAAAAGAATATTTATACTTCAGTTTCTAAAGCTAATCATGTTTTGCATTATATTTTGCATAAAGCTGGTCTCCTATGCACAAATGCACCCAGCCAAGGCACACTCAATAGACACCTTAGTCAAACTGCAGCAGAACACGCCTGCGGGAAATGCAACAGGCATGGTTTTCTGTTTGCATTAAGGGTAGCCATGTATTTTCCAGGCTCTGTTACCTCTCTTGTGATGAGAGGTTCGTTAACTATCACGTACACAAAATGCTCAGAAATGAAGTCTGGTTTCCTACAGGCTTTGCTTTCACTTGACTTTACTACTGAAAATGGTACAAGCTTTAATTTAGGCTTTTCCTAGTTAAAACAAACACCAAGTTTCTCCCTCGATCCAACCCCCCCTTAATAACTTTTTCACCATGTGAAATATGGTGAAAAGTACTTCTAGTACTTAGTAAGGAGACGTTTCACCTGAGCGGGATTCACTGTTGAGACATCTCTTCTCCATTCAGCCAGCCATTTTCACAGCACTTGTAGGAACTCACACATTTTTGTGACCCCTCCTGCATCCTTCAGACGTAACCAAAAGAAGTGATGAGCTCCAAAACTAAAAACTACAAACGGAAGCTAGAGAAGTGGTCAGCTGGACAAACATGCACCCCTTACATGCTTGGGTCTCACGTACAATCCCACCAGGAACTTTCAAAGAAAAAAAATTAAAAAAAGTAAGCGATGAAGGCAGATCCTGTTTTGAAAGAGTCTCCCCAGTTAGAAGTTACAATCTCTAAACAGGCCTTCAGACACACTGAGGTCATCAACAAACACAAACTCTTCAAACCAAAATACAGCAAACAGCTCTAGAAAAAGAAATTCCCAACTTGAAATGCATCTTCTCTGCTGTTAAGGTAAACATCTCCCAGCAGAGCTATGAACATCTGCCTATCCAACAATCCCGCTTCCAGGTACGCTTCACCCGGTACACCAAGAGCTCTGCATATGCTGAAGTAAATCACTACCAAGCACCTGAATAAAGTCATCAAACCTGAGTACAGGAAAAATAAGCCTGGATAGCAGCAGAGGAGCATTTCTCACAAAACAATCGCTATTTCAGAGGTATCAGCCCTGATTCTTATGGAAATGTACAAAACAAAAGATAGGTGGTTTTGAGACGTAAAATCCGTAATTCTGCTTGCTACCAAACCCCATGAGATCAAGAGATTAATAAGATACCATATAACTGCGATACTTCGTCCCAGCATCTCTGGGTTTCATAAGTTATATACCTGTCTCTTTGTTCCTCTATTCCAGGTCTGAGGACCTGGCTTGCCAGCTTGCCTGATTTTTCCTCACTGCACCACAGTTGGTCTGTCTATAAACTCTATCCCATCAAAGCAATCTGATTTCTAGCTTTGTTTCCACTGGAGACCACACTAAGAAGAAGAAGGTTATTATCCCAGTTTTCAGTATTTTCCCTTACCGACTCTGATCACAAACCATGGTTAGATCTTCTCGCATCATGTGAGGGTAAGAAGGGAGAATAAAGCCTGTTCCTAAGAGGTGGCACTGGGGCAGCTACATCAGTTGTCTGCAGATGTAGACCCTGTTGTTACAGAACATGCTGCTCCACCATGCCCAGACCTGGGTGATGTGGCTACTGACTTCCGAGAACCTTGTCATCTTCGTTAATTACAGCCACCACAGCACACAGCTTAACTGACAGTACCACAAAACAGGCTTTCACCTCCAATACGTGAAGGAGCATCAGACTTCTTTGCAACTGTTTGCACAAAGAGCCCAGTTCATCTTATGTTGCCTCCTGCCAACCCCAGAAACTCATCCTCCAGACTGAAGCAGTTCAAAACAGAGCTCTTTGCTCCTCCAAGGAGCGAGATCTTCACAGTAATGCCTTCCCCTTGGCAATAACTAAGTGGGTCAGAGTTGTGTGAAAAGCATCTAAAAGCACAAGATGTGGCACAGGCACTGGGGACAGGATTTTAGGTCAGTCCATACAACAGCAGCGGTGCAGCCAGCCATCTTTGTATCAGGAATAGCATGGCCAGCAGGAGCAGGGAGGTGATGGTGCCCCTGCGCTGGGCACTGGTGAGGCCGCCCCTCGAATGCTGTGCTCAGCGCTGGGCCCCTCACCCCAAGGCGGCCATGGAGGGGCTGGAGCGTGGCCAGAGCAGGGCAGCGAGGCTGGGGCAGGGGCTGGAGCCCAAGGCTGGGGAGGAGCAGCTGGGGGAGCTCAGCCTGGAGAAGAGGAGGCTGAGGGGAGCCCTCATCGCTCTCTGCAACTGCCTGAAAGGAGGCTGGAGCCAGGGGGGGGTCAGTCTCTTCTTCCCAGTAACAAGCGATAGGACAAGGGGAAATGGCCTCAAGTTGTGCCAGGGGAGGTTTAGGTTGGATATTAGGAAAAACTTTACTGAAAAGGTAGTCAGGCCCTGGAATAGCCTGCCCAGGGAAGTGGTGCAATCAATCACAGTCCCTGGAAGTATTCAAAAACCATGTGGATGTGGTGCTTAGGGTCATGGTTTAGAGGTGGACCAGGCAGTTAGGCTAACAGGTTGGGCTCGATGACCTCAGAGGTCCTTTCCAACCTTAACAATTCTGTGATTCTATGATTCTTTCTGTGCCTCTCAGTAGTAAAGTCTGAATGAAAACCATGAGTACTGGAAACAAACCAAGAGGAAATAGCAGCAGATGTGTATATAGACTAAGAAAAAACACAAAACCAAAACAAAGTACACACACAAGGACTCATTTTTACAAGAAAAAGATTCTTTGACAAGAAATCCATTTTTACTGGTATCAGGCAGAGTTTAGTAAAATAGGTATTGAACATTAACAAAAGATAAAAAGTGACCACTGACCTGGCACAGCAGGCAAGTGGAAAACACTTCTTCCACATAAGCATCCTTGCTTACAACCATCAGACATAGTGTGAGGGCAGGGAAGAAGGACAGTGTTGGAAAAAGAAAAAAAAAAAAGTCTGCTGAATAGTGAAAATGTCCTCCAATGCAGGGGAGTGCCCCAGCTGCAAGAACCCCAGGAGGCAGGAACATGAGCTTCTGCAAGTCCCCACTGCAACCTCAAGGACAGACTGGGGAAGCACCAACAAGGGTAGATGGTGTGAATTCCAGGCTGCAATTTAGCCAGAGGGGTACATAAAAGGGATGCAGAAAAGGCTTATACACCTCTTTGTGGGCTTTGCTATCTCTCAGATGTCTGTGAATCTCATCCAGAGAGACCACAAGATGCTAGGAACATATAGTGCTCCGGCATTTACTTAAAAATGCAGAGATTTCATTCTTAACACGAGTCAAGCAGCAAGGTTGGTGGCTTTGCCCTTTGTGACCAGCTGAGGCAGCTAGAACCACTGGGAAGCTTTCAAATTAGTTTTTAAAATCAGTGTTTCTTCTCCATTAACTTTTAAAACATATGCAGATTGTGGGATAATTGCTGCATGCTGTAAATCGTGACTGAAATTAATAATTCACCTTCCCAGCAGACAGAATACAGACTAAGCACTGGGCTCAGTACTGGGGCCTTTTCCAGGAACAAACCCTCGAGATTCACCCAACAACCAAAGGGTCAGCACAGCACCCGTGCTTGGTGCGGCACAACTTATCCTCTCTTTCTCCAAAGGGAGACAAACACTTCAGGAGGATGAAAAAACAGAGAGTGTCAAAACCAAAGTCCATGTAGCTCAGTCTGGTCCCCAATAGTGGCAATGGGAGATACCATCAGACACAGCTTGTTCTCAAATTCTTGTACATTAATTTGCCTAATCCCTTTCAGACTTGTCTGTGGGTCTTGTCATTCCAAAGTGCCTCTCGTGTACTTCTGTCAAATGGTCCCACCGATTCCCATGAGGACTTCCCATTTCTGCTACCAACTGGAGCATCCCTTGAAGGGTGCTCTTCAAATCCTTTTTTCCAGCCATCTTAATTTCCTCTTTACATCTGACCTGCCATGATTTACACTCTTCAGTTCTCTGCAATTTTGAAGCAAGACAAAATTTATAAACTGTCAAGATCAAAACTAATCTCCCGGCCATTTCCCAAAAGTTTGCAATGGCATAAATCCATCAGTAAAACAGGATTGGTATCAGCACAATAATTGCATTAAATAGTGTTTTTGTTTCCTTGGGCTTGGGATGGTGGTCCTGGGTAATTCCTTCCACATTAGCCCACACTGATGAAGGTAGTACAGCAGTACAGCACTGCTGCTTTGAGAAAGCTGTGCTCACCATTTCCAACAAGAAATCACCTAGTAAACAGATGGGGTCCATCTTTTTGTTCTTATGAAAGAAGATGCTGTCCATCATTAGAATTTTGATACAAACCAACTACCTGAATGCATTTGTAGCTTGCCTCAAGCAAATGTACCCATGTGACCACAAAAAAATTTCTGGGTAGTGTTGATGCAAAAGAAGGAGCTTAGATAAGGAAGAATCAATGCCACTTTGAAGGTGTTAGAATGAAGTATTGATATTTTAAGTCTACATTAACACTAATGGCAAAACTATAAATCATGGACAGGCTTAATAAAAAGGATCCTGTCTTGTGACTGCTCAGAAGAAGTCTTTGATTGATTTTTGGCATCAGTCAGGTAATTCTGAGATCAATAGGACACAAAAATCCACCTATTTGCTTGTTAGTAGCAGAATTAGATTTTGTAACACAGACTCACTGCTTATAAAAGCCTGTTTCATGTGTGAAGAATGTGCATCTGCTAGCTATGGAATTGAATTTACTTTATACAAATTGTTTGACATAAAATTAGTTTTAAATGAAAGCCTTTTTAAACCTCTATATGCTTATACTTCAATTCAACCCAATGAATAATCAAATCGGTAAAAAAAGTAAACAGAAAATTGCAAAGCTTTAAAAAAATTAATGCATAACCATAATAATCCATACTGTGGCTCCCCAAATACAGCTGCAGACTGACATGGAATAAGCTGTTTCTGCCAGGTCAGACTGCTCTGAAATTGGCTGCTGACAATTACAAGAAAGGTCATGTTTATTTGTAAACCACCTAAATGATGGAGCAATCCCTCAAGGGGTTTTTAAGTTGACCTGGGAAAGATAAAATAAAACCAAGTCGGAAAACTGCCCTTGGGGTGCCACCCAAGCAATGGTTAGATTTAACCAACATGGTCTGCATATGTTCCAGAAAACATGGTCAGACATGCAGGATCCAGTTCTGTATCATCTGCCTCAGATGAAGGCAGCTAGAAGCATGATAAAAACAATATTTTGTGCCAAAGTCTCTGGAGTGTACTTACACACATCAAGAGACAGAAAGCTATGAAGCCCTTGAATTTTCTTACAGTATGATGGGTTGAGTCTCTCCTGAGGCCTTCAAATTAAAACGGCACGAAAGCATCCCTTAGATAAGCATCAAAAACAGTGGGTGTTACTTCTGGTCAGCAATGGTCCTCTCCATCCTTAAGAACTTGAGAATTTGGGACAGGCTACCACTGCAGGCTTCAGCTAGGTAAAATTTAGACAGTCTCACAGTTACTGTAAGCACATTTCTGCCAAAGGAGCACAAGATGGCATATACTGATCATGTCAAAACTATTCTCACTTGTGTCTCAGAGAGAGTCTACAGAGATGAGGTTTTGGCCCAACATTTGGTATGCAAAAGCCCGCATCTTCTCAGTGAGCTTAAGACATGCTCTTTCCATACAAATTGATTAAATAGTTCTTGTTCATAATACAGGAGGGAAAAAAGAAACCACAACTGAAAAAATAAAGAAGCATGCTAGGAAAGCATTATGATACCACTAAGTTACCAGAATTCCCAACACTGTCCATATCAATATGACCTGACTATGACTGAGATAGGAAAATTGCTCATAATGTTACTGGGAGATAGGCTGGGAAGCAGAGAGGAGCAGAAAACTTCTGAAAATGAAGAGGGATTTACAGTGCTAGAGAACAACTGTTTGGTGATGGGAGTTTCATAGATAATTCCACACACTGCTGAGGTGAGCCTTGACTAGTGATCCCAGCCACTACTTTTACTCTGAAAGGGTAGGAAAATGGACAATTTCCAAGCTACAATAGATTCTTTATCACACAAATACTGGTCTTATCCTCTGCTGCATGCCATACACATGCACACACACACACAAATCCCTCTTGCCCTCATTTTTGCCAGATTTATGCAACCCATCTGTTCTGCTAAACTGTTTCTAGCTTTTAAAGCCAAAGTAATTGCTTTTTTTCCTTCCATGTGCTTTATGCATATTTATGATAATTTTACTTTTTCTAGCCAAATATCCTGTTTTCTGCAGAACCAATCATTACTAATCAGAAGGTCTGAATTGCATGAAGTAGCCAGAAGACCACCAATGGTTAGAACAACTCTCCTTTCAAGCAAGCTGCCATACAGAAGTCAAAAGAATAAATCAAAATCCTGGGCATTTGATGATTTGATGTCCCTTATGGAGGAGGTTTAACTGTGCATGAGCAGAGCTTTTCAAGAATTCGTCACAAGTGTTCAGCACAGCCTAATTACTCTCATTCCCAATGCAAGAGAAGAACTGGAGAAGCTGGAAAGAATATAGCAGCAAGTATGACATGGTGGTGCCACCAAGGTTTGTGTGGATGAAAAGAAAGGTGATGCCTGTATCTACATAAACCTAATGAGCCCCTATGAAGCGCTGAAGAAGGAGAGAGGTTCCTTCACCCTGAGAAATCCAACTTCCCAGTTTCCTATTTCCAGTGATACTCTTCTGGTTTGGGGTAGGTGATATAATCTGCTCCGCAGCAGCAGCCCCACAGTGCAGTTTTAAAATGACAGTGAGGGGAAATTGCTTTTGTTTCCTCTCTTGGCAACAGAAGCCACCCTCTGGAAGGAGGGGGATTTTATATCAGTGACCTTTCAATTTATGGAAAGACTGATTGGATTATAGCACATAGTTCAAACACATTTTGAGATAATTGTGATTGGTGAACTGAGATCACACAGAAGAAAACCGTAAATTATGACCCTGAGGTAGTGATCAAGGAAGCCAAGATGAGACTAGGTCCAGGAGAAACTGTGACTACATTGCCACCTAATAACACAAGATCTAGGGTCATCTTTTGCAGTAATAAATACTTCAGAAAACATTTATCTTTTCCTCAGTATCCAAGCTATTTCTGTCCTACTTCGAACAAGCTCTGTTAAATCTGTGAGAAAGCCAAGGAGAGCATTTTGGGAGAGTCAAGAAATCTATTAACCATATCCAAAGTTTACTGACATTTCCAACTGCACAATTATTTCAGTTTGCTGAAAGACACAACTTTGGGGATTCCACTGCAGTAACATGGTAATAAAGAGAGGCACTTTGTGTTGGACTCTCACCCCCGAAGGACGACAATATTTAATACGTGCTCAGACAATAAATTCCCAGAAGTTTCCTAGTACTTTGATGTTTCAATAATTGCCTCCCATTAGCGCCATTCCTAAACTATCAACATCTAGACAAGGTACTGCCTGGAGGCAGAGGCTGTGCACCCGCTAAGTAATCCAAACCCAGCTGGAGAACATACATCAGGAAAGAGCAACTGTACCCTAGGCTTTTCTAGAGACTCGGATGAAGACAGAAGAAAAGTGACTGCTCGTCACAGTAGAAAGATACACTGGATTAAAGTAGCAACTACTGCAAATCACTTTCAAGTTTATGAGGAGTGCTTGGCCCTGTTGCTTGTCAGCCTTTAGCTGTTCAGCTGTAAGGCGGCCAATTACCTACAGCTGTCCTCTAGTCCCTGATGGATACCATCTTCCAGGGCAGCTGAGTCCATTTCTCTGTCACATGCCTTTAAAAAAAAGTTAGTGACTATGTATAACAACAACAACATCATGGCTAATCCAATAAAAAGGATTATAAAACATTTTATAATCCATGCATAAAAATGCCTCGCCCATGAATGTTTACAAAGCAGTTGCTGAAAGTGTGTGCCTATTTATTAGCATGTTGAGCATTTTTAAAATCTTTGTAGAAAAATGATAAATAGGTGCTTAAATGTTGGTTGTTCAAATGCTACAGGACACACTTTACAGCAAACAGAAGAAACAGATGAAAACTTTTTACAAAATTGAGTATTACAGGGAATGCATTCCTAGATTTTAAACATTACAGCTCAAATGGGAAAGATCTTTGGAAAGCATTATCTGGTGAGTTACAGGAAAAGTGACTCATAGCTGTCATTTAACTAAAAGACTGTCCTCCGCAATCACAATGATTTATAGTTGCACAACCCTGCCATATAGATTGAAAAAGAAAAGCTGCACAGTTTTTCCTGCTTGAGCTGCTAGTGAGCACCAGGCTTCTGTTATGCATGAGGGCATCGGTGGCCATTGGAATACTAGGATGAGCTTCCAGCCTATGAAAATGGAAAATAATTATATTAGGAACAAAGAATACACATATTTTTGAATTTTCAAATGGCTCAGCACTGAACGCAGGAACAGCCTCTCAACCAAGTCAGTGTGGGTCCCTCAAAACCACATGTAACTCGGGGCTTAATTCAGAAAGAGCTCACACAAGAAGTTACCTCTTTTCTCTCCCACAGATAAAATTTTTAAGGCACCATGACAGGGAACTAGACTGAGATACCCTGGTTTAAATGACAAGATATAAACCAAGAGAACTACATTAAACTTCAGAATGAAAAATCTGGCAGTGTCAGTTTTTGTTCTTATTTTATCCCCTTAACTTCTAGCATTCCTATCATTGTGTTGACTTCGTTGCGTGTTTCCATCAGCCTGGGAAAAGCCAAGTGCTGCACTTCAGGTTCAAAGCTGTTCTAGTTGAAAACATATGGAAGATGAATCTGTACAAATACCTTGCTGTCCAGGTTTGCTCTCCAGAAGGGAACGAGCAGATCATGAATGCATTCCCCCTTAAAATCTCTGCTTTAACAAATCATTTCAGCTGTGGACTCTCTTAACACAAGGTAGGTTTTAAAATTCTTTCATTAAAAGTTTTCAATAATTTCTGTGGCTCTTTTATTAGCTTTCTTTTGGTTATTCTTAACTTGTGTACTAGAGCAAGTACATCATCCTCAGAACCTTCATTTCGTTGCTACCTGTACTGCAGTTGAAAAGAAGGGATTGGGAATACCCTCATTATCAGCCAAGAGAAGGACACAGAAAAGACCTGGATCAGAATTTCAAAATATCTTGAAATTAAATTAAGGAAAGGAATTATTCACACTTACCATAGGATGGGGAATTAATGACACAATTGCATTAAGGCTTAATTGAGCAATTAGAAAATTTGCTCATTAAAGAAAAAGAAAAGGGAAGTAGAGAGAATGGCAGAAGCAGCATCATTTGTTAATGGTAAGAGGTGCATCGTTACTCATATGCCGATACAGATGGCTACCAGGACTAGAAGAACCAGGGTTAGAAAGAAGAAGATACCATATATTCTTTCGTATCCCAATGTGCGTTCAGAAAGAAGAGAATCAGGACTTCCCAGAAGCTGAATGAAGAATTTCTCACCCATAATTGTATGTTCTGGAGGTGGATCTTCACCTGCTAGAAGTGTACATCAGCAGATAGAGCACTTTCTATCAACGCAGATGAAAGAGATTCCCTCTCAGTGACAAGCCTTCAATGACATCCCATGACAACTTAATTCCTGTACTTTTTGATATGAAATACTGTAACACCTCTACTCCAGATGAAAGACTTCAGAAGAGGCATTGAACACACATGGGCCTACACAACTAACAAAATATTTCAAACAAATCTCACAATAGGTTAACAACTTTCTTTTCTTCAACTGGAACTCTCTCATCAAATTATTAATCCACAAACTGTGGCTAATTATACTGATACCAATTAATGGTAGGTAACCAATCTCCAATGGCGTAAGCAAAGTATAGATAAGTACAATGAGTACTAATCAGAAGCTGATGAAAGCAGAGTTCATAAATTTGGGTTAGAAAAGCAAAACTGTACAGCACTCCTCCAGGAACACCTTCCCGAGAGGTAACAAGCCTTGGGTACCTGACAGCTGAGATGATCAGAGTCATCAAAAGTCCTGGGCAAGCATTTAACAGAGCAGTCTGGCTTTTATTCATAGACAAAGACCAAGAACAAAGTCTTCTAGAAGTCAACCACATACAAAAAAATACAGCCTTATTCTCCTTCTTTGGCTTTTAGTATGTATTGGTACTGGACCATCAGAGGCCTCCGCTGTTTAAGCCATCCAAATCTGAGACTGCCGATAAACCTCAGCAAAAGGAGTACATGTCCACTGCCTCCAAGGAAAGAGGCAAATATGCCAACAGCCAGTATCACACAGTTAACAGCACAGACTACCACACAGTGTGCACAAGAATCTGAAGAGCTCAAGGAAAAATGAAAGAAAAGCCTTGTAAAGAGATGTGTACATGTTTCTGCAGGATGGTCTGCCTCAATCCACATGACATGAGAGTGGAAAACCATACTGAGAATTAAATATGTTGTTAGTGTCATCCAGCCTGAAAAACAGTGATTAGGAACAGAATGGGAGAGAACAGAAATAGCACAGCTGTTACTATTTGCAACACAAAGTATAACTAGAAAATACGTTTGCTTTCTAGGAATTTTCACACTTCCACTAAAAGTGTTTTTCACCAGAAGTCACTACTAGCTGCAAATCAATCACAATGCAGAAGTGCTCTCAGAAAGAGCACTGGGAGGGCTCTGCTCACTCCAGCATCCTGGTGGTAGCAGTAAATACCATTGAAAATGAAAAACCGGGGCTTGCAAGGCAGACCCAGCATGCTGCACGGCTTCGCTCCTCCAGCCAGGTGGCAGCTGGGACTTCGCACCAATTGTGCCAGAAATTTTGTTAGCAGATGTCTGGTAAATTAATCAATGGACATGCTTCTCCTGAGCTTCTATCTATAATAAATCTAGATATCAGGTTGACAACAGAATCCAGTGATACTTGCAATAGCTTAAAATGAAACACCTGGAACACTAACAGAGCATGGAAGAATTCACATACATTTGAGAAATGAACATGAACACACACTGCAAACTAGAAGGAATTTTTAAACTCGTTTGGGCAGCACAAAGTGCGTATTTGGGACAGCATACAGTTTGGGTTGGGTTCATCCACCTTGTCAAGCCTGGCATACATGATGCCAGTCGGCTCCCACTAGCCTAAGCAGTTTGAGGCAGTTCAGGTGTCTCGAAATTACACTGCAGCTTAGACAAGGGGCACTCAGCTGTGTGCCATTGCATGAGCTAGGATTAAACTGTTCAGTTATTGTACTCCAAAGCATAACGATCCCCATACGGTTCCCCCCAAGGATGCTTTGAGACAACATTGCTCTACACATTTGCAGAGCATGAAGTCTTCTCCACACTTGAGCTATCAAAATCAATAAATTTGCAATTGCCACCTTATGTCTATCACACTTCACTAGAAATCTCTTAATTAGTTTCATCTAGGAGTGCATGGGTCATTTAGGTAATTAAATCCAATCCTCTCTCAAAGGACACTATGCCATTAAATCCCATTTACAAGCTTATTGTGCTCCATCTCACAACCACTGTAGGCTTCATCTTCTCACCCCATTGCTCTGACTGAGAACCTGTTCCAGGACTTCACTCTTATGGTTGATAAAAACCATTAAATTGTTCATGCTCAGATCTCCATCAGAGAATGGCTTAAGACTGTTGAGAGACATCATTTTCAAGTCTTCCACTCCCATGGCTGTTGGAATATAAAATTATTCTAACAGCTCAAATCAAAATGAATACAGGCAAAAGACACAAATATCCTCTTATAAGACTTTGAGGTCTAAAACACACCCCAGACCTTCATGATGTCCAGAGTACTCCCCTAAGTCATTGTCAAGGACAATTTTCAGTATTACCACTGGAAGCACATTACAAAGATCATAAAATATTTCCAGGTATGACCTAGCACAGAAGGTGCCACCAAAGGCACATAGCTACACAGCACAGCCAAGCTGGGAAGAGAGGAGCCACAGCCTCAGCCCATTCCAAGGGACTCTACCATGCAATCAGGACACCCTAATCCAAGGACACAAGCCACGCACCAGCAGCATGGCTTTCACATTTCTGCAGGCAGATGGTCACAGAAAAGCAGGTCTAGCAACAACCCGAGAGGATAGGTCTGGATCTGGGAATAGGATTAGAAAACTGGGATGGATCCAGTTTCGTGGATTTTTAGATTTGACTCAGGATTTTTTAAATGCCTGGAGCTAGCTATACTGTAGCTGTGGAGAAATCAATATCAAAAAAGCCCAGCTCCTCCAAATTCTTTTGAGCATCAATAGATACTTACTTTGCCCTGTAATTTATCCAAACTAATAGGCTGGTCTGTAGTAATCACACGTTCACTCTGTGCTAGTACCTGTGGAGAGGTAAGGCAGCTGCTTTTCCTGCTCCCACACTCACGCCACTGCGAGGGAACTGGGCAGCTGTTAGATTTTGCAACTGTCTACTTGTACTCTGTTCTGTGAACACCTTCAGCATGACATAAAACACTCCTCTGAGTACAACTAACAGGACAGGGATGTTGCTGGTATCCCAAGTAATTTTATGATGTTTCTTCATTTAATGAAACAGTTTATACCCCATTCGATGCAAACAGCTCAGCAAGTTAAAAAAGATATAATTAGCATTTAGAGTCACACAGCTATATCCAGGATGAAATTACAGTTCATCGTTCTTCACATCTCTCACATAAGGGACTTAATTTCTTCCACACTGAGAAATGTTAATTAACATTGATAAGCTTTGCACCAGAGTCGTCGTAAACCAGGAGTTAGAATCTGGGAGAGAAGAGCCAGGCAGTGGCACCTCTTCCGAGCATCACGTATTCAAATGTGAGCACTAGAAATGTAATTAAGGAAGAGGAGATATACATTCCCAGAGGCACTTTGCCAGGGGTGTTCCTCAAGACCAAGGCTTGGTACCCTCAACCCAAGGAATCCAGCTTTCCCCACCACTACCCCAGTCCTTGCCAAGCCCTGCTCATAACCTCCAAAACCCACCAGCACCATCAGCCATCTTTGAAAGCAAACACTAACACTTTGGTTTTGAGACACAAATCTGGGCTGTTCCAGACCCAGCAAGGCCCTAAGCACCAACACAAAATAGCTTCAGATCCACCCTCTTCCCCCTCCACCTCCCTTTCTTTTACCCAGGGATTCGTCAGCCACTACAGCAGGCTGTCAGACAGACTCTTGTCTTGGACATATGGGATGTTTTGGCCACTCAGAGAAAAAAAAAAATTAAAAAATATTTCTAAGATTAGCAGCAAAACACCCCGGGGTCTCTAACGTCACACTTATGCAAAGGAGTCCCTTAGCAGCCGGTTGTTTCTTGCTCTCAGGAGCCTCTGCCTCGAGCAGCTCTGGCTTATTCCTATCCTTAAATAAGCACGTCACCAGTGAGCTCCCTTTTCTCCCAAGGCATTGGGCTGTAGGCCAAGTTGTATTTGTATGGAGCCAGAGTAGATGTATTCAGTCTTAGTCGTGCTCTGATGTACAGACCTCTCAGCAGCTTTTCAAAGAGCATTACAAGCCTAAAAAACAGTAAGTGCTTCCAAAACATCAGTGAGAAATCTTTTGACATTTTATACTCACTTCCATTTGCTGCAAGTTTATTTTATTTACATTGCACATCTACAGGAAAATCCAGACAGTGAAACATGCAAAAGTTTCCTCTGCGGGCAATTTTGGCTAACCCTTAATATCCCTGGCAAGAGAATATCTAAGTAAACTGGCAAGATTTGGGGGGGTTGTTTGTTTGTTTTTCAAATGCACATTGAAACATTATTTCCTTCACAGGTGTGCTAACTTCCAAAGATGATATTTTTTAGATACATTAATTACAAGGTTTTCATGGGAGATCTTTGTACCACAAATTAAATGAAGCTCAACTTTAGTAGAGACCTTAAACAAAAATGTTGCTAATATGATTCCCCCCCAAGTCAGTTCTCAATTAAAAAAAAAATAATCCCCCCTCCCCAAGAAACCTGACTTACAGGAAACACACCTTAGAGTCAGCTTGTCTGGTTTTATATATAATTTCTTTAAAGTAGACATGAAACAATATTTTGTGTTTCTGTTTAGCACTTTTATTTACCAGGAAAACCAATTTGCTGTTCCTCCAGTACTGCGGGAAAGCAAAATATTTTAGGAATAGTTCTTGGTAGAAGTTTTTATAAATTCCATCCAGTAAAAGATTGCCACTGCTGTATAGCTGAGATTTCTGTCACCCATGTCTGTCTTCTGTGGGTAATGAAAGAGAAAAGCAGACAGGATCCATCCAGCAGTACTTTTTGACCCCACATGATTCTGCATATTATTTTTTTTTTAATGATATTTTACTAGGATGGCTTCTATCCCCCCCACCAGCCTCCTCCTCTCTCCTGATGCCATCTGACCTTTCAGATGCCTCCCCCTCTCCAGCCAGCTCTTCCTTTCACGATAAGTGTGCATTAAACAGATCTGCTCTGAGCGCACTGTGGCTTATCATTGCCAGTGCCAAAATGTCAGGAAGTTAAAAGCATCGTATGCAGTTGCTATACAGGCTTTCAGAACTCAGCTTTTTCTAAGAATTCAGAGGTTGGATTTTTCCCTTTTTAAAAACCAGTTAAAAAAAAAAAAACGAACAAAAAAACCAAAGAAACCAAACCTCTCTCCAGTCTCTGCTTCAATTCCCATGAGAACATGTTGAGCCGAAATGCGTGCTCTCAATGGTTTCTCGACACAGGGTGTTGGGAGAGGCTATTTTCTGCCCAGCACTGAGCAGAGCTCCACCTGTGGGCCCCCCACCAGCCACATGCAAAAGGGGCTCCTCGGACATCACGTGTCCCCTGAGCACTTCTAACAAAGAGAAAAGATGCAAGTTCTCCCCTATAGGCATTATAATAATATCGATACCAGAATCCACCTAGTTCCCATCACCTACTGCCCAGGGTCAGCAGGATCTTGGTGTCCAAGGAGGGGTTGAGGAGCAAAGCTCTGCATCAGGGTCGCACACATTCAGACGTGGCAAGGGTTAGAAGCTGGAGGGTGCAGCGCAGGCCCCATCACCTGCAGTAACTGCAACATGCCAAGCAAAGCACTGGCGTTCAAGTGGTCAGTCTTGGTTTTCCTTCCACAACAAGAGGAATTTATCAACAATTTCCCCTGTTTTCTTGCAGGCACAAATCCTGCAGTCATGCGAGACAAACACTCTGCTTATCATAATTTTTAAACCTGCAATGTTTAAAGTAGCCATAATTATTGAAACATAATTTTAAGCCAAGAGCTTGACAATGGTTTAAGACCAGAAGGACGCAGCACCAACATCCAGCCCAGGGAAGGCTTACAGCTCTTCAAACTCCTACTGACTTTAACAGAAGCTGAATTATACCTTTAGTTGTTGGAAAACTGCCAGGCTGGGGCACGGCCCCCCGAGATGCTCGGGCAGGCTCGCACTGCACAAGGTCTTTCGCGGGGAGGGCCTGCGACTGATTTCCACACGGCGAGATGACTGTGCCATCTAGCTGCAGTTGCTCCGGTACTTCAGCACATGATGCCAACCCACTCTGCCTTACAGAACATTTTAAACAGCTCTGCTTTCCAGATAAAAATCGTATCATTTATTTCGTCTGTGCCATGCTGGATATTAACGTATGCAAAGGAGGTTACTTTAGCCAAGAAGTAAATTATTACTAAGAAGAACCAATCAAGCACATAGTTGATAGGAATATTTATTTTCCTTTTACTTATGGCTTTCTTCTATTACAAGCTTAGTTAACATTAAGATTGCCATTTTGTGTTGCTTGTTTCTGCACTGTTTTATGTCTATTCATTTAAATCGTCCTCTCACACCAAAATATATTATCCCCCCTACGTCTATCTGACGGCTCCACTCTTTCTGGTCTTGTGTTTCCATGTACCACATCCAGGCAGCTGCAGCATCCATGAGTGCACAGCAGTTGATTTTACAAGATGTGGAGAGGGCAACAGGGCTTAGCTCAATTTCAGCAGTAAACACAGCCTTCAAAACGAAAATGCAAAGGCATGGGGTTTGATTCATCCGCACTGAGGATTATTTTAATGATGCAGAAACAAACTAAATATATTTTTAATTTCATATTTTAATTTGTCAAGAGTATCTCAGTGGCTTTTAAATGAGATTTAAAGTGCATTTTATTCCGCCAGGAATAAATTCAGTCACTAGCTAAAATTAGATTAGTGGCTCCAGTGCCTAATTAGCAATAGGTTTGGAGGCTGCATTTTGGAACACTCTGGGCTACATCTCATTAACCCATCTTTAAGTAACTTTCTCTGTTGATATATGACTTATACATAAAGGGATTCAGGAACAAGACACAAATATAGGAGACATTTACCTAGTTTATAACTGGGAACTGAGGCAGGCAGCCCAGTTAAAGGCTGGACCTACAGAGAAGCTGGGCTGTGAGCGGGCAGAGAGGCTCTGTGCCTTGCACCATGCCAGGATGGGGCTTGGACCGGGGACCCCTGCTCCAGCCAGTGCTGCTGCACACCCCAACCCCTCTGCGGGAAGCTGGGAAAGGACAGAGTAAATTCATTATGCATCCACTGCATCTCCTCCATGGCCCAGAGAGGCTGTAGGAGAGAGGTCCAAACATGGACAGCAAGGATGGCGAGAGGCACCCAACAACCCCTGTCTGGGGAGAGCCTAGAAGGTTTAGGGCTCTGTAGCTGGGGAATAGGATGATAGGAAGTCTACAAAAGCACAACCAGATAACAAATGTTTGTGAATCCCAACCCAGCCAAGACTGGCCCTGCTTCCCGCAGTCTGGAAGGGGTTGCTCTGGGGACATCCACTCTTCATGTTGCTCCAGCAAGCAACAGCTATGGCATGAAGAGCGCAGCTGACCACATTGACTACATGAGCAGCATCACAGGCAAGATGAGCTGGTGTTGTGGCCACCAACGCTGCATACAGCAGCACATGCTGCCCAGTCCCAGCTGGGGCAAGGCACAGAAAATGGGGGAGATGCAGCACTCTGCATTTTCCAGGTGGCCAGTTCAAAACAATGCAATCACATTTCACATACAAGAAAATATAGCGCTTGTAAAATACAATTAGAGTGGCAGTTCCTACATTTGGAAGATATTAACTGCTTTCCTCCAATGAGACCAGACAGCATGACCACAGAGCTTAGACCAAGTGAGGACACCAGGAATAAGATACCAAGTGTGACTGGGTTTTGCCATCTGGTTAAAACTAACACAGTCAAGGATGAACGCTGATGAATTTCAGGAGGTCATTAGTGGCAGGAGGCAGGCACCAGGTGTCATGGCAGCTGGCACTTCAGGAAGAACAGATGAAACAGGGTTAGAGAGTCATGTACTATCATGTTCTCTTGCTTCACAAACTAGAGAACAACAGTGGTCATTCCTGCTAAAACATAAAAGCAATTTAAGGTCCTACCCCTAAATCTTGCTTGGTGTCCAAACCTTTTGATCCATATGTCCAAGAGCACGCGACTCCTTTCAAGCCATTTGAGGAAAAGGTAACTGCTGCGTTAACAAAGACCTCCTCCTGAGGCCAGCTCCACAGCCACGGCTCCAGCTCCGAGCTCTGGGATGCTATCTCCCACCACAGGGACAAGGGTATCTGCCCACACTCCTACAACAACCCCAAAGCCCACTGGTAACAGCAGCAATGCCATTCCACGTGGGATGTTTCACTGGAAGTGTGGCACACGACAGGAGCGGCATCTTTCAAAATCCTGGTTGAGGCAACTCACATCAAATGTCACCAGGGTCCAAGGACTGAAATAGCCTTCAGCCCATGTCCTCAGTACTCATAAACAGATCATTAGCAGCACAGTCAACGCATCCTACCCTCCAAATCCCAACGCGATAGTTCAGCTTTGACTACACATTTCTGATTAATGTTTGCCAATGAACAATTTCCTGCCTCTGGCAAAATGATTGTCAGAAATACCCAGGAATATGAAAAATTGATAACAGTTGCTGGATGCTAAATATTGTTCATGCTTGATTGCTGTAATGGCACATCATAGGCTTTGAAAGAAAGGCATTTGCTTCCATCATTAATATGAAGTGAGCTCATCATCCAACCTCTGAGTTCCCTTTCTCATTTTCCCTTATGTTCTCTTACTATACAGCCATTCATTTCTCATTTACATTTTTTCTTAACAGTACAATGATTTGCAAAATTAAATTCATTCAAACTTTTTACTGTCCTCATTTCCACGTATCTTTTATTGTTTTTATTACCATGACTGGGCTGGCTTTGGCTTATATTTCATCACGAAGCATTTTACAGGATCTCAGGAGCACTCTTGTTTTTCATTTTCTTCCTCATTAATAGATACATAATCACCAAATGATAGTGTTCCAAACTCTTAGTTTTTTTATAAGCCTATATTAAAAAAGAATCTCTGTTTTTTTGGCAAAAGATACCTAATCCTGTGTCTCCTGATGGCTGGGTAAACTTGGCAAGAAAAGCATAAGACCATCTGTCTTGTGGTTCCTTATCCTCTTCAGTATATCAGACTGAACATTTGAGCTCAAAATTTCACCCAACCCTAACACTTTTTCTTCATGTGTTATTTTATGAAGATGAAGATGCTGAGTTCAGCACAGAAGGAGCTTTGCTTTAGTGCTTATGTAAGGTTGGAGAAATGAAATTATGACAGTGATTTCAAGTATTTTAGTACTGTACATTGTATTTCAATATCCTATCAAGGACAGTAGTAAAACTGAGCTAAAAACATTCATATCCCAAATAGCAAACTACTTTTGTGTAAAGACATAAAACAGAAAAAACAGCCCCAAAAAATCCAACTACAAAATATGGTTGGGGGAAAAAAAGAGTACCACCTCATAAGAACAAAGTTTCAGGTCAAACCAAGTCCCATGAATGCAGGAGAATTTTGAATGTGATTCAAAGGAACAGACCAGCAAACCCAGGGAGAAACATGCTGAAACTTTTAAGAGTATTCCAGTACCCAAAGAATTCAAAATAACTGAAGCTTGTAAAAACACTTTAATTACCCGTTGGGAGGTTAAAAAATACCCACAAAACTGACATCCTACATCATCCAAGGAGAACTTAGAACTAGATATTCAGGAGCATCCAAGCCACTAACTTCTTTTGAAAGTATGGACATGTATTTTGGAAGTTTAAGTAAAAACTAAACTCATGTAAAAAAAAAATCTGTCCCCAGAAACACTGCAACATTTTTCCTGTGTTTTCCACATTCTTAGTAGCTTAATTTTCACAAGCATTTGAAATTAGAGTTGGACATTTTTCAAGCACCAACTTGTATTTTAATGACACCCCAAACACAGGACGTTCTTCATCCCCAGTTTGCAACAGCACCCGTGACACAGAGGTTACCGTACCCAGCAGAGCAGGTCACCCCTGACTTCACAGTTCTGGGGCATTACGATTTTCCACGTCTGGGGGTGAGCTGAGCCAAAGCTCCTCTCCTTACCATCTTCCAGAAGCTCCAATCTTGTTGTTTGCTGCCCACAGACATCTGCACTGAAACACAGACTTAGCTGAGCTCAAGCTCCCTAAGAGCCTCAACTTACTGAAATCTAGCTTATGTATGTATGCAGTACATGCCATCAGCTAATATAGGTGGGTCTGTAATACAAACACCATTAATGTTGCCGTTCCATCTCAATCCAGCCTTCTTCCACAGTTCCCAGGCTTCCTTCCAAATGTGTCACTGTCACTTGCAAGGTCCAGCATAGCTAACTGCTTTCTCTCAAGAGACCTTCTCTCCAAGAGCTGAAAAGTTCTTGCTCGCTCCTGGTGTCTCCCTTGTTCCTTTCCGCAGAAAGGAAGCCACGCATGGGCTTCGCTCTGATTCTCTGCAATAGTGCCCGAACAGAATCCTCCTGGGCAGCTGCTTATCTCCCAGCACACAGAGCCTGCACCGTTCATGTTTCCCAGACAGAAGCACAACCTCCACAAGAGATGCTGCTTCTGTTCAAATGAGGGGAAAGGACTCTGTCTCATTCTCTGCCTTTGCACTGACATAAACATTGAGTTACAGCAATGACAAACATGTTAAGGAGCAATTTCCCACCCCAGAACTAGCCAGAACACATAGTGAGAGTTGGGGTTTTTTTCCTCCCTAACCTCATTACTGCTGATTAAAGAACACTTACAAGTTTAAATTGCTTTAAGACTGTTCTAACTACTATCATCTCCTTTGCTGTAGTAGCTACAGCAAGGAAATTAACCTTAACTTGCATTATGCTACATGACTTTCACCTTGGTATATATAACTTATAACATGCTCAGTTGGCTAGTAAGAGTTTCTGCAGTACCTGGATGAAAGTTATGACAACTAAAAAAAATATCAGAAATTCCTTTATAATAGATGTACATTATAGGCCCTCAATTCAGCAATAAAACTGCTGTGAAAGCTTTGGCTTCCTTAGTTTTATTGCACGAGGACAGAAGGATGGCAGGGAACGTACAAGGCTGCTCTGTCCTCCAGCTTAAGTACGGCAGTGAGGTCCGTACCCATCCTGACCATGGCAAGCAGAAAGATTAATGAGCAGTGAGGGATCTCTCTATGGTAGTGGTAAAACGCATTTGTATTGTTGTAACTATGAAAACCTGTAGACATAGAAAAGCCCAATTTTATAAATAAAAATAATATATTATTTAGACCAACCAGATCAGTTGCAAAGCGTAAACAGAGTTTCAGACAGTCCCTTTGTCAGGTCACCAATTTGTTTTCAGCTAAGTGACTCATTAATTTTGCATGTGCTTACAAGAGAAAAAAACTTTAATTTGATCAACTAGTATAGCTGGAGAAGGTAGACAAGCTTTCAGATATACAAATACTCAGCCACACGTAACAGCCATGCAGCATAGAGGCTAGAATCAATTCCTCCAGGTATAGCCTGGAGTTAATCCAGCAGAATTGGAAGGGGATGCACAGCAATGGCAGAATAGAGGGAATACAGATTTGCAGTCAATGGCTCAATGACCGGGTGGAGACCATTGATGAGTGGAGTCCCTCAGGGGTCTGTATGGGGACCAGTATTATTTAACATCTTTGTCAGGGACATGGGCAGTGGGATTGAATGCACCCTCAGCAAGTTCACAGGTGGCACCAAGCTGGGTGGTGTGGTTGATACTCTAGCAGGGAAGGATGCCATCCAGAGGGACCTTGGCAGGCTGGAGAGGTGGGCCCGTGCAAACCTCATGGAGTTCAACAAGGCCAAGCACAAGGTCCTGCACATGGGCCGAGGCAATCCCAAATACAGATACAGGCTAGGCAATGAGTGGATTGAGAGCAGCCCTGAGGAGAAGGACTTGGGGGTGTTGGTGGATGAAAAACTGGACATGACCCAGCAACGTGCTCTCACAGCCTAGAAAGCCAACCGTATCCCGGACTGCATCAAAAGAAGCACGACCAGCAGGTCAAGGGAGGTGATTCTGCCCCTCTACTCTGCTCTCCTGAGACCCCACCTGGAGCACGGCATTCAGCTCTGGGGCCCCCAGCATAAGAAGGACATGGACCTGTTGGAGTGAGTCCAGGGGAGGCCACAAAGATGATCAGAGGGCTGGAGCACCTCTCCTATGAGGACAGGCTGAGAGAGTTGGGGTTGTTCAGCCTGGAGAAGAGAAGGCTGCGGGGAGACCTCATTGCAGCCTTCCAGTACCTGAAGGGGGAGGGTTACAAGAAAGCTGGAGAGGGACTTTTTAGCAGGGCCTGTGGCAATAGGACAAGGGGTAATGGTTTTAAATTAAAAGGAGGTAGATTCAGACTAGATTTAAGGAAGAAATTATTGACTGGCTTGTTGGCATGACATCAAATGTTTGAAAAGAAAAAAGTTATTCAAAGTGGCAGTGAATTTATAAGGGGCCACTGGTTACCCACACACAGCTGAGGTCCTCTACATCAAGCAGTACAAATACTAAAGCCAGGTTTTATTGTATCTTTGAACCATGGTCCCAGAATCAACTATTCCCAGCCCTAAGTTGACTTTTACTGTGCTTATGACAAGAACAAATGTGCCCAATCTTTTGCTTGCTTTCCTGCTTTGTCACCAAAGTACTGATTTTCTACAGACCCTGTCTCTCTTGCTGCCTTGACCATCTACAGAAGGACACTTCTCACACAGGTATCCAACACTGCTAAAACTCTTTGATTACAAATGGGATCACTGCAGGCTCAGCCCAGAGTCTAGCCACTAAATTAATGACTGCAAGGCTCCCCACTCAGAAAGCCTTTTAACTACCCAGAACCCAGCAGCCTTTAAATATACCTGTAAATTCCCATGGAAAGCTATTACAAGAGCCATTTCCTAATGGTTTTCTATCATTACAGCAATTTTCTTCTAAAGCATTTTCCATAAACCAACTGTAGCAGCACTGTATGCAATTAATTGAAAGAAAAACAAAAAAACAAAACAACTTCGCAAAACACAACTTCCCTCTCTTCCCCAACATTGTTGTGCAAAAAGGTTGACTGCTGGCTGGGGTGAAATCAGTGTGAGATAAACAACACTGTTTAGTGTGAACAGCTGGTTTATGCTTCAGATCAATCTGCATGTTTAGCATGGACACGAGACATGCTGGCGCTCTCAGTTGAAACAACTATGACCTTAGTTTTGTCTAATGCTATAGTTCCTGTTCACTAACACATCTCCTAAGCTCCCTTTGTTCAGCCTGCTCCCATATTCACACCATACTGCATTCCCAAGCAGAGAAGACAACTACATTGTGCGCTGTAATCCCATCAAAGGCAGTGAAGTTACACTACACATCACCTTGGCCCACGAGACATCATTAGCTACTATTCTGAAATCCTTCCCTTGGCTGCAATCGATTTTGGAAAGAAAAATAAAAATAATGCGTAAAATCAAGCTCTTCATTATAAATCTTGATGCCATAAAACCCAAACCAGGAAGGATCCTGCTCCTAACCTCTTCACTAACATTGTTGTCTAATCCTTTTGCAGAATATTGCCAAGTTTCTGGTACTACTCCATCCAGCCCAGGTGAACACAGTAGCAATTTATTGCACATGGAATTGTGGCATTCCTGCATTTCTTCTGCCCACTTGAGGACCTTCTCAGTAAGGAAGAGTACTCATGTAGTACCTCTGAGCTTGACCCAACCCCCTCCAGACAGGAGCTGCACACGCAGAGCACTGCTGCAAGAATTCTGGGAAGCGAGTGAACAAGACTTTTGTCACCTAACTTCAGCTGTAAAAATGTGCATCTAACTCAAGTTTTTTTTACTTGAGCTCCCTTCATAACCCATGAGTTAGACCCTCCAAAGGATGGTGCCCCCATCCCAAGGGCCCACCATCAGCCCTTCCAAAGGTGATTCTGCCACAAAGGAGGTGTTTTGGAAAGGCGGGAAGGATCACCCCCTTATCTTGCATTAACAGGACCTCCCCATTACCCACAGAGGGAGGCTTACACCAGGCACTGAACAAGCTTAAGCCAGAGACCAGCGAGGTGGAAGCATGTGAACAGCTGTATGAAAGGCTGTGCCTGAAGTCATAAGCCTTTGCATGACAGACAGTGCCTACTGCAGAGAAAAAACCCAACACTTTGCCTGTCCAGCAGTGGTGGCAGAGCACTCAAAACCTCTGGGAGGCAGAGCGCCGCATCTGCCGATGTTGTGTATTCGTGATACGGGAACAGACCCACGTAAGTCGCCTGCCTACCTCCAGTGTGCCCGAATGAAGCTTCCAGGGATATTAAGCTGTACTTGTAACGACAGCTTTGGTACCACAGCACATCTTTGGATGTTTTTGTCTCTCAGGCTCTTCCAGAGCTCCTTTGCATCAGGGCTAAAAATATATTGTATATTTGAATACTGGTGTGCTGCTCCATTGTAGCAGAAGCCCATGCTAGCGTTAGCCATGTTGACACAAAGAAACTTGCAATTTGAAGCCAATAATATATAGAAATGAACAGAGTTTAGGGAATAATTTCTCTTCGTGTTCCAAGGAAACAGTAGCAGCATATTACAATAAAAGTAAAGCAGTAACTGCTATTGCTAGCACAAATCATTGCAAGTGCTTGTGATCCCACTAGTATTATCATCTCTGGTGCATTGTTTTTAGCAAAAGCATAGCTAAGTATCCCTGCACAGATACAGTTATGCCTCTGCATGTTATATCTAAACATAAACAGAGAAGCTCTCTAACGTGGTGCATTTCCTTTCCTGAAATAGGTCACTTCCAAATGGACAGGAGTCTGTTCAGTTTATAGTTATAAGACCATTCCCACCAAAAAGAGGGGATAAAATTCATTATGGCTCCATGTCTTCTGCAAGAACACAGCCCATGGAACCTTAACAAGTTGCATCATTTTGCACTTAAAGGCATTTAGATTAGGTGAATGAAGAATGAGAGTTTTGGCACATTGGAAGCAGTCTTTCCTCCACAAAGGGAAAAAAACCAAAACTATTTTATTTAATAGATAAATGCTTTTGAAAACAAGTTACTTCCTTCTAGAAAATTTCTATTTATAGTAAGAAAATAAGTTTAATTTATGGCCAGATGGTCAAGTGAAAGCTGCTTCATCAGCTGTGAAGGGGAGCTTTTCCTGATCCAACCTTTGCAAGCTCTTCTTCAGCTCTAAGTCCCTCTCTCATAGCATGAGAGTACATGACATCAGCAACTGGAATCTGGGCAAAGTTACACAGGGCAAAAAAAAACAGACCACAAACCCACTACGGCCTTTTCCATTTAAGTTCACAACAGACATACATTTATCACTCTGTTATGCAATAGGCTTGCAGGCAGCTCCATTGAGCAGAGGCTCCCGAGGACTGGATGCTGCCCATCTCATGCCCTCACACCTTACTAGACCAACAAAAGGCACAAAGTCGTTCGTCTCTCCTCCCTGCCTGGATGGACGGCTCTTCCAGGGATAAGGATCGCTCCTCCTAACTGGTCCAAACCTTCAAAGATGTCATTTCAGGGACCGTTTCTAACCCTTCCTGCATGCTAAAGTACCTGTGCATGCAGAGCACCAGCAAAATCCCCTGGCACATGTGCAGCACAAATAATGGCAGACAAGTAATTTAAGCTACTTTTCTCTTTTACAAATTCAGAAGCAGCAGCTACTGTTTGGGCACAGATGCAAGTAGAAAACATTGCCAAAATCCCCCCTCCAAAGGGAAACTTGTAACCACCAAGACAGCACATCTCCAGTAACCTAAGCAAACATTTCTGGTGCAGCAGAGGATGTTACCGACTCAAGTCTATGAAGAGGGCCATCCATATTATCTACCTGGAACAATTGCTCCCAGTCCTCATAATAACTGGGATTCAGTTTGTCTAAGGTACCTCATTATTTTTTACATAAGAAAAAGCTGATGCCTAATTAAGCCTCATGTTCTTGTGTCCTGAAGGCTCAACAAGGTCAGTGGTCCTGGCTACACCTACCCAGGCTTAGGGTTTAAATAACATTAGGAAAAGATACATTAGGCACTAACTTATCTTGCAGTCTTGACAATATACAGCAAACACACCCCCCTGAGAACCTTTCAAATTCCGGGCATATTCATACTCTGGTGACCATCTTTGGGTCTCTCCCTCACTGCTGTCATTACCCATTCCTCTGCCTCACACTAGTCTCTGCTTTGTCTTTGATCTAAAATCTAGCCACGGTGATTGACCTAAATAACCTGAGCACAAAATACACAGTATACTGGATGACCATTAGTGCAGGCTGGTAAATGCAATCTCTCTCATTTGTCCTTGCTAGAACTACAGAAGGCCTTGCACGGTAATTAGAGCCATCCACAGACAAGCGTGCTCAAGCCAATGAGCAAAATTTGATTTTATATGACATGCTAGTGTCCCTTCAGCTGCTGGGTTTCACATAACCAAAGCTTTCATTATTTGCATTAAATGGAAGACTCCCTCCCCCCCACCCCCAAGCATCTTCTTCCACTGTAAAAGCAGCCTCATCTTTTCTTCATGTTGCATTTGCTCCCGATGCTGTGGCCAGCTGTCTCCAAAGAGAATTCCACTTCATGCACAGTTATTTATTCAACAACTTGTTTTATAAGGAAAGTGAAACGTGCTTTCATTTTCTGGTTACACCTGGGAGTCCCTAACTTTCCCCTGGCTAAGCGCAGTCTCCCAACATCTGTGCCGGGCATCTGGGGGTGCAGACCAGCACAGGACAGGAGGAGTCCACTCACAATTGCCCAAAACCTCAAAAGATAAGGATGAATATTCAAGTGGTGAAACAGAGACAGCATGGTCAGAGCCTCAATCTAGAAGACAAAACAAGAGGGGAGACTTCTGCCGATACCTGGCATGCAGGCTGTGCTGCCAGAATCCACCCCCATCTCAGTCTGATTGTTCTAACCTCCGAGGAAACGTGAAGGTGCATTACGGTGACAAATGTGCAAAGACTACATCGCATCCCTGGCCTGCCTTAGCACATCCCTATCCTTACTGACCTGACCGGTTGACAAATCTATTCTGTTGTGCCTGGTTCCCAATGCTTAAAGGACATCAGTAGTACAAGTGGGAATATCTTGATGTAATTTATACTGTATATTGACCTGGTTATTGAATATTTACCCTATGAATATGTTGGTTTAGTAAAGTGCTGAGAAATAAAAGTTTGAGACATCGCTTCTCTGCAAACAGATCAGAGCTGCTCTGAAATGGTCCCAAGGACCTGGAAAAGCTACAGTACAGTCATGGCGCATAACATTGCTCGGGGCACCAGGCTTGTGGTTTGTAACCACGTAGCCCTGTGGTGCAGCATTGCTACAAGCTTGGTACCAAGTCTGCAAAGGCCTCAGGATGCACCGTTAGACTGCTCTGTCTTGAACAGCCTGCAGATTTTTTTTTTTTTTTTTTAAACTTAGAAAGACTGCTGTTGCAGCTAAACTAATAGATCAGGTGTCCATGAGTCATCTGCTTTTGGTACAGCCATAGCTTTATACAGATAACAGTAACAAGCAGTTATTCTATGTACAATGAAATACTTACAACTACAATAAAGATGCAGTATAGAGAAACAGACATGGTACAACAGTAGAGAAGCAGCGAGAAGCGGGGACCTGTGATGCAGCATGGGGGTGGTAGAGGTGTGGGGAGATAAGAGACAGGCACAGGCTAGCACATGGATCTATTCATCCATGGCGAGTTAAAAAAAAGCAGAGCTAGAGCTGGACAAAGTTGAGTTTTGGAGTAAAAGAAACTGTTTCTTTGCTCCCATTAACCTTCCTGAGAGCCACCATACCTAGTAAATCAGGATGTCACACAGAGGTGAAGACCCATGGAGAAAGAAAGAGGTACAAAGGCATGTTAGCAAACAAAAAAATGACCAGGTGGGTCCTGGTAGGAGGAAGAAGAAACCACCAGCACGGACATCACATTCCTCCTGGCAAAGGACCCCCGATACCGACACTTGCCATGACACCCCAGGGCCAGCCCCAAGGTGAAACTCCAACCAAAGCACCCAGAGGAGCTGGGAGCAAAATGCCATGAAAA
Source organism: Nipponia nippon (assembly GCF_047370975.1). Classification (NCBI taxonomy): domain Eukaryota; kingdom Metazoa; phylum Chordata; class Aves; order Pelecaniformes; family Threskiornithidae; genus Nipponia; species Nipponia nippon. Next base: position 30,726,197 of record NW_028262302.1, read on the forward strand.
GCGGTAGAAACTAAGTGTGCTTAACGACCCTTGCCTTGATTTTGTTACATTACTAGCGATTGTCACGATTTAATGAAGCAGCTCTACACATGCTTAAAATCCTATTGACTGAAGTATATACTGCAGTTTCCCTAAAGCGCTCTGTGCGTCTGTGCGCTGCCTGCTCAATAGTCTCTGTTGGAAGAGTTACACACCCCAGACTGGCACAAAACCTGCACGTCACAAGCTTAATTAACAGAGTTGAAGCAACATTACTTTGAAAGGACACCAAAAAGAAAGAGGGGAACCCACACCCTGCCTCACTCTCCCCACATGAGGTCTTGTAATTGTTGGGTAGCCAACTGGTGCTTGTAGAGGACACTGAATCAATGAAAGACATGATGAGAGGGGAAGAAAAAAAAAAAAACACACACAACCAAAAACCACACCACAGGCAGCAAGGTCTTGATTACCAGGACAAATACCAGCAGCAGCTCCCTCCTCTGCATAAGAGCACAGTGAAGAGACTGACCCTGACCTTGGTACCGCAGGCCCGTGTCTGCTGTGCCCGCACAGAGCTGGTGGATGAAGAGATGGAACCAAGTGACCTCCAGCACTAGGAGTCTGGGGCAGTTATGACCCTTTTGCTCTGCTCACTTCTAGACTTCTGCTCCAGAGTCACTCTTACATTAATAAATTGTCACAGGGCAGCAGAACTTGAATATGGCATGTGGTCAAATAACTGTATAGCAACATGTCCCAGTAATGTGTTATCATACGTCAAATTTACAAAATGACTGATGTAAACTTAATTAGCATAGATGATAATCCTGTATTCTCCTGAGAGCATGCAGCATACATATTCCAAAAAGGCAATAGCTGTACTTTTCATTGTTTCTTTCCACTTTAGCTGAAAAATGCAAACTCTTTGATACAACATAGCTTTTAGAGCAAAACTTCATTGATTTGTAAAGACAGAGCACCCATACGGCTTACAGGATAGCCCTCCTGTTTTGCACTGGTAACGATCTAACAGCATCTAGCTGATCCGATACTATTGTACTGAACACTTAAATTTTTCTTCTTTGTGGATCTGCTTTTCTTTTAGCAACGCAGCTCTTGTGAGCACTATTGATTATTAATTACCTATGCAACCTATATAGCTAGATATAAACCTGAGGAGGGGAAACAAAAGATTAACTCCAAGTGCTCTTTCACATATAAATGAATTTGAAGATAAGGGAGAATAAAGCTTGGATTTTAAAAGGTCAAGCCTGGAGAGACTGTTGATTTTTGGACTGCCACCAGAACCTTCTGCTCAGCCAGGCTAGGGAAGAAGGCTACCTCGGCACTTTTTGAAGTTGAATAAAGTTCACTACCTTTTCTAAAGAGCAAAAGGAGGCAGGAGTTTGCTGAAGCTTCCTGCTCTTTATACTTTATTATTGACTTCCTGACATAAAATGGGATGTTCTTAGCTAATGTCAATACTGATTTTCTTGCATTCAACAGTCCTCTGCCTTTTTTATTTCACCAAATTACAGCTAACTTACTCTTTTATTTTCTCCTCCCCCTCCCAAAACCACCTCCCAACAGTGCCCTGCTATAGATTCCCATCACAAATTTTGTGTTTGTCCCAACCTGGGAAAGGTGATTTTAGAAAGAAAAAGAGGATTGTTTTCCATGCAGTCAAATCCCCTGGCTTCTCCTTTCCCATGCAGCAGCAGGGGAGGAATAGCACAGCAAGTCAGACAAAACAAACCAGGCTTTATATTCTGAACATTTTAAAATAGTTATAAGTATAAAATAGTTCCCTCATTTCAGTGGGAACTACAAGAAAGATATTTCTCCAGTCCTCATCCATTTAAGCTTTCTGAACAGCCACACTGTGATGCTGCCTGCCATCTCCAGAGGATGTAAACTGGAAACCACCCCTTTTTCAAGATGTTAAAGTTTAAGAGGTGGATTTTCAGAGAGATTTATTGAGAATTAACCAAGTAACTTCTAGTCTGCTTAATGGGAGTTAAACAACCAACTCTCCTGGAACCCTGCCAAGCAGTTGAGGTGACTATTGCACCTCTCAAGAGCTCTTTCAGTTTGAAGAAACTGTCCTTTCCCAAGTGCCTTTCATTATAGGTCTTACTTGCCAAATGGTTTTATCTTGTGAGCCTTCTGCCTCACCACCCTGGAAGGTGCTCACAATTACATGGTGGCTCCAGTGAACAGGTCCAGCTCATGCAAGATCACTTCAGCTTTGCTTGTTGATGGCAGAGTCCAGAATTGCTTCCCAGCAGAGCGACATGTTATGACATCTAGGTGACAAGGAGCCATCACAACTTCTCACACCCACAATGTCCTGAATAGCTGCATCTCACACAACTCAACCCCAGTACAGATGTGTAGGCAACGAGCCCTACTGCTGCTTGTGCATCTCCCCTGCCTACCCCAGCTACATTTACAGCCTACATTTACAGGTATCGCTTTACCTAAGAGCAAGCAGAGCTGTAATCCCCTCTGCACAGAAAGGTGATTACACCTGATAAAAGATGCACCCAAAGTCAAGGAGGAACCAGGCAGCACAGTTTGGACTTGCACAGAAACCCCTCTACATCTTCTAATGGCTTACATGCATCATTTTCCTCCATCCAAGCAGGACCCACTTTCAAACTACTGGTTTCATATGTACAAATGCCAGTGCAAGCACCTAGCTCTGCACTGTAACACACAGCAGCAGAGGCAATCCCACTCGGTTATCCAGGCAAAGAGGTGCATTTAATTGTCAAGTTTCATATCCCATCTGCTGGTTGCATGCCTCGTTATCTCTTATTTCATATTTACATCAGAGTCATTTAGGGCAGAAGACACCCTCCTTGTAGCATGGCAAAGCTCTAATTAGGAATTTTTGGACTCTCCCCTCAAGGAAAGGAAAAAATTGCTGGAACTCTTCAGTCATTCCTCTCATCCTCAGGCAGGAGCAACAAGACCACACTGAAGCCATGACAATTAGTCTTGAGGAAGCGTTCATGGGCATGATTTAGTCCCAAGTCCCTGCTTCATGCCAACGTGACACTGCAGGCCTGAGGCTGGCAGTGCTACACCATAATAAAGAGCAAATTCAGGGAGAGGTTTTACGTCTTTGGGACAGGATGACTGAGCTCCGATCCAAAAGAGACTGCTCAGGTCAAAAGATCAGGTGCCATCCTTTACGTGATTTCCTGGTGGAGCACCTCAGCATCTTCCCAGAGACCATTATCTCTTGTTACCCTTTGGCTCTCCTTCGTTATCTTCCATTCCCCCACAAACACCAGAACACTGCAATTATTCTAACACAATTTCTATCAATATTTCTTTCTATTGTTCAGTGAAATTATTAGGGACATCAAGCAAAATAAGAAGGCTGAAACAGGTGATCTTTTCCAGTATCTACTGCAGTTTACCCAGCACACTCTTGCAGTCGGTAGCAGAAAGGGAGAGCAGCAGCCTGTCACCAGGTGGGGAAGACCCAGAGCCACTCCAACTCTTTCAAACCCTTTTCTTGGTACCTGGTACATCAACTGAGACTCACTCACCCTCAAACCCTGCAGAGTAATATAAAATTTCTCCTGCGCAAAAAGAGACAGTTAAAACCCTTTCCTGTCGTACCTCTTTCTGCTCCCACCTTCTCAGAAGCCACCCCACCACCTGATCTTGCCACTACTTTTTGAAGTTATTTTCCTTCCTGAGCCTGGATTGTCTCAGCCCAGAACCAAAGGTTTTAGGAGGGCTGGACACCTTCCCACCCATGGTCTGTTTTCATAGAGCAGGTAAATAGATTTGAGTAACCAATATATTTGAATGAGTTGCTCCTCCTGGCAATTAAGGCATTAGGAAGTAATGATCTTCCTAATAGACTGCTGTTTCTAAACACTTATGAGCAGCATATGCATTTATCAGTTAAGAACACTTAATATGATCTTCAAGGAGGAAAGGAGAGAGATTAAAAGCCAGTGAAGCTGGTTCCACTACTTGCTAAAATAAGGGGAGATAAATTTAAGTATCATGTAAAGTCCCACAGGAGATCAACAGATAATTTGGAGCTGTGTGTGTGTTTCCAGACCCATATACATGCAAGCACACCAGGGACATGGGAGCAGATTTTTGAAAGCAGATTACAAAATCCAGCAGGAATTATGGCTGTTCAAACCAAGCCTTTGATACTCTGGTTTTCCTGTAAGATCAGTAAACAACACTTGAGTGTGAAGGGGTAAACGCATTAACTTTACAGTGGGTGCAAACTGGTAAACAAAGGCAAAAGAGAAGTGAGAAACACATGGCAGAGTGCAGATGTGCAGAGGAGATGGAGCTGTTTCAGCACCAGACCATGGCAAGCACATCCCACCTTGGAGGCAACACTACAAGCAACAGGAAAACCAGGACACTCCTCTGGATGCTCAGTCCCAACACGCTCCCACCCCACGGTGGGTGCAGAGGACACAGCAGCCAAACAAGCCCCGCCTGCACTGCCCGCACTCCACAGGGGACCGCAGTGCCCCAGTACAGACGCACAGGGTGCCAGCTACAGCTGAGGCAATGCACGAGGACCTGACAATGACCATGAGCACCCCCGTCACCTTTGCCACACCTGCAACTCTTCTTTTTTGTGTTAAGATTGTACTGCATTACATCAAGAGCTACCGAAAATCTGGACTTTCCTATTACTAGGCTTTCAGCAACCAGTAGAGCATTACTTCTCCATTACACCAACCATTAACCATTTAAAGCTCTGCAGAAACTTTGTGATTCTTATTTCTTTGCACAGCTTGAGCAGCCCTTTACCGTAACCTCCTGCTTTGCAAATCAAAGGACCTCACAGCCAGGTTTAGGGTTTCAATGATGGGTAATATTGTCTTTTCTCATCAAGGCCAAAGGCCCAGTGCAGGTACTCCCCCTGCTCAGGCAGCCCCCCACCTCTGTCCTGCTGCTTGTTGGTATGACAAGGCACAGGCTCCAGGCTTAGATCATGTGGAAGCATTTCACATAGCTTCTGGATAGAAAAAAAAATGTAAACCTACATTAGATCTCTTGACTACAAAGTCATAAAAACTAGAATTTCCATGCAATTTCCAAATTCAACCAGCACTGTGAGATAACTTACCAACATCTCTTAGAAATTCCCGAGATGCAACACTGGTTGGACTCAATGATCTTAAGGGTGTTTTCCAACCTTAACGATTCTATGATTGAGAAAAATCAATAAAACAGTTGGAAACCCAATCAAAATTGGAAAGGGCAGTAAAATACTTAGTCCCAGTTGTGCAGAGGATGGTCATGCAAGCAACAGCAACCCAGCTACAGGGCTAGGGGTGTCAGGTCTGACCAACAAAATTGTAATCACAGTGGAAATACAAAAATACTTTCAGTTCTCAGAACACAGACCAAGTTTGTAGAACTTACTCATTGATAATGTTTTCTCTTGTCATTAATTAATAACAGATTGAATTCCCTAATATTACAGTATTGTTAACATATTAAAAAAAGTATAATTTTGTAGGCTCCTTCCCATCAGGCAAGAATGTAATTATCCCTTATCTTTCAACACAGCCAAGCCCAGTAAATACAATTACAAAAATTTATGTTCACTGGAGTGTGAAAAAATAAGTCATAAAATTAATATTGTATTTATCCTCTTCCTTTTAGCAGTTATTAAAATGCACCAATGATTTCTTGACTATTCCTTTTTACGGCAGCTTTTGGCTAGAATTAATTTTGACTTTGGTTTCCTGCTTGTTTACAAAGTTTTTCACATTTCTCAGAATTACACAGGCTTCCAGCCATAACCAAGTGCTTTTTTCCTTGATAATAAAATAAGCTTGCATCAGTTGTTCAATAATTGTTTGCTGCTAAAGGTGGGAAAAGCTATAGTTTCCCTTCAGTTGTTGTAGATTACGCTCATTCTGTCCCTCAAATAAACAATTTTGACTAAGCCAGTCCCCATCATCTCTGAAAGGCCACAGAGAACAGGAGGGGTGCCTGAGGACTAGAGGAAAGCCAATGTCACTCCAATCTTCAAAAAGGGCAAGAAGGAGAACCTAGGAAACTACACATCAGCCAGCCTCACCTCCATCCCTGGAAAGGTGATTGGAACAGCTCAGTCTGGATGTCATCTCTAAGCATGTGGAGGGAAAGATTATCAGGAGTAGTCAACATGGATTCACCAAGGGGAAATAATGCTTGACCAATCTGATAGCCTTCTATGATGGCATGACTGGCTGGGTAGATGAGAGGACAGCAGTGGATGTTGTCTACCTTGACTTCAGCAAGGCTTTTGACACAGTCTTCTATAACATCCTCATAGGTAAGCTCAGAAAACATGGGTTAGACGAGCAGACAGCAAGATGGATTGAGAACTGGCTGAATGGCAGAGGGTTGTGATCAGCAGCACAGTCTAGTTGGAGGTTTGTAGCTAGCAGCATTCCCCAGGGGTCAGTACTGTCGAGTTCCGGGCTCCCCAGTTCAAAAAAGACAGGGAACTACTGCAGAGAGTCCAGAGGAGGGCTACAAAGATTATGAGGGGACTGGTGCATCTCTCTTATGAGGAAAGGCAGAGAGAGCTGGGACTGTTTAGACTGGAGAGAGGATCTTACAAGTATCTTAAGGGCAGGTGTCAGGAGGATGGGGACAGACTGTTCAGTGGTGCCTGGTGACAGGATAAGGGACAACAGGCACAAACTGAAACGCAGGACGTTCCAGCTGAATATGGGGAAAAACTTCCTTACTTTGAGGGTGACAGAGCACTGGAACAGGCTGCCCAGAGAGACTGTAGAGTGTCCTTCTCTGGAGATATTCAAAACCCACCTGGGCATGATCCTATGCAACCTGCTCTAGCAGGGGGGTTGGACTATACGATCTCCAGAAGTCCCTTCCAACCCCAGCCATTCTGTGAGTCTTACATCAGCAATACAATTGACAATGGCTACCCAGTTCCTTGCCATAGATTCCTGCCCTACAGATCTCTCTCATGCCCTTCTTGTGTCTTTTATCTGGCTGAAAATTTTTACCAGGTCTTTCCATGCACAGAGACCTCTCCATCACTTGGGCCATCCTTGTCAGTAGTCCATAGAAGTGCCCATCTGTTCCTATCCAGAGCACTAAACAAGGGACTCCTTGGTCACCCAAAGCTATAGGATCTATACTCAGTGGAGAGCCCAAAGGAGATGTGTCCTGCTGCAACAGAAGCACAAACAGCCAGGAACACACCATGGTGGAAGAGAACATTTGCTACACCAGGTCTCTTCTGTCATCTAATAAACTTCAGTCAAATCAGTGCCACTGAGTACTCCAAGCAAGACATTTCTTCACTAGAATGCCTCTAAATGGATCTCATTTATATGCTTGGCTTCAGTATTTGGAAACAGTGGAAGGTATGTTCTCAGAGGAACATTCTAAAGTTGATAATGCACCTTTATGAAGTTTAAGTGTTACCCAGTTAGTCAAGTATTAAATGAATGCCTCCATTTCATCTCTGTGTTTACAGAACATAACTCCAGCAGAATGGCATTTTTCAAGCTGTCAGGTTTGACTCAGATAAAGAAAAGCATAATGCAATGACAAGGAAGCAAAGTCTTCATTGTAATTCCCCTCTTCTCTCCTCTGCTTTCCCAATGCAAAAGCAGGGGGGAAAAAAAAAAAAAAAGAAAAATTGCTCTATTACATGCAGACTAGCAACACTGCTGCTGCTGAGTTTACCCACATGGTTATAGCTATTTGACCATCTTGAACTGTTGCACTTAGACACTTCAGGCCAAACAGGTGTGATCGCAAGACAGCAAATGCTGTGAGACCAGCAGCTTTCCCCCAGTGAGTTCTGAACATCCCCAGTGACTGAGTTACCACAGCCCCCTCAGGTGTCCAACCAGTATTTCATTGCCTTTGTGAGGAAAGAATTTCTCCTAACATTTAATCAGATTTTCCCCTGCTGTGACTTGTGCTTTGCCTCTTCCCCATCCCTGGGCCACTCCAAGACAAGCCCAGATCTCTCACCAACACATCCCCATCAGGTTCCTGCTGCCAGCAAGAAGATGCCTTATTATAAGACCCAGCATATCCTTATCTCTTTTGTACCAGGGCCCAGAATCCAACAGGGCACTCCAGCCATAGCCTCAAACCTTCCCTCAAGGGGAAGGATGCTTTCCCAGGCCCACACTCTGGCTGGGGCAGCCCAGTTTGGGGGGGACATGGGGGAACCTCACCTGCCCCAAGAGCTCACTGCAGACCCCAGCTGAAGCTGCTGACCTGCAAGGTCCTACCTATGGAGTCATGCTGGGGGGAAGAGGCAGCAGAATGTGCTGGAAAGGACAGCAGCCTTTTCCAGCACATTCTGCTACTTTTTTTTTTTACCCCAAATACTCATCAACACCTCTGTATATTTGGGGGTTTTTATACCTATTTAGCCCAAGTTTTTAAGTTTATATCAGGTTTCTGTTATTTCAAGGAAAAAGTGCTGCTGAAAGGAAAAAAATATCAGTACTGGCACCAAACAAAACCTATCAAAAGCCTCATCCATTCCCAGTGACTTCGAGGCACAGTGAGGAACAGCCTTTCCTAGCCAGAGCACGCCGTAAGTGGTGCAGCCACCATGAGCAGGCAGATGGGTTTAGCATCTGAGCCTGTGCACTAAGACCACAACAAAACCACCAAAGAGAAAAGGCTGATAGATACATGAGTCACTTCAAATGCCTTCCTCACAGGTCCCCAAAATCAGCCCCTTTCCCTTCTCTCTCCTCCTGTGATCACCTACCCAATGGTGACCAATGTATCCATCAATGTAACACCCAGGGTAGCAGGTCCTCCCTGTCATCACCTCTGCAGAGGTTCCCGTCACCACAAACACCGCTCACGGCCACACAAAAGGCTTAGTTGTGCTCAACAGTCATGTATCCTCTTATTTAATGAATTTTGCTAGGAAGTGAACCACACATTACTGGAGGGGAGCAGTGGGCAAGGAAACAGATAACCTGCCAGCAAAGAGGTTCCCAGCCCCACCTGGGTTCCTGCCATCCCACAGGCATGGTTTACCAGGGAACAGTGTCCAACAGCCTTATTTGGATGACACGGACATCACGCACTTACCACCATCCATCCTGCCTCCCAAGGAGATTCCTTGCTTTTCCAATTCAGACACAAACACAATATATCACTTTCCAGCACAGCACTGAGTCAAGCCCTCCCTGACTAAAGGAAGCCTTGCAGCCATATTCTTATATTTCCAGAAAATTGTCATAGACAAAACATGAAGACTACCCAAAATGACAAGGCTCTGATTTGAAAAGCTGAGGTGCCACCCACAAGTTATTTCCATTCCTGTCACTCGGGAAAAAAAAACCCTCTTAATTTATTTCTCTATAAATCTGTCCATTTTCCTCCTGCTTCCTGCAGTCCAAGGATATACTTTTGTCATAAGGTGACACATACTTCTACAATTGCCACGATAGCCAGGTTTCCCTTTTCTTTATTCTTGCTCTTAAACCTCATCCCAGTCTCATTATTATTTTATTATTATTCTTTTTTGTTAAATTCATGAGCAAGATATTTCCCATAAGGGAAGACGACAATGTTAACGGTCCTCACTTTGAGGCAGACTTATCTGCCAGCAAACAGGAAAAGAAGTAGCTATACAGGAGTGATATATGTACTTGCTTAATTAATCAGCTGTCATCAGAGCACTGAAAGAGAAATGTACCACTGACAGAAGCATACCTTATGCAAAAAAGCATCTGAGACAGCACACGCATTGCAAGCTCTGCAGGGAACGTTTCTTCCCTGGAGGGGAACAGGCAAATAGTGGCCATCAGTACCCTAGCTGGGGTAGAAGTGCACATGTCAATTTGTTCACAGCTCCGCAAACAGGCAGGAGCTGCTGCCAGGTGATCCGAGAAGGAGCATCAGTGAGCCCCTGCGGCTGGGCAGGGCAGCCAGTTTGGGATGGAAATCTGACACAGGCTGGTTTTGATAAGTCCAGGAAAAATTTGTCTTTTTCTATCTATAATTATACTTTCCTAAAAGACCAGTATAAACTCTTGCCTAATAATGCCAGCCAAAAAGACTGTAGTTGTAACAATGCCATTTTTTGCCCCTTCTTAAATGAAGATGATATATTTACAGCCTTCCAGTCTCACAGCTCCATCCCTATATTCCTGCTAAAATATCCAAAGAACCAGGGGTGTGAGGGGGGGTGGGAATCTGTTGAGCTTACTGCTGATGTGCAAGGTCCTTCAGAAATTTGGAGAGGTGACCAGACTCTCCAGGAACAAACACATTAGGTTCCTTGATATTTACTTTCACCCCATTATCCCTAGAAGACCAGCAATTCCTCTCTCGGTTTATTACTGACTGCTAAACCTGCCAAGAATTTTGTTTTATTAATCCTATCTGGTTTGTCATAAGCATGCTGCACAGAGTCTAGATGGGCAGACTAGAAGCAATCTTAACCAATAAATACCTATAGTAAATATTGCTTTTAAAGAAGTCATTTACAAGCTAGGCATTACCCAGCAATGCCTTCAATAAAACAAAGCACCTCATTGTATGGAACAGTCTTGAAGGCAGGGAAAAGTAAGTAAATATGCTACACCTCTGACATTCAAAGCAAGTCTTTTCATTTATCACAATCTAGCTTGGGCACGTCTCGATCCCCACCAGCACCGCCCTGCTTAGTGATGAGCACTGGCCGGTACAGAGGCAGCACCAGGCGCTTTACTCCTAAAGCACAAACAGCATTTCTACACCCGTGTCAGAACAGCCCACGTTCGACGCCTCGGCAGCATCGCTGCAGAGATCGGTGGCACCGAGGGCCGGGGGGTCGCCGAAGCAGTGCAGGTCGCAAAGTGCCCCCTCCTCACACTGCACCAAGCCCTGCGCTCCTCTGGCTGCACAGACACCGATATGCAAGAGAAGTATATTGAAATTGCAGCACCGAACCAATGACTTCCAAAGACACATATAGTTTTCTTGTGTCCTCTCCCTGAAGGCAGCAAAGAAACCTATTGTTTAAGAGATTCTAAAAGTAGGATGGTAGCTGTTGTCACCACTCATAGCCTTGGTAACATTATCAGCCTACAAATATGCTGTTTGCACGCCCGCAACATGAACACAGAAGTTACGATTCCTCAGCTTTGCGGTCACCCTGCTTTTGTTTTGTGTTTGCAAGAAGTCCCCAGAGAACCTCTGCAATTAGGACTCAAACATTCTTAATGCGCTTTCTTCTTCTGAAGTTTTCCTCAAGTTCCATGAGTTTTTAACAGCAGCTGAAGTTCTGTTCAAACACTCATATTTCCCACATAAAAGGCTTTTGTGCTACAATAGTTTTGATTTTTTTTTTTCCTCAAATAATTCTTAAATAGAGCCTTTAAACTTAAGCAAACCTTAAAGACTACATGGTCTCTTCATTTTAGTAGTCCTTAGAGAGGTCGTTCTCATCTTTGAGATTCATGAAATGGTTATTTTAGCATTGCTAGATAAGTAATTAATTCCCCAATTAATATAAATATTTTATATGCAACTGGGTTCTTATTTGAATAAGCAATTATGTTAAGGTCCTTTGATTCCAAATTAGTACAAAAAACATCCTGGCATAGGGAAATTATTCCAGAAGTTTGTTTAGATATAAACTTTCTACACATGCAGAAGAGGAACACATATTCACATTACAGAATTTATAACAGTAATTAGAGCATTTCAAGAAATCCCTGTACAGGTTTTCAATGGAGATGTCTGCCCCGCTTCCCTTGAAGGCTCTGGAAAAGATCCACCTTGATGAGATCGCCTGGTGGAGCCAGGGAGAGCAAGAGTCCAGCACCTCAGGAAGGCATTCGTGTTGAGCACACCGCTTTTAAACTATCAAAAGCCATAATAAAATACATCTATCTGTCATCTTAAGAGAACTTGGATGAGAGAATCCACAGGTGAACCAAAGGCAACAGGTACATGTTCACAGTCCAGAGAAAGGGTTCCCAGGCTGTTTTGCATCATTTATAGGGATGAAAGCATCAGGATCCTGCCTCTTTTTGGATAAAAGCAAGCAGCAAGCACAGACAAGCTGCTAGTCTCAAAGCAGCAGGTGTATGCTAATAATAGTACTTCTCTGCAAATTGTTAAAAGTTACTATAATCTATCTTATGGTTTCACTAATCACCCGCAGTGTGACCCCACTGTTGCCCATTCCACCTATCTCCGACCCATCAGCACAGCAGCCTCTGAAGTGAGGACAGGGATGCTGGGCACACGAGCCTGAGCTCCAGACTTCCACAGAAAAACACCCCTTGCCCTGGTAGCCCTGCCTCAAAAATGCTTCCCCCCCACCCCTTTCCTCTGCCTCATGGAGAGTCAAAGGTCCCAACACAGCTGGGTGACAGGAGTGGAAAACCCAACAAGAAACCTTCTGGGGCCTCTTTGTAACTCCATATTGAATTTACAGTTATCTCGAGCATTGAGCTCCTGATGCTAAAATGCTTCTGCAGCTGCCACATGCAGGCGACCTCAGACAGGGATGAAATGCAGTACAAGCGCTTTGGCTTTCGCTCACTTTACACACAACAGGACCAGAACTACTCCTCCTTCAGCAGCGCTTTCCCTGCAACCCCTGGAAACTGCCCACGGCTTTGCCTTCAATTTGTATCTACTTCTCATTGGCATTTTTGGAAGAAAAAAAACCACACACACAACCCAAAACTGGAATAGGAGTTATCATGGACATCAGTTCTCTTCTGTTTGTTGCAGGGGAAGAAGTGCAGGTGAGTTACGGTGACGGGGTAGCGGAGCTGTGAACGCACAGGCAGCGCCCGGCGCAGCAGCTACCAAAGACTTTGCTAAATTCCTGCGTGTCGCCCGAGTGGACTGAAGGCAAGGAAGGGAATTGCAGCTCAATGCTTTATGCAGGTAACACTGCACGCTGGGCTCCTGCTAGACACTGCCTTTTTGTGCCCTGTTCCAAATGGGCATTTCACCAAATACAAGTAGTCTTCCAGCTGCAATATCTGACTGTGTGCGTATCCGTATCGGCCCCTTCCAGCTATCACACAGCAGTCATTACTATTCCCCAGCAGTGACCAAGCACATGCACAGAGCTTGCTTTCACCACCCTGCACCCAAGAACACATCAATCTCCATCTCCCATTGATTTTCCTAAATGGTACTGGCTGATGGAAAATTACACATCTATTTAAACAACAGGGCAGTTTTAAAATCTCATTCTTTATTGACTCCTCTTCATTCTGCTACACTTCATTTGTTTCTCGCTTTTATAAGATGCTGATACACCTACAGCAAAGTCACCTGGGTGACAGCTAAAGCAGCGCATCAGGAATTTCCACCAAATTAACAGCTAACCAGCCCCAACCAGGCGATAAAGACACACGGACCGCAGCAGTGAAGGATTGTGGCTTTTAGACCTACGAGCACGTACATAGAGTAGTAAACTCATCTGACCAACAATACTGACTGAGCGCTCTTCCTGAGCCAGCCCCTGCTGCACAGCACCGGCAACGCTCTGCACGCAGCCATGTACAGCGTCTCTTTGTATTTACTCCATTAAACCCCTTTTCTCTCATTGACCCCAGATTCACACTTAACTGAAGTCAATCAAACCTAAGAAACCAAGATAAAAACTCAGGCAATGCAAGAATTTTAAGTGAAAAAAGAAAAAAAAATAGAAAACCTGGTTTCACACCATACCTTGTATTATATAGTGATGCTTGAGGAAAAGGAAAGAAACATGATTTCAGCAGCTTCCCCTGCAGATCAGAGGATGCTTCTTAACTCGCTGCAAATAATTTTTAAAGCACGCAAAGTACTAACAACATACGAAGACCTGGACTGCAACCCACGTTACCCAGCTGTCCCAACTGGACACCTCCCTCTGTAAAGAATGCCTTTTATTCCATCCAGACACAAACTTGAAGAGAATAAAGTTCTCTCAATTTCAGTCTTTGCTCAAACGTCTAACCTTTTTAAAAGCACGTCCCATTTTACTTAAATTGGGATTGTACGTGCCTCCTCTCAGTCAAGAGTGCTGCATAACATGCCAATGAGCTCTTTTAGAGAGCCGGGTGGCTGAGGCTGGGTAACAGACTTCTTAGGAACTGGGTCAAGAAAAGGGGAGAGAATAGTCTAAATAAGCATCACTGGCATGCTGTAACCACACAGCAAATAAATCATCGTATATTGTTTCTGCTTTCTGAATTGTAAGTAGAGATTACAAGCTACAAACACTGAGAAACTATCATTTTCAATCTTTAAACCACAAGAAAAGGTCACAAAGGTACTTGCTGCAAGAAAAGATCACAGGGCAAAAGAAATATTTTTTCACTTGAAATAAGGAGAAAAGTTGGCCATGGCAGGAATTAAGGAGCGTACATTTAATTTTATCTCAAATTCACACAAAATATTATATATATATATATATATATATGAAAAGTCTAGTTGTGAAAACTACCGTCTAACCTTTATGGGTCTCATTGTGCAGGAGCTGATGCTGTTTGCAGGGACGAGCAAGGTTTCCTCTGCTGTGAAAAGCAATATTGCCGGAGACGCACAGACAGAGCTTTGTCTCATTTTCTTCAGTATCTTTGGATGGAAGTGGACCTAGCCTGGTGGCAGCCACACACACAAGGTAAAACCAGGGTACAGGAAAATAAAACATGATTGCTGTGTGAGGATTTCCAACTTAAAAATAACTGATGTTCATCAGTGAAGCTTGACTGTTAAACAGCTTTTAACTAAACTGGAAGTACTTAAAGGAACCCTGGATATACTGACAAGCCAAAGCCCAAGGTTACAGCAAACAAAAACTTTTGAGAAAAATCCATGTTCAGGTTCTGGGTACTGACTAAAATAAGACATTGTTTGTGATGTCAGCGGTTTTCATTTTCGCTTATACTTTTCATGAGATGTAATTTAGTTTCATGACAATCTAATATTTCCTGAGTAAGTTGGACAATAAAGGAAATTAATAGTGGCTGATATTATTAAACAAAAATCCTATCAAGAGTAGACTACACTCATTTCTGCAAGGCTTGTTTTGCTACTGAGTTACATTTCCATGTAGCAGCAAGATAAAGATATAGATATACCTAGACAGTCTCATAGCAGCTCCCTTTCCCATGAAAGGCTGGGCCAGATGATCTTTTGAGGTCCCTTCCAGTCTGGGCTATTCTACAGTTCTTTAACTTTCAAACCCACTGTGAATCTGGAGCCAAAGACGACATCACGTCTGCCATTTAGAACAAGGAGTTTGGTCAGTTTGTCCTTGCTCATTTTTCCCCAGCATCAAAGACGCTAACCACCGTTCAGGTGTAAGTACAACCAAACAGCCACATGGGAGAACCAAGGAAAGCATGCTTGCCTTTGTATGTTTTTGAAAAATACTAACATTTTGAAACCATAAAAGCAAAACTTAAAGCTTACTGACAAAGTTTACAGTTCATTGTAATTTAAAGTATTTTTGGTGTTGACCACAAGCTGTTTAACAAAAGACACCAGGGTGAGCACAACTTGAGGAGGGCATTAACAGCACTGCAATCAAACACCACCACAGCCAGATACAGAGTTTGGCAGCCAGCTGTGAGCCAGTTGACCAGGCTCCCGATTTTGAGAGACAGGCGGGCACCTGAAGGGCAGGGAGGATGGGGAATGGCTATGTTCAATTTTCTTTCTTCCCTGGGCTGGCACCACGTAGGTGGCTGCCGAGGATCCAACCTCCTCACTCACAGCCCTCAGGGGGATGGGATCAGCAATACACAGCTGATGTGGTCTGCTCCGCATAACGGCTGGGAAACCCCCACCCTGGTACCCAGCACAGCCCAGCTGCACCCATTTAGGAACAAGCTGGAGTCTTGTGCTTTCAGCACTCACCACACTGCCTGCAAGGCCACCAAGAACTGGGCACCTGAACTCCCACCTGCAAAAGCAGGATTTTACATAGGAGTTCCTAACGTATTAAGCTACAGAACTGCTCTCTGTTGTGCTGCTGGCACCACAAAGGGGGTTTTTGTGGATCTGCTGTGGCAAATTACTCCCCAAAGAAAAAGCAAACAACTGCTGCCTTCATTTAAGTCAAAATACACCTCACCTGCTGCAACTTGATTTGCAGTAAAAACAGACTCTCAAGTTGTAAGCACCAAAATTCCCATTTCTCTCCCAGCTCAAGCGCACAAACAGTTGGCCAGCTCATTGCCTTCTCCACAGCCCCAGCAAAGAGCAAACTCCACAACCACCAGCCCGAGCCAGTTAACCACAGCAAGATGACGGTGCCGTTCCTTTGAAGCACTCAGTGTCACTTCATCTAGTAGCCTGGAAAAAGAAGCCTTCCCCCATTTTAACATTGTATTTTCCTCCTGAATTATTAAATGAAAACCCATTTTCACTCTGCTTAAGTTATTATTAGAAGGAGACTTATCTCATGAAGTGAGCAGCCAGTCCCAGGGCTGCTGTACGCTACAGGCTCATCTGATTAACATTTTGAGATCCTACATTAAAAAAAGAAAGCACTAAGTATAATGTTCCTAGGTGCCTCTCTTTAATTCCAGAGAAAGAGAGCTGTAATACCCAAATGGCATTTAATCTGGCACTAAAAACATCAACACATAATACCCACAACAGCAAGAAGCAAGTTCTGGAGGAGCTCAGCCTCCCCTCATTAAATCCAACCATTCATTCTTCCCCAGCACATAAACACATCAAGAAAGCTGAAATGCCAGAGAAAAAGCAGTAAAGACCTCAACCAGAAGAAAATAAATAAATAAATAAAAACATGCAGAAAGCACAACAGAGCACTTACCAGCTCCAGCAGGCAAGAGCTGCAGGACAGGGCTGTCCTCAGAGCACCCACAGATCCCCCACACCTCTGCTCCACAGCACCAGCCCAGCCCCACACCCTGATTATATGGTTTCCTTGATGAAAATGGAAAACACCTGGTTTTAACTTTCAAGCAGAGTTTTGATGCAATCATGGGAGCTGCTCCAGTCCTTGCTGCTGCTGGGCAGCCTCAGCTGAGCACCCGTGGGGACTGCTGGGCTCCCACCGGCTGTCCTGCTGGGCGCTACAGGGTGCTCAGCACCCTCCTAGCACTCAGGACCTCACAGGGGATGTCTAGCATATCCAGTTTGCTGGTAAATAGCTCAAAATACTTTATTGCTCTTGAATACACCCACTTTAAGGGTGTTTTTGTTCTACATGTGCTCTTAGTACACATTTCCCTTTTTAGGGTGAAAATCCTTGTCAGTCACCAGAATTGCCAGCAAGAGGCATGGCCCGATTTATACTCAAAGAGAAAATCACTAATAAAAACGGGCTATAGCAATTTAGCAGTTGGGGAAATAAAGCTTCAAGGAAGATAATCCACACTCATGGTGCCTCCCGTCTGTCAGGAGGGGCTGGAACAAGACTCCAGCGCGTGTCCCGGCCAGCGGCGCGAAGCCACTGAGCTCTTTGGGGAAAGGCTGAGACAACAACCTGTGATTGCGCTTGCTCTCGCGTGCCACACACAGGTACGCGGCTGCTGTCCCACCTCACCGCAGCGTCACGCCCCGGGATGCACATTCTTATTTTTAAGAATAAAAGGCTCACTGATAGGAGAAAAGTTTAGTGCTCCTTAGCCATCTCCCAAGCCACAGCTAAATCTCTGCTTCTATTCCTTAAATGTCTCAATTTGCATAAAATTGTCTGCAAACAATTAAAGTTAATTAAGATAATTTATCACTTGGAAGTAAAGCATCTTATCAGCAGGTATCAGCCTGTAAAGCAAACAAAGAATTAGTTGTAGGAAAATAGTTGAGGCCTTATTACCCTGTTAGACATGAAGTGACAAAAAATAATTTCTTTATGATACTTTCTGTTTGGTCTGGGTGCTATTTTTTCAAAGTAATTAACTGCAATTAGCTAATCATCCTCTATAGTAACTTCATTTAACATAACTGTAGTATTGACTCATTTATACTTTAGCAGCCTTCCCGCATATAAATTGCGATAAAAAAGTTTTGATAACAGCCCAAAGTTCTTCCCTGTGAGCAGAAATGGGATGTTGGAAAGAGCTTTGATTGTATATACAGTGGTACCCATTCTGCCCCGAAAGATGGAAAAGAAAAAGCAAAATATTCTGATCCAGATGAGGAGTTGGGCTGTGCCATGTCCTGCCATCCTTGAGATTCTCCTCTTCCATGCTGCAGCCCCATCTTTGTGTCAAAACGTTGCCTCTTCTTTTGATCCACTGCTTCCAATTGATTTCTGTTGCATCCCGATACACGGAGTCTTTGTGATGTTGCCGAGAGCTCCATGTGCAAAATATGTTACCTGTGTCTGAAGGGACTGTAAGAATAAGGCACTTTTATGAAAAAATAGCCTCATAATCAATCCCAGTTCCACTTGCAGAGATCAACGCCATGTGTGAGCAAATACAATGCAGAGTCACCCATTTCTCTGGACTGAACAGTGAGAACTTGTTTAATCAAATTATGATCATAATAATAACAGAGACCATATTTAATTTTGCATTTGTGAGATTAGTTACCTATTAGTATTCACAAAGGCATCAACCCGTCAGGGCAAACCGACTTAATGCTGCACAAAAACTGCTAAAAGGCAAGCAGGAACAGTACTTTTTAAAATTAATTTAAAACAATTCCTGGAAGTGCCATGGGAAAAGGCAAATCATTAAATGGCCACATTAATATTCAGAGCAGCTGTGGTTCAACCAGGTGCCGCACGCCTATGTTCAAAACGGCCACGCAGTGGACTTCCCTGGAGGGACCCCGGGGTCAGGCTCAGCAGATGGGAACAGACCATCCCCTGCAAAGGGCCGATCCTCCCCTCCGGCTCTGCCCAGCGAGACCCTGTGCATTTCAACGTGGCACTTAGGGACACGGTTTAGTGGTGGACTTGGCAGTGTTAGGTTAATGGTTGGACTCAATGCTCTTAAGCCTCTTTTCCAATCTAAGTGATTCTATGATTCTATGATTGCCTCTCCTGTGCCTTTTTTCTTCCCTTTGCTTCTAACCCCACACTGCAGCAGCCCCCCACAAGGGCCATACAAGCACAGCCCGGACCCTTCCCTAACTCTGCCCACCCTGCCTGTACCTCTCCCCACCGGCCTGCTCTCAGCCAAGCCCTCACAGGGTCCTGCCCAGCCATGCCCAGCACCGGGAGGATGCTTCCCCGCCTGCGCATCTCCGGACCCTGCTGCCCGTGCACGGCACAGGGCTGGCTCTGGTGCCCCAGCCGTCCTCCTCGGATGCTCTGCCTGTTCAGAGCAGGGACCGATGGCATTTAACAGGAGAAAGATATGCTGGCAAGATATGTCAGGGGGAGATTTCTCAAGCACCAGGTGAGGACAGGCAGCAAGCCAAAATACGGTCAGGTTGGTGTGAGTCATGTCGCTGCAGTGACACCGTGTGTCCCTCGGTCTTCCTGGTGGGACTGAACTGTCCCCGCGGAGCAGCTGGGGGAAAAACAAGAGAAGAAGGATGAGCCAGTCAGAAATACATCCTGGCCCCAAAAACAACGTGTGCTGAATTTATACCACTCCTTCCACATCCGCAGCTCCTCCTGGATGTCTTACTCCTGCTTTTATTGCTCAGGAGGGAAAGAAGTGTTCGGAGAGAAAGAAATGTTGCTGAGACTTCACTTCTGACCATGCCACAAGGGGTTAAATGGTCAAGATACCAGTTGCTGGAGCAGCAGGAATTTCAGTGCAGGGACTGTCACTGGTGCGTACTGGTGGGATGCCAGCCATCTCCCCCCGGTTCACGCTGGCACTGACGGATCTGCTCTGGGCGAGCCCGGATTCGCATCCCCCGGCAGCTTTGTCATCGGCCACGCAGATCAAAACCTGCTCCAGGAGCACTCAGCTCCTCCCTGTCGCTGCCCTGCCTGAGCACAGGGACAAGAGGGCAGCTGTCCCAGGCACGGGAAGCCCTGCCAGTGCCACGTGTGTCCTATGCGGCCACCCTCCCACCCCAGAACCTACCTGTGCCATGGCTGTTTCTGCTCGCCGAGCATCCTCCTGGCCAGGTTCACCTCCAGGCTCCCCGTATGAGGGGACTGCCATTCCCCGGGGCGGTCACAGCCCGTGAATGCCGAGCCCCCAGGAGAACAACACGCGAGGCTGTCTTTCCAAGGAGGCTGTCGGTGGCAGCCGTACTGCCAGGGCTCTGCTTCAGAGCTCACCTTGGCACTGCAGGGTTCAACAATTCTTCCCAACCTGTTCAGACAACAAAAAAGTGCTTGATTAGCTCTTCTTCAGGTATGTTGAGTTAGTTTTGGAAAAAGCACTGGGCAGGTTCATACACAAAAATGTGTATTTTTTTTACTGCTCCCACCTCCTTTTACCATATGTTCATATGGACCTGTACTCACAAAGACAATAAAACAAGACGACCATGGGATACCCATGGATTTGTGTGTGGCAAGGGTGAACACAGGCTTCGACAGGCACAGTGTGTGCATGCACAGCAGTGCAGGGTGGGAGGCAGACCCGGCCCTGAAACCACACGGGACTCTCGGAGGACACCCACATCCCACCACCAAAACCCCAGCGGGGAGCTCTAACCCTTGCACACCGCTAAAGCCACGCACCCCCCGTATGCCGGGTGGGCTGCCATGGTCCAGCCACAACTGCCGTCATCTGCAGTGCAATAATTAGAGCCTGAATTTTGGGGTTTGGGTTTTTGATTTTTTTTTTTTCCGCAAAGAAGACAAAACAACAGGAAAATTTCAGGTTGCAGAGCTGCATGTTGAGGCCATTCTTTTTCAGCTGAACACAAATTAATGACATTTGCAAAATAATATTAAACTGAAGGTGATGCGAAAGCTAGGAACGATCCTCTCGTTGGGCCCAGGCATCTAAAGAAGGAATGGTTTAATTAAACATTGCCCTGATGATGGAGGGCCATTGCCATGGCAACTGGACCCGGCGCTCCACCTGGACCAGCCCTGGGAAGCCACCGGCGCCGCTCTGCCCCAGATGTGGATTAGAGCTGCGTGACACCAGGAGACAAAAGCAAGGTCCTGATGGCAATTCACAGGTACAGATAAAAACGTATTAACACACATCACTGAAATACCTTCAGCTACTCGGAGACAATGTGCAGCATTACCGTGCTGAGACACAGATTTGTTTGCAGCTCTGATCCATTTTTGCAATATTAGCTTGGGAAAACAGACAAATTTCCAGAATTATGCATGACTCAGTCTTTCAGCGTTCACCTAGAGACAACCAGGCCCACGTCTGGGAGCAACCGTCCCTTGGCTCCCGCTGGAGGCGAGGCTGCGCAGCAGCCTCACACTATTTTAGTTTCCTGGCTTACCTGTATTTCCCAGTTAAGAGCAGTTTAATGTAGGTTACTAATGCAACTTAGCTTCAAGTCTTTGCTATGGCTTACGGTTTCCCATCCAGCTGTTTTGAATTGCAATTGTGAAATGCATACAGCACCCCCATTTCCCATTTAATTTAAAAGCAGACAACATTAAAGTCACAGATTTTATTTTTAAAGACAGCTTGCAGTTCAATCTATTGAGAAACACAGTTGTTTTGTTTACTTTTTAACTGGGGTCACCACCTTCTCTGCTGTTGTTTCAAGGTTGACAGTGATGTAAACTTGGTGTATTTTTACAACCTGCACCTAATCCAGGGTATAAATCATTCTGAAGGACATTTATTTCTGCCTGTCATTTCACAGGAAGATGCTATTAAAGCTGCGCTCAGTACAATGCACAATTCAAAAATTTGTTGCTGATGACTTCAACATGCATTACATTTTCATTAGCTACAGAGAGAGGCAGCGGCAGGGAGGAACGCCAGCCGATTCATCTGAGTAAATGATAATTGCTTTCCCCTCATTTAAGAGCATGTCACTGGTTTTTCTTCATTAATAAAAGGACATCTGCATTTTAACAGCACCCCATTTTTTTAATAGAGACCGAGTAGATTGGGCTCACTGGACACGTATGTAGGCAATGCAGAGATATCGCTCTGCTTTCCACGATTACCTTCATTCTCTCCCCGTCATTTCAGAGACGCGCGAGCTCGGGTTTTCAAAAGCAGTAACTGATTTGGGGTGTGTGCACTTCTGGAGGGCCCGGCGAGAAGCTCGGGGGTTTCCAGGTGTCCCAGCACAGGGGAGGGCTGCGATCCCCCACGCCAGTGCCACGGAGCGCTCACCACCAGCGCAGCCTCCACCCGCGCTGCAGGCGCGCACACCGGCCCACGGCACTGCAGAACTGCCCGCCTGCCTCCTCCGCGCCCGCAGGGTACACGTTGGAGGTGATCTGACAAGGCTTAGGCAACAGTGAGAAAGGTTTGTGCCACATCTCATCATCTCCCATCCGTGGCAAGTGTGAAGAGCGCAAGCGTGTCTTTACAGACATGCATGGCACACAACATGGCTGGCGGACACATGCCCCTGGAGAGTAACTTGGCCACGTCTCACCTCAAAACAGAATATCCCCAAGCACGAAGTTATCTGTCTGTTCTTAAACGAGTCCTGAGAAACCCTGGG
This sequence comes from Nipponia nippon, assembly GCF_047370975.1. Classification (NCBI taxonomy): domain Eukaryota; kingdom Metazoa; phylum Chordata; class Aves; order Pelecaniformes; family Threskiornithidae; genus Nipponia; species Nipponia nippon. Next base: position 30,748,697 of record NW_028262302.1, read on the forward strand.
GCTGCCCTTCTTCTCCAAAGGAAATTTCACCCGGGACCCTTCACTTGAGACAGCAGCAAAACAGCAGCGCTCTGGGATGTGTGCAGACCCCCAAAGCTGGGGTCTCCTTTAGAAAAGGCTTCTTAAGGTTTCCCATCACGTGCTGACATGGGTCTCTGACCCATCGCCTATGGCGCTCTGTGCCGCAGGTCCCCATGGGGCAGCAGGCATCGTCGGGACCCGCAGCTGCCGGTGAGGGACTGCTGTCCCACCACCTTCACCGGTTCCACTGTTAAGCACAGCCCCGGGCTGGAGACACAGTGGTGGGAGCCAGCACCACCCAAAACCCACCCAAGTTGTTTGCTTTTAGAGAGTGCACAGAGGGAAAGAAAGCATTGCCTCCTACAAGGAACAGAAATGTGTAGCTGCTTGCGATTATAGTTGCAATATTTTCCTCTCTGGTTAATTAAAGAGCCTGTTATAGTGCTTGCTGTGAAGCACTGAGCACTGAGGATGAGCAGCGCAGAGCACAGCAAGATGGGCAATGGGAGGCAAAAGTGCTTGGTCGGTGCTGCTCACTGCCAGTCACCTTGTGCTGCTTTTAGCCCAGCAGCCTCCCAGGCGGTCGTGGTGATCCAGAAATGCTCCCACAGCGCTTGGGTTAAAACCCATCTGGGTCCCATCCTGCCCAGAGGGCTGGACTGGTCCCAGAAGGAAACCTCTGGTGGAGGTGGGCTTGGGGGCTCAGAGGGTCACAGCCACGGTGGCAGAAAGGGAGGGTGGGAAGAGAGCATGAAAAAATACCCCAAACAGGAGTGAAAAGTTTGTTTCACACCTCACCACCATAACACACCAACCACCAACATAAACGTGCTGCTGTTGCTGTCCTCTTCTCGGCACTCTCCAAGGCAAAGGCTGGTTCAGAGAAAATAAAAACCACCCTGAACCTCTGGCTCCAATTCAGCTCAGCCTTTTTTGGAGGTTCCCAGCCCTTTGCCATTTTGCTGCTGCCTTTTCTCGTGCTGAGCAGCAGGGGCTCGCTCACCAGCTGCAGCCACGAACCGCAGGGCAAACCAGCGCAATGGCTGCAGTCAGCGCTGAGAAAGAAATGGCTTTGCATCCCCACAGCTCAGCACGTGCCCTGTTCTCCTTGCCTTTAAACACCAACAAGCACAACAGACTTGAGTGGATTTTAATAAATACACCTTAACACCCTTTAGCACAGCACTTGTTGCACAGTCACAAGCTGCGGTGTTATCATGACGGGCAGCTGACCAGCAGGCTTTAATCCACATTTATATTTCACTGGAGGACGCTGCAGTGCAGTGCAGTGCTGGCAGGGGCTCTGGCCTGGGGGCAGGGGGGAGGCTGGCAGGGCCCATCTATCACCTTGTCTCAAACGGGGTTTGTAATCCCGCCCCAGAGATTTGGAGCAAATTGATGAAATGGGAATCTTCCAGTCCTTGAGACATCTTTGACATGACTGGTAAGGCCGTGGCAGATTGGAAAGAGCATCATCACCAGGGCATCACTGTCATACAGGGGGTATGAATTTAACCTGGCTGCCAATTTTGTTATTACCTTTTATTTCTTAGTAGGGCTTTGCAGTGGAGACATTCTCCAGGGAATAATAATAATAATAATAATAATAATAATAATAATAATAATAATAATAATAATAATAATAGTAATAGTGTTAAAGAAAGCAAAAGCCAATAATTTTAGTTAATCAGCAGACTGCTGTTGAATTTGCCAGATGTTCCGCAGCCCTCATGCTGCAGACCCGTCATATACAGGCCAACTCTTAACGTGACGCCCGACAGATACCTCTTGACATGCCTGAATTGATGAAATTAAATGCCAATGAAAGGATTTCTTATATTATTTTTAAGAGCACAAAGCAAGAGTTCCTTGTACAAATCCCTTTAATAACCACTTTGAAACTGTAGCCTGCAAAGCCCATTAAATCTAGAAAGATATATTTAAGGTAAAAACTAAAATTATTTGAACTTTTCAGTGTCTGAGAGGCCACTTTAATTGAACAGCAAACAGAGCATTTCTAATCCAGACCAGATGAGAAAAGAGAGAGCAAAAAGGACACACATTTAAAAGAGAAGGAAAATAAATAGCAGAAAGGCGCAGAGCATAATGGACCCAAGAGAGCGGCGCTGCAGAAGGATGGGGTTTGCAGAGGTGGAGACTCCAGCACAAGATCAGCGTCAGATCACCGCCCCTTGAGCAGACTTCAGAGGCTGCTTTGAAATGGTTATCCCGACTTTCAAAGGGCTGAGAGGGTTCGAGGCCTGGAAAGCAGCCTCCCTGTGCAGACAGGGGCAGCGCACGCCCACACACTGTCCCAATAACTAATCAAAACCCAAACGGGCCACCAAAGAGCCCCAGCCAAACCCTGATCTGTGGCAGCAGCAGATGACCTGCGCCACAACCGACCCCAGCACAGCTGGCATCCCCAAGCACTGTGGCCGCGGCAGAGCATCATTATGTTGCCCAGAGAGGCTGCAGATGCCCCATCCCTGGAAACATTCAAGGCCAGGTTGGACGGGGCTCTGAGCAACCTGATCTGGTTGAAGATGACCCTGCTCATTGCAGGGGGGTTGGACTGGATGGCCTTTAAAGATCCCTTCCTACCCAAACCATTCCATGATTCTACGATCACCCGCTGACCCAGAGCCTCCCTGGGGTGCAGCTCCTTGGCGCAGCTTGGCTCTCGCACAGCCCGGGGGTGACACCAAGCTTGCACATGGCTTTGGGAGCCAACAGGCCCCTCTTACACTTGTCTGGATGCAGGACCAGAGCACGCCCACACTGCAGCCTTGTGGACGCTGTGCAAAGCTGCAGAGGTGGCCTTGTGCATGAAGCCTCTTCGTGCAGAAAAGTAGGAACATTCAAGCAGTGCCTTCATTTTTGCAGACCTTCTGTACATGTTAGAGCTCCTCAGCAACTGCTGTTTGCTTTCCCCATACTTGGCACAGCTCAGAGATGGATCTGAAGCCTTTTCTTCCCAGAGCTGGAGGAATGGGGCTGCCTGCAGGGTCACTGCTGCAGCACTGGCCGGCGGCATGGGCACCGGCTGCCTCTTACATATAGCAAACCTTGGTGCTCTGGGGAATCATAGAATGGTTTGGGTTGGAAAGGACCTTAGGGGTCATCTAGTTCCAACCCCCCTTCCATGGGCAGCAACACCTTCCAGCTGCTCAAAGCCCCATCCAACCTGGCCTTGAACACTTCCATGGAGGGGACGTCCACAACTTCTCATCACAACTTCTCACACAACCTGTTCCAGTGCCTCACCAGCCGCACAGTCAAGAATTTCTTACTTATACCTAGTCTGAATCTCCCCTCCTTCAGTTTAAAGCCGTTACTCCTTGTCCTATCACTACACGCCCTTGTAAAAAGTCCCTCTCCAGTTTTCCTGTAGCCCCCCCCCCCCCCCTTCAGGTACTGGAAGGCTGCTATTAAGGTCTCCCTGAAGCCTTCTCTTCTCCAGGCTGAACAACCCCAACTCTCTCAGCCTGTCCTCATAGGAGAGGTGCTCCAGCCCTCTGATCATCTTTGTGGCCTCCCCTGGACTCACTCCAACAGGTCCATGTCCTTCTTATGCTGGGGGCCCCAGAGCTGAATGCCGTGCTCCAGGTGGGGTCTCAGGAGAGCAGAGTAGAGGGGCAGAATCACCTCCCTCGAGCTGCTGGTCGTGCTTCTTTTGATGCAGCCCAGGATACGGTTGGCTTTCTGGGCTGCAAGCGTACATTGCTGGGTCATGTTGAACCTCTCATCCACCACCACCCCCACCACCCCCAAGTCCTTCTCCTCAGGGCTGCTCTCAATCCATTCTCTGCCCAGCCTATATTTGTGCTTGGGATTGCCCTGACCCATGTGCAGGTCCTTGCGCTTGGCCTTGTTGAACTCCATGGGGTTTGCACGGGCCCACCTCTCCAGCCTGCCAAGGTCCCTCTGGATGGCATCCCTTCCCTCCAGCATGCGACTGCACCCCTCAGCTTGGTGTCGTCAGCAAACGTGCTGAGGGTGCACTCAGTCCCACTGTCCATGTTGCCAACAAAGATGTTAAACAGTGCCGGTCCCAATACCGACCCCTGAGGAACGCCACTCATCACTTGGTCTCCACTTGGATGGAATGGTCCGTCTGTCAAATCCATGTCTCTACAATTTAGAGACAAGGATGCCATGTGGGACAGTGTCAAATGCTTTGCACAAGTCCAGGTATTTTGTGGTAGAGAAGCCACCACAAAATAAATGGCCAAGCCTCCAGCAGGCTGGGGACTGGACATGTTGCAAGGACCCATTTCAGTAAAATCTCTACTTACTTCTCAGCCACTGTCTCCCATGACCAAAGAGATTTTCGGCTTTCCTTTTTCATAGAAAAATGTTTGGTTGTCTGTATTGGCTGTGACAGATTTTGTATTTTGAAAGAGATCACTAAAATTCCAGAATCAACCCAAACCATAGTTATTCTTCCTGTGTTGTTTTTCTCCTGGCCATTTGAAAAGACGTATTTTTTTTTGTAAAAATAATGATTCTTTTCCTGCTTGCAATTCTGCAAATACTGAGTGGCGCCACTTAACAAAATTATAGTGGGTTAAAACCTGAATGAGAGGAGAAACAGAGCATGATAACTGTTCCCTCTGCAAAGGAAAAGTGTGTACTTTCAGGCAGGGCTGCAGAGCACAAATGAATAACAATACTTGGATGTATATCTGTTACACACTGGCTCATAATTGTAATGTTTTATAAGCAGAATGCATTAGCTCCTCAGCACTAATGCTATAATGAATACATCCATGCTGATAATGTATATATGAATCCAGAAGTTGCCTCTTCAGATAGGTAGTGTCATCAAAACAGCACTTCACGGAAAATTCCTAATATCCTCCCTGATTGTAACACACCGCTGACTAAATGAAGCAAGAAGAGAGCTAGTGGCACTGCTGCTGGCTGACCCGCAGCCTCTCCAAGAGGCGCATGCCCTAGAGGAGGTGAAATACTGAGACCGTTTGAAGAAAGTCCTGGTTGCATGCAGATGAGTCTAAGATGAAGGAGATCAGCCTCCCCCATTTCAGTTATTCACACCAGCATCCCAAAGCATTTTGGGATCACGGAGGTGCTTCCAACATGACTTTATTCTTGCCATGCCCCAGTCACTGCACCCCAGAAAGGCTGAGCCATGAAATAACACTGCTTCTCGTGTGAAATTCAGGATGCCTAGACACACACCGAGACCAGGGCTCCCAAAACACTGCTTTGGGTAGTTTCCTTCAGAAAACACCAGTGATGGTGCCATGGCCACAGCCAGTGCCCTCCCCAGCACCACACCTCTCACCCCAAAGAAAGCCCAAGGTTGGCAGGAGGTGGGGAGGCAGGGGTGGACGCTGGGGGCTTCCTGGGGGATCCCCAGCAAGATCTCCAGCCTGGCAGCCAGGAGCAACTTCTCCGCCACACTCAGCGCTTCTGGGAAACAAAATCTGATTTGGGCCATTTACTAAAGTTTTGTAGAAGTGGATGGATATGCCCAACTCCCGGACAGCCCTCTCTCCGAATCCAAGTCTGTTGCCTCCATGCACTCCGTGGCAAAGGAGCTATTCCAGTGGCACCTGTGTCCCACAGCTCCAGAGGTTTGGGACCTCCATGACCAGGGCATGGCACCGACTGGCACCGTCTCCTCCAGCTGCGGCTGGGCTCCTCCAACGAACAGAGATCCGGGACTTCTCTAAATGCAGTGTCACGGGTAACAGCCTCTTCTTCCAGGAAATGCTTATTTGCTAGAATAGCAAGATAAAAACAAATAAACAGACAAAGCAATGCCTAAACACTAATTAAGGAATGAATTTGTGCTATTGTCCTAGTGATTCAGTGAGAAGATGGATAACGTGCTTCCACAACCGTGCTGTGCAAATTTAGCATCTTCCTGGCCTGCAATCAGAATTATAATAACAGAACTCTTCATCTCCCTTCTTTCAGGTGATATGGCTGAGCTGAATTTATGTTATTCATTTATATTTTCTGGGTGAGAGGAAAAACAGTGGGAAAACTATTCTCAAGTTCCCCCCACTCACGTTTACAGTGGCAGTTAAGGCATACAAGGTTTTGCAATGTTGTAAGATTATTTGTGGAAGCAGGGGTATGTTTTGCACACACCACAGTTCCTCAGGAGCAGCCTTGAGAGCCTGCCTCCGCTGCAAGCCTGCTTTTAGAAAGTGGCCTTTGATATGAAATTGCTGGGCTCAATAGAAATCCTCCTGTACGATAAATTGCCACTTTCACCTGAAAAGCGTGGCTCTGATGCAATCTCAGAGGTCCTGTGAGCGTAGATCCAAAAGCCCATCCCATGTCCAGCCTTGGCATGAGCAGCTTCGCTTCAGAGCACAAGCTGTGCCATTACGATTCGCAGTGAAAAAAATAACTTTGCCATTCAGCGGCTTGACGGCGCGCGCTTGGCTTCGCGCATTACCATAGCCCGGCATCGCTGATGAGTTCTCTAGGCATGCCATTTACAAAACATAATTATTTCAAGAGCTGATAGTGAAGCTATCCATCAAACCATTAATGCTTCTTTGCTCCCTAATGAATGCTTGAAATCCACATGCTCCACTCCTTATGTAATTTTAAGTAAGGACTATACTGAACTTTCACAGCATTAAATGTGCTATGGAGACAGCTCTGGTAAACGATCCTCTGGATAGTCCTGGAAGTACTTGCTAGATATTCCCTGTTGTAAACTTTCTCTGAAACTCTGAAGACTTTGGGGAAAATCATTAAAAACCACACTTGGTTCACAGTTTCCAAAGTGGATGTATTTCCAATTCCCCAAACAAGAAAAAGCCTCTTGAGTCCACTGAATAATGACAGATGACGTGCTCTACACAGTATTTATAATTAAGTGCAAATGTCAGTGCATAAGAGAAAATAAAAATGGACAAAGGAGATGAGAAGTTCTTAGCGTGTGACTGCCACTGCATTGCTATGCCAGAGAGCGTGTTTGATGTAAAGACTTGGGGTTAGAGAAAGACACAGATCTTCTGCTAGTGTTCTGGAAAGTCATTTTAGGTGCAAAATAGAAATTAAACAAGTTACACAGATTAAATTATTTATGAAAATAATTAGCACGTGTTGTATATATATGAAAGAGAGAAGGGGAATGTAACTGTTATAGTCATTTGTTTCAATAATACTAATTACTTCGGTGCAATTAAACGTACACCAGAAATGCTGCACGGCAGCAGACTTGCCTAGGATTAAGTACCATTAAAGCTAAAATAAAGCCTTTAAAAGGTACACGAACAAGCTGATAACCAGCTGCCCTGTCCTCTCCCATGAAACGCTGCAGCCCGCTAGCAGCAGGAGCAAGGTGGCGCAGGGACCGACACGGGAGGAGAGCCCGTGGCCCAGGGCTCGGAGCGATTTAGCACCACGCCTTGTCAACTGGACAGCAGACTTGAGACAGGGCAGAGGAGGGTTTCTGAAGAACTAACACACTCAGAAATTGGTATCTTTGTCAAAAGCGTAGTTCTCTCTTCTCCATCTGGCAAAATGGGGATGAGCCACTTATGTTTGAAGGACTCTGAGATAACCAGCGCAGTTTCCAATCCATCAGCAGCGGGAGCGGGGGCTCATCAGCAAGCTGCCCGATCCGCGTGACAGAGGACAGGCGCCTGTCAGCCAAAATGAAATGTGAGGGATGGAAAGAAAAGAGGAGCCGTGTTGCATTTTCTCTTGATGCATTTCCTCCCTTCCCCGTGCAGACGACAAGCTGGGGCAGGCTGCCGAGATCAGCCAACACGATGGGGTGAAACCGCACCACCGAGCGTGGGGGACACGAGGTAACGGAGAACCAGAGCTGCGACTGCATCGCTGGAATTGTGACTAGCAGGTGGAAAGCGCCGATTCTGTGAAATACAGGAAAAATCTTTCAGACATCACCTCTGAAAAACATAGGTGCCTCTGTTTCAGTTTGCATCGTCTGACCCTGAAGGACAAAGCACAACCACCACCCCCCGCTCATCCCGCTCCTGCCCGGCAGACAGCCCATGAACAGACCCGCCAGCAAACACCTGAGCCGGGCACAGGATTTACACACAGCAGCCAAAGCATCACGAGAAAGGAGGTAAACGTGAGATTAATAACTCCTTGTTGCTGTCAGCTGGAAGACTTACACTCTGAGTACCGGGATATAAATTAGAGGATTTATGTACCAAATGTCAACACAGTATAAAGGAAATCAAATAATTAGCAGTGAGAATCTAATGAGTATCAATTTTAGTCTACAGTCTCATTTTGCTCTCGTATAACTGACCAATGCAATTAATAGCTGTCACAAGAGGACGTGGTTCAGGCACGGTTTTAGCAGGTATTTCTTACACACCCCTACAACGGTTCTGTGCTGTGCTGCAGGTCAGCACCGAGGTGGCTGAACATTTACTAACTAAACCCCATACATTCAACCAGACTCAAAGAAAAAAAGATCCAAATGGCTGGGAGGGAACAGGATTTCAAATGAAAACTCCAGCTGCAAAGGACCGGAGCTGGAGAGATGAAAGCTTCTATTCAGCCCCGTACTCTCCACGAGGAATTCACTACAACTTATCGAAGCAGCCATGGATATCTTCAGTGCAGCCCATTTAAAACCAAACTACCTCAAAGCTTATACGTGAACCTCTAGGTTCTGAATAAGAGGGTGGAAAAAAAAGTAAAAGAACAACAAAATAAAGAAAGGCTTCTTTATGGAAAATTGGTCATAGGCTTTCAAGCATCCCCATGTATTTCTCACTATGCTGGAAAACAGAAAAAAGGGCCACTTAGAGACTCGGCTTTAGTGCAATTCAAAAGCGATGTATTATTTGTTTTTCTTCTCATTCTTCTCTTTTACATCTCCTCTCCTGTGGCTGTAACAGATGCAGAGAGTCCGTCCGACACAGATAGCACCAGATGGCATTAATTTATTGCAAAACTGTTTTCTTTTCTAGAAAGACTTGTTGATGTCCCTCACAACTTCAGTCAAGATCACTTCATTAAATCAGCTCTGTCTATTAAAATCTGGTCTCTGGACATAACGGCCCACCACAAGGAACTCTTAGATTCAGAGACTTCGTTTTAACAATTAAACAGAGTCATGGGACTGGATCTGCAACGCGATCTTGAACGGCGTTAGGCAGGACTACGGTTGCTGCTGATCTGTCTCGGGTTCTACAGAAAACTTACTTTCCTTGGCGGAAGGAGCTTTTCCATCACCCAAAGGCAAAATAAGTGCATTTGTTCACTGCCTTTTCCTGGGCAGCATCCTCTGATTTGTTTTACAGGTTCAACACTGAGCCAGGGAAAGCCTCCACCAGCTGAGCGGGGCCGTCACCCTCATAAAACGATATTTATGGGAAGATCAAGGTCTGCACGTCTTCAAATAACAAGAACAGCAAACTTCAAACATGTGATACTCAAATGCAAAGAGCAAATGGGCTAAGAGTGCCAGAGACGAACCAGTGAGCAAGCAAGTGAGCCCAGGCGATGGCACCCTGAAGCGGGCTGCGCTGGTAACACAGGGATGCCTTATTGCAGGAGAGTTTTGCAACTGAGGTTTCAGCTTCAGAAGACATTTTTGGGTTGCAGATGTAACAGGATAACACAGCGAGGAGACCAACAAAGGGAAAGGAAATGAATGGTCTTATTGAACTAACCTGCAAATACCAAGAGAGATCAGTGAAGAGATGTATAGTTATCTAGGTGAAAAATTGTAAGAAAAATGATCTGAAGTTTTGGCAGCAAAAAGCTGTCGATTGAGTCTTTTTTCACCATATTTAATCTCAGATAAATCTAATTTAAAAGAGGTTGCATTTTAACTGAGGTGAGAAAAGGGTACACTGCAATTTCTCACCAGCAAATGTCTCCCTCGGGGATCTCCTAGGGACCTTTCCACCAGGTGGGGCAGGAACTGGCTGAGGGTTTCCTCACGGCAGCTCGTCAAGGACTCAGTCCAAACGTTGATTCAGGTTCTCAAGAAGCCGGTGCCAACCAGCAGCAGCCTGGGACAGATACACATTTAGCAAGGCCCACGTTCTCCTAGCAGCACCAAAAGCACTGTCTGTACCATAAAGTACCCTAACTGCCGCAGCAAGTCCAGCCTAGCTCATCACGGTAACAAGCTCTGCTGATCCCAGATTTGACGCCTAGACCCAGCTTCTGGGGATACTTGCAGGGCTATGGCTTCCATCATTGGTGAAGAGGCTCTTCTTATTCTGTGCTTAAGTATGTAACGCAAATAAGCACACCACCTATTGCAAGGGTCATCATCCTCTTACGGACTACACAAGTTTATGAAAGAGAGTCAATTAAGGAAAATTCCATAAAAAAATGCAGATAAGAGTTTTTGCTTATCAGACTCCTCAGCTGCAGATGTCTGGCAGCAAGCCAGATCAGTGGAAATATGACTCTAAATTTGTCTGCATCTCTTCTTTAAATCACTGTGGGAATGAGGATACCGGGAGAGATGGAGCTGGGATCTGATGAAAATACAAGTGATCTCAGGCTCTGATGGCTGGCACGCACAGAGTTTTAATAGGTACGCTACTGAATCATTGCCAAGTGACCATTCATAGTTATTAATTTCTAAATAGGCCTTAAAAATCTGGTGTAATTTGCTCTACAGCAATACCCAAACTGTACATTTGACTCTAGAAGAGAACCCCCCTGTGACTCGAGAGAGCAGCACTGCAGCCAGCCCAAAGCCATTACCAGCTTCCTGAAATAGAAGCCAGAGAGGACTGTGCCAGCTGAGGCACCAGAAACTCTGAACTGAATCCTACCAGATCCAAATTACTCATGTAGCGTGTTGCAAACACTTTGAAGCCAAATGGCAGATTCCCTCTGGCCTACAAAAATTCACTGAAATATACCCCTTGTTAATTTGTTGGCAAAATATCGCAAACTTGACAAGTGCGACGGGGCAAAAGTCAAACATTGCATACCATGTGATTTTTGTTAAGATATTAAATTTGCAAGAGAACAGCCTTTTCCATAACCTTAGAGATAAAAAAGATGGTGAATATTCTGCTGTAATTGGTCTTATTCCTATTTGTACTGCATTTATGAATAATATTAATTCACACGCAATTTAAGCCATATGGTGGAAAGAAAATTAAAGAGTTACAAAAATAAAATTAGCTGTTGATATGTTTCACATGTCTGGGAAATTTTCTTGTTAGGTTTCAAGTTATAAATCTTTTCTAGCTTTAAATAAAAGCAAATATATATTTTTTTAAGATGGAAAACTAATTCTTCGTTGTCTCGGCAAAAGAATAGCTGCTAATATCACTACCAAGTTCAACTGGAGAGAGTGATGTGCTTGCCTAGATGTACCAGTTCAGCCCTTCACAGAGTGGCTGAGGCTGGCAGGGACCCTGGAGGTGATCTAGGCCACCCTCCCAGCTCCAGCAGGGTCACCCAGAGCAGGTTGCTCAGGACGGTGTCTGGTTGGGTTTTGAGTATCTCCAGCGATGGAGACTCCACAGCCTCTCTGGGAAACCTTCGCCAGTGTTTGACATAGGAAAAAAGTGTGTTCTTGTGTTCAGATGGAATGTCATGGTTTTTAACATGTGCCCATTGCCTCTTGTCCTGTCAGCGGGCACCACTAAGAGAAGCCTGGCTCCATCTTCATCATTCCCTCCCACCAGGTATTTATCCACATGGATAAGACCTCCTTGGGTCCCCTCCAGGCTGAGCAGTCTCAGCTCTCGCAGACTCTCCCTGTAAGCAAGATGCTCCAGTCCCTTCATAATACTTATGGCTTCTCCTACAAAAAAAAAAACTGTCCAAAAAAGGATACTTATGGGCAAAGCAGGTGTTTATAAGTCATACATTTCCAAATCATTCTCCCATCTCTCAGCAAAGATCTTCCAAAGAAAGACAACATCTGAGTCCTGAGCATCCTGCACATCCATGACCTGACTACTTCTTGACTGAATCTCTACCAAGGGGTCCCTGCAGGGGTTATATGTGGTTGTACGTACTCCCTCGGTATCTGATTGGTGGTTTTATTGTCCTTTTGCAGCAGAACCACAACAGCCCATATAAAGTGGGAAAACGGCAGCAGAAATTCACCTGCCGTTGGGGGAACCGGTGCACCTCAGACAGTTAAACCTCCCAGTAAATGCCCAGGAAGCTTACAAATGAAATTTAACTGTATTTTGTTAATCTCCTCAAGAGAGGAGTCACCCCGTCAGTCTAGATGAACATCAGCAGAAATCTTGGCTGGGTTTGCCTGCTTCCTACATCTACTTAAGGGAAATTTCCTCTTGCTGTTGTCATCTACTGTGTAACATGAATTGTACTCAAAAGGGCATTTTGGAGAATAGACCCAACCACGTTTAGAGAACTCAATTCTCTTTGTGTTCCTTTAAGTTGAATTAAATGAGCCTAATGTGGTTTAAAAGTTCTTGAGCAATACAATTAACGCCATTACAACTCAGTAGTTTGCAATATTGACTTCGCAACTGAAATGGAATTGGTTTTCTCAGGACTAATGGGAATTCCTGCATTTCTAACGGGAGACATTTAGCAGAGACATATGCTTTTTAGAGGTTCTCTCTCGTTTGTAAATACGGTAAGGTATTTATTCCATGGGTGCAATGCAGCTTTCACCATAGCACAGCTGGTTTTCCTGGTGTTTGTCCAGCAATGCTTCTCATTTGTGACTTTGCCGAGCTTTCTCTCCGCCTGCTGCTTAAAAGCTCTAGGAGGTTTAATAATAGATAACAACTCATGTAGCATTAGCATGATTAAATACTCGAGCAAAAGATTACCCAAGTTAAAATGACCAGATATCTAAATTCAGAAGGGACTATTCTAATTTTTTTAGCTCATCAGACTGACTTTTCCAAGTACCCATTTTGTCTCACTTTTACCCTAGGGCTTGTCTTTGTCTTAGCAGCTGTTCTGTTTTGACTCTAACTGCCCTGCATAAAACATAACACACTCCTCAGTTCCAGCCATATGCCGGCTCCCTCACCGTAGCAGTAGTTATTTTACAGAACTGCTCCGAAGCCTCGGGTGAGACCAAAGTACCTGGTCCCGGTGACTTCTCACGCGTCCCTGTGCTGTCACAGTGCTGGTCTGATTTGCTGCTTTCTCACCTAAAACAGAGGGTGTGTCCCCACGGCATGATGGAGCGGGGTGCGGGAATAATCGGCATAGCTGTATGGCCCTCTTGCTGGGACGTACAAGAAGACTGCATCTTCAGCCAGGTCGCCCTGTTCCTGCAGGTGTTGGAAGCTGCTATATGTCAGACATTGCATGTTCCTAAATAACTGCTGTATCTGTACGTAGCACTGTACACATAATAGTGGCATCTATCACACCTGCGCATAGACAGCCACATCCAGCTGGTTACCTGAGGCCCCTCCTTAAAGGTGCAAAATTCAGGTGACCTACATGAGACTTTCACTGCAGGAGGAGGAGAACTGCATCCCTAAAATGCCCAGTCCTCTCTGGTGATTAGGAAGGACCCCAAGGGTCCTATGGGATAACATCTTTTTATGGTCAGGAGAAAGCTAGCTGATGGTGACACTGACCCCCAGGGTGTGATTCACTTCATCCTCAAGCAGGCGTCTCCACCTGCTCAGATGAACTGTGCTCGAAAGGCACCTGGTTCCTGCCCAGCGAGAGGGAGCTGAGCGCGGCGGCTCGGGTGCGGTGACTGCAGGAGCACAGCCGAAGCTCGGCAGAGCAGCCTCTGCACAGCCAGCCCGGCTGCGGCCGCGGTGCTGGTGGTCTCCACCGTGACCATCCATCCCTGCTCCACACCATGAGCTGCCTGATGACTACAGGGCACTTCATCTTCATCAGTATCTTCCAACCTCATCCTCAGCTTTTTGCAATGTCAGTGGTTTCACTGAGTTACTTCATTGTAAACGAAGGCAGAACCATTCCTGCAGCGTACTACTCCATTGAAAGTACTCAGGTGGGGACCTTTGATGGGTCCCACCAAGAAGAAATGTCTCTTCAAGGGAATGGGATTCACAGGCAAGCAGGAGCAAGGGCAGCTGCACAGTAATGGGGCCGAAGTCTTGTAAGTCCCTTGCTCTCGGTGTCATTACTGAACATGCTGTAGCAAGGGCGAGGAGAAATGATGAACAGGGAAGGAGCTGACCTCTTCTCAGAGGCTCAGGATGAAGATAATTAGTGAACTCATTACCCCTTTCCTGAACACAGACATGTCTCCTTTTAATCCTGTACCTTGGTATGAAACAGAGGACCTTTTGGTAAATCGAAATGTCAGTAAATTCAGGATATGTAACAGGAAAAGTTGCTTCACACACTACATGAAATCGCTGCCACCCCAGGTCATCGCAGCATAGCTGCTCTTTTGTTTGGGTTTTTTAAGGGATAGGTAATTTCCAGCCCACTCATATATAATTTCCAGTTCTCCGACCATCAGTCATCAGTCACATTTCAGGGCAACACTGATCATCAGCTGCCATAAAGAAAGACTTTCCCCGTAACATGTAATTCTGGTCCCGGTGACTGCAGGGGGGTCTCTGGCAGGACTCACAGGCTCTTGATGAAGTGGGTATTGAGCAAAACAATAGGAAGCTAAAATCGCAATGTTAAATCACTGGAAATTATCATGGTCACAAAGTAAATGTCAGACTGTATTTGCTAGGAGCTTTGTTAATATAAATAAACCTTTCAAGGCAACGTGGGCTAATCAGATATTACTCTTAACAGGTGACCGCAGAGCAGCCTAAATACGTGTGAGCTAGAGTTTTGCATAAAAGACCTAAGAAAAGCCTGCTGCTTTACAGCGTGTCAGAATGAACAAAGGGAGGGCTCAGAAGTTGAGGGCGGCTTTTGCTTTGCATTTTTTGGTACATTAAAAGGACCAGCTGCAAATCTTTGCCAGAATCAATCAGCCCCCGTTCACACAGACCCAGTACCTGGACCAAAATAATACCACAATCGTGTGACAAATCCAGCTCTGCTGTCCTACCTGTCCTACTTCATAAACCAGAAAGCCATGAACAACGAATGCCCGCTCTCTTGAGCACTCTCATCTGACCAGCCAGGCTGCAAGTAGTGTCTTTCATGTCCTCCTCCCAGAAACACGGGGATACTGCCTGGGCCAAAATTCATTTGAAGACCAAGCCTAAATGTATTGTTGGCACTCGGTTCAACCCCATGGGGAGAAAATCTGCAACACTATAGTGTGCTACACACCTCAGGTATATCATTCCAGTTCAGAATCACCATGCTCTCTGCTGAAATCCCTGTGAAAAGAAGGTCAGCAAAAGCAGTCTTTCTCCCTGGAGAATCAGACTGACAGCAGGAATATAATAACAAACTGCAGGACGTTTTTCTCATCAGCAGTGACACGGACCAGAAGAAAATCTTATACAGAATATTAGAAACTTATTAAACATATAACGTCACTGCCCAGTTTTGGGGAGATTTCTTTAATGGCTCATACTGTACATTGGTGAGAGAGATTTTCTTGCACTGAACATGCTGGGTGCATGCGTAAGTGGAAGCACAGCGCTGCCAACCACTACTTTTACATTTGAAATAGGATGTGCTTTAATACATTTGCAAACCTGAGCACTTTTATAGTCCCTGTAGGCATCGTCTACATGAGGAAAATGGAAGAACCCCAAAACACATGTGCAAGAACCAGTCGATGTGCGCCTGGGTTGTTACCTGTGCTGTCTCCAGACACCTCGTGGGGAGCGCTGGGGGACAGGCGCTGGGTGCAGACCCCAGCCCGTGCCGGGGCGATGGGCCAGCCCGGGAGAGGAGTTACCAGCACTTCCCAATGAAGCAACAAGGCAAACTTCAGCAGCTGGCAATGGTAACTTCAAGGACTGCCGGGTCAGCGTAACCGCAACTTCCTTACAAGCACGAACAAGCTCTTTGTGAACAAATCAGACAAGGCACATCCTGCGCTTCTTGCTCTGAACCTGTTGGTTTAGCACTGGGACCATGTCAGCTGGCTACTTTCACCTAAACGTATGAGAAACCAAAGCCAAAAATCATGAATGTATTGAGGTTCCCAAAGCCTTTTTAGTAGCTCACCTTTCCAACGGCTTCACCTGCAACTGAGCTGCTTATTTTTTTTTTTTCAACCTATATACTAGGATTAGACTTTGAAATGGAGTATGCTTATTTTGGAGTTTCTGTACCATTACTCCAGTGAGAGATTTTGTGTCTTTTTGCCACACCTACTATAAAGGATGGAGAATCAGCAAACCTTTTTAATCAATTTCAGTAAAATTGCTACATGAAGATACTAGCAAAGCAATTTCCTGCATTTCTGCTGTAACACCAGGACCTATATGAAGCTTTTGGTCTCGGTGTTCCAAATATTCATAGGTAAATATGGACCCAAAAGTTAAACACTCATCCTATGAGCCTAATGATTCTCCTGGAGAGGTGCAGACTTCCTCAAAGAGCTTCTGCGCAGAGCTGTTGACACAGGATAACTGCATTTCACAGGCTACAATTAGGATGGGAAGTGGAAAAAGGTGTCAAGAAAAGTAATTAATAGGGCAATTTATTTCTCCTTTTTCTATCCCTGCCTCCCATGCTCCTCTTTAGGCTCACATTTCTTCACAAGCAATTCATTCCTGCGATATGTCATTTTAACAACTGCTCACACTTTTAAGGAACATTTTCAGTGAAGAAAAACACATGAACAAATGCTTCTTTTAAAAAGTTGCAGTGGAAAATGGAAAACATTTTACTTTGCTTATGAACTTTTTACTGATTTTTTTTTCTGTTTCATGGGCTGTGAGAGTTGTTTCCTGTTTATCAGTGATAGAAACATCCCCTGCCAGCCAAATTATTTCTTTGTTATTAAATAACTCATTAAGGATTCAGACAATTCATGACTTTCAGGGTTTCTTCACAGGGAGCTGAATTCAGTCCCCCATTCATTCACTCATGTCACTGGCATGCAGAATTTGACGGGTGCGAATGAGGCTTTGAGTCTAAAGGAGGAGAATGCTGGTGTCTATCATAAACTGTGCATTGAAGTTTAAGCAACCACCATCCGATTGCTGTATTTGCTGGAGAAACACGTACATATATTTCAGACTTCTACAGGCGAATAACACAAGGGCACTTGTCCCATAGCACACTACAGGAGACTGAAGAAATGTACACTCAATACTTGGAGATGAGAGCTTTTAGATATTGGAGTTTTCCATCAATTTAATATCTCAACAGGCTTTATCAAGTATTCAGTTGAAAACCACATATTGGGAGAAAGGAACACTTTCATACCAAACTTAAGTATGCAACACCACACCACCAGCTTGAAACATTACTGATTACTTAATTTTTTGCTCAGTAAAACTACATAAAGCCGCACAACAGTAGGTCAGATGATTCAAATTAGATGTTAAAAAATGCTGTTCTCTTAGGCAATTGAAGGCACTGGAGTGTAAAACAAGATCGTATTTGTTTGAACCGGCTAAGAGGGAATACTGTGATTTTCCATTATGGTGCGTCTCTTCAGACGGAGCTGCTGTCTGCCCCAGCCTGCTCACACACTTTGTCTTCCACGTGCTCCGGCTCCTGACAACTCACAAGAACTCTCCCAGATCAGTTTTTTAAATTTTCATGCATGAAGTAACATAGCTCTAAAGCATTTATTTCTCACCTGCCAGTTAGGCTACAATACATACAACTACAATTATAATTTGGAATTGAGATACCAACACATTAACATTTGTTCTTCTCCATTACAAGGGTAAGCACTTGGACCCTGCTATGCCTGAGCCCATGCCGCGACTTTGCTGATAGTCTTTAGTGCTCTGACAAATTAAGTGACCTTGACGTTTCCTCCTATTGACCACAAATGCCATAAATCTTATTATACACTTGAAAATAAAAGACAAATACTGTGATGCCTTGTTTCTTTCATATTCCGTACATCACCTATGATAAGTGGATTGTAAACTGAGTTATGGATCCTGGTTATTTGGCATAAAGCCCTTTGAGGCTATTTTCTGAACACAGAGGCAGTTTCTTATATGTGAACTTTTCCTAACTCTTGCAGATCAAATAAAGCAAGGTCTCCTACTGAACACTGTAATTTCCCATTTGTCTGTTTTGCTGTCACTCATTCAAAAACTTCAGGTAATCTTCCACGTCTTCAGGGGTCCAAGATTAGAGAGTTCAATGCAAAGCAGAAAAATGGAAAAGCTCAATTCACTGGAAAAGCATGTACCCCGTAGTGCCAGGTGCCGCAAGCCAGCCACGGCTCCACCTTCCTCCTGCCCTCCCAGATCCAAGGGCTGGGGGGTCATGCACAGTCAGGAGCCTAATGGAAACAGAGGTTTGGGGGAAATGTATGCATGAAAGCGAAGGAATAAGAATGGGGATAGAAATCACGGGGAAAGGTGCAGGGACTATGAGACTAGAGGTCACTGATAACAATCAAGAAAACCAGGGACTCCCAAAGAAGAGAGAAACTGAGGAATGATTCTACAAAGTGCATCAGAGACCTGGGAAGAAGAAACTGGGTAAGTTCATGAGTAAGCAAAGCAGATTAAACAAGGACCATGAGAGATGGTCCAAGAGTCAGTGAGCTGCAAGAGGCAAGTGAGAAGGGAAGTAAAGAGGCTAGCAGGGAAGGGATGGTAGACATGAGGTGCACGGCAACCTTGGGGCAGCACGAAGGGAGGACGACAGTCCCCTGGAGTTCCTGAAGTTGTCAGAGATGGAAGGACAACAGATGGGGAACAAACCATGGCAGAAGCTCCTTGAGGATGCTATGTAGTTGTCCTAACGGAGCTAAGACGTGCTCTGCTCCTAAGATAAATGTCTCATTTTTGTCATTACCCTGGAGATGCAGCTCTCAAACTGTCAGTGTTTTAGCTGCTTCTGTATTTGCATCCCAAATAATTGATCTCAAAGTGGTTTGGGAATTCTGAGGTTTAGTTACCTGAGAAGGAAAGACACAGAAATCAACTGTCTAAGTAAAAGTAGCCAATGCCAGCGTACATCATCCGAACAGCAGGCTCATGGCATTATACTGCTACAGCCTGCACCAAAAGCATGCTTCAGACCCAAGAGGGGACCACACTACACCTAGGAGGTTTTCTACTGTGCGCCCTTGCAAGCCACCACTGTCTTCATATAATAGTCTGGACATAACTTTTCAAACACAGGCCAAAGCCAATGATTAGCTTAGTGTGTAATTATTTCTTTCAGTAAGTCTGCAGTTCATATTCTTTGAGGAATTTATTTCCTGAAGGGCTTCTGAGGGTTTTCCAACTACAGAGTGAAATTTGTTAACTGTTAATAACTACCAAATTAGCTAATTCATTAAGAGATAAAAATAACTCATCCATGTCAACTGTAATCAACAAGTTATCTGTAAATTCAAACACAGCAAAGAAAGAAAAAATATATACCTCCTTCTCTAGCCCAAGACATTCAGTGGGGAGGACAATTGTTCCTGGTGAGGACCAGAGATTTCAAAGGACGTCAAGGTCTCACTGCTCCACAACCTGTATGGACCCAGAATGGCTGTTGAGCTCTTTGGTTGCAAACACCCTGTAAACTGCCTTTCCTGCCTTAGCTGGGTGCCACCTTCTCCAAGCTGGAATATCCTCCTGTTTCTGAGGTCTCAAACCCTTCCTCCTAACTCCTCATTTATTCCAGCTGATACCTCTCAGCCCTGTTCCCTAAAGAAAACAGACCACTCCATGCTTCACCATTTCCCACCCACTCAACATGCCCACCTTAGAGCATGCACCACAACTTCTTGATACTCCTGTACACCAGGATTACTCCTGTACACTCAGAGCTTACTGGCCAGTTAGTTTTGGTTTGGGCTTTTCTTTTTTTGAGCATTGCATAGAATCATAGAATCATTTAGGTTGGAAAAAACCTTTAAGATCGTCAAACCAGCACTGCGAAGTCCACCACTAAACCATGTCCCTAAGCACCACATCCACATGTCTCTTAAATACCTCCAGGGATGGGGACTCAACCCCTTCCCTGGGCAGCCTGTGCCAGGGCGTGACTACCCTATCACTGAAGAAATTTTTCCTAATATCCAACCTAAACCTCCCCTGGTGCAACCTGAGGCCATTTTCTCTTGTCCTATCACTTGTTCCTTGGGAGAAGAGACCGACCCCCACCTTGCTACAGCCTCCTTTCAGGCAGTTGTAGAGAAGGTCTCATGAGGAACTGTTTTAGAGTTCAGCTCTTTTCCTAATGCAAAATGACAAGATTGACTGATACTGACAAACTCCCTGGTGAACGATGACACTAGATGATGTCAGAAGGTAAGCAGAAATAAACATACAACTGCTGTGCAAATCATTCCCACTTATGAGACCTCTGGATAAATTTGCAGGTCTTGTGGATACCAGAAAGAAAGTCCTCGCTGTGCGCTGGTTCTCTTCCCCTCTACAAATGTCATTTCTTTCTTCTGCTCTCCGATGACCACTGTGCCCTGTCTGTGCATAAATACTTTATCTTGAAAGTCATTTTATTGTCCCTTGTATCGCATGGTAAGGCATCTGAACAACAGATAGACTGAGGGAAGCAATTTAACAGAGGGTAGCATCTCTCAGTGGATTTGAAAAGAAGATCACATTCACTTGGTGAAATAAGGAAAGCAAATTGACTGCAGGACTACGGGGGAAATCTCTGAGCGTTGGAAGTCTAATGGGTTTATCCCCAAATATAAGTAGAGCAGTTCCAAGGGGCTGCGGCAGCAGTGACTTCAGCGGCAGAGCGTTCCCTAATTAACAGCACAGTCACTGCGTGACTCGCTGCTGAACGCAGCCCCGCTGACCCCCACCGGATTTGTGACAAAGCCATAAAAGCTCAAACTCTCAGAAAACTGCGGCTACTTTACAAACGCGTGAAGGAAAAGTATAAAGGAAAACACGAACCATAACCTATCATGCAACATGTGTTTCAGATGAATTTCCAGTCACTGTGGCCAACTGTAACTTCATTACGCAGCACGATCTCCCTTTAACACAGCTAGCAACGCACGCGCGCCATGATAAAATAGTGGAGCTTTATCTCTAAATGCAGACAACACAAAGCACCCTGATAAGAGTAAAGAATTTGTTTACTTCTAATGGATTTCTGCTGCTGGAAAGAGAAATAAATGTCCTGTCAATTTTATATATATATATATCTCTACATTATCTATGGTATTAATCTGAGGAAGCAAAAGCTGTCTAATAAGAAGCTATAACATTTATTTAAACTTCAAAACATACTCAGTGACAAAGAGGTACATGCATATTCACAGACCATATACCAGCTTCAAGGGTTTTTTAATCAATTGTAATATTCTATTATTTTGAAATATGATTTGAGGACATTTCTTATCTCTTTGGATCAAAACAAAAATAGAGTCTTACAGGACTGCTAGGTACCGTAAATACAGTAGCTGGGTCAAAAACAAAAGGTTACAGACTTTATGAAGCTTTACCCTTGGTAAAGCAGATACTGGGACTCCTCTCCAATCAGTATCCAGTAGGATGATCACTTCTTATCTGAGAACTCAATTCAAAAAGCATCCAAATCAGTAGCAAGTTTGCTAAACTCAGGAAAGAAATGGCTGCATTGATACAGGAGAAGGAACTGCAGCTAAAAGCTGGGAAAGAAGGGCAGGTAAAGGTTCAGAGAAGTGGGAGCAGAGAGGAATTGGCTGCTGATGGCGGGAAATCCACAGAGGGGAGTGAAACGTGCTTTCTGTGAAGCAAAGCTAAGGGCCCTTCCTACAGCTCAGCAAGACTGGTAAGTCAACGAAGGTACAGAACTCAAATCTCTGCTTTCACCAAGCCAAAACTGCAGAATTTTGGTGTGTTTAATCAGCTGACGTTTGCAGCCTAAATAAAGTTTATACCTTCACATTAGACTGACTCCACTGCCTTAGATACACGTTGTACATAACAGTATATGTAACGCAGTGGTCATGGTGGCCACTGAGCACTCAGAATGATTTCCATGGGAGTCAATAAAATAAAACAGCCCTCAGTAGGAGAGAACAGAAACCTTAATCAGAGAGGAAAATTTTCATAGTAAGCTACATGGGAAAACACATTTTAAAGGCCAAAAGGATCAGTAAGGAAATGGGTATGGAGCTGAAGAAAGGATTGAGTTCTCAGTCAAGAATGCCTGCGACACGATGGATTTAACCGAAACATATCTGGATTTCAAAAGTAAGTAGAGCTGAATGACTGGTTATAAAGATTGGTTAAAATGCACCACTGAGCTCTGAGGCAGCAGGCTCACATGTCACAGCCAGAGATAACACAGATGGACAGCGCGGGACAGCGTCTTACGGGTCGAAAATTGCCAACAGTCATGGTAGCAACTTCCATCACAGAAGGGGATGACAGACCATCAGCAAGGCTGGGGAGAGCAAGGAGAGAAACCAGAAAAAGGCATCTCTGGGAGAAGAATATTATTATTAACTGTTCAGGTGTAAACGGTTAACTCCGCGTGCACCGAGTGGAAAGGGCAGTCAGACGTGGCCATGTTGTCGCTGGTGGAGCTCCTCCTGGAGCTGCAATACTTGCAGAGTCACCTCCTGCAAAGTATCGGTGGAGACGGCCAAGAGCTCACAAATCCATCTGCTGGTCTGTCCCACGGCTCTCAGGGACACACTAGGACACTGTCGTCCTGCTCAGCCCATGGACTTCATGCTCATCGAGGCACACAGGGCATAGTCGTAGGCTCGTAACCCAGGACGTGGCACCCCAAGCTCCAGAGGTGACCTCCACTGACAGCAGTGCTCCAGCACAAGCGTTTTGTGCAGCAGATGCGAATGTGCCCCCAGTCCCCGTGCATGGCACGGTGCGGGAGCCGGCGGGCAGCAACAGGCAGATTGGTCATTTGGTGAAAATATGAGACGGGTGTAGATGGAGGTGAGTGAGAGAGACAGAAAGCAAAGGGGATGCTAAGAAGAAATAAACCGATGAAGATTGTTGATGAGGGATGTCGGTTAGCAGATCTGATCACATTTTCTGGTTTCCCATATTTTCAATAAAAGTTGTTCATACCAAAAAAATGAGATTTTGGGACAGAAAATTGTTAACATTTGGTCATTTATTCAAGTAGCAAAGTCTGGAAAAGTTTGGATAAGGATGTCATCCCATTTTTTCATGTTGTGCTTTACTCCCTTGGCTCACTGGACAAGTGAAAAATGACAGAGGAAATCAGAGAAAAGACAGGAAAAAAGATGCCATGGCGGCAGAGCCTGTTCAGTGCCTCGGCAGGCGCGGGGCTGCCCGGCACAGCCGCGCACCACATCTGGCAGGGAAGCGCACAGCTGGGGGAGCCTGGGCTGAGGCTGGGGGAGACGGGAGCATGCACAGCACCCCTGGGTGCTTCCCCGCTGCGGGGATGTGCCTGCACGGGGCAGCTGCACCCAAACATGCTCAGGAGGTGCTTTTCTGCTCCCCTGCTTTGAGTGGTCCCTCTGCCCCGCAGGGGACAGTCCCAGCACCACCCAAGCAGGTTTTATCTCCCGCTGTGTATGTTCTGCTCCTGTTTATAGACTTTTTGAGGGGATGAGGCTAACGTGCTTGTCTAGCCTGCCCCGCTGCCATCTGTCAGCCCCCTGCTTTTGAGTCATGCGTACAAAACACAAAGGGGCAATAGGAGGATCAAAGGTACAAAGTCCATACACTTTTGGTGAAAATCAGTGACTGAAGAAGAAAGAGCTCAAAAGTGGTGCCCAGATGGAGGCATACACAGGAAAAACTCACTCGTTATATTGGCAGCTGCCAAAAGGCCAATTAGCATGACACAGGCCAGCTAATCAGTACCTGGGGCTCGTCAACCAGCTGGGGCTTGTGCTGCCTCTTGCCCAGAGCCTGCTAAGGGACGTGGGTGAGGGCCCGGGGTCCCACCAGCAAGGGGACGTTGGGGCCCAAAGTGTCAGTAGGTGGCCAGGCACCATGTTCTGCAGAACTTGTTGCCATCATTTCCTTCATACCTCTGCCACTCCCTAACCGGGTGTCTGCAGGATGCACACCACCATTGCATCTGGATTATTCTCTCTCTTAAAATATTTTCACCATATTGATTCAATCATATCTCCCCGAATTGGGAGTTAGTCATACTTTGCCAAAAGAATAATTTATGTGAACTTTAAACATTTTCCGAAAGAGACAATCTGGGGAGGAGGAAGAGACAAGCCAGCACAGTCGGCATCTGCTTCTGCAGGCAGCTCCTGGCTGCGGTGGGTCTCTGACGGGTGCTGACTCGGGAAGCATATGTGGTCCTGCTTTATCTGTCTTTTAGAGCCTTTCCTAGGGACAACTTGACATTTCGGAGCTTCCGTCCCTCCCCATGACACCATTCAATGGCAACTGTCACATAAAGGGATTCTACTTAAAATTCAGGTTAAGTAATTGAGTCATGTTGAGAAAACCTCAGGGTGCCTGTAAGATTTAAATTTGGGAAAACCGTCAATGTCAGCCCATCAAACTGTTCACAACAAAAACAGTCTACCTCAAATGGCAAATGAATTGTTTTATCTCCTTTGTCAGGGGCTTGCTGCATATAATTTAACACGACAAAGCACAGCACTGGACTTGGAGAATAATAAAAACAGATGGAGCACTTTCTCATTTATGTGACCTTTTTGTTCCTTGACTTGAATCAGGCGGTAAATTAGCTGTACTAAGTAACTAGTGCTCCCTATACACACCTGCTCGCTTTCCTAAACACATGCAAACTTTCCTGCTAAGGCTGTTTAGTTTAATGGTATCTCTCTGACATCAGGCAGATGTGACTTGACGCTGACGGTGCCACGTAAACTGTGCTAATGGAACGTCAAGGCAACCTTGAACAACAGAAAGCAACCTTGAACATCAAGCTGACAAATAAAAACTCGGCTCTAGCTGTTACGATTGCAAAGGAAGCCTTGAAAATGTGAGCAGGGTGATCCGGGGCAAGTCCCTTGCTCTCTTTGTCTAAACTCCCCGTTGACAAAACTGTTGATGTGGGAAAGGGATGGTATGAGCAGAGATGGTGGCATGGACGTGAATGTGGTAATCAGTGTTATAGAGGACAAAAATTCTGCTTCTTGAGGGAGATTTGCCATTTGCGACAACCTGCCACAAACCGAGACCTTTCCAGTGTTTTCAAGACCTAATGATTTAACACATGTTTGGGATTGAGGGAAACATTTCATTCGGACAATACTGAAACAGTGCTATCTTTCTTACTGTCTCACTATGAACGAAAAGTCATTTCTAAACATTTTGCAATTTTTGGAGGGAAGCGGCACCCTTTGACAGTCTTAGAGAATTCTCAAAAACTGTTTCCATTTATAGGTAATGCACTTTCTGATAGGATACTCTTCCAAACTTTTTTCCAAAGAGCTGTAGCTCTTAGTGCTATCCCTCTTCATGGTCTACACAAAAGCCCTACTATACTTTTACACTTCCATCCAACTGTGCAGCTCTCATTTGAACTTTTTAAATGGACGCACTTAGGAAATGAAACTTTTTATATCTCCTTACTCATTCACTGTGGAAGACTGATCTTTTGTCTTGGCTCAGTTTGGCTCCTTTGTGTGTGATCCGTATGAGCTGGAGTCCGGCTGGCCATGGCACCAGTTACCCAACCCAATTACGGCAGTCCAATGTGGTAACATTGCGTTCCTCTTCTCCTTTTCATGGACCTCATGACTTCTTCATACAAGATGAAAGACACCCTTTAAACCTTAGCACAAATTAGTTCACATATTAATATTGCCTAGATCTGCCCAGATCCCTCTGCTGGATTATTGCCTTTGTGCCTTTACACTAAAGTTTCTGACAAGGGTGAAAGTAAAGCACAATTACAGCAAGTGTGTGAATGAAAACTGAGCTATACTGCCACGCTTCACTTTTGGTACAGGATGCAGCCTGGGTTGCTATGAATAACGAACATACAGCATTGGGGGGGGGGGGGGGGGGGAACCACAACCGCTTTGTTTTGGACTGAAAGGAACAGTATTAAGGCCATCGAATTAGAGCACCAAAATGCCGAGATTACCAATACCAAATTCTGCAGAACAAACACAGCCTGCTTAACTGTCAGAGACCAAATCATTATCGCGACACAACCACAACAGAAGGAGCCCTATACCACAAAGAAGCAGGATAAAGAAGTATCGGCTATAGGATTAACAGTAGGAGATGAGAACCCTCACCTCTGGTCCTTGTAGGAGAAAAGCCATTCTTTGACAGACACAAAATACGGTAAAGAGAACCGTACGATTCTCTAGAAACCATTGATGAAGGAACCCAATACCTGGTGTCCCCTTTACGCCATCCCGCTCAGCTCCAACGCCCCTTCCCCATGACCAAGGCACCGAAGCTGCAGTGGTGCAGCATGGAGCACCCATCAGTTCTTCGCCGAGTGCTTCAGACTGGTCCTCAGGTACAGCTCAGTACGTGGCTGTCTCACAGGACCGGGGCACTCAGACCCCTGTGAGATGACTTACCGTGCAATGGTGTCATCACATGAGGAGAGGGATGGGAGCTCTGCTTTATTCTGAATTTTTTTGTTGATGGGTCAGACACTGGAGAACAGCTTTAAATGCCACAGACCTTCTTTGGGTTGCTGTTAAAGATTTAAAGGTTATTGCAACAATTTTTGTAAAGATGCTATGAGACATAGAATTCATTTTGGACCTGTAAAACTAAGAATTGCCTGATTAACATTTGTTGATTACAATATAACATGATTACAGCTTCTATACAGCACTGCAATATATTCCACAAAACAGTGGGAGCCCATAAATGTGCACCTGTTAATCAGGAATGAAATTCCACAAAAATAAAAGCTACGCAACTGGGTCCTGATTTAAAGCTTACAGGAACCAAGGGAGGTGATGCTTTTGTTTTCTATGAGCTCGGGACAGGGTTTCCATTACCTCATAACATCAGCATTTAAATCATGCGCATTTCACGCTGTTCTTTGTAAGTGGTTTTGTTCATTTAGAGCTCTGATACTAGCAGCGTAAACAATATTCACTAATAAGAAAAACGAATGACTTGTCAGTACTGTGGGGATTTCAATGAATTTTAGATTTTCAAAACAATATCTCTTGGTCCATAAGAATTACAGTAGCAAATCGATTTGCCTTGATTCTGGGTATCCATTTATTTGGTTTCTTCTAATAAAATGAACACCAAGTATTTATTAGTCTAACAGTTTATTTACACCACTTTTCACAAAGGTATAAACAGAGACTGAAAGCAAACTCTGTACATGGGAAAGCTGTTATGAGTCTGAACAGGCATTCGGTGAGGCTGGAGCAGTGTGAGGAGGCCAGGGAATTAGCACCTGCCTCCCTACAACATCGGGAGGACTCGGGCACATTAATTTTTAGGTTCCTTTGAAACACCATCCCGCACTGATTGAGGGGATGCTGCTGGTAACATTAGTGACTCGCTAACAGCAACACATTAGGAAACCTTTCTGACTGTACACCCACTGTCTATGCCGTAAATATGCTGTGCGGTGACAAGAAGAAAGTGCTTCTCACTCAAGCAAAGATAATACTTCGACATCCAAGAAGAAATGGGATGAGCGCCTGCTGCTTGTATTTGCATCCAATCTGCACGCGGTGGGGAGCATCGTCCAGCAGCAAACCTCGGTTCGCACCACTTCACAACTTTGCTCTAGACAAGAAGTGTCTATGTAAGCTAACGAGGTCAAATTCATCCCTAATATAACTTTGCTCACTGCAGGAGGATCTCACTGAGACTGGTTTTGGCCCATTACTGCTTTTAATACTTCTCAGTCCCCTATTTCTTCTTTTATTGAGCCCTGCTCTAAGCGGAAGCCAAAACCTGCAGCTGTGTTTTGTTCTAGACTTACGTTGGCCATGATACAGACTTATCTGGGCTCTGCTGAAATCGTGAACACAAGCAACTGAGTAAAATCTGTTCTTTTCTAGACCTACTGTTGCAGTTTTCCTCACACTGGGCTTATTCCCCATCCCTGGAAACATTCAAGGAAACAACATTGATGGAAACATCCATCAAGGTTGGATGTGTCTTTGAGCAACCTGGTCTAGTTGAAGATGTCCCTGCTCATTACAGGGGGGCTGGACTAGATGATTTCTAAAGGTCCCTTCCAACCCAAACCATTCTATGATTCCATTATTCTATTACATTTTATTCTCAGGGGTTTAATCTGTAGCTGAAATTCGTTCTGGAAAAAAAGAGGGATAATAAAAAAATCTGAATGTGTTACAAATCACTGCACTGTTCTAGGAAGAAAGATATAAAAAAATATTTTTATATATGACAGCTGGAAGACATTACATTATATCAAGCATCTTCTCTCAGTATTTTCTTATTGACAATGCTATCAGGTTGTTAAAAGAGGAAAAGGTTCCCAAACACTTCCAAGTAAGAGTTGGCTACTGAAAAATATTTTCTGGAAAATCCACCAACCTGCAGGTAGGTCTGCTGCTGGGAAAGGGCACAACTGGGGGCATTAAATTGAGTCTTATAGAGACTTGCACTGAATTTTGTTGGTTTTTTTTTTTTTTTTTTAGTAAAGGTTAGTTTTTGCCTTCAGCACTAAACTATAAAACATTATTTTGGCAGTGGGTTGTACAGTACAGGATCTCAGAAAGGAAAAAGAAAAGAATTAAGATCAAGTCATGCTGTGAGCAGATGAACACAATATCTAAGGGTAAGCTCCCAACACACACTTTCCCGTAAGTCAACATTTGATCCTTCTCCTCCTCGTCAACTGTGGCTGAAATATCCAGAAGATTCAACATTTATTAACTGGGGACAAACTGCGTTTTCACAGACATCCCATTTCCTTAGAGATCTGGGCTGAAAGCAACAGAAAATGAAGCACAGAGCCTCAGCTACTCTTGTGCCAGACTTCCCGTGACAGGCTGTTGGAAATGCTTTGTACTTGTAATATAATATTAAAATCAATTAAAAAACTCCTCTTTCCTTAATTAAGGCCAAACGCATGTGCGAAACTATTTGACAGATATTTTTCAATAATTTAGCTAGAGTGGAAAGATGGAGAGAGAAAATAGCATTTGAAGGTATTTAAAGCACAGCATGATAAGCAGCTAATCTGCATAGAAATGGCAGATGTTTTTCCTCTGTGTCCAACAAGTGTAATTGCCTGAAGATTATGGAACAAACACTGCGGTACAGCTGATGGGAAGGCCGGAATAAGGATGGGCAGATGGCAGGCTCCACCTGACCGTACGCTGGATGGGCCTCCAAGCAGGTTCCTCGGTGCTGCCTTCCACCACCTCCTCGCCTGCTCTGTTGAACACTGGCCCTCGTGGGTTAGCGCCTGCGGAGCGATCGATTCTTCCAGCCATCCCTCTACAGAGCCCAGGAACAAACTCCATGGGTTTCCATGGAGGTAAGGATGGGCAGGTAAAATCCTCTGGCTTCTCCAATTTAAATTTTCCACCCGATCGGCCAGAAGGAGCAACTGGAGCAGCGCTTGTGCATTTTGTTTTGTTCTGACACTTCTAGGAATGTGCCAATGAAACTCACGGGAACTCAGTAATTTGTACCAGCTTCGTCCTTTAAGAGCCTATTTCAATTTCTGCTTCATGATCTATTTTCTACTAAGAATGATTATGTATGAGAAATCCCTAAATGTCACCCGTGTTTTCGCAAATGCGGTTGCACAATTCAGCTCTGCAGCAACAACATGTGGTTTAGATTGTACTGCCAATATAAATCAATGATGTTAGTCCAATTTAACTGGAAATGAGATAAACAAGAGAATTTCAAGCACAGTACTTCTCTTCCAGAGGACACATTGCTAAATGGACATTTGCATTCCCCCGGAGCCCCGCCGCCGATGTCGCTGTGCCCACAGCACCAGCCTGGCGCCTGGGCTCCACCAGCGGATCTGCAATCCACCCCAGCTCCTGCCCCCGGTACGGCGGGCACCGTCAGTGAGCCCACTCTGCTCCCCAGGAGTGAATTTCTGTTGCAGCACCGAGGAGAAGGATCCCCGACGACGGAAGGCGGTGGGGCTGGGACAGAGCTGAACGGTGCCCACTTCATACTGCCCACAGACCGCAGCCGATACACCAATGTCAGCAAATGTCAATCTCTCTTGCAAAATGCTCCCCAGAGATGAAGTTAGGCTCAGTACTGTATGACAGACCCATGATAAAACCAACACAGGAGTCTTGGGTTTGACAGTCTAGGGAAGGCTGCACTGCGAGGTGCCCATGCCCTGCAGCATCCTGCCTGGAACAGACACTTCATTACAGCCGAGCTCTTTGCAAATCAACTTCCAGAAATTAAAACACCAGCCTCTACCTGGGATCCCGCACAAGAGGCTGCAGTTAAAGAAACACAGTGGGACTGACTACATGTAAACCAGAATCCAGCTCCCAGAGAACAAATGAGACTTTGCATCTTCACCAGCTTTAAACTGCAAAGGAGTCAGTGGAGAGAGCATTTGGAGTCCATGACCATGAAGAGTCAGACCTCTAGAGCCGCAGGCCTCCTGGAAGTATCTATAGCCTTAATGTTGCCTGTCTGTTGCCAGGGAAATGATTAACACAAACTTGTACAGCAGCTCCCTTACCAACAAATATTCCTCAATTGAGGAGCAAGCAAACACATGACTAATGGAATGAATTTTGCCTGCCCAGGTGTATGTGTGTATGCAATGGAGAACTTGCCCTTAACGAAGGTGCTGCCCTGCCCCGAGCAGGCCGATGAATATTAATCGCCATATGCAAAAAGCCTCCCCAGGAGGTGAGGAAGCAGTTCCAAAACACGGCGTAAGGCTTCCTAAGGAAGATTCACAGCCTTCGGCACTTCTTTATCCAGTTCCAACAGGCCAGGCTGCCTCACAGACTTAGACCACCTCAAATAACTCTAGAGAAGCTGTAAGATCCCAGAGGCAAAGTTGACCCATCTGGACCACGGCTAAAGGCTGTTGCACGGCAAGGCGGTGGCTCTGCACGGGCGGGCTCATCACTCACGGCAGACTCCAGCCCATCCTGCCCATCCACCTCCCTCTGCCACTCTCTGAGGACTCCCAAAGGTGGCAGGAGATAGGTACTTTGGGCTGGATTACTGCAATTCTAGTAAACACACTTTGAACCCTCACTTTGCACATCCACCGTTTCAGATAAGGGAGCAGGAGCGCTTCATTTAAATTGTTTTGCTCCAGACTCAGAAGCCTCTGTAAACCCTGCTAGAATCGATGGGCAGCTAATGGAAAATGCATACCACATCTGAAAACCAGGCACAGGTTGTCTTAAATTGAGCCCCAGCAAAATCCAGGCTAGAGTTTATTTCTAGATTCTACCTGACCTGTTACTTTATAATTTGACTTTTAAAAGATTTACATATATTTATTGTATATGTCATTAAAAATTCATACATAAGAAAGACTCGTTTTAAAATTGCCATTTTGTCCCACATTTGCGCACAAGTGCATTAAAGTATTGTGTCAACGAAATGGAAATTCAGTGAGAGTTTCATTTGTAAAGCAGGAAGCATTCGAAAGCAATAGCCTAGGTACTTCTTCAGAGCTCTTGACTTTTGAATCTAAGAATTGGTCTAAATCAATTCAGAGTCCTAAAAGGATCTTATTTTATAATTTATGAGCCCATATCCCACAGCCCTGAGCTGTTCAGCCTGGGTCATGCCCATTAATCAAAGATGTTTATCTATAATCTCGGGTGGCTAAGATACTGTAGTTCTGGTGATTTGTGCACAAACCATACGCACTCCCAGGACCCCTCACAAAGCTTCACAATCCCATTTACTTAGGATACAGCAACACAACATGAATCATCAGCCTTGTGTTTCAGCTCTTTACCTGCACTTTCCTTTGCCTGTAATGTATGCCGTTGACAGCATCGGTTCTCCAGCTGATGTTAACCAGATTGAACACAGACCTGTTTAAGGCACCCATAACCCTCTTCTTTTGTGTAATGTCGTGGCTGGTAGAAGAAAACATTTTATACTCTGGCTGGGAGGACAACAGTGAAGACTCAAGACTCTTCTGACCTGAGAGAGGTGGCAAAGAACCCCAACATTTCTCCAGTCACTGAAACACAGACCAAAGCACACAAACACATTTTATTCTTGTGTTCTGTCTTGCAGAGATTTATTATTTCAGGCAATGTTGCCCTTAATCTATAATAAGTGCAATTCTAGCCAAACACATCTGTTTGCTCTTTGGGTAACGAAAAGTCATGAAGAAACCTTAAGCCATTTTTGAGATGATCCATTAAAAGCTAACTGCAAATCAAGGGCTTAAAACAATGAAGAATATGATATGATGAATTGCAATAGCATTTCTAGGGTCATCTGTTTAAAAGCTTGATGAGAGGAAAAAAAACCCACTCCTACAAAACAACACAATTTTCCCTGCGGCAAGCGCTCCCAGGCACGCTGCCCTACCCCTCACCTACTGCTCCTCTTCGTTCTGCAGTGCTTAGCTCCTGCCGGCAGCACAACGGCCAGGATTGTGCCGGAAAGTTTCAACATGAAAACGAAAAATAATATCTCTGAGACAGTTTTGATAGGACAAAATAACCATTTTAATTAATTGCTAATTACAGATGTTTGATGCATTGGTTGCCCTTTTGGATGATCTAGGCTTGTAGTCAGCTGCTGAAATCTGATGATATTTTGCTCCTTCTCTCTGTGGTTGTTTTCCAAGAAAATGACTCTTCCACCTCTACTTCTATTCTAACATTTGCCCCTTAGGTCTTGATCTTAAAAGTTATTATATAGCACATTAGAAGACATTTAATACTATCTAACAATCATAACATGTAGGGTTGAAAGGGACCTCAAGTGGCCAGCTAACTTCTCCCCCTAGCCCAACGCAGGATCAAGTAGACTTAGGCTGTCCTCACTCTATGTTTGTCCATTCATTACTGTAAAATCTCTAAGATTGATGATTTCCCAGTCTCTCAACACAGAGTAGGAAAATAACATTTTTTCCCTGTATCTAACTCAGCTCCTCTTTGTTGTAATTTTGGCTCATCACTCCTGGTCCTGTCTGCAAGAGCCGTGG
This sequence comes from Nipponia nippon, assembly GCF_047370975.1. Lineage (NCBI taxonomy): Eukaryota > Metazoa > Chordata > Aves > Pelecaniformes > Threskiornithidae > Nipponia > Nipponia nippon. The sequence continues at coordinate 30,781,730 of NW_028262302.1, forward strand.
AAACCAGTTTATTCCTTCCTTGGTGGAGCTACTGTAGATGTACAAAAGACTGCTGCCCTGTGTCCTAGAACCACTTTTCTCCAGACTAAGCATCTCTGGTTCATTTAATCTTTCTTCATGTGATAGCTTGACTAGATCTCTGATTGTCTCTGCTGTTCCCTGTTGGATCCTCCCCAGCTGGCCCACATCTCTCTTCACAGGCAGTGTCCAAACTGGACAGACTGTCCTGTGTCCTCAGAGCTGTCAGGGCATCATCTTCTTATGAACACACATGTTCATATTAAAACGAGGGACCTGGCCATTATTTCATGGGTGAAAAATCACACTACCCATCCCCATGGGCGACAAACATGCAATGCAGCACACCGATGCCAGGCTATGTTGGAGGAGAGACACTTCTCCTTTCCCTTGAGTTGCTCCACTTTGCGTAAATAAATACCACGAAGCCAGAGCAAAACGTGTTATTTCCACTGGAGGGAGGAGGGACCCAAAGCTGGGTCCTGCAACACTGAGGCCTGTGTCTCAGAGATCGGAAGGCGAGGTATGCCATCCAGAAGATGACAGCTAGGGCAGGAACTGAGCTGAGCCTTGGTGCCGTCACACTCCTCTCTCCTCTACACCAGCGGTTCCCAGCCATTTCTGGTTGCAAAACCCGTCTCTGTGGCATTTGAGACTCTGACTGTTGGCATAAACAAGTGCATTTCTGCAGATTTGTAATTCCTTTGTCACTGATTCAAGCTAATTTGTGACCACAATGTCTAATTGGAGGGCTTCTGCACTGAATCATCCTGCCCTGGAGAGGTTTAGCCACGCCAGCCCCATTCCTTTGGACTACTGCAGGGAGGAGCGCCCCGAGGAGCGGGGCTGATGCTCCCGTGGGGCGGGCAGCACCCAGCGGGGCTCCCCGCTGCCAGCAATGCCCTGGATCCAGAGTGGCACTGGGCTAAACTGGGAAGGGAGTGGGGAGAGGACTCTGCAGACGCTCCCCTCTGGAGGAGCCGGTGTCAGTCAGTGGTGCTTGTTTTCCTTCCAGCCCTGCGTGACTTAATCACTTTCAAGTGTTTGCTGCTGCCACATTAAAGGCTCTAGCTCTCCCTCAAAATTGCTCATGTTCAAGAGGAAAATAGTACTGATCATTACAGCACAGAAGTGTTTCTGTGATCACAGGTGTATCTGCTTCACAACCCTTCAGCTCACGCCAAAGTTAAAGGCACAGCAACCGCTGCATTTTACCCCTGAAAGCCTTCCAGCGTGCTGTGTAATGAATCTTTGCACAGCCTGTGTTTAAGTTCACTCCAGACTATGGAGAAGAGACCTGCGATGAAGCAGTTATGGTAAACAGAACAGCACAAATCACTGTTTTCAAAGGGGATTGCATTTTCAAGTCAGACAGGCTCCTCACAGCACCACAGTAAGACTCGATTTAGCTGTTCCAGCGGCACCAGCTATTTCAGTGCTTGGAGCTGGAGCAGGATCAGGTCCTTCTCCTTCCCTAATTAGTAATAGACTCACAGGGTCAAAAACTCAAAGCTCGCCTGAAGTTATGGGACAAATTTCCTGCAGGCACACTTCTCACCAATCTCAGGAAACTCTTCTGAGTTCTTAACCAGAAACTCATTCATTTATTAAATAGTATACTTAGATTCCTGCAAACAAATCTAGCAGACATACGTTCAATAACCCCTAACTAAAGATAACCATAATATCCTTCCTGTACTTCACTTTATTTGCTCTTCTCATCATCTCAATCAGTGCTTTAAACCCAGCAGGGTATGAAATCCAGTCCTCGGGCTTTGCTCAGCTGATAATGCCCACAAACAAAGATCTTTGACTTCACTTCCCCACGGACGCAGCAGGGTGCCATGCAATAGCTTCTAGCACCACATATTTCTTTTTGGTCCTTTGATTCTTGAATACCCATCAGCAAGGAGGCAAGAACAGCATTTGCCATCTTCTGGAATTTTAAAACAAAATACCAAGAACCTTATACAATTTTGAATGGCATTAACACCTCAGCGTCGCTGCTGAACAGTGTTACTCCTAGAGCTGTCTTACCAAAGATGAAAATGTCATCGCTCCTCCCCACCCAGGCAGGTACACCCAGCCACACTCCTGCACGAACGCCTGCGGGCGCACAGGCACGACGGGAATAGCCTGGGACGGCCCCGAGCCAGCGAGAATGAAAATCAAGATGCCCGAGCCCCTGTGCAGCCGGGGCAGGAGCAGCCGGTGGTGTCTGGGCACCTCAGGGTCAGGCCACATCTGAACAGAGGGCTTTCATCAGCAGTTTTGTATTGATGCATCTTCAGCCCCAGTTCTGCTCAAGATTAATCAGCTCTTTACTGTTCCTATTTTTCATACTAGTTTCTAGTAGTAAGGGGGAAATACTATTTCTTCCCCTTCCCTGGGTGCTGTTTTCTCCTCTTCAGCTGAAAAAGGCCACCTCATTGTCCCCAAGCCCATCCGCTTTCAGACTAAATTAACTTGCTAGCTTAAATCGTGGTCGAAATCAACAGGCGCCTACCTGGCTGAGCGTGCGCTGAAGCGGACCGGGGAGCGCTCGCAGCTGCGGTCACGAAGCAGAGCCCAGCTCAGCCCGTAATAAAACGCTACTCGGTACTGAGTAACGTTGGCACAAATTGATCCTTAATAGCATATTCGCTGAGTTTATACAAATACACCTCTTTGGCAGAATCTGCTGCTCTTCATTTAGTAACACTGGGTGCTTGCAGAGTATCTTGACATGTTCAGTGTTTTGCAGTCACTCTGGTCTTTTCGGTAAAGTACATCACCTTTTCATCTCTCTCTCTCTCCATGCTCAGGTGATGCAGATGTCCATATTTCACTTCTTGAACTTTTCTAGCAATCACAAAGAACGGCATATCTGCGACACAGCTTCAGAGGATTCGTGTTCTGTTCATTTTATCACCTGCAGGTAATCTTGAAAGACATTTCTTCTCCTGACACATATCAATAAATTAGTCCTTTCCACAAGGACAAAATTCCTATTTTTTTCTGGGTCCGCCCGTCAAAGTTTTACCCTCCCTGGTTGTTCACCAGACAATTCTTATTCTTGGAGCTTTTCTAGCACAACTAAAATTTTCCTTACTTCTGCTGGAGATCGCTCTAACCAACACAGTTTATCACGGCTTTGACACCTTCCTGGCCTTTTCCATCACCAGGAAGATCAAGCAGAGTTGTACTCATGACCTTCAGCATATAATACACGTGACCAGCAAAATTGCCCATAATGTGCCTGGAGCACGACGCTGCAGAATTTAAGCACTCATCTTTCTTTTACTGCATACAAGAAAAATGACTTACCTTGACTTTGTCAATTAACATGGCTCTGTCTCGGGATCATTCACAATCAGTCACTATTCATCTATTTCTCCCACAGAAGCACGCTAACCCGTTGCCCCCAGCGGATGAACCTTTCAGGACTTCACTCTCACCATCAAAGACATTTCTGGCAGAAAGAGCAAATCCCCGAAGAAACTTTGTGCACTGTAGGGTTTTGATCTAGAGGGACCGCTCTGCGTTACTGTGGCTCTGGAGTTCGTTACTGCCCCAGTGCCATTGTAATTTGCAGGCCACGCTTTTATTTTAACACAGGGGGAACTTATCCACACGGATAATTATCTGATGGGAAGGAATGAAGATGATGGAGCCAGGCTCCTCTCAGTGGTGCCCACTGACAGGACAAGAGGCACAAATTAAAAAATATAAAATTCTGTCTGAACATAAGTGAATACTTTTTTCCTGTGAGGCTGGTCAAACACTGGTGCAAGTTATCCAGAGAAGTTGTAGAGTCTCCATCCTTGGAGATACTCAAAATCCGACCAGACACGGTCCTGAGCAACCTGCTCTGGGTGGCCCTGCTGGAGCAGGGCCCTGGACCAGATGACCTCCAGAGGTCCCTTCCGACCTCAACCAGTCTGTGACTCTTGCCCCACACCCAATTTGCTGAAAAATAAACAGAAGCACAAAATCACATTTCAAGCAAGAAAGATTATGAGGCACTTCAAACGTTTCACTAGACAGCTAGAGAAGACAGTCAGCAGCCCTGGCGGCGGTGTGCACGCTGCAGGCAGATGCTGCCGGGCAGGACTGCCAGGCTGCTGCGCACCTCCCCAGCCCAGCAGCACTGGGGGAATCGGCCTGGCAGGCTGTACGCAGCCCATGGGCTTCACTGGGTTCCTCTTGTGCCAGACAGCACGCACCCAAAGCTTTGCTGAGCACGGGTAGATCCCAAGACTGGTTTTTCTCTTGCTCTTTGGCACCGTGCACACCACACCTTTCAGTGGGAGCTGGAAAGCCCCATACTGCAATGGTTAGTCCACAGTAAAAATGAGAAGCGATGTCAATGATCGGAGCTTCCAAAACAACTAAGGAACATCCCTTCCCTTCCCTTCCACAAAGAAAATCCCTTCCATGGCTTTCCATGTCCACTTTCCCCATCCAAGCCCTTCCATGCCCCACATGATACAGAGAAAAACCAGCCTCCTGGCCCTCTTGCAATTTCTGTGCCTTTCTACACAAAGCTAAAAGTAATCCCAAGGCATTATGCTAATCGACCTGGAAATATTAAACTGGCCCCCACTGTGCACACATATCTTTCTCTCATCTCTGCTGAGCACAGGCAGCTTCCAGCTGGCATGGCTCACATCTGGGAGAAATGCAAAACTGAGGCAGACATCCCCTCCGTCCTTGGACCACCGGCACCCCTCGCTGAACAGGGCTAACTGAGAAAGAGGATGACGCTTTCGTGCAATGCAAAACCAAAGCACCAGTGCCACGGGGAAAGCCCACGATGGAGGAGCGCAGAGATGGGCTGGGCGTGGGAGGCAGCACAGAAAACACTGCTCGTGTCTGCGTTTCGCACCAGCCAAACTGCTCCATAGCAGCCAGCTCCTCAGGCTGTGCTGGGGAAGCTGCCTTCTACCTCATCCCCAGTTCCTAGACATGGCCAACATCATCTACTTACATGCTTCATCAGTGGGTAACCGTGTCAAGTTCAGTGCAAAGCGGAAAAAAAAGCCTGAAAAGAGCAACAAGCTCTTAAAGCAGAGCTGAGAGCTTGATTTAGTCTTCTAAGAATGAACTGTTAGCAGAGAAGCAAACTAACCCAATATACGGGGACTACATCTCTCCATATGCCACAGGCCATAAGCACTTCCCAAAAATCTCTTGCTGTGAAACAGCAAAGGCCGTAACAACACACCACCGGGAGCCCGGCTCTCCCGGCTGCACGAGGGTCCTGCAGGCGGGCTCAGACCAAATATCCCTCCAATCCATGGTGGGTTTAGACTGGGCATTTAAATTCTATGCCAATTATATCTTAATGCTCATTAATATAACCAAACCTTACGTTTTTTATGTATTTCATCTACTGCTGGAGTCTAAAATTTGGTTCGTGTGCACTCCAGACACAGGGCCAGCTCCAGCTAGCGTAAAATTCACAAAGAAAAGATAGAGCAAGACTGGAGGAAAGAGATACAAGAACCTCATGAAATGGCCATGTTGAAATATGCATATGCTCTCCAGGCAGTGGCTGGTAGAAGCACTGGGTGCTTTTTTCTTTTAATATTAAACAAACATATTCCTTTCCCTCTGCCCTTCAGGTCACAGATTCAATTTAGTATTCTTATCCTCCTGCATCCACAGCGGAGAATAATTGACTCAGAGAGCGAGTGAATGGACTCCATAAGCATATAATTTTGTTAATTTTTAGGTCATTATCTGCTAGTGAATATAGGAGCTAGCCAGAGCTTGCAGTTGATATAAAGTTCTGAATGCAAATGCTTTGTAAAGTAAGCTCTTAAATGATCAACTTATAAACACAAGTTTAAGCCACTAATTACAATAATGCAAAACTTTTGATTATTACACGGAGAAGTCATCAAGGAAAACCTGCTTTTCCTCAACAGCAGAGACCAAAGAACTAATATCACTTAATAATACCTTATGTCCTAGCTATATTCAGAGGTGCTTGCCTATGATCTACTTTTAGGAAAAAAAAATGGGGGCAGAAGAAAGCAGAAAGCAGCATTAGACTTTGTCTCATTTTCTACGTCTGTCACGTCTCTCTCTTTTTCGTGGATATAAAAATTATCTGTGAGCAGGTAAGCTGGGTGGCTTCCTATGAAGGTCCTGCAGAGCCCAGCTGCTCTGGCAGCTCAGATCTGCGGTGGGCAGGTTGGGCAGGAGCCCGTGGGGTGCCCTCGCAGCAACGAAGGCCACCCACACACTATGCGGCAGAGGCAGGAGCGCAGGCAGCGGGTCCCGGGACGGGCTCTGCTCCGTTCGGCACCTGTGAGACGGCATGTAGGGGCCACCGGCACTCCAGAGAGATACCAGCATTGTGGAGAAAGCCCGGGAGAAGGACACTGGCATGGCCAGAAACTGAGCCCAGCAGAAGGACACCGTGATGGTGATGAGCAGAGGTACGGGCAACTGAGACTTGTTCACCCTTGAGAAAAGACAGCTACGGAGGGATCTGATTACCATTTTCTCACACAACATTTTAAAGTAATGGGTTCATCAACCTTGGCACATGTTATAGCATGCTTAATTAAGCATTCTTCAATATGAAAAATTCATAAATACCTCAACAGAGGAACTCAGTGAAAATTTTAAGATCCTGTTCATTCACATTTGGATAGCGACGACACTCAGTGGGAATTAGGATGCTGGGACAGTGAGATGGTCAGACACACAGAGAAAGTCTGTCCAGTTTCAGGAAAGTCACTGGTCTCCCAGCGAGTCCCCCCGCCTGCCTCTCCCTCCCCAGCAGGCCAGAAGTACAAGACTTGGATGGGGGCTACTGGATGGGAAAGTGGCAGAGATGGAAAGTGCCCAGAGGAAGGAAACTCTTGAGGTTCGACCAGATTGCTGGTTAATGACCTGCACTGCAGGGGAAGGCAGAGCCAGCAGCAGATGCTGGGAGAAGGAAACGTGCTCGGGGAGAGCAAAGGAGAAATCCCATGGCCTCTCAAAGTCTTCCAAGTACACCTGAAACCCCACGTCCCTTCCCAGCGCCCCTCTCCCCCGAGCTGTGCTGCCCACAGAAGCTGGAGCAGCTCTGCAAGGCGCTGCCGCTTCACCACTGCTTTGCTGGATCCGAAACCCTGGTACGTGGCGCAGGGTTTTTTAGCCAGACTGCAAAATGCAGACCATAGTATTTTCGGATCAGTAAAACAATTATTAATACTTGAAAACAAGCTGTAATCTATTCACATATAATTTCTAGTTTTGCTGTCAATGAGCTAATTTAAATTTTAAAAAAGTTTGCAGCTCCCTAATTAAATTTGCTAAAAGCATTTCTCTTATCAGAAACATAACGACTAGCGTAATTCAGTTTTGGCAGTTGCCTAAGTATAACAACCTCCCTTATGTTAAACCCGGGAGTTACGACTCTACAGCAGCAACATTCAATGCAGATCTCAGCGCTCAGCTCAAACCGCGGCTGACCCAAACGTGTTCTGTCGAGCCCTTCCTAGTTACAGCAGTTCGCACATCATTTTCACAGAAGTTTTATGATACCGCAGTAAAACTGTCCACCATTAAATGAAGTCTTTGTTTTTATGCAAGCTCACCAGGTACTTCATTAAATGTTCAGTTTTAACTGTACTTCATTATGAATAACGGTGGGAATAGACCCTGATCAAAATCTTTGTGTCCCAAGGGTCTGAGCTGGCTGGATGCTGCCCGGCCGCTGCCGAGCTGGGGAGCTGCATCCCATGCAGCCCCTGGTGCCAGGCTGCTGCACATCGTCCGCCCCAGTTCTCCTGCATCTCGGGCAGCTCAGGGATCCCCATGCCAAGCCCCTGCCGACACTGCCCTCACACGCAGGCAGCTCCTCTGAGCTCTTGAGAGAGACTGGGCTACAGCACAGGCAGGCACTGGCGCTGGGAAGCAGGCAGGCAGGCAGCAGGGTCAGGGCAGTCTCTTTGCCAAATAACTGGAGTCCAACCAAACTGCTTGCTTTGCGTATTTGAAGACATTCGTTATGAACAGGGATTTCCACAGTTGTCAGGGGAGAAAAAACCCTGTGCATTAGCATTGACTGTACTTTACGGTTGGACTCGATGATCTTAAAGGTCTTTTCCAACACAAATGATTCTATGATTCCATGTATGGGGCATGCAGCTGCTCAGGGGCCCTAGCAAACGTCACACTTGGTTCTGCATGGTACCCAGGGGATGCGGGACCGCCAGCCCCTCGTTGCCTAGCAGGCACCACAGGCTGTGCACAGGGCAAGCAGCCCGCAGCCACCCTGCTCCGTCCCCGCAGCGGGCTGCTGCCGAGTGCTTGCTGCTCTACGCCAGCCATGCAGCACTGGGGCAGACGCCGTGCCCCTGCCCACCGGAGCGCTCGGCACAACGGCCACCCCCAGTGCTGGTCCCCACGGCCACGTAACTCCGCAGCAAGGTCCAGCAGGAACCCGGGGCATGATGTGCAGGGAGTCACGGTGTCAGCTTGTAACCTGCTGCCAGGACATCAGAGCAGAAGGTGGGACACAAGGTCACTTAGCCCTTGTAATTCGGGCTGGGGAGGCACGCCAGGGCATAACGGTGCGCTGTCTCTCGAGTCAGAAACCTCCCACCACCTCCCCGCTCCAGCTCCCCTTGGACTGGGGGTGCAAGTCCCCCTCCAGAAAGGGACTGGGGGGGTCTTGGACTTCAGGCAGCTGTAGCTGGGAGGCAAAAAGTAAAGACCTGCAAATTACACATTAGAAATTCACTAGCAAGAAACAAATAAATATTCTATGAACCCACCCTCATTAAGTCCAATGTGTGTATCGTAAATCAGTTTGCAAACAGCCCTCTAAATCGACCGTATCCCTCTCCCTTCCCACGAGGAGGCCGGCCGTACAACTGCTTCCCTGAAATATTCTGCATACATTCACATGCACCTGCACAAAGAGAAACGTAATTTGGTTTTGCAATTTGCTGGGTTTAATATTTCTGCTTGCTGTTGCTCAGGTGCTACATAACATCTACAAGATGGTCAGAGAAGCCACCATCTCGGCTTTTATAGCTCAGTGCTGTGGCAGGACGCTGCTGGGTTATGCTAACTAGCTGGAGGAAGCACTGCAGCCATTTTAAGGACAACAAATAATAGTACAAGCAATCGAGTTGACAGTGAAATTTTATATGGAAATGCAGCTGCTTAAGCACTTTAAATAAAACGATAGCTTGGGTTAGAAGGTGCTCTCTAATACTGAACTTCAGATGATTTCACTCAAAAGGAGGCTTTTAACTTCCACTTTAATTTGTAAGTGCTAACTTGCGTTTCCTGAGCATTATTCCTTGGTAGCCCAAGAATTATGATCGAAATACACGGTCCCACCACACATCTCAGCTGTGACAGCAGATTCTGATCACTCCAGGGCAGTTTGGCACTGCAAGCTGATATACTGTACTCTCTCGGGAAGGCAAAGCCTATCAACACTGATGTTAATAACTGCCCAGCCCTGACGCACCAAACCTCAGTGCCACACAGCACAGGAGTGATGGAGAACCGTTTTGACCCTACCCCTACCGTTCAACACGGCAAAAGCCCCTCTGAAGCAATTTTTGAGGCTGTCCTGGAGAAAAGGATTAAGGATGAAGATAATTCTTCTTGCACGTCACCAGGCTTCATCCCTCCTGGCAGTACGTTACTAATGCACACGGCCGTCCTTTGAACTGGATCTTTAGGTCTCCCAGTGCACAGCCTAGCTGCAGAGCTCTCTCTCCCTCTCAGGAAGGACACCTTCAGCAGGTCTTCCCTTGCTCCTCGCCCTGGGGGCCTGTGAGAAGCCCCCTGCCCCAGGCTGGGCCCTGCAGAGCTCTCCCTCCTCCCTGGCCAGGAGCAGTTGTGCCTCTCCATCTCCTCCTGGCACAGGGGGCACAGGCAGAGGCTCTCCCAACTCTTCCCAGGCTCTGCATTCCCTGATGTGGTGTGCATGGGATATTTGGTTGCCCTTACCGTGCATCTCTGTGACACAGCCCCATCCTCCTCCCCTCCTGCCCCCAGCTTGTGCCAACGGGCGTACCTGCATTTTCCCCTCTCCGTGCTGGTTTTCCCACTCCTCCCATAAGCGCATGCCCAGATCCTGGATCTGATCCGTCCTCTGCTTTTGCTTTGCTCTGTCCATCTGGTGGCATCTGCCCCAGCTCCTGCTTCAGCTCCAGACCCGCCATCCCCCTCCAGGCCTGCTAAACACTCTGTTCACAGTCACTGCATAGAGCTTCTCCCCCGAGTCCATAAACCAGGCTGTTATCTTCAGCTGCGCTCATATCCAGACAGCATCTAATTCTTGCTCACTTTTTTTTTCTCTTCAATAATCTCTCTAAGTTACAGCTCTTCACATCCACCCACACAGGTAGGACTATCAGCAGGGTTCTCATCTTGATTATAGCAACATCCCTTTTGGGACCCTGACAAATGCAAACTCAACCTATTAAAAAACTGCAGCAAAGTCCATTTTTCCAGACTCACATCCATCACATCTCCCTGGCAGTGCTCTCTTCTCTATCACAAGCATCAGTGGAGCAGCGCTGAACTTTCAAGACTTCACTAATTCTCCACACCCTCCCTTCCCCCAGCGAATCAGTACCGAAAAATCATCTTCTGCCAATATATATAGATGAATCAAAATTAATACTAATAACAATAAACTAACATGAAACCTGCAGAGTCACAACCCAAGATGCAACAGGAGATGAAAAGCCGGCCGAGAAGGCTCCAGGGCCTTGTGGGCACAGCCTCTCGCGCTGCTGCGGGCCCGACTGCTCTCCCCGCGGGGGCCCGGCGCTGCTGTCCGGGCAGAGAGGTGCGTGTGCCCCGGTACCTTATACAGATTAACCATGTCAGAACTGAAGCTATGTTAAAATTTGCCTGCAGTGAACTTCCCCCGAGGGCTGTGGAGCTGCACTGCCCATGAGGACCCCCTTTGGCTCGGCAGATCCAGGCCCGGACGGTGAACTGTGAGGCTGAGGACAGGTTCCTCGGAGCGAGCCAGAGCTCAGTCTGGGTTTCACCATGGCATTTTGCAAAGCAATGCTGCAGACGGGAAGCACGTGGCTTTTGTTCTCTTCACAAGATGCCCTGGAGCGTGTCTCAGCTCCTGATTAAAATCAAATGACAGCTTGAATTCTTTTTCAAAACTTTTCTGTAGATCTTGATCTTTAGATGCTTAGCAGAGCACATCACAAATTATTAATAAGTGAATTACATTTCCCCATGCCCTTTTATTAGACTGCTCATCAGAGCCAAACCTTCAAAGTCCAAAAAGTGTAATGATTGAAAAGGGACGGGTTATTTATAAAGCTATATAAATCTTGTCATTAATAATGGTTTAAAGGCAGCGAGCGTATATACAGATAATTTCGCAGACATAGCTAGAAGTAGTCCAGACAATGGCAATAGCATCTCTAATTATGGAATGAGATAAATGATTAATTAAACTTCTTTTAAACAGAAAGTAGAAACAAAATGCTCACCTTCTGGCGAGCTTGCAGGCCACGCACCAAACAGAGGAAAGGAAAGGCTCAGCAGATAACACCCTCGCACTTCGTGATGCTTCAGACCAGGCAAGCTACCTACAGTAGAAGTCGCAACAGGGGGTGAGTGCTGCTGCCGCCAGCTGTCCGGGGGTGTCTCCCCCCTCGTAGGCAAGGCTGGAAAGATTGGGATGTCAGGGAACCCATCTCCTTGCTATTTTCTTTCGATACCATCTTACCCAGCCTGAATTCCCAGGAGAAAACATTATCCTGTCCTTTGTGTCTTGTGAAACACTGGATTAAAGAAATCTTGTTAGTGTCATTAAAAAATTCAACAGCCTAGCCATTATAAAAGACCATGTTAATTACTCCTGGTTTTCACCTTTCCTATAACAAGTCTCCTCGTGAAAATGACAAACAAGAGGTTCCCATAATGAAATCAGAGCGCACATCGTAACACGCCGCCACCTTCCCTACCCGGGCCCATCAGCTTCTTTTATCTCATTACTTCTGAGTAGTAGATGCACACGTTAATAGCTTTTTAGAGCAATTTATGAAGAATAATAGACTGCTTAACTGCAACAGCGCAGTTGAAATGTAAGCTTTGAACCTTCACAACGATTCTACTGTAGGAGGAGAGAAAATTAAAGGTTCATTATTACGGAGAAAATGATGATAAGACAAACAGTTCATGTAGTTATTGATGGTCCTATCATTGATAAATAGGCTGTTAAAATGAGCACTGAGAAGGTTTGCATCAAAGTGAGCACGGTCACGGGTAACCCACTGGCAGAGATCAATAATATCCAAAACGGATAAGCAGAGAGAGGCTGTATTTCCTTGTCGTTAATCACTTCCCCATTGGAAAATGCCATGTTTATCCATGTAAATGCCATTTCAATAAGGCAAACATTAATTCTATACATTTGGTTTTCCCTAGAGTCTCATAGAAAAACTACATGCAAACCCAGCAGTGTTTATAGATCTGTCTGAACACAAAGTCTGTCTGTTGGGGTTTTCATGGCCACACATAATTAAAAAATCTGGATTTGTCAGGGCTTTTCCCATCCATAGCAAACTACCTTGAAATATAAAGCACCAGTTCCCCTTGATGGCAATCAGTTCCACTACAAACTGGGTGGTTTTGCTTCATCTCGGGTTTCTTCTTTTTGACTTGCCTGCAGAATTTTTCCTTTCAAATCTAGTTAATATCTCAACATGTAAAATGCTTTAGTGGATGCGGTTTGCAGTAAAATAATTATGGCTTCTTGGTATAACCAAGAGTGGAAGCATCGCGCTCCCTAGTCACCGGCGGAGGCCCTTCCCAGGGGAGCCCTCAGCTTTCTCTGACCCAAAGGCTGTCCTTCGCCGGACCACGCATCGCATCGGGGTTTCCTTCTCCCACCTACTTCTTGATTTGAATTTCCAAACACACTTCACTGGGTCTGCAGGTTCTATTCCCTGACTTCAGGCATCATGTTCAGATATCCATTACTTTTAATTTTTCAAAATTCATTTCAGATATGAAACATTTGACTCACAAAATGCCAAAACAAATTCTTAACTATATATATATTTTTTAAAAGCAGCATTTTCTGACGAAAAACACCCCCCTGCATGGTGTTTGATCAACTTTACGTGCTAATCGTGTACATCCCAGCATGTCCATCCAGACCACTATTCACACTGCTATTTTTACTTCCTCAATTTGTAAATATAATAAATGGGATATGATGCCCCGTTTTAGATTTAACAGCGACATTTTACTCCCAGGTCTTTATTAAATCCTGCCCTTTCTTTGACATCCTCACCAACCTCTCCTTCAAAACAGGTTTCTCTGCTTGCTTTCCGTTCCTCCAGCCATGTTCAGCCCTTTGCTCTTCTGCTCACACCACAAACGGCTGCCAGGCACCGAGGGGGTGGCTCAGGACTTCGGTCCATCCCTTGCAGTGCGGGAGGGAAGCCCACGGCTCCGCCTGATGGGGACAGGGCAGTTGTTACAGTTCACAAATACGCTTGTGGGGACGCAGCCTGGTTCGAGTCAACCGGCTCTGAACAACACGTGGTGTTCAAGAGCGAGGTACCATCCACCCCGGTAATCTCTCGTCCCCCACCCCGGTTGTGGTCACCCTCCTCCCTCCCTGCCCTCAAGAAAAGACCTCTTCTCTAACTTTGGGGTTACAGCACAGGATTTTGATGTTTGCTCCGGACTAGCAGCAACATTCTACCAGCAGAAACTCATAGAGCAGTGAAAACTCCAAAAGTTAGCACGGTCAGGCACTAAACGCACTGTCCAGGTGCCCTGAAAGCCAGAGGAAGCAACGCCATGAAAGCAGCAGGGCTTGCACGGTGCCTCTTCCTCTGCTCCAACAAAAGGAGACAGAAACGGTGGCAGATGCATTTTCAGCGACGACCGGAGTTTCCCTGGCAGGGCCCCTGCTGTCTGCTCGTCAGCCGATGGCCGCGATGCTGTAACGTCGGGGGGCCGAGGCGGTCCTGGTCGCCGGGACGGGCGACGGTGCCTGTACCCCCTCCCTCGGTACCGGCTCCTCCTGCGCACAGCGCATCTCCCCAGCAGGAGCCAGGCCGATTTAGCTCCGCTGGATGGAAAGTTCACTCTGACTTGCCCAAGGCAGAAATATGGTGATGGCCTCAATTGTTCCAAACGCTGCATTTTTTTCTTTATTTTAGCATAACAGCCATCCTGACATTTAAAAACCTCGTTCAGTCACAGCTTAAATTTAAACTGGAGGTCATTCAGGGCTTATTCTGAATACTTGAAATACTTCACACCTGTTATCTCTGCAAACTCTATAAATGCTGTAAAATACAGGAGGCACATTTCTGAGAAATTCTAATGCCGCTAATCAAATTAATATTTAAACCCATTATATCAAAATTATGAGATACACCTACAGATTGCAAAATTAATTGTATTTTACAAAGAGGCTCCTCTGCAAGCAAGGTGGTATGTACACTGCTAGAAATGTGCATGACTGATTATGATCAAAACCAGTATTTTTCTCTAGTTCAAGTTCTAAATACAGTTGGTTTATTAAATGTTTTGTAAATTTATTTACGCAGCAAGCACCTGACATCCGTTCAGCGTACTACAAAGGTTGTATTTTACAATAAGATTGTACATTTTATTACAATTCTAGAGAACCATAAATCTGCAAGCAAGAAGAAGCAGGCTCACATTTACAGAAGAGGTAGAAGTGGTTATATATCACTCAAAGAAATTAGACCAGCTTCCCCTCGAGTATCCACAGGGACAACACCAGCTGCGGGTTGAGTCATGCCACTCGATGCCACTTGTCCACTGGATGGTGGCAACCGCTGGCCAGACAAGCTAGTTATGAAAGGTTGGCTGAATAATTCAAAGGGATACCAATTTATTCAATCAAAACAGTGGCAAAATTTGGGAAATTTTATTTTCCTCTGCGTCCCCAGTTTCGCCTTAACATGAGTGACAGCAGATTTGTGCTGGTGTCAATGAGATGAATCAAGCCGAGCAGGCACGGAAAGCTGAACAGCGTTCAAGCCATCCCCATCAGCTACACGGAAATACAAATATACAAACCCAAAAATATAGAGAACGAAAGCACTGCACCACGAACCTTCAAGACAGCTGTTGGATGAAGCTGATTGCTGCCTGGAGAGATGGAAGTGAAACGTAACTCAATTTGTGAAGAAAAAAAGAGTTTGTGATCCACAGCCCCCTTAAATTTTGCAGATTCACTCTCCTACCTACTTTTTACCACTATTTTGTTCATCATCATAATAATCTTAAAGAAGCTGTATTAGGAATTCATTGCCTCAAGTAAAAGAAAGAAAATATTTAATAAAGGAGGTCCCTGACACATCCGTAATGCCATCAATAATCCTGCAAAGCAGATAGGAAAAGGTCCCTATCCTGAACGGACTGCAGAAGGACTGCAGGTGACAACAGAAACTGCAAGGCCAAAAACCTGAAATTCAGTTCGCTGAACTCCAGCTGGCAAACACATTCTCTGTAACAGCAGACGCAAAAGCTTTGCACAGAAACAGGATTTTAGAGGGGTCTGGTTAGATGAAAAAATAATTGGTGTTGACAGAGCAGGCAGGGCAACGCGGAACCTCCACTGTAAAAAGTGCTGCTTTTCATGCTTCGGGACAGATATAAAAACTGAAAAATATACAGGCCGGCTGTGTGAAAGAGGCAGTGATCCAGCACTGCCAAATAATGCGGAATATAACATTATGATGACAGCTAGGCACTGAGAGCTACCAGAAAAGTCACGGACGTCCAAAAAATATGGAGCGTTGCCCCAGAGCTGAATCTGGGGCACAGGACTCAAAACCTCTCATCTGCTATGGCTTGGGAGAAAGGGAGAGGGAGGGAAATCTCTTCTGGCTTGTAACATCAACAAGTTATAACTTCACGTCAGATCATCTACTCCACACATCAGGCTGACAGGCAATGGGGGTAGAGCCCTGTCTGTTCATCACCCGCTCCCATCCGTCCAGGTGAGCGCAGCATCCGAGCCCTCCGCCGCCCTCGCAGCGTCCTTAGGAGCCCGTGACGGGGAGGTCTGTACCGCGTCTCACCGTGCAAGAGCACACACGTCCACACCACAATCGCATCTTTCAACTGCAAACTCCCCAGAGGTAGGTGCATCTAATTATGTGTTGTGAATGTGCCGAGCATGCTTTGGGGCACTGTAATAACACCAATAAATTAATGCTTGTAAGGTGAGAAAACTGTCACAGTGCAGGCACTGGAGAAGTATGAAGACAAGTTATTACTGTCATTACGGATCTCCGCACACAGCTGCACCGCGCAGCTATGCAGGGAGAAAAGACAAGGGGGAAAAAAAAGCCAAAATGGAATTAAAACTTTAAAATAGTTAACTTCTAATTTCTTCTGAACCATCACAGAGCTGTTCCCACAAAGCAACGCCGCATGCTAAATCTACCAAGTGAGATGCAATATTGTGCCCGTGATTCAGAAGATTTGATTTGTTGCTGTACCTTGTTTGTAAACGGGGGACAGGAGAGGGGCACCCGCAGGGGCCCGCCAGGCTTCTCCCCTGTAACCTCACAGCAGCTCCAACAGCCTGGCCGTGAGCTACCACCACCAGTGGAGCTCAGCTAGCAAGGGCTGGAGATGTCAGCAGGAGACAGCCGGTGATTCCATAAGGATAAACACTCAAGTATGACCACAGCCAACAGAAACTGCTTTTCAAGAGTACCTGCCTTGTTAGGGTCATGAAATCAGGCACAGAAAACCATGAAGCAAAAGAAAACCCACCCACAAGTCAGGTTTTGGCGCACTCCCTGGGTGCTGGGAGGGACTTTAGGTTGCAAGTGGTCCCATGCATCTCCAGAGGAGCAGCTGAGCAGTCGCAGCACATCCCTCCCGGTGCAGAGGAAGGAGAATACGGCCCTGTGCTTTGCTGGCTGGAAAAATGCAATTGGTTCCCTTCAGAAAACACATGCCAGAATTTTCCAGTTGGATGGAAAAGCAGAAAATCAAGGTCTGAATTTGGCAAACAATTTACCCTTTATTTTTTTCTGTAGAAGAACTAGAGACTTTGGACTAGCACTGGCAGCTAAAAAATGAATTGCAATGGGCGAGAGAGATCCTGGTTGCCCACTGCGCCGCGCCAGGCCATCAGCACGGCTGTGGTGAACAGGCGGCACAAAGGGAAATTTTTCATTTTGTGTTTCCTTCGCCCGTCAGTAGGATGCAGGAAGCAGAAAAGAGCCACACGCTGCTTTATTGTTCTCAGTTCCTCACATCCTCGCGAGACGCCTCTGCTTCACAAAGTCTCAGAGACGATAAGCTCTTTTTACTGTCTTAATTTAAGCCCACATTTAAGACCAAGTGTTTGGGATGGGAAATGTAATGTTCATCTGCCTGGAGTCGATTCCCCTATTAAGCGATCAGCGGAGCTCCGTCCATTCCCCCCGGCAGCGTGGGAGCAGCGCGGGTCCCCGGCGAGCTGGCAGGCACGCAGAGGGACTGCGGCACGCTCGGTGATGGAAGTCAGGCGTGACGGGATGCACGAGTGCTTCTCAGAGGCTGCAAATCCTCCTAAACTTGTCTGCTTCATGAATCCAATATTAATAACATTTTCCCTGTATTTTCTCATGCCTGCCTTCTTTCTAAAACTACTTGTTTCCCCGTCCTGGCCACACCAGGGAGCAGAAAAACTGCTTTCAAGTCACGAGCATGGCGATGGTGTACTTAAAAGGCAGAGGCAATTCTAGCAGGGGAGAGTGGGAAGAAGGTTGCTGCCCACATCAGACTCACGTCAGCCAAGTATCACATCTCCCGCACAGCCTGGCATTGAAACTGCTGTTTCTGTCTCATACAACATCGTTTCAAACTCGCTATAAAGCCCACGCTTAGGTAATATTACCGTTCACGTACTCAAGGGGCAGAAACCAGTATATAATTAAAATCAAACTTTTAGCAGTTGACAACTGATCCTTTGGCTACAAATTATATTTGTAACGTTTGATTGTCAAAAATGTATGTTTATAACAATTTCTGTACACAAAGTCAACTTACCACGCAAAGGTTATGTGATCCTGGTCACGCACTAGGAAAAGGCAGACTAAGGCATCGGTGCTCAGGTCTGGTGGGACGACGTTAGTAAATTGTGGGAGCGGTGCCCCGCAGCAGCAGGCGCCTTTCTGCCAGCACCTCGCAGCACGCTGGCGGTGCACCCGAAAGGACGCACTCAGGCGCCTTTCACAGCGCTGAACCTGCTGCAGCAGAGTGCGAATGACGAAGGAACGCTACAGACTAAAACCCACTACCTCTAACATCCCTTCCAGCTTCTGTTCTTTTTTCTTTTTTTTTTAATTTAAAGGAAAACCATTAACAAAATCGAGCTACTTGAATTACTCAGGATTATGTGCCAATAGCTGTCAGAACGCAAACGCTGTATGACCTGTAGCCTAGAGGAGGATGCAGCATTAGGACACTAATGGTTGCAAGATGCAAATTGCTGCCGTGAAGTGAGCTGCATTTCCATCTGCCTTTACCTCTGCAATTTCCTCAAGCAACTCCATCTGCCAATTAACTGCAAAGAGTCATGCTGCGACCATTTTGACCCAAAGCTCTTAGAGGTTGTAAAAAGGTTGGTTGGTTTGTTTCCAAAACTGTCAATGAGCTTTTCTTTTCTTTTCTTTTTTTCCCCGGGAAGGGAAAGGTTTCTTTCCCCCCCCTCCATCTCTCAGGTGCAAAGCTGCATTGCAGTTCCCCAAAGTTTCACAACTAGACAGGCAGGCTGGACTCCTGCTTGGTATTGCTGAAATAATTTTCTGACTTTTTCTAGCTTTCTGGTTCCAAGCACATTTGGACCCTGTGAAGTGCCACTAGTTACTATCAACCAGTGCACGTCAAGGTATAGGCTGAGATTTGCAGGGAGAGTGGCCTCCTGTGCATCACCTCACCCAAGCGATGCCTGTAGAAGCACCCAACAAAAAGGTGCATCATCCCAACGCTCTTCACCCATGACACGGTGGGCGGTGAGATGGAGACGGGGCTCCCAACGGCTGCACTGCGGGTGATGGAGCCAGACTGCTCTTCATGCAACCACGTGCTTTTCCTGGGCTCTGACCTCTGGCTGCTCTTGCAGGGTTTCCCCCGGCAGAGATATGGGAAAACCTGGATAGAGCTTAGACAACAACCTATAAATTTAGGTGGCTTGTTCTTCCCTTGCTACATAACCCAAGTTGAAGGAAGCCTTTGCTGTTACACATCATGGAATCACACATTGTTAAAACGGCGTGATATTTCATGGCTGGTCTTTGAAGTATCATACTGAGAATCCGAATTACCCCAGGCCTCCCCAATTAACACACACTGCAGCCAAACTGGTCTTCCACCCAGCTTGCTGCCACCCGGCTCCAGCACTGTCAGAGGAGATGGATAATCACTGGAATGGCCCAGCAAAGAAATGAAGCTCACAGTACAGCCTGCCTCTAGCATACACTACGAAATTAGAAGATGCCTCTTTCCTTGTGGCGGTGTGATCTGTTAGTTGTGCTTGCCGAAGCTGTTGGACATGACCCTACCCAAGAAGCCTTCATTTATGTACACACATTGATGCTGACAAGAAGAAAAAGATAACCCAGAGTTACTTCATTCCTGTAACACCTAGATGAGGCTGGTGATGCACTTGGAGAGATCAGTCCCTAGTTTTGCACTGGTGGGACCTCCTGCTCAAGCAGTATTGTGACTGAGCAATTCAAAACTACGGGCTGAGAAGAGAGAGAAAAAAAGCTTTACAGTTGTATTTGCAGTGTCCTTCCCTACATCCAAAGGGCTTTTCATTAGTTATTAGATTAATTTCCTCATTGCACTGTAACTACAATGTATGGAGATTAATTTATTACAGGTTTTGTATTAATCAAAGAGTCTTAAAAACCACTGACAAAAAAAAAGACTTTGAGGCCAATTCCTAATGAGAGCTTGTGTCATCTCTAAACTTCTATTAAACTTCCAGATCCCCTTTGAAGAAGCAAAGTATTTTAAAAAGTTTCCTAAGGTGACATAAAACTTTCGGTTTTATACATTTTACAATAAATCGTATTTTTCTGCTGAACCCATGTAGAGATCTGAAACTATCAAGCAACAAGTCTGCCTATTAAAGCCCCTGTCTTTTGTTGGATATTTCACTCACATTAACTAGGAAATTGCTCAGCCCCATTGTCGATAAGACAAATGTGTTCTCCCTGGAAAATCTTAGCAGATTTTAATAGCAGATTCCGCCTCATAGTTTCTTGTTTCTTTCTAGATATATCGTAATGGTATCTGCTTTGAAGTTCTTTATCTTGCTTTATCCTTTCTTCTTTAAGGAGCAATTTCTTGTTATTTCTTGTGCTGGAACTAGCCTTTATGTAGAAGAAGTCTGAAAATACAAAGAATAAAAGTGTCCAGCCTTGCAGAACTGTGAGCATCCATCTAATAGAAATGTCCACAGTTTTTCAGAAACAGTGAAACCACGTTACTGCCTTTCAAGTCTCCCCGGATTGTCGATGCATTCTGAAACGTAGTCTTAGAATGACATCTTGGGTTTGCATTCAGCCTCTCTGGGCCCAGCCCTGGGGAGGGCTGAGTGCTCTCGATGCAAAGCATCGGTAGCTGTAAATACCACCTGTATAGCTACTGAAGATACTTTTGAGCAGCTGCTGGAAATTGAAAACCCGACCCAACTCTATCCAAAAGGGAAATTTGATGAATCCGCATTCTCTACAGTAGAAATACAAAGTTTTCACAAAAGCCACTGTGCTACCACTTTGTAGTGAGAAGATACCACAGAGCCCGGGTATCCGTACAGCCTGCTAGAGCGCCAGCCAGAGGAGATGGCTGCTTTCCCAGGCTGGTTGTCCTCCTGTGAGCCAACCCAGGTGCACCAGCAACCCACACAGAACAAGCCAGGCCTTGAGGTGTCAGGGGAAGAGAGCTCTGCTACGCAGGGACAATGGGTATCGAGCCCTTCGGATTCACAAGACCTTTTCCAGGCACACAAACCAGAGCAGAGCCATAGTCTAGGTGTAAGACAAGAAGGCAGCGCATTAAGATGGGCACCCCCAGGCCTGGATTCTTCTCAGCTGGCCAAGGAGGTTGAGTGAGAAACACGGCGTTCTCAGCATCCTGCTACAACCCATGGGAAAATGCAGATACCTGCCAGCGGCACTGACCCACCAGCAATCATAGCATCCTCCGAGGTGGCCTGTTGCTCCCCATTGGCAGAAGAGGGATCAACCCAGGTCTTGGGGTCTTTCCTCAGCATCTTCCATTTTCAACGTCCTTCCAAATCCGTGATTTTACTTTTTCTTCACTCAGCAGTAATACACAGACCTTGCTTGGGATGCTTGATCTTGCTGATTGCTCTTCTGGCATCCAACGACAGTCTCTGTTCGGGGGCACAAGCTCAGGTGATCCAGGGTCCTGCACAGCAGAACGGACACAGCAGCCAGAGGTTTCATACCCTGCTATTCACTGGAAACACTGCAAAGTCACTCGTTATTTGGGAAAAAGGACAGCCTTTGCTGGGTCAAGACAGGAAGGAAGAAAGCAGGGACCTAACTTGGATTATACCAGCTCCATTCTCACATTCACGTTCCAGTTTGGCCCAGTGACGTTTCCCTGCGGAAGCGGTCTGCATCCGGCAGCGCGCTCAGCTGCACCGCTGACCGTGTCCCGCAGGACGGCGCGCAGGCTTTCAGCAAAGGCTGCTTTTAGCACTTCCAGCAGCGCAAACCCCATTTGAAGAGGGAAATGGCAGGGGGGCTATAGAATTGCTGTGTCAGTATTAGCTACTAATGTGAGCATTAAGAGAATATAACTTTTTTCCCATAAAATATTTAGGGCAGAACACATACGCATTTATTACTTTTCATCAAACAGAATGAGAAAGTTCTTCTTGCTTCAGCTTTTGGAAACCGAAACAAGTCTGACCTGACAACTGCTACCTACTTTCTTTCCAGAAAGAAAAAAAAAAAGTTTGGGGAAGAATAAATGTTCCACAGGACATAGTTTGGGAACCACTACCAGAGACAGCCTCAGTATGCCTACAGGAATTAAAGTCAGCAAATCCAGGCAAGACCTGACACGGTCCTGGGCAACTTGCTCCAGCTGACCCTGCTCGGGCAGGGGGCTGGACTAGATCATCTCAGGAGGTCCTGGCCAACCTCAGTGATTCTGTCTTAAAGGATAATGAGGGACTGAAATTAGAAAACAGCCATGTGCTTTGCTAGCTAATAGAAATGTGCACTTTTGTTGGTATACATTGCACATGCGTGTGCCTATCAGCATATATACTGAGTGGACTGTTATTTATATCTACGTAAGATCACAAGAGGGAGTCAATCATCCTTATCCCTCTACCTACGCTACCTGGATGCCAGGTTCAGACAAGCTATTTGGGCACCTAACTTCTTTTGTACCCACTTCCCAAAATAAAACCTGCCTGTGAAGAACTTCACTTTCCTGCTGAGACAAACCATGGCAGGACACGTAGTGCCTCCAGGAAAAATCAAGACGAGAACTGTGCCCCTGAGGGTGTCTCTGAAGCACAATCCCTCCAAAGCAAAACCCATTTGATATAGGTTATGCCCTCCTTGCTCAGGGCTGCGCTCGACACGGGTGAGGAGGTCTGCCTTTCCTGCTCTTAGAAACAGTCCTGTGCAGCGTTTGTGCCTTCAGTCTTTGTTCAACCCGTGACACAGGACCTCAAGCACCCTGTGAACAGAGGATCAGGCATGTTGTATGACAAGGCCAGGCTGGATGGGGCTTTGAGCAGCCTGGTCTGGTGGAAGGTGTCCCTGCGCATGGCAGGGGGTTGGAACCAGATGAGCTTTAAGGTCCCTTCCCACCCAAACCATTCTATGATTCTGTGATTACTGGCCAGCTACGGCTGATAAGAGACGTGTACACTGGTGCATCACAGCCGTCAATGACTGTGGCCCACGGGGAGGCTCAGCCTGGCGTCTGCAAGGGGCAATACCCACCAGGGAGTCCCCACGCTCTGCCCACCAGGTAGGGCTCGATTCTTTCTTTCATCTTTTGTTTGTATTTTCTGTTTGGACCATATGGTCCCCCATATTCTCTTTTTAAGCCATGCAATGCATTTCACTTGGTACTGTAGCATGAAGAAACGTAACGGCGACTGCTGCAATAGCTCCGCAGTGAGGAGCAGAGTTCATGCCGCCCACTGACACTGCTGAAGGGCAAAGAGAAATGTACCCACATGTGAATAAGATTATGCAATTTTACTCCCTGTGAGTAAACAAAATTACTTATTCTTAAAAATCAAAAGGTAATCACACTCTTTTCAAATTGTGTGAAAGGATGGAAACTGGATCCCTGTTCCTAAGACATTAATCAAATCCAGACTCAATTTAACGATGTTAACAGTCGTCCTTAGCTTTCATAATCATTCAAAGGGCTGCTACTGAAGTTATTTGATCTCAGGCTTTTTGTTCACTTTTCAGCAGTACTTTAGAGAGTCTATAATGTCTGAGAAGCTTCATGTTCTGAATAGGGAAGGAATCACAGGACTAATATTACTATTTATTACTTTTTTCCTACTCAGTCAAACTTAAATTACATGCACAAAACTTCAGGATGATATGAAGCACATAAACGCCCATATTTAGTATTTTGATTAGTCACAGAAGAAAGTAAATCATGAGCTTGCCTATATAAGTTGCCAAGTTGCTGACAAAGTCTTTCAGAAATAACGCTGAAAAATAATGAAGTCTAGTTTATGAATGAAGTTTGTGTCAAGGTAAGACAGCATTCCCTTCAGCATTATAAACAGTGCTTTGATGAAAGTTTCACAAATGGTTTAATTTTTCTCTTTTATCTTCTCCCACGCTCTCCTCTCTACAGCCTATCTTTCTTCAGAGCAGCATCCGCAGAGGAACAGATGGCTCAGGAGACGGGAGATCCCTCCTGAAGGTTACAGGCAAAGGCTTCTCACTGGCTTCTTGGAGGAGGATAGTTCAGTTACGGGTATCAGGCATGACCAGAGAGACAACCAGCCTTGGCCCTGGCACACGGACACTCCCAGGGACAAAAGGTAGCTAAGATACAAACAGTGTCTTCATTTGGACAGAAAGGGCTTAACAGAAGCTATTGGTCTGCGCAAGACTCCCACCGTCCTCTGGCGGAACCGCTCTGCTCTGCGGGAAGGGTTGAGCATTCACTGAGATGTAACCTAGAGGAGGAAAAACACCCTCTGAAATGGAAATTATGACACTGAACTTCAGAGAGAGGACACGGGGATTCTAGCCCTTCTCGGTTAATGTTTATTTATAAATGGAGGTATATTACCACAAGGCATTAAGAGCTTGCCTAGCTCCAGAAATCCTCTTGCCCTGTGACTCAAGAGGCTGCTTGGGAAATGGCAGTTCACAACCATTCATTGTTGTTACCTACCGGTGGTCTTCATCTCCATATACCCCTTTCCTCTAGGGACTCAACTTCAGGCTCATCCCTCTGACCTATGCCACAGCCCCACCTTCAGCATCTCCTTTGTTTCTTCCTATTTTCTGAAAAATTTGCCTTTTTTTCTCTCCGTCTTCCTCCATGCAGTTCATGAGCAGTGTGAGGACTTCAGAGCCATAATGGTTTGTTCTTCCATCCCATCAGGTAAACGGTGCCTTGTCCTGCTAACGCAGCACGGAAGAGAGAGGAGGCACCATGCCAGCCCCTGCAGCACTCGGGGACAGCATCCACGACCGGCAGGGGAGCCCAGCTCACGTCGACAGTCGCAGAACAAGGAGGAGACCACAGCCAGGGCCGCGCTGCCTTCGCCCGCCTGGGAGAGCTGAATGCAAAGCTGGGTTTAGGGCAGAGTGCTTGCCAGGCCAGGGCAGTCCCACCAGCCCAGTCAGTTACCAGTGTATGCCAACGATGGATAAATGGGGAAGAGGACACTTGCTTTGGCTCACTTCAGACAACTGCTGGCCCCACGTCATCGCATGCCCTTTACAAGAAAAAACACATGCGCTGCCTTCTCCCTCCGCCCATCCCACCCACCGCAGGACACGGGGACACCAGCCCTGCCTCAGCCTCATCGCCTTCAGCTCCCAGCACTTGCTGCCGCAGGAAAGCTAAGCTGCGGGGATCTCTGCCGCTCTCACATTAATTCCACTTCCAGCAAGCCAGTATTTGTTGATATCAGAATTACATGCAGATATCACAGACTTTTATTCAGAGTATTACAAGAATTGCTATAATCTCTCGATTCTTCCTTTGCTCCTTATTGTACTGGTTCAGCTCTTGCCTGCTTCATACAGTTGCTGTCTTTGTATTGCCCTTTGTTCAAATTTGCATTCAGACAACAATTAGAGGACTACGCATCGCACATTTGCATCGTACCACACGAGCATTTATTTCTCTGGAAGGCTGGCAGCAACCTGAAACAGCACTTCGTTTATTAACGGGAAACCGCTGGAAGGATCTCTGCATTCCTGGAGCAACATCGGGGCTTTCGCCTCTGGTTATGTCCCCCACCACACTGGATACGCCGTTGGGTGTTTAGCAAATAAATAAGTCAACAGCTTCTGGAGAGAGCAACCAGAAACAGAGACCACAAAGAAGGGTCCCCGATTTGCATGGTGAGTCTGTTCACTGATCATCCATGGTAAATCCTGGCTACGGACTACAGAAAAAATATGAAACTGCTTTCTTAGACATACCCTCCTTCTTTCATGGTGTGCTTCAAAGCCTTCAGGCGCAGCCAGCCCCCGGGAAGGCATGGCAGAGTCTGTCATTGGGGAGACCGAGGCTCGCAAAGAACAACTGTGGCAGAAGTGAAAGAGAGCCCCGTTTGAAATAGGGAAGGGGAAAATGCACAAGCCCTTCCCTCTCCCCATCACAGGCTCCCACTTCCTCGTCCCAGCTAAAGCTAAGAAGGAAAAAATATACTTTAAGAGAAAGATTCCTTTGAAACAAGGCAGAACACGGATACAGAGAGATGAAGACAACGGCTTATGATAAGGGCACAGCCAGCAAGGAACAATAACTTTGGGAAGCATGGGAATTTCACAGGTATTAGATCTGAGTGCAGTCAGATCTTTACTGGGACTTTTTCTTCTTGTTATTTTACTGGTAACGGGGAGGGGGGTGAGAGACAGCAGAAATAATCAAGAATATCCCGATCGAACAGGGAAACTCGAGAAGAACATAACAATTGCGTCATCTCCGTTTCCCCACAGTCAGTCAGTACCTTCTGCTGAGCTGACTCTCAAACAAGCGTTTCATAAACCAGATGTGTGTTTGTAGATGCCAGGAGTGACAGGTGATGGGGTGATAAAACACTGATTTTAAGAGGATGGTACCCTGAAGTGACACATCGAATGCAGTCTTCTTGAGGACTTTAAAACTTCTAAAGTTCAATACAAAGATGACTTTTTTTTTTCAGGTGACATAAGTGTAATAGAGATTATATTTTAACCAGAAATTAGGAGTGGTGCTGAAGGACGTCATCTTCACCTTCGGCAGGGCAGTGACCTGCCATGGCATCGCTCCCTGCCCAGCACTGCCGCATCCCAGTTCCCCGACATCCCGACGGCAGGACAGCCCGGAGGAGAGAGGGCTGCCCTGTACAGACAGAAAACAGCTTTTCACTAGGCAACCGGTAGAGGCACTCCAGTCCTTCAAGGTAAGAAACAGAGGGGGCAACTTGCAAAACCAGTTAATTATGGTAATGTAATTAAACAATTTCAAAGGTGCATCTTAGCAAGGATAAATTTTCCTGAACAGTAGCATCCCTATAATGGGTTAGCAGTAGGGAAGGTCAATGGAGGACTGTAATATATGGTCTATACATCTGTATCAGGCAGCAGTATTGGCACTGATCTCAATTTTTCATCTCCAGCAGAGTTAAGAGCTGTTTTCCAGTCCTCTCCTGGAAGCTGTAATGTAGTATTCCATCAGGATTGAGAGGCCAAGGACAAACTACTCTCCCATTTCGCTCAAGCTGCCTTGTTTACATGCTTCAACGATCTAAAGCGCAGTCAAAACCGGAAAGGCAAAACAAATGAAAAACTCAGAATAGAAGCAGTCCATTTCTGTTCGCAATCACTCCCGTTTGTGGTGCAAAGCCCATCAGCACCATCACACTCCTGCAAAGCCTGCTCATGGTGCAGCGTTTTCTGGTGGGCAGTGCTTAAATGGAGGTATTTTCAGTGTAAACCACTGCTCAGCACTACGGAAAGGAGCTTCAACCCCCCACAGCGCACACACCGACACACAGCCGCAGGACAGCAAGGGGGAAGGCAGGAGCTGTGCTCTTACTGAACAGATTAATGGGAAGCAGCTGCTGCAAAGCGGCTCCGGCGCAGGGGTGGCTTTAAAGGCCAGTTCTGCAGTGCAAAGTTTCAATTACCATCAGTTAAGTGTTATCCTCTTTAGATGATTCCTAGCAAGACAACACAACAGTTGCTGCAAGAATATGCACTCTTTTCTTTTGCTTTTTTAATGTTCTCCAGATGCATTCTGGTTTTATTTAAAAACTATTTGCTGAGCAAAATGTCCACATCTATGTGGAAAGTAGGGGAAAAAAAAAAGAGTGAATACCTTTACTGCTCTGAAAACTTCTAGATGTCTCTTCAAAAATTTTTTTGGAAGTATTTGCTGGTGCAGAATCTCCTACACCATTCTCCCAGGTGTGCTGTACGAGTTACACAGCTGCTTATCAGCTTAGAGTTAATTTCAGATAATTTGTTTCCTTTCAGAAGAACACGTTGGGGAAACATGCTTGGCTGGGACACCTCCTCCTGCAGTAACCAGCTCAAACGGAAATAAAGGCAGGGACGAAGCTGGTCTTACACACCAGAAACCAAACCAAATTTACCTGGACACTCGCCTTCCACTTCTCCTCCCACGCTCACTGCTGGGCCGCAGTGCCAGCATCCAGCCCAGTAACACGCACAGCAAAATTCCGGGGGAACCCGAAAGAAGAACTGGAGCACAGCTGTGCTCCAAGGGCACACGGAGAAAACGACATCGGCCCACCGGTGTCCTGCCGGATCCAGGCACTGGACCCAGCTGGCACAGTTAAGGGGGGTGGGAGGTGAAGAGCCAGGTTAGACTGAACCTCTGGTGCTCTCCTGCTTCCATTAACAGATTACTCATATTGGAAAGATTATTAATGCAAAAATCATTTGTGTTGGTAATCTTTTCTGGGAGCTACATGAGAGTCCTAAAGAGTCTTTTAAATAGAGATGGGCCTAAATTGAGGATGCTTTTTGGTTCAGATTCATTTCTTTTTCTAATGGTTAGATACTGCCTATTTTAGCAAACATAGTAGTCTCCTCTTCCGAAGTACTTCGGTAGCACGCAATTATAGTTACTGTAATTGAACAATTAATGTTTCCATTGAAAATGCCTACTTGAAAGCATTTTATTTCCATCATAAATTTGGAGTGGGTTGAAACCCTCAGCAAAGGCTGGAAGTGCTTGGGAGGGTTTCAGCAGATGGGAGAACAGGTCCCGCCGATCGCAGGCAGGAGAAGACAGGGTCGCTCCCGCGCTCTGCAGGCAGCATCGCACGAGCACGCGGCCGACGCTCTCCCTTGCACCATCCAACGCGGCGTGGTCTGAGCAGGGCGTGCGCTTGCGGACAGGAGCGGCGCAGGGCCACGCGTCCCACCGCGCACCCCAAACCAAAGCCGCGGCAGCTTGGGGCAAGCAAACACCTCCGCGTCCCAGGTCCGTGCTGCCGCCTGCCCAGCTCTGCTCTGCCACCGTCACCCACCCTCCCTCTCCCCTTTCCAAAATACCGATTATTAATGTAAGGATGGGCACTGCCTATCAAAGCAAAACATTTTGGCAACAATTCCAACATTAATCGTGTTCTTCATACCACATCCACCACTTATTATCATTAATGTTTGCAAATCATTTTCAAATAACACTGAAGACTTTTGTCCCTCTCATATATAGGCAGTTTTAATTATAACATTAGTTATTAATATCTGTGCTAATAGTACTATCATTACTGTATGATTTCTTAATCATGCATCAAGCTTACTATATAGCAAATACCATCTTCATTCTGGATGCCAATTAGCTCAAAAGATGACAATTAAACATATTTATGCAGATTTATGCAAACACTAAAACAAATTCATCCCCATACACAGGATACGTTACATTTTAGGTTCCTATGGCCACAGCTCATAACAGCAACGTGTGCTCAGCTTACATGACATCAATTGCAAACAATTATCACCAGCTGAATCAGACCAGGTTAGCCCAGGACTTAATTTCTTGGTGTAGTGTTCTGATGCCATGAAATCACAGATGCTAGCACTCAAAAAGATTGTGAGATAACCCAACCTATCCCTCTACCTAGGGCAACCACATCAACCACACCCAAACCCCATCACCAGGATATGTTCACGGTGGCACTCGAGTTTCGTATCGCATGCAGATTGTCTATACAGCACCAATTTAATCGAGGGCAGGGATTTTTTCCACTTCACTGCATCACATCTCCCGTCATTTACTCTTATGTCCTACTCAGCCAAGAGCTGGAAGACACAGCAACAATATAGATGTTCTTTGCCTTCAACTCTTCATGTCACCAATATCTTGCTCAGGCATGCAAATACGCAATAATTAGAGCTACGCTATATCAAAAGCCAAAATATTTCAAAGCAGCTTCTTTTGCCTTCTCTCTTGCCAACCCACAACAGCCAGTGTAGTCCTCCTCTTCTTCCCCTAACCCTGCTTTCCCTACTGATCTCCACAAGGACGAGACTTTACAGGAATTCCCCCCAAAATGGCCCTGAAGAGTTTCAGGGTGGCCCACATTTCTGAAACACAATAAATAACAACTTCTTGCTGTTCATTCATGCATGACTCAAAGAAAGAACAGCACCCAACCCCTACAGAGCGAGCCAAGAGCCAGCCATGGATGCAAGTTGCCCAGCCTTGGTGGGAACACAGCTCGTATCTGCAGGGTCAGAGCGCTCAGCCTCTGCTGGAGGCCAGGCCAGGCTACTGGCAAGGTTGCTCCATTGCCACCAACATCAACTGTCGTATCTCCAGCGCACGTGTTCATCTTTGGATATGAACACGTGAGAGAGGGGCTGGGAGGAGAGTGGTTACAGTTCCTGCCTGGGTTCTTCAGCTTCAGACCCTCCTCAGGCCACCAGTCTCATGGTGGAAGTCATAGATGACCTCCCTACAAGGCAGAAGACACTTATCGATAAACTCTTCTCAGGTATTGATACAGCCTGGGCAAAAGTGATAGTGTTGAAGATCCAGCCCAAAGTCCAATATCTGGATAGCTCTGACAGCGAGGAGAGACGGGTCTTGCACAGAAACAAAGGTGAGCTGAGCAGGGGAACAGATGACCCAACAGTGCAGAACAGCAGCGCAGGCGGCTGCAGTGAGCTGCAGCAGGCAGAACCACAGCAGCTTTGCCCAACCTCGGGTGGCACAAAGGGGCAGCTGGGAAGACCCCTCTACTGCTGACCTTGGTATGCCAGGACATACCCCAACAGAGTCACCACCAGCTGGTGTTAATTGAACCAAGGAGCCCACGACACAGTCACCCGCGTGTTTTTCCCCATGGCCCGACCCTGTGCGAGAAGCTGGGAAGGCAGCACTGGGCAAACACCACGCCAAGGGCTGGTGCTTTCGGAACTGAGCAAATTTTCCCTTCTCAAATATCTGTTTGCTATCTAATGTGGATATATGAGGCTATGATGAAAGAATTTCTTGGCTTACCTACAGCTTGTATAGAACTACTATTTTGTTATTCATTAAATGTCTAAATAAATAATGCACTACTGTGCTTCTCTGTATTCTTTTTGTTTGTTTTTTTTTTTGTAATTCGGATATGAAAAGTTGAAAAATTAAAAAGTTTTACACATAAACCTAACTGGATATTTAATCCTCTTTGCAAGCTTGTGTATAGGTTTCATACCTTAAGGCTCTGGTGCATAATTAACATGGCCTGCTCTCATCATGGTCTTCTGTTAGAAAAGATTCTGGATGTTATCAGAAAACACCTTCTCTAATTTTAGTATGCAAAATTCTAATTACAGTATGAATTTTTTATTTCTTAATTTTTTACCATTTTTATTCACCCTCTGGGTACTGAAATATAATTAATTCTGCTTTACTTTTTCTAATAGATTTATGTGTATTATCATATATATTAAATTTTCAGTTCTGTAACTTTTTCATTTTTATTGCTTCCCACACTGACAACGTTCACTTCATTAAAAACATGTAATCCCTGAGCTGTGATCAAGACATAATTGCACATTTTTGTATTATAATAACATGCATGTTCTTCATATTTTATGAGTGAAACCCCCTGTTATGCTTGTACAAGGCAGAGTAACCGCCCAAACTGCAAGTGGAATCCAGGCTAACGCGTTAGGGGCGCCGGCGGGATCAGTTTGCATGCAGTGGCCATGGTCATACTCAGAGGAAACAATACAATATGGCTTTTTTCCCCCTCAATTCCCTTGCACCATTCTGCACAGACCAACCCCAAGACCGTCTTCACAGCCTTGACCTTGCGAAGAAGTTGCCCACCTGAAAGCAAAGGGAACACCACAGACAGAGACAAAGTGTGCGGCAAGAGGCCGAGGCAGCAGCCCCTCCAAACGCAACCCTGCAGAGCCCATCGCTAGTGAGAGAGGTCCTTGCACGGGCAGTGGCAGGTTACACGACCCTCCTCTGCACATTGACCAGGCTGGTTAAGTCCTTCAGGTCCATGATTACACTTCTCAGAAAATGGTAAGGCCCAAAACACTTGTAGTCCTTATTTTTTTCTCCCTTTTTGAGAAAATCCCCAGTTCAAAAAGATTTTTCTCAGTTCAAAACAGATTTTTTGTTCAAAGCTCAAGGTAATGAAAACCACAAAGTAAATTTGAAACGGTCAAAAAGAGGGAAACAAATTAATTGATCTTCACCATGACTTTATCATTAATTTGCTGATAGTAGAGATATTTAAGATACTGACCTTTCAACTGGGAATAGGAAAGTATTTCAGTTTATTTAAATATTGTCAACTGCTCAACATTTTTCCTAAGGTGGAAACACTTTTCTGATCTCAGGAACTGCCTTCACACACTGAGCGAGTGCTTACTCCGTGGAAGAGACAGGGATGGACTTGGTTCAAACACCATTGCGCTGTGCTTCACTTGCTTGCAACTTGATCTTAGAAATTTTATTATGCGCATCACTGCTATTTCTCATTCGGCCTTTAGCTCATACTTTTTCTTAGCACTTAGGAATTAGAAAAAAATTTAAAAATCTTTTTTATTGTACAGATAGAGAACAAAGGCAAAACTTTTTAGCAATTCATGGAAAGCCATACAGCGTGCCCCTAGTAAGGGAGTACAAAGGATACTGGAGATACCGCCTTACAGCTCTTCTCTTAACGGTTAAACAATTTATCTGGAGCGGACATGAATATTAAAAAGTGACGGGTAACACTGGTCAGTGTGTTGTACCTGTCCCTCTGTGCCTACCATAACGCCATCATCCCTATATAAAAAAAAACCAAACAAAAAACATCACTCGTAATCCAGGCTCACTTTAAATCATTACGCTGTTTTCCTCACCCGACCACAACTGCTGCTCAGGCAGCCTCATGGCTGGCTAAAACGTGGCCACAATTCAGAAGATTAGAATATTTCCCAGTATGAAGCTCATCTGCTGTATTAACATCACTCATAGTAAATTTTAGCGTCGTCCCTTCTCCCAGCCTTTTAATATTTTGTTTCTTGGGATGATGTACAACAAAACCTGTTGTTAGTAATTACCTCCTGCTTGTAATAAACTGTCAGAAAGAATAGGCAAGACCTGGAAGAGTCATTTCAAATCCAATGGCAACATGTCAGCTCCCACAGAAAATCTTAGATCGGATCAGAGATGCGTCGTGGCTGACAGAAACAGCACAGAGCCCAAAGCCACGGGGCACCTGCACTGGGAAACGAACGGGGTTCCCAATTAAGCAATGCTAGGCACGCCAGCCAGCTACTTCTGGTTTACCTCGTGCGACACCACCCAATATCACCTAGCACAGCCCGACTGACTTGTTGATATAATTAATTCAGCGAGGTAAAGATATTGCTCGTTTAAAAAAAAAGGGGAAAAAGAGAAAAAGCGGGAAGCTGCCCAGAATACACGTGCTCCCACAACAAGCTGCAAGAGTTCTCACAGACATACCGCAATGAAACAATATTCCCTTAAGAAGAGGGGTTTTTTAGATTTTGGCACAAAGAGCAGGGCCTGTACTGCAACGGGCACATCACCAGTCCTTGAACCTGCTGGGAGGTGCTGGGAGCAGGTCTGCCAAAAATCTTGTGCTCTGTGTACGGAGACTTCAAAAGATCCGATGACTTCGGCGCTCACCGGTTGCCTGGTGAGGTTTAACCCCGTCAAATATCTACCATAAGGGACAACGTGCCTTTCACTTGCTGAACCAGGCAGTTCCCTCAGTGTGAAATAATCAACATTTGCAAAGTTACACGTGTAAATATATTTATGTAACAAACGCACAGATTTTCCACGCACTTAGAATCAGAGCCCATGGGTGAAACCGGTCTCCCTCTACAGAAATGGAGCTGATCGTCTTTCTCAAATATAAGGAGCTGGCATTGGAAGGTGAAGTTTGGTACAGCTGCCCAGCACAAATAAAACTGGAACGTGGCCACAGATACTGTATGAGATGATTGATAAAAACTAGAAAATATCTGGCAGAGAGCACTTGTCCTGATCTTCAGGAAAGACACTGTTGGAGCCGTTTTGCTTTGAACTATGGGGCCAATATTGACGACGATTCAGCAAATTCCTCCGTGATTTCCAGCCAGCTGTGGGAAATTCTCCAGCGCACATTCCTCCCCAACACACCCCACGAGCCAGGTGAGCCAGGCTCCCAGCTACATTAGTTTTACAATATTGAGTAATACAGCACCTGTTTTCAACGACATTCCTCTCTTCTGCTTTATGAAATACAAAGAATTATTATGACTACAACTGTTAAAACCAAGTGGGAAGTGACACTAAAAAAGACAGGTAGAAATTTAACTCATTCTTCCTCTAGTTAGGAATAGAGACTACAATTAGAAAAGCCATATACCTCTCCAGTAAACGATTACAAATGACTTTGTCTTTGCCTGACATTTTGACCTGGAAGGATAGGAAGAAAACTGCACACCCACAATGATGGTGCTACCCTTGCTATGGGATAACCACCTCCGCTACCACCCACGATGTCCCGTCAAAACACCTCACAGGATCCTATGCAATATGAGAAGAAGTCATTCTGCTGATTTTCTAAACATCAGTGGAATAAATAGTCCCAGAAAGCCAAAAGTTTCATTAACATCACCTTGCAATGTTACAGAATTAGGGTTGCATGTGATTTTTAAGACGACTGTGGATTGCTTAATCCCATGGCAAAAAAGACCCATTTAAAAAAAACATTTTGATTTTCTATCAGAGATGCCAAAACCATAGATAAAAACA
This sequence comes from Nipponia nippon, assembly GCF_047370975.1. Taxonomy (NCBI): domain Eukaryota; kingdom Metazoa; phylum Chordata; class Aves; order Pelecaniformes; family Threskiornithidae; genus Nipponia; species Nipponia nippon. The sequence continues at coordinate 30,816,239 of NW_028262302.1, forward strand.
CTGCAGGCATATGAAATGTAAACTTTTAGGTCAAGCTTTCATTTCAGCTGAATCCCTGCTACTTTTAGAGGAAAAAAACTTACTATGTTTTAGAGGAAAAAAAATCTCTGTCAGACTCCTGCATGATATTAAAGACATTCCTGTGGTCAGGATGCAGGCCGTCTCAGTGCAGGGGCTGGCTGCCTTTAGGTCTCTCTCTGCAGCTCCAGTGTCAAGACCTCTCTCCAGGCCCAAGTGACAGAGACCCAGCAGCGTCGGGGTTCATTTCAGGCTCCCAGGGAATGATGGCAGACACAGCCGTCCTCCTGGCCCCAATTTTAACTGGTACTTCTTCCCGGCTGGCTCAGCAAATAAAGACACTCCTTCCCCAGAAGAAATAAGGGTGAAAGAGGGATTTCTGTACTGAATAGCTCATTGAAGCTTTATTCCGCCCGGCTGCTACTCTACGAGGACATTGATTTCCAGTGGTACACGTCTCTAGCTTATCAGTGAAGATTGCAATATAGCCCTGCTTTTCTTTTTCTTTTGTTTTTCTCCATTTGTTGTTTTCTTTTACAGGTTATAGTCTGTTGCATGATGTGCTGTGCGTTCGTCCGCGTGGGTAGGAGAGCTCGGCACAACGCTGAGCCAAAGACAAGCAGTGGCTGATTCATCCTACAGAAGGCACGTAACAGCAACGTGTCCTAGCCAGCACTGACCCCCAGACCACAAACCACACTTTCCAGTGGCATTCTAGGAGATTACACTATTTTATTTAAACTCAGTAATCTAATCTGTGCTCCTAAGAGGCGTAGATAAACACTGATGTTCTGTTAGAGCAATATTGATAGTTCATGCAGTTGTTTGCTTAGAAAATCCCTGAAATCACAAAGTCGATTGCACAAACCCACAACCAGCAAACCAGACTGCTGTATGGAGCAGAGAAAAGAAGAAGAGTTTCGGGGACAAAACTAGGACAGTTGGGATGGCTCCTCTCGGGGTGCAAGAGCTCCTCTGCCCCACCTCCACCGGGTTACTTCTATCCCTGCCCTTGAAATCTGGGGAAAAGCTGTACTGCGGGTTTGCTTGCATTTTGAATGACAATTAAAGACTGAAAATGCCTGAGAAGCTCTCCTGCTCCTAACCTGTAATTCTGCTAAACTGCTACCCAGTGGAGACCCAGCACTTCATCCCAGCTCTGCCAGGACAGGGTTTACAACACAAGGGACAGAAAACAGTGCATCCGAATGATTAAAAATAGAACTAAAAATCAAGAACACAGTAACAGCTCAGCACAGATATCTTAGGTCACCTTAGCTTTACATTGACTAAGTGGAAGCTACCTGGTCAGAAAACAGCAGATCAATTTGGGTTTTCCACATGTAACAGGACAGGAGAAATCCTCATCTTGTTTACACTAAGGTAAGATGATCATATCCAATAGACTATGGCCTTTTTAAAAATCATTTTTAACATGAAGAGAGGGTCAGGATGCAGGCTGCATTCCTCTCTTTGAAGCGACGCTCACGCAGAGCTTCCACCTGCAGACGCGCAGCCTCCTCTCGCAGCCCCTGCCGACCTGAAGCACGCTTCTCCCCCCGCAGGCAGCTCCCCTAGCTCTGTTTTTGGAAGAATCTCCAATGCTGATCTCATGCAAATATTTTTCTTCTTTCACACTTGTTTTCATTTTCCTTCTGTACTCACATAATCATTATTTCCACACGTTTCATATCAGCATACCACATGAATCATATCTACTCTGCATTATACTTATCATACTCTCTAATGGAATTGGTAGGTAAAACTATTTCCATCCACTAAAGCAAAAGCTTCATATCTTCGGGTTGCCTTCCTCGGGCTCCTGTGGTTTCCCAGGTACTGCCTGGGTTCAGCAGCCAGCGCCCCCCGGCAGCACGCCGGGACGGCACCGACTGCAGCGGTGACAAGTGCCACTTGTCACTCCAGGAGTGGTACCGCAGCCTTTCCTAACCTGTTTTCTCAGCAACACTGCAGCTGTCAGGTGATATTTTTTACTTCTCTTCTGCACAATACTACATTCAAAAACTCCTCCTAACAGAGCACAGGCGCGGCAGCCACAGGAGACACCCACATCCCCAAGCCCTGCAGCTCAAATCACTGCCCAGAGGGCAGCCTGGCATTTCATCTGACCCCGGCCCAATCTCTAACATCTTCTGGCCTGATGACAATCCTGGCTGAGTTTTTTCTGTCCCAGCTTTACCACTGGAGATGTTATCCAAATGGGCAGTGCTCCCAATGTTGTCTCAGAGGTTCACGTCTTGCTGTTTGGGACTACGCTTTCCTTTCTACTGCCTGGTTCAGACAGGACGGTCAAGCTGCACCGAACCCGTGCCAGCGCTGAGACGTGCCCCTTTGGGAACCCAGCCCACCCAGCAAACAGCGGAGTAAGCCTTTAAAAACCTTTGCTGTGACCGGCGACCTGCCGACGAAGGGAGAGCAGAGGAGTCTGCTCAGCCTGTCCCCATCGCAGCTCTGCCTCGAACACAGCCACCTTCAGCTGCCGGCTTTGTGCCGGTGACTTCACCCTGCTAGTGAGTCTCTGCTAATCTCGTCTAGATTGTGCTAGAAAGGTTGGACCAGATGATCCTCGAGGTCCCTTCCAACCTGGTATTCTATGATTCTATGAAATCTCCTGTCACCTCCTTGTTTCTGGGTTAGCGCTTTGCTCCTGTTCAAGCTGTCACGCCAGTGAAGGAGCCGAGGCAACAAAGCCAGTCTCAAAACGAGGTGTAGCTTGGCTCCCAGCTGATGGGCAAGGCACCAGGATTCATAGAATCATAGAATCACAGAATCGTTAAGGTTGGAAAAGACCTTTAAGATCATCAAGTCCAACCGTTAGCCTATCACTGCCAAGGCCACCACTAAACCATGTCCTCAAGCACCACGGCTACCCAGCTTTTAAATACCTCCAGGGATGGGGACTCAACCACTGCCCTGGGCAGCCTGTGCCAAGGCCTGACAGCCCTTTCGGTGAAGAAGTTTTTCCCAATATCCAACCCAAACCTGCCCTGGTGCAGCTTGAGGCCGTTCCCTCTCATCCCATCGCTTGTTCCTGGGGAGAAGAGACCGACTCCCCCCGGCTCCAGCCTCCTTTCAGGCAGTTGCAGAGAGCGATGAGGGCTCCCCTCAGCCTCCTCTTCTCCAGGCTGAGCCCCCCCAGCTCCCCCAGCCGCTCCTCCCCAGCCTTGGGCTCCAGCCCCTGCCCCAGCCTCGCTGCCCTGCTCTGGCCACGCTCCAGCCCCTCCATGGCCGCCTTGGGGTGAGGGGCCCAGCGCTGAGCACAGCATTCGAGGGGCGGCCTCACCAGTGCCCAGCACAGGGGCACCATCACCTCCCTGCTCCTGCTTGGCCACACTATTCCTGATACAAGCCAGGATGCCATTGGCCCTCTTGGCCACCTGGGCACACTGCTGGCTCATGTTCAGGCGGCTGTCAACCAACACCCCCAGGTCCTTTTCCGCCAGGCAGCTCTCCAGCCACTCCTCCCCACGCCTGTAGCGTTGCATGGGGTTGTTGTGACCGAAGTGCAGGACCCGGCACTGAGCCTTGTTGAATCTCATACAGTTGGCGTGGGCCCATCGGTCCAGCCTGTCCAGGTCCCTCTGCAGGGCCTTCCTACCCTCCAGCAGATTGACACTTCCACCCAACTTGGTGTCGTCTGTAAACTTACTGAGGGTGCCCTTGATCCCCGCATCCAGATCATCAATGAAGATATTGAACAGGACTGGCGCCAACACTGAGCCCTGGGGAGCACCACTCGTGACCGGCCACCAACTGGATTTGACTCCATTCACCACCACTCCCTGGGCTCGGCCATCCAGCCAGTTTTTAACCCAGCGCAGAGTGCACTTACCCAAGCCGTGAGCAGCCAGCTTCTCCAGGAGAATGCTGTGGGAGACTGTGTCAAAGGCCTTACTAAAGTCCAAGTAGACAACATCCACAGCCTTCCCCTCATCCACCAAGCGGGTCACCTTGTCACAGAAGGAGACCAGGTTAGTGAAGCAGGACCTCCCTTTCATAAACCCATGCTGGCTGAGCCTGATCCCCCGGTTGTCCTGCACTTGCTGCATAATGGCACTCAAGATGATCTGCTCCATGACCTTCCCCGGCACCAAGGTCAGGCTGACAGGCCTGGAGTTCCCCGGATCCTCCTTCCGACCCTTCTTGTAGAGGGGCGTCACATTTGCCAACCTCCAGTCATCAAGAGTCAAGAGTTTGTGACATCTAAGGATTGAAACATTATTAATAAATAAAGCACTATGTGACTAACCCGACTCTACTGAACACGCACCAGCCAGACTGCTGTAACTAACTAACACCCCGCGGTCTATCAGCAGAGCCCATCATCACAGGACACCCAGACACAACTGCTTTGTCCTTGGACATGAACACGCCAATACGATGCCATTCCACAGTGATCCAGGTCAGCCCCTGTCCGGTGAACGTAAGGCAGAAGGCACAAAGAAACAGCTGAGCACGTTTCACACACTGGTAGATGACATTTCCATACTGGCTTTCATGCAGGCTTATATTGTTCAGCTGCAACGTGCAAGCAAAGGGATGGGCACAGCTGGACTGCGTTCTTTGATGGCGCTTTTCTCTCTGGCACAGCGACAGGATCAGCTACAAAAATATTCAGAGAAAAGCATCCAAAACATCCATGTGCACACTAGCCTCCTGCGGGTGATTCGCCAAGAGAGTGTTTGAATCCCACTTTCACTTACTGGTACTAAAGATTCAATTTCCAAGCCATACAGGACTGACTGGGGAATGTGATCCACGCCTTGTGCGCTACGGTGGTAAAACAGAAGCGGTGGTAACACAACCGCCTGTAAGTGTGAGGGCGAGCACAGGGAGGCCCCACGAGATGTGCTTGTCCATCAAATTGCCCTGGGCATCAATAACAAGATATCCCAGAGTTTCATGGGAAGCTGATGCTAGAGCGGCTTTTCAGAGCAATGTTGAAGGTCATGGTGTTACTGCTGCAAATACAAAAAGCCCGTACCTCTGTTTCAGTGTTACCAGTACCTCTGTTCCAGTGGTACCGGTACTGCTGAAGCACCCTAAGATGAGACAACACAACTATATAATGTGACATCTCAGATCCAAGTATGACTTTCAAAAAGAGAAGGACATTTTAAATTATTCCTCACCTTTGCCCTGCTCCTTACCAAGTGCAACCCATGCTGGGCGCATGCTGCAAAGGGGCTGCTTTCCACCTGACAGTCTATTACTGAAGGAATTGATGTTTTAACATAGCCAACCCAATAAAGCAGCCTCAAGCCCAGGATGAAATATGGAAACTATCAGGCCCTTTTATCCCCCCCAACAAAAGAAACAGCTAAGAAAAACAGAATCAAAATAGACTGAAATAAGGCATTCTGGTTCCTAGATAATCTGATAACAACTGAGCCAAAGAGAATGCTTTGAGTAGGAGTCCCTTTAGGAACATATGACTTTTTTGGTGAAAAACAAGCGAACAGAACATAATTTCTGAGGACTATATTTTTGTAGGCAAGAGAAGGAGATGTGCCCAAAGGGGTATGGCTTAGTGCTACTTCTAAGTCCATGCCACAGAGAGCACAGCTCCAGGACATCGGCTGGGCCAGCCAGCAATAGTGCTCCAAATGTCACTGCATGTGGAGATGTGGAGGTGGGGCACCAAGGCTGCGCTGTGCACACCCTGGCCGGACCCCGGGATGTCCCTGCTGAGCCATCCTGCCTCTGAGCATCAGCAGGGAAGACAGCAGAAACAGAGAACATGGACCAGGGGGTGAGAAAGCCTCCTCGGGAGGAGCGGAGTGCTGAGCAGTGCTGCACAGCCTCGCATGCTGAAGACCTGAACACCTCCTCGCCTGAGGCTGCTCCCATAACGTATCTGGCCGCAGAGAAAATGGAAGTTACTACCAACTCGCACTGGAGGTACTGAACTGCGCTGTGCTGGGCCATTAGTTACGTGACAGCCTTCCTTGAATAATCTCAGTCACTCAAGTCAGTGGCTACAGCAGCTGTGAACCTCCCGAGCTGCACAAAGCACCAAAGCCACCATTTGTAAACACACGGAGGTGACAGGTTGGATCTAAACAGCCTAAACCTATGAATACCTTAGCAGGTGAGAAAGCGTTCCAGAGGGACGAGGACGCAAGTGGAAGAGGTTATAAAAACACAGCAAGAACACAACCCGCCACTGCAGTGCCAATGCAGCGGGAGCCGCAGAGCGAGCCAGCCCAGGCACTCAGGCGAGCTGGTCTGAGACTGCCTCAGATATGAATTTCCTAAAAGGCCTGTGAGTCTGTTTGTGGTTGTCTTGTTAACCCACTACTGCGTAGATACAAAGCAAAAAATACATTTTGCAAATGAAAAGGTGCCTCAGACACTGAGCAGGTGGCATTAACTATGCAGATTCTGGTATGCTCTTTGGCTGCGGTGGCTTCCCAATCACTCCTGATATCAGCAGCGAACTGAGCTACAAAGCCAGCCTGCCTGCAGAGCACAAGAGAGGGAAAGCCCACCGGTGAGCATGCTCTCTGGAAACGTGGGAGATGCTAGACAACATGCAAGAGTCCTTCCCTCCTGCCTGCAGTGGTTTTGCTCCCGGGCAACAGAAGCCTCAGAAACACTGGGTGGGTTTTGCAGCAGACAGGCTGAACGCAGAAGTTGTGCTACACGAGCTACAGTGCTGCACTCTGTAGAAAGACGTGAATTACAACAGGTAAGGTTTAGATCTGTATAAAAAGAAGGTGGAAATTCAGGCAAATTTGTAAAATATCTCAGGCTGAAGAGTCAACCTTGCCATTCTTAGGTTGCAGGAGTCCATGACCATGTAACAACTCAAGCAAACCTAAGACAAGACATAGCATTAACCTGACAAGTATTGTGGTAACTGGAAGATACCAAGAAAAAAGTCATCCTGCTCATGATGATCTGTAGGAGAGGTGCCTGACAGTGCCTGAACACTGGCAAAGAAAAAGAAAACCCCTCAGCAGAGCACTAAGAGATTGAAAGGGAAGTCCCCAAAAGTACCTGAAGCATCAAACAACGAATATCAAACAGTAGCTGTTTGTCTCTGGGACAAGAAAACTTGCAGTGGATTACACAGCCCCGCCAGAGTCTGCAAGCCCCCAGAAAGTGTTTGCAACGTGGCCAGAGCTGGCGAGACGCAGACGTGAACACTGAATCCACCTCAGATATACCAATGTTGAACATCACACCACTGATAAACTTAATCTGGACATAGGAAACCACTTCGTAATAGAGTAGTAAACAAAATGTATAAGAAAGAAACCTGGAAAAGATAAAGCCTCTTGTAGTCATCATAAACATGTCCTATACTTGCTTTTAGCAAGGAGAAACATTCATTAGAAGTGCCCTGTAAGTTCACTTCCCTGGAATCACAGAGCAAGTTAACACACTTACTGGTCGTGTGTCTATGTACCTTCACTGACTGGTACACACAGAAGTGTAAATTTTTCAAGGCCAGTTCCCATCATTTGCAGAGTCCTTGGGGTTTGTGTCATGTATTGAAGACATTTCGCTGGAAGATACCAAGCACTGGCGACACAGGCGGAGGCTGGGTAAATGCCATGCTGTCTCAAGTCAAAAAGAAGCCCAAGAAGGGCAGAGCTGGAGGCTCCAGTCTGCCCCGGCCGGAGGCAGAGCCGCCGGACAAAACCCACCCAACGCATGAACTCCTTGTAAAACCTGTCACGTCTCAACCTCTGCACCGCACACCAGGTATCGGTGGGACACCGGTGCTGTCAAAAGCAGCCTGGCGGTTCTGCCCTCCCATTGCCCCGGCCACTGGAGCCTACAGGAATTACCACTGCGCTCTCAGACACAGAATTCACAAACTGCATAAAACCAGCTGGGTCTTGGTGACCGAGAAACATTTTGTAACACTAAAAAAACCAAACCAAACCAAACCCCTAACCGAAAAAACCTGCCACAAAGCGTGGGCTGTGGCTGGCAGAGGTAGCACTCAGCGATGAAACCCGGCAGACAGCAATTAAGATGACGAGCACGGAGCGGTCAGTGCAGTCTGCTCCAAGCCCCTGCTATTAAATTAAGATTGAGCTCTTTGCTTTGTTTAAAAGCACCAGGGTGCTGATCTCCGTGGGGTTACAGAATTATAACAAGAACATCACAAAAAGGTTTAAAAGGACAAATGAAGATAAATTAAGGATTGAAAAGGCCTAAGCAAGGGATCAAAGCCATTTTATACGGGCCCCGGAAGAACTGGAAGCTGTTAAGGCTAGCTTTACAGACCAGAAGCACAGGTCAAACAAAGCAGAAGAGGCCACACCGGTGGCACAGAAAGAAGGCAGCACGGATTTTTCTGTGCTGTCGGGAAAAATTGAAGTGTTGGGACTTACCTTCAGCCCTGCACTGCTGGGGAACTTTTAACAGCTCAGGGACTTCCAGATGTGGACATCACTCAATATATTTTCCCTGGGAATCTATTCTAGTATTGATTTGAAGTCTGTAATATTATTAAATGTTATTTTTTAAAAGCTTTTAATCCACTCTTAAATCTCTTTGCAGACATAAGCTGAGCATGGATACAGCAATGCCTGCCACTCATGTTCAGATAAAGTAGTTGTTGTGGCAGATCTTTAACCACACTAATGAAACACTAGACTTTACATTTCCTTCCTATTAAATCTGCATTTATTGGGTACACTGGAGCGAGAGAGGCATGGAAAATTATTTTCCCCACCACCTTTTAGTCCACTCACACATTTTCAAAGTGCTGCTCTGAGATTCAGCCGTACACATTCACCCTGGGCTTAACGAGCGCGATGAAAGCGGTCAAGTCCTCAGCCGAGGACCCGAGTCCGCATGTACCCCCGCTCTGCGAGAAACTGATCCTGAGCAAACCAGGAGTCTTAGATGAAGGTCTCCAAACACTGAGCTCTGGGCGGGCCCATTCCCACAGAGCATTTCTGTGTCTTAAGGAGCACCACCAGCCCATGGATTTGTGAAGAAAACCGTAAGTACGATGTTCAAACTATCCAGTTTTCTGAAATACACCGGTATAGACAGTGAGGTTTTCCACAGCCTGTGGGAGGCCAGAGCCAGTGAATCAGAGGCGTGGGCTAGTTCAGATATGACGAGATACCAACCACAAAATCTTGAAGCAGACTTGTACGACACCAGCATCGGGGCGAGGGATTACCTCGGCTCGCCAGCAAGGGATGGGGAAGGCCACAGTAGAAGAAGATGGAGTTAGAAGCTCCTAGACAGGGAAGATGTGGCAAGTAGAGAGAATGCGAGATGCAAGGTCACAGACAATAAAAAGGCAGAACTTAGCAAAAGGGAAGTAAAAAACCCCTAAATGACTGGCAGAAATGCTCTGACAGCATCCCGCTAACTCATGCCCAAAGACCTATGAGAAGGCATACGCGCAGTCATCAATGGGAACTGAAGTCACCTTCCTCTCCATGGTCAACGAGGAGGACCCTGCTCCCTGTCAGGTTTACAACCTGTCCCCATGACCAGGAGCACTAAGAAACCAGAGGTGAAGCCCAGGCATCCCCCTCGCTCCAGCTCTGAGCAACCCAGCTCCGCTTGCTGCCAGCCCCTCCGGCAGCAGGGGTACAAGCTGCGAGGACAGGCTCAGCCCCACCAGTGCCCATCAGATGCCCCACAGAGGAGCCCACCCGAAAGCAACTCCTCGGTCACGAGCTGCTCCACGCCTGCGTCTCCTGGTTCACTGCCTGCCAGGTTTGCACGGCGCTTGAGAAAGTGTATCCAGAGGGAATTTTGATAAGCCGCAGCACAGCTACTGCTCTGCCGGCAGTGAACCCCTCTCAACCCTCTCCTTCCCTGCTCCCTCTCGAGACAAGCGGTGCCGCTGCCGCAGCCCCGCGACAACTGCCGCTGAGAAGGACCCTGTATGCACATGGCAAACAATTACGATTATTAAAACACAGACAGCGAACGAGAATACTGTTATAATCTCATACCTTGAAGCAAGGCCCAGCACAAGTGAGAAGCGGAGGTGGTACGTAAGTTAGACTAATACCATGAATCCTATTTTTAACAGGAGTGTTTTGTGTACTTTTGCGTTTAGTTCATTGCTTTGTTGATGGCAAGCCAGCGTGACAGGCAGCTAAGTGCCATTTCAGTTATAATAAAATATTGGAAGATATTAGGCATTGAGAGCACAGGCAAAATTAAATTTACAAATGAGATTTATAGGGGAAGGCCACAGCGAACAGCAGCTCAACTCTAAAGCCTGCATTCGAGCAAAGGAAAGACACACGGACGCTGCAGCACAGGGCGCGTCTGGTTCCTCCAGCCCCTGCCGTGTTAGCCCCTTCAACAAATGCAGCAGGCCACTTAAAAATAAACACATAAATAAATACAAAGGTTTATTGCCAAGAACTGCACGTTGCCTTCGCACTCGCAGCCCCTGTGGCCGTCTGCCAGCGCAGCAGCTCCTGCCCAGCGTCCCGCCGGGACGGCACGGGAAGGTGCCGCGTGCCGACGCTGCAGCGCGCACCAGCAAATCCCCAGGCAACCTGCTGTCTTGGGGCAGGAGATGGGAGCTCTCGGTCCTCCCATGTCTGTCCCTGGCACCCTGACATACTGTGAATGTTTTTTTGAAATGCACCTTCTAAAAATGTTCTACTGTGTAACTATCAAGGTCTCCAATAAGACAAACTTTCTGGGCTTTTGCCTAGTGAGTGGGAAGGCAGCCAGCCCAGAGCGTACAGACCACTGTCAAGCCACTCACAAGCATGCAGAAGAACAGGAGAGGAGAAAAATAATGATCAACATTGGACTGGGATGCTGAGAGCCAGGTCCTGTATCAGCACAGAAATGGGCTTGAAATGGCAACACCAGGAACCGTAGAGCTGCCAACTCCATACAGAGGTGGGCTTCAGTGACACTTTAAATGCTTCTTTTTACTTGTGGTGATGATTATCCCTGTGGTTATCTAAAGTGAAATGCTCAGAAATTCCTCTTCAATGGGCACTAATAACCAGTGTACAAGGATCTGAAGCCACAAGGTCCAGCAAGCCTCCTCCTCCACACACCGCTGCCTGTTATCCAGCTCCAGGGAGCATCTTCAAAGCACACATCCTTACCGTAAGGGCTTCCCAACGCAGAGCTGTGCTCTCGCAGAAGAAAGATTAATCTGCAAGCCTGACTTATCAGTGCATCTTGAACCCAGGTCTCACAGAAGCCAGAGCCTCGGTCTTCATCTCCTCCAGCCGGCGACCACCAAATCCACACACCACAAACCACATTTGAGCGCGGAAGGGCGTCGCGCAGGTCACACAGCTTTCAGCCCTGTCACCTCTGCGGGGATCGGGGGGCTGGCAGGGCAGGGGAATTACACCCGCCTGGCACCACTTTAAAATATACTGAGCCTTACTCTGTCGGTTATTTCGTTTGGAGTCTTCAGAAAATGTGCATGAGAAACATTTCGCCTGCAGAAGTCTCCTGGAAGATTGATGGTTGTAACTATGGCCAGCACAGGAATGTGCTCTAAATAACAGTTTAAAGGCAGGTAGTTCTCTGGCTGCAAGCAGTGTATCTGCTGCTTCAACAGCTGAAATACTGAAGACTAACAGAGGTATTTCACATACACAGTGATGCTGGGACCGGGCACTGCACAGCAGAGGCTGGAGATATTTACTGTGCAAAAGACAACTTCATGGCACCTACAAAATGGTGCCACGGCGAGCAGAGCCAGGGAGGACTGCATGCCACCAGAGCCTCCTCCATCACCTACAAGAAATGCCCCTGCCTGCTCCGAAGAAACACATCGGCTCCCACCTAACTCTGTCCGTCACAGAGCTGGCGCGGCTGCTGCAGGCTCCAGACAGATGCTGCCTTTCAGGCTGGCGTAAGGGTCCTTCAGGGGTTTGGCAAGAGCAGCTTGCTGGGGAGCACTGCCTCCAAGGGCAGAGCCCAGGTCCCCATCACAATTGGGTTATATCCTCAAACCACCTGGAAAGGCAGGGCACTGCTAAGGCTTCACTTGCCAATGCACATGGCGTTTATGTATTACTTCCTACCAAGCTATAAGCTCTTCTAAAATAGATTAAACAGTAATTTTAAAATGCTATTGTTGAATATGGCTTATTTTGTTACATATACCTGGCTATAACTCCTTTCACTGCTTAAATGGTACTCCTCCAATATATCCCCTCTTCCTCTTACGGCTCTGAACTTTGGCCGGTTATTTTTTGGCCAGTTATTAGTGTTATTTTACTAAGAAGCTATGTGCTGAATTCCCGGGACGTTTTTGGGTCAGGCTGGCAGCCTCCCGAGGGCAGGGCACCGCACCCCAGCATCCCCACTGCCGCTCTCCCCGGGGGCACATAGTGCCGGAGGTCACCGCGGGAATAGGTGGTGACCAAGGTTTTCTGATAGATCGTCTTTGCCCAGAAAGGCTAATTAAAAGCTAGTGACATTTCCGTAATTAACCGCTTACTATTCTGGATATAATTTGGGGGTTAAATGGTCTTATTATGTTAGATCAACATTTTATCAAAGAGCTTCAAAAGTGCTGTTTGGGTTCATGCGTCCCACAATCACATGGAGAATTAGAATGAAATTTTAGCACAAATTTAACTCGTACATATTCCCTCTGGGTTCATTTTTAATCTCTTGTGCTGTTTAGTGATTTAATGTTGGCACTGTGATTTTAGAAAGCCTTGTGATGGCAGCAGCACCTACGGCTGAATTTATGGTACCTTGCCGGAGAGGCTGTCTTCAGTCACTTGTGAGCTTTGCCAAACAGCGTCCGCACAGGCTGAGCTTCTCCTCTCAGAGTTTTTGTGTTTGCATTCCTTTCACCCATAACAGAATCGCTATTAGCAGTTTCTGAGGAGACTGGTTGTTATTTTATATTTTTTAAAAATTGTCATTACCCAGCATAACCTGCTTTATGGCAAGGACCTTCTATATGCATAGCACTTCAGGAAAATCTCAGATTTGCCAAATGGTAGGTTTCCGGGGAAAAAAAATAAATACCATTTCACTTCAGTTCATCCGCCTGACACTTCATCACGGAGACGCGACGGGTCTCCACCCTGCACGCTCTCCCTGCGTCCCTCCAGCCCGTGCCGCACGCCGCTGGGCCGCAGGCTGCACCGCCAGCGAGGGACTCGCGGGGGTCGTATGGATTTATACGACAAGCAAAGGCTCGTGGGAGGACGCTGCGGAGCGGCACCGAGGGCAGGCGACGCAAAGCAGCTCAGAGCTGCTCGCCCAGCGAGCGCCGGCCAGCCTGGGCACGCGGGGAGGGGGAAAAGCCCAGCACAGCCCTGCAAAAATCCTCTGTATCTTTATGATAATAAATGGTCACAAGAATTATACAACCTCCCAGAAAAATGTACCGATTAAATCAGGGTTTTGCATGACTTGATTTAATTCTGGCCATTTATTTCTGTTTATTCTTCCTAGAATTAATTTGATTTCATTCTAGCTCCTCCGAGCTTGAATTTTGCAATACTATTAATGCACTTCTAATGTAGTTCTGTGCAGGTCCAATATAATGCCATCTCTAATTCTAATTAATAACATTCATAGAAGTATACAAATTCTTCCGTATCCACTATAAACAGCCAAAACTCTAACGAACTTGTGAAAAACACAGTCTAGGTAACCGGTTAATTAAAATGGTGTGTATTTCACACTGCCTGGCACGTTGTTGGCTACAGGAAACAGGATGCTGAGCTCAGGAAATTAATGGAGTTAGGAGGGAGCAATCCATAACGTCTGACTGACAGACCAAGGTACACCTTATTTATTAACAGAATCTATACCGAAATGGAGGCCAGCATGCTGATGGAGAGCTTCATTAAAGAATAGTGTCAGTCCTACATTATCTAAATTACACTTAGATCCATGCTTAATTGCATTGGCTTAGCCTAAACAGGAGTCCTCTCTCAGAAAATAATGAGCTTCACACCTGACACCGGAAGAGATGGGGATGAATTCAAGAGTGCTTTGACTCTTAATCAGGCAATTATATTTTCTTCTTCCTCCTGAATTAATTAAAGAAGAGAATAGCTACAGCATTAAGACACTTTTACAATAAAAACAGATTCATGGCCGTTTGTAAAAGGCGGAGTGATCCATACAAATAGGAGATTTCCTGAGGCTGACAAAGAGCAGCCCCCGGCCAATTCCTCCTCCCAAAGCGATGAAAAGGGGGCTCCCCTTCAGCAGTGCTGGTCAAGTACGGACATCTGAGACTCACCCTATCTCTTCGTACACGGCAAGTGGGAAAGCCTTGCAAGATTAAAAGTTTTTGTATTTCCAATAAGAAAAAACCAAAATCTTTCTGCCCTCACTGAGCTCATCTTGAGCATTCAGAGCCCTGCATACAACCGCCTCCCGGGTTCGAGCTGTCAGCAAGCCGGGTCCGAGCCCACCACCACCCAACGCGTCCCAGAGCCCGAAGAGCAGTTTGAGACACTGTGCAGCAACCCCCTGTCCTCTCTGCACTGGCTTTCACCCTTTAACAGAACTATCAGTAAACAGATGAGAAAGTACCAGCTGGTTTCTAACCTCCTTTTAGACTTTTTCCTAAGTTGCAGATAACCCTAGGAGAAACCTCAGCTTCATCGAAGGTGCTGGCTCCATCCTTATTGAAGGAACTACCGTAGACTAGCTACAGCCGAGGGAGGCTTTACACCTGGCTTTGCAAGTGCTGCCTCGCACAACCTGAGCCTCTTCTGGTGCTGACCCTGGCCACAGCCCCTGCTCAGCCAACGCGCTAGCCGCTCTGCGTTTAGCCCTTCCACCAGACCGCGGCCACTGCCTCCTGCCAGGGCCTTCCCCATGCAGAGTTTATGAAACAAGTCGGAGACGGGAAGCGAAGCAAAGCTCTTCTGTATCGCCTCGTGGATCACAAGTGCTGGAGCATCCAGCCCCTGCAGCACATCCATGAATCCCAGACCCAGCCAGGGCATCAGTTAAGCTTTATTTTTATTTTGCTAAGAAAACAATAGGGTTTTTTTGCTCACTGACTGAGCGGCATGCCCATTGAGAAGGCAATACACGCCATACATCTGGTGATTCGTTCTGTACGTGCACTCATTAACGGCTACTCAAATCTACAGAGACACAGCAAGGTGAAGGTAGCGTAAAAGTATTTTTCCCCCGGCGTACAGCCTTCAGCCGGCGTGACACCAGAGCCCCGCTGATCGCCGCGGTCACTGTGGGGGGAAGCTCAATACAGGCTAACCCTCCTCTTTACTTAAATTATACCAGCTGCTTTGATGAAGAAACATTGTGAGAGCTGTACTATTTACTTCCTCAGCGACCGCCGGGGCTCCAGGCTGCATGGCGATGTAAGGGGCTCCTTACAGTGGAGATCATGTTCTGGCACGCTCTCCTTGACGGGACGGACCCCTCGATGCTCCCCGCCAGCACCGATGTGCAGGCCACGCAGGGGGGCATTGCTCACCTGGGCGCACGTGTGAGGTGAAAAAAGGTGAGAGTGGCAAAACTTTGAAGGCAAAAGCAAGCAAACGTAACTCTCTGCCTGCAGACTCTCCCCTAGCCCAGCCGTACCCACTGCACGCTGCACGGGCCCGTCCACCAAAGCCTCTGCAGGGAGAGAAAGGAAAACGGGTATTTCTGCTCTGGCTTCTCAGCCCCATTACTGAACGCGTTTCCCGTTAACATCAGTTAAAAGGAGATATTTTTAGCATCAATAACAGAAACAGTTTACAGGGTTATGATGACAGATTTTTTCCCGCTCAGGGGCCCATAGAAAAACAGCTTTTTCCAACTGGGTCTAAAATCCCCCTGTCTTAGACAGCATCATCCCCTACACGCAGGGCTGCTCCCTGCCGCAGGACATGCCCCCCTGCTGCTTTGGGCTGGAGCCCCATCACTACACGCCCCGGGGCACGGGCAGTGTAGGTCTCTGCTTGCTGCCCCTTGGCCATTAATAGCATTCAATCCTATCAGAAGACTGAGGTAGTTCACTACAGATGGAGAATAACTATAAGGCCTCATTCACCCCCCACCAAAATGACAGAAAGCAAGGAAAAAGGAGAAACGGGAGTTCCCACGGCCTGGGGTCCCCGCAGCAGCGGTTCCCAGCGAGCGGGCTGCCTTGCACGGCCCGTGGCGCTTCTGAAATCACGTCTTGCAAACAGGTACTTTTAATGCCCAGCCCTGATGGCAGTAAGACATGCTGTAAATGACAAAATGCACCAAGAAAGCCAATGAATCACAAAGTAATCAGAAAAGTACAGTAAATCTACCCCAGCCTATAACCAGAGGCTGGCGCTTTGGTGCACTAAACATGCCAATGTCAGAAATTTCTTTGCGGTTCTTTGGGTTTTGTTTTTTTTTAGGTAGGGTCTTGTGTAACAGCACTGCCTGAGAAGCCATCGGTCGCAGGTAAGCACTATAGCAGTTCACAGAGTTTTAGTGACGTTAAGTTTCTTCTAAGAACAATGTGTCCTGCGATAGCTGGGTAAAACAAGAGAGTGATTTACACATACGCAGTCGAGAAAGTTATTAAAAATTCCATCCAGCTGTATCCTGAAGAGGTGACACCACTTCTGGAAGCCACCTGATGCTGTCCCCAAGCTGTGTGTTCAGACGGCCGTGGCTACCACCCAGCTTTCCGGGCCGCCTGGGGAGGCGCTGGGAGGAGGCACGCCGGGCTCAGCGGGTGATGGTGACCCCGAGCCTGCCCTAGCACCTCTTGCCCTGATGCTCCCTGCGCTCAGGGAAAGCTGCAGAGCAGAGCACAGAAATACTGGGATGTGCCATGTCTGTTAAAAGCTGCCACAGAGATCCAGTGACCCTCCAGTTCTGAACAGCCCCAAACCCCAGGTCTAAGAGGTTAAATACACAGCTGGAACACGCTCCACCTGAAACACAGCCTTCTAATGAGAGTAGATCTGCACCACAGCATTAGCATTTTTAGTTACAATCTTTTTTTTAGTAAGGCCAATTAGCTAATACTATGATTTCATCTTAACTTATGGCTCTCGGTATTGAGCATTTCTGCCGTCAGGCCATCAGGCACTCACGCACCGTGGAGAGGAGTAACCACAGCCAAAAGCGGTGTCCAAGGGCAAGCTGTGAAACCAAAAAGCATGGCCAGTGTGTCAGCCGCCAGCGGCCCTGTCAAGTACAGGGGAGCAGCAGAGAAAACACTGCTACAAACACCCGCCTCCCGTCAGCGACAACAGGCATAGCACACGCTCCCCGTCTCATCAGGAGCTGCACTGAAAAGGTCCCAGATAACCACTGCTGGCAGTGTGGCAGGCATGGGGACGTCACAGCTCCGACCACGCTCACCACGGCAGGGATGGGGGATGTCACAGCTCAGCAGCCCTCAGAAAACAATTTGTTACTTTGCACAGCTTGGGAATAATGCTTCTGTTGCAACAGAAAGCATTTTGCTGTTGGTTTGCTGGTGTTTGTCATGTTAGGGACATGGTTTAGGGGTGGACTTGGCAGTGCTAGGTTAACAGTTGGACTTGATGATCCTAAAGGTCTTTTCCAACCTAAATGATTCCATGATTCGATGATTTGGGGTCTTTTTTAGTTGTTATTTTAATAACACAGTCCCTCCCTGTGCTGTTTGCACATCAGTACAGCGCAGGTGCTGCACAGGCGTGGGAAGCGACGGGAGAAACCCGTCTTCCCCGGTTTTGGCAGAGCACTAAACCCACAGTGCTGTTCACAGGAGTGATCCCCTGTCTCCGAGTCTGCTGCGCTCCGCAGGGGTTCACTCCCAAAGGCAGAGGCAGGACAGCGGCAGGAGCTGCTGCCCGGCGCCTTGGGAGCGCCCGAGCTCTTCCCTCGAGCTGCAGCAGCCGCCAGCAGCGGGCCAAGGGCGCGCAGGGCCAGCGCTCGCGGGGCTGCCTGCCCCGCAATCCGCGGGCTGCAGGCCGACTGGGAGGGCAGCGCTATCGTTATGAGTTTTCCTCTTCATCGGGGCGGTCTGGGGAAGTGCCTTGCTGCTGCATGTGGCACGGCACGGCTGCAGCAGCGATGGCCCCGCCGTGCCCTGGGTGGCGGAAGGACGTGGGGGCAGGCACCAGCCGCCTTTTGCTTGGGGCAGGGAATTTTAGAAGAAGAATATTAACTTTCCTTCAGGTGTGCGAATCAGGCTGAGAAAGAAAGTGCAAAGGTCTCGCTGCTAAATGCTGCCGGTGAGGGAACACCTGGGCGTCCTGCCATGGCACCGGGCCTCTTCGCTCAGAGCTGCAGGGAAGAACACGGCCTCTAATTTTGGTATAGAAGGGTATTTTTGTCCCTTCTTTCCCAGTACGCTTTGTGTGTGCTTGTGCTCTGAAAGCCCAGACACTTGCAACACCATCTATCGGGTGTTAGATTCGCTGTTTCGGTTATTTACCGTTGTCCCTCAGACACGGCCGCATGGCCATGGCTGGCAACCGCTTCTCGTCTCTCTGCAAGCGGCAGAGTCACCGGTGCAAAACAGACATATGGACAGGAACATTTCTCTTTGAGTGACACACAGGGCTTTGGCAGAGGGGTTTAGGTGGATAATAGCAGTTTTGAGTTACATTAATTAAAGGAAATGAGATTGGTTCCCACTTTTGGGTGTGTTGAAACACATTGGCAAAAACAGTTTTGGCAGCTCCTAGTGAAGGGAGACCGGTAACACACAGAGCCGTCCTACAGATACACCCCGTTGTTCTGTTCCCTTAACAAGTCGTCTCCTAATATTCCCTCCAGAGACTGGACTCACCGGTGGAACAGCCCCACATTTCACTGTTTAATTTTGGAGCCAAGGGTCCCAAGGGTTTGCAGAACAAACCTGGCCGACGCTCCCCTAACAGACCCGCGGAGAGCAGCACTGCGAAGGAGGCCAGGGGAGCCGCCGCCGCCGCCGCGCATTGCAAGCAGCGCTTGCTGGGGTGCTCCGGAGTCAGGCACATGTCCTGAAAGGCTGCCATAAATTATAAATCTGCATGTGTGCAGTGGAAAAGATGACCCATTAGTAAACCTTTCAAATACAGATAGCTTCCCAGGAGACAGGGCTGTACATTATTCACAGAAATAACCCTGACGGCACAAAGATTTGTAGAGCATTTCAATTGCCCTGAGATAATTAAGAATTTGTTCAGTGAACAAAACTGGAAACCTAAAAATCACAGCAGCTGAACAAATTATTCCAAAATCTGCCTCATTTATTTCATGGTGATGTAGATTTGCAGAAAATTAACATAAGATGCAACTTCAGTAGCTTATGTTAAGCTGGGAAACACAAAAACCAAAGAGCCATACCACGGATCTCCTGGAGTCACTTTGCATAGGAGATCTCAGCACCTCTACTCACAACTTCTGCCGTAAGCCAACCTTGAATGAAGCTTCACCCAATTTTTGGCCCACCTCTTAAAAAACTACCTACATTGGATTCACAGGACAGCTTTGGTAGTAATTGTACTCAGTGTATATCCAGTCTGCAGTTTTCATTTCCCATCTCTGTGATGGACTATTAATATCACCAAAATCCTTCTGGTTAAAACATGGCTTCGGATAATAAGGTCACTCCCATTTAAAAGAGACCTAGCATCCAAACCCAACAATCCTTTGCAGAGGGTATCTTATCCAAGGCTGTCACGTTTCTAGGTGGCTCGCAGAAGACTGCAGGCCTAGCACTGTATTCCCAAAGCAAATACCAGGAGCTGGTCAGTGATACCTCCCCTGCCCTTGAATTTCACAACAGTCCTGTTAACCACGACAGGAGTGACACCTGGCTTTTAACTTCATGCAACACGTACGGACTTCATAATGATCCCAAAGATCTCTGCTTTATATATTTTTTCTGAGAAAGCAGAGTGTGTACAATTCTTGCTGGAGGTGGCTGTTTTCTTTAAAAAAGGAAGCTGATGTTTCAGCTTCATGAAATTCAGCACTGCCTCATGCATCTGGCATACTGACAGCGGATCAAAAGCAATCCGATGTTGTTTCCAGCCACCTCCAGCCTGGAGAAGGGAAAGGAAGACATGGGAATGAAATTCATACAGCAAATCAAAATAAAACCAAGCCAAACATGGGGTACTCCCATCAGGAGCATCCCAGAGAGGAGCCCTGGGTCTTTCATCCGCAGGCTTCCTACTTGCCGTTTGTTTTTGCACAATACCATTTTCAAACACCCAATAAAGGAAGACACCCCGTCAGATCACTGCTTTGGCATTAAATCAATAGCAGTACCACTTCCAGGCTCCGATGTACCAGCTTGCTTTCTTGAGGTGTTGCACACCCCGTGGTGGCCACGCAAGCCTCGGGTGCCCCCGTTCCCTGCGAGGCGTGCCACGGGCGGCTGCCCGGCGGGGGCCGTGCTGCTCCGAGCCTGACAGCCGTCTCAGCAACCCTTAGCGCTGCTGCCGCGCTGACCTTTGCGGCTGCTGACATGTGGGGAATTTGTAGAGCAGCAAGCTCCAGTAAATCTTGTCAGAATTAATGTAAAAGTAGACACGCTCATTAACATCTTCCCTCAAATAAGGGCCGGCTGGCTCGTTAGGGAGACACCATTTGTCGTCGTTGTCTGCGATGGAAAGCTGGAAGGTGAGCGATACACAGGGACATCGAGGCTGCCAGCACAGGGAGATGGCATGCACAGTCTCCTGCCATTGCGGGGAGGGCATGCCCACCCAGCCTGGGCATCCTGCAGCCAGAAAACTGCTGGAAACAAGAAGACACGTGTACCCTACTCCCGTGAAGTCCAACCCTCTGACCCACTGGAGACCCACGGTCTCAGTACCGGTACCCTGGCAACATGGTGTAGACCTTTTCTGTGCATGTTAAAAAACAAAACTCTCCAGAAAGGTTCATTGAGGCACCACAGTGTGTTACAGACTCGTCACCAAGCCACCCATCAGCTCCAAGGAGTTTTCATGCTCCTGTCATGCTGCTGCTGATTTCCCTCATTGTGCTTTCAGGTCAGGGCACAAGAGAGAGTCTATCAAAACCAACTGTAATTAGTGATCCGTGAAGTGCTTGTAGGGTCACAAACCGGTCGGCCCCCTGACCTCTCCCGAGGAAGTCATCCCGCCGGGGCTGATTTCAGATGCAGCCCAACAGCTCGCCCTGTGCCAAGCCAGGGTCCTTCTGACCCCTTCCTCCCCATCGCTCCCCAACAGCTCTCCGCGCGGCCGCACATACCAGCATCCGAGCACGCCTGCTGCTAGGGGATTGTCCGTGACATACATCTTTCCACTCAAGAGGTCCCAAGCAGAGACAGAAACATCCCCGTGCCTGCACAGACTGCGAAGAGCCAGGATGCTGCAATGGCGCTGGGTCAGACCGAGACGGCCCGTTCTCCACCCCAAGGGCAACGCGCTCCCATGGAACAGGCCGCGGGCTGAGGCTGGCGCGCCCCTGGCTCTCTTACTGGTGCCATCTAAGGAAGACCTTATGCTTGTTTTCTTAGGGGCCTGGCACTAAGCTGTCCCTCACACCGAAACTCGTGTGCTAGGCTATGGATTGGCAAGTTGGTTACTTCCACATCCCTTGGTTGTGTCTTTAACAAACTACTGGTGAATGTACCTGCAACAGAACTATTACAGTACCGCAAAGGGATATAAAACTGTCCGGTACCATTATCTACGTGAGTTTTTACAAACGCATTTCAATATTCTTGAGGCACCTACAAAAATATAAACAGAGAGGTAAAGCTGATGTAAAGGTTGAGGCAATGATGTATTTATTGGGTGACTGTTAAAATAACCATTTGTATTATGTCCAGGTCTTTCATTTACTTGTCAGAGGGACCACAGAAATTTCTTTGATTCAGATTGTTCAAAATAACCCCAGAATGGACTAACAAGCCCAAATTTCACAACAGTGAAGCTGGTGCACCAGTTTCAAACACTACCAATCTCTCTCACTAGACAGGCTTTCCTCCACACCGAGGCCATCGCATCACCTCCTGAATCTGCTCCTGATGTCGGGCTGCAGGTAATGAGCCACTCGCCTGGACCCGCTCCAGAAAGCACAGTAAGTTCTGTAGCAAATCTCACAGACCGCTGATTCCTGGCAGTTTTTCTTTCCAAATTATCAACAGGCGGGGTAGCTGAGGTTCCCTCTGCCTTGCAGCCACCGCGAGCTAAGGTGCCAGCGGCACCGGGCAGCGACACGCACAGCGACCCTGCGCTGCGCCATCTGAGCTCCCTCGGTGCCACAAGCCTCTCGTTTCCAGAATCCAGGGGGTTCGAGATCACATAATAAATTAGTAACAACGGATGGGAACGGCCCTGCGGCATCCGTTAGACCGCCTCACATCTGATTTCAGGGCAGAGGCAGCCTGCGTGATCAATAGGAAGGAGCTACAGAAAACAAATAATCACAGCAAACATTTCATCTGTGGGGCTAAACTACAGCATTGGAGAAGGGGAATGACTAAGGAGCCGAAGAGGTGGAGATCCCACCCCGAGAAGACAGAAGCCAACCTCTTCAGAGCTAGCAGTTCAACACTTACGCAATCCCATGAACAAATATGCAATTAAGAGAGACACCTACTGCCGAGGAGACAAGGGTGGTGGGGTCCCGGCAAAGAAGGGGAGGTGGAGGTAATTACTCCCTACCACACAATTATCTCCTTCAAACACATCTTCCTAAGTATTTTCAATTCCTTTGAGAAACCTTTTGGCAATGAAAAAAAAAAAAAGGAAGAAGAAAACAAGAGAGAGAGGTAATGCTCTTGTTGGCCAGTTAAATCCATACAATACCGTTGGAAAAAAATGGTAGAACAAAATGATTGTCAGGCAGACACTTGAGCTTCTTTCTTTAATGTAAGCAATTAAATTAATGAATAAATCTAGTTTCACAAAGTAGAAATCCCTGGGGTTTTCAGGCATCAATTAAACACTACAAAAAGTCAAAATGACTGACTGAATTCTTGAAGCAAGTAAAACCCTGGGAAACAACACGGTTGAACAGAGCCCTTAGCAACCAGCACTTGATACTGGAGAAACTGAAATTAGACATCAGAGTTCATTCTAAGTGCCTGAATGACGGTGAGGTCATCTCCTTAACTAATTTACTCATTAACATTCATCCGTCTGCCCAATCTGGAAACCTGAGACTGCACTATAAGCCTCTCCTTTCTTTTTTCCCCATCCACTTCAGTGGAAGCTTTAGTTGGCTTCCACAAGTGTAGATAGCTATCAGGAAAGGTAACGTGCCTGGATATACCTATCCTCAGTAAGTGCTCCAGGACAGCCTTCAGGATATTTCAGTAATTCATCAAGAGAAAAAAAAAAAACAAAACCAAAAAACCACACAACAAAAAAACCAAGCTATCTCTGCAAACCCTCTGAGGACCTCGCCAGCATACAGAGGGAGTTAGTGCTGGTACAGGGTAGGGCTTAAAACTCCATTCATTTTGCCTGTAATAATCAAATGCGAAGCTCTGTCAGGTAGAAGACTTCATATTAAAAAGATGAAAACTAATTTCAGTCCTGATTTTCATTATAAAAATATAATATCCCAGCAATATTCAGAAGAAAAGATGCATAATTTCCAGTGGAAGAACAAGAGACAGAGCAACCAACAGTACCGAAGCCTGAGAAATTCCCTTGCGGAGGCTGCCCCCCAGCTAATCAACATGCACATGCACTGACCAGATAATAAAGGAAGGTATATCTGATTTTTGCTAATCAGTGCTAAAGCCACAGAAGTTTAGCATTTTAAATAGTTCATTATGGCTGGGAAAGGCTTATTGCCAGCTCATACAGTCCGTGCCAGGGGTCACAGCTGAACGAATGAAAACACAACTGTTAATCTGGTTAGTTCAGCCCCGGTCAAAACCGTGCATGGTGAGTTGTGATAACAGAGTCCGGGACGCCAGTCTGGGACCGAAATGATGCAACGCAGAGGTGAAGTAAAGTTGTGTTGTCACTGGAAAAAAGGAAACTGTGGGGTTTGTGCTGATCTAACTCTGCACAAGTCCCGCGGTGATGAAGGGCTCCAGGAAGATGCTCTAAGTAGAGCCGCTGCTTTGAGGGCTGATAGAGATCGTCAGAGCAAACTCCAAGGGCATCTGCTCACCCAGAGCAAAACTTACAGTCCCTTGTCTTCCCTGTGCCCTGCACGAAGAAGCTCTTCCCATCTTAAAAACAAAACCTCAAACAAAACCAGGACCCTTCCCGTTTTGTGCACTGCAGATGTTGCCAGCAGACAGGCGTGTTTCCATAAATTCTTCCCATGTCATTGCGGGGAACCTGGGAATGGGCACATTCAGTGTGCTTATCAGCCTAGAAAAGGGTGAGCCATGTGAAAGTACCACAGCACCTTGCACTCGGGCAACTTTGCAGGGGCTGTAGCTTTGCACCTGGATTGTTTTTACTATTTTTTTATTTAGGAGGAACACAGACACCTTCTCCTTACATCTCTACTGCCCATAAGCAGATGCAGAAACCTCCCCTGGTTAAAGGCAGCCGGCCGGAGTAAAGAGAGATGATAACCCCCGCGGAGAGGCTGGGCAACAGGCTGCCGTGCAGGAACCAGAAATCGGAGGCAGCTCCCACCAGTGACTCCGAAGCCAAGAGGAGCTCTTTGTCCCTCAGCCCCAGCGCCTTTCACAGCTAGTTTGTCTGTCCATCCGATCACTTCCCTAAGCCACCTGCTCTTACACTGAACTGGGTCACACCCTGGTTTTTCTTATTTATGGCAATGCCCAGAGAGCAGCTGTGTCTGCCGCTTCCCGGCTCTCCAAGAGGAAGGTCCAGGGAAGCAGGACGGGAGTTTCCAGCGGCTGGGAGAGGTGGGAGCCCCTTCCCCAGCAGTGCTGCTCCAGGGCTGTGCCGCTCCGTCAGAGCTGCAGAGATTTTACCTGGTCAGACGGATTGCTCCTGGGACTCGCTCTCCAGGAAGAAATGGGGAGTTGGACCTTCAGCTGAGCGGGGAGCAGGAGCCCACCTCCGACGAGAGGCTGCAAAGGCTGCTCTGAGCAATTTAACACTCTTCACCTCATCAGAGCTGCTGCTGAACAGCATGGAAAACAGTGAAATCGCAACTTCAGAAGCATTGTCTTGATTTAGATGAATTCAAACTCTCAAAACCCAAGCATGTTAGCCACCCAGAAGTGCATGAAGGACTTCTCCTGGCAAAACCAAGACGTCTGACGATCATACCCTCCCGCCCACAGGGAGGGAAGCCAACGCTGAACCGCAGAGCTCAGGGTGAGAGCTAAGCAGATTACGCCGTTGTTCTGCGTGCTCCTAAGGAGGAGAATTTGTTGCCAGCCGTTTTCTAGGATTTAATTGGTTCCCTCCGCTTCCCATGGTAGGCCAGAAACCAACTAATGCCAAACAAAGTGGTGAAAGTTATCTTGAGTTTGGCTTTGATGCCAAACCACTGAATCCATGGACTAAGACAACGTGGCTCCAGCTCCTCGCCTTGCCTCACCTCAAAAGGGCAGGATGGAAGGGAATTATTAATTCCACCTCCTACTGCTTCCAGCACTTCAGGAGGTTATTCCCAGCAAGGGAGCACTAGGTTTTGAATCTGCTTCCAAAAACTCTTCAGCTGTCAAATTCCTCAGAAAGATGTGTTAAGAAGAAAAACTTCCCAGGAAAGCAAGTGAAACCTTTTTAGTGAAGAGACAGAATGTATTTATTTTTCAATAATAAAACCCTAAAACAGTGACAAAGCCACAAGGGTCAGAATAAAGCTAGTGTTCCTCCATTAAAGAGAGCAATGTTTCTTCTTTGATGTCTCTAAAGATGCATAGTCAGTCAGGCATGCATCTTTCCAGGCAATTCTTTGCAATGAATTTTTTAAATCAGTCATTGAAATCACAGGCAGAAGCAACAACCAACCATTTGGATATACAGTGATTTTAAAAGCAAAATGCCAAATCCACGTGTATTAGTATTAATTCACATGACAGATCAAAAAAGAGTACTAACTGTAAAGCTGTTTCTGTAGGAACTCCTACCAGTAGCAGATTCATGGATTAACTCTTTGGTGTACTCCTGCTCTTCATCTCATCAGCCAAATGAACCTCATGTCCAGACATCTCTAACAACCTGAGAGGGTTAAAGCTGTTATCCACAAGTGCAGGGTGAGGAGATCCACATTAACGTGACCCCCACGCTGCTGTTTGAAACACAGTGCCTTCGGAAATCCCTTCCCATAGACCATAAATCCTCCACAATCCCGGCACCTCCCGCTGACTGCTGCTACCTAGGAACCCCACCCTATGCAGCACAGAGCCAGTTTTAGAAAGCCATGTGCATCAAGGCTGTCCCTTGCCAGGTGAGAAAAAATCAGAGCAGTAAAGTCACGTTCTTGGAGATCGTCCTGCCCAGTGACCCTGCACTTGCAGTGGGGTGAGGGCAGCGCCTCTGAGGCTCGCAAGTCTGGTTTCATGGGGGCTAGGACATTGGAGAGCAAGTCGAGCCCTGGAGCTATACGCCAGCAATCAAACTGCAGGTCAGCTGCTCCAGTTAGCTCTCATTTGTGGAAAAACTGCCTCTGCGCAATTCGCAGCCCTCAAGAAACAAGTCCTACCGCAATGCGGAGCACCACAGTTTCATCTCATCCTTTTCCTCCTCCAGCCTGTTTGTGATTTCACACCGAGATTGAAGATCTTGTGCAAAATGGATTGCCATTTTTCCTTATTTGTACAGAACTGGAGCGATGGGGTCCTCATCCATCACGGAGCTTCCTGAGCAATAAGGACTTACAAAGAGTGAGCAGTAACCATGCCACCAAGCAGCCTTTTCAATAGGGAAGAAAGCAATATATCTCACAACCAGCACCGCAGCCTTCCCAGCACGAGGCAGTAAGAAGGGCACCCTCTCTTCTACCCAGCCACAGTCCTCTTTAATTTTTCCCATTCCCCAAAACCACGGCCGATTATTTATTTACAAGGCATTTGAAGCCCCACACAAGAAAGGCAAGAAAGCAAAGCCCAGACTCGTGGAGGCAGCTCTGCCCAGTGACTTCCAGCCCCAGCACCCAGCTCCAGAGTTTAAGTTTTGGCCTCCAGTGGGCATTTACAGATGACAACTTCTGTAAGGGATTTCATGAGCATTTCTACAGCTATCAGAAGTGTAAAACAGCCACTGTTGGTGGAACAAACCGAGCCCGTGACAGCAGAATTTGCTGCCTGCACAAGTCAAGTACAGCCAAAAATAACACGAAGAAATCAGCACAGCTGAGATGCTGCAGCAAGGAAGAATGCAACAGAAACAGGTTAAAAATGAGCTGCTCATGCACCATGGAAAACCAAGTAATAAAATAAACTCCAAGACAAACTGGTTGTGAAGAGGGACATTTCACTGTGTCATCTAGGTTACATACATAAATCTGGCTGTGCCTGCGTTTGGAATTGTGTGAACATCAGGACCCTTGCTGCAAGAGCAGCTGTGACATTGAGACACTCGAAGCACACACCGTTACTTGCTTTAATTCGTCAGCGTCGCCAGTCTGGGCTATCGAATGCCTTTGGGTGATAGTCTCAAATGATGCGAGACCGCCAAAGTACATTTGAGGAACCTATCACTAAAACAAAGGGCCAGAAGTAACATAGGATTTGGAAACATATTCAGACACCAAGAACTAGATAACGTAACGTACCGAGCACAACTACTGTGCGCCGTGCAGCAAGTCATGGGCAAAGGGGGAGCCACAAGAGGAAGGGGGCTTTGTAGCGCAGTATTTAGGATATTCCACCAGCACCGTTACAACCCCTTTGAGAGTTTCGCACCGCAAACAAAGCAGGGCAAGGCAGCTGCCGGGTGTCAGGGGGACCTTCGCAGTTTCAAGGATGACATACGAGGACTTTTGGTACCTTCAATCTTTTGAGATTTGAATTCAATCAAAGCTGGAAAGTTGGAATAAGGATTTGACTTCTGATTAGAGAGATATACCACTTGCCTGTTTAGCTGTGAAAAATCAGGAAGCTGACTCCATGCTATTCCTTTGCAAACTGACTTCAGGCCACCAGCAGCGAAGTGACTCTCCTGTTGGTGGGTGACTACTGGAGCAGCACCTGCGGAGAATTCACAGATTCACAATACAGCTCTTGCAGTTCTCTGTGTTTCACTGCAGCTCAGTATAAGGCCTACAAAGCGATCTGAGTCACTCATCTCCACGGCAGCAGTAGCCAGTCACTTCTCCCCTCACACTTATAAGTGGCTGGAAGAAAGGGTGGCCCCGCAGGGCAGGACCAGGATGACCAGGGTGGTCATGGCAGCCTGCCCCGCGCCCTCGTGCTGAGCGGCGAGCGACTGGAGAGGACGCAGCCAGCGAGGGGTAAGCCAGACACAGGACTCTCAGCTAGGCACAAGCCCTTGCAACTTCAGCTGGGCAGCAGTAAACCAGCCGGCACCCATTCTCACCACCACATGGTGTTACCGAAAGATTACTCAGACCTCTGTTCCCAGCTCTGTTTGGGAGTTTTTCCCAAGAACGAACAGAGGCGGCTGACCTTGTTTCCATCTGCACGTTAGCAAACACGAGCAAAGTGCAGAGCTTTCACTGATGCATGCGTTTCCTTTGCAGCACCTGGAGCTGCACGCAGCCCCAGCAGGACCTGCCCCGGGCGGCCATGCCCATCGGGCAGCCTGCGTGGCCCGGGGAGCTTGCCACAAAAGGCACAAAGCGGGGGTGTGCGGCTGTCGTGAAAAGCACGATTTCAAATCCACTTCTCAGTCACAGGTGAACCTATGCTCTGAGAGGAGATTTCGTACAGAGGTTTGAGTATTCGAGGATTCAGGTGGTGAAACAGAGACAAATGACTCCCTCCTCTTTCTTACTGAGCCAAATTCATCTTGCTCAAGGGATTGTACAGGAGGCAGGGGCTACATTGAGCCTTCCTCCCAGCTTCCGTGGCAGTGGCTCCTTCCCTCCCCAGGGTTCAAAAAGCCTCGGTTGTGCAAGGAGCACGTTGGACTCCTGGGGCCGCCTCGGGATGGAGGACACCACTTCACTGGACTCGTTCATGCAGGCCAGCTCGGCTCTTTTGATGCACCCAAGTACAAACAACGATTACTGTGCCAGCAAAAACAGATGTGCGATGGCATCTGTTTTCCTTCATTTTCGCTGGAACCCCAAACCACAAAAGGTGCTTTTGATATCATCTTGTTTTGCATGCCTACAAAGGTTAAGCCAAATCAAAATCAGATTGTTTCTTGGATTGGTCTCCTATTACACTAAGGAAAAAAAAAAATCTTATTTAGGGCCAAGAAGCCTTCAAAATACCTTGACTAGCTACACAATAATCTGTCTCACCTGTTAATACAAAACCCACGTAGCTGCAGACAGCACGGAGAACCTGTGTCTAACTCCAAGTCCACAAACTTCCCCTGTTTGCACTAGAGAAATCGCAATAACCCCTGCATTTTACAGGCTTATGCAAGGACAGATAAGATCAGTTTTATTGTTCTCTGTTAAAACAAACAAAGGAAAAAAGCCAACCACAAAAATTACCAAGTGGTAAGCGTTCCACAATCTGCATATGGTTACTTATTAAAAAAACGCCTGATGTCAGAATCTTCACCGTGCTCACCAGCACTGATTAAAAGTAAGACCATGTTCTTCAGATGAGAAAAAAATAAAATAATAATCATGAATGTCTGCTAAAATAGCTAAATTATTAATGTTGTCAGTATGTCTGGGACAGTAATAACAGCAATTTTGGTGTTAAGATCCATTATCTACAAAAGCCACAGGAAGAGGGAGCAGGCAGAAAGCTTTCTAGATGCCTTCCTTAAGGCAGCACCTCCACAGGCTCAGCACAACAGACGCGTTTGCTGATGAATGAGGCTGTTTGTCCCCCAGCTTTAGCCAGACAGACCTCGTTTGGACTCAGCAGAAACACAAATCAGGAGCTGTTATTCTTAAATATCCAGAAGGTATGGCTGCTACCTGGAGCAGAGCTGCACGGAGGCACTGACCTAATCCTGCTTCCCAACAGCCCCCAAAGCTCTGGGCTAGTTTTACCCGAACACAGCCTCGGTTCACAGCCGCGCTCTGAGTACAGGCTGGACTATAAACCCATCTGTTATCTGTGTAGAAACCATCGTAGTACTCGCCATTCCACTCTAAACCTGGTATGGCATTTACCCTACGTGTTCAGACCAATACAAAGGACATGATTTCCAACCTGCAGGGCAGGCACCTTGCTGTCTTCATGCGAAACAAGAGCTCCTCGGTGTAAATTACTGTCCTGGGGAGTGGAGTCAGGTGTTTTGCCCCCTTCCTCCCAGTTCCAGGCGAGGACAAGCTATTCTTGAGGCGGAGGGGCAGCAGGGACTCATGCCAGCATTACTGGCCCAGGGCTGCCTGGTAATGGATAAACCCATGGGAAATCCTCCGAGCTGGCCTTGCTTACTTCTCTTGAGATGATGTAGTAGGGTCCTGTACAGCTGCGAGGGTGACACCCACAGAGCTCGCACCACAGGCCAGCTCAAACCTGTCACCCTGGGCAAATGACATAAATACATTTCTCCTACAAGGCCTCGTTCTGGAGCAGATATCTGCAGGTGTTAGTGCAAAGAAGTATAAAAGACCAGTTATAGTTTCTTACTCTGAGATAACACATGACTCAGTAAGGAACTAAGCTTCCCATGAGAGCCACCGCTAGTCAGATTTGTCCCCGGAGCGACTGCATTAACGCAAGCAGAGTCACCCCAGGCACCGGCATCAGCTGCGTCCCTCTGCAGGGCTTGGAAACACTCCTCCAACAGCAAATCCACCATGAGAACTAACGCTGTCCTGTGAGGGAAGCACTGCAATGATTAAGCGGATTTATTTGGGAAGTTTTTAATTGCACAAGATTGAATTTCTTTATCTACTCCTAAAATGGGAGTAGATAAGCTTCCATTTTATTCTAATCATTGTGGGGAGAACTCAAGACTCGTCCCGGCTTCTGAGGGAGTTTTTGGGCAGATGCAGCACAGCGGCAGCTCCCCAAGAATGGCCATGTCAGACATGGGGTGAATTAAAGGCAAACAAACAAAAAATCTAGCCAACGTAGAGTCCAGTCAGTTCACCCAGCTTTGGACCCAAGACCTAAAAATAGACCTTGTGCCCTTTCAGTCCTTTTAAATTGAGAGAGCACTGACGACTACCATGGGGGACAGAGGGGTCCTCAGGAGGATGCTGAAGGCACATTAAAGAAGAGAAGACTTCTTTTGTCATACGAGTTTGAATGGCACGCATGCCAAATGCAAAGACTGAGGGGATTAGTGGGATTAACTGATTGCTCTTCTCAACCCAACGAAACCGGGCAAGCATCTCCCCATTTGCTGCTGAGCCTCCCAGAAATGGGACAACAGGATCAGAGAGAGAAGGCAGTATTGTGTTGGCAGGACTCTTACCGAGACCCAGCGCAGGAGGCAAAGCACGTGGAGGACGGCTGACCCAGCAGCGCCTCCAGGACGGCCCCTTCCACGTTCGCAGCGGGGGGCTGTTGCTCACAGCCTCCATCGCACCGAGGTGTGCTAGTCTTGCTGCGTGCGGCTGACACTTTCAATATTTCCAGGTGAAAAGCTGGCAAACGTACAAAAATCCAAGACCTAGTCTGCATGTGTAAGTGATTTCAATAAGTAATGTACTGTAAGAAAGAAATCAAACAGCCTGCAATGTTTAATTTATTAACTTTGTTTCTATTGGGAATGGATATGAAACCAGTCATGGTTTGATTCATTTTGTCTGTTTCTATCAGTCCACCAACACGCGGTGCAAAATTCCAGGTAATGTGAAAAGGTGACGCTAATTACTTGGCAGCGCGATCCTGCAATCTGTCCTGCCGTACAGCCTTCCCACGTGGCCCAGCTGAGGCCATACCCAGTCACTGACCCAGAGAAATCATCCTCCGTCAAACACCCGCAATTCGAGGCTGGAGCTTTCACAGGAATGTTGCGCGGAGGCAGCGTGAGGGATTTCCACCAGCTCTACCGCCGCAGAGCGGTTAGGAAGCCTACGCTGGTGAGCAATACAGGAATTCAGAGGGGAGTCTCTACTTAGGCTGGACCTAGCAATAGGAATAATGAAGTTGAACATTCCTGCAGATTATTTTGTTAAAATGAAGAAGAAAATTTCAATATCTATCAGTGAGGTTTTCCCATGCTCCTGCATGCTTTCATGGAGAGGAGGAAGGAAAGGATTCACACCATCTAACTTCAGACGCATGCTGCCGCTGTTTGCACCAGAAGGGTTTGTTGCCTTCGCTCACCAGATGGCTCCTGTGAAGAGCCAGGCTCCCATTTCACAGCAATTCCTAACAAAAATGCTTTAAATTATCCCACTGAGATGCCTATTTCTACTGGGCTGTCTAGACCACGGGGAGACGGGCTTCCTAACCTCGTACTTTTATTTTTTCCAGACTGGTTAGTCCTCCTTCCAGGGATGCACCGGACAGCCTGCCACAGGTATCATCATAGAAGCAACCCCTAGAAAGACCAAGTGAGATGAGAGATATTTCTCACCATGAACATTAAAACATCATGAACACAGCAAATAGGAGGGAAAAGGAGAGAGGTCCAAAATAAAGCCAAGTATGTGGGGAGTGTGGGAAGAGGGGTGGACCATGGTCACCTCAGCAGGTCAGGTTTGGCAAGACCAGAGCTTGCATTCCCCTCCAGAAGGAAGAGAAAGTCCCCACCACTCTCACATCTCCAGTCCCACCAGACACTGCATTTGCCCTTCTGCAGCCTGAGTGGAGTTTAGTAGGGATGAAACTAAAGCCACCAACCATCAGCAGGCAGATCCTGGCTCCACTGAAGTCTACAGAAGTCTGGCCACCGACTTTACTGTGGACACTCTTGGTTCTTCTGCCCTCCAATTTATCTATCAATACCAGTCCTAGATAGCAACTGCTGGGCCCTGCTCAAGCGGCACATCGCCCGTGGGCTGGGCTCGGGGTACAAAGCCCTGGTACAGAGAGTGGGGGTGTCTGCACACACCACCGCAAAGCCCCTGCTCGGGAAATGCAAAGCACATCTCATCATCGATGCAAAGTCAACAAGAAGAGGAAGGCACGTTGCAAAAGGCATTTTTAAAAATCCCTCTGCAATCTAACCAGGGCTTGCTGAATTAGTTACTGCAAAACCATCATCCAGTATTTTTTTCCTCTCTCTTTTCTGGTCAGAAGCCACAACATAAATGTTTAATGAGAATAATAACTTTCCTAGACAATTCTTGCCATAGAAGATGCTTATTTGTTAAGACAGAAACTCTTACATCACCTTCTAAGGGCAAAGATTAGCAAAATAACAATTATTTGAAGCTGCTGATGCCGTCTCCTATAATCTTCTCTCTTCACTTTAAAAGAGCCATTTTCTCTCTATGACAATCAAATTCCTAGCATTACAGGTTAGCGCAAATGCTCTCTTAATGCAGATACCTTTACGAGCAAGGCTCACTGGTAAGCTAGCATTAATATGCCACACTGCAGACATAGCAAAATCAATCTTTTTTCAAAAATTGGCCACCAAGCAACATCAAATGTCACAGAGCTAAGTATCATACAGAAAGATAGAGGCTATCCTGGCACACAGAGCTTGTACCTGAACAGCTGGGAATTGAAGCTGTCTTTCAAATCCCAGTTTCACTGCTTAGCTCTGCTAGTAACCAAGCTCTGCCCAAGACCTTTTCTGCAGTACCCTCCACTTGTCACTCCAAAATATATTAGCGACGAGTAAAAGATGCTACAGACAAGGTCAAGTGACAGGTCAATTTGGAATCAGAGCAGTCACACCTCATTTTGCAGTACTTGACCTCTAAAATCCCATTGTTATACAACAAAATCATCTATTCAAGACACAGGCTGAGCCCCGTAGAAAGGATACTCTGTTTGCACCTTCCAACTCCCCTGGGAGCAAGGGTTAACTTTAAAACTTCCCAGGAAGCCTCAATGGTTAATTACCCCTAATTACCCCTGCGCAGTGCTCGTGTGCCAGGCAGGACCGGCTCACGCCTCTCTGCAAACCAACCCATCAGAAATTGAAAAATGCAGCACTTTGGAGAAACCCACAGGTTTTTTTCCTGATGCTTAAGAGAGTAAAGACATGCAAGCTACGTTCATACTTGCACAACTTCCACTCGTTTTGGGGAAATTCTTCTTCGGAAATAAATTAAACCATTTAAGGCACAAAAATTTAAGCCAAAAATTTAAGCCAAAATTTAAGCCATTGAAGCAAAAAAAAAAAAAAGAAATAAGTTAAACCATTAAGGTGTCTGAGTGGTCTGGGAGCACGGAGTGCGTTCAGTGGGATTTGTAGCTTTCTGACAGACTCTGCATTTGATAAATACTTTTTGATCTAGGAAATGATCTGTCATAATAACTGATTCAAAGAAGAAAAAAAAACAAAGCTGCTGAAGCATGAGCTATAACTTTACAGTCAGTAATGAGCAATGTTTGCTTGGGACTTGATCCAGGCCTCTGTTTTTCTTTTTATCTGAAAGTATTTGCCTGGCAGACGAGTACCAAAAGAGGGAAGGGAGAAGGGTTTACCAAGCGTGATTCTCTATTAATGACTTTGGACTGTATTTAAGTAAAGCCATCTCAGACAACACCAGAAAGTATCTCCTCCAGCAATGCAGTTATTTTTCTTAAGAAGTTCCCGATATCCTAAAGAAACATGTAAATTATACTCTGTTTTCACCGAGGCCAGGATTCAAGGTTCCTCCCCTGGAAAAGAGGGAGGTTTGTGCTGCAGCTCCTCTTGCCGCTGCCGGTGGGACGCGGGCGGTCGGCCGCTCCCCCGTGCCCGGCACAGCCCAGAGACGCGGCACCGCGCGGCAGGGCTGCAGCACTGAGGTGCGAGGTTTCACAGTTCCCAGCACAGTGACAGTATTTTTTGTTTCTACAGGGAAACCTTGTTTCACAGCCTGCTTTAACCACAGTGTTTTATACATGTACGCATTCTTGCTTTTTCCTATTTCTCACCTTCCCTATACGTTTTTTCCACCTGCTCTCTAACTTCACCAAGAGAGAGCATTGCTTTTCTTCCTCGGCAGTCACCTCCGGTCCTTGCCCAGGAGGCAGCCAGGGCACGTTAGCCGTGCTGCCGGGCACAGGGCGAGCACCTCGCTTGCGGGGAGTGTTAGCCCGGGGTCGATTTGCTGTGACTTGCAAAGTATTTTCTAAAATAGAGCCCTCGACACCTGGAGTTTATAGTGAATGCCTCAAGCTCTAATTTAGCGCCTTTCACCGACAAAGTAGAGACGGTTGGAAGGCACATGCTGCCTGTTTGCCTCTCTTAATTGACGGGCTCTGCTCTCACACGGAGATGAAAACCATCACGCCAGGCAGACCACATCGCCAGGGGCTCCAGATGCCAGCGACAGCCAGGACGGTGCCCCCAGTCTCTGGCTGGGAAGCCAGCAGACCAGTCCGCAGCACTGACAAAATGTTTTGAGCTCAGAAAAGAGGAAAGGGGTGCAGCTACCCGTGCCACCCGCCTGCTGCTCAGCTGCAACCTGGGAGTGCACACCCCGCGCATGCAATCCGGCGGGGACCAGCTTAGCCGCCCGTGTTAAGGATAAGCTCCAGAGCTCTCTACTTTCTACGTTTCTTTGGCATCTTCTGAGTATTTTCCTTGCAGGAAGGGAACCAGAAGCAGCATCTGACCCTCCTCTTCCCACTGGTTACCTCCGAAATGAGACTAGCACCAGAGAGCAGGTACAACCGGCTGAACGAAGGCAGCAGTCGTCACACAGCAAACCAGAAACGCGTGCCTTGTGTTTATAAAACTGTAGAGAGCATTTCACAATTCATTGCGATTTAATATTGCCAGTTTGCGACTCATGCCATCACTTACTTTCATTGCCCTGTGTACGGCCCAGGAGGTGGCAGGCACAGCGGATGGAGGACGATGAAAGATGGGTCTGCGAGATCTGGAGCACTCCGACGACTATACGAGGGAAGGTAGCTTCTGTGTCTAGCATCAAGAAGCCATCGAGGAGAAGCCAGACTTTAGGATAATCAAGATGAAGTTAATGAGGATTTTCTCATGGCCAAGAACAGGTCCGAGTGATAGAGCTGCAACTTTCAGCTGTGTGGCTGTCCGAGATCACCACGCTCTGCTCGGCGGCGTGTAAGCAATGAGGCACAGCACAGAAGACACAGCATCTGTGCGTTCCGGAGACCCTCGGTACAGCTCGTGGCATCCTCAAGGAAAGGCCTGGTCTGTTCAGAGGTACAGCTCCAGCACTTGCTGAAGGTAAGCGCTTGAAAGAGCATCACCTTCAAGCAACGATATCAAAAAGAGCAAAGAACAGCAACAGCTCTGTGGAAGGCACGGTCGTTGCAAAGGGCTTGCCAAAGAGCGTTAAAAGCATAAACTCTGACCTGTAAACGGCATCACTGCTTCTAAGTCACCCAAGGGATTCTAAGAGTGCCACCGAGGGTGTTTTGCAGGACAGCACTGCAGGTAGAAAAGGAGATGGGAACGTGGTAAGAAAAATAAGGATCCAAAACTAAACAGAGTTTACATCAAAAAGTGTTTTAGAAACAGCTGCTTTCTCATCAAGCATCAAGAAATCTTCTCCCAGGCCTGCAAAACCTCTGCAGCGACAATCTGCTGGCAGGGGGCTCTGAACCCCTGCCCCAGCTCCCTGAGCCACCCCCCCAGCCCCCAGGCAGGCCTTCCCCCACCCCTGCGGCTCCCTGCGCGCGTGGGACCGCAGTCAGTCGCTGGCACAAGGACCCAGCCTGCTCCTCGCCGAGCCCCCGCAGCTGGCCAGGCCCCTGCTTTCCACAGGGATGGAGAACAGGCACCGCAGGCAGGAACGGCTGGGAACACAGCTCATGGGATGGTGGGACAAATCTTCTTGTAATTCACAGCCATCTGAGGGTCCCTGAACCGTAACCACTGCTGCAGCCCCTATTGACGCTTAGTAACAACCAAGACAGCTCTAGCTGGTTTTTATAGGCTTGGCAGAAGGTGTCCCGACAGCAAAGGCAGGCAGGCATCCGAGCACTGAGCTGCCATTAAAGGGAGATCCAGATTTTGTTACCACCAGAGCTCAGAGGCGATACCACTTGCGCTTTTAATTTGGGGCCGCTTATCACAGTGGATGTTCAACACGATGACAGAGACAAGAGAGTTGTCGTTCACACGTTTGTAGATCCAGGAACACTCAATTTAAAGAAAAGATGCAGAGACCCTGGGGTACTTCCCAGCAGGGGCGATTTAGCAGCCTTCTGAGGATGAAGACAGACCTCTCCAGTCACAAGCATCTTCCCTCTCGGTAGCCCCACGTCCCAATCCATGGGCAACGAGCTGTCAGCTGCTCTTCATTGTTTGGCTTCTTCAAACTGAGAAGACAAAATCTGATGTTGTCAGGAGCATTTCATCTACGCTGCTGCTGGCCCAGTAAAGGCTAGGGACTGCTGCTCCAACCTGTGTGTAGCTGCAGGTGGCATTTATGCAGCCCACCAATATTGCCAAGGGACAGAGATGGTTCAAGAGGTTCAAGAAAATGGAACATGTATCATCAGCTTGGTTAAAAATCTACTTTTCTGACCTGGTCCATTACCTCCATTCACTCTCATACCATGGCACTGCAGACAGACTGTCAACTTGGCTTATACCCAGAAGCACCCACAGAATTAAAATCTCCATGCCAAAGTCAAGTGACTTGCTCACTCCTCTGGTAACCCAGGACCTTCCCACCATACAGATCAGGTGGGGCAGTTTCAGACTCCTAAGCCTTTATTCATTGAAGCTCAAGGAAAGATCTTTAGAGTTTTTTCTCATCCAGCTGTAATTATAACTTGAATTTTAACTCATACAATTAAATGAAACTATGGAAACATGAAAACAGGAATTATGAAATCTAGGTTCTCCTATTTCTCTTTCAAACTCTCACCAATTCATGGATATTCAGAAGTTTAGGATATCAGAGGAAGGCGTCTGTCATAGATTTCTCTTAAGTGTGGGATCAAAACAAAACAAAAAAAAATCCTTAGGTTACAAAAACACTGTGCAAGATGGACAGATTATGTAGTAAGAAAGCCCATCATCTCTTCCCAGCCTAAAATAAGAAGAAGCAAGAAGTGATTGACAGCAAACTATAGTCAACAGAGAGAAAAATCTTCATACATTATGATTCAGTTTTTCCTTTGTTGACTACAGTTTGCTGTCAATCATTTACAGCTTTTCTTTATTTGAGGTATGGAAAAAGGTTGCTGTCTCCTTCTTCCCTAGCAAGCTGTCTGTTTTCTTGTGTGCACTTTCTACCCAAGGTATTTAAATGTCCTCATCTTGTACTTAACAGAAATATATAATAAACCTCCCAATTACCTTCTACCCTTTTAAATGTCAAACCAATCAAAAGGTTAAAAGGGGAAAATTAAAGCCTATTTTCAGAAGAGCACACTTACTAACGTGTTACTGACCTTCAAGAGAAGAGTAAGATAATGCAACTTTTTTCAGTACGCACCCTGGCTTCCAGCCTACAGGATGAATTCAGAAACGTGGGGTCCATTGCAAAAATGACTCGTAGAAAATTTGATCAGATTTAAGCCAGGTATCTACCTAAAACTGCAATATCTGATGGGTCCTGGTTTCAGCATCACCCCTGTGACTTTGATTAGCTGTAAGATAATTTTGTCTGGGAAGAGCAAAGGGAGAACAGAAACCAGATTCATTATTAGAAGAGCTGTTCAGCATGTCTGTAAAGACAGCGGCATTTGAAATTCATCTGCGTGCTGATTTCGTTACAAACGGGGGCCGTGTGAGACTTGCCGAATGACCCACTGCGCCATGGTACCCGCTGTCGGGGTACGCGGTGGCCGCCTGCACCGCTGCGCCCCACGCAGCGAGAGGGGCGCGGGAATGAAACCGGACTGCGCGGAGCTGCCGTTGCAAAACACTTCCTAGCGAGGCATGACTTGCATCTGGCTCCCAGTCTGGCAAGACGATGATCAGGCCCTTCTACCAATATACTTTTTTAAGCCTTTTTATGCATATTAGAACAAAAGAGTAGAAGTATATACAGGAGAAAGCAAAATGCTTACCAGACACTCACCCAACCAAAGCCACAACAAAGCAAGGGCCTTTTTGATGTGGATATTGTCAATCTCTTATTCCTTTGCAAAATGCAATCACTCAAAATACGTGCACGCACATTTGGGCCACGAGAATCAGTGGTGATTTCTCCCTGAGGCTTGGCTCAGCAGCCTTTAGCCTCCCACGAAACCCCCTCCATGCAGGCGGCCCCCTGCTAGGAGCAGCAGCGTCCGCGCCGTGCTACAAGTGCCACCCCTACGCTGCTTCGCCAGCAGATTCCCCACTGTCCCGCACAGAGCACAGTGCGAGCACCTTCACGCAGCCGAGCTGCCGGCGAGTCAGACCAGCATCGGGGAGCTCTGCAGGGGAGGCTGTGGCTCTTCGACATCTGCATTCAAAATTTGCAAGTGTTGAGATCAAGAAGAATCCTTTTCCGGAGAGAAAGGGCCACACAGAAAAACCACAGTGCCTTCTTAAAATTACACTTATTCATATTTCACTTTGTGCATATGTGATTTTATTCCACATATAGCAAATCCTGTGTTTTCAAGGAGATTCGTGCATGGACAGTTTTGCAGACAGGCACAGAATCCAGCTGCTCATGCAAGCATTTTCCCATGCACATGGCACGCTGCTAGAAATCACAGCCCTGGCAGAGGCACTGCTCATCCCTCGATATTTAGCCCATCACACAGCGATGAGGTGAACTATTTTTAATATCTTTGTGCAATGGCATTTCCATACTACAGTGCAGGATCAAGGTCTGGTGGGCCAGAAGGTGTTAGGTGCCATTTGGGTTCCTACTACCTCCTGTCACGTTACTTTTTTCCCAGCGTAGCACTGAGCGTCGTTAAGGAACGTGCTTACAGGGCCCATGAAAGACCACCCTCCCCGTCACACAGAGCATCTTACAAAAGCCGACATCCATTCTCCACATCCAGGAGTACTGTACCAACGCTTGCTTTTGCCCTTGGCTAACTCTTCAAGGCCAAACCATGGGTTTTCTTCTTTGCCTTCCTGACAAGCCTGCTTTCCTCAGATGTGAGCATAAATCAACCCTGGTAAGACTGAGGAAGATGCTAAATTTTATAATTGTTGCAAAGTACAACACTATCACTGGTAAAATATTAATTCTCGCATCATAAAAACTGTGTTTACTTGCCTTTTATAGGCACGCTGAGCACAAACACCGCTACGGGCACTGTGCACACGATCAGTGGGCTTGGGGGGATAAAGGAGAGCACAGGCTGTCCCTCTGCACGGGGTAACACCAGCTGTAACGCTGCAGCCCACGGAGATTTATGATGCTGTGGCAGCTCTCGGCTCCCTGACTTTGAGGCCGTGCCGCTCTTCCCAGCGCTTGCTGCTGCCTTTCGAACACCTACGTCCTCGCTCCAGAGACTGCTCTGCTACCTCGGAGGTTACAGCTCTCCTCTCCCCGTTACCCTCCTGCCCACCGCGGGCTGCACGGAGCCCCCCGACAAATCACCCGAGGGGGGCCCTGGGCCTCTCGCTCCAGGTGGCCATGCAGCACCTTCGCCCAGACCAGGAGGAGAGCAGAGCTCACCAGGCAAGGCAACAGGGCTGGGTTCAGACCCGGGGCCAACTACTCGTGACCACCCAACCGCAGGGTCCGCTCAGCTCCTAACCCTCTGGAGTGACAGTCCCCTCGTCACCTGGCTGGCCCCACTCGGTCCTTCTCAAGCCCAGCAGCCCCGGCCCCCTCCAGCACACGTACACCTTGGGGAAAGGATGGAGGGGTCCCATTCTCATCCGACCACCGGAGAGGTGAGAGCCCTGCTCATGGGATCACAGCCAGGCTGCTGAGAAATCTGCTTCCAGGGCTCAGAGAGGGTTTAAAGCCTGCGGTCCCACCTCACTCCGGTCCCCTGCACCGGAGGAGAGCCACTATGCAAACGCTGTGTGGTATCGCACAGCCTTCGCTAAAGAAACGAAGACAAAAGTCAAGAAAGCGCAACGTGCAGATGAGCCTCTCGCAGACCATGAGGTGGTGACCTTCTCCCAGAACAGGCTTCAACCTAGAGTAAGCTATTTAAGATGCCCATTCCTCACAGCTACTTGTCTCCTGGGGGGTTAAACTTCAGCAGTTGTTTTCTCGAAGAGGCAAGTCTTGTTTCACAAAGAAAACGCAGCCCCATTAAGCTCTTGCTGGTGCTTTTGCATGGGACTATGAGCATTTTGAGGTGGGGATGGACATTATCCACCTGGAAGAAAAGCACTGTGCTATCCCAAGGAGGGCTGCTGCAGCACCCAGAGCGGGGTTTCGGCTCCCTGCAGCCTGAAGCAGTCTCCCCTGCCCTTGGGGTGTACAGCTGCCAGCAGCCACGGAGACCATCATGCAGCCCTGTAAATTTACACAAACTTAAAGAGATTTTGTTTTCTTTGCTGCCTTGGCTCCTGAGATTTATTAACGTGGCACTAGATTTCCCCAAGAATAGTGCCTGCCAAGTCCGTTCCCACTCTCTAAAACCACATTATAAATCATACGCCAGGAGAACATCCTGAATGCTGATGGCTGGAGATTATGGCAGTGATGAGGGCTGCCAGGAAGAAAAATGGATTTTCCTCCCCTTGTCCCAGCAGAAGTGTCCAGAGACGCTGCCACCGCTGCCCTCCTGGGCTGCCGCTCCGAACAAACTGGGGTATGGTTACAGGTGCGTTCGCCATCACCACGCCGGTTGTTAACACAATTAATGAAGGGACGGTTCAGCGGTTTATAGCTCAAGATCTAACAGTGGTAGTAACAAGAAGGGCCTGCGTTAAGACAGTTTCTTCCATTAGAGCACAATAAAACTATGATTAGTTCTATATTCAGATAATAGAGAAAAACAATTTCCAGTTGCTATAAATCTTCTGAGGCTGAAGCAGTAGTGCCAAGCTACCTATTTGCTTGTTTGCTGCCTTTTGAACATTTAAGTGTGGCTGTTGTTAGCAATTTAGCTTCTCAAGACACAATGCATTTAATTAACCCCATCATGGGGGAAGCATTTGTAGGATCAGGCTGCAGAGCAAGCAATGCGGGCTGCACGCAGAGGACTCATCCGTCCTGCTCCGCCAGCACACCCCGGCACCCTGTGCGGGGCCGGCAGCACACCAGCACCAGAGGCTCCTTCCAAGGGAGGTGGACGCCGGCCCTTTGAACTGGCCCAGAGACACCCATCTGCAGGGAGCGACCACCTGCATGGTATCGAGAGCTCCCTGTTCACTGTGCATTGGGTAAGAAAGAGTGGAAAAGTTATTTGCGTAAAGATTATCCCAGTTTGATTTGTGTTGTCTAGTGAAATGGTTGGGAAGAAATTGGATGAGTTTCTGTGAATAAAGCGAGAGTGAGGGAGCACATACCAGAAAGTAGTATAATACTGGGACAAACCTCATGGGGATATGAATTAGTCATGAATTAATTCAGACTGGAAAAGACAAGAAAGCCCCCAGGCCTCGCAGGAAGGGGAGCTCTGTGTTTCCAAACGCAGTATAGGCATCAGACTGCTGGGAGACGGAGGCTGACAAGCTCCCATCCGCAGCTCTGCAACGGGACAGCGGAGACACCGGAGCAAGAAATGAAAGCTTACATCTTAAGTCTTAAGGTGTCCAGTACCTCCAGGAACCTCGTAAGGGTTGTAAGGTGCCTTAATCGGTACGTCTCTGCACAATGCTGTATTAATCTCACGCTTCAGGGTTTCTGTTTGCTAATAGAAGGGGCATAGGACAACTTTCCTTTTAGGAATAAATTCTTTCCTTTCTTTCCATCTTGGAAGGTGGCCAGCACTTGAGATGGGATGGAACACGACAGGCACCGTGCGCTCCATACCAGGAAAGCTTCAGGAGCCTGCTGTCGTGCTCATGGCCAGAGGTCACCAGGAGAGCTCCTGCTTGGGTAAATACCCTCTAGAAGTAAAAGCACCCCAGCTTCACGCATGACTTTCACCAGTGTACTGTATCATTGCAAGAGTTGAAGCTCCTGACTCGAGCTTTAAATGCCTACTTCCAAAACCAGGTCAGGACTGATTGATTTTCAGCCATACAGTAGCAAGTCTGGTAGAGCTGAGTTCATAAGAGGTTCCTTGCATTGCCCGTGGCTGAGCTACCAACTGCATCACTTCTGGGTCTTCTGCTCGTGCTCTCTCTACAGCCATGAAAGCTGATGAGAGACGTGCCAAGCTTAGGAGCACTCTCAGCTCCTGCTTCCAGGACAGGAGCCCGAGGACAAGAGCTTGGGGCGTAGGGAGAGTTTCACTGGTGTTAAGACAACAGAAGCAACGCCAGGATCCGTCTCCCAGCAGAAGCAGGCACACAGCCATACAACTG
This sequence comes from Nipponia nippon, assembly GCF_047370975.1. Lineage (NCBI taxonomy): Eukaryota > Metazoa > Chordata > Aves > Pelecaniformes > Threskiornithidae > Nipponia > Nipponia nippon. The sequence continues at coordinate 30,859,525 of NW_028262302.1, forward strand.
CAGCAGCCTCAAACAGACCCGTGCTCATCCCACCTATACCCTTTTTACCCACTTCTCCCACGCACGGTCCCCAGCTGAGGAGTCTCCTTATCTCTGTTCTGCTCTGCAAGGCTTCAGGTGTGGGAACAGCAGGAAGGGCTGGGGATAAATAAAAAGAGAAAGTAGTATTTTTGTTTCTTCTCAGAAGGACAGGCTCTTTCACAAAAGGCACAGAGCAGGCTATGCACAGAGGCGCAGAAAGAAGTGAGGAACAAAAGGCAAAGGAGGACCTGTTTGCCAGGAGAGAATGAAAAGCCCAGCACTTCTACATCCAGCTCTTTCAGCAGAAGAGAAAGCGAGGCAGAACAAAGGCAGAGCCTCCGCGCTGGAGCAGCCGTCTCTTCTCTGAGCAGATCCTCCCCGGTTCTGCAATCTGTTGCAGAAAGCACCCAGGAGCACACGGGGACAGGCCAGAAACAGCAGAAAGCAGCTCTCCATGCCCACGCTGAAGCCATGGTGGGGAATAACGAGCTGCAAACAGATGCAAAACACTCAGTGCCCTTTAACAGCACATTTAAGGAAGGACAGTGGGTGGGAAGGACGACCCAGCATCAGCCCAATGGATTGCTGAGGGATGTGCAAAATACAAACACCAATTAAAGAGTTAAACCCACTCACAGCACCGCATGGAGACAGACTTGGAGGAAGGGCTCCCGGCCAGGGGGTGTCCATGCAGACGCAGGTGCGCTGCAGCAGCCCGCCATCGCGGGCGCCGGGGCAGGCCAGGCCTCTGCAGTTTCTATGGCAATCCCTCACCTCCTCAGCCCGCTTCTCGGGGCGCCGAGCGCTGCTCCCCACACACCCTATTAAGGAACACTGCATTAATTTTAAACGCTTGCTTTTTTTTTTTTTGCAACAATGCCATTAGCGCTGGAAAAATTCAAAAGAGTAAAACCACAAAGAAATGTCTTCAAAACAGAGGCAGTGCCGGCAGGCAGAGCATCCCATCGCAGCACGCGCAGAGGATGGCCGTGCCGGGCGGCTGCACGCTCACCCCTGGCAGCAGCCTCCGGCCAGGCGAGCGCAGGGCTCTGCGGGCCCCGCACTCAGGCACACACGCACACATGCACCAGGGTCACTCGGTGCCCAAGCTCCTTTGCAGGTTGGCGCAGACAGCGGTGCCAGCGCTGGAGCGTGGCTGCTATCGGAGGACCACGAGTGCCACCTGCAGCGCAGCCCTCAGCACACCCATCCTCGGCACCAACCCTGCCCAGAAACTGGGCCGCTGCTGCTCAGCTCCCCGGGCTTGCAGCGGGTTTCTGTGCTGCAGTGAACCCCAGCAGGACGTGCTCAGGGCTGGCCGAGAGTCAAACCTGAACTCCCTAACAGGGAACAGCAAAGCAGGGAGTCCAGATCACATCATTTTCTTCCACTTTATTTTTTGCAGAGAGGCACTTCCACATCAGGACCAGAGGTAAAACAGAGAAGTAGAAGAGGGCAGAAGAACTGTACTGTCCCAGGTGTTTTCCAAGTTCTTGTTTTCTTTGGGATTGCTGGGAAGCTCCTCTCTGCAGCTGGACACGTGCGCCCATGCCATGGCAATTCAACACGGGAAGGCTGTGGCGAGTCAGCCCAGCCCCTGCCGGGTCTGAAGGTGACACCCGGCTGATTTAGATACTAGAGAGCAGAGTCACTGGAACCGAGACTGCCACAAGTATGAGTCCCCCAATACTCCCTCGCTTCGACTTCTCCAGGCAGCTGCAGCACTGCTGCTGCACGCACGCATCCTCCTGCGGAGCCTCCTCTCCTCAAAGCTGCTCATGAAGCTTTAACGCAGTTATGACCAGAGCTGAGCATTTCAGGTCAGCCTCAAGTCAGGAGACAAAGGATTGATGCTGTCCTCTGTCTCACCTGAAGAGACTACGCTGTTACTGTTCTCGGCAAGTTGGATGGACATTTCATCCCCACTGAGCATCTCATTTCCGAGGGACACCATTGCTCCAAGATGCCAGAGGAAGCCAAACCCACTGAAAATTTCCATCCAGCCTTTTAACCCCTAGCACAAAACTGACTTCATGAGAAATGACAATTTCGGGAGCAAATTGTACCAGCTCTGTCACTTGTGGCATAAGCATCGCAGACACGGCATTCAAGGCTGGCTTAACCCAACAGCCCCGTAGCCACCGTCCAGCCAAGGTGACGGTACAAATCAGAACAGGGTGGTGCCACGCAGACCCTTCTTCTACCCCTCCTGCCATCAGGCAACACAGAGCACTGAAACCGCTTCCTAGAGGCACTGCCAGGGGATGCCCCAGCCCCTGCACAAGCTGCCACTCATTTCCAGCCCCACCAGCGTCCCGGCTCAGCCATCCCCGGCGCAAGGCAGGACCGGTGCAGGAAGAAACAGGCGCTTTCAAAGACTCCACCGCCAAGACATCTTCCACAGTTTCTTCTCTTGTGCCCTCGCAATCCTCACAAGAGCCCCCTGCCTAAGGCAGGCTGTGGTCCTCCTTCCCCAGGATGGCCGTGCCCCAGCCAGGAGGGCCACCGGGGCCCACAGAGACCCTGCAAGCGCATCTTCTCAATCCAAGTGAGCTGAACAGAGAAACCTTCTCTGAAACATCACGCCAGCTACTCCAGCACACTAATTCTTTTCAGGATTATTGTCTTCAGGGATTAATGTCTCAAAGTTTAAAAGATCACCCCATGCCAGTGTTATGGCTTGGAAACATCTCGGTGTCTGTTAGCATTACAGGTGATGCTGGCATTGGTTCCAGGCCAATAATCCAGGAATTATTGCAGAAGAGCCTTGTTATGCAAATATACCAACAAGGGAAGGGGTGTGATGTTCATCTGGCTGAGCTGCATCTTTGCAGTCCTTGATCATTTGAAGCTGACACGAGCCACAGCCACCCACAGACAAAAAGTGCAATGGCTGCAGCCCGGTGCACTCTGGTGAGGTGAAGGGGCAGTGCTTTGCATTTCTTTCAAATCCCATTTTTCACATACACCCACAATTCAACTGGTGGGAGCAGCTGTAAGAACTAAGGTAAAATTAGTTCCAGCTGTAAAACATCTGCTGTTGTTAAGGAAAAAGGACTGCCAAAAGCCATCACTGCTGTCTTCTGCACACCTGCATGATGGATTTGCATCCATCTCTTCATACAAAAGGATACAAAATGGCTTGGAAACTCCAGCATCTCTGCATCAGAGAAAGGTCACCCAGACAAAGTGAAGCAGAAGGAGCCAGTTTTGGAGGCATTAAGATATTTAAAGAATTAATAAATAAATAAAACCAGCTACACTGGACTGTCTCCTCATGCCGACCATTTCTCAGGGAGCTCACGCTGCCATACCAGAGAGGACTGGCAAGGCTCACCCAACATTAATGCCCATCAGCTCTCCATGCCATAGCACACCTGCAAGCACCGGGCAGGGGGACGGAGAGATGAGGTGGTTGCACATGCAGGGGGGAAGGAGTGAAAAGTCCATTTAGCAGCTTCCACTCAAGCAGACAGGAGAAGCACGGGAGCAGCCAGGACACCAAGTGACGGCTGTATAGACCGTATGTAACAGACATGCACATATCCCTCTCTGAACCCTCCACACTGTGCTGCAGCTAACTGCTTGGGGAATACAGACACCCTATTGCTCCCCGAATACATAAAACCATCGCTAAAATGGCGGTGTTCCCTTCCACCTGCATTTCAAATGCCCAGGTGCTCATTTCAGCACACAAATACAGAAAGCTCTGCTTCAAGATGCGAATAGTTTCTGCGCTGCCAGAACAGTCGTGTGCAATACAGTGCAGAGGTACAGTCAGGCCAGCTGCACTTACTCGTGTTTATCAACTTCACCCAGGAAGGGCAGTGAGGAGTGGTACGTCTGTGGTGTGCCCTCGCCCTCCAGCCACCTCTGCCACGCGGTGCTCACCCATCCCCAGCCCTTCTCCCCTCTGCCCGCTGCTGGAGCACAGCCGTCGCCCACCTCCCCGGCCAGACCCCAGCCCCTCGGCTCCGTGGGCACCACGGGCACGCCGCGACGGACACCCCCGTCCCCATCCAGCGCAGAACGCTGGTAAATGGTTTGCTCCTCTGCTTTTTAATAGCAAAACCCGTTCTGCGGGAGCGGCCACTAGCAGAGTCAGGCAGCGGAGCCAGGAGACAAGGTGTGCGGGAGCCGGCTGCGTGCTGCTCCGAGCAACACGAGTTTATTTTAGCACAGAGAGCAAGCGAAGGCAGCGCAAGGAGTTCCCTGTACACAGTTCTGCCTTGATGTTCTGCAAACAAAAAGGGGGCAAGCTAGTTGTCCTGGTTTCAGCTGGGATAGAGTTAATTTTCTTCTTAGTAGCTGGTATAGTGCTGTGTTTTGGATTTAGTATGAGAATAATGTTGATAACACACTGATGTTTTAGTTGTTGCTAAGTAGTGGTTACACCAGTCAAGGACTTTTCAGCTTCCCATGCTCTGCATGGCGTACAAGAAGCTGGGAGGGGGCACAGCCAGGGGGCCTGACCCACATTGGCCACAGGGCTATTCCACACCATATGACGTCATGCTCAGTATATAACTGGGGCGAGTTGGCCGGGGGGGGAAGGGATTGCTGCTCAGGAACAGGCTGGGCATCAGTCAGGGGGTGGTGAGCAATTGTGTCGTATATCACTTGCTTGGTACATTATTATTGTATTATATTATTATTATTATTATTATTACTACCACTACTACTATCATTCTATTTTATTTTACTTCAATTATTAAACTGTTCTTATCTCAACCCAGGAGTTGTCTGACTTTCACCCTTCCAATTCTCTCCCCCACCCCATTGGGGGGGAGTGAGTGAGCGGCTGTGTGGTTCATAGTTGCTGGCTGGGGTTAAACCACGACACTAGTAAAGGACTTTTTAAAATCAATGGCAGCCAATCTACATCAATTCAGACATGTGGGTCCATGTACATTTTCATTAAAATATCTAGTTTTCCACAGATTAAAAAAAAAGATAAAACCACCACACAGGAGCCAATTTAGCTATGCATAGGAGTTGCACCTCACTGCAGCTGTTTGGGTCAAATATTTTTAGCAGGATTTCAGAATACATATGTATCATCACGATATTTAAATAAAAATCCTGGGTATTTCTAATATTAATCTCTGAAAGTGACAGCCAGATCACTTTCAACTTCTCTGTGGGAGAGGGAACATAACAGGTACTCTACACATGAGCAGCTGTATTTTAAATAGGCAATAATATTTAACATAGACATCTTCAACAGCATTGGAAGGAAACTGAGGCTTTCCCACTTTCCATCCAAACCCCGAGGCAGCGCCACTGGAGGCGGACGCAGAGGGCACCTGCGACGCATCCCTGCGGCCAGGCACGGCCAGCGGCACGCAGGACCCCGCACCAGCATCACCAGCTCCAGCCCCCCCGAGACCTGGGCAGCGCTGGCTGCTCCCCAGGGTACCTCCAGGGAACAAAACAGCCCCGCTCAGGAACACTCGGTCGGTATATAAAACAAGGCAAAGCACCCTGGCGGGGAGAAATCACACTGGCAGTGAAGTAATAACATATATACACAAATAAAACTCCTCACAGCCAGCCCAGCTCTTGCCTCTCCCCCTGTGCCCCAGCTCCTGCATGCCAGCACGACCCCCTCGTCACCCGGGCCAAACCCGGCCTTCCTCTCCCTCCCAGGAGCACAACCCAAAAACAACAACGGGGAACAAACTACTGAAAAGATGTTAAAACACCATCGGTTGTCCACCCAGTGATACGAGACATGGTTGTGGCAAGAGTGATTATTTTGCTCAGCACTTACTCAGGACAGTTCAGCAGCCCTATTGCTGCACACTGCAGACAACAGCTGTCGGCTGCCTTTGCACCCAAGAGTTAACTGATTATTTTTTATTTTTTTTAACTCAAAAGAGCTAAGTGTGCTAAGTGTGCTCGGGGTGGCAAAGTCGCTCTGTTTCTTCCCCCCTCTCCAGCCAGCATCACCTGGGCGTCCCGTCCCCCCCCAGGCCCCGGGGATGCCGGTGGGACACACGCCGGAGCTCTGCAGTGCCTGTCCGACCTCGTGCTGTGCCGAGCAATTCCACTGCAGCCTGTCGAGCTAGATATTCCTTCCTCCCTTTAGCAAGGACAGAAGTAACTTTCAAATAATAGACCTTCTCCAAAAAGTACCATTTTGATGAACCAACATCTGCCAGTGAATAAAGCAGTTTGTGAAATGGTTTCCAACCAGTTCGATTTAAACCCACCGTCACTGGGGGCTCCCAGAGGGAAGCCTGTAAGGTGCCTTGGGTAGAAGACATAACTGCTGCTGCAGAATGGAAATGCCAGGCAATTAAACCCTCTTCTGCCTAACAAAGAAAAGTACGTGAAGCACTGACTGCTTGAAGATAAAGCCAGAAATGTTCAAATCACACGAGGCACATTTTTAACCACCAGAATGATTGCAATAAACGCTGAATGGAATGGCGATTTCTCTTTCTCAGTCTCTGCAGGCCACGTTCGGATAGCTTTCAGGAAAGGTGCTTCACAAACGCACAAGTTACCAGGGTTCACGCAGGCAGTAAAGTTCAATTGCCTGTGATTGCAGCTAAGTCACATTAAATAATCTTATTTTCCCCTGACTTTGAACTCTCCCAGTCTGAATAATGTATTTGTTACCTCCAAGTACTTCTAGGTAACAGGAAAACAAGAAAAAACCCACAAAAATCCAAACCACTGTCTGCAGACTGCAGCTCCCGCCATCAGCACTTGCAGGTGGAGTTTGTGCTGCCAAGTCCTCCGCTAATTTCGCAGCACCATCACATGCCCCCTCCTGCAGGACCGAATGAGCTCCCGAACAGCAGAAACCTGGGAAACCAAGTCTGGCATCGCGCTTCGTCCCTCTGCAGCCGATTCTGAAGAGGGGGTGCAAGCCCAGCCCAACGGGTGCGACACCTCCAAACCCAGCGGAGTGCAGACCTCCTGGCGCGTAGCTACGCAGACCCCAGCCACTCCTCACGGGGAGGCCGATTTCAAATAAAGGATTCCAGCTTTATTACTACTGCATTTTACTGCTTTTTAATGATCCATTAACCACAACAAGAACAATACAGAAGCGTTTACTAAAGAGTTTGTGAACTATTTCATTATTTCCTGGGGTATCTAGCTCTTCAATTCATCTGCAGATTGTTCCTCTTTCAGGCTTCATCCCAATTCGTGTCAACGCAGTAACTGACCCGTGTTATCCCACACGGTTTGAGCTTTCTAACATTTAAAATGAAATGCCTTGCCGGGGTGGTGTGCCGCAGGGCCGGCACAGCGGGGGGAACCCCAGCAGCAGCAGAGCAGCCCTGCTGCCACGGAGGGCTGGGCACGTCAGGAATCCTTGAACCGCCACGCACCCGCCTACCCTGTCCCACCCGCCGCTGCTGCGGGTGGGTGCCTGCGGTAGGAGTACAGCACTTCCAGAAGGCTCTCTTCATCCCCAGAAAGAAATCGGGAATCACCCTGCTCAGAGGGCAGCAAACGGAAGATGAAATTGGTGTCTCTTGACCAGACATGGGGTGAGGGAATGGGCATGTCCTTCTTCCCATCCTCCTTTTCTTGCTTTCCTCTTCAGAGACATAAGTATAAACTCAGCATTAGCAGATCTAGGGCATCTAGTAGGTCCCGAGGACCCATTTAGAGTTAACGTTACCATTAGTATAACCCCAGAAATCAGGAGTAATGGATGCTCTGCAAAGCCACTTGGATTTCCTGAGCAAGGAGATCTGATGCACTCCTTACGCATCCCATTTCTGCCTCAGTAAAGTTGGTCCATGTGCTTTCAATAAACCACTTCATAACACTTAGCCATTGGAAACCTAATTAGTTATATCTGCTGAAGGCTTAAACTCAGTCTGTCTGCCAGGGCGAGAGCTGGATGGATTCCTAAGAGCATCACTGTCTGATGGAGGGCCAAGCAAAGCTCCCTGAGCGTACTTGTCACGCTCATCCCTCCTGTCCAAACTAAGCTGGTGGGCTGAATGCAATCTATGCAAGAAGTTTTACAGAAGTGACAGGGGTTTTTTAATCCCCATTGATTTGTTGCAAAACAGGAAGCATCAGAATAGCTTCCGTGGAGAAGTGGATTATTTCCCCAAATCCCTCCCGCCCTTCAGTTAAATCTTCCTGGAGAGGAAAAAAAACCCAACGAAATCATTTAACCTTTTTCTTAAAGAAGGAAAGATTTCAAGCCACACAGCTTTGAAACAGTTTCTTTCTCAGATCCTTTTCTAAGGTGAAATTATTGACTCATCACTTACTGCCTGGCTGGGCAGGGGGAGAAGAAAAGGAATTAACCGCTGCAGGCCCTGCCAGCGCACCGCTTGGGCAGGCTGTGCGGTGACTTCGCGAGGCCAGAGAGGAGTAGGCTGGAGAGAGGATGGGAGTGGGCACCTTAGCCCAGCCTTGCCAGAGCCCTGCTGCAAGACCTTGGCCCTTCTGTCCCTTGTGCCTCAGTTTCCCCATCGGTCAGCACACTTGATGAGCCTGTCTCCTTTCAAAGAGCACGCTGGGCTCTGCGGATGAACCCTGCCACACAGGGAGGAGTTTCCTTCTGTAACCAAACGGTGCATTCTTCTCCATAGCAAAGGAAATAAAATGCCAGTTTGAGCATTATATAGCTCGACAGTCTCCAGGAAAGTGACACGTTCCTGATGTTCTCCAGAAGGCCGACTCAAGCCCCACGTGGTGCAGCAGATGCTGGTCCCGGGTGAGGCTGCCCAGGGGAGCGGTGCTCCGTGCTGGTGACGTTCCTGTGGCCAGACACTGCGCACCCTTTCCCAGGCCAGCTGCCCACCCGCCGCTCCCTGACCCCCGCGCTGGGCCGAGCCAGAGGGCTGTGCCCAGGCCTGGGGGGATCTGCACATTGAACCAGCAGCAGTTATTAAGCTCTGTCTTTAAGGAAGCAGCAAGCGAGATGGGCTCCTGCGCCTGACTTCCCCAGGAAGGGCTGGGAGGAGGACTTAAAGAAAGGCTTTACTTGGTCCCTTGAGGGCCCTGCTGGCAGATCAGCTGAATCCCAGGGCTGGTGAAGAAGATACCCAGACCCGCTCCTGCTCGGGCTGTCCCTGCCCAGCAGCACAGAAAGCTGCCTCCCTTTCCACTGGAGGAATCCAGAGCTGCAGCACTGAGGGCCCAGCTTCTGTGATTAGACTGTAATTTGCACTTGGATAATTACTCTTAACACAGATATCCAGGGAGAAAAGCAAGGAAACCCATCCAGTCAGTGAGGCCCCTGAAGAGCAGCACAGCCTTAGGAAGGCGGTGCAGGTGGGGACAGGAGATGAGAGCCTCCAGCCTTAAGGCTTCTGGGTGCCCTGTGCCTGCTGTCCCTACTTCATGAGCCTCAGACACCCCCAAGCCTGCCTGTCCCCTTCATCTTGAGCAGCTTGGGACGGACACTTCTGCCGTCCCTCGAGCACAGCCCCAGCCAGCAGCTCTGGGGGAAAAGCTGTTTTGGTGACGACCAAACCCAAGTCCTTGCAACCTGGCAGTTACGCCCCATGCTAGAGACCACATGAATTTGCCAGCAGGAATAACATGCTATTTCCAACCGATAGAAGTATTTTCCTAAGCTTGGGTAACCCCAAGACAGACACTGCCTCCCATACCCAAGACAGCAGCGTCCTACGTTGTGAGCCATCGCGCATGCAAAGGCTTCTTCCACATCAGTACGGTTCAGCAGGGCTAACGCTCCCCAGCAGATGAGATCTTTAACTCTCAGATATCACCCAGGTCTCGACACCCAAAGGGTTCATTTGCTGACAAACCACCCAGGCTGAAAATAGATTTTTATGACTCTTACTAAGAATTCAAAACTCAAATTATGGTATAGACACCGTCAAAAAACTGCCAGTTCTTCCCTGGCGATGACTGGGTTTCCCGAGCGCGGGTACTGCAGAGAGGTTCTTGCCAAGCTTCCTTAAACAAACCCAGTTCTGCATCAGTATCTGCCCTTCACTTGGTTAAACATAAATGACGGCTCGGTGCGAGGGTCAGCGGGGGAAGATGCATGCCCACAGCTGGCCCACCGCTTACAGAAAAGGCAGGAGTCACAACTTACATTTCTTATCAATAAAAGCCTTCAACGATTAGAACTATGCAGTAAAACACAAGAAAAGGTTGGGTTTTCCTAAGGGACCATCCTTTGATACTTAAGCCAATTTTATTTAAACCTGTAAATTACCATTTTCAAAAAAAAGCAGCCCAGAGAAAGCAAAGCTTATTTTAATGGCAAATCCTAAAATCTTTTCAAATCTCTCAAGCAATATTTATCTGTTTGGAAGAATATTGGTAATGATTATGCTAATAAAATCAATTTGTGACAATTACTTAACTTCTACCATTCTTGGAATTAAAGTTTTATGTTATATTTTCTTCTAAATCAAGTAATTGATCCTCACATGAATTAGAATTATACCAGCTCACAAAATCCACAGACTAATTGAATAGTTAACCAAGTGTTCAATAAACTTCACACCTTAGTATCATACCCGTTAAAACTGCTTAATTAGATTTTGCTCCTTGCATAAATAGCTGTAAATGGAGACTGCTTAGTTTCACTTTTCATTTAACTTTATTCTCAAAGCACATTAACAAAATAACTAAGTGCTTATCAGGTAACTTTACATTTTTCACAACATAGTGCTGATTACAACAGCTGAAAGATTATAAAATACTTTTAAGTGCTTATCAATCAGCTCTACTACAGCCGAAGTCTCCACGAGCGTGGACCTCGTACACTTAGACTCAGCTCAGCAAAGCACTTAAGCGACTGCTCAGCCCCTGCTTAAGCTATCAGTATGTAAGCAAGAGCTCTGCCGAACCACAGCTCTCCCCATTCGCATCCTCAAGGATTGCGGCGGGTTTATTGCCTTAAGCCTTTTCAGGACTTTGCCTTCTGTTCTCCACACCCACACCTTGTCTAACTCTGCTGTATTTTATTCACCTTTTAAAACTTTACCATACAATATTCTCCTTCCCCTGTTTTCATCCATTTTTTCTTGAGCAGGAAAGCTGTGTGTGTGTTGTATTTGGGGCATCCCTGCCGGCCCCTGCCTTTGCACCCCAAGACGGCCAGAGCAGTTTGCCTTTTCAGCCCACAGCGGGCAGGCGTGTTCCCATCAGACACCCCCGGATTACACGACTAGAAATTTACCTTTAAAAGCCACCCATCTCAACAGCAACACAGACCATGCAATCATTCATTTCGAGTTTTGCCATTATATTTCCCCCCCAATATTTTTCTCCGGCAGGCAGCAGAGCAGCCTGAAGGACCAGCGGTGCCCCCCAGCTCGGCACGGGCAGCGCAGTTACCAGGGGAGCGCGCCCCAGCAGGAGATCAGCGTGCAATGCTGAAGAAGAAAGCAGCAGACCAGCAAACAAAGCTCCTCGCCAGTCTGACCAGAATGAAACTTCCTCAGCCCTTTTCGAAGTTTCCCCAGGACACGCAAGCAAGACCCGCCAACCCAGCAGCTAGAAAGTCTGCATTACCTCCGTGCCATCATCCGCGCTCTCCCCTCAGCCGGCCACGGTTGCTCCACAGGAAGGTTGGGCAAAAGTTAAAGCGTGGAGCAGAAACACGCATCCCTCTGGGGGAGCGTGCAGACAGCACCTCCGCCTCCGGAGGGGGCTCAGCTGATGCCCTAAAGGCTGGGGTTTGCTACTGCCCCAGTGCAGACAAAAGGCAATCCTCCACAGCAGCAGCGCGAGGTCCGCAGTGACCCGCAGGCCACCCACTCTCCAGTCTTCACCTTGATGCTACTTCACACTCCACAGTTTGGGTACAGTGGTGTACGGCATTTAACAGAGCTCAGCACTCCTCCTTCTCGGCGCCCTCCATACCTCTTCCCACCTCGCACCAGCGCGGCAGCTTCACAGCGTGGCATGCTCCTTCCCATCCAGCAGTTTCCCCAGTACCCAGCCCAACAAAACCAGCACGCAGCCTTCCCCTGCATCTCTGACTTCATCTTCCACCAAAGCCCTTTCTAAAGGGCTTTCCCAGGCCCCACGCTGACACCAGAGTCAGTAAGGAGCCATCTCCTTGCCCACACGCTTGGGAGAACATCCCCAGGTTTGCTCAGCCAGCGTCCCCACCAAAAGCTTTCTCTCCCAGGCCGATGGGGCAGGCGGCAGTTGACAGAGAGCTGATGACTGCCCAGAGCCCCACCTGCGGCCGGCTGAGATGGAAGCAGGGGAACTGGCTCCAGTCTGAGGCTCCTCTCTGCTAACTGCTTTGTCAGAGGTTTGTTGTTATTTTTAACATGTTTATTATTAATTACTACCCCTCCTCTTTTATTTTTGACATTCATCCATAGCGTAACTGGTGTGTCAGCCTCAAAGTTGTTATCTTTTCAGAGAGACTATTATAAATTCACTTCCACCATAACATCTTATAGACATTGCTCACATTAGGTATAAAAATTTTATGGAATGTACTAAAGTTGGTGCACACAGCAGCAGTTTTTCAAACATAAACATCTTGGACACTTTAGAGATATTTCTTTCTAAAGACCAAGCAGCATTTGGTCACACTGAGAACTGCATGCCAGGAAAATATACATTTTAATTAAATTAAAAAAAAAAATAGTCAAGCACAGCTCTAAAATAGCTTTTGAAACTAGACACATATTGATTTTTTTATCCTGTACAAAAATTCATTGTGCAAACAATGTGCTTGTAGCGCAATTAATATCGTGTCTTTCAAGGATATCGAAATAACTGCTTCAGAAGGAGGAATTCAGGAAGAAAGTACGAGCAAGCTTCACTTACGCACCGAGAGTCGTGGGCAGTTCCCGCAAAGCCTGGCATTGCCAGGCCAACGCACAGCTCTCCCCCCAGGTCCCCAGGGCACTGGTGGCATCGCTGGGAAGATGCTGGGCAGGCACCATGCTGATGCCTAGCAAGAACACCTGCGTGGGAGCAATTTTTAACATAGCCTGGGGTTCATTAATTCAACACAGAGCAGCTGGCTGCTCCCCTCTCACCTCTGCAGAGGGCACACAGGTGTGTGCGTTACAGACGTCCCGGTGAAACCCGTGTACCTGCTGCTCCGCTGCGTCGAACACGCACAAAAGCGAAGTGATCCAAAGGTGCGAGTCTGAAGTGAATAAATTAGAGCACTCTCGGTAATTGTGTGGATCTTCTCATACAGAAGTATTTTAGTGCTCTTAGTTCATGTGTAGCTTAATTCCCTCAATCTGTATTTGAACCTTTTATCTTCTTATTTTCTCATGCTGCCCTTGCTCCTTATTCTCTTTCAAGAAGGGTTTTGCAGAGATGCTCACTCTTGGTCATTGCAAAATCTTGCACGCAAGAATCCTCAGAGCTTCGTAGCAATGTGAGCAAAGCTGAATATGATTTTTTAGGACAATGTAGCACCTAAATAAGGATATCATCTGCACACAGCCTCTCCCCTCACCAAAGCTGGCCCTTACTCCCCCTCCAGCATCAAACTTTTTCATTTGGGATGGTGAATTCACCAGTGCCCCAGACAAAGGCTGTCACTAGCCACCTTTTTACTGCTTTTTGGGAGTTGTTGGCCATATTTCAATAAACTTTTCTTTTTCTTTCAGAGCAGACTGCAAAATGTTCTATATTAACCATGGAACTCATTTTGAAAAAAAAAAAAAAAAATCTTTTGTCAGCTCTACAATGCTAAAATCACACCACATTTCCTCCCTGCAAAATCATTGCTTCACATTTACATTGTCGCCATGTACAGGCCGACAAAACCCACATCAGAAAGTGAAGTGGGAAAAGGGTCTATAGTTGTTCCTGGATTTTTTATTGATTTGTTGATGCCTGTTCTCAATAAAACTCAGTAAGTGCCACCCGTAGGGTGGGCTGGGGGAGGAGGAGAAGCCTAGCAGCCGAGCTGCAGGCAGTGGGAAGGGCAGGTACCGGCGCGCCTGCCCGGCGCCCAGAGCCGGCCGCTGACGCGAGGCCGCTGAGCGGAGCAGAGGACAGAGGCAGCCGGGAGCCCTTCACTCACCTACGGGCATTTGGGTAGGGATGGGCGGTCCGGGAGTGAGTGTGCACCAAGCCGTGCTGCAATCAGCAAGCAAAAGAAAGTGAGAAGACCGATAAAGAGCATGATAACTGCCCCTACTTGCAGGGAAATACAGTCAACTGTAGAGGAAGGGCCCAGGACTCTGGGCCTATAGAAGCAGCTTCAAATGATGTAAGATTAGGTGTTGAAAGATATAAAGTGAACGTACCCAGGACTGGTGGGGTAGGGCAGAGCCCTGTCAGGGTGCCGAGTCCCTTCCGCAGGCCTCCCTCTTTGGGAGCGCTGCAAGTCCTGTCCGCGGAGCTCAAGGGGAGGTCGTGCGCGGCACCTCACCCACCCAGGGCGGACAGGGTCCAGTGCACAAAGCGGCGGGACTCTGCTTGGGAGGGTGGGCAGGGCAGGGCTGCCTTGCCTGTTTCTGATAGCATATAGGAGGTTTTTTATTTACTCGTAAAATAATCCTGGCAATAAACTGACACGGGAACTCTAGCCATTTGGGAATGGCAAATCCCTGCACAGGAACAGCAGCCACCAACAGGCGCTGCCCGTGGTCCTCCCGGGCTTTCAGGAGCGCAGTGCAAACCCTGCTGCTACCACCAGGTTAGACACGGGAGGTGCTCAGAGACATGCCCCAGGGGATGAGTATCCTGGCAGACAGTCCTGCCTGCTGCGTTAGCAAGCAGCGAGGACGTGAGAAGCAGCCCTCTACGCTCTCCTCCTCCAGCACGTGCCATTTTCAAGTGGCTGCATCGCTGTGAACTCTCTCAGCCCAGCGGAGACGTTCACCTGGAGTCTGCACAGCACCAAGAGCAAACAAGGTCTCACTTGGTGACTACAGCTGACTCGTACCTCTGCTCATGGGTTATGCTATGTCTGGTCAATCTGTTTTTTTTATATCTGCGTTTCAGTGGGGAGTGAGTTGCTTTCCACACAATTGCAATTTCGCATTAACATTCTTAAAATCCCACCAGTTGCTCCTGCCATCTGAAATTATCATCAGCTTCAGTGGAGGGAACTGTTACACCTTGCTACGTAAGTCAGCACTGCAGATCACCTTTTCCTGATGCCTGAGTGTCCTTTCTCAAATTGGTAATATTAGCAAAAGAAAAAAATAATGGGAAGTTAAGTGTGCAGGTAGTTTCCACTCCCAGCTGGAGAGAGGAAAACAGCTTTTCTCTCCCAGTGAGAAGTATCCTCAGCTCCTTTTACACTGCAAATGATAAGTAGATTTATATACAACAGCATGTGTTAATGACAGCAACAGTAATTAAAATGAGTCTGGTAACACCTGACCAAAGCCTGCGAGTGCTCAAGACATGAACCATGCCATGGGGAAAGAGAATCGAAGCCAACTAGTACATCTATTTAATAATTTTATGAGCTTGAGTCAAAGCCTATGAAGTTGATTCGCAGTGATGCCCGCTGAGGGTAGAGTGCAAACAGGCGTTCATGAACTGCATTAGCGCCTTTTTGTGAGAAGCTCACCCGCACGTGCCCCGGGCACCACGAGCACGGGGTGCCGAGGGGACCACCCTCCCACCCGTACACGGCGCGGGTCCCACCAGCCTCCCCCCTCCCCGGCCGCGGGCCAGGCAACGCCGTCAGCGGGGAGGCTGAGAGCTGCCGTCGGACGCGTTAAATACGAGCAGAGAGTACGTTCCCCTTCTGCTCCTGCTGCCCTGGCAAGAACAGTCCTTTGCCTGCTCCAACCCAGCAATTTTAACAGCCACGCCATCCCTCTGGATCCACCAGAAAGAGCAGTCTGCCCTTCTCCATCATTTCAGGAATATTCTGCTTTTTTATGAACCCAGACCAAACCCAAAGAGTAATGAACAGGACGCTCTTCGCCAAAAAGTATGCTAGCGTTGATTACTGGTTGTGTTCTGTATGAAAAAGGGTTAATCAATACCATCAATTGCAAGTTGTACGTGTGCTGGGAATGGATCATTGGAAGACGAAAGGTATCTGGACAAAATGTAAAAATTGCTAAATGAAAGAAATAGGGTACTTCTTTTTCTTCTACCTGTCTTCCTACACTCCCTGCACAAGGAACCCGCTCTCCTCATTAGGTACTTGGTATCTAAACTTAGTTGGTATAAAACGCCTTTTCCTGCAACTCCCTTCCAGCAAACACAGCAAGATGAGTGTGGTGAGAGCGAGTGGCGTAATGGGTTTTGGATATGGGATAATATGTAAAAAATCTTTGAGATTACACTGGGAATATTTCTTGCCCTAAGTGCTTCTATAGAAATTGTTGAATGTTTTAGCTGAATTTAAAATAAAGAGAAATAATTGAGGGAAACAACTGGCATAGAAAAATTTCAATTCATGCAGTTAAAACTTTGCAAGGAAAACCAAATCTCACAAGGAAAATGCTGACAACTTTAATACGAAGCCGTGTCATTTGCCTTAGCTGCAACTTCCTACACTTTTACAAAAGTAAAGGTAATGGGTTCTGTTCCTAGCCCTTACACTTTAGAACAGCATTTCTTCCATTTCTTTGTCTTCTTTCTCTCCAGGTTCAAGCCAGAAGTCGTCACTATATATACTGTGATAAATAACATGAACGTATACGGATGGAGAAGACAAACAGGATGGCACCCAGCCCCGTGCAGTATCACCAAGATGAAACATCTTAAGATTACAAGTAGTCTTCCAGTCTAAAAACCACCTCAGGGTAGGTCCCCAGATGAGCTCAAAGGCCACACCGTCACCAGAGACAGGGAGACTCCCCACAGCTGCCTAGGCAGCCCGCAGACCCATCGCCCAGCCGAGGCATCAGCCCCTCCACCAGCCCAGCCTTTCTGATTCAGCGGACTTGCACCAGGGACGTGTTTTCCTGCAGAAACCTGCACTGGTATCTGCCTCTGCATCCACATCCCTGCCCTCACCAGAGGTGCTGTGTCCTGCCCCAGCCTAGGGAGCAGGACAGGAGGAGAAAGACTTTGCCCAGACCCTGCCGCTGCACTGAGGAGAGCCGTTATCTGGGTCAAGAACCTTTCACAGTGCTGGAGGCTCAGGTTAATTACCACTTCACCGAGCCAGTGGAGGCAAAGGGCTTAAAGACAGTGTGATTAATCATTAAAACGCACCTAACCTTGAAACGTGCTTGCAGCTTTCCCCAGGCTTCCTGCACGTGGAAGCTGCTGCAGCCGGAGCCTGAGTGCATGCTCACCTGCAGTGCTCAGAAAGCAGCCGCCGACAGGGGAGATCTCTGCCTTGGAGTAGCGAAGCTGAAGCCCGGGCCCTGCGGGGAGGCACCCCGTTTGCGTCTGGGACTTGCGAAGGTCTTTCAGAGGAATCCCCTACTTGTCCCAGACTTCAGGGAGGCGCGCTGTGCGTCGCACAGAGCGCAGAGCAGCACGAGACTGTCCCGAGAGCATGTGTTCGTGACTTCTTCCCAGAGACCGCTATTCTCCCACAGACCCTTTGTCACCTCCGCTGACCACAGCTGACCTCCCCTAATCCTCGTCCCTCCTGCTTTTACCAAAGAGTTCTCCTGAAGGGCCAGAAGTGGCTGCTCAGCACTGCAGGCAGACCGCTGCAAACCCCCTGATAGCGAATCAACAGCAACAGCATCCGTGTATCTGGGAAAGCACGCTGCAGACGGCGCAAGGTATGTTTTGAGTGTTTTGCAGCCATCAGTAAGACTTTGTTTAAATTTCCTTTGCTATTAATGTCCAAAATCACATACAAAAAGCAAGGGAATTTATATCTTTGGTTTAAGCCTTTTTCCTCCACTTCTGTAGCTGTCTCAATATGGCAACATAAAAATTAAGTGAATAATTTATTAATCGAGCAGAGTAGCAGATGCAACAGCAAGGCCTAGGAAGTACTCGGGTGGGAGGCAGGGATTTTGTAAGCTGCCCCGGGAGACCCGAGGAGCCGCGTCCCGCCAGCCCCGGCAGCGCCCCGTCTCCCGCCGAGGTGCAGCTCTTCCAGGCTCCCTCCCAGGAATATGAAGATGCTGTAAAACGTGTTTTACAATCCTGATTTGCTACCACAATGTCTTTCTAAATACCCTGCCCCCAACATAGGAAAACTGCATGTTTTCTGCAGCTGTAAAGTATTTCCTAGAGACGCACCGATGGCTGAAGAGAAAAAAACTTCAGAAAGCCTGCCTTATCTCCATTAAAAGCTCCAGAAACTTCACACCTACAGCTTGGACGTACAGTGCCCAGAAAGACTTTGAGACTCATTGCAGACTTTGCTCAGGGAATAAACACCACAAAAGCCAGTGAAACCTGTCCTCAGGTGAAATCCCTAGGGAGCTGCAGAGGGGAAAACCTCATCTAGGGCAGAGATAGCCTGCAACACTCGGAGCAGAGATGTGACGGGCACCGACCTAGCCTACAAAGGGAACTACTCTGGATCCAACAAGCCATAAATATCTGCATGAGTGACACGGACATCCAGACTCGAGGATTACTGGGGGCTATTGGAAAGCAGATGCCTCGCATGCTGCAGCAACAGCAGCTGTTTCCCAAAGCCTACACAGCTCAGCCCAGCGCGAGATCGCGGGCTCCCCACCGGCAGCACATCCCATCTGCTGGAACCCAGACTGGAGCATCAGCGGAGCTACAGCCCGGAGAGTAGATCCTGCTCCTGACAACCAGTCGTCTCCCTGCAAAGCAGATAGAAAGTATTAGAAAGTAATGGGTGGCCTCACTAGAGAGGGGAACCTCAGTGCTAGGCGCTGCACAAATAGACTACAGAAAAGCAGCCTCCATCCTCAGAGAGTTCATAACAATAACACATGGCCTGGGAGATAATGCCTGAGTACGGACAGAAGCACAGAAAGCATGGGAGGTTTATTGATCGCAGTCTTAGGGCACCCATGATCAATCTGCCGCCAAGTATTTTTGTAAGGATCACAGCCCCTGTGAAGGACTGGAAAGGGACAAAGACAAAGCTGCCCGGGCACCTACAGAGAGCTCCTCCCTCCGCGGGGGAAAGGGAAGGAGTGGAAAGGTGCATCTGCAGTTCAGCAAATGAGCAAGCCCCTGGGGACCGGCAAAATGAAGAGCCAAGGGGGAGGGAAAAGCTGAGAGGAGGAGTGCGGATGGGGCCAAAGAGGTGGGCTGACAAAGCCATCTGCACCACGGTCAAAAGCAAAAAAGCCCCAGTGCAACAACTGAGAGACAAAGCACTTCCTTCTGCTCAAGGGTCTGGAGGAGTCAACGCCCAAAGCACAGAGACAGGGAATGGTGGGGAAGCAAGGTATCAAGATGAACATTTGCCCACTTAATGTTCCCAGCAGCACAAGAAGAGTATGAGGTATCACCTTTTCTGCGAAGGCTCTCTCCCAACTTTCCGTACAAACACTAGAGACAAAGTTGGAGCCCAGTCATCCCAGGGTCCCTCGAGAACCAACCCGTGAGAGAGTGGCAGGGACTGCTAGAGCATGATTCAGGTCTTGGGTGGCCTGAGTTGTCCTTGGCTGGCCCCCAGTTCATCACGGCTTGCAGAGGAATGCAAGGTGACCAGGGTCTTTAGTTAGTCTGTAAGTGTCTTGAGATAAATGTGACAACTCTGTTCATTGACGCCGGTGGGTAGGAACATGCCTACAAATGTGTCAGCAAGGTATTTCTTAGGACTCGGGCAGGGCTCAGTTATGGTAACAGTCTTTATAAATCCAAATCCAGTCCCTCTTTTCTTGTTTTGCTGCCAGCAACACATGGCAGGAGGGTAGTAATACAAGTTGCTTAGTTAATGGCTAGGGAAAGCAAAGAGTCCGGTGAAACCAACAATCAAATCAGTATGATACACTGGGAATCATGGCAGACATTACAGTACTGCCAACCTAAACTCATGATGACTGAAAAAAATCTATAAACCATTTTAATAATTAAGAATTTTTTTCTACTTGAATTTTAGTTTCTGAGCCTTTTACCTGTACAACCCATGAGCAGAGTAAAGCTCTGAACTGCCACCTGTATGACTTCAAACATTGAATTGGAAAGGGATCTTCAATTGTCACATGACTAGAATGTAAGGATTTCAGAAAAACAGTGAATAGTGTTATATTCCCGAAGGAAGTCGCACATGAAGAACACTAGAGCCTTTGGTTACTCTTTGATGGATGCATTTTCATGCAGCTAATCTCCCAGATCTGCAGACAATCGCCACGTTCCCTTTGGGCTGCAACGGGCATACAGGTTTGATGAAAGCGCCTTGGGTAACCAGCTGAGCAAACGACCAGCAGGCTGGGGCAAACGCCTTCCAGTACCTCTGAACGTGCAAGCTAGCATTGGGTGAGTCGGAGAAATGTTTGTACCTGTAAATGCACAGTCATAATGGAAAACAACGCTGGGGACAGACTGCAAGAGGTCACCTCGTCCATCCTCCCTGCGGAGGCAGAGCAGGCAGATGTGAGTCTCTCTTTTCCTAACCCGCTCTCAGCAGTCTGTAACGGTGACGACTCCATGCTGGCTCGGTGCACTCCGCTCTTCTTTCTGCTTCTGTACTTACAGCCCTCACTACAGCAGAACAGGTTAGTCCTGAGAATGCACATAACATTTGAAAATATAGGCTTCCAAAAAAGCAACACAAAAGGGGCAGTAAATCATGACAACGGTTTGTTAAAAGTCTGATTTGCACTTCAGCGTGTTGGGTGGATTATTTTCGGAGAAAGCTTCCAACAGTCAAGACCTGCAACCACTTAAAACTTTTTATTGGCGAAACCAATCGACCTGCCAACATTAAGCACAAGGTATTTAACAGCATTAACCACCCCATTATCCATTTCCTCACTTATCATGTTCTCTCGTATATAGAGTTTTATTGTGCTTTTGCTTCCAGCTCCATTAAATGCTGGTGAAATCACTGTCTTTTAGAAAATCGAAAATACCAGGCTGCTAAGGACAGAGGCAAAAGGAACCCAGATTATATTTAACTCACTTACAAATTTGTCATTTAAGCTGCTAAGGCCATTAATTTGAAGCCATGATATGCCCATCATTTTAATTTTGCTTCATTTAAGCTACATGTACATAAAAGAAGCAATTCCCAGGCTTTCCTTCATGTTATCACATAAACACATTGCAGAACCGGTGCTAAAAGGATATTAGAGCAGGCACCCCTTAACTTTGCTGTGATTTACCAGAGTGATAATTAAACTCCATCTCCTAGCATTAACATGCTCTATGTGATGCAAAATAAATTCTGAAAATCGTATTTCTCTTTGACAAAATAATCGTAAAAGCTTGAAGCGGGCTTTAGCAGGAGAACAGCCATGCCTTTGCACTGACCCCTCGGGCAGCAGGAACGCTCGCCTGCTTCCCAGTCCTTAAAGCCCGGCCAGGGAATCACCCACTGACTTCCCTGAAATTTGCTCAAGGGTCCTCAGGGCTTGCACCACCCCGCCGTGGGCGCTGGGAGCTGTGCTGGTGCTGCTGTTCTTCTCCAGAGCACCCCAACAGTCACAACCCCTGGTCAACAACTCCTCCGTACATCAGTGAATGTGGCGGGCTACTTCTGGAGAGCCCTTCGGGTCAAAGAAGATGCCTTAAAGGTGGAGCTGAATTATTTACATCAGGGCACTTCAGCAGGATGCAAACTCCTCAGGTGAGAAAATCACCAACCAAAAACAGAATTATTGCAGACCTTGGTCTCTCTCCAGGGGAGGAACAAGTCACAGAATCATAGAATCATTAAGGTTGGAAAAGACCTTTAAGATCATCAAGTCCAACCGTTAACCTTTCGCTGCCAAGCCCACCATTAAACCATGTCCTCGAGCACCACGTCTACCCGTCTTTTAAATCCCTCCAGGGATGGGGACTCAGCCCCTGCCCTGGGCAGCCTGGGCCAGGGCCTGACAGCCCTTTCCGTGAAGCATTTTTTCCTAATACCCAACCCAAACCTGCCCTGGCGCAGCTTGAGGCCGTTCCCTCTCGTCCCACCGCTTGTTCCTGGGGAGAAGAGACCGACCCCCCCCGGCTCCAGCCTCCTTTCAGGCAGTTCCAGAGAGCAATGAGGGCTCCCCTCAGCCTCTTTCCCCACTTGCCTTCATGCCAAAGCATTTCTTTCAGACAAGACCAGAATTTTGTTTTATATGTTACATCTTCCAGGCCTCGAGCACCAAGAAAGCTTGCAAGAAGAGCTGGCTGTCTCCAACCTTGATCGCAGGAAAAAGTAGACTTGAGGCACTTTCTCTGCAGCCTGGCGTCGGGGCGGCTGCGGGTGGCTGGATGCCGCCTTGCTGCAGGCAGACACATCCTTTTTCTCCCTCTTGTCATCCAGTGTGAAGAAAAAGCCCTCTGCTCATGCTTCTGCTACCTCTGAAAAGTAGACCTTTGAAATTATCCTTGGCATAAGCAATGCCCCGATCACTATTCACGGGAAACGATTTCAGTAAAACCATAGCTCCAATTCTACAGAGATCCTGCAAAATTCTAGGAAAAATGTGATGGTTGTTGTTA
This sequence comes from Nipponia nippon, assembly GCF_047370975.1. Lineage (NCBI taxonomy): Eukaryota > Metazoa > Chordata > Aves > Pelecaniformes > Threskiornithidae > Nipponia > Nipponia nippon. Next base: position 30,881,968 of record NW_028262302.1, read on the forward strand.
CAACCTGAAGCATTTCGTAATATCACGTGCTGTCAATACCAGATGCACACTCAGCTCTGGTAGACGTTGGAGGCTGCAAACATCAATCACTACTTATAGCAAAGTGCCAGTAGCTTTTATTGAAATGAATCCTTTGATCACATTAAAACTTTTCTCCCTATGTGGATCATTTTTTAATTAAGTTTAAAATAAGGTAATTGCCCACTTCAGTTGTTAAGATTCTCTGGGGGACACTTACAATAATAACCATGATTATCTAACATGGGGATTGCCATATGCAGCGTTCCAGATTGATCCACAATGTGGCACATTAAAAATCAAAATCCAAGGAGAGATTAGCACTCCTTTGCCAATTTAACATCTTAAAATGACTATTTAGAAACTTTTAAAGGCGTAATGAGACGTGTGTTACGGCTGGTGAAATAAAAGCTAATGCAAATTGTAAGACGGGAGGAGGAGAAAGTAGTCTGGCAGAAGTACAGGGACCACAGTCCCAGACAATAGGTAGACCAGGTACGAGATCACCGGTTTCTTGATCTCACCTTCCACCAAAGCCTTGCTACCAGATGGCAGCGGCTGTTATCATTTGGAGGCCTCCTTGACAGGAGTACTGCAGCCACAGGCAGAGGAGCCAGAGCCGGCTGCAGTTGCAGTGACTGTGAAACTGGGCTGCAGCAAGCTCAGAGGATCTGGGAATACGCAGGGCTTTCGCAAGGAGATGAAGTTGAACATCCAAACTCCATTTTATCAGGGTGTTACACGAGAGAATGAACTAGAGCCCTTTATAACTTTGCAAGATAAGAGCCTAAGATCGACCAGCTCTGCCTCCTGTCCCTCTGCTCCAGGTTGCTCTCTAGAAGATATACACCATAAGCGGCTCAATTATTTATTTCCTTGCTATGTGCAATCAATCTGTAGCACCATCATTGATAAATAATGTCCAAAAAAGTAGAATTAAGAGTGCCAAGACTGAGCATGACTACTTAAAAATCAACAGTGTATACAGCCTCTTATGTCTTTGGTGCATACCCTCCTTTCTTACTAATATTACCATGACACTAGCAGAGAAATAATGGGGTTAAGTAGTCCTATCACTGGACATGGGATTTTTGGTGGCAAGGAACACAAATACAATTCTTTTGCTCTATAGCTGAACACATAATATTTATGGACAGAGCGCTTCAAAACGACATGAAATGCCTCGGCTGACCTCACGTCACCATGTACAACGCCCGTTCTGCACTGCTCTCACCCCACTGACGCTGAGGGCGAAGAACTGAGTGATCTCAGTACGGATTACAGGGGAATAATGCATACATTCAGTATGTCACGTTCTGCTTGGTATTCATGTGAACCTTCTGCAATACTAATCTGGGTTATTTTGAAGGGCTTCCCACCAGCCTGCTGAGGCACGCTCACACTCATACATGGTCCGACATCGGCATGCACATGCTCACTTTTCCTTGGTTTCTACATGTAAAAATTCAGCATTCACATGCAGAAGAGTATCTGAAAAACAAGTGCCGGGTTCCTAAATGGGAGAGGTCATTTGGGTCCCCGACACCTTCTCTGCTCCTCTGGTTAAACGATAGAGGTTTCCCTCTCTAATAGAGAGGTCTATGCAGATAGCATCAAGCTGTAAGTAAAGAGCCGCTGAGATATTTAGGGAAGCAATTCTTCCTGCTCCTAATCCTGCCAACTACAATTTCAGATAAAAACCATAAAACCCAGCCGTTTCTATTGGAATGGATGTAGTTATTATGCTAGCATGTAGGGGGAAAAAAAAAAACAAACCAAAACCCAGAGCACTATGCTAGCAGGGGATGCATGCTTTGATTGTGACTCGTGGGGTTTTCAGAGAAATAAAGGAAATTATCCCCTCCAAATTTCTTCAGTTGTGCTCTATGTTACAGTACCAGGCTATTAACCGTGTACAGAGCAGAACAGAAAGGAGCTGTGCCTGTTCCAGGGAACAATTCAACAGGGGGGTCGTCACCCTGATTTAGAGCAATGCAGCTAATGAAACTCAGAATGGCACCACGTCTGAGCTTCTTCTCACAAAAAAAGGATGGGGAGTAGAAGGAGGGTATTCCCCAAATCTCAAATCCTGGGGACCAGCAGAGAATGTAATGGTATGATAGCTAAACTTGCTGGTAGATTAGAATAAAGCACAAGAAGTAGTATATAGTGCAAAGCATTGGAAAGCACCAGAAATAAAGGAATTTTACAAGTACTTAATCTGCTGTGTTGGTTTTGTGTCAAAAGAAATTTAACTTTGTTGTTGTTTTTTTAAGTTTTCAGGTATTTTAAGTTTTCCTTTTCTGCTGCCTCCGAGTGAAACACAATCCAATGCAGTACTGTCTGGCATTCAATTGCAAAGTTGCGGAGACCATCATCAGGAACTACAACCTCCCTCCACAACGCTTTCCCTCTCCACCAGTAAAACTGCAAAGCTGCCTTATAATCCTTGGCCAATAACGTCTGTGTGTTGACTTAAAAGCATGGGAAGAGGAATCAATCTCAAAGTCTGCTGGCAACTTCCTAATGCCAGCTGGTTTCATCCCAGTCAAGCTGGAGGGGGCTTCCTCACCCAGGCTCGGAGCAACGTGGTGTCCTCCAGGCTCTTGATCTTGTGCATGAGAGCACCTCCGCCACCTATACCAGGGGAGCGCTTCAGCGAATGCGTGACTGCCGTCACCTACAGAGCAGGACAGAGACACGCTGCACAGAGAGCGAGGACGGCTCCTCTTGCTAAACCTGCCGCGGAGAGAATTGCTCAATAAAGAGGCCTCTCCTTCCACAAACATGCATGTGTTTAACGACAGTCCCGCTGAATCAATGGCAGTTCTTGTGGATATAAAATTAAATGTTTGTGTTTATGCCTGTGGAGCCCAAGCACACAAACATTTTATGCCATCTGAAAGTGGTATTAATATGGAGATCATTGGGGAAAGCACTAGGGGATATTATGCTTTTATTATATCTAACATATGGAAAACATTTTATTATATGAGACACAACATAATCATTATAATTGAATACTATCAAATGAAAAATCCCATATGTGTCTGAAAACTGTGCACCACTGTAATTACAAATGGAAACTAAGAACATTAAGAATAAAAGGCTGGCAAAAATTATTGTTTTGCTCCATTTTGTTAGCTTTGCAATCCGGGCAACATTTCCTCAGCAAGATAAGTTCTTGCTGAAAAAGCAGTTAAGTCCACCAGCAAGGGAGCAGAAAAATGTTTTACATAAGGAGGAATTTTATTTTTTAAACTCCAGATATGCAAGATAGCAAGCGGCCCATCAAAACTTTGCTCTCGAAATGAAAATTCACCCTGGCAGAGGCCTTGATTATTTTATAATGAACTTACGGTCTCTTCTGTCCTTGCTCTGTTTGTTCAATCAAAGCGATACAAAAAACAAGCTGAGACAGATTTGGATCAAAGGCCTATTCTAATATTAATTTTTGTAAAACACGTATTTCATAAATTTTCAGCCCGGCGGAGTCTCATACCCACCCAGCGGAGTGGGAACGTGCCCCGGGGCGCTGCACCCCCGAGTATTCCAGCAGAAGAGCGGGGGGCGGGAGGCACAGCGGTCCCTGCTGTACACCCTCGACACCACGCCGGCAGAGCTCTCCTCCCTCCCTCCCGTGCCAGCGGTACAGCTGTTGGGGCTGTGAACAAAAGCAGGACAACTGAAATAATGGGAAAGGCAGTTATCGGAGGGCTCGGTAATGGAGCAGGCAGCCCGGCTCAAACAAACAGTGAGCAGAAGGGTAAGTGACACTAAAGCAGGCCGTATGTATTCATCGTTGTGTCCCGTACGAAGACAGGGAACGACAAAGTCCCCACAGAAATGTGCCATCTAGGAGAACGGAGGCAGCTGCCAAGACCATAAAGCAGGAGTTTAAGCTGGCAGTTAGCTTGACTCTAGACAACCTGGCGTTCACATTAAAATAGGACACAAGGTTTGCAAGAGCAGGGCGATTCAGTGCACTGTTTCCTTGTCGCTGTACCGGCTTCCCTTTCTCCTCTCAGCACGGTGAGCCTCATACGTGGGATTTGTTCTTAAAGAGGCGATGGGGGGAAGAGACCCAAAGGAGGGCCCAGAGGCAGCTCCATCCACAGCTGCCCAGCCCAGCGGCACGAGCTGAGGTTACCCCCTGCCAGCCCACCCTCCCCACGCCTCCGCACTCCTGCCACGGGTCACTACCCCGCCGAGACATCGGTGATCCCGTTCACACCGACTGCACAACCAGCAGAGACCCTGGGTGCGAGAAGAGGACTCGGCAGCAAGGCTGGAATGGCAGCCCTCCAGCCAGTGCTGCCACCAGCATGGACCTATAGAAGACCACGAGGCCATTAAGTGGCATCATCCCGTTGCTCACAAGGGCCAGATATTAGACCTCAGCCTCACTAGATAAACCACTGCAGTTTGCCAACCGGCTTGGAAAGAACTCCTGGGGTCCTGCACAGGGAAACGGGCCTCTCCCAAAGATCATGTCAGTGATGGAGGACACAAACAGGGCAGTGGGAGTCCTGAGGAACTGGGTCCATCTACAGTGAAGTTAACTGAGAGTATTCCCCACACCAGTATTTGGCCAAGCACTATTTGGAAGCTTGGTCCCAGGCAGCTAACAGGTAGGACGACAGCGGGATGATCCAAGGTGAAGTTGAAGATGTTGCGCTTGGAAATCATTACTCAATATTCCCCCTGCAGACGCTTCTGCACTGCCTGTGCCAAGGTCACCCTGGCTCCAGGGTGAATACCCTCCCTCAGCTGCTGGGTGAGCTCCTCTCACCTGATTTTTGCTGTTTGGGCTTCCGGAATTGCCAGTGGCAAGAAACCGGCACGTCCCGTGCAGGCGGGTCCCACCTGGCTTCTCCCCGCGCCGGCCGGAGGAGAGGCTGCTGCCCTGCTCAGACGGGGTGCTCGACGCGCGGGGAGGCACAGCCCGGGGTCAGCACAACCTCTGCACTCACAAGTGGGTTTTTTTCCAAAAATCAATCGAGATATAAATTTCATTTCAGTTCTAATACTCTTGATTGCTGCTTGCAGAAAAACATAAATAATTAATCGCATTAGAGAACTGTCACTCAGCCCCAATTTTGCTTCACCTGAAGTAAAAAAAGACCACTTCAAAGACAAAAAATTGGCAGGCACTTAATCTTTATTCTGCGCTGCTGTCTTTCCCCCTGCTTTAAAAAGACCCTACTTCTCCATGTAACCAAGTAATTATGTTCGAGGAGTATTAGCCATCGTAATGCATGGTGATTTATCAGTGGTGATAGGATGTTATCCCAGTCTGACCCTATAAGAGGAGGAGGATGCCACAGAGTCTCCTTCTTATGAAATTAATAGCAGCAATGTCAGATCCTAGCTGGCCCGCAGAACTTTGCCAAGACTGACCCGCTTCCAGAATAACTTCAAGACCACTTTTAAAGGACACATAAAAGCTTTTTTTTTTTTTTAATCTTACAGCTAAAGCATCAAGATGTGGAGGGGACATGGAAGGTTTGTTTGAGTAAAGTAAGATCTCATCCCCATCTCCAGTGGCTCCTTAGGAAAATGCATAGAGCAGCATTGATGGGATCAAGCAGAGCTCCTTCCAACCCTTCTCAGCAGTAAAGGCCAGTTCATTAACCGGTCAGCAAAGAAGAAAGCTCTCCTGCAGCCTGGGAGGGCGCGTATCCATGTTCACTTCTGGTATGTGCAACTGCATGGTAAGATTAACAGAGTTACACCAGAGAACCTCGTCGGGATGACACTGCTCGTTATTGCTTGTGGGCTCTGACGCAGCAGCAACAAATCCACCTTCAGACTTCTGCAAATCACGCAGTACAGCATTTTCCATGAACGCTGATAGGAAATGAAAGGAATGATAGTGCACTAATATCTCTAGATTCTGCGTTCTTCTGCTGGGCACATTGTTCCCTGAAGAAGCAGCTGGGGCATTGTACAAGAAGAAATGTTTCCAGGACTTGAGAGTTAATTTGCAACTTCATATTTGCCGTATCTTCCTTGAGGCCAGGCATACGAATGGCCACCCTTCACCTTGTTGTCTCTCCCTCGTGGAGGAACACACTGATGTGGTTTCCTACCCAAGCCAAAATAATAGACAATTGAGTTTGACACACAGAATTTGCAGGTTCAAATCTCAAAGAAGACCACAGCTAAAATAAAAAGCTGGACACTCATGTATTGATTTCAACTCTTGTGACTGATGCTCAAACAGCTACTTGTCTTGCTGGAGCAGGTACTGCAGGACGTTTCTCAAAGGGAAGAGCTTAGGCAGCAGACTGTTAGTCTGGCTGCTCTTACAGCCGAGGCTTCCGAACCAGACAGATTCCATGGTGGACACAAGGGCAATTCAAGTCTGTGGGAAGGTGAAGCTTTGCTCGACTATGCTTAATTTCATCCTTTGTAGGACTGTAACACCTAGATGCTCCATTTAACATCAGACCTCCGCAGGCACCTAGTGCGGACTTGTTGCTCAGAGCAGAGGAAGGTTCAGAGCCCGTTGTCCTGCCGGCGCTGGGCTAACGAGGGCCCCGAAAGCATGCTTCGAGGGCCATCACCAAGCGAGTGGCGGGTCTCCACACGAACGGTACACGATTACTGACAGAACTCAACAGAGACGTCTCTTCTGATGTGTGCTGCGGGCCTGGTGGCACGGCCAGCGCATCACCCCGCAGTAACGCAGCGTGCAGGGAGCGTGGGTATGGCTCTCCGAGCAGAAAGGAATTGCTCCAGCACTGCACCGTCGTGGGGGCTGATCACAAAGCAAAGCTGCAGTTCTGCAAAAAGCCCCCATAAAACTCCAAAACGGGCAGTCAAATAAAAACAGAGCCACTGCTGCATTGTATTTTTGGGGTGGAGGGAGAGTTGGTTAGCTGAAAAGGAAAGAGAACGGTTCTGAATGACAGTGCCATGGCAAGAGACAGCACAAGTGCTAATGATTTGCCACTAGCTGTAAACACAGGGTGGCTTGAGCAACAGCCTCATTTATTCCCATCACCTCTCCCTATATGTCCCGGGGGGGAATTATTATTGAATAAGAATGAAAACAAGTATTAAACTGCAGAAAAAGGTTTATTATCCTCACAGTTGGAAAACAAATACACTTCAGAAAGGCACTTCCAGCTTTAGACAGTTTCAAATTACAATCTTCATTCATCTGTCCATTTTGCAAAGCAACTTCACTCTGTGGAAAAACCATTTGATTTCCAATGCTTTAGGACACCATGAACAACAGGCCGGTGAGCTCTGCTGCCCTCGTGCTGCATGCCGCAGTGTTCGAAAGCCTGGCTGAGAGCACGCCACAGTCTCCTCCCCTACCTGCAGCAAGCAGATAAATTGATCTATGTTGAAATTACTCTCCATTTTATCAAGTGAGGCTGTTTTGAGGATAACATCTACAGATACGGGTTCCTGAATGATCTTGTGTTCATTCAGATATGAATTTGGGATTACAAGTTAAGGGATAATTAATATATTGTCTGGAAGAAAGTGAAATGGTACCTCCATCAAGAGAATGAACCACATGCCTTAAAACAGTGTCATCTTAGGATGGTGCACCAGAGATATTTAATTCAGTATGGCATCACATTGCCTGTCTCACCTGATAAATGGGTCTCCTACTTCTAATCTGCACGGGAATTAAAGTCTTCAGACTATCTGCCTTATCACAAATAAATTACACGTTTGTTTTAATGACTTTGAAATTTCCCTCTGACAAATTCTAAAGGTATAAATAATCTCAGAAGTCTTGCAGGAAGATAAACAGTCATGCTTTAATAATCATAATTCACAAAGCAAACAACGCCTGGGTTTATATCGAAACACAGCATCGTTCTGCCCAAAGAGGGGAAGAAGGAGTATGAGAAGCACGGTGTTGATTGTCTCCTAAGCAAGTCAGGTTCAGATGGGCGCCAGTGCGGGCAGCATGTACCCTGAGATGTCTGGATACAATTTACAAGTCCCAGAGGAAGATTTCTAGGCAGCTCCCCCTCATGCCAAAGCCTTTGCATTTCAGCTCAAGGGGCAGAGCACCACGGATGTCCTGCCCAACCTTATACCAGAGCCAGCTTGCCAAAACCTGACATCTCACCACCACGACGTGAAGGACTGACTCATAAGGCATCTCTCTTGGGAAATGCACAACCTTCAGAAGTGACCACTCTGTCTTTGTCTCATTGATGGTGCCACAGCCTCTACTATGACAGAGAAACATAAAAGCAGAGACAGCAACTCCCTTCTTGGCCTCCAGCCCTCCTGTGTGTGTGGAAAGGGAGTTAAGGACAAGTTACTCAAAAGGATTGTATTTTCTTGCATAAGAAGATGCAAAGTAGCACACCTACTGGAAAAATCCTACGTTTTCACCCTATGCTGGCTGAAGCAGGACCAAGGGTCCCAAAACAAGACCATCCTTATGAGCAAGAGACAGAGTCCCTCAAAAACCAAAAACCAGAACCCAAGCCTGCATCAGCGATGGCTCTCCTAGGTGACCGAGTACCATGTGTTAGCTGAAGAGGGGAGCGTGCTGCTCAGCAATCTACAGAGTTCTTCCTTCCTTCCTTCCTTCCCCAGCTCCCTCACAATACCTCTTTCCTAGTTTTACACTTGAAGGTAAGATCAAAATAGACCTGACCATTGCAAATACAGGTAATTCATCTCTCAAAGGCACTGAGGCCGAGGTGTGGGCAGAAGCACAAGGCTTTCAAGAGGTACTGCTGCTCAGCACAGAGATCAGGGCTGCAGGCTGCTCCTCTTTTCCTTGCACCTACAGCCTCTACTCCCACGGAGCGCCGGGCCTTGCTGCACACCACAAAGGGTTTGTCTGGCGGAGAAAGGCCCTGTCCTGCTCCCTGCTTGCGGGGTGACCACCCAGCTGCAGCAGAGCAATTCAGGCAGGGCGAGCTGCCCTCGGGCTGCAAACTAAAGAGTCGTCCTACCTGACTTCCCGAGGTATGGCCCGCTACTCTTTCTTCAGGAAGGAGCAGGTCCTTGCAAGTCTGCTGAACATCTCCCAGCTGCCCCACCAGAAAGTAAACCTGGGATCTCCAGAGCTGTAAGACATGAGCTACTGCCCGCTGCTGTAAGAAATCGCTGCTTCCCAAGTTAAGACCAATAACTGTAGAACTGCAGACACTCAGTAACATGCAAGCGACAGAAAGGCTTAAAAGGGCTGGAGGAGTCCTAATAATTGTTTCTGGCAGAAATCAGCAGTTTTCAGCACCAGCTTTCCCTGTCTTTGGTCTCACACCAGTCCTTTCTCTGGCTTCCATCTCTGAACACCCTCTGAACAGCTGAAATCAACCTTTAGGTTCAGTGAGGAAGAAGTCCACAGCGTGCTAAAAAATCCAGACTCACCTTCAAGAGCACATAAAAGCCATTTTTCAGTGGCAATGCAGTCAATTTACCTGAAAGACTGGTTTTTACCAAGTTATTAAATCTGGGACTCATGGTATTAGATAACTCAGTTGCCTTTTATTTCTGGTTTTGAACTATCAAGTGGCAGAAGGGGAAACGAAAATGGCAGAAAAGAAAAACTCTTCCGAGGACATAATGGCCCATTAAGCAAAATTTTAAACCAACTTGTCTTCGGCTCTCTGTTGCTCAAATGCAATTCTGTTCCTTCCCTTCAGGCTGTTATTAACACTTTTATAATGAGTAACTAAAATAAAACTCAAGTGAATAAATACGCTCAAGGTATTTTGTTATTTCTGCAATTAGAGACAAACTGCCACAGTAAAGCTAAAAGCATTTGGGAAATTATATTCAAGGAAACGCTTGCCATAACTACAGTAATCCTTGGGCTGCTCTTAGCAACTGCAGTGAATGCTGTGAAGAAGCTGGGTCTCTGTCGTTAGCCACGGATAAAGGACAATTTGTCGTCTGCTATGGCACTGTGCGGCACGGCAAAATTAAATCATGAAGGGGATCGAAGTTCTGCAAAATCCTGTATTGGCAGCAATATTCACAAATTGCCACAGAGTTTAAAACAAACCCAAACAAAACCCATAACTATTTATTCCTCAGAAGACAAGCATTCGCTCGGGTGAAAAGTGGTCCTGAAAGGGGAGAGCCCCGTAATTATGCTAGCTGTGCTGCCCAGGTGAATTCCCCATCATATAAAACGCATACCCTGAATAAACCCCGATCTGTCAGTTGCTGGCTAAAGTTCTGGCTTGTTTTATCGTCTATACATCTTCGATCACCAGCAAGCAGGGAGAAGGCAGCCTACAGGCTTTTTTGACCCGATATTGGCCATGAAGAGGAGGCTCTGCCTGCCGAGCGCTCTGCGCTCTGGGCCGTGGGAGCCCGGAGCGGGTCCCCTCCGGGACACAGGCACGGGAGCGTGGTGTGAGGCTCCCCGCTCTCACCAGTCACACACGGCCTCTTTGTCACCCCTCGGTGACAAGGTTTCATATCAGATAGCAGAACTCACTCTTGTGAGTATAGCACTACATGCCCACAGGGCAGCATGCCCAGCATTGCAGGTAACTATTACATGAGCTTAGTAATTATTTATTCCAGCAAAACTCAAAGGGAATTTATTCTTGGAAGAAAGGATGGTAGAAAAAGGGAAAGTAACAGGGAGACAGGTTTTACAAAAAACATTTTCTTCTGTGACTGGCTAACAGGCTTTTGGAAAGCAGAAGACAGCAAACGTCATTTATTTTTACTTTAATAATGCTTCTGAGGCTCTTTAGCATGACATTTCCAAGCAAGCTAGCAAGTCCTGGTTTTGTCTGGGACAGAGTTAATTTTCTTCCTAGTAGCTGGCACAGTGCTGTGTTTTGGGTTTAGGATGAGAACAATGTTGATAGCACACGGATGTTTTCGTTGTTGCTGAGCAGTGCTTACAGCAGTCAAGGACCTTCCAGCTCCCCATGCTCGGCTGGGTGCACAAGGAGCTGGAGGGGGCACAGCCAGGACAGCTGGCCCAGACTGGCCACAGGGCTACTCCGTACCGTATGGCATCATGCCGAACAAAAAACTGGGGGAGCTGACCGGGGGGCGCGCGGCCGCTGCTCAGGAACTGGCTGGGCATCGGTCAGTTGGCAGTGAGCAATTGCATTGTGCATCACTTGTTTTGTATATGCTTTTGTCATGATTATTTTCCCTTCCTTTTCTGTCCTATTAAATTGTCTTTCTCTCGAACCACGAGTTTTACCTTTTTCCGATCCTCTCCCCCATCCCACTGGGGACAGCGAGCGAGCGGCTGGGTGGGGTTTAGCTGCCTGCCGGGTTAAACCACGACAGAAACATGGTCGAGATGAAACAAAGGGGTAGGAAGCCAGAACACCCTACCGAGAGAGCAGTTATCCGTGACCCAGGGGGGCATGCTGAGCGTGCTTCTGCATCTCGCTGGGTCTGATGCTATTTGACCTTTCCCACAACGGCCTGGATGAGGAAAAACAGCGCCTGTATGATAGGCACAGCTGAGACCGATCTGGGGCAGTCTGTAAGTGGCTTGGTCAACCAGACTGAGAATTCAAAAGAATCATGACAGCTGGAAAATGGATTTGAAAAAAATGTTTAAATTGAAGAATGAGAAGTGCCCAGTACTACACGAAGCAGTGCAAGCTGCAGAAGTACAGGCTGGGGAGAAAACGGGCTAGCCAGAAGCTCCTCAGAAAGGGGCTGGGTCTACAGTGGATTGCAAGCAAACTGCAATATTAGCTAGCAATTCCCAGTCATTAGGGAAAAAGGCAAATGTCAATCTGCGATGCACGAACAGCAGTGTGCTCAGAGGGGGCTGGGGAGCACTTCAGCATCTTCCCTCTCCCGCACGGTATGGCCCCGCAGGGGACCCACTTCCACAGCCGGTCGCAGTCTGGCCTGAGCCCCACGGAGGTCGGCAGAGCCACCGGGAAGCAGTTTTGGAGCATGATGTGTCCGGGCTAAGCTGGCACACAGGGCTGGGACAGGCTTAGCCTGATGCCACCCCAGCTGCTGTGCAGTGCTGGCGCAGGCAGGCCCCTGCCTTTAGCAGCACAGACATCAGAGGGTCTGGAGTCATTGCCTCAGGGACCAGACTGCGAAGATCCCAAACGTGTCATTCCCTCTGCCTAATACCTCCTGCCTTCAGTCACCTAATCCTCTCCGTGTTTGGTAGCATAACAACAGCGGGGTAGTTGTCCTTCCTTTGGCACTGCCTTGCAACCTGTGCCTGTGAACACCTGATTTTCCACTAGCAAGTTTGATTGACTTGTCCAAACAGCTTCCATCCAACAGACGTGATCCAGTTGTCGTAACTGCTGCATGCAGGTGACTTCTGTCCTTGTCTCTGTTTTCAGGGAGACAAGACACTCAGGAGCACAGAACAGTTGAGTCTCTACATTTCTAACATATGTTAATCATGGACTCTGATTGCCTCTGTAGTAATTTGGGTTGTTCTTGCATTTTACGGGCTTTGCACAGATTTCCTTACAGCAAAATGCTGTCTGAGAAATTAAAGGGTTGCTCCTTTTCTCTTTCAGATTCAGATCTCGAGTTCTTAGGTTTCGTCTTCTCGCCTTTAGCAAATCAAGCGCATTTTCAATTTTGACAGTAATTTCTCATCAGAGAAGAAAATAATTGATCAGGAAGCCATTTGCAAATGTGTTTCAAAGACAGCGTAATATGAATGAGAACTTCTGACTACATGGAAGTAGAACAGCAAAAGTTCACTGATAACAATTTCCCCAGGGTCAAGGAGGATGAAGTTTCTGAGTGAGCCAGTCCCCACGCTGGGTGCCCCCACGGGCAGCAGCCGGACATCTCAGGGGTGAGGCAGATCTAGAAGGCATTTGAGCATCGTGCCACAAGAGCAGGGGACTAAAACTGGTATTAAGTCACCTGCTAATTCCTAGCAACCTCCCTCTCACAGTGACTGCAGTCTAGGGCAGGATCCACACAAGACAGGCTTGTTTTGCTGTTGCATGAGGCAATGGCACTGCAGTGGCAGGGGTACGGCGAGGGACATGCCCGGTGTAGCTGGAAGGTATCCCAGCACAAACACAGCTCAACCCGCCGGACGCCAGCCTGCGCGCAAGCAGTGGCTTCTCGCTCCGACAGTGAAAACAGGAGCAGAAAGAGGACCCAAGCTGAACGCAGGTGTCATGGCCACGGTCGGGAATGAAAGTTTCAGAGGCTGCAAAAAGCCAATTAGATAAACCCACAGAAGAGAAATCCATGAAGAATTGTGAAGCACACAGATACCACGGCTGATTCAGAAGGTCCCTGAGCCATAACCTGCTGAAGGCTAAGGGAATGCACTGCAAAATTATCATTATAGACACCCCCCATTATTATTATACTCTTCCCCAAGCACCCCCTACTATTCCCCGCTGGCAGAGGCAGGGCGCTGGGCTGCACGGGCCCTTGGCCCGGGCAGTGCAGCTGCTCCTGGGCGATTTGGAGGTAAAAGCAAGCACGGTGCTGCTCACGCTGCGACAGCAGCACTGACGCGCTGGCGGTACGGATCCAGGGAATGGAAACGTCACGCCGTCTCTCCTGCGTGTCTGCTATCTGGGCTACAAAGATAGAGCAGTAATTGGCGTACATTGCTGGAAGATTAATAACCACTTGCAACATCTAATGACATTGCATTTCATGCTATGGTCTGATGGACATAATCTGCCCATGATCCACACAAAAGCTGTTTTACAAATCAGTTAACAATCATCAAAAGCAGCACTGATAATAAATGCATTATTTTTTAGTATTAATGTATTACAGCACTTTAATCCAAAAGAATTTTCGTTTTGTCACTTACAAATGAAATCCTTATCTCTCCTTGCAGTGGTAAAACATCATTTTAATATGATAGATGTGAAATGCTCTCTGTATTTTTCTACTTACAGTGTTTTTGTTGCCAGATAGATTACTTATAATATGGTTCCTTCAGATATTACTGAGAAGTATGCAGAAAATATCTGGATTCATATTCAGTCACTCAAAATCGTCATTCCATATAAAAGGCTAGTTTCACTTTAGGCTTTAAACCTACATATATATTGTATCAGACCATTTCCATGAATCACGACTTGATCGGGCTGTAGGTAATGTGCACAGAGACCACGTTTGCTGAATGCCAGTGGCTAATATAAATTTCTTGAACACTAAACTTTTCTTCTTTTGCAGCCGCAGCCCTGGGAATGACGCCACTGCCTGTCACCTCTGGGTTTGAACTTGCAACAGGCTGGGGCAGAAACTGATGCAAATAGCTCTAAAAGCATCACACAAGACCACCAAGAAAAGACACAGGAAGAAGAACTGAGTCTCTTCTTGCTATTCAAGACCATTCGATGACCCCCATAAGCAACCAGAGTGATTCACCCACATCTGGCAGCACAACGGCCAGGTTAAAGCAGGTGTCGCTGGATTTAATGATTCCTCTGGAACACGAGGAGAGGGTAGCTTGTTTCCACTACTTGTCTCTACCCTTCATTGCAACTAAGTTTGGTTTGTTGCCTATTTCAGGCCGTCTCCCCTGAACAGCGACGCATGAGGCATGGAAAAGCACTCTCATTCAGCAACTGCAAGTGCTGCTCTGCTGGCTGCAAGGTGTTGGAGGGTAAGGGTCCGGCGGGGACACACAGCATCTGCTTCTGTTGCAGCAGGGTGCTGCACACAGAGTCCAACGGGACAACTCAGTGCAATAGCCGAGACCTGCATTTCCAGGCCTGGGACGAGCTGTGTCAGGCTACATTTGCAGGGGACTCCAGGCGTTGCCTTACGGCCGCTAGTTTGCAAGGGAGTCAGGAAAAGGTGTCCCTGGCTGCAGCAGGGACACGCTAGTATGGTCTTATGTGATGTGACATATTAGCTGACACATTTTATTTGGTATGTCATACCCTCACTTGGGGAGGCTAACAAATGAAATCACAGCTGTCAACCATCCAAATTAAAAATAAATCACTCCACTGACCCTTGAACCCAAGCTGACAAGTCATTCCCCCACCCGACGGCATCGCATTCGCTTTCAGTTTCCAATCCTCTGCTATCATCCGTGCCTTAATTTATTTTCAGTTCTGGCCTAGAAAAGCCAGCTCTGCCCACCTTTAGCCACCTGGGTGCAGCCTCCGTTTGCTGTGAGGGTGGTGGTGCTCACAAGTGCAGTGACCCGCAGCCACGCTGGTGGGCTCCGGGGAGATGGGACGGATGGGACGTGATGGGACCGGGCTGGGGGAGCCTTGCCTGGAGCTGCTGGGTCCGGACACGGCTCCTGCTCACTGTGGAGGTGCCATTTGGGCAGCAGTCTGGGGAGGATGAACAAGGGCGCTCATCAGAGCCAGCTGAACCCCAGTCTAGCACCCACGTACCCAGTGGATCCAGCCCTGCCTGCGTGTCCTCTTTAGGCAGCTGGAGAACACCCTACAGAGAGGCCCTGGTACTCATGGGTGACTTTAAACGCCTCGGTATCTGCCAGATGGGCACTATGGCTGGGTGCAAGCAATCCAGGTGATTTCTAGAGTGTATTAAAGGTAATTTCCTGATGCAAATGATTGATGAAATGACCAGGGTCGATGCTGTGTTGGACCTGCTACTCAAACAAAGAAGAGAACTGTTGGATGATGCAGCCTTGGATACAGTGACCATGAGAAAATGTGGAGTTCAAGATCCTGAGAGGAATGAGCAAGATAAACAATGGAAATACAGCTGTGAGCTTCAGAAGAAAGTCATTTTGGCCTCTTCATGGACCTGCTCGGTAGGATCTGATGAGACTCTGCCCCGGGAGGGGTAAAGGGGCCCAGGAGAGCTGGCTAATTGTCAAGGACAGCCTCCTCAACGCACGAGAACGGTTCATTCCAATGAACAAAAAGTCAAGCAAGAGTGGCAAAAGGCCAGCGTGGATAAATGTGAAGCTCCTGACTGAGCTCAAACACAACAAAGAAACACGCAGAAGGTGGCAGCAGGGACAGGCTGCTTGGAAGGAAAACCAAAGCCACTGCCTGTACTTACGGGAATGGCGTCAGGAAAGCCAAAGCTCAGCTGGGGTTGAAGCTAGCAGGGCGGGAGACAGGCAGCAAGACAGGTTTCTGTAAGTGTACCACAGCAAAGGGAAGGCGAAGGAGAATGTGGGCGCAGTGCCCAGCGGGGCAGGGGAGCTAGTGACAAGTGACAGGAAAAGGCTGAGGACTCAATGCCTTCTGTGCCTCACTTTTCACAGGTAAGGCTTGTTCTCAGGCCTCCCAGGTTCCTCAGCCTTCTGGTAGTCTGTGGGAGAGAAGCAGTACCCAAAGCAGAGGAAGAGAAGTCACCCATCATGTAGCCCACTTGGATGTACACAAGCCCATGGGACTCTCTTGGGCTGCAGTAGCAAGAGTGTGGCCAGCAGGCCCAGAGAAGCGATCCTCTTCAGCTCCTGGGGCACCACAACTGGAGTGCTGTGTCCAGTTTTGGGCTCCCTTGTACAAAAAGGATACGGACATACCTGCTGCCTGACAACATGTACACCAAGTTTATTCTTGGCTATCTCACTTTTTTTGTTTGCCTTTCTGTTCTGTAGACTGACACTCCGAACCCATAGTCAGATCTCTCCATAAATGAAGGCAACTGAGAAGAACTGAGAATGTTTTTAATAAAACTATTTCAGACTCTATCCACAGAAGATGATATCATGGTTACAGATGAAAACCCTGAACTGTGTTTTCCATTTCAGACACATGTTCTCAGTAAGAAAAGAAACTCCTGTACATTTTAATAGTGAAACTCATCAAGAACTCCTGTTCCCAAGCAAACTGCTGCTAGGATGTTTAGCAGCATCAAAAAGACCTTCAAATAGACTATTTAGCAAATAGCTTTGCCTATGAGAGCTGAAAGATTTGGCAACGTTTAGTAATTTATGTTCTGCTTTTTTTAGGGGTAGGTAATAAATCAAAGAAGGTATTTTACCTGAAGATATGGAGAGAGAAGGTTCCCTCTGCTCTGCACCTTGATTATTTGTCTTCAGCTTCAAAGCATACAGCCGGTTGAAAGCTCCAAAAGGGACATATAATGATGCCCCGTAATCAACAGAGTAATCATGAGATGGCTGTGTTACATTACTCTCTCCAGAATGTTAATGGAGTGAGGACATTGCAGACTGATGTGCAACAAGGGTTTAAAATCCTTCCAAATGGTTTATTAGTCCATTATTTCTGATGCCGTGCCACTCCGTTATCAAGGCTGAGAACAGTAGGAGGAAGGCAGCCGCATAATACTCGCAGCTCGTTGAGAAGCAGTGCAGTCTTTATCTCCTCTCTGCTGCATCTCCCTTCTTCAAAGAGCAACACATAGAGAATTAAAACATTGTATGTTGGAAAAGCAATGTGGTTTTGACCTCCAGAACTGATCCTGGACTCACTTAGGCTTTAGGCTGCCCTGAGAGGTGCCAACTAGCCAGAGACGTGAACTCTAGCCACACGGACTCGCGACGTACGTGCTCTCACCTGCTCTGCTGGCTGCCAGCCTGCGGTCAGCCCTTGCACAAAGCATCCGCACCGCCTCCCGAGCAGCCCCTGCCAAGCTGGGCCGTGGCGTGCCCACCTGCACTTCTGCCTCCTCTGCCCACCCTGCACGAACAACGGACCGGGACCGCCCTGTGGCCCCCAGCACAGAGGGGATTCCCCTCCCGAAACCTGTGGTGCCTTGGGCTGTGTTTGGCAGGGTGCGTGCCCAGAGGTAAGCACCAGGGGTGACGAACAGGTCTGGATTTGCAGATGGGCTCGGACCACACGTAGGGGCTCAGGGTTGTGGGGTACCACCAGGAAATCAGGGCTCCACAGGATGGACTAATGATAAGGAGGGTGATTCTGTGGACAAATTTCAGGTCACTGCCTTCGGTCAGAAGGTATAAAAGGTCTCCCAGAAGACATCAGGCATTTGACAGCCACAAACTTCTGCTGGGAGCAGAGGAACCATTCCCAGTGCTGGGCTGGACAGGTCAGGGACATAGGAAGGTGACATGAGACCTGGGAAAGACAACCACTCCTTGGCAAAGTGTCCCCACAGGCCCAGATCCAAACCATGGACCGTTTGGTATCGTTCAGCTGTGCAGCTGGAAATGCAAAGGAAAAACTACTCCCTCTGCTGCTGTCCCTGGGTCAGGAGGAAAAGGACTGACTAACGCTAAGAGCATCAGCTGGATTATCTGTATTGAAAACTTAACTTTCGCTAAAGAAAATACTAATTTCGAGTAACTTTACAGGAGATAACAGCTCTTGTTTAACGACAGCACACAGAAATCCATGGCAGTTAGTGCTGAGCGCAGCGGCAGCGCAGAGCAGCGCGGGAAGAGCCAGAGGCGCGCCTGCAGCTCAGCGGGCTCTGCCCAGGGCTGCCGCTGCCACGCTGCCAGCGGGCGCCTGCGGGCCGCCAACCGGGACGGCTCCGAGACGTCAGCACGGGAATCAAGACTAACTCAAACCTCTCTCCTGACTGCTTCTTTCAATGAAAGACTATTTTCAAAACAGCATTCAGAAAAACGACTGTTTTATGCGGAAAGTGCTTATTCAAAAGCCACAGCACTCCAGCTGAGCATGTCCAACAAAATCCTTCCCATCACAAATGTTGCTCTCGTATCTTGGCACAGCCCTCCGATACGTGCTGATGCCGCCCCATCTATGCACCAGTCCCCAATACCATGCACTATAATGCCATGAAATCCTAACGAGAAGGATGCACAAGGCATCACGGGAGAGTAATCCAACCCAAACCCCGCTCTTAGGAGTCAGCATGACACAACGCCCCAACAGCATTTCTAGCCTTAGCCAAAAGTTTCCCGTTTTCAGGTTTTGCCAGGAAGTCGAGGTCATCCCTAGACACATCTTGCAAGAAATGTTTTCAATTTCCTCTCCTGAAATAATCACAGAAAAATTAATTTTTAGAAAGTTCTTTCTGAAATTTAATTCAGGTGAATGTGTCAGGGAAGAGAGGTTATTTCATCCGGTGCCATTCTCCAGTTAAGCTGCACTAATAGCTCTGACTCTTACCAACTTATTTCTTTCCATAAGTCAAAACAGGGCTGGCGAGCAGGGGAACACAGACTTGAAGGGATACTCTTTGACCTCTTTATCTTCACTCTAGCAACATCTCTGACCTGATCTAATTTATTCTCCACAGAGCGATTAAAAAAATATGAAAAAGAGTAAGTCAAATTGCTGGAGAGGTTTCATGCAGCTGAAAACTGCTTCACACGCTCCCATTAATTGCTTGTTTCTGTCCTAGTCTCTTTGCATGCAATTTTGACTCCCTGACAGGAAGGCATTTGCAGAGGTAAGACAGTACAAAAGACAGAGGTCAATATTGCAGATGTTCTTCTGGGCAGCCCTGAAAGGTTTCTAAATCGCGTGTGTGTCTCCGTGCCACCGGCGCGGGTCCTGCTGAGGTGAGGTGCCGTGCTGAGGCCCTGCAGCCCACTGTGCCCACCGAATCCCAGGCTCCCGGGACGGTGGAGGTGGGAAGGCACCTCTGGATGTCCCCTGGTCTAACGCCCTGGTCCAGCACCACCTGCTCTGCACGCAGAGGTGGGAGCAGCTGATGCTGAAATAGCTTTCACCGGCTAAGAGCTCACCTCCCCAGGAGTCCTCCAAGTACTTCCAGGCAATTTCAGACCCTGCCATAGACTTTAAGTGCAGGAGGTGAAACAAGTAGAGCAGAGAATCCATCCCAACCTACCACACTTCGGACACTGCAGCTTAGGAGAAGGCTTACTGCTCGCGTTGATTGCAAAGCCTGGTCCTTCGCAGGATGAACACTGTGACATTTCTTCCCCGGGTGGGAAAGGCTGGGAGGCCCATTCTGCGGGACAACTCCATGGCATACCCGGCCCGGGGAAAGCATTTGCATCAGGATCCACACCAGGAGCTGACACATCTCGTCCCGCCTGCCTTGTGATGCTAATGCAAGTGGAAGAAACAACTATTTTCTGTCCTCTCTAGGCTGCCTTATTGCTGCCAACTGGTGCCTGGCACCGAGCAGGACATGAACTAAAGACTGTTCTCGCCACCTGGTGCTGCTGATGGTAATTACAGGAGAGCAGTTATGGGATGCCCTAGTCTTACGCTTCAGCTGCCTTCTCAGGGCAGTTGCACATGGGACCGGGCTATTGTAATTGCCATCAGCAGAACCAGATGGAGAAAACGGTCTTGGAGCCCCGTTCAGTGCCACACAGGAACAACGCCGATAACAACACTGTCATAGTGCAGTCTTTCGAGAGGACGGAAAACAGTTGCTGTTTCTTCCATTTGCATCAGCATTGCAAAGCGGATGGCCTGGGATGTGTGCTTCGGTGCAGAGGCGTTCCCCAGGCTGGGTGTCTGAATTGTTTTCCTAGGCAAATCTGCTCGTGTGATGGGACCTTTGCGTCTGCAGGAATGGACCATCTTCTGGATTCAGATGTGCTAAACACCTTCCTGCTGTGGCAGAGTGCTTTTGCTGGCACTTTGTGTCTCTGTGCCCACCGTGTGCTACTTCATCCAGCTTCTCGAGAAGAAATAACCTCAAAGCCCCTTGAAGCTAGTAGAAAGCCTCCCACTAATATGAACTGGCTCTGCATCAAGGCTCCGCTACTTTGATTCTGAATCGCTCTGGGACCACAGGCCAACCCGCACCTAAAACTCCTGTCTCCCTGTGCCACACAAAAACAACGTTCCAGTGTTCCAGCATGACACAGGCTCAGGGCAGGAGTTAGGTATATAGCACTACTGCTAAGCCCTGGACTGTTGCTCAGTTTACCACCGAAGCGGGAGAAACTCTAGCATATGGAGACAGGATTATTTATCACAGAATCATAGAATCATAGAATTGTTTAGGTTGGAAAAGACCTTTAAGATCATCAAGTCCAACTGTTAACCCAGCGCTGCCAAGCCCACCACTAAACCATGTCCCTAAGCACCGCATCTACACGTCTTTTAAATCCCTCCAGGGATGGGGACTCAGCCCCTGCCCTGGGCCAGGGCCTGACAGCCCTTTGGGGGAAGAAATTTTTCCTAATATCCAACCTAAACCTGCCCTGGAAAACTTGAGGCCGTTTCCTCTCGTATTTATATTTAAGTAGCCACTCTCCTCCTGCCTGGGTACAGGATAAAGGAGCGAGGCGCTGCTGCCTCGTGGCAAGGCACCGTGCTGCTCTAACGGCCCTTCCACCCAGCGTCCTAGCGTCTCCTCTCCACCCCGGCACATTCACGCACTCGCTGTAGAAATGGTTCCTTCAAACTGCGGAGAACAAACCCCAGAGTGCGACCTGCATGGGAAGCTTCACATGGGGACCTCTCAGCATCACCCCTGTGTGAGTTTGGGGTGACAGTGACATCCTGAGGATTTCACAGATTCTCTGACTTTCAGTGTTTTCAGTGTTTTTAATTTCTCCATTCCAGTGACTGTGTGCTCTGTGCCCTGACTACAGAGCTGGGAAGTGGTCCCAGGGCTACTAACCACGGCACGCAGCGCAGAGCGCTCGCAGGAGGCCCGTGGGGTGTGAACGCTGCAGACAAGTGTGGCCTCAGGGTTGCACCCCATCTACCCACCCTCTCCCCCGCTGGGGACTCTGCAGCCACAGCGTTCCCCAGCAGGCAGGCCAGCCAAAAACCAGCGCGGGGAGCAGACCTGAGAGTGGACTTTGGCTCCCTGCTATTAACACTACTGGATTTGACGGGAAAGAAAGCAGCAGACAACCAAGAGGGCAGAATCAGCATCTGGAGCAATTAAATTTGAAATCAATTACATAAATTATGTAATGAGAAAAGATTAGCTAAATTAGTGTTTCTGCATGAACTCAGAATGCAGATGGCATGGCCACAGCCTATGCCTTGAGCGCACTCCTGCTCTGCATTAACACTCTCCATTACCGCACACAATATCTCATTTGGTGCATTTGGCGACTGAAATATGTCAAGTTTCAGACAGAGACAAATCGAGGTCTGCAGCATTTGCTCTTTCCCCCTAGTTGAGCTCCTGCCGGAGTGCCCGACGGCACCTCCGTGACACCACGCCAGTCACAGCAGAGCTCTGGCTTAACGTCAGTGAGGCGTCATCTGGAGCTGACACAGTCGCGTAATGGCAGACCTTGGGCTGCTTCTGAAGAAAATGAATTAGCTTACAGAGGTAGTCAACTGGAAAGCTGAAACTATCATTTTCCCAAGATATTCAAGGTAAAAAGCCTCAGGGACAATCTTTTGTCAGTTTCTGAGACTTGATTAACTGCCTTAATTCCACATGATTAATGGCTTTGAAATCTCAGGAGACCCAAGTCTCTATGACTGGAGTGTCTTTAAGAAAGCCTTTTTCTAAAGACCCCTACGAGCTGCTCGAGAGCTGCAGCCACCGGTGTCCCCGACAGACCCTGTGCCCTTCCTCCTCCTTCCCACCCACTTCACAGAGGGGATGCAGAGAGAGACCACGCTTCACATCAACCGGGAAAAGCTGTTTGCCTACAACAGCTGGACGGCGGCTGTCTCACCCACTGAAATCCCAGAGGGAAATGTGTCTGCTGGAAACATGACTAGTGACAACCCCTCGATGGGTCCTGGCTTTGAGATACCCAACACCTTCCTCTGAGAGCATTTATGAGCTTGCTCGCTGATCCACACACTGTGTCAGAGAGGTACGAGCACAGCAGGACCACAGCAAGGAATGGGAAAAGCAGGTGGGGTTAGCCCTGACATCTCCCCTCATACGAACTGACGGGACTCTCATGGAGGGCCAGGACTGCTGTAGACACCCAAGGCCTGGCAGGGGTAGGAGCTGACCAGTGAAGCTCCTGGTCTGTAGATGAACAGAGAGAGGGATGGGCCAGACTAGAGAACCTGCTGGAAAGATTGCTCCTTGGAAAGGACACTCCATTGCCCCACAGCTGCTGAAGAGCAGCTTTGCATCAGAGGCTGAAGATGGTTGCCACCCCTTTGTTCCCTGAGGCGCTATCCAGGAAAGGGACTTCTGTGTGTGTGGCACTTCATCTGAGCAGAAGTTGGCTATCCAGGCTTGGTGCTTAACCAAGGAGACCAGGTTCTGTCAGTGGAAGACGACTTCTAACCCCCCTTCACCAGTCACAGAAGCCTCATCCCTTTGGTGGGCACCCTCCAAACCTGGACAAGAGGAACGCTTCCTTTTGCCAGGATCAAGTCAGCCAGTAGAAATGCCTACCTCAGCATCTCTCTCACCAAGAGAGGAGTTCGCTGGACTTTGGTGGATAACCACAAGCCACAGCATCCCTCTGTATCTCAGGGACCAGGTCTCTACTCTTTTAGGGATGCCTTCTCTTCTGCTCTCCAACAGAAATGACTCTAGAGCGTAAGAAAGGTCTTCAGAGCATGTCTGTATCTCCGTGTCCCTCTGGGAAGCACCAGGTCCTTCAGCAGCCCTGGCAGGGGACTGCTGTGCTGGCACTCTAATCCTGCTGACATTGCTCTTTAGAACTACAAATGACGCCTTGGATGTCACCGTGACACCTATACAAGAGATCTGTGACACAGAGCAGAACAAATGGTGGAAAGAAACCTTTAGAAAATTATCAAAACTCTACTGAAAAGTTAGCAAAACCCTGCTAATTACGGCTGCTGTCCATGTGTGCAACAATCATCAAACCCAATTCCATTCTCTTCAGTGATCGCTAGCGGGTGCTCCCAAGGGGCCAGCAGTGAGGGGAAGCCCCGCAGGACGTTTCAGTCTTGCAACCTACAGCGGTGTCCGAAATGCAAATGGAAAGAGAAGAATATGAAAAGAAAGAAGGAAGCATTGGCCTCGTCCCCTCCTATTACTTGCCACATCAGCATGTGTTCTCCAAACGAATAATGCTTGTTTCACAGTTCACAGTAAATATGGTCATGTTGACCATTTGGATTTCTTACTATAAACAAAATCAAATTAATATATTGAATGAGTATGAAGTGGTTAAGTACACATGCACCGCACAGGTCTTATACAAGACATCAGTAAAACACTGGTAGCTGAATCATTAATCACTTGTCAAAGGTTAAAACAGTAGAGCCTCCAGTAAAAATGCAGAGTATTTTATGCAGCACAAGGTCCATAATGGATAAAAAATTCATCCCGTTTCTGCCCTTGTTAATAGAATGCGAGAACTGTGCATCTACAGGATCTATAAATAAACTAGCAAGGCTGACTTGCTTCTACTGCACTTAATGGTAGGAAATTGCATAAAAGAGTTGCTCAGGCAGCCCGTGACCTTGAGAAGTTGATGTGAAGAGAATACATACGGGTTGATTGTGCTCTCCTGAGGTGGGCTTCTGAGCGAGGCCATCGCAGCAAATATACAGCAGCGCTGCAATTTTCTGATTTGTATTATGGGAAGTCAGAATGTAGCTCACATGAACTGAACTGAATTACACATGGATTGGATTATTTTTATTTATTTATATTGATACAGAAAACAAAAGTGCTGCATGGATCAATAGAGTTTGTATTCTCAGAACGAAACACAAAACCTGGCTCTGTGGAAACAACTATTGAACTTCACTGGGCACCCACTCTCACATTTATTCGTACCACTTTCCATTAAATGCCTGAGAGCGTTTGCCATTAAATGAACCCCTGCTGACTAAGGCAAGGGGCAGACAGTTTCTGTTAACACACAGGCAGCAGCTCACTTCTGTAGTGCGTCACTGCTCCGGGCACCCGCTAGGCTTTCCCCCTGCCCATGCACCCAGAGGCAGGCAGAAATCCTAACGTGCTTGGGAGAAGAGTTTGCAGTTGAATTTGCGATCCCTGCCTGGGCGCTCCCTGCCATAGCCCCACAGTGCCCGTGCCCGACCACGCTCCCTGGCAGGGAAAGCATTTGATAAAAGGAGGATCCCATTATACCTAAGGAATTTACTTGGTGTTTCCCATTGTAGTACCTTGTTTCCATTGCTTAGACCTTGGACAAGCTTTCGGCATCTTAGTTTACATTTTCTGTGCTAGGTCAATCCCAAAGCTGATCTTTCTGGAACATTTCCACTGCAATAAGTAGGCTATTTCTAAGCATGATAGCAGATGAAAATATGAGGGAGGGTGAAGGCCCAGGGTCTGGCTGAGGAGCTGGGAGGATGGGGATGGGAGCTGGAGGAGAAAGGAGGGAACAGGGTTGAGAAACCTGGACAGACCAGCCTTATTTATAGAAAAGTGCAGGGATGGGAATGATGAAGGATGAAGACAAGTAAAGAGAAGTCAAAAGCTCTGGGGGAAAAGGGCAGTGCTTCCTGGACCATAGCCTCCAGCCTGAAAAAGACCCCCAAGGTCCCTGCGCCTCACCGTTTGCCCCCATCCCACAGTAACACGCACGTCCTGCTCCCCTCAAGTGCTGCTGTGCAAATCACCCCTCTGCTCCCTTAGCTCTGCTAGCGACACAGATCTGTACATGGGTCTAAATGGCTCAGCTGTGCTGCGTGATTTAAATAAAGGCTGTATCTCAATGCATATCTCACCCCTGGCTTGCTCAGAGGGAAGCCTTTCCGTGACTGTGTCATGCACGGATATGCAGATCTAATTAAAGCTGTTTGAAGGAGTGGCAGGGATCTGTGCAGAGGTCTGAAAAGGTCACAAGGCTGGGAGTGTCCATGGGACAACTGAATTTAGTTTTCCACAGACACAACAACTAATGAAGAAACTTCAGTAAGGTCATAAATCAAGTGTTAAAATTTGAGGATAGATACTGGTCTTGTATAACTTACCTAGACCCCTGTTGCATGTGTGATGTATTTGATTGGTGGATTAGTATCATAGGAGCATAGAATAACTCAGGTTGGAAGGTCTCTAGTCCAACCTCCTGCTGAAGCAGGGTCAGCTGTGAGGTCAGACCAGATGCCTCAGGGTTTTATTCAGTCAGGTCTTGAAAATCTTCAAGGATGGAGACTGCACAATGTCTCTGGGCAACCTGTTCCTCTCCTGGACTGCCCCCATGGGAGCACAGCCTGTTAACCACCACCACCCTCTGAGCCCAAGCATCCAGCCAGGCTTCTGCTCAACTATTTGTCCACCCACTCAGACTGTAATGTCCAAACTTGGAAACACGAATATCGTCAGACAGAAGAATACTGTGTTAAAAACATTGCTAAAGTCAAGGTAACTGCCACCCGCTGCACTGCTCTTGTCTGCACAGCCAGTCATTTTATCACAGAAGACAATCAGGTTGGTCAGGTGTAATGCCACCTTCTTCTCCTTCATGTGCCACAAGTATGGTCCAAGCTAACTCGGTCCATGATTTTCCCAGGGACAGCTCCCTGGATTGTTCTTTCGGCCTTTTTTGAAGATGGGTACAACATCTGTCTTTCTCTAGTTGCAAGAGAAGCGCCCTGATCACCACAACTCCTGAAAGATGACAGAGCACAGCCTTGCAATGACATCACCCAATTCTCTCAGCACTTTCGGATGCATCCCATCTGGTCCCATGGCCTTGTATGGATCAAGTTTTCACAAGCAATCCCTGAGTGGATAGTGTATAACATTGTTGGCAGTTTTTCTCCTCCTTGAACCCCTTCACTATGCACAGAGGCCCAGGAGACCTTGCTGGTAAAAACAGAAGCAAAGGCGGCATGGAATGCCTCAGCCTCATCTGTGTCTGCTGTCCCTAAATCACCCGCCCACCCAGCAACTGGCTCACATGTTCCTTCTTCAGCTTGTTGTTGCTAATCTAGTGGTAGAAGCTCTTCTTGTTGTCCTTGATGTCCCTGTCAAGTCTCATCTCCAGGTGGCATTTGGCTTTCCTGATACCATCCCTACAGCCCCAGACAATATTTCTAAATTCCTCCTTTGTACCCTGTCCCTGCTTCCACCTCCTGTGTGCTGCCTGTCTGCACAGGACCCCCATCCTGACCTCCCTGCTCAGCCAAGCTGGTCTTGTCTCCTGATGACTTCCTTCTCTTCCTGAGTATGGGGATAGACAGTTCTTGTGCTTGAAGGGCGCTCTCCTTACAGACCTGCCAGCCTCCTTGAACACCTCTGTCCTTCAGAGCTGCCTCCCGTGGGATCTCACCTACCAATTTCCCAAGTAACCCAAAATCTCCTCTCCTGAAGGCCAGGCTCTGTACTGTGATACTCTTCCATCACTTCCTTCACAATCTTGAATATTTCCTGGTCGGTTCAGACAAGGCTGCCACCCATTACCCCATCCCCACTAGCAGCAGCTGAGCTCTGTCAGACCCTGATCATACTCTGCAAGGCTGAGCAGACTGGGACTGCATTCATCAGTGGCTTTCATGTTCACAAAGAAGTAGTCTTTAACGACATTATCACTTTTTTTTTTCCACAAGGTCAAGACCCTGCAGTGGTAAAACAACTAGGAATGAATATGGTTAAGTTGTGCCCATTTCAAGATCTAAGGATTCGGTTTTACTAAAATGCAAACCAGAAAATTACAGGAACACAAACCAGAGCTGAAAGAGTGTGGACTCTAAAATGCCACTGCCTTGCTGGTTTCCAGAGATAAAGTTAAAAAGTGCACGTCCTCTCTGCTGGCTCTCCAAACTACGCCTGTGGTTTGCAAGTCAAGTTGGGTTCTTGTTGACTCACGTATCTGCAGGGAACCATGACTGCAAGTCAAACTGCTCTGTTTCACAAGCAGATTCTCAGTAGCCCTTGGAGACACCAGAGGAAGCTGACACAACACCTATTCGCCATTGTATGCTCCAGAAATGTTATTTCCATCTGCCTTCTGCCCAACCGTGTCTTAGAAAACAGTAACCATGACCTCTTTCTGCTGTTCCTACAATGGGAATGTTACAGATCAGCAGGGAAACGGCACTCTGTGGACATCCAGAAAGATAAAGCTGCTTTCCCCCCGAAGCCTACTGCTGACTGCAGCACTGCCTGCAGGCTCTCTGAATTAGTCACAGCAAAAACTCCGGCTCCTGCAAGGAGATCTGGTAATCTCCTGCTCTCTCAGGGCACTGTTTAATTTTGGAACATCAGTTCCAATCCAACAACTGTCTCTTAAAACCAGCAAGACAAATGTTAACCCTTGGTTAACACACGTCAACCCTTTGCAAGACAAATGTTAACCTTTTGCTGAGTCTTATCCCTTTAATTTAGAGTGAAACTGGAATGCGCGCAATACTTTGCAGTAGCCAGGAAAATAAGCATTTTAATGCTTTCAGATGTAAACTGAAGTTTCCCAAACAGGTGGAAAACAAAGGCATCCCCAAATACTGAAAGCCAACATGAAGACGGTCCGTGTGGCGTGGTGGGACAGGCAGTAATACAGGCTGCCACTGGCTGAGCAGATGACTGTGGGATGGCCACTCCGGTACCCCCAGCTAGGCTCCTCTGCTAAAGGACACTGAAAAAAAGGCTGAGTGACACCGGGCTCACTTGTGGCGTGCTGCGTGAACTGCGGATGGCAAGTGCTGTACAGATTCAGGTATCCGTTTTACAGGGCTCTTCCAGCAACAAACTGGTCATTACATTGTGCCATTGCCAAAATCATTCTTCTCCCAGGCAACATGGATCTTACTGAGACAGAAACGACTGCCCGTTCACAGTTCAGAGTTATCACAGGCTTTTATGATCATTGCGCTTCTTTCTGATACTCGCACTATTATGAGCTTTAGTGCCGGTCCAAATGAAATTCATTTTACAATATATATTTATTTTCCTGCTTCTTAATAGAACAATTTGGAAGCCTACCGGACACTTTGAACAACAATACTGTATTTTCTTTATGGCAACAACGTGGGTTCTTTGCCTTTCTTTTCTCAGGGAGAACAGTCAGCAGGGGCAGCACCTCAGCTTGCCCAAGAATGTATTTTTTTACCTACTGATTGCACACAAAACTATTCAGCAGTTTAGCATTTCCAAGCTGTCATTTTGTCACACTGCTGTCTGTTAATGACATTTATAATTCCTTATACATGGGGGTGGGGGTGAGAGGGTGGGTATAGAAATTGAATATCAAGTGAAATTTGTCTCCCATGTAGTGAGCAAATAAAATTTTGCTTATCTTATTGCAACTTCATGACCCACAGCATGAGCTGGTGAAAAAACCCTCAGTAACATTACTGATCGCTAACACGGAGCGCTGGACTCTTCCTTTAATCTCGGTTACGACCAAGACTGTGGACAGGCCCCAGAATGCATGGCTGGGACACAGAGCCTCTCTGCCTGCAGGAGCACCAACGCTGCTTCCAGACGGAGCAGTTTCCCCACGGCTCTCCCTTCGCTCTTCTCTCTCCACACCTGAAGTAGATCCCTGTCTCTTCTTTCACAGTAATTGTTTTTACAGCTGTTTCCCAGCCTTAAGTGACAAACATATTTGTGATACTCTGCCGATTTCCTACAGGAATCCCAAATGATTTGGGGAGAGAGAATACACTGAGATGAGGAGAACTTTGGGAGGAAACAATCTCCTTATCATGCCAGATGTCACTGTGAATAAAGACCTTGGAAGAAAAACAATCATTAATGCAGCTTAGGTGATGTTGCTTTTGCAGGTGTGCCAGCATCAGGGGAATACACTACAATGAAGGCTGGTTTTCTCTGCCGAGGACAGAATAGGAAGAGTTGACGAGAGAGCTTGTGGAAATTCAAATCAGTCCCTTCCCACTTTATTTAAAAATGGCTTGGTGTCCTCAGGAGTGGTGCACAGCCTGGTATGGTTCAAATGAGGCATAACTGGCAGCCTAAGTGGATAAACAAAAAGGAAGGAACTTGTCCCATCATCATTACTTCACTCTAAAGCATGTTTACTGTCACCAGGGCGATGATTCAGCTCCGCGTTCTGCGGCACTGAAGGCTGTAAACACGCAAACAAAGACAATCTCAGTGAACAGGAGTAAGGAAAGTGATTCTTGCATTCATTTTACAGAGGACTAATGCAGAAAGCAAGGGATCATCCAAAAGACACTTGTTTTTATGCATTAGGTTACTGCCTCTGCCTTACAGGATTGCAGGACACAGAGCCACTTCTAAAAAAATGTGATGGGGCTGTTTTGAATTTGCTATCTAATCCCTTGCAAAAAAAAAACCAAGTCAGAAAACATTCCCTATAGGCCCAGAAATTCTGGTGGGGCAGAGAAGCGTCCCTCAAAAAGCCGGTCAGTCGTTGTGTGATGACAGCCAGGAGAGAAGAGCTGCTGCAGGCGGATGAACGGGGACCTGCCCTGCAAGCGCGGGGAAGGCCAGGCAGCTGCAGCCTCCCCCGCGGCGCTGCGGCTGAGGACATCGGTCCCAAGCAGCCACCAGCCACCGGTACAGAACAGGCTTTGGCACCTCATCTTCCAGCCGCCAGCGCTCGCGAGTATGTTGTTGTCAGAGAACAGTCCCCGGCAGCTCCCGTTCTACGGTGGGTCTAAAATAGCAATGTCATTTAGCAACGCAAACTTTAGCTTATAGCATAATTAATGTGAGGCAGCCATGACTCACAGAATCCTATCCTTAGGAGGATCAGCAACATTCGCCACAGTGTTCAATCCTGCTGTCAGTGCACTGTGAAATAAGATAAAAATAGAGTGAATCTGGTGGTAGCCAGCGCTGCCTGTGTGAAGCAATCCTGCCTGCATCCTACTTTGTGGGGCTCGCAAGAGAACAAGATGGCACATTTCTGCTTCCTCAGCTCTGTTTCTACTGCTCTTCGCGTTTAAAAGAAACACTGCGAGTGAAAGCTGAGGTAAATTGAGATTTCAGGGGTCTACAAAGCAATAATTTCACAGAAAAGCATGTACCATGAAGTTGCAATGTTCTGAAATCCTTCAAAGCTGCGAAGGAAGGCAGCGGTTTGCCCAATTTACCTTATAAACCCTGAGGAAAGAGATCTTATAAGTGATGCTCTCCTCTTGGTAGGAAAACATAAATCTGATCTGTCAGCATCTGTATCAATCAAACGATAGTTCATGCCTGAATTTCGCCAGAAGGGATCACTCTGAGGAACTGAAGGGGCACCATCCGGCAAGTTTTAAGCACTTGTGAAAATGAAGGCCTTCTCTTTATTGCAAAAGACGTCTCTAAAGAACAAAACTACTTCCAAAAAATGATCACTCATCACTTCCTAAAATAGAAATCTTCAGTTCTGCAGCATCTAAAAGACTAAAATTTCAGAATCTCTTTTTAAATCTTTTGCAGATTCTTTAAAAAGAAGCCAGAGAATAATTCAATAACTTTCTATAGTTAGCCTAATATTTGAATTCTGCTCCTTTCCTTTTTTTGATTATCTACTCATAGTCAGAGCTGATTTCGTCTAGTAAGAGGGTGAAAATCAGGAATACTCCAAAACGACCAACGCAAGCCCACCACGGGTCAGTTTGTGGGAGGGAAAGGTCTGGAATGCCGTTCCAGGCTGCTCAGCAAAGGCCCTCCCCAGGACCCAAAGCGTAGCCTTTGCACGCTCGGCCTTACCTGCACTTCAGAAGAGCACGCTGCCACGGCCACTCGCCTTACACGTCCCGTTTTGCCTGCTTCAGAGGGCGCAACCTCAGCCTAACGTGCAGTTCAGATAATTGCTGCTTTGCTCCGTCTATCTCACAGAATAAACCCCAAATTA
Source organism: Nipponia nippon (assembly GCF_047370975.1). NCBI lineage: Eukaryota > Metazoa > Chordata > Aves > Pelecaniformes > Threskiornithidae > Nipponia > Nipponia nippon. The sequence continues at coordinate 30,913,415 of NW_028262302.1, forward strand.
AACTAATAGCCATTCCTATGTTCTTCTGTTGTTCTGAAAAGTACAAGAAAGCCCAAAGATCCAGAAGGTACCTGGCTCTAGCAAGCTTTTCATAATTAAACAGTTCTTCAGAATGTATCTTTTCTGCATTTACACAGGAAGACCCAAATGTTACCTAAGTTCTGCAGAGTAGCTCCATAGTATACACCGCAACAACAAAAATCTTATTTGGTATTAGTCCCACTCATTATAGAATTAAAACCACCACACAAACAAAGGTTTTCTTTGTTTGACGTCCCAAATGTCTTTCAGCTGTGCCTGTTTTGCAAATATCTTGGGCTTCAGTTCAGTAAACAATAAAACAAGACTAGAGCACACAGATACACTGCCAAGTCATTATTTCTGTCATTATTAAGGTAGAATGTTGGCACCCTTAGCTAACTTGGAGCACCAAAACCAATGACCAGTAAACTGCGTGCTCCATGAATAATTCACGAATCCTCTCCAGGGTTTTTTCCAGTTCTCTTGAGACCAACCAAAATAATGCAGGAGGATGACAAAGATGCATCATCTCTGTTGTTAAGATGTGAGCCTTATCTGCCCAGCCAGCTCGTTTCTCTGAAAGCAATCATTGTCTCGTGGATGCTTTGTATTCCTGGTGCCTGCTCTAGGAGCACTGTGCTATTTAGATCCACACTCTGAAATTTGAAAATAAGCTCCCATTGAGCTTCACAGGTACATGGTGCCCAAGCAAGCTGAGGCAGAACAGGCGGTCCTGCTCAATGTCTTCTAACCGGGTATTTCAGGAGCACAGATAGACGAAACCATCATCAAAAATAGAGAAGAGTTTGGAACAAGTGAGACAAGAAACAGAGAACACAAGAGACCGGGAACAGGAGAGAAGATTGCGGTAGACTTCCAGCCAGAAACCCTGGCGCCGGCGACACCAACGGGGGGTTGTTACTGGACTAGCCAGAGTGACCACAGTCAGACCTCGTACTGATCAGCGGCCCCAGAATCGGGCTTAAAGCCTTCCTCTGCCCCGTGGCTGTCCTCGGGCACCGCCAGCGCAGAGCTGAGTGCCCGTGCTCTCCGGCCTGCCTCACCTCAGGGAGCCTTTTTGCACAGAACTGAGACCCGCGAGGAAGCGGTTTCTGCGTGACCTCTCTGAACCAAGATGTCTTCACAAGGACCGGCAGGAGAGATGCAGGCCTTATGCACCATCCTTTTGACATGGCTCGATCTTGCACAAGGGCCTCCTCCTCCCAGTGACATGGAAAGGGACACAATGTCATTAAACACAATTAATATTTGTACTGTAATAAACCGTTCCGCAGTAGCTCACTGTACAATCCAGCCCTAAACAGAACATACAAGATTGGTGGTATGATACTGTCCCAAAAACTTACGGAAGTTGGGCTCTGTCACTAGAGGTCTATGTTAATGACGTTTTCTTGACAGTGTGCATTTTCCCCAGTCCAGTTTTAATACAGCACTGTATTACCAAAGCCCTTCTTAGCATTTGGGGGATGTGGGACTTGTCGAGAGGGTGTAAAAATACTGTTAAGGTATTTAGAAAAATCCAGACTAGTTCTGAACAAACTTCTCAGCGGAGCAAATTAGCCCCAAAAGGCCCGAGTGCTAACACAGATATCTTGTAATGGCCCAGCCAGCAGGTATCAGCCTGACGCGGAACTGCATTCCTATACTAACGCTTTCTCCTTCCTACCTGCCCTGAAAATGTATTTCATCCGAGCTCCTCCTGGCTGGGAGCAGGAACAAAGAGGAGGGATATTTTTGCAGTGCTATGACTTCTTTTGGAAATTTAATAACAATTTTAGAAAAAGATTAAAGAGTGTTTTAATCAACTTCAAACAGACAACAGATGTTGGCTTTAATAAAAATGAGTTATGGAAGAGAAGGGAATAACAAGAATTAATTAGAGGATGCTGAGCAAAGAAAGAAAGTCCAGAAATCTGACATTTCCTCACAATTAGTTCACAGCTTAGCATCCCCCCAGGACAGGTGGATACTCTTTCTTGATTTTAATAAAGACAGTATCACATTGGTATCACCACTACAGAAAGCACAGATCATTAGCTCCGTATTTTAGTAGTGTAAACACAGCCCACGAAGTCATCGCTCCAGCTCCTGGGAGCATCTCTTCTTCACGCCAAGCACAGCGCCGGCAGCACGCGCGTCTTCTGACCCAGGGGCAGCGTCCGCAGCGCCGGGGTGCAGGCTTCACCGCGGTGACAGCGAAGGAAGGGCGACTGCTGACGCCAGGCTAGCAGGTGAAAGGGAACGCTGGTTCTGGTGCTTTGGGGAGCACGGCGACGGGTAATCAGCAGAGAAATGAAATACTGCCAAATGAACGATGGGATGTGGACCGACTGTTTTTTCTTTAGGAACAGCAACAGACCCTACTGTAGGCTTGGGTGACCTCCTCTAGTACAGCCACTGCCCTGCAGTAACAGTGAAGAAGGATCAGGAATGGGCACCGCTGAAACTGCAGGCTCTGCACTCGTCATTCTCCGCATAAACTGCGGTAGCTGCAGTAGTGCGGAGCTCTCTCCTCTGACAGGGAGCAGCAGGCTGTCACAAAATATGGGAATAGGAAAACGTTCATGATAAAAGTGAAATGATATCCAGAAGCATCAGATATAAAACCAGTACAGAAAGCTAAACTTACCCCTTGCTCTTCTAAAAGACATGGACTTGGAATAGAAGACAGAATGACTGTAAAATATTGTACATAAATTCACGGAAGAGGAGGTACTAAAAAGCAATTCAGAAGTATTGGACCTCCCAAATGACAGGAGGCTTCTCCCACACTCACGCAGGACAGCGTGGGATGCCAAAGCTGGCGTCAAAGAACCCTTTTGCTTTGCTAAGCCCGTTAGTTAAGCAGGGCGCCCTGGCACAGCGGCTGACAGTGCCCGTGAAGAACAGGTTGAAGGTACACAGGGACTCGTCCAGGGCTCCGAAGGCACAGCCTAAGGAAATGTCTCAGTAGTGGGCTCCCCACTCCAACAAAGACACCCTAGCTGAACGGTTCCTCAAACCTCTGACGCTGCATGGCGTTACGTGGCCAGTGACATCAGCGCGGGGCACTGAGGTGATCAGAGCTAAGAGCCGCCTGAAGGTGCTTTGCTAAATGAAGGCTATGAACTGAGATCATAGGACAGGACAGCAGAGCAGACAAGAGCACAGGCTTACGTAGTGCCGCAGGAATGAGAATAAGGCCTCACGTGGGAGAAACCTCACTGGGGAGGTCCCAGTTTGGCCATAAGCATGGCACTCACGCTGTGCACAATGTTTACCTCCAACGGAACTGAGATGTTTTCCATCATCAGGAGCAAACACCAGCAGCTGGCTACAACAGCACTCATTGACAGTCATGGCTAAATGGAACTTTGTTCCCTGAATTATCAGGGTAATAAAGACCTGACCAGTTTCACCCCTCCTGCCCTAAAGAACTGTGCCACTGATCAGCAGAAGCCCTGAATGAGAAACCCTCCACTGCCCGCCGGCGAGCTGCTCTCTTCGTCTCCACGAGACACTCACATGCAGACCAGTGCATGGCCCTTCTGGACGACACCACCGGCTCCAGCTGCCCTGCTAGATCCTTGCAGCCTGCTACGGGTGTTACTGGGGGCATCAGGCTGTACCTGAAACTGGTCATCTCACAGTCACAACGCTGCTGCCAGTGACCACAGCTCTGAAGCAATACAACCCAACACTGGAGTGAAGACAACCAAAGGGACACCGGAGCGCAGAGGTACCGAGTAGCCATAGCAACCCACAGTGGCTATCTATTTTCCTTCTTACTGTATTAGTGCTTTTCTCTTATGCTACTGATTTTCTATCATACCGTATAAACCTCAGGCACAACTGATCTCCAGCCAGCTGAGATGCTAACATTCTTTGAAAATAATTTTATTAACAGTTTTTCTTCTCATCATCTTAAAAGTGCTGCAGTGAACCTGGATTTTATCTAAAAAGGAGAGAAAAAGGACAAAGGTGCCACCAGTGCTTAGTCTCACCGGACAGCAAGCTGGTACAACCATTTATGTATGTTGCTCGCATTGACTAGTCTTCTGTGAAAATGACTGGCAGCTTCGTTTTGCCAGGATTCCTGTGACCAGGACTAGTTGCCGGCAGGCAACTCCCGGTTTGGCATTTGTGCTGAGCCCCCTGCCCACAGGCAGCCTCGGGCTCCTCTGCCCCGTGACCAGCTAGCGGCCCTCTTAGAGACAGCAGAAACGACGGCAGAAAGACTGCACCTGGTCGAGGCACGGGAGGGCAGAGGAGCTCCTCCGGGCAAGCCAAGGAGGGACTGCGGGGCTCAGCCTCCAGCCCAGCGCAGCCACGGAGGCAGGCAGCTCTTTCTAAGCTTCACCCGCTGGACTCGCCGGCTCTCTGCTCCTGCTTCACTTCTGCAGTACGAAGGGCTTATCGGATAAAGGTCAGCCCTGATCTGCGGTCCAAACAGATTAATTTAGGGCGAAATTAGGACAAGAGGAAAACCATAAAACTGACACTAAATTGCATCATAAATGGACTGAGGAACCTCACCCCCACAAAGGAAGAGGCAGGTCATTCTGTCAGAACTGGCTGCCTCCTGCAGAATCTTAACAACTTATTTATTCATTATTTACTTACTGTTCTTGTTAGTATGTGAGGAAGATGGGACAGAGTGAAGAAAAGCAAGAAATGTATTTAAAATTTATAATAATGTGTACTCCCTGCCATGCTGCATTAAAGTTCTGCCAGGCAAGCACTAAATTGGGATGTTCTACAAGAGTTAACTAAATACAAGGAAACCAATGAGTCGGTTTTCTATACTTATACCTAAGGAGCAGGAACGCTTACCCCAGCAAACAGCCTGCCGCCAGCCGTGCACCGGCGTTGCAGTGAGCCCATGTCCGACACTGCAGTAGCAGAAGCTGGCGCCCCTGAACCCCACCTCACCGCAGAGGAGCTTGCTTCATGTTATCATCAGAAAGATGAAAGCAACCCAGCTTTTTCTAGATAACAAATTTTAACTAGAAAGGAGACCTTCCTGCTTCAGAGTAGACTTAGGCTATTCAGGTTTTGGCAAAGAAATTACCACCTCTCTACTACAGGAAGGAAAATTTCACTGGAGGAAAACAAGCAGGGCCGGTTAATGAGCAGGACATGCAGGAGTGATGATCCCGTGAGACCTGTGAGAACACGTCCGAAACAAACATCACGGCGTGAGGCCGTGGCTGGGGCATGTCGGAGAGACAAAGTGCTCCAAGACCTTTGTCAAGCAAAACCTCAAAGCAAGATATATGAGGAGAAGACCATTTTATCACACGCTGCCTAGAACAGCACTGGGTAACGTTTTCTACAGGAGAAAGTTAGCTAACATCCTCTCCTGAGAGGCGTTGTGAATTAGCTTCGGGAGCTTGCAACTCCCTTCTAACTCTTTACGACTTCAGGGGAGTAGAAGTCTGAAACTTGCTTAAATTCTAACACGGAGTCACACGAGGGAAAAGGCTGATACCTACCCCTACAGAATCACAAAGCTGGTGTCACTGAAAGGGTGCGTGACTGCTGTCCGCAGAATTTTAATTCCCTCAGATACTTTATTACTGGTAGTTTTTCTGTCCAGTACCAACGGCAAGCCATCTATATGACTCTGGGACTCCCACAAAACCACAATGCAAACATATTTACATTTCCTCCACATAGCTGCTTCATGCAAAGTCAATTGCCAAAGAGCATATTAATGCATCCATTTCAAAAAGGCTTGTTTGCACTGCCTCCTTGAAGGAATGTGAAAATGCTCTCTCTCCCTTCCCTTTAAACGGCACTTTGGAATTAGTATGCCATTGTGTGGATCAAGGCCATTTGCACGAATATAAAATATTCAATTAATAAGACTCTGGAATATTTAATCATGACATTGAAATGCTAAGGACTGCATTAACATTTATTATTCTCTATAAAGGAAGGATCTCCAGCACTCTGCCGGCAACTGTTCTGTAATAGCTCTTTGGAGCTCACTGTGGGTTTTTGGTCTCTTTCCTAAACCAATGCTAAAAGGCAGTATTAATGCAGATTAAGCTAAATTTCATAACCACTAGAGTAACACTCCAAGAGAATGAAATTACTAGCTCTTGGTTTAAAAAACTGGGAGAAACTTTTTTTTTTTCCATTTCCAATTAGCAGAGCTTAGATGGCAGAGAATTACACAGCCGAGCCTTTCCATTACTGGCTTAGGCCACAGTGAAGAGCTATGAGATGCCAAGGACTGCACACCTCAGAGCGGGAGTGCACCAGAGACCGGTAACTCCAGAGGGGGACGGCCATCGGGATACCACACTTTGTATAGTACAAAGAGTTGTTTTCCAAAAATCAAGCGATGCAGCCCTACCTAGTGCGGGTAATTCCCCTGCATGGATAACACAAAGGGAAGCCTATCCACCTCCTCCCCCCAGCCCTGACCCATTCTCCCATGGCACGATGCTTCTCCCACAAAAGCCCCTGCTTCTGCCTTGGAGGTCGGCTGGGTGACAGGAGGAGAGGGGCTACCCAAGGACTCACTTTCAAAGACCGGAATCATCAAAGGGATTTGTGTTAGCTAAGATACAGGTTACATGTGGAAATCTAACGTTATCCCCGAACCCATCCAAAGTTGTATTTTGCTGGTTCTGGAGAGTCCCAGTTTCTGCTGGGGCTGTGTAAGGTTCTTGCAAGGATGCTCACTGCCTCAGGGGAAGGTCCCACCACTTTCTAGGATTGGGCCCAAGCGTTGTAGCAAAGCCCATGGTCTTGTCTGGACTCTGCATTGACATCGTATTTGACACATGTGTGAAAACAGCAAAGAACAAAACCCACACGTGACAAAATCACAGAGGTCCTTCTGACTGTGAAAGCAGCTTCAGAGCCCAACTCCCTTCCTTCATTTGGGAAAGAAGATTCTCCTGGATAATGGGCCTGGAAATATTAATGTATTCTTGTTTAGGTACTATTAAATGCCTTTCCCAAAGAACTTCGACTCCAGGCAGTCCCTGTACAAGACATACTACTGAATGGAAGGTCGGAAGATCAAAGGAGCAAAATAACACACACACATCATGCCTGAGGGACTTTAAATAAAGCTACACTAAACCCCTGACAGCAGATACCTGATAAGGCGTGCAACGGCCTTCCCTTTCTGACCACAGCAGTGCTCTGTCCTCCAAAAGACCGACAGGTGATTCCTTCATCTAACTTTATTGATCCATCTGTACAGTATTTAGTTCTCTTTTTGACTGATGGCAAAACTGACTCTACACCCATACAACTGGACTGCACAGAATTTCTCCTAAATTGCAAGGGAGTGAAATTCAATTGGAAGTGAAAGATATTACAGATGACTTTACATTACCTTTTTTAGAACACAAAACAGATCTTGCTAATAGGAGCAGGGCCCAGATAGCACACTCAATATGTATCTTCACCAAAGAATCACCGAAATAAAAATAGGCAATAATATTTCAACCTTGGTCTTGATAAAAATAAGAGCATGTCAAAGAAAGGCTTGAGACAAGTGAAGAATCATTGGCTTCACTCTGATGAAAAGGTCTGCAAATATGGTTCTCGATTTCACGAGCTTCTCATTAAAGGAGCAAACTGAGGAGGACTGAGGAGTTCATACCCATCGGTGAGCAGAAAGTCTTAAGATGCCAGAACTCCTAATCCAGCAAGCTGGAAAAACAAGTAGGGCTATTTATGTGATCCAGCCTCTTAAACAAGGGTGTTGGGAACACAGCAGCTACAAGTGCTGCTTTGAAAACTGGTGGAAATATGTGGACCACCTGACATCCTAGAGGGCATATAGGGAAATATACGGGAATGTCAGAACCGTCAAAAACGCAGTTGGTTAAGACCTTGCAAATGACAGAAAAGCAGCAGCAAACACATCAGCTGAAGATGGGGAAATTCTCACGGCCAGCCCTGGCCATACTAACATATTGATGCCAGGCTCGATCTGTTAAACCGAATGCTGCAGCAGGATTTATTAGCTTTGGGAGCAGTGCCACTCTGCATCTGTCAGCAGGCCAGCAAGGGCCCCGCTGGATGAGAGATGTCTGCGCCACGCTCACAGCACGACCCGAGCAGACCTTCAAAGAGCTTGGCTTATTTCAGTCAGGAAAAAAAGGCTGTAAGAGGGCGTTTTTCCTCAGTGTATTCAGGGATACAAACATCAGGGAGAAGAGTTGTTAAAACTAAAAGGAAAAAATGCTTGCACAATAGTAAATGGTATAAAATAGTCATAAATCCAGGCTGGAAATCTGAAGATTTATAATCCTGATGGCAGTGAAATTCTGAGACAGCCTCTCAGCAGCAGTGGTAGAGGCAAAAACCCCTCTGCCTTGCTTTAAGACGCAGTTTGCTCAGCCCACGAGGATAATTACATGAGAGGGGCTATTGAAACGGTGCTCAGGACATGCAAACCAGAGCTGTCTTACATCGGTGCTAGTATCAGAGAGGTCCCCGTCTGGACATGTGATCAATATGTGGCTACCGGTATGTTTACAGGCAGTCCCAGTGTAGCAAAATTGCTCACACAGTTGAAGTCAAGCACCCGCTGAGGCCAGATTTATGCCACCAAGCATAACTCAACTGGTAATTCAAGCTTACTGTCAGGAATTTGAGGCCAGGAGGTTGGCTGCTTTTTGGATCACCGAACAGCTCTCTGCACTTCTACTTCAGTTTTATGGTCCGAATGGAGTTATGGATTGGAAAGGTTTCTCCACTGCCTCCCACTCTCACGCCAAGCAACCCCAAACATTTATCACCAATTTTATTCTGGAAAAGGCATGAAAGAACTAAAATTCAGTAGAAAAGCAGTTACATGGCAAAGGGAGTCAGGAAAGACACCCTGTACCCCTGGCCCTGCTGTTGGCCTGCCAGCTGACTCCGGGCGTCTGCTTCTGCTGCTGCTCCCTGCCTGCTCTGCCTGCTCAGGCTGACTCCTCGGGGAGGGGGCCGTGCCCCAGCGGTCAGTGCTTGGGCCAATACTGCTTACCATCGTCATTAATGACCTGGACATGGCACAGAGCACAGCCTCAGCAAACCTGCAGACGATACAAAATTGGGAAGGGCAGTTGATAGACCAGATGGGTCTGCTGCCATTCAGAAGGACCTGGACAGGCTGGAGAAATGGGCTGAGAAGAACCTCATGGAATTCAACAAAGGGAAAAGCAAAGTCCTGCAACCGGACTATATGCACCAATATACGCTGGGGGCCGACTGGCTGGAGAGCACTTGGCAGAGAAGGACCTGGGGGTCCTGGCGTACAACAACTTTAACATCACCCAGCAGCGTGGCAAAGATGGCCATCAGCCTCCTGGGCGGCATCAGGCAGAGGCTGCCAGCTGGTCGAGGGAGGGGGCTTACATGGAGAGAGTCCAGCGAAGGCCTGCAAACGACGATGAAGGGACTGGAGCATCTCACACAGGGAGAGGCTGTGAGAGCTGGGACTGCTCAGCCTGGAGAAGGCTCAGGGGGATCGCATCAATGTACACGAATACCTGAAGGGAGGGTGTAAAGGAGACGGAGCTGGGCTCTTCTCAGTGGCACCCAGGGAAAGGACAAGAGACAACGGGCACAAATTGAAATACACAAAATGTCATCTAAACATAAGAAAAAACTTTTTTAGTGCAGGGGTGATTGAACACGGGAACAGGTTGTGCAGACACATTTTGGAATGTCCACCCGCAGAGACAGCAAAAACCCACCCGGACACAACCCAGAGCAACCTGCTCTAACTGACCCTGCTTGGAGCAGCGAGTATCTGCAGACATCGCTCCAGCCTCAACCCCTCTGTGATTTATCTAGGAACACCAGAAACTGCACCAGGCTGGATTGCTCGAGCGAGGCAGCCCAGAAACACATTGTAGTTGCTTGGAAAATTTCACCTTCCCGCACGGAGATGCTGCACGGCTTTTTGCAGGGAACTGTAAAAACGGGAAATCTGGAAACCTTGAGTGTGATTTGGACCCAAACTGCATTGTATGAGCTCTCAGACCTGAAAGACATTTTTTCCCAGGCGGCTGCCTGAGCAAGGTAGTGCATCTGGCAAACCTCCAAGGGACTTGTAAAATGATGTACTAAAAAAATGGCAACACCAATTTTAAATTGTTTTAAGTGCTCACCAATGAATAATCTGCAAGTAGACAACATCTACTTTGCTAACGGCTTTATAATTTGTGTTGTGTTAAGAACAAGCATTAGCACAGCTAAAGATTCCTGCATTTTGCTAGATCAAAATGTCTCCTAAGTGACAAAAATAGAAAGCAGCACTGATGAATTTATCCTTCAGACAAAACAGACATGGCTTTCCCTTTTCCAATACACAATGCATACCTATTTTAACATTTACAGTTAACATCCATAAATATCAACACCATTGCAATTTGATATTATTTAAAAGCAGTTCATATACTTTACAGGCACTAGACTGCCCAAGCACTTTGCCTTTATTTTTAAATTTATTTGAATTGGTCAAATTGTTTTAAATTGTTTAGCACATGCCTTTGGCAGATGTCCCTGGGGGTCAGCCTGGAACAGCATCTGAGGGAGGGGAACTCCTGTACGGCAAGATCACCAAGACCCATGGCTCTGGGAGCTCCTGGGAGCAGCAGGCACGGCAAAGGACAGCACAGGAGGTGAACAGGCAGAACTTACCCGCTGCAGGCCATACCAGCATCACCGATGTGAAGCTGTTACCACTCCTCCGCTAAGAGGGATTCAGCTGCTGTTTATAGGGGAAGGGGACACACACTCCAACTTGTCCAGTGCCGAGGTGAAACCTGCCTTACGGAGCGCAGGTCTGTTCTGCATCTTCTTTCTATGCCGACATAACGAAGCTTTTTCTGTGCCCAGCCCTTCCACAGCCCATGCCCACCGGCTCACTGCCCCACCAGCAGCAACACCAAGCCCATTTATTCCAATAAGCAATCAGCATTACATGCTCTTAATTCCCTGGGCCTCACTAGTTTACCCACAATCATGCAAACATACTTTTGGATTTCTCTTTGCTCAGCAGTGCCTGTCAGGGCGACCTTGGCCTCTGGCTCCAGGGGGCTGTGCCGCTCCACGCCTCCCAAACCGGGACCCTTCCCCTGCTCCCACCTTGGTCTCGCCTGCTTCCCCCTGTGGCTGCTCTCAGCCCTTTTCCCAGCCCTCGCTGCCTCCCCTGGACATACCACTGCCCACAGGGAGACGCAGGGACAGAGAGGTGAGGCGCCTGATGCGGCTCTGCAGCAGCAGCAGATGCAATGCCAAGTCCCATCGGGCTTTCACGGTTGGAGGAAAAGGCTGGTCAATCGGAGAGGGTTCATCAAAGAGCCAAGAGAACCATTAAAGAATTTTGAAGTTTGCCTTAGAGAAAGAGACTTCAGGAGTTGCTCTATTTAGCGTATCAAAGAAGATCACAGAAAGACCTGCTCACAGTCTATACAAATCAGCATGCGAACAAAACCTGCAGAGCAAACTCTCCCACAGAACAGGGTAGGGAAGGACCATCACCTGCGTTGGACGGACAATCAGACCGCCTGACAGGAACTGCCCCTTTTTGCCCTCGCAGCCATGTAAAAATACAGCCCATTTTTTTATGCTCCTTAAGATTCAAAGCCCGAAGGCTGAAATTAGACAACTTCGGGACACAAGTAACATGAAAATTTTACTGGGGGCGGGGGCAAGGAGTTGCCGGAGCAGCAGAACCATGGATGTGACGGAGCCAAGAACATGAGCGCTGTCCTGCAGGTTGGACCTTGGCCACCCTTGTCCCCAGGCTCTGCTCTGACAGCAGCAAGGGGAGATGCTCTCTGAGGGGGCAGCGAACTGGGCCACTCTGTTGCCCACCCTCCCACACCCCAGCACCCACCACCACTGCACCAGGGACGTCAGCAGGTTGGCCCTGATGACTCCTCTTTGGACTGGTCTCTGTCAGGGGTCATCTTAAGTTGACTGGATGCATTTCGAAATAGATAAAGTGTAACGGAGGAACGGACTTCATTACACAAGAGGCTGGAGCGGGCGATCAGCCACCCCTCTCTGCCCTCAGCAGCAGCGAAACACACGGCCTTGCGGTGAGGGCTCCTCGGTGACGCTGCAAAGCCATTCCAGCAGCTCCCGGGCAGAAGGGAACATGGCAATACGGCCATACAGCTCACACACAAGATCTTTCTCTGAAAGCACCTCACACCTAAAACCTTTTCTGGGTAGGTATTTCTCAAGTGAAAAGAACAGCTTTAAAAACCACATAAAACCATGCCACAACCATAGTTTTCTCTCTGAGATTTCTGTACTCTAACTAGTGCCCTGGCCTACACCACTAGGGAAAACACAAATGCACTTCAGGCCTGGCTCTGGCCAGGCAAATTGGTTTGTGCCCTGAGGGCGTACCGAGGAAGCACCACTGCCTGCTCCCCTGGCGCACATCTTCACCCGAGCACCCGCTCCCAGCTATGGCCGGAGCAAGGGCACTGCCCCGCATGGACCTCCGCGCGGACCCACAGTCAGGCCGTTCTGCCCCTCTTAAAACACCGGCCGCAGACCTCCAGCTCTGTCACAGTCGCAGATCAGTCACTCGCACTGACCTGTAAGATGGGGTCAGTAGGTTTCTTCTCTTCTTTCATTCAACAAGGCTGGAAACCCTTTGGACCAGGAATTCACTTACTGATCTTTGATCAGCATTTAGGACAAATCACCTCTACTAGAAAAGAACACAAGAATCAAAGGTTTGCGGAGCTCAGCACCCTGGCTCTGATGCTGGCCTAAGTAGATATCTTGGAAAAAAGACAAAACCAGGAAAAACACAGAGGACTGCCCAAAGCACTGTCCTAGTTTGCACCCTTTTAGGTCAGGGACTTCTTCAGATGCATAAGTCTTGATATATTTGTTTCTTCTGAGGTGATTTCTCTTCTGTGCATGGAAATACTGCAATACAAATAACACTGCTAGAAAATTACTATCACGGCAAAATTTAGTTTCTGTAAGACAGCCCTAATTATGAGCCACGGGAATTTTTAAACTCCTATGTTACTTTTGCGTAACTTCTTGCAAAATCTTGGGACAGGTTATGACACTGGGAAGCCACCTCACCTCTCAGGGAAATAATGTCAAACTCTATAATGACAATGTGCTGTTTCCTAATAACAGGCATCATAAATCTGTCTCTCCTAAATAAAAATCAGACACGTTTCCTTGCAGTGAATGGAGATTACTTGAAATGATCACTTATGAAATACACACGAAAGATAAGGAAAGTTACAGACACAAGTAAAATAAACACTTACCAATAAGGTAAAGGACAATAAGGATGTTTGAAAAGAACAATAACAGAGGAAATTATTGCAATAGCTTACATCCATTATTGGGAATGAATACAGTAACTGTTAGTGTTAGAGAAAGCATTCAACAAATATTTCTCTTTTGCGCTTGTAAAAATACTGAGTGGGGTATTCACTTTTTACAGCAATAACAAAAATATCTTCTGTTCAACGACGACGGTTTAACTAAGCAGATTAAAAACCAACCACAACCAAAGCTAATCACAGACAACGTTCAAGAAACTTTAAAGCCATTTTTGTGAGCAGTTTTTCAAAGCAGTTCCTTGGCTCATTGCCCAAACATTTCCCAAACCTTGGCACCTTCGGGAAAGGACAGAGGAGTGGAGGCCTGGCTGTGACCATGGGACTGAAAGGGGCGAGCTGGGTGCCCCTGAAAGCTCCGGAACGGTTAATGTGGCAGACCAGACAGGCAAAATGAGGCAGGCTGGCAGTGACGGAGTTCAGATGGTAGCATTAATTACCAGGATGTTGCAAAATTAATTGGATTTTATAAAAACTAGACCTGAATAAGCCAAACGCCTTACAGAAACATTTCATGCCAGAATTGCAATTATTAACCCAACTGGAAATTCTCCTATCAAGCACCTGAGGACACGCGGAGGAAGACGCTCCCAGTACAGACGTGAAATTCTTACTGCTCCTGTACAAGCTAAGCACTGATCTCGTTACAGAAGAACTGAGTACAGCTCTGATCATCTGCCTCAAAACCACAAACTCAGACACAAACGGGTCTAGAAGCAGCAGCAAAGTGACATGGGTTAGTGCTTCCAGCTGAGACAAAGGCTGAGGCAAACTGTGACTGCTCCCTGGAGTTGCCCCAGGGGGAAAATGACAGTGAAAGGAGAGAATTCGGTAAGCCAAAGGGCAGGGCCAGCACAAGAACCAAGAGTTATAAATTAGCTATGAATACATTTACACTGGAAACAAGGCGGCAGCATCTAATCACCAGAGAGAAATATTGAGGAATACACTCCAGTAGCAACAGTACGGCAACAGGAAAAATAAGCAACTAGTTAAAAAATGAGCTCAGCTTATGACAATAGCGGGACAGGACTGAAAGCAACAGTTCAGGAGTACCTTGTGGTACATGCTCCGAAGGGAAGGTTATGGCTGATCCCAAGGGAAGATGCTGAAGGGTTAGCTCAAGTGTCTAGGAGCTGAACCTCGGATGCACAGGCAGGAGAACTGAGGCTACGGGGAGGGACTGGCACTGCCAGTGTATACACCACTGGAGACCATCTTTTATGAAGGGGCTGGAGGCCCAGGATTCAATCTCCAGCCTCTGTAAAAGCAGCAGGAAGACCTGAGATCTGGAAAACCTGCCTTGCATAGGGAGACGAGCAAAGCTTCTCATATTTCATTTAACAGCGTGAAGGAATGCAACCTCTTCACCACCTGCAGGGGCTGAAAGTTTCTGGCATTAGGCTGCTCTTCATTCCAGCTGAGAAAGGAAGCGTCTGGAAAGCAAAGCGAAACAATTTCAGGTAGGAAGTACACAGTTTTAAAACACTGAGGTGACAGTTGTCGGAACAACTCAGTAAGGATTGCAGTTGGTTTGTTAATCAGATCAGAAATCACTCCACAGAAGGTGCTGAGCTCTCCCACAAGCCACTGGGTCCAAGAGAACCTAAGCAGAACAGTAATTTCTATGGCCTGCACGACAGCAAAATTCAGGCTGCATAGCCAAAACGCTTCTCTCTTGTCTCGGGATCTGTGAGAGCAGGCGTAACCAGCAGCAGAGCAGACCGCGGCGACGAGGCACAGCTTTCAAAATTCAAGACAAGCTTAGCTTAGCTGGGCACTGCACAACGCATCTTCCTGAACCCTTGCTCGTGTTTGTGTTTCTAAGAACCACAGATGGGGGCATATTTAAATGCTAAACATTGTAAGCACTACGAATGACTGCGTTTGTAGCAGAAGCAGGTTTGGGCAGAGCTGTGTGCTGGCGGGAGACCCCTGCTCCAGAGCCGGCTGAAGCACCGAAGGCAGCTCCTGCCATCTCGTGGACGCGGCCCTCCGCCATCACACACCAAACCAGCCTCGACAACGTGCACCTCCTCTGGAAGTGCCTGTCAGTCGAGCTTCCACCTGGATGCAGAAGAAAATACTGGCTCGCCTGAGGACCCCCCGCCAGTGCAGGTACCGCGTACGGCATCGGGGAGAAACGCAGGATCTCTTGGCGGGCTTTGCGAGACTTGGCACAGCGCAGCGAGGCTGGACGGGGAATACTTGGCATTTAGTGGCTGGTCCCTAGAGCTTAGCTATTTTTGCCTCTACACCTAAGATAGTGGGACTGTTTAGGACAAAATCCAATGTTGAAAGGTTTTATGAAGCGGATAATTTCTAAGCAACAAAATATTTTAAAGACTTTTCTTATACCTTACTTATGCAAAATGTTACAAAGATCAAAGAAACTGTCATTTTTTTAATACATTATCCAAATGTATCTTTGTAAAAGAAATTATGAAGTAGCTCCTTTTAGAGTTTAAAACAAATATATTGATAATGTTTGAATAACAACACTCATTTGGTTTTAAACTTTTTAAAAATACGCTTAGCCAAATTAGCGTGATAGCAGCTTAGTACTGTAGCTGAAGGCATTTAGATCATTAACAGGATCTCAACACACCAAACAAAACTGGACCACAGTCCATGCTGGATACTTTTCTATCATGGCAATGAACAGGCCTTGGAAATGGTAATTAGCATACTTAACAAAAGCAATTTTAGGCTTTAAGTGTTTTTGCTTCTTCTGTAAGAAGTTACAAATTGCCATACTGCCAAGTATCCCCTCCCGAGTCCGCTCCTAAGCCACTGGAACCTAGAGCTCGCAGAGTTCGGCAGGTGCTGGATCACAGCACGCACGTCTTCACAGGGAAGCAAACATTCCCCGTTCCTGCTTTCTTCTCCTCTTGGTCTTCGCTGTCTGGTTCTCGATGTCACCTGTCTGTGGCAGCCATCGGTTGTGCCTTTGGTCCTCATTTACCTCTGGCAACACCGGCCTCATTCAGAAACCGAAATTCAGGTACCATTTCTGTCCTGCTGGCTTGCAGATCAGACAGTGGATGGGCATCTACCTAGTATGGCCAAATGGACCAGAGGTGGGCCTTTTCCCCCTGGCTGGTCACTATTCTTTTCCCTCCAAACTTGAGTTTCCTATTCTGCACCAACCGTGACTGACACGAGCCGATGAAACCCAAAGTCTCTGGCCAGGCGTGCGGCGTGAGGGAAGGAACAGCAACACAGCTGCAGAGACACGGCACACCAGCACATCTTGTTTCTTTATGAAGCCAGCCCAAAACCTTTCTGTCTGGACCGTGGGGAAGCTGAAAGCACTGCTCACCATCCTGACCAACGCTGCTTCATTGCTTTCCTCAGCTCCCTCCCATCCACCTCCTGTCTTCCGCCTTACGCATGGCGTATACGCCTCTAGAACACTTTTGTATAGTGCCCGGCATAAGCAGTCCTGACCTGACTGTATCTTATAGCTGATGTATAAACAGGATTATACAAATAAAACAAGTATGCTCTAGCATTTCTGAGGAGGCATTCTCTCCTAACCCTGGTTTGCTGAGCAGATGTCCTGAAACAAGAGTATTTACAGTTTTTCTAGCTCTTTCGCTTATCTGGCAGGTGATCACAGCTAGCCCGAGTACTCCTCTAGAGGTCACATTTGTTCCTCTATCAGTATTCCTGTGACGATTCCCGAGAAAACTAGTAAAGTGATATACACCCCGCAAGTAACACCAAGAAGTACAACAACCTGGTAAAAGCAATTTCAAGGCTAAGGCAGAAACATGTTTCTTATCTCAGTGTGACTCTGCCGTCAAATCAGTCTGTGCTATCGCTTGGCTCCGCGATTCATGGAATGGTATTGCTGTTGGAGCCCGCCAAGGCCGGTAACGTGGCTGGGAGCGCTCCAGCCGAGGCAGGCTCCCTGCTGGGCACACGCAGGGAGGAATTCACTTCGCCTAACTTCAGCCATCTGCAGCACAGTCTTTTGCACCTGCGTTGATCATCTCTGCATAGCCAGTGGAAAAAAAACAGGCATTCGGACATCTACTTTCACATGGCTTCACAGGCGACTTCGATTGCCTCTCCTTCGACTGCAGAGGAAACCTAGGGAAACAGGCTCGGGGGCGTCTCGCTGACAGCTTCCACCCGCACGGACAGCCACAGACTTAGAAAACTCAGGCCCTCAGGAGACAAAAATTCCGGGTGAACAAAAGAGGGAGAAGGGAAAAGGAAGGACCCCCCTTTAACGGGAGCTGTGCATGCTTGCACTTGCAGTGGGAAAGGTTTGTAAAAGGAAGCGTTGATGGGAAAGGTGGGAAAGGCTGAAACACCGAAGCAATCCAAACAGAAATTTTCATATCAATCAACGAAGGAACATGCTTCGGCCATTCTATCAAACACAAATATAATCCTGATACCACAGTGAAAACTGCTGTTAGCAGTTAGATCCCACTGGTGGGCAAACCAGGGAAGTACAGGCCATTCCAAGCACCGTGAGTTCCCTCTGACCTCAAAAAAAGAAAAGCAGGAATTAGGAAGGGAAAGGGTAGAGAACGTAGCTGAAAGGTACCGAGAAGAGGGGCAAGGTCTGTATCATTAGGGAACAGATAGATACAGCTCTCTGACCTTTGCTATGCACCACGGAGGGGCCACCCAGGGACACGGAGCTCCTCTTCCACCCTCCCTTCGGCATGCCCCCTCCCACAGCCCCCCATCACCTTCCTCCTGCTCTTTCAGCTCTTCTCTTTATCCTGAGGCCAGCTGCATTATGCAGCATTAACAGAGCCCAGCGAGAGAGCACAAGCAGCTCTGGTCCGCCTGGGATTTCTTGTCCTGGAGAAGCAGCTAACCATGGAGCTAGGCATGTCCCCAGTCAGGGAAACGAGACAGTCTCAAGCACCGCCTGCCGTGGCTGGTCTGCAGGCCCAGAGCATTCAGCTGTTGCCCTGCTTCCTGACAGTATCATCAGAAAGCTGTAATTTTTATCCTCTCTTTTTATTCCTTTGTAGTGCTTGTTTCATTACAGCCCTGAAAGGTGATTATCACTGGAAACTTAGAATTAAACAGAGCCAATCCCATCTTCCCTTTTAAGAGTTAGCTTAATAGATGAAATGGTTTCTACAAATAACCCTGTTCAGAGGAACGAGGAATAATTTGGTATATCTGAAGGCCGACTGCATTCCTGTTCCAATCTGTTTGCAAGGCACTCTATCTGGCCCAGTCCTTTCTCTTTTCCCTATCTCAGTTGCATCCCAGCTCTTCTCCACTTTTTCAGGTCTTCGCTGTAGTGACAAAGGAGGACAGCATCTCATCTCCCTCAGCCTGTGAGTCTGTGCGTAACCTGTGGATGTATGGGACACAGTGCTCCGTGTGCCACCTGGCCACTCCTCAGTGCCTGTGCTTTGCCTCTTTCCTTTCTGCTCAGCACTGTGGGTTTTGTTCCCGCTCAGCCCACTGACCTTGTACCAGTCCTTCTGGCTTCTTGTCTTGGCACTGACCTTAAGTTAGAGGTTCTTCAGTCTCCTGGCATTCAACCCAGGGCCCTGATCATGCTTCCACCTTTGATTCAGCATGCCTTTGGCTCCTCCGGCTTCTTCTCACTCAGACCTCAGGCCCTAATTTTGCCCTTGGCTATCTTTGGCCTCTGGTTTCAAACCTCCTCCTGCTCAGCCCCTACTCTGGGATCCCAACTGCCCACAGCTCAGCTGGGATTCCCTGTCAGGCCTCACAATTCCTCCCCACGGACGCAGGGTATCTCACTGGCGTTATGGAACCAGCAAGCCAGCCCCAGCCTGTCTTCCGCGATGTCTTCAGGAAAGCCTGGCTCTGTTCTGTTTCTAGTTTTCTTTTGAGCTTCCTGAAAAGTATAACAAATACACTGCCAAATGACAGGGAAACAGTAGAGGAACTTTAGAAAAATGAACAGGGGCTATTAAGAGAGTCTCATTAAAGAGCAGATTGCTCAGTGAAATAACAGCGAAAAGTTGTTAAAGCGAATGGTTACTAAGGGAGATGGACCTGGCACTGCAATAGGTGATATTGATATGCCAAGCAGAAGAATAAACAGGAACAAAAATAAAAGCCCTAGAGAAAAGCACAAGGCACATGGCTCTGAGCACCGATGCTAAATCAGCAGGAGAAGAGTTCACAGAAATCCAATTAGCAAGGCTGGAAGTGGGAAGAGCAGGCCAGAATGTCAATCAGCACATGAAAAAGCCAGCGTGAAGATGGAATGTAATAAACACGTCCAACCGCAATGTGGAATACAGGCTAGCAAAAGGAAAGCATGCATGGCAAGGACAGAAACGGTTGGCTACTCCTCAAGAGGAAAAAATGCCCTGAAATGCTTAAAACAAGGAATCAGCAGCAGCAGGGGCACCGGGGCACAGGAGTGAGCTGTACAAGGCACATATCACACCAGCCCACAGTCTAACCCATTACAATTGCACAGACTTCAACAAAGGTCTTGGGGTAACTTTAGCAGCAAACTAATTCCTGTGCAGTCCAAGAGCATTCCTCAGAGCTCCTGACAATCTCCCCTTGTCTGAAGGAGCCTGACCTGTCCCAGATCCTTCATCAGTCCCGGCCTCTCTTCAAGCTCCCCATGGTAGATAATCTGCTGCCATCCTCACTCTCCCACGGGCTTCTCTCACATGTGCCAGAAGACCTAGATTTATTTCATGTACGGCTTTGCGAACCAGTTGTGTTGCTGCCACACACCTTTCCTCCAGAAGCCAATTCTAGTAGTCAAAGACAGGGATGCCAAACGACACCCACACCTCCTAGGCCAGATCCCCTCTTACAAGAGTGGTACAACCGTCAAAACAACAAATCTCTCCACAAGACTGAGCAACAGATCTTTGCTAATAGCACCGTGAGACAGATTCCCAATGGGCACTAATGAATATCATCTTCTCCGCTCGTGCTGACATTGCTTCCAGCAGCTCCAGAACTGGACCAGTAGCTTTAAATCTCATTGTTGATTTTGAAAAAAGAGCAAAGCGCCACTTCAGTCAGCTAGTTCAACAGCTCCATCCATCTTTCCTGAAGGGTTTAGAACGGAAGCACATTTCTGAAAGTCTTATTTTTTTTTTAAATGGAAATCCAAATGGTCTGATGGTACGGTCAAAGGATCACAAACATTGCCAGCATTCCATCTAGAAAGTCTTCTGAGAAGGCAATATAAAACCAGACCCACTTCTTTCTTCTTTTTTCCATTTCATCATGCGCACCTACTGCAGAACATTCTAAAGAACAACACGTTAGCACATTGGTTAACGCAGTCCATGTCATTCAAGCTTTCAGTCCATTATTTGCCTGAATATCTCTGCAGTCATAAATGAAGCTTGAATAAAAGGCAAATCTTTCACAGCAAAACAAATTAGTTTTGCTAACACATTTGCATTCCAAACAAAATTACTAAATAAGCATGAACAAAATGAATGCAAATGAATTCACTGTTAATAAAATGAGAGCAAAATTTATGCACCAGGTAATAAACTCCATACATCCACTGCTGAGGAGTACTGCCTGCAAAGTCCTCTTAACGGTGTCTGCCTAGTGGTTCACAGCTTCATCAAGTTTCACTGATCATAAGGTGACACGCAGCTCTTAAATGACTGCAACTGCCCTACGAAAACGGTGTTCATACAGTAACCTCGCTTGCTGTTTTATATGAAACAGAAGAAAGGCTAAACCAGACATGCAGGGACCTGCTGCAGCAAGACAACACACCGGTAACAAGCAGAGCAAGGCCGGCTTCCCGCGTGGTCTCTACCGGCCCAAGGGCTGTGTTTGACAGAAGGCCTGGCGGGGTTCCAGCCGCGGAGGGGAGGCCCGAAGGAGCAAGGTGAAGCGCACTGGCAGAGGGTGTTCAGAGTCCAATGGCAAACTTGGCGGTGTCAGACCCTCACGGTGCCACCCATCCTGACACACAGCCATCACCTTTCATGGCGCTTGTCTATCCCAGATCTGACTCTAGAGAACGACATCCAAGTCTTATTTCAAAGTCAACCTGTCAATTAGAATGACATTTTCCAAAGAAATATATAGGCCAAAGAAAGTTCTTTCAAATTATTCACTTCACATTGGCTCCTCTTCTCACTGTTTTAATTTTAGAGTTAGGTACAATTCGACACAGCCATACACACCATGTTTAACTGAAAATATGAGTGATTACATTTAGGAGGAACACTGTCATACAGCCCTGGCTTAGCATTCATTAGGGAGGCTGTGACATTATCAATGTGAGACCACAGTTCTAGATCCCTTTGCTTAGAAGCTGTTTTCAGGAGTCGGCATGGCACGGAGCGGAACTGCTACACGTGCAAATCTCATTTACTATCCATAAAGTCCATTGGGAAAATGAACCATTGTGAAAATGTAACGATGAAAAAGAAAGAGTAAGAATTACGGGGTTACTGGAAACTCTGAATTTTAATGACAGAATATTTAAGAGTGAGAAAAGAACTAGAAAAGCAGCAGAGTGCTGAAGACCAGGACCACAAAGGAAGATGGATCAAGTTTTGTTTAGGAGAAAACCACAGGGAGGACTTAGAGCAAATATTAAGAAATGGTATAGCTGAATTTTGGTGGTGGGGAGAGGACAAACAGAGAGGGATTGGAAAACTTCCAAATAAGAAAAGGTTCCTGCATAAAACACGAGGCTTAAGCCAAGAACTTTATTGCATGCGCAGCTTCACAGAGGCTGACTACACTGGGTACGCAGGTGCACGCACAAGTTACTCCAGGGTGGGCACAGATGAATTTACACGCGTTAGCTGGGCCGCAGAACTGCCTCTGCGTATCCCCGCCCCGCTCCCTCGACACAAAAGGAACTATAATTTTTCCACTGGATATGAACATGGTTTTGGGAAGCAAATTGTTCACAGTGATTTGATGTGCCAGATTTTAAAAAAAATGATAGCATCTGCTCATAAATCCAGTGCTTTTCCAAACAAACAATATCCAGATCTCTCAAACGTAACAAGTGTTGTATTCCTGGCTGAGGAAAATCTCAAAGGTACACTGGAAATCACAGATCAACAAACCTCATTTATGCATAAACTATTTCTGATTTGTGAAAATCACCCAGCTTATTTTGATAAGAAATATGCATTATGACCTTTGTGAACATCATCCCTCAGTCACATACCAGAATGAATAAGAGACCAGAGACAAAACTGGTTCAAAAGTTTTATCCCAAATCCCTAGAGGCTTCTGAAAAACTCTTTACAAAAAGCAATTAAGAAACCACAGTGATCGAAGGTAGTAATCAGTCTTGTATTAAAAGGTAGGTCCAGATTCAAAACACATTAGTCAGTTTTCATGATGTCAGATGCTTGAAAAGTGCCGTTTCATTTCATTTATTCATTGATTTCATTTAATTATTTTTCTGATATCCCTAAACTACAGCCTCCTTTTGCACTCCCTCTTCCCTCCCCCTGAGCTGCTGGCTGAGAACATCAGTAATATTACACCATTCAGAAGAGGCAAAAGAATAAAATAAAATAAAATAAAATCCGATGGCAGCAACCCATTGTCACCTGGAGAAGACGGTGGTGGTGTGCTGTCAGTGACAAGGAGTGCTTTCACTCAGAAGTGTTTGTATAGAAAAATCAGTATTTGTTTACTGCTCAAGCTGGCAGACAAAGACTCACAAAAGAGACTTCAGCTTTTTTTGTTTATAAACCACCTGCTGCTGTGAATAGCTATTCAGTTATCATTCGTTTCTACACCACCTTCGCCCTGATGGAATATCAGCAGAACTTTTCAGAAAAATCACTATGCATATTTGAAAACTGGATAATTCCAAACTGTGCTAGATTAAACTTAAAAAAAAAACCAGCAACTTATTAGACATTTTGCAAGCAGGTGCACTTGGAAGACAAATCAGATTGTTCCGATATCAAACTCTGGAATGGCTTCTTAAATCCAGTTCGTGTTTCCAGCAATGACAAGCAAGCCCTTGCAGAAGCCCCACTTTAGCCAAGCTGAATATGATCCCGTCAAAGGAACGCCATCGGAAACCACAGCGTTACGAGCTGTACGATGCAGCAGCGTGCTACTAGGAGCTGCTGTTTTCCTTTCTTATTTTCCTTCAAGGGAACAGTAGTGTTACACACATCCATACAAATACACTCACTGTGTTGAAGAGACCACAGATTTGTATGACAGAGCCCCCTCAACAGCGTGGAGCCTACTCACCTGTGAGATTTAATTCTCTCAGTTTTGGAAGGTTCTTCAGAATTTGTCCACAGACATCCTCCGAGTCTGACGGGTGGGCAGCAATGACACGCTGATGAAGAAACAGTAGAGGCAACGCTCTGTCAGACAGCTATGACCTCACTACTCCGAGACTAGTATACGAAGTAGAAGCGCTCAGACAGTGCTTGCGCTGAAGGATGGGGAGGAAAAAAAAAAAAAAGGCGACAAAGGTATTTACTAAAAGGCCCCTCCTGTCCAACAGCACAAGTTCCACCAGGGTTCGTGGGGTGATCATGTTTACATCAGTATATTACATTTAGAGCAAGGGCAAGTAAAGCAGCCCATAGGCGAGCGCACTTCAATTAATCAATCAACATCATTTAAGTGAAGCTTCAAATCTCATCTAATTTAGTCAATTTATAGCAAGGCCTTTACCTAGGAAGTGTGACCAGTATTCAAACTGACTGTTAGCACATGACAGAGAGAGGATGCAAGCATAGCTAGGGGTTCAGGAACCAGGAATGTTCTTAAACTTATTTGTTAAGTGAGACCTTTACATCTGAAACAAAAGATAAATGCTAAAAGAACATCCTCAGAGAGCACTCTCCAGTTGCAGGCTTTGGGCTGGATCCAATGTGTGACACTTTACTGGTGTCCCACTCTCAACAGGAGAGGCTCACATCTTTCTGACAACTGAAACCTGTAATGGCTCCCACATCCAAGGACAGGAACAACTAAAAATCATCTGATGCTTTTGCAAGCGTTGGACAACAATTATTCTGCTTGTCTAAAATATGTTCTGCAGCAGAGCTTCACGCGGCTCTGTTTTGGTGCCAGTGACGTTCGACTGAGCGAGGCCTCAGCCTGCGAGTCACAGTCAATGTGTGAAAAGTTGCATAAAAGTTGTGTTTAGAGTACTCCACAGATTTCCACCCTTCATTCTAATGTTAGTGCTTAAACTTATGCTTAACTATCCTGACTAGTCCCATTCATTTATTAATTCTGGCTGGTGTTGAGAAGAGCAGCTGGTAAATGAGTTTTGTGGAAAGTCAGCTTAGAACACAAAGTTCTTTTTATCTGGGAGAGAAGGAAGAGAAAGTTCCCTATCTTTGGAAAATGGAGTACAAATTTCCACAGCGATTTCTCCCAGCAGAGAGCGCACACAGACGTGAGCAAGTCTGATCGATCCAAAGGCATTCAAGAACCACAACAGCAAGCAAGGGGAAATGCAGAACTCCCTCCGCTATGCTTCTTCCAGACGGACCGTGTGTGTTTTCAAGCCTTGCTCCTGTGGATCTTTAACCATTTGAAATGCGTCAGGCAAACCCTCAGGCTGGAGGGAACCCTCAGTCACAGTCAGCAGGCTGGGAAAACCATCACCGTCTGCCTGCGCTGACGAAGGCAGACCCCATGCTTACAGAACTGATGTCCTTCCTGGGCTTGGCACTGCCCGTGCCTGGCCACTGCGGGGCTCAGGGCTCTTCCGACACAGAAGCGGATCAGCCCTGTATTTTCCAAGACAGAGGCTGGCAAGGCGCAAGTTTTTTTCTACAGGAGGATGGAATCCAATTACCACTATCAAAATTTCTTCTGGTAACTGCAGAAAGTGATAGGCATAGGCTATTGCTCTCTAATGCAATTAAAAACATACATGTCTCAAAAATTTCCTTTAAGGTCATCAAAAAAGCTGTAAGAAACCTCCCCATCCCCACTTTGAGGAGAGAAAACCAAACTGCTGTGGCCAAGACGAGAGCAGTGCAGGAGCAGAGGCAGAACGAGCAGCCGACCTGAATGACGACCTAGCCAGGCTCCCCAGACCCCGCGGTCCCTGCCGCTCAGCCATCTCTGCCGACTCCAGCAGCCCTCCCAGGCATCTGGGACTTTTAATCATCAGGCGCACGGAACACTGAATATTGTCTGTAAGAGTCTGCCCATGACAATGTCGCTTTAGGAGACCTGCTGAGCTCTGTCAGAAGCCGACGGGAGACAGCACAAAGTTCTCACAGGGAATACCTGCCTGCCTAACCACAGATCATTTTTGTCTTGAGGACTCTGCTGCTGATTCACTGAATACCCTCCGACTCTCTGGAAACTGAAGCAAGCTTAGGTAAAGGTTCCACAGCTAAAAGCTTTACTGTACCTGATACATTCCACTGCCCCAAGATCATCCTACAAAGGAAACGGGAAAGTAAAACATAGGCTGGAGATCTGAGATGCAATGAAGTCCGCCAGTAATATGCAGCAGGAAATTTAATTAGGTTTAATAAAGATTATTCTGTATTTCTGGATTTTAAAGCCAGTAATAAACCATCCTGTATATACCTATATTTATACATATATGAAATATATGAGTATTTGCTTCTGCCTTCCACCAGCCAAACAAAGGAAGCAATAGGGTTTTTTTTCAGCCATACAATTAATTAATTTAAGATCTCAAAAATCTGAATGAAGGATAAACCGAATGATAAAAAAAGTATGGAAAGTTAAGAAAACAATTTGTTTTCTCCCATAAACGGGAGTACGCCCTTCATAAAAAAATATGGGTAAAGCGCAGTAAGGGTATTGCCAGTAAGTTACACAACACTTAGCTAGGCCCCTGCGTAGATATGACCAACGCCATTACCAAGTGTCGTGGTTTAACCCGGCAGGCAGCTAAGCACCACACAGCCGCTCGCTCCCTCCTCCCCCCGCAGTGGGACAGGGGAGAGAATTGGGGAACGAAAAAAGTAGAATTTGTGGGTTGAGATAAAGACAGTTTAATAGGACAGAAAAGGAAGGGAAAATAACAATAACAATAATGACAAAAGCATATACAAAACAAGTGATGTACAATGCAATTGCTCACCACCCGCTGACCGATGCCCAGTCTGTCCCCAAGTAGCCATCACTGCCCCCTGTCCAGTTCTCCCCAGTATATATACTGGGCATGACGCCATACGGTATGGACTAGCCCTTGGGCCAGTCTGGGCCAGTTGTCCTGGCTGTGCCCCCCCCCAGCTCCTTGTGCACCGGGCAGAGCACGGGGAACTGAAAAGTCCTTGACTGGTGTAAGCGCTACTGAGCAAGAACCAAAACACCAGTGTGTTATCAACATCATTCTCATCCTAAATCCAAAACACAGCACTGTGCCAGCTACTAGGAAGAAAATTAACTCTATCCCAGAAACCAGGACACTAAGCTACCAGAAAAATAGCTCCAGAAAGGAAAGGAGCAATAAAAAGACTAAGCTGCTTCACAGAGCTTCACAATAACTACAGGAATACAGAATGGAAACCCTGAGGGCAAGAAGACATTTCTTTAATTGTCAACAGTAATCTATCTTGGCTAAATGGGATAAAGTGAAAGATATTTAATCGTAAACAAGCTCCCTCCCTTTGCTCTATTTCCCCCATTTGGAACCTTGTTTTGGGAACAGAGAACACTGGGCATTCTCTCATGGGTGCCGCAGGTGACAAAGGACTAACAGAATCTGTTTGTCCCCTCGGTCTTTCATCCGTCAGGCATCTCTCCAGGACAAAAACATTACACAGAAGAGTGACTGCCAGACTGCAATACGGTAAAACCACTCAGAGGACTCCAGACGTTTATTCTTATGCCTCTATACTTATTATATGTATATATAATTTGCAGGATTGCTTCATTGACAGCACCTGCTAAAAGGACCCCCCCAAAAGAGAAAACCTTAAATATTTCTGTGAAAAAAAACGTGAAAAAGCATGCACCCCTCAGCCAAACAGCATGCAAGATGTTAGGGTTTTTTTCAGTTTAACCATACGCTACAGATCTGGCTCTGAGGTTACTGGACTTTACATGCAATCTACAACGCAGATTTTTGGCTTGTATTTTTGCAGCTCCTGCCAAAATAGCTTCTACGAGACCAGTCAGGAGAACGACATTTTGGATTTGCACGCATGGCATTTCTTTCCATACGAGTATCTATGATCGTGGTGGTGGTGAATCAGCTCTAAGGGGTCCACAGCAAGCAACTGACAGAAGCAGGTCTACTGGTTGCACACTCTACCTAAGCTCACGTGGCTCTAAGCAGCGCCTCAAGTTCAGCAGCGTGGATTGCATCTCCACTGGAAACTGAACAGGGGCAGAAAGTCTGAAAAAACCATCTTGGGAGTCCCTTTATAATGCAACCATGATCTGTCCTGTGATGAATCCTTTTTATTGGCACCAGCAGTCTGCCCAAAGAGAACTCACTATTGAGTCCGGGTGCCAGCTGGCAGGTCCTTTCTTGGAATTGCTGAGATTGAAATAGATGCATTCTAATTAGTAAAATATATATGTCTGCTCTTAAGCCCACAGCACAAGGACCTGATAAAGCCATCAAGTAGCCGTCGCTTGGAGGTGTGGCCTTGAGCTAAAGAACTTTTTGCCTCCAGGTGTATCTGCTCTCCCACAGAGTAAGCTCTCCTGTGTACACAGCTGCTGTTCCAACTACACACAGTACCTGAACTCGCACTACCCAGCGAAAAATCAAACTATTCCACTCATTCTTTTTACCTCACAGCTTTCTGTACTTAGTCTGGATTACTCTTTCTTCTTTATACGATCAACATGTTCTCTCCATTATGGAACAAAGTATCCGCAAAGGAGCTTAAAAATTATTCAAGAAATGCTACTTAGGAAGCTCCACTAGTCTCTGGTAGTATGTACAAAAGGGGACTTGCTTTGCCCTGTTAACAAAGCGTATAATAAGTATGGGCACCTACAACTATCTAAACTACACCCCCAAATCTCACAAACCTATCTTTTACCGGAAGGAAGGAACTACCACACACTCAACTTTCCGTGGATCCTACTTTTTTTTTTCTTTTTCTGAAAGGAAGAAAAAGTATGATGGCTTCTGCAAGTAACTGGAGCAAAACAAATCTTCTTTGCTGTTGATTACTTAGGCAAAAGCTGATCTGATAAGTGTTTAAGAAACTATGGTAGCACTAAAGTATCATTAGAGATAAGGAATAAATTGTGGGTTGAACTTTTTTTTTGCTTTTTAAGAGGAGGTGAACCATTACAGTGCAATATACACTGTTAGAAACTGATAATATTACAGTGTATTAAACAGATTGCTCTACCAC
This sequence comes from Nipponia nippon, assembly GCF_047370975.1. Taxonomy (NCBI): domain Eukaryota; kingdom Metazoa; phylum Chordata; class Aves; order Pelecaniformes; family Threskiornithidae; genus Nipponia; species Nipponia nippon. Next base: position 30,942,075 of record NW_028262302.1, read on the forward strand.
TTTCAGCTTACCAGTGCTCTGCTAGCCAGGCTGAGACCACGCCAGCTGTACGGACAGTCGGTTATATACAAACCACAGACATGTAACAACTAATGTAAAATGTAAAAGTAGCCTTTTTTTGCCATTCCCATTTTGACTTTTTCATGCATTTCCCCATTGCCTTCTCCAGTTGCCCTCCCCACCAACGGGGCGCCCAGCCCCATTACTCCCCTCAGGGACCCCAGCCCCACAGACCGCGGCAGGAGGAACAGCGCAGGGAGCCAAGGGCAGCGGCAGACACCAGAAGAGCTCGTCCAGCTTGCAGAGATCCCTCCTGTGACTGAACGCCCTCTGAAACGCTTGCTCTTGGCCTCCGAGTGCCCGCACACCACTGTGTAACAGGCAGCACTTGCCCAGCTTATTCACTCAGATTTTAATCTCTGTAGCAGATACTTTCTCTTCTTTAGCTGGGGGAGCAGCTCAGCAGCACATGAAACCCTCACCAAGAGGCCTCAAAGCCTGTTCTCACAAAACATGCTTCTCACGGAACTATTTTCTTTATAGCTCAAGACCCCACTCCCCAGAGACACACCTACCTTGGAGTCTTAACACTGACAACCGCGTGCCTGGGCTTTTCTCTTCCACATATGAATTCTTAGAAATTTTGGGTAGCAGCAAGCACAGGATCGTTGTCTGCTATATAATCTGGGCCACTAATTAGCATGCATTTCCTGTAAGAAGCCCAAAGACTTTAATTACTAAAAAGAAATTAAGTTGCAAAATACCAAATAGAACCCCAAAATATCATAGAATGCTTTGGTACGGAAGGGACCTTTAAAGGCCATCTAGTCCATCCCCCTGCAATGGGCAGGGACACGCACAAATGGATCAGATTGCTCAGAGCCCCATCCCACCTGTCCTTGAACGCATAACTACCTTTTTTTTTTTTTGTGTGTAGCTATTCTTTGTTAATGGGCATTTGGTCAATTGCAGTAAACACTGAGGTCCTTTCTTACTCAAAGGTGACTTTCGAAGCCTACCTACTTGGACTAATCCAAACGCCAGGCACACCTGCCCCCACAAGCTGGTCACTGGGCCTGCTGGGTAGCCGGCAGCGCCAGGCCGCGGGGTAAGGCTGCGGGGTAAGGCTGCCCACTTCTCCTCTGCCTGCTGTGCAAGTGACTTCCCTCCTTCCCCACTTGAAATACGAAACTCTACCACTTCATCTTTCGGCCAAGACAGAGAACAGCTTGCCTATGTTTTCAGAGCTGTAATTACAGCCCCCATGTAAGCTAGCGGTTATAGACTGGATTTATTGTTGTCTTCTAAAAAAACCTACATGCAGTTACAGCTGGGGGTCACTGTGCAGGCCAGCTCCTACGAGTAAGCCTCGGCACTGCTACAACGTGCTGGTGAACTCTTCGCGCTCGTTGCCTCCGCTTCTGCCTCCCCGAGCACAGGAGCAGGGCGCACACGGGCCGCCCGCCCGCCCGCCCTTCAGCCCTGCCGGCCCCGCTCCGCCGGGCTGCGGCGCTGCACCGCCACCCCAGCGCCCGGGCTGACCCGCGGGCCCGCCGCCAGCTTCCCCGCCGGGCCCGTCCTCCTCACAGCGAGGGCGCCGCGCTCCCTTAACGCGCACAGGCGGCTCCCGGGCTGACCGGTCGCCGGCTTTAGGGGCCTTCGCGAGAGGCGCCGTGCGGCAGAGCCCCTGTCGTGCGGCAGAGCGCCTGCCGCCCGTCTCGCCCGCTGCTCAGCCCGGCTGCCGGCTGCCCAACGCCGGGAAACCTCCCCTGAGCGCCGGCCCCTCCCGCCGAGCGCCTCCGCCGCCAACGGCCGCCCCGCGCCTCAGCACGCCAGGCCACGCCCAGGGGCGGGGGATAGGCGGACTGCACCACCGCTGGGGGGGCTACAGCAGGGGCCGCGCTGCCGCCGCCTTAAATGCCGTTCCGCAACTTCCGGTCGGCAGCGTGTTCCTCCCCCCCCCGATTCCCGCCGCCCAGGCGGGCAGTGACGCCACGCGCCCTCGCCGCCAATCCGGGCGCAGCGGCTCCGCTCAAATCCTGCGGCGGGCTGGGCCGCGGCGTGCGCGGGGCCTGGCGCTGCTGCCGCCGCCGCCGCCTGAGGGGCGCGACCGCCGTGAGGGGCCGGGGGCGCCCCGGCGCCGCCAGGCCGCGGCGAGATGATCGTGACGCCCACCCGGGGCCCCGCCGGCACCCCCGCCCGCCGCCGGGGAGAGCTGCCGTGCCGGTCGGTGCCCCTCAACAGCGTCCCCGCGGGCACGCTGACGCCCCTGAAGGAGCTCCTGAGGCGTCAGGGCGCCCTGAAGGCCGCTCCCGCCGTCGCGGAGCCGGCGGGCCGCGGGGAGAGCCGTGCCGGGAGGCCGGCGGCCGGCGGCGTCTTCCAGTCGGCGCTGGTGGCGGGCGGCGCGGAGCTGCTGGATGTCAGCGAGATCCGGGCCGGCCCCGGCCCCGAGCGGCGGCTGAAGCGGCGGGCGTGCGAGCCTCCCGCCCACGAGTCCCCGGCCAAAATCTTCCAGCGGATGAAGAGCAGGGCCTTGCGGCAGAAGCAGGACTGCGGGCTGCCCGCGGGCAAGGCGCCGCAGAGGAGCTGCGGCAGCGACCTGATCCTGACTCCCACCCTAACCCCCCTGGAGCAGGGCCGCCGGCACGGGAAGCCTGGCGCAGCCGAAGGTCGGCAGAGACCCGCCGAGGTGCCTGCCCGGTGCATCCAGCCAGGAAAAGGTTTGTTCCCTTGCTTCTCCGAGAAAGCTGCCTCTCGTAATGTTTACCTCGGTAGGACTTCCCCTGCGTTTCGCTTACGACTCTTCCAGGGTCTGCAAAAAGCAGCCAATGTCTGTTCGTAGGTGTAAGAAATTTTGGTATCTGTACTGGTTTCCCCCCAAATGTTTGGGATTTAAAAAAAAAAAAAGTTTGGATGGAGGTTTTTTTCATGCTAAAATGTGCCTGTACCATAGGTGGTTCCTCGTACCCTTTCTTTACCTGAGAGGAATCCCTCCCATGGTATTTTCTTCCCTTCTTGCTCAGTCTGGCTTTAGCTACTCCCTCTGTTCTGTTTGTGAATGGGATTGACCCTTTGCAACACCTTGAAAAACAGAATTACACTTTATAAGTTTAAAAAAAAAAAATCAAACCAACCAATTACGTTAACTGCTCCCTACCGTCAATACAGAAAGGAGAAAGGTTGGTGGAAGAATTGTTTGTGGTTTGAAATCCCGGGGCGTTTCCCTGGGCAGCCTGGCCTGATGGCTCTTCCAGTGCATCTTCTGTTTCTGACTGGTTGGTTTAACTTGAACTTGCAGGCACTGTGCCCCCTCCTGTAAAGCTGCTGTAGCCGCTACAGGCAAGTAGGAATGGCTTTCCTTCTGGTTCGTGTCCCAGAGCTCTCTATCTGTAAAGGTAACAGACGTTTTAAAGAGGAAGGTGTCCTGCGGTGGTGCCCTGTTGTTCTCATGCTGTGCTCACCTGGCGTGGGAGACCCACTGAAATATTGGCTGGTTGTCAGAAGGGTTATGCTTCATTGCTACGTGTATTCCTGTTTGAACTACGGTACTTACGAATCTTCTGTACTAAACTTCTGTCTGGTTTTGGGTGGGGGTAAGACCTCCCTGGTTTGTCTGTGTTTGTTTTAAGACATAGTTGCAGAAAATGAGGTTGACTGCTCAGCCTTTCTTATCCGGCCACTAGCATGGGCATCTGTATGCTGTTTTCACTGGGGGGTTATCGAGTTCTTCTCAAAAGAGCTTGCAGTTACAGAGGTGGTAGTGCCCTCGTTTTATGGTTAGATATGAAAAAGTCTTCCTAAATCTCCTTTCTGCAACGTAAAACCACTTGTTACTTTTATTATTTCTGTTGGGTACAACAATAATGAGATTAAACCACTATTACGGTGACTGGAAAAAGGGAGACGTTGCACCAGTTTTTAAAAAGGGTAAAAAGGAGGACCCTGGGAACTACTGACCTGTCAGCCTCACCTCTGTGCCTGGGAAGATCATGGAACAGATCTTCCTGGAAGCTAAGCTAAGACACATGGAGGACAGGGAGGTGATTTGGGACAGTCATCACGGCTTCACCAAGGGCAAGTCCTGCCTGACCAACCTCGTGGCCTTCTACGATGGAGTGACTGCATCAGTGGAGGAGGGAAGAGCTACGGATGTCATCTCTCTGGACTTCTGTGAGGCCTTTGACACGGTCCCCCCCAGCATCCTCCTCTCTGCATCGGAAGGATATGGATTTGATGGGCGGACTGTTTGGTGGATAAGGAATTGGCTGGATCCATTGGTCGCATCCAGAGGGTAGTGGTCAATGGCTCAATGTCCAGATGGAGACCAGTGATGAGTGGTGTCCCTCAGGGGTCCGTACTGGGGCCAGTGCTGTTCAATATCTTCATCAGTGACATAGAGAGCGGATCGAGTGCACCCTCAGCAAGTGTGCAGATGACACCAAGCTGAGGGGTGCAGTCAACACACCTCAGGGACAGGATGCCATCCAGAGGGATCTGGGCAGGTGGGCCTGTGTGAACCTCATGAGGTTCAACAAGGCCAAGTGCAGGGTCCTGCACCTGGGTGGGGGCAATCCCCAGTATCAGCACAGGCTGGGGGATGGAGGGATGGAGAGCAGCCCTGCCGAGAAGGACTTGGGGGTACTGGTAGACGAAAAGCTGGCCGTGAGCCAGCAATGTGCGCTGGCAGCCCAGAAAGCCAAGCGTCTCCTGGGCTGCATCCCCCGCAGCGTGGGCAGCGGGGCGAGGGAGGGGATTCTGCCCCTCTGCTCCACTCTGGGGAGACCCCCCTGGAGCCCTGCCTCCAGCTCGGGGGTCCTCAGCACGGGAAGGACATGGAGCTGTTGGAGCGGGGCCAGGGGAGGCCACCGAAATGCTCCGAGGGTGGCACAGCTCTGCTGTGGGGACAGGCTGAGAGCTGGGGGGGTTCAGCCTGGAGAAGAGGAGGCTGCGGGGAGACCTGATTGCAGCCTTTCAGTACCCAAAGGGGGCTTATAAGAAAGCTGGAGAGGGACTTTTTACAAGGGCACATAGTGACAAGGCAAGGAGTAATGGTTTTAAACTGAAAGAGGGGAGATTCAGACTAGATTTAAGGAAGAAATTTTTTATGACAAGGGTGGTGAAACACTGGCCCAGGTTGCCCAGAGCGGTGGTCGATGCCCCATCCCTGGAAACATTCAAGGCCAGGCTGGACGGGGCTCTGAGCAACCTGATCTGGTTGGAGATGTCCCTGCCCATGGCAGGGGGTGGGACTGGGTGATCTTTGAAGGTCCCTTCCCACCCAAACCATTCCATGATTCAATGATTTTTAGAAAAAGTGAAAGGTCCTAAAGTTTTATTTCTTTTTTTAACAACAGATTTCCAAAAGGTATATTTTTGCCTTTGCATCATCACATCACAAATTGATAATGACTTTTGATCGAATATCAAAAGAGTTTAGTATTGGTGCTGCTTGTTAGGCCTTAATACTATGAAACACGCCCTATTTGTAGGCACTGCCATACTCCTGTTGGTTCCTGTGGGTTGGGTTCCATCCAGACATGCATGCACACACCTGAGGGTGTTCTCGCAAGCAGCTGAGGCAACATAACAGCTAACCCCCAAGGAAAAGGGGAAGGGCGTATTGCCCATCCGTCTTGGGAAGGAAAACAAAACATATTGTTGTATAGTGGAGTTTAGTATCTTACCAAGTAGGTACTTTGCTTCCCCTGCCCCCCACATGTAAATCTTTTTCTTCCCCCAAATCAAAGATTTGTTTGTATTATTTTCCAGAATTATCTTGCACTCGGATTCCTGAGAACCGAACCACGAAGGCACTAGCCACAGACCCTCTTGTATTGGAATCCCCTCAGAAGTTCTTCTTGCGTGTAAAGCGGAAATTGCAGCAGCAGCAAAAAGGTACTTGGTATCGCCCTTAAAAACGCTTCAAAAACTTCCTTGACTTCAGGGTTTCTGTTCTTGCTTATAATCTCTTGTGTGCTTTGGCAGAGTATCATTCCTCTTTATTTGTAGTCTGCGCGCAGTGGAAAATGGAGGAAGAAACCTGCAAATCTGCCTTTTCAAACCTGGCGATGGCACCAGACTTGGTTTAACTATGGTTTAGGGCTGTGGGCTTCTCACCTTGAAGCTCGACATCATTAGTCCTTTTGTGAGTGCACTATCTCTTCTGGCAACGAAAGCCATCTACCTTCAGGCTCCTATTGTGGTTAAGAGTTCTTTAGAGACTAGGTGTAACACTTTGCCATTTGAATGTGAAACTTGGTGGAAAAATCCTAAACCTCTTTTTTGCTGGCTCTTCCCCCTCCCGCCCCCTTAGCTTTTAGTATGTAAAGAGCAAAGGTTTGGTTCTGTGAGAAATTATCTTGTATTTGTTTTTTTCCGTATTGTTACTTGGTAGTAACCAGGTATACGCTTCTGTCCTGTAATTCAGTTTTGAAAATGCGGAAGAAGAAAGTGATGCATGACAAAGTCTTAGTAGTGTTCAACTTCAAAACTGAATTTCTCTGGAAACTCAAACCCCAATGCTTGCAGCTCCCAGCATAGCAGCAGCATGGCTAGAAGTCCAGATCTTGAAGTCTGGAAAGATGGGGATATTTGAGATACTGGTTTTTATGAAAACAGATTTTTTTCGCTCTGCAAGGAGGATTCATTAAAGAAAAGATAGGAAGAATGGTAAAGATATACTATTAATAGATTTGGTGTGCATTAGCTTGTTTTCGGGGGGAAGTGGGATATCTGTAAGTCTTTAACAGCAGGGGTATTGATCTGGTGGTGAGGAAAAGCTAGTCCAAACAAATTCAAAGAGTGGCTTGCTGTTAACGACTGAAATAGGCAGTGCTTTCACAATTGTTGTAATGCTAATCAATACAACCTCCTCTTATAAAAATGGAGCTAACTTTATGAACGTACCTTTATTAGTTCTCAGATATCACTAATTTCTTCGTTATTCCTTTTTTTTTAATGAGCAGATCCAACTCCTTCAAACCCAATCAAGCAGAACATTCCTCCTTCCACAACTACAGAAAAGCCATTAGTCAAATCTGCTTTTGCCGAGCAGCCCAGGAATGATCCTGCAGAGTATGTGGCCGCTGATGAGGATGATCAGGATAATTTCCTTGTGGAATCAATGGATGCTGATGATGAAATGTCTCAAGATACAGTGACTAGTCCTGTGATTTTAAACTCTGCCCCTTTTAAAAAAGGGGATCAGGTAGAAGAAAGGAGGGGAAATGGAGAAGCAAAGCGTACTGAACTTCATCAAGACGGAAGAGAGTTGCAGCCAAGTGATAAGCAAGCTGCTCATGGAGTAGAAAAGATGCTGGAGACTAATTCTCAAAAGCCCTCACAGTGCTTCTGCAGTATTATGCTCTCTTCTCCCAAAGTCCACATTCCAAGGAAGCAAAAGCCGAAAGAAGGCTGTAAGGTCCCTTTGGATAAACCTCATACGGATCAAGTGACTGGCAAAGCAGACAAAGAGGTGGGAGAACTTAATACTTTAGGGCAACTGATGTATTCCTGTGGGCTGCCTGTAGCTCACAGTTGCGATTTATTTGGTTTTTTCTTGTCAAAAATAATGAGCGCTCAGAAGAGAATGAACTATTACTTTATTAGATTGTACTGGTAAATGCTTTCCCATCAAAAGGATCTCTTTTCTTGTACTCCAAGATGACAATGTTCAGGGGTTTTTTTGGTTTTTTTTTTCTTTTTTTTTTTTTTTTTTTTAATAAAAGAAGGCCTTTTGGTTTAGTGTTCACAAGCCACAGTATGGGCTGAAAGAGTTCTCTACCTGAAGGATCCTCCTGTGTCATCTCTTTAATACGTTAATTGCCATGTGTTGATATGATGGACCTGAAACAAATCACTGGCCAATCCAGCTCTTGGCTGTCTACGCAAAGCCAAGGAGAGGTCTTTCCTAGCTGGAGGCTAGGGACGGTTCTAAAATTAACTGAATCTGTACAGCTGATAGTGAGGTAAAAGTCTTGGCTTTCCTACAGAACATCCAAACTCCTGTTAAGTGGGAAAAGAATCTTCTCCTAGGAGACTAGTCTGCAGATCTTATTTTCAATTCAATACGTGCTTGGCAGTATTTACAACTTTCTGAATAAATCTTGAGGAAAGCAGTATATTTTGAAGCGTAGCACGTTCCTCGGTGATTAGCCTAGGGAACTGGTGGAAGCGTGCCTTCCCAAGGGCTGAGTTTCCTTTCCTCCCTGGAGAAATCTGTGGGATTGCAGTCCTCTTCAAGTTAATTGTTTCATTCTCCCTCACCGTTGTCGAGTGTTTTTTATATGTTTTCCTGTACTAAAAAAAAAAAAAAATTACCTTTATGATGAGCTTTGATTTAGGTAAGGAACAGAGATCTGTTAATATTAAATATTAAAAATTTGTAGCTGAGTAGCAGATGCTGAAAGAGATGTTGTTATCGGACACTAGAGACCTGAGCATCACGTAGGTGCTGGCTGTACGTGTCGGGTACCTTTCCTTGGTCAGGGTTAAGTCATTGGTAAGATCTTCAGCGAAGTCAAGGCTGATGGTCGAAAGGCAAACATCATTAAAGAAAAGATCTGGAGTTTAACAACTGACATTCTGAGGAGAAATAGTGATAGTTTCAGATGTCAAGAAATCATTTTCCAAGAAGCTGTTTTTAAAACAAAGTAGTATGTTTCACACGCAGTTTTCCAAACTGCAGCTCAGGTGCAACTGACTTGCTGGCTGTTTAATGCAAAATGAAGGTACCGCAGCTGCATGTGTGTCAGTAGTTTGCGATATCAGATATAGCCTTTTTAATACTGTCTAAATTCTAGCAATAACGTAGCTAATAAATACAACTTTATTTTCTCATGGATAACTTTTTTCTGAATGGTAACGGAGGACGGATGACAAAGTGTAAGAGGTGTGGCGTAGTGGTGGTATTTTTTTTGTGATGACCTTTTTGGATTTGCTAGAGGTCTTGTCCAGTGACTTTGTCTTCTGAGGGTCAACATTAAATTAGTCAAAAGTTTCTATAATTTAAATTCCTGTCTTGTGCATTAGACTCCAGCTTGATTATGCTTCAACGTTTATGTGTATAATGGTTGTTTTCAGTTTCTCTGGTCTGGAGGATGGTGCCTAAATATCTTCTCAAGTTATACAGGAGTTAATTTCTATTTTGCTAATGCCTTGGTGATGTTCCATAGCTTAGTCTAATTTAAAAAGGACTTTTTTTTCTTTTGTAACAGAAAAATGTCTGCCTAACCAGTTGGAGAATTAAAGTGATGGATGGTAACACTGCAATATGTGTTGAAGGAAAACGGAAGTAAGAAAGTTTTCTGATTTAAATGCAATGTAAAACACGTTGGTGGGCTTTCAGCGTCTGAGCTAGAAAGGCTATGCCATCTCCGCCAGGCTGAATAGCTGTAGCTTTGAGACTTGTAGCCTTGGAATAGCTTGGTAACTGTTGGAAGCAGTTCCACACACTTCTGCCGCTTTCCTCCCCAGCCACACAGGGAACATGGCCCTTTGCTTGCATCCTGCCCCTTGTGACAGTGCTTGCAACTCTTACCGTTTCTTTAAACATAGTCGTCTGCCTTCTGAGTAAGCACGCTTGAGCCCATTTGCTCCAGAGCCTGCGGAACGGCCGAGCTGGTGCACAGGGGGATGAGGGGCTGCGTGGCTGGAGGCCGAGGGGAGCTGGGGGAGAAGAGCCGTGGTTGTCCGGGCTTCGGTTGGCTTAGGTGGCCACGGGAGCTGCGCCTTCATGGAACTTACTCTTAGCCTTTGGGAAATACAAAGTGATGTCATGGTTTAAACTTCTTTATTAAGGAAGAGGTGAATTCCTTCATGTGTGCAAGAGGTAGAGTGCCTACATATAGGAAGATACTGGTTAAATAATTATTTCAAAGTCCAGTCCTGATTCAATGAAAGAGCTTAAGAGGAATGAGACAAATGTGTTTGTCTAGTAGATCCCCCAAACTGGTGCTGACTAGGGCTCTTATGAACTTCTGCTTCATGGCACAAAAATTCTGTTTTGTGCCTGCTTTAAGTTAAATTGGCGCAGACTGCCATCAGCCATATGTTCCTGCCGTATCACGTGTGATGGCACCGTTACTCCCGCAGCTGTATGGCGAATCATGGCAGCAGCTGATCCACCCGAAAACTGACTCTGCATTTGTTTTGGTTATGGTTTTGGTCAGACTGTATTCAAATAGCTGTAAGATCAGGAAAACAAGCATCAGAACAAAAGAGAGAGTTGGCTTGCAATAAAGTTGTTTGAAGACATTGTGAGAATATACCCTTGCAGAAGAGTATTCTCCTCTGTCTGTAGTTAGGAACTACCTAACGCATAGTTACTTACCTACTGAAAACTCGGAACCTCGCTCGACAGCGGTGGCACTGTGGAAGGAAGCAGGTCAGTGTGCTTACTGAGGGACGGCAGGAGGCTCCGCGCTCTGCGGTAGGATCTGTAGTAGGAACTGACGTTTGTTTCATGGCTGTATGAGAACAACGGATCCCCTCACTTCTCGCCCTGCACTATAGCAACAGGTTCTCTTAACTTGTGTGGTGTGTATCTGATACGTGTTGCTTACAGATGATATACTTCATTTGCTTTTAGACCCTCTGGATTGACTTCTGTTAATATTTTGTGACAAGTATACAGTCGAATGTTTTTACTTGGGTTTCAGTCCTTAATATTGTTCTGTAGTTTGATCTCTTGGTTACTGTTGTAAACGTATATATAAAAAAAACCCACCCCCAAAAACAAACAAACAAACAAAAAAAACCCAACCAAAAACCCAAAATGTAGATTTTCTACTTTAATGCTTTTTATTCCTCATGGAGAAGTCCCTTAATTTTTTAACAACTCTAATTTTTGCACATATTAGGCCTCCTTCTTCAGTTGTTCTTGTCTTTAAATAGGAAGGTCAGAAATGAATATGATAATCCCCAGGGAAAATACACCTTTGACCTGTATAATGGTACTTCTGTAACTTGCATAATGGTATCACTGCAGTAATGAGCTGGCTGGAGGTCTGTAGTCCATTTCGCTTCTGCAGCCTAATGTCAAGCTAATGTTCTGTGACTGATGTTTGCAGTAGTTGACATGTGCATCTTGTCTCCCCTCCAAGTATTAGACACCACCAGACCTGTTTCTCTTCCAAGCTAAGAAAAGAAAAGAAAACCTAGCACATCCCGCCAGTGTCTATATCGCTCATAAAACATGTGACACTGCCAGTCGCATATGGAATATCAATATTCTAGTTTTAAATTCTGTCTTCTGTGAAAACAATGTTTTATTTCTGTTCTTCGTGTTATCTGTCTTTTCTCAGAGATATGAAAGACCTGTTTTGGCATAGCAATGCAATTATGGAACGCGTAGCACACAACCAAGTTAAAACATCATCTGGCAGTATCTACTTGCTGCAGGGAAATATAGATTCAGCTTCGATGAGAAAAGAAGGTAAGCAGGTGATTCTTAATGTGACATTACAAACTGAGAAGGGCTTCAGATTTATGATTGAACATACTGCTGAAGCAAACGTTTTGTCTTATCCTGCTAATTGGGCTCGGTGGGTATTCAGCACATGCTGGAAAGTGACTCCAGCATCAGGTTGCTAAATACTGTCTCATCTTAATTGTAGCTGGCATTTTTAGGGTGCCGCAGTTACAGCGAGGGCTTTCGCATCATGAAGTTGGCTAATGGGTACGTTCTTTTAAAGAAACTGGTTTTTGCTAAGATTGCCTTTATGCAATTTTGGTCAATGTTTTGGCATTTAAGTAGTGCTAAGACATTCAAATGGGGATGGTTTATACGCTACCGAAATTACTCTGGTGTTTGCATTCTATCTGTCACTCGCTATTCAGTGATTAACCACTAGCTCTGCAACACGACATGGCGTTTCTGGAGACAGACTAGTTACGGTGGCAGTGCTTTATAATTCAGTAAACTGACCCATCTTTAGGGTCTAAGTGGTATGTTATACCAACTCCAGCGAACCTTCCAGCTTCAGATAGTTTTGAAGCATGTGGAATTTTAAAGGAGATTTAATTGACACACCAAGTTAAAGTTAGGCTAGGCTTTATTCTGTTTTTCTTGCTTCACGTGCATCCTCTGTTATACTCATTAGTAAATGAGCTGCCACGTTAGTGCTTACAGGCAGCTCTAGGAATGTAAAGATCATCTGTGTCATAGATGGAATAAATGCCTGCCTTAACACAGACCTGCACTGTGCGTGTGATCGCACTCTTTTTTAAGGAGCATAAGTGCACTCTTTGCTCTCTCAGGCCCAGCACAAGGCATCCCAAGATGTGCCTGTGGCTTTAGTTTCTCCTTCAGATTTGCAGTACTGGGATGCGTTCTGATAAATACCTGACTTGGCTGCTCTCTGACTTGAATTTTTTTATTACTTGCTCTGCTAAATACTTATATTTGTTTTTATTTTAATATTCTGAGAAGGAAAGGTGACAGCAGAGACTTCTGAGCAGAGTGGCTCAAGTACTACAGAGGTTTCCTAAGCCAAAGAGTTAATGGCCTGTGCTGGGTCAATTCCTCTGATCTTCAGACTTGGCACTTAGGGCAAAACGGCCTTCCTTCTCCGCTCCCCCCTCGCCTCCCAGCATCCCCCAGCACACAAACGAAGCTATCGTAGGGCCGGTGTGGAAAGTACCCTGGAAGTACCCTGAACAGATTCAATATTGATGTATGAATCGAAAGAGAAGTTAAAGACAAGCTAGTGTAGGTAGAGAGGAGGAGAAATGCCACATCTCAAGTCTAACCTGAGGATTTCCCTAAACCAGCGGTACTGGCAACCAGGAACGGCTGGGACTGTCAGCAGCGGCACCGTCAGTTCGTGAACAACGCTGCAAGGGCGCAGAACTGCTTGCCTATGGAAGATATTTGGCTGAGGTGTGCCAGCACTCCAAGTGACTCTTCAAAGCACTGAAATTGCTAACGAAATGTGTTGCAGTAAGAGCACTGGCTAGGCACTTACCTACTTCTGCCTCGTTATCAAAAGTGGTTATTAGCCATCTGGGACTCCAGGTGTGCTGCCAAACCTATCCACTGGTCGCTGTTGATGAAACTGTGCAAAGGACAGCACGGGCTATTTAATTGCACAGGCTCTGTCCCGGGAAAGGTGTTTTCTGTGGCTGATGTCCCAGCGGCCCCGCAGCAAGAGTGCTGCACACAACGCTCTGCATCTGTGCAATGGTGCTTGCTCTGCTTTGGCTACAGCCCTTCCTGATCATCAGGAAATGTTTTATCCAGTCCGTATAAAGAATGAACCTATGCGCTATAATGAAATGCTACTCCTAAAGCATTTTAAAGGAGCCGACGGATGGAATAACTAGCACGTAGCATCTCGCAAAAAAATTGCTTGGATACCTATGGGCTTCAAAGGTGGCTGATGCAAAGCTTTTTAAGAAAGTTGTTTCCCAGCTCCTTTGAAATTAAGGAATGTGGAATTTGGCATTCATATGAGGCAAACCAATAGAAACTGTAATAGTGAGTGGGACTGGTGGATGTACCGATAGCGAGGTATGGAGGAAGGTGTCTACAGTGCTACTATAGACGAACTAGTGCCTCACAATGGTGTAAGGCTGCTTTGATGGGGCCCCTAGACGCCGGGCTTCTAGAAGGGCTCTTGGGAAGATTTATAAGGACACAAAGTAGTTATGTGAGGAGGAGGAGGAGGTTCTGTGGGTTTAAATAACAACAGAAAATGAGAGGAATAAAAAGAATCCCATAATGATGTGGGCTGTTGAGCAGATTCATAAACTTTGTAGAAAAGCACCCTAGCTGGGAAGCAGCAGCTGTAGTCTGATGTTGCTGAGTTGCATCAGGATGGTAAGGGTGAGTGCTGGCCACAAAGCATGTCGTAAGAGCTCCGTTCTGATTGAATTAAAATGATGAAATGATGAAAGTGGCATTAAACCAATGAAATTCAGCCTTGATAAATGTAAAATGATGCGTGTGGTGGTAGGGGAAAGCATATTGTTACATATAGCACAGAGTGGTTTCGTAGTTCGGTTTGGCAGGGACCGTTAAAGGTCGTCTAGTCCAGCCCCCGTGTGGCAGCATGTGATCGGATACGATTGTAGGACTCTGTTCACTGTGAAGGACGAGGAGCAAGGTTTGGGGTTTTGCTGGGTGGTTCCATTCCAAGGTTAGCTTAATGCTCGCTAGCAGTTAACAACTTGAACATTAACGGAACAACAAGACTGCTGTCGGCTGTAAAACCTGAATGGCACATGAACGTCTTGAAGACTGAGTACAGCTCCGCATCCTCCCCCCCCTCCCTGCAGGAACCCCCACAACCTGCTCTCAGGAGGAATGCAGAAGAAGCAGGAAACGTGCGGGGAAGAATGACGTGTTTGAAGTTAAGAAAAGGCTTTCACAGGGCCAAGGGCAAACTAAGCTAAGGCATTTTGGCCTGCGAAATGGGAAACTGGGGAGGAGGTGTGGGAGAGCTTAATGAAGTAACGAAGGGAATGGAGATGGTAAATAAAGATCAGTTGTGTGCAGTCTCTTGCAATAACAGAATAAAGGAAATGAAAAAACCTAGTAGAGGGGAAATAAAAGGTTTTTCACGCTACGTGCATCTCGTTTGTGGAAATCCTTGCACAGGATCTGGTAGATGCTGAAGTTTTACATGGGTTCCATTGGAGACTGAGCAGTTTCCTGGAAGACAAATTCCTTTAGGGTTTTTAAATCCATAGAAGTCAGTGTTGATTTCTCAGTTGGAGGTTGGGAGATTGCTTGGAGGGAATATTCCTGTGTACTTGCCTTGCTTCTATGCTCCTCTTTGGCCTCTGCTGTTAGTACCCTTTCCCTGGTTGGGGCTCGATGGACCCTGGGCTGTAGGCTAAGTAAACGAATGACAGAGTGCCTTTCTCGCTTCCCGTTCTCCTGGAGGAGCGCAGTTACTGGCGCTCTCTGTTGGTGCGGGCTGACATTAATGGCCTTTCAGCTCCCAAGATTGACAGCTTGTGGATGCGATTTTTTTTTTTTTTTTTTTTTTTTTTTTTGACTCGTGTGCCTCTTGAATGCTTTCCAGTAAAGATACTGCTTCCCAGAATTTCAGATAGGTAGGCTGCTACTTAAGCTTGCCTTCTAACCATGCGGTGCAGAGCCTTCTCGTAGTGGTCCGTGACTCTGGCGGTCCCGGTGTCAGAGGCTGAACGCTGCTGGTTTTTCAGAGCTTGCGAGCAGGCAGGCGGCTGGGTGTTGTGCCCCTGCATCTGGACAGGTATATCCCGTCAGCGGGAAGGCGACGCGCAGCCTGGTGTCCCCCAGAGCGTTAAATGTCGCGTGCTTTGCTCAGAGAGCCTGGAGCTCAAGTGATGCTTTTTTCCTTCCCTGTTGAAACAAAGGATTACATTATACCTTCGCATGAATGTTTGTTTTTAGGGTTGTTTTCCAGTTTCAGAGACAAAACTAGTCATTTTGTTGTTTCTGTACTACCTGAAGAACTTCCCAGGTTTATAATATTGTTGCTAGATGCTCTGACTGCACCTGATCCTGATGCAGTTGTTCTTTGTCTAAGCCTCGTGGACAGTCTGCGTGCTCTTGGCTGAACAGCTTCTGTGTCAAAGCAAAATAAGGTTTTCTTCTAAGTGGACTTTCCTTGATACAGCAAGTCCCAGGCAGCTTAGGCCTAACCGGAGCCCGAAAACCTCCGGCTGCCCGAGGGAGTTCGGGCGCTCTGCAGGGGCCGGGTGCCGGTCCAGCTGGGTGCACGGGGAAGGCTTATGCTGCTGGTTCCCAGGGGACCGGGGTCCTCCTCAGGGACTGACGGCTGTAATTAATGACCCCCGGTTGACTCTTCTATGGAGTATGCTGCTCTCTTGCGCTGGGGAAACCTGTCTCTCTCTGGTGTTTAAAGATCTGGTGAGCTTCTGAGGTACTTACAAAACCGTGATTCTACTGGATATTATTTCTCCCCTTTCTGATTAAAAGTATTGCTCAGCTGTTGTTAATGCTACTTTTGTTTCAAACAGGATTTCCCTACCGTTTCATCAAAAGATTTACATATGGGTTTTCCAAAAAGTGGAAGGAGTATGTTGAGGAGTTTCTTGAGGAAAGAAGGAGGTAATTTCTTTGGAGATTCTGTTTCATTGCAACGTTCTTTTAAGTATTTACTGAGATTTTGCTTTCTAAGAATACTGTACTAGAGGAGCATAAAAGATTGTAGATGTGTGCATGAAGACTACGTTGCAGGCAAATACCGGTCACTGCTTTGGAAGGATACCCTCTCACCTTCCTTCGTTAGACCGGTTTGGCTTTGCTCCGCGTGGTTGCGCAGCCTCAGGGCAAACAGGAGCGAAGGGCTTCGCCGGCGCGGGGGCTCGCCCAGCGGCCCTGTGAGCGCAGCCGCGCCATGCTGCGGGGCTTTTGCCGAGATGAGAAGACTTCGAGTTTGCCTACGTTAACGTGTTGTTAAAGGACAGCTTTTTCAGATGTTTATTATTTCTTTTCTTAAACTCCACATCATTAGGAAAGAACGAAAACAAAATACTGGTGAGGATGAAAACGAAGAGAGTGACTCAGTGGTGGGTGCAGACGTGCTGCAAAATGCAGAAGACTCAGCAAGAGAGGCAGAGAAACCTGACACCAGAAACACCACCTATGAAGTGTTACCGAAGAATGATGAAAACGCTTGTGAGTATTTAATAATCCTTTTCTTTGGAAAAAAGTTGCTGTTTTTTTGAGAGCTGCTTTCCCCAGCAAAAGAGGTCTGATGTCTGTCTGTCTGTCTGTCTGGTATCTTGTTAATCAGGCTGTAGGGAAGAGGTAACAGACCGGTTGGGTGAAGTTGTTTGTTTGTGTTCACTTAGGCTGCAGTGATGGGAGCATTGATTTGTTTCTCTGTTTCTGGTTCGCAGCCGTGCAGCAGCTATGCCGAGTGCTGGGGGCTGTCCTGAGGGCTGGCCCTGGGAGGGAAGCAGGAGTCTGGTTTGGTCGGTAGCGGCTGAAGGCAGTGACTCCAGGGCTGTTTATTCTAACAAACTTGACTTATTTTTTTGCCAGTTGCTATTTTGCATAACGTGCTCTCTTCTTAGGCCTTCTGGGCCACCTGTGGGATTTCATACCTCTGCCAAGGCTCCATCCTTGGGACTCCTCCCCTGCAGTGCCCACCCCCTTTTTACCTGGGTTAGTTTTAACTCACGGCAAGTCCTTGCGCAGGTTTTTTTGTGGCATCTTAATGGGTTTGCTACAGCTGAGGCACAGAGAGCGGTAACGGTTGGGGACGGATGAAATGGATTGTGGAAAAATTCACTGCGTTGGTTTGTTTCTAGAGGAAATGGTTGCGAAGCCACAACCTATGGATCCACCTGTTTTTTCTTTGCCTTGTAATGCAACCCTAGCTTTGTTGTGGACACCGATAGCTTTGGGTTTAACTTTGACTTCTTTTTAATATCCAGTCATAGGTTCCAACAGGGCTTTGGCCAAACTTCATTGTGCTAGTATTTGTTAATGCTGTAATCAGATTTTCTTGCTAACGCTATAAAAGCTGTTGTACTTTTTTCTCTCGTTACAGTTAGGATTTGTTCAGTGTGACAACTTTTCTTTATCATTCTGCTTCCCTATATGACTTTTACAGTATTCATAACCTTCTAAACAAAGTAAAAATAAAAATTTCACAGCAGTAAATTTTATAACTTGTGAAGATTATGACTTCAATCATGTTCAGGTGTGCGTATTTCTAACCCGAACACTTTTAAAAGAACAACATAACATTGTGGTAAGTTTTATGTTGTCCATGTAGTCAGCACAAATGAGCTGGTTTTCACGCAGCATTGCTCCCACGCCTGTGAAGTCTGCAAAGCTGAATTTTCAATATAGTATTTGGGACAAAACTGTATTTCTTGTTTTTTCTTGTAGATACCACGCCAAAGCGCAATTCCGTATTGAATGACTCAAGCAGAGTTTACACTCGTAGTGGCCGTCTTGTTAAACCACCGTTAAGTTTCTGGTGTGGGCAACGTGAGTTTGTTGATCAGAAACTAAATGTTACTATAGAAGAAGGTGGAATCGATTATTTGAGCATGGTAAGATTCTTTTGCATGTTGTTATTTAAATGTATCTTAAATACAATGAATAAACTCGGCTAGGTATCTAACAGAAAGAGTCCAGCTCTTGTAAGTACCTGAAGAGGCAGGAAATCTTGAAAACATTATAAAAACATTTTAAAACAAACAAACAAAATAGTCTTAATCTCTATTATCAGAATTGTCGCGTCTGTAAAATGGGGATAATGGGGAACTGCTTATGGAAAAATAGGTGGGTTTTTGGAAGATCAGTCTGTCGAACGGGAAGTCGCACACCGGCACTGGTGTGGGTCACGGAGGTTCCGAAGTAAAACACGTTCTGTAACGCTGAGGCCCTGCTGCAGTGGTTAATCCCGCGTGGGGTGCCAGCGCTGCCGGAAAGCTTTTGCGTTAGCCTGTGCTCTTCTCGGTTCTCCCCTTCCTCTGCAGGGTTTCATGTTCGTTAGGACGAGGTGTTTCCTCATTTCTTGTACCCTGCTCTGTCCAGGTCACCCCTGTTTTGATTGAGGCGTGCTGGTTTTATTTATTATGACGCTTTAACAACTGATCGTACTCTGGTAACGAGCGAAGGAAAACCCCATTCTTTGGGACAGTTGTGAGCTTTTTTTTTTTTTTACTCTCTCCAAGATCAGTTAACTTTATGGCATGGGGGCCGTACTAACGCTTGTCATCACCTGCAGCAGTGAAGATGTGTGTCCGACCTACCGCCAACTCAAGCAGTTCTAGGGCTTAAGATTTTAACTTGTGTTTTAGAATATTTAGATGTAAAGGGAGTCTGCTTTGGTTGCGTGCGTTTGTATAAACACCTGTGTTCATCAAATAGTATTTAGTAGATACTGGTCAACGTAGGTGACTTCTAAATCTACCCATCCTGTAAACATTTGGCTTTTTCAGAGCTGGCATCGGTAGGCTTGATATGTAATCTCTTGCAGAAGTTTAGATTAAATTGTTTTATTTTGAAGATGTTTAGTAGTGAAAAATCCCAAAGAAAGACCAGTTCTGTCTCTAAGAAGACTAAAAGAAAGGAAGTCATGAAGACAACAGAAGAAACACCAAAAAGCCAAAGTAAAGGTAAAAAAAACTTTTTCTTTTTTTGAAGCTATTGACTAGAATCAGGGGATTATGAGTTGGGTGCTGGAGCAGTGTGGTCATGTCCTGTTAATGCAAAGAAATTATTTAAATCTTTTAATGGTCGATTGCTTCTTCTATGAAGAATTATCAGAGTGGCATTAATGCCTAGTTTCCTAGTTCTACAGCTCCGGATATAAACTACGTTGCTAAATCGCTTCTTTATTTACATAATGGGAGCATGCAGATTTCTTTCTGGGGAAACTGAAATGAAAGGATTATGACTTTTTTTGCAGTTTCTGCTCCTGTACTTTGGATCTCAGCATAGCTATTGCATGGGACTTGAGAGAGCCTGGAGAGAAGCAGAGTTTACCAGCCCAGTGAACTGGTGATCTGGCTTTATTTTTTAAGCTGGATGAATTAAATAAATGAAATGCCTATGTAGGCAAAGAAAATGTATTAACAGAGTTTTAAAACCTTTATTTTTGATAAAATTTGGGACACAATAGAACCCTGAAAACATAAAATATAAAGCAGAAGTTTCTCTTTTAAAGCACCTGTAATGCTTCCTGCAGAAAAGCTACGTGTAGCACGAGTCAGGCTTTTGGGATGCTAGTGTTTGCCCCGTCTCAGTCACAGCCTGTTAGCAACGCTTTGTTTACCATTCTGTTCTCTGTCTGCTCAGTACTTTCACCTTCCCTTTTGTAGCCTTGCTAATCCTAATTCTTTCGACCGACTGGAGGCAGTCTGTCATGGGAGCGAGCCGGGCAGGACAGGACGTCCCCTCTGCCCGAGGAGCCCTCCCCGCCGCTGGCTGTGCGCCCGCTGAGCAGGGGGACACTTGCTCAGAATGAATTCGGTGCTCACAGCTGGTTTCACGCTATGTCCTCTTTGTGAGTCAGCTGGAAAGGGATGTTCTCTGCTTCTTGACCGCCATGCGGAGGAACGGCCTGCCTGTGGGACGTGCTGTCATGTATCGTGTGGCCTCTCGTTCCTGAAGAATTTAATCCCAAATGCATAGAAGTGTGAGGGCAGAAGGCCTTTACTTAATCCTTCCGAGATACACGTATGGAAAAGGAGGTGCAGCGATCTCGGGAAGCTTCACGAGGCGCTGGTTTTACGCAGTCACGTTTAGTAAAGTTACGGGCATCCCTTACCAGCAGAAGTGAGTTTGCAGTGCATCTTTGGAGATGGGTTGCAGATAACCTGTGCTGTGGGTCTCTTCCATGGGGAAGGGGCGGGCAGCACAGAGCGTGATGAAATGTTTCCTAGCATCGCTAATTTCTCTCTTAAGTGATGTTTTGCTGTGCTCCGGAGGGAAGCAGTGTTTAATTTAGTTTTGTATCCCAACGCAACCATTCAACGGAACATCTCCTCGTCCTGAAGAACTCCAGTGTTCTGCTCAGGTGGGGAGAGGCTTCTGCAGCACGCTGGAGGTGTGCTGCATGGCTCTTCCTGCAGGCTCTGTAACAGAAAGGAGCTCACAGATCTTAGCAAGCGTGGGATGCGTTGCACCCCGCAGCAGGCTCGTCTTTGCTGGGCTGAGAACGCAGCAATGATTCACGTGACAGTGTGTGATATTATACTGACATCCTCTCTTTCAGGGAAAAACAACGAAAAAGAAGTAAGTTCCAAAAGAGAAACCAAGTCCGCTGGCAGCAAGGAGGCCAGGCGCTTCATTTCAGATGATGATGGAAGTGATCATGCAATTGATAGTACAAAAACGAAACCACAGCCTTCTGTTCAGCTGACTCCCTTGAATACTGGAGTACTAAACAAACATAACTGTAATAGCAGAATCCCAGGGATGACAAAGGAAAAGAGAGGAACAGAACATGGAGAACTGACTGTGTATCAGGCTTACAGGTACTCTTTAAGGTCAGCCAAACGGCTTCTTCAAGACAAGCATTTAACAGAAGAATCGTCAAGCAACGATGAGGAAGAGGAGTCCAGTGAAGATATCCCACTGTCTGTCAAAAGGAAAAATAAACCTTTATTTAAAAAAGAGACTCAGAACTTTAAATCTTCCTCTAACTGGAAGAGTTCACAGGATGACGCAAACAAGGTGCTGTGTGAACAAAGGACAGTAAAACACTCCCCTGCCTCCCATAACGTGCCGTTGAGGCAAAGCGTGCCCGGATCCAGTGGTGGTTCTGATCGACTTGAAGGAAAAACCCCTTCTAGGGAGTCTAATACTTCCCACCTGCCTGACAGGGCAACGAGGACAAGAGGCAGAATTAACCCTCCAACGTATTTCCTTGAATCTGACACTGAGCCAGAATCCAGCGAAGAGGAATTTCAAGTAAAAGAAAAGAATTCAAAAGTATCTGATAAGAAAACAAATTGTAAAGTTTCTAATACTGCCAAGTCTGCAGCAGCAAAAGCAAGAGAACCTGAGAGGGAAAAGCCGCAGAAATCTCTGGAGCTTTTTCCAAGGGCGACTGATGGTTGGTCTGACAAGGAATTACAGAAGCTCTACAGGCAAGTGGTTGCCCTGTCTTCACAGGGCAAAGATCCCCTCGGCCATCGGGAGGCGTAATGTACTGAAGGGTTTGGATGGTCTGGGTTTGGATCTTTCAGATTCAGTCTCTTTCACGTTATTTTAAAGGTTTCCTTTCCGTTTTAATTCCCTCTTACAAAATAGATGTTGTTAACGAATTAAAAAATAGTGAAATAAAGGAGACAACTGAGCATTTTCTAAAATAACTGTA
Source organism: Nipponia nippon (assembly GCF_047370975.1). NCBI lineage: Eukaryota > Metazoa > Chordata > Aves > Pelecaniformes > Threskiornithidae > Nipponia > Nipponia nippon. The sequence continues at coordinate 30,963,878 of NW_028262302.1, forward strand.
GGTGCGTGAGCCTGCAGCAGCCCCTACCGCTGTCATCAGTGTGAAGGGAGAGGAACACAGATACTAGGCAAAATTTTGTGAACCTGCTCCCCTCCCTGTTTTTCAGAAACACGTGCTTAATCTTGTTAAAATGATAGACAATTCCTATGAGTAAAATTGAAAAACATGAATAGGTAAATAGTAGGGTAAAAGTAGTCATATTTATGATTTGGACAGTAAATCAGAGGTAGCATATTGTCTCCCCTAATGGAATAAAATGTTAAACATGACATGTTTATGTATTTGAGTCTTTTAAAGGGGAGATTAACTGCAAGAATGTTTAATTAATGCATTGTCCAATTACTTAAACAAGCTACTGGGCAGTATTTAATATATACATTACGTAATAAAATGACCATGTTTGGTTTTGTTTCTTTTAGATTAGAACCCTGACAAGGCATGAGCTCGTGTCTCGGGGGGGCGGGGGGGGCTGCTGCAAATAAGGAAGACATTTATCTTGTAAGGGAGCTGTTGGCTTCAATTGTTCAAACAAATCCGTGCACGTTTTAAAGCGCCTGGACAAGACACCAGGGACAAGGCGCTCTCCATCCAGCGCGCAGTGCCCTGTGCGGGAAGGGCAGCTTCTCCGGGTGCTTGGCTTGCGGTGTCGCGCGGGTTCGTCTGCGTGACGGAAGTTGTGGCCTTGTTCTCTTGGCAGGGCTGTTGCTTCGTTTCCAAAGCACAGGAACGGCTTCTGGGTGGAGGTGGCCATGGCGGTGGGGTCTCGCTCTGCTGAAGAATGCCAGCAGAAGTATGTAGAAGAACAGCAGGCAAAAGGTTCCAAAACGCATGCCAAGACGACCCCTGCTTCAGGAAAACCAGAACACAAAGGTACCGACATCTTGGTTCTGGGCACATTGCTGTGTTTAAATAATTTTAAATTCAGTATTTATTATGTAATGGGAGATACAGGCGTAAACACACACTGGAGCCCGACAGTGAAGAAGGTTATCTTCCATAGTATAGAGGTTTGCTGCAGAGCTCAGAGGATGTCATAAATGACTGAAGTAACAAGAAGAGAAAGGATATTTTTAGAGTTTTCTAGTTTTCGGCACGATGGGAAGAATTAAACCGGCTTTGCCGCCTAAGGGAAAATAGCTATTTATATCTTAAGAGGCTCTTGGAGCCGAGTAGATAATGAGCTACTTGTAGAGCTGTCGATCCAGAAAGGAAAACGGGGTGCTTGTACGCACCAAGGGCAGCGCGGAGTAAGAACAGCCAAGTTACGTTCTCGGTGCCTGTTGCCGTTTTCTGCCCGGTTCTGAAGTCAGTAACGCGTGTTCAGGATAGCCAGCGCGCCCTGGCGTGGGAGGCACGGGGTGCCCAATCCAGTCATTTACCACAGAGAAGGTTACAGGGACCGAGCGAGCGCTCAGGTGAGGACGGCTCTCGGGCAGCAGCTCCTACTGACGGAGACACCCCGCGCCCAGCCGCTGGAGGCTGCAGTGTTACACAGCAGGGGGCAAAGCCGACTCTGGTGATGTTTCCGGCGGTTAAAGCTGTGCAGCGGTCTCCATTTATTGCAAGCATTAAAATAATTTTTTCTGTCCAAATGAGGCGACCCAGGTTACACGCGGGAACGCTTGGCTCCAGGTCTGCAGCCGCCGTAGCGCAGAGCAGCCCGGGTGGTCTCAGTTTCCCTGCCCTTACAGTCACTGCGCTGTGATTTTGTGCAGGCTTGGAAAGGCGGCAGATGGAGGGCTCAAGTGCGGGACAACGCACTGCATTTTCACTTGAACGTTCCTTTGAAACGTTTGCTGCAGCTACAGTATTTGTGTGAGACTCTGCTGGGCACCAGCTTTGCGACGAGTTTTGTTCCGCTTTGATAGTGCTGGTATTATTCTCGAGCACTTTGGAGCATAGATAGAAACCATCTTATTTAGAGTGTTACCGTGGTATGAAAATTCCCTGCGCTCCGGTGATTGCGAAAGCTTTTTCTAATGTTGCTGTTCACTTCTCCACTGCTGATCTCCTACAGAGAATTTTCTCCTGTTTCACCCTGGCATTTGACATTATCAGCCCGCAGCCTCTGCTGTTCAGAAGACACAGTTGTTCTGGTCAGTGAGCGTTCGTAAAGGGCCAGCCTGCCACAGTGGTTGTAAGGCTTTTTGCCTTGAGGAAAGCGATGTTTGGGACCTCTCGGACTCACTTGGGCCTTTTGAATTCTAAGACACTCTAAAATGCCTGTAGCAAAGCAAAGGACTAAATTCAGTCCTGCGTGACACTTAGGACGGATCCTTCTGGGCAGCGAGGAGCTGTTCCGTGGCTTTCTCGCAGAAGGCGAGTGCATCCTGTTAACGATGCATCTTGGCGTAGATACAAAAATACTTTCTTCTTCTGAAAATCTGCAAACTGTGGATTAATTTTCTTCTTTACTTGACTGTCTGTGTAAGCAGCTAGTCTAGTTTGTGTCTGAAGATGAGGATATCGGGGAGATGTTCTTCTAAATTTGCCCCGACAGTCACTCGTAACAGAAAGCAGAGGACAGGAAGACATAGAGCAGGGGAGGCGACACAGTCCCTTTCTTTCCTTCCAGTGGGCTTAACAGCTCATCACGTAGGTGCGGTAATCGGATTAAGGTTCGCGAAGGATGCGGCTGTACGTGCTAATGCCTCAGACGAGCATCCCGTAAACCTGGTGTCGAGGATGCTGAATTGGTCTCTGTGCCGCAGAGCCTTTGTTTGAGCACTTTATGGCTCTTGACATGGGCGATAAATCTTAGTGTCCTTTGTCTCTGAAATGCAGATGCACGGATAATTCTGTTACAATAGCAATAAAATAGCTGATGTACGTATGACGCTTGCCACGGCTGTGTAAGGCTCTAGAGTGAGCTTCTGATTAAGAGGTAGCGGAGAAATTCTTTTTGAAAGCATAAATTGTACAAGAACTTGGAGGATCACAAAGAAGCTACAAGACATTTCCCCAAAGGAGAGACTGAACTGCATCACCAGCATTGATTGTAGTTAGCAGATTTTAAAACCATGCTGCATAACCAATGTCTTAGAACAATTAATATTTTGATTCATGTAGGTAAGAAGGAGCCGGTTACGATAACTGCCAAAGTGGGAACCTTCAAAAGAAAGCAGCAGATGAGAGATTTCCTGGACCATTTGCCAAAGGACAACCACGACGATATTTTCACTGCGACGCCCTTTCAGAACAGAAGAGTAAAGGTAAATCTGGGGAAATAGTGTATGTATGCGTATGCTTTTCTGGTTGGCGTTTCAAGGGTGTGCTGCAAGTCTGCTGGTTCGGTTCCATCAATAAAACCTCGTGGATTCGGGGGAAGAGGCTTATTTCCCGGGTTTGTTATTGCAATACTTCGATTGCCGGCAGTGACGGCGTGTGGAGCGTGGCCCCTGCCGACGAGGGTTACCGCTGAACGGGTGCGTAAAACCGGTCTGTAGTAGGGGCGTCCTTTCTGCCTGTGCGGGAGGAACTTCTGACGCTGTGAACCGCTGGTCGTGCAATTTATTTTTTTTTCCCCTGTAGAGAATTTTTGCAGTACATTTCATGATGCATCTTTGGTTTTGCCGTTACCTGACCAGACTAGCTCTGCCAGTTAAAACCAGCGCCTCAGTTCCAGCAGGGACTCCAAACCCCACCTGCAGGTCTCTTGATTTGTCCTTTTGTGGGTTTTCTTTGTAGCAACAGTGCCCTTCTTGCTCTGCCAGGAGTGGAGTAACGCTGCGGCTCGTTGGAAAGCCAAAATTTAAGCAGTGGTAACTTCATTGCTTTCTATGAACCGCAGCGTGCTATGGAGAAATCCCCGTGACCGGTGTGAGCGAGCTGGCTGTGAAGGAAGCGATGGCTCCATGCCCAAGACACCCTGTTTCTGCAGAGGGGTTCTCCAGGAGCCGCCTCTTGCGGTAGGACACAGTTTCAGCCAGTGATTCAAAAGGGTGCCCCTTCTTCTTTTTTTTGTCTTCTTTTTTTCCCAAATTCATTTTGCCTGGCTTGTGCTGTGCAAAAGAAGCCAGCCCCCCTCGGCTGTGTCTGACGAGAGGTACACCTCCGGAGAGAGCTGCTGAGTATTTAGGAATCACGAGTGGGCTCCCCTTCCATGAACCAGACTCCTCACAGCTGCAACTTCTTGTGCCAAGTTCCAGAGCTGAATTATTTGCTGCGTGAAGAAGCACGATCTTTTACTTGTTCTGAACTTGCATCTGCTGACTTTCTCTTCCTCTTCTCACGGGGAAGAAACAGCGAACGCCTGTCCTGGCCCCTGTTCCCCTGATGCGTTATAGCTCTCCCCCACCCAGGACCTGCTGTGCTGTGGCCCCTCTCTGAGCCTTTCCAGTTCTCCTCTCTCTTCAAAATGGAAGGAGCAGAAGTTCACTGAGTAATCCTGAAATCCTCCTCCTGAGTACTAATGGTCAGCTTTGAGCTTGTAATTTTAATCAGAAATTATTGTTTGAATGTGTAGCAGCAGCCAAAAAAGGCCAGCAAAATGCTGGGCATCAACAGGAGTATTAAGAGCAAGACCGAGGCATCCTTTGGCTGCTGTGTCGCGTCCTTGCCTACCTGCGCTCTGCGTGCGGCGCGCGTTGCTGGTGCCTGCCTCTCGAGGGACACAGCGGAGTCAAAAACGCAAGGGGAGCGAGCGAGGGAATGGCGCGGCTGCCTGCTGGAGAGAAGAGAGAGTCGGGGCCTCCTCCCTTTGGGGAAGGGGGAGACAGCCGAGGCTCACAGGGTGGTGAAGAGGCCGTGTCCTGTCGCTGCTCTGACGGACCCGCGAGAAGCCTTTTCAGCAGACTCTTGTTCAAAGGGCAGGTCGCTGATTGCTCTGATGTGGCTTTGCAGTTGCCAACGTTCCGGCGAAGCCACGATGACGATGATGACGACTTTGCACTTACGGACAACCCGATCACACCTTCCTCAGCTGTCTTCCCTATGGTGAAAACCCCTCAGTGCGACCACATCAGCCCTGGTATGCTGGTACCCATCAACAGGTAGGAACTGGTACCACCGTCCCTCTGCTAACCTCCTCCTTTCTCATTTTCCCCAAGGTTGTTTTTTGTCCTCTGAGAAAGATCGCTCTTGGAACCGGGGCAGCAGTTCCCGTCCAGGCTTAGAGCACGCGTAGCAAATGCTGCAGTCCTTGGGGGACTTGTTTAGAGAAAGCTCTCTCCTTTGGCAGCGCGTGCGGTTTGAGCTCTCAGCTAAGTCTGGGCAACGGAACGACGCCCATCGCGTGTCCTTTTAATCTGGGAGAAGGTGGCGATTTGGGCTTCGGCCTCAGCAGAGGTTCCTCTGCTCATTTTGAGCCTTAAACCTGTTAACCCAACGGCTTCAGGCTTTACTGAAACCATCCTGAAACTTGTGGAGTAACTGGCGTTTTATCTAACGGATGAGAAATGAACATCATCTGGGAAGATGATGAAGCTTTGGTACTTGCCCTACGAGTTCTAGCACGTGATCTAATTAATTAAACACTTCTGTGGTGTCACGCTCCCAGCGCTGCTGTTATATTTAATTGACCAACCACTGTTTTTAACGGCCATGCCAATTTTCATTCTGAATTAGAGCCGTATGGACGCTGCCCGTAACGGCATCCCGCGGAGCCCAGGGCGGCGCACCAGGGACGCTAACGTGCTTGATTACATCTGCAGGAACGATTACGACAGGCACGTGTTCAGGATGCAGAAGAACACGCAGGGCAGCAGAGGCACCTGGGACAACGTCAAGAAGAAGTCGGTAATGCTGGTTTCCTTGAATGTTGCCCCACCTGAATGATGCAAAGCTTGGCTAAAGCAGCAGGCACAAGATTCCCGGGATCACAGACCAGCTGTGTGTGTTCAGGAAGGAAAACAGGAGCCCTCCCCTGCTGCCCCCCCAGGCTTCTGGGTTTTGTATCTACTGCTCTTGGGGAGAAGTTGTTAGAAAAGAGCTCTTGCTTGTCAGGATTAAACACATTGCTTTTTATCAGGGTTTGTAACTGCTTTTGGATTCTGTGATCTCCAGGTACATTAAGTTCCTGTTACATTCTTCTGTACAGTGGGAAAGGAAACAGCAATTCCCACCTTGTATCGGAAACTCCCTGAATTTATGTATTTATTCCTTCGGTGCCCTAGGTTTTGTAGTTCTTCTGGCCTTTCCATGAAAGGCTGAGATCCCAGCAGCAGAAAAACGGTTTGCGCCTCCAGTTTAGTGAAAGCGTTTGTGGTACTTGAACAGCTTAAACGCTTAGGGACAGCGCAGCCCAGCGCCAGGGCAACCTCCTTCCGGTGTAGCACCGAGTCCGTGCCGGTCGTCCCGCCGGCGCTGTGCGGGTGCTGGTGCCGCGGGGCTGAGCGGAGCCTTTTTGTCCTTTGCCAGGCTGGAGGGGTGCTGGGTACGCCAGCGTCGCGCAGAACCGCATTCAGTTTCGAAAAAAGTAAGTACTCGCTGTTTCGCCTTCTTCACTCCAGACTCCTTCCCTTTCCCCCCGCCACCGGCTTGTTGGGTGTCCACAATCTTTGCGTTTAATGATTTCTGTTTCTCGTAAGCACCTCTGGCTTTTGGACGTTCCGTACCTGCTTTTCAAGCTCGGGCGCGCACTGACACTCCCCCCTGTTCTTTTATTGCAGAAGTGAAACAGACCTCTGTTGTAGGGAAGCTCTTCGTGGCTGAGGCAGCAGATTCATCGGATGAAGAACAGGACGATTCCTATTTTTCTGTTTAATGAACTTTGTGGATTTTATTAATTCAACACTTACTTATGCGCCTCTCGCATGAAGCCAAGGGGTTTGGCCGCCCCTCCGAGACGGCATTCCTGTCGTGTTAAGAGTTCGGTTTGGAAACCTTGACCTGCAGGGTTTTTATGTGTTTTAGCACCGTTCTCCTCCTGCTGCCTTTGCCATTTTCCATGCGGCCAAAGTGGCACTTTCCTGCCCAGGCTCCTCCTTTCCATTGCCCTGTTTCTCCGGGGGCGGGGGGGGAATGTCTTGGGAGACCAATTACAATTTATCATTTTAAGATAAAATATCTTTTTGAAGCATGGCTGTACAATAAATGTATAATGGTATGGCCTGTAACTAATTGGAATTGCTTTTTAAAATCTTCTACTGAGAGTTTGAATTTTTACATTTCCTTAATGTAATAAAAAAGGAGGAGCTTACTCACGAACGGGTCGGACGCGCTGGGGCAGCAGCAGTCGCAAGCTGTCCATCGGTCTCGTTTGCCTTGGCCTCTGGGCCTCTCTTTGGTTTCCAAATAGGTGCGAAGGGCTGGCACCAGCCTCGCGCCGCTCTGTCAGATGCGACGGTCATTTTCTCTGTTCCTTTCCTTGGGCCTCGATGGAAGGGAGAGGAAGGAATAGAACGGGTTCCTGTGCCAGGTAGCCACAGCGTGGCAGCAACAAGCCACTGCTGCTCCCAGGCCGTGCCCGGGGCCTCCCCGCCATCCAGGTGGGAGGGAAGGGAGACAAGGAGATGGCGGCTGCCAGGCCACCTGCGGACAAGGGAACTCCCTGCCCTGCGCCCGTCCATCTCCGCTGCAGACCTAGTAAACCTTTTCCTCCTTTCTCACCACTTTCTGCCTCAGCCAGAAAGCTTTCCCTTGCCCAAAGCACTTCAGCAATTATTCTCATTTTTAAAGGAGTTTTGGAATGATCGCACCCAGCCCGGCCCGCAGCACCGCTTGCCTCGCTCTACACACCCACCCCGTGCGACAGCCAGCTGCCAGGGCCCGCAGTGCAGCAGGCAAGCGTGTCACCCCGCGGGAGGCAGGCAGGGGCCGGGGCCTGGCGTTAGGTGACAAACGGAGTGGCTGGAGCATGCCAAAAGCCCCTGATGTTTCTGCAAGGATTTATTTACATATTTTACAGTGAATCAAAACTCAATAAAGTGCAGTTCAAAGAAAACAGCCTGGGGGTCCAGAAACCCAAGCATCATCGCTCCCCTCAGCTCTCGGCAGCTGCGCTCCTCCTCCCCTTAGCGCAGAGGCTCTCGGGCAGCATCTGCACATCGAAACCGTGGTGGAGGTAGCGGTAGATCTCCTCCGCCTTCTGCCGGCTGACCTGGGCGCCGGTGGCGATGTCCAGCGGGGAGCTGCGAGAGAGAAAGGGAACACTGCCAGCGGGGAAGAGGTGCCCGGTGCGAGGAGAGCAAGGGGCGCAGCGCCTCTCGCCGGGTTCCTGAGGGCTGTGAGCACCCCAGACCAAGCAAGCCTAAGGGAGCTGCAGAGGGGACAGAACAGCAGGAGGGGGGCAGGAGGAGGGGTGGAGGCAGAGCCCCGGCCTGCTCAGCTCGGAGAGACTGAACATAGCGAACAGGATGGACTGGAGACAGGAGAGCTCCTGGGGAGCTCCGGCAGTATGAGAAAGGCGCAGAAAGGATCTCCCTGAGCAGCTCCCCCAGCAGGAGGTCCCAGATGAGACGGGAGTGCAAGGGAAGCACCTGCCGCACATTGTTGCTGTTACCTGTTGGCCATCTTCTTCACCGAGCCAAAGCAATGGCACATATTGAGAGCGGCCGGGTAGCTGAGGTGAGGAATACTCAAGTAGAAGCTGAGCACGTCCCGTTTGTGACCCTCCACCTCCGTTGGCACACGAATGGCGGCGTTTTTCCTCTGCTCCACCAAAGCCAGGTCTTTCAGCAAACCGGCAGTTTCCTCTTGGCAAGTGCTAAAAAGGATTCGGACCCCAGCCTGGACCAAGGCTGAGAGCACGCCGTCGTAGTACTGCGTCCTCTGGAAAAATCGTGACGTTTCTCCTGCAGAGTTAAAATACAGAGAACTCGGTGAAATTGAAGTGCTAAGTTACTGTGAAAAAGCCAATACGAATCACTCGCAAAGCAAAACGGCTCAAAGATCCCCTGCTCTGAGAGCTCACAACCAAAAACAAGATGAGGGAACACATCTCAAGGAAAGGAGGCAGGAGGGGTCACGGGAGCAGGATTTACTCAGTTATTTGAGAGGTAGAGTTTAGGAATTAATGCTGAAATTGGAAATTAAATGTCATTAGGAGAGAGGATTGGGAGGAGCACAGGAGAAGTGATGAACGACAGGACAGACCGAATCAGAAGAGGTTGGTAAAGCTACAAAAAGTAAGAACGCACTTGAACACTGCCAAACAAGCAAGCAGCAGCGCTCCGGAAACAGCGTAACGACAGAAACTGGACAAAACCAAGGAAAACGAATGACACCTTCAGCAGCGGGGTAAAAAGGCAGCTCAACCGCAATCCACTTATCTACAGCCCCTGCTGAGAGGCGACATCTTCAGTGACCAATTCTATCACTGTTTCCATATCTGAACCATCAATAAATTAGATTTATGTCACAAAAACAAAGCTGCATTCACAACAATTTGATTTCAATAGTGGAGTTTTATGTCCCAGAACATCTGTAATTTAATCGGAGCTGCGAGCTCTAGTTCCATCTTCTGTGAAGCAGGTGCGAGCAAGACCTCTTGGTTATTTTCTAGATGGCACTGGGAATAGACAGCGTTAGTGAAATCGTTTGATTGCATCATTTGGATCTTAGGATTACAACAAATGGCTTGGCCAAACTCTATAAATTAAAGAAAGAGTCTTGAATTTTCCACAAATGTTTAATCAAGTCAGGAGGCGTCTCTGAGACGCCTCTATGCTCTGCTTTGTGGCAGGAGGCAATAGCTCAAGCACAGCCTTCCCAGCGTAACTCTTGGTAGGAGTGCTCTTTTTTCTCTTTTCCTAAGAAGTGATGTCCTTCAGCTGATGTTCTTTTGCTTGCTCAAGCAGCAGCCATTATGTGGTTTGGTCTCTACAGTTTGGAGGTGGGCAATGCATGGGATGGTGCGCTCAGGCTGGCTACCATCCCCACGGGGTCCGAGCCGTCGGAATCTCCCTATGCGGTTTGACGATGCCACTCGTTAGGTTACTGCTACAAAAAATATTTTTCTTGAGTCTGCTATTATTTTAGTGCTGAGCATAGGTAAGATTGTGCTTGTTCCTTTATTCTACTGTTCTCACCTCCTTTGTTGAAATCTGCCTTGAAGTTGGGGTTTTTTTGCACGTATATTAATATGGTCAGTTAATAATGTTGGAGTTAACTTGCTTTTCCCTGCCTCAGTAATCAGTAAGCAATGTATCCCTCTGGATCCAGTTGTGTATCTCTGCCTATATTAGATGGCCCTCAAAAAGCAAAACAAATGCAGCTGTTCAGCTGGTGACCTTATTAATGTAATACCCCTAGAGAGACTAAAGTACAGGTTTGCAATCTGCTTTCCGTCCCGTGTCACACGCAAAGCCAGCGTGGCCAGCGCAAGCCTTCAGCAGAGACCAGCGCGTCCCCGTGCTGCCCCGCCTGGGAACACTGACCTGTTTTAATCCTGTCCTTTTCCACAATCACGCATATTCTCTCAAACATGCTCTGCAGGCGCTGGATCCGCTGGGTGACTTTATTCCTGTTCACAGAGTTCAGTAATTCCGACAGGAACTTCCTTTCCACTGCCATGCGGTTGCTCACGACGTAATCGCTGCTGCTCAGCGAGCAAACCTGCACCTTGACTCCGTGAACGGCCTTCAAGGAAGAAATCACCTCTGCTCCGGAGGAGATCTCACGACTGTCCACCAGAATACAGAGCGAAGGTTTTGTCTCCAGAGGGTCACGTGAAGACAGAGCTGTAGCTGAAGAGGGGTTTGTGGAAGCAGGACACGGTGGAACTGAAGTGCTCCGACAGGGGTTCTTCAAAGAACTTTCCACCTGTAAATGTTGAAAATCACAGTGTTTCCAAGAGGCCACAGAAGCAGAAGGCCACAGAACAACACGCCAATAAAAAAACCCATGGTTTTCAAATACTGATGCTTAACAGACACGCTTTGTTCCATGTTTTTTTTTTTAAATCCAATTAATAAAATCTTAAAAAAAAAAAGGTATTTTTCGATATTGCAAAACATTGACACTTTCAGATTAACACTTTAATCCCCTATAAACAATCTCCCAAATTAATTGATCTCATTATTTAGGAGCTTGAATGACAAAAGCATGCAGCCTTCACTAATGACTTCAACAAGAACTGAATACTGTAAACGATGCAAGTCAGGCAGAGAAGCGTAAGAGATCAGGAATCCACGCTCAGGCCATGAAGAGTCTTAATTTAGGACCGGGAACAAGTATTTTATAACTACAAAACCCAAGGAATTAGTGGACGCTCTCTGCTATTCAAAATAGATCCATATTCCTCCATGATTGTCAGACTCCAGATAGTATCTAATCCCCGATTTTTATTTATTGACTACTAAGACACTCTCCAAGTCACCCTGCGAGTACGAAGGCTTCCTATGCCAAAGCAAAGGGAGACGATGCAAAGCCGTACACGCGGAAGGGACCTGCGCCTTCATCGCCAGAAGCACGCTCGCTCTTGCTGCTGTATTGCTGACAGCCCTCAAACAACAGCGCGACAGGACAGGTTCCCACCGCGTGGGATCCTTTAGCAAAGCGTGAAGTGAGAGGAAGGTCCTGCTTTTGAATTAACACCGACCTCAGTGGGAGCCTGGAGAGCCTCCTTCCCGGAATGGGAACTAGCAACAGCTGGTGGAAAGCGTGTGCTCCCGACTCGATGGTCTGGGTGAAAATCCAGCATTTCCGATACTGAAGCTTTCAAGCCGAGAAGCATCGCACTTTTACTCTCCACAGACTGATAAACACTGGTTTCTCCAGGAATTTTCTTGGGCTGCACAGAAGGGGCTGAAGGCAATGACTTGGGTAACTTAGCGTCTTCCTGTTCTGCCCAGAAACAGTCTGTTTTCATGGGCTTCTCATTGCTGACACTTGCTTCTTCCCCGCTGGAATCACTGAGAACAATAATTCGGGACGGTTTCTTCTTTTGCATTGGCACAGAGCAGTTCTCTCCCATCCCGGCCTGGTTTAACTTTTTTCTGCGGCGAGTGAGGTATTGTTTTCTTCCACTAGTAAAACTCTCATTATTTAGGAGATCAAAATTAACGCACACTTCCTCCTCACTAGATTCACTTTTTTGGCAAGTTTCCTCTTCCTCCTCTCCAACACAGAAACTGTCTTCTGCGTAAGTCTGGTCTTGCTCAGGAATCTGGGGGCAAAAAAAGGAAACGCAGTAAGTTTCGAAACACTGTAATGATTTTGCCCCTCTCCATAAATGCATTTTGCTCATCCAGTCCATCCTACGCACAAGTACTGCGGGGCCTGGGGGCTCCTCGCGCCTCCCGAAACCTCCGCTGCCGAGTACGCTCTGCAGCTCCTGAGCCTCCTCCCTGCGGGGCCCTACACGCTCGCAGCTGGGTCTGGAACGAGCGTACACTCCGACTGCAGTCAGGCCCATGATTCCTCACCAGAAAGCTTTTAATGGGAACATTAACTGCAGTATCGCAATAGAAGCGAGAGTCGCTCGCTAGTATCGCTACCAAACAGGCTGGGATTACAGACAGGAGCACCTCCTTTGCCTGTCCCTGCGCAGGGGGAAGCGCTCTGAACCGCCACGCTTGCGCGCTCGGGACACGCTGGGCTTTTGCATGAAGAAAGGCAGATTCCACACTTTGTACCGCCTGCGTAACGAGCTCCCCAGCATACGCACAAGGCTTGCTGGCAGAAGCACTTTATGATGCCTTTCAATGTGTAAAATGAAATGGAAGGTCAAGCTTTGCGTTTTCAGCAAAACTCTGCCTCAGCTGAAATGACAAAACTGACATTGTAAGCCGAGGCTGCTTGGAAATCGAGTCCCATGCATTCTTCTTACCTGCTTGCAAACAACCAGTGAGCACAACCTGAATTTTTGTGTTAAGGAAAAAAAAAAAAGTTATTTATCCTTTTCATCAAATACAGATCTCCATTTTCTTGTGCTGAAGGTGATAAAAAGCCAGGAATACAGGATACAGAAAAAAAAAATGGGAGGGGAGATAAGGAACCATCCTGAGCATCCGTTTTTCCAATTCTCTTTAGCTAAAAAGTACTGTACAAGTGATTTATGTCACGTGCTGTTTGAAGAGATCAGAGTAACACAGAACCCAGAACAGAGATCACGCAGGAAACACCTCGGCTGAGCAGCGTGCAGCGTTCACGTGGAGGGGGAACACAGCCAGGTGCGACAGAAACCGAACTAAGCTGGGAGCAGGCGGGATGGGAAGTCCACATCTCGAAAGCCCCATCACGATAATCCAGCAATGTTTCACTGCACTTTATGAGCACACAGAATTAGTGCATAACGATACCATACGCAACAGGGCAAGAGCTTGGCTGAGGAGCTGCTTTGGAGAGGCATGCGTGCTCAGCAGCCACCCCAGGCGGCAGGGGCACAGCCAGCATCTGGGGACCACGTAACGGGGCAGTCCCCAGTAGCACTGGGGCACTGGACAGCAAGAGGCACCCTGCCCGAGAGCGCCGAGGAGCAGCAACCAGCGCTGTTAAATACGCGACTTTTTGTTCTCGTAAATGTTTCCAAACTTACATTTCAGGAGCTAACCTTGTAATTGCTAGAGAAAATTTGATCTCTTGGCACTGCTGTTTGTCTGGCAACAAGCGCGCAGGGCAATCTGACGTACAGCTGGGTACCACGAATGCGCTCAAACTGTCACACCTCTGTTTGGGGGTTGCCTGTTTCACCAAACTGGTTAAGAGACTGGAAACATCACGTGCAGGGTGAGAGGACTCTTCCTCAGAAGATGTCAGTCAGTATCCTCTCAGCAGAGAGGGGGAGATAAGCTTCCGACCCTGGAAGCACCGTGCAGTCCTACATTGACCAACAACGATCACCACTCGTCACTGAAAAGACCAGGGACTGGGGTGCTTTCGCTCGAGAGTGGTTCACAGCCTCTCTCCAGCTGAAGAACAGGGTGTGTATGCTTCTATCAAAGCATACGTGTCTGCACACTTTAACTTGAAAATCAAAATGAAGTCAAAAGTCTTTGTTAGAACTTACTATTTATCAACAATAGGCTGCAAACTACACTTCAAGGTAAGATTAGAACCTAAACACGGTCACACGCCATCGGAATTTCACAAGGACAGTAGTCATTTCGTTTCATACCTGTGAGAAAATTGTCATGTTGTTGAATTCACGATGAACCATTTTGTATCTATTGCCAAGAGCTGGACTACGCACAGATTTCAGGTAAACTCCTTTCATTTCACAGTCTGAATTAAAACAAGAAGATAAAAGAGAATACAGTATTATTAAGGATATAAGTTTTAATTCATTATTGTTACATCGTGTTTTCCATATTGAGTAATTCCTTTATAGTCTCCCAAAAACCTGTATTTCACAAAACAAAAATTAGAAATTCTCCAGACGCCTCTGAAAATCCCAAAGCCAAGGCTTAGGTCCACCCAGCTCGCCGTCGTGAAAGCTGCCATGCAGAAGGGTTGCTCAGCAGCAGAGCTCTGGACGCCCATAGAAGGGGGAAGGGCAACGTTAACCACGGGAAACCCAAATCACTCAGTTTCCCATGTTGCAAGTCTCTCCCAAAACAGACACAGTAACTGCTTTCAGAGACCGTATGAGAAAGGAATGGGTTTACTGAAGCCCACGCAGACTCACAATTTCAGTGGAGACAGAAAATCCTCAGCAACACCTGGGAATCTTAAATGCTAATAAGATGATTCCATCATGCAAATATCCCAGGGAAAGACAAGGCTCCTAAGCACAGGGGTAAGCAAAGCTGGCCAAAAGCCAGCATCACCTTCTCGGCTCCGTCAGTGTCAACACTGTAATTTTAACATTCATATTGTTATATCATATTTTAGGTCTCTGTTTCAGAAGACCTGAAAGATTCAGAAATTTCTAAGTGAAACGGAAAATTGTGTTTCTGTTCAGTCATAATGGTGTATGAGGGGCGGCTGGCTCTTCGCGAGATTGCCCCCGCCTCCAGCCTGCCCAAAGCCACTGCACGGGGGAGGCTCCAGTGAGGAACTCGCTACGTAAGAAACCCATGCAAATACAAACAGGAAAGGTACAAACAGGTAATGGAAAGCAGCTGATTTACCACAGCTAAGGAGGTTACTGCTTATTAGCTGACACATGCTGACATATTAGCTGACCGAATGGCCATGCCTATCGTACACCGTTTAGTAAGCAGCACCCCTTATCTCAAAACCATAAACAACTCTCCTCATTCACCATTTAACACTTGTGTGACCTCTACATCATCGTTCAGGAACTGAGCAAGTGAAGAGTTCAGCTCATTCTCTGCATCGTCCTTCTCATCAGATGAAACATCATCTGCATCTTGCTGGGACAGCTCAGCTTCTTCATCTAAAAACTGTCTTGCTGCATTCTAAAAATGAAAAAAATCCAAACAAAATTTTAGTGAGAAGGTGGCTCCCAATTAACTAATGTAACATATGAGACCTCCGATTAAGTCAGTCCGTGAGTTCAGAACATCAGCTGCTTAGATCATCACAGATATTAGGCATCTGGCCTCGGAAAGAGAATCCATCACAGGGAACAGCGACGTGAAGAACAGAGCTCGGTGAAATACCCGCCAGCGCACACGCGACTGTCCTGCCAGCGCACACGCGACTGTCCCGCCAGCGCAGACGGGGGGAGCCGGAGTCCATTTCAAAGCACTGGCCAAAGGTAACCCAGTGTGTAGCACTGTTTGCACCTAGACTAGTTAATAGTACAGGCAGAGTTTACTAACACATTGTAGCTAAGCAACCCAAAAACATTAGGTTATTTTGTAGCTTATAAATCTAATTTTACTCATTTTATTTGCTTTAAAAAAATCTGTTTTGATTTTGAAGTGCTGGATTACTCTGAACCCAAGTCCACCAGAAACTTCAGACACAGACTTCACACTGGTTTGCCCTTTCCTGTTTAGGCCTTAGGATTAATTGTGTCATGACTTCATCCCACAATGCAACTCATTATGGAGAAAGACGAGGCACTTCACACATGAACGGCAGTCATGCAGGAGGCATGATAGAAACCTCGGTACTAAGTTCCATCCAGAACAGACAACAGAAGATTCACAAGAATGTACATGGAAACAAATCACACGAATTCAGAAAGATGTTTTGTCAGAGATACTTTATATTAAGCCAACTTTTTCTCTTATAATTTCAGCTATGAAGTACTAAAGTAAAAGTGAAAAAAAACCTCAAAAAACATGAAGTATCCAAATTACTCCAAAAGAATTATTTGTTTGCCTTCAAAATACTTCAAATAAAAAGCACAAAGCTGTAAATTTCCATTTAGTACATGGAAGACTAAGGCATCTTGTGCTACAATAAGTGACATCTCTGATTTTCCAGTTTTCCAAAGTCCTTTAATCATTTGCTTACACCAATTAGTAAGGCTGAATGACAGGCATTATTAGTAGTTCCTTTTCTAGAACAGTTTTGATTATCCTGAAACACACTGGAGGTCACCTGTTTACAGGAAAGAACTCTCAATGCTATTGCCAATTAGTCTTAATCCTTCTTACTTGTGACGGACTACGGAAAGGACAAACCCTGCAGCGTAAAAAGCACTGTGACACCAGAAACTAACAGTCAAGAGTCTGGTCATGCTTGGGAAACAATAAGTTACCAGGTTCTGAAATTATGTATTGCATCTTTGAATTCGGTGCCTGTGGCTATCTTGGTCACCTTGGACTTCTCACAATCTCCGTCAATCTAACTGCAGATCTCTGCTGCCCTTACAACCCCATTACCCGTACTCCTGACAGAACACCGTAACCAGTGCCGGACTGATCAGAATGGTTTTGATGTCTTGGATCTTCTGTGGATGTGGAACTCTGACATGTTCATCACTGTGAATGTTTAGGTAGGATGATATGTGAAGGCAGAGTAGAATTTCCTAAGTATAAGGGTAACACACTCTCTTTCCATGAGCCTTTTGGTCTCACATAAAAAAATGTTTAAATACAATTGAAAAATGGATTTTTCATCTACCTAATTCTTTGTATTCCAGAACATAAAATACTGATACTACAGGGAAGTCTCCATAATGAAGATTATCTTTAAAACATTAAAAATATCCAACATAATGTGCCCTGGAGTCCTGATTACAGTAATTTCTGCTTAGTGGAACCACATCCATGCATATTTAAGAGCTTTTCAACTTACTATGAATATATGAGTCTGGCCCTGCATCCTCTCCTGCATCCATTCCTGATGCAGTGACAGATTAAAGTGTAAAATACTAAGTTAATATTTAAGCTTTGGGGTCAAGGCACCATTGCTGTCTTAAAATGTTCAAAGTTTAAACCATTAGAGTAGGTGGTAAATTCAGATGATCAAATACCCTAGCAGCATAAGCTCTGGACAAGTACCTGAGCTTCCCGAGTCTGACTAATCTTTGAGTATCTTCTACTCGTAATGTAAATCGTTATTTTGCTTCAGAACATTATTATGCAGGGCCCTGCAGATTCCTCCGCAAGTCAGGCAACGGACGTGAGGGTTAAGATCATTATCCAGAGTTTCAAGATTTCGTCTCAAATGTTTGCAACCAACTTGTGTGAAATTGCTATGAGCCTCAACCCTCCTAAACAATGTCTTAAAAATCAAACAACTGCCCAACTGCATGCCTACTATAATACAGTTGTATCAGGAGATCCTACAAAGGCCATCAAATAGACAGAAGCTCCATTTTTTAGGCCACCAAATACACACAAGCTCCACAATGAGTTACTCAGTAAATTTACACAGTAAATTTTCGTCTTAAGTATGTGAAACCAGTGCTCAACATTTCTGGCATTTTCACGTGTTTTTTTAAATTTAAATATAGACAAATTAGAAAATATTTTTAGTTCATTCTTGCAGATTGAACAGAAAGCAGAATCTCACTAAGTCTCTTTCTGTCTCTTTTTTTGTTTTTGTTTGGTAACACGTGTTGCTTATGTTCACGGAAGCGTTCTTCTGAACTAGGTTTTGCAACATGGCAAACGTGCACTTACATCCATACACACACGTAAGATAAAGCACAGCCGTTATCTACATTGCAACTTCGATGCAAACTGCTCCAAATATGACCTTCACCATATTAAGAGAGCCAGGTAACGTCACATACCCTGTATGCAAAACTGCTCTTGACCTTTTGCCGTTTCGGACTTCTCAGCTGTTTTTTGTTATAGGCTGCTGAGCTGCTATTTGTGGTCCTGCGTGAGTTCTTGTGAAAATCCATGCTGTCATCGCTGGACGTGTCTGACTAGAGGAACATTTCACAAACACTTCAATAAATAAGACTAAAGCAAGCAATACATTAATTACACAGTCATCCTTCAACATCTGGGTTTTTTTAAGCAACACCTGATTTTTTGTGATTGATTTGCTATGGCAGAATAATGCAGTGATGCTAATCATCTTATTAAATACAAAAGGAACAGAAAAACATGTTATTTGGAAGAAAAATCAGGTCAAATGTGACATGAACATTTTTGGTTTTGATTGTCGGCTTTGTGGAAGAAAGGTTCCTTTACTGCCTTTCACAAAGGGAGAGGCCCAGCTCTCCTGCCTATGACAATAATTCACTGCCAAACAACAACTACAAAGTCATCTTTGGAGACCTCGGGAAAGAACTGAAGGAAGGAAAGCAATTACATCCTAATATGCCTTAGGTCAGACGGCATAAAATATTTTTAATAAGAACACTTGCCTACTGACTGGAAAAAGAGGAAATGTTTAAATATATACTCCATAAATGAGTTTGCATTATTTTGCTTCAGTCTCACCAAAGCACTTACTAACCATATTA
This sequence comes from Nipponia nippon, assembly GCF_047370975.1. Classification (NCBI taxonomy): domain Eukaryota; kingdom Metazoa; phylum Chordata; class Aves; order Pelecaniformes; family Threskiornithidae; genus Nipponia; species Nipponia nippon. Next base: position 30,982,542 of record NW_028262302.1, read on the forward strand.
AGTGGGTGTCGACGTTTTCGGATGGCTCGAATTGGCGATTCCAAATCACTATCATTCATAACCTATGGAAACAGAAATAAGAATAATTGCAAAGAGGATTTTTGTTTTGGTGTTTGACTTCCTTGTTGTTTTGCTTTTCTTGTATCTTTTTTTTTTTTTTTCCTTTTTCTAAGACTCACATCAGGAGACTTCAAAACATTCTTCTTTTTCCTATTTTTTCTCTGGAAAACGATCTCTTCTTCACTCTCACTGCTGGTTCCTACAGAAAAAATAGTAAACAACATTCACAAGAAAATGCATTGTTCGCAATACAATATTGCTATAACTGAGCAATCAAAATCTGTCTCTCTTATAAAAGTACCTACAAAGGAGATTACTTATTGATCTATGTGGCAAACATTGTTCTCTTTAGCCTTGTTAATCAAAATAAATAATCTCCGGCTGAGATGTACGATAAATCCTGCTTCCCCGGAGAGTCTCTGTGTGGAAGTGATTACCCCAGGCAGTACAGATACAGAAAAAGGGAGGTGAAAAATTAAACCAAGAGAAGCAGCCCTTAAAAGCTGAGGAAGAGCTGCACTTCTGGAAGCATTTTGTAATACATGTCCCTTTGCGCGCCCTGAAACAAAACCAGAACTCACTACAAACTCCCCTTTCCAACTCCTTTTCAAACAACCGCAGCCTTTTTTGTTTTACAAAGGACTGCCTTTATGAAATACGAGATATTCCTTCACATTCTGCATGACAAAGCTCCAGTTCTGACAGAGAGGCCCTGGACGCGGTGCAATAGGTATGCTGCCTATCGCGACATCCCTCCTACCCCGCAGCAGGCTCGACATTAACTGCAGCCACGGCACTCTGGCTTTTTTTTCCCCTCTGGTTCTTTGGGAGTATGGCAGGAAAGGGTGGGACGGAGAGTTGGTTCTGACTAAATCACTCAAAGGTTTGAATTTCTTTAAGAAAAAGCACAAAATTCCCAAACATTCCACTTCTAAAATAACATATTTAAATACCAATAACTATCATTTCAACAACACACACTGTCTGGAGAGGCTGTAAAGACCTGACTGGACAAAGCCCTTAACGATCTGATCCAGGTTAAGTATTGACCCTGCAATTCTAAAACAGCAGTTTGTTTCCTTTTGTGGTTTTGTTTTTGGGGTGGGGTTTTTTTGTTTGCGTTTGGTTTTGGTTTTTTATTAAATAGACTACAATTTTTTAATTCGGCAAACGAACGTATCAGTTTGAAGGGGTGATGATTGAGGAAGAAAGGTGGCATTCAACAATCAATCACCTTTAGAAAATATGATGACTATCAAACAAATTCAAAGAGAAGGAAAAAAAAGATGCTTTAACCACCAAAGGGACCGTTTATGCTTTGTTTCAGTGTTTAAGGACGGTACCAAAACCATCCAGAATAACCCAATGTGCCCGATGAATCAGACCGAGAACTATTAAGCCTGAATTATTTTGAAAGTAATTCAAGGTTACTCAGAGACAAACAGGACAAAGGGCGTGACTATGACCTGTACGTGACCTACGAGTGAAAAATGATGGTCAGTTATATATTGGCAATACTTGAATGCCAAATGTTTTTTTATGGTATATTGGTCCTAAAACGGAAAAAGGCAGAAGGGGAGAGAGAAGGGAGGAAATAAAAAAAATAATAATAAAAAAAAGAATAGAGCCTACAGTCGATATTGTTAAGACAATTCAGCTTTGTGCTGAAGTTATAATCAGAAAATGTTAAATACAAGTCAGTTGTGATGCAACTCATCTAAAAGAAATCCATCAGTAGAGTTGCCATTCCTCGGGAACAATGATAGGAAAATAAGAAGGCATGGATTCAGAGATTGAAGTGCAACAGATCCAGATGATTACGAATCAGATACTGAGAGGATTAAGAAAGGGCTTTAAAGGCAGCTATAGCTCACGCAATTGTGTCTCACATGGTTGCACTGTTAGCACTTGTGAAGAGAGAATGGGAGGTTTAACTCCGAGTGCTTCCTCCAACATGCATGCGTGCATTTCAGCCTCAAATGGCTGAGCTCGTATGCAGCGTTAAGATCCTGGAAAGTCTCCTCACTGAGCCAACTTCTAGCATTATAACCATTATTCCCTTTTCCTTTCATCCTGCCCACCTAAGTCATAAAACCAAACGGAGGATCCAAAAGATACTGGATTCTACATTATTTTTTTTTAAATGTGAAGGTATTAACTAACTGTACTGCTGAAATCCCTACCTTCAGCAGGAAACACCCGTGAACCATGAAGGTTGGTGTCTTCGAGGTTTTCAGTTCCTCCTAAAGGGGAATCAAGCGCATCCATGGCTGAACTCCCAAAGTTCTGCCTACGTGGGCTTGTATTTACTTTATCTTTAAGAGGCGCCTCTGGAATTTCCTCCCTGGCACTAGAGAAGAAATTGATAGGAATTCTTTTGATAGCTTCAATATTCATAACCTTTCTACCTGTTGGGGTAGAAAGTGCAGAAGCCAAAGCTTCAGGTGATCCCCATCCCCTTCTTCTGTCTCCTGACCCCAAGAAAGGCACTGCAGTGGTAGCATCCTCAGTCCCTTCTCCATCATTCATGCTCCTGCTCCGGAATGCCAGTGGTGTGGAAACGCCTCTTCTCTCAAGACTTTTGCAATCCCATTTTGGCGACGTTTCAAGTCTGGAGCTATTCAGTAATTTATTTTTATCTTCAGTGGATTTAACATCTGCATGACTCCCTGAGGCACCATTTACTTTTCTGGTATTATTAGTATTTATAGCTTCTTCAAAGATCTCGTTCTCACACTCTTCAATGGAAAATCCCAGATCAAAGTTAACAGAAAGCAGCTCTTGAGAACAGTCATAAAGATCATCAGTATCCAGAAACGCCTCAGTCACACTAAGCTCACCCGACATTCCCACGGCTGCGGTTTTACCGCTTATTGGCTGCTCCCTGCAGGCTTTGCCAGCGCTCACGCAGCACACCTCCGAGGGAGGCCGCTCGGAGCCTCGCTCTGCAGCTGGCCTAACGCCACTCTCGCCTGAACCTGGCTTGACTGAACGCTTGCTGCGCGCTGAAAAACTTCCATTATTTGTGTCAGAAACGTGGTCATCTTCAAATAAACGTATACTCTTCTCTTCGTTAATAGTCACATTTCTCTTGTTCATTTCAAGATCATCTTTATCTTCTTGAACAAAATACTTATTTGAAGGCTTATTTGTCAGAGTGTGATTTATTGCTGGAGTTTTCTTTTGAATTTCAGTGAATTCTTCATTGTCAAACAGACCATCAAAGCTGTCATTCCAGTCAAGTTCCTCTCGGGCTTTAACAGCAGCCGTCTCAGAGGAGGATAGAGTTTTTGAAAAACGGGTACTTACGGAAGCACACAAGTCACTGGTGACTTTCAGTTCAGGATTTTCAAAGAGCAGGAGTGAACGATCGACTTCTGAGGACACAGGAAAGACTTTGTCCCACAGTCTCTCTGCATAACTATCAGAAGTAGCTTTTTGAAAAGGACATCTTGTTTCTTCATTTCTCATCATGTTTTCAAAATCATAAATGTTATTTGAAGACGGAGGAGATTGTGATAAAAGCCTTTTCACACGGGAAAACATTTGTTCTAACCAAGAAGGCGCCTCAGATGGTCTCACAAGTGCAAATGAATCCACGTATGATTCAGGAAGATAAAATAAGTCAGAGGACACAGGTGATTTCTCAGCTGTGAAGCTACTATAACCTGAATCTGCATGGTTCCTTCCCAGTGACCTACAATCTTTATCTACAGTTTTGTATTCCTTTATTGCTGCACTTTCATGAATTACAGCACTTTCACTGTTGTCACATAGGTCAATAAATGAATTCAAGTCAAATGTCACCTCTAGTTCCTCATCCTTTTGACTGCCCTGGTCAGTATTTTCAACCAGAGCAAGCCTTCTTGCTGAGTAAGAAGCTGAAGTATCAATATCTGTAGGCAATGCAGGCGCTTCCAAATGTAATCCAGAAGTTCTTTTGGGAGACTTTGTTTTTGTTATTTTACACATGGAAAATAATTGACTCCCATTATCATTTGTATCAGGTGAAAATGGTTTTACTTTTGATCTGTGTGCCATGTCTTTTCCAGATGAGCGTGCTTTCTGATCAAATGTGGAGTTGGTCATGGAAAGATGACTTTTATTCCTTTGAACATTAACGTCTTCAATACGTAAGTGAGGCTTAATCTCCAGTTCATAGCTGCAATCTCCCTGGTGACAAAGACAGTGTAATATTTACTATAAATACATACAGGCTTACAAGGACCTATCATAAGGATATTTAAAACAAGTGACAAAGGTTTTCATACTCCTAAAGGTTACTAGAAAGGAAAAAAAATCAACCAAACAAACAAAAAAAAACAACAAAAGGAATGTGCTTTGCATTTAAGGTCGGAACTTTCAAACAAAAAGTTTGCTGGCAGCTTAACTGCAAATCCATGCTTGGGTAGTCAAACCTGAATGTCTTAGATCAAAAGATACCACGCATAAATAAAGACGGCATTTAACAGAGCACCAATGCACAGTGTTCCACAGTGAGCATCCGTGTAGTGCAGTTAAGATGCAGTTCTTAGAACACTGACAGCAAGCAACTTCACCTTGCTAATAAAACGTGCGAGGTGTTATGTCCTCAGACAGGCTAATGCTTACCGGCTGTACTTCTGGGAGGACTAGCAAGTTGAGAAAGGTGCTGTGAGCAGAAGAAACCCTTACTGAAGCACAAGTGAGCCTGCAGTTCCCTGTTCTCTTTGTACTGTCGTTTGTAATTGGGCTATTGCCACTGATGACACATTAAGAACTTCTCACTCACATACTCCGAACTTATTTCTTTTTTCACGGATGCTTATTAATCTTCTGTTCAAAAAGGCACTGACCTAGGCAACCATCTCTTTTAAAAATACACTTGAAAAAAGCACAATAGACTTTGACATCACTCCCAGTTAGGTATCCATACAAGGACTGCCTGGATTTAAACCCCCTTTATTTATTGTCCTTCTCACTCTCTCTTTTAAATTAAGATTTCAAAATTAAGGCATGCTGTCTCCAAAAGGAACAGTAAGGGTCAAATGAGGCTCTGAAAGCAAGGGTTTGAAACACTCCTTCAAAGTTCAGACCTGTTTTGCTAATAAAAAATAAAAATGAGGATGTAAGATCTAAACAGAAGGTACAATTATTTTTTGGCAGTTCAGTCAGATGAATCCCTAGACTCATTAATTCCTGAAATTAAACAAGGTACCTTTATAGAATAGTGGGTGATAAAACGGACTTTTACAATACAAGGTTACCTGCTTCCTGTACAAGTAACATTCTCCAAAAGTCTTACCATATATAAGTAGGAAAAAATAAGGTCCTCATAACCTCCTGAACTCTCCCCATTGTCGCATGAGAATATTATTAGAGCAGTTCTACTTCAGCTTGTACTAGCCATGCTGATATTCACTATTCAAACTCCAACATCTCTATCTTCCAGTAGCATCCCATCCTTCTCTAGCTCTTCACTCCCTAGCGTAGGTACCCAAGCAATGCACAGACTCTTCTCCCATGGGCGCAACCCCTGGTCTTCATTCTCAGAGAACATGACTTCTCATTTCTTCAACACCTATTCTCTGTGTAACTCAGTTGCTAAGAAAATTTCCAGAGCTGCTCTAATCAGTGGCGCTGTGAGACCAACATCTTGATAAAACTGGGACGCCCTGGGACCACTGAGGTGTCTCTTCCAAAGAGGCTGTGAAGAAATTAAACAGTCAGAGTTTCCAAAAACGGTACACCTGGAGCTGCTGTTCAACCACCTTTTACTGCGAGACTCCTTACAGGAGGCAGAGGAGTCAATCATGGAAATCAAGGTTTGAAAAATACTCTGGAAAGTCATTCTACCCCATCACACAAGGCAGAAATAACCACACCTAAAATTACTGCTGCCTGGCTTGTCTAAATGTATTCCTGAAAACAGGATTCGAAGCCGTCTTCCATGCATTTGAAGACTGACTACACCCTAACACAGTTTGGGATCCTCTCTGGTTGCAGTAGATAAAGCATATTATCCAGTATCAACAGTATTTTTTCACTCTCTGTAGTAGTAATAATAATAATAATTATAAAAAATATATATATTTAGACTTTATCACTAACTTCATACACATGCCACAGAAAGGATGATACGCAGAATAGTAAGGAAGAATCTGTGTACAGGCTGTTTTGGGGTTGGGGCAGAGCTGGTTACAAATCCTGTTTGTGTCTCAGCAAGAACGTATGCAACGCCGGTACGGTCAGCACAGCAGAGCGGTAGAGCAGGCGGAGGAAGTTCAACTCCCTAACGGGCCGTGAACACCTACTCCATGTGTCACTACAGAAGATGCTACTCAGCTGCTACAGGCTTACTGCCTAGGCTTAGGCTATCCATTTATAAACATATCCAACAACACTAAAAGTTAAGGTTTTTTAAGAGAGATCTCCAAGGAAATCCCCAGACTATACAGGCTGACTTATACGAAGTCTTAATACAGAAATAGCGAAGAAAACAATTACTATGAAAGGGTTAAAGGATGATTTTGATATATGTAGGTTCTAAATAATTAGTTTCCCTCAAGCTGAGTCAAAACACAGAATCAAGATATGGAAGTCTTCCTATGAAATCGAAGAGCAGCAACAGATACCAACCAACCTGATCTGGTCCAATTAACCTCCCAAACATCATCTGAGGAGATTACATGTTTGGTTGACAAGGTAATGCTGTTGATAATGATATGTTTAGATTTATGTAACAACTGAATGTTGCATAATATTTCAATTAAAGTATCCAAGCATTATAAGAACACAACGTATATTAAATGGATTAAAGACTGATCAGCTGCCAAACCACTAAACCTTACTGAAACACAAGTAGGTGATGCTCTGGACCTCCCAATACACTTCTAAGAGGCACCAGTGCAAATCATTCTTGGCCCTACATTGTTCTGTATTTTTTAAGTAACCCAAAGTAAAGCAACGCAAAACTAATCAAACCTGCAGGAAAAGATGAGGGTTGTGAGTAGGTAAAAGGATAATTCAAATCACAACTGGACCAAGGGTTAGAGCAGATAAGAGCAAATCATTTATGTTTTCATATGGCCAAACACGAAAGTTGTATGCTTAGGACGTGAAGAGGTAACAGAACCGAATCATGCCACCCAAAGGACCTAGAGAAACTCAAGAACAAAGTTCCCGAATTGGTAATGGTGGTACGTAATCTCTTGCTTACATACCTCAGGAACTAGGAGGTGGCAAACGTGATGCCATTTTTTAATGGTCAGGGAGGAAGCTAATAGGTTGCTAACCTTATATCCATACTGAATAAATTAGTAGAAGCCACAACAGATAATATAACTACTGGGTGAGTCTTCTTCAGAAGTGTCAATATTGCTTTTGAAAACAAAAAAATCAGACCTTACAAACCTGAGATTTCTTTGAAGAGACGAACAAGCAAAAACACTGAGATGCTCTCATGCATACCATCTTCCCAGCTTTCTGAAAGGCTTTCAAAAAGTCCCTGCCAAAGTCTTTAAAGAAACTTAAACAGAGGGAGCAAAACAGGGAAATTTCTTGCATGGATAAGTAATTGGGTACCACACAGAAGGCAGGAGGAGTGAGGAGCTGTTACACTGAAGAACTTCCTTAGGCCACTGCATATACCCACGGTTATGTTCTAACTTGAGGGGAAAAAAGAAAAGGCTAGCAGAACTGCTGTGTGTCAGGACAACAGTCCAGAAGACAAATTTAGCATCTAGGACAAACTTCAGTAACCTAATTTCGGGCTTACACGGAGTTATATAACTGCTCTAGTTCAACTCAGTCATTCGAAATACTTTCGTGCAGTGAGTCTAGTTAATACTGATGGAGTGAAAGGACAGAATTATAATCATCGCATTTTAGCCTGAATGTGTACAACTTGTAGAATCTGTATTACCTGATCAGCTCTTCAATAACCTAGGAAGCTCCAGCGTGTACCAGCTACTCAGTAAATAGGTCATGCAGGAGTAGAAAACCAGGCATCTCCCTTATATTATTGCACTGAATCGATGACCTTGCTTAGAATTACTGGTGCAGTTTAAAAAGCAATAGGGTTTTTTAATATAGAAAATAAAAAGGAAAAATACACTTAAGATATTAAAATTTTCATTTCTAATATATAAATATATGTATACACACACACACACACACTCTGTTTTCTAGCATTTAAATTTAAGGCACCTAATATAAAAATTAAAATTGACCTCTCTCTCCTCATAAGGTGCTTTGGATGTACATTTTCTAACCAGATTCAGATGCCTGCCAAAACCCTGGTGATTTTGATATTTAAAAATGAAAAGATAAGTCTGTAAACAGATACAATATAGATTTTAACAATTACAACTTCTTTAATCGAAAGCTTGATTGGAACGGAGGTAAAAGCAGCATGAACAGCTGGCATTTAAGTCTTTTCTGACACAAACCAGAACCTACTTTCAGAACTGGTTTTTGTTAGATCTAGGGAAGAAAGGCTTTTGGATTTTCAGCTTTCATACCGAGTATTAAATCCCGTGGAGTCAACACTGCCAATATAGTTAGTCACATGGGCATATTTTCTCGTTAAGTTATGTTTTAGCATGAATATTAACAAAAATTAAACAGTAAGGCTGGTGGGTTTTACACAGTGTTTTGCACGAGTAGGTAGAGCGGATATCAAAGCGGCATATACCAGTCTATGCAAATGACAAGTGGTTACAATTTTTTCCTTGTAGGTGATCAGTCGATCCCTTAACGCTCGAGGGAAAACCCTTGTGTCTGCCCTCACACACGGTCCTCAACACACGGAAGACACCCTTTCGTGTATTCGGGACACCGAAATGCTGTGCCTCAAATGCTCTCAGCCGTGGCCGTTCTCCCCCGCTCCCCACAAACACTTTTTAAGGTTTACAGATATCTCCTAGGCTATGATTATTGCTTTTAATACATCGAATATGTCAACACGCACTCGCTGAGGGAGCTAAACTGCACTTCGATTGCAATGGAAGACTTCGAGAGGACAGAGGAATCACAGCGTGCAGCCGTCCTCCTCCAGCTCCTCTCATTCCTACAAAGGGAGCTTCTGCCTTTCAGGAATCCTGCTCACCTGCTTGACAAACTGGGATGTAGGCAGTAAAATACTATGTGCCTCTCTGAAATGGTTTAACATAAATGTAGGTACTATACAGTATTTATTAGTGCCCAGTGACGAGACTGAAGCACAAGACTGCAAGAGGACAAACACCCACAGCTGTCAGACAAAGGCTGCTTTAACCCAGCGCGTTGTGTCTGACCAAGAATTGAGAAAAGTATAGAAATAAAGAAATCATAGAATGCTCCTTCCCCAAAACATTTCCATCTGCCCGCCTAGGCTACTTAACGTGAGCTTACACTGGCTAAAAACTGCATCTACACCAGTGACCTTAATGGCAGTGGATGAACTTTTGCTCCATAAAAGATATAGGCATATGACATATTTTGACTATCATATAATTTTTCCTGCTTTATTTTATATTCCTTTCCTACTGTTTTCTGAAATTCTAATCCCCTTTTTGAGTAACAGTGATTATTAAATTAATGTTTACACAGAAGTATCCAAACCAACTCTTTCCTGGCTAAGGCAGCTTTCTCCTTCATTCAACTTTGAACTTACCGGTCCAGAATTTAATTCACCAACTTTTTAGATCTTGTTTACAGGCTAACTCTTTAGGAAATTTTGTAATTCTTTATGACCACCTTTATCACAAAAATAATTTTTTACTGCTGCAAAAATTATCGCTTTTCCAAACCATTTACAAATAGGTTCAACAATTTTGATGCTTATGTGATTTCACTGCTACCCTCCCTGCCACCCGAGCACAGGCCAGGAGCTGGTTAATGAACAGAATCGCCGATCCCTCCTACTCCATGATTGCTTAGTTTCCAGAAGAGATTCTAGGGGAAGGAACACTGTCGAAAACTTTTTGGAAGTTCAAGTATATTATATCAGATGACCCTTAAAAACATATTCAGTTGATTCATGAAAGAAGCCTAAAGGCCACAGAAACCACAATTTCCCTCTACAAAGCTGTGATGCTTCTCCTCCTAACGATATCGCGTTATTGATGTATCTACTAATTCTATTGCGTCGTTGCTCTCGGGCAGCCTGCCTGGATGCATCACAAACGCTCTCGTCCAGCCACCCGACACCCTTCTTCGAACCCAAGTCAGCGTCCGACACCGCCTGCTCCTGCGACACCCGGGCTGCTCGAAGCGGCTGGGAATTCTTGCAGGTTACCACCTGCTCCTGCTTAGGAGCAATTTTCTACTCTTCATTCATCTGCTTGTACTTATTTTGCTGATACTCTAATTTGAGAGAGTACCTGGCTATACAGCAAACACAGCTACACAATAAAAACACTCAAAAGATCCCTAAAAAGGAAGATTTATTAGCAAAATACAGGGTATGCGCCCTAGCAATTATGGGAACAGGTATCATTAAAGAGGCTACAGAAGCAAGAGTGAAGTTCAAGAACATCCGAAGTGTCAGAAAATAAATTAACTGCTTATTTTATAAAACTTTCTGGACAGAAGTGATAGCTAGTTAGTATTGGAGGTGCCTGACCTGGTAACTGCAGCTTGTCCTGTTATCTGACATCATAGACAGGTTAAAGCTGACATTTTACTATTTACTATATACTATTTACTATTTGACTTCCTCAGGCTGGGATGTCCCTGTGCTAAGTGTCGTAGAAATATACAGGGGATATACAGCAATGACCTGGATACCGACATGTCATTTCCATGAAAATACAGAGAGCAAAACATTCCTGAATCCCAGTGGCCAGGATAATTTCCTAAGCTTACTGCATTTCCATGCCAATATTAAAAATACAAGCAGCAACAGGTATATCCAAGCAGACAGCAGGCCTGTTGCCTCTAAAAGCAGTTTCTCAACTACAGCAGCAGGTCAGGGTTCTGAATAAATGTGATTATATTGCACTAAACTTTGTCGTCAGTGCGTTATTATAATATTAAAACCAATGTTAAAATATTATCCCCTCTCAAAACATGAACGGTGTCTTCAAAGACACTTGGCGTATCATAGCTGCTGCAGGAGTTCCAAGACTATACGAATGGATTGCCAGTTTATGCTTGGCACTTTACTTACTGTAAAAGTTTTGCCAAATCTGTCTTCTGTAAGAGCTTAAGGAACAACCAACCAGTTATTCATGTACATAAATATTTTGACAGCTTGTAAAAAACAGCATACAAATATTTTAAATCCAGAAACATAAATGCAAAATTACTGCACACACGCGCACACCCCTAAACAAATACAATAACAACGGAGCAAAACCAACCAAAGCCAACAGCAGCCAGAATCGACGCGTGCTCTCCTACTGTGCTGACAGCAGGAGGGAGATCCGGAGTGCCTACACCAGCCGTAAGAACCCACAAAAGGCAGGCAGCTGTATGCGACGGTGTTATATGTACCATACCACAGAACGCACACGAACTTTCTCTTGTCTGTAGATTTAAGTTGGCAACCCTGTATCACATACTTGATATTTTATTTGGTTTCCATAAGATGTGATAATATTATGGCACGTTTTCCAGAAAACTGAGATCATCTCACTTTGCTGGAAAGAACATTTTTGGCTGGTATGCCTGAACCTGAGGCACAAGGGCTACGGGAGGCTTCATGCGGCGCCGTGCAGGAACACCGAGTCACCCCTGAACACAGCAGATATGCTATCTCAAATTAACACAGCTAAGCCCTTCCAGGTGCCACACAATCTGCTCAGTCCCCTTGTCCCTTTCACATGGCTGACACCCCAAAATCCTTTGCCTAATCACTCCTACTTCTTCGTTCTCACTGTGAGCACAAAACCCCACAGGATCATTAAAACAGAAAGCACCTGCAATTAAAGGCCTGAACAATCTAAACCAGGTCTCAATTTGTGTTCGGACTCAAATCATTTGGCAACAAGATCAGAAGAATCCATATGGCACAAAAAAAAAACAATTTAATTGGAGAGCTGAGATTTTTGGTCTTGCAGGCTCTCCCTGGCAGCCGTTCCACCTCAGAACAAAACAAACACCCTCCCACCTCCGCGCTGGGAAGCGTGGTCCCCTTGGGTTCTTCTGGAATAAAGAGCAAGCTGGGCCACCTCTGCCCAGCTTTCTTTTGGGAATCCCAGGACAGAGTACTTGCTTTGATTATCTGTTCTCTGCTGTTTACGCCACTTTCAATGCCCAGACAATAAATAGTGTCCCACAGTTCAAACCAGCAGTTCCACAGAGGCATTAGTTCGCCTGTCCTAAACACTGTAACCAAACGTCATTTGCTGTCTTAAATTATTTGTCGGTGGCTGGGGAAGAAGTCTTGCACATCTCAGATCAGGATTTTAACTCCAGACATACTATTGGCAATGAAGGCCTAATAACAAAATAAAAAAGTTCATTGTCCTTATTTGAACAGTTTTTCAACTTTGCATTCAGTGTCTCCTGGAGAAAAGTCACAGCTGACTGGAAACACTGTTTTCCCCCAAAACATGTCTGATTTAAAATTTCAAAATCATGGAAAGCCTTTTCAGTTTCTATGGAATTTCAGGGTATCCTGGGAGCATTTTCCCTACTGTGAGGCATTTCATCCCAGGAATCCTTCAAGGCAACCTAAGACAGATGACAAACAACAGATGATTTTAGTGGCAGTTGTTCTGGGTTCATCTTCTAAACCCTGTCTCCCCAGGTGTTTGGTATCAGAGATGACTTAAGTGAAAAAGAAATCCTTCTAATTGGAGTTTTTGGGTTTTGTTTCATCTTTCTAGAGAGCCTGATTGCTCTGACCGTAACTTCACATTGCCAGCTTTGAAGTGGGAAATAGACACTTCCACATTTGACAATGTTACAACTTTTTAGAAGTCATCAAGAATTGCCTACCTCCCAGCAAAAAAAAAAAAAAAATATGCACTTGCACGTCAATATTTCCTGTTACTTATCCTCAGAAACTTGGACAAATATCATTTCAATAAAAATGATTACTTTGCCCTGACCTTGTTTCCAAACAGTACAGTTTAATTTTCAAAAATGCTTAAAAGCTATTGAATTATTTTGCATAAGCACAACTTGATTTGTTACCATGTCACACAAAATCCCTGCTCGTAGCTAGTAGAAAATCCAGTCCCATCTGCCCAGGTCTCGTTGCTGTAGTAATAAAGCCACGCAGGCATTAAAGGCTTTTCTGCAGTGGATGTGCCTGTCGCAGGGTTCATATTTGGGATTTCTTTTTTATTTTCTTCTGATTGTGCCAATTTCTTTAAGTTTTTAAGAGTATAGAAATACAATATAAAGAATTTCTTCCCAAACATTTTCACTTCATCTATTTAAAAATATGCAAGCCTTTTAATTGACTTTTTTAACCTGTTATGCAAAACACAACTGCACAGGAGGTTTCTTGGAATCACTGGGTGAGCACAAGGAAAGGAAAGCTACACATCAGGGAGTTCCCAAGCTTTCTTCCGTAAGGGAAAAGAAAACACCCACAAAGAACACACAAATGCCTCCTGAGCTGGCTCGTACTAAGTTATTACTAATCGCTGGATGAGATTCTTCCCAAGAAATAGTTACGTTCATCAGAAACTTCCAGATTATTTGGTTATTCATAGTAAAATAATGATTTGCCTGGTTTTATATTTTATCCCTCAGTAAGAAAATAATCAATAGAACTGGGGTTTGAAGTTCAGTATCTTAGTTATTTAAGGAAATAGCTTCGACTCGTATTTCTCTTAAATCTCTCTGCTATTAAGAACTGTAAATTGACCTCAGACAGATGAGCAGCGGTATATTTGGCTATAGAATATTTATAGTAGGAACTTGGATGCACAGTACATACGTGCAAAACCTTTGAATCACTGCTAAAACAATTATTGTTTCCATCTACTCATTTTCAAATAAGACTAACATTTTAGGTAAATTTTTACAGGCTTTATTTCTGCTAAAGGGGAATTTCCCAGAGGCTGGAGTAATATCCCTTTATCCTATCCTACTCTTTAATAATAGCCCTTCCTACAATTTCAATTAATAATAGCCCTTCCTACAATTTCAAAACACATCTGAACACTACAGCAAAGCAAAACTTCTGAAAGTTATATTATGTCTTGCTATAGAAACAATCTTCACCAAGAACGCCCAGGTCAAAGTAGTCTGTAAAGCACCAAGCCTGAATCAAGACCATCCCGATCGACGCGCTGTAGGCTGGGAACACGTCCTGCGCCTGGGGACATGTTCATCCAGCCGTAGCACAAGCTCCTGAGCAAATGCAGGAGGCGGCAGCAGCCTGGTCCCTGAACTGCCTGTGCCGCCTTGAGCGAGCGCAATGAGCCAGCAGTGTGCTCAGGTGGCCAAGAGGGCCAATGGCATCCTGGCTTGTATCAGGAATAGTGTGGCCAGCAGGACCAGGGAGGTGATGGTGTCCCTGTGCTGGGCACTGGTGAGGCCGCCCCTCGAATGCTGTGCTCAGCGCTGGGCCCCTCACCCCAAGGCGGCCATGGAGGGGCTGGAGCGTGGCCAGAGCAGGGCAGCGAGGCTGGGGCAGGGGCTGGAGCCCAAGGCTGGGGAGGAGCGGCTGGGGGAGCTGGGGGGGCTCAGCCTGGAGAAGAGGAGGCTGAGGGGAGCCCTCATCGCTCTCTGCAGCTGCCTGAAAGGAGGCTGGAGCCGGGGGGGTCGGTCTCTTCTCCCCAGGAACAAGCGATGGGACGAGAGGGAACGGCCTCAAGCTGCACCAGGGCAGGTTTGGGTTGGATATTGGGAAAAACTTCTTCCCCGAAAGGGCTGTCAGGCCCTGGCCCAGGCTGCCCAGGGCAGGGGCTGAGTCCCCATCCCTGGAGGGATTTAAAAGCAGTGTAGATGTGGTGCTTGAGGACATGGTTTAGTGGTGGGCTTGGCAGTGCTGGGTTAACGGTTGGACTCGACGATCTTAAAGGTCTTTTCTAACCATGACGATTCTATGATTCTATGAATGCATCTGTGGAGTCTCACTGTGAAACAGAGCAGGACACTGAACAGGGTTAAATTCAAATTTGGCAGAAAAGCATGATTTTAAACCTCATGGTTTTCCCAATCTTATGCTGAAGTGCTCATGAAAATACAGTGGCAGAAAAAGACATGGGGCCAGTGTGGTACAGCCCCACACTTGCAAACACAACGCAGGCAGTTCTTTCAGTCGGTGGAATTTTGCCTGCAGAGCTACTCAAACCTGCACAGCATCAGCGTCAGGAACACAGCCAAGACATACCCACCTGTAGAAACAGGCCTTAGCAGGTGTGCAGAAATTCCAAACATTGCCTACAAATCTCTAAGTTCCTTTAATTTTGCTGTACTTTTGCTTTTTTTAATTAATATTTTCTTCTAAGAACAAGCACTCTTGCCATACCAAAAAAAATCAGCGTAGCAGTTAGTGTCGAAGTAAACCACCCACGCCTCCCCATAGGCCTGGCTATGGGCAATGTGGCATAATCAGTTTTTGGCACAGCATGCATAATTTTTGAAAGATCCTGATGTGAACAATTTTATGTGCAATAGCGTTGGGAATACTAGATCATAAGAAAAATCCAAACGTGTGAAATTAGAATGCTACATGAATGTTATGGTTATTCCAATTTTAAGTTTAAAGTACAAACTTGAAATCAAAGTAGTAAGAAAACATTCAAGCTTTCAAGAGAATATCCCAACAAGCATACAAAACACATAGGGATGAAGAATTCAAGACTGCCTTTTATGAAGATGTAACCAGCTTTGTGGGCAAGAGAAGCGCAGTGGATGTTGATTACCTTGACTTTAGCAAGGCTTCTGACACAACCTCATCACTAAACTCGTGAGATATGGTTTGAATAAGTGGACAAAAAGGGTGGGTGGAAAACTGGCCGGACCACCATGATTAAAGTGTTTTGAGGCCTGGTATGAGGTCCTGCCAGTGGCCAGCTGCTAGGAGTGTTTCTCAGAGCTTTTTAGTGTTTAACATTTTTATTACTGACCTTGACTACGGTACAGAGCGTGTGTTCAGTAATTCTGCAGGTGACAGCAGGTGAGGGGGAGCAGGTGACATGCTTGAGGGCAGGGCTGCTGTCCACAGGGTCCTCAACGGGATGACAGACACTCACGACAGAAAAATGAGACAGCAGTGTGCCCTTGTGGCAACAAAGACGATGGCACCTGGGCGCCATTAGCAAGACAGTAGCCAGCAGGGCAAGGGAAGCGATTATTCTCCTCTCTTCATCCTCTGTGAGACCACACCTGGAGTGCTTAGTCTAGTTTTGGGGGCCCAGTACAAGAAATATCTCAGATTGGATCAAGTCCAGCAGAGACGGCCAAAAGTGTCACAGGGCTGGAGCACAAGGATGTACAAGGGAAGGCCAAGGGAACTCTGCTCAGTCTTAAGAAGAGGGGGACCTCGTTACCAGCTTTATCTAACGTAAGAGCAAAGGGAAGACAGAGCCAGGCTTCCTGGAGGTACACGGACGCCAGAGTCAATAGGCACAACATGTAACAAGGGAAATTTTTATTAGATATTAGAAGAATTTTTTTCACCATGAGGGTGATCAAATGCTGAACCACGGGCCCAGAAAAGCTGTGGGATTCCAACCCTGGAGATCCCGAAGGCTTGACTTGTCAAGGCTCTGAGCCACCTGGTCTACACAGGCCCTGGGTTGGACCAGAGAGCTTCACAGGTCCAAACTGAACTGATCTATGGTACTAGTGATGGCCCTCAAAGCAGGCAACATTTGCCAACAAATGGTCTAGAACAGACGTATTTTTAAAAAAATATTTTATACTGAAAGGCTCTTTGGTCTGATTTACTGAAGAATTACACCCCTTTTTCTCTGTACGTGTTTTCTGATTCACCAGAATTGAAGCTGTAGGAAGACTGAGTAAGGACAAGATTGGTAGCAATGGGAAACCAAACGCACCCCCCCACTCACACATGCTCTCAGGTTAGCAATATGGAAGATTGTTCTCTTCCGCGTTGCAGGGCAGCAAGTCTTTGCTGGTGCGATCTACCTGATGAGTAAGGACTGCCGCAGGACAGCGACTGCTCCAAGGCGATTCCACTGTAAAGACAACACACACCATTCACCTCCCTTCCCTTCGGTGAATGCCAGTGGGAACATATGCTCTCTTGGGGAGACTATCAGTGCCTTTCAGAGAAGTCAAGGATGACTTCAGAAAATATTAATAAAAGTCACGTACAAGAAATCACTGTCAGTGCTGACAAAACAGATCAGGACACATCGCATCTTTGCTTTTTGTGAAACAATTACGGTGAAGCTTTGATGTCGTTGAACCTTGACTATTTGGTTTAGCTATAAGAACGAGGCCAACAATCACTGAAGTTTAAAAACTGAGCATCAGTGCCGACTGCAGCTTCTGCCGTGTCAGACGTGGTCAGAGTTACTGCTAGTGCTTTGTTTCTCCCTAGAAGAATTCAACAGGTGGAGTGATGTGTCATGTTGTGACCTCTCATACTCAGTGGAGTCATTAGAAGGTGTTTTCAGCATGCCAGTGACATCCAATTATAATTTCTCCTCTAACTGATTAGAAAGTTCAGCGTCACCACCTATGACTAGTTAAGACAGATGAGAGAAAGCTGGCTGGAAATCAATCCAGATAACGCCTGAAACTTTGAGCTGGGAGGCAGCTGAATGAGGTAACAGGCAGTCCCAGTCCTCTGAGTGCGAGAGCATTCCCTACAATGCATCACGACTGAGCTGACATTTAGCTGTTAAATTAGAAACAGCGAAAGCCAACCGTTTATCGCGTATTATCAATTAATAGCTGTATCCTGGCCTTTCCGATGCAGATCTTCCAGCGTTTTCCAAGACTGTTTGCAGACTCTCTGCAGCGCTGCAATGTGCTGTACACAGGACTGCTCGGAAGCGCTTGGGGAGGGAGCTGGTATGCCACGATGGCAGATGGCAGCACGACTGCCGAGCAGAGCGCGCCACCGAGCACGCAGCACCACACACCCCGCCTATGCTGGGTGGCCATCGCCAGAGCTAAGCACAACATGCCACGATGACTGTGACGTAAGAAGCCACAGTTTTGGGGCCTGCCCCTTGAAGGGACACCCTCTCTGTTCGCTACACAGTGGAGAGCAGAGGTAGGGGGGCTGGGCTGTCTCATTCCCCTGAGGGACAGTAGGCAGACATATTTCCGTAAAAGTTCTGTAAAAACTTGCTTGTGAAAGCAAGCATTTCATACTCTGCTTTGCTTATTATTTTCGGCACCTACTTCGGCAGAGTTTGAGGGAGAAGACTGAAGACTCGCTTGGTGACTCACAAATTTGCTCTGTAAATTATTCTAAGGGTGCTAGATGTTGATTTAGCATCTACAACTTTGAAGGCTCTTGGGAACCTAAACAGACTTCTGGTATCATACACAACTTCACAAAAGGAACTTAAGTCACAAATACTTCAAGTGCCTGATTTGGTGGTGGGGAGGGGAGTCCTCAATCAGGAGAGCAATTCTAAATTTTTTAACCATTTCTTTGCCTCTTGACTTCCTTCAGCTCTCTCTACCTGAACTCTCCCCAAAGTTCTCTCTCTCTGCAGTACTTGACCCTACCTTGGGAACACGGACTCTCAAAGAAGTCAAGAATGCCATTGTTCTGTGATGAAGTGGAGAAGCTTATCGTAGCTCTGAAAGTCTATTTACAATTTTCCATTAATACACTTTCCTAGCAAGGAGTACCACTACAATGTCCCTATTCTCTTCCTTGATTAGTCTAGTTATTCAGGAAACTCTGGCAGCTTAGCAACAGATTCTGATGACCTAGAAAACTTCAACACACTATAAAGCAATATGTGTGGAGCACAGAAGAGCTACACTGAGGAAAAAATAGTGTGGTGAACAACTGAAGTCTTCAGGTACTGTCAACAGATCTACCCCTACACACGTTTTCTTGTGTGGGCCTTTCATTACAAAGGCCTATCTGCTATCCATACCTGTTAGCAAACAAAATTCTCATCTCCCAAATCATTTTCACCCATGTTTGTTTGACTGCCCTCCTCTTATCCTTTAATTCTTAGGAAGTTTTTAATTAAAGCTTTTATGGAAAACAAACCAAAAAGCCTCAAAACACAACCACCTTAAAACATGCAATACATTCCCACATCAGTTTTATGGGACGCATTTAATGGCCATACATGATACAAAATTATTTCCAATTCCTATTACACTCTGGAATAGTTCTAATATCACTCTCGCTGACTTTGCTCCCTGACATATATAGTTCTTGTATTTAATGTCTTTTTGTAAAAAATTGATGCTTGAATCCATTAAACCAAAAATGATTTATGGGTGGGCTTTTCTCCTGGTTAGGGAAACACTAACTGTTTTTAAACAACTGCTGTGGAAAAGATTAAGAATTACAGCGTACCAGTGGGAGACATTCTGAAACAAAATTAAATACACATTATCCATTTCCCAATGGCTAACTTAGCCCCAGGCAAACACTCCCCCACTTTTTGTTTCAGCTGACCAGACAGAACTACAGCACTCATTATTTCTTAAATATTCAACTGGGCATTAAATACTTGTGCACGCTTACAGCCAGCCAAACATAAACACCTTACCTGTTCATGTCTCATCAGTTCTATCATTTCCATAACACTGATAAAATGGTAGCAACGATCTGAGTGATCAACCATGGATGTCGGAAAAGCACGATTCTGCCAAATTCTCCATTCGGACAAGGAAAGTTCACGAGTTGCCTTCTCTTCATGCTTCTGCAGTTTGAAATTAAGATTGGCAAGGAGATTTTAATCAAGAAATTGTTTACCAAAACTAACGTCTACTTTTCTGTCAGGGACAATAAATACTCTGAACATAGAAAAGTATCTGAACATTATGACAAAAGTTTAAGCCTGGTCTAAAATAAAAACAAATCCATGCTTTCTGTTGTCACAACTTTTCATGGAAGACAGGTTGTTTTAAGTGGTGAAATGACATAAAAGCTCCTATTTTTTTCTCCGAATCAAAAAAGATCTTGTAAAACTTGAGGTTTTCTTTCAGTAACACTTCTTTAGTTATATAAACAGGGGAAGGAAAAAGCAGGATACAATACCTACATGAATACAGCATCCTGCATGGAATTCTTAGAAAAAGGAACAGAACTTATTGGATACTGAAAGACTTCTAAATGTATTTTTAATTTACAGACCTAACCTCAAAGACCCATTTCAAGCATCTAATTCCTAAATTCTTATCCTCAAAAACCTACATATAATTCTCAAAATTGCATTTTTAATATAGACCTCCTTCAAATTCATAGTTGACTTTGTTACTTAGGGTATCCTTTAGGCCTCATGTCAAAGGAAGCATTACATTTAGGTTAAACTCACTGATACTTCTTCCAGGTTTTCTAAGGTTTCAAACTGAATTTGAGGCAATATTGGTTCCTTTACTCCATCACTTTCCTTAATCCTGTAAAGTCTGTCCCATATTTCAAATTCCTCAGGCGACAGAGACCAATTCTCATGACAGTGTATTTGCTTTTGGCCTATGGGGGGAAAAACAATAACAGGAAAATGTTACCTACTTGAAGAAAAAGGATACACAGAATAAAAAGAACTTTGTACGATACCAGTCAAAAGAAAAAATACCTTCTCTGTGCCACAAGCAAAACCAGATACAGAGAATCTGATGTCAGAAACAAGTATCAAAACGGTGTTGTCTGTGTTATAATTATGGATAAATCTATCCATTAAACGATTGTTTTGGGGGCAGACATCATATAAACAAAGATATAGCTAGACAGACAGATATAAATAGAGGCCCTGAAGACAGTATAGCAAATAGGGAAAGCATATGGCTTAAATTTCTAAACGTATGTCTCAGAGGAAGAAACTGCAAATAAGTAAAAGCTTTTTTTTTTTTTTTTCCCCTTTCATTTTTTTTTCCAAGTTACTCTTTAAATACTGGCAAGCAACATTAATTTCTTATGACAAAAATATTTGTTAGTCATTTTTTGAATCGATCTCCTCTATTAAGGACATGCAGATAAGTAAGAGGACAGGAACAAAAGTACTATGAAAACTCCCCAGGAGCGGGGAAAGAAAAACGAGGCTCATGAGTTTTATTTAGACTCCTAAGTGCAAGTGGGAAGCATAGGGCACCTGTGAGCACCAATGCGAGATAAAAACAAAACACGTGCTCATATGGCAGCTTACTGAAGACAACGCCCTGGTGCTGCTTGGCTCTGAGCGAGTACGCTCCAGTGACCAAGAGGAAATGGAGTCATTTTTGGCAGTCTGACAGCAAGCCTTGATACCACCGCTACCCAAAACAATGCCAAATCCCTCAAAACAGCCATCAGTGTGAACAGCAAAGGAGCATCCAAAGAATCAGTGTTAAGAGCGTGTTAAGAATGTGATTGCTTTCAGCCCAGATGTACGAAGCTTGGAGAAAAATAATTAAGTTAATTTGACAATCACTCTGCAGACTGGATTTGGGATGAATCTGCAGCCAACACCCTATTCTGAATTAATGCCACGTAAGAGGAATCAGCCTGCACCTCTCAATCCTCTCAAATTACAATCGCCAGAGACTCTGTCTCCGCAGGATGGTGCGACAATGTTTGCCAGAGACTCAAAAACAGATCCCTGAGAGTCCAGAGTACTAGGTTCAAGTCCCGTTCGGAAAAAGTCTTTCACAGCTGGAGAAAACTAACCAACACTGAATTTTAAGGCCATTGTTAAAAAAAAATCCAGAAGATCAATATTGCTACTAAAATATTTTTGACTCAACTCTAAGAGATGTTACGCTCCTTTATAGCTAACACAGTCCAAGGACCCAGTAGAAAAAAAAGAGAAACCTGAAGGAAAAGAAAATTAAGAACACTTATCAGAAAAGCATACCGCACAGCCTTTCCTGTTGTTTATAAGAACAGCTCAGTATTAGGTCTGCTCTAGCGGTTAATACCCAGCAGCCACACATCAAGACAGAACATGCCCATCTTGGATTAGCAGGGAGTTCTGGACAGTGTTGCCTGGACGAGGCAGAAAGGAAAGGCCAGAAAGAGTCCTCAGTTGTAAGCAAAACCTAGTGCCCTTGGTCCGTCCAAAATGACCTCTACTGCCTCACTTAAGACTTATCTTCATAAGCAAGAAGCAAAAAGATGGCCTACCAAGGAACCAAGAATGCATCTTCAAACAGCAAGTTGTTCGCAAAAAGCAGGCACCAGCAAAAAACTTTGTAGACAAACAGATCTAATTTGGGTTCCCTCGTGCTCTTCAAGACGGTTGTCCAGACAGCGTAACCTTCCCGAACACCTCAGGTGATGAACTACTGTCATCCAGACACATCCAGGGAAACAGCGAGAACAACGGATGACTTGAGTTCTCTGTGTTACAGCTCCAGAGGACAACTCCTTTGACAAAGACAAGAGGATCCTACGATACCATCTGCCTAAGTAATACATGGTTCAACATCACACAGGCACGAAGGCCTCCAGCAGCTGGCAAAAGGTAACAGATACATCCCGAAGCTCTGGGGTCAATAACAGAGGTCCTAAGCTTCTGTTTCTGAGCAGAATAAATACTTTGGGCTGTCAAGACCATGGACTCCGTACATGAGGAAGCACAACACATCTCCCTGCGAGAGGCCAATGGAAGGGAATCCCCTTGGCTGGTAAAGCAGAAGAGCAATATGGTCCAGCAGGCAGCAGGTGAATGCCCAAATTACAGGCTGCTCAGCGGCTCCCTTCACCAGAAACAATAATTTCCGCAGTGCGGGGAAAGGTCTGACCATCTCACCCAAATGCACGGTTATCTCTGGCTAAGGGAGGAGAGCAGGAGCTGAAGTCTGCTTTCAAACTCTTTTTCAGTGATACAACCTAGTTGCTGTTACACAGGGAGGGAAACCAAAGCAGATCTCACACTGAAGGAAAATTACCTTAAAGCAAACAATTCTGCAAGTTCTCACTTCTACTGTTTAATATTTTAACCCTCTCCATTGCTGTTGTGCTCATCTTAGCCGAGGAAACACACCCTAAGCGCTGACAGGACTGACGTTTCACCTCAAGCGAAACCTAACTAAGATGGAAAGAAACAGGGACACAGACAAATATGACTGCTGCCAGCGTAGAAGTAAAATACAGTTTCAGACTTAAGGGCTAGCAAAGACAAAACAAAAAACAAACAAACAAAAAACCCACCTTATATTTTCAGTGTTCACAAACTACAAATTCAAGACCCCATTCTTAACAGAAGGAAAAAGAGAGTTCTGCAGAGCACTCTGAAATAATAGTTTGCTAAAATACAGGCAAGCTGCCCAGGGAAATAGCCATGTATTTGTACTGATCGGGAATCATTAAGGCTGAATAGAATACTATCAGTTCTGCAAATTATGAAGTGCTTCATTTTTACACAAAGGCACAATTCAGAGATTACTAAAACTCACTGTGGGGATGAAGAAGAGTTCTCAAAGCTAAAAGCAAACTTAAGAAAAAGATCCAAAGAAATTTCAAAAATACATTGACTAGATTAACAGAAATATATAATGAACAATAACATATACACTAGTATATGTTCAATTTATAGCTTAGACTGTTATAGATAATATTAGAGCAAAGGTAGGAAGTTTACATTCTGGTGGACAGACTCACTTAGGGAATGTAAAGCACCACCAGCCACACACATCTCATTAATATCCTACAGGTAAGCTCTAGCTTTTTACGGTGTTTCGTAGAAAGCTAACCTGTATACTACTGAGTAATTGCAAAGTACCAGCAGCTCTTCTTTAGCTCTTACAGAAGAAAATTCCCATCCTCCTTGAGAATGATTAGGCTGCTTGGATACATAGTTGAGAATTTAGTAGGGCTTGTAGCAATAGGACAAGGGGTAACAGTTTTAAACCTAAAGAGGGGAGATTTAGACTAGATATAAGGAAGAAGTATTTTACGACGAGGGTGGTGAAACACTGGCCCAGGTTGCCCAGAGCGGTGGTCGATGCCCCATCCCTGGAAACATTCAAGGCCAGGCTGGATGGGGCTCTGAGCAACCTGATCTGGTCGAAGATGTCCCTGTCCATGGCAGGGGGTGGGAATGGGTGATCTTTGAAGGTCCCTTCCCACCCAAACCACTCCATGATTCAATGATTACCATGTCCTGTTGAATTTAGTAATTGGCAACAGCGTCTCCCATTCACGTGAAGTAGAACACGCTCATTTTAAGGGTAATTATCTTTAAGAACATTTTATGAGTTACAAATGCGATGTACTACCAAAGACAAACATACCACTAAAATCATTAATGCTATTTTCCATGTTTTCCTCCAGAACCAAAATATTTTCCTTTCCCTTGAACTGGGAGGAGAGCAAGAAGTAGCGCGGAGGGGGAGCAGAGGGTGGATTTAGCCTGTAGCTAGCAGGGAATTTGTCAGTTCTCAGAGGAATAACCCCTGTTTAAGGGCAAGAAAGAAGGAACTGGAAGCACCGTATTGACCAGGACAGTACAGCCAGCCACCACTGTCATAACTGTCCCTCTTCTCACCATGAAGCAAGCTGCTGGTGCAAAAGAAATTTTCAACCGTCCAAAGGCTCTGCTGGTTTACCTACGAAGTTATGTGCTACCGACGCAGACTAACACTACCTTTACTGGAGGTGTGTGAATGTGGGCAGGGAAGAACGACGGGTAAAGCAACGAGCAATATTGCTGCTGAGGCCACTTTTGGCCGGACTGAAATGGATATTCATGCTCCCATACACAGCACAAGCGGCTTGTTTGGGGAAGGCATCGCTACAGAAGAAAATGTAATTGGTGTTTTGGAGAAGCCATGTCATCGGCTGAAAAAAATAATTCAAAATAAGTGTAGCTGAAATAAGTTAAAAAAACCCACCACCTTATTAGGAAAGTTTTGTGTAGCTATCATCCTGAAAACAATGAAAGGTGTAACCCAAGAAAGGCAAAGGTAAAACACCCTTTAAAAAAAAAATAAAAAATAAATATACACAAGGAAGCAGGCAGGCGACTGAATTTTCAGAAGCAAAAGGCCAGACGTTGTCTGAATCAGATGAAGACGGTTCTCTACTGAGAAAAGCAGGACAAGACGAAGCTGGTACAAGGCAGATGTAAAGTGTGTTATTCTCAGCGCAGCACACAAAGCACTGTGCCTTACAACTACACGGGTATTGTCAGGACAAGAAATCTGAATTTAAGGAACTGAAGTACATATGCATAAACACATCCTTGATTAACTGGCTTTTTTCAAAGAAAATAAACATTGAAAACAGCAGTCTTCTGCAGTATTTCCATAGTTTGCTGAGAACCACTCAAGAAGGCAATGTGCATTATCATGCATGTTTAATTCAAATAGGAGATGAGCTCAGAAGACTTATCAGCCATCCAAAGGCCTTGCCACAACTATACGGCAGGGGCAACTGGAAAGGTATAAAAAACCCACAAAGGTCTAAAGACTACAGAGTATTTTAGAAAAAGAGAGTAAAAGAAAGTTGCATCGTTAGGATAAAAACAGCAATTAAAGAAATAATGTGAAATTGTAAAATCAAACAAAACCACAGCTACAGACAACTCCAAACTGATACAGTCTGAAAAGGGGGGAGTAGAGTAATTGTGAAGAACCAGGAGAAGAAGAATTAACAAAATGAGATTTCATCTAGACAAATGCAATGCAAAAAGAAAAACGAAAGAAATTATTGATAGCTTGAAATGACATTCAGCTACCAGGAACAACCGGGTACGGGAAGAGCACATTTTAATGCACGTTCGCTATTTTTTGCCATGCCTGTTGTGGTTCCACACCTCTCACAGAGTGGGGAGACTGGCAGAGAACTTGCAAAGATAGACGTGGTAGAGATGATTATCCAGATCTTTCAGCAATTTCCCCATTTCAATTATCTTATTGGATAGCTATTCTCATTTTATAAAGTAAAAAAAGATGAGCATAAAAAACACGAGCTGTCTCCAAAGATATCTGTTCAGAGATTTTTCCTCCACTGAGTCCAAGCCACTTTAAGTGCAAAACTTTTCTTTATGAAATGCTTTTTGATTTTACTGCCCTTACTAATATGCTACTCAGTTTTAGTAAACTCTTTTAAAAAACACCAAAAAAAAAAAATCAAAAACAAGAGAGAGAAAATAATCTCAAATTGGAAGAAACAATATAAGAGGACTGCCGAGTAATGGGATTTTTGCTCTTGTTGCTGTACTTTTTGAAGAAAAGCTCGTACAACTGAAGAACACACTGCGTTAGTGATGGGGCAAGACAAGAATAATGTATCCTTCTGGTACTGACAAACAGTTAAAATTTGTGAAAGCGTTTTTGAAGTGGAAGGATAGTGTAAAATTAATAGAAATTGAATCGAATTAAGAAGAACAGGAAATACTTAATTTTGACTAGAAAAGGAGGAGAATGCTTGAAATCACTACGATACTTCTGCCCATGATACTTCCATTTCTGTGCACATGTATTCTTCCGTGGACAAACCTGAAGATCAACTGAAACTCAAGAATAAATGAAAAGTAAAAGGGCATAAATAAGAACATACACAGCTTATTTATTACTGGTAGCTTTTTCAATTTTCTGAAGTGGAAGGGGGCACTGAAATAAGGAGAGGAGAAAATGCAAAAAATAAAGACCTTTCTTTCTCTTCTTTTTGAGATTTATCTTGAATATCATTAAAATCACAAACAGCCACTTGCTGCATACAGTAATGAAGGGGACTTCAACACAAAGCTGGTGCTCAATAACGTGCACTCATGTAACACTTGTTTGCAAGACGGGCAGTCAATCCTGTTCATCTTCGGCAAGGGACAGACCTCCACGCACACTGTGTACTTCAATTGTGGCAGCTGCTAACCTATTTCACACAAAAGGAACCTGGTAATTACAGCCTTTGAAGTGCTATTCCCTCAGCAGGAAATATGTTCAGCATATTATCTTCTTTATGCACTTACTGCCTCTCATTTCTATTTTCTAGGACAGACTTACAAACATTCTAAAATGATTATTTGAATTCCATGTTTTGCTCTGCTTATTTTCTTGCAAGTTGTGTCTGTTTGTTCCATCCTTGGTTTTCCTCACTGTCTGCCAGCTGGGCTGCGCACAAAACCCAGAGAAGCATGCCTTACAGCAGGCTCCAGAGGCATAACGGGAAACGTCGTGATCGGGAGCATCATCGCAGCCGCGCCTCAGCCGTGTCTGCAGCACACGCACACTCACACTCACACAGAGCTGGGGCTGAGGATGGCATCTACAGACCGATTTATTGATACTAATTCTTCTCCGTTACATTTCTACCCTGCAAAATGGGAGACAGCATGAACTGGTTTGGAGGCCAAAGGGGAAGCTCATTTTTTTCTGCATGATTTTGTAGCTCGCTTCCCCTTTCTATGTTCAGCCTTTTGTTTGCCCTGGATTTTGTTTGGAAAGAGATCAGATATAGATTTTGATATTAAGAACTTTTGTGATCAGAAGCATTTAAAAACCACGAACTCTAAAGTCTAACTATTCAGATACTGAAATCTGAAGTTTCTCAAAGCTTTCAGAAGTTTCTTCTTTCAAGAAGTTGCTATTGGTCTTTACAGAAACCACTTAACCAAAGAGATCGAGCATGACAATTTTCAAGTATTTACAAAACTCAGCTCTTTCTTCCTATCTTATAATTTTGTTCAGTTTACTGAGCATTTCAGTGCCATGTAACTGCATCTGCTAAAGAGCCATTTCTCTTTTTAGGTTAATTTTCCCCCAAGGGTGTGTGCAATTCATAAATATCCTACCCTTGACTTCTCCTTTCCCCCCCCTCAAAACCCTTTCGCTTTCAAGCATTTCTGTTTTATTGTCACTTACAAAGGTATAAGATATACTTTTCTTGTATTAATGAAAACACTAAGCCTAACTGTTAAAGCTCAAAACCAGATTTGGTATAGAATTATCACTAAACATTTAAGTGACAATCATGCCACCTGACATAGGTATATCGGAGCCTTCAGAAGACATCATTAACATTTGCCTCTTCTGTTTGTAGCTGGAGTTTCTGACCTTCAGTCATTGACTCCACGAGAAGCTCTATGGAGAAAGATGAAACAAATGTCTGATTTGAAGTACAGATATTTAAGGACAGAACTGTGATTTGAGGACGTTAAAGGAAAAGGATGAGGAACCAAAGCAGCAGTCAGCACAGTGTCACAGTTGAAATGCTACAGCTGACAGAAATTACATGTTTGCTAGACCCAAAACTCACGTGAGCAGGCAGTTTTGATATGCTGTAATATAACAACATGAGATAGCAGCTTACGCAGTGCTTAGAAAAACACCATAATCCTCTTACCGGTGACACAGGAAAAGAGAGCAGATTTACGCTGGAGGGAAGTAGATCTTCTTCTCTCTTTGGAAGGCATTCTGGAATTGCTTGGTTCATATTTTTCAGCAGTAATAAACATTTTATGCAACTTTGGATTTATGCCTTCTGGAATCATACGTGGGCTATGCTGGTAAAAATGAAGCATTTTGTTTCCTGAAATAGCTTTGTGGATGCTCCTTTTGTTAGACTGGCTCTGATTGTAAGTCTGTAAAAGAGAGGGTAAATCATAGGTTGTTGGATTGTTTTTTCACATGACTTGATCAAAAGTAAAAGAACACCTGAGTCTGTGGGCTTTCTCATTATTTTGTGCTCCATCATCAAAATGCTTTTTGGGTTTTTTCTTTTCTTCCCCAAACACAACTAAACCAAAAATATGGCCCTGACAGCCAACCAAATTCCCTGTTCTGTGAATATTGTCTGTTAGATCAGCATAACTGCTTGTGCACGTTCTTGAACTGCAAGTTCAAGACTTCCAGTATGCCTCCACGTTATGGTAACCAAAGCAGAGAGCAAAGGAACAGAAGGACATAGATGAAAACAACAAAGCAAAAAGGCTGTATTGAAAAACTTCCATACTAAAATATCTAAGGCAAATTAAGTTTGAATTATCACCGGTTTGTGCCTAGGTAAAACATTCAAAGCAAACGTAACAAAAAGCAAGGAAGTACCAAAGAACAGTGATCGTTCTTTGAGTTGCAAACAATACAAAATATAAAACAATGTACAGCTTTTTACGCTCTGTAAATAGATCAGAAGTAAGCACAGCGCTTGAGAGAAAGAGAGACACAGCCCTTACCTGGGGGAATTTACAGTCTGCAATACATACAGGGATGATGTAAATTAGATTACATCAGAAACAAAAGAAAGGAGGTCAAGAAAAAAAAGGGGTAAGATTATTTGTTAATGCCATACACGCTCCAAGCCCTTTTAATTACACTCCATTTTTATTGTGCAACAGCAAACCAAGACAAAAATGGAGAAACTAAGGAAAGAAACTGGTCCCTCCTCTGAACATTTCTTGTCCTAATACTCTTCTCCAGGTCTCTGATGGAGACAGCGTGCCCCGTTAGGCAGACTAAGTGCTCTGAGTGCGACAGTATGGCAGCTATGTTCTTCCGAGAGGGATGATCCTTGGAAGCCAGGATCAGAGGAGACAGACACAAAAAGATGCTCTCCGAATAAAATTGGAAGAGGTTAACGGCTAGCTCTATTATACCGTCCCTCCGGCAGTCCAATAAATATCTTTTAATGCTAGAATAGGCAATAAAGTCTTTTTATGGAAAAAAAATTGCATTACCAAATTCATTGCTTAACAGAATTGTTACTTTACTGTTACTGAGACAGTATGTGTCCTTTTCCTTTGTTTCACAGGGTGCATCAGCTTGGCCTGACAGAAGCCTGAGAGCCTCTGAGCCCCCCTGCGCCCTTCTCTTTGTATCGCTTTAAACCTGCAGCTACCGGCCCCCTTCCAGGCGGGTGCACATGCAGCCGAGCTGTCACAAGATGTTAAAAAACCCAGATCTAAACACAGCACACCTCGGAACACGGCCGAACTATAAAGGCAGAAGATTCATAGGCCGAATGCTCAGAGAACCCAGGGCATTAGCAGGGTGCAACCGTGTGACGTGCGCTGCACCGGGGAGACGCAGCGTGCTTCCACGTGGGACAGCTGAACCCGCGGGGACACACGTGGGGAGCAGAGGGCCGGAACAGAGCAATAAACGCTGCTGCAACAGAAATTCCTGTCAAACGCCAAACTTCTAGACCTAGATTTGCCAATTTTTCCCAATAAAACTTATTCAAAAGCTTTACAATTGACATGAAGTGGCTTGATTTTGTTAAAAAAGAAGAACAAATTCCCACAAATTAATATGAGACCACTAATTACTTAGCTGCAAGTTATGTGATGGGGAAGAATCTCCACATTATCAGATCTGGAAGGAGACTCAATAAAAAAACAAAACAAAACAAACAAAAACCACAAAAAAAACCCAAACACACACAAAAAAAACCCCAAGCAAAATCAAAAAAATAAAGCTAATATTGTTTGGCAATTAAAATTATTTCATGATCTCAAAACAAAAAAAAAAATTATATAAAATTACTGTCCTACCTGGGGGAAGGTTCTGCTTCAAAGATTTCTGAGAAAATCTGAAGAACCCAGTAATCCAACTGCTTAAGTGAAACTCCACGGAATTTAAGGGACCATTTTAATATCCCATTACAAAGCAGAGCTTTCAGCAGTAATCAGTCTTCATAGGCAGCATGAGAAAAGATCTATTTACAGACACCATTCACTTTTATCATTTTTAACTCTCATCCCTTCAAAGCAGCTTTTTTTCCCCTCAGGCAGGATTCTGTGGACCCTCATTTAGAATTAAGTCCCTGCTACGTACAAATTTAAACCAGATGCACAACATTGAGTGCAATAAATGAAGTAATAGCAAGACTCTGAAATTTTGGGTTTACAACTAGCTTACACAGATTCAGACTTCTCTGTCGTGAAACCCGATCCAACTCAGAACCAACCTCGCAAGTAAACAAGACCAGCAAAGAACAAAATCAATTTTCAGCCAGAACAGCGAGGTGCGCCCTAAAAATGGCTTGCGTTCCAACAGGGGCTGCACGATGAACCTGTACCGATACAAGTTCATATTACTCTGCAGGCCATTTCACCCACGAGTGATGTCAACGGGGACTGCCCTGCCTCCTCCTGCCTAACCCCTGCCCTGCCAGCGTCCTTGGGTCAGACCTGGCAATCGCGCGGCTGCGGGATGAAGCTGGGCAGTGGGCTGGTACAGCTGAAGATCGGTTCTCCCGGCTCCCGGCTTACATTCCTGCTGGTACATTAGTTTCCCAAGGGGCAGCCTGCACTCAGAGACGATTAATTATACTCTGAGTTGAGTGCTGAGGTTCAGGAATTTAGCAAAAGTAGATTTCCACTTAAGCTGATCTCTTCAGCCTCACACGCAAGTCTGCTACTACCACTAAGTACTTGTCTGAGAGTGTAGTGTCGTCAGCAGTTCAGAGCGAGACGCTGCCAGCCCTCCTGCTCTCACAGCTCCATCCCTACCTCTTCCACATGTTGTTCTGTACCCTCGACAAAAACCCTGTATTTTCTGTATTTACAAAATAAGTGTTATTAAGAACAAAGGCTTGAAGCCCTTCACATTGAGAAAGCGCACATATTTTTAGAATATTGTGGGCTATTAAACTTTCCTGTAGTGACGCTAAAATGTTGCTAGGAGTGCTCAGGGTTGCTGTGATTTTTAATGCATAGTACATTGTTTCCTGGAACAGACGAAACAAGTCATTTTGTTTTCCCAGGAAGAAGAAAGCTACACACTCACCCGTTCCTCCCGCCCTTGGGCGAGGATGACAACGATCCTGCCTTGCCGCCTGCGCCCCGTTCGGCCCATCCTCTGCACAAGGCGAATTGGACTTTTCTGAGCGTCAAAGCAGATGATGAGATCAACTTCTCCAATGTCCAAGCCTTCTTCCCCAACACAGGTAGAGACCAGAGTGTTATACCCACCTTCACGAAAGCGTTTTACCACCTGAATAAATGATTAAAATTAGATTTAACAGGTTAGCCAGAAAGACCCTTATACACCCTTTGCAGTTTTTCTAGGTTCAGAGAGAAGTTGAAAAAATTAATTTGCATTTTAAGACTACAAAACTTAGTCATTCTGAATTTGTCAGCTACTACCTCATGATCAAATACCATGCACTAATGTTATCGACATATCAACTCTTCAATTCTAAAATAAAGGAAAGAAAGCACACCTTATTCTGAATCCAACCATGGCATTCTTCTAAAATTGATCTTCCCAATTTTGCAATTAATTATTTTGGTTTTGTTTTTGTTTTTTAAACTTTGCTAGATCAAAACTTAAGGCTATATCTTATTTTTTCTACCTACAAGAAAAAAAAAAAAAAAATCCCCTAAGCAAGTATTTGAATATTTGCCCAGATCTTCAAATATATAAAAGTTAGCAGCTGTTACTATAATGTAAATATATAAAATATTTCTACTTATACATTCTGTTCAGTAAGTGTAATTTTGGATACTCTGAAAGCAATTGAACTACATAGGAATTTACTAGTGACACTTTAAAGTTCAGTCACTGCCATACAATCTGTAGCGGTACTCACGTAGTTAGTTACACAATTAATACTCCTTATCACTATTTCCTCATACAAGTCTCATCTTTTCTTTACCTCAAGTTGTTCCTTTTGTGTGAAGCCTTTTGTGCTCTTTCCTGTGGAGTGGCCAACAAACGTCATTACTCTAACAACTGGACTGAGCCGGGAAAGCATTTCTGCAATTTCTTGCACGCTATCTCGAAATGATGAGAAGATCATCACTCTGGTATCCACACCGTCCACAGATGTGCTTTCAGTCATGACTCGATCTGTTTAATTTTAAAAAGCCAGAAAAGCATTTTTATGTATAATTTAAAAATAATAATAAAAAAAAAAGTAAGTAAGGACAGGTCATCCCATAAGCTGCACATCCACAGCTCTCATCTCACTTAACAGGAAAATTCTGTCCAAGTATACTGCATTTTGATTTTTTCAAAGAAATTGTCTTCAGAATAAATTTCATTTTAAAAAAACCTAAGTAAATAAATTACAAAAAAACAGTAGATAAAACTGACAATTAGAAGCCCCTCAGCCTGTTTAGGCCAACCTCCCAGAAAATGCTCTGAGATACACCTGCTCAAACAACTCCTCTTTGGAATCAAAGCAATATTCTAATTTTGGAGAATTTACACCAACTATGGCGAGAATATCTTATATTTGAGGTACCATTACTAATGTTACTTTGAAAAGCTCAGGTTTGATGGTAAGTGTCTTGAAATAAAGTTAAGATGCCTTCTCGCAAAGAGCCTACAATGTGACTTTTAAATCTGCTACTTAAATGCCCAGAGCTAGGCGAGGTTAGCGACATACAGCAATAAAAACCACTGTTACCATTAGGCTAGGATACAGCATAGTGGAGTAAAAGAGATACATATCAGCTTTCTACGATTTACTACAGAGTTGTCTCTAGTTCCACACCTTAGGATCTTCATGACAGCAGAAATGTGCAAAAACTTCCCTTAATACCATAATCTGATGCTTCTGAGTGATCTGTCATCACAACTGGTTATAGCTCTCATTTCAATGGCAGAGATAACTTGTCCCTTTTCAAAGAAAAGGGAAAAATAATTGCATTGCTACACTGTTTCTTAGCAAGGCGTCTTCAACCAAAAGCCCGTTTTCTTATGTTATACCATCACAGATTTTGTCTCCTGGGTACTCCATTTTTTTCCCTTTTTTTTTTTTTTAAACATATAAGGGTATCTGCCTTCATGGGCACAAGTAAAAGCTATCTAAGCAACATGCAAGTCTTGAACAGTCAGCTTCTGTTTATCCCATCCAAGTACTAAAACAACGTGCCCGCTACTGACAGCCAGCATGGCTTCACCAAGGGCAAGTCCTGCCTGACCAGCCTCGAGGCCTTCTACGATGGAGTGACTGCATCAGTGGAGGAGGGAAGAGCTACGGATGTCATCTCTCTGGACTTCTGACACGGTCCCCCCCAGCATCCTCCTCTCTGCATCGGAAGGATATGGATTTGATGGGCGGACTGTTTGGTGGATAAGGAATTGGCTGGATCCATTGGTCGCATCCAGAGGGTAGTGGTCAATGGCTCAATGTCCAGATGGAGACCAGTGACGAGTGGTGTCCCTCAGGGGTCCGTACTGGGGCCAGTGCTGTTCAATATCTTCATCAGTGACATAGAGAGCGGATCGAGTGCACCCTCAGCAAGTGTGCAGATGACACCAAGCTGAGGGGTGCAGCAGACACGCCTGAGGGATGGGATGCCATCCAGAGGGATCTGGGCAGGCTGGAGAGGTGGGCCTGGGTGAGCCTCACGAGGTTCAACAAGGCCAAGTGCAGGGTCCTGCACAGGCCTAGAAATGAAATGGTGAATATGATTCAATATTTTTAGCTAGAAACCTGACAATTGCAACACTGATATAATGTGTTCTGCGTAATTTGCCATCCTGAGCAGACAGACAAGCTATATATTTCAGAATAAGTGCAGGTTGGATATATCCTACTTACATGAGTCCATATTATTCTCCTCCACTAACTTTATTCTCAATAAATTCTGTATCTTTTTTTAGCATATTCTCATAACTTGAATAGCAATAATGGTCTCTTGTGGCAGCTGTCCCTGTACTGTAAAAAACGTTATACTGCTGCCATTACCTCCTTGACCTTATCAAAAACCAGACTTAGAAAATTCAAGACATTAGCAGCCCATAATCAATCTGACAAGTAATCCAGGTATGGAAGATTAGCTGGGAGAAGCTCATTATGCTGAGCCAACATTTCTTAAGGGCTGGCCAGAATGTATCTTGCACTTACCTGAATTGCTGGCAAGCGCATCTTGCAAAGCAGGGGCAATAGCTACGCGGTCAGGGAGCTCAAACTTAACCTGGATGATCACTAGTTCGAAATGGTGCAGAGTTTGCACAGGCAACTTGGCACTGCTCCCACGAGTTCTCATACGAGAGGTTTCATTTCAGATGGAGGAAAAAGAGCTAGTGTTGTTCCTGATGTGGCTAATGACTTAGGTTATTAATACTTGCCTCTTCTGTCTCAAATGCAGTGCTTTTCAAGGAAAATACTTTGCAGAAGTAGTTATTCATTTTAAAAATTACACACGCATGAACACAGTAAATTATGATTCAGAGTAGTTCAGTAATGCGTAATTCGAACAAAGCAGAGTTAAGTTCAGGGGTTTTGTTTGCTTCTTTTTTTTTCCCCTAGAGATACTACACACTTGCACGAGTTCCTGAAACAAATGCTGAGTGTATTTTCCACTGCTCCCATAATGATCTAGGCTTTTATTTCAGAGCCTTCTAATGGAGCAGAGATACATGCGATTATGTTTGGAATCTTAATAAGTACTCAAGTTTTTATTGACAGACTTATGACAAATTCTTGTCTGAAGAAGGGAGAAATCAGGACACGGGTGTGTACTCTATTCAGTCAGAGTCCAAAACCAGAATTTAGGGTGTAGCTACTTGTGTACGTGTGAATTTAGAGTTTACTTGCAAGAAACAGGGAGTAAGGGTACAAATACAGGTTTTGAGTTATTGCTCAAAAGGTATCATCAGAGATGCTGTGACACAGTGAATAATAAGGTAAATAAATAAATTCAGTGTCTCGCTATTTCTGTCAACTGCCCAGTGCATTTGGGTTGGAGATGCACGAGCTTAGGAGACACAAGCTGGAGCTTACTACATTCCCTAAGTTACTAGAACGCCTCCAACTTTGTGATCAGGCTGCGAACTGTAAAGTGCTTTCTAGCCTTGCATTATACACAAAGATTTCAGGACCAGTTGTTTGTACTGGCTTTAAAACTACATGCATCTAGAGAACTGTGTTCAGGACACTGCTTCATATTCCCCATGGCTTTGCCTTGCATGTTAGTTATGAGGATAAAGGAGGTTACAGGGATCAGGAGCAAGGAAGGACAGCAAGAAAACCTAACACACCAAGCTCAAGATACAACTAGATATGCTACCATACCTTGCCCATTATGCTATAAAAGATTATGTATTTCTTCTTGCACAGTTACTGTAATTTTGTATTTATAACAGTAAAGACTTACGGCTCATGCCTACTCACTTCTGAGGTTCATGCACACAGACACAAAACCAAAACACTTGTATATTAATTACCTGTTAGTAATATTAAGAGACATGTCTGACCGACATTGCAAGGAAAAACATATCTGACGGGATTCATATGACAGCAAAATCCATGCTATCAAAAGAAGATGGAAGAGCATTAAATATGAAACATAGTTAAAGTAACTCCAGTACAGAATACAGAATATGAAAACAAAAGGCAATAGCTTAGAAAGCTGCTGTTACAGGAAACAAGACAGAAGCATGGAGGGAGGCAGGGAGGACAGAGAGAAGTATGGATGGAAAGGGGAAAAAAAAAAAAAAAAAAAGAAAAAGGAAGTAATTTGATTAAATGCATTTGGTCATATTATAAACTAACAAAAACAGAAATGAGAAAACTTAAAGTTGCCTAGACTGCTACTAGAAAGTAGCAGTCATTGAAAGTGTATTCTAAGAATCAAGTGTCTAAGAAAAACAAACAAACACACAAAAACACCCACCACCAAAACACAAGGGCAGGTCAGAAATTATCAGAACTTCACAGAGCACAAAGATCCAAACAGACAAGGAAAAAAGTGAAGAAATTGCAAAAAACAAACAAACAAAAAAATTATTGTTACTGATGCCATCATTCCAAAAGCAACGACTGGATCAAGAGACTGAAACTTCCTAAAACCAGAGATGTCTGAATGGTTCAAAATATTTTGCTTCATAATCTCCTGCTACTGTATGAAGTATTTTTGTTCTCCCTTTCAGTCAAGATAGTAAAGAATGAGAGAAAGATGAAGGTAATTGAGGGTTTTAAACTTCAAATCCATGCCTCAGTGTGCCATTCTTAGCAACAGGCTGGGTATCAGAACTTCTATCCTTAAGCTCCATAAGTACGTTGCACCAAACTCTGCAGGAGGTGATGGCAGCACTGCGCTGAGAGATGATGTGACTATGAAAATCATGAGACATAGTAGCACTAGGAATGAGTTTACTATCACTGTTTTACTAAGCTGGTAGAACAGTTTATATCAAATTAATAATGACAGCTTATAGAATGTTTTTTCTTAAAGAAATTTTATAGTAAAGTTCTTCTGAAGGGGACTTTTCCACGCAGAAGATATACAAACGTACAAGACAACAAAGAAGCACTTGAATAAATTACGAAATGAATCAGCACGATATTACTTGTTTTCATCCACAGGTTCAACTGTTCAGATACATTTTCTTTGAGTTGTTGGTACTTACCAGAACATCCCTTTTTCCAGGATTTAAAGTGTTCTATTACAATTTCCTCCAATTTCCTTAATTTTGGATGGCTGTAGATAAATTCCTTTTTATTTTCAAACACTGAAAGGAAATAAAGCAATTAAAAATGCGAGTAAACATGCAACAAGTATGAAGGTTTAGTGAACTTCATTTCCTCCCATTATAATTCCCCGAGTCAGACATACAAATTCCTGACGCTAGTTCTAATTGCATTCACCTAAACAAATAAATCAGTAAACTACTTATGGAACCACATTTGTTAAACCCAGTTTTTGAGAAAGTGTTGTTACTTTTGTTACAGTCACACTGTAAAAGATATATATAGTCAAACAGTAATATTTTAACCTTTCATTTTAAATCAAATTTAAAACTTCAAACACAGAAAACTTGTTTGAAGGTAGCTAAAACCACCGAGAGAAGATAGATAGGTAGGTAGGTAGGTAGACAGACAGATAAATAAGAGTCTGGGGAAAACAATCTGGAATAAAGAGTACTAGCTGAGTGTATCACAACAAATAGCTGCCTGCATCTACAAACTATGTAGAGGTATCTACTGTTTCATTTAAACAGAAAGTAAATATTCTGTCCCTGAAAGGGAAATACTGACCTGTTTTACTCTTGTAAACATTTCCATTCGCTGAAGCCAGAGATGTGTCTGAAAACATGTCTCTAAGCTGCTGATATAGCTTCATGAAGTCCTCATTACGACCAAGTTCATTTTTCGTACGGGTTAACCCTTTGTAAAAAGTTGAAATACCTTAGTATTTAATCTCCGGAGTGAACATAATTTTTGCTATCCAGAAGACAAGCTTTCTCAGAAGTAGCAAGCTCCTTTCAAGAGCCAAGAGGTTCATTTTAGCTTTAGAAAATTTAATAAACATTGTTTGGCATCAATATTTTTTCAGGGAAAATGCCATTATAGAATCTAAACTTGAAAAACGTATGTATAAACAAAAGCCTCGTCCTGTGGGTAAAGTTTTACATCAACCATTTAGCAGTAGAAAAGCCATCCAATCCAGAAGTGATGAGGGTGGTGAGGCACTGGCACAGGCTGCCCAGAGAAGCTGTGGATGCCCCCTCCCTGGAAGTGTTCAAGGCCGGGCTGGACGGGCCTGTGAGCAACGCAATACAGTGAAAGATGTCCCTGCCCACGGCAGGGGCGTTGGATCTTGAAAGGTCCCTTCCAACCCAAACCATTCTGTGATTCTATGGTTCTATGAAGTGCTGCCAGATACCCAAAGAGAAGGGAACCTAGACGAAAAGCTAGAATTAACAAGTTTCTTGAATGATTTTATGTCAATGTTGAAAAGAATTTGCCTTTACTCAAACCAGAAATCAAACTTACCAGAAGCAGTACAGAAGACCTGTTTATTAGAACTGTTTTCCATCAGTCATCTTTCAGGCAGTTGGACTAGATGATCGTTGTAGGACCCTTCCAACTGAAATACTCTATTCTATTCAAGTACTCTATTCTAGTCAATAGCAGACAGGGATTTAAGGAATCTGAGAAACTCGGAAATACACTAAATGCTCTGTGGTGCCTAGGTCTAACAACAGCACTATACCATCAGACATCTAAAAATCTGCACACGCGAAAGTAAAAAATTGTAAAAATGTCAAAAGCATAAAATTAATGGGAAATTATTAGAACATGCATACTATAAAAATATATTCTATAGATTTTCTATATTATGAAGCAAGCACTGTACGCTTTTGATCCAGACACAGGACAAAGCAGTGTCATTTTAATTAAGCAGTGCTGTAGGCGAAGTAGCTTTTGTACGTTACCATGCAGTTACCCAGCCAAGAGTAAACTAAAATGAAGTAAGAAACCTGAGAGCCACACTACAGGGTGATCTGAACAGCGGGAGCCTTCCCCTCCCACATCCAGTGGTCAGAAGACACTTGCTGTTGGACCGACATTGCCAAGTGGAAATTTTCTCCCTCAAAAAAGATGTCAGTACCAAACCAGGTCTTCCAGACAGCAATGACCCAGCAGGTCTAAAAATGACTGTGGAGAGTTGCGTTGCAGAAGACTCACAATAGTCAGTGGCAGAATTGGGAAAATAAACTGAGTCCAGAAAAGAAAACAACTTTCTATTTTGCTTAGTGAGCATGGAAGGTGTTGCACAGCTGGGATTAGAAATTCTAGTGTGACGTGTCCAAATCTGTAATCTTCTGGCACAGACGCTTAAAACTCATGCATACATGAGTTTTACTATAGCGGGGAGGAATTGCTTTACAAGACCAAACGATTTCTCAGTTTAAATTGTCTAATGGTTATTCTCTGTCTCTCCAAAGATATTACTGCCACTTATTGAGTTCTGTTTGTGTCTTATTTTTTTCAGAACTGCTGCCATATAAACACATTTGCTTTCCCAAATAGACTCTATCTTTAACATCGTACTAACGTATTTCCAACAGCGATGAAGGGGAACAAAATGCCAATTACATTTTCAACGCTTTCATTGCATAAGCTGTTTTGTGCAAAACTAGCCATAGAGATGAGGTAAATTAAATGAGAAGGAGCGGAGACAAAAGGAAGGATGTTTCTGGAGGCATTTCACCTTTTGATCCATCCATAATTCCACAAAGGTAGATAAATAATGACCGCATTCCCATTTGCAGCAGCAGCTCATAACCATGATATAAACTGATACAAAGTGCAAAATCTCCTTCAATTACGCCTTGATGTATTCCCTGTGAAAACAAAACAGATGCATCATTAAATTAGGAAGTCAATAGGCAGCTGGAACCATACTGCAATTCTTATGACAAAAGTAAGATTGACATCTGAGAAATGGAGCCAAAGCACAAACTGATGCACAGCGAGTAGTCTGACTATCAAAACCTTCAGGAACCAGGTGACACAATGATCAATGAAGGCAATCTTTTTCCACCTAAAAAACGATCTCCAAAATACCTGCATTATCTTCCACGATTAGCTCATTACCTTCCAATGCAGCAACACTTAAAATCTGACAGCTGAACCATCCATCAGTATTTGGCAAAACAAGAGATTTCTGGCACGTCTACCCAGGCTACAAAATTTAAGTCAGGAAAGTTGTCTTGCCTACCATGAAGTGTATTTCCCAATGTTCTTTTTAAGGTACACAGTCTTTTTTTTTTTTTTTTTTTTGGTAATGTTGTTTTTTAAGTTTGCAAAATCTGAACATTCCATGACAATTTACAGAAAGATAGGGGCAGTGATGTAGTTTTGAGGGGAAAGTGTAAACTTGGCAGTCAGTAATTGCAATCTAAGTTCTTAAAACAATTTCAGTTTGGAAATGAAGTTCTTCATCTTTTCCTTAAATTTACTACACGAGAATCAAGAAATGTGGAGCAAGTGGGCATATTTTATTCCAGGGCTAAATATAGAATGTTACAAAGGAAATCTAACTTAATACGTATCGGGAAACTCGGTACACTATGGAGTATTACTATTTAGTCATTACTTTAATACTGTGAAATAAACAAAGACATTTACCCCATTTTGTGAAGACGGGTTTTTTCTATGTTGATCTCTTGCTAGAATTATCTGGTACTTTGTAAGGCTGGGAATGTCCCGCCTTGCCAAAACTCCTATTTTAATCAGGCGTCCAGCAAATGTTTCTAGCACCTGCAAACAGAACACACAAATTTACCAGAGATGTGAAGGTATGTGCATTTAACCCTTTGAAGTAGCTTTATTGTTACAGATCTTACACAAAAGAACACAAGCAGCTCATTTATTTTATTTGAAACATGGAATTTTTCAAAACAAACTGTATTGATTTCTGAATAATTTGTTACTGTACCAGATGACAACCTGGTGCTCTGCCTCCCTCTAAGGTTCTCCATTATAAGGATGTTTCTAGGCTAATTTACAATTCTTTTTCTAAGACCAGTAGAACTATTACAACTCAGTTCCCTAGGGATTTGTGCCCTCCATTGTATAGACAAACACCCTCCTGCCCCCAAGATAAACCCTTATCCATCAAATAACTGAGAAGTGGAAAGACACGCTGTGCTTCTGTAATCGCACGAGCGCTGACGGAGCAGAGAGAAAACGACACAGGATGGGTAGCCGCAGCCGCAGCTCCCTCTCTTACTGGTAACCCTAACTTCAGTGGTGCTTCAGTCTCGGGAAAACCTGTATTCATCTTTGAGAAGTCTAAGTTACCACAGGCGGAGGACTAGCCGACAGGTTACCGCGTTGTGTGGAAGGGATGGGAGCCGGGAGACGTGAGCAGAGAGGAACGAGCGCCTGACAGATGGGCCCCGCACAGCAGCGTGCCCCGTTTCCTTCGGAAGCCATGCCAAAAGACAATTTGTTTTTATACATCACATGTACCTGCTTTCCACATCAGTGGAACAAGGGAACTGACCTGCACTAATTCATCTTAATCCTGTTTTTCCTCTTTGTTTCTCAGCCTTAGGTGGTCAGGATTTTTTTCATAGCCTTAGTTTTGCATGAGCGCTAACTCTGTAATAATTGGAGTAATCAGATTTGTTCTACAAAATTACTTACGATCTGTTGGCCCACTTGGCTAGTAGCACCAAAAGCATCTTACTGCACAATAACGAGCTTTACCAAAGGCAGTCTTGACTTAGTTTGACAGCAGATAGCTCCTGATAGCTGCTTACATGCATACAGTGTTCCCCAAGTTTTCTGGGCATTTTAACACCGGCTCAGCTGACCTGCGTGGAGAAGGCTATAGCATAACAAATGCCTAATCCCTTCATTGCCGGTCTTTCAGCCCACTGAAAATCAAGTCCAACTGAACCAACAAAACCAGGTCTAACTCTCAGGCCTCAAACAATACTGATGTAAGCATGTCTTCAGCTGGCAAAGACAAAATGCCCTAACAGGAAAAGAAAGTCAACTGTGAAAGTGCAATGCATGTTTATACACGAAGTAGCCACACTCCATTTGTCTTCTTCACACATTTAGTGTATGCTGGGCTTTTAGGGCCTGTTAGG
The DNA here is from genome assembly GCF_047370975.1 of Nipponia nippon. Lineage (NCBI taxonomy): Eukaryota > Metazoa > Chordata > Aves > Pelecaniformes > Threskiornithidae > Nipponia > Nipponia nippon. Next base: position 31,024,857 of record NW_028262302.1, read on the forward strand.
ATGCACAAATGTTATTAACAACCACACTCTACTCACCCCGTCAATGCAGTGGCAGCTTAGTTTAACAACTTCTCTCTGGTTGCTTTGATTATTTTTACAGTTTGGTACTCTTTTAGCTTCTTACTCTGTGTACAGTGCCTACGTGGCACTGAGTGGCAAATCCTGAGAAAAGGGGTGGCAATAATTGCCATCGTCAACTACAGCAGCATTAATCCCCCAAAGAATCAAAAATGCAAAGAGAACTTTGGAAGGGTGAATGAACACTTGTGAAAGCACCAGCCCAACTGAGGAAACAACACGCTGGGGAATTTCCACGCTGCCCGCTCCGTGCCTGCAGGTCGTTCAAAACCAGCTAGCTGGAGTCAGCAGGCTAAGCAGATTATAACAGATAAAGGCTGCTGAGAAATAACAGGAACAAAGCCTAAATTCTGAATGCTCTGGTGCATCTTAGGTTGCTCTTCTTCCCTACTTTGGGCCTTCAGACTGGGATACCGTGCCTCAGGCAGCTTGCTGCTTTGGCTCAGATGAACCCAGCTCAGCTCGTCTGCTCCGGGCTGGAGGGGAAGCGGGCGATGGCCACGGGAGCAGCTGGCAGGCCACTGGGCACAGCTCGGAAGGCAGGATGGTGCCGAGGAGCGCTGCCCGCCCCGTGTCTCTCGGGGGAGCTGGTGTCAGAGCAGGTGGGCACTGAACGCACCCCTGAGCTCCGTCTGCAGGCTTACCTTTACCTGCAGGGAGCCTGGGTTACGGCCTCGCACGGCTGCCCAGGCAAAGCAAAGCACAGCCAACAGACCCCACCCCGAAGCATTCCTGCTAATTAAGACTAACGGACTAATTAGACCACTAACCACTCACACCAGTAACAACATGTAAACACCAACTGGAGACTACAATATTGCTGGGAATTTCTGGAGGAAAGGGAGGAAGAAAAAAAAAAAAAAAGGAAATCAAATGATCTGTTCTTAAAATACAGTCAAAAATGTTCACCAAGCCACTTGGAAGTCTAAATGCACAAGAAATTAATTTCTCATATTTGGTTTAAAGAGTTTAAAATTCAAAACTTTGTCTTTGTACCAAACAGTTTGTTATTGTTATGTTGTTATTAAATCTGGCCTGTATCTGACAAGTCACTTTAAAAGGACAGAGACAGAAATGCTGGTGCCAGCTTATAAAAAAAGGTATTATAAAAAAAAAAAAAAAAAAAGTTGACCATGCAAGGGATAACTCAGTGCTTTTTATTTGAATGGGATACAGCTGAAATAGCACTTTACCCTCCCATCAAACCCTAAACAGCTGGACATGAGGACACTTGAAATGCTGAAGATCAAGCTTAAACTGTGTCTCAAGTAGGGGAAGTGGAGTCAGTCTCTGAACACAAATACGTTTCTCCAGAAAAGCAATTAATATTTTCATTAAAAAGTAATGCCCACATACGTATAGTATTTCAGCACTGGTTTATTATTCCCTATGCTTGTTGCATAGCTTTTTTAAGAAGAAATTTCCATTACATGTACTTTTTTGTTTCATCCTTTGACCTAGTTTATAACATGTAAGAAAATTATATTGTCACTGTTTGCTCAATGTACACCCCTGTCTGATTTAATCACCTTCTGCAAAACAAACCAAGGAAGACTATTATGAAAGACAGCAGGATCCAGTCACCTGGAGCTTCGAAACTAATAAGGAACAGTAAACATAACCTACTTAGAAGAGATACAGAAACAAGCACTACTCAGAGCGATTACATTTATCTTGCCTCCGTACCTTTATTTTTAATTAAAAAGATAATACTTCTGGAAAATCTCCCCAATCTTTCCAAAACATTGAAGTGTTATGTTACCCATTTAAAAAACAAAACTGTAGAATTAATTTAAACTAATTGCTTACTAGGAATCATGGCTTTTTCTAGCTCACTAAATTGAGTTACTACCAACATATAAAAGACAACTAGTAAAGTTATCCCATACTGCACTAAACTTGCCAAGAACATAAAGGGTTCTGCTGAACAAAGTATCTTCCCCAGCAAGTCATGCTGATTTTTTGAAGCTTGTACCTGAGATTAGCCTAGGACCTGCTGTTTGGAGCTACGACACTAGCTGAGGACTACCATGTGTCTTACAAGCACAACTGGCAAGGCAAAGAACTGTTACTCTTTCAGCTACACCTCACTAAAAACTGCTATTAATCTGTTTTCTCTTGGCACAATAAAAAACAAAGGCTCTAAACAAATGACCTGGCCTAATTATTTTACTGCAGATTTGCAAGCATTCTTTACCAAAGAAAACCAAGAAATCTCCCACGCATAAATAACTGTATTGCATTTCTTTCAGAGTAGAGCGGGAGGGGTTTGAGAGAAACCAGCCACGAAGGAGACGGTATCTTCACCGAACAAAGACTGAGAAGGTCCACTTCCACCCCCAGGAAAGGCGAAGTGCCAGGAGGCTCCCCACAGCGCTCCCAGCCTCGACCGACAGGCCTGACCCGGTTTATACAGTCACACTGCCCTTAAAGAGCTGCCATTTCCTTCGTCGCCTTCCCCTGCTCTCCCAACTCACCCGGCTCCAGCATTTTCAATGCACAATATGCCACAGACCCCTTCCGAACATGCTGGGGCAGATGCAGAACGAGTGTGCAAGAAAATGAGACTACGCTGTGCGTCAGCGAGGTAACGTCACACCTAGAGCTGTGCGGGAATGGTAGCGTGCCCCACTGACACGCTGCTCTGCCTTAACAAGGGACCGCTAAAAGCAGGAGGAGAGAAGTAACATAAGCAGCTCCAGAACAGAAATCCAGATTTTTGTTGTGGCTGTGCACCACATGGACATCCCCCTGCTCCCGCTCTCTGCTCCAGATTTTCAAATTTTCAACAAAGGGAGTAGAGGAAGACAAGAAAGGGGAAGAGGAGACTTCTTCCAGGCTCTGGCCTCACCACCTGTACCTGGAAAGGCAGCTCAGAGGTGTATTTATCACAAGTCTTCACAACAGGGCTGTGATCGTACTGTCCTAGGGGAGAGCAATCACATTTTGCAGGAAGGCATGAAAGCAACCAAGGCCTTCCACAGCTCCAGGGAAGAGCAGCCCCAGTGAAGGTTAGATGAAGATCTAGAGCATTCATTGCTTTGTTCTAGGACTGAAACTAGAAAGGTGTGGGTTTCACAAAGCGCGCTACCTTGAGAAGTCTAAGTGCGATAACCTCGTATTCCTGAAAGTAACTTCCAGGGGGAAGCCCCAGGAGCAAACCGGGTTTAGTCTCTGCCGACTGTAACTCCAGCTTGAGTGAGAGAGTCTTGAGACTCCATCAAAAAGAAAGAACCTGGCGATCCCAGCAGCGGCCAGGGAACCGGGCGGCCCCGCAGCCGCAGGAGCGCATCTCACGGGTGAGCTGGGGCAGCTCGCAGGTACCCGCTCACTGACGGTGAAGAAACTTCTCAGGCGCACAGAGTACATGAAGTTTACGTACAGAGTGAGAATGGTTTATTGTAACATTTGATGAAGCCTCTCAAATGGTAGTATAGTACATCAAAGAAGGGAAGGAGGGCAATTATTAACAGAAAAAAATGTGGGTTTATGACAGAGAAGGCAACTGAGAAAGGCGTTTGGAGCTATGACTAGTGCTCAGTTTTAGTTATTCTCCCTGTAAAACTTCGGAGTCATGCCAAAGACAAACTCTAAACACGATGGAGAAAAGTGCTGTTTTGTGTAAGCTTTCTACTGACATTTTCTTACCTTTCCAATAATGAAAAAGCAACAGGGACAGAGCAGGGTACAGTGTTTTTAAGCTGACCTTATAATTCTCCAAAACCAATACTGATCAACCTAGTAATGGTCTTGGCACCTCTGAAAGTTTTGTTGTCAGGTTTATATTAACTCATTCAGACACTTCACAGCCTTCCCACCCTCCAGGGATTTGTCACACATTGAACACAGACCGTTCTTCCCTGGAAGCTGGTATTCACCAGAAAGATCTAATAGTTTGTCCTCCTTTAACATCTTGGGTTTCCTCCTATTACAGCATTTTTCACTTCTTAAAAGTTACAAAAAAAGAAAACCTACAGTTTTTACTTTTCAATTAATTTCATTAGGAACATTTTTACTCTTTTACTTGGGGAGTTACAAGAAAGAAGTGGCTTTTCTATACCAATTTGCCATTCAGTAAACGTTATCACTTTGTCACAGGACAGAAAGAAGCATCCTACTGAGGATGTTTCATATCCTCAATCTGCAAGACTGAATATTTGTTTTTCTTTTATATTCAGAGATACAACCTGCCAGGAAAGCACCAAGAATACAGCACTAACAAAACCATATTTATTAGCCAGCAGTCACAGGCAAAATTAACAAGTTGGGGGGAAAAAAGGCCAAATACCACAAAGATCAGCTTTGTTCAACTCCAGTAACAATCAGGTACTCTGTCAGTCTGAGCTGATAGCACTGTCTAGACACAGACCACGATACATCTTCAGCACTCGATCGGATGTAGGCCTTTGTACATAATTACCAAGCACATCACAAACCAGAACACACGCAGTAATCTGTGCAGGGGGATCTTTAAAACAGGATCTTAAACTCCAACCAGCCTCTTTCTCCCAGGTAGCCCGTCAATACTCTGTGGCATTTCTCACAAATAGAGAAATTTGGTTGTGATTTTAGACAGTTTTACTAGTTGTTGGTTTGTTTGTTTGTTCCCATCTCCAGCAACAATGCTTAGCAATCCTCTAAACAGAAATAATTTCAGTTAATCAACTATTTATTCTCATAATTAAGGCCTGAACAAAAGAGTTGGGAATTTTTTCTGTGAGAAAGTGTCAGAATTATTTATGCAGGACAGGCAGAGAAGGAGCCCCTACACATTGCCTCAGAAAGTCAGCTCTTCTCAAGAATAATGGCTTCCTGGAGGAAATCTTCAAGAGCCAGGATGCCCTCACCTGGAAGAAATCTTCAAGTGCCAGGAAGCCCTCACTTAGTAGTAACAATTCAACTTCCCAAATTACGTGGAAGATTCCTCACCCACAAAACTGCAGTCAGCGTTTGCACCGCACTAAAATGTAATTTAAGACACTACCTGTGATGTGGATCAATTCACGTTGTGCCTTACTTCAAGATACCTACCCGCAGCGATGTAGCTGCCCACAAAGAAAGGTCAACAGCACCTTTGCGAGGAAAATCTGATAACTGCCAAAAAACACAGTCCGCTTCAGTGCATTTTCAATGAATCTTGCGATTCTGTGTCCTAGGGAGCTGACCATGAAACCAAATCATCAGACAACCAAACACTTAAGCAAGCATCATCTCCGACACTTGTCAAGGATTTGCCTCCTCAGTGAATGCCAGATCAGAGTCTGTGATGCTGACACACTGCCCACAACTACGAGGTCAAACATCCTCACAGTGGAACTGCCTGCCTCACTGCAACCAGTGCTTTCCACTTTTCTGCAACAAAACCCACATGCTCAATTCACTAGGAAAGAACCGTTCCCTCAGGACATTCCCACTGGCAGTTGCTCCTCCATTTGCAAATTCTCCAAGAAACAACAGCTTTGGTCAGCTTCGGCCGACAGAAGAAACGCTCTGTAGAAACGGCAGGATTTCAGTCCGTAGTGTCAGAAGTACACAGTCGGGACTTGGACCACTCTGGCCTCTAAGGCAACTAATACTTTGTTGTCACACCAAGATCAGCCCCTGGGGTTAGGCATCCAAAGCTGAGCCTGGGAGAAAGATACTGATCAGGAAAGAGAGGGAAAAAAAAAAAAACAACAAAACAACAAAAAAAAGGGCAGGGGGGAGATTAAGCATCACCTCCGAGAGTCAACAGTTACATCCCTAACCTTTGGTCTCCTCCGACAAGCATCTCAACAGTGTACAAGAGAGGACTACTTTCACGTTATTCTAAAATTCTAAAAGCCCAGAGGTTCCCCTTTCCTGCCTGCACAAAAAGGACCACAACACTTATTTCACATTAAGTTAAAGTTAGAATGAAAGACTACAAATAGAACCACATGCTCCACACAGACCCTTGATTCAAATTCAGATCCTGCTTTAATTGTCATAGCCATTCCCATAACAGGTCTGCTCATCTACCTCTTTCTCAGGAAGGCTTGCCTCAGCAATGGCAAAAGTAGGCAGCTGTCAACTTCCAAAGCTCGACTTTCAATACCAAAATGACCCATGGCTTTTGCACTCCTGACAGAAGCCGGTTTGGAACGACCTCGCAGACACTCTGGAATAAAATGAAAGATCTGTCTTTCAAGCGTGGTTTGAAAATATTAAAAGAAAGTCACCATAAAGAAGGACTAACAGGACACGAAGAGCAGTGGGGAAAAAACATGATGAAGAGAGCAGCTAGGAAAGAGCATGAGTTAATAGCGACAAAACATCCGAAACACAAACTTCTTGGAGATCCATACTGCTGGGATCCTACAGCACGGGGACTGCCAGCAAAGCCGGCTCCCCCCGCCCTGCGGCGCTGCCCCGGCGGCGGGCGGGCAGCGCGGGGGCCGCCCCTGCCTGCGCTCGCCCCCCCGCCCGCAGCGCCCGGGGCCGGGCCAGCCCTTCATAAGGCGGCGCGGCGGCGGCGCGCCCAGCCGCTCCGGGCCCGGCCCGCCGCGATGGAGACGGGCGGCTGCCGCATGGGCGGCGCGGAGCCGGGCGCCCCGGCGATGATCACGCTGGAGGACCTGGACGGGCTGGCGGAGGAGAGCCCCGACTCGGCGTACCACGGCAACGGCAGCAGCCCGGAGGAGGAGGAGGAGGCCGAGCGCATGGAGGACGAGGAGCAGGAGCGGCTGCTGAGCTACTGGCAGAGCGTGGGCAGGGGGCACCAGGTGGACGTGCCCCGCGGTAAGAGCCGGCCGCGACGGGCAGCGCTCGGGCCGCGCTAAGCCGCTTACGCCCCCGGCAGCGCGCTGGGCTCCAGGGGGATTAGGGAGGCGGCATTTCTGGGCTTACCGGCCGGTACCGCGACCTTCCCAGTCATTCCCGACCTTCGGCTGCAGGGGGTCCCTCTCGGCAGCTCCGTCTGCCTGGCCGATGCCGGGGGCGAGGTCCGCGGGGGCCGGAGCAGAGCCCTGCCTTTCCCCGAGAGCCCCGGGGGATCGGTCCTCGGGACTGGGACCCAGCTGCCTCCCTGGGGCAGCCCGGGCCCCACCGGCGCCCTTCGCCTCCCCAGCCGCCCTCGGCCACGCCGGACAGCCACGGCGAGGCTGGGCGAGGTACGCCCGGTGCCACCGGCCGCGGCAAGGCTGAAGGCGGTGCAGCGCCGGGAACGGCAGCGAACCCCCGCGTCCTGCCGCACGCACAACGCCTGAGCTACGGCTTTGCGAGGGCGGCTCAAAAGATGTTTCTGACTTAGAGAAGCGGCTGTAGAAGTAGTGGATTGACCTATTTATACTGAAAAGGACTGACGGGAGTTTTCAGTCTTAATTAAAAACTAAACTTGACTACCTGCAAAAGCCTTTCGCTTAAGAATCTCCCCTCACTGCAACCAAGAGGTTCGTTCTTTAAAGAAAGACGGTTGAATTAAAAGGTGGCACAAAGTAAACACGTAAAAGGACCGACTTTGCTTTTTGACAGTAAGCCTCCCAGGCTTATCTTGTTAAGAAATTGTTTATTTTCCATTTTAAGGAAGACCAAAGAATCTGAAAGACTGTAACAAGTCAGATAACTCACAACAGGCAGCAGAGACTAACTGCAAGCTTAGCTTGTTCAGAAACTTTAACTCACCTGCACCGTCCTGTGTAGAGAAGTAGAGAGAGATCTTTAGCATCCCTACTGCTCAGATAAATCACCACCTAGAGCGTGGGAAGCAGCATAACCTTGAACAACAGGCTGCTCTAGACACTACCAAAATGAAACAACTGTTATTTAAAAACTTTTTCTATATTCCAACACAGTAAAGAAAGTACAACCTCCTTTTCAAGTCATTCCTAGAAACCTCATCTTATCTTTCTAATGTTTTAACACTGGAAATTAGCGCCCTGCCAGGTACTAAAAGAAGGGCAAGGCCAGTCTGACTCTCGCCGCCCCCTTAGGGGGGTCTTTGGGTGCCCCGGGCCAGCAGCGCCAGCCCACGCCTGCGCCCGCGACCAGCGCGTCACGTCTGACGGCTTCCGATTCTGCAGGGGCACGGGGCGGGGGGAGAGGGGCTCCCTGTTTAAGGCACGCGTGAGGGGTGAATGCGTGGATGCTGAGCTGCTCCTGGAGAGGAGCAGAAAACAAGATTCCTTCCCACAAAATTATCTGGTACTCTGATACATAGTGAAACAAGGCATTGAAATACCTACGATTGCTAAGATAGGCAGGATATCCAGTCTAGGAAATACGGCTGAAGTAGTAATTTAGCACGTTTTAGTTACTGTATTGTAAAAGGTTTACTTTGTAACACTAAGCAAATGTTACAAAAATCTAAACAGAAGCTATTTCCTTCAGATATTGTCCAAAGCCATACATCAAGAGCAGACTGCCACCCAGCCAGAGCAGCCTAAAAGAGTTTGCCAGATAAGTTTACATGGTCCATTCAGAGTTCAAGCTAACTATTAATATCCATGCTCAGCACCCAGTCTGCTAAAGCGTACTTGGGCCTCAGGGAATACCCAGGGGAAACACGGGATGGGTTCCTGGGAGCAATCCTCCCTGTCGACAGGGAGCAGTGACTAGCGCACCCCATCCAAGCAGCTGCTGGCACTGAAGCCATGACCTAAGAACCTACACGAACTTTACGCGACCAACTACTGACTGCCAGCCTGGTAACTGTGCAGACAGCGCGTTCCAGACCTTAACAACAGAACGCTATTTCCTATAGTCTAGTGGCAAAGTCTGCAAAATAAGATCACCATCCCTCTCATCAATAGTTCTGGACTGCCACAAGCTCCGACACCTGTTTTGCTCCATGGTGACAATATACCTTTCAAAAAGATGACTTGCTTTGTACTTTTGTTAGCACCTTTTAAGGGCAACAGGAACTCTGTAAGCCTCCTAAAAAAAAAAAAAAAATCTAAGATTTTGAGATGTGAACAACAGATATTTATATGGCTGGCGTATCAATTTATTGCTGTTAAGTTCTTAATCCTATAGACTGACTGACTGGCCTATGCCAAGCCTTACAACAAAAAGGTAAAAGAAAATTAAAAGGTGCAGGAAGGTATAATCTAACTGTCTTGGTTTGAAAACTCCATTTTATCTACTCCCAAAAGCAGCAGAAAACATACTACAGCGGTTACTCTAAATTTCTCAATTCTAATTTCAATACAAGAACATTCATGAACAAGCAAGCTCAGGAAAGTTGCTACCCATCAAAGCCATCTACTTGCTAATGCCTGAAGTGGTATGAAGACGCTCCGCGTACGAAGCGGCGTGCTCTGAGGTCGGGTACCCAGGCTGCAGATCGAACTTTAGGTCTGGAACTGCAGGTGGTTTTCCACTCGTTCCAACGTACCTCCTGTTCCCAGCATTACCAAGGCCGTCTCCTCTACTCTAGAAGGACAAAGTTATGTGCGCGTGTACACTGTTTAAGGGCGCAGCTGACAAGTACATCCCACTTCAGTGACACTCCCAGCAGGTCTGATCAGACACAAATTAAGACATGCAACAATGTAAATACTGTTCAGTCTTGCTGCTGTGCACAAGTCTTGTCAAATGTGCCTTACCTATATAACTCCTTTTGTAAAGATTTGCCTCTTTCACAATACCTACCTATAGTAGCAACTGTACTCACAATTTTGAAATTTAACTAAACCAAGCCTTTACCTAGCTACACTGCTACACTCTTCTTGCCTTGTTTTGTCACACCAGTATTCAAGTTTGCAAGCTTGGACTGACAGACGGCATGTCAAGCAACTCGCTTGCTTTTGGGCAGGATAATTTAAGTGTTGTCCAGGTTAAGGTATTTATAATGCAAATGTTCTGTTGTCATGCCTGACCGGCATGGATTCATGAACTGAAGAATAAAACTCCTGAAAGAACTTCAATTAGTTGTAATCCCTACCCTATGCATTAATAGGGTAGGAAAAAAAAAACCCCACACAGTTATCAATAAAGGAACTGAAAAATAGACTTAACATTTCTAGAGTCCTAAAATGTTTCCTAATTCTTGAGTACCCTGTGGAAAATTCAGTGCTGAAGTCTAATCTACTTTTATTTTTCTCTCAGCCTCCAAAGAGATCAATTTTACATGTCAGTTATTACTTACATTTTAAATGTTTCCCAATGACATTTTTTTAAAAAATGTTTAAAACTAACTGAAGTGTAGCTTTCTCCCCTTTACTAAAAGGATCTTTACTATGCCAAAGAGTCTTAAAGCTAAAACCCCTGCAGGATGCCAGGAGATGTAGGTTTGATTCCCCGCTCAGCTACATATTTACTAAGTGACCTAGGCCAAGTTAATTCTCCTGTTCTCTGAAAGACGGATAATACTCTCTTCCTCCTCGTCCTGCCTTTTCCACTTAAAATACTGAGGCACTTAAAACACCCAAGAGAAGGGCTCTTATTTCAGTTGAAACTTTCACCCTTTTCATGCATGTCCGATACACACTATGAGGTAGTATGGCAGAAATTCACATCCAAACTTCAAACACCGTACATAAAAATTAAGTTTCTAATCCTCTATCAAAGTACACAAATGCCTATATTATGTCAACTTCGAAAGGCAAGGGACTAACTCTTTTGGGAGAGAGGCTTTCCATTCCTAAGACTACCCTTACATCCAGAGTTTCCAAGCCTGTCTGTTAGGGATCAACTTCTAAGCAGAATTGGTTTACGAACTGCCGCTAGAATTGATGTCAAGGCAACCATAGTTGCAAATACACCTAATCCAACCATATTTAAACTACGAAACCGAAGGAGAACAGAAGTCCTAGAATATGCTAGTATTATATATGCAAGTATAATATATTTGCTCCTTCTATCCATTTGAGCTTGGCTGGGAAGCGTAACGATGAATACAGACTGGGTGATTGCTAGTGTCGCTACATCTAGAAACAGGGGATAGGTTCATTATTTAATATCTTGCAAAATGTGGGAATCATTCAAAAAGTCACCGCGCCTTTCAGTTCCACCTCGGTATCGGTAAGCGAGCATGCAGGTGCTTAGAGTTCTTCCACAGCAGTCAGGTATTGACGCTCTCCTTCGCGTAGTGGTCCGCCACCAAAATGTGAGCGCTCAGACCAAAGAGATGACACCTTAGACTGTACTCTGAGCCCTTCTTGTTCCAAAGGGCAAGATGACAGACAACGGCAAACAAAAGGAGCGTGCAAAACACGCAATGTCCCTATTGGTCAAATAAAGTTGATATGTTCCATTTAACCTTTACTAATGCTTTATGGTAACTACGACTATTTGAGAGCATTGAACCACTGTATTTCTTTCTGCCACGTGTAATGGAACCTGACAAACAGAACACAAATTACCAAGCTTGCTTTGCTCTGCTCCCACCTTTGTGTAAGTTGTGTTTCAATTTTGCTAGAATGTCAATATTCATTCTCAGTCAACAGTCTTCTGCCCCTTCTGAACCGAAATAAAACCTTTTGCCTAATGTACTTGGTACCTAATCAGACAGCACATACCGATAAAACTACTACGCAACAAAAAGAAATTGTGTTAAATTGACACAAATCCATGTTCCAATTTCTTTGTTAAACAACCACGTCATCTTAAGATACAGGTCTTCAGTGAAGTCCACACTGAGGAATTTTAAGTTTCCTCATCTTATACTTCTTTAACTTAACAGGACACTTTTCTCCTCCCTCATCTACAATTTCAGCACTTTTCTTTTAAAGAAAGCATAAGCATCTATTTACACTAAATAGGTATAATATGTAGAATTAATTAATACACAACTATGCAATAATTTAGGGTATGAAGAGCCCCTGGAGAACTGTAGTCTAACCCCTTGTTAAAAGCAGGGCTAGTTTCAAAGTTAGGTTGCTAACTTTCAGGTTTCAGGTTGCTCAGGGGCTCCATTACATCTCTGGGCCCCTGTCCCAGGGGTTGATCCCAGAATCATAGAATTGTCATGACTGGAAAAGACCCTCAAGATCATCAAGTCCAACCGTTAACCTATCACTGCCAAGCCCACCACTAACCCATGTCCTCAAGCACCACATCTACACTGCTTTTAAATCCCTCCAGGGATGAGGACTCAACCACTGCCCTGGGCAGCCTGGGCCAGGGCCTGACAGCCCTTTCGGGGAAGGAGTTTTTCCCAATATCCAACCCAAACCTGCCCTGGCGCAGCTTGAGGCCGTTCCCTCTCGTCCCATCGCTTGTTCCTGGGGAGAAGAGACCGACTCCCCCCCAGCTCCAGCCTCCTTTCAGGCCGTTGTAGAGAGCGATGAGGGCTCCCCTCAGCCTCCTCTTCTCCAGGCTGAGCCCCCCCCAGCTCCCCCAGCCGCTCCTCCCCAGCCTTGTGCTCCAGACCCTGCCCCAGCCTCGCTGCCCTGCTCTGGCCACGCTCCAGCCCCTCCATGGCCGCCTTGGGGTGAGGGGCCCAGCGCTGAGCACAGCATTCGAGGGGCGGCCTCACCAGTGCCCAGCACAGGGGCACCATCACCTCCCTGGTCCTGCTGGCCACACTGTTCCTGATACAAGCCAGGATGCCATTGGCCCTCTTGGCCACCTGGGCACACTGCTGGCTCATGTTCAGGCAGCTGTTGACCAACACCCCCAGGTCCTTTTCCGCCAGGCAGCTCTCCAGCCACTCCTCCCCACGCCTGTAGCGTTGCATGGGGTTGTTGTGACCCAAGTGCAGGACCAGGCCCTGAGCCTTGTTGACCCTCACACAGTGGCCTGGGACCATCGCTCCAGCCTGGCCAGGTCCCTCTGCAGGGCCTTCCTACCCTCCAACAATCGACACTTCCACCCAACGTGGTGTCATCTGCAAACTTACTGAGGGTGCACTCGATCCCCTCATCCAGATCATCAATGAAGATATTGAACAGGACCAGCCCCAATACTGAGCCCTGGGGAACACCACTCGTGACCAGCCGCCAACTGGATTTGCCTCCATTTTCAGTCACTCTGTGAATTTTTTTAAGTTGTTTGTTTTTTTTTTTTTTTCTTTTAAATACCTAATCAGAATTTTTTATGTGGCAGCTTATGTCTGCTGCCTCTATCCTATCACTGTGTACATCTAAAGAGTCTCAGTCTTCTCCACAATCTTCCACCTTGTAGCAGAGACTGCACTTCGATCCCACCTTCACTTTCTCCCCTCCAGCCTGAGCACATCAGGTTCTCCCAGCCCCTTCTGCACTTCATCTGCCCGAACCAGCCGGGTGGCCCTCCACCAAAGCATCTCGAGTTCATCAGTGCCACTGCTGTACCACGAAGCCCCAAACCAGGCACAGCATGTGAAACGCAGATTCACGAGCACTGAACAGAGCAGTCGCCTCCCTTGACGGGCTGGCTGCAGTCTTGCTGATACAGCCCAGCGTGTGTCCTCTTCTGTGAAGTCTCCCTCTGAAGCTACAAACAAAAGTTCATGTTGTCCTCCAACTTCTAAATGAAAAAATTGGTTTGCCTTTTATTTTTAAATCCTCCCCTCTTGCGAGGTCTTACTAGAAGTGCTTGCATTAAAAAAAAAAAAAAATCACGGAATTCACTTAAGACCCAGAATTCCACTTTACCTATACAGAAGCTGGATCACCACAGCTGGAACGCCACCAGTTAGTCAGTCCGTCAGGTTCGGTTATAACACTCCCGAGACTGCAACTAGCAGCGAATCAGAGCGAGAAGTGGCGTGGTAGCTGGCTGGCCGTAACTGCAGAGCTAGCCAGGCCACCCGGCTAACATCCCCGCCTGCCTGCGCTGCCCCAGCCACCCAGGCACCGTGGCTTCTGAGTGACAACCCGGGCCTCACACCCGACACGTGTCCTGACTGATGAGCAGCGCCGAAACGTGCATAATATCAAACACTAAAGTAAAATATTAGACATAAAATATCAGACATAAAATATCTTCAGGAAATGACAAAGTTTCCACAGTAGTATTTCCTTGAACCTGTGAACAAGAGCAGCCAATTCCATTTACTTCTTCATGTGGGTACACACATGGGTGCAACTCTGAAAGAGCTGCTAGAATTGGCAACATCTGCACAGAGCCAGAAAACTGGGCACCACCAAAAGCTTTCCATAGGTGCTTCTATAATAGGAGCGAGGTCTGTTCCTAGCCGTACAGAGCCAGAAGTCAGCTACCCTTTCCTATTAGTATTGAAGAGCAACCTAAACTTGTTACAAAAGCAAGGTGCCCAGACTCGTTTCTACAGCTTTGTCTCTAAAATTGGACTTGTGTTGTTTCGTTGCAGACATGGCAGAGCCGATCCAGCAGCTGACCAGAAGTAACAATCCCCAGGACAGACGGACCGTCCCATTTACCCTGATCCAGCGCAAAGAAAACGTACAGTTTCCCTTCCCAGTTGAGGTTTTAACAGTGTTTTCAGTATTCATACCTAGCTTCCAAAAACATGTTTCTTTATAAAATTACTTTAACCGTTTAGGATTTTTAACATCATAAGTGCAAAGCATTATAACTGGATAACTACATTTCATTTTTAACATCTCGCCACTTTTACATGTGTGAAGTTTTCTTTTTTGTAAGGTAGGAACTAGCAGAAATGTCAGGAGATGGCATTTTGTGACATTTTATAATTAATTTAACAAAACACCCTCATATTTTGACATTTGAAATAAAAATGCCTATTTTCTTCATTTAAATCAATGCATTTGCTTCTCTACACAATCATGTTAATAAACCTTAGCAAAGAATACTTGAAAGAGATTAATATCTAATTTAAAACCAAATACGTGCTTTTGTATCGTGGGTCACTATCAATCAAAGAAGCAATTTGCAAATCCATCTCATCAAAACCATCCTATCCTCTAATAAAAAATGGAAATTAATGTCCAGCAAATTGTTTACAGCTCAGGAAATGTGCAAACAAGTGTCTAACCTTACATACATGACAAATCAAGAAAATCTTTACTAACCATGTATGAAGAATTCTTGTCACATTTCTTTTTAAACAGATCTATATAATTCAAATGTATAAACGTCGCAATTTGATTGAGTGTATTTCATCTAAACAGTCTGGGACTCCTGACTACTTATGTTGTAATTAAATGCTTGAAATTTCTCAGTTCTACTGTAATAACTGCAGATAAAAAATAAGGTTATTCAGTGTTAATTGCAACTAAATGTTTAATACTGCAAGTCCACAAGATCCCTTATTTTAAAGAACTACCCAGAAGTCTGCTGAAATAAATTTTGGTCCAAGATCAGCAGCATATCCCTTCTTGATCTGTACGAGGAGGGACTGAAATTCACATGTTCCTTTCAAGATCGTTTCACTGACGGTTGAAAAAAGATGCAATTATTCTTGTACTCAAGTAAGACGCATACACTGCGTTGGTTCTGGATATCTGCTGATTATATACCAGCTTGCACCTTGAAATGAAGTGCATGTGAACTAAGTACTAAACAGAATGCACTTAAGGTATAGCTGACCCTGAGGCTTAAAATCATTCCTCAGGCCTGCCGTTCTCCTGGTCACACACCTAGAGAAGCTGATTTCTTGGTGCTATAAGTAAAGCACTGAAATATTGCTTGACTTTCATTTGTTTGCTTGGGTTTTTTAGATTATTAACTTAAAATACAGAATTATCATCTTACTGTGTTTGCAGCTTGGAGATCTGCTTTATGAAAAACGTCAGTACGGAAAAGCCAAATGGGCTTGTATAAAAATGAAAGAAAAACAGTATGAACAGAGCATATGCCTTGGATTCATGAAGCTTATGAGGTACATTTGTGAGCAGAATTCCTCAGGTAATTGGTACCACAATTCCACATTAAAGTTAAAACATTATATTTATGCACTAGCTCCTCCTAACTGGGGAGATACTTGTATCAGCTTTTTCCAAATACACCCCCTGTCTATAGGGACATTTTCCTGTAACGCAGCCTTTCCAGCAGTCTAAACCGAAGCACGGCTCCCCCCGCATACGTGCTGCCGCCGCTGCTGCCAGGGGCACTGTGACCACTACAGCTGCCCGGGAGATGACACTGGCTATTTCTGTAGGCTGTCAGCTATAAGTTAGGCTTTTGCTATGGAATTTGAGAGGTTTAGTTGTCACAGCAGTACTGAAATCGCCTATTCTAAGAACCTATTCAGTGTAATGCCAAGAGAGACCATGATGTTTTGCTTCCTTTGTTTTTGTTTATGACACTTAAATTGTGCATGTCTGAACGGACACCAAAAATCTCTGTGGTTGAAACCTATTTTCCAGGAAGATAATCCAGTTTTAACTCAAGTACTTTAAAATAACGGCAAGTCCACCATGTCCTTGATAGCTTGTACCTGCATGAAAAGTGTGCACCTAGTTTCCACTCTAATTTAATCTGGTTTCACCTTCCAGCCATCAGTTCTCTTTTTTTTCATTCTCTGGTTGTTTAAAAAACTTTGCAGTGCCTGGTGTTTTGTTTTGTAATAGTGCACGTGTTGTAATCAAGTCAACCCTTCATTCTCTTTCCAAGAACCTACAAACACTGATCACAAAAGCTTTTCCTTAATCGGGTATTTTCCCCACTCTCCCCATTCTTTTAACACTTTCACATGGTTTAAAAGTGATTTTGGCCTCAGAACGGTGCAGTTTTGTTTTCAAACTGTGTACAGAAGCAAAGTTCCCACTCCTAGTCGTCACTGCTACCTGCACAGTCAAAACAACCATTTCTTATAGCACTGCAAAAATATAGCAACATTTTTGATAACAGCAAATCCTAAACGAATTCACAATGCAGCCCCCTTATCTTGCCTACATTCTTTGTTCCCAAATATTTAAAACATGATACAAGGTCAGTTTACAAGATAAACGCAGCCCTCTTAAGAGGGGAAAAGAAGTTAAGTCAAACTCCTTGCCCTACCTGAAGACAAGAGTGCTCACCAAATACTACATTTTAGACACACATGCACACATATTTGCACAGGTAGGTTTGAGAGATATACGTACACACACACAAACTACAAGGCATAGTAAAATGCTACTTCCAACTTGGAATACACAACCCCTTTCCTAAAACATCCTGCTGAATTCCTCTTAGTAACGCAACTCTGCTCTGTGATACTCACTTTATATTATTCAGTATGAGTTCAGAAGTCAAGCACAGTATGTAGACCTTCTTTTGTATTTTCTAAAAGCTCACCTATGTCTCCTCAGGACTGTACTTGGGGATAACAATACCCATTGTGACCATAGTCCATACAAACGAATCTCAATCGGAGATGACGCGGTCAGTGACAGTAGCGTACTACCTGCCTGAAGTGCTGCAGGACGAGCCGCCGCAGCCTTTCGACTCTGACATAATCATTGAAGAATGGCCTTCTACTATTGTTTATAGTAGGTAAGAAACATTTTAATTTTGTTCTAGTAAAAACCATAAAAAGATACAGTTTGCAATCTGGGCATGTTACATCTTTTAAATCAAGTTCTAAAAGCTAACAAACAGTAAAACTTGATTGTCAAAAGCTGCCTGCTTTATGAGACTGGGATATTCAGGAAATAATGGTTACCAGCTTACTTGGGAAAATGATGCATCTGTAAGCGTGAGATACAATAGCATCTCAAAACACAGACTATTCTGTGTAGCTGGGAACAAAGCGGCTGATGTATCACTGAAAATGTTAAGAAAAAACTGTTATGTGTTTGAGATCAGTCACAGTCAGGTAGTATCATTTGCAAAACATGACTAAATAATTTAGAAGGAGGCATTTCTAGGCTCTGGAAAAACTGTGGATTTTAAAAAGAACTTGATATGAAGTTGATTGTTACAGGAGCTTCAGAGGAATCACCAATGAAGACTCTATAATGAGAGAAATAAACATCTTGGCGGAAATTCTGGAGAGTCCCGAGTTATGTTTGCAGGACACATTCATCATTGCAGGATACACAAATCCAGCTGCTGCCAATCGACACAACGAGATATGGTTCCTTGAAAGGCCATAGCCTCCCATTTCTGATGCTTGGCAGTCACAAGACTCAGTTCTGATTTACTGGCAGAATCTGACAGGTGAACTACATGAGACTAGATGTCAAACCCTCACAGATTTTAGAAACATGCCTTTTAGCCAGTTTAGCAAGGCAATCATTCCAACTTAACAATCAGAGGTAACACCTGAAACATACGCCGTTTCCTATGTCAACTTTTACAGTTTTTACACAATTTTTATGGAGATTTTTAGCACTTTAAAGGTTAGTTCACCTTTTTTTACAAGATAAGAGAGACAGAGACCTCTCTCCTCATCACTAGCATCTCTAGACTGCTTGTGGCTTGGAACGGTCCTAGGGGAGATCCTGGAGCCCCGGCCCTGGACACCTAGTGCTGCAGCAGCTACACAAAGCCCCTGTTGGGGCTTTCAGTGGGACACACATTAAAACCACCTCACACATGCAGGCTATGCTTCAGAAAAATAATGTTCAGGTCTTAATTTCTGAAGAGAACTACCAGATTTAGACCACTGGGATTAAACCAAGGAGCAAAACTAGGCCGATGCTGACTGCTTTTAACGTCATCATCTGTGGAGCAGACATTCTTAATGCTTACCTCAAAAAGCGTTCAACCAAAGTACTTTTAACCTTGAGAAGAGACCAAGAAGGCATAACAGTCCTAATGCTCAGTAAAGCCTCGACAGCAGAAGTTACAGGTTACCTTAATCACACACTCATAGTAATCCCATGACTATATGCGGCATTCCCAAATAGAAAGCGGTCATTCTTAACTCTTCAGTTTTCTGAACGCTGTCATCTCATAACTTTGCTGAATGTTAAAACACTGCAGCTGAAGTAATTTGTTAAGTACTTTTTACACTCTTCGGGCAGTACCACACTATTAATGTTAGAAATGACACAAATATTTCACAGAATCACAGAAAAAAATTAAACTCGACGTGACCTCTGGCAGTCACCTGGTCCAGCCCTCTGCTGACAGAAGGGCCAGCGCTGCTGGCGGAGCAGCCTGCTCAGGGCCTCGCACAGCTGGATTTTGAGCATCTCCAGCGATGAGGAGCCCATACCCCCTCTGGGCTATTTCAGTATTTGACCACCCTCACTGTGAGAATTTTTCTTCCTAATACCTAATTTTCCGTGTTGCGGCTTGGTTTTTTTTCCACCCTTCATCCCTATGATAATTCTTCAAGTAGACAACTGCTAGTCTAGCACACTGTGACTGAAAGACAAGCTCACACAGCTCTACGTGCATCAGAAAGTCTGGCAGCAGCACCCACGCTTTGCTACAGACTACAGTTAAAGAGCCCCTACTGCACTTCAGAATCGGGGTAGCAAACAGTTTTGCTCTCAAAAAAATCGCTTCTTAGTGTCTCCCCTTACAGATATAATGGTAGAGTTTAATCTTAATAGAAGTAACTGTCGTCTTACATAAAATTTGATTAAGTATATCACCAGCGTTATTTATTGATCATAGGATTTAGGCTTTAAATAGAGCTTTTGTGTTCTTCAGTTACAACATACAAAATGGCAACCAGAGTCAGGGTCTGCTAGCTTACAGTAGTGTTAATTGGCAAACAAAATGGATTTATGTAGTACTTCTGACGGAATAAACGTACAGGTCTCAAGAACTTGAAGCCTCCTGGTTCACAAGGCTCCCTGCTGCACAAAACTGACTCTACACTTCACCTAAAGCCTCTTGCTGAGCAGCAGGAGCGGAGTGCTGGCTGGCCCTGGCTGGCCGCGCTTGCGCGTGACCAAGGTGCTCTCTGGTGGTTGCTGCCCATGGAGATCACTGGGGGAGTCAGCGGCAGGGCAGGGGGAGAAAGAGAAAAGCCTTAGTTTTAACGCAAAGAAACTGATAGTCTTTGTGGGGAGAGAAAGAAAAAAAAAACAACAAAAACACCAAAACAAAAAAGCAATCCTCACTTTCTTCTTCTGAATGTCCGAGATCCCTAGCTGTCCAGATATCCTGCACTAGTCCAGCACAGACATTTGTATTCCCACAAATTAATTGGATGTTTAACTGACTGGGGGGAGAGAGTCTCAAAAAATACTATCGGTTTGGGGTCTTTCTTCTTCCAGCCAGAAAGCTATCGCATCTGGTTTGCCAGGTGACAGCACAAATGCTTGTGCAGTTGTGGCCACAACTAGGAACCACTCTCTGATATGCCAACTTAAATGCACGTCAAAGTATTTCTTACTTGACAGAACAAGATGATGAAGATACCTGTCATGTGTTTTATTCCTCTCAATTTGTTCAAGATACTGGGGGGGAGGATCAGAATTTGTTTTCATTATGTTGAACTGTTTCCTGCTTGATTTATTTCTTTCGCTTTTTATTTCTTTTTAACATTTCCTCAGATTGTTGGAAATGCCAGCCAGTATTAAAGTGAAAGCCAACAAATTAATGGAAAACAATGGAAGTTTTTAAAAAATGAGCTGAGGGCCAACGAAGGCATTAAATAACAGGTTTTGTTTTGCCCTCACCCCCTTCCAAGATTTTTATAAGAGCAAATAAAAACAATTTTCACCTTTGACAAGATTTTATGGCAAATTAAAGAAGTTTCTGCAATTTGATTGCTTTTGCCAGTTATAGAAATTACTTTAACGCTTTGGCACAACAAATGTCAAATAGCTATTGGAAGTAGTTAAATCCTTTCACCATAAAGGACCAGTTTGTACATACTTCACATTTTAAATGCCTATTGCAAAAAGCATTTGCTATATCTTATGTCTCTTTCCATAGGCAATCTTCACCTAAATACTTCTGTGACTCAGCTACTTGTGGGTATGTTATAGAAACATTCTTGTTACTGAAACATAAAAATACGCTATTTATCTGAATGTGCTGATCCCCTAACTGCAGCAAAGTGTTCAGTGTTGTTTTACGTAAAACTGTGAATTCCAAGATAGTATTTATTTTGACTTTTGTTAGACGGCTTCTGCTGCTGAGAAAGAACCAATTAATCTCGAGTTTGAAGATACACTTTATGGCTACGGAACATTGTACCAACTTCTGTAAATGGCTCTCACAAGCACGGGCACGAAGAATTGCGTTTTTTCACTGACACACAATAAAGGTTACTTAATAGTTAGACCATTGAATGCCAAGGAAATGTTACTATTACTCAAATATATCATTTTACAAAGTTTGAAAACATCATGTCAAGCGTGATTATCTAATTCCTGTTATCAGAATAGGTATTTTATTATCCATCTGTGGCTCTACTTTGTAAGCCATTAATGAATGGATTTTCATTTTTAATTTGAAGTTATTAGATTTCCACTATTCAAAGGAGATAATAAAACAGAATTCACCCATGTTTTTGGAAGAGTAAATGATGCAGCCTTAACAGATAAATGTTGTCCTGCATAAGGTGTATTTTTCGAACAAGCGTTAGTGCCTAAAAAGTTTATTCCAGCTATTGTGATACTCAGGGCCTTGCTTATTGTATGTGTACAAATATAAACATAATTTTTCCAGCATTGTTGGCATTGTGCTGTTTTACACTGTCCTTCATTTTCACTGAAACGTCATCTTGTTTACTGCTACTGTTCGTCAAAATTAAAGATAATGATCTTATCGTGCAGAGTACACCTGGCTTTCGTTTTTGTAACAGACATACAAGTCCTTTTGCTATCTTCCCTTTGAATGGAAAGAGCAGAAGTCACAAGTTACTGTTCTGATTTTACAAAAGCAATTTAAGCCTCAAATTTGGAATGGTCGCTCTAAGACCCAAAAAACATACGCTCTTTGGAATAAACACGTACATTCGGAGGTACACGTCTCCATACTGCAGCCCGCAGGTCTGCTAGCAACCTCGCTCCTCCTCACTGCAGAAGCCATCGGGTAGGACTGGTTTCAGAACCAAACTGCAGAGAAGCAGTTCTGAACAAAGAGGGATGTATCTATTGGAGTTTTCTCCTAAATCCCGATGCCATTCAGAACATACTTCACGACTGATTCTTTTGGCAGGGGACAAGGATAATGCAACATGTGCTTGTTGCTTCTGCGGCTGCACTCACGTATCTGTTGTGATCTCAAACCGTTCGGAAGCCACAACACAGGAGCAGGGTAACAGCGTAAGTTAACTTCAGGGCATGGCCGAGGTCCATCGCTGTGCTGTGGAAAACCGCACAACTACAGAAACACCGCTGCAGAAACTGAGGTACAGGAGCCACTTTTGAAAATGCTAAGGACTCCAAGACTAAGCCTTGGCTTGCCCACAAACGCTGGAAAAGGCTGGGGCACCATCCTTTCCGCCCCCTGTGTTGTTATTTGCTAAGGAAAGCAGCAGCAATACAAATGCAAATACCAGATCAAAGAAAGGAACTAGAAACCACTGAAGCCACAGTTTAGTGAAGGTTTGTCTATACTCCTCGATTACACCAGATTAACCAAACCTACAGGCTTATTTCAGCTTAAATCTCAAATAAAACACCTCAAATTAAATCCCTGCACTCAATACGAGCATTCAGAGGCACCTGTAGTGATGCAAAACAATCTTTAAAGTTCTTGCTAGCTTATCAGTGGAACTTTCTCATTTAAATACACTCTCAGGTTACTGGTTTGAAAACAGCTGATCTAATTCAATCTAGAAAATGGATAAACAAGTTTCCCTTCCAATGGTCTTCACATACACTACACCAAAATCGTTCAACTTTAATCAAAAAACATCCTCGAAGGCCAACAGCCTGATACTAACTTAATCCTAATTCTTTTTTATGTCTCTTACCAAAGAAAGAACGTAAATTTTGAACTTTTCAAACTGATATCTTATGTAACACCATTTGTTTACTAGTACCTGACTGAGAAGACACGGACCATTAAGTCATCATTGACTGGCTAGCAGTTCTGGTCCCTGCTAATCTGTCCTATATTTGGGCATTACCTACTGGTAAAAAAAGAAAATAAAAAAGCTCTAAAGAGAAAAATAAACAAAAAAAAAGAAAAAAAACAAACAAACAAAAAGCGAAGGAGAACTAGGTACCCTTACAGATGACTTAAAGCTCTAAAGAACATTCTTAGTCAGAGAAAATGTTTCAGTCGATATACAGTCTTCACAAGGCTGGCAACAACGCGGACAACACAGGCACGGCCATTCTCAACACCTCAACACCACTAAATTCAGAAGCCTTCAGTTTAGATCTCATGGCAATTTTGCAAGGACTCCCGAAAGAGGAGGAGAAAACTAACTCAACTGGAAGTTTTCCACCAGAGCTTTTTAAGTTATTGCAAGGCAACAGGTATCATTGGTGCAAAGCGAAACAGCAGCTACTGTAGTTGAAACCATGCTTTTTTCTTTGCCTTACACTCAAAGGCAAAGTTAACTGCATAGCAAAGTATTACCTTCGTAAGTTACCGCTAGTCTAGACAGAGATGTTAAAATAGGAAGTGAGATTATATATTTAGTGACACTGTCCATTTAACAACAAAGAAATGCAACAACTCACCCGGATGTAAGTATTCTGAATTTCTACCAATTCTTCACCAAGCGGAACAACAATTTTTTCCACTTGTCGCTCATGAGAATAAGGCTGAATTTCCGGAGAATCTTCAGCACATAGTTCGATCTGGGCGATGAGTAAGTTGGAAATAACTTGCTGCACAGCCTGTTTGAGAAGCCACAAAAAAATCCCAAAACCAACACATTTGCTTGTTAACACTCCAACAATGCAAGTCAGTATCACATGAAAGGGACTATTTCCATATTTTAACAGGCCTTGACTGTAATTGTAAGGTAAAGGTACTTACTACCTATAGCTGAAAAATGAAAGATTCTGCACTTAAAGAACTCTAGTATACAAAAAGCCAATATGGTAAATTCATGAATGCAAAAAGCACGCAATTTCACGAGGGCTGGAGTGACAGAACTCACCCTTTGGCTTTGGGTGAAACACCTGATGAGAAGTAACCTGGAACTAGGAGCTTAAACTGAATTTAGTTGTCCATCTGCCACAGACTGAAAACCTAAGCCTTACTTACATTTACCCAATACACTACACTGAACAGAATATGAAAGCCATTTTGCATTGAGAGTATATTCTTTTTGGTTCCTGTAGGTTTCTATTCTCAAAAACCAAAAGGTATTATTTCCTGTTAGAAAGGTCAGGAAATAATACACAGTCTATAGCATGAAAAAGACAAACCCTCAACAACTAATGGGCTGTAAAGAGACTCAGTTTTTATGTGGAGTTCTAATAGACTTCAGTACCCTGCACGGTGTTCAAGCTGTATCAAACGGCATTAAACATAGCTTCTACCGAAACTTTATTATTCCAACCACGCAAGTAGATTTGACTCACCTTTGTATCACTGCCTGGTGTGGCACTTAGGGCCAAGATCCGAAACTGATTCGTATATTTGCTTAGTTCCCTTACAACCTAGAACAGGAAAGTTTCCTTTAATATCCTTAAAGGAGATTATTTGCTTACACAAACTATATTGATGAAAAGATCACCTAAGTAGAAAGAACTTAACAAAATATTCTAAAAAGAGTCAAATGGGAACGAGGAAACGTTCAGTTTATAACCATTTTATCCAAGAACACTTAATCTTGATGAAGTATATTACCCCAGGCCCATTCAGCAGAACAACCTTGGTAAATTATGAAGTGATTTTTCACTTGATTTAACAAAAATATTAACAGCACACTAACTCAAGCAAGCTGCCAAAATATAAGTTTGAAGAACCACTCTTAAAAAAAGTAAATCACGGATGATTAGTCCCATGAAATCTGAACAGAAATTAGATGACAACCAGCCATGCCAACCAGCACTCAGTTGAGTCTCACTTAAAAATGTTGCACTAGCAGTTGGGAAAATGGCTGAATATTCCTTAGACCTCCCCGGTTCTCATTCTACAACCCTCCCTAAGACCAAATTGCCTCCCTGCTTCATTTTCCCACAGAGCTGAAGTTTGCCAGTGCTATCAGTGAACATCGTGCCTTCCCACCAACCACACTGTGCTGCACAGGGAGGGGAAAAACCAACAAAAATTACAAATAATATAACATAACATAAAAGCTACGGAGAATAAGTGTATGGCGACTAAAGAGGGATTCCATTTGTGCCGATAGTTCTACTGAAAATCATCCAAAGGTGCAGCTAAAACAGAGAACAAAGCCTGCCAATTTCACAGCCACGAGGAGTGACAAGGGGTGATGGAAGAGATTTTTCTGAGCTGTAGCTACGACGACTCAAAAGCTAACGAATACAAGTCTTGGCTCTGTGTTACAGAGCGACTCACGTAACAGTTAAATATTTTTTTATACAGTATAGTAAAATACAATAACCTATAAGCTTAAACTCTTTGAAAACAAAGTTGCTATAGTTCTGAAAAATGATAGAAGAAAACTGCAACACTGGCAAACCAACAGGAACTGTTTTAACCTGGCAAGCTACCACCTCTTTTCCAGCATGCCAAGTTAGAAAAGTACTAAAAAACACCTACTTTCCTCTAAAGAGGCCTAGTAAGCAACTAGACACAACTCCATATACATTCAGTCAATTTCTCCAGTATATAAAACTGTAACTTTCTTTTAGGTCACACATTGCTATGAGGAGATTAAGCCAAGATAACGCAACAAACTCTTTGCTAATCAAGACAAAACCCAATTTTAAAAAGAAATCTTGAATTCGTTTTACTAAGATAAAGAACTTTACAAAAAAAGCCAACATTTTTTTCTGAAAAAAATACCTCCCCCATTTAAGAGCTATTCCAACATAGCACAAACACACCAGAGTACACCTGCAAATACAAACACATCTGAAAGAAACAGCAGTGACTTTTTTTTTAAATTGCCCCAGTCAAAAAAAATATTTTGAAACAAAACTTAAAATTTTATTCAGACATTAAAAAAATTCCCACCTCACCTTACCAAGGTTTGATACCGGTTTTACTTAAAAATAAGGCACTGATGATGTAGAGGACTGACTGATCTCTTTCGAGCAAAGCTAAGGACCTAAAGGACAATCTCCCTACAGCAATGATGCCAGTGACACTTTATGGAGATCCTGTAAGTGATTTTGGGGGAGGTTTTTTGTAATCGCGCAACAAGAGCGGGGTGACTCCAGCATTACCTGACAGTAGGCGTGATTTCCAAGGGCTTTGTGGGCTTCATCAATAACCAAACATTTAATCTCTACAGCAGGGCACGTCCCACGAGAAAGATCGTTCACCATTATTTGAGGCGTAAGGAAAAAGACTCTCTTGGTAGTCCATAGTTCCTTCCGACTGAGGGCTTGGGTTCCCCCTGAAAATTAAAGAAATAACATTAGCAAACTGTTCTGCTGAGAACACACCGCGACCCATGGCCAGAGAGCAACAGCAGAAGGCCGATGGGGCTGGCAAACACATGTCGGCTTTGGAAAATGAGTGCCTTTTAAAATAGCACGCACCTGATCCTAGTCCCATTTTCAGGAAAAAAAAAAAAGGTGAACACAATAACTAGGACGATTTTTTTAATTAAAACACTAAATCCAGAACAGCGGAAAGCAAGGCTAGAAAGCTCAAGGTGCTCCCTAGCCTCCCGCAGCCCTACACCTAATCTACACCATCCATAACAAAGGTTTGCGCTTAAAAACAGGTTACGGATTCAGTCATTAGGGCAGTTATTGCTTCAGTAAGCCATAAACCATGGGGTTCATAGGGGTTTGCAAAAACTTTAAAAAAACAAAAAAAAAAGAAAGAAGAAAAGTGCCATTATTCTTTGGCTTAAGTTTCATAGAGAGCACATTTTCTGTGCAGGCATTTACACCTCTGTGGAGAAAGCCCAAGGCTCTGTGAACCACAGGGGTGCACCCCAGAGCTCCAGAAAACCCGCTCCAGCGCTTCACCATCCTTTTATTGGTGACCCGGGCTTTTAACTATCGCAAAACCTGAAATTAACCCCTTAAAAATCTTCTAGCTCTAAACAAAGACTTTTTTCTTTTCCCTCCGCCGTGGCTTTTCGCGTTGCTTGCCCTTAAGCTAAGCAGCCTCGACGGCTGCGGCCCCTCCGAGGCGGCCCCCGAGCCGGCCCGGCCGCGGCCCCGCCGCCGCCCTACCTGTCATCTCGGCCATGTGCCGGGCCGGGATCCCCATAACGCGGGCGCAGGCCTCCATCTGCTGAGCCACCAACGGCTTGGTGGGGGCGAGGAAGAGCACCTTGCCGGAGGGGAACCAGCGATAGAAGTTGTACATGACGACGGCGGCCACGAAGGTTTTACCCAGCCCGGTGGGCAGGCAGACCAGCGTGTTAGCCAGCAAGGCGGCGCGGGCCATGCGCACCTGGTAACCGCGCACCGGGTAGTTAGTGGGGTAGATCCAAACCGACCCCGCTGCCGCGCTGAAACCCGCCACGGGGCTCGGGTCCGCCGCCGCCGCGGCCGCCACCAACAGCAGGTCATCGTCTGCCTCCTCCTCCTCCTCCTCCTTCTCCTCCTCCGGTGCCTTCCCGCCCGCCGTCCGCCAGGCCTGAGGTAAAGTGCGCTGCCGCCCGCCGCTCATCCTCCCTCAGGCAGCCGCCGCGCGGCGCGGCTCCCGGCAGCCCTGAGGTAACGCGCGCCACGGCGCGGCGCCCTCCATTTTCTCTCAGCGCCGTCGCTTGAAAACCCCGCGGGAGCCGCCGCAGCGGACGAGGGGGTGGGACGGGGAAGAGCCAACCCCCGCCCCGTCCCACCCCCTCGTCCGCTGCGGCGGCTCCCGCGGGGACGACGGGAAGGCTGGGCGGTGCGGGAGGAGGAGGAGGCGGCGGCGGCGGCGGAGGCGGGCGGGAGGGAGGGAAAATGGCGGCGACGGCGGGTCCGGCGCAGCCCTGGAGCGCTGAGGAGCTGCGGAGCGAGGCGCTGCCCAAGAAGGATATCATCAAGTTCCTTCAGGAGCACGCAGCCCAGGCGGTAAGGCCGGGATGATGGGGGGGGGGGGGGTGCGGGTCTCTCCGCCGCTCACCGGCGTGTCTTGCAGTTCCTGGCCGAGCACAAGCTGCTGGGGCAGGTGAAGAACGTGGCCAAGACGGCGAATAAGGAGCAGCTCATCGCGGCCTACACGCAGCTCTTCCACACGCAGGTGCGGGGCCGGGGCGGCGGGGCCGGGGGCTCGGGGGGCCGGGCCGGGCGGTGGCTGACGGCTGCCGCCCCCTTCTCCCCTCAGCGGTTTAAGGGCACGGAGGGCGCGGAGAAGGCGGTGGAGAAGGCGAAGCCCGCTAAGGCAGAGGAGGCCAAGGGGAAAGCGGCCAAGCCCGAGGAGGCTGCGGAGGAGGTCAGTGCGGCACCTCGCGTGGTTCGGGCGATCGTGCGGGCAGCCGAGTTAACCAGGGCTTCAAAAGCTGGTTGCAGCAGGGAGTGTGGTGTTTGTGTCTTAACCTTACGCAGCTTCTGTAACTTGAATTAGTGATGGGCCCTGTGCGTCTCTCCCAAAGCCTGTCTTTGCTGGAAACTGCGCCTGTGCTGCTACATTTTCCCCCAATATTACAGCACTGCAGTAACGCATGAACGCTGTAAAATGTGCCATTCACTAACACTGCATGTGTTCATTCGGTGCCTTGAACTAAGTACTTGTTCAGTCTCGAATGTAGTTGGTCTGAGACTAGTTAATGCAGCAGTCATAACTCTGTTTTTATAAACTTAGGGGCCACCAAAGTATACAAAATCAATTTTAAAGAAGGGTGATAAAACCAACTTTCCGAAGAAAGGAGACACTGTTCATTGCTGGTATACAGGAAAACTGCAGGATGGAACAGTCTTCGATACCAACATTCAAACAAGTAAGGTCACACACGTACTGTTCGGCTGTCGTTGCAAATGCAGGTAGAGGAAATCAGCTGGAATCGTTACGGAGCCTTGGGCAAGCGTTTGCTTCTGGAAGGTGTGCGTGGCGGGAGTCCTGACAAACCGCTCTTGCCATCGCGTTGTTGAGCTGACCGGGGGTGTCCCTGCAGTCTGCTCCTGGAGCCCGATTTTCCATGAGGGAATGCAGGGCAGTATTTTAGGACTGGCTGGTGTCAAGTGACACTGCTGCATCTTGCCAGACCTCACGTTTGGCATTCTCCAGGCCATAAATAATGTGAAATGCGGGGATTTAATCAGCACTGAAACTACTTCGGAGGAAAGACAGCTCCTGCTCGGGGAGCTTCCCTTATCTGTGGAACTCGAGCACCAACAGGGGAGCTGGCTTCTCTAAATAGACTGCCTTGGTGCGCTTCTGTAATAAACCCTCACACGTGGAGGCACTGGAACGCGAGTGGTTTCAAGTAGTCTGGTGTACCATATCCACTGCAGAGAGTACACTGGTGTTTATTTTTGTGGCAGTTTCTTAATCAGAGGATTTAGGTGTATGGAATTCTGAAACACTAGAAATGTTTTTCCAGCAGTGATGCCCAGCACTGAGAGGAGCAGCAGGGCTGCCACTGGAATACTGTCTGTGATTTATCGTACTTATGATGTTGTACGTTCCCTATTGACTCATTTTCCTTCACTAACGTGTTTATGACTTGTACCGTCAACTTCAGTAATTCAGAAATGAGTCTTTGAGGTTCACTGGATCAGCATCTGAAAGATGCTCGTCAACTTTAGCTCTTGGTGCAATGTGAACATTTAATAATGTTTTTAGTGCACAGCACTAAATTTTCCCATTAAAATCTGGCAGTGGACTAAATATTATAAGAACAGATATTCATGTAAAGCATGATTGTAATAGTAATTTTAGACAGAAGTATGGTGTGTGCTGGTGTGATGTTAAAGCAAATGAACATAAAACTGTTTTTCAGGTTCAAAGAAGAAAAAAGCAGCCAAACCTTTAAGTTTCAAAGTTGGCGTAGGAAAAGTAATCAGAGGTGTAAGTAAACCATTAACAACTCCCTCAGAATCCAAAACCAGTTTTAATTCTGCAAGATTTATGACTGGGGTACAAATTTTGAGCTGCTGTTCTTGTTGTGGAGGTGAACAAGAGGCAAGTTGAAAGTGTTTACATTGGCAGGATGCAATAGTTATTCTTTACGGATGTGTTCATCCACCTGCAGTGTCATTCCTCTTGTTAAGCAGTGTGTGGAAACAGTACAACGACTGCGTGTTCCCCGGGAGAGGCACAGCCTCCTGCGCGTCTGGTGCTCTGCACGACAGACAAGGTTCCCAGGGCTCCATCGCTCCCTGCGCGCATTCGGTGTGCTTTAGCCTGCCAGAAGGTTGTTTTGCCTCAGCATCTTCTTGGCATTTGCCTCGGCGCCTCTTCACGCGTAGTTCAGTTCACCCGTTAACTCTGAGCGGGGTGCTGAAACTCCACACTCCAGTTGCCACCCTGCACTGAAACGAGCTGCGGTTTCGAGGCGGTGACGCCTCTGCCCTGTCCGGCAGCGAGTGCTGCGGGGGTGGCAGCTGGGGGGGGCAGCAGCCAGGCGGACTGAAAGCCCTGGGTAGAAGAATCGAGTGTTCCGCACGCCCGTCTGCGTGCTCACGTCTTGCAGCCACAGACGGTGCAAGAACCGGGTGTGTCTGGGGGATCCCAGCTTCTCTGCAGAGCAAACCGTAGCGTAGCTATGAGGTGCTTAACTCTGTCTCGCTGCTGCTGAGCCAATGGTGAAACTGGTGGCTGTCTGCACAAGGTAGGAGTGCACGAAGGACCTTATGCTTACCTGACTGAAAAACGAACCCAACCCAACCCAGCATAATCTTCCATGCTGCTGCCGTGCAGGAAGGCGGCCTTTATGGGTGACTGGATTGGAACTGGGAAGGGGAAAATGCCCCTGGGCTTGCGGCCAGCACTGCAGAAGCAGCTGGGGCTTTTCTTCAGTCTCTTGGTGCAGCGCTCCTGTGTTTGCGTGGGTGCCAGATGCCTTCCTGAAGCAGTTACCGGGCAGGAGCTGCAGCTGTTCATTGTGAAATGCTGATATGGTGCTGCGCTGAACGCCAGCTTAGGGCAGCACAAGCGAGTCTTGAAGCGGGGCAAGCACCAAAATAAAATTAGTCTTGAAGCATCAGCCCTGAACAGGCGCTGATCCACTGACGCTGCAGAACGGGAGGGGAACGGGAGGCGGAGAGAGACGAGCCCCCTGGTGCCACACGCGGTGGCCTGCTGTGAAACGCATGCCGAGGCTGTGGATGCTTACACTGGAACGAGGATGTCGCTTCGTTGGCTCACCAATGTCGTCACAGCGTAAAAGCGCGGATCTGAACTGCGAAGCACGGCACGGGCGGCTGTGGGAGCAGGGAGCGTCAGCCGGGGGGGCGCTGCCACCCGTAACAAGAACGTGAAGCTGCCGCGCGGCGCAGGCCCTGGGGCGAGCGTGCGGGAGGGTGACGTGGTAGTGCGCAGGTACTCATAGGAGCAAACTGGGAAAGCATCCTAAATGCACTTTTTCTGAAGCTCTGTAGGACTGCGGTGTTCTTGTGGTGTTTGTTTGAGTTTGCTTTGTTTATTTACTTTTGGTTTGTTGATTTTATTCCCCCCGCCCCCCTCCAGTGGGATGAAGCTCTCTTAACAATGAGTAAAGGAGAGAAGGCTCAACTGGAAATTGAACCCGAGTGGGCATACGGCAAGAAAGGGCAGCCCGACGCCAAGTATCCTTCCACAATCGGTTCCTCATTAAGTACCTTGGAAATGCGTGGTGGAAGAGAGCGCTTTATGGGCAGGGATATAATGGGGGGGAGCATTCGCTTGTTACTCGTAGCAGGCTGAGAATGTTAAGAAATATAAAAAACCCCAGTGAACTTAATGGGCGGGTGCAATTGCCCGTTTGTTTAGAAGGAAATCTCCCGTAGGGAGTACTGCAGAGGAGAACTTGCTGCTGTTTGCTGCCTGCTTTTTTACTCTGGCTGCTTCCACATGCTTGTTCCGGCAGCACGGATAGGGACACTAAGGAGGCCGGTGGGGAGGAGAGGTACCTGCTGCCGCTGCAGAGAGCGGGTGCATCTTGGCTGGGAGAGCTGCCTCTGGGATACAGCTGAAACGAGGGATGGAGCGGGCGATCGTGCAGCGGTCTGTGCAGGCACGTTTCTTTTTTTACCTTCCAGAGGAAGGGCAGTGGTTGTTCTCTTGCTCGAATCCTATGTCACGGTAATTTTGAAGGGCTGTCTAGAAATCCTTCCCCCTGCAGTACCGGAGGGCAGTCTGACCTCCCCCCGGAGGCAGACCAGTGCCTCCGTCCCAAAAACGGAGACGCCGCTGCAGCCGTTCAGGTAGGACTCAGCTGCTGATCTTCAGAGGAAGGGGAATTAGGAGAAGTTTGTCTTAATACGGGCGCATCCGCCGAGCCGGTACTGAACGTCTCCTGAGGACTCGTGTTGGGCAGCAGCTGCGGTGCCGTGGGGAATCCGAGATGGGAGAGCGGGTCAGTGAAATGTGAAACTGCCGCAGGAGAAAGAGGGCAACAGGTGGTGACCGCTCACCACCACTGACCGGTAACTGGGGGGGGGTTGTTCCATGTTAAAGCTTCCTTAACTTGTGCTAACAGGATTCCACCAAACGCAAAACTTTTCTTTGAAGTGGAACTGGTGGATATCGAATGACCGGAAGAGTTTCCTTCGCTGCTGGGAATCGTTTCTGATCAAGAAAGCTTCTGACAACTGCAGTTTTGCTCTTGTAACTTCAGGATATAGTTACAACTGTGGCCTTGTATTGAAATCAAGTTTGTTTTCCCTGCCCCACAACTGCTGTACAGTAACATACCACTAAAGAAACCTAGTTTATACATGCAAGTGACTTCACTTTTTTGTGTATATCATCACCTTAAAACTTCTTTCTCTTGCTCTGGGGGAGAATCGCAGAGATCTCCAGCGCCCGTGACAGGCGCAGCAGGCTGTCCTCCTTACCCCTTGCTGTGCTGAGCCAGCTGTTGCTGCCAAGCGTGTACTTTGATACCTAGCTCTGGTCTTCAGCTGTATCTTCTGCCTAGCTGCTGAGTTTCACAGCAGTGCTCACCCCGCAACCTCAGTTAACCTAAAACGTTAGAAGAGGGGAAGAGGAAAAAAATTTATGTTCTACACACTAAATTTTCCTTTAAAGGTGTTTTCTAGACATGTCCCCCCCTTCTAGCCAAGAGCCGTACGTGCCACAAGCATTCCCGAGGCGTTCCCGTAGCCACAGGAGTAGTTTGAACAAAGAGGGGTTGAGCTGAGACTGGCGTTCTCGCTCCTGGCTTGAACGAGGCAATCCAAGAAAGCTCAGAGGACTACTGAATTCCTTGCTTTTATTACAAAAATGGGAATGATCACTTTGATCAAAA
This sequence comes from Nipponia nippon, assembly GCF_047370975.1. Lineage (NCBI taxonomy): Eukaryota > Metazoa > Chordata > Aves > Pelecaniformes > Threskiornithidae > Nipponia > Nipponia nippon. The sequence goes on from NW_028262302.1 coordinate 31,058,035, forward strand.
TGAAAAAAGTTTGCTCACACTGTGTACATGAAAAACTCTAAATACAAAAATCATCCCAAACACAGTTTGTGCTTTTCAGAAAAGAATGCAACATCATTTTGCACTGCATTTTAATTTTTGACCCCCACATAGAATAGAAAACAGACGTCGCAGCGTGCAAAGCCTGCCGTCGTAATCTGCGGAGCTTCAGTCGCAGCGCCGTGGACAGAGCGGTCTGGGTTTGCAGGCCGGGGCACGGGAGAGATCTCGCGCCAGAGCAGGTCGCAAGGCTGCGGCTGGAGAGCGGGGCGGGGCAGGGCAGGGCAGCCCGGCTCCGGCTGCTCCCCGCAGCGGCCCTGCTGCCCAGCTGGGAAAACAACCACCAAACCAACCCCTACAGCTGTACTGGGTAAGTCTATGGAATCATTATGAGACTGAAAAAAAAATCTTCAGATATCTCCATAAATTAGTGCAGGGAATTAAAAAAAAAAAAAAATGCATTTATGGTAAACTAGAATTGTACAGAGATGCCATTTATCAGTTACCGGCACACGAATCTTCACACATACCCTGTGAACATCAGCTCATTTCACATGCAAAAGACCAAAAAGCAGGTATTACAACAGTTCTTTCACATCCCTAACTTAGAAAAATATATTTTTTTTTTATTCCATCTTTGTTGAAACTGCAGCACAGTGAACTTCACTCACTCTTCGGATCAAGTCGGATGATAATACTGTCCGTAATTCCATGCGTTCTGGTAATTGTACTAGGGGAAAAAAAGAACACGATAACGTAAGTCAGCCGGCCCGTGCTCCAGGAAGGTGCCCGGCTACAAGCTACCGATGGCTCCGGAACGGCGCAGGCAAGTTTGCCCTTCTGTACTTTTACCAGTTTTGCACGGAGCGGCCAGCGTGGCTGTGCCGGCGCCGACGTGCCCGCGTCGCACAGGAGGCTGGGGTCGCGGTAGCTCTCAGCCAGGCTTCGCCTGCAGCCCGTGCCGCCGCCTGCCACGCGGGGTGGAGCGAGGCAGGGCGCTCCTCCGCAGCGCAAGGCCCTGAACTCAGAACCACCTTAAAGCTCGGCTTTGTCCTGGAGGTGAAACTTCCAGCTGGAAGTCAGCCTTGTCAGGGAGGTAAGCCTGAAGTGCGGTTCAGTGGGAAGCCCCGGGTCAGATTTGTACGGAGGGTCAGCGCAGAGGCTGTACTGTCGCCCATAATGGTTTCAGTCACGTAATAAACACGCACACGGTCAGTCTTCCAACACAGGGCAGGGCAGAGGTTCACTCTGGCTCCTCAGATCCCCGCTTTGGTCCCTGCTCTGTGGCTCCTGCCACCTCCCTTTTGACAGACTCTCCTAAGCGGGAGGAAAAAGGGAGGGAGCAGAAGGTAACGGAAGCACAAGTCGTCCGTTCTAGCTCCCTGCCCGCTGCTGCAGCACACCCACAGGACGGGAGCGCCAGGGCGGGCGCCTCAAGTGCCCCAACGCGGGTGCCTCTGAAGCCATCAGAGGCCGTCACCGAGACGGCTCCCGCGGCCTCGCTGCAGCCAGCCGTACCCCAGCTCCCCCAGCTGAGCCTGGGCAGGCACTCGGCGGCGCAACGTCCTCGGGCGAGCACGAACAACGCCTCCACTCCTCAGTGTTTCTGTCTGCCGTTCCCAAGTGGACTGTGAAACGCACAGAAGGCAGGCAGCGCTGGAGTTACCGAGTCAAGCGCAGACCGAGATCTCCACCAGCACTCCAAGTCCGCTATTCCCACGGCTCTGTCTGAAAACCTGGGGCGTTTTTCCTGGCCTAGCGCTGAGCAGAGTCTCCCCACGCTGGAGAGACACCTTTCACCACCTGACCTTGGAAAGGACACTTGACCTTGATGCGGGCAACCCTGAACCACAGTTACAGAGCGGCCCGCCTGTCCCCCATCTGCGAGCGCTGTTCTCGCTGGCTTGGCAGCCTCCCTGCAGTCTGAACAACAGCTCCCATCAAACTGCCTCCGCAGAAGTTTCAGTTGGACCCCCTGCGACTCACGGCTCGGAAGAATGAGCATTCCAAGCCTGCGTTACCCAGCTCTCATCCCCGCTGAGGGGCACCAGCAGCACCCACCCTTACCAGTGTTCATCTCCCGCAGGAAGGCAGGTGCTGAAGCTGTGACGGTACAGCCTGCCCCTGGGACAAGTCAGAACACAAAACGGACTCTCAGTCTAGAAAGCAGCTGAGGAAACGCTGGAGGCTGCTGCTGCCACAGGCAAGAAGAGGAAACCAAGGTCCGGTATTACTGATTCACTCTTTAAGCCCTATGGGGGACAAGCCAAAATGCCCGGCAAGAGCAGCCCCAAAAGACAAGCTACGGAACAGGCCGATTTGGCACGCGCTAGGCACCAGCGCAGTAGAACCCAGACCGAGACATCACAGGAACTCCTGGTCAGAGAAGGTAACTATCAAACCCCACAGCGCGTTGGCATCCCGAGGCGACTCCTGGGCAAAACGCTTCAGCACGGCACGGAGCTATCCCCCTTAGCCAGCAGCGTCCTCAACTGCCGTCACGCTTCCCTTCACGTGAAGAGCTAGCCACCGAACTGCTCGCCTTGCTCCACACTAGAGAGAAATATTCTACACTTGCACAGCAGCCCAAAAAGGGATCAACAAAAACAAAAGCTAAATTTTTATTCCAAACTTTCCTCACCAGCTGACACTGGGCCACAGAGAAACGTCACTGGGAAATCCGCATCATGCACGGATTCAGAATGCGCACGTCAAAGGAGGGAACCGAAGCACACGCCTACCTGGTACCAGGCGTTGTAGTTATACGCTGCCTGATTGACTTGCATGTCTCCATCCATCATCTGTGCTGATGCCAAAGTGGGGTCATCTGTGAGCATTTTCTTTTCATCCGGCTCCTCTGATCTGTGAAGTGAATATTTGCTGGTAAATGGTATCTCAGATCAAATTCTGAGCGTGTCTTCATGTGAGAAATGTTATAACGGACAAGGGTAAGTAGTATTTTCAAACTTGGTGCCCTGTCCAAACAGGCTAACAGAATTTGGTTTAGAGAAAGACAGTAGTATATTGTGCTTCAGAACAATCGTCTGGTTTTTAAATTGTTCTGGTGCTCAAACTGAGACAGCAAAAGCATGTTTCTGCTTAGAGACTGAGTTATTTTTACCAGTACTGTTTAATTTTTCTGCGATACGTAATTCAAAAAGTTATTTTCCAGTAAATCTGTTTCCAAATATTTTAGCCAACCGTATAGCCCTATTTAGTATATACTTTAAGTGATTAAAAAAAACAGTGATTTTGTTCTTGCAAGCAGTAGGTTTAAAGCTGAAAACACAGAGGTGTATATATTCATAGATCAAAGGAAAAAAAAAAAGTCTCCAAGACTGTTCTGTGAACTATTTTTAAAGCGTTTCCAGAGTGCTTTGCATCAGCTGTAGTTCAGCGCAGTACGTGCTCCAGCTACCCCACGGTGCATCACCTATCAGGCTAGTTCATACCCCCGGCGAACAGACTTCCTACCCGTTCTCTGCTCTCCTTTTTAAAGAGTCCTGCTCCTTCAGAAGTGCTTGATGTTCGTCATAGGCATCCAAAAGCCTGAGGGAGACAAAAAGAAATAAAGCTTTGCTCACCATTAAACGTTTTAAATATGGGAGCAACCACTTTAAAATGTCTACTTTAAACTGTAAAAACACAAAAACATTCCACAACAAACTCAATCATAATCAAGTTTTTATCAGTGACCCACCATGAAGATGGGAAAGCCAAAAAATTTAATTTGAAGGGGGGTTCCACAATGCATAGTGAAAAATTTTCTGTGAGCTCAACTTCGATCACATTTCATGCAGTTCTTCTATAAAGTTTCTTTATAAAGAAGTTTTCTAAAGCTTATTTGTGATACAGCTGCTTCTTCCAGCGACTGCACTCCCTCAGCTGCGTGCTGATGCCGTCCATAGCGGCACTGATGTTTAGGAATCAACATTTCTTTACATACTGGAAATGGGCATTATACAAAATTATAACAATTCCAAAGTAGCACCTTACAGCCTTCTCCCAAACAACGCGGGAAGCATAGGTATATTTAATGCAGCACAAGAGAGTCATATGATTTATATATCACGTATAACCATATACTGCTGAGTGAAAGAGTAATACGTCCATTTCCTAGCTGAAATTCCCACAAATAGCTAAATATCATTTCACCTGCTGCATACCACACTTTACAAGGTATCACATGAAAACCGCTTCCTCTGTCAATGTTGCTCTTTGTGAAAACCTTTTCTTGTGCTTATTCTGTGCGCTGGTATTATCTGGGAACTGAAAACTTCATTTTGCTTGGTCTATCTAGGATCCCAAACTTGCAATGCATGGCTGCCACGCCAGTTATAATGGTCAGAGTCAGCAGAAATTAAGGACAGCTATTGTTAAAAAACACAGAAAGCAGAAAAACTAACTCACGGTTAGTCCTTCCAAGTTATTTCACTGCAAAATGTAAATAAAGGTACTTCATAAAAAAAGGGATCATTTTCTGAAAAGATATTCCTATTTAAAAAGAGGTATTTGGTTTAGAAAAGCAGCTATCCCCCAACAAAGAGCAGATGGCACAAAAGAAACAATTTAATGGATGCCACTAACCCTACCCCTTCCCCACTGCTCTTACAAGCGCTTTTTGGGTGACCCCGATTTGGCCACTGCACAGGTTACATCTTACTTGTTTACATCAGAACCGAAATCTTCAAGAAACTCCACTTTTCGCTGAGAAAACGTAATCCTCATTTTTATAGCCAATGCGCCATTGACAGCTTTATCAAAACAGCTCAAGATGTTTTCTTCGTTTTGCTTGAGATCGCCACTGTACTCCATTTCAAGTAAGTTGAGATACAGTTTCGTATTCTCCTGTTCAAAAGATGTAGTAAAAGTTGTACATCTGAGGTCATGTGAGGTTTTTTTAACGTTGAACGTGCGTCTACGGGATGCATACCAGAACATTTACATCATAAATACATGCTAGAATAGTCAATAAAAAGATTTTCTTTTTACAGTGGTCATCTTTGACCCGGTTTGTTTCACAACTAGAAGTGATCTAACACTACAAAACCAGATGTCACGCTTTGCTAATAGGAAGCTAATAGTATTTGGAGTGCTAAAGATTTCTGTGGTTATACAAAACGATCTACACACGATCAATCTTGTTCACGTTGAGATGTGAACACACCTATAATATTTAAGATTCTAAAAAGGAAAAATGAAGGCATGAAACACACTGTGCTTCTGAAGAAAAAAATTTGCAAACTTCCAGCTCTGCAAGCTGCAAATACGGCAACATCAGTTTAGAGGGACTGGTGTCTCCATTTAGTAATGAAACACTACGTGCAGTTACAATTCCTGTCATCATTGTTGCCGTGTTTTAAAAAAAAAAAAAAAGGTTCAGAAAGAGAGGAAAAATACCAGGGTCATTTGTTTGTTTGTTTGTTTTTTAAATAGAGCAAAGAGGGAACACATACTTTGTCAATTTCTATGGCTTCTGACAGCACTTTTCTTGCCTTTGGAAGATTTTTCTGTACTTTGAAGAGGTGTCGAGCTAATTTGATGGCATAGAACGACGATTCGCTAATTGATTTGGCGTTCCTAACAGCATCTTCAAGCAGGTGTTCAGCTTCTTCCATGTTTCCATGTCTGCGTTCTAAGCTTACTCTTCGTAAGCGAATCATTGCTAGCCCTAGAATGCACTCTTCAAATGTCTTCAAGATTCTTCTTGCTTCGTCGATGTTGCCTAAAACACCGGTGAAGATGCTTTAAGATATGAGACATCCAACAGCCTCTCAACACCAGAATCCCTCCCAGCAAAAACCAACGTTGCTCTTACCCTGCTGCTCCTCAAAGGCAGCCCACAGCATGTGAACCATTGGTTTCTTAGGAAGATGTATTGTGCAAGCCCTGCTGTAGACATGCCTCACTCCTTCAATACTATGATTCTCCATGTATTTGGCATACTATAGTTGAAAACAGAGCAGAGATTCAAAAATTTAAAGCTTGTATTTGTCTTTAAAAACATGACAGAACGATAAAATTCTTTTGTTTAAACCCATTCAGCACCTTTATTGAACCACTAGACTAGTTTCTGTAAGGAAGGACGTAGAGAGGCAACGAAGTTGGCATATGCAGCAGTCAAATCTGGTTGCAAGCAGACCATCTCCTAATGCAACAGATATAGTTATATATGAACAACATTCCACAAGAGTACAAAAGGTTAGTCACTAGATCAATGTATGCAATCGGGAGCAGCTAGGTGGTAAACCACTTCCCTTACCTTAATCCAGAAGTCCTCATAGAGGGCACATGAAATAACACATCTTTCAAAGAGGACCACAACTCGTTCATGAGTGCCATTTTCTATCTCAAATTCTAAGTACTCTTTCCAGTTTTTCAGCTGAATTTTCTCCAGAGGTTTTACATGAAAGTAAGGCCTCTTTATCTGCAAGAGTCACAGTACGGCAACTTACGACTAATAAGCATAGCACCAAGTTGCTTAAAAAACCCAAACAAACAGCCTCACACCATTCAAGTAATGCCATTTAAATAAACAGGGCTTCAGAATGATGCGTCATTATCTATTCAAATAAGTCTGCTGGGGTTACCCAAGTACTGATCAAGAGATTTTGCTGACAATTACATTCTAGGCCAGTAACTTGTTTTTCTAGAAAGCTTTTTCAGTGCAAGTGTTTACAGAAGCTGAGAAAGAACTCAATGCAGGTACTCCCTTGCAAACCCGCGGTCGCCACGTAACAATGACATTATAAACAAGAATTAATATTGTCCACAGACATACAAGTAAAGTACTTACTGCTGTACTAGCGCATATCCTACAAATTAAATTCAAAGTTTGGTTGAGAAGCATGACAAGGAAAGACAGAGCATTGAACTGAACTTAGTATTAAACATTTACATTAGGCCGATCATTCCAAGAGCTAGCAAGATTGCATTTTTATTGATGACTACAAGGAGCTGGGTAGGACAGAGTGCAGCACAGAAAATTTAAACATTGGTTTGAACTAAACGTAGTAAAGCATCCTTCCAGAGATCCTGTGCTTTTTCTCTCCTTCATCTTTAATTTCACCCGATTATTTCTCTCCTTACTGCAATTCCATCTCGGATACAAATACATACAAATGGATAAAGAACTTACAATAATTAAGGAGTAGCATTCAATTCTTCAAGGCCACCTGAAATCTAAAGCCAATCACCCCCTTCATGCTCCTCACTGAACCCAATACTCTTTTTCCATTTTGACAAATTCACAGGTACGTTGTTCCTGCTGAAGTAGCAGTAAAACAGGTCTAAGCGGTCTCCTTCACTTCCATGACATGTTGCCTATCTACCTCATTTCTGCCCGTCATAAAGACATGTTTAACTTTCAAACTCCTCATACATCCAACACGTTGGTGTCTACAGAGCAGATATACTCTCTTGGCAGAAAAAGCATTGATTCTGGCTAGGAGCAAGAGAGGACACCTTGTTTCTTACACATTTTCTGCACCATGTTCACAGTTTTAGCATTCTCCCAAGTTTCAATAATTCGTAGCTTAAGGTCTCCTGAGCCAAGAATACCTGTACTCACATAACCGTTTTCCACAATACATCAGCATATTTGAGGCTCCCCTACTCGAGGGACGCGCTTTGTACGCTCCCCTTCCTTCTACGACAGGCACCTGGTGCAAAAGGGACCCTGCGCCCTGCAGGCCTGGTATCAGCACTCCAGGCTGCTGTACGACAGGACAGGTAACCCCGGAGCTGGGCTCCGTTCTACTCCACGGCGCTGGGACTGGCTCTGTACTACTTTCGAGTTCCTTTGGCTTACAAGGTACCTGGCCTAGTCCAACAAAGCGCGATACCATAACAGTTCTGACATCACGTAACCCAGTAAGGAGTCTCTGAAAACCTGTCCCAACTGTTTAATACAATGTACTTTTTAAAAATGAAAGTAAATTTAAAACAAGAACCATGTTATGCAGTAAGGTATTTGCCAGGAAGAAAAAAAAAAAATGAAAGACTGAAAATTAAAAATTCAGGTTGTTTTTTCAAAAGTAACCAAACAATTGCACACAGAATGAGTTCTATATTTGCAGTGATCAAATGATTAGTTTAATTACTTTAAATACATTGTACATAGGAGCTGCATGTTATGATGGCTGCTTTTGGAAAACAAAAGTTAACTGATTTCAGGTTTAAGACTGTAATGTTAAAATACAAAAACATACAAATTTCATTCTCCTTTTAGGATAGGCTTTCCTTTTCAATTAGAATTACCTTCATTCCCTTATTATTTTGCAATGCCCCACATGCATAAGGCAGTACTAACTTACATAGCATTTCATGCGTATTTAAAGACTGCTTCATAAACAATACACCATCTTGCCCCTCTCCAAATACTGCTTAAAGATTTTGAAATCGTCAGATGACAGAATTGACCTGACCAGTCACCTTTTCACACGAAAAATGGCAGAGAAGTGAAACTTGATCTTTGTTCAAAGCCCCACAACAGTTTGAATTGTAAGGCCTAACTGTTACTTAAAAATCCTAGCTCCCAGTCTTATGCTCCAAACTCTTCGCATGCTGCCTTACATAGAAAAGCCAAACTTACCGCTTCTTCAAACGTCCACCTCTTACTGACTTCATGTTCATTGTGGTTAAACATTTCTTGATGAATCTCAATGATTCTGTGCCTCATGTTTTCTATCTCTGTGACCAGCTAAAACATAATTTTTAAAAATGTAACACAGGTAGACACCACATCACCTTTGTAAATGCATGTTATGATGACAGTAACATGCGCAAATTAGAAGTATCACAGGTGCATTAAACGTCACCCTGAGCGGCCAGGGGAAGGGATGGGATGCTGCCCTGGCCCTTAGTGCAACCCAACGGAATTGGTTTTCTGTCTGAAGTTTTGCTCTTATGTTAAAGACGATTGAGATTAAAGCCGAATTTGGATCCAAGCCAAACTTGGTTTCAGCATGTGCACATTTTCACAGTCAGCAATTCCTCTGGATGGCTCCAAGTTTTCGTATGCCTCTGAAGGCTAGGAACCTGCACAGGCTATTGCTGATGAAGAGCTTGCTTAGACCACAGCTCCTAACCTGTTAACTGGAATAATGAATTCCTCAAGTTTTGTACATCACTTCTTTAATTTTTTAACTCCATTTCTTTAATACCTATGAAAACACTGGAAAGGTATGTCCAGTAGACAAAGGCAGTTATCGCATGAGCCACAGAGCAATGATATGCAAGAGAACTATGGGAACACCTCAGCTACAGACACACTAAACTGCCTGCAAATAAACTCGTCTCTCAGCCACAGAGCAAGGCAAGAAATGCCAACGAACACCCTCTGCGTCCGTACCTTGGCAGGGTCGGTTATATCTTCGGTACCAGAGGGCAGGTCGTCTCCGGGTTGCGCGTCCTCCCCGCTATGGCCGTTCACAGACGCCAGTTCTCTGCGCAGCTGAACAAACTGCTCAGTAGTCAGAAGGTCTCGAGGCAAGTTGTTCTGTATATGTTCTTTAAACCTAAGAATAGAAACAAGTCAACACAAATTTGATGTGTTATGTTGCAATACTCTGCATAACCAGAGCACAATAATAAATCCTAGTGGGGTTCTGCATTACTTTATCAATCTAGAGCAACACTGAGAATGCAACTTCTGACAACATACAGACAAAACACAACTTCTACTATCGATCAGACTTCAAAAGCTTCGCATTCTGAAGAGAAATGAAAGGGTGATGAACTTCAGTGGCGAAGACAGACCACTCGCCACATAAAATTGATGGCGCAGGACAAGATCAGTTTTAGAGGAAAATACTTTATTTCCAAAACCAAAAGATCGGTAGATCTTACGGGGAAGACTGGTGCATAATTTAACTAAGGCTTCTGGTTCCCTCTTAACCTCTCCGTATTAATGCAGAATTCTACTATCTAAAACTTAACCAAATATTTCTCTTCAGTCAATTAAATCAGTGTTTCACCACACGCGAGCACTGCGTGAGGAATTAAAAGTTCAAAACTGCTCATTCTGATTTTTCAAAGACATCCTCTCTTCTTCCTCACAATTCCAAGGCCTTCCTTTATTCCAGAGCAGAAATTGTGAATTTACCTAAAACCAAATTCCTAAAATGCGTATCAGTACAATCAGTCAAACTGCACGAGTACATAAATAAGCATATAGAACTCAGTAACTATCTCAAGCTCTTGTTCTGAGTGAACATTTTCACATTTACACAAGTAGGTTAGCGGTGCTTAAGAAACTCATAGCATTAACTAAATCTTTGTTTTCTCTTTACCTCTGGAAATGGTGACTGTAGAGTTGTGTTGGAATTCCAAGGATGCGGTCATATATGGACGTAACTTCCCTCAGGTTCCCCTGTTCGTTTTCCCAGTTTATGTACATTTCCCATAGCCTGTCCGAACGGAAATCTGTCCCAGCAGCTAGGACTGCATGTTCATAGGCTCTGAAAAATGAAATGATTTTACAGTTGTTTCTGGATATGGTGACAGAACAAGGAAGAAAAGTTCTGGCTCTTATTTATTTAAAGATTGTGAGTGTCCTCATTTACTGGCAACCACACTTAATATTTAAATTCTTCAAAGTATTTTCTAGGTATCTGTGGCAAGATCTCTAGAATTTCAGAAAGTTCAAACGCTTTTTTCCTCGAGCACTACCACAACAGAACACATAAAGGCAACAGAAAAAGCCACTTGCAGGAACGCAAGATATTAAGAAAATAGAAAACCTTTACCACTTGTATCTCGTAAAAATTCTAAAACCATTACTTCAGCAGTTTAACACACAAAAGCTATACATCAATCATGCAGCTAGAAGCTGCTTCAGTTAAAGCTCAGTTAAGGTTTTGGGTCAAACTTTAGTCCAACCTCTTATTCAAACCAGAACCACTGCCAGCAACAGATGAGGTCAGACACATTCTAGCCATACCCTGAAAACCTCCAAGGAATTAAACTGCAAAAACTCTATGGGGAGCCTGTTCCAGGGCTGCACCAAGTACTTCCTAACAGCTAGTCTGAAGCTCTCAAGTCACAGCTTTTGACCCTTGTACCACATTGTATTGTCTACCCCTTCTTATGGAATTTGGCTCCATCATCTCTTAAAAGTCCTTAAAGTAACTGCAGGGCGTTATTAGCTTGCCCCTTAGCTGAAACGTGTTAACCCGATTACACTGCTATGGAACCGTGCGTATAGGCTTCTCGTATCGCTTAGTCTGCCTTCAACTTACCCTCGAATAGTACTGTTAGTTTCAGGATCAGCGGGGTCCAAGGTCTCCTTTAAGAAGTTTATATAATGTATCCAAAGATCAACACTAAGAGGAATTGCCTGAAGCCCTCTGCGATAAACCTATGAAGAGAACGTGAACTGTACTTCAAATACGTAATGGCGTCCTAATAGAGAGGCAACACTGTGTTATCCGGTGAACCTTAGAAATACTAATTACTGGAATTTTGTTTAAATAATCTACCATTACCATTTGGGTGGAGGTTGGATAGAACATGGCAATGTTCTGATCTCCACGTGCAGAGTCTTGATCTTCAAAGCGCAGCGGTCCCTGCATTCTGACCAGGTTGTGTGGGCAGGCTTTGGGGTACAGACCATAGGGCACAGACCCATTAGAGCATCATTGACAGCGTCTGACCAAAAATGCAATAAGATGTAGCAATTGTGACCAGCAAACCAACTATATTGTTTTGAAAATGAGTAATAAATGTAAGTGACAGAAAAGCCCTGCCCTACTTGTTAAGCTGCAGTGTAATACAGAGGCTTGCACTGCAAAGCTTGACAAACTGTAGAGGTTTAACGCACCTGCCAACAAAGAGAAAAAACATTAGCTACAAATGCCACAGACGTGACAAGTGCAAACAAAATCCCTACAAACCTGACCATACATGGCAGGTACTGGCAGCCAAATGACTTGCAGTAGGTTAGTCATTATTTGGCTAACAGGACCGATAGCAATAGCTGCGCCCAGCTACCTACATACCTCATCAGACTGTTTGACGTTGTCATGTCGCTTTTCAAGGTCTGCATACTTTTTCCAATATCCATAGCAATATGGATAATGCGTGAAAAACCTGTCAAATGCTTTCCTGGCAGCTGGCAAGTGGTTCTGCAAGAAATACACAATAAAAGCAATGAATCCTTTCCTTAAAAAAGCCTTCATGTTATTTTTAAAATGACCATTGTTTTAACATTGCCTTAAAAATGACTGGTTTTGCTTTGTGATCTCTGCTGATGACACTGGCAAGGGCAACTGTCTTAAAACAGTATCTACGAAAGCCTGATGTACAGTTCTAGATTTGTCACTGGAATAGCCACGCCTTGTTTTGGCTTTCTTTGTTTATTTCTGGAAAGCTAAGGAAAAAGGGGGCACGTACTAACCTCCTGCTCTACATACTGTAGTAGATATACCCATCCTGTGAAATCCTGGGGATTGTCCTCTACTACTTTCCAGAACTTGTCAAAATCTGGAGGGAAGGAAGCATCAATATCTGTTGTCTGTAAACTTTCAATATTTGGAATTTCACTCTCCTGCGTGTTCTCTTCATTCAAGTCAGGGGAACTGTCAGGTGATTGTTCCATCTCAGTTACGCTCATAATTTCTGTACTGAAGTCCATATGCTGTTCTTCTGTTGCTGTTTCAGCGCCATTGTCTGTGCTGTCATTGCTCACAGTTGGCTTCTCCTCCTCTGTATTATCTGCGTTCTCCATAGCTGAGGTTACTGTTGCTTCCTAGTACTAGATCCTGTGGAAACAAAAAGATTCGGTATTCATGCAGTGAAGATTCAAGTAGAACTTGATTGTGAATTATCAGCCAAGAGCCTCCCAAGTGCTTCAGGCATGCAAGCATTGCTTCAGGCATGCAAGTATTTCACCACAAACCTTCATCAATTAGATCTGCTTCAGTCTTGAGCCCAATTCACAATTAAAAAGAACATGTTAATAGCAGTCACACATTTTAACATCTGCACATACAAATCATTGTGATTTTTCCACACAATACAGTTTTCCTGCATTGAGTCTGGCAGAATTTTATTCCGAATAAAAAATTACATTGAAATTTATTCAATTCTCCTACTTAGTACAAATCAGTAACTTCTTTGCAAAATAAATATACATTAAAATGTACCCTCAACGCTTAGCTGAACTGGCTTAAGCAATACCTTTGCAAAGAAAAGAATTACTATCAGCACTAGACTCAGTCCACATTAACGATGTCTGCACAAACTAACCAGCATCAGACGACCACAAAAAATGTTTAGGCCAGCCCCTTAGATGCAGTCACTCTCTCCCACACACAACTCCTGTGTCAGGGGTTCCTCCTGCCCCTCAGGACAGACTCCATCTTCCTCCCACTCCTCATCCTGATCTTCCCGCCAGACACTGCTGCCCAGCCCTACCCTCCTCCGCCTACACCGGTCCAGCCTCCCTTGGCTGGGTGCTGCTCTGCCGAACAGCTCTCGGCCACAGCTCAGCTCGGCCTCCATGGCCCCGAGCCTGGGCGTAAGGCACAGCTGAACCTTCTCCACCTTCACGCTAGGTCCTAATGACTAGCGGATCCTAGGTAATACAATACCCATGTAGAACGCAATAGCTCTTGGCTGTGAATGTATTTTGGATGAAGAACAGCATAAGAACATCATCCTCAAATGCACTGTAGCAACTGCCACTCCTATTTCCCTTCGGTTCTCCTCAGAGGAGGTGGCAGCAAATAAGTTTTGCATTTAAAAAAAAAAAAAATCCCCACCCCTCTCTGTATCTCCAGAATTCTTTCCCACTGAAAGCCTGAAAAGGCAACAAACAAACCGCTCGCTTTCACTTCAACAAATACATCAATAAGCCATCAATAGTATAGCAGGAAAAAAATTCTTGACAGAAAGGAAAAACATCTATACCTTATCTTCAGCAGCTTCAACACATGAGATAACAGTTCCTGTTATCCTAGGAGTTCACCAAGCCAAGTCACTGTTTTTTAAAAGTAATTATTTCTGTTCTCCATTATATACATCATCTGGCAATCATAGAAATGCAATTTCTTTCCTTTAAGGTAAACAGTTCATGATTTTGTAACGTTATGTGGTATCTGTTCATAAAAATGAACAATTGATTCCATTTAAAAGTCATACAAACTCAATGTGACTACACAGAGCACTCCACTGCTTCTGCTCTACAGGAAGAGAGGACGCTTGTGTAAGATGAGCAGTTTATTTCATTAACGACCAGCTCTTCTCCACATCCTGGGCCACGCTAGAAAGCCTGCATCGAAAGCTGGCTTCTTGAGTGAGTGTTGGAGATGTGCTTCAATTTTGATTTTGAGAATAAACATAATTTCTAACCTAAGAAATTAAATATCAAAGCAGTATCACTGTGCCTTTACCAATACAACATACAGAAGAGATCTGCATCATTAAAAACAGCTGCTACCACTCAGAGCTTACCTCCGTAAAGATTATAAAATCAAGGCATAAGAGGAGTGTGTTATGCAAACTGCAGCCCCAACATTTGAAAGAAATAGTTTAAAGGATGTTTACAGCTCTAAAATTTTAGAAAGTTAATGCAATTGTTTTTAAACATGCAATAATTTATGACTTAAACTTATTTTGATATTTGACAGCTATTTTCCCATCTCTAACTGATTCAGAAGATGTATTCCAGCTTAAAACCCAACTCCTCCAAATCTAGCCGTCTTCAGATTACAGGGAGGGAAAAAAAGAAAGAGGGAGAAGCGGCACTGCATCACCTCTGCACGCCCAGTTTCAAACAGTCTGTTTGAGTTCGCTTCCCACGGAAGGCGTTCCAGAACGCCCCCAGGGAAGCAGGGTACACCCCGAACCCTTGCCGTACGGCCGACACCACCAGCCCTGCCCGGGACCGCAGGAACACCCCTCCATCCACGGAGCGACGAAGGCAGCAGGCACGGAGCTGACGCACACCCAGCGCAGACAACCACGTAACAGGGAAACTTAGTTCCAGGACTTTTTACATCACTCAGGCTGAATAACTAAATAAATGTATCAGATAACTACGTGCACTAGTTTTAAATAATTTATGTCAACATGTATTATTTAGCCTGTTTCAATTAAACGTTTGTTGCACATAATACTGGCGTTTATAAATATGAATGAACTAGTGGAAAACATGTAGGAAAACACGGGAAGGGGCGGCACCGAGGCATTTCAAGCCCCATCCGAGCCCTGCCCTGCTCTACCCGCGCCTCACGGCCCCGATAAGCAGCTGCTTGAAACTTCCCGGGGCCGGGCTGCGCGGGCGGTGCTGGCCGCCCCTCCTCTGCGCCCGCCTGCTACTTGTCCGCAGACCGAGCGGCTTCACAGCACGTGAAATAAAGATAAAACGTGCTCCCGCGAGTGCAAGCCGCGGGCAGGCCGGTTTCCCGGGTGCCGGCAGGGGAGGCTGCAGGGGGCAGCGGGGAGCCCCGCCACGGCGCGTCCTTCCCTCAGCCGCCGCCGCAGCCGCTGCCGCTCCGCCCGCGTGGCCGCCGGCCCGACCCCGGCGCCTTCCCAGGCCCCACCGGTGGCTGCGGGCGGTGCAGCCAGCCCCGGCCGACTCCCGCGACCGCCTCAGCCTCCCGCCGGGCCGGGCCACGCCAGGCCACACCAGGCCGGGCCAGGCCGCGCCGGGCCTGGTCCTCTCCCGATCGAGGCGCGCACCCCCGGGACCGATCGCGGGTCCCCAGCCGTCCCCTCCCCGCCGAAGGCCCACACCCCGCGGCCCGCCCGCCCCGGTACCTGCCGCGGGCCGGTGACCGCCCGCCCGCCGCGCTCCCGCCACCGCTGCCGCCGCCGGCCCTGAGAGAGAGCGGAGCGCGCCTGCGCGCAGAGCCCCGCGCCTGCGCCCCGCCCCCGCCGCGCATGCGCCCGCGCCGCTCCCGCGCCCGCGCCGCTCCCCCGCCCGCCCGGGCGCCGGCGGCTCCCGCCGTCCCCCCTCAGGGGAGGAGGCGGCGGCCGCAGCCCGGGGGCAGCGCTCGGTTCGTTCGCCTCAGGCTCCGTGCGAGGCGCCTACAGCACCGGCAGCGGGGGGGACGCGGCGGGGCGGGGCGGACAACGGCCGCCGCCGCCGCTTTACGGGCGCCGCCCGGGGAAGCGCCCGGGTTCGTTTCCCTCAGCGCGGGCGGGCGCGCCTCGCCGCAGGGGCTGTGCGTTCCCGCGCAGATGAGCGGCCCTCACAGCACCGACACAGCAGCCGCAGCAAGCTAACGCTGCGCAGCTCTGTACGCGGGTTAAAAAAAATACGTATTTTTCACAAATACCACACAAAACCCTGCCGTACTGTAAAATTCTCTCCAGGATTTTCTTCCACTTATCAATGTGAAGCTTAGTGTTAAAACGAGTCAAAACATGCCTATGCGATCAGTGTATTTATTCATTAGCAATCTGGCATCTGCTGCTACCGACAGGGCGCTGTGCTGTGTCTGCTGAAGGAAAGCACGGAGGAGCAGGAGCTTCCCCTCCGTCTCCGGGCCGTCCCCAGCGCCGTGCCGGCTCTCCCGCCGCAGCAACCGGCACCAGCGGCAGGGCCCCGCGCGCCCCCGTGTAAACGGCTGTCCCGCTGTCCCAGTCAGTCGGCTGATTCAGTTCCACGCACGCGCAGAGACGGTTATTTTAAGTTGCTATCTCCAGAAATTCTTCTAAGCTCTTCTTGATGTGCGGTGGCTGAGAGGCGGCGTGAGTTAACAGGCTTTGACCCATCTGTGCAAAAAGTGCTTTCGATAATTTCGCTGTGGCTGTCCGGATGTTTCCTCCGGCTCCAGGCAAAGAGCCGCTGTTCGTCATATTTCCCAGGAGGTGCCAAAGGACAGCTAGAACTTTTTGCTCCACAACGTAAGGCTTCCGTGGGTATAACTCCGTAACGAGATCTGCAAGAAGACAACTGGTCATCAGCAGCGCTTGAAGACTGTTTTTAAATACAATTCAGAAGTGATCCCCTGCTTTGAGAGGTGTTTAAAAGCACTTAATGTCGAATCATCTTCTCAAAGCAACTAACGCAGGAATGCTTGCTATGCACAAGAGCTTGTCTGTTGTTGCAACAGCATCAGCACTCCAGTAAAAGATACCAGCTTTCCCTACAAAGACCCCCTTTATCCTCTCTCAGGAGTTTACACAGCAGCACTGGTACCGCTGATAATTACAATTTTCCATTAAATTAAAACAAGTAAAAGTAACAAAGGGGTTTTTGATTTTTTTTTTTTTTTAGTTAGGATTATCATAAGGGCCTTTATTTCTCACAGCGCACTGTGTAACATTTGATATTTTATGATTTTCCTTCTATCTCAGAAATACACAGTAGGTATTTAAGGAACAAAGTAGCCTTATACTATAAATACATATAAGATGAAGCATTTTCCCTACTTAGACAATTACATCATGAATTAAGTATTTAATTTGCAAATGTTTGCCTTTTTGCTAGAATGGCCTCTTCTGATATATAATACAAACTACTCAAGAAAATCCCAGCAAGAGATGAACTGTTTAAAGGTTGGTGACTAACACATTCAGAAAGCGTAAATTTAGGAATATTTCAAGAACAGACTGTCCATTATGTTATTTAGTTCAATTTCATAGCTGCTACACACAGAACCACTCTGAAAGTAAGCCAAATAACGCCTGTTTGGTTCAAGCGTATTTCCCATAAAGACATCCCTTGTTCACTGAACACATCAAAGGAAAATTCTGCGCTTCTGTGAGTAATAACCCTCGATACCAAAATATGTAGGTACATTGTAATTAAAATTTGTCTTCAATTTTTAACCAAATTTGTCTTTGAACTTCTGACACCAGTTTAGGAAGAGCATTACGAGGTCTGCCATCTTTGTGGTGACTGCAGCTCAGCTTGCCAGCTTGTCTCCTTTACGACTGAACACCAACCTGTATTAGTGAGAGCCTTAAAATGAGAACAAGACCAACCGCAGAAAGTAAAAAGGTAAGAGAAGTAAAATTCAGGAGTTAGTAGGAGTCAGCCCTAGAGGACAGTTTATTTTCTGTGCTGGGAAACCTCAGAAAGTCACTCATTCCTTTCGTTTCTTCCTGGCAAGGGTATGCGGGAGCGAGTACCGTGAGAGGGAAGGTGACTGGAAGCAAGGGAAGCAGGCAAGCCTCCGCTCCGCAGGCAGCCGCGCCCCTGCCCCACGCAGGAGCAGGCGCGCGGGGACCCGGCTCTCGGTACAGTACATCCCGCTCGGTTACTGACAGAACAAAACTCATTACAAACCAAAACTCATTCTCTCTGATTCCACATTAAAATTATTATAAGCTGAAGGTATTTATACATTATCCAGGGGCGTATCTGACTACACGATAATAATAATAATCTTTTTTTTGGTCAGCAATAGCTTCAATTTGCATTAGAAGGGGGTGAAATTTGACAACTGCTGCATCGTTAATGCCCACAATCTATGGTGACAGAAGGGAAGATATATAGCCACCACCATCCTACAATGAATTCACCTCATTAGGATGGTACACAAACAAACAAACATGCAAAGTAAAACATCACTTTACCAGCAAGCTTTTCCGTCATGTCTTGTTTTGCTTTTCCATTCAGAAATTGGGCTTTTGTGCAGAATGGCTGGAGGAGCAAATAGTTGTCTAAATGCAAAGAACAAACACGTTAAAATTCTTAAACAGAAAATTAAACAGTCTGGAAATAAACGCAATATGGAAAAATGTAAATAAGAACCTTACTTATGATATAGTAACTTCAAAAAACACAGTGATGTATTTAAGGGCATAAAAGCATAAAAACATATCTTAACAAGCCCTACCTAGAATCTGGTAGAACATAGCGTATTCATTTACCGAAAATGCTAAGTTTCTGCTCCAAAGGTAAAACAGTTGAGGAAGGAAAATAGTTGTGGCATACACAGATCAGCAAGAATCTAGTTCTTTGCCCTGTGTCAGAGATTCAGCAGTGTGACAAGCTTCTGGATAATGAAAGACAGAATCACACAGAATGGCTGAGGAGGAAGGGACCTCTGGAGGTCATCTGGCCCAAGCCCCCTGCTCCAGCAGGGCCACCCAGAGCCGGTTGCCCAGGACCATCTCCAGATGCCTTCTGAGTATCTCCAAGAACAGAGACTCCACAGCTGTCCTGGGCAACCTGTGCCAGCACTCAGTCACCCTCACAGCAAAAAACACCTGCTACGGAAAAATAACAAAGCCACCTCCGCACTTAGGACAAGTCCAGCTAGCTGTATTTCTTTATTGGACTGGCAAAATATTAAGACGACTTGTATGGTTTAAAAAGTATGAGAATAAAACCAATGATTCATTACACAATGCAATGACCGGATGGAAACTATTGGAAAGAGTAACTCTTTAAATTTAGAATTTAATACAATTAAAGCTCTTTAAAATTAAGAAACAGTAAATTACTTACCTAAGTGTTGACACATAGCCTGAATAACGTTTGTGGCAGCTGCATAAATCCCTGGATTTTTGGAGTTCAGGTTGTTGTCTACCATGGCAGGAATTAACATGTTGATCACAGGTGATAAATTGTCTTTCAGCAATGGGATCATCTTGTGCATTGTCTCCAAAGCAACCTGATTTACTTTACTGTTTGAGTCATGTAAGCGAGACCTGAAAGCGTCGAAGATCTGAAAAAGTATCCAAACAGCATTCGTCGGAATTAACAATTAATGTCTGAGGTGGATATTACGTTTCCTGCTTTATTGTTACACTTTAGTTGTCCATCTTAGCAAAAGACACGCAAATACCAGAGATGCTTTTTCTAGGAAGTAAAGCAACATTTGATATTTTTATACTGTGTATTATTCAACTGTATCTCGCCTCATCTGAACTTTAATCATTCCTGTACAATGTAATGGAGGTAAACTAGCCATCTGTAACTTTCAGTATAACTAATATTTTCTGCAAGCAAGTATTTTTAGCAAGACATAGCTCTATTTAGCAAAAAGAATGTTTAAAGATTTCAAAAACGTTCACAGTTAAGATATTGCGAAGTTCCACAGAAGTATTTCTTAGTTCCGCAGCAAAGACACCGCACTGTTAGAAGACAATCCTGGTTTTCCTTTCATTGTATCTATCTTTAGTTTACAACTGTTGGACCTCATCATAGTATTTTTCTCCCAAAGAGCCTCCTTTCCTATTAGAAAGGATATTTATCTTAAGTTTATCATAATAGAGACCTTTCCTCACCTTCTGCTGGACAAACAAAGCAGGCAGAACTTGCAGCTGTGTTTCAGAGACAGTTTTTCAGATTCTGATTAATCCTTGCTGCTCTTTTTGTAACCTGTTCCAATACTTTGATATTTACTCAGCAGTGCCATGAAAAACCGCATGCAGTATTCCAGAAACAGTTCCAAGAGTGCTCCCTCTAAGTGAAAACTTTCAGCTTCTTCCTCCTCCTTACTCCCTTTGCTACCTTTGTAGCTCACGTATCTCCCCCTTCAGCACACCTCGCCTATTCCTCAACGTTTTCCTGTTAATCAGACATTCTTATTGAAAGGGGAAGCCAAGATTTTTATGAGAAAACTTTGTGACACAACTTTAAAGACCTTCTAAATAAAATGTTTTCATACAGTTACCTTGACAATGTTTGCAACAACAAAGCCTTGATTGTTCTCTGTATCGGATAACAGCTGCTTAATGCCATTTATTCGATCACGGAAGTCTTTTGCATTCAATAAACCTATAATGTCTTTAACATATTCTTCACTTTCTAGTGAATTACGAGGAGCTGTTTTTCTTGTGACTTCACGGGCTTCTGTAGTCTCTCTGTTGGAAAGGAAAAAGTTATTCAGCGAACACGTAAGCAAGCTGAAACAGGAGCCTTCAATCTCAGACGCTCTCTTTCCATGTAAGTGCCAATATCAGAAGTAAACAGAAAATCTTCTGATGAAGGATTTTCACTTTAAATGTGGCGATTCAAAAAAAAAAATCACCTAATAGTAATTGCTGTTCCTAAAGTCTCAATATACATTCCACTCTAAATGCATATGTACCTATCACACAAGAGATAAGCCTCAACTAGGCAGGAGCCCTGCGCTGTTACAAGTTTCCGTACGAGAGCAGCTGGGTTTGTGACCAGTAACAGTTGTGAACTTTTCTCTCATCAACAGGTCAAAAAAAAAAAAAAGTTACCGTAGTTTAATTCTTTATTCTCGAAGTACTTTAAACACTGATCCCAGTCTAGGTGGCCCCTAAGCAACATGCCATGCTGAGGGGGAAATTCAACAACTCTCACAGAATATTTTGAAACAAATTCTCTGTAGCATCTAATCTTGTTAGACAGTCATGGAAAGAATTATAAAATCTGTGGAATCACTTCTCTGTCCAGATAAGTATCCTGCTTTTACAGACCAGTCCAGAGAGAGTCGCTAGCTCTTTCCTAATTTGTGAACATAAGTCTTTGACGGAGAATGGAATAAGCATCTTCCTTGCATTTTCAAATTCAAACCTATCAGCTCTGCGAGAACAAAAGGTGGCATCAAAATCTCCTGTCCTGCTAGTATATCGCAGGCCACGAAAAGTACCTGAATCAAAGATAAGAGAGTTTGGCATAATGCAGTAAGTAGCGCCTCTTCGAAGGAAGCGGACATGTAGTTTCACATGCCAAAGCAAAATTTACCATCAAATGTGGAATTAGTTATTATTTTGAATAGTAGAGAGTGTGTTAAAGAAATCTGCTCCTGAACAGACAGACTTTCTTCAGCCTGGAGGCAGTCACAGCCCCTATGAACTCTATATTCTTGGATGCAGTTTTTTGGCTTGGTTTAAATTGGGGGGGGGGGGGTGTTCTTCAGTTCAATGAAAGACTTATTAGAAGAAAAAACAGAAAACTAAAAACGGACAGAGTATCATCTAAAACCTTCAGCACCTCCAGCCAGGATCTAACTAAATACTTAGTGTCCGGGTAAGCGCACAAATAGGTCATGCCTACCAGTAGGCACGCTTTGTCTATAGAGTCTGAATGGCAGTACCTTGAACTGATGGCAACGTGGATCTCCTGTGAATTCCAAGTGTTTTGTGTACTGTGTGTATTTTCACAGGTAGTCAATAGACAAGTGAACTTCAAAATGCACAAAGCCATTTTAATATTGCCAATTATCCTATTTAGAAGAGTTTATCTGGGACAAGTCAAGTTTTTCCTTTTCCTTCAGGGATGTTTAATTTTCACAGCCCTGTTGCGAATGTTTCTGTACCCTCTTCTTGTGGTGAGGCTACTACCCTAGAGGGCAAGTTACTAACAGGGTGAAACACTGAAGATCGTTACCTGTCAGTGATGTTGAGAGCATCTCTGGAAGTAGACGACGACCTCGAATGTCCAACACTACCAGTATGGGAACGTCTTCCTTTTGCTGAGGGTGTATCTAATGGCATCTCCCCCAAGCCCTGCACAAAGGTGCAACCGTTAATTAACATGGCTGGCACAGTTCTGCAGCGCTGGAGACCCTGCAAAAGCAAGTCTGACAGCCATGCAAAGTGTAGGAGCGAAGTCCATTCCATCCAGTGTATCGGCAAGGAGCAAAGGCAAGCACAGGGCAGCTAACAAGCAGCACCTTGCCGTGCTGTAGCCCCTTCCTTACTTGTCTGGCTCTGAATGCACTCCCCCCGTTCCCTGTAGGCTCATTGTCTGCACCTGACGGCCACTAGTACACATTTACACTTCTCAGCTGCTAAACAACAGCCTTTCCACATACCTTTTCACGTAGACTGCTAACACATTCCTTAAGGTAAGACAAATCCTTGGTCGGCACATACTTTTCAAGCATTTTATCAAAATCAGGGTGAGTCATCATACTGAAGAGCATCTTTCGACCATAATACCTGCAGGGCAACAGACCATGACATATACATCCGTAAACATGGATTTGCTTTGTAACTGTACTGATAATTACAGGTGCGTCATTCCAAAATATAAAAGTGTGGGAAGATTGCTATCTATGTGCGTAACCAGACACGCTCTTCATCCTCCCACAAAGAAACTATGCTCAAGAACTGCTATTTAATGCACAACTGAGCACACTAATGAGAACAATCTTCCATTTCAGCCATTTTTAAATAGGATGGCCCAGCCTTGTCAGTCAGACGGCGTGGATCCCAGTGCCAGCATTCCCTCCGTGGCCTACCCCTCGTCTGGGCCCAGCGGTCCTCTGTCCTTTGAGCCCCTCTTCTTCCTGCAGCCAGGGTGGGCGCAGCTGCAGCAGGCATCCAGGTAATTCCTCTCACATACGCTATCTGAGCAGTCTTGGCAGTGCTGGGTTAACGGTTGGACTCAATGATCTTAAGGGTCTTTTCCAACCTAAACGATTCCATGATTCTATCCTCTGTCACTGCAGAGCAACACACACTGAGCGATGCAGAGGTTTCAGCCACCCGGAATGTGCTTATCTTAACTATTAACCTCACTAACCTTGTTTGCTGTGAACTGTCCTGTGCAAACCTGGCGATGGCAGGGAAAATCCGATCAGCGACAGCTTTGGTTCCAGACAGAATCCGCTCCGGTCCCATACGTTCTACGATGTCCGACAGGTGCTGGGCTGTGCATCTTCGCACCGCTGAATGCAGGTGGCTGAAGAAAACACAGCTGCTTAGTAAAAACTCATCACAGAGCTGAACAGCAGCATTTATGTGCTCTACCAAATATGGCACGCAAGTTTTCTTTTTTCCTCTTTAGCATAATCTACAGCTAGTGTACTGCTGATATGCAGACACTTATTCTGGCTGTAGAGAACAGACATTGTGGAGCAAAGACAAATAACTTCATTTAAAAGGACAATGCATTGGATTAAAGCTCACTTCATTCACTTAAAATCCCAAACTACAACAACGCAGAATGAAAAATGAAAAATTACATCCTTTTTGTTTAAAGCCAGTTTCAACCTTTAACTGCGGCTTTTTGGATTAATAAAACTAGTAATTTTCCTCTTTTTAGAATTTAATTTCTTGTTTTCCTTAAAATAATTGTAAAATATGTTAGAAAGCACACTACATGTTCTTTCCATCAACTTCACGAAAAACTAGTCCCTATGCTCAGAAACACATCTTGTGTATTTTGTATCAATTTAAAATTAAATAAAGCAGTATTCTACTGACTTCTAAAAATCTTGCAGAAGTCTATTTTCTACAAAACGGGGGCCATTAAACACCTATGCTGATGAAAATGAGAGAAAAGCTGGAATCAACTTTCAAACTCGTGCAGCAAACTAAGCTTTCATATGAAGTCTGCTGTACCTGCTGATCCCACGTTTTCAGAGTACACAATGCTGCAAATTCAACCTTTTTATCTTTGGATTAAAAATCCTGCTTTGAGGACAGTTTCACTGCACAGTAAATGAGACATTTGTATGGCTCAGCATTCACAGGGAAAAACAGGTTTAAAGGAGAGAGCCAAGGAAAAGAACTGACTTGGTAAACCACAGCAGTGGCTGCCCAGCTTTGTGGTTTGACATGAACATCCAGCGCTCTTTTCCCATTTCACCGAGATTTTTGTTTTCTCTGGTCCCACAGATCACCATGGCCTCGCCGGACGTAAAGCTACCACTAGATTACACTGCACCAAGCAGCTTGGGCTTGCACAAAGACACCTAACCGGGTCTACTCGAGCTGCAAAACGTGGCAGCCCAGAACATAGTCCGGGCTGCAAACTCCCTGCTGATGCAGCCATCCTCCCAGCTGCTGCTGAGCTGCCTGGTTTAAGACCAGCTTTGGCTCGTGCTCAGCACCCACCGCTACATCTGTGCAGCAGCCGCGCGCCTCGGGAGCTTGGGAGAAGGGAAACGCTAACAGACGAACGCCCGCTGCAGCTACCGACGGGAGAGCAGAAACCGTGAGGCTTAAAGACCTCACTCCACGGAAGCAAATCAGCCCCCGCTCCCCACGAAAGCCCGCTGCTCATGCAAAATAGTGGGAAATCTTTTTGTATGCACATAAGATCTTAGAATTAAACACAACTCATACAGGTAAGAAACGTGATTTTAAAATTTCTGAAATACAGTCATTCAGATCTAGTCCTGGCATCGTGCGCCTGGATCACGCATCTATTCACAGAGGTGAGTTTACAGCAATAGTCCAGTATCTTTAGAGCGGCATCTCACGAAAGCAAACAAAAACGTTTTTAATTATTCTTGTTGGTAAAGTCAAAAACAACTTTGTAGCTGACGAAGAATCGGTATATATATCTACTCGGGGTTGCAAGAATTAATACTTATGATCGCAGTAGGCTTGAAATGTGTTGAGCAGGAAATAGGTAAATTTTAAAAGGTCTTATGAATTGTAGGCAAAACAGTAACTGTTAACTTGAACACGTAAGTTGTGGTGAATATAAGCAACTCAATGTATAAGCCAAATTTAGAAAAGATATCCTCCGTGTAACTACACAGCTGTGTCAAACAGAACCTTTCCACTTCATACTGCAGACACATGTCATTTTTCTCCCAGATTTCCACTCTGAAAGATAATTCTCGTATTCCTTGGTGCAGCCTCTGGAGAGGACAGCTCCGTACGTGCTGTGTGGGCTTTGCTGCTAACATGGCCAGAGCCTCCTGAAGCCAATACTAGAAAAGCTGTAGCTCACAGTGCTATTTAGGCCAGCCACTGATGTGTCATGCATTAAAACACACTGCGCTCCATGATTTAGGCACTGCTTTGACTGAAGTCTTCTTAGCGGTGAAGAAATTAATCCCTGCTTCAAATGCTGTGTTCAGACTCACAGCTCAGGTAATTTCGATGCCTTAGATATCTGAAAACATACCAGAGTTCACAAACTGGAGGGGTCAAATCTTTATAGGTCTAGAAAACTCCTAAGGATAGGTCAGTGTGTTTGAATCTGCCACTGAAAATGGGAGGTCAGATGGAGCCAGTTATGATCATGAGTATTGCTGGGCCAAGGATTTCTGAAGAAAAGATGGGAGTACACAAACAGACCACTTTACATGGCCTCTGAATTAAAGCAATGTGCAGTTACTGTCTGCTGCTCTTAAATTCACAAAAACAACTACGTGCGGGCACGATTCATAAATAATTTAGGACCCGAGGCTGATATTCGCCTTTCTGTTTGAAGTTCAGGTAATTGCAGTGTGGTTCTCACGGGCTTTCAGGAGACAGAATCAATACAGTCCACAACAACCAGCTTCCCAGGAAACAAAATAGCAAACAGAACATTTTGAATCAAGACTAACTTGTATGATCTGTAGCTGTGCAGGAAGTCTAAGGATTGTTTTATAATGTAGCATCTGACATATTTAATGGAAGGGATAGGCTACACGAAATGTAGCCTATTAAATGTCATCTAAGTGATGACAGATAGGCAAGAGATTAAGTACACGTAGGTACATATCTAACATACTGGAGAGCCGAACGGCTTGATTAAGTATTGCTGTTAGAGTGAATGAGGATATAAAAGAAAAAGAACAGCATACTTAGCAGGGAAAGTGAAAGAAAGGAATGTAACTGAGGTGAGCTAGAGGTCAGAACCAAACCATGCAACCAGAAATGGAGGCTTGTTCAAGGTACTCAAGAAAAAATGGCCACCACCACTGTAAAGGAAATTAAAATGCAGACAAAAAGGACTGTTAACCAGCTAAGTCTAGAGAAGAAGAGGATATCAACCAAGATAGTTGCAGCTACAGAATTGTAAGTTATAAATCATCTTTCTAAAGAAAAAGTAGTGCTGAAAACTGAAAGACAGGCACTTGATTGCAGAGCAAGTGAAAAATGAGAATGCTATGCGAGCTTTACTAGGCAAAGCAAAATAGCCGTTTCTTAAGAATACTATACTACCAGCGAGTGAAAGTACTGAGGTGTTGCAAAATGACCAGAAAATATACCAAGCTCCAAAATCAACAGCCAGCTTTTTACATAAAGTACAGAAAGAAACCGGGGGGCTACCTTTTACTTTTACGCCAACAAAAGTTGCCCTGGGGAGAAGTTTTGCAGAGCTGACTTACTATATTGTCAAATTTCTGCCTATAGCACTTCGATTTTTTTTTAAAAAGACTGTATTTGATAACTTTAATCTATTCACAAGTTATTTCTTTATAAAGTCTTTATAAGAATTACCTTTGCCCTCCATTTATAAGAGAACAAAGTGCACGTGCTGGAGTCACATTATTAACCATAGCCTTCAGTGCTTTGTCTACCTCTTCCCTTATAAATGTGTTGGATTCACCAGCTTTGTGCAAAAGGACTTTTACTGTATTATCTAGTTCTTGATCCATGCTCTTTTTCAGGTAGGTGAACAAATCCCCTAAACAGACCACAGCAGCTCGAGAAACACCTGAGCGTAAATTCTTGACCTGCACACAGGAAAAACCCAAACAAACAATGAATAATGTTTATAAAATATACTTTAAAATAAGTAAAGCTTAACGTTTCCCTTTGTAACTTTCAAGTAACATTAAAAGCAACTGAGAAATACATTTCTAACTTGATTCACAATGTGTGAGAATTAAAGTACATACACATAAATGTTATAAAGTTACAATCGAAATGTTTTCAGTCTCTTAGCAAATCAGTTCAAGTGGTGTATCTGAAGCATGAGCTGCTTTGCTGAATGACAAACTCATCCTTTTGAGACTGTCCAACAGAGGAAAACTAACCCCGGACGAACATACCATTTCACTTCAGTGTATCGGAGAGCTATAAAACACAGAAACACATATACAGTCAGTGAAATATTCTGATAGTAAAATTTAACCTCTTGAGCCACAGCCAAACTTGTTTCATGTAGCTTTGCAGTCAGGATAGCCGCGTGGTAGGCAGACAAACATCTAACAAAGTTCAGACCTTCAATTTTCTTCTCCCTATGTGAAAAAAAAAAATTAATTCAAAACATTTGCAAATTTTCATAAAAATATTAAAACACAGAATTGTAAGAAACCAAATAGCAAACAAATTAGATTGTAAAATAAAGCAATGACATATAACGTAAGAAATTCTTTCAAAGCGAGTCTTTCTTTTAATGCGGTGGTAGGACTGTTTCAGCATACCAGTCTCTCAATTCCGTCCTACAGTTCTGCCCACAGCTTGCACTAGTGGCAAGTAAAGGATTACTTCCCTTCCCCAGGTTGCAAAGGCAGCAGCGTCGTACCCCGTCTCGCCAGTCAGGGCACAGCGAAGCCTTGTATCCCACCGAGAGTGACAAGAAGGTATTGGTGGGGGCCCTCGCCAGCACAGTGCTTACACTTAGACATCTCCGTGTCTCTGAAAGCCTAGCTAGTAAGCCTCGATTTACAAGTTACAGTTTAATCTAGATTTGGACTGCAAAAACTCTTTTCTTTTTTCTCATGTATCACTTGCAATCCTTCTCGCTATTTTTGATGTTATGTCCATTTTGCTGTTTTTTTAAAGTAAGTTATCAAAATAAACGCCTTCTACATTAGATTCAGGTTGCAGACAGATGTTTACACCTACCAGTCATCATCAGCTAAAAGTGTCAAGGCTTCTGTCAGTGCCGTTTCTGGTTTTGCAAAGGGCTGCAGTTCTGAGGGGTCCATTATTTCTGGGCTGTGAGTGACTGATGGGGTCCGGTCCTTACAGCGTCCTCGTGCCCCAAGAGACATTTCATCTACAAAGTCACGAAGCATAACAAATAATTAGCATAATCTGAAGAAAGCAAGTCAGTCAAAGGAGGGAAATACCAAGGGTGTGAGGTATGTACAGACTGCTGCTACGAAGGGACCAGGCTTTCAAAAAGACCACCTTCCCAGTTACATCCTCCATCATTCAGCATTTCATTTATGTGAATGATTTTTTTTTTTGCAAACAGCTACCACTTTAAAAAGTCACAAACACAAATGTAGTGGGTTTTTTAAATGCAAAAAGGGATGCATAATGTGCTAAAGAACATTGAGGTAAGACACAATATAGTAAAGCTTGAAGAGCCACGTAGGAAATTCTGAAGACCTTTGACCATCATCAGCATGAGCTTCTATTCTGAAAAGATTTCTACTGCGTATTTTAAAGGCATCTCAGTGAAAAAATGTACCCAGAAATGTTTTTCTTGGAGACAGAAGGGAGTCAATTTGCCATTAATACATTACATCATTTAAGCTGCTGAGCAAATAGAAAACTCTCATGTTTCAAACATCTTCCTAACAAATTACAGATGAAAAATGTTTCAAGGCAGCAACGAGGAATTCTAATCCCCTTCGCCGCCACCCCCAAAGCGCTAATCTTCCAGAGCACCTCAGGACTGTCTGTTGTACAGAGTAATCACATTAAACCTGGCTGTGTTTTGGAACTGTCCCACTCCACATATCCAAATATTTTAACAGTCTTTAGCTTACTGTAACAACTTACCACAATCTAGCAAGGCCGAACATTTTGTCTTCTTCAAACTGCACGTTCTTCTTAGTGATGGATTCAAGGCAACGTTTTCTAATGACAAAGATACATTTCTTGACGACGTTAATATATCTCCACAGAGATTTAACTCTAGAAGATAGAAGGAAATGTCCAAACTACAACAACAACAAATCAGAAAAAAGGAAGAAACTAGTATTTTCAGCCCTAATTTGTCTTTTGAATTTTTTCTTAACTACAGTCTTTCAAATATTTCCCATAAACACTTTGCTCTCCACCATTTGCATTATAAGACTGACAACAAATGACTGAAGAGTAAACTGCAGTGTACAATTAATTCTAGTAATACCTTATGTCACACTAAACAGTCGTGATTTGTGGTAATTATCACAGAATTTTAATTTCCATTCCAGCAGCACTTAGCAGTATATTATTCATTTAAGACAAACACTAATCCTCACTTTCTGTTGTCATGTTCTCTGGTTCATTCAGTTTAAGTCTTTCCCGACGATCTTCTTCCTTTTCTTCGAGGTCTTTGACTTCCTGATGTTCTTCCTGACTGTCTTCTTTTTCATCTTTTCTCTTCCGCCTCATCTTGTCCTGGGCAGATTTTGACAAAGCAACTTTTATTTGCAAAAAATTAATGCACCCATTATGATATACCCTGTAATATAACGCACAAGTTACCCAATAACTTATTACCCGGTTCTTGATATTGTCTAAGGTAAACATGGCAAAGTACTATTTTCACCATTATTCTACAGAGCAAAAGGAAATTATTCACAGAAACGTTAAATACAATCCTGAAAAGAGCTGAATGTGTGCTTTCTGCATGATAAACAGTCCTACTGGCAAAAAGAAGCAACATTCCGGGTTTAAACATTTAAGGGAAATAACCACTTACTCTAAAATGCCTGAATAGTTAGAGAACCAAGGTCTACAAGAAAAGGTCTTCTATTCCCTGGCAGCATTGTGTAGTTTCCTAGAATTTTAACTAACAAATACACAGGCTGGGCTAACTCACTCACGTTTAAGCACACAGGGGTTTATTTTAAACAGTGGTCTTTAAAAGTGTGATCTGACCCTACTCTCCTATATGTTTAAGATGCTTACAGTTCCTCATGAAAACTTAGTAATGTTTAACACATTCCTCCATTTAGTCCCTTGAATTTGATCCCTCCAAGTATTCATATCTCCAGTAGAAATCAGAAAATTAAGACACTGTTTATCATTAACTTCAAGTTTTAGTCGTCTTAAAATGTTATTTTAAATGCTTTCAGAAAGACTTGTGATTTTAATTTCCAATTTTTAAAAATCTGTATCACTACTTCATTCTGATAAATGTTGCTCCACGTTACAACAGATGTAAGTAGCATTTAACAAAGCAGCACCGCTCCTCATGAAACCATATTATGGGACAGACATTCAGACAGTGGTTTTTAAAAGCACTTATGAATGGAGCTAGATTAACACATCCATCCAGAAAACAAGACATGATCAAACCCAGCCAGTTCCTCCTTCCACATTTCTGTGAGCTGTGGGAGTCGGAGACGAGGACATTTTCCAGCTCCGCTCCCTCCTGCAGCCCTTCTCCCAGAGACTCTGAGTTCGGTGGGAAGCTCCTGACACAGCAATGGGCCATTATAAAATATCCAGGTGGAACCAAAAAGAGCGAGCAGGGAGAAGCAGCTTGATGGCTATAGGCTATTTTAATCAAACTCCTGTTTACCATAACATAGAGACTGCAAAACTGTATCGAGCTGTATTCAAACACATAAAAACAGGAAGCAAGACAATAAAAAAGTTCTCAAATTCTACCTCTTTTTCATTTTCAACATGGAAATGAGAAGCACTGTTCTGCTGGATGCTTCTCCCACAGATCCCTGACGATGGCTCAGTCTCCGCTTTGACAGCTTGGCCATCTCCATTCGCTACACGCGGTCCGGACTGGCTGTATGTTCGGGCAGAAGGAGGACTTCCGAAAACACCTGAAAGGCATACGGTGTTGTGCCCTCACCAAAATAACCATTTCATTCAGCAGCACCTAGCTGGAACTAGAACTAAGGAAAACCAAACGTAATTCAAGAAGATAAAAACATTGCTACTGTCCTATTAGCGCCAATTTCCACCCAAAGGTGCTCTTACCTTGCTCCACCAAGTTGGACGGATGCACGTACGTGTGCGCACACTGGGCTAGAACCAAGGCCTAACCTTCACACTTTGCTGCCGTTCTTTGGTGTTGGAACGGAACAGCATACCCAGTAACTGGAGAGCTTTCAAGCATAATTCTTTTTATTCCCGTTTAAACTGGAGATTGTTCACAATCTAAAATGTTGCACAGAGTCCATTTTTTCTTTTCCCACTCCATAAAGGTACTTTCCCCCTCATTTTAATAACATGACGAGATATAGGAGATAATTTTGGGTTTGCAATACCTTTATCAACAATTACAACTGCATCTTCAGACAGGACACTTGGTGAAATGAAATCTAGATTGTTTGTCTGTGGAAAACTGGACGTTGACTCTGCAAGACCTTAAAAAAAAAAATCACACAACGTAAATCACGCAGTTTACGCTTTGGCACATGTTTTATTCTTCTGAAATGTATCATACACTGACACCTGAATTTATCGCTTTCATGAATCAGTCTATTTTCAAGTTACTGAAGTTAACAGGATTTACCAAATACTGATATCCTCAAAATTACGGAAAGCATATAGCAAACAAAATTTCGGCCAAAAGATCATAAAGAAAACCAATGTTTGTAAGAGGATTTTTAAATCAGCTGAATCCACGGAAAAAAACCAGAAGTTTCTAACTCACTTAGTGGAAGCACAGTGCTGTTTCTTACATAATTCAGCACAACTGAATCTAAATAGAATTTGCTAAAATATTTTTTTCTTAATGCTGTTTCCCATATAAACGATCAGTTCCTCAAATTCTTCACTGAAGTGGATGACATATATTATGTACTTCTATATTGGCTACACTAGTCGCAAATAAAAATGGTAGTTTGTGACAAAAGAAGGGCACCGTTTGCTTTTGCTATTTTAATCTGAATAATCTGAAATTTCTAAACAGAAAAGATGATTTGGGAAAGCCTGATCACCTACGAGAAAGCGCATAAATGAAGTCAGCGGAGTGGTGAGCCATCTCAGCCGAGCAACGCGCTGGTCGTGGCAGCGCTGGCACACCCGCAGCTGCGGAAAGCCTCCGGCAGCGGCGAGCAGCAGCAGCGCCCAGCCCTGCCGCAGCCCTCCACCAGCCGGGCTGGCACCCTGACAGCTCCGATACGCCTTCTGCCCTCACCTCCACCTTCGGTTTGCCAAAAATAATTACAGGCGAGAGTATGACAGATTCCTCTTTACTTTACAAATTACCTGATTGCATGGTTTTAATTTTGGAACTCTCCTTTTTATGCTTTACAAGAAAAAAAGATCAAGTGAAAAGGTTTCTCTTGCAAGTGTTACTTTGTCCTCCCACAAAGCCAATCGTTGGCTTCTGAATGTTCCCAGTTCTAACATGCAAGAACTGCCAAAATTGGTCTTTGGGGATTTTCTTGAACATCGTCTTCAGGCTTCATCAGCAATTCTCTCCTAGACCGCAGCTGAACGTGCATTAAATACCAGATCCTCTTTGGCACCCACCCCCAGATCAGGACCTTCTCTCCTAAGCTCAGCTCCTAGCCCGGAAAACTTACAAGCTTCCATTTCACAGGCATCACAGGATAAGCAAAAAAAGGAAGGATTTACAGTTCTGATTATAAACTTTACTTCCATTGCTCAGCTTTAAATGTTTCACAAAAAATAGCACTCCACCATTTCTATAAAACCTTGAGAACAGACAAAACTGTCCATGTTTGATCTTGCAACAACAGATGGAGAAAACAAAAAATCTTATTGGGACAAAGATCTTCACTATTCAATGTCTATTACCATGTGGAATATTGCTATTTAATTTTGTATTTGTCACTGAAACATGGTTACTTGATACCTATTTCAGCCACAATGAGGGAGATCTGAACAAGAGACGGTGAAACCGTATGCTCCTTAAACTGACTTCTGCATTTTACGTTTGATGTTAAAAAAACAAAAAAGTTGCTGCTCTGTTCTAACAAGCTTAGAGTTGGAAAACACATCTATGTGGTACACACAATGATTCTGATGTAGGGAACAGGAGCTCCTAGGATGCATTAAAATGACACGGTTAAAACTGAAATGTAAAGTGTAATGGTTTAAGTTCCTTAATTTTACCAATGAACAACAGAGTAATTTAAAACCAAACTTTTAAAGCTGGTCATTTATTCAGACCGAGATATATAACAATTTGGTCCTTTTTTCATGCCATGTACTATCGCTTGACTTTTAATTTTAATTTAATTGGCAGTCTAATTTCAGTTCATGTCAGAAAAAACCCCGACTTGTTAGTGTAAGTATAAAGACTAGAAAAGAGGGAACCACGCTAAACACCTTGAAATGTGTTTTCTGTAGAACCTGTTTTACAAAAGGCTCTACGTGCCTCGGTTTTTGCTATAAGTGAGAGGTCAGTTGAACAGCAACGTAGCAAACTCACAAACCTTTTGAATGCTTAAAATTTCTTTGGTGTTCCATATTTTGACTTTTAAAAACAGTACGTGGCACTTCGCCTTGCATCTTGTCCTCATAAGCTCCACATCCGTTGCCACAGTTCAAATGCTGGCCAACTACGCTAACGTCAGAAGTCCCCTTATCATCAAATGCTAGCCATGCAAGAGGAAAAAAAAATCAAATATTAAAAACAAATTAGAAGTAGTTTTTCCTATGTACTACAGGATTCTCACAGAGTTACATTTTCAGAGACCCTCAGACTGGTTTTACGCACACAGTATGAGCATTTTTGCCTACAGAAATCTGAGCATTTCAACAAAGATGCTCAGGCTCTATTCATTTTTCACACGCAAAGCCTTTCTTCTACAGATAAACCTAGGCTGAAAATCTAACTCAAAGCTTGAAATATTATTTTTTAGTTTAAAGTCTTTCAAATATGAACAACTGAATACTAAGTGATTCAGCATTAAAAGCCAAATTAAGTCATAAGTCAACTAAGCGAAAATAGTAAAATACTAGTTAGAACACAAGAAATCTTTCCAACTACGTACCCTAGAAGTCATACAACATATTTTTATGTTACAATTATAGACAACAACAACTGAGCATTTTTATGCCCGCAAAATGTTCTCAATACATTTTAGTTTTGTTTTAAAAAAAAAAAAAGGCAAAAACCAAAACCCCAAAAAACAACACTAATTACTTCAGGAAGCCTTTAAAGGATCATTTCTGCTTTTCCAAATACCCCTAAAATTAAAAAACCTAGAAAGACAGAGGTGTTTTCACATACGTGCTTTTACTACATATTGCAGAAACCCCGTGGAACTAACCCCACGTTTAGCTGTAGGGACCGACAGGCACGGCCCAGGTGCCAGCCTACCTAACTCCAGTCATCCCAGCAGCCGCAGCGACCCCGGCGTCCCCCCGTGCGCTACGGGGGTACCAGGCAGCGGCTCTGCTTCCCGCTGCCGCCGCCGGGACGGCACGGGCGCATCTCCTACCGCCCGCCGGCGCCCATCGGCCTGAAGTCTGCACTGGTGGCCGTCACTGTCAACCCAACCCTGCCTGCGGGAGATCAAGAGCCGTACTGAAATCCCTACAAAGGTTCCTTGGGTTCTCTTCTTCAGCTGAGAACTCGGATCAGAGCAGGCTGCTTTGGTCTGCTAGGGAATGGAAACCAAAGGAACGTTTTGCTGCGGGATTCTGGAGATGGTGAAGCTCTTCCAGCGAGGAACGCTACGGACGGTGCCCTGATCGGGGCTGGCGTGAGCTGCTCTGGAACGCTACTACACGGCCAGATCCCCTGAAGGTCCAAGAACTCCTTGACCATGAATTTCTGCACTGTCCCAATGAAGTCTAGCTGTTACAGCGTTTCATATATCAACGTTACGACCTCACACGTCAGGACTGATCGATTAATTGCTGTACTGGGTACAACAGCACCCTCTGGCCTCTGGAACTGTCTGGACCCAGGGGAAAGATCAGCTACAGGCGTGCCAGCAGGCAGACAGGTTTTCAAGGTGTCAACTATGACAAGCTGCACAAACTTACATGTTACAGAAAGAACTTGGGAAGTAAGGAATACCTGAGAGCTGCCATTCTATTATAACAAAGCTAAGAGAAGCTGATAAAATTCATCTTAGAGAAACAGCTGAAGCAATCTGAGCTGAATTAGCAAGTTAATGATAGGTAAGGGACAGATAAATTTCCAAAACAGAAAAGAGAAAGTGTTAAACTCTTTAAAGAAAAGAAAAAGGCTGAAGAAGGAGCCAGAGAACAACTGGCCCGTGTGCTGGGCAGTTCAGCTCCCAGGACTGCACCAGGGCAAACAGCGCATTTGGAAGCACCCGCCAGAAAACAGCACGATCAGAGCAATCTGGTCTCCTTGTACGACACAGCAACAGACTCGTGGGCAGGAGAGAAGCGAGAGATGCCACGTATCATCCCAGGCATATGTACGCCCAGCAGTTACCAAAAGCTTCGTTCTCCAAACGGAGGGCTGTATCGGGCAGGGTTCTGCCGCAGTCTGTTCAGGAGCCGGTACGATCCATTATTTTGCCCAAACAGCCGGATAACGAGGCAGCACGCTGAATTCAAATAAAGGTGAGCAAATGGGAAGCGTGCACGCATGCTTGAGGACAGGGTCTGGATTCAAGCAGGTCACGATAAAGTAGAAGAATGATCCAAGAAGAACAAGACCAGGTAGGACAGGACTGATCTTGCCTGATTTACAACACCACAACCATAACTATCCTTTCCACTCTAAGTGCACAAGGGGTTTTGTACAGGTACTGCATTTCAAGAAAGGGGCAGATCTGTTGAAAACAGCCCAGATGACAGCGGTTAAGAAGTCCATAAAGCTTGACCTATGAAGGAAAGCTAGAAAAAACAGGAGTTAGTCTAAAGGACACAAAACGAAAGAGGGAAAGAAAAATACAAAAAAAGGTAGCTGCTTGGAAGAAGAAAATACTCCAGCCTTCGAAATAAAATAAAAATGTAACGAGATAAGTTACAGCAAGGGGGATTTACATTCAGTGTTAGAAAAAACCTTTCATCTGATGAGACCAGTTAAATACCAAACCGATTTTTACAAGCTCTCCAAGTTCCAGTGTAAAAATTCAGAGCTTTTTGAGATTCGACTTGTGTGATGGGCCACGTCAGCCCGGTCAATAGTGGGAGCAAAGGACTTCTCTTCACCAGTTAGCTCCACCTGTATTCCATTGGCCTTATCAGTAGCAGGCTGTCAGCTCCTCGCAGGAGGTCCGGGGCTGTGCATTCTGTTGAATACATGTGCTGCTCCTTATTGTACACCGAAGGTCAACTTCTCACAGAAGGTCTTTTCATATAATGAATGCAAAATCATTAACCACAACGTGTATTACTATGTACGTGCAGAACTTGCTTTCTGACTTAGGCTGTTACTTGACAAACCTATTTGCTAATTTATCCTGAGAAAAGTGGCGTTAGCTAAAATGAGGAGCAACAGCTCCAATTTCTGAAAAAAGATCATGAGTCTCAGTAGCAACTACTGTTTTTTTAATGTGATGGCTTTGCAAATTCAGGCCTGTAAGATGCCCTCCAATCTTAACTGAACTAAGTTTTGTAAACTTTTTGGAAAAAATACATAGCTGCTGAGGCTGCAAAAGGATGCAACAGAGCAGTCCTTGGGAAGAGAGGTCAGAAAAGACTTCTGTGGACACGGCTCCCTCAGCTCCCTTCCTCCATCCAGTTGAATCAAAATTGATTAAACATAAATGATCATAAACAATCGGTTTCTGCACATTACAGAAACCTGCAGTTACCTGTACTTCACTGTAAGCCTAACAGAGAACAGCATCACTTGACCTCCGTTTCCTACCAGGCAATTAACTGCTTGCAACATTTTGACCCTTCCTACTCTTATCCAGCTGGTGCCCAACGAATTTTCACACAATACTGCACTGAATTTTGAAGTGCACATACTCACAGGTGGCATTTGCATTAACACCTTTTATCCTGACATAGAAAGGCAGAAACCCTTGAGTTCCTTCTCACCTGCAGTACCACAGTATAACCTCCATTTGACCAAAGAGCATCTAGCAATTACTTTTTTTTAAGTGCTGAAGGGACATGAGCTCACTGATCACCTAAGAACAGGCACATCAAGCACCCATTCCGTTACCTCAATGAAGCAGGGTATATGCTGATATGCACAGCAAAATACCTGTGCTGGAGTTATGTCCTGCCACATTCGGCTCTCTGCTTCTTGCTGAAGATACTCTTGCAGGCTGTGATTTGCTGCCAAGTAGTGGAAAGGTGTCTGACCTGTTAAAATATAAAACAAATTTTTATAAATACAATTCTGCACATCAGTCAGAGCCCAGTTAAATAACACTTTGTAGCAAAGACATCATCAGTTTCTCCTCCCCAGTGTACCTGGTGTACAAATATTTCCAGTACGCTTCCACAAATGTTCACACTGAGTAGAAAAAGAAAATGAATTCAATAGAAGTGACTTGATGAGCAGGTCCATTATGAAGAACACCATAAAGACGACCCGTAAGAGTAAGCTTCACACTAGGACTAAATTTAGCATACATTTGAAAAGCTAAGGTATCGTTTGGCCTAGGGGACTGACGACGCTAGTACCAAGCTCCCATTGCTCACAGTATTTTATCAGTGGATAAACTGACCCTTCTAAAAGGCACCAAGACCGAAGAAGCCTATGTTCTTGTTGCCCAACTACCCAGATTTGGTGAACAGAAAATGCCAATTTCCAGTGCTCGCAAACCAGCATCTGAACTAAACTCTCTGAAATTTTTACGAACGTTCCAAGGCTTTTAAGGTCTTCTGGGATATATTTTGTCACTTCTACAAATTCAGTCTTCCTGCCAGATGTCCCCTCTCTTCCTTGCTAGTTCAGAATTCCTGTGTCTTTGAACCCTGTAAAAAATTAAGCTTGTGTGCCACTGACTCATGGAAATGGCATGTTGCATAGAATCTGTCCTAGTCGAAACCTTGCCTGGAAGAACATCACACACAGAATTTTATAGTCCTAACTTTTTAGGTATTCTAGCATTTTTCATTTTAAAGATTATTTTTAAAACTGTGATTCAGCAGTAATGCATATAGGGAGGATACATACATATAAATTAGTCCTGAGACTTCACAGCTGTGAAAATCCTCTGTTTCTGAATCATTCCAGTCTCCCCCGTCTCAAAAACCTTTCTTTTGTATATTCCCTCTCTTCCTTCCTAGTTTGTTAATACAGTTGTACTCCAGTTACATAAAGATGCATTTAGTATACACAAAAATAAAAGATATCTTCGGATCAGAGCTACAAGCAGCTTTATCATGGGCTCCAAGAGCAGAAAAGGAGATTCTGTACTGCAAAATTTGCAAAAATTCCCAAATACTTTTTAATTTCATTAAAGAATAAAATAGTTTATACTGCTCATCACCAACTGGGTCATTGCTCTTCACAATCAGAGTAGCATGTGTCATCACACAATTTCTTTTTAGAAAAGCTCTGTGAAGGCATTTTAAATTATCAATAGCCTGTCAGAAATAAAATGGAAACAGTTCATGATTTGCAATAATAAGAAACATCTACATTGTCTTCCTCTTATTGCAAAAAACCAACCCATTCCTTCTTCAATTTCCAGGCTATAATAAGCAAACTTTATCCTTCCACTTAACTCATTCTCCTTCTTACTCATTTGTTTAGGCTCTGGTTCACATACCTTCTGTGGCAGGCTAACGTCTTAATAAAATATTTACCACCACTGGCAATACTTCACCAACGGCGCTGCTACTGTGGCTGCACCAGGGAGCTCCTTCAAGTTAAAAGCCAGCACAAGCAAGAATAATATAATTCAGCAGCTATTGTGTAGAGCAATGTGGTTTTAGATAGGAAAATAATTCACATATAAGAATCAAGCTATTAAGCAAAGCAACCTTATATAAAATATATATTAGAGATTTCACTCCCTTTAATATTTAACTAACACCAGCAGAGACTGCGTGTGAGACTTTCAAAGCGGAGTCAGCACAGGAGTTGCACTCACGTTATTCTCCTTCTCCGGGGGACCGCGGCCACCGACGAGGTCAGAGACTCCTGGCTGTAAAGCCCGCTTTCGCTGCAAGAGCCCGCGCTCGGGGAGGCAGCGTGGGAGGGGGAATCCGCGGACAGATCCAGTTTAAGAGCAGAATCAGGACTTTCAAGATCTGAGATGTTGCTGCTTAGCTTTGCCCTCTTCTTGGCCGCACTGTTCCGTAGAGATCTAAGTGAATTCTGCATCTAAGCAGGAGTGAAAACAAAATGACAGTTTTTATTCACTGCAGAGGAAAAAAGCTTTTTTACACAAAAGAAGGTATGTTTCTGAGTGCTCAGTTCACGGGAGTTCAGTGCACGTGCCTCTGTTGGGCAATGTGACTGAATAGTTACATAGGTTATCCAGTATCATAACGATCCCCTTCACTGCTTTGCTTCACAAGAATCATCGTGCTATTAAATGCAAATTCTGGCAGGCACTGTATCCTAGCTTCATTTTGCAAAACACAACAACAGATTCCCACAAGAATACATCAGCTGCTCTTACCTTTTTTAATAGACTAAAGAAAGTACTTGACGGCTGCTCATACACACAATTGGGACCTCAGGCTTTTCACATCTGAACTGCACAAAGACGCAAAATATGCAGAAGTGAATCCTGAAAACTGTGCCTAGCGAACAGAGCTACTCAAATAAGCAGGGAAATCTATAATGACTAGGGCCCTGCTGATATTCTCTCCTCTTTTTACTGAATATATTTGATGTAAAAAAAATTATTCCCCATCTGTTTAGCACCTAAATTACCTTCAGTAGTGACTACAGGATGGAATACAAAGATAGCAAGGC
Organism: Nipponia nippon; assembly: GCF_047370975.1. Lineage (NCBI taxonomy): Eukaryota > Metazoa > Chordata > Aves > Pelecaniformes > Threskiornithidae > Nipponia > Nipponia nippon. The sequence continues at coordinate 31,098,317 of NW_028262302.1, forward strand.
AAAGCCATTAAGTCCTACTGCAACTGTTCTCAGATCCACAGGGACTAAAGACAGGATTTGAGATTCAGACAATGTCTATGAGCTGTGACAGAAATAAGGACGTGTTGCACGGGGTCATGCGGGGGAGATCATAGGAAACCCAGTCGTACGTGATACCTGTGCCTTTCACGCAACATTGCCGTGGTTTTGATTTCTGCTGATGAGGGCAGCGTGGATACGGTTCCACCTCCCCACCACCTCCTGAAATCAGTTCTTCTCATTTACTCCATGGAGAAAAGACTGAATCCTGAGAGAGCTGGGACACGCTGCATGGGTATCAGGGAGAGCCCGCTTCAGCAAAGCCGGGAGGCTGACGAAACTCCCGGGCTGAGTCAAATGAACCTTCATCAAGGAAGTTATTTGTTATTTTGGGCCCTTTGTTATAACTAAAGAAAGGATTATTACTTAGATCCGGCATGAAATTTAAAAGGAAGTCACGATAATGAGAACAGAAGCTGTATAAAGGCCTGCAGTTCTGCCTTGGTACTCCGATAACTGAAAATATTATGACTTTGGCTCTGAGAAAAACAAGGGAAATCAAGATGTCTGGAACAAACACGAGAAGTGTGCTTCAGCATCAGTGTTTACTGCTGTACTTACCTTCTATCAGACACCCAAAGGTATCTCGTTGAAGACCTGCTGCCTTGATGACAGTGTCACAAAATTTCAGTCAGAAATATTTATTATTTTCTGGCTCTTGTCTAAAAAAATAAAAAAGCTTATCATGTATCAACTATTAAAAGCACGTTATGTCATATTTAAACCAACCTCTTCTTGGTCCACTTCCTCGCCATCAACGTTTAGCTCTGAAAGATCAGCTGCAAGCTTCCCATCCGCTTCACTCAGCCACGTGTCCTCGCACTCTTCGTTCCTCCACTTCGCCACGTTTAACTCAATCTTGTCGGGCAGCGGGCTTGCGAGGCGGGGTATGGGGGGCACGGGCCTGCTCCCGTTCAGGTTCCTGCGGGAGGCCGGGTGCCTCACCAGGGTGGGTTTCAGCTGCAGAGGAGAGTGTTTCTCCTGCAAATGCTCCCCTGGAGAAGACACAAGCAGATGTGGGTCTTTGGAGGGGTGGCAGAACACAGCACTCACCAGAATAAACTTCATGCCTCATTTCTGTGTCACACCGGAAAACTCCTTTATCATGAGGTGAGTGTTAAAAACCATACTTACGCATGCAATTTTATTTACTACTACAAATACCAGACTTGCGTCCTTGCATGGTATTTTCTGTTACCTCCTGACTCTACCTTTTTCATCTCCCTGCATTTCCAGCTCAGTTACCAATCTCTTCTACTTTTAGTGCCTCCTTCTTTTAAAAAAATATAGATCAGTGTTTCATGCACATGCATACCAACATATACTTAGTAATTTTAAAAAGTACTTAACTTTCTTAATTAAGGAAAAAAGAAGACTGGTGCCCTGCCAAACTCTCCTGTAAGCTGCTATAACAACAATGAAGTTATTCTAAAGAAACAAAAAAAAACCCCGAAATGCATATGGATAATATAAAGAAAATCAGCAAGTGATGAACACGCATCTGCAAGATAAAATGACATGCGTTCCAGGGACAGGACACTTCCAAAGAATTAAGTTAGAAATTTTCTACATATGTGCAAAAATATGTCTCAATGAAGATGAATTTTAAAACAGATTTCTTCAAATCAGTCCAAAATTGTACGTGGGAACTGTTACTTTGCTTACAGAAGGCATGCCCCATGAGGGATTAGGAATCAGTTTAAGCTAAACAGACACTACAGCTGTTTTTAACCTAAAACAAGATTGCCCTTAGTAAGTATTTGAAAGAAATCAGCTAAATTGTTTAAGCAATTGTAATTAAATAAATCTAAAACTATTTCAGGTTAACCAATGCGTGCATGAGGTCTTCAAAGACAGGGGAAATCAGGCCATAAACAGCAGTCTCTGCCATTAGCTGTCGGTGTAAATCGGGATGAAATCAGCACCCATTCCACTCGTTAGAGATGTAGCTGTTTGTGACCGGGTTTTAAAGAGCTATTCCGAGCCTGGGAAATTCGATACATAAGTTTCCAAAGGCAAACAAAGAGGCAGAAAGTCGAAATGCAATGAGTAACATTTTCTTGCACACGTACTAATTAGCGTATTAAAAGTAACAGTTATTTCTGTATCGGCTTTCTGTAAAAGTGCTAGATTTTGGGGGCTGGTTTTATTTTAGTTTGAAGGCAACCGTTTCACTGATACATTACTGATAAGAAGAGCAGAGCTGGTGCATCTTATGCTTTATCTCGCATATTTAAAAGACAAGAGGAACAAGAGACGTGACGGGCGCGCTCGACCCCCTGACCGGGCTGGCGGTGCTTCGGCGCAGGCTCGGGAAGAGGCAAAGGCTGGAGCGGCAGCCGGGCCGTGAACCCCTCCAGCTCCAATCTGTTCTCTGAAAACCCACAGCGGAGCAGAGCCACGCAGCGAGCGTGGATGCATATGAGCTTGGAACACCGATCACGCGACTGACACATGAATAGCGGGTGGCTTTTCCAAGACTCATTTATCGAGGAACAAAGAAAGTTGTGGGTACGAGCCGTCTCCTGCATACCTTTTCCATCGCATGTCATTTGACTACAAGCCAACGGCTTTATCCCATAAATACGACAGCCTAGGTGAGCCTTCTTGGAGCTCTCGCTGCTCGGCAGCGTGGCTGCGCGGCGGTGATCTCCCCTTGAGCTGGGACGCCTCTCAAGGTCGCTCCTCGAGGCAGAGAGACCTTTTACCAATGGCAGAGCTTTGGTAAGCGACCGATATCGCACATAACCTTGTAGTAGGTAACTTTGACTTTGTCTTGGTAACTTTCATTGCATGCTGCATTGATGCTAGTGAAACACTATATGAATTTGGCACGTACAATCCCTTAGCCATGAACCGTTGACCAAGCCTGAGAGTAGGACTGGATCCAGCCGCACCGAGGCTCCTCTCTGAGAAGGAGTTCAGAAAGCGAGGGGCTCCCTTCTGAACCTCGTGACTCAGCGGGAGGGCCCTCCTCACCCTATTAGACATACCCCGCTGACCAAGTCTGAGACTAAGAGTGGACTTAGCCACACCTAAGCTCCTGTTAGGAGTTTAGAAAGCAAGGGGGTCTACTCTGAACCTCGTGACTCAATGGGAGGTCTCCCTTATTCTTTGCATCTTTGGTCTCTCTGTGAATCATTCTAACTCCACGTAACTCAGTTTTCCTTTGTATGATTCCTCCATGCAGTAATTAACAGAGTGAAACTTGCCATCAAACTTGGTTAAGTCGCACCTTTTATTAAAACCACTTTTGCTGATACCTTTGTTGGTGATTCCTTAAGCGCTCTAAATCACCCATTCGCAACAAACTGGCGTAGTCGGCAGAATCCTAAATCAGGGTTTGCGGCAACATTCCAGTATTTAAAACTACCACAATAGAAAGACTTCACTTTTTAAAAGACGCCGCCAGCGATGTGACTAGCCTAGTGCAGCTATAAAACCCTCCCGTTTCTAATTGCAACTGGGGCATTGCAGAATTCCCCCTTAATCTGCCACTGTAGGTTTTCTGACCACTGCTTGAAGTGACTCAAAATGCAAACCTGAAATCCGTTTTCATTATACTGACAACATTCCTACCTGTATTGTCTCCTGACTTTTGACTGAGAAGCTGCTTCTGTGAACTAGGCTTAGGCAATCCTTCAAAGCTCTTTAGAGGCCAGGAGTTTGAGAAGCTCATGGTATTATCTTGTGACTTCTTTGGAGAGCCAGCTGGAGAGGAGGCGTGCTTGGGGCTGCTCCTGGGAGAGGACAGAGGGTAAGACGGCAGAATGAAGGCCCCCTGGCTTGCATTAGGACCTGGGAAGGGCGCCGTATGCTCCGCTTGATTGCAAAAACTTCTCTGGGTCTTGCTGGGAAAATTTAGGCTGGCACAAACTGAGCAAAGAAAGAGAGAATGTTATTCGTGGTAATTAGGCTCTTTGACAGCTCTTATAATAACAATTTATAATGAAATAATACACCCGCTAGATAGTCAAAACCGAAGGTCAGCATTTTACCCAAGCAAACACGAAAATTAGCTAACTTCATTTTGCAAATTGCATTGTCCCTCAAAATACCAATTTCCTTTTTCTGCGTTTGACCAAATGAGTTTGAGCCTAAGCTATTTTGCAGTCATGTTTTGAAGAATTAAATTTAAAAAAATGAATGATGCAAGTAGATTGAACATGGTTCTATTGCTTGCTGCTTTGTATTCCAAGTCTGCACAGCATAAAATTTGAAAACACCACTCTCAAAACTCAGTGATACAAGAGTACAAATAAAGCACAAATGTTATAAATTCTACTTCCTTAAAAAAAAAAGAAAAAATCGAAAAATTATTTTTTCCCAGAAACCAGGAGGTCAAAAATGGAAAGATAAGTGTAGATTTGGAACTAGACTGTTTTAGTTGTTTCCTGTGAAAAGCAGATGCATGTTCCCCGCACGCCCTCAAGCTTTTAACCATGCCAGTGAAAAGGAGGACAAGTTTTAACAAAGTTCCGGACAGCCTCTGGAAGGATCATTGTAAGGTGGTAAGGTAAGGTGGGCTACCTCAGCCACCTCACCGAGAGCACGGCCCCACAACCAGTTCCACCGGCACAACTGGGAGAATGGGAAAGCACAGCGCAGGAGGGAGAACAAGTGACAGTGTGAGTCGGGCTTGGGGAACCTATTAATTGTCTGTGTCAATCCAAAGAAAACCATTGAATTATGCCTTTAGCTATAGGATAAAAAAATCCCTTTACAAACCAGATGGCTCCAAGGTCTCTGCCTTCTGCTCCTGCTGCTTTCCAGGGCTGCAGCACCCCGGTGCTCCCCGGGCATCCCGGGGCAGCAAAAGTGAGACAACCAAGTCAGGTGTGGGTTGCACTACCCGAGAAAGGCTCAAGTATCAATAATGCCTGGCACAAAAACTGTTTGCAGAGAAATAAGTCAGCAAGTGAGGGCAAAGTACCTGGCAGCCTTCTGAAGACCAAGGCCAGGAAAAGAGAACACTGACTTTGTAGTTACAGAGGCAAAAAAACAAAGAGGAAATTTCTCCTTTCTTTCCACAAGCATGAGAAAAACACAGCATCTAGAGCCCGCAAGTGGCTAGAAGTAAACTGAGTAAGTGAAGTTCCTACCTATCTTCCAAGAAGGCCGTCAGCTCTATCCCTTGTCCAACACATCTGGGCCGCTCAAAGCAGCTCTGTCCACAAATTTGTTATCGTTACCATCTATTCCTCTGGCCAGTGAGTTTATTCCTTCACTAGCTGTACAGCTGGCATTTTTATTATTATTACTACCAATGAACAGACAAGTTTCTATGTGTTACAGGTCTTGATTTATCTCAGCCTCCACCTCTAGGGTTAAGGTGCACTCAATCAAATCCCTAGCCTCACTTTTGAAACTAGCAGCAAACGCCGCCTGACATAGCAGCGCCCTGGATACCTGTCCAGTAAAAGCTGCACAGAGACCACCACAAATTAAAGCAATGATGTGAGAGTTAAGAGCTTTTCATGCACCCAGCCAGCGTCCGTGCCTCCCCTGCCCTCGCTCCTGCTGTCCTGCTGTCTCGGAGGGACAAGGCTCCCGCCTGGCCCTTGCTGTTAAACAGGCTGGACCGAGCTGATCTATACCATTAACAGAACTCTAAATATCAATTTTTCAAAAAAAGTTCAGATTCTGGTAGAGCACTACTTTTTATATAGCGCACTGATATAGTCAGATACCAAAGCTGTGGGCTGCAAACTCATAACCACGAACGAAAGGCACTACACAGGAGCGAGGCACAAATACGGCTGAATAGGGACTGAACAACGTTTTCGTAACAGCTTTTACTTCTTAAAGCAGCACTGAAATAAAGAGGCATTTTCAAAGTAACACGCACTGACTTACGGTACAGTTAGAATCCACATACCTTTGTCTTGCTGACAGTTATTTAATCCTAAAAATTGTAAATCAGAGTCCACGCTACCACTCTTCCCGCGTGTCTGTGTGTACCCAAGCGTTCCACATTTCCCTGAAATTTGCGGCTGATGAGAGCCCACAGCACCTTTCAAAAGAAAAACACAAATAACTAGATAAATATGTGACACATGGCATTCAATGAAAAATATACAACACTATTCAATAGCGATTTAAGACTCTGTCTATCTTTCAGTGCAAAACATAACCACTTGGAAAGTATTTCATTCAAGGGTTTCTAAGCAACCTCACAGTACTGTACACAGGCACAAACAGGAAAAACGGCTGGCCGTTCTTCCAGGGCACTTTTCCAACTCCGAGAATTGCAGGGGGATCAAAAGAAAAACCCCAAACCAATCACCTCTCTGAATACGTGACCATGAACGGAAGACAACATCTCAGAACCCCAGAACGCAGCGAGTTTCCTTAGAGCGGCGTCCCCCCCGGCACAGCAGCACGTACCCTCGGCATGCCGCGCGCGTCGGCGCTCCTCAAGGCCCGGAGGGTAACCTCCTGCCAAGGGAGGAGAAACGACCAGGCCTGGTCTTGCCCAGTCCTTTCACACGCCTTTCAGCTATTGCAACACAAATCACTCAGTCTATTGCTTGCAGAAATTAAGTGGAGCGCTATACCTGCAAATCTCCTACAGACCTGGTTTTCAAAAACAGGTTTTTCATTTTTTAAAACAATCTTTAGAGCTCACTCTTCAGACAGCTTTCTCCACAAAGTAAAAGGAGAAAATGTGCAAATCTAGAATAGATACGCACTGTCTGCTCTCCTGAACAGCCTGCCATACATAAACACGACCTTCCCAACATGCTGTCCAGTTTATGGTATTTCACACCCTGCCGCCACGATCAGCTGCCTCTTGGCAGCATACCTTTTACGATAACAAGCTGCTATTCTAGCCAACAACATATTCCTGCTCAAACGTCACTAACATTCTGTGTATCCTTTTAATTTACTGCTTTATCTGCATTCATATTGTATTTTACAGTGCGAAAGAATGCCGGCTGAACTACTCTGTTGCTGACCTACGTGGCACTTCTTTTTCCTAATTCTGCAAACGCAGCAGAAAGCTCTACGTTTCAGGGACATCCCGAGTCCTTTTGCTCAATGCGTCTGTTCACACAACGACGCTATTTCTTTTTGGTCTTGCTGTCTGCAAAAAAGCTGATCTATAACCTCTCTTGGGTCTCCCTAAACTAGCGAAAACCCGTGTGTGCAGAGCAGGACTGGAGAGGAGCAGCCTAAGCTCTGCGATGGCGCACGCTCCTCCAGCGGCGCGGGTGGGACTGCTGCCGCGCGCTTCGGCTGCGGGCATGGCCCCGTGCCTAGCGCTCAACTCTTTGCAGTAAATGAAAATAAATAGCAAAACAAATGATCACCAAATGATAAACCATACTCACGAAGCCACAAATTTATGCTCAGGTTCTTCTAAATCTATTTTGTAAACGCGAGCAAACACTTTTCTGTGTTGATACTTACCGGCACAAACAGAAGGATGCTCAGAGTTACAATCTATACTACTCTGAAATAAACTCCTCGAAGGTCTTTTTCTACTAAAAAATAACTCATCGCTGACTGGTACTCCTTGAGAGGGCCACAACTTTGGAGAATGAAGAAAATCATTGGATGTAGAGAACTGCAGGAAAAAGGAAAATAAAGAAACATACATGTGGGTGAAATGCATGCACAAGCCTTCTCTGTACAAACAGCGGAATCGCCCGCCTAACTTTGTCTCTTTACAGTAAAGCTACACAAACCCCTGTCAATACGTTAAGAAGACAGAATTGCTGGAAAATAAAGGTTTTTCTTCCCTGTCACTTAGACAATGAAAAGCAAGAGAGTGTGTACGAGCCGTATCTTTCACCCCCAGAAACAAACGGGATTCATCATGCGTATATCCGCAGATAAAGCTTACTGAATGAAGAGAGCAAAAAGCAGAAGAGGTCTCTGCAAAAAGCAGCAGAGGTTTCTACAAAAAAAAAAAAAAAGCAAGGGTGGTGTCAGTGGGCCCGAGCAGAATCGGTGCCCGGGCAGCAGCCTGCCTCGGGGAGCAGGGCGCCGGGCGGGAGCGCCCATGTATTCGCCGCGCTGCGCTGCGGCGGTGGGGCCGCGGCCACGAAAGGCCCCGAAACCAGCGCCCGCGGGCAGGGACACGGGCAGGGGTGCAGGGGTGCCCTGCCGCAGGGGTGCAGGGGTGCCCTGCCGCAGGGGTGCTCTGCCGCAGGGGTGCAGGGGTGCCCTGCCGCAGGGGTGCAGGGGTGCCCTGCCGCAGGGGTGCCGTCACAGGCGAGCAGGGAGAGCTGCCCAGCGCTGGGCACCCACGCGGGCTACGGTGCCACCTGAGCTTTAAAGAAAAAATTCTGTTTTCCAACATTAAACAGCCTCACCCAACCCTTTGTTAACAGACGGGTAACGTAAGAAACCTTTCCCCGTCGTGAAACCAAGCGTTAAGTTTGTGGCAGCACGGCCAGGTCAGCAGTTCAAAAACTCAGATCCTTCACATAAAAAACTGCGAGAATTTTTTAAAACCTTAAAATGCAGCACAGAGCTCATCAACACAAACTGCCAAGACTTTCTTTGTTAATAACAAGCAGTTGATTTTTAAATGCAAATCATTTTGATGAACGCTTTCTCTTCCCAGCTATCCAATACTTTAAGTATTATAAGCATTAGAAAGCATTTTAGTTGGTTTCCAGTTCTCACTCTAATACAGGCTGACACTATGCACGCTGAAGGGAAAAAAACCCAACAAAACAAACTGGTAGAGAGTTGTACTGGTTATCAATTTTAAAAATGAAACATTAACATTTTGAATCACGTACATTAAGCTATGTAAGTAACTTATGTAAACAGACATTGAGGTGTGAAAAAAGCATGCTTCTGAGTCAGCCCAAAAGCTGTATTTGGTAATATCAGCACCTTGTAATGAGAATCAGTTATAGTTAAAGGAAAAATCTGGATAATATAAATACTTAGCAAAGAAAAGATCATGCTTGAACTAAAGGTTTCTTGCTTTCTGATTTAATTAGTAAAATCAGTAATTTAAATTCTTTCCAGGCTACACTAACTCTGCTGCCCCCTTTCATAGACAAGGCTCCACACAGAGGTCAGAAGGGAAGCCTGAACAGAAATGGAAATATTTATTCAGTATTGGAAAGAACAGCATCACGTTAAGCCTAAAAACCTCCTTTACTCAATATACTGGTTGCGTGAATGAAGAATATGTAGTCTAACACGTACATAGTATATTCATTTATAAAAATAGATATTTTTTAATTGGACTGAAGATCTCAGTTCACTGTAAAGACAGACTCTGACACTGGGAATGCCACAAACACTCTTGCGCTATGGAAGGGCAGCTCTCCGTTGGTCGGTAACTCGATTTCTGCTCCGGCCAGACCCCGGCCTGCACCGCGCAGGCCGTGTCTGAGCGAGGAGCGGCGAGCGGCGAGCTGCGCACGCCGGCGGCACGGCCGCGAAGCCCGGAGGCGACGGCCAGCTCCGAGGTCTGCTCCGTGTTCCACGCACCACGGCAGGTCTCACGGTAACTGAACGGATTACAATGTCTTCGTAGTTAAATGACTGGGTCAAATAAACAGCAGCTAAATGCTCTGATTTAATATCTTGACAGGGTTCAATTTAATATTTAATTTAACATTGTAATGGGGTTTCACAAAAGCATCAGAAAATAAAGCACGGCCGGAACTTAAAACTTGAAGCGGCACAGTCATGAGATGAGTAGCATGGCTATAAGCATACTCTAATTGTTTTTAAATCATTATAATATTTACTTTGTCACATAATATCTTAAAAATATAATTTTTTATGGTTATGGAATATGGACAAAAAACTTTAAGAGTTTCAACAAAACCTTCAGGTCCCTTCCAAGTAAAGAGGATTCACAACACGTGTTAGCAAGATATACATACCAGCCAAGAGAAATTAGATCTCCATACCCTACCCATGAGAATCCTCTTGATAAAATAAACTTCACAATTCAAACTTTTAAATTACATATTTCTAATTCTGCTCCCTCTAAGACTGCCCCCCCCCTTAAAATCGAAAAAAATAACTCATACATGGTACCTGTTAGCAGTAAATAATTAAGTGAAGTGGCAATTTGCCTGTATTTCCATTCAGTGCCTCAGAAAACCAACGAGTTCCCAAGGTACACAGCTACGTGGACACAGGCTCTTGAAGGAAACAGCTTCACCGTTCCTGGGAAGGTTTTCGTGGTTAACAAAAATGGCAAAAATTTCGTTTTTACTTACAAAAATGCGCATTCCAATTTACTGTTCTGCACTGCATTGCATGTGCTCCAAGTTCAGCAGACATGGTTAAAGCCATCCACATAACAAGTCAAAGTCTCGAGGCTGCAGCATTTTAAGCAAATCCACTGAAATGCTCAAAAGCTTAAAACTTTACGTAAAATCTTCCTCCCTGAAAGCCAGTGCTAATGCAGGATCGTACTTCTTAATCGGCCTCCAGGGATTAGACTCACTTAAAATATTTGTGGGCAACTGCTTAGTTCAACGCGTACGACAGCGAGAGAAAACTTAAGGAGCCTCGATACAAAATGGATCGCCTGAATCCCACTTTTAATGGAAGCCAGCAGCAGCACCGGTAACACGCAGTGCCACGCTGGCTTTTTACAGCCGGGTACCCTGAGCGACACTAGTTTTCCTTTACAAACGAGGAGAAGAACAGCAGCCAAACGGGTGCAGAGGTTTGTTCCAGGTTATTACATGTCGGGGTAAGAGCGGGGATGAGACCGCGGCACTCCTGCTTCTGCGATCCGCCTGCTAGAAAACGTCATTTTCAAACTACTTATCTTTCAGTCCATAAACAAATGTACTACTTGTACAAAGTACTTACACCCTACTTTTCCATACAGACAAAACAATATATGCAGAAGGAGCAAATTACACAACGCTGACGTGATTGTACAACTTTCCTCAGTTGTTCCAATCCCAGCTACCGGCATCAAATCTGTCTGCTTTCTTGTATGCAAATTATAATTACAGCAATTATAAATTTGCTAAACACAGGCACGCAGGGTGGTGGCAAATAAATGCAAATCTAAAGCTGCCAGATTTTTCACTGAAGTAGATGACAGGTCTCGGCAAAGGGATTTCTCAAAAGGTTTCAGCTTCATTTAAATTCCACTCGTACCACCAATGTCAGAAAATACTTGAATCCACCCACCAAAAGAAATACTAACTGATTAGCAAAGCACAGCCCTTGTGCTCTGCACAACCCATCACGGACAGATGCTCCGTTCTCACACTGCCTTCCCAGCGGAGCAGCCGCACCGGGAGAGGCGAAAGCTCCTCCGCATCAAACACCCAGCAGCCATCGACAACACGCTCCCAGGGAAGAGATCCACGACAGCACAAATGTGTAACGGTATCTCCCCAAAACACTCTCCCAGCCTCCAGAAAAACCACGGCTCCCGTCCCAGAGACTGACACCTCACCTCACAATGAAAGGATAGCTTTGATTACACAAACAGGTCAACCTCCGTGTCCCTTTTATCCTCATTATCGCATGTGGAAAACAAAGAGCACTTGTTCATAAAACTAATTTCACAGATCATTTGAACATTCACTAAGGTCTTCATGAAGTCCAACTATTAACTTCTCTGGTTATCAGATCAGAATTCCCCACGTATTGCCAAGCAGTGAAGTTACGTGAAATTGTGTGTAGGTCATGTATACTTTATAACGTGGCTTAAAATCATAGAATCATTTAGGTTGGAAAAGGCCTTTAAGATCATTGAGTCCAACCGTAAGAAAAAACTTCAGTAAAATGTTCAGATGCTCTTGCTTCCCTCCCAAAGAGCGCTGCTTTCAACAGCGGGTACAGGGACCCACAACGTCTATGTTTCACAGGGGAAAACCAGAGGTAACTCTTACCCTGCAATAACTACCAAGCATGTTATGTTTTACATACAGCACACTAAATTTCAAGGTACACACAGGAAGGCTTAGCTACGAAAACATCAGTGAGGAACTGATCCCTGAGCACTGTTAGCTGATTTTGTGGCAACCAGTTTGTTCTTTGCGTTTTCAGCAGGGCAGTGGAGCTAGTAAGGTCTACAGAAGACGTAGCATTTAGTTTTTTAAAAAGCGCTTTTATATCCCAGACTGCAGATAGTGTTTTTGTTCCGACACCTTGCTTAAATTGGAATTACAGAAGATGAGAGTTAAAAAGGGAAGGGGGCATTGCTAGAGCAGTGTTCTCGAACTCCTTTGTGCGACCTCTCAAGAATGGCACAAGCTGGGAAACCACGGGAGAATGCAACGCGTTTGGTCACAGCAGGCTAACTTCAATTACTTAATGTCAGCACCCACAAGATCAGGAGATCATGTCAAGTCCTAAAGAAAACAACATAAACGTTTATTTCAGAACAGGATCTGGTCTGGTTCAGGTTGGAACCGTTGACACTTTCCAAGGCTTAAACCCAAGGAAGGGAGCAGCCAGAGCACATCAGTGCCTCCGGAAAGAGAACACTCGCTTCAGAGACCAGGCAACTTCATCCACGGGATTTACAGGTAACAGATTGACCACCACAAGCCTGGCTCTGCCAGCGCGGGACTGGAAATGAACAGGACCTTACTGAAGCACAAAGGAAAATATTCATGGGGTTATACACTTTATTACCATCCTATGTCGCCAAGTGTTTCCTATCTCTAGCAAACAAAGTGTTCCTCTGATGCTGCTCTAAGGCTCCTGTAAGTACATGCTTCAGACTGCAAAACTGGTGGTACTTAAAAAAAAAAACCCACACCACAACAAAACAGTTATCATTTTATTAATTTAGATGGGAACCAGAGACACTTCAGCCTACTCACGCAAGCTGAGTGGTGACAGCAAGGGCCTCTGTCCCGTGCGAGGGGGAGGCGGAGGTCAGGCTGCTCAGATCTGGCCTTAGAAGGCGGCAGTCTGTCCGGTAGCTCGGACAGACGTGTGCAGTTGCCAGGAACGAGACGCGCAGAAGCACAGATAATTATGCTTTATTTGATGAACTCAGGTTTGGCTTTCAGAAATAAAGAAAAATGGCAAGCTGAGGTGCTATGAACAATTACTAAGCCCTAAGCCTTCAGTTTCAGTATATAAAGCACTGAAGTATAAAATCGTGCGCTTTAACCAAAGGATACTAGTTGTCAGAAATAAGACCCACAGATTAAATAACGACTGGTATAAATGTTTTATTTAATGACCTTTTTAAGGGGTATGTGCTGTATCCTCCATGACTGCCGCATTTTGTAAGCACACCTCAAGGCAGAACACTGCTGAGCTGTGTTGCTGGTGCTGGCTCCCTTTCCAGCAAAACTCAGTGCCTGCGTGATTTATTCCAAGCCAGCCGCAGCATCGGGGCGAGGCGGCTCCTTGGGCGACCGAACGGTCCTGCTGCTCTCACCGCTTCTCTCCGGGCCTTTGGTGGCACTCTCGGGCTCCGAAAGAGACAGCCGGAGGCACCGCTTTCCTGAGAAGGCCCCGCAGCGTTTACCTATCGGTCACGTCTTCTTCTGCCGTTAGGACTAGGGAGAAGACTCCTTTCCGAGCGCAGAACGAGAGCATCCCCTGGCAGTCGAGGCGGTGGCGGTTCAAGCACCTCTCGCCTTAGAGCCTCTCACTAAGGGGTTTGTAAGGTTGAAGATAACTACGGTCTCACGCAAACCTACCACATCAAGAGCAACTCTGCGCTTGCCTCTCTCGTGCCAAGCTAACCATCCTTAGGTGGTGACACCTCGCTGCTCGAGCTGGCAGCCGTGCCTGCGACCGCAGTCACAGACGCTGCGCGGGACGGGCGCGCTCGGTTGTGCTGCCAGTGCGGTCAGATCACCCGTTTGATCCTGCCGCGTCGCTGGCAGCTCCGAGTTTACAGATGGGTACAAAACAAAATCAGTTTCAAAGGACTTCAGAGGTTACAGAGGAACGTTTCATCAATAACCCCATTGAACATCACTGACAGAAGCTGTGCTTAGACAAACCCTTGAAGGCAATGTGCTCTACCCACATTACATTTTTAGTACACATTAACTGACACGTGTTTTACTTCACATCTTATCTGATCAGGAAAGTCTAGACATGGCCTTGGACAATCACTGTGTAACACGACCCTAAAAATAATAGTAGAAAAACAACTTTAAACATTAAGCTACTTTCATGCATCCTTTCAGCCACAGAATAACTCCAAAAGTTAATTTTTAAGCAAATTCATTTCAAAAGAATGTCTGAATTAATAATTAATTTTTTACATTTACATGAACAAGTCGACTACCCGAATTTTATGCATGATATACCTTAGAGAAAACAGTTAAGAACAGATACAGGCCTAACTTTCTTTCTCCCCCCCCACTTTAATTGCTAAATGCCCCACAGAAAAGAGCTTTATTTATACAGCTTATGGCAAACTCTTTCAGTTAAGAAGGAATGTCTTCAAGGAAAGGAAATACTGTCCAAGTTTACTCGTTAAGTGAAAACACAGTTCACCTACTTGCATCGAAGATACATACATGCCACGGGATAAAAGCAGTTCATGGCACGGATGTGACAAAACAAGCACCATCAAGAAGCCAGCAAATACCATACAAAAAATCACAAAGCCAGATAAAAAGCTGTCCCTTGCCCCGGAGAGCTTTACAGTTTATTCAGACAGATGTAAGGGCAGGATGAGACAAGTGATCAGGAGGTGAAGACAGGGTAACAAAGCTGTCAACCTACAGTGATCACATAAATATTTCAATACTTAAACCACCGTGTTGTTTAAACTTCCATTACAGTAAATGTGGGTCTAGCCAATAGGACTCTATTGAGTCTTGAAAAGAATTAATGTCATCCTCAATTAGGCCCTTGGTCACAAAAAGAGCTCTCTAGACTCTGCTGACTGCACAGACTAGTTCTCCATCAGCGATGGGGCTGCTTAAGCAATCACCGTGCAGGCAACTAAAATGAATCCCTACTTTTTTTCTCCCCTGTGCACGACGATGAGCAGCATTTGCCTTACCTTCTATTTAAAAAAGAAGCATGCCAGGGAGGCTTTTTAACAAGGCTGCTCCTTTCCCTGACAGAGGGCAAAGATGCAGTAGCTACATCAAATCATGCTTTTGTCTCTCACAGGCGCACCGTTACGGCCAGACCTCATCTTTACAGACATCGAAGTAAAAAGGAATCGTTGGAATTTGAAAAATTGAGTGCCACCACTATTTCTGAGTGACAAACATGTGCCATTCACTGGCACCAGTGAAACCACCACTGTTGGAGACAGACACGCAATGATTACAGCAGCCTACGCAGACCAAATTGGTACAAGACCGTACAGAGAAACAAAGCTACTCCCTGAGCCAGGTTCAACTTACGTTTGACTTAATATGTCTTGAAAGAGGTTGGCAGGTGAGCAGCTGTTAATCCGCAGCCATTTTTAAAACCACAGCTCCCAAAAGAAAGTTGAAGGGTAGTTGTAAAACCTTATGTCTGCCAGTAGTACGCTCTCCTTAACTACCCGCTGGCAAAGAAACAGCATGCATCTTCGCATGGACTGAAACAAATTTTTAAACCCGCTGAATGCAAAATATTAGCTGCTGTGTTATATCAGCCTTCAGGTGTCTATTCATAACTACGGGAACGACACTTTTGACATGGTTCTCATCAGGTGAGCCGTTACCACTAAAGCAAGCTGGTAATGCAGGCGTGATTTTGGTACCGTGTTCACCTACGTCCAAGTCAAAATTGGCAACTTTCAAATTCTATCACACGTGACATCAAATGTTATTCTTTTCAGTACTTACCTGCATGTAAGCAAAAAGCTATGTGGAGAGGAGTTATACAGCAATGGAAAACGAATTCTGGTTAAGCGGAGGTTTCTGGTTACTGAGACGTCTTTCAAGTAAAAGTGCACAAGGAGCACTAACATGTTTCCTTTGGTAGAGTGCAACTGATGAAGTCTTCAAATTCTGACACCTCAAAGTTATCGATCTGCTTTCTACCAACTTAAATATGCAAGAATACAAGATAAAATGGAAGTGAGAGGCAAACAGAGCAAGTCAGAAAGCAGAGGGAAGAGACGGGAACAAACAGAATCTCTAGGAGGCACAGGATGTCTTAGAAAAACAGTCATTAGATGCAAAAAAATTAGTTATTATTAAAAAGGAATAAACACAGTACATGACAAACAGGGTTTTCTCCCTGTAGAAGTATTTTCATTACCACCTACTGTATACTATGTGGCAGCAGCAAAAGCAAAGCAAGACTGGTTAACTTCACGGCTTGAGTCCCAGCACAGCAGCAAAGGAAAAGAGATTCAGGGAAGTAACCTGCACCGACAGTCACAAGTAGTTCTGTTCACAACAATGCTTTTACCGAATAAAGGCTGAAACTGATGCTGTTCTAATTCTGCAAAAACAGATGGCACAAATATCACAGAATCATAGAACCACAGAATGGTTTGGGTTGGAAGGGACCTTAAAGATCACCCAATCCAACCCCCTGCCATGGCAGGGACGCCTTCCACTGGACCAGGGTGCTCACAGCCCCGTCCAGCCCGGCCTTGAGCGCTGCCAGGGAGGGGGCATCCACAGCTTCTCTGGGCAGCCTGGTCCGGGGCCTCACCACCCTCGTAGGGAAGAAGTAAACATTCTACATCTGTTCCCAAGTAGGAACAAAGTGAAATATTTAGCATAACGCACAAGGATGTAAGAATAAAGATGATCACAAAAAGAAAATGTTAATTTAAACATCCAGTATTTGCATGATGTTATATAACTGGAAAAGTCTTCCACGGAGAAAAGAAGAAAACCTGTCATCCCACGACGATTCAGTCACACAGACAAACGTCGGGATGACGAAGAGACAAGCCAAGTGGTTGCCAGACGTAGGAAGCCAATGTGAAGGTCTTTCTATTTCTTCCTGTTAGGCTTTACACGCGGGAGGTAACTAGCTCTTACATGAGAGCTTCCCACAGTCTGCTTACGACTTGCCCACCTTTGAGAGTAATGCTACAAACAGAACCGAAATCCCACACACGTGCCCTTAGCACTCCAGATGCCTGGCAGTCAGGTTGGTTTTCATCCCAATATTACGAGAGGGGATTTACGCCCATGAAGTTCATACTACATATATAAAAATACATATAGTCCAAAAAGTTTTTATCATATTAGTATCAAGGATGTTCCCTAGTAAACCGAGTACCTCACCATGATTGACTTGAAGCCATGCATATGTAGCTACTTCCCCAGGTCAAATGTAACTAAGTTCACACCATTTCTAAATGCACTTTACATATGCAACAAAACAGAAACCATAAATTAATTGCTTTCTCTTCTTCTCTCCAGGGTTGGAAACTTTGGGCAACCCTCCCAATTTACAGGGATAAAAACACCACCACGTACAAAAAGGTTAAAAAAAGAACAACCACTTCCACAGCACCTGTGACCTGGAGAGAGGGCTGGCTCAGGCGGAGGACCTTCCACCATTGCAAGCAGCAGCCAGGTTTTGGTGCGTGTGTTGGCTTGCTTTTTGTTCACAGTCTACAGAAAAACACAAACCCAGCCAGCAGCAGACAACAGCAGTGCAGAACTCAGCCCCTGTTGCCTAGAGAATGCTGGCAATTAACTATTATTTCTACAAGTTGTATTAGTTAATACTGAAAAGCTCTTTCAAAAAGAAAAACCTTCTTCCTCTAGAGGCGTTTTCTACATAACTTGTTGCCCAGACCCTATTTGCTTTGTAGATAACCCAGGAGAACTTAGTTGCCTCATTCATCAACTCAAAAAGAGACAGATCTCTTTAGGAGTCTGACTAAAGGTAATACATACACCAACGAAGGCCACGAGCCTGCGTGCATACAAGTATATACGTGAACTTCAAGGTTTTTACACTACAATAATGTTAACTCATGTTTCTTTTTATTAAGAGACCTCATTAAAAGCTAGCCTCCACAAAGTGGCGCTGCTCATGACCTCATCCAATACAGGAACAAGTTACTAAGCAACTAAGAATTAAATTCTCAATACATAAACGTGGTAGCGAGGAAGTCATTCTACACAGCTTTCCATTTTCTAAAGAGACCTACTCGCTTAAACTCACTCGCTGGAGATCAAGTTATGATAAATTAAACCTGTTCAGTTAAAAAAAACCCACACAACAGGAGACCCACCACACACAGATACACCCCCGAGGTCTTAAACGCATGGATGGTATCCAAAACGGCTGTCACGGAACAGAAACACCGCCAAAGTAAAAGGGACCCTGAACAATATTTCAAAGGTTCCTTCCCTTTGCAGCTGCCAACATGATCAGTAAGTGGTAAAATCCAAACTTGGGTCAAGCAGAACCGCTATTTCAGCCTGACCTACATTTTTCCTAGTCGAATCAGACCAAGGAACAAGAGCCACACAGACATTTGGCAAGCCCCAGGTTTTATTACAGGTCAGTACATCGCAAAAAAGCACTGGTTCAGCCACACTCCAGAGCTCTGCCTGAATTGAAGCAATTTGTCACTTTTCCTCCAAACACCTTCTGTATTTAGAAAAGCCAACATTTCTGCTTAACCCTTTACAGGCCATCAAGTACACAAATATACAAGCAGGAGCTCTGAAATAGTTTCCCCACTCTTGTACTCATTCCCTGAGTTTTAGCTAGCTGCTGTCGGAGACAGGTCACTAGGGTCAGACGTGAGAAGTGCCCCACAGAGTCTAGCTAACTTCAAAAAAAGTTGGTTGTTTTTTTTTTTTCTGTAAGTGATACATTGTCTGGTTCCTACTAGCGCTAAATCTGACATAAGGAGTTCTCAAGCATACCTTCCCAGATCAATGTATGCATAGAGATCCCCGCACATAAAATATCAGCAGTATTAGCCATACCTCGGAAAGACCTGTCACTTAATAAACCTTTGATGACTTTCACATCTCCCTTTCAGACATGCCTTAGAAGAAACAAGCCCAGTGAGCTACGAGTACATACCTGCTCCACACCCTTTGCGAAAGGCATCCTGACTCCTGAACCACCTTCCCTGTCTCCAGTATGCTCGCTTTCCCAAGGCAGCTTGTTTTTTCCTTTACCCGCACTCAAGACTCTTCTTGGACTCACTCCTTGGTCGGCATACGCACCGTGTGAGCTGGCGTTTTGCAGAGCATCATCCCTTGCGTGATACCCGCAGTAACTGTGCGCGCTCTGAGTCCTGTTGCCCATCAGCAACCAGTCTGTATCTGCTCCAGGGGGTAAACAGGACCCCCTGTTATGACCAGATGAAGGCAAGGGCACAGCGTACTCTACAAATCCTTGGTCTGCTAGCTTCGGCAAGGTCTTCCTAGCCAGCCTGGCCTGCACGGCGTGCATCACCCCATCCCCGTTGTCCTCAAGTTCCACGGCATCCACCGCCTTGAAGAGAAGGGCGGTGTTGCCTGGGCCCATGGAAGACGCCAGCACAGCAAACGCTTCCATGGCAGCATGCCGGACCCTGCGCTTGCTGTCCACCAGCGCTGGAGCCAGCCCGAAAGCCAGCTTGGCCAAGTCCAGCTCCTCACTAGGGTAGGTGAGGAGAGCCGCGATGCAGATGTTGACCACCTCCTCGCGGACTTTGGAGTTCTTGTGCTGCAGATGCTCCTGCTGCAGCAGCAGACCCAACACCGGCTGCGGACCCGCTGCCTTCATCAGCCGCAGGAATAGGCGGTTGTACTCCTGCCGGATGGCCAGCTTGTTGTCCCCCAGCACTTTAGCAGCAGCAGAGACCAGCGGTGCCAGGAAGGCCCGGACCTGGTCGCCCAGGCGCAGGGCCAGCAGATGTGTCACCTCCAAGGCCCCCAGCACCACCTTGAAGTTGGAGTCGTCGAGGAGGGTGTAGAGGAAGCTGATGAGCCCCAGGAGGCTGGGGGCAGGCGCAGAGGCCACCGCGGCCCAGCTGGCACCTCCGACCACCCTCTTCAGCTCCTCCACGGCTTGCGTGCGGTTCCTGTAGTCCTCCTGGTCCAGCAGCCGAGCGTGCAGCTCGGGCGGCAGCAGCCCGAACTTCAGGCCGGCGCCGCCGGGCTGGGCGGGGGGCGGCGGCCCCGTTCCCTCGCCGACCAGCCGGCCCTCCAGCAGCCGCTGCCGGCCGGCGGCTGGGAACGGCTCGGCGCCGGGCTCCTCCTCCTCCCGCTGCCAGGCCAGGCTGCGGCAGAGCTCACCCAGGCCGCGGCGGGCGGCGGGCGGCGGCGTGAGGGCGCGCAGGGAGGCGGCGGCGGGCGGGCGCGGGGGGCGGCCGGGCCCGCGGCGCCGCCCGGGCAGGGCCTCTCCGCGCAGCGCCGGCCGCGGCCCCCACGGCAGCTCGGCGGCGGCGGCCTCTGCCTCGCCCGCCGGCTGCGCCATGGCGCGGGGGGACGGCGGCAGCGCCAGGGCGGCGGCCATGGGCAAGGCCGCGCGGCACAACACCGCCGTCGCCAGGGGCCGGCCCGCACCGCGTCTGCGCGGCGCCGCCCACGGCGCGGCGGGCGGGGGGGGCCGGCACCCGGCAGACCCCTGGCCGGGCCGGCGCACGCCTCGCCGCCCGCCCCGCAGGCCGCGGATAGCGGGTGCGCAGCGGCAGAAGGCGAGAGGCGCGGGGCGGGGGCGGGAGCGGGCGGGGCCGGGGCCGGGGCCGGGGCCGGGGCCGCGCCGCCGGGCGCCGGTGAAGCGGAACGGCCTCCCCCGCCGCGGGGCGCGGGGAGTGGCACCGCCCGCGCCCGCGGGGTTGTGGGTGAGCGGCGCTTCCCCGCCGCTGATTGGGAGCGGGCGCGGGGCGGCGGCGCCCGGAAGTGACGCGCGCGGCTGCCGGGCGCTGCCGTAGGAGCGGAGCGGAGCGGAGCGGAGCGAGGCGGCGGCTACCGCGGGCCGGGCCTGCCGCGGCCTGCGCCACCCCCGCCCGCAGGTGAGCCCCGCCCCGCCCCGCCGCGCCGCGGCTCTGCCCGGTGCCCCTAGCGTTGCCGCGGGAGTGCGGGCGGGAGGGAGGGAGGGAGCGAGCGAGCGGCGCCGAGCTGTGGGGTGGGGGGGCCGCCCGCCCCGGGACGACGCGGGTGTGAGCGGCGCGGTGGCGGCTCCGTGCCGGCGGCCCCGGCGCCACCGTCGGGGTGAGCGGTGCCCGGTGGCGGCGGGTCCCCGTCCCACGGGCTGCCCGGGGCCCGGCAGCGGAGGGGGTGCCTGGCCCCCGCCCGGCGCCGCGCTGCCCCGTGAGACGGGCTGGGGCGGGAGCTTGGGCACAGGGCTTCGGGGCGGCGGCGAGCGGGGCGAGCACTTTCACAAGCGAAGGAGTCGGCGGTTGCAGGTTATCGCCGGCGCGGCCTCTGCAGGCGGGGGTTTGCGGGTGTCCGGTGCGCAGAGCCGGGGTCAGCTCGGCTGGCCGGTGGGGTTGTGTGCTCTTAGCGAGTGACAGAACCGGACGAGTCGCTTACCGGCTCCGACCGTTCCGTAGTCTAAATAAGGAACTGGCGAGCACTTAAACACTGCCTTGAAACAGCGAAGTGCCCAGAGCTCTTCCTGCTGCTTTCACGTAAAACGACGGCGCTGTGCTCCGCGTCACTTACTGGGCATCGTGGCACGCCGTGGGTTTTGGAAGGGTAGTTCTTCAGTCAGCGAGCTTAGGTGTTTACATTTCTGGTTAACCTTTTTATGTCCAATAGCTCCTTCCCTGCTATTCGAGATAAGTTTTACCTACAGACTGTGAAAAGGATCTGATAGCCCAGAGCCCAGGGCCAACCATTTGATTTGTGCTGGGAGCACAAATTGTTGGACTAGCGTACGTTCTTCAGGCCTGGTTAATGTTCCAGCTTCTGCTTTCTTGCTCACCGATAAGATAAATACATGCGAATATGCGGTGTGGGCGAGCATTGCCATGCAGGAGGTATGCGAGTTACAACAGCAGGCATCTCTACCAACTCGGTACAAAAAGTTTTATTTCTGCGGAATAACTTAAATGTAGTTATTTATAACTGGTTTTAGAGGTTTTGCATTTGAACTGTAACCATTCCTTTTTTCTTCCATGTGGTCTTACCTTGTGTTTTACGATTTCTATATATATATGTGCAATCGAGTCACAAACTCAGCGCAAACACAAAAAGAAAGTGTTTTAGCTGCTGAAGTGTTTTAGAAAAGAAAGTGTTATAGCTCTTCCCCCCACCCATATAATCTGTGGTGCAAAAATGTTGTTATATGGAAAATGTTGTTTTATGGAATCTTGCCTTTTGCAGATACCCTTAAAATACTTCCTTTTGGATACCTTTTTTTTTTTTCCAGTACAGGGTTTTAATAGGAGAGGGATGAGCATACTTATCTTTTAACGGGTAAGAGGTTTTCTATCCCCAGCTGTAAGCCTTCACTTCTCTGTCAGTGCTATTATGTTCTGTATTTAAATGTTGGCAACTAATTTTATTCTTTCAGATTTAGCACTTTGTAAGTAGGCTCACTGCAAATTAGATGTCAGTTAAGGAGCTGTAAAAATTACGAACTTCTTAATAATAAGATAAAAGAAGTGAGATCTTGAAGTTTATGTAGTCATTTAGCAAATCAGAATTAAATCAGCTTTTCAGTTCAGAAGGTGGATGGTTGCAGTGTTCTCCACAGAACAATGGTTTTATGTCCTCGTGGTCCAGGATCCTGACACGTTCATACCCTCCACCCTCTCACCAGTATAATAATTCAGTCTGAATAAAGAACTGCAGAACTCCTTCTCCAACAGGTAGTGGTGGGCAGCACCATTTGAATTTTAATGATACTGAAATTAGAGCAGGTATCACAGTGCCTTCAAGTGTCACGATGCAGAACTTTTTGGAAGAAGCGTTTGGGGGTTTTGTGGAGGCGTACGTAGGAAGGAGGATCCTTCTCTGCCCTCGCTGGTGATGTTGGGGAGCGTGGGTAGCTGCCGGTGCCATGAGGACGTGGAAGATGTGATGGATACCGGGATGCTCAGCCTGTCCGCCTGGGACCCGCTCCCTTGCTCGCCCCGGGAAGCACCTCGCCAGCCCCCCCCGCCCCTCGCCTCGTGATGCTGGAGGCAGGCCTAGCCTTCCCGGGTCTGATCCCTCCGGAGGGCAAGGGCATGTCCACTGGGATTTTCTCTTGCGGTGGAAGCCGCTCAGTGAGGTGAGACAAGGATCTCCCCCTTCTCCTGTGCTCCTCTGCCTGTGAGTACAGTAACCTCTGCTCCAGCACCCCTTCTCCTGCAGCCCAGGGCCCCGCTGGCCCTGTGGGTCTTTTTTGCCTCTTTGTGCAGAGGGAGGAACTCTTCTGTTCCGGGCGAGGAAGGGGGAACGGAGAGCTGGTCCCCGTGACTGGCAGGGCCCTGCCCGCAGCGCTGGTCGGAGGGGAAGCACTGCAGGGCTTGCCTGCACCACAGTAGCGTGAACTAGGCCGCAAGGCGAGTAGCAGAAAGTAGTTGAAGAACTTTTAAAACTTCATCTTAAATAAGCCAGTTCTATTCTTTATTTACTCTATTTATTTTTATTTCAGTCACTGTTCCATTCTCTCAGGTATCTGGTGTAGAATCCTATCATGTATTCAACGCTTCAGATAATATGCATTTTACTCCAGAACAAAAAAAAAAAGGGGGGGGGGTGTTAAGTCAAAGATTAATATAGCATATGCTATTAATAAACATCTGATTGTCCTCAATTTAACTTGCATGAAAAAGCAAATTGGAAAGTAATAAACCTAATTAAGATAAAAGCAAAAATGGAAAAAATATTTTTTAAATGTTATGTATGGCATGTCTAAGTAACATGAGTAATGAAGCTGCTGAAATGAAGCCCTGAGTAATGCGTTAAAAATTCTGTTTGTCACAGATGGACCAGTCGTCTCCAACCTACGTGCTTGCCAACTTAACCCACTTGCATTCTGAACAGCTTCTGCAAGGCTTGAACCTCCTTCGCCAACATCACGAGCTCTGTGACATTATCCTTAGAGTTGGCGATGTCAAGATCCATGCCCACAAAGTGGTGCTTGCCAGCATCAGTCCATACTTCAAAGCCATGTTCACTGGGAACCTTTCTGAGAAGGAGAACTCAGAGGTGGAGTTCCAGTGCATTGATGAGGCAGCCCTGCAGGCCATCGTGGAGTATGCCTACACGGGAACCGTGTTCATCTCACAGGACACTGTAGAGTCGCTTCTTCCAGCTGCGAATCTTCTCCAGATCAAACTGGTAGTGAAGGAGTGTTGTGCGTTTCTTGAAAGCCAGCTCGATCCTGGCAATTGCATCGGGATTTCTCGTTTTGCAGAGACCTACGGCTGCCATGACCTCTACTTGGCTGCTAACAAGTACATTTGTCAGAACTTTGAAGATGTTTGTCAGACGGAAGAATTTTTTGAGCTTACGCATTCTGAATTGGATGAAATTGTTTCCAATGACTGCTTGAATGTTGTGACAGAAGAAACCGTTTTTTATGCGCTTGAGTCCTGGATCAAGTACGATGTGCAGGAGCGACAGAAGTACTTAGCACAGCTGCTACATTGCGTTCGGTTGCCGCTGCTGAGCGTTAAGTTTCTTACGAGGTTGTATGAAGCAAACCATCTCATTCGTGATGACCATACTTGTAAACATCTGCTAAATGAGGCCCTAAAATACCACTTTATGCCTGAACACAGACTTTCCCACCAGACCATGTTGATGACACGGCCTCGCTGTGCTCCTAAAGTTCTTTGTGCTGTAGGAGGAAAAGCTGGACTGTTTGCGTGTTTGGAAAGGTATGTAATAGTGAAGTTGTTGTAGCGCTTGCGTGGTGTGATGTTCATGCATGTTTATCGCCCTGGGTCAGGATTAAGGCAATCATTGAGGAGCTGTGGTTTGCAGGACTGTGGTTACTGCTTTCCTTCGTAAGATCTCTTAAGTAGATTTTGCTTGTACAAGGAGGAGCACTGAATTCAAAATGCCTTTTTATTTCATGAGTAATCTTCGACGTTATGAGGTTTTGTTTGTGCCAACACAAATAGCTATAAAATCTTACCATTTTAATTCTGTTGATTGAGAATTTGGTTAATAAAAGTTCGTATGGTACTTCTTTATCCTTTCAGGTCTTTTCATTTTACATCATTTTTCCCTGATCTATTATTATTCCAGACAATCAAATCATGAAATGTAACCTAATATATGACCAATATGCTTCCCGATAACTCAAAAGTCCTTGGAATTAAAATAGACTTAATCAGAGAAAAGCGAAGAGGTAATTCTTAGCAATGTCACGTTCTTGATTGTAATGTAATCATGACTTTAACCTCTGCTGCCGAGTAGGTATCCATATCCGTGCTGGCAGAAACAGGTAAGTGCCCATCTTTGTTTACCTGGTTTTCAAAATGAGCCTTCTCTTCAGTTGCCCGAGTAGTTTGTTGATCCCTGAGGCTAATCATGTGAGAAAAAGGAATGTAATGGAGAGAAAAATAGCTTTCTTCCCCACACTGGTATGGTTGGATTAACGTTGTATTAACATTTCCAGAAATGGTAATTAAACTATGTGTGGGTCTGCATATATATGCATACTTACACATACGCATATAGTGCTTTGAGTTGAGCGTACCCTTATCAACGCAGTAAAAATGTTTCCTGTGTTAAGGCAGACTACCCCAACTGGTTCTACAGCTGAATTCTGGGATAATATTTTACTCTGAGATACTCTTTTCTGTGACGCTTCCATGCTTGCGTATATATACATGCACTTAGAAACCTGGGAAGAGCTGTATGTTCTTTTTCCCTGTGTTTAGAGATGTTGTCAAAGCTATTTAAAGTTAACTTTCCCGATAATAGGGATCAATAGTAAACTAGATGTTGGGACTGGGAATTGTTGTGTTTATAGGTTTTAAAAAATAGAGGGGGTTTTGTGCTTCGTAAGAAATCTGTTTGAGTGAATAAAGTTGTCCTCTGATATCCTTTGGCTCTGTTTCTTTCACAGCTTCTTTAATAATTGTAACAATGTTACATACCAATGTAGTTTGGATTATTTTGATTTTTTTAAACAAAAATACTCTTTACTACTATTAACCATGTTTTAATGCTTTCAAAAATTTGCTCTTCCTTAATCTAGTATTCATATTCATTTTTCCTAAACTGCTGTTTCATTTAATACTTAAGTTTAAACAATTGCTCGACAGACAAAAAAAGAAGTCACAGATCGATTAAACAAATAATTCCTAATACGATTAAAATTGTGAAGTAGGATGCCTTAATTCCACTATTCTCGTCCTACTTTTTGTACTTACAGGAAGGCTGGTTTTTTCACTTACAGTTAGCCGCTGCTTCGTAATAACAAAATTACTTAGAAAATACTTGGTACTGCTCTTTTCTACCTGGGCCGCTGCTGTCAGTGCCAGCCTGGTGTTCCAGCAGTCCCCGCTTCTGGGTTCTCAGTCAGTGGCTCTCAGCTCTCCAGTGGCTTCATTTTCTTGTATGTTTTTTGAAGAGATCGTATTTCTTGTCTACTAGATATTCTTTTAAATCATTTAAGTAATTTATTAACTGAACTATCTAGGTAGATTGACTAGACTTTATACGTGATAGTCCAGACCCACCATTTTTTAACACTGAGTATAATTAAAAGAAAATGCAAATAAGCAGTATTTTGAAAACAGATTTTTCAAATCAGTTTGTTCTACTTTGACACTTTGTTTAAATTATACAGTGCATGTAAAATATGTATTTATAAAACTACAAATTGCACTTTCTAAATGTATGTTTGTATGTGTATATATAGACATGTGCTTCCCCCTCTCTAATTCTCCTTTTCTCTCTCCCATCTCTGTGGCTGTTCTGACTTTTTTTTCAGTTTACCCTTCTTATCCCTGTGGCTTGTATTTTTAGCTTACCCCGACCACAGCCTACCTCCAAAAGCTGCTGTGGCCTCAGCACTGTATCGTCTTCCCTCGCGTTATCCGTGATGCTCTCCTGCCTCCTCCGTGGGCTGCCTGGTTTGTACTTTCAACATTCATCATTTCAGGTCTCGGACTTGGTGCCGTGGCTGCTCGCTCTGTTGCTGCATCGCACTGTACGCTGTGAGGCCCTGGGTTTTTCACTCCTTAGAACAGTAAACAGCACTTGATTTTAGCTTGTTTGGGCTTTTGGAAGAAACCGCAAACATCGGATGGGACATAGGAAGTAATCTTAAGACTGTGTTCCTTGATGCTCGTTTGCACTTCACAGAGCTTCACAAAGCTAGGTTTGCTCACATAATCTTTGTTTTTCTGTTTCAGTGTTGAAATGTATTTTCCCCAGAATGACTCCTGGATAGGCCTGGCACCTCTTAGCATTCCCCGCTACGAATTTGGAATATGTGTCCTAGACCAGAAAATATATGTGGTAGGAGGGATCGCAACCCACGTGTGTCAAGGCATCAGTTACCGAAAGCATGAGAATTCAGTGGAGTGCTGGGACCCCGATACAAACACTTGGACATCTCTTGAGAGGATGTTTGAGAGCCGGAGTACTCTGGGAGTGGTAGTGCTGGCGGGAGAGCTCTACGCCTTAGGTGGCTACGATGGGCAGTCTTATTTACGAACTGTAGAGAAATACATTCCTAAAGTGAAGGAATGGCAGCTAGTGGCCCCAATGAACAAAACAAGAAGTTGTTTTGCTGCTGCTGTCTTGGACGGAATGATATATGCCATTGGCGGTTATGGTCCTGCCCACATGAACAGGTATGTGCTGTTGATGTGTGTAGCTCGATGTCATAAGCTGGAAATCAGCAAAACTCACTGTTAAGCTTGTGTTCGGCAGCCAGTTAAAAATTATTCTAAGATAGATCGGTAATCCGCAGTGGGCCTCATTAATCCTTGTTCTGCAGTATCAGCCTGATAATTCAACTGGGAAATCTTTATTTTAACTTATCTTATCAGAGCTGGTTTGTTTTTGGTTTTGGTTTGGGTTTTTTGTTTGTTTTTTTTTTTTAAAATCCTTAAGAAGGGAAAACGGTAAAGGCAGAGACCTATATGCATGTTACTAAGCAAGGTGGTGCAAGACCCCTGACCTTGTAGACACCCAAGCTGGTTAACTCGGCAGGTCAGTATTGTGTGAGCTCATTTGCTGAGGCCCCAAGGCAGTGTGCTGGTACCTGTGTCACGGTGCTGCATCTCGGGTCCTGAGCTCTCGGGAGAGGCTTGCTGAGCGCTGCGCCAGTGCTGTGTAAAGCCTCGTACCTCAAGCCTGCAAAATATTAGGATGTGTGGTTAACCTTAACGTTTAAAACACTGATTTGAAATGAATAGGATTTTTCACATGCTTAATATACACAAAATAAATATATACCTCAGATAGAATCTCAAAGTAGTCTTAATGATAATAATAAAGTTCAGGATGGTGGTTACTGGTCTGGCTCCTGGGTAGAAGCAGGCTTCCTTCAGGCCTTACGTTCACAAGGAGGTTTTCCGGTACCAGCGTGCTCTTTAGTTGTTCTGTTCCACATCGCTCTCTAAGGATGGACAGGGGCATTTAGTTATGCAAAGAAATCATTTGTACTCTTTTCTTCATTAAAATGGGAACAGATCAGCTGTTTGTCCCTCCAGGAAGCAAATTAATAAACTACACCTCTAAATAGCTGAATGAAGAATGAAAGTGAAAATCTTGCTTACAGGAAGGGATGCATTGATGGTTTAACAGTGTAGTATAACAACATCGCACTAGTCACTAATTGTGCTTACTTTTTATACTTGATATGTTTTTATATAAAACAGTTTGTGAAGCAAAGGATTGGTTTCCAAATAGGAAAGTATAGCTAAGTAGTTTTCATTTGGAAAATGCAAACAATTTTTTAAATTACTGAAATACAAAACAGCAATAAGTTAAACTGTTTGGTATGGTTGTGATGGGATTTTATGAAACTTAATGTGACGTTATTCTAATTTCTTGTATTTTACATTATGAACTGTAATAGCAGTTGAAATACTTAATAGACAAGCAAGCCATCTCTAAAAGTTTTCTGTTGACGCTAGGATTTCTTCCCATGGGAATCTGACCCGGAATGATTAAGCTGCGCTGTTGCCCTGTGTGGTCGCTCTTAGCTCCATGCCGTCTCTGTACCACGCAGAACTGTCAGCTTTAGTAGTCGATGCAGCAAAGCGAAGGCAGTAGCAGAGCAGAGCGGGCGTACCAGGAGTTACTGTGGGACCTCTGGGTGCTCCCGCCGCTGCAGCCTTGGGGCACAGACCGTAAAAAAAGGGAAGATAATCGAGACCTTGCTCTTGCCAGAAGTGATTCCCAAAAGGTGAATGCTCAGTGTGCACGTAGGCCTTTGAAAGGTAAACTTGGTAACCTCCTGTTGGGAAACGTAAGGCTTATCACTGGAGTAATAGGAAATGTCTGTATCAAGCTGGTACCTTTAAAGGGAAAGCTCTTAACAACAGTAAAATTCTGCAGTAGCCTGGCTCCTTGTGCCACATCTGTCTTCCTCAGTCAGAAGGGAATTGCCAGCAGCTCCTGTAGAGTTATTAGAGTCTGATATTTCATTATTTGCCTTTCTAAATTTAATTTACTTTTTATTGAATAATTTTGGCTTTGTTGATTATTCAAGGGTGCGAGTAATATGCCATGCCGTACAGTCACTAGCCTCATACAAGCTCTAGCGCTACAAGAAAGCTGGCTGCTGTGGAATTAAGCACCTTTTCTCCAACTCTGTAGTGCTTCTGATTTTCTCTTCCCCTCGTTTCTGCCCCCTCGTGCTACTGAAGCTACGCTTTGGACAGGGAATGGCTGCGTGCCATGAGTGTGTTAATGACTCTGACCATCTGTACAGCTCCAGCGATTAAAAAAA
Source organism: Nipponia nippon (assembly GCF_047370975.1). Taxonomy (NCBI): domain Eukaryota; kingdom Metazoa; phylum Chordata; class Aves; order Pelecaniformes; family Threskiornithidae; genus Nipponia; species Nipponia nippon. Next base: position 31,128,065 of record NW_028262302.1, read on the forward strand.
ATAATAATGATGATAATTCATTTCCATTTTATTCTGAAGGCCTCTTCTATGCTTAGCAACGCCTTTACTGCTTTTCCTGAAGGATGTGCTCTCCACATTTTTTTTTCCTCTGTCTGTTATTTTCAGGCAAGCCTCAAGGAAGTTTTTGATTTGATGTGTTACCCAAATAGATACACTTCAGATCTGCGTTGTGTTCAGTTTTTCATGAGTTGCCTTTTTTATAAATAGCAGCAGTCATCCTTGAAAGAGCTTTCACTTCTGAGGCCAGCTTTGAAAAATCTTGCTTTGTTTCAATACGTGACCTGAAGATCCAGGGTAGTGGCGTGAGGACATCGGAGAAGCGGCTGAACTGCAGCCGCTGTGTCAGGGTGAAATGTGTTAAACCTGCTTTTTGGCAGCGCTCTGTTGAGACCCTCCAGCTGCTTTGTGGTGTTGAAGGACCCTAGGATGTGACTGGTGCTTCTGAGGTGATAACACTGGCTTCAGTTTCTTGCGTGCCACCATTGGTAGCACGAAGCAACCGTGCCGCAGAATTTTCCATCAGCTCCAGCTCTCTGTGTTGCGTTATTCCTGTGTGTGGTACCATCGGTTGGCAGAACTAGATGTACCTCTGACAAATGCAGATTTCTTGTGGAGTGAAATTCAAATGTCACTAAAATCCAAGCCTCGCAAGTTGTTTGTTTGTATCCACAGCATGGAGCGTTACGATCCGAGTAAAAACTCGTGGGAGACAGTGGCTTCAATGGCTGATAAACGAATAAACTTTGGTGTCGGTGTCATGCTGGGCTTCATTTTTGTAGTAGGTGGGCACAATGGTGTGTCTCACTTATCGAGCATCGAGAGATACGATCCTCATCAAAATCAGTGGACTGTGTGTCGACCCATGAAGGAACCCAGAACAGGTAGGGACGCACAAAACTCTCAGCAGTTAACTCCGATGTCCTTTCAGAAATAAACTGCCGTCTGACCTGATAGAGGCTGCAGGGACCTGTCTACAGAGCATTGCACTTCATCTATGAATGAAGATCACTTAATCAGCTCTGTGAAAGAATATTTATTTCTCTATTTTTAATTACAGTCTAGTTTATTAATACTGAGCTGTAACAAAAATAATATGAAGTAATATTTCTACTCTACCTTCTTTCTTTTGTTGATTTTGAGTGAATTCCAGCAATTCTGTGGTTACTGTTCTATTGTATTTTATTTTATGTTGAGACTCAGTAGTGCATCCTCTCTTCTGTCTCCCTGACAAGGAGTATTGGGGTAGAAGAGCGTTGCTTTGTCATAGGAAAGGGTGCGAGAACAGTAAAAAAGGAGTGTAAGACCTGAACAGAGGGGGACTCTTCATTTACACCCATTTTCTTTAAAGACAGCCCAAAGGAGCAGAGGCTGTGAGAACTTGCCTGTTCAGCCTTCAGGTGGGGGGGGGGGGTAGTGGTTCCAATTGGGAACAAAAATACTGCTTATTTCCACACTTGGCGATCATGCAATCTTTTTTTTTTTTCTTTCCAATAGGAGTTGGTGCAGCTGTAATCGATAACTACCTTTATGTAGTTGGAGGTCATTCAGGGTCATCCTATCTGAACACTGTACAGAAATACGATCCCATCTCGGATACCTGGCTGGACTCTGCTGGGATGATGTACTGTCGATGCAATTTTGGTTTGACTGCACTTTGATGAACAGCAGGACTTTACGGACCAGACGCAAAGGTGGAGCTTAATCTGCTTGAAAATAAACCCTGCTGGTGGAGACCATAAGCTGCGTTTTCTGAAGCTGGAAAGTTGGAGGAATGTGGCGAAGCTGGGATTGAAGTGAGGAAGGATTTGTTTTCTTCCGGTAACTGGCCTTCGTTACTTTCGTGACACAGGCAGAAGGGATGGAAAGCTTCTTACCAGCTGGGTTTAGATAGCATCCTGTTAATGGCAGAGAATTTTAGAGAGTACTGTACATGCCTGGGATATGATTAGAAAACTTGCTGTATATCTAACCCGTTCACTTTCTAGAGCTTTCCTCTCTTCCTCCTGCCTACTATGAAATATGAAGTTTACTGTGCTTGGGGCGAGAGATGTGTGAATGTGCTGTGTGACTGGACCGTTTGCTGATAGTTGTCTGGTTGTGTCTTCATATTAAGAAAACACCAGTGCTTCATAATTTTTTTTATGAACAGTAACTAAAGGGCTGCCTTGTTTCTGTATCTCAAGGTTTGTAAATAATAAATGCCATAGTATGTTGCCTGTACACGCTCCTTTGTCACCCGCTTACTGGTAGGAGGGCCAGGATGGTAATTAGTAACTACTTCAAGAAACTACAAGGCAAATTTATTGCCTCTTAATGACATTTTTGGATCTGCTGAAGAGAAATCATGTTTTTAACTTTCCCTTATTTTTTTTTTTGTGGGTAAATGAGTGCTAGATTAAATCTTGCTAGTCTGCTGTGTGTTTTCAACTGTAATGCAAGGGAAAATTACAACAGTCATGCATCGGAAGATGCCACAGCAGCATTCATATAAAATAAATACTCAAAAACGGATCCGTCCCGTCCTTCTCCCAAGCGCACCTGTGTCCATATTCCGTAGAACTTCCTTTTTTTAAAAGAATGTATGATTGCCTTCTCAGAGTGTTCAGATACAAAAATGGTGCTAAATGTGGGACTTAACGGTAAGGCTGTTACTGATTTTAGTGCAGTATGCATAAAGCATGATTGTTTTGATTGTTCTAGTATTTTTGTTTCTTATTTGCTTGACACATTCGTGCCTATGGAAGCTGTCAAGAATAACACAATGTACTGAATGAGCTCTATGTTTGTTACTTTTTTTTTTTTCCCCAGAAGATCTGTGTTTGTTGTTCCTATTCTCAAAATACAAACATAGGGAGCGAATGGTGAGACCCCATCTCGGGTTCTCCAGAGGGTCTCGCCTTTCACACCAGTCGCAGCGCATGAAAAGCGCGGGGCGCGGTGGCTCATCCCAGGTGCGTGTCCCGCGTAACGGAGTACGGGAGGTCGGCTCCTGGGACTCACCAGTCTCGAGAGATGGATACGACTTTGCGATAGCCCTAAGCTTAGTGAAAATTTGGGCAGATAAATAGAAAGCGATGCTGTGGGTTATAACCATTATTTAAAATAGATGACTGAATAAATATGAAGTTTAGCTAATGTAGAATGTTTTGGTTTGTCTTCTGATTTTTAACTAGGAATCATGGTTATCTTGAAATCCTGTTTTGATGTCTATGTATTGCCAGGCCTGGTACTGAAGAGTTTTTCTGCCACCAGAGTTATCTTCCCCTTGTTTTAACATGTTAAATTAATGTTTGTTTCCCCTTGTTTTTCAAGCCCATATAGTATTATTTTTGAAGGTGCAATAATATTTGAAATAGTCGCTTTAAAAGCCATTTCTTTCTGAGTATGCTAAGTGGAGGGTTTTGAGTAGACTTGAGTTATTCTACGTTCCCGCAAAGCTGGTTGCAGCCAGGCAAACAGGGGTGTTCCTTGTTCTTCCATACGCTAGCATTCAGAGTTCAAACAGCCGAGGAGACGACGGTGTTTTCACCATAAAACATTGTTCATAGATACCGGGTGTTTGCACAGATTGTAAAATCCTGCACGTATTCTTCAAATTTGCTAGAATTCAGCAGGACTTTAAAAGCAAATAAAATTAACAATTTTAGCATTTTCAGTGCCATTTATTTGACCCACTAAGGATTCTAGTTATATAGCAATAATAGCGTAATTTGATTATTCCGGTGAATCTGTTGCTAGGACAGGAGTAGTGGCGTGGTTGGCGGCTGCCGGTTCGCGTGTGGGGAGGAGGAGGAAGGGCAGCAGGTCTGGGGACCGCGGGAGACGTTTCAGCCCGCGGCGCAGGTTGCCTTCTCCTCCTGTTTGGGTACGGGCACAAGCTGAATGCTTCCACGGGCTGTTTTACTTCTCAGGCTGTTTCACAGAGATGCCATTGATTATTAGATTTTCCAATATACACTGGAGATAAAGATGCTTAACAGACTAATATTAAAATGAGAAAAATTCCTGACTTAAGACAATTTTATGCCTTTTATTGATAGGAGGCTTTCCACGCAGTTCGGTGTATGCCGTACCTTTTAGGTTCTACGGTAGGATTCCGTGAATGAAGATGCTCATATACGTGTTCTGATTGGAAGTGTTCATAAACACTGCTCTCGGTTAGTAGAAAGTGGTGCAAGGTATAGAAATCATTTTGACTTCATCAGAACAAAAAATCCGTAGGTCGGGGTGGTGTCGGTGGTTATTCAATGTTTATATAAACATCTTTCATTTATGGAAGTCAAAGTGCTTAAAATTGCAAAATGTTTTACTCTCTTTACCTAGGCAGTGGCAATGTTAAATTAGGCCGTAGAGGTTGACCCATATTGTGTAATGCGGTACTGCTAAATTTAAGATAGCAACATAAACAATTTTTTAGTATGCAGGCTTGGTATGAAGGATGGGAAAAATGCCTAACACGCTGCTGTTATTAGGTGAACTGTTTAGCTAGGAATGGATCGAACAGTGTATCAACCTAGGGATCCTGTCACTTAAAATCATGCCAACTTCATTTTCTGTTCAGGTGCTTGTTGTCCTGTTCACTGAAGTGCTTGGTTATAGGAAGATCAGACACAACAATCGGTTTAAATCCGCATTTAAAGAACAATACTCTCATTGTGATGTCTGTCTTGCAGTTTAAAAATGAAGGACCTTCAAATAAGATGTCATACAACTATAAATTATCATCCAGTTCTATTTCTTAATCACTCAAAATTATCTGTAAAGCACTTTAAAATGTGTATGAGTTTATACGTGTACATACAGTTCCTGAATTTCTGCCTTTTTTTTTTTTTTTTTAAGATACTCATCTGTAAGCTGCTTGAGTCTCTCCTCCTAGGAATGCTTTTCTTTCAGAAAGTCTGGGTGGAATTTCTAGAGGGGCAGATGTGTCCAGTACGCATTACACAGAGTTAACTGTGTCTGGGAGATAGTGTGTTCCTTTTGTGAATTTGCCATCTGTAAGTCCCCATTCGCTACCTGAAACAATGCAAAATGTCCAAACTTGCCTTAAATTCTTGATATTTAACTGAAACGCAAAGAACTGGATGATAATTCCTATTTTTTTGCCTTATGCGCTGTGCTGTATTTTAAACCCAAGGATAACTATAATTTTTAGCAGGATTTAATAATTGTACAGAGAATACCAAATTGTACTCGGACTTGACCAGAGTGCTTTGGTTGGGAGTATAAAATGATATATGTAGTTTTGTGTACGTAGCGCGTTTTTATGTGTACATCTTTTTTAGCAGCACTGTTCTGGTTTTGTTATTGTTTACAAAAGCGGCATTTGAGTTCAACAGGAACATAACTGTAACCTGCACTCTCGGTCTTTACTAGCGTTCCCAACGTGTTTGCTCTTGTGATAATGCTCTGTAAGTATTGTTGTAACTATTTCATTCAATGTGAAACAGTTTAGTAAATAAACCTGGGGAAAAACTCAGTGTTACGCTTGGGTTGGATGGCGGATATAAATACACTGTAGCTGGAGCCTTCGAAGGCAGCAGCGTCTTTGTGGCTGTTGCTCGGAGGCGGCGGTACCTCCACCCCGCGCGGCGGCAGCGGGAGCTGCCGGGGGTGCTGGGAGACCCTGGCCCCCGCAGCCACGGTGCAGGGTCTCTGCCCCACTGGTGTTAGAAGCCCCTGTGGAAGAGGATTTTAGTGCGTGGCTTCCTATTTTCCATCTGTCCCCGTAGCCGCCTGCCCGATGAATCCGTAACCGTCGCAGGAGCCCCGACCCGCCTGTTCCTGCTTCCCTTGGCAGAAGAGCAGCTTGCAAAAGCTCCTGTGCAAACCGTTCTCTCCTGGTGCGGACCCAGCGTCGCTGAGCGACTGCAGAAAGAGGGTCGGCTCAGGGCCAAAGGCGTCGCAGCTAAATCATTTCAGCTTACTGTTAGACAGCTCTTCACAGCCGCGGTTTAGGTGGTGGTTTCACTTCGGGTGGTGGTTTACATGAAGTAACAACTGGTGCCCCTCTCTTTGCATTAGTGAAATGGAAATTTAAGACTTGGCAGTTGTGCGGTGAAATTATTTTTTTTGCTGGTTTCGTCTAAATCCAGGCAGAAATGGTTATTTTTTTCACAAAGTTGAGAGCAGGGATTAGCGTGCCGAGCTCGCTTCCTTGCCCAAGGCCTGAGTTCAGCTCTGGGCGCTGCTGCAGGAGGTGCCACTCGCCGCTGGCACGCGCGGGTGCTCAGCAATGCGGTCCGTAAGACGTGCGCAGTCGTGTCACCTGCCAACGCCAGCTGGAAAACGCTGCCGTTTGTAGCCTTAGTCATGCTGAAGCTGGCACAAAAGGATAATACTCAAGTGATTTCCGTGGGGCGGGAGGGGAACATTTGCCACGCTAATAAAAGACTTTCAGGTAATACCATCAAGGACTTAGTTTTAGCTTTCCTTAAGTTTAAAGGTTGCTATTACACGTTGATGTAGCAGGTACTTCAAAACTCGTTTTACAGATAAGACAGGGCAGGAGAGGATTTTTTTCCAGTTTATTTTAGCATAAAGTTACCCATTTTTAAAAAAATAAAATTGTGTCAGAAAAATACGAACACCTTGCACAGCATTTGACCTAGACCAGCACTAGGCAGTACAGTACGCAACTACTGTAGTCCTCCTCTTTCCTTGGGTCTCAAGTACACTTAATGCGCAGACCTTAATTTTAGGAATGGCCAGGAACATTGCGTAGGGGGGGTTAGCTGTCTAATATTAGCTAGAGATGGCAAAAAATATAAAAAGCTGATGCTTTATTTAAAAAAAAAAAAAAAAAAAAAAGACTTTTTGAAGGCCACCATAGGTGCATCCAGTAACCATCGATCTGGGAAGCTGCAGTATAGTGCTTTTCTTTCTGGAAGAAAATAAGAACCTTCCAATAAAAAATAACCTTCCAAAAATAATAACCTTCCAATAAATATCTGAAAATAAAAAGTCACGTGGATAGCACAAACATCCAGCGCAGGCGTCTGCTGATGGAAGAGTGGCTGGCAGGCAGCTGCCCTCGCACAGACGGGTCTGCCCCGCGCCCGGCTCCGCGCAGGCCCCCCTTCCCTGCGGTGGCCAGCTCGCGAGGCCAGCGCAAGCCAAGCCGTTGCTGTGCCAGCCGAAGGACGGCCTTGGGCTCCGCCAGCCACTCCAGCGCTGCTGCACAGCTGCTCTGCTGCAAGGAGAAAGGCAGGTGTCTGGTACTCAGAGCCAGCAGAACTAGTTTCTGATTTCTCAGGCTATAAAGGTTTAATCCAGCGACTATATTCCATGGAAAACACCACTTTGATCAGCTGCGTCCCCTCTTTGGCCGTCGGGTCAGCTGCACGCTGCGCGCTGCTGGCGCTGGATCAGGCAGCCCAGCGGTTCGGGCTCCTCGGCACCGGGTACCCGGATTCTGCTGAGCAGCCAGCGTTAACGGCCGAGAAGTGGTAGCTGGGAGGGATGGCAAAGTAAACCGGACTAGCATTACGTGAAACTTCTCAAACGGTAATTTTCTTTGCTACTAAAGCTCCAGTCTAGAAAAAAATTGAAACTGTTTATTGCCAGCCACAGTGCGCTCACACTTTAAAGGTTTCAGATGAGCTGAGAGAGTCCCAGTGACTGTACTGAATTCACCGTGCGCTTATCTTCTGCTGCTTAGTACCAGCGCGTGGTCTCCTCCTTGGGCAAGGTCATTCCCGTAGTTACAGACCAAGAGAAACCAACACACCAAAAAATCCTCGTGTTTCTGTGCTCCGTTCCCAGACCCCGTCCCGCTTTCCCTCTGCACCGAGGGCAGCCGTGGGTACCGGCCGCCCGCCCGGGCGAGTCAGGTCTCCAAAAGCTGCTGTGAGAGACGGGCAGGCGCCCGGCTCCAGCGCTTTGCTGGTGGGTTTGGGATAGGGCACAGCACAGCAAATTCCACCTGTTGTGATTTTCCCAAGCCAGACGAAGGGTTGTAGGTAAAACAGAAGGCCAGCGCATTTCGGCCTGTGCTGAGCAACACCCGCTGGGCGCTTGCCCCGCTCTGTCTGGGCGCGACTGCCAGCCGGGTCCAGACTCCACGGGGAATTTCTTGGGGCATATGGAAATAATTGTAATCACTTCATCTGGTTATTAAGCTGTAATAATGTGCAAGTGTGGAACAATAATTGTTTCTAAAAGTCACACACATAAGAAAAAAATCACTCATTTTGTGAAAGTTCAGATTTTTAAAAATAGAATAAAGAAGATATAATTTAAAAGTATTTATTTCTTGCCCATAACCTACCTGCTTTGAGATTCAGGAAAAAAAATTGTTAACCTTGTAAGTTACAAGTCAAATTTTCTTGACTGATTAAATTTAATATTTTCATGCGTTATTCAACTAACAGGTAAGAACGTACATCTCAAAATATTGCTGTAAATTGAAGGCCCAGCCTCCTCTCACACTTGTTTCTTGCCGTTTCACACCCGTTTCTTGCCGGTTCCCCGAGCACAACCGCCCCGGAGCCGTCTCTTCGAGCCCCCGTCACACGGACACGACCCGCGGTTGCCTCCTGCCCCCTTTTAAAGCCCGAGCCTTCCAGCGCGGCGGTGCGCAAGGCTTTTCTCGGCGAGTACCACTGGCTGCGTTTCCACACCTTTCCTCCCCGCCGGGGCCGGAGGTGGTGCGCGTCGGAGCCGTCCGACGGCCGGGGCCGGAGCCCCGCGCGCTGCAGCCCTCCCCGGGGCTGCTCCCACCTCCGCCCGCCATGCTCCTGGGCCTGCTGGCCCCTTCTCCCCCAACGGTTTGAAGGCAGTTTATGATCAAATCTCTTTTTTTTTACCCAGAAATTGCTTTAATATACTGTTAATGCACTTTCACAAGCTCCAGCACATACAGGATCAGAGTACCCCAATTTTAAGACTTGCCATAAAAATGATTATTGCACTGTAAAATGAGATGTATCCAGTCATTTCACGTGTCTTTCCATCGTCTTGAACTTTGTCAGAATTAAAAATCGCAACGATAATAGCTTAATGACTCTGCAAAGTAATTTTTAATAGCTAGAGAACTTGCCAGCTGCCCACACTACAGACCCCACGCCTGAATATTTCCCAGCATTTCTGTAATTCTGAAATGCCTTTGGCAAGTGAGAACAAGATTTGGAAGCTGTATTACACTGGCCAACAGATCGTGTGTGAGCTGGAGGCACACCTTCATCTTCCACGGACAGATTAAAGTGCTTCCAAACATTAACATATCAGCTGCAAAAAAATAAGATATTGGCAAAACTGAAATCCTTTCATTACATAATATACTTGAAAACACAAATATTCCCCTGACAATTTCATTGTCGTCTCAAAAATAACCAGCGCGGCAATGAGTTACTCTCCTTTCAGCTGTGCTGTAATGACCATCTATCCAAACTGTTCTGATGTTTCCACTGTGCAGCCACCGAGAAAAGCACGGCCCTTCAGCAGATGGCAAACGTCCCAAACTCACCCCCGAGAGCCGTGCCTGAGTTAGTTACACCAGCGTCAGGGGAAGGGCAGCGCCGTGGGGTTTCCTATGGCACGGCCAAGCCAAGGAGCAGAAATGCTTGCCATAACCCATGGGCTGTCAAAAGGACCTTGGGGCCCTCTGGAGCCTCCCCCGGTGCTGTAACCAGCCTGGGCTCACCCTCCGAGCAGCTCATGCCTTCCTGAAGCCCTGGAGCCCCTGCTCCCCACGATCCATCTCCCCACGCACTGCCCAGGAGATGCTGAGGGGCAATGGCAGCCCTGCCTCAGGGCTGCCCCCCACCTCTGCCCACCCACCGCCACTCCGCAGCCGGCGCGGACAGCCTGCCTTCGCTGGGCACGCAGGCTCCGTCAGCTCCCACCTGCCCAGACCCTCAGATTTGGGCCCTTTTCAGCCCCAGCTTCTTGCCAGGTCTGTCCCCTCTGCCGCTCTGGGCAGCTCCGCAGTGACGGTGCCGTCCCAGGGGAGGAGGAACGGGGCTAATCTAATGCATGGATTTGCCAGACGGAGTTAACCACGTAGCATAACTTCTGTTATTCTTCCTCCCAAAGAAAACCCCTTTTTGTTAGCTTGAGGAGTCTCATAAATACCTGTTCTCGTGGCGGTGTCCTCGGGAAGGCTGATGACGGCCGGGCAGGAGCCCGGTGCGGTCCCCGCTCGCCTGGCAGGCGTGGGGCACCGCATCCCTTGCACCGCCCGCCCCTCACCAGGGCTCTTTCAGCACCTGTGGGCAAGGTACCATTTTTAGATGCCATTTTTACTTGCATGGCTTGTGCTGATAAGGTGCTCTCACACCGTAGTGTTCTTGGTGTTTTCTTATTTTATCGTAAACTACTGTTTCGCCTAACTCGCCGTGTTTACACTGTAATTCCCTAGCTCACGCTGATGACCTGTACAAATACAGATAACCCTTCATAAGGCACACTGTGCTAGCAGGCAGTGAAACCCTGGCGATGTAACTCCTTGGTCTGGTGTGATGTGATCCTGCCGGCTCTCGCGACAGCCCTGCGGGAACAGGCAGGCTCCCTCGCTGCCTCCTCTCCGGAGTGGATACACTCCGGGTGAAGCTGCGTTACGGCCGGCGACCGAAGGGACAGCAGGGGCTGGGGGAGGTGGAGGGGAAAAGGAGAGTGCTTCAGCTTCAAAACGTAGCTTTTCAGAATAGGTAGAATGGCGTTTAACTAGAAGGGGAATAGCCTTGCCCTCCGGTTCTCCAGAGGAGAGCAAAACCACTTTTCTTTTCCCCCTCTCACAGAGGCGTGCAGCAGGTTGTGTTCTTAGGCGGTGCTATTAGAAATTCAAGTCCTGTGCATTTTGAAGTAGAAAAATGATATTGCTTTCGGTGATGTTACTTCAGAGTTAGAGTTGAGTGCACGCTTCAGTGCTTTATTTAATTGGAGACAAAATTCAAATACCAATAGCTTTGAGCTGCAAATTTGGGTACATATTTCAGTCCTAAAACCTCCAGGCTGCTGAACAGTTGTTTGGCCCATTATGAATGTTTGGATGCAGCAGGTATTTCATTCTGATGTGGACCTGGATTTGCCTTGCAGAATGCCTCCACGCTTGTTGAACAATGCAGAGCGAAGAGATCACATTCTGCATTATTAATAGGTATACTTTAAGGTTCCTGAACTAAATGCAATAGTCTGTACCTATCAACTGCGCTACTGCTGCAGGCGGCAAGGGGACCGTGATGAAAGAAATGGAAGTCCTGTGAAATCCCTCTCCCCACCTCCAAAGGGCTGCACCGCGCTCTCCCGGCCATCAGCAGAAGATTGCCAAGGAACATGCCAGCGCTGGGAAGAAGCTGCCCGTGAGCGGGTATCCCGGTGGGACTCCATGGAACAGGCTGATTCCCAGGGCTATCGAGGGTGTGAGCAGAGCAGGGATGAGCAGAAACATCTCATCTAAGGCTGAGAGAGCTGGGGCTGTTCAGCCTGGAGAAGAGAAGGCTGTGGGCAGACCTCATTGCAGCCTTTCAGTACTTAAAGGGGGCTTATAAGAAAGAGGGGGACAGACTTTTTAGCAAGGCCTGTGGCAATAGGACAAGGGGGAATGGTTTTAAACAAAAAGAGGGGAAATTCCAACTGGATAGAAGGAAGAAATGTTTTGTGATGAGGGTGGTGAAGCATTGGCGCAGGTTGCCCAGCGCGGTGGTCGATGCCCCATCCCTGGAAACATTCAAGGCCAGGCTGGACGGGGCTCTGAGCAACCTGATCTGGTCAAAGATGTCCCTGCCGATGGCAGGGGGATGGACTGGGTGGCCTTTAAAGGTCCCTTCCAACACAAACCATTCCATGATTCAATGACCCTACAACCGCTGCCAATGCGTGAGCCGAGGGAAGAAACTTCCACCAGCCAAGGAGAAGAAAATGCAGCCTTACAGCCTGGAAATAGAGGGGCTGCTCTCTGCGGGGAAGCATAACAGTCAAACGCAGAAGAAAACCCCCGCTGAAGCCAAAACCAATTTACAGTTCAGGAAAAAGCCTGGGTAACAGCCTGATCTGCTCCTCCGCCTGCGGGAGCAATTGCGGCTCTTTCTTTAGTGTGGGTGAGCCGAGCGTGCGGGGGCCACCAGTGTCGCTGGGCGGCCCCCGCCAGTAGTGCCTGGGAAAAGGGAAAACAGGAAAAAAAGTGGAAAAGAAAACTCTCTGCCCGGATCGCTGCTGTTGGACCGAATAAGCCCACTGGTGCCCAGAGCATCCCCAGGGAGGTGGGTAAGGGGCTGTGGGGCCCCTCCTGCCTGATCGGGGTGAGCACCAGCACTGTCGGGGGGTTTGGCCTCAAGCGAAACACAACTGGGCTATTGAGTTCCCTGCAGATGGGAAACACGGGGCAGGGAGGAGCCGCGGGACTGCCCTCCCTCCGGGCACTGAGCAGCGAGCCGGCCCAGCCGATTGCCTTTGTATGACCATGATAAACCACATTTTTTCAGCTTCCAACAAAAAATCTTTCAGTGACATGGAGCCACGTTTGGATGCTCTGTTTGTTTTGGATATGCCTGTGGGGTTTTGTTGTAGAGAAAGGAACGAGGAGGCGTAGCGCAGCCCCCCGAGCCCACCTGTGCACGGGGAAGCGTGGTCTCTGCATGTGCTTCCAAGAGCAAGAGCTCGGCTGTGCCTGCTCCCCTCGTGCTGGGTGCTGCCGCCTCAAATCGCCGTCAGTGCCGTGGAAGGTGCTCGGGGCCTCGAGGGTCCAACCTTCGGGGGCGCTTGTGGACCCCACGGACCCATCCCGTCACCTCTGCTGGCACCAGCACCCTAAAGGCACAGCGTGTTTTGCCTCCTTTGGGGAAAGTATTTGAGGATGCGAATAAAAGGGGTCGGAAACCTTTCTCCAAATGCCCCAGCCTCTGCCTGCACCAGTGAATAACCCACTGCAGGGACGGCTTCTGTTGTACTGACGGGGTGACGCGCTGCGTGCGTCTGACCTCCTGCTCTAAGGGTCACCTCTTCGGCACAGGTTATAAAACACAAAGTCTCCCCCAAAGCCTTAACCTGAATGGCATTTTAAAGCAGGGAAGCTGTACGCAGCACGGTCTCCTTGCACACCCATGCAGGCAGTAGATCAATTTGTGATGCACCAGCTCTCCAAGTAATTTTTGAAACGAAGCTTGTCGCCATCTCTTCTCAGTTGCAGACGCCAGGCCTGAGCCAAAGCAGGGGAATCGCCCGGCTAATGCACAAATCACGCAGGCAAACGCTGCTGGCAAGTTGGCACTGAAGGAAATAGCGTGGAAATAACGCAGCATCAGGCATGAGCCCTCCTGCGAGCAGAGGAGGCCAAGTGGAGGCGAACGCAGCCTCCTGGGCACAGGCGCGGATCTGCCGCCTTGTCCAGGCAGCCGCTGCCTGTTTTCCAGCCGCAGCGACGAGCTGGGGCCACAGAAATCATTTGAACGTAAGAGCCAGGCTGCGGGTGGGAGCGAAGCCTCACAGCAGGTAATGATACGCAAATTGCCTGTAACCATTCGTGTGTGGTTCTGCCCACAAAACAGATGCTGCGTCTCGAGGGAAAGGTAATAAAAGGCTCCCAGCAGCAGCTGCTTCCAGCTGGGTCTTGGCTGCGAAGGACTTGGCTGCCCCTCGCTGCCTGCCCTGCCCGTGGGAATAACGCGTGCACACGCGTGCTGCATGCCCTGGGAGCGGTGTGGAGACGTCTCAGTACATTAAAAGACCAAAGCAAGATGTACCCATCGCTGCTTCTGGCGGCAGGGAGCGTTATGTCTTGTTATGCCTTGGTTGGTGCCTACACCGCTGCCTTGGCTGGTGCCCTCCTGCGGGCAGGGCCCGTGGAGCCCATGGGCAGCAGGTCCCTGCCCTCCCGGCTGGCGGGTTGCTCGTCTTACAGCAGGAGCCTGGGAGGAGAGAAATCCCTGTGGCTGTCCCCGCTGGAGCCGAGTGCCTCCCGCTCTGCGCAGCGTTCGTGAAGCGAGAGAGCAGATCCCTGGTCTGAGCCAGGGGATGGCTCCCTGCAGGGCTGCAGGGACCCCGCAGGCGTCCCCAGAGGGAAGGGGTGCGTGGCCGGGGCTGCAAACGCCCACCGCCTCGCGCGCCACGCATGCCACCCACGGGCTGCACAGAGGGGCCTTAGAGCATGGAAGCAGCTGAGCTGCAGCTTGTTTTTTTCCCCAATTTGTCTAAAGGTTGGAGAAGGCTGCACCTCCTCTGTCAGGTTGCTTTTTCTCCAGGGAGCCTTACCCACCGGCGCCGCGGAGCCAGCCGGTGTGTGGGTATGACCCAGCCAGGCACAGCTGGGAGCCCGGGTTTCTCCATCCCGCTCATCCCTGCTCCCCAGCCTCAGTGCTCCTCTCCCGCCCGGCTGCTCTCAGCCTTTCCTCCTGCAGGCTTTTTCGTGTTGATGCTGCCTAAAAGTAGCACGAGCAGTGGAAAATACATTTGATGTTATGCAATTCATGTTTTACGCCTTGCAGAGTGTTATCATCTGCTGAATTTTAAAATCAGGCTTCCTGCAGTCGGTCTGTGCCTCCCTGCAGAAAGCCGCCGTATCGCCGATGAGATTATCCGCCCTGCTGCCGGGCTGCCCCTGGCACCGGCTGCCCCACGCCTGCCGGGATGGCACCCCGTGCCGCAGACGGTGCCACTGCCCGGTGGCTAGTGCCGCTGCCTGGTGGCTAGTGCTGCTGCCAGGCTACCAGGTCCTCCTCCCGGGTCTGACAGCGTTTGCGCAGAGAAAGGATTTCACGCTTCAAACAGCAAAGGTCGGTGTTTCCCAGAAGACAAGCTAGCGTGTTTTTTAAAGCAGAGAAAGGTCAAAATGAGGAGGTAAAACAAACCAGAAATAAGGGCTGGTTGCAGGCAGCTCGGCCTGCCCGTCCGCGGGGGACACGTGTGCTGCCCAAGCCGTGTGGGACCGCGGGCCCCCGGGAGAGATGCTCGTGGCAGAGGGTGCCCGGGCAGAGCCAGGCTCTTTGCAGAGGCCCCGTTCACCCGGCTTCAGCTTCCCAGGGGGCTGCAAACCTGCTCCCGCTTCGTGGCACAACTGCAGCAGCTACAGGGACCGCATTATTTTACACTCATCCACAACAAACTTAAAAAGACAATACTACTTGTTACAATTACAACGTGAAACACGGGAACAGCCAGTAGTGAGCGCTGAATGCTGGCCTTTGGGTCAGTTTAAGTCTTTTTTGTAAATCAAAATGCCTTTGCGTGCCAGCCCAGGCGGGACACGCGTGGGTGAGTGTGCCCACCCGCCCGCCCTGCTGCAAAGCGATGCCCAGCGGTGCCAGCAGGAGCGGGGAGAGGAGCCGCAGAAACCTGTGCCAGTGGTTCCCCACCAGCGACTGACGCTCGCTCGCTGGTCACATCTCCCATCACCTCCATTCCTCCTCCTTGTTTAACCAGCTGCCTCCCCTGCCTTCGCTAACAGACTGCCGTGCAATTTCCTTCTTGAAATGATTTCAGCACAACAGAAACAATATGTACCTGTCAAGAACAGACATAGCCTGCTATTTTGGAAGTTTTCTGACTTTAAAAGGGGTAAACTTGAAAATGCCAAGAGCAAGTAGTGTGAGTTTAAAGTCTGACCATCAGTCCCTGGATAATTCAGATTCAGGACAGTGGTGGTTCCCCGCTGGACCTCGCCGTGAAGCAGCAGTAGCTCGTTCACTGAATTACATTTTCTAATAGGGGTTACCAGCCCTGGAAACACTCCTTCCTCAGAAGCCAGGGGGATTTCTGAACGATTCTTACTTTCCAGGACCTGGATGGACTGGACTGTCCCTGCCAGTTGCAGGGGGGATGGACTAGATGACCTTTAAAGGTCTCTTCCATCCCAAAGCATTCTATGATTTATTTTGAGACTAATTCCCTTCCAAATTTTGCTCTGATGAAAATCAACACTGAGCACTGCATTGTGAGATTCGGCACAGCAGGGAGCCAGTGGCTGCTCCCGGGCGCGCGCCGGCACCGGGTGCTCCCAGCACGGGGTGGCCTCGGGGGGCCGCTGGTTTGGGATGCTCAGGCTGTGCTGAGCAGGGTCAGGCTGGGTTAACTGGTGAGTCTGGGGGGCGCTGAGCCCAGTTGTATGGTTAAAAAATGCACCTGAAGCTTCAGGCATCCCTCCCTGTCTGTCTCAGGGATGAACAGATGGGTGTATTTCCCTAAATACCCTAAATAAAAAGTTAATGTCTTCAAATTACTAATATGTATATTGCCAGGAAAAATATAATGAGATGAAGTGTTTGCTTTCCTCTGCTCCCAGCACAGATAAGTGTTTGAGTCACCAGGATGCTGGAAGCTCTGACCCATCACCTCCAAACTGCCCATCGTATGAAAGCAGGCACGGGGGGCTTGCAGACACCCCGTGTTTCAGCCCAGGGAGGGTGGCTCTGGCGTGCAGGGCTGCCAGCCCACAGTGCGGTGAGAGGAGAGGCAGAGGGAGGCTATTTTATACTCGCATTTACACTTTTTACACTCTTATATTCTCAGACAGGCACCCAAACTACCCCCAGGCTTCAGGCTCTGCTCTGCTGCACGAAGGATGCTGCGAAGGATGCTGCTCTGCTGCTCGAAGGATGCTGCGAGGGTCCCAGGGCTGTGGCTGCATTAGCGGCGCTGCAGAAGGGAATGGCCCAAGTGACATCGGGGTTGAGGGTGGCAGCCCAGCAGGCTCAGGGACGCATTTTTGGGGCAAGGAGGGGAGTTCAGCTCCTCTGTCCCCAGGAGAAGGAAATTGGGCAGAGCCTCATGCTGCCCCTCTGCCTCAGCAACGGGCTTGTGCTGCTCAAGGACCACCTGGGCTTTAGGGACGGGAGAGGTCCCTTGCCCCTGCCCAGGGCTGGCACCTGAACCCGGGAAGGGGAGACTCTGTTGAGTGTGGGGGGATTTACGTGGTGTCAAGGCCAGCTTGGTGCTGAGACAGGGTGTCGGAGGCTGCTTGGCAGCGTCTGGGTGCAGCTCCTCCAGTGATGCAAGTCCCTTCCCCGTCAGCTTTAATTCATTTTGTTTAGAAAGACCGGAGGAGACGCGAGTGTCTCCCCGAGGAACAGCTTGCAAAGGCTGTTTTCAGGAAAATGAAATGCATCTTTTTTTTTTTTCTTTAATTGCGAGCTCTTTCGCTGAGCGATGGCGGGGAACAGGAGCCTGCAGTGGAGCTGGGCGATCACTGGATGTCAGTGTTGATCCACGCAGGGTCAGGCACGGGTGGGGGTCTCGGCCCCCCCGGCTCCCCCTGCACCAGCCGAGACCCCCAGCCCGGGGGCGGCCGCCCGAGTCCCATCAAACCCGGCAACGCCGCACTCGCCACGCCGTTCTTCTTGTGGCCACGGGCACCGATGTCGGGGTGCCCCTGTCGCCGCTGTCTCAGACATGATGCTGCCAGGGCTTGCCGGCGGCTCCCCTGGGGTTCTGGGGTGACCCCTGCATGCATTGCACCCCCTGTTAGCAGCCTGCCCCAGCTGCCGGGCTCCCCCGGCCACCTCCACCCTGGGCCAGCGCTTCCCCGGCAGCTCTGGCCTCGTTGCGAGGATGCTGGGCACCCTGGGACCCCCCAGCCAGGGCTGCTTGTCTCCCTCTCCTTCCCCATGGAGCCATCCCTGCTGCTGCAAGGCCACACGTGCCCAGGGAAGGTGGTCAAGCGGGTCCTCAGCAGCTGGTCCTCCATGGCAGGACCACCGGCAGCGATCTGGGGAGAGGGCTGCGGGACACGATCTGCGCCCGCTGCCCAGCAGCCCCAAACAGGGAGTGGTCCCGGGTCCCAGGGAAGTGATATGACCTGTGGAAATGTGCATGCGGGAGCTGGCCGCTGCTGGGACCCCTCACCCTGGGACACTGCAGGGGCTGCTCCTGCAAAGCAAAGAGCAGCGCTCAGGCAGTGCTGGGCTGGCAACGAGTCTCTCTCTGCAGATCTCCGCTGCTGAGGCTGCCCCGTGAGGCTGAAAAAGAGCCTGAAATAGCACAGCCGGGTCAGAGCAGGACCCCATCAGTGTGAGCCTCCAGCCCCAGATCCCACCGTGGGGATGGAGATGTGGAAAGCGCCTGGTCTTGGCCTGTGGTTGAAGGAGGAGGAGGAAGAGTCGGGCCCCGCTGTGAGAGCAGGGCACTGGAGAGCTGCAAGGAGGGCCAGGGCCCCTGCTCCTCCCGGCTGCAGGAGGTGCCGACACCTCCGAGCATCCCAGTATGACTGCTGGGAGAAGTGCTGAGAGCGGCGGGGTGCTCCCGTCCCAGGGGTTCATCCTGCCGCAGGCTGCCCCTCTCTCCCGCAGAGCCCAGCCCCGGACCGGGGCCCCGGCGGGTGCAGAAATGCCCCATAAGGGCTTGCGTTGGATTGCTGCGATGGGAGCTGCTGTCTGCTGGCTGGGGAATGTCAAGCTTCGCAGCTGGGCTGTTGCAATAATGGGTTTTAGCTGGAATTAAAGGTATTAATGCACCACCCTTCTCTTGCTGCAAAGCCTTCTGCTGTGGCGGAGGGATTACAAGGAAGTTTTTCTCCCCTTTCTCTTAGTCACCTGCAGAACCTGCTTTAATGAACTGGGCTTTTCCCAGCCGGAGTCGCAGCTCCCTCCCCATGGCCCCGGCAAGCTCCTGGGCCGCACCAGCGGGCACCAGGGACTCCCTGCCCGCAGGTCCACGGTCTGATAACAGGCCCCGTTGACTCTCACAGCAGTTGGCCACCTTGCTCGCTCATGTCCTCCTCCTCCTCCCCACCACGTTACGGCTGCCTTTATGGATGACAGAGGGATCGTGTCGATGAAGGGGGTGCTGGTGCCCAAAAGACTCTTTCCTCAGGCAGGCAGAGGCTTTCCATGCTGCCCTCCTCCGGGGTCAGCACCGGACACCTCCGTAGGGAACGACAGCTCCTAACTCCTACCTGGTGCTCATCTGCAGCTCTCCCTGCTGAACTGCTTTGGGTCCCCTTTCCTCTGCCAGATCCATCCAGCTCTGCCTGCCCCAGCGAGCATCTCCGCCTCGGCAGAGCCCCCACCACTGCTGCACAAGATCCCACTCGCCCAAGATCCCACGGTGGGACCCCCGTCCTGCTGTGCAGCCCCCCGGCCCCTCTCTAGACCTACCTACACATCAGACGGGGAAACACCCCAGCGTGTGAAGGCGGCAGATGCTGCCCGCCTGGCCAAAGCCGCTCTTTGGCTCCAGCCATGCTCTCGCAGCCAGCAGTGCCAGCAGTGCAGCACCCAGCCTCCTTTCATCTCCCGCAGGGCCAAAAACCAGAGGCTAAGAATAAGTAGTAAGGGTCTGGAGCACAAGTCTTATGAGGAGCGGCTGGGGGAGCTGGGGGTGCTCAGCCTGGAGAAGAGGAGGCTGAGGGGAGCCCTCATCGCTCTCTGCAACTGCCTGAAAGGAGGCTGGAGCCGGGGGGGTCGGTCTCTTCTCCCCAGGAACAAGCGATGGGACGAGAGGGAACGGCCTCAAGCTGCGCCAGGGCAGGTTTAGGTTGGATATTGGGAAAACTTCTTCCCCAAAGGGCTGTCAGGCCCTGGCCCAGGCTGCCCAGGGCAGGGGCTGAGTCCCCATCCCTGGAGGGATTTAAAAGCCGGGGAGATGTGGTGCTTAGGGCCATGGTTTAGTGGTGGCCTTGGCAGTGCTGGGTTAACGGTTGGACTCGATGATCTTGAGGGTCTTTTCCAACCTAAACAGTTCTGTGATTCTTAATGTCTCCTGAATACGGCATTCTAGCTTCGACTTCATTCCCATGTGGTACTGGAAATCAACATTAAGATTTGGAGGCATGTTGGTGCATACACCAAGTAAGTGTTGAGTTTTATCTGCCTTATTGTTTATTTTAAATCCTGAATTGTCCTAAATGGAAAAGCACTTTACTTACTTGTGTAGATTAATTTGGAGAGCTAGAGATAATAATATTTTATAAATTTAGCATGAATTTCCCAAGGGGTTTGTGGTTATTCAGATTAAACTAATTCAGTGCAGGCTGGTACCCAATGAGGAAACAAACAGAGTAATGTTTTTTTTCTTCAAAGTCCTCACCAAGCTCAGCGAGAAAGCTGTGAAAACAAGAAATGAAGTGAAGGGGCGATGAAGTCCTGGGAGAGGGGAGGCTCTGCAGGCTGAATGCACCCAGACCTGGGGGACCAAGTTTGGGTCCTCCTCGGTGCCGGGGGGGGGTGGCAGGGGAGCAGGCTGCTCCCTGCGGTGGCTTGGTCCCTGCGGTGCCTCATCTCAGCCGCTGGGCAGAGGGGAGAAGGAATCTTCTTACCCCAAAGACCTTCCCATGACTGTCCCCATGCCTGAGGCTGCAGGAAAAGACAAACACAGCAGGGACAGGAGAGGCTGAAGGCACCTCGGGAAAGGGGACATTTGGAGGTACAGCTTCATGAGGGAGCGAGCACCCCCTTCCCCAGCCTGGCACACCATCCAGCCTTGCTCTGGACCACAGTGTGGCTCGGCTGGGACGGGAAAGGCATGTTCATGGCATGGCCCTGCCATGCCAGGGCTTTCCCTGCCACCAGCAAGCTGTGCTGGGAGCAGCGCAGCCAGCACGTGCCTTGCCTGCAGGTAGGCTGCAATGAGGACACAGGTAGCCCATCAGTTTAAAGAACGCTGGACAGGGTGCCCGGCAGCGTGCCTTGGAGGGGGGCATCACCAAGCCATGTTAGCAGCTCAGCGTTGAGGAGAGCTTGCTTTGGTTGGACCTAATTCCTGGCACGAAGCTGCAGCCGTCCTCGGTGCCTCGGCGGGCAGAGGCATGAGGGCAGTGGTGACCGGCCAGGGGTCTCTGCAGCGGCACAGAGGACGCTGCTCCGCCAGGGATGAGCCACCCTTCACCGTGTCCCTGTCACTGGTGATCTCTGGGCAGTGCCAGCTTGTGACAGTGAGGGGTGGAGCGAAGCTGGTGCCGGCATCACAGGGACGGGGTGCTGGGATGGTGCACCGACAGTCCCAGCGCAATGCAGGCAAGGAGCAAATGCCAGCTCTGGGCAGAAACCGCTGTCCCCAGTGTGGGGACTGGGAGGGCACCCGTTGGCTTGTGCCAGTGCAGGGCTGACCCAAAGTCCCTCCATGTGCCGGGGAGGGAGCATGAAGGCTCTGCAGGATGCTGTAGCACGAGACCTTGGAGGCCTCCACTGCCCCCCTGCCATAATCCTCCCGTCCTCCCCAGTGCCTCCCTGCAGCCTCCCCGACACCGCCAGCCCCCGGGCAGGACCCCCAGCGGTGCCCAGCCCCGTGCCTGGCTCGGCTGTATGGCTGAGCACGTGGCAGATGTGGAGATTCAGGTTTTGCCTAATTTGTATTGAGGTCACATATGCACCGGAGCAAACCTTGGCAGCTGCCCGGTCTCTCCGGGGGCAGCACCGTCTGCACCGGCTCGGGGACCAGGAGGGGCCCAACACACGGTGCCCGGCACCATCTCACCCTGCGCCGGGAAGCAAGCTGTGCTTTTAGGGTGAGCGTCCTGCTCACAAAGCATTCTAAGGCACATGAGTGGGGGTGCCAGCTTGCTGGCGGTCCTGTTCCCATCATCTTAAACAGCGAATGCTTTGTATTTCCACATCAGTGCGAGGAGGATGGAGAAAGAGGAGAAGGGAAAGAATATTTGCAAGAGTTTCTTTAATTACCATGAATCACTGCAGCATTTAAAATACTTGTCCTGCCTTTGATAGGATGAGTAATATGCCATGGACAGATATTAGCATTCGAGCCGGATAGCGGGATGGAAGGGCTTCGGCAGTGGGAATAAAGCAGCAGACAGCATGTGCTGACAGCTGTGAGGAACGCAGCAAATATTAATGGTGGCAGTTGGAGAGGCCGAGAGAATGGCAATTCCCAGTTGTGTCCTCCCCAGCGCCGTCTCCCCTCCTTTGCATTCACAGCAAAGCTTCACCGCCTTCATCTTTACACAGGCACCAGAAACCGGCCCGGGCAGCAGTGGGGAGAGCAGGGAGAGCCCCCCAGGAGGACACCAGCGGCACCAAGGTGTCCCTCCTGCCCCCAGAACGTGGCCAGCCAGCCTGGGAAGCACCACGGGATGGCAAATGGCACCTTCGTCCTGCAGACCCGCTGTAGCACGCCCCAGGGAGCGGCCGGCCGGGTCCGAGCCATCGGCAGGATGGTGTGGCCACCACCTCCAGGTACAGCAGTGTCTGGAGTGGGGAGGGCTGTACCCCAGCAGGGCAGGGTGTCAGGGCAGTCAGATCCTCACCCAAAATCTCCAACAGCATTTTTTTTTTTTTTTTTTAGTTTGGAGAATTAAAAATGTGAGCAGTCCTGGTAGCACAGCATGCTCCTGGCGAAGCCGGTGCCTTCCTACCAACATCGGCTGGCACGTGGAGCTCCAGCCATTCCCACAAAATGTAGTGGCTGAGTCCTTCAGTCCAGTGCTGCTTGGAGAAGTACGCTGTTCCCAACGGCAGTGCCTGTGGTGGGAATAACCCCTCCCCATCCTTGTCCTCCCTCCCACCCCTCTGCCGGGGCTGGGGCTGCGGTGGCCGGGGAGCCCCGGCACGGCACAGCCGGCACTCACCCTCCTCCCTAACCCATCCCTCACCCACCTCGGGCTGAGATCAGCATCCCTGGTTGAGCTTTCTGGACATAATCTGAGTTTGCCTCTTTTTAAACAATTTCTCCATTATTCTGTGTTCTCTTCCCTGTTCCAGCTAGGGGACTAATTGTTATGAGACGATGTAAGGCCCGAAGTCTTCATCACCGCTGTCGCTTGTCTTTGCTCCTGGGTATGACATCTGCAGGGTCGGTAAAGCCAGGTCTCTCCCCAGGTCACGACTTTGAGAGCCGCAGCCATTGCCAGGGCTGGTAATTGTTGCTTTGCACCCAGAAGCATCATGCATATGGCCCCAGCACGGAGCTCGCGTATTCCTCCTGGTGAGAGGAAGTCTCTGGCAGCAGAGGAAAAAGAATAAAGCCAGAAATGATGGGCTAATCAAAAATTTTTCCATGCAGGGTTAAATACATGTGATGCAGGAAAGCAGGGTATTTTCTAGGCACTGCGGGACTGCTGCATGGGCTAGCTGTGCATGGGAAGGCAGCCTGTTACCGAACTGACAGCCCCGCCAGCTGCAACCAAATAATTCCTCGTGCCCATAGTGTGCACCCCGGCACACGGACCAGAGCCGAAGAACCCTTTAACCTGCTATTTGGTGCATTTTAGGTGCTATACATCTGCAAGCATGTTCCATATACCCAATATTCAAGCATCCCAGTTGAAAATATATTTATCCACATATGCCCCTCATCTGGACAGGCGTCCTCCCCCCTTTCTACCCAGGGAAGCATGCGGGCACGGCCAGGCTCGCAGAGAGGCTTGGCCAACACGGCTGCACGGGTGCTCAGTGCCAGGGGGACCCGCAGGATCCCCCCACTCTCCCGGGGTCCCAGGCAGGTGCCAGCAGAGACCTGCCTCTCGGGGCCCACAAACCACTTGGCTAGGCCTTTTTTTTTTCCAGTGAAACATGTAAGAGAAGGGACTGAAAAGGCAGTTGTGGGGGGCAAAGATGCAAGTTGCAAGTACCTCATTTTCTGTGGGCATAGGGGGGAGTTTGGAAAAAATAATGCCCTGCACCAGTGAGATCTCAGAGAAGAAGCAGGTTTGTACGAGGCGTGCTTAGACCGTGCTGTGGTGCCCAGAAGCCAAATGACGAGTTGTATCCTGAATCCCTGATTTGAGCGTGGATGTGGGACTGCTGCGAGGGCTGTGAAGTTACCCGGCGGCAGAAGCAGGACTGTCCCGACAGGGAGGAGATGGAGCGTGGGATGTGCAAGGAGCAGCAGGCACCGCTCCTGGAAACGCAGCCTGTCAGGTTTTAGACACATTTTGGTTGTTTGCTGTTGTTTTCAGCCCTGTCCCACCTGGTTGTGTGTCAGCCATGGTGCTGCAGCCCAGGGAGCCACAGCCGCTCCCGGGGACAGGGGGGCAAGCCTGGCTCAGAGAGGCTGGAGCGGTCACAGAGGTGGTAAATCTGGAGGAAGAGACTGGGATTAATGGGACATAATTTCATGGACAAGCTGAAACAGGCTGGTGACATTTCATCCCTTTGAGCCTCTGGCCTCCCTGGCAGCATCTGTGGGAGATTACATCTGCCTGCTGCGCTTTTCCCTGCCGAAGGATCCTCGGGTCCAGTAATGTGATTTGCACAGCAGACAGATGAGGGATCTCTAACTCTGCCTTACGTGATCTCCAGTGCCTGTGGTTCCTGAGATATGTTTATCTTCACCGATGGTGTTGACACATTACGGCTTTTTCTTAAGCCCCTCTTTAGTCAGGCGTAACGCCAAAGAGGGTAACATCAGCACAGCGTCGGTTTAGGTTTTTGTTCTGAATTGCTGCTACCGATTTCATTTATGACTCAAAGCTGGGTTTTCCAAAAGCATCCAAAACTTTTGGATGAGCAGCTAATTAGGTGAGTGGGAAAGGTTTAGATGCTCCGTTCCTATTAATGTGGCCATCCTCCTGTCCCAAGTCCCTGTGAAGACTGGTAATGCCTCTCTAAAGAGCAAAACATGCTGATGGTGGTGGAAAAGTGTTTGTTGCCCACTCCGGCTCTGGTAGGTGGGATTCGGGCTGGCAGGACCTCCGCGCTATACGTATTTGAAGACAACGAAGTCTGATTTGTGTTATGTTACTAAAAAGCTGTCAGGAGGCTATAGAGTCGAAGAGCCCACGGTTAATCCCAGGAGGTGTCTGGGTATCTGGCTTTTGGTCCCTTCCTTCCTTCTGATGGCTTCTTTCTTCCCAGGGATATCACATTTTATCTGCATTCACATTATTGCAGGATAAAAAACAGTCTAGCTGGTTTAATTTAAAGTGACAGACCTTATCACACAGTGTCATCCTGTATTTCCAAGAGGAAAAAGAGAAATAGAGTGAGAAAATGGGAAAAAAAAGTCATTTTAATACTCGCTGGAGATGCTGTAAGATGACCTGTGACATGGGGTAATTTGGGAGATGTGGAGCCAGCAGCGGGCTCGGCTCGGCGTCAGCACGCCTCTGAGCAGCCCGTTTCGGGGCCAGGGTGGCACTGCTTTGAAGCTTGAAAAGCCCAGGAGGGATTTGGTAGGACTGGAGTGGGGGGGAGTGAGACTTCCTATGGCTGTGCTGGTCCCAGGGCAGCACCGGGACCGGTGGCAGTGCCAGGAGTTATGGGGTGTATGGGGTTACTGGGAAAAAAAAACGTCAGGAGCAGATGGAGGGGACGCGGCTGGTGTCCCCCATGCTTTGGGGAGTGTGCTGCCCATCTGGGAGGGAGCAGCCGGGGGCTCTGCACGATGCCGGGGCAGCTTTGGGAACAGGGTCACTGCCCCATGGCCTGGGCATATTGTGGGATGCAGGGGAGAGTATTTTGGGATTGCACAAGATTTATTCTGGGATGTTCAGGGAGGAACCAAAGGTGGGGAAAGGGATGGATACAGATCACTGGGGGGCAACAAGCATGGGGAAATAGTGCGGCAAGGGGACAGAAAGGGCTGGTCCTGTACAAATGGTGGCTGGTGGGTGTGCTTGTTTGGCTGTGGCTGTCCTGGCTGCTTAGGCACGGCCTGTCCCCTGGGCGAGGGGCTCCCGGTGCCCGTGGGCACGTGGGGGTCCCTGGGGCAGCACCTGGAGCGGGGCCATGGGGGAGCGTGGGCATGGGTGCAAGCAAAGACCCAGCCGGAGCAGCAAGAGAGGAGGTGCAGAGACCTGGGGGTGTGTGTCTGCCTGTCCGTGTCTGTGTCTGTCCGCACGTACATGTATTTTTAAAGTGCTTTTGCAGAGATAAGAGCGTTCAATGACTTTTGCAAAGTCACCTCAGTGAAAAAGTTTGGGATTTGAGTGTTGCTCTGCGCACAGAGGATGCACACACCGTGTTGCGGTGTCCTTCGGCAGCCCTGCCTGTTCCTGGGGTGGGTGCCGAGCGACATCAACTGTAAAGAACCGAGGGGACAGAAAACAGTGTTATTGATAAGCCCCGTTCTGGCATTATGCTGGGGAGTTTTCTCCAGTGAATTGCACCTGCGCTCACCTTCGATGATAGAAAACTTATTCTATTCTGCAGAAAAAAAAAGAAAAAAAAATCTTATTTGGGGAATATCCTATTTTAATTGCTAAAAAAGAAAGAGCTTCACTCAGCAGAGAACTTGATCAAAGGTGAAAATTTTTGAGAGAGAAGACTGTGCTTAGAAAACAGGAGATTTTTTCCTCTTGCTACAAAAGTATAAAAGCTTTCAGCTAAACTGAAAAAAAAATAGAGAAAACTTTCAGCATGGGCAAGCTCCTCCATCCCCAGGAGGAAAGGAAGTCACAACGCTGCCTGCTCCTGCCTGCTCCTGCCTGCTCCTGCCTGCTCCTGCGCTAATTCCCACCCCTGTATCTCAGGACTCCTTGCAGTCAGCCCCCTGCCCATCGGCAGGGCAGGCGGGGGCCTGGGGGTGCAGGGGAGCAGGGGGATGGGGCCAGTTGTGTGGTGGGGGGCTGCGATATCTGAGTCTATGCAAAGAAGTTGCTGAAGGCCCCTCCTCACCCTCGGTGAGTGTTTGCTTTGCTTTGGTACCGACATGTTGGATCGCAGCTTTGTGGGGGCTGTAGAAATCCTGAAAGCACCTTTGCGTGCTCTGTGGCTTCTGCTTAGCAGTGATCATGGGCCCCTTGGGACATGAGACCTCCAAAACTGCAAAGTCACCTGGGCATAACTGAAGGGTTTGGGTGCATTGACCCCGTACCAGTGGCAGCAAGGGCAGGGGCTGGGGTGGGAGGGAGGCTCCCTGGCGGGGCGAGCAAAGCCCCATGGCAGGGTGCCGGGCACACCGCAGGGTACAAACCCCTATGGCAGGGTGCCGGGCACACTGCGGGGTGCAAAACACCATGGCAGGGTGCTGGGCACACCGCAGGGTGCAAACCCCTATGGCAGGGTGCCGGGCACACCGCGGGGTGCAAACCCCCGTAGCAGGGTGCCGGGCACACCGTGGGTGCCAGCCTGCTCCGGCCACGTGGGGCTCACCCGCCTCTGCAGGCTGCTGCTAACCCCCAAGCCGGCCGAGCTCGGCTGACGGGCTGTGAGCCAGCAGCGTGGCTAAGCTGAAAGGTAAATGCTGGAGAGAGCAGAGGTTACCCAAGCTGTGCGAGGAGCGACAGCAGAGACCTGAAGGGATTTGGGGTGTTTTCTAACAACCCCCAGGAGAATGCACGGCATTAAACTCAAAAAATGTCTTGCGCTGGAATCAAATGGGGGTTTTCCTTACAGGTAAGGATGACTTTGTACACAATGTTTTCATGTGAGAGACAGATAAAATAAATCCCTTGATATCTTCTGGCATTATATTTCTGCTGTTTTATAAACGATGCATCAGCGTCGAAGTGGAAGAGGTCAGTGACAGCACCAACTCATCCCACAGCAGCGGTGCCAGAGCTGGGGTTGGGATGATGGGATGAGAGGAGGGGGTGAGGGTGACAGCAGCGATGGCAGCAGCAGTGCAGGGGGCTGTCCCCTTGCTCGGGGCGAGCTTTGGCATCGGCCATGCTGGGTGGGCAGGGCAGAAAGCGGGTTTTGGCAGCACCAAGCAGAGCCGGTGATCTTTGCAGCGGGCTGGGGGCCAGTCAGGAGGGATCCATGCAGAGCCCTCCCTGCCCCCAGCCAGGCTGTTTGCTTACTGATGAGACTGTCACGGTTTTAAAGCAATTCGGACAAAAGGACTGTAAGCTCCAAAGGGATCTTACATGTATCCCCCTGACATTTGACATGCTAATCTTATGGAAATAGATTAATTACAAATGCTATTTCTGTAGGCTTAACTTACCATCATAAGGTCATTGCTAAAGGATAAAAGCTGATGAGATTGTACTGAATAATAATGCAAGCCACAGGATTTCTCTGAATGATCAAGCAGCGAATTACGTTTCACCAGAGGAGGACAGGGCAGGAACTAGTGGGGAGCTGCAGCTCTTCCACTCTCCGGTGTTTCAGACATTTTGGAGCAGCTCGGGAAGCCGGTGTGCAGGGCCAGCTCCCCGCCTGTGGTGCTGCGATGTGCGGGGAGCAACAGGCTCCCGAGGGGCACCCGAACCTGCCCCGGGGAGGGTGGCTGGGTCGGGGTGCTCGCTCCAGGGAGCACCCTAGTGCTGGTGCATTCGCAGCACGTGGCAGGGATGCCGAGGGCAGGCTGAGCCCCGCTGCCCGTGGCTGGGGTCCAGCTCTCGCCCAGCCGCGCTGGCCTCGGCAGCGACCTGGTGCGGGATGCCAGCGGCGGGACGGGGGTGGGCAGCAGGGAGGAGCGATGTTCAGTCGAAGCAGAGCACAGTCGCGTTCAGTGAGCGTAAGCTCGCTTTGTTGCTTTTTCTCTCCCTCTGTTTCTCTAATTCCAGGGGAATAATGCAGGCAGATGGGCGCTAATATTGGCTCTGTCACCGGAGCAGACGACGGAATTTGCTTTTAGTCATTTTCATTTCAGTTTATTCGGCGTTTGCGCCGCGGCAGCGCGTTGCCATGGGAATCGCCATGTGCAGGCAGGCGGCAGGCAGCGGGCACGTGAGGGGTGCTGCACAGCCACCGCTGCGCTGGGACCGGGAAAACTCCCTCCTTCAAGCACTGGCCTGGAGTGTTTGCCATCCACCCTTGGCATCACCACGTACCCCAAATCCCCTGATCGATCTGGAGATGGATGGAGCCATAGGGGCATGCCATCCATGCTGGCATGGCACCACCCTGCTGCCCGGTCCATCACAGCGCTGGTGTGGGGTTGGGTGACTCCACGTAAATAGAAGGATGAAGTCTGTCCTGTGCTGTGGAGTAACAGCAATGGGAAGGAGGGGATCAGCTACTGGCAGGCAATCTCCTCTTAAAGGCTGCCCATGGCTCCCAGAAACCTCCCGACCAGGGGACGACTGCTGCAGGCGGGCTGTTCCTTTGCACTCACTCTTGCCGGGTGTCAGTCACTCGGAGACGTGAAGGAAAATGCACGTGGCCAGGACAGTCTGTCCCGTAGAGGGGTGTCGGTGGGGCTGTGACAGTGACACCCCGCCTGAGACATGCTGATGCTTTTGCAGGAAATCACATTATGCAGAAAGTGCAGGTCCCAACGCAGCACTGAGTGCTCAAGGAGCAGGAAAACGGGGCAGGGATGGGGGGATGCATTCCCGCCTCGCTGGCAGAAACCCACCTGCCATCAGATGCGTCTGGTCCTCACAGCGGCGGGAGCAAGGTGCTCGCCTGGCTCTGCCAGGGAGAGACGGAGCCGGGGTGTGCAGGGCGGCATGCTGGGTGGGCTTGCTGGGACCCCCGGCCTCACTTGAGCATCATCTCCCGGGCTTTATACCAGCCCTGCACCCAGTGCTCTCTGTCTTTTCTAAACGAAATACAGAAACACAGACATGGCATCCTTCATCTCCTTGGAGATGGTCCCTCGCCCTGTGCCAGGGGCTGGACAGCCGTGCCAGGACCACGGGGTGCAGCGGTCCTGGAGCTGGAAGGTGCCGTTCGCAAGGGGCAGAGCCAGACAAGTATTTATTGCACATTGTGTATTGGCATTGGTGTTTGCTTTGTGGGGCATCAATAAACCAGTTCCTTTGAACCCTGGTGTTTGTATCTTTCTAAACACAGGTCAAAGAGGGTACGTGAAACTACCCCTGATGGTGGCAGGCTGTGTGTGTGACCCTCCACTGGGATAGCGACTGACATGAGGCTTGAGTTTGCATTTGGGAATTAAGCCAAGGGACAGGTAAAGCTTCCCTTCATCTGCCCTTAGGCTTCCAGGCCGTAAAGATGCTGAGCAGGCTGGGGGGTGCCCGGCAGATGGTAGCAAAGCTCTACTGCAGCCCATCGCTGCGCAGCCGCCCCGGCTGGGTGGGCAGCAGCCTGCAGAGCAGCGCTCTGCGCCTTGAGTTAAACCGCTCTCAAATGCACTTCTTGCGCATCTTTCTAGAAAGGGAAAAGGTGCCTTTGCTCAATCTCACCCAGAAGCATGTTCCCAGTGCTGCTGCAAGCCCGAGGGGGCAGGGAAGGAGGCCCCTGGTGTGGATCCCGGATTGATATCACCGGCCGCTGATGGGCAGCCGGGATTCACCTGGAGGGGTCACTCAGGGGGTTTAAATGGCAACTCCTGATCTCCTTTAAAGCTAGCTAAAGCAGTTTTACAACTGAACAGCTGAGCATTGGCAAGTATTTTCCACAGCAAGCAGCGCTGTGAAACGAAAGGGCATTTTCAGCAGCACGTGACTCTCCCTGTCTTTTTTCAATAGCATTAGGTAAGAGGTTATTTGTGATTTGATATGATGGTACTTGCAGAAAGCTACAAAGAACAGGGCTACCTGCAGCGGGGATTAGGATTTGTAACAATATGTATGGACAAAAATCACTGGCGAACTCAGCTGGTCCTATTTTTATTGGCAAAGCTCCTATGTGGAGCAGGGCTGCCGGGCCATGCAGGCGTCCAAGCAGAAACCTGCTGTCCCAGGGGAAAAACCAAGAGCCAAGCTGGGAGCTCAGGCACGTCCGTGAAGCCTCCCGCCGGGGCGGTGGTGGGAGATGGGGCAGGGGTCCCACCAGCTCTGTCCCTCCATCCTTGCTGGGGCACCCACGGGAGCTGGGCTGGCCCAGAGCTGGGGGGTCAGCTCAGCGCTGCGGGGGCGTGCGCACGCGTCGGGAACGAGGATTCTGGTTTGGGTTTGAATTGCAGAGACGTGATTTTCCTTACAGCAAAAAAATTAAGGTAATGGAAGAGGATCTCATTTGGTGGGAAAGATGCTATTAGTTTCAAAGAAGGTTGTAACAAGAGTAGGAAAAATAACCACTTCCAGTGGTAATAATTACAGATACTTGATTTTTCTCCATTTGAACATTTTAATGACTTTTAAAGCAGAATCAGTTTGTTTTTTTTTTTTTTTTTTCTTTCCAGAACATCTGAAACCTGAAAAGGTCTTTTTCCACAGTCATTTGTTTTCTTAGAGAAAAACCTGGAAAAAACAAACTGAAATGTAGAAATAACATTTCTGGAAAGGCACTAGTGAGAAGTGAGAGCAGCATTCTGTGGTTTGAGGGTTGCACTGCCTCCCCCTGCCACCTGGGCGGGGGCCAGCGCCAGCTGAGCCCATATCCCCATCCCATTGCGGGGACCCAGCTGCATGTGCCCAGGATGGGGCGTGTGCATTTTCCCGGAGCAAAGAGCCGGGGGGCTGGGGCAGGGAGCCCCCGGTGCCACCCGTGGGAGCTGCTGATGTTGCTGCAGCTGCCGGGGGTTTGGGGTTTGGTGACAATTGGTCACTCCTGTTCCGGACCCACAGTCAGGGTTTACCATTCCCACCCCAGCAGAGAGGGGTGTTTCTGGGGCTTCCTTGGCTTCCTGCGGGATGCACGGCAGCAGGAGAGACTGCAGCTCTGCTTGGGGAGCCGCTGCCGTGTCCATCTGGGGGAGGTGGGGCTGGGGGACGGGGTTCCCCACTGTCTCTGGACCGGGCTGGAGTTGGCCGCAGCTGCGCTGCCCTCTGGTAAGGTAACCGAGATTTGATCCCCCCTTGAGACCATGAGTGGCTGCATGAGGGGCATCTGGAGGAGAGATGGGGATCTGAAGCCCAGGAGCAGACCTCTCTGGCCTGGCCTTGGGCAGTGCCCAGCCCGGGGGAGGCTCCAGACTCCATCCCCATGCTGGGCCATTCCCCTGCCCCATCCCCGGTGCCTTTTTGGCCCCTTGGAAATATCAACTTAGATTTTGTTCGGGGGCAAAAAACGCACAGTATGGGATGAGATAATATTTCCAATTACCTGATAATGAAGGATTGATAGGAGAAAACCATGAGACACAGGAGTCACTATTAGTGTGACATTTCAACCCTATTAGTCAGATTAAAAATTAGATGCACGGTGCTGCTGAACAAGTCGGTGTCAGAGACTCAGTGCATAAATTTCCCTGGAAGGGTGTAAACAACATTGCATGGAGGAACCGGGCAAACAGATGCCGACCGCAAGGACTGGTGAGGGGGCAAAAGGGGCACCTGTGGGTCCCCGGGTCCCAGGCACGGCACCGGAGATGTGTGTCTTCGTACCACAGACGGAATGGGAGTCTAACGTAGTCGCACGTTTCAGGATCTGGCCTTTAAAATGGGAGAGAGCCCATATTTTTGGATAAAGCCACTAAGGCTCACATTGCTCCCAGCAGCCCCATGTCATGCACAGTTTCATGGTTCCTGTGTCCTCTCCGTGCCCCGCTTTTGGGTGGGCACCCAGAGATGCTCCCGGTGTCTGGCTGCATCCCATGCTGTGACCCTCAGGGGGTGCGCATCAGCCACCCGCAGACCCGCACGCCGGGGGGTGCAGGGGTGAGGGAAGCGTGACCAGGCTGTCTCGGATATGGATATCTGCATGGCCAACGTCCACAGATGGTCAGATAGTTCCCACCCTACTTATGCTTGGGATGGACTTCTTAAAAATGGGGTTAACAATGATCAGCCACGGAAGGCGCTCCAAAAGCGGGCGGCCCACACAGCCGGTGAGCTGGGGCGTTCCTTCTCCTGACGCTTTGCATCCTTCCCTGGGAACATCTGCGCCTTCTGCCCTCCTCCGAGAGCAAGGCACGGCTGAGAGGCCGTCCTGGGCAGAAATCATCCCATCGTGTGCTGTGTACGAGGTGGCAGGACAGAAAAGAAGATTGACTTGCTCTAGAATTAGGATTTGATCGCAAACAAATTGGCTCCTTTATTGCCTTTTCACGGGAGCCAGGTTTACAAGATCATGTATATTAATAAACTCAGATCTCTCTAAAATGTGATTATAAAACCCGTGTTTGCGATTCATTTTGTGCAGTATAATTTGACATTCTCTGAGCAGAAGTGTCATTAAGAATCGTGTATTTCAGGGACAAGGTTTGGGTGAAAAAACTTCCAAAGTCCTTTGGCAGCTGGCTGTGACCTTAGGAGTAGCGGAGCACCGCTTTTCCATTGGGCCACAGATTGCTGCCACTGCCAAATTTAGAGTGCTAAAAATAGCCTTTTATCTGCCCTGATAAGGTTCACGATTATATTTGTGTGTCAATAAGGCAGCAAGGCTGCAGCCACCTCCTGGCTCTTTATTTCTGAGTGTCCTGAACTGAGAAACAAATAGTTGCCTGGCCATCAAACTGAGCAGAGATTTTTTTTTTTCTCTAATTTCCTGCAGATTTCCTACAGAACAGACAGAAGTGGTGACACTGATTACTTGTCACATCATTAATATTTAGCAGCTTGCCATAATAAAATATTTAAACTCAAATGTATTGATTTTTAGCACTTTAGTACAGTTGCAGCGCAAACAGGATTAGCAAGGTCTCATATGCAGTACTTTAATTAAATCCATAAACCACACTTTTTTAATAAACTTGCACATGAAACTTAATTTTAAATAAATGCTTTAAAATAAGCAGGCTCTTCGGGCAAGCAGGAGACTGTGCAGGACCTGGGACATTGGGCTTTGACCTGAGCGTGTCCCAAGCTTGCCGATGGGGACTCCTCCCCGCCGTGGGACCTTGGTTGACATTTTCGCCCCCTCCAAGCAGGTACCTAAG
Organism: Nipponia nippon; assembly: GCF_047370975.1. Taxonomy (NCBI): domain Eukaryota; kingdom Metazoa; phylum Chordata; class Aves; order Pelecaniformes; family Threskiornithidae; genus Nipponia; species Nipponia nippon. The sequence goes on from NW_028262302.1 coordinate 31,161,524, forward strand.
TGTTGCCCTCAAGAAAGAAATAGTAAGAGTTTTAGCTAGAAATAATAAGAGTTTAGGCTGAGGTTCTGTGTTTTGCTGCCTCGGGGGTCCCCTACACAGGGACTGACCAGCCCTGAAACACAAGGGCAGGTATACTTTTCCTAGTATTTACTGCTGACGGTGACGCCGAGCACCCCTGCAGCCCCCAGCCCTCCGTGGGGCTCACTGCTCTGCTGCCGCAAAGGGCTCTGGCAACCGCGCCGGCTCCGCAGGATGGCTTGGGTGGGCTGCAGCAAAATAACGTAAAGGACAGCAGGGTAGCAAAACAGCAAAATAACAGCAAATTCCCACCTATTTTCTATTCTATTCCTCTTTCGAAAATATTTATGTAATGTTTGTTTGCAATGCTAGCCTCTGTCTCTCCGGGGGCTCCCCAGATAACTGTCTTGAACAGCACAAGTTTTGAAGCCAATTACATGGTGCTGAGGGTTTTTACGTCAATTGTTTGGTTTTTGTAGGAAGGGAAGCTGAAAACAGCAGTGGACGAGTCCCATGGGGCTGAGCTGGGAAATGGGTGATGGGCGACATGTTGGCTATTTGCCTGCTGGGGAAACCAGCCACAGAAAATAATTAAATAGCATTACTAGGAGAGACTGATTAAGAGAGAGAAACCGTTGCGGTCTTTGACAAAAAGGCTCGATACAGACTCTTTAGTTTCAAACTTGTTGAAATCAGAATTAAATGGTTAAAATGAAAACCCAGCAGCTCGTCCCTGGCTTGGCCTGTGCCCCCCGGCAAGCGGACGCTGTTCGTGGGCACCCCGCTGCAGGTGTGCAGGGGAGGGGGGCTCTGCCCGGCCGTGCCCCCACCAGTGCCGGGGCCCCAGGGGATGCTCTGCCCTGGACAGGTCTCAGCCCTCCAGGACTGAGATTTAATAATCAGTCAGCAATTTGAGGAAGTGTTTGGTGTATTTTTTTTTCACAAAATATTGGTAAGAGAAAATAAAAATATTATTTGTATATGATTATAATATTATATAATCAATACATACATATTTATATACACGGCTAGTTATATAGTTATGTTATGACTGGAGAGGACCACCAGGGAAGAGGGGGTGGAGGCTTTTCCTCTCCCTGAGGCTCTGCAGCGCTTCGGGCCGTGGCCGAGCAGCGAGTCAGGGCTGGGAGAGCGCTTTGGCTTTCGAGTGCTTAAATCAACGTGGAGCTGGAGGAGGCCTCCAGGACACATGTGCTCAGCTGAGGGAGTGTTTTCCTTATTTATACGTTTCATATACCAAAGACTTTGGCTTTGTACTTCCCTGTGCACGGAGCTTCAGTCTTGTTGGTTTAAAGCACCATGTTTTAGGGCACCGTTTTCCCTTGTGCATCTTGGTGCCCTGCCAAGCAGCCCTATGAGCGGAGGCTCCCTGCAGGCTGTCACCAGGGAGATGAAACACGTTCCAAGTGTAACTGGCAGAGCTCATTACAGGTTTACAGGCAGTCTGTAGTGGGGCCTCTCAAGCTGCTCCTGCTCATGGGCTCATGGCACAGCGTGCGATTTGCTAGACATTGAGCTGAGGCTGGTCACAGCTCTCTCTTTTCCCCCAAGGATGAATCTGATGGCCCCAGGATGAAATTCCCTGGTGCTGTCCCACTGGTCCTGCCACCCTGGTGGAGATGCCCAAGTATTTCCCTGGAAGTCCTGGTTATCCGTGATGATGCAGTGGGAGCATCGTCTGCTTGGCGTGCTCCCTGGGAGCATTCAGAGAAGAGGCACCAAGATCCATCCAAACAACTAGTTTTATGCCCAAATGTGGGTCAGTCCTCAAACGGGGGTGGCCAAAGGGCAGGCGGGACTGGAGCAGTGGCTGTAGGTGCCACGGGCACGGGTGCTCCTGGTGTTTGAGATCTGGCGCTGTGTTGGCTCCGGCTGACCTGGCTGGAAGCTGCGGGTTCGGGACCACCAGGGCCGAGGTCCTGTTCCAGGTTCCCTCCTCCCTCCCCACAGCCTCAAGCAAACAGGGCTGAGCGGGAAAATTTGTTGTTGCTGCTGTTGGTTTTTTTGCCTTTGTACTTCTGCAACTTAAAAATGCTGAAACTAATCTAGCCTCCTGCATTTATTTTTATGAAGTTCCTGAGTGCCCAGGCTGCTTTGCCAATTACCTTCAGCTCAGGGAGATACTCTCCCACTTAATTAAGGGAAGCAACAACAACAAAGCAGCCTGAGGCAGCCTGGACCGGAGCAGCGTGAGCGGGGCTGGGGCAGTCCGGGCTCGCTGCCTTTCCCTGCCTGCCTGGGGGCTGCAGGGGCTGGAGCAGTGGCCACCGGGGTCTGGGGACCCGCTCCCAAGGTGATCCCACCTGGAGGATGCTCATGGGAAGGGATGCAGATTCTGCTCAGATGCCTGATCAAAGGAGTTTCCCCCCCTTGAGTGTGACCTAAAGACTGGCTTGTACTCACAGCTGAAGCTCCCAAAACCCTTCCCAAATGCTGGGATTTTCTTTTAGCATTTTCTATCCCAACTGTGGGTATCTGGGAGGACATTACTAGCCGGCCCTTTGAATCCCACTGATGTCTTCCCGTATTGCATGGTAATATAATTAGAAAAATGATCTTCTAGCATTACTGAGTAGATTGGCTTCTACGTGGATGCCCCGGCTGAGTCCCCTGGCCATTTGTGACAAGTCACACGTTTGGTTTCCTCTCTGCTTTGCAGTGCTGCAACAGCCAGCTTGGGCCGGGGGGGGGAGGAAAATAGAAAGAGGAAGCAAAACCTTATTGTCAATGTTCATCGAGCTGCTATGATTTATTTTTACTCTAAAAGAACTGTGTTTCTACTGGAAATGAAGTGATACAGTGGTTGCTAGCAGGAATGGAGCCTGTTCACGGGCTGTTTCAGGCTGAGCAGAAAACAAAACACTTTGCACGCCTGCGGTGTGACCACCCGCGTGGTGCTGCGGGGGCGGGAAGGTGGGACCCTCCGGAGAAGGGATGCCCACGGTGGAGCCGCAGCAGCCTCCTGCCTGTGCAAGGCACAAGGCAGGGAGCGGTGACCGCACGCCAAAATAGAATCATTGAATCATGGAATGGTTTGGGTTGGAAGGGACCTTTAAAGGTCCTACCCAGTCCCACCCCCTACCATGGGCAGGGACATCTTCAACCAGATCAGGTTGCTCAGAGCCCCATCCAGCCTGGCCTTGAATGTTTCCAGGGATGGGGCATCGACCACCGCTCTGGGCAACCTGTGCCAATGTCTCACCACCCTCATTGTAAAAAAATTTCTTCCTTCTATCTAGTCTGAATCTCCCCTCATTTTGTTTAAAACGATTACTCCTTGTCCTGTCGCTACAGGCCCTACTAAAAAGTCTGTCCCTGTCTTTCTTATAAGCCCCCTTTGGGTACTGAAAGGCTGCAATCAGGTCTCCCCGCAGCCTCCTCTTCTCCAGGCTGAACCCCCCCAGCTCTCAGCCTGTCCCCACAGCAGAGCTGTGCCACGCTCTGACCATTTCAGTGACCTCCCCTGGCCCCGCTCCAACAGCTCCATGTCCTTCCCGTGCTGAGGACCCTCGAGCTGGATGCAGGGCTCCAGGGGGGTCTCACAAGAATACAGCGTGTGGCCAGCTAGCAATCTGTATTTAGACAAATTTGCAAATGACTTGATATGGGAATATACAAAATTGCCTGTTCACCAAAATAAAAAAAAAAGGAAAAAGGAAAAAGAACAGCAACTGTAGAAAATCACATTTTTTAGACTCGCTGTGGCCAAGAGCATCTTCTGGTTTAATGTGATCATTTATAATCTGAAGGCAGAAGTCTCATGCAATTTGGTTTACATGAAACAAGTCAGAAATAAATTTTATGAAGCTGGAGAACTCTGAAATGTCAAACGGAAATGAATTGCCTGGAAGGAAAGGTGGTCTGGGACTTATGTCCGGTACCTGCACGTCCCTGTGGCTGGTCAAGAAGGCCATTCCAATTAGTGGTGCTGAACAGTATAAGTGCACAGATGGTGCTATAGGCATATAATATTTCCTTTATTATTATCCTCTTATATTATTATATTAAGTTTGCAGATGACACCAAGCTGGGCGGGAGTGTTGATCTGCTGGAGGGTAGGAAGGCCCTGCAGAGGGACCTGGACAGGCTGGGGCGATGGGCCGGGGCCAACTGCATGAGATTCAACAAGGCTCAGGGCCGGGTCCTGCACTTGGGTCACAACAACCCCAGGCAACACTACAGGCGTGGGGAGGAGTGGCTGGAGAGCTGCCTGGCGGAAAAGGACCTGGGGGTGTTGGTCAACAGCTGCCTGAACATGAGCCAGCAGTGTGCCCAGGTGGCCAAGAGGGCCAATGGCATCCTGGCTTGTATCAGGAACAGTGCGGCCAGCAGGACCATGGAGGTGATGGTGCCCCTGTGCTGGGCACTGGTGAGGCCGCCCCTCGAATGCTGTGCTCAGCACTGGGCCCCTCACCCCAAGGCGGCCATGGAGGGGCTGGAGCGTGGCCAGAGCAGGGCAGCGAGGCTGGGGCAGGGGCTGGAGCCCAAGGCTGGGGAGGAGCGGCTGGGGGAGCTGGGGGGGCTCAGCCTGGAGAAGAGGAGGCTGAGGGGAGCCCTCATCGCTCTCTGCAACTGCCTGAAAGGAGGCTGGAGCCGGGGGGGGGTCGGTCTCTTCTCCCCAGGAACAAGCGATGGGACGAGAGGGAACAGCCTCAAGCTGCGCCAGGGCAGGTTTGGGTTGGATATTGGGAAAAACTCCTTCCCCCAAAGGGCTGTCAGGCCCTGGCCCAGGCTGCCCAGGGCAGGGGCTGAGTCCCCATCCCTGGAGGGATTTAAAAGCCGGGGAGATGTGGTGCTTGGGGACATGGGTTAGTGGTGGGCTTGGCAGTGCTGGGTTAACGGTTGGACTCGATGATCTTGAGGGTCTTTTCCAACCTTAGCGATTCTATGATTCTATGATTCTATCTGCTAAATCCAGGTAAGTGAAGATGAGATATATGAACCCAGAGGCGGTTTCACATTTGATATTAGTGGAATCAGTTTAAAGATAAGTAAGTGTTTCACATGAAGTGCAGTTTTTGAAATTCACTTACCTTTTCCCTATGCAACCAAGAAAAGCAGACTCTGACCTATTTATCACAAGCAAGCTTTAAATTAAGTGCAGGGAAGAGCACAAGAGGGGTGCAATGAACGTTTCCCTTTTATATTCTAAGATTTTATTTTTGCAGGTTTTTTCAGTATCAAATTTTGATGAAGTATCAGACTATCTTTTGCATATGACTTTAGGCAAGTTATGTTTGCCACGGCCATGCTCCGCAGAGTGACCGCGGAAATATGCAAAATAAATGTTATGAAAGCAACATGATTAAATTTTCTGACAGTGGTTGCCACGATGTTCAGAAATGCATGAAATGAATGAGAATTTTTCATTGTTTTGTTATCTATGCCAGGTTGCCAGGGAGGAAAAAAAAATTCCTGAAAATTAAAATAATTTTTCAATATGTTAGATAAATATCAGTACTCTTGAAGAGGTGTTTGAGCAGGCATGAGAAATATTTCAATTAAAAAAAAATGGAAAGCTTAATCAAATGGGTGTGCGCAGGGGCTGGCTGTTTGTAGGCAGGGGAGGCTGCCTCGCCGAGCGCGGCCGCTCAGAAACCCCGGTTCGGTGCAGGCAGCCGTGCTGCCGGTGGGGACCAGCCCTGGTGGGTTCCATTGGCTGCAGCGGTGCCCAAGGGGGTCCCACCATGCAGGGAGGGCACAGTTCATCTCATCCGTGAAGAAACAGCCCAAACAGGTCTGGACTCCTATAACCTGGTTTTAAACCTAAAAATTTACTTTTTACTACATCTCCATCCAAGAGTGGGGTGCTCGTACCTCAGTGGCCCATATGGGTTCCTACATGGGAAACCATGAGGGAGCAGGGGAAACCTCCGACCACAGCTGTTTGCCCTTCATGCTGCTGTTTTGCACAGAGCACATCTAACTGTGCTGCTGGTCTGTATTATTTCTTTCCCCATGAATAGCCAGCTAAACCTCAAACACATTAAAATTGAAAGTGAATTTTGAATGCAGCCCAATATTTTATATGCAATACTGTATTGTCTATAATTTGCTTGGCCCGAAGCAGAGAAATAGCTCTTGTTGACTGCACCGAAAATAAGGAAAAGATAATGCCAGGATTTTTTCTTTATTTTGGATGATGGATGCTAAGCTAGCTAAAACACCGTGGTTTAACTGTCCTCAGGAGCGAGCCAGAGGTCTGGAAAGCCCCAAGCGCTGTGCCAGTGGGCAGCCCGGGAGCGGGAAGGATGTGGCCACGCATATATGGGAATAGCATAAAGTCCCTAGGGCTGATGGGGCATCGCCTGTACCAGCTTTGGGCAGTGTCCTGAGAGAAGACCAGCCACGACTCACAGGAGGGAGACGCCGCAGAAGTCTTAAAACGCTGATCAGTAATGCGGGAGGAGGGAACAACTGTCCAGGGAAGAAAGTCAGTAAGAGATCCAGCTCTGACTGCCATGTATTTGGTGGCCGCCTCATTTTTCTTCATTAAGCGGCACCCAGCACTTGACAGTATGTGCTTTTTCCACATGCAAGTTTTAGTAGTTAATGAAGACTTGCTTGCTAGGATAAGAATAAACCACAGCAGCACTTCCCCGACTCCGTCAGGGTAGCACACATCAAACCAGCACAAGACACAAAGCCCCTGGTTAATTTTGGCAGGCTTCGCACGGAGCAAACGGTGTATACCAACCTGTCGTGGCTCACAAACCGTGCCTGAAACTCCTCCTGAAAGTATCCCATGCTCCAAGTGCAGCCTGCGGCCTGGAGAGCCCTGTGCAGGAGGAGCATCAGTAGCGAGCAGGCTTCTCCCAGGAGCAGTCTGCAGGCTTGTACGACATCCACAGCATGAGGAACGGCTTCTTGCATGCCTTCCTCTCACTGTGCTTGCCTTGCACTGGGCAGTTTGCTCTAATTCGCTTTTTTAATGTGATAATTGGGGAGTGGAAGAGCTGATGGGGCTGAGCTGTGGGAGCTGGGGCCGTGGGGTAGTGTGGAGCACATGAAGAAGGTTGTTTCTTTTGGAGAGGCAGGGTTGCATGCCTTCCCTGGTACAGGCTGTGGAAGAAGCCCTGCTATTACTGGAAGCAGATTTGTTTTGCATGGGGGTATTGATATATCTGTCTGATTTCCTGCTGTGCTCCAGGCAGTTGTTAATGGGCATAAGTTTATTTGTTATGACTGTGGTAGTGCGCAACATTTTTTAATGAGTCCTATAAAAGATTTAAGGAGAATGGAGATGAGAAAGGGAAAGCATATTGGACTCAGATGCAAATCTCAGGCCTTGCAGATTTCTAATATTGTTTTCCCTTCGGAAGGCAAATCATGATTAAATGTCCTCTGCAGCTTATTGCAGATTGCAATGAGTTCAAATCTGCTCCTTTTTTCTATTTCTTCTTGTGTAGTTTCACTTTACAAATGCAGTAAAATCTCATTTGCCTTTTCCTTTCTTCTGCCCTCTGCTCCAAAGCGGGAGGGACCGGGGCTGCTCAGGGATGGGCCAGGGCACGGCACCGCTCCGAGCCCGGTGGGTTCACCCCTGATAACTCAGTGGCTGCATTTAATCCCTGCTTCCCCCTGACCCAGGGATCTGCTTTCCTCTGCCTTCCCTTGGGTACTCATCTGGCTATGCAGATTGGTAACGAGCTCTTGTTCTCATTTGTAGCTTGCCAACAGCGAGGGAATTCATGTAAATAGGTCAACTATCACATGCAGATCTGGAAGTCGGGGCCTTTATTCTGTGTTGGGAAGTGAAACCTTTTAAGGTTACAGAAATTTTTGCTGATGCCTCACCATGGAATGGTGAGCCTCTTTGCTCTGGGGTTGCTGCTGTGGGGATCCTGCTCTGCGTGGTCCCCCCCGTTGGGGGATGTTCAGTCCTCCCCGTCGGGGGATGCTTCCCTCACGTTTTAAGAGACAAATGGTGTATTTTTGCTAAAGTAATTTTTTTTGAAGTAGAGTATCCAGGTAACAAATTATGAAAAACTCAAGCTGGCTTCTTCCTTCCAGTGAGATACTTGAGCATTTAGGAAAAAAGCCTAACTTGCAAAGTTACCCTGACATTGTAATTTTTGCATACCTAATAAACCATGGCCTCTTTAACTGAAAAGTGGGGATTTTCATGGAATGCTACCCTTTTCATTACTGCATACATCTTCGATTTAATTTGGCATGGGACGCATCAACCTTGGCTTTTGGAGACAAGGTTAGAGCCTGCAGAGCATGAAAATGAGTTCTTCTAAACACTTTTTTTTGGTCATTTGCTACTCTACCGGGTGCAGGTTTTGAAAGAACACAGGAACAGGAGTTACATTTTACATGGTTTGGCATTAAATTATTAAAGGAGATGTAGTTCCTGCCCTCCAATGGAAACTGTCTCATTTTTTTCGCCCAAGAAGACAGAGCAATTTGAGTCACAGAGTAAAGCTGTAGCTAATATACATATATTTTACTGAATATGTTTTGAAATAGTCTCTTGTCCTGGAGTACCTACAACGGCCTTCTGTTCCTCTTTGGAAAATATAATTTTTTCATTATTGCCAGATTATTGTTAAAAAGAGATGATAAAAAAAGCCCCCAGGCTTTCAGGTTAGACTAGCTCTTTGGTGAAGTCTGCTGTGGGTATTTTGCCACCTTCTCTCCCATGGCGGCTGTGGGAAGTGCAGGGCCCTCTGCCAGCCCCATGGCCTTGCAGTGATGTGGGTAGAGATGGCAGAAAAAGAAATAAAGATAGATATGAAACAAAAGGCTTTGGTCTGTGGAAAGAAAATAAAGCGGTGCTGCTGGCATGCTGGGCCCACCCCTGCAGCTGGTGCCGGTGCTGGTGCAGAGCCGACGCTGCCGAGCTGGGCGATGTGAGCGCCGAGCGGCGGGTGCCGTCCCTCCTGCGGCCGTGGCACCGACGGGCGGGTGGGACTGCTCCTGCCACGGGCACCAACCGTGCTGAAGGGAGCCACAAGGGCCATGCACGGCCAAGGTCCTGTGCTAACACCGATACTTCAGCCTCCACCTCCCAGAATTTAAAACCACCCTTGTGAGCAGGGAGGAGGAGGCTGGGGAGGAACAGCTTCTGGAGGAGGGTAAGTCAGACGGCTGTGGCAAATTAGTTGCTTTGTTACAGGTCGATTTTAGTCCATTTGCTTTTAATGAAGTGAGACTGTTGCATGCCCATTTTGTCATTAAGTTCAACTTCCCTGAAAGTGCTGGCATCACCTTCTCCCAGAGGTGAGACAGGGAAAGGAGGGCTCTGCTCTGGGGACTTGGTGGTGCTGTACTCCGTCCTGAGCCCCCGGCCGATAGTGATTTGACTCTGCCCTTCCCTGGTTGAAATTCCTTGCAGGAAAACTCAACAGCTGGAGGCTGCGAAGCAAGATTCTGCAGCCACTGCTGCCCGGAGCCGACCGAGTGGGTTGCAAATGGCTCTGGCTCTGTGCACCGTCCCTCCTCTGCAGCCCTGCCCGGGGGTGCTGGGGGAGAGGAGGGTGCTGCGAGCGCTGCTGCCCCAGGCACGCATCAGCCATGAACAGCCCCAGCTGTTTGGCATTGGGCCATGGTGGGAGGAGAAGCCCCACAGCACGTGTCCCATGTACCTCCTGCTGATGCTGGAGGGATGCGTGTGCCCACAGGGATCAGCAGCCACTGTGGCTCTTGATTAACTGGGTTTATACCTGAGCCTCCATTTTTAGACTCCAGAAACTCAGGGCTCCAATACGAAGCTCTGACTGGGTCGATTTCTTCTGAAGATCAGCGGTGTTTGTGGTCCTTCTTCCTTGGGTGTCTCAGGGCAGCTGAACAGGCTTTTGCACCACTGGAAGCCTTGTGGATCAGACTCTGTAAAGATGGAGCATAGCTCAGTTTTCCAAATGGAAAATACCAAAACAGGGATATAGCTTGGCCCTTGTCATGGAAAAATCATGTTTTTTTCCAAATAACCCAAGGACATTTCCTGAATCCCAGAAAAGCATTACATTCTCTGTTGTGTAAGCGGCAGTTTCTGTATTGTGGTCTTCAAGCAGGACCCAGCCCGGGAAACCACATCACATCAAGGGTACAAGCTGCCTGGAGCACAAAGCCAGAAGGACTTTCCTTTCCCCCCATCCCTGTCGGGGACATCCAGCCGCTCCCGGTTGATGTCCCAGTGCTGCATGCCTCCCGGTGCGCTCACAGGCACCCACGTGTAGCTGCATTTGCATTAAATAGCAGGGGTGCTGCATCTATTAATTAACAGATCGAGCAGACCCCGAACAAAGGAGAGCCATGCCTTCCCCTGCGCTGTCGAGCCAACTGGTTGAAGCAGTGAATCAGCCAGACCTCGAGGTACAAATTTTGCCTGCCCAGGGTGACTAGCGGCAGCAGTGCTGGCATTGCCTGCCTGCGGTGCGGCCGTGGGACCCCCGCGGGGACCCGGTGGGCAGGATGGGCAGGCAGCAGAGGGAAACAAGGCAGTGCACATGCAGCGTTGTGAAATACAGCCTCTTTCCTCCAAAACGCCCTTTCCTAGGGGCACCCGTTGCATTTTCAGGATGAGATCCTGAGCCGCTTCACAGGTTTGGTAATAAAGCGTGTCACCAGGTTAAGCATGGATTACTGGTGATTACGGATAGCAGACTCACACTGTGCTACTTTACTAGGGCTAATGAACTAAAGTGTTTATTTCATGCTTCATTTCTACAACTAAATGGCTGTAATATATAATGTGATTATTCCAGCCTTTCTTCAGCTGCATGCTTATGGCCATAGGAAATGTGAAAAGTATCGTTATTGCGAGGAAAGTGCTGCACATGTATTTCTGTGAGCTGATCATTAAGTGTTAAATCAGAACATTTACATGCTGTGGAAACAAGTAAACTGAGCAAAATTATATCTAAGGAATTACTAATGCATTATACTGTCATCTTAGTAACTCGCAGCAATCTTTTGGGCCTATAATTAATGTCTGTTCTGCCCACTCTTGAAAGTCTTAATACACTTTTGTCCTGATTTTGCCATGACACACTCTTCAAGTTTTGTTGTTTTCCTGTATGATTTATGGCCACATGACTCACGTTGCAAACTCTAAATACTGGGACGGTAGATGTGTACCTGTTGAATCACTTCTGTTCACTTTAATAGATTTACTGTGAGACCACCCAAAAAGCCTACAGCTTAACACTAGTGACGGCTGCTATTTTTCTCCATGGTAGCTCAGTTTTGGGGCTCAGAGAAGGTGGTCAAACACTGGAACAGGCTTCCTAGGGAGGTGGTCGATGGCCCAAGCCTGTCAGTGTTGAAGACGCATCTGGACAACGTCCTTAACAACACGCTTTAACGTGGACAGACCTCAAGTGGTCAGGCAGTTGGACTAGATGACGGCTGTACATCCCTTCCAATTGAAATATTCTATTAAAAAAAAATATTTGGGATAGTTTTCTGTTCTTTTCAACCTAGTGTATGTAAAAGTATGCATCCAATAACACAGGCATATGCTTATCTTACCTACACAAAATAGGCCTGTGTACAACTTATGCAATGAGAAACCATATTCAGTATTGCTCATTTTAATTTAAAGAGAAGTTGTGGGGTTGAGGGGAGCACACTGCCCTCACTGCCGAATGAATTAGGCAGATGTACGAAATCTTCACAGCTACCTGAGAGGGAAAGGGCCGTGATTCGCTTTGACTGTTGGAAGTGTTCATGTTTTATCTTCGGTCTCTTGGCTGAACCCTTTTGAATCAATCCTCTCTGCAGGTCTGTGTGTAACCATCTAGAAAAACAACCAGAAAATATTTTTTTTCTGCTTTGCTGATTTTTGCAATCCCCAGCACGCTCTGTTTTTGCAGAGAGGAAAGCTCTCGTCTCGTTCCTGTGAATGGGGAGGGTAAGGCACCGCTGGACAGGGTGGGTGCCCAGCCTCCGATGCCGGGGGTGCACCAAGGGGCATCACGGAGGAGCCCACGCCGCTCGCTCCCCAGCCCCGAAGCAGCGCGGAGCTGCATGAGCCGTGGGTCCGGTGCCCAGAGCTCAGCTGTGGGTGCCCCTTGCTTAACCTAGAGTTGTCCTCTGGCATCTCCCCAGGCAGGTGCAGGCATCTGCAGGCGTGCTGGGGCTGGCAACTGCCCGTGGCTGGTGCCTAATTGGTCTCCTGGTGCAATTCCTCTGCTCAGGCCAGGCAGCTGAATTTACAGCCTCAATCTCCGCAGAGCTATTAAAATGATGTAATCAATGTTTTATCAGCGGTGTTACCCATGCATGCTGTTGTGTCCATGTTCTCCCTGTGTTACCGGCTTCCCTTGAGGGCATGTACATGAGGAATCAACACGGATAATCCTGCCTCCCTTGCATCCACCTGGGAGCTGCTAATGTCCCCATTGCCTGCTGACACAGGTTTGTGTGGCCTTGGTCATATGTCGAAAGTTGTCTCAAGTATGTGTGGCTTTTCAATACGTTTGATGAGAGAAGGGTCACAAAAAAGCTTGCATTTTTTACTGTTGATGCAAAAACATCACCCTCAGCTTCACACCCAGATGAGCTTGTATCAAAGACGGTCCTTCGCTAGCAGCACATTTTGGAGGAGCCTCTGCCCCATGTGGTCTTTAGGAATAAGGTGGGATGTGTGCTGGGGTGGATGCATCTACTTCCCGCATGATTCTATAACAGAACCTAACAGGACAATATCTAAGGGTGTTAGCATCAGAGCCAGGACCAGCCCTTGGTCCTTCACACCAAAAGTCCATGGCAGGATGCTGAGGTTAATGCAGATGGGGCAGGCTTGGAGACCGTCAGATTGCTCTGGGGAAATAAAGGGGAATTACTATGTCCTAGCTCCCACATGCAAGCATATATCTTATTTCTGTTTCCTCTTCTGTTCTGTAGACTGCTTCAGCTCAGCAGTTTGCTTTGTACGTCTTCCCGTGAGCTGCTGCAAGAGCCAGAAGGAGAGGCAGGATTTCTGGGCAGCCTGGATACCTGCAGGTTTCCAGGAACAGCTGTTTGCTCCTCGGCTGTAAGCCTTGTCCCAGGAGGAAGGGGCAGAGGCTGGCTGCGATGGCCCAGCTCCTCTGCTGAAGCACTGGGGAGCTCCCCATGCCAGCACCCTTCATTTGCAGTGCTGCATTGCTTTTGTGCCCACCGAGGCAAGGATGGTGAGACTAGGGTAGTTTCCCTCTTGGCCTTTTAAAAAAAATTAATTTTTTTTAACAGACTCTGAAAATGAGCTGCTGATCTTCCTACCCTTGCCTTCCTACCTTTCCCTTCCCCATCTCCTCTGGGGGAGGACATGGGAGGCAGACGGCATCAGGCAGAGATACCCACGCTGAAGAAAGACTTTACAAGGAGCGCGATGATCCCAAGTCCCCGTGAAGCCCGCCTAGCAATCCTGTGCAGCCACGTGTCACGCTGTGTAGTATATACCTGCTGGGGCTTTAATAGTGCCTGAAATTCAGCCAGCCCACAGCTGAGGGTGGATTTCCCTCTCCTGAGCAGAGTACTTTCTCTCCCTGCCAGCACTGCTTGCCTCCAGGGAGCCGGCTGCACCTCTCGCCCGGGGCAGGCAGGATTTGCAGCTCCGGTGGCCATTGCCCAGAGCGGTCGAGGCTGGCGCCCGTCCTCCGAGCCTGGACATCACCCACCGCTGCCTCTTCCTGCCTTGAGATCTTTTTGTGATCACCTAGCCGGTCAGATTTGCTGCTGTAAGCCTCCCTGTTTGCTTGCTTTCTTCTAGAACAGCACAAAAGAGAGAACAAGACGTGGGAGGAGTGTTGCCTGTGTCTCCTGGATAAAGAGACTTTGACCTCTCCTGGGCATGTCTGACTTTGTGCGGGGTCCGCAGATAGCTGACAGAGCAGAGCTGCTTTTGCAAGACTCATCCTTTATCTGGGACTGCTCACATTTAAAATAGCCCTGCATTTCCTAAGCAAATTCAACAAATATTCTGACTTTGGATAAACATCATAGTGTGATTCTGAGAAGCATTGACAAGCTCAGGGCAAACTAGTCATGTCTCCTGAATGGAGATGTGCTAAATGGCCATGTATCTGTGGATAAAAAACTTCATCCGAGCTCTGCTTAGGGCAGGCTATTTACAGACAAACCTACTGTGAGTTGGACGTCTCAACATTTAAAGAATTATAAGCTTTCCTTCCCGAAGGCACACAGCTATCAAAATCTTTCTGTAATGCATCTGTAAGCCTTAGCACATGGAAAAGTAGGAAGATGTGTTGGTGCTCACCTGGAAATTCAACTAACGCTGTGCCCCTCATGAAATAGCAGGAGAGGAGGACTCTTTGCCTCTGACACACCTCAGTCAAAGGCGGGAAAAAGAAAACTTGTGTGTGTTTGTCTGAAAACTTCCCTTCTGTAAGTGATAAAACCCACAGATCAATGGCAACAAGCCAACACTTTGGTGATCGCTTCCACTTCCACAAGAGGTGACCTGGTGGTGATGCCGACACGAGGACCTGCATTTCGGAGGGAAGGATTTTTCAGATGATCTCGGATCAAGTTCCCCATTCGGGGCAGGATGGGGCCGGGGTGAGCGGAGCCAAGCACTAACTCTGGGAGCAACATGGTCCCATTGGTACGTCGGGATGGCTGTACCTGCGCAATAGGTAGCTGAGAAAAAGATTGTCTGCTGATGGACTAAGGCAAAGTTCTTGCTGCCAGGAACAGAAATAAAGCAAATCAGCTGAGAAGAGTGGAGATCCCAGTCTATCGCAGTTTGCTTCCCAGGAGACGGGGTGACAAGGAGACTCCCGTTACATCTGTGCATGAGAAACCGCAAAGCTCAGCCCCTAGAGCTGCATCTGGCACATCAGGCGTGAAGGGCTGGATTAGCTCCTCTCATGTTACAGATCATTCGTGACCTTTTGCATTGTGATAGCCCAGACATTTGAAGGCATGGGTGCTTAGTGTACAAAAATATACAGAAATACTGATGGTTTTGCTTGAGAACCTGTTACAGTCTATACACATTTACATAGTAACATACAGAATGTACGTGGCTGACTTAAATAAACTCATATTCAAATACACGTACATGTTTGTGAATATACGTTTATACGAAGCCTATACGGTGTTGTCTCTGCAAAGGACACGCCACCTGATCATCCGCTGGCAGTATTGCTGTTGGCAGCTAAAATGTGCTTTTCTGCAGTTTCCTAACTGTGAAGTAAATCCAGCCTGGGCCCATTATTTTTTTTTTTTCTTTTTTCATTTCCAAACCTGTGTTTTGGGCTTTTGTATTTGTAGGTTTGTATTTTGGTGATTTTGACCGTCTGCTTTGCAGGCAGGTGAGCAGGCAGGGGGTGCGATGCCCACCAGAGGCAGCCGGGGCCATCCCGGGGGTCTCCCTCCCTGCTTGGCTGCTGGTTATTTTGCGTGATGCTGCCAGCCCTGGAAACTTTTCTTCCTGTCACTTGGTGAAAGAAATCACAACATTCTTAACCCCACCTACAAAATGTTTTGCTTATTTTATAATTCTGTTTAATGAACTTGGCTGAGGACTAATGAATGTGGATCAGAGATGTTTGTGAGCCTGTTTTCCAAAACAAGGCACTTCAGCTAATACAGAGAAAAATGAGCAAGGGAAAGTGTGCAGTGCTTTAAATAAAATATATATGTTCTCACTAATGACAAGAAGAAAGGTGAGGGAAAGGAGGACTTGCATGCACAGGGTCAGTGATTTATGCACCTGCTAACTACAGGTGTTAGGGCAAATCTGAGTGACAAAATGAAAGCCATGGAAAGAAATATGCATTTCTGTAGAGACTAATAATTATCAGGGTAAGGCAGCCTAGCATTTGCCCAGCTACTTACTGGTGCTTAATTAGAGGAGAGGGAGTTAGTATGAGGTACGTTGATGTTCCTGGTACACATAAGGTAGAAAAATGTTCTAAGGATGAGGCAATCAACAGATGAACATCAGTTCAGATAAAAAAACTGTAAAAAAACGTCCATCATCAGTGTTATAGTCCATGTTTCACTGGCACAGCCACGAGGCCAGAAAGTGCTGCAGGCACCGGTCTCCTGGCCCTGCATGCCTGAAACTGCGAAGAGCTGCGAGGAAGCCCAGTCTCCTGATTTTGAGCGTGAAATGATGAGCTGAGACACATGATCTTCTTATGGTCTCTTCTTTTTTGTCACCCATGTTCATCTCATATAGGCTTTAATGCAACCCATGTGTGACAGAAAAAGCATTTGTGTCAAATGAGATTTGCAGTTGATGTCTACCATCACCAAGCTTGACTTAAATGGAGATATGTTAGCAGGTGATACAGGAGAATTGGATCTGCTGTCTTGATTTCCATCTGCTCTGGCCATGAATGAAGAACAGATGCCTACGCTGATATCATTAGGTATGCCAGCATCCTCTAGCAGCGAGGACTATGAGGTGCTCCTAACATTTTTGCTTCATCTCTTCCATGCTGAAAGCCCCAAGCGTCTAACATGAGAAAAGCATGTTTATTCTGGGCTTTATGTGGTATGATCCGGGTTTTTCACCCTTCCTACTTTGTTTCTGCGTCAGGCATTAGGATGACAAGATGAGAAGAGCTTTTCAGGTGCTTCTCAAGTTTTTTTATAGTTGAAAAAATGAGGAGAGTGTTTCACAGTATGGTCTGATGAAAGTTTTCACCCCAGTTTTCATGATCTACCAACGTGCTGGGCTACATCTTTTTTGACACTTAGGGTGTTATATATCTGTCATGCTCAGTCTGCTCTGAAAGCAGGTGCACTTCTTGCTTTGGAGGACATTAGCTTGTCCATGACTCAGCCCAGTGAAAACCGAGGTGATTATTTACCTAAACCTTTCAAAATCATAATTTGCTTTTCAGATAGGTGCTGGCGATCCTGGGGTCCTGGTCATAGTTAGTATTTATGAAATTAAAACACCAATTCTTTTCAGCTTGAATTGAATTTTTATTTCAGCATTTCTTGTAGTTATATTTTAATCATTCTTTCCTATCACAAAATGATTAGATTTTACCTAAATCAGGCATCAGATTCATCTGAAATAAAGTTCAAATGGTTTGACTTGTAAAACACTGACAGGTCTCATTTTCCTCCTAGAGGAGAGAGCAGGCTTTTCCATCACACAACTGGCAGAGATCTGGAAAGGCAGTTTGGGGAGGCTTCTGAGCTCCCTGCAGGGAGGGCTTCTCCAGCCATCGCGGGCTTCACGTGAGCATGGTTAACATTGATGGATGATGAAATTATGTCAAGCTAAAAAGCCCCCTTAAAAGGTATCTTGCTTCAAAAGTGTGAAGCACAGCATATCCCATATACCATGATGGTCTATGGGACTTTGTTTACGGCATGCTCAAGGCCAAGTGGGTCCTTAGGGTAGGGCTTGAGGAGATGTGATGAAATGAGCTGTCAGCTCCCAGCTGGTTTTCACTGCAATAATATTTTAATAAAATAATCTAGAAAAAAAAAATGCAAACTTCATTTTCAACAAAAATGGTTCAGAATGGGTAAAGGTTTTTAAATTTTGGAGCCAAGAGGCTGGTGAGGGGGGCTATGGTGTGTCCACCGGTGGTTGTTTGCAAGAACAGGTTAGAAAACATCTGGCATGGTGTTCTTTCCTCATGCCATGGGTCAGATTAAATAACCTCCTGATCATTTTTCCAGATTTATATTTCTAGATTCTAAATTGCACAAAATGTCTGCAAGTGAGCAAAATTTCATAGAAAATGGTTTTCCACTTTCACCCATCACTAATCACTACACTCAGAGGAATGTGTTGTCAAATAGCAGATGGCATATTATTCTAGAAATAACTGATCAACATATGTTTACTTTATACATAAAGACTATGCTTGAAATATTCAAGAATTTTTTCATGTATGTATAAAGAAGTACTGTTTTCAAAAGGCTCGGCTCCCAGAGGACACAATTAGCAGGATTCAAATATATAGGTGCAAATCAAAGTTTTGCATCTCTACTTGATTTCCACTCCTTTGAGCTGTGACTGTCTTGTCAAAGAATTTCCCTTTGTACTGAACAGTCATTTTGGGTTAGAAAAATTCCCTATTCTTAATGTTATTTGTGTTCCATCTGCTCCTAAAAATGCAGGTACTGTACTGGTATAGGAAGACGTAAAATCCAGATAGAGAGGATGGTCAGATGGAGATAGACCTGGACTGTCTAAAAAGACATTGGTGTCCCCAGGGTTGGACACAGGAGGATTATGTAGTTCAACACCGCAGGGAAAAGCCATAAGCTTCTCCCTTTTGTGCCTAAATTTGAATTGCAGCTGCGAATTGCTCCTGGCCCTTATTTTTCACTGTCTGAAATAGAGAGCACTGAATGTATTTTAAAGAAAATATATCAGAGATATATTTTCAGAGAAATACATAAAGAAGGAGATCTGAATATATGTCCCTCTCGGAGCATGTCTGAGGTCCCAGCTGGGTGTGAAGCATGACTCCCCCCTCGCTCCCCTGTGCATCCCCGCGGCAGCCGAGCGGCTGAGGCGGTGGGAATGTCTCGGTGGTTCTGTGCTCGGGACGGAGCATTGTTTGTTTCTGCTGCTTCTGATTTTCAGAAATAAATATCAGGAGGCTCACAAGCGTGGCTGGATTCCTCGCTGTTACAAATTTCTCTTCTGCGCTAGAGATGTATACCTAAAAGATACGCTGTTCTGCTGCCAGCCAGCTTGCTATGCAGGTTTGCAAGCACCATGTGCTGCCTCTGCCTTCTTTATGCTTCGGTATTTTAAGGATTATCTTCTATCACTTGAAACATGCATCAGGCAAGAGCCATTTGTTAACAAAAGAAATGGAAACCAGAACAAATAACCCAAACCTCTCAGTGCATCCAGCACACCTGCAGACCCCACGGGCAGCAGAAGGGCTCTGTGCTCACACTCGGTTCAAGGTAAGGTTAGTGGCATGTCTGCACACCTTTGCTAATGAGTGTTCAGATAATTAAAATCCCCGCCTTGACCACCAGTTCTTCTCTGCTAGACACTTCTGTCAGATGGCTCCAGAACAGATTCTCCACTTGATTTCTTTGGCTTGGTGGGACCAAACATACATCCCCAGCATGACCACAACAAAGCCCTTTTCCCCATCACCTGGAGATTTGCAGCTGGTCCAGCTACCTCAGCTACCTCCACAGAAAGGTGTTCCTTCAAGGGGAAGAAGTGAAGTGTCCATCATCTACTCGTATATCTCTAAGAACTCATTGCAATTTTCCTTTGGTCCCACATAATTCCATATTCATATTGAATTCATATTCATATTCAATATGAATATTCCTGAAAAAAGGCATTTTCTTTAAGTTATACAGCCAAGTGTTTCTTTCTAATACATTGTGGAATACATAAACCACATGCACTATATCAAGTAACATAAAAACCTCTGCCTTTTAGTTTTCTCTCTGAAGTACTCTGTTCCTACCAGGCATTTGAAAGGATAACTCCCTTCCCCCTGAATGTCTTTGAGGATATGGAGAGTCCCCCTGTGCGGCTCTGATTTTGGGAGCAGTCTGACTGTAGGCACCCATTACAGCCGTGTCAGCAAAAGTGGTGGGGTTTCCTGCAGACCCTCCTGCTGTTGCATTTCTCCAGTAGTTCTCCTCAAGTAGTGACGTACTGTAAAAGATGCAGACTTGGAAGACAACATGGGAACCCCATCCAGTTGTAGCCCTTTTGCTTGTCTCCTGGTTCTCAGGTTGTTTTAATTAAGAGAAGTTTTCTTTGTGTGTTGGCGATGGTATTGTCAGATGTGGAAACACTTGGTTTCTGGGAAGAAGGCTAGAAGTCCAAGCAGGGCTCCATCAGAATCATGTTTACATGCTGGAACAATTAATTGAACCTTATATTGTTTGCATGTGACATTTTTCACTCAAAAACCTGGCAATTGCTAATGTTGGAAAAAGTAACATTCACTATAGACTAGAAAGCAAAGGTACTGAATACAGTAAGTCATCAATGTGCAGGAAAAGACTTTATTTTCATTTTTGAGATGGGTAACTGTAGTTTACGCAGCCTGAATTTTAAAGGTAGAAGGATAAGTCTGTATGAGCAGTAGCAATATTTTCTGTAGGAAACACTACGCCATTGCTCTGATTTGTGTGGCGATCCTGCAGCAGCCCTCGGGAGAAGCGCCGCTGCAGTCAGTACCAATACACACGACTGGAACGATGCACAGCTGGGATCAGTGGAGGCTGAGCATGGGAACAACTCTGCATGACAAAATATCCTTTGCGGGATGTTTCTAGCAAATATCCTTCAAAGAATACATTCTCAGACAGAGAGAAGTAAAAAAGGTTAGGAAAAGGCTATGAGGACAAAAAAAGATTAGGAGATTTTTCCTCCAGCATTTCTTCACAGTTGCTTGGAATTTAAAGGCAGTCGTATCATGCTTAATATCCATCAGTGGATCTATTTTTCCTGAGTTTGTCTAGGCCTTTTGAAACTACTCATAATTTGGTTTCTGCAATAGTCTGTGGGGGAGTAAATCTCACAATTAATTACGTACTACGTGATTAACTCCCCCATAAGCTTTATTTTTGACTTAATGCCTAATAATTTCAGAAGATAACCTATAACCTGTGTAATGAAAAATTAGTCTCGCTCTTTGTGTCTCCCAAGCCCCAGAGCTTGTCTCCCTGCTCTGTCACATCCTATCCCCAGAGCCCTTCTTTTGCAGGCTGAACAAAGCTGGTCTGTTCAGGCACCTGGCAAGAAACCATGCACTGCGGCTGAGCATCTCCAACGCACATCCCCGTACGCCTTTGCCTCCCCTGCCTCCTCTCCGGGGCACCAGACCCGCACCCGTGGTTAGGGGGCCGTGCTTTTCCCATGTGCCTTGCTTAGGTCAATCAACACTGAGGGCCCTCAGCCTTCCTCTTGCCAAGTGGTTCTGTACTGTGAAATGTTTTGTTCATGAACTTCAGTTTTGACAGTAAATAATTTTGTCGCGTTAGCAAATTTTGCCCCCTTGCACATCCCCTTGCCTGGAGCATTAATGACGGTCCTGACGAGCCTGCCTCCCTGCACACGAGCTCCCTGTGTGATGGCCCCCTTGTTTTCCTACTGCTTGTCTTCTTCTCCCTATGAAGTGACCCAGGAGAGAGACTTTCCTCTTGTCAAAGCTCTTGATGAAAAATGTTTTTAATGCCCAATATGCTACACTGATTGACCCACCTTTACGCACAGAGATGTTAGCTTCATCAAGGGGCTGCAGGAGACTTTTGAGGCACAACTTTTCTCTACCATAGCAACATGAACCTACTTATTTTATTATTTTTTTAACAATTTATTACATTTTGCTTGGTTCATTTTTCCCACCTTCCTTATTTGCCAGCAGTTTACCCACTGTCCCCCGATGTTGTTTGGCTTATGTCACCTATTGCAGTAGCAAAATTTTGTAACTCAGCTGAATTATTTTTAATTATATATGTCTTTTGAGCACTGGGCTGGTTCCTTTACAATGCGAGATCTGCAATTGCTCTAATAGAGGACTTGCTCTTATTTAAAGCCTAGCTTGTTATATTTTGGGGATTTCTAATTGAAGCACCTCAGGCTCTGATTTTGTTGACTTCAGAGAGGTTAGAATTAGGTCAGGAGGTGTTTTCTCAAGCTGTTTCAAGGTAGAAGCAGTTAGCTCATTTCTGCCCACTTTTTTTTGTACACAAGTTCCGCAGTTTCACAAATGCAATACAGAGCTCAACTGTGGCCTTCTACACTACAGTAGTAATTGGATTCACAAATTCAATTACGGCAGTTTATGAGGAGCACAACTTGAGCACAGATTTCTCTTTTTCATCATTTTTCCACTTCCCATCCTCCACATCCCAGATTCTGAGACTGCTGGATGAGGGACACAAGTAGACAGAGTGGGCAGATGACAACCTGCTGAGCTGAGATGTTAACTCTTGGAGGAACGTGGTGATTTCTACACGTAGGCTTCCTCATGCAACCCAGACCTTGCAACTGAAGCAAGCTGGAAGTATGGTGCAAAGCATTTATCAAGCTTTTTCCTGTGAAGGCAGATTATGTGTGGGGACCAGACGACAGTTTAAGAGCACACATCCACCCTGTAAGCAGACGTCCGAGGAGTCATACGTGTATGCAACAGCCTGGGACCGCTGCTGCGAATGCATCGCAGCACAAAGCCAACGGGGACTGGTGCCCATGAGCAGACTGATACCCATCCTCTGGGGTAACTTGCATCCTGGGCTGCCCACAGAAACAGTGCCTACAAATTTTGCCAACTCCAAGGTGATGGCCTTGGAGAGCCACGTCGGCTCTGCTGGAAATGGTCTTGGTGGCCAAACTTCCAGAACTATGTAGGAATTGGAGAGGCCGCCCTGAGAGGAATGGGTGCAGCCGCCCTTGGATATCGTCCAGGTTGGAATGAGCCCATTTCATCACAGTAAAGTTGAAATGCTTCAGTGTTTTTGTTAGAGACAGAACTGCTGGAAATGGCATGCCTGTGGATGATGCAAAGGTGAGATTTCCTAGTGAACATTCAGAGGGTTTTTTGCCTTCTGAGCAATGGGTGGGTTGGAACAGATCAAATCTGGGTGCCTAAATCCCCTGTGATATGGGCCTAAAGTAGTAAACAGATGTTTAGCTGTATTCTTATTTCAATATAAATATTGGTGTCTTCCTTCACCTCCCGCAGAACATCATGCGGGCTGCTCCTGCGGCCTGGCGTTGCTTGGACGTTTCTGTTGAGCCTCAGCCCCTCTTCGTGCATCGTTGCCCTGCCACGTCGCACCAGGAAAACCAAGTTTGTGCCGTACTGAGGAATCTTTTCTCTTTTGCTCAAATGGTTGGTACAGCTTCTTGTGAAGCCTTGAGTGATTGATTTACAATTTTTCTTATAGGTTTTCATGTTGAAATTGAAATTCAAAGTAATGATAAAACCCCTGGTACTTTATAAGATACAATGACTATATTCCCTGTGCAAAGCTAAGACTATTTTCAGATGCTTTTATAAAATATGTAGGGTAAAAATCCCAAACCTAACCAAAACTAACCAAACCTAACTATCCAAACAACTTCAAAAAGGCCCTGTCTAATCCTTGTAGGTGTGCATTTCTCCTGTGCTTATCAAAGTGAGAACCCAAGTGGCTACTTCAAATGTTAAATTTTATTTTCTTGCCATAACTTGAAAGCAAGAAATTATTGTAACTTAGAGAACTTTTACCTTGGAGTTATTTCATAAGTAGATGAGAAAAATTGATATTGTTGTTGGCCTACTTTCAAAGAACAACATTTCAAACTGATTGATAGCTATTTTATATATATATACACATACCTATTTTATAGGTATATTTTATATATTTCTAGATATATCTGTATACACACAGATATCTAGCTTTAACCTGAAACAGCCAATAGTGATAACTCAAAGGAGAGGAGAAAGAGAGAAGATGGAAGAGTTGTCCTGCTGTTATACTTTTTCCAGTGGGAGAAAATACAACCTCATGACTGTAGTCCCCAGCAAAAGCACTTTTATGAATTCCCTAGCCAAGGAATGGAGATTTAGTACTCAGCAAATGCAAAGTAATTTCCACAAAATGTCAAACAAGGAGATGATCTCTCTCCCCAAAGGACTACTTCTGAAATATAAAACAAGAGACAGACGATAAATATATAAGTAGACAGTGCAAAAGGTGCAGTTCAGCATGGCAAGCTGTGGCCTGGGCACATCGGCAAGCTGCTGGGCAGTCTTACCTGTGCTTAACTTCACCATCTGCATACGTGTTCAGTCTTAGATCATCATGCAACCTTTTTGTCTCACCCTGATTGTTTCAATGGTGTCATGGTTTAACCCCAGCCAGCCACTAAGCACCACCCAGCCACTCGCTCACTCCCCCCTGGTGGGATGGGGGAGAGAATCGGAAGAGTAAAAGTGAGAAAACTCACGGGTTGAGATAAAGACAGTTTAATAGGTAAAGCAAAAGCCGCACGCACAAGCAAAGCAAAGCAAGGAATTCATTCCCTACTTCCCATCAGCAGGCAGGTGCTCAGCCATCCCCAGGAAAGCAGGGCTCCATCACGCATAACGGTGACGTGGGAAGACAAACGCCATCACTCCGAACGCCCCCCCTTCCTTCTTCTTCCCTCAGCTTATATACTGAGCATGACGTCACACGGTATGGACTAGCCCTTGGGCCAGTCTGGGCCAGCTGTCCTGGCTGTGCCCCCTCCCAGCTCCTTGTGCACCCGGCCGAGCATGGGGAGCTGAAAAGTCCTTGACTGATGTAAGCGCTACTGAGCAAGAACCAAAACACCAGTGTGTTATCAGCATTATTCTCATCCTAAATCCAAAACACAGCACTCTACCAGCTACTAGGAAGAAAATTAACTCTATCCCAGCTGAAACCAGGACAAATGAGTAGTTTGAAAAACTGCTTAGAATTCCCTTTCTCCCATCCTTCCTCACCAGAAGTAGCTTGCTGCAGTCTCTTCCAAAACAGGAATTTTGGGCTTTGCTATGGCTGTGGCTGCGGCACCCGAGGGCTGCGCAGGCAGTGGTGGAGCCGCCTTCAGAGCACGTTGTGAGATGGAGGAATATTGTTCTGCTGCTCAATGCAGGAGCACCTGCAGCTCCTCCACCCTGCTGCTCTTTTGCTTTCGGAGGAGCAATTCCTTCTTCGTGGCTGCGGACACCAGGGGTGAGTGTGCTGGGGCACTGGGGAGGGCTGCTGCAATGACAGGGTAAGTGGCTGATCTTCCATCCCGGGCTGGAGCACGCTTGGCATGGACACAGCTTTTGGGAGTTGTACTTGGGAAGGCTTGACAAGTCCATAGGGAATATGTGCAGACTGTCACTAAGGCTTTTCTGAGAGCAGTAAAGATATTGACCATGCACTTTACTCCATGGTCAATCCTCCACAAAAGTTTGAGTCCCCCAGGGAGTACTAGAGTCTTGCAAAGGAAGGAGAAAACTGCACATTTTTCTCCAGCAGCATTTTTGGAAACATTTTATCTTCTATATGCTCCCATTCAGGCTGTATAAACCCACAGTACTGGTACAGCAATGGCCTTGGATCTTCAAGCAGGTTGACGCTGTTGCACTGAGTGGATTTACCATCGGGGTGAAATACTGCTGGGGTATAGCTCAGACCATCCCCTTCACAACCAAACATAACTGCATCTTTGCTCTAAAACATTGAAAAGTGATAGGATTTGTTGCAAGAAAATTCAAAAAGCTGAAGAGTCTTGTGAGATTTGGAAGAAAAATACTGATTACAAACCCCACCGATGTACTAACATGAATTTCTTCCTGAGTAAAGCTGCTCCACAGGGTTGCATACGGTGAGCTGTCATTTGGGAAACAAGGAAACTAGAGAAAAGGTGGCTGTTATCTATTAGTATTTTGAGAATAGATAATTAGGTTGCTATTAGTCTGAATTTCATATGTCATTTGACCACTCTGAAGCAAGATAATTGTATCTAAGTCAAAATAGAGAGAGAGGAAGAAGAAAGGACTGTCCGGTCCCAGTCCCAGGGTCAGGGTAGCACCCTTGGCTGTCTGCCCCGGGCAGTGCCGGCGGGGTGATGGCACCCGCGGGGAGGACGGGCACAGCAGCCTGGCCCTGTCTCCGGCTCTGCACGCCTCTGTGGTTAATGCATCTGGAGGACGTTGTGTCTCTGGCTGCAAGGTGAAGGTGGCAGCGGAGGAAATTCTCCCTCCAAAACCCCGTTGTGCAAATGCACGGCAATGCAGCATGCAGCACCAGGGCATTATCAGCTTGCTGGGGCCGGCGACCCGCTCCCTCGGCGTGCGGCTCTCACGGTGGCGGGCGCTGGTCCTCCAGCTGGTGAGGAAAGCAGCATTGCTTTCATCAGCTGGGACTAAACCACTTGTTTCTGCCTTTGCATTCTGTGTGGTGCTCCGGGCTTTTTACAGATCCATTGGAAAGAGCGAGGGTCTGGCATAGCTTATCGTGCACAGGCGTGCTGTGTCTGCCGCTGCTTAGAAAGCGCTATCGATTCCGGTCTATTTTAACCAGGCCAGGTCCTGTCACTCCTGGCAGGGCCTATGGATATTTTCAAGTTTATGTTGGGTACATATCACAACGACTATAGCCTGGAGTTTTTACCTCTACATCTTTTCATTTGCTTTCCTGGACATTTTTCTTTTCAGTAGAGAAATTTTTCACTAAAAAAATCTTTTTTAAGCAGTGGTCGCACTATACCTCTACATATATGTGCTGATTTAGAATTAATAAAACCTTGATTATGTACTATGAACTAGGAGTGGGGTTTTGTTTGCACTGAGATTTGGGTGGAAATTTGTTTCTGTACTTCTTTATCCAAATTATTTTTTTCTCTTACTGCTGTAAAAAATGTTATATGCTGTATGAGCAGTAATATTTAACTGTGACAGAGCAAATTAAAAAGGGATTTTCAACTGTACATACAGCACAAATGAGGCACAGAGTTCATCCACATCTTTGTAGGCAGCCACAGGGTTCTTAATATTTTTTTTTTTAAATTATTCACGTAAGAGTGCAAGATTGTTAAGGAGCAGTATTGGCTCATGAATTACAGTTGCCGTGTTAGCTGCAGATTGTGAGAAGCCATCTCTGCCGAAATAGTCTAAAGCAGACGTTTCTCCAGAATAAGCTGAGCAAAACAAACAAGCCGGGACATGAGCTAAAGGTTTTTCAAACCTGAATTAATTTTGCAATTAAACACAAATGAGGAAAAACTGACAGGTTATTAGTGCAGGTTTTGGGAATGCAGTGTGGCTGGGAGCAGGGACCACCTTGCGGGAAGGAGCGCTGGGAAGGTTGGGGGCAACGGGGGGACGATTGGGGTGTGCATGGGCAGGGGGTTACAGGACATGGAGAGCAGTGTGGGCACCCAGCTGGGGGCAGGCTGCGGGGTGGGGATGGCAGGCTGTGGGGCAGGCTGGGGGCAGCAGTGGGGTGGTGTGGGGGATAGACCGGGGGCAGCTGTGGGGCAGCAGGCTAGAGGCAATTGTGTGGCTGTGGTGGGGACAGGCTGGGGCAGATGCAGGGCAGCGTCGAGGAGATCAGCTGCGGCAGGTGTGGGGTTATGGGGGCACAGTCTGGGGGCAGCAGTGGGGCTGGGGGGGCACAGCCAGGCAGCAGCGGGGCTGGGGGGGCACAGCTTGGTGACCTCACAGTGGTGGGGGCTTCTGGAGGGCAGGGGTGGGCAGAGGAACCCTCCTGCCCCACCACCACCCGCCTGCCCCACGCCATCACTGGCTGCCCTGCGAGCCCCTGCCATGGGGAGATGCTGGCCATCATGCCCCAGGCGGATCTGCTGGGGAGCGAGGGGGTGAGCAGCCGGCGCTCCCTGACCCGGAGACCCTCAGCAGACACGAGGGAGCCCGTCCTGGCACCATCCGTGGGTGAAAAGGGTCTCGCCTGCATCAGCCCTTAGGCCAGCAAGGCGGTGGCCATCAGGAGCCACCAGTTGAGTCACGTTTGGAGCAACAAGGGAAGAAGCAGGAAGAAACCCTGAAGTCCCCTGGTCAAAAAAATTGAGGGCAGCATTGATGCAGAGAATAAACTGATAAATAGGGTGGAAGAGGAAATTTCAGACATGCATCCTGAAATGGCTGCAGCAGAGGGGCAGGCATCACAGCACAGCAGCCAGCAGTCATGGGGACAAAAACATCAGCACAGCAGCCAACACCTAACGGGACCAGAAGCAGCAGCTGATGCCCGAGAACTGGAAGCACAAGAAACCCAGGAGAGTGAAAGTTCACGCAGTAAGATGGATGACATGGTTCAGCACGCTGCCAGTGCTGTGAGTGTTTCTCAAAAGCAGGAACTTAGGGGCCAGGTTTCTGAGCCAGAGCAAACCTGCAGACCTGTCCTGGAGCAGGAGTCTCCACAGAAAGCATCGCAGCGGTCCCTCGGGCAGGACTCCTGGCGCAGCCTCCGGCAGGTCTCCAGGGGAGGCAGCTGGCAGTCCCTAGGGCCAGACTCCTGCCTGGGGGATGAGCCATGGCAGAGCGGCTGGCAGATCCTGCGGCAGGAGTCACCGCTCAGCACAGACTTCAGGGAAAGAGAGGAGCAAGCGCAGAGGGTAGCCTACAGCCCTGAGGAGGGGGTGACCTGGATCAGCCAAAGAACGACCAGAGAAGTAACCAACAGGAGCCAGCAGACGAGTCAAGTTTGGAGCAAGAAGGCTCTGGCAGAAACCCTGAAGCCCCCTGTTCAAAAATCTGAGACCAGCATCAATACAGAGAATAGATCGGTAAACGGGGCAGAAAAGGAAATTTCAGATATATGTCCTGAAACAATGAGGCAGCCAACAAGGCAGGCATCACGGCACGGCAGCAAGAAGGTATTGGGGCAGGAGTCACGGTGCAGCAGCCAGCAGGCGTTGGGGCAGGACTCATGGCACAGCAGCAAGCCGGTATTGGGGAAGGAGTCATGGTGCAGCAGCCAGCAGGCGTTGGGGCAGGACTCATGGCATGGCAGCAAGCTGGGATTGGGGCAGGAGTCATGGTGCAGCAGCCAGCAGGCATCGGCGCAAGACTCATGGCATGGCAGCAAGCTGGGATTGGGGCAGGAGTCACGGTGCAGCAGCCAGCAGGCATCGGCGCAAGACTCATGGCATGGCAGCGAGAAGGTATTGGGGCAGGAGTCACGGTGCAGCAGCCAGCAGGCATCGGGGCAGGCGTTACGGCGTGGCAGCGAGAAGGTACCAGGGCAGCAGTCACGGTGGGGCAGCCAGCGGGCATCGGGGCAGCAGCCACGGCGTTTCAGTGAGAAGGTACCAGGGCAGCAGTCACGGCCCCACCAGCCTGGAGAAGAGGAATCAGAGCAACCTGACAAGCAAAGCAAGGGCTGTGCATTGCCCTCTGACGGCAGCCTGATGCTGGTGCTCCAGCTGGAGTGTGGCAATCTCCAGGGAATAGAGCTTGTGGTGGAGGAACAAACAGCTGAACCTTGGAGGAAAAACGTTCAGGCAAGATCAGAAGAACACATGGTGCAGCTGTCCCAGGGCCCCACAGCTGGGCTGGGGGAAGCGGAGCAGACATACGACCTCCTGTCTCTGGACGGAGGGACCTGGATGGGCAGAACAGGGAAAATCCTGATCAGCTGTGACGAAGAAACCGGTGACACTGTAATTCAGAGAATCCATGAAACAGCTCAGCGCCCTGCCAGGCAGCTGTCCCGAAGGGGAGGGTTGACTGGCATCCCCGAGGTGTGTGGTGGAGCATATGCAGAAATGACACAAGTGGTGGGACACGAGTCCTGGCACAGTGGTGGGGCAGACAGAAGTGGAGAAACTGCCTCTGGGCTCCCGGCTGCCTCCCACAGCCCCAGAGGTTTGCTGAACATGGCCGTATCCATAGAAGTGGTCCACAAGGCTCAGCAGACACACAGTGTTATTTCTCTAGAGGAAGGGCTCTGGATGAGGAGAAGAACAGGCAAATTGCTGAAGAATAAAAGCCAACAGACAAGCGTCGCTGCTCTGCAGAAAAGGAGCAGCACGGCGCAGGAGCGGAGGGAAGGGGGATGCTGCGGCAGCGAGGAGGCAGCTGGTGGCTGCACGTCGGGCGAGCAAGAGGGGGGTGAACCCCAGACTCACCCATCAGACGTGGATGTGCCAGAACTTCACAGGCAAATGTCCCAGTGCAGCAGCCAGCTGCCTCACCACGACTGACAGGGAATGGCCGAGGAGATCCCAGCTGCGACGGGTGTCCAGGCTTGGGATTTCAGAGGCTTGAAGAGGAACCAGGCAATAAAAATCTGTAGCCTGAAGAGTAACACGAATAATTCTCTCTGGTACCTGGAAAGCTTTTTCTCTTACCAGCCCAGGCAGGAGGGGAGGACTGTGTGCAGGCTGGCAGGGGCAAGGGCAGGGGCGAACAGGGCAGCATCTGCTCTCACCTGTCACTCCGGCTGCTCTGCTCTCCTCACAGCCTTGCTGGGGCAACCCCATGCACGCCCCTGCCCCTGGTTGTGTACCCTCTGTTACATTTATAGCAATATAACAGCTTAGTTTGGGCCGTGATGCTGCATGAAGATCGCCAGTACGTCAGCATAGTTATCCTGTTTAACAGCTTCCTCTTGGTATACTTTAGGAAGAGAGGAGACGTGTAGCTTCTGGCTGTAAAACACTCATCGGAGGGTTTGAAGGATGCCTGTTGCTGTACAGGTCTGTGCACACTGCTCACAGGGGTCGTGGTCTCCAGTACCCTCACCTCAGCTGCATCCCTGCCAGTAACACGATGCACGGACATGGACACTGCTTGTATGGGCATTGGCATTAAATGCTCCAGGGTGCTGGGTCAGCTCCTCCTCAGCCTCGCGTGGTCTGTGGACAAGACAGCACGGTTGCTTGGCTGAGCCCAAGTGTTTCCCAGGTTTGTTTTGGTTTCTGCCAAGGTCAGCAGCCAGGTATGGGGCCAGGAGCTGATTCCTGGGCGAGAAGAGCAAAACCCCTCCGTGAGGAATGGCAGCGGGGAAGAGACACTTGCAAATGATGGGGAAGAGGAGCTGGCAGAGATGGCGTGGGGCTAGGGGAGTCTGAGACCGTCATCTGGGACACGAAAACAAAAGGAAGAAAAGTAAAGACCGAAAATAACAGCAAAGGAAAAATTGAGCTGCAAAGTGTCAAAAGGAATAAACCCACATAAAACAGAAAAAATAACTAAAAAAAAAATGAAAAACAGCCCTATGTAGTCACTGAAGTTATCACTAATTTTTCTGCAAATCAAAGTCCTCTGTCACACCCTGTTTTCCCCCAGGACACATCTGGGCATGGGCGTTTGCTCTGTGGTGGTAGTTAGGTTTACACTTCAGCAGCCCCCCATCATGGATTGCAGCTGGAGAAGAGGCTCCACCAATACCCACATTCTGGAGCTGCTGGCTCCTTGTCTTCTGAAATGGCCCCACTTGTCCTTCAACCTCTCCTTTTTCATTTTTCCACCCATAAATGGGGACAAGAATGCTTTCCTTTCTCTTCTTTTTTGCTCACATGATGAAAACTTCAGGACAGCAGCTCTCTCTCCCTCTGTGCATGTACAACGCTGAAAGAAAAGGTCTTCTAAACCCAGCAGAGACCTTCAGCTGAATCGAAAGATGTCTTGAACTCTTATTCCGCAGGGAAATATTTTTCTCTCCAGACCAGACTCCAGCATCCCCTCCTCTGCTGCCAGCTGGGATAAGTTTGCAGTGCGTGGCACAGAGGGAAGGGGATGGGGAGAAGCTCAGCACAGCTAGAAATTGATGATGCAGACCCAAAGCAAAGCCTGGATTGCCACATCTCCCATCAAAACCAGAACAGAAAAGCAATATAGAGCTAGACTTACACTAGGTATGAACAACATGAGCAGACAATATAAAATATTCTATTCTATTCTATTCTATTCTATTCTATTCTATTCTATTCTATTCTATTCCATTCCATTCCATTCCATTCCATTCCATTCCATTCCATAAAAAAGGTCCCTTCCCCCCCGTCCATCACCCCTGCACTGTCCATCCTGGTTACGCTGGCCTCTCTGCACCACACTGGAGCGACACAGGGCTCCCTACCGCCTGCTCTGGTTTCCCCTGCACAGCTCTATCTGCAGTCTTGCAGGTTTTAGTTCTTTCCTAAAGCACCAGCTCCACAATTCTTAAGATGCTGCAACACCTCTTTTCATAGGTTGTTCTGAATCCAAAGCAAGCCCTCTGCTTGTAGTGTCAAGCTTTAAAACACAAACCCTAAACACTTAGATTCCAGAAAGAAAACAGTCCCAAGAGTTACTATTGTTTTTTTAGATCCCATGACTTCAAGCCAATTTCATGAACATTGGCAGCCTTTTGACTTAATTCCATACACTTAGATGTGGCTTTATTTCTGACTTTTTATCCGAAGGGCTACATAGTGCTTTTGGTTTCCTTCCTTGAACCTCTGTTTTTATGTTTTTGTGGATTTTAAAGGAAATTTACAGCAGCACTAAGCTATTGCTTTTTGAAGCGGGGGATTCAGAGAGAAGTGAGCATAAAAGTATAGTTTGTGTTGGAAATCTGCATCCTATTTTAAAATGCAAGTCCATTTGATGTTTTGAAGTTCTATAAAAGACAAAATGTTAGAAACCTGTAGCATGACATGAAAGTTACTAGAAACATATACAAATGTAAAATAGAAGTTATAAGTATAAAAGACAAAAGTATTTCTTCATGAGGGCTCCCAGGCTCCCTGGGTTACTGCCAGTCTTCCAGATATGCCACAAGCTGCCACTGCTGCACCCTTATCCTCCAGCTTCAAGCTGAGAGCTCTGTTTATAAGGCAGTTTTCACCAGCTCTTGACTAATTATTGAGGCCTCGTGGGAACCATTTGTCTGGGAGCCGGTGCCTCGATCCATCTCCCATAAAGTCATCTTATCTTCAAACAGTGACGGTGCCTAAGCAGCATGCTGCACGTTCGTTCTCCAAAATATTGGTATAGAATAATATTCTTGTGGGGTTTGCAAAAAAACCTGAAAGTGCAGTGGGTTAATGTTTCTTTTGGGAGCTGGGAAGCATCACAAGCAGTTGGCCACTCATCACAGCAGGAGGAGCTCAGCCGTCAGGTCCCTCAGCTGAGCAGACATTTGCTGCTTGAACTTCCACTGTTTTCCAGCCTTTCCTGTGCTCCCGACCCTTCATCTGGGGTGCAAGCCACCAACCCACCCACGCAGATGCTGAAGGGGCAGGCACTTCAAGAAATCTGCATCGCGTTGGACAAAGCTCTTCTAGCCCAGCTGCAAAGATGCAAAACGGTGAAGTCCCCAAACGCCAGTGCTTCTTTCAGCTGACGGCCGCTCGTTGAGGCTGCTCTGAACTGGTGGGTGTAGTGGCCAGTGCTGATGGCCAAATGTGATCAGGGAAGAAATTTGGCACTGTCTTGTCACACCTGTTTTGCACTATTAAAGCTGATGTGACCATAATGGAAGGGTAAATGAGCTCGAGTCCAGGCTGTTCATCGGCTGAGGCTCTCAAAGTTCATTATTTCCAGAATTAGGATCTCCAGACAGTTCCTCGCAGACAGATTTCTTTAGGAAGAAAACATCAGCTGCTAGATTGCATTGTGGCCTCTGGAAAGCATGTTTTAAAAAGACTACTTAATTGTTATCATCTTACTGTTCTGTGCCTTACCTTGCGTGTAAAATGACTTTGATAAGTCTTTAAAAAGACACTGGTCTGGTTAAGACTTCAGAAATGTAAGTTAATGTCCTACACTGTTTCAGGTAGAGTTACGAAAACGCATGCTAACAATAATTTCATGTCAAAGCAGTCCAAGGATTTTATCAATTCAGTGTTTGTAAAGGCTACTGTGTACCAATATTCTTGGGACTTCTGATGTGTTTTGCATTGTGAAAAAGGGATTTTGGGGAATAGCTTGCTGCTGACGTGGGCAGCTGAAATGACTGACCCAGGAGGACCTTCTGTATCAGCTGTCACAGGTGGGATGAGCCACAGGGAAAAATGGGGACGGAGGGTCGGTGGGATGACAGCGTAGCCGTTGTCATGCTCGCTGGTGTCACTGGGCTGGCGCGCAGCCACCCCGGCTCCCCCGTACCGAGGGGACCCTGCGCTCAGGGTCGGGCCTGACCCCACTGAACACTGACCTTGAACATGAGCCCAATTATTAACTCTCTTGACTTCTTATTTGCAGAAGGGAGCCAGGAAGGGCAAGATGTTTGTTTTTCTTTAGGTGAGATCTGCTTTCACCTAGCACACCAGCAAGAAGTGGGCTTCACTTCTTTTGGTTTTTTTTTTTGAGATCATGAAGCTGCTTGTGTGAACTTCATTAAAACCTGCTTTAAAATGCTCACATGGGTGATGCTGGGGAAAAGCTTGTGCTCCTCTTTAACTGGTGAGTCAAAGTAGTAGAAAAGTCGAGATCTGTATTCACTGGAATTTATCCCAGATGCCTTGATTACCTATTTCTGTTTTTTTTTTTCTGTGTGGCTCACAAAATGGACTGGGGAAGGTTTTCAGAGGCACAGGGATGAGACAGCATCTGCCTCTGCTAGCCCAGCTCTTCACAACGGCAGCGTTATCTCGGTGTTTCTGCCTTCCCTTTGCCCCTTGCCCCTACTTTGTCACCTTCGGATGGGGACATTTCACCGTATGCGAGCACATCAGCACAGCAGATCCAGCCGTCTGACTGCACTCCCCCAGATATGGAAAGGAGAGAGAGCCACAGAACTTACCAGAAAGGCTGCAGTTTTAGGTAAAAACATCATTAACTGCTATCTGGGTACTAATGGATCTCTTATTTTATAAATAACTGGGAAATTTTAAAGCTAAACTTCCTCTTTGAAAACATTTTCATGTAAGCTCCCAGAGTTTCACAGACATCAGCAGACAGACTGCTGTGAGATAAGGAAACCGGTTGCCTTCACCTGCCGCTGCGAGGTGACAGCCAACGTGACACAACCTGCTCACGCTTTCCCCTCACCCTGTTGCAAGCCACTGTTTGAGCAAAGAAGCCTCATCTCTTCATAGAAAATCCTGGTCAACTGGCCACAGACTCAAATTACATGAAGATAGCTCCTAACCAGCAAAGGGAAGCACGAGATATCTCTGCCTTTGGAAAAATCTCCTGCATTTTGTACGGGACGAGGAGAACAAGGCTCTGCTGCAGAGGAGAGCCAGCCCGCTGCCAGGTACGGTGCAGGGACCCCTTCTCCTGGAGGAGGCTGGGATGTTTCCTGGCGACTGACATTCAAATTAAGGAATACAGGCTCAGCCAAATAAGGAGGGATGGATGAAAGTATCCATGGGAGTATTCCTTTGCAGCTGGCAGCTGAAACACATTAATTGGCAATGATTTTGATTTGGAGGACCCTCTCACAGCTGAAAAGAAATGCAGGTTCTCCAGCTGAAGTTAAAATGGGAGTGAAAGTAGCAGACTTATTTACTGAGATTTCTACAAAAGAAAAGAGGATACATCATGTCAGCTGGCCATCACAGGGACAAAACATACAGGATGGTGAACTCTCTTCCTGCCAATTCCTACAAATTCCCTCTGAAAACACCCTGCCTTTTCTGAGCATCTCTCCCAATCCCTCTGCACACCTGTGCCGTGCTTCTGAAACAGGTGAGAAGAGGTGCTCGCTGTAGCACGCTCCGGCTCATGAGCATCAGCCTATTTCTGATGCAGGACGAACTGCTTCTGCTGGTGAGAGCATGAGCTGTTTGTTTGATGCTGGCCAGGAGCTGAGTCCTAACGCCGGCATGGATGAAAAGAAATACATATTCAGAGTTCAGAATTTTGCATTAGCAATTCTGTTTGTGAGCTCTCAGGTTAGTGAGGAGGGTGGAGTTTAAATGATTTTTATATGGTTGGAATGGTGTGATATTACCCCTTTGGGAGAGCTTTTTAGAAAATTATTTTTTTCTGAAATTGCAATGGGTACACGTTTCTGGGGGGTTGCTCATTTTAGTAAATGTCTGCCATAATAGTTGATGGTCCTGTACTAAACAAGCAAAGCAAAAAATGCAAACTACTTGTTAGTAATTAGAGTAGAAACGCTGTGTTCCTTCTTTTGCTTACTTGAGCTCAGGAAAATGTTCCTTGACGAGACTGAGCACGGTGTGACAGGAGGCATCGTGGGGTGTTTGGGAAGCGTGCTTTACCAGAAGACATCTCAGAGCTCTGCCCTATTGAAGAGGGACTTAAGATATGTCTTGGTTATGGCCTGTAAGTAAATCAATGTGGAGAACACTTCTATTTTAGGAGACGAGTTTAACCCTGCAGGCATGGGCAGAACATGCGGCAGAGGATGCAGCATGGAGGAAGCAGCAGGAGAAACTGGGACGAGAAAGAGCGAAGGAGTGAAATCTCCCTTCCTTCAGACCTCTGGCTATGGAGCTGCCCTGTATTTTGGAGAGGGGACAGAGCAGGACCAGGCTGTGGGAGATGGTGGGGTGCCTGCAGGTAGGCAGAGTGCTGTGGCTCGGGGATGAGGTGAAATTTGAGTGCCAAAGGGAGGGTTGTTTGAGCCTGTGGGCCTTGTGTTTATAGGTGTAAATCATTTTGCGGCTCTAATTCCTAGGGGGCCAGGAAGGTAAAATAGATAACTTACTGGTCTGCTGCATTTATTTAAATTAAAAAAATAGGAATTTAACTCTATTTTGGTGGGTCAACTGTTTGCATTTTTCTCTTCACAGGATATTCAAAGGAATGGGAATGATGTCTCCATGTTTCCTTGGAAAACATGGCTCATTCAACTGCAAGTCAAATCTTCCCAGTTTTGTAGCAAAATAACAAACAATTAGTTTTGCAGAGCAAGGCTTTATAGTTGTTTGTTGTAATTGGCACATGAAGATGTAACAGAAAGGTACCCAGCTTTTGCCAATTTATCTGGCTCCTGCAATTTTCTTCAGTGAGCTGATTGCCAGTGAAGTGCAGTGGTACCTTCATTAGCTACCTTTGAACTTTCTCCGATGGAAGTGAGAAAGCAATCATCGTGTGTGCTGGGAGTAGGGGAAGGAAGGAGTATTGTTTTCTTTTCATAATATTTCGGACAGTAGCACAGAAGTGAGGGTGGGAATTACTTTTTTCCCCTCCTATTTCTGAACACAGACCAAATGCAAGATCCTGAACACACCTGCAAATCCTAAATTGCCATGTCCCATTGCCACCGCAACAATGCGTAGGGCAAGACCTCTGTTCATCTGCGATGGCTGTGCAATGGTGTGCAGCAGAAGGAAAATGGGAACGTGCATCTTGGAAGGTCTGAGAAGGGCCAGACCGACACTATCCGTGTGTAAGGCTTGATGAATCGTCACTGGATTCTCCTCAAATTTACCAGTGCTGCTCCAGGTTTTGCATTCTGCCTAAATGAGATCTGCACCTTCAGACTGATTTTTCTTCCTAGTTCATTGTACTCTCCAAACTCAGTGTCTTGTAGACCTGCCGCCCTAACGAGGCAATGCCTGTGAGTTGCCCGAGGGGAGAGCCAGTGAGCCCTTCAGCTGAGGTGGTGGAGTTACCTTGCCAAGGAGCACTCTGCTTTGGAAACGGGAGGTCTTGCAGCGTAAATGGCAGCTGGACAAGGGAACCCTTAAGCAGGCAGAAGCTCCACTGGCATGGGTGGGAGTGCTATTGGAGAAGTTTGAGAAGTTGACTCAAGACAAAATTTGGTAATAGGAATAGGTAAAAGGGTAGATGGGTGCTGGGTGAAGTGAAATCTCTCTCGTGGGGGAGAAACAACCAACTGATGTTAGGCACTAAGGGAGGATGGTCCAGCATCTCTGCAGTGCGCTGAAGTGTTACGCTCATCAAGGTTGTTGAAGAATTAAGGCAGATTTATTTTACTTTTGTGGCTTGTTATCTTTCCATGATTTCTCATCTTCCTGCGTCAGCTTCTGACTGAGAACCAGACAATTAATTGTGGAGCCTGGGGGGTTTAGGGAAAGCCCCCAGGCTGCTGAGTCTGGGGCTCTTCTGCAGCAACGGCTACTGCTGGGCTCTCCCCAGCTCTGCTATTGATCCCCCGCCTGTGGAAGACATCAGGATTAATAAAAAGCACAGCCCAAAACCAAGGAGAGCACCCAGCCCTTGCTTTACAGTGGCTCTTCCAAACTGTGGTTTTTCACACATTAATTTTCTGTGTTGCCAAAGAAACAGTCCCCCACCAGTTGCAGATTACTGCCTCGCTTCAGGGTGCCCTTGGTGCCCTCCTGTCCCGTTTCTCCCCCTGTCCTCGTCCCCCCACGCTGAGTGTTGGGGCAGTGGCAGCCGGGTGTGGGGATCAGCATGGGTGCAGCGAGCGCTCGTGAAAGCAACTGTTGTTCTCAGGGCCACATGGGTCTTCCGCAAGGAGCGTGCGGAGAAAAGGAGAAGGGTTCATTTCTCTCCAGTCTGGAGCTCCATGCTGGCGGTTGCAGGCTGCCGAGAGCACTCCCACTCCTAGCGCAGCAATTAGCTCCGTGTTTCCTTATGCTCACAACTGCGAACCGTATGCTTAGTGCTGCTGTATAATGAGCAGTGTTCCCCACACAATAAACTGCTGGGGAGCATAGGGAAGAGGGCTCTGCTGCAGCCAGGGAAGGGTTTTGTGATGTCCATAGCATTGCTGGTCCACCTCGGTGGCTGGGGAAGCTCAACCCAGGGCTTCTCCTGGTGGAGTGGGTGCTTTGGCACAGCATGAGCCCGGTGGCCCAGACCAGAGGGATGTAGCGTCTGACCCACGAGCATGTTCCTGCATGTGCTGGCATTGCAGAGACCGCTGCCACCCTCCTGCCCCAGCCCCCCTGCCTTCTGCAGGGGTGCACAGCTCCTCTGGTGTTGCTCTTTCTGCTTTCCTTGGGACTCGGTGGACTCCGAGGGACAATTTGCTGTCAGTGGGTGGAAGTGGCTGGCAGATGAGAGGAACAGCCGCTAAAGCAGCTGAGCCAGGGACAGAGCACAAGGACTTGCTGCAGAGACTGGGAAGAAAAGATGCTCCTAAACCCAGAAACTGGTTGTAGTACTTCAACAAAGCAATTTGTACAGCCTTTTTACTAGTGTCAGTAAAAATCTTTTATTTAAAATTTGGTTTTCTAACTTTCTCAGGAGTCCCCAGTCTCACCAGCAGCACTGCTGGGCAGGCAACGCACAGCAAACAGCCTCGCACATCGGTCTCGGCTCTGTTTCCCATGCTGGTGGGCAGCCCTGGGCAGGGGTTTACAGGCAAAATGCTGCCTGTGGGCTGCAAGGTAGGTGTCCTGGTGCTGACCCTCACCAAAGGCACTAACCTTTTTATTTCTGTTTACCAAAACATTATTTGCATCCTTCGGTGCCCTACCTCTTGCCGTGTGACAGCCACTATGTGCTTCGTATGCAGTCATCACTCGTCTTGGCATTAGCACATTGCGTAGAGCAGTGGTCTGAGGGGCCCCTCCTCTGTGCTGACTTCCTGGCATCAGCTCCTTTGCTGTGTTTATGTGGGCAAGGTTTAAAACTGTACCTGGCACCCTGCCCCCTTTAACTCAGCAGACATAAATCCCACTCTTTATGCAGCTCATGAATTCAGCCAAGTGTCATTTTGCAGTTGGAAAGCTTCTACACGTATTTGTTAAATAGTTTTAAAGGGTATTTATCTGTAGCATTAGAATGAGTAATTAAACTATAGAGAAGTTCCTACCTGCTGGTCCCTGGAGGCAAGTGACTCTTTTCAGAATGCAGTCCTTGCAAGCGAAGTCTGCATCTGCTGCTTGTAAAGGCATGAACCAGCTATGGGCCTCATCCAGAACCCCCGAAATGAAAGGGAGGTATTGCAAAGTCTCCTGAAACCAAGAGGTCTGGCTCTACTGACTGCTCGGCACAAGCCAAGGAGCAGCGTGCTGCAGCGGGAAGGCAGCAAGGAATCCCTGAGCCCCACGGGGGTGAGCCAGCAGTGAAAGAATCACCCACTTATGGAGCTAGAGGAAAGCTAGAGTGATCTGGCTGGTTTGTTCAGGCACAGTGAGCCTGCTTTGCTGAGGTGGCCATTTGCTGCAGTGTGGTGGGGAAGCAGCCGGCTCCCACCGCTGAGGAGCGTGCCCCCCCAGGGATGCTGGCCTGGGGGCACGAGCAGGGAGCGGGGCCACCTCCCTGAAAGGCTGCGGAAGATTTTCCAAAGGAAAAAAAACTTGACTGAGAAATCACATTGTGGATTCAGAAAGAGTGGGAAAGTTAAAACTGCTTCCTCGAAACTCTTTTGTCCTGGCTGTCAAGCAGGCGGCAGATAACCCGAGCCCTCGCTGCCACCGTCAGCATTATAAAGGAGATCTTTACACTGGGATAAAGTGTTCTTCAGCAGTTTTGCTGGAGTATGAGGCACAAACAGACTGCTCAGTACACAGCGTGAATGCTTTTGAATATATTTTGGTCTTGAATAAATGACTAGTTGTGGTTTCTGGTGCAAAAGGCTCTGAGCCCCTTAAAAATAAAAAGCTGTTATATAACATATTGTATTAGCAGCACATCAGAGTGTTTGGCAAGTAATAAATTACATGCCACTGTGTTTCCACGATGTAGTTACTGTGATAAAAGTTCAAAGATAGCTTCAACTGTCTTCAGAGTTTTATTTTTTGTTAGCCTTTTCCCTCGATGTTGGGGCGCCTGTTGCCTGCGTGCCCGCTGCACCCCTGCCCAGGGTGGACGTTCACCCCTCCGCTTCTGCTGGACGGAGCTGATTCAGAAGGTTGGGGGCATCAGCACGGCATCTGGCTAGCTGGAGAGGACACGGCTCATAAGAGACAAAATAAAATTCAAGTGCATTCGGGGGGTTGCTTTATTAAAGTATTTGCAGGCAAGTGATGGTTTTAGGAAAGGTCTTGTTGGAAACGGGACAGGGTGTGTGCTCACCGGTTCATGGTAGTCACCCTCACTGTTGCTGTTTTCTTTTGTGATAAAATTCGTTACTGACATAAGCTCCTGGTGGCTGGACTCCGCTCCACAGAGCAAGTGGCTTGTGCAGGTAGTGGGAAGATGGAGAATTCTTTTGTAGGTGAGTGGACAGATATATTGTTTTACTCTTCCACACACAGTTTTTGAGGACTTTTTTGCTTGTCTGGGTTATAACTCACTGTAATTATGAGCATGTCCAATTATTAGATAATAAATACCCATTTACCTCCTTCTTAGGAAGATGCAAATATGGCTTGCAGGCAGAGAGAGGCTGAGAAGCAATGATTTCCCTGAAGTCTCATGGTGGATCTGCTGGAGACAGAACCTGGCTCTCTGCTTCCTGAGTCCCAGTCCAGTGCATCAGTGATGAATTACCCTTCCCCTAAGCTTTATTTTCAGATAGCAAAAATGACAAAAATGCTGAAATCTTACTAGGGATAGATATTTTTAAATATCTCTATCAGATATTTCTGACCCCAAATTCCTAGGGCTAGGGCATGTGGAGATGTCCCTGCTTCCTCCCCGACACGCTGTGAATGCCCATTTATTCTCATCGTACCCAATTGTAGCTGTAGCCTCGTCTGCAATAACTGGCTGAATGCTGAAGGGAAAAGGAAGCTGAGTGTCTGTGGCATTTCAGAATAATGTGCCTTTTTTCATCTTGCCTAATTTAATGTGTGGTTCAGATGTTACTGTCTGAGAGCTGTGATAGATCTTGCCTGAGCTATGTAAATGCTATATGGTCTGTGCTGCTCTGAGAGTAGCTTGTAGCTATTCATGCCTTGAAATAAAATATGAGTATGTTTAAATTCTCCCCTTTACATTTTGCACAGCAGTTATTAGTGAAACCAATGTATTTTTTGGCAGTCTTCGCTATTACTTTGTGACTATTTGTGTTTAACTAATAGCCTTTCTTTTCCCCCCAAATTCTTCTGATATTCTGAGGCTTCAACAATACTCAAACCAGCAGTTTGCTGTAATGGCATGGCCTCATTAGGTTGATGCATTTGAACATACATACTAATAAGGCTGTCATAAGAAGAAGGATACTTTATTTTGTTCTTCCCTGGGGTTGCCACTTGAAATAAGACCAATTGCCAATAGCGGGTGGTGCATTTCAGAGGGAGCCCGAGGAGGAGAGGGGGCAAAGGTACCGGGGGCTTTAGGGGGCTCCAGAGAAGCTGCTTGTTTGCAGGAGCAGCGCTTCTCCCTTGTCTACCTAGCTAACCATTTGCTCTGCATAAAAACGAATTTCTCAGGTAGCACTTCTAAATTCGTAATTAACTCCAAGTCCATAATTTCCAAGTGTGGGTAGATGAACTGCTGCTCAGCTCAGCGAGCACTAAAAATAGAGCTGCAGAGAAACCCCATGCCAGCTCACGAGCTCTGTTACATTAAATGTTTAATTAACAAAATTTTACTGCATTACTTATGGCTGTTTCTTCAATCTATTGCTGTGTTTCGTGAATGATACTAAGAAGCGTGTGCTTGTTTTGTCATGTTTGTCATAAACCTTAAATTAGATTTTTTTGTAGAGCAGACGACATTGATGATTTTTTTTTTGTAATGGGCTCTGGAAAAGGCTTTTCTTTCTTTCTCATTATAATGGAGCCATCTATTTCTTTTGAGGCATTGACTGTATAAATCTAAAAGCTCTCATAATCCCTCATTTCAGCTTTAATAGTCACCCCGATTTTTTTGTTTAGAAAATACAAGCGATGTAGAATTGCAATTAGAGTAAGTGTGCGTGAGTGGTGTAACAAGCCCCTCTCTGCCCATCGGGGAGCTGCTGCTGGCACTGCTGAGGCTCTGCCACGGGCTGGGCTGGGGGCACCCCCTCCCCCCCATTTCTTCTGCTTGTCCCCACGCTGGGGCGTGGACATTGACTTAAAGCAGCATTGGCTCAGACGCCAAGAAATTCCTGAGCTGAATCCTGTTTCCTTTGGAAGACAGGCTTTGGGTTGCTCTTTTGGATATGAGCAGAGTAAAATGACGAACTGAGGAGCGAGAAAGCTGCAGTTTGGTTGTGTTTGGGTGGAATTTAGATATATATCTCTGTATCTGAGCCATTTGAAGTCTCCTCTTTTCTTCTGCTTTTCCATTTTTTTTTCTGAAAATATGGAGGACTCCTGCTTATAGCGAAAGGACAATTACTCACTAATGACAAATACGCCCTTTAAGAAAGGCTGTTCTTAATAAACAAAAAGCTTGTGCTGTACCTAGCTGGCCTCCTGGAGGCACCAAATTCCTTGCAGGCCTGCCAACAAATGCAACAGCGGCACAACCAGGGTGGACATCCATCCGCCCCAGCTCCCCCAGAGCTGCGCCAACAGGCACACTGCTCCGTAAGATGGGGAAGAGCTGCTGGAGGTCTCCTTCCAAAGGTCCCAACATAGCTTGGGTCAGCCACAGGAGCTCCTCTCGTCACAGTGGTCTGGATCAGGTCTTGCAGTTTTGGTTTCTTTTCCCTTTGCCCCTTTCCCATGTTCCTTGGCTGGCTGGCTGCTTGCCAATGACAGGCTCCAGCTATGAAGTTAGCAATGGAGCTGGGCATTTTTTATGAAAGGAAAGCTTTGCTGTTGCTGTTGATCCTTCCTCTAATGGGTTTTCATTTGCAGGTAAGAGGCGCTTGAAATCCCCCGCATGACACACTAAGAGTTGTGTTTACCACTGAAGCCTCCTAAGAGCATTCCCCACATGCTAGAGGTGGTCTCCCTATGGCAGTGGTTTCAGCTGGCACTAATTGTGTGGTTTTGGGGCACTACTTAAGCATCAGTGTTTGGAGTGGCAGGAATGGAGCTGCTGTCCATTCATCATTCTGCAGAATGCAATTCAGAGCATTTCTTTTTAGATTTCTCTTTTTTATTTTATTTTGTTTTATTTTATTAGATCAGTTGGTATAGGTAGAAGAAATAGTGAAATGGCATCAGTGAAAGAGAAGACTTCCTTCTGCAGCCTGCCTGCTTTGTGCAATAAAAATGATTATGTACTCTGCTTTCCATAGGATTTTAACTTCAAATGGAGTGCAGCTTCAGTGGGGACTTACCGTAATGCACAGCAATCAAGTTTCTTTTAATTTTTTTTTTTTTAATTACATCATTTCTGGCTCTATTATGTACTGCTAAAAACCTGCTTTGAGGACATAATTTTTTTTCTAATTGGCATTATTTTGTTGATCTTCACCACTGAGTTGAAGCTGAGCTGCACTCGGTTGTAAAGCTCAAGTACTTGTGCTTGTTCCTGTGAAGGTTTCTATTACAGGCACCAGTCTCTGCAGGGTTTTGGGTGCACACTACGAGCAATGCGTGAATGCCTTCTCCAGTCCGAGTCACACAGGCGTAGACAGTTGAGGTCAACAGGCACCACGTGGTTAGCCCTAAATACCCGATGAGAAGAAGATGTGCAGCACGCTGGAAACCCATCCCTGAGTTTGTGTACGGTCATAAACTGCATGTGTTTAAGCCCAGTAACGCACATTTTTGCCATTTGTAGGTAGTGTTCCCCAAAAAAACAAGACCTCATCCTAGGACATGACATACCACTTTGACAGCAGTGTTCTCTCTTCCATGTCGGAGGGAGAGGGGGCTTTGGTAGGTGCTATCTCCACTTGTGCCTCTGTGCTAGTCAGGATCAGTTTTGCAGGAGAGGTGCTGACACACGAGTGGCTGGTGCTGCCAGCGAAGCTCTGCATGATGGGGTGCAGCTGGTTGCACACTGGTATCTTCTGTGGT
This sequence comes from Nipponia nippon, assembly GCF_047370975.1. Lineage (NCBI taxonomy): Eukaryota > Metazoa > Chordata > Aves > Pelecaniformes > Threskiornithidae > Nipponia > Nipponia nippon. Next base: position 31,205,589 of record NW_028262302.1, read on the forward strand.
TGGTGCCAGGGTGCCACGGGGCGAGCGGGGAGCAGGAGCGGCCAGCGGAAGGGCTGCAGGCAGGGGAGGTGTGTGGACAGCCTCTGCAAAGCCACCCCTGCCCAGTCCCTCTTCTGGCTGCTGTATCACAATAACATGAATATATGAAATATATTAATGACATACACTCTCGCTGCCTTCACAGCGGGTGCCATACCACCGGTCCCCGATGGATGTGGCTGCAGTACAGCAACACACGCCCTGGTAAAGGGACCTTTCTGCCGGTGCCTATACCATATTTTTCTTCCCTCGCGGGTATCAAACAGCAAACACAGATGTGCTCAGCAATCCTGCAGCAGGTCTGCCTCCCTCGGTGGCACTCTTGCCATGGGCGCTGGCCTTGCTGTCACGGGGTGCTGGGTTTGTTAAGACAGTGCCATACGCTAGTTTGCAGATCAACCGCAACATCTGTTTTGCTGATGAGTTTTCAAACAGCCATTAGCTTTAAAGATGCCGAAAATCTGCTGATTGTTTTGATCCATCTTTACTTGTTACACCTCATTAAACTTGAGTGGCGGAGCAGAATCAGCAGCGGTGTGAGACAGCAGGGACAGGGTGGGTGTGGAGGGATGCCCACTCCTGCTCTCAGGTGGGCAAGTAGGGGCTAAGCTGAAGAGAGCTTAGAAGAAAACACATCAAGTTTATTAAATGCTACACTGAAAGGTAAACCTGGTTCTAATTTAAATTTCAGTCGTGGTGTAATTAAGTAATACAAATTATGATACTTAGCAATTTCCATCTTCAAAGCCCTTTATGGACAAGAACAAATTTATTCTCGTGTCATCCTTATGAGGAGAAAAGCTTTATTGTGAGGAAATTGAAGAAGCAATTCTTAAACACCTTGCCGAGGCTGAGGAGGACCCGTGCCAGCCCAGCCGGCTGCTCCGCAGACTTCCAGGGATGTCTCAGCCGGCTGCGAAGCGATCCATGTCCTTGAAACCTGTTACCGCTTCTACTGCCTGAAGCAGTTGCTGATATGGCTTCAGGGATTATGGGACATGTAAGCGGTGCCTGGGGTGCTCCCAGGGTGCTGGGCAAGGTGGTGGTGGCTGCACACCATTAAGAAACTGGTCCTGGTCTCTAAATGACCATCCAGGGGCATGGGAGAGTGGCAAACCCAGTTTTAGGGTGAGTTTCTGGTTGCTTTGTTGTAGCAATGTCAGTGGAGGTTGCCAAAGCAATTGCAGACAAAGCAGCAATGTCAGGGGCAATGGTTCACCCCAAACTGCAAGGTCCAAAGGGTCAGTGGTGCTTGGCCTCTACAGAAGGGCTGGTTTTTTCTCTACGACATGGCCAAATATGTGGCACAGAGGGCATGGGGCAGTCTTGGGGCATGTGGTCCCGAGGCCCACTTCAGGCAGAAGGGCAGGCATACCCCATCTATCTGATGCGGCTTATTTCAACGGGGCCAAAAACGTGCTGCGGTGTCATACAAACACGTGCACGCACACACGCGCGCACACCCCAAGCAAAGCCTGTCTTGCGCTCACTCCACAAACACTGATGGGTGCTGGCTGTACGGAGACCAGGATGGAGACGTGTTTTCCCAGTCTGGAGGTGAGATGTGTGTGAATCCATATTTTATTTTCTTGGTGAGGATGTTAGCAGCTGGGCTTCCAGCAGCAGTGAAGAAGTGCTGTCCATCCTTGGGAGCGTTTCAGGTGGTGAAAGGCGACTGGAGACCTCATGGCTGCAAGCCCGTGGTGAGCAGTGGTGCAGAGGTCCTGAGCAGATGCGGCTGGGCCATGTCCAAGCGTCTCCCTGCCCTCCTGCCGCGGGGACGATGGAGGTGAGGGGCCGCAGGCACACCGGGGATGGGTCAGATGAGCTCCAGGCACAGAGACCTGAGAAAAATGAATTTGCTGGGCAAGAAAATAGGTGAGTGCTGGGCAAGGTTATGGCATGAAGGAGTCTTATCAATGTAGGGGATGCAGTGGCTCCTGTGTTTGGTGGCACTCAGGCTATGCAGGTGTTTATGAAAAAGATTTTTTCCTGTTACTTCACATTGCTCCATTTTAAAGTACACATTGCTCTAAACTAACTCACTGCATTATAATATGTGGCAGGTATTGCAAGTTGTGTTACAGATGCATTTTGTGATAGGGTTGATTCCTACAAGCTAAAAACCCCATTAATCCGTCATTGCTACAAAGGGGCTGAGACTTGCCCTCCTTTCTCTGTACAGAGGATACTGATTTATTTTTCTTTGGCCTTGTTCCAACTGCTTTGAATCCATGTGGTATATAAAGAAAATCTATGTTATTGTCTTCCTACTCGTGCAACATATCCTGAAGGAAGTGGCCTACCAGGATCTGGTGATAAAAGACCATCTCATATATAAATGACCATACCGAGGTGCTGTAGTTTGGGCAGCTTTCTGCTGCTCTAACTGCCCCCAGGGCCAGCGAAGCCACAGGGTCAGAAACCGAGGAAGATGGGTTGGTGTCTGAGGACAGGTTGCATAGGTCCTCACTCCTGGGGTAGTCATCACACAAACCATGAACTGGTGCATCAGCCTTAGACTTCATTTTTATTCATTTTACAGAAGTATTTGCATGTTTTAATGAGTTGTCTGATGATTAAAGGATGAACTTGGCAGCAGGGCTCCTGCCTCGACTCCTGGCCATCCCGCAGGGCTCTGGGTGAGCTGCAGCCATGGATGTCTGGTGCACGGGGACTGACGAGCTGATCCCTATCAATCAGCCTCGCAGGGATGAGGAGGATAATTAACATCTCCAAACATTTTTTAAGCTCTTCAGATGAAAGACAGTGGAAGAAAGGAGAGTCAGTTACTTATTTCACCACTTTTTTCTTTGAGAACCCCTGAATGTTCTTGCCATGACATTAACACTGCAAAGAGACTTAGTGTACTTAGGTGAAATCACCTTGTCTGTCCATGTCGCTCCTTCGCAGCCATGTCCCACTGGCAGGACAGGGGATGGCCCATCCCGTTGGCAGGACCAGGGTTGCCACGTCCTGCTGATGGTTGCCAGAGCTGCCAGCCTGCACCCTCAGGAGACACCAGGCTCTCTGGCTGTGTGGGAGAGCGGGTGGCACACGTCACATTATCACTGTGCTCACTGATGATGTATTGTAAGATAACGGCTGCATGTGACAGACAAATAAACTACTTGAAGCCTTTTTCAACAGCAAAGAGAATCGGAACAAACTTGAAATTCAAACTTGGATTACTTCACTGCTCTGGACTCCCTTGTGAAAGCTGACAGGTGAAACAACACCTCTAATTCCCAGTGCATCCTTTGCTGGGGTCTCCACGTTTGTGTTAATGCTTAGTGCTGAGGCTGGTTTTCTCAGTGAGAGCCTCTAGGAGCTTGTCAGCTGGTGAAGTTTATTTTCGATGATAATACTTTTTTCCTGTGAGATGGTAGGGGCTTTATTCATAGGCTTGCTTCAGTAAAATGCTTACAGATTACTGTTTTAAATACTCTCAGCCTGGCTCCTTGTACATATTTTGTTTTATATACACATGTATTCCACAGATAACACAGAGGAATTCAGCTTGTTTCATTAAAAGTGAAAGGAAGGAGCTTCGGAGAGGCATTCAGAAGTAATGAACTCAGTGTAAGTGAGGACAGCTTGTTCCCTCCTCAGTTATTTATTTATTTGCCTGGTTGCATGACAGCAGATGGATATCGGAGCGTGCTGGGCTCTGTTTCGCAGGGTAGGTGCAGAAGCCATCAAGCACTGCTAAACCAGAGCCGGCGAGTTGTGAAGTCACGTAGGAGTGGAATTACACGCGGTCCCAGGTCCTGAGCTGGGAGGAGGTTGGGCTCTGAGCCAGAGCAGCAGCCTAAGTGTCCTACTTGTGTCCAGTAAAAATTAATTCTATCATCTAAAACAAGTTCAAATGGAGTGCTTCTCCCCTGATATGAGGCTAAAAGGTTGGCTTAATTAGATGGGCAAAGCAGGAACTGAAAGGGGACATGATTTCCTTGGAGAAATACATTGAGGGCTGGACACTAGGGAGGGAAGGGAAATATTGATCCTGAAGGACAGTGCTGGCACAAGGACAAGCGGATTTAAAATTTCCATGGATAAGTTTAGGGTGGAAAGTAGAAGAAAGCTTCTGACATTCAGAAGAATAAATTATAGAATAGTTCCCAACAGGAAAAGAGGAAAAAAAGGATGTGTTTTATTTTAAGATGAAGTTTAGCAGTTTATGATGTGATCCCCTGGGAATATATTAAATGTTCCAGATGAGTCCTATGCCTTTGCACAGGAGATTGACGGGGCATTTACCATGAATGGTCATGAGGGCTTAGGGAAATTATAATACATCATAATTACCCTATATGCTCCAAGTTAACAAAATTTTCCTAAAGGCAATATTTTAGTGAGTAATTATTCTCAAAAGTAGCTTGCAGTACAGCTAAAATATACCCAGTGCTCTTCAATATTACACTTTCTTCTTCCTGTGCTTATTTTCCCATACATGAACTTTATTCTTTGAATAACAAATATACTTTGCTATACATAAACAGTGAAAGTGCCATATTAAAAGAAGACTGAATATTTAACTGAAGTTCAAACATGTCATTCAGTGATCTGATAATAAATGTCATAAGTTATTCAACTTTCAAATTAAATCCCTGAGCAAATGTTTTGAAAGAAGGTGCTGATTTGCCCATGTGTACTACTTTATTTGCTGGAACATTTCAATACCTAAGCCATAGCACTTCTGCAAAAAACACTAAATCAAGATTTTCCATTGACAAGTTGATTTAGTAATACAGGTTGATGAAGATGGTCTGATATCTTGAATATTGAGTTATTTCCCAGCGTTCTATTTTTCTTACTTTGAAATTGTCTCTACCTACTCTCTAAAAAGCCATTTTTATTGTGATGGGATTTTATTTTCACATAATTTTGCAGGTTCTTTACTGTGGATGAGAAAAGAATGAGCTTTAAAGAGATGTGATGGACAAATGATGCATACCTCTCCTGCTTGCTATTTTCCTTTTAGTTATAGGTAATAAATTCCTTCTTCTAAGGCAAATAAAATTATACAGTAAGGGACAAACCCAAGGAACCCCTCTCTGAGAGTCCCTCAGTGCAGCAGCACCTACAGGCAAGAGGAATATCTGGGTTGTAGAAATCAGGCCAGTTCTGTATTCCCATCTGCACGCAGTTTTTTGGTGGTAAAATATTTGCGACTCTTTCTCCAGCTTAGAGGAAGGGAATGAAGATCCACTGCAGTTAACTGCAAACGTTAAATAAGGATCTCCTTTTAAGTCAGAGCCAAGTTTTAAAAGGCTGCAGAAGCCCAGTAAACAGCGGTGGATTGGCTTTTCTATCCCACCGCTCACCAACTCCTTTTATCTGCTCAGGCTTACACGTCCTGGATCAAGAAGGCAATTTCCTTTACAACAGCCCGGGATGTACAAGCCTCAATAAGCCAGCAGTCACCTTCGTTTTCAGGATCAGTGGACTACAAAGGGAAAAGAAAGGGAACAATTTAATAACATTTCTTTTCCATAGGCAGCTAAGCCTGGCCACGCTTTCTGTTCCTCAGCACGCGCTGCTTATCCCACTGGATGCGGGGAAGCTTCTGAGCGAAAAGGTGAGTCCAAATATGAAAGCACTGAAAGGAAGCTTAAAAAGAGAAAAGTTCTCCCTTTTACCCCCTCTAAAATTCATAAGAAATGTGCTCAAAGCAATTCATTGTTGTCTAGGTTGCTGTGTTGTGAGGAGGCTGCGTACCACCCCAGGGGCCCTCTTACTTCTAGTCTGCATGTTGCAGAATTAAAAAGACTGTCTGTGAAAAAAAATGAGCGTAGAAAAGACCGCTTTCAGGCTGCAGCTGGACCCTGGGGAGCATCCCCATGCATCACTGCTCCAGGGCAGGGGCAGCCCCGTCGCAGGTGTCACCTTAAGCAAAGCTCCGGTGACAACCCATGGCCATTATTCTTACGGTACTTGACATTTACATGGTTTTTCCTCTTCTGATGTTGCTTCCATGTATGAAGCACCAAGTTGGCCAGTGTGGAAGCTTGAGACAAACCTCGTCCTCCTTCCACAGAAGTGAATTCAGAGTGTCAGTTCATGGCCCCTCCCAAAACTGCAGACTTTTAACAGATATCTAATTTCTTCTGTCTTCAGAGAACTTGAGGGTTTTTTGAGTTTGGAGAGGGTTGGTTTGGAAGACGGGCATGTGGCCACCTCGCTGGCTGAAGGCACCTTTCTCCACAGCTGTGGCACTGGTGCTGGCATGTGCCGCCCGCTCTTGTCCCGCACTGTAGCTTCCCACTAACTTTTCCAAAGGTGGAGAAAATCGCTGATTCTCAATTGCCTCAGCAAAGTACAAATCAAACTAAGCAAGGCACCAGTAAATAGAAAATTGATTTCAGATTTGTCTGCTTTGGGGTTGCTGGATTTCACTTCGCACAGGTAGGAGAAGGAGCCTTAGATGGATTGATGATACAGGACATCAATGCAAGGCATGATCTCATCTGCTTCCAGGAAAAGTCACCAGACACTGGGAGGGTGCAATTACCCAGCAGGTGAAGGAGAGATGAAGGAAAATCCTGTGGCTTGGGTGCTTCAAGTAGTAATACTTGGAAAATGGAAAATAGCACCAGAACAGTTCCAACAGCTTTGTACTTGCAGACTGATGTGGCAAAGCACAGGTCCTCTGATCCCGGTGGCCAAAAAGAGTCTGCCCAGCAAGGAGACGGTTGCAGGGTCAAGAGCTAAGCATCTGTCAGCAAGCGTGAGCCTCTGTCTCCATGTAGGCTGCAAGCCCGAAAGCCACACTGCATGTTATGATGCGTGCTGGAGTCTGCTTTTCTAGGAACTCTGGGACAAACAATAAACAATAAGGAACATTTTAAACAACTTATTGCACTTATAATAGCATGTGGCATGAAAAATAGCCTGTGTAGTGAGTAGATAAAGGCAGTTAAGGAAGAGACATATTTTCATTTTAATATGCACTCTTCTCAAGGTGAGTTAATAGAGGCTTTTTGTAATGACCTAAATAAAACTTTGATTTCTCATGCCTGTAAGCACTCTGTATTTTTTATAATTCATTCAGGTCTGTTATGGGGAAATCAGCCAAGCCACAAACCAAACACTTTGCAACGCATTCCCATGTAATTTCTGCACAAACAGGGAGATGTTTTTACACTGTGAAATGAAGCAAACTGGAATAGCAGTAATGATTTGATAAGAATTTCCTAAGTATTCTCCAGCTTATCTCTGCCATTAGCTAATTTGAGCCTGGACGGTTGCCATGGAGATCTGGCTAAGCAGGCAGCAGCATCGATGCTCACTGAGACACCGATGGAGAGAGGAGAGAGCATGGGGCGTGCAGGATTTTTTTCTATCTTCTGCTGCCAGCCCATGTCTACATGGTGTACATGTGCTCTACTGATAGAGGTTGGGTCATTCTTACCCTCTGATATGCCAGAGGACACATCACGAGTGTCCTGCCTGGTGTCCGGGTGTGAATCTGTGAGGCAGAGCATCCTCAGCACCATCCTGGCTCCGTCACGCTGCCTGGCGGAGGCACTGCACTCCATGGCAGAAATCTGACAGCAGCACAGCTGCCTTGCTTTGAATTGCTAGTCCTTCAGCAGATCATCTGGGGTTTTCGCTCCTGATGACTCCAGATTTTCTCCATTTAGTGAATCTCCTCCCAGCGGTCTCCCCTAAAGCTATGTTTTGTATGCTTTCCACCCACAGAATCACAGGTAAATTTATCTGTCGTCTTACTGAAAGTTAAGTCACACCACAGAAATGGTACCTTCTGGATGAGGGCGTGCCTCAGAGCAGCAGAGCACGCTCAGCTGGCAGAAACATCTAGAATATTGTTTGCAACAAAAAGAAGGAAAAAAAAATGAGGAAAACAGTAAACCTGCAGCATGGAGGGCAAGCTGCTAGAGCCCTGGCAGGACTTCAGAGGATACTCTCACCTGGGGGTGCAGTCCAAAAGCTTCTCCTAAAGCTCATGAAAACGAGATAACTTTATTTTGCATGTGAAGGAGACTGTGCAGTCTGAAGTAGGTGGAACTGGTGCAGGTACACTTGTGTGTACCATAACACTGACCAAATTTTCATCAAGTTGAAGTGCATGCTAGATGACAGTAGAAGCTTTCATCTAGCATCCCCATAGAAATTTTTCTAGATATAGATGAGCTAAGCTGCTTGCTTTGAAAACCAACAAGAAATGTTGGATTTTGACCCAGGAAATGTCCCACAAGTCTCTGTTGACAATTTTCCTCATTTTAATGGGTAGGAAGACTGCTATACATCTGTCCATCTGTTCCTCTGGCTCTGCATGTTTTGGTCAAGATAAAACAAGGACCACTGATAGCTCTGATTATGTTGGTCAGCTTGGGACAGTTCTGGTATCAGGACCTTCTCCACTGACTGCAAAATGCCCTTCCCTGGGAAAAGCAGCTTTACCCAGACCCTAGGTGTGGTTGAGGGCCTGCAGCAGGAGTCTCAGTCTGTTACGGTTCAGTGGGTGGGAACTCAGCTTGTCCTTATGTTCCTTAAAGGATTGGCTCCTCTGCTGGGAAGGACCCCTTCCCATGGTGGGGCTGGAATGTGGGACCTGCTTCTCTTTAAGCTTCCTGCTCTTATGCATTTATGAAAGTGTCCCATGACAAATACTTCAGCCAGGAGAGACATGTAAGGCCTTATAGTGGTTTTTAAAGCACTTTTTTTACCATTGTTTTCAGGACCTATCCTAAATTTCTGCTCAGATTTTTTTATGAGTTCCATCTGACTTATTTGCCTCTTGTCCCCTAAAACTTTATAATTCTAGAACTGGCTGCCATTCACACAATCTCACTTTTTGTATTAATATCCACAGCCAGAACCTTGAGGCAATCCTGAAGGCCACTGTTTTAAATGAAACAATATGGCTTTTGAAGGACAGCTGATGCCCATGTGGACATGGTGACAGCCACCATGGCTAGCAGCCTATACGACCTGCTGTGGGACAGGATAGATGGCATTCACTAGTAACAGGGATGTTCAAGTTTTGTGAACAGCTTCCCTGGGGAGGATTTTCCTCCTTGACCTCTGCTCAACCTTCATCTCTCTATGTGGTGCTTGGAAGAGGTCTCCTGTGGTCACTTCATAGACAGCAGCAAGTGATGGTGAATGCTTACTGCTGGGTCCTCCTCACTGAACATGTGCATGGCACAGCACTTGAGGGTGGAGGGGCTACCCACCCACCACCAGCACCTTAGAGAGGAGCAGGAGACCTATGGTCACTGCCCATCTCCCTTCCCCTCTGAGCCCCTTGAAGTCACCTGGGGTTGAGGGGCACTGCAGTGGCAGAGGTATGTGTCTCTAAATTCCTGTCCTGCAACGGAGGGACCCAGGCACACAAGCACCGTTCCTTGGAGGGTAGGAAGTTAAAAATTGCTGCAAATGAAGAACCACCAAATGTGAGTGCCGTATAGACAATGTCTCTCAAGGGACTTCGGGTTTTGTTAGGTAGCTTCCTTCAACACTGAACTGGTCTAGAAGGCTGTCTGGCCAGTTGGCTTTGCACTGGCTGTTGGTGCTGAGCTGGAGGGAGGGTGGCAGTTATGTGGGCTTGCTGAAGACTTTTAAAGGAGAAAAGCAGAAACTGGAGCATTAGTGTCAACATGAAGTGTCAGATTAGTCATGCAAGGACTCCTAGATGAAATGGCTATATCTGCTCATGGCGCTGACAGTGTTATGATGACAATAACAGAGAAAGAAACATTAAATAGTTCCTAAATATAATTTAAAGCCATATTGGCGAATAATTTCTAACTAAGGAGAAGTCTTCTGGTGACTAGAACCAGAAATTAATAACAAGTATATTCTTCTAGAAAATAATCAAGCATCTGACAAACAAGTGGATGGAGGTTATACTACCTTGGGCTAAGCAGAGATGTTATTGGCATGTGATGTCCAGCTTTGATATCAGCAAAGTCAGAAAAGACACTGGCTCAGAGGAGAGCCAGCAGAAGGAAAAGAGGGTGTGAGTATGCCTCTTAGGAAAGGATGGTTAGTTCAACAGAGAGTTAAGAAATAACCTGATCCTTGCCCCAGGTACCTACATTAGTGTAAGATTGCTAACAATACCGAACATTTCCACCTAAACGCCTAATGAGATCTGGTGACTGAAGCTGAAAAAAGACAAGTTCAGATCAGAAGCAGGAAATCACTGCAGGTAATGAGGTACTTCAGCATCTTCAGAAGAGCTGTAATGGATTGTCCATCACTGGAAATTAATAAAATCAAGATTGGATGCTTTCTTAAAAGCTACATGAGAATTAATTGGAGGAAGTTGTATGGTTTGTGTTATCCGTGTTCTTTCGGGCACTGTAATTTAAGTGTTTTTCCCACACTACATAATACACTGCATGTTCTTGAGAGACTCATGAAGAACCCCCTGTGCTAAGTCAGGGTGAGAGAGGGGTGTAGGCAGTGGGCTGAGGAGGGGAGGGCTGGACATGGTCTTCTGAACACATCAGTGACTCCTCAGTCTCCGATCTGCATGAGCAAAATGGGATGGGAGATGGAGGGTGACCAGGATGGTGATGCTGAGTGGTGGTGCCGCAGAGGTGAGGCCGAGGATGGGCAGCGAGGAAGGGTGAACACGGCCTCCGTCTATGCTGCTGTGTCCTCAGTCAAGCAAGGGAGATTCTTGTGCACTGATGTAGCTCAAAGAAAGATGCGGCAGAAAGGAAAAAGAAAACACGGAGAAGGCAGGCTAGAAGGCTTGAAATCTCACCACACCTGGGCATCTAGCTGGAGCTGTGGCCTCTGCAGCATCTACCCTATCACTTTCCTATTGAAAAAAATGCTTTTTCTCATTGTCAATGCAGCATTAAATCATGAAATGAGGTGGGGCTGGACGTTCAGGTGGAAGGAGTCCACCTTGCTCCTGCACCAACTCTGCGGTGACTGCCGGGGTGGAGGCAGCGCTCAGGAGCTGACCGCTCCGCACCCAGAGGAACCCGCGTCTGAGCAGTGTTACCGGAGCATCCTGTGCCGAGCTGTGCGAGTGGGACCTCTCAGCCGACCAAGGCATTGCACTTTAATTACCTGCAATTATCGCAGCAGCTTTTTACAGAATCAAAGGGTTATCCTGATAAGTATGTTCCTGTTGACAATTTGGTTTCATTAAGTTGTGTTTCAGCTGAACTCATTTTGAAGCAGCCTAGGAAAGGTTTTGATATTCATCTTGGAGAGGCATTGAGATCACGCAGGGACTTGCTGACTCAGCTAATTTCTGCTCCCTGGTTTAATCCAGCTCACAGATAAATTATAGAGCGTCTTTGAAATATCTCTCGTCCCTGCTAATTGATATGCCTCTCAGATGCTCTGTGCTCGACTTTAGCTAATAAGCATGATAACCAAGTTGCCTTGCACAGAGCTGAGTAATTTGTCCAGCGAATGCCATCAGTCTTCTCTTGCCTCCGAACCTGCCCAGGGATGCCTGGCTGCAGCTGTGCTCTCAGTGGATTTGGGCCAGAACAAATATTGCCTCCTTTCTACATCTGTAACACCAGAGTACGGAAACAAAAGAGCCTGGCTGTGGTTTTTTTTTGCACATTCAGACAGGTCCTGTAATGATCCCAGCCTCTGTGGGACCTGTTGAAATATTGCACACTGGTGTCACCCCAGCACTGCCATGTCTTCCAGTTGCACTCACTGGTTTGTGTTTGACTGAAGTCTCCTCCTGAAAGGCAACTTGCCTAGATTTGGAGAGAGGAATGTGGGCGAAGGCTGCACAGGGTGTTTTTGCAGCCGAGGGCTCCTCCTGGCTGGGGACTGCAGCGTGTTGGGGCAGCACCGGGCAGACTACACCCAGTGAACAAAGGTGTTTGGGCTCAAAAGTTTCTTGGATTTATTTTTTTTTTCTGAAATGCTTCTGCAATTACTTACAAGAAAGCTAGAATCTTGGATGAAATGTCAGGACTAAAATTATGTCACTGCCTTACCCACAGGTTAGCAATACTGGAGCGGTGAGCTCAGTGTGAACCCGTCTGAGCATCACTGTGAAGAGTGAGCAGAGTGACCTGCCCTGGGGCCACTACCTGGGCAGGGGGTGGCCGCAGAAACTGCCATCCGAGGAGAGGTCACATAGCTGGGGCGGGAACGACTCACGGGACTGTGGCTGCACTGTCTGAGCAGAAAAGCAATAAGGGAGTTTGCAAACAACAGGGCTTTGACTTCTGTTTAGGTCAGACAACTTTGTTTAAGTCCCATACACAGCAGGAGCTGTGCTTACTCACCTGATAAGTGACAGATTCCTGCGATCAGCAGAGGCTCAGAACTGTTCATTTATAGTTTCCATCTAATTTATAAAACAATAATGATCTGTTAGTTTATTCAGCATTAACCTTATTTTTAATTTTTTCCTGGAAGTGGGAGTCAGAACCCAGGTTGTCTTAGTGGCAGGAATCATTCAGTGGAGTTAAGAGCATCACTGGGCATGCTGCTGTTCTGTGTGTCCCCCAGAGCCGCCGCCACCCCCAAGCACAGCGCTGGGAGCAGTTCCCAGGCTGTGGCATGGTCATGGGATGGCGCTGGTGGCACGGGGGGAGCAGGGAGATGCAGGGATGAATTTGAGCCATGGCGATGGCTTTCCTTCCTGGAGTGTCCCTAATGCACAGGTGCTTTGGCTCCCTGGGATGGGTCCTGCCTTCTGCCCCGCTCCCTTCTCGGGGAGGGCTCTGGGGTCAGAGCTCAGAGCAAAGCCCATCCCTGCCAGTCCTGCCCAGCTGTTTCTTACAAGTCTTTACTTCTTCCAGCTGGACATTTTTGCATCACTTGAGAGCACCAGGAGATTACAGAATGTCCTTTCCTCTTCAGGGTTTTTTAATTAACATTTCTATTATCGAGCTTAATTAGCACATCTCTGGCTTCCATCTGCTTTTCTCTGTTACAGCCTGTTGAAGACACTTTGGTACGACATTATGCATCATATCATGAGAAATAATAAATGAACATCATTGTGTTCGGATTACACAGCTTGAGCTGAAAGATCAGGTCTTGAGGTCGAGAGGCAGACACTCCTTTTAGCTCCTGGTTTATTTCTGGGTTAAACTCTGGTTATTTCTGTTATGCTGGTCAGAGAAATTGCATGTGCTGTGGGGATTGAGCCAACCAAGCACCGAGAGGAGAGATGTTCAGTTGTCCTCTGAGTGGTCGTCTAGACTACCTCCACTCCAGATGTGCATGAATGCCATCAGTTTTTGCTAGAAACATCCATGGGCTGCATTTACATCACAAAATCTGGTGCTCCCCTGCTGCAGCAGCACAGAAGAGGACAGAGCAACTAATGCGCAGCGACCTTTTCACAGCCTCTGAGGAGAGATGGAAGTTGCCAGCTTGACTGCTTTGAGCCTAGCGGTTTCTGACAGGTGAGTGTAGGTATCAGCTCCCCTTTCTTCTCCCATCAGTGGCAAGCAGCCCATGCACGCTGCAGGGCACCGCTTCCCCATTTCTGGCATCCTCTGCTCATCCTTCGCTGGCATCCTCCTCACCCACGGCTCCACGGCCATCTCCCAGCTTTGTTCTCCCTGCAGTGCCTCTGGCAAAAGCAGCCCTCAGAGGTGCACTGCCACGCTCAGTCCCTCCGCAGAGGTCAGCTTTGCTGCAACCTCTGCTAAAACTTTCTGGGGAACTGTAGCAAGGGAGGGCCTGAAAGTCAGGTATAGAAGCAGGCTATGTGAGCACAAGTCCCTCCAGCCTGATCCTCATGCTCCTCTTTCCTGCTGCGTAGGCTGCGCTGCTGCATCGCGGTTGGGTGTGCAGAGCCTCAGGCAGAGGATTTAGTGGGTTCTTGGGGCCCTCCAGGAACCTGCACAGCTCTGACCAAGGATGCCAATGGGTGAGGAAGGAGCGTGCAGGAAGGGAAGAAAAAATCCTCATGCTACTCCATGCCGCAAGTAGATTTGTGAAGAGAAGTACTTCTGCTTACTGCAGACAAAGGGAATCTGTAAAGGTGGCTGGTGGAGCATCCCCCCCATCCCCAGCAGCTGTTCCTGCACAGCCCGCCCTCCTCCCACCTCCTCCTGCTCTGAAATGGGCTTTGCCGATGCTGCCCCTCTATGCACGCATGCCTCCAGCACAGCTTCACGCGAGTCCTCTTTTCACATTACATCGTACTTGTGAGTCACCGATTGCATCATGTATCAAGACGAGTTTTGTGGCAAAATTAGTGACTTAATAAAATGTTTTCCATTTCCATTTCCTAGTTGTTTACTCCCAGGAAAAGGTGGCACAGAGGGTCCACATTCTTCTCATCTCCTTTCCTAGGGACAGTCCTGCACAAGCTTCTCGAAGAGCCGCAGTCATCAGGGGTTTCAGTGGAGGCTGGCTGAAGTGTCACCATTACCTTCTTCTGGTGGGGGTTTCAGTGTGCAGGGTCCTGCTGAATCCCCTCCTATTTTCATCAGCAGTACTCTGGGAGTGCTTGTTCTTTGCTGACCTGGGGCAGTGACAACACAAATGCTTCAAACGGGCATTTTGGTGGGAAGACAGGGTTAATACATGCCCCAGAAGAACAGGGTGCACATTCGTTTCCTCTTTGCATTGCAAACACTTCTCTACTATCGCTGATGTAAGAATTTATGTTTACATTCTCTTAAAACATTGTAGTTTGAAATTGTAGCCCTTCCGTTGCTGTAAGTGGATTTCTCTATTGCTATACATATACATGTGAGCGTGCATGTATTTAAGTACTGAGTCTAATGGTCCCTAAGTAAGAATTTCCTTATTTCTTGCAGCCCGCTCTCTGATACATCTGATATAATTAATGGTTTCACACATTACGTATGGTTTTTACCTTCTTCAAACTTTATATTGAGTACCTCTGTTAATTTGAAATATCTTTCAACCAAGACAAATGACCGAAGGTCAGGCAGTGGTTGTATCCTCCTTTGCATTCTGGTTTGGGGAAAGCTTGGAGGAGCCGCTCGGGATCCGCTGGGCGTCTGCTCCTCTCCCTGCCTGCTCAGGGCTGTGCTGATCTCCCTTCTTCCCCTCTCTCCCCGGCCCTGGGGATTGGCCAGGTACAGCTATTTCTGATGGTGGCTGATGTAACCGGCTATGCAAATCACCACTTTTCCTACTGTGAACATTGTGCCTTCAAACATCTAATCATTAAGAGATTGTCTCCTGACAATTTTTTTTGTATCTTTGACAGTTATTTATCTTTTGAATAATTTGTTATAACAGTATAAATAACCTACACAGATAAGGAGGTCTCGTATCATAGGAAAACATTCTTCAAAGCAAAAGAAATGACACCCTGAAACCTAAACTCCAAATGAAAGACTTACCACTGCTTCCCAAAAAAATTTTTCTGGACTGGACCAAACCCACGCATCCTGGGCACGAGGGAAAACTTGTTTGTGTTGTGGTTGGCTCTGGGTTTCATATCTCCAGCTAACACTTGATATTTTGTTATGAGCTGTGAAACCGGCAGGTAAGGAGGCAGGCAGTGAGTGCCTGGAGATGCTGTTTGGTGCCCGGCAGCCCTGCAGCATGGCAGCTCTGCTGACACAGGTCCCACTGACTCGATCTTCTGCTATTTCTCACCAGGCTTAGCAAGGACGTAGTAACCATTCGCTCTGTCTGTGCTAGTAAATAAAATGGACCAAGACCAGCGTTTTGGCTTCAGAGGGAAGCATCGTGGCACAGCTCATGTCTGTACACCAGAATCTTTCCTTGCGGGACAGGGTGGCCTCATCCACAAACCGTGCCCTAGCCCACACCAGGGAGAGTGCCAACAGTGAGCTAACCTGGGCACTGCGGGACAGGGCTCAGACTGCTCTCTGGCACTGCTTAGTTAATTAGTGTGGATGCAGCCCATGAGTGGGTTGAAGAGCCAAGCAATCGATCAGGTAGCTGGTGTCACTAATGTGTGTTATTGCTCGTGTTACAGTTGCCTTACAAATAGCTTATTCTTTGACTTCGATGCTGTGTTCTTGTTTGGATGGAGAGATTATTGATCTGTAAATATTTCATTGGCCAAACTTGTTATTGCTTCTTCTTTGTCCTATGCCATAAACCAGTTTTGAAATTACTGTAGTGTTACAGGGGCTTGACAACCTATGCAATCTTATATTCCCCTTAGCATACCCGGAAAGCCTGAACAGACAACACTCGTGTGACTGCTGCATGGGTCATCTCCTTTGGTAGGTGGAGCTGGGTGGGACGAAAGAGTGGACTTTTTTTGCGAGGTTTTCACCTGTGCAAAACAACTCATGTCATAATTAGGCAAAGAGGAGAGTCTGATGTTAAAATCAATCTGCTTTCTGTCGTGGCTCATCGGCAGCAGATGGAGCAGTCTTGGGAGGACCCGCGTGGCCAGGAGGAGAGCAGCGGATGGGACGCGTGATGCCTCTCGGTTTGAGCTGTCGAGCTGCTCTTCCTGGGCTGCCCAGGGAAGGGAGGGCTGGCGCTTGTTGGCAGGTTATGCTGAATTTTGCTCAGTGGTCCCCGTGCATAAGTTTCAGCCATTTTGTTTGCATTCTGACACCAGGATAAACATAGGGAAATATTTCTTGTCTCTTCAGCAGAAATTAATACGTTTAGCAGTGACATCAAATATTCACTACAAACAAGACAAGGGAAGAACCTTTACACACAATAAAGCTGTTGGGGAGATGGCAAAGATAAATACAGTGCAAAAGATATTTCTTATTAAACAGCTGGCCCACATGATTTGTTTCCTGCATTAGTGATGATGCATGGCTCCTATTCACATTAATAGGCAACCATAAAGTATTTTTGTCAGCTGAGTTTTACTCGGAGTTAAATAAAATATTATAGTTTATGACAGATTTAACAACAGGCATCAACTTTACAGCATCCTGTTGCTTTTCTATAGCAGACTGAACATATGTTTTTTTTAAAACGCCTCTAACATATTGCATAAGCGATCACATTGTTGTAATAACATGACTTTTTAGCTTGATTACACTACAAGATGAGCTTTTAAGCTTTATGAGAATGCCATAAAAGTCAGCAGCGAGATGAAACACTGAAACAAAAAGCAAATACTGGTTTTTGCTGAACTTTATTAGAGAATAAATATGTGTTGTTGAGCGTGGCAGATGATAGATGCAGAGCCGCTCCAGCAGCAATGCGGGGTGGCCGAGCTGCCGTTCGGTGCGGGAGTGTAAGGATGAGCAACAGGAACCGGGCAGGCCTGGTATGCCAGGGGAACGCTCCGGCCTGGTACATCAGGAGAACAGCAGGAGACATGCCCAATTATTTGCTTTCCTGCACAATCATGCAAGCTCCTCTGACAAAGCATCTCAGCTCCTCATAGGCGCTGCTGCTGTGCCATCGCCATCCTGTTTTGAGGACGAGCCGTGCAAAGCACAGAGCACCTTCCCCGTCCCCAGGAGTGACGGTGGCAGATAAAGCATCTCTGGGTAAATGTGGTGTTTTCCTTGTTGAAAGTACCCTGCTTTTGCTGAACGAGCTATTGGGGCGAACCACTGATAAACCAGGTAGATGCTCCATCTCCTGCGGTATTCACATCAAGCATGGTTACACGTTTAGCAAGCGTGCTTTAGCTCAGCTTATCAAAGGGCTTTGGAAAAAAGAAAAATTACAGCCCCTGAACACTGCTGTAAAGGGAGTAGGAATAAATTACCCGATGTTCCTTTCTGGCTTTGAGTCTGTAAGGTAAACTAATATTCTTCGATTTTATGTTCCAACTACTGACAAAGGGCTCAACTTGTTATTTTCTAAAGAGAAAGTCCAACGAAAGCAATAGCTCTGAGGTCTGAGGCTGAGCTAGTGCACGGGTGCCGCCTGGGAAAGCCTACATAGGCAAAAGGCTGGTTCCATGCGGGATTTTTAATGAAAGTATTTCTATAATGCAATAACTATAGCGGCACAAAGCACTTGGTACGCAATGAAAGCAGAGGTAAATAGCATGCAAGGAGAGCAGCGTTGCAATGCTCTATTTTCTATTCTGTTGGTTTTTTTTAAGTTTCAGAAACATGTCCTACAGACTGTTTTGATGGAAGCTCTGAACTACGTGTCACCTCTTTTCTAGGGGCAAAATTGTTCTGCCTTTTCAATTTTCAGAAACGGTTAAATAAGTCAAAATCACATAAATGTATCACCGCACAATGTTTAAGCTCAGCATAAATCATGGTTAATATACTTCCTATTAATAGGCTTCCTACCCTTGCATTTCAAGTGGAATATTAAACTTTGTGGAGTTCAGAAACAAACTGTTTAATTGCTGGACACAAGTTATATTTTGATCTTTTTCCAGAAAAAAAATCCAACAGAGTGAGAGCTGTGCTTCGTTTGTGATTGAAATTAATAAGATCAAAGCAAAATTTGGCATATTTAAGCAGCATTAATTCAAAGGAGCATTGCCAACAGCGTCTGCTCCCTCCATTTAGGATATTTTTTTCAAAATATTTAAGGAGCATTAGGCATTTTTTTTTTACATTCCCTCTTGTAATATTTCTCATTGGTATTGTATTACTCTGATTCCATGGTCCAGAGCCATAGGATAATCAAACAATAACAAATGGCAATGGCTAAAGAAAAGACAGTGAGTGGCTGGATGACAGGGTGTGCTGATTTTGGCTGAGGTAGAGTTAATTTTCTTCGTAGGAGCTGGTATGGGGCTGTGTTTTGGATTTGTGCTGAAAACAGTGTTGATAACACAGGGATATTTTAGCTATTGCTGAGCAGTGCTTACGCAGAGTCAAGGCCTTTTCTGCCTCTCCCCCCACCCCACCAGCGAGGAGGCTGGGGGGCACAAGAAGCTGGGAGGGGACACGGCTGGGACAGCTGACCCCAACTGACCAAAGGGATATCCCACACCATATGACGTCACGCTCAGCATATAAAGTTGGGTGAAGAAGAAGGAAAGGGGGGACGTTCGGAGCGATGGCATTTGTCTTCCCAAGTAACACACATGACAGAGCCCTGCTTTCCTGGGGATGGCTGAGCACCTGCCTGCCGATGGGAAGTAGGGAATGAATTCCTTGTTTGGCTTTGCTTGTGCATGTGGTTTTTGCTTTACCTATTAAACTGTCTTTATCTCAAGCCATGAGGTTTCTTCACTTTTACTTTTCTGATTCTCTCCCCCGTCCCACTGGGGGGGAGTGAGTGAGTGGCTGGGTGGTGCTCAGTTGCCAGCTGGGGTTAAACCAAAACACAAGTTTAAAAAAGAAGTAAAAGTGGATAAAATGATTCTGTGGAGTAACAGAGGAACTGGCTCTTGGCCCTCAGGGAGGGTGTGGAGGCAAGTGGAAGTATGCCCATTTATCACCTTCATATGGGTAAACGAGACTCAAATCAGTAGAAGAGGCTTTATCTTCCCAGAGATAAATAAGACAGAAAAGTTGCAGCAATAATGGCAAGTCAATAATACTTCAGAGCATAGTAGTCCAATGATTTATTTAGATGGTAGTCAGTTGATCAATAGGAGATAACAGTATTTTGAGTGTTTGGGTAAGCAGGGAGAAGAACATTATGAAGAACTGGTGTATTTTTGGAAAAAAAAAAAAAAAAAGCCCTGAACACTTGTAAGTCAGTTCAGTTTAAATTACAGTGTTTGAAAGAATTAAAAAGGCAGGCTGGAGCTATGCTGTTGATAAAGAGACCAAACTCTCAATTGAGCTTTGAATTTCAAAGGGACAAACTGAGAAACTCAGAAAGTTTTTTAGTAAAGTTACATGGTTTGAAGAACTCAGGTAGTTGAATGTGGCTAAACCCCCAATTTGAGTTCACCGTGCCAAAAGTATGCAAAATTGGGTCCCCTGGTAACAAATGCAAATCCACCTTCAGAATGGGATTAGGGATAAGCAGAAACTCTTTAATGAATGAAGGAAAGAACCAACCATGAAATCCAGCAGCTCCAAGGTCAGGAAATGTAGAGAAATGATGAGTGCCTCAAGACAGGCTCAGCTGTGTCTCATAAGGGATATTAAGCACTAAATGTTCATATAAGTAAAAAGTTCATAACAGTAAAAAAGAATAAAGGAAGAAGTGGAGAGGATACACAAAATTTAAAGGTAATTTGCACACTGGCAAAAGCAAAGTACGTATCTTTATTGTCAATAAGGATGGTTTATGTTAAACTTAGGGATTAAGGGAATAAAACAGTTGCTACTATACCAGATGGGATATTACAGCTTAAATTGGAGAGGATGGATAATAATGAAATGCCATAATATGACCAAGGAGATGAATAATTGCCTAGAGGAGAGATGAAGAACAATAGTGTTAGTAGAAGTTGTAGGCTGGAGGGAGTTACTGGTGGATTTTCTGAAAGACAAGAGTGAGGACCGATTTTATTTAATATTTTCATTGGCAATGCTGGTACAACAATCAGAAATATGCCAAGGGAATGTGTTGGTAACAACGAGCTTGGAAGCATCCTTCTAACAGAGGAAGAGTTGGATGATCTTCAGCACTGGGATAGCAGAAATGGGGTAAAATACTAGCATCTTAAGAAGTAATAATAAGAAGTACTAAAAACCATGGCTTTAAACTAGACACTTCTAACACATGACTTAAAACTAGAGACGCTTTTAACTAGACAGTTGCCTGCTCCTTTTTCCTGAGCTTTTCCTCGTGCTTTGTGCTGGGAAAATGTCAGCTCTCCTATACGCTTGATGTTTTCCTCATGTAGTTTTTTTATCTTTATTCTCCTTATTTCCTCAGGTAGGTGACTAGCAGCTTTCCAAAATAGGTAATATTTTATTACTCTTATTTCTTTAGGCCTCTGTCTTTCTTATTCTCACTGGAAATTAGAGCTTTCTGTTAACCTCCAGTGGTCATTTGTCAGTACTAGCCAGTCCTTTTCCCTCATCTGTCCTGAAGACCCCAGGGGCATCACGCAGCTCCCCACGCCTGCCCAGGGTCTCACACCTCTGAGCAAAGCAGAGCTGAAAGAACTGATTTTCCACTCTCTAATCTGGGGACTTCTTTTTATTGTCAGACACAAATATTTACCTCCATACATATTGCTGACGTTAAAATACAAGAATTAGGTGAACAGAAAACTGTCAAGCTGCAGCTGTAGGTACCCTCCTGTGAACTGGCTCATGCTTGGTGTTTGTTTAAGCAAATTTTTCCCAGCTATCATGTGCCTCTACTTGCAGA
The DNA here is from genome assembly GCF_047370975.1 of Nipponia nippon. Classification (NCBI taxonomy): domain Eukaryota; kingdom Metazoa; phylum Chordata; class Aves; order Pelecaniformes; family Threskiornithidae; genus Nipponia; species Nipponia nippon. The sequence goes on from NW_028262302.1 coordinate 31,226,745, forward strand.
GTAATTGCAAAGCTTTAAGCTCGCTCAGTTTCTTGGTAATATTTCCACTTATGTGAATTAGCAGGGAAATCTATTAATAGCAATGCTAACTTAATCACTTTCTATCCATGGGTTTCCAAGCCTCTCTGAAAAGTTATGTCAATATTAGCATCTCTCTCCCTTCTTTTGCAGAAGGGGAAGAGACATTACAGAGATGTCAGTAACGCATCTGGGCTCTCCTGCGGTGTCGGTGACAGGGCTGGGAATAGCAGCCAGGTTTGCTGCTCTTGTCAGCACGGAGCCTCCGGTAAAATAAGTCGTCTGCTGTCCCTGCACCTCTTTGCAGTGCAGCGCCAATGACCGCAACATCGGGTCTCAAGCATGGGCTGTGTTTTGCATTTTGGAGAGGGGGAAGCTGGTATCATCACTGCTGAATTAAGCTAGAGGCTGAAACATGGCCATTGAGAAACTCTGTGGAAAAAGAAAATGCGTTGGCAATGAAGGGTGGAGAAAACTCCTGTGTCCTGGGAGGGTCCTCGGAGATCTCACAGGCAAAGTGAGGGGGTTATTTGCAGGTGGATGGGATGAGGTTATTTCTTATTCTGTCCAGTGCTTGTCCCCCATGGATGGTGGGGATTTTGGAGTGTCAGCCCATGGAGCCCGTCCCATTGCAGACTGTACCACTGTGCAGCCCTGAGCTCAGTGCAACAAGTGAGAAGATGCAGGAGATCCTTTTCCCACCTCTGCCACTGTCCAGTTGCACTCTCCTACCCCTTAAAAAACCCATTACCATATCTTGTATCTCCAGACGATAGGCTGGGCTTAACCAGTCTCCTCTGAAACAGCTGGTTCCCACTTGCAAGAGGTACAGGTCTCCTGCTGTAAAAATTACACTGGTTGCTTTCCCTCTTAAAGCTCAGTGGTGTGGAGCAAACAGAGTTAAAAACAGTTCATATTCTTAGCTGCTTAATACCTGTGCAGCCATTAATTAGCCGCGTGAATTCCTTGGAGGACCTGTTCCTGCAGCTGTCCTGCGGCAGAGGAAATCCTGGCGCAGCCGCAAGGCACGGGCAGCTCCAGGCACAGCATCGCCCGGCGCCCATGCTCCCGTCCCCGTGCACCCTGGGAGTCCCGTGGCACAGGGGGCTGAGGCTCACATGCACTGTCAGCCTCTGTTTCACAGGGGTTTTGTATTGCTTTGAAAATCCGCAGAGCTTGCTGTGCTTCTCTTATCTTCCCCAAAAAATTAACCAGGGGGGGTTTTGCGGGGAGATGTTACCCCCTCAGTGGCTCCCAAGTTATCATACAGCTGAGCTTGCTGTCCACCTCTTTTGAGAGCTGGGGAGGGAGAGGACAAAGGGGAGATAAGGCTGTTGTCCTCCTCCACTTTGTGTAGCTGAATGTGTCAGACACGGGAGAGCATTGCTGCTCTCGCTGGGATGCCGCTCCCTCGCACTGCTCTTACCGAGCTGCAGTCTAAACCTCGACCCTCAGCAAATCCTATGTCAAGTAAATTTGCAGCAAAGGCTGTGCTGGATGCTGGGGGGCACAGACCCTCGCTCAGGGCTTGGGAGGGGGAGGCAGAGCCACTGAACGGCCATGGCACTGTGGACATTGGCCGGGACTGACCACCACACCCTCCATGATGCTCTTCTTTGGTTAAGAGCACAGTTGTTTGAGACTTGGGATTTGCCTTCGTAGGTCTCCTTCCTCTTTTCAGGCTGCTCTTTCATTTCTCTGGGTTTGTGTGCACCTATAATAGACTTACAGTAGCGACAGGTTTTCTTTTGGGGGGTGAGAGTTTCAGTGTGCAAGAGAAGCGATGTTGGACACCTTGGCTGTGCCCGTATGGCACTTGGACAGGGGCAGCAGGTGGGTTAGTTAACGGGCACTGTGCTCCCTGCCTGGCTTTGTGCACTTTCCTGCCCGTACGGCCTCTCTGGCTCAGTACTGAGAGACCAAGAGTGGTTGAGCGCAGGCTGGCCACAGGGCTGCAGACGACGCTAAGGTCTTCCCGGGAAGGTGCTGGTGGGGTCTCCAGTGGGGTGTGGGAAAGGGTTGGATACCACTGATGCCCAAACTGGGGACCTGGGGTCTCCCAGACCCAGCGATGCTGTGAAGGAAAAGTTCCCCTTTTGTCTTGATGGCTCTTCGTGTGTGGGATATACCAGACACACATGAGCTTGTATTTAAAGACTGGTTCTTCCTGCTTCTTCCACCAAAGAAAACTTCATTTTCAAGCTATGAGCTACGTTGATCTGACCTGGGGACCAGCCAGCTTCTATTTCTCCGGGAACCAGAACTGATCTCAGCACGTAACCCCCGGAATTCATATTTTCAAGGGAAATTTGGCATATGCTCATCTCTGGCCCTGGCTCTGGTAGAAGTGCAGTTATTGCTGCTCTCTGTGCAGGCGCAACAGCCCAACGCGACTGTCTTTACCTTGGCAGCATCAAAGCCAGCTGGAAAAATTTGAGGTTATTAGTAACCACAAATGAAAGCTCTGATTAAAGAAATATGATCTCCAAACAAGGTGGTGTGAGGAGCAACCACTGTTTCTGAAACAATAACAAATGCAAAACAGAGTCCCCAAAGAAAAAGCTTGAAACGATAATAATGCCTGGTACACATATTTCATGGGGATTTGAAAGTAGGTCTGGGTTTTGTTGATATGACAATATCAATCAATCTAATTAGATCTTTTTGCATAATCACAGAAAATTTGCATAAAAGTATAGCCAACCCAGGAGACAGCTGAGAAAAACAAGGGTTGAGTGAAAACCAGAAACTTTTGAATTATGGCTGGTTTTTTTTAAGACTGCATCAGTTATGATAGAAAAAACTTGTAGAAGTTGCAAAACCTGAGTGTCTGGAGTCTAGATCTGAAAGAATTAAGAACATAAAGTACCTTTGAAGAATGAAAATAGGAAGACAAGTCCTAAAAACTTAAAAAGCTTCTCTGTGCTCCCATGGAAGGACCTAGCTAAACATTTTCTGGCAACATACTTGAATATTGAAAAAAGCGAATTTAATTAAGATTTGTAGCACAATGTTTCAAATTCATTAAAGAAAGTCAGGGAGAAGGATTCTTGGATGGCAGCAGAGAACCTGATTTGGGTTTTGCTTCACCTTTTGTACTTTATGCATGTTGAACTGTTTCTTTATGCACGCTGAGCTGGCTTGGCCAGGATGCTGTTTGGCCCAGGCAGAGAGATGCTCAGACGCACCAGGCAGGCACAGTTTTGCCCTTCATGGGAAAAGATGTTTTCCGTGAGCAGGGAGAGAATTTCTTCTGCTTTGCTCCCCCTCCATCTGATGGTCACTCCTCCTGGACCCTGCAGCCCTAGACCATTTCATAGACCTGAACGTGTATACCATTCAGGGATTATATTGAAAAAATAAGCACCAGAAGACTTAGCATCAAGGCCACGTGGTGCCTCTGTTGGTATGTAACTCAGATGCTGGGGGTTTTCTGGGGCAGACACAGTGAGTTTGTGTTATGCCAAGGCTTGGCATAGCAGTGAGCTGCATCTCAGCAGCCTATTCCCTGGAAAACACCACCGTCCTCAGCTTTGGCCCATGCCCGTGCACACCAGGGACATCCCCAGCCACCGAGGGGATGCTGCGCTCCCATCTGTCCCCTCTCCCAGGCTCTGCCACAGCCCCTTGTGCAGGATGAGGGGAGCGCTTTCATCCAAGGTAATGATGAAAGTGCTCCTCCATGCAGAGCCGTTTCATTAACAGCTTCATCAACCCGGCACAGGCTGCACTGGGGGCTCCGCAGGGCTTTACCCCTGTTACGTCTCTAGGAAGGCATCACAGTACTGGGCATGTTCAGTGAAAAGGCTTTTCCTGTCATTGCATCCACGTTAAAAGGACAGCAAGAGGCTTAATTCTTAGCAATGCATCAGAGTTGGCCGATGGTACTGAAATTTTTGCAGATCAGCTTTCTAGCATAAAACCAAGTTTCTGAAATAGTAGCTTTTATTAAGAGAAAACTTTAATTTGTCTTCTTTAATAATATGTGTATTTGGCAAGTGACCCAGATTTTGTTTAATGAAGTGAATAATATATTTTTCTTCTAGCTGGAAGCTACTGAGTTATTTTTGTTTTCCTCTTTAATCCTGAAGATGGGTTAGCCTTTAGGTGGATATATAGATTCAAAAATACCAAGCTGATGATACAATGAGGTTATAGTTTAAGAAATTTAAGCATTTGCATGCATGCACTTTTTTGTCTGAACAAGGCAGATAATTCATGACAAAAGGATCAGAGAAAGTGGTTACGCTGTATATGCTTCAAAATACATCCGGGCATTTCCAGATATGAATTCTGTCATATGAATATGTGATATGAAATGCATTTGAGTAACTACAGGCAGCTGGAGGCTGGCTCCCATTCCCATGGTGAACACCCAAAATGTCCATAACCCATAAAAAGTCTGCTCTGAGCTCCTGCAGACTTTATGGGGTAAACTGCAGAGGAGTGGGGCTGGCTAAGCGTGGGGGAGCATTTTTCTCCGGTCCTTAGGAGAGCGATGCTCAGCACTTCTGGGCGCTGGGAGGCTTGTTCAGATGCCCTGGGCAGGTTTCAGATCCTGCCTGTGAGCCTGGGTGATGCTGCGACGGATCCTCGCTCTTGGCAGGAGGATGAGCGCTCTAGTTCTTCTGCGTTTTCTTCCTCTTTTATAAATAATACAACACACTTGCCATCGTGGTTAGTAAATAGCAGCGCTATTACAACGCTGCCCGAGGACTTTGTTATGTATTTCTAGACATGCAGGTTTTGCCTCTCGGAGGCTATAGCCCACGAGGCACGTGGCTCGGGGGAGATGGATGGCAATATTAACTGCACCAGTCTGAGGTACAGTAGCTGCGCGTGCGGTTCCTAACGAATCAGTAAGAATAATTATGTTTGCCACCAACCCAAATAGCGGTGAGTGAACGAGTTTTCCCAGCCAGACCAGAAATGCCAAGCAGTAGGTCACGCTGCACTGGCCACAGTCAACCTGACGCCGGGGTTATGAGGCACTAGGGAACCACAGGCATCCCCTCTTCAGGGACGGTGTGGCAGCAGCCATAAATCTGTGGAGGTGGACACAGCCCCCGCAGAGACAGCATACAGTTTTGGGATGCGGCTTCCATTGAGTCACAGCTGTCCCTTGAGCCATCTGTTTTCACGCTGCCTCCTTATGACCAAAAATTGATCACCTGTATCATCATGTCCACCCCCTGCATGGACCTCTGCGCTCAGCAGTGCAATTCCCATCTCCTCGCCAGGCTCTGCCCTGCTCTGGCAAGCCCCACCGGCCATCTCAAAAGGCTCAAAAAAGCAACAAGCCAGAGGCGGTAAATGCTCAGTGTCAATGCAGCAACAAGAGTCTGTGGTACTGGCTCTGAACTGTTCCTTCCCAGTACCATTGAGAATTTCTTCATTTCTGACTTTTACTACAAGGTGACTGGATCTTGCACGTTTATTATTCACTGCTGGAAATAAAGCGTTCTGGCGCAGGTTGTGATAGCAGCTCAGTACCAAAGTCAAGAGAAATGCTCTTTTGGTAAACTAACTCAGGAGAATAAAACAGCTGCTGATTTCTTTTTTCGTTCTCATACAAAAGGGAAGCAGGTGATGGCTTGTTCTCATATCTGAGGGAGTTGTTCAGGTCCCCACGCTACACCTGTGTCAGAGCTGGGGATGCTCTTTACAACAAAGAAATTATGGTATCCCCAATACCATACTTTGCTGCCACAAACGCCTCTGCCTCCCCCAGGCTGGGAGGCAGCATCCTTGGGGCGCGGGGGACAGCCCGGCCAGGACCCCCGCCCCTGGCACATTGCTGTTGCTGCTCGGGGCTGCCTGGAGCACTGGGACATACATGGGTTTGGGGTGTTAAACCTCAGGTAGAACAACCTCGTCCCTGGGGGCTTCAGGGTTGGGTGCACCCCAGCACTGCTCCCTGCAGGGGAAGGAAGTGGCATCTGACAGAGTTGAGGGTTTGCTCCCACGAAGACCCCAAAAAGGTGAGCTGGGAAGAAGCAGCATTTGCTCCCCAGTGCCCTGCACCAGTTTTCTGCTGCCTTGGTGCACAACGTGTGGAGCTGGTGATAGGGATGCCAACTCCAAGCCTCCTGGCAAGGGGCACTGCAAAGTGTGTGGCCCTTGTAGGTCCTAATTGTCCTGGCCGTCCCCACCTGGGGCCTCACCAGCTCCAGCTGGAGCCTCCCCACCCTGCAGCCCCACCTGCCCTGGCCATGAGCCGAGCTCTATTTAAGCTCCAGCATGGGTGCCTGCTCTGGTTGGAGATTTGATGTTGGTGTGCCAGTGCTCAGTCTCTTAACTGAGTGCTGCACTGGCGGTCCCCAGGGCTTTGGGAACCGAGCAATTCCCTTATGGCTGAGGCAATGCCATGCTGCTCCATGGAAGGTCACCGTGCATCTACGAGCTGACTTTCCCATGGTGTGCTCTGCTGGAGCATCACTTCAGGTCGTGGGACAGGCGTTCATGTTTTCCTTGCTGTTGTTTTTACCTGCTGCTTTTTAAGTCCAGAAGTAGGACAGAACGCAGCTTTTTCTGACCCTGCCTGTGGGCGTTTCCAGCAGGCTGACAGCTAAGGTACTTTTTTACTACTTGTGTTTCAATGCAAATTAGAGCTGCTGGCCCAGGAGGGATGAGGGATCCCCTGTGAAGGAGCAGCCTTTAAAAAAGACTTTTGATATCAGGAGCTGGGCTGGTAACTAGTTCATCCAAGCTTTCACTTGTCTTTGGGTCCTCAGGAGGGAAGAAGACTGGAAAGAGTATGACATGAACACAAACAGAAAGTAACATTGAGAGCCACAGGGTGGGTTTTTTAAACTTCAAGACTTAGAAATTGCCTGAAAAAAAAAAAACCAAAACATGCCTGTGTGTAGTTATTCTCTCCTGAGTGTACAGCATCACTGGCATTTTAACTGAAGCTTTCTTTATGTGATTTCCTTGGCACAGTGCTCTCCTTGGAGCTAGCACTTACAAGCAGAGAAGGGTGCTTGGCCAACGTGGTTCTTCTGCTGAAAAGTCAGAACACGACCCTGGGTTAAAAATCTGTATTGAATGTTAGTGGTCCTGCAAGGTCAAGTGCTTCTTCCCAGAAATGAGGATGGGCAAACAGGCATTGCAGAACACCACAAATCCAAAAATGTTAGACCTTGGCAGTCCGTCATCTGTACTCAGGGAAATTAGCTGACTTTTGGGACTACAGACAAAGCTCATACAGAGTTATTAATAATTAACTATGCTATATTAAATTCTTTTTCTTAAGTTTCAGCATTTTTCTGCTTACCATGCTTCAGAAATACTTGGCTGGAAGAAAAAGTGCTTTTGTTATAACTAGAAAGGTGTGCTGGAGGTAGCATGGGCACGTTTGCTTTAGCCCAGAGCTTTTTAGCCCTGTGACCTTGCACAAAGCGTGCAGGTTCCTGTTGCAGGGATCCAGACCTTGTGCCTGCCCGCTGGGCCCCGTGGCTCAGGAGCAGCTCAGCCACATGGGATGTGCGTGCCCCTCTGGTAATGCCCTGGTTTGGTACAGTGTAGATCTGGCTGGCTCTTGGTGGCACTTGACCTCTTTGAGCTGTAAGATCATTTGTGAAAATTGCTGCCAGGTTTCAGTGCCACACAGCTAATTCTGATGCTCGAGCTGCTCTTGGGGGTGTGTTCCTTTTGCTGACTCCAGTGTGATGGAGCTGTGCACGGGGATGGGTGATTGCATTGGAGCCAGTGATATTTTAAAAGTGCAGAGGAGTTAGATGGTGTAGCTAGTTATCTCGGTGCTTTCTGACTATTGCTACAATGACTGGCTCTTCCCAGGAGACCAAATACTCAAATGAGTATTTATTCAGAAATGTTCCTACGGAGTCGTGATGTGAGGCTCTTGATGTGGAAGCCCCAGCCACTCGGCAGCACCTCTGGAAGACACAAGCAGCCAACAGCTCATGGCCAACCTGGGCTGAGGTTTGCTGAGAGGTGGGTGCTGCTGCTCTTCCTATAGGCTCAGAAGAGAAATAATGGAGCCCATCACCCATGCTCATGTTTCACCTGGATCCAACAGCTTTTCCTAGAATTCAGGGACCAGAAATGATGTGTTCAATGCCTTTTAAAGTGCTTTTCAGGTAGGAATTATGGTTACTTTTCTCTGCCATGGGAGCACTGGATCCAGCTGTTCATTAGGATGCTGAGCTGTTCAAGATGAAAGCCTTTTCCAGTCCTGTGACTGCTGAGATAATTGTGGAGTAAGATTTTGTAAGGAGGAAGAGGCTTTGGAACTTGTAACTGGAGAGCTTGTCTGGTGTTGACCCTTCCTCTGGCCGGTCGGCCCCCTCCCTGGTGCAGAGCTCCTTCCTCTCCTGCCAAAGGTGGGGAGTAACAGGCGAAAATCATGCAAAATCTCCAGGGCACACGGGGCAGTGTTGTGACCACCAGCCTGCAGCACATTTGCCACTGAGCTGCTGGAGGAAGGACAGACCAGCTCACACCTACTGATAAAAGTAATTGCTGACATAGCTCATATAATGACGCTGCACATGGCCCATAGCTTGTAATTTACTTGGCTCTACTTGTCTCCTAGGCATGACAGCCTTTTGTCTTGCTGTAATAGAGTTGTGTGTCCTCTGCTCTGGGCGCTGCAGCTCAGCTCTGCCGTGGGGTGTCTGTGGGGTAGCGAGAGTGAGAGTGTGGCCACGGCCGAGCAGCATCCGTGGGAAGGCTTGGGAATGCGGCTGTGCTGTGCAGGCGGGAGGCAGGGACCCAGACCCGTGCAGCAGCAGCTCCGGATCGTTCATATGAGGCTTCTGTCATCTCTGAAGCAGAGATGAGAGTTTCAGCTGTGCAGCTGAACTCGAGGATAAATTCTTCATTATTTAAGCAGAGCTGCCTGAGGATCAGGTTTAGAATTCTCAGCCTATGGTGGGAAGAGAAAAATAGGAGAAGTGATACCATGTGTATTTTATACCGTTCTGGAGTGGGAAGCCTGGGACTTGCTGACATGCCCCAGGAAGGCAGTGCTGTCTGAAGGTGCTAGGTCTTACCCAAAATTAGGGAGCAGAAAACTGAAATACTCTGCCTTTAATCAGACAATTGCAAATGGAACATCATATACCTTATGAAGATAAAACACAGGTAACTGGAAGACTGATACTGGAAAAGTATGTATCTGTATTAACTGACCACCTTCTCCCTTGTAGGTACGCCAGTCCTATTTTCTTTGATGCAAACTTTTGGGCCTCTGGGCCAGCTGAGCCTCAGGACCTTCCTCTTCTCGAGCAGTGTCAGACCAAGCACTCCTGGCTTAATTTCTCATGCCAGGATTTCCGTTCTTAGAGTTTCTAACCCAAATGTGATCCCCAAAAGTATGGGAAGGATTTAAGGGGGGGAAAAAAAAGTAGGGTCTTGGTTTGACAGAGCTTGAAGACTCCCATGGAGAACCCCCCAAGGCTGCTAGAGCAGCTTTGCTTTGCAAGCTGAGAACTTGTATTTGGAAATACTTTCTTCAGCCTTGTTTTTAGGCATAGAAAACTTATCCTTGCAGCTTGCTAGGTAATACAATTCCAGCAGTCTTGTTCAAAGAGATTTTAGTTGTAATGGAAATGAGAAAATAAATTGCTGGTTTTATGCATTTTGGGTTTTATAACTGCTAAAGACTAGATGGAATAACTTGTATCATGACATTACCTATATGCTGTGTGGTCACTGCTGACCTCAAGTCTATATAGATAATAGCTGTTATAAAAGTCTAAATGCACTTTACAGCCTTAATATTATATTCATCTAACAGCAACATTTCAAATTTCACTGTATTAAGAGTGTTTGGTTTTAAGTATTACTTTCCTTAATGGCAAGTATTTTATAACTCAGGTCCTGGATGAAGCTGCACATGTGAGAGAGTGCTAGTGGATGAATTTCCCCAGAAGACCTCTAGGGTATTCTTTCTCTTTAGAAAAGACGCATTCCAGGGAACCAAGGTTTTATTTTAGACAGTGAGGATAGGAGTGACCCTGCAGCAGATGGCACAGGAACATGCTGCCTGGTATTGGAGCTTTAAAAACAGTTAAAGTGCATCCAAAGTACAGCAATACAAAATGTTTATAATTAAATCTCTGATTTGAGCTTGATGTGTTGTCTCTGAACCGTTTTCTAGACTTCAACACTTTTTGTTTCATAGCATTTGAAACCAAGAGCTGTAATAATATGCCATGAAAGAGAGAACAAAACAGGCACAAGGTTTTCAGGTGGGCTGAAGAAAAGGTCCTTAACATTAAAGGTCCTCGCTGTTGGTATTGCATGGTCTTGTTGAACAAGGGCATAAATCTGTATTTCTTGTACCCAGTGAGTGACCTGACATCCTGCCCATTGGATTTCTGGTTTATGGGGGGAGAAGGAAGGAGATTGTATGTCTTTCCTTGTCCTCCCCACCTTTCTCTTTCCCCCTGAAACGCTAGCCGGTGCTATGTAAAACTGGGAGCTACTGGGAGCTAATGGTCAGTGTGCTGAATGCTGGGGGTTTACGCAAGGTCACTGGTCCTGGCCTCACAGGTGTCCATCCCTGGTTGAGTTTGGTCAGTGCCCTAATAGCACTAAATAGCTTAAGCTGGCCTGGCTGTTCCCCTTGGCATCTGGGGTAGGAACAACAAACAGGCAGTCCTGACCTGAGATCATTTAATTGTGAGTTGGTTGGAGTTATGAAGGTGCTCAAGCAAAGCAAACCCATATTTTAGAAGCTGTTCATTTTAATTTTATTTTCAGTATACAATATATAGGGCTTTGAAGACAGCAAGGACCCCCACGTGCCTGAGGAGCCATGGTTTCCAGCAGCAGGTTTGCCATCCCTGAGCCAAGTTATATCACGTTTCCTCATATTAGCTTGTATTTGACATATTTTCACTAAAATGCTCTTGGTTTTTTAGTCAAAAATAGGTTAAGACAATCTGCAGTTTAGAGGTGCAATGGCACCTCAATTATACATGAGCAAGCTTTAAACTAGCCCGAGGGAGTATTACTCTGGATGCAGCAGCCGTGGTGCTGCGGGGTTCGGCAGCTGGACACGTGCCCAGGGCCCCTGCTCCCCCCGCAGCTGCGGTGCCATCAGCCGGGGCGTGCGAGGCCGTAAATCTCTGGTTTGGCCCCACTCGGAGACCCTGAAGCACCCAGCTGTCTTTTGCAGCTGGCGTTTGAGACATTTTAGGTGCATTAATTTTTCAGCTGTTCTGAAAATTTTACCTAAAATCCTTTTCCATTAGAGAGGGGTGGAAAGGGGGCACATGGCAGGAGGTGAAATGTTTCAAATCAGAACCTGAGTAGTATGAAGAATTCCCTGCCTTCTTCAAAGGTAACACCATTTCTACAGAGAGTCACTGTAGTCGCTAACCTATTTGAGTTCAGATATTTGCTTTAATTTTTTTTTTAATTAAAAAGCTAAGCTGAGAGGATTACATGACTTTAAAAAAACCCAAACTACTGAGCTAAAGTATTAAGTCATATTATTAAAAAAAATCACTTGAAACTGCAAAGTCTGGTGGGGGAAGGAGAAAGGGCAATGGTGTATATAAATATATTTACATAACTTTGAAAAAATTAAAAACATCCCAGTTCTCATCACTCCAGCTTAATCATTTTTAAGTACATATATTTTTGATTTAGCTGTTTACATACCTCTCTTTTTTTTGGCAGATTTAATAATGTGCTGTGAAAATGCACTGAGAACCATGCCCTCCTGCATTCTCAGCCACATCAGTTAAAAGCAGCAGCAGGCGCTGGTGTTGCTGCGGTGGGAGGGTACACGGCCCATCGCTCAGTCCTCAGTCTGCATTTATGGCAGGAGGTTATTCTGCTATTGCCACTGCCCTGGCTGATGGGTGCCTTAAAAGAACCAACATAAGGGCAAGGCTATGCCCCAAATGTGGAGTCTTACCAGTCTTTTCATAAACACCAAAAGGATGAACTCCTGCTGGAGATCTGCCCCAGCCAGGGTCTCCTGCTCCCGCTGGGCTGTTTGCTTATGGGGAGATGAAAATGCCATTACTTTTTTCCTGCTAGCCTCAGCCAGCGCAATGCATGCTCCTATGCAAGGGTTGTTTTCATAAGTGAAAGAAATGCTGTGCAGATTAGAAAACAGAAAAGCTGCAAATAAAGTAGTGAGAGACTCAAGAGTGAGACTGATGGGAGCCAAATGGTCTTGCAAACAGGGTCCGTAGCCTACTGAAGGGCTGACACTGAGCACAGGAGGTACATAAACCAGGGAGAGCTGAAACACAGCCTTAAGGGCAAAAAGCAATACCTGAGAATGGCATGCTGCTGGGGAGCTTCCCTGGGCGCTTGCCTTAGCGATAAGGCAATTAGTGAAGACACGAGTGTGTGGTCTGACCTGCAGGGAATGCCTCAAAAATAAAAGATGTTTGGGAATTTAGGCTACTGGATGCTGGGCTTGTGCTGGTCTGGTCAGCGAAGCCAGAGTCTTGTTTAGGTAGAAGTAGGAATATGAGGTAGAAGAAATGCATGGGGGGAATGATCAGGTACTTGATTTAAGGAATTGTCAAATGGTATTTTTTGGCCAAACTGAAAAAAGGAAAGGGCTTAAGATGAAAGACAAAGTAAAAATACATCAGTAAATTCTCATACCAGTCCAAAATACGTGCAGGCTCAGTGACCCCAAAGCCAGAGAAAAAGAAGAAAATGTACCTCCTGTCAGTGGTGTGCAGACCTGCAATCCGTGGTGCATGAGGGCACCTGGGCTGCTATGGAGAGGATGCTGTGCACCGAGCCGTGGCACGTGGTCTCCTACAGACCTGTTGGTGTCTTCCTGGGTGGAGGGACCTCAGCATCCCTGAAGGCCATGGGAGAAACCTCTTCCTGGGTGTCCATGCATGGAGGTTCCCAGCAGGCTAGCCGCTATGGGCTCCTGCTTCCCACACCACCAATCATGGGAACTTCATAGCACTGAATTTTTAAGTATAGCAAGAAATTGACTAAGAACATTTGATGTAAGGTGTCTGGTTTGAAGTCCTGCTGCAGTGCTCATGCACTGTGCTGCATGCTGAAAGGCAGAAATTCGGGTCACTGGTGCCAAAGAGAAGCGGTTTGTCAAAAAGCGTGTATAATGCTCCTGGTGACATGGAAATACCTGTGTTTTCCACCAAGTAGCCATGGTGTGTTTTTCCTGGTGGCAGCTGGTGTTGTCGCTGTGCTGTCCCCCACAGCACTTCTCTCCAGGCTAATGGCCACTTTGGGGCATCTCCAGCTGAGTTAATTGCCATGTAGACTGGCTGCTGTGCACGAGGAGACACGGAGCAGCTGTTATTTGGGTCTACAAGTCATTTTCTTTCACTGTTGAAGTCACCCAGGTGATTTCTAGGCACAAAGGTTTTATTTTCCTGCTCCTATTTCTTCCCGTAATCTCATCCTTTCCATCCACCTGCTGTAGAAAAACCCATCATCTCCAGTTGGCACAGTCAGGACAGCAGCTGAGAAGAGCTGTGGCAGCGGCGGTGGTGGATGATGGTGGCTAATGTGACTTTGGGTGGTTCTGCCCAGATTGGGCAGAGGCACCAGTGGTCACCCACGGATAGGCTGACCCATGGATATGCAGGGCGTGAAAATCTGCCTGCTGAGGTACGGGGAGAAAGTGTCTGTGTTGGCGTGGAGGCAGGTGCCAAGAGCATTGCAATGCAGCATGAGAAAACTCATGGGGAGTGCCCGCTCTGCTCTGCCTCAAGAGGATGTGGGAATGCAGTGTCTGGGGGTACAAAATGGATGGGAAATGCCCAATTTCCTCCAGCCCTTAGGAGAGACCATGGTCAGCAGTGGGCAGGGGGATGCTGCACTGTATGGCTCCTCCAATGCAGTCCCACACCTTTGCTCTTGGTGTGTTTTCAGTTTTGTTTTAATTACGTCAGTCTTGAAGGTAACATGACTGAGACAAAGGCATGGATGAAACGCAAGATGGGTTGTAGATGTTCAGATGCAGAAGAGAGATTAATCCTTCTCCGAGTTCCTTATTTATTTGTCCTGTATATTTTTGTTGAAGTTTTCTTCTGAGTCGTCTGTTCTCCTTGGTCAAGGATCTGTGTTCAGATCCATGTGTCTGGTCAGAGACAGCCTTGCTGAAACCCAGACTCGGTGTTTTCCTTCCTTCTCCTCCTCCTTTTAAGGATAAAGACTCCATTTTCCCTTTTGCAATGTAGATGTTTTATTGAATCAGAAGTTGTCAGAGCCAGGAATAGCCAATGTGTGTGTATATCACATAACTTTATGTATCCTTATGTGAGACACCCATGGGAGAAATTTTACATGCAGTATAAAAGACTGAGAGATCAGCAGAGTTAAACCTAAACAAGTTGCAGTACAAGTAGGCAGGTAAAATATGAAGTTTATACCTCAAGTTTTTATCATGTTAGCCCTCACTCTTGACTGGGTTTGTACACTGTTATGTCCCCATCTGATCTTTGGATAGATAGATATACACACACGCATATTGTGTCAAGGTAATTTCAAGATAAATTAGCATAAACTGACAAACTGTGGCTTCAGGCTAATATAGAACTGGGAAAAGATCTATAACAACTAAGCAGTGCAAATAACATTATTATAATCAGAATTACCAAACTTTTTGCATACCAAACCAAACATATTATCTTTCTAATAAGTCTTAAGCGCCAAATCCTGTCTGTATGTATTCATGTGTATACATAAGGGTTTACAGGATGTTCATATGATGACAATGGCATTCAGGCAGAAATTTTTGGAGGCATCTGCCATATTTCATTTGGTTTATTCCTATGTGGAGTTTGGGCATCTGTATTTGGCTGACGTGTACCCCAGTGAGATTCCCAGGCTTGACTGGAGAATGCCAAGGGATGGGGACGATGCAGGGACCTGAACCTGGGTGAAAAGCATCAGAGCAGGGCAGTGCCTGGCTCTCGGGGAGGAGAGTTGGTGACAGCTCATGCGTGGTGTCCTCTCCATGCCTTGCCAACTCGTGGGAGTCCAGCCTGGCACATGGGAACAGCAGCAACACGTTGTTCTAGGGGTTAATAGTCCTCACTGGTAAAAACTATACCCAAGTTCCCTCTTGAAATTTCCCATTTCCCTGTTCTGCCTTCGCTCTTGGAGTGAAGAACAGTTAATCCCCAGGGTTTTCTCTTACACACACTCTACTTTCTTGCATTTACAGCACTTTCTCCAGTAAACTCTTCTCCAGCTATTTTCTGCGCCTTCTGCAGGTTGCCCTCATGCCTTTGAAATGAGGGCACTGGGGAGATAAATGTTGTGTGTAGTGCCCTATGGAGAATAAAATTGCCTTTTTCACGTTTGTTGCTTCTCCCTTCTTGTTGTGTCTTTGTTTTGACAGCCCTGTTGAGCTATGTTGTCTTAATTCTGGGAAAGAGCTTGACCCACAAAATGAAAGGTGTTCACAGTAGAGGCCAGCATCCTCACGTACAAGGACAGACAGGTATGTAAGGATTCAGACCCTCAGAGTCATTAATTCTGTGGAAAAGACCAAAAAAAACCCCTTTTATTAAATACAGATGAACAGTTAAAGCATTGGAAATGCAAAGGGTTAAATAAAACTTTCATTCTAAAAATCCCACATTCTCTTTCTCTGTCGATGGAGGAAGTTTCAAAAATGGGTATCTCTGCCTTTTGAAGATGAAAACAATGTAATTGAGACAGGTTGGCAGCCTGACCTCTGTGCTGGTGTTGAAGTCCACTCCTGTTTCTCAAAGCTGAACTCAGACTGCTATGGCGAAGGTGAGCGCTGGCAAGATCAGCGGCTGCGTTTTCCACTAAAATATCTGTATCTTTATTTCTCAAATAACAGCCAGCTGATATTTGGCTTCCTCCTGAAGCAGAAGGATGATTGCAATAAGTAATCATGCTGACCATTCAGAATTAGAAGATATATTCCAGGTTTGCTCTACAAATAGTGAGACACTTGTCTGCTTTTAGCACCACAGATTTGTGGGAATGAATTTGCATTTCATTGCCTTATAGACAAAACTTTGTAAATGGGAAAAAAATAGAGAAAAAAAATTTGAGTTGGGAAAAGAAACATAAAGGGGAATATGAAAACAGAGAGTGAGGCACATCTTACCTGCAGCACTGAAGGTAGTGACACCACAGGACGGGCAATGTCATTGGAGCCTCTCCTCCTTGGTTTGATGAAGACCCAACTAATGTCATATTAGGTTTTGAGATTTCAAACTGTAATAGGACAAGAAACTATGATGCTAAAATAAATCCTCTCCAGCCATCTTTCTCCTGGTGTTACTACCTGCTAATAACCGTGAGAGCTTGGATAGAGCAGTGCATCCTGTTGCTTTTGTCCTCTACCAATTAAATTAAAATTTTTGACATCTCAGCTCTCTGCAGAGGTTTTCGGTCTCACTTTCTCTTTGTTTACCACATGTCACTGCAGCACAGCTCACGCATTGCTTTTTTTGATCAAACTTTCTATATGACATTAAATTTGGCTTATTTTTAAGAGAGTAGGTGATGCACCAGGATGACACTGCTGGCTCCAGCTGCTAATGCCACGTGTGCTCAGCTGTCGCATTCTTCAGAGGCAGATGGCTCTCAGCAGCTCTGCCCTCGTGCAGTGGGGTCAGGCACCGCGTTCCTGCGTGGGGAGAGGGGTGCTGGAGGGGGACGGTCCCCCAACACTCGCCCCAAGGCTCGATGCTGCTGAGCCGAGCAGAGGTGCTGCAGCCAGCGGTACTGAGACGAGACAGGATTGGTTTGGTAGCTTCAAAAGCTTGAACTGCTCAAAGAGGAGCCTCAGCTCTTGATGTCTCACTGAGAGGGAAAAGCACCTAATGTTTTCTTTCATTAGGCTGGGGCAGCAGATAATCTGATTTACACCGATCAGTCCTGAAGTCCTTAGACAAAGCCCTCACTGAGTCCAGCCTCACTGTCTCGCAGTAACCCTCCTGCTCTTGGAGATGCCTCTTAATTTCTGTTTGATTTTGTTTGTAGGTTGGAGAGCTGCCACAGCTGCTGAAATTACAGATTTGGTAAGTGCAACAGAAAAATTGAGTTTGAACATTTGAGAAGGAAGCAGATGCATCTCCTTAAGGAAAGAAATGATTCAAAGGTGGGTAATGAATTTAAATAACAATTGAGAGGAAGCAACTGCTAAACTGACGGGAAAGCTTTGGGTAAAATTATACATGGCAAAGTGTTATTTCCTGCCTGAAAGTGCAAATCTGGGTGAGTGATCAGGGCTGGGTGCTGCAGAGAGATTTAGGGCACCAGCCCGCTTAATTAACTCTGTTCAAATAATTTCTGAATATAGATTTTTCAATTCTATATTGTTCCCTTGAAGTTAACAATAATCTAGAGCTGCTTTTTTCTGCATAATGCATGTTGGCCTTTCCACTCATTAAACCCAAGATCACACCACATAATTTAAATTTTTATCCAGAAATGATTTCCTCTCTCTGCTAAAGCCTTTGCTGAATGTCCACTATGTAGATCTGAAATTCAATTACCTCTCCCTAGCAGCTGGGGAGATGAGGGCTGCAAAGAGCCAGAGGAAGCATTTTGTTCAAATTTATTATGGAACTAAATCAATCTCTGTATGAAAAGACTTATATCTTAGTTGATGTAGGCTGCTTTCAGCCAAGATATCAATAAATCGTAGGTCAGTAAATGGAAAGCACTGAGGTGTTCTTGGTGAAGCCCTGCCTTCTTGGAGCTCTCAATTTGTGGTTTTCGGCTCTATCATTCTGTAGGTTCAGATTTTCCTTCCTGGCTGAAATCTCAAGTGTTCAAAAGAGGCAGATCCGTTCTCCTGTTTCTGGTCTCTGCGTTTGCGCTCAGAGGCTGAATTCGGAATGGAAGGCTGCATGTGTGAGTGATGGAGGGAGATCCACTCAATCTGGGGAAGTTAGGAAATGGCTGGCTGCTCTTGGCCTGGAGCGTGCCGGCTCACCAGGGTCTCTGCTGGCGCTCGGTGGCTGGTGCTGGGGGACATCTGCAGTTCTCCCATCCTCCCATTGCCAGCACTGAGGTTCAAGCCCTTTCCATGTGAAGGTGTGAGGGAACCACCCTGCCCACAAATTCTTGCAATGGCAGCGTCCAAAGAAAAGACCAGGAATGAACCATTTTCTGGACATCTTTTCCCCTGGAACCAAGGCAGTGGTATGGACAATGGCAGGCCTTTCTCGTGTCCCCTGTGGGTTCCTCCTACCTTCTGGGACACCGTGGTCCCCTGAGCCAGCCCTCAAAGCACCAGGGCAAACACAACTGAGGGGTTTGGGACCAGAGGAATTGTTTCAGTCTGGAAGAGGACTGCTCCTGTATCCTCCCTACGCTTACAGAAAAACAAAGACAGATTCAGTCAAGCAGTGGCACACTGACATCTGTTTCTCTGTAATAATCCTGTGCTATATAATAATAAACCCACCGTGCTTCAAATCCACCAGGAGGAAAGCTGCTTATTAATGCAGACAAATGCACATTCTTCCTTCTTGTTGTTCCCTGTAAAACTTTAAGTATTTTGAAACCTGACTAGTCAGCTGTCTAGGAAGAGACTGATTTGCATCCTTCAGTGTCCTAACAAGGAGGTGGGACGGCTATTCCACTGAACACAGCCTGAATGTAAGACCTTGCGGAGGATGGGAGGTTTTAATCCAGACTAACTTTTCTGATAACTTGAATTAGTGAAACACTTTAGTATATCAAACAGATTTCCTGGGAATGTATTTATTATTTTTTACATGTGAAATGGTGCACACAAATCTGACTAACGAAGTGAATAATTTCTAATGAATGAATCAAGCATGGGGCCAGGGGATTCCCCCCGCCAAGCTGACCACGGTGTCCTCGGGGCCACCTCTGCCCCATGGGGCAGTATCCTGCCGCCTCTTCTGCTGAAGGAAGAGACACCTTCCTGTCACAGCCGGGTTTCTGCTTTGTTAAATTATCATTGTATGAAACTTAAAAAGTGTGGAGCTCAGGATAGGCACATCTTACAAGTGGCATTAATTTAAATAACTGCTAGGTATTGCAAATGAAGCCCTGAAGGTTCAGGGTTTGAAAGAGCGTGATAGCTGTTTACCAGCCAGCACTGTGGGAGCAGAGGGGAGAAAGCCAGGTACCTGGGAAGGCTGCACACCTTGGGACGTGGGGTGGGAGAGGAGTCTTGAAGCCCATGGATGAAATCTGTGCCAAAAGCCAGTTGCAGGACTAGGTTTCTGGTCCTGTTTCTCTCTGAGGCAGATGCAGAAGATGGCAGCGCTGGAAGCTGTCTGCCAGCAGGAAGATGCTTAAGAAGCTGCCTATAATAATGACATAACCTTCAGGTAAAATGAAGACAAGATATACCAAATGCTGTAAGATCACAAGTGGAGCACAAATTCCAGTTCTTCTATAGGCAGGGATGTTTCTCAAAATTGAGGCTTATAGGCAGAAATGCGGATCTGCAGTTCCCTTTGCAGGGCTCACTGGGTATATCCCATTTAACCTGAAATCAGACCGAAGAAATGTGCTCGCTGCCAGGTATAGGACTTCATTCAGGAGGAGTCTTGGTCTGTGACTGGTTTTGCAGCGCTTCCCGCTCTGCCAGGGTTTGCCTTAAACTGGCGCTGTTGCCCCGAGGGCTTTGCAGGTCTCCCCATGCCTGCTGCACACCCGGAGCTGCCTGTGCTGGTCCCTGAGCCCCTGCGTTTCTATACCCACATCACCAAGGCATTCACAAAAAGTACATCATTGGCTGATTTCCAGGGATTAACCAAATAACTTTTCCATGGCTTAACCAAATAGCTGTGACGCACGTGCTAAAATCTGAGGTCCTTAATTTTAGGCTAAGTGCTAAGGGCATGGGAAAGGAAGTGATAGCAGAGTCTCAGGATATTAAGGAGGATTACTTTTAGAGTATTGTTATAATTTCCACTTTTTTATTAAAACCTCCATGTGTGCCAAAGGGCAAAGACAGAGCAACCATGGTGTGTGCATTCAGAAAATGAAGAATGGGATAGTGTGGAAATTGCTATCTGCATTAAATTTCAGACAACTGCTTAAAAAATTAAACAGGTTAGAGAAGAATGTAAATTATATATGGGAAGATAAATATCCCTGCATGCACACTAAGCCTGTGCTACAAAAGCTGCAGCAGTACTAAGTGGATTTGTAGGGACTTCCTTCTAACGACATGAGTTAGAGAAAAGCTGTTGAAGTCATTGGTGTTATTTTGATGTATCTGGAGAACGGATCCTGCAAGCGCTGCAGGCTGGGGGATGTGTCAGAGATCTGTAACACGGCCAGCCTGTCCCACCCCAAAGAACGGGCTGCTGAGGTTCCCGCTGGCTGAGGTCAGTGCTGGTGGGCTGGGACGATGGCAAGAGGGAAGATGACCCTGCAGGAGGGGCGGTGGTCCCTGCCCGTGGGTGCTGCATGGGGCATCAGCCCGTGGTATCCAGCAGCACCTGCGGATATCAGATGTGCAGAGGTGAGGAAGAGCCCCGGGCTGATGCTGCTGCTCACACCTAACCACACCAGAGCTCTTCCAGAAAACACAACTTTCCTTGTCCTAGGAAACCTCGGATTTTTTATGTAATGGTCTTTAATGCATTTATCCATGCCCCATCCTTTGTGCAGGTACCTGGGAAGAGTCACTGCTGGGGCTGAGGCTCACCTGTGTTTTACTCACTTTAGAGCAGTTTCGAGGAGACTGGTTGAAGGCCCCATCCCAGCCTGGAGGCATGTCCGCACTGCTGGGAAGGGCTCTGTGCTGGCACCTGCGCTACTTCTGATTGTGCCGGCACGTAGCCTTCTCCCCAGCGGGTCAGCTCGGTGGTCGGTGCTACCTGCTGCCCTGCAGGTTTCCCCTATGTGCATTGGGTACGTACTTTTCTTTACATACCTCTTTTGCCAAAGAATATTCCTTTGTCCTCAAGGATCACGAAAATGCTTAAAAGTAGTGGCCAAAGAAACAGCTAAAGGAGTGGTTTTTGTTATTACAGATGTTACCTTGATGGGGTGAGGCACAGGGCTCTTCACGGGGTAGGATTTGGGTGCTGGCTCCTATATGGGCATTTGGGCAACTTGTTTGGAGAGTGAATTTCTCAAGTTCTGCTCATTGTGCCAGCATAAATAATTTTTTTTTTTTCCTTCACCTGGGCTTCAAGTTCTTAATTTTTCTTCGCAAATTGTAAATTATGGAGAGTCCTGTCTCATCTTGGCTATGTAACTCTGGCAGGCAGGGACGTGGTACCCTGCCTCACATCGCCCTTCATGGGGGCTCTCACGTGGGCCAGCAGTGCCTCGTCTGTCAGTGCACAAGTTGGCATCCAGAATAACCATCTTGTTTTGTGCTCTGGACACCTTCTGTGTGTTCTGAGAGACACTAGCTGGCTATTTGCTGTGGGAAATGCTTACTGAAAGGTAGAAGACCTTGCTGGTTGCACATGACGTCAAGTATTCTGGCCAGATAATTAACACAAAGCAGGCAAGTTAAAAATGTAAAAGTGACATGCACATACGACTGTGCTAGTGCAAAAAGTCAAGCAACTTGTAACATATGAAATGGGTGTTATTTTATTTTAATTTAGAGAACTGAAACTTAGTTCTGAATAGAAAAAGGGATGAATCATTCTTGATGGATTCATCATAGCCATTTATGTTCTAAATACTTTCTTTCTCCACCATAGCTGCCTCAGGTTGCATGAGGAATGTAAAGGTTTTAAACATTAATTTTTTTAGAGCTATTTGTTTTGTTATTTTAAATACAGCCTTAGATGTACTTACTATTTTTGTGCAGTTACCTGGGAATTCATAAATTCTGTGACTGATTATAGAGGTTGCCCTGATTTGGTAATAGAAGTTGATTATGTCTTATTGCAGCAGCAGAGAATAGTGTCAGAAAAGGGATTTCTGTAGTGTTGCAATGCATGAGGAAGGGTTTTCACTGCGCATTACTAAACAAACATGACAAGAGTAGATCTGGCAGTTGCATCTCTGATTTCTGTCTATCCTCTTGAATCGATAATTTTATTGACTGAGCTTGGCAAATTTACATTCCTTATTTTGTCTGTCCTCAGAACAATAAATGTCAGGACAATGATTTATGTTGGCCCCGGTGCACAGCGCTAAGGACCGCGGGTGCCCCTGCGCAGCCGCCTTTCCGCACAGCCTGCTGGCTCCTCTCGCGTGGCGTAGCCGCTTTGGTGTTGACAAAGTGCTCTTGCACAGCGTTTCTTAAATGGTATTTCTTAAATGACAGCATTTCTTTGCTGTTGGAGGGTAGGGCATTAGTAAAATCTTTCAAATGGAGGTTAGTTACTAATTTTGTCATGCATGGAAATGACGTGACACCTCTACTGCCATAGAATTAAGGCAGATCTGCATGTCTGCCCGTGTCTCTCATGTGGACTGACCTGAGCACATCTGCAGATGGCAAAGCACATCATCCACTACTGCCTTTGACAGATGTTGAAGATCTGAAATGGGATAAATGGTCCAAAGGAGTATGACCAGGTGCAGGACACGCATCACCTGCAGGTCCTGGCAGGAAAGCAAGATCCAGGCAGCTGCTGAGTAGAATATTTGACCTCTGTAGTGGGTGGTGTACGAAGGGAAGAGTAACTAAAGAGGCAGATAAATTAAATGGGATGGAAAATCAGATAAACATGTATCTTTTAATGAAATAATTTGTTACTGGTTTTGAAAGCACAATAGATTAGAGCTGTGTTTCAGTAAGTAATTTCATTAAGTAATTTCAAATGCACTAAATATAAAATTATGGGGAGGGTGGGGATTAATACAGGAAAGGGAAGGCAGGTTGGGCTCACAGGATGATGGAGTGCCGACCCGGGGCACAGAGGCGTGCTGTAGGAGTTACTGGTTGGAGGCTGATGTGATGGGGCGGTCAGGCTGTACTGGCCCCTTTCCTCCAGGTCCCCAGAAATCTGTGAAACAGAGGCAGGACCACCATGCTCTCTGCCCCCGCCTGCCCCCTGCAGAGTGCTTCCTCATCAGAAATGTAGGTGGCATTTGGAAAACTTCAGCCAAAGTGGCAAAGATTGAAGAAATTTCCCCCCACCCAACCCCAGTACTTGCAACCTGGCTTTAAATAATGTTTCTCTTCAGTTTCATTGTGCAGTAATGGGGTAGCATCTGGTTGCCAAAGGAGTGGACGTTGTAATACGGACACAAAGCACAGTAAAAGGCTGTGGGTTGACAAACCTTTTCACTTTTAAATCCACAGTCAAGTGGGCTCTCTCTGACTGACCTCACTTCACCAGGTGTTTTTTGCCATTTATTACTGACTTTTTAAAATATATGTTCTGAAATTCAGATGTGTATATAATGGGGATGATATACAGTTGTACTTCAGACTGAATGTGAGCCATCTGTCAAAAACAAAAGCTAAATTCTGTGTAATAAAAGCCACAAAAAGATTGATATTTCACATTAAAGGGAAAGCTGAAAAAAGCAATTTTGTTTATGGGAAAACCTGTGTCTGGCACATTTTTCATGTCATATAAAGATGGAAATCTCACCTTATGGCTATAGATTACTGCTATATTTCAGCCTTTATAATTATGGACAGATATGCATGTGCTTCTACGTTAAGAGAGACAATTCCCCGTGTATTGTTGATAACAATGAGTCCATTTGAACACGTTTCTGCTGCTTCCCAAAGGTGCAGTATTTCTGATTTGCTGCCCTTAGTCTATCTGGTGAAGCACATTCTTCTAGTAATTTGATAGTGTGTGGAACTTTTTTGGTACTTTCAGTTTACTTCAAACCATCCCATGTATCTGCAGATCCAAGGGAGATGGAGGTTGAGAAGGGAGCAGCTTGGCTGGGGCAGGGACACATAGGCAGCAGGTCATATGTCCTCACCTTACATCAGAGCATGTGGAGTACTGAAGAAACAGTTCTGAGCACCTCAGAATTGTGCAAACCCTTTAATTATTGACTATAGTGTTTTGTAAACAATTTTTACTTGAAACTGCAAAGCCTCTCTGGAGCTGTCTCTGAGTTGCATTGCCTCTGTAATGGGTACCCACGTGTGCGGGAAGCACAGCCTCAGGCTGACTTCTGCATTAACCACACTGAGGTTCTGGCAGTCCCTGTTACATGTAACAGAGCAAGGCAGAGACTTTTTGCATGTTTGTGCACCTCCTCTTAAAGGCTGGGCTTGTTTTGACCCTACAGCTCTGCATGTATGAGTCGTGAGAGGTTGCTTGGATGGCTCTGGGCAGGTAATAGGATGGAGTTACCAACTCAGGCTGGCAGGTTTCCTCATCTGTAGTGCAGGG
The DNA here is from genome assembly GCF_047370975.1 of Nipponia nippon. Classification (NCBI taxonomy): domain Eukaryota; kingdom Metazoa; phylum Chordata; class Aves; order Pelecaniformes; family Threskiornithidae; genus Nipponia; species Nipponia nippon. Next base: position 31,251,011 of record NW_028262302.1, read on the forward strand.
TTAGCATATTCATCAGACAACTGGAAAGGGAGATATTATTCTGTCTGCCTCCAAGTAATTCGTGCAGTCCACGTAGGTTTGGGCAGTACATCTCTGAGACATCGCCCAAGGTGGCTGCTGTACAGGGAGTCCCTCAGGAGAAGCTGCAGTTACAGCATCCTGCTCCCCTGCCAGCCTGGCTGGGGCTGATGAGCTCTGGTCCTCAGAGAAGAGTTTGGAAAGTGAACTGGCGGGTGTGGTAAGTGCCTAATCCTGCAAAGCAGGTCCCTGGCTGCTGCTGGGGGTGCGCAGCGAGCTCCTCTCCTGGCTTGCTCTGCCCCTGGCCAGGAGAAGGCTGAGCTGCAGGTTGCTGGTGGCAGCCTGGACCTGAGTCGTTCTTGTTTGCATTTGTACAAAACCTCCTGCTGAAATGATTCTGCTTGAGTGGCCGAGTCAGCAACAGGTTATACATTTCTTCAGACATCTGTGCAGTGTAATTTTGCCACACCTGGCAATCAGGGCATATATATGCTGTATGAATTGAGTTCTTATTAAAGACACTTCGTTCTTTGAGTAATAATAGATTTGTTTACTGAAAGTGCCTTTTTAAGACAATGTCCTACTTTCAAGAAACAAGGCAAAAAGAGAGTCATATTTTCTAATGGAGTTAAAGCCATCAACTGGAAGGCAGATGACACCACTGGAGATGCTGGGGTATACCAGTGGCTGACATACAGGAACTACGGACCAAGGTGGTCCCATCCTTGCTCTGTTACTTGCAGAGGAGGTGGCTTTTCTGCAGTGCAATCAACAGCATTGGCTCTGCAAGTCAGAAGGTGCCTTAGGAGCTGTAAAGATGCCTGAAGCGTAGTGGAAAGTTAGCTCTACTTTGAGCAGGGTTGGCCTAGATGTTCTCCAAATGTCCTTGCCCACCTAGACTAGCCTATACCTTTGGTTTAAACATGTTGCTTTGTTCTATCATCATCCAGTGAAAACTCTTACAGTCACATCTGCAAAAATTATCCAGCAAATACTGTCATACAAGGGGTCATGTAAAATGAAGTATGAAAGATTTTTTAGCAGAAAAAAAATAATGGAAAATAATAAATGTCAAAAAGAGATTTTAAGAATGGACATAGATTTCAGAAAGCTGTATTAGAAATACAAAAATAATGGAGAGGTAATTTGTAGCCACAAGTAGCATGTGGGTTATTTGTCTGTTAAGCAGTTTGAAATATTTTGAAGTATTTTTTGATTACTGTGTAAGTGTAAACAATGCCTGGTATCACTGGAAGTTCAGAATCCCAGTTCATTCTGGAAAAGACAATTTGGTCTTCAGCAGGGAACCAGCAAAGAGCCCGATCGGGAATGTGAGTCTGCATGTGAATCTGTACAGTAACTGCATCAGCATCTAGGTGTGAATGAGGTGTTGCTAAAACATTTCAAGTTGTTGCTAAAAAGTTTTTGTGCAGATCATTACTGGGAAAAAAATGCCTTTCTATAATCATTCCCATTAACTGTGTGTAGAGGAAGAGAAATTTATGTATGTGAACTTTTTCACTCAAAGCATACACCTTTGAGGTTTAAATCTTTGGACAACACCTGTACCAACAGCAGCCTCATTTGTGGAGATCAGTTTTCAAAACGATTGCAAGAATTTTGATTAATAAAAAAACCTCAAAACCAAAAAAACAAAGCAATGTCAGCAAGGTTGCACTGAAGGTTTTCTCTTCAGGGACTCTTCAGCAGGTCCTGCTGGGCCAGCCGATGTCTATGGGTGTGCTACACACGGATGAGGGACCCTGACAGTTCTTTCAGTGATTCCCCCTTTGTGCAGACTGGCAAGTGTCCCAGGATGTCCTTAGCACCTCCACGATGGTTTCCTTGGGGACAAGCCCTCTCAGAAAGCCAAACCAGGGTGTTAAATCCTGCTGTCACACCCACTCCAGGCTGGCATGGGTTCAAGGGGTGCGGAGGTGGCACCGAGGGCTGTGGGGACAGGACAGTGGTGTGCAATGACCTGTCTGCCCAGCTGCACGTGGGTAAAAGCAGCATGTCCGATTTGTCGTGTCTGATCTGCAGAGCTGGTTTTGTATGTAGGATGCTGGGGCTTCCTCCAAGACTTGGGGTTGGGGATGGCAGCGAGCGCCTCAGTTAATCTTGCTGAGCTGCTCTCTCTCCATTTCCAAAGCACTTTTCTCCTCTGTGTGGTGATACCTCCTGACAATGTTGTTATTTTGAGGACATCTGCTAGGAAGCTGTTCCTGAAGAGGGGCTGGCGGTGCTGCTGTCATCGAGAAATTTCTGTTCTCAGCTCCGTCTCAAGGCTCTGATGGATACAGGTGAGCAAGAGGGAGCTGGCTGCAGTGCAAGGCCATTGTTATAGCAAGCAGCCAGTTAAAGCACCCATATGATGCAGAGGTTTTATTTAATGGAAGCTGTGTTATGCCAGGCTTCATATTTTTGCGTGCAACACACTCTCTTCCTGGCTTGGTGCTGCTCATCGCTCCTCATGCGCTGTGATGCTGTAAGGAGCATGGGGCGGCGCAAGGGCGATGCCTCCCCGCAGCATCGCGTGGGCGGCGCGGCGAGATGTACCCCGCTCCTCCTCGGGGCACCTTCCTCCCGGGAGCACCCCCTGCGCTTGCGGATGAAACGCTGGCCTAGTTCAGGCTGTCAATCTCTTACGTAAGTGAAAAGGTAATGCAAATTGCATGGCTATGCCTCTCCGAGTCTTTTGCTCCCTGCGTGATACACGCAGATTTGATTTGTCTCACTTGATCACAGAGGAAATTCCTAAGGGAGAATAAAAACTGCCAGAGCAGCCAGGGGACTGTGACTTGCAAAGTAAATATTCGCAGTTTTAAATCCAAAAGAAAAAGCCTGATTTGCAAGAAGGGTGGTTTCAAAATACTGATTTTGTGAACTCTCACTGCATCTGGGGAGAGACAGCGGGAAGACTGCAGGCTGCTCCCATGTTTCGCGTTTGAATCGCAGTCAGTCCTTAGTCCTCAAAACCTCCCGGCTGCAGGCGTGTGCTGCCGAGCTCAGTGCGAGCAGCTGCTCTGTCCAGCTGCCTGGTCACAATGTCTTCTGTGCTCATAGAAAATAACCTCTTTTAGAAAAACAAAGTTTTCTGCTCCCTGAAGGTGTTAAGCACAAACCCATGAAGCAGTCTCTAAGGCCTTGTAGACAACTCTGTCTTCCCCGTTTCTCAGCATGGGGAAATATGTGCTCTCAGGCAAAGAAGCAGGGGCCTGCAAAGACACCATGCTTCTGTTGCAAGGAAGTCCCCACAGCTGCTGGTGTCCATGAGGCTCCGGTGCTGGCGAGCCACAGTGCTGCGGGTGGGATGGGCTGCTCCTGCAAGAAAAAACAGTTTTTGACCGTCGTACCCAAGTTTGTTAAGCAGAATGGTGAGCTGCTTCTGCTGCTTTGTTCAAGCAGTAGTGACAAGCCCTTCCAGTGAATACGTGCCTTCCACCTGGCAGGGCCATGGTTTGGGGTGGAAGTGGAGAATGTTGAACTTACCTGCATCTAATGACGTGCCTCCCTCCCCTTCAAGTGACTGCTCATCACTTGAATTATCAGCCTTAGGTCACCAACTTACTGGTTTTATTAAAGTAATTTCAGTTTCAAACTGAAGAACAGCAACTTTAATAGTTTTCATTCAATTAAAAACTGGAAAATAGACTCAATGGGGAGAGATACTGTAGGCAAAATAGTTTAATGTTAATGTTAATGTTTTATTTCAGTAATAACTTCTCATTGTTAGTGAAATGGGTGGAAATAAGTCAAGATGAGATGATTTTTTTGTAGCTTGAAAATGGATGACTATGGGCAATGGGTTGTGCAGAGCTGTGCAGTGCAGCATGATGCTAAACGCTGCCATGCCAAAATTGCGTGCGATTAAATACTCATCAAACACAACCATGGAGGATAAATTGACTCTACATGCTGCTAATAACTTCTTGTGGAAAGCGAGTGAATTAAGTACTTAAAAATGATCAGGACTGAGGGGCAATCTGACCACATTAGCAATGGGTCGTTCGTGCAGTTGCCAGCCGCCTCGTTGAAGTGATGGGTGAGTTACTGCCCGTTCCCAGAGCGGGATCCTGCCTCAACGCCAAGCACAGGAGAGCCATTAGCTCAAATGGCCATGAAGAGCTCAGAGGACAAGTGCCAAGCTAACTGTGTGCCTTCATGTGCTTGCACCCTTATTCAAACAAAAAGAACAGTGTGGGAGCCAGGACCCTATTTTGGGACATGGGAAACCTGAGGCCATTTCTTACAGCACTCCTGTGCACCACTGAGTGAGATGGTCTCGCTTACTGCCTCCTTTCTTCATCCATAAAACTGGCCCCTCTCAGCCTCCCATAAACACACCGGTCATGAGGAACTCAGATTGTGGTGTGGAAATGGAGATAAACATCTTGGACAGGAAAAAGCGCTATTCTTGCAGTGGGCTGCAATGTGTTTCTCATGCTTTTCTGGCTCAGACACAGCTGAGGTGGGGCCGTATTTTCTCTTACGCTTGTGACAGCTTTCTGTCGCACGTGGGAAGGTCCGCCAAGTATTTCTATTTTCTTTGCCCAGGAAAACCAGGTCTTGGATGCATGGGATGATTTCCACCATAAAAGATGTAGCTTTGTAGCACTGAGAATATTTGTTCTGGAGTAATGAAGCAAGAGGAAAATGGCTGTTGGGCTTGCAGAGGACGATGTGGTTTCCCCTCTTAAACTGCACCGGCTGCTGGGCACGGTGGTAGAGCACGCTCCAGCCAAGGACTGTCCCCGGCCACCGCTCCCACCGGCAGCCTGTTGCTGCCATTTTGGAGTAATACTCGTTATCTGCATGGGTTGTCTTAATGGCGTAATTGTCTGGTATATAACAGTGAGCGCTGCTTCTAATCAAAACAGAGTCTGGTGCATAAATATTTTACTCACAGAAAATTGTCAGACCAAGCTTAGCAAATGTTGCTGGAAATCTATGAACTTTAAATAACTTCCACGTGTGAATACAGGCCCTATTTATTAGCAGAAAAAAGAGATTAATGCTTTTGGTCAACACATCTAATTCAGTCTTACGCATCCCATCTGTCACCGAGTCACTCTGAGACAGTTAAATGCATGAGCGGTGACGTTTCATACTTCTTAAATGTAATTTGTGGGAAATGTTTGCAAATTGGAGCTGCAGAGATAATAAAAGGAGGTAGGACAATGCCCTCTGGGCTCTGCTCGTTTATCTTGCAGGTACGAGGGATGGTGACATGATGCCCAGCCAGGCGCTGGGGGGGACCCCCGGCCCCCACTCCCCTGGGCTTTCCCGAGGCGCTCAGAGATGCCCTGGGCAGGAGGCAGAGGCAGGAGCTGTGCTGCTCATTGCATGGTCTCCTGACCATCGAATGAAAATCCTGACACTGATGCACGATTTGCAGGTGCCCATAGGCTCTCCAAACCCTAACGCATTTAAAAAAAAGGTCTTCTGCCAATACAGATTGATTAGGGCATTTCCAAATTCTGAAGAGGACAGTATTCATGAGGTTCATGCTTCTAGGCACATGTCTGGGGTTGGTTGGTTTTTTTTTTTTTTTATTATATTTTTTGTAAACATTTTGCCATACACTTGCATTATCTATCTGTCCCCTTTCCTGTCTCTTTGCTCTGTAGTTTCTAACTTGTTGATCAACAGAAGCAAGGGGAAGCAGCTGATAGCCTCCTACCTCTGTAAGTGCCCCCAGAATGGTAAGCCAGGCTGCAGAGCACTGCTGTCAGTACCATCCTTGGGGGACACCTGTGATGCCCATGTGCTTTTCTGCTGCCCATCACCCCCAGGAGCCAAGGACCTGTCTCAGCACCTGGTGTCCCATGTACGCACCACAAAGGGAGACAGATGGGAACCGCGGTCTCCAAATGGTCTGGAAACCAGTGGTGTTGCCCAAGGAGGAGCATCACAGCAGGAGGTGGGGGTCCAGGTCTGGGGGGGCAGGTTGGGGCTGGAGGAGCCAGATGGGCTCCCCTGGGCATGGGGAACTGGTGGTGCCTGCAGAGCGTGGTGTGCACAGTGACCCAGCACTCTCTCTATAGCTATCCAATAATAATCACCTGTTTTAATACCATCAGACAGTAATGTTTAGAGAAATTGGTGCCTACAGCCCAGGGAAAGTTGGTGTTAGTTATGAATATTGGGTCAGCTGCTCAAACAGCAGAGGAATTACCTCTGGCTGTCAAAAAACCTTATGCAATGAGTTGTGTTTCACAAAGATTTGGATGTACGTGAGCAGGTGATAGCTCTGGATATTTTTGTAGCTCAATAGGGAGGATAGGCTTACCTGTTTGAGTACTCCATAAAACTAGTTTTCCACTCCTGGTTCCCTTGTCCAACAGTAACAGCAGCAGCAGGTCTGGGTGGAAACTGTGGGAGGAGAAGTTTTATCACAGCAAAAGGATGGGAGAGATGAAAATGACACTGGGGCTGTGCAGAAATGAAACCTCTGGAGTTGGAGCTTTGCTGGAGCGTGGGGTGTGATGTGGGGGTCCCTGCCGTGTCCCCCCCTCGGCACCCAGAGCTCAGGCAGCCCCTCATCCTGGCAGGGGAGGGAGGGCGTTTGGCTTGGAGATACTGGGACACCCACCCCTCGGCTCCTCGGGCAACGATGCAGGATGAGCTGTGGGTAAGCATCAGGGACATCGTGAGCAAGGGGAAAAAACTGAAGGGAAATCTAGAAGCTGACTAGTTGAGTGTGACTTGGAATTGAAGGCAAATAGGTTTTTTTCATTTAATTTTTACTCTTTGGTGGAATCTGGTTTGTTTAAGGACATTTTCAAAGATACATTTGATGCCTTCAATTTTTCTCATAATAGAAACAATCCAGAACACTTCAGATTTGGAAAACTACTCATTATAATAATGTCCTGCAGTGCTTTTCTAATTAGTAGTCAATGTTAGTTCAGGACTGTAACTATCCTAGCAAGACTAAATCAATTTTCACTATAGCTAAACATGTATTTAGCAAGTGAATTTTAAATCTTCATCTGCAGTGCCTTCTCTGTCATAATCTTTATACATCCAGTTTTGTAATAAATCAGAATTGGGATAGCTGTGGAGTGAAATCCAGTGGCAGCTGTATCTCAGTTCAGATTTGCATGCCCCTTGGGTGTTTTGCTTCACTAGGAATTCTTTTTCAAAGCCTTTTCTGAACTGAAAATTTAAAAAAAATAAAAATGGATGAGACAAGAGCACATCTCCTTTGTGCAGTGTGTGCTTTCATACCCTAATTGTTTCACAGATAAAACATTATGCTGGCTCCCTGATGCCATACTCTATGCTCAGTCCAAAATATTCAAAAATACCGTATGTCTAAAACACAAATCGTTTCCTTTAACTTAAAATGTAGAAACTCTGGCAAGGTAAGAGCACGTCTGGCATCCATATCCTCACGGGGTGATTCAGTGGCATGTTGTGGCAGAAAGACAGCTCTGGATAGAAGAAGGGGCGGCCTCTCTTACAGCTTTACTGCGGGTGATGGGACCTCAGGGCTGGTTTCCCACAATTAAACCTCAGAAATGGGAGCTGTCCTTTCCCTTTGAAAAGCAGCCAGCAGAGCCACCCAGGCCATGGCTCATCTGACCCTGGTGGGAGCAATGCCAGTCCCTGAGCTGCTGGGATGGACACCAGGAGCAGTTCTGGGTTTCCATCCCATAGGATTAGGGATGAGAGTTCACAGCTCCGTGGGACTGCAGTGACTGCATGAGCGATAGGCGCAGAGCTTAACTTTCTGCAGCTTGTAAGGACGCTCTCTGCTTGTGCTGGCTGCTGGGGCGTATCACAATCACAAAGAATTTCACTGTATATTTGCTAAAACCTATTGAGCTACAGATAACTAGTCTTGAAAAATCTTGAGGGTTTCTTTTATCTTTTTATAATTTGTTCCTTTTTCCCTTGCACTAAAGGTTGCCTAATTGGGATCAGAAAAATGGTTACATTACTGGCTTGAACAGTTATGAGCTATTAGTGTTCAGTATCTATTCAAACACTTCAGTACAAAAACAACCTCCAGGGATGTGACCAACATTTAAAAGTTGGAGTTCTGTTGCACGTAGAAATATTTGAATTGTTGAGGGTTTTTTCTAATCTAAGGATTTTCTTGCCTATGCTTTTGGGCTCGAAACTTAGAGAGGTGGAAATCTAACCTTTTCCATGAACCAGGAGCTTGAAGGCTTTTTGCATTGCAGAAGATTCCCCAGACAACAGAGAGACTGGTGGCTCCCGTCCCTCTGCTCAGCACACGGACCCTGATGGGGAACGGATGGAGTCCGTAAACAAATGGCTGTGCTTGAGTCTGGCATGGGAAGGGGCGACTAAAGCAGGGAGGAGCTTTAACCTGCTTTCCTGTAGCCTGTATTGACGATACTAACTTCTCTTCTTCTCTATATTAAACATTTAGACACTGTCAGGTAGACTTATGTGCAGCTATTTGCAAAGTGGTCCCTGAGTTGTATTCAAAAACCTTATGAAAGTCATAGTTGGGGAATAGAAATTAAAAAATGTAATATTTCATAATTATTTACTATAAATATCTTCAGTATAAATTAATTTATGAACAGGATTATATAATATCATTAAGATTAAATGCATGATTGCTATGAAAACCTCCATGCTAGATCTAGTAATCCACTTCTGGATATGGGCAGGTGCCCAGCATTAGAAAAAAGTGGGACTTGTTCTTCCATGGGTATTTTGACTTGTCCTTGTGGCACAAATACAGTTACTTTTGAGATCAACTGTTTAGTGAGGATAAAATGGAAACCCCTAAAGTAAAGCAGGGGAAAATGAGCCAGTTCAGGTAATATTAAGTGGAAAAATCTCCTCTGAATCTGATTGATTTTGAACCTTTAAGAGGGTAGAAAAACATCCAGGGTGTATTCCATTACCTGCTTCTCTTGCTTTCTTTTCCAGCCTGTCTTTTAAACGGTTTGCTGTGAAATGGCAGCAGCAAATACATGTATCTGGTAACAAGGTCTATCAGAAACGTAAAGGCAGGAAAGTGTTTCCCAGAATATGATTTCCAGATTTCAGGCATCTCTCTGAAGTCAGTGAAGGGATTCAATTCTGTCCTCTAGTCTCAATGAGAAACAGATAGGTCCTTTGGAAGACAAGTCTGTATTTTTATTTCCATGCAGATGCATAAGAAAGTCTTGGTTTTGGGCAAAGAGGATGCACACCTATATAATTAAAACTAAGAATGTAATGTTAGTATAATTAAAATCTTAGGACTATAATAATTATTAATTTACATCTAATTGTTACAGAAAAAAACCAAAATAGTGCAGTTAAATTATTATGTTTTGCTCCCAGCTGCTCTAGGTCTTAGTCTGGGGCTGGCCCTGGGTGTCACGGTGTGTGTCAGCACCGGGGATCCTTCGCTGGGACAAACATGATGTCCACAGGTTTTAAACATGTGTTTTGCGTGGATGCATATCTGTTGCTTCATGTGGGGAAGACAACTGTGCCTCTGGAGTCATTTGTGTTTGATGAATCATAAAATTAATCAGTTAAATTTTTGTAAATAAACCTTTGGCAAGGTCGGCTACGGACTATAAGAAGGGCTGTTGGTCCACGTGTAGGATCCTCCTGTCAAGAGCAAAGAAGCCGCATCCCGGCATCCACAAAGCCAATCTCAGTCCTCAGTGCTGTGTAGGTCTTGTAAATCAAATTTGGATGTTTCCTGGTGGCCCCAAGGAAGTTGTGATGCAGTCAGTAATACACCTTGTAAAATTGTCAAAGCCTTTATGCATCTACGTACCCTTCTTTTTAAAAAAAACCCAAACAACCCAGTTTTTATAGAGTGAGTAAAGAAGGGAATCAGTGAATTAAAGGTTCTTCTTAAGCTGTTTTTCAACTGCATTTCATAACTGTTTCTAATGTTACATCATTGTGCTGTTAGAATACAATATATTGTTATTATTTACAGGAGAAAAAACAAGGATTAATATAACCTTGTGGTCCTTTTCTTAATGAAATGAATGTCTGATAGATTCATGGAGCTATTCGGATAGAAGAAGCAGTGCTGTGGAAAACACATTAGTATTGCAGCTCGCTGAACAGGTATTTTATAATGATGTGAGGAGGAAAGGTTGGGGCTGGAGTTGGGGACTTAACTGACTTTGTGTAGCTGAACTAACCAGAACGAGGTATCTTTCACAAGGAAGGAGCTTTTGTTTTTGTTAATTGGGTAAAGGCAGTAAAAGTATGTGATATGATAAGGCAGTAAAGGTATGTGTTCATCGTTGGACTTGGATGCATATGGACTGAATGTTGCAGATTTTTTGACATTAGTCAGGGGAATTACAGTTGTAATAACACCCATCATTTTTCTCAGATACTTGTAAAATCCCTGAGAGCCTGCTCATAATGACTTCTTCTTAATAGGAGAGAGATGAAAAGTGGATAAATGGAATTAAGTATCCTACATGGATATGTGACCACATAAGGATTTAAATGAACGCAGAAAGAAAATGATTTGAGATACAGAAGAACAATTCAGAGCTTCCTCTGAAGCAACACTTGTACCAAGGGTTCATCCTAGTGTTTTGCAAGATCAAAGGATCATCAATGTAACAAACTGGTAGGAGGTTTTTACACAAAAAGTAGGTTTTTAAACAAAATACTTCTTTGATTTCAGTATCAAAAGTAAACCTTGCTTCTTGGTTTTGGTCACAATAACTTTGTGACTTTTTGGAAATAATTTCAGTGTGATTGGTCAGCTGTGAACCTAACAAAAGGAAAGAGGAATCATTGGGTGTCCATCTGATTGTAGGATAATCTGATGGTCAACAATTCTTCTGGAAAAAACAACAGAATGATATTAAATTTGAATATACATTTCTAAGAAACCAGAAACATGTAAAACTAAGTAGATTTCATTTTGAAAGAAAACTAATAGACAAATTGAATCAAGATTGGTTTTCTCTTTTGACATCTTTGGAACATGTTTTTTATAAACATTTCTTGTGGTTTTTATAATATACACATTTTACTGAAACAACAAGTTCCGATTTGTCTCTCCCTAGCCCCAAATTAACACTTTTTCTGAATATTATTCTTTAAGGAATTTATATCTTTTCATGTTTCATTCTAATTAAGGATGAAAACAAACCTCAAGATCTCTCAGAAAACAGCCTCATCCCTGCCTGTGAGATATCTACTGGGTGCTCAGCGCAGCACCTGAAAAGACCCCTGGTCACCAGGGACCTTTATGTGGTGTTTTGTCATGGAATTGACAGGAACTGATAGAAAAGTTGAAGCATTTCAACAAGCAGGCTGGGAAGGTAATTCTGAATATAATCAGAAAGACCAAAGGAAAACATTAGATCATGACTGAAACTTATGCCGACAGAATAAGCTTTACTTAAGCTTTAGTGATTTACAAGAAATTCAGTTTGATAAAAGGGTATGTAACCTCTGCAAAGCACAGAGGATCACTTATTCAGGTTGGAAGTTCCGTTGTTTGCACATCATCAGCTAAACCATAACTGGGCATCTGCAAAGGGCTGGTGGATGTTCCCAGAACGGTGCCATTGATGCAACAACTTTCTGCTCAGAGCAGACCCTGCTGTAACAAAACAAGGGCGCTGGGGTGCACTGAAGTCCTGAATTAGGATGTCCAAAGCACAGTGATGACCCTGTGAAGCTCACCTATAAGGATGAGGATCATTTGAGATGGCATCCTCTGTAAGTGACTGTCCTGCATGTTCATGTGGGCTGCAGTCTACTGCTAAGCCCAGGCACCCTTAGCCCCACTAATACCCCTTAAGAAGCACCTATCTCCCACCTTTCTGGGTGTAGTCCACAGGTCAAGTCTCCCTTTTTCAGTTTTTCTGCATCTAGCTCAATGGGTGCTTTCACCTGCAGCTCGAATCCCTTCTCAAGCCTTGCTTCTAGCCCTGAGTTGCTCTGAAACCCTTTTAGATGTTTCAGTTCCTCTTTCTGTTTGTATTTTGGTCTTCCTGCTCCTTTTCTCCTTTAATGAATTCCTCAAAGCAGATGGTCTTCAAACTATGTCTCTTTCAAGAGACGTATTCTCTCATCTAAAAGAGACATATTTCTCTCATTTGAAGAGTGTACAAGAAGACTTTATTGCCTTGGGGAGGAACATATATACCGAGAAAATGCACACTTTGCAGAGGCTTTCATCCTCAAGCCTGCAGCAAGAAGGAGAGACTATATTTGCTATTGTTTGCGAGGCCGTCCCATTTTTCTGCCTTAGATCTGGGAAATCTTGAATTTCAGGGATCCGTCTATGTGTTCAACCCAAACTCTTTCTGGAAGGAGGTAAGAGTCTTTTGGTCATGACTGCAATATCAGAGGAGTTTTCTTTGGGGCAGCAGAAGAAAGTAGCTTCTGCATCTGTTTCCTCCTGCTGTGTGATCCCCCAGCCCAAAGTAGTCTGGAGCATCCTGTTATGAGAGGATCCAGTCATGAAAGCAAAATTCATGTATCACCTTCCTCCATGTCGTCTTGACTGAAGGGAGTTGGACTTCTTCCTCAAGGTTTGCCTCAACTTGAGATTGGTCTTCTCACACCTCTTAGCCTGCCTGCACCACGAAGTATAACATGCACTGGTACAAGTCACAGCTACTCTCCAGTGCAGCGGCACGGCCAAAGGGTGTCCCCTTTTCTCCCACTTTGATCTTGCCCTTTTGGCAATGGGATCAGTGCACTCTCTGACAGGAAGATGTCGTCTCCTTCAGTGTCCTGAGACTCGCTCCAGGCAGAGATCCAAGCCCAACAGGTGCTCCTGAAACCTGACTCAAGAGTCCTTTTTTTCACCTTCACATCTTTCTGCCTTAAGGAGCTGTCAGAGACTACTTTCTTCTTTGTCCAAGGATGAAGACTCTCTGGGAAGTCTCATTCTCAGACAATTTTCGGGCCTCCACCAGCCTCTGCAAGGAAGTGGCAAGTGAGCTCCACTACAGTCTGTGCCAAGTCCTCCTCTTGGTGACAGACTCTGCATCTCCATCTTGACTTGCCTCTCTTCAAACCCAGCCACCTGTAACCAGGTGGGTTTCCCTGGTGCAGCCCTGCTGGGCTGCTGCTCAGCAAGTGACTCTGCCAGATCCTGGTGTCAGGGACAGGTTTTCTCCTCTCACGCATGGATTAGTTAATACTTAAAGCACCTTCAGATAGCTTATTCATGTTGTAATAGGATTAGCAAGGAATACACAAGGAGGATGCTCAGAGGAAGAAACAATTGTACTCTTTCAGCATATATTTATAGCTTTTTAGTTTGATGTGTGCATCTCTGATTTGGCCAGGAAAACTGCAAAAGCACCCTTAGATAATTTGGCAGTAGGAAACCCTGATGACGTGGCCTGTCGATGCACAGTCTCCAGATGTGTGGCTCATTGCCTGCAATGGTGTCTATTGCTTCTTATAATTCAGTCTGTCATTTTGATGAGCTCCAAACAGCACTGGGAGATGTCAGTCCACCCTCCAATGCTTTAATTCCCCTCTCAGCAGCCATTTCAGCAGATTTTTTCATTGCGCAGCCATGCCAAGCTATAACATGTGCTTTACAGTCCTGGCACTGCAACTGCCCCAGCCTCTCTGTCTGCTGTCTTTGCAACCCTTTCCTAGAAACCATCTCAGGAGAATCTGCTACAGCTCTCACTGCTCTGCATACAGGGAATTTGTCTTTTAGTAGCAGAAAGCTCTCAAGACTTCATTGTGGATAGGTAAGAAAACACTGCACCTGAAGCCCTCACCGTTTTCTGAGAAATGCAGGCAACTTATGCTGGTTTTGGGACAGACCACAGTCTTATTTACCCCCAGCGGTGTTTCAGATCCAGCAAACATCTGCAGCAAAATTCCCTTCCAAGTCGTGCCTCCTGTCAGGACAGCAGCAATGGCAGGTGCCGGCACAGTGAGATGGGCACACGCTCAGATCTTCCGTGCCTCCAGGCGCTTCATCTGCTAAGAAGGCTTGTTAACATGCAAACGTCTTGGAAATGCAAGCCGGCTGGGAAGTGAGCTTTGTGTCAGCAGCTTTATATTCAGGTGGTGACTGACACTGCCAATATGGTCCTCTACATAAAAAAAGCCGACAAATGGTGTAACCTACAGCAGATCCATTTGCTGCCTGGTTGCATTTCAAAAGTATTAAATGCCTTAGCAGACAAGTTGAACTATTTTAGGTAGATAAGTTGCACTGAGCTGACTCTTGCAATTTGTGTTAATTTAATATTGATTTCTTTACAGCCCAGAGAACCAAGGAGGTCACACTGGCTTCAGGATGGAGGACCTAGTCACCCCTTCAGATGTGTCTGGGAAGATCCACAGATCTTTTTGCCTTGCCCCTTTCATTGCAAGAGTGTTGCAGAAGGTAAGTCAGAATTTACCCAAGGAAATTTATCAGAGGTTTAATTGCCTGCAAGGATCAAGGGCAGGGTGGTTTCAGGATTGGCACCTCGTCTTAGATCAGACATCCCATGTTTTGATTTTAGTACTATATTTCTGCTCAACATTCCTCATATTATGATGCTTGTGTTGTCCTCAGGGTTAAGTGGACTACTCTTCACCACCAAGAGATACTCTTTTTCACTTTTTAATCTCTTAACTCATCTGCAGCATTCTTCTGTTGGAGGAGATGCCCCAATGCAAAACATCCCAAGGGTGGATGTTTTGAAGGGGAATGCTATCCTGCTGCAGTGCACCAAATACAAAGGAGACATTAATATTTAATTATATAGCCTGGAGCTTATATATTCACATTGAATTGGGGATTTTTTCTTGCAGCCCAGTCGTTTATGGATGGGAGTCGAATAGTGCCTTCCACCTGCAGTCATGTACTCCCGATGCTGCTATCTGCTCAGGTAGCTCTGGGCTGCGGCTGTCTCTGCGGAGCACAGTGAGGCTGCGTGGGGTGAGCTCGCCTGCCCTCCAGGCATGGACGTCTGCTCATAGTGCAGGGTCCTCCTGGCCCGAGCCGTCGGGGTCTCTAGGTGTCTGGGCTTTCCTTGGGACTGCATTACCGTGTGTAATGGTACCTCCCACTTCTCTGAATTTCTGTTACATTTCTTCTACATATACACACATTCATCTCTCTGATGCAACAGCTATGGAAATTCCTGGATCTGTGCTATTTTGGGTGAACCTCATTGCACGTGAAGTCATCTGCTGTTTCACTTAACCAGTTTGATAAAGAAGCATTGTCCTTATGTCTGTTGATGAGCAGAAACTGTTATTAATTTCTATTAAATGAATGCCAAGCTGTAACTGCATTAGAATATTTTAATCCATCTTCCTGGATAATACAATCTGTGATTACTCTGGGCTTACCAATTTTTGTAAATGCGAAAGTTTCTTATCTACTCACTCTGATATTTAAATTCACCCCAAGCCATCTCTAACTGCTTCAGCGATAGGTTTTGCATGCAATGATAAATTTCAGTCAGAAAACAAATGATACAACTATGTGAAAAAATTGTTAAAATAGGTTTCTAAATGCGTATGCACAACTACTTATGTCAAAAGAGTTTATCAGTCTGTCCAATCATTCCAGCAAGTACCACATAACTTATCTTCAGCTAGATAGCAAAGCATACATTTCAAACACTCATCTACAGCATAACAATTGGTAAGTTGTTGTTAAAAATACATTTTGCCATGATCACAGATATTCAGCAAGAAGACAGAGTCACTGAGTTGCTTGATATAAACTGGTTGCTCTAATAGGTGTGATTATGTATGTATATATGCACAATTTGATAATAGGACTGAAATGTTTGTGCTGTGATTGAATGGCAATTTTCTGTTTAAATATTGCCAGAGGATTTCTTCGGGTCATTGATAGCTGTAAGTTTTGAATGTTAAAATGAAGCTTTATTTTTCTTGAAAAGGAAGAAATTTAACTTTCAGATGAAAAATTGTGTGGCTGTGGAAGGTCTTCTCAAGGTCTGGGAAGAGAAACTGAACTTGGAAGGGAGTTTTAGGGATATGATGTATTGGAAATTAAAGTGGGATTATCAGCTCTTCTGCTGTTCCTGTGAATAAAAACCTGTATGTTTGTGCTTTATAAGCCTGAAGCTTTCTTTTAAATTTCATACTGTTAAGCAAAAGATAGTGTAGAAGATTATAAATGCAGAAATCTTAATTATGTGAAGGAGAGTCCTGTTTGCTTACTGATGCATAAGAAGTTCATATTGGGGACTTATATCTTAGTCATGCCAGTTTAGTTTTATTTTATATCATGTTCTTCTACAAAAATTGCTTTCAGTTTTTCTGTGTGGCATTGGGTCCCCTGTTTTCAGATATCACTGTCTATAAAACCAAATTAATAATCTTAAAAAGATTCTCTACTTGTAATTTAACCTGATATAATGGTGTAACACTGCTGATCTGTATATCCACGGAAATCTTCTGCGGGTCAGGTCTTTCCCACACCAGTATCACAAATTGGGAGTAATGGTAATTTCTGGCTTATATCAACATCTCTCTTGCAGATTTAGCTAATAGTTGGTTAATCCTTTTTTCCAACCATGTCATATTGACCAAAATGACTTTGGTGAAGCAGAGCTTTCTGAGCCACCCTGGCATGTCCCCAGCACGGGGGCAGGACCTCCAGGTCTCCCCGGGAAAGGCACTGGTGGAGAGGGCTTCTGCAGTGTCCTCCACGTAGGAGGAGCCCCTCCGGGGGAACCAGGAGAGCCTCCGCTCCTTGTAATTACACCTACGAAGTACTGAATGAATTGGGTTGATTGAAAACCCGGACAGTCAGAAACTGGATTTTTTTTACAAAATTGTTACCTACTCCTTGGGTGAGGGCAATGTCCTGTCACTCAGTGTCAGCAGCACTGACTAATTGCTATGTGGATTCCCTCCAATTATTAGATTCCTAAATCCCCAAAGTGCTTTCCGAGGCAGTGTTTAGAAATGCATTTAAAGGCATTTACCGTCGTCAATTCTGCTAAGTGCTCTTCTGGCTGCCTTCTATAAAAGCAAGAACAACACTGGTCATTTTGCTGTGTTTTGCTTGTTGGTAAAGGCCCCTACTTTTAGCAGCTGAAGCTTTTCATTAGGCTGTTGCAGGAATAGTGTGAAAAAGATGTTATTTGCCAGCTGACCTGCCTTGTTGAGAGGAGATAGGAGGTAAAGGTGAAATGAAAGGAAACAAACTGCAGTGCAAATCCTTGTAGCTGCATCTTCCACACACCAGCTGCTCAACAACAGCCAGGGTCTGGGGAGAGATTTTGTTGCATAGCTGTTGCTGTACTGCAGATCTGCAATTCTAATATGGCGGAGTTTGCTGTAGGTCTTCATCAGCATCAGGAGAGCAGGGTTCACACCAGATCAGACCAAAGACCCACCTGGGCTAAACCCTGCTTTGGCAGCAGCCCACAGCAGATGCTGAAGGAAGAGTATGAGGACAGAGATGGAGGACAGAGATGGAGAACAGTGATGCTTTGCTGGTAGACAGTCCCAGCATCCATGTATCTATAGCTCAAGGGCTTCCAGAGTGAGGTGATATTCTTGTCTTTAAAACTTCTTGATGGGTTACTCTTCAGTGAATTTACCTAATTTTGTTTTGAACCTAATTGACTTTTTAACAAAAGTAAGTGTTCATCTTCCAACTCCTCTCCGACTACATTCTGCTCTGACATGCACCTCCTATATGGATACAGACAAACACAGATACGAAAGATTAATCTCCCCAGTGAGATGTGTTTCTTCGCATCTACAGGATTCTCCAACATCGAGGCAAACCAGATCAGTTGAAATTGGCGCTGTCCCCTCTATGTAAGTCACATATGCTTTTGAACAAGCCATCCTTTAGGAGATGACACTTGTGCTGAGCTGAGGGGATGCTAACTTCTGGATGAGCAGAAGTGGCTCCCAAAGGAGAGGATGAGCAAAAAGGTCATTGCATTTATCTGAGCATGGGTAGGGACAGACCAAGTGCTGACCTTCAGAATGCAAGGTTACAAACAGGGGAGGTTTAGGTTGGATATTAGGAAAAATTTCTTCACCGAAAGGGTAGTTAGGCACTGGAACAGGCTGCCCAGGGAAGTGGTTGAGTCTCCATCTCTGGAGGTATTTCAAAGACAGGTAGACGTGGTGCTTAAGGACATGGTTTAGTGGTGGGCTTGGCAGTGATAGGTTAATGGTTGGACTCGATGATCTTAGGAGTCTTTTCCAACCTTAACGATTCTGTGATTCTGAGCACTTTGCTTGGGGCACACTGGCCAGAGGTCCTCACCCAGGGCTGGGTGCACGCTGGCACAGCTTGCTCCAGGGTGCACAACATGCCAGGTCCTGGATGGTGCTGTTTGCTCCCTCTGTGAAAGCTTTTGGACAGCAGTTCACCCTGTTCTTGCAAGAGATGGAGGTGCTGCATCGCTGCCCCAACAGGTTCTTCTGCACCGCTTGCCCATGTCCCCAGGGGAGGGATGGCTGGGGTATGCGTTTCACATCATTTCTTTGGTCCCTACCAGCCATGATGTTTTGCTGATCAAGCTGAAGAAGAAAGTAGGTTTTGCTCAAGCCTCAAACCAGTAGGGCTGGAAACATCTCAGTGGGGGGTAACTCCCCAGGGGATCATGCCTGAGCGGCAGAGTTCCCACAGGCGGTGTGTCACTGTGGTCTGCATTGTTTGGTGTTTTCCTCTAAAGTCCATGACAAATTCCTGAGTCACCCATTCTGAGAAGTCCACTGAGTTTAAAACTCTTGGAGCTCAGTGCCCAGGTACTTTGAAGCTGGGCAAGTGAGAGGCCTCTGCAGGGCTGGCAATGCTCGGGGCCAGCTGAGACTCACCTCGCTTCCACTAATTGTTTCCTAAATATTCTAATTCATTTGTAAATCACATTGCTATAGCAACAATAATTTCTATGCATTACTAATATCGGACACCCCTCAAATCAATTTGTTTTCCCTTGTTGCCATAGTGACAGACATTTTGTCAGAATTATTTAGGTAGAGAGAAATCCTGAGACCTTTGCAGAGAAGGAGTTGCAGAAGGAGCCCCGCAGGGAGCCCAGCCTCCCTCCCAGCCACTCCTCTCCTCCCATCTCCTCCTGCCCCACTGCAAATGGGTCCCCCAGGTCCCAGCGAGTGTCAGTTGGCTTGAATGCAAACAGCCCAACAGCCCCCTCAGCTACTGCCCCATCCCCATCCTCTCCATCTCCAAACTCGAGCACATCACCTGTCCACTGCTAATGGCCGCCTGTCATCTGGCTTGGCTTTGCAACTCTTCTAGTCCGGCAGCCTTCGATGCCTTTCTTCTCTGCATTCTCTAATGGTTTCTCCTTTTACATCTGGGTCTTTGGTCACACGTCAGCCTTCCTAGTTTTTAGAACAATGTCTAATAAAACAGGCTGGAAAAAAGTGTTTGTCTGGTACAATCGTTAGTGATGCAGAATAGGTGTGTTTTGAAAAATCTCAGCAGCTCATTTAATTGCCTAAGTGGTAGGTGAGGTCTTTGAAAACTCTGGCTTGCAATATCTAGCATGCAACCTATTTTTTGTTCAGAATCGGTGCTGCTTCACAGTGGCAGTTCAGCAATGCACTCTCCAATCAATTTATCGAACCTTTTGGGGCACTCTGCTTCTCTGCTCCTCTAGTTCAGCTGTTGGGCTATCAGGATCCACCACCCTGGGTGAGGTGGACTCTCAAATATTGCTGCGACAGCCAATATTACTCTTAGTTCTTAGGACTGCATGAAATGCTAGGGGTGGAAGAAAAGTCACAAGGAAAAAAAAACTCTGAGCATTGTTAGTTCGATCATCCAAATAGTCCAGGTTCCTGTAACCTTTTATTTGAAGAAGAATAATGCCATTTTTCAATCACATCCTATTGACTCCAACTGTACTTGGCAATCTAGGAAATAAAAAATATTTGAAAGAATCTGTTATTAATCATGTGAGTGCTCAAATTATAGGTGAGCTTTGGAAAACAAATTAATCTTCTGAGTACGAGTTAGGAACCTCCACTGTGGGCTTGGGGGCTCCAGCAGGACCCCAGGGCTGTGCTCCTCTGTGCTGTGTTTCCACTGCCGCAGGACGTTTCTGCTCACTCGCCCAGTCTGCAATGGGAAAGCTTGCTATCTCCTTGCAAAATAATATGTATTACTTCTTGCATTGGAAATGTCCGGGCAGAGGAGCCAGAACACTGAAGCAGCAAGTTGACATCTGGCACACTAACTAAGGAAAATACCTTGCGGCAGACAAATGCTTCTCCATACCAACTGTTTCATAAATCCATCCATCCTCTGTGTGTGTACATGCATGCATAGTGCCTCTGTGTGTGTAATCCTGAGCTTCAGTATAGTGCTACAGAATGTATGAATATCAGCAAGTCAGAGGGGAAAATCCCCTGAAAAGAACCTTTTTCTTCCATATTGAGGATAACCAGAAAATATAATGTGGTGCTCTTCTTCCTGAATAAATCACGGGAAGCAGCTACAGGGATTTACAAGAACTGTCTGTGTTGCTCTGCCTTCCCCTGCTGTCATAGCTTCACCTGCATGCTTACCTCCACTTGGTGGTAGCATTTTCTCTGTCTTCCCTCCTCTATTCCAGTGTTTTGAGTAGCTGTGGATGCGAGCAAGGAGGCAGTTCCCTACTAAATATATGATTGAAGTTGCATTGAGCATGTACTTTTCCTCTGCGATGCAGTGAAGTTTGACGTTCAGATCCTTCCTGGACTGGGTTTTCTGGCATTCAAAACACTTGATTCTAATGTGGAAAGAAGAAGAAAAAACCTTAAAAACTTGAAAATGCTACCCCATGACCAGCTTTGCCTTGTCCTCAGGTGGGCTTGATGCCCTGCATAGACCTGACTCTGGAGGGAGGCGACAGTGGAGGGCCAGCACTCTGTTTGTCCTGAAACTAGTCTAAGATCTGATCCAGGTTAAGGGGAACACGGTGTCAAGGCTTCCTGGTGGTCCTCTCCAGGCAGGTGCAGTCTCAGCAGGTGAAAGCATCCCCATGTCCTGCCTCAGCAATTTCTTTCCTATTCCTTCTCTCCTGCCAAAAGGTGTTAGGGTGAAGGACTTGGAGCTAAGAGCAATGCCATAACATTTTTGGTGAGCAATTCGCCTATGAGGCGGGAGAGAGAAGCATCCACAGTCCAGTGCAAGGTAACTCTTGCAGGAGCACCACGGGTGCTTGGAAAGCCTCGTGCCTGCAGCGGTGCCCTCCCAGCCCCGTCTTGGGCATGGCTCTGGTGGCATCAGTACCTGCTGCTGGAGGAGGGCTGTGCTGGGGTCTGCCTTGTCACCAAAGAGACAAACGCTGCTGCTTGGGGATTGATTTCCACACAGACGAGCAGAATAGGGAGAGGATTTTTCCCACGGAGAGAAGCGAAGGCGATGCTGCAGGAGGAAACCTGTGACCAGCCGAGGCAGTGCTGTGCACAGGCAAGGTTCTCTGCGGATGGTGTAGCTTGTTCAGATCAAGACAGCAAGAGATGATGTCACTGTTGGCTTTATTTTTTATTCTAGCTATTAAAAATCTACATAAATGCTCCACCTTGATAATGGGCTGTACTTATTTTGCTCTTACTACTTTTGGCTGTCATTAACCTTTTGTGATCTGAGCAAAACTCCAATTAAACGTGGTGAGGTCTGTTGTGGCGAGGCATTTGCTTCTGTTTCTGTGCTGCACAGGTACATCTCATTTTCTGCAGAGAAAAATTGCAGCACCACCTGCTGTAAATGAAATTATTGTAATATTAATTTTTTTTTTTTTTTAATTTAAGTGTGCCATTTATAAATAGCTTATCTGAATGGCATTTACTGCTGTTCTCTCTCCTAACAGCAGCAGGCTTCCAATCACTGGGAACTCATGGTTATTAAAACATAGTAAATTGGTTTGCAAGTTAAAAACTCTTATTCTTTTCTAAAGAATTGATTGCCATAGGGGCTGGCTGAATTGTGAAATGGAAAAGGAAAGGAAACTTTTTCATCTCCTAATAACTCAAGTACATTGGCAACCTGGATTGTGGTGACAGCATTTGTTGTGGGTTGTGCCACGCTTCGAAAACACCTTCTCTGACTCTTACGTCTGTGTTTTACCCAGAGATGGAATGGGAAAGGAAAACAGTGGAGAACTTAGCACGCATCCTGGTCAAACCAGGCACTGACAGCTTTCTGCAGAGGGGTGCGGCTGCCGGGCACTGCTGGCAGGTTCTTCTCTCTGAAATGGTTCTGCTTAGACATGTGCAGGCAGATTGACACTCACTTTCTTTGGCTGCTCCTGCAGCCATGTCCACTGTCCTGGACTGCTGCAGCCCGTAAGGACCAGCCCTGGCGTGGGTGCTGGGTGTCCTGCTTCTCCCCTGTCCTGAGAAGGGCGCTCTCCTTCAGGAAAATCATCATTCTGCTTTAAAATGAGTGGTGAAGCCAAAGATTATGATGATAATAACTCTTTAATGCCTTTGAGAGCTGGCTGGAAATATTTGGAAGGCTCTAGGGGACAGAGGTATGAGGTGGGGCTAAAATTGTCCATGTCTCTTCCCCCACACCTTTTAGGGCTGCCCTCCCGCCCGTCACCTGGCAGATGCTGAATGTCACCCTGAGGTCACAGCGATGGAGGCCTGCCCCATGGATGCTCTCCATCACTCTAGCCATAGCAGATTTTCTAATTGGCTTCTAAGACAGGGCTTTTTTTCCCCTTCAGGTGCTGTGGATGAGTAATGGGGTCTGGCGCAGCCTCCCAAAGGCTGTGGCAGGGGGGAGAAAAGGCCACGTCTCCTCGTGCTGCTCTGTGTTGCAAGGGAAGGGGGATATTCATACTGGAGAAAAGCTGCCATGTCTGTGCTCGGTGCCATCAGCTTACAGAGGTCACCAGGGAGACATCGTGTAAGAAAGCCAAAAACTACGGCAGCCTCGTATCGGTGCATATCAGCGTGTAGCCAGGGTAAGTTGGATACTGCAGACTTTATGATGGCTTTATAATTACAAGGGCTACCTGTTTTAATGCTGTGTATTAGAAATCATTATCTAGGATGCAAAATAAACCTCTTAACAGATTACTGTTGCAAAATGTATGATACTTGGCTTTCTTGGAAGCAGCCAGCTTCAGTCTCTGTCAAGAGTAGTGTAATTACTGTAATGAGCTTTTGGCAGGCTTTTTTGGAAGTGCAGTTCTTTTTATTCTTCTTTTGAGAAAGCAAAACAAATATGTGACTCTGGAAAAGGAAGGTCTCCTCCAAACCCTTTGCCCCCACCTTCCTCAACGCCTACATGCACAAAATGAAAGAAGGGAGGGCTTTGCGAGTGTCTTGCTAATGACAGCTTTTCTTCCAAAGTGATGTCTCAGACTGTAAGCAGCTGCTTTTGGAGAATTCAACCTTGACAAGGCATCTGCTCCAACTGCTTTGGATGTGGCAATGCTGGAGTTGGGGGGGGGGGGGGTTCGTAGCAGTTGCCTAAACTCCTGGAATTTTATGGTGAAAATAAAGCAAGAGGCAGATGGCACACGTCTTCTGAAGCAGCAAGGCCAGAACTAGCAGTGGCATTGCAAAGAGGCACAGTGAATTATAAGATCACAGCAATAGTGACTGAGAGCTAGAAACAGTCCCAGACCCCCATAAAAGCTGTGGCTGTCTTCCAATTTAAACATGCAGCATTCATGGAAATGCAATCACTGTGTGTATTATTCATTTAAAACACTATTCAAACCTGCGATTTCCCCGTTTCAAAAACAGTGAGCCTGGTTCTCTGTTTCTTTGCATTTGGCCTTTTTTAACAACTAAACATATGTAATGTTTAGGAGGAGTCTGTGCTTTGCTGGGAGAAGCGAGGCGCCCTTCAGGTGTCTGTGTGCTGTACAGCCTGCTGATGGGCCCCTGATCCTCTTTCCCATAGCAGCTGCTATCAGCTATTTTGGCGCATGATCATTGACTGATAGAATCATAGAATCATTAAGGTTGGAAAAGACCTTTAAGATCATCAAGTCCAACCGTTAACCTATCACTGCCAAGGCCACCACTAAACCATGTCTTCAAGCACCACATCTACACTGCTTTTAAATCCCTCCAGGGATGAGGACTCAACCACTGCCCTGGGCAGCCTGGGCCAGGGCCTGACAGCCCTTTGGGGGAAGAAATTTTTCCTAATATCCAACCTAAACCTGCCCTGGCGCAGCTTGAGGCCGTTACCTCTCATCCCATCGCTTGTTACTGGGGAGAAGAGACCGACCCCCCCCGGCTCCATCCTCCTTTCAGGCAGTTGCAGAGAGCGATGAGGGCTCCCCTCAGCCTCCTCTTCTCCAGGCTGAGCCCCCCCAGCTCCCCCAGCCGCTCCTCCCCAGCCTTGGGCTCCAGCCCCTGCCCCAGCCTCGCTGCCCTGCTCTGGCCACGCTCCAGCCCCTCCATGGCCGCCTTGGGGTGAGGGGCCCAGCGCTGAGCACAGCATTCGAGGGGCGGCCTCACCAGTGCCCAGCACAGGGGCACCATCACCTCCCTGGTCCTGCTGGCCACACTATTCCTGATACAAGCCAGGATGCCATTGGCCTTCTTGGCCACCTAGGCACACTGCTGGCTCATGTTCAGGCAGCTGTTGACCAACACCCCCGGGTCCTTTTCCACCAGGCAGCTCTCCAGCCACTCCTCCCCACGCCTGTAGCATTGCCTGGGGTTGTTGTGACCCAAGTGCAGGACCTGGCACTGGGCCTTGTTGAACCTCATACAGTTGGCCCCGGCCCATCGCCCCAGCCTGTCCAGGTCCCTCTGCAGGGCCTTCCTACCCTCCAGCAGATCAACACTCCCACCCAGCTTGGTGTCATCTGCAAACTTACTGAGGGTGCCCTCGATCCCCTCATCCAGATCATTGATGAAGATATTAAGCAGGACTGGCCCCAGCAATGAGCCCTGGGGAACACCACTTGTGACCGGCTGCCAACTGGATTGAACTCCATCCACCACAACTCTTTGGGCCCGGCCATCCAGCCAGTTTTTTACCCAGCGAAGCATACACCCGTCCAAGCCATGAGCAGCGGGTTTCTCCAGGAGAATGCTGTGGGAAACGGTGTCAAAGGCTTTACTAAAGCCCAGGTAGACAACATGCACAGCCTTCCCCTCATCCACTAAGTGGGTCACCTTGTCATAGAAGGAAATCAGGTCAGTCAAGCAGGACCTGCCTTTCATAAACCCATGCAGACTGAGCTTGATCTGCTGATTGTCCCATATGTGCCGTGTGATGGCACTCAGGATGATCTGCTCCATGACCTTCCCCAGCCCCAAGGTCAGGCTGACAGGCCTATAGTTCCCAGGATCCTCCTTCTGGCCCTTCTTGTAGATGGGCCAGACATTTGCTAACTTCCAGTCAACTGGGACCTCCCTGGTTGGCCAGGACTGCTGATAGATGATGGAGAGTGGCTTGGTGAGCACCTCCGCCAGCTCCTTCAGTGCCCTTGGCTGGATCCCATCTGTCCCCATAGACTTGTGCATGTCTACGTGGTGTAGCAGGTCACTGACCATTTCCCCTTGGATTATGGGGGCTTCATTCTGCTCCCCATCCCTGTCTTCCAGGTCAGGGGCCAGCCTTTGTCTGCAGTGCTGCCTCTTTGATCAGGAATGTTCAATCGCAGGGATTGCACTTGGTTTGGAGCTTCTCCATGGGATAACACACTCTGTTGAGACATCTAGGAGTCCTGACTTGCAGGATCCTGTTCCCGGTACATGGCAAGGAAGGCAGGGGCAGAACTGGGAATTAGCAGAAAAATAGGCTGGATGGGCTGGGTATGACCATGCTAAACTTTAATTAGCAAAAGCCAAAGTGCTCATTTTGCTTTGCTTGTTTGCAGCAGTGCAAACCCCCTGGTACCAGTGGTGAGGCTCCGCTGCAGGAAGGAAAAGGGGGCCACGGGGCCGGGGCTGGGGAGTGCGGCACGACTCATCTGCTGGCACGGCTGCTGACAGCCGCTCTGGCAGCTGAGACATCCCGTGTCCGTGCTTAAGCTGGTTTGAATAATGTTCACAAATAGATGGACATTTTTTTTCTCCCTGTCAGCTGATGAATTGATGATTTATGAATATATTTCTGTTATATGACTGGCTCTGTGGCCCTCTACGGATTATTCATAATAAAAAAGATTGACAGAAAATAAGGAATGCAAAAGCCTTTCCAGCAGCTAGTGTGGTGTTTGTTTGGGTTTTTTTTTTTCCTCATGCTGCCAGCTCAGTTTTCATGGCAGTAAAAAGTAGTGCTTCTGCAGTACAAAACTGATCCTGATGGCAAATTAGCTGCAGCCTTCCTGCTGGAGGAGAGCGTGGCCTCGCGTACGGCACAGGAGTATCCCAGGGACTCGCCTCCTGGAGCAGGTTGCTTGTGTGAGCCCGCACAACCCACTCCTAATAGGGGTCTGGCATGTTCATATGCACTTCGAAATAATTAGCACGGGACTGGTTGTTCACAAGTTAAAATTGCATCTCCTGGGACCCTTGGACTGGAAAATGGTCCCAGTGTCCACCCGTTGCAGCTGGTGATGCTGAATGTGCCTGTCCCTCACCCCACGCAGCTTCACCCGGGGCTTTGCTTGCTCTGCCTGCTGGGAAGGCTGTTCCAGAAACTCATTCCTCTGGCAATTAAAAACCCTGTTCCAAATTTTATGGCTTGATGCCACGAAATTTGAATTTTTGGAGGATCCATAACTTGTGTTTGGTTTTCACCTGTCATTGCTGGTCCTGCCCACATGGGGAGCCCGGGAGTGTCCCCTGCCCTCCCGCGGGGCAGGGGGTCCCACAGCCCTTGGGGACCACCCAGCTCTGCCCTGTCCTGAGCAATCACCATGGGGAACCCACGGCAATTTTTGCAGACTGATATTGGCATTGCCTCATGTTGAGTGCTTCTGTTTGAAAGCTTAACACCCTGTAAAGAAGCTTATAGTGCTCATACCTCAGCATGAGATTAATTTTAAGGGAAAGCTGCAGATTCACATAGCTGAATAACCCTTCAGCATAAAACTTTGGAGCAGGAAAAAGTAGGTCTGAGAGAATTATTTGCTTCACATTTTGCATGGGTTTGATACTCTAAGAACTTGAATTTTTGTACTTTCTAGTTTAACCTGGTGCTTTGATTCATCTGATGAAGGGTAGCTCCAGCAACTACACCTTAGGAACATTTTCCAAGGGAAAAAACAGCCCCTTGTTTGTGTAACAGACTTGAAAACAAAGCAATTGCAGGCTACTCAGAGCATAATAAGGGCCTATATAAAATGTATTTTGCTCATGACTGTCATCTTTATTTAAATCTTTGAAGTGATTGTTTTGCATTTAAGTATATTCTAATAGCTGGCTGTACTGCTGCATGTGAAAATCTAATTTCTGTGACAAATTATTTTCCTATTCAGTGCGTTAGGTGAAAAGACTCCACATTTCTAAAGCTAAACTGTCTCCGTGTTAACAAAACTGCTTACAAAGATGCTGCAATTGCTACTAGCACCTGAGTCCTGCACATACAGACTGGTTTTCCAGTGCTGCCTCAAAATTATTTCCTTTTGCAGATGACGGCTCTTTTTGCTGAGCTTCATGTGTTTTGCAGCTCTTCTTTTACCGGTGTCTGTACCTGCTCTGAAGGCACCTCTGATTTACTAGGAAGAGGTTAGCAGTGCTGGTTTTCTGCAGTGACCTGGCTCTCTTCTGCTGGAGCCCAGGGCTTTGGACGTTGTAGCACCTAAAAGAGGATCCCCCTTGCAGCTGGCTATGCTGGTGTTAGGGGGAGCCTATTTCCACTGCTGTTCTCCAGGCTGAGTCTCATGGAGCTTTGGTGGTACCCGTGTTTTCCATACTCTGGTATGAGTGCAGTACCTTTGCAGACCTTTGCATGGTCCATGCGGTGGCCTCTTCTGTGGCCAGCAAATGGAGGGACAGTCTCCCCAGGGACAAAGGCAGATGGCAGCCCCTGCCCCAGGTGCCAGTGATACCAGCTGTCACTCCAGCAAGAGGGCTGGTAGCAGGTCCAAGGGACCATGTCCCCAAAGCAGGGTGCAGCTGGGGAGAGGCTTGGCACATCCTCGCCTCTGGTGGGTATCACTGTGCTCCACACGGCCAGAAACGTGCGAATGGGGTACACAAGGTTGTACCTCTCAGGGCTGGTGCCTGTCTCCTTTGTGCCTCTCACACCACGTACTCATGCTTCATGGGCTTTCTCTGTTCCCCTTCCCTTTGGCTGCTGTAGCTTTACACAAAAGATTGTGGTCTGAGTTGATAGTGGGGGGTGGAAAAATTCATACTTTTAAGAAAACAGAATCAGGCTTTGTCTTCAAAGTACAAATAAAAGAGGTGAACCCCCCTAGGAAAACCCAAACTGTGTAAATGATGTGTAGTGAAGGGCACAGACATGAGCGTGCTGCTGGGCGCAGGCTGCCGCTTCTTGGACGGTTGCTTTGAAGCTCTCTGGGTTTCAACAGCTGCAGAAAACTCACCTGGCAAAACCCCAACGTTTGGCTGCTGGGTTGGTGAGTTGAAATGGCTCATGTTGTGATTAGAGCTAGAGCAGGGCAGAGGGAGAGTCATATAGGGAGTCAAGTGGGAAGAAACAAAGCAGGGAAAACAACCAAAATGAAAGGAGAGTGGGTTTGAGGAAGGCAGGGGGAAAAAACCAGCAAAAGTATGCTTCCTTTTGAAAATGTGACTAATTTGGCTTCAGCCATGACAGAGCGGTTTGCAGGCAGTGCTGGGCAGTGCAATTAAAGCAGTGAGTGCAGGCAAGCCGGCGAGTGCAGGAGTGGCTGTCAGGGCTGGGAGGTAACTCCGCATCTCTCTGGCTTCTTTGTCTTATTGGTCCCTGAGGGACCCTCCCGAGTGAGACGGGTAAAGGGGATGTTTTTCACAGGCTGTGGGGAGGTCAGGTGCTGCAGCTGGGTCGCTCATGAATCTTTAAGCAGCGCAGCCTGCTTTCTGTCTCAGGAAACTTCTCATTTACCAAAGTTTGCACCAAAATGCAGGACATCCCTGGCTCTGCAAGAACCCCGAGCCACACTTGCCATGGGGACCAGCACCGCCAGAGCCGTGGCAGGTTTGTCTGCTGCGGAGGCAGCATTGACACACGGGCTGGCAAATAGTGCCAGAGATGGTTTGAATTGCATCACATACATGATGATGTCTTTCCTACTTTGGCTGATATGATTCAGCTGCTGTTAAATGCCAGGTAATTTATATGGCAGGTGCATATAGTAATGCCACTCCACCCACTGGCAGGAGGAGGGTGCTGAGGGTAGGACAAGGTCAAGCTGCGCATTCCCTGAATGAAGTCTGTGATGGTGAGAAGTGACAGCAGAACAGCTCTGTGTCTGAATATCTCCAGGAATTGTAATGCATATGGATGTTACTTGCTTGAGGGATGGGTATGTAAATTTAAGCCATGATCTAGGCCTTCAGTGACCTCTGTTCATCTTCTTCCTTCTGTGCCCTCAGGAGCTTGAGGTGCATCTTCTCCAGCCCCTGAAACCAATTCTTGCTCCTCCCATCATCCCCTCTCCCAGCAGAGTGATGCTGTGAATATTTCTTGTTTGTGGTCCCCCCTACTCCCACTGCCATTTAACCTCCTCTCACCTATGCCCAAGAAACAGATCTGCAAGCACAGGCATTTCATGGCTCACAATTGCAGCTGGCAGAGCCGGTGTCACCAGGCTGGTTGCCTGGTTTGTGATAGGGCCCTGAAGCAATAATTCTCTGATACTGATGTATGCTCAGAGCAAGTTACGGGGACCCACGTTTCCAAAAGCCTACTGGATTTGTGTCTTTGTACTTGGAAAAGTCCAGAAGAGCTATCTTGGCTCCACCTTCATCACTTTTCTTGTGGCATTGCTTGCCCTCAGTGCTTACAGCAATACACAGGTATCTGCATGCATGAGTGCAGCAGGGTCAGACTCTGAGCTCTTAACTCCTGCACTATGGATAGCTTTGAAAATTTGGACTTTCATGTGTGTCTGAAGCTCCATTTTCTGATGTCTATAATGGAACAATAATGGTTTTCATTTCTTTACCTTTTCTAATACTAACTCCTGTCTGATTCTCCAAGCATCAGTAATATTGAAATGCTTTTTCACGATACGGCTACCTTAATCACTGTGCTCAGATCATCTTCAGTAACCTACAGAAGGAAAATGGGCTCTCTAGCCCATGGAAAGGTTAAGAAATAATGCTTGGTCACCTTTGCAAAGCCATTTGAGCTCTACATATGAAATAATAAGTACCAGATTAGAGCTACGCGTTATTAGCCATCTCTTATCTCCAATTGACCTTTCCCGGTCAGTTTAACACCCAGTCAAAAGAAATGAGGACTTGCATTTTATGCTAACTTGGCAATGTGCCTGTAGCATCTATTAGGATGTCCCAGAAGTGCCTATTACCTCATCACACAGGCCATTATGGTCCGCTTTGGAGGGCAGGAATGAAACCAAGGTAAAACCGTGCTGGACGGGCTGTAGCTGATTGATGGTGTCAGACCGCAGAGACACCAGAAGAGCAAAAGACCCAACGTATGGCATCGGACCTTGGCAAAATGCTGGGAAGCTTGAAGGGAAGTGTTTTATTTCCTTGGCTGTATTGACTGAGTGGCCGCTGTCTCCTGAGCAGACCCAATCTGTCGTGACGCGGGGTGATGCTGACAGCACTCCTTCTCTGCACAGCATCGCTGTCTTCTCCTGTGCACCACTCCTGGTATGTTGGGTTTTGTGACTCTCCTGGCACTATAGCATCATCTCAGCTCACAGTTTCTTTGGTAGGGACATGTCAGTCTCTGGTGTTTAAAAGCAGCGGGACAAGGGCTGCAAGTTGGTCTAGGGCAGGGCAATGTCCCACTGCAGGGGCATTCTCTCCTTTTTGCCCAGCCTGCCGCTCCCCTGCTGTGCTGGGGACTGCTGGGGATGGAGCTCGCTGTGGGGAAAAGTCCTTTAGGTCAGGTTATTTTCCATCAGGGCCAACTCTCTTGATGTGTGATGCTGCGGGAAGCAAGGGGCCATAAATCACGCTGCTACTAGTCACAGCATTCAAAAGCTGCCTGCCTGCTTGCATCCAAATGCTTCGGGTAGCTCCTGGGCCCACGCTGACCTTTCCCAAAGGCCAGCTCACTCTGACCTTTCTAGATGGAAACAAAAGTCACTAAAATTTCCTTTCTCTCCAGCCTTCTTATCACACCAAACTTTAAGGGAATAATTGTTATTGAATAATGAGTAACTCAACTTTAAATAATTTTACTCCTGTTTATGTTCATGTTGGTTCCCATTTTGATTAGCATTTAATGCACACTTGAAACAAGGAATCTGCAACAGGATTAATTCCATTAAAATGTGTTAGAAAAAATTTTCAATTATACTATTGGTCAAAGTAAAAATGAAAAGAATATTGGTGGAATGCGGGCAGCCGGTCTAGGACTGCTCCCACCCTGATAGATATATCAGTGAAAGAAGGTTTTGGGAAGAGGGGGTCTAGATTCAATGAGGGGTGTGTGTTTGCATGATGCAGTGCTATCTATAGCACATGGTACTACACAGAGAAAGAGGAGCTATATGGATATTTCCAGTATTGAACTGAAAGCAGGACAACCAAAAGCCATAGGGTAATCTTGCTTCTGTTTCCTCTTCTGCCGTGCCTGGTGTGCTGCCCCTTCTTGTTCAGTTGTTGGTCTTTCAGTTAAAGCAAGCTAAATTTGTTGCAAACAGAATGTGAGACCAAGTCCTGGAAGTAAAACCAGTATGCAGGACTGGGGGGAGCCCCTGGCTGATGTGACCAGGTTGACCTGATTCCCAGGCCAGGGCTTAATGAGCAAATCTTGGCACCTCTGCAGAGCAGTGCATGGCAGAAGTGCTCTGTGGGACAGGCTTGCTATCAGGATAGTCTGAGAGATGAGTGCAAGGAGACCTGTAGTGGGCACATGAGCACTTTGGTCCCTCTCTTACTCTAGGTTTAAGTGTTTCTTCTTTTAATTTCCATTCGTTTTCTGTCTTCTTTGAATGAGACTTGTTCTAATGAGCTTTCATGCTGCACGCTTTTTGGGAAAGTTTCACTTATGTGTCATTCTGGGGAAAAATCACTGTAAAATATTGATGAACAGAGAGGACAGAGAGAGGCAGAGGCATTGGGCTGTGGTGGGAAAGCCTCTGGGAAGACACCTGGAGAAGCAAAGGAGAAAATCTGGGGGCTGCTGGAGTCAGCTGGTTCTGATGTGCCTTACCCAATGGTCCAAAAAGGGCCAAACTCCCTCAAAACAGCTGGAGATACATGTAGGGGAGACCCTCTTTCTGTGCCTGACTGAGGTGTCTAGCCATCCCCTCTTGTCTTCTGGGGGTCTCTAGTCTAATTTATTCTTTCACCTTGAAAGTCCTATTCTGTCCGTGTGTAGGAGACACCTTGGCTACCCTCCACCATTGTATGTGGAGACATTTATACGTTTCTGGTATACAAGGAATCATTTAAAACATTGAGTTGAAGCAAAGAATTATTTCCTGTCCATGAGATTTACAACCATCTCCCCTCATTTAGGTCGTCAGGAGGTGTTCTCCAGAAAGAATGCATCTTCCTCTGGACCTCATGTTTTCTGCCAGCCCATGCATAAGAGGCATGATGCAAACCTCCCATCAGTCCCACTATATACAACTTATAGTTGCCTCTTGAGTAAGACCAGACATGACAGGAATCAACTGCTTTGGGTGCCCAGGCATCCAACTCTTCCTCCTAGGCAGCTGCATTTGCACATCTGTGCAGCAAAATGTCCGAAAAATGTATGTAACTTGCCAGGTTATTTTGGTATTTTTGGCATTTATAGACTGAGCTCTGTCTTGTATGTGTTCTGCTTCTTGTTTGAATGCTTGCAAGAAAGGAAAAGAGCTGTGGTGCTCTGAGACCAATAAACCGATTATCCAAATTAAGATGAATGCAACTGGGATAAATGCAGTTACAGAATGATGCCTCCAAGCATCTGGAGAGTCAATACTAACACACCTTAACGGCTGTGCCTGTGCCCCTTCAGAAGAAGGTGAAGATTGGCTTCAATGCCTTGAAAAAAGTGTCTCGCATCCCCCAGTGCTTGATGTGAGAGGGCATCAGAGCAGTGTTTCTGCATCCCTCACTGTGGCTTGCTGGGAGGGAAGGGCCATGCGCAGCAGGAGATGGAGGCATCTCCCCGGGAGCGATGTCCGTTCAAATTCCCAGCTCTAAGAGTGGAGCTGATGGACAGGAGAAGCGACGGCGCTCTGCTGTCTTCATGGCTGCTATCAAGAAATCTGCAGAGAGGATGATGTATTGATGGTTCAAAAAGGGCTTCGATCTGCCGCGTCGGCAGTTTGACACGTAAACCTTCTTCATCCTTCACAAAGATGGTGTAAAAGCTATGCCTCTTACCTATCTCTTTTGCTTTGTCTTTCACTCGGTAGCCTCTCATGACATAAGGACTCTATAGCCCTGCCTGAACTGGCCCCGAATTCTGTTTTCTTTTAATTCATAATGTTTTTTTGGTAACATAAATGGTATTTATTTGAAAAAAGAATGGATCAGAAAAGAATTTATTGTTTTCCTGCTTCCATTTATTCCAGCTCTCCTGGTAGGCATCCCACTCAGCATCCCACAAATAAATGGGGGTTAAAATCTCATCACAATCTGGCTGTGCCGGGAACTGGCCTTCTGGCCACGTTATACTCAAGGTGGAATTGCTATAAGAAGCTGGTAATTTACCATTACTACCCTAATGAAATATTTAATCAGATTAATCAATATAACTTCATTAGTCAGCATGCTTCTCGGACTGAGATCTGGTGCCATGGCTTCCCCGTTCTTTTATAATGTGCTTTGGAGAACTTGATTTATTTATCTTCAGCATCTCCTCTCTTATATCTGAGTTGCTACAGCTGGACTACAAAATCTGTTGCTCATTGATCAGCTCCAGGGGAAAGCATTTTCAAGAGCTGGCTGGAGAGGAACTGGTGTGTGATTAGACTGTAATCAAGGGTGCTTCATTTTTTCTTTAGAAAGTCCTAGATTGGTTGCTGTAATGAGCCCTGGCCATGAGAGCTGTCTGCTGAGTGCTCCAGTGTATCCCTTCAACATTCCCAGTTGCAGAGCAGGACAAGGCTGGGTAATGTCAGCAAGGATCATGGAGAGCTGCAGGAGGAAACCCTGAACTTTTGCCTGTTTGCAGACCTCTTTTACAGCAAAACGTGCTCTCTGAGAGCCGCTGGGTGACCTGCCTCAGTGGGCTGGTAGTCTGTGGTGTCGGGCTTGGCCATGTTCCCACCTGGGCACACCTGGGGCTCTGTAGAAGGTGTAGGTATGAATAAAACGGACAGAACTGGAGACAGAGGCATTTTTGCTGATTCCTTTTCAAAAGAAAACCTCAAATCCACAGAAAAGTATTATTTTTTTATTTTTTCCCACTCCTCCCCCACCCCATGTCTTTGAAGCAGTGCTGGTGATGGCATGGCACAGTCAGGTTGGTAACATGCAATGCTTCTTTCCAGTGCAAATGCTTCGTGTAGTAAGGTGTACTACTTCTTTGCAGTGCAAAACTAAATAATAAATTAACCACGTGAAATGAAGAGGTGATTTATAGGGACACTCCTTCCAACACTGACGTATGCACTATATTATCATCTCTGGTTTCCCGTTACTTGTCAGCAGTTTGCTCTCCGCCAAGGACTGGGGATCTAACATTATACAAAATCTGTTTCACTACAATTAAATCCTTCTGGAAATAGTTGTACACAGCACAAAAATATCTGCTTTTTGCCAGCAATCCCCTCAGTGCACTGCCCACAGGGAGGAGTTATCCAGGTCTTTGGGGTCAACAAAGTGGTCTCCAGTTTGCTGTGCACATCTTTCCTTGCACACCCAGCTGGTCATAGCTGGCTCGTGGGCTCTTCCTTGCAGAGGCTGTCATTGGAAATGGTGTCTGGTTCCTTCAGCTCTGCTGACCTCTTTTTGCAGGCTGCGACTTTTGTAAGTTCTGTAAGATTTCTATTAACCTGTTTACATTCGTACTATAGCTAACCAAGCCTTGGAGAGATGAGGCAATGCAGCCAGAGCACTCAAGCCATAGTTTCTCCGCAGTTGGACTGCTTGTCCCCATCTTTAGGGGTTTTTTTGGTGGTTGTTTTTTTTTAAATTTTTTTGCATCCCTTGGAGCAGTGGCCCAGGCCTGCAGTCCCTCGTGGTGCGACGGGGTCTGTGCCTCTTGGCTGGGTTCACCGTTCTGCAGCCCAGCATGGCTCCCACTCCTGCCTGCCTCCTGCCTGCTTTCCAGGCACTTCCCACGTGCCTTGTAGGTGCTTGCTGTTAGCAATGTCTTGTCTTTTACGTGCAGAATTGATTTCCTTGGTTAATTTTACTGCTGCGTGTCACGGATAAGCATATGCAATATACAACTTCAGCTACTGCTTTCTTGGCAACTAGTAATTTGAAGTTTTACTATACATTATATTACAGACTACAAAGTCGCTGACTTCCTCTGGCTGATCTCAAATGCACTTAAACCATGGATGAATGACCATATTTTTCAAAGATAAGCCCAGAGCAAATGAATTGGATTTATTTTTAATGCTGACTTGTTCTAATGCCCAGTGACACATGAACAAACGATTGCCATCAGTTGTCCTCTTTCTCCGTAGGATATTGCTTTGGGCAGGATAATATCAGTGCATTTAGTATTATAAATCATCCCTTTGGCTTGATATTTCTTCTTTAAGGAAAAGGCTTAGATTCAGCCTCCAGAAAATAGATCAAACTTTCCTTATTGTCATGGTACCGCTAAAGTCAACAGCAAAACTCACGAGATTTGACTGAATCAAGGACATCAGGTCATGGATGTCAACTGACATTTCCAGACCCTGAGTGAAGACAGGGAGAGGACACTGATGGGTTCCAGTGACCCCAGAGCCTCCCCTGCTCTCCTAGGGCTGGGCACAGGGCATCCAGCCTGCAGGAGCATGTCTGGAACCAGAGCTCAGGGCTTAGGCACAGTCTGTTTACTGCCGGGTGTAAAAGGTGTCCCGTACGTCTGGCCATCCCCTGGCTTCTCAGCTCTACTGCACCCTTTTGCAGTTGAGGGACAGTGACAAGGCTCTAATGCCATATTCAGTGCATACAGGCACCACAGCTTTGTGCAGTGGACTAATAATGTTTTCTGGCTTTTTTTTTTTCCATTCCTTTCCTAGCTTTTTTAAATACTACTTTAGCTTTTGTGTTGGTATTTTTACAGAGCTCTCTTACAACACATAATATCTTCCAAGCAAGACTGTAATTTCTCTGTAAAAGAAAGCATTTTGCTAGACTGGCATGTGCAAGCCATGAAAAGACCATTCCCTTGTGTTGCTGGGAGTGGTGAACAAACTAGATTGAAATATACCAAAAGCACAAAAAGATTCCCAAGAGTGCATCTCCAGGTGCAACTGAAAAATCAGTATGCTCAAGGGCTGTGATCTATCGCTCATCCGGCCACATTTTCCAGGCAAAATAGGAAATTGTCCCTGGAGGGAGGCGTATGCAGTTTTCCTGCGATGCACCGGCAGCACCTCCACTGCGAGCTCACTGCGTTTCAGGTAACGTTGCCTTTGGAAAGAGGTAAAAAGACCCAAGTGTGATACCAGAATACAGACGAGGTGGGATATAAAAGCATTAAAGTGCACTCTCAGCTCTGGCACATGAAGCGGGGGATGCACTTCCCTGTGGCTTGATGGAAGGAGAAGGGTTTGGTGCTTTCTGCCTGAGGACGGCCAGATCCTGCCCTGCTCCCTGGGAAGCCCATGGACATCACCCGTCTGTGGGGTCCGGGCGCAGCGTGTCCTGAGCCTGTGGTACATGGCACAGGAATGTGAAAACTCAGCACAGGCAGCAGCTCCTGGAGGCTTTTGCAGCCACAGATGAGGATTGTACACATTGTTTAAAGGAGTCTGTCTTCCTCTTTTTTTTCCTTTCAGTAGAACGCCTGTTTTTCGACTTTTAGGCACATTGTGCCATATGTTGTTTTTCACGGTGTAATGATGTGAGGCACCTTAATGATGAAACATTGGCATCCTTCCCAAAAGGTAAAGCAATAGAAACTTCTTGCTCGTGACAATCTTTGCAAACTCATCGGATGGGCTGGCACAAGGAGCTCGGTGCTAACTGGCAGCTTTGGCTCACGAGGAACGGGGGTGCCATGCAAAATGCTGCTCAGGTGCAACGTGTCCTGGAGCCATGCCACACAATTTTGCCACTTAATTGGAGGGCGACACGGTCCCCTGCGGAGCGAGGGCATCCCACTTGGATGTTGGCTCGTGTTTCCCTCTCTGCATCGAGGAGGGAGGCTGAGCTGTGTGTCCCCCACACCAGGCACTGTGGCAGATCTGACCCCCACTCACAGCCGTCCAAATGGTGGCAGAGTCCGTTTCCTTTTCTCTATATCACGGTAACGTTATTGTAATGGCTTTTTAAATACCCTTCAGAATATATTCTAGAGATCCAAGGAGCTATTAATGGCATTTTAAATCTCTCTAGTATTGTTTATGGCAGCCTCTTGTGAATTTGCAATGAAACGATAACTCTGCTGGGGAAATCAATTATGCCAAGCAGTTTGTTACATCATTTTTCAGTGTATTAATTTTAATTTCAACAGAGAAAAAGACACGGTGAAACTATCTATCATTTTTGAATGAGGTAGTGTACAATGGCCTCTTGGGACTCCTCTGGTTCTGCAGTCACTGCTATCAATAAAGGGGAAGGAGAAATTTTGGGTAATTTCCAAATATGAGACATTATTATAAATTGGAGTGAACCAATGAATGCAATTATCACAGCCCAGGTTTATTCTCCATGCTGGGGATACAGCATCCCTTTGGCTTTAACTGAACAAATTAATGCAGGTAACTATTTCGGTGGACTTGCACACACACATCTTTCAACATCAGGGCAAGAGGTCTTCTGGTTCACTGCCACTTCATTTGTTGTAACCAGGTTTGGAAACCATTGCCCTTGTTTAGCTGCAATATATGATTGAACCTGGGCTTCAAGTTTATAGTATTATAAACTCTTTTTAAAGAGAAGTCACTTAAAATGTAGTTTACTTCATAACCATGGCTCTTCTGTCTTGCATAGGATAGCTACTATTGCTTGTCTTTCATGCTGGATTCGGTACATTTTAAAAAAAAAATTACTAAAATTACAGAAAGAGACCCTATATGACCCACCTGTATACCTATTTATTATTTTGAGACCCTCTATAACCTACCTTCCAGGTTAAAAGGTTGGGCTAGTGCAAATTTAAAGACTAGTATAGGCCTTAAACTAATCCCATGCTCTCTCAGGTTCTTCCTTACCTAAAGAAAGACATTATCCTTTTATTGGAACTTTTAATATGAAACCATATTAAAATGGTTTCTTGTGCTCCATTTTTTATCACTGCAGTCATCACTTTCCTATCTTTTGTTCCCCTTCTCTATCTCAGACATCTCTTAGTACTCAAATGGAAGAAGGGGAGAAAGTGGAAGTTGAAATTGTATCTTGTTATTTAAGTCTGCTATTTTATTTTGTGGAAAAGGAAGAATAAATGATGATGTTAATCTGAAAACCAGGAAAATGAAAACTAATTTGAAATAAATTTATTAGCCTATTCTACCTCTTCCCAGCTCTGCTTCTGGTTTTTGTGAAATTCCCTCATCCTGCATCATAAAATCACCATGGGCAAGAGCTGCTACAAGGCCATGAGTCAGACTGGCTAAAACAAAAAGCCTTTCATCACTGGCTGAGGAAGGCCAATTTCATCTGTCTTCCATGTTACTCACTGAGCATGAACTATAATGAGCATAAGTAATAATACCGGAGTCTCTCGAGCATCTGAAGCGAACCCCTGGGCATGCTGTCTTCTGTAAGGCTGGAATACTCTCTGTGGTCTCTACTCAATTCCCCGTAAAAGTGTAAGGTATCACAGTTACAATTCAGTGTATTTCTAATAGGAAGAAAAACCAGGCATGTATGTCCTGTGTGCTCACAGCAAGCTTTATTTCATGTTTCTCTGCTTACCTGGGGTGGGCATAAGGATGAAGTAATTCAGCCTGCCTGTGCCTTGGTTCATGTGCGGCAGCAGGAAGGATGGGGTAGGAGGGCAGAGGCGAAGACGCTCATGCCCCGGAGCAATGCCTGGACCACTGGCTCTCAGCTACCCTCTTTCTAATGAACAGTTCGCTTCCCGAAGTGCTTTGTGGTCTGACATCGAGTCCCATACCCTGAGCCCACACACCAGCTTGCTTTCATGCAGCTGCTTTGTAGCAAAGTGCCCTAAAAGTCTGAGCAAGCTTCACGGAGAAATAGCATCCTCTGCTGAAATGCAATGTTTGGGATATGCTCCCAAGGAGTTGTGTTAATATTGCTGCTGTAGACGCTCAGCCTTTGGGTATGCTAGGAAAGGTGTTAGTTCATGTACGTGGTGTGGCCAGATAGTGCTGCTGTGGGGCACAGCACTGGCCATGTGAGCCTCCTTGGTGGCCATGAAGTTTCATCTTTCTCATTCCTTCTCCCTGGCTAGGGTTGATCAGAAATGACCTCTTTTTTAACCTCTTCTGCCAATGTTTTCTCCCGGCACGTTTCTCTTTGGACTCCCCCCCATGGCTATGGCATATCTAATTTATGAGACTGCTCAGTGATTTTTCTTACATCTACCTTTTCTCCTGCATTGTTAATTCATCTGTTCTCCTCTCTGCAGCTGTGGAAGCTGCTCCGCTTCTCCCAGCAAACCCTCCTCAGCCTTTCTGGCATACCAAACAGCCCAGTGGGGTGTTAGTCCATGGCGAGGTCAATGGCACTGAGATGTCCAGCTCACAGTGCGGTGCCAGGCACCCAGCACATGCCTGGGGCTGGGAGGGCTTTGTGCCAGGGCAGCACCGCGCTCGGCACAGCCAGCAGCAGCTCAGCCCACGCCCCACGCCAGGCACCCAACCTCTCGCTCAGCCAGAGTGTAACCCTGCAGGTAGGGGTCCAGCCTGAAGATTACAAACAGGAGATCCAGCCAATTGAGGTAGGTTTTTCCCATGACTAATTATTCTTAATTATTGGAGAGTAGGTGCATTAATCATGCTTTGTGCTGCCTCCTTTATTCCTCTGTGCACCACTATCTGCAGCAAACCAGAGCATCGCTGGGGGAGCGGGACATTGCTGTGGCACACAGGAGCAGTGTGAGATGGCGCCTGTCCTCTTCTCCTGGCTCCTCCTGCCTAAAATAACTCCTGTTCTGCCCTAGGAGAGGGAAGGAAGGGAGAGCCCGGCTCAGCAGGAGACGACAGCATTGCCACGAGGTGACAAGGGAAACCAGCTACTGCACTTCTCAGCGGCTGCAGCCCCCCGAGAGCACGAGCAGTGGTAGGAGCATGTGGGGCAAACGCCTTAACTGTGCAACCCATTAAATGTGGAAACTCAAATGATTGCATCTTTTCGAGATGTTTGTGTAATACACAAATAAATCATGCATGTTCAGTTAATATAAACCACACATATTTAGTTAATAATTTTATATATATATGTGTGTGTGCATACTTACATATATATATATATATATATATATATACAGGCCATACATACTTATAAAATCTTCATCCTAATGGTCAATAATCTACTGATTATTTTTTTATTGCAATGAAAACATAACTGCTTTTTGTGATGTTGCACAGATCAAATGCAAAATTATTCAGGTTAATCAAAATTACAGCTGAGTGTTAAGTGTTGCAGAAGGCTCTTATGATACTGAATAACTGTGAAATAAAATGGCTGATGAAATTTCATTTAACAATGAACAGTGTTGCCCAGGAGAGAAAAATAACCTTCATTGTACATCTACAATGATGGGCTCTGGCTAATATTACACAGAAAAGTGATCTTTCCTGCATAGAGAAATAAACCATTTCCCTGTGAGCCAGCAGTGCTGGCACTTCTGTAACACTGGGAACGATTCTGGTCACCACATCTCCAGGAGAAGTAAAACCTGGGCAGTGAAGGACAGAAAAGCCAACCTTGGCTGTGGGCTGAGCTTTGAACAGGGGCAGAGCAGTCCAGCGCTGCTCCTGTTGGAAAGGAGAATAGGGAGAGGGAAGACAGGGCTGGTCTGAAATCCCTCCAGAGCAGCTCAGCAGGGAAAAGC
Organism: Nipponia nippon; assembly: GCF_047370975.1. Lineage (NCBI taxonomy): Eukaryota > Metazoa > Chordata > Aves > Pelecaniformes > Threskiornithidae > Nipponia > Nipponia nippon. The sequence continues at coordinate 31,292,082 of NW_028262302.1, forward strand.
TCATCCCTGCTTGTTGCTGGAGGCTGTGGCAGTGCCTAGGACGGCGACCGAGGAGCCGACTGAAAGGAAACAACAGTAAACTATTATTCCCTCATGGGGTATTTCTCACACTGTGCTGAACTATGCACAGCTGCATGAGATGTTGTGAAGACCAATGCTTTAAAGGAAGTGAGGGAAGGGATGAATTCCTGGGCAGCAGGTGGATCGGTGAGCATCAGACCTGGAGGTCTGGGTACAGCCTCTGGCTCCCGAAATCTCCACAGACCTCTGCCTTCTGGGGCTAGAGATGTCATCCCACTTTCCAGGACCTCCCAAACCTCCGTTCTTATGCTGGGCATTAATTACCTGCTATTGATCCCTGTCACACAGTTTTGTTAAACGTTTGCGGTTGTGGGGGTGTTTCTGGAGGTGTTCTTTTTGCTTGTGTTTTGTTTTACTCAGACACAAGGAAGCCTCAGAAGTTGAATTTGAGGTGGTTGTCACTCCTCTCCATGGAAATCTGTTGGCAGAGGTGGCAGGTTTGATCGAACAGGGACCAGGAGGTTGCTTTGACCTGCTGCTCTGCTGGTGCTACCCTGTCCTGGAGGGCGGGATGGGCCGTGCAGCCACGGGCTGGGGGCTGTGGTGCTGGTTAGGGGGCTCCGAGGGCCGCCAGTATGGGCAGGGCGAGACGGCGTGCTGCCACGAGGGAATAGCCACGGGCGGCTCATGAACTCACGTAGCGCAAGACTCGGGTTGGTGCTTGTGTGCTTAACAAACAGATAAGGAAATTCATTAATTAAAAAGCACGGGAGAAGCCTGATAAAGGTTTGGCTGAGCTGCGCAACGTGGGGCACTCAGTTACATGCCTGTGCCTTGCTCGGGTGGTTATGGTGAGCTGGCTCTGGCTCATCTGTCCTTGTTCCTGCACCCTGTCATAAAGGAAAACAGCAGCTTTCTGCAGGTGCTAGTGAATAGTTTGTTATCTGGACATTTAAAGCTTTGTACCTTTTAAACAGGTCTGTTTAGAAAACAGGTACATAAGGGACATGGTTTAGAGGTGGACCTGGCAGTTAGGTTAACGGCTGGACTCAATGATCTCAGAGGTCTTTTCCAACCTTAATGATTCTATGATTCTATAAAGAACGAGTGTTGGAAAAAGTCACAGGCACAAAGTACAACTGCAAACAGGCTTTATCGCAGTGATGGCTGCAGCACTTTGTTTCTTCCTTATTAACTACTCCTGTTACTTGCAGATATGTGTAGCAATGAAGTCAAGACTTATTGGCTTGCCATAAACACTGATCTCTTAAGAAAATTCCAGTGTACTTAATCACCAAGAGGTATTTAGGTTTAGAAATTATCTGCAGGGCCAGGAGCAGATTCACCGTGACTTGCACATCACCCCATGCCAGCGCTGCAGCAGGCACAGCAAAATGGCAAAGCCACCTTCATCTCGCCTGGCATGCAGCTCCGCTCCTCTCCGCTGAGAACGGCACAGCTTCTCCCTGGTTTTGGGACTCTTCCTACCACAGAGGTATGTTTCACCTATCCATTTATTCAAACATAATGTGGTTTTATGGCCTCTTATTTCTTAACTGTTGTAAACTTGCAGCAGATTTTTATGGTCTCAAATTTACATTGCACCAGTTGGATAGTTTAATCCCAGGGGGAAACACTCCAGTTGGAAATTCAGGATTTTTATGCCATCATAAAATCTATGGTGGCAGACGTAAGCGGTGAGGGTGGGTACAGATGAGGAACACACCGATCTTCGTGCTGATTGCGTCTGCGAGCTGCACGTTGGTTAACGACCAACGCTCATCTTCAGGTGCTTTAGGACTTGTTGGTGATAGTAATTTTTTTCTTGAAGTGAATATTCAATTCAATCAGCAAAATAAGAAACCTCATGGCCCCTCGGGGTCCCTCTGAAGTTCATGCCCCGACCTTCCCTGCCTCGTCTCAGAGCAGCGGTTGCACTGCTGGGGCTGAGTGGCAGAGGAGGGGCAATGGGAGGCAGGAACGTCTTTGCTTTTGTCCTGTGGAGCAAAGCTACTGCTGTCCCCTGCCGTGGTCCCTCCTCCTGCCGGACAGGGCTGGCTGGGGACCCCAGACCCCCAGGCAGGCTCGGTGAGCTGCGCGTCGCCTTGTTTCTCATGACACCCCCTGGAGGAAGAGCACGCTTCCAGAAGTTTCCTTGCAGATACACCAGCTTCAAGTCAAATAGATAATTAGGGAGAAAAAGAAGCTGGAGCAAAGCAAAGCACAGTCAAGCACCACAACAGGCACAGGAGATTTTGCCCCCTAAGTGCTTTCTAGCAAGCTACACACCAGATAAGCCAGCCGTCCAGAGAGGTGGGGACCTATTCTTGCAAGAAAGCGGGCTTGAGCGAGGCTTTCCTGCGGCAGCTCTCAGTATCACCTTCCTGCAGCGCTGGTGGAGCTTGGGAACAACACGTTGGACACTTGGAGACCAGGCATCATGGAGGCACTGAACCTTCCTCACCTGAAACCTGCCTGCCTGCTGCTGGGGTTGCGGGAGGGCACAGGTAGCTGCAGGGATGGGATGGGATGGGATTGAGCAGGGAGAAACTTGCACGCAGGTGGAATGGCAGCTGGAGTCACAGCAGTTTTCTCTCCAAATAGGCACTTTTAAGTGCCAGAAATTTGCTCACGCTTGTGCCCAGAGAAGGGTATGTGACTGCACACAAGCTGTCCTGTCCTTCAGTACTCAGGCCTGTTCCTTTGGGAGCTCTCTTTCAGAGCATCACTCAACCTCGGAGTGGAAAAACATCATCAGCTATAGACCAGGGCTTTGATTTCTTTTCAGTCATTTAAGATTGACTTGACACATGCAAGTACCCTGTTGGTTGGAGGATCAAATCTAGTCTCTCTTTTTTGCTCTTTCTTTAAGGTTGTTAAACATCCCAATGAGAGTGATCGATTACTGTGGATTTATGGGGTTTTCAAACCGCTGAAGGCTATGAGTGGCTGTAAGCACGCTGGGAATGTGACCTGCTCTAACAGGCAGAGCACAGGGATGGTTTTTCTCTATGTCCCCCATGTGTCTTTAATCCATCTTCACTTTTCCTTCCCCTTAATAGAAATAATGGTAAAGCTGAGCAGCCGGAGACATAGTGAGTGTTTTACGAGCCCTGTCATTCGATGAATAGCAGCCACTGAAAAATTTATTCAATGGTATATACTTTACAGCTTTTTCTGTATGAAGAGCTTTTGAGTCGTAAGAACACTGGGGGGATGCAGGATTTTTGATGAAAGCTGCTCTGGCTGCTTGCAAGGGTGGACAGGCTAACCACAGCCAGCTTGGAAGGGGAAGGAGTTGGGCTTCAGGGTCGGTAATCCCACTTTGTGGGCAGCTCTGGGACGTGCGGTGGTGCCTGCCTGGGGACCCAGCTCTTCCTCCTTGTGCCATAGCAAAATCTTCTCTTCTCTTCTCTTCTCTTCTCTTCTCTTCTCTTCTCTTCTCTTCTCTTCTCTTCTCTTCTCTTCTCTTCTCTTCTCTTCTCTTCTCTTCTCTTCTCTTCTCTTCTCTTCTCTTCTCCTTCTCTTCTCCTTCTCTTCTCCTTCTCTTCTCCTCTTCTCTTCTCTTCTCTTCTCTTCTCTTCTCTTCTCTTCTCTTCTCTTCTCTTCTCTTCTCTTCTCTTCTCTTCTCTTCTCTTCTCTTCTCTTCTCTTCTCATCGTCTCTCATCCCTCATCTCCTCTTGTCTCGTCTCCTCTTCTCTCGTCTCCTCTTCCTCTTCCTCTTCCTCTTCCTCTTCCTCTTCCTCTTCCTCTTCCTCTTCCTCTTCCTCTTCCTCTTCCTCTTCCTCTTCCTCTTCCTCTTCCTCTTCCTCTTCCTCTTCCTCTTCCTCTTCCTCTTCCTCTTCCTCTTCCTCTTTCCTCTTTCCTCTTTCCTCTTTCCTCTTTCCTCTCTTCTCTCTTCTCTCTTCCATTCCATTCCATTCCAAACGGTAGCTTTATCAACTAGAAATGCAGAAGTGTGGGCTAATTACCAGGGGCTTTTGTAAGAGGGTGCTAAAGCCTACATTTTTGGGGGTTAGTGTATATTTTCATCCTCACCAGAAACACCTTCTTTGAACTCCCCCAGAAATTATTTTCTTACTGATGAATGCGTTATCTTGTTTTCTGATCATGCATCTCTGCTGGGGAATGTGTTGCTAAAGAAACAGTAATTATGCTGGAAAACCTGTTAGATAATGGCAGGCTGCTACATTAATAGTTTTGAGATTCAGCCTTGGGAATAATTTGGAGACTGTTGAAAGGGGAATGGTATTCCACTCCTTGTCACGTTTAAAATTAAAATTGCAATGAGAGCTGCCTGGCTAAACGCGTCCCAGCAGGGCTGGGGCTGAGCAGGGCTGTCCCCAGCTCACTGCCGAGCAGAGTGCAGGACAAAATCAAAGTGGCTGTGGCAGAGCTGTGCCAGACACAACCCTGAACTCCCTGAGCACCTTTCGGTGCAGGTGAGTGAGGAGATCGGTCTGGTACAGCTCTTCACCCAAAAGCACCCAAAATCACATTGGCAGCAAGGGGAAGATGTGCCCATGATGCCCCCAGGGCGCTCCCCTGTCCCATGGCCCCCCCGGGGAGCCCTTGGGGTGTGGGGGGATGCTAGCCACGTCTTGACATGAAAGCACCGGTCTCAGGTCCACAAAACGTTATCTCAGGATGCTAAAATCAGTAATTTTTAAAAAAAAAACGTGAAGATAGATGTGACACGATAATGATATTCCCCTCTACCTCTGGCTGGTGCTGTTCGGGTTTGTTGCTAAATTCTTATTAAGCTGAACACACTTTGGCGGTACTTCTTTTTATTAGTATTTGTCTAAAAAAATATCCTTTGTGAAAGTTTCTTTAAAAATGTGGATTGCTTCATCCAGGTGCCTGGAACAACGACTCTTCCAAGTACATATTTAGACAGCCTTTTGAATGGTATTATTTGTCTGAAAATAATATACAACATTGGATAAATAAAATGTGCTTATTTTGAAGCATATATTGTTATTTCCACAAACAGACAGCTGTTCTTATCAATTAAATAAATAAATAAATATTTTTGACAGCTTCAGAGAAGGAAGCTCGCATGTTGCTGTTCTGTGCTTTTTTCTCACGCACGCAGCAAGCTGCCAGGGAAAGGGCAGCGCAGGGGAACAGCTGTAGCGGCCCGGGTCCTCGGGAGGCAAAGGGCCGTGGGACTGCAGGAGTGTGCGTGCACAGAGGGCAAGCCAACGTCGTCTTGCAGCAGATGAGGTGACAAGCGAGGTGACAGCAAGCACACTGAATTCATTTTCACGTATACACCAGCCAACTGACTGCATGGAGGAAAAAGTTGCACCCTCATGATTTCTTTCTCATGCGTTTCTATCATTATTGGTTAAATGCATCTTGCTCAGGACTTTGGGTGCTTGTCTGTCAGTCTCTGGCCTTTTAATAGGACCGGTCACTGTCCTGCCTGCTGCTGAGCTGACACTCAGAAATTTATCTGGAGTCTCACTGCAAAATTCATGAATATTGAAGAAAAGAAAAAAAAAAAGAGAAAAGAAAAGCCAATGGCTCAGATCAACACTTCCAGCTCCTATTAGACAGCAGAAGACAGCCCCTGGTCAGCCTGTGCAGGTGACGTATCACCAGGGGACGCAGCTTTGACATCTGTGCAGAGACAATGGGGAAAATCTTCCTAGGCTGCTTTGTGTGTCAGTAATGCTGGGGTACGGGTGAAATAGGCTGTGGCCTTTTACTGTATACCCTATCTGAGACGCACAGTTTATTCTCCTACAGCCTAATTCAAAGATTTTTCACACATATTTTTCTCTCTGGAAAAGAGAGGATAAAATAAGCAAGGCAAAATTCTGCTTATTTGGAGAAAGCAAGGAAGGAGCCATGAGGGGAGCAGGAGGAGTGTTTGCCAGACTTAAAGGCTTGTTAAAGATTGTACCTGCATAGTTATTTTGTTGCATATTTTAAAATAGTCTTTCTTTTGTCAATGCATTTTTTGTTTTCTCACCATGCTGCTTCGTGTATCATTAATCCCAGCTGTGTCTGAACAGAGATCTCTGGGTTTCCCCAGCTCAGAAACCTGTGATGAAGGCACTGTCTGCAATGAAATGCAAAGAGACAAAAAGCAGCTGTGCAATGAAATGTGTAAAATAGATGAAAGAATGCATTGCACAGTGCATCATTACCATCTGTGGTTTTATTGATGGGCCTCATTGCAACGAGATACTGTTGAAGCTGAGAGTTTGTTAGGATTTAAGATATTGGGATTGAAGTCTCTGTGGGTGAAGAGGCCATCCTCAGTAATATTAGATAGAATAAAAAATGATGCAGGTGCTTTTGCTTCAAAGTATAAGTTGTCCATAATTTGATGAGCAGCTGGGAGGAAAATACCATTTATAGGCAATTCCTTTCATAATTCCCCTCCATTTTTTTTTCTTCCTTTTTGGTAGCTGAACAGCTGAGCCCCTGACAAGAAGGCAGGAAAAGCTCATTCTGCTTGTAGAGATGGGACCCGTCTCAGAGCAGCGTCTGTGCAAGCACAGGTGGTTAGCTCCTGGAAACAGTGTTGAACAAACACGGTGAACTCGGGGAAAATTAAGTGTGTGTTCAGGGGGCCGACTCCTGTTCAGGTTACTCATGAGGTTCAGCGACTCAGGTTCAAGGGGCAAATATGTATAAACATTTGTTTGTGTAGAGATTCTCCCCTTTCCACCAGCATGAATTAGAGATACAGTGTCTTTAGCCAAAGACCAGAGGTTTGTATTAATCAAAATGCATGTCTGCAGTTTTATAATATAGTTATGGCAATCAAAGTGCATATTCTAATATCCTTTTCATTGTCTGCTCAAATATAAAGTAGAAGCAAGCAAGAGGCGAAGACCAGTGGTACCAACGCTTGTGTATTTTGCTGGTAGATGCGGTTGCCCAGCTGGGCAAAGCCTGGGCGTGGGTCCGACGAGCTGTCATGGAAGGACGTGGCTGGTCATCGTGGAAGCAGACGGGCGCTTTGTTTCATGGTGTTTCTCTGCATCATTGTAAAATGTGAGCCTTTGAATGCAATCTATGATCAACAACAAAAAAAAAAACCCAAACCAAACAATCTGCCCTATGGCACAGTAAACCAATTCCTAGTAAAGTAGACAGATAGATAGATAGATAGATAAAATGGTCTGATTTAGAGGAAAGTTAGTACAGATGGTCCAGTCTCCACATTAATTTTAGAGGAGGGTCAGACTGTCTTCCCCACCACAACACTTTCCAACCCTGACATCAAATACCATCAGTGCTTTCCTGCTCTTTCTGTCAGATCTGTTATTCAAAACATGGAATAAAGCTGGTAACGCTGCTGATTTTAAGGCAATTCTTCAGCACGCTCGCCCTCTCCCAACATCACCTGCTATTATGTTTCATGCAAACACCTGTTATCCCCAAACAAATTTTTTATTAATCCCATCTTCTATACATAATAATTTTGAGTCTGGTACTGTATCGTGTGTTTTATTGATGCCTGGATCAGTGGGATCTACCTCATTTTCCTTGCCTGCACAACCAAAGCATTTGCCAAGGGAAGCTCTCCCTTTGGGGTAGCACTGCAGTGGACCCCAGCTCCATCTACCCCTGTGTCAGCAGGGAAATCCAGAGCCTTGCTTGCCAGTCCTTTCTCCAGGTGAGAGATGGCAGTGTGGGCAGTTTTGCAGTTCTATTTCTTGTCCTTTTTCTAGTCCCTAAACTCCTGATTCCCACTGATTCCCTTAGTTTGCCAGTTTGCCTTTTGAAATTGCAGATTTTCCATCATTATGTGATTTTTTGAGGTGTTTGTTGCTCTAACAACACTGTACAGATTCCTCCAGGTATCCCGCCCTGACCCTGGGAGCTGGGAGCAGTCTCCAGCAGCAACAAGCTCCTCATTAAAATGCTTTTATAGCTATTCCACATCAAGACCCTTACCCAAGTTGATTCTGCTTTATCCAGGCTACTTTTTATAATTGCCCCATAGACATCAGCCTTGTTCATTCCTGATTGTGTCCCGGCACCTTTCCTTCTGCTTGGCCTTTGCAGAGCAGAGTGTCTTCCTTGAATCCACAAACACCCGCAGTTTGTAACACTCCTCAGCCTCCAGCAGCCCATCTTCACTAGTGCTTTGCTAGAGCTTTTTACGAGTGATCGGCAAATTTTCTATAATACTGACTTGATGTGCTCTATGGGTCACGACTCCCATGTCCCAGGAATGATTTGTCCTAATTATGGTGTCTGCAATGCTGCCAAAGTGATATGAATATCTCCTTTTTCCTTTCTGCCCTTTGATTTGCGTTGCAAAGATGCAAATCCAGCAACAGCGCCGTGTCTCTCTAGTTTTACTTCATCCGCAGTTGCAATAGTCACCTAACATCTTCATCACGAATCCAGGCATTTCCATTGTTTTTGTTCTTTAGACCCCCCAAAAACCGGGAAAGAGATGCTGATTACTTTCATTTTCCCATATGAATGAGATCTTTGTGCATTCACCCCTCTGGAGCTGCCCAAACCCCAGTGCCCTGGTCCTCCTCTGTCCCCATCCATCCTCCTCTGCCCCATCCATCCTCCTTTACACCACCCATCCTCCTCTGCCGCCCCGCTGCCTGTTCCCACCGCAACAGCGGGGTGTTTTAACAGGGAAAGGTCTAATGACGGTAAAATACTGTTTGGAAGCGTACGGTCTTGCAGAAATGCAGTCAAACCCATTAAGCTGTAGCAGGAATAGCTTATGCTCACACGGACCTTTCAATGATTAAATTGACAAATTGCAGTACCATCTTGCCGCTTGCCCACTCCTGTGTCCCCGTGAGCAGTCTCAACGCGTGTTGTTCCTACCGCAGTGTATGTCGAGTGTCCTTGGGGACCAAGTCCAATTAGACAACAAACACAGGCTGCTTTAAGAAGCCCGTAAAAATCCAGCTGCCAGCAAAGGGCACAAGCAGTACAACTTGGCTAATGGATTATTTAAATTGGGAGAAGTCGAAAGCACCTCGGTGAGCTGAGAGGAGAGCTGGCATCACACTGCAGTCGTCGTCATGAAAAATAAAGGCTATTTTTTTTTGGTGTGAATTGCAAGGAGTAATACATGTATTCTGCTGTGTAATCATCTATTCATGTTAGCAGATACTTAGATATCTATTTATATAATATAAAACTTTAGGTGGTGTGAGTTTTAACTCAGCTTGGAAGTAATTCACGTTCTCAGCACAGCGATAAAAATAACTTCTCCAATTGTTTTCTGTGGTTCTTTCTTAAAAAAAGAGAACTCGCAGCAGGAACACCATGGAGCAGGCTCATCGGCAAACCTGAGCACAGCCGGTGCCAAATGCAACAGCCAGCACAACGCCTGTGGACCTGGGGCAAAATACATCGAAAACAAATTGGCTGGAGTTGAAGTTGTGTTCGTTGGCAGTTAGCTCAAAAATACTGGTCCACGCTGCCGCCGGTTCAAGCTGGATCCGTGCCTGACTGGAGGAACACGGATAAGATGGTTTCTGTTTGGTTCATGTAAAGCCCATGTGTTTTGGTGTCGCTGGGCAATGCAGAAGCTGGCAGACGGGCAGGCTGCGGTGGCCACGGCCCCGAGCCCCGGCCACCCCGCTGGGGAGGGGGAGGCCGCCGGGGCGGGGGGGCTCTGTTCTGGGGTGTTCCTAAGAATCCTCGGATTTTGTTCCTGGTCAAGAATGTGCACCCCAGGAGATGTTCCAAGGTGTATATATGTACGTGCATATCTATATGTATGTATCTATGTCTATATTTAAATAATGTATGTATTTTATCTATATCTAATCTATATCTATGTCTATTTCTAGCTCTATTTCTATCTCCATCTCTATCTCTCTAATTTATATCTACATAGATTATAGATATATTGATAAGATACATACCTATATCTCCAGATATAGGTAAGACACTGTTTTCCCCTGTTGAACTGGCAGTAAAGTTGAAATTTCTCAAATTTGCATGGAATGCAAAAACTGAAAAAAACCCCACATTGGCAATATCAGAAAGTTTCCCTTTGATCACAATAAAATGTTTTTATTTTTTTAACAGCAAAGTCTTCAAAGTGTTTCAAGCTATTGAATAAATCCAATAAAATGTCTGTTCAAGGTTCATCTGAGTGCGGAAGTAATGGTGCATTGAATCACCACATTGATAGTGAAATGCTGTTTAATGTTTCAAAGTGAAAATATTTTATATATGTCAATTTTTTAAAAATGGAGTTTTCTGAATGGAATGAGTACAAGTCATTTTTTCAGGAGCAAACAAAATACTTTCAGCAATATAAATATATATATTTAATATAGATAACCCAAAACTAAGTCTGCATCATTTTTATATATATATATATATAATTATATATATATTGTATCTATCAGTTTTATATAATATATATAAAATAGAAACCACAAGTTATATATAAATATAGTAATATATTAATAATGGCTTTTCATTATTGTGCATATTATGCATTGTATCTTTAATATATTTATATATTATATACTTATATTTAAATATAAAGAAATAGAAATAGATTTCTATTTCTTGGTAAAAAGTTATATATATATGAAGAAAAAGAAACATGTTAGGTTATACATTTTCAAGAAAAAAAGTGTATATATGTATGTATTATGGATAAAGTAATATAATGTATATAATATTGATAGCTACTCTGTATGTTTATAATTTGTACACCTCATTTATATGTACCTTATATAATCTCATTCTATATTATTTACACTATTTATTTTATAACATTTATATGTAGTTTATAGATAACTTTCTATTCTTATTCATCGTTTAAAAACCGGATCAGTGCCACGCACTGGTTCTCTCGGGAGAGGCCCTGGCCCCAGCCCCGCCGTTGCCCCCATTTGCAGGGGGCCCAGGGTGGGTGCGGGACGGGACGGCGCTGGGACCTGCCCCAGCCAGCCCTTGCGGGAGATAACACCACTCTCCCCAGGCCTTCAGCCCGGGGACAGCCGCTCCGCTAAGCCTTTCAAATCCCTCACAAGTTTTGAAATAGGTTTCTGAAGTTCATCTTCCACTGCAACTTCCATAACGTGAGAAGATTTGGGAGCTTTAATGGTGAATAAGAGTTAATACATAACGGTAAGTCTGACTGGCATTTCATGACGGAGTGCCGGGCTCCAGCAGCAAAAACTGGAAACAGGGCTAAAAGAAAATCCAGGGTGTGTTTAGCTTCCCTCTTGTCCCTTTTTATCGTTTCCCCAGAAGCTGGGGTGGTGTTAAACCGCGTGAGTAAAATTAACTGAGCACTGAAATAAAGAATGATAATAGCAAAGAGCAGAAGGAGGCAAAGAAAAGGCTTTCAGATCTTCTGCAAAAAATAGATATCAAGAGTGTAATGAGCAGCATATCAAACCATTATCTTTTTTAATGTAAAAGCTGCATAATGTTGCAAAACCATGGAAACAACACTAGAGGAGATAACCAGTTTTAAACATTTTCAGCAAAGAAAAGGGGAGGGCAGCAATATGCGGTTGTTGATATTTATTTAAAAAATAACAAATTTTGGTAAATGTTGTTAGAAACGGGATGAAATTGGGATTAAAATGACCGCCATGCAGACAGGGATTGATCAGTACAGTGTGGCCGTCGGTGGTGTATGGTGCTGGGTCAGGCTACCGCTCCCTCCTGTCCTGCCGGGCCGGGTGCTGCGCCCGCGGGATGCTGAGCCCCCGCATCCCGCCGGGCTGGCGCGGGAATTACCTCCCCGTGCCGGGACGCTGCTGTCTCGGCAGGCTCATCCCTCCCTCCCGAGCAGGAGTTCAAACGGAGAGGCACCACTTTGATACCGGGGATTAAAGCACAGAGGCAGGCTAGCAAGCCCCTTGTTTATGCCTGTATACGAGAGAGCCGGGCCATTTACATTAACACACAACAGTAGAACATAAATATTGATGTGAATCTATCAAAGGGAAAAAGCCAGTGAATTGAAACTCTCTTTGAGACAAACAGCTATTTCTCTCGCTGAATGGCATTGAAATGCCAAGCCCCAAAGCTTCAAAATATTGATGGCATTATTAAAATGGGACCTTTAATTTTGCATTAGGATCATTTTAACATTGGAATTCGGGAATTTAATTATACATGAGCCCCAGCCCCAGTGCTATGCTGAAATTAGTTTGCAGTTTTCATTTATACTTCTATACTTAATGTGTAATTTAGCCTCTTGTATAAAAGGGCTAAATGCTGCTAAATGCCTGTTTGTGGTTAGCTGCAGCAATCCCTTTAAAATAAACATGCAGATACTGTACTCACGAATAAACATGGAAGGTTGTCAAGAAAACTAGGAAGCAAATCTGGGAAATCGATCCCAATGAGAGCTGCAGTGAAGGGCACAATTCGAACGCTCTCCGATATAAACTCCGAGATTTCCTATTCCTTGGGGTGGGCAAACACCTACTAATTTTGCTCCTGCCATGAGGTGTTAATACTGCAGGAATGTGATGCCGAGGCACCTGTCAGGTGCCTACCATCCCCGCTTTCCGTGGCATAGTCCCACACGGGGACCCCTGGCTCCGCGGCCGCCCCCCAGCAGTGCTTTCCCAGCAGGGAACCATCGCAGCCCCTCGCCGCCCGCATCCCCCTGCGCTCCCGCGCCTGAGCGCTTCCCAGCCCAGCTTTCGGTGGTGGGACCAGCCGCAGTGTGGACGTCACCCCGCACACCTGGGGTACTGGTGAGACCGGTCTGCTGTGATGAGCATCACCTGTTCGACCGCTGTGCCCCGGGGCTCTGCACCGCAGCACGTCCGCGTGAAAACCCTGGTGTCTGCTCCCCATTTCTCCTCACAGGGGGTTCAAACCTTTGGCAGACTTGGTCTCTCTCGGCCCCTGCCCAGAGCTGCTGTGTGCATACTTTACCATTTCTACCCTGTTCAGATAATTCCTCAGGAGCAGACTAAGTCGTTGTGCAGGTTTCTTCAGCATGGAGATGAAAGCAAAGTGAAACTCCTTCTCATAAATAAAAATATTTTAATTAGAGAACTGTTGTTTTCTATCTCTGAAATACGATACACAATCTTTTTAAGCCATGAAAAGAATTGGAATGAATCAAACTTATTTTTTTTTTATGTTGCATATATAACTGTGTGCAGTTATGCCGGTAACCCAGCACACTGACGTACGAACGGGATCTGATGAACCCTGACGGGGGCTGCCTGGACGCCTGCTCTGGCTCTCCCCCAGCCCACGGCACAAGGCAGCAGCAAGGGGGGGATGCGATGACCGGGCCTGGCTCTGGCTGCAGGAGCATCCCGGGATGCTCCCCTGCGTCCTCTGCTCCCGGGGGCAGCTCATGCTGAACATCCCTGCCCCGTGGCTTTCTGTCATGGTGGGAGCAGGGAGCTGAACTTCTCTTTCTGCTTCAGGTTTTTCTCTTTCTAATCCATATTAAGTTTCTGGCAGATGACTAGGGGTACCTTTTATGCCTTCCTCCTACATATTTGGGTAGGAATCTTTAAGTATTGATTTTAAAAGTGTATTTCCTAGGGAATTTGAAGTCTTCTCAGCAGAAGTGCCTGGGGAATGAAACCTCTGTTCATAAAAATATGTATGTTGAAAGAGAAACTAAGTCTGAATTAATCCAGTTGTTTTAGACAGGAGAAGAGATAGCAACTTAGCTCAGAGAAAAAGGAAAGCAAACTGAATGAAACAGAAAAATCAACATTAAAATCAATCTGCACTCCATACAATGTTTGCTTGTAATGCCAGAAGTGTGTCTGTAAAAATAACGTCTGCATCAATGTGAATCAAGAGTCCTTTGAGAAACAGGCAGAGCTCAGGACTAAAGGAAGAAGGGCAACAAATTGGTTATACTGCTCTGGGCTAACAGCTGAGAAAGTGCAAAACTACAAAATACCGCGATAAGGAATTTCCCTCTGTGCCAGTGCCCATGTGTAACTCCTCTTCAGCTTTCTGGGCTGGTGCAAACTTCACGGGCACCAGTTTTCAGATGGCCTGCCACCACAGGCTTGAGAGCTGAAACACGGAGCAGCAGCCACGACTGCGTGGTTTCCAGAGACACGAAATCAGTCATCAGCACTGGAAAAGATGAATGTTCATGGAATGGGTGTGGGAAAGAAGATGAGCCCCAAAGCTCTTATCAACATGTTAGTGCATGCTCCTTTTCATATGCAAAGAGATGTAAATGCTTATTTACAGTGCCTGTATGATCAGAAACATCAAAGGAGATAGTAATAAAACAGCAGTCCTCTGGCCATGGAAAATTAAAGTTCTTTGAAAGGTAATGCACAATTTTAAGAAACTTTTTTGTATTTCATGGTGCTTTAGCATTTCAGTGAGAAAAATGTTCAGTTCAGTATCCCGAGAGGGATTTGGAGAAGCTCTTTCTGGCCCATTGGTGAGCTGACTTTGGGACGGTCTGTGCAGACATGATCTCCCCCACCTCATCTCCGGCACCAAGCATGGACCAGGTGAAAGCTTAGAACCAGCTTGGGGCTGTCAAAGCACTGCCAGGCTGTCCTGCCTACCCAAAAGGGGACTCTCCTGCTCCCCTGAGTGGCACCGCTGGCCCGCGGAGGGGCTGTGTCCTGCCCACACCAGCGTGGCTGTCCCTGGAGACCTCGTCCCTTGCCAGCCCTCCAGGATCTGTGCTTTCCCTGCAGGGAGCTGCACAGCCGCCCTGCACACCTCCAGTCCTTTGGGTGTTTGTTCCCTAAATGGTGGCGACTCCACACACAGGTATTGCCACTGTATCCTTGCAACTTTAATCGAAATTTATTCTTCTTGGCTGAGCTTGCTTCCCCAAGTTCGCCTTGAAGATCTCACCTGCCTTCTGCCTCCTCGCTGCAATCCCGAGCATCTGTGTATGAGTCCCTCTGTGCCACCACCATCTGTCAGACCTTCACTTAACCTTGCCAGTGCTCTTCTCCATGCCTTTTTCTAGGTTAACAAGGTAAACTTTGATTTTAAACTATTCAAACATCGCCTTGATTGATTTTTATTTTTTTATGTTAAGTATCTCTTACACCTGTGGCATTTTTGGAATAATTACATTTCTGGTATTTTAACAAATAGTTGCAAATTAAAGGAGTGCATGCTGAAGTCAGAGCAGATGGGCTGAATAAATTTATTGATTTGGGAAGAATACCAAGAGAAATAACCTCCCTTTTTAGGGCAGGGAAGAAGAGAAAGGACAAATAAAGTTAATAGGATAGTTCAGTTATCTTCAGGAAAAAATGCCATGAACTCAGTGGCAGTTGATGGGCTGGCAGCTGTGAGAAGAAGGAGGTGAGAGAAAGACAGACAGGGGGAAGTTACAACACTGCAAAGGCAATATGGGCATGGGGGGGGTGTGTGTGTGCATGCATGCATGCATGCTCGCAGACCCTAATATGTACGAAGCAGCACATTGTAAAGCAAACTGACCCAACCCAAACTTTGGTTGCAAGCTCCAATGCACTCAAGCAGCCCAGAGGCTGGGGTGAAAGCAGCTCTCCTTGCACTTCACACAGCTGTGTCCAATTGCCGGGGCTATTTACTTTCCTCTGGGGAGCATAGGCAGCCCCTGGAGCTAGGCAGTTTGTGCTTCACGCAGGGAGGCAGCAACCTGGTGTGTGTGGGAGCAGCATCGTACTTGCAGTAGGGCCCTTTCCTACAGCTTTTTTTGTTTATTTGCTGAGGTGCCCTGTGATGGGCAGCCCCAGCTCTCAGGTGCCTGGCAGCACTTGGCTGATACAGGTGAGCTCAGCTCTTGTTTGGTGGTGGTGGCGGCTCTGTGCTCTTCCAAGAACTGTTGCTTTATAGTTTGAAACATCACGCCTTTAAATCTTCCCCTCGGACAGCTTCTACCTGATCTATGGTTTTTAGACTAGAGCTGAGCAAATTTTCTTTTTCAGTTTTACACTTGTTACTATGCTGCTGTTGTTCTTCAGCTCAAGCAGCATTTCACCTTCTCAATATTTTCCCATTTCCAGGCAGCAATAATATCCATAATGTCACACAAAAAAATAGGTGAAATGAATGGTATATAACAGGGAAAATACTGCCCGCTCAGCCTTTCCCAAACACACTGGGGGATGAGGTGTTTTGGAAGCCTGTGGGTTCATCTCTTTGTTTGCCTGGATCACGGCTCCCGGGGAGCCCAGGGGCTCGGCCCACCTGGGAGGAAAAGGGTAAATTTCCATGTTTTCCTTTTGCATGTAGGCTGGGATACGCAACTGCCGTTGGAGTTTTTTTCATATCAATTAACAAAACTCCAAAGCATCCATTAAATGCTGTTACTTTTATGAGAGTTAAACCTTCCAGTTACACACTGTGGCCCATATAATGTACAAGCGAATTGTTGGGATGGCAGTGGGGTTACCACCAGGTGACTGTGCAGGAGCATCTCACCGTAGTCTCTTTTAGATGTAAGGATCTATGGGGCTATTTTCTGGTCTCAAAGATTAAAGACTCTTTGTGTCTCTATACAACAGAAGTTTAGAGAAGAAATCGATGTGTTCAGCTCCTCTTTCTTTCCTTGGTCACTTTGGTTATTTGCTGTCAATTTGAAATGCTTCGCCTGGACAGGCAGAATGAACCACTCCTGCAGCTCAGTAGAGACTGCAGAAGCTGTCTGAAAATAGTTTCCCTTGCAGGTCTCTCTGGCATTTATTACATAGAATTGTAGACATTAAATCAGTATAATTACTGCAAAGCTCCAGCCAAACTGGTGACTGGATCTGTGCATTAATTTTCAAGTTCATTAAGGAACTGCTTAAATCTCAGCAGATGAGGTTAGAAAAGGAATGAAAAAATGGAATACGGGTATCATGAAAAATATCTTTTAAATGCTGTTATTAAAGCATTTTTGCAAGGGTTTAGTTGCAGGCTGCCAATGGGCATAGATGGATTTTTTTAAAAAAGCTACAAAACAGGTTAAGAATTTGAATTGAATGTACTTAATCTTTCCATTATACACTCAGAAAGAAAGCAGGACGCTTCTTTTTGTTGGCTATAAGCGAATACAGTTTGCACATTGCTCATGGTTTTGTCTAACATGTTCAATTAAAAGATACTTAACTATTTTCTGTAGTCTGGTTATAGAAATATACAAGTACCTACTGTGATGGGGGTGGTGTGTATATACAGATGCACAAAGAGAAGGATGTGTGCATATGGAGAAATTTTTTGAAGGTAAAACCTGCTTTTGCACAATGTTTTTGAAACTGAAGCACTACAGTCACATAACACTTCAGAGGATCAAATGACTTCTGTATATAGTATTTTCAGAGATTAAGCCAGTTTGGATGTATGCATGAGTTTTGAGGACAGGTTAGCTGTCGTGCCAAGCAGAGAGAGTCAGGGAATTTTATTTTGCTTTTAAATTTAATGCTCTCTTTCTTTTTTTTTTTTTTAGAAGTTGACACTGCATAGATTTCAATTCCCATATTAGCTTTGCAGATTAGAAGCACAGCAAGAGCTACTGTACCAAGGGAGCTTGATCTCCTGCATAACCCTCAACACTTACTGCACTTTGGGCTTTAAATGACTCTGCTTTAAACTGGTTAAGCAGAGCTGATACCTGTTTGGTTATTCATATACCAGAGCCTGACACAGGCAGGACGCATGTACCTGTATAATGCTGTTACTGTCCTCATGCAGACTGGTGAACATCAGTATGGTGTGCTGAGATACCCTCCTTGTGATGGAGACCTTGGCACCAATCCGTAGATATCTGCTCCCAGGGCATTCCTCAGATTGACTCTGGCAGCTTTATCTGCTCTGTTTTACTTCTCTGCTCCTGCCCGAAGTGGTGGGTGTGTGAAACTCACTCTGAGCCAAACTGACAGAGATCCAGGCTTCTTCTGTGCAGGCAGGACATGGTCGTGATGCTGCTGGTCCTAGAAACAGCCACAAAGCATGCCACGCTCCTCTTGTTATAGCCCTCTCATCTTGGCTGATGTGTAAGCTGGAGGCAGGTCAGCTTGTCCCACACTGCAAAACCCAGGAATTAGCAAGCTGTCCCCACTCTCATGAAGAACCAATGGGTGCAGTAACGGTGCTTGCTTGGTGCCTTTGGGGACCCATGCTCACCAGTAGCAGCTCACTGGTATTGCCTGGGGGGCTTATGGCCCAGCATCGATTGGGCTTTCTGTCCCGCAGAGCCTTCCAGGGCGTTAACATCTGCTTTGGTTGCAAGTCAGAGCACAGAGTAGAAATGCTTCAATAAAGAGAAATTCTGCTTCAGTCGCTGCCTGGGAATCACATTCCTCGCAGCACATAAATACCTCTGAGCCTGTCCTTGTGCCTGCCCTGCCTGAGCCCCTGCGCGAGGGGCAGTGACTGCCCCTGCAGACCTGGCAGCTCTCCGTGAAACCCACCAGCTGAGGACGGGTGATGCTTTTTTCTTATAGAGTACATCAAGAGCTGAAGTGCTGGAGTGATAAGGTCTACCTGCACTTTTCCACTGTACAAGCTGGACCAGGAGACTTTGTAGAACCTGCCACAAGGTTTAACTCAGGTGCATTCAGTTCACAACATTGGGCTGCTCCAGGCTTTACCGGATAAAAACTTTCAAAGTTACTATAAATCTCTATCATATACTCAACGTTGATCTAGTGATATACTGATGCAGCTGTGATTAATCTGTTATGGATAGAAAGCCGTGTGGCTTCTGATGATCACTTCAATATTGCAGCAATGGTAATATCAATGATAGGACTCTGGCTACACAAAAGTAAGGGAAACCTCAGCCTTCTGAGCTGCTTTAACATATTTCATATATTCAAATATGTTTTGTCTAGCTTGCTAGTTCCAGAAGACAAATTTATGAGTATGTTACTATATGGTCTTTTTTTGAGTTCTGTTTCGTGAAAACAAAAACCAAGGGTACAAAAAAGAGCGTTTAATAAATAGTGACTGGGTTGTAGTGGAGCTCCTTTGGGAAGGGGCACTGTGTCTTTAGCACTTACACCTGGGTCACTGGGGTTATGATGTTCAAGATGTGTTTTGCTGCTCTTAAATGTCAGGAGTGCTGAGTGCTTTCCCACAACTTCACAACACTTGTATTTCCCTAGTTTTTGGAGAGCTAAGTAATGTCAAATTTAATCTGAGAGGGATAATAGTTCCCCAGGCCAAGTGGGAAGATGTCCCACTGTATAGTTGCCTGAAGAGATTACATTGCGTAGGAAATCTCTAAAACTGAATTAAAAGCCTTCAGACCTCTTCCCTGATATTCCTGAGGTTTTCATAGCTCTGGTCACCCATACAAAAAAATGCAGTGAGTGCTGGCATGCAGGTATGGTCTTTGCCACTCTGTCTCCAGGTGAAAATAAAATATGGCAGACCGCGCTCCTTTGTGCCCTGGTTTCACATGAAATAAATGGGCCTTAATTAGATGGGACTACTGCTGTGTACTCTCTCTCACTCAACTACAGAGTACTCCCTTCACGGAAAATTTGATGAGCAATTGGATAAAATAAGAAAAAAAAGTAAGGAAAAAAACCCCCTCGCTTTATCCACTGCTATAATGGAGTGTAGTAGATCCACTGGATCTCATTTTTGTAAGAAAAAGACTAAAAGACCTGTGTGGAAGGAGACTTATTCCAAGAATAAGTCACTACTTTGTACAGCCCTCGGCTGTCCCAGTCCTGTCCCTCGGGCTCGCTGCTGCCCAGTGTGAGTCGTCTACCTGGACCCGTGCACAAGATCAACCATCTGAGGCTCCCAGGCCTCAGCAGAAAAACCTTAAACTGCTCCTTGATTACGCAGAGATTTACTGAGGCATTGTGCTAAACTGCAAATGAAGCGTTGCCATTTAATGGCGAGTGGGAGGGAAAGCTTCAATGTTCCTGGGTCACTTCTGCTTAGACTATGGCAATCTTTCACAAGAAGATATTTTGGGGAAATATGTTTCATTTCAAAAAGCATTTTTTCCTCATATTTTGCTCATTAAGTTGTTGAAGAAAAATTAACAAATGAGACTGTTTGCTAGAAAAATTGTCCAGCTGGTGTTCTTGAATGCTAATCTGTGCTGCTGGAGGATGCCGTATTGCTGACTGCTTATAGATGGCTTTGAACGCTGCCTCCTTCCCGGCAGTACGTGGGGATCTCGCTCAGCTTCTCCTGACTGCTTCCCTTAATTTTTTTCTTTCTCTTTTTTAAATCTGTGCTTGGAGCTTATGCCTTCCTTCCTGGTAATTGTCATATAGATGCCTTCCTGCATCTGAGAGGAACATATGGTTCAGCATTGAAAGCACAATGGCAGAGCCCTCCTATAGGGAAGGGAACATCTGCCGGCTCCCATGGGCTGTAATCAACCCTACAGAGGCAGCGCTGTCAGCGTCGTGTCACAAGAAGTGGCATATTTACATCCTGGGGCAAGGGACTTCACGTGTGCCAGGCTATTCACTCAATGTGGGACTTAGTTATTGTGTTTGCGCCCAACAGTATTCTCCAGTTGGTGGTCATAACCTCAGTATTCAGAAAGAGGATGGAGACCATTGATGGTAAAAAGAAGGGCTGACCTGGAGTGTCACCAGGCTTAGTCTGACCTGGGAAGATCTGAATTCTTCCCCTGTGTTTATGGGGATCTCATGGGAAGCTATGGATATTCTGTGTGGGTTTATGAAGAAAAAAAGAAAGGTGGAGTTTTCCCAGTTTTTATGGGAAGGGTCATACCACTGTATTAAATGATTTAGGACATTTCCCATCCTAAGTTCCTACCTGATGCAAGGGCAGAAGTTTCATACCTTGCCGTAGGTGGTCCAGTCTGTCTTTAACTCACCTTAGCAGGGTGATAGAAACAGTTGGAGAATTATAGATCCCAGCAAATATGACACCCCCACCCCCTCAAAAAAAATCCTATTCTGGGAGCTATTAATAGAAGAGTTCTCTGAGGATTTGAATATCATTAGGTGGCTCTGATGTAGTTAATCTTAGCATTCTGCATCTAATTTTGGGAACTAGACTGTAAAAAAATATATAAGGATATGGAAGAATTATAAAACAGCAGTAATAATAGGAGGCTTAGAAAGTATTACAGACCAGGAAAGGTCAGAATAATTTTTCCTGGTGAATTTCTGGAGTGGTGGCATATATGGCATGCACCTGAGGAACCTTGCAGAGTTTTCTTCTTCAAAGGTTTTTAGAGCACGGGATTGTGGTTGCAGAAGGTGGCAGTCCTGAGATGTTGCAGGCATTTGGCCAGGGCATAGCTTCTGAATTATGGGAATGGGGGGGATATGCCATGCAGCAATGGAACGAAACCCAGAATTTTATTTTCAAAGGTTGAAGAGAAGATGGTGTTCAATAGTAAGAAAGAAAGGAGGAGGGAAGGGTGAGATCTTAAACTTCACTGATGTTTCAGTTCTCCAAAGGCAAAGTGAAAGTTGCAAACTAACTAAGGAAAAAATGTTTACTTTCTTTATGAAATTTCTGTTGAAAGCTTTTTTCACCTTAGGTCTTCCTGAAACTCTATTTTTAAGCTAGAACTCTTGAAGGATATATTAGTTAAAATTATTGTCCCTCTAATACAAGAGGAAATACTCAGGATTATTAAATGAGGAAGCATCCAACAAAAGCAGAAAGGATACATACATTATACAAGCATAGATTTTTATGGAATTTACCTTCAACCATTATAAGAGTTTATAGTTTAGTAGCTACATGTACACTGATTTGCATTTTAGGCTGCATAAGTTTTAATGATCTCCTTTGAACTCGATTTAATGCCTTTGATATTGACAGTAAGATATCTACCATGTTTCTTCCTTTATCACTTTCAAATAGTTTTTCCCACTGCTTGTAGTTTGACATGGAAAACCGATTCTGCGGCCTGATTCTGAAGTTCATTAATATTATCAACGATTTGTGTAGGGATGGCAGAGATAATTTAAACTCATGCAGAAAAATAAAAATATGCTTTTAAAAGAATAATTAACTTCAACTCTCAGTTCAGAGTTTATCAGCAAGGTTAGGGTGAATTGTTTAAAATCTATTTTTAAAAGGATTGTAGCTTCATTATCAAAGCGCTGATGACCTCTAACAAATTAATCATTGCTCTGGTTCTCACCGGGCTGCAGGGGGCTTTAGTGGAGGTGGAGGGGAACGAGCAGGCCACAACACTTACAAAAATCTGAGCTTTATGAGATGGTTTTGAGCAGTGAGGTTTCCATGCTGCCCTATGTGTCACTTGGGCTCTTTTCCAGGTGTGTGGCTTGGGGGGCTTCCCTGCAGGCTGCAAAGCCCTGGGCAAGTGGCTGGAGCAGGCGAAGGTGTGCGTAACCGCTGATGGACTTGTCCAACTGTGGGTCAAGCAACATCAGCCAGAGCTGGAGTGGGTTGGCAGAGAGCCCTGCAGGGGAGGAGAGGCAGCCAGGGTGGGAGAGGAGTATTTTGGGCTCTGTGGTTGGTGCTGTATGAAGCTAGCAGATGCTGGAGGCTGGCACTGGAGACCAAGTGTTACCTGGGGCTGTACCGGTTTGCTGGGCACCTTGCAGAGGGTCAGCTCTGTGGCTTGGCCAGCCCAGTCTTGGATGCATTGTATGTCCCCAGGGAGATGGGCTCTCACCCCACACACTGCTGGTGTGCCCTGCGTGCTCATGGAGGCCGGGGACTGGTGCAGGTGAGCGTCACGCTGGCCCACCTGGAAGGCTGGTGGTAGTGGGGACACTGGCTCTAGCGTGGGCATCCTCAACAGTGACTCGTGCATGGAAATACCAATAAGGCATTAGAAAATACCAGTAAATGTTCTGTGATATATTTTGCTGAGACTGAAGCTGTTTTTACATTTAGTTTGTGTTTTGCAGCTGCTGGGTAAGTGCCAGGGGAATGATTGTTACATTTAGGATTTCATTGTTTCACTGAAAATGGGCACAGCATGGACTTAAGAACTTCCCTGGGCACTCATATTTCCATATTTTCTAGAACCCCATAGAGCTCTTAATAATATATTAAGCATTTTAAGTAGTAAACATAATAAACTAGTAAATTAGGAGTTTAGATAGTGGAACAGTTTTGGAAACTTAAAATTCACTTGCCAGTTCTGCTGCAAACTTCTGTAAGAGCTCATATGACTATTTAATTGTTTTGTAGCTCATTCTTTGTAGAAGAGCAATGACAGTTCTCCTTTTCTGGACACTTCTATTATTACTTCATAGATTTTAGCTACTGACCCCACTGATGGATGTCTCTCTCTGTAGAAGATGTAGATCAAGTACCCTATACCGCTTTTGCTATATTTCACAAGAATTGTTTCTTCAGAAGAAAGGATATGTAAACTACAATTCATGTTGGACACTGTTTATTGGACCATCAGGACTTTTACACTGAAACACGTGTATGCATCTTAGAAATCATATATAATCAAAAAAGCTAAATTTTAGGGGCAGAATCCCTCCCCTCAACCTGCTGGCCACTCTCTGCCTGATGCAGCCCGGGAGGTTGGTGACCATCTTTGCTGCAAGGATGCACTGCTGGTCATGGTCAGCTTGGTGTCCACCAGGACCCTCAGGTCCGTCTCTGCAGACCTGCTTTCCAGTCAGTTGGCCCCCAGTGTGTACTGGTGCATGGGGTTATTCCTGCCCAAGGACAGCACTTTGCAGTTCCCTTTGAACTCCACCAGATTCCTGTTGGCTCACTTCTCCAGATGCCTTTTGCTCTCTGTGGTTGGAGACATGGAAGCCCTCGGTGTTGTCCAGGGTGGTGCTTTGCTCTGGCATGTATGTGGGTGACGGAGGGCGGTGGTCCCAGCTGGGGCAGAAGATCTGGGGCTGGCATAGTGGCACTGCTCCTTGCTGGAAAATGCTTCCTTGTATTTATACCAGTTCCAGCTTTTGTCATACCCATTATTGAACTCAGTAGAACATCCTACCTGGTGAAGACTTTTTCCATTTACCATTTTCTCACTGGAAAGAAAACTAAGGGCAAAGCTCAGACTTTGTGAATCGGTGGGCAATACATAGAAGGGCAGTGACGAAGCATTTATGGTTTTAATGTGGAGGCAGGGCCAGAGCCAGGCTGTCTAACAGCATATCCTACAGAGAGGGGAGAGGGCCAGCAAGTGTGCATGGCTGGCTTGCTTCTCTCTCAAAGCAGTGGAAACGCGTGCTGAATCAAAATGCTGTTGTAAAGGAAAAAGCACATATTTGTCCATGGTATATGAGCCAGAAGGGACTGCTTCTGTTGTGTCCTTGCTCTGGGTTATATATGAGCAGAAGGTAAAAACTTTCAAGGCATTAGGAGTATTAGCTGGAGCAGATGTAAGAGACGGCTCCTTACCTCCTCTTCCACACAGTGACTGTGAAATTAGTCCCTTGGGTGGGTTGTAACCAGATGTGGAAACATTTTCTTTTCAATTTATTTCAGCTATATTAGCAAGAAGACTTTAATTTGTTTTTATTTTTACTTATCCTTTGCTTCTCATCCTGTTATAGTGTAGGAGACACTGCAAATGTAACACTTGCCACCTTTTTCCACCTCTGAACTTAAATGCAGGGAAAACTGTAGCTGTCTCAGATACTACTGTGTACTGCCCAAGCAGCAGCTGATTTTGGTAATGCACAGTTTTAGGAGATGACCCAGCACGTATTCCTGCCATGCCCTCGCAGTGCACTGCTCTAAGACTAGAGTGGAGCATCAGAAGGGAAGTTTGGAGGGGCAGGGAAGGCCGCTCTGTACACAGAGGTGCAGTTCAGCATTCCTCATGCACGTACAAAGATAATCTCCGCATGAAGAGTGCAGGAAAGGCTGTGGATGTTGTTTCAAAGCTGCAGCCATCTCAGATTGCAAGCATACATTGAGCCAGGACACCTTTCCAAAGGTGTCCTGCCATGGCAGCTGTCCCTGACATCCTCAGCTGGGGCTGCAGATGTGGGGGGACTGCAGGTGACATCTGGGGAGGAGGTCCCCACCTTGTAGCCATTCACTTGGAGAGATGCTGCCTTAATGTGTGGCTGAGCAGGCTTTAAAGGTGTTGGGATTGCTCCTATTTTATGGTATCCTGCTGTAGGGGAATTTGGAGAAAGCTGTGGCTCAGCAAGGCAGCGATGCTCGGACCGAGCTCTGTGATGCGGCACGGGTGACACCAGGCTCCCGGGGCGTCCCTCAGGGACTGCAGCATCAGCTCCCAGCGGCTTTGAGGAAGATGGGACCCCTCCAGGACTTAAGTTCTTGGGGAAACTTTTCTCCTAGTGACTAAGGGTGCTCAAACTGCCTGAGTGAGTTATGGTAACAGTTTCCATTTGGACTTTCAAGACCTCTTTATATTTTTTTTTTTTTAAATTTAGCCCCCTAGCAGCGAATTAATAGATTTCAAGGGACTACATTGAAAACTTACAGAGGTGAGAGTAGGAAAACCCAATTTTTTTCCTAAAACAACTCACTCATGGCAGTTAAACATAGAAAATTTCAAGCCAGGATGAGATTTTCTATACCAAATATAGTGGACTGGACTATTATTCTTTTTTAAAGGAAACACAACTTGCAGAAGCTTTATCTTTAAATTACTGTTCCACAGCCTTGTTCTAACATCATCTGCCTCCATTATGAACAGTCAAAATCTGTGTAAAGGTATCAATTATATCTGGAATTGCCATCAACATGGGAACTCTTCTTTTTCTTTCCTCCCAGAGCTTTAGATGCTGCTACATGTCACATTGCTGTCTTACACATAATAGGACATTCAATAATGCTGTAACAAGGCACTATTATACTCAACTTTTAAAATATCTTCTAAATCTCAGGTTTTTGTGACACACAAAATAGCATAAGCAGGTATGAATATACATTAACCCTTGGTTTGCATGAGATCCTCCAAGAGGGAAAGCCAAAGCCAAGGGTCAGGGAACACCAGAGATGAGAGCGATAGCAGCCAGAGGTTTGGTCAGCTGAGGGACTACAGACTCTGACCTGCTGATTTTAAGGCAGGGTGTATTGACTCTGATCCTGTTCTTTGAGCCCTTTCATGACAGAGCAGGGAAGAGATGTACATGCTTTCAGCTCACTGGAGGATGAAGTGAAAGCATGTCTTAAGACTTAAATCTGGTTTCTGTTCAAAGGTTTTAAGTAGCAGTCAGTCAGCTGGGCCTCTTGGTAAGCAGTGTTGATGGTAATTATCTTGGTAATTGCAGTAGGATTGTACAAAACAATTTCTTTTTTTTGGCTGAGATGATTCCTACAGTAAAGTTTCCCTACTGGAAAATTATAAGAGGGAAGGGATAAGATGTTGCACTTGTCCTTATTTCCCTTCTACCTGTGAAGCACATAGCCTTGTCTCACTTTGATGTGACCACTGTCTTCTACTGCAGATTTGCCCATAGTTTTCTCCCGAGTATAGATTGAACAAGAACGTTGGGTCTTTAACTGCTTCTTCTAAAGGTCTGGCTCTTCTGTGATCATGGCTGGGAAACTGTCGAAGGAGGTTTTTTCCTTTGGCTTCTTTTTCACTTGGCTGGTTTAGAAGGGTAAGGGCTGCAAACAGCACCATTCAAGAGAAGCACAGCTACCAAAGCCTGACGGTAGGGCTTGGCACAGCCTTGTTTTGCAGTGAGATATAAAATGAGAAATGGCCTTCACGCGTGCCCCTCTGTCTCCTGCGCACCCGGGCGGTCGCACTGGCAGCCCTGGGCATCCCCTGACCACAGCTTGCTTCTCCCAGGCACAAGCCAGGGTCTCAATTCAGCTCCCTGACCTCTGCAGAAAAGAGAAGGGGCAGCCAGCACCCAGAATTGCATGTATGCTCAGGGGCAGAGCAGGTAAGTCCTCAGAGGAGGGATTCACTGGGTGGTTGTTAAAGAGGTAAGATTTTTCTATGCTTCAAACTGGACTATGGAGGAATATCAAACATGCTTTCCTGGGTTAAGCTTTGTTAGGAACAAACACGATGGTGTACACTAGCAGGTTCTGAACTGCAGCCAAAACTGGTTTGTTTGGGATGATGGCGAGAGGAGGGAACCCATTGCAGGGACCACTCCCAGTGTGGTGGTCACGTAGGTGCCTCCTCCAGCAGTGTGCACGGTGAGGCAGTGTGCTGCTGTAACCATCACTTGTGTTTCTGTTCACCCAGAGGAGCTGGGATGTATGAACACTTTGGGGATGTTTTTGTGTGGATTCCCATTTATTTTTCTTCTTGGGATAGATGCAGCAATGAGAAGATTTTTATTCCTTCAGGGCACTAAATCGACCCTTTTGACTGGTTCTCAAAGACCTGGCAATTTGGTCTTTTCTATTAAGATTTAGGAGACTACACACACTTTTCATCAGAGCTGCTGGAAGCAGTTTTTTCCCAGTGCCCTGAGCTCTTCTGTACACGAGTTGTGGCCCTGCTGCACCCTCTGCCCCAGCACCACGGCAGGATCAGACCTGCGGCTCTGACCTCCCAAGCAGAGTCACTGCCAGGATTTGTGCCTGTGGCATCATTAGTGATGATCCTGCCTGACTGAATTGAGGTGCTGGGACCAGGGGGATGGCATTCAAACATGGCATCTGCCCAACAGAGGAGTCTACGTGAGTTTCAGTGTATTATCTCTATTTATTCTTTTTAAGTAATTCTCCCCTTGCCCCTTTGCACCTCCGAGGGAGGATTCAGGCTAGACCAGACATGCTTTAATCCAAGAAATTAATATTTTTAATAACTTTAGTGAATCTGTCTATTTTGAAAAGAAAAGCTCCCAAGAATCTATTCTCCAGGTGAAATGTGTCCAACTCTCCCTTGGGAGTTGTTGATCTCCTGCTGCTTTCCCAGTGATGGGATTATTGCATGACTTTCCTCCTAATAAACTGCAGCATGCTGGACGTGGCACTCAGACGAAATAGCCCATGTTATCTTGCAGTTGTTGTCATGCAATTAACTACTGCATATTTCTCCATGTGAGAAGGGGGATAAAGGTGAGAAGCGGTTTGGTTACTTTTATCCTTTTTGGGGTGGATGGGGGAGTGGCTGGTGATTTAGGAATATTTCCTGATCTAGTTACTGTTATCTGCCATACCAACAATTAAATGAAAGAAAGTGATTTTGCACATCAGTTAATTGCTATCTTCATGTAATCTTTGGACTTAACAGGAAGGCTGACCTTGTCAAAAGTCAATACAAACGCAGTTCTGAGTAGATGAGGAAGTAACTGATGTATCGGTAATGAATTAAATTCATTTTCACAAAATGAGCTGATGGCAGGATTTCCATGAATTAGTGTAGCTTTATACTGGACCTGCTGTTATAGCACACATGAACTGTTTCCTTGCTGCTGAGCTGAAAATGAGTGTTGGCAGACAACAAGAACCAGCTTTATTTCAAGTACACCACTAAATGCTACATTAAAACAAGTTCTTAAAACGTCTTAAGGAAATGGTTTATGAAAGGTGCTGATGAGTGATTCTTAATTAAACCACCATAAGTGTTTTTCTGACAGTATATTCAGATCCAAAACCCGGTTACCTGGCTCTGCTAAGTAGCTCTACTAAAGCCAATAAGATTATTTGCGTGAGTAATGACAGCAGAAATATTTTCTCTATGTGCACAAGAAAACTAATTTTAGAAAAATATTCCGTTTATGATCATAATTTACACAATCAATACTGAATTCACAGTATAAATATTTTATTTTTCTATAACCAGTTCTAAAAATGTAAAATAGTGAAACATTGTTGGAAGGTGAGAGGTAATTGTGGGTCAGATAAAGTACTGAGTTTTGTTTCCAACTTTCATATCTTTTATTTTTTTGGATCTATTTATTTTTTTAAAAAAGGGTTTTCTGGAATTTTATGCCATTTCCAAAAAAAAAAAAAATCACCTTTTTTCTGTCCAGCAAAAATGTCAGCATGCAATGCTTTAGGTATTTCCAAACTTTCTCAGTTTTACAACCAAAATAGTTTCCCAAAATCAAGGGAAACGGTGCTGTTAAAGCCAGCTGAGCTCTGAGGGTGGTAGGGACAGGGCTCTGTTATCACGGGAAGGCGAAGGGAGGGATGAGCAGGGGCTGCTGCCTGCTCCCTTCCTGGGGGTCTCAGCCACGTTTGGGCCGTGGGGAGCCTCACCGGGGCGGCAGCACTCTGCTCGGGTGGCAGCAGTCAGAGTTCATTTCATCAGCTGCACCTCGGAGAGCTGGCACCAGCTGCAGTCTTTATTTTCCCTGACTTTTCCCTTCCAAAAGAAATCAGCTGGAGGTGAATCTGGGCTCCATTTGCTTCAAAGGAGTGGTCCCAGCCCCGCTCCCAGGGGATAGAGCAGTGCAGCATAAGTGATGGTACGAAGTTGCAGTGTCTCAACAGACCTGTTTTTAAGCTGTACTTGGAGTAGCAGCAAGAAATGGCTCATCAGTGTTTCAGAAATACTTTTCAAATATGTTGGCTAATGGAAGAGCGGTAATTAATTTTTTAGAGAGTCCTAAAATACAATTTTGTTTGTGCATCTTTTTAGTCATTGCTTTTGAACTGCCGGGCAGAATACTTCTGTTATTGCAAGGACAAGTGAGACCTGAATCTCTGCTCGTGCATCTCTTGGGAGCAATAGCAGCAGGATAAATCCAGGAAACTCAGCTTTATTTAGGTCACTGACTGTTGAAGAAGGTTTTAAAATTAATATTACAAGCCTTAAGTTTTTTCTTTCCCCTCCCTAAAGAAGTGGGAGGTGCTGAATAGGCCCATCGCTGCTCTGTATGAATGCAAACAGAAACAGAAAAGGCCCTTGGGAGTGCATATCCTGGCAGAGTGTACCTGGGCTTTAAAGCAGAAACGTGGATGCCTCAGAAATAATTGCTTCTTGAGCTTAATTTTGCTTGCTTTGAAAGAGAAAAAGGAGACAAGTGGTAATGATGAAGGATGTTTGGATTTTTAATCTCAAGAATAAAATAAGAAAATCATTAGGGAAAAGTTATTGTCAGGGATCCACACAAAATGTAATTAAAGCAAATTCCAGAGAAAACACAAGAGGAGAGATAGTCTGAGATATTTAGAGCTATGCAGAGAGGGTTCAAAATGGACTGTTTGAGGAAAAACAGCAATTAGCAAAGCAAAGGTGTGGCAGCATCGGCCACGGTGGCATGGTGGAAGGGGCAGGCTGGGTGGCTGTGGTTTGCCCATGCGGGATGGGCAGGGACAGGTCCTGGCTCCCCACTGAGGCTCTCCTCGGTGTGGCTTCGCTCGGACAGTGGGGATGTCCGTGTGGCTCTTCTCGCCTTGTCCTCCCACCATGTCCCTGGAGAGCAGGTCTTCCTGCCCCCGACACTTTGGCAGCCCTGTGAGCAGGCGATGGTATCTGCATGGGTTTTGCTCCCCTGGGTGGGAGCCACAGACCTTTGGTGGCTCACAAATGTCCCTAAATATGTTCATTTTCATGCACATGGAGGTGTCACCAGAGGCATGTGCTTGGGCAGAGTGCTCTGCAGGGAGCACACCCCAGCAGTGAGCAAGGCAGGAGGAGTGGGCGCTCTGCATGAGGTCTGGGAGCCTCTTACCACCAAAGTTTAGTCCCATGAGAAGCCCTGGGCTCTGCAGAAGGGCAAAAGCAATTGCTGAACAGCTGTTTCTTCCTGATCTTTTTTCCCAAAGGCTGTAAAGAAGGCTTTTGCTTTCCCCCAAGACGTTTCTTCATTGCAATGCAATATGCAAACCCTGAAGACAGGCTGTGTGCTCGCCCTGGAGGGGCTGTGCCTTCTGCCCGTGACAATGCTGCTGCTGGCCTCTGGAGAAAGGACCGCTCCAGGTGGGGGGCATGCTGCAACGCAGCCTTCTCTTGGGTAACGTTGGGATAATTGTTACTGCAGCAGTTGTTCTTACTGTGGGTAGAAATACCTGTGCAAACTGGGGCAGCCAGCTCCCCGAGCTCAGAGGGTCTGGGTGTGGGGACCAGCCTGGTATCAGCAGGGCAGGAGGCTCCCAAAGCTCTCCTGCATCTTCTTTCCATGGCTACCACCCCATGCGGATGGCAGTGCTTGGAGCCCCTCTGTGCACCTTGCAGTGTGGCTTCCACCAGGGTCTCTTGCGGCTGCTCTCCTCGGCCATGTCCCTGGTGGGCATTTGGTTGCAAATACATTTAGTTTCTCCTAACTTGTTGCACTGGTGCTTTACATGTGCCAGTGGAAAGCTGGGATGTCCAAACATTGAAAATCCCTGGGCAATTCTATAGATCAGAAGGTTCTAGCAAAAGAGAAATAAAACATTTCTTTTTTTACATTGATTTTGTTCAATGAACGTTTTGAGCTTGCTGATATCACAGCTCTGCAGCCGTGGGAGCTGAAAGCAGGAGCCAGCTGGGGACCGAGGGAGGTTATCCATAAAAAACATGACATAAACTTTTGGGAGGTGCAAAGGGAATTTTTAAAATTATCTTTTAAAAACTTTTGAATGTCATATCTTCATTCAGACCATTTATTCTGTGCCAAATGGTCTGTTTAATTTCATTATACATTAACACTTTTTTATTAAATATATACTTGTCATGTAAGTGAAAAGAACACTGAAACTGAAACAGTTTCTAATGTTTTGATATCCTCCAATTTTTTCCCCCAAATTATTTGTCTTGTAGGAAATTTCTGAAATGAAGCTTTCCTTTCTGATTTATATTCCTCTTTTCATTCCTTGCTTTTTTCAGGATTTCCCTTGGAACTGAAATTTCAAACCACAGCTGGCTTTGCTAAAAATACACTTGTTAAAACCTTTGGATTTCATTTAAATATATTATATGCTCAGTTGTCTCTGGGTGCAGGGATTTTCCGTAAAACATCAAATATTGGAAGCGGAAACTCTAGGGGATGCTCCTGCACTTCCACTCTTTACCACGTGGTCGGTACGAAGGAGCAGGGTGCTGCATAAGCCCAGAAGGCATTTCAGTTTGGCATGAGGAGTTTAGCCAGCAGGCAGGTATTCAACCAGCTAGAAAAAGTTAAGGAAAAAAGGCTGAACTGATCATGAAAAAGTGGAGTGCAGAATGGTCCCGGGGTCATGGTGCTCGGGGTACAACAGAAAGGTTGGAAGTTGAACAGGTTCAGCCTTGGAGTCTGTCGGGCTGTCCTGGGAGTGCTGAGCCCTGGGTGGGCTCAGGCACAGCCCTACAGCCCTCTGGGAGCTTCACTGCAGCGTGAGCATCCCCAGATCCCATAAAAACCGCTGTGTCCAGGTAGGCACGCCGCGGGTCGGAAACTTGCAGGCTCCTACCAGCTTCCCCATAAACATCCTCCTGGATTTGGTATCTCCTCCCCAGCATGTGACTTATTTGCTATGTAGAAATGGTGAAAAATGTTTCTATGCATTAGCATGCATTTGTGTTGATGCATCTGTGTTTGGGCAGTTAAATATTTATTGAACATGTTGTCTCTTGTGCAGCTTTGTTGTCTGTAAGTGAAGTGCGTGGATGGGGCCCTCCAAACAGGAGCATATTCTGTGGTAATCGGGTCCTAAATCAAAGCATGAACTCCTCTGAATGCTGTAGCCACAGGGAAATTTCTTCATGCTTATAATTAGACATGAATTCCCTAAATTTTTGATCTCTGGAAGGGCTGGGGAACATTTGCAAGTAAATACCATGAGTTTTGGTGATGCCTTGATTCTGGATGCTCATAGGCTGTCTGGGCTGGCATAAAATATCTGCAATTTACTTGCAGATGATAAAAAAACGACTTACAGAATTGTAAATAACGCTGGGGCCAGGTCAGTTGGACAGATGGATGTGGACCAGACCATGACATAAGCTTGTTTGGAAAATATGGGTATTTTAACACAGCCAATTGAGCAGCCAAAATAGCTGACATTTACATGAGGGATGGAGGTGTGGAAACGTGCAGGATTGTAGCAGAGGCTTCAACATGAGTTCTCAATACGATGCTGAAAGCAAAAGCATAGCCGTGATTGCTGGAGTTGCAAGTGATGTACATGGGCCAGGAGGAGGGGCTGAACGTGGCTTTGAGAAGAAATATCTCGGCCCAAAAGTGCTGATCCTCAATATGGACATGCATGAAAACCTTTACGTGTTGACAACTCCAAGCATCTTTCTTCTGCTTGGAGCTTCAGACAATGAAATGTTATCGAAGATGCTCGCCACTGGTGCAGAGCGCTGTGGCCTGTAAGCAGGGCTGGGTGCAAGCCCATAGGAGAGGTCTCCCACCACCTTTTGTGTTTCAGAGGACAGGAATAAAGCTTTTCATTTAAATGAGGAGTGGTAAGATCGCAAATGCTTTGGTTTACCGTGCTAGCGTGCCATGCAGGTAAAATGCACTGAAAATTCAGATAAGTTTAAAAAAAAAAAAAAAGGCAATTGAACTATTTTGCAAGTATAGCATCAATAAACTGTTACGAATACTTTGATATTTACCCACATGGCTCTATTAAATGATTATTATTACAAGCACACTCTCTACTAGTCAGACGAAGGAATATATGCCATTAAAAAGTTAACTCTAATTTCCAATGTAACATTGTCACTAAATTTCTGTAAATTAAAATGGGACTCCCTCAGGATTTTAAAGAGATTGTATGTCAGAGTGAAGACAGTGCAGTAGGTAAAGCCTGCATCTGTTTAGCCAATATCATCAGGCTCTTAAAATTGAAATACAATGCCATAATTCTTCATAGTTTCTGTTTCTTTGGAATATTTTATACCTTGTGTATGTAGTAAGAAATCATTAGCCAACAGTTGAGAATGGATAGAATTTTTGTGGAAGCATTTAGAAAAGAAAACCTTATTAATACTTAAAGGAAATGCTTGGTAGGTCCAAGCACGGTAGTTTGTGCACTTGTGCTTCTGCAGTATGTGACGTGGTCCGGGAGGTGGATGATGCTCGGCGGTGCTGACGAGGTTGGGCAGCAGCTTGCCAGATTCCCTCGCCACTGCCTGTGGGAAGGGGCTTAAAGTGCTTTGGCAGCTTGAGCCCCCCCATCTGCCCCATGCAGTCTCTGTATGACCAGTGTTTGCTCTGGCCTTCATCTGGGGAAGAAAAAGTTCCTGTGGAAGCATCCAGGAGAGTGCAGGTCTTTGGGTAATGCATTTTAAGCTTCTGGTGTTTTCTAATGCTGTATCCATCCTGTTCCTCTTGTCACGGGGGAAAGCAGGGAGATATGGCATGGTGCAGCGGAGATGAAGTCCTTGTCCACCCTCAGCTGACGGTCCTTAGTGCATTTTAGTCCCTTGACCTGCCCCAGCCATCCCACTGGGAACTGCGTCTGCAAGTGGATGATGCTTTGCATTGCATCGGGCTCCAAGTCAAGAGCCCAACGCAGCTGCCAAGAGCACACACGGGGACAAATCCTGCCTCTGCCGGAGCTGGCGAGCGGCAGTTTTGGAGGAGAGACCCCACAGCTGCCTCATCTGTGGAGAATGGGGGAGACTTGGAGAGGAGACAGCTTGAGGGATGCAGGTTTTCCTGCTGTGGCTGCTCATTGATTCCCAGGTGGGGGGGGAGGGTGGTGACAGTGACCTGTTTCTCATAGCCTCTGTACATTTAAAATACAGTGGGGTGAGACAAAACTCACCTAAGATCTTCCTGCTCCATAACCTATTGGAAATGTGTCGGTCTGGTGCTGCAAACTCCTCCCAGAAATCTTCTGATTCTCTGTTTCTGTGGAAAGTGTACCCATGGCTGGGAACATCACAAATAGCGTGACAGGGAGAATTAATGTATTTTTATCTTTGCTGAGCACATTTTCTGTACCAATTTGGAAATGTATTGTCTGACTTCAGCTGGAAACAGCACATACATTAGAAGAAAAAGGCAAATTCATCTGTGTATAACTCATGTCAATGCTGCCACTGACATGAAAAACCCAAGTTGTGCAGACAAGCATAGTTGGGCTGGTGTAAAATATTCCGCTTTGTGGTGTTCCAAAAATTTGGCAAGGAATTAAGTAAACACTGTCTTTCATCCACTAAGGGTCTAAATATTTCAGAGGGTTACAGCCCCCACAATCATGATTTGGTGTACAGCTGGCCAAGACTTACTTTTGACTGATGGAAGTTTTGTCAAGCTGTGAAGAGGCAGTGCCATCAGACAAAGTCTGGAGATA
The DNA here is from genome assembly GCF_047370975.1 of Nipponia nippon. Lineage (NCBI taxonomy): Eukaryota > Metazoa > Chordata > Aves > Pelecaniformes > Threskiornithidae > Nipponia > Nipponia nippon. The sequence goes on from NW_028262302.1 coordinate 31,327,054, forward strand.
AAATGTTTTAATTAGCAAACTCCACCTCCTGCTGTTCTGCCCTCAAACTCTTATCGATGTGAGCAGCTGGGAAGCAGTCCTAGACCCAAACATTGACCTTATATGCAGAGAGGAACGTTTGTGCTGTAGCTCCGGCAATAGCTGGGACTTGGGAGCTCAGAAAGTTGTGCAACTTTTCCATGTGTCTCAGTCCTTGATGGGGAGGATGAACCTTCCCTTTCCCTTTGCTCTGTGTTGTCTGTTCTTGTTGTGGCCCAAAGGACCACTAGCACAGCGGGGTCAGGTTATTGTGCCCTTGTCTCATAGCATGGGAGTGCTCTCCAAATGGGGCACAGCTCTTGAGGGTTACCTGTGGATCATCCTGGGAGGGGTGTTGTCATCTCTGGAGGCATCCAGCGAGGTGTAGGGCTTGGGAGGCTGAACTACCACTCATCCATCAGTCAGTGTGGGCTTCAGTGAGCCAAGGAGGACAGGACCATGAGGTGAGATGGGAAGGACACAAGGGACTTGGGGTCAGGTGTACTCAAAGTGGGTGAAGGTAGCTGTAAGGGGTTTATGAAAGAGCAGGGCAGTTGAAGCGTCCCACCACGGAGGGTAAGGCTGTCCCCACAGCTCTGACTCGGGTGAGACCCATGGTGTCCCCAAGGGCTGTGGGGACGCCAGTGTGCAGAGAGCCTGTGCTCTCCGTTCAGCACTGGGGTTTCTCAACTTTGGGAGCGTCACTCGCTGGGTCCCTTCAAGAGGCTACAAACTTGCAGGAATGCCCTGACTGTCCCCAGGAGGCTCTGGCATCACTGCAATCCAGGTGATCCCTGAGCAAAGCCCTCAAATTCGTAAGGCCTGCAGGGACAGACCCAGATGCATACAGTGTGGGGGTCCTGGGGAATGCAGGAGCTCCTTCAGGACCTGCAGAGGTTCACCACCCATCCTCCTCGCCCCTTTGCCTGATGGGCAGCAGCTTGGCTGTGCTGGTCCAGGCTCTGAAACTGCTAGCAGAGATAATTTCCTTCCTGGGCCCCATGGAGTGGCCGCGACAGGCTGAAGTTGAGCTGGATTTCTAGTTCAACTCACGGCTAGAGGTAGTAAAAATGAATAATGAATCAGTTCCTCAGAAGACTGCGTGTGGAGTCAGAGACCTCCGAGATCACAGCAGACATCTATAAAGTGAGTCTCATCTTCCTACAGTGTCTGGAGCTAATTGGAGAGGGGGATCAGATAGGGCTGAGTTAGGAGGGTAATTTTTGAATATACAATTCTGTAATTGCTTTACTCTTGTGGTTTGAGACATTATTATCAGAATTCAACAATGGAGTTACATCCTTATTAATTTAAATACATTGTGGGGGAGGAGATGAGATGATTGCCTTTCTTTGGGGGTGATCAGAGAACTCCTGATGTAGCGTGCTTTCGGTCATCCTCCGACAGCAGAGCAGCTAGTGGCGAACATGCACTGTCTCCTTACCAGCTTCAGAGGCATTTCTATTTCTGGCTGCAGTCCCTGTCTCGAATGTGGGGACTAATAGTGGAACTGATTAAGATTAGAGGGGGTTTTAAGTGATATCTTTGTGACATACTGTAAACACAGTTTCTGTAGGATTTTTTGAAACATTACATCGTTGACAACGCATCATTCACTTACTCCTCCAGTTAACAAACAACTAAAGTGTGAGGGGGTCAGTAGTCATCTCCACGGAGATCCCCACCATAGATCCAATAAGAAAACTGGGGGCATTGGTCATGGACGTTGAAGCTGCGAATGGTCTCTGTTTTGAGTACCAGCAGAACAAGGTGCTGCGTCACCCAGACCCGCACCGGGAGGGCGCGGAGAGGCTGGCGTGTGAAGCTCTGCTTCTGGCTGGCACGGGCTGGGTCGCAGGGGTTTCCTCCTGGCCGGGTGATCTGGGGGCAGAGCCTTGCAGTGATGGGACATGGAGCCAGCGGTGTGCTTGCACGGCGAGGGGCTGCATGCTTGCCTAGCACCTTGGAATTGCTCTTAAAGCAAGGTCAAATTTTTTGTTTGAAGAGGAGTCCTTTTCTAATTGAAATAGCTGAGAAATTGGCTGTTGGGTTTGGAAACCAGATGGAAGGAAGCAAAGTAATAACATATCTTATTAGCTACCTCTATTTGGGCTGATTTCCCCAAGTCTCCCCCAGACTTAAATCTTGCTAGTGCTGGGGTCTGAGGCCTTAGGCAAGCCATGTCCCAAAGCTACGTCCCCATGCTGGAGCTGGGGAAAGCTGCGCTGCTTGAACGTTCATCCTCGCTGGGGCCCTCTGTGTGCATGTTCCTCCCAGGGGGCTACTGCTACCTGATGCTCTGATAATTGAATTGATTGGGACATCAATTGATTAGCCTCCTGCTAATGAAGTGTTGGCTGATGCTGCAGCAGCTTCTGATATTCAGAACTTTTCTCAAGCACTGCCTTGTCCCAGGCAGTTCCATAGTCAACAGACAGCTGATACTGGCCACCCAAAAGCACCTTTGCTGGGTGAAGTGATGCCAAACTATTGCTTCACAGTATCAGTCACCTTGGTGGAGAAAATGTAAAATACAACTGCAGAGCATCATATATGGACATTGAAGTGCAGTGTTTCATATCTGCAGCTTCCAGCCCCATCTAAGACAGCCGAGGACTGACTTGGACAGCTGCTTTCTCACAGCTCCTGATTTGCATAGCATGTTTGCATTTATTGCTTGGAAGAAATGTGCAGGATACATATCCTCAGTGTGCAGTGAGCTCAAATGTACCAAAAAATGCCTGACTGGCATGTGCTCAGCTGCTTTTACCCTGTCTGGTAAACCCTGTGCTCTCTTTCTTGTGATACCTGCACTCCAAGGGTGCAAACCCACACGGGATGATGTGGCCTCTCGCAGCAAGGAGCAGCTAACACAGTGTCATTCCCAGCGGGACAGGGGTCTAGATACCCTTTTTGTATGTTTTAGAGATAAATGGATTGATCTGCACATTAAACATGCTCACATCCACATTGTGTATGAAAAATGAATTGTCCTTGCATAGTTGACAGTGGAATTAGAAACCAGCTTCTTGAAGGCAAGAATGAGGAATGGTTTAATTTTTTTCTTGTGGAAGAAGTTAAAAATGGAAATGGAAGCTACTGTATGTTGTTTTCCAATTATGAATGTTCAAGCTGTTTACGAGGCAAGATGACAACAAACTTACTTGCCATTTAATGAGCTAAAGATAAGTGTAATTAGTATATGAGTCAGTCTGTAGAGCTATTAAAACAAGGGTATTGCACCTGCATTTTTAATGGTCTACAATATGGTGGGGCTGAGGATGTCTTTCCTTGCATTTTTATAGGTTCATGGGCATCAGTCTGATAATGCAGTTACCTGGATTTTTAATTTAAAATGAATACCTGAGTTTATCCCTATCCAGCAGAACTTGCAATTGCTTTTACAAGTCCCACAGAATCACTGGATCTGAAACACTGCTTAAAGCATGAGACTTTCCTGTAGAAGCATGGATGTGACTCTGTATATAAAGGATGCACTTAAGCAGTTAGTTGAACTTAGTCTTAAAGATGGGCTTATTAAAGAGTTTTTACTCTTCATGGTTTTGGATAATACGAAGTGTTGAAAGTCAGCATGATTCAAACTTTATAACATCTATAAAAGATATGTTAGTAATGGAATGAAAAGGTCCTTAAGATTTTTGTCTTTAAAGAAGAATTAGCTTTAAAGCATGCATTGTACAAGGATCACTAGAAATGTGACGCTTTCTAAATAACTACTTCTTTGCATTTATTTTTCATTTGCCAGCTTTGATTTGGGATACTGAATAATAAAAGGATGACCCGGTGACTCCCCCTGCCCAGCGGGATACCCACGCTGCCCGTGTCGGCCTCAGCGCTGCTCCCACCGGTCCTGGGAGAGCCTCGGCCAGGGTGGGACGCGGCTCAGGAGGGAGCAGGGGAGCTTTCCTTGCGGACGCCCCCGCGGTCAGCGCTGGCAGATCTGCTGCAGCAGCCCCGGCGAGCTAGTGATGAGAGACGAATTCGCAAAAAGCACTGCAAAGGGACTAATTAAGGTGAGCAATTTTCCTTTGTTTCCATTCCTCACAGCAGCCTAATTGGAAGGCAGAGGCATTTTACTTGGAGAAGGATTAATTTTAACTGATAAATGCCCCAGTCTCAAATAATTTTCTGTAGACTACTGCAGTGACATTATTCAGCAAGAAGATGGCTCAGACTGCAGCCCAGCAAGGCACTCTACACGTGAATCTGAGTTTCAACATCTGAGTAGCTCTGATTAATAAGAAATACTTAAGTTAGCAGAAGCTGAAGAAGTTTCTTGGATCAGAGTTTTTCTCCACTAATCCTCAGTTAACTTCTCCAGAGTTGTCTGGAAAAGCAGTGTCCTTCTATAGAAAATGTTAAGAAATACCATTAAGGGTATGATGGTCCTAGCTGATGCAGAAGAGGCATTAAAATGTCTGGCTTGTGAATGCCCTTGCAATGTGCTCTTGTTAATAGGTAAAGGAACTGCTTCTGGTCCTGCTCATGAATAATGTGTGCATCTTCTCAAGCAGATGAGGGGCCTGGGAACCCCATGCTGGTGTCTGGGGACATGCATGGCCAAGGGGAGCTGTGCCATCCACCATGGCCCCTAGCCTGCAGCGGGTGCTGGCTTCAGGATGCATCTCTGGTGCTTGGTCACCATGGGACATCTATTTCATAGAGGGAAACTGTCCTTCCTTTACCCCTCAGCAGGGATCCCCTATAGCATGAGAGGGTGAAATAGCTTGGTATTACTGAACCAGTGGCACAGACTGGCAGGCAAGTGTGTTACAACCATGGTGCTTTCTGGCACATATAAAATGAACGCGGAACAGAGGCAAGGTGTGATAGTGAGCCCCTTCAGTGCTCCTGAAGGGTTTGTCTGTCTGCAGGGATGGGGGAGCAGAAAAGACAGAGTGAGTCTTCTCTCTGCTCCGCCGCGGTACTGATCTGCCCCTGTTCCCAGGTGCCATCCAAGGCCTCCTCACTCTGTTGCTCTCCCAGGACGTAACGCTGCACATCTGGAACAAATGATGGGTAGCGTGGTGTTTCCAGGCCTGGTCTTTTCTTATCTGCAAGATGAAATCCTCAGATATTTTACTGTTTCATCATCATCATTCCTCTGTTTTATGAGAAATCTTTATTTGATTTTTTTAAAAATGTTCTTTCATGCAGAGAAGGAAAAACCCTTTGTTATTTTACTGCTTGAGATTAGGATTAGTCTTTAAGAAGCTGACATTCACTTTATGACCTGTTTCTGATTTATCCGCCTGTTTTTACAAAAGCATGGTTCATTTGGACAACTCGTAGCTTAGGGATGTGTAGTTGGAGAGTGTGTACTACACATGTTGCGTTACTGGTTTGTAGTGGCACCTTCTGAACTCATGAAGTGGGAAACCAGGAGCAGTGTTGCAGAACTGGAGACGGTGAGTGCTGGAGGCTGGAGAGGGGCTCTGGAGGTGCCGGGTACATCTGCTCACAGCAGGGATAATGCCAAAGCCAGGAAGGCACTCAGGACCTGTCTAGTTGCGTCTTGCTCCAAGGACAGGGATCCCACATCCTCACTGGGCCCCTCTACCGGTGTTTGACCACCCTCAGGAGGAAGAATTTCTTTCTGATATTTTAAGGGAGTTTCTGTTACTGCAGCCTGTGCCTCTTGCCCTTCCACCAAGAAGAGCCCGGCTCCATCCCCACCATGGGGCATTCACAGGCAGCAACGAGCCCTTTTGCTGACTCCTTTCCTGGTGGCACAACCTCCTCAGCCTCGCCTCTTCTCTCCCAGTTCCAGCTTCTACCACCTCCATGGTCCCGTGGGGCTTGCACCAATGCACAGGGCTGTCTGGTACTGGGGGCCAAACAGGACCAGTGCCCAGATGGGGCCTCACCAGTGCCAGGCAGAGAGGAGCATCCTTCCCGTCTTCTCCATTTCTCTGGTTTGGCTATAAGGGTTGATCAGCCACAGCTTGTCCTTAGCAAATCTCTACTGGCTCTTCCCGTCATCTCTTTGTACTTCATGTGCCTGGGCACAGTTTTGAGGAGGGTCTGCTCCATCTGTCTCTCTTGGGATAGACATTGCCTCTTGAGGAGGTGCTCTGGTCAGTAAGCTGTACTGATATGATAAAACCAACTCAACTAAAACTTTACTGTGAGTTATCTTGCCCATTCTGAACACTTTGTCGTCTTTTACCCCTCAGACAGAGATGATTCTGGACTTTCCTTCTCAACAAAGTTGGATATTGAAGCACAAAACTTTTGAAAAATATCATTATTTTTAATAGTCTGTGATGCATTCAAGCTGTGTCGCTAGGCTTGTCTGAACCAACAAGCAAGGTCAAAATCAACATGCCGAAACTTCCAATAATGGAGCAATGAAGGAAGCAGATTTGTGCAAAAGGAGCAACTAGCTAATTCCATGCTGCAATAACTGGAAATGCTGCATGCTTCTTGTAAGAACAAATACCTAAGATGCTTAAAAATTGCCAAGCTTCCACGTGTTGTGCAATTTCTCAGCAATAACAAAGAATTTCAAGTAGCTTTTGCACATAATGATCAAGTTTGCAGAGAACTGTGTTGGGTAGTGCTAAAAAAATTAAAAAGAAAAAATTTGAAGAGCAAGGGAGGTAGGGGACAGAAGGCCTTCACTTCCACTTAAGACAATTCTTCTGGAATTACTAAAAGTGACTGAACTTCAGGTTTCTCAAGCTCAGATGGAAGCCACGCAGAAAAGACGTTCTCTGCCATGCGCGTAGGTAGCTCTCAGAAAGGTTCCCAGATAAATCCAAAACAAATTTTGCTTTTATATGCAAATCTTGATTATGACTTTTAAAAGCAACTGCTGCAAGATGTACATCTGTGACCTGCAGGGATTTCACCCCCTAACTTCACCATTTTAATTGAATTTGTAGGCGTGTAAGGATTTCCTTAGGTGGAGTATGCTTGGGTGATAGTGCTGACTTCATCTGCCATGCAAATCATTGGACTTTTGCTGGATCAGGTGACAAGGCTGCTAACTAAATGGTATCAGTCCATGTTATAAAATATGGCAGGTATTTGTTCAGTTATTTTTTCCTTCAAGAATACTAAGTGTGCACATAACAGACCAGATTTGTTGGGCTCACAGTGGTCCCAGTGCTGCAGTAGCACCTGGAATGAAGGAGCTGGCATCAAAAAAAAAAAATGAAAAATGGGGATATTTCTGGGGAAAGACTGAAAATGCCATGCCTATTACACTAATAGAAATACTAATAGATGTGGAAATAAAAGAAATGTTTTGGACTTCAGTTGACAGTCTACATACTGTGGAACTCCTGACCCAGTGTGACTTTCTAGATCCATCCTCATAGGGGCCAATCTCTCTTTAGGCTGAGAAGCATGTTTTTGAACTTGCCCCTTTTAAAGAAAACTGTCCTTTACATAATGCATGTGTATAACCTGTGGAACCCTCTGCCCTTGGGCGTCAGAAAGGCTGGATAGATTTGGAAAAAGAAAAACAATCAAAAAACCCCAAGCCCCACACAGATATGGACGGCTAGTCAGACCTGGCTTTGCAACGCAACTTTCCAAGGAAAAGAGGCTTTTCTTGTGTTCTTCTCACTGGCTTTAAACACAAAATTGTTTTTTTATTTCTCCTGGGTTTTTTTTCCTTAGTGAGAAGTCCATGGAAAAGCTGTCTCCTGCAGTTTCCCATATAAGCATTGTACACAATTTCAGACCGATTTGGCCGAAGGCGTGTGTTTGATAGAAAGGCACAGCTGTAATTTCTCAGGCCTAGCTAGGGATGCCATATAAATCTATATCTTCTTGACAATTACATCTTTACAAAAGCTTTGGAAAGAACAGCTAAAAAGTGAACTTATTGACAAGCTTTCTTATTAGAGGAAAGTCCTCTGGCAAGGCCCACGAATGCAGTATTTCATGATGGATCTCTCAGAAGAAGCAGCTGCAGGAGGTCAGTTAGAAATAGCTTTTTATTGACAAACTTTTATTTTAGAGGAAATTCTTCTAACAAAGCCTTAGCTTGAGTCATTTCATGGTGGATTCATAAAACCAGATATAAAGTATATATAATTTTTACTTGAGTCAAACTGCAAAGTAAATTGGCTTAAATGCTTGTGCTGATGGCATGTTAACACCGGTTCACAAAGGGGCCCCACTTGCAGGAGCTGGTGGATGTGAACTCACACCAGCGATTCTGCATTTCTGACAACAATAGGGAATCGCAGAACAGGGAAAACAGATAGCAGCAACTCGTCGCATCAGTGCTGCTGCCAGACAGCTGCCCCTTTCCCCGCGTGTGCCCCTGCAGACGGCTGGTGTGGGGTCTGCTTGTCTGAAACCGCAGCAGCTCCTGGGAAATTACTGACTGGCCAAAGGAAATGGTGACTGGGAGAGAGAACAGGGCGTATTAACAACTCCTAGGAGTAACACTACAAGCCAAACAGGAAGTATTTCCTAAGTCAGGTACGAGATTAATTAACGTTTTATGTGTGATCCAGTTACACAGGAGAGCTAAAGCCTCCAATTTTACTGCTTGTTCCATGTTAGTGACTCCCCCGTAGCCAGGCTGTCAGAAAGGACAAATGTAGCTTAATTCAGTTTGCTATTTAGGACAACTATATATAAACACAGGAATATAAGATGTGACCCCTGGGGGGACCTTTATCCACTCCTCCTCTATTTGCCCTACTTATGGTAATTATGTTTTCCAAGTAGGTGCTTACTCATGAAACCCCTCTTACAGTGAATGTCTGTAAATTCTGCAAAACGTATTTTCTGGTGTTTTGTTAAAGGCATTCTTAAACCTGAGCAGACGACTGTTACCTGCCAGCAGTATAAAAATGCAGTTCCTGTATGTCAAATGCTTTCAAATTTCCTGTGCTTTGAACAGGACCCTGTTAGGGCTGAAGCATTCTCACCGTCCTCTTGGGAGTTTCCTATGCACCAATGTGGCATTTTTTGATTATTCTCAGCCCCAGTGAAGTTCCTTCATAGTCTTACAGCAACTTAGCAGGGATTGAGCTGGAGAAATAAGGAGGGAGTTCACCTGCCCAGAAGAGCTTATAGAAACCACAGCCTCCAAGTTCTGGGAGGAAAAAAAAAAAAAAAAAAAAAAAAAAAAACCAAAACAAAAAAAGAGCAAAATCAATTCAAAGCTGGAAGAAAAGCTGGCGGGATTCAGGCAGTGGTGAGCACCACCCGGCAGCTGGCCTGCTGGGTGAGTAATATTGAAGCAACAATCAAAGTAACACTCACAGAAGCTGTGAGCAATAGATGAGCTATCTGAATGATGCAACACTAGCAGGGCTGGGAGGAAGAACAGCCTTGGAATAACAGAGGCAGAGCAAAGCGGAGGGAAGGAAGTCTATTTTTTGAGCAGGAAGCAAGCAAAGCTCCCGGTGGAACGTGAACATCCCTATAAAGATGGAAATGCAACCAAATGCGCAGCGAGTTCGATCGGTGTTTAAAAGAAAGCAGGGAAATCCTTGCAAACTTTGTGCTGGCCCAGGTTAGCTGGCATGAGGGGGTGCGAATGCCTTTTCATGGCTGCTGTGGTAGAGGATGAACTGGATGGAAGTTGTGCTTGGCTGAGCCCTTGCAGCAGAGAGAGCTTGAGGGGGATGGAGCGATGCGATGGACGCATCCGACAGCGGGCGCGGGCAGAGAACCAAAGAGAACCTGCAGCAGCTGATCAAACCAACCTACAGCTGTGGCAAAGTAGATTGTGCTGATGTGCAGTGACATGATATTTTGAAAAAAAGCAGAGTCAAATAGTTATATTCATTTGCCTCACAGCATGTCTGTGGATTGAAATCCCATGCTTAAATGGGAAAACCATACTCTAGTTTCGATCTTTTGACCAGGATGGTATCTGGGACTGTAAAATGCTAAAGAGGATTAGAGAGGTTGTAAGGATTTAAAAGAAGTAATAAAAGATTTCAGTTATCAGTGTCACACCCAGGCTACCTTTTTAGATGCAATAAACAATTGCTATTTGTGGAAGCAAGCAAAAGAGAAAAGCAACGGCAATTTAGGCATGAGCAGCATGAAGATGGGGCTATAGATAAAGCTATCGAAGAGCCATATTCTGATAGAGATCAAGTCAGCATAAAACATTCTTGTAAAAGGCAGAAAGTAAAAAATATATATGAGTAATACTTAACTTCAGAAGAAAAGCTATATAAAATGGAGTAAGATGATAAAGGGATCAGATTATGCAGCAGAAATGCTTGTGGAAAACAGATCACTTGGGATACACCAGGCAGGAGGTTTTGAGTGCCTTGTGCCCGACACGGAGCGCTCCCCTTTCACATCATCTTCCAGCTCTGCCCCCATGAGAGCCCTGCGTTTCAAAAGAAAGCAAAAGTGAAAAGGCAGTCTCCAAAAAGTGCATATCTTTCCTAAAGGAGGAAAATAGAGAAGAACATAAGCATTAGATAATTACTGCAGGTTTGCATGTAACAGGGCTCAAAAATTTTCTGAGGAGCAACAGGCTTGGGAACAAATAATAAAACTCTTATTATGGGGACCAGAATTGAGGTGTAACAGAAACTTGAGGCCAACAGTTAATGAAGGTGGGCAGGGAAAGCAAGCAGGAAAGCGTGATGAATTCTTTGCGACAAGTGCTCTGGGAGAGGCGAGGTTTCGGCCCTGCGGCTGCTCTCTGCAGACAGCGAGTCTGGGACTGCCTCACCTAAAGGTCCTCCGAAAGACCTTTGAGAACAAGCTGGAAGTACAGCAGAGCATCCAGGGCTGGACAGTGTTCCCCCAAGAGCTGAAGGAACCGAGGTGCAGCATGTTTTAACATTGCAAGCTAGTCCGTAAGCTATTGCTTACTTCAGCCTCGATGCCAGAGAACAGAAAGATCTAACACATCCTTTTTAAAAGGATGGCAAAGACGATACTGCAAGTTGCAGACCAGTAAGTTTGATTTCTGTATCAGCAATTTAACAAGAATGGTGACAAAGAACAGAAGACCAGACTCAGACAAATACAAAATCCTCCCTGGCTTCTGCAGAGAGGAATTAAACACATCTCTTGCCCACATGTTGATGTCCCCTTTACAGCACTCAGATTCATGCGGGATGCCTTTCCTTTACAGAAACACACGGTTTCCTTCTACCATATCGGCTCTTTTCATGTATCTTCTGATCTCAATCTTAATGATTCCTCCATCTTCCCTGATGTGGAAATACATCACGTGGAGGTGAATGTCCTTTTTAATGTGAATGACAAAGTTGCATTAGATAACCCTAAGTGGTTTTGTTCTTGTGTAATGATTTTCAACAAGTTTCTTATGCGAGTCCCATCTGAAGTCACCTGGGCCATATCCCAGCTATATTTGCTATGTCCAAATCTTGTGCACTTTGTCCCCTTGGATTACTGATAAATCACTTTTGTGACGTTTTTGGCAGGTTTTGAACCAGGCAGTGCTATCTGATCTGGTCTAGCAGGAATACAGGCGTGTTGCACGTGTCCTTTGTGCTTGGTACCTGCTTGCTGGGACCTTTTGGTCCTACCTGTTGAACAGGTCTCCAGATAAATGTCATATAGAAAAAGCTGCTGCTTTACTGACAGATTTATTTTTTTTTTTTTTTTAAGTCAGACGAGCTGGTGTGTCCTTTCATGATTTTGTTTCCTATTGTCACTTTCCCAAACAAGATAATGAGGTTTTATGAAGATATACCATATATGCCTGTATTAATTTGTGCCTGCTCAAAGATTGTTTGCTTTGTGGGGGGAGGGTCATCTTAGTTTAACTTAGGCAGACTTTAGTTTTCTGTTTGTCTTCAGGTTGTTTTAAAATACGACTTTTCTTCAGCCCCGACGCTAACAACAACTGAGTCCACTTTTATTATAACTCCCATTTGTCTGTCGTCCTTCAGAACAGTTGGTTGTGTGTTGAGGAGCTGCAGAGCAGGTTCTGCTCTTTCATTGTGGTCTGTCTGCCGGGTTGGTTTTTTTCAACCCCGTTCTGTTTAGCCTCTAATTTTGCTATTTTTGTTTGTTCCCTGCTGGAAAATACACCTATTTCTGGTGTGTCTGTGGTGATAAAGATGGAACTGTAGGCAGGGTTGGATGCGGTAGCTCAGCAATGTCTGCTCTTTCTGCAGCTGCACTCTGTTTTGCCCAGGACCTCTGGAAATGGCAGCCCCCCATGTTTCTCCACAGCATCTAATTCAGTTAGAGAAGCTTTTACATGATTGTCTTGTGCAAGGCGTTAATTCTCAGTCTCTTTTACTTAGTCATTTGCTTATTTTTTTCTTCCCCTTGTGGTCTTCCTCAGTGATTTATTCATGTTTCATGCCCTGCTTTTTCTGTTCGCCCTGGGCATTCCCCAGTCATTTGAACGCTGTGTCTCTCGCCTGCAGCACGGATCGCTGCCCGCAGGTGTACAGGATAGGAAGCGTCCCGCGGTTTCCTTGGGAATACTTCCCATTTCCATTGATGTTCTGCTGACTCATGGCACTTCCCCTATGTTTTGCTCAGTAAAGCGTGTCTCTTGCCTTGTGTCCTGTCACACTGAAATATTTTCTTTGCTTTTCTTTTTTCTGCAGCTTTTAGTGTGGCAGAAAAATCAGTAATGTGTGATTGTGGCCCCCACAGCTCCCACTTTTCTCCTTGATCTTCAACCAGTTTGCCTCTTAACCATGAGCAAGCATTGCAGTGGACTATCAAAAGCATTGACAGGGCACCAGACTGGGGTTGTTCATCCATCAGAGCATGTGGGGCCGCTCTCTGGGGTCTTAACATCTCATTAATGCTTGTGGGGACACTCAGAGTTGTCCAACACCGCCGCGTTGTTGGAAAGGGGGGTGGGAGAAGGGACCATCTTACACTGCTGACAAAGTGAGCATCTTCTGGCTAGTTTTTTACTTCTCAAGATTGCTTCTTATTTTGCCTTTTCTCCTATGTACTATGCAACGTGGTCTGAAATGGTCCCTGCTGTAAAAGAAAGTCTGCTAGACTATTTTATTTTTCAGGCGCATATCTGAAATATTTCTGCTCTCAGGAGCTTTCACTGTTCCATGTTTGTAGCTCCCTGTCTGCGCTATCTTGGGAAGCTCGGATTACCACTGGCTATACAAGATAACTGTATACTTGGCATTATTTAGATCTTGGCGAAACAGAAGTGCAGTGGAGTTATCCCCATGTTAAAGACCAAGAAGGTTCCTGCAGAGTTAAGTCCTCCCTGCCTGCCAGTTGTCTCACCTGCTGCCCAGAGCCTGGGATGAGCTGGCAGCAGGACACAGAGTTTGGCCCTTGGGTAGGGTAGGTATCATGAGCTTCACCACACATTATAGAAACCTGAGGCCTGAAGGCTTTTTAAAGTCATTTGGATGCTGCTTCATTCAGGAATGCCAGTGAAATTGTTTGGATGGCTAATATCTACTTTTAAAAGTGACTTTGGCACCAAGACCTGGAGTTGCAAATCAGCTTGTAAACACCTGTAAAACCTTAGTTTGAATTTCCCCTTCTTATCCAGAAAAGTAACAAGGGGAAATTTGTTGGGAGAGAGAGCTGAGCCCCGTTCCCAGGCCCAGCATAGGGCCCTGCCGAGGGTGGTGAGCACCCAGGGAGGGCTGTGCTGGCACACAGCTCCCACCCAGGGCTCCCCGTGAAACCTGTAACCTCTGAGCTATGGCATGTCTTCAAGAATGGTCATTTAATTAAGTCTCCAAATGACAGAGAATGTGCTCCATATTAGGTTAGCTGCTTCACTGCTTAATTACCTTTTTCCTACTCTGGATTTGTTTAGTTTCACCTTTCAACCTTTGGCTCTCATTATGACTTTTTTTGCTAAATTAAAGAGCTGCCTAGTATCAGAATCACCTCCCCGGGATGGCACTAAAGAACACAGTGAAATCGGCTGTTACTCTTCCCTTGGATAAATTAAAAAGGTCAAGTGCCTGTAACTTGTCTCTCTGTACAAAACTGGCTTTGCAGGCTTCAAATCACTCTCGCGAGCCTCTGAACTTTGTCAGGTTGCCTCCTGGTGCTCCAGGGCTGGGCGTATGGTCTTAGTAATGCAATACCACCCCTGCTCCCCTAGCATCTCCTGCTTACATCTCTCACCAGTCACAGCCACCCGGTCCTGTCTGGCACACGCCTGCGGTTGGTATTCACCCCAGTGCTTCAGTTCTTCTGAGGATCAGAGCTCCCTGAAAAAAACAGCATCATGAATAAACATCATGAATAATTTTCTGAGAAAAGCATAACTTTATCACTGACTGTAAGGAGAGGGGCAGGATGAGAGCACTGATTAGAATATTTATGCAAACCAGTCTTGATGAGATCCATCTTGACAAAATAGTCATAGGTTGATCCATTTTAATTTCATGTAAATGCCTTGTTTTCCAGAGCAGCTCAGTGCAGTTAATTGCGGATGCTGACCCATGTCCTCTAGCTCTGCAAACCTTTTCCCAGGTCGAAGGGTGCAAAGGTTCCCTTTCTGGTGAGGCTCATGAGATGAGGACGGCTCCTGCGCAGGGCTTTTGGCTGCAGCCCGCAGGTCACCAGGACTTGGTGATGCTGAGCAGGACACTTGTCTTGGCTGAGGCTTTGGAAAGCACTTTTAATATCAGTGTCTGGTGGGTTTGGGAGCATGTGAAAGATATTTCTGTTTGACCTCTCCTCTACAGGGTTCCAGTGGGTTGACCCTGGCTGCACAGCATGTGCCAGCAAAGCCACTCTATCACTGCCCTCCTCAGTTGGATGGGGGAGGGAAAATATAATGAAAGGCTTGTGGGTCAAGACAAGGACAGGGAGAGATCATTCACCAATCACAGGCAAAACAGACTCGACTTGGGGAAATTAGTTTAATCTGTTACCAATCAAATCGGAGTAGGGTAATGAGAAATAAAATGAAATCTTAAAGCACCCCTCCCTTCTTCCCAGGCTCAACTTCACTCCCCATTTCTCCACCTCCTCCCCACCAGCAGCACGGGGATGGGGAGTAAGGGTTGCGGTCAGTTCATCACACGCTGTCTCTGCTGCTCCCTCCTCCTCCCGGGGAGGACTTCTCACACTCTGCCCCTGCTCCAGTGTGGGGTCCCTCCCACAGCAGACAGCCCTCCGTGAACTTCTCCAACGTCAGTCCTTCCCACGGGCTGCAGTTCTTCATGAACTGCTCCAGGGTGGGTCCTTTCCACAGAGTGCAGTCCTTCAGGAACAGACTGCTCCAGTGTGGGTCACCTGCAGGGCCACAGGTCCTTCGAGGAGCCTGCTCCAGCATGGGCTTCCCACAGGGTCACAATCTCCTTCGGGCATCCCCCTGCTCTGGCATGGGGTCCTCCACGGGCTGCAGGTGGATCTCTACTCCACCATGGACCTCCATGGGCTGCAGGGGGACAGCCTGCCTCACCATGGGCTTCCCCACGGGCTGCAGGGGAATCTCTGCTCCTGTGCCTGGAGCACCTCCTCCCCCTCCTTCTGCACTGGCCTCGGTGTCTGCAGAGTTGTTCCTCTCACATATTCTCACTCCTCTCTCTTTGGCTGCAGTTGTGCAGGGTTTTTTTTCCCTTATCTTAACTATGTTCTCCCAGAGGTGCTACCACTGTTGCTGATGGGCTCAGCCTTCGACAGCAGTGGGTCCATTTTGGAGCTGGCTGGCATTGGCTCTATTGGACACAGGGGAAGCTTCTAGCAGCTTCTCACAGAAGCCACCCCTGTAGACCCCCTGCTATTTTGGGTTACTTCCAGCCTTTTGCTTACCAAAGCTTTTGAGGCTGGTAGGAACATGTTTGTGCTGTGCTAGTCATTGATAACCCTCATGAAAAGCACGAGAGGTTCTCTGGGCAGGACCAAGCTGAAACACAAGTGGGTCGTGCAGGAAGGATCAGTGCTGTGGCAGAGATCAGCGGGCGCCTGGGCTGCCCCCGGGGAGCGGGGAAGGTGCTGGGCATCTGCTACCTCCACGGCAGGCTTTCGTCTGCCAGCGTATGCATGGGATCAGTGCTGGGAAAGCAGTTCTGTGCATCCTGCTGCAGACGAGTGACCTGTGCTTTGTTTCTGCAAGTATAAATGTGGGTTACATATGTGAGGGGATTTTAACAATGTTAATCATGAACATGAAGGTAGGCATTTGCTGGTTGAGAAGCGGGTGTAATTGTACGGGACTGAGAGGACAGAAGTGCTTCTGCAGTTGTCTCTATCACCTGTGTCCATTAACTTCAGTTATCTGGAGAAAATGCAGACGTGCTGATTGCTTCTGCAGTTTAGCCAAATGTGCAATGATGAGGTTTCCCTTCTGTAACCAAAGGTGCAGCCCTGTGG
The DNA here is from genome assembly GCF_047370975.1 of Nipponia nippon. Lineage (NCBI taxonomy): Eukaryota > Metazoa > Chordata > Aves > Pelecaniformes > Threskiornithidae > Nipponia > Nipponia nippon. Next base: position 31,343,347 of record NW_028262302.1, read on the forward strand.
TACGAGCAGTCAAAATCGCCCTGCTCTGAGGGCAGACGTGCCCGGTGGGCAAGAGAAAGAAACCCTCTCTGAAGCCTGAATGCCTGCCTGGCAGTTCTGGATAATTTTTTGCTAACTGTAAAAAAAATAAAGCAAAAAAACCTATACATTTTTAAACTGTCATCTGCCTGATTTCAATAAAATTTTGTAGTGAAGGATTAGAGCTAATTATATGTTTTAGGGAAAATAATCATTTTATTGACCTGAGTTTCTCACCTTTTTGATTAAATGGTTTTCTCATTTATTTGCACACCCTCATTTATTTTCTTCCTATTCTTTAGACCCATTTTTAGGTTGTTATTCTTCTGACTAGTATATAGGACATTTTATATCCTGGTAGTGCCAGGTGTCCTAATCAAGGTCTGGCACTGAGAGAACACCCATAAGTTTAACAATTTACAGTTTAAAGATATGAAGAAAAGCAATCTTTATTTGCAAATACGCAAGAACAGTGAGTGTGGAAGATGACTACTCTGGATTTTCAGGTACTTAGTCACGGGAGATAAACACACGAAAGTAAAAACGGACTGATGAGTATATGTGAGAAGGGCAGAAGCATGATGGAGATGAACTGCCTGTGTTACCTTTGGCCATCGCAGCTCCCTGTAGAGGTGAAGCCGAATAGAGGTTGCAATACAAGGCTCTGCCTGTGCACGCTGCACCGGCCGGTTTGTGTCTTCTGTCTGAAAGACCAAGGGGTCTCATGCTGCCTGAAGGACTGTGTCATGGAGATGTTCCCTCTTTGTATTCCCTCCGCTTTCCGACAAAAATCTGTCTTGTCTATCTTTTTCTGAGAGCCTTTTCAGGTCTCTAGTTATTCCTGCTGAAATCTCTGACCCTCCTGTTAACAAGGGGAGCATCCAGGTAGGGTGGTTAGGACTGAACGCTGTGTTGGGATGACGGTGCTGGATTTACCTGCATTTATGATAAGAAAACAACACTCTTCGTGCTTACTCTGATTGGTTTGGTGCCTTTGCAGGGCATCTGCCATCTATTAGCAGAAGTTACATGTCTGGTTCACTAAGACCTTGCTCTGGCTAGGGAAATCCCTGCCCCGCCAAAGGCGGGATGGTGCAGCAGGAGGAGTTTCTTTGCAGGTAACCCCTGTTGCTGCAGCCCCCGCAGCCCCTGCCCAGGTACTGCTGAAGCCCAAGGCACGGAGCTAAGCAGAGCCTTGCTCTCACCCCACAGCATTTCTTACATCCAGGTCCACTCTTCTGGCCTGGTCAGGAGGAGACAGCAGCAGAGCCCAGTCTGCTCTTAGTGCCTCTGCAATTTCTGCTTGTGTGCATGGAGCATTTTTTTGTGAAAAAATGCTGTATTCCTGGCTATTGTAACTTATGCTTTAAATGGGCAAAGCAACAGAGAAAGGGCCAACAAGATAGATGCATGATAAAAAGAGACTAAATCTGCTAGGAAAAAAGAGATATACCTTATTTTCTCTCCAAAATAAATCAGCTGGGAAAATGCTGAGTCAATGAAGTTCACTTTCAGCAAGCATCCTTATTTCTGGTCAGGAGATATATTGCTTGTATGTTAATTGGCCCTCTAATTGTTCTCTCTGTGCTGGAGTGTCTGTCTTTTGAATTATGCTAGTAGGACTGTCTGCCATTTCTTTGCCTCTCTCTTTCTTTTACGGGAATAGTAGCTGAAAAAGGCCTAAAATGTTCAATATATGCAGAGGAGCTATGCTCTGCATCAGCAGTTGACTGCTCCACCACAGGCAGGGCTTCAAGCCCACTTTTGGGCATCCTTCTGGCAGGTGTCTGGAACCCTTGTTCTTTGTTACTTTCCATCGTTTTTGTAGAGGTAGAAAAAATAAGTGGTTCTGGTGTCGCACAAGTATTCCCAACACATTTTCAGCTATATAATGAAGCAGCACAAAGCTTGGCAGGAGTTTAGTTTCTCTGCTGATTAAGATTAAAAGTGGAAGTGGTCCATTACAGAGAAAGCAACTTTTAATGAAAATTTAGAAAGAGTTGAGAAAGAAGGCAAAAAAAGGTTTTGCTTAAAGAATCAGAAGCAATGCAGTGCAACTCCTAACAGCACGTTGTATTTTATCGTGTGATATCTATGATTCATCTTGAAAACAAGACCTGTTGATGCAGGACTTGCCAGTCAGAGTCTATTGTGTGCAGCCTGGGATGACAATTTTGTGTGCTCTTTGGCTTCTTGGATTCTCTAGGGATTTTCACAGCAAACTCAAGGTGTTGATTTTGGGCTTGGTGGGAAGTGCAGCAGCAGAGTTAGCAAAAGGTTGCATGATTCATTTCCTAGAAAAACAAACATGGAGTTTTAGAGCTCAAAGAAGAAAGTGAATACAGTTTTACATTGGTTAGAAATGTTGATTTAGCTCTCTGTGGGTAGCTGGCCAGCTGAAGGTTGTTCCACCTCCTCACTGAACGTTGCATGTGGTTGGATGCAGTTTGTGCTAAATGACAAGGCTAAGTTCAGCCGTGCAAAGGGGAAGGCCGTCTTTGACATCAAGCCCCGTACAGATCTGTTGGACCTAATTTTGCCTATCATTCAAACCTTCATGTGGCTGGTGAGAGGGAAGGAATGGGAGGTAATACTGAAATGGTGCTGTGTGGCAGGTCTCCCTTTTGAACGCAGGGTTCCCCATGGCACAACCCCGGGAGTGCTACAACCATACAAAAACTGGGGGTACTACATGTGGGGGTTTTGGTGGAAGTGGCTTAATGGACTGTGGGGATTATCTCAACAGATGAAATCTGATTGCAATGTGATCCAGAGAGAAGATGAGGAAAGTGATCTGTGAGTTTAGACAAAGTACTTGGACTTCTTAGAGAAATGGGAAAGACTAATGTATGATGAGTGGTTGCTATAATGTGCACTATATCGTCAGTTGTGTGAACTCTGTCTTTCTGGGTCTATCTAAATTTGCAGTAACAAAGTGCTGTATGCTAGTCCTATACTCTCCAAAATCAGCTATGGTTGTATATGGGTGGTTTGCTACCATCTTCAGTGTGTATCATGCTTTATCTACTCGAGTTCAAAGTGAATTTGCAAATAACCTAGTTAAACAGGGAAGGTTTCAGTAAAAACAGGTGTGTGCTTTCATGTGAAGTTGTGCTCTGAGCAGATTCAGCAGGATGTATATTTTTGTCTCTTCTAATTTCTGGATTCGATTACACCTTTGCAGATAAGGCCCTTCGCTTCTCCCAGTAGACAGCTGTGGCATAGCCAGGTTGCTCCAGAAGAGCTCACCCAAAACCTTCTGGGAGCTGCAGGGCTAGTGTGGGTCCCATGCTGCTGCCCAAGCCTAGTCTTCTTTCCTTACTACTATTATTAGTAGTTCTGAATTAATCCTGGCATCAAGCCTTGCCTTTGCTGCTGTCTCGGGCGGCTGGCAGGGCAGGTGGTGTTCCCAGGGAGGACGGGACCCTAAACCCAACATCTCAGTCATGTGTCTGTTATCTTACCTGTCTGCAGCTTCTTACAGAAGTTACTTCAGATTCCCTGTGTAACAGGTCACCTACCTACAGATTTAAGTTTCTCTAGTGTTCAAGAAAACTCATCAACAGAAATAGAAAATGCAGCTTTCACCTTCCCACAGATCTGGTACAGTAAAGAAACTGTTCTCACAGGCTCTTTTGGATATTTTCTGTTGGGAATATTTTGTTCCAAGCTGCAGAAGAGCACTCCACTGAAGAACAAATCATGCTATTAGACTTGCACTTTAATCTTCCCTTTGGGAACACAGAGTTTCCTAATGTAATCTTGATGGTACCAAAAAGCATTATTATAATTTTAATGCACATAACAAATTACCATTGTCCCCTATTTGCAAAGGTGAAGGAAGATATCTTTTATGCATACGCTACAATGAATGTAGGAAATTCTGTTCTTGTTTATCCTGGTTCAGACCTAGCCCTACTGCAATGAAACCTGTTTTTTAAAGTAGATGTGCTCTGGATGATCACTGTGAATTATAAACTTAAAGTATGTCCCTACAGGTTAATTGGGGGACAGCTATATTTTGTGTGTTATCCTGGACTTCATGATAAAAGAAGCTCGAATTGGATTTCCAGGCTGTGCTGAGAATCCTAATCTGCACATTGATTCAAAAGTTAGCGCGTCCCATCTGGATGCCGACGCTCAGTTCTTGCAAAGGTCTCCCAGCACCTGACTGCCTCCAGTTTCCCCTCTCTGCCAGCAGAAAGCCTGGTGTTTAAAATGCCTTTGCTACTGTTACCCTGAATGCTGGGAAATGCCCTCATTTCCCTGCTCCTGCTGCATTCCCGTGCACGGCCCTGAGCAGCGGCACTGCCTGTCGAGTCCGGCAGCGGGAGAGCTCGGTGCTGCTCATCACTTGTACCCAGGTACCTGTGAGTGCCTGGTGTGGGTAGTGAGGCTGTTTCTTGCCTTGTCGGAGCCTGCTTCTGCCCTGATGCAGCCCGACACCGTGCCATCCCCTCTCCCATGGGCAGCACCACTGCCCCGGCAGTGCTGGGGACCGAGCTGGAGGGTGCTCTGCAAAGCACCGTCCATCTTCCCGGCCACGGGGCCGGTGTGGGAAAGGCAGCTGCAGCAGGGTTGTTGCTTCTCAGCTGGGGAGATTGCAAATGGTCTCACTCTGGCAAAACCCTCTGGGAGGAGGGTTTGCTGTTTGTGGGCAGAGGGTGGTAGAGCATCCACAAACCAAGGGCACAAACTATTTTCATATTGTCAGCCTATGAGGAACAAATGAGAGAAAAGGATCTCCATGAGTTTCTTGTATCAATACAGAAATACCTCACCGAGAGAGGAAAATGTACTTTAGGTGGTATTATTCTGTGCAGTTACCATAAGCATCCTGTAACCTCTGGTGGGGAGGTAGAAAAGTATGTTTTAAAAGTGCTGGCTTTGAAAATTTGCTGATGTGAATCTCTCGCGCAGCTGAGGCAGCAGTCCAGTTGGGGACTGGAGTGGAGCTTTGCATCTGATTCAATCTTTTTTATGCTAAATATGCATGTTTATGTTGAATCCAAACTGCAGGACAGTTAGCGGGAAAGAGCCATGCCCTGAGCCCTATTTCTATTTTTAAAAGCTCATATAACTCCTCTAAACATGATGGATTTTAGCTCATGTTGCTTTACTGTCCTTAGACTTTCTCATAAGTGAAACTTTGCACATGCAGAGGGAGGAGTGAAAAGAGCAGAGGGCCCAGGGGAATGCACGCTGCCGTCAGGTCTGTGCTGACAAAATCGTGCCATGTTCCACCACCAGTCAAAGGAACCGTGAATTACTGAGCTACAAAAAGAAGGGTAAGGAGGTATTAAGACCTACTCCTAACTACTCCTCTTTCTTCCCTAAGGCCTACGTGGAAGAAGGGGGAAAAGAAAGCAGTGGGCATACTGTGCAAATAACGCAGACCAGTAACAAGAAATGAATGGGAATTTTATAAACATCCAGCTATGAAATATGGCCTGTCTTTATTTTGGCAATATCTTCCGTCTTCAAACAGAAAATCTACATTTTCAACCATGACTTTTATATTTAGGATTGGTCTTTTTTTTTTAAATGAGCAAACTTACCAAACAACAAGTGTTCTATTAAAGTGATGCCTTTTGTGGAAAAATGTCAGCTTTTTTAGGAAAAATCTACCACCACCAATGCACTATATGTCAACTTTTTTAGGAAAAAAACTACCACCCCCAATGCACTGTATGTCAGATAGGCTTAGGGATGGGAATTTGAAATCTGGCCTAGCTCAAACCTGAAATGAGAGGTGTTCGTGGTGAGGGGAACGGCCTTTGGAACAGCTTGGGAGGGTCTACAGTGGTTGCTCAGCTGCAGGTATTTTAAAGTAAAGGATAAATGTTCTCTGCAAATTATGCATGATTTCAAACAGCCTGTGATTTTAAAAGGTTATATGGTGTGGAAAATTTTCTGTTCTGATCCTGTGATTTATTAGCTTATCACTACAGGAAAGACTGAGGATATTTGTGGGTCAGTTCTGGATGCTCTTGGTTGCTTGGAGAGCATCTCCCTCCTTGTCTGTTTTTCTGGGACCAAGGGAAAGGTGCTCCCCAGTGGAAAGATGATGGGAGGAAACATGTTGCCAGATACGTGCTGTCTTTGTAGTATCCCGTACATTATGAAATCCATCCCTAAGAGGGAATCACTGATCCTGCATTGCTGTAGCTGTTGCCAACTGGCCTGATAAAGCCTGGTTAGAAATGGCTCGGGGAACAACCCTGCCCTGGTATCACCAACGATTAGAGATAGGTATGTGTGGAAATTTCATCAGATCAGCTACTCTGTAGTTCTTAGATCCTCTCAAGGTATGTTCTCCTAATGTCTTTTCTGTCCTGTCCAACTGTTCAGGAAACCATCCTCTCTGGGCCAATTTACTTCTTGCTAGCATAGCTGGTAGTTCATCATTTATCTTACCTGTAATTGCTCTCTGTGTGGCTTTGGGGTGCCATGAGTAGCTCAGGGCCTTAAATACCAGTGTCCTCAATTATATAACCTATTGAGCTTCGACATCAAAACTAAAAAAAAAAAACCCACAAAAAAAACCCAAACAAAAAGCCACTAAGGTAATCCTGAAAGAAAACTGTAAATGTGTCCAAAGAAGGTGGAGACTCCTTTTGCTTGAAGCTGAATTGTGTGCTGGTGGGGTGAAGCTTCAGCAGCCCTTGAGTAACATGAATTTGACATTCAGGAGATTGGGAGAGACTTCTTCATCTCCTGGAACGGGTTGGGAGCACCAGTGCAGGACAAAATGGGCTGGAGAACGTCACCTTCTGTAACCTCTTGCAGCGATGCTGGCAGTTCAGGGAGGTATGTTAAAGGATAGGAAAGGACCACCGGGCAATGTCGTTTGCTGCTGTGAGATGGCCCGGGAAGCAATACGCAGCTTATCTCCCTCGTGCAGGTACATAAGCACAGCCTGCCATACAGCTGATCTGAACAGAGAAAGTATGTTGAAATGCATTGATTTGACCCAGTCTTGCATGGTGTGGTACTACGAAAATATCACTGCACAGTATCAATGAAGCACCTTACCGTGGATTAGAAGCTGGCTAGAAGGCAGGTCTCAAAAAGAAAAGTTTTCAAGGGGAAACATATTTGTGAGGGATAATTTTAGGATCCTTACTCACTTTAGGGCTCTTCTGGATTTCCTTTGCTGGCGTGGATGCACGCATGCTGTCACACGATAGACATAAGGCAACGAAAGAGGAATCCTGCGAGCTGCAAAGCGCTTCAGGAGACCAGCCGGTCCCCTGTGCCACCTGAGGCAGGACTAGGTGTAATTAGACCGTGTTTGACAGGTGACAAACCATGTCACATCTGTCTCAAAATTCACAAACGAGAGGTTCTCCATTCACTCCCTAAATAAGTTCTACCACAACTTTTCAGAGAGTTAAAACTTTTTCCCAATAGCTGGTCTGAGCACTGATCTCTGCATTAACCAGCAGTGGCTCTGTGCTCCCCCCAGCCATTCCCCAGCCTTTTCTTCCATCCCAGCTTTTTCCAGCTCTCGTGTAAGACCACAGTCCTGCACCTCCCAGGCATCTCTGGGCTTTCTCCAACGCACGTACCCTTCCTGAGACACGGTGCCCTGATATGTTATCCCTCGGAGAGTGGGAGCATCTCTTTGCATATCTGACACATTACACCAGTTTTTGTAGATCGTGGTATATTACTTTTGTGACAAGATGACATTATTGACTCATGTTCAGTTTGTTTTCAGCTGTCACTATTGCTGCTTTTTTCAGTCCTGCTGCCTAGCAGGCAATCCCTATTCTGGTATCTGAATATTTGTTTTTCTCTCATTTGTATGTGCACTTGTCTCTATTGAATTTTGTCTCTTTGATTTCAGACCATTTTCCAATTTATCAGGATCACTTTGAATTCTAATCCTATCTGCCAAAGCACTTGTAATCATTCCCATACTGATGTCATTCACAGTTCCCTCACTTGTGTTTCTGAAGTCATTAATATTTAATAGCAGCGCAACCAGTAGGGTCCCTGCTCGATGGTATTTAATATGTCCTTTGCCAGAGAATCATTTGTAGCAGCTTTTTGCATGTGTTTCTGGGTCCCTAATCTGTTCTCACAACCAATTGCTAATGATTCAGATAATGCTTTAGTTAACTTAGTATTTTATGATAAAATTAGATCATTAACAGTAACCTCAGGTTGGTTTCTCTAAGGTGTTTTTCCTACCTGATCCTGTGCTGCCATCCTTCTGAAACAAATGCTCTTAGTCTTGGTTCCAGATGTAAACACGCATTCAGCCTTTTCTATGGCGTTTGATGTACAACTTCTTTGTTAATGAATGACTTTATACTTTGATATTCCCCCTTGTTATTTGTAAGTCCCGTACCTTAGTGTTTGGATTTTGGGTTCCTCCTGGCTATCCTCAGCCGTGCATCCCTGCAGTCACAGCCCATGGATGTGACCGTTGTTTCCAATGATGGAAAGGAAGCAAAATGCACTTTACTACTTGCACACCTGCAACATAGGCTGTGCTCAAAGGAGAAGGGGCCAAGCCTCGCAGGGCACTACTTTGGCCGTGGGTTAGCAGTTGTAGGGGACAAACATGAGTCCCATGGCACAATGCTTGTCCCAAATAAGCTCCAGTCGTCCCAGATGTTATCATCAGGGAAGCATTAACAGGAGCAAGGGGGGATTTACATCTGTGCATGGTGCTAGTAAGACACGTACTGAAGTACCGTACTCTGATGTGACTTTATGCTTCTCGAAATTGCATTTAGGATGGTGCAGAGCCTAACTGGGAAGCAGCTCTTGAGCTGAGTGATGAGATAAAGGATTTTTTTCCTTTTCAGTGCATTCTTAATCCACACGTACAAGAAGGAATTCTTTCTTTTTTCCCTTTATAATCCAGCAATACTTCTCAGTGTTGCACGATTTTCTTCCACAGCTGGTTGTGAAATTATAAGATAAGTGTTTAAAAAGCAACGTTTAACACACATTCGATTTCAATGTTTGAAATCAGGTTATTTTCATAGGTGCCATCTTGCACGCCCCCATTGAGGCTCTCCAGCCTGAGAGCTGAAGACATGCTGTTTGGGTGCAGCGCTGCAGAGCCAGCCCGCAGCACCGCGGCTCCAACACGTGCCACAGCCCAGGGCTCGCAGGTCGTGGTGCGGTCTCAACTACCTGGCAGATGTTGCTCATTATAACTGGTAGAAAGCACAGTTTCTCTCTGATACAAGAGTACAACTCTTTAGGATTTCTTTTCATGCTGGACTAGAAAACAAACTCACATTTCACAATCATTTGGGGAATTTTTAAAATAATTTTAATCGAGAGCATCACATTATTCAGTGATTGATGAAGTTTGAATGTTAAAATGTGAATTAAAGTTGACCACCATAAAAGTTAAATTAAAAATAAGAACAATTTAAGAAGTTGAAATTAAGCTCTTTGCTGCTATGAAACTAGTAACTGGTGTTATTCCTTTTAATGTTTTCATCTAAATAGGTTGGTTATACTGATATTGTCCATCCAAACACTTCCTCATGTTGTTGGGCAAACTGTGTAGTCTGTATATTTTTCCCAGCTAGGTCTTTTCTGTCATCTTGGTAAGTTTTGTGACTGGCAACCACCTTTCTTGCTGCTACAGCAACAGCCTGATCTTTATTTGTATCCCAGTCTCTTTCAAGCAGCAAAGGAGAAAGATCAAAAACCAATTTACTTCCCCTTCACTTCCTAAAGCTGTAGTCAGGATGGTCACAGGCAGAGGTGGGAGAGGGCAGGACATGTCTGAAGAGCTGGGGTCCAGCCTTTGGTTTGCCACATGCAGCCGGCGCAGAGGACTGGGCACAGTGACCCGCTTGTAGCACCCATGGGTGCCATGCTCCTCTGCAGGAACACCCTGGGGGAGGCCAGGACCCTTCAGCCCCCAGCACGAATCAATGGCAGCACTTCCCAGCCAACAATCAGCATGGCATTACCTTGATTGTGCCAAAGAACTTGAGGAAGAAGTAAGAGAACATTTTGCACAAAAAGCAGAGTATCTTTTCATTATCCATGGATAGGGGCCGGTTCATTCCACGCCATATGCTGACATCAGTGAACCAAATCCTCACAGCCGGCACCGGAGTTTATTGAAGAGTGCAGTAGTTTGCTCTGATAGCAAAGGTGAATCTGCAAAAAGGTGAAAACTAATCAGTTTTATAATATTCAACTGGGAACATTAACTAATTTTAGGATGGGTATTTTGCAGCGTAAAATGAATAGCTAATGACTTAATTACTTTAGGAAAGATTGCCCTGTAGGTTATTGAAAGCAGTTTGCCTGGTTAGATGAATATTACAGCTGAGACTGGAGAAGTGCTATTATTACCATCTATCATAAAATGCATATGACATGACCAGATAGTACATACCTCCAATTTTATTAACTGTATTTCAGTGTAACTGATGAGGTTCCAACCATTTTGAATAACACCTTTGTCTTTAATGGGGTTGTAAGGTTCTTTTCATAACGCAAAGCTGATTGGCAGTATTGACAGGACAGGTTGAGTTTTGGAGGCAATATCATTAGGTCATGGACTGTGGCTTTGTAGTATACGTTCTGTTCCTTTTGGTGTACACCCTTTTGTACAGCCTTTAGCTTTGGCTATTGCTGTCCCGGCAGAGCTGGCTGTGTGAGGAGGGGTATGTGGGGAAACGGGCTGTAGCACATCGAGCACAGCAGGGAAGGAAAGGGCCTTGCTGTGGCTGGAATTTGAAGTTTAAATATAGTTTTCTTTAAAACAAAAACCAAAACGAAACCAAACAACCAAAAAGAACCCCGAAAACTCCTCTTGCTAGCAAATTTGAAAACGCAACCGATAGAAGCAAAAGACTGTTTAAAATTAAATTTAGGCAGTTGATGGAGCAATGCTTACTCAACAAGAAGTGAAGTTGGTTGTGCCGGTTTCTGGAGGCAGCGGCATCTGTGAGCACGCCTACGGCAGCCCGGCTCGGGAGGGGGCAGCCGCTCGGCAGAGACCGCTGCCAGTCGGCCTCGGCCACGCTCCTGTACAGGAACATTGATTGTACATTATCAATTCACATCGAGTCAGGGGTGTTCCTTGCCTGTGCAACATTATTAATTTATAAAATTATTTATAGGGTTATTAAAAATACAACTTTCTCAGCGTGCTTCTGTCTTTTTCCTAGGCTCAGTTATTTTTTAAGTAACAAGATCAGTTGGTTTTGGTATACTTCTCGTCAGCATTCAACTAAGAATACAGCCAAAAGTGAAATGCTTTTGTAGTTTGTTTCAGTTTTTCTCAGGAATTGTCAGATAAGTTAAGAACTTCAAGGGAACACTTTGTTGTGAAAAGCTGAAAGTCAGCTCTACAAAAATAAAGTTTAATGGGCTTAAGGCCAGCCTTTTGACATTTTCTGCCTAATTCCTAGCTCTGTGCCATGGCCTTTATTCAAGTCCCTTGACAAAAGCATTCTAAATAACTCTAGTATGACTGCCAATAGCTATTATTTTATCAATTTGTGGGGAGGGTGTTACTTAATACAGAAAGTATTTTTATCTTTTGGGGAAGAAGGTCATGTTTTGGAAAAAGTTAATTTGTGCCTGCTATGGAGTATTTTCACTTAAAAGCCAACATTGCTGTGACACTTCTGTGGTCTGAAAGCAGTTCCACTACCTTTTTCTGCAGAGCATTAAAAAGCGGATATTCTGGATTTGTGTAATTACGCTGCAGCACTGATAGACCGTACTTTTTATAGTTAATCTTATCTATTGGATGTCAGCAAAATTCAGAGTAGACGCAGGCTTCTGTGCTCGCTGTTGTATTTATACAGTTTGCTTACCTACGCTTGCTCTGTGGCTCACTGTCTTCAGCAAATTTATCTTCATGAAACCTCAGCGCCCATGTGCCGAGAAGAGTGGGTGGATTCCCAAGGAGCACTTTCCTGGGAATCACATCAGGAAACCCAGACCCTTGAGGAGGCTCCCAGCAGTGATGGGCATTGCATCCACAGGCTTTGAGGCTGGAGCTCATACAAACTGCTGCACTGAATGGGATCAGCATTGCAGGGATGGGGGTTATGAGCCTCAGCCACCTCAGTCCCTTTAAACTCTAAAATAAATGAAGATTGCAGTGGCAGCTTGTACTGGAAGTGCTTGTGTTGGTCCTCTAGCCCTGTCACCAGCTGTAGCACAGTTTGGTGACACCGATGCCACCCCTGGCTCAGGAAATTATTATTCTGCTTGGAAATGTCCAGGGCAAGAATTGCTGCTAAATGCTTATCTCTGTAAGACGGCAGAGAATGGATAAGGTGAGGGGGTTTGTCCCGCATTGACAAGGTTGGTTGTTTCTTTGCTGTTGGCAGCAGGAGCAGGTGCATGGGGACTGGAGATGTGTTGGATGTTCAGGTTGGGGCTGGAATGCCCAGGCCTGGGACACCAGCTATTCCAGCACAAGCTGTAAGAAAAAGAGAGCATAGATACAGGTGACATGGTCATTTTACTCCCCTTTGCAGAGGACTCTGATAATAAGAGGGGAGCGGAGGCGAGGAAAGCTTGTGCCAGGGCTAAGGCTCTGCGGGTGGGAGGCAGCAACCTGCCTTGGGGTGCCAAGCATGAGCGTGCTGACAGGTACTGAAAGGGTGCTGGAATAACTGATTCTGAATAATTCGTCTCAAGATTTGTGCATCTGCCTGCCTGCCGTTCAGGCCTCCATTGAATCTCGGTGCTTCTGGGCAGCCATGTCTCTGAGTTCGTGCCTGTGGCTCCTTGCTCAGTTCAATTTGCTGCCCTGCTCCTGGCTGCCAGCCAGTGCTCACCGCTGGAAGGGTAATTTAGCTCACTGGGGTGGCAGAAGAGGCTGGAGACAGAAATAACCATTGTACGGAGAGGCTCTGAAAAGCCAGGCAGCAGGCTGGCCAGCTGTCGTGTCCGCAAGAGCGGACGGAGTGCTTGGAGGCTGTCCTTGTGGGAAGCAGGCACTGGGATCCTGGCAAAATGCTCACTGCCATAGGATGCAGCTGATCCAGGGTCTGTCCGGGAGCAAACAGCAATGCAAACACGTGCAAGCCCTAATAAAGGTCTCGACACCATTAGGCATCAGGTTTTATGAGGATGAGGATGAATCTCTTTCTGAAAGCAACCCTTAGAAAAGTGTCCAGCACCTCTGTGATTTGAGGTCTCAGCTCACATAACGAGCCCTCGGCTGCCGTCACGGCAGTGCACAGTGGCTATGCGTGCCAGCACGCTCGCTGACAGGAGCGACAACCCACGCACACACAGAGTGGAGATGTCCCCAAGGAAAGGAGGTGCTCGTGGTTTCCTTTACATAAATGTCTGTCTGACGAAGCCTGTAAAAATCAGCACAGTGAAGTGTGTGCAGTGTGCCTTGTGCATCCCCCAAATCATCTGCCAGTCTAAGACACTGACCTACTTGGGCAGATTTTTGGAATTTCATGCTTCGAAATACTTATGATTAAATACTTGCGCCGCATCCTTTCCTTGTCTCCTTGCTGCCTGCGCTGTGCTTGCCTGCATGCTGCACTGTGCACGTGGCCCTCCTGCATCGCACATCCCGTCTTTTTGACCTGATGTGCTACAGCTGCATCTGCCCCGTTTCTGGCTCTTATGTGATAAACATCCCCATAAGCTTCCACTAAACTTACTTGTTCCATTAAACCCACTATCTAAACAGGGCTGCATATTTGTTTGAGGTGTGGAAAGGTGTGAAACCCCTGTCAGTGGTTAAGAAATCAGGAATGAACAATGTTGGATTCAGGTCAGGTGGGACGTGCCACGTACAGCATACAGGCAGTGCCTGGGCTAAGGGCTGGGCGATGTCCACAGCGCACGGCTCCCCTTGCCCCTGCCAGCGGGGATGATTTCTGAGGGCTGCTGTTACTTACTGCTCTCTGATATTGTACAGAGAAAATGTTCTGCCAAGGATTTGGATCAGACCTGATCAGGGCTGTGGTCTTAAAGTGCACCCCGTGTACCAGCGGGTACCAGGGTCCTGCAGTCCTCTGGCATCCATCAGTGTGAAGGGGAAAGGATGGATTCTTACCATGAGGGGGCAGGATCTTGACTCACAGCAATTTGTGTGCCTACAGAGATGTGATTAAATTGGACCTAGAAACGGATGAAAAAGACTTCCAGGATAGCAATACTTGCAGGGAGGACTGATGCGGTACAGAGACACAGCCCTGGCGTGTGCTGGGCTCGGTGCCTTGTGCCCCCGACCTGTGCCTCCTCCCTGCACCCGCTCTGCCACAGCAGTGGGAGACCCAGAAAAGGAGCAATTCTTTGATCCACCTAACCCAGGCAGGGTTGAAAGAGGAAACAAAAATGGCATTTTCACAGAACTGAGTCATCAAGAAATACAACCATTTACAATGAGTAACTCAGGGGCGAGGCAGTGCTGCCTGCCCTGGCTGCCTGGCCCGTCCCTGCTGCCCGCAGCCGTCCTGCAAAGGTTTGCAAATAAAAAAGAGCATACGTGACTCTGTGTGTGTATGTATGCAAAAGTATAAAACAGCTTTTCCTGTTCCGAACTCACTGAAACCCTCTCACAAGGCACGGCTACTGCTGCATTACCTGCTGCAGCCATGTGGTGTCAATGCAAAGTGTAGGACATCGAATTCTTGGCTAATACGCGGCATCCCGAAAGCTCATTAAATTACTGTTGTTGGTCTCTGCTGTGTTTTATTTAAGCACACCCGTAAGCCTGGGAGACTAAGCAACACATTTCCATCACTTGGTTGATTTGTTGAGAGGACACAGCTCAGAACTGATTCAGGTCTAACTGGTTGTTCAATCCCTGCATGAAAAACTGCTTTTGTTTTGTTGTTGGTTTTTTTTTTTTCCCTTTTTCTCTTCTGAAACCTTTATTTTATTGTTGTGTCTCATTGGGAAAAAATAAGGAAGTTGTTGCCTCAATCTATACAGGGCTGCCTGTTGTTTTGTTTTGTTTTTTTTCTTGTCTTATATGTACAGGCTGTGAACTATGCATCAGTGCTGCTGGTCTCCCAGTGCTCCCTTGTACATGTGAAAATCTCCCACCAGAAGACAAAATTACACTATTGTGCACGCAGGAGTAGGAGATAATTACACTTCACTCAGGCACAGTGGATTATACTCTTAAACACACATCACTTGAGAATCTTGAGATCTGTGAAGTGGGTATTGATCGAGGTGTGACATGTACAACAGGCGTGTTGTACCACAAACAGCAGAGGCAGCGATGCGGGCAGGGGCGTCAGCCTCGCCCTGGGAAGGCAGGGAGAGGCAAAGACGGGGATGTCCGTGGGCAAATCTGCAGCAGCTGCCTGTGAGCTGCACCACAGCTACAACCTCCTGGACGGCCTTCTCCATCTTCAGGTGTCTGGGCTTGAGGTGTGTTTTGGGGTAGTCTCTTGAACTAACCAGAAGAACTGTGCAGTGCTGGGACAGCTATTGGCCTTTGTGGAGTGACTTGAATGGGCAAATTCACAGTTTAGATTTACTGATAGCTAATATTTAACCTTTTTGGGGGAAAAAAAAAAAAGCTTTTTCTACTCTTTTTATGTCTTAGATCAAAGCTTGCTCATTTTAGCTACTCTCTTGATATTGCATTTTGTCCTTTTGGCTTCAGAAGCACATTACACAGACATAACTCCTGCTCTGGCTTTGAACTTCACCCCATGAATCTCATGATCACAGCACTTGTACAAACTTGCAGTGAAAATAGCCCCACCATTTTCTTCAGGACAATACCCGACATGTGAACAAAGCGCTTCTGTTGCTGGGTGCCTGCAGCAAGCTGCACAAGGAGCCACTTCAAAACTTCTGTAATTTAACAGCATGCAAGGAAAAAATAAAAGGAAGGGGAATTAGTACCCATTTTGTGTCTTCTCTGTAGTCTGGATAGTCTGTGCTATTAGTCCAGTCTCAGGCTGCTGTTCTGGGCCAAGGAGTGCCCTTGTCTGACAGTTGGGTGCTGATGTCCTGGCAGAGCATTACTAGCTCGGAAAAGACTGGAATGCTGGAAAGGAGACACTGCTGGGCAAAACGCGTCGCTCCGGTGGTGCTGGTGCTCAGAGCAGGCGGTGGGACAGCATTGCTTCTGTCCCAACATCTGCCGCCTTGTCTTCATCCCTTCCACTTTCATTTTTTGTTTGCTTCACATGAGCTGCAAGTTGGGGAGCACCTAGCCGATGGGCAGGCACTGCTGAGAGCTCACCAGGGGCTGTGCTCACAAATTACATTACAGCACCGGCAAAAGCAGCAGCACCCAGCCCCTGTTGCATTAGCATAAACTCCTCCATATGGCTGCTACCGTGCTGTGTCCCTCGTGCTCGTGTTCCCTGACCAAACCGGGCAGACGCTGAGATGTGCGACTTATGCCATGCCGCTCCACACACGTTGTTTGCATGGCTGTGAGCCGGCATGGGAGGCACTGCCAGCCATGCCGCAAGGATGCTGGTGGGTTGGAAACTGCAAAGTGCAATGCCAGTGATGAAAAACAAAGTATTATTCTCTTTTCCTTCCAAAAGATCCCTCTGTCAGTGTGAAGACCTTGGACTGTAGGAAGACAAAAATTCATAAAGCAAATGATCAAAGAGATGTATGGGCTGATGGGCTTGGTGCTGTGATGAGATCAAATGTTACACATCAAGGCGCTCGTCAGAGAGCCGTGTTCAAGGGAAAACAGCTGTCAACACGTCGCTTGTTTGCTCCCCACACGGATGGTAAATCCAAGCGACAGGACCAGCATTTGCATCCCTACTCAGCACCTGCCTGGGCTGCGCTGAGCAGCCTGAGCATCCGCAGCCCACGCCTGTCTGCGGGCACTCGGGAGAGGGCAGGAATGCCTCCCCTCCTCTGTCAGTGAATTCAGCATTCACAGAGCTGGCGTACTAACACCGCTGGGAAAAGTTCGAACAGAGGATGTGCTGAATTTGCCCTGCAGCTCTGCTCACACCCCGTTATCTCCCCAAACACACTGTCCCTCACCCCTGGCTTCAACAAGCTGTTTTCTCCTTTTTACACAGATCGGTCAAAATACTCAGATGTCTGCATGGGTCTTGTAAGCCGTTTCCTCCCTCAGCACCCTTCAGCGCTTTGAGAACAGCCTTTCCCTCCACTCACTGAAATAAGCAGCTCTCCTTCTTCCAGCACAGTGCTCGGGCAGGGGCAGGGAGTGGTTTGCAGTTGCACGGAAAAGGTCTGTTATTCCTTGAAAGGATCCAAATCTGCTCCGTGGTACTCCTCCCTGAGATGCCAGTGGGCTTGTGAGAGTCAGTGCTGGAAATGCCTGTCCCTCTCTTGCTGGGACAGGGCTCAGGCAGCCCGGCCACGAGCCCTCCTTGCAGAATGGGCACCGCAGGGGCGTGCACATGCACGGGATGCTGTGGTGCTGCTGAGGTTTCCTCGCAGAGACACGGAAGGTTCCCCTCTGCCACCCCCTGGCACTGCCGTGTTTTAGGCACAGACTTGCTGCGAGGGCAGAAGCTCTCTCTCATTCGTGTACCAGATATTTTTTAATGGCTTTTTCTCCAGATTTCTGGAGCAGGCTTGAGCCAATATATTTATCAATGACCTCTGAGTCTGAATCCATCTTTTTTCTCGAAGATGTGAGTTAGAGAGGGAAACCCTTAGACCGGAGTACATCCATGGCTCTCAGAGGGGGCTGCAGCTGCCGTGCCCTCCCACCCAGCGCAGCCCAAGACCGGTGGGTTCATCGCCGAGGGGCTCCGTACCAGGCGTCGGGCTGTAGCAAAACTACACAAGGATAAATGTCCTCTTCCACCAGTGCCTTTTCTATTGCTTGAGTCAGTAAAGATTTCTTTCCTGACATCAGATCTCTTATTTAATCATGCAATATATTTGCCAGTGCATCATTGAGCATAGATTTGTATATTCTTAAATTAAATTTAGCTACTAGGCCTGAGTTATTTCCTTCCTGATTACCCATTTGTATGAAACAATAGCCATTAATCTCTCTCCCTTTTGCTGGTGTGTTACTTTTAGAGTTTACCACAGAGGGCTTGGTAGAACAGAGCAAACACTGTCATTCCTTTGTAAAAGGATTTCAGCATGCCCTTCTCCTGCTTTGTACTCAACCTCTACAGATTAAAAAGCCCCTATTCTACAGTTAATTTCTCCTTCGCTCTTGTCTGCGTCTCTGACTTTCATGTGAGTTGATTGAAAATATGGTGCTAAATGCTTGTCTTCCATTTGAACTAAGGCAAATTATGCCAAGTCCCAGTGTGTGAATATAAACCGGTTAGCATCGTGAGGGAGGGGGGCACGACCGGGGCGGGAGGGTGATACTGCTGAACAGGGGAGGGAACAGAGGAAAGGGTCTTATCCAAATGGAGGCTGTTGGAAGCAGATTTTCTTTTCCCAGCTCTGCTCACTGCTAGTGGGGAAAAAAACCTCTGTAAATTAAGGAAACATAAATTAGAGTGGTAAAGCTGTCTTTTCTGCAGCCTGCCGAGATGGGAAGGCAGGAAGGTGCCAGTGGATGGTTTGGTTAGGGATGCGGGCACCGAGGGCTGAGTCCTGGCACGTTGGGCGCCGTGTTCCCTGGGGTACCTGGTGAATCGTGTTGCGGGGAATGAACCTCCCAGGTGTCCTGTTTGTCCCCCTGAGCTCAGGAACAGCCCTGGGCAGCCGTCTGTGGGCGTGTGACAGCTGAGAGGAGCTGTAAGGACTCATCTTGGGAAAGGTCAAGGTTTGACGTAGTCTCTGTCATCTGCTGCAGCCCAGCATGTGTAGGATGTCCACAGTCCCTCCCTGCTCCGTTAATTACAATTTTCCAACCAGCAGGTCTTTTGGCACTAATACAGCTGTGAAAGCCCTGGTGTTTGGGGACAGTCCACAGTCCAGAGATCATTTTGTCCGACATGATTTTTCTACTGGTAATGATGGTTTCTCGGCAGCACTTCCTAATCTCTGCTCTTGGTAAACTCACTAGCGGGGTTAAAGAAGTGAAAATCACACAAGGACACCCCAGCCCAGCTGAGACTCACCTGCAATTGCTGATCAGATCCCACATATTCTCATTTCTTGAAAAGAGAGCTGGCCATGATCTGACAATGTGGGGTCACCATTAGGTCCCTTTGGGCATGCTGCAGGTCCCCAGCCCAGGGTTAAGTTTAAGAGTCATCAGAAAGTGTCATGAGAAGGTACAAAACTTTTCAGCTGAAGTGAAATAGGACTAGAATATCTAGATATTTTGTCTATGTAAGATTCAATATATTGGGCTGGATTTTATTGGTAGTTTATTTGAGAAAAGTCACTGATGTTTCTGTTTTCATCAAAACACATTTTATTGAAAACCTATATTTAATACCTCTTCCAAACCACTAGAAATTCAGAGAACTTTGTATCCCCCAAATCCCCTTTCCTACCTACCCTCCTCTCTCTACCCCCTAGTATTAATTGTACAGGAAAACTGGAAGGCAAGGAACCCGGTATGCAAATCCCAGGGAGATAACCAGGTGGGAAGATCTCCTGACTGCGACTCTCTAAGTGCATTACTGTCTTCAGCTTTTCCCTTTAACACACCTGTTGCTATGGCTGCAGCACAGAGACCTGAGCTCTCCCTTTAACAATTCATCACATTCATCACTCTTGCCAGGCAAAGCCAGGAAGTTTTTCTTCCTCTCCCCTTCGGCACAGCAGGCAGCCTGGCTCCTGGCTCTCTGTGGCTGGAAACTGCTCATCAGCACATCTACAGCAATGGCAGTTTGCACAAAATATTTTCCCTGCCTTGCAGAAACACGGCTTTTTCATTAGCTTGTCTTCTCTCCTCCTTCCATCGCCAATGCTGACGTGGTGCCATCACCACGCGACTTCTGGTGCTTGAAGCAAGTTTGAAGTAGAGGTGCTGAAACACAGGTTTCCTTCATACCACACCACTAACCACCATTTTAACCATTTTAAGCCATTTTTGCAAGACCAAGAAAGTTCAAAAAAATCTGAAGTGTGATTTCTCATTCAGTTTCCCTTTAAAGCAAAGGGTTTTGTATAAAAAAAAAGTAATTCAAATGGTATTATTTGTCTGCTGTTTTATTTGTCTTTTAAGAGAAGAAAAGCTCTCTGAGTTGGGCAGAAACTTGCTTTGAGACTCAGCCCCACTTTTCTGAAGACAAAAGAAAACAAACACACAAAAGGCAAAAGGAAAAATTAGCTCAGCAGAAAACCCAACGCTCCGCTCCTGGCTGGTTCCCCTCCAAGGGAACGGCGGGTGGCCCAAGCCCCTGAAGCCTGGCAATGCCAGCCAGCATCTGCCTGCCCAAGATAACACTTCCAGCTGCCTGCTTTGCCACAGCCTCACAACAGGGATGTCAGGCACAGCCGCTGCCAGCTCAGGGCATGGTTTTACAGATGCTTAAGGTAATCTGGTAACTTGCTACCCCTGAAAGAAGAGGTTTCCCTTTTCCCCTTCTCCCCCAGATTTTAACCACATGCTCTTGCTGTTCACCTTCTGCCAGCTCCGGTCCTTGTCAGAGCCTGCTGTGAGCTGATTTAGATCGCTAACCTGCAAAAAATACCCAAAACTAACCCAGCCAGCAAAATAAGTGATAGCTTTTCATTAAAACTGCTCAGGAGTGTCCAGCATGAGCACAGGGAGGCTCCTCAGGATATGGTTAATCTCATTCCAGCAGGGAAGAGACATTAAACCTGCTACAAGATTGGTGAAACAGCAGCTCTGAAAGAGAGTGCTGGCAGGTGCATGTATAGAGGGGAAGGGAGAAGGTGGGGGCCTGCTCTTGCCTATGCTTGAGATTGGATCCTCCGCCAGATCCAGGGGGAGGATGCGGGCCAGGTCCTCCCTGGGCATCCAGGAGGATGCCTGGGATCAGGGCAAGATGAACCAAAAGCTGTCCTGGAAATCCGGGGAGGAGGCAGTGTCCATTGTGGAGGGGACGCTTCTCTGTTTGTTCTGGCCATTTTCCTTCCCCTGGTGAATTAAGGGATATCAAGCCATGGGATGGGATGGGCTAAGCATCCCTTTTGTTTTGCTGATTAGGCTATTTCCACGCCGTCAGTTTTAGAGCATGAATTTCTGAGCCTTCTTAGGTGCTAGGCATGATGCTCGCTGATGATAGTGCACGTTTCTTAGGAAAACGTTCCCTTTGCATTTCTGCTGAGGGCATGAAGAGCCCCGTGCCAGCAGTTTGCCTGCATTTCGGTGGCGTGGGCAGCGCAGGGGCAGCGGCTGCTGCACCCCTGTCACGGCAGCCTGCCTGCGCGCTTCCAGCTGGGACCGGCTCCCCAAACATTTTGACATTTCCAGAGAACGTTTCCTTGAACATTTGGCATTGTAAAAGGTCTGTTTTCTTATGCTTTACTCTCTTGGGTTGGCTTGCAAGTGAATTTAAAGTACAAGAATTTTCTGTTGAGGGAAACCCCGGTTTTCCTGTGGCTCTGGTTCCAGTGGCATGGACAAAAAATTGCAATCATAGAAAACGGTACATCTGGATAGGGCACAGATTTGAAATGCTTACCGTGGAGAGCTTGGAGTGCGAATATCAGCTTTCACACTGGCATCAGAAGTAGGTCACTGTGACTCTGCCCTTATGCTTGCCTTCCAAACATAATAAAAATGAAATTTGTGGGTTTATAGGGAAAAAATGGTAATTTCAAACTTCAGAGCATCTTTTTCCATTTAAAAAAAACACTTTGCTGAAACAATTTATACTCTCTAATACTTTTGATTCAATTAATTCTCATTTTCAAACGGAAAAAATGGTTATTTAAAGGACTCCTGTCCTTTTCTGTCAGGTTCAGACCGTGGATGGTAGTGAGCCTGATACCAGCTTCTTTCCAGGCATGAAAATCCCCAGAGGTCATCAGCTGAAAGAATTTAAAAAAATTTTTTCAAGACTTGTGACAGGAATCTCTAACTTCTGCCATGCAAGTGTTCTGTATACTCTTACGACATACTGACATACAGCAAGGGGGAGATTTATGGTTTTTAAATTGTACTCATGTGTATCTCAGATCAGCAGTTCCATAATAACTCCATGATGTCATGCAGAATAAGGGAAGCTGCAAGGAGAGAAACAAATAGAAAAGAAAATATGAATAAGATACAATCTGAGAAAATATGGAGGGCCCAGAAGAGGAAAAAAAAAAAAAGTTTGAAAAAGCTAGTGTTGCAAAATGGAATTGTAGCAGGACAAGCTGCATGCAAATACTGAAGTCGGTCAGCTTGCAGGTCGAGGCAGCTGAAGAGAGCAGGGCTGGGTGGCCGCGATGTGCCGTGCTCCCGGTGACCCCGGGAGAGGTGTGTGAGGGCACCGGGAGGGGTGTGGGGGGCAGCGGGGACAGGAGACCCTTCAAGCAGAGCCAAGGGAACCAAGGCGCTTTGCTGCAGCTGGGGAGCAACCTGGCTGAAGTGCAGCCTTTGGCTCTGCCCCAGAGCGTCACAGGGGGCTGCACCCAAAAACACGGGCTGCTTGGAAAGGCCGTGTTTCACATAGGTGTGCCATCGTTTCGTTTGACAGTATAATTTAAGTTCCATGAAACCATTAAGCAGGTATTCATATGTTGTAAAGCAGACAGAAATAATGAAATATATCATGGAGAGTGCCGTCATTCATCCAATTTATCATGTTACAATGTTCCTCTTATTGAATTATGGTTGTGAAATTACTCTCTGTCCATATATTATCCTCTGTTTCATGTATAAGGTACATCTGTTCAGGTTGGAATGATAGACTAGGGATGGTTTATTTCTGCAACCCTTGTTCCTGTAACTAAGTCACCCTTTTATCACTTGTGCAGTAGCCAACGGGCACACAGTGGGGAAAGAGCACAGCCAACTTAATTGCTGCTCTCTGCAGTCATGGCTCCCCTTAAAATGAAAAATTAGTGCTCACAAAAGGTGGCAAGATTGGAGTTGGTGCCAGAGCCCCTGCAAAGAGCTATCAGAGAAACTCAGACTTGACCTGAGCGTCACCTTGCACCCTTTGCTGACATCTCTCTGGCGTGGTGGGTTGCTGCTGGGGTATTGCATTAAGGCCACTACAAAGCTGAAATGTTCTCCTGGGCACTCAGTTCTGTTTGTAACAGGTGTAAACAGCAGCCTCAAACCCAGAGCTGGATGGGAGCTCTGGAAGTGAGCTCACTGCCTCGGCCCAGAGGTCCTTCCAAGAGAAAGAGGTGGATGCGCAGTCTGAAGGACGCTTTTGCTGGGAGCTGCTTTGCTGTCTCTTGATGGATAGATACTCAGTGTCAGGCTGTGGGTTTGTCAAGACAGCACCTTTCTCGGTGCTAAGTGCATGGATAACAGATCCTCCTATTCACTTCCAGAGCATGCTCTGAAGTCACGCTTCAGTGCTGGCCCCTGGTCCCAGCCGTGTGAGCAGTGCATGCTGGGGGACAGGGTGTGCTGCTCCACCACTGGCCTGCAGACCCAATAACCTGCTCCTCCTGCAGCTGTCCCTGCCCCGTACCAGCCTGTCCCTCACCCTGGAGGGGGTTTGGGCACCTCTGCTGTGTCTATTGCATATACATGGTTGATGCACTGCCACCTCACGAAGTCGGGGTGGAAAACTACAAAGTGAGCAAAGCCCAGAGCAGCATTAGTGATGGTGGAAGCTCCAGGTATCCTTCACTTCTAAAGCTGAGCACAGGGGCTATGGTTTGCCCAGGTACTGGACTCAGATGTATGAAATCCAATGTCTTGTGACAGCAGGGGTAGGTGAGAAGGATTTAATGGTCCTGTCTAGGCTTAAACTCTATAAATCTAAGAAATGGTAGCGAACAGCTAGCCCGAGTAGGAGCTGGTAATTTAAAGCTCACTTATGTATTGTCAGCTATAATTCCCCGTGGACATGTTTGAACCTTGCTGTTTGCCCTTGCTGCGCATGAGAAGATAACCCAGCTTTTAGCTAGTGCCGATTCAATCCAGCCAGGTCTGTACCGCAAGAGATTTGAGGCTGGGAGAGAAAACCCTGGCTCAGGCCAAGCGCAACATATCAAAATGAGTGAAACTTTCCATGGGCTGGAAAGTTCTGGCAGAGCTCCCAAATATGCGAGTGTCTGGGGTTAGCCCCTGGGCTGCCCCGGTGGTGTCGCCCCGGGCAGTGCCCTGGGGACGTTCTCCATCGTTGGGTGCATCCTGCAGTCCTAGCACACCAGGCAGAGCTGTGGCTCCCATCCCATCCCACGCCATGCCACGCCATGCCATGCCATGCCACGCCATGTCATGCCATGCCAGGTGTGTGCAAACCCACCCCAGTGCACCTGCAGGAGAGGGCAGTGAAGGGACACCCCAAGCCCCCAGCCCAGACCTCAACTGGGCAGAAGCAGCCGTAAGCACCCCAAAATAAAACCTTCCCACTGAGCCTGGCAATTTACCGAGCTTTCCCCCAGGGAAGAAATAATGCTGTGCTAAAATCTATCTTCCTATAAAAACTCCTGCATGCGGGAAAAGCAGATTTTCTGTCAAAGAAGCATTTAAGTAGGCACTTTTCAACTAGATCTGCTTTTAATCTTGCAAGATGTTAATATTGCTGTTCTTGGTCTGATAATACCTCTCTGTTACAAAAAAACTTCAAAATCTTTTACAGACATGGTATTCTCAATCTTCCTGTCAGATGGGTAAGTAAAGCTGTTTTTATAAATAGTGGTATGGAGAAATTGATAAACTTCCAAGGACAAAAAAGGAAGATAGAATTACGGTTGGGTTTAATTGGTTTTGAAATCTGATTTTTGGAATCATTTCCATTGCAACATACAATGAGTTGTTCCAAATCCCTGGTCTTTTATTGATGGCTGCAGGTTGGTTGGGATTTTGCATATAGGGCAAATGAACCTGAGTCTGAAAACAGTTGCCAATGCAGTAACAGAGCTGGTAGTGAAATCTCCCTTCCTTATCTCGCATGCAGTAGCAAGTTTCACCACCTGGCATTGATTTAATTTCAAAGGTGTTAATTGTTTGTGAGGAGGGGTGGGGGGGGAGGCTGAGCATCACCTACATATGGAGCCACAGTGTCCGCTGCAGCCCTGAGAGCTGAGTACAAACCTGGGAATAACTAGGAAATACGGCAGTACTGCAGCTGTACCCCAGCAAGAAACCTCAGCTGGAGGGTTTTAATGAAACAGGTATTCTTTCTTGTAAAGAATTGCTGTGTTTTGCTATTGAGCTAATTGCTGTTAATGTAAAGTACATGACATTGCCAAATCAGGGTTCTTTGGAAAATTTTCTTTAGAGTGTTTTTTTCACACGTGCTGTTTCATTGCTAACTGGTTTTGGAAAGCTCGGTAGATAGTTATGGAACATATATGCCTTCCATTTCCTCTTCCCTGCCATGAATTTCATTTTCAGGCTGTAAATGTATTTTTCTTCTTTTATTGGTATGTTACAGCACATCTCTCTCCTAGAGAGAATTAGCTAGGAATGTGACATTAAATGGCAGGAGATTTCAGATTGGTTATTTGTTCGTTTATTTTTGTGCCCGACTTCCCTGCCTGTTTCTAACCCTTTGCCCACTTGAGTTGCATTATTAGTTCTTGAACCAAAGGAGCTCTAAAATCTAATCTAAGAAAATAAGGCTGAATTCTCGCAGATCATCTGGTCAATTTGCCCAACAAAAGGCCTAATAAACTGTATCTCAGTATTCTTTGGAAATGGGGTGTCAAAAAAAATCATGCATCTTACAGGGCTTACTGTTGGATGTGCATCCCATTGCTGTTTGCCTTGTATGTACTGGAACGTTGCTGTTGACTCAGTTTGTAATTGCGTGTATCCCCAAGACCTTTCTCTGTAAACCTCTACCTAGCTACTTCTCCTTCATCTGCGCAGGATTATTGCTTATTGGATTTCATCCTGATTTTCATTCAAATTCTCTAATATGGTAGAACTACCTTGAAGTCTAATCTTGTTTTCCAGCATGTCTGCATCCCTTTCCAGTTAGGAATCACCTGCAAATGCGATAAACATATTCTGTCTCTCATCAGCCAGGCCTTCGCTGATAATGTTGAGTAGCACCAGGCTGCAGGAACCCCTGCGGGACCCCACCAGCTTTGCCTTCATGCTTCTGATGCTGAGCTTTTCTGATCTTTTTGGGTGATGGTAACCCACCCAGCTTTTACATGGTTTATCAAGAGTGTATTTCTCAGCCTTTCTTATCATGGGAGAGAGCATTAACAGATTCATTAAACTCAGTTCTGTGAGATCTGCGGTTCCCCTCCGTCCCCAGCCAGTTCCCCTGTCCCCAGAGGCACGGCATCCACGGTCAGAGAAAGGGGGACGGTGGGGTTGCCGTGAATCATTCTAGACAAAATCATTCTTGTAATTATCTCCTTGGGATCTTCTGGGGATTTGCAAATATGTGGTTTGATTATTTGTTCCTGGGAACTGAAACTACACAAGGAGCATTGCATAGGAAGTGGAAGATAAGCAATGGTTTGCCATTTTTAGAGTCTTTCAGTCTCATTTTTCCTCCAAAATTTCTCAGAGATAGCAGCAGCCAGTTCTGAAATTACTTCAGGAAAATTTCAGCGGGCTCAGCTCATCTGAAAACATTTAACTTTTCTACCCTGCTCTTTTCTGTTCGAGCCTGAGCTATTACCCTTCTGTCAATGATGATAATCACATTACATGGCTGATTGCAATTGTCCTGAAGAGTGAAGCAAAACAGTAACAAAAAATTATTAAACAGTGTAGCTTTTCAATATTACTGGCCATAAGCTTTTCTCCCTGTTTACCCGTCACCTTTCTGGTCACTCTCTTGCTGCCGCAGGTCCATTCACAGAATGCTTCCTTGGTACTCTGATTGCCCCTGGCTGGATTTACCTCTCTAAGTGCCTTGGCCCTCCTGATTTTCTCCCTGTAGGCTCATGCCATTTTTTTCAGTGCTTGCCCTTAGTACCAGTTGAACTAGTTTCTGCTTTCTCTGTGCTTCCACCTTGTGCCTGTGAATCACTCGTGGTTTGGGCAGGTGGTACTTTGTCCTTCCTTTGTACTGGAGGAGTTTGTGCTTATGCCATCAATATCACTGCTTTAAGAAACTGCCATCTCTTAATTGCATTTTCCTCTGGTTCTCTGAGATCACTTGCATGCACCCTGAGATTACTCTCTTCATCATCGTTTTTCAGCAGGCTGCTTTCTATCTTCATTTTCATGCTTTTTCCCCTGTGGACTGCAGTCATCTCCAGAAGAGCTTCATCTCCACTTGCCTTCAGGTGATCCAGCCACTCCCCTGGCACCACGATACCAGGGCTTTGGCAGCAAAAAAGAGGAGCTGCACCTTGTTTTGTTTTCAGGCAGAACTGGTATGAGTGTGATCTTTTCCTGGGATAAAGCTAGACTTTGTGCAGCTGGGCTTAGCAAGCGCGGTATGGTGCATTAGCGTTAACGAAATGGCTTCAGCGTATTGCAGACCGCAGCAGCGAATGCCCACCTGCGGTACCCGGTCAGCAGCACGGTTACCGCTTCTGAAGCGCGGTCTGGGAGCCAAAGCTCATGGCTTCCACAGGAAATGTGCTCAACCAGGAATATGTTCCTTGTTTAGGAGTTTATTGCAACATATAGTTAGTAATGAAGCAGCTAACAAGAACCAGGATTTGCTCCCCTCATCCGCCCCATGTTGGCCCTGGCTTTTCCCAGGTCTGGGAAGCAGTGGTGCTCTGCCTGGCACCCCCAGTGAAAAACCCAGCACCAGCATCAAAGGTGACTTAATTTACCTCTTCAGATAATGCCAGTCCACATTTCAAGCTTGAAGCATCTCTAATGGACAAACATCACGCAACTTAGCATAATTTGTCAGTAAACAGGATAAGGATGCACCTAGCCCATGCCAGCTGGGTGCTGCTGCCCCGAAATGTTTTAAATGGCTTGTTGCTTAAGGACCTGGCACTCCGAGCTCGGAGCTTCCCTTTCCCACTCCAGACCTGCACGCTTTCATTAACACTCAGTATTAACAATCCAGGTGCCTGAATCCAAGGGGTTATGAGGTTTAGTTTAATTATTCCTGTTTGCAATCTTATCTGTATTAAGAAAAAAAACTTAATTACTTCACTAATAGCTTAGCCTTTTTCAAGGAGCTTTCTGTTTCCATTAACCATTCTGAAGCCAGCGGCCTCTTATTGAGCGTTGATGCAGGTGACTGCGAGTGAGGGGTAGGGGTGTTTGTGGTTTGGGGTTTATTAAAGACAAAAACCCCAGCTATCAAAAAAACCATTAAACTGCATTTCCTATCACAAGTTTCAGCAAATAGTCATTAGGAAAAAAATATTTGCATCTCACAGTAAAGTAACAGTAAATGTCACTGTTTTTAAATAGCACATGTTGTACCTTGCTTGACTTAGAGCACTTCCCCTAACTGGAAAACAAACAAACAGGCACCTCTCCAGTCTTCAGCACTATCCAGCGAGAGGGGAAGTGTTAACATTTATTACTCAATAGTAAACATCATTAGCACGACCTTTTTGAGACATTTTAACAGAAAAATATATGTAATGCAGAATCTGGAAGTCCTTTCTCTCAGAAATATCCAAGCTTGCAGCTCTCCTCACACCACCTCGGTATCTCGCAAGGAAACCAAGCACTGCCTTCAGCTGACAAAGGCAAAAGGAATAGCTCTGGGCCCTGATCACTCTGCATTTCTGGGTGTCTTTATCAGTGCTCCAGAGGATGCAACAGCTCAGGCAAGTGGACCTGGAAAACAACCACAAGGGCTTGCAAGTTTTTGCTTTTTTTTTTTTTTTTTTCCCCCTCATTTTCTGTAAACATTATACATCTTTGAAGAGCATGAGAGTGACAGAAATGCACTGGGATGTCAATAAATGCTATGAAGAAGTGACTGCTTAGTTTCTGTTTTAGCATCATGTGCAACCTAAGACACGTGAGGCAGGAAAACAGTGTGAAATGAAGGTAAGGGTGTAGTTGGTCCTGAAAGTACACTTTCAAAGTAAGAAAAAACACGGTCCTGCATTGCACAGGCTCTTCATTGGGGCATGCAAAAGCCTTTTGTGCCATTGCATTGGCATTGCAGTGCCACTCTGCCTATCGCAAGGAGGGAGAAGATACCCCAAAGGCGATTAAGTTGCATGGCACTGAGCTCGCATTTTCAGAAATGCTGCTGCAGTGCCAGTACATGAAGATACCTTTCCCAGGCATTGCCCTGCACCCAGACAAAGCCATCTGGACACTGCCTTGTTGTCTGGAAGTAACAAGGAGTGTCACCAGCCCCTTCCCTTTTGCAGCAGCAATGGAAGAAGTTCATCAGCACAAAGAAATAATCATTATCTCTGCAGCTTCTCTCTCTTTTCTATCCTTGGCCCTTCCCTGAGGCAGTTCGGGGAAAGGAAAGAAAAAAGAAAACAGTACTTAAATATGTCCCTCCACATCCTCATCTAGGTTAGAATTCCTCCATTTGATTAAACCTGGTGATTTTTGGAGCATGAACCTGTGTGTACTCAGCTGAGTTTAGCTGGGAGCAATGGAAAAAAGCAGAGGCAAAGTCGTAATCTGATAAGAACTTCTCATTGCAAACTTAGCCCAGCTAGTACGTTTGTTATCAACAGTTCTTCGCTAGAAATTAAGTGGGTTTTAACAACACAAGGTAAAATTTTGACTGCCTGCAGATATCTGCAGATCCTAACTTGTCATGAGCCCAATTAGTACAGGGAGTTGAAAGTGCTTTATTACCCGAACTGAGAGCTGCTGGCTGTTCAGACAGTGTTTGCTGGAAAAAAATGTGTGTGTGTGTGTATGATATGCTTGTATGTAACACATGTGTGTGCAGGTGCCTGTGTATAGGTATCTCACAAATGAGCAGCAGCAGCACAGCTGGCACATGTCTTTTTCAGAAGGGAGAAGAAGTGGTCTGCTAACACCAGCTCCTGGCCTTGTTTCCTTCGGAAGAAGGCAATGGGAATATTTATCTTTCCTGTAGGATGATGGGCCAAGGCCTCCTCCTACCCTACGAAAAAGTGACTCCCAGCTGTGGCCAGTGGTTTCCCAGCACAGCGCTGTGTTTCTCTGCGTGCTGCCCGCCGTGGCAGGTGTGTGGGCTGAGCCCCCCGCGGCAGCTGGCTGGGAAGCAGGCGGCAGCGCCGCGGCTGCAGGGGAGGCTGTGCCAGTCGGTCCTGCTGGAACGGCACCTGGGCCTGTAACTGCTGGCAAAAAGGGATGAGTTGTGGTGAAATGGGGAAGGAAAGGAAGATGAGTGCCTGGGCAGGGCGGGACAGCTCTGGTCTAGCAAGGTGTGATCAGGATGGGGCTGGTGCGTGCGCCGAGGCTGAGCCTGGGGCACAGCGCAGGATGTCCCACCACCCCATTCCCCGCAGCCCTCCATCCCGCAGCGGAGGGTGGTCGTGGGCTGGACGTGCTCCTGCCGGTGTGGTTGCCGGCATCACTCCCCAGGCTTGGACAGGACCGACAAGAGCAGTGCAGCCCGGGGTGGCTGTGGTGTGGCAGATGCCTGGTCACCGCTGTCAGGTAACACACAGCTTTCCTCGTCCCCGCTGGGAGAGCGCTGCCGGAGGTGCCAGGGCACTGGACTGGCACCCTGCCTGTACCGTGCGGGGTGGCAGTTCCTGTCATACCTGCTAGCATACCTCACGCACACGTGTGTGTGTGTATGCACGCTTGTGCATACGTACTTGTGGGCTTCCCATAGCATTTCCCAACCAATTTTTATGCGATAAGAAAGAGATTTATTTTCTTCAAAACAAAGCAAAACTGGACATTAGAAGGATGAAAGGTGGGCGGCACCATGTGCAGGGAAAGAATGAGGGAAAAGTAAATTGCAAGAAGGAAAAAGGGGAGCAGGAGAGAAGGAAAACCTTCAGACATCCTCTTTAGAGGTCCTGGCAATTCTGAGTTTTTTCCTACAGCCTGTGAGTCCTTCAAGGGAATCTGTACTCTCTGAAAGCATCTTTATTAGATTGATCTATTTTTATATGTTCAGACCTTTGACTTCCCATTTTCATTTTACCTCTGAAAGGTGAAACTCATGATCTAAGAGCTCCTAAATGGAAATAACCTGGAACAAAAACTGCTGCAGCCATGACAGGCTTGCCTGGCGAAGGAGGAGGCACCGTGGCTGTAACGCCGGGGTGCAGGAGTGCTAGTGCGGTCAAGGGCAGGTGCTGGAAGCTGGTGGGGTTGACAACCCTTTCTAGCAGGTTGCAGCACCTCAGCAGTGGATACGAACCTGCTGCCTGGGGTCCCAGCACGCCCGTGGTCACTGCTGCTTGTCAGACTCCTTCAAAGGGAACTGTGTCTTTGCAAATCGAGCCACAAATAAGCATATAAATCACTGCTGTAATTTCCGCACATCAAAAGCCATCAAAAGACCAACCAGTTGCATCCTAACGGAGAAAGTGATCTGTGGTTGTTTCAGTCCCTCCATCCTTCTGTTTGTGGGCAGCTCTCATGGAAAGGCTCTTGTGTACGTGATGGATCTCAGTAGGGTTGTTAATCACTGTCAACAGCTCATATCATGTGAAAACACAGTGCCCTTAGATGCACTGTGTAATTTCAGACTGCATGTTTTGCCCCCCTGCTGCTCATGGCTATATTTATAACAACTCTAATTTTTGTTAGATTGAAAGAGCTTTTTGATCATATTTTTGCGCTAGCTGCGTGACACAGTCAAATTGCAGGAGAAAAATCTGTTGTAGTGTTCAGTGATTGTCTCCTGCGAAACAACCCACTTATCTCACAGGGGCACATTTTAACATATATGAAATTGGGCATTTCTCATAGCTCTGCAAAGACTTGTTTTTGGCAGACAAGCTCTGTCAAATGCCTTTGCTCAAGTAGTAAAGACTTGCAGTAAAATCTTTTAAAAGTATGTTTTCTTGATAGCTAATAGATTGAAAGTGTTGGATGCCGCATCCCTATGGGGATAACAGTATACATGATGCCTTGTGATTTTTCTTTGTATGAGGGTAAATACCAAAATGAGATAATGATATTCTGTTTATTTTTATAAGGAAATAAGGAAGTGAAAGGGTAGTAGTTTATTAGATAAAAGCTAATACAGCTGGGCCCACATTAGGGTAATTTTGTACAAATTCCTCAGAAAAACTTGATTAAGGTTAATTTCACTTCAGGTGAAACACAAGATCTGGGGATCGGGTTAGGGAGGTGTGATTCTTATCGATAAATATCGATTTGGTAAAAGTGCATCATAAAACAAAGCAAGCTTTTAGTGGTGAAGGGAGATGGTTTTGATGGAAGGGCAAGTGGAGAAGTGCTCGGCCGGCTACAGTCAGAGGTTTTATTAGCATGTGGGGTGCTTTTACAATCAAATGTGAGCAGCCGGAGATACAGAAATGGGACAGACAGGTGTGTGAAGGAGAAAGCTGGCAAGGACTCTGCTCAGCTCTCACCTGGGCTGTGCCGTTTGAGAGCTGCATCTTCCTGAAGGATTTGCAGCTCTCACCCAATTCAGATGCGTCTCAGTAACAGTGATACCTGGGGTGTTTCTAGCTCGTGCGAGCCTTCCCCGCCTTTTGAGGGCTGGCCCTGAGCATGGCCACCTGGAGCTGTTAGAGCCCGTCCCGCTCACGGTTGTCTGGACACACAGAAATCAGACAGAAATCCCCTCGCCTTCCCCTGGGCAGGGCATCTCCATCCCTCTCGCTGTGCCCGTGGGATGAGCCCTGCTCCCTCCTGCCCCACTGTCCTCAGCACTGCCTGTAACAGTGGCAGCACTGGACCAATTCCTCCAACTTTCTGTGCTATTATAGAGTAATAATTCAACCTTCCCTCCCTCCAGAAAACCATCTTTCCACATGTTTCATACACAGAATCTCTCTTTCTCCTGAGGCCAAAACTAAGTATTACAAAATTACTTCTTTTCTAGTAAGGCAAAACCAAACGGGTGTATAGGGCAATGGATGGGCTCACACTGAGATCTCTCAGGCCTTGGAGCAAAAGCTTATGAGAAGAAAATATCAATGTGCCTTTGCTAAATCAGAAGTGGAAGGGCTTGCTCCCAGCAGATCTCAGAGGAGTCTGACAAAATTAAACGTGTATAACGCTTGATGTTGCAAATGTCGTACTGAAATCAATTCCTTAGGAAAAGGAAGGTGGAGTATTAAGTTTGAAAAGCAAGGTGGAGGATAGCATAGGCAAAGTCTTTCATCCATCAGGAATTATCCATGGAGAAATGACTGGTATGTTATATATTACATCTTGTTTTTCATTTCAGATTGTATTTTATGATCAGAGTGAACAACTACACATTAGCTGTTTTAGTAACTGGAATAATGACCCTGTAACTCCAAGATTATGCTAGCAATGCCAGTTCAGTGCTTGGCACTGTTTTCCATTTTGCTGTGAAGTGCACAGCAAGGGATTGGGACAGGGAAATGTGGAGTTACAAAGAAAAGGTGAAACTGGGAATGCATATTCCTAGCCATGTTTTAGGGAGCCTTGGTTACCTTCTAAGACATACAGCTGAGATTGAGAAACATATGACAGAAGGATTAAAACATCTTCCATGGTGGCCAGATGAATCCAGAGAAAGAGCAATGTTAATGCTGGCATTTTGGGGGGATTCATTCTGATGATACTATAAAATGTAGGGTATATAATCTTGCCTCCCAACAGTTACTCTCTGCCCTCTCAGCTTGCATGTTGCATATTTGGGAACAAGAGCTTTTCTGTGCCCCATCCCGCCCCTCCTGAGGACTGTCACTGGACAGCCCTGAGCTGGGATGGGTGAGAAAGCAGTAGATGCTTTATCAGGGTATGGCCGTACACTGCTGCAGATTTTCTTCATTTCTTTGAAGTATTTTGAATTTTGTAGCTCAATGAAATCTGCCTGATAAAAATGTAGGGTCTGGCTCTTGGTAGCATTGAAGATAAAGGCAAATAACTGCATTTCTTTCTTTCATCTTTATGTCTTCTGCAAAAATAATGTGCATCTACTGGTGATGTTAATATTCATATTTCTGCGTTTTCCTCTGATGGAAAGATGTTTCACTAAGTATAAGCCCTTGGCAAAATATAGTTGGAATAAGTAAAAAGAAAAAAAAAAAATCTGGCTCTTAATTCTTCTTCTGCATTCCTCATTCAGATTTGGTAATTAGACCCTGAAATTTTTTGTATTTCAGACTTTATAGTTGATCTTCTTCTCAAGTTTTTATCCCCCCACAAGTCATCTCTCCATGTCCCAAATGGCAGTCGCCATCCTTTGCGTTGATAAATCCATCAGAGCTCATCACCAGCCTGCTGCAGAGACCTCCCAGCACTGTAGGACCTTCCGTCCTGCTCCGTCACACAGACTGAGAACTGTCTTTCTAGGCAGCTGATATAAAACTTCCCCAGTCTTCTGCGAGAGCCGCGCTGAGCGCAGGGCTCGGAGGAGGCTGGCTGCCGAGGTGGTGGTGCCTCCAGAGCAGCACCCTTCTCCCTGCCAGGGCTTGGGCCTTCGCTGTCTCACTGCTATCTGCTTCAGGTGGGCTGCAGGATCACGGGAGTTCACCTTATCCTGCAACCACTTCCAGATTCCCGATTACTAAATTCATCTCTTATCTTCCCTGGAGTCCTACCATCTCTCCCTTTCATACACTGTATTTCTCTCTCCGCCACTGGAAATAACTCATCTTTGGCCACTGTGTGCAAAGGCTTCATATAAGACTTGATATAGGATGCAGGGTGCTCTCACCAGCTTCTGCTGAGGAAGACATCTGCAAAGCTCTCTCTCTTCTCCACTTGCCTTTTGCTTCTGGGGAACATGGTTGTATGAGGACTGTGCTTCACAAAGATTCAAATGCAAAATCTAAACCCACACGTATGACAACAATGATACCCCATATGCTAGAAAAAGTTGGAGCCATGTCCTTTGAAATGACAATACTTCAAACTATTAGTAGTTTTTCTTGCTAGAAAAAAATCTTGCCTATCCTGCCCTACATTTGGCATTTTCTGCCTTAAGGATGCCTCTTGCTGATGATTTGTACCTGTCCTGTGGTTAATTAGTTTGCTTTACTTTCTGCACATCAGACTGAAGAATTCCAAGATTTCAGAAGAAATTCTTGTTATTTGATCTAGCACTTTTGACTGTGGGCTTTCAACTGGAATATCATTTTGCCCCACTTTTTTATTCAGGTAGTTCATGTCTGCCACGCTGGAACATCCTTTTACTCTTTTAAAAACGAAACTAAAGGTTCTGCATATAATTTTTGTTAATAATCTTTTTCCTTTTGAATACTTCCAGGTACATGCTGATGTACTAAAGCTAGATATATACATAAATAATGGCTGTAAGAGTCAGTGATGCTCTCAAGTTTTGGGGTTTCTTTTTAACTTCTCTTTTTGAAATCAAGTGGAAACCATATACTTTATTACAGTATTTTCCTCTGATTAGTTCCCACAAATGATTATTATTAGGGACATGGTTTAGTGGTGGACATGGCAGTGCTGGGTTAACGGTTAAACTTGATAATCTTAAAGGTCTTTTCCGACCTAAACGATTCTATGATTCTATGATTATGGCAAGAGCAGTCAGCTAGCAAGAACATGAATCTTTTCAGCCATCAAAAGAAACAGCAGTTGTTATGAGCCCAGGACAATTTGAATATAATTTAATAATGGCACCTAAATCCATCCTTGTCAGGTAGCCTGACACCAGGATCCCAGGAAATAATGAGCTTGCGAAGGCAGCCGGTGCAGCAGAGCGCTCTTCCTTCTCCCCTCTAATTGCAGCCAGCGCTGCCAGCGAGCGCAGCCTGAAGCACGCTGACCTTTCCGAAAGCCTCTGGAGCGGCTCTGCTTTGAGTGACTGAGTCTTTTGTTTCCCGTGCTCGCTTCACTCCCTCTGCTTCGTTAGGCAGGCGCTGGAGAGACAGGTTAATAAAAGGAGAGATTTAGATCAGTCACTATGCAACAGTGCAGAAAACCAAAAATCAATCAGCTGGCCATTCAGGTAATTCCTAACCACAAATTTCATACGCCGCTGGCCTGGGGAAGTTGGATGCATGTTCACAATGCTGTGAACAAAACTCCATGCCTAGCATCTTATTTATTTCTCTGCTCCTGACTTGCCTTCTGAAGTGGATGATTGGGTGTGGGTAATCATTAAGTATAGTGAGAAACCATGAAACTACATGAAACCAGCACCTACCTCGAGACACCAATTAGAACCATTATATATTTTATATTGGTTGTACCAGTGTAGTATTTAGAATTGGAGGGTGTTTTCCTCTCTCTCGCTGAAAAAGGCTGTGCAGACTCGATTTGCTCCCTGGCTGTAGCACAGCGTTCTTACAGCACTGGTCCGAAATCTCCCCGTACAACCGGTGAGTCAAGCAGCGCTCACCCCTGGAGGCCCTGCCTGTGCTGGCACAAATATGCTCCTATTTGTGCAGAGGGCTTCCCTGCTGGATGTATTTTTAAGCTGAAAAAACGCTGATGTCACAGTTTGTTAGAAATCGTCCTTGAGTGTGCTGAAAATGGATTCCTCTAGGTGTAAGGTTTTATTCTCACTGTGGTTCTGTCACCTGCTCAAGAATCAAGTCAAAATCTGAACTTCTTTTTAATATGAACTAGTAAGCCTGATGTAGATCCCATGGGAACACAAACTGTGCTCGGTGGATGTGTGTGTGTTTATTCCTGTGCCTTGCTATGTCCAGACAGTCCTTGAGTTGATCTTTCCATCATTTGCTGTGATTCTTGTAGTTTGACTCATATTGTCCATGCCTATCTCTTACATCAATATTCATGCTGTTGTTATTCATAAAGTGCTTTGCAAGTATGTGGCAGAGGCCGGGAAGATTTTCACCATTTCTGATGTATACCGTGGGATACACCCTTTCACTGTGTAAAGCAAAAATAAAGGTCACAGAAAGACTGTGGTATATCTGCAAATGCAGTTTATGAATCCCTCTCTTTTTGAGATGCATATTCATATCTATCTAAACATAATATGGTGGTAATGGTTTGGAAGAATCTACTGATCTTCTCACAGGCTCCCTTAAGCACACTATTTATTGGAAACAAAAAGAAAATGTTGTATTTGTCACACTTCTACCAGGGAGGAATTAATTAAAATGGCAAGGCACACCTACAGGAGAATTATGGCTGTATTATTTCTCAGGCCTCTGTTATTAAAAATTAGAAGTGAAGCTATTAGTATCAGATTTATTTAGTATTAAATTTGCTGTTCAAAAAACTGTTCAGAAAGCCCATAAAGTCAGACAGTTACTAATAGGCAATTTTAAGACAACTGGGTAACTGAAGTGTGAAAGCCTGAAATGCCCAAAAGGTCAGATGCCTCAGAGATTTGATTTTTCTATCCAATAAAATTCTTAATGACTAGTTTAATTATATGACATATTATAGCACATTGGTTGAATGGATCCAAGGAAGTTAGAAATTGCTATTTTCCTGGATAAATCATTTGAAAATAAGTTGAATTGTTAAAATAATCATTGACTACTTCAAAAGGTTTCCACTGCTGCTCTCACAGTTCAGTAGAACTAAAATATGAGCTCATTGAGCTACAAGCACTTAATTGGAATATATTTTTGTAAGTTTGCTTTTTCGTCTCTGATAACTAGACCATGATGGATATAAACAAGCTTTGGAATTGAAGTTGGTCGCAGGATTAATTGCAAGTGATTTATTCAGCACTTTGCAGCCTCTGTTCCTTGCTGTTCAGCGGTGGACATCGCTACATCCCAGTTGTATCTCACCCTTCGGCCCATGGGTCACCTGCACAGCGTCTGCGTTTACTCCCCATCCCTGCTTCTGCTCCTGCAGTGTCTCGGCGCCAGTGCCACTTCTCCCAGTCTTGCTTCCCACACTGCTGGTGGCTGCTGGGAGGCAGCGGGCTTGTGTTAGTCTTTACACTCTCCCAGGTAAATTGCAGGGATAGTTTGAGGGTGTTGCACAGCTTTTGGAAAGGGTAGTTGAACCAGTCTTTGCTGAAGATGCTACTCTCAGTGGTACTGATCCTCCGTAGCAGGGGGCCCCATAATAATAATAATAATAATAATAATAATAATAATAATAATAATAATAATAAATAATAAAAACAACATCCTGAATTACCCTACTGGTTTCTGCTACTGCAGCATCAGAGCACGTTGCAGTGCTTGTTGGGTTTTCTCAGCCTTCCTATGAGAAAATGTTCTCCTTATCATGCAGATGGACAATTTCATCATGATAAGGCTGAGGTCCTTGGAGATATTAAGGTTGCTGATTTTAAGGTGATTTCAGCCAGCATCAGACACCAAAGACCTTCTGAGGAACTTGGCCTAAGTGATTGCCCCAGGTCTGGCAAGGAGCCCATACAGGAACCCATGTCACCTTTCTTCCATTTCCTTTCCTCAGTACAGAAAGAGGGATTCTGTATTAGCACCAGAGGTGTGGCCCACGCATAAACAACATTTAGAAGTTGTTCAGTTTCTCCATTGCCCGGGTGACTGTGTATAGTTGTAGCTGGTGGAGGATTTCCAAGAACAGTCTCCACAGGCATATGAATAACACTTAAATGAGTGTTAATAACACAGCTTTATTTTTAACTCCTTTTCCCAGTCAGCGGTATACAGAAGAAGGATAGCAATCGAAGAAGTAAGGAATACGTCCAAAAAGCTCTTGAAATCTGGGGGATAAACGCAGCGTAGCCATCAGTACCAGGGATTTTCACAGCCTCCCCCGAGAGCTGCGGTGGTGTAACTTCTGCTGCGTAGTGTCATTGTTCTGCATGGAAATACCAGCCTATTTTTCACTTGAGCAAGCAGGCAGAAAGGAGCACCATCTGACACAATTTATTTGGGCTTTCAAAATGTCTTCAGCCAAGTCCCAGAACAGAGTAGGAATAAATGGCCATTTGACTGTGGCAAAAGGTTAACAGTAGGGTGCCCAGAGATTTCCACATGGGGACTGTTGCTGCCTGGCATGCTAATTAACGATGTGGGGAAAGGATAATTACTGATGTGGTACATTTGCAGATGATAGAGTTATTTAGATCAGCCAAAGCTGCAATTCTCCGGTCTAAAGGGACCCTAATGAAGCAAGTTGATCAACAAGATGACAGCAAATAAAACTCAACATTGTGAGCTACAATTTATGTAGGACAGAATAATTTGGAAAACTCAGATGTCTGGAACTAACAGCAGCAACATGAATCACAGAAATATTGTTTGGTAGGGACCACTGGAGGTCATCTCACCAAAGTCCCACCTTGAAGCACCAGAGCAGGTCAACTGTGGCTTTGTCTAGATGAGTTTGCCAGTCTCCAGGGATGGAGACTGCACCACCTTTGGGTGCCTTTTCCACAGCTGCCTACCCTAACATCTTGTCTAAAGCCTCCCAAATTGCAACTCATAACCACTGGTCCTGACCCTACCAAGGAGGGTTTGGCTTTGCAGCTACCCTTCAAGTGGTGGTAGGCTGCCGTTAGATGCACAGGCTCCTCATCGTAGGTGACATGATCTTGGCCCCTGGCCATCCAGCTAGCTGACAGATGAAGTCTCTGTAGTTTCTCTATGTCCTCTTTCTTGTTGACAGCAAAACAGCTTATTGAACCTAGGTCAAATTTCATTTAAAAATTGGGCAAAATCAACCTTTTTTTTTTTTTACTAGATCTTGAAGGAACTTTTCACTGGAAATATTTTGACACAAATAGCCTTTTTTTATTAATCAGTGTTTCTAATATGCCTGCCTAGAGTTATACTAGCCATGCACTGTCAGTCTGTGTGGTCAGGAAAGGATGAGGTGCCTGAACATTTGATGAGTTATGCATGTTGCCTGAAGTCAAT
Source organism: Nipponia nippon (assembly GCF_047370975.1). Classification (NCBI taxonomy): domain Eukaryota; kingdom Metazoa; phylum Chordata; class Aves; order Pelecaniformes; family Threskiornithidae; genus Nipponia; species Nipponia nippon. The sequence continues at coordinate 31,383,067 of NW_028262302.1, forward strand.
TCCTCATCTTGTCTTCAGGAATGAGCACTGTCCTGCTGCAAACCACTAATCTCAGCAGCAATAGCCAGGTCTCCCTAGACCCCAGCCCCTTCTCCTGTCCACCTAGGCTGTTCAAAAACTGCCTTGCCCCGCTAATCAGCTCTGGATACACACATCTGGCTGGGAGGTGAGTTTAGCCCGGGCTCACCCACGAGCTCCCCATACAGATGAGGTGCCAGCCAGCCCCATCCCACCACTTGCACCCGGCCAGCCCCGCTGCCCCAGCTGTGGGATCTGGCTTCCCACACCTTATTCACAGCTCCTTCAGCTGCTGATGAGATTAATACCTGTGCCATGGGAGTAAACGATAAGTGACATAGTTAGAATTAAGAAATTAATATGACTGTTTTTTAAATTGCATAGGAGCTCTGCAGTGGGTTTAAAGGTGATCAGACAGCAGACACAGCATGTTGAATATTGATTTTTCTGTATGACAAGTACTATTTTTGTATTCTTGACTGTCAAATAAACAAAACCTACAAATACAAATTAAGGGGGCATGTCCAATAAATCCCATGTTTATAAAATAGCTGGATTCTACAGGGCAGATTAATTATGGATGGCAATTAATTTGAGCTGCTAACAGCTAAAATCATGAATATTTTAGTGGAAGTCCACCTACAGCACCGGACCTGGAAATTACATCCTACGTTCCAGTGCCTGCTTTTATTCTGAAAACATTGCTTCCATTTGTGATGGGAAGCAACAACTTATAAACACTGCGATAATCATACAGCACCACATGCTTTCTGCTTTTCTGTATGCCAGATGAGTCATCCCGGTTATTTTGTATTACAATGTTATCAGAATGGATCTCATGATATGATTATAACGCACATAAAGCTTAGCAAGGAAATACTATATAAATTTTTAATATAATTTTCTATTCAGTGCTCATGTTTTGTAGTGCACAGAGGCAAATTATTTTAACTAGTTTATGCCAGAGTGCATAGTTGCTGCTTGAATTACTTTATCATCTCCATCATCCAAAACTAAGTATGATGAGAAAACACTTACTACATAATTTTATGAATATTGTGCCATGTACATACTATGTGAAGATTGCCTATAGTATATAATTGTCTATTTTTCTATTTGAATTTTTATTTCATCCTGCTGATTGCCAAATAAGACAAGAGTTTCACAGAAATTAATCATTTTCCATCATGTGGTTCTTCAAACACAGAAGTGAAATACCAGTCTTCTATCTCACCATGCGTGTCTGAAGGTCAAAGAAGCTTCAGAAAGGTGATTTTTTTTCCCAAAACATAGTAGCCCAATCATCTGGCTTTACTGAAATTATATTTGACATTTATTGAAAGCATATTTCTTTTTCATATTTTTCTGTTTTGGAATTCACTTGCAAACTGGAGAACTTTAATGCCTAGATAAGTAAGGGTTTGCTAGTAATATCTAGAATTCATATTATGGGAAGAGCTTCCCCTCCCCAGGCCCATCCATGCAGTTTTACTCTTTCTGTGGGCTATAGTGGACTGACATCCATCCCCCAGGGAGCTTAACCAGCCTACCGGGAAGATTTAAAAGCGAGGCACTGAACACAATGTCATAAAGTGCAAAATCATAAGGGAAGAAAATATCGGGAGCATTCCAGAACAAAGTAGGAGCCACGTTGCAGTCCCATGTAGCAGAGCTCTAAGGCAATTAGAAGCACAATGCTCAGATGCAGTTGGCTTTGTGTGAACGTGGAGCAGTAGATGCTGCTACAAAGAACAGCAACTACGACTTTTTTTTCTATTTCCCTGAGAATTTTGCCCTTCTGCTGGCTCATCATCTGTAAGAAAAAAGCATGAAAAGAAATTGCCTAGGTGTGGAGTGGTCTAGCCTGACTAGATAGTTAATTAAGAGGAGGCTTCTCTCAACAGGGGAAACCAACAGTATCGGAATAGCAAATGCAACAGACCTTGAGGAAAAGCACAGAGAAACACTCAGCTGGGAAATAATCCATGTCTGTTCCCAAATACTCTGACAATGTTTATTCATTCCTGCTTGAGCCAAATTATTCGCACTGGGAGTTGAGAAATTGAAGGGAAAATGAGTGCCAAGGGTAACTGATGGAGAGGGGGGATTTTCCATAATGGCAGTAGGCTTCCCCAGAGGGATGCAGCCTGGGCAAGTAAGATTTAGAAAAGTTCACAGGAGCAGGTTGAGGTTTATGTAAGGAAGGGGGGAGATGCTTTTTCAGGTATACATTTTGGGTTGAGTGAGCACATCATGTGAGTTCATGTATTCCTGCTTTTTTAGAAGGGAGCAGTCATTTAAACCACCTGCTTTTGTGGACTTGCAGAGGGGAAAAAATCTGAAGGTACTAAATAGAGTTGAGTTTGTTGGAAAGATTGGGGAAGAAATAGTCTAAGAAGGCCATAATGTGTTTTATTCATATAGAGAAAGGAGACAGTGAAATCTATCTCCAACAGGATGCTGTCAGGTGAGAGTAAGAGGCGTTTATAGTGTGCATGGGGAGAGGATGACTACTGGAGGTAAGCCTGAGGGGCAGCAGCCATCAGAGGAGAACCGAGAGGAGGCTGGAGCAGTAAATCTTCAGGGGGTAACACAAGGCAGGAGTGGCTGCAGTAAGGCTGACTGAAGGCTGGGCAGGGTTTTAAAAGCAGGACACAAATGGAGAGCGAGCTTTGGCATGCTTCAGACACCACGGTAAGAGCACTGAAGATTAGAAAATAGCTGCAGTGATAAAGACTTCAGGGTTACTTTTACAGCCAACTGGCCAAGTTGGAGACATCTGTAGGTACCCTACATAGAGAAGGACAAAGATAATTGCAAATTTGCAGCCACATGGCTCTGTCCTTTGGAGTCTGTAGCTCTGTGTCCTCCACAATCAAGCCGGCTGGCACAATTAACTTGGTGTTAATCACACCCCTTCTCCACGCTCATAGCAGAACTTACTGAGGAAGGGAAAAAGTGCAGCTCATGAATATTTATGGTTGGTATTTACATGGGCAGTGCCTGGTTATGGAAACACAAAAGCATAAAAGAGTTTAAGAGGCTGCTTTATTCTTAGACTAAATGCTGTTACTTGACAAGTCTTCTTCCATAAAAATGCAGACACAAGAAATAATATAAATAGTAAGAGTAAAGGTCAGACTGACTGCTCCTGTATACATCAAAAGATTAACATTTTAGAGAAGACGTATAAAGTCTCCCGTGTTTAGTTTCCAGCCCTGTCTGTAAGGGACTGAGGAAGGATAGAAAGGTCTGCATTTCTTTTCTGTGGCATATAAAGAAGTGCCCAGAAACTTGGCCACAGCCATGCCACTCTCAAATTTTTATTACTTTTCATGGAGGACTTCTCCAGAAAAGTGAGAAATTAACAGTTTGGTATCACGAAGAACAAGTAAGGGATGTCTAAGGCAGTATAGTTCATAATCCAGATTTAAAAAAGGAAGTTGGCTTTGTTAACACTAATTTGATTCAGATTCTGAACACTTATCTGAGAAGAAAAGCTTTCCTTGGGAAAGATTCGCATGCCCAGCTCTTTCAGCTGCAGAATAAGAAAGCTTCTTTTTAGATTTTCTGGTTAAAGCAGATTAGATGAGACTTAATATTCTTGATTTATTTGTTTACGTATTTATTTGCTTTTTAAACCTAAGGGTAAAAAACATGAGCAGATTTTAAGTTCTTTCATCTCCAGGAACAGTAATTTCATTTTAAACCTTGGTTATATAACACAAAGCAGCAAAATTGTGATTCCCTTTTCCATTTAAATAGCCTTCAATATTTATTGCATGGAGCCAAAAAACTCGATCCTGCGGCTTGACACGCAGCAGATCAGTCAATTAAAAAGCCAGAAGGAACTTCTGCTTGATACCAGCCGTAAAGCTTCCCTGAATAAATTTCTATTTTAACTAGAGGATGTCTCTTAAGAAAAAATTCCAGTTTTGATTTTTGGATTACCATTGGCATTGACTCTAAACAATACTCATAGGTTTTAAGGTGACAAATGTATTTTGAAAAAAAAGAAAAAAATAGAGTCTTCATCCTTTCCTCTTGAAGTCAAGGTGTCTGAATGCTGCCAGCCAGCCCTGTTCAGCCTTCCCCTCCTCAGGCTGAGCGTATGGAGTTCCCTACATGACCACATGGCCCAGGGGACCCTTTTCACTATATGGATGTCCTTCTTGACTTACAAGCACAGAAGAGGACCCGATACCCTGCAGCAGTGATGAATGCAGAAGCTTCCCTCCCAGCTCTCTGCTTGTCTCTCTCTATAGTCACAAAATTTTCATCAGCTTTTGTGGCCAAGGTGTTGGTTGGAAGCCAGTGTTGATGTTCATCTGCCATGGACCCAAAGTCACGCTCAGAGTCACGGTGCTCACAGTAAAATCCCCCACATCCAGGAGTGGCCTCAGTCCTTCATTCTTGAACCTGGGATGTTAAAAATGGCTTTTATAATTGACCTTACCTTTAGATCAGTAATTTGCATGTGCCAAGCTGACCAACAAACTGGAGAGCTCCGTTGTCCCATCATCCCCATCTGCATCCCCACAGTCTTTGTGCCATCTGCAGGCTTTATACAACATGGTTTTATGTTTCTTCCCAGGCCGTTGATTGAAATGCTTACTGATCTGGGCTGAAGACCAGTTCTTTGGTACCCTATTAGCGATGCACCAGTACATAGACCCCAAAGTCACAGTGTCACTGAGACCCATCAGCCAGTTTTAAATCCGCATAAACAGTGCCGTGCTGCAGAGTTGTTCTGCCGTCATACTGAAACGCTGTACTGCAGAAATCGGGAAAGCAACATTTTGCTTTTTACAGTAAAATCTAACTGATGGGGTTAATCTTTTCTGCAGGAAGTGCCTGTGATGGAGGTAAGGAAGCCTTAAGTTTCCATTGTGTCTCTGTATTTAAAATAATGAGTAGTAGTGAGGGACTGGAAGAAATGAAGACTAAAGTCTGCAAGGAAGACAGAACCTCTGTGTATTTTTGCTTATTTTCAGGAAAACAAGTTGCTTTGCTGTGTTCAGGACTTCTGCATTTGTATGCAAAAAAAAAAGGACTGATTGATTAATGCCTAAATCATTATACTAAGTCACTTACATAATCTATTCATACACTATCTATATTATGTATTTCTTACATTTTTAGGATAAACTTGTTTTAAGAATTTGTTAAAATATGAAAATGTGTTGAAGCAAATATTTTTTCAGTAGTTTTCCCATATAGAATAGAAATCTCAGGCATCTCACTAGCCTTAAGGCACTTCTTTTTCCAAGTCAGAAACCCAGAATATTGAGATTAATATTCAGGTAGCCATACAGGCACCAGAGATTTAAAAGTCCAATTAATATAATCCAGAGACTGACATTTCAAATACCTTTTGCTTGATACTGCCAAAATATAAAGGTCTGCCTAAGCATTAATATTTTGTGATGTAATATGTAGTATTATTGATGTCTGTTTCTTATACTGCCCAACAGAAAACCCAATAACGCCTTCTGGAATCTGGACTGAGGATTGCGTCCTTCTCCAATGACAGTGGCACTGGCCAGGGACCTTGCCACCAGCCAGCACCAAGTGCTGTGACCCTGCCCCACTGCCCCTGCCTTGGTGCTCATAACCCATCTCTGTGGAAAGGGTCTTGGGCAAAAACTCAAAGTGGCACCCTTTGCTATTTCAGCTGATCTGCACCAACCACCAGTGAGATGTTGATGGATGGCCTGCTTCCCACCAACCTCCTCCAGCCATGGTGGGAAACGTTCCTTGAAAAGCAGCAGGTGGTTTGTTCACCTTCTCCCAATTTTGGAGTGACTGTTTCTAACCAAGATAGATTAACCTGAGTAGGAAGTTTTTAGTAGGGCCTGTAGCAATAGGACAAGGGGTAACGGTTTTAAACAAAAAGAGGGGAGATTTAGACTAGATAGAAGGAAGACATTTTTTACAATGAGGGTGGTGAAACACCGGCACAGGTTGCCCAGAGAAGTGGGAGATGCCCCATCCCTGGAAACATTCAAGGCCAGGTTGGACGGGGCTGTGAGCAACCTGATCTGGTTGAAGATGGGCCTGCTCGTTGCAGGCGGGCTGGACTAGGTGACCTTTAAAGGTCCCTTCCCACCCAAACCATTTGATGATTCTATGATTCTGTGAACTTGTAGTGACCAAGAAGAGGAGGAGAAGAGATGTTTCACATCTCATGGTCTGTGAGAAGAGCATTACAAACCAAACTTAGGAATGAAAAGAGAAATGTTTCGAGAGAGTGAGGTGTGGAGATGGTGTTTTGCTCTTGAGCACGAGGTGGTAAAAGATACTATGCCTTATTTATCTCTTAGTGCTGTGATCAATGCACCAGTTATATTTACATCCCCAGCACCAGAAGTGTGGACCAAATCCCTGAGAAGTGCCAACCAGACAACTGTCTTGGGTATGATTAAGTAAAATAATTAAATAGGGCCTATTCCTTTTTAATTAGATTGCATCAGAGCTTCTTCCATTACAAAAAAGATGATTCAGTTCAATTAGCTTTATTCTCAGATGTGAAGCATTCTAACATACTTTTTTTCCTTTGTTAAATTAATTTAATTAGAAAACACTATTTTTATGAAACAGGATACTGTAGCTTCAAGAAATGAATTTTCATATGCAGAGTACTTGGGAAAAAAAGCAATGAAAATAATTTTGATAAGTAAGCCTCAGACTGAATATCTCTATTGTTGCTCACGCCCTGAGGTTATATTTTTAATTGCATGTAATAAATATAACTTTATTAATTAGAAATTATCTGGAAAGGAAAGACACCTTTTTTCCTGCTTTATGGTATACAAAGGCTTAAAATAAAATTACTGTTCCTAGGGGTAGGTGCGTCTAATCTACCTTTCTTTTTTTTGCTCTTAGGCTGATGACAAAATCAAGAATATAAAATCTTTTCTTGCTTGCATTTTTTTTTATAATTGAAGCAGCAGGTTGTTAGCCTTGAACTGAAGGAAATTTGGGAAGTTTCTTATGTGACTATTTCTCAGGAAAACTTTTTCCCCCAGGTTTGTGATGGGAATCTCACTTCCCAACGAAACTAGGGTGTCCATGCTTTGTATTCATTTTTTCCTTGCTTTAGATTTTTGTATCTTATTTCTTGCAAAGCCACAATGTTAATTTCCTGTTCTGCAAGATGTCTTCCCTATGCAAAACACTAACTTGGGGGTAATGATGGGATTTAGGATTGAGGACATGGTTGTAAGATAGAAAAAAAAAGGAAATAGTAAGACATGGCATCTTTTTGTCTTTTCTTTCACTCTTAAATTTAAAATCAGAAAAAAAAAAATCCATAGATTTTTGATATCTTCACTGGAGGAAATTTTTCTCAGCTGTACAGGACAAGTTAATTTGACACACAAATAATAAAACTAAGACATTTCAAATTTTACTAGATTTCAGACTAAGAGTGAGAAAAACTTCTCACAGTTTGGGTTGCGTCCTTGCAGGAGCTTCTCATCAGCAGCCCCCCGCTCTCAGAGCGTGGCTCCCACACCGGGAGCAGACCTGGCACTTGTTCTGGGGGGCTTTTTCAGGGACCATTTGGGTGCTTTGGGTGCTGGAAGTGTGGGAAGACCAGAGCTTGGGCTCAGTCTGTTCAGGGTGGTCAGGGCTTTCGCCCTGGAGGTTTGGTGGCTCCAGGTCCTTTTCTGAAGGTCAGCCAAGTGCTAATGGAGGGTGAATAAGCTGGTTTGATTTCTGCTTGTCTCCAGCTGCTTTGTCTTTCCCTTTGCCAACAAGAAAGACAGGTGCTTCCAAAGCACAATAATCCATAGAGTTTTCTTCCTTCCTAACACCACCAAAAAATTCATCTCCCATCTTATCATGTACACCTTAATTTTTGTATATACATTTCTCAACCAAGAATCTAGACACATGCTTTTATGCTTGTTTGCAAAGAAAAGCAATTTAACCCAACCCTTATCTGGAGGTAAACAATACATGAATTTGAATTTTTGGCATACTCCCAGATGGAGTCCCACCAGCTGTATATTCGAGCCCCACGTCCTGCTCGCTGGGTCTGCCCGGTGCCACCAGGTCCCTCTGGCACAGCCATGCCAATGGGGCCGGGAGTCCTGCTTCACTCAGAAATGCTGGCTTGGGCATGCCAGCTGTGCAAATGCCTCCTTAGCAAGGGGCACGGCGAGGGGTGTCAACATGGGGACACATGCGGTAGCTTGCTGCTTTTTCCCCAAATTGTCATTATGTTTTACTGATATTGGTTTTACCATTTCTTGGTCCCTAGGAAGCCAGGAGGAAAGCACTGGGCATCGTGCGTCACCAGGGACCCGCAGAGCCCTGCACAACGTGCAGCTCCTGCCTGTGTGATGGGTGCCGCACACAGGCAAAGCCAGAGGAAGATGTTTCCAGACCCAGACAAACTAGCTCTGCTTGTAGCCTGCTTTCAGTTGGAGGTATTTCCCTGTATTTTTGAATGTAAAATATTCTGTCATTGCTTCTGTGAAACTGAGTTTAGGATCAAATGCTCTCTTCCTAAAACTTCCTTTTTTTTTGTATTTGAGAAAAATCTCATCAGGCTCCAGTTTCAAATCTTTTCCTGCACCATTTGGTTTTTGCTATCGTAGACATCAAATACAATAAGTTAGTTACCTGGAGAATATTCTGGAGAATATTAATAAACCTTTCATTCATTTAAAACTAATAGTAATTCCTGCTTCTCTGTGATCCCGAGACTTGCAGCTCCAGAACTTGTTCCCATCATGGCTCAAGCCATGCAGACGAGGGCTCCTGTGACAGAACTGGGTAGGTGGGGATCACGCACACCTTGCTTCCCATCACCAGTGATTCCTCTTGCTCCTGTACTGCCTCACTCTTTGTGCTGTCAAAACTGCTGGTCCTGATAAAGAGCAAAATGATTTTGAGGAAAGGGAAAAAATAAAAAAATGTAAGAAAGTGTAGAATTTTTTTTTCCTTTTGCATCTGGTCCAGTTCCTTGACCCAGTTCACCCTCTGGCCGCACAAACAGCCAAGCCAAGAAAAGGGAGTGGGGTGGAAGCAGGAACGGCTGGAGAAGGGATGGCTCAAGCTGAAAGCACGACTGCCTTGCAGAGGCTGGAGGGGAGGCTGGTCCCAGGAGGTCTTGTCACGGACAGCTTGGTGAGTCCCAGCAGATCTCATCATCACAGTTAACCTAAGGCTACATTCATACCTAAAACCCGAGACATGACTATGCATCTTTCTCTACTGTTTTTTTAAATCTCTATTACAAACACTACAGAGAAAGAAAGTGTGCTTGATTTGAAAGCAAAACAAAATTTCCACCTGGGTTTAAGAGGGAAGAAAAGAACACCAGTAGAAAAAGGCAAAAGTAGAATACAGGGAAATGTGCAAATCCACAGCTGGGAAATCAGAACAGGAGATAAGAGAAGCTCTGTGTGTCAGTAAAATGGGATGGGCAATGGGGTTAAGTAGGATGAGGAGGGATTCTCTCTGAATAAATAAAACCCCAGCAGTGTGATTGGGCTGCTCTTAGGCAAAGACCAAACGTTTTGGGATACAGAGAGGTTGGAAGCCCTAAATGTGTACTCACACTCTCTGTGTGGAAAGAAACAGGATGATTTATTCATGTCTTACTGTGATAATTAAATGCTTTCTATTCCATCTGTAACTGGGGAGGATGTTAAAGAGCAACTGCTAACCATTTCTGAATCAGCAGGACCATGCAGTTTACATCTAAGATCATTAAAAAATGGCCAGGAATCTCCGGGAGCTGCTAACCTTGTGGATTTGTTTTTTCTGCTGTTTTTAACAAATCATGAAACATTGGGAAAAGTCTGTGGGAACAGATAACTTACGTCATGTCAGTATTTAAAAAAGGCAATGGGATGTCCTAAAGTGCCAGAGAGTCTGACATGAATGATGGTAATGGATTATGGCAAGGCTGATATAGGATTATGTAATGCATGATCGGATGATGTCTCATATTTGATTATTTGATCATATTTGCTAGAATGTTATGTTGTAATCAATATCAAGTCAGAAGGTTATAGCATAATTATTGCCAATCAACTTTGCTTAACAGAAAGAGTTTTCTTAAGTTTGGTTCCATTTTGGCTGGTATCTTGCATTTACTTGACAAAGGTAACTGAACTATCTCAAAGTGCATAGGAGCTTTGTTCTCGTACCACTGCAGTGTACAGAGCCGCTTCAACACACTCTGAATGGGTGAAAACAGCAAAGAAATAGCAAATACATTTAAGCAGTTGACAGTTCTGCAGAAAGTTTCTCCTGTGGTTTTCCAGGGAACTGTCCTTTGCCCAAGACTAGTCAGTATCTTTACCAAAAACAAACACCCGATGCAAAAAAAAAAGCTGTTTTGCTAAGAATTTGTAAATGTGCAACCCTAAGAAGTGTCTTGCACCTAAGACATATTTCACTTGGAGACAATAAGAGGGAAATTACACCTAGAAGAGTGCGACCTGCCATGGTTCATGGCAGAGCTGGCAGGAGAATTTAGGTTATTTGGTTTGGAGAGTGGGGCTGGCCCCTAACACCAAGGGTACTTCCAGTACAGCCAGAGGATGCTGATTTGGCTGTTGGTTGAAATGCAGGGAGATTACTGGAGAAATTTTGCTCCCACAGCTATAACAGGGCCACCGTAACTCCTGAGAAGTTGTGAAGTGAAGGAGACTTGAGGAATCAGTTTGCTCATGTGTGTAGTGACAGTATCGTTTTGCTCTCAGATCTGTCCATCTAGGGGCCATGCGTCCTGAATTTCATTCTGTGTGTTCTGCTTCAGTTGTGCTGGTGCCTGTTTAACAGTTTATTACTGATGTTTGCAGAGAACGGGGTTTGAATGATTCATCAGAGAAGCAGTCGGAGTCTGAAAGACAACATGCATAAAAGGATGTGCCCTGTAACCCCGGATGGCAGAAAGTAACAGGCAGCAGCACACCCTGAACCTTGGGGTCATATTCTCACGGAGGAGGCCAGGACTTCTGTCACTCCTGGCATCAGCAGCCAGAAAGTTAAAGATGATGTTGGTTAGCAGTGTGGGTGCTGTTAGCCAGCCCAGGGTGGCTGGGTCTGGAGTGGCTCCATGTGTCCGATGCCCTCCAGCACAGGGATGCCCACGTGCAGCTGGGTGCCCCTGGGGTGTTCCCACCTGAAAGCCCAGGGAGGTGATACTCCAGACTGCCAGGCCTTGCCTGGGAGATGATGGATGGCCTGGCCCAGGGGGCCCTTTACTTTAGGTTTTTGCCTTTGTAGGAAATCACTAAAAGCACTGCACAGATGCATTGTGAAGTCCACAGTGCCACAAGGGGAATTGCTCTGAAGCTCAATCTCAAGCCACATGAAACTGGCTCTACTCTCTAAGGCTATGCAGGGACTCACATTTCTTACCACACTTAAGGAAACTCACATTTCTTTCTAAACCTCTTAAAAATGCTTCAGGGTGTTGACTGAGTTGAACTTCATGTTGACCAGAAATATCCAGGTGCTTCGAGGTATAACCACTGCTTTGTTGTAGAGCTACGTGTGATCTTTTATGTTGTGTGCCATAGTTGTCTAAAAAGAAAAGGATTTTGGAAAGGTTTTCTGAGTCAAAGGTAATGATCTCTGAAGATCTTAGCAAAGAAGTGAGAAACTTTTAAGCTAGCTAAAAGAATGAAAAACATTAAATAATCTATTAAACAATGTTGAAAGGATGAGCCCTTTGAAAAACTCCTGGGGTCTGACAGTGCCTCTGCTGAATACAAGTCTCTCTTGAGTTACCAAGACACTGTCATGGGTGATATGTCAGTATTTAACGAGAGAATATTCTCTTAGGAGTACCAAAACATTTTTAAAAGGCACATTTTTACTGGAGCTTTTTAAATATTGCTGATGAGGAACTAATGACAGTTTGAATGTCGGCCCTTCAGGGCCAGAAGGCATAGTCTTCCATGTGGGAAAGCAAGAGGTGGATTAGAGTTTTCTCAAACATATTTAGCATTGAACAGTTGTACAGCTTTCCCTTTGAGAAACTGATTGTGAATACTGGGAAGTTAGGCTGTTAAACATCTTGTCTCTATGGCCTGTAGTGGTTCCCTGTGTCCCCTTTCCAGCGCTCACCCTTCCGCTCCGGGCTGCTGGGGCTCGCCTTGCCCCGCTCTGCCCCAGCCCTGGCCAAGCGGCACCTGAGCACAGCATCTCCTGGGCACCGAGCCGGGCAAGGCCCTGGGCACACCTCCCTCCCACTGCTCCCAGAGCCTGGGGAAGGGGAAACAGCACTAATTAAAGTTAGCTTGCCACCTCGCAAAGGGCAGTATTTGGGGCCCATCTATGTGAGTGTTGAGTAGTGGGAGACAGATGCTGTTTCTGCTTTCTCCTTGAATTAACAGCGCTGGTAATGTGGTATGCTAGCTTTGCATCAATTATTTTATAATAAAATAGGAACTGGAAAAAGAAATCGATTTCCAGCTCAGCAGCCAGCACACAGGCAAAAGGGGCTCCAGGAGACCGAGCCTGGCCACCCTGACCTCATTCCCTTCCTTGCCTTTGCAGTGGGAGTTGATCCTTCCTCTTCATTTTTGCTGGCAGCTTGGGGCGAGGGGGAATGTTTTCTGCTCTGCACATTGCTTTCTTATCTTTGACTCAAATTCAGAATATTTGGGGGCTGTAATTAACACCAGCCATTTTTTGCACTGTGGTTGCAGACTGGAGATGGGTATTAACACATCAGCAAAGCCAAATTGCCTCGTTCCAGAGACTCGTAACCCCACGGCTAAGTGAACAGGATGGGAAAAGTATGTCATCTAGCAAACTAGCATGAAATGCTGATACTGGTAGCTTTGGAAAGCTGGTACTCACAAGTGAACTGTGAACCAAGCCAGGAGATACTATATATTTACCTATCTGCATATTTACATATATACCTATACATATTAAAGAAAAAAATCACATGTATCCTCCACCAGTTGCCCACTCAGTAAACTCTGGCAGAGGGAGGAGGGGAGGACTGCTGCTAAAGGTGAAGCCGTATGAACATTACCGACTTTTAGTAATCTAATACCTAGTGTCTTATTGTTAATTAGCTCACTGTTTTGTATGAATCTTGATTTAATTAGACCAAACCAGCAGTCACTGAGCCCCTTACGTGACCTCTTTGTCCCACAGCTCGCCCTGCTGCCACAGGAAGGTTTTCCTGGGAAACTCAGTGCCTTTTGATGGTGAAACTTTGCAAACTGAAACGAAGGTGAAGGGAAATGAGCTCTGAGAAGTACCACAAGGCACAGCTGGTACATCGCTGTGCAGGGGAGTACCAGTCAGGGATTGAGGCTGAGGTAGGTGCATTTTGGGGATGCTTTTTCCTAAGCCCATGCTCACCCAAACTGTGCATTTTTCATGGGTGCTTATATTTAAGTAATGAAGCCTAGGAAGGTTCCTGAAGTGAGGATGGCACAGGAGAGCTGTTTTCTGCCAGTTTTCTGACTGCCTCGTGCCCCCGAGGACGACTTTGGGTGGTTTGGAGGGCTGGGGCAAGACCTGGCGGCAATGTTCATGGGGCTGGCAGGGACCACGGCACAGTGCTCTGCCCTTCTCTGCCCACCTCACTCTCCCATGGCGGGCACCTTTGTCATTGCATCCCTTACCGAGCCCTTCTCTCCAGGAGTCACTGCTGTGTGGGTTCACATGTATTACTAACTTATTCCCTGGGACTCTGATTCAGGATAAAAGTCTCTTAAATAATACAGGCAAGAAACATTCCTGTCCTTTCCCAAGTGTTCCTTTCATTCTTTCTTCTCTACAGTACCAACACAAATGTGCTTTGAAGTCTTCTCTTCTGGGCCTTGCTGTCTGTGTTGCTCTGCAGAGTGTGGGGGAGACAAAAGCTTTAATATTTTGTGGTGGGGCTGCAGGGATGAGGGAGGGAGGGGAAGGTTAAAAGACTGACAATAGGCAAGGATTTCCAAATAATATCCTTTCATGCTTGGTTAGAGTGAGACTCCAGTCATGGTTATTACACATAATGATGTAACTGTAATTGCTTCTCTGTACAATGGTATTAAATTAAATTCACAAAATGTCAAGGTGCTTTGCATTTAAGTACAATTCAGCAAGGATTTTAATCATAAAATCATAGAATCGATTAGGTTGGAAAAGACCTTTGTGACCATCAAGTCCAACTGTTAACCTATCACTGCCAAGTCCATCACTAAACCATGTCCTCAAGCACCACATCTACAAGTCTTTTAAATACCTCCACAGATGGGGACTCAGCCACTTCCCTGGGCAGCCTGTTCCAATGCCTGACCACCCTTTCAGTGAAGAAGTTTTTCTTAATATCCAACCTAAACCTCCCTTGGTGCAACTTGAGGCCGTTTTCTCTTGTCCTATCACATGTTACTTGGGAGAAGAGACGGACCCCCACCTCTCCACGACCTCCTTTCAGGCGGTTGTAGAGAGCGATGAGGTCTCCCCTCAGCCTACTCTTCTCTAGATGAAACAACCCCAGTTTTGTCAGCCGCTCCTCATAAGACTTGTGCTCTAGACCCTTCACCAACTTTGTTGCCCTTCTCTGGCCATGCTCCAGCACCTCAATGTCCTTCTTGGAGTGAGGGGCCCAAAACTGAACACAGTACTCGAGGTGCGGCCTCACCAGTGCTGACTACAGGGGGTCAATCACTGCCCTAGTCCTGCTGGCCACACTATTCCTGATACAAGCCAGGATGCTATTGGCCTTCTTGGCCACCTGGGCACACTGCTGGCTCATGTTCAGCTGGCTGTTGACCAACACCCCCAGGTCCTTTTCCACCGGGCAGCTCTCCAGCCACTCCTCCCCAAGCCTATAGCATTGCATGGGGTTGTTGTGACCCAAGTGCAGGACCCGGCACTGAGCCTTGTTGAATCTCATACAGCTGGCGTGGGCCCATCGGTCCAGCCTGTCCAGGTCCCTCTGCAGGGCCTTCCTACCCTCCAGCAGATCAACACTCCCGCCCAGCTTGGTGTCATCTGCAAACTTACTGAGGGTGCCCTCGATCCCCTCATCCAGATCATTGATAAAGATACGGAACAGGACTGGCCCCAGTACTGAGCCCTGGGGAACACCACTTGTGACCGGCTGCCAACTGGATTGAACTCCATCCACCACAACTCTTTGGGCCCGGCCACCCAGCCAGTTTTTTACCCAGAAAAGTGTACACCTGTCCAAGCCATGAGCAGCCAGTTCCTCCAGGAGAATGCTGTGGGAAACAGCGTCAAAGGCCCGACTAGAGCCCAGGTAGACAACATGCACAGCCTTTCTCTCATCCACTAAGCGGGTCACCTTGTCATAGAAGGAGATCAGGTCAGTCAAGCAGGACCTGCCTTTCATAAACCCATGCAGACTGGGCCTGATCCCCTGGTTGTCCTGTACGTGCCGTGTGGTGGCACTCAGGATGATCTGCTCCATAACCTTCCCCAGCACCGAGGTCAGGCTGACAGGCCTGGAGTTCCCTGGATCCTCCTTCTGGCCCTTCTTGTAGATGGGCCAGACATT
Organism: Nipponia nippon; assembly: GCF_047370975.1. Taxonomy (NCBI): domain Eukaryota; kingdom Metazoa; phylum Chordata; class Aves; order Pelecaniformes; family Threskiornithidae; genus Nipponia; species Nipponia nippon. Next base: position 31,398,587 of record NW_028262302.1, read on the forward strand.
TGCTAACCTCCAGTCAACTGGGACCTCCCCGGTTGGCCAGGACTGCTGATAGATGATGGAGAGTGGCTTGGTGAGCACCTCCGCCAGCTCCCTCAGTGCCCTTGGCTGGATCCCATCTGTCCCCATAGACTTGTGTGTGTCTACGTGGTGTAGCAGGTCACTGACCATTTCCCCTTGGATGATGGGGGCTTCCTTCTGCTCCCCATCTCTGTCTTCCAGTTCAGGGGGCTGGGTACCCTGAGAACAACTGGTCTAACTATGAAAGACTTTCAGGGATTTAAATGCTTTAAATGGACTGATGTCTGTTGTTTGTCCAGCTTCTGTTATGAAATGTCAAGACAACAAAACACTTCACCGGTGTGCCTGGGGGATGTCATTTCATGGTGTTTGAAAACTGGAAGTGAAATACCCCGTGCCACAGATGTCACACCTTTCTCTAGCGTGCCATAGGCACTCATAAAAAGGTGGTGTTGTGGCAATAAATGAATTTAGATAATGCCTTTAGATAATGTGCTCACCACTGCATTTCCCAGACTGATAAGAATGCACTCAGGGCTGGCATGTCAGGCTTCTTCCCATGACCTTGAAATGAAGGAGGGATGGTGGCTCACTCTAGAGCCATGACTGGGTGACCCCAGGGCTGTGTGTGCAGCTGGGGCTCCGCAGTCAGGTAGGTCTGATTGTTGGGACCAGATGCCTTGAAACAGCACAGGTGAGCTTAGAGGTCACTTTTTTAATGAATTTTCACTGAGTTCAACCAAAATTTAGATGTTACTTTTCTATCGTTTCAGGTTACTGGGAGCAGTACAGCAGTCAAGGTAAGTAAAAATAATCCCCATGAAATGCAACATGTTTTTTTTAAGTCTAGAATTATAAGATGTGTAAATAAGTTGGGAAAAACATCTTTTTCATGTGCAAACACTCATGCAAAAATGACAGATGGCTCCAATGGCTGCATACACTTATGGATGCAGAAGGTCAGTTAAGTCTTTTTCACATCTTTTTTTAGAGGTGACTTTTTTACCAGAGCCTGTAGTGACAGGACAAAAAGCAACAGTTTTAAACTCAAAAAGGGTAGATTTAGATCGGCTATAAGGAAGAAATTTTTTACGATGAGGGTGGTGAGACACTGGAACAGGTTGCACAGGAAAGTTGTGGATTCCCCGTCACTGGAACTGTTTAAGGTTAGGTTGGACAGGGCTTTGACCAATGTGATCTAATGAAAGATGTCCCTGCCCATGGCAAGGGGGTTGAACTAGATGATCTTTATGGTCCCTTTGAATCCAAATAATTTTACGGTTCTATTCACTCTGTGAATCAGTCTGCGAGCCCGTCAGTGCTGATGGGCAGCAGCAGCCGGTTATGCGGGACGTGCATAAGAAAGACAGCTTTCCGCTCTTTTGCTACAAATATTGTTTAAAAACCAAACACAAAGAAATGAAAAGGTGGAAACAAATGATCTCTTCATGCTGCCTCTTCTCCATGCCCTTTGCAAAGCCCTTTTGGCTAAGCTGTGCCAAAGGCAGTCATCATTGCCGTGCCAGGGCTGACCATCCGGCAGCTCCCAGAGACGCCGAGCAGGAGTGATGGCTCTGGCAGGAGTGAGTGCCCGGTGCCTGTGTGCTGCAAGGAACGCACTTTCCCAGCGGTGGGTGAGTAGCAGGCGGCAGCAGAGAACAGGGAGGCTGTTTAACAAGCTCTGCCTGCTGCTGCCTCCCCATCTTTGTTCCTGATTAAGTCTTCAAGTGTAAAGTAATGTGAGGTGAGGGAGCACAGTCCCATGAAATTACCTTTCCATTAAATTCCTTGTCATAAATGAGAGGGAAGGTGCTTAATTCAAAGCAAAGGTGAATGAAATAAATTTACTGTAAATCCTTCCTGAGCTGCCCCTTTGCTTAAGTTTTGAGCCTGCAGCAGCACATTATGTACCCTGTAGCACTGAAGGCTTTTGATCTGGCAGGTCAATACTTCTTTCCCTTTGAGCCGATGCTACAATGAATTGCTTCATCTTCCTCGGCGGGAACACGTGCATCCCAATGAACTGGCCTCCCACAAAAACTCCCACTATTGATCTAATTTATGAATGAGGCCCTTGATTAAATTACCATTAATGGACCCTGCTTATGATGCAGAGCCAAATGTCAGGAGGATTATTAGAGTGGGGGGTTCTGAATTATTGAATGACTTTTATTGTGCTTGCAGCCAACACTGCATTTATTACTCGGGAGCTGGGGCTGGGGCCGCTGAGGTCAGGGAGCTGGGAAGTCCCCATGGCACTGCAAGCAGAGGCATTGGGCTGGGGCATCAGCACGTGCAGAAGCAGCACCCTTGGGAAGCTGTCCGCCTCCAGGGTGGCAATGCCGGCGTTCCAGCTCGCTGTCGGGGATGGACTTTCCCTGCCATGGGGCTCGGCTGGGTCCTAGGGGCAGGGAAACTCAGTTTATCCCAGACCTCTGCCACTGACCTGAGGGTTTGTCCTAGTGCTTCTGCCAGTACTGTTCTGAAGGCATTTATTTCTGGCAGCTGCATCGCCTTTGCTGCATCTGCTTTGGAGAACTGCTGCCTCCCTGCTTCTTGCTCAGGGGGAGCTGGCTTTTCCCTTTGCTGAGCCACAGCCTGTGGTTTTCCCTGGCTCATCAGCAGCGCTCTGCAAAAATCCTGTGTTGCTGGAGGCTGCGGAGAGTGAGGAAGGTTCTGGGAAGCACAGAGAGCAATTCCTGCCCCAGCCCACGCGGCATGGCTTGGCAAGCCCTCTCCAGCCGCTGCCCGAGGAGGTTTTGGTGCAGGCAGCTCATCTGCTGGGACAGATGTCGGGGACCGCAGGGGCTGGCGTGCGTGGGCCACCTCACTGCACAGCTGTTCCCTCTTTGCATTCCCCACTGCAGGGCATGGCACACAGTCCTGATTGCTTTTTCATGTTCTTCACAGTCTATGTCTTCATTGGTCAGGAAATACTACCAAAATGTTTGTCCCCTGGCCGCCATCCCTGAACAGCTCTACAAAACTCTGCCTTGCTCTGCTAGTGGCTGCAAAATGATACCCTGTGTGGGAAAAGGAAACTTCAGGGGTTTTTTTCTTCAATAAATAATTCTGTGCTTCATGCATAATTTCGCAAAATCCATTTGTAATACGTAAGGGTGCCAGACAACTCAGGTGGTTTCTCAGTGGCTCTTTCGCAGTTCTCCCCCATTCCTGCCTTTCATAAAGGGGAGAGTACCTGGGGCATGAGAGGGCAGTTTGTGGACATTTGTGTATTAAGAAGTCCCTCATAGAGCTGGGGACCACAGGGCATGTTGCCACAGGCTCTGCCACCAGCAGAGGTGGGAATGGGACAAGCACAGCCGATTCTGCGGATGGCAGTACCATCACAGGTAGATATTGCACACCAGCCTTACCCTGGGCTCCCACCTGCAGCTCCCAGCGTGTGCCTTTGCCCCACGGCTTCGGCACATTCGGGTGCAGATCACTATTAGGGCAGCGTTTGCCTGACCCCTTACAGGTTCTTCAGATGCACCAAACCCACCGGGTGTTGTTCTGCCTGTGGCAGAAAGCTGGTTGCTAAGTTAGTCCATCTGCATCAGAATATTAAATACAATCAGAGTACTATATACTGCATTTAGAGATAATTTTCTGCCATTTAGAATGAAAAGCAGAGTACGTGTATGTGTGTGCATCTGCGTGTCCACGCTGCTGGAAGGGAGCAGAATAATGTGATTGTATTTGTAAGGTTGTGGATGTGGGGGGTATCTACATTTTATCTTCTTCCTGTAGCGCAGATGTTGGTTAGAAGATCTTTTATAGGGATTTGAAAAGGCAAGTGGGCAGCTCAGGTCAAGACTCAGCATTTTTGGTTTCAGGTTCTGACTTGCTATGTGACTCTAGGCAAATAATTTCATTACTTTGTGCATGTATTTTCCACCTATAAAGAGGGGGTAATATCTTTAAATGGCAATGGTAACTTCTCCTGCAAGGAAATGTGACTGTTAGGAGGCTGAATAAAGATGAAACACCCCAACGCTACGGTATTAGACAGATGTATGGTATTGGAACCCTATAAATATTTAAATGTAGTATATATTGCACAGGCATAAACAGATAAAAGTTTGTACTGTGCACACACAGTGTAATCCTGTGGGATTGTTTTTAGCAGGTTTCATCGCACTGAAGACAAGTTAATAGCTTGAAAGCAGATCCCATGAAAAGGTAAGTCAAGGGTACATGTACGGCGAAGGGTCTGGAGGATCCCTGGTTTTTGGAATGACATTGGGCTGCTTCTAGCATGCAGAAAGAGTTGGAAGAAACCATTGCCTTTAGGGAAAGCTTCAGTGTCTAGCATTGAGCCTCGTATTTGAGGACAATTTTGAATCCTCTACTCATCGGTCAAACCACCAGGCAGTGCCGGCATGCACAGCTTCCTCCCCTCCCCGGGCATCCCTCCTCATCGGCACCAGTCTGAGCTGAGGCAAAACACCTCAAAATTATGGTCAGAGACTGCAGGCATTCCTAGCATTTCTGAAGACTACCTCCGTAATCTATGCATATGTATACTTATATGTGTATGTATATGCAGACACAGGGACACGCAGACATGCTTTCTATCCTGAGCTCTTCCAGCCCTGGGCAATGGACGTCTCTTCCCCGCCTGCTCTAGACATACCAAATTTTGATGATGTTGATTTGTTTTTTTCTGTGACTACAGCAGCAAAATTATTGAAGATGAGAAGAAATATCTCACATATAGCATGAACGGCAAGCAGGCTAATCACTACCAAAACAACAAGAAGAAATCTAACGGAAACAGGGCCTGAAACTTGGTTTTTCCTTTCTAAAGGCCATTCACAGTAATGGAAAGCAAAACCCCTCCAGGAGTTAAGGAGAAGAAGGGAACTCAGGCGTATTAGAACAAGAGACAGAAAAGGTGCGGGAACAAAGATCAGCAAACTCGTGAAAAGCAGAAGGTCAGTAGCACACCAAAAGCTTGGCAGCTTCACCGCAGAAGCTCCTGGTCAGCGCTGGCAGGAGGAACAAAGCACTGCCCAGGATAATTAGGTGTGTGGTTTTTTCTCTTTCTTTGGCAGCAAAGTAGGGTGGTTTTTTTTTTCTTGGCTTGTTACAGAAAAAGATTAAATATACCGGTAATTAGAGAATACAGTGGAAGCAATTGTAAGCTGAAAAATAAGAAAGAAAAGAAAAAGAGAGAAAAAGATATAATGTGAATAATAAATGAAAAGAACACAAATAGCTAAGCAGGCAGCAAATTGGAAGATAATTACAGCGTTTTAAATAAGGATAGTAAGAAAAGTTCATGCAATTGGCATAAAAGTTCATGTTAGATTGTTATGCTGTTTTCAGCCCCTGAAATATATAAATGTTCCACTAAGGGAAACCTTGGGATAGAGAGAGCTTCTATAGACCTCCTAAATTTGTGTGCAGGACTACAACCTGTTGCAGCCCAAGGGTAGCTGCTGAAACTCTCTCCCCCAATTTTTTATTAATCATCAGAGCTATTACTTATATTTCTAAAACATTATCAGATCTATAACTGTTTTTTGAAGATAAATGTTATCACTTACAAATTTGATACGTTCTACAGATTTAGAAAAAACAAAAGGCAGTGTCTGAGAGACCAGAGAGACAGATATCATTTCTTGTTATATTTGATGCCTTAATGACCTTAGCGATTTAACAGGCTTAGCATAACATAGTAAGGGTATCCTTCCAGGCAAGTTTCAGCTCTTAAAATCATTAGCTGTAAATTATGTACCATGTGGAGAAAACACATAGCAAAAATGTATATGTGGAGCAATACACCAGCTAACTTGCTAGCGAGTTGTGTTCTCCTGTAGCAGTAAGTAGCTGTCAGCAGCCTGACAAAAATGCTCCGAAATAAGAAAATTACAGCAGGAATAAATGGAAATGAAAATACCTCAGGGCACTAAGAAATTCAAACTGTGAAAGAGAAATGTGTAAACTTTAACCACCACTGTGGGGCACTTACACTGTGACAGCCTCTGCACGATGTGACATGGAAGTGAACCAGAAAACGCAGTGGTGGGTACAGAGGATAAGAGGGGACGCAGCAGAGCCTGGGGACAGTGCCGCAGCACTGCGTGGGCGCAGGGGACAGGCTGACGCTGCTGACCAAGGAAGCTCAGTTTCGGGAACGTGATGGGCAGCTAGATGTGCAGGAGTGAGCAAGAGCTCCTCCACATTGCAATAGCCAGCCCTCAGCAAGGGCTTCCGTACACAGCCCAGAAAACCCCATGGTGAGCCCCTGTCTGAATCTTCCACACCCTTGGTTTTGTAGGGTGACCATACAAAGCACTCCCCTGATGAGTTTGAACCTTCTGACCAGTGAAACACTGATGAGTTGTAATCACACATTGTGATAGTGTAGATTTCTCATTTAATAATTATAAGCCATGTGGAAAAAATTGATATAGTGCTTTTGAACACTATATTAAGTCATACATGCTTCAAAGGAACTGAAATAGACAACTTGGTCTGAACTGAATGAGGGTGAAGAAGATGTTCATCTTGCCAAAAAGATGTGGAGGGATGGATCCTGTTAGGTTTGCAGCAGGTCAGGATGGGAGCGCTGGATAGTTATCCCAAGGGGCCAAATGCTGGGAAGACCATGACTGCTTTCTCCAGGTCAGGAGCCCGGAGCCAGGCTATGGCTTGGATGCTCATCCATCACTTCCAGAATTACATCCCAGAAGTATCACAAAGCAAACAAAGATGCCAAGGAGTACCTACACAGCCTGGACTTGTCTCAGTCTTCTCTAGGTATCTCATTACTTTTGAACACTATCTCACAAAAATCTAATACCCGTCACCTACAGCGAGGAAGATTTCTTCACGCCACAGGTTGGATCCAGGCATGAATATTCAGAGAAAATGCTGGGGTCTGGGCATTACTAGGAGGCGATTTTACATGACTGGACCTTGCTTTTATTGCAATCTAATGTTCTCAAACACTTTGAAAAGTGCCTGGCACATAAATTGCTTTCATCTTGCAGGCCAGTTTCCTGAGGAAATGAAATACATGTGTCTGCACTCTCCATTTGTGCATCTCTCTGATAGTTGAGCCAGCATCAAACAGATTTGCTAAAAAGGAGAGAGATACAAATTAGGGATTTTTTGAGGGAAATTTCCCAGTGTGAGCCCAGCGGATATCTGCTCTGTTTAACCAGTCAGTTGGCTAGTGTGAGTCACTCTGGAATAGTCACCAAATACATTAATGCCTGCCGGTGACACGGGTGGCCCGAGGGAGGAGTTAGGGACCAAACAGCACAAATTAGAAAGAAATAGGCTCCATTAATACCTCTCCTTACAAAGGTAGATGCTGCTTCTTTACGTGACATCTCGGAGTAAGAAACTTAATGCAACTTGAAAGGAGTTCTCTGAGATCAGAGCGAGTGGAGTGAGATGAGCCAAGATTGCTGGCACACCCAGGGCTGATGGGGAGATGGCATCTGCCAGTCACATAGCGCGGCAGCTCACCTGCTTTGAAAGCAAGAGGTCTAAGGCACCCGTTCTTTCTAAAGCAGCCTTTCTAAAGCTGATAGCATTGATATTGCTGCATATTTGACGTTCTGTTTGGATTTGCTGCTGCAGGTCTGCACAGAAGTGTCGGGGAGAGCAGCAGTTTCCAGGGGGTCCCAGCAGGGCCATCAGCCCCATTGTCCGGACCTGGAGCCCATCACCATAGGAGCAGCTCCCGGGCCACCTCTCCCAGGGGTGTAGGACACACACAAAGGCAAGGAGTGTTTGGGGGTGACAGGAGGCTTGTCATGGGAAGTTAGGGGAGGAACCAAGGGGAAGGAAGATTTAAGTGATTTGGGGGACGAAGAAGCATGGGAGAAGAGTGGGGAGAGGGGATGCAAAGGGCCCGTGTAAGGGCAGGAGGTCAGTGCTGGCTGCCCCGTCTCTGTGCCCAGCTCCGTCTGCAGCTCTGTGGGGCTCTTCGCTCCATACATGGGGCGGCAGGACCAACTGGGCTGTGGGGGGCCAGGGCACAGGGGTGGGCTGGGGGCTGCTGGGGAATGTCTGTGCCAAACCAGCCCCGGCAGCCGGAGTGGGGCTGCAGCCCCCAGGGCTTGGGTGTCCAGGTGCCGGCAACTGGGGAGACTGGGATCCAGGGGCAGATACTGGGCAGACTGAGCGCCTGAGCTCAGCTGCTGAAGAGGTCCACCTTGTACTTATACCTCAACATGTATATATGCCCACTGGTGGGCTTCCATTCTGCCCAGCCAGAGAAGCAGGATGAAACCATTGATGCTGACAGTGAGTGCTCTGTGCGGCTGGCCGTGTGTATATGGATGTATATTGTATATAGCCTAAACTGCCTATCGGGAGTACGCACTCACCTTGGCTGCTGGAAGGACCCGGGTGATGGAGGCAAACTGGGAGGGATCGGAGCCCTGGAGCCCGCTGTGGCGGTCCGGACCACGGGTGGGGAGGAACCTCCCAGGCTCCCCAGGTGGGTCTCAGCCCACCCAAGAGCCCAATCCTGGCACTGACCGTGCTTCCAGCTTCTCTGGGACCCAGAACTGGAGCAGGGTGGGTGGCAGGACTGGGTCCACCCCGAGATTGCTGTGAGAGGCAGGTGCTCCCCCTTACTGCATGCTCATGGCTGAAAGACAGCACGTTGGTTCAATCAATGGCATCAGCACACAGTCAAAGTCTGTGCTAATACCTACAAAATCACCTAAGGAAGCTGGGATATACGGTTTGGATATATTCGTGGTTTAACTAGGTTCGGATCTGCTAATACAAATCGAAATTACAATAGCTAGCAATAATGTGGCAGCAAAATTTGAAGATTTTTAATTTCATTGCAGATTAGAGGGAGCTGTGACTTTGTATGTTTGAAAAATTACATACTTCATAAATATTTAGTGTGTCAGACTGGCGACTGCAGATGTGTCATAATAAAATCTGAAGAAAATTGGTCTTCCTCCAGCCATTAATAACTTGCAAGCAAGCCATCACAGTAATGAAAATTGATCAGTGCCAAATGACTAAACACAAAACAGCAGCCAGAGACCTGATCCTGTTTCCCAAAACCTGGCCTGGGGGCTAAGGCCAAGGCCCGCTCCCTGGGGAGCCCCGCTCGGGAGGAGCTGCACCCCCTGGTCTCGGGGGGCCGTGGGACCAGCGGGGACCCTGCATGTCACCACTGCCCACCCCTGCCTCACGCAGCTGCAGGAGGACGGGTGCTGCTGTCACGCTGCTGCGCTGCTCGGGCAGGGGTGCAGGGGTGCTGTGGGGTGCAGCAATGCTGTGGGGTGCAGGGGTGCTGCTGGGTGCAGAGGTGTTGCATGGTGCAGAAGTGCTGCGGGGTGCCATGGTGTTGTGGGATGGAGAAGTGCTGCAGGGTGCAGTGGTGCTGTGGGATGCAGGGATGTTATGGGGTGCAGGGGTGCTGCTGGGTGCAGCAGTGTTGTGGGGTGCAGAAGTGCTGCAGGGTGCATCAGTGCTGTGGGATGCAGGGATGCTGTGGGATACAGGGATGCTGTGGGGTTCAGGGGTGCTCTGGGGTGCTGCAGGGTGCAGGGGTGCTGCAGTGTTGTGGGGTGCAGAAGTACTACAGGGTGCAGGGATGCAGTGGGATGCAGGGATGCTGTGGGGTGCAGGGGTGCTGCAGGATGCAGCAGTGTTGTGGGGTGCAGGGATACTGCGGGGTGACATGCACAGCAAAGGAGAGGGTGAAGTGCTGCTTTGCCTTCGCAGCCAGAGGTGGCTGCTCCCATGGGTGATGATGGTTTTCTCTCCCATACTTGGAATAAAATCTTTTGAATGTTATATTCCATGGGAAAAATAAGCAAGCAAACAGAAGTATTTTCTTTTCCCCCAAGTTGATGGTAGGGCAATTTTGCATAGAAAGAAATGCCATTTTACACTCGTCTCTAGATTTAATAGAAGCGAACCAGTAACCATGTTAACACGGATGTGCTCACAATGCATAATCATTTGTAGACATTTAATTTTTGAAACTGTTTTAGATAAATTAGCTCTTCTTCTAATGCCCCCCTCATCTAAAATTTCTCTACCTCTTTCTGAAATGTGGTTGTTATAATAGGTGGAACTTCAGGCACGTGCTTCATCTCAAAAAAGAGATGTCTGTCTCTTTTTTGAAATCTTTGATCAGATCTACCATCTCGTCTTGTGCAAAAACTTATGTTACCAACTATATAATATGTCTTTAGCATACAGTATGGGTTTGCTTCAAAACTCATCGAAGTTAACAGGAGCATTTGCATTGACTGCTCTGTGTCTGAAATGAGGACATACCTATGTCTGGAGACATGAAAGCACTCTAAAGTCTAATTTCAAAGTCCAATTCCACATAGGAAGTCTTCAAGAACTCAGATCCCAAGTGGTAAATGTGTTACCTATATAAAACACTTGCAGCCGTCATGCTTTATATTCTCCCAAGCGTCCTGTGACCTGCCCTGTATTTCAGTTAATGGTTCCTCCTACAAATCTTAGGCAAGAAGATGTCAAATGGTGAAACTAAAGTAACAAAAATTTAGGTCTATTTTTCACTATATCATGGAAGTATCCTATAAGGTTAAGATACAGTAAACAATGTCCTGGGCATCTGCTTTTTGACCTGTTCGAGGCAGGTTTTGGACTGTTGGATCTGTGGTTTGACCAGTATAGCCCTTCTTGTAGCAATAAACCCAGCTTTCTCTTCACATAGCAAAAATGCCAAGAATATTTTGCTAAGCAACTTCTATGCAAACATAAGTTTTTGCACAAGAGGAAATGACAGATCTGATAGAAGGGAGGATAGTCCCTTTTAGTTCCTTCTATTGTATTAGAAGAAACATTTGGGATCAACAGGTTTGTGTGTCCATACTCAAATGGAGCATTACCTGAGTGAAAGCCTTGTCAGGTTCCACACAGTAACTGCCAGTTCTCAATAACTATGTAATTATTAAAAATTTAAAATAGAGATATGGAAGTGCAGCCACATTTTAACTGTAAAGTGTGGCAGTCCAGACAGATCCAACAACCATCTCCTATCCCTCCACTCTCCGTCCCTCTCCCAGAGCATCTCTCTGAAATTCCCAGTGCTCTAGACAAGGTGACACTCTTCCCAAGGCTTTCCTTCATCTCCCTGGAGAGGAGTGACCTGTGGAGAGTCCTTCAGCCACCTCTGTCCTGGGATAGGCAGGTTTCAGTATTTAGCAAGTTTTCCAGAAAAGCCAGACTGAGTCAGTTGGTTTTGCAGCTATTCTGAAGGCAGAGCAACACTTCAGGTTCAGTACAGCCCCAAAAGGAGATTCATTCTGCAGAGAATGACCGAATAATGGCAGAATAATCAAAGCTAATGGCTGTTTGGTTGCTGAAGGGTATTTCTGCGGTAGGAGCCCGTGATCCGTGTGATTGCTGGGGAGCGTGGCTCCGCGGGCACAGCCAAGCAGGGCTTGTGCCAGCCTGGTCCCCCTCGCCTCCATCTCCTGCCGCAGCTCCACCTCAGGCTGCGACCTTCTGCTCCCAGCCGACTTGTCCTGAGTGGTATGTGCCCACAGCCTGGTTTCCAGCCATGGTCCCTAAGCCCAGCCCCATGCACTGCCTTCAACTTCAGAGTTTCATCTCGAGGAGATACTAAGGGGCACTAAAAATCCAAAGTAGCAGGAAAGAGAAGAAAATGGTCTGAGGAAACGATGCAGTAGTAAAGAGGATGCGTTATCCTTGAATTTTAAACAGAGACATATAATCCAGTCTGATTTGGAACAGGGCAAACGCTGTTCCTGGGTAGGACATCGCTGAGAGCAGCAGCCCGGCTGCCTGGCTTTCCTGTGGGAATGAAGGGAGTCCTCACTGTCCGAGATGGGAGGTGAGTGGCTGCCACCTCTAGCACTTGGCAGGAAAACGCTGAGCCTTAAAATCAAAATTGGAAGACATGTTTTTAGAAGAAGAGACTTTTTGGATGCTTGATTGAAATCATCACTGCATATCTGTTTCATCGAATTCAGAGACAGAGCAACATAATTTAATATTTCTGTAGGAGGTTTGTTTACAGGTCTTTATTTAAAAATTTGGAGATGAAAATAAATTACTGTAACATTTTCAGCTAAATATAGACCACTCCTAATGAGGTTTTTGTCTGGGTTGGGGCAAGAAGACTTGGTATGACTGAGAGGCTTGTCAGAAGAGGAGGCACTGGCAGGACAGTATCCACGGGCTATGCCCGAACCTTCTCACTGCTGTAATCAATGCAATTGGTTGATGAGGGTCAGAGTAAAGGACGCCGTATTAAAATACACACCACATCTGTAAGGATTTGAGCTGCAGGCATTCCTCACACATTTCATGTCCCTTCCACTTCAAGGACAGCTTTTTCTGGGAAGGCAGTTAGAAATCTGCAACCCACAACTTGAAATGAAGATTAACTCGAGTGTTTTTTTGGACTGCAGCCTCCCACAGACCATTTATTGTTGACTATGATGCTTCCAAATGGTGATGGACTTGAATTTAGAGAAACAAGATGGCACTGACAGATGCAAACCATTGCTTTTGGCAGCTGGAAGCTGAGCAGCTGAAAGGAATGGTATTTTGCTGCGGAGCTGGAAAGCTTGGCAGCAGCTCAGGCTTTAAAAGCCCACCACTGTTGCTGGGTGGATGGTTTATAGTCTTCACAGATCATCAGGCTTCATAATGGGAAGAGACATGAAATTTGGAAAGAAGCGGCAAAACAGTAGTGATGTTCCCTTGCTAATTGCCTCCTGCTCTGCCAGAATGAGGAGGCAAAAAACAGGGTCTTTCAGCATTGCCACCACTGGGACCACAGAGCCCTACTGCCCGAGGAGAGGGAAGGCAAGCAAGCGGAGGAAGACATCAGAGCAGAGCTGGAAGAAATTTAACTGGAAGCTCGGTGAAATCTCAGTAGCGCAAATGCAGCAGGCAGCAGCTGATTGTGGAGCAGATGTCCACATCTCTTCCTTCTTCTGGAGAGATAATGACAACACAGTTAAAACAGTGCTGTGGAAAAAAAGGTTTTAAGTAAACACAAATGTAACAAGAATTACTTGGTGTGCCCGAAATACGTATTGGGCAATATTTCAAACAATAACTATTTTTCATTAGCGTTTAAAGGCTTATCTAATGTGTGGGCTCTTTGGGGCCAGTCAGTGACCAGTGTCGTACTGGGTAGCCATGAAGTGGTGTGAAGAGCTTTTCACAAGCTCTTGGTTCATCAGCAAGGGCCACGGCAGAGGCGATGAAGGCGATGCAGCTGCCCAGGCACTGGTGTCTAATGCTGTTTGACTCATCCCTCCTGGATAGGAGTCCCCCGTGCCCCCTGTGTCAGAGGTCTGGTCTCCACACCAGCTGGAGGAGCTGCACGGGCACAAGCTCCGACGGGCAGCCCCGCTGGACCTTCTGTCTGTAACAGAAGGAATTAAACAGGTCCCGGTGGGTTTTGTTTGTTTGTTTGTTTGTTTGTTTTGTTTTTACATTGTTTTTTTTTTTTTTTTGCACAGCCATGCAATCTCACCATCAAAAGGATTTCTGCGCTTCTGTTCAGTTTTACTGGATTTCCCAGACACGGGGCGCTAGCATTGCCGCGGCTGTGCTGCAGTGTGTGCCAGGGCGGTGGCGAGCCGGGGCTCCCGGGGGGCTCTGCCACTGTGCCAGGCGGTGTAGAGCAGGGGGAACCCCTGCCCTGGCTCTGCCAGACTGAGCCAAAAGCCCCATCCTTTGATGGCATGCACAGGTCATGGGAAGGAGTTTGCTCTCCTTAACACCCCACATCTGAATGTGTCAAGCCAGTCACATAATATTTTTACCTCTCTTTTCCCTCATCCAAATGAGGCTGGTGTGATGGGTGCAGCAGAAGGATTGCTGAGTCAGTGATTTAAGATGTTGGGTGACCACGCTGCAGGATGAGTGCAGAGGAAACCCCCACTGGAAATGAAATGTAAACTTCACGCTGGAAGGCAAGGCTTTGCCTTCGGTGAATCCTTAGGAGCATCCCATTTCACAAGGCTAAAGGGAAAAATAGCTAAACTAAGGGAAGAGCTGCTACAAGCAGCGCATACTGACAGGCTACCTGGGAAGCGAGAACAAGTACAGCTCGTAACCCCTGATGTAACTCACACGTGTGTGGCTGTCTTGGAAGACTCGGGATATAAAAAACCCACCAAGTGTGATTTATTAAGAGATTATGGGGCCAATATGCTTAATGTTCCGTGCATTGCAGTTCCTGCATATTTGTTTCTTCTGCCTCCTAATCGAACTAAAAAAAGTTTTTTTATTATTTAAACTTCAAAAGAAAAAAACCCTGCACTCCCTCCTACACTTAAGAGAAAAAAAGGATACACTTCCAGTCTTGAACTGTGTAAGCCATTTGTAAACTAGATTATGTGGTTTGCTGCTAATTTTCGTAACATAGTAAAAACTCATTATCTTTTTGGACAAATCTTGTGAGACCGGCAGTCAAAACACCAAAGGTACAAAACGTTAGAGCTACGAGTGTTGTACGGCTTCTTGTATCAAACTTATTTCTTGGTAGGGCTGGCCAAACACGACATTTTATTTTTGTGAAAAGGTTAAATAAAAAAAATTCTTAAAAATATTATTTTAAAATGGGATTTTTTAATCAAAATCCTGTGTTTATAAAATGTGATTTTTTTAAAAAACAGTTTATGTACTGTGTGTTTACGTGCATCTGTGCTTGGTTTACATTTACTGCAAATCTCACAAACACGTGAATATGCATCTTTCTGCCTCCTTTAGAAGTACCAACAGCTTTTTATTGAATACGTAAAATGAATCTTTAGCATATAAAAAATTGGTAGAGTCCAATGGTTTTGTTTTCCCTGTCCACTTTTCTACTAAGGAGCAGCTTTGCTTCTCAGCTTTGCTTTCCTCAAATAAGAAGCGATACCTAAAGGGGAGTTTGCTGCACTGTTACAGAAGGTGATAGCTCTGAAAAAAAGGTGTGAAATCCAAGATCGTTTTCTGGTTGTTATGTATTAAATTAGAGTAAAGCTTCCTGAGGTGAAAAGAATCTCTCTCCATTACCACACTCTTGGCTGTAAAATGTGTAGGTTACATCTCATTATCACTTAAGAAATTAGCACCTCAAGGTCATGAATAACAAAATATTGACTGTGACCCTCTGCAGAATTGGCTTATTAAGGCAGCTCAGTGTATGTATAATTTCCTATCCTTTTTATGACCTTCACAGATTAAGGTCACTGCAATGTGTATCAGTAGAGCATGTTTCTTTAGGACCCTTAATACGGGATTCGACCATTTAGAGGCATTTCACTTAGCAGATGGTTTTTGCAGGCTGTGGAAATTTTTGGTGCCAACTTGACCCTAGTGAAGGGATGTTCGGCTGGGTCCCATGGGATGTAGGACTGCAGGCTGGGAAATGTGCACATGTGCAGTGCCAAACCCAATGGAGGAGAGCCACCGTGCTGGGGGGACGTGGGGGGACGCCTGCCTGGGGTGCTGGCACCGGGACTCAGCCCCCACCATCCCGTTGAGCTCAGCCCACGTCTGGGGGCACAGGGCAGCAGTGGAGAGGCTGGGAGAGTGGTGGGATTGCAAAGGGGTGTCAGCACGCTCCTACGGTGTGCGAAGGGTCCAGGGCATCACTTACAACTGCTTGGGAATAAATAAAATCACCTGTAAATGCTGAGTGGTACCTGCAGTGCCTCTGCAAGAGCATAGGCATGGCATGTTGGGTTTCAAGGACTGTTTTCTGTTCTGCAAGAGAGTGAAACCACAACCATAAATGTTTCATGAAAAAATTAATAACCCCCAAACCAGCAAAGGCTTCTGTAGTTCAGTGATTCACCTGCACTGCCATGACACTGGATTTAGCCAATGGCCAATGTAAAAACATGTCTAGATGTGCCTCCTGGGCTGTAGCTGTCTTTCTGCAGCAATGAGAGCTGTGACAGTAGAGTTTCTATCGGACTTTATTACATATTACATATTACATTTATTACAGCAATACATTAGCAGTTTTGCTTATATCTTTTGGGGTTTTTTTCTTTGTTCATTTTTTTCTCTCTCTTTTGCCTGAATCATTCCACACAATTCATCTTGGACTATTTACATATTCACAGTTGTCTGAGTTGATCTGTTTTTTCTCTTTTGCCTGTAACTTGTTTCCATGGGTCAGAGCACGATCAGCTGTGGATGAGAAGCCACTTACATAAGGTGACTATACAAGGAAAGAAAGCCTCGATTTCTTCTTTAGAGTTAAATAATTTTTCTTTACATAAAATTTGTTTTCAAGCTATCTTTTTGTGTGTGTTTGTTTTTATCACAGTAACATATGGTACAGTGGATGTTGCCTAACTGCTATAAATAATTTAGCAGCAAGTAGGTGATATAAAATACGTACCCTGGCAAATGTGCAAGTCCTTTTAGCAAAATTTATAATGGAGCAATATGACAAAGTGGAATGGAGAAGACACTGAAATATGAAAATCTTTCTATACATCACAACTGTAATTCACTTGTGTGCTGTGCAATAATGGGCTTAGTGAACGGTGTTTGCAATATAAAGGCTTAATAAATGATATAACTGCTTGCTGTATCCTCTTCTCTGGGCTGTCATCCAGTGATTTGCAATCGTGCCAAATTGTACAACAGTGCCAGAGTCAGAATTTTGAATATTCTAAGTGATTTAGAGGTTTAAGCAACTAGGAAGCTTAACAGACATGGAAAGTTAAAGCAATTTCATGGGAAAGTTGCTTTTTAAGTTTTTATCCTGCACTACCTGCTCTATGAAATAATACACCAGATTTCCTTCATAAGCCTTTGAAGAGGAAAATTCACAGGCCTTGGTTTTCAGGCTAAGGCTCAGAAAACTCAATTTTATGATAATTAGATTAATACCCTATTATCCTATTGACCTTTATGTTTTTTTCCAAGAGGTTTCACACAACTTTAAAAAAAAAAAAAGTGACATTTGGAAAAAAAATGGGACTGTTTATGTCCTATTGCCTGTGGTGTGATGACCTGGTGGTTTTGACCCAAAGAGCACATGGCAATGGACATGGGGCGGTGGCATGGGGCTGGCGCCTCACTGCCTCCCATGCCTTGCTCTGCCCCAGGCCTGGGCCATGAACCTCTTTTGTGTGCCGGAGTAAATGCTGATGATAAAATCAGCACAAGGGTAGGGTGGGTTTGAACAGGTTCTTTATGGCTTCTCCCACTTTTGAGGAAGCACACACTGTTTGTACTTATATATATAAAAGTACTGTTTGTGTGTATATAAATAGATATGTTTATATAGAGAATTATATATTTATATGTTATGTATTTATATAAATAAAACTATATTTTTATATATAAGTATATATATAAAAGTATATATATGTGTGTATATATATGAGTATATATAAACAGTACTTATATATAAAAAAAAGTTCCCCTTCAGCTCAGGGGATGCCGATGTACAGCCCTGGTAAATGGGCTACAGCCCTGGAAAACATCCTGACCGAGTGAGGACAGGTTCAGCTCCGAGCCCTTGCTCTCCCAGTGGATCTAGTGATGTCCCAGATGTATCTGCCAGTTCACAGACCACGTGTCAGACATGGGCTGTGCTTAGCATCTCCTGCTTGCCCATAGCTCGCTGCGTGAGCTGTTGAGAAGCTCAAGGTCCCAAGCAAATTTGATGCCTAAGTTGTGATTTCCAACCTGAGTGTCTTAGCTGTTGCAACAGTCAAAGCTGGAGATTAAAATCCCTCTTAGTCTGCCCCAAGCCCAACCAGAGCCCTCGTCCCGCTCCCTGGGCTGGGTGGGAATGCACAGCAGCTCCTGGGGCTGGCAGGATCCACATGGCTTCATCCAGGTCCAGGTCCCTGGAGGGACATCGGATATTGGATCACTCAAGCCCCCACTTCTGCCATGGGGATGAGAGAGCTGACTGCCCCACAAAAACCTCCAGGTCACCCGTAAGTCATGAGAAGCTGGTGTGGGAGGGAGAAGAAGTGAAGAACAAGGACGGCCTGATTTTCTGATTGGCATTGAACACTTTGCTATGTAATTTGACAGACTTGTTTTTAAAAAACAATGCAAGATTTTCTTTGGAAACGCAGCATGAACAAGCATTCCTGTTCTTAAGTAAGCAAATAAAAAGTTATCTTTTCTGATGTGTTACTATCTTGTGCATTATTGCTTATTACCACACAAATCTCCTATAGTTATTGATTTCCATGTCTATCTCCCCCAATGCTATTGGTAATTTTAGATTCCCTGCCTGCCCTCTGTCTTATTTCGCAACACGTAATGGGCTTTTTTGAGCCATCGCTGCCCACTGTGCTGAACGCGGCCAGTGCTGGCGTGTGCAGGCAGCTGGAGCTGCAGGCAGCAGCTCTTCCTCCCCAGCACAGGGCACGCAGGCAGGCTGGGAAACCCACTCCTGCTCCTGGCAAGGGAAATCTGCAAAACCCTTTTAAGATGTTCAAGGGAAATTACCATTCTTAAGCTTTACACATATTCTTTTGATTGCTATCATAATTTTTAAAGCAGGGGAGCATGTAGAGCTGTGACTGGAGATCAATTTTTCTATTTTTTTCTGACCTTTGTCCCTTGCTTTAGTTACAGAAGAAAATTCAATGTGTGCCTGGAGGTGCTGCAGTTGTGGAGACGTGTGTGGTGGCCCTGTCAAATTATTGCTGACTGACTCTCCTTGACGGAGAGATAAATCAAGGGTCTGTGTAATGATGTACCTTGGTACTGAGGTCTCTTTTGCCTCTTTCTCTCTCTTCTCCGGAGGTCCCACCTCTGCTTGGGGAATGCTGCCAGATCTCAAGCACAAAACAGTAGCTTTCCCAGAGAGGGAAAATATTGAACAGTAAAAACTGGACTTTAGGCAGCATCTGTTTGTATTGCTGGTCCTTCCCCCCTGCCAAAAACCAGTTGTGAAACAGGAGGTTCTGCAGGATGGTTTGTTGGTGTACGCGGTGATCTTGACAGGGTTTTGATAGCTATGGTCCAAGCTCTGTGCTCAACATATAATTTATACCAAAAAGGGGACATGCAGATGGTGCTTCAGTATAAACAGACAATAATTTGCATCCGCCGGCACGTCAGCTCGGAAGGGAAGCGAAGGGGCTTTTCCCACTCATGGTTCAATGAGCCACAAAGCAAACGTGTCGTTTGGGGGGGCAGAGGAAGCAGGGAGGTGGGAGAGAGGCTGGCTGCTGTGCAGCTCGTCTACAAACAAGCCTTCCTCGGATGTGTGTCACAATTTGGCTGCATATTTTATTCACATGGCTCTATGGCTACATAGTGGGAACAAAAATATGTTTTCCTTTCAACAATAATTTCTAAAACAATGGCAGAATGAGAGGTGTCAAAACAGAGAAAGCCCTGGAAAAGGCAAGAAAATCCATGGTTTTAATGAAGTGTGAAGAACAAAATGAAAAAAGCAAAACTTAAAAAATAAAAATACATTTCCTTGTTTAAATGCACTGCATTACTGTAAATGCTAAAGCCTGTCTCCCTGGCTTGCATGCCTCTTACAGGGTGCACCAAGTTGGGTCTGGCTGCCCTGGCAGTGTTGTGTTTGAATGGACCCATCTTTCTCAAATTATTTTAGATGTTTTTTTCTGTTGCCATTAACACCCATGCCACAAATGGTTTCGCCATGTGAAGTGCTTTTTCCTCCCAGATGGTTAATGAAGATATTACAGCAGTGTCTCTAGTACTAGGCATCATGGAGCCCTATGAGGAGCACACCTAGGGTAAGGTCTCACTGATGTTTGCTTTTTCATGCATTAGACTCATAGAATGGTTTGGGTTGGAAGAAACTTTTAAAGGACACCTAGTCCAACCCCCCTGCGATGAGCAGGGCCATCTTCAACCAGATCAGGTTGCTCAGAGCCCCATCCAGCCTGGCCTTGAATGTTTCCAGGGATGGGGCATCTCCCACGTCTCTGGGCAACCTGGACCAGTGGTTCACCAGGCTCATTGTAAAAAGTTTCTTCCTTCTATCTAGTCTAAATCTCCCCTCTTTTTGTTTAAAACCATTATCCCTTGTCCTATCGCTACAGACCCTACTAAAAAGTCTGTCCCCAAGACTCAGCTTGGGGGAGCTACTCAGTTACTAATCCACTGTATTTTTTTCCTGAGAATGCTTGTATTTTTAATGTGAATATTGTACATTTTAAGTCAAATACCTTGCAAATTCAATTCATGTTACCTCTATTCAATGATGTTACATTAACTAGACTAGAGCAGGACACTTATTTCTTCTATTTTTTTGGGGAGGTTGGGTTGGGTTTTTTTTGAGATTCCACTTGTGTGAAAGACCCTCACTTGTGTCACTGTCACACTGTAACAGGGATTTATACGATGATAAAGCTTAGACTCTCAGGATAAGTTTATCAGTACATCAGCTGTCCATAGTGTGCTCATTAATTGTGCCCACAAAGCATCAGCCTGCAGCTGTTCCCATGTAATGCTGGTGCCACTTGCCTGAAGTGATAGCCCATTTTGCACATCTATCCTGCTCAGTCTGCTGACCCCCAAAGAGAGGGGAAAAATGGGCTTTTTTTCTAGAGGAGCCAACAGCTTTGCCTGTTACTGAACAGTTGGACAATGCTTGGGGTTGTGGATAAAGGGACTGTAGCCTGCTTAGCACCATGGCAAAATACATTAATTCTTTGAAAAAATGTTTAACCTTGCATGAGAAATGACGACTAAAAGACAAAAGCAACTTGTCTGAAAAGTGACAAACAAAGCATTCCTTTAGCATCCTCTGGTCCTGCTCTTCCTGGGTGGGAAGGATTTCAGAAGGCAGCACACCAGGGCTGATGTCCCAGCACACCATGGTGAACACCTTCACCACCTGCTCTACCTGCCCACAGCAGTGGGTGGGTTGCACCTTTGTATTGCATGCTGTTGTGCAGGAGCCGTTGCACACGGGGTCCCAGAGAGTCTAGAGTGAATATTGGTGTGACTTGGAAACACATTGCAATGCACACTCTGCTGCGTATAATGTGTCAAACTTTCCACCCACAAACTGTCCTGACATTTTTGGTCAAAGCGAGGAAGATAATGCTGCAGCCCCTGGGTCCCACCTTCCCTCCCAGCAGCCTGGCCCTGGGGAAGGAGGCCACAAAGCGGCCACTTCTTCCTTAAAACAGTCAAAAGTTCCCACTTCTCTTATGCAGATCAGCATTTACCAATATTTACAGCATCAACATTTTTCATTAAATAGAATCGCTCCCTGGCCAGCCATTATTATGAGCAAGCCTTGACTCTTGAGTTTTCATTCTACTGACTTCAACGAATCTCATTTTGGTGAAGCAAATTCTGCAAAACATATGATTTTCCTTGTCAAAACAATGTGTACAAATGTGAGATTTTGACATTAGAGTTTTAGGCTAAAACACATTTTGATTGGGTAAATTTAAAAATACTGTCATTTATCAAACAATTTTTCTCAGTTTTGAAGGCAGTGAAAAATAGTGATTGATACACGGTTGGAAACTGCTCCTTCAATCTTCACTGGTCTGTCATTAAAAAAAAATTGCAGTTCAGTCCATGGCCTATGCATTTTTCTTCTGTGAAATTTTGCAAGGTCAAAGGATTGTCAACATAACATCAATATCAACAATATATTATACTGTATCTTGAGAACAAGTTCAGAAATAACAAGTTTGCTGCCAGTCAGGTAATACCAACTTATATCTGTCATTTATCAGAAGTTGGAATTGATAAAGAAGAAAATCTCTTGCCAGCACTGTGACTGTGTTGTTTTCTTGTTTGGTTTTGGTTTGGTTTGTTCTGTTGTTTTAAGGCTGTCACTAATTTCTTCTTCAGCAGTACAGCTGCTGCCAGTAGGAGGCTTGGAAATGTTAATTTTTAATTTATAAATGTTGCCAGTTTAGCTTTAAGGTACACCAGGGAGTATTTTATGGGGTCATTAATTCTTGTCTTGAATGTGATGTGTTGGTGTCTTCATTCCCTTGGGGCACTTTATTAATAGTCCCATGAAACATGCCTTGAAGTTTCTAATATCAATTAAAACATGTCCCTTTGTTCCTAAATTAATCTTTCTCATTCTCTTTTAAAAACAATTTACTGAAGAGCCCTACATTTAGAAGAGTGCTTGTGCACAAGCTGCAAACGCTTCCTGAAGATGCTCTTGGGACCAAGGGTCCATGGGTTAGGGGTGATTTCAGCTACAGGGTCAGCAACATTCATCACCAAAACAGACCAGCAAAATAATCTTTGGCTTCCCTTCCACCACCCCTCCTGTCCTCACAGTCAGCTCCTTCGGTTTGTGTTAAGTTAGCTGAAATACTGTCCTTACGTAGTTATACAAGAAAGAAAACTTTAGGCCTAAGAAGTTTGCTTGATAAAATAAATGGCACTGTGGGGATGCTGCAATCTGCCCATGCAATGACTGTAGCACCCAGAGAGGGCTGGTGCCTTCGTCAGTGAGTTAGAGCATTATGTCTTTACACACATAGAAGAGAAACTGCGAGTTGTTTGCTAAACACTGGCTTTTGGTTAATAACGAAGTGCAAGCTTAGACAGCAAAAGTAATGTAAGCACAGCAGGATATTAGTAAGTGGGATGTGCCTTTGACAGAAGTGGTTTACTTGACCCCAATGAGATAGATACAAATGCGTTAGTCAATGCAACTAAGGCATGCTTTGAAATAAAACTGCAAATTAGGCAAATAAGGTACAGATGGTACAAATAAATCAGTGATTTTGGGGGGAGTTCCCCAAATGATTTAAAATGCTAATGCCACCTCTTAATTTCAGTTTAAATAAATCTGTGGTTGCAATAATTTTAATGTAATTGATCAAAATTGGTCTAGCAGAATTAGCTGGTCTTAATTAGGCACTGGCTAATCTTAACGTAAGCTGACAATTAGCACCTGCAGGAGGGCTGATGGCCCTTCAAAGGAGGCAGCCGAAGAGCCCTACTAGTCTTTCCTAGGCAGGGTGCTGGTAGAGAAGTGCTGGTGGCTCCTGGCTGTGAGGTGAGTAAGCAATTTAATGTAGATAAGTGTTTCAGCGGTAGATGGGTTTAAGTTTGGGTTCCTATTTCTATTCTTCTAGTCTTTCAGATGATGAAAATGGAATTTGGTAGAGGTATGACTCGTTTACTCTGTTGTAATACGGGTTTGAGAGCTAGACTGGAGAGGGAGGTGTAAACACATGTGAAAACCCAAGAAGCTGACAGGGGTAGAATCTTGAAAGATTTCTATTTGTGACAGAGTTTGAACACATGCACAGGCCATCTCCTGATTTAGGAATGTGATGTAGGACTTGCAGAAGAGCAGGCAGCTTGCAGCAGGGGTTGTTTGTGGAGATTGTGGTGGGGCAACTCTGTGCTCAACAGGTCTAACCCACGGGCTGTATTCTCAGAGCTCCTCAATGAGTCCGATACAGGCTGTGCTGCCTGCTAGCTTTTAGCAGGTAGTTTCTGACCTCCTTAATGAGAACAGTGGTTGCCTGTGTTGAGAGGCAGTATAAAACTTGGTGTAATGCTTTTTTAGCAGCAGTGTATTTTACATGGTCAAGGCAACAAAGTACAGGGCAAGGGATACCTAAATCTGCTGTGGATGCTTGGTTTTGTTCTCCCCGTTATCCCTGGAAACCAAGTGCTTCACTGGGGACGTTGAGCTGTCTTGTGGGCATGGCTGCTGCTGCAGCCCCTGCTCAGTCCCCACGGCAGGCTGGCCTTCAGGCACTGAGGTTTGGCTGATGGGAGGGAGGGGGCAAAAAGCCCCTTTGTTTTCTTTCTCATGCAACACTCGGGATCACGGCATGCACAGTGCAATTATGCTTTATAACAGTTAATCCTCTTCTTGTGGTAATGGCAGTAAATTTTTGGTTTTCTTACTTCTGCTGTATTCCTTTAGATGGTTGTATGAAGGGAGGAATGTTAATGATGCCCTTCTCGCTGTCATCAGACTCCGTGTCTGCCTGTTATTATTTAAGGCTTTTTGTTGAGTTTGTCTTCAATTCATATTAATTCCCATTTAAAATGGCTGAAAATATATGTATGCTGAACAGCGTTTTCTGTCCTCTTGTGATTTAAGTAATGGTATCTGCTGTATGAAAACCCATGTGATCAACTGAACTTTTGTTGAATTACTGACCAATGTTGATGTGTGTATGAGCAGATCTGAGAACGTGAGAATTGTATTTCCAGACTGAATGATTTCACAGATGAAGCACAGATCCTGGATTTAAACTTGCATGCTATGAGGATAAGTTTTTGTTGTTTTGTTTTACTTTTTTCTTGATTTGATGCCTTTGGTTCCTGCCATCGTTCCTGTTATTGACTTGTTTGCCTCTTCCCAAAGGCAATCAGTTGTATGTGAAAAGGCAGTGCATGCTTTGTGCTCCCTCTGGAGAGAGGATTTCATTCCACGTGAGGAGTGTCTTATGTGCAAGGTGCTTTTTCTCTTTAAAATTGTGTAATCTTTATTGTGCTGATATGGATGTATTTTTTAATAAGGTTAAAAGTGATGCAGAACAAGGCAGTGGGTGCAATGACTCAGCGTGGCTGTGCACCTGAGTTGCTTATATGTTTTAGTTACCACTGTTGATGTGATTTGATGAAAAATCTCCATCTTTAAGTTAATTTTGGGGACTTATTAAGGCTTAAATACTGTCTAAGGAAAAAAAAAATTAAAAAATTACACCTTCTATTTCAGATGATACAAGGCTATTTTGTCTATCAATGCACTAGTAACAATTTTTTCCTGTATATTTTTAAGAGGGACAAAGAAAAATTAAGTTTTAACCTATCTTTAGGTTGTGTGGATGCATTGCCAGGCTGCCAGTGTAAAAAGAATGAATAGGAATGGGTATTGTATGTGAGAGATACTGTGAGGTGTAAAAACAAAAATACTGTGGGAACAGATAAGAACGATGGAACTTCTGCAGGTGACATCTCAGACTGAGAAATGTGGTGCCAGGGTTGTACTCCCAAGGCCCGGGTGAGACAGTAATGCCATCCAGATGTGATGCTATCCAGATGTGTCCCGTGAGGCTGAGAATATGCGGAAACACAGCAGGGGGTTTTAATGGGAGAGCTCAGGTCTCCCTGATAGACTCGGTGAGTGTCTCAGCAGGACAAGGTGTAAACATAAGCACTGTAAAGAGATGTAAAAGATGTAAAGAGAAGCACAGAATGGTGCTGCCTGACTAGTCTTAAAACAAGCAGGGTTCCTGTCTTGGATGAGAAGAGAGTCTGGTTTGAGAAGTATTTGGCATACTGGATAGTAGCAACCATGATACAGGGAAGCGTAGCACAGCAGGAGGAGAGCATAAGGCAAATATGTCCAGATACAGGTAAACAATTTGAAGGAGGGGATCTGAAGAAACCTCTGGCAATTAGTCTTTTTTTTTTTTTTTTTTTTAAGAGCAACCCAAAAAGCAAGGAGCCTGCAAGCAGGCTAGAGCTGCTTTTGAAGTTCCTGTTAGGAGCCTGACTAAATGGTGTGCCAAATTCAACAAGAAAACCAAGCTCTTCCAAGAAACCCTATGGCTCAGAAAAAGTTAAGGAGGTGATGGCAGGGAAAAAATTGGCATTTAAAAAAATGGAAATATTTTGAAAAATGAGAACAGGGAAGCACAGCAGGGTGGATGTAGGCAGGTAATTAAGAGGTCTAGGAAAAAGACTTTTGCCCTGGCACCTCTGCTGCAAAAGACAGATCCAGGGGATCCTGCAACCCACTCAGCAGTGTGGCTGTGACAGCAATGTCCCTGTGCATGGCCAGTCGGGGCCAGCAGCCTTTGTGAAGGTGGTGGATGCAGAGCTGTCCTTCATCAGAGCCTGCGCTCGGCAATCTGGCAGGTGCATCTCAGCACTGTGGGTCTTCCAGAAGAGACCTGTTTGTTGTAGGAGCACATGGTGCCTCCACATCATGTCAATCTCCTAAAAAACATTGAAATAGCCTTTTCAGTGTTGTGTCAGGGGGTAGTTGTCTTGCTCTTTTGGTTTTGACCCATGTGAAGGAGCCTTTCCAGACCTGTAGTTAGAGCTGTTGGCATCCTCTGGTGAGGACACATTGCTGTGAAGGAGGCAGACCCAGTTTTGTCTTTGCTCTGGCATCTCTAAGTCCCCATCTGACTTCCCTTTTCACTGAGAGAAGAACTGTACTGGCACATATGCACCTCTGACATTGCTTGTAACCCACCTCAGGGGAAGGGGGTGACTCTGAACATCACCTGAAGCAGGTATCTCCCTTGTTAAAATTTCTCCATCAGCTTTGTATCAAGTGACTGGCCGCCTTGCTGTCACAGTGAGAATAAAACACTTCTCTTTACATTTTCACCTCATTTCAACAGCAATTAAGAGGAGTCAAACCAGCTTGAACAACCTCTTATGGCATGTGCTGTGTAGAAAGAAGGGGTCTTGGGAAACTTGCCTTAGGAAAAAGAAACCAAACTGAAGTTTGTTGTGCCCTTCCCAGAGGGAGGGTGGAGCTAACTGTTTAAATGTCTCTGGTCAGCACTCCATGATGTTATGGCAATTTCTTTTGGATGGTCTTTATAAAAAAAAAATTAATTAAAAAAAAAAAATCCAGTCTGTGCGCTTCACTGCCATGCTGGCCAGTGTCCCAGCTGTCAGCAGAGTATGCTGCTCTGCCAGCTATGAAGCTGCAAGTAGCTCAGTCCTCTCCTTGTGTCAGTTGTTGGGGGAGGATGTTTCTCTAAACTGGAGGGGAAGAAACGGCTGTGTACAGCACTGCCTGTGAGCAGCAATACTGTCCTGAGGGTACTGCTTCAATGGGATGATTGCTGATTCCTGTGCCACTCTGCTGTGAGGAGACTTCTTGGCTTTTTTAGCTTTTTTTTTTAAAGCTAGAAAACAGCCATTTAATTTGATGGCTTTCTTTGTAAAGTACCAGGAAGGAAAGGATGAGAGGCTCAGTAAGGTTGAGTTAGAGATGATGATATTGCAGCAATTTTGCCGAAATTCCCATCACCTCTCTGCCTGCAACTATTCACATTGGTGAGCTTTGGGGAAAGGTACTGGAGAGCATCTGCACTTCAGCTGAACCCAGTCCAGTGCATTGCTCGGTGACTTGGTACCTACCATTGCATCGTTGATGCAGCAGGCTAAGAGGACTGCTGTGTTTATGAAAGGAGTAGAGCTGACAGGAGGTCTGGCTTCTCTATTTCTAAAGCCCACAAGTTCTGTTTCTCTCCTCCCTTCCCCCAAACAGCCAATGTGATGCTGGAAGAAGCAGTTAACTTCTTGTTTCTACTTCCATTGCTCATCTTCATCTTTTGCCAGATTTGCACCTCCCTTGTCTGAGCAGTCTGATACTTTTACAGCCTATTTTCTTTCTCTCTGCTCTGACTTCTGATTATTTGACCCTAACAAGGAGAGACTGCCCCTCTGTGTGGAGGGTGCATGTAGCTCTGGGCCTGTGGTGCGCTGACCATGAATGAGTTTCCCTGTTCCTGTCAATGGCTTTTTCTTTGCTCTTCTCTAAAACCATCTTGATCAGTATGTTCCTGCAAGGACCATAAAGGAGGAACCAAGAGATCTGGTGGTGCTGGGAAACGCTGTAGTGAAGGGAATGTAAATGTCTTCCTTTTGAAGATCTTCTAATGTCTAAATAGCCCTGTTTTTCACTTATTCTACACCAGTGACATGTGATGGTAAAAGAGGGTCTGATACTAGGACACCCTGACAAACCTGCCTCTCAGATACTGCTGGGTGCTACTCTTATCTGAAACCTAAACATTTGTGCAAGTGTGTAAATTAGTGTGGAAACAACCCTTGAGTGCCCTAGTAAGTTCACATGGAAACATAAATGATCTAATCTCCATATTAAAATAATAGCCGTGATACTAAGGAGATGTAAATCAGCAGGAGGTTAGCTTTTAAGAACAAATTAATAGATGGTATGAATAACAGAAGCTGTTAGAGCCTGTTTTCCTTTGCAATTAAGATATAGTGTGTGAAAAGTACAACTGAAAATTGCTTCTCTTGGCAAGTGCGTGACTTTGAAAAAGTAGATGTTTATATAGCCTGGTAAGGAGGAAATAGTGAACAGAGGAAGTGAGGTGTCTGTCTCTTGTCTTATTAACCTGTGTAAAGTATCAAACGTATCAGACAAGTAGAGAGCAAATCTCATACCTGAAAAATCTGAATTTCATCAGGCCCATTTTTAGGATTATTTTGCTAGTCCTTCAGGAAACGTTGCTGAACCTTTGCAGGGCAATGGGCGCTCACTGTTACGTACCTGCTGTCTGTCGTCTTCTTCCCTGATACTCCTTCCCATTGCTCCCCAAAATCTGGGTGTCCCTCCCCTGTCCTGTCACCTCACTGGAGGGTGCTTGAGGACATGTAAAAGGAGCTAATGGAGCTCTATGCGAGACAACATGCAGGTCACCTGCTTCTCCTTGCTCTGCAGGACTTGCTTCCCGAGCACCAGGTGTCTTTGTCACGAACAGCTTCAGGCAACACCTGAACTGCCCCTCTGCTTGGGGCTGGCTAATATCTGTGTGGTTTTGGCGGGTCCCAGCAGCCCTAGCCCCTGACGGCTCAGCTGGCCAACTTTGCTGCTGGTCACCACAAAGGTGTCTCCAGACCAGCAGTGATGGCTGTCGTCCAGGACACTGCCGGCCCTCTGCAAGCAGCACGGCTCAGCCAGCCTGGCCTGGGGCAGACCTGTCCCTTGCTCTGCTGCTGCCTGGCTCTGCTTAGGCAGCCTGCAAACAAACACCCTTCTCTTTATTAGACTTTGAAAATCAACAGGGTCTCAGATACAGATTTTCTGTAGCTGAAGATAAGTTGGAGGGTCTGAGAGTAGTGTCCACAGCTGGACAGCACAGCTAAATCTGACCCTTGCCTCCACCGCCTGCTCCAGAACATGTTCAGGAGGAGCAGTAGAAACAACAGCTCAGGAAGGTCTCTGGGCATGACTTTGCTTGCCACTGGCATTGAAGCAACTTGGGTGTCTGGCCAGTGGCATGGGGCTGCTGGGGCAGAGACCAGCATCATGATCCTAATGCCAGGGTTTCTCCTGCATCATGCAGTGGGATCTTGCTTGTGGACGCTTCAGCAGGACCCCTCCCACCCTGCCCCATGCAAATGTTCCCCTTTAAAGAGGTGCTTCTGGGATCTTCTGCTTTTTCTGATTCTAGGTTCTTCAGGCTGTTATTTAAATCAACACTTTTAAATTCATGTGGAAGATGTGCAATAGTCAGGCACTCTTAATCTTTTTAGAGCTGAACTTAATTACCACTCACTGCGTGCTTCCAGAGGGCACAGGTCCTTGCACCTTTCTGCTCTGAGCTTGCTCCAGGTTTGAATTTGAAACAGGGAAGTATGTATCCAGTGAAAACTGTCTTTATTGCATGTGATTCAAAAGGTGTTAGTTTTACCACTAAACTCATATGGAAATAGTGTTCAAGATGTGAGAAATAGGACATTGAGCTCATGGTGATTTAACACAGCTCTTGGATTGGAAAGGTTCCTTCTTTCCACTACAAGAGAGATGCAGCTTCATTAGAGCTATAATATGAATAGAATGAATTACCATGGGGTACTTTTCTCTTTATAGGTTGCCTGGTTTACAAAGCCACATAAATCTTCTGAGTGAAATACTTACACACTTCTTTCATTAGCTCAGCTCATCCTTCAGAGGATGTGATCTCCAATAACCTGCCTTGTGCCAGCCTTCCCCCGAGGTGCCAATTCCTCTTCTCTGCTGGCAGCACAAATCTGAATCAGCTGCACTTGATGCAGCAGCGTTAGCCTGGTTTGGCACATCTGTAACTGTGTGTTTGCCTCCTGGAGAGACCAGAGCTGTATCTGGCGGAGTGTGACCCCATCAGCTGGGAGCACTGTCCCAAATGCTGCATGTCAGGGTGCACCCCGAGTCACGCTTCTCCCTGGGAAACCTGCTAGTGTTTTTTTGGTTTTGTAGTGGAGCATTAAATACACTGCAGTGAACATCAGAGAAAAGTCTTTTCTATCTCACGCTGCTGATTGTGCCCTGGAACAAGGAGGCGAGCGGGGCAAGACTGCTGAGCAGATGCACCCAACTCAGTGGGATGTCTGTCGAGGCATTAGTGAAGATCTCGCAAGGGCTGTTCTCTGAAAGCAGGAGGATTATGTACTGCATTGGGCTTGCATGCCAAGGTGTTGGGGAGGCGGGCGGGTGGGCTACAGGGGTGGCTTCTATGAGAAGCTGCTAGAAGTCAATGCCAGCTGGCTCCAAGAGGGACCTGCCACTGGCCAAGGCTGAGCCCATTGCTGATGGTGGTAGTGCCTCTGGGAGAACATATTTAAGAAGGGTGAGGGGGGGAAAAAAAACCCCACACAATTGCAGCTGGAGAGAGGAGTGAGAATAAATGAGAGGAACAACTCTGCAGACACCGAGGCCAGTGCAGAAGGAGGGGGAGGAGGTGCTCCAGGCACAGGAGCAGAGATTCCCCTGCAGCCCGTGGGGAAGCCCATGGTGAGGCAGGCTGTCCCCCTGCAGCCCATGGAGGTCCATGGTGGAGTAGAGATCCACCTGCAGCCCGTGGAGGACCCCATGCTGGAGCAGGGGGATGCCCGAAGGAGGCTGTGACCCCATGGGAAGCCTGTGCTGGAGCAGGCTCCTGGCAGGAGCTGTGGCCCCATGGGGAGAGGAGCCCAGGCTGGAGCAGGTTTGCTGGCAGGACTTGAGGTCATACTCATTGCTCAAGTTGTCTGTTGCTTCAGCTGGGATGTCTCCTGTCTTGTGCAGGAGGGCTAATGTCAACTTCTAGTTTTAGGAAGAGGTGTAGACACATTACTTGCATTATCATGTAATGAGCATCTCTGAAAATTTCCCATGCGTTCCAAGATCCAGTTTAAAATTGGTCTTCTAGTCTGAAAACATAGACAAACCTTGCCATTCTGCATTTCTAACATTTGGCAGTCCCAGCTCATGGTCTTATTGCTGGCAAAAACAAGACTTTTCAACATCTTTACCTTGTCCAGATTAGTCTTTCCAAATTTCATAGGAGGATACTTCTATACTTAGGTCTTTCCACGATGAATTTTTGTTTTAATTTTTGGTATCTTTAAAATATTCTCAATAGGAAGTTTGTGTACAAATACTGATATCGAGCATGCTCCATCACTTAGGAGCAGCGTTACTTAGATGTGAAGCTTGTTCATGACGCTCCTACCCAGCTCAGCCTGCATTAGCTCACTTGTGCCTTAGAGAAAGCCAAGCCAACAGCATGTGCTGCTCTGTGTCCTCTGTGCTCATAGACCCAAACCAAAAGCAGCAAGTGTAAACATCCCGTGAACAGTCCAGTGCCAGCATTTAGGGTGGGGATTTTTGTTCACCTGCAGCCTTGCCACCTTAAAAGTATAAGGGACCTGCGCTCATTGATCTGGCAGAGAAAATTAACCCCTACCTTTTAATGCAACATAAATGAGTCTCTGCTTCATGTAAAGGTTTTGCTTTGCTAGTTGGCAACTTTGAAAGAAACAACAACAACAAGTAACCCAACATCAAAGAAACCAAACCTTTCTTGGTGGTTGATTGAAACAATTTTATGCTTCTGTGGCTGTTTGCATCTTGATGGACTTCTTAAACGAATGTTTTATTGCTGTAGAGTAATTCTTATTTTTATTACTGTTAAGTGCCTTGCCAGTGCACTTGGTGACATGAATTATTTGCAATATCAACTTATGTTCTACAGCAGTTAATAGCAGCAACTGCCCTCCACAAAACGGTGCCATTGTTCATCCTTAAGGGTGTTATCTGAAGTGGAGGAGGAACCTGCTCATCTGTGAGGTGGGAAAAGGCGAGAGAAGCTCCCATGGGGGCAGTGAATTTGTTACTGCTGAAGTGGGGAGTTATTGATGAGCATCCCTGTGCTGCAGCCTTTCCTTGGCATGTTTGTGTGCCGTCTTACAGCTGTGAAGGGTCTGGGGAAGCAGAGGTGTGCTAATCCAAAAGGAGTTCATTGAAATTGGTGTGGCAATGACTGTCCTGGGGGTTGGGAACCAGCCTGTCACTGCAGCACCAAGCCAGCGCCAGTAAATCCCAAACTTGGTGAGAGTATGTGTGGTGAGGCCATGCCACGCGTGTCAGGAGTGCAGCTGTCTTGTGAGAGTCTGGAGCAGTGAAATCAATGCTGTCCAGGCTGTAATTAAAGGTACTTAAGGACCATTAGCAGAGCTTGTAAAAATGCTTTTTAATCCAGTTTAATAAATGGGAGTCCTAGTTTAATTGACATTATGAAAATTACATGTGGGCTATTTTCTATAGAAAATTATAGGTGGAATTTATATCCCTGTGATATGAATCAGTCCTATCCAGACTTCAGATTAATACTATGTACTACATAGCACATGGTCTGTTGGCTGTAACAGTGCCATGCATCACAGCTGTCATCAAATGCAAATGCACTCTCAAGATTTGCCAAAATATGGGAGTCAAGCACTATCTGTTCACCACAAACTTACTCTCCTGTAAATGGAGATTTCAGTATGCAAGATTTTATTGAACTGTTGAAGCTCTTAATGCTGCCAAATATGGAGCTAAGGGGTTTCTCCATCAGCTCTGACAGGACAGCCTGGATGAAGGAAAGATGATTTGGTCCCGAACGGGAGACTTCTCTTTTGAGCCCCACCATGGTACTCATTATTTTTACTAGAAGTCCTCACTTGCAACTGTCCTGGGTTGTTGTGCTTCTGCCACATTCTCTCATTTGGCTGATATTTCTCTGTGGGCTGGCTTGCTGTGTAGAGCTCTCTTGCCTGGCTGCTGGGGAGCTCCTTGAGCGACGCAGGGTCATTAACGAGATAATGTAATTACACCTTCCCCTGCATCCTCGTCTTTTCCTGGCTGGAAGGCTGCAGCACAGGATCTGGATGAACCTGTACAACCCAATAGCAGTTAGAATTGTGTTTCACATCGTCTCTAGTCCCTGTTGTGTGGGTACCTATTCTGTTGTGGGAATTACTTTGAGAAGGGTGTAGCAGCTGTGAAGAAAAAAAAAAATCCTGTTATGACTTTCCTGCACTGTGCGTTGCACAGTGACTCAGCAGAAGCCCAGAAATAAATTATGTTGGACCGGTCCCTTCTTGCAGCCAGTTGCAATGCTTGTCTCTTCCTTGCCTGCGCAAGGTAGGCTGGGGGGTGCTGGCAGCGCAGTCCCAGGGGTGCCCCTGGACTGCAGCAGCATGCATCTGTGCGGTGCTGAGCAGGGATGTTCTCCAGCGTGCAGGGGCGTTGGCAAGCTCTGACTCCAGGGCTCAAAGAGGGACTCAACAGTCTGTGGCTGTATGCCGAGCTCTCCTTTTTCCATAAGAAGCACTTGTCCTATCTTGTTCCCAACATATAAAAGAAAAAACAGTTGCTTTCATCTTCCCTGCTTGAAGAACCTTTAGTGATGTCTCTTAATTATTCCTTTTTTAATGTCTATTTTCTTTCCTGTTTTATGGGTAAAATCCTGACTTTAATGAAGTCATTGGGAATTTGGCCACTAGACTTGAAGATACTGGTACGGCTGTTTCCTTCATAACTAGATTTTGTTTTCCTTTGCTATGCCAAAACAGCAAACTGCAGTGGAGTAATGAATGATAAGAATTTCTTTCATACAGAAAAGAGAAAGGATGTCGTTTAATCTTTTGGTTATTTTCTCAGTTTTGGAGAAAAACACTGTGAAGCATTGTACTTGAGTCAATCTATTACCCTTCCCACCCAAATATAAACCTCTTTATTTTTACTTTTTTTTTTGCTTTGCAAGTGGAAGTAGTTGGCAATAACTAAATTCCTGTAAGTCGTGACAAGAATTTCGTATCTTGGTGCCTGGAGCAGTGCTCAGGGTTGCCTGTTTATGCTCCGGGTTTCAGTGGTACAATGAAAGGGTTAAAGGATGGACTTCTTTTTTTCAAGATGCTTCTCAATATCTATAGTAGCCTTAGGCATTTTCTTGCTTAATATTACTTTTATTTTAAAAGCATCTTTATGGTGATTGCTTTTGTATTACTTCAGGCTCAAATAAATATACAACATAAAAGCACTAATGTGTTTAAAAGTGAGCTGTCCAAAAGCAGAGGAGAGCTAAACGCAAGGAAGTGGGTCAATTTCTACTGGAGGTGCAAAGCTCCCAAGGCAGGAGCTTCTGGTCTGGCACCAGTGGAGGAGCCGCGGAGGGAACTGCGGTGAGTGCGAGTTACAAGCTGCCAGATTTACCTGCCCTCTGTGCGCTATTGCTGCCGCATGAGCTTACAGCGAGTGTTTAACAAGGCTACAGAGCACTTCAGAAAACCAAGCCAGCATTTGTATGTAGATAGCTAAATGTCTGGTGTTCTCCCAGCTGCACAGTAATGCTAGAAGAACAACCAAAGCTTCTTATTTTCCTTATTGAATTTCCTAGAGTCACTGATGCCTGCCTCCTGTTTCTCCTGATACTGCCACTGCAGAAACATGCATCCAAAGAGAAAATGTCACAGTTCAGAGATTGCTGTGTGTACTGCTGACAGCTCAAAGAGAAATAAAAATCTTCAAAATCCACCCTTGCTGCTGAGCAGGAACAGCTGGGAACTTAAAAAAAAAAAAAAAAATCCCAACCCAAAACAAAAGTTGAATATTATTGGAAATTCCTCTCCTGCGTATCACTTCCAAATCTGGTAGGCCACAGTGTTTCTGCTGAGCCAAAGTGGCTCAATTCAATAACAACATGGTTGCCCAGACCTAGGGATGGGGGACTCTGTGTCAAAACTGCCTTGGAGTATGTGTACCCCATTTTCAGGTGTGCTCCTCCTAGAGCAGGTAGGCAAAGGGGCAAATAAAGGTCCCAAAGCTGTCTGTAGTGTCCAACTGTTTCTGAATGATGTGATTATTTGGGTGGGGTTTTGCAGCAAGTAAACATTTCATTAGGAGCAATAGGAGACAAGAGCTGAGCCTGCAGTGATTCACTGGAAAGACCAATTAAACTCAGAAAATTGGCATCATTACGGAAATAAGACCAAAAGCTAATTCAGTGCTGTTTACACCCACACCTTTGCTGTGCAGTACCGGTGTTAACGGCATGATGCTTTCCCTCTCTCCTCAAGTATGATTTCTTTAATTTTGCCAGATAAAGCCTTGATCTGACTGAGCTTGGGCTGGAAGGCGAGGTCTCTCCCAGCTTGTTAGTGGTGCTCCTTCCTGTGGTAGCAGGTGATCTAATTCAGAATTTTGGGAGGGATTTTGTAATTGTTGTTCTAATTTATCTTGGGTTAGGTCAAGCTATAGTTCAGTTAGTCATGTGGATCTTGAGACCATTTCTACTCATCACTAGAGAAAAAAATTTAAAAATCAAAGGAGAACAATGAAGATCACCAGAGCAAAATGATATGGTAACTTGTTAATAATAATTACTTCTGAAGAAAAGTGTACCTTAAAGTACTCTACTCTTAGTTTTCCGATTATGTCATTTATTTTTAGACAGAAGGGTGTTTTGCAATATATTCATCCTTCCCCCTGCCCTCAGGAAAAGTGCCAAAGCTACAGGAGCAGGACCCACTGTGAAATCTTTGCCATCGCTGGGGCACATCTGGTGTTTGAAACTCTGATGTGCTTCCTCCTTCAAACTGCTCTCGCCTTAATTTCCTTGCTAGGGTATTTTTGTGGCATTATTGTTCCTGTCTCAATTTAATCTTCACTTGCTAGTTTTCCTTTTAAAATGCAAAATGTGAAATCACATAAAGACTCTTTGTTGCTTGCATTCATTATCCTTCATTTTTTAAAATTGTGGCAGCTCTCACTGGCTTTCTGTAAGAATCTGTCAGTGTTACCATTGGAAAATCCCCTTTTCCCCTGGCTTTGTAACTTAGCTGTGTTTATCCATTCTAGACGGAAACTTGTTCATGTCTAGCTCCTCTGGAGCAATTGCTTTCTGTAGACATCAAGGCAAAGTTCTTCTATCATTCCTAAACTTGATTTCTTCCCCCTGCCCCCCCCCTTCTGGTTCTTGGGCTTATCTGCTTCATTATATTTAATCTGCTCTGTGCTTAGCAATTTTTTAGGAAAAGCAATGAATCCTAGAGGCAACTGTGTGGTTCAAGTAATTAAACTTTAAAGAGAGAACCCCAAAAACCCAAGGACAACTACAAAAAAAAACCCAAAAGCCCTTTGAGGGGGCTGTGGTGTGTGCTTGCAATAAAGCTCCTATCTTAGTCCACAACTTCCAGTGCTTTCCCTGCAGATTCATGGCTGACAAATTTCAGTGGAATCGAATAGGCCTTGATTTTACAGATTTATGCCATTTATTACTCTCGGTGATTTCAAAAGCTTCACCCAGACACGATAACCTGTGAAGCAGCCATTCCTCTGCAGAGCACACTGACTGTTGAACTACAGTCATTGAAGTATAAAAAGATCTTTTACTGTGATCACTGCAACCTCCGTGATGGTACAAATGGATATGTGGAGGAGGAGAAAAAAAAACAAACCAAACCCAAAAAAACCTCAAAAATGAGAATGATCAAAGACACTAGCTTTTTCCACATGTTTTATAGCCAATTTGCTTTTGCATTTGAGTCCCAAGCTTTTTGGACCCCTCTGAGCCATGGTGCCTGGTGCTGGGCCATGCCAAGCAGCCCTCCCCACTCCTGGCAGTGGCTGTGTGCCTGCTGGCTGCTGTGGCTGATGTGATTCATCCTGTAAAGATTTGAAACGAAAGCCAAAAATAACCCAGGAATCAGTCTCTGGGTTAGGGCTGTGGGTGGTAGGAGCAGAGCCCTTACCCTGGTCCCATCAGAGGGTTATGGGGTGCTCAGTTCCTGCATTTCAGCTGAGGGTGAGGAGTTTGGCCGGAGGGGTCCTGGTGCCCCCAGACCTCTGGCTTGCAATCACAGTGGTGCTGCCAGCCCTTCTCCTGTGTCCGCCTCCAGCCTTGACCCCCCTTGCCCCAGCTGCACCCCATGGGGCTTGGGGTGCTGCCACCTCCTGCACCAGGGGTTTCAAGGAAAGCGGAGGATGGAGCAAAGAAACTGATGCTGTTTTCCAGCCCTGCAGGACAGTGGGGAGCTGAGCTGTGCCATGGGGAGCTGCGCCCACCTCGCTGCTGCGCACGCAGGTGCCCCCAGCAGCCTCCCCTCCCCGGGCAGCAGAGCGCTCGCTCCTGCGATCCCACTTAAACGGCTTTTCATCTCCACTTTTATCTCCCAAGTTATTTTCTCAAGAATCTAGTCACTCCTAATTTCTTGCCACTGCAGTGGACTGGTGTTAAGTTTCCTGGCTTTGAAGCTGGGAGAACAAAGGAAGATTCCCTTTTCCTCCTAATTTCTTGCTTTGCGGCAGCAGGGGCTGATCCTCACACCAGAATGTTTTGCTGTGTCTCTGTTTCGCGCCCGAGGCTTAAATGTTCTAGGCCAGCTGCTGTTATGTGTGGTCTCGCTAATGATTCTAATGTAATATTTATAATAACCTGCACAGCAAAGAGAGCCCACAGACCCCAACAGCTGCTCTTTGCCTTTCATTTTTCCTGTCTGCTTGCTTCTGGCAAGGCCAAAAATGGGGAGAAGTGGGAGATGTGCCAGTGATGCTCCGTCTTGCTGTTCAAAACATGGGTTCACTTTCTGAGCTAATCTGTTCACTGCAGCCTCCCTAATAGTCTTTATATGGAATTATTATGCATTGGAAAATAACCTAACCTGATGAATGCTGGTATTTAGAAGGGCAAAAATTCAAGCTAAATCTGTTTCAGGAACAAAATCTGTCTCTACATAATGTCAGGTCTGCCCTGATAATGCGGTTTTGTATTTTATTTAGGTGACGCTCAGCCCTCTGAAGTGCGTCATGCCCTCCGGCAATGGCTGCTCTGATCAGTTATGTTTCTCTCTAGGTAGAGCAACACCATTTGTCAGACACGCACAGACAAAATTGGGCTTTCTCTGTTCAATATGCAGTTTGCACTGGTAGTTAATGACTGAAAATAAAAACTAGTACAGCTGACCTCATGGACCCAACTTTGTCTTTGCACCACAGCCAGGATTCAGCCATGTAGCTGCAATTTCAAGAGAGTTTCCATTGAAATAGCAACAATAAAATGGGTGAATGACAATGCTAAAAAAAAAAATGTATCAAATGCGATCTGCATTCTAAATATTTCATGCAATTAAATGAGAGCCTTTTTGGGCAGCTTGGCTTCTTTCAGTCTGTAGTTCTAGGGGACATTCTCCATGGCCAGGGATGGGAAGAGGAGGAATTCGGTTTTACACACCAAATTCAGACACGAACCCTGTTCTTGTTCTGAGGCAGGAGCAAAATGTAGTTTGTGTTACTTACACACCACAGGTATCTGCAGTGGGAAAAGCCTGGCTGCATCTCTTCCGCTGTCCTTGGGTTTTCATGGAAGTCTCCTCCCTGCAGCCACTGTGCTCCCTGACTGCCAGCCACCACCTCGGTGTCTGGGTGCTACGGCAGCTCAACTCCATCCTCAACGCTTTGAGGTTCTGAATGACCGACTTGTGCATGCACCAGCTGGGTGGCCAGTGCTTTTCCCTGTTCCCACAGATGTGGTTTCAAAAACTGAGCTTCCCTCTGGGTGGATGTTCCTTCCCATGAGGAAGGTCAGTGGGTCTCGGCTCTTGGGAACTCCTGCTCCTGTTCTGGGGTAAGAGCACAGGCTGAGCTGCTGGCGTAGTGCTCTGGAGGTGGTGGGGTGAGCCTGGAGGTGACCCTGGGGACCAGGAGAGCTGCAGCACATGGTTGGGGCTGGGAGAGGAGCAGACCTGGAAGCCCATGTCCCCATGGCCAATTGCTTCTCAGTTTGCAGTTTTCTACCCCCTCATCCCAATTCCAACAGAAGCAAATGAAGGTGTAAGTGAAACATGCTGGAGTAAGCTTGTGGTTAAGATGTGCGCCAGGGTCCTCAGTATGCTGGTCTGTCTGATTCATGCTTCTGGAAAAAAAACCCCACTATTTCCTGTAAAAACCTGTGCTACAAGTAATGGCAAGAAAGAAACTTTTAAAGCATGTACCTGTATTAAATAATGGTTTCATTTTAAGATTCCTTTATCGTTTCCCTTTTGGCCAAAACAGGCTTTTACAGGGGAAAACCCTTGTTTGGTAGTCTTAGAGAGCATTAAAATAGTTTCTTTTTTTTGAGGAAAGAAGAAAAGCTGGTTGATATGCTGATTACTAAATCTGATCCTATTTCCTTGAGCACTGAACAAGACAAATATATTCATAGAAGGGAAAGAAAGAAGAAGAGCAAGGTTAAAGGCAGTTTCCATTAGTCCATGTCTGAATCGGCACACGGCTTCACTGCTTTCTCTGAGAGCAGGTGAAGATGAAACAATGTCAGGCGATACAGGAATTGCTTCTGAAAGGCATTTAAGGCACAGGAGCGATGCACAGGAAACAGCCGTGCTGCGCCAGCTTTATGGCTATCTTTTTTCTTATATTAAGAAGTAATAGATAAGAGACAATAAAATGAGTGAAGACAAAAATAAGTGCAATGCTTGTACATGATGAGATCTGACAGAGGTGCCATCATCAATGCATGTTTGCCCACCTGGTGGGATGCTGGGCTTGGGTTGGGGAGGGTGGGGAGCAGAGCTGCCTGCTCTGTCTGCTCAGTGAGCCCCACGCACTGCTGCATCACCCACCGCATGTTGCTTTGCTGCTCTGTGCTCCTGCTTGCCAGGCACAGCAGCAAAACCTTTTCTGCAGCTTTGTCAGTCCTTTATGGGGCACCAGTTCAAACCTCCTGCCTTTTAATCCCAGCTGGCCATTGAATGACCTTCTGTAAAGAACTAGGTTAGGCTTCTGCTGGTTTGGCTGGTATATGAGTTAATAAATAACAGCATCTGGAGGTGATTTCTAGTCTCTGGACCTGGCTTTAACACGTGGCAAGTCCTGGACAGCCTCCATCTCTCCCTGTTTCCCCAGGGAAACTGTGATGCAGTGGGGAAGCTGAGCAAAAGCAGGCTGAAGCAGACCCGTGGCATGCTTTGGCTCCATCCCTGCTGCCGAGGAGGCCACCAGGCATGATGCTGAGCAAGAGCATCTATGGCTGCTCCTGACTTTGCAGGGAGGGAGTCAGAAACCATTATTTAATGAATAAATAATACATTGTTTTACACTTGCTGACACATCTGAAATCAGGCCCCAGTATCTTTGAGAATTTAGTATCTAAATCCAAGTAGAAGCATTGGCATGTAGTCAAATTTTCTGCTTGAGAGGAATGGGCTTATGCAAATCAGTGGAAGTCAGAATTAAAAAGTGATTAAATGACTTAGGAGCAGAGCTGTTTTTGAAGGTGTTTGCTGCAAGCCTCTGGATTAGGTTACAGTGCAGGGAGCGCTCCCCATCCTGACACGGGATGCTTCAGGACATGTGGGCTGCGGTTGTGCCGCTGGAGGGGACATGGGGATGATGCAGGCATGGGGCTGCTTCTCCCACTGACCCACAAAGCACCACCCTTTCCTGGCAGCATCCTCGGCAGGTCCCCCTGGAATCAATCCCTTCTGCTGCACTAAGCATCTTGGAGCAGATGGATGTCTCATCCACATGAGTATTATTAAAAATCAAGGTTTAGCAGCAAATTTCTAAATTTCAGATGATTTTGTCCTTTCAATAACATTACAAAAAAAACCCCGAAGACCCTTCAATGTACATTTGACGTGGTATCTTCCTCCTAGAAAGAGCCACTTAGAAATATTTATACAGTGGCTTGTTAAAGCAATTATAAATAATACATTAGAGTTGCAGAAATGTCTGTTAATGTTACTTTATTTACTGGAGGTGTGCTCTTTTCCCGAGACAGGGATTTTTTCTTAACTCTTTAATTCCCAAAATACTGTTGTGTGGAGTATAATATATAGCACTTATATAATGTAGGCTATAACATAAATCAAGCTATAACTTAGCAAAAGTGCGTCTTGGGGCTTCTCTGATAGTACATGCAATGCTTTTTCCCTCAATTATCTTGTCATGATAATTCCTTTTAATTATCTTGTCATAATAAATTCAATAGGTGAATTAATGCAGAATAGTCGCTGTGCAGCACTGGTTATTTCAATAGCTTTGGACTTTCTGTCAATGTTTTTGCTGACAAATCAGAATCCCTTTGCTTCCTCAAAGAGCTGTTCAATGTTACTAATGCCTTATTTTTCTTCTGCCCTATGTTTCTCCATTACAAAGAAGGCAGCAGAGTAGAGGGAAGTGTGCAATGAGTGGCATAGCTGCTATTTGGCTCTGTTAGGGCTGTGGGAAATAAAATGCTGTGGTAGTTAAATGGACCAGAGAAGTTCTGCAAACTTTTGTTGAAATAGTTTGCTACTGTTATTTGATTTAAAGGGTTTTTTGGAGGCATATTTGGGGGTTAAAAAAAAAAAAATCAAAATACTTCTCTTCTGTATAAAGATCTAAGATATACAGAGAGCAACTCAAGTTGAACAAAACAGAGTTCTGGCAGCCCTTGTTTGTGCTGTTGGTGCCACAGCAGCAGCTTTAATTTGTTTTTTTTTTCTTCCCAGTGGTGTTTGGAGTGAGAGAGAGGGAGAGACTGAAACTGGGAGAGGGTGGAAATGCCCTTTCCCACCCGGCTGTGGAGCACCTTCCCTGCCGTGCTGGTGGGGCTGGGATGGATACAGTGGCCACTGCCGTGGGTCTGGCTGCAGCACCAGCTGCAGGCAGCGCTGCCTGCACCCAGCGGGCAGGCAGCTCCTGCAGAGCTGGGCTTAACCCCCCCTTCCTTTACATTAGGCAGAGCAAAAGCATCTAGCTGTGATCCTAATTCTCTGGGACAGAGGAAAAAAGACCTGTCTCTTTCTGATCTTATTAGCTGAGAAGCGAATCTTGGTCTTGTTAGCTGGTGCTGCAGTGCAGTGTGTGCTAGCCCATCAATCAGGAGGCTGCAGTTCAGCATCTTCAACAGAGCTGAGGAAGCTTTTAAACACAGACAACCTGCATAATGCCTTAATGTAGTCTGAATCAATAATTTTAATCTTTTTTTTCAAAACTGGCTGATTTAGGTAGGCACTGCCTCATGCACAAATTGTTGGTGAAAGCTATCATGGTCATCCCTAATAGCCCAAGGGGTATTTATGGTGGCTGTGTGCAAGCACCGACAGAGGAGCTATCGGTTCTTCATGTGCTGCCCGTTGCCTTTTTACTGCATCCTTTGCCTTGTTTTGCTCTGTAAATCTTCCAAGCTGCAAGGTTGTGTTGTCGATACTGTTCTCCAAAGCTGATAAAGCTTAGAGGGTAATGAAGTACCCTGGCATCTGCCAGAGGTGAAAAGAGGCAAATAAAACCTTGCAGACCGTCTCACTGCTTAAACAGACTTATTTAATTCTGTTAAATAAAACCCTGCTCTCCCATAAGACACATTTTGTTTCACATCTGAGCTGTGGTCAGTTCTCTCCCAAGCAGCTCTGTCCTACTGGAGTGTTCAGAGAGTAAATACCACCCTTGCCTTTTCTTTTACCAAAATGTGGGGTTTCGGTGCTTCGTTCCTGCAGCACACTCTCTTTGAATTCCAGATGGGGCATTAAAAATTCATGGCTCATGGCATTCTGTTGTAAAGCTGATAGTTATAATGACATTTATTCTGAGACAGCACAGCTCTCTGGATGTGCAGAAAAAAAAAAACTGGGAAAGAATAAGTGGCTGGTGAAACACCACTTTGAACCATGTGAAGAAAAAGTAAGGCTTGTTTACAACAAACATCTAGATATAGTTTTTCATTATTTTTAGGTGATTAGTCTGTGGAAGAGCTCTATTTTGATTTAGTTTCACATGTATCTATACATGACACTTTTGCTGAAATTAGGTCTGAGCACCGATGCAGTGCCACCACACTGAAACTGTAGGTTTCTTCTTTAGGCACAGATCCTGCAGTGCATAATTTTTATTATTTTTATTTTAAGGGGTCAGTGAAGCCAAGCTGATCTGCCACTGGCAGAGATGGCTTCCTAGGAACTTGAGCTCTGGAAAAAACGCTGTTGTGCTCTTTTTTATTTTTGGTGCCTGTTGCAGGTGTAAGCCCAGCCCTTGGCAGAGCCCCATCGGCAGGACATGCCTTTGCTGGCCCCCAGCACGTTGCAGTGATGCCAGATATGTCTGTCACTGCAAGATTTCCATCTCCTAAAGCTGGCATGACATCTCGGGCTGTGCCTTCTGCTAGCTTTACTTGCTATTGTATTAACTTATTTTTTCCAGACTGTTGTGCTGCCACATGCCAGCATTTGGCGTCCAAGGGGTATGGAGCAGAGGCGTGAGGATGAGTGAAGGACTGGAAGCACCTTGCAGGGAAGGATTACTCAGAGCTTGTTCAAACCAGTTACCGCAGGAAAGAAAGGGTGACTCTAAGTGAGGATGACTTAGGCAATTATGTGGGAGTTTATATAACCTTCTGTGTTGGATATTAAGTACACATCTATACCTTCAAACGTTATTCATATCTTTCTCTAGTACCAGATTTTGTGGCACCTGCCCTTTGGATCACCCCATGTGTGTACCCCCAGCACCCCCCAATGCGCCGGGGCAGGCATGGGCTTTCCCTGGAGTGTACTGAAAGCCAAAGTAATACTGTATTCTTGAAATGATTGATAGTCTTTGATTAGATAGTAGTGAAGAAAACCATCAGTAATGCTTCTCTCAGAAACAGCAGGTTAGACTAGAGAGAACTGAAACTCTGAACAGCTTTGTAGCCTGTAGTATGGTGGCAAACCATGGAGATGCCGTGGATTGCTGTGCTTCCAGAGGCAGCTGTCCAACTGTGGCACTGCTGTGCATGCTGGCTCCTCCTCACCCATAACTGATGTTATTGTGCATCAGTTGCTCAAATTTAAGGTATTTCTACTTTGGTGAACTGTGGGGGAAAATGAAATAAAAATATAAAGTGTTT
Organism: Nipponia nippon; assembly: GCF_047370975.1. NCBI lineage: Eukaryota > Metazoa > Chordata > Aves > Pelecaniformes > Threskiornithidae > Nipponia > Nipponia nippon. The sequence continues at coordinate 31,442,413 of NW_028262302.1, forward strand.
GTATTCTAGTTCAGCTCCCAAAGTGCAGACACATATTCCTTTTCCGGATGGACGTCATCTCAGAGTGTAATAAAAGCATTTATTTCTGTAACATTCTCATCTAGAACAGAATATTCTCAACATTCATATGTGATTTCACAGTTGTCTTAGACGATATGAATGCATAGAGCGACCTGATGAGAGGCAGCAAAGAGCTGAGAAGCGATCTCAAGCAGCTTTTCTTAATTTCTGAGCCTTGTAGGGTCTGGCAGAATTTGCTTCTTAATTTGGTATTGCAGTTGGGAATTTCCAAGAGGTCCTGTCCTTCCCTCCTGAGGATCATGTAACCAGCTCTAGCAACTGGTCTGAAAACACTCACAGCATTGCTTGCAACTAAGTCTTTGTGTTTTAACGGCTACAGAATTACAGTCATTCAACAATTTTTCATCTTTTCAGTTTTTATTGTAATTCATGCAGGTTGAAAGGGAGCACCAGAGGCAAACGAGGATATTTTCTGCACTCGGAAATACTTGGCGATAGGGAGGAGGCACTCATGGACTCAGTGGGTCTGTCATGCTTGGTTCTTGTAATGTCTGCAAACAATGCAATTTAAATTTAATGTGAACTACTTCAGCATGATAAGGCAAATTATCTTATTAGGAAACATGTGTGCACACACACTGTTCATTATGCACTTAATTCCCGGGAGCCTGCCCGCTCACAGACAGGGAGAGCCATTGAGCCATGGTGGTATCCAGAGCTACTGCGGCTGTGGGTGCGTTCTCTCTGCAGTGGGCAGTGAAAACTATACCTTGTTTTTCCACCACACAACCCCACATTGGGCAACCTTGCCTTGATTTAGAACTCTTTGTTGCAGAAAATTCACTCGGGTCCTAGCTGACTCCTTTCTATGTGTTTATAGTGCAACTTGTATCACTTGTCTCCAATCACTTCTGGAAGTTGTATTCTGAAAAATAAGCTGTTGTTATCTAGCCACCATTCTGGTTGCTTTGGGGTCTTTTTTCTTTTCCATTTTCATGACTTCGGAAAGCTGTTACATGCTTTTTTGCCTCTATTTGCCCATACATGAAATGGATATGATACTTACCTGTCTAACAATGTTGTGAAGCTTTTATGTCCATAAAGAGGTGGTTTGAATACCTGAGGATCAAGGTACAATTCAACCCTAGATGCAGTGTTGTATTTCCTCCTCCAAGTAGTTTTGGCGCCCTGTTATTTCTTCAAGCTTACCAGTAGTGTAGAGGTGAGACGGGTGCAGCAATAAGCAGTGGTCTGTGCCATGTCCTTGTCCTGTCTCCGAACATGAATCTCAGAGGGATCAGGAGAAAGATAAATTCATGTCTCCATCTATCTCCTCTTCTATCAATTACAGGATGATCAATACTGTGCCCCTAAAATCAGTAGTCTTATCAATGGATGAAGTACAAACATTAATCCAAAACGCATGAGCAGTAGTAATGCAAAGTTGAGTTTTTTCTTAGTTATTCCAGAGATACTTGTACCAGGAAAGAAAGCAATCACAGCAGAAAACATGTAGGCCATGCTATTACTAAAAGTATATTCTGTTTTACTGTTTTCTAATGGCTAAAGGCCAAAGCAATTTGAAGATTTTATTTCTTATAAACAGGGTAAAGAAAAAAAATTGCTTAGAATATAGCAATGGTAATAAAACTCTTGACATTTAGATCCTGATCCATCATCTATTCATGTTAATTGAAATTCTTTAATTCTTTTCATTAACGTCACTGACCATGGGATTCAGGCATATAAAGCTCCTGTTACTCACACTCTTGTATCATAGAATCATAGAATCGTCAAGGTTGGAAAAGACCCTTAAGATCGAGTCCAACAGTTAACCTATCACTGCCAAGTCCATCTATACCGTGTCCTTGAGCACCACATCTATCCGTTCTTTAAATACCTCTAGGGATGGAGACTCAACCACTTCCCTTGGTAGCCTGTTCCAATGTCTGACAGCCCTTTCGGTGAAGAAGTTTTTCCTAATATCCAAACTAAACCTGCCCTGGCGCAGCTTGAGGCTCTTTCCTCTTGTCCTATCATTTGTTACTGGGGAGAAGAGACCGACCCCCACCTTGCTACAGCCTCCTTTCAGGTGGTTGTAGAGAGCAATAAGGTCTCCCCTCAGCCTCCTCTTCTCCAGACTAAACAACCCCAGTTCCCTCAGCTGCTCCTCATAAGACTTGTGCTCTAGACCCCTCACCAACTTTGTTGCCCTCCTCTGGCCATGCTCCAGCCCCTCGATGTCCTTGTAGTGAGGGGCCCAACACTGAACACAGTACTCGAGGTGCGGCCTCACCAGTGCCCAGTACAGGGGGACTATCACCTCCCTGGTCCTGCTGGCCACGCTATTGTTGACACAGGCCAGGATGCCATTGGCCCTCTTGGGGTCTAGTATCCTCACTAGAAGTAATGGTGGAAAAGCGTCTTTGTGGTTTGGTTTTATTTTTATTTTTTATTTTAAATAAATCAAAAACCTCATCTATAGTGGTTTCTAAGCAACAAAGTACAGGAAAAAAACCAACCACTCAGTAATTTCTGTTTCCTTGTATGCACCTTTTAATAATGTTAAACAGTCGTACTGGTTTCTCCCGACGGTAGTAAGGATGCTCGGTGCATGTTGGTGTTAACTCCTATTTGCAATCTGCAGCTCCTCAGAGTGTTTGATTAAAAAGTTACCAACTTCTCTGGCCCTTCCAAAGCATTAGAGAGAAGCACTGGCATACAACTAATTTAGCCTCGTGCATTCAACAATAGACCAAGAAAACATTCAGTGAGTTATTGTCCTGGGAATACGGCTCCAAGTTATTTACAGACTAGGCATGAATGAAGCAGGGAGAGGCACTAATGAATAGTGTGCTTAAATCGAGCGTAGCCGTACAAAGCAGACGGTAGCAATTGTCTTTGAGGTAACAGCCTCTAGGTCATGGCTGTTTAAAGATTAAGTATCTTCACCATATTGTTGTTGTACAGTGTTTATTTGAGAAAAGATAAATCCTTCTACAAGGGCCTGGATTGGTGTATAACTTGGATGTCTCTAAAGAGACAAACCTGAATATTTTTATTGTGTTGAAATCAGTGGTAGCATTTTAAGAGCTGTGGGAAGGTCCAGCTGCCATAATATCCTGTCTCAGGAGTGGCTGGTAATGAGTATTGAAGGAGGAGTACATAACAGCACATGCCTACCATCCTTCCCCAGTCCGGTCTTCTCGCTTCTCAGTTTTCCTGGTTAAGCACATGGATTTTTACTATATTTTTTCAGTGTAATAGGAGTTGAATTTTCAGGTTTTCATTGTCAGGGATTTAATGACTTCAAACAAGGCAGTCTTGCCCAAAATGCCCAAATCGAGAGCAAGTATTTACAAAAAGATGCTATGAGCAGATGTTTTATCTGCTAATTTCCTCCATGTAATATTGAATCTGGTCAGCAGCGTCAACACATGAAGAAGCCCTCTCTGCACAGCATCTCTGGTGTGAAAATTGCTGTGCTTCTGTGCTCGAAACACAGCGCCCTGCGCCCGCACCTCCCGGATGCCTCGGCTGACGGCTCGCGCTCGTGATGCTCCCCGCTCCTGCCCCGCTGAGTCCAGCGATGGTGGCGTGGGTCATGTGTGATTAAACACTCTGACCAGCATCTCCTCGTGCTGATGCTTGAGCAGAGGTGGGGTCTGCTATTCCTGCCCAAAGCAGAGGACCGGGGAAGAGGGGAAGCGCCTGTCGGGGTGCATGTGTAGGGGCAAGGGTGAGGGGGCTGCGGTGCACCCCCTGCTCGTGGCCACCACGCCAGTGTCCTCCCTCAGGCTAGAATTAGTTTTTACTGTGAACAATAATATAAAAGAAAAGTTTGACAGTGATGGATTTTCTTGGGAGGGTAATGACGTGAAGGCATTCATCACGCTGGCAAGGGTCTCGTTTCCTGCCATCGTTGCTGTTTTCAGGGTACCTGGCTGCTGTGAATAGAGCTGTCTAAAGAGCCTTGCTGAAGACGTTTGTTTGGGGCAGTTTCCTACCGAAATATTTTATTGCTTTAAAGGTTTCTTTGTACAGGACTAATGGAAATGGTCCATTTCCACTTCTAAGAACACGTCACTAACGCAGGTGTGGTGCTCAGACCTGCAGCATCGTACCCTAACCCTGGGTAGAGAGGAGACCTGGATGGCCCTGGCCCCCGGTCCTGCTCAAGCAGAGTCAGCCTGAAAGCCAGGTCAGGCTGCTCAGAGCCTCTCTGGTGGAGTATCTCTAAGGATGGAGACCCCAAAATGTTTATGGGCCCTTGTCACGGTACCTTATTCCTCTCATGGTGACTTTTTTTCCTCCTTGTATCTGATTGGATTTGACCATGTTGGAGCTGGTGCCAGTGCCTCTTGCCCTACCCTACTCATGCATTCCCCACTGTCTCTGGAGTGACCCCCAAACCATCCTCAGCCAGGGGACCACCTCAGCTTCCAGACCTGGCTGTCTCGTTGGGAATACTGCACCCAACAGCAGATGAAGGCAAACACCCAGAGGTGTGTGGATGTGCTCTAGAATCCAAAGTTTTGAATTTCCTGTGTGCTGGTAAAGATATTCCTTAATACTTCATCAGAATAGCAGTTAGCTATAGCTCTATTGCACTCCAGATATTCAGTAAAAATTTTTCATTGCCTTGTGGGGTTTGTTAGGTTCCTTGCTCCTCTGGCTGCTCCTGCTTGCATTGTCTCCCTCGGGAGGGCCAGGAGATGAGGGCAGTGGCTGCTTCTGCTCTCCTGCCTCTTGTGGGGTGTCTGTTGCTGAAGCGCCGATTTTGGCATTTCTAGGCAGCTGCCTGGGCACTGGTGCAGACTGCCCGCTAGCCAGCAGTAGTGCTGGGAGCTGAGAGCATCATAACAACCTTCCAGAGGGTGAGCTCCTCTCCTGCAAGGTGCTGCCCTGCAACCATTGCTCCTGCTCCGGGGCTCTCCCCAGCATGTGAGTGCATCGAATCCCTTTGGGTCTGCTGCCGCTCCAGGCGAATTGTCAGCTCTGGAGGGCGCAGACTGCTCCAGCAGTAACGCTGTAAGAACTGGTGCCTTGGGGCTACTCTGTGAGCTTTGACGCAGTGTTAAATGGAGAGGCAAGCAGCAGAAGGCAGTTTATAATCACACTTGACACATAGTGCTTTGCCCCTCCAAGCACTAAAGCATGTTGGTGAATACAGTCCCCAGGGCTGCGCATGGGGCCGTCCCTGGGAGCTGAGCTAACTGGAGGCATTTCATCACACCCCTTTGGTCAAAGCTTTGGTCTGAACGCCTGGATTGCGGCCATCCTGACACACTGGCTGATGTGTGCTTCTCTCTTGGCAGCATCACCAGCCTCCTCTCTCTGCTTGGGAATCTTTTTCATATCTGAGGACCTGTTGTGAGACTTCTTCAGCGAGGCCAGCCCTGGGCAGTGCTGCCAGGGTCAGGCAGCTCCTGCCTGCAGGCAGGACAGCCCCCGGGGCTGGCTGTGTGGAGCAGCTCGCCTGGGCTGTCTCCCTCACAGGGAATGCTCTGGAGGCTCTTTGCAACTGCCATGCACTTCAGGGCTGACCCCCCCGGTCCTGGAGACAGGATTCAGCCCGCCTCTGAAGCTCTTTGCAACGTGCACAGCTGCTGGGAGCACATCCTTCACCCCAAATGTGTTTTTTTTTATCCTTCCCGAGCGATGTCCCCAGTGGCCTGTGGGCAGGGGGTCTGCAGCGGTACCAGCCAGAGAAACCCCAGGCTGGCGCTGACCCCAGCGGCTGTGCTGTGGCTACTGCCGAAGAGCAGGATCTCCCCACCCCAGGTACTGTGGGAGAGTGTCGGGGATGGAGGCCACCGTGCAATTTATTTAATTGCTTTTGGCCTGGTACGTTGTTTTGTAGCTGCCAGCAGCAAACTGCTGAGTTTGAGCAATCTCTTTATGTAACAGCTCAAGAAAGTGACATTTAGATTAAAAGGGGATTTTGATTTCTGCTTTTAGGGTTTAAAAGTGCTGTTAGCTTCCTTCTAAGTGCATGTTGTTCCATTTAAATGTATGGCTTGGTCACTGTGAATGTTTTCCACTTTAAAATATGTTGTTAAAAACTTGCCATGAGAAATTAAAAACACATTAAGAGAGTCAGAAATTGTCGATCAGTCCAACCCATCTGTGGACTACTGGAGCTACAGAGCTGTCCCTTTACTTATGTTTGTACGTAAGTGTGTAAGACCTGACAGTGACTTCAAAACTCTAGTTTTATAAAAACAAAGTGAAAAAAGTGACCTCCAAAGATTCCCATAATTCATGCCCTGGATATAAACACTACTCATTATTTTGGTTCCCTATTGGCAGCAAAGTTTGCAAAATGGCAGTCTTTCCCTCAGAATAACTTTTGGTTTAACAGCGTGAAATCTTTAATGTCAGCTTCCCTGAGATGCTTGGCTGTAGCTGTACTTTCAGCGTGTTGCTTGCCTTTTAAAGATTATGTACATCTTTCTAGTGGAAAGTTTCTTCTTCAGGAGGGGACAGGGAGGTGGTTTCATCTGCTCTTCTCCTGTGGAAGATGGAGCCCTGTTTCTCAAGCCTACTGACCCCTTCCCTGCTCTGTACTTCTCCTGCTTCTCCAGGTCATGTCCTTTAAGGAGAAGCAGATATGAAATGTTTGGCATGGAGGATGCTTGGGGCTGTCTAAAGAGCGTGGAGTTAGGCTTGGTGCAAACCTGACTGGAGATGGTGTCGGGCTTTGGCAGTGCGGGAGGAGGGGACAGGGTTCCACCGCAGCAGTGCCGGACAGACCCATCTGCTCCATCCCATGCTGGTGCTGTCGGGTAAAACAGCACTGGGGTGTTGTTGGCAATCCCTGAAGAGCTGCTTTCTTCCTTGTCTTGAGACTATCATGACATGCCACAACACACTGGAGAATGCAAGCTATACTGTCATAAAATTTAGGAAGGTACTAGAGGAAAGAAGGTGTTGACGTTGGAAATGCTGATGGTAAATGCAGCTTAATTTTGCAGAGATGCCACGGTACAGGGCAGCCTGCTGCCCATGGGCCAGCCACCTGCCCTGACCCTCTGCCCTCCAGACCTCTGTGCCCACACGGAGCATCTCCTGCCTGAAACGGCAGCTCCCACCTCCACAGCATCTGTTTGCTGCCAGATTCTCTGGTGTTAGGCCATATATTTCATCTCATGGGTGTTTTTTTTCTGCTTTTCCCTCTGCAGTACTCTTTTTGTCATTAGGAATTGGGATGGTGCGTGTAAGGATGCTTTGTATTAAAAACAGTTGTGTCAAGTGTCAGAACTCCTTCTGGGGAGAAGTTATTGTTTCCACCAGCGTGCCAAGCTGCTATGTAAAATACTTTATAATGTGATTCTATTTTCTTTAGTAAAATGTACCTAAAGTTTGTGTTTATACATGGGAAATATTTCCTGAGCATGGAATTGTGGTACTGAACAAAGTGAGCTTGTTTCCCTTTTTTTGTTTGTTTTAATGTAGATGTTCTTCAGCAGTAATAACAGGGTGAGGAGAAATACTGGGTACTTCCCACAGGTCTCTTCTAGCCCCTGCTAATTGCGTGACAGCTTTTTTCTCTAAATTGTTCCTTACCTAGAAGTATCAGTAAAGTTGTGTTGTGGGTTTGTTCGGGTTTGTTTTTTTTCCTTATGGAGAACTTAATTACTAATTACTCCACTTCTTTTGTTGCTCGGGTGTTTTGTGATGTGGCTCTTCATTGCCTAATAAAACACCAGCCATGGTGCTTTTTCCTGGGCTTCCTGAGTACACGATGTTCCACTGAGGAGCAGAGTCTGCTTGTTTCTTCAGTTTGTATCAACACAGAAAAAAAGACTTGGACAGACCGAAAAATAACCTCTCATTTTTCCTTCAGCCCTAACACATACAATAGGGCAGGAATACAGTGATCTTCCCAACAGCAGAACTGCCACTTCAGGGCACTTAGAGGCCATTTGACTTCCAATAATAGATATAGTTTTTGAATTGCAACCTTTTCTTCAGAAGCACCTGGAGAACAGAGATGCACAGTGTTGCCCCCTCATTTCTCACCACTGCCCGCACACCTTCCCGCGGATGCAGGGACCGGGAGAAACACCTGCAAACTGCCGCAACCCCCCGCGGGATCGTACAGTGAGGAATGACAAACCCTCATTTGCACGATTTAAAATGCCAACCTGATGGTATCCAAAACGCTTACAGTAATTCCAGAAATGCTTCTGTGTTCATCCCACCATGTAGCACGAGGAGGTCAGTATTTCTAGGTGATTCAAAACAGAATGAAAAGAGACAGTGGGAAGAAGTGGCCAAAAATGGAACATATTACAAAATGGGCCATATTGGCTCCAGGTTCAGTTCTGTGAAGCTGGAAGAAAACAATGTTAGGTTTTTTAATTTAAAAAAAAATATTATTTTGTTTAAGAAAGCTTAAGATTTTTTTTTAAACAAACAAAAAAGTTAGTTCATTAGCTGATGTTAAGCAGAGCACCAAACACCAGTAGAACAGGGAATCACGAGATTTTTTCAGTGAGTCGCAGAAGTAGAAAAGCCCACTGTGAGCTTCAACATCAGCAATTCCTCTCAAAGCTGCGGATGTGACCATACCCTTGGCAATGGTTAGAATGCTGCAGAATTATTAGTTAGCATATTCTAATAGATGCACAATTAACCTGGGGAAAATATTTAACATACCAAGTAAAAGATAGGGAGAGGTGCAGAAAGAGGCATCCACAAGCACGAGAGCGATTCGAGGGTTTCCCTCAGGGACGGTGTGAGACGAGCGGCCATGCAGCCTATTTGAAGATAATATGGAAATGAGAAGAGAATTGATGTCAAGCAATTGCATGTCAAGCAAAACTTCCACTTATCCCCGAGACTGGAAAAACTCTTAAAATTTGATTCCACCAAGCTATAACTATTTCCGGAGTCAATAACATTCTGGGGCGCACTCATGGGAATTGAGTGGTTTTATTTTGCAGAAGTTAATTTCAAAAGTTGATTTCAAAATTCTGACTTGAATTATTTAGAAACAGAGGAAAGCTTACTAGGCATTCACTAATGACAGTGCTTTCTCACAACTCAATAAATAAGCTGACATGTAATCTTGGTTTTCCACTAAATAGAAAAAAAAAAAATTATTTACAAACTGCAAATCTCTGAACCTTGCTTAACTCCAGGCATGTGTACAAGGAGGCATCCTGCCCACGGCTGCCTCGGGCATTTACAGAGCAATTTGGCTGTTCCTGTAAATTCATTTCTGTTTTGCTGGTATTTAACAGCAGTAATTTATAGCTGCAAGCTATTGAAAAGTAAAGAAAGTTTGTAAACAAAAGAAAGCTCCTATTTTAATGTCATCTGTTAGTTAAAAGAAAAGTACAATTATCCTTAATTTCATTGTAACCGTCCTTTAAATGTGACACTTAAAAACTGAATTCTTACTTCTTAAAGGTTTACATTTGTATCTTCAGTGTGAATGTATGCGTATCGTTTCACTTGCTGTTCAGCACAAACAGAAACCTGAAAACAAAATCAAATGTGCCCAGAGGTATAAAGTAGCAGCAGTTAAAGCCAGGCAAGTTGTGAGCTCAGGGTGCAGACACTTGCCTGTCCGATGGGGAAGCTCGTTCAGTCGTCTGAGTGACACAGCTCACGAGGCGGAATGTGCCTTGGATGGGGCTGGAAACGGTCTTCAGAGGATCAAGTCTCCTTATTCAACAGTAAGAAATATTCAAACTTTGTTTTATGATTAAATGCAAGAGAGTAAAGGCTTGGTTTTTTTTGCCTTAGCAAATGGGGTTTGCTTAACTTGTTACAAACCTGAAGCCTTGTGACACGAAGTGCCTGATTTGGGGAGGGTGTAGGGGGATGGTGAGCTCCCGGGGGCCACCGGCGTGCACAGGGCTGGCGCTGAAAGCTGAAGGGGCAGCTGGTCAGATGGGGCCTCGGCAGCACCAGGAAGGCAGCACTGAACTTGGCCAAAGAGGTGGCCAGCTCCAGCCGTGGCTGTAGGTGGGTGCCTGGGGAGGTGGTTACAACAAGCAGACATGCAGGGGATCTTGCTTTAATACGCTTGCAGCTTCCTGTCATTTGCAGCTTAGGGCTTCACAATGTTTTCCAATGGATGTCCTTTCCATGAACTCGCACCGTTTCCCCTTTCCAACTTCCATTTTTCATAGAAACGATATTTTCGATAATATGGCTACACCTTTCCAAACTTTGCCTTTCCTATATCTTTAAATCACAGTGCCAACACCACCACCACTATGTCTTTACGCAACAGTGTACTGCTATGAATAACAGAATTTATGGGAACAATTTCTCATTTTTATCAAAAGCAATCATAAAAGTATTGTTTCTTTTGTTTTATTTGGTGACAAGGTGAACATTGAGTGAAAGTGTTTTCCTGCAAGTCTGATGTATAGTTTTTTATTCTTTGGAATCTAGTCAGATGTTTAAAAATGGTGGAAGGAATATTACTCTGATTATCATGAGATCCCCATTGCATTAGTGAAATAAGTTTTACTTATTTACCACTGTTCCAATTCTGTTGTCTTCTGCAAATCTGATCAGTACTGATTTTATGTTTTCTTCCAAGCCAATGATTAAAGCCCTCAGCAGCCTTGAGCCAACCATCAATTCCTGTAGAGATGAGATTGCTCAGTGGGCTTTCCATCCCGAGACCAATCATTGAGATAGCATTTAATTGCTTAAAGACCATTGTATTGATTGTGTGTTTTTCTACTTTCTTAGTTAAGAAACTGCATGGTATTGACTCAAATCTTACGTATATTATGTCAGTACTGTTTCATCTATTGCCGAAAGGTGTAACCTTCTTCAATCAAGACAGTTGTTAGATTATTTCTACTGTAATTAGGTATCACAAACTAGTGTTAAATGTTATTCATTGTATTATTCAAGATACGTATTTAACTACATTTTTAGCCTTTCCATTACTTGAATCAATTTTACTCAGATCAACAAGCAACTGTATTTTCTAGATATTTTTTCATTCTTTTAAAATAGCTAACGATGATCAGTTTTCTGTGTCTTTCAGATTTCCCTGCTATTCAATATTTTCTGTTATTTCCTAACAGTTTAAAAATACTTTATTTTCATAGGTGCTATTTAGTAGCCTTCTTAGTAACTGTAGAAAAGGACAAATAGCCTACCAGCTGTTATGAGCACATGCAACTCTCTTCAAATACGAAGGAGAAATACATAGCAATACTGTTTTTCATCTCACTAACAATCATACTGCTTTTGTCTGCATATTGGTGAAGGTAGTTTTCAAGATCCTTAACAAACTTTTAAAAACAAACACATGGTATTGTCTCTGCTGGCTGAGGTTTTTCAGGTACAGTATCTTCTCTTATCAAAATTCCTCAGAATACCTGGTTTTATACATATTTTTATATTTCCATTCTCTTCCCTGCTTATCCCAAGTGCAGGGCTGGTTTCTTGGCTGAGAGACTCTTTTGGGCACAAAAGCTCTTCTGAGCTGTTCTTAAACAGCTCTTAATTATCACTCTGGTATTGATGATAAAATCCTTCTTCAAACCGCTGTGGCTCACGCCAGGACCTTCTGGCTTGCTGTGTGAGCATCACTGCATCGTTCTTCACTCTGCATTTGAGAAGTGCAATCAAGCCGTGGTCTCCCTGTGCTGAGCGACCACCTCTTGTTCCATGGTTGACTCTGCTTCATTCGCTCAGCTGAGGTCTGACCTGAAATCACCGTGTTGTGTTTTGGCATTGCTTGGGGTTAGGAATTGCTCTCTTTAGCTCAAGGAGATCTGCAGCTGCTTGGACATCTATTGCCAGCTTTTGTCTTTGTGTGGTAACACAGGGTCAACATCTCAGAGGTATATGCCTTTCCACCAATTTTCAAGAAAGCAGCCAAACTGAATTTAAGGATCTAGATTAAAAATATTTTTCTATACAAATTTGGATTCTGCATCAAGTAAAGGGAAGAGGTACTGGTAGGTGACACTCAGTAATGTGTAGCAAAATTCCTTTTTCATGTATTACTAGAAGCCTTCAGAGCAACCCCTCCTAACCCAAACCAACCCCCTACACCCTCCAGGTCATGCGCTTTTGAATCTTCCTTTGGTTGCTCTCTGCATCTGCTCTCAGCAGCAGGCAGGGGAGAATTCTCCCTGGTTTGGGTGCTTTTTCCCCTCTCTGTGCTGAAGCATGGCAGTGTCCCTGCCAATCACTGCCACACGTCTTCTAATACTGTAATCTGGACTCTTGATTACCTGAATAGATCTAAGGAGAGAGACTTGCTTCTGAATTACAGTTGAGGGGCTTGGTTTACTTTCTGTGGCCATTGCATCCAGCTGGATGCATATGGTTTGCATATGTGCAGTGCTGGGACTCTGGATAGCACCTGTGCACCTGGATTCATGGGTGATTTCTGACAACTCATCTGACTCTTCCCTTTTTTCCTCCTCTAACGTCTTCTTGCCCATCCGCTCCCCTGTTCTACAGATGCTCTAAGTCACATCTTTAAACATCAGCCAGTTCAGATACTGGAGAATAATATTCATGACCTAAAATTAGACATGCAAGTTTGGAAATGCTGTCCTCAGCAATTCCTGCAAGTACCTGTGTAGAAAATACAGGCTGAAACTGCAGGGCAGCCTGAGGAGCTTCTCTCTCATGTGGCTTCGCAGGAAACATTTGTACTTATTTCTGTTTTTATGAGTGAGAACCTGGGTGTGCTCACAGGGGAGGAGAGGGAGACCCTGCGCAGCTCTTCTGATCAGACGGATCAAAGAAAGGGGTGGGTGGGGATTGGGCTTGTTTCTAAACTACCTTTTCAAGTTTGCTTTTTTTTTTTTTGCTGAGTTTCACTTTGTCTTTCTGAGCCATCTGCATTTTCTAAAGAAGAAATAATGTTCTTGCTTTGTCGTCAAATTTTCCTGACATCAGTCTCCCAGAGCACTCGGAGCCAGGGAGCACAGGGTTGGAAAGTGACAGTTATGAAGAAAAGCTGGTGGCATCTGCCTTAGATTGATTTGTATCATTAGTGACAGCACAGACTCATCCTGAACCCACAGGAAACCAAAGAGCTTCAGACGAGCGCTTTCCTCCGCTAGCTGACACGGCGCTCATGGCACAGCGCAGTGTGCGGGGAGGCGGTGGTGCAGGGATCCGGCTCAAACGGCGTGTTTGCCTTGCCAGAGACACCGCTACTGCTGCCTTGCTTTTGCAATGTGCTCAAGCCTAAGGTTAGCTGTATTTTAAATATAAGTAATTGCTCTCCAGGGTTTATAGAAGATGTGAATTTCTTCCTCTTGAGTTTCTTTTCACTCTTGGTGATCCATGCTTCTTCTACAGAAAGCAAAGAGTGAACAAGAAGCACCAAATAACAAAATACGCATTAGTGCTTAGCTAACCATGCTGGGATGGAAAGGGAGGAGTTTCAGGAGTCTCCCATTTTCGGGGTATAAAACACCCCTGTAACTTTTCCAGGCATGATATTAAGAATTGTTTTCTCTTTCTTTCCTGTTGTTAGCATGCTGCTGCACATTTCGGTGTCAGACTGGATAAAGCGTTGCATTGATTTCTCTGCTTGTTCAGAGCAGCAAGTCCTGGTGGGCATGCATAAACAGGAGAGGCCCGTAGCACACAGGGCTGCTCCAGAATCTCCTGTACAGGGATTACCGTTGCCTGAAGAAGTATTTGTAACTTCTATTGAATGGGAGTTCAAAGCCACCAAGCATTTTGTATGGTCTAATAATCTGGCCTGGCTCTTATCCAAACACTTTGTGCTGTGAGATCGCAGGGGGGAAGGTGCACTCTGCCCTCCACACGGAGCAGTAATTAGGCAGACCAAGATGTCGATACTCCCTTTTTCCCCTCCAACACTTCTCAATGACATTTGATGAGAAGATGAACATTGCAAACCAGTTAAAACCCAGATGATATCTGTTACTCTTTGCTGACTGCTATGGAGAATGAAATTAATTTTAGATCCAGGCTTAGGAAGTTAGAGTTTCCCAGACCAGGTTATTCAAACAGGTACTTTTTTTTGTTTGTTTGTTTCTTCTAGTTGCACTTACAATAGCGATAGGCTGGGAGCTGGCTGTAGCATCTCTAAAGAGTTGCAGGACATGGCATTGGCTGTGGAGGGCCAGAGTGAAAGCCCAGCTCTGGCCATGCCCTGGGGAGGGCAGGACCCCCCGGGGATCCCCGTGCCCTCTCCTCTGCCTCCAGCAGGCGCTTCCTGGGCCAGAACTTCTCCTCTCACAGCACTCCACTGCCATGGAGTTAATTAACCTGAACTCTATTTTGCTCCTTCAAATTTTCTACTGCAAACAGAATTTTGCTTTGAGGCCTTCTGGGCCTTTCTCAGACTTTCCCAGCTGCTAAAATGCCATTTTGATTTGTGTCCCACACCCAGTAAGGAGTGTGCCTTGAAAATCCCAACAACCAGACTTTGCTTGAATGTGACTCAGGCTGTAGTGGAAGGTGCCACATGGATCATCATGTCCTTTGTGTTTGCGCCATCAATAGATGCATTGGGGGAGAGAGCAGGTTATTTCACTGGAGAGAGAAACCTCTCTAAAGTTTTTCCAAAGCTTTCATTTTCAGTGGCTGTTTACCATATTTGAGGTAAGAAGTCCTGAAAAGATCAAGGAGAGGCAGCAGCTAAAGCCAGCTATTGCCACTCTCAGTGTAGCTCAGCTGCACGTGGGAGCCCCTTCCCGGGCTGTCCGGGTGGCTAATTTAACTAATTAATGGGCATTACGGAAAAGCAGCTATCATCTCACAAGTCATTGAAAACCATAGTGACAATGAACCAATGTCTTTCCTTACAGTGCCTTTCTTCTGAGAATGCATCAGATATTTGTTAGCAAAATAACTCAAAGGCTCTCCAATGGAGACAGGACTCAGGTTCATCTCTTGATTTTAAAAGATTAAATACTTGGCCTGTGCCATAGGAAGTAAATGTTTTCAAGTCTGCTAATTTAGAAAAAAAAATACATTAATACCAAAAAATAACTTCCTAATCCCATGAATTGAAAGTTCTTTTCAATCTGATAAATATTTTAATGCATTATCAATCCTTTTTTACTGGTTAAGTGTTTTTCAAATTGTAAAATTTTTAGTTTGTAGTTTAAATTGCAGTTTAAACTTTTGAATGCAATTCCAAAAACAAGAGTCTGGCAAGAAGGGGTGTTAGATGCAGTTAAGTACCTGTGAGACTTGCATTCAATAGCTTGAACCTTAGGTCATAATATCATTAGCTTGGAACAAAAATTATACTTTCAAAATTAAACAGAAATTAAATGAATGAATCAGCCCAAAGTATTCTTTTAAAGCTGCCTGTAAAAGAAAAGAAATGAAATGTTTGTAATTGCAGTTATGCTAGAGCTTATCCCCAGGTTATTTTTGAACGTTGTGTTGCGCAGAAGAAATTCATGTTAGTAATGATGATAATAGACCTGCAGTGCAGTAAATGGATTTCAGTGTTCTATTTTCCACTAGAAAGGATGACCCTCAGAATTCAACATCCCAAACACTGAGATTGCTTATTGGAAAAGAGGGCTAAGGAGATGGTTTCTATTGCAGAGCAGAAAATAAATGATTTAGGAGAAATTTTCCAGAGGAGAATTGCACCCTGATTGCCTGTGGAGCAGGTGGGGGGACCTGACTGCCCGGGAGGTTCCCTTCTGCCAGGTTGTGGTGGCTTTGGTGGAGGAGGGAAGGGATTCCCACAGCAAGGCATCTGCAGTGCGTGGGGCAGTAACGCTGTGTTGGGGAACACCAGAACGAGCAAAGGCACAGAGCTATTAAATGGATGAAAGTTGCGTGGTCATATTTCCTCACCTCTCTGTATCTGCATTTCTGTGTTTTGTATTAATCAGCCCTTAGGGCTCCCATGTTTATATTTACTCCATTTTAATTTTTAATGTTCTTTTGTAATGTGGTGCTTTAGATATTCCTTATTCCCATATTTGTCTATGCATCAAAACACTGTCTCTTATTATTTATTTTAACTGTGGTGTTCTCAGTGAGTACTTGGGCTTAGTTTTGCATGCTGTAATTTAACTATATTTAATATAGATATAGCTAAGAGATGTTAAATATAAAGCAATATGACTAAACGGTTGCATTTCTGTCTCTAGTAATATTCTTTTTATCTCTCTCCACTTTTCTTTTCCCATTTGATTCTCACTTTCATATGTACTGAAAATACATGAGTAGCATGCTTCAGTTCTTTAAAAGGTGCAATAATTATGTCTCGTTTGTTGAATTCCTTTTAATCCTTCTTTGCCTACAAACAGCTTCTTACCAGTATTCCCAGAATAATGGTACAAAGCAGTGCTAATACAAATAATATAAAATGATGCACAAAGTAGCTGAAACTGAAGTTTTGGGGAGGGAAAAAAAAAAGAGATGGAAATTAGTCTGTTGTTAACTTGGCAAACTATTAAAGACAGAACAAGACACCATCTAATTTGACTTTTCACCCAAAATACAAAGTTTTGGGGAAAAGCAAGCACTAGGTCAGTGCTATTATTGCTGCCACTGGTAGACAGATGCTGTGTCTCCTGGTGGAATCCACCACCAATTATGGTTCTTTACGTTCTCATCACTTGATGTGGAAAGACAAAACATACCCACAAATGCTTCTTCTAGGGCCACGTGGACAAGTGGCTGAAGTGTGGTACCAGTGGTGCTTCCCAGCTCCGCACATGTTTGTGTGTGGTGGAGGTTGCCCATGGTGCATCTTTATCACAGAAACCTGTGGCTGGGAGGGATCAAGGGTGCCAAGTCTGGGCTGTGCCTTTGCCCTGGCTCAAGCTCAGCAGCACAGGTGCTAGGTCAGGTTGCCCTGCTTGGACAGCACTAGAAGTTTGGGCATGTGTCATGGACCCTCAGAAGGACAAAGCCATGTAACTTAGCTTAGCCCAACTGAATGCATTAAGATCCACTTAATTAACTCAGGCTGCCAAAGGCTAGGAAAGGACCCATGAAAAGTTCTGATTTGACATCTCTGGTAACTTATTAAGCTGTGAAAATGGGCCTGTGCAGCTGAGCCCCTCTGGCTGACATTAGTCTAATCCACAGAAACAACTGAACAAACAAAAACCACATAAAACAAACCAACCCCCTGCAGAAAACAGATGAGGATTTTGCCGCTTCCTTGGCCAGCCTGCTCTAGCACTATCCCTGAAATCCAGCCTAAATTACCTTTGCTTTCACTCAACCTTATGTCATTTTGTCATTTTCCCAGATGATGCAGAGGTGAATTTGTCCTCCTTCACGTAACAGCCTTTTGCACATGGAACAAGTGCGGTCCCAAGAGCTGCACTCCCCTGCCTGTCCCCAGGCCCCAGCTGCTGTCCCTGTGTGTCCACCGCTGGAGCGGGAACCCCCCCTGCTCCTTTCCCTGCTTTGCCCCTGGTTCAGCAGTGCAACCTTTCAGAGCTGCAGCAGCCTCCTGCTCCCACCAGCAGAGAGATGAAGGGCTTAAGCATGGCTGGAGGTGCCCATTTTAACAAGAGGGGTTTCCTAACCCTGGTACTCCAAGGACAAAAGCTTTTTGTAGGAGGTCACCACAGAGCAGGACAAACAAACTAGCTGTGGGATAGGAATTGCACCTTTCCTGTGCAAATGCTGCTGTTACGTGCCAGCTTAGTGCTGTGGGCCATCTTATTTGTCTACCACCTCTATAAATGAGAATAGGCAAGGAATATAAGGAAAAGCCACTTTCTTCAGTAGCACTGTGGATCAGCTTTCATATGATAATTCTGCAAAGCACATATTGTCTTCACAGTGTCCTGCTACAGGCAATATTTTAATTTATCTTTTTTTACTGAAGTACTGTAGCTGAGAAATAGGAACAGATTCTTTTCCCATTCTCAGGAGGCAGATTCCTAGGCTTTGGATTTTTTTGGCTATTTTGCTGATACTTTATTGACATTACACAATAAAAAGGAAGTGTTATTTTACTTTCACCTATTCCATGATATAATGAGTTCCCAGTCCAATTAAATATTTTTAAAAAATATTTTTATTTTGGTGATACTTGGATAATTTATCCAATCTCATCTTCAAGTAAGGAGATATAATTTAAATTAAGCTAGGGCTTACCAGAATCTTTTTAGTAAATGTATTTTGAAGGAAAATTGTTTTGAACAAAATTGTTACTTTTTCACATATCCATTCTTAATACTTTTCCTGGGTGTTTATCAGTTCAACATGTAGCATGCATGGATGAAGAGGCACAGGGAGAAACTGGAAAGACAAACTCCTCTGTGTTCTTTCCATCTATTTGAAGTGTGAAGACATGGAGCTGATTAGAGGTCACTTGCTGTTGAAATGTTAAATTGCAAAGGCAAGTAACAGCTTCATAGACTTTTCCAGGAAAAGCAGCAGTTATTTAATGAAGTGAGCTCACATTAAAGATCATGTGTGCAGTTTCACTTTGCTTTGCCAGTTCCTAGCTCTGGATGACTGGCCCCAGTCCCAGAGGCAAGGGTTGTGGAGGAGGCAGTGGTAGAGAGGTCAGAGGCATGCCCAGAGCAAAGCTATGCTGATACTTCATCAAACTGCTGGCTGCAGCCTTACAAGTGTACAGTTATATCCCTGTGACTGTAAAATGACAAAGCCCTTCCCTTCTAGGCAGCAAGGCTCACGATCCTTGGCTGTTCAAAGCCTCGGCAAGTCACCTATTCAGGCTGAAGGAGATGTCGTGGCCAGCCCAGGTCACATATCCCATTCTCTTCTGTGTTCGTGGTGGCTATCTGTCCTCAAAGCTGAAGAGCAGCTCCTTCCACTGCAAAGATCAGAGAGTGCCCAGAAGTGCTTCTGGGCTCAGGAGCTAATCAGTAGGGAACGAAATAGGAAGCTGTACATTTCAGCAGCAGCAGCCACTCCCTTATGAGACACACTGGCAACACTACTTAATTTAAAGAAAGAATCTTTTTTCTGTTATTTTCCATTGTCTGGATGTTCAGAACTCAATAGTTAAGTAGCTGGAAGGAAAATGAGAAAAGGATGTTGTATTCTACAAGCTCCTCACTGAAGCAGCATAGCATATACATTAAATAAATATTAAATGGCAATAATTACTGAGCTATGACCGAGTATATCAAACATAAAATACTAATCTACACAAAAGTACTTCAATGTTCTTTCTCTGCCTAATTGATTCATTTAATAAATCCATTAGAAAGAAATTGAAAGGGCACTTGAATTACAGAAGTAAGGAAAATGCCAAAGGGATGGAGGAAGGTGGGGACATATCCTACAGGTGAAAACCTGAAACTCAATATAGACAGATAAACTAGCTGGCTATTCAAGTCAAAACTCTTATATAATAAAAAAAACCTCTTAGATAATAAAATAATGGAAGTTGTGGAAAAAGGATAAGCAAAGGGCCAGGTCTGCCCTAGTGCTTCTCCTGTGACTTCCTCCTGCAAGACTTGGTCTTGAACAAAGGCAAGGTCGAGTAGTGGCATGTGTGGGCTGTCTCCCAGCCCTGTTCTCCAGACTGGTCCCCAGGGAGGGAGCAGGTCTGGGTCCGAGCTGAGAATTCGAGCCTGTGGGTCAAGGTCAGGACTGGACCACTGGCATAGCTGCAGCACCGTTGCAACCCAACATATTTTGCTAAGTTGTGAAAAAACTGGAGGTTTGTCTGTTAAAATACCAAGCCCAGGCATTTCAGGATTTCTGAAATTGCTCTTGTGGTCCTGAAGCTTCCTACGATGGTGCAGGATGTAAATTGAAAGAATAGGCATGAATGACATCGTCTGCTCTCTGAGCAAGGAAGAACCCTTCTGAGATGAAGTCACTGTTGGATAACATACCTCCTTTGAGGGAATGAAGTTCTGAAAGTTGGATTCTCCATCCAGACTCTCAGGGAGACCTTCTCAGTGCTGCTACGCTAGGCTGTTGACTTTCAGCAGTGAATTAGGCAAAAGCAAGAATGAATTTAAATCAGTATAACACCTGCTTTAAAACAACAATGACAACAATAACAATAATAATAATAATAATAATATGTATCAGGATCCCCTTGATTATTGGGAAACTAGTTCAAAGGTGGTCTACCCTAACAATATTGTTTTGACAAAGATCTGAGTTTTCCATGAAGATGTTTGTTTCAGTAGTTTGGCAGAAACACATCAAAATGACTGTAGCACATACGACTTCCAGTGTCCCTCCTCTTCCTCCCAGACCAGCTCCCTCCATCAGTCTCATGTTAGCAGAGCATGCTGCAAGGGAGGACTACCTTTGTATTTTGGGGCAGCAGCAGAGGACTTGACTTGTATCATCTGCAATAGAGATATTCCAGTAACAAAGCAGGAGGATACAAGTTCTGAGCTGTTAGATCCTTAAATGGAGGGGGTTTTGTTTTTAAAAACTTGTGTTGGTTATTTTAGTTATATTGGTGAATAAACATGAGACTTCTCAAGTGCCCATCAGCAGCACAGTGCAAGTAAAACAGAAATCGGGTCTATAGGTGATGGATAATGAATCATGCAAAGGAGTTGTCTTTGGAAGTGTTCACTGCTGCTTTCTCTTGGAGGTGGGCTCCCATAAGAAAGATGTCTTTACACTGTTGTTTGTGGTCAGGTAGCGTTTTATATGATAGTTATTAGGTTAAAATAGCAGCAGCTCCATATACGCTCAGGCTAGAGTGCTTTGGTTGAAACCTGCGGGAACAAACACAGACTGGAGAGGACATTTATTTTTAAAATGGAGTGTGCAGAGACAGTAATTTTACTCACTAAAAAATAGAAAGTAAGATTTCAATAAAGATTTTTTAATAAAAACAACAACTATGAAAGAATATTTTGATCTATAGGGAAAACAGAACTGCAAACGCTACCTCCACGAAAACTAATGCAGGAAGAAGTGCCCACTTAATTCCGGCGACGATGCTGAGTTACAGCAGCAATGTTCCTTTCCTTTCCACTAAAGGGAGTTCTGGGAGGATGAGAAAGTGCTCTGCTTAGTAGTAGTTTTTAAAAGACTTTCAAAGTAACGATAAATTTAGAGGCCTTGATGAACTGTTGGTGATGAATTGAGCTACTCAATAAACCCTGAGTACCGTGAGCATGACCCGCAGCACCAAGCAGAAGAGATTGGTGCTGTTCTGAGAATTTCAGACCTGATTTAAACAATGTAATCTTTAATGCAATATACTTTAGGCTTTTTTTGTTTATTCTTTATTATACTGAAGAGGTTTTAAAGTATAACTTGCAAGGTTTTATTCTAAATTATACTGAGAACTCCTTGGCTCTGCAGGTATCTTGTACTACTTTCCTATTTTAGTTTTTACAACTGTTTTTGTTCATTATATAGACATGCTTAAGGAATTATGTTCACTTTCTCTCCACGAGGACCACCAGAATTTGGGAATTCTTTGGTTTAGAGTTTTGAATTAAAAGGATCTGTCTGATAATTTTTACAAGCTTGTGCATTGCTTCCATTCCTTTTCAATTCATTTTCTGTTACTTTGCACATGGGAATTAAATCCCAGGTAAGGCAATAATTTGACCCCCTAGCAGTGATCTAAACAAAGTTGCGTTCTTGTTCTCCAAGATCTGGTGACAGTTTTGCTTTTGAGGCTTTCCCACTCTTCCTTTCAGGACCTTTCAAGCTTCGTGTCTCAAGAGATAGCTCAAGGGTACTTGAGTACAATCACTCTCCTTCCCTGCATGGGCCGTGCTGCAAAGATTGACTTTACATGTTTTTATGTGATTTACAGTTTAGGGTAAAGAGCAACATTCTGTATATTGTATGCAGATAAGAGGAGGAGCACTGTCAGGGTGTGCCTGGTAAGGGTGTTAAAGGGTCTGAAGGGTTTCTCCACCATGCAGGTGGTTCTTGTGTTCCTGTGCTGTTTTCCACGTTACAGACCCCTCCTGCCAGGCGGCAATTGCCAGAGTACCTTCCCAAAGCGGACGTGGCATGGCAAGCTCAGGACCTGAGCTGCATCCAGCCATAGCCCCCGGGCCTGGGTCTACTCGGGCGAAGCCGCTGGCATTCCCTGGGCTGCGGTGCTGGGCTGGCCAGCCCTGCGTGTCGCCCCCGGCTACAGGGCAGCTGCTCGAGTATGCTCAGCCCTTCGTGTATGTCTCTTTTTCCTTAGATTTAAGTTGGGGAGGACAAACCACAGTTCTGATTCTCTGTTTGATCTGAACTGACCTCCTTCCAGTTTTTTTCAGGGGAGAGTGTTATTCATTTGTGCACTCTGAGTTTTGGTGAGCACAAGGGCTTCCCTCCGTTATCCAAACCTGCCGACGAGCCAGCGCAGCCGTTCCCACAGCATAGCCAGCAGCCACAGCCCCGCCAAGGTCTGCTGCCTCAGCGCCGTAACTCACTTTGGGGATTGGTAAACCATGGTCTCGGTGTTTCTGTGGCTGTGATCATCACACGCTAAGTAACGAAAGGGTCCACGGTCTGCGCTGACAGGCTGTGTCATGGGGTTGGCTGGGACAGGCTGCATCACTCACCACGGTGGCAGGAGCAGCAAGCCTCCCCAACGCCCAGCGCAGGCACACATCCCCACGCAAGCGCTGCTTGCAGGCACTGCCTTGAACAGCTCACAGGCTTCAATTTACCTGGCCTACCCATCAACTGAAACACACCAGAAACGTGTTAAAGACAGAAAGAAGAAACACTGGGGACATTATGCCAGATGTTTCTTTAATTGCTGGAGCAACCCAAAGCCAGAATCCTGGAAATTTCAAAATCCAGATCCCCGCTTCCCTGCATTACAGAGAAGTTGCGGCCAGCTCAGCACCGCAGCTCAAACATCCACAATGCAGAGGAACTGTGTCCAGGTTCAGACTGAGATTAGAGCCTTATTTTCTGTTGCAAAGTGCAACCACTTGATTAAAAGAGCCGCAGTGCAAACCCCTGTCTTATTGCTGGTGCAGAAAAGCACTGACCTTGTGGAAGCCAAAGTGTTTAAGAGAAGGCAAGGATAATTACTGGTAGCCAATTGAGACTGGTAGCAATTACAGCAGTAACTTAGAAATTACAAGATATTAGCTTTCCATATTAAAGTGCATCTAGGCCATTCAAAATGCTTTATTCTGGACATTTTATGATACTGTTTAATTCCTGTGTTATAACTTGCTGGACAAGGATCTGCACATGACAGTTGCCTGCAGGAGGAAGGTGTTGGGGCTTACACGTGCCCAGCAGCCCCTTTGCCCTAGGATTGGGGCTGATCTCCTGCTGGGGGGGATGGGCTGGTGGAAGCTGGCAACACATCATGGGCGCAAGGAGGGGAGATGGGAAGGGAGGGATGGGGCTGCCTGCACACCCCTGCCCCTGCTGCCTGCCCAGCCTGCGGTGCTCTGCAAGGCTGGGGGTCCCTCTCTCGGGGACGGTTTCTGAGATCTGGGCTAATGCTGCTCCGTGCTCCCACCCCGCAGTTTAGTTGTTCGTGAATCAAAAAGATACTGTGAAGAGCTGTAATTACGCTGGGTGTAAAACTCACAAATATTTATTTCTCATTTATATTACTGGCAAAAGATGTATCTTGGAAAATAATATTTCTATAATACGTAATAATCTCCTTTCAGAGTACAATACAGGTATATGTAGGAGGATCACTACACTTAGTTAAAATTAGGGCTACCACAAGTAAAACAAAACAGGAAAGTATGTGGGTATGTAGGCATAACATTTCTATGAAGCACAAGGATTTTTAGGCAAATTTCCTCATTTAAAGTAATTCTCTTCCCCTTCCCCCTGCAAGCATGCATCATTTCAGGCTCCAGAAGAATTTATTTGAAAATTCCTTTTTTTTAAAATGATCAAAAAAACCCCAACCTCAAACCCTGGTTTACAAAACAGGAAGAAGAGACATAACAACTTTTGATATTAAATTTTTTTGCTTATGTGTTTGATTACACACATTCCCTTCGCTTCCCTCCAGCTCATGTCTTCTGCTTTCTTCTCTCATCACATAGCGCGTGTCTTTAAAATACATCTATGAATATGAAAGGCTTGTCAGTAATTAGCTTGACATTAAATGCTAATGCATCTGTGTCGTCGGGATCACTTCCACATGCATCAACCAGCCGAGACACTAGCAAGCCTATTTAAAATGGGTGCATGGAGTAACAGTTCTTGCAGTAAGGAAAAGTGTTCCTCTTTGAGGCCAGCCCTGAAGTGGGGCTGCCCCTTCCCGCCCCTCGCCCCACGTGGGGCTGCCCCCGCTCGCTGGAGGGTCCCCCTGTGCTCGGAACGGGGCTTCGGGCAGAGGTGCTCCTGGAGAAGTTTGCCTCCCGGTACAGCTTGGCTTCCTTGCGCGGGAGAGGACAGAGCCCCTGAGCAGTTTTGCTCTGGGGCATCATGCGGCCGAGACGGCAGCTCCCGTGCTGTCAAAGCGCACATTTTCAGCGCATCTCAAATGTTTCGAGTGTGTCATTCCCTTTGATTGGCCTGTTTTCATGTCGTCCTTGGAGATGCAGCATCTCCGTTCCTCCAAGGCAGGGAATGAGCTATGGTTATATTTCTTGGCTTCAGACTAATTAAGCACTTACCCTCTTGCTCTTGACTGTTGTTGCTTTTCCTAATATTTTGAGATTCTCTTTGAAATCTGTTGCAACCTAAAAGAGAAGGGTCGTGATCCCTGACTGCAATGCACTGCTCTGAGTGCTGGCAGTTCTCTAGTTGGGGTGCAAATACAAAATCTCAAGAAAATGAGTAGCAATGATAGTGCCTTACGTGTCAGGTTCCTTCTCTATCTTATCTGGCAGCCAGAGGCCTTCAACATGCGTGCAAGATGTAGCGTGAGTACGGGTGTGAAATATAATATTTCCACTGACGAGCTCTAGAGAGGAACATATATCAGTCTGTGAGCTATGGCTGGTTTCTTGTTTATTAGACTATTTTCCCTTCCTCTGAAGCCTTAAAGACTGGCATCAACTAGGCACAACGTATGAGGCTGCGTTAGTGTTCCTAGTATTGACAGAAACGTTCACTGTTGCCTCAAAAGTGGTTTCACACACACCCTTCTGGCTTCAGTTGGTCCCTGAATGGAAGAGATGCCTGGAGTGAGCACTTTGCCTTCCTCTGTATCGCATTTACTTCCATGCACTGTCTGGGCATCTTCTTCCCAGTACCCAATGGCGCATGCAGGGAGGTTTGAGGTTTCTTGTGCGAGGAGCTTCAGCTCCTCTGGGAGATCTGTGGGATTCTTCACCTGGGGGGCAGGAGGTGCTTTGTCTTACTCTAACTTTGTATCTGCTGCCTGTAAGAAGTGTTGCAGGAGATGATGACCAGGGAGTCCCCTTTTGTCTTTGTCCTTTTTCTACAAGACTTATTCCAAGATGTTGGAAGGTATAAAACAAACAAGGAGGGAGTTTTCCCCTCGGACATCTGTCCACAATGCAGACAAGGCTTTTCTCCGCATTGTGCAGAGTCCTGCTGGCAGCAGCCCACAGCTGGAGTGCTCGGGGGTGTGAGGCAGGCAACCAGATCGTGATAACTCAGTTTCTCAGTGCGAAAACAATATAGCCATGCGTGCACTTCATTGAAACTTCTCCTCTGAGGTGACATTTTCCAATGGCAAAGCACCAGCTATTAGAAAACACAGAGCTTAATCCTAGTTTTACAGTGACTTATTGCACGACCTTTTGAGCAACCACTTAACTTATCTGAGCCTCCATTTCCCCGTGGAGGTAATACTGTATCAGAGGGATTTACAGATTAAATGGCTCATTGACTTGAAAATCACATTTCTTCCTGAAAATCATTTGCCTACTGTTTTTACTAAATGACAGCCGGGATACACCCTGCTCCCTTGGATGATGGTTAACCCCAATCTGTTCCCCCATCTGCCTGCTCAGTGTAGGACCGAGTGAGTGTGCTGGGACTTGGGTATCGCAGGCAGATGCTGCTGGGCCGGCTCCATGGAAGCCTCAAGTCAGGACTGGGGGCAATTATCACCTAATGTCTGACAGCAGTGAAGCATTGGGAATAGCAGAGAAATGAGGCTTACCAGCTTGGGGATGGGGCAAGTCCTGGTGGACCATGAGCCTTGGACTGGAGTGACTTTGTGCTGCAGTGCTGGGCTACTGGCACTGCCTGACCAGTGCCACCATTGCATTTGGGATACCTGCCGTGCTTGCACCCGGCAGACCTACCCAGTTTCCTATATAATTTGTGTTCATAACTCCCAAGGCTGTAAGTCCTTCAACGAGGTAATTTTTTTTAGAACAGCTGAAGAATTGAAATGGTAGAAAAAACGAGGGTTAAAAACCAAAGAAACAGCAACAACAAAAAGGAAATAATATTGTGATAACTCCTGAATGATAAACTCCCAAAGTTTAAATTGCTGTTGTTATGCATCGTATGTAGAGATTGTAAAGCGACGTAGCACGTGACTCAGATTCAGGTCCTGAAGTGTTTACACGGTTTTTAACCTTTCCTTGTACAAGAAAATAGTGTCATGGCTGCAGATATTACAGAAGTTTGCAAAACTGAAAAACACCAGTGACCCGTGTAATGCACAGAGACTTTTCAAAAGCCTTAACTTCAACGTAAAATCCTCCGACGTATCGAGTAAGAAGTTACAAAAGTAGAAGTTAAATGGATTAAGAGCAATGAAAGGGAATAACTGCATGTTGGAAATCATCACTGTGTAGAAATGTTTGCACTGAGACTCTGCAGGGCCTCTCCAGCATTTGAATCAACCATTTTGAAGGATATTACTGTTGATTAAAATGAATAGAAAATCTACCAAAACTGTGGTAGCTAACACTGTGCTAATGCTGAATAGGAGTCAGTAAGATGGAGGAATATGGATCCTGGATGGGCCCGTTCAAAAGAAAATGTAGGTGTACATATGCACATGCAGGCATCTCTGTCTGGAGCAGGACAGGCAGGCTGGGTTTACAGAACAGGTGGCTGCGTCTTGGTTTGGAGGACGGTGACAAACTGCGAGTTTGGTGCTATGGGAAATACAGCCATTGCTTGGAAATTCCGGGCAGCGGGGCAGCAGGTGTCTGCCTTCTGCCCGCTCTGCGCCTGGGACTGCTGAGACCAACCCCACATGGGTTTAACGTCCACCTGCTCAGAAAGGAAGGAGAAGGTGCAGTGCGTAGCCACAAAATGCTCTGGGGTCCCAAGAATGTGCCTTAAACGAACGTATTAAGGAACTCAGTCTTGTAATTTATCAAGAAGATGACTGAGATGGCTTGAATATATCCTACAGGGGCCTTTGTGGGAAGATGATCTTGATGATCTTGTCTGTGAGAGAGTGCTTCATTCTGGCAGGGAAAGGCAGAGAGGAACCAGTGGTTTAGTGGGAAAGCTGACAAATTCAATCTGCAAACAAGACCTGCTTTAGCAGCAAGTGTGGCTGAACTTGGATGTCACTGCCAAGGGAATAACTGGATGCTTTGTCTCCAGATGCCTTCAGGTTCAGAATGAGCATGACATCCATCGGGAGCTACACTGCAGCAAGAGAAGTTAACGGTCTCAGAAAAATGTAACTGGATGTAGCGTATATAAGGATATAAGGATGAACACTGACCTGTCTGTACCTGGCCGGATTAAATGGATTACAGGTGCCTCTTACCTTAGAGTCTATGCATTTGTGATCTAATTGACTTGTGTTTCTGATCCAGTGTAAGAACTGGCCTCAGAGAGACAATCGAGGAGCACTCCTGTGCTGGAAGAGTGGTGATGTGAACTCAGGGAAGGTGTTAGACCTCAGCTGCAGAGCTACCCTCTAGAGGTAAACACAGCCAGCTGCACTTAGCTCAGCATGAAAAAAGGAACAGGGAATTTCGATACAGAAGATTTTATCTAACAGTTCATTAGGCTGAGAATTAACTGGCTGCCCACATCTGGTTTAGAACAATCCCAAGTGGATCTTTATTTCTGTGACAACTTCTGCAAATATTTCCAAATTGTACTGTGTGCATGCATGTGTCTGACTTTAAAGGACATTGCTGACCCTGCACACAGGGCAATGGCAGACAGCGGTGTCTGTAATGAAGAAAGCCAGGGAATGGCTCAAAGGCCTCTTTCCATGGTCCAAGCAGGCAGTGGGAGCTGGCCTGGGTGCAGATCTGCCAGGGTGTGTGAGTATGTCTGTACATCGGCCTCTCCTGGCACTTGGGAGTGTGTTGGGGTCTTAGTCCATCACTCGTACCCCTACGGCTTGCACATGGCTTCAGGAAAAGGCAAGCCCAGCTGATGCCCTACTGCTGGTGTAGACATTATTCTGGGGTTTAGTGTTTAAAGAACAAATATGGTATCCAAAAATGCCTTGTTTGTTTGGCTTGCTCAGTCTTGGGTTAACTGGCATAGGGATCTTAACACACAGTCACTAATCACACCAGCTAACACCCATGTTCACACTGTAATGTGCATTAATAAATCACACTTTCTAATTGTTAGGAGGAGGCTGGTCTGCCTCTGCTGAACTCTTTCCCTTGCTATATTTGTTTCTGTAATTAAATATTTTTTCCCCCTTGGATTATGACTAATTTAAAGGCACAAATATTCAAATGTATAGAAGTAAGTTCTATTAAAGTTCCAAAATGTCAAAATTATTCAAGCCAAAAGCAAATGAAAACCTTGATATAAAGCCATGAACACAGAAATGTTACATTTCTGTGATGCAGAGGAAGCTGAAACTCATGACTGATCTTCCTCCATACCACACGCTGAAAAGCAAAACACAACTTGTAGTTAATATTGACTGTGAATTCATAAAATCAAGGAGGTTTCAAACCCTTTTTGAAAACCTTTCCCGTTATAAAAGCATCAGCACAGACCATTTACACCACCAGCTGTTCAGGTAGCAGTTCACATCAAACCCTGCCCTTTCTTGTTGGGCTCAGTTCTCAGCCCTCTCCCCTCTTCCCTGTGCTTGCAGTGAGAACTCCTGCTGATACCTGGCAAGAAATATATTCCCTCTCTCCTTGCCCAGCTGGAATGCTTTTAAATGTTTAATTTTTTACTCCCAGCCCATTATCCTGCACATGCTAATGTCAGGAATAGGGACATTTCTCATCTTGCTCCCCAAGGGTTTTTTATTTACATATGTCTAAATAATTTTATCTCCCTAACGACAGCAGGCTAGGTAAAGCTTTTAAATTAGATGCCTCAAGAAGCAGTCCTAACACACACTTCACTATAAGCTTTACGTAAAGGCCAAACAGGATGTCAATGTCTACGAAGCTGGGACTGACAGGCTTTGACTGAGCAACCTTTTCCCATATCTGTTGCTGGTTTTAGCACGATGGCTTCGAAAGCCCCATCACACCGCTTCCATCAGGGTTCCTGTAGCACAGTACATGAGCCTCAAGGAAAACCATTAGTGAATTTGTTACTGCCAACTTTTTTATTAGGCAGAAAATTTGATGCAGAAAAAGTAGAGAAGCGGAGACTCATAGGCAGCTGTTAAGGATGATCCAAGCACACGAAGGCACAGAAGAGACTTTCATGCAGTGCAACAAGCTTGTTTGGTTTCAGTGATAAGGAGACACAGCAGCAGAGTGCAGCATCTCTTCTGAGCATAAAGCTCTGCCGAAAGTGCCTGTCTAAGCCTGGATAAAAGTGGCAGGGAGGCATCGGCCCTCCTGGCTGGCTGCTCTCTCTGGCCAAACATCCTCACCCTGGTGCAGGCACGGTGCTCCTGCCTGCAGATCGGGGGGGGGGGGGGGGGGGGGGCAAAGCACTTCAGCACCTTTGGCAGGGGGGCAGCTATGAATTGCATCAACACCAATAGAAAAAACCTCTCGTGTGCCTGGCTTGAAAGCCCTTCGCTGAGGATGCCGTTGTGGGGGAGAGCTGGGAGTGTGTTCAAGGCTTTGGAGAATGAGCATCACCTCCGGGGTAAGGCTTGCAGCTCAGCTCACGTTGGGGCACTCTTCTTTCAGCATGGTTTCGTCTCTGTCATTGAGTTGCTTGTCTGAGGCATCTGGTTTTCCCTTTCAATTAAGCACCCTGTTTAAAAGATAGGTGCTTCTCCTTGTCACATGTATTCTGACTGTAACAGGATTAGCAACATATCTTGTGTGGCTGCTGATCTTAATGCTATTACCCAGGTCAGTTTATCACATACTTGTCTCATTATTCATTACTGTTACATCTGTGACAATCATTTCATTCTTCTCCTGTGTTTTTCTAATCCCAGGGATTCAAGAGCCCGAGGCCGTGCTCCATTGCTTGCCTCAGCTCTGGGGCAATCTGTACAACTGCAGGGACCCAGGGGAAGGATAAGAGACTAAAAACCCCATACACGTGGAGATGGTATATTGAGGCATAATTGGATGGTGAAGAAGTGACAGGTTTCACAGAAACAGCCCCTTTTCTCCTGCGTTGCCTGAGCACTCCAGCCCATCATGGGAAGGTGTATGGACAGCCACACCGGCAAGGCAGCGGGCTGAATAAATCAATGTAAGACAGCACTGCCTTTGGCTAGCTAAGGCCAGCTTGGATGCGCTCAGTGTCCAAGTAGGTGTTGGGTTTGTTTTCTCATTACTGTTTCTCCATGTAAGTTGTTCATGGCAAATTAAAAATATATTCACCGGAAAGCATGAGTTGGGATGAGCATTCCCAGTGCCCCAGTTCCCAGCTGGCGCTGCTATTTTTTGGATGCTGGTAGGGATGAAGCAGGGGGTTTCATGGAGCACCGCGTGCCAGGCAGCAGGAGTTTTACCTGTGCTTTGCCAGGGACAGGACTTCAGGACAGTGCTGTTAGTTCCTGGTAGCATGTGAGTTTCTAAGAGCTGTTGCTCTAATTTCCCAGTCCAGAGCTCAACTGTCTTGTGAAATGGATTTAGGTTGTGTGAATCCAGAACAAGGACTATGGCGGTGGTGATGGTGAGGCAGGATATGTCTCAGGATCAGCTGCTAAGGTCCTCTGAGGCCATGAGCAGGGTGGGGATGAAGCCTCCATGAACAATCTGGGAAGATCATTGAACCATAGACTGAGCATCCTCAGTGAATGTGAGGACAAATCAGTGCTGACTTTCTAAAGAGGTTTATGAACATGTCATCTTATTGCCTGTAAAATTTTCCAGATGTTCCCTCACTTTTCACTTGTGCCTTCACAGAACAGGATGAGGGGATGACCAGAGTTACTGTAATTTACGTTGAGCAAGCAGGACTTAAGACTACTCTGGATGAAGACATTTTGGTTGACGGTTGGACTCGATGATCTTGAGGGTCTTTTCCAGCCTTGACGATTCTATGATTCTATGATTCTATGATTTTAAGAGTAATTTCTAATTCAAGGCGACATGTTTGGAACTAACAGGTTTTGCATTCTGTCCCTTGTTTTTGCTCTTCATTACAAAGTTGATTAACGTAATCTCAGAGGCTAGGGAACACAACAAACTCAAGGAAGGTAAGATACACCGTTATGCATACCATAGGAGGAGAAAATAAATGCAACCACGTCATCTCTCTGTGGCCATGACACACCTTTCTAAGTCTTCTATTCATCACCTGGAGAGTGGCTTTTCTAGGGCATTTGTTTGCAAATAGTTTCCCTGCAGTAGAATTATTGTTCAGGAGAGAAATCATCTTGGCCAGAGTTGTTCATGCTTTAAAAGAAAAGTTTCCACCCAATTGCAGTGAGGGGCTGCCAAACTTACCTCTAGTTACTTCTTGTATGACCTCTAGTGTCATACAAGACACTATGCTCAGAGAAGCAGCAATAATTGGTTTGTGTTTTCTTTACAGGAGTTAAAAAGGAGGCCAGATTTCCTTTTTTTGGAATTTCACTGTTCTCCTAGCTGGCCATGATGCTGCTGTATTGGGAACAATGGGGCTTTTCGGTGCCTCCCATACGTATTAATTATATGAGGGGGAGTGGGTACAGCCTTTAAGCCACAATAGAAAAGTCCATTTTTCAAACCCATTATGCTTTTTCCTTGTCAAATTGTAGAGTATTTATGGTGTTCTTTGTAAGACTTTTGTTTGTTTTAGCAACATAGACTACATATCACTGGGACCTACCTTTAGAGTAGATTTTTCCTCCATGGGAGATGAACAGTGCAGAATAAGTCATAACTTCTGTGAAAATAGCCTCTGCAGTAAAGCAGTGAGAAATCCTAAAGAATAGAAAGAAAACGTATAGATCTGGCTGCAAGGCAGAGCAAAATAAATGATAAGATTTGTGCAACTGAGGAAATAGGAAATAAAAGAGCAGCGTTAAGTGGTAGTACTGATAGCTGCAGCCTGGGAAAAAAAACACCTGGAAAACAGCTCTGAAAAACTTGGGGGCTGAGAGTCCATTTGGAAAACAGGGATTCTTCACTACAGTAGAGGTGATTTGATACAGGATTTGTACTGATGCACTAAACTATGTAGAGTTTGAAAGACTAGAGCTGTTATTTGTAAGCTTTGAAATGAAACTGTAGGTACGCATTGCATACAAAAGAGATCGATATGGATACAGGAGTCACTGACCAAACCCTTGTTGAGCCGATGATGCTGAACATCGCTCATATCCAGTGAATTCAGCAACCATTTTGGGCACAGAGCTCTGCAGGGTGAGACCAAAAGTGAAACAGTTTACATCTGCTGAGAATAAGATTACTCTTCTAATCATCCTCGGGAGGGGAGGGGAGGGGAGGGAAGGGAAGGGAAGGGCTCTGTTCCTTGATAACTGGTCTAGTTCTAATAATCAGCATTGTATTAATGGGAAACTGCAAGACTGTAGATACAGGAAGAAGGAATGTGGGTGTGGTTGACAAGCTGGGGATAACATTTTGGAAAGGCTCATACTGACTTGTACTTGAAGGTTTTCAGAGTTTCTCCCATGCCTGGACACCAAAGAGGCTTATGAATCTAGGGTGTAAGCGTCACAGCACACAAATATGTATTTTGGTTTCGCAGTCTAGAAGGCTTGATGGTAGGGCTTTGCAGGTGTCCTACATGAGCAGTGGTTAAGAGGGATAATGCTTGGTGTATAAATAAATTTTGAATGATACTATGGAGGTAACTATTTTCTTTGATTACCACATCAAGAGTTGTAATTTGCTGCTGCAGCTGTGATGATGTAAGGCTATAAAAGAGGCAAGGTTTGTAGGGAAAGGTAATATCTTTTATTAGTCTCAAATCTGTTACATAGATGTGAAAAAAGGTTTGTGTATCCAAAAGCTTTTCAGATTTTTCCAGCTACATCATTTGGCCTTACACAACATACTACCTCCCCCTACAAGCTTTTCTCCCCACTATCGTCACAACTGTAACAGCACACGTTGTGGAGATGTGCACAAGGGCTTGCATCAGCTTCTCTAGAAGAAGCTGCTACTCATCCTTAAAAAAACTGTTGGTAAATTGGACAGGGTTCATAAAAATGAAGTTATCTTCAAAGGAGAGACTTACAAAGCTTGACCTACCTAGTTTGTCCAAGGGATATTTAGTACGTACCTTGTTCACAGTCTACCAGCAACTGCACGGAGAACAGCTTTTCAGTGGTAGGAAACCCTTAGTACATATGAAAATGCAGAATGAGAGGGAACCTGTGTAGAGGTTAAACCGCAAATGGAAAACCGACCCCAGCAAAGAGCCCTGTGGTTGGGCTGAGCACAGCGGTGAGCGGTTGTGCTCAGACACAGGCTCTGCCTCGTCCCCCGCTCTCCTGGGAAATGCCAGGGAACATCTCTGTGCTGAAGATGTCAAGCGATGGGGGAAGCTTTTAGGGAAGTGATTATGCCAACATGCTTTCACTTGGGTCAGCTCAAACCATTTTTTTTTCATTGGCAAAATGTACAAAGTGATTTGCAGTAGCCTAGTGTTGACACATTTAAACCAGTAAATGAACAGCATTTTTTGTTAGTGTAAGGGGCTACCACTGCCCACATGCTCCGTACCTACACTAGCCATGCCAGGCACCTTCAGGTCCCCCAAAGCTTTCAGCCAAGATGCAGCTACGTCTTAGTCATCACCTGACG
Organism: Nipponia nippon; assembly: GCF_047370975.1. NCBI lineage: Eukaryota > Metazoa > Chordata > Aves > Pelecaniformes > Threskiornithidae > Nipponia > Nipponia nippon. Next base: position 31,476,315 of record NW_028262302.1, read on the forward strand.
AAGCTCCCAACACAAGCGGATATACAGCGTTGTGAGTCCCCACTTATACACAGTTACCTAAAAGCATTAATATGGCCAAAGATGAATGGATCCAAGCCCATCTCCAGCATGCTTTGTGCAGGGGGCTCTGGAGGAACTCGCTTGGCCAGTTAATTTGAGGTTGTGCCATGTATTATAAGAGAAGAATAGAGGTCAGAGTTTGTTTTGAGCAAGCTTTATATTTCTATTTCTGTATTTTGTTGGAAAGTTTCTTCCCTCTCCTTTTTGAAGTTTTTAGTGCAGTAATTTCAGTCAATTCATGTCAGTTCTTACGGTGTCCCTGTAACTGTGTGTAACTGTCCCTATGGCCAAAAGGCCACTTCAACACTCTCCTGCACCACGGTGCTTTCACCCATAAGGCTCGTGAGCCGCCGGTGGCACAGCCGCTGGTGAGCCGTGCCGGTGGTGCCTGCCCTGCCGTGCCAGGGCTCTGCTGCCACGGTGCTTCACTGACCTTTTGACAACGGCGTAATGGCAGCCGGTGCCAAAAAGATCTCTCCTGTCTTGGAACATTTTACAGCCACAGAGTTATAACCTTTAATCTGCTAGTGTGTGCTCCCGCGTTTAGCCAAAAGGCACAGAAAATGCCAATGCTGCTAAAATGAAGCTAATTTGAGGTTGTTAACATTTTCTTTGTCTTTTGCCCAGGAGGAGGAGCACAAGCTCTGACTCCCTCTGCCATCCAGAGAAAGGCAATTTTTCATGACAACAGCTGGCACAGAATTGACTAAACTCGCAGATTCGGATCTAGACCCTTGGAAAAGCAGCTCAGAGCCCTGCCAGCTGGGCAGACACACCGTCTGTGGATGCTGCTTTTAAGCCTCTTGCAGTGAGCAGGAGGACCTTATTATTAGTAGTTCGTCACATGTGCTTAGTATTCATTGCAAATGTTGATATTTTTAACAGCAAAATGCTAACAGCAAACTGCAGCTTCCGGGCTAGGAACTTTAAAATTTAAAAACAAAACCAGCAGCAATAAAAATCTTGACAGATAAATGTACTGTTTGGCTCTTGACAGCCCTGATTTTGGCATGATTGCACCTGTATCCCTCCACAGCATGACTGTCCTGCAGGTCTGAGTTATTTTCTCTCCCGGAGGTGCTGGTGTATGTTGTCCTGGAGTCACTCAGTGCTATCAAAGCAGCGCAGTGAGTGGGAGCTTGGAGCCTGTATCCTAAATTCAGGGAAAGGGCTTTGAATAACTGGCCACGCTTCACTGCATCCAAACTAGGGTTAAGTAGGGATTATTTAAAGGCACTAGAAAACACTTCTGCTCAGCCGGTAAGTAAAAGAAGAGGCCAGTTCGTGCTGAGTGTTTAATGCTGCCTTGAAGGCACAGATGGGAGCCAGATGGAAACGACAATTTTCTACTCAGACCTGCAAGGTAGATCTGAATATATACACATTGCATATACATATCCTGTAAACATGCCATTCGGGTGTCCAGGCAGAGATAACCACCCCAGTGTGCCTTCCTCCCATGCTTGGCATTTGCTGAGAGCCCGGCTCCAGAGGAGGGGAGTTACTGATATTACCGAATACTGTCAGCAGCCTGCACCCCAGGAGATGTCACCCATGCCAACACCCGCTGGGGTGTAGCTACAGGTGGAGCTCAGGGGAACTTCCAAGGGGATTTTTTGGCATACATTTTGGGTTGCTTCTTCCTCCTTCGGGGTAGGTGACCTGAGGATCCTGGCAGTGCAGTGGCTGGGGCTCTCATCAGTAATGCAGTTTGGTGTCTCAGCATCTGTTTGGTAGACTGAAGGAAACCAAATACATCTCTCTTTTCCTACTTCACAGGAGACCTCTGGAGGGTGCAAGGGGACTAAAACCAGCTGAGGCATCTCTAAGTTCTGAAATTCTATTCTAAATATTGTCAGAACTTAAAAAATTATTTCTAGTCTTTTAGAGGGTTCATTTTATATGCTTTCTGTTATTCATGCATTATTTTATGAGATAGCAGTCAAAGCAATGACTTGTCATAATATGATATTATTGCTAAAACATTCTCATATTTTAATGTCATTTATAAAAATCAGCAACTACGACTGATCAGTGCTGATTAAAATATATAATCTTCTTTTCTAGATCCAGATGTCTCTGCTGTACGTAGCAGTGATGGAAGGGATGGGGTTTTTGTTTGTTTGTTCGAAGTTTCCTCTGCAGTGGAAAGTCTTAGAAAGCCATGGTCAGGTAACACGTTGTTAGTTTTCTGCAACTAGCATAAAGCCCATGCATATTCCACATTGTGTGCCCTGGCTAATTTTCCAGAAATTAAATTTAGCGCTCATTTCTGATATAGGTCGTTACAGTCTTGCTGGGTGACTTGATGGTGGCCATATCCACTATCAATGGCCAAGAAATCCTAAGATGAACTCAATTCCCTCCCGTAAAACAGTGTTGCGCTTTGTTTCCAAGACACGTGAGTTTGTAATTGTGAGCTGTTCAGGTAGGAAGGAACGGGAGCCGTATAATAGCCTGTGTAGTTGTGAGGTTTGGTGTCTTGTGAACACACTGTGTGTTGTATTGTCTGTCGCAGCTGGAGGTCAACACCTAGAGTGGGGCATGGCCTGAAATGCCATCAGTGCATTGCTGAGTGTCTCATTGTATTTAAAACTGGGAGAGTACAAGCAAGGAACCCAAACTACTCCTAGTTCAGAGACAGTGTATGTTAGTATTGCCCTCTGTTTCTTGGGATGTGAAGCATTGGGCTGGATGGGCTGCCTGCTCCTTGCATTCAGGGTGAGTGTGGGGTGTCCTGCACAGCTACATGCTCTTGACTCCATCATTTTTTTTTTTTTTGAGGTGAATGACAGAGTGAGTGAGATGAGCACACGTTCGTGGTTTTCTTTTTGAGGTTGCCCCATGCTGAGAATCTGAGCTGTTCAAAAGCATCTAAATGAGAGAGACATAATTGATCCTGACACTTACATTCCCACTGTAAGCAATGTCCCTCTTGGCTCTTGACTCGTTGGCTTGCTTTGATTTTTTGCAAATCTGTCACTTGTTTCTGTGATACATTTCCTCATTTGCAAAAAGAGGTCTTGCTGATACACTAATCTGCTTCCAGTCTTCTTAGTCTTAGATTTTTTTAGCCATTTTTGCTGTTTCATTGCATTTGGGACATAGGTGGAGTGCCAGGCTCTGCTCGCTGTGGAGGTATGGAAGAGGAAGGTCAAAACATGACACCAGTTCCACTTCTTGTACTTTCTCCAAGAGAGCCCTCCTGGGGCTCATTCTGCTCCACCTTGGGTTATGAAAAACAATGCATTTTTTTGGCTTTAAAAAGCAAAAGTAGGCACTACTTCTTGTCTTCTAAGACTCTAAGAAACGTGCATGCTCTGATTTAAAAATGCCCTTGTGTCACAATTTGTGCCCCCTTGAGCTCAGCTCTTTATGAGTTTTTCATATTAGAATATTGCTGTTATTTATTAAATCCCTGATAAAGCTACACTTAATGCTCCCATAATAGAATATGCATCTTTAAATCTGCTGAGTATGTGGTTTGTCACTGATGCAAAGTGTACTGATTAATTAAATAAGACTTAGAGATTCATAAAGCAATTTCTCGAAAATGAAATGTTATTTACATCTAAGTATATTAACAATTATGGAAACTTAATTTTTCCCTTATACAATCTGTCTTGAAATTCCATTGATATTTTAGCAGTCTCATGATTTAATGTTTTAAAATTAATTTTCAGTATTGAACAGATTTGTAAAGAAGTCAGGAATATTTTCCAAAATAAATAAGACTGATATTTTGCATAATGGCAATTTTACAGTTATTGGGGGGGGGGGGGGGGAGAACAAGGGAATTAAAAGCATATGTGAATTTCTATTCAATTTTTTTAAGTAAATATTTTAGCTGTCATAACTGTAGTATGAGAGTCTTAAAATGTCCTTGTATTATGATGAATTTTTGGTAATGAAAAGGTTACCTATCTTCCTTTCATGGGTACTGTATTCTGAGTTGTCTCAAGTTCTGCTGCCACTTGCTTATTATCTGTCAACAGTTTACTGGGCAGTTAATCAGCCAGCACCAGACAAATTCAGTCCTTTATCAAGCACTTTATCAAGGGCTCATCAAACGGCTGGGAGACTGCTCAGTTGGTCCAATGAGACCTTATGGCCACAGCTGTATTAATTCAGCTATAAAAGACAAAACCTCATTCACTTGGTTCCTGTTGTTTTCTCTTTTTCATGTAAATGTGAAAACGAATGATGCATCAGATATCCAAGTCTCTCCTTCACCAAGGTCTTTGTCCGTATGTTTCCTTTTTATGTAATGAAGGTTTTAATAGATAGAGGGCTGAAGGTCTGGGAAAAGTTCGGGATTTCTAAGATCTGATGAGAGGTGTCATTTAGAAAAACATTAACCCAAGATTTGGTCTCTAGCAGAGAAGTTTTCCTCACTCCTTTGATACCATGTTTGCTCTTGAATGGTTCCCAACAACATCTCCTTCTGCTGAATCTCTTACCCAATTATCACTTACAGCTCAGAAGTTCATTAGCAGACTAGTTCCCGGGGCCTGGCTTACAAACATCAGTGAAAGCCCATAGGAGCTGTTCTCATTAAGCCTTTAGTATAAAGGTACAACCACACTCCAGCCATACATAACATTTTTTCATTAAATTATTTGTTTATTAAATTAATCAACATGGCACAGTTCTGCTTGCTTCTAACCTCTCCCAGCAGTGCTGGTAACCTTGTCCTTCAGACCTTCTGTTTTTCCCACTCTCCATGTGGGGACCTGGGGATGTCCTTTGTGCTTTTTCTTCTTTCTTGATACCACCCTTTTGGGCTCATCTCCTACTTTGAAAATATTTTCCCACTCGGAAATCCCTGTGATTTCCCAGTGATCTCTGGATCACTGCCATGTGTGTTGCCCCATCGTCCCCCTTACAGCAGGTTGTGTCATTCACATATTCCTGCTGAGCCCTCTGCTCTCTGGACAAATACCCTCAACCTGCTGTGAAGGTGGCACAGCTCCACCTGCAAGAACAGAACAGAATAGAATAGAATATTTTAAGTTGGAAGGGACCTACAGTGATCACCTAGTCCAATTGTCCAAGAAGTTTAAAATTAGTGTTACTGCTATGCCTCATTACTGACTGTGAATGAGTATTCAGGCCAAGAGACTGTTGACTACTTGGGTTTTTTTGTTTTTTAAAGCCAGCTAAACAGACTGTGAGCTCTGACCTTAAATCCCCTGGGGAGGTGCTGGTCTCCCTCAGCTCTGCCTTGGGGGGGCTACCTGCAGCCCAGGCTTGTAGTCCACTGGCTGTGCCATGGGGAGCTGTGGCCCACCACCTCTGTGGGTAAGGTGGGGGTGCATTTCTGCCTTTGAACCTTTTTTCCCCAAAGTGCTCAGTCCTTCTCTGCTGGGTCTTGTTGTGAGACACTTGGTACTGGTTCTCCATCGAAGTGAGCTATAAGACTTGAATGTTCTTGAATTTCAGCCTCCTATTTTCTTTATTAGATAGAATAATTTTACGTAGGGGAGGTGAAAATTTAGCGTTGTTCAAAATGATTGTGTCTTGGTTTAATGTTTTCAAAAATATTTGGAAAGTGTTTTAACTTCTGTGAGTGGTGATGATGTGTAACATGAACTATGGTGTGTAACATGAAGGACTCGAGCTTTAAACCACTTTGTTTTAAGTGCATCGACCTTTGTAAAAAAGACTTATCTGAATCTGCAGGCCATATTTTCTTGGCCCTAAGCAAGAAGAAAGTTGTGCCAAAGGCATGTGCTATGGATGTTCTCCTGAGGGAGCTGGCGGAGGAGCTTGCCAAGCCAATAAATGCCAGGGGAGATTTAGATTAGGTATTAGGAAAAACTTTTTCACGGAGAGAGTGGTCAGGCATTGGAACAGACTGCCCAGGAAGTGGTGCAATCGCAGTCCCTGGAAGTATTCAAAAAACGTGTGGATGTGGTGCTTGGGGACAGGGTTTAGAGGTGGACCAGGCAGTTAGGTTAACAGGTTGGACTCGATGATCTCAGAGGTCCCTTCCAACCTTAACGATTCTATGATTCTATGATTCCATAGCAAGACGAACCCCTCCTGCCATACAATGTGGCAGAGAGTAAGCAGTATGCACGAGCACTTGTGGGACCTGTTAGAGCTGGAGCAGCAGAGAGTTTGCATGTGAAAGGTGCTGAGCACCTCCGTTATCTGCTGAACTGTCCGTGCTCCCTCCTCTGCACCTACCTCTCCAACACCTCAGCCCTTTAAATCTCTCCTCTCTTATGTGGAACATTGTGCTGCAAATGTGTACTAAGTAAATCTGTCATAAGGATTTTTATTATGCAATTCTGATGTGCAAGAATGGTATCTAAGCTGTTTAGAGTCATTGATTGCTATTGAGCTAATGAGCCAAGTGCTAATCAATTCTCTAGGAACTGCCATGAAAAGCTATTACACCTCCCACAGTGCCTGTATTGACTGCTTATTGGCAGTGTGATTGTGTTATCTGCCTCAAATTTCACCAGACAGACTATAATAATCTAGGAAAATAATTTACCGTCAATGATACTATAAGGCATGTCTGAGAATGATGAAAGAGGACAATGGCAATAAACCGCTGCATGGAATCTTCTTTAATTGTAGATGTGTATTTATACACTGCATATTCTGTTGCCTCCACCTAAGGCATACCAGGGCATGTGAACTGGATGGATATCTTTACCTAACTGATTTTCTAGCATGGGAAATGCAGTAGATCTACTCTGGGGCTTCAGAAGAGCACTTGGTACAGCCCCAAGGGAAATTGGTATGTAACCTGGGGGAGGCATGACTTGGTATGCGAGGCAGCAAGGGAACTGAAGGGTAAAACAGCATTAGGTTGTTCCTCGAGTGGAACCGCTGGGCTGGCTGGGGGAGGCTGGGTTAGGCTTTTCAGCAGTGCCTCAAGCATATAGCGATAACAGGTAAGAAAATTGAGATGTTTCACCAGGGTGAGGGAAGGGAGCATGCAGATGGTAGGGATTAAAAAAAGGATGGAAGTTAATAGTGAAAGTAGAGGACTATGCAATTTAGGAGTTATGATATATTCATGCCACCAGGTGAGAGTAGATTAATTGGATACAAGTGGAAGAGAATACAAATATCTCAATCGATCTTGGAGCAAATATGAACCAGCAGTCTGATCCTTGAATACATTACGTGTGGCATTTCCAGACTGACAGGACGTAAGTAACGCAAGCCAATAGTAAAAAACAGCTCTGTGGGATTCTGGATTCCTGAAAAAATAATTCCAATCCAAACTGGCTTTGGGAGGTGTTCCCGTGATGTCTTGGCAAAGGCTGTCGGAAGGCAAAGGGTCTTCTTAAGTCTGCTGGAGCAATGAGGCATGAGGATAGCATTTCTGTGTACAGAGCCACCAGGAATGGTAGACAAAGATGTAAGAGGATAATGATTGAAAAAAGGATTGTAAAGTAGTAAAAAATAAACAAAGGCTTAAAATTACAGCACAGAGAAGTAATTCTGCTATTTTAATGGCATCCCGAGAGATGTCAGTGTGGTTTTCTCTTCTCCTTCCTCCAGTGCTGCCTCCTGCTAGAGGGTTTTTTTGAGGCTGGATTTGCCTCTACCCCTGCTGAAGACCGGTACCCTGCAGCGTGTCTGTGTGTCTGTGTCCATCCTCTTCCTCCTCCCTGCTTTTCCTTGCTCTTCCATCTTATGGGATGAGGCGTTATGGCACAGAGCTCCCTGGGATCACACGCTTTTCCCTGCCTTGCTCTCTGGGACAGGATCACGCCTGCAATGTGTCCCTTAATTAGCGCTCTCCCTCTAGCTGAAGTGCTTTTCACATCAGTTACAACATGTGCAAGATTCTCACTATATTTAATAAGCCATAGACCATAAGATGTATGTTCTATACACACTTAACTCCAAGTTAAGTTTATTCCAGCTTTCCGTGCGCGCCACACATGATGGGGTTTACACAGATGACATACAGACTTGGCAGTTGCTGTGTCCCGGGTGTCTTCCATCAGCCTGCACTCCTCAGTCTTCTCCTACGCCTTGAAAGCATCTGTTAAATTCCCCCACTGTATTACAGCATTCATCGTGAGCTGAAGTCTCTACCGATAAACTGCTAAATCAAACGCAGCTGTTAACTGTAATATCATCCCTCTTCTATCGTTTTCTCTTTATTAGCCAGGATCATTAAAACCCAAACAAATTGATAGTGCATTTTCATTGATAAATATATGCAAATTTGTCTTAGCATGCAAAACACCGATTAAGCTTTATAGAGTTTTGTACCTCAGAGCTTAATTTTATTAAACACTGATATAACAAAATTGAAATATAATGTCATTTCTTTGCTAAGACAACCAAGTTTTCCCACCCACAGTTAATTACTCCATGTTGTTGTTTGTTTGCTTGTTTGTTTTTAAAGAAGTAGAAAAAATATGCAAGTTTGACTGAAATGACCTTGTGTTATTCATGTCACCAGTTGATAAATCCTAGGACAGTTGCAGACTTTTTCATGTGTTTTCTCAGCAGCTGGAAGGACAATGATACATGGCTGGAGAGCATACACCTGGGCTTCCTACTAGTGGGAAAGCACAAGACTCGTTGAGATGGCAGTAATTTTCCTGGGCTGTTGTACCTGATGGCACCATCTGACTGGTGCAGCAGGATGCTGCTGTAGTGCGCTGGCTATTCATACCTTCAAAGCACCTGCCTTGGGAGGGACCACCTTGTTCACTTGTCTGCCAACACAAAGATGAATTAGTGCTCCAGATATATTATTCAAGGAGTGAATTATAATTCTAATTTAAAAGAATTGTAGAAGAATGGCACAATCAGTTGGAGTGGAATTACGGGCAGATCTCTGCTGAGCCTGGCTGCCCAGGGTTCAGGGCTGAGCAAAATAAAAACACTTTCGCAGCAGCTGGTGCAGGAGGTCCCTGGGCTGCAAGACCCAGCCCACCCCCAGGTTTCTGGCACCGAGGTAGTCTGAGAGGAGAGAGAGTCCCAAATGATGAATTTTAGCTACTTCTGCCTCAAAGTAGAACTGTAGAAACAATCCATCCCACGATACTTCCCTGCAGCAGCAGCTCTAAGGGTAAGGAGCCAATGTAGTTTCTGTGACACCACAGAAAACTATTTTCAGAAACTATTCCTGCTTCTCACAGAGAATTTTCCAATTAGAATAAAACAAATTCCAAATGCAATTACTGAACAATAGTAGAGCGAGCCAAGGTAGTTGCTTTGTAGGTATGAATGCTGCAAGAATTTCACAATATCCTTGTGGAAGCTCTTGGTTTAAGCCATTGTCCACTCATTGCTGCAGAATAAAACTTAAAAGATAATTTATGAATGCGTTGGAAACTTTGCTATTTGTGAGTAGATAGCCTGGTGTTTGTTTGTCAGACATGCCCTTAGAGGCTGAACAAACTGTAATTGCCTCGGTGATGGTTGGTTGCGAAGAGACACGCTCCTGGGCTCGCTGGCTGCCACATTCCCAAGCCGCTCCTAGGCACCAACAAGGTGTGGGCTAGAGCGATGCTTCCGAGCACTCCTGGTTAGGACCAAGGGCTTTTTTTCTGCAAAAGCTCAAGGGGAGGTACTGAGGAGGCAGGTCTGACCCGTGGCACGCCTCCTGGGGGGGCACACTCCTGGGAATGGGGACCAGCACAGAGTCTGGAGAAGAGCCAGCCGTAGTCCTGGAGAAATTGCATCAAAACAGCAGGGGAGTTTTGTAACAGATGCACTTTTGCTGGCTGCGTTAGGGAAGGTGAATGCTGGACATTCTGATTTTTAATCTGGACGTTTTTGCTGTTTTCCTTCATATTTGCTTTGCAGTGGTTAATCACACCAGCTCCTCAGGCTGAGTGCCTGCTTTCTTGGAATTTGCCTGGCTTCAGCTCCTGCCCATATCTTCTTGTTATGCCTGCCTCACTTAGATTAGAGAGACCTTTAATACCTGTTGTTTTCTCCCTGTGAAGGTACTTATATGCTGTAATCAAGGCTTCTCCTAATCGTCTTTCTGATGAACTAAAGAGATTAAACTCTTTAAATCTCTCTGGGTAAAGAACTTTCTCTAATAGTCAAATTATTTTTGTAGGTGTTTTCTGCCCTCTCTCTAATTTGTCGAAGGCTTTTTAAAACTGGGAAAGTCAGATTGTGCAGTTTTGCAGCGAGCCTCTGCTGTGATGCACGCACCGATGCTATCTCACTGATGCTAACTCCATGTTTGCACACCCAGGGGCCGCGTTGCCGTGGCCCCAGGAAGCATGGAGGGAAGGACTGGCAGCTTCCTGAGGAGCAGCTGGGCAGTTTCATTCCAAAGCAAGATCAAACCCACTTAAAGCCTGTTGGAGGTGTTAATTTGACTTGATGTTAAATGCCAGTGGTGGAGTTTCCGTACTCCAAGTTCTCTACCCAGACCACCCCAGACATCTTTCAAACTCATTGCACTCTGGGACTGCAAACTAGGATGCCATCTGTACATCTCCATCCCCCATGGTATTGACCATTGATAACTTCTCCGTTATCCATCGGCATTATCAACAATTAATTCATGTTTCAGTCACTGATTAAAACTGGTGACTAGGCTGCAGTGCTAGTGCTGACCCTTGCAGATTCCTGTCTAATAGGCTCCCCTGACTCCCTTTATTTCCCTTTTCTTCTCAGTATGTCATTCACCTTAGTGATTAATGGATATTTCTGGGCTTCCAGTGATGTAAAGCCAAATGCCTTGTGAAAGTCTGGATACTGGATTAGATGTACCCGGGCATCCTGCTAGAGTCTTTGGTACCATGAAATAATAGCCACGTTTTTTTTACAAGATATATTTTTTCCTTTTTTTTGCAGGCTTATTTATAACCACATTCTTACCTCAATTGAATCTTATTTCTGGTTTTCTACTGTTTTTTTTCTGGGTTTTATTTTGCACTAATGAACCTATGTCTACTCAAGTCTGCGTCCTTTGAACACTGACATATTTTTCAGTCTTTTGCCCTTTTCCCCAAAATTTAAATTAATATTTATGCGTACATATATTAAAAAAAATGTATGTATATGTGCATGTATGCATGTAAATTATTTCATGGACCATCCTAATACTAATTTTTACTTACCTGAGCATTTTCAGACTCCATACAGCTTTAATATTTTGCCTGTGAAGGAATGGGAAAATAATTTACCATCATCATGTAAAATTTGTCCACTTATTTAATTCTTTCAAATCCAGGAAAACATTGCTTTTACGTAGATCTCATTTTTTTCAACACCGCTACTATTAACTTGTTATTTAATGATGGATCTTTTGTCTTAAACCTGGATACGACTTAATCAGAGGGCTGCCAGGCTCTCCCCAGTCCCGCCGCATGTGGCACCACAGTAGAGGCTGTTGGTGAAGCAGCAGCTCATGCTGCTGTACCCCTGCTTGGGTGGCCTCCAAAGCCTGTCCAGCCCACAGGTCATTTGGGGTGGTGTTCCTTAGCACCATGGCTGAGCCATGTCCACTCAGGGTCCTGGAGGTCTCAGTTTTCAGTAACCGGAGAAGTGATCGGAGAGGCTTTTGGGTGCAGCCCCCACCGTGCCCTTTGGAAGGCTGAAAGCCAGTGCCGACTTCCCATCGGCATCTCCATCCCACCAGGGACATTGCACCTTCCCCCGCTGGCATAAGTTTCAGTTCCTCGGGCTCACTCTCTGGTTTACAGGCAATTAAGGAAAGGGGGAGGAAAACCACAAACTTCTCTTTGCTCCTGGCCACAACATTTCAACTTATTTATGGTGTTCTGAGTTTGAATTTAAACTATGTCGGCCTTGTTAGTGCCCAACCTTCTGGTGTTAAATTGAGCGCTTTGCTGGATGTGTCAGCCAGCCTCTAACCTAGCCCATTAGCTCCCTTGCCTGGGAGAAGTGGTCTGGCTCATTTACACAGCCTCCATCCCACAATGTGCTACAAAAGTGATTTTTATTTTATTTTTTTCCGTTTTTATGCCAATCATATAGCAAGTGGTTCAGCTTCAGTGTCTTCTGCAGTCTTTCTGTGGGACCAGGAAGGTCTCTGAAAAGACCCCTTGGAACTGTTTTTCCTGCATTTCTTTTCCAGAATTGGAGACATTTGTTAATTTTCTGTTCTTTATGCTTCCCTCAGGCAATATTTTAGAAGTTTCTAGTAGTATGGAGTGAAAATCAGATGAGCCAAGTCTTTAGAGTGTTTTGAAGTGTTTTGCTTCACACAAGCCATTTGGAGATATTGGCAACAGTGAAATATGGACCAAGCATATTAGCATAATTCATGTGATGCCTGTTACTCACTGGATGATGGCATGTTTATAGTGCAGCTTTTCACTTGGTCCTGATTGAAGCTGGCATCCCCTGGAACGCAGGTGCAGCTCCTGGGTGGGGGGAAAGAGGAAATATTTTACAAAAAGTAAAGGGAAAAAGCTCATCTCAATTAGGTTTCAGACACTTTTTCTTTTTTTTTCTTTTTATTTCCAAGATGCAGAGAAATGATGAAGGTAGAATTTGGCTAGTTTCTAAGTAAACACAACAAGCTTTTGCATGTAAACACCTGGGGCTCTCTGTTGGCTTCGGGGAGCAAGAGGAACTTGCATGCGTGTGCTCGGAGGCTGCATGAAAATAAGGGCAGATTTCCTGGAGTGGGGAGAGGCACGAGGCAGCCTCCCTCCCCAGGCCCCCGTGGTGGTGGTGGTCCCAGGCGTGTGGGAGAGGAGCAGCTGGCTGTCCCCAGGCCCCACGTAGAGATGTGCCAGAGGCGGTACGGGTGTGGTGCACGCTCGTGCCAGATCCCAGGGATGCCTAATGCCCGTGACAGGTCCGGGTGCAGCAGTACCCTCCCAGCCGCTCTTGGCACCCAGTCGCTGTTTTCCCTATGTCTGGTCGCTGCCTGACTTTGGTTTCCTCTGTTGCTTTAATGTTCTTTTCCACATGGTGAAACAGCCAGTTGTGTTAATAGGATATTAATGAGAACAGCAACAAAACTCCTTTGTTACTTGGAGCTATGCAAATAGTGATTATTTTGTTGTTAATGATCTTGTTCTACAAAGATAGCTCTACACCATTGTATTTTCTCCTTTGGGTACCACTTTCCAGCAAGAGTTGACTCACATGAGTAGGCTTCAGTTAACTTGTTTTTTTCTTTTGCCATAGGAAATTCTGAGGAAAAACACTGGACAACAGGGTTCAGGGAAAGAAAAAGTTTTAGTCCTGTGTTTCAGTAATATTGCTATATTGGTAAAACAGGCACCTCAACTTAGAAAGCCACCTTGGGTTTTCATCCTTCTACCTCTTTTTGTTTATGATGGTAATGATACATGATTCAGTTTAATAAAAGACAAATAAAATTACTAAAGAAAATAGGTTTGTTTTCAAATTATGAGACATCCTCTGACATTAATATTTAGGAAGCACTTAAATGTTTATTTTCTTTATTAACAAAACTGCAGACAATGGCAGCATTTTTTTAAGCTATAAGAAATTAGAAGACAACTAAATGGGAGGAAGAACAAGCACATTTTTCATGATGAAGGAGGAGGTTTTTAGAAATCACGGAACTGAACCATGACTGATGAGTTTAGGTTAAGTTCTCGTCTCTACCAAGGGCTTGCTGTGCAGCTCAGATAATTAAATTTCTGTGTCTCATTTTGTCCATCCACAGCTTTTCCTTCTGAGTTTGTATTTGTTGAATGTGACCTGCTGTTAAAGGCTGGATCACCTTCCTTAGCATCACCTTTGTGCTTTGTCTTTTGCTGTAGGTAGCAAAGCATGTCTGAAATAGGTAGGAAAAGGCTGTTGTGGAATTTGTCTAACCCAAACTGGGTGACTGGCAGAAGACTCGGAGCTCCTCCAACAAAAGTCAGCTTTTATTTAAGTGCACCCTAATAAACATGCAACAGTATGAGCCCCAAGAGTTTGCTGCAGGTCTCATTTGCCTTTCCCAAGTAAAAATTTAATCATCATCAGAGTAACCTTGCTTCCCAACAGTACTCCATGTTTTACTTCTACGACTTGATTCTCCAGTAGTCTGTGGTTCATTTCTTTGTGATCGTAGACAACATGCAGCTACAAAAAAAATTTAGTTTTTCATTATTATTGAAAGTAGAGCTTATTTTTGACATGCCTGGCTATTCTGTAGAAAGAAAAAAAAAATAAAATATGAGTTTACCACAGGATGGAGAGGCTGTTTATGATGAGAATTTTGAAATGGGAAGAGGATGGCTTTAAAGACCTGCATGCCAGCTCATCCAGGAGTGGTGAGTTTAGAGCAGGAATTGTGGCAAGAGGCTCTGTGGCCTCTGTTGTGCAGGAGGCTGGAGCAGATGGTTCAGATGGTCCCTCCTGGCCCTGCAATCTGTGCATCCACGGGAGCAAAAACCTGCTTTATAAATATACAATGTTCATGTACCTCAAGTTTCAGTGGTTTTCACATTAGCTTGAAATAATGGATGGTACTAGTACCGAGTCATATTTTCAAAGACTTAATAATATGGTACAAATTAAGTATTTTGGGCAAAACAAGAAATGTAGCATAATATTCCTATTTTATTCTCTTTAGTTCTGTTTTTCTATAAATAGCAACTGTGCAGCGTATAATAGATTCTCTCATGTCAGAATTTATCAGGGAAGTGCTTTGGCTGGGCAATTGCTGTGTGAAAAATTAAGGGGTTTGCCTTGTTCCATCAACGTGTTTTGGTTTCACTGTTGAATAAAAATAGATTTTTAACTAACAGTCACATAAACTAGAAAAATCCAGAACGGAGCCCATTTTCATTTCAGAAGCAGATTCAGTGTTGTTTGATGAAACTGCAATAGTGCACTTGGTTACTCTAATTACTAAGGACCATCAATACAAATGCAACCAAAAAAACTAATGAACGTTGTGGCAATGCTAATTTATATCAGACAACTGTGACACATCAGCCAGCTTTCCTGTGCAAACATGTTGAAGGGAAGAGAGTAAAACAGAGCTACTTTCCATTCTGGAAACGCAGCAGCTGTTCCTGGATACTGTGCAAATCCAAAGTGACTCAGAGTCACAGTGCTGTTGCACTGATCTAATCTATGTATTTATTAGTTTTCCAGGGCGCGCAGTTGATTTCTGGCAGTGGGGAGGCCAGTTATCTGGAGAGGTGAAGTGCTCAGCAGGGTGCTGATGGAGCTAGTGCAGGAGAAGATGAGCAATCACAGGCAGACAAGCCTGTATTAGTCAGATGCGCCTATGACCAAGACGTGATCGATGCCATTAGCATCACCTGGAAGAGCCCTGGGAAGAAAGTGCTATTTCTGGCAGGCACCTTGATTTCTAGAGAAAGGAGATGATTTATGATTAGGAAAGGCTGCTGGTGGACTGGCTCAGTGCTGGAGAAGTTAATCATTTGGTATAAGGATACTGTGATTTGTTTGACGGTCCCAACTTGTGTTGTAAAGATTTTGTGTCAGGCAGCATTTATGCAGGAGCGAAATGAGTCTTATTCTCATTTCACTTTATTTGTACCCCATAATGAGACGTCTTAAAACACCTTTGGCAGTTGAAAGCAGGTGAGGCTTTGGGGTCCCCTCAGCGCTGGCTGGCAGGGGAGCATGTGTTCAGGCAGGCAACTTTATGAGTCCCCACAGAGCAAAGGGAAAAGACATCTTGACACTGTGCTTCTGGACACAGGGGCCAGTCTCGTGGCAGTACATGATGCTCTGGTTCAGGCTGGTGGAGTTTGCTCCTTCCTGAGCATCCTGCACACCATCTCCTGGGCATAAGGGGTGGGAAGAGAGCAGAGCCCACTGTGCTTTCAGAGGTGGGACATGCCCTGCAAGGAGGCAACAGCCAGAGCCTCCTGCCTGAGCTTGGTTGGGGTGGTATGACCTTCGCATCACACAGCCACCCCAAATTGCCTCCTGCACGCTCGCTGACATTGGCAGCTGTCACAGAACCTGTCCCTTAGTAAAGATATTTGGAGAAATGCGGTATAACAGGATTCCTCTGTTTTCTAAGGGTCTCAAACTGGCATGGCTGGGAGGGGGAAGCGACAGTGTGTGACTTGCCTTTCTGGGCTCTGATTTCTCTAGCATGGCAGTGTGGTGAGGACTTGCCCACAGCTATGATTTACTTGGAGTAAAAGTTCCTTAGCTTCCCTGGAAAACACTGACGGAAAAGTTTGAAAACTTTTTCTCTGGGAAACTTTTTGAACTGACTCACTGTACATCAAGAAACAATGTGACATGAAAATGGATCTGGAGATACTTCATATTTAAAGTTCGAAAACAGTGGCACAAGCTTTCACTAAAATGAAAGCTTCTCACATAGAACTACAAATTTTCAGTCCGATTTGCAATGTATCAGTATGGTGGAAGGAGACTAGATGGAAGGCAGTGTAAATTAATTAGTTAATTAATTATATCAACACCCCTGATGCTCTGCAGCCTATGTGTTTTATTTTATAGAAGCAAGTGTTTCAAACACCTGAGTCTCCACTCCAACCACTTGCTTGAGCACCTAGTGAAGTTTATGTTTCTTCAGTTAAGAACTTTAGAACAAGCTGAAGGTCAAGAGGCATCCATCCGAACCGTTGCATGACTCACATGAAGATTGTTATTTAAACATTTCAACTGAATCAAGAAATCTGTCCATCCCAAAACAGAAACAACGGTTAAGTGTTAGCCTGACCCATCTGGGAGCCAAGCCAGGGAATGTTCAGCACAAGGTGATTCAAGACGGTGAAAAATTCTGAACTAAGTTGACTGAGAGGCTGCTTTTAAATTCATTGGGTGAGTGCTAACGTCTGCAGGTCACTTCTGATGGCCCAAGTGGAACCTGTACCCACAGCGCATGCTCTGAGAGGGGAGAAAATAGTTTAGTTTAATATGAGTGAGGATGAGTTTATATGAGTGATGTAAATACCTTACAGAGAGCACGAAGAGCTGGAATCAGTTGAAGAGTATTATGCACGGACTTGAAAAATGAGTGAAAATGATTGTATGTGTTTTTCTGGCATTGGGAGTCAATGGATGAATTTGGGAAGGCTGGATTTACCCCATTCCCACCCGCACACTGTGCTTTCAGCTCCCTGGCTCTGTCGGCCAGCTGACCAACAGGTCTTCAAGGCGGCTGGGTCTAATAGCGTCACCTGCCCTTCAGTCCCAATTACGCAGGTAATCCCACATGTTTGTATTCAGCTCTGTGAGTGTATGTTGACTTATCTCGGTTAAGAAAAATTGCCTGAAGGTCTATTGGAAAAGCATTATGAAAGGATGCAGACAGCTATTTTAGATTTGATATTTCCTGAAAGAAAGGCTGCTGGAGAAACTGAAGGCAGAAAGTAATTTGGGTGATAATGACCGTAAAACAATACAAAATGATGGAATTTGTTATTCTAAAGAAAGGAAGGAAGGAGAGCAACAGAATAATGATAACGGAGTTCAAAAAGGCGGGCTTCAATGAAGTCAGGGAAGCAGCAGTGAGGGCGTCCCAGGAGGATATTCAAAGGCAAAAGGAACAGCAGCAGAACTGGCTGTTACCAAATGAAGCTGCTTTAAAGGCATGACAACAACCTCTTCTTGCAAAGGAAAGACAGGCATTCCCGAGGCTGCTTCTCGGCTCTCTGAGGATGTGGAGAAATAAAAAGAATCCTCCAGAAAACCAGAAATAAGGACAGATGACTAAGGATGAATATAAAGGAATAAACTCCCTCCTATAAGGATAAAATCGGAAAGCAGAAGGCATAAAATCGGCAAAGAACATAAAAGGCAAAAAGGCAGGAGCCTATAAATGCATCAGAAACAAGAGGAAGACAAAGGCATGTATAGCCCCAGTACTGAGCAGTGAAGGGAAACTAATGAAGGCTAAATTATTCAATGCCTTATTGTTTCAGCCTTCAGAAAAAGGTTAATTGTGACCAGACACTTACTGCAATTAATTTTAACAAGGAGATAACAGGGAAAGAAAAGATTAAAGTATACTTAGATAAATTAGATGTTTTCAAGCTATGGGGGCCTGATGAAATCCACCCTAGAATACTTGCTGAATTGCCCCAGAAAACCCCTGAATCACCAGTGATTATCCGTGGGGAGGTGGGGAGGTGAGGAATACACGGAGAGTGCTGGAGGATGGCAAACACAGCACCTCTCCCTCGAACACACTCAGAAAATTATACAGCTGGAAGCCTAAATTAAGTACCTGAGAAAGTATTAGGGCAAATGATTAAATAATCAGTTTGTGGGCACATAGAGGATATTGAGATGATAAAAAAGAGCCAACAGGGATTTTTTCAGGAAGAAATCACGACAAAGCACTGTGATTTGCTCTGACAGGATAACTGGCTCAGAGGTAGGGGAGGTGGCTGAAGACGCAGCTCCAAGTCAGCGACTTGGGAATTAAGGAGCTATGGCCTGGATGATCCTGTAGTAACACCTTTCCAAACTCCTCCTAAAGCCTTTCTGCCAAACTGAGGAGTGCTTTACTCGCTATTTTTTCACCTGGTTGTTGAGAAATGCTTTAAGTACACAACAGCTGACAGTGGTGTCCCTTCTTGAAACATTGACAGATCTCAGATAAATAACAAAAGAAAAGCAAACCTGAATATGGAGGACAGCTCACCACATGCTAGGCATCCCATCTGAAGAGTGTTGATGTATCTGATGGCTTGAGTTTTCAAATAATAAAAAACTTAAAAGCAAGTTTTAGTTAAGAACTTTTTCCTAGTCTTTCTTTGCCCTAGCTCAAGAGGAATTTACACACACACACACCCCAAGATCTCCAACAAATTTTCACATCAGTTTCTAGTAATTAATGGGGTGCTTTGCTTGAGCGTGCAATAAGCCTGAAATAGCAGCTCTGAGAGCCGAGGATTTTGATACCTCTGAGAAGCTCTAGTTTGGTTCTTGGACCCTGCTAACAGCACCCCAGTGGGATAAAAGGCTGAATCACCTGTAACAAATATATCCCTGCTTGGCCAAAGTAAATGTTAGCTCTTCTGTCACTGATCTTTAAGTGGGGGCATGGAGATGTGACATGTCAAGGGTCCTTCCTGGGCTGTATAGGGGTGTGTGTTGGTGCGCACCTGCTCTGCCATGGGTGTGTTGGGCTTAGGGATCTTCCCCTGCTGCAGATAGAAGATCTGGATCCCAGGTGGGGGTGGGACAAGGACCACAGGAACCTTGAATAATTTTGGCTGGGAGGGACCCCTGGAGGTCCCTAGTCCAACCTCTTCCTCAAATCAGCATGAGCTTCAGAGTTAGGTCAGGTTGCTCCGGGCCTTGTCTAGTTGCATAGTGAATATTTCTAGAGATGGAGGATCTACGGCTTGTCCAGGATCTTGTTCCAGTGCATTTGACAAAGCTGTAATCCCACAAGTCAGAGGATTTTCTTCTGATCTCAGCCTCTATACATTTGTAGAGCAATAGATAATCACTACATGTTTTAGTACCTTTGTATACATATAGTATACCACTGAAGATATACTTCTATTTGTACCATATATGAAAGAAATATTTTAAAATTAAAAATAGAATGCTATAAATATTTTCAATTTAAATTTTACATTTAGAATTCATGAAATCAGTTTGCAAAACCCTGTACTTCAGGTAATGGGAGCATCCTAGCTTGGGTCTATTTTGATTTATGGGATTCCTTCTAAAAACATCCTTCCATGCAAAGGCATTGTGGCACTAGAGCCAAGAAAATCTTTTGTGGTGTTGTATTTATTTGGAGCAGTTCTCAGAGAGTTTTATAAGCTCTGAATCAATGTATGCTGGAAACAGGTGAATATTCCTGTGCTTTAGTTATGTACTTTCCCATAGAACCCAAATATCAAAACCTTGAGTCCTATCTTGAATGCCTGTAACCAACAACTATACTGGGGAAGAAGATGCTTATAATGTAATTTTTTTCCCTTTTGCAGAATGCCTTTAATAGAAAAGCAAGCAAGACATCTGAATGAATTTTATATGCTCCCTGAACTGCTCAAGCCTTTGAAATAACTCAGCTTGAAGTTTTAGTCGATATGAATGAAGACATTTAAAAAATCTGTGTGCTCTTCTGTCAATAAAAGATGGCAAAAGGCTAAAGAGATGAAAATAGACTGTAGAGTCAGAGATGCAACCAGTACTGAGCAACCTCCACAGGGAACAAACCATTAGTAACTGTAATTGACAAATTTGATATGAATTTACAGCAGTGTTGATAACTAACGAAACACCTTTCTTGCATTCCTTTGAAAAAAATTAGTGGTTTAACCTCTCCAAAACCTAGTCTAATTTAATTTTTGAAATAAGCATGTGTAAAAGTTACATAATTTGAGCATTTGCCAAGTATCATTAATAGGAGTGACTTCTGTTGGCAAGTGGCTTCACTCCCTTATATGATAATTGTATGCATGTATCAACATAAGATTAAATTCTTCCTTTTAATTTAAAATTTAAGTAAAATTTTAGTTAAATTAACAAGCCTTCCATACATCAGAGCAGCTTGTACCTAGGAACTATGTTGTTCTGGGACACAAGACTGGAGGTGACCCCGGACCATGCAGCAGAAAGCAGGGTCAGCGTTGCATGGGCTTGGCTCAGACACCTCTGCTGTGCCTTCACAGCGCGGGACCACTGACCTGTTCACTTCTAGCCCAGGCACCACTTCATCACAGTCCACCATGTGATGTGGAAACGGCCCATGCCTGATGCCACTAGTAGAAATCACTGATAAAACAGCCCATTAATGCATAATTCAGTGCCTGACAAATCTTAAATTCCCTCCTCACTTTGCAAATTCTGGGTTCTCTGGAGAGCACAGAAAGGTGAGGAATTAGGCTCTGCTGTTAAATAGCAGCGAGCAGTCAGGCTTATGTGAACAACCAGGAACCACATACAGCCTTCGTGACTGGGGGAATGGAGAAATACCTCCATGGGCAGGAATTTTAGGACAGTCAGAAAGCTCCAAACCTGGAAGAGTTTTGGATGTGTTCACCAACTTTTTCTGCTGTGGGGTTGTGGTGCTTTCTAAATATCAGCCTGTGCAGCATGGCATCCCTGGTGCCAAGCAGTAAATAAGATGCCTTTTGAAAAGAAAGTCAGATCAGATGATATTGTGCTAGTCAAGTTTGATACCCCTCATGCTTTACCTAAGCATAGAGGATGCTCCAGAGGTTAGCACAATGACTTGTGCCAACATATGCATCTTGACTTGATTGGATTTGATCATTATAAGTTGTATGAGGCTGGAACACCGGAGGTCTTTGTATACAGATGTAGTAGGGAATTTTTGATGGGGAACTTCTGAGCAACCTGTGAGCATAGTCCTTAGCCCTGTCATTGTAAGTGGTACTGCAGGAGAATTTAAATCGCCCTTGGTACTTATAATTTGCACCAACATAGCAAAATAGTGGGCTTAGCTTTTGAAAACCTGTACGCTACTTAACAATTGGAGTAGGTAGATGCTAAAAGCAAGTCAGAAGCATGGGACTGTGAGATATGCAAGACAAGAAGTAAAAAAGGGTAGGGTGCATAGCAGGGGATGTCTCACATGAATAACCTTGTATCAAAGTTTAACTTCTACTTCTCATGAATGTGGATAACAAAAATGGTTTTGCTATGCGCTGTTTTTCCTGGTTCTGGAAAGGATTTTCATGCCATGGGTCAGATTCATCTCACCTAACTTACAGTCATCTAGTCTAAACTGTCAAGACTTGCACTATAACCCTACTACTTGATATATCTTATGTGCATGTTGCAGTTTGCAAGTGCCATGTGTCTGGCTACATGGGGAGTCTGCATCCCTGAATGGCTTTGAAGTACTCAGTGTTAGAAGAGATAAAATCCCTCGTTAGATTATATCATGCGTGTTACAGTAAATTGGTCAGCGTCTGAGCAGATTATAACAGATTGAGTAGCCTGGTAACATTCTCTGTTTACCAGCATCCCTGAGCCAGCTGGTAGGACAGAAACAAAAGTTCCCAGGCTGATGGCATCTATTAGAGTGCTGTGAAGTTATGTGGGTCTCCTGAGTAGCTTGGACTTAGATCAAAATCAAGAACCTTAATTGGACCCATAAACAGCAAATGTTGGTCTCAATGATTGGCTTCAACTTTTTAGTAGACTCTTCAGGCTTGTAAGGAAAAGGAAGCTTTGTTCCCCCTACCTTTCCTCATCAAAAACACTTGCCAGGTGAGGACCTGGACTGGGGAAGGCTGGAACTTTAAATATCCCCGACTTCAGGCAGTACCTGGTATATGGACGTGTGTGTCATTTACCTCACTCACACTCTTCCTGCTGTCAGCTGGGCTTCACTGCATGAAAAACAAGTTTGCGTTCAATGAAAATTGGAAGAAAACAGTTATTCATGGTAAAGAGGTTATTATGTAATGACCAGCAGTCATTCATCAGAGTATTTAGTCTTGTATATCTCAATGAGATTACCTCACTGCAATACTTTCACCTCTTGTATTCTCCTTTGTCCCTTGGGAGTCCATTCCTGTAGAAACTTGATCATCAATGCATCTCATCTCAAATAAAACTTTGGCATAAGGAGAATCTATGGAAAATACACTACTGTGTAGTTATGAGAAAAGCACCTGTGTTTCCTTCAGTGGGCAGTAGGCAGTGGATGACTCTAATAGTGCTGTTTGCAAATATCAAATAATAATGGAAAGTATGACAATAATGAAGTAAGTAATCAGATGAACTGTTGAGTACAGGTGCCTACATTTACAACTCTTTCATCAAAGAGAAAATTAAGCGCTCTCAGAATATTATGGCAAATTACTTGCTGTTATGCGACTACTAATCAGGTGGAGTACATAAATGCATCAGGAAAAATCTTCTTGAGCAATTATGGCAGTAGATGATTAAGGCACAGAGCATATCATGGGATGGTGAATGGATTCCTTTTCTCTGCCTACAGATGTAAATGCTTGTTGCAAAAAGAAGCAACAAAAGCCCAGAGTCACCAGCACCTCTGCTGAAGTTTAGCTGATGGCACAGAATATGGGAGAATGTGACTCCTGCATCCGTGCGGATGTGTCACACAGCCCTCTCAGTGCCCCGAGGCCAGCTCTCCTCTTCAGGGGCTGGAGTTCGTTCAGGGGCTTCAGGTAAATGGTCTATTAACAAGTGGGATGTGGGGTAGATGTGATATTACCTTACCTCACTGGCACCCTTCAATGCTACACCACACCTGACACTCAGATGCAGCCCAGAAGAGTTTGTGCCCTCAGCCCAAGCCCTAGAAAGCAGAACATTTGGGCCATGCTCTGGCACCATGCATGCTCTGCCTCTCCAGCCACCTTGGGGCACAGAGAGGGGACCTATTTTGTTGCTCCTAGTGCCCTACCAGTCCCCAGCTACTTCAGGGGGATCCCCAGTGGACATGGGCTACAAGCACACCCGTGCCTAGAGGTCTGTTTATCCACTTCAACAACTTCCCAGGGAAAATAGCATGCTTCTGCATCATCTCATGCCTTTCCCCGCCTCTCATGGCTTTCAGAGTAAATGTGCTCTCCTACCTACTGCATCTCAGGCAGCTGATCAAGCCCTGCATTTTTTTCTTGCTTCCT
Source organism: Nipponia nippon (assembly GCF_047370975.1). Taxonomy (NCBI): domain Eukaryota; kingdom Metazoa; phylum Chordata; class Aves; order Pelecaniformes; family Threskiornithidae; genus Nipponia; species Nipponia nippon. The sequence continues at coordinate 31,499,876 of NW_028262302.1, forward strand.
CCTTGTCTTCTGGAGCTTCTCCGAGATGCAGCAAGGCCACCTCCTGAGTCAAAACAGGGGGTCTCTTGAGCCAAACTCCTGCCTCTCAGCCTAGACTTGCCACTTACTGGGACTACTGCAGACAAGCCTCCTTCTGCGCTTGGTTCTTCTGAGTCTCTCAGCTGAGGGAAGAACATGGTAAGAATTTGAGAGAGAGCTTTGACTTGGAAAGCAAGCTGAAGACCACTCTCCTGTGCTGCAAGGCGGGGGCTCAGCGCGGGGACTGATGTGACTGTCCCTTGCGTCCTCATCTCTGAGGGCAAGCCAGGCGCCCTGGCAGCATGGAGCAGGCGGTTGCCCATCCTCCTCCTCCAAAACCTGTTCTCTAAGTACTGATAAAACATGTGATAAACCCAGTCTCTTGGCAGGGCCCCTTCTGCAAGATGGCTTTAGGGTCCCTCTCTACAAGCTAAAGAGGAAGAAATAATTTAGAGTTACAGGATGCAACTAGAGATCTTGACTACAACACAGAGCATGTGGTCATGCTGAATTAAATGACAGTTCTGGAGGTGTGCGGTGTCGTGCCAGGCTCCTGCAGGCAGCAGAGCTGGTATAAGGCTTCTGGTAAGGTGCTTTCAGCGCAGCAGGGTTGCTGTGCGGAGTTTGTGATAGCATTTCCTAAGCCCTGCCTATTAATTGCAGGGATGTGAAGTAGGAAATAGCTAACTGCTGTGTCAACACATTGTGTCATGTTTGAATCCCTGATCAACAACCAAACTCTGTTGTTTGATGTTTAGAGACTGAAAATAGCATATTCCTCCAAAGGCATGGAAAGTATCCTTTCATTTAAGCGGCACATATGCCTCCTTTCAGTTTATCATGGCACAGCTGTTACCACGTAAGCATCCTTCCGTGTTCTGCCTTAAAGGCTGAGCTTTCTGCTTCCCAAGCCCTTTCCTCACATTATACCTTGGCAAAGATCCTTGTGTTGTGTGACCACGCAAGCTCTCTGTCAGCATCAGTGATTCACAATTAGTATGGCAAGCCATACAAAAACATGAATTGAGTTTTAGATATCTCAGGATAGAATATGATATAATCCCATTATTAAAAAATGGTGTCTTCATCTGTTCTTCCCTGCTAGTTTCCAATTCTCTGTTACTGGGCTTTGCAAATCCTTCATATTTCCTTTCATTTAGTTTCTTGTGAATCTGGGATTGTGAAGCTATTCCTATGCTGACACTTGAATAGCAGATATGTTAATATCTGCATGTATCCACTTAATCCGCACAAAAAAGGCAAACTGCTGCCTTTTATTTTATTGTGTGCTAGTCCACAGTGACATATGTCCTGTCATCTTAGCCACTGCTCCACACACACAGCTCATGGTGGAAAAGAGCTGGAGCCCAGAGAGAAGGCTGCTGAGGTGGTCACAGCTTTTGTGCAGCATCTTACAAGGGATGGGGTGTGGGCATCCAGCTAGTTCCCTGGAAAAGCAGTAATGGGAGTCTGGAAAGGTGACTAAGTATGTCCTGGATGTCTGGATGGGAAAGTCACACGGAGCAAGTTCTGTTAATGCTGCCTGAAAGGTGTCTCTGCTTCCTTGTGCACAGCAATCGCTGTGTGAAAGATGCACAAGCGTGCAGACATGCTGGCCGCAGGGGCTGGCCTGGCTCTGGGTCTGCTAACAGGTACCCTGCACCTCCCCGCCACCTTCCACCACTGCTCTCCCCGAGCAGCATCACACGCCCTCGCCGCTTCCTTCCCCATCTGAAACGCAACCTGCAAAGGGGCTCTCAAAACGCAGCACACGCAGTGACCTCTCTCGCGCAAACTGCTCTCTAAATTTAGGTCCGTAGCACAAAGCTTTCCAAAACCTTGGAAAGCAATCGTTTCCCTCCCTCCCGCCCCTGTCCAGTACAAGGATCTTGCTGATGGTGCTCCTTGGGAATCAGTCTCTCTCCCCTCTGACCAGGATGAATTTCAGTAAAAGAGGCACTGATCTCTGAAGGTGCTCACGCGCTGCCTTCTCCAGGGCCCCTGGTAAGCAGGAACCAAGGCTCAGCTCTGCCGAATCACTGACTTCTAACGGTTCATGTGAGCTCCAAAATGGGGACAGAGGATCCTCGGTCAGTCCGGCACTGCAGCATGCACCCGTTCATGGTGGATACTGCAAATACCTTGGAGATGTGGAAACTAAAGCTTTGGAAATAAAGAGAAGAACCCAAATCCCTAAATGGAGCTGGTAGGCAGTACTTCCCAGTGCTGCTTCTCTAATTCTTAGGTATAAACCAACATCTGCAACACTCTGGCTGTGCTGCCAAGCGGTTACATTAGGAATACACTTATCAGTCCAATACATTTTAAGGCCGAGCACAGCAGCGTGCTGAGAGCCCAGTGCACCCCCTGCAATTTATGAGAGCACTTTCCCTGGACACATTATCTCAGACAATCCTGCCGCTGACTTTCCCCGTGGGACCACTTCTGTGCTGGAAGGTTTGCAAGTCTATATCTTAATTCGATACCAGCTGCTAACAATATAGCTTTGACACCCCTACATCATTCCTCTTCTCAGTCTACAAGCTGCATCTCATAGGCACTTAAAACTTTTTCTAAACATATTTAGGAGAAAAAAAAAAATCCGATTATATAACATTTGTTAGACCACAAGGGGTTTTTATACTCTTTAGGGTTTTGAGCCTCACAAGGAAGATGGTTACTGCTGTAATTTCTACAACTTGTATATTTAGAAATGGGAAACTAAGAACTTGTATGGCTGCGGTCGCAGAGGAGGAGCCAGGAGGCCTCCCTGGGACTCTTCTGCACTATGGGAGCAGAAGGTTCCTCTGGCTGGAGTGCACTGGTCGGGGACTCCAGTTACCCAGCACCTCCTCACTGGAGCCGGCACGTCACAGGCAGATGCAGCCAGAATTGTTAGTGAATCCTGGAGGCCTGGGAGAGTGCCCTGCTCAAGGTGACAGAGCGGGAGGGCACGGCTGCAGACACCTGATGCAGATGCATCAGGCCATACACCCAGTTACCTCTCCCATCTGATGCAGATGCATCAAGCCATGTACCCAGTTACCTCTCCCACAGAGGCTTCTCCCACCAGCTTTGCTCCATGCAACGACAAATGGGCGCCTGCAGAAGCCCAGCAACAGAAATAGAAAACTTATCCTAAGATGAGAAATTTGTAATCTGCTCACATCCTTGCAAAATTATAACACACAAATACCAGAAAACCCACTGGCTCCACAGATTAGCCTGTTTGCTTCTTGCACTAAAGCTAATAAATCAAAAGAGACAGCAAGGAAAATCTGCCTGTAATTATTCACAAGCACTACACATGTAACTCTCAATGATTTCCATTGCTAATATTTGTGCTGTTACACTTCCCCTGCATCCAGTGTTGCCCATCGTTAACACTGCCTGTGTGCACATACCTGCCCAGCTACCTGTGTCTGTGCCGGTCTGTAGCAGGAATAGTCTCTGCACATGCAAAGGGCAGGCTCACCAGAGCTGTGTCAGTACCTTTGCACAATGAAAGCTCAGAATATGTGGTTTTGGAACCAAGAAAATCTTCAAGCTCCTAAATGATTTGTGAACTGCACCTTCCCCACTCAAGTGTTGTACTGCAGAAATAGCCTCTGTCTGGTGTTTGAGAGATGTATTTGGCATACTGAAAACTTATTGTTATTAGAAAATAAGCATACCATTATATTCAGCACATAACGAAAGAATCCCTGTGCACACCAATATGGTGATATTGTGTAAAAATAGTTCATAAAGCCAACCACAGCCTTGGAGCCAGTTTGGTGTGCAGCTGCTGTAGTTACAGATCCCATACACACTTTTGAAAAGTGCATATCCTTTCCGGGGCAATATTGACAAGTTATAAACTTGCCTTACATTAGAAGACTAAACAAGCTCAAACTACTTATTTTACCTGGTGAAAAAACTGATTTCATCACTACCTAAGTATTTGCAGGGGAAAAGATTTCTGATAGCAAAGGGCTCTTTAGTTTATCAAGAAAAGGTACAACAAGGTCCAGTGCCTGGGAGCAGCAGCCAAACGAGTTTGAAATAGAAAGAAAACAACATTTTTAACACTGAGCAAATCAAACCATCATATCATCGTAAGCAAGGTGATGTGGATTTTCTATCACTTGAAATCTCCCGAAGACTGGATGCACGTCTCCAGCAGTCTGCAGCAGGGGCAGGTTCCAGCCTGCTGGCAGACTCAGCACTTACCTCTGGCTGTCCAGGAAAGAAGAAACAAAGCTGATTTTATTAACTTAAAGAAACTGGTAAATAAGAAGGTTGAGTATACTGTCAGCTGGAAACAGGTTTTAGGGATAGCAGGTACCAAAAGGATGAAGTCACTGATTTAGCTTAAATCAAAGTTATGGAATTTATGCATACGTTGTAGAGTGACTTTGTGTACATCACTTTAGACCTTGTTGTCTTTACGTCAAATCAGTATCAGAATGTGTCGGCACAGCTACTGAACTGAAACAATGGATTGCCAAACAGCCTGTTGATGTAGATCAGGAGGGTCATGTAGTAAACACACAGTTAGACCAGTTTAACGCATGATTTTTGATAACAGAATCATCACTGTGTATAAAGCTGACGTATCTGTTAGAGCTGGTTGATCCATCAAGGTATTTAATGCATTAGTACATTATTAAAGTGTAGCATTTTCCAACAAATCCTCCAACATATGTACGTGTGGGTACATATATAGATACAGCATAAGCTGTGTGTGCATAAAAACATACCCTGGGTGCTCTGCCAAAAGCTGAGCTATCCACATTAAACCGTCTCGCTGCCGAACCTCCGCAGTGCAGGTTGGCTCAGGGTGGCCTAGGGCAACGCTCCTGGCACCACGTCCCTCCGGCAAGCATCCCACGGGGATATTGCGGCTCTCGCTGCCTGCAGGACGGCGGAGGCTGGGGGAGCAGAAGCTGCGTGGAGCCACCGCTACTGCCCACCGCCCTGACCCCAGCAGGGTACCCCAGGGCAGCGTCGGCCGCAGGGCGCGCTGCCATCCCGCTTCCCAAGTAGATGGGGAGGAGCTCACGGTACGCTGCGCTCCCCTGCCCTGCAGCACGGCTGGAGCGTTGGACCTCAACGTCCTCACTGCACCCCAGGTTTGGCACATGAGTTTTCTCCTTTATACTCAAAAAATATGTATTTAAAAATATATTCTTTAATGGAACTGTCTGTGCATAATAACATTTCAAATATCCTTTTGTTTTTGCTCTTGGTAAAGTCTGAATGCAAAAACTTAATCATCTTGTGTTTATTTATTTGTTTACTTGTTTATTTATTTACTTAGTTTCCTTCTTGCTTCCCTCCAGCTCTTCGGGTTTCTGTGGAAAAACAGAGATAAGTTAATCCGAACAAAACATGGTAATACTTGAAAAAGTCCTTCCCATCAAATGATAGGGAACAACATTTAATTTTCATCTATGTTCCATATTTTTGTGTCGGCTCTAATCACAGTCTACATCAGGCAGCATATGCCATGAAGGATTTGTTGTCCTAAATCACTTGGCTGCATTTCCTCCAGAGATGACCAAATAGCAGAACCTGACAGGCTCTTAGACTTGGGGAACTGATGCTGATCAAAGGCACAATAAACAATTCATGTGAAAAAAATTAGTGGGAGGGGCTTTTTCCCCCAAGGGTCTATCTAAGTATAAAAATCTCATTGGAATATTTATACCTGGTTTTATTTTTAATTTAAAGATTTTTTTTCTCTCCTTAAAACTGTTAATGGCATCCATTTCATCATAACTTTGCATTATGTTTTAAAGACAACCTGCATTTTAATTCACCATCTTTTATAAGTAGCCTGTTTATTTATTTATTTCAAAAGAGCTCTATGAAAGTATTCATCTGCCTCTGGCAGCATCCTCCAGCGGCTGATGTTCCCCCCCAGGTGAGGAGGGCAGGGGTCCCCGGCAGCTGCCGCAGATGTCGGAGCGGAGGGAGCTGCTGCCCGGTGGCGGCGGTGGTGGCGGCGGTGGTGGTGGCGGCGGTGGTGGCGGTGGTCGTGGCAGCGGTGGCAGCGGTGGCAGTGGAGGTGCATGCCCCCGCTTCTACACCAGAGGGCAATAAAGTGAAGGTAAAATTTGTTTTTCCTCTGTATTAGTGTTTCGTAGGACGAAAGTAACTTGCGTTATTATTTATGACTTGATAATTGAATATATTATTTACCTGCCAAATCTTTTACGCATTTGAGAAGCAGAACTCTTTGTATGTTGTTAATACGTTGAACCAAGATTCTTCTTCCACACAATTGTATTTTATAAAGCTACAGTTGTACAGACCTTAAGTTTTTACTATGACAGAGATATTTATTTCTATTTTTATTTTTGAACAATAGATAACTTTATAGTATTATCTGTCATGTGTTCAAATATTTATAACCATCCATGGAAAGAAATAAAGTGATTATTTCTCTCAGGAAATTAGGATGCCAACTGCAAACCTGAAACGCTTTGGATTTTGCAGATAAATAAAACGCTCTCTTCCATTGCATGGGCTGCTCCTGGAAATGCTGTGTAGCAGCCGGGTGCTGTTTTTAAAGCTGAAAGCACTTGACTTCCCAGACTTTTAGTGCAGGTAGGAGAGAGGGAGGAATTATCTTAAACGTTCTGCCACAGACTTTACAGAAAGAGTCCCAACACCCATTACCAGTGATGGAGAAAGAAAAAGAGAATAGTAAAGAGGGAGTGTTTGGGGGCTCATGAAAAGGGTAAGCTAAAAATAATTGCAACAAAAAAGGAGATGTAGGGATCTGCTTTGTATGACAGTGATTGTGGTGCTTTCTTGTCGGGCTGTGAGAGCCGAAGGCACAGCCAGTGTTGGGGTGTCTTCAGCTCTGCCATCGCAGTGTCGGGCTCTGCCTTGGTAGGGAAATGCAGCTCCTGGTAGGGATGAATTTAACAAGGTCTGTGCTAAATATGGCTGGGAAGCAAGCAGACCTGAATCATCACAGAATACACAGATGGTTTTTAAAATGCTGATGATCAAAATATCAAGCAATGAATTTGTGGTCTTATGAACCCGATCAGCACCAGTAGCCTTGAATGGATACGCTGGTGAATCAGCGTGCCTGGTGGCATGCTCCAGGGCTGCAGCTGCTGCCTGGGATGATCCCACATCTGGGATGTGCCCGCTGTCAGCCTAAGCCTCGCATCCACCCTCCCTGCAGCTTCCCGAGCTGCACTGCTCGCATAAGCAGGGGAAGCCAGCAATGAAGGGCTGGGAACTACAGACTAGCAGAGTGGAGGCTGTTTTCTTCTGACATAGGCCTTCATTTATGCGTTGTATAACTGCACTGAGATCACGTCAAGAGATAAATAGAATTTACTTCATGGCAGGATGGATCTGGAGTGTTCGTTCTGCCCCTTTGGTTCTCACAGAGGAACTTTCCCGAGCTCTGGATCATCAGCACCCATGAACCCTTGAGGCTCATGTTTGCTTCTGTAACCACTTCTCAGAGCCAACCCTTAGTCCTGAGTCAGTCAAGCAGGACCTGCCTTTCATGAACCCATGCAGACTGGGCCTGATCCCCTGGTTGTCCCGTACGTGCCGTGTGGTGGCACTCAGGATGATCTGCTCCATAACCTTCCCCAGCACCGAGGTCAGGCTGACAGGCCTGGAGTTCCCTGGATCCTCCTTCTGGCCCTTCTTGTAGATGGGCCAGACATTTGCTAACCTCCAGTCAACTGGGACCTCCCCGGTTGGCCAGGACTGCTGATAGATGATGGAGAGTGGCTTGGTGAGCACCTCCTCCAGCTCCCTCAGTGCCCTTGGCTGGATCCCATCTGGCCCCATAGACTTGTGTGTGTCTACGTGGTGTAGCAGGTCACTGACCATTTCCCCTTGGATGATGGGGGCTTCCTTCTGCTCCCCATCTCTGTCTTCCAGCTCAGGGGGCTGGGTACCCTGAGAACAACTGGTCTAACTATTAAAGACTGAGGCAAAGAAGGCATTAAGTACCTCAGCCTTTTCCTCGTCCCTTGTCACTCTGTGTCCCCGTGCATCTAATAAAGGATGGAGATTCTCCTTAGCCCTCCTTTGGTTGCTAATGTATTCATAGAAACATTTTTATTGTCTTTTATGGCAGCAGCCAGATTAAGTTCTAGCTGGGCTTTGGGCCTTCTAATTTTCTCCCTACATAACCTCACGACATCCTTGTAGTTCTCCTGACTGGCCTGCTCCTTCTTCCAAAGGTCATAAACTCTCTTTTTTCTCCTGAGTTCCAGCCAAAGCTCTCTGTTCAGCCAGGCTTGTCTTCTTCCTCACCCACTCCTCTTTTGGCACATGGGGACGACCAGCTCCTGCACCTTTAATATCATTAATATCATCCCTATCACCTATAGTAGTGCTTTGAGCTCAGAAAAGTGTTTTAAAGAGAAAACACCAGACTGGGTGTGAACCATGGAAGCTTTGACTGGGGGGCACCTGGCAAAGGTTGTTCTTACATTGAAGTACAACCCTGCTTCATTTGGGCTAGAACAGTGGTTTGTTCATGCTGTAGAAGATGCTCCTCAGGTGGATCCTTCTGCAGCCCAGGCTGGTGTCCTCACTGCCCATGACTGTCAGACTTGTTCTCTTGCAGGAAAACGCCAAAGACAGTATAGAGCAGCAAGATACTGGAGGCATAATGAGATAAACTGATGCTGATCTTCGTGACAAAAAAGTGCTCTGGTCCTCTGTTGTTGCTGCCTTATCCTGACACATGGGAAGCAACATGACTCAGGTCTGCCTTTGGCTGCTGTAACCCTAGGACACTGTCCAGGTGACTTTTTCTGCTCCTGCTTGTATTTGTTTGTACGAAGCTGGCACACCAGAGAGCCTGGGCTGCTGGCTGCGCTCCCTGGGACTCACCTCCACCTTATCCCTTCTGGTGAAGTTCTTCTGCATTTGAACAAAAGAGTCATTTTATTCTGTGAGTCTAAACAATTCTTTTGGATCTTTTATACCTCAAAATTGTGAAGATTTACAGCATTTGCCATGCTCATCTCCCCTTCCCCCTGGAAGCTAATGACCTCAGTCCAGGAGGTTAAACTTTCTAGCCATAATGAGCTCTGAATGCAGGTGGTGGCTGCTAGAAAATGGTCCCTGAGTGGAGCTGTCGTTCACAGCTTCTCCACCATGGAGTGATATGCCTACTGACCATCCAACCTGGGTGGAGGCTGCCCAATGACTTGGGGAAGGGGGAGACTGGGCAGACCTGTCAGACACCTGACAACCTGCTGGCCTTGCTTGCTAACCCCCGTGTGTCCTGCAGCACCAAAGCACAGCCACCACCCTAAACCATCAAGGTGATAATTGGGCCAGATTGGGCTGGATGAAAGCAAAGCTGCTTTGAACAATTTTTATCTTGCCTGTGTGCAGTTTTACATGCTGTATTAAGGTGATGCAAAGAAGATACCGCACAGAAAACTCAACCACTCACAGAAAGCATGCGGTGACTGCCCTTTGCAAGCTCTTACCCAGTAGCAAGGAGGAGGAGGCAACTGGAGGGGCTGCAGAGCGGGGCACAGAGCTCGCCAGCTGCCTGCACTGTGAACCCACAGAGCGGGCACTGAGCTGCACTGTTCCCCCCAACTTGCCGTGCTTATCCCCATGGTGATAACAGCAACGGTTTGATTACTTATCACCAGCTGCAGCCAATGAGTATTCTGTAATGGGAATCTGTTAATTCATAATCTCGCCTGTGGCCCAGTTCACAGATCTACATCATCCCAGAAGAAACTTTGTCAATAAAGATGGAGTTACAAGTTGTGTAAGCTCTTAGAGAGCACAAGTGGGTTATAAAAACTTTGCTCTCTTCATAAGAGTGAGACTATTGTGAGATGTCAGAAAGGCAGGAGCCAGGCACCAGCAGCACCATGTTCACGTGATTCTCAAATGTCTCTGCAGTGGCTTTGGCTGGTGCTCTTGGAGGGAAGGACGAGATGGGACAGCTATGGGAACAAGCGTCAGAGAGCCCTCAAGCCTCGCCTGCAACACTTCCCTGGCAAATCCTGGCTGCTAGACCCCTCCTGAGAACAAGTAATAGGTGTCTGCTCCACCTTGGTTAGACCCAGACTTAACCAGTTGGCTCCCGGTCCTGCCCAGAACCTGTTTCACTCACTAAGACCCTGCATTTCCATAGGGCATGCCCCTGCGCCGCTCAACACTGGCCCCTTTAACACAAGGAAATTCTCAATGGCAAGGATAACTGAAGGTGATGATAACCTCTGCCTGCAGATTCTCAGGTTATATTTTCTATTTATCAGTATTTCCTATTTTGAAAGAAATTATAAGTCAGTGTTCAGAAAGTGCTCCCTGGTTTAAATTAAAGATTATCTGTGATGACTATAATTTGAAACTTTTAAATCAACTCAGAAGTTAAGTAATATTGACAAATCTCCAACTGATAAACTCATATTACCCTTTGTTTGATATACCTATATTTGAACTAAGTGTATACTCTTTTTTAATGCAAACTGAGACCTTGAGGATCATTTCTGCATAGCTGATGATCTTTTCTTGTTTGTGGTGCTCTGTGGCAGAGCCCACAGAGGGATGGCTGGACAAGGAGTGCTGTGCACCCGCGCTGCTTAATAGCACTTCAAATGATTTTGTCTTTTTTTTTTTTAGATTACTCAGATAATATAGTTGAGAAGGAAGGCAAAGGCCAGTGCTTAAAACTCCCTGCGCTGTGAAGCCATACTCCTACATTGCATGGCACAGCATTGCCAGCCGCAAGCATGGGATTTACGGCTGCTGTGAGGGAGCTGGAAATTAGGCGTATTTTCTGCTCAAAAGGATGAGAGGCCAGCAGAAGAAAAGTCTGCACACGTGACTTGCCACTAATAAACAGCACCTTCCCCTCCAGCCATGCTTGAGATTAGCACGTTCAGTTAAGAAGAAGCTGTAGCCTGGGTCATTAAAAAATGAAGGCAGCAAAGCTGGGCAGAGCAAGGAGTAATTGTCCTGGCATTTTAAAGATTACCTGAAAGCACCCAGGATATTATGACTGCCTGATGACAAGAGGCTTGTTTTTCTTCCATCTCCTCTGCCTTTTTGCATCCACAGGCTGGTTTGCTGCCTGCGTCCCTGCTAGCACCAATTCATCAGGTCCTTGAACATCAAAATAGCACCTTTTTATCATTATATTAATTGCAGGCACAATAAAGGAAGGCTGGATCCTAGGTGGCTAGTGTGGGGAGGAGGAGCCCAGGTTACTTTGGCAGCTTCTCTTTCCAAGTTTAGCACGAACCCTGAAAAAATTTTCATAACATTGAAATTTGGCAGGCTGCTTGTAACTGGGGAGGTATTTTTTGAGAGAGTAACTGAATAGCAGCCAAAGAAGGGTACAAGAAGATCTGAACACCATTGCTCATGAACATTTTGTAACATTGCCCTTTAAAAATTGAGGTGGACTCAATTTTGCTCTTTTATATTTCTGTCACACAAAGACATCTGGAGATCTGGGATTCTGGCTTTCATGCCTGTGATATCAAATGAAGCTGAATGTTAAAAATGAGCTTCAATAAATCAGGAACAGGTTAATAATGTCCATTTTACAGAAATCGTGGAAGTTCAGGATACCTCTACCAGTGCTAGTCACCAAAATACTAAAGTATGCTTCACAACACACTTTGGTGCTCTGCTGGCACAACCTGCAGCTGCTGTTACACGTACCTGCTGAATCCTTCATTGTACCGAGCTTCACAGTAGTGCATGACTCTGGGAAGAGGATGACCTACAGTGATATGGAAATGGAAGTTGCTGTTCTTTCCATAGTAGCTTTTTCTATACTTTGAAAAACATATTTTGTAAAAATGATTTTTTTTTGTGTAGAAAATATTGATGCTTTGAAGCTATTTCGTATCCTGAGCTGGGCAGAGAGAATCAATAACAAAACCTTCTGCCCTGGGAAATCCCACAAGGATCCGACAAGATGTGGATGTGCCATATGTACCACAAGAATCTGACTTTTCAGGAACCTTCCATTAACTGAATATGCAAAATGTTAGTGGGGAGCTTGTTAAGTTGCAAAAAAACTCATTTGCATGTACAAAGTGGCTGGCAGGTACTGCTGTACTCAGAGGTGATGGAGGGGTTGTGGGTTGGCTGTCTCTTATGTGTGAGTGCCATCAGCATGGGTGATGTTTCTGGCTCATGCTGTTTAGCACTGTGCTTCCATGCTGCAGGTAGGAGGCTAAAATTCATGCAGGGAGTCAGGGTGCTTGTAAGGAACTCACATCCCTGGAAGAGACCATCAGTGAGGTTTTTGACATGTCTTTTTCTCTTCATGATCATGTCCAGATTGCTTCAGGTCATCAGGAATGGGAGAAGCCTCCACATGACACCTGGGTCTGTCGGCACCTGTGGCCAAAAGGCAGCATGTACAAAGCTTCTTCGTTAGGGGAGCGATATGACGCTGGCAGGAAGAGCCTCTGCTTTCGCATCCTTGCTCCCGTCAGTGCTGCAGGGCAGAGCAGCCAGCCTCCAACCCACGCTCTCCATTGATCTGGGATTCGCTCAGTTCAAAGGCAAGCTGCTCGAATGAACCATCAAGTTCGTTTCTGAAACCACAGCAGCATGCAGTGCGTTGCTAGGAATTTTTAAACAAATATGCAAGTCTCCTTTTGCTTCATATCTGCTCAGCAATGAAATGAGAAATTCATTCTGAAGACAGAGTTATTCTAGAAAAAGCACTTCAAAAATCTACCTGGTGACGAATGGGGATGCATAACGTAAGCAATAAGTGTTTTTTCTGCATGTTGTTACACACAGCCTGCTGAGAGTGCCCAAGGAGAGTCTCCCACTAAAGCTGCTGTTTGCAGTTTTACATTGTTTCCCCAGAACTTTCTATAAACTGACAAAGGGACTTCATTGATAAGAAGATAAGGTCCTTCCCAGAGCCTTAGAAATGACCCAGAAACTCAGTTTTTCAATATCTGTCCACCCCGCTGTCTGCTGAGGCTGTCCTCCTTACCACCATTTTGATTCCACAGCAAATGCGAGAGAACTTGCAAACACTGTCTCTGGGCTTTTCTGATTTTCTTTCTGCTATGTTTCTTTTTCTCCCTTCCCTATCACACGTCCCATTCAATAGTCCATTATTTTCAACACAATTGGTTGAAATCTTTGTTCACTGTGGATTCAACATTTACTCCTGGGTTATTCCTGATCTGTTCTTGATTTCTTCAAATGCATTTTTCTGTCTCCTGTTAGAAAGGATGTTAAAGAACCTGTGAACTGTTTCTAGACAAGAATAATCTAATTTCTACAAGACTCTCATTTTAAATCTCTCATATTACATTTCTGATACTCTTAGTTTTAATATCAGCTTTTTCTTTTAATGCTTGAATACTCTATGGATAGAATCATTTAAAACAGTTGAAGGAAAGAGTCAAATTTTCAACATAAGCTAATGGTTTAGCTACTGAGTATTTTAAGAGCTGATAAATTTGACTGTTTATTACCACTCATGGCGTGGACAATACAGACTGGTGCTATAATCTGTCTGATACCTCGTGGGCTAAAAATCCTTTTTTTTTCACAGAAAACTAAACAGCAACAGCAACAACTTGGAAGTTCCTGGTCTTGCAAGTGAACATAGGTATTTTCATCATATGTTCATATTTTTTCAGTATCTGTGAAATCAAAATAATTTCTAAGATGCCAGCAAGAACACTTCGAAGTCATGGGAAATATCCAGTTCAGTTTGCTGGAATTAGTAGATGAAAGAAACAGTGGAAAATAATAGTTGGCCGGATTGGTCTCAGGAAAACATGATAGAAATTAATAAAGCCTTTGTGAAAACCAATTTATCTTAATAAGCCATAACTATATAGACTTTTAAAACATTATTTCTAGACTCAGAGCAATATATGATTAATGGATCAAATAGGATAAGCCAGACCTGAAATGTCTATTTGAAAATATGATATGTCAAATGCAGCTGCACATTTTCATACTGTCTGCCAATTAATAAAAGTCACAGGGGAAGAAAAACACTAGAGAGCCCTCTTCTCTGTACAAATAACACCTTGTATTATAGAAAGAGAATAATGTGCTTTGGAGGTCTCTGCTGCAGACTTAGATGACCACACTGAGGCACTGATTTCAAAGACAGCACAGATAAGCCTTCTACCAAATCTCCACTCTATAACACTAATACATAGTTCTGGACAAACCAACTAATGGTATATCTGCTTTGGTGTTGTACAACCCTTCTGAGCTCCAGCAAGGAGGGAAAAAACCTAAAGAACAGAAAAGAACAGATTTAATGAGAGTTTTTTCTTTGTAAAGGCTGTGGCACCAGATCCAAAATAATGGAGAAGGAATAGACTGTTTTGCACAAGGTAAAGTGTGCTGCAGCACCACTTTGTCCTACTAAAGCTGTAAAATAGGATTCAAATGAAACTGGGTGATGCTAAGCTCTGTTCTGGCTTCCTGCACAAACACAAATGTTGTGTTACCCTCAGCTGTGCCTGGAATGTAATTCTGCTTCCTTGCCATTCCTTTGTCGTACCTTTGTACATTTGTGCTGATGAGCTGGTTTTGGTTTGGTTTGGTATGGGTGTGTTTGCAAAAATCTGGAAAAATAAAAACAATCCAGAAAAAAAAAATAAAAGCTTAACTTGGATGACGTCCATTCTGTAAAACTAACATTTATTTAGGCTTTGGAAAGATTTACATTGTTTTGTGCTTTTTGCTTTGAAAAAACAAAGATGAATATTTCAGTAAACTGGACTGTGATCTGCTCATGGTATTGGCTGCTGAAGGGAAACAACTGCTTCTGCAGTGCTTCGGTGTGGTGAAAATCAGGGAGTGTTGGAAGCTTTTCAGGAAAGTTTATTTTCCCAAGCGATCCAATCCAGTTTTCCTGTTGCAGCTTATCTCAAAGGAAGCAGGGGTTCATCCTTTTTCCATCAGCTATGCCACTGGCTGGCTGCCTGTGCCTTCTCGTGTGGGATAAAGCGCGTCCTGCAGCGCAGTGGCTGCCGTGGTGCTCAGCAGTGGGGTGGGAGGACCCAGAGGGTGACAGTGCTCAAACGGCTGCATCCTGCACTGCTGCCAGCCCCCTCAGCCCCTCGGAGCCGTGCAGATGCCGAGTGCAACCTCTGGGTAACTCACGTCCGCTTCAGCGTTCTTCATTGATGTCCTAAATCTTCCTCCTTTCCATTTCTGAGACCAGGACTGTCTCATACATCAGCCCAGCAGAGTGGTAGCAGAAACAATCTGAGATATAAAAAAAGAATATCTTGTAGTCAGAGCTTAGAGAGTGAAAAAAAAAAAAACCATGCAAGGCTTCCTGGAGCTATACAATCTCTTGAAAATAAATGAACAGATTGCCATGAATGAATAAACTGCTTAAGACACTAATTCACATTCAGGAGGCCGTAGAGCTGGGGGTACCAGTGAAGATGACAGAAATGTTTCCCTGTGATTGTTCCTGCACCGTGCAATTTCATTTCTGAAGGTAGCAAACAGAAGGTAGCCGTGCTCTGCAAACAAACTGCTCGGCACAGATGGCACAGAGTGCTTCTGCTGGCAGTGAGATCCCGACAATGCTCCTGCCCAGGGAAATTGTCCATGTGCACACCAGCCTGGCTCGCTTGTTTTGGGAAAGAAGAAAATATGGGAAATTCAGTCCATAGCAATCACAGGACAATTAAACCTGCAGCCTGGAGGGGAATGCTGCGGGCACAGCACACGTAGGGGATGGTGATGACAGAACATATCGGTGCCCTTTTACTTATTCCAGTGTGTTTCTGTGTGACTGCAACACCTCGGGCCCCGCTGTGCTGCAGAGCCGTGGTGGGCAGCCACGGGGCTGGGGCTGCAATGGCACCTGGGCTCCGGCAGCTGGCTGCACACCAGCGCTGGGCTTACAGGCAGGGATAGCGACCGTCCCTTCGATGCTGGGTGGAAGCTTCCACAGCTGACACATTAACCAGTGTGTGGGAACCTCTGGCCAGGGACTCCCCGAGCCGGGGTATCTGCGACACGGGCAGCATCCTCCTGCATCCTGGTGTCCCCACCCTGAAACTCCCCTCCAGAGCACTGTCTCTGCATTTCACCCAATGCATTCACACTCCTCAAGGCCTGGGTAAAATTCATCATACTGCATGGATACTGCATATGTTTGGAGCTGATAATAATCTGACACCCCGTTTCAAACAGCCTCTTATTTGATCTAAAGCAGCTACCGAAATGGGGTGGTTTGGAGGGCTTTGGGGTTTTTTAGATAAGCCATTGCTAGAAACAGCTGTTTCACCACACTTACAAATGGTGATTTGATGAATTCCTTGAGATGTCAAAATGGACTGAATGTAAAAATCTGTGTGAGAGAAACAACTTGTTAGGGAAATACTAGAGTTAAATTGCATTCAGCTGCGTGAATTATGGATGTGCTATTCAGTACCTACTGGGCACATAGGTTGCTGCTTTTAGCTTTCATATGTAGACAGTCTCATTCAGCAGAACAGCATTCTGACATATAGGAAAGAAATTCCTAGATCTTACCATTTAATAATAGTTCAAGCCTAATTTTGCTATAACTTATGCCCTTGCAATATCTAACACTTTGCTTGGGGATAATCAAAGGGAGGAGAGTTGCTCCTGGGGCCATTTTGTAGTGAATGTTGATCATACATCGATTAATAACGTCTGTGTTTAGTGGCTTATTAACACCACGCAGCTGACTCTGATGGGAGTTTAGGTGGCTACAGAGGAGGTGCTCATCTCATTGTCTTTATAATGCTGGCCTTCCAGTTCAGCCTCAAAGCTGGGGTGGAGATGTTTTGGGCTGCTTTGTGTTATGAGGTATCATAGCAAAACAGCTGGACTGGAAGCAAGTGTGTGGTGATGTCCAAGTGCTCACTGTGTACAAACTTAGCGTGACTGTGGCCTGAGGTGAGACAAGTTTGCTAAAGTATGAAACTGAGATTTATATTATGTGTTCTAGCTTAACAATAACAAAGCAGTGGTGCTGCACCCAGTATGGTGTTACCAGTTGCTGCCTATGGAGGTGAATAATGCATGGCTGGTGTTCGGTGGTTTGTTGGACTCTGTCTCTGCTCTCTCACACTGTGAATGCTGTGTTGCTCCCTAGGAAAACAGTCTTGCAAAACAGGTGGTTGAGTTTTGTTGGTTTTAGCTTTTTTTGGACTGACTTGTGTTATTTAAGTACAAAACATAGGTTACTTATTCCTGTGGCTTGTATTGTGTTTCCCAGTTGCCTAAAAGATGAGCTAGCTTCTCTTTTGGGTGGGAGCTGGGTGGATTAAGTGGAACACAGCACAGTTAATGAGACCCTGCTAACAGTCATCTTGATACTGTCTGATTTGGAAAGGTCTCATCTGGCAGCAGGGTGGGGAGATTTTTCACAAGAGCTGAGTTACTTAGCTGGTTTCAGTGCCACAAGGCAGGTTGCACATGTAGGTGTGGGTTGCAGCTGGACTGCTTGGGTAATGAGGGAGGGATCCAGTTCCAGATGGAATCCTGAAAAGCCTTTGAGTTTAGCAAAAGCAAACAGGTTCTTCTCTGTGCAGCTGAGTTGCTTTACTTTGGACTGGTGGAAACTACTTCTTCTCTGCTGAAACACCAGTGTAGCTAACAAACTTTAGAGGTTGTGAAACCTTTTTTGAACACAATTTAAGAGCTGCTGCAATACATGGTGCCTCCTGTCGTGACTGAAATACATGACACCATGCTCTGGGAGTGAGATGCTGGGGCTTAGGGGCTGCCTGGTGGGTGGACAGCATGCTGAAGGGCAAAAGAACAAGGCAGATGTAATGTGTCTTCAAAAATGGGGAGAGAGTGCTGTGTGGGGACTCGGCACTAGTTCAGGAGAAAAAAAAGGGAAAGCTGTGGTGCAAGAGTTTCCCCTTTGCCTGGGCAATGCTACCATGAGCAAAGCTTTCCTCTGCCCTTACTCTTCTGGGCACTCTGGTCAGGCTCACATATGTGTTTTTAAACACCACCTGAAGACTTTTTTCCTGAGACCTCAGGACTTGGTTTCCCTTGGGGACCTAGATGCTGTAGGGCTTCTTGGGAGTTTTCTTAAATAAAAACACTATTGCATATTAAAATTAATGCCACACTAATATTAAAGACTTAGTTGAGACCAGTGACTGTTTGACAGCAGGTGACTAAGAAACAGTGTGAGAAATAGAGTTTGAATAGAGTAGTCCTTCCTCTGGTTCTTATTCCCAGCTGTCAGCAGTTACTGGTATGGGGATTTCTCGGCCATTGTATTTAATAGACACCAGTGGGCTGGCCTTACACAAATATCCTCAAATTACTTTTGAATCCATATATCTCTGTGATATCTGATGGCAGTGAGTTGCACAGGTTGTATTATGCATTAGCTGAAAATGCATTTGATTTGTGTTAAACTTCTTTGAAGATCTTTCTGCTATTTAATCTGCTCGAGAGTGGAAGACATCATGTGTAACTAGAATATTGAGGTCACTGAAGAGTAGGAGAGCAAAGAGAAACATTGTCCTGAAAGAGATGGTGGGTGGGAGTCTTTCCTTTTTTATTAAACCAAGTGCATGTGAAGCTTTCCAGCTTGACTCTGGAGGATATCCAAGCAGCAGAGTAACTATTTTTGTTAAACTGTTTTCCTGAACAGCTGCCTACTCGTGAGTGTCCCTCTGCATTTACTTTCTGTCTCGGTATTCCTTTGGTAATAGAACACAGTCATTTAGTCTCGGATAAAAAAGGAGTTGAAAACCTAGCACATACGCAGGTCTGGGTTTTCTCAGTACTTTTCTGTTGTTGCTGTGGGTAGCTGAATTTAACTCCTAATTACATGGTACAATTTTGCAGACTAGGCAATGTTGATACTTTAAGGTAAATTCTAAATGGCAATTCTTAAACAAGGCTGTAGAACCGCTTTGGATACAGAAAATGTTTGGTGTCTGTGCTGGCTGTTTTATCAGACTAGTTGTACTTGAATTTCCGCATGCTGTTCTGTGCCCAAGATGTTAATACTCCTACATACCTGACTATCTCAGTTAGATTTGTACTCGTACACAGGTGTTCCTAGAATCATAGAATCGTCAAGGTTGGAAAAGACCTTTAAGATCATCGAGTCCAACTGTTAACCTAACACTGCCAAGTCCATCTCTACCATGTCCTTGAGCATCACATCTACCTGTCTTTTAAATACCTCTAGGGATGGAGACTCGACCACTTCCCTGGGTAGCCTGTGTCAGTGCCTGACTACCCTTTTGGTGAAGAAGTTTTTCCTAATATCCAACCTAAACCTCCCCTGGCGTAGCTTGAGGCCCTTTCCTCTCATCCTATTGCTCGTTATTAGGGAGAAGAGACCAACCCCCACCGGGCTCCAGCCTCCTTTCAGGTGGTTGTGGAGAGCAATAAGGTCTCTCCTCAGCCTCCTCTTCTCCAGACTAAACAACCCCAGCTCCCTCAGCTGCTCCTCATAAAACATGTGCTCTAGACCCTTCACCAACTTTGTTGCCCTCCTCTGGCCATGCTCCAGCCCCTCGATGTCCTTCTTGTAGTGAGGGGCCCAACACTGAACACAGTACTCGAGGTGCGGCCTCACCAATGCTGAGTACAGGGGCACCATCACCTCCCTGCTCCTGCTGGTCACACTATTCTTGATACAAGCCAGGATGCCATTGGCGTTCTTGGCCGCCTGAGCACACTGCTGGCTCATGTTCAGCTGGCTGTCAACCAACACCCCCAGGTCCTTTTCTGCTGGGCAGCTCTCAGCCACTCTTCCCCACGCCTGTAGCGTTGCATGGGGTTGTTGTGACCCAAGTGCAGGACCTGGCACCGAGCCTTGTTGAA
This sequence comes from Nipponia nippon, assembly GCF_047370975.1. Classification (NCBI taxonomy): domain Eukaryota; kingdom Metazoa; phylum Chordata; class Aves; order Pelecaniformes; family Threskiornithidae; genus Nipponia; species Nipponia nippon. Next base: position 31,519,709 of record NW_028262302.1, read on the forward strand.
CTGCATACAGTTGGCCTGGGCCCTCTGTAGGGCCTTCTTACCCTCCAGCAGATTGACACTTCCACCCAGCTTGGTGTCATCTGCAAACTTACTGAGGGTGCACTCGATCCCCTCATCCAGATCATCAACGAAGATGTTGAACAGGACTGGCCCCAGACATTAAATGCCTTTATATATCTGTTCATTATGGCAAGATTAACACATAATAAAATTCAGAATTTACCTAGTACTTACAAGCACAGTCTAATTCTCCTCATCACATAGATGCAAGTATTTCTAGTTTTCTAGTTTGAAACTTTGCTGGCTACAAAGAAGGGGCAGTTCAAGACACCCTTAAACTAAGCATAACAACTTTTCTCATTGAAGTTTATTTGGGAAGAGGCAGGTCCATTTCATAGCCTACATTGTCTTGTACCATCATATGTCCTAATCCAAGGAGAGGCCTGGATTAGGATGTATCTGGGGGATCCCTAATTGGGGAAGGCTATTTTGAATCTTAGTGAGAGCCAGAGGGATACTGATTGACTTCAGGAACCACAGCTTCAGCTGCTGAACAGACCAGACAGATTCAGAGATGCTGTTGTACAGTTGCATGCTCTGGCCAGAACCTTCAGCCCACTGGAAATAAGATTCAGGTGCAAGATTGAAAGTGCTCATAACTATGCAAAATAACCTTGAAAATTATTTAAACATAATTCCCTGTAGAAAGCTAACAGTAGTAGATGAAAATGTTGATGAAGGGCCTAGAAAATAAGCTACCGTTGCATCCTTGCAGGTGACTAGTCTTGTCTGTTGCCACAAAATGTTGATCAGTAGCCTTAAAGGAAAGTCTTTTTTTTTTTTCCTCAAAGCAGTGGGAAGGGATGGTGGTGTTACTATCACTGCACAATACTTTTATTTGGATGTACCCTGAAGCAGTATTAGCCACTGATGTGGGCTGGGGGCTGCTCCGTGTTGCCCGAGGAGGAGCAGTGCCCATGCAGCTCTGCATCCTTCAGCGGCGTTGGGAGAAGGGGATGTTTGCCAGCCTCTGGAGACAGTTCATCCCCTTTGTCTCCCTCCTTCCCTCTGTTGGAGGTGCCTCTTCTGTACCTGAAAGTGCAGAAGGACAGTTGTCTGTCCAGGCTTGTCTTGCAGCCTTCTCCCCTTTCCAGCAGTCTGTCCCTGTGCTTCCCTACATCTGCTGTTAGCAGATTTCGCATTATAGGAAACTGCTCTTGTGCAATTTTAACTCATTACTTTGTCTTATCCTCCAGGGATATCCTCCATCCTCATTCCCTTTTTCAATAGACATGCATTTTCATACCTGAATTATGTTACCAGAACAGTTCACTCTTTTTATGATTAGGCCAGAAATCTCGGATCTTTCAGTCTTCCAAATGAGTCATGGTGCATAGATATTTACTGATTCTTGTTTGTGTTTTTTTTAAAACAAACAAACAAACCACTTTTTTCTTCCCTCTTCTGCTCCCTTTCCACTAAGTGTTCTTCCCTTTTGCAACACTCTGCTCAGACTGCACACACCACTCCAGCTGAGGCCTCCCTGCTTCTCCTGGGTGTGATGCTTTCTTTCCACGCACAGCTTCTTCCTCCACTCAACATACCCAGCAGGATGAAGCTTCCCCCCCCCCCCAGCAGTGGTTTGTTGCTGATACAGGCTCTGTTTGTGATCTCCTGTACCTCCTGGATCCCTTCTGCTGGAAGAGCTGCCTTACAATTTTTCTTTCTTCCCCTGTTTCAGTGCTACTGAATTTTTATCCTACTCTTTCTTATGTGTGCAATTTTCTGACTTGTCCAGTTTCTCAAGATACTTATGCACTCTAATCTCACTCTTTCGAATAACTAGTGTCTTGATGCCATCAACAAAAATATAAGCATGCGCTCTTCCGTCATTTGCACCCATGACAGACACGTGGAGCAGACTTAAATCCAGCCTCTGCCCAACCACATACCTGACCTTGAAGCAGAAAGATCTTGCCAGTCTTTCACCCGGCCGATAGCTCAAGTTTACATGGAGGAAGTCTTGTAAGCTGGTCGCAGCCATTGCTAAAATCAAGCTATGGGGTATTTACTTCCCTTCCCAGCAGTTCTGCTGTCTTATTACGGAACATCAGGTTTGTTTGGCAGGACTTGCTCTTGACAAATCTAGTTTGGCTACTGCTCATCACCTTGATTTCCTGATGCTCGCAGGCTCTTGTTTGCGCGTCTCTTCCAAATTTCTTATGTTTGAAGCTAAGGTGATCTGTAATTATACATCCCCTTTTTTTCTTGATACTCATGTGTTAATGGGATCTCAATTACACAAACATACACCAGCTTGTAATTATTAGTCCTGGCAAATAGCCGTTAAATATGTTGGCTGCATTCTTTTCTTATTTAACAGAAGATGCAGACTCTTACAGTAATGCGAGAATAGGAATACAGCGTGTGCACAGTCAAAGAGACGCTTTGTCCCATTTCTTCATTTTATGGCCACGTGAAGCTGAGATGTGCAAGGTGTAGCTGAGGGCAGAACAGAGCCCACAGTTTATGATACAACAATCTAATCTCTCCATATAAATGGCCTGTCAAGTTAGTTACGTGATCAGCTATTCAAATATGGATGAGATGGCTTTTTCACTCCTGTTCTCAGCTAGGTAAGTGCTGAGCTTAAGCAGATCACTTTGTCATGCCACTTGGAACTGCACATTATTTTCTCACTTTCTCTTGAGTAATTTCTTATAAGTTTCCTGCTTACCTTTGAATAGAATAGCAGCTACTTTGGTCATCAATCAAAGCAGAGCTCGATGACAGTAAGTTTTACAGTAACTGGCTGATTCCTGGGCAGAATAGACATGAGCACTCCACAAAGATAAAGTTGTCACCACAGATCAAAAACCTTGGGAAAACCAAGTGATCCTTTCTCCTGCTGCCGAAGACAGTAGGAGAGACATAGCAGTATAAATAGCATACAAATACAGTGGCTTAATCTTTGGGATATTAAAGGCCTTAAAATTCAGGATGCTGCCCCCCAAAACATCTGCAAAACTAGAGCTTTCTCTGACTTGCATACAAAGGCAAAATACTTTTATCTTTTTTAAGAATTAATAATTCCACTGACTCTAATGCCAGACTAGTTTGTGGAAGAAGTTATTTTAGATTATTGACAAATATTCCAAGCAATTTTTTTGAATTCAGAAAAAAAGTGCCTAAAAGACAGAAAATGCCTATCCTTCAAACTCTTGGGTTTTGATTCTACTTATTGAACACCAACATGCGTAACTTCTCTTCCCTCTGGACATCAGCCCACTTGGAGATGAATGCTTTTATTGGGAAAGTGAAATCTGTACCCACTGCAGTGTGACACCAGCTCTCCGGCACTGCTTACACCACGGCTCTGGATTAACAGGAGTAAAACCAACTGCTGCCTCCTGCCACCCGAATGGCAGTTCTCAGCAAGCCTTCCCGAGCCCTGGCTTGCTCTACGGATAACACAAAACAATGGTTTTCCCCACTTCCATAATGAAAATATCATGCAGCTGTAAAACAAGCAGAGCAGACAGCGTGTGTTCCCTTGGGCAGAAGCAGAGGGTGCTGATGCCCTTGCTCCCCATCCCCAGTCCTCCCTGGGCCGTACCCAGTGCTTGCACAGCCGAAGGGTGCCGTTTCCGATGGGTATGGCCGCGTGCTGCTGTCAGAGTAGTGCAGCAGGTCAGAAGTATCCTGCCAAGAGAGGTTATTGTCAGAAACCTGCCACTTCATCAGCAGTGATGGGTTTAGCAGAAATCTGTCAGTTCCGAGGAATTTAAGAGGGAGCAGGCAGGATGATGGCAGGGTTTGGGGAGGGAGGAAGCGTAAGGTCACTGTGTTGAGTCTATTTTGTCACCAGCAACCTGAGTGTATATGTACAACTTAGTTCAACTCGCATCCTAAAAATAGTTTGACTGTTTGTCCCCCACATACCTGGTCATGTGTGTGTCCCAAAAGCTCACTGTATTTTGTTTTTCAGCCTTATATACTCATGCCCACTGATGCTAACCTTGCTTTTCAACCTAAACACAATTATTGTCTCCCTGATAATATCCATGATGTATTTATACAGAGACATCACATGCACTGCCAACCTTTAATTTGCTCACCCATATGATTTTCCACTTGTATGAGCAGGTCTCCATTCCCTGATCACCCCAGTAACTGTTTTCTGGCCCTGCTTCATTTTTAATTCCTCTTTCTACATGGATCCTGGTAAGCTTGATATTAAGCCTGTCTGTACACATGATGAACTACATAGCCTATCTATGAATTCAAATGCAAATGTAACACCTTTTTCCGAGGAGATTTGGGCCTTTTAGAGAATAGGATTAAAAATTACCTTGACAAATAGGATACATGCTTGGGGTAAAAGTAAGATGAAATTCAAGGTAATGTGAAACTGCATTTTGGGTAGAGCAATCAACTTCACAAACTGAGGATGGGAGTTAGATGTAAAGCACTGGATATAGGGGACGGTATGTATATTTCTCTGTATATAGTGTCTGTTGTGATTTTGGGTATCTTGGAGCTCATACGAAGTCCCGGTGAGGATCAGGTTCCCTTGTGCTGGATGATGAACCAGGTCACACGACAGCTTTCTGACAGTTGCAAAGTCAAAAGGGAGCGAGAACATCATCAGAGTTATTAAACTGAGGGTGCTCCAGGGATCATGTGCTGTCTGGAAGAGAGGCGTTATTTTTCAAGGTAAAGTTCTGCTTAGCAAGAAAGTTTCAGAGAGTCTAAAATTTCTCTAACTGTAGGGAAATGCTGAACAACTTTGCCAAAATAGCTAGTATAGCTGTAATGAATACAATTTTGGTTTCTTATACCCCAAAAGCTGAGAGTAAGAAGAAGAAATTTGCCATCTCATGGGAAACAGTTTTTTGAAGATGGGATGGAACCCAATGGGGATCCATCAAAGCACAACCTACCTGGTAATCAATCAAAAGACATCAACACATGTTATAAACTTAAATTTTCCCCACTCTTACAAGTTTTTCTGTGATTCACAGGTAGCTTTTGCAGTTCATTCCAGAGAGCCTGTGTTAAAGTGGATGTTTTCCAGCTTTGTCTAAACACACTTTTTCTAGCAGAAATAGTCAAGAATTCTGCTTGTCTGCTTCCCACTTGTATCTGCAGCAGGTAAGTGTATGCTGAGCACCTGTGGATAAATACTTGTATTGGGAGATGTAAACTGTTTTGGCAACAAATTTTCAAAGCAACATATCTTTTAATATTTTTAGCTCTAATAAACAGAGCATTCCAGACTCCAAGATGTTATTAAAAATTTATTTGCAATATGTATTTGTACCGGAACTCTTGCAACCATCCCCTAAGTATTTGACAAGGATTTTCATGGTGTATAACCTGCTTTTTCTCCAAGCAAATGAAATTCACAAACATTAGGTTGTATAATCTACTTTTTACTTAAAGAAATTGAATAATAGAAGCTGTTTTTCCATGCCTCGGCATCCTTCCTTGCAACTCACAAAAGAGAAAAGCAAATGAGGGAAATCCCAAGCAAGAAAAATGCTCAGAGCCTGAGGACTCTGGGTAATGTTTTCTCTTAGAACACCCTGTTCGCAGATACAGTTAAAATAGAAAAATCTAGCTTTTTCCAGAGACTGATTTTACATGAAACTGAAGTTTGATCTACAGTTTTCATTGTCTGTTCATGTGGGGGGAAAAAAAAGGAAATATTGCACAGGGGCTCCAGGGAATAAGGAGGAAAAAAATCAATATTAGTAGCATAAACCAGAACTATATTTAAGACAGATCTGCAGCACATTCTCACTCAGTTTTAAGCTGTGCAAAAGGATGCAAAGAGGGACTGAGGGAACTGGTGATAAGCAGTGATAATCTGTTTAAACTGTTGATAATTCAGAAATCTGTGTTGCACATTGACTAGAATCACCATCAGCAAGACTTGGGAAAAGAGGTAATTTTTAGAATGGAAAAATGAAAATTCTCATGGGAGAAAGGAAAAAAACTATTTCAAAATAATAGAAATACAGATTTTTTTTTTTTTTCAATATTATGAAACGCACTTGGCATGATCAAAGTGAAGAAGATTCCATCCTGGGAATTAGTTGGGACTGTAGCAAACCCAGGACAGGACTTGATACTGATGTCAAGAGCTGAAGATTTGTGATTCACCTGGGGACACGTGAAAACCTGACACATGTTCTTCAGTCAGGAGTTTGTAGGATTGCTCTGATGAGAAGTTATCCTCCCTATAACTCCTCCCATGGTCAGAAAACAAAGAAAAGTCCCTAATCTCTACCTGCACATAGGTGATCCACAGAACTGGTGCAGTCCAAATGAACTGCAGAAACAAGACATCACACTATAAAGTGTGATAAAGTGAGCTGGCAGAAAGCAGGTAGGTCTGAGTCTGAGAGCAAAGGGGCAAACCCAGAACAGCTAAAGGGATAGGACATGGAAGAGTTGCCACATGCAGAGCAACACTGAGAAAACTTGCAGTCTTATCTCAGCCTGTGTACGGATGGACTGGCATCCAAGGTTCAGCAGTAATGTTCACCCATGCATCTGTGAAGTGAAGTCATGGTGCTGTGTGCAAGGGGCACAGTGAGCACTGTGCTTTCAGTTCAGGAGGGGAAACTCCCGTGAGCAACTACAGGCTCAGAATTGGGTCTCAGGGGTTGCAAAGTGTTGGTGTACATTTATGCTAAAAGCTGCTACAGAAATGGGTGTATCAACAGAAAATGAAATACGGGCAAGGGCTTGTTTACCAGAGGGAATGGCGCAGAACTAACACGACATCCTTCTTTGGTCAGACAACTGCTTTTCTAGGCAAAGGATCTGTGGCTCATTCTAGGTACTGAGGTTTCAGGTACTCTTTTGATTTTGTTGCAAACTTTTAGTTCAGCTGGAGAGAAAATGGGCTAGTACAAGCATTATGCAGGGATTAGGGAAATTATGAAGGCTACCTTTAGAAATGCAGGAGGCTTCAGCGATGTCATTACATGAAAACTGGAGTGAGAGGAGGATGAGCATGTCCCAAAGGAAGGAGTTGGTCTGAATGAACAGTGCTGGTGCAGAGGAGGAAGGACTAGAGCTTGTCTGCTGAGTTTGGATAGCTTACTAATCTATGTAGAATATTTTTCTGTTTTAATTTGCTTTCATAATAATACATCTCTTAAATGTTATTATCTGTCACTGCATCACAGTAGCAGTGCAATGGAAATGACATCTGATTCCCCTCTCTTTGTGAAGAAGGGAGAGCTCTTTCTTGAATGTTACTGGTTTTTTTGTATTTTGTTATGTTTCTTCCCCCAGTTGAGGTTGCTTGAGTGTCATTAGAGCTCCTAAAGCAAAAACAGATTGGCACCACTATTTTAATAACTCTTTCCTCAAAGCCAACTGTCCTTCATTCTTCCCTGTCTTCCTTTAAAGAGAAAAAGAAATACAAACCTAAACCAGACAATTCTGGCAAACTAGAAACCTTGAAATTGTTTATTGGTATATTCTGTGTCTACATCACCCCTTGCTGACCTGCTTTTCACCCTGCTCCCAGAACAGTGGTATTTGGGAAGATGTATATACTATAATTCAGATCCTCCTCTTTGCTGTTGTTTGTTTTTCTCTCCTTTTTGTCATTCTTTTTGTTAAATAGTGCTTATTTTGTCTCAGACAGCTTATGGCATTATCATATTCAAATGGGTAACTATCAAAATTTGTTGTTGTTGTTAGTGGGTATGTTGTTGGTGATGTATGTACTAATTCAGCTGTAGGCACCTGGGTGAATACGTGTTCCACTCTAGGCTTTCTGAATATTGCAAAAGAAAGGAATAAGAAGTCACTTTATAACAATTTATCAGAACTTGTGAGTGTATTTGGGGTTTCTTAAGAGGTAGTAAGTGACTCTCCCTTGTGGGGAAAAAACTCTACAAGCCTTAATAGCAAATGCTACCTGGCTGTCACTGGTTTAGGCACTTGGAGACCTGGATTCAGCCCCTTTTTCACGGGCATTTGCCCCATTTCTGTGGAGGGGAACCTCCGTGCCAAGGAGGTGTAGAGGCCAGAGCTGGGGGTGGTGACAGCCGCCAGCCCAGCAGCAACATGTGGGTGCCAGGGAGCCGGGAGTGAGGAGCCACTTCTGTTGGGAGACTTGTGATGATGCTGGTGGGGAGGAGGTGAGAAGCTGCCCCGCTGCCTTCCCACGGTGGAAAACACCCCTCAGGTCTCACAGAACTGGAGAGGCAGAACTTCGATCTTGTATCTGAGCTGTGTGTTCAGAAATCATTACTCAATTTTTTTTATATAAAAAAGGACAACAACAAGCAGTTTTCACTGTAGAAAAAAAACCCATGCAACTTTGATCTCTCCCAGTTTCTCTCTGTTTCTAATACTATGCAAGCTGCACTTCAGTTGTGCCAGCAGTGCTGCTGTGTGGCGCCTAATTCCTCTACTCCAGAATACTTGGGTAAGCAGGCTGACGGCTGCAGGTACCCAGGAAAAGCCACTCTTGGCAATGTCATAGTAAGTATCATTCACTTTTATATTTTAAAAAAAAAAAACCTACTTAAGAAATTAATTGTTCCTGTAATACACTTATGGTATCTGTGAGAGCTAAGGATGTTCGATACAGTTGGATAGAAGAACATTTGAAACCTAAAATTGTGGTCTCCATACAGATAAGTTTTACATCTCTAATAAAAAAAAAGCTATAGACTTTATGTAGCTCCTGATGAGCCAGAAGGAAATACATATTCCAGTCAAGATAAAATTTTCCATTTTAAAATCAGTTTACAGCAATAATTGCATGTTGTCAAAGTTAATGATATTGTCACCCACACACCACTGTAACAGTGGCCGACTTCAAATGCACGTGGCTAACACCTGGGGAAGCAAAACAATAAAAAAAGCTTTAATCAAAATGTGACCCTACCACTGAAAAGGCACCAAGCTGTAACAAATGCTTGTGATTGCTACCAGTAAAAATATACTTCCAGAAACATCTTTACAACCTCTGTGCATAGAAAACTCTGGCATCCATTTCTCTTGCCTTGTTTGGCTTTGCCCACCTTAATGTTTTAGAAACTGAATTTGCTGACACCATGCTTGGGGCAGTGAGACCTCAATATCAGCAGTTTGAGTGGTCCTGCAGGTACAGGGGAGATGTTGGTCATGTTCAAGACTCTCTTGTCCAGGCTAAAGTGTAGCACTGACAGAAAATGTTCTTAAAATGATGGCTTGATGGGTTTGACCTAAGCAGGCTCCCTTCACAGAAGAACTGTTTATGTATGAACAACTGTACCAATGAAATTTTCAGGTGCAGCAAAATTTTCATTGAAAACTCTTATTTGTGCAAGATGGACTGGTTGGTGGGGTGAATAAGGAGAAGTAGAAGAGGGGACAGGGAAGCCAGGACATTGGACTGCCAAGCAGTGATGAGGGTGAAAGGGAGTCCTTCTGTTTCACAATCAACTCTCCAAATCTCCTGGATACAAAAGGAATTTTTGTTTCATGTGAAATGGAACAGCCCAGGCCCCAAGAGTTTTCTTACAGGCAATCAGGTCTGTCTGGTGTGAGAGCACTGCCTCCAGCCAGGGAACATCTGTAAACCAGAGAAGCGCCCAGTTTGGGAGTGTTGCTGCTTCTGTTTCTGTTTGTTTTTTGTGTTTTTTTTCTCCATGCTCCCTTGAAAGTCTCATTTTCATCCTCTGTGTTGGAGGGGGGGGGAGGGAGGAAGGGAACAGCAAGCTGCGAGTGTTTTTGCAAAGGAGGATTTGTTCTTTGCCTGCCAGCCCTGTCACTCGGTGCAGTCCTGGGTGTCATTGGGGTCTATGTTATGCCCAGGAACTGAATGAAGGATGAACCCAACACATTTTCATAATTTTATACAGACAGGGAGGAGGTTTTTTGCCTGTCAGACTTCCTAAATATATTTTATTTTTCAGAAAGCCTGATGTTCATGTACAAATGTTAGTGACCAGAGCAAACAACTGCCCAGCCCAGGTCCTTGGCATGGTCCGTTACCTGATGCCTAAGGAAGTGTAAGAGCCGGGGAAGCACACAGTGTTTTTCCTCCAGACTATAACCTCCAAAAGTCTGCAGTGCTGTGACTGAGGGATTCAACAGCCATCAGTTCATTTTTCTTCATTAGTGCATCCTTCTGAAAATGCCCCACACCCGGCAGCGAGGAGCCCCGTGGTGCAGCTGCATGGCATGTGAACTTCAGCGTGGTACCTCCGAGCTGGAGCGGTGCCTGCCTCCGGTGCTTGGGAAAGACGAAGGACCCTTCCTTGTTAACCTCACCAGCCCTTTGTGGTTGTATTGACCTATCTCCTATTCTCTTCTCCGTGCTGGAGAAGCATAGTTTATTTGGGTAATATAAAAAACCCTGAAAATACAGTCTATGACAATATTTCAAGCTGATGGCTCGCCTTTAATCTTACTTGGGATAAAGTAAAACCAAAATTACCAGCTGGGTGGGAAGCACTGTGATGCTGAGCTCGATACCAGAATGGGATGATTCTGGGCACGGAGGCAGGGGATGATTTGCAGCACAGAATAAAGTCCCCAAAACCTTTTAGCCTCTACCTTGCCCCCCAAATTTCTCTGTGTATAGTTTTATAGGCCTGATTTGCAAATATTTAAAATTTGGGTTAATATTAGCAAGAAAATATTACATGTTTTCTTGCTGAAAAATTAATGATATAACTGAAGAGTATTGCTTAAAATAATACTGATTACTAATAGTGATACTATTATCACTCCAATCCTTGAAAATACTTCTTAGGATAATGCTTATTTCAAAGTAGATGCTCCTATTTCAGAATTGTAAATATTAAACAGCTGCAGTTTGTGTACTACACATCCAGATGATGAGTGCAATTGCAACTGCAGCTTAGTATTGTGCTGTACCTGCTATATTAAAATGAAATTATATAGAAACAACATTAATTTGCCAAGCTTTTCTCTAAATGAGTGTTTTTCTATATCAGAATTTCAGTCATATTTACCTTCTGAGTTTTATAACACAACTTTCTATTTGCTTACAAATCAACAGAACTTTTCTATTTTCACCTTCTTAAATTGTTCACATTTCAGAATTGACAACAGCCAAAATCAAAACTGACACATTTGTGTTCAGTGTAACTCTGCTGCACCACTGAGTACCTTTATCGCTCATAAGTGAAGAATTTATATCAAATATATCTACAGTAATACTTTCTCTGTATTAACTGATTCCATGTATTTCTAATCTTGAAAGAAAATAAGGACTGATTCTTGTAAAGGAGTGACTACTTCAGCTACTCCAGATTTTGCCAGTATTGTTGTTTCTACTGTTGGATTAAAAAACCCTAAAATATTTTTTTGCATGCCACCTTGATTTTCTGTAACCTCTTTGGTTTCAGAAACTGAAATGCAAACTGTATCTGTATGTAGTGATATTTTCAATTTTTAGGCTCTCCACCTTCCCTCAAGAGATGAGCTGCAAATACTGAAGTCAGTCTGCAATCCAGGGGTCCTGAGCAGCAGCAGTTCTTGCTCTGTTTGCATGGTTAGTGAGCGGCATTGTGTCATGTGTCCCCCCCCAAAATGGGAAGTAAAGGGAACTGGAAAAGCATAGTCAGTCTGCAGTAAAGCAGGCTCTTTTGCTGTGTTCTGATTCTTCATCTGCAGTTCTTCAGGGGCTTAAATCCTGAATGGCAGGCCAGGGTAAGTACTGCTCAATTTTCAGCAGTTGTTATATAATATATCTCCTCCAAAAGAGCATGTCACCAGGAAAAAGAAATTCAGAATGATTATGCTCAATTTATAGTGTTGTTCTTGGTAGGGAGGGCAGGGGCTGTGCAGACGTGTCTCTAGGAAGAAGTGGCTAACAAACCCAAGCATCAATTAGCAGTGTGTGAGTTAAGTCCATCTCCTGGCGGCGACGAGTGCTTTGAGCTCTTGTGCTGTCTGCTGGAGCCGGGGCTGTTAATCATGGATGGTTCTGGGCACTCCTGGCCACACCACTCTGCGTGTCTCCATAAACACAGGTGGCACTGGGAACGCTGTTTGACACAGAGCATCACTCAGGCTAATTTGATATAACTTGTACTCAGAGGCCACTGAAAGTCTGTCACAAATATTTGCAGGTGAGGAAAAAAGTGTCTGAATGATGATGTGACCTGCAGCATGAATGTCACCAGACCACTAAGTTGCCTTTGCCCTCGCCATCACAAGCGTGACCTGGTGCTTGACTCTGATGCACCTTGTGGTGCCTGGGGACTGCGCCACGCTCTCATCGGGCACTGGGCCATTCCGTGAGCACACCAAGCAGTGATGGGCAGTATTTAGATGAACATAATAAGCTGCGATGAATAAAAGTTCTCCAACCATGTTACCTGTCCATTACAGGCGGTGACTGATGAGAGGACCTCATTTAAATCATTGCAAATATACATTAATCAAACTGTTGTTAGACATTTTTATTGACCTTTGCTCCAACATGTACTTCTGCCTTTTCTCTGTTCATATACAGACTGAGATACTGCAGCGACTAATTAGTAACTGAGCTGAAATGAATGAGCCAGGTGGGACTCTGCTCTTTCCTCGAGCCTTCTTGGCTGATGGTGTCATGCCTGAGTGAGATGAGCACATTTGCTCAGCACAGAACAGGCTCTTTATTTATGTGGGTATTAGCAGTCATTTTAATCACTGAGTCCCTTTTACCTACTCATGGAAAGCTTGTGAATCACTTAGGAAACCAAACATTAATTTACTAACGGGCTTCACTTGGGGACTTCCCACCCTGCTTTGCTTTCCAGGCACAGAACTTACTTTGAATCTAAATGCACAAGAGATGCAAGGCTTTGGAGGGAAGTGAATGCTGCATAAAATCCATGTCGTGCACTTCACAATCTGGTTTCAGGCTTTTGAAAGCTGCCTCCTTCATTTTTGTGCTTGTAAATCTCTTAGTCATCAATCCTTTACCTTTCTCTTACATCTTAATTTGTTAAATTAGAAACAATTTCTTACTTGAAAGTCCATTTATCTTTTGCATATTAGCTGCTTGTGCTCTAACTAGCCAAACCACAGTGTGAAGCCACCTGAGCAAGAGGCACCTTGGACCCTCCCAACTCCTGTTAGCAGGAGGATCGAACCTACAAACCCTGTCTGTAACGCTCCACTGTGGCCCCTGTACCTTTCCAGCAGTTCTGCTAAAGCACCTGTGATTGCATCCATGTGCCTTTTATCAAAAAGGTCTATCAGGAATGGAGTCGGGAGGAAAACGCGGATAAGATTTGTAGTGCCCCTGGCTACAAATTAGGGTATGAACTTCAAGTTTTGTAGAACAGTCTGAAAAGTAGTGATTTTTTTTCCCCTGTGTATCTGGAAGAAAAATTCTTTACTTTTTTCCTTGTTTTTCTGTGAGTTCACTTCACTTTCTGAGATATTTTCATCTGTTACTTATGATGCGTGGCTTTCCTTACAGCTTGCTTTCAAACCCCTGACGTCCTCCCCGTGCCTTTCCCTTGGTGTGCTGTTGGAGAGCCTTGCAGCAGCACCTGCTGATGGAGGAGACATGTACTGCTCTGGCAACGCTGGCGGGGGCTTGGATCACCTCCTGGATGGCATGTAACAGCCCGGGTAACCCAACATGCACCTTTAGCTGCTGAGTGTGCATGGGTAATCCTTCTTAATGGTTTGCCAGTGGCACGTGTGGACTCTCCTTCCCTGAGAAGGGATGTGGAGCCATGCACAACGGTATGACGGTGGTGCCATGAGCATGTTCTGCTCATGGTATCTTCAGCTTCTGTTGCAAACCCTGGCAAAGCACCAGTCCTTTGTAGGCAGCCTGCAACCCTGGTGACTGCAGTCATCATGTGGAGTATGAAATCCAGTCCTTTTCTCTTAAAAAAAAAAAAAAAAAAAAAAAAAAAAAAAAAAACACTACACTGGCTTGTTAATTTTTTCTGCCACTTCACTTCTTGGTCATTTTATTCTTCACCATTTAAATCTTTAGTGGCTGCTAAGGAAGAAAATCAGGATATAGAGCCTGAAGAATGCTTTCTATGTCCTTCCATCGCATTCAGCCCACTTGAAATATCCACTTGAATGGTTTATGCTTTAAGTGTAGTGCCTTAAGATCTCACAAATGCTGCTTTTCGGGAAGGTTTGGCTGGGAACTTAGAGACAGGCTGTGGGTATGGCAACCACACAAAATGAAAGAGGCTTTTGCTTGTGTTATGTATAATACAAGACTGAGGAAAGAAACAGTGACTCCAGATTGCAAAACTGCTTCACCATCCCAAAACTCAGGGGGATGTAATACCACTAAAGAAACTAGGGAATCATACCTAAGGAGCAAATCAAGTAAAGACGCTTTTTTAAATCATTGTTTTCATCTATTCAGATTGTACGTGGTTTTGCTCCTCAAAAAAATAGCTGCTCATACAGCTATATAGATTTACTTCCCCCTTCTCTGCATTTCAAGGTCTGGCTGCTGCCATTGGGTATGTGACCGCTTCAGCTCAGTGAAGGGGGAGTAAGGGCCTGTGGTGGCACAGATGAAAGGCTATGGCTGGAGCCTGTTAAGAAATGATGTAAATGATCACAGGGAAATAGATGCTAAATATCTCTGTGTCATGAAGCTTGATGTTAAAAATATCTATCAGTAAAGTATGTATATGAGGGTTAGGGGTTTTTAGTATTTTTTTTTTTTTTTTTACTTTAGGAGAAGTGGCTGACCCTGGGGTGGGCCTGCTCTGTGTAGAAACAGGACCCCCAGCTGGGTCTGGCAAATAAAAGTGGGGGGGGGGGGGGGGGGCAAATCTCCTGCTCCCTGGATGCAGGTGATACTTTGCTGGGCTGGACCAGATGAGCATGATCTGTGTGACTTGCAGAATAGAAACAGTAGCCAAGAAATTGCTGTCCTGGTACCCAGTTTAGTAAATAAATTTTGGGTTATATGCCAGCACAGTGTGTTTTAGCTCTTGCAGTCATTCTGCATAAATCCTCCCTGTGATGCACACTTTAAGGGAATACGTTATTTCATAAATGAAGATAAAAGGCTGTGCTACATAACATAAAGACAATCAATACTAGTAGTAGAGCAAAACATACAATTCTTGTTTCCATCTTCTGTTGGGCTATCATCAATATCAAAATACTCCATCTGTATGCACGTGTATTGAATAATTCAGAAAAAAAATAGGTTAAAAATGTTAACCAGCATTGCTCTTCAGTAGAAACGTACTTTTGGTGCTTTGCTTTTTTCTTTCTCTATTGATATTCTAACTTCACAGAGTACAGCTTCCAGGAGGCATCACAGAGTCCCTTGGGGCACTTTTTCTGGTTCGAGGGCACAGACCGTCACAGGAGGCAGCTGGGGGAGCCGCCCAGCGTCTGGGCAGCAGAGGAGACTCTGGATGCAACAGCTAAGAAGGCTTCTTTCATGGTAATAATTCAGGCAGAGAATTTCTAGATTAGCTAAATTGAATCAAAATGTTGCAATACAGTGCAATAACCACTTTTACAGGAAACATACTTTAAAATGAACAAATCATTTTGACAGAAAAATCTGAGCAGCTGAAAATGAATTCATTAAATTTTTTTTAAAAAGCTTCAATATATCTTATACTATGATTGACTTAATATAACATATACTCAAAATACTTTTACTGAACCTTTCTTTTTTTGTTTAATTCCTGTTTAAAAAAATGTTGAGGGGAGAAGAGTAATAAGTTGTCTTTGGGTATCTCAACAGTGTTCATTATTTTCCATTTAAAATTAAATTATATTTAAATTTCAATTATATACATTTTAATAGCAACAAATGTTACACCATTATCTTAATATACTGCAATTTATCACCTCTGAGAATAAAATAAATCGGCCTACTAAAGACAGGCAGTAAACTACCAGGACAGAGACCAAAGGTAAATATTGATTTGGGTGGCATTAAAGGTGCCATGCAGTTGTGTGTCACAGACCTGTCATTCCCTTTAAAAGACAAAACAACTCTGTCTTTCAGAAACCTGAAATTCTAATTAGTTTAAGAACTTCCCCACCATTTAAAATCCATCCTGGGAGTCCGGCTGCATGAGAGCAAGCTTTCTGAGTCACTGCCACTGGACTGCTACCGTTCCCGTGCTGGCTGTCCCCTCACTGTCTAGGAGAAGACCACCCATCTTTCCAGGCTTGATACCTCCTAACTTCTGCTCTGACAGAAGCAGGGGCTTCTTTTGTAGGTGGAGGAGGTTGCCTGGGCCGTACTGAAGCTGTGGGCTCCTGCAGTCCCAGCAGAGCAGTGGGATGATGAAGCCTCCTGAGAAGCAGCAGCAAGGTGATTTTGGATCCAGCAAAGCACACTCTGGTCTTTCTGCTGAAGAGTGCTGCTTGGTTACAGCTGCTGTGAAGGAGACATTTGTCTGATGAGTGTTAACCTCTGATGAAAATGATCCCAATGGCTTTCTTTTCCACTACCAACATCCCATGGATTTGGGATTGCACATGGAAAATCCCAGAGCCGGATGGTTAGAGAGCTGCCATCTGTCTCCCTGCAGTGCGGGGTGCCAGCGGGATGAGGCTCTGGTTGCACAGCTCCTCAGTGACTCAGGGAACTGAAAAGATGGTGTTTAGCTTAACACCATGGTAAGTACCATGACATGGGCCTTTTACTGACTGATGCAAAATATTTTTGGAACCCTGCCCAGAGTGATAAGCCACTGCCAGAATAATAATTTTAGGGAGGAACAGCAGGCAAAGGAAAGCGTCAGGCTGATATTTACCTCCAGAAATGCTACCGATATAAACTTTCTAAAAGCTAACTTTTAATTTAATAAAGCTGTCCCCTCAAACCAATTTTAGTTTAATCCTTGAGAGGAGAGAACCTTTTAAGTCAATGGAAAATGGTAATAAACTTTCACGTTGTGGTTCTTTTCCCTAATTCAGTAATAGCTGTCAGCACCTTTCTTTCCCCACTTTCACCTTAACAAGTTAATACGCTGCACTGCCTCCAGCCTGCACTGTGATTATTAATTAACAGACCCTTCAGAATGGATTTTTGTTCCTCTTTTTGTGCAGTGGGAACAGCCATTCACATTTCATAGAGTATGGTGGACATCTTGGGCACGACCTTCCGCAGGGGAAGCTCTGCCTCTTTCAGTACGTTTCACCAGGTGTCCTGTGCTGCGCTCACCTCCTTCCCAGGCACCGTGCAGGGATAGAGAGCTGCAGGAGCCTTTCTCATGGGTATGAGGTGACCCCTTCCTCTATTCAGAGACCAGTTCTTCCCATAGCAGCATCAAATGGTAGTTGAACATTGCCTGCTACTCTTTTTCTGGATGATTTGTGCTGCACATCAGATGCTCCTGCTGCAGCAAATGGAGCTGCCAGCCCCCGGGGGTAGCCCATGCACCAGGTGAGTAGTCCAGGTGAGGTAGGTATATGCAGCTCTGTGTTTGACTGTAGCTCCTCATATTTAGGTTATAATGCTTGGGTAAAATTCAAAGAAACTTCCTGCTGTCTTACAGCAGGCAGGGATATCACCCTGTTCACCTGGTGACTGTCCCTCTGCAATGAAATCCTGCCCCTTACATGCTGGATTACAAGACTACATGCTGTTGTACCAAGAGAGATCTATCAACTGTGCAAATCAATACATTTCTTAAATTAACTGGACTAGGGTAGTGGCAGGACTGCCTGAGCCAAACGCCATCTCATGCTGCCACAGACAAACATGAAATATAATGCTTTCCACAGGCTGATAAGCCCAGTCTTATACCATGCCTTTGTTCTGCCATTCTTCCCGTGCTGCCCCATTATTAACACGGTCTTCACTCGCCATGTTTTTGCCTTGCTTAAGTTGAGTTTTGCGTTTCTTGTAAGTGGGTAAGAGCAGCTCTGCACGGCTTTCCCCCAAGGACTCGGGGCTGCTCTATGCACGCCCCCGTGGAGATGTCGAGGCACACGCTCGCTTTTGCTCAGCTGTGGTTTATGGGCAGCTGCTGCACGCAGTTCTGCAGGACTCTTACCCTTCTGTGCATTGCGTCCACCCTCTCTTGCTGAGATGATAGACTTCCAGATCACACCCTTCACACACTTTCTTCCAAGCACACCTACCCAGTGGCATTTGCTTTGTCTGGAAAACACATTATTTTATCAAAGAATAAAGTTGCAGTATTAGAGATGAACACTCAGAGAAAGTTACAGCTTAGCTGTGCATCAGTAATGGACTGCACAGATTATTCAGCTTTTTTATCACTTAGCCATTTTCTGTGGTATTCTGTGTGTGTTAGGCACAGTACACTCTGGCTGAATGCCTGTATTTCAGCATAAGCTAACACTGTAATGATTAAAATGGGAAAGACAAGTGATTCATTTCTCAAAATTAGCCATATCCCCACACTTCAGACAACTGGCCATGATAAGATGCCTTGCACAGCACTTCAGCCATGTTCTACGTGAGACTGATTGAAAGCTGGAAATGAGCCTTAAAGAAAATGACATAAAACTATTTACCCGTATTCAGCAGCGGCCAGCAGGACTTCATGCTGATGTACTGTCAACATATCTCCTCAGCCTTATGTTTAATTCAGCACAGAGCTTGTAGTGGAATAACATCAAGTCGAGCTTTTATTAAAATTTCCTTACTTGAAGTCTCAAAGCAACCAATGTCATTAGAGTTTAAGCATGGTGGTGAATCATGAACCAGGAGAGTTGTTAGGTGGAACAAGAACATTTCAAGATTAGCACTGGATTCAATTAACTGGCTCCTACCCTTTATTCAGCAGCTCCCTCTGGTCGCCTGTTGCCATGTGGGTACGTCTGGGGAGGGATCTCCCTTCCTGGCACCCCCAGCCTGTATCCGGACAAGCCACCGCTGCTGAGCAGGTAGGATGGGCTCCTGATTCTTACCAAGTGATTAGCATTGCCCGAGACCTCCCAAGGCTCCCCCTTAGCATCTCGCAGGCTGAAGGCAGTAGTGGTCTCTCCATCCTGTTTTATCTAAATACCCGACATGCTTGGCACCACTCAGGCACGGCAAGAGGTTCCTGTCATTCTAGAAGAGAAGCAACCTATATGTCACCTAGGATGGAAAAAGATGGCTCTGCTCGTACATTTCAATCCGTATCTCTGATGGCTTTCCCTAATTTTTGTGGCTGAACATGGTCAGCTTTTCTAGTGCGAAGCAGAAGGAGCTACAGAACCAGTGATCTGGATTGTGAAGAGCCCCAAGAACCACATAGTCATTAGTTACTAGAAAATTATTAATGATGAGCTTCACTTCAGAACTGTGAGTTGCAAGGTCCGGTGTTAGATGGAAACAATTGGGGAAGAATAGTTGTGGGTTTTTTTTATAAAATAAGACTTTAAGGGGAGAAAAAAAAAAAGAGAGGGCAGACCTTAAAGTGTCCGTGTAAAGGTACATATTTGCAATGAGAACTGGAATAATCTGAGCTAGGAAGGACTCTTTAAGTCTTCGAGAAAACAGGTCCACTAAGAAGCCATGAGCCCCTGAGATGGGTAAACTGGTGCCCCAGGTGGTCAATGCCCTTGGGACAAAGCTGAGGACAACCAGGAAGGGGCTGGAAGCCTTTCATTCCCCTTCGACCTTCCCTCTGCGCTGGGGCTGGGAACCGCTCTTATCCAAACTGATAAACTGCTCAAACATTGCCATCTGGGGAGGGACTCAGGTTCTGCCTGTGCCTGAGGTTCAGGACATCCTGCTTTGCTGGGGAGAGGCAGTATCTCTGGTAGCAATTGAGAGGACTCAGGATAGCAAAGAGAAAAGGAGTTTTATTATTAAGGACAGCTCATACTATACTTTATTAAATGATTGGAAGAGGCCCTATGGAAGTGCTGGCTATATTAGAGATGTATGAACCCCTTGGGGCTGCTCGAGAGTCTTTGGGGGCTGGTGCAGCCCCAGCAGAAACCATCCCCATTATCCCCACCCCAGGGTGCAGCAGGCAGCTGCCCTCTGGCAGGGAGGTGAGTCCCAGCAGAGCCCCGCTACTGGCAGGAAGGGAAGGGCAAAGTCATTTTCTGACAGCACGTTAAATTAAAACATACTTTTTGCCTAATTCCTTGTGTACCTGTCTCTGATGCATTAGTGTAAATAGCAAAGAAAAAAAAACCAGATTGATTGTCAGGTTGGTTTTCCTCATGTGGTGACTCATAACAGCACTGCACCTCCATCATCAGCTGTGCTTGTTTCTAAATAATATTGAGGAACAGACAGTCAAGGCTCTCCTGAACTTTACAGAACTGAGCTAAGATATGCTACCACAGCCTTTGGTACCTCAAAGGCAAAAAAGATTTCTAAACATGGTGCATTTCCAGCTTTTCTGTGACTTGTGCAAAAAGCAGCAGAGTGCCTGTGTGAAAAATGGTACTTACATTTCTTGTGACACTTTAACAGGCAGGAACATTCTTGCATGACATCTGTGGGGCTGTGTGGCAGCTCAGAGGGTTGGAAGATGAGTGAGTGCCAACACTTCTATCATTCCAAGAGAAGGGTCAGGCAGGAGGAGCCCTCCTCCTCCTGTCCCCCCATGTTTAAGGGACAGAGAGGCACCTCCTTTGTGGAGGAGTCACTTCAGAGAGACCCATGCAGAAAAAGCTCCACCAAGGAGGAAGAAAGGGCGAGGGTGGGAGCCAAGTCCCCACCACTGCCGGAGTCATGTTTGTTTATTTTTCTGCTTAAGTGGATTAGACAGAGACCAAGGAGCAGCAACAGCATGAAAAGGATTAATGCGCTCATGCTCATAGTCATTTAATCTTGCGTCATGACTGCTGCCTCTGAACAAATATTTTTGTCTGTTGCGTATAGACCTCGGATACATCTTGTTCTTTCATCCTTCATGAGAAGCTGTTTTCTGGTCATCCCAAGTTTTAGCACTTGACTTCTCCTGAGCACTTAAGGATCCATGACTTGCCTGCTGCTGCAGTGCAGCAGTGCCATGGTGGCAGGGCCCAAGCGGGGGTTATTGCTCTGTTCCCTGCTTGGACTCGGGGTGGTGGGACATAAAACATCTGGGCTGCAGAACAGAAGCGATGAAAAGGGCACCGGTGTGCGTGGGAAACTGTGGCTGGGTAGAGAGCAGGTCTCATACTGTTTGTCGCTATGGTAGGTGTTTTCCATAGCAGTTCATGAAATTGCACAGAGCTCACTCAAATACCCTGCGTTCAATCAGTGCATTTCATTCCTCTTTACTTTGCCACTCACAGTACCAGCCGGTGGTTTCACTTCCAGAGTTTCCTACCCTGTTCTTTGCTATGCTCATACCGGAGAAGATCCGTGTATGCACTGAGGCCAAATGTTGCAAAACCTCCAATTTTTTATCAAGTTCATCTTTTCCTCTGCAAGTCTTAATACGTGCTGCCTTGTGCCAGTCACTCGCTCCAGCTGGAAAGCACACGGTTTCAGCCAGCACTGGCACCACTACCTAGACATGTCAGCCTATCTGCAACAAGATTTAAACAATAACTAGGTAGGTAATAAAGTTAAAAGTGTGAAAAAAAAACCAAAACCAAACAACTAACCAAACAAAAAACAAAAATAAAACCAAAACTTTTCTGGAAGGTATGACTTCTTTGAACAGAATTTCATATGTGGGAACATGAAAACTGACAAATGGGAATAATTTCATGCAGCATGTAATTAAACTGTACAACTTATTATCACTGGGAGTTGCTACAGCAAATAATTTATACAAATTCTGAAGGAAGGGAAAATATACATGGATAACAACAATACCCAGTTATGTGTCTTTGTGGTGAAAAGAACAGAATTTGTAAGTCTTGCTCACAGCACTGAGCAGCTGGGACGCTTCTGGTTTGCTTTCACTGAAACAAAACATGGCTTGCTTTTGGTTTTGTTTTCTTACGTTTGTATTTTTAATGGAAATTTGGTATGGTCTAATTTAAAATGAAGTTTCAAAACATTTTTTTATTGTTATTATTTTTGAGTAGTAGGCATGGAACATTTCTGCTATAAGATTTTCCTTTCTTCCCTCTCTTTTCCCTGGGAAGGGTCGGGAGATGTAACAAGATTCTTGAATATATTTTGACCAATCTGAAGGTGACTTTTCACCAAAAGAAGCTATTTTCAGAACAATTCTAACTCACCTCTTTGCCTTAATTTTGTGCTTTACTTATGAATGCTTAGTTACTAATGGTAACTAGTGAGTTTAGTTAATAATTACTAAGTAATTAATAATTAAAAGTACGTAGATTTATATTTATTTACTTGTTTATATATTTATGTTGTTAAAGTAATTATTATATAATTTGTTTACTGACTGGGTTTATTATTCAGTTACTTATTAAGGTTTCATTACTAATGTCCAGTTATCAAAGTCTCAGGCCGTGAGGGGGGATGACCAGCGTGCGCCTCCAGCCCTCGCCAGCCTCCCGGGACTGGGATGCCGGCAGTGGCGGCAGCGTTCCAGGGCAGACGGCGTGAGCCTGGAGCAAGGTTCACACTTCTAATTAAAGGACTGACACTAAGCATTCCTAAAAAAAGCGGCTGTATAGCAACCGCTAACGTAACAGCTAAATGGGATTTGGAGTTAAACAGCGATTCACACTTTCTGAAAGGTTTATAGCTTCAAGTATATTAATTATGACAAACTGATTACTTCCCAGCATTTTACAGCACTTGTAGGGAAAGGTATTTTGTGTCTTAAGCGCATACGTTCGTCTCGCTTCCCTAGAGCTCTTTCCCTTAATATGTTTGGCATTTTGAAAATTTATCACTTCCAGCAGAGTTAGAAAATGGTCTTTACTTTTACTTTTTCATTCTTTTCAAAAGTGCTGTTTTATATGAAAACAAATAGTCACCTACTGAATCACAGTAGCCCTCTCCGATGATAAGCTTTGCAGCCCTCTTTCCAGTTTTCACCATTTTACACTCTTACATTCAAAGAGGGTTTTCTGGCCTGCCGGTTCAGGAGACCCTATACACAGCACAGACAGCAAAGACAACGGTTTCTTTTTTTTTACATTTAGACTGAAAAATTGAAATGGAAAACTGACGGGAAAAGAAGGGCTTCAAGTGTATTTTGTTTGCATTCTGTCCATTTAATAATGAAATAATCCAATTAAACCACATTAAGAAGAGTCTGTATGGCACAGGAATAATTAAATTAGCAATTACAAAATGACAGGATAGATAGATCGCTTCTGCATTTCTTTCTCATGGTATTTTGAGTGATGGGTCAGCCATAGCCCCTGCCTGTGAGCAGTGTTGCGTATCTGAGCTGGTGAGACCGACGGCCCTGCCGGCTCTGCCCTGGGAGGGCTGCTCCTCCTGCACACACTGTGCACTTTAACGTGCCAAGTAACCACGAGCCATCAGCTGGTACATATGGCAAATAAACACCGCATTTATTTCAGTTTTGATGGTAAGTGGTTGTTGGAACTGCTCGCCAGCCATTTGCAATCTTTGTAATTTCACTTCTCTCACCTTGCTTACAGACTGTTTCACGGCTCTTTCTCACCACTCTGTGCTTTTCTCAGCCCAGCCCCGGGATCCCCCAGCAGAGGAAGCTGAGCCCCTTCAAAGGGGGGTTGCAGGGAGCAGCTCAGGCTCCTTTGTCCTTCCCTCGCTGCAGCCCAGCTCTGACCCTCCCAGGCCATGGGAGATGTCAGGGTGGCGATAGCCCCATCCCATTGATGTGTGTGCCTGTGTAAACATCCCTTTGCAAACGCTATCTGGGAAAAAAAAAAAAACCAAACCAAAACTGTTTTAGAAACTCTGGCATGCTGTGTTTCCAAAATTAAACATTATGCAGTGTGCCCATGGCAGCTGCTGTGCGATGCGGCTGCTCCTCTGTCAGCTAGAGCTGGCAGCCGGCCGGGGCACGGCGGGGACATGGAGGGGCAGAGTGGGGCTCTCACGATGCTGCAGGCTCTGGCAGCCCTTCCTCTGCATTTGTGCCCCCAGCCAGGAGCTGCGGAGCCCTGGAAGTGCTGCACTGGGGCTCATGGCTGCAGGAGTACCACCAGGGGTGCCTGGCTCATGGATGGCTCAGCTGGGGACAGAGGAAGCCTCGTGGGGAGATGTTCCGTCATGGGTGGATGGGACTGTCCATGGACGTGGGCCAGCTAGGACCGGCTGGGGCTGTGTGGAAATGGCCCGCTGCCATACCAGGTCACTCATACCAGGTCGTTTTGTCATTTGCACATCAGATACAAAAAGTGCTCCCTTGGCTCCTGCCTGAGTTGGGGACATTCTTGCGCACAGTCCCAGATACCAGCCCAGAGCATGAGGGCTCGCAGGATTACCTGAGCATCTTCACTGGGAGGGAGGTCCTTGCTCACCAGCCTGGGGGGGACTTTTTCATTTTACCAGTCCTCAGCTACCCTCCTCTCCTGCTTGCAGCAGATTTTTATTTGGGGATAAAAACATATTTCTTCTCCAAAAATTTGTAAATTTGGAGCAGACTGACTGGGTTTATTGTTGCTTTTTGTGCAGCTTTTTTTGTGCAGTATCTGCACTTGGACTTTCATAAAGCTCAAAGGACAAAAAAGACACTCCCTCCCATCCCTATCGCTGCCATCGAAGCGGCAGGACAGTGCTGGGGCTGGCAGCTCCGTCTGCCTGAACTCACATTTGGCTTCCAGCAGTTTCCGTGGTCTAGTCCAGATGTGATGCTATGAATGATACCACGCAAACATGAACACCACCACTCAGGGACACAAACCTCCCTCCCCAGCAATTGAACTGGAAGTGGGTATTTAGACCCCTGTGCACCATGCCCTGTTTCCACAGGCTGGTTTAGGATGCCATATGGCAAAATATGGCCACAGTAATCCAGGTTTCTGCTCTGTTAGAAACCAAAATACCCTCTTGCAACACAGCAGTGGCATTTCAATATTCCAGAGCCACGCTGGCACGAAATGCTCAGGAAAAGCAGCATCAGCCTCTTCGCCCAGGAGAGGGGAGCTTCTCTTTCCCACATCAAGCCAAAGCACAGCCATTGAGCCAGGAGAAGCTCTGCACCCGCTGCTCTGCTCGTTGCAGTATTTCCCTCATAATTCGGATTCTGCTTCTGGCTGTCACCTTTTTCCACGAGAAGTCTTGCCAGACATCTTCTCAGACCCCCCCCTTGCCAGGTGCAGCCGGGTTCTCCCCAGCTCCCCATCACATCTTTGGCAGCCCCCAGCTGCACCCTCCGGCCTGGCACCCACCCTGCATTGGCACAACAACACTGAAACAATAAATTGATACGGAAATGCCACTAAAAGTTCAGCTGGCTGATGCAGGATATTTTACCTCCTATCAATTAAAAAAATTAAAATTAAAATTAAAAAAAAAAAAGTAAGCACATGGATCTGGGGTAAAGAAGTCTGCAATAAAACATCTGTGTGACCTTCCTAGGGGACTAAAACCATTTGAGGTAAAATGTGAAAAACTGCACTTTCCATGGGACCATTATTCCAATGTGAAGTTTGCAGCCAGCTCCTTTAATTGATTGCAAGTGTCCATTGTTGCCAACTATCCACTAGATTATTCAAAGGAATAATTTTCAGGCTATGATTAATCATTTACTATTCATTATTTCTGAACTGTGACTGACCACCTAAATTGAGTGCACTATTTCTGTTCTTCAATTAGGTAATTGAAATGCTCTTTAAATCAGAGTAATTAGCAGTATGACTTTTCAGAGGAATTATTATTTACCCTACATTAATGGAAAATTCCGGGACTTGTGAGCTATTCTGCCCGTTATTTGGCAGTGATCTGAATTCTATCAGATAAAGAGTGGTATGAATTTGTGAATCATCTTGAACAAACTTGACAGCTTCTATTTGTAAAAATATTAACAATTCTGGTTTTTGATAATTCAGCCAACTCTAACATTTCAGAATATTTCAAACGCAATTTGTAACCAACAAGGCATATTAGTTACAGGAGCCACGAGTTTAGTGTCAGCATACTAATGTTGCCTCCTCAAGATGGTGGAAATAACTAATTTTCATGCCTTCTGAGTTCTGCTTTAGTCAGTACACCAGTAAGACAATAGCTGATCAAATGAACTGATATGTATGCTGTATGTGCTCTTCTGAATGTCTCCATGAATTTGTTTTGATAGTTTTTGCTCCTATTTTGTGTTCACATTGTGAATATTTTCCAGCAAATGATTTAACCAGCCTTAGACTATTAAGCTTCTTTACTGAAAAAGAGATCATTTAAATTCACAGTTATAAATATTCACAGTGCAAATGAGACTACATACCTTCAGCTAAAAAGGAATGTAATGTAAGGCCCACAGTGAATAGCTACAAAAATGGAGCTTTTTCTTCCTAAATTATATGCAGGTCCCGATTCAGTATATATTATAAAAAAATATTTTGCTTTAAGCATATACGTATTTCTGTTGGGCCTCAGTGGAAAGAGTCATGTATTTAAAGTAAGCACCGAGCCAAGTCCCAGTCCCCAGTCCCTCTGGCCTGCAAACACAGTCTGCAAGCTGTTTCACATTAGCGTCTTCAAATGAATTTGCTGCCTCTTGCATAGTCAGACTAAAGACTCTTATTTAATAAATTGCCTTATCTCATTTCTGTGTTTGTGCTGGCGATGGCAGTGCACTAGTCCTGTGGAGAGCAACAGGCTTGCCAGACCTCAGATCTCTCTTTGAACCCAACGGCAGCCGGGCAGCGGAGGCAAGAAGGGCGACAGACGCGGCCGGGTCGCAGGTAAGCTGAGGCAGGCAGCCTTGGCTTTGCTGCAGCGTTCTCTGCTGTAATGCTCTCTGCTGTGACCACCGGCGCTTGGAAATCTTGAATTGTTCCTTGAATCATTTCAATGCCATGTTGAAACAAAGAATACGAGTCAAAGATTTTGTTGTTGTTGTTGCTGTTACTATTACTACTATTAATTATCTATTTATGGAAATTATAGAGCCGCCTATAAAGTTTGTTTTAATCTGTGTTATGCAATAACCCAACCTCCCTCTCTCTCACTTGCTCTCTCATTTTTAGCTGCATAGCATGATAGCAAAACATTGTAGAGATCGGCTATTCCTATTTTATATTCAGAGCATGAGGCTTTACAAGAGGAAATGTCTTGATGTATCTGCTATTTTAGTTTTAATGAAAACATTTCTCGCACTGAAAAAAAGAGGTCACTGCACATCTCTTAGAGTACAAATTATTGCATATGCACAGAATATGGAAAAACACTAAGGCCGGAGTTGAAGCACTAAATTTCCCACTCAATAGCACCTTTATAACATGCAAATAAGGTAAAACCAAGCACCATATTGTGGGGTTTGGAGCACACAAAAATATCATCCCTGGAGCAATGCCACTCCCCTGAGACTGTGTACCGAAAATCATAGGAAGAGGAGTTTTCTTTTTGAGAAAGCTTTGTAGAGGAGTGAAAAAATCACTCATGGACAAAGGACCAAAGGCTCTGATGTACCAAATGTCTTCCCCATAAAGGTCTGAGTGCAATGACTGAAAAAAAGAGGTGTCTCCAGAGCAGAGAAAGAATGGTTTCTGCTCTCTCGGGAGTCCCTCAGGAGGTCATTTGCTCCTGCATTGAATTACTGCCTTTCCTTGCTGCTGCTTGGTTGAACCTCTTCCCTTTCTAAAAGAATGAAAGAACAAAAAATAGTGATATTTTTTCCTAAATTATTTGTTCAAATTTCTTTATAACTGAAGGAAAAAAAACAGCTTTATGTGCAGGGAAAATGTAATGCAATTTGCAAGTATTAATTTCGAGTTTCTCCTAGCATTTTGGTTCACAGGAGCATGCACCACAGGGCGAGTGTGCTGAATGTGCTAACGAGGGTATCCAGGCACTGTGAATAAAACGTCTGCGGAGCACGACCTTTTCTTGTTATGGTGGATTAGTATTTTCCATGTGCCTGTTGGTGTCACTCTGCATCGAATAAAGCTCTGGGTATTCCTTTAATAGCTGCATCCATTACTGCCCATTCCTTACTGCAGAAATAATGAGGTTTTATTACTCCCACACTGATGACTGCAGGAAGAAGTTTGGGGGCAGCATTGTCGTTTACACAGCTCCCATGTCCCTTCCTAAGCATCATGTCCCACAGGCTTTGCTTAAGCAGCCGGGGTGCGGGGTGGCAATAGGGTCTCAAGGCTCAGCCCTGGGCTTGGGGCTGAGCCTATGAGGCTGGTGGGGAGCGGGACCAAGAGCCACACAAGGAGGAGGGGCATTATCCCAGGAGCTATGACCAAGGAGACGTGACAGGCAATGGGCCACGTCCCATCCTGCATGGACAACAGTGGGGATGTACTGTCCCTGTGCCACCGTTCCCTGCTCTTCCTTCGACCCCTCCGAAGGCTGTGTCTGAGCATGCGTGGGACATCCAGCACTTTGCCTGTAATTCTGTAAATGTGGCCTTTTGCATAACAGGGGTATAAGAAACACTGTATTAAACTAAAATTTTTTATTTAGGTTCCTGACATGACAGATAGATGGGTAGAAAGACTTCTGGCAAGGTCCATAAATCTCCTTCCTGAGCAATTAATCAACCCCAGATTGCACTTTTAATGCTGTTCCTAAGCAAAGGTGGAAGACAGAAGATACTCTCAACCTGTGCTCTCTACAACTGTCCAGGAGCTCCCACACCCACCTGCAACTCACAGCAGTGAAGTGGCGAGCCAAGCCGAGCAGGAGTGAGGGCTGGCCAGAAGGTGAGGGATCTTGCCTGGCAGTCAGCGGGACACAGGGGATGTGCCCGAGGGCCAGGTCCCAGCTCTGGGCTCGTGCCCTGCACTCCCAGCACTACTTCTGGGGCTGTTGCACTCCTTCATTGATCAATGGCAGCAGATTTGATGGGCCTCACTAGCAATGGGGGTTACTCATGTGTTAAATGAAAGGTTGTCCTTCTATTTTTTCATGGAAATGAGAATCAGGGTGGGCCTTTCAAGGTGCAGCTCCATTGCTGAGATGCAGTGGACTCTGTTCGCTCCTGCTGGCATGCTCAGCCCGTTCTCGGGAATGGAAATCAACAGATTTGGTTTTCTGAGTTGGTAGCGCTAAAACTCAGCACTTTCTGTCTCCAGGTTGTCTGTGGCTCATCAGTAGAGATGGAGTGACTTTCATGCTGAAGTGCCTTTTCTAGTAAGTTAAGGCTCAAAAAAAAGTATAACCACCCTGTTCATGCCTGACTATGACTGCCACATTTCTTTGAAGTTGCTAGAATATTTTCATTAAATTTATTTGATTTTTCCAGATAATTTTGGGGGGAAACAAACAGACTGCAGCTTTCTATTGTAAAGATACTTTATTAAACCTTCTGTCTGTGTTTTTATAAACATGCTGTCCTTGGACGGGGTTTCTCAATGAAGTTTGCATTTAGTACATCGCATGTGATTTGGGATGATCCATCACTTTGGTCTTGCTTTGGGTGCTCTTGTCCTTTCAAAAAGTGGCTGAAGGCACAGCTGCTGTTGGCCTAATCAGGCCAGACACTTCAAACTGGGCTGGCTGGGTGAGGAGCCAGGAAAGAGCAAAGCTTGTGGTGTTGCTAAACAGATGGGCTGTTCTGCACCAGCCTGAGCTCACTCAGGACATGTGGCATCGCTCCAAACCCTGGTCCCAGGGTGGAGGAGATAACTTTAACATTAAAAAAAAATCTTGGACATCAAATACTTCACCACCAAGTCACAAATCAAATTTTAATTCACATGGTTCCCTTCAGTGCAAAAATTCTCCTGCATACTAGCTGCTGCAACACATCAACAGAAAATACTGTTCAGCTGTGGTAATTAACACTTCAGGCACAGCAAGATTTGAAATTCAGATGTTTGAAAGCATCAAGTAACAGTATCGTGTTAAATATATCCTGTGCCATATGCATGCAGCACATGCATGTGAGGGGCATGTGAGGCAATGTATAATTTTAAAGTACTGTGTCATCCTATCAGACTCTTTTTTTCTTCGCCAGAATAAATCTACATTAATGGATAAAGAACAAGATCTTGTGCCCTGTAAAAAGCAAAATCTGATTTCACTTTTTTGGGTGAAGTATTTTTCATTTTACATTTCCTAGCTCAGACTTAATTAAGTATTTTATGTGGCTTGCCCCTGCTGCTGTCCTTGTGCTCAGGATGTGACTGAAGAGGTGCGCGCCATCCTGACTCAGCTGCTCTTTGTCAATAGCGCTGTTACTCTTGTCATGCTTTTCTCTGGATCAGCCATGCACTAAAAATACCCCTCCAATTGAGCCAAATTTCCTGAAGTATCTCCTGTGTATACATAGAACATCGGATGTTACTGTATTGAAATTCCCATGAAGTGCTTGAATTTAAGGCAGCCTTTGTCTGGTGTCTAACCTGAGTATTTGGAGCCCTGAGCAGACTGCGGGGATGCTGAAAGTGAAGCTGGTTGTTAGGTGGTGCTTTTGTGATAAGACTCTCTTCAGGTTTCAACATCAGTGCGTATCCAGCCTTTTCCTTCTCCGTTGTCACTGCCAAGCCAGCCTTTTCCTCCTGGGTTTCATTGGAATTCAATCTTGTTATTGGCTCTGAAGAGCTGCTTTGACTTTTCAGGTCCCACCATTAGTGGAAGCTGCCCTGTTGTAGGACCCCTCGTCTGTTGGTACTTCTGCCTTTTAATCTCCTGTCTCTGGGTTGTCCACACACGAATAGCTCCTGAGATCCCCAGTTCCCTGTTTCTGTGGACTGGAGGGCATTTCCTTCAGGTAAAAAATCAGAAAAATCCAGGCAAGATTTTTTTAATATTTGAAAATTGTCTACTTCAATTTAACAGGTTACCATTATTGACCTATATCTCTGCCTTTTAACTTGATACATGTCTTAAGAAAGTCAGCAGCTCTGTGCAGTAAAGACCACTGAGTCCCCTGTAGCTCAGCAAACATCTGCTGATTCCTTCTGCCAAGCCCTGCTCTCTGTGATCTGCTTGTGGGCTCGACATCCATTGGCAACATTTCCTACCTACATTGCTCCACACAAAGAGCCAGACCTAGTTCTTTTTTTCCCCAGGCATTTCTTTATAGCTTTTTTTTAGATTTCTTATGGATTTAGTATACTGGTAGCATAAGGGAAATTAAAAAAAAATACCTCTATTACCAGATGTTTTCACACATGCATGCATCTTCCAGCTCCATCCACCACTGAAAAAGGCAGAGAGCACAAGGTGCACTGTTTCAGAAGTGCTTGCATGTAAGAAATTATACCCTGACTAATCTCCTAGTGCCTCTATTCTTTTTCATCAGCCATTTTACAGAGAGATACACCAGGACACAACCAAGGCCAGGCACTCCAGGTCATGACAGTGCACAGTATTTGAAAAGCCATGCCTATTTTAATGCAGCTTTGTGTCACAGAATCATAGAATCATTACGGTTGGAGAGGACCTCTGAGATCATCAAGTCCTACCTGTTAACCTGTCTGGTCCACCTCTAAACCATGTCCCTAAGCACCACATCCACACAGTTTTTGAATACTTCCAAGGACTGTGATTGCACCACTTCCCTGGGCAGGCTGTTCTAATGCCTGACCACTCTCTTCGTGAAGAAGTTTTTCCTAATATCCAACCTAAACCTCCCCTGGTGCAACTTGAGGCCGTTTCCTCTCGTCCTATCACTTGTTACTTGGCAGAAGAGACCGACTGCCACCTGGCTACAACCTCCTTTCAGGTAGTTGTAGAGAGCGAAAAGGTCTCCCCTCAGCCTCCTCTTCTCCAAACATTGTAGAAGTAATCTTAAAACAGTGACAATAAAAATTTTGAATACATGGAACAGGTATTTGCAATTACTGTCCCTATGTTATCAGGAAAAGTTAAACCAAACCACTTTAATTCCCTACAGCTCATTATGTATGCCAAGATGTGAATACATTTTACTTTCGGCAAATATTTAGGCAGAAGTTTTTCTGCAGATGCCCTTAATGAGTGGCATTGCGTAAGACCTGGGACCCCCTCCTCATTGCAGAAAAGCACATTACAGTGCATCGCCGAGCTGCCCCAGTTTCCGTGCTGTGATGCAGGCTGGGAGAAGGTGCCGCTGGAGTGGCTGCGGGAAGAGGGTGCATCACCTGGGGAGAGGCAAAGGCAGTGCCATGGGCTTCTCGCCTGCCCTGGCGAGCAGCAGAGCTGTGTTGGACCCATATTGGCAGTAGACAGGAATGGCAAGTCCTGTAGGTTTATTCTGTGGAGTTTTGCACTGTGAACAGCCTAAAATTTTAATGCCAATGTACTTTTGTGCAGAGGCAAGGTCTGCGGCTAGAGGTAATTATCATCACAGCTCCGTGTAAAACATTCCACTGAAATTTGTAAATGTAGAAAAACTCCATAAATTTAATACCTAATTTTGTTGTGATGGCCATATTTGTATATGCATTCTATTTTTCATTTAAATCGCATTTAAATGAACCACGTCACATCTGTTTTCACATATCAGTGTTTCTTTTTATTCTCCCTTGGGTAGACCCTGCTTTTGCCCAGAATTTAGCAGTGCAGCTCAGACCCCTTCTGAGACTGAAAATAACACCCCAAACTAATGTACATGTCATTCCCACGTTGGCCTGTGTGTTGCGTTTGGAAGCTATGACTTAAAGAGATAAGCTTGTTTTAAGGACTGAGAAATACAGCTTGTATAAAGGCTGACAAAATGACTACATCATTAAATTCAGTTTAGTTCCCTCATCACTGTTTTTACTTAGATTATAAAAATTTTTGAGGAAAGACATATCTTCAGTTTATGTGTGTAGTCATAAAATTCATGGTACCATAATCCTAAACCTGGGCTGACATATTCAGTTGATACCATGATCCAATTCATAAATAAAAATTATTTAATGCCTCATGTTACCTTGGACCTTTCCTCTCTGACTTCTGAAACCACAGAAAAATAAGGGTGGAAGGAAACCCAACGGATGACCTGTCTCCTCTGCTGTACCAAAACGTTCTCAGTGGTACGCACATCGTCCTGAGTGATAGAAATCTGCTGAAACCTGGCATCAAATCCTTCCAGCAAGAGGGACCTTAGGACCTCTGTCCACATCACCAGAAGGGTTTTACAATGTCTAACTTGCATCTGCCTTGTGGTAATGGAACATCTCATTGTCCTCTACGATGACACCCAGCCTAACAGATTCCCTTTCTCTTTGCACCAGGCTTTTGTTTATTTGCAAGACAGTTATTACTTTCCCTTCAGACTTTTCTTTTGGTTTAATAATCGTAATTCTGTCCATCCTTCCTCATCAATGCTAACTTTCAGAGCTCTGATGACTCTTTTTGCTCCTCCTGGCTCTTTGCAGCTGCCTCATGTCCTGCTGGAAGCCTGATGCCTAAAACAGTAGCAGAGACCTTACCCATGGCCGTAAGAGATCATCACTACTGCGGGGGAAAGTCCTCCTTGTCCCCCTCCTTGAAATATAACTTAAGCCTAATATTTTGGCTGACAGTTTCATCACTGCCAACCCCTACCACTGGAGGAAAACATTGCTAAAACCAAAGCATGTATTAGATCTTTTTCTGTTCAGTAACCTAGGTGGTTATTGCTTGGGCGCATTTCCCAGATTTGCACTTTATTTTATATTTGTACACATCAGTCTTCGTTGGCATCTACTGGCTACAGACATCATCTATAGACATAACCCGGTTCCTTTTCCACTTGTATTTTTTTTTCATTATCTTCACCTTTTTGCATTCTACTAATGATAAGAAATTGTGAGGTGAAATCATCTCTATGTACAATGTGACTTGTTTTGAAAAAGCTGAAATAAAGCTGAAAAAATGCAGTGCCCCTCTTTCTACTATGCTAAATAAAGTCACTGTGATCTCTTAAAGAAGCCCTTTGAGAACAGATGCCGATATTACAAGAGTATCACCAGGTTTGGAGGTAGCCTTGTGCAGATGGTGGATCATCCTTCCTGTGAAATACATTGCATTATGCCAAAAAACAGGTGACTTGAAGTGCATGAGAGACTGGACCCTGGGCTTACTGACCTAGTCTCTGCCTTTCATTTTACTATAACAACCACCCTTCAGCTGCACCTCTGGATCCAGAGAGTCCCAGGAATAAAGTACACTGATTTTTTTCAATTATGTTTACTGTTGTCTTGATAATAGATAAGAATATTAATAATTCCTTTTGGTTAATTGAAAAGGTTATTTTAATGAAAATAGAGGACTTTTTAAAATGTCTGTCCCATAGGGACATGTACACATTAGCTTTCTTCCCTGGAAGGCATGTGTTTGCTGTCAGGGGTTTCTTCCTCCTCAGTCTTACACTGGCTTGGCTTATTTTCATACATTTTATAAGACAATATGTTAACGTGCTCTTTCCTCACTGGGGCCCAGCTAAAGCATGACTTTCTTGCCCCATTGGCTAGTAGTCAGAGCACACAATATCCTCTCCCAGCTGGTCAGTATAAAGAGGTAATGTTTGTTAATAGTGACTGTGTAGGTTTGTAAGGCGTTGCCATGTGCAGTATTCACAGAACTAAGGTAAAATAAGTTAGGCACAGTCACCTGGCCATTACACAACCAATCACTGTCACAGCTAAAACAAGCTAAAAGCAGCTCAGGACAAGACAAGCCCAGACAAATCTTAACACCTGGCACCGTCAGGTCAGTACAAAGCCGAAGGCATTTTGTTAGCAATGGCAAAAATTATATTTACTGGGCTGTACCCCTTTGCTTCTGTGCAAGTAAAAGGCAGCCTTGCTTGCATATCCCTCTGCCATTTGAAGCTGTTGCTGCTGAAGCCTAATTTTGGCAAAGTCTTTAGGTGATCAAGGAAAGTCCAGTTTTGTGGACGACTCTCCTGATTGCAAACTCTTTCCTTCCCGCCTGCCTCCAGAGGAGCTATGGGAGGCGATGCCCTTAGGCAGCACTGAGCGGGGTTCTTGTCATGGCCAGGGAATTGCAATGGCTTAGTGAGCAACAGCAACAGCCAGAGAGGGTAAATAGGAGTGGGTTTGGAAGGATTATGTGAACTTTATCTTCAAGAAAGTGGGATTCTGCAAAGACACAACATGAGAGCTAGATGTTCATTTTAAAGGAGCGGATGAAGAAAAGAGCTGGTCAACTCTGGACATGCCAGACTTGCAGAGAAACGTTCTGCCTGAGCTGCATTTCAGGAAGAGGCCGCTTACTAGGTTGGACTGTTGGTAACCAGAGCAATGGAGAAGTGGAATAAATGTGAACACGTAATTTCCCTGCCCATGTGCTTACCTCCTATTTCTATTAGAATAAAGAGAACTACTAACGTGTTGCGAATCAAGCTGACTGTGGATTTCGACTACATAGATCATTGATATTGTAAATTAGTGACAAACTATCAAAATTAGGAAGCAAAGATAAGTTAATGGCTGGCAAATAATACTGAGAAGTGGAATTGCAAAGAAATATAAATGAATTATAGTCTTCAGATATGAAAAAGAAATACAATGGGATAAAAATCTTCCCAGACGGTGAAGCCTAGCATCACTTACTGGAGGTGTTCAAAAAAGGAATGTTTCAGGAGCATAAAGATAGTGGATAAGAATTTTAGTTGATGCTAGATGAGGATTTTTATGAGAAGTCATTATGTACCAGAGTTTGGAAGAAGCAGAAGTTTTAGTGAAAATATAAATGTAAAATGGAGCTGATTTAATTGGGGGGGGAGGGGGAAGCCAATTCAGGCTTCAGCCCAAGTTGAACTAAAACCCTAAAATGTAAAAACAATTCCTGTGTACTGGACTTTTCTAGATGGACAAACCTGTTTCAGAGCATCAAAATAAGGACCATTAAATCCAGTCCTCTGGTATTGAAGGTCTTCACACTGTACAATTGCTGTCTTTAGCTGATCAGCCCCTCTCGAAAACTACACTTTTCCCCACCATGACAAGAAGTTCTCACATCTCCCTGCCATTGCCTTGAAAACCTTCTGCTTCCAGTCCAGATTTCCTCATGGAAACACAGAGCACATCAGGGGTAAACCATGGTGGAGCTGTTGTACAGTGAAAGATTACCAGAAGTAATTTTTAGAACAAAATAGTTTGGATTCAAAAGCTTGCCATGTTTTGGCTGAACTTAGCTTCATGCGGTACTTCCCAAACACATCTACTTGAGCTATTCAATGCAGTAAGAAAATAAGAAATTTTTAAAAACGCAGTTGTTTTAGGCTTCAAATTAAGTGCCTTCAGTAGACCATAACAGTGCAAAGAAAAGGTAAAGACGTAAATTGAAACATAAAGAGTATCAACATTTTTTTCTGAGTTTCCACATCTAATAGAACTACTGGCAAAAAATCAAGCCTCTTATATTTTCACTTAAGAAACAAAACAGTGAAAATGTTCCTCTCCATTGTGCTCATGATCCTGTGGCTCAGGAGACACCGATGCAGGCAACAGATCAGGAAGGGAGGAAATATTTCCATGGCAAGTGCTGGGAAGGAATAGTCAGCTGAAAGCTCAAAACGAAATGGCACAATAAAAAAGTTTCAGAGAAGAAGATGAGTACTAGGCTCAATTCACTGCCCCACACCCCACTTGCTATGGTCTGAGAGACATTCCAAGGTGATGATGACTCTGCATACGCCTGTGCTGTGGGGTTTGGTATGCAGAGCACCCTGCTGCTCAGTCAGCACTTTCAGAGGTGCCCGTGCTGCTCTAATGCACCAAAACCAGGATGAGCGATGGGGCGGCTACACTGCAGCAGCCTGTACAGGTTGGTGGGGGTGCTTCTGGTACCACTACAACAAAGACTGACAAGAACATCTTTGTGTTCGAGCTTCCTACAAAAGAAGCCTTACTTAAGTTACAGATGTTTTTTTACAAGGGATTTAATTATATTCTACATTTTACTTCTTCCATTAAATACCACTCCTGTATAACCTCTTTAAAGTTTGATACATGCTACATTTTGACAGTTAATATATTGGCCTTATCCAGAGAGCTGTTCCTGAATGAATATCATATTGCATATTCAAGCTCAGGAGCCAACAAATACCAAAGTTAATGTCACACGGGTGCCTCAACTCTGCCTGGCTGCATATATGTCTGATGATGATGCCATCCTCTGTAAACTGCCACACGGGCCTGAAAAATTCGCTATAGATTCATGTACACAGGCAGAATAGCAGCATGGCACAATGTGCCGTGCTTCACATAGCTAGGTGTGCAACCAGCTGCCTTTATTACCTACAGATTTATAGTACAGTCTGTTATGGAGAAATGACAGAGCAGAGAGGATTTTCATTTGTACCCAACACTGGCCTGATTATCCCACAAAAGTCAGCTTAAAACCTGCTTTGTTCTGATGGAAGCACAGTTAGGGCAGCAATGCCTCTCTGGTCAACTTGTTAAGTCTAAAACAGATGCAAAAGAAGAAAAAAAGCCCTGTGCAATGGAAGTGCTGTGTTACGAGCCACATCATCGTCCTAATTCAGTCATGAACACTGAACATCATGAGTCCTTCCACCGTACGTAGCATATGGATAACGGGTCTTGTTAAAAGTATGGCTCCTTTCTGGAGGAAAAGGAGCTAGCACCATGTCAAGGTCCATTTGCATTGCAGAACTCTTTTGTAAAGGGAGCCATTGTCATGAGCTCCCATCTCAATGTATTCTGCTCAAAGTCAGGGAAATACTGTAGTTACACTCAGGATGTCTTTGTAGCACACAGCGAAGAACTGCAATGAGACAGGACTGTGGAGAAGAGAGAAAAAAATGACATACAAGAGGAATTGTAAAATGATTTCTACAATTTACAACCTGCAGAAGCAATAAGGGACCCTGTTCTGCCACCGCTTATGTAATATATGCCCTGTGTATTCTCATAAACTATGTGGCTGCAGTACTTTGCATAGCCTTTTTCTATAATTAAGATGGAAACGGGTTTTGCTGTTCCAGCACTGGTGAGCTTCCCTGGGAATGCAGAAGAAAGTGGGAGGGGAGGACGTGATGGAGATGTGCTGGGGCCTGGGAGCCAGCTCGGCGAAACGACTCACAGCACAGGGCACCTCCCGAAAGCAAAGGGGGAAGCACGGATCAGACTGCGCCTTGATCACTAACCTTGCAACGCTAACCTTGATCCACTCAATCCATGTCCATGTGCTTGCATCTCCCATGGCCCCTTCAGAGCCATGCAGGCTTTCACAAGAAATGCCAATGGCATGGAAGGGGACCCTTAACGGACTGTGGATGAATGTTTTTCTCCATGACTGGTCACGGATCCTGTATGACAAAGTCTTTCCCCAGGAAGCCATAGACTCACCCTGTCTATGGCTCTGGGGTGGCTCTCCATCCCCTCCCCACTTCTGTCCTGTAGCCACTGCAGCTTTAATTGACATGAGAAGAAGCTACTTTCACTGCAGCTCAGGATGATGGTCACTTTGGCCAGTGGCAGGTATCTTTTCAGTGCTATGACCACTGGATGTGGATGGTGAGCTTTCCTGTCCATTTGGCCCATGGAGTGGATTGTGCAGCCCTGCTTGTCACTGGTGACAGTCAAATACAGGATTTGGCATTCATGAGAAATTGATTCTTGTTTTGAAAATGTTGGCTCGAATCAAACCAAGCATCATTTACATGGCAGCATAAGAATGACCATATCAGCTCAGAACAAGGGTACATCTCCCCCTGTATTGTCTCTTAAAGGTTGGC
The DNA here is from genome assembly GCF_047370975.1 of Nipponia nippon. Lineage (NCBI taxonomy): Eukaryota > Metazoa > Chordata > Aves > Pelecaniformes > Threskiornithidae > Nipponia > Nipponia nippon. The sequence goes on from NW_028262302.1 coordinate 31,558,282, forward strand.
CAAATGCAAAAGTCTAGAAAAGAGCAATAATAAAGCAAGCATATTTGACAGCATAGAGTTGTTTCCAAAATATGCTGTGAACCAGAAGTTCAAATATAATGCCCTGGAAATGCTGATGTATGAGGTTTCCTATGTGACACATGCTCCAGCTTACCCGAGCTGGAGACACCAGGCCATCTGGACTCTTAAACAACAGAGGGATACCCTGGCTCACTGAAACTACAGATCTTTTGAGATTACCTAAAGAGTTTAACTTCTACTATATCACAGGAAAAACTGTTCATAAAGGATTTTTTCCATGTATTTCTGGCCCTCTGGTCTCCTGGTTCCTTGCCAGACAACCTAAGTCCACCAGCATAGTGCCGCTCTCCTGGAACTGTGGATCTTGAAAGCACTATTGACCCCAATAATCTGACAAGCAGATGCAAAAAATATGTCCTTTCTCTTTTTTTTTCTTCTGATAAAGGTGATGATTTGGTGTTTTTCTGCAAAACTCTGGGCAGCTCCTGCCATCATGTCCATCCTGTCTAGCAAGGTACTTGAGCTGTGAGCATGCAGAAGCAGGACCTCCACCCATGCAAGCCTTGGATGCTGCCTCTGACACCGAGACAGATGAGATGCCCTCGGCCACCAGTGCCACCCTCATGTGCTCCAGCCTTGCCACCATGCAGTCCTAACTGGGATGTGGCCATTGGAAGAGCCCTGCTTCTATGAAGTTATCCTTGTGCTCTCTTTTGCCACCTTTCATCACATATCCAGGACCTGAGTATTTCCCAGGAAAAAAGGATATGATGTTTTTCAAATTCTCCAGGTACACTTTGGCTGCGGTGAAAAAACTGGACATTGTGAATACAGAAGGGAAGGCATGTACTGTCTGGATTATTAATTTCCAGAGGAAAGGAAAAGGTTAATTTAAAAGAATGAAAAAAAAAAAAAAATGACTCATCCTCAAGCTGAAAAAAGAAAGTGAACAGGAAGAATTTTGGCATTTATGACTCTTGTTGTCATAGAAACTGAACTTGATATTTCCATAGAGCAATCCATAGAGGTAACAAATACTGTACTTTATAGCAGTTATGAATTAAGATCAACTTAAGATTTCCAATACATTGTCAAGCAGATCAAACACTGGTTTATTTTGTGTTGCCAAGTTGTTATCAGAGTCCTTAAAAACCATTGCTGATATATTTAAATGAAACTTATCTTGTATTTGCAAGCTATTATTAGAATTCAGAGTGGCTGGGGGAAAGATATTACAATAGCCTAGCAAAAGTTCTCAAATTTCCATCAGAAAAAAGCATGTCTCATGGGACACATCTCTTATTTGCCATCACACAACCTCCTCTGGCACCTACAGCAATGACCTGCATAGAAAACAGTTCTGTGCGATTCAGTGGATCTTGAGGGCAGTTTCTGAGACCGACATGAAAGGGGGACCCAGCATGAGGGGGATGACCAGTTCTCTGGACACCACAGCTCAGGACCTGCTGGCTTCCCTAAGGCCTTATATATTATGTCTTTTGGCCACAGATATGACAAACAGTGCTTAGGTTCCTCAAATTCTAGTTATCTGTGTCGGCCTGTTAAAAGTATTTTGGTGTCACATCCAGGATCTGAGGATTTCAGCTAGTTTAGCTTATCCCAGTGCAGCCACTGTGTAGCTGAGACCATCAGAGTCATATACTAAAGGGCCGTTTTTTTCACCATTTTGATTACAAACCATTACCTCCTGTGTAGTTATGACTGTAGGACTTCTCTGAACATGGTTCTGCTTCAAGGTGAGCACTTCTTTTGAAGAAAAAAATCACATTTGGTTTTAAAAATTCCAGTAACAGGTAACTTACCGCAATTCTTTGTACATTATTCCTCGTTATTTTAATATATAAGCAAGCAAATCGCTTTTATCCTGCAAACTCCAAACTATTCTTAACAAGGATTTATTTAGCCTCGTTTCCCATCTGGATATTTTTTGCCCTTTATTAAGTAGGTTGGAGAATCCTCCGTCAAAGTTAGGTTCCATTTGTTGTTAAAAGTTGGAAATAATTGTGATCAAGATTGCCCTTTACCTTTCTTTTGGTAAGTAAAATGTTGACTTCCTAGACAGTCTTTCATGTCAGGTCTATTTTTCTGTCTTTTTTTGTTGTCGCTGTTCTCATGATTCTCAGAACCTTACCCTGTCTCGTTTTTTTTAAAACGATCTCATGTCAGACCTAGGCAATGCATTTTAGCACTGCTTGTATTAATGCAAAACAGGGGGAAAGAAAAATGCCTTATACCTACACAATATTTTTGAAATTATATAGTTAATGCTGCCTAGACTGGCCTATGCCTATGGTCAGTAGTGTCTGATTTGGTGTCTGCTGAATCAGTAATTCACTGTGTCTTCATCTCGCAGAAGGATTTTCCCATGATGTTGACTTTGGTGCTGCTGCTTCCTTTCCTCGTTGCTGCAGTAGCTCATCTCACTCTTTGGCAATCTCTCACTGTTTTCTGTGAGTGAGGATGCAGAAACAGCAGTAAGAAGTGGAAGTAATCTTCTCTGTGCTAATGGGGTAAGTAATCTGACAAACCAGCATCCCCTGACCTCCGGAGGCTGCGGGTATTGACAGTGCAACCACATGCCTGCTTTGCAGAGGTGCTTCTGCCGCTTGATTTCAATAGGGGTGGTAATGGGCAGTAGTTAGTCTGGCTAAAAAGAGTGAGTGGAGCCTATGTTCTTCCTGCCAACAGTTAGATCATCTGAATTATGTATGAAGATAGTTACATGCTTCCTAGGCTCTTTTATTTAGCTAATATATTAAAAGATTAGAAACAAAATTTATATGGGATATGATGAAAGGAAAAAGACCAATACAGGGAACGTGAAATGACACAGGGATGTTTTGTGGGCACTAATGAAGTCGCATAAAAGCCTTAGGGAAGATAACGCACTGTGAGAGGCAAGATAATTCTTTGTCCCAAACTAACACCGCTGAGGATGCTTTCCCTTCCCCCCCCCCCCCCCCCCCCCCCCCCCCCATTTAGGAATGCATACAAACAAAGTGAATAAGCTACGAGTCTGGGCAATAAGTCCAGAAAATGGTTCTCTTTGCCACTGAGCATTTAACAGTAGGGACACATACCTTTGGAAGTACCTGGTTCCTTTATTTTTAATTCTCACTTGGTGGAGCTTTTGCAGCGCTTTTTTACAACTTGACATTCCATATATCCTTTTGGTAGATGAGGAGAAGAAATCTCAGTATTCTCATGTGTCCTTAATAAACTTTAAGAAAAGTGTGAGAGACTTTTCAGAATTTTACCAGAAATTGTTGGAGTCAGATAACAATTGGACCCACCTTTTGTGGAAAGCCATGGTGCTGTTTCTTCGAGTGTTATGTTCCCTTCTTGTTCAGGAAGAGGTCAGTAAATCATGCCACCATCAAGAGTGAAACTAAACAGATGAGAAGCTAAAGACTGCAGTGGGCATGACAGTGCCTGTGAAATATTCCGTACATTCAGCTTTCTGGAACCTAAAAATGCCTACAGGATTTTCTTAGAGAGCTAAAGTATGTTATATGATCAGCCATCACGTTAACATTCTGCTTTGATAGCTCTATCAATTGCCATGTTGCTGCTAAGAGCCCTGTCCCAATGCACAGAACTTGTTTATAATTTATGTAAACCGCATAGATTTATACTGCTGCTAATTCTGTGGCTTACTGACCTAAGCAGCTTTTGGAAGTGGCACACCTCTGTTTCCTCCTCTGTCCTTACGGTGTGCATGTATCCTGCCCATTTACACCCTGTCCAGTTACATATTTTCTTGGAAAATTATTTATACGTTTTTCATATAACGTGAATCACAGAGCCGGAAAGAAATATGTGATGGTGAAGTGCTAACATATTTCCATGTCTCGGTTTTAAGAGTGCATTTCCCAGAGAATACAGAGGCAATTGTTAATGTCATGTCTGATTTCCTTTCTGGAGACGGAAGATGGACAAAGATTTACTAGAAGTATTCTTTTCTGTGCCAAGAGAACGGATACACATTAGTAAGTTGACAGAAAAGATGAATCCTCTTGTGCCACTGCTGCTGTCCACTCTCCAATCTTCCTTTATAATTAATTAGCTGTCAGATCTGGTAAAACTCAAATAATGGATTACTGGGATTCAAGGCAAATTGGCCCTGAAATTAAGACCCAAGTTTGAGTTGGTCTTCTTCCTGACCTTGCAACTCTTGTTATTGATTTTAGGTAATTTCCACCTGTTTAGGAAAAACAAGAATAAGGTAGAAGTAATAAAGAAGCTTTTTAAGAGTCTTTGTGTGAGGCGTTTTATGATTTCAAAGATTTGGTACTTATGGCTGTGAGCTCTCTTCACTATTTAAGTAGATTAACTTAACTGAAATATTTACTGCTCATCTGTTTCTAAGGTTCAAACTGAAAATAAGGACCTGGATTGGTTGCTTGTCCCTACAATAATTCACAGAGTAAAATATAATTTGAATAACTTAACTGAATTAATAAAACTACTGAATTGCATAGCTTTTAACTCAATTTCCAAGACCTTATTAAAACTGAAGGCAACTATGGAAAAAATACCTCAGATTTAGGTGTATGGTTGCAGTAACTGGCATAATCACCTTTATTACAGGACAAAATAATTTATTAAACTTGCATTTATTTAATTAATCTCTGTCAGTCTTTTGGTAACTATCTTAAAACTTCAATTGGATTTTAATGATCCCACAGCTCTTCTGATGCAGCACAAGCCTGATGTTTGGTCTGAGATGTACTTTTTCTGGGAGGTGTATTCCATTGAAGTTAACTTGTTCCTATGACTGATGACATTTTGAGGGAAGACGGGGGCACTGGTCCCTTTGCTCAGTTGTGCTGGGACTCACCACAGTCCCATTTGTATCCTTCGCCTGCCCCAGGCCGGCTCTAATGCCTTCATGCCTCTCCTTCTGTCCTGTTAATAGGCTGTTACTGGAAATGTTTCCTAGACAAGGGTAACATAAAACACAGTATTTTTTAGATAATAGGACATCCACCGATGGAAAAAGAAGTGCCCAGTGCTCACAGAGGAAGCCTGGCTGAAGCAGTGATGGATTTTCTGATACGAGTCTGAATCAATTGGCTTCAGCATTCTCTCAATAATTTGGAAACCTAGGCGTTATACAGAAGACCTCTGATGTAACACATCCGAAATTCATTGTACTTCATGGGCATTGCTTTTGTGGAATTGCAAAAGAACATGAATAAATCTCGATGTGGGCAAAATAACCAAAATACAGTACTTCACCTATTGATGTGGTTTATAAAGGATAACAGGAGAACCTTGTGCAGTTCCAGGTGAAGCTGAATTTTCAGAGCCTCTTAATTAGTTAGGGTGTATGATGTCAGAAACATTGTGTTGGCACGTCTTGATGAATTATTGCTTATTCACAAAAGCTTTCCATCATACATTTATACCAGAACCACCTTTCTCAGGAAAACAGTCACTGCTATGGTAACACTACACATAGTGGTTTGCATTTTTATTTTGTGGAGAACTGAATTTACCTGAATTACCTTTACCATACTGTCTCCTACAAGTGTATTCTGCTTGCATTAAAGCACAGAAAGCCAAGAGGAGCACTGGATTAACATCGGTTATCACAGGATAACTTTGATTATCCCATGTTCAGTTCGCTCAGACTGTCTGTCTCTCCAGACCCAGTCACTCCAGGGATCCGCACAGCCAGCCTGGGAGAGGGCTGGGAGTGTGGGGGGCTGCACTGTGCGATGGGCTGACCATAGCTCTCCCTTCCCCGGGGCTGGCAGAGGGGCACCCGCACGGCCGGGGCAGCCCCTGCAGCCCCCCGAGCCCGGGGGCACCCACACGAGCAGCACAAACCAGGGAAAACCCCAAACGGCACAACGGGGCAGGAAAAGGGTGCGCTGGAGACAAAGCGAGGTGGTGATAACCAGAGCATCACTGTCACCACGAACAAGGGGTGATGGCTGGAAGAGGTTTGCTGCTTGTGCTGCCAACCTGAAGAGGGCTTGCACGACTGCTTCTTGCTTCCACCATTAGCTGGGCTAATAAAAGATGCTGCATCCTGTCCAAACCCTCAAATCCATTAACAGAAGATAATGAGAGATCATTTTCCGACCAGCTCAAAGCATTCAGTGATTTAAAGAGGTGTATGCTAACTGACGTGACGGAAACTAACTGTGGCACTGTAGGACAGGAGAAGGCGCCATTTCATGAATAAATGAAATAGATGAGCGATACTGCCTTAAAAAAAAAAAAAAAAGATAAAAATAGAATCTGAGATGTGAAGTTTGAGGCATGAATCTCGCAGGCTCAGAAGATGTGTCCTGGCAAAGCGAACAGATTGTGATTTTGATCAGGATCATTTGCACAAGCATCCCTGGAAGTCAGACAATTAATTCACATGGGAGAAAAAAAAAAAAGGATCCTGAATTAACTGAGTGGGAAATAACTAGAGGTAATAAGTGTATCTAGCATCTGCATGAAAGGATATTTCAGTTGTATATTATATTTGCCTTAGGACACATCCCTGAAGAATTTTACAAATTACAATGGTCCATTTAAACTAGTTTTGTTATTTAAGGAAGATATAAACAAAGAAATAAATAAAGTTATTATTTCCTCTATTTTTTCCATGTGTCATATTCGGAAGTTTTACCAGGGGTTACAAATGTAGATCTTTTCCTGGAGAGGGATCAGACTCCTCAGCTCCTGGATGAGTCGTGAGCCCAGTTTCAGTGCTCTGTGCAGAACTAAGTAATAAATGGGCAGCTCACTGCTTCTGGGGGCTGGAGGGGATCAGCGTGGGTTGGAGGCACCCACGTGCCCCAAGGCTGGACTAGCTTGACCCCACCTGTCCTTGATGGATGCTCATGTCCCCTGGCTTTTCCCTATGAGGAGGGCGTTCATGATGTCCCTCAGGAGCCTGCTCCTGTGTTCAGCTGTTCCAGCCATTGGTAAGGGGTTGCTACCAGCTCACTCGCATCTGCTTGCTGCATCTGAGCCCACAGACCGGGAAGACAGAGCTGCCTCTCCATTTCCAGAGCACAGTGCACACTGCCAACATCCCTCCTGCCACCTTCTCTTTTCCAGCCACAACATCCACACATCTTCCATTCTTTCACCACAGCTCATGTTTCTGGGATCTCTGATTTGCCTTATCCCCTCCTCTGGTACCCTAATTGGCTTAGAAATACACAGGTGCAGGTACGGCAAGTAAATATCACAAACCAAAGAAATACTTTAAACTGAGAACATCAGGAAATGTATTCAAGGAATTGACCCAAGTCAAAGACAAACTGTCATATGAACACTGAATCTGCAATAAATCTCACTGCTTCTTTGTGTGTGCCAGGAATAACCTCTTTCCCTTCCTGAGAACAGTGCAATCTGACCTGCCTGGTGCCTGAATGGGGAATCACTTGGGCTTCCATCCAAAAACTCATTCTTTGGGGAAAATGCAGTTCGGGTAGAATGCAGGTTCTTACATGTTCAAACCACGACTCAGCAAAAGCTCCAGTTACAGCAGTCTCAAAATTCCTGCTGATATTCCAGAGAAACTCCTTTAGGTGAACAAACCATTGTTTTCCCCCAGTCAATGTTTCTGGTGCTAAGCCTGGCACATTGAGGCACAGCTCACACCCATCCAGTCTGGAGCTCAGAGCTTCATCCCTACACCTCAATGTCTGGGTGAGCTGGTCCAGGAGGTGGCTCCAAGGTCACCCGGAGCAAATCGCGAGCAGAGCTCAGTGCAGAGCAGGGTGGGTGACAGCATCAACCCACACCAAAAGAGGCACTGCTTCAAACTCCACTTCACTAGACAGTGGAACATGAAATATTGCTGATGATAAAAGCAGCATTTACCTCAAAAACTTCGTCCTCATGGAAGAAGAATCTGTTGGAGGTTATTTAATGCATAAACACATCTTTGGCCTCAGATACCTTCATGGCACAGGTTACTGGAGGCTGGGGTAAGGCTCATTTGCTATGCACCCTTCCTGGGGTGTCCCAGACTGGTTGTCTCCAGCAGGACTGCAGGGACTGCTCCGACCACGTGTGATCACTCTCCTGTTCATACCATGACTCTGTCATCCAAAAACCCAGGAAGGGCAGCAATCATCTTGGTGGCATTTTTTTTTGCACAGCAGAGGAACCTTTCCATGAGTGTACAGTGCTTTCTCCCAGTAAAAGGACCCATCATAACTATTGACCAGGAAAAACCTTGTTCATCTCCAGTTCAGTGCGTCTGGCTCTGGGCACCTCACTGTGCCTCTAATCCCCCCTTAACCCCTTTTTTTCTCCATTGCCATCAAGAGCAAAGTAGTATTTCATTAGTATTATTATTATTAGAGGTAATTACATCTAACTCCTTACAAGTGCTTCATCGCTTGTCTCTCCAGCCCATGCTGATGCCAAGAAGACACCAAGCTCTCAAAATATTCTTAGTTTTCAGTCTTTAAATAATACATCATTGCTTTTAACTCCTAAGACCCTTTGGTGTGGTGATCTTGGTTTTCAAAGCTAGAAATTAAAAATTCCTTGACATCACCAGTTACCTAATTACATCTTATCCGGCTCTTTTCAATAGTTTATACCAGAAAGACTTATTATGCACAGAGCCATACTGTTACCGTGCTGCGATGTACACAGCACAGATATTGGAAAGATAATATAAGAAGCTTTTTATAAATATATAGACTACTGGCAAGTATCATCTCAGAACAGTTTTGTTTGTTTTGAGCACATAGAGAACAATCAAAGTTTACTACCAATAATAAGAACTAGAACATGACTGAGATGAGAAACAAATACAAAGACTGTGCTTGTTTACAACACATTTAAGAAAAATCCCTATATTTCCAGCCTTTCCAGCTGTATGACAGAGTTCATGACTCCTTTACTGGTATAAGTGTTTGTGAGGTCATGCTGGAACTGGATCACTGAGATAACCCAACGTAAAAAAAGAATAACTTTTTGTCTTTTCAATTCAGGTATTTTTATAGGTCTATAAATCCTTGTACTGGCACTATGTCAGTGACACATACATGGAGGCAGGAATGGGCGCTAAGAGATGAAGTAGGGAGAAGGAAGACGACTGTAAATAAGCTCTGCCACTGAAGAAAATGTTTGTAAAAACAGTCTCTGAAAGAGGTAACCAGTCTCTTCCAACAACCAATTCTGTATATATATTATTTTTTAAATTAAAGATGTCATTGCTTAACTGAAGCATTCATTTCTCGCAGGCTCATACTGAAGGGTTTTTTTTCAGGAAGACAACGTAAATCCCACACTGTATCATCATTCTTGCCTTGCTAGGATGTACATCCCTCTTTGCCTTCTAAACAACACATGCTTCCATTCAGGAAAAGGTAAGACCTTTCTGAAAAGCCTAAGCTGCCTCGGAGATCTGTTTCCTGGAGATTAAGTTTATATCTACAATAAATTAGTATAATATTCAAAGTTTGTGTTCTCTGGGCACATTTTGGTTTTATGACATTTGAATGACCATGGCCTAACTGTACTCTTTACGCAATACATTTACAACTTGCAATTTAGTATTTTATTAAAGGTATCAGGTTCACAGTTCTCAGTAACTGTTGCTGGCATTTCATCCCCCCCCCCCCCCCCCCGCTTAAAGTATATAATAAAAGAAAATCGAATGGAAATTAAAACAATATAGAAGTTATAAAAACCTCTATAAATATATTCTGTATTTCTATGGCTATTACCTCATTTTACACTTTAGACTTATCTTTGGGTGACAGGAAGTGAAATCCTGAAATGGTTTAATTAGGCTGAAAATCTTGTTTAATAAAGTTCTGCTGAAGAAATATAAGCAAATGTTATTAACTTCCACAAGAATCAGACATATGAAGTCAATGGTGAATTTTACTTTGCAAATTACAACCATATGTAAGAACGTAACTGACAGATGGAAGAATAACTGCGACCATTTTTTGCATCATTTCTGAGGTTGCCCCAAAGAGTCCCTCCACCCCCAAAAAGTACTTCTGCAAAGAAATCTATATATTAACCTGTTCCAGACTGAGTATAATGAACAACAGTCATTGCCTGGACAACATGCATATTAACACACCACCCAGCCACACGCTGGCAAAACAGACCTGACTAATGAAAGGCAGAGCAAGCTCTAATTTAGAGTCCACAGAAGCACATGGAATGGCAGCAATGCACACCACTGAAAATTTCAGCATTAAAAAAAAAAAAAAACAGTCCACCAAAACCCCCAAATATTTCACTGGATTAAGTGGCTTTTGAAGAGGCTGCCAGTCCCAGAGTTTGTGCAAAGCATGGAAAAGAGGTCAATGATGTAGTTTAAAGGAATTCTTCACATGAGTGATACACAGCATTGGAGTAAAAGGTGACTGCGCTGCCAGCCTGAAAGCAAATGGGATATTCACTCCTCCTGGGATGGGCAAAGTTTTACATACCAGTGTGGTGCCAGAGAAGAACCAAAGACAATGGTAAGTAAACAGGTGAAATGTTTCTTTCATTGTGGTAATATAACAGATTCAAGAGAATACATTGAAAAAGATTTTGTAACTTACAAATAGAAAGATATGGTTTCAGTTCTTTTTCCTGAGATGTACCCTCTAACATCGATCTCTGCTGGAGCTCATTTGGCACCTTTTTCCTTAGCATTGTGTTTGGAGAGGTCCTTCTGGGGTTCCTTGCCTCTGGTGCAGCATCCAAGTATCCAAAAGAGCTTTGTATTACCTGCAAAGTAAGCAAAAACTAGGTGAAATAGGCTCAAAATAGAAAAAGAAAATGAAGATCCCAGGAACAGAAGTCCATTGGTCAGCATAGCAAAGGTGAAGAAAGTTCACGCCGTTAGAGTCAACAACATGCCTGCAACACAACAGGCTATGAAGAAGGTACAAAATTTATGGGGAGTGATGAATTATACAGAAACATTTGTCCCTTGTCTGCCAGTCTCCTAGAAACCATTTCTAGGCAGAAGCAGTACAAAACAGACTTTGGGCACATCCAGCACAGATTTATGAAGACAAATCATAACTGGCCAATATGATTGCCTCCTACGGTGAAAAGGTCCTGTGGATGAGAGGAGAGCAATGGATTCTCACTACCTGTGAGGTTAACAAGGCTTTTGGCACAATCTAATAGCAGGTTTATAAGCCTAGCTGGTGAGATATGGGCTGGAGGGGTGAGTGGGGATGGGTGAAATGCCGGGGCCACAGGGCAATGCTCGGTGGTGTGAAGTCTTCAAAGTTCAACAAGGAGAAATGCAGTTTTACACCTGGGATGGAATAACCCCATGCAACAGGACAGCAGAAGAGAAGATGAAGGAGGGATTTAATTACTGTCTTCAATTACCTGAAGGGTAGTTATGGAGAAGACAGAGCCAGACTTTTGTCAGATGTGCACTGTGAAAGATAAAGAGGCAGTGGACACAAGCTGCAAGAAGGAAAACTTGAACTAGTTATAAGGAAAACTATGCTTTGCCATGGGGGTAGTTAAGCAAGTTACCCAGACTGGGACTGTCAGAGGTGAGGATTTGTGTGCCACAATGGCATACACACTCAATAAGTTGGATTAAATTCAGAATAATTTTTTTTCTTGATCTTCAAGGAAAAATTTCTCAATAGTGTGATCAGTTAGATGGAAGGTTAGCCAGGACACAGCAGAAGAGTAAAGCTTTCATGGATTTGAAAGAAGATTCTGCTTAATACTCAACAGCTTTTCATGAACCTTCCCATATTGTCTAGTGGATCTATTAGTGCCTCTGTTTCTCTGTACTGTCCTCTGAAAACTCCATCATTTATTCATAATCTTTTTTATCCATGTGTATTAAAGTTGTTATCTGCAGTATTTGGTTAATGGACAATGATGTTTTTCTAAAACATTCCTTCCAACTTTTTTTCACATCTAGCTAAGCGTCTTTGGTTGTTTATGCCTGTCCTCTCAAGAAATCCCTCAGGCCTATTGTGCTTGAGCCTGTCGTGCTCTCAACACTTTTACGGGAGCTGCAGCTTCTATTATTTTCCATCATTTCTGAAACTGGCATTCAGGGCAAGATTGTCAATCCTAGTGCTGAAGAAACAATAACAGTACAGAGCTGGAACTGGAGATACGGGCTTCTCTTAAAACTATTTTTGGAATGTGATGGCCTATATCTTTTGCAGAGTAAACACATTCAGAAAGCTGTAGCATGAAAGCCCTATGCATATTTTTTTAATCATAAAATGAGATAGAGATACCAGTGCCCATGCCAGCTTTTGCCACTGTCAATGTTGACTTGAGCGCTATCTCATCTCCTTGGAGTAGAGAGTCAGCGCCACTTGGTAAACCTCAAGCCTAGGTGTGCAAATAGCACAGGGCTTAAGTTAATAACTGTGTTCACTTTTATTTATAGATCTCCCTTCTAAGAGAATAAGTAGCCACGTTCAGTAGCTTCATAAAGAGGGTGGAGAAAGAAGAGCACTGAGCAACCTAGAAGAACTAAAAATAGTGGTGGGTGGCTCAGCTTTAGCTGCAATTCTTGTTAGTGATAAGTATGTCCTTGATTTAAAGAGCTGCTCCTTCGGTTCCCAGGGAATGAGATAAATGAAAGTGATGATAAGGAATGCAAAAAATACCCTACTGTGTATAACCACACTCAGGATCATCAGAGATGCTGACCTTAAAGAAAAGCCGTGCACAGGGGGTGAATAGTGCCCACTGGGGGACTGTGGAGAGCCCTGCCAAGAGAAGGACCTGGATACAGTGAGGTTGAGTTATTCACACAAGTATGTATATTTACATACATATACATGTATATATATATATTTATGTGTCATACCATGGGCATTAAAAACAGCCCCCTAAAGGGCAGTTCTGGCAGTCTGAGTACAGCGTAAGGTGAACAGTGTGATCTGGGAACCTGCGTAAGCTGCAGGGACGTGTCCGTATGGTGCGTGGTACTGCACAAGCAAATCATCTTTCCAAGAAGGAATGAATGCAAGCTGGCCAGGAATAAATATAGTCTGGAAATTAAAAGAGGACTTTAATCCTTAGAGTCGTGAGATTATGAGATTACCTGAAATGGTTTCAGAAATTGCACAGGACTTGATCTGACAACTGGGCAGTTGCTGATGGCTCTGCACTGCTGCACTCTGTACCTGCAACCAGAAAAATCCGCAAATATTTCCATAAGCCCCTGTGTTCCTTCTGAAAAGATGTGCTAAAGTCTACAAGGTCTGACAGCACCTTCATCTGGTGAAACGTCCAGGGGACTGCTCCTCTGCATGGGAGCCGCATGCCCTCACTGCAGGGGCCACATACACTGGGCTGCGGCTGTGGGGCTCTCCATGAGTCAATTGGCCCAAGATCTGGAATATGAGGCAAGTAAACTTCAAAAGCAAGAATGCAAAGATGTCTGTTTTTCAGAATTAAAACATTGTGGAATTTGGGTGAAATAATAATCAGTTTTCTGACAACAAAATAAAAATTTCCCACTAAACCAGATGTTTATAAAATAAGTTTACTCAGAGGGCAAGTTTTCTGTTTAAAGGCACTGTCGCTGGATAACTCCTGGCTAAGCACACTCTGAAGCTGTTAGTCCACCAAAAAGCCAGTGAAAGACACTGGAGGCTTTGACTATGGGAGAACAGAAATACTCAGGAGTTGGCTACCCCTCAGGGAATCACAGCATTAGCTAGAAAAATCCTATAATTTTTTCAGTGTATTTTGAATACGAAGTAGTTCACTACCTTTTGTGGATGATGCTTGTGGTTACAGGTGTATTGTCTTCCCACACTATTATTTCTCCATCACAACTGAAAAAATAGAATGTATTTTTACCACTGAAAGTAGAGAATATATCTCACGTAAATCAAGCACCAAATATGAAAAAAAGAAACATCCCGAAAATACCTAGGCTAGAAATGAACCAGAGAAGAGTTTTTGGTTTTCTTTTTTTTTTTTTAGCGTGCATTAGGTGTGAATTGTGAGTGGCATTTAGTTGCAGCACTGTGTATGGGATTAGGAAATGCTGTTCAGAACATTATCAATTCCACGGGAAACAGATGGAAATAGGCTGTGAAAAAATACTGTGCAGAGCAGACAAATGGCCTACAATGTGTGAAAAATACCCCTCAGAAATACAACATTTGTAAGTTCTTCATATTGTTTGATTTATTTACTCCACAGTTTATATACTATAATGCTAGATATGGCTATAAGAGCTGTTGATGGATCCTGACAACATTGCAGTAATTGACTGATATCAGACTTAGTGCTGAAGGAAGCAGCAGTTTGGGCATACTGCATAGTTGATAGTAACCAAATTATATAGCTGCTCATTATGTTTTCTCACCTCTTTAATGTCAGTATTACATTTTTGTGTATGAAATGTTGACCAAGACCTAGAACTTACCTATTCATTAGTACTTCTTTTCCTCAGTAGCATGTCATTGTGCAGCTCATTTCAGTGCAGCAGACCTTGTTCTGTTGATGCATACTCATCAGAAAAAGATACAGTCCCCACCCAAGGAATCAAAAGTCAGATAAAACAAAACCAAGTGGCACAGGGCAGCAGGAGAGGTTGACCAGCGAGCACTAAAAGAGTGACCTCAGCACAACAACGGAAAAATTGTCAGAATCTCTTTCAGAGACAGAAATAAGGAGGACAGAAAGTTATATACACAAGTTGGTGTCAGGAGCAGTACTGGAGTAGGTGAGGTGGAAGTGACAATGCATAAATGTGCCTCTGAAAATTGGGGTTAACAGTGCTTGGGACCATTAGCCAGTGGGAGAGGTGTCTGACACTGAAGATTTGACCCGAACAGCTGAACTATATTGCTGTTCTCAAAACACATTATAAAAATAAAAATAAATAAAAATAAAAATAAAAATAAAAATAAAAATAAAAATAAAAATAAGAATCTTGAGTTGTGTGTAGTGTGTCATAATCCAGTTATTGCACTTAATCATCCACAACTGTTGAGTTCATCAAACAACCCCAGACAGGTTTGGGGAAGGAAGAACAGCAAGGTGTATTGTATACCTTGCTGTCCTGGCAGCCTTCTTACACACCAAAATGACATCTGCCATCGGGGGAAACATTAAGACTGGAGGATAAAACTGAAATTACTTACATTAAAGCCACTTAAACAGTGGGCCAGAGATGGCCGTGGTGTTGCAGGGAGAGACCTGCTGTTCCTCACCCACCTTAGCTCAGTATTTTGTCTCCCTGTTTTCAATAGCCTTTTGGAGGGGGAGAAGACCACAGAGCAACCTCTACAGTCACGGCAGCTGTGTCCAGAGCCTGCCACGGGCACCACGGGGTGTGTGGTCCCTGGGGCCAAGGCCACGCTGCTGCATGAATCCCTCTGTGGGCTTTATTGCAGGTTCACAGCCTTTCCTGCCTGGGCACCAAGTGCCAAGAGGTGTCACAGGAGCTGACGGCAGGGACAAAGTGACAGTCTGATACTCTTCGTTAGCTTTTTGGTTACACTTCTTGCAAAGGCCCTACTCGTTATCTCCAGGTCTCGCTGTAGTACAAAACAGTTGAGACAAGAATCCTTTGCCTTGCCCAAACTTTACAGCAGTTGTAGCTCCACGATTTAGTGAAAAAGTTGTACCTTTATGCCAGGCTTTTTTCCAATGAAGGTAGAGTGGAAAATGACAGTGTAATTGCTCCCACAGTTTAATTTTAGAAGTGTCTTGTCTCTTTCATCTCAAACTCAGGGAGAATAAATCAGCTTAGTCCTTCCTCATAAATGCTCCGCACTGATTGCTCGTGGGGTCTGTCACTCCCATCAATGCGGCTCCTAGTCCTCGACTGAGGGCATCCCACCACCACGTGTGGTCCCTGGTGCCAGCCACGAGAAGTGACCCAGCGCTGGCCAGCTCCACCTTGGGGAGGAATGCCGAAAACCTGATAGAACTGGAAATGGTTTTGGCTCACACTAAGCTATCAGGATGCTGGAAATTGCTGGTTTATTTCTCCTTGGCTTTTATTAATGCAGAGTATTTATTCATCCCTGCAGCAGTAGCAAAAGTTCAAAAACCTATATATATTTTATGAGCAATATTTTTAATGCTTTTTAATAAAACAAGAAAACAAGACTTTAGTCTAAAATGTCTTTCATTAAGAATCAATGTAAATAGGCAGAAGGCTCCAGTGTAACGCAAAGAATTTTTCATTAGGATTGAAATAAACTAATAAGTTACCATTAGCTGGATTGTTAAAATGCACCATTCTGTCAAATAGGAGCAGTAATACAATGTCAGCAAATAAAAAGATTGATTGCTTTCCCAGGTAATAAAAAGAAATGTACCACTAGGTGCCTAATTGCACTAGTGCAAGTGCATATGGGTGAAAAGCATGATCAGACCAGGCACAGCTTTGCCTGCACCCTTGCTACAGAACAGCAGCTAAAGTTACCCCTTGCTCAGACAGGTGACATCTCCCCGGGTGAGAAGCCACTGAGAAGGAGCAGTTGCTTTCCAGTGGCGTCCTTGTCCCAGGCACTGGTCATACTGGTAGGCTGAGGAGCATTACCTCCAGCCAGCAGAATGTGGAAAAGCCTTCGGGTTGCTCATACTTGCTCAGAAGCCCACACCAGATTGCAAGGGCTCCAGGCACTGCGAGACCATAAAGAAAGCATATGGCCAGTTTTTTATCTGTTTCACAGTCCTGCTCTTGATATAGCTCAGCACATGTGCGCAAGAGAAAAACACTCTTTCTTTACAGGAAAATGTGTGTGAGTGGAGAAAGTACATAAAAATATGTTCCTACAGCACTGTTACTGAGAGTGCTAAGCATGGTAGATCATTATGGATTGTAAATGCTGACAAAAATAAGCTCCAAATAACTCTTCAATGCAGTAATACTGACAGTAGAGTCAATAGTATCAACCATCCCCCAGTAATGCCCTTCCGCAACATGCTGAGACAAATCCCTGATCTATGTGTTTTCTCTTCCAGCCTGCCTGATGCTGCTGGCCAGACTGGACTGCAGAGTTAGCTGGACTCCAACCTGGTCCACATTTGGCCAAGGAAAGACATTTGTTCCTTCTCAGCTGAGAAGGAAAAAAAAAAAGGTAAAGCACAGAATTGCTGTCACTGCACAAGTCTAGCAATGGAATGCTGAGAGAAATATGTCTCTTCAACCTGAAGAAGAGAAGGCAAAGGGAGACCTTAGAGAAGATGGAGACAGACTGTTTTTGAAGCAGCATGGTAACAGGACAAGAGGCAATAGGCACAAGCTGGAACATGGGAGCCTCTCATTAGGCGTAAGGAAAGACTTTTTAAAAATGAGATTTGGCAAATGCTAACATGACTTGAGAAAAAACACAGAAGTTGTGGAAACTCTGTCCTTGGGGTCATTCAAAACCTGACGGGGCAAGGCCCTGAGCAACCTGCTCCGAGTGTCCCTGCTTTGAGCAGCAGGTTGGAGCAGAGACCTCCAGCAGTCTTTTCCCACCACGTTATTCTGTGACTGATTTTACTGTGCTCTCAGAACAAGAGAACAATGGGTTAGAAGATACCTGTGGAGATCTCCGATCCACTCCCCAGCTCTGGTTAGCCTCAGAGTTAGATCAGGTTGCTCAGGACCTTTTATCTTCCGAGTTGTAACTGTCTTCAAGAGTGGAGATCATACATGCTTGACTGCCAAGGTCAGACAATGAGAAGAGTCATCAGAAAAGTGGGGATGACTTCAGCCTGGGCCAGCTGAGGCTCCTCCTGGGTCTTTCAGTTAGTTAGCAAAGACTCTGCTCTTGTGAAACTAATGACAATTTATTTGTAGCCTCTAAGTTGACCTGAGAGACACCTCCCTGCCTCCAGCACAATCACTGTAGTTATATTCATAACACAGTTTTGTCATTAAAAGATTGTCACCTCAAAATGTTAGAAGACTGACCTCGGTTTCGGAACAGCTTCAGGGTACAGCCTCCCTGCTCTGTAGTTAAGACACCCTTCTTGTTGACACTGTGCCTCTCCCCATGGGAGACGGAAAAGGCTCTGCAGGGAACAGTCCCTCTCTCGTGCAGGTGGAATGTGTTGTTTGGCCCCAATCTGTTCCTTGTGCTTCCCCCTGCTCCTGCCACTGGGAACATCTTTCTCCTGTTCCTCCATCTTCCTCTCCTGGATGATTAAGTTCACCAGAAGGAAAACCTCCCTTGTCCTGAGCTAACCAGGCTCTGCTTAACTTTTCAGGAATTACAAAAAGATGACTCATATATTACTAAAACAGTGTCATTGCTAACTACTGAGTTAATGACAGGTTGAAGGATAGTGAAACAAACTGCTACTGGGGTCTGCTCTAAAGCTGAAGGGATTTAATTATTTTCTCCAGTCAATGCAGTTAAAAGGGTTCCAAATACTGGACTCCACTATTCCAGGGCAAATCTGGGGAGTAAGGTCTCTGCTGCTTTATCCAACGTGGTTTCAAATTTCCTCCTGGAGCACTTCAGCCATCCTCTCCGCTGCCTCTGTGAGCATCCATCACTGGGGGTGTCCATGCTCCTCTCATCTCACAGCGTGCCCAAGGGGGACGGGGCTGCCAGGAGTGGAGAACAGGCACATCAGACAGATGGGAGGGTGCACAATCCCACCTGCCCCCATACAAAACCCCACTCCCATCACCTCCATGGAAGAGATCGTGTCTCATGGTCCCAGCAAGCAACTAGCAGGTTCAACACTTCTCCAGCATCCACGCTGCCACAAATTAATTCATTTAATTTGTATTCAGAGTCACTCTCTGGAAACAAGTCAGTTGTTTTACTTTAATTCCATTGTTTCAGTAGCAATTTTGACACTAAAACTACATGATGATTAGTGTTTTCTATACAGCATACAGGTGGTGGAATGTGGTCTCTTGATGCAGCACCATGCAACAAGAAATAAGCTGGAAGAAAAGAGAGGAAGCAAAACCGTGAAAACATCTCAAATGGATGAGTGGGAGGGATTAATCCTTCTACTTAGAACCAAGCTGATTTCTTAGTTTTATTATTATAAACACAAAGTAGCTGTGCACTCCATAAAACACTGCCTGTTAAGTAACTGAGAAGAAACATAGTCCATATACACAGAAGAGGGATTTTAGTTCCTACAAAATAATGTTGTTTTTCTGTTAGCAGGAGTGAGCAACAAAATGAATATTTTAATGGAAAATAATTAATTACTAGAAGATTATTTATTACCAGTCTTATTAATGAAGTTAGTTAAAACAGTTATTCACTCAAAATCAGTGTTCACATTTAGCACAGTATTCATATGCACAGGAACACCATCAGGTATCTATGGCTGTTTGATAAACCTTGCAAGTCTCACAATACTCAGCTGACCCTTTGGGCTTTGAATACCCCCAAGACTGGAGACTCCACAACATCTCTGGTCAACCTGCTCCAGTGTTTGACCACCCTCACAGTAAAAGGGTCTATTACATTTAAATGGAATTTCCTGCATTTCAGTGTGTGCCCATTGCCTCTTGTCCTGTCACTGGACACCACTGAGAAGAGCCTGGCTTCATCTTCTTCACACCCTCTCACCAGGTATTTATACACATGGATAAGATCCCCCTGAACGTGCCCTTCTTCAGGCTGAGCAGTCTCAGCTCTCTCAGCCTCTCCTCGTGTGAGAGGTGCTCCACTCCATCATTGTGGCTCTTCACTGGACTGTCTCTAGTGAGTCCATCTCTATTCTGTACCGGCAATCCCAACACTGGACCCAGCACGCCAACTGTGTCTCACCAGTGCTGAGCAGAGGACCAGGACCACCTCCATCAACCTGCTGGCCACACTCTGCCTGATGCAGCCCAGGAGACTTATGGCCATCTTTGCCATCATGTCATTTAAAATGGTTTGGTCTCATCGTCTATAACACCCAACACACTGTCCCAGTTCACCGCTCTTCAACATCATGATATTTCATAGGTAATCCCTCTGTACTGTTATTCTTTATGGAGAGGACTTTTATGTTTGGCATCTACATGCCTTCTATGTGCAAGGTCCTGCCTGTAAGTTCTGGAAATTAATGTTGTGTACAATAATACACTGTGCAATAAGCTTGTGACCTTTGCTATGAAAGTGCACTTTGATTACTTGGCTTTTCCAGCCATCCTGTGTTTACACACCACATCCCGCTAACCTTTGGGGACTGGACAAAGTGGCTGCTCAAACAAAATACAGAATACTGAAAGGGTCACAAGTGAAGCATGGTCAAATACTACCCTCGTCTGAATACATTAAATAAGCGCTCTTAGTTAGAAGAGTTCATTCTCACAGCAGAGTGAAACAGTGAGGAACTGCAGATACATTCACACGGCAAAGGCTGTGTGTGAGGAGTGAGAATCGGGAAATTCACTTCTGCTCATCTCGTCTTCAGGAGTGCAGTCCCATCAAACTCCGTAAGATCTATATAGGGCAACACGCACCCAGTGACAGCTGAGAGAGGAATTAATATAACAGTAATAAAGCCCAGGTCCATGTGCAGCTAGCTGTATGCAATTACATTTCATGGAAAAGCTCTTTGCATTGAATTGTCCCCTGAATAGCAGCTGTATGTAGGATGCATCTTTTAGCTACCTGAATGTGAGCTGAATAGAGGGGAATTTAGGCTGTTCAGAAGTCCTCCATCAAACTACAGGTGACAAGATGTGCTCACAAATTACACTCCCATACTGTGAGGCTGCTCCTCAGCCTACTAGAAAATACAGCCAACAGCCATAGACACTGCATGGCATGGTTTACAGCTACTGAAGCTTTTACAGTTGCAGCTTTGTGGTACTACATTACTCACATGTCCCTTTTCTTTATGCCTTGTATTTTACAGAGGAGCCTCAAACAACTGAACAATTCCTCTTGTAACCTGTCTCTAGGAATATTTAATGTTCTAAAATCTTTCAGACTCTTCCAGGGCTCCCTGGACTGGGATGCAGGACACGTCTTACCATTGCATCACAGAGCAGTCAAACTCTATCCTTGGAGACAAAAGACACCTGGACACAGTCCTGGGCAACAGAATCGAGATGGCCCTGCTTGAGAACAGAGGTTGGTGCAGATGGCTTCCAAAGGTCTCTTC
This sequence comes from Nipponia nippon, assembly GCF_047370975.1. Lineage (NCBI taxonomy): Eukaryota > Metazoa > Chordata > Aves > Pelecaniformes > Threskiornithidae > Nipponia > Nipponia nippon. Next base: position 31,579,348 of record NW_028262302.1, read on the forward strand.
TCCCACCTCAACATTGCCTATTTTTCACACATATGCAATGTCCACATAAGCAACCTCTGGCAGCTGCCAGTATGTGCTCAGGATGCCTGCAAAGCCGGCAGTGGAAAATACGAAGGGAACTGAACATGTGCTACACCTAGCATGTTCTTACACCTAATCATGCCAGCCTCATGGAAGGAGGAAAGAATGACAACAAAATGCACTCCATGAGAAAAAACAAGAATCTTCAGTACACAATGTTCGGAAAAATTTAATGACGATACCTATTATTTACTAGACGCAGAAAATCTCCTTAGAGAGCAAGGTGAGCTTATGAGCCTAATGTTACTGGCTTTTTGCACAAGAAGCAGCCTTCAGGTTCAGAGCCCTGGTTTCTCTCTCTGCAGGCTGGCACAGGAAACAGTAAGGTGGTTGAAAGCATGTAATTAATGCAATTAATCTGTGGGTCTGCAAATTCTGGTTGAATAGAGCCTGTTGAAAAATGGGATTTTTTTCCCCTATAGCCAAGTTCTCTCCTACAGGAAAGATATGTATTTTTTTTCCTTGACAAAAAAGTCAGCCCGCATTATACAAGCAGAAATGGCAACAGCTCCTGCTTTCTCTTTCACCGTTCTTGCTGAAGCTTTGTTTCAGTTTCAGCAGTAATTAAAAATTACAGGCTTGTTTTCTCATATTTAAAAAAACATAATACATAAACAATGTCCACTTTTCCCAATTCTTTTCAATTCAAAAGAATAGAAATAGGAAAACCTGAGTGTTCCTCACCAAATTTTGCTTTTATTTTTCAAAAAATGAGAAAAAGTAATGAAAAACAAAACCTCATAAATCACAACTTTTCCATTAAAAATATTTTGACAGATCTACTCATCACCTCCAAGTTCTTCAGAACTGGAGGTAAAGGTGGATATTCAGGCTACATTTTATTACTTCAGCCTCTATTGGCCTTTTTCAATATATCTTGTTCTTTTTTCATCTTTCTTCCACAAAAGGATGGTTTGCCATTGTACCTTTAATGCAGTTTCTTTCAGTAACTGCCAGCCTGCCTGCACTGTTTTTCCTCCTCGCATTTGTTTCCAAGGCTTTATACCCTCCTGCTCCCCAAGCCTGCTGAAATCAGAGGGTTTTTGCTTTAAACCTATCATCTCCTTTCTGGCACTCTCATTACATCCCTTCATTAGAATACTAAACTCCACCAAGTGTGGATATGCATGTCTCTCCCTTGCCCGTGATACCTTCCACCCTTCAGACCTTCACCCAGCCCTCCCGTAACAGCCAGGCATGAAGCTGCAGCTGCCTGTGCTCACGGTAAAGCCTTTCTCCTCCTGAATTAAAAACATTATCCCTGGCATTTCTCAAGAACATGATGAACTGAAGTCCTGTCATTTTCTATCTACAGGTGCAGCTTGGTTTTACCCACAGGTTGCATGAATGTTCCTATTAATTGTTCAGCAAATGAAAAAGCAACTCCTTTCCCAGTACCAGAGCCCCTACACGAACACATTTGTGTTCTTTCCTCTTTCTTTATCCATAAACATTCAACAATTTCCCATACTACCACTTTCTAGACTGTCAGAACAAAGGGCCACTCATCCTCCTTTTTTTCCACTTCTATATAGGGGACAGATTATAACCTTTCACATCCCAAATGATCTCTGGCAGCTCCATCTGACATCCCCTGCCCGAGGCTGACCAAGCCCCTCTCTGGGTTCATCTTCCCTGCCTGCTCCCGGCAGATGCTCTGCAAAGCTCCTCACAGTTGGTAGTCTGCGCTCCTCCTTTTTCTCTCTCCTATGAATATAACAATTTTCCTTTCTCAATCTAGACTGAAATTCATCAGAAGAGTTAGTCTGTGAAAAGAGCCCAAACCCTTCACGTCTGGTGATTTTTCAATCACGATTATCTTTGCAAACAGCGTCTGCAGCAAGTGTTGCCACTCCGCCTTTATCTTGCTCTTAACTTTTTCACTCATCTTACCATGATGTTTTCAGATATCTCATGGTAAATAGGCAATTCTGCCTCTCCTCATCAGGCTTATTACTGTTATTGCTGGATAGTCTTGTGATTTCTGGTGTCTTGAAGACTGAGGCTAGTTCTGCATTAAAGCCCCTTTCCCAGACCAGGTATTTCACGTACCACACAACAGAGTGCTCTGACAGCAGCATTTCTGCTCATGTACCTGACTCGTACTTCTCTGGGTATGACCACCACGTTCTCCAAAAACAGCAGCTGAGCTGACGCAGCCATGCCTCCAGCCTGGGTGGGCTCCTGCGAGGGGAGCGCTGCTGCCCTGCGCCTGCCTGGCCATGGTCAAGCTGTGCCAGCACCCCCCGCCTTTCCCGCCCGCGCCCCGGGGAGCATCGTCAAACACCAGAACACGCGCACGGCGCTTCAGCCTCAATGGGGAAACCACTTCATTGCTTCTGTCGGTTTTACCCACACAGGTACCCAACACAACAACATTTAATCTATTAACAGAGTTTAATATTCACTTCCCATCTCAAAACCAGCTCTGGATTTTGGGGGCTATTCATGTGGATTTAGAGCTTTTGTTCAATCAGGGTTTTTTGCATTCAGCATTTCAGATATGTATTTTCTCTCATTTCAGACCAGTTGTATATCTCTAAAGTTTGCTTTCTTTACAGATGTGTTTAAATGTACATAAGTGACACATATACATGTACATTACATTTATATACACATGGGTACAGATTTATTTTCTGTATAATGGATGCACATGTGTATGGATATTGTGTGTGTGTATATAACATGTATTCTTGACTGAAATATTTGGGCACCAGAATTCTGTATACTTGTTTTTTAAAATTAAAGCTGTCGCAGAAACATAGATAAATGATCCTCTCAAGCATCTCCTTTTTATCTTGGCTTGGTTGCAGGAAGGTAACCTAGGGCAAAATCCTTTTAAAACCGCTCTCAACAGTGCAAAATGAGATTAACTTGTTGCATGCAGTTCCAGTATGCCAACATATACACACTGATCATGGAATACCCAAGAAGCAAATATAAGTAGTAGAACAGGATACAGGAGGAATTAGGCTGCTGTATATTGATTTCTTCTTTAAGAGAGATTGTTAGGTGCTTACATTCTGATTTTTTTTTTTTTTTACACAGTTATTCTGACTTCTTTGTGCCAAACCAGAGTATGACACTTTTTGCCTAAGGTTTTCTGTGCTTTTAGTTTAAGAAAGACTCAAAGCAGTGTAATAAATACCCAGTGTAATCTTGCTTAGGTACCACAGTCAGATGATGTCACTGTTAAATTCCAAAGAAAACACATGTAACAGCTGAAAGAAATACCCAGCTTACCTTAATGTAAAAGCCACCAATCCTATGCTCTGTTAGGAAATCTTTCTCAGTCTGATGGCAGAAAACAGTGCCCCTGCCTTGTAATAACACATTATTATGCTAGAATGTGGCTTCATTTCAGCCAGAAAAGGTACAGCATCATCCTGCAGGGACGCTAAATGCCCTTAACTCAGTGGCACCTCTCGGCATTCAGGCAGATCACTCTGTTAGAAGGGACTTGTATACCGCTCCCAGTGCACGCCATGAGTTTTTTTCGTTGGAGATAAATCAACCTGGCATGATGTATCTCACTGCGTTTCAGAAATGGAGGCTGCAGCTGGGAGATTTACTTTTTCAGCTTGAGCCATGTTAGCTCTTTTCTCCTTTTCTAACCTTCCTAGAGATTGTTGCTTCTGAAAATTGTCTGGTCTGAAAATGGAATACCACTGATGTTTGTTAATTCTGTTAAGTTATGATGGAAGTGAAGCTTGGGTGGAAGCTCCATTTCTGACAATACTAATCAGCTTGCACTGTCCAGACTTGCTTGCAAATAAACTACATCTGTTAAAATGAACTTCAGCAGATATATTGACAGAAACAAATCAGATCACAAAGCTGTCAAGGAGCAATCACTACCCCAAAGCAGAGAAAATCAAGTAGAAGACAAGACAAGCACATTTTTTCTTATACTTCACACACTAAGGAAGCCACATGAAAATCAGAGAATCAGATAACTCACGGGACAAAATACAGTGGATTTGCATACTCAAAATCCCATAGATTAGCTACTGGCAACAAAGGTAATGAGAAATACAATATCAAGGGCCTCCAGTAGCATTGGTTCAATATCCAATGGAGTAAGAAAACTTCCAGCAAAAGGTAACTGGTAAACAAATCAGTAACAACAAAAAAAATCACTGACCAGTCAGCTAATAAAACTAATAAAACAAAGAAGCAGTCACATCTCTGCCCTTTTTTAAAATAGGGGAAATAATGGGCAAGGACCAAAAAATCAGAGAAATCTCAGAATTATTAGTGATTATAATTAATAATCACTAATTTTTGCTTTGCACCAGTGTAGGTGCAAAGTACTAGAACACAGGGAAAGGGTCAACATTATACAGAACTTCAGCAATAGAAAAAAAGAGTTGGTAAAAGTCAGTGAAATTAGTTTTACTTCACAGAAAAACTGTGAAGGAAGTCAGCATGATAAACTAGAAACAGCTTGGTTATAATGAATCACATCAAACCAGTCTACTTTTTTATCCATAAGACAGTAACGATCTCATGATTTCTAATGAAGAGCCAGCTGATACAGTTTGAAAAGCCTTACAACAGTCAAAATAGCACACACAGTATTCTCCTAGGCAAATGAGAGAAGCATAGTCTAAAATAAATCATTACAATTTTTAAAGGTATACAGCATACTCTATTTTATAAAACAATAATAATATATGACAGGTGCAAGCCTGCTTGCAAGATATACTTGTAGAAAGGTTATTAACATTTATTACCAAGAAGGGGGATGCATCTGCACAGCTTGGCCAAACACAGTATTTTAACAGCCTGGATGACATCTCCTTAAAGATCCTAGAATCATTTAGGTTGGAAGAGACCCTTAAGATCATTGAGTCCAACCATAAAATCACTGCATCAACATGAGATATATTACAAACGTACTGGAGAGCAGCCCAAGCTAGGAACAGCTTTGCCATACTAGGTGGACTCAAAATGTAGGAAGCTATCAGCTGATAAATGCTGCAAGTATGATATGTAGGCAGAAGCAATCTACATTTATATACAATGCAGAAAAGGACATGGGGTTTATCAAAACAGACTGAATCAACAATGTGTGCTGTGAAAAACAGTCTCTGAAGAGGAGTGTTACCTGTGAGATGCACAGAGTAAACCCTCCACTCTAGTGAGTGTTGGGAAGGTATTGACTGGCACATGGTGACCAGTTTTTGGTGCTGCACTTCAAGGAAGAGGCTGATCAAACACAGTCTGTGAACGAACACAAAAGCCTTCTAAAAAAAAGAAAAAAAACCAACAACTGGAAAATCTTACTTTTGAGGAGAGACTTGGAACAAGGATCATAAAGAAGTTTCAAGGGGACATAGTTAATGATCTTCAACCATATAAAAGGCTGGCAAGAAACATTAAATAATCAGTTTTCTATGTTCATCATAGATAGGGCAAGCATGACAAAGGTAAACTCAGGCAAGAAACATTCAGAGAAACTTTCTAATGCTGGTGATGAAGCAGAGCTGGAGTAGGTTGCCTAGGGAGGTCTGCAGAGCTTTCATCGCTGGGGCCAAGAACAAGCTCTGCCCCAGGAACAATATAGCTGGAGCTGATCCTGGCCCAGGGCACGGAGTGTCCTACATGACTCCTGCGTCTTTAGTATTGCATATTAAAGTGCCAAATAGATTGAAATGCTTCCTGACAGTTCAGGCTTAGAGTGAATAACGGGCTTGCTTTCTCAGTATAACTGATTACAGCAGTTAAAGCAGCCACCATGAAAAGTTCTCCTTAGCAAAGTTAATGTTCAAACTTACCATTTTCAGTTTTCCATCAGTGAAGTACAGAAAACTCTTCAAAGGCTGACATGCTATTGTCTTGTAGTGTAAAGCAGACATGGACAGCTTTTGAACCTGATCCCTGCAAGTTTATCTTACCCATAAACTGACAGCACCTTGTCTGTACCAGTAAGGGCCAGCTGCTCCCAAAGGGCAGGGTGCCAGGGGCCAAGCACAACCCAGGGCAGGCAGTCCCTCACCAACCCAGGCATAACCCCACAGGGCCCAACCACAGCTGGTGAGAGGGTCCATCATTAGCCCCAGGCATGGCAAGGACCAAAACATGACCAGGGTCCAGCCAGCAGCAAAAGAAGATGGAGCTGGAGACTGGACCAGAGACAAGGCTGTGACATGGATCCAAAGTCCACCCATGAGGCAGGGGCACCCACAGCACAGCTCAGGAAAGGTCTAGGTGTCCAGACCTTGGCTTAAATGGAGCTCCCAGCCCAGGAGCAGAGGGTGTGGGTGGCCAGGTGAGGCTCATGGGGCAATCAAGGTCTATTAGTGCACTCAAAGCCCTGACACAGAAGGGCAGCCCTGAATTCTGAGCTTCTGGGTGCAAGGATTTTTGTAACTTGCACTCGGAGGATGTGGGTCCTCTAGACACCATTGCAATGGCATGTAGCTACACTCCTGTTTATTTCCTGGGAAATTCCAGCTGCTGTAGTTTTGACGATGTCAGCTAAAGCAAAAGCAGATTTGCCATCGTGATCTCAAGGGTTTCTAATGCTCAGCTGACAGTGATGGACTCACAACTGCCCTGTGGTGGCAGTGATCAACAGGATAACAATTTCTGTGATCATGTTGATGCACAGCAGTTTATTAAAATCCTTAATCTTTAGAGCACGTTTCTGGTGTGGAATTAACAAGATCTCTGGTATCCACAGGAAAACATAACTGACGATGTCCTGAAACTTCCACAGCATCCCTTTAAGCCGCTAACCCCTTTGCTATGGCATTCACGCACCGGCTCTGTGGAGTTTGAAGCACAGAGGAAGATCAAATCTGTCTAAGCCACTGATTCATGGAGAGATAGCTAAGGGGAAGCTGCAAAGTTGGTTACACTATTAGACCTATCTATGCAGCAATGTACTGACGCCCTGAAATCTGCAGTTTATTTAATGTCTGGCATTTTAAAAAAATCTATGAATAGCTCATTAGTCTCTTCTGTTCATCAGATAGCGGGTTTGGGTGTCTGTTGGTATGCATAAAGGAAGCCAGTGCAATGAAAAATGCTCTTTCTGATGGGCAAATAATCTTGCAGATATAGGAAGCAACTGATTTATTTCACTGTGGTATCTATACCAGATAACATATGAAGAATAAGTTTGCATGTCTATTTCTGTGCATCCATAGAAGCAGATAGAGATACTTGAGTTGGTACTCGGAGCTACGAGAATGAGACAGGACTTTGGCGATGGGGTGTTATCCGTACTGAGACTGTGATTAAAGACTGAATCTGGAAGCAAAAATTATTTTCTGCCTGACCCTCTCTGCCAACACCTTTGTCTTGCTGGATTAAAAGTATAAATACTACTGCTGTGGTTGTGCTTAATTTAGATGGTGATACAGTCTGTGGTGTCAAGATTTTTATCTTAAAATGCTATGGATATATTAAGTAATTAGGTCATGACATGACAAGGGGAGGTGGAAACACAGATCGAGTTTTTTCAGTAAGAGTTGTCTCTTTGAAGAACGTTGGCTCACAGTTTGTAAAGTTGAATACGAGTAAATCTTTGTGAGACCACAAACCACACAATACAGCCTAGCTGCAAGGTCGAAGGAGTTTGAATTGCCCAATGCACTGAGCTGTTGGGGAAGGATCACTGAAATCTACTGATGTGAGTTACATTATTCTCTCATGGGGAAGTCCATTAATTATCTATAACTGAAGAAAATCAACATAGCATGTGGCATGTGGCTGTGTTTTCACACTTCATGGAATAAATGGCGATGTTGCTGGAGAGAAGCAAAAATTCTGAGTCCAGTGGTCCTTGCTGTGCCATGTAGACTGTGCTGTGATGGGCTGGCCACCTTAAAGGCACATCTTGTGAAGGAATACATTCTGACAGGACTTATCCCTGTATTTTTTTTAGTTATTTTAATTAAAGTGAAAATTCATTCAACGGCATTTCCTTTCAGCAGCATCTAAATTTTTTAAACTTTAGTGCCTCAGATTAGGCACTACAGGCTCTGGATGAATCACATCTTTGTAAATTAAGGAACTTGAATTTAAAGGTGTTTAACATGAGATTTCTTCCTTATGAGTGGAAGCACCATTCCTGAGAGGAACCTCCATGCCTGGTCCTTTATGGGAGACAATAACCACTGTCTGCATCTTAATACAGAAGCAAAAGGACAGCCAGCCTGGTGGGTCCCATAATACAGCTGGTGACATTTCCATAATGACACTGTGACTGGGGCACAGAGGCTCTTCTACAAGGACAGACAGTTGTGACCCTGTCAAGGCAATTTTCAATGACAGAGAATTTACCCCATTGCAGATCACATAGTTCATATTGTTAATTGTCCTCATCATTGGAAATGTGCTGAATAGACTTGTGCCTCAGTTCTAGACAGACTATTTTCTGCCTGCAGCCTCCACACCTTTCATTATACTGGCCATTTAAACTCATTTGCAAAATTGCCCCCAATCACTCTGGTTATACATGCCTAGACGTAGATTTGAGTCCCCTCCCTTCCTCCTCTGTGTTAGGTTAAAAGCCTTGTAGAATTTTCTAAAATTGTGTCATAGTTATGGTTGTCTTTCCGAAACCTTTTCAGTTTTCCACCATTCTTACTGGAGACAGGGCACATTTTCCACAGTGCTTCAGTAACCATCGCAGGTAGTCCCCATAAATTAGTAAAACCAGTTTTTGGCTTTTATTTGCTATATTTTTTCTCCAATATTCTTTTTTTTCCCTATGAACAGAACTACTCTGGACATTCATGATCTCTTTGGAGCTGCTGTTTTCCAAAAGACAGGGAGGAAAACAAAGCTGTTCCATACATGTGGGGCTCCCAGCTTCATGGTTTTCCACTCAGCTGAATTAAAAAGAATACTTTCAGACAGTTTGAATGCCACATTCTGTATAATTTTTAATTGGAGAGTGTCCTATGTAAAGATTATTTTCAGAGAAAAGTTAGAAATGCAATTAAACATATTCAAATAAAAATTCTGTGCCAGGCCCTGAGGTCCTTTAATTTATTAATGTAACACTGCTCAACCACTGAATATGGCTGAACAGCACTTTGTTGAAACAATTACTGTTTAATAATGGGCAACTTCTGGCCTTTCATGAGCTTCCACTTCTTTGGGAATTGCATATGCACTCCTCGCAAGGCTGAACGTGGCCCTGAGTATATGGACATAAACAAAAACCAAATATGTCTTCCTAAGCATGAGGAAAGTTCTCAAAAGAAACCAAACTCTTCTTCATTTGGCAGTATCACTTTAGTGAAGGGCTTTTTATTAGCAAGATGAATTTGCTTTTTTTTCTCTTCTTCTTTTAAAACAAATACTTGTAAGAATTACCAAACCCCTTTGTTACACATTGTTTAATTTATACACTTTCTTAAATTAAAGTGTGTAGCTGGAACAAATCAGGTGACATGTAAAGCTTTAGTTTTAGTAGAGTCCTGCCAAATGTTGTTGTTAAAAATAAGAAATCTTTCCAGGTGGACACTATGGGAATGGATATTATTGTCCACAGAGACAATAACATAATCCATAAGGCAGCTTTTTTCCTCTGCCAACCATTGTGGTAAACATTTTCTAATCAGTGAACAAGTCTGTATGGGTATCTCTACTGTCATAATAATGATCCTTGGTGGGTGATTCTGTAGAAGGTTTATTATCAAGTTCCTGCATACATTAAAGTTGATGACAGTTATTGAGGTTTCTGTAAGTATCTCCTATGTCCTGGGATATATTCTCCTGTGCACAGTTTCCATTTGGATTTTTCCTGATATCAAGTTGAGAAAGAAAATGCAAGAAATGATAGCATACATTAATTGGGTGAAGAGTTTACTCAAATCACTCAGTAGTATCTTTTATTTTTCAGGCACTGAAAATGGCTGAATGGGAGGTTATTACTTTTTTTTTTATTATTAAATCAGTGCACATTTAGAAGCACTGCTTGTCATTCGAATGTTCGTATGGAATTAGTAGAAAGTGCTACAGGAAAATGTGTAAATGCTGCATTGGCTCTATTTACAATGCCAGTATTCATGCCTATTAAGAAAACTCATCATATGTCCTTATGGGCTTCACATACCATCTCTGGAGAATGTACATACCAGGACCAATAACAAGTTACATTAGATAAGAGAGTTTAAAAGCCCAGCCTGTGAGAGTGCTTCTGCGCACTGTATGCAGAAATAACACACGCTGTGTGCAATGTACGCTGTATGCAATGCTAACCTGCCTAACCCTCAGCCCGCAGCTTCCCCCGTCGCCACTCACAGCAGCACCGAGGAGATGTGGACATCTCACTGTGGGTTTTGTGCACGCAATGGCATTTGCACTCACAGGACAGCAGTTTGCTTAAGCCCATGACACTCAAACCAACAGAAAATCGCAGGTCTGAAGCGTGGAGGTGCAGCGTGATGGGCAAGGGCTGGGGTGGAGCCAAGTGCCAGCATCTTCCCTGTCTTCCACTGTCTCTGCAATCCTTTGGCAGCATCTGACAGCTCCTCCTTGCTGCTTGGGGCTCCTTTGGGACTGGGGTTGAGCCACTTGTGCAGGGGATCCTGGGGCATTTTCCCTCATTTCAAGGGCTACTGGACTGTGCCATGGTTGACCCTTGGCTGAAGTGGTGTGTTTGTTAATTCAGGTAAATGCTGCGTATTTCACAGGGCTGTTAGGAGGACGTGGGCTTGTCTGTATGTACACTGCACTGCAACATTAATAATTTCAGCAACAGCAACACTGAAATGAGTTAAATTCTGTTCTGATCTGACACCTCTGACCTGCTAAAATAACTGTTGAAAATGCTGCATCCAAATGAGGACACCGCTGCTGTTGTTGCCTCTGGCCATTATTGGCACAAAGAAAAAGTGACATTTCATGCTCTTCAACTGAGGCTTTGTTTTCGGGGAATGACAGTCCTGCTCTCCTACCCGAAAACTAAAAAAGGATCTGCCAGCCTGTCTATGTGCCCACGTAATCTGAGGGGCACTCTCCCAGGAGCACTGATAGCAGGGAGCTCAGAGACTTGTTGCCCCACTGCATCCGGATGCCGTGGTCCACGGTCCCAGCACTCTGCCCAGTTTGTTGCCTGACCCAGTAGAAAACGTGAGCCATGGAAGCTGTTATTCCTGCTCCCTCCAGACATGTAGAAGCTGCTGAGTTTCACGGGGACATTTTGAACCAGCGCTCTGACCAGGGTGGTTTCTTAGCTCTAACAGAGAAGGACATTTCCAAACACGGAAGCCAAGAACAGCTGCAATGGATAGGCTTTTATGTCTTGACATCCATGTCAAATGTACTGCAGAAGATTATGGTGACAAGTAATAGCATCACCCTAGTACCGCCATTTCACTAAGGACTTCCAACAACCACAGCTGCAGTAGCTAGAGACGGGGGTGGTTCAGCTATCGGAAAGCTGAGCAGAAGATTGCTATTCCCATGTGAGGCTGGAAAAAGGAAAAGAAAAAATGTGTTTTGCATTTGAAAAACCAAATAGAAATACTTTAAAGCTGAGATGCTGGCAGAGTTACAAATTCTACCGCTTGAGGGGTTAAAACCATTTGAAGCAGATCTTTAATGGAAAGACACAGAAACCTTGGAAGGGAATCTGTAACTCACGTCACGATGGAGAGAGAAAGTAAAAAGAAAAGTCAAGTATCAGGCCTTAAAATAAGCGAACAAAAGAAGAGAACACTAACGAATAAATCCACCTCACTGCTAAATGTATGCTCTTCTTTTCTAATTTCTTAAAGCTAAACATTTTACAAAGACCTTCAAAATTTCTGTAATCTTTTCAGTGCCAACCTCTTCTCAGATAATTTACCTCAAGAGACACAGACAAGGTGGTATACTGATTTCCCTCTAACTTGCTATCAATAGCTCTAGTTTTTGCAATTAACTAATTATATAGAAAATTAACCTGCTCACCTGAAAAGAAGAGAAGACTTCAGATTTGACTCATTAAGATCATCGTGTTTTCTGAAGGAAATTGTACTGTGAAGATTAAATGAAATTCATAAGGGAAGAACCAGTTCCATTGAATAATTAACTTAATAAGTATCAAGCTCCTATAACTTGTATTCCCACTGCAAGCTAATCTTTCATAAACCGTATATGTCTTCTCTTCGGGGTACAGCAAACATTGGCAGCAGACGTTGAAGAACGTCAGCGCTTCAGTGCAGTAATGCAATAAAAATAGTTTAAAAGTACTTGAAACAATGAAGACGAACATTTGTTTGGCTGTGAGAACATACTTTGTTCATCCCCTGGGTACTGTAATCACAAGTCAGAGAAAAATAGGGTTATAGCAAAACAAATTGCTGGCAATGACCCTTTTTGCAGGAGTGAATTCAAAGGTTTATTTTAACTTGAAATGAGCAGCAGCTCTTGAGTGGCTGCACTGTGTGTCTATAACAACTGCTTCCAGAGAAGACATGGAGTCCTGGGTAGTTATCACAGCTGTTACTCTACTCTGTTAGTGAGCGAAGAGAAAAATCCACCACAGTCCCATGTTTGGGGGTCCTTCTGCTTCACAGCTGGATGACGTTAGGGGAGAACATGCAATGGGACAGCCACCACCAATCCCCCCTCTGCTGGAGGTGCATCCTCCAGCTCAGGCTTCCTGCAAGCATCTCAGAGACCTCCCTGTGCCGGCGTTCTGGCTTCCCATGGTTCCTGCTAGCAGAATGCCTTTGAAAAATATAAGCCAGAAACCAATGGCATGCAATTCAAATGTATTAATAGCAGCTGTCCTTTACTTCCTGAAACGACATTTGCCAAAGTCCTTGAAAACTATTAGTGGCTTTATCCCTTTCTTTATTTACCTCTGGCATTTTAGCAAGACTCCATGAGGCAGTGAGATATCCGCATTGCTCAGAAGGCAGGCACGTACTCCAGCTCTTCCCCGACTCATGCTTGTGTGCTCTGTAGAGCACTTCCAGATGACCTGCAGAGCTACAGCTGCCAAAGCCCTGAAGACACCCATCAGTCCACCAACAATAATATTCCTGTGCTTAGTCAGGCTCAAATCAATGTGAAATTCCAAAAAGCTCTCCGATCAAATCTAAGTAAGAACATCTAAGCCTCAGGAGCTTTTGGTCTTCTGCATGGCTCTTTTCCTGGTCGCTGGGTTTTCTTTGATGTACAGTAAATACGATTTTTAAACAATACAAAAAACTAAAATGTTAAGAAAACAATGGAATAACAGTAAGCCAGAGACGAGTTTTGAACTGAGCTTCAGAAGTGAACAAGTGAAATGAAGGGATGTTTCCAGCTACTGAAGTTAGTTGCTGCATGCAGGGACATGTAATAGAGAGCATGGGTATCCACGATGCAGATTTCACTGTATCTTCTCCCATGCTATACTCATGCAATACAATATTGGGATTTGAGAATTAATTAAAAAAAAGAGTTTGACAATCCAAACCTGACAGGGCTCTAAGAAAGATTAAAATAGAAATAGTCTACTTGAGAATTTAACTGCAGTCTAGGGCACAATTAGTGAGCAAATACAGCATTAATTGAAAGGATCAAGGGCATAGCAGGACTATTATAAGAGGACTGACTGTAGTAATGTCACGGTTAACTGACTGACTATTTGTCTGCACTTGAATAGAGAGCAGAACTAGTAATTAATTACTTGTATTTCTACTTTTCTCTGGAGCTATGCCATTTCCCAACTGCACTGATCACCATTTAAAATATACTATTTCTTGGATCTGAACTGTTGGAAATGGTGTCTCGGCAGTAAAATTTCTGATTCATTGTTGCCTATATTATGCCCCCTTCTCTGAAACACAGTTTGGTGGATAAAATGAGTACCTGTGGAGAGAAATGAGAAGCATATTCATCTCTGGGATGTCTCAGTAAGAGCTAGGTTTGAGAAGCTTCTTCGGTACATGAGAAGAAATATTTTACTTCCTTTCTAACAGATTTAGAGAGCTATGTGGTACCTCATTTCTGCTAAATACATTTCAGTGCACATCCTCCACATCTGCTGACATTTATATGCCATGTATCCCCCACTCCAACCACCTCTTCCACTCACTTCAATCCAATGGAAAAAAAAAAAAAAAAAAGCTACTTCCTTCCGGGTTAGTCCAAAATAGTTTAGTATTTTCAAGGTCCTTTCAAGTAATGTTTGTTTTATAAATAAGATGTCTCTGAATATAGTAGTTTTCTTTCTTAGTTAGAGAAATTTTATGAAGAAAATTTTTTAGTAAGTGATGAGCTTGACACTATCTTGCTGGGGATTGTCAAGGCAGTTTTGAGGAGCTGTTCAAGCAAAGAACAGGAAGATATATTCATTTTAACCTCCGAGAACAAATGGTTTCCAAAAAGGTCACATTGCTGCAAGTCATGACATTATGAGCCTGATCTCATGAAGCTGGTATAAACTGGCCTGCAGTCACATTTGTTCCTCTCTTAAATCAAGATCAAATTTCCTTTGCAGACACAGCTTTATGAAGTAGCTGCTGGGTGAGGCTCATGTGCCCTGTGCTGTGTCCAAAGGGAGACACAATGATCACCAGCATCTCTTCCAATAAGAAAAAAAATAAGAATTTAAATGGATGGCTTTCAACTACTCATTTCTCTCTCGGTCTGTTCTCCTTGCGGCTCCTGTTGTTGCTGTCTGCCGACTTCTACAGCTGTATCCTCCCTGTATCAGCCCTGTAAACAGGTAACTCCCCTGATGAGCAGCCCTGGTGACTTCCACCTTTTTATTATCAATTTTAAGGGAAGCACCTCCTTCCAATTTTTCTTGAGCCTCCCACCCGCTATACTGGTGACTGCATTCCAAACCCACCTCCTACATTGTTCAGCTCAGAGAATGAGGACAAAATGCCTTGTTTATGAATGTACCCAGGAGGAGATGCGAGATAGACGCTGAGGTACACAACTCAGTCAAGAATACAGCGCTTTTGACAGAAGAACAAACAGCAGACTTCTAGACATCTGAGTAAGTTTCTGGGAAAAAACCTTCCACATCAATAAACTTTTGGCATGTGTTCAGTTAGATAAGTTTTTGTTGTTTGTTTTCTTGAGAATAGGCATCTTACGGGGTTTTTGGATGATAGTCTGATGGTTCACCTTTCAGGCACCGGACAGCACAGATTGCCATATCCACACAAAGGAAAGGACATTACCACTGATAAACAGGGAGACACATTGTCCTTGACTCAGGGCAGTTCTTTGCACAGCTTTCCTATGATCTTAGCTTAAAGTATGCAAAGGGTTTGAGATATCCACTGCGTTTGAGCTCAGCTTGTGACATGCGGACTGCATGATCTCTGCACGTCCCTTCTGGACCTTGTTGGTCTATTCATATGGTACCAGGTAGGAGTCATCAGCCCCTAGAGGAAATCAGTAACCTATTTATTACCAGTTTTATTATTCCATGGTACGCTGAAGTGGTACTCATTAGTCATTTCCAGACTAAGTGACTCTGATCCCATCCAAGAGCAGACCTACTCCTAAAGGTGTAATCACTCTTAAAAGTCTCTGGGCAGATCCAGCCAAAATAGTCTATAAAGGAAGTAACCGCTGCTTTCAGTCTTTTTTCTTTTTTTTTTTTTTTTTTTTTTTTTAATCTGTGCTTTTCCTGTAATAATAAAATAGTTAAGATAAATAATTGCAACCACTTTGCTTTCTTTATGTGTGCCTCTTAACACAAATGACTCCCCTCAAATGTGCGTTGTGTTGGTGGACCTGTAGTAACACTTGGATGTGATTATTTCTCGCTCATGAATTCAATCTCTTCTTTCTTTTCTGCTGGTCTCCCCTGAGAAAGGGTTTATTTCCAAGGGTGATTTTGCAGGCACTTCCCTGGACCCCAGTCACAATCTGGACTCTTAATTCATGGGACATTTCCCCGGAATGGCAGAATTTATGTCTCTGTCTCAGGTTCTACTTGCATCTTCTGCAAGAAAGCATTGCTCATTTGTTTCATTTATACTCAGAGACCGCAACTCTCTGATTCAGTCTTTCTCTCACCAGTGTTTTTATTTTTCAGAAATGAAACATCTATTCTATTTCCTTTATGTATCCTGAGCATTTTTTCACTTCTGGCATCAAATTAAGAGCCAATGCTGAGCCAGTTGGTGACTTGCCACTGACCTTTTCAGCATCACTGCCATCTTCTATCTGTTCATCAGGCCTGTACATTGGCTACATGCTCATCTGTATTAACATGTCATTTGTTTGCCATCAGTTTTACCTGACAAGCCATACAATCTGTTTTTAACTTCCATCAGTGTTTGTCACATTCATACTTTTTGGGTAATACCTATATATTCACCTCAAAGCAGAGAATAGTGTCTGTCTCTTTGTAATTTTTACTAAGTAATCCTATTAAAACACACTCATTTGGTGATCTCCTCTTAGTAAAAACCCAGAGATAAAGTCAAATAGCTTATGAGTATTACACAGTTACCTCTATCTGTCAAACCTGTAATGTCTCCTGAGAGTAAAACCAGATCAGTTCACTTTGACACTTGTTTTCCATAATCCATGCTGGCTGGGACTAGGACTGGTCCTATCTGCTGGTCAAGTAAAGGTTGACCTGCTGGTCAAACTAAAGGGCAAGAAGGAAATGCACAGGCAGTGGGAAGAGCATAGGGATGCTGCCTGGTTGTGTAGGCATGGGGTCAGGAAGGCGCTGGAGCTAAACTTGGCAAGGGATGAAAAGAATAATAAGAAGGGCTTCTACAGGTATGTCAGCCAGAAAAGGAAGGTCAAAGAAAGCACGTCCCCCTGATGAGAAAGACTGGAAAAATGGTTACAGCAGACGAGGAGAAAGCTGAGGTACTCAACAACTTCTTTGCCTTGGTCTTCACTGGCAACCTCTCTTCCCACACCTCTTGAGTGGATGGACTGCAAGACGGGGACCGGGGGAGCAAAGTCCCTCCCACGGTAAGAGAAGATCAGGTTTGTGACCACCTGAGGAACATGAACATACATAAGTATATGAGACCTGATGAGATGTATCCCAGAGTCCTGGTGGAACTGGCTGATGTAATTGCCAAGCCACTGGAAGCTATGCTAAGGCACATGGAGGACAGGGAGGTGATTCGAGACAGCCAGCATGGCTTCACCAAGGGCAAGTCCTGCCTGACCAACCTTGTGGCCTTCTACGATGGAGTGACTGCATCAGTGGACAAGGACAGTCCCCCACAGCATCCTCCTACTCCAAATTGGAAGGATACGGATCTGATGGGTGGACTATTCGGTGGATGAGGAATTGGCTGGATGGTCGCATCCAGAGGGTAATGGTCAATGGCTCAATGTCCAGATGGAGATCAGTGATAAGTGGTGTCCCTCAGGGGTCTGTATTTGGGCCAGTGCTGTTTAATATCTTCATCAATGACACAGACAGCAGGATTGAGTGCACCCTCAGCAAGTTTGCAGATGACACAAGCTGAGTGGTGCAGTCGACACACTGGAGGGACGGGATGCCATCCAGAGGGACCTGGACAAGATCAAGAAGTGGGCCTGTGTGAACCTCATGAGGTTCATCAAGGCCGGGTACAAGGTCAGAACAACCCCCAGGCTGGGGGATGAAGGGATTGGGAGCAGCCCTGATGAGAAGGACTTGGGGGTACTGATAGATGAAAAGCTGGACACAAGCTGGCAATGTGTGCTTGCAGCCCAGAAGGCCAACCATAACCTGGGCTGCATCACCCGTAGCATGGCCAGCAGGGCGAGGGAGGTTATTCTGCCCCTTTGCTCTGCTCTGGTGAGACCCTACCTGCATGCAGGTTCCTGTTGACCTGAAAATCTCAGGAGAAATTTTTTAGTGTACTCCTTGAGGAGAAAGGATTGGAGAACATTTCATCATCTGTTTAACATAGAGATTTCTTCCTGCATTTTTCAGGGGCAAAAAATAAATTTTTATAGTTCCTGCCGGTCTGAACCATGACTAACAGAGTCTTATTTCAGTGCAGTAATCTGTCCACAGTGCTTCTAGGATTTTATCACTAATGTGATGCATGAAATCATTTCGACCTAAATATTTCCTTTTCATGGTCTGTAGCTCTGCTAGTCCTGCATCATTTGTAAGGTCTTCATCTTCCTTTGCTAATTTGCCCTGTGACATGGTTGCTCACTCATGACTACCTTTTCTTCCCCTTTCCCCAGTGCTGTACCACGCTTGAGGTCCCAGCTCAGCTCTCCCAAAGTCTGGAGCTTTAGGCAGGTCACTCTGCCAGTTCTTGTCTGTAAAATGAGAATAATAGTCCCATACTTCACAGACATCTTACAAATCCATTACAGGTTACAAAATGCTCTGACTCTGAAGTTGGCAAGGCCACAGCTAAAAGAGAGCAGGAAAGCAGTGATTTTATCTGTATAGCAAAGAACCTCTGCTTCATGCACAGATCCTGCCCTACTTTCTCCCCGAATAGTCTCTGTACAGTGAAGAAGATGTGCACGTGAATTGTGTCCTGGTTACTCTTGTAGTACTAGGAGAAAAACTAAGCTCTAGAAGTAAATTAACTAGCAAGAAGCTGAGTGGGTTAGGAGAGGAGTGGGAGGAGGAGGGAAGAAGGGGATCATGAAAGACAGAGAGGGAGAGGAAGGGAGAGAGCGAGGATAAACTAGTAGTTATTAATGCATGAAAACATCTTTTTCTAACGACATGGCTTCTTCCTGTTGCTGTCTGCAATTTCTACTAAGAGATTATTAATTTACCGGACATATTTTCTATTTCCCCAGGTTGCATTTTGCCTGCTAAGAGAAGATACTCATATTTTGACACTGTATAAGCCAATTCAGATTTGCCTGAGATAATGATTTGTTATTAAGCTTAGAAACCTTTTTTGCATAATTAAATTAGAATTATTTGGTGCACGTTAGGATTTGTAATATTGGTTTTAGATACCAAATATACTTTTATTTCCTTTCTTACTTGTGTACACTGATCAGTTTTAGTGTTGTGGACATGGAAAAGTATGGCATGAAAATACTGGCACAGTGAGAGACTAGATTATTCCTGGTCCTACGAGAATATATTTATTTATCATGTGGTTATTCTTTGTACTAAGCTTGAACCCATACTGATACCTAGGAGAGGGAGATGAAAAAAACAGATGAAATTAACAAAATACAATAATCCATGTGGTTATTTGGACATGTGAGAAGAGCAGGTCTCATTGCTTATGGTGTTTTGGATCAGTTTTGGTTTGGCTTACTTTCTGAAATAGAAGTCCCACTGGAAATACTTGCAATTTCCTTAACTGTATGACAAAGTGAAGTAACTGAGCTCAAGTGCTGGTTTTGGGCTAGTTCACAACATCTCAAGGTATTTTGAATATGGAATAATGTTCTCCCTTGATACTGAAAATTCTTGCAAGATTATCATAGAATCATAGAATGTCCTGAGTTGGAAGGGACCCACAAGGATCATCGAGTCCAACTCCGGTCCCTGCACAGGACAACCCCAAAATTCACACCATATGTCTGAGGGCTTTGTCCAAATGCTTCTTGAATATTGTCAGGCTTGGCGCCGTGACTATAGAATCATAGAATCATAGAATCGCTAAGGTTGGAAGAGACCCTTAAGATCATCGAGTCCAACCGTTAACCCAGCACTGCCAAGTCCACCACTAAACCATGTCCTCAAGCACCACGTCTACCTGTCTTTTAAATACCTCCAGGGATGGAGACTCCACCACTTCCCTGGGCAGCCTGGTCCAATGCCTGACTACCCTTTTGGTGAAGAAGTTTTTCCTAATATCCAGCCAAAACTTCCCCTGGCACAACTTGAGGCCGTTTCCTCTTGTCCTATCACTTGTTACTGAGGAGAAGAGACCGACCCCCACCTGGCTCCAGCCTCCTTTCAGACAGTTGCAGAGAGCAATAAGGTCTCCCCTCAGCCTCCTCTTCTCCAGACTAAACAACCCCAGTTCCCTCAGCCGCTCCTCGTAAGACTTGTTCTCTAGACCCTTCACCAACTTCATTGCCCTTCTCTGGCCATGCTCCAGCACCTCCATGTCCTTCATGTAGTGAGGGGCCCAACACTGAACAGAGGACTCGAGGTGCGGCCTCACGAGTGCAGAGCACAGGGGCACTATCGCCTCCCTGGTCCTGCTGGCCACACTGTCTCCCAGGGGAGCCTGTTCCAGTGCTCCACCACCCTCTGGGTGAAGAACCTTTTCCTAATATCCAACCTAAACCTCCCCTGGTATATCTTCCTGCCATTTATTATGCATTTCTCTGTACACTTTTCTTTCTGTGAAAATGAGACTCAGTCCTCTTATTTCAGAGATAAAAGATTAGGTCAATACTGTGTCTTGCTCTGACTCTGTCTGGTGGGAAAATGTCTTTTCTTGGACGTGTGTAGTATAGCTTTCCCATGGTATAGCTTTTATAACACAAGCCACTCTGCTCGCTCTCCTAAAGCACAGGAATTTATGCACCCAACATTTAGCATGGATATATGGTCATAATCTCTCTAAAAATGCTTCAGTTTTATTTGTTTGATTTCTGATTAATTCTTGGCTTCAAAGACACCTGTTTAAATTATTTTTGTTGGTAAATTGTGCACTGGGCAAAACCCCAAACTCTTTACTCTATCTGTATGCTGTCCAGTGCTACCCACTTGTGGAGTGAGAGAAGGCTTTAAAATTGTGTCTACAGGTAAGCATATCTTCAGCTGATACCACCAATATAGGTGCGTCTCTCAGCTGAGGACCATATATATCTCCTTTAACTTCCATTACTTTTTCCTTGCTTCTTACAGAAAACTGGATGCACAGTACATTTTAATTCCCTGTTTTGGTGGTTTTCTTTATATTTAGTATGCTCTTACTCGATTTTTATGTGACTTAAAGGTAGCACTTCTATTTTTCAGAAATAGATAATTTTCAATATTATTATACTAAAAAAACCCCACAATCCTTCCAAATTTAGCATGATCTTTGACTGAGGGGTAGTCTTTGATTTGGGCAAGAAGGGACAACAGAAGAGAGACAGTTTGGGTTCTTCAAGACTCATGTTCTTACCTGTTGGACTTAAAATAATCAAACCCCCCCAATAACGTTACTCTTCAAATTAAACACATTAGGACTGAGATTTGGGTGGCTCATAAATAAACAACAACATTGTGTTTTCTTCCTTTTGCGATGGAAACCAGAAAATATTTAAAATGTACAAAATCACACTGAAATTACATCATGCAGTCAGCTGTAAGGGAGAGGTGCATATTAGGGTTCTTTTCACAGTTTTATAAGAAAGAATTTCCAAAACATTCTAAGTCATGTGTCTCGTTTCTAAGCCCCCCTGAATTTATTGCACAAAATAATGCCTGCTCTTCTCTTCTTTCCTCACAGGCATTTTTCAGTCCATGGATCTAGAGCCTGCGCTGTTGGTCAGTATCAAACAAGTTTTCAAGATGAATGAAAATCATTAGCAAGAGCTTGATTAATTTTTGGCAGCAATCTGAAAATCCAGGCAGTCAGTGGCCATTCCGTGCAGTACTCATTTGCAGTGTGGCACAGTGGTAGAACTGAAGGAATCAGAAGATCAACTGAACCCTTTTGTTACACAGATTGAGCTGAAGAAGTTGGAGTTTTTAATTGTCATTTCTGTTATCTTCTTAAATATGCCCTTTGGAAAGCAACATGGAAAGCAACATCCTTTTAATAAGACTTTACAACCTGATCATTATAAAAGGACTCTCGGGGTTTTCAGGAAATGGGAAACTCCTGAGGGAGTTTTCTTGAAAGATTAGGCTGGCTTGGCAAAACTGTTTTGGTGTTGAGCACATGCAGTTGTGGATGCTGGCATCATGGGATGAAACTAGTACTCTTACTGATACAGAGTTAATTCATCACAAACATGAAATGCTCTCTAGATACATAGGCTATGCTCTCTAGACTGCATTTATTTTTCTGTACTTCTCTTCTAGCATTCCCAGAATCTCTTGGGTTTACGGCACTAAAATCATTGGTACAACCATTTCTGCATGATTTTCCAGATAGCTGTAGGCTTTCATGACTGTTAGTATCAGCTGCTGAAGTGAGTGAAACAAGCACTCAGCAGCTGTATTTTCGCATCCTGCATGCATATGTATGGCAAAGACTAAATAGATTAGAACTTCTCAACCTCAGGAAGGAAAAAAATCGAACTCAAACCCTGAGAATATGATAGCAGCCTATAAAGTCAAAAATGACACAGAAACAGTGAATGGGGGGTGACCAGTCATTACTTTCATAAAAGAAAAAATAAGGACTCCAGTCAACTTACCAGGTAACATGTTAAAAACAAACAAAAGAGAGTATTTTTTATTGAAATATTAGGCAAACATCTGTCAGGAATGACATTATGTAGTTGTTCCTGCCTTGGGGCAAGTGATGGACCAGATGTCCTCTTGATGTTCCCTTTCAGTCCTGTTTCCTGTGATTCTATAATTAGATTGCAGAACTCATTGACATAAGCTTTAGCAGTTGCCAAAATTATAAATGTGTTCAAAAAAAATTATTGCGTAGAATAAAAATCCACAAAGAAGGGTTAATCACAACAGCCTGGGTGCAATCTCTAACTCAGGTGGTCTCTGATCAGCTGTTTGCTGGGGAAAGCATTGGTCTGCATTTACCCTTTATTCTTGCCTTTTCCCCCAAATCACCCCCTTCCAGCTACTGCGGCTGGTGTTTGCCATACGTTGGTTCTATATGGGACTGCAGATACTGTCGTATCCCCAGCACCCTGCAGGATTCAGAAAACATCCCTTAATGTTTCCTTCTGGAAAAGACTCCTTCAAAAAGAAGCAGTGCCAGCGTGCAGCATATTTGCAGCTAAACAGTGCATCGCTGTGTGTCTGTGACAGTGGTGCAGCCAAGATTTCTGTGTTCAGGAAAGTTTCCAGAATGAGCCTGGGCTCTGGCAACGGAGCAGCAGTGGAGTCACTGATGGGATGCGATTTCAGTCCAGCATGATGGAATCAGTATCCGACTACACTACAAGTCTTCACGACTAGTCTTTGCAGAAAAACATCCACAGAGTGAAGAATATCATAAATTTACTGATGTGTTCACAATGCACCTGTGCAGCAAAGCAGGCTATGGCTAAAAGTGGGAAATGCCTGGAATAAGCATTCCGCTCAGGTTTACCAACTACCTGGCATCTTCACCTATAAAATAGCAGGTGTTTTTTGTAGGACCATGTTTCATAGCTAGGGTACCTCTTGCAATAGAAAAATCTAGTCAAGTAATCCAATCTAGCAAAGTTAATGGCAAATTAAGACCGCATCCCCTACCAGAACTGTCCTGGGTAGCCACAGCGCACAACAGGCTGTACTGTCACATACATGTAGTAGGCATAAAATCTCACAAAGCTGAGTAATTTCTCTGATTGTCTGCTTTCTTTATAGTGCCCAAAACTGCCATACCTGTATTAATCTAATAGTGAATTTGTGAAGGTGTCAGAAAATTTTCTTAAGAATGTGACACTACAAATTTGGTTTAGCTAATTAAAAAACTAGAAGTATTCTTTGTTACCTAAGTCTTTTCCAAATTTGTTTTAAGAAGAAAAGCCCGATGATGTCTTCAGGCACTTGAACATGGCAGGGAACTGGGAGTTAAGCCTGTATGATGCTGGTACTGTTGGACACCGAACGGCAAAGACGAGAGCCAGCTCAAGAACAGGTATTGCCCAGAACACAAGTCCCTCAGTCTAGACTTTAACCATGACTTTGAACTTCACCGTGGGACCTGATAGTCCAGTGCAACAATTAAGAAAGCGTTTGAGCCCTGATTAATCTGTGCTGAGGACCTCTTCTTACACCCTGCACTATCTGTCAGTCGGTGCTGTTGGTTTCTGAGAGGCTTGTAGGAACTGGTACCCAACTTTGTGCTGCAAAGCAAGCTGAAATTGCTGCCTTGGCCTTTTCTGAGGAAAATATAACCTTCACACCAGGAGTCTGAAGGAAATGGAATACCATATTGCAGTCTATGGGCAAAGATTTTTAATAAATCTAACAAATCTGAGGTGATGTTATGTAAAGCTGATCCTGCTCTCTGGTACAGCACTTGAGCAACATGCTGGGGTGAGGTGAGGAAATAATTCAAGAAACGATAAGCCCATTAGCATGCTACACATCTTGGAGAAAATGGTAAGACATGAGAATGTAAAAAGAGACTATGATGAAATGGAGCTTGGGCTTACTGAAGATACATAGTTCCAGATTAACATAGTATTATCAAGGAAAGCCTTGATAATGTAGCTGTTTTTTCTAGGCAAAGAAAATTCAGAGGATTAATCTGTCTGAATTCTTATAAAATGTTTAATAAAGCACCACACAGGAAATAATCTATTAAAGTGGAATAATATAAGAAGTTGTAAATTGAATAAGAAACTGGCTGAAAGGGAAACAGCAAGAAGCACGGAAAGGGGGACGGCTGGGTGAGCGGCAGGGTTCTGTTGCTGTCCTCGAGACCAGCTGGGAACTGTTCATTAATATCTTTGTCTCCAAAGTGACAGTGCACAAAGTGAGGTGGCATTGTACAGGCGAAAGCACAATATGGGGGTATTGATAGGAGCTTTTGCTGGTACATTACAACCACAAGACATTCATTCCTGTGACAGCAGGACACGGGACTTTGGGACCTGGGGACCCTCCTTCTTTTCATCGAATCATAGAATCATTTGGGTTGGAAAAGACCTTTGTGACCATGAAGTCCAACCATTAACCCAACACTGTCAAGTCCACCACTAACCATGTCCCTGAGCACCACATGTACCCATCTTTTAAATACCTCCAGGGATGGAGACTTCACTGAGCAGCCTGTCCCAATGCTTGACAACCCTTTCGATGAAGACATTTTTCCTAATATCTAATCTAAATCTCCCCTGGCACAGCTTGAGGCCATTTCCTCCTCTTCTGTCGCTTGTTACTTGGGAGAAGAGACCGACCTCCACCTCGCTACAACCTCCTTTCAGGTAGTTGCAGAGAGCAATGAGGTCTCCCCTCAGCCTCCTCTTCTCCAGACTAAACAACTCCAGCTCCCTCAGCCGCTCCTCACCAGCCTTGTGCTCCAGATCCTTCACCAGCTTTGTTGCTCTTCTCTGGCCACGCTCCAGCACCTCGATGTCCTTCTTGGGGTGAGGGGCCCAAAACTCAACACAGGATTCAAGGTGCAGCCTCACCAGTGCCCAGTACAGGGGGGACGATCGCTGCCCTGGTCCTGCTGGCCACACTGGTTCTGGTACAAGCCAGGATGCTATTGGCCTTCTTGGCCACCTGAGCACACTGCTGGCTCATATTCAGCCAGCTGTCAACCAACACCCCCAGGTCCTTTTCCACCGGGCAGCTCTCCAGCCATTCCTCCCCAAGCCTATAGCGTTGCATGGGGTTGTTGTGACCCAAGTGCAGGACCCGGCACTGGGCCTCGTTGAATCTCATACAGTTGGCGTGGGCCCATCGACCCAGCCTGTCCAGGTCCCTCTGCAGGGCCTTCCTACCCTCCAGCAGATCAACACTTCCACCCAGCTTGGTGTCATCTGCAAACTTACTGAGGGTGCACTCCATCCCTTCGTCCAGATCATTGATAAAGATATGGAACAGGACTGGCCCCAGTACTGAGCCCTGGGGAACACCACTCGTGACCAGCCACCAACTGGATTGAACTCCATCCACCACTACTCTTTGGGCCCGGCCACCCAGCCAGTTTTTCACCCAGAAAAGTGTACACCTGTCCAAGCCATGAGCAGCCAGTTCCTCCAGGAGAATGCTGTGGGAAACAGCGTCAAAGGCCTTACTAGAGCCCAGGTAGACAACATGCACAGCCTTTCTCTCATCCACTAAGCGGGTCACCTTGTCATAGAAGGAGATCAGGTCAGTCAAGCAGGACCTGCCTTTCATGAACCCATGCTGATTGGGCCTGATCCCCTGGTTGTCCTGTACGTGCCGTGTGGTGGCACTCAGGATGATCTGTTCCGTAACCTTCCCCAGCCCCAAGGTCAGGCTGACAGGCCTGGAGTTCCCTGGATCCTCCTTCTGGCCCTTCTTGTAGATGGGCCAGACATTTGCTAACTTCCAGTCAACTGGGACCTCCCCGGTTGGCCAGGACTGCTGATAGATGATGGAGAGTGGCTTGGTGAGCACCTCCTCCAGCTCCCTCAGTGCCTTTGGATGGATCCCATCTGTCCCCATAGACTTGTGTGTGTCTACGTGGTGTAGCAGGTTGCTGATCTTGGATTATGGGGAGTTCCAGCCAAAACTCTCTGTTCAGCTAGGCCAGTCTTCTCCCCTGCCAGCTTCTCTTTTGGCACATAGGGATGGCCTGCTCTTGCACCTTTAACATTTCATTCTTGAAGAACGTCCAGGCTTCCTGGACTCCTTGCCCTTCCTCTTCTGTTCCCCCGACTTACGGCGAATAGATGCCATAGCCTTACCAATATTTCTGTATAGAAAATATTTCTGCAAGGTGTGTGCCAGGCAGGCATTTCAGAGAGCAGCACACCTGTACTGCCCAGCTCCACCAGGTCCCAGCACGTGCGGCACCCCAGCTGGCCACATACGCACTCCTTGCGGGGTGCTGGGGCTGCCCCGGCAGAGCACAGCCCACCGTCTGGGTGCTGTTTGTACCAAGACAGCAACAGCATCTTGCATACTGAGGGTTAGGGTTGATCTGAGGCTTATTCATTGCTAAACCTCCTGGTTTTCCCTGGAGATCTCGGAAGAATGGATTTTCCTCTGAAATGCCTAGGTTTTTCAATGGGCATGAATAGTACTGGCTCACGTTCAGGGTTGAAAAGCAAAATAAACAAAAGCTTTGTATTTAAAAATTGCAGAATCTCACACAATATTTGGCTGAAGCTCAGCTCTGCAGATGAACAAAAGATGTGCTGCTCTCCCAGACCTGGCTCATCCATTCACTGCTGCGGATTGCAGTGTAGAAGACTTCCAGATTAAAAGCTGCTTTCTCTCTTTATCTCTTATTTCAGAAACTCTGAAATGAGAAGGAAAGGGACCTTAAGGGACTTAATCTAATGCATTTACCTGCCATTTTCTCTGAGACAAGCTGTGTTACTCTGCATTTTCAATTAAGTTCTCTCCTTCTTTCATGAAGCAAAATGAAAGACAGCTCTGTTGATTTAAAGTGTAACGTTGACTCGTCACTCGCTATACTTCTAATAGGTATCCACACTTCCAGATAATGTTGATTTTCAGTGTTTCATACAACTCCAGGCAGGCTGTGTTATTAAGTACCATAGGCTGGAATATGGGATTTCCTTTTGACAGACAATTCCAATGTTCAGAAACATATTTTGATCTTTATTCTGAAATGTATTATGTTTAATCCCTAACTATGCAGGAACAAAAAAACTGCAGTTTCCTGTGGGATCAATAGTATAATACTCTGACATATGACATTTGACATACGTCAAAACAATATAATAAAATATAATAGTAAATAGCATCAAATTAATATGACAAGTCTCCAAGAAATTATATACTTGAAGTAAAGGTAAAAAAAATCTTTATTTCAATGAAACAGAATACTGTTGAAAAATTAACAAAATCAGCACATTACCAGGAAACTATTTTATTTTGGTGAAACTGCTTTTTTCAATGAAAATGTTTCAGTTAGCATGTTACTGAATAAAGCACTGAAGCTGCTCCCTCAATGCCTGCAGAAATTAGTGTGCCCTTTGATATAAACCTAATTAATTTGGACCTCCTTCATGAGTTTAATTTAAATTTTTCACACATATATACATTTATTGATCTGGAACCTATGAAAGGCAATTTATCAAATCTCTTGCTCCATACATTGCAATTACTGACGGAAAGAAAATAGCAGCACATAATTTAGCATGTTGAATATATTAGTTTAGTTCATTCAAATTAAAACAAGTCAGCAGGAAGAGTAAAAGGAAACTGAAGTTGTTGGTTTAACTTCAAACATGTCTCAGTAAGAAAGGGAATACCTTTGGCAAAATTTTACCTTGCTATGGGGAACATTTAAAAATGACTAGTAGAACTGGCTGCTTTTGCAAACATACACGTTTTTATCTTCTACTTGCAGCTGACTCATTAGAAGTAACCTCTGTGCCGAGACGTGGGGGGCTGCGCAGGCACAGCCTGCTCCAGCAGCTATGGACCCCCACCATGCCGGGGCTCTCGCCGGGACAGCTCTTCACCGGGGACATCGTACTTAGCCGAAAGGGACAGGTCATGCATCAGTGAGGTCCAGCCTGTGCTTTGCGCATCTTGGAACACTTGCCAGGTCACCTTGTCGTTGCATAGCTGTGCCTATGGAAAGCCAGAAGTCACAACTGTGTATAATCTTTAGAGCTAGCAGGTTCATTAGAGATTCAAGTCCAGTTTAATTAGCAGAGTATTTTCTGAACTTGGTCTATGAAGCAATTTCCCCCCTACTATCCTCTAAGGATGACTCCAAATGGGCAGAAGATGTTCGCTGACACTACACAGTAACACACCATGTCTACAGGTGGCTGGAAGAAGGTGATGAGGACGGTGTTCTGGCCTGCAGGAATGAGCTGCTTTGATGATTTTGTTTGGATACACTTAATTTGTATTACTCTTAAGAATGTGAAGTCAAGTGTTGAGAAAATAGTCGATAATGGAGAATAAGTTAAGGTTTTCATTAGGTCAAGAAAAAAGGTGTTTAAAGTGGACGGGAGCTGGTGTTAATGAGGTGGTCTTAAAGCTTGGCGATAGGAAAGTTCTGCCACCAGCCGCAGAGCTGAGCTGCTCTTCCCTTTGCATGCAGACCTCCTTCCACAAGTCCTCTGGGAGGCAGGGACCCCTGTGAGAAAGATGGGTAACGGGAGTGATGAGGGAAACCCATCAAGATGTCCCCCTGCATCCATGCTCACACTGGAGAGGGGAGCGGCTGCTAATCATCCCAGCGCCCATGCAGTCGCCAGGGCTTTGTGGAGAAGTCCTCCTTGACCTTGAGAGCTTGAACTGTGTTAAGGTTGTGTGTTGTTCCTCTTCCCATTATCATGGCCAGAAATAATACCTTCTAACTACTCAGTGGATTAAGATTTGAGTGACATTTTTTTTCTTTTTACACATATGCATAACTCTAAACATTTTTAACCGAGGCTATGAGCAACCGAGGAATCCCTAGGCAGGGCACTGCACTGTATTTCAGTTTTTCCTAGGCAGAGCTGAGTGATTTGCTTGAGGAGGAGCAATCACAGCTCAACGGTCTCCTCTTGCTGTGCATGGAAGTTCAGCATCACAGCAACCAGCACAGCCTTGACTACAGAGCCCGGTCTGCATTCTCCCTGTACACTAGGTGGGCATGAATTTTTCAGTTCATACATCATTTAAAATTTGCTGCAGCAATTCCACAAAATCAGTAAGCTTTAAAAAGTTAATGAAAGACAATATATTTTTCTGACTGTTGCTGAAAGTTAAGTAATTTGTTGCATTGCTCTGGGAGCCTGGAGATTTATTATAAAGTGGAGATAAGAGGTGAGAAAAAAACACTCAAAACATTACTTTTTCCTTGGAAAGTTTCATGGTTCTTAAAGCTTTTTATATTGAGAAATTAGCCACACTTGGTCCACTGCCTGATCTGCAATGGCAGATAGACATGAGGGCCACTCCTTTCAAAACTGGGTTCTTAAATATCGTCATATTCTAATGTTTATTTTCATATATTTCAGATATTTTCATAACTTAACATCTGCATCAAAACCTAGACAATGGGATGGCATGCACCTTCAGCAAGTTCACACATGACACCAAAGGGGTTGAGCAGGAGGACAGGGACTGGGGCACGCTGCAGAAAAGGGCTGGGAGGAACCCACGTGCTGTCCCATGTCTGAGCTGCTGTAACCCCACACAGCAGCACAGGCTGGGCTGCCTGCAGAAGAAGCAGCTCTGCAGAACCGGGCCTGATGGTCCTGGTGGGCAACAAGTCAAACAGAAGGGAGCAGTGTGCCCTTGCAGAAGTGAAGGTCAACTGCCTCTCGGGCTGCATCAGCAAGAGTGCAGCCAGCAGGGCAAGGGAAGAAGGTGTTCCCCTCTGTTCAACACCTCCTATGGCTGCATCTCCACCACTCTGTCCACCTTTGGGCCCTCTAAGGACCAAAAAGCTGTTGGCAAACTGTAAAGAGCCCGGTGGAGGCCGTAGTGACGGTCCAGGGCTGGAGTACATGAAATGAGGTAAGTGGTGAGCACAAGAAAGCTGGGCTTGTAGAGCCTGGGGAACAGCAGGCAAAGAGGGGACTTCATTGCCATCTTCCACTAGTGGGGGGTTATGAGAGAAAGCACACCCAGGTTCTCCTCAGAGGAGCAGAAGCAATGCAAAAGGGTGACAAAAAAACCCCCAACTGGATACAAGGAAAAAAATGATGAGCAGTTGCTCAGAGAGGCTCTGA
Organism: Nipponia nippon; assembly: GCF_047370975.1. Classification (NCBI taxonomy): domain Eukaryota; kingdom Metazoa; phylum Chordata; class Aves; order Pelecaniformes; family Threskiornithidae; genus Nipponia; species Nipponia nippon. The sequence continues at coordinate 31,609,777 of NW_028262302.1, forward strand.
GATCTCCATTTTTGGAGATCCTTCAAACTGGGCTTGAGAAGGCCTCCACCTTCATCTAACACTGGAGTTGGCTTTGCTTGGAGCAGGAGATGTGACAGCACACTTCTGAGGCCACTTCCAACCTACATTTTTCTATGATTCAGCTAGAACCCCAAATATGCCCACATCACTGTGGTTAACAGAGCCCTTTGAACATCATGTTAATGAATAGAACCACAGGGCACCACATTTATCTAGATTTTAGCATATGTAAAGGTACCACATAAGACAATCTAGCTCATTAGAGTTAGGATGACACTAGTCATTGTTTCCTATGGGTCCTTTATCTTTCTTGCAGTTTCTCATAACTCTCAATGTAAAAAACTGATTAAAGTAACAAAAGAAACCAAAGTTTGGGTGTGAATAATTGGATATGAATAATAGCACTGAGGGTAAAAGACACCATTGAAAAATTATTCCTCTTATACAGCATAATGTAGTACAGATGGCGAGATTATTAAATCTGCCCCTAAGATTAACTAAAATTAACCTGGGGGAAAAATATATTTAAAAGAAAAAATAGAAATGTGTTTCAGACCAAAATCACCTGATTAGTACTGACCAACTAGGCTATGAGTATTGGCTTAAACTATACAGCAAAATAAAGACATCCAGAAGAAATCTAAGCTATTTTTTGTTTGTACAACTGAAGGATAAATCCTCAATTTTTAAAAACTCCAAGCTGCTGAATGTAACACAAAGAGATGAGCAATGTCACTGCGGCAGGCAGGCCCTTGCTTTATTAAAAGAAAATAACACCTTGGTTACACAGGGCCAAAAATCTTGTCTGAAACTTCTTATCACTCCAATATAAGCCAACCTATACAATTCTGAAGGTGAATTTCCCACACTTTTCAATAACCTTCAGAAGGAGAGAAGACGAGAAATAGGATGTCAATTAACAGTAATATCCCCTGGCAAACCTGTTTCCTAAAATAGGAGCTCTGGTACCATATCAGATTCTCCAGACACCAGCCATCAGCATTAGCTACAGGAAGATGCCTGCAAGGAATAAGAGTGGGCCAATAAAATGAAACAGCATTTTATCCTGAAGAGGGCCAGCTCTCAAGGTGAGGAGCACATGCCTAAAGCAAATGTTATTTACATTCCGGACAGCATTCAGCCAAACGGAAGGGAATTATTATTTGAAGAATTAAGTCTGAAATAGCTGGATGTGGCAAGAACGGCAGTATATGCCTCTCTCTGCCAAGGCATACCAAGAGGCATCCTTTTTTCAGCTTTCTATTCCTCTCTGTCCATGTTTCTACACTTCTTTTTAAAGGATCCACCACTAGCAGTTGTTGCACAAGTGATATTGAGCTCTTTGGGCATTTATATCCATGACGACTTTTTTTATGTTCTTACAAAATGTCTGTGGGGAAGCAGCACTTCGCTAAATCTGACCGTGCTATTATTAGTGAATCTTGTTGCAATAGCTGTAGACCCAGCTGCAGCAGTCACAGAGCATTGCACCCCGCTGCCACATTCCCTTCCCTCTCCTTACAGCCATGCCACGGTGGATCCCATTTTACTGGCCATGCTCTAGCTCCATTTCAGAGTGAGATGATGTGAGCTTGGAGCCTGACGGGGAGTGTCACAGTGCCCTCCACACACCTCAGGGACTGCCTGAGCAGGGCACAGCGAAGTCCCGGGAAAGCCCTGCCACATGCTTCCCCTGGTCCTGTGCTCCTGCCTGGGCTTCTGCCATCAGCCACTGCAGCAGAGGCTCCTGAGCCACAGCCCTTGAGCCGTTCAGGGTCCACACTGGAGGACATGCTGCAGGACACAACATCCAGCAGAAAGACACATTCTCTGAATGGATATCCTTAGGCAATGTGACACATGTACCTTTTCCAGGGAAAGGAAAATGTGTGTTTCAACATCACTTCTGACAGCCAGCACACCTTGCTGGTGTGGGGAGGGAAAGGTGCTGAGAAAGTATTCCCTGAGACATCTGCATTTACTTACCTTGTTCCCCAGTGTTTGAAAAGAAAAACACTAGAACTCTGCTGTGGTTACCAGTGATGGTGAATGCAAATCACACTAACAATAGTTTTATTTATACAATGATAGTTTGAGTAAAGGTGAGGGTTCAGCTACATTCGAAAGTAGACAAGAAATAAAGTAGGGAATTAATTGGAAGTTGTTCTTGAAATATGACGACTCTGGATATCTTGAAAAAGAAAATAAAAGGAAAGGGAGAGAAAGGAGAAAGTGGGAATGGAACACATGCCTTGCTCCTAGCTAACATCACCCATTCTGTAAGTCAGTAGAGCAGAGTTAGGGATTTCTAGCTCTTATGAAATATCTCAGTCAACTAGTTAGTCAACTAATTCATACTTCTTTCATTCAAGGAGTCAGGGTAATTCTACCTTTAACGTGAAGTTCATATCTGTGATATGTCGGAGAGAGAAATAGCTGACTAACAGCAAGAGGCTCCTGTTGTGATGTCTTCTCATAAGAATACCCAAAATCTTGAGTTTGGAATACATTTCACTAATGAGGGAAAAAAAATTAATTTCTAGAATTCTTTGTTTATCAAAGCACCCCTCCTCAAGGTGACCGACGCAGGAGTGAAACCCAGCTCCTGTGTGTAGGTTATTAGATTTACTTTTTTCTAATAGGGCAAACAGGAAAAAAAAATAAAAAGGAAACTGCATCTGGATGACAGAACAGCAAATGAAAGACTTAAAAATGGAAATGAACAGATTCACAGCTGATTAAACATGCTACTGTCACAGTCATTACAGCTCTCAGAGAGTGGTTGTTGAGTTCCCCCGAAAGGAAATTGCAGAGAAAGGCTTTGCGTATTTTTTCATCTAAAGGTTCTCTGAACAGGACAGCCCTTAATTCCCTCTCCAGACAGTTTGCTGCTGGACCATCCAAGAGACACCGGGAGTCAGTGGGGCATCGTGCAGACCCCAGCAAGGGAGAATGCAGCTCCCTTTCCAAAAGGCAGAGCTCAAAGTGCTGAGACTGAACTGGTGCTCCAGAGCAGTTGGTGAGGGGAGGTCTCGCCTGGCCTTTCCGAACAGGAGTCTGTCCATGAGAAACATAATTCAAAATTTCTAAGAAGTTTGGTCTTGCTTTTTGTCCTAGGATTACTGAAAAGGAAATGGGTCTTGTAAGGCCTGGATTGCAATGGTATATATGTACATACATATTGTATGCATATGTGTATACATATTTTTTAATAAAGAAAGTATATGTATATATTGTGTGCATGTGTGTAAATATATGCATATACATGGAGTTGATGAGACTGTTCAGAAGGCTGATAAAGGAGGCCACTTTCAAACTTCAAAACCAAGCATTCATTAAAAACAAACATTATCAGTGGTTTAGTTTTCATCATTACCAACATATGCTGAAGGAATTAGTCCTTAACAATCTTATCCTGAACTGTGTGTGTATAGTACCAGGCAGCTGATGCTGGGTAATGAGCACTGATGGCTGCGGTCCTTCACGGTCCTGGTCCCCAAGGCTGTTGATCAGGTTTGAGAACTGAAATGCAACTGAAATGAGGAACTTCGTTTCCCCCCTTTTTACTTGCTTACCTTTGCTGTTTCATGGTCTCCTCTCCCTCCCCAAAAAGAAAGGCAGGGATGTCATCTGCTCCGAACATAGTATACCTTTTTTTTAGGACCAGGACTTGTTCTGGTTTTGCCAAACATCTTTCCTCCCTGGTCTGCAGCATTATTCTGGTACCATCAGGTATCTTTCCTCCCTGCTCTACATCCTTTGTTCTTATCGTGGAGGTTTTATTACTTGCACACATCCATTTTCCTGTACCCCATTTGTGCAAATATACCACAAGTCTGTGTGTCTCCTTGCATTTACATACTTTTAATATACCTGTGCTTAGCTGTGCCTGTACATTAGTGTTGGTTATGCTATTTCAGTGTGCTTATGTCTGTATTTAAGGCAAGCAAATAGCCTACTTAAAATATTTCTACTTTATGGGTGCAACAGGCCTCTGCTTCAGCTACACCTGCCTTTGCACTCTTAGTTTTAATGTGCAGTCTAAAAGCCTGTATCAGAAATTACATTTCTGAAATAGAAAAATTATATTATGTATGCAGTACCAAATCCAGCTGAGTGCTGAATGCCATCAACCCTCATTTCATCAGGAGCTGAGGGCACTTAACACCTCACAGGGCTGAGATTAGAAACCTGGCAAGAAATAACCGATTGTAATTCAACTTGTTCCACTCTGTTAGTAATTTCCTGGCCTGAGACCATCTGCTGTTCAGAAGTAGCTTTTCTAACATAGTAGGGCAAGTCAAGAAAATATATCAGAACTGTTACAAAACTTTCTTAGCATATTAACGCTCGCCACCTTTACCAGTTTTAATTATTTATAATAGCGTCATAGAATCTTAGAGTTCTTGGGTTTTTGCACGGACTAAAAATACAAATTTCCATAAGCCATAAACAGAAAATATTGCAGAACAGTGGGAAAAGCACAGTATTTTACTCAGACACGAGCCTTCAGGGCTTTAGCAATCTAAACAGCTATTCACAAACCTAAGTGAGTGCACCATTATGTTACCTCCTAGGGAACTCCAGTACCGAATGATAAGGTACCTGGGCACTTGGGAACAACTCTTGTGGTCAAACAGGCTAGATTAGAAAAAGAAATTCAAAGGGATAGACTTATAAATAGATTGTCTTAAAAAGAAAGTAAACATTTGGAAAAAGGCTCAGTCAGAACTGAGAGATCAGAAACCCCAAAGGAAGTGACTGAACAAAACAGGGAGGTTTACAGATTCAAACTAGTCCACCGTGTACCAGGCAAATCCCTTTCACCAGAGCATTTTCTACCTTAGGCAGCAGAAATCCTATCCTGCTCCTTATGGAGATTTTCCCTGTGGTAGCAGAGGTGCTTTGTATTCATCCTTGGCTTCCTTCTTGCTATTGTCCTTCTGCCCAAATGCAAGCCAGGGTCAGATCAGATTATCCTAATTGCTCTTTCTCCTCTTAAAATTTATCTCCTTAGAAGCGAGCTTCATGCAGTTGGAAGGTCAGTGCTGATCCCTCTATAGCCATCCCTCTGAAGGCAGTCTCCTTACAATAATAAAACTTTTTTTTTCCTTCTGATACTTTTCTCCCAGCTTCCTGAGCTGCTAACGCAGCCTGCAGCCAGGATACAGTGTTCCTTTTCCTAAAGCAGCCAAAGGGAGGAGGCTTGGGAACGTGAAAGTATAAGGCTGTTAAAACATAATAATCCGAGGTCAGTTGGCAATGCATCACTCTCATATAAGAAATCTGTTTTGAGCTAAACTGGCATATCATTCCACAATTAATATTATAATGATGAAAAGACGTGGCTGTGTTCTGACTTACAAACATGGTTGCTTTAGTAACTAAACCATATTCATCTACAGCATGCTTGCATGCAACTGCTAACATCTCTTCGTATCACAGAAAATGAAGGAGAAGGGAAAAAATAAGGATTATACTGAGGAGAGAAAGAAACTGCATTGCTGATGGGGAAGGCTCTTCGGAAGCATGCCTGGAACCCACCAGACCTGATTTCTGGTGATACAGAGGTGGTAATGTCTGAAAAGATGGCCAGTTTGGGTGAACGGAATTTACCATTGTTGTTCTCATTACAGTCATATAAATTCACGTGATGCAAAAATGCAGCGAGCCACTGTAACCAGTTTGGGTGAATTCTGAAACTTTATCTCCCATTTCCAGGTTTCCATGGTGATGGGAAAAGTGTGAATGAATAGTTAGTTCTCAGGCATAGAAAGGTAGGTAATGCAAAGACAAATACTGGCAGAGATAAGTAGCCACATCATTAGATGAATGGAACAGAACAGAACAGAAAATTCCATTGTTGTAGGAAGAAGTTATAGGGTATATGCAAAAAGAAAGAGATGCACTACAACTTCCAGTGAAATTGGGGAAGGTAAGTCACTGAGATATTCTAAATGGTTTAGGGAACAAATCCTACCTTTTAACATCCAGAAGCCAGAAATAAATGAAAAGGAGGATTAATATGGGGAAAAAAAAGAAAAGCTCGAGCATCTATTGTATCCTGGCTCATATTAGAAATGGGGAAGAAATCCTTAAAAAGATAAAATCATATAGGCCAACTAACCATTTGTCTGAATGTTTTGTGTGAACTGCAAGGTCATTCCAGGACATAGAAAATCTATCTGGAATCGTTTTATTCCCTACCTTTTTTATCCCTTCCCGGTGTGAGAATAGAGCTAAAATATCAGCATGCTGTTAGGTGACTTTTAAACCTTGGTCATTTTTTCTCGCCTGATGCCTTTGCCTTCAGGCAAATATAGAACTAGTAGTACAAATGAAAATTGCAGTCTAAATAAAAGAACACGGAGACTAACATCTTTTCAGACTCTTCTGTTACAAGCCAGTGGTTTTAGAAATGGACTTTGGTCTTGGTTATAATAAGCTAGTAACAGCATTTCCAATCTACCCTACCCCTCAGCTACAGGAGTCTTTTGCTACACTGGTTGGGAGCCCTTCCCTTGTAACAGCTTATTCTAACTTTGCACAGGCTCAGTAACCATAAAGAGGAATAATGGGCTTTTCAGATACATCCAAAGTAAATAAAAATAGGAGGGAGGAATTTATGTTAAATTAAAACAAAGTTTTCTAAAAAGTACTGATGAAAGAAAGATTCTGAAATTGCGATTCCACTTCATTTTCATTCAGATTGGTGCTACTTAATCATTAACCCCCTCTATTTGTAAATGTATGTTAATTTTAATATGAAAAGTGTCACTACTACATAAAGATTAAAGATTGAGATTAAGCACTGTAAAGTATCAAAGCCTGAAACATTTCATTCTGATAATGTTAAAATCCAAAGTTTTGGAATTAATTTTTTTTTTTTTTTTTTACTAATCTCTTTGCTGATTTCAACCTACTGTAGCAGATTTTCCATTCTTATGACACTTCATAGTTCAATCAATTATTTAATTAAAAAAAATAAAAGAAATAAAATTCTGCATCCAGCAGAGAGGTCTATGTGCATGGAGCTCACTGCAGAATGAAGAAAATGAGCATGAATAAATTTTACAGCAGCTCAATATACTGAGGCCAATGCTTACCTCAGGCTATGCTACTGGTTTCTGCTGGCAAAAAGGTCTTCCTCTTTGGATTCCTTCCCCCCCCCCGCCCCATTTCTTTTCCTCCTCTGTTGATTTTCTTTGACAGAAACTTCTCTTGTGAACTTTCAGGCCAACTTATATTTCTCCAGCACAGACAGAACAGTACAGAAGTCACAGAGCCTCCCAAACGATCTGCGGGGCCCTTGAGACCTTCCAGGGAAACCTGGAAGCCTTTGGGAAAGCTGGTTATCACCAGTTTTATCTTCTGCTCTCTGCACTTGCAGATCCTTTGATGTAGATGGGAGAAATGTATATCAAATTATTTGTTCCACAAGACCTCAGATCTGTGGAACAGACCCGCCACAGCTGAGCCCCCGATAACATGGACACACACACACACACAAAATCCAGTATAAAAGGGCACTAGTGTTTGCACTCTGACCTTTGTTATTCATATCTTTATTTTTCATCTCATTTCTAATCAAATAATGGTAATAGTGATGAAAGTTGGCATGTGTAGCTCACATAAGCAAAGTTGACCCTAAATTTGCTTAACAGAGAAAGGAGAAAATCCTTGCAATTCGGAGGCTGCAATTCACACACCCTCCTCCCTCGCCTGGAGCACTGAGTGCAGCTGAGCTGGCAGTAAGGGGTGGGGTGGGGACTTCTTCACAAAAGCAGAGAGTAGGAGTTTCATATGGGAGTAAACTGCAATGTTTGGGGGGGGGGGAATTAATGGGACAAAAGGGAGAGCACTACTAGGTGGAGAAATAGGAAGAGGTGAGTCAGGGACCTCTCTGTCCATGCACAACGAGAAAGGGCTGTAAAAAGGCCTCCAGAAAGGGACTTTCTGGGCTTTTCCGTGGTTTTAGTACTACTGCAAACCTGGACAGAAGAGACTGAAAGACAGTAGGGAGATTTCAAGAAGAAGCCTGTGGGCGGGTCAAAGCGGACATGTATTAGACATGTTAGGTGAAGAGAGGGAAGCGCTCTCTGACACGAAGGTGAATTGGCTCCCCCGTGGGAGAAGGGAGAGTGGGAAGAAAGTGCCTTCATGGGGCATGTGCAGGCCACCACCTGTTTTGCAGGCACTTGCAAGACAGGGTTTTGCCCTGCATCTGTGCCTCCTTAGGCACACGCACCGGTTGCCCACCCATTTCAGCAGTCCCACGGGCCCCGCTGCAGTCTCCTCGAGGTGTGGGAGCATGGTTACATCTCCCCGGTCCTGCTCCTGGGCAGCTGGGCCACGGGAACCACTGCAGCTGGTTCTGTGCCCAATCACCGCTCCCTCCACCCTGATATTTGTCCCCTCTGACCAGTTAGTGGCTTACGGCTGCTTTCTTATGGTAGTAAAATGCATCAGTTCCAGGGAAAGTAACAGTCAATCTCACACTCAGGAATGTGTTTTGGGATAAATAAAAACCCAGGGACCATTACTGCAAGCCTTGTTCGCAGACTCATGTGTATTACTACTGTGTGTTCACAGCTCAGCACGCTTATCAGAGGATGGTATTTCTTTTCATAGGAAGGAAAACAGCCCTGTGGAGGATTTCCAGCTCTCCTGGAAATCTCTTCCAGCTCTCATGTTCACACCAAGGCCTATGACTAAACAGCTGAAGAATATCTTGGCTGAGAAATGTCCGTTATCAACATTTTCCACTTATTTTACTTACACCTGCCACTCATAAACTCCCAGTGCACTGGAGTTCAAGCTATTACTATCAGCCCTATAATTAACTTTCTCTGAAGTTGATATAAATCACACTGAACTCAAAGCTTTTCATTCTACGAGATTTCTGTCACTTCATATGATCAGCTTAATACAGTCATGTATGCTCTCAGGACCTTCACTATGGTTTAGAAGACCTGTGATCATTAAGTTCCAGCTTTGCCACAGATCCCTTGTGCACTTAAACCAGTCACCTAGTTCGGGATTTATCTCAATTAACTTTAGACAAGCAATAGTTATATGACTGGGTCTAAACTGGTGACATAGGCTGCACCTACAGCAGCACCTTAGTTCAGAAATGTTGCACAGCTTTTAAGCAAATCTCCTGATCATGCCCATTTTTGATGCAGAGCAATGTTATTTTGCATGAACTAGAGGATACTTACACCAGAATTGAACTCTAGATGAGTATCAAATGCATTCCAGTCCCTAATGGGGCAAAAAGGACTGAAAAAATTACTGGTTCTTCAGACAGCCCAAACCCACGTTCTCAGTCAGGGACACCACACTAAGTCTAGTCCAAAGTAAAGCTTCTGAAATTAATATAGTATAGACATAGGGGCTTCATCAACAGCTGCTTCAAACTACTTATCTGCACTGATCTTGCTGAATTTACTTACTAATGCAGACAAAAACATTGGCTCTCTTTATAGTCAGAGGACAGAAACAGGCACTCCAGAGCAATTCACTGGACCTGTCTTACAGATGAACTGCCCTGTTTCTTCACTGAATAGTGAGATGATCAGATCAGACTTAAACCTACCTTTTGGGGGGGATTCTGAAGTCAGGGAAGGCAAATCACAGATTTAATCTCCCCATACCTTAGCTTCTCAACCTATATGGAGTGGGAAAATCTCTCTGGCTGGATGAGTTATGAAGCAAGTATTCTGGTGACACTGGTGTACCAGTGTCAGCTGCTAGGAGAGTGGTAACTTGTTTCAGCTGTGATCTCCAGATGTTCCCATAATATAAATACAAATGCAAGTGTGTTTTCAACAGTCATCTTTATGGAGTTTATCTTGTTGTCTTTACTTGCCAAACCTCCCATGGTAGTCACCAGGACTTTAAATTAGGATAGGAGCCAAACCTAACTAGGGATTATTCATTGAATTCCATCAGTAATAAATTCAATAAAGCCAGATATGCATAGATGCGACTACAGTGAGAAACTGCTTACAAAGAGCTTAGACATCTATCAGTCCTCTAGGGAATAGTAGGGTCATTATGCATAACAGAGTAATTCTAGCTTGACTCATAATGGGTTATTATTTTATTCTTGCAACCTATGATCACATATTGTGAGGAATAATGCTCTGTCATAATGAAATATAATACGTCATAGCTCACATTTTCTGTGCCATATGATTCAGTAGTATGAGACAATACGATATTCTTATGTCAGAGTGTATTTTCACAACATCGTTATGAAAAGGCAATATTTAATGAACTGATTTCTGTGTTCATAAACACAAGATAGAATTATTTTTCACAGTGGCTTCTTTTTGCCCATTTATTGTTAAAAAGTAGATTAGATGCCAACTAGTGGAATACCCAGTCTGAATTTATAGTAGGCAATTACAAGATCATTTTCCAAATACCTCCGGTTAATTTGCTGGGTCTTCCAGTAGCCAAGCTTTAAGCTAGCTGAGGATATCACAACTGATACAATTTTAAGTCTAATGTATGCAGACATCAACCTTATCCCTTTCATGAAAAAACATGTGAGCACAAGTTTTGTCTGGGGTTTTAAAATTTCCTCTCTCTTCATTCAAAATATCACAGTTCAGTATCGACCCTTCCAATGCAAAAGTTGAATGGATAAATATAAATCATTTTTATGCATGACTTAGAGGGCTTCAAACTACGTGTTCTCAAGGACTATTTCTGGGAAGATCTATACATACAACTTATGACCATAAATCTTCCAGTTTCTTTCATGATGAGTGTCTAGTACCAATTCTTTTTGATGAAAGAATAAATGAGAATAAATTCTATCAGCACTGTTTCTTGCATTGTATGATCTCAGAGAGACATTCCTGTTATTTGAATTGCAAGCTTATTACCTCAGTTTCACTTTGAGCAAGGGATAATGTAAAAATGGAATTTCCTCACTCAACCTACTCATATTGAAAACATTTTTTTCCCTCTAATGATAACTAACTATTGTATTGTATTATTTCTGCAGATGGCATAAGAGGGTTTGAACTGGGTTATGTTTCTCCTTGGACTTCAAATGCTCAATCAGTTTTATATTTTTGAACACACTGAGGTCAGTTTTAATCTAGACCCTCAGCTGGTCTGAACAAACACAATTAGGAGAATTAAGATAATTCACAGCAATTGAGATTGACCTACTTTATGTCAGTGAGGGCTCAATGTGAGCTAACAAATATCTTAATTTAACTCATAGAAGTTTTTATTGTGCAAATTTCTTTTAAAAAATCACTGAGAGTCCTCTGGTAGACAAAAAAAACAACTAAAACCTATTGACTCAGAAAGTGTGCTTGATCTAGTATCACATAAGATGTCATAAACATGGAGCCCTATGATGCCATTTTATAGTCAAAAGTGAGAAAAAGAATAATGTGTTAAGTAGAAAAATAATTGGAAAGAGCTCTTGGCTTCCCCATACCAGTTTCAATGTGGTGCAGTTCCACCAGCTTCAGTGGCATAGGCTTATGTCCGTGTGGGGAGATGAGCAGGGCTGGGTGCCCTTGGCAGGTTCTGAAACCTGCATTAAGATGAAATCCATTCCAGATGTGTGAGTCATGTGGAGACGTGCTGAATAAAGCTATTTACTTGCTGAATTTAACTTTCAGCATTATGGCTAATACTAAAAGTAGGACAGCTAAGGCACAGCAGGACAAAGATTTATGCATGCTCCAGAAAGTGACCGCCACACTGTGGAGAAGGTGGCTGTTCTCACTTAGTTAGTCCACTTATAGGATATGCTGGATATTCAAGTCCTGACAACCCTTTCCTCCTGCCTCGTCTACACAGAGGCTTCCAAGGGCCAGATTTCACCCTGTTGAAGTCAACAGCAAAAGTCATGGTGACTTCTCTGGGTCAGGACACCCCCAGTAGGTAGAGTTTGCTGTGCGCAAGAAAGGATCAGAAAATGCTTCTCCCTCCGTAGGGCCCTCAGGAAAACCAGCACCCTGATCTGCTCTCCCGTATGCTTTATGCACCCATTTGCAGTGGTGAATGTTAACATAAAGTCTGTCCAGTCTGATTTGGTACAATTGTAATCCTCCTGCTCTGCCCCGGTCAAATCATAGAATCCCAGTATTGTTAAGGTTGGAAAAGACCCTTAAGATCACGATTTAATCCAACACACAAAAATGAAGAACCAAGACACAGTTGGATTGTTGTCTGAAAAACAAAAGCTTGCAGTGTATTTTTAACTTTTTGAAGTCTTATTCCCATGTATTACACATATCAAGCACCTATAAGTTTTCTAATGGTGAAAAAAATTCACAGATTCACAAATTTTACAGCTAGAAGGGGCCTCATGATCATCTAACCTCATTTTGTATGGACTCACCACAGAACTTCCCTGTGTTAATTTTTGCTTCAAGTTCAATAGCTAAGTGATGTCGTCAACAAGTGACATGGGCAATTCTGAAGTTAATCTTTGTGCGGTATAATTATACCTGTGTATTTCGCTTGCCGTATTTAAAAGGCTCTGCATTTTAAACAAAACTGTGGATTCTCAAACTAGATTTGCCACTGATGAATAAGGCATAGGACTGCTTAACAAGCTGATCTACTCAGGAAGCTGTCAAGAGGTTTGCGATCATTCTAAAAAGTAGCTGGATGAAAAATGAATATTTTCTAATATTTATGCTTCAAAAATTTACTCCAGCAAAGAGTAAATCAAAGGAGACAAATTTTAAAATATATAATTCTTGGAACTTTAATGCTTAAGTTAATGTGCTCTTTGCTGCTTTTTGCTTAATAGTGGACACTACCGTTATTAAGTCACTTCAAAAAATATAAAGGAGACAAATGAGTGTGTAGCCCAGCAGGAAGAGTATCTTTCATCATTGTATCAGCATTTAAATCCCAAAGGAACATTTTTTCTTGCTATGCCTTCATCTTTCTGCAAGTCTATTTTATCAGACCCTGCAACCTTTTCCAAGGAGAACAGGTGGCTCATCCTGTGTCCTTGTTACCGAACTAGGTATATCACAGAAGGATATAGAGCAAGGAGTAGCATTTCGTCAGGGTTCTTCAAAAATTAGATGTTTTGATCTAGCAAATCCTTTTTATAGCAGATTTCTTTGCCTCTATAACAAAACAATAAAACCAAGGCAAACTTTGTACACAATAACGCCAGAGGGATCACTATCATCGCTGTAGCAGAGGGGTCTGCACGGGTCCTTTCCACAGGGTCAGACAATGAACTCTTGATGGTATCTGCCACAGATTGCATCACTCCCCTGCACAGCAGCCAATTACACTGTTGACCTTAACATCTTATTCTGTTTGCAAATTGCAAACTGTTCGCAGATATCTCACAGTGTGCAAATCCTCTGGCTGCATACCTTCTCAGCGTGATCATCATGACAGTGGGGATCGGAGCTGGGCTGGGCAGTTGCGAGCGTTCAGTCAGATCTGTTTCTTTGTCTTTGCGAAACACTGCAGCCTGCTGGGCTATGTCCTCCCAGTTTAGGAATGTAAAATGGCAATCTGGGGGCTTTGCAATGCAATTCCTGAAATTCATGCAAAGTGGGACTCACCCAGATGAAGCTTGACGTGGTAGTCGGGTCTGTGCAGGGATCTATAACAAGCAGGGAACAGAGAAAGTGAAGCCCCTAGACCAGCAAGCTTACAGACATCAGTGCTGTCCCCACACAAATGATGGTCCTGTGTGAGCTCAGCACCACTACCTTGATGCCCAGATCCACTGACTGATGCCTTTGCTCAGTGCTGGTTCAACTGGCTGCCGTTTCATCCACACTGGGTGGAACACTGCATCTGTTGAAACAGCAGGCTGTATACATACAGTCAATAATATCACACCTTCTTCTACAACTTGAGCAGAAAGTATGAAGACAACTGTGAAGAATTCTTAAGGAAATAACCAAATTCTTCTTTATAACTCTGCTGCAGCTGGCTAGAGTTTATCTGTGAGCCTAATTCTGAGGTCAGTACAAAAAGAGTGGTGCAAGAGGAACCAAAATGAATGCTTCCACATTTCCTTCAAATATAGGAGGAAAAATCCCTGATAATCCATCTAATCCATCTATCCAAATGCTGCCCAGACACCCTGCACTACCCGATGGCATGGCACTGTGAATTACCTGGTTGCTCTACTTGCAATCCAGGCAGTAATGCCCTTTTTTTTTGATTGCTCTGAAAGTCTATGGGGAGAGGAGTGTCTTTCAAGGTGCTGCACAGCAGCTTAAAGGGAAATGATCAGAAAAGAAAAGAAAAAAAAAAAAAAGGAAGAGGACAATACAAAGAAAAGACTGAAAACCCCCAGCTCATTAAAGAAAGTTATTATACAGATTCTTAACAGGGTTGCTCTTATCCTCATTGCACCTTCATATTGCACCATACTATCAGCATGTGGACTGGCATTTTCAGAGGAGTAGCAAAGTGGTACCAGGCACCCCAGGCCTCTCAGTTGAGATATTTGAAGGAACTGGATGGTTTATAGCTAAGATTGTCCCAAGTCCTGGCTTGACATAGAACATGGCTGCACCAAGTGCTAAAGGCATTTTTCCACCCTAGAGGGATCCCTGGCTTGTCAGTCATGCAGTGCAGCAGGGCTTCTGTCCGCGCTACCCCAGGCTCACGTTGCCTTGGGCAGAGGACCTAGGAGACTGCATGGCACCTGGCCTTTTTTTGTTGGTTGTTTTTAGTTAAAAGCGTCTGAAAGTTTTGAAGGACTGTGTAAGATGAAGACCCAAACCTATCTTGGCCTCATCTGTTATTTATCAGGAGTGGTGTTTTATGTATAATTTTCCCAGAAACAGAGCCAGGTTCTGCCTCAGAAGCAGCTTATTCAACCCAGAAAGGAGCCGGGAGTGCACTGCCGTACAGGAGTGTGGGCTGAAGTGCACTAGACTCTGGGAGAAATCCAGGGAGCTGAATTATTTGTCATTGCATAATACCACCTGCCTTCAATCACTTGGACCAGTCAGTTTATCTCAGTGAGCTCTCTGCTTTCTGCTTTTTCCAGGTTATACTATGGGCAATTAAGGATATTCTGAGAAAATATTTTTTCTAAGTAGGAAAATTTTGCAACTTCCCAGCTTACCAAGGAATACATAGCAAAGCAACAGTGGACTCACGCTAAGTATGATAGCAGCTGATGTACATCACTATAAAGTTTTGATTTAATCAGCCCACATTTAATGTGACCGCAAGCTGTTAGATGTTCATGGCTATCCCAAGGTGTCTGTCAAAGTCAGGGTTTGATGAAAGGCAGGATGGCTGCCTGGGAAAAGCTGCCAGAAGGAGATCAGTTACATCCAAACCTCGTTTAAATGGCTGCTCCTCTTACCAGGAAGCTGTTTTGACATACTTTGCTCTGATCCCCACCCCTGGCAGCCAGTTTGCCATTCAAAACCGAGAAAAAAGGGATTAGAAACTCCTTCTCGTGTGTCCTCCGCACAACAGATTTCAGCATCCTTTAGGAAAAATCAACCTACTTTTAGATGTGCCACCTCAGATGCTAGATGTACTCCAGCTTGAAAAGCAGGCTTTTTGTAGGCTATTTTATCTTGCTTTCTAGCAAAAAATGAGCTTCTGCTAGACCCCATGCTGCCATAGCTGAACTGCTTCTAGTTTTAATTGCTTATTTAAAGTTAGTTTACATATTTCTACAGTGCACTACAACCTACGGGACAGACAAGTCCTTTATTTTTTTCCCTCTGACAATAAGCTGAATTCTTTCTCACGTTCCCTGGGATAATTTGCTATAAGAACATATGGAATTGTTACAGGAGAATCTTGATGTAAATGACACAACTTCCCAGAATGTTCAATTTAATAACCCTTATAATGGCTACTCACAAAAAGCACAACCATTCCTGAGAAAACATGTTTTCTAAAGATTTCTACCACAAACAGCCCATCATTCTTCATAACTCAGAAAAACTACACCCACTAAAGTTTCTGACACTGTGACACCTAAACATATAATAGCACCAGAATGCCACAACTATCACTGGAGACATATTTCTAAGAGAAATCTGGAGAGAGGCAAAGCTGTCTTTGAAGAAAAGGTATGTTATCAGGCCCATACGTATTTTCATAATGCTGAGAAAAGAAAAACATTTGGAGTGGACACAAAAAGTGACTCCCCTGCTCAGCGTATGTGGCTGTCACATTCAGCATTATGGTGCTGAGGGTGCCTGAGGGACGGGTGACACCCAGGCTGCCTCTGGTCCCGGAGCCACCCAAACCCTCCTCGGGGCACCTCAGCAGATGCTGGCTGCGGGCCACTGAGTGGGGACCAGCAGTGCTCCTCAGGCCCGGGGCACGATTTTGGGTGCCATTTTGGGGAGGTGGCAGAGGGCAGCGACTGCCTATCTCCATCTGGAGCCACTCCTGTGCCCTCCATGGCGGGGTGAAGCCAGGGCGGCTCTTGGATGCCTGTAGCACAGGGCTGGTGCCCTGGTGCCTCACTGTGGGAGCAGTGCCTGGGTACCCAGCGTGGGGGCAGCCGGTACCTCCACACGTCTGGGGGTGCCCGGGTACCTCAGCGAGTGCGGGGAGGGGAGCAGCAGTAGCGGCTGAGCCCATCATGGAGGTGGTGGTGGTTCACTCTGTGGTTTGAGGGTGCTCCTGGAGCAAGAGGGTGCTTCCTGGAAGAAGTTTAAAATACAAGTACTTTTCAAATAAATCTGAGTGAGGAATAGATCTGAATAATAAATTTATCTGAAGAAAAAACCAGTAAGTTCAAGGACATTTCACTAGGAGAAGAAAAAAAAAAAAAGCAGAAAAAATTAATCAAGGAATAACAAATTATTTGCTTTAATTATTTGCCCAAAGCTCTGTGAAGGTTGTGTGTAAAATAATCATCGTATCTGCTACAATGGAGATTATAATTACTGCAAAACTCGGTAAACCACTTTCTTCTCGATAATCTATGATGACTCTCTTCAGTAATTGGGAGTCTATAGAAGATTTGATTCCTTTGTCGGTACTCTATCCATTGGTAACATGTCTCTGGTAACGAGCTGCCTTGGCAGACACCCCTTGGTGGGCTCCTGAAGGAGCTCTCTAATGAGTCAAGGGTTTACTCCACCACGACCATGGCTTTTTTAGTAGCCATTTTAATGGGTTTTTGGAAACTGTGACCACTGCAGTTAATGTTGTGATAATGATTTAATTTTAATTCCATGTTTTTAAACCATTTAGAACAATGCTGTTAAACCAGGCTGTACCTCATTAGTCAAGGTTTCAAACCAGGAGTCATTATTTTAAAAGTCTGTTTGCTGTTTTACTGTCACAGGAATTCAAAATGAAAGGGAGTGGGGGGAGGCATCTTTTTCACTTGTATTGTGTGCAAATGATCTAAAAAAGTTCTGGATGAAAAAATAAATGAGCTTATCTTTTAATCTTTTAGTGCCATCATTCCCTTTTGCCATCACAATCTTCAGGTGTAAAAAGCTAATAAGAGAACAATTTCAGCCTATAGTGCAAAGCAAGTAATAATCATCCAGGAAAGGCAGAATGCCTTAGTCAAACCAAAAATTTAAGTTTAAACCATATATTTCTGTACCTTTTCCCTATTTTTTTTTGTTGTTGTTTTTGCAATGTGGCCTGTAAAGCACTATCGAGCAAGCTTTGCATAGTTGTAGGTCTGGGCTGCAGATTGTGGCTGTAGCATGCAGTGCCATGGACAGTGTCGCTGCAGGAGTGGGGCAGAGGCAAGCATCAATTGTAGAGGTGGCCACTTATGCCTTATACAGTGCTCCAGAAAGGAGACAGCTCAGTCAGCTCCTTGGTATTTACGAGGTGCCCTCGATAGTTCTTTCTGTTTCATCAGACATTTCATAGCACAGTGGTGGGTGTGGAGTGATCCTCAGTAAATACTTACTGCACATTACCACATATGCCACAGGCTGTCCACGTGGAATCAACATCACTGGAATTGTCTAAGAACAGAGAAAACTGGATACACATTAAAACATTGATAATTCTTGACAGCTGACTTCTTTGAGTGCGACTGTAGCCACTTTTTGCAAGATGAAGATGAAATACTGAGTATGGGATAAATCATGAAGCCAATGTGATAGCCAAAGCTGAAGAATATATTTACTTTGACCAAAAACTGTTTTGCCATCACAAACTTTACTTTGCTGCAAGCATGCTGGAAAAACAAGGGGTGATGCTCTCAGTCATGTTTACCCAGGACTGAGTCCGTTACTGATTTTACGCTTGTGGCTAGTTTAGATAGATCACCCTTCTTTCTCTTTGACTTCTTTTTGTGTTATTTCCACCACCATCATCACACCTCCCCCGTCAGCCCTTCACCAACCAGCAAGTTCTTGTGGTTCTAGGTAGAGAGAAATTATTTTCAAGCTGACTGGTCTGGTTATAACACTACCTGTGTGGAGACCACAAGTCTTTTTAACAGCTCACATTTCTTTATAAGCTGTGCCCTTTTCTCCCTTTGATAAGCTACATACCTTTTATAACATTCTCCAACCAATCTGAGAGATTAACTTCTTAGCAGTGCTTCTGGGAAACGGACTTCAAAATACTCAATAAAACCCCATCAGCTTACACAATGCAAAGATTTTCTGGCAAAAGTCTCTGAAGAGAGAGTTTATTCTGATTCGTCTCCCAAAAATGTGGTCAAGCACTCTCCCATTCAAGGGGGAAGTGCAAATCCTCCACACCCATTTGCTGCTGTGAGACCTCATCCTGCAGCCTGAGTGACAACTGCCATTATCCAAGCTTATGTAAAGGACAAGCATGGTGGACAATAAACCAGTCTTTCTGCATCGCCTCTTTGAACCTGGCTGGCACAATCCTCTCCAGTTACTCTGTGAACCTTTTCTAGTGACGACCAGGCAGAGGAGACACAGGACTCCTGCCCTCGTTCAGCGGTCTTTCTCAGTAGGATCAGATTGCGTTCCATTCCTTTGTAATAGTTTTCATAGCAATATTGCCCGGTTGTACTACAGACACCCCTATTAAATAAAAAGAAATGTTATGAATATGAATTATACATCTTAAAAATAAAAAAAAAAATAAATTAATGATGGCTTTTCCAACACTAAGTGTTCATGTCATACTATTCTCCAATGATACAGTTTATTCCTTTAAGTTTTAAATTGTGCTTTTCTCTTTTCTATTATTTCATACAGTCAGGGTTCTTTAAGCTGGGGAGGAAGCACTGTAACAATTTCTCTCAAGAGCATGAATACCTGACCTGTACTGTTTATGAGGAACCCACCAAGGAATAGTTCATAGGCTTTGTAACACTTGTGCTCTGCCCTCTGCTATGAAATACTTTGACTTGAAAGGAAATGTATCATCTTTGCCAAGAATGCTAGTAATGAGGTTATCATGCATAGAGTGGGTGGCAGAGATGATCTGAGTGGAGTGGTAGAGCTGGCTTTGTTCTGCGAGGTGCAGTTATCATGCATATAAATAAACATTAGCAGGCACATAGGGACAAAGCACTCCATCGTCACATGGTATGGGGAGCTGGGGAGCTTAGCTCTGGAAAGCAGGGTTTTCAGCAGCAAGTGGAGACCATTTGGACAGGGTATGTCTAGGCTTAGACAGCTAAGACCTTGGCTCTTAAATCAGGGTAAGTCACCCTGGATTCTGTTCAAAACTAATGAAGAGAAATGAGAACATCAGAAGGACAGTTATTATGTAGGTAAATCAGATGAATGGGCATGAACTGCCCATTCCTCCCTATGGATTCTAAAGGGAGCCCAGAAAACTGGCTCAGATTTAGACGTCTAATATTTCTATCAGGAAAGGATTTCATTCTAGCTGCATGTGAGCTCCCATGGAGACACTGGGGCTAAGGAGGATTAATGTATCCTTGGCTACATGGAGGTGGAAGAAATGAAAATTATTCCGGCTGCCAAAGACAGGCCCCTGCTCTTCCTGCCTTTTGCTGCTTCAGCAGCAGTTGTGGGGCTGAGGAATGATCCTTACAGGTCCAAAACCACCACGGCGGGGATGAAAGCAGGGTGGTGCTGCTCACTTGGTTTTCTCTGCTGTAACCCACAGTGATAAGGGAGTAGAAAAGGAAATGAGAGCAACTTTCTGCTGTAAATTCCCCTTTCCCTGATAAGAGCTATGGTGTCAGGAGTCAAAGATCAAAATGAACTTCTTATAGAAAACCGTTTATTCATTAAGCTGTTGTTATTAACAACAATAACTTGATTCTGTTAACAGCAGTAGGCCACTGTTCACATAACACATTCACAAATTCACTCGGCCGCCTCACGCATCTACTCATAATTGCCCAGTTGTCGCCCCAGAAGGGAGCCCAGCCCCAGCTGTGTGTTCAGAAGCAGAGGGTGGCGTTGGCGTGGGGTGGCTTCTACATGGCTATTGAGAAAGTCCCTCAGGCATACTAGTCTCTAAAACCCACCAGTCCTTGGGAAGCATTCACATGCTGCCTTCTCAGCGTGTATTCTTCTTCTCTTTGTCCTGCTGTTTTCTGTTAACTATTTATCCTCCAAAGCCTATGGATACCATGGAACGCATTGCCACAGACCCACACTGAAGGTGCCTTTACACCATTTCCACGTCCCTCTGTTCCTGTAATAAAATGTTTGTTCAGGGGAGAACTAGAAAACACTGATGTCAACAACAAAAACAAGAATGAAATGAGTTCTGGAAAAACATACCTGAAAAAGAAAAATATAGAATACAGAAAAACCCCTTCAGTCTAAATATTTCATCCCAGAGGAAGCTAAGAGTTGACTCGATCATGGTGCGCGTGTATTTATGCATGTTCCTGTTAAGAAAGGGTTCTTTAGTGTATCAGGCAAGGAAATGCTGAGACCTGATTGGTGGAAGATCAAACTAGAGATTCTGAACACTAGAAAGCGATCTCACAAGAAATAAGCTTTTAACTTGGTACGGGGGTGGGGTGGGGTGGGGTAATTGCATGTAGCAGGGACTCCATTGCTTGAACCCCCTAAATTATGAGTAGGTGCTTTTCTAAAAATTATCCTCTCCCAAGTTATAGAAGTTGATGCAAAGGGACAAAATCTGCATCTTGTGTTCTACAGCAACCCTGGTTAGAAGCTGAGAGTATGGTTGCAATGGTCTGAACCCATCATATCAAAATCAAACCGGAATTTCCCCTGCCATCCTCCGAAAGAGTATTATTACCATGGAGACTTAATACAAAAATAATAATAGTAATAATAATTAATAGGCATTAAGTCTTTCCACCACAAGACATTCAGAATTGCCACATTAACTGCTAAAACTGGTTCAAAATGCATTTATTAGAAAAAGGTTTTTTTAAAGCTTCCATTCGAATTCAGTGATTTAGGCACACTGTAAAGAAGTGTGTTGCTCAACTACAAATAAAGACAACAGTGTATCTCAACGAAGTTGATGTGTTTGGGGAGTTGTACATTTAATTTTTGACGAGTTTCTATTAACATATCCATGCGCAGCCCATTAAATGGCCTTGTGTCACCAAATTATCTTGTAATCAGAAGCTCTGCATGCACCACTGACTCAACACAGTCTGGTTCAGAAACAAACTGAACCTGCACAGACATTGCTGGAACAAGAGGGGAGCTGGGTGTAACAGATGCTTTGGAGAGCCTGTGGGCTTCCTTTTGCCTAATGGGATTTTTTTTGGTGCATAGGTTTCAAGTTCAATCTATGATTATGAAGTTGTAGCTGAATCTCTGTCTGATACTGGATAATTTCTGCCATAGCTGTGTGCATGCGGGCTGCCTCTTCCCATCAGACTGCGTTTGTTATCATTTGAAACTGCCTGAAACACAGCGACTGAAAAAGGAACCACCTCATGAAGGCGTTAGTTTCATTAATTGCAGTTTAGCCAACCTATCTGTTGTCAGTCCCTGCTCTCAGCTAGTGGTACAGGCTTCTGATTTTTTTTCACTGAAGATGTTCATAGGTGTTTTCATACTAAACTACAGCTTTATGGTTTTTTGTATTTTTGCTTATGTAGGAATTTTTTTAACGTATTAAAGAATACTTAGCAAGAAGCCTCCCAAAGATGATAGTACCATGGGATAGGACTAATAAGATGCAGCTATATTGTACAAAGGTTACTTCCTTTTGCATAAAATGTAGCAGATCAAAAATCCTTCAGGACTATTCTTTAGTTTGCATTTTTCCAGAGCAGCACAAAGCATTTAATGGGGCTGACCCCTTGAAGAAATTACCCTTACCTGAGGAACGTCAGGAAGATATACCAGGGGTGGTTTAGGCTGGACATTAGGAAAAGGTTATTCACCCAAAGGGTAGTGGAGCATTGGAACAAGCTGCCCTGGGAAGCAGGCAGGATGCCAAGCCTGACAACGTTCAAGAAGCATTTGGACAATGCCCTCAGACATATGGTATGATTTTTGGGGTTGTCCTATGCAGGGACAGGAGTTGGACTCGATGATCCTTGTGGGTCCCTTCCAACTCAGGATATTCTATGATTCTATGATTCTATGAAATCTTTTGCCTTTGGCCCTTGCAGGAACATACCTATAGATGTTTCCCATGGACTCCCTGAGGACACCCAGGATGGCAGCTCTTCCACTTGTGTTTTGGTATTTTTAGACATATTGGTGATAGTTTGTGAGCAAGAAGTTGGGTAACTTGCCAATGCAAGGCTCCCTCCACTATCAGCGAAGGAAGGATGGTCCTTCTTGGGCAGTCATTCTCATCTGTGTGTTTTATTCACCTATTTTAAAATTGTCATTACAGCTCCAGGACTTCAAATGTTATGAAGTGGGCAGCAAAAAGAATTTGCTTTCCTTAACAGGTGCTCACATTGCTGCTTGCTGCATATCCAAAATTTCTCCACAGGTTGGATAAGGCAGGAAAAGTCTCTGATCGAGCCAGGTGGTGAAGACCGGTCTGAGTAACAATGCTGTGATAAATATGATTTTCCTTTGAAAAGGCTTCAAAACTATCATGTTTACTGAACCATGATAATATTAGGATCAAACCCGCTCCACTTATGAATTAAATATGAATTTTTATGTACCAGCTTTACAGTCTCTGTCCCGGATCTGAAAATTTGCTTGGGTTAATTCTAGCTCATTAGCAACAGACCTTCTGGAAAAGAGCCCATCCCTCTGTAATAACTTTTGAGCCAGGTACCTTCTGGTAGGTGTTCCGGATCAGAGAGGCAGATGACTCTTTTTTTTGTTGTGTGTTAAGCAAAGTACTTTTGATGTATAAAAGACCAAAACAATGGAATGGAAAAGTGTCATTTTTTGAAGTACACAATGGTAGTCCAAGACAGACAGTTTCTGAGATCTGAACAGTTAAGTGAAAAAATTACATGAAATATATAAAATAGCTAAGCTCAGATATTGTTTAAGCTTTGAAACAGAAGAAGTTACAAGTAATTTATTCTTTATATCCTGACATAATACAAGAATTGTTTAATTAGGAAAGGAATTATTTACAGAATGATACATTTATGGCAAGTTTAAATCAATAGGTTTTGTTAGTGTGCAAAAATATAAATCTAGATGGAGTTTAATTAACTCCAGGTTCTATCAGCAGTTATGGGATTACACTTTTGTGTAAGTACATCACATTCACAGTAGCTATCTGTGTCATTTTCATGGATAGCTCATCTTTTAAATTAATTTCTTTGTGCAATTTTCATGCTCTCCTTTAAAAACACTCTTCCACTTCATTGTATTTAATGGAAACAGACGGCAAGACTTAGTTCTCATCATACACCCCTGTGTGTATATATAAAATGAACACATTTATCATAAAATAGCAGCCGGAGCAGGTATGACAGCTGTGCCTCTAAAGCCCTAGAAGTGTGTGCTATACCAAAGTTCAAGGTGATGGAATAGGATAACTGGCTGCCTGTTATAGGACACCTTATACCTTATAGGATTGTATACGGCACTGTAACTGCATGGGGACAGCTGCCTGTTTGTGCACTACGCATTTCACCAAATATTTATTCTGAAAGGCAATTGCAGGTCTAGAAGGGAGTAGTGAAAGACCTTATCTCCCTCTCACCCATCCCTTCCTATGCACAAGCATGTAGTGACATTCTTCTAAAATAAACTTTAGCCTTCTGCAATACAGACTAAAAAATGTCCTGTTGCAAATAGAGTGTCTTTATACTTTTTCACCCCAATGCATTTTTTCTTGGCTGAATTTGCACATCTGCTTTTTGAACCCATGAAAATTGTTAGCATCAAAATACCCCGGGCTAAGGAGTTCCCCCGGGAGGACTGCTGCACATCCCATTTCACTTGTTCTGATGCAGCTTCCTGCTGTCTGCTTTTGATGTTTTCTCGTTCTGGCATTAGAACAACATGTAAACGTTTTCTTTCTTACTCTGAATACATTTTCCATTTTGTTCTGTTCAGCGAAGATTCTGGTATCTGTATACTGAAAAAGGCAGAAATGGTCATAATGAACTAAAGACATTTCTTCCATTTCATTGAACTTTTTAATATCAGATCAAAAAATCCATATTAAATTTGGGTCACTTAAAAGTAAAAAAAATAAAAATGGATTTGTTGATAGAAAGAAAAACAGATTTGCTTTAGCTGTTCCACACAATATGCACTATTTTCTGCTTTTGTATATATTGAGATGAGTACAGACAAGAGCTTTGTCATGGCTGATGAGGTTGGTTAAAATTTTGAAGTACTGTACAATAATAATCTAATATCCAATAGGTTAATATCTATTTGTGATTACTAAGATTATTAGTGCAATTAATGCATTTGTAATTTTCATGAGATCTTGCTTAGAGCCTTAAAATTTTGGGACACCGGGAGAATATTTTTTTACACATACAATGTTTACAAGAAATTGGATAAGGTTTATTTTGTTTTGTTTTACTTTTCACAGGTTATCAGCTGTAGTCAAGAAATGCTTTATGGCAATAAATGTATTACTTCTGAAAACGATTGGAGGAGATTTTATTTTTTTTAAATACTCAGTATACACAAATGAAAAATATAATATAACTGTATGTAATATAAACTTCACCAGATGTGAAAAGTCACAGGCAAGCTAGAAATGTAGTTTCTTTTCATAAGCATGTGTTCCTTGCTGAGGAAAGTTTGCTGCAAAACTTAAAAAAAAAAAGACAGACTTTTGGAAGAAAATGCTGTGGTTCTTAGGCAAATCTTTAATTTCAGAGGGAATTTTTGCCTGAATGATAACTATGAGGTTGTTCCACTTTCTTTTCATCAATAGAAATGGAAATATGGATTCATTTAGAGTCAGATCAGACTAGATGTTACAGAATTTATCTTTAATACTTTAAAAATCCAGTGTTTTTCAAAATAGGAATAATTTTCTGTTTGCTATCGAGGCTACAGGAAGGATGGAAAAGAACATATTTCCTATTGTATTGCAATACTTTTTTAGTTAAGGGAAGGCTAGCATATTACTGATCTGTTGGATAATATCACTTTCTTCATGGCAACTGACTGAAAAATAAGAATGAGCAACTTTTATTTATTCAGCTCATTCATGTTCTATATCATAACAGAGATATATCTGAATATAAGGAGAAAGAAAGAATCACTTCCTCCTGCATGCCAAGTTCTTGAACTGAGATAGAAGCCACTGACTTGTTTTAATTAACACTAATGCTCAATTAAATCAAGTAAACGTTAAGTTGCACAAATTATAACCTTCAATTATCAAGTTATTTTTAAGGCAGCTTGTTGGGATGCAGATGCCTGCAGATAAAAGCCTGCAGGCAAGAAGATTCCACCTTAGAGGCAAAGGGAGCCATTACAGTGGTTTCTTTCATTTTCAGCCTGACAGTAAACACGCATTACAGTGTCCAGAAGGAACATATACAGTCCCATTGTGTATCCTGCCCTGCAGTTATGTGCAAGATAAAGTGTTACGCAGTTTCATGCTTGTTGATTTAATTTACTTCCAATTTAGGTGTCATGATAAAAGATGACAGATTTGCCCTGTCAATCAGATTAAGAAGAGAATAGCAAAACTAATTTGGCTTATCATCAAGAGAATAAATCTTGTTGGAAGGCGGTTGCAATGTTTTCTTACTCATAACAGCTTCCTCTTCCAGGAAGGTCTCAGCCACGACATCATGAAGGCTGCTCTGGGCTTGTATTAAGACCGTCTGTCTGCCTTGTCAGGAGCAAAATCTTACTCCAGTCTCTCTTTTTCTTCATGTGTTGAGAGAGCAGATAGAGGAGGTGCTACTCCTACTGCTGTAATAAATACCTGTTGCCTCAGGTCATTAATTCCTGAACAAAACAGTTCCTCACAGCTGTGGATTCTCTCAAAACAGCTATGACAAAATTGTTATGATTGCATAGTATGTTCATTTCTTCAACTTTTGAGACATCATTTGGGCAATTTACGACTGAGTCTGCATTTCAGAATGGCAGCCGATGTTGCTTTACTTTGGTTGTGCACAGGAACAAGGCGAGCTGTGGTGCGCACCGGCAGGTCCGTGACTCTCAGAAAAGCCTTTGTACTGAGCGTGAGATCTTTGCCTCCACCCAGCTCTGGGGTTGGAGGGGTGTGACTTGAGACAGAAAGGTCTTGTAAAGAAGGCAGTGATGCAGGTCCTGAAAAAAGCAGGATTCACTTCTTAGTACTCCATTAAAAGCTCCATGTGCCTCTCTGGAAAACGCTGTAATTTCTTTGGTTCTCCATTGTACAAGTTTTCCGCAGTCTGCTCTTTGGCTGTCTGGATTGTGAGCTCCACAAGGTATAGGCCATTTCTTTACATAGTACCTAGCACACTAACGTTTCCAGATGAATTTCAATATAAAATTCATGCTGCTGAAACTAGCTGTAAGCCCAGATGTTAAATGCTAAACCTTCCCACTCTGATAAACATCTTTTTCTAGCAAAGTGTGATATAAAAAGCTGATATTAAGGATGAGTTCAAGAAGCTAAAATGTTTTCTCACAATTGCTGTACCTTTTCCTCTGTTAACTCATTTTTAGTTCACGTAAAACCTATTTGCTAAGCTATAGTCAGTGCTCACTGGCTGCAGATCAGTTACCAAGCTTCAGCTGTGTTGACTTCTGAGGAAAATCTCCTGAATGGAAGCAGCTTCAGAAGAGAAAGGCAGCAGTTGATACCAACATATTTTCATTCCCATTTCTGTTTTTCAGGACTTCTGCCTAGATCTTTACTTTTCTTTCTTTTCTGTTTCTTTTTCCAGCCATATCTCCTCCTCCCTTCCATCTAGAAGTGAAATTAGATTTGTGTTACTTATCTTCAGAAGCTATATACCAACGCTGGTTTTCCTTATGAACCAGTAGGTCCCACGCAGTGAAAGCAAGAGCTCATAAAAACCTCCCCATGCTGTTCAGCAAGTCATCCACGCATGTCTCATTATTCCTGCAATTCATTCTTACCCAGCACCCACTGTTACTAGTGTAATCAGATTTAGTTATGACCCGATGTATGATATTTGGCATGTCAGCACATCAATAAGGATTAGCTGACCTTGGAGAAACCTGACGTGAATGTCAGATTGTCAGATCTGACATGGATATCACCAGAAGGTAGTCTATCGCTATTGAAATGGAGCAGGGCTAATGACGTGTAACGGTTTGCTGCTTCTCACATTTTACCTCTGAGGCTGTCCTTTCCCCTACAAGGAAGACATCATTTCCAAGCCGGGAAGTCAGGCTCCTCAGGATGCTCTGGAACCAAGGGAGCCGCTTCAGAAGGCGAGGCTTAGCCTAAGTGATGTAAATCACCACCTGGAAGATCTCCTTTACTTCACTGAGAGGTGGATGAGGTGCCTGGAGTTAATACCCTTCAGCGTGAGTGCCTTTGTCAGGCATGGATGCAGAGCTGCCCTTTCAGTGACAGTGGAAACTGTTCAACTAATTGCAGTTTTCATTTAGAAGCTGAACCAAAAGGCACAGGTAGGAAAAAGATGGTTAACAAGGAACAGGAACTCAATATAGTTTGCTTATTAATGAAAATAAAAGCCAAACCCATTTCATGTCATGTTAGAGATTCAAAATTTCAATCTAAGATAACATTTTTTGATAAAAATATTTGTATAAAGTAATGACTACATTAAAGATTTTGAAATTCCAAGAAAATAATCCCTGTCTTAGCAGTAACAAAACAAAACCAGTATTCAGCCCAAATGAATAAGCTTCATTTTTTTAGGCAAGTAAACTAGTCATCTGAAAAAAATGTACTCTGTTCTGTTCACAAGCGCTAACCCAAAGCCTTTGGAAATGGAAATGGCATTGTTCCCAAAGTGCTGGAAGCTTGAAATTTCATGAGGCTTATCCAACATACAGGCAATGAACAATGGGCTGCTGAAAACATTTGTTTCTTAGCTCCTTGCTCCTTGCATTTGAATGCTCTACAGGAAAATCTCATGCTAAGCCCTTACTTCAACCTTGCCCTTGCAACAGTTCAGTAAAGCATGTTTGCCTGACCACTTTAGAAGTTGTTTTCTGTCTTGTCTGCTATGACAATAAGTTCATGTCCTGGCCTGCAGAGGTGATGTCATTTGAGCAGTTATGCTGATGTCATAAGCTCCAGTCTGGCCGTTGGTATCGTGCATGTTTAGCTGAGGGTGACCCACCAGCCAGTAAAGATCCAGCAATCCGGAGGATGCTCTGACTTGTCCCAGCCCGAGGGTGGACGGTACAGCTCTGCTGTGGGGACACCTGAGCGTGAGGACCTCCGGGGACTGCTGGGACCACCTCGGGGCGACCGAACCGACGCACAACACCCTGCTCCTCCCGACTGCTGACAGCCGCTGCTCCGGTGGCAGGAGAGGGGATGCAGAGATAACCACTTTTCTGTTACTTCGCACTGTTCTTTGCATTATTAATTCCTGTTTCACAGAGGTAGTAAATACCCAGACTCCTTCACAAGGATCCCATTCCTGCCTCGTAATTACTGTGCATCTTTAGTCTGTTCTGACCTAAATAACAATTCTAAAAACTGTTTCTTACATCCCCAGAGCATCAAAGCAGTAAATGGACAGCACATATCCTACTTGACAGTGAGAGTGTAAAGCCCTCCTCACTTCTCTGCATGATGAGACTTGTCTGGCCATTGCCTCACTTCAAGAGCTGGAGCTTGTGTCCCAGGAATGACTGTGCTCTTACGGATTTCCAGCCTCCTGGCTTGGTCTGTGACTGCTGCTGTAATTCCCATGCACAGTGTGTAAGTGATGCTGTTTTATCACGGTGCTGCTTCCTGATTTTCCAAAGTTTCTGCCCAATTCTCTTCCATCACAGGGCCTTGGTGGGAATAAGGGAGAGAAAATGGGCTGTGGATTATGAATTTGGTCTAAAAAGAGTGGCAGGGTTTTGTTTTGTTTGGTGTCTTCTTCTGTTTCCTGGTCTGCTGTGTCTGAGGAACCAGCTCACACAGCAAAGCAGGATTTATCTTTGGTTAATGAATTATGTCCGTAGAAATGTCCTGACTGTTTTTACATAAAATTGCCCATAATGACTTTGATTACAAAGACACAAAAAGCCTGTTAGAAAACAGGAACCACAATACAGAAAAGAACAATGAATTCAGAACTTTTGCGGGGGGACGAGACTAAGGAGACTTCTTTTTTTAAAGCATCACTGTCTTGCAAATATTTTATTTCATTATCAAATACAAGTAAAGCATCTTTGCTGGCTCATTTGGTGCTTATGAGAGAGGCAGGATCCAAGCTCTGTGAAAGCACTGTGCTGGAGCACTGTCTCTTGTCGAGACTCCCTGGGCGATTGTGGGCAGAACATTTCTGGTTTGGCTTCAGTTTCCCTTTGCCATAGTATGGTGAGCATTTCTGCCTTCCTTCCTTGTTTCACGTGCTCAGGGCTACCCTACGCACCACGAGCACTCTCTTCCAGCAGTGACGTGCCACCCTGCACAAGCCAGCATGCCACAGCGTGTGCCATGCACTTCAGGGGGCGAGTTTGCCATTAGCAATGAGCATGTACTTAGCCAAGTGCGTAGCACAATAAAGTCCAGATCTCAGTGACACCTTTGGGCTCTGTAGCACAGATGATATAATGCAACATAAAAGCAAATACATCAACCAAATGAATTGTCCAATTCTCAGACTACATGTTGTCGGATGAGGATTTATGTTATTTTTTTTCCCCACTGAAGGGTTATCAATCATGCAGCTTTACTGCTGTATCTGGCTGGTGGGATTACTCGGGATCTATTTATCTTGTGTCTTTCCCTTGTCTAGAGGACCGGAGTCACCTGCAGAGGTGATGCACGCTCAGTCCTGATCAGGGAAGATGCCCCATTTTATTTCATGCCAGGCTGTGGAAGCACTCATTTCCATCAAAAACAATAGCCTCCAGAAATGACAGGTTGTGATAAAGGTGTGTTACTGCAAGCACAGCTTTTCAGGGAAGTACAGAAATCAGTGAAAAATAAACCCTGTTCTGCAAGTATAGGCACCTTCCAGCCACTTGCAGTCAGCCCTGGGAGGGATCACTGCCTGGTCACTGCGGGGTCTCATGCCGGAGCCGTGCTCCTTCCCAGGGGCTATAGGGATTTTCTTATAGTTGTCCTGTATGATCCCTTTTCACAAACTGAAGTCCATTTGGCTGCGTAGCACTGTTGTCAAAATAATGTCACTGCCTCAGCAAGGTGAGAGTCAGCACGGTTCCCCTGTTCATCAGCATGTAGATACACTGTGCTTTGAGCAATTTCTAAATAGGTCACGGGTTTCTGGCAGACAAAAGCAGAGTCAGTTATTGTTATCTTGTCTGTTTTTACATAAATCTGACAGGCTGATTATGAGAAATTCCCGTTACCAGAGTGCCATTCATGCCGCAGTGCTGAGTGTATGTCAGAGATGTCACTGTCAGCCTTTCTTTTCAGGGCTTTATAGAGTGGTAAAAATACAGAAGACCTTGCTCCTGGCTGAGTACTGACCTGCTGCACAGATTTGTCACCTGGGAAAAACCCTGCTCCTTCCTTCTCTCCTCCTCCCGCCTGGTCTTTACAAACAGTGTTTGAATGGAAAGACTTCTCAGCTTGTTATTACACAAAAAGCCTGGCAACCTTGATGGGGCTTGTTCTCTCTGCACGGCCATTCTTCGTGGAGCTGATCAGAAGCTCTGCCAGAGTGACCTGCTGTCAGAAAGCACAGTTGCACTGAAATAGAAGTGCAGGTTTTAATGATTTTTTATTTCCCTGAATTTCATGTGGGGTTGGGGGGAGAATGAAAAATCTTCTGGTCTTGCTGAATACTCAGTTTTAATCGGTCAAGGACTGGTTTTTATTTATTTGTTTGTTTGTTTTAAGCAAAGGGATCAAAGAAATAAAGAGCATAAGTTTTAAATAGCTGTCAGGAAAACATGCCTGTTTGGCCTCTTCAGTTGGTAAGTGAGCTTGCAGGCATATGATGACCCAGGGCTCAGGAGTGGTCTTGGTCTCACGTTGCCCTGCTCTTGGTTTTCTTGGTAAGGGATGGGTGCTCCATCCACCCTCTCTAACCTCCCCCAGGGAAAATCGCACTTCTTAACTCCCCCTCACCCTGACCCTTCAGGCTTATTTTACAGCAGGCTCTAGGTGTGAGGTTTTCTGCTCTCCTGGGGCTGTGTTTCTGCAAGGGCTGCCCAGTTCATCCCAGTGGTACCTGGGCAGCTGGACACCACTCAGCCACAGCATCCAAAAGGCAGCTCTCTAAGGACAAAGTGCTCAGACATGCATATCTTCTTTGATAAACTGAGACAGCACGACTTGGAACAAAGATATCTTATGATGTCATTGCAGTTATAGAGTGAAAAACATTTATTGTTTTCCAATAAGAATAAAAAAAATGCCATAAAACTGCACAGAACCACTGATTGTGGGAAGGTCCCTGTACTAGAGTTGCCAGTAGACTATAGAATATATATATATATATATATTTCTGCGGCTTTTCAGGAAAACAATTACAAATAAAAAAATAAGGAGTCCCAAGCTTTAAAGTCCTATCTATTTGGATATATGTGTGTATAAATATTAGTATACATACAAGTATCATTGCCTGCTATTGCTAGAGAAAGATAAAATGTCAGTGAAACTAATAGGAGTAATGGACTTGCCAGCCCTGCCAGCACCACTTAGATCTGCTGTGTAGCTATGTGTCCACCCAAAAGAGGATAAAATGAAACAGAAATGTCTGACAGACAAAGGTGGAATACATTTAATATCCGTCTTACTTTACCATTTCCAAGTGTGTTGCTGTATTTGTTGTAAATGGTTTACATTATGAAAATTTATTCTGGTTATACTTGTCGTTCTAATCTTTCTCACCTCCCAGATTGAATCTATAGCACTGAGAAAGAAGCACTGTGATCAGGATAAACATACCACTACTTGATGAACAATTTTGTTCTGTTGAGAAATGGATCATGAAAACAACAGTTCAAACCAGGTTTATGACTCTCTCACTCCACATTTTTTCTCCTTTGGGTGAAGGAAAGGTTATTAATTCTCAGACCTTTTATAAAGAAATGGCATTCTCAGAATGTTAGAAAGTACCCAGGGCTGCTGTTTAAGTTGTTAGGTTTTATGACCTTTACTTCAATGACAGTGTTATCCAATTCCAAATAATTCTCATTAAATACAAGTAACTTTTTTTTTCCACATTACCTGGGCTTCAGAAAAAGGGTGAACTCCAGTGCAGTGATAGAAAACAATAGCTACCTTTTAGAAGTACGTGATATTGCTTTTAAACTGCTATGGGTATTGTGGCTCCACTTAATCAATTAGAGTAAAACTCACAGTAGGAAATGTAATAATTTCAGTTATTCTGTATTTAAAATTGTCAAGTCCAAATGCAAAGGAGCCTTGTTGTTAAGTAAACATGCTGTTGAATCCCGGCGTGTCAGCACAGAGCCGGGTCTCGCTGCATGGGTACCTTCTGAAAGAGATCTGCTCCAGAGGGTTGCTAGCGAAGCTGCGCTGTGCCAGTAAGTTGCAGGTGACTGGGTTGACCTGAGCAGCTGGCAGTGTTCAGAAGTAGTGTGATGCTCCTGCTGTACTTGCAAGCCATATTCTGAAATTCCCTCTAGCAGATGTGGTTTCTTATATTGGAATCTAAATCATTTCATCAGACTGCTTCAAACTGCACAAGCCAGTGCCTCCATAGCCCCAGTGTTACCTGAAAATCTCTGGACTTGTGGAAAACCCAGGGAAGTGGCAGCTGTGTACATGCAGTTCAATTGCTGGGTCCCCATGGGACCCTGGACTGGCAGGTTTCTCTATAAGGTTCCCAGCAAGCTGAGTTCCCTGGAGAGTGGATTTACAGGAGAGTATGGTGAAATAGTTCTGTCTCTTCTCTTGGTATCATTTACTGCAGTAAGTAGCTGATGCCGTACAAAAGGGGGAGAAAATGGGCACAGCTGCCCGCTGAGAGAGCCATGCAGTCCTGGGTTACACCATGCCACTCAGGAGACAACTGTAGCTGCAGACACAGAAGAGAAACTCCTGGAGTCCATCAGTCCTCCTGCGTGCTGTGACAGCAGAGCAGGGACTGATGGCAACACAGTCATTTGCAGACCATCACAGCATGGAGGGTTCAAGAGTGGTTTGATCCTGTTTTCTCTGGGTGGGGATGCTCCCTTTGAATGTCCCCTTACAGTGCTTGTGCGACCATGCCTTAACTAAGGAGCCAAAGGGGAGAGCAGGACAGCAGAACAGAGTGCTACACCAAAACCAGGGATGTGGCAGGCCAGACCTTGCCTGAAGCAAAAGCAGAAGTGCAGATCCATCCTAACTGAACGAGAGCACCGGCAGTCCTGCCTGGGATGGATTTCCCATCTGACTTTTGTTTGCTTTGGTCTTAGATTTGAGACTATTGGGTAATCCTTGAGCAAAGAGCAAACTTTTATACGTATATGCACAAGGCAAGTATCTAGGTTCAAACAGCTTTAGATAAAGGGCAAATGTGTTTTTCCAGTACTCTTGGGCACATCCTGCCACTTCTTGTACCTTTTCTGTTTAGTAACTATAGATAATTATTAACATGACCATGTGCCTCTGTGTGACTCTGGGCTCGGGAAGTTTCAGAGCTGGGATGGTTCCAGCTGGCACCAGCTCATCTCCTGACCCCATGCCTCGTGCCTGAGTACTCCTTGACTGTAAGCCGAATTGTAAGAGCAGATGCTACAAAAATTCAGCAGCCCAGTCCTCTGTGGCAGTTGTTGAGGAAATAATGACCGGTGCATTTTAGCAACTGCCCAAGTAAAGGGGATAAGAGGAAAATGATCAATGTTCAGAAGTCTTAGATGTTTATCAGTTATTTCTCAAATTTCCTTGGTGCATGTGGTGAAAAACCCAGTGCAAAATGTTTTAAAAATTATCTTTAATTTCTCAGAACGTGTCTAATAGTTTATCAGAATTGGATTATAAAGATTATTTAAAAATAATACACAACACCTTAAAGTCCAGTAAAGTTTATGTACTTCTTTCAGTATTTTTTTTTTTGTTATGTACTTCCTTTCAGATTTTTTCACCTGTTCTGTATAATTTAGGCGACGATCTGATCCTTGCTGTATGTTGGCTTACAGCCTGTAAGGCAGAGTTATCTATATTGTTAATGCTCTGATTTTTTCTCACAGTTTGGTTTGCGTGTTTTGACATACTTTATTTACTTCTAGTTGTGCCCTTCCTTTGCAACCTTCTAAAGCTTTATATTTATTTCTTGCATACTAGAACGTAATTAGGTTAAGACTTTCTTTAGGCAATTTTAATCCGTATACTTCATTAAGAAACACATATATTAGTTTTCTTCACCAGAAAGTCTAGACTATTAACAAACTCTTTACATTCAGTGAAAAAGCCAGAACGGCTACTAGATATTTACATTATATCATGTTGACAAGAAAGTCATATCCAAGTTTAGTCTGGAAAAAAAGATTCATATCAAACTGATTTATTTTAATATTATTTAAATATTGAAAACAGACCTGGAAATAACTACCAATTAATAATTTTCAGTTTTTAAAGAGAACTTGTTTAGCTGACAACAATTAAAAAAAATATCAGCCCGATATCTGTAGAACATAGGCTAAAATAATTTATTTTATAAACTTATCAAGCACATTTGGTCTCAGTATACAGTGCTAATTCTTTTACTAAAATTCAGATAATGCCTCCTATGCAGTTGAGTAACAGTGTAAATAGGTTTGAGTTACAGTGCAAATAAGTTTTATAATGGAAATCAGGCAACCTTAAACATAACAGTTTATTACAAAATTAAGAAAATTCTATTAGGGTCCATTTCCATTAGTTTCCATTAGTTGTTTCATTTGTAGGAACTGGCTTATAAGAATAAATGCATTTTTCCTGTTGTGTGGAAAAAGGACATTCTAAATAACACAAGTCAGTTGGAAAAAGTGGCCAAGGACAAGCTATGGGGAATTCCTTCAACACCTTCAGTGAGTCTTGATGTATTCACAGTACTTGAGTATTTTCATAAGCCCACTTGTCGGCGCAAAAAAGGAAACTTTTATATGCAAGGAATGGCGAGCTCTCAAAGTGAACAATGAAGATCTGATTCTGGAGACTGCCAAAAGGGAATTTTTATATCGAAGTCAGATTTTTTGAGCTGGACGCTGTGTAACAGCCTCCAAGGTGGTATTTTTTGCTATTATTAACATTTCTACAGTGTGTGTCCACAATTTCAGTGGAGCAGCCCAAAGGTACACCTAGACCTTGGCCATGGTGGGGAGGTGGTGAATGCCTGCGGCCCCTTTCACGAGTGCTCACTGGTGCTGAACCCATGTTCTCCATGGCATGAGTGGGAGATGCTTCTCCAGCTTGGTTCTCACAGGCAAAGCCAGGCAGTGGCCGACATATAACCGCACTTGGAGCAGGGGGTGGACAAGAAGATGGCCAAAGCTCCCTTCCCACCAACACCTCTATGACTGTGTGATACCATGATATAAACCCTGTGTCAGAAGACACAGGTTGGCATAACATCCGTACGCAGTGACTGTACTTCCCCTGGGAAGGCACGAAGCACAGAGCCTTTCCTATTAAAATTCTGTTCAGTCTTCGACTGGGAGCTAAACACGGCTGAAGCGAAGCATCTGAAAGCTGTTGCAGTCGGCTCCGCAGAGGTGTGAGCTTCCCCCACGCTCTGAGGGCACTCGGCACTTATTTATAGCTGATCCTGTAACAAGGGTGAGTGTGGGGATACATTTGTAAAAACAAAAAAAAAAGTCTGTGGAAACTTGATTGCGACCCTAAGAGAGGATTTATTTGTCACAAGAATCAACAACGCTTGATTTTTTTTGGTTGTTCAAGCATCAAGAGCTATGGTATCTCTGCTGTATTTTTATTCATGAAAAAAGATTTCTGAAGAAAATGAGAGCTTTCCATGGATAACTTAGATTAGGTATAGAAATGATTAGGGAGGTCTAATTTCGCTGCTACCTAATATTTAATATTGTTTCTCCCTGCCTTTGTTCTGACAAAGGAATGCAAAGGCTGTTCAATCAGGCAAGGAAAAAAGCTATCTAAAATCCCCTGAATAAGGTCAAGCAAAATGAATCATGTCTTTTTCATTCAAGAAATGAATTTTGCTTCAGGCATCAAAATCTAGACCTGTCTTAAAATATTTGAGACATACTTACTATTTTTCATGCTAAAATTGTCCCATTTTTGCATAGTCTGATTGCAATTCCAGAGCACATGCATTATTAACAGAGGTTTTCTTTGTAATTCAACCTGTTCTTTCATTTACTTACAGAGCAAAGAGAGTGGATAGCTGCTATCTGATGCCTATAGATAACGATACACAATGAGGCTCCAGAAAAGGCTCATGCAAGCAGCTAAAAAGTCCCCATTCTTGCAGGTTTTTGAGACGCAACTGGGAAAAGCCCTGAGCAACCTGGTATAAATCCAGCGTCGATCTTACTTTGAGCGGGAGCTTAGACTAGGGACATCCTGGGATCCTTTCCAGCCTGAGTGAGTTTGAGTGGGCGATTCTACAACTGCATAAAAGTCCTTTAACTGCTATAGTATTTTGGTTAGATGTGTAATTTTCTTTACCAGAAAGAAATCCCCAAACCTTTGGATTAATTACAGCCTACTAGTAAAAAAAAAATAATAATAAAACCCTCACCCACTTTGCAGTAGTCTCTCAAATGAGTGCTTCAGTACTGTTTGTTTTTTACTGAAAATCAAACAAAACTCTTTTTTGCTCAGATGTCGCCCTGGGCTGTTTGCTATGTTTGCTAGTTTAACTGAGCCCATCCAGGTAGAGCAGGCTGCACCACACAGCTGCTCTGCTTGGGGGTCCCCTGGCACCCTGCCTTCGGATGCCAAGGGGGGCATGACTTGTAAAGGGCCATCAGACTCAGAAGTGAGGGAAGAAGCGGGTAACTGCTGGGTGCCCATACGTTGTGGTGATGCACAGGAGGGAGAGGGCAAGTTGCCTCCTCTGAGGGTTGTATTTGTAATAACTGACCTCACTCCTGCACACCGGCTGTGGAGCACCTCCTCGAGGCTGGGTGTGAGGGTGTGTGGAAGTGAGCTGTCCCAGCTCACTTCAAAGCTGGCATGCTGTGGCAGATCCATCACTCTCAGGAACATAGTTCTGCTTTTTATCACTTCAATTCCAAGGAAATCTTATTTCTAAGATGAATTCATGCAACATCAGCTCCCAGCCACTGGGTTTGTGAAGCCTTTTTTACAAGACTGCCAGGTCTCTTCTCTGCGACCTTCTTGTGTCTGTCTATTTAGATTATGGTAGACGTGGGTTAAAAGATGAGCTCCTGGAGTGTCATATCATAGTCTAGGTTTTGCCTCGGGTTTCTTTCTGGGGTTTCTGTGAGGTTTCAGATGTCTGGAAGTACATCTTGTTCTGCATTGGAAAAAACAGGGATTATTTCAGTTTTCCCCACTGGATGCCACAATCACTGAATCACTCTGGTAGCTCCATGCGATGGGTGTATGAGCTGAGGTTTTGTCCATGAGACATTCCACGAGGATCATTCGCAGTGCTCTGCTCCTGTCTCTCTGCATCAGCTGTCTCCAACGGCATCTCTTCAGCTCGGCTCCGAGTCACGGCGCTGCATCCCACGGTCAGTTCAGCACTAAAGGGAAGAGCTTTGAGTGCTGACCCTGAAAATAAGAACACTTCTTCCAGTTCAATGCTGTTGAAGTGAAAAGAAGTGCAATACATCATATCAGCTTTCATCATGTTTGTCATACTTTTGACAGTCTTCCTTGCTTAAGTGCTGTTTCAAAGCACAAGATATAGGTTATACCACAGAAATGCTATCTCAGTGCTTATCTCTCCTTCCTTCTTCATTGGGACCAAGGTGAGCCACCACAGAGAGTCAGGCTAGGCTGGGAGAGTGACTTTTGCCTCCCTGCCCTCAGCCACATGAGAACTCACTATTCAGGGAGAGCTGCCCAAATCCAACGGATCCATCCTGTGTCCAGCAGGAGGAACCAAGCTGAACCCGAGGCCAGCTGGGGTAAGATCAGCTGGTGCAGGATATGGGAACAGCAGCCCCTGAGCACCTGAAATGGCCAAGGAGCTTTTGTGATCAGTCACAAGATCAGCTTCAGCAAAGAATCAGCAGTGTGTCTCTGTAGTTGCAATTAGCTCCAATCAGTGTGCTGGCCGTATTACCACCTCTCTGCTCCCCATCTGCTTTTCTGTCTCAGATCCATTCTGCAGACACTCTTTAGCAGCCTGCTGTTTCTTCAGCAGGTTCAGGAGTGCTCCACCTGCCCCCTCCCAAAACAAATAAAAGAAAAAAGCTAAACCAACCAGAAAACGAACGCAAAGCACACTGAGGTATCCACGTGTGTGTCCATAGAAGGTCCCTAACACAGACCTCCGTCCGTCAGAGTGAGCAGGGGATGAACGGGTGGCATTGCTGTCCATGGATGACTCAGGGTGGAGCTGGAGATTCAAACCTCAGCAGCTTTCAGCAATGGGGCTGGTTTCCCTGCTACCTTGGCAGCACAGTAGGAAGGTAGATGAGGGAATTTCTGTCAGTCTGACAACTGTCTAGCCTTGCTGCATGTCGCCTGCATCGTGTCAGCCCAGCGCGTGTGAGCCTGCGTGGGTGCCCGGGTCCCACGCTGTCAGCTCTCTCTGGTGGCAGGCAAGCCCACGGTTTCTCAGATGACATCGACACCCAGCATCGATTCCTAGTTTCAACTTTTCTAGTCCCTGCCTGAAATGCTTGTGTGGATGGATTTATCACTCCAGGAAGATGGATGCTCTTTTTCTTTGTCATGTAATCCTTTCTGTAATAACGTATCTCTGGGTAGCACCACAGCAGCTAATGAGTTTTTTAGCAACCTTGTACCGCGTTTTATTTGCAAACAAACAAACGTAAGTAGGGCAGTGAGTGGCAGGAGCAGAAGGGAAGGGAGAAGGGGGAACAACGCTGCAATGAGAAAATGGGTGTCTGTCTTGCAAAGCCATGGAGCTGGAACTCTTCCATTCAGCTTGTGGGGTGCTGGTTGTAAACCTAAGCAATCCTCCACCATCCTCCACTTGTTTTTCCTGCCCTGCGCAGTGATGGCTGTGCAGTGCTGTGTTTGCACAGGGAGCTGCCGTAGCAGAAAGGTGACCCAGGGAGGAAGGGTCATGTTCTGAAGATGTTGCTTCTCCCTGGCACAGCTTGGTGTGTATGAAATGCAAGAACGTGATCTGCCACGGCACTGCACCTCCAGAGGGGTCTCTGGGGGGCTGGTTGTCCACATTCTAGTGAGAAAGTTCTTAGTTAAGTTCATGATTCGTAGGTCCCCGTAGTCCTGTCAGGTTAGGGAAATATTTTGGAAAGCTGGCTTTCTGTGGAGGTGTGTGAGCTGGCTGTGAAGAAAGAGCAAGCTGTAAGAGAAGTAAGAAGTTCTCAGACTTGAAGGCAGGCTTTTGAGGGGATGGTTACGGGTTAATTCATTTAAGTCCCTATAGCACTTTTGCTCTTGCTCTTCTGTCTCATAAACCATTATAAAGGCTTACTTTAACAGCCACCTTTTCTTTAGCAGTCACAAACAAATATCAAGACAAAGGATGACTTATTTTTTTTAAATCCTCTATCTCATCCTACCTGATCATAATGCAATATATCTTAATATAAACCACTTCTTACTCTTTACTTTAGGATTTTTTTTTTTTCTCAGTGTGGTCGGTTTTGCTCTTTTTGGTAAGCAGAGATGGAAACTTCAGTGAGTATAGCTTCCCATAATTCACTTCATTTCCAATGGAAAATCACCCCTGCAATTGAAAACATTTTAAGAACGTTTCCCAAGGAAAACACACATTAACAACAGAGAAAACACTACAGCCGTGTTATTCTCTATACTCGAGCAGAAATACTTTTAAAACACAAAATGGTTAATCCAGATACCTCCTGTTTCCATCTTTGCCTTTCCATGGTAAATGGCGAGGTGGGAGGTGGCTCCGGGGGCAAGCAGTGTTGTCTGCTCCGGCTCTCGGTGTCCGTCCTGCCACTGCGTTTCTGGCAGCACCGCCGAGGCTGCTTTCCTTCCCCAGCTGAGGACAGACGCTCTTCATTAAGCAGTGAGCTTGCAGAGTGCCCTTCTCCTTGAACCCACCAATGGCTCTGATTAGTGTCTGCTCGTTTAAAGAGAGGCTAACTGCTCTGTAATTTCCCGCTGAGTCCTGAGCCCTCTTTTAACAAGATGCTTTTTTTGACGTCTTACTGCCTGTCACAGGTAATTCTTGCGCTGGGGTTTTGCCATAAGAAGTCCATACAGAAAAGATACATATATTTCATATACTCTGAAACTTTTTGTAAGTGCTTTTGATGTATGTCATGAACAGCACACATTTTTAACCATTTAATAGGAATTTGAAATGCAAATTCTACATTTGCAGTTCCTAATCAAACATTTGTTGTTTCTGTAAATTTGATGTAGATGTTTGTTCTGACAGATTTCATTTCAATTCCAGCACATATTTTATGTGGATTTTTTTTCTTTAGTGATATGTTTAAAATAGAAGCCATCCACACGAACCAGACCAAAACCCCTTAATGCCATTGAGAAGAATTGCCAGTGTCATTCTCATGATTTATATCCGTTAATTTATTTTCAAAATACACTTAACATGATCATTTTCTTTGGAGATAAGTGATCTTGGGAGCAAAACACAGAAGCAGAGGGGGAGAAATATTCTCCTTTTGTTTGCCGCCTACCACTTCCCCCACAGCGAGACAAGCTGCCCGTCTTTCTGCTCAAAGGTATATGGCTCAAATGAGCTGGAAAACAGCTCAATCTGGTCAAGTGAGGCTTCACCGACACGAATGAGCTCTCAGTGGGTACTGAGCTGGTATCACTCGTTCTTCTAGCATCTCCCCTTCAGCTAGACTGCAAAGGGTCAAGTCAAATTAGAGGTCAAATCTAGCGGCAAGCTGAGCTCCGAACTCACTCTGCTGGCACGAGGACTGCTTGTGGACCTGCCACCGCAGCTCGGGGCTGTGGGGACCTGGGGTCACTGAATTCAGACACTTGGAGTTTTAAATTCAAAACCAGGTGATGTCTGGGTCAGTAAAACTGCCTTGCACTTAGCATGCCTGGTGTCAGCAGGTAGCTGATGTGTTAACTTTACCCCCTCATTTTAATACTTAACAGGCTGTGTGGGCTGTCCTAAAAATAGACCAGAAGAGCTCCGGAGCAGCCAGCCTGGTCGTAGGGGAATTCAGATCTGGTGCAGAGATACTACACTACCAATTTTGGGGGAAAGAAAATAGTGAGATCTCCATGTTTCAAGTGTTGTACATTTCTCCATCCCCCACAGCCCCGCCAGCTTGCCGCATGTCCAGAGGAGTGTCGGGAAGGTGAACGGCCAAGGGAGGGCAGGCAGTCACTCCCTCATGCATACGGGGGAAAGAGGAGCAGGCAGAGGGTGATTTCCCTCCGGT
The DNA here is from genome assembly GCF_047370975.1 of Nipponia nippon. Classification (NCBI taxonomy): domain Eukaryota; kingdom Metazoa; phylum Chordata; class Aves; order Pelecaniformes; family Threskiornithidae; genus Nipponia; species Nipponia nippon. The sequence continues at coordinate 31,651,671 of NW_028262302.1, forward strand.
TACTTGAGTAGCAGAGATGAGGTCTGCCTGGTGCTGTTCTCCTCCCGTCATCCAAAAGGGTATCCATGAAACTCGGACTGGGAAGGGAGGTCTGCGTCCAGCCGCCTGTTCAGAGCAGGGTCGGCTTAGAGCAGGTGGGACATGATTTGCAGGGTTAGTGCAGTATTTAGTAGTTAGATGTTCCTTTATCTGTTTATGCAATGCCTACACGGCCTAGGCTGCATCTGAAAAACCGTAGGCATGTTTGCATTCAGGCATCATTTCAGGCAATGAGAAAAGGGATGTCCTTCTCCCTGATCCTCAGTTCTCTTGCCTTTGAAAGCCCCCCACTCCCTACCACGCCAGTTCATTGGGGACAAGGCAGAACTCTCATTTGTGTGGCTGCAATCAGTGCCATAATTCATTCCTATAACTGCAGAGCCCGGGAGCTTTCTGGGCAGCAGTGAGTTCACGCCAGGCACTGCACAAACACGGATGGATGGCCTCAGCCTCAAATAGCTTTCAGGGAGTAAATAAGTCGTTTCCATCTTTCCTGACATGAAGGTCAGCAAGAGGCCAAGGCATTGCTCACAAGACAAAGAAATCAGAGATACCCAGGGGACACCTGGCCAGCCCAGGTTACTGTCCCAAAACAGCGATGTTCAGCATTCGCTTCTCAAGGGATCACAATTCCAAGAGTATCTAAGAATTTTTACAGGAAAGTTTTGGATTTATTGCAATGAATAATGTACACGTATCCCCCTGATTAGTGCTATAAATCTTGGCTTATCCAACACAGGTAGCTTGCTCTAGAATGTGTGATAAAATGCAGCTACACACCGTGCTGTCCTCAAAGCCTTGCCCCTGAGGATTGTTCCAGCCAGCTCGCTTGGCTGTTTGCTCCTTGCTGCCTGCCTGATTTCTGCTGCCTACCACCTCTGCTCGGGTTATCAAACAGCTGCTGCTAACCAGCTCTGCTCAGCAAGCAACGCTTGCAGCAGCTTGTGTTTCTGTCAGCAGATCCTCATCTGAAGCATCTAAGGCTACGGTCCCAGAGTTACAGGAATAATTATGTAAAGAAAGATGGAATGTGTAAGAAATAGATGTTTACCTGTAAATACAGCATAAGGACACTTGGCCATCCTATGCTGGTGCTCTGCTGCACCTCCGATCCGGTTTAGCAGACAGACTCAGTTTATGTACAGGTGTCCACAGGGATTCATTTCAACCTGGTGTTACTCACAGCCCCACTGACGCTGTTTTCCCTACGCATGTCCCCAGGATCCCTCTCTGCTCTTGCTCTACCTGCTCTGTGCACTTCATCATCGGGATGTTACGGAGCACACGGGCAGCCCCAGGAAGGGTTTGCACAGCGTGTGCTGGCCATACCCCTCGGCAGGTTCAGGCAGAGCCGATGCAGAGCTCTCAGCGTGCTGCCTGTCGCAGCCGACGCGCTGCACTGCCATGCCGGTGGCATATCGCTTCAGGAAAATTATTGCAGCGTTTCACAGTCTGTGGCATCGGGAAATCTGATGGATATTTCTGTGTGGCCTCCTTCTCGCTTTACAGGCAGTTGCCTTTGACAGCAGACGGGTTGTGAATTAGCACCTTTAACCTGGGAGAAGAGTGTTTGAGCCTCACTGCGAGGCTTCAGGGCACAAGCAATAAATCAGATAATGGGGCCAAGGAGGAAACCAGCTCAGAGACAGCTGAGAAACGAGGGAGCATGGGGGAAGGAGTGCCTGTGCTCCTGCAGGATAGAGGGTCTGGGGAGAGCGTGGAGGCACAGGTCTGGTCCGTTCTTCTCCTGGGGCAGCTGGGTATGTCCTCGCGGGGCACACATCATAGCTGAGATGGGAGAAGCTGCTCTCATGGTTTCTCTCCCTGAGGCTTTTCAGTGAATATGGAACAATTTCTCATTGGGCACAAGTGGGTTTTCGTCCTCCAGCCTCACCGGAGAGGTTCAGGAGGGTGAGTGGAGGCAGCTCCCAGCAGCAACTGTGGTGGGTCCTGTCACAGACCTCACTTCAACTCTCCCCTCCTGATAACGTGTGGAAAGGGCTTTGAGAAGAACAGAAGGGGTGCAAGAGTGACTCAGTTTCAGGAGCACTGCATTGTGTAGCCTGGGCAGAAATCAGTGCAATGTCTACTCATTTCTGAAACAAGCATTACGTGGCAAGCAGGACATATTATGAGTTTAAAACAACTGGGAGACCTAAGCCCACAGCCTTGTTGGTTTCCTCCATCTTAGAGCATTACAGTGGCACCATGCCCATTGAGCATGCAGAAGAATTACAATTTATACATATGTACAAGTGAAAATCAATCACATATCTTCATCCAGGGGTTCCCAGCTTTGCTGTATTACATCAGCTGTACTGCAATACAGTTTCCCAACAATCATGAGATGGTAAAGGTAAAACAAAGCCCCTAGCAAATAATTAGCATTCTCAGAGCACTCATATCTGTAAGGTGTGTAAATGTACTGATTAAGAAATAGCGTAGATAATGTGTTACATTTGTCCATGTGTGTGTTGAGCACACAAGAAAAGAAATGAGAAATCCTGGGTTTTGGGGGCCAGAGAAGCTGCTCAGACAATGAGTCTCTCTCAGCTGGAGACTTGTTCAGATCCAGCCTTTCCCCCCGGGCTGGGGTTCCAGGTTGCCTGGCTGAGGGTCCGCAGCACTGCTGGAGGCAGCCCTCAGCTGCACCCTGGGGAGGGACCGAGCCTGCTGGTACCTTGTGCTGCTCTGCTCAGTTTCAGTGTGGGATCTGGAAGAGATCTGAACCTCTGATCCCCCCCGTCCTGACATACTTGCTCTAAGCATGTCACTGCTACATATCACTGAAAACACCTTTTGTGACAGTGTTAACTCTAGATATATTTATTATTTCAGTTTCTGATCCTTCAGGTTTGCTCTTCGCAGTGCTCTCCAATCATTTACTGCTCTCCCAGAAATCAGCGCCTGAAAAGTCTAGCAGATTAAAGAAATGTGTCCTCATTATGAGTGAGATCCATGAAGAAGAAAGCAGAGAAGCAGCAAAGGAAAGAGCTTTTGTTCAGCACTCAGGATGGCTCATTTTCAATATACTGTTAAGTCACTACAGCATAGCCCTGTCAGAAAATACAAGAGGCTTTCAGATACCTGTTGATGGGCTAAGTTTTGAAAAAGTTCAACCACATAAGATATAGATATAGCCAGAGGAAAAACTCAGAGGGAAAAGAAACTACATTTCCTCACAAGGAGCTTTACTTATCCCCAGTTCAGTACTGTGGTCCCAATTCATCCCTTTCCTAATATCTCTGAGCATCTGAGGGATATCCTTGGAGAGGATCAGATCTGGGAGGGTCTGGATACTGTGTCGGGGAGCTAGGTCTGATGTGGGAAGTCCTGCACCTCCTGCACAGGCAGCGCACACTGGGGAGTCTCCTGGCACGGGCACAATTACCTGTAATTACCTATCATCTCACTTTTTAGCCTATATATTTATATTTATATATATGTTTTGGTTTGTTTTGGCTTTTTCCAGACAAATTCTTCAAAGGGCAATATTTTGTGTACACTGCTGATGGTCAGTGGAAGCCATTCGTTTGGTACCACGTGGGCAGCAGCAGCACACAGAGAGGAGCTCTCGGGCATCATCCTGGCCGCCCACACTGCTCTGCGGGCAGCTGCTCTGGCAGGCAGCCTGGGCTGTCACGGCATGGCACCGGTGCTTCAGGAGGAGGAAAAGCAAAGCTCACCGTAAGAAAACTTGATTTTGGAATAGCTAGTTTTTCCTTAGAAGCACTGAAGTGCCAGCAGTGCCATGTGCAAGGTGAGCTGCAATTAGATAAGAAAGACACTGCCTTTGAGCTGACGGTGCTTGTTGCTGGCTGTAGTTCAGTGATTTTAAATAGCTCTGGGGCTCACAAGGTCAATATCACTTTTTTTCCCACTTATAGCCTGTTCCTCTGTCAAGTTGAAGTTATCCAAAATACTTTTTTCCTTGTCATGGGATTACCATTTCAGGCAAGACTTGTGTAGCCAGGCAAAGGATCAATATATCCTAAATCTCTAATGCTATCTGCTCATGACCATGCTGTAAACAGACCTTGCTGCTGGAGAGACTTGGCTCTCCTCTCTGCCGAGGTCCTGCCAGCATGGGCTGGGTCAGGCAGGGGAGCAAACAGTGCTCCATGCCTTTCGCATCGCATCCCCGCTAACTGACCACCTGTACTTGAACGCCAAGCGCAGAGTGGTACATCAAAAATGAGTGAAGTGGGAGTAAAAAACTTTCAAAAAGTATGTTCGGAGTCTTGTTTGGCTTATAAAAAAGTCACGAGCCATGAACAGACAGAAAAAGGGGTTGCGCGTGCGAAGCAGGGCATCCACTGAGCCTCGTTTTGTGGCTGAGTGAACAGAGGTCTTGTTTTCCCTGCACCCCATCCCCCTGCACTGCTCTTACCCTGTTGGCTCAGTTTCTCTTAAAGGAGGAATTCGCCTCCGAAAATCAAAACAAGAAGAATAACATTCTGCTGATAGCTTTGTACATGATCCACAGACAAGGTGGGGATTACTGCAAGGTTGCTGCTCTATACAGGCCACTTATTCAAAGAGTTTGATTAATCATTCAGAACACATTTCTCAACTACATATCATTTTCTCTACCATTTCTTGGTGGAATATTTTCCAGCATTTATGGATCATTTTGTTGCCTTTTAAGTCTAATATATTTGTAAATGAATGCTGGCCACTTTTCCTGCAGTCTGTTACACACACAGATTACAGGACTTCAGAAAATTGGGGAAAACAAGAATGAGTCCTCTAAGAAAAAATAGATTTGAGATTACTTCATATGAACCATTTTTTTTTAAAGTGCCTTGTTTTAAACTAGGAAAATGGAAATGTAAAGTTGGAGGAAATCTATGAAATTTTATGGATGAGAGCAGAATTGAGACCTCATGTAAATGGGCATCTCTCCTGACACGTTACTGGGCCTCCACCGCACTACACAGTCTGGCATTACGATCTAGGCAAAGGTTTTTCTAGATACAAAATTTCATTGAAAAACTGTTATGATTGAGTTTACAGTCTTTGCAAGATGAGCAAGACTGATGTTGTTTGTGGTTTTTTTTTTGTTCTGGTTTGTTGGGTTTTTTTATTTTGTTTTGTTTTTATTTAGGTATCAGCTAAACATATGACAAAACTATTAAAGAGAAAAAATAATACCCTGGTTTATTTTAATGAGGCTGACTCTTTTAGTAGTCCTTTGAAATTTACTCTTAAAATAGTAACAAACTTAGAGTTCTTAGATTTTAATTTCACTTCTTCCCCACCCCTCCCAAAGGCAGGAATATTAAATATTCTGTTCTATGACTGTAGTCAGCAAATATACATAGGTTTTGCATCTAATACATAATAAACTTTAACGCTTTACCAAAAACACCCAGGAAAGGATTAAGATTTTTCATTTTTTAAACCTTTTCAACCAATCACATATTTTTTTGTTCAGTCAACACCTTTGTGTACTTTCCTTGCGCAGGTGCAATCAATTATAATATTTTAGAGATTCCACCAGTAATAAAGTAAGTTATTCTTCTGAACTCCAACAATTTTATCTCCTAAACAGGCAGAGATTTGCAAATCTCTTTTCTGTGTGTGGCCCTTCCTTGCCACAACTGCTACTGGATTTTTTTCAGTAATGAAAACACAGTATTCCGTGTTGGCTTGCATGACTGAAGACAAAATTAACTTCTCTTCTGTTATAGCTGAACTCTCTTATTCTGTAGAAACTTTCACTTCTCCTTTGTCTTTACCATTTCAGTTTTAATGATGATACAACCTCCAGGCAAGGTGACTCACTGCCTGCCGGGAAGGATGTGGGTGCCAAGACCTGGGAAGAAGTCCCGATGCGTTGTTCTTTCTTAGGTGAGGCTACTTCGCTTTCCCTCTTGCCTGGGAATACAAGAAGATAGCACCACTGCAGACCCATACTGTTGGATGAAGATGCCCTTCAAAGAGCAGGACACCTGCTTTTGCAGGCCAAGGCTGTGGGCAAATGATTGCTTTTCCCGCAGGGGCAAGGGGCAATGGCTGGAGCACCCGCAGATATGAACATCGCAAGCCTCCTGCAGCCAGCTAGCAGTGTGCGACAGGACCGCCTGCCATACAGCTCCTCGGGATGCCCTGTCCTTCCTCTGCGTGCAGCTGACTGCAGCACGTCTGCCAGCTGGCAGAGCCAGGCTCTGCCCCGTGGCCAGAAGGCTAGAGCCTGTCTGGGCAGGGCTGCACCTTCTGGAACTGCAGCTGAGCTCTCAGTCATGTCATCTCATTCAATGCTTATTAAATTAACATAATTTAAATGTCAAACCCTTTTGTCAGTGGCAGCAAATTTTTATGTGCGCAGGAGCAAAGGCATGCAGGGCTGGAAAGAACTGTTGGGCTACCAACTCCAGTGCCCTGGGAGGGCAGCAATTTGTTCCTTTTTATGACCTCATTGAGCTCAAAATTAGAGATGTCGTCTGCACCCTCTGCTCCATTTGGAAGATTGTTCGTGAATCCACAAGCTTTAATGTTTAAGAACTTTCGTCTAATGACACCACCATACTTTTCAAGAATATATTTATTCATGGCCAGATTATCACCATTTGTTCTTATGCCAGAATTATTTTTAGAATAAATGGCTTTTTATCCCTCCCTGATGTTTTCCCCTTGATGTGTTTGTAGAGAGCAATCATGTCCTTTCTCAGCCTTCGCTTATTTAAGCTAAAGAAGCCAGCCTCATTAGGCTCCTCTTGTAAAGGCGTTCTCCACTCCCGGAGGACTGCCTCTCTGTGCGTGTTTCAGCCTGAATGCGTCTTTGTTCTGATCATCTCATGTGGCGGGCTCACCATTGCTGTGAATACCTACTACCCTTCTTTGCACGATCGTCGCATACAGCCAGGCTTTCCACCTGGCTTTCACTATTGTTTTTCTTCCCTTTCCCCTTTTCTTTCCCACATAGTATTTTACCTCTTTCTCTTCCACTTTGATTAGTGTTTGTGTTTTCCATCCCTGGTCCTTCCGGGCATGTCCTCCCTTTCCAGCTCTGTGCCTTCCAGCCCCTCTTGTCCCAATGTCCTGCACTCACCGCCCCATCTCCTTTCTTCATCCTCCTCTCAGATTCCCATTAGAGCTCAGCCATCATCATTAGCACAAGGTCTGTAGTGTTTGTGTCTTCTTCTACACACTTTATGAGGCATCATTAAATATATAACAACTTCCATCTCTGCTCGAGGGTAATGTCCACCCTACAGCATTTGTCAATATTTCCTCTCAACATTGACTTAAAGCCAGTAAATACTCAAATTATCATTATTGGCAGTGGAATGAGTATGAGTTCTGCGTACAAAAAAATCCTTTGGGTAAACAATGAATCTACCTGCTCCTTCTTGTGCAGAAGCTCTTCTATTCCTGCAATAATCCTGTTATTCTGTGCTGTAGTTTTCCTTGTTCTGCTCTCTATATTTTTTGTCAAATTCAGATTTGACATGTAACAAAATCTGAAATCTCTAAATCCTTTGTGAACATGGAGATCCCACTTTCCCACCTGCAATAACGATCTTGCTTCTGGATGCCCGGAGTTAGGCAGAAGCCTCCCGCAGACTGGTTTTCACTCAATGGTCCACACTGCATCTCACTTGTCATCTACTGAAGCACCGGACCGCGGTCAGTGAGGACAGAGCTCCTGCAGCTCCATCTGCTCTGCCAGCGTCTGTACTCAGTTCAGTCTGTTAAGGAAGGTATTATTTTTTAATATATAAATCCACACTATTTTTAATAAAGTGTATCTTTTGCCCTTACTGCCATGTTATTATCCGTGATTACTGGAAACTCGGGTTGTTTGGCTGCCTCTGAAGTGAGAAGGAGCTACAGAGTCAGCTTTGAACCATTTGCTGTGAAAAACAAAACTCGAGATATACGCTTGCTGAGCTGAGGACTTCTGAGAGGGGTGATGCCAACCTTGGAGGAATACTCTGTCTCCTTTTTAACAGTCAGGCTTTGTTCTGTGGTACAGTGACCCTGAGCATAACCAACGCGAATTTAAAAGTGCTCTATATTTTTCATCTGAGAGGTTAGCAGTCACTTTTTTGACCTACAATAACACTGACCACAAGGGTCTTCTTTCCCTTGAAGAAAAGAAAAGGCACTGGAGAAATCTTTGATTTCAAAAGGAGAGTAATATTATTAATTTTTCCTGCCAACTGACATCTTTCTTTCAATTATCTTCAGCCTTTACTGAACAATATTCTCTCCATCTCTCTTGGCATTTTCTATCATTTCAGTCTTGTGGTAGGAGAAATTCCTCTACTGCCTACAGGCACAAGCTCAGTTTATTAATCACGATGAACATATTTATTTAGAAGGTAAGTGCACAGAAAACCCCCTAATATTTACTCTAGTACCTCTTCCTAAAAATGACAGTAACTGAACATGAGATCCAGGGACCCCTTGGGGAGCTGGGAAAGTGACCCCGGACCAGGGTGTAGCCCCACGGTACCAGAGCAGGGACAGGGACAGGGGCAGGGACAGGCTCCATCACCACCCAGCCTAATATGCCATCTGGGGATTCTGGTGATGGAAACCTTCAAATGGAACTGGCTTCTCTTTCTCACTACAGCAGTATTTTTCAAATACTTTGGATCATAATAAGCACAACATACAACTGGTCTCAATTAAAAAAGCAAAATAGAATAATATTTTTTAAGTGACATGCATGGTTTAGAGTGAAATAAAACCACACATTTGCAAGGAAACAATTGCTGGATAACACCTGTAAACAGAACATGAGAAGATTTTACTAACATTAGATGACAAGAGCAGATTATTTTTAGTTGTAAATGATATTATATTCCTTTAGTCACCATTCTGTATGTGTAATTTTAACACTAGTATCAACAGATACCTTGTACAGCATGTATTCACAGAAAACAACAGAGCGGGTTGGTTTTGTTACAAGGACCCATAAACACTTTCTTTCAGCTAGTTTACCCTGCTCCAGCTGGGCTTTCATTAGCCAGATTGACTTCTGCCTCATCTTTTTATAAATCTCAGTATTATCTGTGATGAACAGTTAGACATACAGTCCCATTTGTAAGGTTTTTGAGTTTGTCTGCCAATGGGAGCCTGGTAGCAGTGACAGGTTACACAAAATAACCTTTTCCATCTGATTGTGTATCATCATGATCTGTATTTTAAAGGCCAATTATGTTCTCATTGACTTCAACAGGCTTTGACTTTTGTCTTCAGCAGAGCTGGAGCAGGCCCTAATTCCCATAAAATCTTGGTTCCATTGAAGTGACTCAAAGCCAGCATCGGTGGAGCCGGGACTTCGTGCCATGCGCCTGCTAACAAGGTCAAGATTTCATATGCTCATCCCACAGTGAATGGGGCTTTGAAGGTCAGGGTGTTTAGTCTAGACAGGCTGCTGCACATGGTTTCACGTATCTTCCCAGATTAAAGAACTTCTTGATAACTCCAGAAACCCATGAAGGAGCAACATGGGAAACTGGAGCAATGCTAAGAGGCATCAGGGAACTACCCTGGCAGTGTGCACATGTGGTGAGTGATCGCTGCCTCTGGGGGCAGTCACAGACATGTCCAATGTTACACTTTTTCCTTTCGGGCTAATTTCAGTAACTCATATGAATTGATAAGAATGCAGTTACCCTGAGGCTAAACCTATTAAGAACAACACGATGCATGACTTTAGTCAACATGACTTGACCTGACATGAACCAATGGAGAATTTTATGCATTTTATTTTGTGCATCGTGTTCTAAAAATATTGCTTGTTAGATGTAAACAGGATTTACCTAGGGTTAATGGGCGTTTGTAGGTGCAATGAGGTGGAGTGAAAACTGTCTGAACAACCAGGCCCAGAGGACTGTGATCAGCCGTATGAAGTCCAGTTGGAGGCCAGTTGCTAGTGGTGTACCCCAGTGGTGGGTACTGGAGCCAATATTGTTTAACATCTTTGTTAATGACCTGCAGGGTAGGGCAGATGCACCCTCAACAAGTTTGCAGTCAATACAAAACTGGGAAGGGTGGTTGATTCACCAGATGGGTGTGCTGCCATCCAGTGGGACCACGACAAGCTGGAGAAATGGGCTGATAGGAACCTCATTAAGTTCAATAAGGGGAAGTGCAAAGTCCTGCATTTGGGGTGGAACAACGCCAGGCACCAGTGCAGGTGGGGTGCTGCCCAGCTGGAAAGCAGCTCTGCAGCGAAGCACTTGGGGGTCCTGGCGGACAATGAGTTGTGCACGAGCCAGCAATGTGTCTTCATGGCAAAGATGATGTCTTGAGCGAGGGGCTGTGTGGTGCTTAGTTGCTGGCTGGGGTTAAACCATGACAGATGGCCACCAGCCTTCCAGGCTGCATCAGGCAGAGCATGGCCATCAGGTCGAGGAAGGGGATTCTGCCCCTCTGCTCAGCACTGGTGAGACACAGCTGGGGTGCTGGGTCCAGTGCTGGGCTCCCAGGCACAGGAAAGACATGGGCTTACTGGAGTGATTCCAGAAAAGGCCCAGAAAGATGATGAAGGGACTGGAGCATCTCTTCTATGGGGAGAGGCTGAGAGAGCTGGTACTGTTCATCCTGGAGAAAAGAAGGCTCAGGGGGATCTTACGCATATATATAAATACCTGATGGGGGGCAGTAAAGAAGATGGAGCCAGACTCTGTAGTGGTGTCGTCTTCCAGGACAAGAGAAAATGGGCACAAATTAAAACAAATGAAATTCCATCTGAAGACAAGAAAACACCATTTTACTGTGAGGGTGGTCAAACACTGGAGCAGGTAGCTCAGAACGTTGTGGAGTCTCCATCCGTGGAGATATTCAAAACCTGACTGCACCCAGTCCTGGGCAACCTGCTCTAGGTGACCCAGCTGGAGCAAGGGGTTGGCCAAGACGACCTCCAGAGGTGACTCCAACCTCAGTCATTCTGTGATTCCAGGAACAGGGCCTTAGTTTTGTGTTGTTCTGGCAACTCAGAGATTGACCAAAGTCTTTGAAGCTGATAGGAGTCCTTGTTTCAAAGGCTCATAATGAGCCACTAGTCCTTAACTTTTTATGGTTTGAGAAGTATGCTGACAGCCATAATCAGTCCAGACTAGTATTCTTTAAATGCACTCTAAAAGAAATTATAAATGCAATGGTCAGGCGAATCCAACAGCAGAAATAAAAATGACTTCAAAGCAAGCCCATGAGTAGAGTGATTACCTTAACCTGGTCCCTGGGAAGAACATATTGGTTTTTTTTTTCTACTTAGTTTACAGCTTTATATAGGTTCAGAGAGATCCAGGCTGTCATCTTGCATTTACTCACAGACATCCAAAATACATCAGGTTTCACTCCCTAGTGTCCGTTATACTATATTTGTGAGAAAAAAGAGGGTCTTTTACCTTTCTCTTTGAATATATCTATGTCACTGCTAAAAAGAAAAACCCACACCAAAATTATCTGAATTTGTCTGTCTGCCATGTAATTCTCATGCTGACCTGGGGAAACCTGATATAGAAATGCAGTAATGAGAGCAGAGTAGGCAATGTCAAAATGTCACTGAATTACTAGAGCATTGCTGACTATCATGCATTGCACAGTACCTCTGTTGTTCAAAGGTGAGAGATATCTTTATCTTTTGTTCCTGCATGCCATTAATATTTGAAATTCACCCTGAAGTCATCAGAGTTTAGCATGCTTACTATCAGGTTAAAAATGGATTAGATGATGCTTTTTGGTAGTGCAAATTGTGAAGAGGAAACCCTTGTCCCTAGTCAGAAAGTTCATCTTCTTTTGTCACTTCATATGTTAAATAAGGGCATGGGCAATTACTCACTTTCATAGCTGACTGGATTCAATATTTCAGAAGCTGAAATAAAATAGTCTTTGTTCTACTGACCCCAAGGTTGTTGATTCTATATTTAACTGTCAATGCCTTACAGAGCATGGCAACAATGTTTGAAAAATTAATTGATGTTCAGTCTTTCTATTTATTTTCTGCCATAAAAAATCTGAAATAATCACTTTCCTGCATGAGCCGAAAGGACAAAATTTTTGTTTGGATTGCATTTGTCTGCACCTGAACACTGATTGCTCTGGTCTTCTGTGGGAAATGGGTCAAACGGGATGGAGTTCACCCCCATGAGACAAGAGTTGTAAAGACCTGGGGTTTTAGCATGTGTCTGAAGGAATGAGTTGTGCTTGCTCCAGCATGCATCACTCCTGCAGAAAAGGGTTTCCAATGTTACGGACAATTAACCGTGTGAATTTCATTCACCACAACTGCATGGTCATCAGCATAATTTGAGCAGATAAGTGGACAGTTGTTTAACGTCATTGACATAGAAATAGAGCCATTACTAGGATGAACTCTGTGTGCCACAGATCACTGCATGACACACTGCAGACACAGACAGTATGGGACTTCCAGTCTGACACAAAAGGAATTTGGCCATGGCACTAGATTTAATGAGCTTCACTGATGAAGAGTGCCAAGACAGCTTTAGGGGCCTCAGTTAATCAAGTCTTACCTACTGAAGGCAAATAAAGGCATCCTTCAAACTTTAAAGCTTCTGCATGCGTATTATCCGTTACCATTTCTGTCCTTATGGAGAAATGTGCTGCCAGGTGAATTATCAGAACAATTTAACAGTTAATTAACAGTCATACATATTTTAATTGTTTTCAGCTGGTTTCAGAATGGCAGTCCCTAAACAAATCTAGCTCAGCTGGATGTACCATAAAAATTTCATATACGTAGCTGACATTACAGTGTATCTGAACTTTTCTTCTTCACCTTTCCCTGATCCCAGAGAAACAGTACATGGACTGCCTTTATGGTCTGCTGTCCCCACAGTTTGAAGACCCTGGACTAGACCATATATAATTATGTAAGACCCTGAATACCCCTGCATTATTTTGTGCTTGCACATGTGACCGATCGGAGGTACAGATTAAATTCCCTTTTTTATCCATGCAGCCCAAGAAAGTGTCCTTCCAAGTTGTTGGCAGGATGGAGCCCCCAGTGACTCTCCTACAGCTCTTTTACTGGGCACACAACATAAAAGACCACTGGATATGAGAGAAAAAATGACTTGAAGACCTAACAGGATTAGACTTTCGTGGGAAGGGAAGACCTGAGCTCTACAGCGCCTTGTAGTAAAACATTACATATTTTGTCCAAATATCTTTAACACACGCTCTTCTCTAAGATTGTCATCCTCAGCTGCGTCTGTATTCTTTCTCGTTCTTCCTTTCTTCAACTTGCAGCCTTAGCAAGAGAAACAGAGGACATTTGGCTTGGCCTGACTGCACAGAAAAAGAGATACAGGTTTGAGGTTCCTTATGCGAAATCGGGACTGAGGTGTCTCAGGCAAGTGTCTAACACCTGCATAGCTATGAAAGGAGGGAAGAACTTCCCTCTTTCCTTCTGTTTTAAAGGGACTTGCAGCTACCACTGCTTTTTTTTTTTTGCTAGCCTGGTGTACAAGGCACAGACATATCCTCTTCATGAGCAGGGCGTGAGCCTCCCAGGGTGGCAGTGCTGAGCAGTGCTGGGATGTTGGGTCTGGCTTGCCCATGGGGACCCCATCCAATGTGGCTCAGGGTGGTCCGAGCTGAGGAAGACCATGGTCCTCCCCGCACATCCATGCATGCTGGGGGACCACAGCTAGTGTCAGACCGGGCTGCAGAGGCTGATCGTGCAGGAAAATGCATGAGCATGCTGCAGCGAGCAATCAAATGGGCTCAGTTCTCAGGTAAAGCCCATGTTCTTGGAATTTGTGCTTTAAAAATAAGTATCATTTAGACATGGAATAACTGACTGGTACCCCTTTTTCTTTTTTCACTTTGTTATATTCAACAACAGCAACAACACAATTGCTGTGTGTTATTTACAAACAGATATGAGACCGACAGTTTACCTGTAATTCTGAAACAAAGTCTCTAAAGGAAATATTAAAAGATGCATCAGCGAGACATAACAAAGATTTTCAGATTGAAGAGGAGAACTGTCCCTCTTAGGAATTGGGTGGATTTAAGAAATGTATGAATATCCTCTATTCAGAAGGAATAAAAATTCTATAACCAGCTTCTTTGGATTTATATCTGAATCCAAATATCAATGACTTAATACAGAAAATGCATCGGCTCAGCCCTGTTTAGTCATCCTGAAAGATGCGCTGTCTTCTCATTAGGGAATGAAGATATTATAGAATAGATACACTGGAGTCCCAAATGCAAAGGGGGAATTAGAAAAAAAATCTTTTCCTATAATGACTTCAAATCCTTGAGGAGACGTTTTGCTGCTGCGGGCAATGTAGGACAGACCACGTGCGTTGGCTGTCAGGCTGCTTATTTAGGAGTGCAATGGCAAAGCTTCCTACATCCGCCCTATCTCAGGGTGCAAAACTGGTAGATGTTTAACCGAAGCCAGCTTGTGACCGTACACTTCTCTGGTGAACACCACTGCCAAATTATTAAACATCTCACTGTTGGGAAATGTGTTCAGTGCTGAAATCATCATACCTCTGCAACGTTCTGACATTGAGGGGTTATGCGCACACTGGTACCGGTCAGCTTGTACCTTGCTTACATGGGAAAGCGATATCATCTCATACGTGTGGGGTAAATGCACAACATCCCGACCTTGGCTGCGCAGAGCAGGCTGAGGCTCCCAGGTGAGCAATTGATACGGGGGCTAAACTTCTGAAAATGGACACTTAGCTTATTAAAAAGGTAAGAATATTAGTGAAGAAAAAATGCAAATTAAATAATTAGAGAAGACTGACCACTCAAGAAATACGACTGCTAAATATATTAAATTGGAAAAGCAGCCTGTGTTGGGAAGAAATACTGATGGTCCAAGGTTTGCTTTCATTCCAAAGGGAAGAGAAAACCAATAGAAAAAAAGTAATAAACACAATTTAAGGAATCAATTTAAAATGGCAAAACTAAAAATGCTAATTAAGAAAGAAACATTTCAACATCTGAAATGAAATGTTCAAATAAATGTCATTGTGAATGGAAATGTTTATGTTTGATTTGTCACTTTGAAATCAATATTGCCGAACAAAAAAAAATCTCATTTGAATTAACCCACACTTTCCATTGAGGACGAAACTTTGTCTTCATTCTGCTTCAGTGTGTCTATCCTGCACCATGCATCCTTGCAGAGAGCAGCGGGGCACCCATGTGCTTGGCTATCGCAGCGGAGCAGCCTGAGCCGTCCCAGCCGCCCTGGTCTAGGCAGCAGCAGAGGAGACCCCAGGTGCTTTGGCTCCAGTTTGGCACCTCCTTCACGGCCCAGAGGAGACTTTCCAGCTTCTGGCATCTGGAGGGCTCCCAGTCCGCAAACTGGACATGTCCCACTCGGATAGCTGCAAGGAAAATCAACTCTTGTCTTCACTTCACCTGTAGATTATTTTGGGATAAACTTGACAGTAGTAGAAAGTTAGGCATGCATAACCCCGACCCGTCTGAGCTTCCCCACATATATATATATTTTCAGCATTTTTGATCTGCACCTCTGGAGATAAATTTTTGGGTGTTTCTTCCCTTTCTATGGCTTTTATAAGAGCAAATGGATTCCATGGTATGGCAGAATAACATTTTTACTTTTTTTCCCAAATGTTTATAAAAGAAAATTTTCATTCAGTAGTTGAATATATAGAGAATTACAAAGTAAAAAATCCATATGTGCAAAGCAATGGAATTTTGAAAAAACCATTCCAGTTAGCTAAATTATGGAGAAAGCATCCCGTTGCCATAACCAGGGTGGAGTTGGGAAGACCAGCTATGAGGGACCTTCTGGGAACTAAAGTCCAGTCCAGGCCCATTAGATGACAGCACATGGTCCCTTTCACCGCTCTGACCGAGTCCCCTCCCATCCCTGCTGCTCCCGGGCCATGGCAGGGGGTGCCCCTGGCTCCACTCCCCCCACTCCTCCTCCACACCATGATTCAGCTTTTGGAAATGGAAATGCCGTAGGATTTCGACTCTGGTTTTTTGGGGTGACTTTTTATTCAGACGCCAAAATCTGTAGAAGTGCGTCAACATGTGTGTGTGTGTGTGTGTGTGTGTGTGTGTGTGTGCTGGCGCGTGCGCGCATGTTTTATTTGTGTAATCAGGTGTATTACAGTCATCAGATTGATTTGCCCAGGCATCTCCTCAGAAGTGGCAGGGTTTCTTGCTCTTTGAACCATTTAAGCTATTAGCTGCTGCCCAGCCTCATACACAGATATATTTATTTTTTTCTCGGAACTGTGGTTGAAACAGAGAAGCCTGAACTTTGCAGGGAATGGGTTTTGATGGAACTGTTTGTTGGGGAGAGTCTTGTGACTAACTTAATCTCAGCTGCTGGAGAGATGGGTCCAAGCTACACAATTTACAGCGCTGTCAGTCTGGACGTTGGTCTCCTGCTATTGCATCAGCCTGCCTGCAGTCTGACCCCTTTAAAAGCTGGTTGGTTTTGGAGACAAACAGGCAAGGGGTTAGTGCACAAATATTTTCCACCTGACAAGAACTGTTGCCGTGGATTAAGGAGAAAAGAAAAATCACTTCCTTTTGTTTTGCCAGGGAATTCAAATGCTTTAAGATTTAGTGTAACACAGGATCTGTTTAAGCGGTAATTGTTCTTTGTTTCAGACTACATCAATTTACAACTGGAACACTATGGCTGTCACTGAAAATGCTTTGTAAATTTATTTACAGGCTGCAGGAAAGTGAAGAAGCACACAGACTGCATTTTAAATACAAATTGCTTCAAGGTACAATTTGCTCAAATTGCTGTAATGTGCATTATGAATTTAATTTTAGTACATTTCTGCTATATAATAACCTGATTTGAAAGTAGAAATGCAAATTAAATTTAAATAACCTATAATTTTTGTGTGATGTGATGTTTCATAAATATTTACTATGGGTGTCTTATTATTGAATCAACTAGTCCTTAAACTGTGTAGATAGTAATAAAGGCAAGGTCATCTCTTACTTGTATGTATTAAACTTGTAATCGGCAGTATCTGTTTGTTCTTCAGCTCATCTGTCTAAAAGGAGATAATCACAGTAGCATCTGAGTGCCTCACGGTCTTTAATGCATTTATCTTTCTGCTTCTCTCTGAGATAGGGAAGTGCTTTTATCACCATTATACTTACTGGGAAGGGAGGCACAGGCAGACAGCCTTTAAGATCATTTAGGTGCCCAACGATTGCTGGAATCAATGGCAGTTAGCGCTGAAACATATGTGAGGAGCCGTGTCCCGGTACCTGTGCTCAGATAAAC
Source organism: Nipponia nippon (assembly GCF_047370975.1). Classification (NCBI taxonomy): domain Eukaryota; kingdom Metazoa; phylum Chordata; class Aves; order Pelecaniformes; family Threskiornithidae; genus Nipponia; species Nipponia nippon. The sequence continues at coordinate 31,668,958 of NW_028262302.1, forward strand.
AAGGGGAGGGATGCGTCAAATTGCCATTGATCCCAATAGTAGCCGGAGGCTTGGATGATCTCAGCTCCGACACGTTGGCTACGCAGAGATCCTCACAAAGCCTCTCTGGCCGCTGGCCCTGGTATCGCCCGAGCTTGCACTCCCAGCTCTGACGGTGCACGCGTTGCTGCTCTGCGATCTTGCACCAGGCACCTGACTCCCGCAGGCAGCAGGTACCAGGCGTGCCCGGACCCTGCGTGTGCGCGGCGGTCGGGCAGGACTTTGCGCAGGCGTACAAAGTGCCACCAGCAAATGCACAGCAGTCAGTGGTCAGAGCACCTGCCTGGGGAGCAGGAGACAGGGAGTTTGGATCCCTTCTCCCCCTCCCCAGAAAAGCAGTCAGATACATGCAGAAAATGATGTCACCGAGATAAGAGGTGATCCTACAGCCGTGTGCACTTGTCACAAGCTTTGTACAGCACTTTCCACTGCTCGTCCAAACAGACAGAGCAAGCAGTTCCAGGAGTTTTGGAAGGTGGGGATGCCTAATAGAGGTTTAAACAAAGGGGGATAAAAGTTAATAGATTTTAATTTCATAACCCTTTAATAACAAAGTGACATGCAAAGGCAGTCCACAGGGCAGGGAGCCACCCAGGTGCTGCTGCGCTTGCACGGCCGGGGAGGGGCGGTGGGACCGTCAGCAGGAGGGAGCTGAGCACAGGGGCTGCAGGACAGGCACCAAATCACACCACTGCCCGCAAACGCATCACTGCCCATGCAGGTGGGGAATGCATAGCAGGTCTAACTCAAAAGCTGAAAGAAGCTTTTGCTTGTGGAAATCCCTCCATGCAAGGAAACCTAACCTCAAGGGTAAGGCAAGACAGTATTTACTAACCTAGGTTTTAATATGTGCTTCTCTCCTTTAAGAAAGCTTTTATTGAAAATAAAAGCTTTCGCATTATAGCACTGTTTATACTGTAAAGAAGTTACTCAGCCACTGTGGGTTGCCTTCTGTCAGGGACGGTTGCCTACTTCCACTGTGTATATGCTAAGTTATAGCTTTCACTAATCTTAGTATAAAGGCTCTTGAAAGAATCTTAAGTGGAAGGTCAGCTTTGATGTAGTGCTTTTTAAATGAATGAGACAATTTTGACTGGGTGAATATGTAACCTGTGATTGAACAACAAAATGAAAGAATAAAATGATAAATCACTTACTATAAACAAAATAACAAATGTTTCCATAACAGCTGATTTAGCAGACTGGTGTTATCCTCTTTCTCTGCAGAGGGAAGGCACACTTTCTTCTGACCTCCCATCATTTCTAGCAATGCAACCATGCAGCGGTTAAATAAGATTTATCTTACAGATGATGTTTGCAAAAAAGGGCACAATTTGTAAGAAATTGTGGGTGTTTTTCTAAATTTACTGCTGACTTTTCAGAAATGACAGGTATCTTTTCTCAGGTTTGTGACTGGAAGTTTTCTCTCACTTTAAAATGTAGTCAGATCGGGCCACACGTTCTCCATGGGAAACCTAATATTTTAAAACAAGTCTTTTTTTTTGCCTTGTGCTGTATTGCCACTGAAAATCTGGGGGTGGAATTAAAGCTCTTTAGAAGAGAGAATAATGAAGTCCACTGGCCAGATTAAAAACATGAACAAAAAGCCCCGTGAAATCCCCCTGACTTCTCCTAATTTCTTCGTCAGCCACCAATCCTTTGTTTTGCCCGTTGAGAAACCAAATCATCTCTGCTGAAGGTACCTGCAGGCCAGAAGCAAAAAAGGGGATAATTTCTAAATCCGTGGATCCCCCTGGGAGAGCACTGCTTGCCTCCCCTCCTGCAGGGGCCGCGGCGGAGCCCGTCCCCTCCGTTATCTCCGGGAGCAGCAGCCTGCACCAGCGGGCGCGCGGCGCCCAGGGGTGCGCACGACATTGTGCTGCAGCTGTGACGAGCGCTTGATGAACATTAATGGCAATAGAAACAACCGGGTGACCAATGGTACGTGGCGCTGGCTGGGCCATGGCTGGCCGCCTGGGAGGAGCAGCTCGGGGGCCAGCAGCCTGGTCTCGTTGGCTCAGGTAACGGTTGTGTCTGCATAAGCAAGCAGCCTAATGGAAATAAATACCTTTCCCCAAGGGCTCAGAAGTCCTGAAGCAGAAATTGTCCAAGAGGGTCTGCGTGTGAAAAACACCCTTTCTTGCCAACTAAAAATCAAGGTGAAGAGAAAGACCAGGTGAAGACAGGCTGGGGGCTCTGTCGGACCAACCCGGTGAATAGCAGTCGCTGCCCCAAACAGCCAGCTGCAGGAGCTTACTGCATAGGCTTTCTCATTTGAGAAATAACATTTTATTTTGAGGAATTATTTTAAAGAGACCACCTACAGAAATGTGACGTCCATTCAATCAAATTATTACAGCAAGTGTTAAGTGCTACCTAGAACATTTTATGAGTGTTTCTGTAGAGAAAAAATTGAGAAAAATATCAAAGGCCATAAGCCTCTGTTTTGTGTCATCATGGGCACAATGTGTCTTTAAATTCACAGCCGATGCTTCTTGCTTATTTTGGCCTTATCATCTGCAGATTCAGGAAACTCCCTGGGCCAAGAGTTATTTCATTCTGCGTTCTGGCCAGTTCTGCTGCTGTATTTCTGTATTTCACTTAACATCTCACTCCAGTTATGTCTGTCCTCCAGCGAGGGGTCCTCTCTTGTATTCCTTTTTGTTTTGTTTTCCTTTTTTTTTAATGTATGCCCAGGGCATCAGTTAAATATTTACATTTGTAAGTTCTGTAACCTTGATCTCTTCCAGCTATAACTACCTGCCAGTCCTCTTAGTCATCCCGCAAGAACTGAAGGCCACTTTTTTTTCCAGTGGATTTCCTTCACTTCTGCAATATGACTTTAAAGTATTAAGAAAGGGAGCATTTGAACACACCCAACATATTGTACTGAGTGATTTCATTGAGCAGTATCTCTTCCCGAACCCAAAGATCTGACTGCATTTGCCTCGATTAACTTTATTCAATGACCATCGCTGAGCTCTCCCTTGGTATAGCCCTCATTGCTACGGAAAGACAGAAGCTTCACTTCCAGCCCCAAAACTTCCCACTCTTCTGGAAGAGGAATAAGAACAATAATGTAATTAGTATAAAACATCTGCTTGGGGGACAGACAGGGTTTAAAGAATGTAGTTCAATTGCTGGCTCAGATGTCACAATGTACCTTGTGTATGGAAAAGAAATATATTCCCTGAAAAACTGCAGCGTAAAACCAGCGCCTGCAGCACCGCTTTCCTGCGCGCACGACAGGCAGATTGGAGCCCTTCTGCAGAAGGGGGAACTGCTGATACTCGTCTCACACAAATCCAGAAGACATTATTTCTCTATGACTGTTTATTTACCTTCTGATTGATACTGAGGGATGGATTTTTGCAGCTAGTTTAATGCCTTTAAAATACTTTACTATCTGTAGACTCCATCCGAGTCCACTCTTAGCTTTGACCCTACCAGGCTGTTCGAACCTCATTAAACAAGCTATCCTTCCTGTGCAAAGCAAATCATTTTGGCTTTCAAATTCTTCTAAATAGTGTTAAAGCAGCATGGGCTCCAGTAGCATATTGCATGGCACTGCTCAGACTTCTGTGGCAAGCCATACACTTTAGTGTTATAGCCCAAATAAAACCCAGCCCTGTGTGAAGCACACCAAATCTTTGATATTATATTTATTATATTTATTATATACAGTGTCGGGTATTGGACAACCAAGGGGGCTTCAGAATTTGAACTTTTGTGTCAGTGGTCTGAATTACTGCCTCCAGGACTTTGGGAATATTTCAAGAAAAGGTTGATTAACGATCTCTCAGTGCCTCATGCCATAGGGTCATCATTTATTTAATCCGGTCCATCTTTGAGCTGGCATGGCATGAGGGTGTTGCCATGCCCCTAATCCCAGCCATGCATTCCCCAGCTCTTACCTGGAGCTGGCTCTGGCACGGGGGCTGTCCTCATCTGAGCTAGCAGTTTGCATGCCCCCCTGGAAACTTTATGGGTTGCAAGATTAGTTCTCTGTCCGATTGGCACAAGGCCACTGAGACAGCCCGACTTCAAGGCACTCACCAGCACTTAGCAATGGAAAATGAAGGTGGTGTTGATAGGAGGTGCCCTGCGGACAAAGTATTGGTCCACAGCTTTGGATGCTGCTCCCTGGCCTACGCGCAGGCATGGCTTGAATGCTTGGCTCCTCCCGCACAGCTCTCCATCCCTAAGAGCACAGACAGGTGATTTTTCTGGGAAAGCATCATAAGCTCAGGTTTAAATTAAATGCCCTGCAAATGGCATAAAGTCATGTATAATAATGTTATAAATATATATATATATATATAAATATACACACACACAGAGTATATAAAAGACCTTCCTTATAAATGGACCATGGTCCAGTATAATCTTAAATTTAGTTTTGTCAACACACCACAAAATTTTGAGACTGCTATCCATGTTTAAACATGATAGATTTTCACCCACACAGGACAGCTTATTGCCCATGAAGCCCACTGTAATATGTGACTTTTCCTACTATTTCTCCTTTTATCCTAATATTATTTGATGTTGCATTTTCTTGTGCATTGTTAGAATTCCTACTTCTGTAGTTTCATTTCTTTGGGGAAATTTTCTTCTGGCACAGCTCACCTCTCCCTTTAATGCCAGCACCTTCAACTGTACGGCAGTGCTGTCATAACTGTGCCGGGTCCTTGCACTTTTGCTGAAATAGTGTTCTCTTGACTGCCCCTTCTGCCTGTTAATTAAGCTTTTGCAGTGCTTTTCCAGGCAGATAACTACTCTCACTTTTGGCTTCTTCTTTCACAGAGAAAAAAAATCTTTTTTTGTAACTGTCATCTGTGTTGTTCGGATGAGCTTTAAATTGGCAGGTGAGGAAAGAAAATTGCGAAATGCTGCAAAGGTAGGAAGAGCAAAGCAGAAAAGTCTGGAGGATTAGTGGGATTCTGGTAAAACTCTAGATGTGCAGTCAGGAGTTCATGCCCTTCATGAGGAGGCCAAGGGACGTGAAGGCAGCAGAAAAATAATCATTTTCTTTGACACTGGGGCTTCACCTGAGGGGTCATGGGAGAGGTTTGGAGGCTCTGGGGTGATTCACTGGAGTAGGGTTTGGCTCCAGTGTGGACAAGGAACATAAAACTAACATGGCTGATAAAAACCAAACCAGAATAGATTTTATGACGAAATTACACCGTCGAGTCATTATGCAATGAGTGCCTCAGAATTTCCCCTACTTTTTACTACACACTGCCTACAAGCACACGTTTTTCAGAGCCTTGTTGTGAAGACGTCAGGTATCAGAGACTCTGCTAGACCTTGAGTAAAAACAGCCTAGTGTGTAAACACCTCCGCAGTGGATGCCTTTCACCTCATTGCTAGCCACATTGTGTCCAGCCTACAACTTAAAAATCATGCCCAAGTCTCAAGAAAACTACTTCTCTCCTTGAAAGGCAGGTTTTCCAAACCTACATTCATGGTGGCAGCCCTTTTCTGAACTTCTTCTTGTTTGTTGACATTTTTGAAGGTTTTATATCAGAATTGACCTTATTAATACTGATTATGATAATAAAATTCCCCTCTACTCTTCTGTTTATTATTCTAACAGGGGAGGCCGTATGTCACACTGGGAGCAGTAAATGATGTCCAAGCAAGCTGTGATTACCAAGCTCTCTGCCTTGTTTTATATGGCTGACTTGCCCTTGTCCTTTTGCCAGAAATAATTTTGCTTTCTTCCATGTCATTGGTAAAACACTGAAGAAAATTGGTCCAACATCAAGCTTCTGCAATAAAGATAAAGCTTATGTTGCACAGTGATTTTGCATTTAAAATGACCGCCAGATGGATATTTTTAAATGCATTTAGCATATGATGCAATTATTTGGATATAATAAATACAATTTAAGATAATTTAATAAAATATAATATCAAAAATAAAAATTATAAAATTTTTAAATTCATAGTTTTTTAATTCAACTATTTCATTACCAAGAGTTAATAAAACAATAACAAATCAATTACACAATAAAAATACTAATCAAATTAATAGTAACAAATATTATTAACATTAACAAATCAAATTAATAATAATGAGTGTTAACACCTACAGCGCACACCCCCAGATCCCACTCACTTGCACATGAACCTATACAGTTCCTGGCGTCTGCAGCCCACACCGGGGCAGCATCAGGAGCCGCGCTCCGGCACGCCCGGCCCAGCAGGCTAAGGGGATGAAGATTTTCTCTTTCAGATACAGTCAGGTAATTGAACTGGATTTGAAAAGCTATTTCTGTGCCTGGTGTGCATGAAGCCAGGTCAGAGATCCAAGCTGTGAGGTGAGGAGCTGCATTTGAAAGGTTCTCTCATTGATAAACCTGGTCTAGAAATTCCGTTGCAGATTTTGAATTCCAGATTCCCGATTGAGTTCCTATTTATTTATTTGTTTATTTACACACACACACACACACACACACGTAAACACACACGTACATAGAGCCGATGACCCAAAAGAAGGATAAGCGCATCCCTAGCAGCCAAAGCTGCATAAGTGGATTCGTGGGCAGGCTGACAGGAGAAGGAACGCGGAGTATGCACGCAGAATGACCTGAAGCAGGCAAGCTGTCACGGCATTTATGGAAACAGTGGGCTACCCCGTACAACAGATCCCAGCGGAGGGGCTGGTCTCTGAAGGCTCCCTTCAGTGAAAGGCCAGAGACATTCATGCGAACTAAGCTAACTAAATAAATCATGGCAGCACTGCTCAAGAAGGGGAAACAGAAGCGTCGGCTCCCCTCTTCCATTAAACAGGTATGGTCTAATGGACTAGAGACTTTGTCCCTTGCTGTACCTGCAATGCCAACAAACTGCAAACATTTACCATTTATTATTGCATTACAGTGCAAAGAGACTCGAACTCCCTGAGCAGAGGCTGTGGAGATGCTGAAAGCTGACGCAGTTCCCATCCTCATCCTTCAGACCTAGCAAAGCACATCTGTGCCCTATTGACTTTAACACAGTGCTCTCCCTTCCACGTTGCTGTCTCCTCTCAGCTCTGTTCTCAGCAAAGACTAATCTGTCCTGAAGCTGAGCATGGCACGTGTCTCGGGAGGCAATGACGTAACCTAGGGGTAAGAGCACGGCTAGCGCAGCCCCAGGGTGCCGTCCGCGCCGCGCTGCATTGCACAGCGCATCCCTGCAGCCCCGAGTGGGTGACACAGCCTGCCTACCTGCAGTCCCAGGGCGCAGGCAGGGCACATGGCCCTGGTCCTGCTTGCTGCAGTGATGCCCACAGCTTAATTATCTCAGATACGCAAGTCACTGTTGTCCTTGGTTCTCTGTCGCGTTCCCTGGGAGCTGACAGTTTTGCCCAGAGCCCAGGTGCGGGCTGGCAGGAGGACGGTCTTCCTCGGGACCAGGGTTGGTGGGATCCCAGGCTCCTTCCAACCCACCTTATGCTGGGTCAAAAGATGGTGAACTCAGATTTGGTACTTTGATTTTGCTCTCCCAGCTGATAGAAGAGAGGCTGAGAAGACATCCTTGATATCACAGACAGCCTCTGCGAGGACCCATCCTGGGTGGCGTGGACCCACTCCTGGGGTACCTGGGTGGGCTTGCAGCTCTGAAACTGCCATAGGGTCAGGGAATTGCTCTATGGGTGCTGACTTGACAGGTACCTGGGGTCTTTTTATGGAAAAGACAAAAAAAAGTATGAACCATACATACCAAAGTGGGATATTTTCCTATTTTCACTCTGAAAGCTGTTCCTTGCAACAGTTAATTAAGTGCCCTGACACAGGTTTTGCACAGGGATAAATCCAAGGAAGTCACTGCTGTTCGTCCTCACCACATCCAGGTGGGCAGACTTCAGACCCAGCTAAGAGCAAAAGTGCCCTGCTGGTAACAAGCTCCCTAATAAGTTTCTGACATCAATCCCATCGGAGCATCTCCTATTTTGCTGTCCGACTGCCTGCAGCCCGTGGTCCAGGCGCCTTCCAGAGGTGGGGGGGGATGGCCATGGAAGCAATGGCTTCATTAGGGCTAAAGGACTTACAGACAGTGGCTTGAAGTGTGTGGTGCCTGGGGTGAGCAGGCATGATCGTTTCAGATGCAAAGGGACGCTGTGTACCTCTCACAGCAAGGCAGCTCCCCACTTGATGTCCTAGCATGGTGCAGCAGCCACTTCCCGGCAGGACAGTGGATGTCGAGGAGAGCAGGCGTCAGCCTTCGACCCAAATTTCACTGCATTAACCTGAGTCTGGAGCAGGATTAAGGTAAAAAAATCACATGCAGGTCTGGAAATCTAGGCGGGAATATCTGCTTGCCAGCCTCTCCATGCCCTGACAGCTGGGTGCTTCCTGGGGAGGAGCGGCTGGTAATTAGATGTTAGGTAACATTTGGGGGAGTTTGTTTTTCAGATTTTTTTAAGCTACTGCAGTTAAAAATAAATAAATAGCGAAGGGCAATTTTAGCAGCGTGATTCTAATTTGTTTAATCAGATTATGTTGTTTTCTTCTCTGCTGCCTTCTAATTTGGATATATGAAAATGAAATTAATATTAAACTCTCATATTTATTCAGACTTAATGAGATGACTGGAATCGCTTGCCAGAACTTAGTTGTCTTTTAAATGTGGCTAAACATTACTTCCTGAAAGTTGTCTTTCATAAGGACTTTATTACCACCTGAAGCTTAGGAAAATGACCCAAAAGATCACTTTCGTTCCTGATCATTTCAGAATCATGATGTCAGCAGTTAATACAGACAAGTATTAAACAAGATTTAAGAGGATTAAAGAGCAGTATAAGGAACAGACTTTAAAAAAAAAATAAAATTGCTGCGACATTTCACAGCAGGAAAGGAAAAAACCTCCCTTTACTCAGCTTGGCTGCAGATGACTTGGAAGCAGTTCAGCCTGTCCATGGACCAATTTCCTTGCCCTCTCCCAGCGCTTCCCTGCAAGCTGCAGAGCGCGGTGCTGCCTTGCTCCCCGTTTCTGACATTGACCCTTTCCCATGTGAGTTACTAAGTTCCTGAGGCACCGAGACCCGGACCTGTGCGGCCCTGGGTCCTTGTCTCCATCAGCCCCTTTGGCGACCTGGCACAGGTCTGGAGCACTGAGAGGGAGCATTTAAATTCTTTGAAGATGTAATTATCTTGAAAGTGTCTTTTGTGTTGGACACAAAAGTTTTCTATTTTCTTTGTCCAGACTGAGACCTGAGCACCTGGCAAGGCAAAGCTATCCAGGCAGTGGAAATTCTTGTTCCTGGAAGTTGGACAAAACAGAAAGAAGGGGAAAATCATTAAAGCAGTTTGCACATTGCAAAATTAAAGTGTACCTGCTGGTAACAACTGTGTTTGAATTTGGCCAACTGCTTTAGACTAAGTGATAACCAAATTATACCTGCTTCAGGCTGTTGCAAATTCTGCTAGCAAGGGGTAGGCTGTAATGGATTAGCTTACACCCCATTTTGTGTGCATCATTAGAAGGTCTGAATTCTCCAGTGCTGATTTCATCTCTCTGCAATACAGCCTTGAAATCAGGAGAGAAAGGTGCTGGGTTTTCTTCAAATGATTCACTCTGCTGTCACATTTTCTTATCTCTTGTTCTTACGTGTTTAACACTGGCAATACGCAGCCATAAACAGCAGGTTTATAGCTGCAATCAAACAGATTCTTCCCGCTGGAAAAAATTATTCCAAAACTTCAAGGATTGAGCTCTGTCCTCCCAGGCATGTCCTTGGCTCAATGATTTCATTGCAAATGGGCATATGGAGCCAGAGCCTCGGCTGGTACATCCAGATTTATGTGAAACACTACACATCATTCTCCAATTTCAGCCCGAGAGCTGCAGATCTTGGCACCGAGCGTCCTGAAGCAGAAGGTGGTGGTGAGTGACAGCTTGATACATTCCCGGCATGGGATGCTTTTGCACACAGGCTCTATTTGGAGGAAGATTTGTTGGTTGACTCTGGGTATATTGCACCACTCTGCAGACACACTGTGGTAATTATTTTGGGTATTCAACAGACTTTCTTTTTAAAATCACTGAGTAGTACTTTACCTGATTATCTTCATTGTGAATCCAGCTTCGTCTATATGGTAAGATTTCCCACTCAATCAACACATGCCTCTAACTTGTAATTATCTTTGGAAATGTTTTCATAATGTGCAACCCTTAACCTTTTTTATATGTTGATTTATTGCCTCTGAGTTAAACCTTGATGTTCAATTTCCTGGTGTTGTTATTAACATCTCCTGCTAGAGAAAATAATTCAGCTAAAATTTCATGGGAAAATGAATCAAAACATGATGATATTTACATGCGGCCTTTTAATCATTTCAAACATAGGGAAGTTTTTGATTTAAAATTACAGTAATTTTATTCCAATTGTTCTTGGTATTATCCTTAGCCATAATTAGGAATATCCACATAATTAACTGACTGACAGTTCCTTCCATGAGCAGTAAATACCTAAGATATAAAAAAAATACCAAATGCCATTTCACATACCGGGTTTTTGCAGCATTTTAGTAACAAGGAATTTGGATCAGCATCCTTTCCCTTTTATTTGGAGTCAAGAGCAGCGGCAAGGGAGCGGGGCATGGAAGCGCTGCTTGGCCCTCAGCAGCGTGTGGGATGCAAGCACACATCCTAACCCCCAGGCCGGAGACTCTCCAGTTCTCTTCAGGTTGTTCTTCTGCATAAAGTTTTATAACACATTGAACCCCAGCAGGGGAGTGTGGTTCTGTAGGCTAACATTTACACACCTAAAATATGCAACAGGAAAGAGGTGTCAGGGAGCTGAAGGCACCAAAGCGCATTGCTGGCCCTGACCTGTCTCCCCTGGGACCTCCACCTCTGCCCCTGTGCCCAGGAGAAGGGTATTTTCCTGATCTTATCCAAAAGACTCTTCTTGCAAGTAGGTAACTGTGCTATCAGTGATATTGAAATCTGATTTTTTTCCATTCGATTGCCTTCTCAAAGTGGCATTCTTTGCCCATCAGCACGGCTCCCCGACGAGGTCTATCACGTCAGAACCTATCTATCTATCCGTTTATCCGTCTCCTGGGTCTGCTGTGCATTTGGAGTTTGAGCACTGCTCTGAGTGCAGTCAATGTAAACTCAGCTGGTAGGGCTTCATAAAAACTGAAACATGCTCAGCTCATCCAAATCTCAATCAGCTTTCAGCATTGCTGCACCAGGGTGCTAAAATGGAGCCGGCATAGGGCCCAGTACCTATCAAAGCAGATTTGGATGGATGACCCTCATTTTACCATCTACAAATCTAATAAAAAAAATGTTGTTACACTTTAACGCATTATCTGTCATGATAATGAAGTTTTATTTACCATTTCCAAGAACATTTTCACTTTTAGAGATACTATCAGAACAAGCAGATCAGCTGAATCACTGGGCTCAATGAAAGCTGCCAAGCAGCAAAGAAAAGTCTCTGGTGCGGACGTCCATGTGTTGGGATACACCATTCCTCCAGATCCATTTTGCTAGGGCTTTGCTGGTTTATTTATTTTCCGATGTGCAGCGGAACCTGCTGAACATTCAGAGAGGTGGGGAAAGCTGTCCTCGTGCCCCTCGTGCATGCCTCGTCTACACCCTGCAGCTCCCCGGGGCCATGCCCTCCCCAGGATGCATCTCTGATGTCCCAATCCCGGTGTTCGGGCAGGGTCCCCACTGCGCTGCTTCTGGGTGCCCCCACAGCATTTCCCTTCCCTGGCAAGAGCTTCTCCTGCTCCAAACCCATCTTCTGGGGCAGCAGCAGCAGGAGCACGCTTGGCGGCCCAGATAGCTGGGGCTGCTGCTTTCCAGTGAGACTTACTGGGGTCTGTACACTCCCCAGCCAGTCAACTGCCTGTCGCTCCATCCCATGCCTTTGCTTTCCTGCCATCCTTCTCTGGCTTCTCCTCTCCTCCACTGCCAGTTCCCACTCTTTCTCTGCTTAAAACATCTAGTGGTTCATATGACAAGTTTACCTTAACTCTGCCTTGTGCCCTTTAGGATGTGCTTTTTCTATTTCATCTGCCTTCCTCCCCCAGTATTTCTCTATCCTTTTCCCAGTTCCAGCCTCCTACTTAATTTACTCCATCTCATTTTAAAATAACCCACTGAGGTTAGTGTTTATACAGCACCTAACATAATGCACCATCCCCTGGATAACCTCCAGATGGTACTGCGATGCAAGTATATGGTCACAACCAGTTATACCCCTAACAGTTACAATACTATTCAACAATTTATCCTAAGATGCAATTTACTCCTCTTCTTCTTCCTAGTAATCTGCTGACACACTGATCCATAAAACTTATGAGAAATATTTATAAAGGTGACAGCGTTGACATGGAGAATTAAATCACAATACAAGAATGTGCCAATTTAGTAGCTTATGAAGTTCAAGTAAAAAAAAAAAAACCACAAAAACAGATGAAGAACTGTCACAGCTGAGAAAAACAAGCATATGAGACAGAATTAGAGCTACAGTTTCCCTATATATGACAAAGACAGAAAGAGGATAAATTTGTGTCAGGTGACAGGTAGGCAAGAAGTGAGGGGTAAGCACCATGTTATATCTTATACATGAGCAATCCTTACTGCAACAGCTGCTGTTTAGGAAGGGAGAAGTGCTTCTGTCATAGCACAGAAAATAAATGATGAAGCAGCAAAAACAATGCACCACAGGCACATCTTTTTTTTTTTGGGAGGGGGACATAAGATAATACAAGGATTTGTTCACTGGGAAAAGATAGGCACAGCAAAGCACCCATCTCGCATTCGTGATGGGTCTGTGCTCTCCTACTGGCTTTAACTTCACAGACCTTCTGCTGTGGTGAACAAGATTCATTCTTGGTAGTGCCATAGCAGAACAGCTTTTACAAAGAGATTTTTACCAAAACAAGCATGAGTATGACAGACTTAAAACCAGAAGTGTAATATGCCCTGATGGCAGTGGAAGATTCACAGTGGCCTGGAGCATATTTTTTGTCCTGACTCCTCTACTTTCTTCTGTAGCTGAGATACTCTCTCAGGTTTCCATGATTTTAAACTGATTTTATTCAGAATTGTATATACGACAGACCAGAGTTCAAAGCACGCTGTAACTCATGTGAGAATAAAGAATAAGGACTGATAACATATTTGAGAGTATGTGTTTCTACTGAGAGGTTTCCCATCAGTTACCCCCGCTGTGAGGTATCAGGGAACAAATGCTGCTTTAGTTTAATACGCTGTTTGTTTGTGATGATTCAGAGATGAAAAAATGGTTATCACAATGTCAAGGGGCTGTATAAGGTGGGGGTATTTCCACAATGCATTATGTATTCCTTTTTAAGAAAAAAATGTAATTAAGTGATTGCGTCATGTCAGGGCTCGCAGCCCTTCCCATGCTGTTTAGCACCAGCCTCCCACCCCTCCTCCTCCCGCTACAGTTTTGTAACTCAGGGATCAAGTTATTGCCAGTGGTGAGAACCTGATTTAGCATCCCTTGGGTAGGGTGCTCCAGGCAAACGACAGTGATGGCAGTCCCCGCTACAGAGGCTTTCCCACGGTGGGTGAAGCACAGGGCAAACTCCTGCTGGCTGACGCACCTTGTCCTGCAAGGCAGGGCAGGAGATCACCATTCGTTGCCATGCTTGTAGGGTCCAGATGTTTATTTTCTTTAACTCCTGTTTTGTTTTGTTTTGTTTTGTTAAATAAAACCACTCTCAGTTCATAGCTGCTTTTTAACCTTGTGAATGATTTTATAATGCTACTCCTGTGGTGCCCTTTCCCTGTAGAAGAACTGATGTAGATGGGCCTTAAATGCAAACAAGATTATGTGTGTGACCAGCTCTGTCTTTGGTTAAAACTGAGACATTTCACAATTCCAAGAGACAATTTCTTATCCAGTGCCTGGCAGTCTAAAAGATGGGGAAAAGCTTTTAACCTAGTTTAGAAGTGTATCGTTACCAGTTAGGAACAGGAACCTTGTTGTCCTTATGTATATATGGAAAAATAATGTAACGAAGTAATTGAAAATAAGAAAGTCAAGAAACCTACAGTGATCTGCTACTTTTTACTGTGTTATAGCCTATGGAAAAGTGTCTCTCACTCAAAATCCCATCGCCAGCTGTGGAAGAAAGTTTGGCAGGGCCCAAGGATCTAGTTGTGCAAACAGCTCTCCATGTGGCAACAGAAAAGGTCATGAAGAATAACGTACAGCTACAGCAACAAACCAGAAGTGGCAACGTTGTCAGGCACTGAGAAATTAGGAAATGTCAGATTTGTAGTTCTCTGTTAATCCTCGCTCCGTTATACTGTTCCCATGGGTCTGATCCAAAATTTATTTGTCAGACTTTTAATCAATTTCAATTTTAACAATTACTTAGTCATCCTCTACGTTCTCCATATAACTCCATTTCAGGGGCAGAAATACGCCTCTGACTCTAGGAGTCCAAAACGTTAATTCATACTTTGAAATTCTGAAACATTAAAACTATTAAAATGTGCAGGGCAAGGAGTCAACTGGGGGCAAAGAGAAGTGGTGAAAATTGCAGGGCAGAACAGTTTGTCGGTATTTAATCAACTGAAGAGCTGTTGTTAACAGTAAACATGAGGCGGCCTTAATGACAGAGCCTGCTATTTCAGTGCCTGGAGCGAGTCTTACCTACAAGCAGTGTCGTCTTCAGTTTTCCACCATCCTTTTTCCCCCAGTTTGCCAGACTGCTGGCAGTGATGATTGCAGCTAAAGGCTTTCCCTGCATACCATAGTATAAACCTGGGGCCAGATAGATAAATACATGGAAGGGTTAAGGAAACACAGGAAAGCAAATCAATGTTAGGAAAGAGCTGGACTGATTTAATGCTCTTTCTCACCCAGCTCTTTCCCAGCAGCATCATCTCAGGTTGCAGCTGCACTGTGTTGGGGCTGGCCTCAAGCATGGGCACCTGTGCTACTTGAGGTCCTGACAGCATTTTGTTCAGGTCCATAAAGCAAGAAGATCCCAATCCTCATATTCTCTTTGCTCATTTTCTACTCTTCACTCTTGTTTTGTCTCATAGATATAAGAGTGGTATAGTTCCTATTCCCTGTTTTGCTGAATTATGTTCAGGGGACGACAGTTATATCTATCAGAGGGCTTACAATGAAGAAATTCAGCCTCAGAGTCCTCTGGTTTTGGTCCGGAATTTAGAGTCTTTCCAAAATTACAAGGAGTTTTTACCTGGCTCCAGGCAATGTCTACCAGCTGTTTGCTGTGTTCCTTTGACCCCAGGTAGGGGTAGGTGCCCACTTCACACCCAAATTCCCATAGACTTACAGGGAACAAACTTGCTACCCTACAAGCAACTGATTCCCACTCTTAATACCTTTGTACATTTCTAAATATCAAGGACACTCCTCTCTTGCAGTTTTGAGAGGGCTTCTGGAGTAATTCTGATAGAAAGTGATGAGGAACTGTGCAGTCCAAAAATTGGCCCAGTGACAGGAGGTGTTAGCTCCCTACATTACAAAAAGCAAGATGATCAGCAGGGCAAGTCCGTTACGCTGTGCAATGGCCATTCCACCCAAAAGCTGTACCAAAAAGGGATGCGATTCTGGGATCATTGGAAAGGATGAGCTAACTGCTGCTGGAAAGCCGCAGGACGGACCATCCCTGCAGCATCGGTCTGTGCGAGAGCAGCGGGAGGCAGATGAGCAGTTTTCCTTCTAACTCTCTTTTTGCCTGTACTGATGGCGATGAATCAGTGCAGAGCAAAGCTACTGATTGGCATTTGCTTTTGTTTAGACCAGCCATGCTCTGCAGTATGTTTGTCCTGGTACTGAGCATTATGGACTGTAATTGTGTAGGCAGTAGTGTTTGTTTAGGAAGCCTGGGAAAGCCCAATTAATGTACTCGAGGGGTTCCTACAAAATGCAGTTGCCTCTGCTGGAATTGCAAGGAAATAAATGGTTTTGTTCTGTAACAGAGGAGCTGTCCCCACATCGGCTCTGCTTATACCAGCTGGTATGGATGCATTTGGTAGCAAATTGCACAGAGGATTTAGGGAGACATTTACAATATCCATCCAGGAATGAAATGTAAGGCTGGTGTATGTTCACTGCCAGACTCAACTGCATGTTGTATGTAAGCACAATTAAGAGAAATGAAGGGCATCCTCCCAAACTTGCTGATCCATTAACCGCTGAACAATAGAAAATATAAAAAGTGAACAAACAAATGGAAAAGCCTAATTCACTTGTGAATAGGGGTAGTTAAAAGGTGACAGTTGGTTCCTCCAGTAGGATATTGGTCCACTACACCAGTTGTGCTTGTGCTGCGTCACAGATACCGTGTTTCATGTGCTGAAGAGATGTAGCACGGACTTCAGATGTGTTTTGTTTGCTTACTACTTCAACCCCTTGGAAAATTACAGATTAAATGTTAACAAAAGGGTGTGTTTTAAAAGAGAAACAAAAGTTCTGGACCTGTCTGCAAGTTTTTATTTATATTATTGATTTACACAAAGGTACCATTCTTCATGAGTTGGTAATTGGGGTCTTTTATTCCCTCCTACGCAAACATTGTACCACATCGCAGTCCAGAGAAGATGGCCAGGGGAAGTTTTTCTGTAACTTCAGTAGCACCTGAAGCTCACCTACCAGCTCAGCACATCCAAAGCTGTGCAGGACGTGGTGCCACAGCGAAGCTCTGAGCCCACTCCTTCGGGTGCAGTGCTGGCCTCAGCTTCTGCCAGCAACCGGCACGTGACAACAGCAGTAGGCTGAATGTGGCACACGGATTTAAATACATGCTTTAAAACCCACGCAAGCCCAAACTCATATCACCTTGCACACCGTATTAGTTTTATCTGCAAGGCTTTCATTACAGAATACAGTTGCTTGCACCAAAATAGAAAGGTTGGAAATGAAAACCATTGGAGGACTTGACACATGGGCACTGCTTCAGTTTTATAAAGCACGCACACTTGCAACGAGAGGCTGTTAAACAGGTCAGTGCCAGCTCACTCAGTCAGCGTTCCCGTTACCCCCGCTCACCCCCAGACCTGCCAGTGTCAGCGGTGCCTCTGCAAACAAAAAGGGGGTGACAGGGAGTTGGTGCTCCAGGTGCTCTCTGGATGGCACATGAGTCTGAAGGCAGTTTGAACCGGAGAGAAAACCAGAGTCTAAGACTGGAAACTCTGCTTCTACACTAATATTCTTGTGGTGGTGGGTTTTTTTGTTGTTTGTTTTTTTTTTTAATAAAATAAAATTCTAAATGTACTAAAAGTTGCTTGACAATTTCATGTGATAGAAACATGGTTTTTGAGGCTGATTTTGGCACTAGAAGAAAGAGTGTAAACTAACTGTGAACACATTTGATGGCTATACATGAAGGTTTGTAACTATCGGAGGTTTTGATAGCTGGGTTTCCGGAAAATTTTTCACTGGAAACTCATTTGTGTATCAAATTTGATTATTTCTTGGAACAGACTCTCTGACAGAGTGAACTGAAATAAATGACCTGAAAGATTCCTAAATGTTGTGCTCGAGGCAATAATCTTTCCATTTTTCTCAATGTTACATGTGTTGAAGTGGTATGTACATTCAATCCTTTATTAGTCACCAAGTGAAAATAAGAAACTGGAAAAGGATAGGAAATTTGGAAGGACTCTACTGGTATAGCAGTGCTCCATTTGGTTCAGTTTCATAATTGGGTCTAAATAATTGTGCACCCTGTACCTGTGTTTGACAACACTGTCTTCTTCCCCAGAGCTGCAAATAAAAGACTATGCAAATGTTAAAACTGGTCCCCAAGGGATGATTTTCTCTCTGTCTCTTATGTCCCCTCAGAGTATTTGCAGGTATAAGGCAGCCGCTCCCCAGTCCCATCCTCTAGTCCCCAGCATCTCTGCCAACATCCCAAGCTCTTGTGAAGTTCAGCAGCTCCTTCCCTACACCACCCAGCTCCCACTGCCCTGGGTGGGGAAGGGGAAATTGCAGCCCCCTCCTGGTGCAGGGTGCTGGGCAGTAATGCCTGTCTGGGTACTGGAGGCTGCCTTGAAGCTGTCTCTCAGAAACATAACAAGCTTTTACCTCACTCCCTTGTTCACTACACACTCAAAGAAGAAGTGTTTGGCCTGCGAGGCTGCGCCAGGATGTGCTGTTGGTGTGGAGCCCCTCGCCAGAAGCCAGCAGAACGTGCGTCTGCATGGCATTGCTGAGCCACGGTCTGCTTCCCTCCCAGAGTAACAACATTCATCCATGATGTGCTGCAGCTCACCGTGGTTCACCAGGATCTCAGTGAGCCCCAGAGCACACTGCTGGAGCCTGCACAGGTGTGGCGTGTGGGCTACAGCCTTGGGGTGGGTGGAGTCATCATCTGCAACGATTTACCATTATATTAGCAGCTGTGAATGGCAAACATAAATGGGAGAAAGCAAAGATTTGCAATGATTTTCTTTTCAGCTTCTAATTGGATTAGTCTTAGTGCCCTTGCGAGTCAGCCTCCGCTGCCACTGCTCATCTGTCCCTGCCCTGGAGGTGAATAAAGACTCTTTTTCCCAGTACCATCAAGCGGTGTGTCTCTGAGCTGTCCATGTGACCCCAAGCCTTACAGACCCTGCCCAGGTGCTAGTAACCCCTGCCTGCAGAGCTGCACAATCCACTGCCCCTGAACACCTCCCAGGAGTCATCCAGCTGGCCACCAAGAAAGGAGCAAGAGAAGGAGTTTTGGTGGCTTCATTTAGTATGGTGAGTGCGTTCCAGTTCTAGCAACATGGTGCTGACTTAATATTTGGAAAAAAACCATGCAACACTTTATGTGGAAGCTGAAAGTATAGATAATGCTAATGGCAGAAACAACTTTCCCACAAATTACTCTAAGAAGCAATTCTGTTGGAAAAAAGCGACAAGAACAAGAGTGAATCCTGAAAAGGAAGAAGTTCAGTGTTTTAAGCTTTAAACGACCCAAACGGATGTTGTAGGGAAAGAAAACTTGAAGGACATAGGGAAGTACAAGATGCAATATAGTCCTAGGGCAAATATTGTGTTTTAAAGAACACCATATGTTTCCCTCCAGTGATAATGATGGAAAAATAATTAAAGAGCAAAACAAGACTCTAAACAAGAGAAAAATCAGTGAGAACAAGAGAGATAATTAAAAAGACATTGGAAGTAGTAATGCCATCAATAAGTAGAGTAATAGTTAGAAACCACAGTGCAGCACTTGGAGAGCCTATAGGTGTTACAAATGCCTGTTTGCTAATGCAATGTAGAAAGATGCAGTACCAGCAGCATTGTCTGGAGCTTGTACACAAACAAACAGATGCCGTGCAGAACAGAAAGCACATTTGCAAGCACATTCTTTTGCACTGGAAAAGAAACGGGCAAGACTGAACTCAACTTCAGATCACTTTGTAAAATATTCAGAGATTTACTATCAGGAACATAATAATGGCTGATGATGGGCTGTTATGACTAAGACATACATTTACCAAAGTAAAATCACCTAATAGGCATCTTCACTGAAATCTCCGGTGAATTATGTCCAGTCTTGTTTGATGCTTTAACTATAGCTGATCCAGACAAAAGCTCACAGGAAGGAAGGAAGAAGATGCGTTCTGAGCATTACAGCTTAGTGGCACAATATTCCTGAAGAGTTAAATAAGCAAAAATGCCCAAGGACATAAACGTTACTCAAACTCCAAGAACGAGCTACCACATTAAGTGGTTTGCTGCATTAGTGCTTTTATGCACAATCACTGTAAGACGCTGCAGTTCAGGCACATTATTGAGTCAGATTTGTTGCTGGCCTCTCCTGTTCACAATGACCGGTGCTCTAGAGCCCCTGGTCCACTGTGGTGTACTCCAAGCTTGGCTTTTCTGCTTTTAAAACCTCATAAGGATCTGTTAAATAAGGGCTAAAATTGAGACCTGCATATGAAACAAGTAACCCCAGCCTGGAGATGCAGCTCATGACATTGATGCCAAATGTCAGGGGGCACTAGCGAAACACTGCTTCCCGAGCGTGCTGGCGTGCAGAACAGCTTTCTGTCTCTTTTGTTTATGCTCTACAGACATGAAATACATCACAGGTTCCACAGCATTTTCCACCGATGGTTGCTTGACATGCTTTTTTTAAAATATTTTAATCCAATTTCTAGACAATTAGAATTGAAAATTTTGCAATTACGATTAATTTATATTATAGTCTAGTCATTCTGTCATATGCCACTTTTGAAAGAAAGAAAAAGAAAAAAGCCCTTGTTGACTGCTTCTCTACCTATCTCATTTGCCTATTAAGAGACTAATAATCTTGATATGTAGGCACTTATCAGATGTAAAAATCTTATGATTCATGAATTAATGCTGGAATATTAACAACGAGCATCATGTTTTATCCAGGCACTTATTGTTTTAGGTGCTGCAGGTTACCTGATTTTTATGATAAAAAATCTTTCTAGTCAAAACAAGTGGGTAAAAGTAAATGAAGTTTAAAGCATTGCTACATTTTCTATTCATCGTGCATGATGAGTGTTCCAGGAAGAAAATGGAACTATCAGTTCTTTACAACTTCAGGGAAAGCGGTGTATTGTGTGAGAATATGGTAAACTTGAATAGCAGTTTAATTGACTGTTTACGCCAGCTTTGTGCTCCCACTGAATTGTGAATACTTTGCTCCATTCCAGTGTGAACGTAACTTCTCCCAGCCATGTTTAAAATTACACATGCATTCTATTTTACAAGTAATCCATATAGAAATTGTGTTTCAGAAGAAAAATGAGAACACGAGATACAATTTAACATTGATGCGTAATGAAATAAGACTCTACCACATCTTTAATGGCTCCTGATTCACTGAGTGCAGATTCAGGAATTACATTGCATTTTGGTCTCAAAGCTACTTGGAAATTGCTTAAATCCAGAAAAGATTTGCCAAGTAACCACGAAGAAATATGGACTTTTGCATTAACATTATTCCTATTTGACTGTTATAATACAGCTGCAATTTACATGTTGAGCTCTGAGCAACAATTCAGTGGGCATATGTCTAAAAATTCATTTAGGCTGAATCTATTTTAAAAGTTCCTAGGAAATAGACTCCAGGGAACAGATTTTGCATTGGCAAGGAGATGTATTGCATGACCTAATACATCTTTCTACTTCTAATTCCTCTCGTTCTTTTATATGAAGTAACTTGTTGAAGTGATGCAGTCATTAAAACCACAATTGGAACTTGATATGGATTAGAAACTCATGCTGGGTCTGTCTGAGGTGGAGTTAATTTTCTTCATAGCGGCTCGTATGGTTCTGTGTTTTAGATTTGTGACCAAAACAATGCTGATAACACACTGATCTGTGGGTAAAAGGGAGGAACAGTTATTGGCATTAGTTAGCTAAGAGAACTGGTGGGTGCTGATTAATTGCCAAGTAATAAACAAAAAGTGCAAATAAGCAAACTGCAACAGCTCCAAGTGTTCAGAAGGTAAGGGCATTATGGTAAAATCATGAGTACTTTGGGACTTTCGGCAAGAAAACTTTCATTACATGAACAGAGAAGGAGTCCCAGACAACTGCTAGACCAAAAAGTCATGAAAAGCCTCTTTACTTATTGGTTAACCCCCCTGATTTACATATGCTGTTTGCATAGGGCACTCTGTCTTTGCAGAGAGAAGACGAATGGGCCACGACAAAAATCTGTATAGCGGAGACAGGCTTCTAGCAGAAACCTGTGCTCACATGAGAGGCTTCTGGCTTCTCTGTCATTGCATTGCCCATGGATACACGCATGCAATACAGTGGAAAGACAAGTCAGACAACTTCTAAAATTTGCAAGGATCAGGCAAGCTTGGCTGCTCTGAAATATAAAACCCAGGACTGACCTAGAAACCGTTTCCTGAGAATGTAGCATAGTGCTACAGTGCTTCAGATTTACCCTTGCAATGCTGGGACCAGGAATTTAACTTCAGTTTTACATTCTTTTAGGTACAGTCCTGTCTGGAGAGTGCATTGCCAAGAGAGCATCTGCATATTTCCCACTATGTTATCATGCACCTGCCCAGTTGTGTCCAGTCCTGTGGCAGATGGCGCTGAAGTTTTGCAAACAGGTGGAGATAAGAGGTTCACCATCAACTCCAAATAAACTGTAAGAGCTGTTTCAGCATCCAACCTAAACACTGTTATCGGTGGAAGCTCCCTCTTTTATGTTTCATTCGGTTCTGATACAGTAATTAAGACAAAGTCAGAGTGGAGATATAGCAAATGAAAAAAGCAAGGGACAAATCTTATTCTAATTGATGACAGGAATGAAAGTCCACCAGTTTGCCACTGCACAGATACTGGCCCCAGCGCAGATCTGCTGTTGCTGTACTTCTTCTCCTTATTCTTTCCAAGATAAAAACTGTGTCCTTGTAACTCCTGCCTCCCCACACCAAGGAAGGGAGAAGGGCACCTTTGAGGTTTTGGAAGCTGTGGGAGGAACATCTGGCCAAGGAAGCTCTTGGTCACAGGGAGTAAGCTGCAAGTGAGAGCTCACTGTACATACAGACCCCTGGAAACAGGGGTCTTGGACAGATGGACCTTCCCTTTGACCCACTGTAATAGCTCTAATATTTTGCATCTCCAGTGCACTTTCACACTAAAGTTTCTTTCTCTGACTTCCAGAATGGAAGTATCAGAGCATCTCATGGTCTTCAGCTCGTTTAGATCACAGTTCTCAGTGCTCAGCTGCACATATAAGCCAGGTGCCACAGCTGCGATCACAGAGGTGGTTTGGGACAGGGAAGACTTGATTCTGTCTCCCAAGATCTCACAAGCTCTCTGGCCCAGTGAGTGTTTCTTCATTCCATGTGCGATGGAGTAAATTTAGCAGACTCGAGACAGGCTCATGAAGCAATATCTCCTGACCTCCAGGTCAGGGCAATTCCCTGAAGGCGGATGTTGTCATTCTGAGTCAAGCAATGAAAAGACATGACGTGTAGATATGAGGCTTCAGAAGACAGATACGTTAATTTTCCAGAGATGCCTTAGCCCTTCTGAATCTGACACTCTGCTTTTATTAAATGGAAAATTAAATAGATTTCTTACAGGTGGAACAAAACTTTGAGTTTGAATTCATACAATATTGCCAAATATTCTGAATCCTCAATTTTGAGGTCAAAACAAAATTTTTGTATAATTTGTTAAAGATACTTGTGGGCTGGTGACCAAAGTAGAAGATCATTGCTAGCATCTTATTGCCAATGTCCAGCTTCTCTGTGTTGCTTCCCTGACAGTGAGAGGACATGGATGCTACTTAACTGGTCAGTCAATCTGCTGGAGTGGAGCATATCAGCACCACCATCCTGCTTAATCGGATCCTGCAACTACGCTGACACAGAGCAGACCCCAAATCCTTTATTCATGAGAAGCTGTGATTGAATTTTGCCTGAGGGATGAGTGAGGACAGCAGCTGGTGGGTAGATAATGACACGTACATTCATGACTTATGAGCACAGTTCTGGTAAAATAAGCAGAAGAACATTTTTCTAACATGACCACAAATAATAATACCTTTTACAGCACATAGCGAGATGTGGCTTCAGTCCCAGTGACTGGAAATGCTCCCACCATCTAATAAATGAGAAGAGGTAGCATCACTCTTAATGATGTCAAAATTAATGTAAAGCTATGTTGAAGCTTCCTGTTGCTTTCCTTCCCCTCCTCTGTGCCCGTCTGTCTTGGAGGAGGAGTGAAAGTCCTAGCACCGTGTAAGATGTACTCGTTGCATTGCTTGATGCATTTCTGGAAAGCACTCTGGCACTGCAGTGATAAATGTGCTATGAGAAACTATATGGTGCAGAGTAGAAACTGCTATTATTGCTTTATTTTGTATGACACTCGTACTGTGGTTGCACTCATAACCTTTGCAAGTGAAAATTGAACACCACTCTAGGACAGATGAAAAAAGCAAGAGAAGAGAATTTCAGTGGAGCTGTACAACTGTGACTGAGGTTTTAACCCAGTAACTAAGTCAATATTTTAAATAGTGCATCAGAAGGCAAGCCATGGGATTGTAATGGTATGTGCAAAACTAAAAAGCATTTATGGTCCTGTCACAAAGAGAAAGAGGTTTCAGACATAAGTACAGAAAAGCCATTATAGGGATGGGGAGACATTGGCAAAAAGCTGCGTATCAGTGCACTGAGTGCCACAGTCTTTCAGGCTGGGTGAGTACAATTAGTGCTGTCGGGGAGCTGGTCTGCGGCACGTGAGTGAGCAGAGCACCCACGGGTCCGTGCACCCCCAGAGACCCCGTGGAGCCGAGCCAGCCTGGACATGCCGAGCAAGGAGCAAGCACTGCCTCCCTTGCCAGTTGTGCACCCTGCCAGAGCTTAAACCCTGTGACCAGGAGCTGAGCTGCCTCCAAGGAGCCCGGGAAGAAGTGCTGCCCTTTTACCTGAACAGCAAGACACTACATGGGCCACATCAGCATCAAAAACTTTCTTTTTGGTGCCCTGCTCAAACTGTTTTTTTTTTCCAAAGTTTAGGTATTGTAAAAGTTCACATAAGCCACTTTTTTCTGAACAGTGGCTGCTTTACAATGTTATCTTTTTTTTTATTCTGCATCTGATTTTTGCATAGACTCTTGTACTGTAACTTTTAAAAATGTCATTTCTGGTGTTACATGTTGAATTGAAAATGTTATTTGAATTTAAATACATTTCACATGCACATGGACATTTATTATCAGACTGGAAGGAAAATATTTTCTTGGAAGTTTATACAAGTTATGAACTTCATGTTTGTATTTAATAGCTTTCTAGCATTGCATTGTGAGAAAATATAAATATGAGAAACACAATATATTTCTAAAGGCATTGCGTAACCTTCTGGATTTATCTTCCTCTATTTACTTCTTTTCTCTGAGGGTCTACCAAGGTGGCAGCAATCTTGTCCTGAAGATAGCGTGTCATTTTTTATATCTGTATTCTGCTGCCTTCCTTTAAATGGGCTCAGAAGATCCGCAAATGGGAAAAAACAAAACAAAGCAAATCAAGCCAGCAAGACAACAACCCAGAAACAGCAGTTAATCTCAAAGTGATTTTTTTCCCAGGCTTAATCCCCCCACTTAGGCACAAGCTCTTCTCCTGAAGAAACCTGCGTTGCTTGGCTGCGTGCTCCCCGGGCATGGCACTCAGGAGGGACCGTGATGGTCTCTCTCATGTCCCTCCAGCTAGGACAGCCCTTCGTCCCCATGGCACACGAACCTAGGGTGGAGTGGGCCCACAGGGGATTTGGTTTTGCACCTCTGGGAACACCATAAAGGACAGCGTGGACACAGCCTTTGATCTTCCTCCAGCAAAATGGTCTTCAACTTCTTTATGATGTGGGTACCGGCAGCCTCTCGGTACTTCATCCTTTTTGCCTTGTCAGAAGTTTTCCAGTTTTCTCCACTTTCTGTCTTTGCATCCGACTCTTTGGTGGCAAAATGACTCCTTCTGCACAAGTAATCAATACCAGAATGATGCAAATGCAGACTTTGGTGCTTATAACTCTATTCTACCTCACTTGTACCCAACAAGCAGCTTTGAATGATCTTTAGACCACTGATGAGCTTCAATCATAATGATTTGTAACTGATTAATGAGATTTCAGATTTGATGTAGCATAATGTATCAAAGCGTTATGCAGAGTAATTAAAGATCCTGCAGTATGCCATATTATGGGACAGGAACACGTCCAACTCCAGTTTATACCTAGCGGCTTAACACAGATGTGGACCAGTAAAACAGGAGCTCATCACTCTCCTGGGAGCAGCTATGACACTCCCTAATTAATTATAAAGCATGTGGAGGCACAGGTACAACACAGGACATACACTGGGCTGGGAATGAGGCTCTGTCAGCATGATCATTGCTGCAAGTAAAATGGGTATTTGCCATTAGCCTGAGCTTCACATTAAGGATTGTTTCCTGTGAAAACATTTTGAGATAACGCTTTCAACAATAGAATGAAGTTAAAAGGTGACTCAACAGGGTTTCTGGCAAGCCAGGAAGGGAAAGGATCTGTGCAACCTGGATGGCACATTAGAATCGGATTGCATTTTTTCCTGCAGTCCTAACATTTTTTTTCTTCTTATGCAAAAATTCAATGAAAATTCTAGTGTAAATTCACCATTTGTGAACCTGTCTCTGTCCACTGAAAAGCTAGCAAGTGTTGATTAGTCCCTATTTACAACAGCAGAGGGACACGGTCCAGTAAGAAGGGGGCTCCACCTCTGCCAGGATGTGCAGAAGCAGGGAGAAAATCAGGATTACTTTGTGTGCAGAGAAGCAGCCATGACTCCTGTGGATCAGCCCTCTGCACAGCAGTGCTGCTCAACTTGAACTTGGGGGTCCATGGGCACAGCCTGTGCTGGCTGCATGGGGTGGCTGCACCTCCTCCTGGGGAGCGGGAGCAGAGGTGCCAAGGTGTGGGGACTCCCTGCCACCGCCTGGGCTGGCTGCAGGCGCTCTGCAGCACCAGATGAGCCCCTCCCCACTGCTCAGGCAAGCGAGCCCAAAATGGGAAAAAATGGGAAACTGGGAACTCGGACACAAACCTTCCCAGACAGCAGTGATGAGGCTGGGAAGAGAAAAGGTAGTGCATTGCTGGTAGGACGTTTCCAGGAAGTTTCGCTAAAATCAGCATTATTTCTGGTGTGGAGCTGCTGCTGCAGGGCTGCTCTTCCACAAAGCCTAGAAAATCTCCCTCCAAGAGGAGCTTCTCGTGGGACCAGAGCCTTCGTGGTGGCGTGTGTGCTCTGTGGCTTCAGCCGGGCACAGCCATTAAAGCCGTGATGGTGAAATGCTGTGGGAGGCACTGTCACAACACCAGTTATGTGCCCCTTTTGGAAACACCACTACTGCTTCAGCAGGTAGCAGAAAAGCTAACCCATTGCTCCTTTCTTCTTTATATTCACTATCAAGAAGTCCATTTCCACAAGAACATATCTCCATGTGCCTCCTCCTTCATGAGACCACACCATTCCCACCACTGTGCCTGTAATCCAGCATAAACTGGGGATGTGCTTCAACTGGAGCATTGTCTGGAGGAGAGAAGTCACTCACAGGATGCCAGAGGCAGCTGACTGCAGGGTGATGCTCATGGGGATCCAGCCCTTGCTCTCACACAGCCATTCCAGCACAGGTATAGGTTACTATTAATTTCACTTCCCATAAATTGTGATTGATTTAGTAACAGAAGATACAGAACTTCCTCCTCTTCTTCCCGTAAGCTACTGCTCCCTGGTACTTGCGCTCTGATCCCAATCAGCTGCATCTTTTGAATCAGTAATACAGGTCATGGCATGTACGTACAGAAAACTTTCCCCACCACATTGCTACAGAGCTAGCCATCATCGTTATTACTGTCCCACCACAGCCCAGCAAGCTGGGGCAGTGTTTGTCCCACAGATCTTCAGTTCCTGCCAGACTGCCTGTTTTTCCCATTACCTGGCCCATCATTTTTGTGGTGTTTCTTAGAGTTACATTCAGTGTTTGATTTATTCTCTGTTCGTTTAATAACAAATGATTATGTGTCTTCTACCTGTGATTTATAACGATGAATCACCTTCTCCCTGAAAATTCTTTCATGGTGTGTCAGCCCTCCACATTTATAAATCTGAAATGTTATTCTGTGCTTGGCAGGCCAGCTCCAGATTGTCAAACCACAGCCGTGGACATCAGAAAACCCAACAAGAGAATACGTAAATGATATGGGCTTTGCTAATCAGGGAGTCTGCCAGAGGACCTGAGGTGGCCAGGTGAGTCAGCATCAGCAATGTGGTAACTGATCCATACTTCTACTAGAAGACACAGTTTGCATTCAGGAACCTTTAAATGGTCTCCCCTCTTAACAGCGGTGCATTCGCAGTCCTTCACTCTCCTTCAGTCCAGGCAGCACCGAGACCCTCTCTGCACATCTCATGCAAGAAATGCTGCTCCTGGCTCATTTAGAGCAGGATCCCCAAGGAAGCTGATGCAGGACAGTGCTCGGTATCGGCACTTGCAGGTGTCTCAGAGGAACCTCTCTTTACTGAAACCTGTAAAGAGGTCATTTAGAGCATTTCCTGCACTCTGACCCAGGGCCAGAGCAAGGAGGATGCTGCCAGGTTCTCTTGAAGTTTTAGTCTCTTTTAAAATACAAAGGGACAGATCCAGGTGTGTATGCAGCACCTCATGCTGTTCTGGAGATCCCAGGGCACTCAAGGAGTGAGGCCGGCAGCTCTGGCAGAGACCTGGGGAGGTCCCTGCCCTGTGGAAGGGCGGCTGGTGGCACTGCAGGTGCTGCAGCGCTTTACCCTGCCATCAACACCTATCTTAAGGCACTTCAGTCCCACTTTCTGGGTGCTTTTTAATGGTAATAAAATTACTTTTGGTAGATTGTGCACCTCTCTGTAGGATCTTACCATAGAAGTATTTTTATTGAGCTAATTGGTTAAATGCAAGCACTTTATTTTTATCCATTACGGTTTTTTTATATTATAACCATTGGAAAGATTTTGCATCACTTTTATATATTATTTTCCTTCAGATATTGATAATTGTTATTTCCCTTTTAAAGAGAGCACGTAGGGCTATTTGTTGCATCTTCTTTCGAACAGTACTCTCAAGTCCATTTAAACATTCATCGTTCAAAACCAGCACTTTCAGAGTATGTGGAAATAAAATAAAAGCCAACACAATTCAAGGAACCGAGATTAGAAAGATGCATTTAAAAGCTGATTACTTGTATTCATCAGTAGCTAGGAGTCACCAGCTAGTTTTAAAAAGTAGCTCCCTACATAGCATAGATTAAAGCGTCTCTCTCACAACGGCCAAAGTTGTGGGGACAGGGTTTATGCCTGGGTTTGTAAGGAAAAGTGCAGAGGTCGGGAAGTGAACACCGAAGAACAGTCTCTTCCCCATGTCTCAAATGTGGGTTTCTGGAAGCAAAGAATAATCCAGAAAGAATTTCTTTTAAAATCCATAATACTGACAGGACTTTTCTCAGTATCTCAGTAATTTAAAAATATTGCTCACTTCGTTTACAGCCCTCACATTTGAAATGGCTGTTCAGCTCAAGAGAGTCGCAGGAGGCAAGCCAAGGCGTGGTGGAGGACACAGGTTAGGACAGGAGCTCTGGACCGGGTCCATGGGCTTCTTCTCAGGCACAGCGGGAGATGGATCCTGTTGAGACCACAGCTGAGTCTGGCTGCCATCCGTCCCCTCCCCACGCTTTGCAATCACAGCTTGCTGCTGAGGATGGAGTTTTCTTGGCTGGGAAGAAAGCGATATGATGCCTGGATTTCCAGCTTGGGGGAGGGAGGGGACTCCTGCCAGCACGGCTGCCAGTCGGTCGCTGCTGAAAAAGGTGAGACGCTTCCTTTCCCTTACGTCAGCACATCGGGCTTGGCGAGCAGAGCCTCCACGAAGAAGCTGTAGCTGAGGATCCTGAAGCAGCGTGCACTCATCCTCCTGTGAGGTTTCGGGGGATGTACCTTTTGGCAAAGCTGATTGATCGACTGCAGCAAGGTCAAAAATAATAAACTGGGAGCAGGTCTAGATTTTCTCCTGACTGCTATTAATTCTCTTATAGCCATGTTGTTCAGCTGCTCATGTGAGGGAAAGGGGCACAGAGAGAAAATGTACTGCACAATACTCACAGATTTATGCACAAATCAGAAATGAGCTTCCTCATTCTAAGATTTTGGACCTGCTGTAAGACTGATGGGGGATTCATTACATCAGACCTGACTGTTTTCTCATCCAAAAGTGCTACTGTCTGAGCAGGGACAGGTCTACACCGTGTAATGGCATGCACCCACAGGTGCTTGTGAGAGAGAGCAAGGGGGAGGAGAGCAGGGTGGGAGTTAAGGACAGAGGCAAACACTCCCCTTCCCCACCGCCCAGGGTGCAGAGGGGTGGCAGGAGCTGGGAGATGAGCTCTGACCCTCCTCTGCTGGGCTGCTGG
This sequence comes from Nipponia nippon, assembly GCF_047370975.1. Classification (NCBI taxonomy): domain Eukaryota; kingdom Metazoa; phylum Chordata; class Aves; order Pelecaniformes; family Threskiornithidae; genus Nipponia; species Nipponia nippon. The sequence continues at coordinate 31,698,932 of NW_028262302.1, forward strand.
TCCCAGCACACACACAGTGGATATCCCCAGGCATCCAGGGGTGGCAGGAGCAGTCATTTGTGTGGTGAGCTGAAGGCAAGGGCTCAGTGCAGGTGCTGGAGACGGTTTTCCACATGGAGCAGCTAGACACTGCCACAAGATGTGTGTGAGGCTGATGGCCCAGGGCCAGATGTGCAGGGCTGTGCAGCTGCTGTGGGAATGGTGATGTGGTAGCTCCCAAGTGGGCTTCCCCTGGTGCACATTTCTCCAATAGCCCTGAAATGAGGCTAGCCCAGATATGAGCTAACCCTGGCATTTTGGCACAGGGACCAAAGGGTTTGACTACATCAATGCAGCCTTTATTTCCAGTATCCTTTTGCTGTACATACCTGGGCTGCATCTTCTGCTTGCATGGACCTACTACGGATGATTTCTACCCTGCGTCATCTCCATATAAAAATGTGATAGTTCTTACATGAAATGCAGCTAGAGACCTCCGCATTTCTGACAGTCTGGCACTGCTGGGCAAACAGCAGCAATAGCAAACCCAGCACCTGCCTGGATAATCGCACTGCCCTGGGCCAGATCAGAGTGGGCATTGGTGACCAACCTCAGAGGTGTCTGAGGCACTTGCTGATCCGGTGCTCCCCTCTGGCGAGAGCCATGCGTGGCTGCACTGTGTGAGATGCTAAGTCCCGACGCTTGCTGAGTGCGCACCTTTGCTTCCATCAGACAGCCTTTTAACACGGAGCCCCACAGGTACACTAGGCAGAGCTATAAATCCAGTCTTTTCTTTTCTCAAGTAACATGAACATTAATGCATCCCTAAAATGCATAATGCATCAGCTTTATTCCAACTGATAAATAAAGGCACAGTTGTTAGAGATTCAAGTTTCTTTTTTTCTCCTGGCTTGAAGCTTTAGAAGAGTATTTGAAAAGTGTGTTTAATCCATCTGGCACACAGTCTCGAGAGAATCAAGGCTTCGGCTTTAATTCTGTGTTGATGCTTGCCTGAGCCTATAAAGCACCGAGACTTCTGATGCAGCCCAGAGACAGGAGCTTTGATACTTGAAAAGTGTTTGCAATATGAACCAGGGATAAAATTATTAATCAGTGCCACACACCCAAGGCAGAACAAACCATGCCATGTACCAGGATGACCCTTTACTGCCTCGTGAAGCCGAGGCGCGAACACCCGGGCCCTGCAAGCGTCTTGGTGCAGGAGGCAGGGCTCTCGGCCGGCGGCGGTGCTTGCACACAAGCCCTAGTTCCCCCAGCAATTCTCCTGCATGATGCTGAGTTTCTGTGAAGTTGCATGCTGAATGGCATCCATTCTTTCATCTCAGGAAAGTATAAACATCTGGGGAACAGTTAATTACTGGCACTGGTAATTAATTAGCTCTATGTATTGCTTTTCATTTTGGGTGGAACTCAGATGATAAATGGCATGCTTGAACCTACAAATCCATTACAAGTAATAGAATTGTAAAAGCTTTTTCTCTCTAGCTATTATTCTGTACTGAATGGCCTATTCACAAACAACACATAAATGTAATTTATTTTCACCACAGTGGCAACTTTTACTATTGCAACAGTCATGAGTATCCAGGCTTCTTATTACAGCATCCTTTTTTATTTACATTTACATTTATTTGTAAGCTAGTTATAATGCTCACTATGTTCTTCAGAAAAAAAAAATGCCATCCTAAATCACATTTTATTTGAGGATTTTTAGCAGCTACTTTAATTAGAAGTTCTCAGTGACAATATCTGTAGTCCAGTGGTCCTTACATCACCCTTTCACCAGGTACTGTCACCAGCAAGAAGGGACGGGTTCAAGTATACTTGGACTATGCTCAAAATTAACAAGAACACCATGCGATGACAGAAAGGCTAACTCAAAGGAAGAGAAATGCAATTTGGATAGGAAAATACAGTGATGGTGTAGGGAGAAACCAGGATTATAGCAAAGAGCCAACGGAGAAGAGGAAGAAATCTGAAATACTTAAGACTCTAGGTCTTTGGGCCATGAGACTGAGACTCTCTGGGGACCTGGAAAGGCTCTGGTAGACTGCAGCTTAAATCCATTTGTTGTGGTATTAAACACGTTCTTTATATGGACCAGTTCCCCAGCCCATTACAAAAAATTGTGTTGTCATCAGCAATTTGCCCTGAATGTTATTACTGACAGTTTTTCCTACAACTTCCTGTAAAAGACCGTAGTAAAGTTACACTCTCTCTTCCATGTAAATCGGAGCTGTTGTGTTTATTACCCAAGTCACACTGGATTAATTTCTTGTCATATCTCATTAGAAATTCATCTTTAAACAAGGTTTGTTATTTCCCTTGACTCATTTTCAGTGTTCTAGATTTACATAATGCTGTTCCTGCTTTATTTTTTTCAGGCTAAAAAGACTCATATACTTAAATATGATTTGCTAATTCTGCAGAATCATAAATATCTATGAAAAATGCCAAATATTCTTGCTGGGTTGATTTTTGAACACTTTAACACTGGCTAACATATGCTTAGCTACTGTGGCTCCCACTTGTGATTCTCTAAGAGGCTAAAATGAATTCTCTTCAGTCACTGATTTGTGGCTGACATCATGGGCTGACGACTGCTCCACCTCCCCAGCCCCTGCACAAATAAATATACAAAAACCTCTGGTAGAAGGAATCCTGAATAATGAGAAAGACAACGCACAATGGATAAAAATACAGAAAAAAAATGTTTTGCGATGCTAGAGATTGCACTTCAGAAGGAAATACGAGGCTGAGAGTAGAGGAGATGTATGTTCTGGGAACAAAAGATAAATGCTACAGCGTGGTGACTGCAACCATTGACATTCAAGGCAGACGCCTCGCTCCGCTCCAGATCCGAGGTCCCATACTGAACCCTTCCAGCAGCACAACACTCGCCCTATTAACCTTCTCTCTCTTCTAAGGAAATGCCACTTGCAGTTGAAATTCAGAGGGAAGATGACATATCACCTGTTATTCCTTAGTGTCCTGGAAATGTGTTTCTGTCAAAGATCAAATATTCCATAGTAAAATTATTTTTTAGATATGTAGTTTCCCTGAGGAATATTTAGACCAGAGGCTTTTAATAGAAACATATTTGTAACAACAAAAATCATGCCTGCCGGTTTTTAACATTGTAGCAGAGTGGGGAAGAAAGAGAAAAAAATGTCAAAACACTAAAAGAAAGAATGAAGTGCACGCCTAGTTCTTGGTCTGAAAGATAACTATAGTCACAGAAATTAGACGGAAGAATAGCTCGCTTTATTTTTAGGAAGCCCACGTTGACAAGCTGATCCTGAGAATACATTTTTTGGGAATTACAACATATTTTACTGCTATCAAGGCAAATGATCATAAGGTGATGGTTAATCTGGATTCTGTCCTGAACTCGGAGCTAATGGCTCTGAAGGAAAGTGATTAACATTGAAATCAGTCAAATACCATCTCCTCTGCACCAGCAGACTTGGCAGGCTGAGCTGGAGGTGTGTTTGCTGTACCCAGCATGGCAAATACGGAGACCCTGCTCCTGCCTGACAGCTTTCTGAAAGGGTGGCAACATGAACACGGTGAGCCCGGCACAGGGGGACGAGCTGGAAGGAGAGGAAGGTGGGACTCAGCAGTCCAGACTGGGATTAGGAAATAAAATGAAAAAGCATCCTTTATATGTTATCTCATTTTTCTGAGGAGCCTTTGTTTTGTTGGATGCTAAATGGTGTTGATACTGGCAGGGTTGTACTTTGTCCTCTGTGACAGACAGCTTTCTCCCAGCACAGAGCACGTTTGTGCTCCCAGTAGATAAGAAAGCAGCCCTCCCCAGGAGAGCATGGCTGCTCCTGTGCCAGTGCTGTCGAGAGCAAAGGGAGCAGCACTCCTTCTCCAACACCTTCTCTCCACTGCTCACCACTCCCCCTTGCAATGCAGTGCTCATTCCCGTGTTTAATTAATAGGTGCATCCTCCAAATCACAAAAAATAGTAGTAAAGTTATTGAAGCAGGAAAACAAGGACTTTTTTTCCTTAAAGATGTATTCCTGGAGGAGAGGGAAATTCACTCAGCTCCTCAGTCCATCCCTGAGGCTTGTTCAAAAACACCCAACCTGAAAGGCCAAACTGCGGATCAGCTCTGCTTTAGCCGGGTGGACATCCTGGTCTGGCTCCAGGCTGAGACCGGGTTTTAGCCAAGCAGCTGGCAGGCGTGCTGAGAGTTTGGAGTGGAGGCTTTGGGAGGCCCACAGCAGCAGCAGCTCTCGCAGAGGGATGCAGTCTCACCAGAAGCAGGATGCAGCCCTGCACATCGGCCGCCGGCAGGTTTGTTTGACCCCGTGGTGTCACATCTCAATTCCAGACAGCAGCAGCATGGAAAGGCAGGAGCAGACTCTCTTTGGCCCACCCAGGCTCACAGTCCCAGCCAGGCTGACAGGGACAGCCCGCGTCCCGCTGAGCAGCAGGCTGGAAGCAGTAACCACGGCACGCAGTCTGCGGGAGAGCTGCTCTGCCCCGTGGGTTTGCTGCCTCTGCCTGCTGGCTCCTGACACGGGCTGGGGCATCTGGGGCACGGACCCGCTCTCTGTGTGGTGCCCTGGCAATCAGGGCGGGACTCGCAGCATTGTGCTGCGTGCCTGTGATGCTCCTCAGGTCTGGGGGGGACGCGGCAGCTGCAGCTCCAGTTAACCGTGGTGCACGGATCCCTGTCTGTGCAATGCTCCTACAACTCAAACAACGAGCTGGCAGCTTCTGGAGGGACAAACATGCAAACCAGTGTCCAAAAATCACCTCCCTCCCATTTGATTGTCATTAGCATTTGATTTAACCCCATGTGTAGAAGGCATTCATTAAGGAGTAATTAATTGGGTCAAAGGAGCACTCACCATGCTGTAGAGCAAGGTAAGCATTAACAGACCAGGCATCTAATTTCCGATAGCAATTGTAATGTTGCTGCAAAGTATAGCTGAGCAAAACCAGTGTTAGCCAAATATTTAAAGAATGAAAACACATTTAGATTAATCATCACTTTTGTGGAATTATAATGAATGTGTTAGATCCTTTTGACTGAAAAAAATGAAGAGCAAATAAATGATAATTGAAATGCTTTATTTTTACAGTGGTATATGTTTCTATTTTCACTTTAAAAATGTTTGTTGTCTTTTTTTTCTTTTTAATACAATTTGGGTTTAACACATTTAAGTGGGGAAGGAAGTGTTTCCTTTAGGGAAAAAAATAAACCTTAAATACTTGATTAATGAATTTTGGTTTTGCTTTTTCTTGCGGTTGATGGGAAAGAAAAGTTGTCCTTTTTTTAATCTGGCCAGAGAACTGGGCAGTCAGTTACCCATACAGCTGCATCCCAGAGAGCAGGTTCACTACCAAACCAGTAAATTACCAAGTTCTTTAGAGTTCTCTGTTGAGTAATGTGACTATTTAGCCTACAGGTGAAACACAGTAAAGAGGATTAAACTGTTTGTGATTATATATGCTTCAAAATAAATGAATAATAGCAAAAGATGACTCCGAAGCATGCAAGAATAAATTAATTAGGTTTGAACGTAGCATTTTGAAGTAGCCATCGTGACTGAAGTCGTACATGTCTATTGTTTTATATATTCATTTAGAATGAGCTATATGGATTAATCAGACATTAGAGGTAAAACTATAACACAAAATAATATAGAAAACAAAAAATAACACAAAACGAAATGTGCCACAAAACAAAAATAAAACTTTTTTTCTTAAGTCTTCTTTCCAGTTCTTTCCTTTTTAGTATACTTGTGCTTTCCAGCTTACTTGTTCTGCCTACAATTAACTTAATTTATGTAAATCAGGTGCCATTGTAAAACGCAAACTTTCTCATCCAATGCAAAAGCTAAAGTCAAGGTCTTAGAGGAGAGGTCCATGAAGAACAAAGCAAGTGGAGACCGGGCTCAACCAACGGTTTGGTCTGTCACAGTATCAGAACATGAGCTGTGACATGTCAGTCACCGGGGCTGAGGCACCAGCACTTCAGAGTTTGAGAAAAAAGATACTGTCATACCCAAAAGATTAAATTTAGTTGCCCTTACCCAGTACTACTGCTGTTTATAAGAGTTTATGTCAGCTGGTTTAAGGCAAGGTGCCCTGAACCCAGGTTTTATTGAAGCTTGTACTTCTCTTGGCCTCCCTTACCAATCTGATGGAGACATGAGGTATCGGTACACTCACTGAGAGAGAAAGAGACAATAGCATTCCCAGTGCCTGGTGGGGAATCTTAACACTTTTATAACACTTAATACACTACAACTTACCATATGCACAGTGACTAAAAGGGATAAGAAAAAGCAAGAAAAGCAATGTCCCCAGGCGAAGAGAGGCTGGATGTCGTGAGGTACAGCTCTTCCCAGCCCAGGTTCCACTCTCATGAGTTTCACTTACAGTTTTTATCGTCCTCTTCCTTCCATTCATATTTGTCTCAGTCTTGCAGATTTTCCCAAACCAACTTGAGTTTAAGCTTACAGTGCATGCACACTTGGCTCTGCTTATCTGCAAAGATAATTTTTCCTCTGTGGCTACTTTTTGTTCCTTTCAAAATGTCACACACTGCTTTGCAGCGCCAAGCTGCCTATTAACACAGTATTTCAATGCTATCCGTCTTTGGGTAATGGCTACTGAACCCCCTCTCGTGGGTGGATATTTGGCAGTTTGGGGATGATTCACCTACCAAGTCATCATTACCCTAGTGCTTTATGTCAAGCTTTTCCCCCTGACAAGTGTGTATTTGGTGCCATGCCCCTTGCTGGTGGTGGTCCCCATCCCATGCCTTGCCTTGCTCTGGCACACCAGGCTGCTCCCCTGCTGCACCATCACCCCAGCAAAGGCTGGCACGGCACCCGCCTCCCATGGGCTCTGTATCCCTACCTTGGGGCTTCTTTTCAAACTCTTCCTTTGGCACGTTGGTGTCACAAAGTCAAGGGAACCGATGGAGAAAGCGTGGAGCTGCTTCCCATGTTAAGAATGCTGCAGTCTGCAGGGCAAGCACAGCTGGAGGGCTACAGCAGTCTAGCACTGGTTCTGCTGTCATTAGCCCGTGTTTATGGAAGGAAGTATACATGATCTGATTAGCACCAAAACCGCGTTGTTTTGAAAGAGATTAGCTGCACAAGTTACATTTCAAAGAATGGGACCAGACCTGTTCCTACCATGTTCTGCAACACACCGAGAGAGGGAACGGGATGAACTGTTCGATGTTTAAGCTCAACTGACTCCTGAAAAATGTAATCTATTTTCATAAACAACTTCTACAGAAAATTAATAAAAATACATGTCCGATGTACATGGCTATTTTTATTAAGTGGTAAGTTCTTAAAATCAACAGTTCAATAATAAAAAGTCTCTCCAGCGAGTTTCTTCAGTCATCTTATCCTGATGTCTAATCCCAATGTCCTATTTTTCAGTGACGTTCTCTATGAATGGTGCTGCGGAGGTGCAGCAGGGCAGAGCTGCGCCCTGTGCAGGGTTAGCCCACGAGGAGGGGAAAGCAGCTTGTGACCCAGCCACGTGTCTCGAGGAGCTGCAGGAAACACCATGGCTTTCACTGCTTGCTTCTGTCAAAAAACCCCATTTTTTTTCCATTTTTGAAGAATTCAGAGTTTGCATGCATTGACATCAGGCCACCCTGTTCAGGGTTGGACCTTTCCCTGATGCTGTTGCTTACTGCATCCCCGAGTGTGTAATACAAGTGACTAACTGGTGAAAGTTTCCAGAATCATATATGCTGCTGGTGAAAGCCACTTGCTCTCCATTGGTAAATAATCTAAATTAAATTAGTCTCATAGTAGCTCACAGAAATGCACACAGCTATTCATGAAGTTCAGGCATTTCAAAGTTACTTAAATTTTCCTAGATTCAGAAGTGAATGATATTCCTCTAGCTTTTGAAGTGTGATTTCTCCTTTTCTTTCTTTTCCCAAGTTCAATAAAAGAAATAACTCAAAGGATTTTCCTCATAAATTTTTTTCTATTTCCAATTTTTTTTCTCATTTTGAAGACATTAAAACTGAGACAATACCAGGAAAAACCCATGACTAGATAAAAGAAAAAAAAGAAAGAAAAAAAGGAAGAATCTTGTTATTGGGCAGAAATGTAAATCCCAATGGGAACAGAGTAAAATGGGAAGAAATCAAAAGGAATACAAACTCTACATTTATCTTTGGTTCATTTTCACAAATGGAGAAAATGTTCAGGTTGGAATTGCAGCTGCAAGCCCTGTCTCATTTCCCAGTGAATACTTCTATCAGAGCCACAGTTTTCAATGGAGAGTTTCAGCAAAGGAGAAAGCCAACATCTGAAGGAGGTAGCTCCACCTCCGGCTGTTTCCCAGGCGCTGTGGGATGCAGAGGATGCCCAAAGGACCACACTTGCTGTCCCTTTGCCTTCATCCCATCTGTTGATGCACTTCTCCTGTTCCCAGCATCTCCGCAGTCTCTTTGGCTGTGAGCAGGGTCATTTTGCAGGTATAATGTCTTTTAGAAAGACCATTTATTTTCCTGACTGTTGCCAAGGGCACATGTAAATGTACCAGAGCAGCAGACTGCAGATCCCCACTCCTCGTTGTTCCTGGGATGCAGCAGTGGGCACATGGACAAATTCTGTCTCCATCAACAGGGACTGTTGGATCAGGGACTGTTCAGGAGCAGGGGGGTGAGAAGCTGTGTATGTGTGCAGGCTCTGGGAGCATCCCACCAGCAATGTTCTATACATTTGAACATCCACCTGGGAAGTTTGACCTGCCCAGAGACTGAGCTCAGGCTCCTAATTAAAACCTGTCCTTGCTTTGTGGCATGTTTTATTACTTCATTGTCATTTTTCCAGAAAGGCAGAATTTTATTCAAATTACTCTAAATGAGGCCATCGTCGCTAAACCCAGTTAAAACAGAACAGGGACTCTGACTCAATGCAATAAATGTTTTTAAGCCTGTATGTTATTTTATTGGACTCAAGGGCTCTCTGACCTATTCACTCCATACATACAAGCTTTCTATAGTGTTTAGAGATCTAGACATCGAAGGCTGCTGCCTGCTCCTAAGACTAAACAAATGGTTACCTCTCCAGAAATGCAAAATCCATACCAGTCTGAGGAATCACAGTGTTTTCAGGGAACATGCACAGCAAACTCTGGACACAATGCCTGTCGTTGCACTCACAAACCAAACGTCCTGGGACCATTCTCTGGTATGAAACCTCTCACCCTCCAAAACAGAACGGCTGCAACCACACTGTCTGTTGGGCTTTTCTTTTGTCCCAAACCATGCCCAGGGTTTCTGGAACAGCGCTAGCTGGTACTAGCCAAACCCAGAGTGGGGACCCATACTAGGGAACCAGCCCTTTCTCCTGCTATTAAATAGAGGAGGATTAGGCTCCTAATCTGTGATTTAATTTCCAAGAAGAAAATGGATTTTTAAGAAGATATCCTTATGACTTAACTGGTGCTTTGATTTAACAAGTGAGGAGATAAGAAAGAGCAGTGTACCATCAGCCCAGGAACGTGAGAGCACACCAAAGTCTCTGCATCCTCTGCTCAGCTTCTGCCAAAATCAATTCAGAAAGGTAATATTGCTTCAAACATGGGAGTGCTTGAACACCCACCAGGGTGGGGATGTTTAGTGCCTCCATTACTGCAAAAAGCAGGTGCAGCTGAAATGCCTTCCCTCGCTGCAAGGGCTGCCCTCCCAGGTGCAGCTTTTTGTTTAAAAACACTGTCCTGTGTGTGCTTGCTCCCACAGGAGCTGCCTGCCTGGCAGCGTGTGTCGGGGCACCGGGGCACAGGGCTTGGCAGGGTGGATGCGACCACAGGTTTGGGATCGTGCCCAGACGTGTTGACAGCCTGGCATCTTGGAGGAACCAGAGCTGCTCTCCTCCCTTGGAGCAACATTCAGGTCTGATTTATTCAAGTGACATTTTGTAAGTTTGAAACAATAAATTGTTTTAACAGCAAACAATTTTTTTACTTAGGACTTTTCCAAGTGTTTTGTTTGATGGGGCAACTGGGGTGCATACCTATTTAAGGCTCATAACATTTGTGCAAAATAGCATCGCATCCATAAATACAGCAGTATTCAATACATTATATGCAAGGGTCAGCTGTATAATTTAACGTCTATTTTGCTTGTATTGAACAAGTGGTGACCATGTGAAGAAAGCATATAAAATATTTGAAATTATTGCTGTCGGGAAATTAATGACACGTTTTCCTATGCCGTTTCAGCAACTACAAGACTTCTGTTCTACATTTCACTGACAAAGGTTGTTGGATTTAATAGCCAAAAAAAAGGCAGAACAGGTAATGTATGGATGAAGGTGATTGTATTCATATGATTTAGGATAATTTTTTAAGAGAAAGGGAATAAATTGTGAGACACAGAGCCTGTAATTCTGCAGCATAATTTTATTATTGCCTATGAAATTGGCTTAATCTCAGTTACTTTAGCCTTCAGAAAGTTTGAACAGATGGCATCTCTTGCTCTAACAGTATATCTAATTTAGTTTGCATGATTTTTTGATTATGTATATTTGAATTAATGGGCTTCTTTATGTTTGTTACATCATCAGGTTAATGGTGTTTAAAAGATGGTCATATGTATCAATTCTCCATTGGTCAAGAGTCAAAACTAAATGAAACTTACTATGAAAAATTGGTGCTGAACAGTGAAATAACGCTACTAAGTATAAATAGATTTATCCTTGCTAAATTAGGCACAGCTCTTTGCTGCCTAACCTACATAACAAGGGAAGTGAATGGTGACTAGAGGAGTGGTTAATCACTATATCATATACGTCATTACTGCATCAATATGATAGGAAATCAACATTCTTTGAATCTTTAGAAAAGAAAAACTGAAGTCAGGCATTGCTTTTTAGATGTTACAGAAATAAGGAGTCAACCTTCTTGTTTTCCTTTTGAAAAGAAAATTCTTAGATAAGAAGTACTTTATCAATCCTGTGCAAGGACTTCAGCTTGCGCTGCAAGTATATTTTCTGGCTGATAAGGCTTTGAAAAGAGGAGGGCATAAAATATTGAGATGCAGTGTCAGAACACTTGAAGTTTTCTCTATCTTCCTAAGGTCCAAATGCTGTGTTTAATTGCTAGAATTGGTCAAGCTGCAAAATGGTGTTGCTGAACATCTGTTCCAGCCCAGACAGCTGTTGCATTTGAGCCTGACCATTTCTTTTTCTATGCAGTAGTCACAAACACCCATAAAACTAAGTCTGTCTTCCCAGAAATGTCTAAGGAGTGGATTATTTATATGCAAATGGCCATACATATCTGCATGCAAACAAGGAGTTTTGTGGCTAATGAGTATTCTTTTATGTTATTTTTGCTGCAACTTAGAAGTAGGGTTGAAGAAACATAATCATGTGCCTAAGCGTATATCAACAGCAGTGAGCTGTTAGTGTAGCACTGAACAGCTGTCATGAGCAAATCTCATTCAACTACTTTATTTTTGTTGTTTTCCCCCATGTTTTTAAGGCTGCTTTATCTCTCTACATTTCTACATATGTTACAGAGAATTCCAGTCAGTCATCTCACAATGGTTATTCAGCAACACATTAAACTGATACAAAAATTCTCCATTCACAAGGTCCACACGCTTAAAGCTTTCACGGTCTGAGATATTTGAAGGGGCAGGTTATTTTATGTATGTGGCAAAAAAAATGGAAAGATTTTTTTTCCCATTGTGGCCAGTCTGGCACCATTCCCAGCTGTAGCTTCTCTGACTCTTACCCCATTAGAGAAGTGGAGACCTGTAGTTCAGCGACACTACAGCCCAGAAGAAGCATTTGAAGGTTAAAGGATTTAAGGAACCTTTCAATTATTGAAGCTTTCTCTCTCCTCAGTAGAAAAATAAGAGCTGCATCTCATAGCACAAGGAATTGTATCTTGCACAGGGCTCCCAATGCTCTCCAGTCTGCAGCTTTCCCACCAGGTCGCTGGGCAGCACGCCACACCTGCACAGCTTCTGCCGCAGAACTGCGGCTTGGCTGGGGAGCAGGCAGACTTTGCAGATCAGCATCCTCTGAGCAGGTAAAATTTTGTTGTAAAAACCTGTCCAATGTTCCTCAAACGCTTCCAGTGCCATACTCCAAATATACTCCGTGGCGTCACCCTCATCATGTTTTACCACTGTTCTTTTGTGACTTTGGCAATTTTATCACCAAACGTCTGGTGTCCTCTGCGGGATGGAAACAGAGGTAATGCTCCGACCGGAGCATGGGTGCTGGGAGCGAGGACCCTTCGCTGATCCTCACGTGCCAGTTGCTCTGGAGGTGCTTACCAGCCCAGATGGGTGGTGGGAAAAGAGAAAAACTTAGGTACATTGAACAAATCTATAAATGTAACTGGACAGATTTCCCACTGTTTGCCTTGGAAAGTTCAAAAAAAAAAGCCACTACCTTTTTTTTTTTTGTCTTCTTTTTTTTTCCCAATAAAAAGCTGTTAATTTCGTTTCAAAAAGTTAAATGCTAAATGGGGAAAAAAGGTTTGAAATGTTTCCAGATGCTGGGTCAGTTCTGTAACCCTGTAGTTTGGAGAAATGTGGTAGATCAGAAATGTCTTTTCAGTTCATTTTGAATCCAAGCAGAATGGCAGCACTCTCCAGCGCAGCTCTCTTCTGTCTGATTTTACCTGCAATATGCTACAGGCTTTCTGAGACAGCGTTTTCACATATACTATAGAAATTTAGGATTTGTACATCATTACTATCAAAGTTTTACAGATATTGCCTAACAAATAAGAGTAACAAGACAACATAATAAAAATAAGCTATAACAGTAATTAATGTTTCCTTGAGACTCACCTTTCAATGTGAATTATCTAAAGGTTTAATTTTACAACAGCATCTCCTATAAATAAAACTAAAATTGGGCTATATTTAGCAGTGACTCTGCACTATGTTCTTTCTTATTTTGAGTTTAACTTTTTTAAAAAAATCTGTGTTTTTTAGAATTTCAGTGGCAATATGTCTTACAGATAGAGTGACTGCACATAATAAAGGAGGTACCATCCAAATACTGGGTGTCATCATTTTAGCAGTCCTCACAGTCGAGAATGATGCTGCTGGAGTGGGCAGAAGAGGAGTTTGCATCTGTGGGCAGGAGACAGGCAGGTGTACAGGCTTCGGAGCAATAAACAGCTTTTATTGAACGATTTATAATCCCTCTCAGCTAAACTGGAACTTGTGCTACAGCTGCTACTACAGAGACAGTTGCAACTGCAACATGGTATGTTTCTTCACAGTGAAATTTGGCTGCTCCACAGACATCAATAACTGCAATTCTTTCTTGAAAGCTGTATCAACATACTTTTCTAATAATACCACACAAAACAGGCCAAAAAAGATAGTCCTTGTGCACATCACTTTTGACATCATTTGTCACAGGTGTGATAGGATTCATTCCAAACTTTCTCTCCCAAATATGACATCTCCAAATTGGTAGGATTTCTCTCAGCCTGGCAAATCTCTCAATGAAGCTCCAAGCTTATCTTCTCATTGAGCTGATGGAAATCTGCATAGTGAAAACACTACGGAATAGGAAATTTTGTTCTTAATGTTTGTCCCGAGGCTGCTCCATGGAGCAGCAGTTGGTCAAGCGGCAGCTGGAGCATCCCTCCAGGTAGGACTGACAGGAAGGTTACCATGGTCTGCTACGTGTGGATTATTTGCCATGTCTCCTGCAGACCTTCACAGAGGTTTTACCTGTAAGGTTCTGCAGGATGATCCTGCAGCCCACAGCCAGCAGAGACTCTGGGACAGTAGCATTGCCAACAGCATGCAAGCCAGCCTGCAGCCATGAGACAAATGCCACCAGGGCCAGCTTTCACGGGCATGGCTTCTTTGGCTTCGGCACCAAGAGCTACCACCCATAAGATGTGGGTGAGCAGGAGAAGCACCTTCAGGCTGGAGTTTAAATCTGGTCTTGGAGTTGCATTGCACCAGCCACAGCTGATATAAATCAGCAGAGCCTCTATAATTGATAGCTGATTTCTATTGGCCCATTCTGCAATTTCCACTCACGGTGCTGCTTCGCACGTACCCCCGCTGCTCTTGCTGTGAAGACAGACTTGTACTTCATGCTTTGGCCCTGTATGCTCAGGGAAACCATGAGGGTTTCAACTACAGGGAGAGGGAATTTCTCTACTGTTTCAAATTTCTCCCTTGGATCTTCCATGTGATACATCTTTTTGTAGGTCTCCTGCACATAAAATAGGCAGATAGATCAGTACATAGATGGATGAATAGATGATAAAACAGCTGAGTTAGACAGTTCTACTCTTTCAGCTACAAGGAACCAACATACATAAATGGACACATCACAACCTGATGAGTTCAATAATTTTCCTTTTTTTTTTTTCCATCAAACTATAGCAAAAGAAATACTCTTTTTGTCAGAAAATATATGAAAAGACTCCATAACTGTTTACCCCAGGAAGTCACTGAGTGCAGCAATTTTGTAAGGTTTTTACCTGTCTTGTTCATACTGGCAGTTAAACTACTCCTCATTAACGTTAGTGAATTTTGGGAGCAGTATTTAGCATCCTTTCTCTTTTAGGAAGTTTAAAGTAATATACATGTACGTATGCACACCAATACTAGGGAGAGGGTGGGCAGGTCACCAGGTTACCCTTTTATTTTATACCCTGTGCTTACAGGATCTTACCATTTAGCTGCAGCAGTGAATCCTGATGCTGTACCTGATGGTATTTCCTTAAACATATCTCAGTCCCAGCAGTTCCTGTGTGTCATTTGTTTCCTTGTTAGCCTTTGTGGTTAACTCTCTATCTTTACACTAGCTTGAATACCCAAATAAAAATAAGCAAAGTAGCCTGAGTCTTTCCTGCATGGGCAGAAAGTGACGGAATAAAGTTAATGGTATGTTTCTGTTGTTCTTTCTCGGTATTGAGCAGATTCGACAGCAGTGGGTATCTGTAGCTCACCATCTAGGAGAGGAGTAACGAGACAGGCTGTGGTGCCACTGCGCAATGATTGTATTGGCTTGACCTTGCACCCCGTTGAGAAGATGTCCACAAGATAAAGCGGTCCCATCAATAATTCAGCACAGATGCCGTGTGCACTATATGCATGAAAGAAGCTGCAGTGATGGACGGGCACAAGCAGGAGCAGACCTTTCAGCAGGATGCACCAGTCCTGCCAGCCAGAGCAAGGCTGCTCACCAGGCACCATGGCCCCATCTCCGTCCAACCCTCAGCATCACCGCTGCAGTGGTGCCAGCACTCACACCTTCAAAAATACTGGTTAAACACATGGGACAGGAAGAGCACAAACCCACTATCTCCTTTGCATCTGCCGTTGATCAGCAGGCTGGCTGGCACCTGGAACTGCGGGGCTACACTGACCAATTTATCTTGCCTTAAAGCATTTTTGCATTTTGATGCTAATGAATTATGAAACCTGTAATTAGTCTATATCATTCATCATTAAGTCTGTCATTTAGCCTTTAAATGGAAAGGTTCTATTTGTTGTATATGCTATTTATGTAATGAGTATTTATCCTTATTTGATTATAATTATTTTATCTAGAAGGTGCCCCTCTGTTAAGGCACTTGGGAAGCTATGTATGCAATTAAGAGCATGAACCTGTAAATGCAAATCCTAAAAGCATAACATGGAAGAAATAGATAACAGCAGAAGTGGGAGATTTGCTTCAGAAAAAAACTTACAATGTAGAAATATGAAGAAAGTTGGTCAGCAGCTGTACAGTTGTTGTGTGGAGCAGCGGGCTGGGATGGCAGCGCAGTGCTGCAGAAACCTGGCTGCGGGGTCACGGCCGCAGGCAGAATCTGAGACCCAGGAGCGTGGTTTATTTATTTATTATTTACTCCCTGTTCAACTGAAACCTATGCTGCATCGCTTTCGATTTCCTCCACTGCGCTAATGCACCCAAGAAAATGTGTTTAAAAGTGTAAAATAAAAGTCTGCTTTCAGTTTGAGTTTGTTTTGGAGGTAGACAGAAGGAGGAGTTCCAGCTGGGAAAGGATTTTACCATGTCCTTTCTTAAGTCGGCAGTTTCAGCTCCCTAACAGATGCTGCAAGGTTGCTGTTTTCTGTGGTGCCCCGGCGTTTATTCAGCACTCTGGTACGGCTGCTCTGAGCAAGGGCGGGCAGCGAGAGCATGGGCTCTTCCCCGGTCTTGGCCAGGTGCCCAGGGCACTTCAGGTGGAAATTGAACATCACAGGAGCTCACCAGCAAGTCTCCCAGAAGTTATTGTGCTGGGCTTGTACTGCCACTGTCTCCTGATTTTTACAGTATCATTTCTACATCTTTTTGCTAGCGGCTGCCTCACAGTGACGCTATTCCTTCTGCCTACTTCTCCAAAATGTTTATGGGGAAAGGGAAAAAAAAACCTACAACCCCAAAACCAGACAGTCTTTCTGTTACAAGTCTTGAGATGAGATGGGAGCGGTGTGAGTTGTAACACTGGGAGGTTTGTCCTGCAAGAACAGCTGCTGCAACTGTCTTGATGTCCTGTAGGAAGGAACTGTTATCTCAGCTGATACGACCTTCGCTATATGACAGGGTATTTGATTTCAACACTTGCCCTGTATCACACTTGACATGTTGTGTTTAGATCAAGCATATCATCTTAAAGAAAAATCTGTCCTGATTTAGGGATGCCAATGGGCAGATTCTTTGCCATTTCCTTAGCAGTTTGTTCTGTTTGATCAACCTTGCTGTTAAAAATGTGTGTCTAATTTTGAACATGAATTTTGAATTGATTCTCATGCCTTTTCCTGCTGGAATAAGGTCCCTTAAATCTCTGGAAATGTTTCTTTCTGAAAGTACTGAGGCATTGCATTCAAGGGATGGTCAAAGCAGAAGCCTGTAACATGGGCTGATCTTGATCTTCTGACGGCTATAATCAAAAACTATTGCTTTTTTTGAGAGACGTACTTTAATGATAGCCCAGTCAGTTCTGCCTCCTGTATAGCAGGAGCATACTGTTGGCTTGAATGGAAACTTTTTTTTTAATGACAACAGATCAGCAAGTAGAAGGAGAAAAGATGTGAAATCCACTCCCATAATTGTCATTTTCCAGCAGTCTCCTTGCACGTACACTTGTGGGTAAACTCGGGTGCTCTCGTTCGCTGTCAGCACAGATCAGCTTACAAACACATTCCCTGTATGTTCACAGCCTGATCTCGAGCAATAAAGGATGAGTCCTGGGTGGAAAGGAACACCTGCAGCCGCTGTTCCCGTCCCTGGGAATGCAGGTCCTCCGCATTGCACAGGCTCTCGGCAGTTACAGGCAGTGATCCTGGGCCTGCTCGGCTGCTGGGAGGCACAGGCAACCAAAACTGGTTGCACTGTCAGTTCCTGCAGACTTCAAAAGAAACCGCTGTCAGAACAGCTGGAAAAGAGCCATTGTAGGGGGATGCGAAACAACTGTACTGAAGAAAGTGAAAGACTAGAAAACCCAATAAAAATTGTGAAAAAATAGGCTATCCAATTTCCACTCAGAAAACAGGCTTCTGGACAGTTAAATAGATAACTACCATAGATCATTGCCAGTAGAGGAGCTGAACCACACACAAAAATGAAAAACACAAATTAATTTAAAAAAAAAAAAAAGGAAGTTATATTGTTATGTTCCTTGAAATATCTCAGGTCTTTGTCTCTGTTATCAGCTACTTGCTTCTTGAAAAGGCAAGTCAGTAGCCCCCAGTAATATAACCTTGAATTAAATGCAATAATTGCACTGCTGGTTTTTTTCACTTCAGCAAATGTCTGACACGTCCACCCAGTAGCACATGGCCAGTATTCTAAATGGCATCTGCGATACAGGCAAATAATTTGCATATGCACAGGAGTCATTGGAAGTGTCTTGATGACATCAAGAGCTTCTGCTGGAGCTTGTGATGTTTCTGAAGCAGTGACTCCTACCCCTTCACCTTCCTGGGCATGGCCAAAACATCTGCACAGGGCTGACAGACCTACGAGAGACCTGCATGCTTTGGGAGCCCCTGAGGGCTACAGGAGGGACCTGGGAGCCTGTGACTGGGCACTAGATGGTTAATTTGCACCTGACTTGCTCCCAGGACTCACAGGATCTGAAACCACACAGCCTGAGGGGATCGGTCTAAGCAAAACTGATTAGCATCCATTCATAAGTGACTGCCAACCCAACCCGGGGACTCCTGGCTGGTCCCCACCCTGGGCTCGCTGCAAGGCAGTGCCAGCCACGCAAGGGGAAGAGCAGAGGAGCCACAGGCAGCGCCTGCCCTCAGGGGAGGCCTTGTGGCTGGGCGTCCCTCCTGCTCTCCTTGGGACCATGGGGATGGCGGGACTGCAATGCAGATGGAGACGGTGCCAGCACGGGTGGGGCTCCAGGGAAGTGATGGGAATGTGAAGTTGAAATTGCACTCTGAAAAGATAAGCTGGCAGGCCAGAATTGTCTTCTTGTCCATCTTCTCTAAGTGTATGAATATACACAGAAGGAAAGAACAGAAAGGGGAAAATGAAAAACCAACTCACCCACATTTCATGAAATTACTTGCACTCCTAGCTCCAGGTTTCACCTGAGCCAAACCGCGGGTTTCAGGAACTTCAGCAGGAATTGGGATTTCAGGCACATCCGTCTCTACAGTTCTTGCCTAGGCAAACCCCAGATTTTTCTCCTCTTACACTGCTGGCAGTGCCGTGGCAGCCGAGCTCTCTTCTGGTGAGCTGCCGGGCCAGGCATCCTGTGGGAGCTACATCCCCACTCCAGCTGGGAGCCAGAGGCTGGGGTGATGCAGACACCGGGGACTGGCAATCCAACAGGACACGAGAAATGGGCATCACGGACAGCCCGGGCAGAGCAGGCCACTCTGCTGAGGGCCATGCAGGCACCCGTGGTGCCGGCAACATTGCCGTCCTGGTGCTCGTGGTGACGATGGGATGAAAAACCTGGAAACCTCATTCATTTGACCTGTCCCTGGGAATCTGTGATGTTCTCCAAAAACAATTTTTGTATTCTACAGCTCTAATTATGGGATCCCACAAACTAGAATAAATCTCTACTGGTATTTAAGGTGATTTAAACTACTCTCCTGGTAGAAAAAATAGATTTGTTTTTTGCCATTTAAGTACTTTAAATCATGAATGCGCTGATACAAACTGAACTGAAATCACCTGCTGTCCTTCAAAAGTAGTTTGCATTGTTATAACAGTCCTCAAATAGAGGAGTTGTAAAAATCATTTCCAGCCATTCGCAATGATTTGCTGTGCATCACAGCATAAAGCAGCCCTATAAATTATTCTTGTATCTAAGATCTTCAAAATTTTCCTATCCTATTAGAGCAGTTAAGTCTGTGCTAAAAATAATTTAAACTCCATTAAACATTCAAAATATTTAAATAATTCCAGTGCTGATCAAAAAATATTTTATATTTTTCAGTCTCTAGTGGTAAATTATTCTGGATGTATATTACACGACATCTCAGATCTCAGATTTTAGTTGTTTAATTTTATGTGTATCATCAGTTGAAATGCCACACTGCAGGAAAACAACATTAAACTTCTGCAGCACTGTAAGGTGAAAGCATTTGGAAGCAGGGATTAACTTCTGCTGTCTGCAAATACTGCAGCCTAGGCTCTTTCAGTATCAACTGCATATGATCCAGCCTTTTAAACACCCCATCACTTGCTACTGCACATCTTCTCCAGTGCCATAATATTTCATAAATATTAGAGTCAATGCAAGAGTTAATAATGAACACTGCTATGTGCAACATGCTGCCATGCAGACCCCTGTCCTACCAGGGATCGTGGCAAATCATACTGACCTAACGAGACAGTCTTCACATGACTGGAAATAAATGCCTGATCTCTCAGCACCTGCACAGAGCAAACTGGATAATTATTTACCTTTAACAGTAGTCAGTTTAACTTCATGGTCCCATTCCAGCCTCCCAATCTGCTTTTCACTGCTCCTAAAAGAAAATGAGAAACAAGACTCGAATGTTCTGTTGGGTTTTACTCAACACTTCCGTGAGATGTTGGACCTCGGGGTGGTCTGCCCGTCGGCAGCATAAGCCAGGGCACCAGTCACAAGACGGCATTAAAGGCCATCACTATCACTTTGTAGTTCCGCTTTGCAGTTTTTCTGTTTCCCTTTTCCAAATTTGGATGTGTAAGGTACAGTTCAGGACACAGTTTTCCTGTATCTGCCTCACAATTTCTATGCTCAGGGAAAACCTCTTCAACAGCCCCAAATCACTGAAGTATTTAAAAAGCAAAAACAAAGCTCTTGAAATAAGGTGTTTAGCCACAGGCATACGTAAAAATTTTATGAAAAAAGTAAGGTTGTGTTTTTATTTCTGTATTAAAATTTAGGTCTTTGAACAAAATAAAATTGCAAAACAGATATTAAAGTGAAAGAAAGAATTGAAGGAATATGTTCCCAAAGTATCAGCACCAGTTGTTTTACCATTCCTAGGCTGCTCTAATTTTCTCTCTGTAACACAGACTGCCTGTGGAATTTACAATATTTTAATGGTTGAGTTTCAGGAAACCTGCATTTTATGAGGGGAAGAAGTTTGAAGTTTTCATTGATTAAAAACTTCCTTTGGCAGCCCAAGCTGCTGGGGCATGTGAGCATCCCTAAGACGGGCACAGGAGCAGGGGACGGAGGGAAGCAAAAGCTGCCTGTGGAAGGGTGACGGCTATTTGGCAGAAGCAGGGTGGGCAGAAGGAGGACATTGGCATGTCGGCCAGCGTGGATGCTCTAAGGTGCCAGTGCACCAGCCCACGGTGCTCCCACAGCCTGAGCTGGAGGCTGGGAGGGACGGGAGGCCAGGTTGGGGGTCCATGGCATGGGGAGAGCAAAGCAGCAAGGCCATGAAATGGTATTGGGAGGGGGAGGAAAGAAGTGTGTGAGAAGCAGGAGAGGGATGCCTGGGGAGCCGGGGCTTCTCCTGCATGGCTGCTGCTCCGAGGGGGTCAACCCCCCAGCAGCATCAGGTAAAGGACGTACAACTAAATCAGGGCTCAACATCAGGAAGAGACAAACATAAAAATAGAAACTAGGTGATGTTACTAAGGAAAAGCAGAGACGTATTGCTACAGCTCACTGAAATAAAATCTACTGTATTTCCTGGAAAGTGATATGCTTAAAAAATAGACGTTACTAACAAAAACAGAGGAAATAGAGGTGTGTGAAATCTTATTGTCAACATTTCCATAGAGCTTGCCTAGGACAGGGTAGGTGAAAGCTGTGAAGGAATCATTCCCTTGGAGAGTCACTGAGGAGTCTGGATGGCAGTCGCCCATGGCTGAGGAAGGGAAGTCCATGTGCTACACAGATTTTTCCTAGTTTGAGCAAAATTGGAAGGAACTAATGTAATAAACATGAAAATCTTACACACCAACCTGTACGCCCTTACGAGTCAGCTGGCTTCACTCACCAGGTTTTGCACCAGATGGCTTTCAGCTTCAAGGGAAAAAATAGAGAATTTAAATAGAAGTATAGATATATATGTATATATATTTATATGTGTGTGTGTGTCCACATACGTATATGGCCAAGTAGGTTTTTAATATAAAAATTCTGAAAAATGGTCAGTATTCCGCTAATATATGTTTTCAATATTTTGCTACAGAGAGAGATCTAATTACATAACCTAATTCATTTTTACATTCCTGTTAGAAACTTTAAGACATATAGTTAAAATTAACACCAAAAAAACACCCTTACCCAGGTCATATAGCATTACATTGCAAATGAAAAAATGTCTAGATAGTATTTCAATTAAAGTAAGAATAAAATGAGAATGAATTTATCTACAGTATTAGAAGATATTATTTTTCCATCAGAAAAAGTATTTTAGGGATATATTCCCTAACTAGATATTAAAAATAATCATAACATAGAAGATGACTGGAGAGAATGCAGGATGTCTCAAAACACATGCTCAAATGGCTTTACAATTTTGTATCATGTTTTCTATTTCTGTTTTTCAGCTTGTTTTGCTTTCCCCAAATGCAAAACAAAAACCATTCATGGAAGGCAAAGTCTCAGACAGCCGAGTCCTAAATACAAAAGAGACCAAACCCACTAAATTCCATTTTACAATGAATTCCATGATAAATGAGAACAAGTTCAGGTGCCTAAAAATAATTATATGATCATCAAAGGATATATAGGGTTGAAGTGGCATCTGACTAACTACGGTCATCTTTAAAATCAGTAAGTTTATACAGAGAATAGGCAGCATTTCTTCTCTAAGTTTTTACCTATGTAGAAGCTTTTTGAAAACATTTAAGAGTGAAATTAGAGATGCAAATCTTTTTTATACTGTGGCCTTCTGGGAATGACTGTGCTGTCTTTGTGTTTGCAAAATATCTAACATTGGAGGCTTTATACTAATCCAGATAACTAATTGCATCACGATTATTTTGCAGAAAGTCAAATACAATGTGCAGGATTCAACTAAAGAAACATTTAGGAAGAAGGTTAAGCACACGAGCATCCTTCTTTTTCCCCCCAGTTGAGTACAACAGAAAGCTCCACAGATTAATTTCTACAATTGATCATTTTAAGTATCATTTTAGCTAAAAAATGGTCAGATTTATTTGACAGTTCTCAGAAACTTCACTGAGCTCAAGGAAGATGAGCCACATGCTTTATATGAGAAAACTTGGTAACTTCCAGAACTGCAAACTGCCAAAGCTTGTGCCCCTTCTTTGCTTCTACCTGACGACCATGTGGGCATTAGGAGAGAAAATCTGCAAGACAGGGAGGGGGGATGTCTGGTAACTGCACAATCCCTTGTCTGACTTGCACAGCCTCCTGTTTTTATCTTCCACCATTGCCCTCACCCAAGTTGTCCGAGATGAAAGAGAAGCCCCCTCCTCCATCATCTGGGTACTAACAGTAGATATTCAGCAGGCATAACTCCAGCAAAAAAAAACTTTATATAGCTTTTTATAGAAATACATAAGGAACTAGTGCTCATGAGTGTCTTCTTGTGGGACAAATCCTAGGCATTTGGGGAAGTCCTTAAAGTCTGGGAGAAAGCTGAGCCTCTTCTGCCTAAACTTTTCAGAAATGTGGGTGCCAGCAGGCGGGAGCTGCAGTGGGAGGGGTGCTGCGCTGCCGGCAGCAGCAGCCTGCACTCAGCTCTATGCGGTGGCCGGGTGCTGCCAGGAGAATCCAAATTCAAGTACATGTGTATTAAATAATCGTTGCTGTACAGTTAGTGCAGTGCATTTGTCTAGATGTCCTCTAGTGTGAGAAACCACAATCAATAGTTCACTTGCCTCTGCATTGGGATTCCTTTCTTTTTTTTTTTTTTTTTCAATATTAACTTGACAGGACTGACCCAGTTTTTTTCCCCAGTTTCCAGAAGTTCTTGGCCCCCCAACTCCGCAAATGCTCCACAGACAAAAGGTAACTTTAGAGGAGGAATCCTTACATGCAGGACTAGGTTATGATACTGCCACTGCCCACACCATGTAACCGGCGGCTGGTAAGTTGCCAAACAAAACCAAAATGAAATAAAATAGCTGTCACCATCGCAAATTTGAAATAAAAGTCACAACAGACAGATTTTTTTAAGTCACAGTCAGAAGACACACCATTCAAACACAATAAAGGAAACGGAAAAAAAAAAAAATCTCCTACCTCTGAGGGAAGCGATTTAAACTCTGGAAAGGTGATGGCTTTAAAAGCTTGGTCAGAGAAGGCAGGAGCAGGGTTCTGCCCTGCAACAGCCCCGGGGCAAATGCAAAGCGACCTGAAAGTAGAATGTAAACTTTGCAAAACCTGCTACATAGCAGCAAGAATAGGAATGATGAAAACAAAATGGGAGTTTTCCACCAGTCTTGCTATACATGCTAAATGTATTTATAGGTAGACATGTTATATAGAGATTGTCTAAATGTCTGCATTTCTAGGTGCCATACTATAGCCCAGAGTTGGCTTTCTGATGGAAAACACCAGAAACTAATCCACATAACTACCACTCAGAAACACAGGAATAGATCCCCCTTCAGAAAATATAGTCAATATTGTGTTTGTAGGATACTGATTTTCCAGATAATCCTATTGCATAGTTGATCTTAAACTGACAGCATCCATGATATTTATTATCACATCTACATATGCACTAATCCTCAGTCCTACGTCTTCCAGTTGACTACTACAATATTAGCTGTTTTTTCGTCTAATTTTCATTGTATTCCCTTTTCATTCTTTTCATGAGAAGAACAAACTATTAGGGTTTTTTTGCCTTAGAACTTCATCATAGTAATGGGAAAAATGTCAGAAATATTGAAGAAAAAGAGGTGGTGAAATGTCACACAAAAGGAAGAAGTCTTTCATCCGGCGAGTTTGTCAAAAGATGCTATTTGACACATAATTGCCTCATTTATGGACTGTCAGATTATAAAGCAGCATTTTTCTCCAGCAGAATGGCAACAGATAGTTGGGAGTGATGCCACATGTACAAGTCACACAGCAGAGGCTTTTTGGGAGCTGGAAATTAATACCTTGGCTAAAGAAACCTTGTCATTTAAGAAAAGGTTAGAGGCGAGAGTGATGGAAAATAATTATGGATAAGAGGAGGAAGCTGGTTAACTGTTACTGCAGTCTGGCCCAGCTGCTCTCGGGAGCGTGTCATGGTGCAGCTCAGGGAGTGAAACGTGCCATGGTCGTGTCCATAACCTGCATCTGAAGCAAAAGTGAGGTCAGTTCTTTCCACGCGGGATGTGAAGTGGGTTGTGCTGTCTGATAACCAAAACAGCTGATCCACAAGGGCTGGCCTTGAAAGCAGGAAGTTGTAAGTCACTTTGGGTAAAACTCATCTTGCTGCTGAGCCACCAGCAGGTGTTGGCACAGTGTGGTCCGTTCTGGGTGCTCCGTGATGCATTAGCGCAGGGAACCTGCATGCAGGCACCAGCACTGCCTGTTCATAAACCTGGTCTTTTCAGTAAAATACCCTTGTTTATTTAAGGAACAGCATTTACTTATTCACCTGAGAAGTAAAGCATTTCTTTGCAAAAGTGAAGACCAAAAACATATCTCTGAAAAAAAAAAAATAATCATAAATAAGTAATCAATAGGAGCAGGGAGATGCTGCTTGTTGCAGTGGTGCAAGGCCCCATTCCTCGCCCTGCTGCCCCCACAGATGACTGCCTGCTTGTCCATCAGATGGAGCTCAACAACACCCAAAGCAAAACAAAAGGTGCTTCCCACAAAACAGGCTGCATCTTTAAAGCGCACAGGCAAACAAAACTCTTACCAGCTCCTCGAAAGCACATCAACATTGGCAGCAGTCGTGGCGGTTGCACTTGCTGGAGCCGAGAAGGACCCTGAAGTAGCTGGTTAGTGAATACACCCCATGAGAAACACTCCTGCTTGCTTTCTGAAGATTTTGAATAAAACAGCTCAGTGGCTGAGGTTTCAGGTGATTGCCAGGAGAACATTTCTTTTTCCTCCAAAAAAGTTTGTGAAAAAAGTGTGTAAGAATGTATGCAAAGTGTTTTATAGAGACATTTATCTATGCTGGTTCAGATAATAAACCCAAAGATTAGTAGTTTGGGAGTGGGTGTTCACATTTGTCCTAGAGTTAGAAATGCGGGCTAGAAAGGAAAATAGTATGGTAGGTAGAGGGCTGGAATGCTTCAGAAGAAAATCAGATAAAGCTCATGACACTCGGGAGCTGTTCCTTTTATTCTTTTTAAATCCATGGTAGTCACTCCTTTCATTTTATTTAATGTGAAGTTAATTGATAAGAGGCAAAAATGCTCTAGATACCCATAAGCTAAAAAGAAATACTGGACATTGTCACATAGAGAAACCAGCAATTTCACCCAGATCCTGGGTCAAGCCAGGATTCTGATGTTTGTATTTGAAATTTAACCTCTGTAGCTGAACGGCTCTGTCTTTCCTTTACAGAAAACAATTGCTGTTGTTTTTGGCTACAAAGCAGATGTTACCTCATGTTTTGTTTTGCCCTGCCCAGTAGCTCCAGCACAAGAAACACAGAAAATTAACAATCTCATTGCTACAGATTTCATAGAGATCTCCACTGAGATCTCCATTGTCTGGATTTCTGCCTGTAAAATACCCAAAAGCAGAGTGATTTACAGTAGATTGAAAACCCTGACTGTCACTCACTACTCCTAGTTACATCTAACTTTGACCAAAAGTCGTTCTTGCTTCCCATCGCCTTCCCCCGACCTCCCTCGCTGTGCGCACCCACAACCTGCCGTGCAGGCGCAGCGGGCGCTGCTCGCCAGTCGCTGCCCCAGCCAGCCTCCTGACAGCAGCCTTTCCCTTTGGGAACAAGACCCCATAGCCTTTTTTTAAGCTAACTGAAGCAAAGTAGAAGAAGAATCAGATAAAATATTAGAAGTGCTTTGAGCAGCGTAGACATTGTTTACAGATGCTGTATTAGAGACTAAAGATTAATGCAAACTTTTGCCCAAAAGAGAACCTGAAAGTACCACAGAAGAAGAATAACCCCAAAGTCAGCATTCCTGAAAGGCAAGAAGAGTATTGCAAAGACACTACCAATAGAAAGATCTCTGTCAAAAAGAGAAGCTTTGTCCAAACAATAAAAAGACAAAATGCCACAAATTTTCACAAGATAAGCAAAATCATAGTAACACAACAAAAAATCGGTTTAGGAACTAAAGATACAGTATGTGCTGAGAACAAGTCTTTCTAAAACATGGCAGGTGGGAAGTTTCCCAGAGAGCTGATCAGATTAGCAAGAGCTAAGGAAGACAGGAGGAAAACTGAACAAATTCTGTGAACTGGATCCTGCACTGCCAGCCTATTCACTGGTGCCAGTAACCCATCTTACACCAGGGTTATCTGTCTTCACGGCAATCTGCTCCTAGTTTGGATGACAAATAGAAGGAGGGGATCCTGTAGCAAAGTTCAGGGGAGCATGCATGGGCACAGCGGAGGCAGGTGGTAATGGAGAGGCATGTAAATTGAACAGCCTTGTGGACTATCACCCATATATCTGTTCTTCCACATTTCCTGATCGGTAATTGGAAGAACATGATTGACTTGCATGCATTATTTAACTACATCTATTGGATACTTTGCATTTTCATCAAGAAAGCAACAGCTTGAGTGTTCCCAGACCAAGAGACTTCCTCTGCTCTCTCCAGTCATCCTAGAGGAAAGCTTTCCAAAGATCCGTCTTGGGTATCCTCAACATATTGCTGGCCCTTCTATCTTATAAATTAGTTCTTACTTCAGGAAATAGAAAGAGTAGTAGAAAGATATAAAGACAACTAAAGCAACTCATCGAAGGATAACAGAAGTTGAGCAGGAAATTGCCCACATGTACAATTTGCCATCTGTCTCAAAAGACTTTCTTTCTACTCGTCCGAAGGATTGAATTTGACAGTAAGCTTCGCACTTAAGCTATTAAACTGCTGGCTTTCATTTTCTTGCTAAAAGTATATGGAAATCTATGGCTAGGCAGAGCTCAAAACAGGGAGAGCATTTTCTAGCTTCCCATCATGTGTATTACAACTGTCTATTATGTGATCCTGCCTCCATGTTCCTTTTTTTCTCATTTTTCCAGACAATAAGAATATCCTGCAACCTGGTCTCCCCCACCCCTGGCTTAACGGGGCTGCTGTACTGCCCTGAGAGAAGCTCAGACTGCTTGTCTGCAAGCGGGGTGAGAGTAGCAGTGATGCACAGGGAAACATCTCAGCGATGCTCTGGGATGTTGGGCTGGTTTGGCACGGTTTCATAATTTCTACCATTGATTGTCTGGAAAAAACAGGAAGAAATTTTTACGCATGCAGACCTTGCTTCTCTTGATTCACACTGGTGGGACTCAAGAGCATGCAGCACTTTTTACCTCCTGCGAGACCTGGTGCAGCCAGACACTAAAAAAATGCTGCATTTTTAAACTCAATCTGTGATCAGGAGAAGTGTTCATTGAGGAATGGATGCTACCTGAAAATCCCAGAGCAGGATGCAAATTGAATGCAGTGTTACAGATGTGACACTGGGCACCTGTCAGCACCATCACCAGCTGAGCACCAGCACACACCAGGTGTTTGATTACAAGTACTTCATTAAGAAGACATGCCAGAAATATGATGTTCTAAAAATTAGCTTTCCTTTTTAAAGGAATAATCTCCAGACCTGTCTTTGCATTTAAAAAGTATTAACATGATTACAAAGGGAAAAAGAAGAAACAGAAAAATAGTCTCAGAAAAGGTTACTTTAGCTCATGAAAAGGTGAACTAGCACTTCACATTCCAACTGTAGTTCTCCCAGCTAACAGGTCCAACCACAATTACAAACAATCAAGCTTCTTCAAGAGAGAAGTCAATTTTTCTTCTACTCTTCATTTTCAGAGTTCTCCCTGACCCCTGTTGCTCTGATGCTAACACGTTTTAATTTGCACTTTTCAAATATAGAATCATAGAATCATTAAGGTTGGAAAAGACCCTTAAGATCATCAAGTCCAACCGTTAACCCAGCACTGCCAAGTCCACCACTAAACCATGTCCTCAAGCACCTCATCTACCCGTCTTTTAAATACCTCCAGGGATGGAGACTCAACCACTTTCCTAGGCAGCCTGTGCCAGTGCCTGACAGCCCTTTCGGTGAAGTTTTTCCTAATATCCAGCCAAAACTTCCCCCGGCGCAGCTTGAGGCCGTTTCGTCTTGTCCTATCGCTTGTTACTTGGGAGAAGAGACCGACC
This sequence comes from Nipponia nippon, assembly GCF_047370975.1. NCBI lineage: Eukaryota > Metazoa > Chordata > Aves > Pelecaniformes > Threskiornithidae > Nipponia > Nipponia nippon. Next base: position 31,727,648 of record NW_028262302.1, read on the forward strand.
CCCACCTGGCTACAACCTCCTTTCAGGCAGTTGTAGAGAACAATAAGGTCTCCCCTCAGCCTCCTCTTCTCCAGACTAAACAACCCCAGCTCCCTCAGCCGCTCCTCATAAGACTTGTGCTCCAGACCCTTCACCAACTTCGTTGCCCTCCTCTGGACACACTCCAGCACCTCGATGTCCTTCTTGGAGTGAGGGGCCCAGAACTGAACACAGTACTCGAGGTGCGGCCTCACCAATGCTGAGTACAGGGGCACCATCACCTCCCTGGTCCTGCTGGCCACACTATTCCTGATACAAGCCAGGATGCCATTGGCCTTCTTGGCCACCTGAGCACAATGCTGGCTCATGTTCAGGGGCTGTCAACCAACACCCCCAGGTCCTTTTCCTCCAGACAGCTCTCCAGCCACTCCTCCCACAGCCTGTAGCATTGCATGGGGTTGTTGTGACCCAAGCGCAGGACCTGGCACTGAGCCTTGTTGAATCTCATACAGTTGGCGTGGGCCCATCGGTCCAGCCTGGCCAGGTCCCTCTGTAGGGCCTTCCTACCCTCCAGCAGATTGACACTTCCACCCAACTTGGTGTCATCTGCAAACTTACTGAGAGTGCCCTCGAGCCCTTCATCCAGATGATCAATGAAGATATTGAACAGGACCGGCCCCAACACTGAGCCCTGGAGAACACCACTCGTGACCGGCCGCCAACTGGATTTGACTCTCTTAACCACCACTCTCTGGGCTCGGCCATCCAGCCAGTTTTTAACCCAGCACAGAGTGCACTTACCCAAGCCCTGAGCAGCCAGCTTCTCCAGGAGAATGCTGTGGGAGACAGTGTCAAAGGCCTTACTAAAGTCCAAGTAGACAACATCCACAGCCTTCCCCTCATCCACCAAGCGGGTCACCTTGTCACAGAAGGAGACCAGGTTAGTGAAGCAGGACCTCCCTTTCATAAACCCGTGATGGCTGAGCCTGATCCCACGGTTGTCCCACACGTGCTGTGTAATGGCACTCAAGATGATCTGCTCCATGACCTTCCCCAGCACCGAGGTCAGGCTGACAGGCCTGTAGTTCCCAGGATCCTCCTTCCAGCCCTTCTTGAAGAGGGGCGTCACATTTGCTAACTTCCAGTCTGACTATTGAAGACTGAGGCAAAGAAGGCATTAAGGACCTCAGCCTTCTCCTCTTCCTTCATGGCAGTGTTTCCCTCCTCATCCAACAAAGGAGGGAGATTCTCCCTGGCCCTTCTTTTGTCGTTGATATATTTGTAGAAACATTTTTTGTTGTCTTTAACAGTGGTGGCCAGTTTAAGTTCTAGCTGGGCCTTCGCCTTTCTAATCTCCTCCCTGCATAACCTCACAACATCCTTGTAGTCCTCCTGAGTCACCTGCCCCTTCTTCCAAAGGTGGTAAGCTCTCCTTTTTTTTTATGTATTCATAGTCACATTACATTGGTCTGGTTTTAGCACAAGTGTCCCTTAATTTAAATCATTCTGCTCCCTCTTTAATACTTATTCCACTGGTGTGTTTATAGAGAGGAAACACATCTTCTCCTTGCTTTTACTTTCCTTTGCTAAGCCACCTCCCTGTCCCAGTGTACCTTCACTTGGCTCAAGAGGAAACAGCTGCCCCAGCTCCGGGAGTCACCATTGTCAGCTGGACTGTGGCACCGCAACGGCCTGTGGTTTCATGAGCATATTCATGATTACCTCTCAAAAGGGAGTCTCTGAAACACGTATTTTTTTGTGCAGTGTGTTGTAGGTTGTTCCTGCAACTTCTGGATGTTTCCCTGTGCTGATCAGCATTACGTCTGGCGAGGCTGTGCTGCAGAGAGCCATCGTCTGTAAGAGAAGGGCGACCCAGGGGCAGCTGCAGAGGCAAAGCTTTGCAGCAGGGTGAGCTTGTACTCATCAAGGTGAGTTTGCAGGTTCCTTCTCAGCTCCTCTCTTCTGTCATGTTTTCCTCCCTTGTTACACTTTGCTTTCCTTGGAAGGAAGCTGAAGAATTTTTTTTTTAACCTTACACTAGAAACTTCCAGGGATGTTAGCTCATCGTGGTTAGGTCCAGGAGAGGCTCCTGCAGTGCCCTGTGTATGGGAAGCACAGAGCAAATCATGGACCACCCTTGGGTGCAAAAATATAGAGGCCAGCAACAGTACTGCTCTGTGTCTTCAGGCAACATGGTAGCTTATCTGCCAACTCACACAAAAACATGCGCAGAGAAGCTCCATATTGCTCTTGCCTTAGACTACATATTTCTAAATTATGTCTTGTACTGTATTTTTAATGTGTTAAGAGAAAGATTTTTTTTAATGTGTGTAAATATGAAGTGACATAGGCTGTGCAGTGCGGGAATTAGCTGATAAAAAATACTTTTTTTAGGTAAATATACAAAAATATTTACTGAAAATGAAAGAGATTTTTCCTGCATTATAGTATGCAAAGTAACAATTGCATGTGAAAATTTGGAAAATAGAGAATTAAGCAAACACATTTCATAAGACACTCACAAGATTTATAGGTTAATCAGATATACATCTCAAACTCCAACCACTTATCAACTTAGGTTATTTGTTTAACTTTTTTCTAGTTTTTGGCTTTTTTCCCCACCCCCTGTTCTTAGGAAGAAAATGTGCCTCCAAGAGTTTGTTTGGCTCTGTCCACAGTTCTACAACCTGATCTAGTTACAGATTAGGTCTCTTCTTACCAACCTTTTCTGGTTGTAGCTGAGATACAAGCACCTCTTTCCCCCACATGCTTTCTGACAAGCGCATCTCGTCTCTTCATTCCCCTGCGTAACAACTGGCCTGGAAAGACAGAAGTGTCGGCACTCTCCAGAGGTGGAGTGGGTGCACCTATGGAAAATGGACAATCCTGTACCATCACCTCCATTCACATCCAGACATTTTCGGTCTTGTACATTGCACACCCCCCCGGGTGACTCAGGATTGTGAATCCCAACCTGGTGACACCATGTTGTCTCTTCCTTCCAACATCCTCCAGTGTTGGAGCACAAATATGAAAAACGGGCTCTGCCTCTTCTGACCAACGTCTGGCTTTGTTTTCTGTAAAAGTTGCAAGAGACAGTAATAACCTGAGAGGAATCAGCCCGGGTGGCTCCGAGCAGGTTCAGACACATGCCAGTCAGCTACAGCCAGGTCTATGCAACCATTTTGCAGGTTGCTCTGCAGTCTGGAGCCTCCCTGCACCCAGCTGGGGGAAAAAAAAAAAAAATATATATATATATATATATTTTCCCTTCCAAAATGTGGATTGTTTAATCTGCTCACATTTATTAAGAAGATCAGTTCCCTTAAAAGAGGACTTCTGAGTACCAGTTATGTTCTCTATAGAAGAATTACTGGACATTGAGAAGTGCTAGAGCATTGTTAAGTAGATTGACACCTGCTGCAGCGGACAAGGACTCTCCCTGTCGATAAGTACAGCACAATGCATAACAATGGTGCATTATGAAGAGCTGTCTGACAACTCTCTTTACTTCACTGCAGTCACAGTATCCAAACAGCAAAGGGCCCTGACATATGCAAACACTTACAAAATCACAGGGGATGCATCTTCGTTAATGCAGAACTCAGCACTTCCCTGCTGACAATAACTGTGACTGGAGTTTGATTTCACATCAAGACATATGGTAGGAAACTTAGCAAAAGGGAATGGCCACATACACATTAACATGATTTTATCCAGCCACCTCATTATTATTAGAAATATATTCCCATTTCAAGAAAGAGGAAAGGTTTGTGTCTGAAAAATATTATATCACCTACCAGTGATTTGATAAATTATGATCGCAAATATAGATAACACTATAATACAATATTGAGGTTGTATTAGGAACACTTAACTAAAAATTCACTAAAATTATTGAGCTTTGTGCTTCCCAGCTGATTGGTCCTGGCTCACATTCGGAATCAATAGATAGTTTTGGAACTAGTTCATGTACATACCTCCAGAATTTTGATGGATGCTTTCTCCAAGGTGTCTACAGCAATTTTTGTCTTCAGGACTACGCAGTGAACAGCTCCCTAACTATATCTCATCCCCAATTCAGAAAGTTTCATTGACAGCACTTAGTGAATGCCTCATATTTATATACATAAAAAAAGCCAAAACCCAACCGGATTTGATATTTGCTCATACCTCAAGGAAGAAGCAGTAGTTATGAATATGATAAAGCTACTGAACTGCAGCACAAAATACTTCTGGCAGGATTATGTCCACAGACACTACAGGCTCTCACACATGTACATGCCAAATGTGATATTAGCTTTATATTACGTAACAGCGCTTGTTGGAATTTTATGACTGCAAGTTTTTACATTGAGATGATTAAAAGAACAAAAAGCATTTTGAATTGCTAAAGATTAAAAAATAGCCCAAATTTTTATTAAAGCTTTATTATTTCTCATTTGCTTGGAGTTTTCCACTGGCCTATAAAAAAGCATTGACACTAAAAAAATTAAACAACTATCAAAATGATCGTTGGTTTCAATTAAATTTACAGTAAGAAGACATAATAGTAAAACTCTGCTTATGCAAACTTACCATTACTGTTACTTGCTTTTAGGCAGCAACAATAGACTTCTAGGCTATTAGCAGTACATAACGTCCACCCCCTGACTGTGGCACCCTTGGCCCCACGGAGGAGCTGAGGCACAACGATGTTGGATCAAGGCAACATCATCAGCCCCCAGACCACTGCCCCAGAACTGATCAAAATGGTCCACTCAGATGGATGCTTTGTCTTTTACTCTTCCAATCTCATATAAAGTATGCTTTTAATTTAAGCCTAGAACTGGAAAACTAGTTGGCTCAGTAAATCAAATTGTAGCCACATTACAGTTTCAGATCAACTCTCCATGCCTTGAGTCTTGTATTTCTTTCCATAGAAAAAATACCAACAACAGGCAGGAGCAGGAGCAGGCAGTTGGGGTTGGCTGGAAGTGAATTGCACACAACTGATTGGGGAAGAGAGTGCAGCAAAAGCAGCTGCATCTCACAGTGTGCTCATGGATGCAGACATCATCAAGGGACTTCACTGCTGGATGTGTGAGGACAAGGACAGACACATGCACAAGGACAAACTTTGCTGAGCACATCTAATTAGGAGAATTTCAGCTTTATTTCCTATTCTTCATGTGAATTGAGCAGATTTCTTCAAAAACTTTATTTTTTTTCTTTTATATTCTTGAAAACTTCTTCCACACCTTCAAGAGAAAATCATTTGCACCGTTGGGTTGTTCTGCTCCTTGCTGCACACTCAGGTGTTAAGGAGCTGTTTGGCGAGAGAGCTGTATCTTTCCATTTCTCTTGAAGAGCAGACACCCTGGTCTGTAAGGAGAGCTACGGAAATAAACATCAGAGTGAGACTTGCGTTTCATTACCTGAAGTAAAACGACTTTAGCCAGTGCCACATGCTGTTTCTATTTGATAAGCAACCCTATGAACAAGAGATTTCTTAGGAAAATGGAATAATCGATGACCTCTGGAGATTGCTTGTCCTTTCTTCACATCAGTGTGTCTATGCTCTTTTGATGCCCTGTGTCGTACTGACCCAGGTCTCCAGGAATGACCTCCTTCAGGGAGGCAGAAAGGGCAGCATGAAATACAGCTTTTGCTGAAGTCTCCCAGATTACTGGTTGCCAGCAGAGAATTTCAGGCCATACCCTGATGGGTAATATCAGGACATCCACCTACTCGGTTGGACAAGTAACTAGTTTCTCTCTCTCTCTCTTCTTTGCCAAATACAGCATCTGGATGATGACGTGCAGATTTCCCTCTTGGCTGGCTGCGATAGCCACGCTGCTTCCTTTGCACTGTACACATTTCCAGCCACCTCCTTACAAGAAAGCTTGGCAAAGCAGCACAACCAACTAGCATAAATCATAATATTTTCTCCAAGTAACTAAACACCCTGGAAAGTGCTAAATATCGGTTTAGGTTATGTTGTTACCAGGAACAAACAAAAAAACCTATAACCAAAACAAACAAGCAAAAAAACTCACAAAAAAACAAACAAACAAAAAAAATAACCTGATAAACTTGAGAGCACTGCAGTGCTGACCAAGGGATATTCCTTCCTCATAAAAACAGATGGAGATCTGCAAGACAAAACATGAAGCCAACGCAAGAGACCCTACACCCAAATGAAAAGACCCACACTAACCACGAGTGGAACTGGCAGCAAGGCAGCCAGCGGTGCTCCTCTGGGGGAGTGGTCTGCCACTGCTAGTCACTACCCCAAAACCAGTCACAGAGACAAGATAACAAACAAGCAGCACCACGTTTTGCATTTGACTCATCTCACTTCCAAAGCATGAAGGCGCATTGCTATTGTTCTGTAAAATAAGGCACAGGAGACTCTCTGCTTGGTGCTGCAGTCACCAGGCTCATCTCTGCTTTTTAAAGCAGATGAGCACTAAATATCATTTGGTGCCCTTTTCATTCTCCTGATCACTTTCAATTCTTGTAACGTACCTGGGGTACAGAGAGGGAGCTGCTTTGCTCTTCTCACATTTAAGTCAGGGCAGCTGACTGGTGGATGAGCTATTACAGGAGTACTTCAGATAAAAGTGATGCTGCAAAGGCAGTAGCAGAAGATCAGGCCTCTATTTTTCAGATTACTCTTAATCATGTGTTTTCACTGCTTTATGTGGGGAAAAACAAAATAAAAGGAAAAACCCACTAAAACTCCTTTCTTCCTTACAGCTCTCATATTTCTGGCATTTTGTAGTTTGTCAGTCACTTGCAAACTATCAGAGACAAGCATATGTCTAGTAAGGCTCAGAGCTAAGGCTGAGTTTAGCTAAGCACTCCAGGGTTGAAACGCTGCCTAAACCTTACCTGGACTGTCCCAGACCAGAGCCTCCAAAACTGAACTTGAAATCTTGTGAGAACAAACTTTGGGCAAGATTTTCATGACATCTGCTGTCTCTTACAGAAAGCTGGACATGAAGAAGTGTCATTTTGCAACAACTGAACTCTAGCACAGGTTTGCATAAGGACTTCCAGTGCCATTAGCGCGCCGGTACTGACCGATACAGTCGAACAGAAAACTCACCCTGCGATACGAGCAAAGGGCTCAAACCCGGGCTGGATCTCCCGAGAGCTATGGTTAGTTGGAGCTCAAAACCTCACTCCAACCACAGCCAGGGACATTGCACAGTGACACACTGGGATGCTGGGCAGCAAATGCCAGTCTGACAGCTGGAGTCAGGAAGGGCAGAGGAGTAACTCCGCTCCACACTGATTAGCACCACTGATGCTCACTACAGGATGAAGATAAGTGTTTGAAGACTCACAGAAACACAAAGATGCTCACCGGAAAGCACGTGCTTTAATTCCTCTTCAGTGCTAAGGGTCTCCATCTCTGAAAAAAGGGTTAATGGCTGTTGGCTTAATTAGTGCAACATGAACGAACAACATTTTTGTGAGCTTGAGGGTAAATTAAGACAACGTTTAGTTCTGCTTCTTATTAGCTCTGCATAAATTCTCCCAGGAGCTTAATTAGCTCTGTCACAGCAAACGTCTCCTCTATTTACATGGGGGAATGTATTCCTTTTCTATAGATTTTGCCCTTGTAATAAACCATATTAGCAAGTAACGCACTCTCATCTTTCCCGTGCTGGTTGCTGGTGGTGCAGCACAGGGTCCACACCACCCACCAGCCCCACGGCAGCCTCAGCTGCAGGCAGCTTCCTACAACCAGCACGTGCTGCCAGCACACAGCAGCACAGAGAAAGACAGCCTCTGTGTCCACTCTACTCTGAGCTCATCCTCCAGTGGAGGTCATGGGGGCTTCATCGGACACCACCAGCCATGCTCCGTGGGGCGCCTGGCACCCAGAGCTCCTGGGGGGCAGCAGGTTCCCAGTCAAGCAGCATCTCTCAAAGTCAAACTAAAACAAGTTAATAAATTGCATTGCCAGAGTTACCAGAGCAAACAAGTTGCCAAATCAAACTTGTTTTCCCCCAGGCAGTCTTAAAAATAAAGCATCTATTAAAAAAACCCCAACACAACAGCACCTGAGAACACTATCTACTCTAGATATTAGACTGTTTTTATTTTGGAAAAAAGGAATTCACTGATTTAAGTATTATTTTCAGATCTGAGCACTTTCCTCATGTGAAGTCATTGCAGTATGTAGCTTATCTCTTGGGTTTCTCTCAGGCCTGAAGTAGGTTAAATTACTTCTCATATCAATATTTACCACCCAGCAAATCTATCTAGACTCCTCCCACCCAGCACAGAGAGCAAGCTGCAATTTCTGTTAAACCTGGCAGTGGCAATGAAAGTTGTGCTAACTCAGCCCTTCTCAGGTGCAGGCCTGCCCGCATCCATTCAGAAACTGCACACATCAAGCAGGAATGACCCCATCTGCCCTTACTAAGCAAGTATCTTTTTTTTTTGGGGGGTACTGATGTTTTTAGAAGTTTTCCTATTCGCAGGCAGCAGTTGATTCACCGTGCAGCAAGCTGCTTCCTCAGCCCAGCCCCGAGGATCCAGGGGTCCGTTGCACCCCACCGCTTTGCTGCTGCCCAGAACTAGCCTGGGTGCCTCATCCAGTCTCACTATTTGCTTTGGGCCTGATAATAACTGTACACATTAGCAACGTTCCTGCAAGCCAGGAGCTGTTCATTTATTTAATTTCAGCCCTCTTTTCTTTAAGGACACAAGCTTGGCCCTGCCTGGCCTTATCCATGAAGTACTACTACTTTTTAATCTCTCACAGTGCTTGGGGAAGGGCTGAAGGGGAGGTGCGGAGGCAGAGCACGTAGCAGCAGTGCCGGTGCCGAACATCATTTATCAGGATGCCTTTCTCCTGAACATTAGCCAGCACTTTTTGTAACCATTCAAGTGATTTCAAGCATCTTCCGCTAAGCTGCTTTTAGCCATCAGTTCCCCAGACTACTCTATACTACCTCATTTTAAGAGAAGAGATTCAACTTCTTTCTTTACTTGTCCTTTTGGTATTGAAGTAATCTTTTACTTTAAATAAATTGTTCCACACAAAAAGGTATATTTTGTGTGCTTCGTTCATGAGAAGTGACATTCTGGACATGATGACATCTCAACATTCCTGGAATTTTCAGAGTAAATGGCAGCATCTCTCCCACATCGCCAGCGGTTCTTTAAGCAACCACCATCATGCAGGAATTTTATAATGCAGAACTTTCCTTCCCAAGAGTAACAGCCATACATCTTGAAGGAATAATCACAACTAAAAATTGTCTCTGTACATTAATTATCTTTAGACATTTGTTTCAAAACGCAGGTAGTAATTTTTGTGTTTTAACATTTATAGTTCTGTGGAAAGCACATCATTATGCAGAAGGATCTCAATTCAGACAGCTTTTTTTTTTTTTTCCTAAGTTTTTATGTAGAGCTTCAAGAACTTTTACTCTGAAAGAAAAAAAAGTTAAATACATACAGAGTCTGAAATGAGCGTGCTTCAGCTCATGGAATAACATGGGTGAGCCATGCACTGACTGAGGGGTGACCACCCCAGTCTCCATGCTGTCGATCCCCCCTGCAACTCCCATCCCTCCTCCACTACGGTCTCAGCCTGCCCATGTTCCCCCCCAGGTCACAGCTCTACCTCGAACGCAGCCTGATTTTGGGCCAAGACATTAAGAAGAATTGATCCCAAAGGACATTGCTCATAACCCTCTGGATTTCATAGTGTTGGGCAGTCTTTTGAGCCCAAAAGCTCTTCCAGTTTCCCACCTCCATACAGCCACCTACCCAATGTGCATCTTCCCAGTGAGGCCACAGGGGTGCTGTTGGAGACTACAGCAAAGGCTCTCCTGAAGGCTGGCTATACGACATTCATTGCTCTCCCTTTAGTCAACTGGCAAGATCAAATTTTAAAAGAAAAGTTATGGAGATTACATAGTACAAAGATTTATTAACTACAAAATTGCAAAGACACATTTCAAGCATTTTCATCACTGATTACAGCAAATTATCAGAGACATCTGCCACACTGGTGTTCAGTATTACAATGGTATATTTGACTTCAGACCTGGAGTGTGGATCACATGAGAAATACATGGGGAAAATCTTTGTAATTTGACTTGTTCACAATTGCAATTTTAATACCTTTCACTTCTAGAAATATTGTGTTTGAGGTGTTTTCCACCAAGTCTCAGGCAATGTTCTCTGGGGGAAGAAATGAAAAGATTAAGTTATGTGGAGGCGTGGGGCTACCAAGGAAATTACTTCCTCTCAGGCTCGGCAATACACAGAGAATTAAGGGGCTGCTGAGCCATGGTGTGTGACACCAGGGACATCACGCATCGTGCAGACCGTGGGCAGGTTGGAGGTACGTCTGCCCCCACATGCTCCCCTTGGACAACAGCACCGCTAGCTCACGAGGCAGAGCAGGTCCCAGCTTCGGTGCTTTGCTTTACCAGCAGCTTTGTCACTGCACAGCTGTGCAACCTCATTTAGTCTGACTGAGCTTGAGCTAGACAAAGCAACATAGATGATTTTTCTGAACTCTGCTACAGCAGCAGATGTGATCCATGATGGCAGCTAAACCCAAGACAGTTGTACGCTGTGACTGCAGGAAAAAGATACTCACATGGCAGATAGCAGAGGTAGGAGAGCACATCATCTCATCTTTTCCAGGGTGGAAGTAGGAAGAGTATTTGTCATTAGCACAGAAGAGCATGAAAGCTCCCAGGAACCTGACACTTCTGTTCTCTGAAGAACCCCTGCCCTAGAGTGCTCTCCTAGCCGGATTTCTCTGGAGTCTGATTAAACTCATCATTTGCCACTGAAAGTGTCATAAAATACTTATGACACAGATTATATTTAAAGATCACTGTAGAAAATTTCTAATAACCGATGTAATTCAGTGGAAGCATCCTAAATTGACACAATCAGAAAAAGGATATAATGGAGCAAAGCAACACTCCAACGAGTCCACTAATTAGTTATCCACAGTTCCTGGGGTAAAAATCACATCCGTCTCATTGGTGCACACTCACATCTTATCCAAAGACATTCATACAGCAATAGCAGGTGTACCAATTGCTGCAGCTGTGCAGCGAATCGCGTCACAGATGGAGCATCCATCGGTCTGCACCAGCTTAGAAAGATGGGAGACGGGAGGACTGAGCACCCATCGAACAAGCTGCCCTCGCTGTGACGAATGTAATGGAAATATGTGCATATATCTGTGCTGGTACCTAGACAGGAGAAAAAGATGCAGCAGCAGATGCAAGCTCAGAGACCCAAGAGCGACAGGGCAGATGACCCTGGGAAAGGTACATGCTTAGAGCATTTTCCCCAGCTCTGGGCCCATGGGAGCTTTGTCTTCCCCCACGGGTGCGCCCCAAGAAGCACACGCTGAAGTGATGGTGAGACCGTTGGAGGTGCTGCCACTTACCCTTCTGAGTGCCTTTAGGAGAAACTGGATGAGAACAGACACCCTTCTAACCTGGGCTCATCCATGTTTGTGTGTTTCCCTCCCCCCCCCCCCCCCCCCCCCCCCAATCTGGAAGTTCTACCTAGACTATTAGTGTTTTTATGAGCTGATGGTTATATACTTCATGATGTTGCCTAGTCTAATTCACATTTCTTTAGAGTTTTGACCTCCTAAGTTAATAAAGGATTATGAAGGGGGGAAAAAAAAAAAAAAAGCTGTCTCTTAGAAGCAGTGCCAGACCACAACATGCCTCTTACTATGAGAAACAAGGAATAGCCTTCCCCATCTTCTGCCAAAACTCAACAAAATCCCTTCTCAGCCCTCTCTTCCCCCCCCACTCCAAACTGAAGAACCTCTGTCTGTCTACACATTGTTGGTCAACTTGAAGAAACAAAGTAAAGTCCCAAGAATGTCATTTTAAACCTATTGTCTCTGTTGTTGCTTTCCAAATATAAAATTACGTAGCTAATATTTAATGACTGATCAATGAGCTGGAGATTGAGGAGCTCTGACTGCCCACCTGAATATCACTGGCTTTTCAGTTCATGCTTGTTTCACGCACCCTGGACATGTTGGAGGCGAGTTACTTCAGTGCCAAGGAAATTTTGCCTCCAGACCCAGGGAAAAAAACAGTCCAAACTTCTGTAATTCTCAACATTGATTCAAGCAATCTCCCACATTTGCTCTGCAAATGCAAAAGGATAATTAAGTCTGAACAGAAGACTGAATTTTACAGCCTTTGTCACCTGTTGGCACAGCTTTTCTCTTAGGAAGTTTCATCAACTCAATCCAGGTGAAGAGAAAATCTGAAAATTTTGCAATTGGAAATGTTTTCTGAAAACCATTTTAAAAAAAAAAACCCAAACTGAGTTTGTTTTCATTGCTTTCAGCATGTTAAGACCTGGAGGAAAGTTTTCTAAAATGCCATGCCTTTCTCACAGATGTGCTTTTTCAAACAGAGAAAAATTGTGCTCATTTGTCATTTTGGGTTTAAAACATTCTTCAGTTCTGGTTTCTAACATGGTACCTAAAGCTTTCTCCTTGACTTGGAGTATACAGAAATTGTTGCATCACTACTGATAAAGCCAGATGTTCACAGTTACTTGCGATAAAGTGTTTTTTTAATAGCCTGCTACATTAACTACAGACATTTTAAAACTATAGAAGAAAGCTGTAATAATAATAAATTGTTCAAGAAAAAAAGGCAATTGATATAACTGCTTCCAAAGTAGTGAGGCAAAAGAAAATAGGTTTTCAGAGAAATGAATGAGTCACAGTACATCATCTACAGTCTTAGAAAAACACTAGATTTAGTCACTGATAAGTAACATATAGTTATAAAGGAGCAGGTACAAAAGGATTCCTTACCACTCACCTGAAGACTTTAACAGCTGGAAAGTATCGTTGTGGTTATATGGTCTGCCCTGCACAGCCCCAGGCACTGGGCCTCCTGGCTTTATTTCCCTCCCAAAAGGGAAGAGCTCTTTCACAAAAAGCACAGTTAAGCCCACGCTATACCATTCTCCCCCCAAAAAAAACCCAAAACCCAACAACAAACCATGCCCTGTCAACTTAGAGAGGGATGCTCCAGCTGCCGAGTACTGTCTTTGCTAGAAGTGATACATGCCTTCCTTGGGTTTGTTTAGTTTCAGGTGAAGTCATTGAATACTCTTACACCTTTATTTGTTTCTCTCAAGATCAATCTGTTACCAAATCTTCATGTAAATACCTATAGGCAAGAAACTTTAACCTGCTTTGGTAAAAAAAAAAAAAAAAAAAAAGCCCCTAACTCCATAAGCCTTTTAATATAGCATGTTACAAAGACTTCCTTCATTCTTGGAACTTCATGTATAAACACCTCTGGTTACTGGATGTGGGCACTGTTCTAGCGATGGATGTCCACAGCCTCTGTATAGGTAGCTTTTACTAGGCATCCCCCTGTTCACGTATTACCAAATCACACTGGCACTTTTAATCACAATTTCACACTCATATTCAGATTGTAGTTGTGGAAAAATTCATTTTGTAAGAGACTCAAAGGTCTCCAGTTGAGCATCTAACTCACAGGGATAACATCAAATTACCCACTTCTGCCACTGTCTCTCGCCTTTCCACAGTGCACCCTGGGAAGCACCTGGTTCTGTCTTCTCCATAGGCTGCTTTAGGGAGCTGAAGGTAGCAGAAATATCCTCCTCCCCTTCTTTAGGCTGCACAAACCCACCTCTCAGCCTCTCCTCACATGTTCCTGTGCTCCAGCTTCAGCTTCATTTTCCCGAGATTCATTTTTTTGGGGGGAGAGGGGCGGGGCACAGGGAGGGAAGGGGTGAGGAGATCCAAAACATGACTGAATTTTCCAGCTTCTTTCAGAGAGATATTTAATTATAGCTTTTTTCCCCCCACACATACTAGAAAAAAGGCAAAGATTAAGATGGCCTACTATCAAAACATCTAAGACAGCTGTACAAATAGCTCAATAGGAATATCCCAGATGAGTAGACAGCCTATTAAACTCTATGTCTGTGGATTGGTCTATTGTAGATCAAGAAGATACTTATCAGCTGGTATTGTTCAGCAGCAGAGCAGTCATTTGTCTTCAATATGAACACAATGCTCCTATTGTTGCACATCAACTAGGGACCAGCTCAGATATTGTGGCATTGATTAGCTGGTTTTGCAAGGGCAGAGGGGAGGTCTGAGTTTCAACTACAATTGAAAATCAGGTAAGGGGATGGTGAGCAGGGAATATATATCATAAGAACAGCCTGTTAAAAGGAATTATCTAAGATTTATATATATATATATACACACACAAAATATCAGCTCCATCATTCTCCAGAGACATCAAACCCTGCATCTTCTCCATGGATGTGACCCAAATCCCTGTGAAAATCAAGGCTGAAGCCTGCAGTCTGATCCCTGTACCTTCACACGTGCCAGTGCCTGGGTCAGTGTCAAAGCACTTCTTGATGAAGAAGAGAGCCCACCAGCAAGAGCACTTTGACATTTAAGCAGCAGAGGCTGAGAGCTGCTTGGTCTGATACGTCCCACCTCTCACCTGAGAGTGTGACACTGCGGAGGCAGGTCCCACTGATCTCCCAGCTACTGTGGGGGGTCACAGACCTCTCCGGCAGCAGCGAGACTGCAGGACTTCCTCAAGCCAGTGCTGTTCCAGATCCTGTAACCAGATATTGGAACAGCACCAGAATGCTGTGAATAGTCCCCAAGAATAACTTCTTCCAGCAGTCTTACCCATGAAACTTCCAGCCTCAGAAATGTAAATAGGAGGTGCCACTTTCATTTAATTTTTCCTTGGGAAAAGGTGAAAAACCCACAAAGTATCACTGAAGAAACAGTGACAGAGAATCCTGATTCATGGGTCTCACTCTACTTCCTAATTTGTTGTTTTGAAAAAGATCAATGCTGTTGATCTCTGTCAAAATTATAGATGTGCTGCTGTTTGTAGATAAGTTCAGTGCATTTACAATCCCAGGAGAGATCTCAATACCAAATTTACTCATTTTCTCACTGATACTGACAACATAAGAACTCTTTTCCAATATCTGCTTCTTCAGCTAAAAGTGCCAATGAAATTCTGCATCTGAAAAAGCAACACCGGCAGAAAAAGTATTGTGCCATTAAGTAAGCTAATCAAACCTCAGCTTTGCCCCCTCTTTGTCCCTGCCTTACAAAGGAACCAGGCCAATGCAATAATCTTCTCTGTGTATTTCTAGAACAGTGCCCCAGATATGGATGCAAATCACTGGTCATGCAATGCACTTGGCTTCCTGGGACTGATACCTCATTAGATCTAGGAAGGAAACGGGAAACTTCACTATCACTGCTTTGAAAATAGATGGACTCTATTGCTGATAACATTTAGCCATTATGAGCACCACACAAGAACTCCCCACTTTTTACATTAGACTTACAGAGTTGCTGAAGGGAAGTAGCCTTACAGCAGCTCACATTAACCTGCTGAGCAGTACTGGGAGGACCACGAGTATGCAAGACAGACAGGGAAAACCCAAGAACCTGTTGTTTCAAAAATTCAGTGCAACCTTAGCTTAATTCATATTTATTATTGTGATGTCTTAGTAAAAAAAAAATAATCATCCATTTCTAATACTACAGGACCAACATCTCGGGTCCACCACCCTGCTCAGAAACCTTCCTCCCTAGAGCCGCTGTCCCTCAGAGGCTTCCCAAGTCATGCTAGAGGGATGATGCCTCTGACACACTATCTCCACAAAGCAGAAACTAATGCAGGCTGCCCCTAAACCAGAAGAACCTGGAAATGAGAGATGCAGCCAAACTCATACCTTCCATTGCAAAGCTTGTTCAGAGTCCAGCCTTGCTGCCTTCCTTGTTCCAATCATTTGTATAAATCCATCATTTCATACATATGTGGACATGATCAGGTTGGACAGGGCTTTGAGCAACCTGATCTAGTTGAATATGTCCCTGCCACGGAAGGGGGGTTGGACTAGATGATCTTTAAAAGGTCCCTTCCACCCCAAACCATTCTGTGATCACTCATTGGGCAGCTGACTTCCAGAACGTTTGTGTCATTACAATTCTTCTGCCACAACACAATCTGTTCTTAATGTTAGGAAATCTCATGAATTTCTGACTGCTACAGGCTGTAGAGATTTTTTTTTTTTTGCAAAGAAATGATGCCCTCTTCC
Organism: Nipponia nippon; assembly: GCF_047370975.1. NCBI lineage: Eukaryota > Metazoa > Chordata > Aves > Pelecaniformes > Threskiornithidae > Nipponia > Nipponia nippon. The sequence continues at coordinate 31,743,779 of NW_028262302.1, forward strand.
TCTCACACACTCTTCCTTTTGTTTGCAGGCATGACCTACAAATAGCAGCTAGGTATTAAACTAGGGAAGGGTAAAACAGATAACATGTTCACCAGAAATCCTCCTTTGTCAACTTGACTCTGTGGCTTTCAGCTAGTTTTCTTCACTCTGTCTGAACTACTCAGCTGCAGAGCAAACTGAAAAAGGACAGAGTTTCTTTGCAGAAAGAGAAGTCAGGGGTCTTTGAGGAAAACATCAGCTCATTTCATATTCTTTCTGGGACTTTGAATCCATGTTCATTCCAGCCTGCACCTCTTCCACTTAGTAAGAGGTCAGGAGTCTGAATATATTCTCACCTGCAAGCACCACACCTGAGAGTGCAGAGCCTGTCCTGAGCGTCCTGAGGCACTGAATGGTTGCAGCAGCTACAGTCTCTCAGCATCTCAACTACATAAGCAGGTACAGAAGTAACTCGGGGCATTGCCAACACCCAGAGCTCCGACAGAGCCTGTGGAGTGTGATAAAAAGCATGTTTACCATGAAGTAACTCCAACAATAAAGGCTCCAGAAGCACAACGGAAAAAAAAAATAATACCAGAAGAGTTGTGCTGAAGGGTTGTCTCCCAAACAATGCATGCTTGGGTATGGTGGGACCATTTTATTTCTTGGCTACAAGCATCTAAAGCCACTCTGCTGTGTTCCAGAAACACGACTCCGTTGCATATGTTAGTTCATCTGTCTTATTTTCAGATGTATTTTTATCATTCAGACTCCAGGGTTATATAATTTGAGTTTGCACCAGGGATCCTGTGCACAGTGTAGCCCAAGTGTGACCAGCCTGTGCAGGTGACATTTTTAATGTTCAGCCCGAAGAGAAGGTATAGCTGGGTGAAGAGACTAAATCTTCAGATGGTGATGTATGTAATAAGTTACCGAGAGATTAAACCAGTCAGAACATTTCATTTGCTATGAACTCAGTAATTACATGACTCTAGGACCAAACAGTCTTTTTGTCAAGAAAATTGTTTATTAAGATCCTACAGCTGCAATTAATGTTAAACTGTCACAGTCTTCCTGAAGGCTCCTCCAAAACCTCTCTCTAGAGCTATCTTTGCTATTCATTTATATCCCATACTGATGCCTGCCTACAGACAAAGCTATTTCAAAGTCAAGAGAACTATATAAATTAAATATTTATATCAACAAATATTCAGGTGAGCATTGCCTTCCATGCTGCTAGTTGATGTACAAATCAAGAAGCCTCTTCTCCACAAGAAGAACTATTTTCTTTTAGCATGAAGAAAAATAGCCAACTGAACACAAAGTATAAGCTTTATCCTCCTGTTACATAACTCAGTTCAGTTAAAGACAGCCTAAAATAGTTTTACATAAATGAACATGATGTCTGTATTTGCCTTTGATTAGGGGAACATTTGGTTTTTGACATACATATAAGGGTTACGTTGAAAGCAAAAGAAAACACAACAGTGAACATTACTAACTTTGCAGAGCAAATTGTCTATCTGGCCTTCAAAATCGTTGCATTCTCCAATTTGATTGGAAAACCCGCACACCATGTTGGTCTAAAAGCATCCTATAAAAAGGCACTGGAGTTATCTTAAGGACAGAAACTCAAGCCTGGCTTAAAACAAATTTTAAAAAAATTAAAAATTCCAAGAAGTTTATTATTCTCTTTCTCCTTAAATCTGAGCTGGAAACATCTTGCTTTAGTTTCCAGGCACTGAATACTGTAGCTGCTCGATCAGAGAAGAGGGAGAGCTCCCTGCCTGAAGCCACCTCCTGTCCTTTCCCCGGGTTGTCCAAACAGATGGCCTGTCTCACTCCCACTGCACAGCAGATTTCCAGACTTCAAGTCAGTTTTGCATAGCTATTTCCTTCCTTTCAACAACCTTCCTGAAACGCAGGCATCAGAACAAAAACATTTTTCCAACAGTGGTCTCAGTGATGCTGTAACCAAGCCGCAACCTGATGGCTCCTTTACCCTTCCCCAATGGCCCCGCTCAGCCCTGCCCGCTAGGAATGCCAGCAGTGCCGCAACACAGCCCAGGGGAGAGCTGTTGTGGTTTTCCCCATGCATCTTTTCACTTACAGCAATTTCAGGGCCAGGCTAAGGAGCAAGTGCCTTCAAAATAGGAATAAAATTTTTAATACATTCTACCATGTCAAGGAAGAGCCTCATCACATTTCTCCAATCGCATTTTAGTTCTGTCCCTGCCCCATGCAGTATAGCCATGCCTGCAGCTTCCAAGCAAAGCCCAAGACAACTTGTGCACAACCCTTCCTCCTCCAAGAGGATCATTTCTCCTCGCTATCTCCCTAAGGTGCTACACAACACTTTCATCGGGTATGTAGCACAGATTGAAGACATAGTGAACACCTTTTTCAGAACAGCAAATATAATTATGTTTCTTCTCTGATATGTTACACCTTTCACATACTAACAAGCAAAAGTTAAACACATACAAGCAAAAAGCTTATACTTCCAGATATCTGCCATATTGGTGATGTTTGCTTACCTGTTTTTTTCCACTGATACACAGATAAAGCTTTTAAATCTGCAACACCCAGACAACAAGGCTACTGTCTAAATACTGCTTTTGTGCTATTAAAAAGCAGAATGCAACCTCACAGCCTGTGCAAAGCCTGTGGGTCATGATCTGCAGGATCTTTTGCAGTTACTGTTCTCCAAAGAACACTTTTCCCCATTAACCCCAATGGGAGTGCTGGTTTTTATCCCCATAAATCTCTGGGGGTGAAGGAAATGTTAGCATTTTACCATGCAATTCAGTTCACCCACTACATATAACCTGCCCTTATCCATTATTTCATGATCTGTAATTTGTATTCACCACCTCAACACACAACACCAGGACATATAATAAAACAGACTGACAGTGGAGTAAGAAGATATCCCTGTGGGACCCCACTAAGAACCACTTTTATGAAATCATGCCTCCTTACCTACTATTTCTTTTTTAGACTTGTTAACTAAATCAATTTCCTGATACATTTAGCATAAGCTGGCTTGATTCTGCAGAGGATCAGTCTCACCAGAACTACACGCAGCAGTACAGCCTCAAGCACACAGCCATGGAAACAGTCCCAGGGGCTGGGGATTCATTCCCTGCATCCCACCCCATCTCATTCCAGCAGCATCCTTCATGACCATCAACAACCTCTCATGACAGGGTCTTCACAGCCTCACCTGGCAGTTTGTTACTCATGCCCGTTCCTCAGAGTTCAGTACAAATTTTCCCTCTGTGGTGGGTTGAACTCAGCTGGCTGACAGGTGCCCAGCCAGCTGCTCTATCACTCACCATCCATCAACAGGACAAGGGGACAAAAATATGACAAAAAAGCTTATGGGTCAAGATAAGGATGGGGAAATGCCTCAGCCAATTACTGTCACAGGCAAAACAGACTCGGCTTGGGGAAATTAATTTATTGCCAACAGATTGTAACAGAGTAGAACAGTGAGAAATAAGAACAAAACTAAAAACACCTTCCGCCCCCCACTTCTTCCCAGGCTCAACTTCACTCCCCACTCTTCTACCTCCTCCCCCTGAGTGGGTGCAGGGGGGTGGGGAATGGGGGTTGTGATCAGTTCCTAATGCTTCATCTCTGCTGCTTCTTCCTCCTCACAGTCTTTCCTACTCCAGCATGGGGTCTCTCCCATGGGAGATGAACTGCTCCAGCATGGGTCCTTTCCAGGGTTGCAGTCCTTCAGGAGTGGACTGTTCCCACATAGGTTCCCCATGAGGCCACAGGTCCTGCCAGAAAAACTGCTCCAGCATGGGCCCCATCTTCCTTCAGGGCACATCCACCCACTCTGGCATAGGGTCCTCTACAGGCTGCAGGTGGATCTCTGCTCCACTATGGACCTCCATGGGCTGCAGGGGGACAGCCTGCCTCACCATGGGCTTCACCACGGGCTGCAGGGGAATCTCTGCTCCTGTGCCTGGAGCACCTCCTCCCCCTCCTTCTGCACTGACCTGGAAGCACTACTGATGTTGATGGGATCAGCTTCAGCCAGTGGCAGGTTCTTCTTGGAGGTAGCTAGAACCATCTCTATCCAGCACAGGAGCAGCTTCTAGTATCTTCTTGCAGAAGCCCCCCCCTGCAGCACCCCAGTACTAAAAACCTTACAATACATCCAAAATTTAAGCCAATTTCTTCCCCTCTTGCCTTTTACACACCTGGAGAAAAGGCAACACAGTTAATTTTAAAGTGGTCTTTAACACAAACTTTTTTAGCCTTTCTAGAGGCCAATAGAAAGTGATCCCTCTTTCATACCTTTCCTCTGAGGCCATCTGAGGATTTTTGTAGATCTCCTCTGGATTGCCTCCAGCTGGCACCACGCTCTGGGGAAGTGGGAGCCCAGAGTAAGCGAACCAGGCCAGCTGAGGCATCTTTAGCAGAATAAAAGCATTACATCACCTTTCCTGTAGGGCTTATTTATGTCTGTGCCTCCTCATTCACAAGGCATTATTTTTTCCATAATAGTGGGGTATGCTCAATATGCATTTAGCTTGGGATGCCCAGTAACCCCAAATCTTCTGGCAGCTGTTTCTTATCCTATATTAGTAAGCTTAGCCTTGTTGAGTGCGTTAGCTTATACTTACCCTTATTGTCCCAGATCAGGTTTGCAATCTGCCAGTATAGCATGGACTGGAACCAAACACAGGCCCTGACAAACAGCCAGTCCATGTCCTACTAATGCAGCAATCCACCATTTGCAACTATACATTTTTGCACCCATTTTACAGAAATACATTAACACAACCTTTGCCTAGTTTTCTTAAACAAAAGTGTTATGTGAGACAGTAACTGAGTTACCATCATGAATTTCTGTGTATTGCCTAAACTACAGTAAATTGCCCTTTTACATGCCCTTAGCCCATAAAAACACAAGGGAAAAAGCATGAGGTCCCAGCCTGGTGAGCCGCCAGCTATCTGAGGCCCTGCACAAGGTTTTAGCAGAGCTGAGCAGGCAGAAGCCCAGCTCTGATGGGCACTTTCCTGGAGAACCACTGCCTGAGGACCTGCAGCTGAGTGCTCGCTCGCTTGCTTGCATGCTTCACTAGCAGTGCATTGCCGTTAGCTGCCTGCCCATTGTGAAGCTCTGCCAACAGCTTTAAATTGCAGGGGTTGATAGAAAACAGCCTTTTTGTGAAACAGAAAGGACTAGCTGTACCTTCCAGAAAATTTTGCTTAGTTGTGTTTGAACCTCACTTGAAGTTGCTGCTGTATATCAAGTATCAGTCGTCTTTACCTGAATTTCTCAGTTTACCTGAATAAGCTGAAAGCACGATGTGCCAGGTGAGGTGCTGCTCCATGTCCAACGGATCTTCTCTCTGCCCAGTAACACTGAGAGTAGGCTGATGCAAAGGGAGTTTTTTGGGTGCTGGATGCCATTCACCGGGGTGAACTGATGTGGTAGGTTAATTATTTTTTCTGAGGTTTTTTTATTCAATTTTATTTTTATTTTCCTTCAGGACTCATAACTGAAATATCCTAAATGAAAATCTGAAAGTTAGAAACTACAAACATACGTTTTAGGTGATTTGGGTTTTCTCACATAGACAGTGCAGTTTATCTTGGAAATGCTTTTTTAAGGGCTGAGCTCACACTGAAAGTAGCATTTACACTAAATGACTGTTACTTGTTGCACTGTAACACTGGTTCCCTTGTTATTTGTAAAGATAAAGTTGCCATTATAAACTCTTGTGGAAATGAAAATATTTTCAAAGTATCAGTTTTATTGCTTTTGTGCTTGTTTTTTTTTTTTTTAATGGTAGTGCGTGGTAGGTAAAGGAAAACAGCACACAGAAGGATTGCTCATTCATGAGGAAGCTGCAAACATACTTTTTTACTTTCTGAATGTAAATATTTGTTTTCTGCTGGTTGCTGATACCTATGTATTAGTTACAAGACCAAAGAACATCCTCAAGAACAAATTAACAGTAAGCTGGAGAGCTCGGAGGCTGAAACCCAACGGGGAGCCTGGGGGGATCCCGGGCCAGGCTGAGGCAGGCCGGGTCCGGGCGGGAGGTGGCCCTGCAGGGAGGCTGGGGCTGTCCTGGGCAGCAGCAAGGGTCCTCATCCGAGAACAAAACCCACAGCCCGGAGACCTGCCTGGAGCCGGTGTTAGCTTGTTTCACAGTGCTGAGCAGTATTTATTTTTGCTGATGGAGGAGTTGTGGGGGCTAACACATCCATGAGCAGACCCACCGGTCTTCCTTGCCTGGGGTCTCCCAGGGGCGGTAGGAGCCTGAAGTCTGTTGCAAAATCCAATTTGGCCTCCCCTGGTATCTTGCACAAGAGAAGTTTACTCTGCCAGAAGTATTTTTATTGCTTTCTGGGTGCAGAAGGCTTGATTTTGTGTTGAAAGGTAATAGGGAAAAACTGAATTATTCTTAAACTCAAAATATCTGCAAAATGTACCTTAGAAAAGTAAGTAGAGTTTGTTTATTGGGGGGGGGGGGGGGAGATAGATGAAGTGCCATGGCAGCATCACAGAAAATGAAGTTAAACACTGTTTCCATTTTGTGGAAAAAAACAGAGAGATCCGTTTAGAGCAGCTGGTGTGCACCAAAGCATGCCTTACCTGGCCTCTTAAAGCCCAGGTCCTGCCTTATAATGCCTAAAGCAGGCAGAGCAAGCTGCACCAAAACAGGTGGTATCGCACGACACACCCAAACAGGGACTGCGCAGAGGTGGCTCGCAGCTCCCTGCGTAACTGGGCTGCTCATGCAGTGCACAAGCCACGTACCAACAACAGGGACAAATTTTGCCCAAAACCCCATCTGGGAGCGTGGGGCAGTGTGCCACGCGTGGCACCACCAGCAGGCTTCTCTCTTCCCAGGATTCCTGTGCATTTGGTCTAAAAAATACATTACATGGACTCTTTATATTATAATTTATCAGTGTCCAGTTGTAAGAGTTAAAAGACAGTTTAAAAATCAAGCAGCAAAGATAACTTTGATCCTGGGGACCTTTTGTGCTGCCGCTCAGTGCCGGCAGTTGAATCACAATAAGCATTCAGGCAAATGCTGCTGGAAGAGCCTCAGAAAGCTCTAATAAGGTGATGAAAATGTGCGTATAACTCAGAGAGTTAACAGGAATAGCAGGCAGAAGTCCAGGAGTTCAGACTGCTTGTCATTGCTATTAAGTAGGAGGTGTATGAAGGGACTGAGAAATGGATGGGAGCTTGTAAAGATAATCTGTAAACTCAGTCATCGCCCTCTGTCAGCAGCCAGGAGGTCTCCAAACACCTTTGCTAGAAGTAATGAAAACTGAGTTATTTTTATCATTTATTCCAAAGCTTCAGGTAAGGACGCCGTGCGCTGCCAGCCCAGTTATGGCTCCCCGAGAGGTGGAAAGCTCCCGAGCCGTTGTGGGGCAGCACCGGCTGCTGCCTGCAGAGCCCCAGTTACCCTCTGTGGGCAGAGACGTGCAGGGCTGCAGTTCAAGCCACAGTGGATGGAAGCCTGCTTTATACCTACTGCAGGTTATTTTATACTGTATTACATATCGTGTTTATGCAGACACAGATTGATTTGATCAATTTGTAAGAATTTAATCATTTACATTTAAGTTTGCTTAAAAAAAACCAACAATCAACCCCTCCCCCCCAAAAAAATTATACTTATTATCTGGTAGCATGTACTTTAGTTTTTATTTTGCCTTATACATGGAAAACATTTTTTCCATCAAATCATATATATCTTCATCCAAGAATACGCATGTTGGATGGATACTTTTTCACAACACATGGTACTCAAAATGTTACCTGTCAGAGACCTGCTGCATGCCCATGAGAAAATGAGCTGGCAAACTTGCATATAAGCATTCAGAAAACTATATATGAAGCCAGGAAAAATTAGGTTGAGACAATGAGTAATGATGTGACAGTGTGAAAGAAAGAAGGTTTTTCTAAATGTGACGAACTTATTTGGAGAAGCTAGTTCACTCTATTACAGTAAAAGATGATTGACATAAAGCAAATTTTCTCCTGATTTGTTATTTTTTTGCTTATTGATACAATGTCCTAAAAAATGTGAAGATTTGATCTACAGCCCTCAGTGAACTTTCTGTTTTTTCCTCAACGTGATTAAATCTTCTTATTTCTGCACTCAAAATGAAAATGAAGTGTAGAGGAGGATGGCCGAGGCTGCAGCTCATGCTCTGAAGTGCCAGGTTTCAGGAGCTGCATGCAGAATGATGGGTTTACCAGGAGCTCACCTGCAGCGCGGCAGGGCGCCCAGGCTGTTCCCAGGAGGCAGGTGCCCTTACGCTGTCTGCCATCATCGCTGCCCTGCCACGTCCCTCCCTGCAAAGGCTCGCTCCTCGCACCACAGTCCAGGCACAGCATCCCCACGAGGGACCTGCTCCTCTGCACAAACACGCTCTTGCCAAGCGCTGGGATGTTGCTCGCTTGGGGCAGCTCTGAGGACTTCCCTCTTATTGCATTTTCAAGTATTTCCCTTCTATACTGCCACTGAAGCTGTATAGTTAGACATTTTATTTACATGGATAGAATAAGCTAATTATCCTTACTTATACATTTCTAAACAATCCATCCATTTGAATTGGATTATATGAGTAATTGGACAGCAACATGCTAAGCAGAGAGAATAGCAGATGAAAACAGTGGCTCTTATACACAGATACACAAGGTTCAACTACTATACAGAAGCATCTGATAATATACAATGAGTAACTCATTACAGCCAAAGAATTGCTTCCAGTCTTCTAAGTAATTCTCCATTTTCATTACCCACTCTCCATAACTTTAATGTTCCTGGTTTTGAAAACAGTGAATTTTGGGATATGTTGATGACTGCATTCTTGTCCATTGTCATACAGCAGTCTCTTGATTTTCTTCAGTCTCTTCATTAGGATTGTTTCCCTTGCTTTGAGTTATTCCCTTTCTAATTCGTTTATGAAACAGTTTGCTCGGTGTTTCATCACGTGAGCACGCATGCACTTGCACGCACACCAACTCTTTGGACTTCATTGTCACCTGTGGGCTTTTATCCTTGGCTTTCTCCATTTGCAAGAGGTTTTTCAGCTTCTGGGGCTTATCTATCTAAGGCATCATGATGTTTCTGTCAGGACTCTGCTTGCCTCCTGGTGAAAACACCAAGATGGCAGGCCCTTACAACATATACATTTCAAAGAATCCTGTTCTTTTACAATGCTTTATTCCTTCTTCCTAACTTAGAATAGAATAGTTCCAGCTGGAAGGGACCTACAATGATCATCTGGTTCAACTGCTTGACCACTTCAGGGCTGACCAAAAGTTAAAGTGTGTTATTAAGGGCATGGTCCAAATGCCTCTTAAGCACTGACAGGCATGGGGCATCAGTCACCTCTCTAGGAAGCCTGTTCAAGCTCCTCCAAAGCAGGAGCCATTGACCCATTTACTTTCCATGTATCTGCAAAACAAATTTTTTATAGAGCAAATAACTATGTTGTGAAAAATCAGCTGCACTTTTAGGTTGGGGACAGGAGAAGGAAATGCCTTGTTTTGCCTTGCTTTGCGTAGACCAGTCTCCCAGGTGTTTTTTTTTCCTCCGCCTTTTAGTATGTCCATCATGAGATGCTTTAAAATGCATTCCTGGCTTGAAGTCATGTCCTGAAAAAAGATATCCCTGTGTCTATTTTAAAATCTCCTTCTGCCTGCTGCAGAGGTCTGGCAGGTATAGCACTGTCTTCCCAGGGTGCTAAGTGTGCTGGTCAGTAACTGTAATAATTTGGTGATATATTAAAATGTCTTGTAAACCAATTTGCAGGAGGTGAATGATTGCTCTGCTTGAAAGACTTCAATTTTTGTTTCTTATTTTTCAAAGTAGATACTTATTATAATACAGGTTATTAAACATCAAAGGTTTACCTTGTCTTGAGACAATTTAGCTTCTTTTAGAGGCTCATAAATGCTTTATTGTGCATGGTTCTGAATAAATATTTGATTCTGTATGAGATCAGTATTCATCCACTGGAAGTTATGTAGCTGCTGAGAGCATGGGCTTGCTTGCCAACCTCAGAGCCTGCGTGAGTTTTGATGGAGCTGTCATCTGCCTCTCCTTACCTCTTGTCACATGAAGGCCATCTCCCAAAGCAACCTGTTCATCTGAATTGTGTCTCAAGTGCTACAGAATCAAAATCAGCTCATATCGCTTGCATCTGCCTAGGTGCCAGGTAAGAAATGGAAATGCCTCAGAGACGGGGCACAGGCAGTGCCATCCCCAGGGATGCTTTGCTGGGCGAACGCTGGATCCTTCCCAGCACCTGGGGGATGCTTGGGCTTCTGGAGTCAAGGCAGTGAACCCAGCTGCAGGCTCTGGAGGTGTTTAAATGTGGCCACGCTTCCACATTACCAGTGAAGTCTCTAAACAGATATTCCCCGTCAGTCCTACCAACTAAACAGTGAGATCTCATCACTGGGTGGAGGGCCCTAATCCCCTCCTGTTCTGACTCCTCTGAGAGTCAGTCTCTGTTTCCAGGACCCCCAAGGCTGCACATCTGGAAGGCTGTCACCCAAACCCATCTAAAGCTCACCAGGGCTGCTGACCCCCCCACGGCATCTAACACTTGCTGGTGCCATGAAGGTGGCTTTCCCCAGTCTTGTCCAAATCCCTGCAAACTGAGGACTCTTTTCTGCTTTGACTGCATGTTCTCTGCATGCTTCTCTATGTGCTGACCTTCCCACACACTAAAGTACAGCATCACCTCCTGGAACAGTGCTGCCAGTGGTGCCCACCTTCAGGTCTTCTGGCTACTTATATACCTATGCACTACGACAGCATCACTGGCTCAGCTAGTCCCCACTCCTCCTCTGCATTCACAGTGCAGACAGCTTGGCTCTCATGGTTAGTCACAACAAGGTGTAAGACAGAGAGTGAACGGTATTTGAGACCTTCAAAGGAGATTTTCACCCATGTGTATGTGCGCATACATGGTTGTGTATGGTTCAGCTCACTACAGAAATCCATCGCTTCTCCATCACGCTGGTCCTTGACTCAGAGCAGAGACGATGCAGATTTCCTGCTACAAGGGAGTGTTTTGCTGGTATTGCCTCAAACAGATGAATGCAGGTCCCAGGAGAGGAAGCATCACTCAGGCCTCAGGTTCATCAATAAAAACTTAAATATTCCTCTTTCTCGGGATCATGAGTCACAAATAAATATCGACAGAAAGACCCTGTAAGCATTACAGCTTCTCCACCAGTAGGATGACTCCCATCCTTCTGGACTGATTATGTCCTTTTTCATGGGCTGCAGGCTCAGCTATTGGCAAGGAAGCAGAGATGCAGAGTAAGTTGTTTTTCTCTACTGGAGGAACTCTCAAAACCTTGTAATGTCTACTGTTTTCCAATTTCTCCTTCAACATGTTGCACTGAGCTGAATCACAGGGAAAAGGCCGAATGTGGCACATTATGTAGAGCTACAAAGAGAGCAAATTTTCCCCTCAGACAATAGTTAAGGTAAGGATGAATCAAGAGACTCGCTTTGGTTTTAATTAATGATTTTCAAATTGATTTTATATAGCTCTGGATTTTCAGATGAATTTTTTAACGGCTGGACAATTTGCAAGATATGATCTTCAGAAGAGATATACATTAAATCCTCCAGGAAAATGCCAGGAGTTGTGTCTCACAGAGTTATTGTGTGTTCCTGGGGAAGAACTGAGGGAGAGGCTGGCAAGAGCCATTTCTCATTTGCATAGGGGAATCTGTCTTCCTTTGAGACGACCATGTCCATTTTCCCTGGGAAATTCTATTTTTTTAGTATTAAAGAAATTTACTTGACAGCGTATATGATGCGAAAAGGCTTCAGAGGAACGCCGTCTGGTTTCCTCTGCCTTCTCTCCCTTGCGAGAGCAGAATAAAACACTTGGGACAGACAGTGACCAGGCAGAGGGGAGAGTGCCCACGCTGCATAACACAGTGATAATGACACAGTTTGGGGATGTAAACAGGGAGATGAGTGACAACAGGCACATGGCAGCCCAGTGTGTTTCATAGAATCATAGAAGTGTTTTTGTCCCTTTGTGTTGTGATTTGTTATTTAAAAGGAAGTGATCCCCTGGGTTTGTGTCAGACATGGAGAATATTTTGGCCATGATATTAATTCCATTTGCAGTTCCCACTGGTAATTTTCAGACACAGTAAATCTGGTAGCTATTGCACTGAGCCAGCTGGCAGATGTCACAGCGAAGATGTTACTGCCTGTCCTCTCCAAAAGGCCAGGGAGGTTTGGGGAGATCCTGATAGGGGGAGAACGGCAAAGCTTGTGCCCTTTGGGAAAAACCAAAGGGGGAATCCAGGGAGCTGCAGGCAGGTCACACGCTGGAGATGTTTGCTGGGAGCAGCTAGGTCCCTTACAAGGAGACACCTCATGCCAAAAAATGCCAGTGTGGATTGCCTTGCTGTATGCTTAATATATAGCACAATTGTAGCATAATATATAGAAGCAAAAATATAGCATCATAAATATAGCATAATATACAGAAGTTCAGTAAGAAAAACAAGATGTCACCCATGCTACAAAGGGTTTTCTGAGGAGGCCTTGGTTTGTCTCACAATATACTGACATGCAGGGATGTGGAGAACTTCACCTCTTCTGAGGCCAGAAAAATGTTGCTGGTTGTCCTGGATGGATGATAAACGAGGCTTGGGTCAGGAGGGTGGGAGAGAAAAAGTTACAGGTGATAAGTGAGCTGTTCCTGCATGCTCATGGTACAGTTTAGTCACAGAATCCTAGAATTGTTTAGGTTGGAACAGACCTTTAAGACCATTAAGTCCAGCCGTTAACCCAGCACTGCCAAGTCCACCACTAAACGTTGTTCCTAAGCACTACATCTACCTGTCTTTTAAGTACCTCCAGGGATGGAGACTCAACCACTTCTCTGGGCAGCCTGTTCCAATGCCTGACAGCCCTTTCAGTGAAGAAGTTTTGCCTAATATCTAATCTAAATCTCCCCTGGCACAGCTTGAGGCCATTTCCTCTTGTCCTATTTCTTGTTACTTGGGAAAAGAGACTGACCCCCACCTGGCTACAACCTCCTTTGAGGTAGTTGTACAGAGCAATAAGGTCTCCCCTCAGCCTCCTCTTCTCCAGACTAAACAACCCCAGCTCCCTCAGCCGCTCCTCACAAGACTTGTTCTCTAGACCCTTCACCAACTTCATTGCCCTTCTTTGGACACGCTCCAGCACCACAATGTCCTTCTTGGAGTGAGGGGCCCAAAACTCAACACAGGATTCGAGGTGCGGCCTCACCAGTGCCCAGTACAGGGGGACGATCGCTGCCCTGGTCCTGCTGGCCACACCATTCCTGATACAAGCCAGGATGCTATTGGCCTTCTTGACCACCTGAGCACACTGCTGGCTCATGTTCAGGCAGCTGTTGACCAACACCCCCAGGTCCTTTTCCGCCGGGCACCTCTCCAGCCACTCCTCCCCACGCCTGTAGCGTTGCATGGGGTTGTTGTGACCCAAGTGCAGGACCTGGCACTGAGCCTTGTTGAACCTCATACAGTTGGCATGGGCCCATCGATCCAGCCTGGCCAGGTCCCTCTGCAGGGCCTTCCTACCCTCCAGCAGATCAACACTTCCACCCAGCTTGGTGTCATCTGCAAACTTACTGAGGGTGCCCTCGATCCCCTCATCCAGATCATTGATGAAGATATTAAATAGAACTGGTCCAGTACTGAGCCCTGGGGAGCACCACTCATGACTGGCTGCCAACTGGATTGAACTCCATCCACCACAACTCTTTGGGCCCAGCCATCCAGCCAGTTTTGGGGTTTTTTTTAGTGTCAAAATGCAGACACAGCTAAGCTCCTGTGTGGTCTCCTGGAGAGCTTTACCATGCACCAGCACTGATATCCTCAGCCATGCTTGGCTGGAAGAGTAAGCTGCAAAGCTGCAGTGCTCCTGCCCCAGCTGTGCTTTCAGCAATGGGCAGACACATCTGTACTGCACAGGCAGCACCCACCCGGTTGCTTTGCCTGCACCGCTCCCAGTGTCCTTACTGGAGAGAACCGTGCTCCTCAGTGAGAGCCTTGCCAGCTGTTGAGTTGCCCCACTGCTCTCACCAATGTGGGTCTTGTGAAAATAGATTGCTTTGCTTTCTTCTTGATGAGAAAAAGTCAAACTGAAAAGCAGAGAAAGAAACTTGGCTAGTGCTGGTTGGAGCCATCACATTTTATTCTTCTCCCAACGTGTAACCTTAAAAACAGTAATGTCTTTCCTTCATGCCGAGGATCTTCCATTTTCACTGCCGCCTCCAGCATTAGCCAAATGTTTGGGGAGTAATTTTGTTCCAAATCCACCCTCATTATTATTCAGACAATTTATGCCCTCCTGTTCACAGAGGACTGTAATAACAAGAGCAGATGATAAGAACCCATTCTTCCGATAATGATTTAAATGGGAGTGTGTGGGATACTAGCCCTCTCTGCATCATAATCCACCAATTGTTCTGATATGTGCAGTGCTTGCAGTCACCTGGCACCCGCTTCTCAAGCTATTTTAAAAAAATATGAAGGTAATTCACCCATTTTTTTGGTGTTTTTCTTGGGAATGATCACCACTCTGTAACTTCCCTCATTTAAGGAAAAGTGCAACACACCCATGTCCAGCATCCCTCTCTGCAAATAGGAAGGTTCTTACACACGAATTTGGTAGTTTTGATTTATCTTAGTGGAAGAAATTGCACGTGAGAAAGGAATTAAATTCAAGACAGGAAGGGTTCAGTTAATCGTCAGCCAGCTGGAGCTGAGAAAGCTGGAGAGGTCTTGTCAGCATCACGTTGATCATCCCTGCAAGAGTCCGTCACCGGCTGTGAGACTCCAGACGGGAGTTGGTTCCCCTAAGCAGGGGGCTGTGTGCAGGACTGCTCCTGCCTGTGGGGTGGATAGGGATAAGGGGGTTCTTGTCCTGACCAGAATCTGCAGGGATGAGAGGGAACAGCCCTTCACCCTTCTTGCTCTGCGGGAGGGTTTCCCTCCAGTTCCAGCACGGAGCCAGCAGGCTCCTCTCTCACATCCCCCGGGATGTGCACCGCAGCAGCAGGGCACAGGGCATCCCCAGTGCAGGACTGCCACTGATGCCCTGCTCTGCTGCACCCCTCTGCTGCCCTGCCTTGGTGAGATGGAAATACTTGTTAGCAGGGATTGGCATCTCCCTGCTCCGGCTGCATGGCACAGAGCACCAGGGAGCCCGCACACTGGAGCTTCACACCGCAGAGGCCACGGGAGTTAAAAAAGTCAAAACAACAACAACAAAAAAGACTATAAGTTAATAATAAGAACAGCTGTTATTTTAAAAATTTCAATGAATTCTCTGTGCATATTTATTTTCCATGCCTACCTACAAGATGAGTGATTGTAAAAATTGAAGTCACCTGTGGTGCTACACAGGTGGAAATTGCCATGTGGTTTTCCTCTCTGGAAAAGGTAACGCAGGTCTTCAGGAAACACTGTCGCTGTGTCCCTTTTATTTTCTGAATTTCAAAATACAAAAGTAAAATATGTACCTTTCAACTGTCTGTGTAGCTCATTTGGTCTACAGGGAACCCCATAAACACGTCACATCACTCACCAGGCTCCTGTGCAATTTTGAACAAATGCTGCTTTTCCAGTCCCCAGACTCCCCACAGCCTGAAGCAGAGCAATGCCTCCAGTGCTCGCTGCTGTGACCTGATAGGCATTGTCTTCCCCTCGCCCCTCCAACTAGTGTCTGTAGCTCACTCCGCATATGGAGGGAAACATAAACCACAGGTTCTTTTACCATGATATTTACGGAAAGTATCTGAGAGTCGTTTCTATAATGCTTGCTTATAAACCAGTCTTTAGCTTTGTATCAACCATGCTGCTACAGACACAGCTTCTCTAGCCCTAAAAATGGCAATGGAAATGGGTACTGGTATTGCCTCTTGGGACCCATCTCTTCTACTATCTTGTTTGTTTAAGCAAATCATGCTTCCAGATGCAAATAAGTACAAAAGAAGTTTTTTTTTTTTACTGAAGCAGAGCATTGCTTTCACCCTGTGTCGATCTGTGCTTACCTCCTGCTCTCAGCAATGGCAGATCTTGAATTTCTGATAATGTAGTGTCTACCAAATCTGCAAAATGGTAACAGTGCTAAAACAGCCCCTAGCAAACACCACAGTCAGTGTCTGCCTCGCAGTTCTCTGAGGTGGAGTAAAACTCCTGTGAAGTCCACTAAAGTGCAAAGAATTCTTAAAAAAAGATAGTTTGGAAGGTTTGAGCATTAACCTCCTGTGAAGGGACACGTTTTGTCAGTGGTGTGTAAGGGCAGGCAGGAAAAACATGCATTTCTGTTTCAGATACAAACTTCTGACACTGTTCATGCTGCCGCTGGGGAGAACACATTTTTATTCAGCTGCTGTAAGGAGCAGCTGTCTCCCGCTGAGCCTGCTCCTGATGGGTGACAACACTTGATGCAATCTAAAACCTGTTTTGTATATCTGGCACCACAGAAACATGATATTAACAGCCAGGAAAACAGGAGTAGTGCAGTGGGATAGTGCTGTGACAGCCTCACCACAACACGGCTCCGTGAATCCCAGACCCAGCTTGGGCTGAGGGTTTTGAATCTCAAGGGGATGTTTTTTTCTCTTTGCCATTTGACCTGAAGCTCTTGGGAAAGCCCCGGGTGTCGGGGTCGTCTCGCCCATGGTGAGCACTGACGGGATGGGGAGGGCAGTGGCGGCAGGGGCTTGCTAACAGGACCGCAGGGAAAAATTTTTTCCTTTCCAACCTTAAGGACTAATTCAGCTCCAGTGTTTTGCAGCCACCTTCTGATATTTAACTCATACCCAGTTGCTGAACTGAATCCATTAAATGTTTTTTTAGGGCTTTGTTAGTTGTTGCTGCTGTTCTGCACCTTTCTCAAGACGCCGAAGCACTCTCTGCAGCTGCCATTCAGTAGGACTTGGCTGGAATAATGCCAGAAAGGTTTCCAAGCCTTCCCTGAATTCAGTGACTGAATACTGACACGTCTAAAACCTTGCATAACTTGGAGCAAATGTCATGTGTTTCTCACTCCTTGCCTGTGAAGGCGTGGGGTCCTCTGTGTTTTCTGGGCTGGCAGCAGCGATGCACTTGCGGCAGGATCTGGTGTGGGTGAGGCGGAGCAGGACCTGGGGTACTTGGGGCTAATGAGTTCAGCCCAAACAAGCACAAGCTCCCAGGGCTGTGTTGGGTTCAGTTTCACAGCAATTTAAACTAATCCATGCCAGGACCACCACTGCCCTGGTGTTCCCCTGCCCCCCGTACAACCCCATCTCTCTTCTTGCTGACTCTATGATAAAACTGAACTTAGCCCAGAGACCTAGGGATGAGCCCAGATGTTGATCACTTTCTGGTTAGGGTTGTCCCAGTTACCCCCCTGCACCCCCCAGCCTCTCCTGGCACAAGCTCCCCATGGAGGGGGCAGCAGGGCTGCCGGGGGGGGCCGGGGGCAGATGGGCTGCAGCAATCCCAGTTTAGATCAACTTTAGCTGCTATGCAGCTGTAGCTTCAGGCGTGAAAATTCATGTCTGCAGGCTCTTACATCCTCATTTTCTGCAGGGTGGGCAGTAGGTAACCAGGAAAATAGGTCACTCAGTTGCTTCAGGTACTTGCATTTGAAAACACAGCCAGTAAAACAGATTAAAAGAGAAAAAGAGGGAGGAAGGGGGGAAATCAGACCAGTATGGTGAGGCATTATAAGCACCTTATCAGCTGATAATTTTCTCTGTTATTTTATATCCAGATAAACTTTCACACGATGATATTCGCAACACAGATACACCCTTGTCCATGTGAGCTTGCCAACCAGATAAATAAAAAAGGAGGAAATCTAAAAGACCCTGACCACTTTGCCATGGCCAGGGATATTTCCTCAAAATGGGAGATTCAGCAGAGATCCATGGAGCTCACTGTGGCTGTGACTGTTTCCGTGGGTTTTGCCCAGGAGGAGCTCAGATACACAGGTGACTGACAACTGAACAGACCCCTAAGTCCAGGCAATGCATTGTTAATCATACAAGTACCTAACATAAGATGGACATCAATAAATGTCAAAGGTTCCTCACAGGCCTCAGGTGATGCAGGAAAAGCAATTTGCTGTATAATCAGCAGAGGTGATGAAGCCTGGCCTCCTACAGCTTTGGTCCCCCCCAGCTGCAAGGAGCTAATGGCCCCCGCAGCCCCCTCAGCCCGATCCCCGCTGGGCTGTGCCGTGGCTTTCCCCGGCGCCCCTCTTCGTGGGCACGCTGAGCCTCCCCCAGACCCCCACGGCTCTGTAGCATCCAAGGGCTCCACTTTCAGCTGGAGCTTTTAGCACTTGCCTCTATCAAAAAGTAATTTTTATTGCAGTATGGTAATTCTGTGTATAGATATATGACTTTCAATAGAAATCGTATTTAAATGGTGACATCCTTCAGTGATTAGCTGTGGAATATCCATTACCAGAGCAGAAAGTGTAAAATGCAATGATAAGTTCCTTGAATGAGAGAATCTTGATAAATCTCAATCCTTGCAATTTGGCGTAATATTCACATTGTGATTCCACACCTGCACCTGTACTGTTTTGCTGCTCTTATTTGATTCTTCTGCTGTACATTGATCATTTGGGCACCTGCTTGAAATGGATCTGCTTGCACAGGACAAGCTGGCAGATGCTGCAGTCCCTCCTGCAGACCTGGAGCTCTGGCTCAGGTCAGGGTTGGTACCCAAGGTCTTCGATAGCTGCTGGTTCTTGTAAATGCACCAAGGAATTAGTGGGGCAGGATAAGCATGCCAGTGCCCTGACTTTTCAGAAAGTTATCCCTCATCCTGATGCATTATTTCAATATGCCACAAACATTTCTTGACCTTGTGAACAATAAGAAGAAAATGAATTATCAAAATATTGGTGGACTGCCTCCAAACCCACTCTGAATCCTAGACTACCATGCTTACACACCCTTAGAGAGACGAAATAGAGCCGTACAAGAAACAGAATATTTCATATGTTTTATTTGACCTACCACTGCCATATTTCTGCCTCAAATTCCCCCAAAATAACAGATATTCAATCTCATTTTCTAAGGAGACATTTCATATTTTACCTGCTGAGGAATTATAAAGGATGAATGCATATAAAAATGATAATAAAAATATTTCAGCATATAATAAAAAGGAGGCAACAGGAATGAGGGCCTCACAGTGCCAAGCATTATACAAAACAGGGCATTTTATCAGTTCCAGTAACTCATATGAAGCATTTTTATTAACAGCACCATGAGCACAGGTTGCTGTGGGTTTCATCCAGCTGGGCACTGAATGTCTAAGACTGACCCTTTGTGCCTGCAAGTGGCCTCAGCATGTGAAGTGTTAGCACATACTAAGTGTAAATAAAAAGAAAAAAGAAAAAAGGAAATAAAAATCTCTTCGGCAGGGAAGACAGCTGACTGGTGCATAAGTATCACTTCCCATCCCGCGTGGGGAGCAGCAGATGCTGCTGTCCCAGACTCACATGGTGCCTGAGTCGCGCCTGGTGCTCCGTGTCCGAGTGCCTGCTCAGTCCTTGCTCCGCACTTCCCAATCACACACACACACATACCCCCCGGCACGCTCCTCAACTAGTTCTTCACACTCCCTTTCTTTTTTGCTTTTCCTTACTGGTGGCATTTGCATTTCTCCTCTGGCAATACCTTTCTGTTCACTTTTCTCCAGGAAGATCAATGCAGCTGAAGAAGGGCAAGTTACTTACTTTGACAGCCATAAATTCAAATGAGCTCAGCTTAAAAATTCCCCGTGTCCAGTTCTACAAAATGAGCAACCCTATCCTCACATCTCCATCTGACAAGCCTCCCTTGCAGATCAGAAGGCTTTTAAGGCATAGGTTCAAAATGCCATACACACACCTGAAACCAGCCTGACAGAGCATCTGCAAGAACACCCAGTAATCCTTGACTCTTCAGACAGATATTTAAATCTCAACAATTTAGAAGTTAACTGTGATTCCATTGGGAAAGGTTACATTTCAAAGAGACAAGTGACAATTAGAGTGTCACTGTAAGCAGGTTGCTGCATTGCAAAATTATTATTAGTTTACATGAGGAAAGTATTATCTTTTCAAGTATCAAAATATTGGGTTGAATTTTCTCTTAATGATCATTAATATTTCTTACTGCGTTGTGTGCAATATTACCATAGTCATTGGTCTGTGCTACTGTTGTGCAATTGCCAAATTAAGAACTCTTTAATAATTCAGATTTATTACCTGTGGTTCCCCTTGACCAAACAGGAAATATTCTCTAAGCAAGTAATTGGGTATGAAGCCTAGCTGATCTGTATTTATTTTTCTTTAATTACACCTGAATGTTTAAAAGTTCTGTTGTATCTATGCTATTCTGCTCTATTTGGTTTTATACTATTTCAAACATCTACTCTCATAATGATGGATTATTATTTTATAAAAGCTCACACCCTTCTCAGGATAATGAGACATATTCTTGTCTTTCAAACTCTCATTGCTATGCACTCTTTTTTGAATCAATAACTTTGATATGTATTTATTTGCATACTTTCACACCATATGAATGATCTAAGTTATTTTTATTTTGAATACCTAGTTTTTAATGAGCATAATGAGAAGGATGTGCAGTTTATACAAACACATATATAACTCAAATGTGCTGTAATGCACACTGTAATGAACACGTGTTCTACAAATGGCCTGCTAATAGCAGTGAGCCGTTTCCTTCAACTTTCATAAGGTAGAAATAATTTTCTCTTTGAGAGATAATTGACTCAACTGTCCATAAATACATGTTCCAAAGACTTTCCAGAAATTGCTTAACTGAATCTTTTCTACACTGTTCTTAAGTGTGGAAAATCCACTTTCACACGAACCTGCACTCTTAATTCAGAGACCTAAGCAACAGGGTGCTGCATTTATTTATATTATTTGGTGCAACGATCATCCAACCTTTTCTCTAAATCCGTACCCCAAATACCCTACTGGAACTGTGCAATAATTTCTCAGTGGTGGAATCTGATAAAGCACTTTGCAAAACCAGATTTACCATGGAAAGATACACAGTGATCCTGAGAAAATTTCCTTCCTCAGAGATCTGTCTGGGAAAAGTTTTGCCATGAAGTGTGCAACTGCACCGTGACTGACATCTAACCATCTTAGGCAATATACTGCATTCCCGGCAGCTTCTCCCAGCTCTGCAGGAAGGAATGTGCCAGGGGAAGCAGACCTGACCTGCAGAGCAGAACGGCTTCATTTAGCAGCTGCTCCTCAAACTACATGTGTGCAAAGGAAATTGCCTTTTGTAGGGACATGGAACTGATGCTCTGCAAAGAGATGTTGCCTAAATGTAAGATGCCTGCGGTGATCCTATGCCGTGGTGAGGATCCTGCCAGATCAACAGTGCCTCCATTTGCCATGTCTGCTTGTCTACAAGACGCTCTCAAACGTGGATCCCAGTTGCACACACTGCTGAGCCAGAGAGCTACTACAGAGCCACCCTGCCCTTATCTGGTCCTGAAACGCTGTACTCAGTACCTTCCTGAGGGGCAGTGCTGCCACTGTGCCAGCCAGGAGAGAAACACACACACCTTTCCCACCTTTTTCTTCCAAGTTCTTTCCTTTCAGGCTTGTTCATTTAAAGGTTACGTAAAAGGCTCACCTGTCATTTGTTAATAGCTTGCGTACAGGCTTCCTATCAGCCACCAGCTGAGAACATGACAGGTGAAACAGCCAGAGAAGCAGCAGCTCTGGAGAGGTTTGGGTGTCAGTATTGTCCTTCCCACACACCTCAAGCTTTTAATCGCTGGGATTTTTCCAAAAGGTCAGCAAATGGCAATGGACTGCTCTTGAATTGTGCTAAGATGAACCATTTAGTCCTTGTTTAGAGTTGGATGTGGGGCAAGTCAGTAGTTGAGGAATGGAGGTGTCATTGATGCAGCTTGACCATTCTCTAGACTTCCTCTTTCAGCTTATCAGCTCCTCCCTGAATTTCCACACATAGCACTCCTCTCCTCTCCTCTCCTCTCCTCTCCTCTCCTCTCCTCTCCTCTCCTCTCCTCTCCTCTCCTCTCCTCTCCTCTCCTCTCCTCTCCTCTCCTCTCCTCTCCTCTCTTGTCCTGTCCTGCCCTGTCCAGTCCTGCCCTGTCCTGTCCTGTCCTGTCCTGTCCTGTCCTACTGTCACCAATTTGTTAGTCAAGTATTTATCACGAGCAGACTCAAAGCCTTCATTTTCCACCTGAAAATCCCCATGAGCTTCACACCGGTGCTGAGACTCGCCGAGTGCCATGGGGGTTGGTGATCCTGCTGCCACGCAACTCTCGTGGGGCAGCATCCTGGATGGCCCCCCCATGCCGTCTGCTGCATTGCTCCCTGAAACTGTTTGGAGAGCTAACTGCTGCTGGAAACAAAAATGTGAAAATATAAAAAGTGACAAAATGAATGGAGCTCATTAAACCCAGGAATTTAAGAACCACATTTCAGTCTCAGCTGAGAGTTCACTTGCGGGTGGAGCTGGTCCCCCTGCGAGCTGATGGAGAGCCCACAGCTGCAGAGGTGCAGCACAAGAAAGCGGCAAGGCACGAGCTGATGACAGCCCCCCTGCCTGCAGTGGCCGATGAGCTCGGCAGGGCAGCACTGTGTCCCAGGACCTCCGCACTTTGGTATTTCTTAGAGAAGTGAGGACAGAGCAGCCTGCCAGCTCCTGCAGATGTGGGACCACAGCTGGCTCGTTTGGGAGGGCTGCATATCTCCCGTCTGTACATGCTCGTGAGGGGTGGTTAAAGAAGGAGCTACCGCTCTTCCTCCAGCACCCTGCAAACTCACTGGGACTGACGGCAAATGGGACCCAGGGCAGGGAGCCCGGATAAAATGGAACAGCAGGGAGGTGCTCCGCTGAATTCAAACCAGCTATTTACTGAATGCCCAATTTCCTTTGAATTCACAAAAGACATAGTGTAAAGCTGTGCACAATCAGCTCTTTCTGTTGCATTATTTATTATTCCTCATCTCTCCAGGGAACTAAAGATGCTAAATGTGTCAGGTGAGCACTTTGTAGGACACAAGAAGCATTTTGTCATTGAAGATATTCTCATTCTCCTTCCCTTGAAGATGATCACATTTAGAGGAAAAATTCCAGTAACAGGAGGACCCGTAACCAGGATTATCTCAAGTAACACAGGACACATCTCTACAAACATGTTCTCTGCAAAAATGAGTTCCATTGCTGATTTACTACCCTTGAAAGAACAAAGCTGGCAAGACGTCACGCCTTTAAACTGACATTAAAAGGCCCTTGTTACCCTTTACTGCGGTATTCCCTTTCCCCATTCTGTGTAATTCCTTTGAGCCCTACATCACAGGATGGTGCAAGATGTGCCAGGTGTATTTGACAGTGGCAGCTTGATCACAGGTGGGCAGTGCTGTGCCATCTCCTTCCAAACGTGACAGGGTCTCCAGGCAGAGCAAGAGCCCCCATGCTCCTGTGCGCCCTGCTTGCTGGGAGACCAGCTGCTGTCCCAGCACTCCCAGTCTGTGAAGCAAATTTTGTACCCAGGGCCTGGCTGGGACAATTTCAGGTCCTTGCCTCACCATCTCCTGCAGTGTTGAGCCCAAGGGGCTGCATTTTGTCTGGGGTGGGTGATTGCTTGGTTCACCAACTCTTGCCAGAGCAATGGAAACCACAAAACCTGACACTTCTCCATAGAAAAGTCATCAGAGGTGATGTGCGTAACAACCTGATGATATACCTGGTCCTTGTACCACCAGTGCTAATAAAAACAGTACTTGATGCTAGTATTCTGAAATACATGGATTAATATTACAGTTTGATAGCAGTCAACATGCCTTCTGGAGAGAGAGGTCTTGTTTTACCAAATCTACTGAAGTTCTTTGAGAAAACCAACAACTAAATGTAATGTCCTTGATCCTGAATTTTCAAAGTTCAGTTAATGAGGCTCCACGTGGAAAGTCTCACCATTGTGAGTCTCAGGAAAAACTCTAGCTAAAATGGAAAGTGCCCGCTGGCTAATCAAG
This sequence comes from Nipponia nippon, assembly GCF_047370975.1. NCBI lineage: Eukaryota > Metazoa > Chordata > Aves > Pelecaniformes > Threskiornithidae > Nipponia > Nipponia nippon. The sequence continues at coordinate 31,767,850 of NW_028262302.1, forward strand.
CAGCAAGCAGGGAGTCTCAGCCATGATGTGTGGCACCAGCAAGAGCAGTGCCATGCCCAAGTCTTACATCTTTTGTAAATGTAACTGAAAAATTGGGAAGTTACAGAAAAGACATGGAAAAAAATAATTTGGAGCTGAATGAAATGCCTGACAGTATAAGTCTGAAGAGCTCAATATATAAAAGTATCAGAAAAAGACCATGGTGTGACTTGATCACTGTGGCATGCCATCAAAGGAGAAAAAATCCTATTTACTGACGCAATCCTTACCCTAGCTGGGAAAGGCATAACAAGCAATATCTGATAGCTAAAACATGAATCAGGCTTTGTCACTGCACAGGTGATTCATCAGTGAAAGCCTTCCCTTCCCCTGACAGCCCAGCTCTGTAATGTCACAGCACAAGCCGTTGTGTTCAGAGCAGGAGTCACTGGATGCTATTCCTCACCTGGCATCGCGGGAGACACCAAGCCAGACGATCTAACGGCCCCGCAGACACTCTAATGTATTGATCTTTAATACTTTCCCTTTAGCTTTTGCTGGTTTCTTCCTTCAGAAAGACATTTTTTACCTCACTTGATATCTTGACCTCCTTTGGACCTCTGCCTTTCACCACTTCCTTAATTAATTTTATACAGCAGGATCAAAAATTTATCTCTGCTGTGACATGTTAGTGACATCTGCTAGACACCTGGGACATGCTGCCGGTTTGTTCCTTGCACCCTGAGCCACATGCAGAGGAAGTCTTCTCTGGTGTGCATATTTATATGAAGGAGAAAAGTCTTCCCTTTAAGCGAGCATCCCTCCGTGCCACCAGCTGCCAGCACTCAGGCACTCCAGTAAATAGAATAAAACCTGAAACTTCAAAACTTCCCTCTCCACAAAATGTATGTAAGAATCACAAAGTATTTGAAAACCACTTTAGAAGAGTTTAGGAGGAGTTAATATTTTCTAATCAAGTCAATAAGCTGTTGTTTTCCTGCCATTGCTTTCCCCAGCGAGGCACCAAGAGCTGTGCAGGGGGGTGACAATTCTTGCAGTACTTCTGGACAGGGGTCCTTGCAAATACACAAGAGAAATGAAGAGAGAGACTGCAAGAGGACACTGGCAGGTTTACCTACCCGTTGGTGTAACACCTCACCGGTACTTACACAGAGTTCACATCTCCAGTCTCAGGTGATCACCTAATCTTTGCTGCTTGTTGCTTCCTTTCCTCCTCGTGTTACAGGCAATGCTTACTTAAATGTAGATCAATAGTCCCAGCCCAAGCCCAAATAAATGAGCAGCTACTGAGAGCAAACCTCCCTGCTTCAACCTTGCCCTGCTAAATCACCCCATGTTTCAGAAATGCTCCTGTTCCCTGAATCCCCGCTCGGGCAAGGCAGCTGCAGTGGGTAATGATGAAACCATCCTGGGATGAGCCCTGGAGAGACCAGCACCATGATCGTCCCCTCACCGCTGAGCATCGCCTGGCCGCAGCACAGCCCGCTCCTGGCCCCGGCGGCTCTGCAGAGCTGCAGAACAGCTGCGAGGTGCCCAAAACATGGCAGATGGACACACAGGTTGCTGTGACTTTACTAAAGCTATGTTTTCATTGTAATCTGGAAAAAAGCCTTTTTCCTTCTCCTCCAGCTTCCCCTTTAAAAAAAGATTGTTGATTTATTTTCTCTTTTGAATTGATTGTTTATTTTAATTTCTGCATCTTTCATCATTTTCAAAAATTTTATGATTTCTGTTTTTTCAGAAAAATGTAACTTTTCAGAAAGGTTTGGGTTTTTTTTAAAGGGATTTAATGACTATTTTCTACATGAATAAAACGCAGAAAGTTACATGAGTGACAGATGTAGTTTTAACATTTTTTCCCTTAGTGGTGTAGCAAAATTCGTAGCTGGGTTTAGGCTGTACAAAAATCAGACTCAGTTTGATTTGCTGCTGTGAAATAATGTTTTATTTGTGAAAGAGATGGATAAAGCGCAGAATCTCTGAATTACTTGCAGGAAAACACTTTGGCTATTGCAGTAATGTAGCATCTTTTTGTGGCTCCATAAAATTCAAGACACTTCAGGCTCTTGCACCAAAGGCTACTTTCTCTCCATTTCAGAAATACATGAGAGGAACCACAAACAGGATTCTTTACCCATATTCCACTTTAAAATAGCTATAGTTCCATGATGATTGAATTTAATAAAAAAAATAAAAAAATTAATAAATAATTTAATAAACTAATTTAATAAAAATTAAAAAAGGAAATTTGCACCTCTTCAACTTGTATTTTCACGGTTACTGCTGATGCTTCCCAGAAATGCCCCTCTGGAGCACTTGCACCGTCTCAGGCATGCACCGTGTGTCTGTTCATACCGGGCCTCCTCGGCACTGCAATATTCGTACATCTTTTTCTGTGCTTAGAGTGGCAGGGTTTTATAAAATTTGGCAGAAATTTAGAAATAAAACCAAAGTTGGTGACACTTGGCCATTTGGCCCCTCGTGGTCCACAGGGTCGGGAAGGTGCAGGGGAACGCAGGGAGCACAGCTCCTCCTTGGCGTGGGGGTCTGCTGGAGACCTCCTGGGCACCTGTGGCCTCTCCCGTCTGGGCTCAAGTCCAGGCGTCTGCTTAGGTGATGCAGATGTAGGCGTGAGGATAATGGCTCCAGACAAGCTGATCTGGTGCTTTTAGCATTCCCTGTTATTTTGCTTTCTGGGTCAGGCCAGTGGCATGTCTGCAGACCTGGCAGCTTTCCTGCAAACCTGTGCCTTCTAGTGTGACATATTTTCATTTTAGACATGAAAATAAAATAGAAAGCTCATACCGGCAATGTCAAAGCCCAGTTCCCAGAGCATCCATCAGCCCTGCATCGCAGCTGGCACATGTGGGGCTTGGGCAGCCACCCTGGGAGCCCACAGGAGGCAGCAAGGGCATGGCAGGCTCACGAGTGGGTCAGGGATGGCAGCAGAGGACCACCCACGTTTGCGTCACCCACTCCACGAATGACTTTTATGGGACCAGGCTTTCCTTCTCAAGCTCCATGACTGTGATTTCTACAGTGCATTCAATTAAGCAAAACGGAGGCAATGCCCTAATTGTTCCCACTTCTGACCCATTTCCCCAGTCCTGCAGTATCCCCAGGAGCAGAGTGGGCATGCGAGACGTGCTGCCAGAACCCCCCACATTTCCCCCAGGCCACTGGATTTCCATGTCCATTGGAAAGAGGCAGCAGCTGGATGCTTTTGATAATCCCGGATCTGCATTCAGCCTCTCCCATGCCACCGGGGCGCTCAGGCCGATATGGGTGCAGCAGGCAGCTTGCTGCAGGCCGGGTGCTGCCTGCTTTTCTGCACGATGCATCTGTCCCCAACCCTCGCCCATTGTAGAGGGTAACAGAGACCTCGGCAGATAGTCCATTCTCAGGAGCTCGCCAGGACAGTTTCACAGTGGTGGGAAGCTTGGGTGTTTAAGATAAGGTTCGGGAAACACCTGAATTCATGATTCTTGTGCCATTTTCATCCCTCCAAGGTGCAGCTGTTCCATACTCGGAGAGGCTGCAGGTGAGCTGCATCAGGCCACGGTGGAAATCCATTTGGGCATGAAGGCAGCGTAACAGCCTGCTGTACAGATGAGCACTGGGACGTCAGTGCCATGGGCATGGCAGGTTTACACCTCCTTTTTCCAGCTGCTGCAGCAGTGCTCGTGGAGATTTGTAACAGAAATACTGATGTTGGTTTGGCTGGAGCCTGAAATGCGCGTGAGCCCTGGGAGGAAGAGCAGGACAAGAGCTGTTGCCTTCCAAAGGGTATAAAGGTCTATGAAAACCCACGTTTCTTGTTGCCAGTCCAGAAGAACCCCAAAGATGTAGTGAAGATGGGACAGTGTCCCCTGTGCCCTGTGTCACACTGGAGAACCTTGCACAACCACTCAGACGCACACATCTGGTGCCTGTGAGAGTGTGAGTGTCAGAAGGAAGGCACAAAATCAAATTGTTTAAGGATTTTGTTAATAAAGGTCACTTCTCCCTTCTGTAAGTTCTGACACTGAGTTTTATGACGTTTATTTCCCTACACTTGGAGATGGACGATGGTGACAAAGAAGCTTTGAAGCTCTTCTAACCTGTGGTGGGGTTCAGGCAGGAGCCTGGCTTGTCTAGGAGTAGCAGAAGCCAAAAGGTGCCTTAAACCAAACCTTTGGTTCAACGTTTTGGGGCAGTGGCAGTGAAGCACAGTAGGACAGAAAAGTTATTTTGAAGAAATGTTTCCTTCTACCCGACACCCTTCTAATTGCTGTCTGCTCAGGATGGGGGGCTGGGGTGCTCTCCTCGCCACCTCCTCTCATCCCACGCCGTGTCTGCTTCGAGCTCCCTCCTGCAACGCGCCCTTCCTATCTCTTAAAGACTTCTCCAGCGGTGACACCTGGTCACTGTTAGACGTTTTTATCACATGAATTTGTTCAGCTCCTCTGTGATGGGGATTTGTACTCCAGCATCTATAGCAGCATATGGCAGTGATTTCCCAACCCACCCAGGGGCTGTGTGACAAACACACTGCCTCATGTTTCTTTTAAGCTTAGGCCAGTGAATTTCCTTGGATGTCTCCTGTTGTGAGAAATGCTCAATAAATATTCCCCGCATACCCTGTGCATGTTACCCTGCACATGCTACCCTGTGCTTGCTGATGGCCATCCACAGTCCAGGCAGGCAGCTCCAGCAACAGGACTGCAACCACATCAAACCCCTGTGCACACAGGCAGGCACGCATGCATGCACTGCCAGCACACGCGCACACGTCCTCGTGCACGCTCAGCCAGTCACCAGCACACTCATCCCTTGTCTGCGATGTCTCACCCATCCCTTTCTCTCTGAACCAATTACCTCACTAACCTGCTTAATGTTTTCTGATATAATAATAATTATACTCCAGAAAGGGGCATCAGCTGAGTGGTGTTGTCCCTGAATTGCAGACTAAGAGAAGTTTTCCCCAGGCACTGGGGAGGCGATTGGGCACTTGGCTGCTGTGCCATTACGTGGGCTACCTCTATGGCAGGTGAATTTTAAAGAGCCCGGCTCCCAAGGGGAAGTGTAAAGCAACAATAAAAGCAATCTGCTGGTGCCACACACTGCTCTGATATGCAGTTCAGAGATGAATTCAGAGATTTAAGTTAAAGAAGAAAAGTGAAGAAAATAAAACTCAGTGAAAAAACCATGCTGGTCTGCTGGTGCTTTGAAGCTTTCAGAAGTGCTTTGTAAAAGCAGTTTCATTGGTCATGCTCCCTCAGAAGTCCATCACTCTCACCTCTACATGTGAACGAACTGCAGAGCTTCAAGGGAGAAAAGGAACAGGACTGTAATGTCATTTGTTTTACACCGTGGGTGGTAAAAACCTGGTGGCAAGGGACATCAGAGTAGTCTACAGTTCTTCCGTTGACCTTGGTCTATTCCTGGAAAGGAACAGACCTTCCCTCCTTCCAAAAGGGTGTTTCCATTCAACAGAAGAATAGTGGATGTCAAGACATATTAAACCATAGCATTGCCATAAGATAAATATAGATGTGGTGGGAGGACACTCTTTTTTTTCATTGCTGTTCAACATTTGTTGTTTGTGAGGAGCGGCAGCTTGAGGAGCAGAAGGCTTCTGCAGGAGCAGGTACACTGAACATGCGCCTGCTCCTGGCAGCGCTCAGTTCTCCAACTCAGCCAAGTTCTTCTGGTCCTACACTTATTTTTGCACGTGCCATTTGGCATCAAAACACAGGGGAAGAGATATCACCTACAGCCACAATGGCTGCAAATTATACGTAAATATCCATGCAAGTGAGAAATAATACATTAATTATAATAGTGACAAAACACAATAAAGTGCTGGATTGCCCATTTTTTGCATAGTAAGATTAGGAGAGATGCCTTTCTAGAAAACATAGAAACATACATTTTGAAATAGCAAGCAATGTGCATATTTTGCGACAAGCACCGTCAGTTTAATGTTTGTGGCCAAGTTTAGCATTTAGTTGGCTTGTATTGTTGTATCTGTTTTGTTCTGTCTTGTTCACAGGCATCTGTGTATTAATGTTTCCCTGATGAAATAAGTATTTCGGTGTCACAACATTCCTACTCTGAACATCTCCTTGTCTGTTACTGAGCCAGTCCTTGTTGATGGACATTAATAATATCTCTGCTCTAATTCAGTCTGAACCTAACCATGGTGCATGAGACACTACTACTTTTAGAAACTGCCGTCAGCAAGCATTATGCCTTATACACTGATATTCTTGATGAGAGTCAGTTCATTTTCTTAGCAAACAGGAAAGCTTTAAGATAGTCATGTATCATTAAAGGACCTCTACTTCAAGGAAATCAGCACTAATGATTTTTGGGGCTGAAACAGCAAGCAATCTCTTTTTAATCAACAACTAAATCCAGCAGTTTTTAGCAACGACATATAGAGTCAACTTCTTGTTCAGCAGACTATTCATACCATATTTAGTGGCATTCTTGCTCTTTAACCAAAATGTGGTTCCCTTACCACAGACTGTGTGCAGAACGTTCAGAAAGGCAGGATTGAATGTGATTGTTAAAAACAAAGAAAAAAGAGTTTGATCAGCCTTAAGCCAAGGTGAAAACTTATCAAGAGCAGCAGAGTGAAAGAGCAGGATTAGTTGGTGATAATAATAATTTAGACTTGAGTTTTCTTTCCTCCAGCCTCCATAACACAAGTGGCAGTGCTTCACACTGAAATAATCATCACAATCTCTGCAGCACATCACCCAGCAGGATTGTCCTTATGGTCTTAACGGGCATGTGCCCGCCTCTGGGTGTGTAAAGAGGTCTCTCACACACATGGAGGCTGCTAGAAGGGTGCAGGAGGCACATCGCTTTCACACCGAGGAGCTTGCACCCTGACCTGTGCCAGGATCTGTTTTTATCCAAAACAGAAGCGAAATGACACAGAAATACAGCTCTAGAAAACTGTCCCAGCACCAGCAGACCAATGCTCCACGCAGCCCACATCCGCTAAGAAGTGGCCTGTATCAGATTCTGTTGAGGAAGCAGCAAGTAATCGTGGCAATAGGCAAATATGGAATAATCTCAGCTGAGCAAACCTTTAGCCCTCACCTGAAAGGACAGGTTATTTAGAGAGATTTAAGGTGTGTGTAAGAAAGGCTTAAAAGCTTCTGGTCACTGGGTGCTGTACTGGACCTGCCATTAATTGATTTTCTTGTTAATTGACTGGTTTTCTTGTTACCGCTTTTGTCTTTGAAATCCTTTCTGGTCATCTCTGTTTTTTCCACAATAAGCAGCTTTATTAGATTTGCAAAATATGCTGCTGTCTCGTCTCTTCCCCCTCTCCTCTATAGTCCTCTGTCCTGCATACATTGCTTTCAGGTCCCTCAAGACTTGGCCAGCAGCCTCCAGTACCACCGCTGCCCTCGGCCAAGGATCGGCTTTGCCGTTGAACCCTGCCCTTGAAAACCACTTGGCTCACAGCCGGAGTTTGCTTTCCACCCAAAACAATTTCCTTTAGCAGTTTTCTAGGGGACCTGGTCAGAGACTTTACATGAATTATATTAACCAGTGACATGTTCCATTTTCTGAGATGTCACTGAAATATTCAGATATTTCTGACACATTGATTGCAAGGCTTTGACTTCTGCAGGAGTATTTTGTCATCTTCCAGCTGTTTTTACAATGGTTCTGCTAGTGAAACAGTCTGTTATTGTCTCTATTAGTAGCCCTCATTTAGGTCAATTTGGAGTGTACCAAGGTAAAACTTTATGACACCATAATTCTCGGCATTACTAAGAAGTTTTTTAAATATTATCTCTCATTTATTACCTTTCAGCTCTGTGGAAAACTAGACACTCTTCAGTGACAATTTCCATATTTTTGTTAGTAGTTTAAGTAGTTCTTACTACAACTCCTAAACCTCTTGCTCTCATAAGAATTAAATTTCACACTGAGGTAGCTGGAAAAATCAAGACACTTCATTTGTAAATATATTTTTCATAGTAATTTCTATTGGGTTTACTTTGAAGTAGCACTGGGGCCAGAGAGCCAACAGTGTTCACAACGTAATCTGAAACTGCTGAACAGGAAAATGAGAGAAAGTCTCTTTATTTTGATGGCAATTAATTGCCATAACTCACCATCCAAAACCGTCAAGAAATATTCAGTCAAAAAAAGGAGGGGGAAGCAAACAAACAAATAAACAAAAAAGATAAGCGCTTCACATGCAAAATAAGAAGAGAAACTTTAATTCAGTGGCATCTTTTAGTACCTCTCCTTTTGGTGATAGAGATGTTTCGGCTGGAGCACTCAGGAAAGAAAAATACCCGACCGGTCCCCTCCGTGCCTCTAGTGATTTTATAGACCTCCTCTACATCTACCTCCAGTGCATTTTGTCTAGGCTAGAGGCTGGAAACCAAGCTCAGCCTGACAGCAGGGCTGACGTGGACCTTCATTGGGCTGACGCTGGTCTCTGTACCACCGATGCCATTGGTGGCAGGGACCAGAAGATGCAACCACGCCAGATTTGAACCATATTGAAATGATTTTGCACCTTGTTTTTTTAACGGTTTCACTAATGTTTGTAACTATTTCTTTTAACTCCCAAGACCTTGTTTCCAAATCCCTCATCACATATGTAAATGTAGGTTGTTTTCCCTGCAAGTGCATTTTCACTGCACATCTACATTTTTCTAATTGACTTGAACAAAATTGCAGTTTATGTACCTATTGACTCTTTATTTGAAAGTCCTTCTGCATCCCTTCACAACTCATCTCTGTCTCTGCACCCTCTGTCTCCTATCATCAGAATCTGTTATCACATTGTTCACGCTTTTTTCATTTCATTTATGGATATCTTGAATTCCTCATGCCTTAGCACAGATCTCTGTGGGATTTCAAGGGAGGTTTTTTTTCCACCTGAAAATTTTTTTTCTCCATCCACACTCCATCTTGTCTTTAGGCAGTTTTTTATCTAGGCGGAGGTCTGTCTTCTCATGCTGTGACTATTTAATTTCTTTAGGACCCTTTGGTGAATGCTTTGTTAAACACTCTGTGGAAATCCAGGCATGTATGTCAGCTCGCTCACCCTTGCCATGCATGTTGACTCTTAAAGAATCCTAGTGTCCGGGGTGTACCCTTATAAAAATTGGTTTATTTGACTCCTTGCATGTCACAGGTGCCTGTGAGCCCTTTCATCCTGTTCTTTGTTATCATTGTTATTAATTTGTCTCGGCACACACTCAGCTTACATGTCTGCAGCCCAGCTGTTCTCTAACAGAGACTTTTCAAAAACGGGCGTTGCAGCAGCCCGTCGCCAGAGCCCTGGTGCTCTGATGGGTTTAAAACAGTTCAGCTCAGTTGTCAGATTTGATGCAGACACAATTTGAGTTCACAGCACGACTGCTGAGGAGTGATTGCAGTGTTATATGTATTTATAACAGCTCCTAGGTGAAAACAGAGTAGTTTTTCTTTCTTCCATCAAACTTCTAGTTATATTTACTCTCCAATATTAATGTTTTACTATAGCACTGATTTGGAATTTCATTGAACTGGCTGCCTTTAACAGCTAGCATTTACATGAGTTCCCTGCATCAATATCCATATTTTTATATACATAATAAAGTAAACCACACTGAAAGATCATCTTAACTTTATTTACTGTGGCCATCCTATACTATTTAGATCTGCTAAAGTTGTTAGGACATTTTAATTGTCTAATCATTATTCAGTCAAAGCACCAGATACCATTTCCAAAGACCATGTGCACAGATGAAATTGCAGAATATAACTTGAATCTTTACTGAGTATTGAATCTGCTACAGGATGGTTCTAACTGCCAATAATTTACTTTAAAAAAAAAAAAAATTCAAAGTAACAACTGATGTCCTCTATAAATGAAAGTTTGAGACTATTTATGGTTTTAGTTTCGTCTTTTTATACCCCCTTTAAATGGGAAACTATATATTCCTTACTTGATTTTGCCAGTAAATTTTACAGTGAAACACAGTGGTTGTGGCTCTGTTATTACCCAAATGCCAGTAAAACCACTGGGGGACTCAGTTACAGAGTACAAATCTGTCTTTCTTTCTTCTTTCTTCCCTCCTTCCTTCTTTTCTTCCTTCCTTCCTTCCTTCCTCCCTCCCTTCCTTCCTCTCTACCTTTCTCTCCTTCTTTTAACCATCTGAACAAATTTTATATACTTTATTTGACATATTTCTTTACTATTTTGTTTCTGTACTGCTGGATGTTGAAAAGAGCAAGAGGCACGTGATAACGCAAAACAAAACAAGTGGGCTTCATCAGTGAGGTCCTTCAGAGCTCAGGCATTACACAGATTTTGCTGCAAAGTACAATGGACATTTTGAAAAAAAATCTCATGGGACACAGGAGAGGGTTACACTCTCACTCTGCGGTTGGGATTTTTCATCCCCCCATCTGATGGAAGGCTCTTCTTGACATCCAGTCCTGCAGTCAGAAAACCCTTTCATTTCCTTCTGTTCATAGCGAGGTTTGATGAGGAGCAGCCCCAAGGTTTCAGACCACTGCTCCTGTGGGACTCCTGCCTTGAACATCTCTGCCCAGAAGATGTGGCTCTGGTTTGCAGAAGTGAGGTTACCCCTCTGGGTCACTTACTCAAAGGTTCAGTCACTCTCACTGATTTAAAATGTTGTTTTTCCTAATCTGAATTGTCTGAGTCAGCTTACAGCCATTAGTTTTACAACCTTAACTCCTAAATTCACATCCATTCCTTTCTTTAGGCCCCAGCTTTCCCCAGTCCTGCCGTAGCCTGTACTCCACATCACTGCAGTTCCCATCCTTATTCACAGGCTCCTGGTGCGGACGAGCCCAGTGAGCTCTGCTGGAGCTCATAGACGCATAGAATCGTTTAGGTTGGAAAAGACCTTTAAGATCATCAAGTCCAACCATTAACCCAGCACTGCCAAGTCCACAACTAAACCATGTCCCTAAGCACCACATCTACACGGCTTTTAAATACCTCATCCCACAGGAGATCCCATCCCTGCGACAGTTAGTGTCTGTGCAATGCTGTTTGTGCCACTGCTCTGATCTACCGCCAAGGGTTTCACACCACACACAGACAACTGATGAAAATGTTGCATAGCATTATGGCTGACACTGATCTCTAATGAACCTGGATCCCAATAAACTGTGATTGACCTATTGGCAGCTAACTTTTAAGATCTTTTGATTAGCTGGCCTTCAAATCCAAAAAGTGTATGTTTTGATGAGGTATTTCATTCTTGTTTAGTCAGATAGATATTCTATAGGTCACTATATTAAAAATACAGAGTTAAAACTTGGAAATGTTTAAAATAAATTATATTACCCTTGTGCGCCTATGGATTTACAGTTATTCTGAAGCAGTAGTCTTGTTAATTTAAAAATATACCAAACAGACAATGGTAACTGATTAACCCTACCCTAAATAATTCCAATAAGCTTACATCTTTACTAAATACAGTTATTTCATCCTTAGTAGCAAAGCCAGGAGTTTGGAATTTATCAGTTAAGAAAGTGATAGGCATCCATAGTGGTAAGGAAAATAAAACATTTTAAATGGAAGGAGACATTAAAGTAATTTCTGCCTCATTTACTGTGTTGTACAAAGATTGCATGCAGACGAGAAAGAGTAAGATAAAAATCAGTGAAACATTCTCAAAAGCAGTGTAAAAGTTGTACAAAACAAGAGCAAAATGGAAAAAAAAAAGTTTGAAGCCCCTCTGTAATCTTTTTCTTAAAAAAACCCAAACCAAACCAAACCAAAGCACGTTTTCTCACAATGCCAGCATATTCACTACAGGGAATGACCTGAACTTACAGATTTCCACCATCACATCAGCATTTTGAGTGCTTGCTGCAGGTGGCCCAGAGAGCAGCGGCTCTTGGCTGCCCAGGCTGGTGGCCACAGGACCAGCAGTGCCACCGCTCTGAGAACTGTTTCTGTCTCTCACAGCAGTGCAATGCCCTGTTCCCTCACCGGCAGGTCTGGATGCATCCCTCTTTGGGAAGCAGCATCTAAACCAAAGAGCAGAGAAACTGAGTACCATTATGCTACAAACAGGGCTCGAGAGCTGCTGTTCCCATTCAGCAAACTCCGAAGGTGCAACTCGTCCCACTAGCCCGGCCAGCACCCGCTCCATGCAGGAGGATCCTGGCAGGGAAGGAGTAAACCCAAGCTGCGTGCTGATGTCTGAGCCACAACACTGCCCTTCGAGCCCTCTTCGAGGCCAGCCAGCCTTCCTGGAGTATTGGAGCACACCGGGGTGGTCGCTGGCCGCATGGCCCAACGCCAGCAGCCGTTAGCGCTGATGAATAATTCTGCAGGAGGCAGCAATCCCATGGCGGTCCAGGAGAGCATCCTCCACAGGTTGATTCTGACACTAAGTGTACTCATTCCAAGTGAAAATATTCTCATGGCATCAATAGAAATCTTGCATGCCACTTTGCAAACTAAATATAGATCAATGAATCACACTGCAAAGCCAGACAAAATGCTGTGTACTGTGGGTCCAAGCATTTGCCTCTCTTTGGGAGACCACCAAACCTTGTTTGGGGCTTCTTCCAAACTGCTCAGGTGGACTAGCTGTTGCCGGAATATTGGAAGTGACCCAGGAAAGCTGGCTCCAGCGGGATGGGCTATGCAGCCACAGGCGGCTGTGCCCCCGGGCGGCCTGGCGTGCCCCCCCACCATCACACCCTCCTCAGGCAGCCACTGCCTTCCCATGGCTGGCGGGTGTCCAGATATTCCTGCCTGCCGGCCCTTGGACTCTACCGGGAAGAGACTTTTCAAAAGTTAATTGGCTGCACATTGATGTTGTTCTTCAGTAACCAGCTCTCCCTGAGCACAGTGGCGCAGCACTACATGCTGTTCTGCATTAACTGCTTTTATTTAGCGCTTCTTACAATAAAACATTAAAACAAGTTTTGTCTTGTATCTTCTTCCCGCTGTGTGAATCTGGGATTTGTGAAATAGCCATAATGTCATTATCAATGACTTCATAATATGTCTGAAGGAAAGGGAAAGAAAAACATTCCAGAATTACACATAAACATCTATGGTGCTTTCTTTATTTGTCGAATATTCAAGAGAGAAATGGAAAAAAAGTGTAAAATCAGCAAGCAAGATTTTACCATGAAACAAGCCTTCCCCAACTTACAGAAAGAAGATGAATTTGAATACTGAATTTAAGCCTGGATTTACAGCACAAATGACAGCAGAGCTAGCAGTCATCGTCTGGATGAAGAGAGGATCGTTTTGTTCATCTAGCTCACACATGGTCAGTTGGGGACGGTTCTGCTAGCCTATTTATGTGAAGGTAAAAAGCCAAGTGAAGCTACATCTGTGTAATTGATTTCGTTATAAAACTAATTCCTAACTAGCACAGCTGTTGCAAATGTTTGCCTGTTACAGTGTGTACCCAAATAACAAGGAGTGCAGGTGTCATCTGGTACGTGTGATATTCTGCAGCATAGCCGTGCACGTTTTACAAAAATGCCATGCAGTCCTGTAAATGTTAAAAGAGGCTCTATGAATTGTAAACATATTAAATTGGCTTTATGGAATAGATTTGGGCAACAGAGGGATGTAGCAATATGGGCAACCTCTCTGTCATTGCTACAGTCATTCTATCAAAATCTGAACTGCTGGATGTTGAGCCCTGGGTCAAATTTTCCCCCTGTTGCTGTTATTCATACCAGGAAAGAGTGACGGGAAATGCCTGTTCTGCCCCGCAGCTTCACATAAAAGGGAAGAATACTGACAGGCAGCACTATGTTATTGACCCGGGCATACCAAGGAGCCCCTGACCAGGGAGCAGCCCTGCAGTGAGCCACAGCTCACTCCATCCCAGGGGGATGCATCACCCTCCCTCCAGCTTGTGTGCGGTGTAGGAGCCTGGAGGGATGGAGAGACCCCATCCCGCAGGTGTTAAGCTGAAGGTGAGTGCACCCTCCTGAATCATTTACGATACCAGCTTTCCAAGCAGTGGCTCTGAAGACTCGTGGGGAGCTCGGGGGAAGCACCGAGGCCCCTGTGATGTCATTGTTGTCCCCATTCCTCTGAAACATGGGTAGAACTTTAGCATTACTCACCAGAGATGGTTCCTGGCACTGTATAGACTTAAACCTTTTAAAAGGTTTTTATTGTGCTTTTGTTTTAAATCTTTCAATGATATACAGGGCCAGTTTATTTGTTTGTTCCTTTCATTTGTTTTTTGATTTTGAAAGCATTATTGCTGGTATTCAGTAACATAGTCCTAGTTATAGCTGTAAGTGCTCTTACTAACCAATGGTTTAGGATTAAAGTATTTTGACACTGAAACTAGCCATGATGCAAGAGTTTCCAGTCCTAGCTATTTTCTTGATAGAGTACTTTAATGATCTATCTAAGTGCTCTTCTAAGTGCTGTCTTGGCACTGGTCAGTGTTTGAAAATACCGACTCGCCAGCCCCTGGAGCAATGCAATCCAGCCTTTGATCATTCTCTTCCAGGCATCGTTTCCATTTCTGATCCAGAACCTCATCACCTTTATTTTTCTTCCTCACGTATCTTTAGCAAACACTAGACTGAATGCTGTAACACACAGCCAAAGGTAACCAGTCTCACTCAAAAGCGCTGACAGAGATCCAGAGTCTGTCCATGAGTTTAGGAACTTGATTTCTGCTTTCAAAACATTTATAATATCCAAGGATCAGAAATATTCTTCTGTGTGTATATATATATATAAAAATGTATATATATATATATATATATATATATAAAAATTTCAGATAACTATCTAACAGCAATTAGTTACTTTGAGATGTCATATACTCTATGAGTGCCTTAGGTGAATTTAGAATATATCTGTTGCTAACAATCATAAACAAAACTAGAACAGAGATCTTAAGGTCACATACTAATGTCATGACAAAGAAAAAATGGTTTAGCAAGAAGAAAATCTGTGCTGCTTCTGTGACTGTGTTAGAAAATGAAGCCGTGTGGACTGACGGTGCAGAGCAAGCAAGTATTAGCTTGCAGGTTTAAACTTTACCACCATTAACTGGAAAGAAGCCCATAAGAAAGTGGAAGTCGGGGCAGCCCTTGGAGCACAGGCCTTGGTGACGGGGGAGACTTTCCCAAGGGACAGCCCTCCTCCCTCTGCAGGTCTGCACAATTTCTTAGAAAAAACACCCCTAATCAACCAAGGAGGCAGCCCTGAGACCATAATGAACTCTGTCTGATGCCTGGAAAAGAGCTTGGAAGAGATGGAGGGAACACTCCCAGATGCAAGAGCTCCAGAAGTTCATGTTGCTTTCTTCCCTCTGTAGCTGTGCTCAGGAAAGCTGTCTCACCAGCTTTGCAAAGCAAACATATGAGGCACGTCATGTTAAATAGTTTTGGCTTTGTTTTTATTTTTTCTTTTAGTTTGCTCTTTCTTTAGTATTTAGGTTGATGTGCATTATGGAGGCAACTTTCTTTAGCTATTTTGAAAGAAGCAAGGGAGAGGAGCTGAAGGGTAAAGTGTCTGCAGATGCTCATCTCCTGTTTATTGTTTCAGGCATGAGTGACCAAGTTATATTGCCTTTTCTTATTCTGAAACACCTCAAATCTTGCAGCCAACAAGAAGAAACTCTTTGGACAAACAGTGTAAAACAATTGTTACTGAAAACTGGAACTGAAGTAGATTGCACTGAGCCAGAGCTTTCGTGTGCCATTGCATTGCCTCCAACGCCAGGTGCGAGATGCCCTCAACAACACTTCATCTCACCTCTCACCACACAGCTCTCTGCTGGAGCATGCAGGGACAGGGCAGAGTCTGTATCCTTAAAGATGTTCAAGACGTGGGTAGTCAGAGCCCTGGATAACCTCACTTGCTGCTGTTGGTAGTCTCGTTTCCAGGGAAGGTTGTACCAGAGAGCTCCAGACATCCTTTCCTCCAGTGTTTCCATGTGATCGTGCACAGTCACACGATATTGGGGCTGTCTGCTTCTACAGACCTGAGTAAGCTGAGGAACAGCCCCTGCCCTGGTCTCCTTGTCACCTCCTCATGAGGTGGCACCAGGCGAAGTGCTGACTTCACAGGTACATGCGTTTTCCAGATATCTAACCTTCTGCACTGAATCCGTACTTACTCAGGAGTGGATGATATGGGAAGGAGACACATGAATGTGTAGGTCTCTACCAGGCCAGAAAACACCTCCACATGTCTTAAAAGTTTTAGAAATGAAGACACACTTTGCTGCACTGGCAGCTCTCCTGAATCTTCGTCTCTCCTCTACAGTCTATATTCTATGATTTTTTTCTTTTTCTCTTGCTTTTAATTTGGTTGATTAGAAAAAGACTCTTTTAGAGTAAATCAACTCTTGCTCCTTCTCACCAAATAATCAGTTCATCCACAAAATCATCTGTTCTTAGTTTTTATTATTGTTTATATCTATTCCGTGGAGCCACACAAACACAATGAACCCTGTCGCATTGGAGTTTTACAAAGAAGATGTACAGCATGCACAAAACAGGAAAAATACAGTGTCTGAAGAACTTACAAAATAGGTACAAAGCAAGAGATGACAAGGAACAACAAGCAGAGGAGACAATTAGACAATAATAAGGAAACTCATCTGGAGTTCACATTTTAAAATCCAATTTGCCTGGCTCTGTCTCTTGTCTACAAATCCATGAAAATAAAAAATGACCAAGGCTGGATAGAGTCCTCAGCACAAGGCCACCCATCCGAGTGCAATCTGACAGGAAGATAAAAAGCAGAGAAGAGAGATAAATCCCTCATTCTACTGGCATTTGGCACATATGGTCTGAAAGAGTCACTTTCAATATCCAGCAGAAGTCACAAGCTGTGCCAGGACAGATCGACCAGATCATCATGGACAGCAAAGAATTTTACATGGCAGCAGAGCCTCAGAGACCCTAGAAATAAGAAGTATCAATCAATTAAATTAGAAGGAAATAGTGGCAAGATTAACAAGGGGGACTCTAAGTCCCTGGAGAATCACTTACACATCCACAATACTTGTGTGCTTTTGATCTTGCAGAGTCTCTTTTTATAAAAAGGCGGGTTGGTGCTCATTGCAGTGTAGACTGAAGCACTTCAGAGGGATTTTAGGGGAAGAAGTTTTTCTCCTTGAGCTGTGGCCCAGCATTTCCTGCGGTCCCTGTCAACCCCCAGCAAACGTGCGGGTTCCTCCATCGCAGGGACTGGGTGCCCATCCTGCAGGGGTCCCTCCTGGCCAGGAGCCGCACAACTCAGCTGGTCCAGCACCAAAGCATAGAATCATAGAATCATTTAGGTTGGAAAAGACCTTTAAGATCATCGAGTCCAACCGTAAACTTAACACTACAAAGTCCACCACTAAACGATGTCCCTGTGCGCCACATCTACAGGTCTTTTAAATACCTCCAGGGATGGAGACTCAACCACTTCCCTCAGCAGCCTGTTTCAGTGCTTGACAACCCTTTCAGTGAAGACATTTTTCCTAATATCCAACCTAACCCTGCCCCGGCGCAGCTTGAGGCCGTTTCCTCTTGTCCGATCTCTTGTAACTTGGCAGAAGAGACCGACCCCCACCTGGCTACAACCTCCTTTCAGGTAGTTGTAGAGAACGAGGTCTCCCCTCAGCCTCCTCTTCTCCAGGCTAAACAACCCCAGCTCCCTCAGCCGCTCCTCGTAAGACTGGTGCTCCAGACCCTTCACCAGCATCTATGGGTCTCAAGCTGAAATTACCGAAGTGCAGCGACCGGTAAGAGAGAGTGAGGCCGTTAGGTGTAAGGATGTGCAGGGCAAACCTTTCTGCTTACGAGGTCCATCCACAAAGTTCAATAGCTTGTTAGAAACACGCAACACCAAACCAGAAATCTTTCCTTTAAACAGGTGAAATGCAGCCACACTTTGGAGGTGAGGTGCTTGATCCCAAATAAAAGCTCGGAGCTCTTTCCTGGTGATTTTCACTGGAGGCAGTCCTTCCTTTGCTACCTCTCCTGTGGAAATTCACATAGTTAATGTAGGGAAAATATGTAACGATAATATTGATCTTTTGTAAGAAATGCATTCAAAAATATCTATATGCTTACACAGTGCTTTGTACATTTCATTTCTAAAGCAGTACAGAAGAAAAAAAATCTTGATTTTGTAAATGGCTTGTAAAAAAATCCCTCTCTGTATGTATTTCAGTGTTCATGTATCTCTGCTCTCCTTTGTTCTTTTATTTGAGGATTTATTGCCGCATCCCTTTTAGACTTTAATACTGTTTGTTTCTTGGAGCAGCTTTCAGCTAGTTGTGTAAGCAGCATCCAAGTGCAATGCAGCTGGCACCAGACCAGGAGATGGATCAAGGCACTTAAATGGCCGTGAGATATCAAATGCATTTGAAAAATTAAACCTTTTATCTTGATTGCATTTCAGTAGCATGGAAATTAAAAGGGCATTTATGCAGTGTGCTAACTTCAGCACAAGTGCCCAGAGGCAGACTCTGAACAACATTTTTAAAAGTGAGAGCATAAGAACAAGAAAAGACAGAGAAAAGAAAGAGGAAAGGGAAGATAAAGCAAGGCAGGAATAAGCTGTGCAGAAGCAGGGCTCTGGAAGTGGATTTCACAAATCATATCAGGCCTATGGCCCCTCCAATGGTTTTGAACATGTAATAAAAAGTGCTTTACCCATTTTTTTCCCGGTCTCCTTATAGATGCATCTCTTCAAATAAATTTTGATAAGAATTGCAAACTGAACATTAAACCAAAGTGTAGGGTAAATGACTTAAAGGAAACTTTCTGCTTTTGGAGATCTTTGTCTTTTTTGAGCCTATTATGCTTTGCAGATAGTAAATTAGAGAAACCTTGAATGTATACCAGATTATACCACTGGGCCCTCCAGACACTTCTTCTCTAGCCCAGGAATTTGCTGGCAAACCCTATGAAAATGTGGTTCCAACCTAACCAATTCACAAAGCTGGTATGACAGGAGGAAAGATGAGGTGCTACAGAACAGGGCAGGGGTGTGGGTGGGAAGGATGGAGGAGCATGAATTTAATAATGTGAGAGGCTGAAGCGCAGTCTGGCAGTCTAGATACTTATTTATTGCAAGTCATATTTTTACCAAATTCAAATCACTTGTCACTGGAGGTACATATGGCTTCAGGATATCACAAAAAAATCCTTATTTTCCAGCCCCTGAAGGAACTGTGCAGTGATGTGAATGAGAAACGAAAGAGACATGAATGTCTAGCACTTAGTTGTGTCTCTGCACTGTGTTATTTGTGTTAGATCCTAGAAGGACTTTGAACAGGTATGGGATAGTAGAAAAAGTACAGAGTATGAGTAATTGCTTGTATATAGCTAGAAGAACAGTAAAATAAAACCACTTAGTTCCGTTTCATACAGAGTGTTGTAGCAACCGACTCTGAAAAAGCATCGATAGGCAACCTCCAAAATCTCAAAAGCCCTCAACAATCTGTTTGCAAATCCAAAGAAAACCGTTCCAGAAAGGTACTTTTACTTTTTTCCTGATTTCTATCAAACACACATTCTGACAGACACAAAACAATAAAAAAAAAAGAAGCCCCAAACCAACCTGGAAAAGTATGTCTTCAAGATAAATGCTTTGTGAAGTGCACTTTTCAAACATGATTAAGAGTATGCTTAAAATCTAAGACCATTAAGGAATTTAAAATATCTGCTTTTCAGCTTGATCCTATGTACTGAAACAAGTCACAATCCCTCTGGTTTTCTGTGCTCCAGGAGGAGACACTTAAGCTGGACAGCAAGGAAAACTTTCTAGTTGTAAAGGCAGCAAAACACCCAAATACATTTCTGGATGTATGTGACACTGCCATTACCAGGTGCCTTGAGGGAGGCAAGTGGCACACATTGGATGCTGCCTTCAGTCAAATGAGCCTCTGAATCTTCTTCCAAAACTTCCCTTTTGTTTAAGTCAGAGCTCTGCTTTTCAAGCTGGAATTGGAATTTTTTTTAGAAAGCCAGTATATGCATGGGAAATGTAGTTGCAAGCTGATAAATCATTTGTGAATTTGTATGGAATTCAGTGAACAATTCTAGCAAAAATAAAAAGTAAGATCTTGGAGAGCACGAATGCAGTAGATAAGGAGAGAAAGCAGAAAGGAAAGCACTAATATATTTCTGTGATGATAAAAAGTCTCTCATCTTTCCTTCAGCATTTTCTTTGACAGGGATATGGTGCAGACTTCCAAAGGATTTAAAGTAGTAAGACGGGGTTGCTCACATGTTTTACTTGAATTGTGTGTCATGTCTGACTAATGTAGAGTCTGTGGACTGATGAATACTAATTTATAAATTATGGGTTTTTTAATTAGCAGAAAAAATAATTAGCGTTATACTGAAAAAAAAATATCTCTCTCTCTCTCTCTCTCTCTTTTTCCCCAACAGAGGCCCAAGTCACAGTCTCGCTGACGAGCATCATGCATGAAGCTGGACCCTGGGGCGAGGCACTGGGACGTGGCGAGCAAGGAAGGAGCTGCCATGATTTCCATGAAGCCACTGGTCACCTGCTCTTCCCATGCCGGTCCCGCTGGCCTTTGCAGTCGCCTTCTTGTGTGACACTAAGTCACCTGAGCACTTTCTTGGGGGTAGGAGCTGTGCCTGCTTTGTTTTCCGTCACTGCACCATGCTGCGAAGGCAGTCGTTACGCCTCTCCTCCCATCTCCCTCCCCATCAGCAGTTTTCATACTGCCAGATAGAGTAGCAAGTCTATCCAAAGCACTGATTAAATGATGTGCTGCTTGAAAATCCACATGAAACACAGCATACCCGGGGCAGAAATCAGCATTTGCTCGCACATATTGCACTCAAAGGTAATGCACGCTGCTCAGGGGAGCTGCCCTGCTGGAGACCTGCTACATACAGCACAAAGAGATCTACCACAGAGATCTGCTGCAGGAGATCACATTCAATGCACAAAAATTAAGAAAGACACAAACAATGATTTTCATAAGTGTAATTAAAATGATAACTAGATTTTATCAGACAAATATAGCAATTAGATTGTAATCATTTCCCCAAGTGAACACATTGCATTACTAAGCAATTAAAAGGCAATAAATTGTGCTATTAAATCCAGACAGGTAACATCCCTTTACAGAGTGCTTTTTTTCTCTTTTTTTTTCAATCTTTCCCAGTAACACTTGTCATTAAATAACATCCTTATCACCACAACTGGAAAAAACACATCTTGCCTGGGCAAAATGCAACAGAGGGCATAGAGGGATCACTCTTTGCAGCTCCTCACCACACAGCCCTGTGCAAGGACAAGGTCCCATCACAGGTTTTTCAGCCACCCCGCTCAGCCCATTGGCAATGGGTCCCAGTGGGTTCCTGACCAGTGTGGGCAGGCTCCTGCCCTGCAAACAGCAGGGGAAAGGCTGGGGCCAGCACTGCTTTGGGAGAGATGCTGCAGTGACCAGCTCGTAATGCTCGTTGGCCAGGTGCATCATTAACCACCATCCTGAAGCCCCCCTCATTCGTGTTTTATGTGTTTTAAAATGATATGTTTTGATAACTGAGCTTACAGCAGGAAAATAAACCAGAATGGCTGAACCAATGCTTTGGTGTTGATCCCCTTTAGCAAACAGAGTAATAAATTTTTGACAATCATCTTAAACCTCACGTGAGAAATGTAAGTACTTTGACAAAGTTACTGTGATCCTGTAATACAAGGTCAGGTTTCATTTTGGAGAAAGCAACAATCCTTTTATTTTTCAATATTGAGTGCTTTCTTAGAAAACCTGGGAAAGGGGTGGAGCCCAGGGAAGAAGACTGCTTTGCAGAGGTTTGAGGGTTTCTGTACAAGCATAAGGAGCCCCCGTCAGAAAGAACAAAGGTGACTTGAGCATCTAGTGAGTGAAAAATGAAGGGGAGCTCAGTGTCCACCAGAAGTGGGGCTGATGTCTTCATTGTGAATGAAATGTGGCCAGCACAGGGAATGCAGCCTGCAAGGGTCTCACACAGTGAAAACAAGTAACTTCTGTTCAGTCTGGTAGAGAAGGGGCAGAGAAATGCTGAGTGGACTGCGGGAGGGTTAGAGGACAGTGCAATATGAAACGGGGCAGGGACAGCTGCCCAGAGCACAGCATGCCGCTGCCCTGCTCACTTCCACTGAGCAGCCTGCGGAGCTGTAGGTGGAGCAGAGTACCAAGGGTTTTGCAGGGGTGCAACAGCGCCAGGGCATAGAGGGGGTCTCTCTGCCGTGGCAGCAGGACTGCCTGAGCAGCAGCAGCTATTCGATGGTGACCGGTGCTGGTGGCAGCCCAGCAGCCACAACACTTTGGTAGAATTTCAAGCCAGAGCTGCTCACACTGCTGGCAGGAGCAGTGCCCGTGAGCAGCCCAGCAGGAAGGCATGCATTTTGCTAGCAAGCGCTTTCCAGAAGCCAAAGGAGATTCTTTTGTCTCTTTTGATTATTGTAGAGGTATGCAGTTATGAAAAGAGGGACTCTTTGGCCATGCCAGCAGTTCAGCACTCTTGTTCATGAGTCAGGGGCTGCCTCTGCTGTGAGGTTATCCTGCAAAGACATCTTGCTCTAAGGAGTGATTGCGAGGATGGGTAGGGTGCAATGCAGAATGTGGAATCGGGGCCTCGGAGGGCATGCAAGCAACACGGGGGAGAGGCTGAACATGGTTTCCAAGAATACAGAAACACAAAAGAGCTGAAATGAGATAAAACAAATATCATGCCCAGCAAAGAGTTTGGTTTCATACTGCATCTTTCTGTATCTTTTGCTACACTTGCTTGCCTAGTACAGTGGAACAACTGAACACTTTATCTTCCTAACAGCTTGAATGGTTAGAAAGGCTTTGCAGTTAAATGGCCCTAAAAGCTAAACTGTAGTGAACAATGATATTTTGTCATAAAGTATTTTCCTGCTCTTTTAATTGTTCTAAAATCACAATGACTTTTGAGAGGACTGAAATCCTTTGCTCGTGGGAGGGCAGGCAGAGGGGCAGTGATTAGGGGAGCTGTGAGCATGACGGGTTTGGGACTGAAGGCCTGGGAAATGTCTAGAGGAATACAATGCCTGGGGCAAAGGGGCTGCCCAGCCCATGAGCTATTGTCTCGGAAAACAAATGTGATACGGCCAAGGTTTAACAAGGATATGAATGACAACTGAGGCAGACAAGCAGGAGAATAATCAGGCCCATAGCTGAGGAGTGGGGCAACCGTCCCACTCCAACCCACTTGGGTTAGTGCAGGCTTACCCTGAGAGAACTAATTTGGGAACCACAGTGGCCAACAGCAAGTACTTTTATTTAAGTTGCTATACAGGCTTTTCCTGCTAGCTCATTTCCATGGGTTTACTAGAGAGAGAGAAAAAAAAAAAAGACATTGTTTGTAACAGGCTGCCTTGTGCCTTGGCATTCTTTCCCCACCTTACCTCTGCTCCTTCCTGAACCATCTCTGCAGCATTTGAGCTTGCTGCAAGAGGACACCAGTGAGCTCTCAGAGTACCGTGGGCTGCAGATGTGGCCAAGTGGGTCCTGAGACTCACACCAGAGACGACAGGCAAGAGGGCATTGGGATTTGTCTCTGGGCCAATGCATGCTGGACAGGGCAGGTGGCATGGTCCTGGCTGTCGTGGTTCCACCTCAGTGGGCAGCTCAGCCCACCCAGCCACTCACTAACTCCCCCACAGTGAGCTGAAGAGGAGAATCAAAGGAGTAAAAATGAGAAAACTGGTGGGTTGAGATAAAAACAGTTTAACAGGTAAAGCAAAAGCTGTGTGCACAAGCAAAACAAAATCAGGAATTCATTCACTGCTCCCCATCGCAGGCAGGTGTGCAGCCATCCCCAGGACAGCAGGGCAGGGTGAGGAGCAGAAATGCCTTTGATGCTGTGCAAGCACTGCTCAGCAGTAACTAAAACATCCCTGGGTTATCAACACTGTTTTCAGCACAGATCCAAAACATAGCACCACACAGGCTCCTATGAAGAAAATTAACTCCCTCCCAGCCAAAACCAGTACGCTGGTGCAAAATGATACTGAGCATCCAACTGTGTGAGTACACGACCAAGCGCAGTGAGCCTACAGGATTTTGGTGACTGCCTTCAGAGCTGAACCATGCTGCACTTCTGTGTCAGATGTCATCTGCAGGAGAGCATGAAAAGCCTTGTTTATAGACAATCCATACAACGTAGGCATGACTGTGCCTGTGAGTAACTGGAAAATTAGGCTATTTTTCCTGCATCCAACAATGGTTTGATGTATTTTAAGCCCTCAAAAATCCCTTTAAACACCACTGGATCTAAGCAAGATCGTTCTTCAGGGCATATCAGGTGAATGGCCTGAGCAGCACTCAGTAAGGTCTTTCCCAGCAGTTTTGCCAAGACTGTGATTTAGCTCAACTTTGGAATAAGGTAACATAAGCAAAAGCGCTTTTCTGAATAGCTGTAGGCAAAATACTTTAGAGTGAATCAGGAGCAATACTTCGAAAGGACCCAAATTAACAGAAGCATCTTTCCTCTCACATATCTGCTTTTATTTAGGTCTTTCCACATGTGCAGTAGAAATGCACACCAAGGACCACCCTTCACCTACATGGTCCT
Source organism: Nipponia nippon (assembly GCF_047370975.1). Taxonomy (NCBI): domain Eukaryota; kingdom Metazoa; phylum Chordata; class Aves; order Pelecaniformes; family Threskiornithidae; genus Nipponia; species Nipponia nippon. The sequence goes on from NW_028262302.1 coordinate 31,792,420, forward strand.
CTAAAATGACTTAGTTTTCTCAAAAGCTATTTTTCTTTATACACCTTGTATCTTTTATGAGAAGTCATATGTTCTTTTTATGCTCCCATATACCCTTGCCTTGGACTGTATCCTTAGGTGCAAGGTACCTGAGTGACTCGCAAACCTGAGAGATTTATTCCTGCAGTCTTACCAGTGAAACAAGAAAAGACCAGGACCCACATTGCCTAAATGGGAACAGACTCTAAAATGTTAAGTGAGTAACTGCAGCGTATCCAGGACCTGCTTCTTTTCAGTCCCGTGTTTTACAGTTAGACCATCTTGACGTGCTTACAAAATTCATCATCTCTGGTTATACAGAGCAGGGAAGACAAGCAGCTTTTCTCGGAGCCATATCAGATCTCTGCACATTTTAGCAGCATGCTGGATGTCATGTGTGCCCATCATACGAGCACAAGTGCCTGTTCATGTTAAGGTGCACACAGCCTGATGCAGCTCCCTGATGGCACTTACAAGCAAGGACTGTTAGTTCCTTTCCTCTGGAAATAATCTACTCAATACCTTCCTCTTCGTTACATAATCTGGAAGCGCTGATAATTTTAGACACAGAAAGCCACAGAAGACCGACTTTGTAGCTCGCTGTAAGGGAACACTTGGCTCCAGCGGACCATATCTGCTGTTGGGGTGTCCACAGGCACCTCTGTCCCCGAAGCTCAAACCATGGCTCAGGTGAACCCTGGCTGAGCTGGCACTTGAAAACACACCTCCTGGGGACTGGCAGAGGTGGCCGTTATATATCTTAAGAGAAATGTAACTTAGTACATTTCAAACAGGTCTCAGAGTATTTGTACAGCATGCCAGGATGACAGCATCCATCCACCCTGCGTGTCAACACGATCTTGTTGACTCTAAGCCATAAGCATAAACCACAGAACAGCTTGAATACATACTTCTATAATTAATGTCCCTCATGAGGTTTTCTATTCTGGGGATATATGTAATCTAAGTATGGCAGGTAATTCATAAGACATTTAGAACATAAAAAAACCCCAGATAATGGAGGTAAATGTTCATTGTAAAGGTTAAGGATGTAAGGAATGATAGGTGGAAAGGGGAAAACTCAGGACTGACAAGAGAGTGAGCAATAAAATAATTTGAGATGAGCAGTTGCAAGTGGGAGGGCTGCAACCAGAAGAAATGGCTGAGGAGGTCAGCGCGGGAAGGAAAAGGAAATCTCATGGAGTGTATGTGTTGGGTTTTAGCAATTTTTAGGTGATGTCTAAGCCCTTCCTCTGCCCCTTTTGTGAGCACTGGGATCTGCAGGGAGAGCAGCACACTCATCTAAGCTTGGAGTCAGTGAAGTTACTCCTTAGCCCAAAAACACCATTCCCCCAACACGTCCCGGATAACACTGTGCCTTCACATCAGCCACAGCTTATGTGGTAAGACCTCAATGTGAACATCAAACACGAAGCTGGCAAGAAAATACGACACATGAACTTGAAGATCCCCTGAAATGCTGGCTGCCTCCTCAACCTCAGTGTGATCACCACTTTTTTTCCCAGTGCACCAATCCCAGTTTTGGCTCCTCTCACAGAAACTTCTAGCACCACCTCACTCAGCCTCTGGTGTGCTCTCTGTGCTGTAGGCAGTGGAAATCTATTTGCATATTCATGTGTGGCAAATGAGGGCACCCGTGTGCAGAGCAGCCAGGACTGCGGCTTGCCAGCAAGGGCGGTGCCCCGTTTTGGTGTCAGAGAGCAAGGAGTACATATGCCTTCAGCCCACGGAAATATATTTTTTGTTGGAAGACTGGTCTCTGCCTGTGTTGTGACAGGCATGAACACTTTGGTTTTCTTTGGACAGGGCCTGAGGAAGATGATGGTTTGGCCTTGGACTTTTCTTGACCTGAAGAGGGAGCACCCATCATTTTCGAAGTGGTATCTTTTTTCAGTGTTGCTCCCAAATGTTCCATCTTTCTTAGGCTATGGGGAAATCAGTTACCTATCAGCTTTGGGATACTGCCCAGATTAATAATTAATTCCCTGTTTCATCTTACTTTTAGCTACTCAAAGGATTCTTGTGTTTCAGCTGTACAAGAATGACACAAAGAGAGCATTGCCTGGTCTACTGTAGGCACTCTGCAGTGTGTTACACAGCTATTTAATTTTGCAGTGAATTCATTAAAGATAACGGAGTAAAGCATGTGTTAGTGAAAGAAGCAGACCCTCATATTCTTAATTTATGCATATCATATATCTCATAGGAAAACAACAATACTGTGACAACAAATTTTGGAGGCATGTTTATGACAGCAACATAAATAAGGGACTGCCAATGCCATTTACCTGCTCGGAGATAATACATGCATTACAATGCCTGCCTTCTTGCTGCTATTCAAATGCAAAAGACAGCATTTGTAACCTGATCATTATTTTTAATTTCCCTAGCAGACAGCAGTTACAGAGCCCATGTTCAGTTACATTTTGACATCTCAGTAATAGTATTGTTTTAGTGTTCATGGTCTGCTCTCCCAAAGCAACGCAGTTTAAGTGTGAGGCGATAGATATTTATTAAGTTTGAGATAGTATCCAGGGGCCCAGAGCAAATACAATTTACACTTTTATGTGGAACCAGTTGGAAAAAGACGAAAAACCCATTAGTATTAATATTTCTGTCATTCATTGAAAACAGCATTTTGATCTGAATGTCATAGTTAGCTCTGCTGTCATAGAGAAATGGGCTTGAAGCCAGACTCTTCATATTTGGTATCTCAGTAGGTTACATATTTGATTTTTATTTCTGTCCGTGGAGAGGGGCAATCTGTAGGAAGTCGACTGCTGTCCAAATTCCTCAGAAAATGTTTTAAGTGTTTGAGTGAGAGTATTGGTCTTTGTAAAATCTCCCTGGCTGTTTCCTCTCTGTTAAAAGTCTGACATGAAAAACAAAAGCAAAATAAAAGCTCAAGAGAAAACAGGCACTGGAAGAAAAGTGTATCCTTGTTACCAAGAAGAGGCATAGACAGCGTTGGTGCAGGCAGTTGAGAACTGCCTAGCAAGCCCTTCAGAGCACACCACTGCACCTCGGGATCCTTCTGGCCAGCAGTAACCCATGGGCACTTCAGACATGTGCTGAGGAGCTCTCCTGAATCAGAGCCTTGGTGTGAGTTCATCAGCATCTCAGGACCAATCGTCTTGCCAGATGCCTTTCTGTCCATGTTCCCAGAGTTTTTGCTGCCTTTGCCTCTCCACAGAATGAACCTCAGTCCTACAAAACCAGCCATGCTGTCTACAGTTTCTCCTCAAGCGCTGCTGCCAAGGAGCACAGCCAGGCCTTGTAGCTCAAACAGCGGTCAGAAATCCCTATTAAACAAGTTAAACCATAAGAAAGGCTGCGTTTCCTGGGATTACGTGTGGCTGCTTGAATCTTGCATTGCTTTAGTGAACATAGACCTGCTCAGAAGAAAGGCCTGAGGAGCATCTGTATACTCATGAGTGTCCTGGCCACATATCGAGGGGAAAGGAGCATCCCAGTTTGGTGCTGCGATTGCTGTGACATCCAGGACAGACCGTCTCACTCCATAATTCATTCAGCCAAGCCGTGACGTCTCCCTGAACTGCTGCGTAATTATTACAAGTGTATTCAGATGGAGACTGTAAAATTGAACATCTCCAGCAAAGATCTTATACTTGTAATTTAGTCTCACATTAACATGTGCTCCTTTTTTTTTTTCAATCTTCATGTTTTTATTTCTAGCCTTAATGAAAGCTCTGTTTTTCAGCCGCTAGCTTTCATACCCGCTGTGCTGGCAGCTGTGGGCAGCAGCCCCGGAGGAGCTGTAGGTGAAGCCCCGTTTACTGAACCACGCACATGGTCAGTTGGTAAATCAGCATTTGGTCGGTTGATAAATTATCAGGGTTAGTTCTTTGCTGCCCCTCGTTTGAGGCAGATGTCGGGAATTGCCTGGAGGAGGTGACTGGCCAGGGTGTGCCCTGGGCTTCCCATGCCCCATCACCTCCAGCACAGCCTTTCCATCACGGTGGGGGACACGGCCAGCCCTATCATGGGTGGGACGATGCGCGGTGTCCTGCATCCCATGTGCTGCCTGGCCTGGCCCCACTCCCAACAGGGACCCACTTGCCTCCACAGGGATCGCCAGTGACTGTGAAGCACGCGGTACAGGTGATCGTGACACCAGCAGTCAGGTAAGGTGATGAAACGCAGTGTACGGTAGAAAGGGTTGTCTCTGCCCATGAAGTATCCACAGACACAGATGGAGACATTCTTTCTAAACCTATCTTTCTTGTTTTTTCTAACATCTCTTCACAGGTGAGGTCAATTAATTTTTTAGTATATTTGATGTGGAAAACTCTGTGTAAACATGCTTTGAGTATCTGCAGAATGAATAAGCAGCAATTTTTGGCTTTGCTTTAGGGAGCTGTGGTAATGCATTTTTAATTGATGGCTCTTTTGGCAATGCAGAGAGAGTGATTTGCCAGGGTGGGAGGCACAGTTTTGAAAAGGTCAGCAGTTACCAGATGTTGTCCTCAGCAGCAGCTCAGAGTCTCCTTGCACAGCTGGGGCCATGTTTTGCAGCCAGGATGTTTTTTTTTCTCTCTCCTTCCTTACTAGATGCACAATTTATTTCAGAGCCTGACTGCTGAGTCTGTGCTCTCATGTTAGTGCACAAGAGATCTTCAGAGCACCCGCCGCTGGCTGCAGGGCCCCCAGTGCTCAGGGTGGCTGCCACTGCTTTCCAACAGCTGCCGGCTGTAGTGGTGCTGGTGAGGGGATTGATGAGAGCCTTGCATGGAAAAGCCTACAACTGTGCAGAAAACTAGAATCAGGACCAAGAGGGTCTGAAGCCCAGGAGCAGAGTGAACCAAACACATTTTGTATTTACAGGCACAGGCATTTTTGTCATGACAAAATAAGTGGCTACATCACTGGACTTTTGGTTTGGGCTTTTTTCTTTCTGGTGATGAGCTCTGCTCTGGCAGAAATGTAGCAAAATACAGAAGGGGTTTGGCTTGTATGATGCTGCTAATTACTGCCCCTGTGGATAGGTCTGCTTGTTTGGGTGAACACCAGCAGAGAGTGCCCGTGTCTGCACGGGAGATGCTGAGCCCAACCAGCGAGCACAGACCTTGGAGCAGCACAGCTGGCACTGCCACTGGTGCCCTCGCAGTGGCTTTTTGGGGGTTTCTCTGCATGAGCTCTCACCTGGCCATGTGGGCTGAAAGCCACTGGTGGCTGCAAGACCATCAGGACAGCCCTGGGGCTCTCCCTCCCACTTTACCTCCATGTAAATGAGGATGAGCAGGTCCCCTGGGGAGGAGGATGCTCAGATGTGTCAAGACATGCATGAGAAACAAGACTCAAAAAGCTACTTGGGGCTGCAGGGGACAATGCTCAGATCACAGGAGGTGTTTTGGTGCTCCATGTACAGAACGAGAGGTGCAGGAAATCCCTAGGAGAACATGCTTGCTAACCTGCTTAGAAATTCATGTCTAACAGAAAACTCATTAGAAAACAAAGCTGCCACCTGTTTGTCCTTTTTCACAAATGTTACGCTTCCTACAATGATATTTCAGCTTGGTCGATCATATACTGGTAATGAAGGAGTAGCTGGGCAGAGCTTAACATGCTGCACAGCTATTTTATAATGTATATCTCCATTTTTCCACAGATTAAGATGCTAGACTATTTCTAAAGATGAAAAAAGGATTCATGAGGAGTGAAAGGAAAAGAAATGGCAATGTGCTGCTTTATTACTGCCAAACATCACCAAAGGTTATTTGTTAGCTTACATGCCAGGAATGGCAATGAAGGTGGCGGGGAAGATCTCAGCAACATGGCCCTCTGCAGCTCCTGGGGACAGCGCGCAGCAAGCAGGGGCTGATCCAGCCACGCGTCCCTCCCTGCGCTGCATGCCAGGGTGTAACGCGCTCACTGGATTTCAGTCACATGGATTTCAAACACATGTGCCAAAGAGCCTGGAGACTGAGCAGGGTTGATATTTTGAGACAAAGTGCCGGTATGTATATACTAGGGAAGAGCTGTTTCAGTGGCACAACACTCTGCTTTGCTGCAGAGTTGCCCTGGAGACACAGCGTAAGTACAAGCCTCTTCCATGACCAGAAGACATTCCATATGGATATTTGCATTAAAATTCATTCTCTAAAATTTGAAAGGGAAGTTGAGAATTCACTTGCCGTTATCTCAGCAGCGGCATGCTCTCGGTTTTTATCGTGCCGCAGCCAGCACAGCCCTCCTGTCCTGCCTGGGTCTGCACATGCCTTTGCGTATCGCATGTTCCTTTGCATCCTAGTGGCATGTCCACGCCTGCAATAGGCATGTGTGTGAAGGTGGGGATAGCCACATCTCACCCGCTTCCTCCCCGCTCTGATCGCAGATGAGACTAGAACTGGAAGCAGCAGTTCCTGCAGTTCATGATGGGAGACAGAGCCCTTTTCCTTAGCTCCCAGTAAGCCCGTGTGTGGGGTTATACACCAACCACCCCCCAGTACAACTCACTTTGGCAGGTGGTGACAGGAGCCTGGCCACCCTGTGCCGCAGCCGCTCACCAGCCTCAAGACATCCCCCAGGGCTGCACTACGTGGATGCTGGCAGAGGTGCAGACCTCCGTTACAGGAGGGGATGAACCTCAGTAGCAAACTTACCCTCCAGAAACACCCTCTGTGAGCAGATAGCTCACGTGAACAACTTGAAAATGGCTGGATCACCTTGGGAAAGTTCTCCACTGATTTCCCCATCTGTCTGCACCTTCATTGGGAAAGGAGGAGGTGCCAGGAGCTTGTGAGTGGTCATCCAGGAGCCAGGGCGCAGGAAGGGGCTCCCATGCAGACGTGCCTGGTGGTGGCACAGCACAGTCATGGTGGGGTGGGGCAGAGCACAGCACACGCTATGGGTGTCAGAGACTGGTACTTCAGCCTTGTTGGGTAACGTGAGCATCAGCATCCTCAGCTGATGTCCCGCTCATGCCTGCGTAAGAGCCTCACGCTATTCAGTGAGCCCCGCACCTTCACCTGGCCGCAGCTGCCTGCAGAAGTAGTTTCCCTGTGTTTGCCTTGTCAACTTCCCTGGCTTTCTGTGATGGCAGCATCATAGGCACAGAGCACACTTCTGGCTTCTTGGAAATAATTGCATAAGTATTTTTTGCTCTTTGAACACCCCACAACTAAATTAAGATGGATGGGTTAAAGCAGATACCGGCCAGCTGGAGAGGAACAGCGGAGTACAGGATCTGAGTAAATGGAAAGGAGGAAACTGATGTGCTCTCCCTTCCCCTGCAAGTACAGAGAAAAGGAGAATGTACTCATCTGCTGCTTTTAAGATGCTATGGTCAAAGCAAGAGACTTTGCTCCCAAAGTGAGTTTCTTGCCTTTGGCTGAGGAGAATGTAATGCGTGTGTGCATATTCTATTGCTACGACAGCTTGAGCAGAGAGGCACCAAAGAAGCACGTTCAATCAGAAATAACTGCCTGGAGATGAAGTTGTAGGCTGTGGACGTGTGTTACCAGCAGTTCCTCTTCCCCACACTCAGGGCTGTGGAGGGGAAAACTCCTTTTGTTGAGGCAGAGGTTTATCTTCAGCAAAAGTGCAGCCGGAAAAAGGAACATTTTCTTTAAATGGGTCCGCATGCATTTTGCTTTTCCATCACATATTGCTGGCCCTGCTTTTAGATCTGAAATGAGGCAGCCTAATTGGTCATTTATCCCTTTAGCTTTATATTTTTCTCCTGCGAGGACTGCATAAACTGTTCGCTGTTCTGTAAGAAATTGCTTAAGTGGATGACAATGACTCTGGATACAGCAATTCTTGCAGCTCAGTTGCCAGTTGCTTGGTGCTTACTTTGGCACTGCTGAGAGGAGGCAGCAAGAGATGATGTGGATGCTGTTACACTATTTTCACTTGTGATGCCTGGCTTCTTTGCAGAGCTGGCAAACCACCAAGGTGGGCCACAGGCTCAGATGCTGGACCAGGACCATGCCACCAAGCTCCTCCTGCACTGCTGCCATGTTCTGGTGACCTCCTCTGGCCTCCCAAACCATGCTTCGTGATTGCTCATCTACACAGAATCAGTAAATACCTCATTTCCAAGTCTAAATAAAGAAAATAATAGCAATACGGACCAGAAAATCAAAGAGAGCACATGCACAGACATCTGTTAGGGAGAATCATGTCCTTATTCTGTAGTGCCAACTTTATCATTGACATGAAACCGGCTTTTAGACAACTTGAAGTACAGCAGGTTTTATCTGAGCTCAAGTCATACAATCTTTTAGGTTAGAGAATCATGGTTTTAGTAACTTGTTCCAAACTTTTCTGCTCACTAGGAAGTGTCATTAACCACACTCAGGATTAAACACTTTATTTACTTTAACAACTGAGCTTTACAACCCCACAGATAAGTTTTGCCAGCCGATTTTGCTCCAACCCAGGCATTTACTTCTGCAGAAGAAACAGCAAATTGTTCAATGTGAAAATTCAAGTCTCCTCCAATCTGCAATTCTCCTTTCACCTTCAACTGAGAATGAAGAGAAATGCAATAAGAAATCATTTGAATATTCCAATTAAAAAAAAAAAAAAGCCCTTCCTGGAGGAAAAATCACATAATATAATGCTGAACTTGAGCCACTGCGAGCTAAACAGGGTTGCTCAGATGATACTGTTTGGCCCCTCCAGCAGCCCCCACAGTTGCAGTGAGCAACCCCTCGCCCCAGAGCTTCAACTGAGAAGTTCACTGCTGGGCAACTCCGACCATCAGAAACAGGTCTTTACTGAGACACCCAAACTGTAAAGACACTTGCAGTGACCATGACCATTATGAAGCTGTGCCCATGCTCAACCTCAAATATAGTCAAGACTGGCAAGATTCCCACAGGAAGGTTTGGGCATTAATCCTCTGCGTGAGACTTGCCGAGGAACCCCCTTCCTTGACCAGTCTCCCCACTGCTGTGCTTCCCGTGAGGGGCTATGATGACTGACAATGTTGCCTTCTCTCAGACGTGTTTTTAGTCTTTCTTCACACCCATACTTAAAAAAAACTAACCAAGAGCAAGGTAATACAGTTTGAACCTCTGAGTTGCATTGCAATTTCATTTGTCTTCTCCTACTCCTCTAACCATGATAGCTTCTGCTCACAGGGAGGTGGCACCCATCCTCCCTGTGGGTGCTGAGCAATAAATATTTATATGGACCAATATTATATGGATTAATATTATGTGGATAAATAAATATTTATCCATATAAGCTCAGGCCTGATGTCTTGGCAGTTTTCTGGTGCTATGAAGAAGTAACAGCTTGTCAGTGGGGGCCAAGTGAAAGATTTCTCCAGTGGGAGGATGTTACAAAGCACACGTTGGCCCTAACTGCTCCGAAAGCTGGCTTCACTGTTCTGCAGCACAGGCTGGAAGAGCTCTCGCCTACCACCCCAACTCCTCACCTTTCTGCTCTTCTCTGAAGTTGCACGTTTTTGTACAAATACAATCTGATTATTCTTTTGCAGTCTAGAAATGGAAATGCGATTATATGGCTTTGCACATTGTGGGTCAGATATTCAGTTGGTGAAACCCAGAGTGACTCCATGGACTGCACTGGGGTTACGTTAAGGTACAATAGTAGCTGGAAATCTGGTCCTGTAAATGTCAAACCAATAGTAATCTACCTGAGAAACTGTATTAAGTATATAATTCCCTCAGAATCACTTCTTATTTGTGATGTTAGTATATCATTATTCAGTGAAAGACTATCTAAGAAAATCTTTCATAAATGTAATAAATTGAAGATTTTTCCCTAGGCTTTCTGGAGTTTATACCAGTCTAATATTCATGGGAAAGTTCCTGATGCAATTTGTTTCTTAAGATGTTTACTACTGAAATGAATGAGTCTTTTATATTGATATTTTTATCTTTCATTGAGGACAAACTCTCTAGGAAATCCTGGCATATTACTTATTCAGGAACATGGCTTTATATCCTTTTACCTGGAACAAAAATTGTAAATGTCATATTTAGATGCAAACAAATTTGGAACAGTCTTTTTCTTTTTTTTTTCTTCTCCAGATCAAAATTTATGCAGTAAAAATCTATACCGTATTTTTTTCAGCCACAGAGGTATCTTCAAGGATGTGAGTGCAAGAACTGGAAGCAGATGTACGAGCACAGCATCACGGAGGAGCTGCCTTGCCCGTTAGCCCTGCCTTAGAGTAAGGTCTTTTTCAGCTCAGTCACTCTGGACGGATGTTTTCCTCGTGTCCTCAGAGCTTCAGAGATGCTGCGGTGCTCCTTGGCAGCCCCTCCAGGAACTCAGGTCCCCTTTGCTGCCTGTGGCTGGGCACTGGGCAGACCCCACTGGGCTGTGTCGCTTTTCTATGTCCTATCATCTAATTCGTCCTTGAACTCTTCCTACTTTTAAAAATTGTGCTTCCATAGAAACCGTTTAGAAGGATCTTGGGAATAACCGCGTTGTCCTGCAGATGTGGAGGCTGAGCATGTTGGGATATTTGCTGTGCTACACACAAAGAGTGTCCAACAGGAGACTCAGAGACAGCTGTGCTAAAAGCCAAATCTGCAGCAGCAGCAGGTAACTAGTCCTATTTAGGTCATAAATTTCCCTTGGTTTCAATGAAAGTTCCATTGTTTATGTAGGATTTTGCTTGTCTAAGCACTTATGGATGGTCTCTTGGGTAGAACAAGGACTTGGACCTTTGTTCTGCTCCACTAGACAAGGAGCAAGGGATCTCGTGCAGTCACCCCAACACAATTTAGTACTTTGGACTTCACTGCTTCCTGCTGTAACCCTGAAATGTGGCAGCCCAAAGCTTTCTGTTGTTCTGGTGCAGAAAATTTGCCTCTTCCTAACTTCCCAAGAGGACAATACCTACTGGGAGTAACAACTTTGTCTTAATAACTAGACATGTTTTTTCTTATTGCAGCGTTCTTCATTACAGCTGAGGTTTTAGCTAGAGGAAAAGGTCATTTTTTGGTGAGACAGAGACTATTGTTAATATAGAAAAAGCAAAAATAAAATTAAAACAACAACCTATAGACTTATTCCGTGTCAACACAGTAACATAAATTCACTGGAAGAGGCATCTAAAAAGATAACTAAAATACATGATGGTATTTACTGTATTTGGATGTAAACAGTTTGCTGTAAGCGGTTCATTAAAAATCTTTTGGGAATACATTTTTCTTGGTTAAGAGCAGAAAAATCCTGATACATATGATTATTCCAAAAAGACCTACATTTCAAAGTAGGCAAGATGAGGAGTTAAAATAAAATGTGCTATTAAAAAGTTTCGGAACTTGAAATGTTTATTCCCTGTGAAATTTAAGTTATTTCAAAATAATTTTTGTTCTGAATCAGAAAAAAATAGTTGCAAACACGAATTCCTTTTGGCTAAAACTGGAAGATTAGTCTTCTTTATGATTTTTTGTAAGCTCTGCATTTTTTTTTGTGAACATAAATGTTCTAAGGAAAATTTCATTTTGTCAGAGAATAAACATTGTCAGAAATAGTTGACAGAAAATATGCAAGCAGCTCTGTAAATAACTGCCCTTAATCATCACCCATGATCTTCACATATAACATGTGAGATTTGCCAGTTGATTTTATCTGTATAGAACACATGGCCTGCCCAGGTAACCAGTTGGGAGAAACAAATTACAGATGTTACAGCCCCTCAGGGACCAAGGGGCCTGGGGCATGCTTTGTTTCTGGGGGTCTGTCCCAGGTGTGCTGGCTGCCACACCTGAAACATCTCTGGGTGTCCCCAGATGTGCCACAGCTGCTGGGGAGAGGGGTCTGTGGGCGGACTGGGGACAGGGGGACGGGCAGGATCGTGTGCGACAGAGGTTTGCTGCAAAGTCTTAACGGGTGTCATAAAGTTATGACTGATGAGTAATGCAATAATTCCATGCTGCAGTTCTGACTGTGACTGCACCCTGCTGTTAATTACTTTGTTACTCTGCTGCTGATTGTTCATCACATTGTAATTATGCAATGGATTGTAATAAAAGGAGGTCAGGAAACTCCACGTATTCAGGGAAACCTCTAAAGAGAAGTCTTTTTAGAGAGACCTTTATTAGCATTGATTGCACACGTCAGCGCTCTGTGAAGCTGGTTTAAGGAGAGTATCCAGACAGAAACCATTCATCGGCGGCAGGGGCAATTGGAAACCAGAGCTTCCTGCAGGAAGGACACTCAATGAAGAAAACTCAGACTGTTGCTGAAAGACAATACCCTGTAGGATGAATGTGCTGGTTACAGTAGGATAGCTATCCTCATGCTAATATTTTTTTTTATCCCTTTCTATGAATATGTGCAATGGGGAATCGTAATACAAAGGGTCATAAAACTGTGTAGTTTCCCTAATTCCAATTTCTCAGGGCTCCATACACTCTCTGAGCCACTGGCTTAATGCATTTTTGCATTGAACTGAGTCCGAGAAATTGGATCTCACAGGTGCATTTCTTATTAATGATGATGCAGTCCCTGGACACTGAGAATCCATATATCTCTCCTATATGCATGTTCATCTTATTTTAAAAGCAGAGCATCATTAGGTCCACAGTTTAAAATTGTGGGTAAATGTTAAGATGTATGTATTACACACAAACACAAATATGCAAATATAAATAAAAATAAACATTCAAACATATATTATAAATATTTTCTTAATTTTTTTATTCCTTTGAGTGATTGCAAATGTGAGTTGGTCAACCTTAGTGATATGTGTAATTGCAGAGTGAAACCCACAATTATCAATACTCTGCCTGGGGATCACAAATGTCTGCATTTAATTTGTCAGCCGTGTACTGAACGCAGGAACTTGCATTTACTGACAGCCACCTCGAGGCAGTACTGCTCTTAACTGACTGGTACCTGTTAGAAATGTGGAGCTGGAATGTTCTGCAGTGTCAGGGACTCATTAAGTCCTTAATTTTTTTGTTTATTGGAAAGCTTTCCAGGTCACGGCCTATCCTGACACTTGAGCATTGCAACATCAGAACCCTGGCTGCAGGGCATTTACATTTGCAAATACTCTCTAGATATCCAGCTGGGATGAATAATTGGGGCATGGTGGTTAAAGAATCCCTCTTCTGTATCCTCTACAGTGGGGTCACTGGACCACTGTTAGCACCTCTGTTGTTTGGGACAACACTGACACCAGCTGAGCCAGTGTCAGCTGGCTAAAGATCATGATATTTTTGCCCCACTTATCTTTGGATGCCTTGCCACTGTCTACCAAACATTGTGTCGCAGGACCATACGGTACTACTGCATACATCGATGACCTAAAGGATTATTTTCAAGTTTTTGGTATAATCTGGAACCTACTGGGCATATTTTTGGAAAACTCAGCCCCTCAGAAGAAATAGAAATTAATAGAAATGTTTAACATATATGCAGCGATTTTATGAAGTTCTTGTGAAGAAGGTTTGGGGTATTTAGGATGCAGTAGCTCAGCCCTGAAAAAGAGGCAGAGGGGGGATAAAAATCTATCCAAATTTTCTGTTCAATGCACAACAAAGACAAAAGCCATGCCTTCCAAATACCTTGTGCGATGCAGCTTTCTTTCTCCAGCTGGATGGCATGCACCAATGTGACTTCATCCCTGACCACAGGGGCAGGAGGGAGGGGGCAGTGGGGCCAGCATCCCATGGGCTGCCCCCTGCACCTCCGCCTGTGCACCCCGGCAGCCACCACGCTCACGGCCCCGGGAGGATGCCTGGGCAGATTTAGCAAGGTTTGGGCAACAGGGGTGACGGAGGAGCATGGACAGGGCAGGAGCTGGCAGCGGTGCTGGGGAAGGTCTGGGAGGAGCAGCAATGCCCTGTGCGTGAACCGCGGCTGGGTTGTCTTCTTCCCAAGTGTCTGAGAAATCTTTGTGCCTTTAAATTTATCTTTCCTCCTCTCATTGGTTTGAAAGTAGCCCTTTGTTCGCTTTGTATTAATGTGCTAGCAAAATGCAAAATATTATTAAAATCTCTTTCCTTTTACTTGCATGTCAAGGAAAGTCTGATGCATAATTATGGTGGATGTTTGCTGAATTATCTTTTTTAAGTAACAGGGACAGATAAGATCACATTTCCTGGGGCAACGGCATTACATGGCCTGATTGGAGCCCCCAAAGGATAAATACTCTGCATTAGCAGGGGGAAATAAAACTGAAGACCATGAATTTGGATTAATGAATAGAGTAAGGAATGATGAAAGTTCTGTTGTGTAGAAACACCAGTGACTGCAACTCCCATTATTTGCAGCATTTAATTTTACATTTCAGTAAATAGATAGAGTGATAGTTTTCAGTGCTGGACATAGTTAGAAAACTGAATAATTGCAATATTATTACATCCTGTATCTGCTGGGTATCACTTTATAAAGGAAATTAACTATATGCAACATTATTTTTCTACTTGAAAATATTGCCATCCACAAAGAACGATGTCCTTTAAAATCTATATATGAAAAATTTTATGCATCTCATTTTCGTTTTTTCTTTCAAATTGTCACAGACCTCTTTCATTATAGCCAAATAAAAATTCTTTATGTACAGTTTTATTCTTTTACTTTTCATCAGTTTTATTTTATAGTCTTCCAAGTATCTTTTTCCTGGGCATAAGTGGGAAGTTTCTTGCAGAACTACTTTTCTAATGATACATGTTTCTAACTTTTATCTATCTACAGTTTCCTGAGTTTGTGCAGGTGAGTACTTCACTTTGAGTAATAAATAATGTTTCTCTTAAAAAGTAGCACAGATAATACCTATGTTGTGCACCAATTCAATGCCAATGAATTTATTTATTTTTCTGCAAGCTGTTAGAGAGAGCAAGATCACTCCCCGTACAGCATTCAGTGCTATTCCTGTCTCCATACATTTTTTCACATCACCATTATGGAACCTCAGCACTTTCTCACCACTGCACGGCACAAGACAGTTTACACATCTGGTGTGTGCTGTCTGCTCCTTCAGCTGATTTTCATGGTGAAGTACCTGCTTTCTACAGGAAATTTTGATTTTATGAGTTGGTTTGACTCTGATATACACTTACTGCTTTGTCATCACAATAGGGAAGGTTAATCCAGAGAAAAAAATTCAATCCAAAAACGAGAAGCTGCTCCATTAGAAGAGAAAACTCAGTCAGAAAAAAAATCAAAAAAAGAAAAAAAAGAACATTTCTTTTCAAGGAGCAGCTCCTGCTCAGCTGTGAAGCAAAACTGTGCAGAGCTTTAGCAATGGAGACATCGAGGCCGCCCATCCTTCAGCCCCTCCAGCAGAGGAAAGATAAACTGCCTGGTATGGCACAGTGAAGCATCGCATGCCTGCCTGCCTGATAGCTGCAGCCCATAAATATTCTTTGCTGCAGCTCCTTGTGACCTCTTGCAGGCAGGAGGAGAGAGTCCCTCACCCAGCACCATGCCTGTACAGGGGAGCACAGCCCCTGCGCTGCCACACTGGCTTGCTGTCTTCTCCAGAGGAACCAAGCTGTCCTCCATTTCAAGGCTCTTAGATGGACATCTCTTGTTGTCCCATCCCAGACATCTCTGGGGCTTGCTAGTGTGGCTGTAGCTCTGCCGAGACCCTGGAGGAGGTGAGGTTGTTGGTTTGTGTGCTTCTAACAGTCCCTGCCAAGCATCCATCCCCAGCTGGGGACTGTCGTCATCTCCACTTCTCCCATTGCTTCCCCTAAACTTCCACCTTCACGCTCTGAGCATCCCCTCTCTCGTTATGATCTGTTTATCACTTCACATGGCAACGTGAAGATTTTATCTGGGTATAGATGATCAGAGGAGGGATAAGGAAAAAACAAATTGGTTCAAACAGATGTAAAAATTACCATATCCACAGCAGCGTGGCCATGGAGCCCCCTCTACAAGAACAAACTGGGGCTTCCTCACCTACGACCCCTCCCTTGCTCAGCCCCCACTGCCTGTCCCATGCCCAGAGACACCCTCAGCCCCACAGAACACAAAGTTGATCTCAAATTATCCCACATCAGCACATTTTCACTGCATCAAACCCCTTCCCTTCCTGGAAAAGGTGCAGGAAGGCTTCTGTCGGGCTGGGGGAAGCAGTGCAGAATCACTTTTTCCTCTAGATCATGTGAGTTTTGCTTCAGGTGGAAACGGGGCACTTTTCTTCAGAGAGCTGTACTGAGAAGGGTGAAATTTATTGTGGAAATATCAAGTATCATCTTGTGGCAAAATCATAGTTCTTGTGCGGAAGGTTGAATTTCCACCAGCTTTTACATCCTAAAATCTCTGTTGCTCCTTCAATTGGTATTTCACCTTTTCTGGAAGTGGACTTTCTTTCCATGCAGATATTTATGAAATAAAAATTGTTAGTTTCTCCCAAGTCTCCCATCTCAGAGATGGACTTTCTTCAAGGACCAGCAATTTCAAATAAAAAACAACAAATGCTCCACTTCAAAATGTTCTAACAGCTCAGGGGGGAAAAAAAAAAAAAGAAAAAAAAAATCTTTCAAACAGTACACTCAAAACTATTTGAAGAAATCTCTAGACAATGATTTTTTAGCTATTAAAAGTCACAAAAGTCAGAATTTTTTTCATCTGCTTTCAAATAACTCCACAAATAAGTAGTAATATGGGGCCGGGAGTGGACGAAGCTCTGCTGGCTTTCAGCAACAGAAGTGAACACTGGGTTTGCCTGCCGTTGTGCAGCTCCCAAAGCTGTCTGTGCTGCGGTCAGTTGTCCATAGCATAGAGTATCGTAAAGGAACCCAACAGGCAAGTGTGGGAAATGTTTAAAGACGCAAACATTACTGGCCGCTCTGGAGTAAGCAGTTGTGGGGCACTCCACCTCCCCACGGTCACTGTAGCTGAAGCTCCTGAAGGGAGCTCCCCTGTAAGCAACACATCTGTGTTGGTCTTCCCCAGAAATGCACCCATTTCCCCAGGCTCTGCTCTCCACGGCTGCGCTCTGCAGGTCAAGGAGCAAAGCAATGACAGCGCATGAGGGAAGATTCTCTGTCGCATAGTCACAGCATCGGAGGTGGCACTCGCCGATATGGCGGCAGGGTCACTGCACCACCTCCAGCCTGTTTTATCAAACACAATAATCAGTGGAAGATGATGACACTTTGGATCTGGCCGAGCTTATCCCCATGACAGATTATACTTAAATAGTCTTCAACTCCACGTTTGTCGGCAATGCATTTCGGGATGTTGCAATGCTACACCAGCACGCAGCCCAAGGACAAGGTCGAGGGTTGTTATTCTGTCCCCAGCTACCATCACTGTGTGTCATGCAGTCCTGCCTCGCCCTGCACAACCACTGAGGGACTGCAATAGCGGGGTTTTCTGCTGGGGAGCCGGGAGCATGGGGGCGCCCATGAGGGCAGCCGAGCCAGCAGTGAGGTGTCCCCAGCACAGCTGTGATCCCCAACTGGGTGCAGCCCTGTGGCACCCGAGCTGGGACAGGGCAGTGACAGGCACAGGAACAGGGACAAGCTCCATCACCTCCTGGCCAGATGAGCTACCAGGCCAGGTCCACAGCCCATCCAAGGACTGAAACACATCTCTTCATTTCCTAATGACCATAATTACCATGAACAAGCTGAAAAACAAAGGCTGCCAATGAGCAGTCTTCAAAACAGAGACAGCTTTCACTAGACGCAGACATAGCAAGAGCATGTTTGCATCCGTATGCTCTCTTTGGATGAAGAAGACTTGCCTAAAAATCAAGGTAGGGATCAATCCAGCTGCCAGCAGCTGCGGTAGGAAAAGTGGAACAAACACAGAGTCACCGTTTGAAGCAGAAACTCTCAAAAAAAAACCAAAACAAACAACATACAAAACTGTGAGCCCTGTAAGCACAAAACTATGCTGTTTATGGAGATGCTTACCTTTTTAAGCTTAGCATTTTGTTTTTTCGAATACCTCCTTAGTAATTTGAAATGCATTATTTCTGTTAAACTTCCTGCTAAGAAGCTCATCTCCTAAGATGTACATGGAAATGAGAAGCACAAGGACTATACATACCGTGGCAGAAAAAGTTCTATTTAAACTTCCAAGTTATCATCCAAGGAAATTTTGTGCAGGAGTGCTGCTCCCTGAGCTTGCTACAAACTATTTCAAATTCAGCAGCTCCATGGCACATCCAAAATAAACACTAGAAAGGAAAAAAAGCTGAATAAACTCTGAACTCTGCCTTCCAAAAGGCAAAAAATTCTTGCAAAGTTCTTTCTAGCTTGTATGAAAATAATTCACATCACTACTCTGACTCATTAGAGGTGTTGGCAGAAAATTTTCCAATAACATCCAATTTAACCTTTCAGAAAATGCTGTTTCATCAAAAAAGCATCTGCTGGGAATCCGTCAATATACGCAAAACTATTTAGGGAAAAATATATGAAACAAACTTTTTTCATAAGAAAGGAATAATGCAACATCTAATTTTTAAACAAATTTATAAATACTATGCAGAATCACAATAGCTAAAACCTAAAAATATCAAATATAGGGTTTATCACTATGATTCTCTTAATAAAATATGATTTTGTCTCATTTTTGTATACACACATATGTAAAAATTCATAGATGCATGAATTTACTGGAAATTTTAAAAGTATATATATGTTTTAGTTCTGATTCAGAAAGAAACAAATATTCTAAACGTGGGAAATTTCTGTAGAACAAACACTGAATTTCCATTCTGCAGACCCAAGCTTAGCTTTTTGACACCTATTTTCTATTGCTAAATGTTACTGTTAAGATTTTCTTGCTGCACATTTTAATAAATTGCAAATTAACGTGTCTGTGAACACAGAATGATCGATTCTCCTGTCTGCGGACTGCAATGGGCCAGCAGCATAATGAAAACAGAGGCTAACATTGCACGTTTGTACCTGGCAGTATATATGCTTTGAGAGAGAACAGTATCTTTTTATTTTTCCTTTGAAAAGATTTCTGGGAGACAATTGCCTAATTAAAGAAAGAAAACCCATCTGACAGCCTTCAGCAGGCATGGGGGCAGGATGACCCTCGGACCGGGGCGGCCGCCCTCCTCCCGGCCTGGCTGCGTTGGGATGATGGGTGGTGGGACCGAGCCATTCACATGGTGGGTCCTTCAGAGCAAACCCATCTCCAGGCTGAGTGTGAACTCGTCCTCCCTGTCCCCTCTTTGCAGGCAGCTGGTGCCTGCTGTGGCACATTCCCAGCTTCTGGAGAAAAGCCAGTTGTTATATCAACAGAGCCGGCTAAAGGAGCTCCAAAAAATCCTGCTCTCCTCTCTTTCACATCAGGTTTCTCTCCATGTCTAATGTTTTCTCTAAACCAAGACATTGCTCAGGTCCTGTAGCTGCAGTTCAGCCTCTCCTGGCAAGGACATTGCTCTGCGGTGGCCCTGGCCGCGAGCACACCCGGGGAGCGGCAGTGATGCTGCCCGGGCGCGGGGCAAACGGGGGAGCTGCCGCACACTGCAGGATCGCACCCTGCAGCCCTGCCACGGCAGCGAGGTGCCGAGAGGAGGCTGGCGGCAGGGTAACCTAGCAGAGAAACCAGTCCCACATATTTAAAAAGTTCTAATTGCCGTATTTTATCTGACCTTGATAATAGGAGCAGATGGCATGTTTTGTATAACAACATATTAAAAAATAAGTAATATAAGAAATAATTAGTGTCATAAATCAATTTATCTGCTTTGGGGCTCTGGGATTGATTAGATAAAAATTTTAGCAACAATGATTGCCACAAAGATGAAAAAGCAAAACTTCACCCTTCCAGCAGTAAATACCAATTGCGTGGCCATAACTGTATCCCCCACATTGGGTTTTTGTCACCTCTCAGAGGCAGAAGTTTCAGACTAGTGCAGCAAAGCATCTGCTTTGCCAGGCTTGGGCAGCCTTGTGCTCAGCCTTCAGGGTTCTGCACTTTTCACAGATATTCTCACATCTCAGGAGATGCTAGAGCAGCATTTGGCGGAGTCCTGCAGAAGAGCAGGAGCACGGCTCACCTGCTGTCACCTATCTCCCAAGTCAGCAGCACCCCCAAACCCCAAGCCCACAGCCACCCCTGAGAGGTGTCAGGGAGGTGGGGTATCCCCGCTGCTGCCACCTCCCAGCAAACCTGCCGGCACTGGTAGACAGGACCAAAACAGCCTGGTGAGGAGGCACTGGGCAGGGGCAGGCAGGGGATGCTCGCAGAGAGGAAGGCTCCCATGAAGGTGAGGTCAGCCCTGCCTGATCAAATGCTGTAAAAATACAACGCTTGTGCTCTGTTTGCCTGCAGAAATTATAAGCAAATACCAACTTTCTTGTAAACACTGTGTTGTGTATCTAGGAATTACTTTATGACACCCAGGACATCCCCAGGAGTTCCCACCTGCCCTGGGCAGGAGCTGAGCAGCATCCATGGCCCACGGAGCGCCCACCCAGCTGAGCAAGCCTGGGACCTGCAAACACCCTGGGCCCGGCAGCAAAGCACCCGCCACCTCTGGCTGGAAAACAACTGGGGCTGGAGACAGATATTTACGGCCTTCTGGTTATTTATATGCAACTGCAAGTTATTAATGTGTGACCGGTAAGAGTAACAGGTGGTTGTATAACGGAATGGGCAGGTGGCATCGCTGCAGCTCAGTGAGTGGCTAACTGAAGGGTTGGGGGGTTATTTGTTTGTTTTAGAGACAGAATAGGTAATGAGTAACATCAGCGCACTGGTCCTTTCCCTTTTCCAGGGGTAAGTGACAATCTATAATAAGACCAGACAACATGATCTTGCCTGGCCCCGCTTTGAGGAGGGTGGGACACCCAGACATCCCTTCCAGCAGAAATTATTCAGTGGTTCTGTGGTTCTAAATTCCCATTAAAACTTAACAGACAACTTCAATTTCATAAAATCAGTAATCTACTCATTTTGCAAATCAGTTTTGTCTATTCAGCCACATCTATCTATTTTAATAATATTCTTGTGAATTTTGGAAATTTACAGTATAACTAAAAGAGGATTTTTTTAATTACTTTTGGTGACTTGAAAACTTTGGGACAGAAAGAAACAAGGATGAGGCTAAAGGATGTGTCCTGGATGTATTGGCTACGTAGTTATCCATACACAGCTGGAGATCATAAAAATTTCCTTTGAAGTCCCTGAATTCCATTTTAATCCCACATCTCCAGCCTGTGTAACAGGAATTCCTAATCTGCTTCGCTTTGCCAAACTGAAGTTCCTGTAAATCAGGCTGGATTCTTGCAGTCAGAAATGCCGATTCATCCACTGGTTTGGGGTGAAAGTTTCTGCAGTTTTCAGCACTCATGAGTCCCCAGGGCTGAGAGCTGCAGGGACAAGACAAACGCCCTCTTGGAGGAGGACTGCAGGATTCACATTTACCACAAAATAGCCAGAAATAACTCAGCACAAGCTTTTCTGTGTGGTAGACCAGAAGAAGGGTATTAAAGAGCTCAGTGATATCTGTGTGAGAGAGAAAATTAAAAACAAAGAAATAAAGGTAATTCGTGGCTGAAGTGGCAGTGTGACACAGGGCTGCTGCTCTCTCCAGGACCTGAGAACCTCTTGAGTTTACTGGCATCATTTCATCTTTCTTTGAAGTGGTTTCCCCAGGCAGCTAACATCAAAGACATAAATCTCCTTTTCCTTTATTTCTTAAAGGGTCACAGAAGTAGATGACTAACAGTCATCAATAACACCAATTTATTCCCGAAATCCCCTATGACATCAAAGGAGGATAATTCCCTTTTCAGCACAGCTGAGATCACTTTGTACTCTCCTGGGAGCAAGGTGCCAGCTAGGAGAGGGACCATGGCATGTCCTGCACCCCCAGGAAGGTCTGGACTGCCGAGCCCTGAGTGAAGGCACGCCAGTGGGCTGGATTGCCTTTGCTCCCCAGCAAGCTGGGACTAGGAGGTGATGGAGACCCTGTGTGTCACGGAGCTGCGGCTGGCAAGTGTAGCTGCCTGTCCAGAGCTGGCTGGGCTGAGAAAGTGACTCACAGCACGTCTCAAACCTTGTTGCACAAGACTGGATGTCTTGGTAGTACCTGAACATCCCAATCACAGGTCATGTTCCTCCTCACTGCCTCCCCGCGTTCAGGACATACCTCCCTGGGCTTTGCAGCCAAAGCACAGAAATGTGTAAGAGCTGACAGCTGAGCTTCAAAAGGGATTTGTCAGATCTCATGCTTAGGGTCAGACTTGCTGAAGGCATCACCCCACTGGATGCCTACCAGGTATGTAGATTTTTATTTGTAAGTGGTTCAAGGATGTCAGAACAGAGGCTATTGGGTGCTGGGCATGTTTGTAATTTCATCCTTTCTTTAGAACAGAAGTGGAGCATAGATAAATATATATAAAGCACAGAAAAAAACCAGTCAAATATAGACTTCTGTGTGTGCAAAAGCACTAAGTTTCTGGAACTCAGAAATCCTGCATGACTTGGCTGGTTCCTCATGGGGAGCCTTTACATGAAGCAGAAATGCATGTGATCGGGTGGCTGGAGTCCCAGGTGCTGCTCTTCTTCCTCCATACTCAGCAAAACACGGCCACTTTATGTGCTGTTCTCAAGGTCTCCATTTCTTCTTGAAACCTTTCTGTTCTTTTATGGCTGTTGTCTGTTCCTCTGCAGTTTAACCCTAATTCTGTATAACATGGCTCATTTATATCACCATGTTATTATAATATAATACAAAAGGATTAACAGTTATTGCACAGATCCTAACAAAGAAGATTTCCATGTATTGCACAGAAAATTATACTTCAAGTACAGTCAGAAATTACATTTGCTCCTCTCTTTGTACCTTAATTGTTTTAATGCCTTACTTGCTGCTGTAAAAAGGTGTATCTGTAACTAATTTAGACAGCATGAAGATATGGCAATGCACTTCTTACATGCAAACTTCCTTGCAAAAAGTGGTAGTGCTACTTGTATAAGGCTCTGTAGCGGTTATGGATCACTGGATAGCACAACCTTTGGAAGGCAAGTTCCCACACAGTAGCTTATCTGAGGCAGATCCAAAGCAGCATAGCCCAGATAACTGTGTGGTTTGAGCATTTAAACTTAAAGCTTTTTTTTTAATTTGTTTGGGTTTTTTTTTATTATAAAATTATAAGAAATTTTTTTTTCTGTCACATTTCTTGGACTTTTTTCTTTTTTCCAGATGCCTCTGGGAAAGAACTGTGCGCTGGATGAACGACTCACCATGCAGACTCTGCAGCTCAAGGGGCTCCATCAGCCCATCCACTTTCAGTGGGTCTCATAACTTCAAATGTCTGCACCTGAGCCACTGATGCAGCCATCCCACTCCAGCCAACAGGGAGAAATGGGCACTTTTGGAGCTCCATTCATCTAACCTAATTTAGGCAGTTCTAGCTGTAGATGAATCATGTATCTCTTTCCCTGTTGACTGTAAAGGGAGCCTAAGAGTGATCAACACAAGGCAAGCTGAAGCTGTTATGCCCTAAGTCTGACTCTACCTCTTGAGACTGGAGTCTAGAGAGGTAACTGAGTGAGATGATTATACTGTTTATGGGTTAAGCAACACACATCTAAAAAACTAATAATACCTTAATTGGTCAATAAACACAACAAACTTACTAGTAATGTTACTGCACAATTATATCACTGCAAGCAATGATGAGTTCCAGTTCTATTACTATTATTGGTGTTACTGTTGATATGTGGTTGTATAGCTGTAGAGAAATCTTGCAGATCACATGCAGAAGTGCCATTCGCTTCCAATTCTACTTCCTTTTCCCTTCCTTGCTACTGCCCTTAGTAGTAAGGTATAAGTTTACTCCTCCTGACAAACCCATCCCTTCTTACTCCAGCTCGCACAGCAAGGCTTTTGGACACAGACCTGTTGGAGCGTCCAGCGGGTTGTCCCGGGGTCCCCTCCCGTGTCCTGCAGGTCAGCTCACCGTCTGTAGACATCCCCACTCTTACCGACATAAAATATCCCGTTCTTTGTTCTCCACGCCAAATCATGCTTATTGCCTATTTTCTCCTTTCTTGAACTCACCATTTTGCCAGCTCTGCACCTCCTCTTCTTCACCCAAACTCCTCCCAAGTAAACAACCTGCCACCCATTCCTTTTCCTCACCAGTTCCAGTGCTGTTACATCCGTACTCGGACTCTATGACTACCTGGGCAACTGCAGCCTGACATGGCATCATGCACCTGGGGAGGGTAGCCTTGCATCCCCAGGCTCCCTTCCAGCCCTGCAATCCGCACTGGTTATAGTTCATTTCCACTATATTGCTTTTTGGACAGAATTGTACTTTAGCCTGGATATCCCTATGGACTCCTGATTAACCACAAGCTGTTTGCATACTGGAGCAACAACATAACCTTGTCTTTACTCACACCACCCCTCTGCGCTGGGTTTCATGGTGCCTCAGCTTTCTGCTGGTGCCTCACTAGCGGTGAGGCTCCCAGACACCCACCCCATGCATCTTCAGCAGGAGTAGGACTGTGTCTTAACCGAGCAGCCAGGAAAGCAAATAACAGCAGTGGGTTTTAGAGTCACAGTCTATGGGCTGTGTACTTGCCACGTACCTCACATACTGCCTCATGCTTTCATGGACGGAAAGTGTTATTAAGACAGACAGACATGAACGGTAGTCAGAAGGAAATAAAAAATTATTAGGCAGTTTAATATACTGACTGCTGTTCCTGCTTCACTGCCAGAGCTATTCTGCTATGTGGACACAGTAAAAAAAAAAACTATCAGCATAGAAAATTGACAAAAAAATGCAAAATATTTCTTATCACAGGTGGTTGCTTTAGATTGTTTATCACAACAAGATTTCAGAGGGTCTCCTGGGGACCTACCATCCTCAGACACTTGCAAACCAGTATTAATTTCAAATGTTATTAAGACACATTTAAAGCCCTTATTAAATGCAATCAAGTCTGATTTAGAAAGACTGGGAAGGTAAACATAATTAAAATGAATGCACTGCCTGGAATATAAATTCTTTTTCATCCAGCATTTGAGAGTCATATTGTGAGAAAATTAATAACCTTAAGCAATATCTTTTTTGGCCCACTGAGAAAAGAAAAGGTTTGGTTACCCTTGTTAAAAACTTTACAGATTCTTTTGAAGAGGGATCCTGAATCCTAAATATGATTTTACTATGATCCTCCCTGGGATGCTAGAGCACACAGTGCACTTAAGCGGAGAGTTTTAGGATGACTTTAATTGAATAACAGTCACCAGCAAAGGAGAAGAGAAAGGGAGATGTGAAAAACTGAAACTGACTGCATTGCCTTTCCGCAGCTGTATTTAAGCCTTACGCACACATAGTCCACATCACAAACTACTGCAAACCAAATACGGACGCTATTTGTAAAGGCTTTCAGATGGCGAGAAGGAGGAGTGCAGAGCCAGGGCATGAGCAGAGGCTGCTGTCTCAGCCCGCAGCGCTACCAGCCAGCCATCTACCGCAGCTTACAGAATCAGCTGGTAAATAATGCATAGACCAAGAAGTATTCCCCAGGATCACTGAGATGATGATTTAAAAAAATTTCGAAGGGAGTGAAGGACAGAGACAGGGCAGGTGGGAAGAGAGTAGACCCAGCCAGAGTCATCCAGTGCATGACTCCCTTTCCTCAGCCTTGGCTTTTGATGGAGTGGGGTGACCTGAGCATGGAGAAGACATCAGCAGGAGGAGCTGCTCTTCTGCAGAGCTGGGCAAGTGGGCGGCATAAGCCATTGGGGAGCAGGGGGACTGCTTTGCACTGTCCATGGCTGCAGTGTCCAACTCCGATGGCCCGGGATGCCTTCTGGTTCAATGCTCACATCAGTGACCCTGTGGTCACTGCTCTGCCCTGCAGAGAGCTGAGGAGAGAACTGAATCGAATTGCAAAGCGGAGGTTTATTAAGCCCAAGAAAAAGTAATAGATGCTGGCAGCTCTTTGACCATCAGCCCATTTCATGACCAGGCCTGAATAATGAGTTTCACAGTCAAGTTTTTCCTTAGTGATTTGTATTATTGTTTTAGTTTTCTTGTTTATAAAATAGGCAAGAGTTGGCAGATGGCAGTGAAGGCAAACAAATCTACTTCCAGTGAAAAACAAGTTAATTTCTTAGCATTTTTATTTTTTGTAAAGTTATTTTCTTGAGAGCTGTTAGATACAAGGCAGTAATCCTTCCTTAATCCATCATAATGCCATTTGTTGAAAGTCTTGTTTTCATTGCTAATTGTGTTTCTGGAGCTAAACCTTGACACTTTCTGTCAGCCTGATTTTCAAGGGAGCACAACAAGCGCAGGGTTAATCTTCCAAAGCTGGTTTAATGTCCTCTGCTGTGGCCACCCCTGCACAGACGGACCCACGCTCCTGGTGTGCAGGTTGTGTTTACAGAAAAGGTAATTCCTTCCTAACTCCCCTGTTTACAGAGTTTCTCAAAAGTCTGACATGACTAATTTTACAAAAAAAAAAAAAAAAAAAGAAAAAAACAGTTAAATCAGTAGTTGTAATGAATGTGGGAAGGGAAGGGAAGGGAAGGGAAGGGAAGGGAAGGGAAGGGAAGGGAAGGGAAGGGAAGGGAAGGGAAGGGAAGGGAAGGGAAGGGAAGGGAAGGGAAGGGAAGGGAAGGGAAGGGAAGGGAAGGGAAGGGAAGGGAAGGGAAGGGAAGGGAAGGGAAGGGAAGGGAAGGGAAGGGAAGGGAAGGGAAGGGAAGGGAAGGGAAGGGAAGGGAAGGGAAGGGAAGGGAAGGGAAGGGAAGGGAAGGGAAGGGAAGGGAAGGGAAGGGAAGGGAAGGGAAGGGAAGGGAAGGGAAGGGAAGGGAAGGGAAGGGAAGGGAAGGGAAGGGAAGGGAAAGGAAAGGAAGGGGTACTGAACATCAGGCAAAGCTGCATCCAAAAATGTAGACAAAAAGCTGTGCTTTACATTGTGTTCCTTCTTGAGAAAAAGCCTTTAACATTAAAGATTCTATCAAAGGAAAGCATTAGGAAAAGTGAGTGAAAGACTGCAGATAAACCCACTCTTTCTGTGTATTTAATCAAGAACTTAGGACTTTGATTTTCCAAATATTAACTTAACCTCCTCTTCAGGAATCCAAAAATATAGCATCCTCATGTGAAACTGTCCTGCTACTTGTAAAATGCTCATTTTACATCTTAAAATCTACTTTTTTATTGTACTTCTCCCAGTATCACATTGCTGCCTGTTCCCATCATGCTGATGCAGATGATGAGACAGCCTCTCTCAGACTTTGGTCTGCCTCCACCCTCAGTGCTCAGTGAGTGTGCCCAGGATCACTGAATCCAAAGTTTATTCTTTACAAAATGCTGAGGTAACATTTGCACTTTTTTTTTACAGATGAGACGTATTGAAACACTGAATATGCACATCATAATGTGTATGATTTACCGCTAAGTTTTCTCAGAGATGTGTCTGTATTCTTCCATATTTTTGTTTTCTCCTCTCTGTATTCATTTTCTCCTGTCTTTGCTACCCATCTTATGTTTACATTAGGGACTCAAGTAATAAATAAAAAATAAGATAAGAAACAGAATTTCCCATCAAACCTTAAATAAAAGTTTGACTTGAAGTATTTGTATTAAAAGGAAAACATGAAGTTCTTTTGACAATCCCTTTCAGATTTTATTATGAGACATTATGGTCACTTTTTGACCATCTGCCTCATCCAATTTCTAATGCCTCATGATGTTCTAGGTGGACATCTATTGCCCGTACATCCCCCAGCTAAGTATGACAACAAGGAACACTTATACGATACTGACATATAACACATCTGGGAGGATAACTTTTGAATTAAGAAACAGACTGCCTCTGTGGTTATATCAAGTACGACCAGTGATACTAATGGCCCTACAGAGAAGGGCTATAATGACAGACAGATGCCTGACAAGCGATGCAGTACTGGACTTTATCACTCCAGAATTATTCAAGGTCAGCAGAATGGATTTCATTGCTGGCTTCACATAGTCATCTCACAGTTCGAGAATGTGGTCATATTCCAGAAGACTGGGAAAAGGATAACATAAATCAGTATTTTCAAAACAGAAGATCGATACCCTTTCTAATTGTATGGAAAAATAGAATTTTTATTACTCCTAGTTTTAGAGTAATGTTATTGGACAGCCACAGTATGCATCAGTCCCCAAATAAGAGCCAGCTAGTTTAAAGTCTGTACAGGCTGAAGCACAATCTGCAGTCTGTATGCTTTTTGGGTTTTTAAAGGAAAATGACTAGGAGCAAAAGGAATTTATCACATAGAATTTGCAGGTACTTCTGGCTCAATGCATTTTTCACCACGTTGGTACGTGCTACGATGGTGTAGGTGTCACAGGACTTCGCAGTGTATTATTTCAGGCACAAAATCATATCAGTGCATTTATACCAATTCTGACTAAGGCTTCTTCTTTTGGAGGAGTTCAAAAAAGTGCAATGAAGCTTGCACTGACGTGCGTCTGCTCACACAAACTCAGCGTAGGACTTCAGATCAGTTTGAGCAGTGATTACTGTGGCTTCATTGCAAGTTGTTTCTCAAGTAAGTATTTTTTTCATCAGCATTGGTCAAAGTTGCATTGATTCTTTTTTGATATTTTTTCACAAAAGCTGAATACAGAGCAGAGGCTCTAGAGGGTGTGACTGAAGTTGTCTTGCTTGAAGGAAATGTCAGTTAGTCACAGCTGGTCCTGGACCAGCAGAATAGCTGTGCAGCAAAGAGCCTTGACACTACCCTAGACTCTTTGAAAAAAGCACTAGCTACCGATGCTGCACATAGTGGGCAATGACGATGAATGTATTCATTATTCTTTACATGCAGATAGCTATCTGCCAGGTGGTTGAGTAAGAAATTATGCCTCAGATTGGTCAGGCTTTGCATCAACAATGTTTCACTGTCTTTTGGAGCTGTTTCAGTAGTAATATCTCAGCATCACGCTTCACAGTGGTAGCTTGTTGTAAGCATGTTGAACTAAGGATATTTGCAGAGGTCTAGGCACAGGCAATGCCTTTTAGAGAAACTAGTATGGTTTTGGAAACTAGACAAGCTTTCTTGGAAATGGTCTTGTGTGCCCTGATGTAGTTGTCTCGAGCAGAGTTGTTCGCTAATGACCTTGGCAGGCTGCATGCTACTGGAGCAGGTGGAGAAAAACTGACTGTGGTGAAGGGTATGTTCCAGTTGAAGAAAGAGGTATGGCCCTGCAGGCCATCTCCAGAGACAGTGCTGAAGAAAGCTGAGCATGAGGACAGGCAAAAAAAAATTAGGAGAAAAAGTCTCACCTAAAGAGATTCATCAGTGGTTGTCCTGTGGAGATCTCTGTCCAGGGAGAAAGACTTGTAAGAAACCAAGAGAAGGAAGGGCATTCAGGATGGGATTGCAACTCTTCCTGCTATTGAAAAAATACCTCTTTGCAACATTAAATTTACATACTTTTAAAATAAAATTCTGTGATATTAGGGATATAAATATGGTAAGTTCTGTACAGTGTTGTTAAAGCATTGTGTCAAAGGCCTTCATTTTACACCTTTCTGCTGCAGTTTCTCTCTATAGTATGGAGACTGTGCTACACACCAAAGATTTTCTTAGACTGCTTTTGACTTACAGAGCCACAGCTCCTGTTCTCTGATGTCTCTTCTCTTCTTTCTCTCTTGGCACCAATCATGAGGCATGTCAAACCTGTTGAGACTACCATTCAGAATTGATTTTGGTTTGTGACAATGAAAATTGGTCATTTTTACATTTCTGTGCACACATCAGGTCCCGGGTGCCAGATAAACTAAATACCCACCTGTAACAAGGGCTGGGGGCTGGGATGGGGCTCCCGGAGCAGATGCCGAGAGTGAAGACAGAGGCAGCTTGGAGCCAGCGTGCCTGGCAAGCCAGGAGCACGGAGAGGCATCTCTCTCCTCAGCCCGCAAGAAGGCACCCTGAACCCAGGAGACGTTCCTTCCCTTTCATCCACAAAACCTGTTTTTTTCTTTTGATTTGTTTGATTTTCCTTATCCCTTCAGGAGGTGGGGTGAAGAGAAAGGCAGTTTCATCAAAGTGTTAACTACGATTCAACATCTAGAAGGCAGGTCGTAGTGTAAATTAACTCTTTGATAATGGTGTTCCACAAAACTTACAAAGATTTAAATTAGTGATCCATGATATAGATTAGCATGACTTTGATGTAGCTTCAAGGTCACTGTATAAAGGACTGGAGTAATATTTTTGTAATTTAAGAGAAGAGATTACAAACGCAGCACTGTGAACTACAAGGAACAGGATGCACTAAGGTGTTGAGTTAGTACGCGTGCAACTCAAACTCCTGTTCAACTGGTACATGAGATTGCAAGCGTGGTCAGTGCGTTATCACAGGAACAACACCAGAGCAAGCTACAGTGATGGTTTTACCTCACACACTTTGCAGTCCACAGACATTGCCTATGCACTGATATGATTATAGGTATCGCAATGGATCTTCTCTGTATTGTAAAGAAGTTGTGACATCTGAAAAAGATTCCAGTCTTAATCTGTTTAAAATACTTTCAGAAGTTTTAAAAATTAACATCTCAAGGAAATGTAACTCTGAGGTTTCAGAAGATTTTATTATGAACAATCAATATTCAAATATTGTCTATCTCGGTTTTATTTTGTAGTATAAGAGATTTACACTTCACCATGAAACAGTACTTTAAACCAGAGAAGTGAATTATACTGTTTTCTTATATATTTCTAACTTCTTGGAGGCAAATGTAATAAAAATTAACCCCAAGCCAGGAAGCACACTTCACTCATGAACGTGCCCTCAGTCTGTGGGGCCAGACTACAACTCATCTGAAGGAAACCCCCATGGAGGTGAACCTGCTCCTCCAGGGCAAGTGCTTTGCAAGGGGCAGCCTCTCCTGCTGCGCCACGCTGCCTGCGAGTGTGGGCAGAGCCCTGCAGAAATCTCCTCCTGAAATGGAGACCTGCTTGCAAATCAGCACTCCTATGGGTCTGAGCAAATGGGCTTGTTTAGAAGCCCCGTTTATTTGTATTCCCGTTTTATAACAAAGCTCTTTACTCCAGTTGTGGGAGGGTTTTTATGTTATTTTTGATTGCTTGCTTGCTCCACAGCAGCTCAGTAGCTTGTGACTTTGAGAGGCTCCAGGTGTTTGTGTCTCCAGTCCTCTGTTGTCAGGACTCTTTGTGAGGCTTTTGCATGCATTTCGTGATGAAGGCTGATCACAGCTTTCTGCCAGGTAGTGTCCCCTGACCAACAGACATCTGTGGAGTACCAGCAGCAGCAACTGGTGGACACGCTTTCCAATCCACGCACCACCCATCTCTGCTGACTCTTTCTTGCAGCTTTGGTTCACATGTTTGACCAAAATGTGGACTTGGAGCAGTACTATTTCCTACTCCATGTTTTTCTGTAATGCCACTCTTAAAAAAATACCATATGCCCTTGATTACAATTTAAAGAATATACTTTAGGGTTTTTTTGCAAATTTATAAGTAACTACTGTAACTATAGGGAAATTCAAACAATATGAAAACAGCACAGGAACTCTAACTTCAAAACACGTTCAAGTTCTCAACCAGTGCAAACATGTACACTTTCTCTGGCCTTACACTAGTTTATACTGTTCATACACAGTATGAAAACTCTGTAGTGTACTATATTATCTCCTGAACACTGCCAACTTTGCTTGCTTTGTACATATAATGTACATATAATGTAATGACTTTTGAAAAAAACCCAAGAAACAACCTGGAAAACCTTGTCCCTGAAATTGTTGTAAAGTGTTTTCTATTTTTCCACAACATGTCTTCACATTCTCAAAATACAGCTGTCAAAACATCTTGTTTCATATTTTACATTCGCTGGTCCTTCTTCATCTCTTTATTACTTTTTTTGTTCCTACTACTTTTTCACCCAGAGCAAGTTCTTAACCTGTCTGCAGTCCCTGAAATGTGTTGCCTTCAGCACGAGCAGACCCCTGCCCCACTGACCCGCCATCTCCCATGATGGGACAAGCTACAGCCCCAGGGCTGGTGCTGGTGGGCATGGGGGCTCCTGGTCAGGGCAGGAGGAAGGACAGGTAGGGGCGGCGAGGTGATTCTCACGCTTCTGGGACAGGGTATAAGAGGCCAGGAACGGTGTCTTACCTAAAACTCCTTGGAGTGTTTCTTTGTCCCCTCCCTGGACTCTGTTTTCAGTCATATCACTGCTTTTGGAGAAAGTCTCTGCAACAACAGGAAAAAGAAGCAACTGAGACAGTTCTTGTCTTTGTTGTCTCTTGCAATTTAGGATACAGTACTCCACAACTGAAGCCAAGGCTGAACTTTTGTTGTGGAAGCAATCCCCAATGACCAAACTTTCTGTTTGCAGAGAGAATAATCAACTTTTCTTACTGTAAGGACTACAAAAAGTCATTTCTGAGCCTTCTGTTGAAAAAAAAACAAAACAAAAAACAAAACAAACATTCCTTTATGCCATTATCTTGGCATCCACATGCATCCTTTGAAAAAAGAGATGGAAATAAAATGAAATAAAAAGCCTTAATGAAATAATGTCCATTGCACCAAATTTTGGGTTCTGAAAAACAAAACACAAAAGCATGATGGCAAGAAGAGTTCAGATGCTGGTGAAACATCCTCTTTCAAGATTTTGGAAAGAAGCATTTCAATCTTTTTTTTTCCAATTACTTTTTGTTCAATTTAAAAATATTGTAGAATATAATAGGCACTAAAAATGATAACTCAAAACATTTTTGAGCAGGAAGATATTTTTTAATGGCAAATCACATCTTTATGGGACTTGTCAGAATTTAACTCTCCAGGTTTTATTATCAGTTGAAATGAAGGCAAATTTAAAATGTATGGATTATTTTGGTCGTAAAATTCTCATTTTTAGTATCTATATTTCTAACAACCCCTATAGCTAATCAGAGCCATATCTTCTACTGTGCTTATTTGTTCTATCAGGTTTTAACCTTTTTTTATATTATTCACTTGAACCAATACATACATGTTACAAAAATAACTTGACACAGAGGTTTTCTAGAAATTCCCTTGTCCAAGAAAGGAAAAACTTCTCTCTTTCTACTGATATAGGGGAAAAACCCTTCCCTTTTTGCACAATACATGCCAAGAAAAAATGCCTCATTTCTTTGAATTTTTCACACCCATTTCTAAGCAAAAGTGACTTCAGCTCTTTATTGCTTCTTTTATTTCAAGGAACACTTTCTGCAGACTTGCTCCTGGGTTCTTCTTTTACCCCCATTGATTTTCCATTATTTGGCTTGAACTGTTTCTTGTTATCTGAGTTAAGTGGTGAGTTTTACTTAAAAATTTATATTACTATATAGCTTTTGTTTCTTTCTCGTTTATGTCCAGTTCCATCTGCATTGTTGGAAGTGTTTTTTACTTGTTCTTTCTCTTTTCTCTATTACTTTTGTTTTGTTTGTCTTCCTTGCTTTCTTTGTCTTTCTGTATTTCCATCTCTCACGTTGTTTTTCTATTCTTTTCTTTTTTTTCCTTCCATTTTCCTCTCTGTTCTTCCTTTCCCCCCTCCAGCTTTTAAAGGTGAAGATGTACTCTTCCCCCATGCAAAGCAAGCCCATTCCTGTCCACACAGACCGGCGCCCGCTGCTCCCGCCCCACCATGCACCACCCCATCAGGACCCTGGTGCCGGTGCGGGTGCTGCGGTGAGCTGGGCAGGGTGGCTGGATTTGGGAGACAGTGGGAGTCCCTGCTGTAAATAAAGTGGGGCTAAAATCTGACCTCATTTATCTTACAAAATCAACAGAATTGCTTTGGCATTATTCTCTTATAACTAAGGCTGTATTTGTTTTTAAACTTTCTGTTTATCCTTTTTGTCTATATTTGTTTTTAAACTTTCTGTTTATCCTTTTTGTATCTATTTCGCATATTTAGGCTTGCAATCACTTAGAAAGCTTAATAACATGTATGAATCACCTTGTTTTCATCAGGTCCCAGAATAGCATTTGTAGCAATTAAACTTGGATTGAACCTGACTCCTTTCTTTTGCCTATGGCAAGCTAAACCACAGATGCCAAACAAATTTGCATTAATGAGTTATTTTCTTGTGAGGAAGAAAACATAACCTTTTTTGGTTGTTGCTATGCACATTTATGTTTTGAGAAAGCAACAGCTTACATTGCCTAATTATACCAAAATAATACAGCGAGGAGGGG
Organism: Nipponia nippon; assembly: GCF_047370975.1. NCBI lineage: Eukaryota > Metazoa > Chordata > Aves > Pelecaniformes > Threskiornithidae > Nipponia > Nipponia nippon. The sequence goes on from NW_028262302.1 coordinate 31,826,564, forward strand.
CACATGCCAATTAACTTTATTTAATGCCAGTTATCAATTAGCAGTGGAAGGGCTGGTGCTGCAGATAGGCTTCTGCACTGCAAGATGCCTCTGGCCACAGCTCTGCAGGACGGAGCAACTCTCAGCCGCCCGCCCACTTGGCTCCATGGCCAGCTGTCGGCACCGCAGCAGCTATGGCCAGTGCGGAGCAGGATCCAGGCTGCCTCTGAGAAATTAAAAATGCATTTGTAGGTTCTCACAGGGTGTAGCATAATGTGGCACTGATTCTGAACACAAAGATCCCATTAGCAGGCTAATTAGCTGCTGTGTATATTCCAAATGAAAAAAAAATATATATTATTACAATCATGCCCATTTGATTTCACAACGAGAAAGCATTTTTAAAATACAATTACATTTTACTAAGTTAAGGATATAAATATGTAAAGTGAAAATTCTCAAGTAACAGGCTTTCACCTATTTCTACAAGTGAGAGCAGCTTGCACAGCACGTGTGAGAGCTGTGAGCCTGAGCTCATGAGTGATTTCCATTGCCATAATACTGCAGGTGTAATTAAATGAAAGCAAAGCAGACACAGCTGAGACTGATGAAAGATTTTCCATATGCTTTGGGATAAGCCTGCATTTCCTCCATATTTCTCTTTGCATTTTCTTCCCAGATAAACAATCCTTGTGCCCAATTGTTCCCAAACACAAGTTGTCTGTATTTGGTGAATATTGATGCCCCGCCACAGTTCTTATAGTGTCTTTTCCTGTAAATATCAAACCTTCTTAGTACTGGATATTTTTACTAATGAAAGTGATGACTTATTATTGTTGTCAGTTCTGTGTTTGAAAAAAAAAAAAACAAAAAACTGAAGGAATTATTTAAATCACTCACTTTAGGGTAGTTCATCAACCAGACAGGATTTTTCTGTATTTTTTTTATCCTCTCATTAGATTTTCATCAGCCTTTGAAAGTACAGACACAACATTGCTCCTCCTCACTGATCTCCTCCCTAAACACGCAATGATAAAATTGCCCTTGTTTTGTTGGAGTTTCCCAGCTTCACCGTCGGTGTGTTCAGGACCCAAACCCCCATTCTGCACACGTTTGCATTCCTGATCCCTGACTCTATGGGTTTCTGTGTGGCTGTATTAGAATGAAACAAGGTGACAATATGTCCTATAATAAGAATATATTTCTCCATCCTGCTTCCAATAATAAAACCCATCATCAGTTTATAAGTGATTTTAAAACAACCACAAATTTCTGATGAGCAATGAATCTTCATCTCTCATAGCAGGATCTATGAGGTAGGGTCTCTCATGTAAGACCTAGATGATACCCACTGACTTTATCTCTTGGGTCTCATAATTAGCAATTCTACTGAAAATAGTGAAGGGGCCTTTAATATAAAGTACCATCCTCTCCTCCCCTCTTCTGTACATGATATCCTCTTCAATCCCTTTCCACATAATTCATAACTAGAGGCCTTTAGATTCTATCACACACCTCATACCTGAAGGTTTTAGTAAAGCCAGTTTTCAAATTGTTTCTTATTGTTTTTTCAACAAAAGTTTCCAGTCTCGCTTCCTCGCAGATACATGGCTGGGTACATTGGCAGCCAAAAAAAAAAAAAAAGTAATCCTACTTTTTGCCACACATCCACCTTTTTTTTTGGCCACAAACCACAGATGAATGTATAACAGCTCTGCAGCAGTGGGACGAGTGTGACAAGGGTGTCAGTTCTCTTTCTTTCTGACCAAAGACAACCATGTACTCCAAAATTTAAACCTTCATTAAGTCTGGAAATGTCCCATCTTCTTTTCTTTAGGATGGAAGAGAAGCATGCAGCAAGTTCAGGGAAGTAATACTGCAGAACCCTATTTGTCTTTTTCACTTACTAATTTGAGATAAAATAAGAAGCTTGATGTCAGAACAATGCAAACAGGGAGACCCTTAAGAAGTACTGATGCTCAGACCACACACGTTTTTGCACATCATTTTTTTCCTTCTTTTTTTGTGTGAAATGACCGACAGCTGTGTGATGCAGCCAGAAGAAGGAGGCCGATGGCAGTGCCTTCTGTACCAAACCAAAAAATGCTGACCACTCTGATGTGGCTGACTCTGTGCACCCTTCTCTGTACTTGCCCACACAACCTTCTGTCTCACCAGCGTTGCTTAGCCTGCTGACTTCAGTACACTGTGAATGGTGTATGAAATTAAATACTGCTGACCAGACGGTGGACGTTCCCATCGGTGTCCTTTGCTAGGATATTGAACTCAGGAGAGAGAGAGGCCAAAAAAACCCCTCAGCACTGAAGAACCCAGAGAGGGAGATTGCTCTGTGGCCTCAGCAAACTCCTTGTGGGGGCTTGTACAACTCTTGTAAACAACGGTGATGTATATATACCATTACCAAACCCAACACACAATGTGTTCATGGAGATGGGCTTTTCTAGGCTTTAAACAGCAAAGAAATGGAACTCTGTACACTGTAGATTTCTATACTGCCTGTTCTCTGTACTGAGCTCTGAATACCTTTATGTGATTTCTTGGGTTGTCAGCTTTTCCAGCTGGCATTTTACCTTCAGCTTGGTTGAAATGTCAAGGAGTTGATGACAAAATGCTGCCGTCATTCACCTATGGGTGGTATGAGGCGTTGTCTAACAAAGGGGTCTAAAGCTCTGCCAAACTCTCTTCCTGATTATTTTAGGTAACAGTGATTTAAAACATCAGAGAAAAAGACAAAACATAGATTTTAAGAAAAAAGAAAACACGTGAGATGGTAGATCCTCATGGACACAACTGGGACACAATTCTGAAGAAAACTCAAGAGCAGTTTTGCTGTTGAACAGGAAATTGAGGCATGAAATAGCAAACAGGCTTCTTTACTGACCTTATCAAGCTGTGCATTTTTACCTGGACAATCTAAGGTCAAGAATAATCATTTCAGAATCAGTGACATATCTATCAGCTTCTGCCAGCACCTACTGCCAAAAATGTCAAGTGTAAATGAGAACATCTTGCCTCTGCAACTCTGAGCTTGGATGGGGCAATGGGCAAGACTGTGAGATCTCCAGCCACTGGGAAAGAGAAGCGGCACTGGAGGGCTGGCTTTGAAACTTAAACACAGAGTCAGTGTGTGGATTCAACTGAGGAAAGCTGAAGAGAACCAGGTTCCCATGAGAACTCAAGCACAGAGACTGGTGAGGTCCAGGCTAGAGCTAGAAGACAACTCCATGATGCAGCTGTCTACAGACTTGGCTGTTTGCAGTGAAAGCTTCAAATTCAAGAGTTCCATCAAATAAAAATAGCCAGGCTTGCTCTGATGTCAGCACTGGGCATCTTCTAGAAGAAGACTTTGAGTTATGATTATGTTAGGTGGCACTGATAGTTCTGCTCGTTCTGAGATACTCTACCCCATCAGGTGCAGGGTGGACTGAAGTCCTTAAGCACTCTTCTGCCTGAGTAAACAGAGAGCTTTGACCCAAGCAATCCCTGTGCCATAGGTGTGTGTCAGCAACAGCTAATGAGGTAGGATCAGTTAAAACAAAGTATGCTGTGTGTTTGGTCACAGTTATTCGAGTCTGAAGAGAAAAAATCAATGCTGGGCTGAAATATCAGCTGTCAGGCTCTATATGTACGGAGGCTGCAGAGGGCTGGACAGAAAAGAGACAGATGGGGTGGTGTCAGTGTGCTTCCAGAGGCTCCTCCAGCATCTCTCACAGCAGAGGCAGTTTGTTGCACGGAGTAGAAAAATGGGGAAATCCACTGATTTTTTTTTTTTTACATGCCTCCTTAAAACAACACAGTGTAGCAGTACAACTGCAACATTCATCAAATAAGTTCTTGTCAAATGAATTAATGGAAGTCCCTAGACTATTCCTCCTCGACATGTCAAGTGTTTTAAAGTCCTCTAAATACTAATGGAAGAAAACCTTTGTTTAGTGTTAAACTGAGCTGTCGCCTGCACATGTTTATTTTTCTCAAGTAAGAGTAGAAAAATAAAATCAAAAAGGGGGCACATACATTACTAGGCTTACAAGTCTCCAGGACTCCCTGAGAGTTAAAAAAGTTTTTCACTCTTGCTGCAAAGATGTATGAATGATTCATTGACCTAATTTTTAATTTGTCCTTTGTCTCATTTAGGAATTTGGAGGGAGAGGAGTCAGAGGTGAGTAGCATTTGTAGGTGCGTTTATCATAAAAACATATTAAATACAATATTTACACAAAACACAGTACAACATGATGTAAAGCATATATATGTGATGTGTGTGAGTATGAAGTTCAAATTCATGCAGGGACACTTAAGAGCAGGTATATCTATCCATAAATACCTTGATTGGAGAACCCTTGCAAATAACTTAGAACTACATTAGAATCACATGTTTGCGTAGATAGGTGGAAACTTTCACTGACTCCTGGTGAAGCTGAAGGAGTATTTAACCCCGACAGCATCACGTGGCCAGCTAGCATGCCGCAGGTCACCACAATGGTCCTTCACACTTCTGAAAGGAGGTACAGTCCAAGCCCCCTCTAGGTCCTGACTTGCTCATAGGTACACGGACAACAGGGGAGGGTCCGAGCCATGCCAGCTGCAGCTTTGGCTGAAATCCGTGCCAGGTCCTTCATCCCAGTGCACCATCACCACTTGCTGGGCTGAAACTGTACCTCTTGGAGGTGAGAGGACAGGCATCTGTTGTCCCTTTTGGGTGCTTTCATCACTGTGATGGCTTCCTCTGAAGTCTCCTTGATGGTGAACTGAGACACCTTGAACCTCTGCCTGACGCACTCTGCAGCCGTAGCCAGACATTGCCATATCCATGCCATATCCATACCATATCCATGCCATAGATTTATTTGCCCCTTGCTGTTAACGAGAATCAAGTGCTGCAAATGGCTTATCCACCAGAGTCATTGCAGCCTGCAGAGTGGCCTGCTTCTTGCTGATCTCCACTGACATCAAGAACAAACAGATAAATCGAATTACCCAAAGCTTCATTGCATGCACAGAGCAACAGAAGTGAGATAAGAGATATACTGATCACACTGTTTTCCTCTCCTTTTACAACTTTTTTTCCCCCACAGGCTCCACTGCCTACTCTGCAGACAGGGAAACTGTACTGAGAAGAGGTTACAGAGAGAGGAGAGGGAATGTATGTTCTTGTAGGTGAAACAAGGCAGAAAAAAAAGCAAAGAAGAGCTGCTTCAGAGAAAAGTGCAAGGTACTCATAAGTAAGGTCAGGTGTAGTCTTTTCACTACACTTTTGCTTGAACTCAAGATGCTTTTTGCTAGTGGCTGTCTTAATTTCTGATAGATGAGAATGCTGGTCTTCAGAAATCTTTATCAGTAACTATAGAAACTCTGGTTTGCCCTAAAATCATACTGGTTTTTTGGCCTGAACAATTTAATGTAGCAGCAAATTCCCCCAGCAAACTACAGACTGTGCAAAATGTAATTTGAATTTCCTGGATTGTCTTTTAGCCTCTGACACATCTCTTCAAGCCTTACATGTTTTAATCACTTCTATCATATTTTCCTTTTCCTTATCTCTTCTTTTAAAACCACATAGCTTCTCAGTCTCTGCTCACAGGAAAATTGTTTTGGTTTTGCCTCTTTTTTTCATTTTTGCTGTTGTTTTGGGGACTCTGCCTAATTGTCATGAGCCGTCTTCAGGTTCTGCCAAGTTCTGATGTGTCCTTCAAGACCTGCAGACATGAAATGCAGAAGCAGCCATGAGCAGCACACAGGGCTTGCATTTACATTTAGCTGAAGGTAGGATGGAAGGCAAGTTTGCATGCAAGGACAAGGGCTGAATGATTTCACGGGGTAAGAAAGACCAGTCATCGTCTGGAGGAGGCATCAGCATGTTGTCGAGAATATCCTGGTAGAGGAATGAGATTTTGAGGAAAGAAGAAAATAAGGTTGTTTGACCTACTTGATTAGCACAGAAGGCACTCTGTGTGTGTGCTTTCAAAACTTGGGAAGGGAAGATAGTGCAATCAGTTTCAGTAAGTGGGAATCACACAGCTAGATCACTACCTCACTGGGGATTTACTTTCTTACTTCTGTTAATGCACAAAACAGTAGCACTCTGACTACCTTGCACTGTCATTAAACAGCACGGTGAACCATCTACCCCATCTCGCTTTAGCTTAAAGTAACAGATGTTATGTGTATTCCTGACAAGTCTCTATTAATTCCCACATGAAGCCTCCATTTTAATTAAATTTGTAAGCCGTGTTAGACTGGTAGTCACTGGGTTCAAATGGTAATCACTGACTATTATGCAGTAAAGGCTGTACCAGGGAGGGAAGATATTGCAAGTACTCTTTGCATCTCAAATAAAGAGAAGAAGCTGGTGGAGACGCTCCGCAATAGATTTACCCAAACACATGTGCTGGAATGGAGCAGGACTAGAGACTGGCATTGTTACTCAGTTTCTGACCTGCCTGGCCACCTTTATAAATGCTTCAAATTCTGTCAAAAAATAACAGGTTCAGTCTCTGTTCCTGTTGTTCATACTAGAAAGCAGTTTCAGAACCTCATCACTGACATAATCCTCATTTCCAGTCTAAACTGATTCCTGGGTTGGTTTGTTTGTTTGTTTGTTTGTTTGTTTTTCACCATGTGCTCTTTGGACATTTCATCTCTTTGAATGGCTCCTTTCCTCCCCACTCATATCCTGAAATGCTTATACAAGCAAGCTCCCTTGCAGACATTATTCCAACAGGCAAAGAAAGCCAAGCAGTGTGGCCGTGCTGGTGCAGGCTGTCCTTCCCTGTCCACCCTATGCTCCAGTCCGAGTCGGCCATTCCCAAGGAGAGGTGCCTGGTGCTGCATGCAGGGTTCCCACGCAGCTCTCGTGGAATACTGGCACCAGCAGCAATGGTCGCACTGACACAACAGCTTTTCAAGGAATACTTTGATTCAGTGACCTTTTTCATGGCTGCATCTGACAGCTGGCTTACGCCCTTCTCCAGGGAATGATGTTCCCCACATCTCTGTGCTTCCCAAGGACCTCCAGGTTATGGCAGACGTTACAACTACTGATCATAAGTGCCTGTATTTTGTACAGGTGGATGTCACCCTGCAGTTGTTACTGCTGTTCTCAAGTCACCATTATGCCTCAATAATATTCTAATATATTCTAAGTATTTATTGGCAATAGCATCACAGCTTTACGTCATCAGCAAGTTTAACTTAATGACTATCTTTTAGTGCCAGAATCACTGATGAAAATACGATGATGTTTTCAAAGACCCACTATGGAGAAACTCTACTTCTTATGCCCATAATTTTCCATGCAATGCAACTTGCTGTTATCTCTTCCTTATCTTTTCCCAGACTCACCTAGGCTCAGTTTTCTCCAACATAACTAGTAATATGCTTTCTTGAAGTCCATGGACTTTTGCTTAGAAAATTAGTTGTGCTGTCAAAGAAATCTGTCAGGTGCAGGATCTATCTTTTCTAGAATTTTGCTCTATTTTCTTCCAGCCACCCTTGCTTTTTAATTCTTCCTTCAATAATATTTTGTTGGCTTGCAGACTATTAAAAACAGATTAACATATTGACTGTTGTTTACTTTTTTCTAAAGGCAGTACAAGAGTTTTATAATTGTATAATCTCAGTTCATTCCAGACCAAACCTAGGAAACCTGCCACAAAGTGGGGAAGCTGCCTCAGGTCACACACAACAGGGGGGGAAAGGCTGAAAACCCAATTCCAGAAGACCTCCACTTCCTATGGTGCCTCTTTTGTCCCGTGTAGTTTGCTTCACGATTTAAGTGACTCCGGATTCACACTAGTGGATTCAGGCTGCCTGTCGTCTTCATCTTGTCTTTGCTGCACTTTCCGTTTTCCTTTGGTTTTTTCCCACAGCCATGTCCGCAGGAGTCATGACTCTCACGGCCATTCAGACAGACACGTCAGGGAGCTGGGAATGTCCAAGCACTCTTCTGAAGTAGCCCTGGGTGGAAAACTGCTCCATTCAGTTGCTTCAGGGTACTTGTTTTATTGAAGTGGGGGGAGGCCATTGAAAAGAGGACTCCAGCCCAGCCTCCAGACCAAACCAGGGAAGGTGTAGGAGTGGGCTGGGAGAAGCATCACCCCCTTGCCTGGCTGTGCTCGCACTGGCCTTTGCCCCAAGCTAACCTTTGTGCTTTAGCCCATCTGCCCTCTTCAGCACTCCATCCCTGCCCTTCTCAGCAGCCATGCACAAGATCCCAACTGGAAAGGAGAAAAAAAAGAAGCTGCTGAAGGGAAAAATGCTATTTTTTTATATTTCGTATATATTTCATTTATATTTCGTATTATATCATATATTCTTATATTCTATTATTTTTCCTATTTTAGGTGATTTCACAGTTCATTTGTTTCTCTGAATTAAAAAGGAAGCTATGAAGAGGACACCGTCTTTACTAGGCAGGGTTTGCTGGGGCATGCCGTGCACCAAGTCAGCTGCCCTCAGCTCAGCAGGGATGAGCGGCCAAAGGCACACTTGGGCTCTGCTTCCCTCATCAAAATCAGCACCACGGTGTTATGCTCTGAACCACGCGTTACAGATTGGGTGCTATTTTGCAAAGTCACCATGAAAGCAGAAAGATGGAGGTGTGTGCAGACTGCTCAGGGCAATGCTTTGGTTGTTGAAGAATTCATCGTCTTCCACAGGCTTCAAGGAGACAAGTCATTGCACTTGCAATTCTTTCAGAAGCAGTGGCATTGACCTGCAGACCTGGTGACTGCCAACAGTCCCTGGTGCCTGCGGGGTGAAGGGGAGGAACCCCAATAACACTGCCCCTGCAGATGCCAAGCCTGTGCCTGGGAGGACTCCTTCCCCAGGCAGTCAGTCCTTGTGCCCCGTGAAATCACTGCTGCCTTTGCTCAGGAACAGACCCAAGGCAGCACTTTCTCCAGCATGCTGCACGGTTATTCTCCTGATCCTGCCTATATTTAACTTTTTCCCTTGGACTAAAATGTTGTTACAAAAAATTTCTGTCAGCTGGAAAAAAGGAACAATTCCTGGCTCAGAGCCTGTGCTTAGCAGTGAAGAGTCTGCAATTACAGTACAAAACAAATGAAACCAAAAAAAGCCCAAAAACACCAGGAACAAAAACAAAGAAAGAATCTTGTTCCAGTTTCTCTGAGATTCTTCCTTGCAGTTATTTTTCTCACAAGGATAAGCAATATAACAGGGAAAGAGACCTCAGAATAGAGAGCAATAAAAAATAAAATAAATAAAATAAAAATCCTGAAGTCTATTTTGCCTGCCAGAATATCTACTGTTACAACATGATTGCAGAGAGGCAGCAGTGCCCACGGTGTATAAAAGTCCTTTGAAGGAGACTGACTCTCATTTGGAGTTAGGTCTTAAAATTGCCTGTCACTCTCCCGCTCCCGCCTGCCAGGTTGGCTGCATGCGAAAGCCTGAGCAATGCACCCCAGGCTGTCCCCGGCAGCGGGAGCAAGCTGGATGTCACTGCTGTCCTGTGCTGGGCAGGCTCCAAGCTCCCCATCAGCTCCTGCACTGAGATGGGCTCGGGGCTGCCTGGGAAGCACCGCTCCCATAACAGCCCACCCGGGATAACATCACATCCGCAGCCTGCCCAGGATAACTCCCCCCCTGTCTGCACGGACCATGATGCACAACCCGTCTCCTACGCAGGAACATCCTTGAGCAAAGGCTACTGCTGCTGGGGAGTAACACCAGCCCAGCACAGTGCTCACTGCTGAACCCTCAGCACGGGCAGCATGCTGGCGCACTGGAGTATCTATTTCACTTCTCCCACTTTTGGTCTGTCTTATCTACTTCTCTAGGATTTGGGGGTAGACATTGCTAATCTTTTTGGGAAAGACAGCATGCTGCATTCTCTGCTTGTTATTGCCACTGAGAAATAATTGCTCTCACTAGACAAGCCATGGGCTAATATTGCAGCCAGGGGAACTGCAGGAAATGTGTTTTCATCAGATATAAATGAACAAGTAGAAAACAGGCCACAATTTTCGTGTGACTCAGGGCAATAGCATTATGCTTATGGAATCACAGGGAATAGTGTAGGAGGGACCTTGCATGTAAAATCATCTATATGCCAGGACACGACCAGCTGTACCTGAAGTATTCCCACAAATTTTTTTCAGCTTCCACTAGACATCTCTAAAGAAAGTAATATGTTTAGGCACAAATTCTGCAATATTTTGGGGCAGACAATTAGTCCCTGAAGAACGAGAGCTGCCATGTCCTGAGCATCATCCCTTTTGCTCCCATCAAGCATCACGCCATGCCAGAGCATCCCTCACGAAATCCCTCTTCTTCCAGCAGTTTCCTGAGAGGTTTCCAGAACTGTCCTGCCAGACCCTGCCTCTGGAGGCTGATCTGGTGGGGCTCCATGAGCGTCCCAGGCAGAGACATGGCCGGGCTGACACCAGCCCCACAGCCCAGGGGTCCACGCCGCAGGTCCTCCTCGTCAGCCTGGCTGACGTGTGCACCTGCGCTGGCCACTCCTGCACCCCCACCCGTCAGTGACAAGTTCTCTTTCTCCAGGTTTTCATAGAAAGAGCAAGCCCGTTGTCTGGCCTGGAGGACTGGGGTACACAGTCATTCAGGAAAGCAGGACCTCACTAATTTCTCTGTTGCAGACACTAGCTGGCCCCTCTGACTCATCAGTGGCTACAGGTCTTTTTTAAGCTCACAATACCCTGATTTCTTTCTTCCATTTTTAATTTCTCATCCACTTCTCTCTTTCTAGTGTTTTAGACCAAATCCTTACACAGAGTCATGAAACTGTCTGGTCAGTGCTCCACAGGTTTATAGTCTCTGTCTTTTCTCCTTTAAAATCTGGTTGAATTGATTATTTATGTTTTGTAAACTGAGATATAGATCCCATTAAATGTTAACGTGGGCAGGAAGAAGGAGAGGATGTTTAATAAGAACAAAGCGAGGATGCGGGGAGCCGTGCACCTTCCTTTCAGAGGGGAGCGAGCGTGGGACTGGGCTCTACGGAGTGCTACCCTTGATCCGTTTTAGCTGCAAAACCTTCAATTCTCATTTAAAAAAAAGGGGGGGGGAACTAAACAGAATCAAGTAAGTTGATTCCCAGCTGGCTTGAACATGCAAGCACAGCAGCTCATCAGAAACATATTAAGCCTAGCTGAAGGACTGGAGACTTGAAGCCTGATCCAGTATCCTAGCAGAAGGTCATGGCCAGATGAACTTCTGACATTTTTATCTCCTGTAAAACTGAGTCAATGACAATGAGGCCAGAGTGTGCAGAAGAGAAAGAAGAGCATTTTAATGATGTGTTTTTATTTAGCAAGGCACTGCACTAGTTAGAGTAGAAATTCTGCAACAGAATGGACATATATTTTAATTACAAAAAAAGTATATAAATAATTAAGACACAAATGCTTTTAGGTACCATTACACTGAGGATCCAAAGCAAACCAGCAGCAGGAGAGATGGTAAAACAAACTCCCATTATTCCAAACCCAGCTCTGCTTAGCGATCACAACACAACTGGACAGATCCTAAAAACCAAAAGCGCGTGGGGTTCTGCCATGCGCAGAGAGGGCACAGTCCTCTCTCCTGCACTGGCCGTGTCCTTGGCACTGCTCAAGGCCAGAAGGCTAGCAGCACCAGCACAACCAGGTATTTATCAGGAACGCTGGTCAGCCCTCTCCACTCAGGCATCTGGAGATTGCCACAGCGCTGATGGAGCTGTGCGGCCAGGTCCTGCTCGGCTGCCCCGCTCCCCATCGCCTGCCCCGGGGCTCCCCGTGTCCCCTGCGGGTCCATCACAGCACTGGGCTGTGTTGTTAAACCTCGGCGTCAGTGCCACCACTCATGGCAGAGGAGGCTGGAGCAGCTGGTCCCACGGGTCCCTTGCACCTCACAGCCTTTGTACCTGGGAAGCTGCAGCTGCATCCACCAGATCATCCAGGTGTGGAGCCCACTGCTCTGTCCCAGCATCTCGGCACTGCTGAATCCCTTTCCCCACTTTCCTTCAGCAATGGTAATGAAAAGCCTTCAGCTGCTGAACCCTTCCTTCTTCTCCTCCCCCGCCCAAGTCCCCCGGCCTCTCCTGGCCCTTAGCAGGAGCAAGGTCTGTGCCCGCGGCACACCTGCTTGCAGGGCCAAACGGCACTGCGCAGCCCTCCGCCCTGGCTATGGGGAAGCTCGTCTGGTTTGATTTTGGGGGGATTTAGTTTAGTGGGGGTTGGTTTCTTTTACATCTGCGTGGCTTTTCAGCACAAAGCTAAGTTAGCATCTCCACTATAACTGGTATTTTAGTTCTGTTATTAATTATAAGTACTAGCTCAAATCACACTCATTAGCTGAATGAGCAATAATGCATGTTAAGCTTCTATCTGTTGATAATATTCTCCGATGGGTTGAGTATGTGTCATTTGACACTGATAAACTAGGTAATATTATGAGCTGAATATCTTAAATGCTACACAGATGGGGAATATATTAATTTAAGAAAATGTTATTAAGTGTTTAAGGAGTGTAATTATGAACAGCCTTCTCATTTGACACCTGTGTGCAGTCTTTCCCTGTGAGATAAAGACAGAGGAATGAGAACTAGAAACCAGCCTTCAAATCTCTCAATTTTATTCTCTTTTTAACTTCCTGTCAAAATAATTATTTTGAAGACACAACCAGTATTTTGACCGAAAACAAGACCGGTGTGCGGCACAGAGAAATCTTCATTTTAATACTACATTTATTTGGCAATACAAGACACTTTCAGAGAAAAGCTCCAACCTTGCCACATGTAACACGGACAAGCTGCCCACGAGCTGGCAAAATGCCTTGCAGTGCAGATGGGCACCAGCCTGGGGGCTGCGTCAGGCAGCTCGGGGGGACCCTGCCAGCCTCTGGGCAGTACTGCCACTTTGTAGAATTCCCAGGAATTTTTTGGGGGGTGGGGAGAGAAGGAAAAATTAATCTTATTTCATTGTAGACATTTCAAAGTTAGTTGTCCAATTCCAAATTACTCACCTGGACTCATGCTGTGCTCGATGGAGCAAGATAGGCGTTCCCTGAGGGTGTTACAGTGTTGTTTATAAGTGTTATTTATATAGTATTGTATACATATAGTGTCATTTTATATATTTATATTATATATAGTATATAGTGTTATTTATAAGTGTTGAAGACAACTGGGATGTATCTGTCTTGGTGACTAGAGATGGAGCCTAGATGTTTAGCTTAGACAACTAACTTCACAATGTCCAAAGGCAGATGATAAGAGCCCTGCCCAGGGCATCTCCCACATCTCTCCTGAAGGAAGCAGCTGCCGTGCACCATCCTGGCTCCTCCTGGGCCTCCCGCAGCATCCCGCTGAGCTGGCCTTGGGAGGAGCCGGAGGATCTTGCTGCAGGCACTCAGTGGCCCTCTGTAAACTGCAGCACTGTCCCATCCCCCGAGCCCCAAAACGATCTTTTGACATTATTAAACACATCGTGGCTGCCCGGCATGAGAGGTACTGAACACGGGCAACAGGCGAAGCAGATCCTGAGGAGTTGTTGTGTGGCTGCACGTGGAAACTGCCTGGAGCTGCTGTTATTCAGCAGAGCAAATGCACAGCAGAGCATCATAAAACTGGGGGCGGGACAGACGGACGCTGAACTGCAACATACATTTCATGGAGGGCTGCTTCTGCAGAGATGCTGAGCTTACACTGCCAGTATGTCAAGGTTTGTTGATTTAAAATATATTTGTATCAACTACTACTCACCAGGTAGCCCTGTCGGGTTCCTAAGTGATTTGAGAGAAGATTCATGTTAACAGAGAAGTCTTCTGTAAATAGAAAAAAACGTTTTCTGGAAAGGTGGTAACTGGCAGCCAGGAAATATTGCCCTGTAATTCTGCTGCACAAGTCACTGGAAAACCTTCATCTGGAATAATGTATGAACCTGTGCAGGGGAAAAAAATTAGATGGAAACTGATGTCAACCAGGTACAAGCTGACAAGGAGAATGGACAGTAAATTTTACTAGGGGAAACAAAAAGTTTTTGTCTTGTTTAGCACAGCACAAAATGGTTGAGCTAAGGATATGATTGACATCTGTGAACACATCAGGAATAATCATGAGGAGAAGGACAAAACTATTTAAGCGAAAAGGGCAATTGGGAGGAAAAAACCCAAAGAGATATAGGCAAAGGTTAATTCTGCAATTCCCTAGAAACAGGATTTTTTGGCAGTCACAGTGCCACATTCTGCAGTTAGTAGCAGGAGGGGGTCTCATGGTGGTTTCTCTAACAAAGCTTCGTTCACATCGTCATCTAGAACAAACTCCTTTTGGAAGAAAAAGGAAACAAAATACGCACGGCATAAATGAAGTAAGGAGTCCTGCCTGCTAATGGGTGTTCAGACCGTGGTGCCAGGCCAGCCCCAGCCCCAGGGGATGTCCCTTCCCCATGGAAACCCAGTGCTGAGCACCAGCAGCTGCAGCCCAGAGGTGCCCCGCACTGTGCTGATGGACACTTCTGCTTGATGCAAGGATGTGCCTACATTCCTCCGCCAGCTCTGTTTCATTTATGGGGAATCTAGGCTAGAATTGGTAGATTTTGCAAGCTGTTTATACCCTTCCATGGAAAATCCTAACCTTGCCACATTTCTTTTCAACGCAATGTTCCCTTTGAGGTTTAGATTCATAAATATCAATGTAACATTTACAATTGTGCATGTTATAATTGTAAAAAATAAACTGATTTTTAAAACAGAAAATAAAATTGTGTACTTAATAGCACCAACTTTAGTATAAATATCCCTTATTGCTTTTATTGGCTTTTTTGAAGCCCTGTGTTTCCCTGCACCATTTTTAAAATGGCAAGTTCAGTGACCGTGGCCCTGTGCTAACAGTGAGATGAGGCTCTGCTCTGCGCAGCCCTTGCTGCAGGAGGCTGCCAGCATCACTGGTAATCCTTCTGCCGTGAATGATACAGACCTTCAGCAGTTCGTTTAAATTCAGTCGATTTTACACACAGGAGATTCTCCCTGTGTTTGTATAAACACCAGACTCCCGGGTTCTCCTCCAGCGTGCAATTTTATTTATAGCGCATCCAAAAAAAGTCAATAAAATAGAGTTCAGGATTTCATTTTACTGGAACAGCTAAAATGTAGGAAATATTTAGTTCATTTATAGACTTGAATTTGCAGACACAGGTTCTGAGCCCTGTCATTCTTTTCTCTTCCTTGGTGAATAATGATGGACAAGCAGAGGGGTCACGAAGACATTTTAACCATGGACTTTTTTAGCACCTGGTATTCAAAATCAGTGTTTTGTTCATTTTTTTTCTTTATTTGTGTTTCAAACACATCCTCTATGAAATAAACCACAAAAGAGTCAATGTTTCATTCTTCTCCTCTCCTAGGTATTAATGTAAACCTGAAACACTTGGGATGTACATTTCAATTGGAACTAGCTACACATTTCTGTCAAGACACCTTATGTCAAGATCATAAATAAACATATGCACAGAGAAGGGTTTCAATATTTCAACACTGGTTTCTTTTTGCATTTTTAAAAATGCAGGTCCAAAACATTTCTGTCAGGAAATTTGGATGAGAGGATATTGGAAGTATGAAATATGTGCATTTTCTAAAAAATGCGTCATAGACAAAATTGCAGAATTTCAAGAAAGCCATCATGTGAACTAACATTCTTCATTTCACTTGAAACTTTTTATGAAAAAATCCAGAGTAAAATCATTCTTAAAATCGTGCTTTCCAAAACTGACTGGGCACAACAGCCCTTTCCCCACCAACTCATCTTTTATGAAAGGTGGCAAAAGCTCAGGATCCCAGTGGCATCGCTCTCACTTGCTCTTTGGTGTGGATCTTCAGAAATTAGTGCAGAGCCATTAACAGTAGATGAGAGCAAAGTAGCCGTAAACCATACTCCGTCTGCAAAGACCCCTGGGGTTTTTCGGCAGCTCTTCTGCTACCATTGCTGTGCTTTGTCTCTGCAGAGCAATTCTTTATAAAGACAGTTCTGAGGATGAACCGGCCAGTGTTAGTCTGGATCGATTTATATTTCCTCTCAAGGAACTAGTAGCTGAAATACAAATTCTAGCTGAATAAAACATGAAAAAAAATCCTTAAAAACTGTGCCACTGAAGCATAGAAACCTCTTTTCTTTCTGAATTATGCTGGCAAAGTAATGAGAACCATGCGCTGGCTCCCAGTTTGCCGATGCATCGTCTCATCACGCAGGCAAACCCTGCACACCCAGCATGGAGATACGCATGCCCCCGGCCAGCGCCCATCACTCACCAACGCGTGGAACGGGGCCGGAACGGACATGGGTCAGCAGCTTTCTGACTGCTTGGATCTATTTACTAAACTCCTTTCACTCACAATTAACCACCGCTCCTGATTCACAGCAGAGGCGGGAGGACTCTGAAAGGTCACCCAACAACCCTGCAACCAGTCGTGTGCATGTGCAGGGGATGCCAGTCAATGTGAGTACCCCATCTGCAATTTGATAGTCATCTTTCATCTTCTTACAGAGTTCACAAGAAGAAAACGGCAAGGACTGACAGTGGTAAGAGCACTGCACATTCAGTATTTCTCATCCGCTGATGTATGGGCCCTGGCATGTGCTGCATGGAATACGCAACAGGGCTGTGAACACAAGAACCCTAAAGTGAGAAGAGGTGTCTCAGTGAGCAATTGCTGGAGTGTGCATCAATTAAAAGCAAAAAAAACAGATGGAAAACAAACAAAAAAAACCAAGAATGGAAATGCTCTGGGATTCTGGTGTGGGCTGTGATAATTTAGGACCCGTTCAGAGAGAAGCCTCCCTGTCACAGAGGTTATTAAATTGACACCCTGCTGCTGAGCAACATAGGAAATGCTCCAAGCAGAACAAACTCTTAGACTGAAAAGGAAGCAGAAAGACTCACAGGAATGAATTTAAGCTTGTTTCAGACCAGGATTCTGTGTAGCCCATAATGACTACCAGCAACAGATGCTGACAGAATAGGACTAACAGTCAGGTAGGACACAACCTTTCCACACGTGCTCTTACAGATCTGTGTGGACCAGATCAGGAACGTGGAAGTGTGTTTCTTCTCCTGCATTCTCAGCTCTGAAGGATGGCTGAGGGTTGGTGCTCTTTGAGACCAAGCCTGGCATGGGGGATGCCCGGGGGGATCGCTGGCAGCTGGGCACACTCTCCAGACACTTCTAAAATCTGACAGCTTGGACGTGCGTGGTCCAGAGCAGCCCTGCATGCTCACAGATCCTCCAAAGGGAGCAAGTTGCTTAGCGAAACCTGAAGGCAGGCACCATGCAGTGTACACAAGGATACTGAAATAAAGGCAACAGCACTGAAATAAATGGCAGACTCAATTGCTCTACTTTATTAGATGCTGACAAGCGAACATAAATCCCTATCTGCAAAAATCGGTTATGTGCATTTGGACAACTGAATAAGGAGGACTGAAATATTGTTCTATTTACTTTCAAGGCACAGAACCAAGACACTCTTTGTTACCTCATAAAATGCAGCATAGTGAAGTTAATACCTTTTTGCCAGCAGCTTTTTGCTCTCTTCTGCCAGACATAGCCTCCGTTTTCAAGACTGCACCATCAATCCAGAAACCATAAGGACCTAAGTTTTTATGTATGCGTTTACTTGATCCAAGGCTGAAATAAATGCATATTATCTATCTCATGCACTGGGCTGTCTTGCAGCAGGAGTTGGCTAATACCAGCACGATGAGGGTGCAAAGGTCACTTCAAATCACACTGACCTGCTCTTCTGACTTTGCTTTTGCCACAAAACAGCACGATGCACTGCTGGAAGGCAGAGCTGCTGGGGTGCTGGACACCCATCCTGGGTGGGGGGCGTGCGGCAGAGGAGGCTCGGTCCACGGGCACTCAGGTGAGAAAAGGTTGACCCACATATGGCCCTCACGGGATCACTGGCATTTCCACCTTCACATCGTTACAAAGAGGTAAGTGGCATAGATTGTTGTACTGTGGATTTGATCCCTGCCTATCTTCATTTTTCAACCTAGTAACAGGTTTTTTGGGGAAGATCTTGGGACAGATTCAGCCTGCAAGTTAAACAGTCGAGTCACATAAACGTGTCCCATTCATCTCACCTGGGAGCCAACACCAAGGAGCACTTATGCGTAACTCATAATCAATGATTTATTCAGCATAAGTGATTTATTTTGTTCTGCTTCTTTAATAGCCAAAAGCAAAACTTTCTGTCTTCAGAGGTACTCAATTCGAACACAAATAATCCAAAAATATTGCTTGGTTGCAATAGACAGGACAAGCCAGATAACACCAGCCTTATTCCACAGTGGGACAAGCAATCAAAGATGCCAAAATTTGTTTTCAGAGCATTTAATGCAAGGCAATGTTCACTTGAATTTTCTTGGTATGCAAACATTAAACAGTAAGCACTTGGCAAATTAAAATATTTATGAAGTTACAACTCTGTAATGGAAAACAGGTATGCCTTTTTGCTGAACCTTTAGGAAAAAAAAAAACTTAATCTGATCCAGAAAGCAAGAGAAGCTGTTTCTCATTGCCTTTTGTACTCAAAACACACTCACTCTTTCCTTCCATGGGGAAGTTACACAAGGATTGTGTACAATATTTTCTGCTTCTATCCTCACATAATTTTCTGTTTCTACTTCTTTCCCATCAATCACAATTTGTCACTCTTTCTTAGTACTGCACACATCAAGTCAAGTAAATATAAAATGCATGGATTGCCCCACATAGCTATTGTAAATCACTCATTTTTCAGTGTTGCATAGACATTGTACAGGGGTTTCACTGTTATGAGCTACATGAGGAACTGAGCCTCTGCTACCAGATCTGAGCCTTTCATCTGGGCACAACAGTTTCTATAATCCTCACACTGAAATTTTATAAAACTTCACTCATCAGTTTTCATTGATTCTTGTAGGCATGAAGCATAGCCACTACTTCCCAAATCTCCAAATTGCTATCTCATTAGCAGCTCAGCATGATGTATCTTGTGCATACTAAATGAAGCGGTATGTCTGTGTATCATACTTCCATTCCATAGAAACATTAACAGCCCAGTTATTTTTGAGATTGCTTTTCTCTGTTATTGTCTGTCCCCTCTTGCTATGGTTGCCGAGTGATTAAAGGATGCTCATATACTCAGTGCTTCCCTTCAGCTGAGTTCCAGCAGTGTCAGATCTTCAAGCACAACTGACAAACAGAGAGAGACCATGGAAGGTGGCAAAGACAGTATAATAACAGAAAAAAATATTGAATTTTCTTAATTAAAATAATACCCTTGAGATGAAGTCCAGAACCACCACAGTAATTAAACATTTAGGCCAGGTTTTCATGACTTTGGAGCTGTGCAGGGGATCAGGGACTGACTAGCAGTGCTTCCAAATGTGCATCCTTGTGCAAGGTGAACATGGCTCAGGTGGAGGGAAGTGGAGTCAACCACTTTACCAGCTTTTCAAAGCCTAAAGTTCTAAGAAGTCTCCCCACTTCTTTAGGCACCTTCATACTGCTGAAGACACGTTATGCTTCTAGTCTCAATACCACAAATACTTACATATATCTCTCATTGGTCTGTTTTTTCCTGTCCTCAGACTAGGGTTTGCAGGATTACAGCCCTATGCACCTCTTTGCATCCACACTCGCTTTTTCCAATGGCAGGAATGTTTTCTCCATTTGTAGGTTGGACTGGAAACAACGTGATCTAATGTATCTAGATCACCTGTCTAGATAACAGAGTACCTAAGTAGCCTAAGACAAGCTTCTACTTTGCTGTTGATATCTTCATCACCACTTGTTGAGAGTCTTCTCCCTTGTATGCTTGGAGGAGGAGATATTGGGAGACTTCAGGTATGGACGCCTCCATCCCTCAACTCCGTAGGCTGAGGCATGCCCTTGTTGGCATGAAGGAGAGGACAGGTATGTGAACAGCAGTTAGGAAGCAGAAGCAGCTTTAGGTGGGTGAAACCATATGGAATGGCCCATGATCAGGGTCATGAACCTCTTTCTGCTGCCTGAGGTGCCTGATGTCCATAGGTCTGTTTTGGTCCAGAGCATCCTGACCCACTTCTGCCAAAAGTTGCCTCTGGCGTTGGGCATCCTTCAGCAGAAAGCTTGAGTTTTGTCATCCACAGGTCATTCTGTTTTAGCTCCAACTTTGCCTGAATAACTGTACAAAGTTAGGTTTTGCCCTGTTACTAGAAACGCTGTGTGTGTGTGTATGTAGAGGGGCATTATTGGAGCGGACAACTCCAGTACACCTGAATAATTTGCATGTGGTGGACGCAATTCTGGACTCAGTGGATGGTGACTACTTGACTTTAAGACCTATTTTATGTCATTCATTTTAGTTTATGTTGCACTGTATGCAAGATGACCACAGTAGGGTATATCTAAAACTAGCTTATTTTTGGTGTTTCATAATCCATAACTTAATCTTACTTTCTCATAGTCTTACTTTTTCAGGGTAGGGTGGCATCTAATTTTAAGCAACTGAACTGAAGCTCCAGAGAGGATACAGTGTGGAGCAATGAGAGTGAGGGGAGAAGTGCTGGACAAACAAGGGATTTTTTTTTGAGGGGGGAAGGTCAGTGTCCAGCAGGCATTGACTCATAACCAGCAAACCACTAATGACCCCGCTTCTCCAGGCAGAGCAACTTGTTACAGCGCCTAGGTTTCTCCCTGTGTACCTCAGGGAAACACAAACTCCTTTATTAAATTAGAAAAAAATCATAGGTGCTACTGGAAAACGCTAATATACGGCTAATCTGATGGAACACACCATAGATGGGAGCAATCACACACTGTGTAGAGAGACTCCTGTAGAGCATATCTCCCTGCGTATCCAAAACACTCTGCAACTAGAGTGCAAGCTTACAAAAAGCAGTGTCACAGTACAGTGCTAAGGATACAGAGCCTCCCTGTGAAAGTGGGGGAAAAAATCCTAAAGTATTTGAAAAATAAAAAAATTATATCCTTAGTGGAAAGTGAACTGGAGACATCGGTAATGGATTGGCTATCAACTCTCAAGCTCCAATAGAAAGCTAATTTGCTTTATATAATTAGAAGTGTCATATTCAACAGCACTTTCTGATCCTTTTTTTAAAAGAGAATTAAGAATAATTTGTTGTAATACAACCCCACTGATTCTTGTTTGGGACTATAGTTCAGGTAATTAGACATAATGAAAAGCAAAGAAGAGAGAAGGACGTAAACTTTCTAAAGTTACAGAGAGGTCGTCATCTATTGCAATGCTTATACTGACTGTACCGAAACCTTGACTTCTTAAGAGCAACATTAATGACACATCAAGTGCTCCAAGGCTCCGGCAGCATTAGATGAAAAAGCTTGTGTAGGGCCAGCTCGGCTGTGAAAGAGCAGAAAGGATGAGCAGGCAGAAATGCTGAAGGAAGGGGATGTGGGAAGAGGAGGGACGCGGGAACAGGAGGGACACCACCCCTTCCAGGCCCGCTCTATTGAGGGAGAGGTGAAGGAAGGCAGCCAGCGGGTTGTTCAGAATTGTCTTTTTCTCTGCCTTCCTGCTGGCATCTGAGGTTGACTCATTTCCCTTCTTTTTCAGCTCTATTTCACAGCTGCTCTCGGGTACAGCTTCAGAGCTGGGGGAGGAGAGAGGAGACAGGGAAGAGAAGCATCTCTGCATCTCTCCCCCAGTGCTCTCCTCACATCCTCCACCAGGACTCTGCCCAGGACCTCCTCCTGCTGTCACATGTTTCTTTCCATTTCTGATACCAGACTCACGGAACCCAGCAACCCCTCACTTCCTTTCTTTCTTTTAATAACTTATTTCTTCTAAGTGACCCATAAAGGAAAAGGCTTTAATTGAAGCGTTTTTCATACCCTGGCTCTTACTCTCAAGTGCTAAAAAACCTCACTGCAATAGGCTGATCCGCTGTAAACACACCCTGCAGTAGGCAGAAGAAAAACAATTGAGTAACAGAGAAGAGCTACACATTTCTTCTCTCTGCCGAGACTGTTTTCAAGAGGAAAACAAAGGATCCGTGAAGCACGGAGATGGGCTGGGATGGTGTTACCTGCAGAAGCCAGGTATGTCCTGCTAAGACAGTGATCTCTCAGAAAGCCCCGAACTGACTCTTTGGGTACTTCTTCATGGTTCAGGGTTTAAAATACCCTTTCAATAGAAGGTGTTAGGAGAAATTTCCCCTGAGGCAATATTTTCCACATTTGAGTCATAAGCATTTCAGGCATCTTCCTCTGCTGTGTATGCCCAGTCCACCAGTACAGAAAAGACATGAAACAAGATATCTGCCTGTACAAACCCATCCGATTATCCCTATATCTTAAGCAGCCTTTACACAAGCATTCTGGCTGCAATTAAACCTCTTTTCTGGTTAGAAACACACTGTGTAGCTGCTCACCATTATCCCATATTTAATGACTAGTGAGGGCAGTCCCTCAAAACATAGCTCCGGTTCATTAGAGAAGGGGGCCGTGTGATGGGAGCCTGTTGTGCCATGCTGGGCTGCCTGCGTGGAGGCGGCACGGCTGGTCTGCGCTCCGTCCCGCTCTTCCCACACCGCGAGACCCCTTCCTCGGAGCAGAGCTCATGGGGAGAGCTCCCTATTTTCCTGCAGTTCTTCAAAAGACCCTTGGCACCAGAAGTCCTGGGGTGCAGTGAGGGTTTTAGGGGAGGTGAAAAGAGTTTGCTCGTCTGAAGCAGGGCATGAAGCTCTGGGTTTTGGCAGAGGAGTCTTGATAATACATATTTTCTCATCTATTTGGAAATGAAAAGGACGTGAAAGCCAGATATGAACAGAAAAGTAGTTTAATAAGCATATTCTCCTTGCATAAATTCGTAGGGAATTCCTTTGGAAACATTCCCTTTTTCTTGCATGGGAACTTAGTCTGTGTTCATCAAGCACAAAACATCATAAAGTCTTTTAAGCAGTTTAAACATTCAGTGCTAGACTTCACATTGGGAATGCAGGATGTGTGAAACTGGCTTGAAATAGGACAAAAAAAAAAAAAAAGCCATTCTATTCCCCTGGGGTCTGCCATCGTGTTTTCAGAGTCTGGAACTTTTCAGCATTTATAATGTGGAGTATTATAAATATTCATACAGACACTCATAGGCTAAAATTAAATGAGCTCGTCATAGTTATTTTTAGGATAATGGACGTAGGCAATAAGAAAATCCCAAGCAAGTGAATAGATGTAATTGGGGTAATGGTGGTACCATTTTTCCCCCATTTCAGGAACTGACGTGGAACGGAAGTTAAAAATGGTCACGGAGAGAAGCGTGTTGTGAGGAGGCAGCAGAGGCTGAGGGTGACGGTCGTGTTTCTCAGCAGAGCCCCCACTTGAATCAGAGCTGGGCCTTGCACTGATGAATGTATTCATGCGTGGTAAGGATGAGGCAGCTGGCACGGTCTGCTGGCAACAACGGGCTCTTCAGTGTGGTGGCAACAGCAGCATTGAGTCCTCAGAGCCACGGGAGCCATGGAACACTGAGGGATGGGCATAAAAAACAAAGCAAAATTCAAACAGGTGAAAATTAATGGATGTGCATCGGTGCAGGGGAGGAAGCCCTCATTACAGAAGTGGGATGAAGGCCACCAAACCATTTAATACCTCACTATACAAGGATTTTTGAATCACACTTGGCTTATTTATGAAAAAGGCAGTTGAGGGCTCAGCAGTGACCTCAGAAATGCATCATGTCAGGTCTGGAAATGGAAACGTGGAGATTAAAAACCAACACAGGGGTTTCTTCATTCACATGCAGGTGCTGAATGGTTACAAGGATTCAAAGAACTGCCTTCAGGAGCTCAGGGGAGAGGAGGGCGTTGGGGGCAGCTCTGGAGGCGAGGTGATGCCCCAGCACGGAGCTGGAAGGGGCGGCACCAGGGAGCGCCGTTCCTGGTGACGCTTCTTTGCATTTGTTCCATTCCTACATTTTCCTTCTAAAAAAAATCCTTCTGGCCATTTTCAGTGCTGCAGGGCCAGAGGGACCTCTGCTCCAGCACAGAGTTACGCTTCCAAAGATTTAGCCAGAGATATTTTTTTCCCCGCTTTACTGATTTTAGTTTTAATCTTTTACAATTTATAGAAGCATCTTTAAAGACATGAACTCTTGGTATTTTCTTAAATAAGTCCACACACAGATCACAGAGGGCTGCTGCCTTCTGCGGGTGGTCTGAGGACACGTCCCTCATTAGCTGAAACACAGCTCTGGCTGCTAGAAATGAGTTTCCCTAAGGTCATAGTGTACAAAGAGCCTCCCAGAGAAGGTGAAATATCCACCTTTTGCTCATTTTAAAACACAGCTTTAAAAACTGCTCAGTGAATTAGCACTTCTTGCCTCCCTAGAGGCAAAACACTGGGCTCTGGGTTTTGTCCCAGGGTGTCGGTGGCCCCCCGAGCGCAGAGCTGGGCACGCCAGCGCACGGAGGGTGCAGGAAGCGGGCAGCGGCCACGCGCTCAGGGCACGGTGGGACCGACCTCCGGCACGCAGCTCTGCACGCAGGGACCACTCACTAAAATCAGATTAAAGGCCAGGGCTGGTGCAGGGTAGCCCCCGCACCACAGACCCCGCGGTGCTCCCAGGGACGCTGGTATGGCTGGAGTGCTGCTGGTGGCACCAGAATTGAATTATTTTTTTGCTGTACCCAATTATTTTCAGCTTGCTGGATTTAGCAAACGCACTTTATTCCTGTGTCAAAAGCGCAGAAGTGACTTTGCCTTTCAGTTTATGATTCAGATTTCTTTTTTGACATAATGTGACATAATACAATGTACTAGATGCAATTATGTACAGTTTGATTTTGTGCTGAATTGTCACTTAAGGCAATTATTTCTTTTTAATAGTAGTAATTGTTACTCTGAGTTGCCAAAGATAACCAGATCCCTGCAGTAAGCAAAGCCATTTGTCATCCATGTAGGCTTGATAAATATTAATTGAATTGGCTGACTGTATTGACAAACAGAAAGACATGTCTCATCTGAGGGAAATGTTAAAAATCAAAAAAGAAGCAATGTTGTTGAAGGAATGTCATTTATCTATAAATAAGTATACCACATATTTCTAAGGTTTTTTTCTTCTGAAGAGTATTTGCTTTTACTCAAACAGACAATGATGTCAGATGACAGCTTCTTCAGAGTTTTATCCTATAATGCTTTATATGTATTTATAAATACAGATCATTGCTTCTTATCCTTCATAGGCAATATCCTTAATCTTAAAAGAAAAACTCATTACAATTAAAAAAAATTAAAGTGAAAAATCACCAATCTTTTGGTAAAAATAGGAAGAAAGGTACAGTTGTGTTTGACTTGGAAAACATATTTTCCAATTATTTTTTGTAGATCCAACCAGAATAGTTATTGGTACTTGGTCAGTGTGGTAGAGTTGTGTTCTCTGGTCAAAAGGGCATAAAATCTCACTTTTCAGATCATATCCCATCCAAAAGACCACAACTCGGGGGGGCTGCGCAGCGGGGGGTGATGCCTGGGGGCTCCGCCGGGCTGCGTGGCAGCAGGGCTGGGGCTGCCCAGGGGTGCGGGAGCATTTCTCTTGGGAGGGCCAAATTTGGAGCTCCCCCCCAACTGAATGCCATCACTGCAGACCCCATGGCTGTCCCAGACACAGTGTGCTCAGCTCCCCTCTCCAGAAATGTCAGGCACTGAAGAGCAATAGGGGAAGAAGGAAGCCAAGGGGAGAGGAGAAGGAGAGAAGAGCAGACAGGCAAGTGGGTTTTGGGAAGGGCTGCTGGGAGGGCAGGAGGCAGGGTTCATCACCCCGGCGGATGCTCAGGCAGAGGAGAGGGTGGAGGTCCCAGTCCCAGAGCCCCCGAGGCTGCCGCAGCCATTGTCCTGACCTGACCAGTCACAACCAATTCTGCATTAAATGGTTTTGGGTTGATTTTTACATTCAGGAGGGGAGAGTTCCCACCTCCATTGACTGCACGTGTCACATGGGACTAAACTGATGTATAGGAAAATGTTTGTGGTTTTTTTTATATATTTTTTTAATTATCTACTAGAACCTTAAATGGGCAGTGAACTTAAATACCAGAAAATAAAAAAACCCTGCTATTCACACAGGTAGAGGTAGCTACTTTTATACTCAGAGTTTTAATTTTGAGTGGCTTTGCAATAAGATTTTTTCATTTTAAAGAATAATCTTGAAAAAGGAACTTTTAGAAGAAAAGTCACTCCTGGTAATCTTGTTTGGAATATATTTGGGCTGTACTCTGTAATGATTAAAGTAAAGGCCATAATTGCTTAGACTAGGTCTACTGAAGTAGACTAATATATATTTAAAACAGTTCATGCTAGGTCAGAGTCCAGCCTCTGTACTGAAAAGATGAAGTGGCCTGTCTCATTAACTACCACACCTGCATAGTGTTTGCAGTCAGCCTTACCACAAGTGACAGTTATGTTATTTAATCATGAAAAATCTGAAGATGGTTGTTAGGAAAAGCCTCCATGCTCAAATGCAAATGCAATTTTGGACTAGTTTGCCACTGCTACTACTGCACTGAATGCCAGTGGACACGCACAATTCCCACTTATCACATTTTAATATCATGCAAGCTAAACACACACCCATGTGCACAAAGCCACAGGCACAGGACACTTAGGCAGCTTACAGGTGGAATATCCCAAGCATTAAAGAGGTACCAGGATGACTGGTCTAGCAGAGGGGTTCAGAAGGTGCTGGTTTTTTTCTCCCAACAGGCACCTGAGCATCTTCCAGTAGTTTGTTCAAAGTATTGAACACACTATTACATTATACTAACATATTATAAGGGTTTATCCCTTTTGCTTCTCCCTAGCAGAACCATTTTGACTGTAAAACGTTTTGGTTTATGTTTACGGTTCTTTTAAATGGTCTTTACCCTGTTTTTAGAAGATGACTGTGAAGGATGTTAATCCTACCCACAGGCAAAGAGACTGTGCCAGGAACACAAACCAGTCCCCACTTTCTGGATGCCTTTATTCTACCCGCTTGGTCCTGTCTCTGGTATGGATCTGCTTATCTTAAAGGAAGAACATTTGATGGTATTTTAAGAACAGTTATCACACCAAAAGCCTTTCCCCATGTATTTATTTATTTATTCATTTATTCATTAGTTTTTCTTTAGTTGTAACAGGCTCACTCCATCAATTGAGAGCTTTGGAGATAAACCATGCTTACTGTTCTCTGCTCAGCTGCCCAGAGCACAGGGGCAGGTCTGGGGCCCTCAGAAGTAGACCTGATGGCTGCTTTCTGAACGAGTTTGGACTCTTGGCCAGGTTTGTCATATTTGGAGCAGCCCAGATGGGAGATGGCAGTGGTATTCAGTGCCCAGGCTGCCAGGTTAGGAGAAACTCCCCTGGTTCAGAGCGGGTCCAGGGCAATGCTGATGATGCCAGGACACTTCTGCAGTGTTGACAGGACAGAGGTGATTGCATGGTGAGCAACCAAAGGCAGAAACTGCTTCAGTGCCTCTGAACCCCTAATGAGAAAAGACATACAGGGAGGAATTCTCCTCATAATTTGATGACAATGACTTGTCTATCTGAAAGCTGTTACTTCCTAAGATAATTCAATGCAAAAATAAACACTGAAACTCCTAAAAAGAATGACCATGCCAGAAGAGAGTTATTCACATGGAGCAGGTACATGTGGCTCCTGCACATCCTGCTCTCTTTATTCTCACTGTCTGGAATGGATCACTTCTGAATGCCTGGCCAGAATGATCTTTAGGGCATCTGAGTTATTCTAGTGCAGATACTTTTGCACCTCAGTGTTTGCAGAGTTAATCAGGATTCTTCACCTGTTTTTCCATTAAAGACTGCCTGTTCTGGAAAGAAGCAAGAGCAGTATTTGGTGAGGCAGATACAAGGCTGCTTCTTCACTCTGCAGCCTTGTAGACATTTTTCATACCCGCAAGTGATAACAAGTGAAGATGGAGCACCTACCATAGGGAAACATGATAAATATTTTATGAGCTGTTAAACATTTATTAATCATTCACATCCAGATGATTAAAAAATTAATACAAAATCTGAAAATGATTTAGGAATGAGTGAGCTTATGCTGACAGATGCAAAGAGCTGCTGGAAGAGGAGGGTGGGGGGAGGAGATGGCATTGAAGTCCTTTGGGCACGATCCTATCTTTCTTTGCAAATATGAAGCAAGCCAAATTCAACACAGCCACAGATCCTCCAGCCCCCAGGAGTGAGCTAGAGGGGCAGGCAGGGGCAGGCAAAAGCAGGCAGGGGCAGGAAGGGGCAGGCAGGGGCAGGCAGGAGCAGGCAGGGGCAGCAGTCCCCTCCCTGTGCAGCGTCTCTGAGCCCCCACAGCTCCAGGAGTGCGGTGAGGGGTGGCCAGGGCCATGGGGAATGTCCACCCCACCGCTGTCTGGGTAAAAGCTGCCTTCTTGGGTCCTGATGCTGAAAACTGGGTCGCCGCTGAGGAGAAAAGCTGAAACCACAGCCTGCACCATGGCAGCTCTCTGACAAGAATGCAGCATTGACCCTGCTTGTAATTAAAACCACAGAAATATATTTGAATTAACCAGAAGAGCTAACTTGAGTTTGAACTGAACTCTTCTTTCTTTTTCTTTTTTCTCCAGCAACTTTCAGGAGCCGAGTTGCTGAAGGTGCTGCATTCATAGTAGCAAGCAAGGGCAGCACTGTGTCTCTGCTTTTCCACTGCACTTCCAATTTTCCAATTTTTAGTATGAATAAGGAGAAGAATGTTCCGATTCTCTCCCCCATCCTACTGGGGGGAGTAAATGAACGGCTGTGTGGTGTTCAGCTGCCTGCTGGGTTAAACCACTACAACATTAAAGGGTAAAAGTTAGCTTATTATACCACTATCAGCTCCCTGTGCTATAGCAGCAAAGCGAAGTGCAAGTTGCCTGTTCGTGGTGTTGACCTTTCGGTGATAAACACAGTTTCTTTAGCGCTTCCCAGGCAATGGCACAACCAGCAGCTGATATCAGGGCAATACCAAAATGCGTACTTTGCAAATAAACACAAGTGTCTGCCTCATCCTCTCCAAGGAACATCTCTCTTTTTTTTTTTTTCTTCAGAGAAAGCAGCTAGATAAAGCAATGAATGGCACAAATCTCCAACCAAGATGATTTTCAACAGATACGCCAGCTCTGGGGTTACATTGTGAATGTTTGGCTTACAGGTCCCCAGCCAGCACAGAGCTTGGGGTTTCCGTGGTTCCCTTCAAAATGTGCATCAGCCAAAGGAGCTCTCGGCTCCCGGGATGTGTGCCGGTGGAAGAGCATATATTCCTCATCACTTGTGCAAAGCTGTAGTGAAAGAGATGCTGATATTCTGCTCTCTGGAGAGCGTCAAGGGTCTCTCTGCAGCAGCAAAGTCAAGCCACAGTGAGAAGCCTGGTAAAGTCCTGCTGGCTTCCTAAGGACTGGATCTGGACTATGGCTTCAGCAAGAGTATAAAAGTTAAGAAAAAGAAGAAAAAAAAAAAATAAGGAAAAAGATAACATTTGTTGATTTTGTTTTCAAATATGCTTTTGAATGAAAAGGAAGATTTCAAAATGGAAAAAGTTCGTTTGACTTCAGAAAGACTCTTACACTACCGAAGACAAGTTACTGGTTTGGGTGGGTGCCAGAATACCCACCAATGTACCCCCAAAGCAAGGCAGATGATCAAAATGAGGGCTTTTTCCTCACCGTGGCTGGCTGGCTGAAATGCCAACAGGAATCCCGAGCAGGAGCCGCTGTGCCCGCACACCCGGCTCTTCCTTCCAGACAGAGCAGTTATCTAACAAAAGCTCTTTCCTTCACTCACCAGCCCTGGCTTGGTTTTGTCTTTAGACCGTCATGGCTACAACCTGACTTGTTTAAAAGCTGAAATGGGCAGTGGGCTGAGGAGAGGGTCTTTTCCCATCCCGTCAGGCAGGGGATGCTGCTCTGCCCAAGGATGCAGCTTCAGCCATCGATGAGCAGCCAGGGAACAGCCCTGGCCCGTTTTCCACCAGCTGAAGGAGGTGCAGGCTGCATGCGAAATGCACCGGCTTCTGCAGAAGCCCGTTCATGCCAAGAGAAAGTCGGGGGCTTGTACCTGAGGACGAGTGCACCTTTCCTCTTCCCCCTCCCTTGTACCCACGCCGGCCCATGACGGACACGGGGAGGAACTGCAGCCACCGGCAGCCTGACCCCGGCGCCGGCGGATTTATATCTGACAGCCCTTTTGCACTGGTGGTTTCTTCCCCATTCATTCTTGGTATCCAATCTTTTGAGAACTTTCGTGTTACAAAGAACAGCATTCATCAGCACAGTCCAAAGCCAGAACTCAGCAGGAAATGGGTTTCAACGGTTCCCTTAGAAATAGTTGTTAAAATGAAAAATAGTGGATTTGTAGGAATGAATATGACCTATGGAAGCTTTTGCAGGGGCTGAAAGCTTTTGCCTAAAACAAGGAGACAACTTTAGAGAGTTCCAACAGAATTTAAATTTCCAGTTGGATCTTTTAACATTTAAAGCTAAACTAGAAATAAATTCCATTGAAAATTCTTAGGAAACAGATTCCATTTTTGTCAGGACACAGATTTTACAGAAAAACTTGCAGCAAATAATATTTTTCTTGACTTACTTAGAATATTTCAGCTGTTTTTCATTTTGCCTTGTTGCATTGGAAAGGGGAAGGAAGTATGCCTCTTTCCCCTTGTAAAATTTCCAGCCCTATTTACACAAAAAAGGGATAAAAGGGGAAAAAATACCATGAATAAGGCTGAAATCTTTCCTTTTTATTTAATTAAATAATTATTGTCCATTCTCACTTCACGAAATTGAATAGAGAGAAGTCCTGTGGAACAAACTGGATAATTACACCTAGATACTTGTGAAATAGAACCAAACTGTAAACCCTTAAGGTTTTGATTACATTTATGAAAAAAAAAAAAAATATTATCTGTCCATTTATATGGGTAGCCATGACAACTTATTCTTCTCTAATCACCAACTCTTATCAAGATTTCTCCAGCATGATATATGATCATCTATTATTGTAGCTTTGTATCATGCTTCTAGAAACTCAACAATAAATGGTTTTAATTGTATTTAAAATTATGGTAATAATTCAGGTATATACAATATGTATACAATATTATTGATGGCATTAAAAGTATTTCTAATGTATTTGCTTAATTCGTTTTCCTCGGAATGGCAGTATTAGCACCCTTGCACATGCCAGTTTGGTTCAGTATGGGAGCAATACAGAAAAGAAAAGTTGTATCTGTAATAAAATGACACTGACCTTTTTCCTGGCTTAGTGCTTTTCCTATGATGACAAATAGATTTAATTTCAAAGCTTTCTAGGAAATTGCATCAATATTTAAACTAATTTTGAAAAGTTACTTTGAAAATGTAAATTCTCTTCCTTATCCCCACATTAGTGATGCATACCCTACTGAACTTGAATAGGTGATGATGCAAACCTCAGAAAATATTTATATTATTAAAACCACAGCAAATTGGAATTACTGAAAAGAATGTTCCTGAACTTTCCATTGTTTTTAGAACTTTGAAACCAATGGGAAGCCCGCATTTCAAACATGAACCATATGGTTTCTGAGATTACAAAAAATACAATTTTATTTTTCAGTAAAGCATACTGCCCTTGTCATCCTCATCACAGAATATGACTTTAATGCCACTAAATCACCATCAGATGATGTGACCTGCATTTGTCTCCCTCCGTTTCCTGGATGTGGGTCCTTTAGCTCATGAGCATCATCAGAAATGAGGCGTGAGGGCTGTTGCATCACTTGGGCCTCAGATGGTGATTGGCTCATGCTGAAAGCATCCGTTTTTCCTTCCAGCAGTGCCAGACACATGGAGCTAATGCAGGACTCCTGCCTCAGAGGGATGGTCTGAGCACAACGCCCTGCTCAACGTCCCTGAAATTACTCCTGTCTCCAGGTGAGCAGCATCTCATCCTGTCTGTACCAGGACCAGGGTGTGAAGCTTTGAGGAAAGAGATGGTTTTGAATGGGTACAACCTGAGGGATGTGAGTAAATACACAGAAAATACAGCATCTCATTATGTGTGATTTTCTGCTTAGTGTAGTCAATAGCTCAGGTTCACTGGCTTCATCGAGTCACCAGTAACCACAACATATTTTGATACAAACTGAGATAAGGCCACATTCATCGGCATAATTGGTCCTTCCAAACATATGGAAGAAAATAAGATTTTAATCCTCCCAATTACTACGGCTTTGAAGAATAAGAAAAACTGGTTGATAAGAGGGGCTTCTTCCTTTTGATTCTTCAGATCTTGAGACTCAATGTTTTTATTTTCTCTTTATGTTGCATTTAAATATTAGCAGAATCTCATCTGATTTGATGTCTTTTAACTGTCATAGGTAGGAATTACAAAATTGTGGGGTTTGGGTATAAAAATGTACATCAGGAAGGTAATGAAAAGACAGAGGACCTTAATGCCCTTGGGCTGCCATACAATCTGACGTGAAATAGTGCTAACAGAATTGTGCGTTTATTTCTTAGGAGGTGATATTTAAGGATGCCTGAGTCATTTGAGATAAATCAAGTTTAAAGCAGCAGGGCAATGTAATTTAAATTTTGGATCATGTTCCAGAATTGCTACCAGAACTGCAGACAAGACGCGTCCTTAGTGGTCCTACCAGCATGAGACAGCTGCTGCCCAATTGCACCGTGTCCTGCTCTCCCAGCCCGATGGCGCAGGGATGCGCTGGTGCAGGAGGACATCAGAGGGGGAGACCCTGGACCGAACTCAGCAGTGTATCCCTGTGAAGCACAAGAGAGACTGTGACTGTAAGCAGTGTGTGAGGTGGAGATATAGCAGCAGTCATCTTCAGTACCCTGCCTAGAGATGCTCTCATTCCATATGAAGCACTTTTTAGAAAGCTAGATTTAAACCCCAAACTGCCCCTGTTGATACTATCAAAAGCCTAAAACCCAGACAAAAATGGTCCCTCATCCAGGAACAGAGATCCTTCCTTTGGGAAGGGTTTTTATTTCTTCTTGTTCATCTTTTAATGTTTAGACTGTCCATGGCCACTTCAGACCCTGTGTCCTGAAGCCACACCCTGGGCTAGCAGTTTGCTGCCTCCCTTTCAGGTCAGAAGAGGGGTGTGCTCCTGGGAGCACTGAAAATGAGATTTCACTCCCTAGAGCCCTTGTCTTACTTGAACAACAGCAAATCTCTGTAAAATGTTAATGTGGGTATGAGCAGGTAGATAAACAACAGTGGTGTGACTACCCAGGTGTACGGGAGGGACAATCAAATTTAAATGTGTTAGTCCTTAAAAAATTAGCTGAAAGGTGTCTCTTGCTTCTGCCATGCCCTCCCTGCTCCCCACCGGCACAGAGACCAGGTATTTGTGCATTTGCTGATCGCTTAGAAGCCACTTTCTCCTCCTCTCTCTGAGTGCAGACAACCTAAACTCCTCAATGGAGCTCTGGACACAAAGCTCCTGGGTCGCTTTACACACACAGTATGAACTGCCCCTTGCTTTACAATGGAAAGAGAAAAATGTGATAGGAATTTTAGAAGGCAGGCATCCCTGTAGGAGCAAAAGTTTCTCTCTGCGATAAATGGACTTGGTATCCAATGGAATTCAGCATCGCATGATTTTATTATGTTGTCAGTGAAATGTGCAGAGGGGTACAACAGGGCAGGGAATGCAATTTAAGTTTAGGCTTTTGAACTCAAGCTTAATTATGTCCCAGAATTTATTCTGCCCTTCACACAGGGCTCTAGATATATCAAGATTAATTATGCTGTAGAGATCTTTCCCCCTCTGGCCTAAATTTCTCTATCAAACTGGTTGCCTGTGTACTTTGACTGGGCAATAAACCATTTTCTGAGGACAGGAAAACTACAATTTCTTTTTGCTATTAGCAGTAAGGGTTTTTCTGCACGGGAAAGGTTCATCAATTATACCAGCATAATTACCATATAACTATACTACAGTAATTATTTCACTATATCTCTTCCTGTAGTGACTGCTATTGAATAAAGTAGCTTTCTCAATATACCTTAAATCTATTCCCTAGCAACATAAACTAAATCAAAACATATCCTGTTACTGAAGAACAAATATTTTGTGTTCGGAATTATGCTGGAAGAAGAAAGGTGTTCAGCTATAACATTAATACAGGTTCATGATAAAACAGTACCAGTTAAAACTCACCAGTTTCACGTGTCCCACGTGGGCTGTCCGGAGGAAGGGGTGACCTCCTGGCCTCTGGAGATGCTGCTGCAGATCAGAGCCGGTACCTGGCCTGGGGTGAGCGTGACACCAGGTCTGCATTTTCTTCCAGAGGAGACATCGTTTAGGTTTCATTGTTGCTATCATCAGAGCACCTTCTCCTCTTTAGACAGCTCAGAAGAGGCAAGATAGCATCCAGGGGATACATACTGGCGGTGCCTGGGTGTGCGCCCGGCCTGTGAGCGGCTAGGTCTTGAAGGGGACGAGCCATCCGCTGGTGAGGTACCAAGAGCTGGTCATAAACCACTGCGGCTAACAAACACGGAGGGAGGGTCCTGAATCCTGGATGTTTCTTTTGGTGTTGGAGATGAGATGCATTTTATCACTTTTATCTTTCTCTAAGGCAAACACGGCAAACAGAACAAACAGGCTTAATGAGGCAGAAGTGGTGGATGTTTAATGACGGATGGTCTATTTTATGTATGTGCCCACTGTTAATTGCCCTTTCATACCGACACTGCAGGGGGTAAGCTCAGGGAAAACTCACCTGCAGAAGCAGGTGAACCTACAAATCGCAGCATGAAAGCCTGTGTATAGCCTTAGCTTGCAGAGAGTAAATCAGGCAAAGAGCTTTCCAAAATCCAAAAAAGCCACCTGGTTCTCCCGGTGACAGGTGTGCAATACGTCTGGGACTGTACCGGAGACACTAGTGGCATGTCTGTGCCACCATATGTCTCCATCAAGATGCAGTTCAGAAGGGGTTTAATACTGTAAGGCTACTCCTCAGCTCCAGCTATTTCTCCTGACATTTACAGTTACCATTATTGCAATGCTAACTTGCAATAAAATAAATGGTTTAAATCTCATTTCCTTTTGCAATTCATGATACATAAACCAAAGGCAAGTAAAATAAATTTGTCTGAAAAGAATAAATTAACTGCTTATTTCAGGAAACATACATTCAGGTATTCTGACAAAAGCATTTTATTGGTGGCAATATCCCACTGAGAGTGCTTTCCTGTGCTAAACAACAAATGAAACTAAGCAGGTTGTTTTTCCTAGCAGTGTCTCTGAGTGCTTAGCAGCTCGGTGGATGTTCGTGGGCGTTGTGAGCTGGTGGACAGGAGGACCCAGCT
The DNA here is from genome assembly GCF_047370975.1 of Nipponia nippon. Taxonomy (NCBI): domain Eukaryota; kingdom Metazoa; phylum Chordata; class Aves; order Pelecaniformes; family Threskiornithidae; genus Nipponia; species Nipponia nippon. The sequence continues at coordinate 31,861,904 of NW_028262302.1, forward strand.
GTGTGGTGACAATGACAACGACCCTCATCCTCTGAGCCTACAGCAGCAGCGCGGGTTCATTCATTCTTGTGTGAAGCACCCTCTCCGGCCCCGACGAGGAGCTGTACCCCCACGGGGCTTCGGAGAGGCTCTCACCCACCCTGCATGCGGCTCCGCTCACACATTACTTTTTTCTTCTGGCTAACACTGCAGGAAGGTGCAAGAAATAGGGTAAGTGTGAATCCGCCTGTCCCTTGAGAAAATAAAACACGAGCAAATCAGGATATAATTTTGGGAAACGGGACACTTTGGCATTGCTCTGGGCTCTGCTCCATATGTCTTTATGTTCACCTGGTGCCCCTGGCAGAGAAGTGGGTGTTAAGTGCATGGATGTTCCCCAAGTGCTCAAAACGTTGCTTTTGGAGAGATTGCCCTGGCCTTGCAGAGTGCAGTCACCTCGCTGCATGCAGCCCCACAGTCTCCCTGTGGGATGTCATTGTGTTGGATCTACACCACGAGAGAATATTCCTCTCACAAAGTATCCCACAGTAGGGTCCCGCTAGCCAGAGCCCCTAAAACATCCCTGGTTTGTTCTGGTGATGCATCTCTGTGATGGTGAGCCCAGCCCCAGGCACACAGGGGAGTTAGATGCAATATTTTTAGAGCAATAAAACCAGTGAACTGGTTCTCTCAGCAATTGGTAAAAGTCATAAAAAGTCCATCTGAAAGCTGTTGTGGAATGGGAAGGATAAAAATTGTGACCCCACTGTCCCAGGTAGAATATGTGCTTCAAACTTTTGCTATACGTCTTGGCCACTCAGGTTTTGCATTCACACACTCAAAATGTGGCAATACTGCGTGTACATGTATTTAACACACAAATAGTGCACCAAGGATTCCCAAGCCAAGCCCCAACTTATGCTCACTTTATAGTAAATTTTAAATTAAAAAAAGGATCACGTGCACACATTCAAGCAACTTTATCCATTGTTGCATATTTGCACGATCATGTTTGTTCTATCGGTGTTTGTAGGCAGTGATGCTGCTGTTGTTGGATATCTCTAGTAACCAGGTAAGCTATGTCTGTGTTTTCAAACATGACATAGTCTTCTGACGCAAAAAAGCCAATGTGAATGGCATGAAAAAAATAATAACTGGGGAACAATTGTTCACTGTTTCTCCCATCTAGGGGAACTAGGGGTCACTGAACAAATAGTCTAACGGTAGGTTTAAAATAAAAACAGAGTTTAATTAGTAGAACTTTTCTTCCACGTAATGTATAATTAAACATGGAACTGAGAGCCATGGGAGAGTTTGGAAATTAAAAATATAAATATACTCAAAAATAATTACACGTATTCAGGACAAAAAGATCCACAAAGTAATTGCATTGTATGCAGAAGGTGAAATTTTGTCTCAACTGAAGCCTGTGTTAACATCCAATTTATTTTAATAAGGCTTAAATTTAACACCTAGTAGGCAGTGCTGAAAACACAGGTGTAAGTTAATAAAATGGGACAAACTGATTTTTACTTTCTGATATCTATTTGTATGTTATATGTTTGGTATTAATTGATGAAACTGTATTTATGTTTATATGATAGGTTATTAGATGTTTATTTGATAGGTTAACGGTTGGACTCGATGATCTTAGGGGTCTTTTCCAACCTTAATGATTCTATGATTCTATATACAACTTAATGAGAGGTACTTCATCAGTCCAGAAAATTCTTCTGTAAGTATCATTCATATTCAGCCTTTTTTTGTCACACTCCACTTAGGGAACCATGTTCTTTACTCAAACCTGACTTATTGACTTTCTAAACCTAACTAGCACAAGAAAAGTAACATGCTCACATTTTTCTGTGCATATGTATGGATAACAACTGCATAGCCTAAAAAGGACACAAGATAATTTTTCTTTTTCTCTTTTTCCCCGTATTTTCATAGTCCCATATTCTCTCTCTTTGTTGCACTTAGGCAACAATGATTATAACAATACTTTGGGACTCAGCACAAAAAGACCCAAAATGAAAAAATTAAGAGAAAAGACCTCACTGGAATAAGTGATGCATCACTGCATGTGTTTCATTCCCCTTTGAAAGCCATCTATGGCTTATCACTGAAAGCACATCAGAAAATAATGAGCTCATTTTTTGTTTGCTTGTTTTTCCCTCATGGCAAAGCAGCCAGCAACCAGAAAATAAGCCTTTATTCTCCATGGAGGATCAAATGGCTCATTTAGCCATGACAGGCTTACTCTTTCAAAATGGTTTCCCTTTCCTGGACCACCGTTTTCTTCTTCCACTCGATAAGCAATCCGTATACCTCAGGTGATGCATGCACAGGTTACTGGGCACGGCGATAACTGCCCAGAAGAGAGAGGTGCTCCAGCAAGGCTGGCTGTCATAAAGGAAGTCAAGAGGTGACCAAAGAAAAGGTTTCCACAGTTGCCTTCCCTTGATGAGGCTTTGGGGAGGTGAGCGCTGCCCATAGCCACACTAGTGCAGCTTGGGTGGAGGTGCCCAACTGCAAGACCTTCCCTTGCAGACCTTACCCTTTCTTAAAAGCAGACATTGCTAGTCACATATATTCAGGAGCTAAGAAATGGCCATTTCTAGGTGATTCTTCTAACTTCCTTGACAAAATTATTCAAATGGTAGTTTCTGCCACTATTCCTTACTTATTCCTCTGCCAGAAGCCTCAGCTGCCCGAGGGCGTTGAAGGGCAGCCGTGCCCCCGTGCCGCTGAGCTCCCCAGCGGATCCTGCCCGGCTGCTCCAACCCCAGGCCAGCAGCTGCTGGAGGCTCCCTGGAGCAGAGCTATCGCAGAGGCATCCATAAACACTGGGCACGATCTGGAGTGACCAAAAGCCATTTAAAGTTATGCAACGACTGAAGTAATCCCTGGATATTTCTAGGATGAACAACCAGGTTTCTTTTTCCTTTTTTTTTTTTTTGGAAAAGAGTCTCCAGCTGGTCTTTAAGCTTCTTCCATATTTTCTCCCTCTCATTCAAGCAAAGCTGGGCTGGTACTTGGATTTTATCTCAGGCGTGCTGAGTACCATCTGGGGACCTGCAATAGTGCAGGTATCTCATCAGCATCTCTCAGAAAGGGCTTAGGGAGGCTAATGGGTGACATCTGGGACTTCCCTAACAGCTACAGCCATGGATCCAGTGGGATGCAGAGGAGACATAATGATACCAGCTGATGGGGAAATGGCATGAACTGAGAGACTCAGCTCCAGAGGAAGACACCCCTGCTGAAGAGTAAATTACCACAAGTACAGGGTACTGGTCAAGAAAGGCAGGTAAATGAAAAGCATCATGCATGATGAGGTTAGACTTAATTGTGCCAATAAAAATTATACTGGCTCTTTAAATCCATCCTATCAAAACCTATATCCTGCACATTTCAGTGTTTGACTTAAAGAATTACCATTTGCTCTGCATTAGGAGAGAATTTAGTAAGGCACGTAGGAATATATGCATGCCAACTATTCACTCCCTGTTTTCAGGCAGGTTTTTTTAAAATTTATGTGCATTTATATTGTAGTTTATATTGTGTCTTAAAAAGGAAAATTACAGAGATGTATACGCTTGAGAATAACATTTGCTCTAGTTCGCTGAATATAGCACCTACTTTTGAGGTATTAGGACAATGGAGTCTCTAAAGTACAAAAAAATACACTTGGTTCCTTGCGTAATTGCTTAATCTCAGGGGGTGTAGGAGATGTTGAAAAAGCAATTGAAAAATCCTGCTGAATTTCAGTCCAAGATGATAGAATTTCGCAGAGAACCTGATTGTGTACCTACCTCAGGTTCATTCTCTAGGTCAGTTTGGTTCCCCTTTGGAAAATCCCCCCCAGCAGAGTGCTGGGCCAGGACTGCTGCCACAGCTTCCTGAGAGGGGCTGGAAGGAGCCTCATCATGCTCGAGCTGCCGGGTGCGAACCCCTTCCCAGGCAAAGGCCCGACAGAAGCAACACGTGGGGAAATATCTGCATTGGGAATAGGCTGTGAGCAGAAAACCTTGGGAGTGCTAAAACCACATGGTGTAGACAGGTATTAGCAGATGAACTGTCCTCCAAAGCACGGTGGCTGCAGCTCAGTGGCAGCTCAGGCAGAAGCTCTGTCCTGGGACGTGCCCAGGGGCTCTGCCCGTGCCCACCTCGTGCAGCGTGGTGCCCTTGCCCCAGCACAGCTCTCACACCCTGCTAGGGGGATCGAAACAGCCCTTGGGCGGGGGGTCTGCTGCCACAGAGGCTGAGGAGGGATCTGGGCTGTTCACATGCTTTGCTGATGCTACAAAAATGTGTTTGCAACAACAAACAACCCTCCACCCGGGCTGGTGGAGGTGGGTCAAGGGGGGAGGGACAATGCTGAAACAAAAGGGACAGAGACTCCAGCACTCCTCTGCTCCTGCCAGCATGTAGTGGCAGCAACCAGTGCCCTGCCTGCGCACAGCAGTGAGAGAGGATGCTTTTAGTCCCTAAACACACCCCTGTCCTCTCTACTGCTGTGTCCTGTCTAGCTCCAGCAGCTCCAACAGGGCAGCCCAGAAGAACTCTGTCTTATCACGATGCTTTGATGCCCTGGGGCATCCTCCTCCCAGCCTTGGCACCAGACTTCATCCTGCAGCCACATCTCCTCCCCTGGCTTTGTCTATGTGCCTCCAAGGGATTTGTGTGTGGGAGAGGGACCAGACTGTATTGGCATGTGGGACACGCACTGTTGCTCACAGCTGCTCTCCCTGCACACACCTACGTCCCCACCGCTAAGGGTGCTGCACTCAGGGGAGAGGTTTTCCTTCACAGGCCATGTCAGGGAGAAATGCCTGGAGGGGTCCAGCCCAGCCAGAAGGAAGGGATGGATGGATGGACGGATGGATGGATGAATGGACGGAGAGATGGATGCCATAACCAGGAGAGAGCCTTTCTCCCTAAGCACCATGCTGAACCAATAATTTCTGTTTTGTTCCCATGAATTTATGAGACCAGTAGGAACATTAGTAGCCTAAACCAAAGCCTAGTAAAATAAATAGCCTAGACAAAAATCTCCCCTGGCTCAGTTCCCTAATATTATCTTCTTTTCATCCTAGCCTCCTGTTGCTCGCCCATCTCCACACATCAGCTCCAGAGGTGCTTGTCCTTGCCAGCAAAAAAAAATCACTATTTTCAATCTAAATTAACAGGAACAGGAACACAAAACTCTCATGGCACCCTGCTCGGCTGCAGGGCTGCAGCACCAGGGCACGCACCTTCCAGGGCCATCCCTGCCTCCAGCCTGGCTGGATCTGACAGGTGTCCTCGAGGACCCCCTGTCCCGCAGCCCCACATGGCGGCGCCTGGGGCAGGAGAGCAGGCGCTTCCCAAAGCCTCTCTGTGGGGATGATATGGACCCAGAAATGGGTCCTGCATCTGGTCAGCAATGCAGTCAGAAATCAAAAGTTCTGGATTTTGTGGCTGTCAGTCCCAGAGCCCAGGTGCCAGACTATGCAGGGACTGTATGTACTGCCACGGGAAATAGCATCACATCACGAGCCACCCTCAAGGCACTTTTTTACATCTGTTAGCCAGGGATAATCTGTTCGAATTACTAAAAAGTCTCAGGCAGAAAATAGCTGTCCTGCTGTCATGGTTTAACCCCAGCTGGCAACTAAGCACCACACAGCCACTCACTCATTTTCCCCACAATGGGATGGGGGAGAGAATTGGAAGAGTAAAAGTGAGAAAACTCGCAGGTTGAGATAAAGACAGTTTAACAGGTAAAGCAAAACCCACACACAAGCAAAGCACAACAAGAAATTCATTCACTCCTTCCCATCTCCAGGCAGGTGCTCAGCCATCCCCAGGAAAGCAGGGCTCCATCCCGTGTAACAGCGACTTGGGAAGACAAACGCCATCACTCCAAACGTCCCCCCTCTTCCTTCTCCTTCCCCCAGTTTCTATACTGGGCATGATGCCATACGGTATGGAATAACCCTTGGCCCAGTCTGGGCCAGCTGTCCTGGCTGTGCCCCCTCCCAGCTTCTTGTGCACCTGGCAGAGCACGGGGAGCTGAAAAGTCCTTGACTAGTTCTAGTATAGACATTACTTAGCAACAACTAAAACATCAGTGTGTTGTCAACACTATTCTCGCACTAAATCCAAAACACAGCACTCTACCAGCTGAAACCAGGACACCTGCTAATTATCTTTACTGCAGCTAAAACACAGAAGGGTTAGCAGTGTTTTTTACTTAACTTACTTGAGAAATACTCTGGTGTTTGATAATTCTGTTTATCCAAACAATATTTAATCAGAAAATTGATAACATTTAATGGACTGTGACTTAAAATAAGGGATATTTTTTTAAACACGATGGTATCTTGAACTGAAAAAGGATTTTACACATTTCCTTTAATGAATTACTCAGCTCCGTTCAGTTTAGTTATAGAATAAATGCACAGGCCAGAGGCCACAAGCAAGGATCCAATGTGCCTTAGCCTGTGCAAATGCAGTGTGATGAGCTGAGCTGGGTTTTTGGGTGAAGACCATTGCAGAAGCCTGATCATGCAGAGCCCTGCCCGCATGATGTGGAGCCGTTGGCCCCAGCCCTCCTTGCAGGGCTGTTCCTCCTCGAGTATGGTTATCCTAAGGAGGCAACAAGCCCCCTCGGGACATGCTTGCACAGAGCCTGGTTCAGCCGCCGCTCACGAAGACCCTCTTCCCCACCTGCCAAAATCCTAAAAGAGGATCTTCTCGCGGCAGGCAGCGCACTGGCTGCTCCCACGGCTCTGAAGCAGCCCGTGGTCCACAGGATGCAGCCTGCTGCAGCTCCCGAGCGCCTGGCCCACCCCAGCACCATGGAAGCAGCTGAGCAGCAGCTTTTTGGTGTGTTTGTTTAGCAAAAAATGACTATATTTTGCTGTGTTTTAAAACTGTGCTATTAGTCTGAGGACAAACAGATCTATACGTGAGTAAAAGCAAACAAAAAATCAAAATGCCATGGAGTGCCAAACATATAGTTTGCAATATTGACCAGAAGTGAGAAAGGGGGGTTTTATCTGCAAGTCAGTGTCCACTGAGGAGTGAAATGAAAAGATGGTGGTTCTTTGTGCTCCTACACAGAGATGTTCCCGAGCTTGAGGTGCATCTTCCTGCACCAGCCACTAACAGAAGGTCAATTTTCACCCTTCACCCTCAACCACACAAATCAATTCTTTGCACTGAGTAAATAATTTAGACCATTTTGTTCAATGCTCCTGAGAGTAATTTTTAATTTTTCATTCTAAGCTATTGTAAAAAACTCTGCTTCAGATTGAATAAAAATGACGAATTTTAAATATGTGTAATGCAATTTATCTTCTACTTGTTGAGGTTACCGTAGTGCTCATTTATAAGCAACCGGAATGACACCTTCCATGAAATTCAGAATGAATAGAAAGAAAACTGAAAATAATTCGTTTTAAAATAATTGTGTTCTTCTGACTAAGAAGCTCCAATTTCCATTTTATCTTCACATTTGTTATTTTAAATATGTCAGCAATTAGTTTTTCTCTATGTATGGGAGCATGAGCAGGCCACAGGCATGTGAAGGGTGTGCTGCATCTTCCTGATATGAGGAGCTGGTAAACTGAGAGGCGAGATTTCATCTGCACAAAATGTGCATCATCAACCAATGTGCAAAGCTGCAAATGTAAATCAGATATACATATTTGTAAATCAGATCTAAATATTTAAATATTTTTTACACAGGCAATGTTAATCTTTGCCTCCAGAAATCTTCGTTCTGCTGAGGTAGAGCTGTGGTTTAATCCAATATCCTGCCTTACATCTGTGATCTGCATTTCATTTTAGGTAACAAGTGAAACAAATAAGTCTCCCTAGTATGCACTAGATATATAACCAGGATGTTAAAAAAATGAGCAGGATCTAAAAACATCCCTGCATTCATTTACCTGCTCCCAATGAGATCACGCACTGGCATCAGCATCTCAGGGTAAGTACCGCAGGCAGGGGTGGTGGACAGAGCCCACAAGCTCCAAGAACTGTGTTTCTTGGTTGCTCCCCACTGTATTTGAATAAAAATACTACAGCTCTCCTTTTGTCCGGGACAGTGTTCAGTCTTGCACAGCTAACAGGGCTTCCTGAAATAAAGGTTTGGGCAAGGTGTTCTAACTCTAACATTTTTTTATTCAAAAAACGAGGCAAGGCTGCCTGCACAGCTGAGGGCAGATTCAGAAGATTTGATTCAGCAACAGTTCCATGTGTTATTTCCTTGCAATCAAATGTTTTGTGATCTTTTTCCATGGATTTTGGTGCAATAGGAAGAGTAATTTGAACCCCGGTCCTCAGTGGAGGCTGAGCAGTGGCCATGGCTCACCTGTGATCGCAGTCGGGCGGGCATCCCTCGACTGCACCGGTGTGATAAGGTGTGCATACATGGCCCCTGCATTGGGCCACCTGGGCAGGACACTGGACACAAATGGGCGCTAGGGGAGAAGTTGCTGGGTGGACAGCAAAAGGTGTGAGATGTGGCAAAAGCCCAGGTAGTGCCAGGAGGGGTAGGTGGTTTCAGAGCCATAGAGGTGGGACACGGGGACTGCAGGTGTCTGGCTCCAGAGGACCAAAAAGCAACTAACCAACCAACCAAAAACCCAAAATGTGAAGTTTTCAATTAGATCTGGAATCCTTACAGTTTTTTGTTATCCAAAAAAAAAAAAAAAAAAAAAGTCACAAGGATTTGCAAGACAAAGAAAGCAAAAGGAGAGGAAAATGTGTGTGTTCATTCCTTTCTTTGCTGTGTGGATGCTACAGAAGAATCAAAAGATCTGACTGCTTTGATTGAAAATGAGCCTATGGGTTAATCTTATCAGAGAAGATACAGCAATGAAGTAAGATTATGCCCATAAGCTTGAGGGATTTTTTTACATTTTGCATATATTGCATCAGCTGAGGGCACAGAGGTTTCAGTAACATGGCAAGGAATTTGAAAGATTAGTATGGGCATGTATCTAGGTTTATAAACATGATGTGTTTCAGTTAATGCAAAATTTTCCAAGAAAAACCCCTCAGTCAAACAAAGGAATGAAGTCTCCTGTGTGTTTGGGTGAATTGAAGGCAGGTGCTAAGGCTGATGTCATCAACGTGTGAGGATAGGGGATTTCTACTCCATAATATGACAACTCAGCAGGTTTCTCTGGTTTATCCTCTCAGAGGTAAACCCATGGCTGGAGCTGCTTTAAAATTAATTGACTTTTTTTCCTTGAAAGATCAGAGCACATTACAGAGAAGCAGCAGAGAGAAAAGTGTTCACAAGATGACTGCATAAACAAGCAACCTACGGGCTGGACCCATGAGCGCATGTGGGAAGTCACGTCTCTTGTCCACTGTTGCATAGAGAGGCACCAGAAATGTTCACTGGCATCTGGAAAAGCATTGTCTAGTATGGACGGAGGAGGTTGCAAACCCAAAACTGCATTTTATTTGAACATAGTCACAGCACAGGAGTCACACAGAACTGTTATGGTTTGTTGCAACCTTGAAATGAAAAAAAAAAAAACAAAACCCCAACAATATTTTGGAGGTATAGAATTCAGGTGTCAGGTTATAATATTAATAGAAGAAAACCAAAGCATGGCAGAAGCATTTCCCCCAGCAATAGAAGAGGATTTCTGCCCTTCAGGGTGAAAGATGTGGGGTATCGGTGTGGGACAAGCCCCCTGGCCATTGCAGAGGGTCTGTGCTCAGCAGGAGCATCTCTCCGTGCAGGAGGGCTTTCAGCAGCCAAAGGCTTGCCAGCTGTGTCTGTGTTCAAAGGGAAGGTGTGGGACCGAGAAGGCAGCCTGCAGCTCCATGAGCCACTTGCCAATGTCATGATGCAACAAGAAAATCCATCTTTTCTACTTCTCTGCCTGTTCTGAAGTAGTATGAAATTTTTTACTATTCAAAATATGATTTTAATCATGAAAGTTGTGATTTGTAATTCTAATATTTACACAGAAAGCTCTTTTTCTTATGTCTTTCTTCATAAAGTAATATTCAAATCAAAGTGCGGGTTTCATTTCATACAGCTTTGAAGTTGATCCTTTTGACATTTCACATTTTCGTGTCACGCTTTTAATTATGAAAAAAAGTTTCACTCATCATCATTTTATTTTTTGCATATTTCCTTAACTGCCTTTTCTTCACCTCTATTGGCAAACTCAGAAAAGAGATGGAGACAAGAAGAGACATCTGTGAGCGTGCAATACTTGCGCAGGCTGGGAAGCAGTCACACGTTTTTTTGTCCTGGCTCAGGTGAATGTACCATGGCACATCGAATGCATCTTCCCCTGTGCGAGATGCACAATTCCCCGCCGGGCAGCTGGAAGGGTTCATGCGTGAGGATGAACACCCCTGCTCGCGTTGAGCTCCCCGGGGAGCTGGGCTGGCTCCGTGGTGCTCCTGCCCGGAGGATCCTGGCTCCAAGCTCACGGGAGGGCAGTGCTGATGTCCCCTCCCTGGCACTGGCCGCCTTCTGCGGTGCTCAGGGCCTGGATGCCTCCAGAAAACACCCTGCACCTTCACCTGCTGGAAAGAGACAGTTTTTAAGCCATTACCATCCTCTGCTCCACCAAAGATAAGGGGTGAAAGAGCAAGTGAACAACAGCTGGTGTCTCGGGGTTTGCAGCCAACAGCACATGCTGATACAGATTTTTGTGAGTCAAACAAAATATAGTATTCTGCTTTCAGATGGTGTCTTGGTGCATTGCTGTAGCAAGTCCTGTAGGCAGCAGCATCAGCCTCTGCACCTTCACTCACACCTCTTCTCCCCTGCACCCCTGCACGCCAGGGACACCAGCCAGGAGCCCTCAGCCGAAAACGTGTTTGAAGGAGAAGTGGCTCAGTGATGTGTCACGGTGTAGGGTGGAAATAATGGGTCGGGCACCTGCCAGAAGCAGAAGTAGTTCCTTTTCCAAACCAAATGATGGCATCCTCCCTACCACTCTACAGGGAACAGTATGAGTGTGGGCTGCGGGTTTTTTTGGGGGGGGACAGAAGGGAGAAGGGAGAGAAGAGTGATTGTTTTTAAAACTAATTACAATCCACAGCTGTGCATAACAAACACAGTTTTCAAGACCCGATATAAAAGTGACCTTTCTCCCTGAACATAGGTACTGGGAGTTTAAAAAGTCCTTTTTCCTCCATGGGGGACAAAGCGGGCTGTTTCCAGCAACTTCTTTCTCTTCTTTCTTGCCTTTACAGTCATTTCATTATACTGAGAAATTTCAGTATAAAACTTTTAATTACTGTTTCTATCTCAGAGCAAACCTCAAAGCAAAGTGAGGTTTGGTGCTCTGCACAGCAACGATTTTCCCCACCCACCAGGGACTTGAAGGACTTTGCAAGGTCTGGGGAAGGAAAAGCCCAGCCCGTCCCCCCGCGGCTGGCTCTGCGGCCCCGCTGATGCTTCGCACAGTGGTTTCTGCACCTGCCCTGCTCCAGAAGAAACTGCTCTCCTCTGCAGAGCTCCCATTGCTGCACACCCTGATAGAGTCCGTGGTCTCACTTTTTAATTTATTTATAAGGTTATTTTCTATCCTGGGTTGTGGCAATTATTCTGTAAACTAGAGTCAGCATAACAAGATCCTAATTACGCACAGTTATTTTAGACTTCTCAGAGATATGATTATTCAGCCACAAAACTAGGGACACATGTAGTAGAGAAAATACTCAAGAATGCAGACTACTGTAGAAGGAAAGAAGAGGGCAGGCAGAGCAGGAGGAAAAGCGAGGAGATGATTTTCTGTGGCCGTGACAGCCCTTTCTGCCTCACGCAGAGCGTGGCTGCGGAAGATGCCTCCAGGGCAGATCGTGACTGTGTGACTCGATTTAAGGTGACCCGCCGTTAGTTAGTCGTGGGAAGACCCCAGGAGGCCCCTGCGAGAGACGACCTGGCGCCCACGCTGATCCCGAGCTGCAGGAAGCCCCCAGCTAAGAGGGGGATGGGGGGTCCCCATGTGGCATCGCGGCCATCCTGGAGTTGACATCCACCCCACCGTGGGGCAGCCGTGGGGCAGCATGACCTGTGGGGCTGCTGCAGCTCTTCATGCAAGGACCATCTAAGTGTTCCCCTGGCAAGATTTTAACACTGCATTTCACTGCTCAGATCTGCTGGATCCCGTCCAGCCCCACAGATATTCTCCAGGCATTACCTGATCAGTGGGAAGACCCATCTCAGGCTTCGTGAGGGCAAGTTCTTCCTATACCTGACATGTAAATGGGTCAAGCCTAAAAACACCGTGGGAGCATGATATCTGAGAGTACAGTGCTTTGCCTGAAAGTTGTGTTACCTGGCAAACACTTTTTATTCATAGAATCATGGAATCATCATCACAGAAAAATAAAAATGTCCCCCATGCAGCCTGTTTGTTCAGTGTTCACTGAGGACACAAAACCCAGGAACATACCTGCGGGAGCTGTCAGAGATGTGATGCAGATACTAGCATACACCCACACGTCTGAAGCACTGACTCATCCTGCTCAGGGCACGGATAAGAGTATGAACATCACTGGATGGCCTGATTTGGAAAAAAAAAAAAAAAAAAAGTATGTTTGTAAAAACTACAAAAAACCACCCTAACTGTTCCAGTTGCACAGCTCCATGTTTGTCTACTCTTATCCTACAGGAACAGTGCCATCTTCTCATGACATGTGTTGATGAAATTGTAAAAGGATGTGAATTTAGGGCACGAGGCAGTGGGCAGGTTTGTTTATAGCACTCAGGAAAAGCTTTATGTTCTGGACAGTGTGACGATAAACTTTCAGAAGCAGGTGGTCACTGTGGACAGGGAGCAGCTTGGCTCTGGGAACAACTCGGCTTCTTTCTGGCTTCAGAGTCCAGCAGCAGTGGTGGACAGTGGTGAAGAAGCGCTGGAAGAGCCTGGAGCTCCAGAAATAAGATGCAACCAGCAAATTAGTGAACATGGGGCAGAAGAACCTGTGGCGACAGGAGACTGCTGGTGAGTCTCACTCAGACCCCTAACACCAGCAAGCTAGAATGGATCTTATCCAGATGTTCCCACATTAGCTGCAGCTACTTTAGCACATTGTTTAGTGCCACAGAAGTGCAAAGCAGGCAAAGCTGAGACCCACCTGTCTAGACAGTCTGTGATCTGGGAGTTTCCATCGTTTAGATGTAGTTTGGTTTGGTTTAGTTAACTTAGTTCAGCTAAAACATCCCCACTGCAGACATGGCCTGAAGTTGTCTGAAGGATTAGTCATTGCCTTGGACCCTTGTATCTGTTGGGGACCAGAGAGTATTCAATACACATGACCAGATCTTCTGGTTTAATTTCTGGTTTGCATGTACCAACTCCTCTCTGCAAACCAAATCATGCTTAGTAAATGGGATTAAATAGGGAAGTTGCTTCAAAAGCTCACTCCTTTCTGAACAAAAATACCAAAGTGCATGCAGTGTTTCACATCCTCTGCATGCAGTGAGGAGCCCCGTGAGCCCTACCAACAGCTCCAGCACCACAGCAGTCATTTAACATCTGCTCAGTGTATCTGACTCCAGGAGGAATTGACAGGGAACCTTAATCTTCCTCGTATCACAGATAAGCCCCTGAGGACAGGCCTGACACCTGGCACCAGATGAGGGATGGAGTAGAAGTTATCTCAAGATGGATGGTATGGAGGACAGAAAGCCCACTGCTGTTTTCTGCTGTGCTCATCTCTGCAGCAGCCCAGCGTGCACAGGCAGGACAGAGGAAGCAGCACCTTGCCCTGGGTGTAGAAGCTGGTGTTGGTTTCAGGCCTGGGGAGATCAGAGCTTTTACTGTGCTCGCCTCTCTCACACTTTCGCTCTCCCCAGCATCACACGCTGCTTCTCTGGGGCGGTGGGGCAGAAGTCCCTGCCAGCTCCTGCTGCACTGTTGCCAGCAGTCCCAGGGTACCCTGGTGCTCCTCTCCAGGCTCCTCAGCATCTTTCCTCCAAGCAGGACCATCACCTTCCTCTGTCCAGCCCCTTCATCCCTCCAAGACCCCACCTCCCTTTCAGGAAGCCTTCCTCCATCAGCAACACCTCTTCTCTCCAGCCCTCTACACCTCAGGTTTCCCAGTCTATGTGCAGTAGCACGACAAGCAATTAGCCTCCAAGCTGCTGCTGCTGTCTCCTGTCTCTTTATCCATTGGAGATTCAGGATGTGCCACTTCTGTTTACTCCAGGTGTTACCAATATTTACAGCCAGCCCATCCTGGTGGCAGCTGGAGAATAGCAGGCTTCTGACAGAGAGTTGGAGAGTTTGGGTTTGGACGTTCACCTGCCCAAGCACAAGCCACCTGCCAGCCTTCACAATTTCAGCTGGTTTTTGCCTGTGAAAGCAGCATGACTAATACCACTTATCCTGGCATCTCTTCTCCAGGGCATGCCATGCTCTTCCCTGCTTTTGCATCCATGCCACATTTTTATTGTTTGGTTGAATCTCCAGTAAAGCCAATCTGGGTTGCAGGACCATGGTTTGCTGTGAAAGGGAAAGCGGAACACGACCAGGATTTAAGAGCTGTGTTGGAGAGGAGAGGTTGATGGTGTTTGATCTATTGCACTGGCCAGACGGTCATGCTGTTCAGTGATATCCAGGGCAGGGGCAGCAAGCCCGGCACATTAGAGAAGTTGCACCATTATCTACTGCTTCATTCATCCTTTCCTATCCCAGCAAAAATGTAAAAGATCATTGCCTTTTAAATAAGGAAGAATTTTTCTTTTTCCTACAGCAGCCCCCTACATTACTCCCGCAATGCCCACGGTGCTTCCGCAAGGCACGGCTGGTAGGACATGCAGCCTGGGCAGGGGGTGGACCCAAAGGCATGCACAGGACCATCCCCACACAGCTCCCACCGCTCCCGCAGCAGCAGAGGAAGACCAAGAGGCATGCCTTGCTCCCAGCTGACAAAGCTGCCTTCCCTTTGGCAAGTCACCACCAGTGACTGGCCCTGCCAGGCTGTTGTAGTGCCATCACCATCAAAAGTGAGTTGGATGTTTCTCAGTAAGAGGTGAATATTAATGTAATGGTAGAAGAGATTAAATTATGTACAACTGCTCACACTTTTCCTTCTATACATCAGAAATGTGGAATATAGATCAGGGAATAACCGTGGATATAAAAGAGAAGAATTTCCATCATAATAAATTCATAAGGATTCATAACAAACATTACTTGTTTGTTTATGCGGAACTGTAATAGTGACCTGATTACAAAAAATAACAGGAAACCTCAAAGGAAGCCATAGGGCACAGCGATCCCGGGCAGAGGCACAGGGGAAGATTAATACTATTGCTCACAAGATGTGACAACAGCTACCCTTGGAACATGAAGATATCTGAAAGTTAATGAAGAGATAGGAGTGTGCTAATAAAAATAAACTTGTCTTTTTAGGTTGGGCTGCCCCACTGCAAGCCTTATACTGTTTGATAATGCGGTTCTTCAAAAACATGCTGATGACAGCCCTGCAAAGGCAAGATAATTTATCTTAAAATTGAAGAAAGAAACCAGGAGGCACAGAATGTGGCACCAAAATATGGATGACAGTGTCCTTGCCAAGGAGGCAAACAACCTTATTAAGGGAGAAAGGGGAAGAGATGGCTGTATTAGCAATGAAAAGGATGTCCGGGGGAATATAATTACAGCGAGGGATTCATATCAGCGTTTGTACTGCCAGGCTTGAGGAGCTGACAATCATTTTATGTGGGGAACATCAGAAAACGAATGGCACCGTTTCTAGTGCATGGGCTTTATGTATCAAATTCATTAGTCCTGAAGGCATATTATAAGAGTTAATTTAAAGGTAAGAGAAGCATAGCAGTAAATACTGACTAAGTACTGCAGCAAGAAGGCTGTCACCGCCGAAGGAGCAGCCCGATGCAGTCTTCCTGCTCTCCTCCTGCAGCCGCCATCGGTGTCACCTCAGACGGGGACCGTGCCACCCCACTGCCGGACACGGCTGCGGGCAGCACAGCAGGGAGCCGCCACCTCCGGCACCTCCACCGCCTGCTGCCCAGCACTAGCAGCACCCGAGGAGGTTTCCAGTACAACCTCTCCGTTTGCCCTCAGTAAGGACTGGTGGGAGACACGCCAAGAGCAGAGCAGGTCTGGCAGCAGCCTGCCCAGCCGCAGGCAGTCCAGCGCAGTTTTCAACGCCAGGGAGCAGTCAGATGGACAGACTCCCTTCTCTCCAGCATGTGGCATGAAAATAGCAGAGCATACAGGAAAGTGAAATGCCTTCAAGGCGTGTTCAAAAGGAGTTGAATTTTTCTGAGACAAAATAATTAGCAGGATATTGAAGAGACAGCATAATTTCTGGTTTACAATAAAATTTGAAGATTTCTGCTCTGCAGACCTTGTCCTTTGTATTCGAAAGACAATGAATTAACTATTCATCCATGTTTCAGATGAACTTGGAATTTTACTTAACAATGAATCGGGAAGCTTCTTACTAGACTAAAATACAGATATTTTTGTCCTTAGGATGGAGGGGGATCACAATAACTCTGCTGCTGAACTGCCACATAACAGGACTGCATCAGTGCGTGTACACACACACACACACACACACAATGTCATGCCAAGTTCCCGTCTGGAAACGCAGCAGTAATTTCTCTTCTGATAAGTGCATGAGTGGTAAAAAACAACCAAAACTACAACAAGAACAACCAGAAGGCAGCAACAGTCCAAACTCCTAAACTGTGGTTCCTTATCCAGCAGCAGAAGTTTGAATTATTTACATTTTGGTCATGAATAAATTATTTCCAACATGCTTCTGCACCCTTGAATGGGACTCCGAAATGCTTTTCTTGTCCAGAAGACAAATCTGTAAAGCTGGGGATGTCTAATGGTGGATGTAAACTACAGTGGTCAAAATCAGGTCCAGCCTGGCTGATGCCACCTGGCCCCAGGAGCTGCGGTGGGGCTGGCGGTACCGAGCACACCCCGCCAGAGCCAGGCATCCTTGCTGGGAGCATCCCCTCTCATATCCATCCCCAGCCTCATGCACACACATGTCCCTGTACACGCTTCATGCCATATCCAGAGCCTCCATTCGGCCGGGCAGCATTCAGCCTGCCAGTGTCCTCCTGGAAGACACTTCTGAGCTAATATGCCCCAAAACATGGTTTGCCTTCATGGGGATTAAAAAATAACGAGACTCAAAAATCTTCCTTCCTCTTGGGTGCACCTTTTCTGGCTCTTTAGCTGGAATCATGACCAGAGTGTTAGGATGCCAGCACAGTAGCTTATTTTAAATCACAGACATGGTTCAGAAGAAGCAGCAGATAGGGATACTACATATGAGTATGAGTGCACATATACACATTGTATATACCTGTATGTATGTGTGTGCTCTTACATCTTCCGTAGTTACAAATGTATAATTTTTATATAACGTATAATTTTTATAACTGCACTCCCAGATTGTGGAATGTATATGCCCATGCATGTCTAAATAGAAATAATTTTTTTTAACTGTAAATGCGGACAGACATGCACTGCTTCCAGAAAATTAGGCATTTATAGCCTGTTTTAAATAAAGCTAATTTTTCAGACCATGCTACTGGTCAAGATCTACCACCTGCTCACTCCAGGTTCCAGATTTCAGCAGTGGCCAATTCCCTCTTCTGCAGAGAGGTGTGCAAGAAACCTCACAGCGAGGCAGGAGATCCCTGCCACTGATGAGAGGCTGGCCAAGCCCTGGGATACACGCATTTATCTCCCTTCTCCTGCCTCTCCCTGCAGTGCCTCTGGACACCATCCCTGGCCTGCAGAGGGGACAGGCAGGGGGACATGGAACAGTTGATTTATATTTTTATCCTGCCTTCTTTTAGCTACCTCTTCAAATGCCACCACCCCAGTCCCTCCCGATGCCCTCCCAACAGCATGTACAAGTCACTCTGCTCCATCTCTGCACCCTTCTGGACAATCAACATCGCTTTAACATAAAGATTTGATTCAGCATTTAATTCAGATAAGGATGCCCTTCTCACCTGTGAAATGTCACACTATTTGAAATAAGCTTTTTTTAAACACAAAATTTACTTATTTCTCTTTCTTGAAAAACTACTGAGCATGAATCTGAAATCTCCCTTGCAGTCTTATTGACGAGTCGGAAGCTTAAAAACAGGACAGCACAGAATAACCATTTACAATTATTCAGCTCGTTGCAGTGTCCATGTTTGTGATGCTACCTTACTTTAATGTGTGATAATGCAATTTTGCCCATGTTAGTATCTCATCGTTATTACAGCCTAGGGAGGTATCTGCAAGGGCTACAGGCGTGATTCCCCCCAACACTGTGCAGGGTGAGGTGTGCGGGGTGGCACGGACCCCGCGACCACATCAGTGCTGTACCTGCCTCTGTGACTGCCGAGCAGCTGCTGAGCAGGAGCTCACCACTGTCAGTCTGCTTTTTGTGTTTCTGAGCCCTCCATCTTTGTGGTTTCTAAGGCACTGCCTTTAGTCCAGATCCCAGCACCAAATTATTCTCAGCAGTGCGCTTGGCTTTGCACTTCTCAGTGCCAGGATTCACAAGCCCTTCCCCTGTCCATTTTAACCTGTTTTTTGTGGTCTCCTCAATGTCTTCTTTAGTGTTGACTGACCCACGTAACTTTGTATCACCTATAAACGCTGTCCCCTCCCTGCCATCCTCTTCTTCTCACTGTTAATGAACACCGTGCTGGGTCATCATCCAGTTTCCCAGAAGCAGAGGGGCTCCGTTTCAGAAACGCAGCTTTCCTGAAGTATCACACAAATGCACAAGTATTTGTAATTTCAGGCAGGGATTGTTTCCTTTCCTGCACCTCTTTTCTGTAGACATAAATGTATTAATAAAACACTGTGATTTTTATGCACAGCTCTCAGCAGGAGACGGTTCTCAGCTGTAAGAGAGTTCTGTCAGGTGGTGGATTTTTTTGCCATGAAATTTGCTTATTTCATTATATTTTGATCATGACATATTCAGCTTCTAATAAAACACTGTTTTCCTCCAAACCTCATTTTTGATAGATCCTAACAATGCAAAGGGAAGGGAAGCACAGAGAGAGCATTCTGATGCAGCACACTGCTTTCCTCCAGCAAAACACGACAAACTGCAATGCAAGTGCCTCAGCTGCATTTCTTGGGAGCTGGTATCCCCTGATGTTTGGTGAGCAGAAAGGAAAGCACATTTTGCTCCAGATTCTCCATTTCTGCTGATTTTAGGGGTATGACTTCCCCTGAAAGTGTGAACTGCAAACAACGTAACAGCCCAATTCACTAGTGAGTCAGTGTGAAGCGTGACCCTTGCAGAGGAGCAGCCTGGCTGGCAGAACAAGTTGCTCTCTCCTGGAGACAACCCCTCCGGACACCAACCGCTGCAAGATGCAGAGGCACAGCATCGCCTCCCCACGCACACGGTGGAGGCAGGGGAACTCCTTTTGATCCCTTGCAGAGCATCTGCCGTGCAGGGAATGCATCACAGGCAGCAGAACCACTTCCATTTCCTCACGTGGATTTACCAAGCTCTTCAAAGACGGCTTGGATTAAGGAGTTTTTGCAATGGGAAGGGGTAGAGAGGTTTTAGCTGTTGAAATGATGAAGAATATGCTTTTAGAAATCACATAGTCTTTTAGAAATTTTCATGCATCGAGGAACCATTCAGACTCTGGAAGTACAGGCTTCAGGGGTGAACTTTAAGGAGAGGGAGATGGAAATTTCCTCTTCTCTTTTTTATCCCCCCCAAACATGCAAGGTTTGTGAAAGTGCAAGTAGAGAAAGAGGAGCCTATGAGAGAAAAAATAAACAAACAGAAGTCAAAATTTATATGAATGTTATTTATATTGCATAGATGGTTTTACCTGGAGAATTACTAAAGCAATGCTTTTCTATCACAATGAAACTTTGTAGATGTGCACTACTGAAGAAAAAGGCTGACTTAAAATTTTCTGCTTTATGAAAATGCTGGTATCTGTTGCAGAATGGCCACACTAATTTTTTATCTTTCTGATGAATTAATATTTAGGAGGTTAAAATTGTCAGGGTCTTTTCAGTCTGTTACATGCCTAAGATCTGTGGTTGCATTGCTTGTGAACTGAAGGTACAGTGCTACCTTTGGCTCTTTCACCAAGAGAAGGACATAGGAGCTCCAGGGCTTTGGGAAATCACATCTGGAGTGAGCATCCCCATCCCACCCTGCGGTAAGCATCCCCATCCCACCCCAGGGTAAGCATCCTCATGCCACCCAGGGATGAGCGTCCCCATCCTGCCTGGGGCTCCTCTGCTGCAGCACCCAGAGGAGCAGCATCCCTCACACCCTTGTGTTACTTGTCCTTGGTTTGTTCTATTTTTGGTTGTTTGGGTTTTTTTTTTACAATCCAGGAAACATCTCAGCCCTCTTGCGTCTGTTGTTATTATCAGCTGCCAGGCTGTGGGCATGAGAAATGAGTGCCTTGGTGTAGCCCCCCAGGAACCACAAGGCAGCCCCTACCCAGCCCCGTCAAGCCTGCTGCTGTCTCGGGCTCTTGCCACGGCAAAAGTGCCCCACTCCATGCCCACACCTGGGATGTTTTGGCACAACACCTCTGTTGTGAGGTGAGGAATTAGCAGCTCCCTGGACCAAACCTGTCATTGCAAACTGTCACAGCCAAAGCAGCAGAGAGGAGCTGTCAAACTTCTGTTTACTGGAGTGTTTTCTCGGGGTCTGTATCCCGTTCCCTCTCTTGGGGCGCTGGGAAGGGAAGGACCAGCCATCACACGAGCTCTGAAATCCTGGGAACACTCTTCCTTGTAGGTCTGAGGCTGGTCTTCAGGCACAGGGCAATTGTTTAGTCCAGATATTAAATATCCAGCCACTGACAGACTTTCTTGATTTTATTTATTTCATTAGCAGCCTGAATAAGACACCCAAGCCTGATGGCAAGCTGCTGTCACCCTGCCTGGGGCTGCTCCACTCCTCCGGGCACAGATGGGAGCGGGGATGAAGCAACTTTCTGCAAACATAGCACATCTCCATGCATCCGTTACAATGAAGATGTGCTGGGACAAGATAAATTCATTGGCCAGGATTAGAAATCATTCCTGACATTTGGGTCATTGATTTGCTGCAGGTTTTATCACCCAGTTGGTATGACCTCAAATTTAAGCAGCATACTTCTCATAAAGCATAAAGGTACACTGTCTTTGTAGAGATTCCCAGGAAACGTACCTGACGGTCTTTTTTAAAGTTTTTTCAAGAAACCTGTTACTATAACGGTAAAGTATTAGAGATTGAATTTGACTGGAGGAAAGTTGTGTATATACATATATATATATATATATGATAATTGTATAATTGATATATACTACTATATACAAGAGTATGCAATCATAGTATATGTACCAGTGTATAATACTATTGTAACATGTATGTTATATATAATATATAATAATATATAATTAAGCTATTCATATATAAATATATTTTATGCATTGTATATGTAGTTTATATATGTATGTATATGAACACAATGTTTTAGAGGGTTTTGAATTTTTTTTTTTCATAAAGGGAGTGGGTTTTATTTTTATGAAGAAGAAGTAAAAAATAATCTAAAATTAAAATTCAAAATGTCTAATTATGCTAAAGGAATTAGGAAATTTGAAAGGTTTTGGTTAAAAGACTGAAAGTGTTGACCTCAACTTTTATGGATAATGAATTTCAATGTACATATTTTGTGAAAATGAAATCATTTTTCATTTCTGTCATTAATATTTTGTTGCATTATTCTCATAATTTTTCCTCTTATGCATCTCAATAAAATAATTGTGGACCAAAGATATTAATCATGCAACTCAGTCTGTTTTTCTGTTGTGTTTGAAAATTAAATGCAGCTGGACTTTCAAAAGTTTTTTTTAACATCAGGGTAGCTAGATTTCTTGTTTCCAGGATTATAAAATATGACAGAGCAAGAGAAAAAGAATTAACGTTTTTCAGCCAATTAAATTAGACTGAATGGCTGAGATAGATAAGACAGCTGAGCTATTGAAAAGAAAGTAAATTAATGTGCCTGTTCAGGTGTAAGATCCCTTTCCTGTAATAGATTTCACTTCACTTTTTTTGACATGTTTTCCATTATTTAGAGAGAAAGCAACAGCCTGAGTAAGGGCTAAGGAGCCTCTTCTTTCATCTGCTTTATTGTGCTTAAACGATAATTCCAAATAGCTAGGTTTTGCTTCAAACAGTTTGTCTCAATCAAAATGGAAACTGTGTTGCACATTAAATCTTTGTAAAAATGTGTATTTAGCACAGTTTAATGATTCTGAATAAAAGAGTTAATTCTCAGGTAGCGAAAGAACATTTTTTGGCTTTTCCAGATTTTCCTTCCTTGACCACATTTTTTTGATAGAAACAATCAAAATTCACCTAAATTTTCAAAAGTCTTTGCATAACCCAAATGAAGAGGGTCAGGGCAGCAATGGGAAAGCACAACCATTGTCCACGGTCCCCCGGCATCCCGCCGGTGTCTGCTTGGGCACAGCAAGGAGCCCCCCAGCCGCCCCCCAGCCGCTCCACTCCAGGCGAGAGGCTCCCTCCACCCTACCTTCTCTTAAGGTAAATTTGGTCTGACATCGGAGCCCTGGCCTCTGATTTAGGAAATGTTTGTTTCACTGGTTTTCCATGGAAAAACCTGTCAGAAAATTGCATGTCTGATACAATACAGCAGTCTGGACTCTCCTTGGCCATGAACCCAGCCTTCCCCACTGGAATCATTGCTCCTGGAGGCTTCAGGCAGTGAGGAGAAAGAGCAGGTTCAGATCTGTGAAAGCCCACCATTTATCTGCATCAGGCGCTGTCTTCAAAACATGCTTTCTCTCCAAGTACTTTCTACCTCAATCACAAATAATATTTCTTGTAAGTGTAACTTGTCTTGGCTGAGAAGCTTCAAGAGAGATGCTACTAGCCACAGACATCTGTGTTTTTTCAATGCTCCCGTCTCCCTTTGCTTTCTTTTTTCTTTTCCTTTATAAAGCATGCACACACAGGTATGCACACACAGGTATGCACACAGATACGCACACACATGCACGCGCAGATATGTACACACATATGGACACACTAACTGTATTTTGTGGGTAAGGGAATAAATTTATGCTCACCAAACATGCTGCAGAGAACGTGTGGGATGAATCTTGGTTGCTGAGGGGAGATGGGGTACAGAGCTGCTCCATGAGCTTCCCCCCCAGCTCGCGGCTCAGGGACGGACCCCCACCATCCCACCAGCTCCTCCGTGGTTTGCCCGAACAGCGTCAGGTATTTGCAGACGGCGTCTGTCCCGAGCAGCAGCGACCCAGAGCTGGACATATCTCTTCACAGCTGGTGCTGCCTCAGGGTAACCCAGGCAGTCAGAAATAACAGCGAGCATGAGTTTAACTTGGTCAGGGCCTCTCGCTTGATGAGGAAGGGAATAATTGCTTTCCTGCACAGACCCACCTATTCCAAGCAGCACCTGGGCAGAATAGCCTGGGCTGCTGTAGATCCATGCCGCTCACCTGCCTCCTGGCAGAGGTGTCAGGATGGCTATTGCCCATGCAGGCAGCACAGTCAGAAACCTGTCTGGTCAGGAGCTGCTCCGGGGAAGCAGCTTGTGGCAAAGACTGGCCCCACCGTGGTGCACAATTTGTATGCGATTTGCAGTAGCACATTTAAAAGAGAGCTTGTCTTACAGATCATTGTGCAAACTGAATCAAACTTACACTTTTCTCCTTTCTTATCTTTGCATAGATCGTTTTCCCTGCCATTGCAAAGGGTCTTCATCTGCTGAGTGTCTGGCACAACAGAAGTGAGAACTGCGGAAGAGGATGCTCTGCTGCTGAGCTGACACTGCCACTGTTTTACAAAAGCCTTGCAGGGGAAGCTAGCCGAAGGCTGTAGGCTTGAGTGAGCCTTTTTGCCTCTCCCTTTGGTTTCTGCAGCTCCCATTTCTTTTGTAGGTATTAGAAGTGCTTCACATGGTTGCTGTGAGGAGCAAGGTCATGAGTGTCCTCTCGGCAGTGGGTTTTGTCAGTGCAGCCTCATTGCTAACCAGGCGATGGCATGTGGACAACCTTGTTTTTGCAGAGGAGGCTGTTCAGTGAGTCCCCGGTCCGGTAACCATGTTGCACAAACAATGGCTGATGTTTTCAAAATGTGTCTTCATAGGAACTGGAGGTGTCTGACATCTAAATCGGCTGTTCTGTAGGATGCTGACCTACATACTTAAATGTCTGGCTCTGTGTGTTGCATCCCTGATCAAGGCAAGCTCTGTTGTATCTTTGAAGAACCAGAAAAAAATGATGTCCTGCCTTGCAGGGATGTTTCCAGATATTTCACTGGTGGCTGTGAAGCTTGGGCTGGGACTGGAGTGAGTGACAGGCTGTAGTTGTCTTCTCTTTTGGTGCTTTTAGACTTTAAGCTCCGGAATAGATGGAGAACAGCCAACACAAGCAGGGGTTTTCAGGGGCATCTCCTAGCTTAGCTCTGGGCACCGTTGTGCAAGGCACTGACAAACACAGACAGAGCGACAAGTCCTGCCTTACCTTGAAGCATTTGCACTATGAATAAGGTTAAGAAACAGGAGATGTGGAAGCAGGGAGAGATCCAGAGCTGTGAAGTGATTTTTCTGAAGGCAGCACAGTGAAGAGGGACAGTTAGTTTTTGTGAACCCTCATCCTATCGAAACTCCAGAACATCCTGCCTGTCAAAAGGGGGAAAAGCAACCCCAGCGAGGTGTGATCTGATGCACGACCCCAACGGCACATTGAGTGACAGTGCTGCCTCTCCCACATATAGTACAATAATACCACTAAATGGTATTTTCATTTCTGAGATGAAATTTGTTATCATCCATTCCTGACCTTCATTGGCACATGACCAACAATACTGAAGAAAAAATGCACTGTGGAAAATATTCTGGTCAGCCTGGACAGAAAACTTCTGGAGAAATGAGCAAAGCCTGGAAGGAGCAGTGCAGTGCCCATGCAGCGCGTGGGCCGGGCGCAGGGCTGGGCACGAGCATCCCCATCGGTGCAGACCCAGCAGGGCGGCCCATGGGCACACCACTGCTGCACCCGCAGGAGCCAGACCCTTCGAGTATTACCCAGAGCATCTCCAAACGACACCTGCTTCAGCAAGCGTGTCCTCGCAATGGTTGTCATAGAGAATGGCTGTTATCAACAAGGCAAGGACCAAATAAACTAATACTGGAATTGTTTGGAGAGATAAAAGCTCTTTAAAATATGGGCACAGGAACAGAAACATGTTGCTTAGAGAAGTCTCTTGAAAACTTGTATTGACAGTGCACTGATAAAAAGGTCTTTTTCTAAGGGGAGGAAAGTGCAGGCATTTGAGAGGGCTGGGTTGGCTGTTGAGCCTACAAATAAACACGAATACGGAGACCGCTTTTCCCATCAGTTTTCCCCCTAGATGTACCTTCAATTAGATAACATTACGAATTATTCACTAAGCTGATTGAATCACACTGAGGCTGCGTGGAGCAGAATTTTAACAGAATTCTGACATGAGAGGAAAGTGATTGGTAACAATTAATTATAGAGGCTACAAGACCATATGTTATTCTGTTCATGCCCTTTCAGGCAGTGTCAGTTACGTTATTTCTAATATTTACTAAAGCCATTTCAATTATTTAATTTCCGAAGCAAAGTGAGCTCCCAGACCAGCAGAGCCCGCATTGCAGCCGGCGGCCGGCAGACGTGCTGGTGCGGCTGGGGGGCCGCACTGGGCAGGACTGGGGCGCGTGGGGGAATCAGCATTCCCGGCAGGCATGGGGAACACAGCAGCCTGAACTTTCTCATCAGCAGTCACAAAGATGTGAAGAAAGTAAAATTACAGAGCCTCGATAAAGAAATCAAGGAGAGATGTTTATTTCGGAAAGACTCTATTATGCATAGTATTAGAAAACACCAATCAGTAGTGGAAATTATTTTCAGAGAATCTGAAGAAACAGTCAGACGCTTGTATGTTATCTGCATAACAATGAAACTGAAGGTTGCCTTGATTAAAAATAGAATGAGAAAAACATATACGGCAAAAGGAGCAATGAGACCTGGTTGCAGCAAGGTATGAAAAGTGTCTTTTTTCCACAGTATAGCAGACATGGTAATTCACTAAAAAATGGCGATTAAGCAAGAAGAGGAACAGAACTTATGAGATTATGCAGAAGGAGCTGAAAATTTCTGTTCCCTTGGCTAACGGTGACAGAGAAGCTGTCAGACCCGGCCCCGGCAGGGCAGAGTCCATGCCCTCATCTCCCCGCCAAGCGGGAACTGCTGACGCTGGTGGCCAGGGCCAGCAGCTGCCAGGCATCGTCACGCTTTAAAGTCATTCAAGGTGTGTTTGAACCAGAAGTTCCCTTTCCCATAACAGCTCAGCAAGTAAAATAAAATGATAAAATCTGTGCAAAGAAAAGTCCCTCGGAGATGACTCTCCTGCAAAGCAGAGAGGCCATTTCCCAGCCCACCGGGGGGCAAGGGGAGGAGCGGGGCCACCCTGTGGGGCTCAGCTCCATCCCCATCCTCCACTGAACACCTCACTGCAGAAAGCATGGTGCAATGCGTTTTCCCCGTGCAAGGTCATTCCCACTCACTGGGCTGGCTGGGTCCAGCTTGCCCCCAGTGCCAGGCAGCCCTGGGTGCACTGGGGCGAGTCCCACGGGTGGGAGCGGAGGAACTGAGGGTACTGCCAGGAGAGGGGCAGGCAAAGGGGCTCATTGACGCCTGCTCTACCAGGGCCCAGGAGGTTGTTGATGGCCCCAAAACATGCTGTGAAAAGATCTGTCTGAGATGGCTCTGCCAGTGCAGCTAATCCTGCCAGAGGCTGGAAAACAGCCTGGGGGACCTCCAGGGCCCCTTTCAGGTGGATGCACTGGGACCCTATGAGCCCATTGCACCATTTTGCATTGGGTTTCTTCAGTCGTCCTCCTGAATGGGTAGGGGGAACAAACAGACAACAAAAATTCGTCAAGAGATGTTTTTTCTTAAGCCATCCCAAAATCATCAGCCTGAGGGAAGAGTCTGATTTGGAAACCGTGGCAAAGTTATTAGCATCTAAAATGAATTTTCGTAATGAGGAGTATCTGGCAAACTTTTTTATCATCGTTACCGGCATCATCTCCAAGCATCGATTTCCTTAAACAAATCAGGGTAAGTGAATATAATGAAGAAGAAATAAGTATTGTTATATATTTACTGTTCACGCTACTGTGTCTAAATATAGATCATTCATTTAAGGAAACATGGACACTTCTGCACTTTCCCAGCTCTAATTGTTTTGCAAAGGAAAGAGAACTGGAAATCTTTGATTAAAGCCTTCGCATTTGAACCTCTTGCAGCAGCACTACACTGATTTCAGAGAGCAGCTGTATTTGCAATCCACATGCCTCTTAAATTGAACCATATCAAGCAAGCTGGATATATTTTAGTTTTAACATGTGATAGAAAGAGACATCTGGAATGCCCTAGCTGATATATTAAGTTTTAACTGCATTCAAAATTGTATGCATGGATCCTGTACATTTTCTGCAGTATTTTTAGTCTCGTTAATTTCAGCTCTGCACCCCTTGCCCATCTGAGTGAGCAAAGATTTCACTGTGCTGTACCACCTAAATTAACATTTCATTCCATTTCAACTGGCTGGCCAGGGCGGGCAGCCTGACCTCAGGGGCAGTAACTCACATGCAAATGGGCACAGAGCGGGAGGACCTGAGCATGCTGTCCAAGCGGGGGTCCCGCGGGGAATGAGCCGGGCAGGTGTCCCCAGGCACCCCAACGTGGCTGCCCAATCCTGCTGCCCCGCTTCCTCCACCACACAGTGTCATCGCCCCTCCGCACTGTCAGCGTGGTCTCACCCTGTTCTGTGCCTGTCAGGGGGCCAGGAATGAGCCAGTCAGACCTTTCATAGCCAGAAATTTAAAATATCTATTTTGCTTCTCAGCTCTGCCCCATATTTATTAAAAAAATACATTTTAAATAGAAGAGGAGCATTTTAATTTAACAAATGCTGGAATTTTTTTTTATATATATATTTAGCATCACTAATCTTTTTGCATGGGAAGTAGCAGTTTAGATGATTAAGCACTTTCCTAAAAGAAAAGAAAAACAATTAGAACCCCCTGACGAGATACATCGGTTGCACTGTGGCCCCAGGACCTGGCCCCCGCAGTCCTTGTGTCACCCCCACCCGTCCCGTGGGCCATGCTGCCGCGGGGTGACATGGGGGCTCACGGGGCCAGTGCCTCCTGGGGTGCAGGGCAGGGGGAAAGGAGGGCTGAGAGCCATCACGGGGAAGGAGAAGATGGTGGAAGAGCAGGTTTGCACACCACCACCTCGGCAAAGTGCTCCGATAATTTCCATTGCACAGCTTCTCTCAGGACCTGCCGAAGGGCCCGCGGGGACACCGGAGCAACCGCTGAAGCCCCTGGGGCAGGGCAGTTTTGGCAGTGGTATGAACTACAGGGATTTGGATTTGTTCTCTTCAGGTGAGATCCATTTAATTTGAAAAGTTCAGGTTTTGTTTTTTGTTTTCTGTCTTTTTGGTTTGTTTCTTTCTGTTCTGTTTTGTTTTCTATAAAAAAAAAAAAGCAAAAGATTTTGCAAAAAGATTTTCCCCGGGCTCGCAGATGGTGGGAGGCAGTGTCTCTCTGGCAGAGGCGCGGTGAGGATGGGCAGCCCGCTCAGGGACATGGGACAGAGCGGAGGAGAGCACCTCGGCCCTGCTCCGGGGGCTCCACTCGCGTTTCGTCCGGAGGCACCTGCATCTCTGTTTTTGCCAACCGTAGCTGTGATTCTTTGTCAGCCTGCAAAACAGCTCTGACTCACTTATTTAATTTATGCAATGCTGCATGTTAAAGAGTCTCTGCAATTATCCAGTAAAGTCTATTATTGTAGATTAGAGCTGTGTGAATACAGTAATAGAATATATGACTATTTGTTTCAATCCTAAACTAATTTCAGTGCGAACATGCATGAGACATCTCTATATTCATGTCCAATTTCCATTTACATTGAAAGTCTGCTAGCAAGAGTGTCTACGGTAAGTTCATTCTCAACCACAGTCCACCCGCATTTGTCATAAGAAAATCATCCAGACCTTGCAGGTAAAGCTTTACAGCTCAGCTCGTGCCACAGCCTAGTCCCAGGTTACTCAGTGATGGGTAAGACACTGCACAAGCACGAGAGCACGGGACTGCAAACGCCACACAAGACGCGGCCAGCCACGAGTGCGAGCGGCTTTGCTCACCTGCTGAATCGGCGGCCGTTACCCACACCAGTGTCAGCAAGAGCCCGCCGGAGGAGCGGGCTGGGGGAAGGTCACCCAGCAGGACAGCGGCAGAGCCGGGAGCTGAGGGACAACCACCAGTGGGTTGGAGACATCAGGATTTTACAAACAGATGTCGGGACTCCCATCTGGACTCTCTGTTTAGCTAAGAGAAAAATGAAAGCACGGTGTTGTCTGTAAATGCCTGCATGTGAACTGAAATTTGAGAAAAGGCTTCTTGGTTCACTTTGCAAAGCAAGGGGAACAAACAGATGGATGCTGCAGGTAGATGAGATCAGTTTAGCAGAGGAAGGCATTTCTGAGCCCTGACCACAAGGATCGATCAGCACGGTCCTCCAGAACCTGCCGTGCCTTCTCTGTCACGGGAGGCCTTCTAAACCTCAAAATGAACGCTCCCCAAAATGCACGTGATAGCTGATGTGGAGTGTGATTCAAAACAAATCTAGTGACACAGCATCAGTCGGTCACAGTGTGAGCCCCCTGCCTCGGCATCTCAGCTGTCCCTGGTGGCCTACAGCCAGGGACCTGCCTCAGAAAGTGACCAGAGGTGAGTCTGGGACCAGCTCTGGGGCTTCAAATCTTCCCACCTCTTATCCCCCAGCTATGATTTTATTTTTAATCTTTTGTAATCAGATGAAAAATTCTACTTAATTAACAGTGGGGAAAACTCTCTTTCTTACGCACTGTTTTCCGATCTGGTTCTGTGGTGGTTCTTACTGAGGATCCTAGGGCATCACAGTATTTTGAAACCTCTCTTTTATCACTGCTCACAAAGAAGTACCATTGATAGCTAGAAGATGAGTTAAGATGGACTGTTCTCACTAAATACCTGAGGAACAAAAAAAAGAAAAGTTTTATTTTTAACTCAAAGTTAACCACTCTGATAATCTTTTTCTTTGAGATTACCTGGGTTCTTTCTTGGATAAAATAACATCAGCCAACTATGGGCAGGGAACTTACGTCTTTGATATTTCTTCTGCTCAGCCACTCACAGTCCTGACCAGACTACAGCATGGATTCACCTTGTATTTTTGAGCAACCACAGACACTAATTCGTTTCCACATTAAAAATGAATTTCTGTAGCAAACTATCATCATCCTGCAGTTTTCAGCAGTGGCATCTCACTGTGGACGCCGCCAAGGGGCTCGTGACTCCCTGGAGAGGCAGCAGCTGTGCCATGCCAGCAGCGTCTGTGCAGCTCTGGTTCCAGACAGAGCATTTACAGCCCTTGGACCAGCCCAGCTGCTGAGAGCGAATGTTCAACTCCCTTCTGCACGTGCCTGGCTCTCGTCTGCACCTTCCTGCAAGCTCGCTTTATAGAATCATAGAATCATAGCATCGTTAAGGTTGGAAGAGACCCTTAAGATCATTGGCTTTATTATATTACCTCCTCAAACCTGTTGAACAGGTTCAGGAATTAGTGGTGCTTTGAGGAACAAAATAAATGCCTGTGAAGAGAAAGCGAATGTTCAGATAAGACCTGTAAAAGCCAAAACCTCCAAAAGAGACAAAGGGGATGTGAGGGGCGCAGGGTACTGGGGCTGCCACGCTCACCGCTCACCGGACGTGGCTGGCAGCCAGGTGTGGTGCCCATGGGAACCTGGCTGGGGAGACCAAAGTGGCATATATCGGTAACTCTTTCCAAGCACGGGGGCTGCAAGTGTCTATACAGTGCTGTAGGGGTTCATGGGGGCCGAGGAGCAGGAGGGGGGCCTGGCTCTGGAGGAGGGGGCAAGTGGGGCGAGGAGCGAGGATGCCAGCCAGCTTTGTGCAACCCACCTCCACAGAGGCTGCGCCACACATCCTCATCTCACACACATTCACAGCAAAGCGGAGCTGCAAACCACACGTTTCTCCTGGTAGGGAAAGGAGGTGGGCTGAGCAGAGGCTGCTGCTCCACACCACTGATGGTGTGTCCTTACCCTCACCTGGGGCTGTGGGGTTTTATCTGCAAACCTGCATTGCTCAGCCATGGCCCAACTGCTCAAACTTGGTCACTTACCAAAGGTGCTACAATGCAAAGCTCTAGAGCAAAAAACAATAATGTAAAATGAGAAGAAAAAGGCATTTTGCTCTCCCATGAAGTTGTAAAGCTTTCTTTTCACTTTCCACATCAAAAAAAAAAAAAAAAAAAAAAAAGTACAATCTGGTTTTCAGAAATGTAAAGGGAAAGGAGAAGGGGCAGGGGGAGAAGAGTGGGAACCTCCCCCTGCCCCAGCATGTGCCAGGGTGGCCCAGTGGTGCCGGTGCTCAGCTGGCATGAGGGGCACCAGGAGGCTCCCCAGCAGTCTCCACTGCAGAGCAGGTCTGACTGCTGCAGGTCGAGACCCCACGGCTGGGTGAGACAGAGCAGTGACCAAGCCCTTGCCCTGTGCTCCTGCCCTCCTGCCCCTGCTTGCTCCGCCGCTCTGCCATGCCCATCAGGCTACGTAGGACCACGGGCTCCCTCCTTGGCCAAGCGGGTACATGTGCTCTTGCAAATCAAGTTATTTCAAGTAAATGACACATCCAATTTTGTTTGGCAACTCATGTGTGTGTGCTCAACTTTGCCTTGTCACAGAGCATCCGTCGTGTTCTCCTCTTTGGCATTCTGGATTTAAACTCTCGCACTGACCTTTTCAAACATAATTATTCTCACTTCCCAAGGAAGGTCTGAGACTTTTGGACAGATTGATAGATTTGCCCTTATTCCTCCTATACTGAGTAAATATGATCAATAGGAATGTCCTTCTAGTTTTCTCTCCCCTTTCTCTCCCCGATATATCTTCATGGATATCAGTAGCCTCCTGAAGATGTCCAAGTACCCAGTCTCCTTCTTCAAATACCAAATTAGAAGATTAAGGCTTTATGCATGGCTTGAGTTTTGTGCCAGAGACCTGGGCTGGGTTGGCTGAAACAGTAAAGACCCAAAGTGTGTGTCCGGGGCCAGTAAGGCTTCCCTGAAATAATGCTCCCTGCTTATTATCCAAATGAGTCATTTTATCCAGATTTTGTCAGGATTATCTAATTCAGCAGTACTTCTGCAATGCTTGTGGCTGTTTTACGTGCGGCAGTGGCCATAACCAGAGGGAGACTGAATTATGTCACTATAGGCATGCCCTTACCTAAGGCCTCCTCTTGGGCCAGGTTCCAGCGCTATCTCAGACATCCTAGTCCATGTCATGCTTGGCTTCCAGGTGACCCTTCAGAGAGAAGTGGTGCCCCATTGAGTGCCACCTTCTGTCCCAGCCCCACGTGGCTGTTCAGGCACTCTCAGAAGTCTCCACTGGCCATAGGCACTCCATCTTCTATGGCCATAGGCACCTCTGTCATTGATGGCTGTAAGTACCTCCATCTCCATTGACCATGGGCATCTCCATCTCCAACCACCAAAAGCAGCTCCATCTGCAATGGCCATAGGCATCTCCATCCAAGAGCTCACGTGTTGTCTAGGCAGCTGCCGACTGGGGCTGCACAACCACCCCAGATGATAACACTGCAGAGCCCAAAACAGCCCCAGTGATCCTCCCCTGGCAGGCGAGGTCCCGGCAGCGACAAAACTGCTCGCAGGACAATACAGTGATGAATCCAGATGTTTATAAGAAGGAATGAATGAACAAGGCTCGGTAGCATGGGGAACCACTCAGACCTTTTGCCTCAAGCTGATCTTCTTTGTGAGTTGAAAGTTTATGGATTGGGCTTTTCCCCACCTTATTGCCAGTACACACCATTTTATCAAAAATCCTCCATCTTCATTGCACTCCTGAAAACCCCAAAGTACAGACTTTTGTTCTTATGAGGTAATTCCATCTTAAATTAAGTTCTAGCAAGATTATGCAAACAATTGATTTCTTCTTTGTTTCATTACTTGCTAGCTTCTTGAAAATAGTAAGAGTAATAATTATAAAACCAGAAATAATTCTACCTGAGTTTGCTTTTTTTCAGTGCAAAAGAGCAATATCAGTTTGCTCTATCTTTTATTGTTAATACTTTTCAGCATTTCATTTTAATAAATTTAAAATGTAAATGTTTTGAAATTAAATATTGATTGCTTAAAAAATTGAAATAAATTGCTATATCTTCTGGAAGATGTTTCACCCCACACCATTTAGTAAAATTTGACCAAATTCTTTAATGCCTTGCCAAGCTCTTATTTTTAGCCTGTGTTATTTTAGAGAGAAAATTAAATACATGAGCCAGGCACACCGTCATACCTCAGCAAAAAAAAAGACAAAATATTATTTTACAAAATATGTATTTATGCCTCATGACTTTTCATGGCCAGGAGCGGCAATATTTTTTCCATTGCCATTTCCTTGCCACTGTCAGGACTTCACATGACAGGGCAAGACTCTCCCTCTGCACGCCACTGCTTCGAGCTGCTTCCTGCAGCAGCTGCAGGCAACGTCAGACCCGAGGAATCTGCCAGGTCTCGCCTTGGAGAGCGCCGGGGAGAGGAAGAGATAGAGCTCTTCTCAGGCTGCCTCTGCCTGGGAGGAAGTGAGAGGTGCCAGAAATCCCAGGAGAGCTCCATGTCCAAGAAAAATGTTGGCGTTTTGAAGCAAACTTGGCTTTGAACTGAAGGAAACACCTTTTTATTCAATATTTCCATTGTGAAGGGTTATGCTTTGTTATCTGAAAGACTGGGGAATCATTTCTTCAACAAAAAAAAAAAAAATGTTGAAGGACAATTGTCGTCTTACCTCTGTGCATAGTTTGAGTCTCATGGGCAGCTCCTGAGAAATGACTGATGCTGTATTCTCTGAGCCACCCGATCTAGCTGAAGATGTCCCTGCTCATTGCAGAGGGTTGGACTAGCTGGCCTTTAAAGGTCCCTTCCATCCCAAACCATTCTATGATTCATAACGCCTGCACTTTCCCTGGCAGCCAACATACCTGTGTGGTTTTCAGCTTATTGCTGTCGGGACGATGGCTCAGTAATGTCTCTTGGCTTAATTAAACCATGTGTGAAATCCCTGTTGAGCTGTGTCCTCCAGGATTATGCTGCTGGGTTAGTGGGGGTTGGTTGGTTGCTTGTTTTGAATAGAAAAGTAAATATTTCTGCTCTCAGATCAGATGAAGAGAAGCTCTCTCAGTGACTGGCTAGCACCAAAGAGATACCCTCAGAGATGTCCAGGGTGGTGCACCATGCCTGGCCATGAAAACAGAGCTGCTTGTGGTGGTGGGAGCTTGCAGGATGTGGCAGAAGGGTGAGGCTCGTGACACTGAGCTGACAGGGTTCCTGAGGCCCGTTTTATGTGGAGTTCCTTGTGCAGACTGGGCAAAGTTGCCCATGGCACAGGAGTGCAGCCCCAGGCACCCAGCAGCCATGGCCAGGGAGTAACTCAGGCATAATCTGAACCATCGTGCCAGTCCTCTGCAAGCCCCCGCGGGCAGGGACCGCTTTGGTATTTGCCATGCGTGAAACATCACTGAAATACCTGGCTCCATGAGTAGGATCCATTAATGGTATTGAGAAATAAGCAACAAGCAATGATTTCCTTAATGCTAAATGCCTGTTCCTACTCTCTGCAGCAGAAAACAGAGCTATCTGCAGAAGGAAATGTGTTCCTGCCCCTCACCGAGAAAAGCAGCCCCTTTGTGTGTGCACGTGTGTACGGTTGTACTTATAATTCCCTGAGGGAGGCATTCTTGTTGAGTCTGTGGGGAAACAACAATTTCCATGGACATGAATGGAGCCAAAGTAATAGCTGTGTTCTGTAGAGTCTGTTAGATTGTTAAGGTAAATTTTGGGGTGTTTTCCTATTTTTTTTCCTTAAATAAGCAGATCACATTCTCCCTCTCTCTTTCCTCTCCCTCCCTCTTTCCTCTCCCTCCCTTATCGATATCAGCAGCTGTAAATCCAGCCGGCCCCGGATGGCATGGATGAGAAGTTAGAAGCAGACAGAAGGCGCTGCTACTGCATCCTACCATGGCAGTGACGTTAGAATTGAGTCAATTAGAGAGTAGTTTGTGAGGAAAATACCAGTGGCTGCAGGGTGCTCCCCTCAAGGCCTGAATTTTTGTTTTTAAGAAATTGCTAGCTCTTCCTCCCCCCATTACATTACTGTGTGTGTGTTTGCGTCACCCCCCCAGCAGCCTTTGGGGGGGACTGTAAGCGGTACCCAGCCTTTCTGCATCACTGCTGGGAAGAGGCAGAGGGAGAAAACAGTTGCAACTGGTTTTGCACAACCAGAGACCACCAGTGACAGGTCACAAAAACGTAGCAGCCACACATGGGGAAAAACCCAAATGGTCTCAGCTGGACACAGGAGCATCCCTCCCTCCTCATGCTGTTGCAAAGTGACCAACGAATTAAAGCATATGCTAATGTTAGTGTCATTTAGAAACGAGGGTTGTCAATAAAAGGGAAATAAAAGGAGCCCGCACAGATGTCAGAGCTTCCCAAAAGCTGGAGCTAGGTAAGCTTTTCTGTTTCATATTAATAGCCCTTGATTAGAGCTTAATGTAGTGACACACTGTGCTGGTCTAATAAGGCTGTCTGCCTTAGCCTCTTAAATAACAGCTGGCGCTTTTTTTAAGCCAACCTGAATATTTTCTCTGTGGGATGTGATGAGTTTGTAACACCAGTGAGAAGACAAACTATGAAAATGAAGATATAGCAGAGAAGATCAAGAGAAAGGAATGCAAAAAAGGTTTCTCCCCATTGAAAATCCCTATAAACTAGTCCAAATAATGCATACAGCAAGATAAAACGTAAAACTTGCAAGAAATTTGCAAATTAAATTCAATGTAAATATGAGGCTAACATCTTCATAATTTCAAACAGCTGTATAAAAAGCTATATAGGTCAGTTGTGAACATAGGTCAAAAAGCAGAGAACAAATTAAGCCCATGCAAATATTTTTTTACATTTCTAGTCATGCGCATGTATCTAAAATAACAGTATGAGGCATTTGAAATCAAGTTCTGGAGACAAACTGATTTATTCAGATGGTAGCGGTTACCTAACTTACCATTCTTCAAATAAATTTAAAATTACACCGCTATTGTTACTGATAAAAATGGACTCAGAATCCCACAGGGGAAAACACCCTTGTTTCTAGAGAGGAAGAAATGCAGCGCAAGCTCTTGCTTCACTACAGTGGGTATCTGCAAGTAAACAGAGCCTACAGGTTTTGAATGGGTTATGTAAATTTGTAGCCTGAGTATTGTAAACACCCAGGTTCTTACACTGCTGGCCTTTTGCACATTTCACTGTTGAATTACTTTAGCGCATCAATTATTATCATTACTTTACAGTTGTATTTTGTAATTAATTCTTTGCTCAGTATCAGGGGACCAGCCTGCTCTTCTTGTCTTGGATGTTTCCCTGTCCGTATTTCCTATGAACAGAAGTGAGTGTCACAGGTAGGTCCCCCATACAGATGAAACCCTGAGAAGCCTGTTGGCCTCAGGATGTTAATGCCTGGCTGCCACAACACGAGGAGCATAGGATCAGCGCACACATTTTCTCAGCAGCTCCAGGAGATTCAGCATTTCTGTACCTGCTCCTCATCCCCCACTGGAGCAGAGAACTCCTTATGCCCCGTACCTGGGGCATCCTGGCCTAAGGACCACTGATGCTTCTGCAAAGAACAAAATGACCGTCATCTCCATGGGAGCCACCAGACATCCCCAAAGGTGTTGTGTCTGTAACGGAGCCACAGCAAGAAAAATATCGTGAATCGGGGAAAGCTCTTCCAAGGGCTGGCAGTGCACTGGCTGCCCAGGGCCGGTGCCATGCAGCCTGCAGATACCTGTGTGCAGGTACAGGGCAGAGTGTGCCTGCAGAGAAGCAAAGATCCAGAGCACTGGGAGCCTTTCTGCAGTGTTACTTGCAGGCTGATTGAGGACCACAGACTGATGGAGGAGATTCGGCTTTCTGTATAAATATAGCAACAGGATATAATTAAAAATGTGGTTAAAACAACATTTCTGTACCTGTATGAGAGCGAAATACATGCAGGCATCCAACTTCTCTCTCAGGGTGATCCTTGGCTCATCACTGTAATGAAAAACGCTGTAAGTTGTGAAGTTAATGGGGGGAGGTGGGCAGAGCGCTGAGCCACCGATGCTGCCTGAAGCCCCCGAACAAGGACCCTCTGCTGCAGGCTGCAGCTGGGCACCGCTGAGGGGACAAGGAGAGGAGGGAGGTTTTGAAAGAAGGGATTAACTATCTTCCCATTTGGAGACCTATATTATAGAAAGGCACTAGAAAGCCTAGGGAATTGTATAATTAACAGTGAACTTAATATTAAACCTTTTTTATATCGCAGTGAACCATTTGCACAAAAATAGCTGTTTCCTTCACAGCAAGCACATCTGAAGCGCAGATTAAAGTTCCTACGTTTTGCATTTCCAAAGTTCTGTGGCTTTTACCCCTCTAATTTATTAACTTCAGATGCCTATCTCCAATCCCAGAAGAGCTTAACATGAGATGCAAGGCTGAGCCCTCACAGGATCAGTGGCAAACTAGCAAGGTCAGTCCCATCCTCCCGTTTCCATGGCAATCACTGTGATAATATATAACATGGCAACACCATCTTTCTACCAGTTCCTACAGCTCAGCTCTTGGCTTTGTCTGAGCTCCCTTGAAATGGAGGTGAGATAAAAAGAGAGCTAACAGTGAAGAGGGGACAACTGAAGAAGCTGCCTACAAGCATGCTGGGTGCTTTGTGCCTCTTCCCTGAATAAGGTGAGTTTTCAACAAAGATTTTCTTTCAAGGGCCTGCTGTGTGTCTAGAAAGTGCCAGCCTTCTGGTGATGTTGCATTCAGCTATCTGGATCCTGCAAAGATATTTTTTTTTGTTTTATTTTGTTGATCAGGATGGATTTTCCCCACAAGCAAAACTACGGGAAGATTTCTCCTGCTCAGATATTAGGACACACTCCGCTGAAAGCAAAATGACCAGTGGGTGACAAAGCATTTTTTGGAGTTGGAAAAAGAAATAGTGGGTCTGGTACCCAAATTATTATAAGTACCTAAAGAGGACGATTCTGTGACATGGCCCAACACAGCCCCTCCTCTCACCCAGACACCCAGCAAGAGGACGGGCGGTGGGGCTGGGACAGCTCTGTTCCCATATTGGGGGAGGCTGCTTTCCAAGGAAGGGTAGCAGTTTTTTAGCAAAAATACTAAATGGATCTGAAAACAAACGGTCTTTAAACCTCAGCACTTTGCAGTGAGAGCCAGCTTCAGTGAGCATCTCAGGTTTCTGGATTTAGAAGTTTAAAGTGCTCATAGAGCAATGCTTCTAATTTTTTATTAAATAATCAAAAGATTTGTATTGAAATAAAATGTTTTCACTAAGCGGAACTATTTCCCAGTTCATTGGGAAATCTGGAATTATTTTAGAATTGCAGGAATACATATGTGTTTGTATATCTACATGTATATATATATGCATACACGCATCTATAAATTCAGATGTGAATTCCACAAGCCCTCCATAAACTCATCCCTGGAGAGCAGTCATGTCAGCTGCTCTTCCTGGAGACCTGTCTTGCTTTTCCGTGCCTCATTTTTAATTTGTCTGTTTGAGTTCTCAAGCGTTTGTCAAGGCTGCGAGAGAGGATGAGCCATCAGTCAGAAGCATTCCCAGAAGATTACAGCTGATGCTCCACTCACCATTCACGCCCAGGTGCAGCAAAGGATGAAAACCTGGCTGTGATGTGGCTGTGCCTTATATACACCTCCTGTGATTTGGTATTTGTCTGGCCAGACCCCTGTTAGCTGAAATGCCTTTATTTGGCCAACCAAGGCCACGCAACCTTGTAGCAGAATTGGTCACAGTAAATTAACACGTTTATTATAAATGGTGAACCTCTGTCATGGTTTAACCCCAGCTGGCAGCTAAGCACCACACAGCCACTCACTCACTCCCCCCTGGTGGGATGGGGGAGAGAATCGGAAGAGTAAAAGTGAGAAAATTCATGAGTTGAGATAAAGACAGTTTAATAGGTAAAGCAAAATGCACACACAAGCAAAGCAAAGCAAGGAATTCATTCACTCCTTCCCATCGGCAGGCAGCTGTGCAGCCATCTCCAGGACAGCAGGGCTCCATCACACATAACGATGACTTGGGAAGACAAACACCATCAAGCCAAACATCCTCCCCTTCCTCCTTCTTCCCCCAGCTTTATGTGCTGAGCATGATCTCATATGGTATGGAATATCCCTTTGGTCAGTTGGGATCAGCTGGTCCTGGCTGTGTCCCCTCCCAGCTTCTTGTGCCTCCCCAGCCTGCTTGCTGGTGGGGTGGGGGGAGGAGCAGAAAAGGCCTTGACTCTGTTCAAGCGCTGCACAGCAATAGCAAAAACATCCCTGTGTTATCAATGCTGTTTCCAGCACGAATCCAAAACACAGCCCTGTACTAGCTACTGTGAAGAAAATTAACCTTACCCCAGCCAAACCCAGCACAACTGCCCTGCTGCACCGTGAGCCCGGGGGGCTCATTGCAGATCCCCTCTCAGCAGGTCTCAGCCCCTCGGTGAGCAGCCAGTGCACAAACCGCGTCGGGGGCCAGCCCCACGGCTCCAGCTCCGATGGGCTGTGTGACTCCAGCATCACAGAGAAAGGGGCAACCAGGAGGGGCTCGAGCTTGTATTGAGTCTGTCAAAGACAAATGCTGGAGTAGAATTTCCACTGTCCATCTCCTGTGAATGGGAGGAGTACAGCCCACTGTTTTCTTGTGGGTAGAATATATTGTTCTAACAAAAATTGGTCAATATTTGAAAATTATTTACCTGGAAAGGGAAAGACTGCTTCTTGAATAATGAGTGCCATGTGAAACTTTCTTCTGAAGGGAGTTATCTAAGGAATAGTCGAATGTCATTGGAAGAAAGCAACAGTACCTGGACACCTAAATATGTCTGTTATGAGCATCCTTGCTCTGCAATTTGAATGGAGAGATGTAAAAGTGGATAAGTCATTGTGGTGCATTATATTATCATATTTTAAAGCCATCTTCAGCTGTAACAAGCTCTGAGGTATTTTCTAGAGTGATGAAGTATTTAATAAAAGTAAGACAAAGAGTCACCGGAGACCTCAGTGGCTTGCACGTCCTTTGAAATACATTACTGGTCCAAAAGATATTAGCTTAATACTCTCTTCTAGTTAAAACTGTGATTCATCATCTAAAAGGAGAAAGATTTCAATGGATCTGCAAAACCCTTTTAGCTTCATTCAGCAGATCTGGATAAGATTTCCATACAACTCTTGTTTCCTCTGTGTAGAAAAGGAGACAGAGTATAAAGGATACCATTGTCTGATGAGAATATCTTATCGCATGAAAGGGCATATTAAGCAACTTCTAGACCTTCCAGTGTGAAGTAAGTGTTCCACTCCACAGAACCCAATATTCCTTTATGTGCAGTGTCTGATGTTTGAGCAGTTGTCGCTGGAGCCTGAGGGCTGATCCTGCCCCTGTGACACAGTGCCAGCCTCTGGCAGCCTCACTGGCCTCAGCCACCCGTACCAGCATGGTACCAGTGCCCGTGATAACTGAATTCAGACTCCAATGACCTGAAACTTGCAGTGAGGCCGAATGTTTGGTTGTGTTTGTGTGTTCTTCAGGTTTTTGTCCCCTCCTAATTGCTTTTGACTCACTTGGTCATAGAATCATAGAATCATAGAATCATAGAATCATTAAGATTGGAAGAGACCCTTAAGATCATTGAGTCCAGCCATTAACCTATCACTGCTAAGTCCACCACTAAACCATGTCCTCAAGCACCACGTCTACCCTTCCTTTAAATACCTCCAGGGATGGAGACTCAGCCCCTGCCCTGGGCAGCCTGGGCCAGGGCCTGAATGCCCTTTCAGTGAAGAAGTTTTTCCTAATATCCAACCTAAACCTCTCCTGGTGCAACTTGAGGCCGTTTCCTCTTGTCCTATCTCTTGTTACTGGGGAGAAGAGACCGACCCCCCCCGGCTCCAGCCTCCTTTCAGGCAGTTGTAGAGAGCAATAAGGTCTCCCCTCAGCCTCCTCTTCTCCAGACTAAACAACCCCAGCTCCCTCAGCCGCTCCTCATAAGACTTGTGCTCCAGACCCTTCACCAACTTCGTTGCCCTTCTTTGGACACACTCCAGCACCTCGATGTCCTTCTTGGAGTGAGAGGCCCAAAACTGAACACAGTACTCGAGGTGCGGCCTCACCAATGCCCAGTACAAGGGCACCATCACCTCCCTGGTCCTGCTGGCCACACTATTCCTGATACAAGCCAGGATGCCATTGGCCTTCTTGGCCACCTGAGCACACTGCTGGCTCATGTTCAGCCAGCAGTGAAGCAACACCCTCAGGTCCTTTTCCTCCAGACAGCTCTCCAGCCACTCCTCCCCCAGCCTGTAGCATTGCATGGGGTTGTTGTGACCCAAGTGCAGGACCCGGCACTGAGCCTTGTTGAACCTCATACAGTTGGCGTGGGCCCATTGACCCAGCCTGGCCAGGTCCCTCTGCAGGGCCTTCCTACCCTCCAGCAGATCGACACTTCCACCCAGCTTGGTGTCAT
Source organism: Nipponia nippon (assembly GCF_047370975.1). Taxonomy (NCBI): domain Eukaryota; kingdom Metazoa; phylum Chordata; class Aves; order Pelecaniformes; family Threskiornithidae; genus Nipponia; species Nipponia nippon. Next base: position 31,903,674 of record NW_028262302.1, read on the forward strand.
CTGCAAACTTACTGAGAGTGCCCTCGAGCCCTTCATCCAGATGATCAATGAAGATATTGAACAGGACCAGCCCCAACACTGAGCCCTGGGGAACACCACTCGTGACCGGCCGCCAACTGGATTTGACTCCATTCACCACCACTCTCTGGGCCCGGCCGTCCAGCCGGTTTTTAACCCAGCGCAGAGTGCTCTTATCCAAGCCGTGAGCAGCCAGCTTCTCCAGGAGAATGCTGTGGGAGACAGTGTCAAAGGCCTTGCTAAAGTCCAAGTAGACAACATCCACAGCCTTCCCCTCATCCACCAAGCGGGTCACCTTGTCATAGAAGGAGACCAGGTTAGTGAAGCAGGACCTCCCTTTCATAAACCCATGATGGCTGAGCCTGATCCCACAATTGTCCCACACGTGCTGTGTAATGGCACTCAAGATGATCTGCTCCAGGACCTTCCCCGGCACCGAGGTCAGGCTGACAGCCCTGTAGTTCCCCAGACCCTCCTTCCGACCCTTCTTGTAGAGGGGCGTCAGATTTGCTAACTTCCAGTCATCTGGGACTTCCCCGGTTGACCAGGACTGCTGATATATGATGGAGAGTGGCTTGGCCAGCTCCTCTGCCAGCTCCCTCAGTATCCTCAGGTGGATCCCGTCTGGCCCCATGGACCTGTGAGCATCCAGGTGGAGGAGCAGGTGTGTGACTGCCACCTCTTCAACAACTGGGGCTTCATTCTGCATCCTATCTCCATCTCCCAGCTCAGGGGCCTGAAAACCCCAAGGATGACCAGTCTGACTATTAAAGACTGAGGCAAAGAAGGCATTAAGGACCTCAGCCTTCTCCTCATCCTTCGTGGCAATGTTTCCCTCCGCATCCAACAAAGGAGGGAGATTCTCCCTGGCCCCCCTTTTGTCACTGATATATTTATAAAAACATTTTTTGTTATCTTTAATGGCGGTGGCCAGTTTAAGTTCCAGCTGGGCCTTCACCTTTCTAATCTTTTCCCTGCATAACCTCACAACATCCTTGTAGTTCTCCTGAGTCACCTGCCCCTTCTTCCAAAGGCGGTAGGCTCTCCTTTTTTTCCTGAGTTCCAGCCAAAGCTCTCTGTTCAGCCAAGCCGGTCTTCTCCCCCACCTGATCGACTTGCAGCACATGGGGACGGCCTGCTCCTGCGCCTTTGAGACTTCCTTCCTGAATGACACCCACCCTTCCTGGACTCCTTTGCCCCTCAGGACTGCCTCCCAAGGGACTCTGCTAACCAGACTCCTAAACAATCCAAAGTCTGCCCTTCTAAAGTTCAGGGTAGCGGTTTTGCTGACCCCCTTCTTTACTTCTCCAAGAATTGAAAACTCTATCATTTCATGGTCGCTGAGCCCAAGACAGCCTCTGACCACCACATCTCCCACCAGGCCTTCTCTGTTCGTAAACAGCAGGTCCAGCGGGGCATCTCCCCTGGTTGGCTCGCTTACCAGCTGCGTCAGGAAGTTATCATCTTCCACACATTCCAGGAACCTCCGAGACTGCATCCTCTCTGCTGTGTTGTATTTCCAGCAGATATCTGGTAAGTTGAAGTCTCCCATGAGAACAAGGTCTAGAGATTGTGAGACTTCAGCCAACCACTTGTAGAAAACTTCGTTTGTTTCCTCAACCTGGTTGGGTGGTTTATAACAGACTCCCACCAGGATATCTGCCTTATTAGCCTTCCTCCTGATCTTTACCCATAAGCACTCAACCTTATCATTACCGTCGTTGAGTTCTAGACAATCAAAACACTCTCTAACGTACAAGGCTACCCCACCACCTCTCCTTCCTTGCCTGTCCCTTCTAAAGAGCTTGTAGCCATCGATTGCAGCACTCCAGTTGTGTGAGTCATCCCACCATGTTTCCGTGATGGCAACCACATCATAGTTTTCCTGCTGCGCAATGGCTTCCAGCTCCTTCTGCTCATTGCCCATGCTGTGTTCCTCTCTGCGCATTCTGTGGCCAAATGTATCTTTTGGAGGTCTTATTCCACAGTCAAAGGAAGGTTTGCAGTGACTTCAACCAGCACCATGACCCTCAGTGTGCTGGTCACGGTCACACACAGACCCCAGAAGAGAGCTGGAAACCAAAGGTACGTTTCACTTGGCTGCTCCTTTTCTCTCCTGTGGCAGGACCAGTCCCGCAGCACCAACTGGTGCAGGAGGGCTTCTCATGGCTCCCTTCAGATAGCTCTGAAAGTGATGAGCCAAGAACCTCCCTGCGTCTGCAGTTTGGATAAATAACTCCAAGCCCCAGTACATGAAATTAAACTCCAAACCGTGCTAGACTCAGTCATCGGCTTTGGGGTTGGGGGCACTGTGCCCCTCTGCACTGGCTCTTCACAGGTACAGATGACTTTTCTCATCCCCTATTCTAGCAGGAGAAATGTTCTGTTCCCTTCCTCTGCTCACATCCTTTGCACTACAGCCATTAATGAGACTTTTCTCTCAATAATATAAACTAATCATATCAAGCTAGCAATGATTCAGCCTAACCTGTATTTGACTTGAATTTGCTGTTTCTTGCCAGACCTGATGAAACTTCTCTGAGCATCCCACTCCCTCACTACAAGTCTCTAGCTCAAAACAATTAACCTTTTTTTTTTCCTGTAATGCCTGAATTTCAGCTTATTTTAGTTTCCAAAGAAATGATCTTCTCTGAGCATGCAACAATCCTATAATTAAAATAATTTGCCCTTGTGACATGGAGGTTACATAATTGGCAGGTAAGGATACTTGATATTTTAATAACAGTGAGATATATAAGAAATTTTTCTCACCTTCAGTTGCCTGTGAACAAGAGCTGCTGTGCTTTATGCCTTTACAATCTTCATCAGTCCTTCTGACCTGTCATTTTCCCAGAACTTTATTCTCCAAATGACCCAGTAGCTCACTAAAATAAGCTGAACTCCTCTGCAAAGAAAATCAATCATTTTCTACAATATCTTACTAAGAAATGTTCTGTGCTTGCCAAACGACTATACCAGATTCCATATACAATGGCAAAACACTAAAAAAGGTTAACATTTTAATGCAAGAGCTGAGTCTGAAAATGGAAAGGGTCTTTGATGTCTGAATTGAGCTAGAAATGTCATAGGGCTGGGCTTTCATGAATGATTCCTTCTAATATCAACTTCGGCAGGGGCAAAAATTAAAATCTAACAATGGCCTTTTCTGCAATATTTTTATGGTTCTGTGTCTGACCTTTTCAAGCCAGATATGCAACTGTCTATGCTTTTAATCAGGGGGGAAAAGACATTGCAAAAATCCCATAAAATGAAAACTAAACAAAATTCAAAAAACCTTCTAAGTCCAAAGGGTGGGATGATGTAAAAGGGTGTTGCTACACCTCTTCTACCTCCCCTTCAGCCTCCCCAGCTTTCAGAGCCAGCTGTCTTGTCCACCCTGTGTACTCCTCCCAGAGATTGCCATGAAGGTTTAGGGGCAGCCCCTGAGCCAAACACGACGGCTGTGGTGGAGATCAGGCAGATTGCACTGGTGCAGACCCTGCTGCTGGAGTGCCCTCCTCAAACTCTGCAAGAGCTGATTTCGGGAAGTGAAGCAACACATCCAAGCATGGCTATGAGAGCAGCACAGGGCATGCAAAAGTCACAGGGAAGGGCAGAAGATGTCCCCAAAATTTAACCTTAGGGAAGAAGACTGACACTTGGGGTTGAAGATGAAAGATGAACACAGCTTTAGTACAGTCCTCATTTTAGTAAAGAGCTCAATCCATCTCCAGTCCTGTGTTTGTCAATGCTCTGTACAACCAAATCCCAGAGCCAGCAAGGCTCTGGCTGCAGTTCATATGGCGCATCCTGCAGGCATCGCCCAGTCAGCTGCTCTGCTCCATTGCCAGGAATAGGCTTCTGCTCAGGACAAACCTGGGACAGCTTTCAAACACAAACTAAAAGTGTCTTATAGTCTCATTTCTCTTCTTATTCAGCTTGACCATGTAAACTTACTGAGAAACATGTCTGGCAGGGTCTGGCAGGACAGTGTGGAGCAGCCGCTAGCTGTGTTGCCGCTCTGCTTCAGCTTTGCAGCTGGCCCTGCCCCGGGAGGGGCTGGAGCTGGCACCGCACATGTCCCGTCCCATCCAGCCTAACTTGGTCCCTGACTCTGCGTTCAGAGCTCCACCCTTCCCAGTGCCAAAACAGATGGAAGGAAATCACATTTGGCTTGCCTAGGGCAAAAGTGGTCACCCTTTTATGCAAGCTAATACCTTCATAGCTGTCCTTGTTTCTTAGGGCATGTGTCTAGGGCCAGAAAAATATAAAGGGAAGCAAGAACGAGGGAGGAATGGGACAGACGAGCCAACCAAGTAGGTAAGGAAGGAGGTAAAAGCATCCGAGTGGGAGTGAGGGTTTGCGTCAGTGGAGAGGAGTGCGGCAGGGGCACCGCACCACTGGTGGGAAGGGACGGCCCTGCCAGAGCGAGCGCACAGCAACGCCAAGAGCAAAGCCAGGCTTTGGCACAGGCCCTGCCCTTGTCCCTGAGCAGAGAGCAGGCAGTCAAAACTCAATGTTTCATCTTCCGTGGGAAATTTCAACAGCTCACAGTCTGTTTTCATTTTTGAATGAACTGGAGAAAGTACTTTCACTGTCTTTCTTCAGCAACATTTCCACAAAGATACATACTTTTTTAGCAGATATGAAGACATACAATAAAAATAGACACAATGTTATATGAATCTCTTTCATTTTATCCAACATCTTTTCCATCACAATGAGAAACATTTTCTAGCAGCACTTCCACCCAGTCCCAAGCACAGACTGGAATCCTGAACAGATTGCACAGACCAGACACGGGCTGGCAACAGCCCTGGTTTGTTTTCCGTGAAAGTGGTACATAAGCAGTGCCCATGGGCCACAGCTCTGAGTGAGATGGATCATCCTGGCTGGGTCACAGCACCTCCCCTTGCAGCCCAGGGGTCCTGCCGTGACGCTGCAGCATCCTACCACACAGGCAGTGTTATTAGTGCTACATGCATTAGCCCAGATATACAAACCCATCATGAGATCAATACGTAAGTGGCACTAAGCTGTCTCAAAAGTGGTGTACATCCCTTCCAGGAAACGGGGTTAAGAGAGTCTGAAAGGAGTAAGGAAGACTTGAGGAGCATCTGTATTCCCCAAGAGCCACCGTGGCACACGAGAGCAGCCTCTCAGAAGACAGAAATTCTCACTCAGGGCAGGATAATTATTGCTATAATACTTAAAAAATTATTCATGTTTTGGTCTCATCAAGTAACACCCTCAGACATCAGCCCCACCAGGCAGGCAGCTACACACACAGCCTACACTGAACGCGTGGCCCCAAGCTTTATTCATGGACGCAATTTTAAAATGTAATTTTTCATAGCTTCCTCAGACAGGATTCTCCACACACACAAAACAAGGATCGGCTGCCCTTCTCTCAGGAGAGGGGTGCGGCGTGCATCCCAGGGTGATGAGTTTGCAGGCAGGAGCTTCCCTGCCCTCCTAAGCCCCGGGACAAGGGGAGGGCAGCCCCCACCGCCCCCGGGGGGGCTCCTGGGCAATGGGGTACAGGCAGCCTGAAGAGGGATAAAACTGAAAGAGGCTTTTGTCAACAAGGCAATGAATATTCCTGCAGCCAGAGTGAGAATAGGTTGATATTTAGATGTGAATTAATCAAGAAAAGGTTCTTTTGTAAGCTGACAACAGAAAGTCAGAACAAATTTATTTAATTTAACACTGGGGAGAGGTTAGTGTTTAATCAGGAACCTGAAAGGACCATTATCCGTGCCGGAGGACTGGCACCTGGCTGTGCCCAGCCCTCACGAAACAAAACAAAGACAAACCCCAAAGCAAACACGAACTGGACTGATCACAGACCCTGGATGCCACCTGCCCAGGACCCGCAGCAAGTTATCGGGACACGTTCCCATCCCTGTTTCTGTGAGATGTGGATGACTTTGTGCCACTTGATTCCCTCAGTACAGCTTGTTCAGCTGCTGGCAGCAGTGGGGTTATTCCCATCTGAGCCTTTTGCAGAAGACCATCGCAAGTAGCAAGGTGAGAGCATCATCACAGGGATCCCCCATCCCTCAAGCATAATGCTGGGCAATGCTCTGCTGAGTACAGAGATGAATATGAACTATTAGGGTTTCTTTCACATCAGAAAATGAGGAGTGGTGTTTTTAATGAGTGGAAGAAGCATAATACGGAAAAAAAGAAGCGCTTATAGAATAAAATTATTAATCCTTAAGTCTTGTTTTCTTTTTGTTATGGACCATTCATAACTGGAATAGCAGAGTGATAATAGAGTGCAAGTTGGTTATACGTTTCCTTTTATGTGCATCCTGTGAAAAAATAAGTCATTATTATCCTACACTGATACATTTCAGACTAGGATGTGAGATAAAAATATTGGGATGTGGGATGTCATTCTCTGTGATGGTTCAAAATATAAAGATGAGGGGTATTTTTCACTGCAGTAAAGAAACACATTGGATTCTCCGTATCTTTGTTTTCATTGAAAAGATAACATAGGATAAACAGAATTCTAAGGTAAACACAAAGAAATCGATATGATGCACTTTTTCTTTTGGAATGTACAATGAATGTCATATTTTTAATAGCAGTACTTCAGAAAATGATGTAAGAAAAATGCATACAATACCTATTCAAGCTGCTATCACTACTAGGTATAGCTGAAATCACAGATCTTAATCTAGACAGCCTTCTCCCTCATCATCTGGAATTTACAAACGAGCTCATGAAAGTTGTTCAACATTTCCATGGAGCCATGGTCTGTACCGGTGTTCGGGATTCGGGACCTGTGCAGTGCCACTGGCCTGACCCAACCCCAGGACAGTCCCAGGTCTGGACTGGTCTTTCCTTTCCATGGCTTCCAGCGGCAGCTCATCCATACGAGAGCCCTTCAGCCATACATGCCACTGGAAGAACTGGAAATGTATGGCAGATCCCATTTGGTGTGAAATGGTTCATCACCATTCGTAACAGGAAAATTAGTACTGCTTTGTACCAGTTAAGCATGTGGCTCATTGTGTTCTTTGCTAGTAAAAAAAATGCAATGAGAATCCCCCAAACCAACTTTCTGAATTGAATAGAGGCGTAGAGGCATTTTAAAACACGCCACTGGCTTTTCTCCAGGGCAGTGGGTGCAGTGCCTTTGTGCTTCTTTTACAAGACTGCAGTGCTTTATTGTTATTGCTATTATTTTTATTTTTCAAGTTTCCCTTTAGTTATACATCACTTTAAAATGTGGTTATATACCACTTCAACTGCTTGATTACATACATATAGAGAACAATGCAGATTTTGTTCACTTCTGTTCAACTTTCTGGGACAAATGGCAAGACCTGACAGATCACAATCCGCTTAGTGATAAAATCACATAATAGATTTTAAGCTTCTTGATAACACTGATCATTGTCAATAATCACATTTATTTAGATGGTCTGAGGATTTAGAAACGTGGTTAGTAAGGAAAGATAACGTCCTTTATTTAAACTGTTATGGCCAGAAGTTAATGCATTTCTGGAAAAATAAGCCCTTTCACCACATAATATTCTTTTCATTATTGTGTTTAATAAATGTTATTTTAATTTTATTTGGAGTTTAAAGCATATATTAAAAAAAAAAAAAAAAAAATTCCAGTCCACCATGGCTGATGCACCACTGAAAGCTAGTAAAAATGCAAAGCCAATCCAAAACCCTCCAGAAATGCAGACATCAGTTACTTTTTTGGCTCTTACTCCTGAACTTGATGTTGCTGCAAATTCCCTGTAAAGCCAATGCCACTCTAGCAATCAATGAAAGCTTGTTTTATACCAGCCTTATTTCTCATTCATGCTACAATCAATTGAACTTGTCAAGAAGGCACCAGACGCTCCATGTATTTTTTTCCCCATATAATATTAGGAAGAGAAAAACATTCAGCAAAAGGTGTGTGGGGAGACTGACTTTAAGTGTAATTAAAATTAAAGAAATTCAGTCTTCTGACATTGCAAGTATTGACATATCTTTTACTGTCTTATTTACAAACCTATGTTTATATGCTACCGACTGTTTCAAAAACAAGCAAACAAGGGAAAAACAAGAAATGAAAGCATTAAAATTCAAATAGGACAATACCCTGCAGATTTCATTGTGTCCTTACACTGGCAAAACATCTATTGGATGTAATGGGTACTTTGCTAGGGCAGATGCTAAAACCTTCAAAGTTTGCACTGGTTCTCTAGTAATATATTTCCTTTGCTTTGTAGATGTGCATTAATACAAGATGGAAAGAATAATATGTAAATGATAAGCAGCTCTGAACCTTCAAGGTAGTAAACTAATGCAAGAATAAGCTACAGGAAAAATAATCAGATGAACCAAAATTTGATACTTTTTAAGATATTACCGTGGCAGGATTATTACATAGTTCAGTTCTCCTTATGTTTATGTAAGAAGAAAATAAATACCCTATATACCTTGAAATATATCACTAGTATTTTAGAATTCTGTTCCAGGACTTTATTTCATAGTCAGTGCCAGGAAAGCTGAGTAAGGAAGAAGGAGCAGTAAAACCAGAGAAATGCGGCTATAAAATACATGTACAGAAAGCAAATTTTGACCTTGGAAAAGAGAGTACTCACATCTGAGTATCTGCTTTAAGGAGCTCAGCCCCCTGTCTAGGGACCAGAAATAACATACACATGCAAACAGAAAACCCAAATCACTGTGTTTCAACCAGCGTGCATCAATTGTAACAGACTTACTGCAGCCCTCTACCAATGAGACTCAGTACGCAGCCTGGTCGATACACTGCTACATGGGAAGTGTTGTGAGTATGTCATTTAATATAAAATAAGCAAGTAGGTGGGGGAAAAATCACAGTCAAAAAAATACAAAGAGGTGAGGTTCATCAGCTTCATAGTTAACTAAAAATCATATGCTCTGCCTGTCTTTAGGGAAGACATGCAAATGCATCCAGCACAATATTGCAGCCCTGGAGTCCAGTGATGGCAGCACCATGGGTAGCAGAGATGGATTATACCATGGAGAAGCACACCTGGAAAATGTACAAACCGTGTAATATAGGCACTGCCAGGGGAAGCAGAGCATGGTGCTTTACCGATCCATCACAAGCCATGTCCTCAAGGGAAAAGCCCAGTACTGCACTGCAAAGAACACACAGAGGCACAACAGCTGCAGCGCGGTGACAACTTGCACCGAAACCTTGGAAGATGCTGGCAAGCAGCAACAGCTTTCAGAAAAGTGATATTTAGTCTGCTACTCTGTTCACTTCACTATGATTTTACCAGCAGAGACTTTGGTTTTGAGTTTTGACCTGGATTCAGTGCCATTTTGAAGAGGCATACGTCAAATTAATATACACCAGATGATTAAATGCAGCAGAAATGTGTTTTGCTGCACATAGAAAGATTTTTGTATTGATCCAACACTGCTCTGAATTTAAATGGTAGATTTACATGGTAGTCACCATCCTAGGCATTGCAGGCATCCTTGTACCTCAGAAAATATCCCACCCACCCCCAAAACACTACTATCAGCCTTGAAAGGCAGGCAAATCAGAGACAGCTGTCTTCAAAAATAATAATAAATAAAATTTGATTTATAAAAGTATTCATCTCATATTGTGTTAGCTTAAAGAGAAAATATGCACACACACACACAAACGTATGGCCTTTGCATATAAATGTATGAAAATAATTTAGAGGAAGGTATGACAGTCATTTAATGCACGAGTGATCTTACTGCCCGGTGACAGGTCACTGCACGAGCACACGCCGATTGCTCATCCCCTTCAGTGCCGGGGTCTCTCTCAGTCAGTGGAGGAACCCAAACCGTCCCAGCCTCAACGTCTTTCGATGGCATGTTGAGCTGGTGTTTCCAAACGAGCTCTTACAGAGGCTGTGCTACTGATCACATCTGCCTTCAGAGTGAAAAACTGAGAATCCGTCTCTCTCTCTCCACTTTTAGCTGCCCATAAAGGATGTGAGATAGCTGGCCAGAGGTACCAACAACTTATTCATGGTAATCTGGCACAAATTTAACAGACCCGCTGATTATGAGAGCAGGAGCAAACGCTACAATTGTCCAGTGTAACACCGGCCATGACAAAGTCTCGGACTCTGGAAAGGAGCTGGCGGTGTGTCCATACACAGCAGCCTGCAGCAGCGTGAAACACATGCTCCAGGGTCTGGGCTTTGGTGCAGAGGAGCTGGCCAAGTCCCTGTCCCGTCCCGTCCCATCCCATCCTGTCCCATTCCATCCCAGCTGCCTGGCAGCGGGCTTCTCCAGAGGCAGCGCTCAGCCAACCCATAGCTCTCAGCCTGACACTTCTAGCTAGTTGGTACTATCACGTTTTTATGAGATAAAATGATTTCAGAAACTTTTGTTCACGAGCACAGTTTTAGATTATCAAGAAACCTAATTTATTTTCAATATAGTGCTTCCTTGGCCTTTTTTCAGACCTCTTTTTCTCTTGCCAAATCCTTGCTGCAGCACTGGGCAGCAGATGACCAGACGATGTCTTTCCAGGGATGCAGCAATGGCCGAGAACCAGCTGTTTTGCTCTTGCCCTGTGCTCAAATTTCCCCTCTCTGCCGCACCAGCGGGAAGACCCTGGTGCGGGCTGCAGAGAAGCTGGGTTTTGGAGTTTTTAGTGATATTCACTTCACTATACTAAACCAAAATATTCTGCAAAGTTCTCAGTTTATTTATTCATAAGACATTTACCGGCTTTTTTTTTTGCTCTTCAGAAAAAAAAACCTGTTGCCCACAGTATACAAGCTGAGTGCTGCGCTCAAAAGCTACAAGAGTTTATAACACAGATTAGTTTGTGATGAATTATTCAGAAACCCAAATGTGCGTGCCATACAATGATAGAAGCTAAATGAAAATGTGCCATTTTGGGATATGCATGCAACAGATGTAAATAGCAAGGCTGTAAGACAATATATGCAAAATATTTGCAAGTAGGTAAACACTTCTGTTCAAAACAACAGCAGAATTTCAGGAAACAAGTAGAAAGCACAAAGGACACAATATCAATGGCAGATGCTAGTGTTTATGGTTATACATCATACATTGCTTCAAACAGCATGTAGAAGAATAAAATCCTGTCTCCAGGACGGAGACAGCAGCGGTTAAGGATGGTATATTGCATAATTAAGTACTGCTGCGAACTGGAAACCTCAGCCCGAAGCATCAGGCCATGGTTAAGGAGGCAGTACAGAAGAGCACGGACACAGACTTTTCAGATAGCTTGGGGATGTGCATGTCTTCTTAAGCCTCCTTGATCTGCTAAGAAGCAGAGACAGTGATTTACCGTTACTTTCTGAAAAACAAGGTGAGTAATGAAAAGTGAATGTCTGTCTTCATTTTTAATTTCAAATCAATTCGTTGTGAGCCTTGCTTGGCTGCCTGATGTGACATTGCAATTCTATAGGACAACAGGAATAAAGACGGTTATTAAAGGCTATCATAGATCAGGTTGGTATGATACAAGAGGCATTAAAATGATGTGTGAATACTGGTATCATTTGCAATTTCAGACTTTCTATAATTACAGAAAACTTTTCAATATCAAGGTATTTTCCAGGAAATGCTGAAATACACCATCTAGACTGTGAAATACCCTTGGACTCGTGGCTGTCTAGCATAAGCGATGAGGGGCATGTTGTTGATCCTTAGGGAACACCGACTGTTGCTCACAATGGCTCCTTAATTTGTGAATACATTTCAGGAAAGCAGAGTTAATTGGGTAATGCGATTACCAGCCACAGCGTTGCACAGGAACGCTGCAGGCAGCCCTGCTGCCGATGGGGCTGTGCAGCAGCCTCTGCCACGCACACTGCACAGCCTGCTTTGGGGGGGGATGCTAACAGGGGGTGCAGGCTCCTGCTCCCCAGGGGCCTTCCCCTGCTGTGACCGAGGAGCCATTCCCCCCGCTGCTTACGTGGAGACACCAAGCAAAAAAGCAAGGGAGCTGCTTTGCCTCTGCTTTCTGGCTGTGCCCGGCAGCGCTGGCCAGCCCAGCCTCCCCCCAGCCCCAGCACCATGTCCCTCCGACACCAGTCTCTGCTGGGGGACAGGCTGGCATTTACAAGTACAGACCATCCATGAGAAGGGAATAACAAATATGTATTTATATCATTATTTCTCTATTAACTACAATGAGTCAATAAGCAAGATTTTTTTTTTTAAGTGTATGCAGAAGAAAAAAAAGTTCCAAATATGGAATAGGACTGGTGCTAGAGCAATGTGGTGAAATGATTAGTAGGCATTGCTCTTCTCTATTCAGAAGAAGCACAACAGTATAATGTTTCAAGTGAGGATGAAAAAATATTTTCTCATCCTTAAAGAGCTGTTAACCTCCATCTGACACAGCTAAACATTTAAATCACTTAGTCTGGCCAAGATGTGATCTTTAAGACGGGGGGGATACTGGGCAAAGCAGAAGTGATTAGGAAAGGGCACGTGAGCTGCTAAGAGAACCGCAAGCAGCCAGGCTGCTGCCGCGCTGCAGGGAGCCACCCAGGGAATGCAGCCAGGAGAGATCCGCTGGTGGGGCCAGCGCCATCAGCACCCGCAGGGCCGCAGCAGGCATGCAGGGCAGTGTGGCCCCATGAGATGCACTCGGCTCTGCACAGGGGGACCCCAGGAACAAAATGCCGGGCAGCCTGCAGACCACCCTTGGGCTGCGCGGCCGAGTCTGTGATGCAGCTGCATGGCTCGGCGGTGGTTCCTGCAGGAGCCTCTGTGCCGCAGGAGAGCTCGATGAACCCGCCAGAGCAGGCAGCAGCAGTACAGCATCCCTGACTGTGCAGGCCAGGTGAAAGGACAGGGCAGAAACAGCACGTTGCTCTAAATACCTAGCACGATCCCTCGGGGTGACACAGGGTCTCCCTCGGGACGATGCCATGTGTCAGCATTCGCGCACCGGACTCACCGCTGGCAACGGACAGGACGCTCCGCCCAATAGTCCCTGCAATATCAGATTATACGCAGGCCTCTTCCAACATATGAAAGTGTCAGGACTGAGCTCGTGTGTGAGAATATAACCATCACTTTAATAATAAATGCATGCAGATTTTTGTGACTCTGCTTTATTGTGAAGGAGCTGTGCCTTCTTCACATATTTAAATATGATGAGAAAGTAATGTATGAGTATTAGACCTGAGTGAATAATAAAAAGCAAGTATTTCAGGACACATTAAGACACTTCCATTGCCCTTGCCATTTAAAAATCAGATAGAAAACCTCACAATTATATTTACATAAAAGTGAGCTTTATAGTTCAAAGGTGGTAGCAGTGTTAACTATGCAATGAGTTCTGTGTTTCCCCCTCCTTATCCTGACTGCAGGATAGAAATTGTTTTTCATAAGAAAATCTATTGTAATGATATAAAATCTAATTAAAATTGTACATCAATTTTATAATAAAGCCTTATTTTGGCATTGCAAAATATTCAGATTATTAGTAATAATCTGTACCTTAGAGACCTAAGACGTCCAGTAAATCTGTGCTGACTATGACAACACCGCAGAGTTTTGCTGTAACCATTGAGGCATCTCCGTGGAGAAACATAGGTTTTTGTGTTATGGTCTATTATTCCCATTTTATATATTGATGACTTCAGATAAATTGAGATAAATAAATGGAATTGTTGCAGAACCACACCTGATGAGCTATAATTCAACTGAAAATCAGAGTTTTCACTTGAGAGATTTAAAAGGCAAGGGTGTAACAGCAGGTAGGTATTGCAGCCCACTTGATTTTTCCATTTTTCAAATCAGGACATGAAGTTTGGAATTAGAAATGAAGATGAGTAATGGTGAGTTAGAAGTGTGAATCTGATAAATACTCTCACTTCACTGTGAAACTGTCACCTCAGGGAAGATAGGAGGTTAAATTAAATTACAGTTTACAAATATTCACAACAGCACCATCCCCTTTCTGTGATACAGACGACAGATAAATATTGCCTAGTGGTCCAGCAGGTGACCTGAGGGTCAAACGTGGTTTACAAACCACTTCTTCTGGCTCAATATTTGTCTCCTGGAGTCTCAGAGGGATGGAGGGGCTGGAGATGAACCTCCTCCACGGCAAGAGGCCATGTCAGCAGCCGTGCCACCAGCTGCATCCTGATCAGGCTGACCCGTGCGATGAGCCGGAGCCCTGCCAGAGCCCAGAGCCACATCCCGCATGGCAGCAGCCTCCCGCTGCCAGCCCCAGGCGAGCCTGGTGGCACGGCTGGTGGGTGGCACCAGCTCGGCTGTGACTGCTGACAGCGCCGTGCCTCCAAACGACACAGGCTTCGCACCGCGACAAAACCAGCTAGCAAGTAGGTACTGTCACCCTGGGAGCTGTAACGACACGAACCATTTGGGGTTAGGTTGTATTTTTCAGCACATGGGAAAACAACGATGCTTACTTTGGATGGGTTCATAAACACAGACTCTAAGATTCATCCAGTTATAGAAATTCATTAACTGGTATGCACAGTTCAAAAATAGTGCATTAATAGTTTTGAAGAGACCTCAGGCTACCTAGCCTGTCCTTGGCATAGTGTCAGCCATAAAATTACCCAGAGTGAATCTATAATACAATTAAAACATATTATTAAGTGGGGGAAAATGAGATTCAGTTAAAACCTGAGAGTTATGTGAGCTCCGTTTTAGGCTTAGACTGTTCTGATTTTCAATACTTTTGCCAATATGTACAAGAAACAGAAAGGCATGAAATCCTGCACACAGCAGCTTTTCTTGCAAGAGAAAAAGAAAAAAAAAAAAAAAAAAAGAGAGGACTGATGTCTTTCACCCTTTCTGTGCTTGCACACCTGTGGTGGAGGTGCACTCATACGTGGCATGCACAGAACTGTGATCCTCAGACAACAGCGTCTGCTTCTGGAGCATCCTGGAAAGGTCACAGGTCTCGTTGAGACTCTCCAGCCTTGCACGAGGTGCGCTGCCCTGGGTAGGAACTGTGAATGCATTAGCATGCATGTCCTGCACTCCTGTCCTGCTTTACTAGCATTAAACCAGACTTCCAGCACACGGTACCAAGGGTTAGGCTGACTCCAGTACAGGAGCTGGTTTTTGCTTGTCCCGGGTTCCAGGTCCCACCACTGACAGGGAGTCCCTTTCCCCAGGTGCCCAGCTGGCCTTTCCTGTACAAAAGCCACATTTCTCAAGGAACCCCTGCCACTTCCATTAACATGAATAATTCTGCATGACAGGAAAGTTAAGGGATGCTTCCCAGTTCGTGCAGCTCCATCTGCCTCCCAGTGCGCTGCCCAGCACAGACCCCTCCGCAGGACGGTGGTGAGCCGGCTGCTGCCTGTGCTCTGCAGCTCCCTCCTGCTGTATCAGGACCACCTGCAGATGCAGGACCACCCTCCTGCTCTCCTCACCATGCTCTCCCCATCAGCTCCGATGCCCTTTACAGCAACAGCTCTTGTGGGCTGCCCTGTCTGGGAGCGCAGGGACATTACAAGCACATCCTGCCAGTTGTTCTGCTGGAAAAGGCAAAACAACCTTCCTGTAAGCCGGTGCCTGGGCTTAAAGTGCCCGACACAACCCTTGGTTCCTATGCCACTGTCAAACCGTCCTCTGAGGACGTTCTCTTCAGGTCCACGGTTTCTCAGACTAAAGATGGGACTCCAGATGAAGATCATCATGCAGTTTTTAAAGAGCTTTAATGGTTACTCAGTATACAGTGCAACTAGAATAAGGTCAGCTTTAAATATAAATTCATAATTATTAGCTATAATCAAGCAGCAACCAGTAAGTGACGCACTTGGACTGGAAGACTGGGATTTCTGAGGTTTATTAAATTTAGTTCTTCCACTAACTCTCATTGTGCAGCAAGAGCCACGCAGCTTTCTTCTCCTCTCTAATCCTCCGTTTCCCCTTCTAACAGCCCTCCCCTCCTGTTCGTCCTAGGCCTGGGGTAAGAGCTGAGTTACGAATATGAACAATGGGAAGAATGGGCTAGATGCTGAAAGTAAAAAATTAATAAAATAAAATAAACCCACCAAGTAAACCATTATTATCCATATCATATCAAATAGGCAATCAGAACTGGGGCTTATTTTCTCCTCCTGCTTGACAGAAAGGGTATCTGAGGACAGAAGCGTTTCCCAGGACCACACGTCCCTTGGGAGGGGGACTGGTGGCTGGATCAGGACCTCGAGCGACACTGGGGATGGTTCCTGAGACCTGCTGAGCTGCTGTGGCACATCAGCACTGCAGACAGCAGGCTCCTTGACTGGGCAAACACCATGGCTACCAAAACCAGATGAATTTTGCCCCAGAAAACCTCCAGCTCCGTATCTGGGCTCCTGTAGAACAGCCCAGTCCGGGGGCGCAGGGTGCGTCCCTGACGGGTCCCCAGGGCTGCCCGCGGGGAGTGCGGGAGGGGTGCGGGCAGTGCTGTGCCGCTCCCTCCTGCGCAGCTCCTGCAGCTCTCCAGGCTCCATCCCTCCCCCGTTCCGTCTCATCCTTTCCCTCCTGGCTCCCATGGAAAGCTGCAGGAGAAAAATCAGTTTGCAGCATGATAGTCTATATTCCTATCATCACTCTGAATGGGTATTTTTTCTGCATGCATCCTTCAAAGTGCTGAAAATTACTTAGGTGGAAAAGGAATTACCCACCCTTGGCCTGGAAAGAAGAGTGGGCTTTTGGTACAATGAGTAGAAGTTAAGTGCTAGAAATCTGGACGGAATATCACAAAATCCATCAAGATCTTCAGTGGACACTTTAATTTTATTGCTAAAGATATTTGTATTTGAAACAGTTAATATTTTAACATATGTAAATATATTTTTTAAATATTTAAAACTCAGTCATGCAGATAGGTAGTCCAGATATGAGGTTTTGTGCAAATAAGCTTGAGAGATGTCTCACATCACTGAAGTGCTTGTGGTGTGTATAGTAATTAATACATGAAGTAAAGAGCAGGCAATCTGTTTATTTAAGCCTACCATGGATTTTTCTCTTTGATAATCAGAATCAAAGTGTTATAAAGACTCAGAAAATCGCCTAGAGAGGAGTCAAGTACTCAGAGAAATGGTGCTTGCAGGTTTCTGAGCAGAAATGTTCCCGCTCCTGCTAGACCTTGCACTCTCTACCAGAGCACACTGGCCTCCAAGCCAAGGAGAGTCCCAAGTGTACACAAAGAGGTTAGTGCCTGCTTTCTCCATTACTTAAGGGGACAAGTGCCCTCACTCACCACCAGCTGCAGAGGAAGAAAATTGGCTTCAGGGGTAACAAAGAGAACATATCTAGCATACTTAAAAGGCATCATATATAATAGACATAACCTGGAGCTGCAGACCAGTGAAGACCAATGAAGAAAGGGAAAAGGTGTAAAAGCACATTAGCAAACCTGTGAAAATAACCCCAAATGAGCCTGGAAGGAGGAAGAGTGAAGGACCCCGATGCTGATGATGGACAGTGTCATCCTCTCCAGCTGTCCAAAGCTGCTGACTTGAAGACCCAGAGGAGCAGGGCAAGGGTGACCACAGCCCTATGAGAAGGCACAGAAAATGAGAAAAGTGTGTGTGCATGCTACACTTTTAACTGTAGTATTAGCATTATTGTGACTTTCTGTATATAACTACTCTAACTTCATTAGTAATGAAGGCTTGCGCACATGGTAGTGCATATCATGGCAAAGTCTATTCTCCATGACAGCCAGCATGTCTGTACACAAAGCTCACCCCAACTTTGATCTCCAAATTGTGCATTTGCACCCTCAGCATCCTCATACAATGTTTTCTGTCCTACCTGGAGCCACAGGCACACGTACTCGGCTCCCTGGAGCCCTCTGCAATACCTGACTATGGGTCGGAGGGAGAAAATACCTGGAGACATCCTTTGCAATACTACATGCGTGTAAAAGCCATGGAGACCAACTATCTCCCAGCCAGCCCATCCACCCAGAGGAACTGTTCTAACTCTTAACTCCATCTCCAGATGTTTTCCAAAAGTCTGTTCTTGCTCTTTTATTTGTCTGTCTCTAACTGCATACCTATCGACAACCATGTCCCCCCACCTGCCAAAACAGACTGCAAGAGCGTACTGGTGATCTGCTCTTGGTGAGCTGGGATGCATGTCTCCACGGTCTCTGCCGATGGATATAAATGCCTTGAGCACTGCAGCTGGTGGGCGTGGAGATGGCACCAGTGCTGGGAGAGCCTCCAGCACGTTTACAAGGAGGAAGGGTCAGACATGCTCCATGCACACTGGGTTTGCTGGCTCGGGGACCAGAGGAGCTGTGGCAGCTCTGCTGGCTTTCTTCCATACCTAGCAGAGACAGAGCTGAGGGCTGCATGTAGCATAGCTCTTCTCCTGTCACCCAGAGCCCAGCTGGGGATGTAAGTATGCTTTTTAAAAAAATCCCATATTTCTGAGGCTGTATCACAACCATAAGTAATAAGAAACTCTCCTGCTTGGTCACCTGCACCGGTGTAGCATGCAAGGGGTTAATAGGTATTTTTGGATTTGTAACTCAGGACAGAAGAATATTCTGCTTTGGTTTGCATGTGTGAGAGACCTCAGCTACTTTTATACAGAGCAAACTGTTGAACAGGCAAACATTTCACAAAGCCTAAGGCAGGTCACAGTAATTACCCACAGCCACCTGGCAGGAGCTGTGTGCTCGGCTCAGGAGGAGGGGAACGTTATGGGCGGACTTTCTTTCCATCTGGGGATGGTGGGTCCTGGACGACATCTGCCACGTCACTGCTGGCCGAGCGGGCTGGCAGCAGCCTGGGGCATGCGGGAGCAGAGCCGGGGGAAGCCGGTTGCCCTCGGTTGGCATTTACACCCGCCTACTTGGGAAGGTTGAACACAGCTAATTGTGAACACTTTTCATCTGTGCTTTATTTGCTTGCAGGATTTCACTTTTGGGTTTTGGCAGATGAGAGGAAGGTTACCATTCTGCTTGGAGAAAAGTAGAGGAAGAGAGAGGAAATATTTCATTTTTACTTGGCAACTCGAAGCAAGCTAATTGGGGAACAAAACTCTGCTCACCCTTCCCTTCACCCCAAAGGATACGTGCAAACACAGACTCCTCAGGCTCCTCGAATCGGCATGGCTGTCTCCCAGCTGGAGCGTAGCTCCCCTGAGAATTACGCTCTTGAGTTGGCACAGGTTTTGGTCTACTAATAATTAAATTCAGGATGAGGAGGAGAGGTCACCTATGCAAAAGCACAAGCTGCTTAGCTTGCCCACATACCACAGGCCAGTAAGCTGCTTACATAGCATCTCATTAATAGCCACTAATCTTTAACCATTTGCCTTCCTGTTAATTACAGAGTCATGTCAACGTCTGTTGCCTGTTGTAATTGCTTTCATGGGAAAAGATGATCCGGGTTGCTTTTTTTTATTATTACTATTCTCTCCAGTGCACTCCCCTTCAGCCACGACATTTCCCCTTCACCTGCAATGCAGCATTATCTGGGAATGATATGTCTCCTGCCTGTCCGGGGTATCGTAGTTAGATGTAGCCCGATGGCATAGTAATCATATTGATTTTTCCCCGCTGCAGCAGATACTTTTATGTCCGGCCTCGAAATACTTGAGAAAAACCACAAAAATAAAACCACAGCTGGCCGCGTGTTTCTGAGGCATTGTTTTTAAGGCCCCTGGTAGTGCCCAGCACTGCCCACCTGGTCACCTCCCCAGTTGGATAGGGGAACCCAGCCCTGAGGTCTGGCTCCGGCTGCTCTCGTGGCTTTGTTCCCCGGCCAGAGCTGCCCAAACCCCAGCACTGAGCCAGGACAGGACAGACGGGCTCTCCCTGGCATCCCCTGTGTCCAGAGCAGTGTTGGAGGTGGCCAGTCCCCTTTGCAGGCTTCCCCCGGCTCCTGCCCCAGGGCACTAGGGTCTCCGCCAGCAATGGGGACAGTGGGACACAACCCTGCCCCTGGGGTGCAGGTGTGCCAGGCCAAGGGCGCTGCATGTGCATGGCTAAGTGTCCCCTCTCCAGACACCTCCACAGCCCCTCATACCTTCCAAAACCTCTATCGCTTCAGCTTTATTAATTAGTATTTTTACTGATGGATGCTAGAGGAATCTTAACTGAAAAAATCTGGAAAAAAAGTCAAATAAAATTCAGCCCCAAAGGTACAGCTGCTTATATACAATTCATGAAAGAATGGTTTTCATCCCCAAGTCAGACCAATAACAGTGAGGAGGGGGTCCCAGCCCCAGCACGTGGCAGTCAGGGTGTCCTGGGGACAGCTCTCCAGCTGCTGAGTGCAGGAATGAACAGGCCAACCTCTACATCTTGCGTGGCCCAGCAAGGCAGTCCCCAAAGTTAATAAAGAGCCCAAAAGCAAGAAAAGCTTTGGAAACGTAATCAGAAACCTCTGGGAAATGAGGAAAAATAACAGATCTCAGGTGCTGACCCTACCGACCCAGTAAAAAATGGGTTCTGCTAAGGACTCATACACCTCCCCCAGCTGAAGCGGCTTTGGGAGGACAGGGCAGTGGAGAAAAGGAGCTGTGCAAAGATGCTCAGGAGAAAACTCCCGGCAGAGGGAAGTTTTAAGGGTGGCTGAGAGTAACCAAAGGGATTGGGATAGGTTGAGCAGAAACCAAAGTGCTAAAAAACAGTGAAGGAGCCAGTGAGCTTGTCAACGACACAAGAAGTCAACTCAGTAGGGGAAATCTTAGGAGTCCTTCATTTCAGACTGGTGCTCCAGTGTCACTCTGCTCTCACAGGCTTCTGCCTTCAGCACAGGCTCTGTACGTCACCATATGGGGGCTGGCACCTCTTCATTAGCAGGTCACCCTTTGCATCCTGCCACACCACATTTCACAACTGCAGCCACCTCAGTGTCAACTCCACTTAGCAGCGTTGCTCTGAAGGGAAATACTGTACCCACGACAGTCCATAGTCTGGGTTATGTCCCTGGCCAGGCATGTTAACAGCTAAGCTCTGGGTTGCTACTGGCTGGGTTGAGCCCCACAAGCCCCAGCTGTGCACTGCCCCGTGTCCGTGTCTGAGTCCCACCACCAGTGAAGGCGTGCGGTGGCTGCAGCCCTGCCATCCCTGCGCACAGTGATCCTGCCCTCCTCCTGGCAGGACATCCCTGACAGGCTTGCTGAACAAGGGTTCCTGACAGAAGGTTTATGTTTCAATTAAACTTAAACATATTTTATTCAGATATGTATAAAATGCAGCCTATAGTAGAGTTTTCTGAACAAGAAAGGTCACCCGAGACTCCTTTCCCTTTCGAGGTAATAACCACAATCTCTCAAGTTGCCATTTAACTCCTGTCAGTTGATTTTTTCTTCAATTCCCCAAAAAACAATTACTGGAATAACAAAAACTTTTGCTAAGCAGAGCACAAAAATCTTTTTTTTTGGACAAAAACACAACAACAAAATTGGTGAACAAATTGCTTGTGTAATTTCCCTGAAGATCAATCATCCTCCCTTTTTATCGAAGTCCCAGTTTTCCCAAGCCATGTATTTGGTGGGGCGCTCACTGCACAGCCAGGGCGCTCACCCCACGTTCCCGTCAGACATGGGCCATTGGGTCTGCAGGCGCAGCTCTCCCCTGGGTTCCTCCGGGGTCAGCCCTCTGACGAGCAGCCTGTCCCCGGCAATAAAATGCATGCTCTGAGTACATCTTCTTATTAGTTTTCTTAGTTTATGTAGTTAGCTGTCAAATAATAGCAGTTCCTCTTTTCAAAAAGAACATGGCATGCATGCAAAATGATTTCAAGAATATGTACCCTTAGGAGATATTATTTTCTTAACTAAAATTCAAGTGCATACTTATTACCCAAATCTTTGTCTCAGAAAGAGCTTTGCATTCACATGATGGAATTACAAACCACTAGACAATTTTTAGGACTTGTATGCAAAACTGCTTTTTAACATGGCTTTTATAGTTGTCTTATTTATCTAATCTCCATGAGTCATAATTCCTTTAGGATCACTTTCTTCTTTCTACATTGCATCTCACCGAAACAAATTTAAAAAAAAGCAATGGAAAAAACAAAAAGGGTATCCTTCTCTAGCCTGGAGATTTTGATTAAATGCTGCATGTAATTTCTATTTGTTGCACCATTTCTAATAGGAACAGACACCCTCAGTGCCCACGAAGAGAGTCCCCAGGCAAAAAACTCAGGCATAACATCTTCCTTGGAAATGAGCAAACTGGATAGATTTAAAAAAAAAAGGAAAAAAAAATCACAGTTGTTCCTCTTGCAATTTCCAGAAAGTGTCAGCCAAAATTTGGCAGAGGTATTTAAAAGACATGTAGATGTGGCACTTAGGGACATGGTTTAGTGGTGGACTTGGCAGCATTAGGTTGGCCTCAATGATCTTAAAGGTCTTTTCCAACCTAAATGATTCTATCGTTCTATGATTCTATGAAATCTCTTCTTGGCTATAAGAAAGAAGCAGGAAAGGTGAGGTGGTATCTGATGTATCTTTCTAAACATGACTGTCAGGGATAGTTTAATGAATGCAGGCAGAAGCAACTGCTGACTTCAGGTCCTGAGCTGGAGACAGAGTACAGGACAATGTCTGTTTATTTTAACAGATTTTGGACAAAGCTGCTAGGACTCAGGGTGGCTGGTGCGCGTCTGTTACTTCTTTCTCAGCTCTCATAGCCGGTGGCTGTAGATAAGCTGTTGGGACCCCTGCGGGTCCGGTGGCCCGTGGCACATGGCTAGGGCTGTCCCCTGCTCCACTCGCCCAGACGCAGCTGTGGCCCGGGCTTCTGTCCAGGGTGGTTTTATTCCTTACTTTGAAATTTAGACAAAAGGTGAAATTCTGTGGTAAAGCAATACCACTCTGATGACCTCACGTAGGGACGGCAGAGCTCTTTCCTCTGCCCATGGCTCTCCCCTCTGCCCTTACTGAAGGAGGAAAGGGATGGGCAGAGCGCAGAGCAGGAGCCTATTTCCCCCATACAGCTCCATTTGAACAGACGTAATTACCTGCTTTTAAAATAACCTTGCTTCTTTCCTTGTTCGACAATCACAGGGATTGCCTGCAAAGGGTGCCATTTGTCTCAGCATAACAAGAGAGAGACATGAAATTTCTCATTCTTCACTGGGGACAAAGAAATACATCTGCCCCAGGTGACTCAGGAGCTACAGCTCTCCAGGCTTATCTGGCGTGTGCCAGACCTCCTCTGCATGAGCGATCCACTGTCATTTAAACCCAGCTCCTCCAATGAGTTATTCAAAGTGCCAACATGTTCCAGCGATGCGAAGGCTGCAGGCAGGCTGACAGACGATGAGCCCCACAGCCGTGGGGCGCTTTGGGGGTGCTGCTGGCCCGGGGCACAGGTTTCCTCCTGCCCTGCCGCGCTGGGGATGACGGCAGCTGCCTGGAGCCTCAGGACCACACCGACATCCCCCAGTCACAGGAGGGTGGCACAGGGGCAGGGACAGACCAAACGCCTCTTCTGCCTCAGCCAGGCAGCTGAAATCTTTTTTCCTTCTTTATTAACTTGATTTCATTTGCATTTCACTTGCATTGCCATGCAAATGCAATTTTGTTTGCATTACCCAGGAATGCTCTGAGATGCCGAGACCATCCTCAGCTGCAGAGCAAGCAGGACTTCAGGTCCGGGGGTTTCTCAGGATGGCAAAGCACATATCCTCGAATACTGCGTTCAGTGTTGGGCCCCTCACCCCAAGGCGGCCATGGAGGGGCTGGAGCGTGGCCAGAGCAGGGCAGCGAGGCTGGGGCAGGGGCTGGAGCCCAAGGCTGGGGAGGAGCGGCTGGGGGAGCTGGGGGGGCTCAGTCTGGAGAAGAGGAGGCTGAGGGGAGCCCTCATCGCTCTCTGCAACTGCCTGAAAGGAGGCTGGAGCTGGGTTGGGGTTGGTCTCTTCTCCCAAGTAGCAAGCAATAGGACAAGAAGAAATGGCCTCAAGCTGCACCAGGGGAGGTTTAGGTTGGATATTAGGAAAAATTTCTTCACTGAAAGGGTTGTCAGGCACTGGCACAGGCTGCCCAGGGCAGTGGTTGAGTCCCCATCCCTGGAGGTATTTAAAAGATGTATAGATGTAGTGTTTAGGGACATGGTTCAGTGGTGGGCTTGGCAGTGCTGGGTTAACGGTTGGACTCGGTGGTCTTAAGGGTCTGTTCTAACCTAAACAATTCTATGATTCTATTCTATGATTCTATCCTCAGCGTCTACCGTGGCTATTTTACACTGGAGCATGCATCCATCTGTCAATCCTGGGACCGTTTGCATTAACTTTTATCTACTCACATTAGCTACCAGCTGTGCATATGAACCACTGATGTTAAAGACAGAACAGAGGAGAGGGAGTTGCTGTTGCCAACCTTAAGACATATAAAAATATCATATCCCTCTTTCTTTTACATCTGCAAATTCTGAAGACCACATAACAGGTCTTCCAATCTGAGTGATGTGATGAAACGTGAGGTAAAATGACAGATTCATTATTAATGCAAACCCAAAGCTCAGCCCATGCGCTGGCATCCAGAAACAGCGCCCAGGCAGCACAGGCAAGCTGGAAGCGGGGAAGTTGCTCTGCTCTCTGGGGCTGCACACACCAAGGACAGAAGTGCTGTTTTCCAGGGCAGCTTCAGCTGCAAGAAATTGCAGGTGAAAATCACTTTAATCTTTGCATCAGGAGGGGAAACTGCTGAGGCCTAGGCTCACAGCAAATAAACCACAGCTTTTCCCCCGTCCCCACGCTGCACAACCAGCCGGCTGGACGTGGGCATGACAGGGACACGCAGACCAGGGCTGTTCCTGCCTGAGCCCCTCTGGTGCCTGACCACGGGGCACCCACGGCCCCTCTGCTTCAGGGACGGGACAAGGAGCAGCTCCGGCCACGCCGCAGGCAGTTCGGATGGGAGGCACAGGTAAGTCACAGCTTAATTTTGTGGTGAGGATAGCAATGAATAGGATTGCAGACCAGTGAAAATCAGGAGCTGGCCTGGGTAGGACTGGGAATTTTTAATCTGTGAGAAATTCTTATCACAAAGAAGTAGAAATTTGAGATTTAAACAGTTTTCACATGTGGAAAAATATTTCTTTTTCTTTACTGTCACTTCAGTACAAAAATTCTTCAATTCTGTTTGCCCAGAGAAACTAAAAAACTATATTAACAATGATTTTGCAAGCTATTTTAATCAAGATGGGAAACTGATAATTGAATTATAAATCTCCAGGAGGAAAGGTTACTGGAACTTGAAAACTTTTACATCTGCTCATCATTTTGTTCTTGCAGGCTAAGCTAGGACAGGGATAATAAACTGCTTCTAAGATTTTGCTCTGCAAAAGCCTGTCTTTTTTATTTTGGTCCCACAAGACAACTGTTTCTTCAGCTGGGCTCAGGTCAGCCTGTGACCCTCTGCACTGCTGCCAATGGAGCTAGCAGCCACTGGACGGACCACGTTAACAAGTTTTAATTACCCTGTATCTATTTTTATTGTGTGGCCAACAACAGCAATAAAGAACATTAGCCCTAGCCCAGAGGCTCAAAATTAAAATGTCCAGCGGGATGAAAGGTGGACAAAAAAGAAAGGATAAGTGGGCCTGAAGTGTACAAGTGCATCAAAAGCGCTGAAAAGGGGACATTTCCGTGGGCTGTGTGGCCAAGGAGTACCAAGGAGCTGCTGTGCAGCTCTCACTTAGCTTCTTCCTTTGTTTGTTTGTCTGAAGGGGGATCAGTAAGTAGGGAATTCAAGTGAAAAAGCAAAGCAAGTATATTTTCAGTACACAGAAATGCAAGAGTGACTGTACTTGAGAAAAGAGCAAGGCAGAAAATAGTAGACCCATTTCTTCTACTGCATCACACAGCAAGGATTATGATTCTTATCAGATTAATCCATTCATTTTTAATAAGCAGTCTTATGTAGCTGAACTCCAGTTTCAGGTTAAATATCTTCTTAGTCCTTCAATATCGGCAGGCTCTTGAAGTGGGTTATTGAACGTTAAGTGATGCTGCAGTGCTGCAGGTAGGAGTGTGCAGGGGAGGCTGCGCTGGGGAGCAGAGCTGGAGCGCCCAGCGGGGCCCCGAGACCCCGGGACAACCCAATGCTCCACCGCTGCTGAAAGAGCAGCCTCCTCCTGCCCTTCCTCCCACAAAGCTCTGCCCCAACCTTGGTTTTGGAAGAGAATAAACCAAAAAGCTCAGCTCTGTCCCCCAGCAGCAAACCTGGGATGACAAAAGAGGGCAAAGCCTGGAGCATCTCCCCCTCAGCAGCACTGGGATATTTGCAGCCATGGGTCCGACTGCACCCATGGACACGTGCCTTCAGCAGGCTGTGGATACAGGGCCTGGCCCTGGGGAAATGAGAGCAGTCTGTGAAACAAACCGAAAATTCCCACGGGGGAAGATAATTGCTTCTACATTGCATGGGATCATTATTTCAAAATGTAAGGTATGCTACATCTGCTTTGACATATCTCTTTACAATAAACATATTTTGCTGATGGTGCCATTGTTTGCTTAACCTCCCAAGAAGCCAGCAGATTAGTTACTGTAGAATAGCATATCACTGTGACATCAAAGGATTAAAAAAAAATGCCGCTGACCCAACAAGCAAGGACAATGCAAGGATTAGCAGCAGTTCTAGATCGTAATGCCATTTATCAACCCCTGACAAATTACTGATAATTCATACTGATTCTCTGGACTGGGTGCAGTGAGTTGAAAAGCAAAATCCAGAGATACACTGAACTGAAATTATAAACATGGCTGAACGAAGAGCTGAGCCGAACAGAGCGTTTAACTTGGTCCAATCCTATTCCGCATTGCACAGCTCACGGCAGGTTTGCATTAGACATTTTTCTTTTGAATTCAACATTTCATCAATGTCCTCTCAAGATCATGAGAACTCGCTACTGGAATTATTCCAGTCAAACTTTCCTGCCCTGGAGAGGGGGATCAGTCTCACATCATTAACACTGACGAGTGTTCAGGTACAACAGCATCAGTGTGCAGTAGGGAAATGCCTAACAACAAATGCCATAGTAAATACAGCCATATAGCTGTGTGTGGTGGTTTGGGTTTTTTCCCTAGGAGTCTGTGATAACATTTCACAGAAAAGGGTGCTGTCCATGGTAGGGCCGCGAGGGAAAGCGGCCACGCTCCTCGGTGGGTATGTGCTGGCACACCGCTGACGTAAGGCGAGCAGCACCTGGGGGTGAGGAGATGCAAGGATGTTCTGCTTAACCACAGTGTCGTTCTGTAGGGCAGAAGAGAAAAAATAAAGCAGTAAAAGTAAAGACAAAAAGACTCTTACCATAAAAGCTAATTAAAATCTAAGCAAGAGCATGTCCTCACATTCATGCTTTCTGAGAGTGTAAAATCTTGGCTCTTTTACCTTGGATAACCCAATGGGGTGGGGGGGGTCTTCACTTTCTGTTAAAGAAATGAATAGCAAAGCAGAGAAACAGTGCTGACAACACTAAACGTGGAATACTGTAGGAAAAACTTACTGAACCATGTATGTGGGAAGAGACCTCAGGGGTCTCCATTCAAACCCCTTACAGTGCCACAGCTGGATGCAGCACTCCAGATGTGGTTAAAAAGTACCAATTAAACAGGGACCTCTTCGAATCAAAAGATATTGTGCAGTTACGATCACACAGCTCCTGGGCAGCAATCAGAAGATGCAGAAACCTCTGCTCTTTACTGAGGCCCATGAGAAGACAATAAAACTACAGGGACCCAGGAGTGTACAGTTATTTCATAATCATCTCCATCTGAGCATGACATTTGAACAGTTCAACATTTTATCCTGTAACTCTTCCCATAGCTTTTTTTTCCCCGCACACAATTTTTTCTCTGATGATTTTTTCTGAACTGCTCTTACAGGCTCCATTTCATTCTCGCTAGCACCAGGACCTAGGATCTGTCAAACTCTGCCCCACCATTGAAAGCCATCGTGCTGTCAATAAACAGCACTAGTGACTGACCACCTGACTGCCCTTCTCCGCAGCACAGTGCAAAAATTGCAGTGAGTGCTTTCTTAAACAACAGATGCAGTCAAAGAACAACGAGTGTGGAAGAGTAAAGTATAGACCCCACCACCGCATCTTCATCTGTTGGCAACGCAGGTGATGATTACTGTGTCGAAAACGCTACAGAGCATCTTGCTGTGCCTGCCAGGTGGTGCAAACTGAGAAACCCGAGAAAACAACAATTATATTAACTAAAAGCTAAATGAAAGAGCAGCATGTCAGCAGAAGGAGACAATTCCAAGGCTGAAGACGACATCCCCAGTGGGTGCGGAAAGGAAGTGCCCTCCCTCACAGAGCATCCAGCGGCCAGTGAAGGAGCTCTGGAGTTTACATGGGTGTGACTGGTACCAGCCAATTCCCCAGATTTCCTTAATTTAGTATCTGCTGGAAAGTCCTTGCTGTCAGAGGTCACCTGCCAGAAGGTGAAAAATATGCAGGGTCCCAAGCACTGAGGACCCATCACCCTTGTGTCCTCAGTCATCTCCGAGACCATGGGGTTCCCTGCAGGACACTGCACAGGGAGCACCACTAACTCTCTTATCAGATTCAGCATGCTTTAACATCAGCTGAAAAACCACAGGTGATGGTTTTTTCACATTTCATATGGCAGCGTGGGCCTTAATACCTGACTTGTCCTGGCCTCTTTCCACGTTACTCTGGAACCCTCAACATGGTTGGGAAGCCACTGTTGTTGTGCAGGTGTTAAACTCCAAAGGGTCCAGCTGGGCCATTCTGACCATCCAACGTGAGTCTGTGTAAGGCAGCCGGAGATGTTGGTACAGCATCCCTCCTGAGGACTCCTGGAGAGGCACTGCATGGTGGCAGAGACCCAGAGCCAGAGGAGGAGCAGGCAGAGGTGACCTGGAGGTGGCAGCAGCCTGGGGGCTTTGGGGAGAGCAGCATCTGGAGTGAGGCTTGGCTGCAGAAAGCTTGGAAACTGCTGGGATGGGATTTCTCTTGAGAATTTTCACCCTGATGAGGGGAGATATCATCCACCAAGGAGCCAAGCTAACAGGGACACTGCAGACGTGAGGCTGCTCCTGTCACAGTATTTCAGACACCAAATTAAGGGTTTCCTGTGCCAGGCAGGCTCTTCTATTTCCTTTTACAGAAAAGGAATAAATTGCTTAATTGAAAATCCAGCTTAAAAAAAAAAAAATTAAAAGAGTGCAGCTGGCTCTTGTCATGCAATCCCCCTTTTCATTACCCAAGTCAGAGCCGGGTATCATGGTGGGTCAGTGAGAGCTTATAAATGGAGGCTGGTTATGAGACAAGTATGTAAAAGAATGCAGTTCCTTAGGAGAAAAGACAGGAGTGTCTGTCCTCATGCTGCTTTCCCATGCCTGTGCATGTGTGTACATCGGCGCATGCATGTGTGCATGCCTCTGTGCATGTGTGTGTGTGTGTTTCTGGGCACAGATTTTCTGTTCCCCAAGAGCACGGCAGTCGTGCGAGCTGCAGCTGTAGTGGCACCCAGCCAGGCAGATGAGGGTAACCATCTAATCGTTCCCACACAACCCGTGGGAAAAGAAGGGCCAACGGCCCCACAAAGAGCCCCACAAAAAGTCCCTCAAGATCCATGTGTGGGAGCACCCCTGAGCAGCCAGGAAGCTCCCGGGGGGAACCACTGCCTCAGCCGGACTCCGGTCCTCTCCTCATTGTCCTTCCATCCTCCTGAGACATGGTCATCGGTTAGGATGGGACTAAAGCAGAACATTACTTCTCTGAAACTGGCAGCCTGTGAGCAAGCCAGGTGCTATAGGAGCAATCCTGTAGCACTACATATGAAACCAGCGTGAAACTGGTTTCAGACAGGGCTCTGAAAAGCCAAGCTGTAGATTGCCCTGTGCAAAATGGTGTTGTTTCAAAATCCGCCTTGATCAGCCTTGCTAGCACATTACTCCTGCTTCTCTTCAGGGCACTTCTTTGCACAAGCACCTTCACCACTTGAATCAATGGTGCAAACCTGAGGCGGCTTGTGCAGGACCATGGAAAAGTGCTGCAGAGCCCTGAAGAAGGTCTGTGACCCACTCCTTCCCCAGCAAGATCCACTCTTCCCCTGCCATTGCAGGCCTGAACTTGAATTTGCATATAGGAAACCTCTTTGAAGTATACATTATTAAAATATGCGTGATGACTGAGGGCCTTCAAAGGGAAATTTTTCCACTGAAAAATTTGGTCATGTACAGGACTGGAATTTTGTTAAGGACTGATCTCTGCAAAATGTACATGTGTCCAAGATTTATCTACATAGGCTTTGAATTCTTGAGGCTACAGTTTTTAATCAGTGCTATTTGCATTACATAGCATCTTTTATTTTCAGTCTGAATTTTGTTTTAATGAGTTTTTTGTTAAATACATCAATGGTGACACTTCCTTGCCAAGTAATTCCAGATTAATTGCATTTGTTAAATGTTCTTCTTTTTTTATTTTTAATTTTCCTTGTGTTCCAAGAAGGAAGTACATTTTAAAATTAATGGTATTTTCAAATCAGTACATTTTACAAACTCGTGGGTGTATTTCAAATAATAGACCTAAATATATCCAACTTTGGGTTTTCCTCACTAGCACAGGATGATCGGAAATGTTGCTATACTGTGTTGCACTGTGTTGTAGCTGACAGGCGATCTTATTCTTACTGTGACACTGTTAGGAAACTCTCGTATATTTTCTCTGGAGGTGGTGTCCGGATCCAATGTCGGGGGAGGTTGTGATATGATCCCAAGGACGAGATTAAGACGCAAACGAGGTCAGATGCCGTACAGCCCTTTCAACTTTATTCTCTCAAACAACGGGACAGTGACAGGACAGAGAGAAGGAGGAAGGGGAGAGTCAGAATGCCTAACCAAGCAGAGGAGGAGATGTGATAGGGATAGCTACCACCACCATCGATCCAGCGACGTGCCGTGGGTTCACGCCCCGTGCGGGCGTGTAGCCAGCGTCCTCAGAGGGAAAGAGAGGAACGAGGGCCAGCCAGCAGCCCCCAGGGAGGAGCACGCAGTCCTTTTATAGGGGGGTTCGCCCGTGCGCAGTGCCCATTTTCGTACGTGTCGTCCGTGCTACGCATGGCGGTCTCCTTTCCCGCCAACCCACGCACAAGCGCAGTTTGGTCCAGCAACTCCTCCGAAAATGGGGCGTTGAGGTCAGGAGGTGTGGGGGGGGTGGTGCAACAGCGATGTCGAGACAGACACAGTCCAAAGCAGTCCCTTACAGGTGGTAAGCTAACTCTGAGGTCAGTTACTCAGAGCATGGGGCAGAGGGGAGCGGGGCTGCCCGTGCAAGAAGATGCTGTGAAAATTGGGCTTGTTCATTCTAATGAAACAAAATGGGATGGTTAACTGGATTAGTCTTTTCAGAGAAACAAGGTGCAGGGAGAGGCTGCCAGTGGATCTAGTAGATGCAAACCTTTGGGCTAATCATTTGGTGGAGTTTCAGCATGGAGTTTCGCGGCTGCCCCACGACTGCTCCTGCAAGGAGGGGAGCTCAGCCCTCTGCCAGCTGCCCACGGGTTCAGCTCCCCTCCCGTGCCCCGCCGCAGCCGCTGGCAGCACGTCCTGCACCCCGAGCTGCTGGAGGTGATCTGACAACCCTCAGGACGAAGAAGCCAGAGGAGACAGCTGGCGATGGGTCTCCAGGAGGGTTTTTTAACATACCACTATCCTGGCAAAACTGAAAGAGGGCACCCAGAAAGCCCGCAGAACAGGTAAACCTGCCACAGAAAGTGTCCACCATTAACCAGCTACATCCGTAATAAAATTTCAAGCAAACAAGGACACCTAACACAAAACAGATCTTCCTCTTCAGCCAAGTTTTTCAAGTTACTTAGCCTGACAGCATATAATTTAATGGTCCATCAAGACATATAAAGACACACACACACCCCATCAATGGAGGTCTGCTGCATGCTGGTGCTCTGCAAGCACGGGGAGGAGATAGCTGATCCTTGAGGACTCTTTAATCTACCAGGTAAAAGCAGGAAAAGACTCAGAGAGATGAATTGGAATTTCCAGAAATTTAAAAAAAAAAAAAAAAGCAGCAGAGAGAAAAAAAAGAAAATAAAACTGCAGATAATTAACTGCTGAGACAATTTACATAAGACCATTACTTGAAGATTACATGTCAAGAGTGACAGCCCGAAATATGTACCCTGGCTCTCATACAAGTAACCAGGCTTGCAGCAGGAGTTACTGGGGTAGGCTTGCTGGAGCAGCCAACACCCACGAACAGACTATGTGTTCATAAAGACCGTTTTGGCTTTGATAAAATAGTTACCAGCCGGTAACACAGAGCACAGGTAGTCCAGAAACAGTATTCATGGCTCCAGCTGGCCATTAGCCTTGTTTCCTCAGGAAAAGAGTTTTATCCTCTTATCCTGCTCCCCACAACCTGTCTCCCAAGCCATGCTCCTGCATCTCTGGAAGAGCTGGCTGGAGACAGAGGCCCAGAGAGCAGCCTGGGAGATGGGGAGCACACCTGGCAGGGAAGCAGGATACCTGGGAGCATCCAGGTCCTGTGGGCTGGGGAGCAATGGGAAGCTGAGGAACCCACAGCAAAATATTTATTTATTAGGTGTATTTACACCTAATTTAAAAAAGCAAGTAAACACAAGTGAGCTACCGAACAGTGTGGAAATGGGCATCCCAGATGATGAATTTCAGGGAAGGGTTATCTTCCAGGGCACAGCAGAGGAAAGCCCTGTTCCTCCGTGCATAAGTTGCCTACAAGCATGGGATTCGTCTGAGAGTCCTTCTGACAGATTCTTAATGAGATTTCATATAATGATCCAGGCTTTAATGTTCATTATTAAAAAAGCTTCCCACAGTGTCAGACAACTGCAGTGCCTGGGAACAGGCAAACTGGATGGGAATTTCCTGACCAGGTGGATGAAGTCTTTGTTCATTTGGGAGTAGAGTTTTTCCATTTCTTCTATGCTGTAAATAGCTACGCTATGCAGCTATATGCTATAGCTAGCAGGCTATGCTGTAAATTTTAAGAATTCACGTGTGCTTTGTACTGAATAACTCAGTAACACAGCTGTTGTGAAATGTTGCTCTTCTTCTCCCCGTCACAGAGACCAAATTACATTTGCTGTTACTCTTGGGTTAGAAAAGCTCTCCTTTGCCTCATGACATGTCTTTTGTTCCCTGCCCTGAGTGACAAGCCTGCTGAGACAGACCGGACGAGTCCTGTGCTGCTCAGGGCCAGGCTAAAATCGGATAAATACTGTGGACAACTAGCAGCCCAGTCCCCATTTGTCTATTCCACTTATACTCCATGAGACCTGTAATTAAACTCTGCTTGTGTCTGTGGACTCTGTAGTTAAAACATCATAAGAGATTTTAAGGGGGAAAAAAAAAAAGGCATGCAAACAAGCAAACAAAAGTAACTAAAGCATCTTGAAGTTCAACTGCTTTTCAAAGGCAGAGATTGCAGTACCGCTCCCCGCCATGCATTGGGGTACCAGGGGCTCGCAAGGAGCAGTGACCACCACCGCCCGCCTTCGCCCATCAACCCACACAAGCCAGATTGGTTGTGCCAAGGTCCACACAGTAACTCATTGCCTACAGCATGAATTGCTTGGGTTTTGACCTCTCTTCGCTTAGCAAGATGCCATGATATTTAGTGATCCCAGTGGGCACCGGTGCACAGACTGGCTTTCCTAAATCTCCAGGTCTGACAGAGCTCCTGTGGGCGAGAGCACAGGAAGCAAGATGCAGTACCGCAGCGTTTCACTTCTCTGGGACTTCCCTTGGGCCTGACAGTTTATCAGCGGTTAACTTGACATAATTACAAACCAAACACTGAGAGCATACCTGTAATAAGTCTTTGCTGATTTTCACCAGCCTCTGTTCTGCACACACCCACCCTTTCCACTTTTGTTGTTTTGTTACTTCAAGGTAAGTTTCCCCTGGGAACTGCAGCCGTGCAGGGTTGCCCAAGCAGCCTTCAACCTGCAACCGCTTCCCGCACAGGGCATGGTGTGCACGTCCCATCCTGTGGACAGGCATTTGCTCCCTCTGCACGAGGAGGACCGGGGATCCCCAGAAGACACCTGTGAGAGGGGCAAGTGCAGAGGGACGTGGGCAGCGAGCCCCCCTGTGCTCTTTGCTGCAGGCAGTGCAAAGGTCCTGCCCCACCTTTGGCACCTGGACTAAAGAACATGGGTGAAGGCAGCAGGAGGTGCGCAGCCCCCGTGCTTTCACCTGGACGGTTTATTTACCTTGTGGGGCAGAGGTGGGGTGGTATTTTCTGGGAACAGCAGGGGAAGGTGCAGAAAGCCGAGCTGCCCTCGTGGCAGAATAGCCCGGGGCCCCACACTGCCTGGCTCCCATGTGTGACACAGCCCCGAGGACTCAGGAAGGCACAGTGATGCTACGGGACGGTGCTGTGGCCACCACTGCACCAACCTGCCCTGGCACCCTGCGAAGGCCTCCCCAGGCTGCAGGGAGCCTCTGGGAGCCAGAGGAGAGCGGTGGGTCGCCAGGGCAGGACAACTTCCCCAAGAGCATTTCCAACAGGACAGCAAAGTTCATCACGAGCACTTGCCATGCTCTTCCTGGTATGAGTTTTTCTTGAATCCAGAAATGAGATTAACAGAGCTATTTTTAAAAGTAAATGCTCCTTCAAACCTTACTTTTTCTCCTTCTTACTTTCTGGATACCCTTTGCACATAAAAATTTACATTTTCTTTCATTCTAAACTTTTTAATGTACTGTGACTTCTTTAATGATAGTTAGGAGTAGGTACTCCATCATCATAGTGCCTCTAAACCCACTAGTTCAGGCTGCCATCTGATGACACTACAACTAAGCCCACCCACACTATGGCAGCAGCACAAAAGGAGTTAAACATAACTCATTATTTTTGAGCAGAAAGTGACACCCGTGCTCAAAGTGGTGAGCATCATCCCCACGGCACTGCCACTAGGACAGCGTCGTGTCTGTGCGGGGAGCAAGGGCCACACGTCTGCCCAGGGCTGTTCCCCAGACTCAGAAAACGAGCTGCTGCAGGGATTGCTGTCAGTGTGGGCAGGTTACAACCCGGGGAAAAGCTGCGCTCACCGGGAGCCCGCTGCCTGCGCTCCAGCAGCACCAGCTGCTGGGCTGTAAATTCTCCTCCTTTAAACCCAGCACCCTCAAGGCGTCCTTCTTCCATGTCCCCTGTGTCCGTGACACCCACATAAACCTTCACTCAGGTGACATCCACCTTTTCTAGCCTGTTGTATTCCAGGAAAATATGTCTTCAGAGAATTAATGTTACAGTCTGTCTTTCTCTGATTTTGGCCATGTGCTCACGGCCAGGCTTAGCTGATTAGTGACTATGGGCAATACATTTTGGTACATGTAATTATCAAGGAGGAAATCAATAGGAAACCATTTTTTTTCTTTTCAGGAGGTATTACTGTCAGCAGCAGCTGGCTCCACTTTCAGATCAGGAGCAGGAAATTCGTTATTAATCTCGCTGCTGGAAAGAGCCACATTTCTGTCCCTTCTTCTGTGTTCCTTATCTCACCTTTCTCAGTTTCTCCTTCTGTCTTTTTTCTGTGCATCCCCAAATGATTTCATGTCTAGGCAGCACTCCATGTTTAGTCACTTGTAGGGAAATGTTGAACATCTTTCTGTTATTTATGTTAAGCTCTCTTCTCACATGTGTAGCAATTTCATGTACTCGGAGTGCTCGCACTGCACCTTACCTCATGCTGAACCCTTCAAGAGGGCACAGCTGTTTAACAGGGCACATCCAGCTCATGGGCTGAAAGCACGAGGACTGCTGTTACAGAAACTGCTCTTCTCACACGCTCCCCCGGTCGTTATCGGCGCTGAGAGAGGACTTGGCTGGTTCTGGCTTTGTGCCCAGGAGGACAAGCAGGACGGTTGCCAGCGCCCAGTGCCACGGGTGGATGGTGGTGGCCAGGAGAGACCAGCGTGACCCGCTGCAGACCCCCTACAGACAGCGGCCACGTGGCATCGGCAGGCAGCAGAGCGGGTGGCCCGGCCAGCCGGGGACTGAAGGACAGTGTTGAGGTACCAATACCCCCCGGACCTTCAAAACTGGAACTCTTGTTTTGTAACCACCAATTCAGCCTGATAAATCAGATGCTTTAACAGACCTGCAAAAAGAAAACCACCCAAATGCTGCTCTGGAATTGGACTTCTCATCAGACAGCACACACAGGAAGGCAATACTTTGTGACTGGTGGATTGACTTGCACTGAAGTACACCAGAAATATTTTCCACAAACAGGAAAGCTTCGGTCCAATGTAGCTATGCCCTTGGGGAGCAAGCACTACCCTAGCGGGGTGTCAGTGAAAGTCCGGTGACAAGGAAAGTTTTCTTCAACCTAAGAGCAAAACAAAAGGTTGTAACATTAAAAAAAAAAAAAGAAAAAAAATTAATGATGAAATGTAAAGCTCTGCCATACTATAACATGTTGTCAGAGTGATTCCCAAAGGTTACATATTAGTACAACATTATTTCTTTAAAGCAGCAGACACTGTGACAAACTCACTTGCAGGTTCTGGAGTGAGAAGCCAGAATTCTGCACCTCCATTATACACACATTATGCAAATGTGTGAGGATAAAGGGCAGAGATTGTTAAATTGAAGAGATATATAGGAAAGCTGACCTTTGCTACATTTCCACCGCATGCAATAATGTTATACTGCCAGAAAAAAGAGCAGAACAGCGGCTGAATTAGAGATATACAGAAATGAAATGCAAGAGCTGCGCTGCCAGGCTGCAGGATCTCTCCCCCATCCATCTTCTAGGTTAATGATTCATAAGAGACCCATGAAGGTCAAGGATTCTCTTAAGTGTCTCCTCTCTGCTTGAATCCTAAAGGAAGCAGAGGGAAAGGTAATTCAGATGATTACATTGTGGTAGGCTAATCTGATGTGTTGAGAACCCAGGACTAAGAGATCTCCTGGTGTGCCTGGGGCTAAGAAATACCCTGCACAGCTCAGAGCAGGCGAGGATGCCAAACAGCCTAGAAGCCTGCTTGGAGCGGGGCTGAGCCCCTGTGTTATGCTACAGTGGTTGGATGTAGCAGCAGTGCTGGGGGGAATGGGAGGGAGGGAATGAAGCCACTTCTTTTCATCTGCCTCTGCCGACTGGGTGCACATGAACCATGCTCTGTGTTCGGGTAGGCTGGGATGTCTAACGCGTCTCGTCTACCCACAGGTCCAGGGAGAGTCACAGGTCAGGAGAGTGCAGGGAAGTTTCTTTGTCGTCCCTTTTCTCGGTCACAGCCCCGATGATGAGAGCAGAGAGGAGGTGGGGGCAAAACCCACAAGCGTGGCTCCTTGTTGACAGAGGATCCTGCCACGCTGGCAGAGCCGCTGCAGGGCCAAATGCATACACAGCACTCATCTCCCCATGGAAAATAGCTATGTAAAGAGAGAGGCATGTCCTGTTTTACACTTAGGGAAGCACACAGGAAGGGATATAACCTGTCCATGACGACCTGCAGCCCCATTTGCCTGCAAGCTCAAACTCCCGTCCTCACCACATGTTTGAAAATAAATGCTAATTCTCAATGTGAAACTGAAAAAGCACGTGTAATACCTTTCCTGTGAAGATGAGGTGGGATCTGAGAAAAATGAGTTCTCTGATGAGTTAGAGGTGTTTGCAGTTGTCATGATTTAAGGCTCTAGAAACAGATAATGTTATATCAAAGTCAAGTATTTTGGATTACCACTTCTTGGTTTCCCAGTTCAAACAGTACCCATCTTCCAACAAGGTGAAACTTTGACTGACTTTTAATAAAGCAATTGTTCAAAAGTAAATCCTGTTTCCTGGTTTTCTAAGCAGGCAGAAATGGAAACAATCAGAACTAATTGCCTAGTAATCTTTTGCCTACACGGTTATTTTCTCATTCTCCAGAGTCTGAAATTGGCTGTGGAAGAGACTTGGAGTCCTTGAGGCTTCACTTTTGGGACTGGACTGTGTTCACAAAGTCCTGAATAGGCCAGTTCCCAAGTGTATCAACAAAATTAGTCCTGCTCCAGGAACAAAGAGTGATTCTTCCTATGCATTGTACAAGAGGACAGAACGACCCAAGCATTTATACTTAATAGCATCAAATGGTCAGGAACTTGCTGACTTGCAAATTATTGCAGCAGGTGCTTCCAGACTCCATTTCAGCATCTTGTTTCCTACTTTCCTAAAAAGACAAATCATGGTAAGTGTTTTAGTAGCCCAGAAAAAAAAAAAAAAACACCACAGGGTAGCAATTAAGTGAAAGAGAAATAAGGAATTGCAGAAATAAGGAATTTAGCCCACAACCTAATGATGATTGCACCCACAACCAATGATCAAAGGGCTGGAGAACCTGCCCTATGAGGAAAGACTGAAGGACTTAGGTGTCTTCTCCCTGGAGAGGAGAAGACTCGGGGGGACCTCATCGCAGTATTCCAGTACTTAAAGGATAGCTACAACAAGGATGGAGGCTCTCTTTTCACAAGGAGCCACATGGAAAAGACAAAGGGTGATGGGTACAAGTTGCACTGAGAGAGGTTTTGTCTCAATATACGAAAGAAATTTTTTACAGTGAGAACAATTATTCACTGGAACAACCTCCCCAGGGATGTGGTGGAGGTTTTCAATATGCAGCTGGACAGGGTGCTAGAAAATTTTATCTAGGCTCCATTTCCTATGAAAGTTGGAGCAGATGATCTTTTGAGGTTCCTTTCAACCTGAGCTGTTCTATGACTCCACAATTCTATGATTCAACCACATAAAAAAGGAAATGAACAGAGGAGAGAACCAATACAATAAATATCTGCCCAAAGCACTGTGTCCCAGATAGGGAAACATCTTATTTGGAAGCAAGAGTACCAGTTTTGATGGTGAAATGATAGCAGAAGAGGTGCTGTCCTGTTATTTCACTTTCGAGCCTGTAAAGGCCAGATCCTGTGCAGTCAGCGAGATCTTTTCCATGTGAAGAACTGCCGCATGTAGCAGCTCAGGCCTGATGGACACCAGCTCTTGATATCTCTCTCAAGCAGGATGCCGGGAATTAAAAAAAGGCACCTTCTGACAACCCTAGAGACAAAATACAGACATCTGGAAAAAACAAACAAACAAAAACCAAACAACAGAAGATGTTTTTCTATTCTTTTCCTTTCAAAAAAATGGGGGAAGAAAAGCTAACACAATGTTAAGCAAATACCTTGGCCTTGTAGGAATGGATGACACCTCTGAACTTGCCTGTGAGACACTGTGATGCTCAACTTCAGACTTTTACAAAGTCCAAAGTCTGCCTGTGGCTTGTGGTTTGGGTGGGGGTGTTTGCAGTGGCTGCTTCAAGAATTTTTCTAGACCAAACATTTATAATTACTTGAGGTTATCAGGGATGGTGACTTGGTATCCAAATGGTTGCTTACCTGTTTGTTTTCCTGATTAGGAAATACAACAGCATTAAGGGTATTAAAATATTAGCTGTTGTGTAATCTTCAAAAGTAATTGTAATCTGACTGGCTGAATGTCACTACCCAAGATATCTGTCAATACAGATCCAACTAGAGATTTCTGTCCTACAAAAAATCATTACAGCTAGTCACTGCTCTTCCCTGCACAATACAGCACTGTGTGATAGCTACAACGCGATGTACTTTCTTCTCCCCCAGAGATTCCTGTTGTAACTGCTCCACTACTGAATTATGCTGTGCAGGGAAAAAGTACCTGTGATACATAACACCGCTAATTTATTTTAAGGTCTCTGGTAACTGTTTGTGACACTTAGTCACAAGAGTCTCTTAAACACTCAGAATAATCTTAAATGGTGTGTTTTCATAGGTAGGATATAAAAAAGAGGCAAAAAAAAATTAAAAAGCATTTACTGAACACAGACCTATACCATTTATTTCACATCTGTTCAACCAACCTCATCCTATTAAGAAGAACGATTAATGTTTAAGGGACATGAAAAATAAAATGGCTATAATAAATGGACACTGCTAATAATTACCACTTATGTTTGTGTTCTAGTAAATTAATTCATGGCACAATGCTGAGTATTAATATGTAGTCCTAGCTTATGAATGCTGAGCAGCGGCTTTGCAACACCCTGCCCACTGACACTGCATCTGATGAAGCAGCCAGCTCAGTGTCATGAGCGAGTCAAGGACAGGGCACTCTCTCCTAAGCCTCTCTCTAGGAAAGCAGCAGATTTAGTGCCTCATAATGAAATATTTATATTGTGCTAATCATTCCATCAGGTTTCTTTAGCAAGAGGGTTCACAGAACAGCAGACAATGTTCCTGTAATCCAAGAAAGATGGAGTTCCTTCCCAGAGCACTAAAAGGGGTTGCCAATGGGGGCTGGGAGGAATAAAGTCATTCTTAAAATTGGACAATATAAAATCCAAATAACAACAAAAGAAGTACAGAAGACATGAAGCTTGGTAATGAGCTTTGATAATACATTCAGTATTAAAAAATCCTAAAAGTCTCTTTCCCTCACTTTTCCCATTTGCCAATAACAACAAAAATCACTGCCCATCCTTAGTAGGTGATGGCATGTATGTTCTTAAGGTAAATCTCCCAAAAAGCCTTCTTATCATGGTGAGGTGTGTGGATATATTCTTTTCTTTAGTGAGGTTTTTGACACAATCTTTCATAGCATCCTCGAGGTCAAGCTGTG
The DNA here is from genome assembly GCF_047370975.1 of Nipponia nippon. NCBI lineage: Eukaryota > Metazoa > Chordata > Aves > Pelecaniformes > Threskiornithidae > Nipponia > Nipponia nippon. The sequence continues at coordinate 31,944,314 of NW_028262302.1, forward strand.
GAGATATGGTCTGGATGGGTAGGCAACAAGGTAGCTGAAAAACTTTGTCAGGACCTTTGTGCTCAAAGGGTGATGGCCAAGGGCTCCAACTCAGACTGGTGCCAGGCTAGAAGTGATGCCGACTGGGGGTTGGTGGCACGGCCGGTGCTGTTTAACATCCTCATCGAGGCCCCAGATGACAGGACAAGGTGCACGGTCATGCAGCTGGCAGATGACGATGAGGCAATGCTAGGGAAAAAACAGATCAGAGATTTTTACTGCCTGTACAGACAAAAAAAATATGTACTTTGGCACACAATAGCTATTATATGCCTGAAGCCAGAGAAAAGGACGTTCAGAAAAATGTAGATACTTGGAAACAAGTAAGTTTTAGTTACACAAAGGATAAGTAATGATCTGACTTGACAACATTTTTCAGATGAACAAACAGTATCCATCTGCCTGACACCTAGCACTAACTGGAACACCCAGAGATAACTAAGACCTGTTATTTGCATCTGCGGTTGTTTTTAACCACCTGTCCCTGTAGCTGCATACTAGCACTGTGCAGGAGCGGTGTACCCCTGCTGCATCTCCCACCTGCCTGTTTCCTAAATTCACATTTTCATGTTCTGGTCACTGACCTGGAACTTTACTGGCAAATTTCTGTCAAGAACTGAAAGGCTAATAGTGAAAACTTGCAGTATGCTTAGAAAGCCACTGCTCTTCTTTTGCTGTTGGCAGACTTTTATCAGCGTGGCAAATGCTGCTGACAAGAGCATAGGAACGTGGGTTCTGGTAACGACAGGCACATGGAGGCTGAGCAGAGATGTGCACGACAAGCTGCACTAAATGCCAATGAGAGAGATGGATGCAACAGATCCTCACAACCATGGCTGTCTACAGTAATTCCATGAAAGAGAATTATTACACTGAAAGTTTGTGAGAATTAAAACATAAGCTTACACAGTTTCATCTTTCCCCAGGGTTACTAGGGGTCTCGCCAGGGGAGCTGGGAGCACTTGCTAAGGGAGTTGGGACAGCTGAGCCCCACCTCGCAGCCCTGCTCCTCGGCCTCGTGAGCACAGGCTCCTTCGCCGGGTGACGCAGCGGCACCCAACCCACTGCACAGCTTTCCCACCCGCACCCTGCTCCTCTTCCCATTCACACCAGGTTGCATCCGCCTCGAGGCAAACGTTCAATGAACCCAGCTGCCCTTTTCATGCTTTGGAAAGCACAATCCCAGGTAAGGGCGCACTGAAAAGTCATCCTGCTCTTCACAGAGCTGAGTGCAGCTATCAGTGCTGACAAGCCAGGCTCCAGACTTACAGGCAGGTTGTAAGACTTTCAAATTCAAAACCATATAAAATACCTTTTGAAGACTAACATGTTTTCCTCAGATGGAAACTGGAGCCTGATGGAGTGATGAGTTCCTGGATAACTCGGAAGCCTATTTCAGATGAGAAGGAAATTTAAGACAACTTAAGAACCTTGAAATGAGTTTCAGGGAAAGCAGTGCAGAGGCTCTGAGAGATGAGCGCACAGCTCCCTTCCCCTCCCCTGCAATGATGCCAGCTTCAGCTGGGCAGCGAGGACGCTGCTGCCATGGGCACGGCAAAGACCAGCCCTGTCCTCTGGGCATAGCAGATGCTGGTAAGCTGACAGAATTTTGAAGGAAAAGATCGAGACCTTGAGTTTGACACCCCCCTGAAAAAAGATGCCAGAGACAGTGTGATGTATTCAGAACAGTGTAGCAGGAAGCTGGCCTTTGTATTTTCAACAGAAATTAGAGATTATCAAAGGAAATCTGGTGAAGCAAGCTGTGGCAAAATGGGTCCCAGATTCAAGGAAGGCTTGGATCATGGATCATTAGAAAATCACTGCTGCTGTTATCATAGCAATAATAACTGCGGGAAGTTATGTGTTTCATGTAGACTTAAAAGACCACAGTCATCTTGCAACAACTCCTATCTCATACCTGCACTTACATCATCGATTTAATAAAAAATAAATCATCATTCATTCATTCTAGACAGCCTGGTGGAGCAAGATGGGAAAAAAACAAGATATTTATTACTGTTTGTGAGAACTACTAAATAGACATATTAATGGCTGTGACACCTTCTCTCACTTCAGAAAGCTTCACTTACTGTGATTAGCAAAGATGTTATCAAGAGACACTTCATGCCTACCCTGGTTTTCAGTGGAAGCAGGTACAATGCATTGTAGCAACCTTAGCAGGAGCAAAAATTATCCCCCTTCTTTCTTCCTTCCTTTTTGCACAGCTCAGGAACCTGCAGGTTTTGTGCTTTCATTTCCCAGACTGTCATAGGAGCTTGGGCAGAGCAGCTCCAGCTCTTCCCTTGGCCCCCTTGAACAACTTGGCTGCCTCCTGGAAGCTCCTTAGAAGCACTTGTCCTCTCTGTTCTGCCCTCTCTCAGACTCGGTGTGCCTGTAGGGTACAAAGCCTCCTCTGGAAAAAATTCAGATTTTTTGTGGATTTGTTTCCTTTGCTGTTGCCCCCACTTTTGCTCTTCTGTAATAGTGTTGTGTTATAGAAGATCCCCAGATCTTCCTCGAATGGCAGCGTCTCTAACACCAAAGTGTTATCTGCAAACGTCTGATTTCTTGCTTGTTCCATCTGCCAATTCACAACTTGCTGCAAGACTCTGAGGACCTCGTCCCAGGAAGGACAGGGTCTGAGGAAGGGTGTTCGGTGTCTCAGCACCCCAGATGAAGTCATGGGAGAGGACTGCCCTGCCCTGCGAGCCAGGAAGGGTCACTGCTGCTGTATTTTGTGCTCTCCAGAGCTGTGAAAGTTCAAAGAATTGAGTTTATTCTTTTTCTCACTCCTAGACACGTTATCTCACTGTCATATGATTTCAGTCCCCCTAAAGAGACCTCTCCAGGAGGCTGGCAACTTGTACTTTACTCAAAAACCTTTACTCTCCACCAGAAAATGTACTTAAAATTTAAAATAATCAAATAAACAAATCTAAGATGGAAAAACAGAAGGAAAAGTGAATATTGAAAATAAAAGGAGTATATAACAAGATGTGTTTCAGCCCTGTTTTTCTGTTTCATTTTTTTTGTTGGAAAAAATCTGAATGTGGCAGCATACTGGAGGAAGTTTTGTATATAAAATACAAAAACAATCATATAAGAGAAAGGTAATGGTGTTGACCCTCAAAAAGAAAATGAGTTTAAAACACTTCAATAACAGCTGTATGCATAGAACCCTTCAACAACATAAAAAGAATAAAAGCAGAATTGAAATCCACAGCCATTTAGTAATGGCTACATTATTTATGGCAGCTTCTCTTCTACAGTTTTTAGCAGAGCTATACATAGCAATATGCACCTACTTACCCCTGTTTATCTCTAGCATTTAATCTAGAAAAAAAGTATTTGAAGAGTGCTAGACATGATAAAAATTAGGGGGAAACAACTGAAAAAAAAAACAAAACAAGAAGACAGCAGATACAAGAAGTGATGAAAATTTGCTGCTTTTCCAAACAATGATGGTCTGACCCTGAGCAGAAATCCCAGCCCCTCTGACAAAATAGGACATAAAATGAAAGACAAAATTTGAAATAACAGCCCACAGACTCTGAAATTGCCCTTATCTCTGTAGTATTTACTAATATTACTCACAGGCAAAGCAAAAGGGCAAAAACTGAGCAGATTTTTTCTTGAAAATAGGAAGAAACATCATATCCAGCATAATCAATGCAATTTGGAAAAGAGCAGTAAGAACAAAACTGTAACCATAGCCAAACTCCATTTTTGTTCAAAAATCTACAGAAAAGCAGCAACACCAAGGAAGAAAACGAAACTGTTGGCACTATTTTTTCCACATATGTCAGCCTTATGGAAACCAACTTAGAGACTCTTTTTAGACAGTATCATCATGCCCACAAGCTTGTGTTACCAGTAATACATTCTGCATTAATAGCTCTGCGGTGAATATTTGGGCGCAAAAAAATGGTAAGTGCACTCCAACATCTGCTCTCCTCTGCTTGCCGGTCTTTTGACCAGTGCCATGCCTGCAGGAGGATGGATGACCATTGGCCCTAAATAGGATAAAAAAGTACTTATTATTTCCCTTCAGACTGTGAGAGGCAGTGAAACTGAGTACAGAGGCATATTTGAAACATTTTTGCATATAAATGGCATTGTTTTCCTTGGAACATGCATGGCACGTTGAGCTTATGTCGTATCATCTCTTCATCTGAACTTGCTGTTGAGGGTTAATTTGCATTTTGGACTATAAAAACATGTTGAGTAAGTAAGAAAGAATACTAAATAAACTGATTTTAGGCAGCTTTTACCCAGGTATAAAACGAAGATCCAAGAGAGCTTGCATTTAAGTTTAATTGTTATGATTTGCCTCTTCGGTTCCAAGGAAGGTTTTTTCCCTTTAAAGCGATTAAAAAAAAAAAAATCATAAGAACAGACTTGAAGTAGCATCTGGGCTCTGCTCCTTCCCCATGCAAACCCGCATCCAGCTGAAGACCAGGGAGGGGTGCTCCAGCCCTGCCTTGGCCAAGGGCAGCCGCCAACTCCCACCCTGTGGAGTCAGGAGGGCAGTCGCGGCAGGGCTGTCCCTGGGGTGCCGAGGGGCACCGCGGCCTGGCAGCAGCTGGGGATCTTGCCCCATCACCCAACACCTCAGACGCTGCCTTCCAGGGTCCTGTGAACGAAGCAGAAAATCACCCTTGTCAGAGCAGCTGAGATAGCCAAAAATTGTAGTGGTGAAGCATGAGGAGCCATCGGTGAGGTGTGGGGAGGGCCCTGCCATGGACCTTGCCAAGTGCCACCACGATAGCCCCGGACTTGCTCCCTCCTGGGTGCTCCAGTGCTGGCTGGAAGGGCCGGGAGTCACCTCTCAGCAGTGCTTTCCATTTTCCCCCTTTTCCCTCCACCTTTCTTCCTTTCCAAAGGGCAGGAAGAAATTAAAATGTCCCTTCAAACCTTCCTAGTACCTCCAGCCTTATTTCTTCCTCAAGACTCATGCAATAGCTTGGCTTTCCACTCTTAATAGTACTTTTTGAAAATATCAGACCAGCTGTAACTTTGATACAGGAATGACAATGGCTTTAGCAAAGCACTAATAAAAACATCCTAAGATGAACCAAACAGGATCTCGAGCGAGATGGACACGTCTCTGGTGAAATGCACTTTTCACAGAATCTGATGCAAGTATTTCTCTGTTTTCTTTAAAACAGTTCCAGGGGAGATGCTGTAAACTGTCACTTGACACTAAACCAAAGGAGGGAAACTTCATTGCTAAGAATTATTAAAGAAACAAAACAGTTAAATGTGGTTTCTGTTCAGCGTTGGAAACATCCACCCTGACGCTTAAAAGAAAAAGATGGAAGCTTTCCTGCGTGAGGAAATCCTCCTCATTAAATGATCTGCAGAGAGCAGCTTCTTAAATAAAGCTGGAAATAATCAAAGAAGGATGAGAAATGGCAGTCATCCAACAAGGACTCACAGAAGTGGAACAAAGGACCAGTGACCTGGAACACCACACAAAAGAAATGAAACTCATATTTTAAAAGCAGCATCCCCGGAAACCGCTTAAGAACAGTTGTTTCACAGTGTTTTGGTGTACTTCATTGAGCAGTTTAAAGATCACTGCTTGAATTGTGCACTTCAAGTGCATTATTGGATAAATGCAGCCTTTCGCCCGTGCCTGTGAATCCCTCTGAGGACAGGCATGCATTGTGGCACTGTTGGCTATTGCGATGCTTGCAAGTTGTTGGTCTGACGGGCGTGGGTGCCCTTTCATTCTGCTCCTCGCTGCTTGCAAGGCATGGGGGCTGGCTATGGCCACATGAACCTTGCTTTCCTACAAAAAAATAACGTCTCGCAGGTACAAGCTGATTAGAGAATTGCTCGTTGCCCTGTCCTCTCCCCGAGGAGGGTGCAGAGGCAGCCCCGCAGATGTCCAGTACCACGCTGTAGCTTCCAAGGCTGCTTCACCGCCCTCTCGGAGAGCCCCTGCTCTGCCTCCCCACCCCTCTCCGAGCCAGCGTCCCCACCTTCCCGGGGCCACGGGGGAGCTCTGCCCTGCTCCTACCCAGGGTCCCCGCTGGCAGGGATGGGGCAGAGGTAGGTCTCCTCCCCTGGTGCCCCCTGCCCCAAGCTCTGCCGAGCTCGCTGCTGTCTCACCATGGCAAACCCCCCAGTTCCCTGAATTAAAAATAAGTGTTTCTCTCTGTTCATAACTGATTTCAAAGATGAGTTGGTCTGTGCAATGTCTGAAAAATAATGGTCAGCCAGCATATCTTTCTACACCTGAGAGGAAAACATAAAATACATGATATGAGTACAGATAGGATGACCTCTTAAGGGACGGATCATTTATTCCATCTACAATGATCTATAAGGAATATTTTAGGTTGTTCAACATTTCAGCTATGATTTTCCCTCTAAAAGAGAAAAAACAGAAAAAAACCCCCATCTTTTGCTACCACTGTCGCATCTTTGTGATTGTTTAAATTGTGAGGACAATGTAAGTATGTTATTTCAGACATAGCTCAAATACACAATAATCCCATCATTCATAGCAAGTAATCCTTGCCTAAAATGGGAGGATATTAATCCTTGGTATTGTATTTAAATTGCAAGCATTAGCTCAAGAGATGGTCATCTGTGCAGGAAAGTAAAATAATATATCTTACTTTATGAATACGCTTCTCCTTAGATGCTGGGCTTTCACCTCTACACTCTTCAGATCACTCAAGTGAATGTGATGGTCTCAGCACTTTTAACATTGCACTGTGTTTCTTAGTCCCAAACTATCCACTAGCTCAGCAAAATTTTTAATGATTGTCATTCTCCATTTCATATAGGTTCAAGACAAAATGAGATCAAGTCTGAGTTATTGTCTCAAGAGTCTGTTCAGGACACACTAAAAGAGAACAGCAGGACATTTGAAGCCCACTGCTGTTTCTGCCTACATTTTGTCATGTTCATAAACTACAGCCTTTACTTTCCAGTTCTACCAGTCTTTCATTTCTCTCAAGTACTAAATTAATCCTATTTAAAAATGTCAATTAAACTGGTCAACTTTTTTGATGGTATTAGAAAGTACTTGATATCTTTGCTGCTCTTTAATTTTATGAAATAGGAGAGAATAATCCTGCAAAAATAAAGTCCCTCCAGCTATAAGCTTATCTGTAAAATATTCATTTTTAATGACATTATGTTGAAACAAAATCTTTTTTCTCTTTTTGTAAACAGAAGGAAGATTATATTTGCAGTACTTATGAAAAGAGGTATTAATGCAAAAATGAACCTACAAAGACAAAGACAATAGGGAATGTACTAATTAGAAGTCTTTAAGGAGTCAACACTGGCCAAAATTTCAAAAGTCACCGTAAGAGAAACTTATTTTCTTAATTAGGCACCAGGATTTTGTGCTATTTTTCCTCTTTTGGTATTTTTAAGGAAGTGAACAAATACAGTGTGTATCTTCTGCTGATATAGACTGGAACAGTCCCAATTAAGTCAACGAGCCGTTTCCCAGCTGACGTAAATGGCGTGATGTAAATGGCTCTGCTGAAGTCAGCGTAGGGTCTCAATTGCCGTTAACTAGGAGATTCGCTGGTTGTCCCCACCCACCTTCAGAAGCCTCTCCAGCAGTCATGGACACCCCTGGGCTTTTGCCAAGGCTCACCCATGGGATGCTTTCAAGAGCCTCCAAGGTGCCCGAAGGACACAGTCACAACTGGGCAGCCCTCACAGCTCCTCGGCTGGTCTGTGACCCAGCCAGCTGTGGGACAAGCTGGCACAAGCACTGACAACCATGTACAGGTGAACCTTAACAGATGGGTATCTTCTAAACACTGGCAGATGAGATGTCACCAGGTTTGTTTATGACTGAAGCCATGCATCCACTTTTCCTTTTAGATTCTTTCCCATCTCCTGGAGCTGGCAGAGATGCTACAGCCCACAGGGACATAGGACACAATGATGCAGGCTCCACAAATGGAAAGGGAGAAATGGGGACCAGCAGATATCACGTCTTCTCATGTTCAGCCCGGTGCAGCCCCCACTGAGCTTTGCTCACAGGATGCTCACCAAGCTGCGGCATGTCCTTCCCACCCACTGGAAGCCAGGACCTTCCAGTGGCTGTCACCACCTCTCCCTTTATCTTCTCTGGGGCACCATCAGACCTGAACTTTTGGGATTTTACTTCTTCGTAGCAAGAGGCCCTGGCTGCTTTAAGACAAGGCTGACCAATAAGGTATGCCTGCACTCAAATGCACAGTCCCTAGGGGATCAACCAAAGCCAATTCAAACAGCAGGGTACAATTTGTACCTTGCTAGGACCTCCTCCCACCCCAACACATCCCCTGAGGTCCTGCTACAAGACTTCTGGGCAAGCCAAGCTGGGGCAGTGAGGCAGGTGGGACCCCAAACCTTCCTCTACAACCTGGCTTTTGCCAAGAAAAGGGAGCTTTCTTCAAAAAAGTCTTTCTTTCAACACTTGTGTGATTTCCAGGCTTGCAACCCATTTAATAGAAGATTGGCTGCCAGCAATGACAGAGGAAGGCTGGCATTGACTGGTGCACCCTCTCTCCTTCCCAGCTCCAGGGACAGAGTGCTCTCCTGTTTGTGCAACCTGCTGTCTCCAGCAAGGTGAAAGGGTGCGACCATAACGCCTGTCGCCAAGTCTGTCCTCTGCATCGCACTTGTGGGACATAGCTGTGTCCCCACCCCGGGCTGGTGTCAAGGCTGCTCCGTGGGGCCTCCGGGAGCGCAGGAATGCTCCACGCGGGATGGCGCGGGTCCCGGGCAGTGAAAAGCAGTGAAACACTGCAATAGTTATGGCTGCACAGAGTCTCAAAGAAAGCAATTTTAACAGCCGGCAATTAAGTGACAAAGAGAGGATTAGGACATCAGCTGGAGATTGAACAGCAGGAGCAGCAGGACAAGAAATAAAACCAGATCTTAATTTTACATAACTGTGTTATAAAGTGAGGTGTTCATGCCTGTATTTATGTGGCTGCGACCCAGTCCCCAGAGGACCTAGTTTTCTCATTGACTTATCTCAACAATTCCTCTTTAAATATGTACTTAATAAAACCTTGTTTAAAGAGTAGCACAATGTCCACTGGCCTTACAGTTCCCTGCCTACTCCCCAGACAATTTTTCAAGAGACTGAATTTTTGCACTAAATAAGCCCGCAGGCACCTCCATCTCTTTGCCGTAGTTACATATATCAACCGATAACATCATACAAGCTGTTTCCGGGTGCATTTAATGTGAAATTGGGCAAGCTCAACAGGAAAGGGCTTCTCTGTATCAAGGTCTTGGAGCACCACTTGTCACAGTGGCTTTCTGAATGCAAGACAGCACAGAAGGGAACCATCCCCTCCCATGCCAGTTACTTGTACTCTGGTAATAAGTCTTGCTGTGGCTTTAATTCTTTTTCTTTTTTCTTCTGAAATGCTCCCATACTGAGTATCTTTAACAGAGAAGGACACATCTTCAGTGATCTCTGTGGGTAAGAGTTTTTAAAAATACATCAGGCTTAACATCAATAGCAGAGAGAGGTAGTCATATTAATAAATCCATGGGCACTAAACCAAGGATTATATTTATCTGGCTGAGATGCTGATTTTTATTTTAAAATGTTCTTCAACAGCAAAACCAAAGAATGATGTCATCACTAATCAGGAGTCCTACAAGTACAGAAAGCAGAAAAATCAGAGAAGGCAATGTATGGGAATAAATATAGCAAAACAACCTAAATGTTAAACGACTCATTCTGAAGAGTAGCTACTGGAGACTAAAATCTGGATTCTAGTCAGAGATTTTCATGGAACTGCCTTGTTTTTTGTAAATCCTCGTGCCCTGCAGAGCGTCAGGTCAGGAGCCCTTCTCTTCACGAGCCCAGTTTGTCTGTAGCTCAGGCAATGCCAGACTTGGGCTGAGCCCAGAAGCCTGGGGGAGCAAAAGCCCGACCCTGAGCAGCCTCATCTCACTCCAAAGTCAGCCCAGACAGGAGTGGAGGGCTGGGCCCGAGACCTCTGTGGGCCTCTCCTGGTCTTAATTACTCCTTCATCATTTTTTTTTTTTAATGAGTAGAAGAGACTCGGGGAACAAAAAGCATCCTGGAGAATGAAAGCAACAGTTTAGTACCTTATTATAGAATAGAGTAGAATAGAATAGAATAGAATAGAATAGAATAGAATAGAGTAGAGTAGAGTAGAGTAGAGCAGAGTAGAGTAGAGTAGAGTAGAATAGAATAGAATAGAATAGAATAGAATAGAATAGAATAGGACAGGACATTTCAGTTGGAAGGGACCTACAACCATCATCTAGTCCAACTGCCTGACCACTTCAGGGCTGTTCAAAAGTTAAAGCATATTATTAAGGGCATTGTGCAATGTTATTGATATTTCCTTCTTGTATAACGTATGTGCCGGCTCAGTTTGCCAACACTACACTACCTCACCACAACACAAAGCTGTGCAGCACAGGCAGAGCACTGCCTGAACCCAAAGTGATGGATGCCAGTGGCTGGTCCTGAAAACATGAGCATTGTACCATTGTGCACCAAGAAGTGCATTGGGTTTGTGCATAGATTGAACAGGAGCACAGCAAGCATTTGAGGGATCTCTCTGAAGTTTTCCAAAGAAGTGCTTTGCTTTTGTTTTATTTTAAGTTATTGGAGTTCAGTTTTGTCCCTGAACTCACATTTATTTTTGTGTAGTCAGACCTTGCTTCAGCTGAATGCCTTTATTTGATCCTCCTTTAGAGTCATAAACAGTAACCCCTATTCCAGTGGAACTATCCTATGCTAAAAGTTAAGCATCTGCTATGGGTCAGCACCCAACTGTTTCAAAATGATCAAAATAAAGCGGGGGAAGAACAAGCTGGATCTTCTCAGTTGAGAAGTCCTCAGACTACCTAGCAGCTAAGAGATGGGGGACTTTGAATAAAGAAAAAGAGCAAGCTAGACCTTAAATAAGACATCGACACTGCACAGCCAAGTGACTTGGCCACTTGCCACAGGCATGACACTTGAAATGGCAAAACGTGACACCCAGGAGGTCTGATGAGTGTTGCACATCCATTAGACAATTATGCTGACCTGCCCCTGTACACCCATTACATGTACTTTCTCGTGGTGACGGGGCTAATTGCAGTGTCGGGGGTCCCAAGTAGCGTCAGCGGTGGTTGCTGTACCAGGAGGTGCCAGTGCCAGCAGGGCAGGTCCCTCCACACGGGGACATGGCGGTGCACCTCCTGCAGAGCCCTGCTCCCTGTCCTCCCCATCTGTCCCCTCCAGCGCTAACCACCCAGCTTCACGATGGCCAAGGGTGGCTGGCTCCAGGGGCTGTGTACAGCTAAAAAAGTTTATCCCTGGCTCAGAAGTAAAATCTGTAAGGGTTTTCTTTTTTTCGGGAAAGAAACAACAACTAGGACAGCGTCAGCAAGGTGCCTGGGGCCACCCATCGCTGAGACTGACGGCAGACAAGAGTGCTGGGCTGCCTCGTGGCTCTGTTTCTAATATTGTACCAAGTGTTCAACACTTAGAATCATAGAATCATTATGGTTGGAAAAGACCTTTAAGATCATCAGGTCCAACTGTTAACCTAACACTGCCAAGTCCACCACTAAACCACGTCCCCAAGCACCACGTCTACCCGTCTTTTAAATACCCCCAGGGATGGGGAGTCAACCACTTCCTTGGGCAGCCTGTGCCAGGGCCTGACTACTCTTTCAGTGAACTTGCCTCAGCAGACTTGATTGTTGGGCATTTTTTTTCCATTTTTTAAAACCTTATTTAATAATAAGCCAGACTTTGCAGCACAGCAAGTAAGGCAGGACTGTTTCAGGCAGAGAAGGCTGACGCCTTGCATCATACCCACCGTGGCTGAGACCTGCAGCTGTGCTGAGAACTGCGGTGGCCCAAGATCCTGCAGAAGAATAAAACTTTTCAGGCAGTAGCTTTGCCAAGTAGGAAGAAAAATGTGAAAACAGCTTACAAATTGAGAACACACCTGCATTCAACACAGTGTCTCTTTTCAACAGAAAATACCTTCCTGGCTCCGAGATCCCTTTTCTGATTAAAGTTTTTGAAACTGGCACACTCCTGTAATACATTTTGATGAAATCCCATTCTCCAGTGAAATTGTTATACTGGATAACTTCCAGGCAACAGTAACACAAAGACTGTTAATCAGGTTCAGGAGAATATATAGTGACTACAAAACCAGCATTAAACCACCTATGGTAGGCAGTTCAAAATTCATGGTTCACAGAGAACAAACTTATTCTTGAGAGCAGAATGACAAAGATATACAAACAGAAAAAAAAATCTTGAAAGCCAGAACTTAAGTGATTACCTTCGTATTGCTCTATTCTCAAACTGACACCAGGTAACTGAGGCTTTTATTCGTAGGAGTATAGACTGAAATCCATCCTGCCTTGTGCTAATAGGAAAAATGACTCAAAATCTGCACCCCAACACTGGAGCCCAGCCAGCTTCTCCACACTCCCCCTGTGCTGTGCAGAAGTGGAGGAAAATGCCCCGATTCCTGCCAAAAGCCCCGCTTGCCCTCCGTGGCTGGAGCCAGGCAGGCAGGCTGGAGGGGCGGCTGGGAGGAAGGAGGAGCTGCGAGGAGAGGGGCCGCGCTAGGCGACACTTGCAAATGCCCAGTTGCAATCACAGCTCCATCCACTGATGGAGGAAAGCTCCCAGGCTTCTCAGCAGCCGGCTCACAAATACAGCGCTTTGCAACTGGCCATCAGCGCGTGATAACTTAAGAACGATGAAGCAAGCTGGCCGGCTTAAAATTATAATTATTGTGGGCAGAGGCTGACTTTATTCAGTGGCATGTCATTAGGCTATGTCTCAGATGGGTGCCTGTCCCTTCTCCTGTTAGAGCACTGGTACCTAAATCTCTCCTAAATTTAGATTAAGGTTTAAACTGGGGATAGAAAACTCAGAATCGCATAGTAGAAGATAGGTTTTAAGGCAAAGAAATACTAGATTATGAGCTGTGAAAGTCTGCAGGGAGTTAAAGTGCTTTACTAGGGTCCTAGAGAAAATATATTTTGGGTTGAATTACATCACTTTCTTCCGTGTGCTGGACTTTTGTGCTATTTTGAGTCTCTTCAAGGGCAAGAACATGCATCAATGAGGCTCTTGAGGTGCTACAAAAATGTGAATTCAGAAAAACAGAGAATACACGCAAAAGACACAGCTTTAGGGAGAGACGGCCAAACTTTCCCATTATCTTCTCTATAAATGATCAGTAATTTGCTGATAAATGGATCTGCATGACTTTGACAGCATTGATGAATGACTTATGCCAGAAAATGTGAAGATTGATGCATTGTTCAACCTTAAACTAAACATATAATATTGATGTTAATTCACTGGTAGGCCCTACAACCTGGATTTCATCAGCATATATAATTAAACATGTTGCTTCATGAATTTTACAAATATGGCACAAAGTTGCTAATGGATTGACTTAAATTCTATTAACATTCATTTAATCTCTCTGGTTTCTCTTTAAACATGCATTTAAAATTCTAAACACTGCAAAAAGATTTTAATAAAACACAATGTTAATGAAATATGTGAGCTATTGAAAGAAAAAATTCTTAAAAAAAAAAAAACTGCAGGAAAGAAAAAGGAGACATGCTAAGCTAAACTGGCATATAAATACAGCCAGTGAGCTATTTAAAGACTAAAGAAAAGAACATATGTGTTCTAGGATGGCACGATTTTAAAAGGCTCTTTTTTGGACTAAATATTAGTTATTGAGATTAATTAGGGGATTAATCTTTGAATTCTTTCCAGTTCTATCATTTGTATTTTTACTCCCTACCTTTCTCTGCAACAATTCTCTACTCTCTTAAGCACATCACGTTGTTCTGGTCTGGTCACTGCAACACCCATCCTTTGCTGCCTGGTCCCAGGGCAACCCCATCACTACATCCCGCTGCGGTGTCCCATAAGCTGGCTGCTTTCACTAACTTACCCAGTGGAGAAGAGACTTCCTTTCCTTTTTCGTTATTATCCACCAAATGGGGATGGAAACCATGTCCTGGGAGATCAAATGCCATTCAACTCACTTTGGCTTTGAGGACCAAGCAGAAGTAAGATCTTCTGCAAAGTCCTTCACAAAAGCACAATCAACAGAAATTGCCAGGACTCAAAGAATGACCTTTTCACAGAGCACACCTCTGAAGAGTGGGTCTGCCCATGCAGCAGCGCTGGCTTGGTCCCCTCCATCAACGGGAGCTACTGCAAAGGGGCTTATCCCTGCCGTATAAAGTTAAAGACACATTCATATCCATCATCTCCAGTGACCTCCAAATCTGTTTAGTAGTCAGAAATAACATTTACTTTTCCTTTTCTCTCCCTTCTGGAGTTAGCCCTGACTCCCCAGGTGCTCTCTGCCGCCTTAGCCTGGGGACAGGTACTAGTACGTACAGCAAGTGACCGCGGAGATGCTCACATTTCATAACGTCAGAACAGATCCCTCTCAAAGCCAGCCCGTGAGAGCAATAAAAGAAGAGCGACATCAGATCTCAGCCTTCACTCAACTTCCTCACTTGCGCTGCTGACGTAAGGTTCAGCGTAAAGCTTCCCACATAAGCCAAGCTGCCATTTGACAAGTATCGTACAACGCTCTGCTTGGGCCAGCAGCACACGCCAGGTCTGAAGGCAAAGCCCCATGTGAGCACTTGCTTACTGGGACCCTTCAGCTTAGCAGAAGAGTCTCACCCTCCTCTCTGCTAGGATAGCCCCCGTCAGTGCCGGCTGGCGGAGAAAAGACCCATTTCTTGCAAGTACAATGAATAATGCAGACTACCCTAACCCCCAATATTTACCTGTCTATTCAAACAAAGACTGCAAGTTGTGTCAGGCTATAAAAGAATTATAAAACCTCTGCTCATTCAAGAAATAAATGATACTGCATGTAATCCATGGAGCCCAGCTGAAATCCAGCTGTACTCTTGCCACGAAATAATTCAAAATGCGGCACTGCTCAGGGTGCACAGAGCAGATGCTCTTAAGCGAGAAGGTAGGATTTTCATGATTAACAATGAGAGAATGTTTTCTGGTAAGAATTTCATTATTTATCAACCAGTTGCAGGAGTCACTGGATGTGCTGCTACTGAGGAACAACCCACAGGGATGGTGAGTGCTTGTGCCTGGGTCTTCCCTCCAGCTGCAGTGGCCGGTGCTTGCACCCCAAAACAAAGATGGCCCAAGAAGAGGAGGGCTGAGGGCTATGCTGCGAGCACAGAGGGGCAAGTACGCAGCTTTTTCTGCACTTACATACGTGTGCTACCCCACAGAGAAATGTCAGGAGTCAGTGTTGCACAGTGCAGGGGGGATACAATGGCTGAAAGGAGCTAAAGGCTCAGCAGGGGATGAGAAAGAGCAGGGACCTTTTTTCACTGGCAGAGAGGGGAACACAAAGGAAAAGGCCCTTTTAGGCATCTCTGAATGAGGCAATAGCCCTGTTTTGTGTTTTTCTGTTAAGTTTCAATTTGAAGCTGTTCAATGACCAGAAACCAAAGGAGATTCAGACACAGCAAGAAATTCCTTCCCAGGCTGGAAAGGGAGTCTATCACCTCGCCTACAGAGGTACCCTAAATCAGCAAATAAAATGGTTTTTATTGCTTCCATTTTCATCATACTGGTCCCATATCCCTCTGTTCTCCACCTCTGCTTCTTAAATCTCATTAGGCCTGCTCTGATTCTTACCAGTGTTTTGCAGTGTTGTTTCCAGTGCCTTGGAGAAAAATACCTCCAGCAGTAAATTCACCAAAAACACATACTGCTCTGAAAATATTGGGAAAAAGAGGCAAAAGTCACTGAGTGGTTTGGCTGGAAAAAACCCCACAAATCTTAAAACTTATATATAGATTCACAAAACTCTTTTGGGAAAGTGCCTCTTAGTTCCCTACACCCTTTTCTTCTAAATAATAAAATTAATTTTTAGTTTTAAAGACGAAGAGTGGTCGTGTCCCCATAGGTGCGTGCCCGGGGCTGCTGACTGCCCAGGGCCTCGGGGTCTCTGGCTGGAGGGACACATCCAGGGTCAGGACCATGATCTCCCACACAGAGCAAACCATGCCCGCTCCCTCGCTGTCTTGTCTTCCTTACTGACCATTTAGGTGGTTTACACAGGACTCAGCAGCTGGGACAAGAAGGCTGTGAGTCATTGTCACAGCTAACTGGCTTTAGGGAGCCTCATACCAGCTCAGGGAGGCTGCCACTACAGATTTTGGAGTGTGCCTTCAATACAAACTTGTTTCTGCACTTATTATTGCTCCATTAACATTTTAATACAAAAATAAGCTTATTGCTTGAGGTAATACTCTGCCATATTATTATATAACTGGTCCATATTATGTAATACGTGGTTAACACGCATTCTTTAATTCATGGATTGGGATTTATTCTTCTTTTTGAAGAAACATGCACGTGCTGTGTAAACACGTGGAATGCAGGGAGGCATGAGAGGAGGAAACCATAGCGTCTGATTCCTAATGGGAAGAGAACTAACCTTTTACTGACACAATATTAACATGTCAATACAAACGATGCTACAGAAGCATGAAGCTGTCACACCCTATCCTAAAGCAATGAGCACAGCAGATAAAGACTTGCCATGCAAAAACTTCCTTTTCTTTACTGATAAATCACATTCACCAGCACACAAGGTACCAAGGGATGGTGAGAATTATGCACCACAATTTGCATAGCATACACCTCTCAGCTGGTGGAAATCTGTACCTTTTGGGCAATAAATAGAACAAAGGCAGCGGAGAGGCAAGAGAAATATAGCAACAACAATATTCGCATAAACATAGCCATAGCTCAAGCCTAGACAAAATGGTATTACAAATCCCATGTCAGGACAGTGAACACGAGTCCTAGAGCATTTGTCCATCCCACATCTCTTCCACAGACACCTCCAGCAGCGGGAGCGGCACGTCCCGCTGGAGCGGTGCTGGCTGGCAGGTGCTGCCCTGGTACTGCCCCAGGGACCTCTACAGCACCCGGGAAAGCACATCTCGACCTTTCACTTGCTGGAAAAAGAAGAAATTGTATGGGCATTTAGCCACATAAAACTGTTGAAAACACAATTAAAGAGAACTGTGCAAGAAAAACCTCCAAAACCTGCATTAAACCCAAATCAAACTGGCTGAAATGAGAACATTTTGAGTGGGGGATGACTCAGAACGGGTAGTGTGCCTTCCAGAAATGTGAAGGTTGCATTTGCATCTCACAGCACTTTCCTGGAATATTCATGCCATGTACTTTTTTTTTTTTATTTTCAATTACTTTTTTTATTTGTTCTGACCCTTTTCCAGACTGAAGATGAAAAAAATTGAAATACTGGAATAAAAATTCTTGATTTTCCTCATTTGAATACAGTTTTAGATAAATACAAGCAACAACATTAGAGGACCAATGGCAATAGCATAGCGACTGTTTTGTGAACTTTACATGATCTTTTCCGACACCAGTTATTTATTTGTTAGACAACATCACCTGTATTTGGACACATGCACAAATGCTGAAGTTCAAAGACAAATCCTTCAGGCTGTGCCATGAAGCAAACCTTTCTTTTTTTGTAAACAGGCAGATTGAAATTCATTAAGGTGATCCTGGAATGTACTTCTCAGGCTAGGACCCGCTACTTTGCTAGTGAATGCAAAGGGAACATTTTTGAGA
Source organism: Nipponia nippon (assembly GCF_047370975.1). NCBI lineage: Eukaryota > Metazoa > Chordata > Aves > Pelecaniformes > Threskiornithidae > Nipponia > Nipponia nippon. The sequence goes on from NW_028262302.1 coordinate 31,962,030, forward strand.
CTGTGTTTTCTGACTCTGTAGCAAAGTAATAATTGCACAGTACCATTTCTAGTAGACAGAAGTGGGTCATTTCATGCACAATTTACAATATGCAAAAGTCAATACATATCATTAACATGAGCTGAGCGTGAAGGAATCATCTGTATTATTAACACTGACTGAATGATTAGCTAGTGCAAGCGTCAACAAAGTATTGCAGAAGATTTTGTGGAAACTGTCCTTATACACACACATACAGACATTCAAATGCCCTTTTTACACAGTTTCTTTACACATTTGTTTTGGTACCTGCATTCCCGATACTGGACATACATTAACAGCAAAGCTGTCACAAACAGCATTTGTTTACAGTCGTTTCGGTTCATGTTTAAAGCTATATCGTGCTCTGCCCTCATTATAATATACCCCAGTTTTCTCTAAAAGCAACACTGTGCACACAATCACTATTTCAATGGATCAGAACACTTTATATGTAAAAAATGGGCCATGTCCTGTGTACTAGCCAGGCTGGGTCACGAGCTCCCCTACCTGCCACGTTGACTCAGCCTCAGAGCCGAGCTCGGAGCTCGTGGCAGGAACACGTGCAGCTCAGCAAAGACACTCTTCAGCTCTTGTTTGCTTAAAAAAGGAGTTGGTGCTAGCCTGGCTCTTCTACTAAAGCAGCGTACATGCAAATGCTGAATGAAAGAGAAAAAAAGTCAAAGCAAAAAAAGGAAATCTAATTCCGAATTGCATTTTTCAGTGCTGGAAGTGGCTTACATACCCTGGCAGCAGGAGTGTCTCACCTGGGCTGAGCAAACAGGGAGGGCAGGAAAAGCCCCTGTCGAGGTCCTGGGATTTACTTGTGTTCCTGCTCTTGCATTTCTTCCCAATGTAAGGGAGGACCAAGAAAAGCACGATGCCTCTTCTCTGCTGCCTGGGTGTGCCGTACGCAGGCAGGGCAGGACCATAAAGGCTGGGTTTTGGCTTAACAACATCCAACCAACCCAGGAGCCGCGCCATCCAACACCACCCATCTCCCCAGCTGCCCATTCCTGTGGGTGCAGGCAGCCGTGGGGCTGTGGCCGGCAGTGCCTCATCGCCAGCCCCGTGGCACAACAGCCCCACCGACCGCCCTCTCCCCAGGCTACGCTGAACCTTATATCCTAGCTAGCACACGACTTCCAAGCCACCTCCGTCTGCTGGAGCTCTGCAAGCCGGGAGGCAGAGGTGTGCTCAGGCTCAGCGCGAGCAGGCTGTCTCCTAGAGAGAAACCTTGTTTTGACTTGGGAAATCGAATGCGTTTGGTCTGGAATTCACTGACTCAGAACAGATATGGAAACCACACGCCACCGTGTCTGCTCTCCTGACAGTAACTGACAGCGTTTTCAGGGCCTGTACTTGCCGAGCTAGAAAGAATAAAACCCTCCAAACCCTCCAGCTGCTGCAGGCAGATGGCTCTCCCAGGGCACCGCTGCCCGCCCAGCCCCCCGAGAGCGGCCCGCACCCACAGACCCCCAGCAGGCAACCTGGAGGTTACCAATGGGCGTGGATGGAAAAGGAGGAGTAAGACTCAGTTTAGCAGCTTCAGACCAGGGAGGGATGCAAGTTTAGTGCTGATACAGCTGACTTAGTCCTGCAGTTGCTCCCTCTTCCAAGCATCTTTTATTCCCATGACAGCTACTGAGCAGCCAGTGCCACATCTGCCCCTGCCTGCAGCTGAGCCAGGGAGGCTGCAAGAACAGGCACAGCTCAAAGCATGGTTACCCTTGTCTTTTGTAAGATTGCCTCCTGCAAAACTGTCCTTTCCAGGTGTTTGACACTATAGTATTTGAGCCACTGAAGAGACAATTTATTTTAAAATAATAATTATTTTGAATAATAACCATTTTTGCAAATGCAAAAAGTTCACATTTCCAGATAAGCCGGTACATCTTTGCCTCCCAAGTGAAGATGATTTGGATGTACGCTAATGATGCCATGACATGTGGGGTTATGTTAAGCACTGGCTGAAAACAAATTACATGATGCAATCATAAAAGTTTGCAGAGTATGAATTACTGAGAACACAGCTTTTCTTGCTCAGGCACACAATTTATTAGCAAATGTCGCTGGCTGATATTTTGCTGTATCTACTATTCCAATCAGCCATATGGGAGGAAATCTGTAAATTATGTTATAGCAATTAATACATACTTATACAGTTTGTACAAAACTGTTGAATGAATTCTGCTACAGGAAGCAAATGTCTAAGCCAAACAATGGAACTTCATAAATATTTAATTCTTATAATTTATTTAAAGTAGTAAAGACATAGCATACCGTCACCTTCAGAACACCTGTTAAGATGAAGCATTATCTCTCCTAACAATCTTATTTAGTTTTAAGATATTCAGTAAATTATCTTGCTGTAATTAATTTTTTATCCAAATAAATGGGAGGAAAAGGAGCCCAAATATTGGACTACACTGCTTTTGCAGAGACAAGAGAATATATGCAACAATCTTAGAAGCGGACCATTTGCTCAGCCCGATGCCAACACAGCCACGCAGGGCTGCACAGGCTGCTCACCGTGGACAATCTGTCCTTTTGCAGTTTGCAAAACTGATCAAAATTCAATAACATTCTTGTGTTTCAAAAACATTGAGCCCCTATTGCAATTAAAGTTTCACCATATGAATTCCTTGTCTTCCTTTTATTGTTTCTTGCTTATTATTCAGTATTTTGGTTACATGGGTTATTTTCATAGGCAGCGCCATCCATCTCATTGCTAAGCCTTTCTAAGGTGTATCAGGACACAGCAGACTTGTCTGGGGCTGGTGGGAGCCAGGCAGAGCACGGGGGTCCCTGCTGCTGGGCCCCTCAGCGGTGGGACACTGAGCTGGTTTTGGCTGAGGTAGTGTTAGTTTTCTTTATAGTAGCTAGTATGGGGCTATGTTCTGGATCAGTGGTGAAAACAGTGTTGATAACACAGGGATGTTTTCATTATTGCTGAGCAGCGCTTGAACAGAGTCAAGGCCTTTTCTGCTCCTCCCCCCACCCCACCAGCGAGCAGGCTGGGGGGCACAAGGAGCTGGGAGGGGACACAGCCAGGACAGCTGACCAAAGGGATATCCCACACCATATGAGGTCATGCTCAGCATGTGAGGCTGGGGGAAGAAGGAGGAAGGGGAGGATGTTCGGAGTGATGGAGTTTGTCTTCCCAAGTAAGCGTTATGTGCGATGGAGCCCTGCTGTCCTAGGGATGGCTGAGCACCTGCCTGCTGGTGGGAAGCAGTGAAGGAAGTCTTGTTTTGCTTTGCTTGCGTGTGTGGCTTTTGCTTTGCCTATTAAACTGTCTTTATATCAACCCATCAGTTTCTCACTTTTACTCTTCCAATTCTCTCCCCCATCCCACCAGGGGGGGAGTGGGCAAGCGGCTGGGTAGGGTTTAGTTGCTGGCTGGGATTAAACCACGACAGACACACAGCTATGGTTGGGGAAGGAGCTGCTTGTGCTTCCTGCTGGCCAAGGAGACCCTTGGCCAGTACCCAGATGGCCACCAATGCCATCCTTATGGTGATTCTAGAAGGAGCCTCACAAAATTACTCTAAAACACAATCTCAGGCTGCTGGTCACTGCCAAGAGCAAGGTACTGTCACCCTCCCAGCCCATGTAACTCTACAGAAAGAGAAGACAGAAAAAGAGCATCCTCCTTACCGTACCCCTGCACGCCTGAGCTTTACACAAAGGATACTGAACGAAGGAGGAACAATGTTGTTGGCAGTGCTGTTTTAAATCAACCTGATGAATACACTACCAGCATTTTTTTTCAGTATTTTCATCAATAGTTGTTAAAGCTGTTAAGAGAAGAACAAATAACCAAAACTGCAACTTTGGCATTTTCACGCAATGTTCTGGGAGTCCAAGGTCGAGCTGCCTGGCCTTGCCAAAGCCCATCATCAGCCATTAGCACAAGGACAGCACAACACTGAACCAGAACCAGCCACCCACACACAGAGGGACATGCAGCTGTACCCACAAGCCAAAACCAAGAGATTGTATCCAGCTCAAAGGACTCAAACCACTGAACGTTGCACACAGAATAAGTTATCAGGAAAACAATGAAAAAGTGCTAATTTGTTTTCTTCTATACAGCATACGTGATTAACCGAATTCCTTAATGTGTGGGAGTGGGGAGGATTGTTGTGGCATGTTTCAAGGTTTTGGGTTGTTCTTTGCGGGAGTTCTTTTGTTGGTTTTTTTGTTGGTTGTTTTTTCTTTTTTGCACCAGTGACAAAATAGAAATATTAAGCGAACTGAAGGAATTCTACATCTGCAGTACAGAACATTTACAGTCATTTTTCCAGGCCAAAACAACGGATTTCAGGGCCTTCACATTCATCACAAGCAGGGATATCAAGTGTCTATTACAGAGTTTACCCAAGGAAGGCATCAGCTGTCGTTAACGCAACCTTGATTGTTTACAGGCTAACACCAGCTTGGTATATGAATGCCAAAAAATAGCACATTATGTTTGCAAGTAACAAATAAAACCACACACTTTCCAATGATCCAGAAGAGCAGCTGGTCACTGACTCAGCCTGATAACAGTTATCTCTGAACTGATCAAGATTTATGTTTTGTATCATATCTGTTTGAGTTTTTTTAATGTTTAAAAAGTATTAATCTCTTGCTGTATAAGCACATTAAATGTATTTAATTGAAAGACGATTTTTCTTTCCACTAAGACATTGACGTACAATTACCTAAATGAACTACCTAATTGCTGCCATTCTGATGTTCTGACTTTGTAGATACTCATTTTAATACCTATTGTTTAAATTTGCTGACAAAATGACTGAGAGACTCCTCACATAAGCAGTAGAAGTGCCCATTGCAACCCTGTTACCATTTATCTGTTACATCTCTTCAACACATAAAAACATGAGAAAAGTTGCTAAATAGACAGTAAGTATTAGCTAGTGAATTCAAAAATGAGAATACTTTCACTGTTTAAGAAAAAAAACTGATTAACTCCATGGCTTAGAAAACAAGCCAAAATCAAGACACAAACATACACACCTTTGTATTTTGATGAACAGAAAAAAGTTCCTGTTAATCCAAATACTTGCACTTGCTTAATCCCACACCTGTATACACGCTTCAGCAGAACTACACCACTTCGTATGTAGAGAGACTACAGCTCTATATTAAGCAAACTTAGAATATTATTTTGCTATTTTAGCATCTCACACCCATCCAGGTAATAGATAGAAACATTTTTGTTACCAGTAGTCTATAAAACTGTGTGCTACAAATACAGCAATGGGCTGTGATTTAAAGTCTCCTGCCCCCTGCCACAGGTGAGCTGCATGATGCTGAGAGCATCAGTGGCAGCTGCAACTTAACTCCCTGCCAAAGAGTAGAAAAGCAAATGGAAAACTCCTGCAGACTCACCTGAGCTCGTGGAAGGGAGCAATAAAAGCAGTGCAGTTGCTATAGGCCTCCCTGTATGTTAGAGGAGAAGTGTGTCTGGCAGCAGGTCCTGTGCTGCTCACCTGAGCACCAATGCCCTGAGGTGAGTAGCCAGTGGGTGCTGCTCCTGAGTGAGAGAGGGAAGGGAGAAAGGGCAGAGCTTTGACTGAGGCAGAAATGCAGATAGCTCTGCTCACACCCTTGAGTCCAGATGTTTGTTAACGTTGCTAAGATGAACTTTGTCTTCACGCTATGAAGTGTCTTCACACTATAGAAGACTGGGGTTCCCAAGGTTGGGAGATGGAGGTCCTAGCGAGGTTTTTCCACTTAGGCTCAGGATGCAGGCTGGTGCGTGCCCCCCTCCTGTTTGCTGGGTGGCTCCATGAGAGCATCGGGCTGCTCTGTGCCCTGCAGAGGGAAGTGACATCATCACGAGCAAGGGTATGCTGCTTCTCTCGGGGGTCTCCAGGCCTACAGCTCTCTCTCAGTGTCTCTTTCTGGCTGCTACCATGAGGTTCTTGACAACCCTTCAAGGTGACAGGAGCTGGACATCCATCCCTCTCTGGCCACGGCAGCCAGAGCCTTTGCTGCCTAGCCGGCGTGACCCTTGAGTGGTCCCAGTAGAGCTTCTCCCACTGGAAGCCACAGCTGGATACTCTGGTCTGGAGCCAGAGGCTTCTTTTGGGTAAATGGACTTGAAAATGGAGGAGCAGCTTCCTTTCTGCTGAGGCTGTGGGTTCCCTAGTGCAAAACATCATAGACCAGTTTATGCCGTAGGGAGCACTGGGAAGTCCTGTATGGAGCCTTTTAGCATGCACTCTGTGCTGCTACCAAAATACAGCCTCTGTCAGAGGCTTCAAGTGCTGTAATTTCAACTCCCCCAATGCCTTATTAGAGCAAGCCTTTAAAAATAAGTCTCTGGCAAAATAGGGGACTTTGAAGAATGCATCGTTAAAACATCAATATTTAAGCACATTTCTGGGTAAGTGAGGCACAAGAGCTTTGGCTTTTCTAGAACATAGATTGAATTTTCACAGCTATAAAATTTGGGGGGGTGGAAACAAACAAAAGAAATATAACTTATACATGCCTTACTGATGTGAGTGAATGACCAGTTTTGCACCTGACTCTCTGTGCTGGTGTGCTTGCACTCTCTAGTACTCTAAGAGACAAGTCAGGTTCATAAATGCATGCGCATGTTTTCCTGTATTGTGAAGTACATTAATAGTGTTTCGGTGTTACAGTGCAGAGCACAGTGTTCCTGGCGCGTTGCACAAGACTTGGAGTCAGGCAGGGTTTGGATGCCATGCAGGGAGGTGGTGGGTAAGGACTCTCTTTCCAAGCTGATCACTAAATAAGAGAGCTGCTCTGTTTGCTACAGGGAAGATGAGGCCGTTTTGTGCATCAGAGCAGATACAGGATGCTATCAACTATATTTTTCTACACTGACTTCCCCTCCACTCTGAAATGTAAGTCATCAGAAACATAATTTTTTTGTTGTGCTTTTGGGGTATAGGAAAAACAGACAGCTTTTGTCATCTGAGGGAGAAAGCCTCCCAGAGCATGCTTAATTCAATCCCCATAACAGCATCTTTACTAAATACTCTGTGGTAATGACAGTGTGCTTAGTTAGATGCATTTATAAGTGGAAAAAAAAGAAATGTAGGGAAAGAAGAGAGCCTAGAATACCTAAGCTGCATTTCACTATCATAATTGGTTTAGATACTATAAATCTTTTTATATCTGCATTTTTTAACAAAAAAAATTGCTCTTTCAAGCAGTAAATCAGGCTTGTTAGCCTTAAGTTTAATAAAGTTTCCAGTAATGAGTTTCCCAAATGTTAAACTTGTTATTCTATTCTTTGTGATCGAAACTAAAATTGCTTTTCAGACACAAAGCTGTCAGCATAAGATCACGACTGACAAAGTGACTTCTGGTCAACAAACACTCCCATCTCCATCTCCCAACTGACTTTCCTTGCATCAGCAGAAGGCAGGATAGCCAAAGACTTACAGAGGCTATAACGATGTGGGAACCCCTCACCTGAAGATGAGCTCCTGTCTGAGGGCCATTGGGAAGCCTGGGCGAGGCCATCCCACTTTCCCAGCATCCTATGAGGATCAGTGGTGAACTACCAGTGAAAGGGCAGCAGCACAGAATGTGTTTGTAACATTCCTTGCAGGGGACGACTCTGTACTGCGAACGCACCTCCTGTCTGCTGTGGATGGAGACTGGCATCTACAATGACTTGTGATCTCTAGTGGCCAGCCCCAGAGACCGTGGGACTTGCAGATTATGTCAGAAGTGGCGAAGGTTACCCAGAGCATCAGTCTCTGGCAGGACTGAAGGTGAGCTGTGGGCTTGTCCTGTACATATCTGGGGCAGGATGAAAGCTGTGCATTGTGAACCCCAGAACCCAAAGCAATGCCCAAGTCACAAAGGAGGTGACCTGAACCCAGGGCAGGTCAGTAGGGTGCTGCTTTAGAGATACTGGGGCAGCAGAGCCCTGCTGAGAGGAATGAGCATGGTGTGCTGGGCATGTCCCTGGGGGCAGCGCTGCTCCTGGTGGGCAGGTGTCATGCTGGAGGACACCTGTGGTCTCATGGCCAACAGTTGTGTTGGGGATGGGAGTCCAGGAAACATTTGGGACATGTTTCTTGTTCAAAGATGTTTCCAACTTCTTGAATGAAATGAAATCTTACCACCTTGTTTCCATCTGTACTTAGACATTTCCTTTGCTGGGAAGTATGGGAATACATATGGCAGCTCTGTGGACTGAGGTGGTGGCTGTGGCCATGAGCACGCAGTACTGGTGCAGCAGCCGGTCCCGTTCCAGATTCACTGCGGTGCAGGGCTGAAGGGGATGGCAGGAGCCATGCTTGCCACACTGCTGAGAGCGAGCAGGATAGCGTTTCAGTGGCCCCAGAGCTGCTGGTGCGAAGAGAGGATCCATAACCGAGTCCTGCAGGGACCTCAGAGGTGATGAGGGGGAACATGAGAATTTGGTCAGACCAAGCTCATGCCAGAGAAACACAGGGAAATGTGACCCATATCCTGATAATTGGATCTACCTTTCTCTTTCATAAGGGCTCTGCAACCCCAGAGCTTTGGGCGAAAGCCTGCTTCCTGGCACAGCCACCTGCACCACGGCTGAGCTGACACTTCACTCCTGATGGGAAGTCTTGTAGAGGGTATTTGTTAGTCCCATCATGAGTATCCAAAAACTTGTGCCCTCACCTGATTTACTGGTCCTGAATTAAAAAAAATTCTTTCAGCTATAGAATCTCCCAGAAGAACACCAGGAAGTATATGTTCAATGGTGGCTTCTTGATAATGTTATTAACAATATCCTTAGATATTTGAAAATACCATGGGATTTTGTGACTAATGCCTTTTGACGTGTCAGCTACAAACCTGGAGGAAGCACAGAGAAATTTTGCCACTCCATGTAAGGAGAAACATCAGATAAGTAACTTGAAGTGTCAGCTGGCACCAGGTCTCGATACAAATCCAGCAATGTGGGAACGTACACATTCCCCAGAAGTTCACCCAATCTACGAACAGTGAACTTGGCTCAATGCTTTGGCAGGAACCAGGCTCCTGGAGGACTTTGATTATAAACAAGTTCAAAGAGATGCTCAGAATCACAAGGCAAAAGCACAAGTGTGTAAACCTGTCAGGAGGATGAGGAAGAAAACAGACTTAGCAGGGGTTGCAGAAGAAATGCATGTGCAGTTGTCTGTACAAATAGCTAAAGAAATCATCAAACCAGCTAAGCAGAGAAAAAACTTGAGGTGAAATTTTGAAATGTACCAAAATGCACTGAACATCATGGGGACTGAAGGCTTTTGAAAAATGTTTTTTGCATCCTTGGTGATCATATACTTCATAAAACAGTTACCCAGTGCACAGTCACAGGAAGACCGCTGAGGTGTACTAGCTGCTGTGGTGGCCTGCAAAAGCAATGGGGAAGCAGGTAGGCTGCGTGCCTGGGAGCCCAAGGTCATTCTCACAGGAGATGTGGATCTCCACGGCAGGGGTGCTGGTGCGTGTACTGCCCAGGTTGCTTGCACCACGTCATCCCCATGAAGTTCATCTGCCCTAGAAGGGGTTGTTGCACCTGGCACAGGTTTGTCTTGAGGGCAAATATCCAAGTGGGTGTGTTCAGGTACAGGGATTGCTGTTGTCTCAGGTGGAGCTGTTGTTTCCACTGAGAAAACCAGATTGTTCCGAGTCCAACGGGAGCAAGGCTTGGTCAAAATGCTCTTGTTGACCCACCTTTTCCTAGATCAATCCTTGCCTCACTGCTGAGAGTGCGGTCTGCTTTGTTTTCACATGTTGGGGCTTTTTTCACGTCTTCTCAGGACTTTCCAAATGTCAGTTTGTTAAAGCCAACACTTTAAGCGGTTTCTTCAGGGAACACTTTAAGCGGTTCTTCTAGTACACACACAATTTTTTTTTACTATATCACTGTTGTGAAACTACATCTCTCTCCCAGTCACGGATGACAGAAGGAATGTCTTTTTTCTCTCTTAACCCATGATTACATCTCCTCTGCGTATTCCTCAAAACTGGACAAAAGTAGAAACTATTTCTGCTTTTTCTATGTTGTTATGTAGAAACATTGTTATGATAGAACTGTGCTTATATCACAGTAAGACTTCCTTGTGGAATATTGAATAGTTTGGGTTTACGTTTGATAACTCATTTGGACATAGATTTTTTTTTTTCCAGTAATGTCTGTTGATTACTCTAGTCTGTGTTTCCCAAATGCAATTTTACATTCTGTTCTACCAGCTTTCCTATTTTCTGACTTGCTGTGTACTGCTTTTCCTGTTTCTTCAAGCCTGGACTCCTTCATCCTGGTCAGCTCAACTCCTCCTAATAGGACTTCAAATTTAAGGCCATTCTAGCATCAGTCACAAAGGAGTTTTGCACATTTTAACCACTGGCATGGAGTGCTATACTGAAGATAGAACCACAAATTAAAATTATTCAGTCCTAGATGAAGCCTAACAAGACAGGGGAGAGCAAAACATAAAACCTACCAAAATAAACAAGCTTTAACCCTTTTTTTTCTGGGTTTATTTATAAAGAGCTGTACTGGAAGGCAAAGATCCCAGACTTAATGGGGATGAAGACAGGCTTTGGCATGTAAAGGGTCAGTGGATTTCCTCAAAGCTCCCTAAAACAATTCAGAAATGTAGTCTCCTTCAGACTTTCCTTTTTCTGACAGATTTCTCCAGTGCTGTTACCTTCCAGACAGTTTCTCTCATGAGCAAATTTAAGCCTTCAATGGGGCCAAGACCAATTTCTATTTATGGACAAACAGAACACACATAAATGGCTGTGTAAGTATCTCGCACTGAATAGTTCAATTAACTCCCAGAATATATGTATGATTAATGGCTGTCATCCTTTAAAATGCCCTGAGTACAAAGCCAATATCTACCAACAGCAATATAAGACAAATTAACATTTTAATGCCTTGTAAACTATATGATTCTTTGCTACAGATAACTGTTTTTTAGGTTTGTTATAACCTTATTCTTTCTGCATAGCTAGAAATGGTATATCAAACTGAGGTTTACAAATTACAATAAAAAGAGTAAGAATCCACCTGGTTTGGGTGATTTACATATCCTGGTACTGATATCTGGGTGCATTTTGGCAGCTGAAGTGATGGGAGAGTGAGCGATTCGCAGGGTTCCTGGCTGCTCCAGCACAATTCTGTATCCTGCTAATCTTTTATTTCTCTGAGGAGGCATCAGAGGTATGTCATTCATAAAGGGTCTAATTTATTGCTGAACTCAAGGGAAATTTTTCCAAGGACTTAACAGAACATGGGAAGAAACTCAAAAACTGTGGAAAAACAAGGATAAAAGATAAATTCCAGCTAGCTAATAATTTGGTGCATGTGTGTATGCTTGTGCTGTTAATGTCAGAAAAGATAAAACAATCATTTTCCCCTAATCCTTCAGGATGTAGCCACTCCATTGCATTTGTGAAACATCCATCCTTGTTTTCTTCTTGTGTTGCCTGCAGATTGCTTATCCCCTCAGTTACCAGTACATGTTAGCTTCCCTAAGCCAATATGGAGATTGCTCCTATGCACTTGATGGGGTAAAGAGGACCTTGGTTTGTATGTCATCCTTTTCCCTTGCCGTATTCTAGTTTGCAGCCCTGATGACTGCCTTGGTTGTGATATGGTTGTAAATACATGAAAGCGAAATTGCACAAGCCAGCAGAAATCCTGTCTTTTTATAGAAGAATCTTGAAAACCCATATTAAAACAGTCGCTTCTGGAGCAGCAGGAAATACACACCATTGGCAGATGTACCCAAGAGTGGTCAGGAGAAGAGCAACAGGACAATGTTTTTCTTCAAGGGACAGGACAGTCAGTTGCAGAAGTAGTTGCAGGGAGCATTCGGAACTCCGCTGGAGTTGCAGAGGATCGTCATCTCCTGCTCTTGGAACAACATTCAAGAGATGCTGCTGGCCTAACATCCAAGGAAGGGTTTCCTAAGAAGAAAGGTCCATTTGGCAGATGTGCCTTGTGTGTCCAGCTGTTCCTTGGGCAATTCCTTGTGAGAAGTGTCATTGGCTGGGAGATGTTAGTGGAGCCTTGCTCTGTGCTTTGTCCCCTCTGTGTCAGGGTTAGCTCTACTGCAACCAACCCAAAAGTCAGCAAAGATGGAACATGGGCAAGAATGATTGGTTTTTCCTGCTAACATGGCCTTGCGAAGGTTTTGCGTGCCTAAGCTAAACTCATCTTAGAAACAAGCCCCCAGAGGGAATCTGCTGGGTCTGGAAAAGTGAGGTTCAAACACAATGTGATGAATATGGTCCACACACAAAGCTGTCTGCATTCTGGACAGCCGTCCTTCGGATCCGTCTTCCTCCTTTCTGTTTGAAGGGAGTGTGTTGGTTATTATTGCTCACTTGCTTCACTTTGTTCCCTGGTTTAGCTCTTGGTCAGTAAATGAGCCAAGTCCCAGGTGGAACCGCCTCTTTTCAGGACAAGCAGGTGGGTTTGCTCCCAGCTGGCTTGGGAGAAGTCTCTACTCCCAGCATCCAGCAGGAAAATGCTCAAACTTTTTTTTCTTCTCTGGGGTTTTCTTTAGGTGTGTTTTGGATACGCAGGGCCTATCTTGCAGCTGAATTATTAAAAAAGCCTGAGAGTCAATCATCAATACTCAGGTGTACCAAAGCAACCTGTTCTTCTTATTAAATAGTGCACTATTTTCCCAAAAGAATAAGAAATACAATATTGGAGAAGAGAGTTGATGAAAGAAAGGGACCACAGTGAATACTGGCTGAAGTTTAATAATCTGTGTTCCCCGGCAGGAATAACCTCCAGCCACTCGTGAATACGGTTCGTGTGCCCGCACAGTGGGGGCCCTTCGGTCAGCACAGCCGAGCCCCCCGTCCGCTCCGGCGCAGCAGGGAGAGGAGGTGGCGGCACAGCTGGTGCCACCTCAGAGGCTGGGGACCGGCTGTCTGTGGGGAGAAGGGATCACCCCATCTTTGCTAATTAACCTGGCAGATATCTTCCTGAAATGAGCACTCCTGTGCATGCCACAGCACCCACCTCCTTTACCTGCAGTCTGGGGTCAGGAGTACACCGCCTTCATCTCCTCCCAAAATTCTGAAGGATGAGACAAAATATAGGTATTTAGGCTTTCTTTCTGCAACTCTTTCTACATCCTTCACACATGCACACACTTGTCCTCTGATTTCATTAAGTATTATTACTGAAAGCTTGTATCACTTTATCATGTTATACTTTAATCTGGAATGACTTTTACTCGTCATTTAATACTTTTACTTTCATTTAACGTGTCTTTGAAGAGTTTCAGCAGCTGCATAAACACTATGTTAATCTAAGTTATTTACTGTGTTATCTCAACATAACACAGAGATTTATTGACAGTTACCATATATTTATAACCTAATAGACTTGTCAGGTATTTTTCAACATATTTATTATTACTGTGGTGCATTTTATAAGAAATAGAAGACAGCTCAGGAATATAGTAGGCATTTTTGTTGATGGTAAGGTCTTGAATTACTTTCATATCTTTATTCAGTCACCTTTTTCTTATTTCTTACCTCTTTACAGCTTCAGGAATTTGGAAAAAAAAAAAAAGAAAAAGAAAAAAAAAAAAACAGAAACAAAAAAAAAAAACACAAAAAACCCCAAGGTCTCTAAAACTAGCTTCACTGTTGTTTCTGAACATTTTTCCCCATCAGATCTGTAGCATGTCAGTCACTGAGACCCATTGCTTCATAAGCCCTTCTCCTCAAACACTGCCTTTACCTTTCCACTGCCGCTTGAATTTAATTTCTATTAGGTAAGGAGAGCTCGAGGGACGCTTCCTCACGGCAAACCCTTCTTCCTCCAGTTCAAGGTAAGCTGAGCCTGACTTCCGAACAATGCATATCACTGTCTTTGGAAATCCCACTAAATGAGAAGAAAACCTAGATTTATAGCTTTAGGTTGATTGGTGGAATAATGTAAAGATACCATTATGGCAAACTGTAATAGATAAAGGGATTTTTTTTTTTTTATTTAAAAAGATGTATTACTAAAAATAGCACAAAACAAACTGGAAGCAACATGAGTGCCTTCAGTATGGAAGAGGGGAGGCTGAGCAGAAGCACGCGTGGCCCCTTGGAACTTTGGCTTTATGTACTTCAGTAGTCCTCAGTGAGGTGATTGCTCACTTAGCAGCCTGAGAAGCTGGGATCATTTCTGTCATGTCTGTGATGGCACTTTTATTTACCTGAGGATCATCATTGTGAAGAGAGGAGAATCAGAAAGGAACCAGCAATAACTGATCATCCCAGAAAAAGACTGAAGTAACACAGAGTCAGGCTTTCCATGGCCTCCTGCCTTGCTGCTGTGCTCATGGGGTGGCATCGGGCAGCAGCTGCATTTTCAGGACAAGTTCAAGCTCAGGTCCGGAGCCAGCTGATCAGAAATGGCAACATCTGGCCCCATGGACGATGCACAGGTACAGATGTGCAGAGCCTCCGCCTCTCCTGAAAGGGCTCAAAAAGGGAAAACAAGCAGAGAGAAGGAACAAGCAAATGTATTACCAGCAAGTGATGCTCAGGGGTCCATAACCTCCTCCCGTTCCTCACCCTCAGCCTTTAGGGAATGCTGCCCATCATCAATTGTGTATCACATTTGTGTACTACAGCCCTTGCAAGAAAGAGGAAATCTGTATGGGAAAGAAGGTGGAAAGAAAAGGCAAATCAGTGGTCGGGGCCAAGTTATTGAGCAGTGTTGGCTGCAATCTCCTCTCAGGCAGCTCCTCACCTCTGGCAGTTCTCAGGACACAGGGCTGGGAGGGACAGGATAGTATATGGGTATACCACCAGGCTGGGGACAAGCAGGCAGCACCCTGCTCATCTGAAAAGGGGTGACACGGGCGTGAGGCAGCCTGGCGTTGCCTGGGTACAAGGGAAGACAAGGAAAGGCTTCTTCATGAGCACCAGCACTATGGGAGCCTTCTCCTCGAAAAGACATATTGGAAAATTGGGAATGGCATGTGTGCCTTTGTGCCTTTGGACACGTGTGTGGGTACCCATGCACGTATCTTCCCCAAGAGATCAATTTCTTTCCTAAAAATATTTTGTCTGTAGTACTATTGACTTTGCCTTTCATTCTCTTCACAGCTGTCACAGTATTTGCAGCCCAGAAGCAGCTCAAATGGCAGGTGTAACTGTGGTAGTAGGGATTTGAGAGCTATAGGTAAATGATATTTCTAGGATTTCTGGAGAATGACACAGCACTGCATCTGTCAGGATGTGCAAAGACACTAAGCCATCACGACACGGCCTTCTGGAGATGTGTCAGCACTAAGGAAGTGAAAAAAGCACTTTTAAAAATGCCTTTAAAAGTCTTTCCATCAGATTCTTTAGCTTTCAAAAAGCACTCTAGGATACTTCACGCTGAAGTAAGTGGGGTTTATGGCGTGACTAAAAGCTGCAGCATCAAGCCTTGCCTAAGAGCACAGAAGCACAGCTTGTGAAAGGGAATGAAGTCCAAGGCTTCACATGTACTGATAGCTCAGGATATCTGATTCTGCTGTTAGAAGAGAGACGTCAGAGGGGATAGATTTGCAGAAGGTCTGTGGACAGACACACTCCCCTGGGGACAGGGACTGCCTTCCGCTGGGTGGAAGAGCCTGTCCCATGTGTTGGCGGAGCAGGGAGCTGTGCCCCCGGGGTGCTGCCCCCCAGGGAAACAGGAGGGTGCAGAGAAGGGCTTTGGAAGCACGGGTGCTGCACAGCGGGGAGAGGAACAGGAAGGGCTCCTGCATGAGAGGCTCTCGTTAACTCCAACAGCAGTATTGAGAATGGCAATGAAATACCAGTTTGTGGTAATGTTCTTTTCCTTGGGGATTAGCCAGGTCACGCTTCCCTGGCTAAACACTGGTGGAAAGCAGCAAAAGCTGCCCAGGCACCTTCAAACACCTCCCAGCACGTCCCTCGTCCCCTTCTTTGACTGCAGAATAGGGATGCTGTGTTAAGAGTAAATGGACTACGTTGCATGTAGATGGCTGAATGGTTTAACGTTGCCAGTTTTCTCAGGACAAGCAGCTTCAGAGGCATTTTTGTATAGGACTGCCACTCAGCCATCCAGGAGGTGCTGACAAGCAGGGCCTTCTGCAAGGCCAGTGTTCCTGCCTGGATCCCTGCTTCTCCATGCCCTTTCAAGGCGTCTACAGCACAGCAGAGCTCTGTGCTGGGAAGCCGGTCATCCTCCCCCTCTGCTGCCCTGGGCTGCACCCACCCAAAGCAAACCTCAAGGAGCTCCTGCATCTGCATCCTCCACATCACCACCCATCCCGCCCACCTGCTCCAGCAAATGCTGTTTTTCTGAGTGCTGATTTGCGGCAGTAGTGCTCCCAAAATGCGAACAACCACAAAACTAAAACAGGCTGAAAAAATGAGGGCTAGCTCCATCAACTAGATTTAGAGAAATACAGATCTTTGATTCTTATCTGGCATAGAGAGAGATAAGCTTTCTTTTCTCTCATGAACAAGAAAATTAATTTTAGAAAAATCTAAATTAGTCCACGTCAAAGTCTGCCCTGTATTTCTGTCAGCGTATGGCCAACTGTATGAGGTTCAACAAGGCTCAATGCTGGGTCCTGCACTTGGGTCACAACAACCCCAGGCAACGCTACAGGCGTGGGGAGGAGTGGCTGGAGAGGTGCCTGGCAGAAAGGACCTGGGGGTGTTGGTCGACAGCCAACTGAATATGAGCCAGCAGTGTGCCCAGGTGGCCAAGAAGGCCAATAGCATCCTGGCTTGTATCAGAAATAGTGTGGCCAGCAGGAGCAGGGAGGTGATGGTGCCCCTGTGCTGGGCACTGGTGAGGCCGCCCCTCGAATGCTGTGCTCAGCGCTGGGCCCCTCACCCCAAGGCGGCCATGGAGGGGCTGGAGCGTGGCCAGAGCAGGGCAGCGAGGCTGGGGCAGGGGCTGGAGCCCAAGGCTGGGGAGGAGCGGCTGGGGGAGCTGGGGGGGCTCAGCCTGGAGAAGAGGAGGCTGAGGGGAGCCCTCGTCGTTCCCTACAGCTGCCTGAAAGGAGGTTGGAGCCGGGGGGGTCGGTCTCTTCTCCCCAGTAACAAGCGATGGGACAAGAGGGAACGGCCTCAAGCTGCGCCAGGGCAGGTTTGGGTTGGATATTGGGAAAAACTTCTTCACTGAAAGGGCATTCAGGCCCTGGCCCAGGCTGCCCAGGGCAGGGGCTGAGTCCCCATCCCTGGAGGTATTTAAAAGCTGGGTAGATGTGGTGCTTGGGGACATGGTTTACTGGTGGTCTTGGCAGTGCTAGGTTAATGGTTGGACCTGATGATCTTAAAG
Organism: Nipponia nippon; assembly: GCF_047370975.1. Taxonomy (NCBI): domain Eukaryota; kingdom Metazoa; phylum Chordata; class Aves; order Pelecaniformes; family Threskiornithidae; genus Nipponia; species Nipponia nippon. The sequence goes on from NW_028262302.1 coordinate 31,979,347, forward strand.
GTCTTTTCCAACCTAAATGATTCTAGGATTCTATGGTTCTGGATTATTATGGAATTATGAAGCCACAGAACTATAGGTCTGAAGTTTGCCACAAGCGTAATGTACTTTTATATACACAACAAAAGCTGTTAACTTGATTGTTAATCTGCAAAGGGTTTTTTTCCCGAGAAGAAAACAGGTTAAATTACAAAGTCAGTCATCAGTAAATGCTCTCATGGATCTGTTATTACATATGTGAGAAAATGTAGGGCAAAAAATGAGAGCAGCAGGAGCTGACTGCCCATGAAAATCAAACCTGTGAGTGCTGGGCCTGAGATGGATGTAATATTTGCACATCTAGAAACATCAGATTAGGCCCAGAGCTGATGGTATATTGAAGGTCAGGCAGCCAGTTAGGAACAACTCCCTTTGATAGCCTATATCTGCTGCTCCCATCTTCCTTTTCTTTGTGTGAACGTATAAATGGAAATATTTGGGGATGAGAAATTATATGATGTTATCCCTCCTTTCCTTTACTGACAGGCAGAAACTTAAAGGGAGAGCCTTTCCCACTGCTCAAGTCCACCAGCTCGAGGGCGAGCACTGAGCTGAACACAAACATGCCAGCGAACCCCGGCTCCTTGGCTTCCTGGCCTGGGGACTCAGGGGTGACGAGCATCGCTCTTCTGAGACATCAACACAGAAGCCATCGTGTCCAAGTAAAGCGCAATAGATAGGCTTTGGTATGCAAGTGGTTAACTGTTCATGAATGTGATGCAGCAGTGCAAAGGTCTGTTGCAGGTCCCGGTAAGAAACGCATTCGACCCTGTAAGGCAGTCGGAGGGAGATAACAGGAGAAGGAAAAAGGGGATCATAGATAAACTCACATCCCTCCGGAGGCAGAGGACACCATGCAGTGCAGCATCGGCCAGGCCTCTTGCCAGGGCACAGCGCACTGTGCAGATCCCGTCCTTGATAAGGCTTGCCAGCATAAGGATTTTCTTAGGCACAAAAAACTCTATTCATCATTGCCACCAAGAGCAAAAGGATGTCTACATGAAGACATGAAACTTCACTTCAAGATAAAGAGGAGGACACGCTTGTGGCACCATCTCCAGCTGCCAGGTGGGGCTGCCTACGCTCCTCCACACAATCAGCCAGCGAAGTTTATCCTGGGGGTACCTCCAGACCAGACCAGCCCCACACCTGCTCAGGTCACCAGGTCCTCTGTCCACAGCAGTCTTCCAGTTAGAACCACCGCAATGAGGTGTTTAAAGACACTTTTATTTTGTTGCAACTTCACTTCCTTCCCAAAACGCAGTCCCTTGGCTGCTCTTTTGACATTTCTCTTGCAGCAATGAGGTCAGCTCTCAAAGCTCAGCCTAAGTTATGCACACCATTCACAAAGATCCAGGTCCTGAGAAACAGTGAAAGCACCAGTTCCTGCTTCCTTGCTGGGTCACTCGAGCACAGGGATGCTTATTCATTTTTTTATGATTACTTGGCTAATAGGCTGTCTGAGTTTTTTCTGTCCCCAAGGAGAACTCTCTTAAGTTTTGTGTGAGAAAAATTTCAGATTATTAGTACATGTTTTGAACTAAAGTCCTACAGATTCTTTCCTCAATTCACATGTGAATTCCTGTCACGGAAAAAATTACAGCTCTCTCCAGTGATCTCATCATCAATCGGTGATGCCCTTAAACCCTTTACTGAGACTTTTGGTGATAGCTAACATCATCATAATCATCATAACATTGGTGTTAGTTATATTACTCAGCTTACCTTTGGTAAGTGGCAGGTGGGCGCTGGTGTAGCTGATCCCTCCCGAGAGCTGCACAAGCTCACAGCTGACAGCAAGGAATGCAAGACTCCTGTCTGCGAGAGCAGCCTGGAAATATATCATTCATTAGTGGTCTATGATTCTGTAAACGTTTTCCAAGCAAGAGTAATGTTTTTTTGATAATTAAGGTTTAGTTCTGAAAGATTTTGGAAAATACTGATGTTTGACATCCCCTGCCAGCCCTGGAGAGCTTCGGCATCCAAGCAGGTGGTGCTGCTCTATCTCTGCACAGCCCCAGGCGCTGTCGAACCGTGCAACTGAGACCTCTCCTGTGATCAGAAATGTCTGTCTTCACACAGTGAAGTCTATCTTCAGAGAGAAAAATACTTTGTTCCTTTCTTTTGGGAGTATTTGAACCTTCAGGGGTACTTGCACCATTTTTCTTTTTCTTTTGAAAGTAATTTTGATAACTCATCCATTTTCTTTTAGCATTATTTTCCCAGGTTTGGGATCCAATAGAGCAGAGATTACTCTACCAGTTGGTTTCTACAGTCTTTGGAGCTGGTTATTTAAGGAGGTTACTGTCCTGAGAGGTCTGTCACAAAATGAGCTGACCTTGGAGAGCCAGCTAGGTGAGCTGTCCTCCACTCACACCAATACTGGCAGTGCAGAGCTGTACTTTACTAAATATCTTCATTTTTAGCAGCTGTTCCCCGGTGCTAATTTTGCCATTTGGTTCCTACCCCTATAATCTGGATCTATGATTTTACATTTATATTTGCAGTAAAATTATCTTCTCTTTGAGTATTTACAAAGTTTACTACGCATGAAAACATTCAGGAGTCTGACATGGAAGTAAAGCACTAAAAAAACCCAAACCTAAATTAAAAGAAAAACATCATGCACAACCACCAGTAAGGCTGATATAGTGCAAATACAGTGCCCATATAGAAATGCAAACACGAGAAGCAGAATATATGCTAAGGGACTTGTTCTTCATAAATTACCAAAGCAAGTATTGTTTCCAGGGAGATGCCCATTTTCAAGTGAAAATAAATCGTTTAGGGGGGATAAAGCAGAACCAGGTTCACCAGTTCACTGGTTGCTGAGATCCTGCCACCCTCAGCACCGCGTTCTGCCAGCTGTGAGTGCTGGCTGCACCCCGGGGGGACCGGCCGCGGCTGGGCACGGGCACGGGCATCGGCTCGGCTCCTGCCTCTGCTGCAGCGGTGGGCACGCCGGGGAGGGCGAGCGCCGCAGCTGCGCCCGAGCACGCGAGCGGAGCGTGGCTGCCCCAGGTGAGCCCTGGTCCCTGCCAGCCGTCCCTGCAGCCGTCAGTCTGAGCGCAGCGCCAGCTCCGTTTCTTTCCTCGCACTGAACCCAAAAGTTGCGTACCAAAATTAAAGTTAATACTGCTGTCTCCTTCGCCAAAACATCTCAAGGTCTTAGCTAGTGGTGTGATGGTATCAGAAATTTTTTAAAATGACAGGGAAGAAACACTTTTTCAAAGAAAGAGTTCCTTTTTATAAATTAGAGACAGTTAATTCATTGTTTATTGATGTGGCTGTCATATACATGTCCGTAGGTGTTCATTTGTCATTTATATCACTTAATGGAGATTTAGCGCTTTATAATCAGTGAGAACATTTTACTGCAAGTGTACTGTTACGATGAGTTAATTAAGTATTCACTGTAATAACACTGATAATAATGAACTTCTTTTGTATTCATTTTTCATATGCATATGTTCCATATCTCTGTTAAGAGTACTATTTCAATTCATCACTGGAAATCAGAAGTAAGTATAAAAATAAAAAACTGTCACCTAGGCCTTTTCTTCTACTTAATAACAGCTTATCACAAGGTAGAACAACACGAGTACAGTGTGTCAGGGAAGCTCTATTGTACAGTACAACGCAGCGTAATGTAGTAAAACCCCTTCCCTCAGTGAGAGTACGCTAAAAACCCTGAGTTCGCTGCACTGACTGCACTTCTTGGAGAGGCTTTGCCTGCTGGCTTTCCCACTCACTGTATCCAGGTACTCGATATCCCAGACATGGCCAGACAGCGGAGTCTGCAGCGGATGGTCTGGGGTCAGGCATGGCTCCTGAAGACTTGAAGGCTCTCCTTTAAGTACAGGAGCAAATATTTACATTGTGAAAGCGTGCAGCCTAAAATGAGGGAGCGGGTCTCAGATTAAAAATCATTGCAAAAGGGCTGGTGGGGCCAGGGCTGGGCTGCAGTGCTGCCTGTGGTGCCACGGTTCAGGGAGTTCTCTGCCAGGGGCGGAGCGCTGCCGAGGATGGGGTGCAGCCCCCCGTCGCCCAGTGCATCCCCCAGCAGGTATCCCCACGCGACGGCGCTGAGGTTTCTGTCTCGGAGACGGCACAGGCTCCTGGCCAGACACAGAGGGGACGCTGCCATGCTTCAGCACTGCCGCCCTGACAGTTTTGAGGCGCGTCTGTGCCAAATTGCCGGTTTTTCTAAGGACATGAGTGGAATTATAATTACACCACGCCGTGCAGGCAGGAGCTTCCCCGTGCTGCCGGCTGGCAGAGGGCCACCCAGCCCGAGCCACTCCTGCCTGGTCCTGCCTGCCTGCAGCCGGCAGAGGCGGGAGCACGGGAGACCCATGGGGACAGCAGGAGGGAGAGCAAAAGAGGCCAAAAAAATCTGCTAAAAGCTGCTGGCAAAAGTAGCGTGATTTATAATGGGAAGGGAAAGCACAGCTGGAGGGAAAGGAGTAGGAGAAGCTTTCTCCAGACAACAACAACTCAAGATTGGTGTCATGGTGTGTGTGCGCACTTCTAGGGAGCAGCAGATGGAAAGGAGCTGGTATATCTAAATTTGTAGCTGTTTAGGTAGTCTGTGCATTTACTGAGCTATGTTTAAAATGTGTTTCTTTGATTTCACAGATCTGCGAAGAAGTAAACGGTACATTGAGGTATGCACATCCCAGCCAGCCAGCAGGTTGTTTAAGAAGAAAGCAGGCAGTTTGCAGGTGATGGTAGGTAGTTTTGGGGTGTTCTCACATATTCTCCTTCCTCCGTGCGGGAGGGGATGCAGGATGCTCTTTGGGAAGGGAGGGCAGAGAGGGACGCTGTGTTCATCTGCTGCGGCTGCTGACTGCCAGCACCAGTCACTGCACGAGATGGGGGAGCACCTGCCTAAGACAAAACTCCACCAGCAAGCAGCTTTGTGCGCTTCTGCACTTCTCAAAGTTTTTCTTCTTAATGATTCTCCCTCTCTGCAGCTCCTGGATTGCAGAGCCATAGGTCAACACACCTGGTAAAGACAGCAAAGAGCAGCAGCCGGCAGCTGTGCCAACTGGATTGCGAAGCGCCTCTGAACTAATGGAGGAAAAAGCAGGGGAAAAAGGAAGGAAAAAAATAGGTGGAGAGGAAGAAAAGAAAAAGATTTAGTACAAGAGACAAGAAAAGAACTAAAGCAAAGCGTGCCAATTTGGGAAAAAAAACTGACTACACTTTTGTCCTTTTACTTTTTGCCAGACCGCACTGGGGACAGCGCGGAGCAGGGGGGCAGCAGCAGAGCTCGGTATTCTCAAGTTCTTTCACATAAACAAGCCCTCCAATATACTTTGAAATTCTGTCATAGCACAAGGAAGCTAGATGAAAATGATATTTTCTAAACCATTCTTGTGAGGCCTCTTATTTTTACTTAAATCTCTCTTTTACATACTGAGAGTTTTGGGCTTCATGGGGATCCGTTCTCACCAGCACAACCAACTGAGACCCAAACGCAAACCTTCGCTCCCAGAGCCGTGGCTGGAAAGGCTGGGGAGCCCCGGGGGCTGTGTCCTGGGAGCGTTAGGGGTTCCCGGTCCCTGCCCCAGCGTGGCTGTGGTGGTTGGAGACAGCCGGGAGGCAAAACGCCCCTCGATGCTCCCGGCAGGCGCTGAGGAGCCCGGAGCAGTGCAGCCTGCAGGCGCAGGGACGAATGCGCCATGGAATGGAGCTGCTGCTGGTTGCACCACGGCAGCGGTGCTTAATATTTGATGTGAAATCTACTTCTCCTGTGTAAATGTTGATATTGCTTAATGCAGACTTTGGCAGAGAGGATATTGTAATGCCACTGCTTAGGCAGCTGCCTCCCATTTATCTCTGCACTCTACAAATAGCTCCTGTCTTACAGGTTGGTTGTCTTTATCCCTGAAAATCATTGGGAAGAACCGTGATCCTCAGAAATAATTTCTCTGTTACATAGGGATAAGAAAACAACGTAATATAAAAATATAATATAGATTGATATTGACTTCTGACAAAACAAATCAAGGATTTTTTCATCCTGGAATATTATGTAATGTTAAACATTATAATTATTTAGAGGGTGAGGATTCACTTGCATTGAAGAAAATGTGCCAGTGCCAGGGAGGTGTTTGTTCACACAACCATTAGATTCAACACACAGCTGTGGGTCAGTGACTGTAATTTAACTCCATGAGCGTTTTGATGGAAACAATAACAAAATAATAACAAAACAGGGTTCACAGAGGGAAGAACTTCATGAGCAGTATAGTTCCTTTTACGGGAACTGGAAATAGTAAAACTCTCACATCAAGGAAAGATCAGCATTTAGGTTTGAGATGATTAACAGTAGCAGCGAATATATTTAAAATATTGTTTGCTATTAAAATATTGTTTAGTAATATTTAAATGTTATTGTTGCATAAAATATTCAGCTAAAATATTAAAATGTTATTAGTTGTAACTAACAAGTGCTGTAGACTACCATGGCCTCAATAAAATTAGGGGAAGGATTTGTAATCTTGAAAGGTAATCGCTTGTTAGACGAGATGATTCCAGAAGATAGGATATGAGGTGATTAATAAGCAAGATTATCTTTTCTGACAAATTCAGTCTCACATGCAGCATGATAATAATGATAATAACAATGAAAACATCATAGCAGTAACTTGCATTTGGTAAGCAATGATGGGAACGGTTACTGTTGATCTGTTCTGTCTGACGGGCAAATGAAGATGTTAATGACCCCACCAAGGGCCCCAGTACCGGTGAGGGTGAGCACAGACTTTGCCATGTCCAAGGAAGGTGGAATTAGTCTTCTCCGTAAATTCTGCTTGCTGGAAATATCAGCCCAAAGCCCTGCAGCACCGCTGAGCTGCTGTAAGGAAAGCTCATCTCTTCTCCTCCGCTCTTCCCCAGTGTTGTTTTGAACGCTATCACCACCAGATCCTGTTGGGATGCACCAGTTCAACGCGCGAGCTCAGTGGTCGTGCCACAGGGGCACCACAGGAGGGGAGAGGAGAAACCTCACCGTGCCCCCCGGCTCTGCTGGTGTGCCCGTGCCTCTGCTTTTGTGCAAATTCCAAAAGCAAAGTCGTTTCGCACCCTGGGAAGAATGTACACTGTCCCCCACCTCCAGTGTCTCTGCGGAGCAGCAGCCATGCACATGCAGCCCAGAAGCACTTGCTGAAGGTGCAGCACTCTGCAGGGAATGCAGCACAGGACTCCTCACCAACTGAGGGGTCCACAGGCCAGTGCTGGCGGACCTCACTCCCCACCATCCGCATCAGCTGCCAACGGGGCCGGCGGGACGTGACTCCCCATCCTGTGCTGCAGATGGGTGTTTCAGCCCTGCAGGAGAGATCCCAGCCCAGGAAAATGCTCCCAGCAATTCCCAGGCTTGCAGAGGCTGAGGGCAAGGGTCAGCACTCTCCTTCCATCTATCCCTCTGTGCAGCCTGCTCCCCGGGCTCACCCCCGGGCCATGCCCCTGCCGGTGGAATTGAGCCCTTGCCCAGTGGCTCCTGGGTTTTCATTCTCATTCCTCCATGGCTGGCTGTGCAGTCTGGGGCAGGTCACTGAGAAACTCCTCTGCCTTGCTTCTCATCCATTTTTAAAAACAGGCATAATAGCAAGCTGCAATTCTGGGTGAGTGTTATGCCCATCAGTCCATTAATATTTTCACATCAGTTTAAGTATTTAATGTCCGCAGTATCATTATGCGTGTAGAGCACCCATTAGCAGATGTGAAAGGAAGAGGCATGCCGTCCTGGCGGCCGCCACGCTCCGGGATGAAAGCCATGCCAGTGAGGAATATCAAGGTCAGGTCAGCCACAAGACAAGGGCATGCAGAGGAGCGCAGTGCAGCTGCAGTCATCGTTTCAGCTGCTTTTGCTGGGAAATCTTCTCCAGTAGCTGAAGGGGAGAAAGAGAAACACAGCAATTAACCCTTTTTTTAATAACGTATTGATTTCCAGCAAGGTGTCAGACACAACTTAATAGGTACAATAGACAAAAAACAGAGCTATCTGGCACACAGTTTTTACAGTGATGCCAAAAGACACAAATGGAACAGGTAATATATTCAGCGTAGTGAGATTCCAGAAGAACTGAATACTAATAATTACAAAATTAATTCCTTCAATTAAAACTTAATACACTGCTGGAATGTTTAATACAATGAACACCAGATAAAATTATTGTTCAATCCAATTAAATCTCAACAAGTTTTTCTGAGGATGTTATGGCACTTATTGAATTATCTCTGAACTTCTTATGCAAATCGGGGTTAGACCTGAATGCAGTATGCTAATTTTGAGCTGTATCTACATGCAGCAGTTGTAATACTCTTAGGACGAGAAAAAAGGGTTGAACTTCCCTTAAGGTGACTGCGTGGAAGATCCCCTGCGGCACCTGGGAGGGCAGCTGAGGCCATTCCCTCTCCTGTCCTGCCACCACCAGTGCCAGACAACCCCTCTTGCAAAGAAGAAAATTGGTTTAGGACAAAAGCTTTCAGAATCCGTGTGTTTCCTACTTCTCCTCAGCCCTGATGCTTCTCTAAATTGCAAGTTAAGTCTCTTTATGAAGTGTTTAGCTGCCAGTTCATGGCATGGGCTTCATGAAAGACCACGGTTACTATATCCCTCTTCAGAGAAGTCTTTATCCTGCTTTTAACAAATGCCTCTAAGGACAGGGAGCAGATCAGTTTCAAACAAAGTCAGTGATACCTCCGAGTACCGAGTCTGATGGGCGAGAAACCAATGCATCATCCGCGTTAGAAACCAGAGACCCCACGGCCGATGGACTTCTGTGGGGTTTTCTAGAAGTATCAATTACTCTCTGAGTTTTTAGTGCAGCTACATCTGAAAGTTTGAAGCACAATTGTTAAATATAAGATGTTTAATAGATTACTTTGTATTTTTTATTTTGCTTTCATGCAAATTAATGTGAATGTAACCATTTGTTGTCTGTAACAGAGAAGCTGACAAAATATATTAAAGTGTTTCTGCAAGTAGAGATACAACTGTATCTATAAATAATAAAAAAAACCTATTAACATAGAAGGGATATTGGTTTTTTCTGATTCTCTCAATTGATAGTAAAGTGGCAAGAAAAGCTCACAACAAACCTTAAGGACCATGCTCCAAGGTGGGTTTCTGGAAAAAAAAGTGTCTTCTAGAGAAGCTGGAGACAGTGCCACTGGCAGACAGCAAGGTTGTCTTCCAGTATGATTATAATGGACTCCATGAAATCCCTCTTTTTATCCAGGTAAGTTACAGCATAGCCACTAAAGTTTAGAGGAGAGGCCTGAGCACAGCCTCCCGGGTTACTCCAGGTGTCATAAAGCCAGAAAAAACAAGACAAAGCGGTTCCCTCTGAAGCTGTCGGGATGCTGACTGCAGCGACCAGCCTGCTGCACATCTACAGGCCCACCAAAGTCATCCGAGCGGCAGGCCGGAGCAAGCTAGGGCCAGCAGCTGCAGGTCCTCCGTCTGCCACGCTGCTGTGCAATCACACCCAGCCCGGGAGGATGCAAGCCGACGAGCCTGCGGTGGGAAATCCAGGCAAGAAGCTGCAAAAGGCACATCTTTGGGTGGGCAGTTTCCTCCCAAAGTTAGTTCATTGTCAATTTGTGCCTAAATAAAGTCACTTCTCTGAGGTGGCCTCGGTTACTTAATATTAATTTTCTTTGCTTTACCAAGTAAAATCCAGCAAACAGGAAAGGCTGGTCAGAGGATGCTTCCACTGTAACCACAGAAGTAAATTAACCCCCTTGGGTTAACATTTGGGATTATAGGTCCCTTTCTCTTCGAGCACTGGAAATAAAAAAACAAATGATCTATTGGAAAAATTAGATATATTACCTTAGTAGAATGTAATTGCTTCATACATTATAATCTACAAAGCTCGCTGACTATAATCTTCAAATTAATGACAGTTAAACATTTGAAACTCAAATCTTTGCAAGCATCTTCAATTCCTCAGCTGCTGTGGGGATATCATCTAGAAGGATCTCATTGTAAATTATGTATTCAGAACATGAAGATGCATTGAAAAAGACAGAAATGTCCCCAGAAGGCGGTCCTAGAAAGAAGTCATAAATTTAAATAGGAATCAAGAAAGCCTGTTTGAGCTATAAATTGCAATTGTTCTCTAAATACAAGTATCTTCATCCATGGCACAAGTGAAGAATTTACTGAGATAAGTATTGAGTGGGTAACCCAGATACGGTCAATACAAAAAGTAGCTTTTACAGATCCAGGTGAAACATTGGTGGGTCGACACTTAATAGAGTCAAACTCCAAAGAAATACAAGAAAAATGTTCAGACTGATAATGTACAGCTGATGGGGAAAGTCATTAGCATAACAGAAGCATACAGCACCTCAGTAACACTCAGAAAAGTAGTAGTAGGTACCACTTGCAGAAGTACATGCGACGAGACAGTTATTGCCAGTAGTCGTGTATGGCAGTGAGTACCGGGCAGAGACATATGGGAAAGCAGCAAACACAGCAGCTTTCTGTTACAAGTCCCAAGCAGTTGCAAATAAAAAAAGGTGACATCTTCAGAAGGGGTTATCCTGACGGCTGTATTTAAAAAGGGCAGCACTGAACAGAGATATTCCTGGGCTTCTCGATGTTCATAAGGTAATGCTGCAAAAGCCCTGCAGCTTACCTGCCCAGACAATAACACCTGAAACCTCTTGTAGCACTCACTATTTTAGATAGGAAATTCGGGTACTAACAGATCATACTGGCAAAGAAAACTAAATATTTGCAAAGTCATTTGGAAGCTGGAGCTGGAAGATAGCTCTTCGGGAGGATGTCCTTCGGTGGGCTGCACGCCTACACAGCGCTCCGAGGAGATACTACATGAATTGCAGGGGGCTGATAGGACTTATCGCGTTACTTCAACAGCCGTGGCAGAGAGACCTCTGACCTAAACCTGGCAATGCTACATAAAATGTTCAGCCACTACATATACAGTACAAATCAGTGCATTGTACGTTAATGCAAGGTCCAGTGTGTCTTAGACACAGGAAGAGTATCAGTCACAAATTACATAAAACAAAGATAGTACAAATATATAACCCCCAGCCCATTCTCAGGAAGAGAAAATCACACAAGGGTGGTGATTAATTATGAGCTTTGGACAGATCACCTGCATTGGCCTGGCTCTAGGAGAGCTAACGCAAGGTGGGGAGGAGGGGTTGGGGGACACAACAGAGAGTGAATGGGAAGGGACCCTCCAGCCCATGAAGGACACCATCATCCTCAAAACAAACTGGGAGAAGGAAGCTGAAGCAAGGAAATATCATCACCAGCATAGTTCAAAAGCAACGTTTGCAGAAGTGTTATTGCAGGCAAGAACTGCAGCAGCAAATCACAGTGGCACAGTCTGTGGCCACTGCAGAGGACGTGCATTCTGCTTTCGGCTCGCTCAGTTGTGTTTGCCTCCAGAAGACGGATATTTTCATTTGTATGTACATAGCTGCAAAGTGAAGCTGAAGCAAAGCCTCTAGGGAGTGCATCCCAGGGAAGCTGTGAACCAGCAGACCTGTGGTGTATGTCCTTAAAGCTCCTCAAAGCTCCTGGAAATGGAGGATTTTCTCCTTTGCAGCTCTTTAGAAGGACCAGATGCAAACCAGAAAGAAAACATGTAGAGATAATATACCAGTTGCTACACTTAGCAGATTTTTACACATAAACTCGCAGAAATAGAGACAAAGAACAATGATTTAGTTGATCTTAAAAGGCCCCCACAAAAAAGAGATTTAAAAGCCTTTCAGGAAAACAGGATTTCTTGGTTAAACAAAATGTGCAAGAGAATTGTGAAATGGGGCTGTGAAAAAGAGATGGACAAGAGACTTGTGATTTCTGTCACAGTGCGACAGTCCATGAGAAGGCCCCCAACAACTGTCGGTGAGTTAATCTGAGTACAGAGGACAATACAATCTACAGGTAATTGATTATTAAAGACACCTTTTCCCAAAGAAATACTAAGCACTGCCTGTGTAGTGCATCACACTGACCATTGTTCACATGTTTGATTGGTCCAAATAACAATACAACAGGGGTTTCTGGATGAGAGAAAGAAGCTGAAATTTTATTTAATACAGCACAAGCAGAAGACTGTTAGTGGTCAGATGCCCAGGTGCCACCACTTGCTGTGCTGCAAATTGCTCGCCCACACAAGGTGCAGAATAACTCTGGGGAGCTGCAGGCACCAGCTGGATGCTCCTGTGCTTCTAACGTGATCCAACAGGGAGTCCCAGGGATGCTGAAACAGAGGGGATGGAGGCACCAGTGTGCAGGTGAAGAGAGGCATCCAACACCCAAGTTGACCTGGCAGCTTCTTCTCCCACCCAGCGCTGGAAGCAAGAGCCAAAACCTGAGCTAGGTGAGCAAAACCTGAGGCCTACACCCCCCTTTGGTCCACTCCCTCTCCCACAGGCTGAAGGCCTGAGCCCATCGCTGAAAGCTGCTACACCTCCCAACCCCTTTTTCTGTTTTCTTTTTTCTTTCAAAAGTCATCAATATACTCTCTGTTTGTTTAAAAGACTGACACCCCCCCGCAAAAAAAAAAGACCTCCACCGAGTAAGATTTCCTCCCTGGCTTCTTGCCCCAGAAGAAACAGAACACGAAACTGCAAATGAAGTTGCTGTTGCCCAAGAAAGAAGTGTTGCTTGCTGAAATCTTCCCCTTGCCTTGGTCTTGCTGGGGACAGACAGGCACCTAGCCTCAGAGTTGTGGAATAGTGTAGGAAGGAGGGGACTTCTGGGGTCTCCAGGCCAACGTCCTGCTGAGAGCAGGGTGGACATCAAAGTTAGTTCAAGTGGTCACGATGCCAATGCTTCCAGTTTTCTCTTCTACTATTAAAAGTCAGAAACTCTGAACACTGATTTTCCACATGCATTTTTCATTGATGCTTGGCAGATTTTTTTTTTTTAATTAGGCAAGGTTATTTCCTAAATTTTCCTTGTGAGATGGTTATTTGAACATTTCTTCAATTTCATGCCTGCAGCATTGACACTTTCTTGGTTGTAAACTTGAATGTCAATGAATGAATCAGCCTGTGAAATGATGGCAAAGCGTGCGGGGAGTGTTTGCTGACCCCCTCCTCTTTACAGTCCCCTCTTCTCTCACTGGTTGCATTTTGTTGGGGTTTTTCACCCTCTAGTCGTGTATGTTTTGTGTGAGAAAAGAAGGAAGTAGCTTGCAAGGATGAATTGGTTTCCATCTATAGTAGAAATATGGGAGAGTAGGTTGGAGGAAGGTGACATTTATTCTGTATTTCTACATTATCAAAATAGCAAGCATCAGTTGACTGAAGGTTTAATGATCACTCACAAAGGAAGAAGCACACACTCTTTAAGTCTGACCTTGGCTTAATAAACATCTACTTTCACAACTCACTCATTGAAATTTGTGAAGCTGTAAGAGAAGCTATGTGTCATGTACTAGATGAAAAGCACTTTATTTCAATGAAGGTATGGGGTAAGATCAAACACATTCATTTCTGGAGAAAAAAAAAGTTTTTAAAAGAGATAATGATCCATTCATTTCTTTAATTTTATTGTACATATAATTATTTAACTTGCTGCATTTTTTCAATTACTTCATCATTTAAAAATTGCTAAAGAGCAATTATGCATATCAAGGCTTGCACCTATATCTATAAAGAAACATACTTTGCAAGGCTCTTATTCATCTAACCAATATTTTTACAAAAATTCTATTAATGTTTGATATTTAAGAGAGTGTTTACCTTAAATCTAAATGAACTGTGCACTTAAGCATATTAAAAATACTGAGTTTAAAATGTCAAATGCAGATGAGGCTGAATAAGATTGTTTTCTAATGTGTTTTCCAATTAGATGTCTGTGATTTTCATCTTTCTTTTTATGAGGTTTTCATGGAAACTTAATTTTCTTTTACTTTGTTTTAGGAAGAGAAAGCAAACCAGCTTATATTGTAGAATTTCTTTTCAAAGAGTTTTTTTGTGCATCTAGCTTTGTAGAAGCATGCTCAGGCAGTCAAATCCTTCTGCACCCAGATGCTTCAGGGGGCAGGGAGACACAACCCTCCCGGGGTGGGTTTCCCCCTTGCCCTCCTCACCCTTCTTCATTTGCCCGCTTATACCAAAGCTGCATTTACCCCTTCCTGCCATCAAGTACACGTTTAGCAAACACCCATTTTTCTGAATATTTGTACGCGTATGAGAGAGAAGTGTGGGATGTCTCCACTGCCTCTGATGTTTCCCGGGAGCAGGGTGTGGGTGACACAGCTGCTGGCGATGGCAGGGGCGGCATGGGCAGGGTCGAAGCGTTGATAAACTGCTGACTGGGACTGAGCCACAACCACCGGGAGAGCAAGGAGCTTCTTTGGAAAGTGTTTCTGGCTTCAGACGTCCTCACCAGTATCCTTACTGCCACCGTGATGGACTGGGGCCAGAAAAGGGGCAGGTTTGTAGAGAAAGGTAATATACTTCATTAGACCAATTGAAATAGCCAGAAAAAATGGCTAAGCTTTCCAGCTCAATGTCTTTTCGTCAGGTCACCTGAATTGATGTCAAATATGTAGTGAAGCATGCCAGAGCATGTAAGTCTAAGCAGTGAAAGCACTAAATCAAATCCTATGGTGGAAGGACGCCAAAGGAAGATCGTTCATTTTCTTGGAGACTGACACACAGCCTGATAGAAGACGTCCCTCCCGGTGCCCGCGGGCTCTCCGGGCAGTGGGCAGGGCACGGTGCAGCAGCCGGCACAGCCTGCCTGCCTTGTCCCAGCCCCGCTCCTCCTTCCTCCTGCCCCGCAGTGGGGTCCTGTGCCCTGCTTTGCTCCCACTGCACCCTATGGAGCCGATTCAGCTCAAAAAAATGGCAGAAAGCCATTCATCTTTTATTGTCTCATTAGTTTCCAGCTGCCAGAGACCATCTGCTCAGCAAGGACTGCTGACCCCAGAGCTTGCTGGTGCTGGCACCACCAGCACACCTGCACTCACTGGCAGTAAGCATCCCCCCGCAGGGCAGCAGGCCCAGAGGCAGCCTGTGTCCTGCCCAGGCTTCAAGAGACTGGTCTACAGTCAACTTGTGCTTTTCTGTATGAGAAAATGCCTGTTACATTTTGAGAACAGCAAAGCTCAAAGGACTCTTGTACTGGGTTTACTCAAGCACCCACGGTCAGAATTTTTTTCCTTTTTTTTCCTGAGAACCTGTTCAATCTTCAACAACAGTCTGGAAATCCCTCATGAGGAGGCTCTGCCATAGTTCCCTCAGAGTCACACTTAGAGGAGGGCTGGAAGCAAAAACAGACAAGTGAAAATTATTGCCTTTGAAATTCCTGTGAAGTTCATCATGAGTTTTGGCTTTGGAAGGGTGATGATGCTGAATTTATTTAATCCATCTAGCCAGCTATTAATTAATATTTCTTGGAAAAGTCTAATGACATCCTCATATTAACAGCAAAAGCACTTGATTCTCACAGCTGCATAAAATGAAAATATAAAGGAGAATTAGAAGATACATTATCCATGGGAAATAAGAAGACCTCTCAGCAGAAGCAATAGCAAAATCCATACAAATGTTCAGAGGAAGATGTGAGATAGTAAAATATTTAAATCAAGTAATAGTTATTATAAAAGTAAGTTTAATGATTCATTAAAAGTCATTGGGCAGAACATAAAGTATGTTCACGTACACTGGGAGTAAGAAGTTTCTGAGGAACTCGAAGCAGTAGAGGTATAGCATGAACCTGGCGGCAGGACTCGCAAGGTCTCAGAGGAGCTGGTAGGCTTTAGGACTTGAAAGGACAAGAGCAGATCTTTCCCAGTTCCTCCAAAGAAGAGGCCACGGCAGACAGTTATGCCCTCTTCTGCTCTGCAAAGACAGGTAAAAGGACCCCTTCCACCACCACCCATCTCTAACTCTCACCCCAATACACCTGTTTCAATAACAGGTTGTCAGTCACAACATATCTTTTCATCAAAGATGAAAGCAATTCTAGGAGAGAAGATCAGAAATAAGAGGGAGTTGACCCGGGAACTTCAATGGTTTTGAAGCTTTCCAGATCCAGAAACAGATAACAAATATTAAAACTGAAAAAATGATGGAACATAAAAGAGCAATTGTAATTACTGCTACTGATTACAGGGGATTGAATTTGAGGTCCCAGTCAGTGTCTCTGGTACTCTGCACCAGGTAGCGCCAAAGGCTTCAGGTTCCCTTCTTCTTAATATCATCACTGCCTGGCTTCCTGCAGAACATCATGCCAGGTCCAAGGACTTTACCTTCAAAGCACTGACGTTCAGGGCACAGGACACTAAAGCCCCAGGTCACCTCCCCCAGCACAAAGCAAGTCCCGGTATGAGTAAATAGAGTAAGAGTTTGCAAGCGAGGAATTCCTGGGGCACTCGGGGGTGACCTTCTCCAGCAGCGCCGGACACATGCAACACACCGTCACACCCGACGCCGGCCCCCTTCTGTCCACACTGTCCATGTGCTGAAGGCAGGACAGACGGACAGAGCCAGGGAGAGGGGTCAGTGATTCTCCTTATGTTGCATTGACACCCCAAAACAGACCATGCACTTCCCTGAACACATAGGGATACGGCCCTGCCTTGGGATTCATCAAAATCAGCACAGCAATGTCAATAGCGGTCACCAGAAAGCCATAGGTTGAGAGTCACCTCCGTTATCTTCGGTGAACAAGCAAATAAGTGAAACCTTTCCTTGCCAAGCCCTGCCTTGCTGCCAAGCCATCAGAGGAGAGGTTTGCAAGGGGACCCAGTGCAGCCAGGGAGCTCTCAGAAAGGTGTCTTCTAGGAGGAAGGAAGGGGGGATTCATGAGAGAACAGAGGTCCCACCTTTGAAGAAAAGTATCTGTCTGCCACTTAGAAAAAAGTAACAAGTTTTTTTCTCCAAAACTGTCACAATCAGAAATATCCATGGTTAGGTAGGTACAAACATAGGTAAGTAAAACTCAAAAAGAAAATACTTTGTCCCCCAACATCATACATCTTCCATCACTTCTTCCAGTAAGAGCAGCTGCCATAAGCATGAGAGGTAGTTAGCGGCTTGTAGTTTTGGGGGGAAAAAAGTAATTCTGAAACAATTTTGTGCCTATCTTGCCACAGCAGAGCTTAAAAATAATAAACATGAAATATAAAAGTGTATATTTTAAGCTGATCAGGAGGTAAGCTCCTAGTTAAACAAACTACCAGGCCTGTCTGAAGTTGGCATCAGGCATTCTCATATGCAAACAGAAATTAAGAGAGACATATTTCAGAAGCTCAGTGTAGTAAATCTGTACTGCTGCATACACCACGACATTTATTGGGAGGTTTCCCCTTCAGAAGATGTGATAATTGCAAACACTATAAGTTATCCTTAGAAGTCCATGCTGGCCCAACATATCAAAATGTGTGTGCACGTTCACCTCCCAACAGTTCAGGTGAAAAGCTGCAGTGACATGTAGTGCTCTACATTTCATTTTGCCATGAAGTCAAATGAGCTAATTCTTTAAGTAAAGAATTGGTCCCTTCAATCATACCATGGGCAATGCTTACTGCTTTTTTAACTTCTTATATCTTTGTGGTTTTTACAGTCTCCAGTAGTATATGAGGGTATTCCCTGCCTGTACACATAAAACCATTGAACTTCAGAGCAGATGGTCTGTGCCAGAGCTGCATCCCAGTGCTCTCAGACGGGCTCTTGGCAGGCTGGATGGGGCACATCTGCACATTCCGACTGACTTTGCTGGGCGTGCAGCCAGCCCAGTCCAGCCCAGTCCAGCCCAACATCCTCCCTGCAGGTTTTCTGGCTGGGGCTCAGTGCCACAGGACCCGTCCTGCACATCCCCAGCACTGCAGCGCAGGCGGGGCCACAAAGCCCGTCTGCCCTCAGAGGCACCGAGCATGTGCAGGGCTGGGGCGAGAGCCGGGCTGGGGCAACACAGCTTCTCCTCCAGCCCCTTCGCACCCAGGGGACGTGGCTGCAGGAAAACACCTTGGTGTGTCCTGCCAGATGCCTGCTGCTTCTATGCCTCTTTCTCTTCCTGCCCCTGTACCACAGACACACGCTCCCTCCTCCTAGTGGGATCTTCCTCAGAGCCACCAGGATTAAAAGGCTCATCAGTGTAATCATCATTGCATGGCACAGCCATTAGCAGCACACTAAAAATAAACGTGTCTCCGGTAGTGTCTGCCCGGGAGAAGGCAATGGCCTTTTTGGTCACCAGGGACTTCAAACTCTGCAGTTTTCATTTTGAATGAGAATACAATTATTGCTACAAAAACCAAGGGGAGGGGTTGAACTGCATCACGAAAAAAATTAAGATTTCTGAAAACCCCCATACGCAGAGAAAACTTTCACTTGAGCTTTCAAATCAATGTTCTTCAATGTCTCCTTCAAAATCAAGCCATCTGGCTTTTTCAAAACAATTATTATCATGCATAATGTTATAGGTTTTTCAAGTTTAACAAGTTCAACTCCGTGCAACCTCCTCTGCCTCCATCCTACTTCCCTGTTCAGCCCTTCATGCTGTCTTTCACATGGCTGTCCTCAGTCCTCCAGGAAAATGGTTGCATTCAGCCGAGCATCGCCTGGTCCTCCAGCACGGAGCCTCTGACCGCAAACGATGATGAAAGCTTCTGACGGTGGCCCCATCACCCTCGTGTCCCAGTGTCTGCTCCGGGGATGCAGGGCACGTGGTGCAAAGCCAGGCGGAAATCCTGGTGTGATGCTGGTCCCTTGTCCAGTGGCCAGGCAGGAGCACCTAGGTGGGTAACCCACCGAGAGCTGCTCATCAAGCGCAGGATGCTCTTCAGGGAAAACTTTTCCATCTATTACTCGTGTACAAACGGCCTTCAGAAAACAGAAAAGTTTTTCTTCATGATCACTCCTACAGGAGTGAGTTTTTCTTCATGATCACTGCTACGATTTGTTCTTAATAGTCTGGAGTAATTGCAGTAGTGTGGTGTTCCCCAACAAAAACACTTTGTACCCCAGGAGAGGAGAAGGATCACATCCTTTCTGAATGGAGCTTTCAGCTTGGCCAAACATCCAGGATTTTGATCTTCTTACATATACCTTCTGGTTTTACATAGACTCAGTGCAGGTTATTTAGTTATGTATGTATGTATGTGTGTTTATTTATTTATTTATTTATCGCCGCTGCCATCCTCTTCTGTCTCAGCCACACCATCTCCCTGCTGCTGTTAGCTCGGAACCAGGCAATGCCTCCCTAAGCCCAACAAGCTCGGGAAGGCAGGTCGCTCTTGCGCGTGTTTTTGGGTGCACTCAGAGGCAGGGAAGTGGGCTGACAACTGCCGGCACCAAGCAGGTGGGTCGTCTGTCCCAGAATCCGCCAGGACTCTCAGAATGGTCTTGTTCCTTTTAACTAAAAAAATCATTAAGGCTGTTTGCCTTAAGCTCTGGTTAATGGACTGCATGGATTATTTATTTATTTTTAAATGAACACACTTTATTTCCCCAAAGTGCTGCCATCTGGCTCCCCTGCCTAAAAGGGAAAGATAGGTGGTATAATAATAAACAAACAAACAAACAAATAAATAAGAATTCCTGATCTTTTGTGATTGGAGTGTCACCCAAACATTTGTATACGCTTGTGTTAAATTCAATAATTGTTTTGCTAATGCTTTTGAAAGAAACAAGTACAATTGTGCTAACAGCCTGTAGCGCTGATTGAGAATTACAAAATCAATCTCCTTGTCTGAGGGTCTCTCCCCACGGTTCCTTTAAGCACTGCTGGAGACTACCATCTCTGCAGGAACGCCATTACCAGTTTGGGAATGCTGCAGCCTGGCTTTTTTTTCCCTTTGCAGAGTACGGCTCGCTCAAGGCTCAGAGCTGCAGCTTTGCTTTTCTTTTTCGTCCTCCCCTTCCCCCTTCCAAAAGACCATTTCTCAGCCTCTTACACCACATGAAACTTCACTTTCCAGAACAAGATGAGATGGTTTCTATTGACAGAAGGGAGGTGCTTGGCAGCCTCAGCTGCTTCTTGCCTGGGCTGTACCATGGTACCTGGCAGAGCCATGGCGAGAGCTCGGTGCCAAGGATGGGGGTCTCTGCCCCGCGGGCTGTCCCAGCGCTGAAAGTCTGTTTGCCGACTTCACCAAACCTCCTCAGCCACTCTATTGAAATACGACCAAGGCTTTCCAGGCAGCAGTACCTCTCCCCTTGCTGACTCACAGCATAAAGGGCCGTGACAGCCTCGAAGACAATTCTGTAAGTAGGCCCAGGTAGCGGCTGTCCAACATAAACGCATAAATCAGTCATATGCGTCAAGACTTCACTGAGAAATTATTTCATTCTAGAATGATAGCTTACTGCCTTTTCCACCCTAGGACAGGAGCAATAAAGCATGGAAAAAGTAGGTTACGGACAAGGATAATTGTTCTAAATTACTAGGAAAAACACAGATCCTTCAGGTAATTGCACAGCAAAAGGAAGCTTGCAATCCATCATTCTCTTTCTAGCTGCAAAAGTTTTGCACATTTTTACTTCCAGCATCAGTAAGACAGGTAATTTTGTGCAAGGTACCTGTGAAACCAATTAGGACCACACGGGGCATCAAAACGTACAGCAAGTGATATTGGAGTTGCTGACAGGCACTTTCTTTAAAAGCAATCCCTGTAACTAGCTCAGGCACAAGGACAAGGGGACAAAAGCACCATCATTTGCCTCCCTGAAAGCTGCAGAGGCCCAACTGTCTCTGAGGCAGTGCTCACCGCTCCTTCAGGGGGGACAGAGCAATGCTGTGTGCATGCCAGTGTAAAGCCCTCATCACTGTTGTGCTTGGACTGCAGAGCTCCAGAGGCTTTAGAGAGCACTGCTGACCAAAACCACACTAATTTTCATTTCTTCTGCTCTTTGTCTGCAATAAGACTAGCTGGCAAAGCGTCCTTGGATGCAAATGTAGACATGGCTGGATGCTGTCACTGTGTTATGGCATCTGCAGGCGGCACGGGACAGGAGGACAACTGCCCAGGTTTGGGAAGGGTGACAGCAGGGACTCGCGTGGGAGCCGGCTGCTGCAGCTCTTCCTGCGCCTGGCTGGATGCAGCTGACGGGGCGCAGCGCTGCCAGCACCGAGGCGGCCGCCCTCCTGCCTGCACTGCCTGGCCTTTCCCTCCTGCACCACGGCTGGCTCGCCCCTGATCTGCCACTGTCCTTTACCAGCCATCTCCCAAATTCCTTGCCGTCAATGCACAGGGGAAGCAGGGCACTGCCAGACACTCGGCAGTCCTTGCTCTGCTTGCATGCCTTGTCCTTCTCTCCCATCCAGCGCCTGGTTTCCCTGCGTGGGTTGCAGTAAGTATTGGAGCTGGCTCCTGCCCTGCCTGAGGTGCTGTCCCATGGACCACAACGTTCCCAAAGACATGAGCCTAAGCTGTTGTCTGGATCAACATGACTGCCTTCTGGAGACGGCATGCTTCCAGTCCCCTGCTAGAGAAGTCTTACAAGTTAATTTGTTGCCCACTGAGAGCATTGGCTTCTGTCATCTGGTGCAAATCTTTCTTGAGGAAAAGACATTTCATGGATGAGGACACTTCAGAACAAGATCTAAATACGGAAAGTACTTAATTGGTGATATAAGCTGTATATCTAGAAAACAATTGTGTCTCAGGAGATACCAAGCACTTTTGGTATCTGAACTAGTGATCTAACAAAGCTAGTGACCTAAAGACTTACTGCTGGGTTGGAAGAAAGTTGTGTCAAATCTCCTGCTGCAGGTACAGCAGAGCCTCTGCTCAGCACTCGGGGCAGCCGTGCATCCTCAGAGGCTGCTGCTGCTGAGGAGTCTAAAGCTTCATAAGCTGTTCTCATAAATCCAGCCCCTCAATACTGGCAGTGCAAATAAAATAATGACAGAAAAATAAAACAAAAATTGCCCAGTTACTTTGCTTTTCTGTAGGGTAGGCAAACAAAGCTTTAAAGGTTGTCAGAGGCATCATAAAGTCCTCTTCAGCATGAGTGACATCTATTCTGGGAGTACCACTTCCTAAATCATTAGGCTGAGATTGCTCTACCAACCTTCACTCAGCAACGCTGGAGCTTCTTCTGTGCTCTGTGGCAACAATGAATTGTATTTTCAACAGAGAAGCCAGGAACACACATCTCAGCAGCAGAAGATTTACAGCAGAAGAGATTGGGGTAGATGCTTCAACATACTCATTTGATACGTGAGTGTATTGCTCCTTCCTCTAATCATTGTGCAAATAAGAGGAAAACATCATTCCTCTGTTTTGTTACATTTGAAAGGGGGATTGGCTGTTAATCTTTTGCATTTCAAATTTAATATTCATGGTATTTTCTTATGCCAAAATAAAGTCAAGCACAGTGAGCTAGATAGATAGGCTTTAACTGCTCTAGTAGCCCTAACGCAGAGTTGCTGGCCTGCAAAAAAACCACATCAGCTGTCTGAGGCTATAAACTATCCTTAAAAGAGCTTCTGAGTATTTTTATTAGGACTTTCTGTTTTTTTCTTCTTTTTATACTGGTGGCTATGAATCGTCCCCTACCCGTGTGCTGTTTTCACACAGATCCTTAGACATACCTGCTGAGACCAAGGGATTCAGCTCCCTGCATCTTCTGACTTAATCTTTCTTTATGACTCTACCAACGTTGAGTTTGTACTCCTGAAACGATCTTGCGTCTCTGTTCCCCGCCAGGACAGGAGGCCCTCGGGCGGCAGAGCAGAGGCAGCGTGTCCGCGGGGCAGGATGGGGGGGGACGCCCTGCCCGGGGACAGGGCTGTGCCAAGGGTGCTGCTGCTGGGGGCTGCATCCCACAGGTGGATAATGAAGAGCAGATCTGTTGGCAGGCAAAGAGGAACATCGTTGCCTCAGGTTGTCTTCTAAGTACTTTCACTTTTTCTTCTACTTCTGGTCTCAGGCAATATTTGGAGGCTATTACAGCAAATCAAAGAGTGAAATCCCCCTGCTCATCTTCCCTGCCTTTGGGTATGGTCAGACCAGAGGCAACCAAGCTCCTTCTCCAGATGTTACCTACACTACTCATCAGGAATCCATTTTCCACCATTTTCAGCGGCAACCAATCATCGACTGCACCATGGCCACTTTGAAGGGAGGCTCCTGAGCCCACCCTGTGGTGCTGTGCATGGGGCACTGGGGCTCTTCCCCCGCTCCACAGGCCGAGCCCCCCGCAGACCCCCAGGCACAGGGACAGTGCATTGCACCTGCTGAAGCTGTTGGACCAACATCAACCATGCTTAGGCTGAGAAGCAAAAATTATGTATTCAAACTTACAGGACAATTTACAAAGGTGTAACGTAATTAGCCAGGTTAGAGTTCATAAGGCTCTGGGAAAGACACCCACATTGCCAAAAAATAAGTCAAGAACAGACCACAGTTACACACCACAGACTGTGTAGCTGCAGCGTGTTCCTTGCACTGTGCTGGCAACCGCTCATTCCTGAAGGAGAGGTAAAAAAGCCATCCCAGGGGTTAATACGCCATCTGCCTTAAAGGCTGCTTCTACCTGGTGATCTCTGACCCTGTTGCTAGCTAAATGGTTGTGCTTAATTTGTGTGGTACTTGACTTGTAGAAAGTCTGAGATATTTCTCTGATGCTCCATTAGCAGAATAGCTGTTGTTAGTTACAGATGTCACGTTTCTGCCCGGATTGGGTGTTCTGACTTTTTGTATAGTAGCAGTTTTTATTGATTATTACCTTTTATTGATTATTACATTTCATATTAAATATAATAGTTACAATAACTCACCAATAGTCTATTATTCTTATGTACAAAAATCTACAAATAAAACATAAATGTGTAAATTTGCTATTGTTATTTTCATCTGAAAATATTTTTCATAATCTTTTAATAGATTATTCCACATTTTCTCCTGCTCTTAATAGTTATGTCAAGTAATAAGCCACGCAGGTTTGTTTGCTTGCTTATATATTTTAGCATTACTTTTTAAACCAGTGTTTCTTAGAAATGCTTTTTCATGCTTTATAACCTTATATGTATAGCTTTATCTTTAAAGAAAGTATGTTAGAGGTAAAACATATAGTGATCATCACCTTTACAAGGAGATTAAAATCCTGCAGCTATTTTTTAACCTTTTAGTTTTATGTAATGTAGTGCTCTTTTTCACTGTAAACACTTGCTTAAGCATCTTAGTAATGGACCATACAATTGCCCATCTCTGGAGAAACAGGAGAAGAATTACACTGAGCTACCCAGAGTCCTTGCAAAAGAAGATGGGGTTTTAAGCCTCTGGGATTGCAGGCATTTTTCCTCCACGTTATAAAGGGAGAGATTCAGTGCTCCGCCACAGCATTTGACATTCAAAGCTACGCTGGGGACACAACGCAGTTACACACTTAAATGCATTTTATCAGCCAGTTTCCACAGTCAAATATTCCAAGCATCAAACTTCAGAGACCCCCCAGCTAAACTTATAAAAAACCCTTCCCCATCATGTAATCATAGAGTCATTTAGGTTGGAAAAGACCTTTAAGATCGTCGAGTCCAACTATAAAGGTGAGAGAGAAAGCCTAAGAATAGCAGTAGGAATCATTAAATAAAAGGCAGTGTGACGTATTTCCCATAAAGGGCTGTGACTCAGGTGTCACGCACAGCAGGGGAGAGCTGCAAGGAGCCGCAGCGCCGTGCAGGCACCCGGGCACCCGCCGGCAGCGTTGGGAGGTGAGCGGTGAGCGGGAGCATGGAAGGAGGCTGCTGCTGTTCCCCTTGGATAGGCAGGACTGCCGAGATGGCTGTCTCCCTGAGCTGTGAGCACCCACTGGGGACACGTTGGACCCCCAGGGCAGGAGTGGGAGGGAGCCCTGGGGTGGCTCAGGTGCAGGTAACCCAGCTGGGGAGGAGACCCCGAAGACCCCTCACAGATTACTCGGCTGGCCCCTGCCGCAGACCTGGGCATCCGATGTTGGGCACTGACATGAGGAAGCTGGTGCAGAGTGGGGACAAAGCTGTGCCCCAGGACGTGGCTCAGCAGACACGGCAGCAGCTGCCCTGGGAGGCCATCAGGTTTGTTTACTTCACGGCTCCGATGGGCAGACATAGGTAAACTCTTGAACTCCACATCACCTCCTCTTGCATTTTTGCAAATGGCCTGAATGTTGTCCTCTGTGTGTGCTTGAACCTCAGTAACAGTGTCCCAGGCTCCCGAAACAGGCTGCCTGTCCTGGAAGATTGCACGGCAGGTGACATGGCAGTGGGACCATCCCTCGTGGTGCCGGGGTGTGTTCCCTCACAAGTGCTGCTGAACATCTTCATTCCTGTAGCAATCATCCTCAGAGGAGACAAGCTGCTCATGGAGGATCTAAGGGGGTTCCTGGGAATGCTGATGTGATATTTCTTTTGCCATAAAGATTTTCTGGGCTGTTTCTCAGTTTTTCAAATTAAATAGGAAACAATAATATATTTTGTGTTAATTTAAGAAGATTAAATGGGAAATGAGTGGCACAGGTTTTCTTCTCACGGGGAGCCTCCCTGCAGCTTGCTCTGCAGAGACGCGAGCACGGCGTCTGATCCGGAGGCAGCAGCCTGGAGTGATGAAGGCGACCTCCTGCTGCTAAACGCCCTGAGACTCAGCTTTGCTGAGGCACATTTTAAACCTCATGGCCACATCCAGCACTAATCATTTGCTTCCAAAGAAGTCCCTTGCTGTCCTGTGAATTTACCTCCCCAGGGCAGTCTATTTATATACCAGGGTGCTGCTGTAATGGAAACCCCTGGCTGTGCGGTGAGCCCAGCATGCTGGCTGCACAGGTTATTGATTTTTCTGTTCATTACGAGTCCATTTGGTAACTGCGAACCCCGAGTCTGCAGGGTGAGTGTGAGAGGACTGTGTAACCTTCACACATGGTCATGTCTGTCTGAACAGCCACTGAGCCAGGAGCATGCTTTTTAGACTTCATCCATGTGTCTATCATACATCGCTGCCCTACGGGATCTGCCTGCTGCAGGTGCAAAGACCAGAAAGCAGAGCAGGGCTGTGCCACCCAGCAGCAGTGGGAATGGGCAGCCAGGAGGCATCCAGGCAGCTGCCCTCACTTTTGTGGGACATTATCTTAAAGGTGTTTCACCAAGGCATCAAGAACATCAGCTTACGGGGTGATGAAGTGAATCAGTGTACAGACTTACCTGAAATTACGATTCCACTGCCAGTAAAGAAGGGACTTGGCTGCAGAGTGCAGTGGGGTTAGACCGATACTTCACCAGTTCTCTTCCTCTTACAGGGATGTTTTGCCGAGCTCCTGGCTCCAGGGCAGTAAACCTCTGCAGACCACTGCCGGGGCTGGGGGGCCGGGACCCAGGTCCCGCCGGAGCTGGCTCCCCACCGCAGCACAGCCCTCTGCACTCTCTGCGTCCCACCGGCACGGGCAGCTGGGCAGACACACACCGAATGTGCTGCAGACTGCAGGACCTGCTGGACTCACAGACAGCCTTTTCCATTTCAGATGTTTATACTGCCTCTTGCCATGGCGGAGCTCCTCCCAGGTGAAAAATCAAAGTCCTTAGCACAGTTCAGGGCTTGAGGTTGGGTCTCTAGCACATCTTCTCATATTTGTAGAAACAGCATTATTTTTGGTGGCAAGATTTTCATCAAAAAAGAAAGCTTTTCCTAATGTTGGTAGTGATTTATTTGACATCTTGGGAAATGGTGTTCCCAAGTGTGATTCCCCGCAGCTGACAGCACACTTTCAAGCACTTCCCAGTTCTGCAGGGAGGCCACAGGCAATGTTAGGCCCTCTGCACCAGCCGTATCTGCCGGGACATGGTGCGGGGGGCGGTCAGCAGCCCGTGTCCCGGACTGGCACCAGCCCCAGCGGTGCCAGCACTGAGCGCCTGCAGTGTGACCACAGCTGTCCTAGGGTTTTCACTGAAGGCCACCACTGGTGGCCCACTGCCATGCAGGGATGTCAGTGAGGGCTTCTGCCCAGCACCCACCGCTGCTGGCGACTGCTGCTTCCCTTGTTGTTCTGCCCTGGACTGGAAGGCTGGAAATAGTTTATAAGATGAACGGTCAGTTCTTAAGAGAGGGGACCTGACTACATTCCCAGAGATGTTTGGTATATTTGACTTGCTAATGAAGTATTGTCTCCAGGAGTCGTAGGCATAGTTGTTCTTTTCTGTTCTCCATAACCTGAAGATCCATTTCAGATTTTTCTGGTTTAAATATTCTGGGGGATTCCCCATGTCAGAAGTGAGTTCACTCCTTAGACTTGTCCATGATGGGCTTTGCCAGTTAAGCTGACAGCTCTTTGCGGTGGTCAGTGTTACATCTGGATAATGCTTTTTGTTTTGGTCACCAAACAGAAGAGCTCTGCCAGCCCTGATGCTTCTGCCTTCAAAGCGGAGGAGGAAAAGGTGCTTTTTGCCTGTTCCACCTATACTTGCACAACTCTGGTAAATAGTGCTCGTGCTGCCAGCGAGGGGGGTCAGTATGTTATCTGTGCCACTCGTGGGGTGATGTTTCATATGTTTGGTACTTCTTCCATACTTCAGTCTTTGAACCATGCTGAACTCCAGGTCAGGAGAAGACAGCAGTTCAGGATTGAGGTGTGAATATTATTCAGTATTGGGTGATAGCACCTACTGCGAAATTATAAATATCTTGGACAGGAACCTTCAGCAACAGACAAATTTTGGGTGCATGTTGCATGTATATGTGCATTTATTCATTAATTACTTGTTCAGTCATATCTGTGGTCTTGGAGTGTTGAGCCATGAAATGAAACATGAACTGTACACACATGGATTTGGAAGAAATAGCCCATTTGACTTGAGCCTAAAGCCTAAAAGGGGTATTACATGCTTAGTAATAATATGCTCATAAACTTCTGTTTTCCTTAGAACAGAATTAATGCTGCAACAAATCATATTGTGAGCCCCTTGTGTTGTGGAGCTGGTGACATGTGGGGACACCCTCCGAGGTGACTGGTGTCCTCCTCAGACTACATCAGCACAAGGCTCACCCAGTCATATTTTACAAGTCATGACTGAAGCCCACAGTGAATGAATGCAGAAACGTTCATTGGCTGCTGTTATCAAACCTCCAGGAAGATTTTTTTTTACTTTTTGGCAAATTTGAAAGGCAGAGGTACGCACACAGTCAGCCACCACACTCAGGCAGCCAGGAAGATGTCAGTGGCTCTGACCCAAATTTCTCTTCTTTGTGGAGCATCAGCAGAGGGAAAACACAAATGACACCCCAGGTTTCCCATCTCTGGCAACGGCCTTTGGCAGGCTTTGGCTTTGGAGGAAGAGGGACACCATCTCCCTCTCCAGGATGAAATCAGAGCAATAATTGCCATGTACAATGCTTGGAAATGAGGTAGCCCAGGAAACTGTGTCTCATTAAATACTTTTCATGCTTCAGATCTCTTTTTCTGCTCCCTAGTGTGTCCTTGTCCATAGCTAAAAGATAATCAATTCAATTCAACATACATTCATTTCTGGTTGGAGTGTCTTCTTCCATACCACCTTTCTCCCAGGTGGCTTTATAAAATGGAAGACTACAAGCATAGAGTTATGATGAATTGTAGGAGAGAGACAGCACAATAAATATTTGTTTAAGAGAGAACTAGCACGAAATCAGGTGAGAAATCGCAGAAGTGAAGGGATACAGGGAGTACCTGTGCCCAGAAGAAACTGCAGAGGGCAAACTTGCGGTGAACCTCACACCACGGGGAAAGGGAATTGCTGGCCATGCGTGGGCTGATGCTGTGAGGTGAACAAGTCTGCTGGAAGATACCTAGTGCTTTGGAAACAACACTAACTACTTCTACACTAGATGCAGTGCTGAAGGTCCACTGAAGACTTCCTCTGAAGTTCGTAGCTCTGTAGCCCTGTAATACAATATTGCCATGGCTTGTCACAGGCCATGAGCTCTGTACTGAGTTGCAAGGCCTCAGCACCAAAGCTTGTCCCAGAAGACTTCCAAGAAGTTAATCCTACAGAAGGTTTGATGGTAATGGGGAAAAAAAAAAACCGAGTTTTAAGTTAAATAATAAGTAAGTTTAGGGAAAGATGTTATGTATCAATTATTACAAAGGGGCAAAAGGAATATGTGGTGGCAGATGTAGAATATGGGAGAATTGGAGCCCAGCATGGTGCCGAGGTGCTTTGCAGAAGAAGCCAACGTGAGAGGGACCTGTGACAGAACAGGTCTCTGAGCCATTTCTCTCTTATTCACAAATGAATAAGCACGGGAAGCTCCAGCTTCACAGACAAATGTGATGCTAGTCTTCAAACCTTACAGCAGACTTATTGAGTCAAGATACACATACAAGAAGGCAAGAAAAAAAACAACACTGAAAGCTTGTGCAGGTCAAAAGATTGTGCTAGAGAAGAGGTAGTCGTGGAAATAACAGAGTGAGGAAGAGCCTCATGTAGATGTTAACAGATTTTTTCCTGGAAGCTGTTGCTGATAGCAGGAGGAGCCAACTCCAGAAAGAAACTGAGACACCAGAGTGAGCTACGCAGTGGGACAGGGACTCTGGACCAGCAGAGGAGACCACACCGTGCCAAGGAGGAGGAGGCATTTCCCCCCACAGCCAGGCAGACCCCACCACACAAACTGGTGGAGGAAGGTGACCCAGGGAAGGTAAAACACAGCTTCTCTGCAGTTTTCTGAGATGGAGAAGGTAAGAAATAAGATTTAAATGAAGGATGTTTTGCATTCATCCAGAAATATGCATGCAGGAGCAAAAGTAGAAAGCAATTCTGAGCAGCACACCCCAGACAGGCAAAGATCTCCCTTGCTTTATTTGAAGAGAGCTTCCACACACCAGGAGAGAGAAACCGAGGAGATGTACAATTCACAGGCATAAAACCCATAAAGTCCATTCACAAAAGCAGTTTACACTCCTTGCAAAAAAGCCATCGGATGTTGGAAACATATTTATCTGTTCCTTGTATTGGAAAGCTCTGTATGCATAACTTGCGATTCCATCAGTGGTACTTTGATAGGCATAATCCTCCATCGCTGCATACCTATTTGGTATTCACTTTAGAAATTGTCCTAATAATTTTGCAAGCAAATTATCAATATACTCATCATTGTAGTAAAAAAATTAACAAGAGGGAATATCCAAATCTATTTTTAACTTGTCATTAAATCATATTATCCTGAACTAGATATGTGTAGAGGAATCCACAGTAAAAGGAAGAGAGTGGGGCTTTTTGCCAATATTGACTCCTACTATTCTTCTATTTTTAGAGTTCATAGTAAATACAAACAACCCACTAATGATAAATAAAAATATCACCTGAAATGTGGTATACTTTGTTTCTAAATATGAAGGGCTTAAATATCAATTTATTCTCCTGTCTTTTGGGTGCTTTTTCTTTGTTAGTTGCCTTTGAAACGCAGAAGAAGAAGACATTTTAAGCAGCAAATCATCATGCTTATCTTTGCAACAAGAAATGTGTGCGCTTGGAGACAGCTGAAGATTGCTATCACATCTCTCTCTTTCAAACAGGAGAATTTATGTCCTGCAAAATCACAATGTAGACTTTGGCCATCGCAGACAGGTTGCTAGTGGGGATGTTGGTAGCAGGGTCCCACAGCCAGCTCACGCTGGCCAGGCGTTTCAGGGCTGATGGAGGGAGGGAGGCACGGGCAGGGGTGCAGGCAGGGGCACGGGCAGGGGCACGGGCAGAGGTGTGGGCAGGGCGCTCCTGGGGCTGCTCCTGGCCAGTCTCCCTGAAATGGCTCTTCAGCATCCCAATGATCTCCAAGTGCTCTTCCCGGCCAAGGGACGGCCACCCTCTGCGGGAGGGGGCTGCCAGCCAGGATCTCACAACAGGCGTGCTGGGCACAGCAGAATAATAAATAAATTTTTTGAACAACATAAGGAAAGAGCTGGCTGATTTCAAGAGAATGAAGTACTGCAGGGGTATTCAAATAAGAAAATATATTGCTCCCAGACATGGACCAGCATTTAGCAGGGTAATAGAAACCTATTCCGGTTTTTGCATTAATCTGGGATAGCTAGTCACTAGCTGCAGGTTTGTGGGGGTCTTTAGTTTTCTTTTAGGGAGACAGAGGAGGGAGGAAGAACTCATCCTCTTCTTTCAAGAAAATAGAAAGGGCTTGAAACAGCCTGGTTTTTGCAGTATCACTCGGTGTGGTGTATGTCTCAGATGCAATTAAAGCAAAAATTGGCACAGATCTCCTGGGCTTTCTATCGCACACCTCCCAGACAGTCACGTCCTGAGTATTCTCACTCCTCTTTTAAGTATTCACTTTCTCATAGCTAGATGGAAATCATTGCTAGTTTCAATGACATCTTTCGTTCTGGGTAAAACTTACCCTTTTCTATCCCACTCTGAAATTAGCAGTGAAAAGAAAATCCTGACTAGGAGTGATGAATGTTAAGGAAAGAGCACTACAGGACTTTGTCCTTACACAGGAGTATGTATTCCACATGGATCCTTCCAAAGCAGGTAAGAACTGTAAATGATGCTGACTTTTTTTCAGGGGGAAAAGGGGAAACCAAGGTATTTGTATTCTTTTACCTCATGAATAGTTCAGTACAAAGGCTGTTTACAGATACCTTTTTTGTTACTTAAATCTCCATTAAAAAGTGTTTCTTTAAACCATGCTGGAGAACTTCATTTGGGTTCTTCTTTTATCTTTTCTGCTCTCCACGATTTTTTCTAAATCCTCTGGGTTTCAATTAGCAGCCATGGGAAACTCCAGGAGCCTCCTGCCTCCCTGCATTGCATTAAAAAGTGACACAGTGCTGTGCAACCCTCACTCTTTCTTTTGAATAATTCATAGAGCTCTTCGGGGTCGGCCAAGATTTCAAATTAATATTATGGTCTAATTTTCCTAAACTTCTCATGCTTCAGGTGGAAATCCTACACATAGGGAACGGGCATCTACACCTATTTAGTCAGATAGCCCTG
Source organism: Nipponia nippon (assembly GCF_047370975.1). Taxonomy (NCBI): domain Eukaryota; kingdom Metazoa; phylum Chordata; class Aves; order Pelecaniformes; family Threskiornithidae; genus Nipponia; species Nipponia nippon. The sequence continues at coordinate 32,011,304 of NW_028262302.1, forward strand.
TAGTGACATGTTTGGAAGCAATATTTACCTGTACATATATTAAACACTGAAATAAATACTAATTTTTATCTTTATTTAGGTAAGAGTGCTTAGAGACATTCTTGTCAAAATGTTTCAGTTCTTAAAGATATTGTCTGCTAATTCTTAGCAAGATTTAGATAAAGCAAACACACCTGAAGTGTTTTTGCTATTTGATGAGTGTGTAATTAAAACCAGAACCTCCTCTGTTCAGTCACTGAAGTTGCCAAGAGCGTGACTTCTGAGCGTGAACATGACTTTGAGCATAAAATCATCTTCAGTGTATGTCCAGAAGCAGAGTTGGATGCACATACGCAACTAGACTGTTAAACTTCACATCACGAAACATTAAAGGTCACTTATGAATTTGTATTTTTTGTTTGGCGAGCAGCAATGTTTGTTGCATGTCACTATACAGCAGCTGTGTGAAGCTGTGGGTGTCACCCGCAGGAAACACGGGTACCAGAGTGGTTTTGTATTTGGTGAACACATTAAAAAAGATAGTCACATGCACACTTCATTAAATCATAGAGACTATAGGCAGAAAAGACCTTTTTAATCTCCCTGGAACAAGCCCAATTAAGTTCAGTTTTCTATTAGATCAAGGAGATAGCTACTAGCAGAAGTGTAAAAAGCAATTAACTCCTTAAAAGTTCAAATACATTCGATCGACAAAGGTAACGTTATACAAATGTTAAGGATGCACGGTTAAGTACTCTGAAGCCAAAACCATCAAATATCCAGGCAGCACAAATAACCCTGTGCCTGCTCCCTGTCCCTGTGATTCCCATACAGATTTTAAATATTTCATAGTCCTTCAATTAATAACGTAGATCAGATGTGAGATGCCTTACGATGCTCTTTAATTGTCAGGCTGTGTGTCTCTAGGAAATTTATGCTGGATTTGGCGAAAACACAGTAATGTGTCTTACATGAAGTTGTGGGAAAAGCTCACCCTTGTGAGCAGAAGCCCTGGCCAGGCAGGATTGCTGGGCTTTCTGACCTGGACCTGTGGAAAATGCCTTCACCCGTCTGGGCAGGACGGACGGCCAAGAGCAAGGACAACACCGTACCCTAACCATGGAGGTGAAGCTGCATGGAGCAGGTGGGGGCACTGGGTTTGAAAAGGAAAGGTGCAAAGCGGGGGCATTTAGCACAAAATTGTGACACAACAACTTCAGTCAAACAATGTACAGAAAATACACATTTAATAGCTTATGTCTCAACGCCATGAGCTTGGGTAACCCACAAGGAACATAAACCTGCAGGCTTCTGAGCAGAAATCCTACATGTGGTGACACCAGCCTCTGGAAGACAACTCACAAAACTTGAACGTTGCAAATGCACTAGATATGATAAACACAGACCTTCTGAACAAGCAACTAGGAGAATGTGGAAGGTATCTGGAGACGTGTGGAGAGAAGCCCTAATGAATAATCACAGACAAAATACCAGAAGGTGTATTAACTGGTTTGTGGTGCAGACCACCAAAACGGCATTAGGCATTAGAAGCTATAACAAGACAGAAGATGTAGAGCAAAGAGGAGCTCTGGTAAGAACGGTATACACTGGAAATCTCATTCTGCCACTATTAAATTATCATCAGGTTTTATAATCACTTTATATGACAATTTTCTAAAATCAAGCTATGCTGCACCTAGCATGGGAAAAAAAAAAAAAAATATATATATAAAATGTAACATTCAGAGGTTTTTTTTAAAAGATCTGGCTCAAAATCTTGCTGTGAATATCTGGCACAAAGTGAGAAGAAAGGAAGTATATCAGTATTATAAAACAGAATAAGCAAGATGGCCCAGATAATTATACACTTGTCAGTCCAACATCAATGCCGGAAAAAATAACAGAACAGCTGTTATGGAAGTTAATCAAGAGAGAACTAGAAGAATAAAATATAGTCGGTGCTAGTTTGCAAAACTAATTATCTCCTTTTTGGACAAGATTCCTGTTTTAGAAGCCTCACAGGGTACTCAAGGAAACTTCAGCAGCATCCACCGGCCGGGCCAGCGTCCCCATGCCCCGTGGCCGTCCCTGCAGCCGGGCGAGCAGCCAGGGCACACTCACCGCTTCCAGTGGTGTTTCCAAATCTTTTAATCACCTGTTTTTTCATTCATTGGATATGTGACATGTTGACTTTTTTTAGTTAATAACATTGTGTGTCACAGCGTTACCTGTCCTGCTGCGTGGCGACACCATGGCCGTATGTTCTCAGCAGGCGACCGGGGCCAGCCAGCGGCTGTCGGTGCTGCCTGACCGAGAGCCCGCTCCCCAGCCTGGTCTGGGGCTGATACCACACAGGCTGGGGGAGTGGTGAGTGACAAAAAAAGGACGAGTAACTGATGCAGGGAAATCTGGATTGCATGGTCAGATAATCATTTTAATGTGTCCACATGCAGCCTTGTGTCTGAGAAGAAGATGCCTGTCTGCAAGATCAGGGGATCTATATTGGGAATTGGCACCACTAAAACAGGTAGAAGAGTCTTGCTGGTAATTAGCTAAATGGAGTTCCCAGTGCAGCACTAGCGACAAGGACAAATGATGCTTGTGCAGGCGCAGCCTGAGTCAGAGCAGAGAGGTCCAACCAGCAACCCAGCTCCTGCTGCTGCTGCTGCTGCTGCTGCTGCTGCCGCTGCTGCTGCCGCTGCTGCTGAGCCGCCATCGCCCGTCCTGGAGGGCTGCGGGAGCCCGGGGAGGGAACGGGAATGCTGAAAGTGCTGAAAACCAGCGTCAAAGGCACAAGGCTCCTGTTCTGGTAGAATTGCTGATGAGACAGAGAAGGGGAGATGTGATAGTCCGGGGACACCTCCTGAGTAAGCAGAAATGTGGTAAAAGGGGGATTTTCTGCCGAGAAGGGGTCCAGGGAGGTCAGCACGGCTGCTGGCTGAAGCTGATCACCGATGGTGAGGGGCCGGGCATACTTCTCCTTTACAGCAAGAGTAATTAAGGATCTGACAAACTTACCATGGACCTGGGAATTTTTAAATCAGGATAAGATTGTTTTTTTTGTTGTTGTTGTTGTTCTTCAGCAGCGCTCTAGTTCAGGCAGGAGTTTGCTGAAGGACCACTTGAGGCCTCTGTTGGGAAGAAAGTAACGCTGATCCCTTCTGGCTTTATAATCTATAAATCCATTAATCTGTGGATAAAGCCCAGGCAGTGAATCTGAACAGTTAACAGGCTAAGTACAGACTGAATTATTGTGCTTTAATTGAGAATAAGGAAAAGCATGGTTATTATGAGACTTAAACTTGACTTTGGGAAGAGCAGTAGGGATTTTCAAGATGAGACAACTGCTCTTCTCAAAACATACAGTTTGCAGGTGGCCATGCACAGGCGATTAGGGACAGACCCACAAAGAAAACCACTGGCAGCTTTCTGAATAAAATCCAGTTCCTGTTCATGGGAAATGAGGAAAAGAGAGAGAATATGGATTAATGAGTTTCTAATGAACTGAGGTGATCACAACATAGCCTTTACATGTGGGAAGGAAGCAGAGAGAAAAGTACAAGCTGAGCAGCAGCTTGTTTGGACTCGGCTCACTCCCAGCCTTCACCCAAAGGCTCCCAGGAATACCCATTTGCTGAGAACAGCATTAAAAATCCTGCAGTTGCTGAAGTCTTCAATAGCATGCTCTGCTTGGAGGACACAGCTGGCGAGGGGCAGGGGACCATTGGCACCTCCCTGCCCACCGTGGAGGCACTGCCGGAGCCACCCCCCAGAAGACGTGCACTGTTGGCTCCTGAGCTTCATCTGTAAATGACAAGCCACAAAACACAGTTTTCAAACAGAGGAGGGAGGAACAAGCAAGTAACAGGATTAGAGTTTCAAATTGCCATGATATTCTAGAAAAAAAATACTTAGACTCTAAAAAAAAAAAACTTAATTTTTTTAATTATCATTATCATCATTCAGAAAAAAATAAACATAGGCTGCAGTATCTTCTCTACATTTTGTATCAGTAGCAGATGTGTTGACCATTAACTGAGGGTCCAGACAGTTTTCAGGCTCTTCCTGCATTGTGAATGGCTTTCCTGGACACGCTGTGATCGTAACAAGCCAAGGGATGCGATGCAGCCCTGTTGGCTTGTAATCAAGCCTCCTACATGAGCAGACATCAGCAGACAATAGCCCAAGGATACGTCCTTCACCTTTTCACACAAATACGTATTTTCATAGCAGAATTCATGCTGCAAAGCTTCTGGCAAAGACCCTGTTTCTTTGTGTTACCCAGCAAAACTGAAAGCGAGTCAGACGAGGTCACTGGAAGTAAAGTGTTCATCTGAGGGTGTCCAGCACATCTGCTTCCCGCTGCAGGCAGGTGAGCGTGGCGTGAACCCGGGCAGCCACAGGCCATCTCCGAGCACCCACCGGCTCTCTGCGGCGTGCAGAGCCATCTGCTCAGCCTGCCGGCAGCTGCAGCCTCGTGCCGGTGCCTGCACCTGTAAGCGCCGCTCCGCCGCACGGCAGCACCAGCCAGGGACTTGCAGCGCGGCCACGGGTGCGCATCAGGCACTTTCCCTATCCGGTCATCTTTGGGTTGGAAAGGCACCATATGGATTCTGAGGAGTCAGGGTATGTTTGTCAAAGTGTCTTCTTACAATTTCACACATCATCAGAGTTTGGTATTTTGAGATTCTTCTGCTGGGAAAAGCAAGATCATTTTCTTTCAAAATAATTATTAGGGTTAGAAGTTTGCTATATAAGGTCTTTTGGTGGGTTTGGGAGGGATTTCTTTTTTTTTTTTTTGGAAGTGAAAATTCATGGCAACAAAGTATTTTCCAAGAAAAAGTACTGTTTTTTCATGACACTTTTTTTTTTTCCATCCCCAAATAAGTCTCACGTGCTTAAAAGCTCCACAGAGCAAGGCCGATGGTGAAGGCTCTGCTTGGCTCAAAGCACAGATTTGGATGGGATTCTCCCATATCACAGCCAAGTACTCTGCCCATGGGATACAGGCTGTGCTGGAGCGTTGGCTTCCGAGTGTCCTCTTTTTCTGCATAAAACTGAAAGGTCTGGATTTTGTTCTACAAGAAAGAAAAGCAAACACCTCTCATCCCCTGCCCCAGGAAAAAAAGAATAATGCAGTGCTGGAGTTTTTGTTTTCCAGCAGTGCCAAGCAGAAATGCGCTCTCTGTTAGGAGAAACGCGAGTGCAGCATGGGAAGCCTCTAGAGCAGAAAAATCTCCTTTCCTTCCTCCCCCACCATCTCCACAACAGAAAATCTGTCCCTAAAGCTTACAGAGTGAAACCTCACTCCTCACCCTGACTGCGGTCCCTGATGTGTGCAGAGGATGGCATGGTCTTTAATTGCACCGGTTTATGTTTTCTATAGGACACTGTTCTGCTCCTAATTCCCCCCATTAGGGCAATCCTCTGGAATAACATTGTGAGATCAGAGGCTTTCTGCTTGGATCTCTTTACTTAATTAATGAAAAAAACCTTTCTGCACCAGATGACCTTACAGCTTCACGTCCCGTAGCACAGAAGGACAAACACTCAGTTCTGCTGTAATCTTATTACCGGCGATTCTCCTGGTGACGTTCCTGAAAGGGGTTTATGCCAGTATGAAACACACCAGACCTCTGGGCAAGAAACTGGTCAGGAGACTGGGGGTCACTGGGGCAATTCTGTGCCCATTCCCCTACCCGGTGCACATCACCCCCAACCCGCCGCAGTCCGGCCCAGAGGCAAAGCCAGGGACATGGAGGTGCTGTTTTGGGTCTGAGCTGCCCTCCTGGCCCGTGTCTCCAGCATGAACGACAGTGTCCTGGGGCGGCTGCACCGCTCCCCGCAGCTGCCCGGCTGCTTCCCCTCCCCTCCCCTCCCCTCCCCTCCCCTCCCCTCCCCTCCCCTCCTCTCCCCTCCCCTCCCCTCCCCTCCCCTCTCCAGGAAACATAAGCCTCTCTGCAAAGTAGGATTTATTTCTGGCAGGGTAATCAAGACACTTGTTAATCATGTCTAAGTACTGCAATTAAGAGCTGACCTGATAAATAAAAGGTATGGCAGTTGCCCAATTTTCATATTTGTTTATTTTGCTTTTGATGTCAATGTCTGTTTCACTTTTTGTTTATTTTAATCTATCTTGGTAAATTATACCCCAATTCACATTTGCAATACAAAGACAGGGAAAAAAAGAAAATGCGGGAGGGCTGGCAACACTTCCCAAAACCTAAGATCTCAGATATGGAAACCACCATACGTTCATAGGACTGAAACCTGGGTTAGCCGAACAAGAGGGCAAGGAGAGGGTAAGAAGCCTGGAAAGAGCACGCCAGCACTTTAGTGGTGATGCTGCTTCAGCTTCAGGTTGGTTTTCGGGGAGGACCTTTCCAGATGCCCTTGGCCCAGCGGTGCTGGGCGCAGGCTGGGGTGGTGCTGGGTGATGCGGGTGGGTGCTGGGGGAGCAGCCAAGCAGGCAGAGGTGAGGGCAGGGCTCTGCCCCGTGGGCACCCCCATGGGGACTGCCCACGCCTGGGCGGCCGGCACGGACCCGCCGGCCGAGCAGGAAAGGCTGCCCTGGCACACGCTGCTGCGGAGGCCATGAGCATGGGGGTCTCCTCCCCACGGAGGAAGGAGGCAGATCTGCAGACCACCCCACCACCTCGCCTGCCCCGGTGAGCCAGTTCCCACGGAGGGCACTTCTGAAACATCCCTCAATTGCCATTTTAAAATTTCCAGCCCCCGACTGAGCTGCACTGCTTGTGGCAGCGGCAGGCACCTAACGCTGGCTTAGCAAGGCTCTCCAATCTTAATATGCTTTGGGCATTCTCAGATATGTTTAAAACCTGTCTTTCACATGTAGATTGTAGGTAGTGCATGCTGCCAGACAACTTGTCATTGCTCTCACAAAAGGCATGTACCCGAGGACATGTTCTTGCAAGTAGTATTTTACCTCTTGTCCCTCTGCAGCTGCAGCGACTTTGTCTAGGGTGAAGTACGGCATCCCTTAGAAGCTGGACAGGACAGCTCACTACAGCATGCTCCTGGCAGAAAGTTAATTAATCCTGTTTTACAGAGCTGTGCCAGCTGAATCCTCAGTACAATGGTTGCAGAATTGTCATCACCAGGGTTTCTTTTTATTATAGCCCCAGAGTAATGAAAACATAATTACTTCACTTACAGCAAACCTGGATCGCCTAGTAGTCTACCTGAAAAGCCTTTCATTTCCAGGTGTTCTCCTCAGGCTGCAGGAGCAGCTCATCAGACAGGCTTCTCCGACAATATTGTAGGATATTATGGGTGGGCTGAGGGTCAGTCAAGATGGTTGCCTTTGCAATAGCTCTGTTATTATCACTTACTACATTTCAAAAAAAAATCATTCCTTTGCACTTATGCTTGAGTAAGATCTCTGAACTTGCAGCAAGGCTTCAAATCAATATTACAGCCGGCGGGTAGGATTACTGACTGTTTTCTCACCCTTGCTGTCACAGAAGTTGCACCTTCATTCTCTACCCAGAAGTCACGGGAAGGAATCATCTACACCTTCTGTGAAAGACAAATAACGTCAGTCACAGCAACGTAACTGCTTCTGGTGCAGAGCAGCACATGTTTTTGCATCGATGGAAAGACTCACGCTGGTAATGCTGTAGATGCACACAATGTATGTACTCAAGTGAGCACTAAGCAGAACACACCATATCCCACGCTGTGCAGAACGAGCAGGTTTTGAGTGCTAAGACACCATGTTTTATTTTCATTTTCTTGTAAAAAATGTTTTAGGTTATTCATAGAGTAAGGAAGGCAAAAAACCACTTGCATGCAGCATTTACTTTACAGTATTAGACTAGCTGAAGTTTAGGCTGTACTACAGAAGCTCCTTTTAACACACGTCTGGCTAACACACTATTCATCCTAGCACTGTACAGCTGGGGACTTCTAAACTACTTTGTACCTGGATATGCCAGTCTCTCTGCTGCATATCTTAGTATTATATTGTCTTACCTTTGTGTTTGTGAGTTATCTTACCATGGGAGACAAGCGCTGGCATTTTTTGAAGAGCACTGGTAGGTAGTTGAAAGCCTCGTGGCAGCGCGGCTGTGCGTGCAGCACACGTGGGTCCTTCGGGGATGCGCAGGGAAGAGGTGATGCTTCCCAGCTGTGACCCAGCTGGGCTCCCACCCTCTGTAACGAGGTGTGAAGACAATCTGTCGTGATCCGGCTCTGTGCTGAGCTCTGCTTCATGGGATGTGCCTGATTTGCCTCGTCTCCTGCCTCCAGTGCTGTACCTGGGCTCAGGGAGAGCCACCCACGCCATCCATCTTCTGCAAGGCTGCCGCTGCCCGCAGGGACCAGGGCAGGCAGGTGGCTCACCCCACCCTGCACTTGCTCCTGCAGACTCTCCTACAAATAAACGCACCTGGGAAAACATGTTTGCAAAACCTGGGGTTTCAGGCAGGTGTCAGTGATGCCCCTGAGAACACGATTGAAAGGTCTATGATTCAGCAAAGGCAGAACACCTTAAAGGCAATGGATAATTCATTTATTGCCATTTTCAGATAAAGCTGAATTTTGCAAAGAAATTCAGATTATATATGTGATAATCCAGGTGATATATGTGATTTAAAGTACTGAAGACCCTCAGGGTAAAAGGGAAAAAAAAAAAAAAAAAAGAAAAAAAATCAGAGTGAGTAAAAAACAAACAGAAAAAGCTAAAATAAACAGAGAGAAAAGGAACATTATATTTTCAACCTTGTAAAGCACAAAGCATTAGGAAATAGATGCTTAGGGCTATAAAACAATAAAAAGATATAAAAGTAACAGATACGTTTCTTTTACAACAAAATAATTAATACTATTATTCTGTCGGCCTCAGTTGAACTTTCAGAGATTCAGGCAACCAAATTCCTCAAGTTATAACACCCTTACAGAACAAACAGAACTGCATCACTTGATACTGTTGTTGCTTCCTTTCTAAGCAATACATCAAATTTCTTGAATTTTATCCCCATGTAATGAGACAAACTGTTATGACAGCAAGACATATGCGTCTTGCATCTACAAACTTTGAAAACCACCTGTTTGGGTTCCTTCATCATTAAAATTACAAAGAAAATAAAATACAATGCTTTCTCCAGACAAAATACTTCAGAAGGTGTCAACAGTTTGGAAAGTTTGAATAAGCAAGATGTTGCAATTCTAATGCTACACAAGATAAAACGAGCACATCCAGTTACAACCGTGGTGAGCAGAGAAGCTGTCAGTGTGGGGAAAGGTCAGGCCCCGCTGCAGAGGAGCAATTAGTTGGAGATCTCAAGACAGATTCTTGACTGTGTTTGCAGGAAAGCAGTGAGGTAGGCCACCTCGACCTCCTGGTTTCTCCCTGGCCCGAGGCGCGGTGGGTCCAGCACAGCCTGGTGCTCCGAGGGAGGGCTGGTGGGTTGCCAGGGACATTGCTGCTCGGGGGGTCCCCTCCTGCGTCTGCAGTTTGCTGAAGGATGTGCTGGAGAGGTACTGGAGAGGCCGGGTTACCACTGCTCTCCAATGCCTATGGCCACAGGTGGGGGACAACATGGGACTTTCCCTTGTCACTGACAAGGGGTAGATGTGCTCACGGATCAGCAGAAGGTGCTAGTTATTAACATTGCCTTTACCTTTTCACAAGTCTCCCCGGTCCAGAGGAGCCCTGGTGCATGGCCACTTGCTTTGCCAGAGGTCAGTGAGCCCCAAGGATCTCCAACGGACCAGGATCATCACCACCTTTGCAATGGCAAAGACACACAGGATGGGAAAGTACTGGATTAGGTGACCTCAGGTGTGTTTTTGTACTTGGTCAGGTAAGGCCTAGGTTTTATGAAAAAGGAACATAAATGACATAAGAAATTAAAAGCATTCTGTCCGTGCTCTATGATCAGTGCAGTTGTTCATCAGGAGGAAGGCAGCGGGTCTCAGTGGGTCTCATGAGAAGTCTTTAGGAGGATCTCTCAGGGTGGCTCTGTGCAAGGCTTCCCTTCGTAGCTCGCTTTCAGTCAACGCAAATCATCTAATTATAGGTGAGCAGGGGCAGAGCCAGCAGCTGGGACCAGGATACGGGTTCAAGGAACGTATTCAAAGGGTCAGTCACGTGAGTTTTCTTGGCAAGGTGAGGATGAGCCTGCATCCAGAGATCCAGAGCTGTACGCTTGAACATCCCTCTGCTGAGCACATGAGAAACAGCCGCTGGTTCACCACCGGCTGCAGCCAGCTCAGGGCTCTGCTCCTGGGATCAAGCCTAGAGCAAGCATGATTAGATTTCAGGGGGGTCCATTGTACAATCAGCAATATTGGAGACCAATTCTACTGTGATGCACTAAGTACGTATCCCTAGTGCTCATATATATGTGTGTATGTACAAGTATATTTATATGCTATATATATTTGATGGAAAGAGCTGAAATTCTGCAGTCTGTGATGTGGTGGGTGGTGGCAGCTGAGAATTTCAGAACACTCAAGAAGTTTCTATTCAGCAATTGTTTTATTTCCTATTTGGGATAAAAGGCCATGGGCCCAGACACAAGAATAATATATTATGCATGCTGAGACTTTAGCCTTTATTCAAAATATATAATTTTATAGTGAGTGACATTTTCTAGAGAGATTTATTAAACAGCAAAAGCAGTGCCACTTAGAGTCATGTAGAAACACATTGAAGCAATGTATTTCTGGGAAGCAGGTTATTTGATTTTCAGCCAGAGATTCAGAATTTCCTCACGGGTCCTGAGCAGCCTAGGGTTTGATTTAACTGTTTCTTTCACTTGCCACAGTCACCTTCCCCCCAAACTGAGCTCTGAAGATTAGGTATCACCTTGTCTTAGAGCTTTGCCTTTGGCTGCTGTGCTGATAACTGCAATACACTTCCGTATAGCCGACCACTGGCACTTCAGAGTTCATATTATTTGTTCCATAATTACAGATGAAAATATTCGTAAGTGAACACGAAGTAGTAGAAACAGAGACTTTTCTGGTGTACACCATAGGTTTTCAAAGAACATTAGACGTATTTCAGCTGATGACACCTTTTCCATTCCCCAGTGGCCAAATATTTTATCCATCAGTGTTTTCTCCAGGGGCTGAGTTTCTGCGCCACCAGTCACCCTTGCTCTTGTGCTCGATCTCTCCAGTGAGGTCCCCAGCCTGGCCACTACTCCAGCGTGGGCTGGCCAGCAGCACGGGGGCTGGCAGGGGTGTTCCACCTGGCTCGCAGACTGTGCTTCTCTTCACAGGTGCCCACACACTGGCTTTCTCACACCAACAGGATTTTGCTGAATACTGGCCATCTTACAATTTGTATAAGCTCCCAGATCCTTTTCTGAAGAGCTGCTACTGAGCCAGTCATTCACCAGCCTTACTTTTCAGGTGATTTTTTTTCTTTTCTGTTCTATTCTATTCTATTCTATTCTATTCTATTCTATTCTATTCTATTCTATTCTATTTCCACCAAAATAAGGAACTTCCCATTTGTCCCCACTGAAGTGGACACTGACTTTTTCATACCTTTTTCATACCTTTCATACCTGTTCATCTGGTTGAAGACGCGTCAGAAAATTTCCTCCAGAGCCTCCTGCGTCAAATCCAGAGAACCTGGCTGAGACAGGACATGCTGCTTCTCCAAATGACATGCAGCCTTCTGTCAAAAAACTCAGATTATAAGTATTCATTCATATCTCTGGGTAAAGACCAGATTAAGAGTGCTTGTAGTTGATCTAGCTCTGTTCCAACTTTGTGCTTTTTGTCCGTTACATTAAACACACGGCAGCTGGTCGCGGGCTGCTGCCTGTGCCGAAGCTTGCGCTCGGGTTACCGTGCGACCCCCCCTCCAATACACTGCAGCAGGCAGCGATTTAGCCTTTTTCTGAAATGCAGATTTTTTAGACCTCTCTGCATTTTGCAGCTCTTTCTGAATCACTTATTTTTAATTCTTAATTAGTCTAGGTGAGATACAAGTAGTTATTTCTTAGCAACAAGAAATTACTACTTCTTATCAATTTCATCAATAATTCAGTAAAGCGAATTAAGGGCAGCCCTGCTGTCCTACACCAACAGATGAGCAACCTGACATTGACTTCATGGCAGCATCTTTCATAAGGTGCATGTTGAACACCCACTGTCTGAAAAGAGGAGTTTCTTAAGCTGCCTGGCCTGCAACAGTATGGCAGTGCTTAAAAAGTTACAGGAATATCTCTAAAAAATGAACTTTCTTCAACAGCCCTGAGCAAACTTGTACCTACCATGTTTCTCCGAGATCCCAAGGCTGAGCAGGCAGGACACGGGATAATGTCACACTTCTGTTCTTCCTGAAAAAGACAAGAAAGATGAATGAGTGACTGCACTTCATCTCCAAGGATTCGAGCCTTCTGATCATCAAAACAAAGATGGGGTAAAAAAGGAAACAGTTTAAGGGCAAATGCTAAGTAAGTTACAAACCCACCACAGAGAGGCTCTTTAAAAGTAATTCTTCTACATAGCTGGCATTTTATATCAAGACAGGTAGGTTATTTTTTGCTGGCCGAGGGTGTAGCTGTTGAAAGAAGAACCTTTTTTTCTGCCAAGGGTTACAGGGTGATAGAATTTTCTTTCAATTCAGTGCACGACAATTAAGATTTTAGCTGGCAGAAAGTGAGAAATTAGTCCAATTTGCACAGTAATTAGTGGTTACAGGTGCCACAGGTGTTGCTTCCTGTACTCACCATGCTCCGTTTCCTCTGAGCGCTTTCTGCTGTGCAGCATTAATCTAACCTTGTTCATAATCTTGGGCAGTTTCAATGTATCTCTGCTAGAGTCGCTCCCTTCAGTTTCCTGAATTCTACCGTGGCGGAGGCTTTCACACTATTTTTGCATGGTGTATCATGTCAGTGATTGGTTTCTCACCCATTCAGTTTATTTTAGCCGTCCTTAAAAATCACTTTAACCACTCCGCTTTTGACAGAAGACATCTCTGACATTTGACTGGACCAGTTAAGTAAGCCAGCAGAATAATTATTTCAATGCTGAATATTTGATATTGCTCCAGGACCCTGATGTCTGGACTCTTGTCCTGCTGATTTTCACTGCAAGGACATGAAGACAGCACAGAGCAGCTGATGGAGACCCTTGACTGCAACGTGCCCTAAGCTCCGCCACAAGTGGTGCTGGCAGCCCGTGCAGCACATGTCAGCTCCCTTCTGAAGTCAGGGACTCCAGAGCATCCTTCCAGAGGTCCTGCTGAAATCTCCCCACAGTTGCACTCTTTACTGTCTCCAGCTGCCCATCATTAGTAGTCGTGGTGATATAAGGTGTCCTGCTGGGAAATTTTCTCGCAGATTTTTGTTGCTGTATTTTCAAAGCACAATTCTGGTTGACACACTTTCTGCCAAAGCTAGGTTGGTACAGTACCACTGTTCTCTTTATGCTGACATTTGAGGCAAACCTCTGATCAGAATCATCATCAAAACTATTAATACTGTTCTGTAACACTTTAATTTATGCACAACCAAAGTGCAATTGTTGCCAAACGCCCTTTTGTGGAAGAGCAACCCTGTAAACTTTGGTTTAGCTCTAAAGAGGAAGGCTGAAAAATCCACACTTGATAGGGTGATAAAACTCACCATCTTTGATTATTATCTTTAAATGTATCACAGGTTGCTGCATGGAAGATGATAACTGAAGAACAGTGCAAGGAAAAGCCTGTCTCCATGCTATTTTTAATTATGAAGCAGTTCTGGCATTACCAGGCTATCGTGAGATGATGAGCAGTTTTCACAAATGTGTCTGGGTAGCCAGATCTGCGATGGGAAGGCTGAAGACTTGCTCAGCTGACAGTACTGAAGTTTGTTCATTTGGTTAGGTTTTACTCTCACCGTGTCCCTTGAGCGAGCTCGGCTGTACAAATCGGAGTCACAGTAAGACTCTTCCAGAAGCTGGAAGAAGTAACAGCCTACAGACGTTGCATCACCCACGTTTGCCATCTTTTATTTCTAAAGCACAACAATGGCTGCAGAGTGTTGAGTTTCTGAGAAATCATCTCCTCGTGCCAACAACAATAAACCGTTCTCTGCTTTGGCCACAAAGCTGGAATATGTTGAGAGGAATAACACTGGTATCTGTTGTCGCACTCTCTGACAGTTGTTCAACAATCCACTCCAAAATGATGTTATCAACTTCTAATCAAATTACACACCCAACCCCCAAACAGGTTTTGCCAGCTGATAAGTTCCAGCAAGATGGGCCAGAGTCATCACGAGTGGTGTCACAAGCCAGAAGGGCCGTGCAGCATTCTGCTTCCCAGCGTCAGCAGGAATTTGGAGACCACATGGTGCAAAGTTCAAACTGCTTCTCCACTCTGTACTCTTCTTGCACTGCAGAGTGACCCAGATGTCCAGGACTGTCTGGATTCAGGCAAGGGGAAGTACTTAAGAAGCATTTTTAAAGATACTCCAGTGGCAAAACCAAGGTTGTCCTCAGGCCTGCAATGAAGGAGTGTCCAAACTCAGTTGTCTCCCCAAACCAAATGGTTGCAGAGATCCCTCCTGCCTGACTTGTCTGTGACTGGAAACCTCAGAGCAAGGTCTGCCCTTCGCCATTGCTTTTTCATTGCTGGGGCACTTTAGCTGTCAAAAGAGGCTACAGGAAGCACAATACTGCTGAAAAGCCTGCACATTAGTTGACAACATCAAGATACACACGATGCTGGATCTATTCTCCTGCCCGCGGCTGTCAATACTTGCTGGTACAATTGATTCCATCAGGGTGATGATGACAGATATAGATCGTTCCCAAGTGCAGCAGATGCATGTGATCTAGCAGTTTTCATACCAGACTTCCTTTCCCAAATCTGAACATAGATTGTTTTTAAAAAAAGAGCAATGCAGTTGAGAGCTGAACAGCCTGTTAAAAGCATAATCCCTGTGCTCTAGTATTAGTGCTTAGCCTTCAGAGCTGCAAACAAGCTAAAGGCAGGTAGCAAGATGTCCACATCAGGATAGTAGGTAGGAGTTTTGGAGTTGCCTCTTTATTAAAGAGAGATGTTATAATTATTATGATATAATTATCAGAGGGACATTTTCCCAATCTGGTTTTCTAAGTTTCATGTAACAGAAATTCTGTACAAAGACCACTTCAATTAAAGACAGGAGCCAGTGTCACTTACTGAGGACCCACCTTCCACTTTCAGACAAGGTACATACAGGTCCTCAGCTCGCTGCAGGGGAAGCCAATGGTGGACCTCATCTGTGCAAACAAAAGGATTTTCAGGAATGTCAGCCCACCCATCCGTTTTAGTCCCCTTCTTTTGCCAGACCTGTGATTACCTTGGCTCTACCGCGTCTCCTCCTGTTCTGCCGCCTTCTCACACAGGATCCCATGCCTGGAGGAGGCATGCATCAGCAAACCTCTCCGCTTCTCCAGACAGCTGAATCTCAAGGCTGGCTGCCCTGTAAACGTGCAAGCAAGGCAGGCTGGAGACAGGTTCTGTGCATCCTTTGTGATGGTCTACAGAGAGGAATGACAGCCAAGATGGAGGCGATCCTGTTCCATGTTCCTTTGGCAGTAGGTGCCTCACAGCCCCAGGATTCGTAGACATGAAGCACTCTAGGGCGTAGCTCAACATTTGGCCTGTCTTCAACTTTTAAGCATGGGAGCTGAGATAAATGTCTGATCTACACTCTTGCAGAGCTGGTGCACATGACACTGGGTTACCAAGGATTGCCATATGATTCATTCAATCTGCTTTTGCTTCCATTTGTTTGTTTGTTTTTTCCAGTCATTACTGGGATCACCTGAAGACTGAAAGGAAATCTGAAAATTCCTTTAAATGACCTTCAATGAAATGTGAACTGCTTCAGCAAACTGCCTCAAGTTTCCACCAGAAGCTGGTAAGCAGGTAGATGAAGCGTAGAATTGTCATGCACTGATATCAACACGTTAAATTGTTCATCTTAATTGGTATCTAAAGCTTTGCAATATTTGTTAATTTTACAAGAATATATTCTTTTTTTTTTCTGTCATGGAAGCAAAAAGCATTGAAATATAAGAAAATGAAATAAGAAAAGGATATGTTATGCTTCTTGTTGTAAGAATATTCACTGGAGACACACAAAGTTTTAATGTTAATGTCTCTGCATCACTACTCCCTGCATGCTAAAAGAGGTTCAGAAATGCTTGAAAGGTTAAAGCTTTTGCAAATTATGAAAACAGACCATTTTGGAGCTATAAATCCTGCTCATCTGGGGTAGTTGTTCTTGTGTAAAACCTCATGTTTTCTTGAGAGACTGAGCTGAATATTTATGCTTAGCACATCAAACACAAGGAAGGCACAGAGGTTCACTTGTCTGCAGTGGGTATTTAAGATTTTATTGTTGATAATTAAATCTAGAAATTATAATTAGTCACTTATCCAAACTTGAGTGCCCAGTCTTTCCTCATTTACCTTTCCAGCATAGGACTGGTGTTAGCTCACTGGTTGCCCTGGAGCAATGTCTTTGGAAATCCAACTTTTGTCATTTATGATTTAATTATGCTCTGGTGGCTCCCGTGGCCCCTTTTCTTTGCTCGCACAGAAACTGCCTCAGACAGGTGCACCTCCTGGTACAGGAGCTGATAAACCAAAGCAGAAGACTTTGGAAAGCACCTGCCAACGGCCAGCGTGTTGGCCAATCCCCCCAAACCTTAGAATCTTACAATCATAGAATACCAGGTTGGAAGGGACCTCAAGGATCGTCTGGTCCAACCTTTCTAGGCAAGAAAGGTTGAAGAAAAGCCCAAGGTTGATCCACCATCAGAGGATGGCTTGTGCTAACAGGCAGCGGGTTTGGAGCTGGGGCTTGGTTTGTTTGCAGGTGATGTTCCAGCGGCCGCGCTACGACTCACCCCATTGTTATACAGGGAAATAAATGCACCTTGTCCAGCAGAAAGTGAGGCTGATGAAGGGGAGCACAGAGGACCATGACTGAGGTCGTGAGCCAGCAACCAAGCAAAGGAGGGGAACGAGCATCCTGACCAGCGACGGGGGAGGCATTTGAGGATGGCCTCGGTGCCAGGCGTGGTGAGAATACGGCTCAATGTTTTTGGGGAGTGCACGGATGGCTTTGGGCGGCTGCCGAAGCACAGCCAGTTGTGACAGCAAGTGGGGATGGCATCGTTTGCCAGGAAAACATCTGATGAAGCAACCTTTCTGGGGTTTTGGACATGCAGAGCAGAAGCACTGGTGCGTTCTCAGGGCTGGTGCTTTGTGTCGCTGCAGCAACACCCCACAGCTGCAACTCCATCTGACCAGGCAGTCAGACACGTTCCGGGGCCGTGCTGGGCCACTGCAGCAATACCGCGGGCCAACCAGTCCTAACGCACAAACCCAAAGTCAGGTGAAAAGTTAGAACAGGTAACAAAGGAGAAACCCTCACGTATTAGGAGGATCTGGTTCTCAGTTCAGACTGAAATACCTGAAAGAGGAAGAAAGGAGTCATATGAAGCTCCAAGCGCCTGCTGGAACAGCATGTCTGCTACTGGCTGGGAGGAGACCCGGCAAGGTGCCCGACCCCTCCAAGGCACAGCTCAGCCCCGCCGAGGCAGGCTGTACCCGCTGTGCTACTGCTGCCCTGCCTTCCTCCCTGTGGGGCCGTGGTACAAACCCGGTCCCCACGGCCATCTGCATCTTTCCAGCTCCAGCTCCCACCCATCCATCTCCCGACGCTTCCAGCCATGCTCCGCAGCATCTCAGGTGATGTCCGTGCACGTACAACCCTTTACTACGGCAGCACAGACCAGCCACTGGTCACTCCAGCCCCTTGCTCCCCGAAGCAATGGCAATATCACAAACGAGCTGTTGTCCAGACCTCTCCACTGCTATCTGAAATGCAGTCCCACTTACCACGTGCCTCACAAGTCCTGATTTCGTTTTCCAGGTTATGTCAACACCTTAACACTCACAAAAGCAATTCTGTAGAAATCTTCTGCTTTAACCAAATACAGTTTTATGTGTTTTTCAATTCTTCTTAAATAAACACTTTCCTCATATAGTGAAATAAAATCCAGAGAGAGAAAAAAGAAGAAAAAAAACAAACAAAAAAACTCAGCCTCTCCACAAACACCTTCAACAACCACCAACTATTTGTGGCTCTTGTGACTCTGATAAGTCAGAGCAGAATGTATAGATTTATCGATTTGGTTGTTGCAGGGGGATTTGTAAGCATTCTCTTGGCTCAGAGCAGGCTTTCAATGTCTCTCTTGGTCTTACTGTTGCTTTCCAAAACAGAAATGAAGTAATTCAGGCCTTTGTTTGGGAAGTTTAACCTGTCGTGTACCACCCTGTCCCTTCTGCCGCTCCTGGACTTTCTGACTCACATGGTTTTGGAGGACACAACAGCCCATTTCTCCCTGTTTTGTCTTTTGTGTCCTGCCTCTCATTCACCTTAACAGAAGATGAGCAGAATGCATACATGTAAAAGCATCTGAACACTGAAAAAGTCACGCCTACATCTCACCCTAAAAACAAACGCCTCCTCTCAAAATTGCAGTCACCCACCTGCAGAATAAATTCGGCTATTGTCTTCTCCTGGGTCCTCCTTTCTCTTTCACCTACCAGGCACAGTTTAGCAGCTGTTGACAGCACATCTTACCGCCATCCTGGTAGATAACACCGAACAGCAATGGAGCACCCGGAGACTGACGTCAGAGAACACAAAAGAATATTTAATTTACAAAGGAATATTTAATACCACTACCAGTGATGCAGTCAGTGTTGTATTGCAGAACACCAGAAATGAAGACTTTTATTGTTACTGCTGGGAACAGAAACTGTCTGTGGCATCTTAACTGGGGTTGTTTAGCCTGGAGAAGAGGAGGCTGAGGGGAGACCTTATTGCTCTGTACAACTACCTGAAAGGAGGTTGTAGCGAGGTGAGGATCAGCCTCTTCTCCCTAGTAACGAGTGATAGAATGAGAGGAAACGGCCTCAAGCTGCGCCGGGGGAGGTTTAGGTTAGACATTAGGAAAAACTTCTTCACCGAAGGGGTGGTCAGGCATTGGCACAGGCTGCCCAGGGAAGTGGTTGAGTCTCCATCCCTGGAGGTATTTAAAGAACGGATAGATACGGTGCTTGAAGACATGGTATAGATGGACTTGGCAGTGATAGGTTGACGGTTGGACTCAATGATCTTAAGGGTCTTTTCCAACCTTGACGATTCTATGATTCTATGATCTTGCCAGGGATCACTGGTTCACAACTGGATCTCCTAAATATACCATGACACAGAGCCACTGCACCAACTTCAAAAATCTAGATGTGAAAGTCTTGCACTGAGCCCATCTTTCTATTTTTGAGCTAGGACACAAGGGATGGGGATGCAGAGAAGTTCTCAAGCCATGCATCTAGGAGCCTCTTTACATGAGAAGTGCTCCGGCACTTTACCCCAGACAAAACTGATTGAAGGTCTTGCTGCCACAGCCAACTTTTCTTCATTTGCAGCAGAAACAAATAATAGTCTTGAACCACTTCTCACTCCTGCTCTGTAAACCTGGACTGACTACTTTCATGTCAAGAGAAATGCAGTCTTGTCATACCAAGATGGAGAATGAAGTCTCACACAGCAGCTCTGAACAAGTTCAGTTCCTCCTCCCTGCATGAATGGAGAAACATTTTCTCTGGAGGAAGGTGAAGGTTTGGCTGTGTGTGGGAAACCCAAACACCTGAACTGCTACGGGATCCCTGCTCAGCAGGAGCTGTCAGGCTGCCTCCACCTCCCCTCTAAGATGAGCATCCTAACATCACTAAAAATAGAAACTAATGGTTAGGTTTTATACAAATAACAGCTGGGATAAGATGTGGTTTAGATACAGAATTTTAGATCTTCTAGAGGAGAGGAATTGGATTGAAAGGAACCTGTTTCCCCACAGCTAGGGTACCCTTGCAAAGCTGGTCCTCTTCTCCCGTGCTATGTAATTTTATAGCGTCTATAGCAGGTGTCTTCTGCTATCACCTAGTCAAAGCATAATTTCTGTTTCCTTCCCATCACCACACAATAGACTTGAAGGGTTGCATTTTTTGCTTTTGCATGCATCTGTATGAGTTAAACAATTCATTGCTTAAATTATTACAATTTTAGACCAAACTTTTCTAAATCGAGATGCTGTTTTACTTAAACAATTTATGCATTATGAAATGGGAGAAGCAGGTTCAGCCATCATACCAACAGTATCCACAGATCTTGGTCCCCAAGGAGACAATTCACTATTCCCATCACGCCGTGTTTTCACCAAGGAAATTCCCCAGCTCTCGCCATGTTACGCAAAGGCAGGGCATTGCAGAACAGCAGAGACTTATTGCTTCCTTGTGTGTCCAATGCAGCGTCTGCAGATTTCACAGCCTGCCCATCTAGCATTTCTGTACTTCTCTTTCATAATTTAATTAGCAGTGGGATCAAGCACAGTGGAGGTCAGGCAGCAGCGTGGGGCTGATGAGAAGTGTGAAGCTTCACAGAGGTGCAGTAGAGACGACATCAGCCTCGCAGCCCCCCGGCTCTGCACACAGGGGCACCCCCCTTTGCCCTCAGCCAGGCTTCGTCTCCTCACTCACAACTCTGAGAGATCAGTAAACAGCAGGAGCCTCCCTGCTCCTTCCAATCAGTGCAATTAACTTGTAAACTGAGGGAGTGTGCGGATCTGTCCCTGGTGAGCCACCCTCTCATCTAGTGACTCCCGTTAGCTTACCTCAAGGGTGAGTATGGTGCTAACCTCACAGCTCAGCTGCTGCTGCTGGCAACTGGCATAGGGAGAGAGTCTCAGTACGGGCGGTCAAAGAACTGGTCTTGCATTCTGCCTGCCCTATGGAGACCTCTGGCTCCACAAACAGCTGTTAAAAAGCAACCAAAGAAAAGGAAATAAATTAGGGAAAATAAAAAATAAAACAAACGCTGTATGGGAGCACAGAAGAAACAAGTACAGCTGTGACCTAAGGTCAGGGATCTTAATTGTACCTATTAACACAAAGACATAACCTTTGCCTCTTCCCTACTCCTGTCTAGCTGTGTCTGAATACCAAAAGTTTTTCTTCATCTAATGAGCTCCGTCCACCATTTGTGTCTCATTCCTCAGCTCCATCTTCTGAATGGTCCTCAGAAACTGTGATCAGCCTGAAGGCCAGCTCAGTCTTTTTTGTCTGAGCTTAGATAAGCACTGTCAGCGCTATCTCTGTATCCACCCATTTCCCTCTCTGTCCTCCTACAGAGGATGCCAAGTGGATAAAGACACATCTGGCTGCTTTTGACCTTACCAGGAGTGCAGGAGTGTGTGTTGTCCTTCATCCTGAATTTTGAGCCTTTCTTTTTCTCTAACCCCATCTATGTACAGTTTCACCGAGCTTAACTCATGGGACAGACCCAAGCACGCACTTGGCAACCAGCTCCTCTCAGGGCTGAGGACAGCGGTGAGCAGACGAGGGCCATCCTCCATCTGGCAAAATTCCCCGCTCAGCCCTCAAAGCATGTTGCACAAGCCAGCAGATTAGAGGTTGCTCTGCCCACAGCATCAGGCAAAGCAGACTCTCAGCTCTGAACTTACCCATCCTCTCCACCCCAGGTCCCAGGGTGACGGTCTCCTGCTGTGGGAACGACGGAGCCATCCACTCCCTGCACAGCCCCCGCGCGGTTGCACAGCCATCCCCAGGCTGGTCTGGTGGGGCAGGAAGGTGGCAACGACCAAAGTGCCAAGGGCCAGACGATGACCAGCGCAGAGCAGCCCGGCTGGGCGGCACTACCTCGCTGCGTAACCGATGGTGGGCTTATGGTGAGTGTGTGCTGATGTAATGCCCGGGGAGGGGGGGATGTAGAAACCGTGGCTGCAGGGGAGGTGTTTTGATGGGGAGGCAGCCAACAGCAGAGCTGGTATGAATCACTGCCAATTACCAGGACATCTAAAATTACATGAAACATCTACAGTCTGAAGAATTACAAGCTAAGTACCAGGCAGTTTCCTCCCTGGTGCCAGCAAACCGTAGACATGAGCTGATTTGGTTTTATCCATTCCAAGCAAAAAATATTATGATTGCTCTGCCTGGGTTGTCACAGCAAAAGCCTCGCCAGGCTGCGGTCACTGACCCCGGGCAGGAGCCAGAGGGATCTGTCACGCGGCTCCTCCTCTGCCATTGCTCTGCTGCTTTGGGCCACTCTCGTGATTCTCCCTGGTACAATAAAAAGGTCTTGTGTGCGCGTCCAAGTGCCTTTCGGATCATGTGGTTCTGGGGCTTGATGCAGATAGACTTCATTCCCCGACCTGGTGAGCTCGTGAACAAACCCCCGAGGTAAGGAGCACAGTCACACCTTAGAAGTGCAGATTTTTGGTATTGGCATTCACTGCTGCCTCCCTGGTGGCAGCACTGAACTCATTTGCTAGGGAATTTCTGCTTAGTATTCATAATAATTTGCCTCACCCTCAAAAATAATACTACATTAAAAAAAAAACTTTTTTTCCTGATATACATTCAGGTTAATTGGAAAGCATCAGTCACATACCATCCCTATGGGCATGCAGAGCTTACAGACGACAATGTCATTCTTGCCCTGTCAAGCATCCCAGTAGGTTTCTTTTGGGCACCCAGTGAGCAGGAGGCTGCATCTCCCTGACCAGTGCAGGCTAGGGAGCAGGCGGGGATGCAGAGCAGGGGCAACAAAACGTTCCCAGGAGCAGCCTCAGGCGTAACCACTTCACAAAAGAAAAAGCAACGGGAGAGGATTCGTACTCCCGGGAGTGCGGGGTGCTTCCGAAGGGTTTCCTCTGCCCATTGCCCTCTGCAACCAGCTCTGAAAGCAGGGCGAAGATGCAGCTTGCTCCAATGTTTGGCAGAGGCACAGTCACTGTGAACTACGATGAAGAGGGTAAGTGCCCCATGTCCTGTGCTGCTGACCAGAGAGATCACCCCTGCTCCTGGTCCTACTCCCCCCATGCCCAGGCCTCCTTTCCTCGTCCCTCTTCTTACCAAGGTGCGCACTGCAGGGCCATCGCTGGTGTCCCGTGTCCCCTGAGAGCTCCTGGCAGCAGAGGCTTCAGCAGGGTGGGAGGTTTGGCTGTGGCCCCCCAGGGCTGGCAGAGCAGTCCCAGCTCTGCTTTCCCTGCGGAGAGCAGCAGCCAGCGCTGCAGCACCAAGCCCAGGCTCCTGCAAAGGCTTCCCCGGCACTCATCTGGTTAAAAGCAGGTGGTATCACCGAGCTCACACATCTCCCAGAGCAGACACGGATTCAGCCATAGCCTGTTCATCCCTGGACAGGCATCTTGCTCTCCTCTTCACACAGAGGGACTCTCGCTGAGCAGCCAGAGATTTGCCTCTCCAGCAGCTTTTCAGAAGATGCTACAGCACTGAGACCATGCTGTCTGCTCCCCCACTCCTTCGCTGAGACCGTGGAGGCCAGTGCCCCACAAAGTAGAGTCCCTACCAAAGAGCAGGGCACCCTGATGGGGGTGGACAATGTCACCCCGCTGTAGATTGCTGCATGAGGACCAGCGCTGCGGGGATGCGGTGCCTGGTGCATCACCCTCACCTCCAGCATCTCTTGCCCATGGCACGCACGGGTCAAAGCCAGCCAGGCATGGCCTGTGTGATCCAGCCCCTGCTAGCCCTCAGAGCCCCCAGCCAGCCTCGCCTGCCCAAGGAGGCTCCTGCAGCACACCTGAAGGAGCACATGAGAGTAATACCGTCACCTCTGCACTGTTAGTGCGTGGTAGCCCAGCCAGGGCCGAGCAGCAAAGGGGCACGTTCAGGTTCAACATACTCCCCACCCTGCCGAAACACAAACATGTGGATTATTATTCAGCAAATAGTGCTGGTTTTTGTAAGTCACCTAGGCAGTACGGCACTCTACACCCGACTCAAGATAACCCCCGCGGTGCCGGCCAAGTAGTGATTAATGGAGGAGAGATGAGTGCGGCAGGTGGGAAGATGAAGAGATAACCATCGGAAAGATGCTTTGTATGTGCTTTTCATAACATGCTAAAATAACACCCATAGTACTAGTTTCTAGTAAGACATACACTGACAGAAATACTCTGAAATTTATTAAAAATAAGCATATATTTTGGAACAGGTAAATTAATATGAAAAACGCAGACTACGGCTCTCACTGCTTTACAGTTAAACATATACGTTCTTGTTAGAGCTGGCTAGGTTTTACCACTACATCCATATAGGGATAGTTATACAACTAAAACTTACCAAATCAACGTCTTTGATGAAGAAAATAAGGAGTCTTGATGAATTTCAAAACAAATTGTTAGATTTTCTGGCATCTGTAAATGTTTAGACCACTTTACTGGAAACACTTGAGGAATTAATTTACAAAAAATATTTGAAGAAACCACACAGGAGCATGCAAAACAGTAAATGGAGCCAGAATATTCTAGGGGCTGGAGGCAATCTCAGGGCATCCCTGCCCACATCCTTGGGCATTCGGGGGGGGAAAAGATCTCTCCTAGTCCTTGCCCCATAGATTCAAAAATTTAAAACTCACTGAAAATATTATCTGAGGAAAAAAAGTACCTGTTTAATAAAATTGCACCTCTCTGTCAAGGAGCAGAAACATGATGATTTAACACGCAAAATCAATTATACCATGGAAATAGCAAAGCTCATGAATGCAACATTGTTAAAAAGTGTTTTCACATACCATGTGAAGTAGTTGTAAAAGCAAATTTTGAGTTTTTAGAAACATGGTTGTTAGCAGATGAAATCTCAGCCAGTAGTAGGCCACAGCCAAGAAGTAGGAGCATTATCACTATCATCCCTAATTTAGGAAAACATTCTTGAAGAAATTGCTCCAGCCAAATGTGTGTAACATTTGGCTCCAATTTAAATCTCACTTAAACCAATATGCTATAGGCAAGGCAGGATGGAATTTGAGATCTTTGGTCTCAAAACTACCGAGCTTGTTTCTCTCAGTTTGGCAACCACCCTTTGCAGCTTTTTAATGGGATGGTGTGAAGTGAAGGATTCCTGTTCCTTTTGGGGCTCAGCTTGCTTTTCAGACCTCTCAGGGGCAGGGTGAGGGCTTCTGGCCGCAGCGCACCCTTCCAGCCTTACCGAGTGTTTCGTTCTCAAAAGCTCCTGTGCCACTGGAGTCCTCCAGCCTAATTCTGTGCATGTTGCACCATAGGAAATGGTTCAAGCTCTCAAATGGCTCATTCCGGCTTTCAACTCAAGCTCTGGCTTTGGGAACATCCAGCAGCTTTCATATCTTCAGGACAAATTTAGATTTTTTTCACACTTTGTTATGGAGATTGCCACATTGCAGAGCAATTAAAAATGAAACATCAGTAACACGGCAAAGATGAAAGTACAGTTTCTGTCTTGCGGACAGACAGTATTTCCCCACCATTCCAAGATGCTTTGCAATATATGGCTCCTTTCTGGGAAGACCACCTTTGCTTCGGTAGCAGGGACAGCAGATCTGCAGGCTCCTCGCTGTCTGGATAATCCCATCTGCACATTCAGGCTGCAGGGTGCTCCCCCCATCTGACTGAGAACTGTGAATTGGAAGCAACAGGGACCTGCTGAAAAATATGTTATTCTTCCCATTCACCACAATGGCCACGATGCAAGCTTCCCCTGAAACAGCCTGCGTTCCCGCGGGTCTGCTCCAGTCCTGCAGAGAGGACGGGAAGCACAGCGTGGCGCTTCTTCGGCTGGCATTCACCAGCGGGCGAGGAGAGGGGGTCAAGCACCCGGCTGCTGCAGTTTCTGCAGAAACCTCTCTGCTGTTGTGACTGCTGAAGGCTTCCCTCGTGCAACATGCCCACCAGCCCTGTGCAGAGAAGCACCAGACAAACATCAGCTCGGGCACAGGGACGAGGCCCTGCTTTCCCAGGCAGCTCTGTGCTGCTGACAGAAGCAGAGGATGGGCAGCAGAGCTCTGCAGTGCTGCGCTGCTCCTGCACGGGTGCTGGAAACAGCCAGGGCCTTCGCGCCGAGTGGCCCTGTTCAAAGGTGATGAACTAGAGCAATACCTACACGTGAGCTCAGAGCCAAGGGCATGAATCGCACGTTTCCTACCTGGAGCATCTCAGTCCTCCTCACTGGCTGCCTCCCACCCTCTCTTCACATCCCACAGCTGCTAGCGTTCCTTCATTTTACTTTCAGATGATAGCACTTCAGCGAGGATAAAGAGACACAGCTATCAGTATGTTCATGGGGTCAAGGCAAATATTACAAAAAGCAGTAAAAGCATTATACGGCACAAAACTATTAGTGACAATTCATATTGACAATTGTGTGTGAGAATCACACACGGAAATCAGAAAACTTAGAGACTTCACCTCCAAGGAAAACATGGCTTTGTTATGTCAGTCTTTCATATTTAGTTCTGCCTACCATTTTTGAGAAAAGTTGATTTAAAAATACAGTGTATCCACGTACCTCAAAAGAACTTAAAAAAAAGGGCAAGAAACAGGTTATAAAGTGTTAATACATAGGAAGCTCTTTGCGACATAAAATTATTAATTTGTGCAATGACTGCATAATTAATACTTGGTCTCATCTCATTCTCTTTTAAATGTATTCCCACATTGCATAGAAGTTGTTGGCTAATAAATTAAACAGTTTGATGTTGATGAATCACAATTTTGCCTATCAATATTAAAATACTGCCAGAGGTATGTTTTTCAGTTTGCATCATGAAAGTTTAAATTGTAATACTGTCAAAAATGTAGACATCATATTTTCCCAAGCCTCCGTGCAAAATCAGAAGAGTCCAAGTTTTGTTTTCAGATTTGTGGGTTTTGGACTATTTTTGTTTGCTTTCCTCCATTCAAGCAATGACATGAACATAAAGTACCTTGCAAAACTTCAGACTTATCAATAATAGCATCTGAAATGGAGAAATCCAGTTACCCAGGAAATCTCAAGTCAAAACTAGTTTGTTCCTTCGACTATGATTAACGTGGTAAGTGATACCAGATGGTAAATGCTTTGAGAAGCCTCTGCTCTCAACAGAAGTGATAATTACTTCCAAAGCTGCAGCAAAAGGATAACAGAGAAAGAACAGGTCCCAGCCCAACATCAAAGGGACACAGGAGCGAAGGGCACCTCGGCACACGGTCTCTGCCAGGAGCCTCGGGCGAGGGACCCCGCGGGCCTGGGTGCTCCCACCCAGCACTCACCTCCCAGACAGGACCAGGGTCTCCGTGCTGGGTCTTCTGGGGCAGCTGATGGCATTCACGCCGTCCTGCGTACCGTCCACATACCACAGAAGTAATCTCCTGCCTCCAGAGGAGGGGGGTAACTGCTAGTCCAAAACAGTCAATAAACCCTTTATGCTTTCTATGGTTAAAAGACAGAAAACACTGACTTAGTAAGAGGTAAGCCACATACTTGTCCAGCTTTTGGCATCACGATGCCTTTTAGGCACTCTGGTGGCTGGCAGTCCTGCAGTGTTCATAGCTCTGACTTTGGTGGCAGGCAACACTTCTCCATTAAACGCATGCTTAATTGCTGGGCCAGGCTGGTGCTGTGATGGTCTCCACGCAGCACTGTGGGCTTTGTGCTATGAGCAATTTTCATCAAAGGGACTGTAAGAGGAGGAGACTGTATGGCTGCTAAAAATGATTTGATAGGCAAAATACTTTGTCATGAGCTGAGTGTTTCAGCAGGAGAAGGTAGAATAGGTTATACCCGTTTTAATAGCTTAGGAGGCCACCGAGGGTTCTGCCACTCTCCATGGCAGAAACCACCTGAACCCTACCCAGACAGCCCATGGCATGTGTAGTCACGCCTTGTATGTTTTTGCAGACCTAAACCAGAACCCAGCAATAAAACAAACTCAACAGCACAAGTGCATTTTTCTGCACGCTTGGGAAAGCCTCAGCGCCCCATCCCGTTTCTGGAGGTACAGCTGTGCTGCCTTGGCTGACCTGCACTGCAAAACCATTGCTGGGCTGTCCAGGGGAGAGTCTGTTAGCTTATGCTGTGAAGGTAAAAGCAAAAACAAAGACAGAATTGAAATTCTGGAGTCATGAATAGTTACCAACGCAAATGAGAGACACCAGCGTGAAAAGCCACACCGCTCCAGCGTGGGGGAGCAGAGCCCGGGCACGTCTGCTCAGCAGGACGAGACTAGCAGTGCGGGCAGCAATGCCCAGCTACGGGTGCCTGCCTGGCCCCCAGCCCAGTCGGGACCTGAACCGCAGCCATCAGCACATCGCCTCTCTCTGCCCTTTAATGCTAACAGCCCTGGCTGCCTCAGCACCAGCCATCTCTTTTCTTTATTGGCCAATAAATACTTTCCTTGCACGCCTGCAAGTCATATAAGCCCACTTCCAAGCCTGTGAATGGTAAAAATGCCCAAGTAAAATCCACATGAGGCACAGGGTTACAGACGAGAGCCCTTGGGAGGGAGGGCTCGGACAGCAGGAGCCAGGGAGGAACAGGTCTGAGCTGCAGAGCTCGGGGGTGACAAAACCAGGGCTGCAGCCTGCTGGACTCCGACAGAGACAGAGAGCCAGGCACAGGGGAGGGGAAGAGGCTGAAAATGCCTGGCTGCATGGGGAAGACTGACTCCTTGGAGAGCTCAGCCCAGGCCAGACTGGGAGATGGAGGAGTGCAATTAGCTAATGACACCAGTAGCAAGAAAAAGGTATCAGTTTTGCTGAGACTCACTGCTGCTTCAGCAGCCACTGACGGTGCAGCCCTTGCTGAGGTGGTCAAAATTCAGCAAGATCAGCTGTCCCAAAGCCAAACAGGGCTTGTGGACCGATGCCCCATTTCATGGATTAAAGAGATAAAAAGCCACAAAAATTAAAAAGACAAGATTAAGGACTTTCAAAGAGCATCATCCTGCCTTTCTGAAGAAAGCTGATTTAGTATGTTGGATGGAGGCTTCTCAGAGGTACAAAATGAACAGTCCCAAAATTATCACAAGGTAAAGCAGATTTGAATACCCAAAGCAACGAGAAATTACTGTTTCATTATGAAAAAAAAAAAAAAAATGCAACTGCATCGTGAGGTACCACAAACAAAACACCGGCAATAAACGTGAACTCTCGGCAAGGCTCAGCAGTCCTCTGCATCTGCGTGCTTTCGCTGTGATCACTGTCAGGACACACAGCAGCAACGGCTGCTTTGTGAAGGGCAAACCAAGGAGGTCTTCAGGTCCGACCAGGAGCACGACAGGATATGATATTGATGGCAAAGGCAGATCTATCAGGTTGACAGTGCATGATCCACAGGGAATCAGGAGGGTTCCTTGCAACTATTTAATTCAAGACAGTAAGTGAAGACTTATTTGGATTATTTTACAAGTAGAAAGAATAAGTCCTAGAAGTGAGTCTGATGAGAGGTCTGCTGCTTCTGTAATTTCACTGCTCAAAAGGTCATATTGCAGAAAAGTCACTTCTTCTAAAAACACCTACAGAGGTGAGCCTCTGGAGCGAGTGTGAAAGTAAAGTGGTTGTTAATGTACACTTAACCTTTACACCACTGAGAAGGTAATAAGTGAGAGCAACTGCACCAACAGTAGTCTTGAAAAATGTGAATTCGTCTCCATCAAATGTTAGTTAAAACTTGAACAGTCTCCATCAATACCTTTGGGGACTGCAGTATTGGCCCAAAAGCTCTAACAGGAAAAGCTGCACATCGAAAACTGGTCAGCTCTTAAGTTTCACAAACCTCGTTCTCTTTCTTCTGCAATACAGTGACAGACAGAGAAGGCTCCTTGCTTGCACGGCGCGGTGTCCAGCAGAGTTGAAGCCCTTCAGCACTGGCAAGAATGGTGTTGTCTGACCTGCTGTGATCTCCAGCCACCAGCCCAGCCTTGCACGAGGCTCAGATGGCTTATCTTCTACCGAGACGTGAGAAAGCAGTCGCCTCCTCAGCGCACAGTGAGGATTTCAATGTACTGATCTCTACAGCTCCCGTATATAAAGAAACACTGAAGACTCTCAGAAAAATCAAAGCTTGAAGGACATTTCAGTACTGCATGCTGGCATTTGCATTACAGCCTGCTCCCACTGCTTGGTGAGATATTTTGGAGCAGGTACTACAGCAGTCCTTAGCACTACTGACAGGAGCTGCCTGGAGAGCATCCCTAAGGGACTGTCAGACCAAAAAATGAGGAGAAAACATACAAGAGTGTCACGGGCAGTGATGGTTTGCACAAGGCTCCAACAAGGCTGCTGTTCTGCGGTGATATCAGCTGAAGTCATGCTCTGACTTCTTCCAAGGGAAGATCCATTTTGCTGTTGGGGTCAGTGCAATGCGATGGGAAAGTTGCATCTCCTCGACAAACTGTTACGTGGTAGGAAGAAATAGTGGTGACCTCATTTGTCCTGTGGTACAGGGCACCTTTGCCAATAAAGTCAGCGTATGCTGCTTCCTCTAGCAGGGCAGGAGCTTTACTAAAGCCCTGGCTTTAAGATTTCTGGCCTCAGCAGAGCTAAGACCCTAGACAGTGGGAGAGATGGTCTGGGGAATGGACTCTCATCAGCTGCCGTGTGATAAAATTGACTTACTTCAGTACACATTGCCAGCTACATCGTCCACGGCTGGTGCTGAGGGTCTGCACTGCAAGAGCTGGTGGTTTGCTGCAACCTGCATTATGTTCCTGACGCCGTGTCCCCGCCAGCCATCGGGGATGGGCTGGACCATTCCCAAAATCTGGCTGCAGTGCACCTTCCACCCGCTGACCCCCACAACCACCAGCGATGGGGGAACACAGACCCAGCCCTCTGCACCACATGGCCCGGGGAGGGCACAGCACAGAGCAAACCACCCGGGCTTTCGTCCTCCGCACCTCTGAAGTCACCTACCACCACACCTGCAGAGTGCCCGAAAGCTGCATGGTCTGGGGAGGCGTCCCCGGCTGCAGCGCTGCCGGCACGGTGTGCCGCCGCGAGTCCAGCCCTCTCCACTCTCTCTGGCATGTTTTCCTTTGCTGACTCCCGAAGGGCTTGCAATTTGTTACCAACAAACCGCTGCTTCACTGACGTCACTAGGGTCTGTTCTGGCTGGTTGCTGTTAGGAATACTTAGTACCCGATTCCCTCTGCAAACCCAGCTCTGCAGCAGAGACTTCTCCATAATAGAAATTAGTATATCTGTAAGTGCTTAACCAGGCTAACACCAGCAAATCACTTTTAGAAGGATTAAGGATCTTTGAACTTACTCTATGGAGAATTTCAAGCCTTGAAATTTTACTCCTAAGGATATACTAATTCATATAAAACTTCATATAAATCTCACAGATTGATTTAGGAGTAAGCATTCAATTTTTAGTTACTTCAGGGATTACCTTTCATTGACACCATTGCCAACATACACGGCAGTGGCTAGATTCTTCAGCTACATTGAGGAAAACATTGTACCAAGTACTGACCATGCTGAGGAAAAGACCATTTCTACCCCAAACTGCTCACCATCTAAGTACATCAGATGATAGAAAACAATTTGACATATCAGCTTATATTGCCTTGAAAGATTATATGTTAGCTAATCCCTTCAAATATCTGACCTTGTTCAATAGCACTTTATGAAATAATCTTATTAAATAGAAACTCAATACAAACTGTGACCATGCATAACCAAAAGTAGACGTAGTTTTGTAACATGCAAAACTATCAGACATGTCAGAAGGTAGCCATGAAGACAGGGCAATAGCAACACTGAGCTGAAATATTAAAGGTGGGGCTGAAGAAGTTTCAAAGAGGAAAATGGGAGCTCCATTAAGGCAGGGGTGCTGAAATTATTGGGGTCTGGCATTCCTCAGGGATGTCTCCTGAGGAAGAAGGACCAACTGCTTAGTACCACCATTCTTAGGCGAGATCCCCCCATCTTCGGAAGCACTGAGGATTCAGCTCTGGGATCTCTCACTTGCTATCAGATATACTGCATCTACAATTAATCCACTAGCCTAATTTATCATACAAGAAAGTTTGTCAATCACAAACAAGCAAAGAACGAACAGTTTGTCCTACTGTGCGTTTCAGCCATCTTTCAAAGAGATTGTCAATAATAATGTTATTGATCACTAAACCCAAGGAAAGAGGGAAACAATAAAAAGTCAAGATACAGATTCCTTTACTGGCATTTGAGTCACAACAGCTCTGAACCCCACTAAAATAAAGCCATCTCCTGTCTATATGCTGCACTGAGAGCAGTCACTGCTCACCAGGGTCCTAGGGGAAATATCCCCTGATGGGGGTGAGGAGCAAAGTCCCCCTCAGCCTCAGAGCTTCATCTTCTGTGAACCAACCAACCCACCCACCCACCCACCAGCTCTCAGCTATTTAGAGAGACATGCAGTTTTGATGTAAAGACTTCAAGTGACAGAGAGCCTACTATACCCCAGGGTGAGCTGCAGTTCTGGTTAATCACAGTCAGCCATCAAGACCTGTGTCTTGTGTCTAGTCTGAGTTTGTCAGGTTTTAGTTTTCACTGACTGGCTTTTGCTAGACTTTATTTCTGCTAGATTAAAAGAGCTGTTAAAAGATGTTTATATTTCTAGCTGCCAGCTCTGCAAACCTCTCCAAGGCTCTGCCAATTGAGCCAAGTTTCTTCCTGGGAATAGGGGAAGCATGAGCTCCAAATAATAGACTTCATATGCTAAACTTAATCTTCAGTGACACCTGTGCAAACAAAATACCTTCAAAGGCATTGCTAAAATATAATTGACCATCCATGCAAATGAAAACAACTGAAGATGCAGAAGGAGACAACTCAGCTCGCTGCTCCCACTGCACGGGGTCTGCAGCAGCAGAGTTAAAAAAACTGCAGACAGGTTTTATGTCACTCGGACATCAGGGAAGTGCTCACAGAAAAAGAATATCTCTCTGAAGTGTCCTTTTAGCATGTTAGTGCACCCGTTCCCCCCATCGAGGGGTGATCCACAGCTGACGAGGACATGGGACCAGCCCTGTGAGGCTGCACCCGAACGCGACGGCCCCACGGGGATGGTGCGGTAGCGGTCACCCCCTGCAGAAGGCGAGGGGACAGGGCACAGGACAGCGTGGGCGGTCCTGCCAAGGCAATTCCCCAGGCGCCTCACACCCAGTGTGGCCCTGGCAGCTGGAAGACGAACCATGCTGGTCTCCCCAGCGTGCCTCCATCGGGGCGCCCAGAGGAAAGAGCAGGGCGAGGTTCCCGCCACGGGGCCACTCACTGCTCACCTGCGGCGTCACCCCAGCAGAGCCGGCTTCTCTCCAATGCTGTGATTTCCAGGTACTCACGCAGAAAAGTGCAGTGTAGCCAATTATTTTGTGTTTGTGCCTCTGTGAAATGCTCTGTTCAATTGACAAATTGACCAGAAAAACAAGCGAGGCACTTCCCACCTTCCCCATGCCTTTGAGTGCCAGCTCGCTCTGTGCGCTCAGCTCTCTGCAGCAGGGAGAGGAGATCCTTTGAACAGGGAGTGAAGTGTTACCCGTACCTAGAAGAAAGCTTAATTGGATATAAGAAAAGATTTTGTATATTCAGTGTAAAGGAGACTAAGTCACTTAGAAAAGGATCAAACAAATCCTCTGAAGTGGGCCAGTATCATTTGATCAGCACTTGGTGTCTTCAAATTGAAAAGAGACTTTTTTTCCTTTAGTTTGAGAAGGAGATGCTCTAGTTAAACCACAGGTTTGAAGCCTATTGTGCCCACTTATGTAAGTGAGAGGGTATTATCCCCACTGCAGGAATTACTAGCCTCATATGCAAAACCTATCCACACAAACAAATGATTCATATGGTTTAGAATACAGAGTTGGGAGATGCATTGCGGCCTGTGAATGAGGGAAAGGCTGGTTTCATCAGGCTCAGGACCTGGGAAATGGGGCAGTGTTCCCACCTTTTGCCACTCGGAGCAGGGAGCTGCAGGTCAGCTTTCAGTATGACCCACAGGTCTGCAGCTGGCAACCACACAAGCACTTCAGCCCTCGAAGCCCCCCATGGCATGCTGCACCCAGGGCCGGAGGACCCCCTCCCCAGCTTGAGATGCAAAGGCACACGTCTTGAGCCGAGTACTAAAAGCACTGCATGGCTGGCACCACTGCAAAGGTGGGATGAAGTTTATTCCTGCATCCCTAGTTCTGCCTGTGATTTGCTGTGGCAGGAGCCATCTCTTGCCATGTATCTTTCAGCACTCAGCACCACGGCCCCTGTGCAAAGCTGGGCCCTCTCCGCACCCGTGGCTTGCAAAGGCAGGCAGGAGGCATGCAGCATTCCCTGAAGGAGCTGGACCTTTGTCCAAAACCTCTGCTTCCTGGCTCAGCTTTGCTTCAGCAGCGATGGTTTCCTTTGAGAAGGCTTGAGCTCTAACCGCCATTGCTAGTTACCAGGCTCAACAATCCTGGCAGAGATGGAAATCGTCAGCACAGGAGCCAGAAAGCTCCTGTGCAAGTTTTGACGTTGTGAAGGTAACTGCCCCGTGCCCTCGCCCTTGTCAAGGCATGGGCTATGTCTCCCTGCCCGACAAGCAGCACAAGAGCTCACAGGAGCACGCCGGCTGCCCTGGAGCAACCCCAGGGTGGCCGAGGGCGGTGCTGAGCCAGTCCCCGAGTGCAGGGCTGCCGCGCTGACACCAGCAGCACCAGCACGGGACGCAGCGCAGAACCAGCATGGGACCACCGAGCTCAGGAGAATCACACCTGCCCTTCCTGGAGCAAGGAGAGCCAACGGGTCTTCCAAGGTTGAGAATTCAGCCAAAAAGCCAAAAAGCAGTAGAAGAAGTGAAATACTAGAATAGGGCTGAGGATGTTCAAGCCTGTAGAACCGAAACTTGGCACTGCCAAAAAACAAGCCCCTGACAATTCCCTTCTCAGGTCAATGAGTGCAAATGAACTGTGCTTAGAGCATAAAAGAGAAAAAGCACTTCTCTGCATATGTAGAAATAAATGCACTAACTGACCTAGAGGTAATTTTTAGTAGACACTACCTCTTCTGCACACTGACAGTAGATACCACAGAAGACTTCATCAAGACCTGCCTTCCCGCCCACATACACTTCCCATCCGTGCACACAGAAGCAGCCTTGCCTTGCAGAGTTCAGATTATTTATTTATTTTCATATATGCTGA
The DNA here is from genome assembly GCF_047370975.1 of Nipponia nippon. Taxonomy (NCBI): domain Eukaryota; kingdom Metazoa; phylum Chordata; class Aves; order Pelecaniformes; family Threskiornithidae; genus Nipponia; species Nipponia nippon. The sequence continues at coordinate 32,046,307 of NW_028262302.1, forward strand.
GCTTGCAGCCTGGCAATTCACCAGAGTATCTGTTTCACGAATGCCCTGATCCCTCCCAGGACCCAGGCCCTCTCCAGCCTCAGAAGTCAGCTTTCGAGATGGCCTAAGAGCAAGCAGGTACTTATAAATTCCTATACAAGCATAACGCATTATCTTGGAATAAGCAAGCCTCACTACTACCTTCTGACGTGCCTCATACAGTAACACAAGCAAGACCTGAAAAACTGATGGTGGGGGAAGGCAGCTAGACCCAGTTTTATAAAAGGCCTTTGGGCTGGTAATTGCTGAGTCAGTAGATGTGTGGTTAGCTGGTTTAGCTCACCTGTGAGCAGTCTGGCCTCCATGTGCCTCTGCTTAGCAGCTGGGAGGGCACTTGCAGCCCTCTGTGTGTCCGAAAGCAGTTTTGGGTGAGGCTGGTCCTTCTGGAGGATGTTCTCCCCAACAAGCCCTTCCTCTGGCAAGGCATCAGCCCCACACTGCAGACCCCAGGGCAGGACGGCACCCCAGAAGCGGTGTACTCGTGGTGCTAAGGAGCTTAGGGGTCTGTTGCATTATCCTGATTTTGCAAGAACGCTTTCATTGTTGCAGCAGTGTCTGCACTGCACTGGGGCCAGCGTCGAGAGCAACGGTGCCCACTTCACAGGGGCCCTGCACATCAGACTCAGGGGTCCAAGGGTGGGCTCTAGGGCAGCCGCAATGGGTCTGTAACCAGCTCAGAAAGTCACTGTGCTGCGAGCCTTTAGCCGAGCCTGGATACAGCACAAGTTCAGAGGCAGGGCCCTGCACGTGGCCACGTAAGCAGCAGTCATGGACACGGCGACTCCTGTTCATCCTCTGGCCCGGGCACTGCCTGCCTCCCCGATGCCGTTCACACTTCCCAGCCTTCTGCAGCAAGTGACACAGAGAGCTATTTGCCTTCCAGAAGGCTCAGTAACAGACAAAACACTTCTTGATTATGGCCTTCCACAGAGCACAGCTTTGCACTGCTATCAGCTAACAAAACTTCATCTGCATTCATACCTGAGGATCGCCAATTCATGTGGCATGGCTTTATTTTTGTGATGGTTGATTTTCTGAGAGACATGTGCAATGCTCTGTAATTGATTGCAGAATTTGAATTCATACTTGCATTGCAATCTATTTTTAGGACTTGGAACTTTTAAAATTATTTTAGTTAAATGGTAAAGTCAGTATTCATATACGTATATATAATTATTTAATGGAACCAAGGTGAAAATAATTAAGAAGATAAAATAATGCAAGGGTTTTAATCAAATGTCCTAAGTTGCTTAGCCTGGCAAATCGTTCATCGTGAACACAATATCTAACTAAGTAACATCATGATGAACTAAAGCTATCCGTCAGGCTCACAAAAGGACCAAGTTAGCCTGTTTTACCCACTGCACAGATGATTAAACAGCACCATAGTTCTCTCATACTAAGTGTCTGATTTTATTTCCAGTGTATGGGAAAGTCAGAATGGAGGATATCTTCTTCCTCCTGCTCTGTTCCAGTGGGCGCTAGCAACATCACGTATCTTACGTGAGATAATCAGCTTTCTGGTGCATCTAACATTTCTAACCAAGACCTGCATATTCATTTTTTATGTGTTAAGCCCAATAGTATGTAGAAATTCCTTTGGATTTAATGATGACTAAAGGTAGTTTATTTTATGTCATTCTCATGCTCATTTTATAATTCAATCCATGATATCAAAGTACTGTGCAAAACATACATGTAAGAGACACCAGCCCCCAGATGTCTAGCAGAAGCTGAGCAGGTGAAGAAAAAGTTAGCAATGGAAACCCTGACCAAGGTTTTAGAGCAAAACATAGGAACTGGTTGGGTTGGGATTAAGGACTTTGTATTCCAGTAATATTTGCCAGGACTTCTGGCATGAGCCAGGCTCTGTAGTGCTAGATGCAGCACATGTGGAAATATCAAGGAAAAGCATGGTCTGCCTGAAAAATATTCAGATTAAAAAATTTGCGGAAAAAAGTGATGGTAAAGGGCGATTACAGTTTCTGATTATAGGTGGGAATGGGAAACCCACAGAAATGAAGTTTGTCCAAGGAATCTAGTGCTCTTCCCCCACCTCAGATCCCAAAACAAGGTTTGCCCTGCATCCTGCACTCTAGTCCTAAAATCTCACAGCATTTGTTGCAGGGGTCAGTGGCTGGGCTGAGCCCTGAGGTTTCCCTGTGACTTATCTGCACCATTACTGCGTTAAAAATTTATTTCTTTTCTTGTTATGAAGATTCATGAGAGTAAAACTCATAACAAGGTCAGTGGAGAAAAATATTTCTCTTTTCCTCTCTGTTCCCCAGCTGCCTTTCTGCATCCAAGCTTTTGGAGCATTGCTCTTCCCTTCACTCACCAGTAAGAAGTGGTTTAAGATGAGAGGTACCTGAAGAACCCCTGTGCTCAGCACCGCAGGAGGACCAATGTGCTGCAGGGGACCGCCTGCAAGCGTTGGTCAGCACAGCATGACGGGGAGCGAGGCGTTTTGTCCTCTAAACAAGCATCCCTGTAGAAACGACCTGCCAGAGACATTTTCTGTGTCAGCCATGCTTTTGCTGTATTTGATGTTTTTAAGGCTTCACAGTCCCCTTGGATCTGCTCCGTTTCAGCTGACGATGACATCGCCTGGGTGCCGCGGCTGTGCGGAGCAGCGCGGCCCCTTTCCCCCTTTGGCGCGTGAGGAGCACGGGCCGTTACTGCACCATGTCCCTGTCCTGGTCCCCACAGCGGCACCAAGCAGCCGTGCAGCAGGTGTGCCTCACCATCATCCCTCTGGAGGAGCTGCTTGTAGGGCCAGAGCAGCAAGACAGGTCCCAGCGGAGAGATGAAGTCAGAGGGGCAGAGCTGGCAACGTCGCTGCGGGGCTGCTCGTGGGGCGGGCGGGATGCAGCCACCCTCCCCACCGCCCACAGGATGGTCCCGCAGATGAGCCCGGAGCTGGGCTGGTGGCCTTTTTCCATGGCAAAGGCAGGCGCTGTCTGGGGCGGGTTGGCAGAGGCCTTCATGATGAGAGAAACGAGGCTCAGCAGAGATTTCCTTCCCTGTCCGTGCAGTACCCTGTGCCAAGATCCCAATAAATTAGTTAATTTTTAAGAAACGCTCTGGTTTGCGTGTCTGTGCAACACAGCTGATATGCTGTGCCATTATGGTAATCGTTTCATCTGGAGGCTTTTCCTAGAGAGAGAGAAAGGAAAATGCTTTTCTGTATATACACTTTAAATGCAAGCTGCAACCTCAGACCAGCACTCTGGGGTCTCCTCTGCTGAAACATTTATATAAGAAGCCATCCAACACCGGACTTTCTCCAAAAATGCATTCAATGAGGAGAGTGCCTCATTTAAGTACCAGTTGGAGACCAAATTCCTGTATACAGATAAACTGAGCTCAGAGGCTACTGCTTTATAATGGCACTGCATTAGGCACAGGTGATTTTCTTTTCTTTCCTTTATTTTTTTAAATAGGCAGTCTGGCATGCTATCTCTTCCTACTAATCTGAAAAACAAAGAAACTGAGCCTTTCCTTCACTTACAGGAATGTTAAAGTCACAATTTTCCCAACATTACTCTGGTATGAACCTACCAAATGGCCTTAGCACTGAGTCACAGTGCTGCTCTTGCCAAAAGTGGGCAGATATCTTTTCAATCACTGTGGTTTGTTATTCTTTCATCTACGCTTTATCTAATACAGTTCTGAAAACTAGCAAAGTTTCTTTTAAATTCTAACTGAAAATAAATTAGTTTTGTCTGGTCTATTTTCCATACGCCCAAAGGCACCCGCAGGGCAATGTCTGTTTCATGTACTTTAACTTCACCGTGAATGTCCCTAACGCCCCTTCAAGGCCCCTCCAGCACAGGCTGGAGCGTCTTTCCCGTAGAGGCCGGAGTCCCCGCAGAAGCAGTGGAAAGGCACAAAGCGGCTGTGAGCCATCGACCTTTTCCTTGGGGATGCTCTCCATGGGGGATGCAGCTCTCTGTCCCCACAGCCACGGTCCTGCCACCCCATGCCCTGCACCCCGTGATGGCACACGCAAGGCCACCACCGCCGGCAGGGACCCGCCAGCCCTCCACCCCTTGCTGGCTTACCAGCCCCAGCCTCCCTCTGCATGAGCTGTGCTCGTGGGACCCCCCCAAAGGAGGGGTGTCAGCCCCACTAGGAGTACAGGCAGAGGGCAGCCCCCATGCCTCTCCTTCGGAGAGACGCTCAGTTTTTGCCCCGGCATTAGAAACATCACAGTGATACCAATCGTCGAGCTGCCGCTGCATCCCACGGCCCGTTCAGAGTATGCACGGCACTGTGCATGGGTTGACACATGCATAAAGGAGGACAACTGCTGGGATCATACCTTTTTTGAAACCTCACATCAGCTTGTATAGCATCATTTCTAGATAATGATAACCAGCCTCAGCCATTGCCTATCAGTTCTCAGTGCAATTAATGAGTCCCTCCTGCGGCGTTAGCAAGTTAATATGAACACATCAGCTGTCAGCTGAGGCACAACCCCTGCTCAACACGCACGCAGCAGTGCCCAGGGCACCCTGCAGCTCTCGCCATGCAGCCTGCTCCTGTCCCGGCTCCAAGGCAGGGCTGGTCCCTTCAGGCTGGTCCTTATAGGAACACCTCAAACAGAGATTGTCCTGAGCTGAAACAAGACTTACCTACTCAACGACACCCAAATTAAAAAATAAATAAATAAATAAAAGGGGTAAGAGAGGTGGAGAGGGGGCATTGCTCCATCGCTGCAAGCCCCAGAGGAGGAGGCAGCCCACAGAGCACAGCGGGGCACCCCGCTCCTGCCCTCACATGCTCGGGGATGGGACCTGCTCCTGCCTGCAGCGCTGTGCTGGGGTGGCCGTTCCTGGTGGCCCTCAACTCCTTTGCAGGGAAGTGTTTGCAGCAGCAGCTGGAAGCACTGCCGGGAACAGGGCAGTCACCTAAAGGGAGACAGTGCCTGGCAGGATGGGACAGATTCTGCAGCACACAGGCTGCGCCCAGGAGAGCATCAACAGCTGCCCCGGTGCGCGGGGACAGCCACCCTCACGCCAGGGCCAGGAACCAGCTTGGCAGCAGCAAGCTCTGCAGTTGCCAGCATCCATTCCTATAGGAACGCTTGCAGCTAACCCACACCGGGGCATCAACCACCCCAACCTCTGTGTGCGTGTCACCCTGCCGCTCGCAGCACAATACCTATGGCAAGGAGTGCAAGACCCTTATAATCATGCACGTGACTAACAAAACCACTGCAGCACAAGCGCTTTCTCCTCATACTAATAGCAACGAGACATTGGCACAAAATGTACAAAAGCAACACCAGGCATCTGAATTAAGCTCAGTCAAGTTATTTGTTATTCTTTAAACCAAACTGCAAAATTTCAAACAAATTTAGACACAACTTCAGCTTCATTTTCTGCAAAACAGATGTCCTGCATGCCAGGGCAAAGACAACTTCTGAAGATGAACAGGGGTGCTCTGGGAGTATGGAGGCCAGGGGCTCGCCTCTGCAGCTAAGTGCAGTTCTGGCAGTGCAGAATAAAGCTGTTGTGAGGTGTGAGAGCATGGCTCCGCAGTCAGGGAGCAGCTATTTGCAAGGAACCAGCATTTTGCCAAAGCTGGAATGCAGATTTAGCTGGGTGAGTGCTCTGCTCTTTCAGTGAGCTAAGGTGGATGAAGGCACCTGAAGTTGAAGTAAATTCCTTTTTGGTTCAAAAGTGAGATCCTCCCAGGCACCAGCTGCTCCTTCCAGTGGTACCAGAAAAATCCCCATGCTAGCGCTTAAGCATGGTCATGGCATACCCAGAGAGCGCTCCATTTTCTCCTCCTTTAACTTTACTCCCTGTCCTGATCACTGAATAGTCACTCCATGCAAATAGTACCCCCCAGCCAGCCCCCAGAGCGGGGCTGAGGGAGCACGTGTTCCCGCGGGCCGTACCATAAATTTATTAATTCTCACTTTCACAGAATCATAGAAGCATGGTACTCAGGGGTACCCAGCCCCCTGAGCTGGAAGACAGGGACAGGGAGCAGAATGAAGTCCCCATAAGCCAAGGGGAAATGGTCAGCGACCTGCTACACCATGCAGACACACACAAGTCTACGGGGCTGGATGGGATCCACCCAAGGGCACTGAGGGAGCTGGTGGAGGTGCTCACCAAGCCACTCTCCATCATCTATCAGCAGTCCTCGCCAACTGAGGAGGTCCCAGATGACTGGAGGTTGGTACCTGGAGTACTGCGTCCAGCTCTGGGGTCCTCAGTACAAGAATGACATAGACCTGTCAGAGAGGGTCCAGAGGAGGGTCACAAAAATGATCAGAGGAATGGAATACCTCTCTTACGAGAAAAGGCTGAAAGAGCTGGGGTTGTTCAGCCTGGAGAAGGCTGTGGGGAGACCTTATTGTGGCCTCCCAGTACATAAAGGGGACTTATAAGAAAGATGGGGACAGACTTTTTAGCAGGGCCAGCAGCGATAAGACAAGGGGTAATAGTTGTAAACTAAAAGAGGATAGATTCAGACTAGGTATAAGAAAGAAATTTTTTACGATGAGGGTAGTGAAACACTGGAACAGGCTGCCCAGAGAGGTGGTAGCTGCCCCATCCTTGGAAACATTCAAGGTCAGGCTCAATGGGACTCTGAGCAACCTGATCTGGCCGTAGATGTCCCTGCCAATTGCAGGGGGGATGGACTAGATGACCTTTAAAGGTCCCTTCCATCCCAAAGCATTCTATGATTCTATGAAATGTGATGCCCATCTACAAGAAGGGATAGAAGGAGGATCCCGGGAACTCCAGGCCTGTCAGCCTGACCTCAGTGCTGGGGAAGGTTATGGAGCAGATCATCCTGAGTGCCATTACACAGCACGTGCGGGACCACCAGGGGATCAGGCCCAGTCATCATGGGTTCATGAAAGGCAAGTCCTGCTTGACTGACCTGATCTCCTTCTATGACAAGGTGACCGCTTAGTGGATGAGGGAAAGGCTGTGGATGTTGTCTACCTGGACTTTAGTAAAGCCTTTAACACCATTTTCCACAGCATTCTCCTAGAGAAACTGGCTGCTCATGGCTTGGACAAGTATATTCTTCATTGGGTAAAAAACTGGCTGGATGGCCGGGCCCAAAGAGTTGTGGTGAATGGAGTTCAATCCAGTTGGCGGCCGGTCACAAGTGGTGTTCCCCAGGGCTCAGTACTGGGGCCGGTCCTGTTCAATATCTTCATCAATGATCTGGACGAGGAGATCGAGGGCACCCTCAGTAAGTTTGCAGACGACACCAAGTTGGGTGGAAGTGTTGATCTGCTGGAGGGTAGGAAGGCCCTGCAGAGGGACCTGGACAGGCTGGGTCGATGGGCCCACGCCAACTGTATGAGATTCAACAAGGCCCAGTGCCGGGTCCTGCACTTGGGTCACAACAACCCCAGGCAATGCTACAGGCTGGGGGAGGAGTGGCTGGAGAGCTGCCCAGCTGAAAAGGACCTGGGGGTGTTGGTTGACAGCCGCCTAAACATGAGCCAGCATTGTGCCCAGGTGGCCAAGAAGGCCAACAGCATCCTGGCTTGTATCAGAAATAGTATGGCCAGCAGGACCAGGGAGCTGATCGTGCCCCTGTACTGGGCACTGATGAGGCTGCACCTCAAATCCTGTGTTCAGTTTTGGGCCCCTCACCCCAAGGCGGCCATGGAGGGGCTGGAGCGTGGCCAGAGCAGGGCAGCGAGGCTGGGGCAGGGGCTGGAGCCCAAGGCTGGGGAGGAGCGGCTGGGGGAGCTGGGGGGGCTCAGCCTGGAGAAGAGGAGGCTGAGGGGAGCCCTCATCGCTCCCTACAGCTGCCTGAAAGGAAGCTGTAGGGAGGTGGGGGTCGGTCTCTTCTCCCCAGTAACAAGCGATAGGACAAGAGGAAATGGCCTCAAGTTGTGCCAGGGGAGGTTTAGGTTGGATATTGGGAAAAACTTCTTCACTGAAAGGGCTGTCAGGCCCTGGCCCAGGCTGCCCAGGGCAGGGGCTGAGTCCCCATCCCTGGAGGTATTTAAAGGAAGGGTAGATGTGGTGCTTAGGGACATGGTTTAGTGGTGGGCTTGGCAGTGCTGGGTTAATGGCTGGAGTTGATGATCTTGAAGGTCTTTTCCAACCTAAACGATTCTGCGATTCTATAAATCAGATAGTGAGAATGAATATTCATACCCTTAAAATATGCTGTATTTTAAATCCTTTCTTCACTGAAATGCCAACAAGAAAAAAAAACCATGTCAAAGAAGAGATATGCCCCCAGTAAGAAGCACAGCTGTCATACCAACCTCTGCAAATCTCATTTTCTGTTTATGTATTCCATGTGTGTATATAATTACATAAATGCAATTGCTTTCACATGTTTGCAAAATAATCCTAGTGAATGGATTGTAAATTATGAACCAAAGCTGCTGTGGACTGAAGATAATTGCCCTTCAAAAGGATGCTGGTGCTGCCCTTGGCCGAGCAGCGCAGCCAGGCTCTACAGCTCTCTGCTTGAGCCCGGTCTCTGCAGGGCTCGGTCCCTTCCTGCCACTGTTCAACCTCAACAGCTCAAACATTAATCCAGCAATTAGGAAATATAGAGTTACTTCTCTACCAAGAGAAGTTCAGAAGACAAGTCCCACTCCAGGCAGATGACACAGCAATGACAATTACTGCCTTACATTAGCAGAAACAAAAGAGGAATGGCAAGATATTAAACACACGACTCTGCAGTAAGAAATTCTGGCAGGTTATCGCCATTGAATGGTCACTTCCCCTGTCTAAAAATCTGAGTTCAAATAAGAGTTTCCTCTGTAATGAATTCAAGGACAATTAGCTGGAATCATCCAGTGAAATCTAAGATACCTCAGAGGAAGTGTTATGGCTTGCCATAAAAATATATACACTCCATTTGTTATACTCAAAATCTTGTTATGGGCAAAAGGGAGGGTACATCTGAGATGCCAGGAATTTATTGCTAGTATAATTAACATTTTACCAGCCTAATCAAAATATGAGAAGCGGTTATTGTTAGTCCAGTTACAACAGCACTGATCACTCCAAATTATCTAATCACTATTTAAAAATTCATTAAATGTAGTTAAAATATTTATAGGTAAATTCCCTGGTGTTTCTTCAAGGGGGAGCTCCCCAGCGCTGGGGCTCTGCTCCCGCTGGGAGCCACAGGAACCCTGGGCTGCTGGTACCCTCCCGCACCCGTGCTCGTCCCCATCACAGTTTCATTAATTATGGGGTCACAGATGGTTCACACCAACCAGCAGAGCTCCTTACTAGCACTCGCAAGTAATTAACAAAAAGCAGTTAAACTACAGCCAAAACAAACTCAGGCGATAGTCACCCAACCACCGGGCAGCCGCTGCCCCGGTGCAAACACACTGATACCATTCCGCACCACGCAAAGCCGGGGCAGGGCTTGAGACTGCCTGGTTGGTACGGAGCCCACAGCACTTTTTTAGCAATAGCAAAATTAATGAGATATTGGTTAGTTAATTTGGTGAGGAAAAGCATCAAGAAAAGCTGAGCCATTACAAAATACTTGGGAAAGGTACTCAGGGGAGGAGGAGGTACCCACCGGGGCACTGGCTGGAGCTGCCAGCCAGCCCAGAGCTGCGCACACGACATCCATCCCGGTTTTGCTGGAAGCGGAGAAGCGGCCCACGCATGGGCCTTCCTCCCACGGGACGCTGCCGAGAGCGGCCAGCACCGAGGGTGGATGCTTTCCGCCTCCCCACCGGGTCTGCTTCTCAGAAGTAACTCACGGCAGGTACGAGCGGCAGCTCTGGGCACAGGCGGTCCGAGGCTCTGGGCTGCTCGCCCCCTGCTCCCCCCCGCTGTAGCCCCTGGAAGGACCTCAGCCCCCCAACCCACGCAGCAGCGGGCGGGAGGCCTGGACAGAACAGCAGAACAAGGAAACGCTGGCGCAGCAGCGCGACGGGCATCAGCCATCATCCTGCCCTCAGGGATTTATTCACCATTAATGCCGTATAAAGTTTAGAACAATCAGCCAGGTGTTGTCAGACGAATACACAGAAGTTCAGAAAGCTTCTCTCACTAGCACTCTGTGCTACAATGTTATATCTTACACCTAAGCTAATTGTTGGACTAATTAAGAGTTTTCTTTGATTTAGAAATCTTTTAAATGCAATGTATGCATAGTTTTGGCTCAACTATTTTTGCAGCAGCATTCCAAAGAACATACTCTGTGCGAACCGGCTTGTTGCATCCAAAGCAGAGCCTTCAGAGCTGCCTGGAGGAACCCACTCAGACCTCAGCTCCAGCTGCAAGCTCGGCTCTGGCCTATCTGCAAACTCAGATGGAGGATATAAATTTAAATTTTTCCTTTTAAGAAATTCATGCAGTCTAGTACCATTGATATCAAAGCAACTGGATGTAAATTTGATATTCAGTATGTATTTTCCTGTTCAAAATAACTCCAAAGGGATGACTAAATTACTTTTCATTCCAGCTTGGATTTATGACTTTCTCAAACATCACATGGATGCATTTGCCTGCCCCTTTTTCACCCGTCCAAGGTCAGGAAACATTTTTAGTCCAAGTTTACTCATAAACAGCCAGGGGTGCAGCATTTTTAGTACTTTACAAAAAAAGTATCTGTAACAAACAGCATGACTGTTGAAATTTTCTGAACAGAACTAAAAGTGTAGTATTAAAGTAATCCATCACGATCTGTTTCCAGCCCAGAATAACCTTTCATTCAATCCCACGTGAGGTCTCGGGCCAGTCGATAACCCTGATGGCTGCCACAGCCCAGCCGAGAGCCGCCAGGCGCTGTCTTTCACACAATATTGGAATCCAGGGGACGCGCCAGCTGCGCTCTCTGCACTCACCTGGCCGGACCTCGGGACCATATGGCAACTCACAGCACAAGATTTATCTCATGGACTTGAGTGCAGCAGGAAAAAAATGAGCCTGTGCAGAATAACAGGTCCAGCAGCGTGGTGACCTTGCTTGTTCCCTTCATTCAAAGCAAGCTGGTACTGTCCCCAAAAACAATAAAGAGCAACTAGTGGAGAGTCAGCTCATTTCCAGACAGGCTGGATTCAGGGGACCTGACAGTAGTGGAAACAAGTCAGGGGTGTGTGCAAGTCACCATGTAATTCCCTGCCGAGGCTCACAGGGGTAAGGTGTTTAACATAACCATGCAAGCGCAATTGCATCTTCCTTCCAGTCCCAGCTGCTTGGTTTCAGCCCCTCTCTGCCCCCACACGTGCCTGCCTGCGGGTCCCTCCTCCCACCGCGCCCGGGGCTCGCTCCCATAAATGTCCATTCACGGCACTCTGGTTCCCAGGGTAGGGGTCTGCAGAGACTGCACATGACACTAGAAGTACAGGTAACAAATTCAACACCCAGTGTTTTGTGTCTCCCATCCATCACCATTTTTGCCAAGTTTGAGTCTCCTGTCACCAGAAGAGGTGCTGGGGGAACATCTCACTTTAGCTTAGTGAAGCCGCTGAAGGCAAAAGCCCACACATGAAAAAGCATTTCAGCAGTGATTTATTTTCTTAACACATTTCGATGGGAAAAATGTATTTGCAATGATTTTGGTATCAGTGAGAACAGTGGGAAACATAAGAGAATTTAAGAGGCTCCAGCCAGCAAAGAGACTGGGAAAAAGGAGGCTCTTTAAAAAAAAAAAAAAAAACACAAAAGCAAAAACCAAACACAACCACAAATGAGCTGGTTATCCCACTGAAATAACTGAAACCACTGTCAGGGGAAGGCTCCAAGTACCCTTGCTAAAATACACAAACTGCTTCTCATGTAAATCTCCCTTTTTCACTGCCTCATTGATTCTGAATAGGATGTAAAGATGAATAATGCTAAGATAATTTAAAGCAGAGGAAGATATACCAAACAGGAAAAACTAAACAACCTTTTGGGGAGGAAAAAAAAAGAAAAAGATGAGATGAAAAAGAGAGCTGTTAAAGACAACTTCTTTTTTCACATCAAGTAGTTACATTCACCATAGAGATAATCTGGAAAAGCAGAAAGAAACACCAGTTCCTCCCACTTACTCTATTATTTCGTAAACATTTTTATGGCTTCAGACACAGGCTTGCAGCTGGGGCAGAAGGGAAAGACGCTCGATATGAATAGCCACAGCATGCACTGCAGCCTATTTAATGGCAGCTATTAGTAAGAAGGGACCAAGTGAGGAACCTGGTCCTTGGTCCGCAGGTTGTTGGCATGGCACAGGCCAGGCAGCAGCAGGTTAATGCTCAGAGATGGCGGTGGGGCGGCGGGTGCCCTCCCCATCACCTCCCCCTTCCCCAGCAAAGGGCAGCGCTCTCCAAAGCGCCTGCCTGGGGCCGCGCAGTGCCTGGGGACAGCAATGCGGGGGCCTCGTCCTCACCCGTCACACCCAGCAAGACACCCTGCACTTCTCCGGCTGGACTTCGGCAGGGTAACAGGAGTGGAACTGGGACAGATCCCTCTTCACAGCCCTCCCATCCTTTCGTTGGACACTGCCAGGCCATCAGGTGTCTGTGTTTTGCTCTGCTCCAAAGCATCTAGCTGCTCAGCAGCATGCAAATGAAGCAGTATCCCACACCCCTACAGGAAGATAATGAAGATTTAATGTAAAAACATACTATTAAAGTGTTGCAGATTCCCCCCTCCCCCTATTTTTGTTTAAAGCATCCATATATGCTTGGAAACTGAAATGCATTTGCCTGGTCAGATATGGACTGGATTTTGCTATTTCACCATGCAAAGATGGAATCTACCAGAAAAATAAAACCTTTTACTCTATCCCTAGTTCCTCCACATAAAAAAAGATTACCAACATACAACCCTCTACAAACCTCTCATCAGCTCTGCTCAATTCTCTTTTTAAATGACTTTTTTTAAGGAAACACAAGGATTTGGGTTTTCAAAACAGCACTTCCATCCCAGCCACCTGAGCTGCGTGTGTCGGATAGACAGAAGGCCCTAATGGCTCTGATCCTGGGGCTGGGGGTGCCCGACAAGGGCAAAGTCACTGCTGGAGCTGGACAGTGCTTCCCACAGGCTGGAGAGACAACGAGCAATTGGGATTCTTCCTAACAAACTGGCCAAGGGGAGAGAGTAAGGGAGCTTGTTAAAACAGAAATCCTGGGCAACTTCATTGTGAAATCTGTTGAGCAAAAGAAAACCATCATGACTGAGCACCCACTCAGTATTCACCACTGCCTTCATGCACTCAGCTTCACAGCGGCCAGTGCTGCTGTGAATGGTAATAAGTATTTTATCATAAGTGACAGTCACTGGCTGTTGTTTCATGCCACAAATACACTCTATATAAAGCGGAAGGAAAACGCCTGAAGAATTGCAAATGCCTTTTGATAGGCTCTTGTGGGAATCTTATTAAGGACACTTGATTTTGCTCTGCAGTTATTGATGTTAGAACCAAATGGGAAAAATGACTGAAGTGGCAGCAAGTACCTCCCCAGCACAGCAGACACATCCCAAACGTGACAGCAGTGGAAGGACAGACAGAGCACGGCGAGTGGAGGCAGCTTCCTAGGGCAGTACCTAAATACGGCAGCAAGTGAAACGTGGAGCTACCGCGCTTGCACAGACCAGTGCAGCTCTGCTGCGCCGGAGGAAAACTCCTCCGTCCGGCGGGATAAACCCTGGAGTCCAGGAGCCTTCAGCCTGGAGAAGTCACAGGAGCTGGAAGCCAGCTGTGTGGTGACCATGATTATTCTCACAGAGTTCAACAACAGAGCATCACAGGCACTCACCTTACTGTCAGCACCGTTTAATTACGTTTAAAAAGGGGCCCCAAGACTCACACCCAGTCTTTGCAAGCTTTCCTGCGATGGTTTCCTTACACTTGTAGTCACTGTCAGTGTCTTCCAAACGAGCCCAAGGTGACACGTTGTAGCTGGAACAGTGAAACAGGACACAGGAAAGCCTTTTTAACCAAAGGGTGGTGTGTGCCCCATACACGCACAGGGACAGGATCATTTGGTAGCGGAGTCTCTTGTTTTACTGTTCCAAAAGTGCCTACTTGTGTACATTTGTCTCCTGGAGAGAAAACCACTATTCTCTTAGCAGCTGAACTCCTCCTTTCCACCCATTCCTTCAAAAGGGATTGCTAGTGTGATTTAAGACTCTTTTCCCTAGATACACCTCAAGGAAACTTTGTAGGTGGCACAGTGGGACAAGAGGCTTCATCCACTGACTTGCTCCTCATTTTGCATGCTGGGCAAAACAGCTACTTAAAAGCAGCAAAGAGGTTCATGAAAAGAGATGAGAGAGTCCCTCAGTTCATTTGGTTTCCTTTCAAAGTTAGAAGATTTGTGTGATAAGAAAAAGTACTTCCCTCTAAACAGAAAGACAGAATCACAGGAAATGGCCTCAAAGCCCCCGACGAGCCCCCTGCCCAGGCAGGACCTGTGCCATCCCTGGCAGAGGTGTCTGCCCTGGAAGAAGCCTCCTGAAGACCTGACGGTCCTCCAGAGCGAGCTGCCCCAGGCCCCCAGCCCCACCACCTCGGGCAGGTCCCACTTCTCTGCTCTGGGCCACCTGCTCTGCAAACCCATCATGTGTTCCCTGGCCCTCAGAGACACCAAGCAGATTATTCCTTTCCTCTTTCAATCACCATTCCCTTCTTCCTTAAAACACACTTGAAGACTATTAGCATATTTGATAGCACTCAGTCCCAAAATGTCAGTCCTTGGTTTATATTTAATTCAAAAAATAAATCATCTGCTCTTTCCCAACAGACTATTTTTATAGATGGCTCATCATGCAGTCCCTGGACCCCCCCAGCCTGCCCACCTCCTCTTACAGAGGGAGACAGAGTTGGACCTGCAGCCCAAGGAGAAGTCCCTACGGTCCCCTGGGGAGCAGAGGCAAGCCTGCCTGTCTTGCAGGACCGAAGCCTCCATGGTCTGTGCCCTCGCTGCCACGCAGAGATCTTGCGGCAGCCCTGCCTCCAGCAGTGCTGCACACCCTCGTTCCCCCCAGCCCGTGCTACGCAGCCCCCGCAGCGCTCCTTGACTCTGCTCCTTGTGCTGGTTTCTTTAGGTCTGCAGCTTTGCCGTCTGCAGCCAAAGCCCTCTCGCTCTCAGCTCAAAACACAGGCCGAGTTCACCAGCCACAGCACGGGACTCCCAGAAATCAGGCAGCCCTTTTCTCTACCAGAGCAAACCAGGCGCCTGGTCAAGCTCATGGTCCAGGGCTTTGCACACTCTTGCTCATGACAGCTCTGGGTTGCGGCAGGGGTCATTCTTTCGGGGACAGGGTGCAGGAGTGTCCATCTCCCATCTCCAGCCAGCCCTGCCCACGATTGCCCACCCAACGCACGGTGTGCAGCCGGGATACTGACCCCTGCGCGCAGCAAGGGCAGTCAGCTGAGCATCCAGCAGGCACTGCAAACCCAGGTCCTGCCAGAAGCTGGGAAGGCTAGCCCCAGACGAAGCCTTCACCCCACGAGCAGGGGGCTGTGTTTTGCCAGCCGCGCCTGTCAGCACTCCAGGAACGCAGCGGCAACAAAACCCACACGTTCCTCTGGCACAAAAATACCTCTGCGTGGGCTGAGCCGCGCAAACGCTCCTTCCGCACCAGCATCCGCACCGTCACGACAGGCAGGCGAGACGTAAAAATAGCACTCCCCATCTCCCACTGCCTCCTTCCAGGCTGAGAGCTCAGTCTGCCGGAGGGTTACGTGTGCCAGGGGGGCGAGCAGCTGATCCAGCACTGCGAGAGGGGGGAAACGCTGGCGCTCCTGCAGCCCACCCTGCACACAGTGCCCGGTGCACCTGCTCCCGGCGAGGCAGGGCTGCGGGCAGGCAGCAGGGACCAGCACTCCCCAGGCAATTGAGCTCTGCTTGACATCAGTCAACACAGGTCATCTCAGCAGCGTGGAGACAAAGCCAGGCATTCAGTGCCATCGTAGGAAACCAGTCAATCTCTGAATTGCACCAGGTATGGGCTAAAAAAGCAAAACAGAATAGAAAGGGGGGAACTGTATTCTGAAAGGCTTTAAAACTGGCATTTCATTTCTGTTCAGAGGCTGAACCCTGAGCCTGCCTGAAACAAGTGTTACAGCAGCAAGACAGTACAAAGGAACAAGATGAAGGAAAACCCTTCACCTAAGCACGCACACACAGCCCTCTGTGCACCTTCTGCAAGTCTCTGCTGTGCCATCCTATTCTGCTTTGACCCACATGGCATTTAGGGCAATGCTCGAATATATTCATACACTTTTCCCTCATCACAAGGGGCTGTTCTGACACACGCGGGCCATGAGGGGGAAAAGCAGCGTGCAGGTAGGAGCCACTGCCGGCAGTGCCGCTGGCCCAGGCATCACGGGTCAGCCAGGGCAGGACGGGTCAGCGCCAGCCGCTGCTGGGACAGGCTGTACGAGGCAATCCCTCTGCTAGCTCCGACACAGCCCTCAGGCTGAAGCTGCCTCTCCCCTGGAGCTGAGGGCAAGCAGCCAGAGCCTTTCCTGCCATCTCCGCAGGGTCTGTTCCTCCAGCCTCCCCCGGCTCCCCAGCACAGCGTTTATCACAACACTTAGCACAGAGTTTGGTACTGGTAACACTGAGCAGAAAATGACCCTGACAGAGCCCTTTGCAGCACTGGCTGGCACGATGCTGCGCCAGCCCTTTCCTGGCAGAGGCGCAGAAGCAAGAGCCTGCCCTGGCTCTGAACTCACACCTTCCCCAACGAGCAAGAACGGCAGTGTTTGCTCTGCACCATGCAAATGTTCAGCAGAGAAGGCATCTCAAACTCCATCTGCCATCACACAACAGCAGCTTCTGCTGTTGTTTATTTAGAAGAGGGGTGAAGGCAGAAGATATTTAGCAGCTGGATGGGTTTTCATGGAGCAAACACAGAAGGAGCAGAGCAGAACAAAGCGTGCGACTTACCCAACACAAGCGAATAAGATGCACAGAGCGTGCCAAGGCCAGTGGCAGTCTGAGGAGACCTGCCTGCACCTCTCATGCTCAACAGAAGGTCAGGGTTTGCTAGTGCATGGGCAGAGGAGAGGAAATCCCAGAGCTGGTGCGTCTACATAAAACCCCAAGTCAGCTGTTGCACCCCTGGAGAGGAGATGTCCACATGCACTGTTGCTGTTGCCTTCAGCCAGAGCCCTGGTAGCCTGGCCAAACAGCACACATCCATTGCCCAAGGCTCAGACCTGTTCAGAGCACAGGGAGCCCAGCAGCTCCCGCCCAGCGCTCCCCGCAGCCAGGCAGGGTGCTGAGCCCCACAGCCCCGCACCAGGCACCCAGGAGGTGCCCCCACAGTCATACTTGCAGCTAGGGGCAGAAAGCCCCAGCACGAGAGTCCCCATCCATCTAACAGGAGGCACACGAGCTGCTGAAAAAAAAAAAAGTAGGTAGGATCAAACACTGCCTTTCCTCTAGCTTTCTGCAGCCAAGGGGCTCCCAGCAGCGAAGAGTGTGTTGGGAGCTCTGCATTGAGCAGTTGGCCATACAGTGACCGACCGAGCTGTGGGGTGCGAGCCCTTGGGCTCTGCCTGTGCTCGCCCAGCACCCAGGACTCTGGTTTCAGGGGAACTATGGAAATACAACTTCACAGAGCTAGAGAAACGAGCCACATTGCCACACGCTCCCTCCTGGGTCACACACCCCTCCTCGCATACCAGTGCTACCGACAGGGTTAAGGACAGGCGGTGTGCACTCGTGCTTTTGCAGTCGTTAGTTCATCAGCAGAAAAAGCACACTTGCCTGGGAGGCCCAGCTAAAGGCTGCACTAGTTTTTGTAATAGGTCTAAAATACAAATCTGTTTAAGCATGGAATAAATATATATTTATCTTAGTTTCAAAGAGTCACATGATTTTGTTAATCTAGGAAGAACAATCAATCTACAGCTGCATTTATGTGGTAATTTTGAATGTAAACAGGTAGTGGAAGCAGTTTAACATCGGGAGCTCTCGCACGACACTAGCGGAGCCGTCTGCGCTTTTCCTGGCGTCCCGGCTGCACCGGGCAGCAGCGCTCCCTCCAGCTATGGCTCTGCCGGGATGGTTCGCACTGATCCTTCACGGTGCCACAGCAGCAGTAAGGAAACTGCGTTCTTCTGTGAGGTTATTTCCAAATATTTCCATTTACCAAGTCCTCCCCTCAGTATCATAACAGTTATAGAGCATTTCCTTGTGTTCTGAGGCACTTAGGGATGAAGCTAGCAGGCATGGCCCCACAGCTGAACCACACCAAAACCAATGTGCCCTTACTGCAGAAGAAAAGCCTCCACTCTTCACCTGCATCACGTTTTAGATCTTACTATAGCATCTGCATTTTAGATCCCTGACCAGCTAGGGCTGGAAAGGGACTGATGATCTGCCATTAACTACAGCAACAGGAACACAACCTTTGCCACCAGCAGCAACCAGTGATGAACCAGGAGGTCCCCTCCGAGACACTGCCTGTCCCACCATGCTCCTCTCTGCACTGTTCAAGCCAGACTTTGCCTTAGGGATAGCACACACAGAGCTGGTGTTAGTTATTGCACTGCAGCCAGGGGCACGTCCTCTGCCACAGGCAGCAGCGATGTGCTGAGGCTGTGCACAGCCAGCAGGTCCAGGCGCTGTGCTCAATGTCAGCGAACAGGAGCAGATTTCTCCACGCAGCCTCCCCCGACACCCTCTCACGGGCTGGAAACCAAAGTCCCGGTTTTTATAGCAGGCAGCCTGAGCCAAGGGGCTAGTGCTCTACCTCCGCAGCACCGTCTGCGTCTCCTCCAACTGCTGCATTTAACCCCTCACTTATTAGTCGAATCCCTGTTTCCTACATTTAAAGCACTCGGTAAAGTGTTGTTCTACAGGGCGATGAGACAGCAGTTTTGCCTAAATGCTGATAGACTGGGGAGAGGGGAATGGGACAGCACGCCCAACAGCATTGGAAATTCAGAGAGCACTTGCACCCGGGGCCAGCACACCTGCATCCCTCGGGCAAAGTCGGCACACGATTAATAGTGCTGCCTCTATTTCCAAATGAGAAACAGATTCAGCTCTTCTATATTGCGCAGATTTTTTTAAGTTCAGTTTATTGCAGCCTGTCAGAAACTTTATTTGCAATTTGTACCCTGCTGTATCACTTTGAAGCATAACCTGCATCTTCACATACAAGCTAGACTAGTTATTTGTTCATTTAATGTTGGGGAGTAATAGGGACAGAAAAGATACTTGAGCACTACATTTATCTACTACATCAGCAAAAATACACAAATATATTTCAACCCTGTTTGAAATGCAGCATTGTTATTCAACAGTTACAGACAAAAGTTTATCCAGCACAAGTAACAGGAACTACAACGCAGCATATTCTAAAATAGCAGTCTTCGCAGTTGTGCTTTATAGCACGATTATTCCCCAGAGATGACTCTAATTGTGGTGTCAGATATATTCACCATTTAATGACTTCAAGAGCTTCGCAGCACACAGCTGGCAAGGCTCCGCAGAGCGTACGAGCACCCAGGGACCGTCACTGCACCGAGAGCCTCAGGTTCCCCCCGGCTGCCTGCTCTTCGCTTTTTAAAACTGCTGTGCAAGGGCTGTTTCAGTGAAGTGCACAACAAACATAGTTGTAGGGAAAGAAGTCTTTCCTCTGAAGGGGTTGCGAAGGCTACAGGTTTCAGAGGGAAGCACACCAGCGGTGAGCACAGAGCACTGCACACCCGGACAAGCTGCCTGGGCAGCCTGCCCCGGGGGCCAAAACACTTCTGAGGAGCAAGCCATGGACTGCACTTGGTTTTGTAATTACAGTTAGATGCAGCCGACATTCAGGGTACGAGAGGAGTGATCTGATACAGGAGCTGATCCCTCCAGACCAGTGCCCAGAGATGCACTTGCCAGGCTGGGCCCCTTCACACCATCCCAGTGAGCCCAGTGCCTGCAGACCCCCGGCACTGCCACCCTCTGCACCCTCCCAGTGCAAAAGCAGCAAGAGATCAGAGAAAGTAAAAAACCAAAGGCACAGGAGAACAATCCCTCACCCCCCTCTTTTACAGCCAAAGAGACAAAAACTCAGCAGGCAGTTTGCTTAGCTGGGGAAAGCACTAGACGTCAGGAGCCCTGCATTCCTAGAACTGAATACCACCCAGAAACAAAAGCTCCACAGCCTTAGACCATCCCATCAAACAAGGGAAGGGAGCCCACCTAGTCTGATGGTAAAGTCCAGACAGAGCTGTTGCTCTTGCACAGCACAGCTTTTCTGTGAAACACCTGAAACAGACACTTAACAGAGCCAGGAGCCCTGATGCCCGTGCGAGAAACCACACTGCCATGGATCTTCAGCTTCCTGCTATCTATTAACATCCAAAAATCCAGAAGTTCTGTGAACTTCCATATAGAAAACCTAAGCTATTGACAGCAGACCAGCTTTTGAACATTGCCTTTGGGACCCCCTAAGCCAGGGCACAGCCCCCCAGTACCCACAGGGTCCGGGCTCCACTAGCACCAAAGCCCAGGGAAGCAAGAAGCTGCTGGCAGGAGAGAGCAGGGCCGCCTCCCCCCAGCAATACACGGTTACAGAGCCCATCCCCAGACACATGTGCAAGCAGGACCAGAGACAGCTGTGCTAGCCATAGCTGGGCTTGGGGGCTGCAAGAGCAGCTGGAAAGAAGCCGTTCACACAAACCCATCCAGAGTACCAACACTGACCTGTGTGTGCTTTCCTGACCGTGCAGAACGGCACAAATCAGAGCAACCCTCAGGCTTTGGGGCTGCTTTCCTTCTTCCAGCACAGGCAGCACTTGTGCAGGGCTCTCACCACCCCTGACGGACAGGGTGTCCAGGACATGCTCTGGGATAGCATCTCTTCCTTTTTATAATGCTCCTTTTCACACCAGCAAAGTAGACAAACTTCTTCCATGTGTTAAGCCGCTCCTGGGAAGCCTTGTTAGGTTAACCCCAGTGCTGCTCCCAGCCCAGTTTCACAAATCAAATCAAATGCAGCTCCCTCACCCCACCCCTCTTCCTTATTTCCCTCCTCCGCCCCAGCTGGGCCACTTTTATACCAGGTGGCTGGTGGGCTGGCCTGCAGGCTGGGAGGGCGGGCAGCTGGTTTCTGTCATCCTCATTTCTCTGGCTGCAACAGGCACTGCTCATTGGCTGGCATTGGGCTTCACCACCCTAGGACAAGGCACCGTCAATGTGAAACCCTGGGAGAAAACACAAGGGCACGTTTGGTATTTTGGAAATACTTTCAATGTAGAGGGTTAGCTAGCAGCCCACGCCTGCTCTGGAGGGGATGTCACCCTCTCCGCCGAGGTCTGCTGGGGCTGCGGAGACTCAGTGCCGTGTCAGGGGAGCAGGCGGGGCGGAGAGGGGCACCCGCGTCTCCTGCAGACTGAATTAACCGAGACGATGAGTTATGTGCCAAGGCAAGGGGTGACTGAACTGGTGGCAGATGTCCTCGGAAAGCTGGCTGTCGGCTAGCTGTAATGTAAAGGACTCGCCTTCCCTCCCTCCCGCACAAGGAGGGCCACAAAAGGCAGACAGCAACGGCAGGGGAAGAGTCCTGCTGCTCCAAGTGCTGCTGGTGATGCTGCACGCACTTTACTATTGATTCAGACCCAAACTCCCACCATATCTGGGCAGGACCTCAGAAGGCAAGGAAAGGACTTCCAAGAAATTCCCCAAGGCTGTCCCAGGCCGGGAGAGGCTCCCAGCCCCATGCCAGCCCCGTGCCCTGTGGTGGCCATCATGCTGCTCCTGGCGAGGACTGCTGTTGTCCTTTGTCTTAAAAAGACCCCTTACCAAAGATCCTATAAAAGAGGCCTGAGTTGCATCAGCACTGATTTACAGCACAGGAAGGTACACTGGTTTTACCTGAAAATCACGTTCACCTTGACTCACCTCTTCCCTTTGAGTATGCTGTGGGTGCAGGTTGGTCACCACAGAAAGCTGCCAAACAGTGCCATTGCCAAGCACAATGATGTGAGAAAACCATTAGTGCCATACCTGCCCGTTCAAGAAAACTGCACAACGGCAAGCGGAAACGTTGACATAACCCATGTGGACAGAGTGGTGGAAGCAGTGGGAACGGCCATTCCCCAAAGGCAGTGCCGTCCTCCCCTCTGCGGGTATTGGTGTCCCTTCCCTGCCCCAGCCGTCCGAGTCGGCGCAGGGCGATGAGCTGCCTGGGCCACAGCACGACTCTTGCCTGGGAAGTAAACTTGGAAGTAAAGTGAACCAAACCGGCTTAGCCATTACCTTTGGCCAAGACCACCCCCTTGGTCCTGCATTGACCCGCAGAGACACAGGACCACCCCGGAGGGACGGGACCCCCGGGGGGGTCTCTGCCCCAGCCCCTGCTCAGCACGAGGCCAGATCTGGGCTCAGACTAGGTTGCTCAGGGCTTTGCCTGCAGGCTTTCAAAATCCTCCACGGACAGAGATCCTGCAGGCTTTCCTCCCCATTCCACTGCCCGGGGGAAGGTTTCTCCCCACATCCAGCCCGAACCACTCGGCCAGCAGCTGGCGAGGCAGTACAGGACCACACGAGTCCTGCCTCTCCCCCGCCTTTCCCCCAGGGGCCGGGCACAACACGCTAACACACAAAAACCTGTTTATCTCACTAATGTTCAGTAAAGGCTCGGTCCCAGCAGTGAATTACCCACTGCCACCACATTTGTCCTCTAAGACAGTGACAGGAGATCAGTCCAGACACAGATAAGGTTCCATGTATTTTAAAATTCAGTAGGGTTTTAGGACTTTAAAGGTCAGACAATTTTTTAGGGATGAACACTCCTAAATAATGAAGATGAATATTAGACCACTTAGAAAAGAATGAATGTCTAAGAGCTGTATAATTACTGCCATTCAGAAGCTTGAGCACAGATGCGGCAGTGGATATTGCAACCTGAAATAATTCCAAAAGACTACATTATTTCCAACGTAACTGGAGAAAGGAGTTGCCATATCATTAATCAACAGTGAAATGTCTGCAGCAAGGCAGATGACAGCAGCATGTTGACGTCCTCCTTATCTCACCCATTTTTTACTCTCTTGTAGCCAGGGAAGGTCTCTTAGGAGCTGTTCGACAACCGCCATCCGATGGCTTGTGTCAGCACTGAATCAGTCCACCTCAGATTTCATGTATACAAAATAGTTTATGGAGAAAGCTACTAGAAAATGTGGTAACTTAAAAGATGGCCTACAATTCAAAGATGAGTTTTTCCCCACTGTCCTCAGAACTCCCAGTGTATCTTGGCTGGGTGGGAACTGGAGGGTGCAGTCAGCACCTCTGTTTGTGCAGGTCCTTTTGCAGCCCCCAGAGAGCTGAGAGCTCTCGCCCCGGACCCCAGCCCATGGTAAGGCAGGTGGAGCTGCAGACAAGTGGTGGGACTCCCCCGAGGAAGGCACCTTCTCGGGTGTTGCAGCTTCCTTGTGCTGTTGGGAAGGTCAGTGCCGCCTCTCCTAAAACGTGCTGTCACAGGCTGAGAAGGATGAGCCTGACTGGGAAGCTTTTCGATCCCCCGAGTCCCCACCTTAGTGCCCCTGAAGGGAGTTTGCCCTTTGCTGGAGTTTCTGGTGCGGTCGCTCCTGGGCAGCATGCCTGTATCCCAGGTGCAGAGGCACGGGGACATGTTCTGCTCCGGAAGGCTAACAGGGAGTGACAACCCCTCGCATCCTCCTGGAGGCTCTAACTCACCCCCTGACTTTTCTGGTTGCACTCGTGGTACATGAGACCTGGCAGGGACCGGCTGGAAAAGCAGACACCAGAGAGGGGCTGTTGGCAGAGTGGAAAAGGGGGTGCACTGCCGAGACAGGGCTCTGGTCAGCACCAGCCACGTGGCACGGGAGTGCGTGGCAGGGCCTCCTGCTCCTTGATAACCAATGCTTCATCACTAACACTTGCCTCCAGTGCCGAACCAGCACACGGGAGGTGTCTTAATTCATGGGCAGTGGCTGCAATTAAAACGTGTGCCTTGAGCGCAGTGCCCTGCTGCAGCTTGTCCCCAGGGCTCTGCGCAGGGCCGCGGCTGTGGGACGGGGCTGGTGCAGCCCCGCGGTGCCGGGACCCCACACCCCGCAGAGGCAGGGCACCCCGTGCCTCCCGGAGACCCCCGCTCGGCAGCCGGCAGACTCCTCTGGACGCCGGCCTGAGCTGCCAGTGGTGCAAGGAAAAGGGCAGGACAAATTTATGAGGGCTTGGCCCTGTGTCTTCTTGGCTCTATCCCCAACGCTGGCAATTTTTTTCTGTTCTTCTTCTTCACCATAAAATGGCTGAAATACTTCTTTAATAGATTAAAACTGTGTTTTGACCTCTTGGTTTCAATCTTCATCCGTTCAGGTAAGGGAGTTACTCGTGTCTGGTATCAGTAAGCTACAGCTATGGTTTTGCTGAAACACCTTTTGTTCAAAGCACCCCTTCCAGTGAGATTGCAGCATTGGGAACACATCAGCTAGGCTACCGGGAATCATTTCCACATTCCCATACTGTTCACCCACTTGGTCAAATAACATTTTCTGAATATTTTGAAACTTGCACTCATCACTAAGGTTAAGAGGCAGTTTCCCTTTCCTTCCTCGTACCTCGGTCAGGTTTTGGGGACACAGACTGTTGCTTGCTCCCGGCAGGCAGGACCAAAACCGATGGGTGCCGATTCCAAGGGATATGGCAGCAGATGGCTGGTATTTCGGTAGAGGGACTGAAGGCAGTTCCTTGCTTCAGTTTCCCAGCACACCCAGTCATTCTTATTGTATCTTTGCTGACAGATAACAGTTGGACACATTTTCACTGGCAAGGAAGGCTGATACTGCACATGCTATGGAGGAAAAGCGTCTTTGTTTATACCAATCCTGTCCCCCAAACCTGTTGCCACACAGGTTGTTCTGGGACATGGGCATGGTTGTGACTGGTGTTTCTCTTGCTCTGGGATAGGCTAATGTGTTTGCTTTCCACACCTGACTCAGCCTGGTATCCTAGGGCAGAGTCATAAAGATTTTCTGAGACATGAATATGTAATGTAATAGACGTCATAGAAAAAAAATGCCCACGATGATGAGCGAGTCGCGGTGCACAGTTAGCCCAAAGACGCGCTGGGTGCCAGACCCAGCCTGGCGCTGAGCAGCGGCCCCTTCCGCAGGGGCAGCCTGGGAGGGTGGGTACAGGGCGACGGGCAGCCGCAGCCCGCGCAAGCCCTTCCACTGAGCCGTAGCTGTCGTCGCAGTGACACCATGCAGATTTTGCCCTGGTGTGCAATAGAGTGAAGAAAGAGGAGCTGGGGGGGAGCAGGAGGTGGAACAGAAATAATTACAAGGGGGATGGAGGGAGTAAGGGAAACCAGCTGAACAAGAGCAGGTATGATACACTCTACAGCTGTGCTAGTAAGAAAAACACCTAGGGGTGAAAAAAGTTATCTGTGTTATGAGGCAATATCAGCAAAAAAGAAATGGCATGAGCAGGCAACAAATAGAAACATCTGATGGACTTCGTGGAAAGATCCCTCAGGAGTATTTGCTGAGAGGAGAGCTCTAACTAGGCTGTGAGCAGGGCCTGATTCATTTAGGGGCAAGATTATGTGACGCTGTTCCCTGCTATTGGAAATGAGGGGACTGAATGTCTCCAGCCACCATTCCCAGTCCTCCAGATTCCCACTGTCAGACTGTTTCTGTGTTCAATTCCCATCCTTTTTATTTCCACCGGGCTTTTTGGATGAAGACAAAATTCTGCGCTGTCACTCTGTCCATCTTGTGCAGCTGGGAAAGGTGTCATCACCCCGTACGACGACACTGTATCCTGCGATTGACTGTCGGCAGTAGTCTGGCACACACAGTCCCCATCCAAGGTGTTGAAAGGGTGCCGGGGGGCTGACAGCATGCTCAGCAGCTGCCTGGTGTCCTTCTGTGGTCCACAGACAACCTGTGCTCTCCTGGGGTCTCCCTGGGGGACCCCTGTGGGTAAGGAGCTCTGGCGGCAGTGGCTGTCCTGGGGGCTTCCCAGACCACACGTTACCACCTCGTCTTCTCTCCCCCTGGCTTTCATTGATGAGTTTTCAGAGTTGACACTGGAGAGCAGCCCTGGACCAGTGTGTAGGCAGGAATGTACTCAGCATCACCACCAAACTCTCGCAGCAGCTCCGAGGCTGTGGTGGGCTCTGACAGGACGGAAGGAAGCAGGAGAGGCAGCAAGCAACGGAGCCAGGGCCGCCGGTTTGTGCCCCATTTAAGTTTCCCCCAGCCCACCGGGAGACATTCCACCTCGCGCTGAGGACAAGCCCATCTGCAGCTCCTGGCTGGAGGAGCACTGAGACTTGCACAAGCCCAGGGACCCCATTAAACATAGACCAACCTAGGAGAAATGACTACTAGCTGCAAAGGGAAACAACCGCAAAGGAAATCCTGTTTCAGAAATGGCCGGTGATGATTCTTCAGGAAAATAAGTGGTGTAAAACCTGACCACGTGCAGGGACAACGGGCAGGGCTGCCACACCAGCCAGCCCAGGGGAAAGACTTCCCAGTGGCAAGCTGGGTCGTGCTGCAGCATCTCGGTCCCTGGGGCTGGGGATTTCAGGAGGCGAGGTACTCCCACACTGAAGCAGGAGATGCACAGGGGCACTGTCGCGCACCATGACACACAGCGGCTGTAGGTGGTCTCCAGAGGTGTGTAGGGAGCAACCAGCGTGCAGATCTTGTAAAATGAACTCTCTGAATCGGTAAGGGCAGGACGATATTTCCCAGCACCGCAGCAAGCAGGACTCAGCAGGTTCTTTGGCTATTTTCTTTCCACACACATGCTAAACAGACAACAGCCACTGGCACTGGACATGTGAACAAAATGGACAGTTTTTCGGATTTCCATGACAGTGCCTCTGGAAATCCCGCAGCTGGGGTAGCAATCAGGAGGCTGGCTTGCGGTGTACACAACTCCTGCACGGTGCACATCCCCTGCCCAGATGGAAGCATCCCAGAGGAGCCAACTCCACGCTGCCCCAGGACCCGGCCAGCCTCGGGTAGATGGACAACCTGGAAGTGCAGCCTGGAAGCGCTTCTGTAGTCTCATGAAGTTTCCAGGAGATTAAAAGCAAAGAAAAAAACCCCAAAACTGAACAAAAAAAACCCGACCAAAAAAGACCATGTAAGTTGTTAGCAGTGTCTATTAAACTCGGTGTTGTTTAATTCTAAGGATGCATCCTCAGCACCCACGGCCGGTCCCTGGGTCCATGCCTCCTCAGGTGTTAGGCTTGCCTGCCTGGTACACAGGCTGAGCCCATGTATACAGAGGTTAAAAGACACGGTTAAACCAGGGCACCTTGCTGTGCTCTCGGTGTGGCGAGGTTAGGGCCGTGCTGCAAGGCTGCTCTGCAGTCAGGATACGGCCTCTCTCCCTCCGGAGCGCGGTGCGGGGCCACTACTGCAATTCTCGCTCCTGGGACAGCGGGAAAAGGGAGCCCCAGGCACAGCAGCCCAAGGCCCGGCTTCAGGGTGCAGCAATAGTCATCAGTACCTCATTAGCAATTCATGGCAGCTGAGTAAGACCGAAGTCCTCACTGCAGTCCTTCGGTTGCAGTAAGGCGGCGATAAGGCAATTGCCTCCTGCCAGGAGTGGAGAGGAGGAGGAAAAATGCCCACACTAATTTGGGGTTACAGTTTGGGGCCAATATTGAACGGCATTTGCATTAGACATGGAAAATGGAGATTCAAATCCCCACTGTAAATCTAGTCAAGTCTGGTTTCCCACTTCCCAGGAACTGACCCTCTACAGGGTGCTCTAGGGTTTAATTTGTCTCTGAATAGAAATTTTTTCTGAAAAAACAAAAAACCAAGAAACAACAAAACCAGAACAAGACCATGATAAATCTGTGTATTTCTGTGAAAACAAGGTTTAATCAGAAAATTCCTGACTAACTCCCTAGTGCATTGCAGGACTATAAGAGCTGAGCACACGCTGCAGTAATGAACGCTGGCAGGCTGTAACGTGTGGGCTTTTCTCACTGAAGATGCCGTGGAATAGCACTAAGATATAACCCATCACACCGCCATCGTTTGGGCTTCACGCAGACCCTGTGAGCCGTGCGCAGGGCTGCCTGGGAGCCTGAGCTCCCCAGGAGGCTGCTGGGGCAGGGGGTGCTGCACCCCCATCTGCCTCTCCTGGACCACCGACTCACCACCAGCTCCTCAGTGCCTGTAGACATGTTTTCCTGACCTTTCTCAACCTACTAAGAAAAGCACTTTCCAATATTAATCCATTCATTTACCTTGGTGAGCACCAGTGGTGACACCGAGACGTTGACCACCGAGTGGTGTCGGGCCCATGGAGTCACTCACAGGGAAAGCCTTCGAAGCATTACAGCCACCCGCCTGGAGAGAAACCCACCCCACGTCCCAGGGCAAAGGGTGCACGAAGTGTCGGCTGGTGCAGTGCCCACCAGGAATAAGAAAATGCTGTTCATGGGCCAGAATTTCCTTCAGCTTTATCAACTGAGATGATTTGCATGATTCTGCAGTAAGTATCCAAGTTCTGAGTCTCTATAACAGGCCATTTTTGCTCATGGATACAATGATATTCCTCTAATCTCCGAATGTATGGATGACATGCTACCAAAGCCATCCTAGGCAAAGCAGCCCCTATCGCCGGTCCACCAACAGGACTATTAGTGACAGTGTACAGCTGGCGTGCTCTACTCCACAGACCTTCCAGGGGTTTTTTTGAAAATTTGATTCACAACTTCAGCAAATTTTGCCACAGTGAAAGCTGGATTTGTAACTAACATTGAGCTGACAGGTGGAACTTACCTTGACAATTAATTAAAAGAATATAGAAAGGAATCAGCAAGGGAAAAGCAGCTCTGCTATGTGCATGAAAGCTTGAAATTGGAGCCATTGAATGAGGGTAGTAACACGATATTGATGTGAAATGAAATCCTGAGAGCTGATAGGGTCTGTGCAGCAGGAGTTCGGAGCTTGTTGGTTTAATGAGGGTTTCAGCAGCTGCACAGTCTAATGCGGGATGTCAAAAGGAAGCAGCAGCCTCTCAGTTCTTCTTGTAACTCACACTTCTGAGTCACGGATTCTCTCTGCCCAGCTGTTTCCCAGACCTTAGTGTCATCTGATTGCTCTGAGAAAGGTCAGTTGTCCTGCAATTTCAGCAGGGAAGTCACTTCGGTCTGCAATAAGGGAGGTGATGAGTTTGTGGACTCAATTTCCACTAAACATTGTATTGAAAAGTAGTTTATTTTGGGTTCATCCTCTTCCAGAATTCAAACCCCAATTACACTATACAGTAAGGAAAGGGAAGAGCTGTTATTATAATCCACATAATAATTATAATCCAGCTATAGGCAGTGCCAGAAAGATCCCCAGTCATGCTTTGTGAGAATAAGACTGATGAGTCCAACTCCTGATCAAAATTGATGTTTTTTCCCCTTGAAGTCTCCATTTGGCATGGCATTCTTGTGCACTGGATGAAACATGGACCGTTTATCCCTGGGGTCTGTGGGGCTGGACCAGCACAGAGTTTTCTGCACATGCACAGGCCCTTGGGTGCCAGCAAGCTTGGGGTCCCCATCGCCGACGCCTTGGGGTGAGCCCTCGCTGCCGCTCTCAGCTCTGCAGCCTTCGGCTCTGCAGCCATCAGAGGAGAAAGCATAAGAGGAAACCCAAAGGGTGAGCTCCTGGCTTAGCTCAGACTCTGCTCCTACGGGCTGCCTTGTCCTGGGGAGATGCTGGTGTCTGTGGATATGGGCAAACCGTGGGCGAGCTGCTCAGCCAGCTGCCCAGGCTGAGGTCCGTCATCTGCACAGCGTGGCAGAAGCCACCGGAGGGGTCAGAGCCCCTGCGGGGAGCAGCCGGGCCGGGAGAGCCACATCTGGGCAGCTCCATCTCGGGCCCTTCACACAGCCGATGTGAAGCCAGTCCCGCCAACAATAAATATTTATACTAGCTGTAATCTGTTCTTCAGAAGTTATATTAAAGCTGGTTGATTCACTGAAGAAGCTATAATTATATCTGTAAGCCATATGGGATTCCTAACGAGGAAGAAAAGAAAAGAAAAACCAAACCCCTGGTCTTGTTTGAGAAGCAAGGCATGACGAGGAGAGCCGCTGTCACGCTGGGCTGGCCAAAGGGGCTGGTGCAGCCGTGGGAGGGATGCAGTCCCAGGCCGGTCCCCAGCTGTCCCCCTGCCCCAGGCTGACGTGGCACAAGAGCTAGCAGCACGCCGGTGCTCGGTGCTTTGCCTGTTTGCCTGGCACTCCTGGCGCACACTGCTGCAGGAGCCGACGGTGCCGTAACCCGCCACATCCCAGGTTCCCAGCCTGGCTGCAAGGGAGGGGGTTTCTGCGAGGCCGGCAGCCCTGGTGCCCCAGGGCTTTCCCCACGGCGGGCAGGGGCAGACAGCGGCTCTCTCGCCACTCAAAGCCCAGGCCCTCACCCAGCCCCAAGGGGCAAAGCCGAGTGGCTCTCCTGCCCCACGGGTGCCTGACCCAGCCGGCTGTCCTGGGCAGGCGGCACCAGCGACCGCGGGACAGGGCTGGGCACAGCTCGCTGCTGCTCGCTCAGCAGAGACCCGGGCCCTCTGTGGGCAGCGAGGAGGCATTCGCCCGCCCTGTGCTGTGGAGACACGGGTGAGCCCCTGCCGTCACCTGCCGGGCGCGCGGACCACCAGCGGCACGGGGCCCTTCGGTGTGGAGAAGCAGCACCGTGCACAGGGCACACCGACCACCGGGCAAAACCCTCCAGATCAACCAACATGCCCACACCGTCATAGTAAAACATTTATTTGTTCAGGTGATATAAGCTACCATGTTTACAGTTTGTGAACTCACCACTGGCAACATTTAACATGACTTGGGACTGCAGCTGTTGCCACCAGATTTTTCATCATAATTTTTAGTTTTATAAAAACCTTGGACACCAGAAAAAAAGGTATTCAGACTTAATGTGGCAGATGGGAGACGGGCAATCTGTGAACGGGGAAAGAAAGTTTATCTGACGCAGCCAACCTCGACGGCCTCTTGGCTTCGGCTGCAGCTTCAAGTAAAGGTTTCAGCGGGGTGAGCGTGGTGCGACACGTTAATCTTCGGTGAGTTGGAATCGTATTGTTTTCTGCCGAGTAAGAATGTCGGCGGCAGCGTTTTCAGGGAGCGGAGGCGGGCAGGCATCCTGCGGATCGGCCCCGGCTTCTGTGCAAAGAGACAAAACAGAGAGAGTGAGGGGACCAGAAGCAGGATCCGGCCCTCCTCCGCAGCCCGAAGCCGACCTGCCGCAGGGCAGGCAGTGCCAGAAGGTGCTCGGTGGGGCCATCCCAACCACGGCACCGGACCGACAGCGCTGGGAGCTGCCCGCGGAGCCGCCCCGGGCAGGGAGCAGGCAGCAGAGCCTGCCTTCGGCCCCGGCACCCCACTGGCGCAGGTGCTGCCGGCAGCTAACAGGAGAAAAGGTTAACCGCACCTGGCATCCCTGCCTGGGGCTCAGCGAGCCACCACCCGCTGGAAGTGCTGGCACAGCAGTGCTTCTGCTAAAGGGAAAATGAAAGTAAGGAAAAAACCTCCCCCAAACCCAAAATGGAACCAGTAAAGCTCATTGTTCCAGAATCAGATCATTTTCCAGTTTCTAGATTTTCTTTTGCCCTCACTGAGGCCAAGCCTTTTTCTGTGGCAGGGATTTCAACTCTTTGCGTAGTTTCAGAAGTTTGCACAGAACGGAGAAGACCAGAACGCAGCAGTGGATGGGCACGAGTTCTGCACTTGCCTCCGTGAGGTTTGCATGCAAGAGAGAAAGTCACTTTAGACAGAATGTGCAGATGTTTAATTGTCCTGCCCTGAGCTCCCACATCGTTAGCACCAAAGGGACCCATGGCGTAGCAGACAGCCCATGGGGCAGCTGTTTTTCACCAGGAGGAGCGCTGCCTCGCCTGTGGTCCCACCGTGCCTGGCTTCTCGCCCTGCCACCCCAGCACGGCTTCACTTACCTTAGGGAATGCAAAGCTGCAGTTGCGGTATGTAAATACAAACTAGACACCGTGTTTTAAATTCATCCTTGGTTTGCTGCGGGTTACAGCTCCCAGCTGCCTACAGACTGGCCGCGTGAAGCCAAGGCTCAGGTCTGCCGGTCCTACGTGCCCACACCGCGGGCCGGCTGGCGCTGCCCTCCGCCACCCCCTCCAACGGCCGCCCGGGGAAACCAAGGGGGCCGGGGCCGCAGCCCTCACTGGTTTGCCTCATTTCCCTCTCCCAAGGGAATTTTCCCCTGCAGAAGAGATTGCACAGCTTGCACATAAAACACGGTGGGTGCCTCTAGAGAAGCAATTTGTCACTCGCACGTAGAACTGGCGCTCCAGGAGGAAAACCAGCTTGGCACCAAGCTAGGCACACCAACTTGGTCTCAACTTCCAGATTTATGACAGGAATGCTTTCTAAAGTGCACTGCTTGAAACGACCTGAGGTGACACAGCTTGTCCCCGCACAACCAAACCAGGAGCTCATTCCGTTCGTTTTCACACAGACCAAGTTTCCAACGCGGGGTCTCTGCAGCCGGCGACATGCCACCTTTGCTTTTTTCCCCTTTTTAGTTTCCTTCCTTCCAAGCTAAGCTTCCTTCTTTCTACAGCAGCAGCCTTCATGCCTGGCTCTCGTGAATAAATCAATTATATTAAAAGTCTACAGTCAGCAAGACCAGTACGATTTGCCTTTTGTTGGTCTTGCATTACTGATGCCGGGGTGTAGGTGCTTTAACCCGTACCGCTTCAGCCCCACCAACCTGCGCGCTCGTGTTTCGTGGACGTCCGTACTGTTGTGAAAGCAAGACCACAGCCACATTCCAACAGTAAAAGTCAGTATAGGGCACGTGTATTCTTATTTACAGAGTTGATTTAATCTGACATTCAATGCCTAATGCGATGCACCTGCCTGCAGCCTGCAGGGAAGGGAAGACAGCACTGCCGCCCGTGCGCGCGGGCGCTAGCCGCACCCCTTGGTGGGTGCCCGATGCCCAGAGGGACGATTCAGCTCTGAGGGCAACAGCGGCAGCGGCGGGGTGTAGCACTGCAGAACGGCTTGTGGAAGGAATTAGCACTTGGCTGCCTGGAAGCCCCGGCCGGGCAGAGGTGCCGTGGTGGGTTACTTACCCAGCACGGGCCGGATCCGGAGCACAGGCTCTGGCACCAGCTCCAGACACCCCGACACGCAGCAAGGCACGCAGAAACATATTCGCAAAGGGAAAATATGGGATATGTGTTCTCTGTAAGCAGGACCCTATTGACTTTGCCATGGTTTGCTTCTTTTAAACCAGAACTTTGACCAAAATTAAGATTACGTACTAAGTTACCAGGGGAAAGGCATGGTGTGATTTTTTTTTTTTCGTGGCTGTTGTTGCTGCTTTAAGAGAGCAATAGCACACCCCTGGTTGCAAGCAGCACCCTAGAACAGGACAGTAAATGTTCTTGAGCTATTGCAATGCTGACAGATGTTGCCACTCTGCAAGCGGTACCTTTGAGACTCCAGTTCTTCTCAATTAATAGGAAGAGAAGCGATAGTAAATGATAGCAGCTGTGACCATTACTTCTGCTGATTGAACCAATTACTGGGGGAAGAAAAGCACTCCCTCTCTCTGGGCACGGTTTCATGGCAGCACAGGAAGGGCTATGCTGCGCCTTCTCGAGGGCACGCACGCAGCGAGCGCCGGCTGCGGCAGAACTGTCAGCTGTCACAGCTCGGTGTCTCTCCACCAGCCCAGGATGCTCAATGCCAGGCGGCTGCCTCAGCAGCCATGCTCAGGTGCCTAAGGAGTTACAAGGAGACACCTTCTGCAGTCCTGAAGCATTGACCAGCGGGGCTTTCATGGTCCCCAGGAGGCAGGAGCATCCCTGTGCTGCTGGCAGCAAGCCTTGAGCCTCCAGCAGCTTTGCAGCCAGCGGGGACGAGCCAGCCTCGCGGCGGCACCTCGGCAGGCCCCCCTCGGCAGGCAGCGTGCCCGGCAGCAGCCGCCCCGCAGCGGTGCAGGCAGCGGGCGCTGCTGGGCCCTTCCCTGCCAGAGCGGTGTGTGCCGGCGGCTGTGCCCCTCTCCCGGCATGGGGCCAGGGGCCATCGCTTTCCCATTCGCTCCGTGTTGTTGCAGGGCTGCCCGGGTGCGTGGGGAGGGCTGTCAAACACATGGGAACACGCTGGCAGAAATAAAGCCACGTTGGCACCCAGAGCAGAGCAGTACCATGTATTCACTGTAAAGAACATGCCCAGAACACAAGCGGAAAGGCAGCACAGAAAACAACTAACACAGCAAACTTTTCACCCAACAAAGCCCTGCTTCTCCATCCAAATACTGTTTGTACCAGCCCTCTTTAACACAACATGTATGCTCTGAGAAAAGGATTAGGAAAAGGTGTAAGAGGAAGCATGTGCCAGCAATTTTAATGAGAGCAAACAGATTTCTGAAGTAGTTTCTCCTCCTCCGGTGCTTGTGAAAAAAGACACCATCTCATGGCGAAACCAACGGTTCATCTATTTCCGAGGAGCGGACCGCAGGCTGGGCGATGCCCCGAGGGGCAGGTCTGTGCCGCCCGGTTCCAGTCTCTGCAAGCTCCCCTCTGCTGCCGGGCGCAGCCAGGGCTGCAGCGCTGGGCCCCGCACGGCCGCCTCCCCTTGCCCCGCCGCCCCAGGGCTGCCCTGCCCGGCCCCTGCCTGCGCCCGCACCAGGGAACACGCTGCTCGGCTTTACTGAACTCGTATTCTTATTTCTGAAGCATTAGAAAACGTTGCTGTACTGCACTCTGCACAAAGACGTACCAACGTTATTCTGATCAAGGAGGACTGCAGCACTTTCTGCCTCAAACTGTTGGCAACCTCTGGTTTTGCAGAACAGAAAGGACAGAGAATTTCCTCCTTCACAGGGCTTTCCACACTTTGACTGAATCAAGCCTGAATGAAATGAACTGTCCTGCTGCAGTTACTCCAGTGGAAATGGGAGATTTCATGCCCGGTGCACTCCCAAGGGACGATCCTCTCTGCCGAAGAGAGGAAGATGCACGAGACGAACCCTCAGCTGTCCAGGTCTGACCGTTCCTGCACTATTAGCAGAGAATTAAATCAAACGCAGGGACATATGGTCCTTCTAAGCTGCTTACACAGATGCACTGTGGACAGAACACTCAGCTTCAGTGTCTAGGAAATGATTCCTTTGAGTAAAAAATTAAAAATATAAAAATAAGATTCCCTAAATCCCCAAAAGCTATTAATATCTTAGCACTTCCACAAAACATTAGACACATTTACGTCCAATTTTAGGCAACATATAAAGCATTTTCAGTTGATGTTTTTAAAATGCACGATTAAAACAAACTCAGCAGAAAACCCTTAAAGCTCTCCCTGTACCCAGGCGCAAAGTGGAGGTACTGTCCGCAGAGAGCAGCTCCTCGCCGGGCACAGCAGCACGGCTCTTCCCGTACCCGACAACGCCTCCCTTGTCAGACTACCGGGACCTGGGCAAACACATCACTGCCTCTGACGGCGCCGTCTTAATCGCTAGTTCCTGTGTATGCAGCCCCTCGAGAAGAACGTGGACTTCCAGAGAAATCTAAGGAGGGATTTTTTTTTTTTCCTTTTTTTAAACTTTTCCAGTAGGAAGCGGGTATTCTAATTTTGAGGCTTTGTTTCCTTTTTGGTCTCTGCATTTCCCAAGGGAAGAAAAAGGGCTTTCTAAAAAAGAAACAGCTGCTTCTTTTTATGTCCTTCACACCACCCCCACCCAGACTCTCTTTTTCCACAACAGGCGGTACAACCGCCGAGAGCAACCCACAACGGCTGAGAGCAAGGGGGGTCACCTGGCGCGCGTCAGCCGCAAGCCGCGGGGCCGTGGAGGCAGAGACCGGGGGGCTGCCGGAGCCATCCCCTGCCACGACGTCCCCTGCCAGGACGGCGCCCGGGCTGGCCTGCTGCCTGCTTAGAGCCAGGGTGTCTTCAGGCATTGCTTGGGTTACACTGCCCTCACCAACAAGCACACAGGGTGTAAAACGTAACTATTCTATCACTTCAATGGCTGCAAAGCCCATATGAAACCTTTTGTGTGGCATCTGAGAATGCACTAATGTTGCAGAGTTAGAGCTGTCTCTGATGTAAACATGACCATACAAGTTTAATTAATACTAATTGTAGCCTTTTCTTTAGAACAAGCAGAGGGGCAGAAGCATGTCTGCCATCCTCACAACGTGAGGTTTTCAGCTGCTGTCACCTATTGCCGTATGTTTACATCCTTACATAGTGGCCTGAAATTATTCTATCCCACAGGCACCACAAACAGCAGGTTAAAGATGAGACCATCTTCCAGTCCCTTCATTGTGCACAGGGACTACAGAGAACTGAAACGAACCATAGAGTTTACAGGACATATGCCCCAAAAAGCCTAGGAAAGCAGGAGAGGACCATCATCATCCCGATCAGTCACCAGGATGAGCTGCTGAAGGGCCACGTGCCGCCGGCTGCAGCCCTGCCCCGCGGCACCGGGGCCAACCCGCCGCCCTGCTCGCTGCCCCTGCCCGCCTCTCTGCCCCGCACCCTGCGGTGCCAGCGCTCTGCCCGGAGCTCGACCAAGCCGCGTTTCCCTGCCCCAACGGAGGACCGCAGCGATGCCTGCCGCTGCGTCTGGGTGCAGGGCTGCTCCCGCGTCTCCCGCAGGCTCCCCTCGCCCACGTCTCACACCTCCGTGCACCTGCGCTGACGGGAAGGGGCAGCCTTCGCCGCAGGGCCTGCCGGGGCGGGGGCCAGCTCTGAAAACGGAGCAGCAGCCCAGGCCTCGCATGTGTTGGAAGCAACGGGCAGAATACACCTGCCCTGATTGCTGGTGCCGAACGGCAACGGTTTTTTCCAGCGTTGGCACTGGGCAAAGCCATTGATGCGGGATGAGGGTGCTCGGGGACTGCGGGCTGGGCACCCTCTCCGGGAGACCTGGCAGCGTAGCCCAGCTGCTGCACCAGCGCCCAGCCCCAGCCAGCTGGGCCCTGTCGGGAGGAGAGGGACCCCTCGCCCCGGCACCCTCTTCCTCCTCCTCCTCCTCCTGGGCCCTGCAGCGGGCCCCGCCGAGCGGCACCCGCGGGCCCCGGGCACGGCTCCTGGGCGGGCAGTTACCGCGAGGCTGGCTGGTGTACGGAGTGAATATTTTATTTTACACAACATAACAACACAGCGTTGTTGTTTCTGTACAGCATCTGCCTAAAAACAAAGGCAACACCATTGTCACGGAAAAGAAATATACAGCCTGACCGTTTTAAAAAATATCATTTTACTGATTGATCCAGAAGTGGTTATTTGTCAGCTCGGAGGAAATTTCATTTCCTTTATAAAAGGCTTTTTCTGTGAAAACTCTCTCTTTTGTTTTCTGCTACTGCAGAACCAGGAAGCCAGTCCTTGAGTAGGGAAGGCACTGGTGCTGTTTCATGCTTTTTTTCACCCCTTAATCTTTTTTTTTCCTTTTTTTTTTTTTAATCTCTGAATGTTGCCTTCGGTTTTGATATTAAATAAAATCAAATGAAAACTAAATAAAACCCTGTGTGCACTGGGTGGCTTATACAGAACCCCGCATGAACAAGCCATTAATCAGCAAGACAACAGTGGACTTCCAAATCCAATTCCCCAGGAGAGGGAGTTTCACACAACGTTTGGTGTTTTGTTTTTCATTAAAATAAAAATGAAAATTAAAAAAAAAAAAGAAAAAAAAAAGCAGGTCACACAGTGCTTTCCAATATCCACTCAGAACTGGAGAAAGTTGCTTTTCCACTATCCACACCAGAGCTGTCTGACTGGGCTAGCATCCCGTTCATGGACATGCTCCTTTTGGACCGCAATCCGCCTGCGCCCCGGGCGCTGCTGGGGCAGCGGGACTCCATCAGCTCGCCGCCCAGGGAGAGCCTGCGCTTGGCTCGGGATGCGTCAGCTGGCAAAGTGAGGAACTTACTTGGCTTTGATTGTGCTCTTTTGTACGTGGGGGCCCCTTTGACAGAGTCGGGGGGACGGCTAGCTAACTGCAGGGCCGTGGAGTTATTTCTGTTAGTGTTTTGGGACTCGATACCGCTGACAGCTTCACTCTGCAGCTCGCTGCTTAGCTTTGGCCCCGGCTTTCGCTTCTGCTTCTGGGAGACAGAAGTGCTGGAAGTCCAGGCGGGAGGCAAAGCAGAGGTAGTGGTGGCCGAGTCCTGGCTGGAGGCGGTCTCCAGCGACTGCATCACGCCGTCGCTGGCAGACTTGCAGCACTGGATGCCCTCTTCGTGCCCGACGGCCTGCTTGGACATCGACTGCGACAGCACCCCACTGCAGCCCTGGATCTGAGCCCCATTTGTCTGCGAGTACACGTTGCTGACCTTGGTGGCCTTCTGCTGCCCATTGTTGTTACACACCTTGTAGCGGATCATGAGGATGATGATGAACACGAGCACAGAGGCCACGATGATCCCACCAATGATGATAATCATGGTCCCACCCAGGAACTGGGACTGCATGAAATGGCAACGCACGTAATCCTGCTCGGTGGTGAACTGCGTGCAGCCCACCACCCTGGTGGCGGTGAGCGAGGTGATCCCGTCATCGTAGATTGCCAGGACACACAGGTCGTACACAGTCCCAGCGGCCAGGTTGTTGACCAGGAAGGTTTTGCTTGTGGGAGGTATCATTCTGGGGGAGAAGGAAATCAGCGTGAATGAACCCGGCAGACCCACAGGCACCTCCCCGCCGTGTGCTGCAGCCCCCGGCCGCGGTGACCAGCACCAGGGCTCGGCTCCTCCTCTCCTGCCGCTGCCCCTGCAGGGCTGCTCGCCATCCCGCAGCAGCTGCTGCCCTGCATTTGGTGCAGCAGCAGTCGCCGCCAAGCCCCCCAGCACGGCTCGGCACTGCAGAGCCCCTCATGAGAGTGACCACGTCAAAAATGTAAAAGAAACTACCAAGAAAAGACAGTTTTGAATGGTGTGACTGTTACCGCCGGCAGCACAGTGCCTCGCTGCACACCACCAGCACACCGGCACGCACACCGCCAGAAAGGGCTACAGGAACGTGTTCACGGACACCTTTCGCCTTGTGTTTTCATAAAGCTGAGAGCATTTAGATCCATTTAACTCATCTAACTTTACAAACTTTCTGCCAATCAGATTAGTTCAGAGGACTAGAGGTCCATTTGGACTATCTAAAAATAACACCGTTCAAGGTAATTTCCTTATTTGCAAGTAGAAAATTGCATGAGACTTTCCTGAGACTCCCACCGTCTGTTGCCACAGGCAGGGCTCTGCTCGGCCGGCGCGGCGCGGGAAGCTGCCGCTCCGGCGGAGGGGGCTGCGCGGAGCCGGGGGCAGCACGTCAGCGCCGGGCAGCCTGGCAGGGCCCCGCGCAGGCGGGCTGCAGCTGCCTTACCTGTAAACAAGGGAGTCATCATAAGTACCGTTGTACTGGATTTGGAACATACGTATCCCGGGTATGTTCCTCTGAAAATTGAATTTCAGCAGAGCGGTAGAGGATGTTGCTTCCGCAACGACCACCTTCTTATCTTGGCTCACTTTAGTATCCCCATTGCTACTGCTCGCGTTGGAGCCCGACTTGGTGGAAGTGGAGATATCCGAGGAGCCGGGGTCGGGCTCGTGGATGTGGTTCGTGCTGTTCAGCAAGTGGGGGAGTTTGATTATGTGCAGGTCCACTGTCTGCGTGGCCTCCCCAGCCGGATTGGAAGCAATGCAGGTGAAGGAGCCCGTGTCCTTCACCGTCGTTATAAGGATGTCGAGCGTCCCGTTGTCATACACCACGGACCTCGTTGCATTTGAAATCAGTTTGCCCTCAGGTGAAATCCAATGAATTGCTGGTTCGGGGTCCCCCCGGGCCTTACACCGCAGCGCTGCCCGCTGGCCCTCCAGCACCCGCAGCTCGTGGGTGTGCCGGGTGATGAGAGGAGGCTCGCACAGGAACTCCTCCTCGGGGATCGACCAGAAGTACCGGCCGGACAAGAGGGTGGGAGAAGCACAGGTCTCCAGGTCGTCTTCCCTCGACAGACGCCTCAGCCACAAAAGCTCACAGTTGCAATGCAAAGGGTTCCCACCAAAGCTCAACGCAAAAGTCGAGGGACTGATAATTCCTGAGGTTGCTAGTACCTGAGCTCGCTGGAAGAGAGGATCAGGCGGTAGCTTCTGCAGTTTGTTAGACGTGACGTCCAACCTGGTCATCTTGTGGAGGTGGGAGAAGGTCCCCTTAGGAATATGGTCAATCATGTTGTGGTCTAGACTGAGAGTGTGCAAACTAACCATCTTCTCCACTGCATCCCAGGGGATGGTTTCCAGATTATTGTAAGACAAATCCAATTCCTCAAGAGCTAAAACATCATCGAAAGCTGTGGAAGAAATTAAAGTCAGCTGGTTGTTGTTAAGTATCAAGTGGTGAAGATTGGAGAGTCCACTGAACATGTCATTGGTGATCTTAGTCAATCGGTTGCTGTTCAAATGCAAAGCCCGCAAATTGCGCAAGTCAGCAAATGCGTGAGGTGTAATAAAACTGATTGTATTCCTGGACAGCGTCAGGTCCACCAGGCTGGTCATATTGGCAAAGTCTTTCCTTTTAATGTTTGTAACAAAGTTGTCTGCCAGCCGTAACTCCACGGTCCTCCTGTCAATGTTGGGAGGAACAAATAAGAGCCCTTTCTTGGCACAAAGGGTGGCAAGGTTCGGAGACAAAATCTGACAGACACAGCGCTTTGGGCAGATCTGAGCTCTCACCGCTATGCCAATGAACAGCAGAAACAAAAGCAGTTTTTCCATTGTAGATCAGGTTCAAGAGCCTGTAAGGGAGAGCAAAGGTCTGTTAGTCTCTGCAAGGTAAGCAAATCACATAATAAAAAAGCAAAGACAAACCGTCTGTGGTTAAATCATGAAACTGAGGTTCACGTAACGGTGTGCCATCCTCATCGTGTTACCTGGTGTCTTTATCATTCTCTGTATCCTGACCTAAGAGCTTCTATACTGCCTTCCAGAAGAACAATTGAGATATATATTTATGTTCGCATACGCACATATATACACCCAGGCACCCAGACACTTCTATACAAATGACAAAGCAGTTCGGAAGCAGCTGGTGGCACGGTGTCAGCGGTGCCTTTCAGGCCTCTCCTGCCAGAGCTCATCCCGCCGTGCAACGCACCTCCACCCTGGGCACTCGGCTTTCAGACAGAAGCTCCTGACCTCACGGTCTGGAGTTCCTTTGCCGTAATGCCATTTATGTATTGAAAATGAGGGACGTTTCATGTGTGCTTTACTTGCTAAGCTAAAATTCTCATCAGGCTCTAAATCACGGCAATTCAATGGGTTTATAGCCATCTCCACCGAACATTTAAGCTCTTAATTCTATCTGCAGCATAAACTCAGAAGGAGCTAATTTTATGTCATTCAAAAACCAAAAATGCAAATAAATCAAACAAAAAAAAACACCAAGAGAAGCCCCCAGAACAGGGATCTAAATAAAAATGGAACATGGGCTAATTTTAGATCATCGCTGTTTTCCCGGCTGCCGCAACCAGCAGCGCTGCACTCTTCTCCCAGAAAGCCTGACAGTTCAATTAGCCTTATCTCTGACACTGCCAGATCCAGGATCCTCACAGAGTATGGAAACAAGGAAGATAACAGCAGTGCCCACACCAGCTAAATGAAACCATCTATCAGTGGCTACGCCCAAAGCTCCGCAGGAGCTGCGGCGCTGGCTTCTGCGCCGCCCTGCGCCAGCGTCCCCTCACGGCCGGGCAGGCGGCTGGGAAGGCGGCTGCTCCTCCAGGGAGCGGCGGGCGGGAGGGAGCACGGTCCTGCGGAGAAGCACCTACATGTCTGAGAGGCAACTTGTGCGGTTGTAAGCAACCGACCTCAGCAGGGCTCCGCATTGGAAATGAAGCTCTCGGCTCCCTTTGGGATTGATAAACCTATGCGCGTACAGATCGGATTACTCAGACGCATTATCATCCCAGAAATGTACTAATGAAGCTCATCTAAAATAAAAGAAAGTTTCACAGGTAGCCATAAGCAGGAGTCTTGAATCATCATGGATATTTAAAGACATTTAACGTCAGAACAATAATTACTGCTCCTATTGTCCAGTCCATCCATAATCCAGCCACAGTGCCATGCAAACTCCGAGGAGCCAACAAGTTGCAAAAAGGATGAGTGAAAATACCAGCCTCTAAACGCTGCTGTTCAGCACTATCAATTTTTTTTTTCCTGATACTGGGATTCCATCTCGTAAAGTCCCCACTGGGAAAAAAAAAAAAAAAGAGGTCTTCACCTGAGGATGCTGCTGCGGGCATGGCCTATCACTGCTGCGGTGCTGGGAACCGTTACCGTAACCACGACCGTTACTGCTACCCTTAACTGTAGCAGAAAGCAAACTTCCCGGGCAGCATTCAAACGCCTTTTGTGGATTCAGTTTCACCCAGCCCGTGCCAGCACTGCGGGTCAGGGTGGTCCTGCAGGTGAAACGGACTTGGAGGAGAATGGTGATGCCGAGCAGTGGAGGACGCACGGCAGAGCAAACGGCATACTCCATCCCCCAAACCTCACTGGTGACGCCCACCTGGCCACCTCCCGACACGGCAGCCGCAGTCACCACCGTGGGCTGTCACCCACCCTTTCCAGGTGGGACTTTTCTCTCTTAACCTAGATCTAGCACACACCAGGTTCAAATGCACTCAGCGGCTCAGGGCATCCGCAGCACAACTGCCAGGGTCCCCAGACAGTCTTGGCTCACATCCTCATTTAGATTTGCTAACTTAATACTGCTAATTTAGATTTGTAGCTGTGATTAAAGTAATGTGCTTGGATTTCGCCAAGTTCATTTGAAGAGCTATACGAGATTAAAACCAAATCAGCACGGCGCATTTACAAGTTTGGAAATACTGCTACAAGATGAAACGGCAACATAAGGAGACGTAAACTTAAATCACAGCTGGAACGACAAGGTTATGACGAGGTTACCCACCAGTGGAGGTGGGTTTTTTTCAGATTTTAGCAGAGCTTTTGATACTGTCTCTGACAGTATCCTCTGGACAAAACACCCAGCACATGGTGATAGCTGGACACACTGTGATGGGCGAACACCAGCCTGAAGGGTCAGGCTCAAAGGGGGCAACACCTGGCTGGTGGCCAGTGGCTGTGCCCCAGGGCTCAGGTTTGGGGCCGGTCCTCCCCAGTGCTTCCACCAGTGACCTGGACAGGGAGGTGAGTGCACACCACGTACGCCTGCCAGCAACGCTGAATTAGGAGGACCACTGAGTCCTTCGAGGGCGGAGAGGCTTACAGAGAGCTCTTGGTGGATCAGAGCGCTGGGCGGTCACCAGTCCTGTCGACTGTAACAGCATTCTCCTGGAGAAGCTGGCTGCTCACGGCTTGGATAAGTGCACTCTGCGCTGGGTTAAAAACCGGCTGGATGGCCGAGCCCAGAGAGTGGTGGTTAAGAGAGTCAAATCCAGTTGGCGGCCGGTCACGAGTGGTGTTCTCCAGGGCTCAGTGTTGGGG
This sequence comes from Nipponia nippon, assembly GCF_047370975.1. Classification (NCBI taxonomy): domain Eukaryota; kingdom Metazoa; phylum Chordata; class Aves; order Pelecaniformes; family Threskiornithidae; genus Nipponia; species Nipponia nippon. Next base: position 32,089,763 of record NW_028262302.1, read on the forward strand.
CCAGTCCTGTTCAATATCTTCATTGATGATCTGGAGGAGGGCACCCTCAGTAAGGTTGCAGATGACACCAAGCTGGGTGGAAGTGTTGGTCTGCTGGAGGGTGGCTGGAGAGGTGCCTGGTGGGAAGGGACCTGGGGGTGTTGGGCCGGGAAAACAGCGATGATCTAAAATTAGCCCATGTTCCATTTTTATTTAGATCCCTGTTCTGGGGGCTTCTCTTGGTGGTTTTTTTTGTTTGATTTATTTGCATTTTTGGTTTTTGAATGACATAAAATTAGCTCCTTCTGAGTTTATGCTGCAAATAGAATTAAGAGCTTAAATGTTCGGTGGAGATGGCTATAAACCCATTGAATTGCCGTGATTTAGAGCCTGATGTCAACCAACACCCCCAGGTCCCTTCCCACCAGGCACCTCTCCAGCCACTCTCCAGCAGACCAACACTTCCACCCAGCTTGGTGTCATCTGCAAGCTTACTGAGGGTGTCCAACACCCCCAGGTCCCTTCCCACCAGGAACATGAGCCAGCAGTGTGCCCAGGTGGCCAAGAGGGCCAATGGCATCCTGGAATAGTGTGGCCAGCAGGACCAGGGAGGTGATGGTGCCCCTGTACTGGGCACTGGTGAGGCCGCACCTCGAGTGCTGTGTTCAGTTTTGGGGCCCTCACTCCAAGAAGGACATCGAGGTGCTGGAGCGTGGCCAGAGAAGGGCAAGGAAGTTGGTGAAGGGTCTAGAGAACAAGTCTTGTGAGGAGCAGCTGAGGGAGCTGGGGTTATTTAGTCTGGAGAAGAGGAGGCTGAGGGGAGACCTTCTTGCTCTGTACCACCACCTGAAAGGAGGTTGTAGCAAGGTGGGGGTCGGTCTCTTCTCCCCAGTAACAAGCGATGGGACAAGAGGGAACGGCCTCAAGCTGCGCCAGGGCAGGTTTAGGTTGGATATTAGGAAAAACTTCTTCACGGAAAGGGCTGTCAGGCCCTGGCCCAGGCTGCCCAGGGCAGGGGCTGAGTCCCCATCCCTGGAGGTATTTAAAAGCCAGGGAGATGTGGTGCTGAGGGACATGGTTTAGCGGTGGACTTGGCAGTGCTGGGTTAACGGTTGGACTTGATGATCTTAAAGGTCTTTCCCAACCTTAACTATTCCATGATTCTATGATTGTCTTGGAAGGGGTGGGAGAGGGGTGCCAGTGCCTGGCTCGGTGCCAGTGAGCCGTCCCCCTCCGACAGGTCCAACCTAAACCTCCCCTGGCGCACAGGGGCAGGAATCCACACCACCGCCATCAGGAGCCACCTCTCCTCCGAGGACAGCAGACCCCAGCAGCCCCGGCGCTCCCCTGGGCACACGCGGACCCAGCTGTCCAGGACTTCCCGAGGAGTCAGACCCGAATCAGAAACCTCTGCAGGGTTTTGCCAGGCGAGGTCTGGCACAGAGGCACGGCCGGAGTGACCCTGCCCGTACGGGGCACTGCTGCTCCAGAGCCCAGCACCACCGGGGCGCTGCACTGCGGGGCGAGCGGCAGCGCCCGCGCACGCCTCAAAGGGCCCCGATCGGCAGCAGGCTATGAAAATAAATGACCACCCACCGGTTCTAGCAACAAATTGAGGTCATGTGAAGAGCTAATGAATTTGAAATTTCTGCCTGGAATTGATCCAAGGGACATGGGAATGAAATGTCACGTACACCAGGCTGAGATTGCTTCTTTTTCCCCGACGTGCAGCTTGCTGGGCTTTTTTTGCCCCCATCTTCTCTGGGAGCAATAGGTTTTATGATACTTAGTGCAGCATCTGCCGATGTGTCCAGTGCTCCAAAGGGTCATATGCATATTGCAAATTGCATAACACACAGAAGCAGCGGGATCCAGGAGACAGTAATTAATTAGCAAACGATTTCCACTGCATCCGATTCAGTTCAGACGGTAGGTGCTACACAAAGCCAGCGTGCCAGGGAAACCCAACGCGGCACACCGGTAGCTATTCAGAGCCAGCTGCTAATACGGTGCCTGGCTCAGACATAATCTGTTATCACTAAGGTCATGACAGAAGCTACTGACTGCCTTTCCTACCCCTCCAGGCCTCAGCAGAAGTTGTGATTTTCAAGGTCTTTGCAAATGCAATTTCGTGGTGGGGAAAAAGTAGTCTAGAAGTTGATGATATTCACCTGCTGGGGATGGAGGATGGGGAAATAGCTGGCACCAGTCACCAAAGGCATCATCCTGCAGCCATGCTAAAATGGGTGCATGTAAATGAAGATGCTGTGATATATGGCATACGAGCTGCTAAAACTACCTAAGCAGAGAACAAGGAGCTTCAGTTTCACAAAGGTCAATGATTTGTAAACACTCCTGAGTGTTTTGCTGAATTGGAAACAAAGTACCTAAGAAAACAGAAACACTCAGATCACAGAACCTCACCACCAGGTTTCCCTGGGGGCTCTGCTGGCCGCCCGGCCGCTGCACAGGCCAGGACCACGGGCCAGGACCACGGGCCAGGACCACGGTCGCTCGCCCTCTCATGCCAGTGAGGAGCAGCACCTCCCGATACGGGCAGCAAGGAGCCCTCAGCTGCGGGGCAGCTCCACCCGATACCCAGCCTGCCTGTTTGCTCTGCGGGGAGGACCGGCTGTGTTGGTTCTCTGACACTTGTGAAACTTGCTGTAGGACTGAACAGTCTAATCACCACGGGGAGGCACGCTACAGAGGAAACACTGTGCCCCAGTCTTGTTAAAGGGCTTCAAACACTGCAACAAATACAGCTGCACCCCCTCTAACCTCTGGGAATTTTAAAAGCTACAGGACATCAAATCGTGGTTGCTCCAGGGCCTCCTTTGGTGCGCCTGATGCCGCCGCAGAGGTGGTCAGGTGCGCCCCAGAGGTTACGTCCCCCTGTAAATAACGAAGTACAGCCCCGCGCTGGAGGCAGGCTGGCTAATGAGCTGTTTCACATAGCTGCTCTCATTTTCCTCCAGCCTTAAGCCACAAACGATACGCATGCAAAGCAATGCATTCTGGGAGGCAATTTTTCTCCCTGTAATGAGGTCTAAACTGGCAAGATTAAAGTGAACAACAACAATTATTTTAATTAAAGAGATTTCTAGAGAAAGCAGAACCGGTATCAGTAAGCCCTAGACCACGCCGAGCTCATGGCTGATGTCTGAGAGCAAAGCTTCTGCTGTTTGCACAGCCGGCGGCAGGGCACGGTGCTGAAAATACAGAGCGAGGTGGTCCCTGCCCCAGAGCTCGTGGGGGTCTGCACCCCTCGCCCGGAGCGTGCTGCCTGCTGCGGCGGGCAGAGGCACGGACTGGGGCGGGCGCAGGAAGGGGGGCAGCAGCGGGGGGACATCTGGCAGCAGGACCCGGCTGCAGCCCTGGCAGTGGCAGGGCTGGAGGCGGCTCTTCACAGGAGGTGGCTGGGGAAGCAATGGCGCTGGGGAGTCAATGCTGCCCCTCGGAGGGACGGGGTCAGCGCACAGCACTGGTGCAGCGGCTGGGAGCAGTGCTGGGCATCCTTTGCCGCCTGCTGTGCGGCGCTGGGAAGGCGCTCCTGAGGAAGGACCGCATCAGCACATCCCGCCCACCAGGGCTTTCTGTAAGCAGCTACCGAGCCGGAGCTAGAAACACAGATTAGACTGACCTTTCATCCAAGCCACAAAGGCCCCCTCCAGTTCTGTCTGAAAATCAACTGGTTTTCTCCAGAAATAAGCTGACCACAATGCTGCGGTGTGGACAGCAAAACTGCAAACTAGAGCTATCAGGAGGCAGGGGATGCTTAAATCAGCAAGTAATGGCAGCAAGGAGGGCAAGGCAGGAGAGAAGATCGAGTGCGAGGGGAGGTGAAGGTGAATCTCCTCACACTGTCTGGCCCAGCCGAGGGCCAGGGCAGGGGACACTTCTGCCTTTCGGTGCCGGGCCCTTTCGCCCTGCCCGGGGCTGCGGAGGGGAGGACGGGCGGATCTCCCACCAGTCTGCCGTGGCAGGGTCCCAGCCCGCCATGGCCCACGGAGCATCGCAGCACCGCACAGGAACCCTGCACAGGAGCGGCACGGCGAGCCACAGCCATGCTTGCACCAGAGCCAGCAGCAGCTCTCCCGCTGAGAGAGAGCCTGCTTCGGTCTGTGTCTTCCTGCCCGAGCATCTCTCAGCAAGGCCACGGGAGCACCCACCGCCGCGTGGCACCGGGCAGCCCCAGGCGGGGGCTCCGGCATGCCCAAGAGCAGCGCTGGCAGCCAGAGCCCGGCTCAGGCACCCCAACTCCAGCTACCCTCGGCTTCAGTCTGGGACCGTGTCAGCCAAACGGCTGTGATAATGGAACAGTCACTGCTTTATAGCAGGACAAAATGCCCACCCTGTCACTATATTAACTTCTTAATTGCTTTATTAATCAATTAACCATTTACTAAATTGGCACAGCTAAATTTCTGAGGAAGAGTGCAAATATTAACCTGCTAGAAAAAATATTGGCTGCTGCATAATAACGACAGTATGTGCTGGCAGGTCTGCTTCCCCGGGCCCTGCGTGGCGAGCCCCCGGTGACCCAGGGCGGCCCTGGTGCGGGGGAGGCAGCACCCCCATCTCCCCTGCCCCGGGCCCCCCGGGAGCTGCCCGGACCAAAGGTTTTGCACTAGGAAGTGTCAGGCACGACAACAGTAAAAAATAACTACGTCATCCAGGGTACCGAGTATAGAGCAGCACGAAACCACTACATGCGGCATACCCAGAAACAAATCCATGAAACACCAACTATCTCCAGGTGATTAATGCTTTGATCCACAAACACAGCACTTGTTTCTTGCATTCTCATGTGCACGGTAAGCCTTTCCCTGAAGGAAGGAGTGATTAGGCAAACTATCAGGGAGTCCTTCACTCAAGCGTGTACCAATGTCCTAAAGACACTTTGTAAGAAAAACCTGTATCTTGAGAATATTGCCCATGTATTACTACAGACAGGCAGCGCTGGCTGCACCCGCAGCCGTGGCAGGTCAGGGCACTGGACATCTGGTGACACAGTGCAAGGGCACCGAGATCATTTGTCTGGCACAGAGGGAACCAAAACCAGACCGAGCTGGAACCCAGGAAAAGGGTGCTCCCAGGGGAAGGGCCAGAGCTGGAAGGTAAGTGACACAGAGCAAACAGAGGCAAATGCAAGCGCACTAGAACGAGGAGCTTGGGGAGGGATGTGAGCACCTTCAGGCAGGAGCCAGCTAACACTGGGCACGACGGACACGTCCCCTGAAGCCGGGGTGCTACCTGCGACTGGGGACCGACCCCACAGCTCATGTGGGACTAATGGAAACAACAGGTACCAGTATGAGTGTCGCACCGCCAGACTGTCACTACTGGCAGTCACCAGCCCCACGCAGCCGGCACAGCCCCCGGCACAGCCCCCGGCACAGCGCTGCTCCCTCACGCAGCTCAGCCGCAGCCGACGAGGGGCTCCACGCTGAGTCCCGGGAGCCCCCTCACACCTTCTCTTCAGCGAGCTCTGATTTCGTGATGCACCTGCATTTTCCCCCGCTGTGCTGTGATGGGCAATAGCGCAGAGGGGGGTGAACCACCCCCTCACTGCACCCTGACACATCCCACCGCTGCTCTGGCACGTCGGTCAGACAGGACAGCTGGGGGTGTCCCAGTTCCTAACGCCTGGGTCTGGCATATGGCACAATACATCGTACCACGTTTTATTTCTGAAGTTTCCAGTTACACGTAGTTCAGAAAGTTGCTAGCGGATTTCAAACACACTTGCAACAAAACTTTCACACCGAGTTGGTCAACTGTTTCAGATGTTTTCATTTATAAATGTGCACACAGAACCACAATTACTTACCAGTCCTCGTGACCTGAGTCTCCCAATTTATTTTCCTGTGGCTGTTAACAGCCAGCAGTGTTTGACCCGGCCCAAGCAGCCGATACGGTTTAGACCTTTCCCTGAGGGGTCTGAAGTCTCTGCTGAAGGACCACCAGAAGGCAGTGACCCACGAGCACCCATGCAGACAAGGGGCTGGCAGGAACACGAGGGGAACCTCTGGCTATTTCGGGCGTGCAGCTTCTCACCCCCCCGGAAAAACACCCAACAGCCCCAAGCAGCCCCGGGGTTCGCTGCAGTAGAAGAGAGGCTGTGCCTTGGACTGTATTAGAAGGATACTAAACTCGTTATTACTGTTAATTGTACACATTGCTCAGTTATCCATCTGCCCTGGAGACAGGCAAGCAGCAAGGGGCTGTCACGTCTCACGTGCAGCAATTCGGCTTTTTATACCCCGCAGTTCATCTGTTTCGTGAGCAACTCTATTGCCTTCAATTGTTTGTAATCTTCAACATAATTTGCAAGTTGTTACTTGCACTTATTTTGTCTGCTGATTTTATTATAACCCATAAGATTAGAGTGGTTTGACATAATACTTTGTTTCAAAATCCCATCAGCGTCACACAGCCCGATGATGCACCAAGGGCACCAACTTCACTGCCAATTCCTGCTGCCTTGGGGTGCATGCCCTGGCCTGCAACCCCCGGTGCCTGCAGCTCCCTGGGAAACCGGCTGCTCCGCGCCCTTCCACGACCGCCCCAGCGCACGGGTGACCCTTTGGAGCAGCGAGGAAGGTAAGTGGATGTCTGCTTCAGCTTCAGTCCAGGACCTAAGTTCCTGACCCCGGTCTCGGCACGGGGGGGGGGGCACGGCCACGCAGCAGCACCCCCAGGCGCAGCTCTCAAGGGCACACAGCCTATCCGTGCCGCTGGGCCAGGGCACCCTGGCCGGCACCCTCAGCAGCGGGAGGGAGCACTCCTGCACCCGCTCCCGCTGCCTGTCCTCTCGCCCAGCCGCCGCCCCATGAGCAGAGATCCCTACCTGAAGCACCGCAGCTGGGACGGGTGCCCCGTGCCCGAGCGCATCGCCTGCCCAGCTCCTCCCGCTGCCTCAGACCTGGCCTCGGAGAAGCACCAAGGGCTGGGGAGAGGAGGGACAGGGACACTGGTCGTTTGCAGTATTAGAGTTCAATTGCTGCAGAGTCACTTGGTGAGCACCAGTATCGCTAATGGCGAACATGGGATTTGCTACACACAATCAGATCAGTGGGACATCTCACCCTGCCCCTTGCTGCGGGAAGCAGCTGATCCTCACCCACTTCCAGAAGGCAGCCCGGAGCAAACGTGACCGCGCAGATACCTGCCCCTCGCAGGGACAGACCCAGACCTCCTGCATGTTTTCAACTTTCCCATGTGTGCCCTGCTATGTGGGATGCGATTATCTCTGCCTGCCACTAATGCTTTTAAAATTACTCATCCCTCCTCGATTCCCATCCCCTGTTGGGTCACTGACCTCGAAGGACCTTCACATATATTGTATCACAGTCCTGCACCCTGGGTAAAAAACCTCTCTTGCGTCATCACAGCTGCCCAGCTTATTCAGGACATAATGGGAAATGATGTAAAGGAAACTCAGTGACGTGAAGGCAGATCCCTCCGCAGAAGACAGAACCGCTGAGGTTGGCAGGACCTCCGGAGCCCACCTCGTCCATCCCACCCCTGCTCAGGCAGCGTGGGCCAAAGGAAGCCGCCAGGGCCGCGTCCCTTGGACGTCAGGTATCTCCCAGTGCCACCAACCTTGCTAAAGCGGGCGCAAGGAGAGACCCCGGCTGAGAGCGAGGGCCCGGGGCGGCACTGCCAGTCCACACGGGGATGCTGCATTTCCTGGCACAAGGTATGTTTCTTCCTCAAAAGCTGTTTCTGGTTTTGTGCTGTTTCTCATCTGTCTTCTACAGAACAAAATGCTTCAGCTCTTGCCCTTGCAGAGTACAGCTTATAAACATGCCTGTAAAGCTCAGAAATTGAGGAGAAAAATAGGGTAATTATCCTTTATTTAGTCTTTAAAGCACTTTATTTTAGAATTGTTTCACGTTGTCTGGAGCAGACAACACTCAAAAATACCAAGTCCTCAAAAAGGTAAAAATAATACTGGGTTCCCTGCACCAGTGCAAACGGAGCGTGGCTCCCAGGTCATGGCTGAAGAGCTTCCAGCAGGAGACGGGGACCAAGGACACTTCCCAGGCACTCAGGTCTTTCAACTTCTGCTGACACAGCTTTTTGTGTCCTGCGTTTCCACAGGAGTGCCGGAGCCTTCCCGGGACGCGTGGGGAGGTTCATTATCGCAAGCCTGAAGGCGGCCCCGCGCTCAGGGGGGCTGCGCCCCAGCCAAGGACCCCCAGCCTCCAGCACCAGCTCGCTGCTGGCCCACAGCAGGCTCACCCGGGGCAGGTGCCACGCCAGCGGTGTACACCCTGGTGACACCGGGGTGAGTGCAGCTAAGGCAGCAGGGACACAGGGATTTCCAGGAATTCGGTTTGTTTTCCCTTTTTGTTCTGCTCCCCGCTACTCCCTCGTCGACTGTCTCTCTCTCACACACACGTGTCCCGGCAAGCTGCTCTGAACACGCGGGGACCGGCACTCTCACCACCGGCTGCCTGCCACGCACACTGACAGTAGCATGGCGGGGCTGTCACGGTGAGTCCCCTGCACCGGGCAGACACGGCAGCAGCACGCTTCCTGCACGCTTCCAGCACGCTTCCTGCACGCCTGCTGCTGGCGTGGCCCAGAGCCCACAGCCACGCACGGGAGCTATGCACAACACTGCTCAGCTACCGCCATTGCCGGCTAAAATTAATGCATTTGAAATGCAATGAGTTAAATGCTGAACAAGACCTAGAGGAAGGAGAACTCCGACACGTGGGGCTGCGGCGAAGGCAGCTCATTAGGCATTTGTATCACAGACAAGGAGCCAAGAGTGATACATGGGATGACTCAACGCGGCAGCACAGGAACACGACTGCAGCTCTGTAATTTATTAATAGCTGTGCCGTGAGAAAAATGAGCTGGGCGATCCCCCCTGGCCCCCTGATATGTGGGGCTCGGGGGGCACCTCTCCCCAGGTCCGCCATGGCTTGGGGAGATGGATACTCAAACAAGCACAAACCAGAGCAGCTTCTGAAAAAGACTCTGGTTAAAACGTCGTGATAAAAATACACACTGAGGAGAAGGGTAAGAAATGTGGCGTGCTGACAGGCAGGCTGTGGGATCGCCGGGGGGGCCGCCTGGCCGGGGGCGGGCGGTGGGCTCGGGGCCTTACCCCTCTGCCCCACGGGCACTCCCACACCAGACCCCAGCACCAGCAGCGGCTGCTGCTCCATCCCGTGGTGCGGCTTCACAGCAACACGCAGTTTGCTACCCGGCCCCGGATTTGGAGGGGCTGATCGCGATACCCTGCTACCAAAAGACGCCCAGCTGGGAAAACGCCTGGCCACGCACGCCCCAGCCCCCTTGCGTCAGCACTCCTCTGAGTGCCCAGCCTCTCGTTTTAGGTATTTAACGGGTAGAGGAAATCACCTCCTGGCTTCGTGTACGCTTAAAAAGTAAGGGAGATATTTGCACTCTCATCTGTCCAGTGTAAAACCCAACGCGCTATGTTTGTGGCTGTATAATTACCCTGGGCTCAAGCAGGTGCAGCTGAGAGCCTATTTTGGCTTTTTTCGTTGTCTTTCCTCCTTGCCCTTGAAATAGGAAGCCTCAGCAACACGTCCTCTTGGTCCGGCGGCAGCGTTCCCTCCAGTGAAACACCAACTTCCCCCGGCAGCTCTAAACCAGTGTCCATCAGTAATTACCAGCAAGCAACAGACCCAGCACCTGAACGGTCCATCACCACTACACAGGATTTTCCTTTTGCACCTGTTGAAAGAAGCGTGCACTAACAAAACGCAAGCAGCCAGGGCTGCCGGCTTGGTGTCCTGGCTGGCAGGGCTCTGCAAACACCGCTGGGCTCAGACAGACGGAGCGCTCGTCTTCCTAGGCCCCCCCTCTATAGAATGTGCATTATGGATTCCTTCCTTTGCTCTTCTGTATGCAGTGCAGGAAAGACAGCACAACCGCCTTTGCGACCTCCCGTCAGCTCACTCCGCCAGCTCCCGGAGCTCACAGCCCCCCAGCGCAGATGGACAGGACCCGGGGATGGCCGGGAGCCCAGCCCCAGCCCCCTGCCCGCACCCTGCCCAGGGCTGACAGTGCCTCCGGCCCTGGCCCCTGACCCAGCACCCATCGCCCCGCACACCCGCACCGCCCCGTGCAGCGCCGGAGCCGCGGCGGGGCCGGGGGCTCGCCCCACAGCAGGGGCAGCACAGCCCCCCGCCAGCCCGCAGCCCCCGCTGCGGCCGGAGCTCCGCCGAGATGGCTCTCACAAAAACCATCTCACGTAGGTCAGCAAACAGATGTTGGGTTTAAGTCAGAAACACCAAGCTATTGCGTTTTCCAGCTACTGGGGTGCTAACCATACAAGATACTACACAAATCGCCTAAATGCTGACTGTAATATCAGCATTAATTGTGCGGCTTAAAAATGCAAGCAAGCCTAAGTGAATAACTGTTTAAACAAAACAGCTTTTAACTTATCAAAACATTTGTATTGAATTGGAGTATCGTGGCATTTTCAAAACTAAGTGTTTTTGCAACATCAAAACACAACACAAACGTGAAGGGATTTGCTTTGACACTTCTCTGTCACCAAGTTTGCCAAAGCAGCGCGTTCCCAGGCGGCGTGGGGAGGCGAGGCCCCCGCGCTCGCCCCTGCAAAATCCGCCCTGCGCTCTCCCGGCCAGTGCCGTTTGCTGGGAGCGCGTGTGCTCCCCGCGGCCGTTCCCGCGCAGTTTGCTGGGAGCGGGCATGCTCCCCTCGGCCATTCCCACTCGGTTTGCTGGGAGCGGGCATGCTCCCCTCGGCCATTCCCACTCGGTTTGCTGGGAGCGGGTGTGCTCCCCTCGGCCATTCCCACTCGGTTTGCTGGGAGCGGGTGTGCTCCCCGCGGCCGTTCCCACGCAGTTTGCTGGGAGCGCGTGTGCTCCCCGAGGCCGTTCGCAGCAGACAGGTCTGCACATGGAGGGGTGAGTGGCAAGCCCTGATGTGGTGGGGAGAGGCTCCTCAGGGCCACCACCACCCTGGACCCCTCCCCGGCGTGGAGCCTGGCTGGGGTGGCCGTGCACCGGCCGTGGGCACAGTCACGTACTCACACGACTGCCCTGGGTACCCGTTCTCGGGGAGCGTACCCGAATCACGGGCTAACTGCTGAGAAAGGATGCAGAGAGTCAAGAGATTCATCTGAAACACCGAGCATTTCTGCATGGCAGGAAGCCAAAGAGAAGGGAGACTGCCACAGCCTGGATTTCTGGCCAAGCGGCTGCCACTCTCCTAATAAAACCTGCGACTCATGCAGATATGTCTCCTCTGCCTTGGCAGCCCTGAGCAGCAGCAGGGCTGGCATTGCCGCGGCTGGGTTAGGGCACGGACTCCCCTCACATCGCCTCACAGCGCAAATCCTAGGATGATCCCAGAACATGCACTTCCAGCTTTCCCTTTCTCCTTTTATTTTTGTTTTAAAGGAAATGCAGGTTTGAAAACTCAGCACAAAGTAGTTGTTTCAGAAATGTCTGCCCAAACGCCAAAGCCTCGAAAGCACAGCTTGGAGCCAGGGTGCAGGGATCTGACACACCGACCCCGGGAATGCCAAGCCAGAGCCGGTGCCACTCGGCTCCCTCCTGCCGACGCACCGCCACGCGCGCGCTCAGTACTTGCCGAAGGACCCTGTCCTGTCGAGGAACCAGGATGGATGGTGCCCGCCGGATAATTAGCCATTAAATATTTTGGTTTATCTGGATTGTTCACTTGTGGTGTCAGGATTTATTTACTGCTCGCTGTTCAAGCCTTGCTCTGAAGAGAGTTATTATCTTCTCCTTTGGCTTTTCCGAATGATGCCCAACGACATTCACCTATTTTCTCAGCTCCCCTGAGAGGGAAGGCAGCACCATCCCCGTTTCACATGTAGGGTCTGGAATCACAGAGACGCAGCACTCCCCCTGCTTCTGCTCCTGGCCCGCCCCGCAGATGCCTGCCCCGGCCCCCTGTGTCCCAGCTGCTGGGAGGAGAGGCACGGGCACCTTCTGGTGGCGCAGGAGAAGGTGGGGCTGGTCCCCCAAAGGGCACCCATCACCCAGGACGCGGCCCCGGCCAGGCGGGAAGGTGAGGTTCACCGCGCGTGCAACACCGACGATGCTCTTCCTCCTGCCAAGGTCCTGCTGCAGGTTTTTCATGGGTATCAAGCAAGGAAGATGGCAAAGCCCTCCCCAGAATAAGTCACCAGTTTGTTTTCTACTTAAAAATAAATTAAAGTCATCTCAGAAACTGCTGAAATGCACTGTACCAGATTATCAGATGATCTTCAAAGGTCCCTTCCAACCCAAACCATTCTGTGATTCTACACATCCAACAAGACAGACCTTAGCTGGAGGTAGGAGATCGATACCCAGTGCTTCAGCCCACATGCAGTCTGAACACTCGATGTATAACATTGGTATAAACTAGTGAAAATAAGGGTAAGATGTGGAAAAGTCTGACAGCCCTACTAATAAGAACAGTCACAAGGTTATTCCTCAACATGAGGATTTTCTGAAATCAAAATGTTAGACCTGTTCTTGAGAGAGCAGAGCTCTGCCAAAGCTGCAGATCTGTTTTGCTCGAGTTTTAATCTCAGATTACAAAATTGCATAGAAAGTTTAACCAAAAACCCCTCCAAATAGATTACTCTGATTTTCTTTTTTCACAAGCCGCCTTCTACACAGCGCCGGAGGGAGCCCCATGGGGAGCCCCTGGGGTGCCGCCCGCCCCAGCCTGCCACCACCCCTCCCGCCCTCGGCCACCGCCACGGCCGCCGGCAGCACGGAGGCTTTCCCAAGCGCCGCGGTTGGCCGGGCAGTTTCCAACTTGACAGCTTTTGACAGTAAATGGCGTTTCCCAAAACCAATCTTCCCACAAGGAAAATATCATTATTTCTATCAAACAAAATTATTTGCCATGCAGAAAACCAAAATGAGATGCTTTGTTTCAGCCTGTTTGGACACCAATTGGGATAGAACGACCCCAGCATTTTCGCCGGTCTAAGAAAACACCAGGCAGGGTCCCAGTCCCCTGGCCTGCCCTCAGGGAGCCCCAGGCAGCACAGGGCTGAGCACACTCCTCCCCGGGGCAGGGCAGCGACCGAGGGGTCGGCACCCGCCCGCCCTGTGCGGACCCCTGCTCCCCGGGACGAAGGGCTGCCAGAGCCCCAGACGCAGACTCGGGCGCTGCCGGTGCTGCCCCGCTTCCCCCCAGCCCCTCGTGCATGCAGGGGCAATGTGCCAGCAGCACCAGCAGCACCAGCAGCACCAGCAGCACCAGGGCCCTTCTTCCCTCCACACACAGACGGGCAGGAGGCTCAGCATGAAAATCATCCAGAAGGATTATTCTGTCCGTGATGAGATCCTGAGCAAAGGCTGGCACCACTGCACGGTGAAACCTGAAACACAGCGTGCCGAACCCTGGTACACATCGCTGTGAGCAGGGCATGGAAGACACAATGGCATCGGCAAAGCCAGAACGACGTCTACCGGTACCAGAGGCTCTTGGAAACAGGGTCCTGCAAAGGAAGCGGGACACAATGTAGAAATGCCCGTACGCCTGGGTGCAGCCACCTGCACCTGCTGCCCCACCAGCCCAGACACTGCTGTTCGAAACAAAGCCATGGCCAGAGAGAGAGAGCACACACATTAAAGGTGCTGCAGCCAGCTCTGCTTCCCCGATGAAGCACGCCAGCGGTGGGGATCCTCTCCCAAAAATAGCAAAGCAAACATCTCTACCAAGCCTTGGATTCACCTCGGAGTCACTGGTTCACTCCTGGAAACTGCAAAAAACATACGGGATGGAAAAAGCTTTACCTCACTTGGGGTTGTGTCATGAGAGGGCTTTTGGGGCACAGAAAGCTCAGATTTATCCACAGCCAAAGGCGTCTATGTGCAAAGGCCCAGGGGCCCCTCAGCTTTTAAACAGGGCATGGACAGGAACCGCGCTGGCTGCCCCGGCACACGGATAAACTCAACGCTGCAGAACTCCCAGTCCACTTTCCCAGTACAGCTCCACAGAGACTCTTTGCCCTTCCCTCAAATTCAGGGGATCACTCTTTAATAGAAAGGCTGTATTTTCAAAAATGTCTGCATACTCCTAAGTTTAAATGCAGTGTTTCATCCACAACATGTAGGAGTCTCATCTTTGCCTCCGGATGTAGTTCTTCACCCTTCCTCTGAGCATTATCCCAGCACCCATGCTTGGGAAGGGACCCACTTCTGGCACTCGCTGCACCCGCTGCAGAGCCGCCTTCCCCGGGGATGGCACCCGCTGACGCACCGCAGGGCCCCATGCTCGGTGGTACGTGCTGGGGCCATCTGAAAGCTGGGAGCCCAAACTGTTCAGGTGCATCGAGCAGCGGATTGCTCTCTGCCACAAGCTCGCAGTGGGTCACCAACCCCATTTCCAGCGACCACGGTGCCTCCTGCAGCTACGTGCTTTGGGGGTGCCAGCTCCGCACCAGTGTCCTGGTTTCAGCTGGGACAGAGTTAATTTTCTTCTTAGTAGCTGGCACAGTGCTGTGTTTTGGATTTAGGATGAGAATAATGTTGATAACACACTGGTGTTTTGGTTCTTGCTGAGTACCGCTTACACCAGTCAAGGACTTTTCAGCTCCCCGTGCTCTGCCCGGTGCACAAGAAGCTGGGAGGGGGCACAGCCAGGACAGCTGGCCCAGACTGGCCCAAGGGCTAGTCCATACCGTGTGATGTCACGCTCGGTAGGGAAACTGGGGGAAGGAGAAGGAAGGGGGGGATGTTCGGAGTGATGGCGTTTGTCTTCCCCAGTAACCGTTACGCGTGATGGAGCCCTGCTTTCCTGGGGACGGCTGAGCACTGGCCTGCCCATGGGAAGGAGTGAATGAATTCCTTGCTTTGCTTTGCTTGTGTGCGGCTTTTGCTTTACCTATTAAACTGTCTTTATCTCAACCCACGAGTTTTCTCACTTTTACCCCTCTGATTCTCTCCCCCATCCCACCGGGGGGAGTGAGCAAGCGGCTGGGTGGTGCCTAGACGCCGGCTGGGGTTAAACCACAACAACCAGGTACCCCTCCGGGCGGGCAGCTGGGACCCTGCACTTCTGCACAAGAGGAGCATCCTCCCTGTCACTACTCGGATGCTTTTTTTATTAATTGACAAGGAAGACCTGCAACCATGGAGTGCTCTTGTGATCAAGGCGTGAGCATGCATGAAGGCATGAGGAAACACATGCAGCCAGGCTTTGCTATGAAATCTGGCAAGCAGGAACAGGAGTGATTTGGGGAGGGGAAGGAGCGCTCGCTGCCACCGTGCAGCGCTGCCCTGCAGCAGGAGGCGCAGCCCCAGCGTGGACCCGCAGCCGGAGCAGCTCTGCGCCAGCGCAGCCCCCCAGGCATCTCTGGGCAGCCTCTGCCTCAAGCACGCTCTGCGTTCACGGGCCGCCATGCTCGAGGGCACAACGCTGCTCGGCAAGGTCGCCTTCACTCATCACCCAGGTCGGGGAGCTTTACCCGCTGAATCTAACCCTGAATCAAACCAGGATTTCCCCCTGGTCCGGGGTGCAGCTGAACAGGGGGGCAACACACTCTGACGGGCTGTGGCTGATGAACAACTCGCCCCACAACAGGGCACACTCCCCCACAGCCTAGTGCCCGCCGCTCAGGAGCCGAGCCCCCGGCAGCGGGCAGGAGGCAGCAGGCAGCAGCTGGCTGGGGGTGAGTTCAGGC
Organism: Nipponia nippon; assembly: GCF_047370975.1. NCBI lineage: Eukaryota > Metazoa > Chordata > Aves > Pelecaniformes > Threskiornithidae > Nipponia > Nipponia nippon. The sequence continues at coordinate 32,105,421 of NW_028262302.1, forward strand.
AGGCCAGAAGGGACGGTGCTGGGTTTTACACGGGCTGGTGACCCCAAGGGCTCCTCTGTTTGCTCCTCTCCAGCTACTTTTTAAAAAAATTTGGCCAGCATTAACAATCAATTTTGATAAATCAAAATGCAGGGAAGAAAGCACTTGCTAAGTGAAACAAACGCCACTAACTTCAATTCTATTCATCCTACAATAGGAGAGCTGAAAAATAGTTTGTGAAGCATTAAAATACTACATTGCTGGATCTCTCAGAAGGATCCATGAGAAAGTGAGTCCATATAGCACGCAGCGGGGCCTGGAGCCTCATAATGAAAAGAAATCAAAATACTCCATCCATCCCGATTGCGTGAGCTGTCCTACCTGCAGAACAGGGCAGGAGGCCCCGGGCCGGCGGTGAATGGGAAACGATGCCCTGGCGGGTACCGAAGGCAGGCACCACGCTGCAGCGCCCAGGAGGGAGGCAGGTGGATGCCAACAGCCCCGTCCCGCTCCGGCCGAACACCCGACTCTGCAGCCACGGAGTGCCCTGCAGCAAGGGCAGAAGTATGCACGAAGGCATCGAGTCGCAGATTCAAACCCCCGGTCTGGCACAAGCTCTGCATCTGCTTTGCAAGTGTGAGGGGTTATTGCAGGAGAGAGGAAGACACCCAAGGAGATTTTCAAACCAGCCAATTGTCTCTGTCTGAACCCATCTGCATGGTTAAGCCCTTCACCAGCAGGGCCTCGCTGCTCCTCCGCTCCCCAGGGAAGCCAAGCAGTAACTGCCGTGCTGCAGCGCGGAGCCATGCGGGCACACACGAGAGAGCGAGGCGCCCAGTTACTCCAGTAACAGTGAGCAAATGGGTCCCAGAGCAGACAGGTAGATGCATAACCTCCAGTTACTCCAGTAACAGTGAGCAAATGGGGTCCAGGACAGACAGGTGGACGCATAACCTCCAGTTACTCCAGTAACAGTGAGCAAATAGGTCCCAGGACAGACAGGTGGACGCGTAACCTGCCTGACAGAGCCTGCCACACATCCTCCTTGAAGTCCCTGAAATGATCTGTTCCTGACCACCATCATACGTCAGTACAGGATGCCCAACCTCAGCAATTTCTAACTTATTGCTGTGATAAAAATGCAACAAAATCATTCCCAAGGTTGCCTTTACCAAACAAACATGAAGGTTTTTAATGCACCGACACCCATGCTCCCCCACGGGCGTGAGCCCGGAGACCGCACGGGGACGCGGGCACACGGGGCTGCAGCCAAGCCGCCCTGCCCGCCCGCCAAACACACGTGCCGTCCGGTCGGGAGAAACCGACAGCAGGCGAAACGGCGCTGTCGGAGAGGGAGGTCATCAGTACGACAGATCAAAGTAAAATTGGGGAGTTAATCACAAGTAGATTTCCAAGCCTGAACAGTTTGTAGGTTCTATCAAGTGCTGTGAAAATAACTAATTTCTTCCACTGCCTCACTTCTGCATGGTCTACAAAATTAAATTAAAAGTAAACTAACAATGATTTACTCCAGATGGACATTTATTATCCTAGTAATAATATCGTGCAATCATTGCGGGATTAACTGAGGCCAATTCTTTTCTTAGTCACTGTACTCTTACATAAACATATAGTAAATTAAACGATCTAAAACCAGACGGGCATTTATTAGGGTTGCCTCTACACTTGCCTGAACATCACTTGTGGATGTGAGTCATAAAACATAAGCTGGATTTTAAGTTCTAAAGTTTAATTTAACGTCAAGAAATACCACGTACAAACCGTAGATCTCTCTCATGGAAGCAAAGTATTTAGGTCTGGCCTGTTAACTGGTAAATCAAAACAGATGTGGTCAAATTAGCTGCTGAAATGATAGAAGATGTGCCATGTCTACAGCAGCCTTGATGCTTCAAAGACAAAACCAGGGAATCTCAAGGAGATAAAACGTTTTCACCACAATAAGGAATGATGTGCTCCAGCAGAATACATGTAATAACAGAAGGACAACAAGAGCTGAAATGGAAATTTGTTTTGCAGAAGCCAAGAATAGTAAATGATTTATATGCACTTATTTTAATTTATTTCAGGCTGAGTGCAATTTATCTAAAGTCATCAAAAATTAATAGGCCATACAGAAAGGAGTTTTAATAAATTCAAACTGAGGGGCATGCAGCAAGTACACCTCTTCTCAGTTGCTATTAGCGCATAACCATCTAATTAATGCACCACGTTATCTTGCCTGGAAGTCCAAGCGATCCCCCTTGGTGGGAAGGGGACCGGCCACCGCGGCCCCGGCTCGGCTCCCGGCACAGCCCCTGGCGCGGGGAGCTCGCGGGGCGCGGGTGCAGGGTCCCTGCGGGGCTCCCTCCTGGCAGGCAGCACCGCCTGCCCCGGCAGCGCCCGCCAGAGCCCCTGGCAGGGCTGGGCCCTGCCTGCACCTGCCCGCCCCTGCCCGCAGCCTCCGGCTGCCCCAGGAGTGGAGCCCCCCGGCACTGCTCCCACCTCCATCCCTCCCCAGCTCCAAGACAGCTCCGCTTCTCACTCTCCTGGAGGCAAACTCAACCCAAATGCAGTTCAAAGCTGAGGCTGCCTTGGGGCGCAAGTCGATGCAGAGAGAAAGTGCTTTGGAGCCCTAGCGAGACCAAGGCTGAGCTCGAGACCACCCTGGCTGCCCAAAGGGATCCACAGCCCCGCAGCAGCGCCAGCCCCCTGGGAAACACCCCGCGTTAAACCCCCAGAGCTTTGAGGTGACTACACCGGTTTTCCCCAGCCTGCCTTAAACCATGGTTCAGAAAGAGCATTACAAAGCAGGGCAGCAGCAGCGGTGCTGGTGGGCTGCCCCGGGCAGGCAGTGCACGGTGCCAGGGCGCTTGGCCGGACAGCCCCACCGCAGCCGCCCCCAGCCTCCCCTGAGGAGCCCAGCACACCCTCAGACACGCTGAGTATGTAGTCAGGGTCCCAGCCCAGGGCCTCCTCCTGGGGGAGCGATGGGCAAGAGGGTACCAAGAGTCAGGAGGAACTGCGTGATCAGAAAAACAAAGTCCAAGAAAGAGAATGGTGGGGACAGGAGCTACGGCACTGGGGGCGATGCTCCCGCTCCAGCCAGGCACCTCTGCGCGAGCGGCCGGGCTCTGGCAGGGAGGAGAGCCCCAGCAGGGAGCTGCTTTCCTGGGAACTGCTGTCCCCAGAGCTGACACTTCTTCAGCCACTGATTGCCCCAAGCCGTGATGCTGCAGCCTGAGCACAGCACGCCCCAGGGAAGGGAGCTCCCCAAAGGGATGGTTTGAGGTGACACTGCCCCGGGAGGCGAGTCCCTGGCAGAGGCTCTGACCCACCCTGGAGTAAATTCCAAGCACTTCCAGGAGATGGGAAATTCCTGGGATGTGGGAGCACCCCAGGACTCAGCAAACACCCAGCATCTGAAAATCTCGTGACAAGCGCGAATGGCACCACCACCGCACAGCGTGTGTTTAGCAGCAACAGGGCAGTGCCGGGGCGGGGGGAGTGCCGGGCCAAGCCCCCAGCCCCCAGGACACTGGCGATGCAGCCGAGGCAGGAGCGGCAGTGCACACCCCATCCCAACACCCCTGCTTGACGGGGACCCTGGGCGCACGGGGTGAGGCTGGGCGCAGCAGCTGCCTCCCCTCGGCTGAAGGTCAGGGAAGAAATGGAGGCAATTTAGTCCCCAGTGAAAAGCCAGCACGGAGCAGAAAGCCCTGCCTTTCTCCGTGTTGGTTCAGAGTGCATGCACCGAAGAGGCTCAGCACCGCAACGCAGGCGGCCAATGCCTCGATCTCTGTACAGGCTCACACAGCCAGCCAGGGGACACAGCTCTCAGCAATCCCTCTGGCTGCGCACGGACACGCAAAGCAGAGCTCGACCGCGGAGCAAGCCTGAAACAGCCCTACTCGAAGCACAAGCACAAGAGCTTACTGACCGCGGGTACGCAGCTGCAGCAGGAAACGGACGGATCTTGGTCCGTGTTGAGATCCAAAGGAAATCAATGGGCATACTAAAAGCAGTATTTTCCTTTACCTACCAAGGATGACAGTTTCAGTGAAATACTGGGACCCGTATTTTTTTAAAACTTCAGATACATCTGTCAGGGTTGGGCAATTTTGCCTAAAAGAGAAACTTTCAATGTGCCATAAGGGAGAAACTATTTTTGCAGTCTTCCCTTTGGCTCAAAATCTGCTGCTGGGATTTTTTCAGGAGGTAGTGCTCTGCACGCTTGAAAAAACTGATCGCTCTAAAATACATATTTATGGTTTCCTGATATAGGGAAAAACAACAGAAGAAAGTAGTGATAAGCTGCATGAAATGTTAGCAGTGCTCTGGAACCAGGACAGACAGCAAATTGGGAATCAGTGGCAGAGTCGGGGGGAAGACAGAAATTAAAGAGTTACTCAGGCAGAGGTGCTGAACCCCAGCCACTGCCCTGTGCTGTCTGCCAGGGGCAGGCCAGGCGAGCCCAGGGGTGCTCGGCCGCAGGGGTGCTCGGCCGCAGGGGTGCTCGGCAGGGTCTGGCAGGGAGACCTCGGGCACAGCAGCGCGCAGCAGCTCTGGCTGCACAGGCTGCGATGACCAACGACTGCTGCCAGCAGCCCCATCCTGGCGGCACCCGGCGAGTCGGTCCCTCGGGTGACACACAGCGTAACTCATTGCACCTCCTCTGGATTCAAAAATCAGGGAGTTGACCCTCTTGGAAAGAGTGAAAAGTAAATTTGCAGAGGACACAGCAGAAGATAACACACTGCAGAAAGTCATTAAGCCTATCTCTGTAGTGCAATCAGGAAATCGTACACCAAGCCTGCGCTATCAGTTCAGATCAGTTCTTTCCATAATTGCTGGCTTACTATTTAGAGGCAACAGAATAACGGTGCCAAAGGGCTGAAAACCTGGTATGCTTTGGAGACTGTGTGAGGTATACAGTACAGGGCAATGTGTAAGGAAAGCTGCCCTGGCCAGGATGGAGACAGGAGAACCTGCAGAAGCCTGTGAAACGTAAAGCCTTGCTCTCAAACAAAGCTCTGTGAGCAGAGACCAGGACAGGCAGGAACCATTGAACGGCCTCGGACGTACGGATACTGAGGGACGGGGACTCGCTGTTATGCCAGCTTAGCACTGTGACCGCACCGTCACACGGTCACGCCGAAGAGATGTCCAGTCGGCACTCACTAGGCTCAGGGCACCAGAGCTCGGTGTGGCAGCGGTCTGCGGGGCTGCAACGGGACCAGCGTTCAGAGATTACGGACTCAGCATCATCAAACAGCCTCTGACGTCATCAGTTAAACAACGGCCAATCAATCAAACATGAAACTCTCCAAACAGCCACAGCAGCAAGAGCTTGCTGTGAAGGTTACCAGGCCTGGAGCTGTCCCTGCCGCCACTGATCTGCAGCGAGGGCAGGGGGGTCCCCTGCCGCCGGGTGGGATTTTGTGTAGCTGGAAATCATCCTTCCTACCTTTGTCAAGGTACAGGAAAATCTATCTGTACCCAACAAGGACAAGAAGAAACAACAAGAGACGCGTGCCGGTTAAAGCCTCCAAGCCCAGAGAGCACAGCTCGGGGCACTGAGGGTACCAGAGGGGCGATCACCACCCCTGGGAAATACAGACTGCTGAGAGACGGGCTTTGGAAAGAGATGGGAGAGGAGACACCTGAACTCCTATTTCTGACGTGGAAAGGGGAGCCATGAGACTGAAGTCTCGTGGACAACCCCAGGGAGGAACTGCGAGCTGGGCTTGACAGCAAGAGACCCCGAGCCCCTGTAAAACTGAGAGTGCACCTGAAACAGCCCGGCAAAACACAGAGCACCCTGAGAGCATCTCTAGCTGCCAAGGGCGTCCATGCCAGGAGCAGGCACTCACGCTGGATGAGCCGAGCTCCAGCAAAATACGCCAGTTTGAGCTGGCGAGGCTGGAGAGCAGGTCCTGGGCCGTGGGGCTGGCTGGCACCTGCGGCTCCGCGTTCAGAGCATTGGGCACCTTACACACCGTCCGCTACCTCTCCCGCTCCTGGGCACAGTGACCCGCAGAGAAACGGCTCGCCGGGGCGGGGGTGCCTCATGCAGATGCTCTGCCGAGGGGGGCTGCAGGTCTGCGGTGGCTCGCTCCCCTGCTCCGCTGGCACAGCCAGGACGGCGAGCAGGGCCGACGGGAACTGCTGTCTGACAGTGGGCTCACATCCCATATGGGTCCCCAGGCTCCAGCTGCCGCGAGGGTGCCTTGGGAAAAGCAAGCACCAGAGAAGCCCAGAAATCCTGCACTCAACACTGAGCTATCAGCAGAGGAGGGCAGGGACGGGGAGACAGAGAAGCCAGGGACGGCAGAGCATCCAGGTAGGAACGGCTGCCGGGACAGGGCGCGGGAGAGGGGGCTGAGCACGGCCGGTGCCGTCCCGGCAGCGCATCCAGGGCCAGCTTTCCCGGAGCAGGAAGGGCAGGAGATCCCACTGCTTCACGTTCCCAGGTCTGCGGGAAGAGCCCGCGGTGGAAACTGTGAGGGTACGTGAGTGGGAGGAGAGCAAAGCCAGTGGGAGGCTGGCAGGGAGGGGAGAGGAGAGGGATCCGGCTCGGGAGGCGCTGAGAGCACAATTCCCCCCGGACCCAATCATATTTAATTTTTCTATCAATTTTCTTTAGCCTTTTCCCATTCCTCTGGTTCGTCCACAGTGTTCCAAGATTTGTTAAAAATAAACCATTACTGTCTCGGGGAGCTCCTTGGCCAATTATTTTAATACTCCTGGGTACCAGTTATCCAGTTCTGACACTTTTAAAATGCCTTACTTAAACTGTCACTTTTTAACCTCTTCCTTAGTTCCTGTAGAAGTAGGAAATATCTCACTGTCTCCATGAGTTTGCATTTCTCTGCTTCTTTGCAAATGGCAAACAGAAATAATCACTGAAATCTTCTTTCTCTTCCGCATCACCCTTGACGGTATTTCTCTCTTTGCCTAGTGTTAGGTCCAGTCCTATGACAGGGTTTTATTTGTTTCCAAAACATAATTCTCCTTCTGCACCTGGTACCTGACCCAAGGATATTTAACATTTTAATTAGAAAACTTCCACTGACCTCAGAAGACAGATATGCAGGCACAAAAAAAGGCCCTCAGCATGCAGAATTTTTCCTGGGGAGCAGGGCCAAGAATTAAAAGCGTGGTCTGGCAGAAATGTGGCTCATGAAAGGGTGGTGAGAGGGCAGCTCCAGCAGCACCTGCTGCCCTTCACCCCCAGGGACAGCCCGCGCCCACCAGCCCCACGCGCCTCCGAGGGACGGGGCAGTGGGGTCCTGCCAGCACCCCAGCTCCGAAAGCACCCCGAAAGCACCCTGGTTCCTCCAGCACCCTCCCGGCTCCCCAGCTCCAAAAGCACCCCACCAGCTCCCTGGCTCCTCCGGCACCCCAAAAGCACCCTGGCTCCCAGACAGCTGCTCTGGGCCCATGGTTTTAAACAAGTGGTCACCTAAGCAAGTGCATCATTATTTCATGTGTTAATTGGCCATTTCTCCATCCTCTGCTGCTTGACATTAATAAACCACATTGTTTGGGCTACTCAGGGTAGTGTCGACACAAGTGTTTACTGGTCATTAAGCACGGAGCTTTGGCTAATAAAGAAAGCCTAGAGTGGAACGCAAGGCTATTTCTTTTAATAAACCGCAACTCAGAACTTGCAAAGACACCGCATCGCTGATGAACAGCATTGCTGAAACGTGGAGAAGCTGTACGGTGATTATTTTTATGACCTTACCTCATCTCTGAGTTACAGTTTTGTACAGTTTCTGAATCTAATTATCACAGATCATTTTAATTAATTGGGGAAGGGCTGAAAGAACAGTGCTGTATCTTCTTGTCTTTTTCCAAAAGACAGATCAAACATCTTGTAAGACGGAAAAAGTAAAAATACGCAAACAAAGCAGGTTTCCCTTCAGCTGGACAAGATCAAAAATATTTTACACAGGTTTTTGGAAAAAGAAAAAGAAATCCTTAGCCACTTTCAAAACTACTAGCCCAGAGGAATTATTCTGAAAGGTGTTTTCCCCCCTTTTCTACATCTTAGTATATAAAGATGATACCATCAAATCTGCAGCGTGAGATCCAGTCAGTTTGCAGGTTTTATAACTATCTCCTCTGTGCCAGATAATTTAATGGGTCTCTTGGTCCTAATGTTCTTAACTCAGCAATGTGTTTGAGCATTTTAGATAAGAGACATACTTAAGGCTTTGGCAAAGAAGTTTAGATTTTAATTGCTGCTTCAAAAATTGATCAACCGTGCTGCTGTTGCAAGACTTCTGTTGAACTCATGAAACGAACGCTTGACAGATGGACACCCGCACCCCCCAAACCCACCCGTACAGCAGGTTGAGACTAATCCTGGCTTAAGCCATCAGCAAGGCCTCGCGAGGGCTGCGCACCAGGAAGCACTACTTTTATGCCATAGTTCAGCTGCCCCCCGCTGTGGGCCAGCTGTGCAGGAGCCTACGCGGTGGCCGCCAAGGACCATGCCAGGCTGCGCCCGTTGCGCCGCACGCCCTGCAGCCGTGCAGTGGGTTCCGCCAGCTTGCGCCCCATCACCGCTTTTGGTAGTGGCTTGGAGAAGGCAGAGATCGTGGGAGATCTTGATGACCTTTTCCCACACCTTCCCGCCCAACCTGTATTTCCATTGCTCGCAGGAGCAGCGCGGTGCGTTCCAGACCAACGGCAAAAGGCAACTCTTGTGTTACATCAGATGTGAACAAAACCAGCCAGAATTGCACTGCAATCTGCAGTTTGCTAGCTCGGAAGAACAAAATCTTTCAAGAATTTGCAAAAGGGAATTCAACATGTGGAGCATGTCCCTGGGCGCTGCCCGCTCCACCGCACGGGCTCCCCGAGACCTCCCAGCTCTGGGGGAGCAGAGCTGGCTGCTCCCTCCCCGCGGGGCCGGCGCCTTCGCCCCTCGCCGGGCAGGCTTCCCGTGCCCACCACTGAGGCGCCGCCACATCAAAGCGGCCGGTGTGAGCCCCCGCTCCCAAGCATTTCACGCCAGCTCCCGGTGGGCAGCGGGTGGAGGCCAGCCCTGGCACGCACACCGCGCACACCTCGCACGCCAGAGAGCCCGCAGGTCTGCCTGCGTGGTTGCGATGCCTGGAGGGGACAAACACCCCCGCGCGTGCCTGCAGCTCTGCCGGCCGTGGCAATGCGCGCCCGCACCAGGACAGCTGCCGCCCGCAGAGGGACGCTCCGTGGCGAAGGCGCAGCGAGGGGCAGCCCCCCCGGAGCTCTGCCGCGCAGGGGACCAGTGCAGCGGGAAGCCAGGAGCTTCAGCGCAGACATCATTCAACTCCCGGTGGCCATAGCACAGTTGCTCTCTGTTGCATCTCCTCCCTGCATGAGCCTTCCCCACTCTACAGAATTTTCAAAGAACAACGAAAATGAAGCCCATGCAGATCCCAAGCGGCTCTGCAGCCTGCGCTCCTGGCTATGTCACCACACCAGCTAACCACAGAAGCCCCCGCCGCTCAGGATGCCTGGGCTCCATCAGTGACCAGGCCGGTGATTTTAATCTGAAGTTCGGGCATGTTTTAAACTTATTTATTTTCCATTGAATACATTTAGGTATAATTCCCTCTTATCTTAATTAATATCAGGAAAATTACGCAGTTCCCTTTTCACAAAAGGAGAAAGAGCAGCATTATGTGGGAAAATGCTTGTAGAAACAAGAAACCTCAAACTTTTACCTCAGGTAAATTAGCATGACTTTACTGAAGCTAATTGAGTTATCCTTAAATTATGCACAGAAATCAAAGGAGGTACTTTGCTCTCCCCAGAATGTCCTCTTTAAAAATGCATTACTTTTCCTCATTTCTAGGCTTCTAGGCACAGGAAAGCATTTTTCCGTGATGTGGTGCATGTCACATCCTACTCGCCAGCCCCAGCAAGCTGGTCAGAAAGGAGCTGAACAAGAGGAAGGAAGAGGAGGACGCACAGGAGAGCCCAGCGCCCGAGCCCGAGGCTGGATGCGTCCCCAGCGCAGGGAGCAGCACCCGGCCACGTTGCCCATTTGCTCCAGCCTCCCACACGTTGCTCCTGCTGCTCTGATGCCCTCAGATTTACACGGGGAAGTGAGAGACAAACCCAGCCAGGGCTGCTCCTCCCTGCGCAGCACCCGCAGCACCCTGCTCGTCAGCTCAGTAGCAACCGCGCAGGGACGCAGCAGGGCGGGGGGAGCTACCCCTGCCCAGAGGGACCCTTTGCGGGGTTTGGGACGGGGTATGAGCCTTTGCCATCCTTTGCTCTTGCCGGGGATCGAGAGGGGCGAGGGGACAGTCCGTTCTTGGAGATTTTTCATAGTTTTTCACCTGTTTGTGTTTGCTACAGCCAAAAAAGAGAACAGCATGCCCTCACCTGCAAACCAGCACAGCTGAGACAGAGATGATGACGGGATTTTGCTAGGAGTTTTTTAACTTTTGTTTCACTCTGAACTGAACAAGAACCAAACTTTTTTCTTCAAAATTATTACTGGGGAGCCCGAGCGCCTCAGCCTGCCGGGGGCCAGCACCACCGGCAGTCTCCGCAGCGCCAATGGCAGCAACGGAACAGCACAGCGGCCCTCAGCATTCGCAGAGGGCTGCTGGCACCCTGCTTCGCACGCCATCGCATGCTCCGGGTCCCCGCGAAACCCACAGTCCTCGGGCAGGTCACGCCGAAACTTATCCTAAATGTCAGAAAAAGTCATCAAACTTCAAACATTTTGAGTGGAGCATTTTGTATTCCAAACGATGGCATTTTTTAGCAGAAAAGTTTACTCAGAAAATGTCCAAGGTGTTTCCTGATACAGAGGCTGCCTGCTAGTTACGGCTGCAGGAAACACCCAGAGGCTCAAGCGCAGCTAAAACGCAGACCCTGTGCCCCCAGGTATGGGGCCAGCCGTGCAGGGGACGGCGGGACAAGGCCCGGTGCTGGCTGCGGGGACAGCGGGGCAGGGCCCACTGCGGTGGAGGGGACGGCGGGGCAGGGCCCATTGCAGCGTAGGGGATAGCGGGGCAGGTCCCGGCGCGGTGGGTCCCGGCTGTGCCCACCAAAGGACCGACGGGGCGGGCTGCTCAGCAGAGGCCAGAGCTGGCTCAACCAGGCCACGCAAAGGGCAACGCAGGTTTTGGGGTACCAGCAGTGAATTGCTCCAGGGGCGGAGCACCGTGCCTGACACCACACACGCCGGCCACGCCGCAGCTGCCTGTGCCTCCCAGGAAAGGATTAGTCGGGGAAGAGACCCTGGACAGCCACGGATTTCAAACCACCTTGAATAAACCATGCAGGAGAGGAGAGGTTTCTGCAACACTGTTGTGTTTTAAAACTGTCCTGGTTTCGGCTGGGATAGTTAATTTTCTTCTCAGTAGCTGCTATAGTGCAGTGGTTTGGATTTGGTATGGGAATAATGTTGGTAACACACTGATGTTTTGGTTCTTGCTCAGCAGTGCTTACACCACTCAAGGACTTTTCAGCTCCCCGTGCTCTGCTCGGTGCACAAGGAGCTGGGGGGGGGCACAGCCAGGACAGCTGGCCCAGACTGGCCCAAGGGCTAGTCCATACCGTATGGCATCATGCCCAGTATAGAAACTGGGGGAGTTGGCTGGGGGCAGCGATCGCTGCTTGGGGACGGGCTGGGCATCGGTCAGCGGTGGTGAGCAATTGCATTGTGCATCACTTGTTTTGTACATTCTTTTATCACCATTATTATTATTATTACTGCTACTACTGCTTTCTCTTCCTCTGCTGTCCTATTAAACTGCCTTTATCTCAATCCACGGGTTTTACTTTTTTTTCCACTTCTCCCCCCATCCCACCGGGGGCGGGAGGGTGAGCGAGCGGCTGCGTGGTGCTCAGTTGCCGACTGGGGTTAAACCATAACACGTGGCTACCGTAAATGTACCACCATCATTTGCCAACATTACAACTTCTGTTGCTGATTGTTGTTTTTCCTTTAAGCTTTCTTGTACTAAAGAAAGCAACTTACCCTTCCCATTGCACTGAAGGCTCTGAGATATGCAAATACTTTTTCATGCGCTTAATTTCTGCTGCAAAGAACTGATGCTAATTGAATTTCTTTCAGTAAGAAAGCCTTTTACTGAAAATAAAATTTTATTTTAAGGAATCCCAAACTTTTTTTTTTTTTAATTTTCAGCTTCTATATCAAAGTTCTCCCTTTCCTATCTCTTCTGCTTTCTGCTCGTTTAATTTTGTAACTAAAAATGGGGTGGGGGAGATGGAGAAAAATAAAGCAGTTCAGCTTTGCAGCTTGGGGACAGCTAAGAGCAGAGCACCGCTGTGGGCTGCACTTTCAGTGCCCACAGGACTCACAGTCTTCTTCAAGTTAGTTTGCCACTCAGCAGTTCAAGTACCGCTGATTCTGTGAGCACGGTAATGTTACACCTCTCCCAGAAGCAGGACTTTTAAGTCTTTTGAAAGATACATGCCTTCTATATATTGCACTTATGCTTTATTGTCAGGATTGCGCGTTTTACTCAGCAAAGAGACTGTTTTGAGGCAATAAAGGTGCTACATTTGCTTCACAGGTACTAGCCAGGTGTTGCAGCAGGGGAGGAAGGTTAGCCCCTTCCCTGGCGGGGATGAGCCTTTTCAGCCAGTGCTTCATCCCTGGAAAAACACTTTGCAAGTCACTGAACTGGTTCAGAGCTCAGTTCCTACTTAAAAATCCCTCTTCTGACAGTTTTATCTACCCGGCTGCAAGCTCTTCAGAGCAGCACTTGTGTGTGCAGCACACACACAGCGGCACGGGGTGAGCGAGCGTCCATCCCCTGCTCCCGGTACAGACCGGGCGAATGCAGACCCCAAATCACTGGCACAGCCCTGCCGAAGCTCCGTGTCCCGAGCCTCAAAAACCATCACCTGGGCTGGGCTGGCTGGCTCCAGGGGCTGCTGCGTCCCTGCCAGGCTGCGGCTCTCCGCTCTGCCTCCCTCTCCGTCGCGCTCGGTGTGGAGGAGGGCTTCCCTTGCACAGACAGCCGGGCATCGGCCAAGCCCAGCCAGGTGTGGGCAAACCGCGCAGGTCTGAAACAACCCGGGACGCTCCCGAAACAGCCAAACCTGACTGCTGTGGGCCAGGGCAGCGGGATAACCTGCCTCCTCCTACCCCTGCCTTCATCTTGCCTGTTGCTTTCGGAGCGACCACTGCGACCGCACTCCAAAACCAATCTGCGTATGGGAGCACTGGTCCCGGCTGGGCTGAGCTGGGGACTGAGCCCCGGGGTGGAGGGGGAACCCCGCGGTGGAGAGGCTGAGCCCCGGGGTGGGTGCCTGCCCAGGGAACCTCTCCCAGCATCTGCCCGTCCTCCAGGGAGGGGAAAGCCATGCCACACACCAGGGCGCAAGTGCCCAGAGCAGCACAGAGGAGCTGGAACAAGGCACGTGCCTGCTACAGGTGACTGCTGGAAAATAACTGTTGCCGTGCGTGCACCCCGTTCCCGCAGACACCCACTGCTAATGAATAAGCCAATGACCTAGGAAAGCTCGCTCACACACCAGCTCCAGCCCCCGGCTCCGATGGCTACACACATGTTATTTGCTGATCACCTGCAACCTGCACCCGCTGGGGGCGGAGGCGCAGCCTGTACACCCTTCGCCTGCAAGCGGGGCGAAGCCCACCATTGTGCTCGCCTGGGTGCCAGGGCACTGTGTGCCACACTCGCCGGGGTGCCAGGATCACTCTGCTGCACTTGCCTGGGTGCCAGGACCACACCGTGCTCGCCTGGGCACCCAGTGGGTGCCGGGCACCTGCAAGGTGGCTGCCCCGGCCAGCAGCAGCTCTCTGCCCAGTTCGGACACCTCTGTGCCATGACATCTCTCGGTGCAGTCCCCTTGCTATGCCCCCAGCTCACCAGCAGCAGACCCCTGAAATGCCTCCCCTCCTTCCAGAGCCCGGCTGCCTGCCCCTTCTCCGCTCGGTGTCCAAGCCCTTCCCAACATGGGATGCTGAACCGGCACCTCCCCTCCTCCAGCGCCCGCGCTCCACGGCTGCAAGGAACCAGCCAGCACCTCTCCCCCAACCTCCGGCAGCACCTTCTAATTATAAGCTTTCCAAAATAAACTTCCTTGAAGTGTTTGAGAAAAAAATATAAAAACAATAACACTGGTAACAATAACTATTATTATTTTTAAAAGAAAGCCACAGTGCTGTTGCTCTGGCAGATGGAGGCAGTAATCTCCATCCTCTTGTTCCCTGCTTTTCACAACCAGGGCCAAGCAGCTTGGAGAGACAAAGACAAAAAAAAGAAGGGGTAGCTGTGTGGGGGGAGAAGGAAGCAATAAATAAATGGTCTCCATAGACAAGAAGAGCTGCAGGGCAGCCAGAGCCTGCGGGCAGGATCCGAGCCTGCAGGCAGAGCCCGTGTCTCTGGGTGCTGACGACCTGCCACCCCTGCGGAGGCAGCTCCTCGTCCTGCGCAGGGACGGGTGCTGAGCTTCCACCCAGCTGAGATCTGCCGTAAGGACGGAATTGCCCAGACTAAGCCACACCGACTCAGAAACACAACAGGGCAGGAGCTGACCCTTGGGTTTGCTTTTATCTAGTCATTGAAAACATCATGAAACTTTATGGGGACACGTAAATACCCAGCAGCAGCAGACCAGCATGTCTCAAGCATCACCAAGAGCAGCCACAGTGCTCCCAGGACCCTGTCGGAGGCAGCAGTGACAGCCCGGCCAGCTCCTGCGGCGATGCCTGGACACCACAGCGGCAGGTTATGTCCCTGCGCCAGCACCAGGACCTGCTCGGCTTTGACAGTGACAGGCCAAGGATCGACACCAGACAGCAGCAGCAGCAGCCCAGCGTCACCCTGCCACTCTCAGATCAACCGTGACCAGGGGAAGCACCTGGAGGCATCAGCGACAGGTCCATCGGTGCCCACGCACCACCGGTACCACCCAGGAGCTGCTGGGAGAAGAGCAGCCACAAACAGGCTGTGTTAGAAACAGCAGGTAGGAGCGCTGCCAGGAACATTACCCAAGAAAATATGAACCCTTTTGTTCTCAGGAGCGATGCCCTAAAGGCATGAAATTACTCTCTTTGAACTGAAGGAGAGGAAGACAGCGAATGCCTGCGATCGCCTGCTCCAGCAGTCTGCCTCCATCCTTCGCTCCAGCAGACTGCCTCGGGTGCCCAAGCCAGCCCTGGGGAGCCCGCCTCGCCCCTGCCCGGGGAGGCCGCCCGGCTCCAGCTGCGGCTGCCCCGCCAGACCGCCATGCGCTGCCCGCCCCGGGCCCTGACGGAGCAGCCACGCGCTGGCCGGCTGCACCCCGGCCGCAGCAGAGCGGGGGAACGGCACGGCAGAAGGTACGGACTGGTACCGCGCAGCACAAGCGCCGTCTCATCTGCCAGGCTCTGGCATTTGGAGATGACATAGGGGAAATGGGTTTCTTACCCAGCAGTGCAGCAGAGCCGTGGCGTAAGACAGCCCACACCACTAGAATGGAATATTGCAATGCTTCCCTCTGCTTTACCCATTTAAATTAGGGGAATGTGCTACTTTGCTATTTGCAATCAGTTAAACTCTCATTTACATATGCACACAGAAAAACAAACAAACAAATCCCCAAAGCACGGAGCAATATCTCCTAGAGATACCACAGCAGCCTTTCTTTCAGACAGTCTCTGAATGAGTTCTGACTGTCCTTACTGCATCTTCTCAGTGTAAAGAGCTGTCTTTACGTGCAATTTCCTTCCGACATATTGACACTCAGCCCATGCACCCACCATGGCACAGCTGGAAATATATTCGAAAAGACTTTTCGCAGAGCAAAGTGACTCCATTTTGAAGCCTGGTGCCCCTCAGTAACCGAGTCTAATGAAATAACAGAGCGGCCCACACTCACGGTGGAAGGATTCAGCCATCAGCTCTGTCCTCTGTGGTAACACACGGGAATACACTGATATAATGTGAAAAATGGGCACCGCATGGGACGTAAGCATCATCATCTCCGCAGAAGCGATGAGACGTCGCGGCCCGACAAACGGGAGGTTTCCTGCAGAAGGACACACGCCACCGCCCGGCTGCCTGCGCTAGCAGGACCGGGACCCGGGCGCACAGCGCCCCGACAGGCACTGCTGCACACCAGGGCGCTCCCACCGCACCCATCCTCCTCCTCCCCACAGCATCAGCCTCACCAAGCTTAGAAGGAAGCCCAGCAACGCTGCACGCGAGGAGGGCTACGCAATGCCCCCTCCTTCCCTCTCGCCCCAGGGAGCCTGCACCACCCCTCAGCACATGTTTAGACTGCCCTTCAGACACGCTGTCAGCCCTGCCCGCTGCTCTCGCTCCGCTCCAAATCAGCTCTTGCAGCACTGGGATCCTGCCCTGCTGCCCACTCACAGCCTGGCTGACACAAGTAACCCACCAGGTTCATGGGTCAATGAAAACGTCCTTCATCACTCGGTGGGACAGCACTGGCGAGGCACAGGCAGTCGCAGCCCACTGCACCGAGCGAAACATTGCACAGAGCAGGGTTCCGGGCGTCCTGGGCTCTGCCCCTGGTTTGCTGCTCCAAGTGCACGTAGCTGCTGCTCGAGAAGTCGCATCAGCCTCCCGGGCCACCCAGCCCCGGACCCACAGCAGCTCCCTGCCCAGCGCATGCTCCAGGCGCCGTGCTGGCCAGCTGCCGCGCTCAGCATCGCTAACACAAATAAAGCCGGTCTGAGACTGCCAGAAAGGAAGAGCTTGTGTGAGCCCTCCACAGCTGAGAGAAGTGGGAAAGCCCCACTGCTCAGGGGCAACTGTTGGAAGCCCCCGCCAGCATGGCTCCTGTGCTGCAGGCAACCCCAGCCTTGGCCACCCGCTGCCACCCTCACTGGGATCCCGCTCACCCCCTCCTCACCCAAAGCCTCGGCCACGTTAACCCTCTGGGAGCGGGATAACCGCAGCAGGCACGGCACTGCTGTCTGGGCGCCCCGTGGGACTGCCCTGCCCCAGGAATCAGCCCCAGTTTTGGGGTCCCCAAGGGTGACGGGTGCAGCATGGCAGGCGCACAGCTCTTGCCCCAGAGAGCAATGCTCGCCGGCAGCCGTGGGACACAGGAGCTCACTGGTGGCAGGCAGGGAGCCAGAGCCAGGGTCAGCTCACCAACCCAAAATGTGTGGCCACGCAGAAGCCCCTCAGCCCTGAATGCTGGGCTCGACGCAGTGAGCACGGGGAGCGAGGGGCTGGGGGCTGCGGCACAGGGACCGAGCACACCCGGACAGCCCGGCACAAGGAGCTGCCGCCAACTGGCACAGCTGGAACCGACTGGCACAGCTGCAACAGCTGCTCTGACAACACAGAGAGAAAGCTAACATTTGCGAGGATGGTAACATCAGCTTCGAATCAAGTTAGGGATGTAGGCAGGTTGCCGTTTCCATTCCTGTCCTCGTTTGCTGGGGAACTGACTTCCTCCATTGTCTTTTTCCCCTCCCTTAACTGGTAACAGGCATCCTCCCCCCCAGCCCCTCCAACTACCATGAACGCCATGATCTTGGCTGCGCGAGTGTTGGCTGGAAACTGGGAGCACTGGGGAGACTGTTGTTCCCGGATGCCCAGAGATGGTGCATTTGCAATTAATTTCATGATGAAACAGCATTCATGCATCGACATGAACTGGCATTTAGAAGTATTTAGATACCATCCTACTGCAACATGATTGTATCATATTAGCGTACAAACTTCTTTATGGGAACGAATGCCATGTCAAAGCTACAGCCTTAACCAACCGCACATTTCAAAGGAAGCAGCAGGGCAGAGGTAAGAAGAAAATAAGACATTGCATCACACCAGGACAGGAACAGGAAAAATGTCAGGACAACTGATCGCTGCCAGTGTGTGGAAACTCACACCAAGCACCACGGGAGAGCTGCTAGGCTGTGACTGACCACGGAGACCCCAAGCTTTCACTTCTGGCCTCCAAGGAAACAGGCTCAAATCTTCTAATTTTGGGAAGGATTTGAAGAAGCTGCTTGAGCTTAATGGACAGCAGCAGCACCCGGAAGGTTTAAGCATTACAAATACTGTAGCAGAAGGTGGCAGTCCCAGGAAAGCAAGGCTGCTGTGAAGGGCGCCGACTGGCTGGGCATCTCGGGCAGGCCTGCTGCTGGTGCCCACCGCGCCAGCGCCGGGGCCGCCCGTCCGGCCAGCGCTGCCGCCCCGGGGAGAGGGGCTGGGAGCGGGGAGAGCCGCGCGTCCCTCCCGCTCCCCTGAGCCCGCGGCTGCTGGGGAAAAGGCACTGAAAGGACGGCTCCTCCGCAGGTACCAAAGTTGGGAAACCTGTATTTTAACCCTTGTCTTTGAAGCCCGGTTGCCATGGGTACCACAGCAACCGGGAAATCAGCATTAATTTCCCCCTGCACCCAAAAAAGTACATGCTTTTCTCCTGTGATGGGTTTCTCTATAAGGAGAGTCAGGATTTTATGATCTAATATCTCACAGACTGTCAGGATGGAAATAAAGGCTTCATTCCCTGGGAAGGGAGGAATCAGCCTGCTGAGGGCTTGGGCTTTCCCCTGCCCTGCGGGGGCGAGGGCAGGGGGGTGAGGGCAGGGGGCGAGGGCAGGGGGCCAGGGCAGGGGGCCAGGGCAGGGGGGCCAGGGCAGGAGGCCAGGGCAGGGGGGTGAGGGCAGGGGGGCCAGGGCAGGGGGCCAAGGCAGGGGGGTGAGGGCAGGGGGGCCAGAGCAGGGGGCCAGGGCAGGGGGCCAGGGCAGCTCCTCCTCTGCAGCATCCCCAGCCGCTCTGCTCCGCTCCCCTCCACGCCTGCACTCCAGGGCCGCCCTCCCACCCTCCTCTGCCTTCTACTTTTTTTCGCTGGGGGAACAAATTTGTTGCCGGGGCCTTATTTATTTTACCTTCTGTGCCTAGTTTACTGTAAAGACAGCTGCCAGACTACTGGCAGTTTGGGATTTTCCTTCTGATGAACAGTAACTGGCAGACAAGCAAACTCCCTGCAAAGTGCGACCGAGAAAGTAAGTGCTACAAAATAAGAGCAATTTATTCCAAGTCAGTCTTTGGTCCTCAGAGATAATTCTCTTCTGCTGTCAGGTGCTTAGATTACTTCAGCACTGCCAGGCTACATGAGCTGCTTTCGTGTCTATATTTTCACACGTGTGTGTAGATACCCTCTTTTTTCGCATTACATTTGCATCCACCATGCAAGGAGGGAGGCACTGCCTGATCTGTGCTGCACGCTAAGCATAATTTTGTCATGAGATTGCATGGAAAACCAGAGCACGCATCTGACCAGTATTCATTATTTTGGACAGTGAAACCTCCTGGTCTTTCTGGAAAGCTCTGGTAGTCTGGAAACACCTTTTGTGCCCACCCGGTCCCAGCTACGCGCTGGGTTAGGCCTGGCCGTTTCATGGTATGCCTCTCACCTGGGAGCAAATCACCTCTCACTGAGATTTAAACTTTAATCTCCAAATCCACTGAATTAGCCATATTCTACTCTTGAGTTACTCAGGTACGGCCTTACTGATGTCAAGGAGTTTTTACATTTCTATTTCTTCACCCCTCTTTGCTGGCAGAGGTGTGCCCAGCCTGTGCATTGCTCTGATGCCAAGGCACCACAAGTCACAAACCAATACCTCTGAGCTCCCCTTTCCAGAGCAGGGCCATGCAATCGCTACGGAAAACATCCGCAGTCCTCTGCCTTCCCTGGACCTCTGGGATGTAATCACACAGCCCAGACCCGAGGGATTTCCCTGTGTACAGGACTCACAGCATTTAGGACCCCACCAGAGGGAACAGACGTTTTAGCCCCCATTTACATCTCCATCGGCATCGTGGCACTCGAGCAGGGTTCCCAAGCCCACGGCCGTGGTGCCGCAGGCAGCTGGAAGCGCGGCGCAGCACCAACGGCAGAGCCTGAGCGGGGGCTGGGGCGGGGAGCGTGGTCACCCACGGTCACCCGCGTAGCAGGTACAGAGGGCACACGCCATGCCCTCAGACAGGCCACATTCTGAACACCATTTGGTGAAACGGTGCTTTCTGAGCCATGCTGAACATTAAATACCCAGCCTAGATTGAAACCATTTCATAAAGCAACACGGTAGTAAAAGCCTTAACAAAATCCCCCGTTTTAACTAGTGCTCAGCAGTAACCTGGGGCAACTATTCCAGCGAAGCTGTGCAGGGGCTGGGCATCTGTGCTCTGGAAGCCCAGGCGAGACAGGTCCTGCTCTCCCCCCCGCCATTCCACGCATCCGCGCCCCGTGCCTGGAGGAGCCCCACCTGCAGCTCCTCAGCGCAGCGGAGGCAGCAGGGCCGGTGCCACTGGGCAGCACCTGGGTTTCACCTCCCCAGCAGGCAGCACCAGAGGCTGCAGCAGGTTGACGTGGTGGGATAGGACGTGGTCACAGTGGGTACCACTGCTGCCTCTGCGCCCTGCGGCCGGGGCCTCACTCGGGAAGGCGGTGAGCAAGCACGGGTGCAGGGGATGAGCAAACGGCTGTACAGGATCAGATCAAAGCTTCATCCAGGCTCACCTCCCGCTAGGAGCTGGAGTGGTCGGGGCAGACATTTGGAGAGGGTGCAGCAGAATGGGCGTCTTGCCGAGTCCCCCCTCCCCTGGCTCCCCCCGGCTCTGCGCAGGGCAGGGAGAGCTACCCAAGGGGCGGCTGCTCCCTTCAGCTACTGCCGCTCGGGTTCACAGGGCGGACGCGCGCGAGCCACCGCGCTGGAAAGCAGAGCTCAAGACTCTGACCTGGCTGGCATCCACATCTTGACATCAGCAGGTCAGCCTGTCACTAATTGAATTATACCTGCATTACTTAATAAACAAAGAATACTCTCCACATTATAACGATGTAATCCTTTAATTGGTTTATGAGCGCAGAGTCCCATGGGGAGTGTCACAAATCCATCAGGATGCCCTGAGCACTGCATTTCTGAGCTGGAGAGATAAGGAGTGTCATATGCCGGCGTTTGGCTCTGGGCTGAGCCAGCAAGGAAGCCAAGCCAGCACTCTGTTCTCACCCCGCACCGCCCAGCACCGGCACTGGCACTGCTCCCACAGGCTGCGGAGCTGCCACCACCGGCAGGAGCAGGTGAGTCAGACCCCGTCCCCCCGGCACAGCAGCCCTGCCTGCGGAGGCTCCCTCCATCGTAGGCTGTCTGCCCACCCCGGTGTGCTGGGGGTGACCCCACCGCCGCAGTGCGCACCACAGAGCCGTCCCAGAGCCCGCACTGGGTGCCCCTTCCAGGCGAAACGCAAGGGGACGGTGAGTGCTGCAACCTCCTCGGGGCGCTCCAGCCCCTCATCTGCACTCGGTCCATCAGACCTTACCAACGCAAGTTCCGCCTAACTCCCCAAACACACACAGTGGGGACATCGGGTCCTCATCACCCATCAGCTCACCCTAGAAACCCTCTTCTGTTGCACCACACAACTTGCTAACATAGACGTAAACCACGACTATGTCCATGAAACTCAGCGTGCTTTGAAATGGCAGCGGAGTCTTCGCGGAGGGAGACGACACTTAGCAGAACTCGGATATCCTGCTCCATGATGCCCCATGCATGCAAATGTCAGCTCAGGATCAAGCCTTTAGTGTAAAAAACCCACTTTCGCATCTTAATACTCAGCATTACTTCCACAGTTTGCACTGCGGGCCGAGCAAGAGCTTGAGGAGGAGACAGGGCACTGGGCAACGCGGCTGCAGCTGGAGCCCCGCGCCCCCGCACGCCAGCCGCCCTCCCTGTGGCCCGGCGCTGTGCCGTGCTGCGCAGGGTGCCATCCGCTCACAGCAGGACGTGTGTGCTGCTCCAGAGATGTTTGGTTTGGATTTGCCAAGTCCAGCATCACAGGAGAAACACACTGTGTCCTCAGAGTGCAAGTGATTCTTCTGATTCATGTGGTAATTGCAATGCTGTTGCCCTTCCCTCTCCTCTTTTATCCTTCATCTCTCTTTACATTCTCAGTATAAATCAAGGAAGAATTACCGGCCATTGGGGAACCATTTGGGTATCTGATTTCATGTATGGCCTGAATTTCAGCCGGCGATGAGCGAGTCTAGCCTCTCCACAGCATTCTGAGTCTCGCATCCTGCTGGCCACAATTTCGCTCCTCATTATTGTTATTTATTTATAGTTATTAACTTTCCAGATACAGTCACACGGTCTGTACACAGGCTTCTTTAATGCTTCTTAGAAGAAATTAAGGTTATTCAATTCAGCTCTCGGTAGCCTTCAGTGAAACCGCAGAAGACAATAACACAGCCCCTACGTGAGCAGCAAGGGGCTGCGATGCTCCAAGAGCGCTACTGAGGATCACGTGGCTGAGCAATGCAAGCAATCAAAGCGCATTTACCTAAGCAGTTTATCTTTTACTCATTTTTATATACTGCACAATGCTACACTAGTAAAGCTCATTTAAAAACTATTTTCCTAATTTGTTCCCTTAGAAATTAATACAACCTTCATTTGGAACTAGCAGGCAGCTGTAACTATCCATCCTGACCCACTGTGTCTTTTTCCATGGTATTTATCATGTTTTACTTCTATGAACAGGGAAGGACATGGGGATTACTTCAGTCCACAGAAGGCGTTTCTTTGCAGAATGCTTCTTAAATAAAACAAGTTAGAAACAGAGCGTCTGACCCAGGGCAGTAATGGGCAATAACGAATACAACAGAAACGTGAGCCCTGGGGGAAGTAACCTCCCGTTTCAACCACCGCATCGAAATGTCTATAGGTCAGGCTGCTGGAAGACGAGCAGCAAGCCGGAGTGTGCTCTGCTTGCTTACTGACAGCCCAGCAAGCAGAGCCTCTGCGCGGGACGGCAGGGCGAGACAAACACCGCGCCAGGACAGGCGCTGGGGTCCCTGCGCCCGCACGGCAGGCGGGGCGTCTGCCAGGGCATCCCCGTCCCCGGGAGGTTCCCCGGGGCCCAGCGCTCTGCTCTGCATCAGAGGGGACGCCCCACGGCCCCGCGCCGCAAGGCAGGGGCTGAATCCTGGAGGCGACCTCGGATCCAGCAGCCCGACATCCCGCAGCCGGGCCTGGAGGCACTCTGGGAAGGAGGGAAGCAGGAGGCCGGCAGCGGCCAGCTCTGCTCTCAGGGCTCCCGGCCGTTCCCCCTGACACCTGTGCCCCAGGGTTCACCCGGGCAGCAGCATCGCCGGGTCCGTCTTCACACCCGCAGGACCGCGGCGGCGGGCGAGCACAGCCCTGGCACTGGACAGAGCCTGGCAGATGCCCACCACAAGCAGCACCCGTGATGAGCAGCCAGCCCAGCAGGCCACCTGCGAGTCATCGCCCAGGGTACCCGCCAGCACATTGCACCACCCTGCTCAGTCAAATAACACCCTGTCAGGATGGGGACCACCATGCCATGACTCCTCAAGACTCAACGCTAACGGCCAACACTCACTGAAGACCACCATATGTCACACAAAGATATACAAACCTCCCCCGAAGCTGGTAGCCTCTGCAGAGACGTATTTTACTGTAAACCTCTCACCCAACAGAGAGAACTGCTAGGCACTGTGATTTTTTATGGCTTTCTGTTAAATTTTTAAAAGCCAGTGTTTCACAGCAACTCCTCTACTATTTCCAGGAGCTCCTCCACGCCAAGAGGTTTCAGAGAGCGCCCTGTGCCCCCCCGCCCTCAGCAGGGACACAGCCACGCAGGCAAACGTGGGTCTCGCGCGTGGCGCTGCCCTATGGCGCCTGCAGTAACAAGGGTAATGGCACAGCCAAGAGGGCCCAGAGCCAGGAACACCCCAAGCGTGTGGACGCTCCTACTGACTGCCGAGGGATTACTCACGTATAGAGTTAAGCCTACATGAGTGTGGTAAGCGCCAGTCTGGAAGAAGGACTACACGGCCCATGCACCAGGCCCTCACCAAGGCTGCAGCAAGACAAAAAGTCATGCTCAGCTCCTGCACCAGCAGAGCTTTGAAATGGCTCCAGTGGAAGTGCTCCACTGTAATGAGGCCGGAGGTACAAGAATTACACCCTGGGGTGCTGAAGTTGTCTGAAGAAACTATTAAAAAAAACCAAGACTGCTTTATACCACCAGGATAAGACAAAAGCATTGCTCTGCAACTTTTAATTACAAGAACAGTTGTGAGGGCTGGGCTGAACAGCCATTACACCGAGTTGGTCACTGTGGGAGCACAGTATTCACCCATCACCGCACACACACACAGCTGTGCACGTACTTCTGCTTACCAAACCATGAGCTGAAACAGCTTCTTTCTGTCTGGAACAGGAGCAAAACCTCCTCGTCTCGGACAACCGAAGAGATGCCACAGGGCACCAACCACATCCCCATGGGTATTTCCAACAAGCACCAGACCCCGACGGCAGGGCTTCTCACTGCTTGCCGACATGGGGATGCAGAGAGGGGAGGCATCTGCAGTGCCCGCCTGCAGTGAGAGGGGTTAGGGTTAGGGCAAGGGAACAAGGAGCAACTGGAAAGGAGACTGTACCTTCAAAACTGGTCCCTAGGTGCAATCCTTGCCACGTGCTTGGGGACAAGGACACATCTGTTTGGAGCAGCCTAACCCACCACTGCTAAGGCCAGGGCACCAAGTGATGAGCAGCCCACAGAGGGGTGCTCTGCTTGCAAATGCCGGGCTGAGCCTCTGCAGCAACATGTCACCCAGAGGACCAGTCCTCTCCATCTGCACCCCGCAGTCCCAGTCCCCAGCACAGCGCATCACAGCTCCTCCCAGCCCGTGCGCCGGCTCCCTTCCCACTATTTCCCCCAGCAGCAGGGCACGCACACACAGCTCGAACACAGAGAAGTCACGGAGGTGCAGCCCGGAGCTCAGATGTGCAAGAAAACCTCTCTAGGATCCAAAGCCATAACCTATAGGGCCCAAGTGCTGCCAGACCCACAGGCCACACTGCGAGGAAAGGTCATCACCTGGACCTGACCGCAGCACCTCCCCAGCCCCACTACAGGCCATGCCAGAGGACCCCTGCACAGCACGTCAGGACACTGCCCTTGTGCATTGGCAAACTCCACTGGAGCCTGAACTGGGGCTTGTGCTGTTATCATTTCTTTACGCCATAGGGCTGGAAGACACTCAATTTTCTGTGTCAGCTTGCACAGGTTCGGTGGCAGCACCCAGGGCCCCGCTGCTCCCCCGACCGGGTGCCACGGGTCTGCAGAGCCCTCTCCCACAGCCGAGGCTGGGCTGCAGGAGGTGAGTGGCAGAGGCTGCTCTGGAGCTGCAGTTTGGAGCCTGGCCCCAAGCCGTGAGAGCAGCATCGCCGCTGCCAGGCTCCGGCAGAGATGAGACGCAACGCTGACATGTCAGGAGGAGCCCCGAGCACAGCAAATCTGCCCACAGCACAGCAAAAACAGCTTCGTACAGCGCGGCAGCGCTGAATCACGGTCCCGAATAGAAGGCTCTCTTGTGAAACACCACGTACCCGGCAGAACCACTGAGTCACAGCTGACAAGGCGACAAATCCTGCTTGCCTTACTCAGACCTGCTCCCACGGAGCCATATCAGGGGGTCTCTACATCAAGTATTTTAAAAGCGCGTTGGTGAAAACAAAAACAATGCAGCTACCAGAGCACCAACTGTACGTGCCTTTCTTTGCTGGGGCAGCGACTTCACGTAAAGGGTAAACTCTTAACTCTGGCTACAACCCAGAGAAGTTTAACCCACACCTCACCCACGTGCAGCAGAACATCTCTGCATTACTGCTCAGTGCTGCCAAAGAAATCCCATCCCAAATCCTGGGACCAGCAGCACTATCACCAGGGTACTGAAAACAGGTTCTGGGGCTTCCTCTCGGTGTGACTCTTCCTACCACGCTTTTTCTTCTCTGTATGTGTTTTCCTTGCACGTCTGCTGTACTGGCGGTGGCCAGTCCTTCTGCTATGGGAGGCACAGCTGTCACGCCTCACTGCCGTGGCTCTTCTGTCAAGCTCAGGCCTCCTGCTCCTCTGTCCCCCTTGGCCAAGCACAGAGACCAGGTAGTATAAAGAATTAGAAATAAATACCCAAGGAATATCAGATATCTGGCAACATAACAACACTGAGGTAATGAAAACTGAAGAGTTTTATCTGCCTCCAGTCCAAAAGAAGTCCAACGTGACCTGGACAGAGAAGCCTGAACAAAAACTTTAAGGGAAAAAAAAGATACTGCCCTTTAAAGCAAAGCTAGCTAATCATGTTTTCATGGAAATGTTTTGCTAAGAGACAGTTCCTGGTGAGAAACTTCATCTAGAAGAGCAACCTCAAAAGCAAGGCACTGGACATGGGTTTTGCAGCATTGGGAACCAGCTTCAAACACTCAGAGTTACTGCTGGCCCCATGCTACGCAATTAGAGAGGCATTCACCAAGGTTCCCATTATCGCTTGAATTAGCCATTTGACAAATCACCTTTTGCATTATTCAGCCTGCTTGGGGCAAATATTATTTGTAGAGTGATTTATTCCACGGGAACACGAGAGCTGCTGCCCGGCTCAGGCCGCAGGCATGGCGCACCCAGCCTGCGCCCCAGCCAGCTGCACCAGGGCAGGGGACGGCGGGCCAGCCAGGAGAGGGGCACGCAGGCGGCGAGCCCTTCGGACACCACAGACCCCCTTAGACCCGTCTAAAGAATGGGACAATTTGGCAGTTAGAGCAGCTGCCATGTAAATCCGTGCCCACGGGTCCTCGGCAGGGCACGGCTCCTGGCACCGCACTGTTTCACTGTGCTATGCAACTCTGGCTAGTGGAGCCCGGACCCCGGACCGAGGGGCCAGCGCTATCCCGGGGGGCACAGTGCCTGTCCTTGAGCAACCCTGGGCGTGCAGCAACCCAGCTCAAGGGGCTGCAGGCCAGGACCTCCTCTGAGAGCCCTGCCTTCCCGTGAATAGCAGTCCTTCTCCCTCCCTCCGTAGCCTCCCTTAGTTCTCCAAGAACCGTCAGAGAGAGCTGCCACAGAAAATAAAATGATTGTCATTACTATTTCATGACGGGCTGCAGGCCAGTCAGACAGCCATTACTATCACCACCACAACCCAACGAGCGATCCTGTTTGTTGTTTGGGAGTATATCAGAGGTCTCCATCCTCCTCAGGAGCCCTACAAGACCTTCGCTAGCTCCACAGACATGCATACATGGACACAGACTCACCCCTCTGCAGCAGGGATATGTGGGAATACTTATGATAGCCTGGAATTAGGGCACTGTCTTTCACCCCTGGGTCTGTGACACCATTTCCAAAACACGGCCTGGACAGCCGTGACCATCCCTCTCCACCTCAGCAGGCAGTGACACCGCTGCTCCGATCAGCTCCTCCGCCAGCGGCTCGCCGCTGCGCAGCGGGTGCAGCACGCGGCAGGCTGCCCGGCACCCCGGGCTCTGGGCTCCGGCCGCGGCAGCTGCCACACGCCAAGACCCGCGGCTCCACGGGAACGGACCGTGGAGTCCATCTGGGAAGGAGAATCCCGCTCCCTCCTCTCTGCACCCCCCGTTTCCATCGCCAGGCGGGTCCCACCGCAGAGCTCCCATGGGACGGGGCCGCCCGGCGGGAGAACCGAGGCCAAAGGCAGCCACCGGCTCCCCAACCCGCTCCCCGCCCCGAGCAACGAGAAGTCACTTCTTCAAGATTTGTCCTTCTGTTTTCAAAACAACGTCTCAAACTTCCCAGAACCAGAAGGTATAGCCGACTAATTAGAAGCAAATGTTTCTATTTTGTTGCAAAGTACAGGATTATTTGATGCATGTTTCTAGAAAGAAGGGTTCACTCTTAAGCAACAAAACCTTACACTGGTTTGGATTTGGCTTTCCAGGCTCGAGCGTGTCTCCAGTATCGCTCCTGTTCAACCACGTTTCTTTCTGCTCCCCATCTACATGGACAACATGCTTTTATTTCCAAAGCGTTTTAGGTAAATGCCTCAAGAAGAGTTTTTATTTAAAACGCACATGTGCACGCACGCACACCCCCCTCTCTTAGCACGAAACTCATCAAATAGTGTCAGCAAGCACATTTTAATAGCATGATATTGAAAAGTAATTTTACTACTAGCTAGAGAAGTCTGAAGACTGCAGAGGATATATTTAGATGTGTATAAATAGATAACACTCAGTGATGTCTGGTCAAAGGAGTACAAATCTTCTCTAATGCATGGAATATGCCTGGCCCAAAACGCTTCAATAGCACTTAGAGAAGCCCTTTCTGTTTGGCTCAAGTTCTATAGGCCCATTAATAGCAAAGCTATTAGAATGATTTTCTGGACTGGTTGCTTGCTCAGAGAATATTCAGAAGATTGCTCTATAAAACTGAACCTGTTACCACATCTGAAAGCACAGGCAATATTGATCAGCAATGGAAAGCCATTAGCTCTCCAGCGTCTGAAATACCTCCACGTGCCCCAGCAGACGGACAAGCCCTTTAGGCACCTCGGGGTGCTCCATCTTTCCAAGGCGCTTTCAGCCTGCAGGCACCCTTGCTTGCCAAGTCCGTCCCTCCTGGCACACCCGCCTCCGCGCCGCCTCAGCTCTGGGGGAGAAACCACGCACTCAGCCGCCGGCAGGGACGGCGGCCCACGGGAGATCTCTTTGGGGAAGAACTGGTTCCTCCTTGCCATGCTGCTCTGCCACATTTCTTCTCGGGTTCCGCCTGTTTTGTCCCATACACCCCGTCAGCCCGGTTCCTGGGCTGGGCAGCCAACCCTTACCCTTCTTCCCCTTTCTTACAGCCGCAGCCTGTCGCCGTTCATACCTGTGGTGGCAAACCGGAGCCTCTCCAGACAGCAAGAGTTGTATGAAAAACTCAACCCAAGCCCCCAGGGAACCACCCCGAACGGTGCTGCGCCACGGAGCCCAGCCCTCCTCCTGGTCACAAACAGGAGACGGGAGCGCGCAGCCCACCCCAGCAGGACAGCGGGGAGTCCACTCCTGCAGCTGCACGTGCTTCGGCAAACAGGTGAACTAGTTCGGCTTTGAACTCGTACTAGGCACCTGAACTACCCAGGGTTCACTTCCACTGGCTGCGCTGCCATGATAAAACCAGTAATTGCTCTTTCTGAACACAGAAAGGCGAGCTAGTATGCCGGGAGAAGCTTCTTAGTGAGCCTTGTGACTCAAGGCCTAACTGGCAAGCTCTGGTATGCATTTTGATAGTCTTATGCATTTAAACAAATGCATAATCCCTTCAGTACAGTATATATTTAGAAATGTAGATGGGGAAGGTGTTTGGGCACTGAGAACACTCGGGCTCTGGGACGGCTCTTTGTGCAGAATCGAACCCAACTCCCAGATCAACCGAGAAATCACCGGGCTTGCTCTGGAGCCCACGGGCACACCTCCACCTGCCCGGACGGACCGTAGCAGCACCGCGGAACCGGGGGCTGACACCAAGGCAAAGCCCGTACACAGCGTTTGGGGAATGTCTCTAAGCTACCGGGGAGCCCAGCCAGAGACCCTGAGGCAGCACAAGGCACAGACAGCCCCGAATTCCCAGGTCCAGGGCAGCCCGGGCGTGCCAGGAGGCAGCCCCACCGTACCAGGGCAGAACCGGTCCCAGCGCACACAGTCAGTTTGGGCATCTCCGCACCATGCTCCTGGACGTAGCCATGGCCAGGATCGGTACTGCCAGAGCCAGCCAGGGCCCATCCGCACAGGCAGCCAGCCGCAGACACGCAGCAGTAACCAAAAAGGCTCCAAGGACTGGGGATGGATCCACCTCATCTCACTGGTTTGCTGTCTGGCCACGCTGACTTCAACGGGCCTGGGCAGACCAGCACTCTGCTGAGGATGCTCCGTAGGAATGAACTGACACCACGTTGCTTTGGGAACATGCGAAATGTAAGCATGGATGGCAAAGATCACTGTCAAGACAGCACGATGACCAAGGCGCGGGGACTCGGGCCTATCCAGCTCCATGACAGTCAGCTGGAGGCCGTGAAGGGCTGGGCTTAGCTGGAGGCACCCAGCTTTCCCACCCCCAGTCTAGGACACTGGTGAGGTCATGTTCATACCCACAACTGAGACTAACACATCCTTCTGCTCTAGACACTCAGCGCAATGAGAAACAGTCCCTGCCCCAGAGACACGACGGACCAGGTGGGAGGGAGAAGATAAAGGTGCAGGAGAGGACACACCGCTGTCCAGTGCCACAGATGGAAATGCGAGAGGGCAGCACTCAGGTTAACTCTCGCAGCAGACCTCAGAGGGCTCCCTCTGCCTCCCAGCCTGTGCTCGCAAGCGGAAGAAGGGGCTTTCCTAAGTGCTTCCAGCCCAACCGTGCCCATGCTTCCCCGGGCACCACGGCGCCCAAACCGGGCCTGTGCACGCTCGCCCTCCGCGGGCCTCTCCTCAGCTCCCGCTGCTCCAGGGACCAGGGCATTTGTGTGCTCCTGACACCAACATGGCCGTGAGGCTTCCGCTGCCTCCTCTACAACTGCTCTGCCATCTCCCCTAATGGGAGCCTTCCAGCAGGAAAAAAAGGCTTATCTCGTCCTACATTTGCTTTCCTGCAGACGAGAAGTGTTCGCTACACAGAGGAGCGAGGGGAGGGGAGGGGAGGGGAGGGCAGAGCAGCGCCCGCGTACCCTGGGGTGCTGGGGACAACGGCGGCCCCCCAGGAGAGAGGAACCGGGGGAGAGGTGCGTGCCTGGGCGAGGGCTGCGGACGGGGCGACCGCCGGGAGCGCAGGGGCAGGCGAGAGGCGGGGATCCCCCTCGCCCCTCGGGGAGCTCCGCACCGCGCCCCGGCCGGGGGAGCCGGCCCCGGCCCCGGCCCCGAGGGAGCGCCCCGGCCCGGCTCCGCGCACGGCGGCGGCCCCGCGGCGCCTCCGCCCGGGCACGGGCAGCGCCCGCCGTCCCCCGCCGCGCCGCGCCTCGCCCCGCCGCAGCGCTCCCGCCGCACCGGGCGGGCGGAGGCTGCGCGCCCGCGGCTGCCGACGGCCCCGCCGCGCTCCCGCCCAGGGCCCGGCCCGGCCCGGCGGTGCCGGCGCTCCCCGGGCGGCGGCAGCAGCGCGCCGCGGCGCGGAGGGGGCGGCGGCCGCGGCCGCCCGCACGGCCCTGCAGCACCCCCGGCCGCCGGCGCCGTCCCGCGGGCAGCGGCGGCAGCGCGGCCCGGCCCGGCCCGGCCCGTCCGCGGGGCGCCCGCCCCGCCGCGCAGCCTCCGCGCCCCGCGCTCCCCGCGGCCGCCGCCCTCCCGGGAGGAGCGTCCCGCCGCCGCCGCCCCCGTTCCCGTTCCCGTTCCCGTCCCGGCGCCGCCCGCCGCGCTGCGGGGCTCCCCCTGCCCGGGCCGGCCCGGGACCCCGCCGCGGCCGCCCCCCCGCGCCCCGTCCCCCGTGAATAAGTGCCGCGGGCTGCAATGCAGATGCGGCCGGGCACGGCAGCCCTCCGCGATTACCTGGCGCCTCCCGGGGAAGCACGGCGTCCGGAGCGCTCCCCCTGCAGCTGCGGCCGGGCTCCGGCGGGCTCCGGGGTCTGGCGGCAGGCAGGCTGGCCGCCTCTCCGCCCTGTGCCGGCGCTCACCAGCCGCATCCTAGAGCGGCTTCGCGGCGGCGGCTGCCCGCGGCCGGGGCGGGCAGGGCAGCCCGCGCGGACGGCCCCATGCGGCGCGGCGCGGGCGGCGGCGGGCAGCGCACATGCACCGACGCGCGGGCGGCGGCGGGCGGGAGGCGGGGGGGCGGCGCGGGCACGCAGCGGCGCAGCCCTCCGAGCCCGCCGGCATCGCCCCGCCGCGGGCCGCCCGCTCCGCTCCGCTCCGCGCCGCGCCGCGCCCGCCGGCCGGTGACCTTGCCGTGTACCTGCGCCGGGTTAATCCTCGCAAAGCGCCGCCGCTCCGCGCCCCGCTGCGTAATCCTGCGCTGGCGGCGCTGCCGCTGGACGGACGGAGGGACGGAGGGACGGACGGACGGGGACGGGGCGAGGAGCGCGGCCGCGGGCAGCCGCGCCGGCGGGCCGGCGCCTCCCGGGGGCGGGGGAGGGGGGGGGCGGCTACGGCGGAGCGGCCGCGCAGCGCGCAGGGGCGGCGGGCGCCAGGGCCATGCGGCTCCGCGCCGCTCCGCGCCGGGCGCGCTCAGGCGGAGCAGCCGCGGCGCCGGACGCTGCGGCGGGGCAGGGCGGGGAGCTCGGCGCCCGCGGCTCGCCCCTCCGCGGCGGCTGCTGCGCCCATCCTCCGCGCCGCCGGCTGCCGCCCGGCCCCGGCCCCGGCCCCGGGCAGCCGCGCCGCTCGCTGCAGCATGGAGGCAGCCGCCGCCTCCCCCGCGCCGCGCCGCGCCGCGCCGGGGCGGGCTGGAGCAGCCGGGCGCCTCCCCGCCCCGCCGCACGCACGGCTGAGCCGCAGCCGCCCGGCCGCCGCGCAGACGTGCCGCCGGGCCGCCCCCCGCCGCGCCGGGCACGGGGCTCCGCTGCGCCGGGCGGGGAGCGGGCAGCGGGCACCCACACGGGCATCCACACGGACACGGACACGGACACGGACACGGACACGGACACGCCTCCGCCTGCCCCGCCGCGCCGGGGCCGGGCTCTGCGGTGGCGGGGACCGAGCGCGGCCGCGGCCCCCGGGGCGCCGCCGCCGCCGGGGGGGCCGGAGCCCGCGGGGCCGGAGCGGCGGGAGGGGCGGCCGCAGCCCGGCGTGGTGCGCTCGGGGTTTGACCTGGTTGATCGCTGATCCGGCGAGCGCTCGGGCGGCGCCGGGAGCGGACACGCGAGGGTAAGAGACAGCGGCGGCGGCCCGGTCCGGCCGCACGGTGGCTGGGCTGCTGCGCACCCTCCGGGGGCCGGCGGCCTGCCCGCGCCCTGCCTGCGCCCTGCCCTGCCCGCGCCCTGCCCGCGCCCTGCCCGCCAGAGCCGTCCCCGCGGCGCCTGGTCCGAGGCCGCGGGCCGGCCGTAACACCCGACTTGTAGGAGGGGATGATCCTGGCAGGAAAGGGGGAGGCTGGGCTGGCTTTGCGGTCAATAAATTTGGGAGCTTTTAGGGGTTTAGTGATCGTTGTCTGTCTCTGGGGCATCTCTAACGGGGAGGAGAGCGCATTTCATGCTACGAGAGACTGACACCTTTCTCTGACGCTCTTTTGTGAGAAAATGTCGGTGGTGTTGCAGGACCCGAAGCAGAGCAGCAAGAGGAGCTCGGCCTGTAGAGCCTTGAAGAGGAGCTCAGGAACCTCGTCAGCTGCCAGCGACCCTGCGCCCGGAGGGAGGCGTAGGCAGGCGCCCTGCACCCGCTGGGCAGTGGGCCCCGTCTCCTTGGACACCCTCCCCTTGGGATGGCAGGCAGCTGCCTGCTCTGCTGGGGCTGCCCACATCTGCTTGGCTTCTCCAGCCCAGGCGCTCAGGATGCTGCCTGCGGCCGGACCAGCACGCAGGGCAGTCGCTGCCGCAGGATGCGGGGGGACCTCTCCGGCTGCTCTGTGCGCTCAGGGGCAATGGAAGCAATGCTGCTGGGACACCTTGGCGTTTTGCTGGGGATGCGCATGGCGGGGAGCCCTGTCCCAGAAAAGGAAAGACGCGGTGACAGTCCTCGTGCCTCTCTGCTGACGCTGTGTGAAAGCTGTTCGTGCCCTGGGATGTAATGTCTGGCATCAGCGTGGGGGAGAAAAGGGAACGCAGCAGTGCTCCCAGGCTCAGGTCTGTCCACGCGACCTGAGAAAATTGTTCTCCGTGCAAACTCTGAGGTGGACAGGGAGTTTGGTTTTGTGGTCTCCACAGCAGCGTGTGACCCTGGCCTAGGGAGGAATGCGCCTCCCAGAGCAGCAGCCGTGCTCTGCCCTTCCAACAGCCTCTGAAGCTGCCCAGGGCTGGGTCCCACGAGTTAGCGTCTATCTCCACATCCCAGCTGCTATTTCACGGAGCTGGTTCGAGTTGTTATAGGGGCAGAGAGGCTAAAATGCTGGCAGGAGGGAATGAATCTAAATCTTCCACTCCCTTGAGGGAAAGCTGATGTCAATAAGCTGATTGTGCTAGGGTCGGCTCTGCGGTTACTCTCCCTAACACTCAGTTGTCCTTTGGAGCTGGAGACAGTCTCGTGCTCGGACCTGATTCAGCTTTCACAGTGTGCTCTCCTCTGGAGAGAGCAGAGAGACAAGAAGATGCTCCACGGTAAAACGTCTGTTATCTTGGCTGATGTCTACCCGATCAGACAGTCTTCTTGGGCTTCGTCTTCAAGCACTTGCTGCTCTGTCCGTTCTCTGCTGCCCCAGGAGCAGGATAGCTGGCGTGATGGCCCCACCGGCTGTGCGGCTGGCATCGGGAGGGGAAGCGAGTGTCTGCGTACTACGGCTTTGCTGGCAAAAGGGGAATGAAAAAGCCCAGCGGGAACTCAGTGGGAGCTTGCGCTCAGAGCCTTGTGCGTACCGGAGGGTGTGTTGGTTTGCTACCGTCCAGCACAAACACACTACGAGGACTGCTTCAGGACCACTCTGAACGGGTGCCGTTACAGCACAGTCCAGAAACTCTGCGTCCTTGCAGGCAGCTACAATAATGCCCGGCACTCTCTGGCCTCAGTGGTCTGAGCAAGGGCTGCTGCAGCTTCTTTGCCAGCCTGAAATCCGTGTTGGATGTGGGATTGAAATGGCACCACCGCCTTGTTAACGAACGCAGCAGAAAAACTGCTCCTCCCTGGAGCGTCTGGGAGTGTGGGGAGCTGTGGATGTGCTGGGGAGGTTCACTCCCTGCTGGGTGAGGACAGCCAGTCTGTCAGGTCAGTGGATGTGTCTACAACGATGACTCTGACTTCGTGTACTCACAGTGTGTCTTCCAGCCACCTCCCACTCCCTCGACCTTGGCGTCAGGCTGCCCTGTGGGTGCTGTCCCCCAGCAGCAACAGGGCAGATGCTGGGGTCTTCGTGTGAAAGCAGGGCAGCCCCGAAGGCACTGGGATGCTCTTGGCTGTGATCTGTTTGCAGAAAGCAAGTCACTCCAGCTGCAGGAGACCATGTGTGTCCCCTCCTGGGAGCACAGCATCAGTGACAGGCATGGATCTGGAGGACCAGCAGTTGTATGGTGACTTGCCTTCAGCTCAGCTGCTCTGTGGGGGATGGTGCTGGGCAGGCCGGCTCTGCCTGGCTGCCCCGGTCCTGGAGGCTCTTTGTGCTCGCGTGACTGGGCACTTACCCACCGCCACGTATGGCTCCCTGGCTAGTTAGAACTGGAGTGAGACCCCAGCAGCTCTCAAACAGGAGCAGTCAGCAGTGCATTTTATTCCATGCCAGAGCAATTCCATGTCAAGCGAATCCTGGACCCAGACCTAAGTGACGATGTGTGACTGTTGTGCTGTTGCAGGTCTTACCCTGAAAGCATTCCCCCTCCCTCTGGTGCACCCCTCCACTACACCCTCTCCCCGGGGTGCTCCCAGCTGCCCGGGTGACACCGTGGGCGCTGTCTGTGCCTGCACGCTCCCCTTGATGCCCGGGGGTGGGCTGTTCTGGGAAGGACCTCAGTGGCCTAGGAAGAGGCAGGTCTGTGTCCAGGGGAGCCACCGCGTGCCTGGCAGCGTACCCCCATAGGTGGGGTTGGCCTGCGTGGCCCCAGGACCGGGGATGCTCTGTATCGCTCAGCTGAGCTCCCGTGTAGCTCTCTGGTCAGGACTCACCCTGCCTTGGGGACCCCCCCACTCCCACCGGGGCTCAACCACCAGGTACCTCACCCATTACCCTCCCTAACTCACTCGCTTGCTGCGAGTTTTGTCTTAATCTAGCCTCCAAGCATAGTGTTAATGCCTTTTTCCTGGTAGAGACAGTAACTCCTTAACGGGAAATCTTTCCCCCCTCATAGGTATCATCTTAAAATGATTTCATCATTTCTTTTTTTGGCTGAAATAAGGAGAGCCGCTTGAGGAAAGTGCTTTGTACAAATAATACATAGAGCTGCTTTTATGCACTCTTTCTAACCCTTGATCACCTCATGAGGGAGGGACCTCAGGCCTGGGCACAGTGCCACCCCGCTGCAGCTGGCTGGCTACGGGGTGCTGCGCCCACCGCGCTGGCTCCCCACACCTTCCCAACCCACGTGTATGCTCGCCACAGTAGTCACAGGGGGCTGCTCGTCCCTCGTCACTTCACACCTCCTCCCCAACCCCTTGTCGTAAACCAGAGCTGTCCTTCGAGCTGCGGCTGGAGCAGGTAGCATCCTCCGAGGTCACTGCCAAACTGCTGGGCAAGCCAAACTGAACGCTGTCGTTGGGGCGAGAAAGGAGAAATGCCCCTTTTCTGAGGTGGCGATGCCTGTGCAGAGGGCTGAAGGAACGGCTCTTTAGGTATACGTCTCTCCGCACCAAGCAAAGCGCGTGACGCTGGCACAGGCGGCCCTTTCTCGGTAGGGACCTCCGCGCGTTCATACAGCGTGCTGCGTGTACACCCTAAAGGAGAGCGGCAGCAGTGCAGCATAGCGGTGAGAGCAACAGACGGGTGGCTGCAAGTTGTCGCATCCATGCTAAAACTCTAAGGCAAGAGGCAGCAAATGTTACTCTTTAAGATAGACTGTTGTACCTCATCAAAAAGCATTTGGAAACTGCAGTGTTTACTCATCCTTACGAGAAGAGAATTCAAAGCCTTAATCACTGAAATGTCAAGTGCCGCGCTGCGTGGAGTGGATCCCCCTCCTCCAGAGCACCTGGGGAACGGGAAGCGCGGCGGGCATGAGCGTGGCGCCAGCCTCTCCCTCCAGAAGAAGCAGCGAAGCGTGTTGCGTTGCCCCGGTACTCGTTTCCCGGGGATTTTTTCCCATTTTAAGTTCTTTAGTCTGTAAGATGGGGGAGCTGTTGCATTGTACAAAAAATGGCAGAGGCCGTTCCCGCTGGTTCCTAGGCATTACGTCTGCTGTTAACCAGGCTGCAGCAGGCAGGCAGTGGAAGCCTCCTCGGCTGCCACCCGAGGCTGCAACAAGCGCCGGTGCCTTCTGGAGCTGCTGAGCATCCAGTGACCGCTCTCGCCAGCCAGGGAGGCATGGGGTGAGCGGTGCGTAAACCTGGCCCAGGCAAGCAGGTTTTGGAGAGGCTCCTTCCTCATCATTACTTCTAATTTTATTTAAGGTGAACTGGCATTGCGTTTCGGTCCGGGGTATGCTGGCGAGTGGTAAAGCACCAGCACAGAGTGGTTAGCTGCTCCTCGGGTGCCTCCCAGCAGCCCCGCTCTGCCCATCCCTGCCAGCCAGCGCTGCTGGTGAACGGGTCCTGGCACCCAAAACCACCGCAGGGAGAGGGGCGGCTGGTGCCGGGTTTGTCCTCAGGTGGACTCTGTTCATCCATTGAAACCAAAGGAAGTAAAGAGATACTTAATAGCTGAAGTGTATCCTTTTTTACATTTTTTAATCTATTAAAAAGAAAACAGTTCAACTTAAATTCATTATTACAGTAATTGCACTGTCTGTTTGTTTGATCCTTTAACAGATTTGCTTTTTGAGAAATAAAATAAAGCACTGATATACTTTGGATTTTTCGGAAATCTCCTGCATGATTGTATGAAGATTCCTACCAATTGGTACCTGGCTTTCAAAAAAGTGGTTTATATCTGTCAGTACTTTTTAACCTGTAGATATAAGCTGGAGGACTAACACAAATTAGTGCTGGATGTCCAGTAGTGATATAGCACATGCAACGATTTTGCATTGCATGAGCACGTTATTGTCCGGGAAATACCCTGAGGCACAACGGAGAAGAGTTTGCTGGGCCGTCTAAGAGCCTTTCCCCCCTCAGCCCCAAACCTCGTGGGCAGGACTCTGCCCGCCTTCTGAGCCACGGGCTCAGGGCATGGGGGCAGCGTCCGGCCCAAGCACCGCGTCGGTCTTCTGAGAGCTCCACGCTCCACGCGATGGCTTTGCTCGCCCCCACGGCTCTCTGGCCGTGTCCAGCCCCGCAGCCAACAGGCTGCTTCGTGGCTGGGACCCGAGCTCGGCGAAGCACGGCTTGTTTAATTCGGCGTGCAGAGATACAGGAGTGGGAGGAAACATGGCAGATGGAGACCCTGCACATGAAATGGGAAGAAAGAGATTTATTGCAGGGCTGTAAAGCAAAAATAGAGACTAAACCCAGTCATAATTTAAAAAAAAACAGCCTACCCCAAAAAAATCTGTTACCTGCAAAAGGCTGTTTCCTTCTGCCAGGTTTCATGGTCACCTCCAGGTCATGGACAAGTGTTCCCAGGGCAGGCAGGGACCCAAGCAGTAGGGGAACTGCCACGGGCCCGCTGCAGCCGGAGGGCAGCGCCGATGTGTGCACGTGGGAGCTGGGGCGGAGGTTAAATGGGTTAAATGAAAAGGAGGGGGCTCCCGACACCCTGAGCAACCCCATTTTTCCAGCTGTAAACAGACATACAGCTGCTTGTGTTTTTGAGGGGACAGACTTCGCCTTCAGTCCATGAAGCCCTTTTCTTGGCGTAGGAGTGCTTTTTACTTTCCCGTCTCAGCTAACTGCAGGAGGCAGGAGCCAAAGCAGACCAGTGGCCCCAGGAAAGGACTCAGTGCTGCAGCGCAGTGCTGCTCTCTGATGAGCTGGTTTGGGGGAAAAACAGCTCTAAATTTCTTCCTCAGGAGGAGATTAATCCTGCTGGATCCAAGGGCAGCGACTACCCACCGCTGAATGCGGACTGCCGACCACCCATCGCTAAATGGAGGCTTCCGACCAGTGCGCTGCAAGGCGCCCGCCGGGCCCCCTCTCGGTGTTAGACCTCACGCTCTGCCAGCAGCAGGATTGCCTCCCCCGGCACAAGGGAGCCTGCCGATTCTCTCAAGCCAAGACAGGCACAAAAGGGTAGGGAGGATGACGGAGAAATGGCAGAACACCACTCGAGATGCCTTTGACCCGAGTTGGCAACTGCTCAAGCCCACATACCATCCGTTGAGTGGGCTCCTGCTGCGTTTTAGCAGGCAGCTGTGTTGGGGGCCGCGCGGGTGGGATGGGCTTCCCCGGGCAGGTAGCACAGGCGCCTTGTCCTGCCTCACCAGGGCTCAGCACCCCGCCCTGCCTGTGGAACGGAGCGGAGCAGCTGAGCTAAGGATGCGCTCCGTTGCCTGTCTCCTCCTCCTCCTGGCGGTATTTGGGTGTGCCCTTCATAGTGTAGTAACGTGCCCCCTTAGCACTTACACACTCTTCATTTTGGGCTTTGGTCTTTTAAAATTCTTTCTTATTCACGTTTCTTTCTTACGCAATTTATTCCTTCTTTGTTGAGGTGACTTCTCAGTAGAAAATAGCAAAATCAACATCACCAGCCTGCTCGAATTCCCTTAGCGTGCTTGCTGCTCTGGAAGAGCCGTGTGGAGAGCTCGTTTCCATAATAGACTGAAAGATTGTTTGCTCTTCTACCAGTCGCTGATTTGTTTTCCTTAAGCCAAATCTCACACGGAAAAAAGTATCCAATAATTCAAGCCATTTGCACTGTCTTCCTTCTGCATGTCCCATCTCCTCTCTTATATCCAAGCAACAAGCTGAGGGCTCATGTTCAACTGACTGGGATGGGAGAATGAAGAACTACAAGAGACCTCACTTATGCACACAAGAAAAAAATAAAAAAAAATTCTTTCATTTCCAGTCTTTAATTTACAGTCTTTGCAGTCACAGTTTAAAGCCTACGGAAGCTCACCACTGCCATAACCACACTGAAGTGAAAAAGCTACGCCAAAAATGAGTCAATTGTTACTGAAAAATTTTACTCCTGAACGCAGGCACGGTCTAATTTTGTCTGATGTTTTGCTCCCCAGACAAGGAATGCAATATTCTATTGGAACGGGAGGAGAAAGCAGATTTAATAATTATTAGGCATAAGCATCCCAAACAAGCATAACTGGAAAAATAATATGGTAACTAATATTTTGGGGAAGTTGCTAATTGGAAAAAAAAATACAGAGACACACAGGCAAAAGAAGTCTAGTAATAACTTCAAAAGAGAGTGAGCCGGAGCCTGGCATGGATCCCCACAGCTTCTGAGCTTGTTCAATTAAAATCAGCACTGAATGGGTTTTCTTTCACTTCCATTACTCAAGCTGCATTCTTCAAAGGGATAGCAAATGAGTGATATGCATATGAAAGAACCATGGAGTATGAAATTACAAAATGATACAGGGTTTGGATATTTGCACTTTGAGATATTAAATCTTCTGAAGGAAAATATTTGAGCAAATTCTGAATAAAGAACCCTACAGAGGAGGAAGGAAGAGCTGCGAGATAAATCTAATAAGGAAGAGACTAAGCAATTTCCAGGCGCTATTGAATTATTCGGTTTAACCATGACACAGTATTTCCAGTCTGGGATTTACTCTTCTGTCCGGTCAGGGCAGCGAGCACATTGTAATGGCCTTTCAGACCCATCTTTCTATACCCAGGGGGTGTGGGGCAATCTATGGGGAGCACCTGTGTCCTTCCCATGCAGTTTCTCCTGACAGCACAGTGCCACGCAGGCAGGGGAGTCCCCAGCTGGCCTCTTGGGGCTCCGAGGGGCTCAGTCCCCTTCACCCAGACTAGTCCTTCATGGGAATTCACTTATTCACCACTCAAGTCATGAGGTTTCATAATTTATAACCTGTAACTCTTAACTCATGCACCTATGAGCAAAACAGTTCCCTAGCCAAGGGTGAGAGGGCTCGTCCATCCTCCGTCACGGTGCAGGCATCCCCTGCATCACACCGGCAGGCACGAAAGCCTCAGCAGTCCTGCTGCTGTTGGGTCCATTTCAAAAGCTTTTTGGGTAAGCTTATGTTTTATACCTTCCAACTTGGAGGTTTGGTCTATACCATTTCCAAGAGTTAGCAAATTCTGACGAAACTGCCCGACGCTCGCGATGCAAAGGTGCTGGCTGCAGGGGACAGCCGGCTGCAGGGGACAGTGGCTGCACCATGGCCCTTTTTGGTGGCTCTTTCGGGCCACCCGTCCTGCCTGCCTGCTGCTCTCACGTTGACCCAGTGGTGCTGCTCCCAGCTCACATCAGGCCTCGCTTGGCATGAGCGGCGTTAGCCAAATCTGAGGAGGCATCGCAGGAACAGTGACAAGGTGCCAGGCATTCCCATCCTTTCTTTTTTCCAAGGGGGCGCGAGGGGAGGACTAGGGCTACCTGCTGCGTAGCTGTGCCCATTCTTGATCTCAGTCTGCCAGCCTGCTTTATTTTTAATATTATGTACAGGTTAAAAGGCATTAGAAGTCACCTGATTGGCACTAAATCGTCTCATATTTTCAGGAATATACTGCATGGGAAACACTTAGACAGTTGCCTTAGAAAGCTCCTAGGCCTGACGGTCTCTCTAATCAGGCAAGACTTCCATGCTGTGTTTAAAAACCTCAGAATGCCACGACTTGATGGTAATTAGTGATAATTGTTTCACACACGGGCACTGTATTTGACTAATAACTCCCTTTACAAGAGTTAGGGAGATCAGGGACACCTGGGTCAAGAACCGTCACTGTTAATTACTCTTTTACTCCTCTGTTGCTAAGGCAGGCTTCTCCGCAGCTTCTGCTGGTGCTGACCTTCCAAGGAGCGGAGGATCGGTCCTGCGAGGTCCCGAGCAGCTCAGCACTGTGCTCAGGCAGCACCAGGCCAGGCAGAAGCAGGTTCAAGTGCTGCATCCCAGGTCCCTTCAAAGGTGCCAAACACAGATTTTTATTTCTGAAGGAAAAGAGGCAGGTATACAATCCCCAGTCTGACCTGCCAGAGAGCGCAGGCCTAGAGCCACGCGCTCATGGGGTTTGCTGCTGTTTGAAGTTCTTCTGGAGAGGAACCCAGGCTGGGTTAAAGAAAAACAACTTCAATAGGCAAACTCGAACGGCCCCTTGGGTAAGTTGCTGCAGTGACTTACTATCCTTATTGTTAGAAAGTGCACCTTACTTCTACTTTTAAGTTTCCTACTGTAGCTTCCAGACATGTATTTTTTTTTCTTTTTTTTAATGTCTAGCCCCTAAAGAGAAATGTTTCTCAGGCACTGGGTAACGTTTGCCAGTGTGCTGTGAATGTCC
Source organism: Nipponia nippon (assembly GCF_047370975.1). Classification (NCBI taxonomy): domain Eukaryota; kingdom Metazoa; phylum Chordata; class Aves; order Pelecaniformes; family Threskiornithidae; genus Nipponia; species Nipponia nippon. The sequence goes on from NW_028262302.1 coordinate 32,147,257, forward strand.
ATGGGATAACAGGGAGGGGTCAGGAGATGTTAAGAACTGTGCTGCCATCTCCAGCCAAAAGCCCCTCTCTTCCCGCCCGCGCGCCGCGGTGCCCTGCGAGGTCACGCATCTGCCAGCTCTTGAAACTCACGCGGGGAAGCTGGAGAATGAAGGCGGTGCTGATACTGCCACACAGGCCTGGGCAAATGGGGCTGCAAAAAAGGGGCTGATCGTCTGAAAAGGATGAGAAACTCTGCAAACCAGAGGAAATCAGTTATCAGATGGTTTTCCCCTTGCGTCAGTACTGCCCGACTGCACGGGGGTCGCACTGTCGTCCCCTCTGGGAAACGGGTTTCCTTTGTACGGTGAGACCCCGCTCTGGGGCACTTCAGCCCCTCTGAAAGGCACAGTGTCCCCTGCCCGGAGGGCCACCCCGGCCCTCGCAAGGGGTGACAAGGCCTCGGTCGCTGTGGCCTCTTGGAAGGGGCTCCTTGGGAACGGCTGCCCAAGCGCAGGGAGAAGCCAGGGGTTTCCAGGCTTTTCCCCACCGCGATGAATGGACCTCGCAAGGCACGGCAAGCACCCAGCCCCGCAGCCAGCTGCCTCCCCATGCTGGCCTGGCCCCCGGCCCTGGCTGCTGCTCAGGAAGGTGAGGGCTCCTGGGGCACCTGATGCGCCAGCACAGAGCCCAGAAGCCAGACACACCGCGGGCACCCCCTCCCGCCGGCACACGACCGTGGAGCCAGGCAGCCCCTGCACCCTGCGGGGGTCAGCCCCTTCCCCCCTGCTCGGGGTCTGGTCCCGGCAACTGGGTGCCCCCACACCGGCCTGAGCCCGGCTCCTGGCGAGGTCTGGAGCCACCGGCACGTTCCCTGCTCCCGAGCATCGCCCTCCTCCGCTCACACCCCTGTTCTCCTGCCTACCCAGCAAAGCACCTGTCTGACCCAGCTCTGCTCTCCAGAGGAGGTGTGTGAATATCAAACAGTTAATCAGACGCTCTGACTTCCAAAAAAAAACCCTCCACCCCTGTTATTTTACAGACTCAGAAGGCAAGACTGCAAAGATGCAGTGTCCTTATGAAGTCAGTGAGCAATACGATTACGCAATGTGAATATGCATTCAGTGTGCACAGGAATGTGAAATTATACAGGAAATGGGAACTATACCTCCAGAAAATGTCCTTTACACGGCAATGACCAAGCACTTCAGATACCTGCGTGGAACAGCAGTTGTCCCTATGCACCGAGCGAAAGGCAGTTCTGGAAACGCTCCCCTCTGCGTTAGAGATAATATGCTTCAGAAATGCCTTTCCCATTACTGAGAGACTGCCCTGCCGTAGCGGAGTCTCCCCATCTCAGCCTCTCCACTCACAGAGATCCGTATGAGGTTCTGCAGCTCAGTGTGAATTCTGCATTGCCAATGGCAGACATCTTAATGAAAAGCATCTTCCCGTCAGCAGCAGCTCCAGCCTGCTCTCAGCAGTCCTCCTGATTAGCCCGCGCAGGAGCTGTCACTTGGCGCTGACCTGAAAATCTGCTTACCTGATTTCTGGGTAGGAGGGAGCTCAGGGCTGCTGGTGGCTGCAACGCGAACACTCAGCACAAAAATCTCTGCTCAGCTTAATGCCTTGCTACCCTTTTGCAGCCCCGGGCAGATCGGCCATCGAGGTGCTGGGAGCAGGCGGAGGTTTGCCCGCATTTCAGACCGCTGGCGGGGGGCGGCAGCGGAGCGCGGGCACGTCCTGGGGGCATTCTGGTTGCTTCTGCTTTGAGAAGATGCATCCTTGGATTTCCCCTAGATTTCTCTTCTAAGTAAAGCCCCAAAGGTGCTCACTGTGCTCAGGTTTACAGGTACCACAGACAGATGGCACAGGAGCATCTGAGGCAGGCTCTCCTTTGCCTCTTGTAGCACTTTTCTGTATATACCCACCAAGAGACCCCGCTGGAGCTCACCCGTTTGATCACTCAGCAGTAAAATCTGCAGGTGCTTTTTTCCGTGTCGGTGTTACAAGTTCCCGTTCACGCTGCAGCGGGATGCGGAGGTGCCACCGAGAGCCCACGTCCCCACGGCTCAGCGCTGGGTGGGCACGGCGGCGAAGCGTGTCGCCAAGTTTAACTCCCTGTCTGTCAGACAAGGCTGGCAGGGAGCAGAAAAGTACCAAGACTGGAAGCTGCATTTACTGTAAGGCTCACATCTGCTCACACTATTATTCCCTAGTGGAAACAGAGACCATTTTTCCGTGTTAGGACCTTTGTCTCTATTGAGAGTTACTCCCTGCTGCTGTCCTCTCCAAGGACTGCTCACGCACTTCAGTTCTTCGCCACAGCTTCTCTCGTGGGCAGAGCTCTCTCCGTGGTCCCCTCCCAGGAGCTCCCCACCAGCCCTTCCCAGGCCAGCCATCCCTCCAGCGCAGCCAGCCCCTCTCCTGCCCAGTGGTTATCAGCTGTGTCTCCATCCTGCCGAGTTTAAATCAACATTTTTCCTCCTAAAGCCCGCGCACGTTGGGTCCATACGTTACTAGGTCCGTGATAATCCTGCCCGGGGAGTCAGTCATTAAGAAAATGTTACTCACTGGGGAACTCTGCTGCAATTTGCCTATCTCTGAAACCTGGCTTGTTTGAAGCCTGAATTACCCACATCCACTCGTCTTCAGCTGCTATTTCTTCTCAGTTTCTCTTGTAACTTTGCACACTGCTAAGGACTAACCTAAAGATTCCTGTTTTCCCATCTGACTTCAGCCCCCCCCTTTGTTAAAATACAGGAGCAAGTGCAGCTGTTTTCCCCACCCGATGATACCATTCCCCGTTTGACAGTCTCAACAGTACCCTGGGATGAAGACCTGGTTTCTGTGCATAGGAAACTTAGTGGTCTGAGCTCCTCCTCATCCTCATCCATTTCCACACCTTCTGTCTCCATAAATTTGTTTGTTTTCGCCATCACCTGTCTGCATCGGTGTTCAACACCACAGCCTTACCAAAACCATAACCATGAAGTGAATTAGCCACTTGGTTTGCGTGCCTTGCCCAGATTTCCTTTGGTCTTCTCCCCAGCCATAACAGAGCGGAGCCACCTTCCTCTCCTCTATGCTGCTGATTGACCTTCAGCATGGTATTCTACATGCTTTGCAAAGACTTCTTTTTACTTTTCTTCTGGAAATCTTTGCTTTCTCCAAGATTTTCACTGTCTCCAAGATGTAGTTCCCTTTGGTGGATAATCTTTTTTTTCCCCCACCCTTTGCAAGTTTTCTCACTCCTTATGTTCTCTATAAAACTGTTCATCCATTTGGGGCAACTTCACTCAAATTCTCCCTTTTGTGGAGGAACGTAAATAAAGCAGTGCTCAGCTAGATTTGAGAAAGGCATTTTTTGATATTCAGGTGGGATTTTTATCTTTCCAATGGAAAGACCTCATATATGATAAAGAAATAGGTACTATTGTCTCCATTTAGCTTTCTCTCTCATCGCTCCCCTCTCCAATTTCAAACTATGTAGCAAAAGGAACTGCTGCCAGAAAAGCTTTTTACCTTCTGGAAAACTACAGATACTCACGGATAAGATGTTCTCAATCCGTAGAACCAAAAATCTGCTCCATGCATGACCACCAAGTCTCTTCATTTCTGAGACAAGCTTGCTGAACCACTGGCTCAGTCCAGGGTGGGATTGTATCGCTGGTCACATCCGAGAGAGCTGCATTTCAAGGAGAGCCCCGACTCTGAAACAACAACAATGAATTAATTCTCTTTCCCAAAAAAACAGAAGAAGAAAAAAAGAAATAATCTTTTACCTTGCTCATCTGACTGGAAAAGCATTTCTAGAGATTTTATTAACTCTGTCTCTTTTTAGATTAGTTTCTAAAGCAAATTTATCATGGCAATTCTGTAAACCTAAGTACATTTCCAGTAGAAAGACAGAAGAGAGTTTTGTCAATCCCGTTTTTATCTCCAAACATGAGAAACACCAAAATGTGCAAAAGAGCTCACACATGAAATACCAAGTCTCATTTCTGCAGTATTTCCATATTTAACATAGGTTTAATGAAAAATGTGTAAAACTACCCTGCTGGCCAAATACGGCTTTGCTGCTTCCTTCGTGTGCGTTGAGGCAGGCATCTCCGGAGACCATATGCTCATGGCAAGGCAGCGACAGCTCCCAGCCCAGACCCCAGCTGGGCTGAGGGCTCAGCACGCCCCGAGCCCCGTCCTGCGAACCCTCGCCAGCAGGGAGGAGCCGCTGCCGGCTCGGGCAGAGGAGCCGCCTGGGCCAGGGGCTGTGCTTGGGGCCAGGGGGACCCCGGCACCCGCTGCAGGGCCCCCAGGGGCAGCAGGGATGCAGGCTGTGCCCGCAGGCTGTGCCCGCAGGCTGTGTCCCCGCTGCTGCGAGCCAGGCACAGGAGTCTTGTGGCAGTGACAATATCAGTGCGCTGTAAATAGCCGTAATCAGCTTGTGCCGTGGCACGGGGCACGTCCAGCTGCCAGCCCAGCACCAGGGCACATGCGGGCAGGCAGCCTTGACGTGTCTGGCTGTCACGGTTTCACCTTGGTGGGCAGCTCAGCCCACCCAGCCCCTTGCTCACTCACCCCCAGTGGGATGGCAGAGAGAATCGGGAGGGTAAAAGTGAGAAAAATGGTGGGTTGGGTTTAATAGGTAAAGCAAAAGCTGCGTGCACAAGCAAAGCAAAATCAGGAATTCATCCACTGCTCCCCATGGCAGGCAGCTGTGCAGCCATGCCCAGGACAGCAGGGCTCCATCACGTAATGGTGACTTGGGAAGACAAATGCCATCACTCCAAACATCCCCTCTTCCTCCCCCTTCCCCAGCTTTTATTGCTGAGCACAACGTCCTATGGTCTGGGACATCCCTTGGGTCAGTTGGGGTCAGCTGTCCCAGCTGTGCCCCCTCCCAGCTCCTCGTGCACCCCCAGCCTGCTCGCTGGCGGGGCAGGGTGAGGAGCAGGACAGCCCTTGATGCTGTGCAAGCGCTGCTCAGCAGTGACTGAAACCTCCCCGTGTTATCAACGCTGTTTTCAGCACAGATCCCAAACATAGCACCATGCAAGCTACTATGAAGAAAATCAACCCTATCCCAGCCAAAACCAGTACAATGGCTAATTCACGTACAGCTACTCCATAATCTTCAACACTGCTTCCGTGTGATTAGTAAAAAACATAGGCCAGTCTTGGATTAATTTTGAGGTTAAATTCCCACTAAGGCCAGAAAATGGTACCAACAAATGCCTCCTGGCGTCTCCTTCAGCCCTTTGCTACAGAAGAAATACAGCACACCCAGAAGTGGAAGCAGGATGAGGAAGAGGTGGGTGAGCAAGATTTCCCCTTTCAGTGGCAATCAGCTGGTGGATCCACTTAGCCTTGGCTTGTAACTTCATCTGCAAACACTCTGTGAGGACGCTAAGCCACTCGCTTTACCAGCCCTGGACTTATTTCAAGCCTGCTTTCTGTCAAAAGCCAGTAATTAGATGCATTCTTTAAATTGTTAAAGTGTTTGTATAGTAAGCAGTTACCAAATTCTACCTCACAGTTCTACAATTAGCAGTTCTGCATTGTTAATAATGAATTTAAGACTTTTGTAACAACTCTCAAGGGCTTCCATTCCTCCTGGAAGGATCATGGTGGCATTATAAAAATGAGTCTCTACACTGGCCAGCCGGTTACTAACTTTGTCTAGGTCTGAAAAGGGTTGGCATTTCAATAGTAAAGCCAAACTCAATGACCAGCATCTTTTCATTAGCAGGGAAATAGCAGTTCAGACCTGTAACTGTGATGGTGAAGGCTCACAGGAAAGGTGAGATGAGGCAGTAGTACTGAGAGAGATACCCAGCAAGACGTGGGGAGCCCTTACGCCAGGGGAGGGATGCCTGTTTGGGAAGACTCCCATGGCAAACAAACAATCTTTGTGTTTTTTTCTCTTCCTCCCTTCCAGGTAGCCCCAAATGAAAAGGACGCCACTTCCCACATCCTTCTAGCATCTGTTCCCAGACAGACTCCACTGCTACTTACTAAGCGCAGTGCCCAGCCTGGCACCGCGTGTCGCATTAAGAGGGCTGTACGGGACACAGAGATGCTGAGGATACGCACGGTCATTTTGTGTTTTTTTCCAGGCAAGTTCTGCAAAATCTTTGAGGATGGAACCATGTCTGAGAGAATCCTGTGGAAACAAATAAGGCGACATTCCTGAAGCAAATGGTGCTCAAAACACTATTACAGCCTGGCCTTATATTTTTCTTAAGCAACAGCTTGGAACAACTAGATTTCCTATTAGCTCTGCACGGTAGATTTTGTGGTCATTTTGCAATTTATTCAAATAACCCACCAGCATTATTACAGTTCTTTGATGGTGAGAAGGTTGACATTGAATAAAACTTAAATTAAGGTTTTTTTCCCATTCCACTTTCCCAAAACCCAGCACTAACAAATAAAATAAATCCAGCCACGAGGTTGTACTTCTTCTCTCTTCTCTCCTTTTGGTTTCTCCCTTCATTGTATCACCCACCACATGTTAATTTCTTCCCTAAAAAATCCTGTTGCCACTGCTCGGTACTAAGTTTGGGAATACAGGAGACATCGTTACATTCATTAGCGCCCAAATGAGTGTAACAAAAGGATCAAACTCAAAAGCTGGATGGACTGTGAGTTGCAAAAGCAAAGCAAAGCATTGTTGCTCATTTGTCCGTTCCAGACAGGCTGCCACGGCAAGGAGAGGACAGCGGCCACTGTGAGTCTGTGTGGCCAGTCACCGGCCATGAGCTCTGCACTGAGCTTGCCAGGCCTCAGCACCGAGGCGTCACACCTGCCTGAACTCGCCGTCCCCTGCCTGCAGCTCCCCTTTACCTGGCAGAGCCGTGACACTAAGTGTGCCTCTGACAATTTTAACTGCTGCTTTTTCTGCAGCAATTCAATCTGGACTCATAATCGTTAGATTTCAACTGCACTCACAGTAATGTCTTGGCTTTACTTATACAAAAGGTGTCCCCAGGAGAAAGACTTCTAGCGTAATGCCCGACTGGCCTTCAGCGTCTTGTGTGACCCCTGGAGCCCCTTAAAAAGAGGAATCTGGCGCCAGTGAGGCAAGCAGTAGGCTATGAGCTACGATGAGTCATTTGGCAATACCATACCTGAATCCCACAGAACTCTTGGGTGCAACTCACTTAATCCTGGTGGTTCATTAATATTAATATTAATCAGTTTAACTAACAACTTTGTTCCTAAGGCAATGAGCTACTTGGACTAATCTTATTCCCATTCCAAGGGACGGTCTGTCTGTTTCAGTAATCGTAGATACTGTCTCGGTTCAGGTTGTGCCTTTACACAGGCCTGGCTCCGAGTGCCAGCACACAGAGCTATTACCCTTCTTGTAATACTAACGGAGGACAGGTTGCCAGTAATTTCTGGCTGATGATTTGTCTATCTATACTGTCCTCATGACAGCTCTAAGAAAGTGCTCTGACAATGAGAGCCAACGGCTGGTCATTCCCATATGACAGGCTGGGACCATGCACGTGGTACGTTGCAGCGGTCCATGTCGGGAGAGGAAATATCTCCTTTTGGTTTTGTTCAGGGCAGTCATGCAGTAAAACTGACATTAGTCCTGTCTTTGGGTCAGTTCCTCACTTCCATCCCACAAGGGGTAGATATGTTGAAAATGGAAGAGCGATGGCACTCCATGAGGCAAAAGTAACATCACCAAGATTAGCAAGAGAGAAAGCAAGCAGTTGTTCCTACCCCGAGCCAGGGAGGAGATCTCGTGGGAAGTGAGTGGTGATGGAAGTGGCGACCCAGCATGCAGGGGGGTTTATTCGGGGGTGGGGGGTGGCAGAATCATCTTGCAAAAGCTCTGGTCAGGCCATTATGTTTGATGAAAAAACACTCCTGGGGCAGGGGGGGAACCTTCTTGTGAAAAGTGGGGGGAATGGTTCCTCAGTGACTTTCTACTTCTACTGAAAGCTCGGATCTTCAATATTTTTGTTTAATTTTCCATTCCCTCCCTTCTTTTTTTGATGTCTCTTTTCCAGTGGAGAAAGCTGGAAATGAACTGGGAGGCATAGGGAAGGGAGACCTGAAACTGCAGGAGGAAAGGGCTTGGAACTAAAAATGGTTTCCAGAAAAGAGGAAAATCTTCCCAAATGATTGATTCTTATTTAATCAAAAGTGCGAAAAAAATATTGAAGTACATATTTACACTTTAGTTGTGTGTTTGTTTTGCAGAATTGTGTATTTATCTTGCAGAAAAATAGGGTGTATTTCTGAGCAGCCGTGGTGGCTTATGACTTACGTTCAAGGCAAGCACAAGACAAATGAGGTACCCCCAGACAGCTGAACACCAGCCAAGCAGGGTTCACTGCCCTGTGGTCCAGTGATAAATAATCACCACTATTCAGTATAGACTGCATAAATGCATAAAAATCAGGAAAAATAAATAAATCATGAAGAGGACACCTGAACAGGCAACACAGCACAACATTGCGGCTCATAAACTGGACTGTGAGGTTTAGAAAAATGTGGAGGACAAGTCTGCAATAAGTAATAGTTTCTCTGATGTGTGTAATATATCAGATCTTGTTTGATGTATCATATGATACAAGGTATGCTTCGTATTCCATTAATTATGTCAGCAATTGAGAGCTTAAAATAACATTTGTATTATGATAAATGCTAGTTTCTGGAAGGCAAGGCTCCCCTGCAAGGGCTCAACGTGGTTCACCTCCTTCAGCGTCCAGCGCCGGGGCAGTCCCCGGCAGGACAGCCTGCCATCCCTCAAGGGGAGGAAAATGATGTCGCTGGTACCGCTAAGGGCACAGGCACTCATTCATTCTCAGCATTCCCTGAATTTAATTCCTCGCCAAGTACCCCTGCAGAGCCATGGCAGCCCTGCCCCACGGCCCAGGAGGAGGCTTGACTGTGCCTGGCCAGGGCGACGCGCCACAGGGATGTGCCACACGCACTGCTCCCGCTGCTGCCCACGGCCAGCTTTCTCTGCCTGTGACGCCTTGTGGCCCCGACCGTGCGACCCGGCCCCGGGACTGCCCAGGCAGGCGCCCAGCCCGTGAGTCCCGCAGGCTTTCCCTCCCTGCCCGCAGACTTCAGCAGGTGCAAGCTGCTGCTCTCGCGTTTTTCATACCCAGCTATGGAAGTGTTGCTCTGCAGATCAGAATTGATGGACTGACGTTGATATGGCAGAGCACCAACCTGCACCTCCCTGCAGATTTCCAGGCACAGCTGCACCTAGCCCTCACCATTCCCACGACTTCTGCAGTGTCTGACACCTCTGAGCGAGAGCAGAACCTGCTCCTAGGAGGCGGCTGGAGGGCAGCTCCGTGGTGAGGGGTACGGCACTGCTCCAGGAGCTGCAAGGGGTGCCTGTGTTTCCTCCACGGCAGCTGCAGAACTACGTGGGCAATATAATGTGTTCGTATTCAGCATATCCTCTCTTAGAGCAAAACAAAACATTGCTTCAGCAAATGTTAAGAAAACCCCTGAAACGTTTTGTATTTATGGTATTTCAACTTTTTATCCTTGTTCGCAATTAAAAAGAGCTTCAGGCATACAGTTAGCCAGAGTAATCTGTAATATGTGTAAGGCTTACATGCATTATCAGCAGCTCCGTGCAGTACCAAATGTGGAAGGGGCTTCTTCCTGAATGCATTGTTATGTAAATCTAAAGGAAAGGAATACAAACATTTCTGTCTTATAGGGGATTTTTTATCAAATTAACATTTACATAAGCAGCTTCGTGAGACTATTTTTAAACCCATTGATTGGGATTCCAAACCTGCCATGTTTTTCCTGAGAGGACAGAAATGACGTCGCTTGTCTCACGTGCTCTCAGTAGGGCTGCTGTAGCCAGGATGCTCTAAGGATATAAGCAAGGGAGATTTATAACAGAGACAGGATCTTTTATCTTACCACCTGATGTAGCTGGAAGAAAACAGGCAGTATTTAAGAAACAAAAGCTTTTCAGATATGAAATTTCACCTTCCGTATCAGTGGTTCTATTAAAAAATATAAACTCTCTCTACAGATTTTACCTTACTTATATATTTAGATTATCAGAGCTATAAGTTTATTGTTTCTGCAACATGGAAAGATAATCCCATTTTCTCCTCTGAGAGCAGAAGACACAAACACCCACTGGGTCCAACCAAAAGTCCACATAACCATTTATGCAGCATGAGCTGTGTCAGAAAGCAATGTACTTCCGGATCTCAGACCCTAAAAATCTGTGCAAATCAGTGTACTATATCATGAAAAGAACTAAAGCCTAATGCTGGGAATAACAGAACACAGGTCTGGAAAACGCGTGCTGACTTTGCAGATGAAATCCTGAAGCCAGAAAATCTGGCAGTCTGGTTCATAAATGCAGAAAATGTGCCAAAATTAATGCAAAATATGGAGAATGCAGGAATGAGAAATATCTAAAAGCAAAGATGATAGACTTGCATGCTGGCTGACAGCCCTTAACTGGAAAAGAGATTAAAGCATGCAATCCCAGAATATTCTTCCAGTTTCCAGTGATTTGTGGCTTTAAGCCACAAATTGGGTTTGTTTAAAAAAAAAAATCTAGGACTGTTTTTTTCTGTTATAGATTTACTCAATCACTTTTGAGTTCAAATGAACATTCAGCATTGGCAACAGCAACGCCTAGTTTTTGAGCTCATGCAAGAAACACAACAGGCTCCCCAAAGGATGTATCATCCGAAACCTTGTGGCAGCCACACACAGCTCAGCACCTCCAGGTTTCACCAGCTCAAGGCCTTCTCTCCTCTCTTTTCAGATTTTCAGCAAGTCTCTAAAAAGGTCCCCTAGGGTGGCCCACAAGTCAGTTTGCTCCAAGCGAGACCCTGGTGGGATGATGGGGCCAGGCGTTACCTGCATCCCTGCTCCTCTGCCAGGACAAAGGGCCACGCAAGGGGCTGTCCCCGCTCCACCCCAGGGGCTCCCAGGGGACCCTGACCTGGCGCACGCTGCCGGTCATGCTGTGAGCAGATAGGATGCATGCCTCGGGTGTGAGGAGATCGCAGACTCTGTTACTGGTGTGCCTGAAATCCTAAGGCTCTCACCCATAACAGTGCAGATGAAGGAGCTACACACACAGAGTACCGCAGCCGAAGTTGTTGCGCACACACACACACACACACACACACAGGTAGTTTCTGCCCCTGTTCCCAGTCTCCTGCTCCCCAGCCCCTGCAGGTGCTGCGGTCGGGCTCTGGGGCTGGCCCTGGGGTGTCACAGTGTGTGTTGGCATCGGGGGTCCTTCACCAGAAGGAACATGATGTCCATGCAGATGGTTTCTTCTTCCTCACCCCAGAACCCACTTGGGGTCTTTTCTGTGTGTTTGTTCATGTCCTTTACACATTTTCTCCTTCTTCAATGCTCCGCAGCTCCAGGTTACATCCAACTGCACTACGTGCAGAGCCTTGACATGTGGTAGATGCCATTTCGTGTTCTCTTTGTTACCCTGAAGACAGTTGTGTCCAGCTCCAGCTCTGCCTTTCTTTCACGGCCCGTGGGTGGGTTGTGCACAGCCATGGGGTCTCCTGTGCCCATGTCTCATCAGCCCGCTCTCCTCTGTGCCATGCCCCCTGTCTCTGCTTCCCAAGCCCCTGCTCTCACACCAGCCTGTGCTGCCCTGCACGACATCACACCGTCAGTCCCAAACGTCCCATCCTGCCTGGAGTAACGGCTGGTGGCTGCTGCCGACCGTGCGAAGCTGTGGCTGCACAGCACAAGGGAAAACAGAAGTAAAGCAGCTCAGACACAGACACCTGGTCAACGAGAGAAATTGCTGTCGTACCTCAGCTGAGTGAAGGGGAGCTGCAGCCAGGTGACAGTGAGTTCAGGCAGAGCAGGCGCGCCAAGCCTCGGTGCCAAGGCCTGGCAAACTCCATGGAGCGTTCATGGCTGGTGACTGGCCATGGCGATGCTCTGCTGCTGAGCTACACAGCTCTAACGTGTCATGTCAGTAATGACATTGCTACTGGATTTCATTCATCGCTTTGTTCTTTAGTTACTCAATTGCTCGAGATCTTTCTTCAGGTCTTTGTAGTCAGATTCAGATTTAAACAACCGGGCAATAAATGAACTGGTCAAGTTCGATACTGCTGGAAGGCAAGGCAGAGGGGTGACAGGAACGGTTCAGTGCATAACTAGGAATTACCTATTTCTGCTTAGGAATAAAGGAAAATGTAGTCACTGTGAATACCTGGCATCAGTTCAGCTCTTGGGGACAGCAAAAGGCAAAGAGTCTGTTTGAACTAGGACAGAAGCCAAACCAGACAGCATTATTTGCTGCTCTCCGTGTAACCCATGGTGAGCTTTGTGCAGCTGTGGTCTCCCCTCACGGGGAGGACGTCTGAGAGTTAGGGAATGTGCAGAGCAGGACACCAGAAGCGGCCACAGGCTTTCATGTAAGATGTAACCACATATACTGAAACTCTGCAGCATGAGGAAGAGCTGTCTGCATGAAAGATGTGATGATATCCAACAACAGAATGAAGAAGCAGCATGAGGAATTATTAGCTACTGTTTCTCACAATACGTGAACTAGGCAGCACACCAAAAATGATCATACAGCAAATTTAAAGAACGGAAAGCAAAGTGTCGCCTCTCGAAGCAGTGTCTTGCCATGGCTGTGCTAGTAGAGGAATGCACGCAGCAAGGACACAGATATCTTCCTGCTTTTTTTTCTTATGGAATAATACTGCATGATTTTATTTTGAACACTTTTCAGTCTCATCTCTGTCAAGTTCGGCGCTCGGCTGGGTTGATAGATAGGTGATTTACAGAGGGCCAGGCAGAGCCGCTGCAGCTTCCAGCGCCGGTCACCTCGGTCCACCCAGTCACCTGGTCAGTCACCACAGCCAGCCTGAGGCCTGGAACAGGGAGCAGCAGCAGCCTGGGATGAACCGTGGATCGCTGTGTTGCCGTGCACATTGAACGAGAACACGGGTGTCAGGAGAGACTCTGCTGTCACTTGCTGTTGGGCACTAACGGCAGCTCTCGGCGTGGAGGCGTTGAGAGGGGAGCGGGCCTGCGGGGCTCTGTGAGGGCAGACCCCAGCGCGGAGGCATTGCCTGTCAGAGGGCATTGCGGGCCCAGCACAAAGCCCCTCCTGGGGCCCACCAAGCAGTGGCGGGGGAACTGACCACCCTCCCTGCCGGCCGGGGCTGGGGGAGGCAGGTTGGGCCTCTGGGGTACCGCGGGCGTGATTAGCTCTTAAAGGTGGGCCATGGCCGACGGTGCGGTCGCTCCCACGAGGATCTCTTCTGCCTGCAGTGCTCGGTGGCTTCAGCAGCAGCAGCCAGCGAAGGCACCCGGCCACGTCTCTCCGGCTGGGACGCAGGAGACACCCGTCCCCTCCCTCGGCAGCGGCGTGCTGGCCATGACAGGGTGTGGGGCTGGGCTCCTCTCAGCCATGACCCGCGGGGGCTCAGAGCAGCGACCTGGCTGAGGGACTCCTCTGCTCCCGGCTGAGCCCTGCACGTGGCCGTTTGCCGTCAGCACGACCGCGCTGGTGAATCCAGGACGTCTGTGTAGCACAGTCAGAGCATCGTTAAACACCCAACACTGAACTGAAATGTTGTTAACCCCCACTATCCCAGTCTGGAAATCTAGTCTGCATCTAACGCCACGGACTTCCCAAAGCACATTTCTTCGGGCAGTAAAAGGCCAACAGGTCCAGGAAAAATTGCATACACGTTCTCGAGACAAATCTTCAGTGGTGCAGCATCAGTCCCACAAAGCAAGGCCTGCGCCCACAGGCTGCTGCTCTGGCCAGAAGCGGCGTCCCTGTGACCCTCCCTGCTCAGAGAAGCCCCGGGCAGCCGCTTACTGGGCGAGCAGCCGTGGTGTTGTGCCCTCAAAGCGGGCTTTAGAGCGCTCTGCCAAAGCGGGTTATTCTGTTCCGCGGCGGACATCCCACCTTTCCACCGCTTGCATGCTCAGATGGGGTGTGCTGGATGCTGGCACACAGCCACGCTCAGAGTTTCTGACATTCTTAAAGCCTTCTGATTAGCCTTTAATATTTATACATATAAATCACATGGTTATGGAGATATAATCTCCTGACTGAATTTCTTTGCAGGCAGGAGGAATCTATAGAATTATTTCAGCTGGAGTTAACAGTTATATCTTAAACATCTATTTTTTAAAGTGATAAACTTAATTTACCACAGCTTGCTATCAGCAGGGGACTCCATGCTCTCATGAACAAATGGAAAATCGAGGAGGTAAAAATGAGGACAGGATATGATGTTATAAAATCAAATGAGATATTTAGAGTGATTTTTGGAAAAGACTGATATTTTGCAAAATATCTGAGATCCTCATTGGTGAACTGACTAAGCTGTTCTAGGTAACCTGTAAGGGCAAGGCTGTATATTTTCAGCAAAGCTCAGAGAAACCTTGTATTTGCCCAGTGGCTAAAGTTTTCAGCTGAAGTTTTATCACCTCAGTGAAATGTCATAGATGTCAGGAAGGACATTTTATATGTGATAGGGTTTGCAGTTCCCCACATGAATGTTACACTTCTGGAATTATTTAAAAATTGATGATGAGATGAGGTGGGCTCATTATGGAAATTCATTAAACTAGATCTGCTGGAAAAGAATGAGAAAGGCATTTTTTTCCCTCCTATTCCAAGCCAAAATGAGCCACTAGTTTGAAATCTTGAACTTTTTCTACCAGATAATTTTCTTTACCTTTCCCCTCATTCATTCAAATTTTTATCCTAATTCTTCAAAAAATCAGAAAAGGTGAGCATGTTGGCTGGCTCCATTGTTCAGGGAATTTGGGGCATTTTCCTCACCTGGAAACACCAGCAAACTTTGTGTCGCACTTTGAGCGGGTGGGCCAGTGAGCTGTACATGTGATTTAGGCCACCCCTTGCCAGTGACGGTCTGCTGTTGGTGCAAGGACGGGAGACAGCTCATCTACAGACCTGGCCTCCACGCCCCCATCCTGCGAAAGGACTTCCATTAGTTGCCGTGATGGATACTTTGGTTTAATTTGCATTTTTCTTAATGTTTTGGGTTCCTTGGCAGAACTCTACCAAGCCCGAGTAATGAATTTTAGTCCATTCCTGGGCACTGCAAAGACCCCTGGGCTCTGCTCTTCCCGGTGGTGCCCAGCACAGATGCCCTCCTGCCCCCAGGAAAGCCTTTCTCAGACTGGTTCAGGGCTGAGGCCATTTCTTGGAAACTGTTCCTGTAAAACCCTGAAAATCATGAGACATATAAGATAATTTCCCTCAATAAATGCTCCCAGAGAAGAGTCACAGGTCCTAAAGCAGAACGAGGACCGCCTTGCTAGGTGCTCTCCTTTAAGTGTTGGTGCTATCAGTTCACAGGGAGTCAATCAGTCCCGTTTGGGTGTTGGATGTCGATAAGGGTCCCTGAGCCAACCCCCTCCCTGGCCCCGGTGAAGCCCCGAGCAGGGGGACCAGAGCAGAGCAGGCCAGTGCCCCGCCATAGCCCCTGGGTGGGAAGCGCTGGAAAAACAGCCTGGAGGGGCTCTGAGTTAAGGCACCCTTCTTTCTCCCGTTTCAGGCAGAGCTGATAAACAAAAGTGACATGGATCCCTTTCCTCTCATCAGGACTGCTTCTTCTGCTACATTATTTATGACTTGTCAGAAATAATCATAATTGCAGGATTGTTCAGTGAATTATGTGCCATGAGTAATGCACATTTACTGTTTCCGCGGTACTTCCATCTTGCTTCACTGGAAAGAGCAATTTGTTGATTGCATTTAAAATGGAAGGACTGTTAAGAAGGGGCACATTTAAGTCTTTTTGTTCAAGCAGTTCCCATTGTTACGGCATGACTGTAGCCCACAGTCTCCAAAAGCCCGTTTATATACCAGTGACCCTCGGGTGGGGCATCCGAAAGGACAGTGAACTTCAGAATGTTTTCCTTGGAGAGGGCAGGTCCCCCAGGGAGAGAGGGAGGTGCAAACCGCCTGCCCCCACGGCCCATATGGGATGTCTGAGGGGTCTGCCTTGTAAGTTTGCCCAAGATGCCCTGACGTCAGTGCACCTTCGCCCCAGAGCCGATGGTGTTTCCCGGAGCCAGCCGTGCACCGCGCAGCTGCTAAGCCCAGAGGACAGGAGGCACGGGGACACGAACTCAGCGTGGGAGCCGCTCCGGCCACGTCACAGCTGAACGGCTCTTCAGCACCAGGCCCTATGCTAGGTCTGGAAACCCCCAATTTAAGTTCTGATCTCTGGCACTTATCACAAGAAATAAATCAAGTGGCAGTGCTCTCTGTGGGTCACAGATGGGAGTGTAGGCTCCATTCCTGTAAAGAGATGGCTGATGGATGCTGATTGCATGCATTAAAGAGATGTGCCTGTGGCCATTTACTCCACGCTGATTTCAAGCGCACATTTAAGTAAGTCCACAAAAAGCAAACATACCTTTGTGGAGGACAGCAAGCAGCAGCAGGAGATGGTCCTCCGCGTGGTTCACTGCACCTGATGGAGAGTGCCTGCTGCTGACGGGAGCTGCTCGGGCTGTCTCATCCTGCACGTTTAATGCAATGATCTGCATTGCTGTCACCCTGCTGCGGTTGTCTGAATGCCTTCTTTGTTGCTCACTTAAAGATTTGCAAAATGCCATTAAAATCATATTGTAAAACTGATCAAAGGATATTCTTATACCGCCAGCTCCGTCAGACGGGACGGAGCTGGGCAAGGCTGAGCTGGGCAGTATGGGCACAAGTCGGAACGGGGGAGTTGGCAAAAACCACGGCCTGAAGCAGCCTCCGAGGAGCAGCACGGGCCGGGGCTTTCCCTACTGCAGAAGCTCCAAGGTGTTTCCCCATCACAACCCTGTGATAGGGTATGCTGATAATTTAGTGCAGCATTGGATTTTCATGTGAATATTGGATTAGACTGAATTCTGGCTCTGCTTAAAAGTATTGCAGCTCTCCATAGAATTGAGACCTCTGGTTGGAAAACACTCCCCTAGAGGCAGCTTATTTGAGAATAGGTGGAAATCTGGGAATTTAGCAACTCCTTCTCCCCTCTGAAAAAAAATAACTTTTGGTTTTTATGGAAGGTTTTAATGGAAATTACTTTCATGTTTTTTTTCTATGAGAAATTTTCATGGGAGAAAGCACAATTCCTGATCAGCTCTAGTTGTTAATCTGTTTTGCAGGGGATACAGAACATAGAGATTGCCAGACTGGGTCTGACCTCACCTGTGTTTGTCGCCAGTGGCTTCCTCTACCTGCTGCATGGCAGGAAGGTCCAGTGGAGACGGGTGGCAGCCGACCCACGCCGCGGCGTGCAGGAGGCTCCTCCCCGGTGGTGCATCGCGGCGCGGCCTTGCCTGGATAGAAGCCCAGCACCGTCAGGGCTGGGGACCTTGCTGTGCACAGCTCCTTTCTAACCTGAAGTTCTTGACCGGAGCATCTGCCGCAGTGAGCTCTGCAGTGTGAAAGGAAAGTTTCCATCTATTTATTGCTGTATTCAATTATTTCTAGCTTCTAACTTATGTGATCACACTCAAACTCTCATGTTATGAAACAAAGAAAAGAGAACTAGCTGTCTTCTCTCTCAGTATTTTACATATTCATGTGGCATACGATCTTATTGCTGTTTCCTGCGATGTTGATACTCCCCATATTTCCCCGCTCCGTGTTTGTGATATCCATACAGGTGTCGTATATGCCCACGTAGAGGGAGAGGTGGCAGCACTGCACAGAGCTCTTCAGGTAAAGCCAGACTATGGATTTATATAATATTGATATTAGTTATCGCTCTACATTGTACACATCTCCAAAATCTAATCTTTTCCTGAAATGCAGTTGCACAGTGATCTTTAACGAGAGAATAAGAAAGGCATCAACTGGTTTTCTTGATTTGATACTTAGAGACACGAAAGGGGCACCAGGAGTGGTTTCTCCCCTTGCAGGGTAAGCTCTTTCTTCACCGAGGCAGGCTGGCAGTTGTCACAGTGCTGCCCATCGCGCTGCTTTGCCGGGTCCCCGCGGTTTTCTTCCCAGCCCGCCTCGGCCCCAGCTCACTGGAAAAGCTCAGCAGCCTCTGCTCATCCCAGCACAATGTTCCCCTGCTGCCGACTCCTCGCAGCTCTGCTCATGTGGGCACCAGGGTCAGGCCGGGAGCCCCTCACCCTGCTCCTGTCCTGTGCAGTCCAGCCGCCGCTGCCGGTGCCGCGGTCGCTGGCGGGAGCCGCTGCCTTCAGCGCAGGGGGTGCACATTGCTCCAGCAGATGGACATTCAACCAGTTCAGGGGAACTGACACCCGCCGTTATTACTTTTTTAATCTTTTTTTCTCTCCCACACCTTTCTCGCTGTGCTGCTGCAAACATTGGACCCTGGCCGGGAACTCAGCATTTTCCCCTGCAGTTGCCTCCTGACCAGCGGGACGTTACAGCCACAGAGGCCACTCTGTGGCCCCAGTCCCCCCAGCCCATGTCTCCCACTGGGCCCCAGTGAGTCTTTTAAGTTTCGTACGGGTCCCTCCAGCTTAGTGTCGCTTCCCTGGAGAGTTTGTAACTGCTGAAGTATCCCTTTCAGTATTTTTCCATTTCAGAGATTTCATAAAGACAAGTGGAGACTTTTGTAACAAAGAAAGAAAAGAAAAGGAAATGTAGTTTACAGATGGAATAAGAACATGTGAATAGAACGGGCTCGTGATTTAACAAACAGCGAGAAAAATTAAATTTAAATTGAGACTATACGACTAAAGTCTCAGGCCTGAAATGAGTTATTTTGCAACCAAATTCAGTTTTCCTGAAAAAGAGGGGGAAAATCAGATGTATTTTATTTGTGCAACATCAATAATACTTAAATGTTACAAAAATCTAAACCAAAGCATCACCTAGTAATACAGGTTTTAAATCTTGTAACAGTGCAAGAAACTTCCTGTAACATCAGAAATGGGGCGTTTGATTTTGTTTCATCGTTTTCAGCAGCACTGTGCTGTGTTCAACACGGGAGCGCACGTAACAAGAGGCCCGTGGGTTACAAACGTGCAGGAGGCAGGGAACTGCTGTGCCTGCCGCTTCCAGAGCAGCAGCAGCAGGAGCGAGCCATGCAGGGCCGCACCGGCCGAGCCCAGAGCCCAGTGCAAGTCCCCCGGCACAGCTCACACCCTCGCAGGTCTGCCAGCATCCCCCTGCCACTGCTGCCCCTGCGCAGGGAACCGGGAGCGGGGAGGCTGGCAGCCCGAAGGCAGCCGAGCAAGGGGAAGAACGATCCACAGCCTGGTGATCCCTGGGTGCCGGCGCTGCTGGGGCTGTGCCGGGCTGTCCCGGCACCCGCCGGGGCTTGGCTGGGTTGTGCCAGGAGCCTCCCCAGCACGGGAAGGTGGTACCACCGTTAGGGCGGTGACCAGCAAAATTCAACCACTATCGCCTTTACTTTTGTAAGGAGTCCAGCGAATTTCTGTTTCTGATGTTTTAGGCTTATGTATTCAGCCACTAAATTAGGCAAGCTTGCGCATGTAGCTCACATATCCAATTAGCAGCTCGTTAAACCCACTACTGCCACAGCAGCGGTCTGCATACCTGTGCTGCAGATGATGGGCTCCCCCCTCGTCCGAAGGAGCGGTGATGTATCAGTATATTATCCTGCCGGTACTTCAACGGTTATTAGCTTGTTTGAAGTCACAAGGTCACCTACACAGAGTGCAATTGGTTTTCATAAATACTGTTCATTATGCAAATTCATTATTTACAGACGCCATTAGGCTAAAGTGGATGTGAGGAACAGAGTAATAGGAACTGCGCTTTTGACATGAGGAAAAAATATTTGACAGAAGATGAATTAGGGCTTGGCCAAATGAATAAAAAGTAATTTTGAGAATGAGAATACAAAACCTTTTTTGTGAAGAAGTGACAGAGAGCCCTTAGCAGGAGCCACAGCTGGAAATGGGGTGAAGCTGGGAGGTCGGGCTTGGCAGGGCTGCCCGCGGCGCCGTGGCTGTCGCGCCGGCCGGGTGCAGCACTGGCTCCCTGCGGAGGCCCCTCCTCGGGAAGTCCCCTGCAGCCTCCCGCTTCCCACCTACTCACAGCGGTGCCTGGGCCAGGTCTGCTGGGAAGGGGTGCTGCTGGCACCAGCGGGGCCAGAGCTGGAGGCTGCTGGCGCTGGGGTCTGTCCGGAGCGGCTGTCCCTCTCCCGGCTGTCCCTGACATGGCATCTGTACCTTGCTGCGGGGTGCCAGATCTTTCTGCACTCGTCTGGAGATGCACATTTCAGTACCCACACCTCTATGGAGGAAATGTATAAACCATTAAATTAATTTGATTTGAGGAAGCCTGTAGCTTCATGGTCTAGAAACTTAACCATGGTTTCCACTCCTTAAAGCAAACATGTTTACTGTTCTGGCTGTGCTTCTTATTTGTTTTTTGGCTTCTTATCTGCCTTTTGTGGGGGAACCAGAGTAAAACTTACTAATTCACTCAGCACAAAAGCATCAGCTGGAGTCTTGCAAGCAGGCTGGCAAACACTCAGACTGTTTGTCCTTTGACTGTGGTTGTCATTAAACAGAACTGTGGGTCCCGGCCCCAGGGCAACCCCAGGGAAGCCTTAATCTGACACATAATTCACATTAAGTCAGGACACTGCATGCACGTGGTCTGGGGTCATTTTTGCCAGCAGCAGTTAATGCAGGCTTGTGCACTTTTTAATACATCACATCATTTCAGTGGTTGCTTGTCCTGTTAGCTCTTTGATGGACCATGGGAATGAAATTACTAATTTCTTGGTCTGTCACTGGTGTGAGAGCCAACCTTTCAGCTGACCAAGGACTGAATGAAGACAGTGCCATTATTCGACATGATGCTTTAATGCCCTGGTCTTGTCTCTGTCACTTTTCTTGAAATGGAGGCCAACCCTCAGTCTCACAGTCCTCCTGTTCCCTCTTCCCTTCAGATGCCGGTTGTCATGCAAATGTCACGGCTGCTAGCAGGCATGTTTAGGTGGCCCAGGCTATCTGTTTGCCTGACTCTGGGCCCAAGACACAGGCAATTAGCTACTGACCCTGCTGGGCTGGTGTCAGTCGATACGTGCTTTGGGCAACATACATACAAAACAGGTATCAGCAAGGTGCACCGGCTGCCCGTGCCGCCGCGGGTGTGCTGCTGGGCAGGGTCAGTCTCCCCGCACCGACACAACGAATGAGTAAAGTTGCCGTTCAGGAACCAGAGTGAAGATGATGGAATTGTTGATAATTGCTTGTTATTAAATCCATAATTAACTCCAGAATACTTTTGTCTTGCTGGGTGCTAATGGAATGACTAGAAGCAATCCCTTTACCTGTGCTGGCAGTGCCCACACGATAATTCACTACAGGAGACTGCAGGCTTTTAATCTCCAAGGGAAAATAAAAAACTCCTGTTTAAATAAATGTCAGTGTTATTTTGAAAACTTAGCAAACAAAGAAAAAAAATCTCTTCCCCAGACAATCCTCAACACCCATTACAGGACCTGGCATCTTATCTCCTTTCACTCTTCCCATGCGCCTTGAAGTGTTGATGTCAACATGTGTAACGGCAATGTGTGCTCAAAATCTTATAATCTCTTCTTCAGGATTCACTGGAGAAAAATACAACTTTTCTGTATGCGTGTGCAGGTGTGTATGCGCACACAGCTGACGAGCTAGGGAATGTTTGACTTGTTCACAAGCTGCTGCTTAACCCGCAAAGCTGAACAGCGCTGCTCAAGGGAGCACCTCCCGCAGAGCTGGTCCTTAATTGCCTTCAGAGAGGCACCTTGGTTGCCAGCTAAACAAGTAATCCCTTCTGTCCACGCCTGCTTCTCAGCCAGCCATGGCTCTCACGGAGGAGCGCTGTAAGCAGGTCTGGGATGGGTGGCGAGCGAGCCTTTGGCCAGGAGCCCTGCAGGGCTGCCAGGCTGGAGGTGCAGCTTGCCCAGAGCCTGTGTCAGCGCTGAAAGGCCTCAGGAGTGCACTCAGCAAGAATGACTTCCCAGTGAAACTCGTGATTACGGTAGCACACCAAGGAAGCAATACGGCTCGTCATGGTTTATCAGTCTCTGTTCCAGCACAGAAGGAATGGGTAATTTCCAAGGAAGCTGTGAGTCTCAGAGGGAGGACAGAAGAAATTTACCCATGCTTTGGTTTCAAAAAAAATGCGCTCCTCTGTTAAAAACGACAGTACAGAAACCAGGAGGTAGTGTTCACAGGGGAGCTCATCTGACCTTGGGACACAAGGATGGCCAGACAGCCCCCAGAGCCCTTTCTGTAATGAGTGGCTACAGAAGTCCAGAAGGTATTTGCAACGTCACAGATAACCTTTGTGGAGGATAATGGGAGCTGGGATCACAGGAAGCCACAGGTTCATGATGTCCGGGGCAGCCATCGCTCCTGCATTTTGTAAGCCACCACAGCGGCTGGTGCGAGGCTCCGGCATGGTCCCTGGAGATAAAGCCTCCTCCTTCCCCGCTGGGGATCACAGTGCTGCAGGAAGGATCTCCGTAACGCGTGCAGCGTGTGCAGCATCGCCCTGGTGCACAAACAACAGCCAGGGCTTGCTCTCATCTGTCTTCTAGAAAAGGTTCTAAGTGGTCTTAACAGATCCATTGCAGGTGCTGGAGCAGGTAACAGTTGCCTTGGTTGTGTGACCCAAGCTTAGTCTCCAACACTTTCAAAACCCATGCCTTGTTGCCAATTCAATTAATTTTGCTTTAGCTTCCAGTCAGGCTCTTCTTTCATTTTTTTTCACATAGATTAAAAAGTTTCCTAGTACCAGGGAATATCTCCCTGAAAAGATGTACTTAAGTCAGCATTTTATTGTATTTCAGGCAGGATAAGCAGGTGCAGCTGTTTAATTCTTGCCGGATAAGGATTTTTTTCCCGCCCCTCAAATTTTGGTCATTCATTTGGAATATTTTTCTTTAAAACACAGACAGCAGATCGCTGTGCAGTAGTCCAGTATCAGTCTTACAAGAGGAAAATTGCCTTCTGCTTCTTCCCACTGCTCCCCTGGCACGTTGGAGGCCCACAGCCGCTCCCCTTGCCACAGCACCGCACCATCACCCGCTGCCTGCAGACGGCCATCCCCGCTCCCCGCTGACTCAGCATCAGCACACCTTGCGCCAGGAACGATGCTCCCCAATAATAATGATGCTCTCCACTGGCAGGGGATGGCTGGCCACCGGACAGTGGCTGCTGGGGGCCATGCCCAGCCCATGCCGAGGGTCTGCAGCCCCCCACCCTGGGGATTCAGGGCTGGCCTGGCCACCCCGGCGGCTCATGGGTCTCTCACTGCACGCCAGCGGTCCAGGTGGGCTGCAAGGCTGTCTTGGGTTGCTCCCCTCCTGGAAAATTACTTGGAAAGAGAGCAGCTATGCATAAATCTTATTAACGGCTGAAGCTGTGCTGTGCAATAGCCTTAAAACCTCTGTGGTTTGAAAGGACTGTCGCTGAGGGTTAATGTTACAGGGAAATCTTTCCACGTTCACTCAGTTTTCACCTGTAATTATAACTTCAGGCTTGACAGATAAATCACTCTTTATCACTGGAGCAGAAAACATCTCCCGTTCATTTTGGTATATTGTAAGTGCAGGCAAGTTATGTGTGATTTAAAAAATGCAATTTTGTCTACGAGCTTTAAAACTATAGTGGTACCATTGGGTTTTATTTAGCAGCACTGCAGCCAGGACAGAATGGAGGTAGGAGTTCTCTCTTCCTTCATCAGTAAGCATGTAGACTACATCCCTTTTAACCCTGCTCAGTTTTATTTCAGGGATCCAAAAATACCAAACCAAAAATGCAGTTACATATAATGGTGACCTGAGAACAAGAGTGGGGTTATTCTTTGTCCAGTTACTGGCAGTATTTCTCAATGATTGGTGGCAATACCTGGAAAGGCTGGACTAAGAGGGGTTTCTCATAACCTTCCCTGCGGGTATAGGAGGTGGCAGCACATGAACTCTTATGTCCTTCTCGTTTTGAAATTGTCTGGAAAGGTTTGGGTTTAATGAAACTGTTGGAAGCGGAAGTCACACCAAAAATCATGAAATCTTGCTTTTCCCTTTTTCCTTGCATTACTGACCCGGCCCGAGCAATCCCTAGAAGAGGGACTGCGAATTCACAACACCCACATGGTGATCAGAGACTGCACAGCTCTCCTTTCCCACCGGGACTGCTGGAAGGCACAGCACCAGAGCCTCACCCTGTCCACGGCTTCTGGGCTGGTACAGGGTGCTGCTGAGTAACAGAGCCTAATTAACAGCAGGCTCTGTTAATTACACATCTAAAGTAACACAGGGTATTTTTGCCTTAACGTTTGTAATGTTCAGCAGTTTTCAATGCAAGATGTGTCTGATGTGGGGCACACATGGTTTCGTATGGTCGGTTGAAGCAATGGAGTATCAGCCTTCATCAAACTCGTTTTCAGACAGATAATATAAAAGATCTCCAGGGTGCATAAATATTGCAATCCGGTGTATCACCCTCAGCCTGGATCATGAACCTGATTTAAACAAAGCAGATTTCCTACTGAGCGCCAATTCCAGCCTAGCAAAAGGTGCAAGCACAAGCCAGAGCCTGCTCAAAAGCCAGGAGCACTGGCCCTGGGCTTTAACACCTGCCACAGGTCTGGCTCGTGGGTCTACCGCATTGCCAGGAGTAGCAGAAACATCAGTGGGGGCAATATTTTTGGCATGGAATCACCATTGCTGTTTAGCAGACAATACAAGGGTGTCAGGTAACTTACGACTCAGAAAATGTACCCGCTCATCATACAAACCTAATAGCCACCTATGTAGGGCATATTTCCTTTTCCTTGGAGGTCTGTATGTAAAATCCAGTTATAATGAAACAGTAAAAGAATAGAGTATGCTAGCTACGAAACTCTCTAAAAATAGTTCAGTAATAATGCTGCTGCTTTCTGCAGACTTAAAAAAAAAGGACTTTTCAAATCTATAATTCACTAATACAATCAAACACAATCATAAGCAAAATTATTCACACTGACTTGATTAGTAAAAAGAGTATGCTAATGAGATATCCTACAGCATCTTTCTCTGTCGTTGAATATGGCACCGTAGCTCGCTATACATGTCTGAGCATGGATTCATCAGTTGTGGGAAAACAAACCCCTCCTTCCTATGCTCTCAAAATTTGCTGGTTTCTGGAAGATGAGTGTGTTTTGGGGTTACTCCTCTCCAGGGCTGTGGCCGGTCTGCACCCACAGCTGCTGCTGCCATGTCCCGGCGGTGCAGAGCTGCCCTCCCCCCTGAAGGTGCTCCCCTGCCTCGCCTGGGCTCATCAGGTCCCCAGTCCCGGTTTAGGGGACCAGTGGTGGACAAGACTGCGAAGGCCACCGCAGCTTTGTTGCGGTGTGGCTGCGAGTGGTCTGCGCTGCTCTGAGCCTTCCCAGTGGTGGGGGACAGCAGCCAACTGGAAAACGTCCATGGAAGATTTTTCCTCCCAGACCAAAGGGCAGGAGAAAGGGTGAGGCTGTGCTCAGGGGACTGGGTAAGTGATGGCAAGGTGACCCAGGCCTGGGCAGACAGTCGCAGCTGGATGCCCTGGACAGCTCGGCAGAGCACTTCCACCCATGCTCCTGGCTGGACATCTCTGCCTGAGCTCCCTGCTGGCACGAGCCCCACGGGCTTGCGGGGATGCTTGTGGAGACGGAGCAAGCTACAGGCTGCAAGCCTGTGGGAGCAGGGCTCAGAGGTGCCCGACACAGAAATGATGCCCTGGGGCAAACTGGTGTCTGCAGTATCCTTCCACCCCACGCCATGGCAGGGGTGAGCACAGCTCCCCACAGCCCCTCCACCGCGGGGCCTGGGCTGCACAGGGTTGGCTGCCCTACAGCCCGGAGGCGATCCGCGGCCAGACGCTGCAGCCGCAGCACCACGCTGAGCAGGAGTCCCCATACTTTCAACACACCCACTCCTCATAGGAGCCCAGGATTTCCAGGCAGGATCCGGCTGGGCTCCACCAGGGCGCAGACATGGCCCCCTCAGAGGCACCAGGAGTCTCCCAGTCCTCCCAGCAGCAGGAAAGGTGATTGCCTTTATCAGCTTCTGGGCTCATTCAGCACAACTGCAGATATCCTGCTGTCTGCATAAATGCCTAATCTGCATTTTGAGTTGTAATAAATTACCAGCCTCACTGATAGCTCTGGGCAGCGAAATAAAAGCACCTATACAATTAAAATGGCAAGTCCTCGAAAAGGAAGACAATGATTCAAGTTTTCACCACGTTACTCTGCGGTAACAAGCCCTGCGGTGCCAGTTGGTCCTTAGCGGCTCTGTCAGTGAGGAGCAGAGACAGTGCTGAATTGCCACAATCGGCGCACCCCACCAGTAAAACGCATGCTGGCTGCCAACTACCTAGCAGTTGTTTGAAAGCAGAAATGATGGCTACAAATCAGAGAAATAATGTGAATTCTCTGCCATTTTCACAACCACTAACACAGCAATCCAAAGGGAAGCTTGATCAAGGTTTGAAAACAGCAGGGAAACCCATTTTTGTTGCAGGCCACAATGGCAAAGTAATGCCTAATTACCATTACAAAACCCTTTCTATACAAAGATAAGCAGATAGTCCTCAGCATTACTGAAAGTAAAAGCCTGCTAAGTCTTTGCAATGGGTTTAACTTGCTTTATTTTACTCTGTCTAGTAGATAAAAGGAATTGGACCTGCAGTCCAGCTTGTTTAGAACACACTCGTGGTCCCCATGCACGGAGACATATACGGTGCTAGTTTTCCAAAGCCAATAGCTAACATTTTAAAATGAGCCTCTGGCCGCTCATCTTGCAGTGAAGGGGATAACTCGGGGTGTTGGGGAAGGCACCGCTCACTGCCGCGCTCGGAGCTGCCCGGCGGTTTCAGCAGGGTGGCCGCTGGTACACAGCCCGCCAGCGCGCAGGGCGAAGCAGCACCCCTCCACCCACGGCACCCACTCCTCTCTTGTCAGCAGACAACACTTTAACGAGATACAACATGGTACAGGAGAGAGGCCTTGACTTTATCACAGTGCACAGCAGCACAACAGCCAAATCACTGTGAGCTCTCGAAAAAGCTGTCCACATTACTTCTGCTCCCGCGTTGGAGACGGTGCTCGGCACTGCTATATAGCAGAACCGCGGTCAGTACAGCACCTTGCAGAAAAAGAACTTTTTAAAGCCAAAGACTGCGTGGAAGACCTCTGGCAGGGAATCACTAAGACCCATTGCTGCTGCCATTCAGGTTTGAAATTCATTTCTGATCTGAAAATTTCTGGCTTCGATTTTCAGCCTCTGACGTCCTGCTGCTGCAGGGTTTGTTTCTCCCATTACAATGACAAGGCTCTGCCCTGTGTCAGGTCACTGATGCTCATGCTGCAGGTGACAGTGTGCCACCGATCTGCTGCTGAACCTCTCTGTGGTGACCAGGAGGGGACTCGATGGCCTAGGTCGGATGGTGCCGGTTCCTTGCTGGAGCTGGGGGAGCCCTGCACGCTGGGCAGCCGCTTCCCGCAGGCCGTCTGAACTGGCTGCGGTGCTCCCGCGCTGGCCGAACGCCGCGCTGGGACTGCCTCCTGGTCAGGGTGGTGACAAAACCTCCTCTCCACATACACGTACACGGCTGCGCAGAGGCACAGTGGCGGTGGGGAGCACAAATAACACCCTGCCTGGGCTACTCCCAGACCCATCCCAGGAGAGGGGACAGCCCATCGGAGGCCCACCTCCACAAGCCCAGAGGAGCACAGAGGCACAGAAGCAGGTGGGGACCCTATTACAGGTTCAGAGGAAAGGAGACCCTGCCTCGGCCCCTCAGGAGGGACCACAACGTCTGGGGGTTGGCTAAGAGACCCATCTCTGTGTGTGTGTGCAGGAGGCAGCCGGGGACGGCGGGATCGAGGGGCAGCTCGGGGCAGGCTGCGTGTTTGAGCCCAGCCCTGGAGGGGTCTGCATTGGAGATATGACCTGGGGACATGGAACTGCGGCAGCCTCTCGTGACATTACCTCCTCTTCCACACCACGACAGAGGAGGTTCTGAATGTATCATTGACCCATTTGATTTTACCTCCAAGTAGTCCTAACTCCACGTTAGAAAGACCTCAGTAACAACGCCGAGAAGGAAGACTAGGAAGTCCAAATGCATCTTCGGACATTGACCCTTGTTGCAACTGCAGCTGCAGTGCCCATCAGTGAATGGTTATTTCATGGTGTTCCTTTGTTCTCAGTAGATTTCTTGCTTGTCATTTTCCATACTGCAGGTGTTTTCCATACCTCTCCTGTAAAATTAACTCTGAAAATCCTGGGTTCATATTTCTGCAATTCACTTTGAAACTACTGTTATGTGTTTCAGTCTCTACAGCGATTCTCAGCTGGCTGTCTCCTGCCTGCCCAAAGACATGCTTGTGCTTGCAGCCCGTCCTCTCGGCTCCTTCCTCCTCTTTTTTTCTTAGAAACTGGTGTGAATGTCAAATATCCTTGGACCAGTGTGCGTGCCCACAGGACTTCCTTAAAAGCAGATGCATTTGTTGAGGATTTGCCGATAACAACAACATTTTAAAATCGTTTTATATAAACCATAATGTCTAATGTTGGCGTATATACAATTGTAATTGGTAAATTAACAATGCCATGTTCAGGCCCCCATGTTAGTTGGCCCCATAAGCTGCCAAAGCCCCAGATTTTTAAAGGTTTTTCAGTGCCTGGAGATGCAAATAATTACTGAATGGGAATTTCAAGTCACCACGAAACAACAAGGCAACGCACAGCCCTTGAAGCACTAATCCCACACAGGACTCAAGCTCCACGTGGGTGCACTGGAAACACTGCTGCTATTAGGGCTGTGATCTGCACCACACAGCACGTATCCACCTACAGACAGATGTTGCCACCACAGCAGCATGAGCCATGAACAAATGAAGGGACAACTCCAGCCATGTGTTCAGTCCAGATTTATCTCCTTAAGCATCCCTACAAAATGCCTCAGGGATTAAAAACCTGTCATCAAGGAGATCAGAAAATCCTTTGCAGTCTGCAGTGTAAATGGCAGTGATCAAAATGACTAATTAAAAGAGAAATCTGATACAGTGTCACTCTTCTCACTGCTTTCTCAACTTGTGCATTTGAATTTATACCAGCAGGCACACAGCCACCTTGTAAGTTAGTTACTAGAACGTGAAATAACCCCGATGGCCAGGTTTGAAACATCCCTCTTACTACAACTTTTTCTCAAGTTTTACTTTTCCAGAGGTATGTTATAAGAGAGTCTTATTTTCTAACAGATAAAATTAATAGCAAATATCATGTTTTGATACTTTGCTTTTGCCCAAGTTGACTATTGATCCCGTAGAGCTGTAGTTGCCAGCTCACGTGCAGCACTGTCTGTGCATTTTATCTGCACCAAGAAGAATTTGGGGTTGCAGAATCCAGGAAAGAAAGCACTTCTTTTTTCACTGCATTTTTAAATTAATATTGGCTATAGTAGTGGATCTGTCACTCCCCCTCTTAAGAGCAAAACCAAAAAAAGCTATTGCAGAGGGGAAAATGATGAGAGGGAACAGAACTGTCTCACTGGGCAGACTTCGGTTTCCTCCAGTACTTAATATTTTATATACGAACTAGAGTGACACACCACAAGAGTCTGGGCCTTTGTAGGCGGCTAATCTTGGTGAGCCAAAAGTCACTTGTTTAGTGTGGTATTTGACAGAAATTACCTTGATAAAATAAAAATGAGGACATTTTTCCACTCTTGCATCCCTACCCCACCGAGACAACTGAAATGGGCAGAGCTGTCCCTGCTGCACGCAGGAGCGGCGATGGTGGGCACGCAGAGTCCCCGCGGCAGGGCACCTGGTCGTCTGAGATGCCTGCTATGAAGAGGTGGGTAGCCAGTCTAGCTCAGCGCATTCTGGAGAGAAAAGCATTTTCTGCCTTGCAAACACAGCACAAACACTTCCAAAGAGTTCCCTGTGGCTTTAGTGCTACATGATTCAGGGTGACAATAAGACAAAAATAACAGCATGTGCTGTATAATTTGCAGACAACTTGACCCAGGACGTGCCTCACCTCTGGCAGGTTCAGAGATGTACAACGCAGTTATTCCTCACTTTTGTTTTCCTTTTTTCTCCCACCCTGGTTTCCTTGTCACAGGTTACCAGTCCTGCTCCGTTGCAGAGCATGCTGGCCTGCATTAATTGTGCAACACATTAATAGGCATGTCTGCTTTGCTATCAACTCCCCGTCCCTGGTGTCATTTCTCCCTCAGATGCCGGGGACATCAGGGCATTTAAGAGATGACGCCTTAATTTCCATGTCAGGATCTTAATTTGCTCTTTTCTAGAAACGAGGGAAAATGTATCTTCTGAAGGGGACATATTTTGCTCTTTTGTACACAGATATAAATAGGAAGGACCTTACAGGGCAGTGGGAATGCTCTGCATTGCTGATGATGAAAGGGGAGATGTGATTCGATGAGCTGCTCCTTCAGAAGGGGGATGTAGGAGCACGCAACATCGGCTCCTCCCCGCAGCGCCCGGCGTGCAGCTGGGCAGGAGAGAAGTGCCCCGGTGCCTCTGCCTGCCCCAGCCAGCCCTTACCCACGTCCCCACTGTCCCTGCCCGCCCCAGCCCTTACCCACACTGCCTGACAGCATCCACAGACAGACTGTGCCCAGCTCCCCTCGCTGCGTGCCTTCTGCCGCCCTCCCTCTGACCACCGGTCATGCTCCGAGCAAAGGGCTATTCAAAAACCCTACCACTATAAATGCAGTGGGACTATGCTTTGGGGGTGTGTTAACCGCATGGAACCACAGCAAGTGCAAATTGCAACCTAAAATCCAAATCTTCTTCCAAAAGCAATAGTACTGCTATGAGTAAAAATGGCATTTTTGGACCCAATGTGCAATATTTAAAAAGAGCAATTGCAACACAGTCCACCAGCTCCGTGTCCAGTTTGCTGTGATAATGGTTTCTCCAGATCTCCTGCCTTAGCTTTTACAGTTGTTCTACTGCCTCTTTTGCAAAGTCCCTGTTTTACCGCATCCACTCGAGAGTCGTGAGCAATTACTAAAAGTCAACAACTACACTGTTACTTCAGATTGTTGAGCAATTATAATACTACAGCATAATTGTTTCCCTTGCTCCTTTTTAGATTTTGGCAACTGACAGCAACAAATATGCTATGTTGGCAAATTATACTTCTGTTCCATCATGTACGCAGGTACGTATAGGCACACTTGTGGACAAGTGCACACACGCAGCAGCACTGGGTGCCACGAGAAGTCAGAGGTGACTGAATGGGAATAGGTGTGAGGAGATCGGGGGCGGATTTTGAACTAAGACTATGCAGGCTACAAAAGCAAAGAGAGCAAGTTTAAAAGTAACGAAGCATTTTGACCACATGTACTATTGCCAGGAAGAGTAAAATATCTCCCACGAAGTACCTGGAGGTACAGCCTTGAGTGGCACTGTGCCCCTAAGAAGGTAGGGACCATTTCACAAATTCTGCTCAGGATTAAAAAGTAGAAAAAGTTAGTATCCTTACATACCCTTACAAGAACCAATAATCTACCAGATGGACAGCACATCTAGACAGTAATCTACCAGATGGGTAGCTATGATTTAACAGTACATTAAAATCTCAGAAACATTTAAAATGTAAGCAGTTAAAATAATTGTTCTTGAGCTCATCAGAGAGGAAAGCCAGGTAAGGTCTGTGAAGATGGTGCATCAAAATTAAGTGGAAATACTTTAACTCGCCTCTAGGGCGAGCATACATTCAAGCATTTCAAACTGCCTTGTACAAACAAGTGTAGTTTGTACAAAGGGGACAGTAAGGATCTCTAAAGTGGTGGGAGAGGGCAGCAACACTGCTGAAGCCATGATGCATTTATCTATCAGCATCAGTGCCTGCCACCACTGTGAGGTAGGCACGGAAAAGACAAATTTATTACTGATATATTCAGAGTGGTATTACAATTAGAGAATAGAACAGAGTGGAGTGGAGTGGAGTAGAGTGGAGTGGAGTAGAGTAGAGTAGAGTAGAGTAGAGTAGAGTAGAGTAGAGTAGAGTAGAGTAGAATTGCAGCTGGAAGGGACCTATGACGATCATCTGGTCCAGCTGCCTGACCACTTCAGGGCTGACCAAAAGTTAAAGCATATTATTAAGGGCATTGTCCAAATGCCTCTTCAACACTGACAGGCATGGGGCATCGACCACCTCTCTAGGAAGCCTGTTCCAGTGTTTGACCACTCTCTTGGTAAAGAAATGCTTCCTAATGTCCAGTCTGAACCTCCCTTGATGCAGCTTTGAACCATTGCCAGTCATCCTGCCCCTGGATCCCAGGGAGATGAGATCAGCACCTCCCTCTCCGTGTCCCCTCCTCAAGGAGCTGCGAAGAGCAATGAGGACTCCCCTCAGCCTCCTTTCCTCCAAACCAGACAAACCCAGACTCCTCAGCCACTCCTCATAGGACATGCCTTCCAGCCCTGTCACCAGCTTTGTTGCCCTCCTCCGGATGCATTCAAGTACTTCAACATCCTTCTTAAATGGCGGGGCCCAATCTATGGGATTTCATTCCCATACTGTGTCCCCCCACAGTACAGGAATGCAATTAGCACAGCTGTAGCTAATTATTTCAGGATGTGCTATTTCAGCATTCATTTGCCTTGTGGAGCCCTGTGCAAAGAGAAAAGCATGGTCTTAAAATGTATTGGCTACCAGTTAGTTTTCAAGTCTAACTCAAAACATAGGTTTTGCCTTCTAAATCCCATGCCGTTTGAAATCCTTGCTACTTAAAGACTTTCTTTTTCCTCAAAGCCCTCTGGAGAGGGGGCACTCATGGCAAGGGAATTCATCTCTAGCCTTTGCTCTGCCTGCTGATCTGTCTTGATTCTTTGACTGAATAGACATGGTCTGGCAGCTTTCTGCACTCATTGTACCAGTTTGCAAACTAATTACCATGTGTGTGCTAGAAGATAGTTTTTCATAGTTTCTTTTATTAATTAAAAAAAAAGAACTTCCTTTGTATCTGAATAACATCATCAGCAATTTCAACACACTGGCATTCTCAGGTGGTTTCAGGTGGGCGTATAGAAAGCAAAATCTTCAGTCCTTCTTTGCAGCTCTCTTACAGGTGCGCAGGGGCTCTTAAAGAGAGGCAGTTGCCTTTCAGTGTCGGATGGCCACCTGGCCAGCCACCTCCTTACCCACGTCAGCACTATCAGCAACAACCTTCCTCTTCACTAAATGCCTGCAGAGTTCGTTTGAAAAACCGGACAACCTTTATTCACAGTCCTGGAGAGCAAAGCACATCCCGAAAGACAGCAGTGCCATGAACTGCATCGCGCTGACCCACCAGTGTTTCGTCTCTTGGGGCTTCTTCAGCGTCTGATTTGGCACTTTCTCCAATGAAACTTCCAAAATGGGAGCTCAGTTAACACCAGCCGTGGTTCTTTTCTTCCCCAGGAGGCAGACGGTCCTGTGTTCTCCTGGCAACGACAAAATGCGCAGGAGAGGAATAAGGCACAGGGCGTCTCCGTAAGGGTGCCTCTTGCCGTCAGGACGCCTTCCAATGGGAAAGTGAATGGGAAGGGAGGTGTAACGCTGCGACCCGGTTGGACTGCCCGTTTCCTATCCTGCTGTCTGCTGGAAAAGAAACTAATCTCTCCCTTTGTAGGTGAATAACAGATCACCCTGATATTATGGGTAGACAAATACTCTTGCAAGAATTGGGGGGAAAAAAAAGCCACAGCAAAACATTAAAAATAATGAATTAAACTATTTGAAAGATATAATAGGGTGTGATGATGAGTAATAGCCAGTAATAATAGACAGTAATAACATATATGTCTATAATATATATGTCTATTATAGACATATATATGTCTATAATAATATATCTGTCTATAATAATAGACAGAAATAATAGACCCGTTTCATCTAGCCAAGCAAAAGAAAGACATGCTTGAGCCTGATGGTAAAAAGTTCAGAATGACAGACCCCTTTTTCAAAAGGTGCCCAAAGAAGGGTTCCTGCTTGGTTATACCAGGTTTTTTTAGTTTCACTGCGTCGATACAGAAGGAACCCAAAAGGCCTCTGCTCTTCTAATTGCTTAATATGCTGTTTGTGAGGTTTGGGTTTGCTATTTACGTCTCCAAACAAATTACAGAGTGATTTCCCAAGACAGCTAATATCCAGTTCATTAAAATTTAATGCTCTGTCACAAGGTCCCCTGAAACATGAAACAAGAATGGTGCATCTGCCTATAGCAACACCTTACCCTTCCAAATCACCCCGGGTGCTGGGGCAAAAATCCCCCCTACCAGTTGTGCCCACCCCTACCATTTCCAGTGTCACATAGTTCACATTGCCACGTTGTACAGAGCTGCAGAAACCAGTGCCTGGAACGGCTGAAGACCCTTGTGAAACCCCCGTGCCTCGAATTCAGGGTGAACATGGGTGGGCCTGAACCCGCAGCAGAAATGTAGATCCATCCACAAGCGTTTACATTGCAGCCTCAACAGCCGGAGACTGGCCCTGGACAAACAGCAGCAGAATGAGCTGGGAAATGATTTAGTTACTGAGATCCTGTTGCAGGGACCAAAGTCAGCTTCCCACATGAAAATCAGAAAAATTGGGAAAACGTTCAGTAGCTGGAGCCTAAGGCATGATCCTGCACTGTTTGCAAGGAGCGCTCAGTGAAGTGGCTCTGGTTTTTCAGGCGACATGGGAGACGGGAGCGTGCCCTGATTTCCCAGCACCGAAACCACCCCTAGCAGTGCTGCCCAGGCCACAGATCAGATCTTCCTCCCATAGTCCTGGGGGCCAGCTGTGGTGTAAATGGGACTGCCACAGAGCTGACAGTCAGAGCAGCAGACGTGTTCACCCTGTTACTAGCACCAGCACAACTGCAAGGCCAACAGCTGCAGGGCAGGAATGGAGCTGGACAGCATTTTTCAAGAAGCTTATTTCTGGTTTATTCAGTTGCAGAAAAACTCCTGTTTGAGTTTGTGGATAAAAAACAGATTAATTGAAAAATCAGCTTTCCTGGTATAAATTAAGATAGATATCAAATATATGTAAATTATATCATACATATTCTTAAGATATATTTTTAATTAAATATATTATTTTAAACTAAAAATATATCTTTCTCTATACATTTGAACATAAGTGCCTTTGTAGCTCTTTTATTGGATTTATGATAAATAAAGCCACAACCTATACTACAAATGAAAATCTTCCACAGAAATTTTTTGCTGAAATGAATTCTAAACAAGCTATAGGGAAATAAAGGGGGGTTAGGTTGGGGTTTGGGTTAACGTATGAGAATAGTCTGGATGAACCTCCTATGGTTTGCAGTGGTACCATTCAAACCTTCCCCTACCTGGAATCTGTTTCAAATCTGCCATGAAACAGATGTGCGGTGCTTCTGAAGGCTGAGCGGCGCGGGGCGCTGACGGAGTAGGGCAGGAGACAGGAGATGCCGCTGTGCTCTAGAAGGGCAGGCGGCATCCCTGACCTCTGCCGAAGCAGAGCGGGAGCTTGTGCCGGTGAGGACCGGGAGTCTGGCTGCGGGGTAGGTGGACCCCGCCATCGCTGCCTGAGCGGAGGCAGCTGCCTCGCTGGAGCTCTGCCAGGGCAGGGGCACCGGCTCCCGCGGACTTCTCCTGCCTGGAGGGTTTGTGGTGCTCCCCTTCGGCAGCTCCAGCCAGCACGGGTGCCACGCACACACAGCCGTGCATACACATGCACATATGTGTGCATGCACACACACACGTGCGCTCACGCATGCGTGCACAGCGACGCAGCTCAGGCCAGACTGGCACCCCCAGCCCTGTGCTGACCCCATCCACCCTTGCGTCCCCTCCTGCCCTTCCCCTCCTTAATTCCTGCGGGCCCCCCCGCCCCCCTTCAGCCTGGCCCTGAGCACCCCATCGCAGGGCCACGTGGCCCACGGTAAGTTTACACAGCCCCACAGCCCCCTCCAGCACCCCATAACGAGTTTGTGTTCTCCCATGAGCCCCAGGACCACCTTGTTGCCCTTGCTGTGGGGCACCAAGGTGGGGCCCACCCACCCCAGGGTCGCCCTGCGTGTCCCTCCACAGCCCCTCTGTTGGTGACCCCCAGCTCTGGCCACCACTATCTCCTGCTCAAGGGTTTGTATATCTGGCTTTGGTTCATTCCCTCTTTTGCCTCCTCTGGTTTTAGCTGGATAGCTGTTAACCAGATGTCCCCACAAATCAGATGTCCCTTGTTCAGACCTTTACAGCCCACGCTGCCTTGCAAAGAGCTTCCAGCCCCTGGCCCCAGCCCCTGGGACCGGTGGGCCCCGGCAAGCAGTCCCGGCCGCTGAGGGGCAGCCCCCATGGCCAGAAGCAGCTGCTCTCCCCGCAGGACCTGGGACACCCCTTGCCAGGGAGCCCCTCTGCGCGGGAGCACGGAGCCGCGCCCTGCCACGGGCAGCATCCCTGCCTAGCAGCAGCACCGCTCTCAGTGTATTGCCATGCTTAAGTAATAACAGCCATAGCACAACGTGTTTCCTGGGGAATAAATACCTCGTTTGGAGGAGTTAATGGTCCCCAGCTCATGCTAAGGGCTATTAATGTCAGCCGCTCCTTAATATCAGGCACTGCTACGGACTGATGCTGTTCTTGGTTTAAGCAGAGAAGGTGGATATAATCCTGGACATATGGATTCTTTCCCATGTGATGCTGATTTAAGACTATGTACACAGCATCTCAGGAAGCCGATCCACCCGCTCAGTGCTTCGGGAGATGTGTGAGCGGGGCGGCAGGGCTGGCAGCTGCCTCTGCAGCCATGCTCAGAGCACCCGCTGGCCTCGGGGAGCGAGGGTGGGATGCCCCAGGCCCCCCCCAGGGCGGTCTCTGCCCTAACGCCTTCCCCGACAGCCGAGCCCAGGTGGGAAGGATGGAGGGGGCGTCCCCCTTGCAGCTGGGGAAGGTGAATTAAAACTAACAGCCGGGAGGAGAAGGAAAAGTTGTGATCAGCAGTAGCAAGGATGAAAAACTATAGGCCAGCCTTTTAGAAGCAATGGGTAAAATCTGGATTTTCTTGGGCTTTATCAAACATGGTTTTTTTCTGGTAGAGCGGGCAGCAGCTGTAAGTGCTAAGATGGGAAACACCAGCCCCCAGAACTGGACATGGGATTTCCTACCTGCGCAGTGTGACGAGAGGAGGGCGCCGGGCCGTGCCAGGCAGCAGGGCTGTGCCTGCCCAGGCAGCGCTGCCCCTGCCCGTCCCCGTCCCTCAGCACCGGCCACGCTGAGGCCGCGCTTTGCCGCCTCATCTGGCAGCGAAGGACTGTGGTGTGCGGTGCTTGCCCGGGCTGCTCTCCCCTCCTCCCCACAGCCTTGTAGACACGGATTACCCGCTGCTGGCAGCAAGCCATGCCCTGCAGACTGTAAGACTCAGCGGTACACACTGCACACATCATTAAGCACAGCAGACGTGACCAACCTTTTCCTTTCTGGGTGAAAGCCAGCAGGAGCAGGCGCGATGAATGCAGACCATAGAACAGCTTCGTTAGGCAGTGATGGGGCAACACTGTTTTTACAGTGAGGTGTGGACAGGGACCGATTGAGCTTGTGCAGACTGCTCCTCCAGTTTGTCAGAATGCCCTATTGCCTTACAAGAGGTGGGAGAAATACTTTGCAGCACAGGAAACCATACCAGGGACAGACTGGGAACAGCACTTCAGGGGTAAAGCACGTGCTGTCCCTCTCTCCGTCAAAGCCATGACACCAGGTAATTTCTGGAATCGTTGCCGCATTCTATTTTAGTGCACTGCTATCTGGGTCACTCACACAGTGACATACCCGCGGCTAGTGTTCGGCCAGCTCGGTGACAAGATTGGACGGCGCACCAGTGTCGCAAGAGAAACGGAGACTTCAGGATTAATTTTACATGCAGGAGCACAGTTTGCCTCTCTCTGATGACGTCTCCTCGCACGCGTGGTGGTGCTTCCCCGCGCGTTTGCTGCCGTGAGACAGGGACGGTGTCCCTTCCTTGGCTCCACGGGAGAGGGGAGCCCATCTGGCTCCAAAACAGAGGGATCCCTCAAGAACTTGCAGCTGGTTTTCTGCGTACAGGAGGGCACAGCATAAACTCAACACCAGGCACGTGCTTTACCGTTAACGGTATATGTTCTGTAAAATGAGTGTTATACCAGTCCAGTTGTTTACTTGGGTCAGGCTATGAGGCATGAAGGGAGGCTTCTGTGACCGAGACAGGAACTTCTGCTTGTTTTTCAGGAAAAACAGGCCTGTGCGTGTAAGCCTTGGGAGCCCAGCTCCACGGCTGGAAGCAAGCCCTTCGGCAGAGCACCCAGGGCGTGCTCCTGTAATCGCTTTCTGCAGCCCTCGCCGTCTCCGGGTGATCAGCTCCCGCGCCTACCGCTTTTCCTGGCAGAGCTCCATCCCTCAGCTAATCACAAATGTCTCGTCCCCAAGTGGGATGTTTTTGTTTGTATGTCCCCAAACCGCAGTGTGATCCCAGGCTGAACACAAAGCGAGCTGTTAATATGTCTGAGGCGAGTCCCCAGGCTCCACTGGGTTTTGTGTGATTTTTTTTCCTTTTCAGCAGTATTCATCCAACTCTGTCTGCCCGAAGTCTTGATATCAATTGCAGATCAGAGGCATCATTTTTCCTCTCTGTCAGTGGGGATTTTGCCTGGGTATATAGGTCAGGATCGGTCCGTTTCATCCCATTGTCTGCCGTACCTTTCAGTCTTCACAGAACCTAATATTTCTCCTGACTTTTTTGAAATATTCCATTTGCACCTCCTTTTTCCTCAACCCGGCTGTACTCTCCTGGCATTGTGGCTTGTCTCCATTCTCTGTCTGATCTTAGAGACAATGCACTGGACAATGTTTTATACATGATCCAGAATTTCCTTAAGCCTTTGAGCCTTTTGCTCAGATATCCTTCTGGATTTGTCAGACAGATACTTCCATTACACAACTCAAATGTTCAATAATAATAGTCTGGATCTTTTCAAATATCAAAACTTACTCCCACTGGAAATCAATCATCAGACAGACAAGAGACAAGCAGGATAGTTGAGAATTGCCTGCCAGCTTTCTTTCACTATAAAAGCTCATGAAAGCAGGCAAAAATAAATGACTTGTCAAAGACAGCTTAAAGAGAGAAACTGAGAATATAATTATGGCCGCACAGAAACAAAGTATTTGCACAGATATGCTGCAGTGAGGGCACGTATAGAGAAAGATGTGTCAGAAGTGCAGGGTGTGCGTCCAGAGCCAGCAGGCTGTAAGTCACGCTCTGAGCAGATGTTCCGGGAGGTCGCAGCAAGCACAATTACGGGATGACAAACCCGGCAGCGTTGTGCTATGGACATTGTGGGCTTCAGGTTGGAGAGCAGTATTGCTTGCCTGACCCCCAGGCTCATTGGTCATATGCAGTTCTGGTCCAGTTCTGGTCCCCACGATTCAAGAAAGAAGTGGACAGACTGGAGAGGGTCCAAAGGAGGGCCATGAAGATGACCAAAGGGCTGGAGAACCTGCCCTATGAGGAAAGAATGAAGGCGTTAGGTCCCTTCTCCCTGGAGAGGAGAAGGCTGAGGGGGGACCTCATCACAGTATTCCAGTATTTAAAGGGTGGCTACAACGAGGACGGAGGCTCTCTCTTCACAAGGAGCCACATGGAGAAGACAAGGGGTGAAGGGTACAAGTTGCACCAGGAGAGGTTTCATCTCAATATAAGTAAGAAATTTTTTACAGTGGGAACAATCATTCACTGGAACAACCTCCCCGTGGACATGGTGGAGTCCCCATCGCTGGAGGTTTTCGACATGCGGCTGGACAGGGTGCTAGATTATGTCATCTAGGCTCTCTTTCCCATGAAAGACTGGACAAGATGATCTTTTAAGGTCCCTTCCAACCTGGGCTGCTCTATGATTCTGTGATCTGTAGAAAATAAGGATGTAAAAATACTAAGGGATTTTTTTAGTTCTTACTGTACAAGAACTCTGTATTTGAAGATCAAATATGGTGGCTATCAAAATAAATGAAGGTGCCTCATAGCATGCTTTTCTTAGTGATTTGATTTTTTTTAAAACAACAGTGCAAATAAACCTTTATGACAAGAAATGAAGAACATCTGAGACATGACAAATATGCTTCTATGAAAATGAGATTTTATGATTCTATGAAATATGAGCATAAACCCCATTATTTTTGGTGTACATTCACCATGGCAGTACCACAGCATTGCAGAGGCTGGAGTTTGGCTCCATTCGCTGCCATGAACCTTTCAGGACACAACAGTAGAAGCAATTCTGAAACGCCGATGGAAACGGTCCGTATGCCCGTGCGGCCCTGCCCTGCCTGTGCCCCTCACACGTGCTGGCAGAGCCGTGTTCAGAGGATGAGCCAACACTCCTCCTGGCTCCTGAGCCTGGGGGGTGTTGGAGGGATGGAGACCTGTGGGGCTGTAGCTGACCAGAGCAGGAGCCCCCCTGGATGGCAGCCCCCACCTCATGGCCGTCTCTCCCTGAGCACTTGTGATCCCCTCTCTCACCCATCGCCTTGTCCAACGTTTTCTGTGCTCCACAGTAATTTTCTGTGCTGAGAGTCAAAGCTCTCCTTCGTTCCTTCTCTATCGCAATGTCATGTCCACCGTACTAATGCTCAGTGTGTTTCTATCATCAAACGTCTCTATTTATGCATGAATAATTGAAAACTTGCATTATTGATATTTTAATTAACCTTTACACAAGGTTTGTTTTTTTTAATTCCTGCTTTCATCTCCCTTTCTTGAGCCATCTCTATAAGGTGTTTAACTATTGACTTTCTCTCCGGTCACCTGTATGAAGTCTTTAACTCTGCAGCATGTGCAAAGATCATCTTCAGAACAAGTTGCTGCTGAAAACCATGGAGTTGACTTTTCATAAAAATACTTCACCATTTGTGATTTCTGCCATTGCTAAGTTCTGTCTTGGAAAGGTTAATGCGTTTTGTCCTGTATTGCTGCAGCTTCTCCTGTCTCTTCTGATAGCCTCCTCTCGC
The DNA here is from genome assembly GCF_047370975.1 of Nipponia nippon. Taxonomy (NCBI): domain Eukaryota; kingdom Metazoa; phylum Chordata; class Aves; order Pelecaniformes; family Threskiornithidae; genus Nipponia; species Nipponia nippon. Next base: position 32,188,239 of record NW_028262302.1, read on the forward strand.
ATGAGGAACCTGGATCACTTTCACTGATTCATAACTGGCAACACTGAGAAATAACCACGTGCTTTCCATTGGGAAAGACAGACTGGGAGCTAGTGGCTGCCCATGACTGTAGGGGACTGAACTATTCAGTATTTTGTTTAATGTTTCTGCCACAAATGTAGAAATGAGCTAGTGAATTTACTGTGAAACTGTATGTCTCTTTCCTGTTCATAAGCACGGTGTTGGTCTTCCAGCACAGACCTCCCTAACAGTGATAACCCATGGAAGATAAACCTGAAGGACTTCATCAATCAAAAAAAAGAAAAGCAATGCCATTAGAAAGGTATAAAGGAGCTTCAGATAGACCTTCCTCTCCCTGAGCTGGAGCAGCTCTGCAGTACTTCCTCTTTCATCACCATAATCATGAAACTTCTCACTTCATGCTTAGAAAGTCACCTAATTATACCAGCTTTGGAGAAATGTTCATGTGTTTCTAATGGGAATCCTACCACCCTTCACAGCGGTGGGACTTTGGCTCAGGTGGGAACAAGGCAGCTCCTGCAGGTGATGCAGGTGAAAGTCATGAATACTGGTAAGATGGAAAGGTATAAACACCTGTTTCAAAGTAAGCCCAACTTCTCTGCTCATTGAGCTAAAGTTGTTCCCACACGGGCCAGGGGAAGTCTGTCAGGCGTTACTAGCACTGATGTGCTCAGCAGCTCCGTTGCCCAGGGAAGCACTGAGACTTCACTGGCATCTCATACCTGCAAAGGTAAGAAGACAAGCTCACCTGCCCTTCCTCCTCCTTAGAACTCTTCTATGTTGTGGGCTGTAGGGCAGCTAGCAGGAATTGGACTTATCTTCTCCTTACGTGCCAAAATCTTGTCTGTTTGAGATGAGAAAACTCAGTCATGTTTAGAATGACCTGAGAAAATTAAGACAAAAGAAAACAAGTGCAGTCAGGGGGAGCTTCCCTCCTTGCTCAACTCATCTCCTGCTGCAATTGCTCAGGCTGGTATGAAGTCCTCAAATAATGACCAACAGACATGGGCCCATGAATTTTTTTTTTTTAATCTGGAGTTCAGATACTTCATGTCATTTTTTTGTTCTGTATGGTCATTGCTGCCTGGCAGGGAATGTGTGTGTTTTCTGCAGCTGGAAGGGACCCCCAGTGCATACCCAGCACACAGCTTCTCTGTTGAGCTCAAGTGGGATAGCTTCAGGCACTCCCTGTTACCCTGCTTTGTCTGCTATGAAGGACTTGCCCTGAACTGTGCATGGCTCTTATTTATTTCAAACACTTTAAAGACTGTAGAAAGTATCAAACAAATATTACATGGCTATGACCTATACTAAAGTGATTTTCTTGTGTACAAAGTCTTTTATTGCCAAGTGACAACAGTATGCTTGCTCCTGGACGCATAGCCTAAGTCTGAAGATTGCTGCTTAATTGGGGAAAAATAACAGGACAGGAATTAAATAACTGGGATGAGGAAGGTATTCCATTAACTGATCACATAGGCCAAGTAATTCAGCTTCAAAATTTGTCATTGTCACTTTCCCAACATAAATTTAGAAAGAACGGTGCTTCATTAAATCTGTAAGGCTCTTCCAGAGTGAGCAGTGACTGACCACTCACAATAAGTTGATTAAACTGTTTCACACTAGAAAGAACAAATGTTGGTGGAGATTAATTGATTTCCTGTTACTATGTACTCGGGACTGAGTGATGTACTAGAGACGCTTTATCTACATCCACTTCATCTAAGTCAAGTGCAACCTTTAGTGTGCAATTAATTTCACTTTTTCATTAGTAACTACTATTATAGTAAAGTTAAATACCATAACTGTCCAAGTTATAGTTCCAGTTTTTCTTCAGTTTACCATGCAGTCTCCAGGTAACAGTTTATTTTATACAAAGCTTTACACTTTAAAAATAATAGTAAAAAAAAAAAAAAGGACTGGTGGTAAATAGTGATGACTTATTCACATTTCTCTCTCCCTTCATCTTTGCCAATTATGTTTTACAGTGCTCACAGTCTGAGCACTGCTTCTTATCGTTTGCATCTCCTGGATGATTTCTGAGGTCAGAAGACAGGGAAGGATGGAGTGCAATTTTGGATGTCTTTCATTGTGCAAACAGGAGTAGAAGTGTCCAAGAAACCCCTTTTCTTCTCTCTTGCCTTTAAGCCAGCTTGGCAAATATGAAGTGGTTCAGCCAACTGATGCGAAAGAGGTTTAGGCGTTAGACAGGGACGTGTCTAAGAAGTACCATTGACCCTGCCTGAGTCTTCATTATCTTCCCTTCTGTCGGAAGGACTTACCCAGCGATGTAGGACCAGCTCACCGCTATGCCTAGCTCTCGCCCTAGTGACAACACTGAGCAGCGTCTGATATCTGCATTGCTAATAGATCAGAGTCCTGTTTCTCACCCTCAAAGTGAGGTACAAAATAAATAACCCTGATGGTGTGTGAACACCAGATAGTCTCTGTGTAGAAAACTTCTCCACTCCACCTCCACAAAATCCTGTAACTCAGCAGTGGGTGCAAAGATTTAATCAACAACAGTCTACAGAAAAGCGGGGTTTTTCTTCTAAACTATTCCTACACCTCCTGGCAATATCTGGTCTAGATTTTTTAGGAAATAATTCGCTAACTACAGAAATACAAGTTCAGGTGCAGTGAAATTGCATGTAAATTCAGATGAAATATAGCAGTTAGTTTGTTTCTAAAAATGGGGGGAAAGTGAAAAAGATTAAATGGTTCCTTAGGGAAAGAGTTCCAATATTTGCTTAAAGCCAAGGTTTTGAGACTGAGTTTTATAGGCAGAAGTGTCCATTCTGAATGAATGAAAACTCTGAGGCTGAAGAAAGCCTGGGGCTGCGTGCTGAAAAAGAAGAGAAGCGTTATCACACAGCTCTGGCCCTGGTGTGGTAATTGCCCTCTGGGCTCTGGCTGGAGGCCCTTTGCTCCAGTTTCTGCCCAAATCCCACGCTGGCGAGGGGAGGGAGTGCTGCTCCCAACGCGCCTGTGCGCGGCGGTGGGGGGTTAGTACTGACTCGCGTCTGAGAAGGCAGGCTCCAGCACTTTCATGGTATTAAGTGCGCATTTACCCCCTATTAGCCCTGAGAGTGGCTGTGCTGAAAGGCTGAGACCTAACAGAGCCGTTCTCGGTGGTTTGTGAGCAGCTCTGAGTCCAGAGAGGGCTCCTCCAAGTCTGGGCTCTGCAAGCAGCCACGTGCTTGACTGGTGACTGAAATGTTAGCTCCACCAGGATGGGTAACGGCGCCCTTTAGTCTCCTTTCTGCACAGCTAAGCTTTTGCATCGTCTGGCCTCTTCACATTTACTTACTTAGGATTGTGTTGCTCTTCCACCTCACCATCATCTTCAGGCAGTGAAGTGTTTTGCCATCTGTAAACTGGCTGGTACCGAAGTCAGATCTTCTATGAATTAGAAGAGGGGACAGCTTAGCCTACTCCAAGCTGCTCATGCCTTCAGCAAAATTTCAGCTGCATTTGAGGTGTGTGTGACACCTGAAGTGCCTCTCTTCTCTTTGCAGCTGGACCCCAAATGTGCTGCTCACAGTTTGCGTTTTTGTCTGCTTTACTCTGTGTTCCTTCTCTGTGACTGCACTTTGCGCTCTTGGCCTCACCTCCTGGTGGGAGATGGTCTCGGGGGCCGTTCTGCTCAGGTCACAGGAAGAGGGGAGTGAAATTCCTCTTTTTCAGCTCAGGCAAGCGGACAAGAGCTTGAGCAGCACAAACCCTGGGTCCCACACAGCCCCGTGCCCCTCTGGGAGAGGGTTTAGGCAGAGCAGGCTGACGCACACTTGAGCATCCCAGATGCTCTGTCCCAGATTTCCTCTCTGAATTTTGCACTGCTGGGATAAATTTGCCATTTGAAAAGCCATTAGGGACTGTTCAGTCACTGGTGCTGCATTCGGTTCTGGATTCAACCATTTGAATGGAGAAAATTCTGGTAACTCCCTAAGTACACTGGCCCTTGTAAAAGTTTTCTGTAAGCTCTGATATCTAAAGGCCAATTTGGAGACAAGACAGGACTCTTTGTATCGCTCCTAAAAACTCTAATTTTGTTTTGGTTTTTAGCGTGCTGAATTGTAAATATTATAATTGTATTAAATTCTTCCTTTAATGAACAAACAGCTGTGTAATTACAGCAGTGTGTTCACACCTCTGTAATGGTTGTTTAAGCATCTTAATTATACACTCTGTTTCCAAGTGTTGGACTCTTCTCTGGGAGTGCAGTCCTGGGTGCCAAACAGTTTGAATGCCCTTAGTCTGGAAATTCATTTTACTTAGGAACATTGTGAAAACTTGGAGGTGTGCCCAAAGCTGTGATATGTCTTTCTGTCCTTTGATTACCTTGTCTGTACCTCCTGAATAAAAGTCCTCCACAAAGCCCAGCAATCTCTGCAGGTCCCAAAGGCAACTACCAGCCTTTGAGTTCTCCAAAGGAGGTCTTGGGTTGCAAGTTCCCTGCTCTGCCTTGGTGAGTCACGTTATTTGATTTTATTACCACTGAAGGTAAGAGCACCCCAGGTGTTGGGCTCACCAGTTCTCACATCTGGTAGGAGATGGCCTGTATGATTTTTTTTTCATCAACAAGGGGTATGTGTTTGCCTTGCCCAGCTACACCTGCTGCTCCCCGTGGGCTGGACTTGAGCTTTGTTCTGGAGGCTGGTGGGATGGAGATCCCCAGAGCATTCTCTGAGCTCTCCTGGGGCTCTCTTCTTGCACTTTAAAACACATCCCCCTCAAGTCAGCTTCCTTGCTTCTCACCAAGTAACAGGGCACATGAGTTCCTTCTCTTGCTTTGCTCCTGCTGCCCTTTCAGTGATGATAGTTATGCATAACTTGCCTGTGAGGGTCTGCTACATCTTCAGGACTGTTGTAGGAGACTCCCTGGACATGCATCCTCCCACGCCAAGAGCCTGACACAGTCTTACCTTTCTGTTGGGATTTTTTTTTTTAAACACTACACGCTGTCTTCAAACATGGCATTAGCCTAATGAGTGGGTGTGACAAGAGAAAGATTGATCCAGGTCTTCTTCCTATGATAACACATGCCTTTTGCCAGTATTAACTTTCCTAGCACGAAGCACACGGAGCTGGAAGGGGCCTCCTGCGCCACGGAGGCCAGCACCCAGAATGCGCTGTTGCTCCACAGAGGTGCACACAGAGAGGAACAAAAACATGGGAGCTAAAGCACTATAGTAACTAAAAAAAAAAATCCCATTTCAAAATGAAATGACATAAGAACTATGCCTTATAGCTTAGGAAGGAAATTATTCACAACAGCTGGTTTAGGAGTGAAAGTTTTAGTGACTCTGTCCACAAACAGTGGCAATACAGAGTGACAGAAATAATTTGTGTGTCTGGCAAAAGATTTTGATTATGAGCTCTCTATCCTACTGAACGTGTCAGATGTACACTCGGGAAATTCCTCATTCTGAGTTTGACACCACTCACCAGACTTTAATGGGCTGCAGCTTTTAAAGAAGTTGTTTGCTGCCAGTTCCAGCTATAGTCGTGGCCACACAAAGGTCCTGCTGGGCCTGCTCTTTGCTTCATCCAAAACGCAGGAAGCCCTGATCTCCGCGGGTCCTGCCTAATGCACCTGGAAGGGTTCAACAGTGACATCTTTTTCCCCAGTGCCAAGGGCTCTTGTAGATGTGAGGAGCAGACAGGGATGCTGAAATTGGGAAGGACGAGGGAACTGGTCCCTCATCTCCTCATGTGTTGGTATATTCACTTGTACTGTTGAATGCCTCTGAGACTCAAGGAATGCTTAAATAAGCAAATGACAGGAGGCCCCTGCTAATTCTTTTTTTTCTTCCAAAGCAGAATTATTTTTTCTCTGACTCGGGAAACTAACACGAGCCTGGTTTTTTTCCCTTGTAACTGCTGGCTTCATCAGACTCGTTTTAAAATAACACATATCCAACTGAAATCAGAAACAAGCATCAGCAGTGTCCAAACAGTGAATAATAGGTGTAAATTATTTTTAAAATATAAATAATGAAACTTAATCTATCATTTGGCTTTTAGTTTCATAATCAGTTCAAGGGTGGCTGGCAGCTGAGTGAGCTCAGATTCACCTGAGAAGAGTTTGTTAGAGATTTTACTGGGAGGAGTTTCAGGTTTTGTGGCTAATGTGAGTTACCACCACATACATTTAGGCCCTGTTCAGTGTAGGTGTGAGAGCTGAAAGAGACTGAAGTGTGTGTGTAAACCAGGAGGGAGACCTCGGGGCAAGTGGAAGCAGCTCCCCGCAGCAGCCAGCTGCAGGATGAATGTTCCCTTTGGCAGCTGGATCTGGAGACGTGCAAGCGCCTGTACAGAGCGCAGGGGCTGGGTGAGACAACAGTCAGAAGGAGACACAAATACCTGATGCCATAACCAGTGCTGAGCTTGATTATTACTAGTTAACGAATATACTGGAGGGATGGGCCAGGAAGGAGTGAATAGCCGTGTTCCTACTAGCTGTTGGACTGACTACCCAAAACGTGGGTGTTCTTACGAGAGGACTCTTCATGTTCTCTTTTTGGGGAATTGAACTAACTGGGAATAGGTAGGTGCTAAGTCCACGAATGTTTGTTAACCATCTAGTATAAAATGGATGAAAGGCAGTCTGTATAGCATGTTAAATAAGTTTCCAGATAAAAGCAAGATGAATTATGGCTGGAAAGGCAAATAAGATCAGGGATGGGAGTATTTTTAAAAGGGGTGGATTAAAGCATGTTATTTTAATGCAAAAACCAGACAAGTGTGAGGAGCAAAGGGGCATGGCAGGGGAACAGCAAAAGCAAAGTGGAGGATGAGAGAAGGTACGTACAGGTGTGACTGGGCAAGTGGAGGGGAGGAGGAGATGAGAAATTTCTCTGTGTCACAGAAGAAAAGGAGAGAGCTGCAGGAGGAGGGGAGCAGTGCAGATGGTGGGGAAAGGCCCCTTTCCTCTTTGCAGTCCTTTCCCAGGGTAGGGCAAAACACGGGGCTCTGTGGAGGGCTGAGGCTGGTGAGGGGGGTGCCGAGGTTCAGCTGGAAGGGAAGAGATGCTGGGCTGGAGTGTGGGGCAGAGGAGCCCAGCTTGGCGTGGGGGCTGCAGCTTGCCACTGGGCATCACCCCCCTGGGGGTGTTGGGAGGAGAGGATGGGGGAGATGGAGGCCGCGGGGCTGGGGAGCAGCTGCCCTGCAGGGGCAGGGACGAGCTCCTGCTGCCAGGGGGTGGCTTTGTGCACATCAGCGCAATGGGATGCAGCTCCTCGTGCCAAGGACAGCTTGCATAGACGCAGGGGGAAAGTTTGCCAAGAAAACATGTCCCTTCTCTCTTCAAGAGAGATGTGGCACAGATTTTCGGTGTTCCTCTCGGTGTAAGATATAATAAGGCAACGTGCTAAGGGGAATATCTTTTCTTGGACAGATGTTGCTACCAACTAAAGTACACTCCATTTTGTGAATGAACATTTCACTCCCTCAAACATGTCAGAAAGTGATCAGGAAAGAGAAGCTGAGCTTGGTCTCCCAGACCCTGAAGCCCCCTGGGGCATCACCTCACCTCCTTGGGAGGATCATCTCACCACTCCCACCGTTCTTCCATTGTCCTCACTGTGTTTTCTGATCATTAATAAAGAAATACTATTTTGAAAGGAATCTTTAACCTTTTATAACAATTCACTTAAATCTTCTGGCCAAAGTCAAGCGTGCTGGAGTCTCACAGCCAGAAAGTGAAGCCAGTTCAGACCCGATTTGGGAGTTCCCTGCCCACACTTTAGATGTGCCCAAAAGCTGCGCTGGGGAGCAGAGACCCACCAAGCCCCCCTCACCCGTGGAAACCCTCAGCTCTGGGTGGTGCAGCTGCCCTGCAGGGGCTACCCAAACCCGCCCTTGGCCAGCCCGTGCTCTGTCTTCCAGCTGCAGGCTCTGCTTTCCCTTCTCTCCACAGTGCACCGCTGAGAGTGCTGCTGCTGTCTCTGCAGTGTCTTCTCCACAGGTCAAGTCCCCAGACATGTCTTCCCAGGGACCCACTTAATTTCCCATTAGAACTCTTTAGCTTGACATTAATTGGAAGTTTGGGGTCAAATATTATTCAGCTGGCTTTAAAACTGCGTTCTTTTTTTTCTTGTGAATAACCTGTCATCTTTCATACACTTTTATTACTTTTTGCGAAAGAGAGATATTGATCCCTCATACTGTGCTGCTGAATGCTGCCTTTTCTCAGGGCGATCCCTGTCATCTCCCTTCAATGGCATATGATTAATATGTGCATCATGTCCACTGGGCTATTGATTCCAGCAAATGCGAAAATACATACTGTCATTGTGTCTAGATACGTTTCCAGGAGGCGGGGAGGAGGCGGCCACCCAATTAACTGCCTTTTGCTTTGATGCGGAATCCAGCTTTGTGCTTTTCCCTATGGGGAGGGCCGGTGGCAGGTGGCACACTCTTACTGGCAACTGGAGCTTGCACGCATCCCTCTTCAAACTCCTGGGGCATCAGCTTGGCCCTGCCCCATCCCTGCAGTGCTGCTGCAGGCAAAGCTGGTCCAGGCTTCACTGGATGGATGAGTTAGAGCCGGGGGCCCTGGGACCTGCCCTCTGGCACCTGCGCAGGACAGGACCTGGCTCCATGCCTGGGGACAGGGAGCCAAGCAGGAGCAGGGGGACAGCTGGCCTCAGCCCCTAGCAGGAATAAAGGGGAATCGGAGCCACGTCAGAGCTTCCCATTAGTGTTGTCTAATTGATTCCTGCCGCCCTAAGGGCGAGAACAAAATGAACGTGTAGGGGAGAATGCATCATCCTGCAACCCTACTCTGACTCCCAGCTGCTGCACGTGAAGGCGCGGGGAGCGGGATGGCTCGGCGGGCGCAGCAGGGCTCCCAGGGTAGCGTGATGGCTGCGCTCATGGTAGAGAGAAGGGTTTGGATCAAAGTGTTCATCTGCCTGAATTCTTTTGATCTCATCTGTTGCCTGTAACCTTGCCAAATAAGACAACAATATGATTAGCCTGCAAAGACAGCTTCATCCCACTGTCAAAAGCTTCTCATTAGTGAGATCAGAGATGAAGCCCGAGATCTATATTTCAGTAAGTCCTCCCACAATGAGGTGAGAACACCAGTATGACCCCAAACACATGCTCTAACACTGTGAGGAGGCAAGAACTGCAATTCAGCTGAGATCTGAAAGTCCCATAATTTGCCAGATTGGACATATTGTAACTCCAGACTCATTTGCAGAATTAATTATGCCACATTTGCAAATCACTGTAAAACCATTTTCATCTGCAGAAAAATTATTGTGATATTTCCTCTTGCTCTCAGCTCTGGTGAAAGCAAATTTTCACATCCTCCCTCTAAACAGACTTTGCCAGAAAAACATTTTCCGGAGTGATCTGTGCAGCACTCCCATACTCATCTTAACTCAAACCTGGACCATGAATGCCGCAAGCATCTTTGTTGTTTTGTCTTTTGGTAGATGGTGAACTCGAGTCAGGGACGACGTCTCCCCACGCACACGCGACGTACAGGGAAGCCCACTGGCTTTCTGCGCTGTGGACGGGGAGCATGGAGCTCGCTCAGCCGCAGACAGCGCGGGCCAAGGGCAGCGCCAAGGCACGCTTCTCTCCGGCGGTACTTTGCTCTGTGAAGCTGTGCGCAAAGTGCTCCATGAGAGCCTATAGCTCAGACAAAACCCAATGTTTCTATTCTTCATTTGCTTGAAGTTTAGGAAAGAGTGACCCTGTACTTCAGTCAGGGTTATGTCTATTTGGGAGCCAATAAAGAGCTAAGGAAATAAGCAGACACATCTTGCAACAATCTTCTTGGAACAACGTGGGGATAATGCATAAAAAGCTTACAGGAATAATGTATCCAAAGATGCTTTTCTATCGTTACTTAATCTACGTTCATGTAACACTGGGAGGCTTTTTAAAGAACTTAGGCTGATGGAAACCTTTATATTACACCCATGCATCTCCATATTGTTCCTTGCTCTCTAATTTCCGGTTACAAGGTCAGTTACCTTAAATATTCCTAGCATTCTTTTCTTGCTAGATAATTTCTCTGTCTTCAATAACTTCTATACTTACAAAATCTGACTTGTTTGGAGTAGATTAGTGCTATTTCTATTTTTTTTCTTTGTGCCTCTATGAAAGCAATATGTACCTGTCCTTCAACTTTTAGATCAGGCTCCAAAGGACTTTCAGGAACAGTTCCCAGATATGAATATTCAAGATTATTAATTCAGAATATCCCATCTCAAAAATACCCAGCAATATTAATTGAAGATTCTTGGCCTCTATGAGTGCCCTCATGTATGCATGCATTAACTGGGATACTTATAGAAAGCTGACACATGCAAAGCTAATCCTATTAATTAGAGGAATGTTCCCTCAAAGTAATCATTGTGCAGTGGCTCTCCAGAGCTGGTGCCACCTCCTCAGGCCTCCATGCTGTCTTCTGTCTGTCTCAGGCACCATCCCACCCCCGACTGTGGGCAAGAGATGATGTCAAGGGCAAGAGGAGCAAGCTGAACATATAGTAGTGATTCCTCAAAGTGCCTTCTGAGACTCCAGCAACTTGTAGTAATGACTTCTTCAGCCAGAGAGGAAATCCTCATCTTTAAAGTGGTTTTATTCTTAAGAATAAAATCGCCACAACTAGACAAATATGGGGGGAGGGAGGGAAATTCACTCTTATTTGGTAGTCCATTAATAAACTATTGTCATGCATTTTTGGGAAAGTAGGCACAATATGTTAGGCCGAAAGTAGCTTCTGGCATTGAATTAACAACCCAAAACTAGCCTAATATCCTGAAAGGGCGTGGGCTGTCCTGGCTGTCTGCAGCCACTCTGCTCTTTGTATTGTACGAGTCCGCAGCTACGTTATGGGCGAGTTCCTGCTCCCACTTGCGCAAGGGTTAAAGTGAACATTGTCCTTGTTTTGGGTGCTTCAGCTTCAATTCACCTGTGTCCTGAGTAATCAGAAAATGGGGAGAAGAGAAGTTAGTGTTTCTGAAAATTATTTATATCTGGTTGGTATTATTGGGCACTTCTTGCCACATTGGTAATTTCTCTTGATCAAAAATTTTCAATTTTTCTCTACTAGAAAGCAGACATATTGACTGTTTAGTGTCTGTCTTAAGATATATAGGATCAAACTTGCCTAGTACTCTCTAGGTAAACTATAAGCATGTAAATGTAATTTTGGTTTTCATACTTACTTAAGCAAATGCTTATGAGTTCTGAGGCTGTTTCCAAGTTCAAGAGAAATATTTTTATTTATTTCAATGCACTTGATGAATTAGGGCCATGCTGAGAAAAGTGCTTGGTTCTTGTGAGTTTTTAATTAAGTTTCAAACTAAACTGACTATTTACCGTGCTTAGTGTGGGATTCATGCACGTGGCTCCTCACACCTTTCTAAAAATCAAGCTATGTACAACCGACAGAGACATAAAGACGACCGTGAAGTGTTAAGCATTTGTTGCTTATGCTTATTTGGGTTTTGCTTATGCTGATGGTCTTATTTCATCGCCTGCCTTCAGAAAGAGTAATTTAGGATTTGTAGGGAGTGCAGAAGCCATTCCCCCTCCAGCCCCCCTCCTCCTCTGGCTCAAAAGAAACCGTTGTTATCAGAATTTCTGCAAAGGAATTAGAATGATGAAAAATGAGCCCACTGAGTCAGTATGTTCAAGCTCTGGCTGATACAATTCACGTACAAATCAAAACCAACCTTCTTCAGCCAAGATCCTTTGACAGAGATGAGCGCTATGCACAGACTGAGGAACAGATCTTCACGGTGAGTGATTACATTGCTCTGGCTGTGATAAAAGAAGGTATCACTGGGAAAGATAAACTCTGCCAGTCCTGCAGGCCTGCATTGACTCTGAAATGGCTGTCCTGCCTCACTGGCAAAGGCTCACGAGTGCAGGAATGGGAATGCTATGCAGGCGAGCAAATTTCTCCAATTTATCATTTTTTGTTTTGAGAAGGAATGAAAACAACTGAAATTCCGTCTGTAAAAAGCTCTCAGATAAATGAGTTATATCGGGGATTGTTTTCAGCCCCTAGAGACTGTAAAACGTGAAAGCCTGAGTTCATCGAACTCTGCAAGGACAGGCTGGCGGTGCTGGCAGTGGGCGTCACCTGGCCTGGCGCTCCACGTCAACCCCAGAACAGGCGCAGGCAAATAATTGTCAGTATCTGACACCGGTGCGGTCCCGGGCGCGGTCCGGCACGGTCCAGCACGGCAAACAGGAGTCAGGGCAGGTCCTGGGCACCTTCTTCTGCACCAGCCCTCAGCAGGAGCTGCACACCCACCTCGGCGCGGCCTCCCGGCGAGGGGATTTAGCATGGCGGCTCTGCCACCCGCCATCCCCCGGTGGCCCCTGTAACTCTCTCAGGGGCTGGAAGGGGGCTGAAGCTGCAAACAGCTTTTTTTCTGCTCTGTTCCTCAGCTCGTGTCTTGCGCTGCTGTGCATCACCCCATCCCCACAACAGGCCACTGGTCTTCTACTGGTCTGATGTCAGGAATGTCACCAGGTCGGGGCAGGGCTGAGAGCCAGCCTGACACTGGTGCACGGGGGGAACGCAGGGAAAGCCCAAGACCTGCTGCCACCGGTGTGCTTTGCCAGCCCCGCTGCACAGCAGGGTGCACTGTCACGGTGCTGTTCTGCCTGCCTCTCGCCCACACCCGGTTCTCAAACAGACAGGTTTTAGAAACCTGATTTCAGAAAAAAAATGGTACTGAGAAGTGTAGAGAAAATGTCAAGATTAGCTCAGTTTAAGCCGTGAGCCTATCTATATGTTCTTGCTTAACTTTTTAAGAAAACAAAATGAAATCATATTCCTGAATATTCTGCCAGAAATAGTCGGTGAACACTGGAATTCAATGTACCATGGAAGAAACTTCTATTATCTTTAAAGCATGTTAAAATAGCATTGGTAGACAGTGGTTAATACCAGTTTTACACAAGATGAATGGGAAAAGGAGAACTTGAAATTTCACACAGCACTGAAAAGAAAATACATTTCTGATATCTTAAAGCAAATACTGGGTCACTTCCTGCAGCACAGTAATTCAGAAATAAAATGGGTCTCTAAAAGGAACAATGGCCTCCTTTTCTCTGGAGGAAATGTTCAGTGAATCCTTCCCCATTTCCAAATGTGCAAGGGTCAAACTGGTACCTGCCCTTATTGTGCACTTTCTGTAGGAGGCTGAGATTGCTTGCATGAGCTCACAGGTGTGGGAGGCTTTGAAGACTGCTTTGTACAGTATATTCTGCCGGGAAAAGCAAACCTTTGGTATTCCTCCATACATGGTTTTGTACAAAAGGCTTCTCAGGGAGTTGAGCTCAACCTGCACTATGAATGGTTTGAACAATTATTATTATTATTATTTTTAAAACTTTATTACCAGAACTAAACCTGAGCTGTTAATTCAGAGTTTCAACAGAAGGAACATAGCCATGCACAAGTTTAAACTCAACCGAAAGAATTACTGTACATCTCCCCAGTTCTGCTTGTCTTTTTTTTTTTTTTAAACCACTAAAATACTTCTCAAGCTTGGAAGTATTTTAGCATCAGTCTTACTGGCAGGAGCACTTCCTTCAATTATGTTTTAGTCATCAAAGAAACTGTGAGCCTAGTGTAACTAGGTAAAAGCCCTTCAAAATGAGAACCTTCCTTGATGGGTCTCATTCCTGATCGGAAATGCTTTTTTGTGGAAGCTTGCAGACCTTGCAGTTCATAACAACGTAATGACACTTAATGACATTTTTCATTGCATTTCTGTTTCACAACAGAAGCGTGTCACCGGGGAGTCCAGTTACACCGCGCCGCAAACTGACCAGAAAGCTGGTGGGAATGCCTTATCGTTGGTTTGCTTAGAAAGTGCTTCTGACAACAAATCACAGGCTGTTTCATTAATCAGTCTTCATAGAAAACAAGACTTGTTTAAAAAGTGTGAGGGTGGATTTAGATTAGATATAAGGAAGAAATTCTTCACTATGAGGGTGATGAGGAAAGGGCTGCCCAGAGCAGTTGTGGATGCCCCATCCCTGGAAGTGTTCAAGGCCAGGTTGGACGGGGCTTTGAGCAACCTGGTCTAGTGGAAGGTGTCCCTGCCCATGGCAGGGGGGTTGGAACCAGGTGATCTTTGAGGTCCCTTCCAACCCAAACCATTCTATGATTCTATGACAATGTGATGAAATAAGAACTGCACCCTTGGACAACATAAACATTATTTTCAGGTCAGTGAAAATTGGGCATATTAATAGACAGTTCCTGATTACTGCCTGCAGAACTGATTTGCTCTGCTTTGTTTCGCCTGAGGCAAACTGAGAAGTAAACCATGAGAGCCGACGGAGAGCATCCTCCTTCCACGGGCCACCAGACCGCGTGGTCCCTGTCATGCAGACCAGGTCAGGCCCCATCCCCGTCAACACGCCTGGCGTTTCGGTGTCCTGGGTGACTCCGGGGACTGCTGGGCATGGGGGACACGCGGATTCAGCAAGGAGAGGCAGCAAAGAGGTCCTTGGCTTCTATTCAGGTCTTCCTGATTACTAATCAAGATCTGCTAATTAAGAGATGCCAGGTTTAATAGAGAAATCAGTGCAAGGCACCAACACCTTCCTGATCTGAGCCTGGGAGTTTTCCACGTCAGGGGATGGTAAGAAATAGGCGATGGAAGAGCTCTTACCACTGGGGAGCCCCACTCCCCGACCCAGACACTGGGCTGCTGGCAGGCAGCGGGGAAAATAAGAGAAACGCCCAGCAGAGAAACTCCCAGGGGGGCTCCTGCAGGCCAGCAGGCACTGGGAGGGGGGTCACGGCCACCGGCCAGCAGCGGGATGTGTCCAGGTGCCGTCCCAGCTCCCCCACCGTGAGCTGGCTGTGTACCTTCCACTGTCCCAAGCTCAGCAGGAGTCCTTCGGGCACCAGCGCTGAGCACAGCCTAATTTCATTAGAATTGCAAATCTTAGTGAATCTTAGACTCAGGAGTGTGACACTGAGGGCACTAATTCCTGGTAAAGCTAGCATTTGCAGCTCCAGAAACAGAGTTCCCAGACAAAGACCATTGATTCCCCTTTCAGCCCTGCTTCTACACACGCGAGCTATATCCAAGTCTCAGTTGTGCACACAAGTCTAAGCTCAAGTTGCTTTAAGTGTTCAGTTCACTGTGTGAGCGCACAGTTCAAACACTTGTACACTTTATTTCTCAGATTATTAATGACATTGTATTCGGTTTAGTTATTCACTTGCAATTGCAAAAGTAGAGGTGGTTGGAAGTTTATTGCTGAAACTCAATTTTTGTCAAAAAACACTGGTGCATTGAGACAGAAATGTGGAACTGTTGAAAACTGTTTGTTTTCAACTGATTGTGAGTGCTCGTTTGCTTGCAATATTCCTGAGAACTGTCCAGTTTGTCCTTCAGGAACACTGCGGGAAAGCTCAAGGTCTCTTTCAGCAGCCAGTTTTCCTTGTTCTTAGAGAGCCCTTCCTAATGCCCAACGTGAATCTTCATTGCATGACAGACTGTTGCTTGTTGCCATTTTCACCACGGGCCTGAGGAGCAGACTGTCTCTTCTCTGCAACAGATTTTAAAAATCTGAAGGCCATTGTGTTAGCCCTTCTCGGCCACTGCCTTTTCTGGAGTGGACAACCTCAGAGCTAATCAGCTTTGACAAACGACCTGCTGAGAAGCTGTCCCAGGTTTCGCTCCGAGATGGAGCGATGATGGGGAGATGGGGGGGATGATCAGCCAAGATAAGGGAGAGCTGCTGCATGATGCTGCGCGTTGTAGAGCCTTTGGTCCTTCCTCTGTCCTCTCTGCCTGTGCCTACAGGTATCGACAGGTATCGCATAAACTCTGGCCCTTCAAAACACCATTTTCTGTGCTTCACCAACAGCTAATATGCCACCAAAATTTGCATGAAATAAAAATCACTAAGTCTTAACTTCAGGTGAGTCAGATGCCCTATTCCCATGACTACTGACTACTACTGAGTAGGCAATTTTTTTCTTTTTTTTAATAAAAGTTTTCAAAAGATGTTGCTTAACACAGAGCAGAGCAAAGCCACGTGTAATTAGCTGTAGAGCAAATGAGGCCATCCAATTCACAAGAGTTTTGATTTCCACTTTTCAGAAGCACAGCACTTCAGCACAGGATATTCATCTCTTGTAAGAAAGGTTCAAACTCTGTATAGCAGAATCCTGCTGGGATTTGGCAACTTATTTCCATGAGCTGATTGTCAACAGTGGTGGAATTAATGATAGTGTTATGAACAACGTACATCTGCACATTGCCTCTTGATGTCTGAGGCATGCATATATCACACTTGCAATGAAATTAATTACAGAATGACATGGGATCCTCATTATAAATATAACAACACGTTAGGCACTCCTGTCAACTATTTAATGTATGTCATAGTCTCAGCAAACCCATTTCTTTCAAGATTTTGCAGCTTGTTTCAAATTCCTAAACATATCCTTCCATTTAAACAGTTTGTACAGTTAAAGTGATTGACTCGTAAAATAATTTCTGCTCCACCGATGGTGACATTTTCTGTGTTTTCACTTTCTTTTGAACTGTTTATTGTAAAGCCTTCTCCCCATTGCAGTGCTTATTGCTTCATGTTTTCTTACGCTGTTCCCTTCTTACGTAAATAATTTTCCCTTTGCATCCCTTGCCATCATAAGGATCCAGAACAAACTGGATACATAACAGAGTCTGTGGCTAAACATGTTTCCTACGAGAGCTCTAAGATGGAGAGAAAAGGCGGCATGTACCTACCCTCACCCAACAGCTATTCATGTTGTCAGTACGTTAAATAGTTATCTAGTTAAATATATAGAGTCAACCTTAATAAAGAATTTAGGCATAGAATTACGCATCATTGTTTAACATTACTTAATAGGATTTATAGGAGGTAATCAGTTATGCCGCATTAATGGAATTCAGCACCGCAGCAGAAAGCTGCCCTCCACTTTACACAGGTAACCCTCAACCGTTCAACCCCTTGGTTGCCCCCTCCTCGCAGGCAGCCACAACATGGCCTTCACGTTCAGTCCGGTTGTTGGGGCTCGGTGGCACAGGCCCGCATGGCTTCCCAACACGCCTGGAGAGGAGCGCGAGCGGGAAGAGGAGCCCAGCCCTGTGGCGGGAGCGGCACCGGGCACCCGCAGAGCCCCACGGGCAGCACCCCGGGGCTTGGATCCAGTGCTTGCTGTAGTCAGGAACAAGACTAAAATCATGACGGCATCAAAACCGCAGTGAGCTAGGAAAGCTTTTTTCCCACTTTAACGTGTTCTGGCCTAGGTCCGAGTTGCCCCATGGGCAAAACCAAGCGAACGAGGGGCGCCGGGGCGAGCGGCGGGTCCCAGGGCAGAGCCCTGCGCTGGGCGGGCGGCCCCGGGGCGCCCTGTCGGCAGCCAAAGCTGCCAGCCGCAGCTGGTGCTCTGCACATCGCAACCGTGTGCAGCAGCTGTAATTCTGGAGAGGACTATTTTGTTTGGCACAGAATACTTTTTTAAATGGCTCACTTCCCGGTGCCTTTTCAGCCTTAAATTATGCTGAACAACAACAAGCAAAATTAACTTGTATGCAGAATTTTCATGATCAATGTTACGGCTGTACCAGCCTGTAAGTGCACCCTTAAGACAGGATCATTATTTTCTTTATGAGACCCCCCTCTCCTGTTTTCAGGTATATATATTTTATGCTTCTGTAACTGAACACCACCTTCTGTTTGGGAGATAAACTGCACGCTCTATTAGTCGGTAACGTGTGTCAGTGCTGTTGGCTGAGTGAAAATCCTTACGTTCAAAAGCTGATACCAAAGAATAAAAATGAATATTGGGTGGCTTCTCCACACTGAGTTTTAGTTATTGACCGAGTTATCAGATGAAAGAGCGAGTGTTTCCATGCAGCCCGTCCGTGTGGGAGATGGGGACGGGCCAGGGCAGGGCAGGCTGCCTTTGGCCACAGGGCGTTTTTGTGCAACCGTGACTGGCATGGGCCAGGACTTTGCCTGCTGCCGGTTTTGCTCTGGGTTTCTTGCTATTACCAGTAATGTCCAAAAGTCAGGACAACAGGCTATATTTTTCTGAGTCGCTGCTAACACTGAACAGTGCTGCTGTTTGCACTGTGGCTTATGCTTTTCCTTTTAATCCATTTTTACATTTGGAATGAGAAGGTGACAGAGGAGTGACAAAGAGCACTTATTAGTTTGCTTTATTGTTTTGTCTGAGGATCTCCACGTATCATCTGGGCTACGGTAAGTAATAGTTGGGCTTATCAATACGGGTGGGACTGCTATGTCCCTTCTTACAAGTGCCCTGAAATGAAGTTTTCCTGCTAACCCTGAGCGAGCCCCAGTGTGAGCTCCTCTGATCTGAAATCTACTTGAGGACAATCAAGGTTGTTTAATTCCTGAGCAGCAGCTTTGCTGCAGTAATGGATTTGTTCGTGAAACCACAGTTTCAGGGAAACGCTCCTTGCCGTTTCCTCAGGTGATGTGTCGCGTTGTGCCAGACTGCGGCTGTCACACTGTGCTGTATCACAATATGATTTTCAATGGCAACGTATCACCGGCTCCAAATGATTGATGAAGGAGAGGCTAAAAGAAAGGCATGGAGAATGAGAGCTGTAGAATGCTGGTTTCTGTGAAAAGCTACAGAAAATTTCATGGCAAAATATGTTGACATTCCAATGAGTTCTTTTTATTTTACCTGGAGACCTGGTATACTAATTGAAACTTCAAGAAGTAATCTTTTCTGAACAGTAACGCCATGTGCACGGGATGTAATGTTTTTTCAGTACAGCCCATCCTCTAAATAACATTCTCAAAGATATGTGAAGCAGCTAGAGACATCTTTATGGTGTGTGCTAGCCATAAGCTTGGACTATCAGAAAGCTATTACAGCAATTTTGAATTAGTTGCCCTTTATCACTTATATATAACCTGTGTATTACAGAAATGGATGAAGGCTTAACGGGAGCACTGATACCCTAGTGATGGCACATATTTTCAACACGTGTACAAATACATATTTTCAAAAAACCTTCTATTTTGAAGCACTTAGAAACAGAGGCGTGATGGACCCTGGGTGGGGAGAAGCAGCTTGCACCCCATGCAAGCAGGGGTGACAGACAGAAGAGACATCTCACTGCCTTCTCCAGCTGCTGTCTGGGATGTTGCAGGGTGGGCAGGGGCATAAGACACCAGCTGAAACAAGGCAAGGTGTGATCAGGGAACGCTTTTGACCATGAGGATGGGAAGATGCTGGAGCAGAGCCCTGGAGATGCTTCAGATCTCCGTCCTTGGGGATATTCGGACTGGACAGGCCTTGAGGAACCCGGCCAAATTTTGACATCGGATCTGACCTCCAGACTGGCCGTATTTGAGCGGAGGATTGGAAGGGCTGTCTTCCAGAGATATATACACATATTGTGTACACGTTATACATGCATTATATAGGCATATATAATTATTACACGTTTATATATTTAATATATACGTACATACATTTATCATATTTCCAAAACCACAGTATTTTCGTCAATAAAAATCATCAAATATTCCAACCCGTGGCATCCTGCTGACAGCTTCAATACTCAAGGCCACCTTTTGAGATTGTCCCAAGCTGCCTCTGTACTGGAAAGATCTCAGAAGTTTTTGCTATTGAAAAATGTAATTAGCACAGCCAGAATATTTTACTGGTATCTTTCACAAAAATGTAAAAGAAAATATATTAGAGCCTGATACTCTTCCTTACAATGCTCCCCACTAAAGCCCCTTTCTCTGGTAACGCCTGTCTTTTGGAGTAACACAAATTCTTTTCCTATGTGGCTGCCTATCAGGTTCGCTAAGGATTTTCAGACAGATGCGATTTTGAGAGTGTCCTTTGCCTAGAAAATCAGCTCTCAGCTTTGTTGGGTATGACTTATCTGCAGTAAACACATGCTGCATGTTAAATCCATGTCCTAAATTATTCTTTTCTTCTAAATTGCTTTAACACCTTGCATGTTGTTCAAGTCACATTCACAGATCGGTAGTTGCCCACATCGATCAGAAAACACCAGCCTTGACGTGAGATGCTTGTTAAGGACACTTGCTCCCAGACCTCCAGCTGGAACATTTTAATGGAATGGGGACACTTTTGCTTGTGCTTAGCCCATAACTATAATATTTTAGAACTTCCACTAGTGATCTCGTGGCTTGCTTCGTTTCAGTTCATTGTATTCCTCATTTCTAGACAGTGCCTATAACTCAGTGTGTTTCTGATTTTCCTGAAGGGAGCCATCATTCACTCACAGCGATTTCTAATGGATGGTTTGTTGTACAATTTCCTTTTTGTGATGACTATGTGGAGTGCGCATTTCACCGTTATTTCCTTTAAACCATTTTGAAGAGTGTTTGCTTGTAAATAGATCAAAGTTGTAAACCCCGAGCTTTCTGAGTTTTTGTGGCATTTATGTTGTTTTAATTTTCCATGTAAGGATTACAGTAATTACTCCACATTTATCTAGCACAGAAGTAGCACAGAATTTGGAAGCTCGTTAACATCTCTAACACGGAGCATTTGTGCCTATCTCATGCATTACATAAAATGGAAGAAACAGGAAAAGATAAATCACAGATTTTTACAGCTGATGTACCAGCTGTGTTTGTGGTGGAAGACAAAGCAATCTTGATCGCTCTTAATGCGACTGTGCATAGCAGGGTCAGGCACTCACGGGGGAGCTGACAGGCAGAGCACCCTGTTACCAAAGGACAGCTGAATCTCGGCGTGTAAAGGTGCAAACCAGAAAGAAAGCAGTGAGACCAAGCCCGTAGGAAAGCCTTGAGTCTCAGCCTACTGAGCCTCTAATCTCTTCCCCAGGAATTGAGCTCATTTGTAGCGGTCCGTGCTCCACATCAAACCATCAGCAGACACAGACCCCCTAATCTCGGAGCATCTTTTCAAGGTACTTTCTGCTTTAGTGAGAGACAACTTCTGTTCATCCTCTGATGCTGTCTGCCAGAGGGCAGAATTTTGGACAGTGCTTGTCTTTGGAGATTTTGTGTGTTTTCTCAAATTACTGCAGAAATCAAGATTGTCTGATGAAAGCTCTGAGGCTGCTTTCAGTTGGTAGAAGTGAGATGAGAAGAGGGCAGATTCCCTTTCTGCAAGACAGCCTTGGGAGCTGCTGATCTCTGCACAGCTGAAGCCAACCCAGCGCAAAATCTGATCTTCCTTCTCGGGTTCCCCCTCCTGAGGACATCTCTGCTGTCGGCAGAAGTCTTGGAGGGGAGGATATTCTTCTCCTCTCTCATTCTTCTTTTTTTAGTACGTGGGACATGGTCATCCTTTTTAAAGGAAGATTTGTTGTTGTATCTCTAATTATTAAATGCCAGGCAGACATTCTTTTACTGCTAAATTTTCAGAAAGATGCATAAAGACTCTGCAGCTAAATGCAATCCAAACGTCAATATTTTAAATATGTAGTGATATTCCCAATAATCGGTAGAAAAAAAAGTAATCAAATTAAACAGTATTACATTATTTTCACTTACTGGGCTGCCTGGGAAGTGTCACAGTACCAGAGTACAGTGAAATATTTTTAAAGACTGGAGTGAATTGGCTTAATTGCTGCAAACAGGACTTTTAGGCCAGGATCCCGTTCATAGCACAGGAGCAGTCCCATTCTGTCCTGGGCAAACATTTCACATGTGGATATTGCTCAGCACTGCAAGACCATGCCTTTGCCAGAGGAACAGGTTTTCTTCTCACACCTGAGGGAGCTTCAGTAGTTTAACAGCATCAACACCATGGGTTGCTGGGCTGTCATTCAAGGAACCTCCTTCTTAACGCTGATAAATAGATCACCTTCTCAAAGAGAGGCTGACATACAGCCTTACCCCTTGCCCTGTGATACGATGGATAGAGGGGCATTTAAAAAAAAAAAATTGAAAAGAGAGAAGGAAAGAACATCCTATGTGTGAGCTGCAGCTTTGTTTTTTTCGACAGCATCACAGATCTGCGTAACTGTTGCTCCCGTGGGGGTGGATAGAAGAGCTATGAGATCTTACCCTATCCCAGTTGCCCATTAATGCAAAGTTAATTTCCACAAAGTGGAAATATTAATTACTAGTACCCGGTCTTACAAGGTAAAGAACCTACAAAAGTCAGGCAGAATGAAAATTTCAGTTAGAAACGCCTGCTGCCTCTCTGAGCAGGCTCCTGCAGGCGATGCTCCATGCGATCTCGACATCTTTTGCAGCACTGTTGGAGGCCTGGGAAGCAGCAACAGGACTGCCATACCACAGCATATCAGCTCCGCTTTGCATGCCTTAAATGAGGTGTAGGATAATTTGAGCATAAAGTATTCAAAATTTCTATCAGCTTTCAGTGGAGATGACCAGCAAAACAATGTGCTACTGGCGTAAATGTAAAGCAGCATTTTATTCACTGGAGAGGGAGAGAAAAACCTCTCCAAGCATTTAAATCCACGTTGTTCTTCCAGGTGATATTTGTATATTGAAAGAGGATTTACACATGGCAATCCAAACACAGAGAGAGGTGCCGTTAACCCTAGGAAAGCACAGTAGCCAGGAAAAGGTCTTCCCTTGGATTCATGCATGGTGAATAAGAGAGCTGCTGCGGCACTTGTTAAAGGCAGTGCAGAATCTTCCAGGTCGGTGATTTGAACGTGGCCCGTCCATTCAGTCACAGCTGCATAAGCTCTTCCTCTTAGTAGTCGGCCTTGCTGCAGGTCGTCAGGAACAGTTTTAGCAATTAAGCTTCTCCTGAAATACCAAACACTATGGGGTCTTGAAAAGAAAACGAGCGCATAGCCCCTTTCCAGACAGAGAGATTGAGTTTGAAGTCCACTATGAGCTAAAAGCCTCATTCTCTTGATTGGCTAAATCTTTAAATCCTAGAGTGTTAAATGCCCTGAGAAAGGAAAGCAAAGCTACTATTAATAATTCTAATGGCTAAAGAGCATATTATTTTCAAGTGGCTTGTTAATCAGCATGGGGTCTGCCTACAGCTACTGCAATCAGTCATCTTTCACCAGTAGTAGCTAGTGTCTTAATAAGAAACAACGAGGCATTCAAGGGAGCTAAAATTGTTCAGACTAAAAGGAAGTTAACAGAAATGATTAACCAACTTGGCTAAAAGCCATTGAACAAGAGGGGAATGCTACTGAAAAGGCAGGTCATAAAGCCTCGATGCAAACAGATAAAGCCAGAGAACAAGCTTGTGAGAATGGCAGTTGCAAAGCTGCTTACCTCTGATGAAATTCTTATCAGGAGTTCCAAACGGGAGGAAGGATTTTCTTTCACAATGCATCTGATAATTGCTTAATGAGAATGGGTGCATTTTTCTACTTTCCTTGCCAGACCAAAATTTGTGTCCATTATTCACAAGCTAGCGGGAGAAGACTAACTGCTGCGTGTGTCAATGACCAGTCCTTGTTCCTTTTTCACCAAGTCGCTTTACACCATTTTAAGGAGAGAGCAAACGGAGGTGCATCCCAGGGCCTGCTGGCACATGGTCCATGAGCCGGTTGTCCCTTGGCGTCCAGGGGAGCACAGGCCATGCTCTCCCCCCAGCTGAGATCTGGTTCGTTCTTTGCTCATTTTGCCTCCTTAGTAACTCTTTTTTCTGTGGAACAGCATAGCATTGCCTCCCAGAAATCAGTCGTAAGGATAGCTCCGGCGTAGGATTACAAAGCTCAGAGACAACAAATGGATAAAACAAATCCCAAAAAAGTAATGACCTACCAAATATAACATCACAACCCAGAGGAACTTCGCTAAGAACCAAGCACAGCACCTGAGGAAGGAACGAGTTACGGTTAGTGCTAATTTATAAATAGAAATAACATTGTTATTGTTATTTAATTACTGCTCTACCCTGAGCCCTCAATCAGCTCTTCCCTGACCGTCCTGGTCCCAAGAGCCGGCAAGCTGAGCCCCGAGGCTGCCGTGGCCCCCGACCCGCCCCGCCAGATGTGGTGAGCACTGGAGTATCCATGGGCAGGGGAAGAGAAACCATTTGAAGAAATTGCCCAGAAGTTGTTTAATTAAACAATTTCCAAAAACTATTATTGCAATCACCTTAGACGGGCTCCGGTTTGTGTAAGTTATTCAACCTTGCATGAAGGCTGAATGAATGAAACTAATTAGTTTGAAGCTTCCAGCTTTATTAGAAACGTTCTATAAACACAACGGCAATACAAAGGGCTGTCCAATTCCCCAGTGCTCGAATATATAGTTGTGCCACCTATGCCATGTGCCTGTGCCCCCACGGCACCTTTCTGCCCCATCCCCGCTGTGCGGAGCCTGGCCCCAGGTGGGTGCAGCTCCCCCTCCGCACCCCCTGTGCCCCCTCTGCCCGGCTCCACACCCCTCTGGAGGAGCCAGGCCCCCCCGTGCTCGTGGCCACAGCCCCCTGGCATGGCTGGGCCCCGCTGAGCCATGTGGCACCGCAGGGCCGGGCAGGGGACCCCGCCACGGGTGGGCAGGGGCTCGCTAGTCCCCAGCCACGGGGGTTGGAAGAGCACCTGCCAGCCTCCCCACCAGCGCCTGCGGGCACAGGGCTGACTTTGTGACCGAACGGACAGCCTTCCCCCAAATCAGTAGGGCCTCATGGCAAAGCACTGACAGGCTTTCAACGATGCACTTTTTTTCTCACTTTTTAATTGTTTCTTTAATTTTGAATCTTTTTATAGCTAGTCAGGAACAACTTCATTACCATTTTAGTTTTACTTAAAATTTTTTTATGAAGTTGGTTTTATTACATTCGCAGGCTACTTTCTATAGAATAACAAAAAAAAACCCAACCTGAAATCAACAGCTTTGGTCAAAAAGCAGTTCCTTATAGTTTATAATTGTTACCATCATCATTATGTTATGATCAGAATTAAGATTATCAGCGGCTTGACTAGGGTGAAAAGCATCCTGGATGCCATAGGATAACAAAGGCTGATATTGCAGCTTTTAAAAGGTGTACCTTGACACATCTGCAGGGAAAAGCACCAGCTTGTGAAGAATTGTCCTCTCACCAGTGCTGTAGAAAGAAAAGACAAAGCATTGTATGAACAAGACAAAGAATGGAAATAGAGAATCAAGACCAAAGAAGAATGAGTGACCGGTAAATTGAAAGTCCTGCAAACGCCCTACAACGAGGATATTTTTCTCTCCCAACATATAGAAGAAAATTAAATTGGTTGATGCTTTCAGCAGGCAGGGAGCGGTTCGGTGTGCCTGCACGGCTCCACGGGCGAGCAGTGCTCTGCAGCCAGGCGTCGGCTCTGCTCGGCTGAG
Organism: Nipponia nippon; assembly: GCF_047370975.1. Lineage (NCBI taxonomy): Eukaryota > Metazoa > Chordata > Aves > Pelecaniformes > Threskiornithidae > Nipponia > Nipponia nippon. Next base: position 32,213,553 of record NW_028262302.1, read on the forward strand.
GGGCTCTCAGCACTCGGCGGGCAGGTGAAAATGGATTCCAGGGCAAACCTGCAGAAAACTGTATTTGAATAAATGGTCTCAAATCTGGGAAGAAAACTATTCATCTTATGGTACAGATAAGCCATCTGCCATGTGGATATAACAGAAATATATTCCTGTCTGAAATGTCTGAAACTGGCAAAAACCCTCTCAAGTACTGTGAAATAATGATAGCTCTTTTTTCTCTCATCTGTTTCCACTTCGTTTGCTGGGTTGCTAAAGCCCTGACAGAAAAAGAGAGAGCCTGGAGCTTGCACCTATACGGCTTCGGATTTTAACTCGACCTCTGGCAGCAGCACCGCGGGCTTTGCGTGCGGAGCGCGTCACGCAGCCGGCCGGAGTGCATGAGCAGCTCCTGGCGCCCGGAGCGGCCCTCGGCACCTCGGCAACCTCCGAGCACAGCTCCTGCGCTGCTCCTCTGCGGGCTGCTGTCCCCAGGGTACCGCGGCAGACACGGCCAGCACCACCACCTGCCAGCTCTCAGCGGGGACTCAGCAGGCAGCTTCACGGCGTTTTTGTATTAAGTCTTTATTAATCCTGTTCTGTTAAATGGCATGCAATACTGGTCAAAAGGAAAACAAAGAGTGGAAAAGTCTTTAGCAGAAAATACGTATGAGTTCTTCTTGTGCAACGGTAAGTGTTTAAACCTACCCCATACTACATGATGCTCTCTGCTCTGCTTGAGAAAGTCTTTTAATGCAGTTCATGTTTACTGCAAGCTGAAAATCCAGCACTTCTTTCTGAAGTGAGGTAACCTCCTAAAGCATTGCTGTCTAAAAATGGGAGAGTTTCTCACTGACTGCCACAGTTAATTTGTGTAAGTGATTAATGGGAAGCATGCCATGGCCAGACAATTCACAAGTTTTCACCTGAGCAGCACACTGGTTTCCTCCACCCTAACCTGATGTGTCCCATTCAGGTTTGCTACATAGCCAGGCCAGGCTAGGCTGGGGTCTCTCTGGCACAAGTAACAGCACAATTTTCAAGTACTCTTCAGGACAGTGAGCACTTCTGGGTGCTTAAAACTATTATAATAAATAGCAGTGCTTATTCTCTCAGCATGAGCAAGGCGAATGCTGCAGTCACTGAAAGCTGGCAAGAACTCTCCAACCATGTCGCGAAAGCAGGTGTTGGAACAGGGGCGTTACCCCGGGCCCAAGCCGCTGTGCACCCTGATGCACCCAGTTACCATCCCACAGCAGCAGCAGGCGCGTCCACAGCCCCTGCCTGGCTGTCGGAGGCGGTGCAGGGTGGGCTGTCACTGCACGTCCCCTCTGCTGCTGCCCGGCGCGGACACAACTGGGGTCCCGTCCCAGCAGGGTGACACGGCACCAGGCGTGTTCAGGTGGCCCCAAGTCCCCGACCTACCAAACCAGCCTCCCGGGGAGTGTGGTGGAAAACACAAACAGAGCAAGCACAGTCACGCAGCAAACTACATCCCAGCACCTCTCTGGGCAGACGTGCCAGGTGAGATCAGTGCTGCTAAATGTTAAAATGATGGATATGCAGGAAGCAATCTGAATTGTACAGAGACCCTGATGAGCTGTGAAAACTGATCACTGCCATTCAGGAATGACAACTTGGAGTTATAATAGAAGTAAGAAAATGTCAACTCAGTGCTCGTAAGTTGCCAAAAAGAAAGATCCCTGCCAGAAATTGTTAAAAGTAACACTGCGCTATTATGCACCTGACAAGACGAATCCAAAGGTGCCAGGGTCATTGCGATGCCGCTCTCCAGCTTCACTGAAAGGTGCCGGCAGCCAGGGCAGTCCTAAGTGGCTGCAGTGAAGGCAAGCATCGCCCCGTCCTTGAGCGGGGTGAGAGGGGCAATCGGGGACCGCAGCCTGGGCAGCCTCCCCTCAGACCCTGGGGAGGTGGTGGGGCAAATCCTGCTGGTAGCCAGGACCAGGTGAGTCAGAGGCTTGGGGACAGCCAGCACGGGTTTACCAAAGGCAGTTTATGCCTAAGCAACCTGATAGCTTTCTGTGGTGAGATGGCTGGCCCTGTGGATGAGGGGAAACCAGTGAGCAATGAATATTGTTTATCCTGACTTTAGCAAGGCCTCCAGCACAGTCTGCCACAGCACCCTGGAAGCCAAAGCAGGGACATACAAACTGGAAGGGTGGAATACAGGATGGGTAAAACCAGGCTGTGCAGCAACCTGATCTGATGTTGACGTTATCCCTGCTTTGAGAAGGCAATTGGACCAGAGGCCTCCAGATGTCCTTTTCAGCCTAAATTAATCTGTGATTTAAAAGGGGGAACAGAGAATAGAACTAATTAATGAGTGAATAGAATAGGACTCCTCAAACTGTAAAAGAGAGAAGTGAGTGCAAGAAGGTGCTAGAGGTCTGGAAGAAATAACCGGCATGGAGAAAGCAAATAATCTCTTTGCTCTTTCTTTTGTGCAAGAACTGGGAAGATCAAATAAAAATATCAGGTGACAGTTCTGAAGCAACAGAAGCAATGTGTAAATAAATGGTGCTTTTTGCTGAGATGCACTGTTACAGAGACCAAAAGTATAGATAACTGAGAAATCAATAAGACAAATTCTCGGAAGAAAATTCCACTGAGAGCCTTTAACCTTAAATGCAGAGGGTGTTTACCCTAAGCATAGAGCGGTGGAAAGCAGGAGATTACACTGTGGAAAAGAGCCGCTCATCAGACGCCCTGCCGACGGAGGGAGATGGGCTGTGGGGCGGCGCAGGCTCGCTCACTGGCTGTGTTGCACTCCGACGTCTCCTCTGTTCCCTCGCCAGCTCGTGACCCTGCAGGTCCCCGTGCTCCTCTCGTCCGCCCTGGCTCAGCCTCCCGCTGCAAGGACCGTGGCTGGTTTATCCCAGGGAAATGTTGCTCACTCACTTGCACCTTGAAGGGATCCTGGACGATTTTGCCACAATTTTCGAACTGCGCTTGAAACTAGCCGCTACTGTGACTTTGTTTGTGATTCACCTGACGTGTTGACTTTCCAAAAATGTGCAGTGTTTCACCCTCCCTGGCATTTCAGGATGCACATTTTGGGGGGCAAAAGCCCACCTCAGTCAGAGCTACCCGTGGGCATCGAACCCTGGGCAGCAGGCAGCCCCCTTTTCTTGAAGTGGAGATGGGAAAACAGACACAGAGACAAAATTGGGGGGGATAGTTCTTAAATAATGTGAAAATTCTCCTTTTTTTCCCACATCCTCTCTACATGGATGTCTTACAATTAATTTGCACTCAGTACAAGTTGGGGATTTTTTAGATGACTGGCATCTGTGAAAATGAGATTTCTTCACCAAACTTCCTTTAATGAAACCACAGTAAACGAGGGACCATTTCACTGCACTGATCTGCACAGTTGGCTTTCAAGCAAAATGGCCAGCACTTGCACTTCTGCAGTGTGATTGAAGAGCTCAGGTGCACAGGTATGGTGCTGATTATTTCCCTATTAATTAATACTCCAGGCAACACATTTCTTTTAATTATATCACATACAACAGCTGTTGCCAGCAGCCAAAGGATTTCATGATATCGAGCACTCATAGCACTTGCCCTTATGTAGTCGCATTGTGAGCCCAAGAACGAGAGGAAATCTTTGTGGGCGGCGGTGAGGAGGCACACGGGCCAGTGACGGGGAGCGTGGGTTGCGCTGCGCGTGTGGTGTGCCGCGACTTAAAAAGAGGTGATTCGGAAAAGGCGCCTGACTTGCCGATGAAATATTGTGAATTGATGGGAAGATCCTTCTATCGGGTGCTGGGACGGAAGCCATCCCTGCTCCCAAGGCGGAGGCTGATCAGTCCAAGGCAGGCACTGAACGAAGTGGTTTCTGGCAGGGGAGGCACCGCACTGCACATCCAAAGGCTGATTTAAAATAGCTGAAAACTGACACCGGGCCTTATTTTGCTTCTGCAGTTTTAAATGCACACAAGCCTCTGACACATCAGAGTTTTACAAGTCCACACGTGCAGACAAGGAAATTCTGTCACTAATCCTGAGGTAAAGGGCAGCTCTGTTCTAAAAAATTAATAGCTATTAGTGGCCTTGTCTTCCCTCTCCTTTTATCACAGCATTTCTGTGATCTCACGTCAGGATATACTTTTTTGGTTGGCTGGTTGTGCAGGTTTTGCCTGGTGGTAATATTCTGGGATGGCATCCAAAGAGTCTCACGCTGAGACCTCTGCTCCAAGGTTTCCAAGGGAACCAAAGCCCAGATAACATTCCCCATAACAGTCTGCAAGTTTGGAGAGGAAAGACCTACTGCCAGCAAGAGGAGCTGGACATCTCTGGCTCATGGCATCATCGCAGGTACAACAGGGTGTCCGTTACTGTTTCCAGAGCCTGGAAGGGGGAGAACGGGGGTTATACACCACCTTCCCTCCCACCAGCCCCTCCCAGGTCTGCACAGGCCCAGTACAAGCCACATCTTTGGAGGCTTGAGCTCCCCCCTACAGTGCTGGGGTCCCCGTGGTGCCCACCTCGCACGGGTGCTTTGGGGCCTCTCTGCTCTCTCTGACACGGCTGTGGGCTCCCTATGCAAAGGGCTGGATGCCCAGGGCAGCCCTGTAGAGAAAGGAGATGGCCCTGGGAAGCTGAGGCACCCGGAGCATCGCCAACAGAGGCTGATGAGGGAAGGAGGACTTTGCTCTTCGCACGCTTCCTTTGCTGGAGGTGACTTTTTGCCATAATCTCCCAGTGTGCCCCTTTTTCAAAAAGCTGTGGCCAAACTGCTCAAGCACAGGGCTTTATGGAAAGGCAAGGAGGTCCGAATCCTCCTGGACCCGTCCTTCCCACTCCAGACATCAGCTACTTGGGTAACCACAGACATAGCCGGGACCTTTGGGGCTGTTTCTGCAGGTACCCTACATCCTAGGAGACTGCAGCACTGTGCTGCAGAACTGTGGCCAAGCTACTGCTTTAGAAAGAAAAGCTGGGTGAAGTGCAGACACATTTGCCTTTCCTGGAGGAAAAAGCAGCCCTTGGTGCTGCAGCTCCCTGTCAGCAAAGCCCCTGCAAACAGGGGCTGAGAGGGCGGCTGCAGAGCAGCGTGCTGGCTGCAGGCATCTCCTTGAGGCACTGCACTTCTGCAAACAGAATTTCAATGGTGCACTGCATGAGACGCCCCTGGAAAAGCAATCGTTACGGCAGTCGCTGTTGCACACCGAGTGCTGGAGAAAACGGAACTGCATTCGCTCCTGTAAATCCGTCGTGCTGTACAAACGGCAGCTGCGGGCCCCTCGGTGGTATGACTGACTCAGAACTGCCCTCTGCCTTCATACAAAGGCTGACAGCAGTTTTCAGCCTGCATTATTATTTTAAATGAAACAGAATAGCAGAACATTATTATTTGTTTCCAGTAGGCAAAATCTCTGGCCAAGGGCACTGTGTATCTCTCCTCTGTGACCTTCCAGAAAAATTCAGCATTTTCCTCCCCAAATAGGCTGGCTGGAGGCAGGTCTGACAGCGGTGACTGAAAGCATGCTGCTCCCCCACACTGCTCCTTACAAAAGCAGTGCTGCAGCAATTCCCTGCCCTGGACCCCACTCCAGCCCGAAGTCTTGCATGCCATGGACACCACGGCTGGTGCTCTCCAAGCGGCCAGAGGTCCTGACATGCTCTACCTCGAAACGCCCCAGGGAGGTTTTCCCTGCTGAGGGCAGGCAGCTTCCCCCCCAGAGACCATAGGACCCCTGCTCCCCAGCTCCAGGGCAGGGTGACTGGAGTCACTGGAGTCAGTCCAGAAGGACCCCAGAGCAGGGTGGCAGGCAGTGTCCCCACCATGCTGAGCCACCAGTGCTGAAGTCGTGGTCCAGGGAGAGGTCAGACACAAACCACGGCTCCTCCTGGCAGCACAGGGCCTCAGGAACCTGCCTCATGCGAAAGAGATCCACCACAGCAGATGGAAGGTGAAGCCGACTCTTCTCTCGGTGGCTGAAAGCACAAAATGAGGCGCAGGGCTGATGTGAGCAGGGAGCTTCGTGCTGGCTGCTACGCGCCGGGCTGCAGGCAATCTCCTGGTGTGATGTAAAAAGCATCGCTGAAGTGACAAGGCACATAAGCTGGTTTTGCATAGAAATAAATGTATAATATTCTGAGGCAGTAATGTGATAGCAGCATCTGTTGTATTCAGCACCTGCAGCTGCAGTGAAGGACACCGCAGCAAGGCATCTCTCCAGAAGACGCTGACAGAGGCTGGAGGAGCTCCATCTCTTGTCTTGCTCTGGACTGGACAGGCTGCTGAGACGCTGACTGGAGCTGGCACCACAGCAGCTCACACCAAAGTTTGCCTTCGTACATCGAGCATCGTGCCAAGAACAATCATTACTTCATGATTAGGAGTCTCATTTGGTTTTGGAAATGCCTCTCCACACCTGCAAAATAAGTGTCCCTAGAATTGCAGAGATGAATATGATGCAGTAAGACATTTGGCACAACCTGCTGCAAAGCTTATGCCAGTCTTCAGAAAATTAGCTCGCTGTGTCATCTCTTCCTGGGCTATTCTGAACAGCTCTGCATGGCATAACCATTCTTAAAACTACCTTTCCCTCCAGCTGGACAAACTACTTGGCTGACGTTCTCAGCAGTAGCCGGGAAAGGGAGTAAATAGCTTTCTGACCTGTCTTGTTAGTCCAGTGTGCCTCTATATGAAGACATTAAAGAAATGCTTACGATGAAAATATATCTCTGATGTGAGCAAGAGAGAGACTTGCTCCTACCCCCCACTCCCCCAACACACTCCTATATGCTCTGCAAGCCCCTGGCAGGATCCCAAAGCAGAGACAGGCAATATAGCACAGATGAAAGCTCATCTCTGCTGCATGTATGACATTTGCTGTCTTGGGTTCACTAGGTTTATTCCAGTTGCTCCTGTTTATCAGCAGAGTAGTAGTCCAGTCTTTTTTTCTGTTTATTTTAAACCAGGCTTCCTCCCCTCGGTGCTGTGAGACATCACAGGACCGTGAACATTGCTTTAAGTCTCACAGAAAATGATTTAGCAGCACTAGAAATCCGTACCTCCTGAACATAAGAGTAAGGAAGAGGCTTGCAATACGAAATACTCAGGGCAGTAGTAGGGGTGCAGTGGTATGGTGCGCTCTGGTGCAGCATGGCCAGTATGGTCACGGGTGTCAGTCAACCTGCGACCCCGGAGCGATTAGCTGGGGTTGTGCCTGGCCCTGCTGAAGGCCGGCACACAGCCAGACGTCGGGGCTGCACTAGGGATGTCTTTACAGTCCAGGCTGCCAAAGAAGGGGAGGTGGGGAGGAGCACGCACCGTCGCTGAGGAGTAAATGCCACGAAGCCACCGCAAGGAGCGGGGGAGCTTTGACTCTCTGACAGGGCAGCTGAGTGCAGGATACAGCCCCAAGTACAACAAGGAGGTATGGCTGTCTGTCCGTGGAAGGGCAGCTCATTCACTGCAGGTATGGAGATGGCCAGTCTGTCTCCATGTACAGACCAGATGGAGCTGGGAAGGAGAGACTGGATATACAGGGGAGACCAGGATGCCTGATCTGCATGTGTCCAGTTACAGCTTTACTCACTTGCCCTTTGTTTACGTTCCTCAGTTACAGTCCACTCAGTTTCTTCCTTTATTGACCAGCCCCACTTCCAGACTAGATCAATTTTGACACTCACACTCCTCTCTTTGGCTGCATTCATGCTTCTGGGTCTTTGGAGCTGAATTACAACCATTTTTTCTGGTTGTTTTCCCCCCTCCCATCATCCTGGAAAGTTCCATGACTAGCAGTTACTGTCTGTCACTGTTGTGGTGGCAATCGAGCCCTTATTTACATCTCCATTTCTCCCAACAGCATTTAAGGAAGGCTAGGTAACATTCACAGTGCATTTCCATAACCTTAAAGCCCAAAGAGTCTGGATGAATGTGCATTGGTGGGGGGTGGGGAGGACGTTTCTCAGGACATAAGGGACAGACTTAACCTTTCTCTTCATTCCCTTGAGAGTGGTTAAACGTCTGGCAATGCCCCAGGGTGTTGCACCAACGCCATGTCCACATTTGGTGAACACAGGTGAAAAGGTTCACTTCCAAACATAACAAAGTTAATAACTTGGTGCTGCTGCAGACAAATGCAGATGCCCCAAATGAAGGTGCAGGTTGGTGGCATCAGACGTCAGCCCACCAGAAAGTGTGTGGTTGCCCACGGGCCAGGGCTGGCAGAGGAGCCTCTGGCCCAGTAGACTGTGGGGGGTCACCTACTTGTACAATGGCGAGCAGCCTGGGCTGCCACGGTGCCCAGCAGCTAGAGGTCCTGCTGCTGGCGGTGGAGGAGCCTACTTGTGTGTGAACCTCACCTTTGAGCTGAGTCTGCGGGGACTGGACGGGGGAGAGGGGATGGCACCTGTGCTCTCTGGAGGCGGGGAGGTCCTGCCAGCCAAGCTCTGCTGGGAGCGGGGAGCCCTGCCAGGCCACGTGCTGAGCCAGGACCAGCCCCCCAAGGCCAATGTGTTCAGAGAAAGACAGAGGTCCCAGCCCCAGACGACAAACAGCATGATTGTCTCCTGGCAGCACTCCGCTAACAACAGCTAATGGAAAAGGATATGGATTATCCATAAATGAAGGAGAATGCCCTGTATGCATAAAAACAGTGTGAATAACATCTTCATCACCTCCTGCCCAGCAGCCAGAAGAGCTTACACAGGCCTCTCTGGGGCCAAACAGCAGCTCCCGGCCCTTTCCTGTGCATCACACCCCAGCTGGTGATCACTGCCTCTGCAGCGGAGACACCAGCCCTGTGGTCTCCGCCAGGCTGTGCCGTGCTGTCCCTCTGCACAGTGAGACACTGGCGCACGAGTCACTGCCCTGAGCAGAGGGAGAAAGCCTCCGGCCGCCGGGGAGCAGGTCTGCTAGAGCCTAGCAGCGATGTCCCCCCATCAGGGACACACAACGCTCCGCAGGCACCACTGCGAAGGCAGCTGTGCACACTGACAATGTGCGTTTGCATATACAGCAACGAGCAGTACCCCCATTGAGAATCTGGGGATGAAGTTTTAACATATAAGCCAACAAACAGACCCAAAGAGTAAGAATCCATCAGTAGCCAGAGTAATGCGGTTTACTGCACAGATACATTTAGCAATTTTAAAACAGCATTTGTTTTGTCATGTTTCTCATCACCATTAGTACGTAATGGGACACTGTACACCAGTTTAAATGAATTCATAATGAGCACTGTAGCAAGTCTATTGAACAGGAGATAAATAGCTGATTTCTGTGACTCTGCCCTGATGGATGGGGTTGCTCAGGGAGGTACGTGCTGTTTCCATAACCCTTTATGGAGATACCATAAATCACAGCAGACGGAGTGACCCATTAGAAGCTGTAACCAAAAGAGAAGAGGACTAACTTTAAGGAATAAAACTCAAAGGGCTGACAATGCCAGGTGCCTGCTGGCAGAGAACAGAGAAGACTGATGCAGTGTGAAGATGTGATGTGAAGACTTGAGCCATCAGGACCCTCCTAAGGAAGCAATGTGAAGATAACACAAGATAAGGGAGAGAAGTAAAGGGCTCAGGATTGGTGCTACAGGGCATGTTTGGGGAGGATAACGGACACATTCCGGGAAAGGCGCATCCTTCAGGCCTTTTCTCCAAGGCTTGAAGGTAGCAAATAAAAATGAAATTAATACTAAGGAAAGAAAGGGAAAGAGCAGGGAGACACTGTCTACTTTTACACAAGGTAGAGGAAATCGGGTGAGTGAGAATTTAGCATTGGGAACTGGAACATTAGAAGGTAAAAGGATGGGAAGTGGGCAGCAATGAATGATTAATTCCCGAGAACAGCAACTGAGTGGATGACAGGGTCAGTGAACAGGGCAGTTGCCTGACGAGCAGGGGAGTAAGTGCAGGTGGGAAGGAACATGAAAGTGATTGCGTACTTCTGCCAAGAGCTGGGGGTATCAGGCTGCGGGGACCTGAAATTCTGGAGTGGCATATGAAGGCTGGTACTTTGGGTAGAAGGAATGCAATGGAAAAGTTATGATGACTAGGACACAGTCTGACCTACTAGCACGAGAAAAGGTGGTACGAGTAGGAGGTGCTGGGGACAAACTACTCCAAATCAATGTCAGCCATCTGTACCATTTAAAAAAAATTATTTGTGCTGTCTTAAGAAAAGACAGCAGCCCATTGCAAACCCGGAGTCTATAGGAACTACTGTGTAATTAATATGTGCAATATGTATTGTGTAGGACAATAGTTCCAAGAAAGGCACTCCACAATATGTACATCACATTTAAAGGCATCAGTGGAGCCAGGTAAAACTGTCATTCAACTATGTACTAAGCAGGACAAAGATAAAATACAGAAAAACACTCCAAAGTACCCCCTAAATACAAAAGCCCTTCAATTTCAGACAGCTTAACAGTGTTTCATTGCAATTTCAAAGACACTAAAACATAATCAAAACCGCAATTCAACTGTGTTAAGAAGAAAGAAGGGGAATTCCTAGAAAGAGTTTGGCTAACTCATTTGCACTTTGATACCAGATGGAGAGCTGATATCAAATGCTGGTAGCAATGAACACTGTGGGACAATACCCAGGGAAGCAGAAACATCAGCTCAGCCTTGGTGGCAGGGACCTGCCTCGGGGAACTGTCCTGTGATGGGGAGGAAGGGGACTCAGAGCAGGCATAAGGTCACATCATAGAATCAGAGAATGGTTTGGGTTGGAAGGGAACAGGCTGCCCAGGGAAGGGTTGAGTCTCCATCCCTGGAGGTATTTAAAAGCTGGGTAGATGTGGTGCTTAGGGACATGGTTTAGTGGTGGACTTGGCAGTGCTAGGTTAATGGTTGGACTTGATGATCCTGAAGGTCTTTTCCAACCTAAACAATTCTATGATTCTAAATAAACATATGGTGCCTGACTGTAAGAGCAGGGTGATGGGGCAATACAGTCTGACTGCAAGCCACGTGCCTAAGCAGTTGGAGATTCAGGGGAAGAACGGGATGCAGTGATTCAATGCACCAGCCCGCTGACCATCATGACTCTGTGAGGCAGAAAAAAGAGCATTCAAGCAGATACAGACAGATAATGAAGTTTCCTCTCAGAGCCTTACTGAATGCACATCCCAAGCTAAGGAATAGTACAAGACAATCACAAGAGAGACTGCTTGAAAAGTTGGCAATGTGGTGCTATCATGAGCCGCTTGAGATGGGAGCTCACATCTCACTAGTGAGGGAGTGACAGACAGAGAGGGGACCAGGTGCCAGGAGCCCTCTATGTGACAACAGGCAGCTTATGCTTCATATGACAGCGAAACAGGTTCCAGTGCAGCAATTTAAAGAGAGAGATGACACGGAGTAACACAGGGATCTTTGCAACAGCTTTCTGACCAGACTCTACTCGGCCAGGATTGCACGTGTCAAGGCAAGAGAAGGGGATGTTGCAAACAGGTGTGAGAGAGAAGGAAAGCTTCAGCTAGAACCCGGGCTGCGTGAATGACCACCGTCTGATAGACCTGTGTTTGGGTGTGGGAAGGTGAGTGGACAGAGCTGTTCAGCAAGAGGCAGGTCTGCGGTAGAGGGTGCATCTGTGAGTCGTCAGCCACCATGGATGAATTTCCCGCAGATGAGGTTTCACAGGGCTGAGGGCGGGGGGGGAAAGCTGGACTGAGTACATTGCACCCCAAAAAGCTGATGATGAGAGGAAAAGTATCCTCCAACAGACCTGTTTAGGAGACAGAACTGTAAGAGAGCAAGGAGGAGGCAGAGCTATAGAAGATGAAGTACCAAAAAATTTGACATAAAAGAGACTGCCTGACAATCTTCAAGGTGGTTGAATACTAAAGGGGGAAAACAAACAGGAAAGGGCTGAAAGGTTTTGGTGGGTTGTAGGGTCCTATCAGCAAACTCTGTCTTGACTTTTGTAATCAAATACAGACAGCTGGTGCCTTACACATGCCGAGTGTTCAAACATGTCACCCCGCCACTGTTTCATGCTCTGGTCTCATGGAGGAGTTTAAGAATCTCCCTCTCTGTTCTTTAGAGAATAATTCTGTACCCTTTACAGATGGCTAGGAAAGCCATGTGTAATGTGTGCTTTAAGTATTTGTTTATTCTTATGTGAGTGGAGCTTTTGATGTGGGTCTATCCGTTACTTAAAAGCCAATAAGTTGGAAAAGGATGAAAGAAAGTGAAATGGTCTGTATCATATCATTCTGTACAGTATTTGTGTATGATGAATATTTCATTTATTCTGTAATCTGCAAATGGTTTGAAATTGAAAAGCTGGGCTATTCCAATGGCAGCCCTTTTGTTCTTGGAATGAGTTTGGCTTATTCAAGCAAAGCGAGCAAACACCTGATTTGGCAACATCTATCTTTAAGGAAAAAGGTTGTCATCAGACTGAGCTATTGTGCAATTCTAAAATGTTTTAGCATTGTGCTTTACATGGCAGGAGCTTGAGTGGGTTTCTTTCTTCGAGTGAGATCAAATCAAGTCTGGGGGATCTTCACTGCCCTCTTGGTGGGGTGGGGGGAGACCAGGAGCAATGGTGGTAGGGAGCAGGGAACAGCTGCAAGTGCAGACCCTCCTGACAGCTGAGTACACAGGGCACCATCCAGGACGCACGAGGACCCCTTGGTGGAAGAAGGGCTGGACCCAGGCTACCTGTCTAGGGAAAAAACAGGGTGCAGCTTGCCTAGAGAGACACCTGCAAGGGCAGATGGGTGTGATGCTTGGCCTCAAAAGAGTAATCCTCCGGGCTGGAAACGAGAGAGCCTGGTCAGTTAATGCGGGAAAAGAACTAAGTGAAAGAGAAAATACACCAAAGAGAGGGATGATGGACTGGACCAGTGTGTAAGAGCATGGGGCCTCAGGCAGCCCCAGCCCAAGTCCATGACTGCAGCTGGAGAAACACAGCGCTGCCATTTCCAGGGGTAAATCCAGAGCAGCCCCTCCTGTTCAGAGCTGCGACTAGAGGAGCAGGGCCATGTCCCCCTCCTGTCCTGGCCCCGGGAGGTGCAGCTCAGCAGACGCTCGGGACAGAGGCAGCAGAGCCTGGCTCCCACTGCACATAGAGCACAGCCCATTGCAAACTCTTCCTGAACGGCTCGGCTTCTCCAGCCTTCCTCTCTAGCCAACAGAACAACTACCACCAGTCCAGGACAAAGTTTCCAACTTTTTTCATACCACAGCACAACTGGACCATTGTTTCTGCTAAAAATTTCTAAAAAGGTAATTTCTCAGCAGTGGAGCATCCATGGGGCAGCAGGTAACTTGCCACCCGACCTCAGCAGGGTATGTGCCGAGGCAGGGCTGTCCTCCCGTGGCAGGTCCCTGCAGGCCGCCCGGACCCTGGCGGGGCCCTGCCTGCGGCACCCTGCGGGGCACTGGGGCTTCGAATGGCTGGGCTCCATCCACCACAGCACTCCCTCTGATCCGAGTGCTTAGCCTTCAGACTCTGCTTTGGTGAGAAAGTCTTTATTCACTGGAATATTCCTGGAAATCTGCTGTTGTTTCCAAAATACACAGCTTGCCTGAGATTTCCCCGAAAGGCAGGAGAAGAGTGTAGGTTTAGAGAACAAGCTGTACTTTGCTCTTTCCATACGCAAAATGGTTTCTGACCTTGAGAAATACAACCGAACAGTGGACATTGAAGAAGACATTTAAAAACCTTTTAATCCTAGTGGAAAAATTTACATTATAGAGGATGAACAAATGTTTTCTTCCACAAGTGATTTTTTTCTTTTTTTTTGTTGAAACAAGAAACTTTTTGCTTTCTTATTTTAAGACAACATGCAGAACTTAGCCTTTTTTATTATGATGATCAGAAAAGGAGTTAAAATTCAGCATGAAAGGACAGAAAATTAATTTTTCACCGAGAGAAATTTGCATATCCCAATGCACCGATGGAGGCTTGCTAACCCTACCAAAAGCAGCCCAGCCAGTGCAGCACTGACTCCTTGCCCATTGATGGGGGCACTGCTGCAGCACTCAGACGCACTTCTGGATGCTGGGGTGTGAGCTGTCAGAAAAGAACGCAATGAAGAGCACCATTACCCCCATCTACTGCAGGGGTCTTTGGGGAGGGAGGAGCCGGTACCTCCACCGGTGTTGCAGAACGTGGCTCCTCTCTAGCTGGGCCCTTGCACCCAGCATCAGCATCGTTTGTCTCTGCCCAGCTGAGGAATCCTGCCTTCCAGGAGGCACATCTGTCATTAGGCCTAAAACACAGGATTTTGCAGTTAGGTTATGAAAGAGAACAGCACTACCGCTTCAGTCGCCAAGTTTGTGACATTTTTATACTAGAGATGATGTTTCATGTTGTGAAATGGGCATTTCCTTTCTAAGCAAGAACTCTCATTCTCTCTGTCCTGAAAACCAGTGTTACTCCCAACGTACTCTATGTGAGGGGCTGTGGACGGATAGGACAAAGTGAGAGGTCAACACTCAAAAGATTTGCAGTCCAAATAGACCATAATTAGGAGAAGATAGAAAGGAAAGGTGTACAGACTCAAAAGAGGGAACAATAATCAGAGAAATGTGCAGTGGGCAGCGTAGGAAATGGCATAACTCTCTCAATACTATAGCTCAGCTTTTGCTGGACAAGGTACAACTGAGATTTAAGAAAAAAGCCAGAAAACAGCTGTTTCTCACTGTTTTTAACTCCACTGATTTCTGCAGAGCTAGCATGACTTTAAGTGAAAATGCACCTTTAAGTAAAGGTGAAATACTGTCAACAAGGAAGCGTAACTCCGAAGGGAAAAGCTAACCATAGGCTGCCCTACCGGCAGTAACTGGCTGCAAAGCGCCTGCCCTTCGATCTCTGCACCGTGGTATCACGGACTTCTCCCTGCTCATTCACTGACCAGCACTGAGCTGAAATCAGCAAAAGCCATACCAACAGACCTCGCTAACGAAAAGCTAATCTGTCCATTGAATCTTATCAGTTGGGCTATAGATATGGAAAAATAAACTTATAAAATAAAATCTCTATAAACCAATTTCCCACGGGTGATTTTTTTTTTCTGTATGGAGAGGAAACTGCCTCTAGAGAAAGGAGAAAGAATGTATAAGTGTTGATCTTAACATGGAGAAAAATGGGATGGTATTTCATTTTCAGAAGCACTCTTGGTGAAAGTCTCCGTCATAGTCAGCCAATACTTACAACAAAAAGCTGGGCAGAATGCCACACTACTCATCAGATGCGTGCTTTTCTCAGTCTCAAGGTTACAAGCACACCCAGTAGACAGAGGAACAAGATAAAAACTTCTCTATAACCCCATGGCCAGACTACGTCCAAAGGGCACATACTTCTTGTCTCCCTGCAGATCCAGAGTCCCCGTCCCTGGAGGTATTTAGAAGACGGGTAGATGAGATGCTTAGGGACATGGTTTAGTGGTGGGCTTGGCAGTGCTGGGTTAACGGTTGGACTTGATGATTTTAAGGGTCTTTTCCAACCTAAATGATTCTATGAGTCTATGATTCTATGATTCTATGATTCTATGATTCTATGACTCTATGACCATGCTGGTTCCCCAAAGCCCCACACACCGAGGCATCCAGGCGCGGGCTGCATGCAGGCCAGTGCCATTCTCTGGAAGTCTGTGGACCAGACCAAGCTGTTCGGTGGGCTGCATCTGCCCTGTGGATTATGCATTTGCTGTTCCTATTTGTATAGTATTTTATTTCATTTTACACTATGTTATTTTGGCCCTATTTCTGTAGGATATTCTGCATTTAAAAATGTCATGTTTTCATCCCTCAGTTTTGGAGTAAGAACAAACTGGAACTGGGATATCTGCTCTAAATGTAAAAACAAGGCTCATTTAACGTCATGAGATATTTTACTTCTTAGCATATGGTAAACACCCACAGCAGTACACAGCCTTTTTCATCCAGGAGAGAATGCAACCGTTTTACAGACTCTAGTCCCATTTTAGCTCATTTCTCCAGACTAATCAGGAGGTACTCACAGGCGCTAAGAGAGCAGTCAAACATCCCCAACTTTTTGATGTATACATTACATAGCCTAGCTTTTTGCAAGCAATTTTGTGGAAATGTAATCGTTTATTTGTACTGTGACAGCCATGTAAACCACGGAAAGGTGGCATGTGACAGATGAAGCCATCATCCGTGCTGTGTGGAAACGAAGTACATTATGCTGCTAATTAGCAGAGTGTCCGCTATTGTCTTTAAACAGGCTGTCACTGAAATCCCAGGGCTGTTTTCATTCCACCAGCGAGTGTGAAACGAATGTCACCGGTGGACGCGGTGGGAGGCCCGGCCCCCAGCCTGCGGCAGGGATGGGGAGCAGAGGGCTGGTGGCTCCCTTGCTGCGGAGCATGGCTCCTGGCCCCAGGGCCCCTGCCTGGCCCCGAGCAGCCGCTGCTGCTGGTGCGGGGAGCACCCCGTGTTCGCGGGTCAGCGTGCCTTTCTGGGCCTCTGAGAGGCCCTTCGGGCACGTCCCCTCCTGCTGCCCGAGCTGCCCCAGGGACCTGGTGAGCACACATGGCTGCGGGTGGAAGCAGCTCCCCTGGGCAGCAACGGGGCATCCCGCGGGGAAGCACCCAGCGCTGCTGCAGGTGCAGGTAAAGCCGCCAGTGAAGGCATCGTCCCCTGGCAGCCCCTGGTAAAGCCACACGGGGTGGAACATGGTCTTGGCATGGGACATCTGTGAGCTGCCCCTGGCCTGCAGCTGCACCGGGAACGGGGATGTGCCCCAGGTGCGGGAAGCAGCAGGCTCCTTCGCCGCCCTCTGCCCCGCTCCCACTGAGGAAGAGCCAGGAGGAGAGGACACATTAAAGAGACATGTGCTGTCTAACATCTGCACATGGCCTGAAGAAGGTGATGCAGCAGCAGTTCATCAAGTCTGCAGATGGCACCAAACTGGGGGACCAACGTGTAGGCCGTTGCCTGGCAGAGGCCACATGAGATCGGCCTGTGAGGGACGGCCCCAGGCGAGGCAGGAGCTGACAGCCACCGTCTCGCACTGCGAGAGGTTATCAGGGAGATGGGACCACCGCCGCACGCAGGGTCCAGCGGCAGGACAGGAGCCTGGGGCACACACCAAAGCTGGGGCAGCTTGGCCTGGACGTGGGAAGAAACCTTTTATCCCTGGGCAGTGGAGCAGGACCTGGAGAGGCTGTGTCCTTAGAGGTGTTTGAGAGCCAACGGAGTAAAGCCCTGAGCGACCTGGTCTGAGCACAGAGCTGGCCTCACACTGAGCAGGGGCTGGGGCAGAGACCCCCAGGATCCTTTCCCAGCCCTTGATCACATGATTGTACAATCCAACATACTTCTCCATTGTTTAATGTTGATATGCCCCATATATAAAATGATTCAAGAAGCTTTTGCTCATGAAGAGACCACTGCACCCCTGGAAAATCTCCGCTTCTGCAAGGCAAATACTAAGGGCCTCTGAGCTGCAGACCTGGTTATACAGAGAACAGCACCAGTGTAAAAAGACTAAAAGCGAAGGTGTGGTCCTCCTTAATCTTGCTGTACGAGAGCAGAATGTGTGCCTTCACCTAACTCAGAAATCACAACTTCTTCACAAACCTCAGAAGGATTGTTCCTCACTGTTTAGTTCGTGAACCCTTGAGGTTGGAGGTCTTGGCACCGTTGTGTAGACAGGTGGTTGTGCAGCCCAGCTGGCACCCCCTGCCCAGAGGCAGAGGTCAGATCAGTGCCATTGCAGCCCATTATGGCAGCGAGGAGCCGTGTCTGCTGGGCCACCGGGCTGGTCCCCTGCAGTGGTCCCCAGCCCCTGCATGCTCACCGATTCCCATTGCCCTCTTCGTGTTGTGCGATGCTCCGCCAGCCATGCCTTACAGCTCAGAAGCCATCTCTGACCCAGAAAAGGTGGGTCCCAGCCCCATCCTGCCTTGTTAGGGGCCGTGAAAAATCCTCCCTCCCCTGGAAAGTTTTCATTTGCTGTGGGGAGCTGAGGACTGGGGGGGGCTATGGAGCGTTTTTGGAGGAAATCAATATTCTTTTGCTACCTCTTGCTGCATACCACCAGCAAAGAGATGCTAACAGAGACTGAAGCTGCACAGACTCTTAGCTTCTTGCTTTATAGCCCATTAACATTAAAGACGCTGTCCAGACTGCCTGCTCTAGTTGAAGAGTCTCTCTGATTATCTTTCCAGGTAAATTAATGCCTGACATATTTCTTTATCAGATTTTGAAGGTACTAATAAATGAATTTACTAGGCAATTTCTTCATTTAATACTGCAGTTTCAACCAACAGACAACAGCAGAAAACTGGTTTATTGAAACTTGCTCATTGCCATATAGCTGATTTCATGATGTCAGTACCTGTAAACCCTCACTGAACAAGGCCAAGTGATGCTTCTCAGCTGGAGTCCGCAAAATTTATAAATACAACCCCCCTGAAGACAAGCATAGATTTTGCACAGTGCTGCTTTTGTATACAAGCGGCTGCAGCCTCCATAGCAGGTCGAGGGGGGCTGGGAGCCCTCCGCCATTCTCCCCGCTGCCGGCCGCCCCGCTCTCTGGGGCACCGCTGGCCCTCCCCAGCCACTGCCACAGACCTGCGGCCTGGGCATCCGGCCCCTTGGGGCTGTGGGGAGCAGGCTGGGCTGCTGCACAGCGAGAGCTGGTGGCCTGCGTGGCGTCACCGCTCCTAAACTTATGTTCTGGACGAAGGGACCAGCAAGACAGTGGTATCGCAAGTCAAACCATAATTTCCCATTAGATGTTAAAAACTATTTAATAGTTCTTAAAATACTTCTCCTTAGTTCAAAAGTAGACAAAGTAGATATTTTATATGTCATTTCCTTTTTCCCAGTGGAGATGTTATTTGTACCTTCTAAACACCAAAGCTATTAACAATAAACAATTCAATGCAAATAGGAGGTATTTATAAGCAGAGGTGCTCATGGGAATGAAATTATGAACACAGGGAGTCTCTTATTTCTACTCTTAAAATAGTCTCAATTTTATGCACATTAAAAATTCTTACTAAAACTGTTTCTGACATTGTTACCATCCCTGGTACAGATTGAGCAGGAAGGATCCTCCAGGCTCTGCTGTGCAACATGGCTTCCCACCCACGAGCTGCGTCTGGCGGCTGCCAGCGCACCCCGCACGCCGCGGGAGCGGGAGGGCACCCTGCCTCACGCAGCCAGCACCAAACCACCTTCTGCAACAGCCCCACAGGCCGCGCAGCCGGCTGTACCGGGCTGCCGGGGGCTCAGTCCGCCGGCTTCTCAAGGGCTGCGTCTGAACAGCTGTCTCTGGCATGCATGCAATGCTTATCACAGGTCAACGTAGCTTGAGAAGCTGGTGAACACGTTTATTCTCTTCTAATTGCATGGATATTTCATGTCTCTCAAATTGTAACAACAGTAAATTATTCCATTATTTACCTTTCAGTGGCATCAGCTACAGGACACCACCTCTGCTGCTCTATGTCATGTCTGTTACTATACTCCATGAGTGCCAGAATCTACAAAATTTATTATCCTCATGCATCTGTGAGAAGGATACCAAAAGACCAACACACAGAACCATTTTTAACCTATAAGCTATGATTTTAAAATGCTCGTTTCAAGGAAATGAGTTTTAAGATGCCATTGAAACTTGCTGACAAAATTGAATCCTTACAGATAAACCATTAAAATGCACCAGAAAGAAATGCTTCCAGGCAAGGATTTCATTTGATTTCTTTGAATTGGGTTCTGGATGATTTTTTTGGAGGGAGGAACAGGAAAAGAGAGGAAAGGAGTATTCTGATGAAATACCTTGATTACCCATCAGCGTTTGGAAGAAAAAACAAACAAACGTAAATTTGAAAGAATCACCTTTCAGTACAATTGCTAGTAATAGCGATATTTCCCAGGTGACCAGCACCCCGTTTCCCCCCATCCTGGCCCTGGGCACCATTCGGGTTAGGCAGGTCTCGCTGCCGGGCATCAGGGTGCCCGCAGGCCAGGTGGGCAGGGCTCCCCAGCCACCCAGGCGGGGACAGGGGAAGCTGGACCCTGGCCACAGGGCATCCGCGTTGCTGGCCAGGCTCCTGACCGAGGGTGGTCTTCCAGCCCTCTGAGATGATCTTCAGTCAGGCACCTGTATCTGCACTGCAGACCTTGCGCTCAACTGTGATGGAGTCTAGCGGAAAAGTGACTTTTTCTAGAGCACAGCCGTAGCCTAAAAACAAACAAAATGTGATAACCACGTGATCCTTGTTTAGAAATTTAGCTGTTCTGTTTACAAATAAAAGCGTGGGTGACAATGTCAAACTCCCACATGGGAATAAGCTCTGAACACAAATAGAAATTCAGGGACACAAATATAGCTCGATGCCGAAGGGCATTTTGTGCAAGCAGAACAGCTGCATTCCTGGGACGAGGCCATGAAATTGCCATTACGGAGTCAGCTACTGCTTTGTATTCATGGATAGGGAGACACTGGACACTGCACTTCTTCAAGTTAGAGTGGAAGAGCTGTTCTCCCCCACTGTACACTCCAGACCTTTCTAGTAATAAAATGTCACTCACTCTGATCTTCACGGCTTGTCTTGCCACACCACCACACCAGCCTTCTTTGGGAGACTGAAGATGTCCAAGAAACACTCCCTGGGGACATTTATTGAAGGTCAGACAGTGCTCTTCAGGCTCGTCTTCAGCTCTCGTTGGCATTTCAGGCTGGAAAGGGCACAGTGTGGAGGGCATAACGTGTCTGCCGGCTGCAGGGATCGTTCTGGGCACAAAGGGCAACCTCGAAGCCCAGCGCCCCAGCAAAAGGCTTGCCAGGGACTGGCACACTGCATCTCTGCGTGGGTGTCCAGCAAGGTGGGGAGGGGGATTGGTTTGGTCAGTGATAGTACTGTCAACTCGGCATGAAAGAATTTACTGTCCTTTCATCCTGTATGCTGCACTCTGATACAGTGATTAAAGTGCTATGGGATCAGGAGAGCTGCCCTCTGTCCCCCTCTCTGCCACTAACCTGCCAAGTGATTTTTGCACAGGTCATACCATTTTTCTTGGCTTGAATTTTAATAAAACAGGGTTAAGGCAGCAGACCTCCACTGCCACGCGCTCTGCGAGCCCTGGAGGAAGAACGCCGGTTATCTGAAAGACACAAATGCTCCGAAGTATGTGCACAAACCACTAGTAAATATTTTAATATGGTATTAACAGTTGACTTAAAGGGCATCTACTAACCTACAAAGAGCAAGACAGATATGTCTACTTACACATAGGATTCTAGTCTCCTAATAGTCCTGTAATTTTTAGCTAAAGCCTATTTCCAGAGGATTATCAATTGTCTCTCATGGGCATTATTTGTAGAAAGTTCCCAGGAATACCACAAATATTTCAGCAGAGCCTGAATTATAGAGAGAACACAACCTCTTGTCATCTGTAGAGGAGCAACTGACTTATGAGCATGCATCACTTGAAAAACTGTATGTACATGTTTTAAATTCTGGGTCATTACATCAGTATCTTCCATGAGCCTTAAATGTTTGTAAGCATCTTATTTAGTAATGACTCTGCATTTAATACAACTGTTCTTGATGTCTGTACCAGGAGTAATAGAACACAAATTCTCATAATAAAATACAAATTTTGGACATATCATATATCCTTAATCTTGATATATTAAAATATTTTGTAACTTAAATTCTATAAATTATTTATTACACAAAGTAAACTTTAAAAAGAAAATATGGACAAAGCACAGAATATGCGAAATCAAGCATTTCGTGTTTCGGTCCATGAAAATCTACCAGTTATATCTCCTCATTTCCTTAGGATATTACACAGAACCATAAAAGTGCTGGTTGGAAGGGACACTGGCCCAACCTGCTGCTTACACCAGGGCTGCCAGCTCTTGCTCAGAGGAGACACGGCTTTGTCCAGCCTAGAACCTCCAGGGACAGGGACTCCACCACCTCCCTGGTCCCTGTCCCAGCACTGCCCGGCTCGCCTGCTGGAGAAGATTTCATGGTGCCAACAGCAGACCCAGACTGTGCTCGAACCATCCCTTCACCTTCTCGTAGCCAGGCTCAACAAGCCTCCATCTCTCTCCTTGGCCACAGACCCAGGATGCCTCACCATCATGGCAGCTTCTGCTGGGCCCGCTCCACATCCCTCTGGAACCGGGGACCTGAAACTGGATGCAGTTCCCCAGGTGTTCTTGCCTGCTCTGAGCAGAGGAGGTAACAACATCCCTTGCTTAGCTGGCCACGCTCCTCCTCATGCTGCTTAACAGCTGTTTTTCCTATTTGTGGAGGAATGCCCCCTTGGCTCTTATCTAACCTGGCATCCACCAATATCTCCAGACGTTGTGCAGTAGTCACTTCCCAGCCTGTGCTGATGCACAGGCTGATCCTTCCCCAGGGGCCGGACTCAGCCCTTCTCCTTCTTGAACTTAAACACTTCTGTTAGCCCAGAAATTTCCTCATGGCCCCTTTGTACTGAAGCTCTGCTAGGTTTTATGCCACCCGTTCCCCTAATTTAGTATCACCTATGGATTTCCCAAGGGTGCACTTTGTCTCCTCATCCAGGATGCGACAAAGATGTGAAACCCCACTGGCCCCAGCATCAGCTCCAGTCACTACTGGACGGCCACCCCGTGAGCCCAGCCAGTTCCCATTGCACCCAACAGTCGGTCCATCCAGCCCAGTCCCTTTCCCAACAGCTTGTAAGCTGACTTTGCCTACAAAGACTGGAAAAACATGTCTCAAGTCCAAAACATTTGAAATAGGGTTTTCACACTTGGTTTACTGAAGGTTTGGAAAGTTCATGTTATGCTGACACTAGGCCTGAAGCTGTGCTCTGCTGAAGTACCTGAGACCATCACATGCGGGAGTACAGCAACTACAGACAGGGATGGGATTGCAGAAGATGCATTCAGACTGATGAGTCAGCCAGTAACTTGTTTAGAAGCTGAGCTGACCTTGCATTTAAACAGACTCACCTCTCCAGCGACATTCGGCACGGATGGATTTTCTTGCTGAGTAAATCACAAGCGGGAAGCGCGAGCAAGGATGCTCTTTGGAAACTCACCCAGGCTGCAGTCAGCTGCATGCCCACATGTGTGGTGCTCCCGGCCCAGCTCTCCAGCCCCCCAGCCCCACTGGTGGCCTCGAACCTCCCAGCCGGAGGCAGGGACGCTGCCGGCGTCATGAGCGTCGGATCTCCCCGTCCCACGCCTGCCAGATCCTTTCTGCCCTCACCTCCCACTGAGCCGTACGTGCCAGCAGCTGAACCTAAAGCTGTCAGCGGAGGCCAGCCAAAATGCACAAAAGTGAATATACTTTCCCTTTCCTTGCAAAAATTCAGAAAATCTGCCGCATATCACGAGTGCCATCTACTGACGCTTTTCCCCATCTCTCAGGTATCCAGTCCTGCTCAGACTGGGCGCAGCAGGAGCGCTTCCAGCCCCTCACACGGCCAGCTTGCCAACCATGGAGAGCTGTGTCTGCCTTGCGAGCGGTCCTTGCGATCTCTAGAAGCCAGGTACAGCCGAGGGAGCACAGACCTGCCTCCAAAGAGTATGTTGCACTGCTGGAGGCAGGGAGCGCAGCCCCTGTGTACCAGGTGGCCAGGAGGGACAGACCAGCCTCCGCTTTCCCAAGACTATTGCAACAGGTCATCTCACAGCTTCACTGCTGAAGCCTCTGCTAACAAAGGAGTTTCCACTGCCCTCACAGTGGATCCTTTTGTTCCAAAAGGTCACTGTGTCCCACAGAGAGAGCAGCCGGTTGCCAGCAGCATGCTTGCCCAGCAGTGACTGCATGGCCAGCCAGGCTCCAGGGACGGTGCCTGTTTTCAGCTGGACCCTGCACCCATGATGTGAGCTCTCAAGACCCGAACAGCTCTGGGCAGCGGTGGCATTCCTCCTGTGAAAGCAGACTCCTTTGTAGCTACTGCCCGCCCTGTGCCTGATGCCACACTTACAGCACGGATACTGAAAGGAGTCACCTACTCAAACTGGGTGACCTGAGCTGGTTGCTCTCACACTAGGGAACTCGGTCATAGGTGCAGAAAGATCATCTTAATGTCACCGTGCAGCATAAGCAATAGCTAGGGGAGCACAGGGGAAGGCCCCGGGGGAGCAGGAAAATCTGCTGGAAGCTGGCTGTGCAGAAGACCACAGCTCCCTGGGACCTTACGACAAGCTGGATGGCAGAACTTTACTTCCAGTCCATGCTGGATTGAAAATGAGATCCAAAACATTTACCCTTGTTTCCTGCTGCAATCTGTGCTCCTAACAGCTTCTGAACCCATTCATTGATTTCAGCCAGGGCTTGAAAAGGAATCCAGGTCTCGGAGGCAAAGGGGCTCCCAGGCTGGCAGGGAAAGGTTGCTGGGCAGAGAGCAAGGCAGCAAGGGCAGAGGGGCACTGTGGGTTTTCCCCTCAGGCTCCAGCAAAAGCAACCCCCACACCCCGTTCAGAGGACCCACTCTCCCAGAATGGCCTCCTCCGTGAGGATGCCTTCCCCCCTCCCCGGACCAGAGGCACCACACTGGCACTGGGAGCACACAAAGCGGCACGAGAAACGTTTAACGAGGCTTTATCCCATGGGCTCGAGCAACATCCTGCTCCTCCCTGGTCAGAGACCTCTCCTTTCAGCAACGTGCTCTGATGAAGGCTGCTGCCCCACAGCTCCGTCATGAAGGTGACTGATACAGGGATGAGCCATGTTTAGCACTACTATATCATTTGTTCCCCTAAGAGCATATGAAGCAAACCATGACTTGCACGGCTACACATCCCCCGCGGCACTGCCCGCCAGCATCCATCCGGCAGCTGCCTGCACAGCTACTGCCAGACACCACCAAAACAGCCTTACTTACTGCAACAGTAAGAGTCTAGCAGCTATAACCGTAAAATTCAAACCTTTTGTCTCCAGAAATAAAACTAAAAGAGAATATTTAAATTCTACATAGGAAGGAGAAGGAAGAGAAAGTGATTAAATAAGTAGCAAGTGAGCACTGCTTTGTAAATGTTGGATACCAAAAGGTCAGTTCCTTTAAAAAAGATATTGAGGTATGAAAGTACCAATGTGTCATTTATTTTCCACATACTCAGTGGTTTTTTTATACTGCCCGTTGCTAGAATGGTGGTACGCAAATGAAAAATGTGTGTACACGTCCATGATCAATAAGTGTGTGTACTTCTATGGAGGCAATGATGAAAAAAAAGTGTTAAAAAGGCAAAAATTGTCATGAACCCCTCTGACAGACATATCCATATCAGTTAGATAATTATAACCACAATGCCATTAAGAAGTGTGTTGTGTTTCAATTTACAGAAGTATAACTGAAAGACAAGATGCTAACTCTCAGAGCACTGGAAAAACTCATCCAATTCCAATTTTAAAAGGAGAGTTTTTTTTCCTCTGCAGAACAAATCCATTTAGAAGTTTGGAAATGCTTTTTTCTTGATTTTCACATCTCTTTTGTTATGTCAGGAAACTAAAATCCATTTTGGTGGTATATATTCCACGTAGACTTCCAAAAGCTGAGTATTGTGCAAGATTAATGCCCTGGAATGAAAACATTTGCATTCAAAAAGCCCCCACAGTACTGCCCAAGGAATACTTCAGGTAGAGATTTCTTACTGTATTTGGGCTCTCGGATGTGCAACATTTGAGGAAAAAATACCAGCAGAAAGTAAAATTTCCATATAAACATACAGCCTGAATAACAGGGATACCATAACACATTTACTTTAACAGAAGTAAATTTGCTGTAGAAGATATGATAGTGAAAGACAATAGCTATTTTCAAGTCATTGGATTTATAAACAATTTATAGCAAATTTATGAAGCCTAATATACTGACACATTTCGATTTGCTTATGGGACATCTCAATAAAACATATAAAACATACATCCAAACCGAGGTTTGTCTTTGCAGTGCCAACTGATAATTGGCAAAACTATTCCAGTTATCTCTTACTGAAAATACAGGTGCAGCACTACTTAGCATTACAGCGTGCATGTTTGGGAGATAGATAATTTGATTTTCACCTTTTCAACGAATGGTCCATCACAAAAACATGACTGAATTAAACTAAGCTTTTTTCTCGGAGCGAATGCCACGCTTCTGACATCGGCTGCTGTCCCATTCTCCACTTCCCCAATGCAATTTAAAGCAAGCCCTGGCTTGTGTCGTCCAGTTTCAAACAGGAACATGCACTCCAGTGCTGTGTGTTTGTAGGTTGTAGTCCACTGGCCTCTCCCCTGCAATGTATCAATGAGGAAAAGTCTGCTGAAATTCATGTGACTGGGATTCACTCCTAAAAGGAGCTCCGTCCTTACCCGCTCACTTTAGAGCACCTCTATTCGAGACTTCTCAAATTTTGTAGCCAAGCTGTTTCTGAGCAAGAGGTGGCACGTAGAGCATGCACTGTACCTACAAAATCCAGCCCCAGTGAGCACAACAGGTTAATGAACTCTCCCAAATTATGGGTACCTCTACATTTTCGGGTATCACAGTGACAAAACAAAACCCAACTATTGTATTGCTAGTACCCTAAACCTGCCTGAAATCTACTCCATTTCCATACATGTTATTTCTAGCAAAAGATGTAATTTAAAATTCCTAATTGGATTATCCAATATGTGGCACAGAGCTAGTGAAAATTTGTTGTTAAGGAGATTTGACAAGGTTTCCATTCAACAGAGAAGTTTAAATTGATTCCTTATGCTCCCCGCACCCCCCAAATTCAAATGGATTTCATAATCCTATTATCACCAATAAAATTGCCAAGTAATTTTAAATAAAATTACTTTAACTACAAAAATCCTGAGATTTATCCTTTTTTCCAAAAATATTAATCTAGATTCCAGACACTATATGCATGCAAATAAGATTTTTAAACTCAGCTTTGAACAGTGCATGAGGAGGCAGAAGCTGAATGGAGTGGCAAGAAGCATCTGGAAGGAACACGGGAGCTCTCACGCATCGCTGGTACATCAAGAACAAGTTTATCTTCAGTTACCAGTCTTTTCTCCAAATCCATTATTTTCATATATCTTGGAAAAGATTGTATGTGGGAAATGAAAAAAACTTGCCTAATGAATGTAATGGACCGAACTAATCCCTGCTGTAGCTTTCATGAAGTCTACATTTCCATCAGGCAATAATAAGCCCCATTTTGCCTGCTATTAGCCTATTGTATAACTTTACAAAATAATTATGCCTTCCAAGCCATCTGAACAGCAGCGTATTGACAGCCAGCCAAACAAATGCGCATGAAAGCAGACACACACATAAACACATCCTTAATATATTTAAAGATAGGAAGAAAGAGGTCAGTTAAAGCCCACTGTTGCACAAAATTAAAAAAAAAAAAACAACACTCTGGGTTTGGTTCAGAAAAAGTTTTGAGGAAGTCGTCACTTCTTTCATTAGCCTTAATTTTCTGGTCTTTTTGAGGACCTATGTGAATTGCCTTAAAAGCCAAGGTGAGAGTTTGCTCCTTCAGTCTTCCTGACGCTGAAGGAAGGGTAAAGAACGTAAGAAGCAGCTTTGCTCAGGAAAAAAATATTCCTATGGTATTTTAGTGAAACTTTGCAGTCCCACGTGGCACACATTCAGATTTCTGGGCTTTGCTCACATTCAACCTGCCAACCAAATGGGGGCTGGAGGAGCGAGCGCATCAGGACCAGGCAGGGAGCACACCCCAAACGCTCGGCACCAGCAGCTGCAAAAGCCTCATGGCACCAGGTTCAGAGAGCAGAAATCTGGAGGATGCTTCACGAGGTCATCTAGCCTACGTCCACCCTCCTGTCCTGAGACAGGATCAACAGCACCGAGACCCTCAGAGAAGGCACCAGCCATCTGCCTGATCATCTCAGAGTACTTGGTTCAAACCAAAGTGCTCTAAATCTCTTAAATGAACTGCAGCCAAAAACACATCAACATTTCATTTTACATTATTTTCAGTAGAAGATATTATGTTTTCTACGTTTGACCTAGTTGTAAATTCATCAGAAAACTTATATTATTGCTTTCTCAGAGAGTGAATTATATCTAATAAATTTGTATTATAAACAAAGCAAGTAAGCTGACTGCTTGGGAACCGAATTTTAGAAAAAGTTATCTTCTAATACTGTTCATGCTGGATTTTTTTCTTTGTACTGGCTATGCAAACTCTTCAGAGAGAAGTTACTATTTTAAGGGTTCCCCTTGTCACTTTTTTTGTCCCCATGTTATCCATGAATGAACTACAAACACTTGTTAATTAGTGAGTTTATTTAATGAAACTTCAGAGCATGCTGCCCACAAAGTGCTGTCAGCAGCTAGCATTTCAGAGGGTTACTATTGATTCTGTGAAAGCCATTTTCAGTTACCACTGAAAACAGTTGCAGAAGCAATGCTCTTAAGCACACATTTGTGGGAGTGTATGATTTATACATCAGACGTGAATCCACAAAGATAGAAGGATTCCAGAAAGGTAATAAAAAAATCTGATAAAGATTACACAAGGACAGGACTATTTCAGTGGAAACCCATTTGCAGCATGCAACTCAACGTGCATTTTTTGTGAGCAAAGACGCTGGAAAGAAAACAAATTCAGCTTCTTTACAAAGATTCTCACGCACAAACCACAACAATTATTCTACCTAAGAAAATTAAGCAGTAGCTCTAAGTGCAGAGCGAGCTGTCCCCTAAGAGTGACTGATGCTGCTTTACTATAGCTCTCTTAGTTCACAAGAAATTCGGTCTTGCTGAAAGCTGACAGAACAGGTTGCTAGAAATCTCTCAGCAAAAGATCCCCACATAAAAAAAAAAAATAAATAAAAAAAATTTGTAGACTATCTAGATTTTTGCATTTTAAAAGTTTAATTACTTTCCTAATTTCCTATCTTCTTAAACTTTCCAGTGTATCACGTTCTTGTGCTCTGCTGTTTACAGTGATCCTTGAAGGAATGAAAAAAAAGGTTTGTTTCTTGAAAGCAATTACAAATCAGGTCTTCCCTTGCTTCAGTCTGCTTTCTGCTGAGCACTGATCAGTAACATTCAGCATTATCCTCCAACCCATCAGACTATCAGTTTAAAGACTTCCCTGAAGTTGGCAAAACTTAAACACAATGTTTCGGTTTCCTAAGTTGGCACGGTTCTATTTTAATTGGGGATCTCAAGGGTTCGTCTACCCTAGTCCCTGAGAGGGCTGCAAAAGCTGAACTTGTTCGGGGGAGAGAAGGAAGGACCAAGCCAAATCCTTTCAGCTCCCGCAGGATCGTACTGAAGCAACACACAGCAAAACCCCCCTTTTTGGGTTCTGCCACCACACGGTCAGGATGAATAGTGGTCTAGCACCAGGACAAAGCACGTTTAACTTCTTGGCCTGAAATCATTGCAGTTAACTTTTACTTGGCCTGTGCAGGACTCGAAAGCTGCTGGCAAAAAACAAACTGAGTTTTAAATCCATGTTCTAGTGGTGTCTGTTCTCCTGCCACAGAGCAATGTGCTTTCATAAGCCAATAAATATTCATTATTTGAATAGCCATCAAGGGAAAGACAGCTTCCTCAGAGGTGTGGGGAGAGCTGTATTTAGAGAAAGGCTCAAGGACGGTTACTCCATTTCCAGAAGGATCAGTGTGTGTGTGAGTACAGGAAGGAGATTCACCACAGTCACTTATTGTAGATATGGCCAAGGAAAGGAGCTTTTCTCAGGACCAGAGGCTGATTCAGCAGAGAAAGCACCTCACGTTTAGTGTTGTGCCTGGGCAGAGCCTGCCTGGCCCCGGGAACCAGCTTTCAGCAGCCCTCACCCCACACGCGGCCAGCAGGAAGAAGGGGAACAGCAGGAGGAAGGTGCAAGGTGACTTCTCAGGGTGACAGCAGCGACAGAGCACAGTCAACACGAGGCACACTAGAGACACGGGCTATATAATATTATACAGAACATAACTCAAAAACATGCAGAGGTTCGCCTTTCAGAAACATAAAGAGCGATTAAAGAAGTTTGTCTGCTCTGTCTGCCACTTACTCTCATTTGCAATGCCGATTGCCAAGTGGGAGGAGGTGGAAATCATGGTCCCTCTATGTATCTCCCAAAGGATGAATCCTCATTCTTTGCTCGTGCTAAGGGTGACCCCTGATCTGAGCCAGCGTTAACGGTACCAAGTCACTCGAGGAGCAAGTTACAGGCAGCCAGGCTTGTTCGCAGGGTGTCGTCAAGGCTGCTCACCAAGCAGCTCTAAGCTTCAGGCAGGAGGGTCCTGCTCCCACAGCCCCCCTTAGCGTAGCTACTATAACACAGGTGGAACATCTCGAGTCCTTGCTCCCTTCCTCAGGTTTGCTTTTGGGAGCAGTAAAGCAGCACAGAGGGGAGGTGATTTTTTAGAAGGACCAGTTTTTCAAACAAAAGCATTTTTGGCTCCTTACTGGCTCTCATGCTTTAAGCATTTAAAGCTCAGTGCTGTGTTTAAGGGTCTCTTTGAAATGTCAGCTTTTCAGTGAGGACAGCAGTTCGTCCCCAGCTGTTGCTACGTCAAGCAGGCTGCCAGTGAATACAACTCAGCTAGAAGCAAGATCTCTGACAACTGAAATGCGCCTAAGGTTAATGATGCATATGTTTATATACACTTATATTAAAACGGAGAAGACAAATAGAAAAAAGTACATCTGAAGTAGTTGAGAAACCTGCACATGAATAGACATGGAGCAGACGTGAGTTCAGAAGCGAAACGAGCTCTTCCCAGGATTGTGGTCAGACCTGGGTCACCACATCCCCTTGGATTCGCATCACTTTCTCTCCCTGCCTCCACATCCCTACGACCCTGTGCTGTCACACACAGCAGTCAGCACACAACCTGTGCTGCACGCATCCCCAAGAGCTTTTCACAAATCATTTGCGGGTAAGAGATCAGATGGGATACAGTGACGAGAGCTGGGTGCCGAGAGACAAATGGCATGTGGTGAATTGTTCAGATTTGAAAACTTAGGGAAGTTGGTGAATTTCAACAATCACAACCCCTGACAAACACACCTCATATTCCCTCTAACACGGAGCTTTACTGAGTAGCATCTTTTAAGTTTGGAAAAACAAAACAGAGCTAATGCTTCTGTTCTGAAATCTTATTCAAACAATTTTTTCCTTTTTTTTTAGGTAAAGACCATGACTTTCTATTACTTCAAGCCACCTGTGTCACTGAACAGAACAGCCTCTGAAGACAGTGCTGATTTGCAAGCCCAAAGCAGCTCAGCCTGTCCTGCTAGAGGAAGGCACGTTTCATTTTTCTTTAGCTACCAGCAGCACTACTGAGGCAGCCATTTGCTCAAGGCACTCTAGAGAGCAACAGTAACCAAGCCTCCTCGTTAATAAGGGAAGTCAGACATGTAACAAGAAACACTAAGTGATCTGTGGTCACGGAAAAAAACACAGAAAGGAAGAGAAAAAGCATCCAAGGACCTCAGCCAAATCAACAACGCTCAACAAAATATATCCACAACATGGGCAGCTCTTACTAAACCTTTTACTGAACTGTAGATGGTGTAACTATTTACGTGACTTGTGGGGTTTGAGATTTTTATGATTGTTGTTGGTAGGGGTTGTTTTGGGATTTTGTGTTGGTTTTTGGTTTTTTTTAATATTGCAAAGGCTTCTCTTCACTTCAGCTTTCCCAAAAGTAGGAACAAGTGCTTTTTCCCAGGCGGTCAGTGTGATGAGCCAGAGGACCCTC
This sequence comes from Nipponia nippon, assembly GCF_047370975.1. Classification (NCBI taxonomy): domain Eukaryota; kingdom Metazoa; phylum Chordata; class Aves; order Pelecaniformes; family Threskiornithidae; genus Nipponia; species Nipponia nippon. The sequence continues at coordinate 32,245,202 of NW_028262302.1, forward strand.
GGCCCTGGCTAGCTGGCATTCACAAGCACTGTGAGTTGCAGGTGGTTTGGACACGCTTACCGAAGCAGGAGCACGAACTGACGTCCGCTGGCACAGTCTTTCCTCCTGTTTGATCACAGGCTCTGACACATCTGAAATCCATGTTTCATCCAGCTCTTCCCGCAGTCAGAGTAAAAGCAGACCTCCACTGCAGCAGCATCCAGGACAGTGCTCCAACACTGCAACAGTTACCCTAATGAAATAGTTGTAAAGGGAATTGCTGCAGGCTCAGCAGTTCTCTCTGGTCATCAGTTACCAGCTACATGGGGGAAATGACACGCAAAGAAGGCTGAACCTGATACAGAAAACATGGAGGAGGCAGGGAGCCAGCTAAACGGAGATAGGACAGGCTGTGCTGGAAAGAAATAAATAAATCCAAAGGATGGTTACTAATCTCAAGGTTTTGGGAGCAAATTTGCTTATTCTTAGTACCACATTGGAAGTGGGAGCATTGCAGTGGCACTTCTTGAAGAGTTATTTCACTGAAACAGCATCGCCCCTACAACAATTAAGAGGTGTGCAGAAAACATTCTCAAAATAACAATTCACTCATGTTCTGAAATGTCCTGTATGCCCTCTGCAAGGAGCTAATGAAATGAGACTCACCTGATCTGTTCAGATGCAGTTACTGTTGGTGCTTCTCATGATTTCTGAAGCACTAAGTCAGGGAAATGCCGTGAACTGCAGAAGAACTAACGAGGCACTGGAGTGGCATCGTCTGGAGGAGCCTCGTGGAGCTGTCACCCGCCCTCGCGATGGCCGTCCCTCCCTGCAGCTGCTCTGCGGGACTTGGTCGAGGATGGCCTGGCACGGGCTGTCATGCAGGAATGCAGACCAGCAAGCAAATGCTGCAGCATTGTGATCATGGTCCATGGGCAGGAGAGCTGAGGACAAACGGTAGAGTACCAGGCATGAACCTACAGTCCTCTTGCATTGGTCATCCGGCTTCTCCAACATTGCTCCTGCTGATGCCAGAAACATGCTTACTTTCTGCGTGGCACTGCTCTCATGCTGTTGTTCACCCTCCTCCCCAGGACCCAGAGCGCCCATGGATGCCGGCGACCCGCAGTGCTTGGGGCAGGCATGGTGCCCTGGCAGGGAACAGTGCAGGGATGAGGCCAAGATCAGGACAGCACACCTGGGATAAATCTAAATCAAAATAAGCTCAGTCTCACCTACCATGAGTATAGAGGGAAGAATATTTCTTATTCTGATCAAGTGTGATCAATGGCCCTGATGATACAACACCCTCCACACAGATACTGCAGGAGACTGAAATTAACATTTGTTAGTAAAGAACAAGGCTTTTCCCATGGACCTATGCCATTATATGTTGTTTTCAAAATACCTGCATTTCTTTCAAAGGGATTAGTAAAGAAAATTCATAACATTTGATTAATTGAAGAACTGAGCTTCAGAACAGAAATGGTTCCTTTCCAAAATATTATATCCATCATTGGAATTTAAAATCTACGTTGAATTAAATGCTTAATATACCTTTCTTCAGCTTTACTTTACATTGGTCTTTGTTCCATTGATATTTCTGTGCCATGGCAAAAAAAAAAAAAAAAAAAGGAAAAAAAACTAAAAATTATCCCTCTATCACTTCAAACCCTCAATTTTAGATTTACACAAAAAAGGAGCAAGGTTAGGAAAGACCTTCCCATATTCTGCATCTGATTTTATTTTTGGCTTTTTTTTGTAGCTTCTATGTATTATGGAAGATAGAAAATTAATGCATTAATGTCATAACCAGTGATGTGTTAATAACTAAGGACTCTAAAAGGCTGAATTCATTTGTACTGAATGAGTGTAAATTATATAATAAGCCCTTTGATCATGATTGGTTGCCTTTCCTTAGCTTTCCCTCTATAAGTTTAGTCTTCTCATTTATAGCCTTGCCCAAGTCGTCTATTAGTGTATTCATCCTTGTTCTTTAGATACAGAATAAATTAGGTTCTTCAGAAAGCGCCACATTAACATGCTTTGCAATGACCTACTAATCCACAGGTAAGGGGGATCTGGAAATAAGCCATCCTCTTCCACACGTGCGCATGCAGAGTTACCAGAGGACCTTTTTGGTTTACAGAGTTCAGCATTTTTAGAAGCCTTGTAAATTATTTTGACTCAGGGAATTTAGGGAACAGATTATGATTTTTATATGCATTTGTATGCAGTTTATATGTAGTTATATGAAGTGGTTTTGGGGTTTGGTTTTGTTGTGGGTTTGGGGTTTTTTTTGGGCCACAGGGTAGCCTTGCGGGGCAGAGCCAGCCCCTCTGAGCACTAAAAGAGGAATCTTCTACCCCGGGGGTCCCAGCATCCCCTGCTATCGGCACAACTCAGCTGCCTCCTGGCCACCTATCACCCCCTGTGAAGCCATCGCCCCATCTCACACCCCTCTCTGTCCATCCGGCAGCATCTCTCACCCTCACCGAGTCAAGCCAGCAGACCCACAGGGCAGAAGGCACCCACAAAGGTTTGGATACAGTTTTGGTTTCTGTACTTTGTATCTTCATACAAAACCTCCCAAAACAAACCACAAGTGGCTAAACCTGCCCCTGCAGAGACAGGAGAGGAGCACTCAGCATGCCCTTCCTCTGAGGGCATCCCTTTCTCCTTTTGAACCCCAGCAGAGTTGCAGCAGGTGGGACTTGTTCTGTAGGGCAGCCTTAAAAGGACAGCTTCCTCCCCTCCCCCAAAAAGTTCAGCTGAACAGGCTGGGCTGGGGTCTGTGTGGGGTGGGAATTAATGTTACTGGTTTTAGACAGGGTCTGTATAATGAACAGAGTGAAAACAGCAGTGGAGAACCAGGGCTGTGACTGAGAGAGATGGACTCCTGCAAAAGTGCAGGAAATACTGAAGGAAGAGGAGTCAGGGCTTGTACTTGTTTGCTGTGAATAGACTTGCTGTGGCCAGAGCTATGCAGAAGCTGGAGCTGTGAGGTTTTCCATGTCTGGCAGGCAATATGTGTGGGCAAAAGGGCAAGCATTAATGGTGGTGTTCAGGCAGGAGGGTAGTAAGCAGGTACAGAAAGAAGGAATGAGAAGTACTGCTGGGGCAATGCAGAGGCACTGTGCTGTGAGGAGGTGCAGTGCTCATGCAGCGGGTGACAAACCAGGCAGGATCTAGGACAAATCTGCAAGAGTGTCATGAACCCAGGAAAACCTCACTTGCACTGAGGGATGGCGAAGACCCTACTTATTCCATCATCCCAGAGAAGTTAGGTATTCTAGACTGCTGCTTAGTCTTGCCAAAGTAAGAAAGTGTAAGAAAAGTAAGTTTTAAGTTATAGGCATAGAAGCTGAAACTAAACAGACCTGGACCAGAGTTTTCAGGTGTTGCTTTTTTTTTTTTTTTCCTTTTTACATTTACAAGTAAGGGTAAATAACTGTTGAAACAGTGTGGTTAGGAAATTAAGTAGATCCTACATTAGCTGGATACTTAACATCAAGGCAGGTAGCCTCCAAAACGTATATGCCAATAATTTGACATATGTTTGGTATATGGCTGTGGGTGAGCTTCCCTTAGGGCTGTTGCAGGAGAGTGGATATAACACAAGTCTTTCTGGCCTTACCACTATTGATTGATCTGTGAAATTTCAAACTTCAGGTAGGACTAAAAGTAAAAACTATAGGTAAAACTTTAAAATGGGCTTCTAGGCAAGCTCCAGGTCTACTAGTAGAAAGTGTATCCCAGGCTGTCAGGACAGAGGGTGATCTGTTCTTCACTGGGATAGCTGCCTCAAGCTTGCTTTGCTATAGACCCCACCTACACTACCTTCACAGGGTGCGTGGGTCTGAGAGAAGACTGTCTTTTGCTTGGTACCTTTACTGAATAAATGCATTGGCCAGTCTTTAAGTGTCTGTCCATCTTGACACTTTGCAAGTTCCCTGGCCGAAGAGCATGGGGGTCCGGCTCATCAGGCAGCCCTTCTGCCAGGAACCTGGTTCCTCACAACATCGCTACAGCTGACCCATGGAAGAAGAGCTATGAAATACCAGTGACAATATAAATCTCATTAACTCTTCCCTAAAGTTTCATCCAGCAAAGGATCATCTAAAGTTAGCCCATACAGATGTCCTGTAGTCTGATCTGCTCTGTAGGTGTTATCACTCATGACTGAGAAATCTGATTGTTGTTCAGTAGCATTTTAGACAGCACTATACTTTCCTACCCTTCATGGAGGGTTAGTATACACAAAATGTATTTCATCTGGATTTTCTATTGTGATTTATTTTTATAAGTGGGTCTCTTGTGCTTGAGATGACAGTCAGTGTGTGATGCTTCTACTGTCTGAAGAAAAGACAGTTTCTGTCTGAGGCCACGGCCCTCAACAAGTCCATGTCCAGTCCAGAGCTCCAGGACGGTCACACAGCCCGTGTGGTGCTTGCCCTTGCGATGACGCTAGCCTACGTGCTCATCCTCTGGACCTAATTTTTCCCTTTCCCCACAGGAGACATCTAGGACAAGAATACCATTCTGAGGATGACGGAAGTGATAGTTTTATCCACAGGTTCAAAAATCTTAAAGCAGGTTCCTTCACTACAGGGTTTCTGGTAGTTAAAGCCTCTTGCTGTTGTTTCTGGACTAGCCCGGTCATGGCCATCCTTTGCCTTAAATCTTGTGCCTTTGAGCACATGACTAGCTGTGGTGGGCTGCCCTGCTCAGGTCTGCATTGTGAGCTCCAGGCTGCCCCATGGAGAGGGGGCCGGGGAGCCCTCGAGCAGGACAGCCAGCGGTAGCAAGGCCATAGTAGGGTGGATGCTTATTCGGATCGAGTGGAGAAAAACAGCAACTCCTCTCAGAAATTCACTTTCCAGAAAAATTTGAGGACTTTGTGACACTTCTCCGGAGCTTGTGGCTCCCTGCTGGTTGGGCTTCAGGACCTCTGCAGACTCAGGGCCATGAGCACAGCCAGCATGTACACAGTGTATTCACACCTCAGGGTGAACCCTCAGGTGAGAGAGGGCAAGTCTAGTTTGCTTATTTCAAAGTGTCTGAATGAATATCTTTTATTTCTCACCACTGTAAGGCTGTCAAGTTTTGTTTTATCTGAAAGCACAAACCAAGGGATGTAGTATTTCCAGTCACCAGGAAGAAATGTTCTAGGTTTGCCAAAGCAGACTAGCTGACACCCATAGGTTAAAAACAAAGCTTTAAGTTTTTCTGGCATAGGCTGCCTGGTTTCAGGCATCATGCTCTAAGCCTACCAGAAGATAGTTAATCCAGTGTGCTTCTGAAAGTGATAGCATGTCAGTGAAGTGACACCATGCAAGAAGACGATGCGCGATCCGGTCGGACAGGACCGCAAGATCCCATAGTTCTGTGTCACTTCATGTGCAGCAAAAAGCAGCTCTACGAGGCCGTACTTCCTGAAGTGACTTGTCTGCCATGCTCTGCAAAGCGTGTGACATGCTCCAACGGTGAGAAAATGGAGCAACTAATGGCATTCACTCCTCTACCCCGAGCCTTACTGAATTTGTTCTTCAACTCCTGAACAAGTTTGTTTATGTAGTTGCAAATGCTGGGCTATGGTTAAGATAAGCTGTTATTTTGTTCTAGATCTGAAATTGTGTTTTCCACAGGCACACTGAATTCAAAATTTATTGTATGTTCCATTTGTGTGTGTAACAAATATTTATGTAATTCCTTTAGCTGGAAAATGGACGCAGTTACCTTTATGGCATCCTCCATTATTTTTCTTAAAGGTAATGCCAAATAATCAATAACCATGACGCACTTTGGGCAACCATAGCAAATGATGTTGTGTGTAACTACATAGTATCTGCCTTCATACCTCTGGAAACTAAGTCAGAATTCCTTTCTAATTCCTATTTTTTATCCAATTATATGCACACTCATTAAAATTAAATTGAATGCACCTGCTTACAACTCTTGACCTGATTCACGTCTGCTTTGTACTAGATCTCTTCCAGCACAGCTCTAAGGAGAAGCCAGCACAACCACAGCATGGTGTAAGCAAGCAGTCCAGGACATGGAGATCGTATCCTCCCTTAATGTTTGCCATCCCGTTACAGTGCTGTGACCTTCCTGCTGGCTTGAAGAAATTCTGAAATAAGGGAATAGCTTCATTGCATGAGCAATAATTATTGCACTTCATTTTTCTTACATATTTTCCTCCCAGCCTTTAGAAATCTGCAGGCATATTTTCAGAGCATCAAGCCTGAATTCATATTTTCCCAATCCATCTGCTGAAGCCAAGTTTCTCCTGTAATTAAGTGAATGGCACGCAGAGCAGTGCTGGCCACCTGAAGCCTTCTGAGGCTTCAGTCCTATTGATCTGGGCACTAAGCAGGGGAAAGCAGTTATAAGCACTAGTGGATTCACACGTATATAGCTAGTCTTTTCTGTGTTCAAACTAATTTCTTTGTTTGGGAAGTTGAACTGGAATTGAAGAGCATGAGTTAAATATTTCATGTTGTGCTGGAATGTATAATTCATGATCAGATCCTTCAGAAAGGAAAAGATAAGATAGAGCTGCAAAAGCTTTAAATAAAGTATTTTCTTTAGCTTGTAGACAGACTGCTGAAAAAGTGCTTTCCCCCTTTTCTGTTGGTGTTATAAAGAAAAACAGAAAATAACATGTGATAGCAGTAAAAACAGAAACACTCAAAGTGGATTTGAGAAATTATTTGTTATTGTTTGTAGACAGATGCAATTAATGTTTTATACATGTTTCTCCAAAGGCACTCTGTTGCACTTAGTTCCTCCACATTTCACGCCCTCCCTTAGGAACAAGATGTATTGGCCTCAACATGTGAACAGCTCCATATGTTGTTAATTTGTTGTGCTAACCTCGGGAAGTCATGGACAGGGTTATTTAACAGTGCAGATCTTACAGAACAGGCTCCACTCCATTAAGACGGGTGTGACTGGTTCATCGGTCTGGACCTTGAAGGGTTTGTCACGCTGACACCTGGCATGGCGTGGATGATGTCTGTGCACGCCTGCATCCCCCAGGAAGGGTGCTGGTCTCCTGTCGCTGGCTCCCGCTCAGGACCCCTCGGCTGCCCCTGTGGTTCCCCAGCCGCTGTCAGGTTGCCTGCCCTACCCTGGAAGACAACCACTGTTCTTCCTCAGCTTACACTCCCGTCAGGACAGCATGACTGTAGAGAAGCACTCAATCATATATTTCCACAAAAGCAAGCCGTGCTGAGGTCTCTCCCCTGGCAGGGGCTGTTACTGCTGTTATTTAACACTTGCAGAGCTGCGGTGCTTTGTTTGCCCTGATCTGTGGTGCCCCTGAGGAGCACAAATCCTGGTCCTAGTGCCCCAGCAGGACAGATGACACTTTGCTCCTCAGATGCACTGTGCTGGAGGGCTGGGGAAAGATGGTGAATCGCGTCTCCAGCGCATCTGAGAATCTCAGTCTTTCCTGTCACTGAGCACCACTGAGAGGAGCTTGGCTCTGACGACTTTGCACCCTCCCTTCAGGTATTTATCCACATGGATAGGATCACCCTGAACCTTCTCTTCTTGAGGCTGAACAGTCCTGCCTCTCTCAGCCTTTCCTCATAGTAGAGATGCTCCAGACCCTTCATCATATTTGTGGCCCTTCCTTGGATTCCCTCCCGTATGTCCATTCTCTCCTGTACTGGGGAGCCCAGCTCTGGACACAGTCCTCCAGGTGTGGCCTCACCACTGCTGTGTAGAGGGGAAGCATCACTTCCCTCGACCTGCTCTATTTGAGCACCGACCTTAACAAAAATATCTGAAAAACATTTTAACCCCCCCAACAAACAACAAAAATACAAAGCAATAATCATTTGGGGGGGTCTTTTTCTCTTTCACACTCATGGTGGCAAAGATCTTTTTCAGCCTGTGGTTATAGAAATTTCCATTATAATGAGAGCCCTGTGGTTTATCTCTGAAGCAGGTCTCTGAGGAAACAATTTGCTTTTGGAAACTGGAAATATGCCTTACAGAATTTGTGCTCTGTCCCCTACCACTTCTTCAAGGCATGCAAGGTTTCAAATACACTCCGAAAGCACTGACTGCTGTTTAGCTTCCCCAAAAAAGTGTTCTGCTTTGCTCTGTTGCTGTAACAGAGATCCAAATTGTCCACTGGCAGTTTACAAAAGCAGCAAGTTAATGCTGTGCTCCCTTCGGTTTCATGTAGAAAATAATCACAGAGCTTTGACGACCGAACAATAGACAATTGCTTGTTGTCTCTGTGCTTTCTTTGAAGAAATCTGTACAGAAAAACACCAGCAAGATTTTCACATGAAGTTAATCACGCCTATGAAACACTATCAAAGTTTTTTAAAATTGAGGGAGTTTAGGATGGCGTGATCGTGCTGCCACGGTAACAGATGTGTACTGCACACCACGGATATCAAACTATGGGGCAGCTTTTCGAGATACATAAAACAAGGGAAAGCATCAGAGAAGAACTGAATAATTAGGGCACATTTATGTAAGCAGTGAAACTGCAAGCATGCAAGAAACTTGAAAATGAAATGTGTTAAAGGTCCTTTCCTTGCCATATTGAAACGTGCCTTGTGTGGATGACTGTCTGCACCGATAGATACCAGCTACAGCCAGCCTGGCCCTGTGCACGATGCTACGGTGCCAGCACAGCTGCCCATCCTTACTGCGGTCGAGGCCTCTGGTGGGATATTGCTGCCACCACCACGCTTTTCCCTTTTAAAGGATTCCCCATTACCTTTCCTCATAGACATTTGTTACAAGGGATGCAGAACTGGGAGATTTTTTTTTCCCCCTATTCCTATTTGGAAGACAAATAAAAATTTGAATTAATTAAAAATATCACAAACATATCTACACCTGTGCCAAAGAAAGTCTTCATGAAAGCCAAATGCCTTGAAATAAGATGTAGCTCAGGACAGGCTAAGTTAAAATGCAAACCACAGTATTTACTTATAAGACCTAACAGAGACAACACAGTTTGAAAAATGTTTATAAAAAACTGAAGTGGAGAAAGGAAAGGAAACAACACCCAGTCTCTTTGTGCAAAATATTGTATGTTAAAGGTTTCTGTTTACCACCCTGTCTCCAGATGGTTTATTGCTGGGTGTACTGACGTGATCTGCCCCATGAGAGACGTCCTTCCTCCACACCTCAGGCCAGACTCCTTGGGGACACCTTTGCAGTGAGGCACACAAGCGGTGGCAGGTGGACCTTTCCCAGTGTCCTCCGAGGAGTCTGGTCCCATGCTGGATTAAGGATATCACTAGGAAACCTCCTAGCCTGGTATGGCCCTCAGACTACTATCCATTGTTGCTCTTCCATGTAGGTGGCGATGAAGTTGCAACACATAGCCCAAAGGCAATCAAAAGAGACTTTAGGACTTTTGATGGTTGGTAAGGGAATCTGGAGCACAGGTAATTTTTTCCTCTACCCTTCCAGTTGTGAGCAGCAATATTGGAAGGAACAGATGGACCCAGTCTATTGATACATGGCTCCATGGCTCATGTCACCGCCACAATTTCAGGTTTTTCGATAATGAGATGGTCTACACAGCACCAGGCCTGCTGGCGTCAGATGGGATTCACCTTTCTCAAAGCGGGAAGAGGTTCTTTGTTCACGAGCTTTCCCAAATTTTGAGAGAAATGAAAAGACAGGCTGTAATATCCAGCAGATATGAGATGCCATGAAGACAATATAGAGAGCTTTCTAAATCACAGGGTCATGAAGTCCCTGTTTATCATCAAAACTTGCATTCTACATCTTTTCAAGTCCTGTGGGTGATCTTGCACTTCCATTATGCTGGCTGTTCCCAAATTTACACTCATTTTACACTCGTGGGATTAAACCACGACATCCAGGTATCACCTGAATTTTTAATGATCAGTCTGAGTCACACACCAGCTGTGCTATCACTGTCATGATTGTTTATGACATTACTTGTTTTAAGGATGGTTTTGCCTTTTGATATTGAAGCTGGGTGATTTTCATAGAATCATAGAATCATTAAGGTTGGAGAAGACCCTTAAGATCATCGAGTCCAACCGTTAACCCAGCACTGCCAAGTCCACCACTAAACCATGTCCTCAAGCACCACATCTATCCGTCTTTTAAATACCTCCAGGGATGGAGACTCAACCACTTCCCTGGGCAGCCTGTGCCAATGCCTGACAGCCCTTTCCGTGAAGGCGTTTTTCCTAATATCCAACCTAAACCTCCCCTGATGCAGCTTGAGGCTGTTTCCTCTCATCCTATCTCTTGTTACTTGGGAGAAGAGACCGACCCCCACCTCGCTCCAACCTCCTTTCAGGTAGTTGTACAGAGCAAGAAGGTCTCCCCTCAGCCTCCTCTTCTCCAGACTAAACAACCCTAGACCCTTCACCAACTTCGTTGCCCTTCTCTGGACACACTCCAGCACCTCGATGTCCTTCTTGGAGTGAGAGGCCCAAAACTGAACACAGTACTCGAGGTGCAGCCTCACCAGTGCCCAGTACAGGGGCACCATCACCTCCCTGGTCCTGCTGGCCGCACTATTCCTGATACAAGCCAGGATGCCATTGGCCTTCTTGGCCACCTGAGCACACTGCTGGCTCATGTTCAGGCGGCTGTCAACCAACACTCCCAGGTCCTTTCCTGATGGGCACCTCTCCAGCCACTCCTCCCCCAGCCTGTAGCGTTGCATGGGGTTGTTTTGACCCAAGTGCAGGACCCAGCATTGAGCCTTGTTGAACCTCATACAGTTGGCGTGGGCCCATCGCCCCAGCCTGTCCAGGTCCCTCTGCAGGGCCTTCCTACCCTCCAGCAGATCAACACTTCCACCCAGCTTGGTGTCATCTGCAGTGAGGGTGCCCTCAATCCCCTCCTCCAGATCATCAATGAAGATATTGAACAGGACCGGCCCCAACACTGAGCCCTGGGGAACACCACTCGTGACCGGCCGCCAACTGGATTTGACTCCATTCACTACCACTCTCTGGGCTCAGCCGTCCAGCCGGTTTTTAACCCAGCTCAGAGTGCACTTATCTAACCCGTGAGCAGCCAGCTTCTCCAGGAGAATGCTGTGGGAGACAGTGTCAAAGGCCTTACTAAAGTCCAAGTAGACAACATCCACAGCCTTCCCCTCGTCCACCAAGCGGGTCACCTTGTCATAGAAGGAGACCAGGTTAGTGAAGCAGGACCTCCCTTTCATAAACCCATGATGGCTGAGCCTGATCCCACAGTTGTCCAATACGTGCCGCGTAATGGCACTCAAGATGATCTGCTGCAGGACCTTCCCCGGCACCGAGGTCAGGCTGACAGGCCTGTAGTTCCCAGGATCCTCCTTCCAGCCCTTCTTGTAGAGGGGCGTCACATTTGCTAACTTCCAGTCACCTGGGACCTCCCCAGTTGACCAGGACTGATGATAAATGATGGAGAGTGGCTTGGCCAGCTCCTCTGCCAGCTCCCTCAGTATTCTCAGGTGGATCCCATCTGGCCCCATGGACTTGTGAGCATTCAGTTGGAGGAGCAGGTCGCTGACTGCCACCTCTTCGACAACTGGGGCTTCATTCTGCATCCTATCTCCATCTCCCAGCTCAGGGGCCTGAAAGCCCCCAGGACGACCAGTCTGACTATTAAAGACTGAGGCAAAGAAGGCATTAAGGACCTCAGCCTTCTCCTCATCCTTCGTGGCAATGTTTCCCTCCGCATGCAACAAACGAGGGAGATTCTCCCTGGCCCTTCTTTTGTCACTGACATATTTGTAAAAACATTTTTTGTTATCTTTAATGGCAGTGGCCAGTTTAAGTTCCAGCTGGGCCTTCGCCTTTCTAATCTTTTCCCTGCATAACCTCACAACATCCTTGTAGTCCTCCTGAGTCACCTGCCCCTTCTTCCAAAGGCGGTAGGCTCTCCTTTTTTTCCTGAGTTCCAGCCAAAGCTCTCTGTTCAGCCAGGCCGGTCTTCTCCCCAGCCTGATTGACCTATGGCACATGGGGACGGCCTGCTCCTGCGCCTTTGAGACTTCCTTCCTGAATGACACCCACCCTTCCTGGACTCCTTTGCCCCTCAGGACTGCCTCCCAAGGGACTCTGCTAACCAGACTCCTAAACAATCCAAAGTCTGCCCTTCTAAAGTTCAGGGTAGCGGTTTTGCTGACCCCCTTCCTTACTTCTCCAAGAATTGAAAACTCTATCATTTCATGGTTGCTGAGCCCAAGACAGCCTCTGACCACCACATCGCCCACCCCGCCTTCTCTGTTCGTAAACAGCAGGTCCAGCAGGACACCTCCCCTGGTTAATTTTCTCCATTGGCAGCTTGTTTCACCAGGCTTGGAGGCAGGACCAAAGCCGCAGAGCAGAGGGAGCATCCGTACCTGCCCTGGTAACACATGTCTGGCAGTGTGGGCTGCTGCCCAACATGGGACTTGTTTATAGCAGCAATTTCACTGTCATTAAACAAGTGAATGGTTCCAGTTCTACATGAGTCCAGCAAACCCAGCAAAATCTTCCCACCAGCAAATCCTTGCCACCAGCGTGACGGACTTGTGGCTGTTCAGGAAGTCGTCCTACACCGCTGCATCCTTCTGGCTTCCTCCAGTGAGCACCAGTAGTGCCACTGGGGTCGTAACTTCTCAGGATCTGAACTAGCAAACTGTGCTTCAAAAACAGTGATACACAGTCCTGCCAGTGTACCCGTGTTCAAATCAGGCATCATGCTTCAGCTGATGAATAAATAACAAGCAATAAATAAATAACAAACAGTATTGGAGGCTCAAGGGGAATGAAGATGTTGGAACACGGAAAACTGCTGCATATTAGGAAAAATATTTCCCCATGACAGTGGTCAAACACTGGAGCCGAGGCCCAGAGTGGTGGGGATATGTCCGTCCTCACAGACATTCAAAACCTGACTGCTTATGACCTTAAGCAAACCTTGACATCGGGTGTATCATTGAGATTGGTCTGTCTTTGAGCAGGGGTTTGGATCAGATTACCTCCAGAGGTCTCAGAAAACACCACTATTCTATAGTTGTGTCACTCCATAAATTCTAACTAAATCACCTAAATGGGTAGGTTTAAAAATTTAAGCATAAAAACTTGTGCCTAAGAAGTGCTACTCCTTGCTTGTTTCTCTTTTTCTCTTAATGTATAAAACCTTTCTTTCTCTCTCTCTCTCCATATATATGTCCACATAGACACACCTATGGGGGGAGAGCAAGAGAGAAAAAAATTTAATTCTCAGTATAACTGATTACACATATATTGTCATCATACACATGTGATAGCATGTGAGGCTGATTTACAGGGTCTTTACTGGATTTATCAATCTACTTTTGGGCTTTTTATCTTTAAAATTTTTAGAAATTGACTGTGATTTTAAAAACTGATAATGAACAAAAGAATTCCATTATTAAGTTAAACAAAGTTTAATCCATTATGTTGCTCTGCACTTGCCTTCAGCTTTGAATTGCCCATTCAAAATTTGACTAGGATTTTAGCGCAAATGAGTTTTGCAGGATCACTGAGAACCTGATGAACTCTTCTACATTGCAAAACCTCTTCAGTGCCTGACACCCATTATGGAAAGCCTGAAACTAGCATAAGAGGGCCAACAGCACCTGTAAAAACACAGAAATAATCTTTTTTCTAGAATAAAAAATTAAAAGGAAGTCAGATTTTGAAAGGACTCATGGATGAATATCGACATTGGGGTGCACACACATTAGTTCACGTTCTCCCCCTTCCCCATGTTCACCTCTGTTTCCTTAGGGCTTTTTTGAGGACAATGAAGGATATCTGTAGGAATGCACCTTCCAGAAAACCCATGGTCATGGGCAAATCCAGGGGGACCTTAACAGGCAAATCTAATGCAAAATATATGAAGTTATAATTTTGCATAATCAGTGATGTTGGAAGAGTTGCTAGTTGAAAAACCTAGCATGGCGTTCATGCCTTGCACAGTTTGTCTTTGCATGCGTACTCCTAAATATTCTCTCTAGCTGTTCAAAGAGGTTTTATTCGAGAGAAGGTAATTTCAGTTGGAAAATCTTGGTACTTCTGCAGACCACAGCTATGTTTCCTCCCCAAAATAAGAACCTGCTTCAGTTCCAGTTATCTAGCTCTGCACCCTACTGCCTCAGCATGTGTGTAGGTCCAGACAATGCTGGGATGCAGACACCTTCCTGGCCAGTGTACAAATTGTCACCAGTGGGTTTTTGCATGAATCCCCTCAGACACTGAAGATGCAGCTTCTTGGAAGTGTAGGCATCAGAGACCACATCTTTGTTTTGCAGATGTACAGAAAGGTCTCCCCACAGCCTCAGAGAAGCACCGTGCCAAACACCAAAGCAGATTATTGGTAAAGTGCCATGGGCTATCACTTTGCTTTAGCTAATTTGGTGAGTTTTAGTGACTCCCACACACTGAGAACTGCAGGAGATATAAATATTTAATATCAAGGCATGGAGAGCTGCTAGCAGCTGAGGCTGGCTCTGCCTTTACAACCCAAAGTGAGGGAGGAAGTTCTGAAACTGGAAAGTAAAATCAGGGTGTCTGAAGACAATTTTAACTTATTATTTTTGGCCCTTCCAGCCTGTGTCACATACCAGCCTGAGACGTGCAGTGTTAATTCCCTGCAGAAGAAACTTCGTAGGCTGGTATCAACCCAGACTGCCTGGAGGTGCTTCTCGGCATGAAGCAGGTTGCTGCAGGCAGGGGGATAGCCTCCACCATCACCTCTGCCACGCCAAGGCAGTCACTGCAGCAGGTCAGTCGCTCTCCTCCAGCCAGCCCACACATCAGAATTAGGGTACAGCTTATGGAGACATTCATGTCGATACCGGCTGCCTCTCACTGGCCCCCAGCTGCCCTCCACAGGGTCCTGCTCTCCTGGGGGTCTGGACCAGGGGTCGGCTCAGGCATACTCCTGTGAAGTCCACAAGCGCAGGTGTCCTTCCTAGCAAAGTGCTGTGGAAGGCTGAACCCATGTATTTTCACTTTATTTTAGGGGCAGGTATGCATATCTTAGGAAGTTAAATGTGCTCAGGACCTTTCTCTAGCACTGAGTCTGTAAGGTGTGCTGTGGGTGCTGCTCCTAATGGTAAGCTGTCATACAGGGGCCAAATCCAGAGAACAGATGCTTCATCCAGTTGCTCACCAGGACCAGTATTTGCTCCAAAATCATCTGTTCTGTAAGGAATGAATTTTACCCTCATTTTTGATCCTATTTTTTGGGACCTGTTTGTTGTGGCAGGACAGGTCACCCCCAGCCCAGCAACTGAACATCAGGGCTGGCAGGTCTTTGCTGGTCACTGCCTGCCCATGCCAGAGACCAGAGGGCCAAAGTCACTGGCCCTTCACAGATCCACCTGCCAACTGTATGGGTAAATTGCTTGCATCTCCCAGCCACACAGCAGACCCCAAGGGTAACGGTGTGATTGTCCGGTGTGGCATGCAGAGGGTGCCGTCCTCTGACAGTCCCATCAGGTTCAGATGATGAGGTGAAGATCAGCATTTCTTCTGAGCCTCCAAGGCTGTCGAGGGAGGACCATTAGGGGACAACCACCCCCATGTCTGCAGCCACAGGGGACACCTCGGCTGACGCCCCCACCTACAACGCCGAGTTCCAGCAGCAAGAGCCCAACACTGCCCCGTGGCTCTGCAGTCAGACACCCTCCATGATCCACATCTGCCCTTCGGACAACCAGCCTCAGAAAAATAAAGTCAGTGCATGAACAGCATCCAAAGAGGAAAAACAGTGCATTAAATATGCAGACAGACCTTTCAAAGGGGTCAAGAACACCAGCAGACTCTGAAAATTGCTATATGATGTTGGTTAGCATTAAGATAAAGTTAAAAATTTATTGGTGGCGTTTCACACAAATATAAATAAATAGATAAATAGACCTAACAGGAACTGTTTGTGTGAATGCACAAAATAAAACCTGTGATCATGAATTCCAGTAAAGGGCGCCAACCTCAAACTTCGGATAAACAGAAAAAGTAGAGAATTGCTCAAAACTGAAGACTGTATCAGAGGTCTTTTATTATAATTAACTGCTTTTTCAAGCTTCCCTGTTGAGATTGCTTTCAACCTGTAAATTCCCACTATGTATGAAATGCTAAGATTATTAACTTTACGAAATGAACTTGGATGCCAAATCCCCTTTCTCCCCTGCTGAAACAGCGTCTTGGACAGTGTTAGCATGGAGCATCCACATCGTTCTCCCAGTGTCCTTATCGACCTTTTCTTAGATCTTTAAAACATCTGTGGATGAATTTACACTTGAAATTGAATAGCTTTTTTCTGCTCAAGGGTGTTAGTGCATTAGAAATGTCAGCCTTTGAAACAGATATCACAAGGCATTTAGTTATAAAAAGCAACACAATTTTATTACCTGACAAAAACAAGCTTAAAACATTTCAGTTAAGCGACACAGCTGATTTTCACCTAAATACAGCAGGAGAAATATACTGTCAGTTGTTTCCCAAAGCCAACTTATCACAAAGCTGATGCAGCAAAACTGTGCTCATGAGTTCTTGGGAGAAAATGATTTTTTTTATTTTCTCCCTCTAGCAAAATGTAAGAGCACATGGCAATTGCAAAGAATCATGAAAAAATCAAACTTGCTATATATAACTCTGAGCATACCAATGTTCATTACTGCTTGAACAGAGGTCACAGATGGTTTGCTCAATTCTTTTGCACTGCATTCATTACTCATCTATCTAGTTATCATTGCATCATCATTTTGTAGATGTCTTGTCATAACCTACGACACAGACATGTCACTGAGTTTGGTGTAGGGACACAGCTCTCAACATATTTAGGTTTAAATTAATCAAAAGCAAGTTTTAAAGCAAAAACAACTTCCCTTCTTAATCAGAAGAGAGGACCAAATGCCCAGATGAAAGCCGCTTATGTCCTGTGTCACAAAAACCTTAGTGAAAACCACATCGGTAGTATCTGGTAATAACCAGCATCCACTCTTCATATTACAATCAATGTTCTCTTGCATTTCATTTTCCTCTCTTTGCCTTCTGAGGCTTTGTTTCATCTCATTCATTAGAAGCTACAGACAGGCCCTTGACAGCAAAGATTTAATATGCTGCGAGACCCTGTACATTTCCCCAGCCCCTGCCAGTCCCTGTGGGGATGCAGCATGGTCCAGGTGAGATCAGGGCTGCAGAAGGGAGCAGCAGCAGTGAGGAGTGTGGTGTCAGTGCAGGCGTTCACCCGGGAACAACCACCCCAGCTCTCTGCTCTTCCAGGGCACGCACCTTCAGGCTGACTCTGGGTTGGGCAGGACTCTGGCAGCCTTGATACTTGGTGCAAAAGGTGACAATTGCTCTATCTGCCCAATATCAGCTTGAAATTGTCAGCTTAACCCTTATCCTTCCTCTTGACTGCCTGTCCCTCCCATGCGCACATGGCTGCACAAGGGTCTCCGAGCTCTCCATAGCCTGGACAGTCACATGGAAAAGCAGGGACAGATATGGCAGGGTCTGATGGTACCATTACTGAAGGTATCCCCAGCTCAAATGCTGAACATGGTGATGTAAAACTAATGCCACAAAGGCACGCAGTTTCACAAAGCACGAAGGGTGTTAAGCTGAACAATCCCAGCAATGCTCGGCGAGCAAGCGTGGGACAGGCTGGGAGAGGGCACGAGGCTGTGCAGGCACACAGGAGCAGCACGCACCCTGTGTGCGTGCACTGGCCCAGGGTGTACTCCACACAGGTGCCTCCCGTGCGCATCCCACCAGCTGCACTGCAAACAGGACTCCCAGGTGAAAGCTGGTAACACATCTGAGAGAGTGTTTTCTGCTGCTTCTTTAGTTCTCTTCATTATGCATTTGGTTACCTATTTTCCCAGGGCAACGGGCACTAAAGAATATTACTCCAAGAGGCTCTGTGTTCTGAGCAATTAAAAAAAAACTAGACCATTGTAGTGCTTGGACCTGGGGGTTACCTACAAGCTCTTCATTCTTCTATGTGTTCTGCGTTTTGCATATTTATGCAAAATTAGTGTATGAGTATTGACCAGGATAAAGGAACATGCATGAAAATCAGAAATTTATTGCCGTTAGTTTCAATAAAACATCCATTGACACTTGCTTTCAAACTTTTGCCATAGCCAGAACAAAACTTTTGGTCCCACCCTGAACCCAGAAGCAAGAAGAGCTGCGAGCAGCGCTCGTTATAGCAAGAGGCTGTAAACTGGCTCCAGGGCTCCCTGAGGAGTGTCTGCCCTCTGAAGGCTGAGCCTCTCCCCAGCTCAGCTTCAGCTCCATGGCCAGGGAAGCCCTCTGTGCCAGCTCCTACTGAATTTCATGCACAGTAGCACCAACTTAAATGCCGTTGAATACAGTATGGCAATCCCTATGTAATTCCAGTCTCCCTGACGCATGGTGTCACGTGCATTATCTGGGACCTCTGCAGGGAAAAGAGAAAAGACTGTCTCTGCTGCTCAAACTTCCTTCCTTCAGATGAGGCTGAAGAAATAGATTAGTTGAGAGCATCACATTAGAAACATTTTTTATGTTAGGTTACAATAAATAAGGAGTAAAGCCATACTGCAAAATGATTAATTAGTTTTAATGATTGAGTATCTCTTGTTTCTATTAGAACCCTAATACGTGCATAGGTATAATAAAAATTATAATTAGCAACTAATGTTATAATGTCTAAGTTACTTCACAGGAGAGCAATAGGACACTTTGCCCCTGAACAACTGATGTGGAAGAGAAATGTCCTTTTCTCCATGCCCATGGTAATTTTTATGTGTCTTGCTGAAAGGACCAGGTTTCTTTATCAGTTTTAATTCCCAGTTACAACAAGGTTCTGCTTCATCTGCATCCCCAACACAGGAGAGCAACCCAAGCAGCTTAGCTGTCTCTGCACAGTCAATCAATACCAGCTCAGCGTACAGGTACCTTCTGTGCCGTGCTCCCCTTCAAAGGTCGTCAATCATTTATTCATGATGAGGAGCCGGTAGCTGAAGTCAGCAGCTCGTCACAGGCTCTCAATCTGTCATTTTCATTCTCCAGGAGACCTGGAAACCCATTGCGCTCGGATCACATCTTGCAGAAGAGTCCCTTTTCCACACGGAGGGGCTGATGGCAAGGGGTTGCCAGATGCTCTCGCCAGCAGATGCGATCCATGTTGCCTGCGCAGGGGCCACCCTCTCTGTCCTGGGGAAAGGCTGCGGGCAGGCTCAGCTGCCAGGGAATAGGCTGGTGCCTGGCTGTGGTGGGCCCCTGGCAGATGGCTGCAGATGTGCCACGGCCCGGGGAGAACGGGTGTTCCACCGGGGAGATGCTGGTGGTCGGGTCCAGCGTGCAGCTGCAGAGATGAGCCGTCACCCAGCACGGCACGCTGTCCCTGGGACGGGGGTCACCGACACCCCTCGCCTCGCAGCAGCCGCTCTGCTGCACTTTCTGTTTTCAGTGCTTCCCCTTCCTTCCTAGCTTCAGCCCTTCTCACATATGCATCCAAGTCACCACTGGAAAATGCATTTTAAATGCAAAGTTCAGTGAGCATTTCCCTGTTGTTCAATGAATAGTTTTTTTTCCTGCGTTTTACTCTATTTCTTTTTTTTTTTGAAGGCACATTATGAGACATGCACATGGGCCTGCATAGACGCTGGCTTCTTAAAGACTTTCAGTAATGTTAACCTGACTGTAATCTCAGTACATAAAACTGTGAGATATGCATAATTTCTGATTTTTCATGAAGGTATATCCTCACACTACCAGTCTATTTTTCTAAATACCTAAGTATCTTGTTATACCAAATTTGCATTAAAAGCAGGAGAGTAGCCAAGAGAAGTCGGTAAAAACAAAGTTAATTGCTGCAACCATTAAGCACCAGTAAGCAGAGCCATGTGTAAAAGAGGAGTCCCAGGTTTAACTTTATCGGCACTAGGATCAAGCTGAGAAATTGTGAGTGGGAGGCAGAGTACAAAGAGCAACATTCATCAGCCCAGATTCTGACTCTAATGTGATGATAAATAAGAACATTAATCATCAGCTATGAGAGAGAAACAACAAAAATACAAAGGCAAGCCTACACCTATTATTAGAATACTTGAGAAAAGTTTACCAAGCCTGAGATGTCTCCGGAAACAATGTGCACAGGTGCGTCTTGAATAATGGAGAGGATTTTTAATGTAATAAACTGTGATATACTGATAATACAATTACCAGCATCTATTCACCAATCAGAACTGTTGTCAAACATTGATGCTCTGTTTTTTTCAGAAGCTTGACAAAGAGATTGCCAGTCTTCATAGGGAAGCGAAACAAGATTTATACAATTTAGTCCAAGTGCTTCTTCTGTCTTCTCTAGTGTTTGATCAAAATAAATGAGGAGCATTGTGTACTGCACGCACCGCTGACCGAATCTCACATTCTAAAGAAAATACTTCCCTAAAGCCCACAGCATAAACGTTTGCCAAAATAAATAAATCTAGACCTGTCTTTTGAGGATCTTCCTACTGTAAGTGTGCGTTCAAACGTCTGCTGGGCTGGCCAGGCCCAGGGGAGGCACAGACACCCCCCGCCCCGCAAGACGTGTGCAGCTTTTGCAGGCTCATCTTCCCCGTTTCTCTCTTTTCCTGGGGCAGCTCATGCCAAGTAGGGCCAAATATGAGGAGCCCGTTATACACCCAAGCCCAGCAAGCCCAGGCTGCCCCCTCCCCTCCCAGGCAGCCATGCTGGGTGCTGAGGCTGGGGGTGCTGGCGTGCCCCTCGGGGCTGGGGCTCCACACAGCCCAGCCTGCAGAACTGTGCTTTTCCTATTGCACTACTGGTGCGAAGGACAAGCGGTTTGGGGGAAATGTCACAGTTTTAGCTTTCTGTTGCAATGAAGAACTGTGGAAACCTGGGGCAGTGCGGAGCCAGCGATCACTGGGAGGAGCTGTTACTAGCAAGGCGTGACTGAAATGGCAAGAGAAATGTAAGTCTGCTTCATAGGAAATGGTACAATCAAATGATTTAAGAATAAGAAGGGGCTGTTTCCATAGCAACAAAAAATAAGAGAAAAAATAGTCAATAAAAATTCCAACACTCTCTTCCACATTAAACTGATTTTCCCTAAATCTAGACCAGCAATAGACTGGTTAGTACCAGAGAATGGAGAACGCTGATACAGTGAGTAGTCTCCCTTTAATAAACATTTCTGAGGATGCACATCTCATGAAGTGGAAATAGGATATTTGCCAGCCTTAGTCAACCAAAAATGTGCCTTACTTATTAGTAATATATTGATTTGCAAAGTGGTAAGCAGGTACATCATTATTTTTTTTATTGTAACAGGACATAAACTGAAAATACATGCATGGGTTAACAAAGGAACACGATTTCTCTGAGAACTCTATATTTATCATTTGCTAAAAGTATCTTACAGAAAAATGTAGACTTTTTGTGACTTGGAAATAAAACCAATGAAATATTTAACTAATACCTGTAATAAAAAGAAATACCTCAGTAGTCCACTGAAGGGCTTATTTTAATTTCTAAGCATGCACCTTCTCCAGCATAGCTATAGTACACCCAACACATGGCTAAACCCTCTTTGGCCTATTTCTGTTTGGTTATTAATTTATTATTATGACAATCAGAGAAGCGGTTTATGAGGACAGCATGGAAATGCAGACCGAAAGACTAATTTTCTTCCATTTCTATTACCTCTGCAATGAATATGCACCCCCTGCCAAGTAAAGGTAACTAATAGGATAAAAGACAGTAAAATAGAGGAAGGAAAGGGAAGAGATTGCTTCCGTGACAGTGAGAGGATGCCAGAAACTCAGAGAAGCAACAAGTGTTGCTCTTGAATCGCTCCAGCACTGAATCTTTTTCTGATGTCGGTATTTATGTGTCCCAGGCACGTGTCCAATGTGAAGGTCTTTCTTGGTTTTTATATTTTGATGTGCCCCAGTATGAGACTTTGTAATTAGGAGTCTGGGAAAAAAAATGGGTTTGGGGATTAGCTGCCAAACCTGAGGAGCAAAAAGAATTTGGATGGAAGCAGTATTTTTCTCACTGAAATGAAAACCAAAAAGCATTTATTTTCTGTTGACAGAAGCCATCCATTCAGCCTAAACCAGAGCCCTTCAGCATCAGGCACAGTGGTACAGAAAGCAAAGGCAATGCCATCCAGCTGTACAAGCGGCAGGCGTGCTCTCCCGCAGTCCTGTTTCCCTGGAAATCCGTGAGGATCGCACTCAGCCTGGGGATAACCTCATCTTGCCTGGCCCTGGCTGCCCTGGACTCACCTCTGCAGGGTCCCTGTGTTTCTGCAGCCAGGGAGTCAGCCCCTTTCCCTGCCGGACTTGCTCCCTGCAGAGTCAGGGTTGGAACTCCCCGAGCTCAGTGCTCCCCAGCAGCTCTCAGAGGAGGAGGCATCAGCTCCCCACCCTGCAGCATCCCTCCCAGTCCACTCCATATTCAAGGCAGACCCTTGTCTTGAGCCAGGTTTTTCTTTCTCCAGTTTTTCTCCCCCCAGGTTGCTGTCACTGCAGGTGCCCTGAGCTGGACCAGCAGCAAGATGGAGCACAAGGACTGGCAGCTTTTTGTCCTGGGGTGGGATGCTACCCGGGAGCACTGCTGTCCCCCAACTGATTCTGTGTGTCTACACCACTGAGCTGGAGAGATGCTGGAGACCGGGCACCTGGTCTGGGTTGCAGGTGGAGGCTCAGGGCTCAGGAACCCTCTGAAGGTCAATGCCTTGCCAAGCAAGAGTGCGTCAGCAAATGTGTGTCACCCAGTTCATCCAGTTACGAAGGACGGAGACTGCATCTTTCTTTGGCAGCGAGGCTGCCTCCTAGTGATGTGCTATAGTACAAAACATTTTTTCTTCCAAAGCAATATAGTTCAGGATAGTCCTAAAGGGTCTGGGCCACTCTCCATCCAGGTCTTACTGCTGTGCATGGGGTAAAAGCAATCTTTTATGCTAGCCCTGCACTAGATTGTACCTTACGTCTTCATGTAGAATTATGCAGCCCTCAGTGGGTATCTCCTGCCAGCTGTCCTAAGATCATCATCATTTTTTTCTTTTTTTGGGGGAAACAATTGCCTGAAGCACACTGAGCTGCTGATCAGCAGCTGTTTGGGTTTGCTTTTCAGGTTGGGCAGAAATGCCTTCGGGATTCTCTCTCCTGACCAAATGACTAGTTCCACCAGCTGAGCATATGGCGCAGACGCTCTCTTTTATTAAATCAGTATTAAAGCTCTCTAATTAAATCAATGCTAAATCAAATTTTGCTCATTATTCTTGTTTTTATGTTGCTAAAAATTTCAGTCACTAGTGCAGTCTCTAGACTGTTTCCAGGGCAGGAAGCACAGTTGAACAGACTCTCCCTAACAATTTGAATGAAGGGTTGTGAGCTGAGCTCCCTCACTTTCCTCTTCCTCTTGGTCTTATACCCACATCTCATATGCAAATATTCTTCATGTATATATCGCACTCTGAAGCAGGAGTCCTGTTCTCATTTCTGTCTGTAGTGCTAAGTAACAGGGTGCAACCCTGAGCAGTGCCTCCCTGCCGGCCATCCCCAGCTCTGCTCGGACGAGCCCACCTGCCTCCCCTGCACCAGGGCTGATCCCCAGCTGCGCAACCAGCATGGTCTGGGCACACCACAGTGCTGACAGTTGCTTTTGGGTCAGCAGCACGTCCCCCGTCCTTTTTTATTTTTCAACATAGGTATAGTCGTTGCAGCCATGACTTTGTTTCAATGTGTTTTTCTTTCCATGCAAGATGTTAAGGAAAGAGGAAGGTTTCTGGGCAGTGAGAGAAATGTTTGATGGTACAGCACAAATATGGAGGAGGAATACTGCCCGCTCCACTTCCCAGGGCAGCCCACTCTTTCTGTAATTAGCAAGGATGTTCCCACCTCCATCATTACTCTGGCATTCAAGCACTCTTCAAGCAATTTATTAAGGATTTTATTTCCAGCAGCAGCATGCTGGTGGTATTCACCACGGCAGTCATAGACTGTGCTTGCTGTAGCTCCCTCGGTGCTCTGTCCAGGAGCAGCAACCTGCTGCAGCTGACGTCCCTGGAAATGCCCCGGCCATTTGCCAGCTGCTGTCTCTGGAGAGCTGACCTCATGGTAAATACCCCAGCATTAAGTGCTCATCACATTTATCAGTGCCAGGAGAACGGCTTTGCACAGCCAGGCTTTCTCACTTGACTCCTGCCCCTCCCCAGCCCTGTCAGAGCGGGGTGAGGAGAGTTTTCTCGATGGGTGGTACCCGCACTGGGAGAGGGCAGCTGCCTCGGGGCAAACAGAGAAAAATTCTCTCCTACAATTCCTTGTTTCTATCTGACAGTATTTGAAAACGCCATTGAAGTAGTGCTTGCAGGTGAGCCCCTGGGAGAGGACCAGGAGGGCTGAGGGTGCCTCGCTGCCTGCTCCATGCTCTGCGCCTGTCCCTGCACGTGTGGCAGGAGCCAGCCCCCAGCCCACTGCAGGCCATGGTGGCATCCAGCCATCACACACCAAGATAAGCATCAGCAGCGGAGGACAGGGCTCAGCCTGGCTCCGAGGGCATCCCCTGCCCCACCTGCAGGTGCCAGCCCCACAGCAGTCCTGGGTCTCCATGCTGAATGAAGTGATGCCTCCCATGACTAGTTTCCATGGTTCTCCCTGCTCAGACCTGACCAGTCTGCACAGACAAAGCATCCTCACTAGCACTTTAATGTCAGCCCTATTTAAAACTTGGCTTTTACAATTCCTGATTCAAAGAATCCTTTATTTAATTATGAGGCACCAAAGATTTTACCCAGATGCCATTGTCTGACATTTAATGTACTTTTAGTCTCTTATAACTCATCCTGGTCTCTAATGGCTGGGTATTTAGTTTGCCACTATTATCTCAATACAGGGCCATTAGTGACACCGGTCCAAGGACTGAGGACCCGGTTCTTTAACGAGAATCTGGATGCTCTGCATGATCTTCAATGTTGCCTTTATTTACCCCTTGCAGTACTGCTTGGTCCTTGAAGCCCTGAGGGAGGTGAGGTAGGAAGGGAGTGAGAGGATATCCATATCTGCACTCACACTTGCCTGCCTGGGCAGAAACAGTGGTGGAATGGGGGAAGAGTGTTTGGTTTAAAATTAGCACATGTATTAAAAATGCCCTTACCCTGGATGGACAGCACCTCAGTGACGGTCTTGGCAGGGTAAACCAACAACCTTCATCAGAGAGGTGGACGGTCAGGAGCCTCTGACCAGACCCTGAGCCAGGCACAGCTCTGCTCGCTGTGGTTTTACTGGCACCATGCACAGAGAGACGAGGCAGCCTGAGGAAGGGCAGGAGCATGCTATGGCTGTAGGTCGGTCGGTTCCTTCTTGCTGGGAAAGGAAACTGGGCATCTCCCCAGCCGTCTGCTCTAGCCCTCGGCTTGCTGTCCTAGCGTGTTGGCAGTGCTGAATGACTCCGTCGGTGCAAACTCTCCTCTGACTGACCTGACCCAGTTGCACACAGCAGGCTACTCTTTGACCTTTCTGACTGCTAGGCAAGGTGATGAACTGGACAAAAAGAAATAGTAATCAACAAGAAATGTAATATATCGCTGTGACTAACTCTCATGGTTCCTTGAACTGCTGCAATAGCTCAGAAATGACAGTGACCTTGCAAGGAGCTTGCAGAGCACAGAGTAAGACAGACTCCATCTGGACTAAACACGCATCAGAGGGTCATGGCTGTCTCCAAGGAATTCGCTCCGCTCCATCCTTGCTCTTGTTGCTCTGAGAGACGGATGTAGGCCTCATGAGGGCAGTCGTGGTAACCAGGTAAAAGAGACCCTTCATCAGTTGCAGCCCTCACTTCCCAACCTGCAGGGTCCTGCTTGTTTCCCAGGCTCTCCTCCCCACTCTGCAGAGCTGCAGTTTGCTGGTGTGGTGATACAGGTCCTGAGCAGCTAGTTCTGCATCCTTAGTTCCCAGGAGCTCTGAACCATCTCAGTTATGACTGTAAATGATGCTTTTCAAATGGTCCCCAAGAGCTAGACACAGTGTTTCCAAGAGATAACTATTATTTGTTCCCAAAATTACATCGAGTAGAACTGTTGAAGAATCTTTTGTGCAGTCATGCTCTATTAACCAGAAAAGATAGTAGAAAAAAATTACGATTGCCCAAATATTAACCATTATCTGTCAGCATAGATTAATAACACCCAAACTTCATTGCCTAAAAGGCTACACTCACCTAATAAAACAGCAGTAGTTCTTATGTGAGACCTCCCTTTAATCCTTTTGCATTCCTGGGCTGTTTAGACTGCTTTGCTTCAAATGTCAAATCTAATCACTGTGCCACCTTCTGTTAAAAGCATGCTTTTTAAATAAAACTTTGATAGACATTTGTCTTACATAAAACTTACCCTTCCATGCAAAGATCAAAAGCAGAACACCAAAGGGAGTATTTGTCTAAAATCAAAGAAATAGTCTTTCTCTAGCTGTCTGCCGAGTGCCTTATCCTCAGAGTTCATTTCACTTTCATTACACATCACCCTGTGCAGACACTGCCACCACCAAATAAGAGAATTAGGAATTTATCTCTGGAGTTACTCACCAAAGCGTGGTTTGAAAGTAATGGAGCATGCCTTTGCTGCCCAAGGGCATGCATGTGCCCTTGCACACTTGTCTCTAGATGTGTGCTTTTGCATTAGCCAGCGACCGAGGTATTTATTTATGCGTTTACATACTTTGATTATTAATAATTATTAATTCCTGTCCAAACCTTTGAGAGTCAATATTCTTAATCAAAGCAGAGGTGGGGTAGTGCCGCTCAGCGTGGCCATGCCTGGCAGCAGCGGTGGTTCACGCTGCAGTGCAGCTCCCACGCACGGTCTGGCTCGTCTCTGGATGGTGCACACTGCCAGCAGCCCAGCAGCACCCACAAAGCCAGAGCACCCACCAGAGTTTGCAAACGTTGTAACCTGTTTTCTGAACATTAGTGAAGCTGTGGGGTACTGTTTTTCCCATAGGCTCACACCAGTGCAGACCTCGGTGAGCAGCAGGCACCCTGGGGTTGCCTCAGGAGCTCCTTTGTGGAAGCAGGTTCCAGTGATCCCCACTGGCTGCACTGTGCACGGTGGGCAGTGTGCGGCCTTCTATGTGGTCTCTGCACACAAAAACTAGTTTCCCTTCAGATTAAACTGCCAAAGAAGTGTGCACCTGAACTGGTCCAGCTGCTAAGAGACAGCTGGTCCACAGGGGCTGGGTTCGACCCAATGGTGGTCTCAGTTTTACATCGTAAATTAGCTGGCATGTCTGTGCACCCATTATCTGGGGCCATTGTCAACCTCCTGCGCAGTCATTCAGTCAGCGCTTTAGTAAGGGTTCTCGGGAGTGCAGGAGGTTGCTCTTTATTTATTCTCTTCTCCTGGCTGCGCACAGCTCCCTCTTTGGCATGCACAGCCTCACTGACTATGCAGGCATGGTGCTCCCTCTGACTGGCTGGCTTGAGTTTTCACAAATCAAGGAATCAAGGAATCAAGGAATACCTGAGTATTCACAAATGGCTGAAATGCTCTTCCGCTTCTAGTACTTATTGCTGGTGACTGCTAAAAGGGAGAAAGAAAACCCCTGAGGCTTGGGGTCCTTCTTCTGGAAGAAACTCCTTGTACAACTGCATCAGCTGGCTGCTAGAGCATTATTTTTATTTTCACCTTCTTCATTTATTTCTCTGCCACAATTTGCCATGTTTTCAGAGATGAAAAGTTACAGATGAGCCTTTGGTTCTGAGTTTTCACTTCCTTAATTGAATTCATTTGAGAAAACACCAGTTTCCTAGCCCAGCTTGGCCCTAGGAAATTGCTGTCTCACGACAGCAGCGTTTGCATCAGCTGCCACAGCCGAGCCCAGCCTGACTGCGGTGTCGCTGGCCGCAGGGTGAGAGCTGTTCACTGCCTCCCCTCTGCCCATCAAACAGAAAATCAAAGGGAAGCATAGACTTGCCACTGATCTCAAAACTGTAACTATATCTCCTAAATAATAAATTGCAATGACTCATCTTGCTCCAAAAGGTTTTTCCTGATAAATGATACGAGCAACAACTGTTGAGGGGAAAAAAGAAGAGAAGAAGAGAAGAGAAGAGAAGAGAAGAGAAGAGAAGAGAAGAGAAGAGAAGAGAAGAGAAGAGAAGAGAAGAGAAGAGAAGAGAAGAGAAGAGAGAGAAGAGAAGAGAAGAGAAGAGAAGAGAAGAGAAGAGAAGAGAAGAGAAGAGAAGAGAAGAGAAGAGAAGAGAAGAGAAGAGAAGAGAAGAGAAGAGAAGAGAAGAGAAGAGAAGAGAAGAGAACAGAAGAAAAGAAAAGAGCAGAGAACAGAGGAGGGGAGAGGAGAGGAGAGGAGAGAAGAGGAGAGGAGAGGAGAGGAGAGGGAAGCAGAGGAGAGGAGAGCAGAGGAGAGGAGAGGAGCGGAGAGGAGAGGAGAGGAGAGGACAGGAGAGGAGAGGAGAGGAGAGGAGAGGAGAGGAGAGGAGAGGAGAGGAGAGGAGAGGAGAGGAGAGAGGAGAGGAGAGGAGAGGAGAGGAGAGGCGAGGCAAAAAGAAAAGAAAAGAAAAGAAAAGAAAAGAAAAGAAAAGAAAAGAAAAGAAAAGAAAAGAAAAGAAAAGAAAAGAAAAGAAAAGAAAAGAAAAGAAAAGAAAAGAAAAGAAAAGAAAAGAAAAGAAAAGAAAAGAAAAGAAAAGAAAAGAAAAGAAAAGAAAAGAAAAGAAAAGAAAAGAAAAGAAAAGAAAAGAAAAGAAAAGAAAAGAAAAGAAAAGAAAAGAAAAGAAAAGAAAAGAAAAGAAAAGAAAAGAAAAGAAGAAAGGAAAAGAAGAAAAGAAAAGAAAAAGTCATGCTCATTGTGTCTGAGCCTCAATAGGAATTAGGGCAAATGTGCTGAGACACTGAGGTCAACAGAGAAGCAGCCAGAAGGAACCCAGTGCCTGATAATTTGCAGCCTCTGCTGCCGCCACCCCTCATACTTGAAAGCTCATTTACTCACCATTAACCAAATAAGAGTTGACCTGCCCCCAGCAGGAGGGCTTACAAGGCAATGGGGCGCTCCAGGACAGGAAACATTAACGCTAAGGGAGGAGAACTTCAGAGGTGTCTAAGGCAGAGAGACATATATTGCACAAAAGTCCAAGGAGGAATCCCAGGAGTTACAAGATGACAACAAACTAGCTGCAGGAAAGCACATGCCTGCTGGATTACAGCTCAAAGAGGCTAAATCCCATGAGGTTCAGCTATTTATTCCAAGTCAAAGTAATGTTAAATGAAATTTTCTAAACTCTTCCTCCCGTATTTCATTTTGCAAGATAACATATCAAATACATTTCCAAGTCTTGCTTATTTACTTATTTCTTACACACACAGTTTATCTGTAATGTTTGACCAAGAACACTGGATACTGCATGTCTCTGCTCCTCTGTCGCGTGTAACTTGAGAGGCTGAACCGCCCTTAGCAGCAGGAGGGAATTTCTACTTGTGCCCTTTTTTTATAAGATCAAAACATAGCACAAAAAACCCACTAGTTTATCTCTAATCTTTCCAGCAATCTGGAAGCTTTGTAAGACATTACCTAGAAATTAGACAACGTGAAAGTCACATCCAGGCCATTAATTCAGTTCCTGCGCCCTCCACCATCATTCAGTGCCAGTCTCAGGAGGGCCGGGGCAGCTGCCACTTTGAGCAGTGCTGCTGAACCTGCTACCCTCCCTTTCCTCCACGGTGTCCTGTTGGTTTTCATCACCCAGCCTTTTCTGGAAGAGGTTAGTAGCTCTCAGGGGTGCAAATTCCCATGTGCTGCACATGCGGATCTCAGTGTCGATGGTAATGGATAATAGTGTTTCCACATTTTCAGCTATTTATGTTTCTATGGTTGTGCAGCCTTTCCCCATCATTCATATTTCTGTGTTTACTGGCCCAAGCAGTTAGAAGACATGGTGAGTTCTGCACCCGTGCAGCCATTCTGCTTTCGTGTGCCAGAGTGCAGAAACCCTTCAGACACGGGTAGATCACCACACACAGGACTGCGGTCTGCTACCGAGCAAATAACCAGCTTCAGTACAAACTGTAATCCTACTCTCTCTCTTTATATGTACATATATATAAAAATGTACACACATGTATACATATATATATGTTCGTGCATGCATGTACATTTTTCCATTGTATGCTAAGCTACAGGAATCCAAATAAATCACATACAGGAATATATCCCATATCTGTTATATTTTGCATAGCAGTAAGTGTGATGATGTGAATGAGGGCAAGGAAATAGTTTCAAATTTAAATAACCATGAAGCAAACATAAGGTTGTAAATATGTACCTCCCATTTGTCACTGTGCAGAAGGGCTGAAGAAGTGATTGGGGCCATTCACAATGGCATCATCACTAAGCAAAGTTCTAATTCTGCTGGGCGCAGGGAGTGCACACACTGTGAGACTGTGCAAACACTGACACCAGTTTTAATCAAGTTAAACTTCAGTCATTTCACTCAGTATTATTTCATTATAAGGACTGTGCTGTAAAAAAATAATTTTCCTTAATTAACACTTTGCTCAATTAATTATTTCTCTCAGAGGAAATCTGAACTTTATTAAATTATTCGAAAGAAAGAAAACACATCTCAATATGGATATTGCATTAATTCAATGCAACCCATAAGCTTCCATTTCAATAATGGTTGTCATTTGTATTGATCTTTGCAAAACTTTTCAAATCAATAATCTTTCCCAGAGGTTAAATTTTGCCTTAAGACAGAGACCATATGAAGAGAAATGTCATGTCTCAGACTCCTGGAATGTCTTGCAAGCATAAAATGAGACATGAAAAAGAGGCAGGGAAGCAGCAATGTTATTTTTGCCTGGAGGAACAGAATTCTGCTGATTTTATTAGCTGTGCAGATACTGTAAAATTCAGGCTCTCTGTTCAAGTTAGCCTGACCCATTTGACAGCTGGAGCCTCCTCTGGATCCTTCAGCCCCCTGTTCCACTGGAACATCTATTTCCTCTCCATCAGACATCATTCAGAAGAGCATCCATCCATCTGGTCCCCTGGCCAGCACCCCTCTCCCAGCCACCCCCATGCACCCCATGGCCCCCTGCAGTGGGGTGGTGTGCTGCAGGTGCAGCCCCCCACGCTGCTCCCCGGTGCCCCTTCCCTCCTCCTCGGCAGGGCTTGCTGAACTCACCACCGTGCTACCTCCAAGAGCCCCCCGCGAGGAAGCTATATTTTCAGTTAACCAACACAGGCATTTAAAGAGAGTGATTAGTATTCACATAAAGTACCTCTGAAATCACTCCACTCCATAATTATCCTCAAATTCATTAGCAAGAATATTAGAACTATAATTAAGTTCCAAGACTTGCATGAGTTCCAGACAAAACCAGAACTTGTTATGAAGGATGGCTACTGGAGTCACCAGCATCGAGGAGGTAAAATTACACTCACAACAGTGTGAATATATTGCTTAACAGTCTTGTAATCACATTTTTACTTTGGTTTCTTTTGCAGCATTCTAGCATAAAGTGTAATTTTAATATCTCATCTCTACCTTTTTCTTTCTGTTGTTGGATCAGGATTCCTAACAAAAAAAAAATTGCACAGAAAAGCTAACATACTAACTTACTTAAAATTACTCTATGTTATATCCTAATGAAGCCTGGACAGCATCCTACAAGATTCAAAACCATAATTTCAAAGTAGATAACTAGACATAAAATGTCTTCTAAACACTAATTAGCCCCTGACCGGTTGTTCCAGTAGTTATGAAGGATTTTCCTTTTGTGGCAGTTACTCAATGTAGATTGGATGCTTCCAGGGACTGTCTTTATATAATACCTGAGAGTTTGGGACTTGGGATAGGAACAACCCAAAGGAAAAGGACATGTACAAAGCATTGCACATAAGGTCCAGTGAGACCATTTTAATCTTAAAATACATCCTAGCCCTTCTCAAATCAACATTTTTCTACTTATTTCAAGAAGATACGATTCCATCCCAGTAAGCTATGACACTTTAAAATTTATTTAAATTTAAATAATTTAAAGTACTTGAGGAAGCTAATGATGACACATGCATCAGGGGAAGCAAGCATGACGAATTAGAAGCCACTGCAGAGTAGTGGAGCTGTGACCTGGTGGGGATCGCAGCACCGGAGGGGCATGGCTTGCACAGCTGGGCAATAGACAGGTACCGATGACCCCGGTGGGCTGGAGAAGGGTTCAGGCTCAGCAGAAAGGGGCAGCTCAAGTGTTCAGAGCTTGGAGTTCAGCAGGGTGCCTGCAACTACGCTGGCAGCAAAGAAAAGAGTAAGGAAACAGGGGGCCATTGCTCGCCAGGGCAGGGGGCGATGGAGAACACGGACGAGGTCAGGGTGCACAGTGCTGTCCTTGCCCCTGACTCCCCTGGCCAGGTCTGCCCTTGGGTGATGAGTCCCCGTGCAGAACCTGGAGGAAGGCAGCTTTGCCTACCGCAGTGGGGGGTATATAACTCAGTAATTCAGTGGCTGTGCTTAAACACAACAAAGACAATGAGAACAGCCTGAACAAGTTACACAGTGGGCACAAGTTCCCTTGGTGCAATCTCTGTCTGTGTCTACACCGCTGGACCATCCAGCTGCCAAACTTGCTGTCCCTGTTCCAATATACCAAATCTGCACCTGCGCTTTGTGGATACTATGCATCACATCCCACACACATGCCAGGCAGCTGTGTCATGCTGGGAGCATCTTCAGTCCTGGCTGATGTGCCTTGTACTAAACCCATCGAACCACAACTGTCCCCACCAAAAATCAGGAAAAAAATCCATTGAAATTGTAGTCCAAGCAACTTCATAACCACTTTGAGCTGTTATTTCTGGGGACAGTTTACTACACTAAACACGTTCTTCCCTCCAGCCCCATGTTGCATGCATTGGGCTATTTTTATGCTGTGTTCCTGGACGTTTCTGGAGAAGTACCACTGCGACTCTGCTGCACCTCCAAGACACTCTGAGAAATACAGGGGGATGGCAGGATCCCATCTTCCCTCATTCTCCTCAGCAGTTGACATACCAGTATGACGAGCATGAGACTATATGTTCACAAACCTTGTAAGTAAGTCAGACAGAGAAGAGAAGAGAAGAGAAGAGAAGAGAAGAGAAGAGAAGAGAAGAGAAGAGAAGAGAAGAGAAGAGAAGAGAAGAGAAGAGAAGAGAAGAGAAGAGAATCTTTGATATTTAGTGCTTGCATTTTCCACTTTGGAAAGGCAGATGAAGGGGAAAAACCCTCAGCAGAGGTTGCAGTAATAAATACCTGCAGTCCAAAGGCATTGGCAGCAGTTCTGCCAACACCTGGTAAGGCGGGTGAGTCCTGAGTGAGGTGGCAGGCAATCCAGGACAGCGGCATGGCCTGGGCAAGGCTGTCATCCAGGACTGAGCTGCATGACAGGGGCTGGTCCTGCTCAGGAGGTGAGTCCTGCCCTTCCTGACATCCCCTGGCACAGGATATCCAAACCTCAACCCTTCAGAAACAGGTTTCTGTCACCTGCTTGTCTCCTCCCAAACAACATCCAGGGAGAGCTTTCCTTTGGGAGACAAAATCTACAGAGACAGGTTGTGCACTTCAGGCTTTCGTGCCAATTAGATCCAGTCTTCAACTGGTGTAGGTGAGAAATGCTCCAGTCATGCACCCAGCAAACACATTAACATTTTTGAGGAAGGGAAATAAATGGATGTGTGACAAGTGATGACTTTCCATTCCAGATGCTTCTTAAAGTACCTGAAAAGGCTCTAAACAGGGATGAGATGTGACTCTCCAGTTACAGCAGTTGTTTTCACCTTTGCAGCAAGAAACCACATGTATGACATCTGTTACATGGTAATGAAATCCTGCCTTTTATTTTAAAGAAGAAACACAGAGAAGTGTCAGAGAGGAGGTTCAAGGACTATTAGAAGTTAATTGTGTTCTGTTCTTGTCTGATAATGGCAAATGGGGAAAAAAAAGATATTCAACATACAACCTCAGATAAGAAAAGCTTCCATTGCTGTGCACATACCCATAATTTTCCTTGAGAACAATCTGGATTTTGTACACTTGTCTTTACTTGAGCCATAACTGTGTTTCAAATATGGATGATTTATCTGTTTCCCTTTCTGTTCTTCTGACATATTTGGTTGTATATGTGAGAATAAAAATAAGGTGCTCCATGGAGTCTGAGAGAGTAAAAATTGTATGGTGCCCTGCAGAGATAACCCATTATCCTCATCAACTGTTATCTAAATGGAGAGAAGTAAATCTTAATCTGTTTTCGGGGAGCCATACACTGCATATTTTTTAGTACAGTTGTGAGATTTATCTGATTCAGTGACACCATTATTAATAGGAGTAGGAAATAGCAGCAAATGTGTCTCTCTGTTGGTCCTCTGACGATGGTATCTCACAGCTGTTGTCAGATGGCGCAACCGAGGCATGTTCCCCAGAGGTGTTTTTTCAGCAAGAAACAAAATCAAATGAAAAAGGAGAGCTCATCACTACAAGCTCTGAGACGGAGAACAGGCACAGACGTGGATATGCTCCTGACTGGAAAAGTTTCTATTTCCTCAAGACATGCGCTACACTCAGGTTTTTCTTCACCACGCCTTTTTGTTCTGGCCTTGCCAGAATTATGCCCTCATTAACAGAGGAGCGCTGAATGAACTGGCCACGCTCTGGGTTGACAGAAAATTTTTGAAATAGGAAACATAGGAATAAAGAGGGGAGAAAAAAAACTGGAAAATCCTAGGAAAGATGAACTAATTCTTGTTTGTGAATAACCAGTAAGCTGGCGGCAGGGCAGGAGCACCCGTGGGGCTTCCCGGCCCGGCCCGGCCCGGCCGGAGCAGCGGCGGTTCAGCACCACGGCCAGCGCCCGCGGCCTCCCCCGGGCGCGTCCCGGCCCGGGGCTGCGGGGGCCGGGGCGGGGATCGCGGGAGGGAGCGGGGGTCTCCGGAGGGAGCGGGGATCTCGGGAGGGAGCGGGGATCGCGGGAGGGAGCGGGGATCTCGGGAGAGAGCGGGGATCTTGGGAGGGAGCAGGGGTCTCGGGAGGGAGCGGGGATCTCTCTCCAGAGGGAGTGGGGATCTCGGGAGAGAGCGGGGATCTTGGGAGGGAGCGGGGGTCTTGGGAGGGACCAGGGGTCTCGGGAGGGAGCGGGGATCTCGGGAAGGAGCGGGGATCTCCAGAGGGAGCGGGGATCTCTCTTGGGAGGGAGCGGGGATCTCTCTTGGGAGGGAGCGGGGATCTCGGGAGGGAGCGGGGATCTTGGGAGAGAGCGGGGATCTTGGGAGGGAGCGGGGGTCTCCGGAGGGAGTGGGGATCTCGGGAGGGAGCGGGGATCTCTGGAGGGAGCGGGGATCTCTCTTGGGAGGGAGTGGGGATCTCGGGAGGGAGCGGGGATCTCTGGAGGGAGCGGGGATCTCTCTTGGGAGGGAGCGGGGATCTCTGGAGGGAGCGGGGATCTTGGGAGAGAGTAGGGATCTCGGGAGGCAGCACCCCTCCACGTGAGGCAAACACTTCTGCAGTCTCTTCCACAAGATCCACAAAGCCCTGGCCTTTAAGTAACGGGTGGAAGGGGTGTAGAGGTGTCTATTCGCAATGTGCCCTTGCAGCCGCGAAGGCCAATGGTATCCTGGGGTGCATTAGAAAGAGCGTGGCCAGCAGGTCGAGGGGGGTGATCCTCCCCCTCTCCTATGCCCGGCTGACGCCTCATCTGGAGGGCTGTGTCCAGATCTGGGCTCCCCAGTTCAAGAAAGACAAGGAACTACCGGTGAGAGTTCAGTGGAGGGCTACGAAGATGATTAGGGGACTGGAGCATCTGGCTGATGGAGAAAGACTGAGACAGCTGCGTCTGTTTGTCCTGGAGAAGAGGAGACTGAGAGGAGATCTTATCAATGCTTACAAATACCTTAAGGGCGGGTGTGAGCAAAAAAAGTTTTGATGAGATGATAGAGAACTGTGACAGGAAGCAGAGCAGAATTTAGACTTTTTCTCCTTCTTCTCTAATCCTCTGGATTTTTCTGTTCTGTCTTAACTACAAGTGAAAGTTAACTGTTGAGAAGGGAGGGCAGAAGTACGAATGCAAAGCAATCCCTAGGCTATGGTGTAAGAAAAGCTCATATAAAAGAGCACATCTTTAACCTGAGAAAGCAGGTTCACATTTAGCTCCCTGGAGTTTGATGGGACAGCTTTTGCTGAACATAAATTAAT
Source organism: Nipponia nippon (assembly GCF_047370975.1). Classification (NCBI taxonomy): domain Eukaryota; kingdom Metazoa; phylum Chordata; class Aves; order Pelecaniformes; family Threskiornithidae; genus Nipponia; species Nipponia nippon. The sequence goes on from NW_028262302.1 coordinate 32,281,393, forward strand.
CTAATGTTACCATATGTCTGAACTTTACCCGAGTGCATCCCTTTCTCCACCCCAAGGCTTTGCACTTGTGTGTAGTCAAGACCCTGCTCAGGTGTCCAGGTGGCTGGTGGCCAACTAGCCAGAAACCCCAGAAGTGTCTTGTGCTCCACGCATGTGAGCTGTGCTTGGTTGCCTGCTCCGGTGTCACTCCTCCAGGAGAGCCTGGTCTCCTGCACAGCACAGCACAGCTGTGTGCAGAGCAGGCCAGATGCATGCACAGCAGTTCACACACACCTCCAGCTTGTCCACAGGGCTCAAGACAGAGAGTAATGGAGCAATGCAGGGAGGGAGAACGTACATTTGGAACTGCTGTGTGGCGTCAGGTTGAATGCAGACTTCTGCCATCTGCATTTTCCTTTTAATGACCTCTAAAGCACCGCTAGCTCCTCCTTAGGGTGAACACACAAAACACCAGAATGCAAACAGCCCTGAAGCCTGTATTCAGAGCAACTCCTCTGGTCCCTGTCACATGATACTCTTCACAGAGTATTTCTCCAAGCCAAGGAGCTGCCCACTTTGTCAAGGCCACTAATACACATTTTTGCAATCTTTGTTTAATTTGGGTTTTGGTTATAAACAAATGATGCTTTCTCAGTAGAAGGTACTTTCAATCAAACTCACGAGAAAGTCTGTGCAACGCAGAGCCCTAGGCTAGAAGTACCAGTGTACTAAAGGTTGCTTGTGACCAAGCCCCTGGGCCTTGCCCGATGTTATGTAGTGCCCACACAACCAGGATTCCCTCAAACCTAAGCAGGCCATGTTGGGAATGAAGAGTGAATAAAAACATGTGACCATCAGAATATTGCACCATTTTTCTTAAATGAACACATGGCTTCTAGAGAAGATGTTCGTCCATCAGGGCTTTCTACCCATGACTTCTCCAGAAGAGTGGAGGACTGGCTGCAGTGAGCATAGTGCCATGAGGTTCTGCACCTGCTGGTTGTTCTGCTGCAGGAGTATCAGGCTTGATGCTGCTGCTGTTTCCAGGGCTCTCCTGGTCCCTGAAAATGTCCCTTCCCCACCACTGTCTCCATGACCTTCATAGAAAGGGTCAGTAAATGCTCTGTGGCTGGACCAAGCAAGAGGCTTTCTTCCATTCTTTTTTTAATGGCTCAGATACCTAGTATTTGTTCTGAAAGTCTCTGCTTATATACACATAGTATATTTGATATATAAACCCATATAAATACCACTGGCATATAATGAGGCACTGAAATTAATACAGACTATGTGCTTAGTGCTGCTGGATCATATTTAATCAAAACTCCAATTTTACTGGTGATAAGGAAGAAGTCTTTATTGATGGAGATATAAAATATGAACAACTGCCTCTCATAAGGAGGCATTAAAAACTAATTCACAGAAAAAAATCTAGCTTAGGAAATGTATTGCAATAAGAAAAGAATGAGGGGAGAGAGAAAGAGAGACAGAGAGAGAAAGGGAGAGAGAAAGGGAGAGAATGCCAGAGGTGGAAACGTGCATAGATTTACAATGTACCACAGAAAAAATATTCTCTGCTACCTCTGTAGAGCAATGTTGTACAGTATTTGCTCCTAAAGCAGGGCTTTAGTGACGAACAGAGCTGAATGAGCAAGTCATAATGAATAATTCATTCACTGTATCGTATTTCTCTCTCTGTTCACCTGTTGTTCACAGCCTGGCAGTGCTTTTGACCTGGGCTCTGCAGGAGCGGCATGGGGACGCGATTGCTTCGACATGCCAAGCAGAGTGTGGGCAGCATCTGAGAGATCCAGGACAGCATACAATCTTGTGAAGTTTATTTTGTTGCATTATTATCACTCCAGTGAGGAGATACACGACAGCTCAGTTCAGCACTTCCCAGCCCAGTCACTGTTGGTGTTCCCTGTCAGGCAGTGCCAGGAGAGGGGTATTTCACAAAAAAGCAAAGGAGCTGGGAATGCTCTGGTGTAACTAAATTACCTCCACACCCACTGCAACACCAGACAGGTGGTTGGGAGAAGATTTGGGGGCTGGGGAAGCCTCAGGCAGATGCCTTGGACGGAGAATTATCATCTGAAATGATCTACTCTGCTGGAAATGGTGTTGTGCAGTAGCATAATAAACTGTAATGTTTGACTAGGCAGACAGGTGCCAATTTTCCACCTCAAGGCAGGTAACAACATCACTCTGAAATTGCATTTTCACTCATTTTCATTATCTGTTCCCTACTCTGTACTGAAGGTTTTTTTGTCTTCACAGTCACAGGTCAGCAGTGGCACTCAGCTGGGAGCTAAAGGTAATGAAACAGGGAGATGGCAAGGAAAGGTCAGTGTGGAGGTGTGCAAAACATACTGGGCTGAGATGATGATGAGAGAGGCAGTATTATCCCTGCGGTTTGACTTACGAGACCTGGAAGCAGCCAGCCCTGGTGCAGCAATTGTAACCTGACTGGTGTCTCTCTGACCCTTGCACGAATGCCCCAGCCTGTCCAGCTGTGGGCTGAGACTTGTGATAAGGGGCTCACTTGCCCTCTCAGAAGCATCTCTTGGACTCAGCCACCCACCTGAAAAACGGGGGTTTTGGTCATAGAATAGTTAGGTGGCCCAGTGCCAAGGGAGGAAAACACAGACCATGGGACCAAGAGAGGACTGAGTGCTCAGGTTCCCCGAGGGCCCCAAGGGTGCTCGGGAAGCAGGGGAGATAAGAGTTCTACAGGATGAATATCCCGCCTTCACTAAACGCTGAGGCGGGGCTGTCGGTGTCGGACATGTGGCAGTAGACAACAGGGTGCCGGCAACTCTTGCTGATACAGCTCAGTGCTGTGAGCAGGCAGCCTGTGTCGGGGCTGTGTGCACTGCTAGTGGGCCTGCAGACACAGGCTACATCCAGGCTGTGTTTAGAGACTTGTCCTTAACTTACCATTAACACTGCTGTATATTCTTCAGATTATTCTGTGGGGCTATGTCTCTGTGTTTTAGCTCTAATATTTCCTGTTCTGATATCCTATTGCTGTACAACTCTCTGCAATGGTCTCTAATGAAGCAGGTGAGACTAATTATCATGAGCTCCAACTCATCTAAAAATCACATTCTTAAAGTACTTTTATCTACACTTTGCATCTGCAAATAGCCTATGCTGCCCAGCAAGGGCCCAGTGTGCTAGCGATGTGAGCAGCTGGATGAAAGAGCCAGTCCTGTCCCCACTCAGCACGGGATGGCACACCAGGTGCGGGCACACACCGCGCGGGCAAGGGGACTGCCCGCCAGCCCTCAGTTTTAAGCTGATAGCTTTCTACAAGAATTCATTCTTCCCAAGTTGCAGGCTGCCCCCACGGCAGGAGAGGAGAGGAGAGGAGAGGAGAGGAGAGGAGAGGAGAGGAGAGGAGAGGAGAGGAGAGGAGAGGAGAGGAGAGGAGAGGAGAGGAGAGGAGAGGAGAGGAGAGGAGAGGAGAGGAGAGGAGAGGAGAGGAGAGGAGAGGAGAGGAGAGGAGAGGAGAGGAGAGGAGAGGAGAGGAGAGGAGAGGAGAGGAGAGGAGAGGGTGCTGAGGCCATTTGGGACTGGAGCAAGGTGGGGGATTAGGCCTTGCACTTGCCACCCCTGGAGAGCAGGGATGCTGGGGCACACAGGGGTAACCGCTGCCAGATTTCCCTTCACAGCCTTGGTGGCACTCTACCATGTCCAGCTTTGAAATGTTTGGCCTCAGTCTGCCTGCAGCTGCTGCCATGTGGTTTGACTGGGAAAGAGACACCTGGAGCAGAGTCCCAGGCAGTGCACTTGCCTCCCTCTAGAGTGAATAAGTAATCTTCTCTGAGCTTTTCCATGATGGAGCACATGATATAAAATATCAATTTCCATAGGAATGGCTAATCGAAACGCTGGAGGCATTAGTGACTCTATATTCTGATAAACTATAAGACTAACTTCACACTGGTAGCAGGGAGGAATGCGTTGTGCATAGCAACAGGAAAGTTTGATGGAATATGTTGATGGAAATGATGAATCCCTGGGTGGAGTCAGTAGAAGCCAGTGTATTGCCACAACAGACGGCAAATGGTTTGACCTAACATAAAATACAACAACAGCCATAGTTGCCTCACTACCGATGTGGGCTGGGAGTGTCAAGCATGCCAAGACACCTTCCCGAGGGCAGGCAGGCACTCCTTCGTACAGCCTCCGGTGGTGGCCACTTTCTACAAAAGTTCTCACTTGAAAGAATTTGTGACAAGCTGCTTGCAGGATTATTTTCCCAACAAATTTGACCTTTGAAATAAATATGTAAAATGTCAGATTATTCTTTCTTAAAATAGCAGTAACAAGAAAGCATTCTGATTATGTTAGAAATCACATCTGCTCAACTCAATCTGACACTTCTTTTCTCCACGCTGCAAAGGCGAACCCAGGGCAGCATCATTCCTCCTCCATTCACTTTTGCTCCAGATGTACTCAGGGTGGGATCCACCTGTCCCAAGGCAGTTAATGAGCTTGTTAAGCAGTTAAGCAGTGCATCATGCCAGGACAGTCTTCTACTTTGCAGTCTTGGAAGGACTCTGGTGTGCTGAAAGCTGTTGCGTGGTTTGTTCACTGTGTATAACTTACCTATCTAACAACAGTCATTTCCAACAGACTGACAAATGCACTTTTTCATTTCAGCCATCTTTCAGAGGACTAAGTGTCTTGCAGGATGCTTATGTGGTGTCACTGAATCCTGCACAGTTAGTGAAGGTTTCACAACAGGTCAGATCTTTATTTGGTCAATTAAGTACTTTAAGTACTTAAGCACTTTGCTACTTTCCAGAGCAAACAGAGAGACTGGACTCTGGTTCCCCAGTCCAATGCCCACCTCCCACATCAGCCTAGCTGTGTTTCCTTATGATTCAAGGCACTTTCATTCAACAGTGATTTTCATTAATAGTTACTTTCAATATCTCTCAGCTTTTGCTTTGGCTTTACCAATGGCTCGGAATTTTTTTGCATGTGCCAGCGCATTTATTAATATTCACTCTCTTATGAACAATAGCATCTGTGACTTCTACAGTTAGAAGCAGTGTCATCAGCTCAGACTAAATCTCCCACTAAATAATTTAAAATAATCAGTGATGAGCATTTAATCATTTACACCAAATTATGCCAAAGCTTCCTCTGTATCAAACAGCCCATCAAAGCAAGCTGGTCTGGCTTTTGAGATACATGAGAACAGAGATGAGCCTCTGCAGCTGGCGGTCACAGGGGCAGCTCCAGACCTGGCACCCTCCCGCCGGCTCTGAGCACGGAGGCCTCCGCACACCCGTACCCTCCGGTGGTCCACAGAGACTGCACTTGACAGCGCGTCCAGAGAGGCAAAGCATGGCTGGCCGATCCACCACAGCTGGGGTGGCAGCGGCCACAAGACCAGGGCTTGGCTCCCACAGGAGGGAAAGCCAGAGAGTACAGCCCTGTACCACAGGAGAACATGGGTAGGTGGATCCCTGGCAGGCAGCTCTGAAGGGCAAGGAGCTGAGGAAACTGGCAGGTCTTTAAGAACAACATCCTCCAAGTGCAAGGTTTGTCACACCTGTGTGCAGGAGGATGCATGGACAGAGCTATGCAGGGAGGTGCATGCTGCGGAGGGGCCGCCGTGCCCTGGGTGACATGGGATGGAGCACAGCACATGCCCTGCCCATGCACCAGGAGCCACAGGGCTGGCGCTGAAGCGTTTGGGAAAAGTTTCCTTTCTGAGCTCAGGACTTGGTCCAGTCCTGCTTTTCCTGTCAGCTGGTAGCTGCTCTCCCCACCGGTCTGCAAGTGAATGGAAAGTACCTTCCCTGGTTTGTTTTGTAGCAGCCAGGTCCCCCCTGGATTTATTCCAGAAAAAAAAAATAGTTTGCAATTGCCAAAATTAATTTTCAAGCACATGTCAACCACTGAACACAGAACATGTGTGTTGTGGTGCATTTTACCTCAGAGTAGAGCATGATAGCAATCAAAGCCATTTATTCTTGTTTACTAGTGTTTGGCAGCTGAATTTTTCTCTACACTAAACACTTACAGAAGGCAGATGTCAGCAGTGACTTCAGGCCCTTTTATGACAGCAAAAAAACTGGGTGTGGGTGCATTTCTGAGTATTATTTAGGTTTTTCTCTTATGCTGTGTAGGGGACAGGTGCCAGGTGGGCAACCCATGGAGCTGAGGCAAGAAAACACCCAGAGCAATGAGCCTGTGCAAACTCTCCCATCTACCCCTGGTAGCATTCACTTTCACCTTTGCAAGAGGATGCAACATTAATTTTGCACATTTTTGCGATCCCTTTCTTTTGAATACCAGACAACGCGTCAGAAGCTGAGATAGAAGGTGATGTATGGAGCAGCAAGTGATCTCAGACCACAGGCAAAGGCAGGCTGGCACGGAGAGGGGAGTCTTTGGCTTCTGAGTGTGTCCTTACAGAAAAGCAATCAGAGGAGTGTGCGTTTTGATTACTGTATATCAGCTGGGGACTGAGATAAGCAAGCCATGAGGTAAAACCATTTAATTAAAGCTAAAATGCAGTGGCATTAACATGGGAGCTCTGGCATTTTTGCAAAGCAGGTATGAAAACTTCATGTTGTTTTTGGCTATCCTGAAAGGTACAGAAGGGTAACACAATTGCAAAAAAAACTTGCTAAGTGTATTACACCATAGCCACTACATCATAGCCATAAATATGATGTATTACATCATAGTCAGCCATTTTAACAGTCAATGCACCATATTTTCCAGACCTTACTAGTTCTTTCCTGAATACTGAACTTTTGTTACTAGTATGATTTTTTAAACAAATGCTCAACATACATTTCTAATTTGCCTTGTATTTCCTAAACAAGTGAAGGGGTGATCATCCAATTATCAACTCATTGTGAGACTCAAGCAAATAATATTTGGAAACCAAAGCAATGAAGACTACTTAGGAGCTTGCGTGCTTCCAAGGACATGTGCCAATATGCCTCTGAGTGCCTGATCCTCTTGTGATGCACTGTGGCCAGTGACCACGGGTGCAAGGGCTGGGACGCACAAAGAAACAGTGCTGCGCTGCCAGGCCAGTGCTCTGTCACGGTGCTGTGTGACATGCTGAGAAGAAGGTGTCTATTTAGCATGATGCACCAGATATAAATGGTAGAAATATTCTGGGATAGAATTTAGTTGGTTATATTTTTTCCAGGATATTTGCCTCATAGAAAGGCTTGTCTATGCATTTTCCTCTCTGTAATTTACATTTAGGATATAAAATGGGAATATAAATTGGATATGCAATTATTAATAATAACCTCATGCTTTAGGCTACAATGATTAAAACATGAAAGATAAAGAAATGATGAAAATAATAAAGTTAGATTATGCACTAATTTCCATCTACTAACTAAATAATGGATGATCATTGAAAGAGTTGTGATGAATGGAGTTAAATCCAGTTGGCAGCCAGTCACGAGTGGTGTTCCCCAGGGCTTGGTATTGAGGCCAGTTCTGTTTAATATCTTTATCAATGATCTGGATGAGGGGATTGAGGGCACCCTCAGTAAGTTTGCAGATGACACCAAGTTGGGTGGAAGTGTTGATCTGCTGGAGGATAGGAAGGCCCTGCAGAGGGACCTGGACAGGCTGGGTCAATGGGCCGGGGCCAACTGTATGAGGTTCAACAAGGCTCAGTGCCGGGTCCTGCACTTGGGTCAAAACAACCCCATGCAATGCTGCAGGCTGGGGGAAGAGTGGCTGGAGAGGAAAAGGACCCGGGGGTGCTGGTCGACAGCAGGCTGAATATGAGCCAGCAGTGTGCTCAGGTGGCCAAGAAGGCCAATAGCATCCTCGCTTGTACCAGGAATAGTGTGGCCAGCAGGACTGGGGCAGTGATTGTCCCCCCTGTATTGGGCACTGGTGAGGCCGCACCTTGAGTACTGTGTTCAGTTTTGGGCCCTTCACTCCAAGAAGGACATCGAGGTGCTGGAGCATGTCCAGAGAAGGGCAGAAAAGCTGGTGAAGGGTCTAGAGCACAAGTCTTATGAGGAGCGGCTGAGGGAGCTGGGGTTGTTTAGTCTGGAGAAGAGGAGGCTGAGGGGAGACTTTATTACTTTCTACAACTACCTGAAAGGAGGTTGTAGCAAGGTGGGGGTCGGTCTCTTCTCCCAAGTAACAAGCAATAGGACAAGAGGAAACGGCCCCAGTTTGCGCCAGGGGAGGTTTCAATTGGATATTAGGAAAAATTTCTTTACTGACAGGGTAGTCAGGCACTGGCATAGGCTCCCCAGGGAGGTGGTTGAGTCTCCATCCCTGGAGGTATTTAAAAGAGCTGTAGACATGGCATTTACTCAAGGACATGGTTTAGTGGGACTTGGCAGTGTTACGTTTATGGTTGGACTTGATGATCTTAAGTGTCTTTTCCAACCTACATGATGCTGTGATTTTCCAGGTGAAGATCCCAGATGGAAACAAAAGGACTTAGTGAACACAGCTGACTGTAGAAGTGCATCGTGATGTTTTCCACTGCTTACCGTCCTTTCCTGCTGTTTCACGTTATCACTGGGACAGGTTGCTGCACTGGTAGGAATGGGGCTGCTGGCATTGGCTGATGTTCAGGCAGCCACTCGTTTCCCATGCTGCAGCTGTCCCTCCATGTCCCTGCCCATGCTGGGCAGCTGCCTTTGCCCCTGTCCAGAGCTCAGGTCAGAGTGCATGAGGGAGAAGAGGGGAACCTTGCCTCCACTGCGGTTTAAGCTTTGCACAAACACCCATCATATTTGTTTCCCTTTCAAAACAAATTTTCTGGGCTGTCCTGTGCCCCCAGCACTCCAGACCAGGAAGCAAATGCAGCAGGCCGGCTGAGCTGCTCTGACCTCTGAGGTTTTGAGCCCAAACTGTCAAGGGAGTTCTGGTGGCCCTCAAACCCACCTCCCTTCTAGTGGGACTCAAATCCACCACTGCACCTCATTTTCTGGTTGGACTAGAAACCACACTTGCACCATGGGAGTTCACTGCCAACCGATGGGAGAGACATGGACAGTCAAGGCATAGAATTACAAAGGGGCTTCATCTTAAGCAACGTGCATGCAGTGCTCCAGCCTCATGCTGGAGGACCCCAATGTTGTGGAAGGCAAGGTTTAGATATGTTACAGTACAGCTGTGTTGGCCGAGCAAATCACCCATGTTGAGGGGTGGGCTGATCAATTGCTACCTTTCACATGATCAGTGTCTGCTTTTCCCATGAGCACCTTGAGTTCATTGCTAGGTCAACGTCCCCTTTGGTCATGGTACTTTTCCCTTGTCTGAGAGTCTATCTTTGTGATTCTCTGATGTTAGTTCTTAACATTACCAGGGAGATGGAGATACTCCTCAGCTGGTCACCTGTGTGCCCCACCACAGAGCTGCACAATGACACACCATCACCTGTAATGAATTCATCTATGAGCAGAGGATGCTTTTAGAGAAAAGACTCTATTTATGTGTGTAAGATATGCCAAGCACAGCTTCGAGCAGAGGAGCAGCAGAGTGATCTGAAATTGGACATCAGAGCCAGAGCCACAGCTCTGCCAGCCTGCAGGGCACGGGGACCAGGATCACTCTATGGTTTTTGAGGCATTGTTCAGTGTACGAACAAAAGCAATCTCCTTCCTTAGGTACCGGAGACCGGCCTCTGTCAGGAGCAGGACATGGGTGGATGAGGGCTTTGCTCTAACACGATGTGGGCGGATGAGGGCTTTGCTTTAACACAATGTAGTCATGCTTGTGTTTGCACATGCCAATACTGTCCTCACCATTCCCAGTGGTTTCTCTGGAGAAGGTGCGTGTTGAGCATTGCAGCCTTAGTTTCAGGATGATCTACCTGCTGGCTGGTGGAGATGCCCTTCCAAAGAGATCCAAGATCTCCTGTAGGGATTTTAGACACCCGATGAACCTTTTGGATGGCACTCCCAGTTGAAAAGCCTCAGCCTTCCAGTGCTTAGACACTTGGAATGGGTTTGGCTGTCAAGCAGAGCCCACATGATTTCTGTTTCCGGAGGTCCCGTCACATACACCGTGTTGTCTGTGGGAGAGGCACCTGTGAAACGGGGAGTTCAATCTGACTGTCTTCACTGAGCTTTGAGTGCGTCTCAGGTGGGAGCTGATGCACACCCAAAGGGGTGCCCCTCTCCAGGAGCTGCTCCTGCTGCAGTAAAATGCACGGCCACTGCTCCTCCACGAGCGTGGTCTCTGCAGAGGCTTGCCAGCACAACCAGAAACTAGCTCCTTGCCGCAGCAGCGGCACACTGGTGCAGCTGAGACGGGAGCGTAGCACCGCTGGGTTTCCCCTGTACCTTCGCCAGGCTGGCTGTTCTGCCTGAAACTTCACGTAGAGAGAGGCACAGAGAAAGTCCATGGGTCTTGTACAGTGCTGGGGCATTGCAGCTGGGTTACTTACCCCAGTAAGCCCTGCCTGATAGCTGACTCAATTAGATTTCTTTCTGTTTTATTACTGCTGCTATGAGTATGTCTGCCATACAAGCTCAGGAAAAGATTAATAAAATCTTCTCTTTCTACCTGAATTGTTGTAGTTATTCTCCTCTCCATTGTTATTAGGAAACTCAATCAGGTGAAAGAAGCTTACTCCCAGCCTTTCTTACGGCTCCTTTTGATATTTCTTCATACCCATATATTCCAGAGACTCAAGCTTTGTCTCTCTTGATGGGTAATTTTGATATTTGTCTCTCTGTGCTGCCAGGGGTTAAATTGGACTGGAGAAACATTCAGTCTTTGACAGATCTGATTTTTGAGGATGTTCCCTTCCAGCTTTCTTCTGACACTTCTGCTTGAGGTGGCAGCGTCCTTCATGAGGGCTCTTAGGAGGAAAATGCTGTCCTTAATCCAGTGAAGCTCAGTAGAGCCCAGAGTTTGCAATCACTGGGATTTCCCCACCAAGAAATGTAGTATCCCTGCCCTTGCACAGGCTGATGTGTCCCCCGCAATGCTGACTGCCTCTCTGCATAAAACAGAGCCCTGTGCATTGCCAATGGTAGTGTGGGAGGGTGTGAGTAAGAGCAAGGCACTCACGGAACCACCGCAACTTCTGTCCTTTCTTGCCTTGTGTCCCCGACCACATGCACAGCTCCTCTGTCCCCTCTCTTGGGCCGTGCAACCCACCCCACAGCTAAAGCTAAGGCAGCGCTGAGAGACACCGGTCCCCTTGGGGGACACAGCCTGGGGTCCGCCGTCCGTGCTCACGGAAGCCATGCACCCACACAGACCCCCACAGTCACCCTAGGAAGATGTCCCCTCCTCATGAACGGTCATCATTTGGGAAGGAGGTGGGTGGGAAGACAAGTCCTGTGCAGTGACCTCTTGGGCGTTGGGGGCTCTGCTGCACGCTCAGAGGTTTCTCACCAGCCCCAGGCTTTGGGGATGGGTGTGGCTGAGGGGATCCTTGCCTTCAGCACCCACAAAGACACACTGCTCTGCGCCAAATATGATCCAGCCAATGCAGACAGTATTAAAATAAATATTTCTGTTATAAAGTAGAATGAAAATTTTGAAAGTAATTTACACATCTGTTATTTCTGCTTCCAGCACTCAGCAAATCCATTTTTATTCATCTGCCCTTGGCATACAAGCATCTGTGATTAATAATTGTATTTATGATGACTCTAACTGACACTGACATTTTTCCTCAGGAAAAAAAAAAACCAACAGGGAAAAATCTTTCTTAGTCATTTTAAATGAATCCTGCAAGCCTGGGAATCACTGATGATATTTCATACATTTTCCATGAAATTAATGTAATTTCAGAGGTTTTCTGCTCTCACAGAAGTATATGACAGAACTGTGTAATAGGCAGAGCTCACAGTGCTGGCTGTCCTCGCACATCTGTCACATTTATACTTGGAAGTGCTTATTCTGTTATCATCCATCATCAAGTTTATTACCTTAGTGCCCAACCAACTCACATGAAGGGAGGATTTGTCCTGGCTGGAGCCTGAGCAGAGCAGGCAGGAGGAGGACAGAGGCAAGGCATCCTCCCGGGCGCTGCTGCTGCCGCTGTCACACGCATCAGGCCACGTCCCTCTGGTGCTACGGCCTGGGACGCCAGCTCAGCCTCCCTCCTCCCTGGCCTCCTGTCACAAATCCTGATTTAGGATCCTGCTGACTATGCCAATTTGTCGCAAATGGGTGATTTAGATCGCTTAAAGAGTCACCATCAAAGGTATTAGCAAAAGTGGGTTTAATATGACGCTGTAAAAGTGCAACTTAACAAAGTTTGACAGCAAGGTTCCTCTACTAGTATGGCACAATCATTTGAACAATGATTCAAAACTACCAAGACACAAATCAAAGTTACCAAGACAAAATCAAAGTTACCATACCACAAAGTTATGCTCGATATCAGTCACTTACCAAAGCTCTGCTGTTGCTAAAAGGTCTGTCTGCCTCGCGGAGCGACCTTGAGAGGCGTCCCAGCTCAAGGGGAGATCACTGCCAGGCAGCCACGCTGCCGAGCAGGGAGAGCTCAAAGGCGGCTCACTTAGGCTGTCATATATATGGAATAAAGTGGTTGGCTTGCAGTCAAATTACATGTGATGGAAAAGGTATGCATGAGACTCCTTGTACCCACAACTTTGTTTCTTGATAAATGAGTCTTGGAAAAGCCACCCGCTATTCTTGTGTTAATCGCAAGATCGGTGTTGCAAGCTCATATGGATGCTCACTGTGTCGCTCTGCTCCTTTGTGGGTTTTCAGAGAACAGATTGGAACTAGAGAAGTTCTTGGACCAATTACGGCTTAGTTTGACTAAGGGGTCAAATGCATGCATCACATCTCCCTGGGTGTAAACCACACCAACTGCCTTAAACACCTGAAGGAAGCGTCCAGCCTGGGATATAGGTATTCTGACATGTTTATTCTGGGAGAAGGCAATAGCTCCTGTCAGCCTATGTCCACCGCTCACAGGAATGAAATGAAGCAAAGCGTGTCCTGCTCTCACATTGAATGATAACCTACACGCCTGGGCTAGGCAGGTGAGAAGCCCGGGCACCGCTGCTGGAGCAGGGGTGTCCCAGGAGAGCTGAGCCGGGCTGTGCTGGGCCAGGGGTTGTGCACCTGCGCTGGCGGGTGCTGGAGGCAGGGGGGTGCGGGGGCAGCAGCCCGTGCCTCTCCCACCAGCCGCAGGAGCCAGGCCAGTGCCGGCACGGCAGCTCAACAGGGCTCCCCACGCCGGGGAACGGCCACCATTCCCGCTCCCCTTGCAAAGGGTGGAGACAGCACACGGGCAAGGCCAGACTGCAGGCAGCACAAATCCCGACAGACACTTAGAGGAACAAAGCAAATTCCTGATAAGACGAAACAGAGCTGGTTATGAAAAATTAAAGACTGGACTCTGAAGTGCTTCTCAAATTGCACTCATCTTCATGTTAGATTCAGAAAAGGGGCTGTACTCCTACCTCAACATTAATGGGAGGCAAGTGCAGAGAACATACTTTTTTAGAGAGAACACCATGGGATAATTTATTTACATTTTTACATTCTGGAACCTGTTCAAAACTAGGAATATTTTAAAAATAAGTCAAGGACTTGACTGAGAAGGTTTCAGGCTGCCAGCCTTCACAATATTCCTGTATTTCTCTGGGCAGCTGAAGGCACAGAAGGCTGTGCAGCCAGGACGCACTGCAAGCATGCAAGGCTCATGCCTTCATCAGCAGCAGACAGAAGTATTTCAAATTGTAAATGACAGTTGCCAGTGATAAAGGAAGAGGTCAGGAATAATGATGATTTGCACAACAATGCAAAATATATACTATCTAGTTGCATGGTCGTGAGAGCATTGGCAGTAAAACAAATCAGAAAATGTAGTGTACCTGTAGTGATTGAACTCTTCAATAATATTAAATTAGTGTTCAGGAAGTAAATGAAAATGTTGTCCTATTACTACTATATGAAAAAGTATTTGTGTAGGGACCTCAAATTCCAGCAAGCACTCCAGGATTTCCTTTTGAATTAGTCCCCAAGTTATGCCAATAAAACCTCACTGATATCACATTGGCCTCTACTCAGAAACTGTTCAAACATAAAAAGAAATCTCCTTGTAAAAGCCCAAATCAAGGCATCTCTTCCACTTTCAGAGGACATTTATCACCGCCTGACACTACTTCAAAATAAATGCACTTCCAAGAAAAAAAAGACATTTCAATTTTCTGCTGACAGTAACATAAGAGATACCTTCCCAGAAATTTTTGCTGATAGGTAACAGGGCCAAACCTATCCCAGCTGCATTTCCCTGTCTGTGAATTCCTTTCTTCAGCAATGCACTTCGTATTCTTGGTTTCCACGACTGAGAGCCAGCAATGCATTTATAAGTAATGTATTCAACAGTTGACAGGTAGAGACGATTATGGATGTATTTGTTATTTCTCTTTCTTTTAAAACATTGATTGTTGTCTCATTATTGAAATAACCAAGCACAGTTATGTGTCTCGGTACCTAAGCTCTGTGGACAAAGCCTCTGCTGACACAGCACCCTGTGATGTGAGAGTCAGCAGCAGGAGCAGAGACCTTCACCTCACCCTCACCTGAAAGTTCCTCCAGGCTTTCCTTCTACATGGGAACGTGGAGAGATGGTATTTATAAAATAAAATTTTCCTATTTCCAGTTTTCCTAACTCATATTCCTAAAACACAAACACTGGAATCGCAAATAAGTATTTTACATGGCACTTCATCACTTTGTGGGCTTTTCTTGAATTCAGAATTTCTTTGGAGAAGCATCGTGTCATACAGCGATGGGTCCTGTAGGCTTTCTGCAAGGTCACAAGTAGCACCTGGCAACAAAATATATGTGAAGTCCTTGCATGTAGAGAGTTATGAAATAATAGTAAGAAAGCTGAATGAAAAAGATAAACTACAGCTAGAAAAAAAATCTAAAATCCACAGGAATGTCTCCTATTTGAATTCTTCTAATAGCGGAAGAAATGTGCAACTGGATGTTTTTTACTTAAATAAATAATCTTTCGATTCAAATTACTTCTGTGTCATGTATATGTCTGTCTATGTAGTTTGAAAGTAGATCTGTCGTCAGCCAACTCGCCTTGCCTGCATTAGCTTTTACTTTTTTCTGCTTTAACGTGACAACAGTACTATGGCTGAATTAGCAGTCAGGGCTCTACTCATAGGAATAAGAAGTAACTGTGATTTTTTTGGCAAAGTGGTACACAGGGGTCTCAGTTCTCAAATTCACCAGCCCTGTAGTCATTCCCTCTTTGTGACAAAATTTCTCTCTGAGTAATATATCAAAGGAACAATTTTTCACAGTTCCTCACACATGCTAGAAGAGTGAGTAGAGACATGTTTATGAATTTCTCTTCCATCAGCACATTCAAGTTTATGAAAGTTCCGCATATTAGCATAAGGCTTATGCTTACAGTTTTGCTTTTCTTACACAATATGAAAGGAAAACAGTGTCCTGAAAACATATACCCCAGTTATAAGCATACTGTTCAAAACGTGCTTGATGTGTATGAGAGAGAACAGGGAAAACTGTGGTGAAGAAAAATTATTATAAGATAAAACTGCTGGTAAATGCTGGAACACACTGCATCCATTTCAGAAGAATGTTGTGACAGCTGTTACATATTGAAATTAATAACCCGTTTGCTGTTCAGAAATCTGTCCAAAGCTATTGCTTGTGAGCTAGGAAGGGCATAAAGATTAATGACAAGCAAAACTGGCACCAGCTCCCGGATGGAGATGTTTGCACACAGGTGTTAGACCTCTTCTTACCTGCAAGTCTGGGCTGGACGCCTCAGTAGATGTGCCTTTTTTCTGCATTTACTCTGGTTGAGTATACAGCAGTAATCTTTTCTTCCATGTCTGCATGGAGAAGGAAAGAAAAGCAGAAATGAGGAGGAAATCCACCCAAGCAGTTCTGTATCTCAGGAAAAAAAATATGATTCTGAAATCTGGCAAAGGGTTTTGAAAGTGTGTGAAATGTGTAGTCTGTACCTTGCAATTCATTTTCTTTGCCTTATTGTCTTATTACCTACAAACGACAGTCTCACTCAATGAACCATCATCTATGTGTTGTCTGCAGAGTTCCACAATCAGAGGAGGACACGCATAATGCGAGATCCCACAGAGACATCTCTCTGTTCATTTTTGCATTTTGTTCTTAAGAACATGGATTTTAAGACCAAAGAGGACCATTAAATCATTTTATCTGATGGACTGAGTAACTTAAGCCAGAGAATTTCACTTCTGATATGTGCATGATCCCAGTATCTTGTTTGACTAAAGTGTTCCTTTCAGAAGGGTATCTCTGGTCTTACTTTGGAGCCTTCAAGAAGTGCAAATCTATTGCTTCCCTCAGAGTCAGTGCCAGAGGTTAATATTTACCAGTGTTAAAAGTCAGTGCCTTTTTTCACTGTTAAGGACTCTTGAAAGTCATTAGCAATCTCATTATGCCTTTTGCTTTCATTTCAGATGCTTTATTTTCTGCTGTTCTCCTGCCACCACAGAAACAACGCCTTCCTTTTTTCTGAGTCAATGTTCATGTTTGTGGAAGCTGTGGGTTTAGCTTTCCTCTGTCTAGCCATGGTGTTTCCTGTGCTCAAAAGTGCCAGACCCCACACGTGCATCTAGGAAGCTGCAGGTGTAAACACTGCAATTTGCACACACAGCTGAATTAACTGGCCGGCTTTGACCCCCAGCTCATTCCAGTACTCCTACAGTTCCCCCTTTATCCCAATCAGCTGGGTCATCCCTAGTGCAGCCTACACTTCAGTCTGAACTGGTCCACACTGGCCTTTTCCCTGTACTAGTTTGTGAGAACTGTATTCATTAACACCACCAAGATCTGCTTCTCTTTCTTCCATGAAGCATTGAAATCACGGAATGGTGGAGGTTGGAAGAGACCTCTGGAGGTCGTCTGGTCCAACCCCATTGCTACAGGAGGGTCACTCAGAGCAGGTTGCTCAGGACTGTGTGCAGTCGGGTGTTGAATATCGCCAAAGAGGGAGACTCCACAACTTCTCTGGGCAACCTGTACCACTGTTTGACCACCCTAAGAGTAAAAAAAAAAACAAACCAAACACACCAAACACAAAACATACTTGTGGCATTCAACTAGTTATTATTCATGAGCTGGCAGCCACAGCTGAGACTGGTTGGTGATACCAAGACAGGGACCACTCACCTGAGGCAGAGACAGCAAATTGCAATAGGCAGCAGGTGGCCAAGAACATGCTGGAAGTAGGAAGTTTTATGCCATCAGGTTATTACAGACCTGTAGGAGCCATCCCTTAACCTCCCAGGTTTGCGCAGGCAGCTAAGCTCTCTTGCTGCCTCTTGAAATGCACACATACAAATCAGACCCAGTCATTTGAAAATGCCACTTATCTTCTATGCATGTCTCCACAAAAATCTTAAAAATCAGTGTTATGAGCATCAGTGATGTTAAAGAAATTACTGTTTCAGTCTTGGAAATTGCTTTCTTGCCTGCCAACAAGTATTTGGCGAGATGAATTATTGGAACTCAGTATGCTGGGAAAAAAGATACCTTTGCTGATAGAGACAATCCAGATTGCTTTACAGAAAACTGATCCACCTTGTTAGAATTCTGTGAAGAAAATTCCCTGTTCTTACAGCAGTGACAACTTTCAGTACAAAGATTTCCTTTTTTATCTGCTGTTCATTCTCTATGCTTTGTAAACTAGCACATTGATCTGTCTGCCTGCCCTGGAGTGCTACTACACAACTTATGGAAATTAATGTTCCTATATTTTAAAAAATAAGTAAGTAATAAAAATTCATTGCACTTCTGTTATGCAAAACCTGTAGCTTATACAGGGCCCTAAACCAGCTCCCAAGAAGACCATCACCCTTTGTTCATTTTGCTGCTCTTTTTGTTTAATAAGCATGTGGATGAGCATGTACACAATCTCTCATATTCCCTGGCACCTTCCCTTGGCCAGCAGTACCCTTGCTACCTGTACTCGGGAGGCTCTGTTTTTGTTCCTGCATCTCTGGCTGCAGGAGATGTTCAACTCATCCCCAGCCAGTCTCCCTCTGTGCAAGACCTCTGTGCTCGCAGATACTCAGTTTTCCCCAGGAAAGCCCTCTCAGCCTCTCCTTCTCATAGGCACTGTCTCAGTTTTTCATCTCAGCTCTGGCAAATAGCCATAGTACTAGTTTGGAGTGCAAATTCTTGTTACTACTAGAAGGGATGATCCAAGAGGAAATGGTCTCAAGTTGCACCAGGGTAGGTTTAGATTGGATATTAGGAAAAATTTTTTCACCAAAAGGGTTGTCAAGCACTGGAACAGGCTGTCCAGGGAAGCGGTTGAGTCCCCATCCCTGGCGGTATTTAAAAGACATGTAGGCGTGGTGCTTAGGGACATGGTTTAGTGGTGGACTTAGCAGTGTTACGTTTATGGTTGGACTCGATGATCTTAAGGGTCTTTTTCAACCTAAATGATTCTATGATTCTGTGATTCACCTGTGTGCTGATTTACTTTGCTTCTGCAGCTTCATTAGCCACCTTCACCTGGCCTATCCTCCTCCAGCACCATGCATTTAGGTGGGTAATATCAATGAACTGGACAGAGCCAGAAGGAGCATGCAGACACCCTGGTTTTCTCACATTCACCCTCCTGGACGAGCCCTGGTGTAAGGAGAGTTGTGGAAACATGCCTTCTCAGTCGGCTCCCTCTCCTACACTTTGCGTTGAAGGTCCACAAGTGATGGTGTGGGACTCTGGCAACAGTGGCCTTTGCTGCTACAGTCTATAAAGGGATTCATGTCACTCGGCTCACCTTCAGTCATCTCCCATAAAGGATAATGGAGAGCTTCATTAGCTCAGTTTATATCACTTTTCAAACTGCCAGCAAGGTTACAAATCTACTCAACAGCAGGAGATGTGAAAAGGCAATTAAAGAAGCATAGTGGAGTTATTTGCTCTTATCTGCACAACCAGAAGGGTGAGGTGGCACACTCACCCAGTGACAGCAAGCGAGTGCCTGTCACTGTGGCACAGGCACACTCAGCTCCGCACACGTTAATTCTGGCTGGCATTAAAGCGATGCTCAGGTTGAGCTGCTTCTGACTGAGACATTTGTTCAATCATGAAACATTTCTATCAAGTTGCAGGGTTCACAGCAGATGGCTGAATTACGGTGATCTGCAGTGCTAATGCTGGGGAGTGATTTGTGATGGAGTGCGCACTTCTGGGGATTTGTGACTCAACCTGCTTATGTATTTTACATGCTTCTCTCCTCATTCCTTTTATTTCTCTTTTAACTTAGCAAAGAGGAGTATTCAGCAGTGCAGAGGCTGGCACCGCCTGTGAGGAGAGGCTCTCAGCCACGGCACCCTGCACCCCGGCTGCTCTGTGTCTCCAGCTGCCGGCAGCATCCCAGAGTCAGGAAATGTTGGCTCAGGACCGAGGGGCCCATGAAGCAAAGCAACGATTCCCAAGTGCCCTCCAGCACTGTTCCCACACATCTCCAAATGCCTGAGACAGGAGGATCTGTACACTAGGCAGTGACCCCTGCTGAGCAGGGGGCCGTGACTGTCCCACCGCCTGCCCCACGGGCAGGACAAGTCTCAGCTGGAGGCTGGTCCTCAGCAAATGGTTCAGTGCCTGCTCTGATACAGGGCAGAGCAGAGCCGAAGATACAATTATGGCTTTGCAGACCCAGGATGTGATTTGCATTGAGAACATTGCCTGGATATGCAGTTTTTTATTTGTCTCCATCCAGTAATATGCATCTGTTTTTATGACTATTTTCTCAGTTTGAACAAGAGATTTAAGAAGATCATGTCTACCAAGACAGCAAAGTGACTCTAAGACTTCTTTAATTTATCTGGTGTGCCATTTATTATGCTTACAAGCTGCAAGAGCCAAGATCCAGGCAGAGCCCAGGCTGCGTTGCCATATATACATATGATGCACACATGTACATGTCCTGCAGGCACGCATGCTCATGTAAGTCTGTAACGACAGAGGAGCTGGAGTATCTGAAAGCCAAGCTCTGTCCAGTAGTGATAGTTTGACAGGTTTTCTAGCTAGGTGATCAAAGCTGGCTCCAGGACAACTTTCCAAACTGCTCCAGCAAAAAACCCTGCCCAAAATATAATGTATATCTTCATAGGTAAGGATAGGTTGGTGTGTGACAAGATGCCTTCCTAGCCCTAGCATCAGACATCCCTAGCAGGGTTTTTCTGAAAGGACAGGAGGATGGATGAGTCTCATACTGAGGATTCTGAAGTTCCTTTTCAACTGGTTTTGTGTGCGATATAAAACCTCAGCTTCACCTCAGCTGCTGCAAAGCCTATTGTAGCCTCTTGCCCTCTTTGGCATGCTAGAAGAGTGTTTGACCAAAGAGTCAGAGGCACAGGCATGAAAGCACAACTCAAGCAATGTGTCTCAATGAAGGAACATCAGGGTAAAACATTTGAAAAAACATCTTTAAGCCAACCCACCTCTCTTTATGCTGCATCTGAGCCACAGGAGGCACAAACAGACACCTTGCCACTGAAGCTTAGACCTCTGAAATGCCAACCTGTGTTATCAGCGGTTCAAAAGCCTTCACTAGCACAGCTTTAACCTGGCTCATTAGGCCAGCGATAGACAGCAACTTTAATAGCCTGTCCTCACAGTGGTATCACAGCTGAGTACCTCCACTGAGTCCAACAGCAGCAACTAGCTCCTTTGCACCACTGGGGCAGTGCTTGGCCCCACGCTGGGCTGGCAGGGTGCTGCGGGACCGCAGCATCAGCTGCTGGGCACCTGCGGCATGTGATGTCCAACAGCAAAGGAAGCACTCTTCTCCCGACAGTCGTCTTAGGCATCGTATTCAAACTGGAACTGGAAAAAAGCAGCTTTGTAAGATAAAAATAAAAAAGAAAAAAAAAGAAAGGAAAACTCCCTTACACTTTTAAAATGCCACAGTTTTGTAAACTTTCAAAGTTATTCCAGACATTTAAATGAGGCAGCCCAATGAACAGAGAGTTGCTGTGTATGTTTAAAGCTTGTAGACTCGTATATTGTTCTTGCACCATTGATTTAGAGTGTGTTTGTTTTTGTATGTTTGCTTTTTTGCTTTTTGCTGAAATATTTTCTCTCAGAATTCTTGAATCCTGCAGCTTACCCTGTGGCTCTTACGAGCAATGGCAAAACCATTCTTTTTAATGAAGCAAAGTAAGTAAGCTCATGAAACACAGATTGTTGCTGCTGTTCAAGTCAACAATGAGAGTGATCAACCAGCTGTATGTCTGCTTTAACAATTTTTGCATCCACTTTTCAAGTTTCTGCCTTTAAAAAACAGACATTTATATAAAAGACATATGTATACATAGATTTATACATATATGTACATACATGCATATTTGTATGTGTGTACATATATATATGCTTATATATATGCATGGTAATGTTATAGAAGGCATATCTGAGCCAATCAGCACTGTTTCTTCCCTGCTCATACGTATTTCTTCATCTGCAAGAGCACAGGATTACTGAGGACCGAGTGGGCCGTCACATCCAGCCCTCACTACTGCACACAGTCCCACCGTGCAGCTCGCTCTGCAATTCTGTTGTGCTCTCAGGTAAGAGTGAGTGTGTGGTTTGGCCCCAATAGTTTGCTATAAGACCCTTTTTGAATCTTAGCATGATCTTGATTAAAAGCCATCTAAATTACAACCTAAACATACCCATATATCCATGTGCTCATCAGCCTACACTGGCTACTAGAAAGAGAGTCCTTTTTCCTCCCTGATGTTCACCTCCATGACTATTCACAAACAGCAACCCAGCTGTCTGTTCCTTACAGCCAGTCTCTTTTTGGGTGATGCAGCAAGATGCAGGTCTTTCTGCACAGAAACCAGCATAAAAATTTCTGCCCCATGTTGAAACATCTTTCCCACTCTGGCCATGAAGCTCATTGCTCCCCCCGCAAGACAACACAAGTATCTGTGGGCCCTGCAGTGAGCAGCTTCACTGTGACCATCCCGATTAACAAAATGTTGCTTTACAGGCCTGTTACGAGCCCGGGCCGTTTCCGCGATTCCCTGCACAGCACAGCTGCACAAGCGCCCGCATTGCCACAGTGAAGCAAGGAGCAGAGAGAAGAGAGAAGGGAGGACAAAGCCTGCAGTGAGGTGCTGGTAGGAAGTGAGCAGCAGACAGGGAGAGACCTCTGGCTTGCTACCAAAGAAAGCACATTATTTATTGCATCTGCAGTTTCCTCCAACAAGAGTGGCTCTTCATACTCAGTATCACCTTGTCATCCTCTTTGACATCTCTTCCTTTTCAAATGAGTCTTTTTGGACATAGATGAACAAAATTATTGTGTCTTATAGATTGACTTGTGCATCAGGACAAACTTTTTTTTCCAGGGAACAATCTCCGCATTCATTCTAGGGCCACGTTGCCTGCACTGTATCTACCATCCCTCAGAGCACACCCTGATCCATCTCAGCCGATTCCAGCTAACAAGATCCAGCTTACTTGGAGAAATACCTACAATTCATTGCTGAGGGCATGCTCTTGCAATTTTAAACCCGTATTGTATATAATCTCTGTCGTTGTTTTTCTCAAGGTCAGCCAATACCTCCAAAATGACAATTCCCTCCTCCCCAGTCTTGGCTGTATGTCCTGGCTTTTCACTAGGCAATGTCATCAGTGTGCTCCTGAACAGGGCCAGTCCCAGGATGAGTCGTGGAGGACCACTCCTGCTCCTGGGATGATGCATCCCTCTCCAGCAGTGTCATCGCCCCTCAAATCCAACCCTTCTCCACGACACAGCCCCCCCCTTGCCCCAGCAGCCCCACCTGCACTCAGGCTCGACATAGGGTCTCCGGCAGTGCCCATGCTTCCCCTTCCTCCCCAGCCCTGGGAAGCCTCACCACGTCTCCCAGACAGGCAGCTCACGGTACCTTTCCTCTCCCTTCCTCCGGTCCCGCAGTCCCTGATGACCCCCTGCCCCCTCCCCCAGTGCTGTTTTGGGACTTCTTGGTAAGTCAGTCACCCATACAACAGCTCCTGCTAGTACATGTCTTCTGTCAATGCCAGTCATTTCTAAATTCCTTTAGGAAAAGTTAAAAAAAACCACATTCAAGCTGCAGAGCAATGTTGGCATGTGCAAGTGTGGCTACGCTGAGCCAAACTGCTCGGCATTGGCGTGAAGCGAGCAGCGGGCACCAAACAGTGATGGGCTGTAAGGTGATGCTCAGCAGTTGTTCTCATGTATGATCTGTTTAGCTCTTGGTCTGGGTATTTCAGCAGGTGATGATACTGGTGCAGCTATTTACCCACTCTGCATTCTACCAGGTGTGTGTCGTTGGGTTTGGTAGCATGAATGCTTGGTTATTTCATGTCTGCAGTGTCGCTATGCAGCCGTGACTGGGACATGGCAGGGCAATGCCAGCAGTGGCACCTTCCTCCTGTTGCACAGGACAGCTCTTCCACAGCACACTGATTCCCAGCTGGGGGACTGCCAGTTGTTTATTTTACTTTCTTCATCGTCTTGCAGTTACTGTCTACCTGTAACACCTAATAACTTAATACAATGAGCCAAATGATACAGGCCTCAACAGAAAAGAATTTATGACTAGCACATTTAAAACATCTCTACAAAACAACTGTAACATATTTTCTGTTCAGGAGTTTGGAAACATTAACTTTTCTGTTTGGTGGATGAAGAAAATTTCACATTGAGGAGAAAGAGGAAGGGATGGCTCTATTTTATTCCCTTTCTCTTTAAGCCTGATTCAAATGCCTTTAAAGGAAAATGGAATACTGAAATAAGTTCCTGGAAGAGAGATGAATTAATGGCCCGTGTAGAGAAAATCAATGACAAATGCAAAACATGGTCATTGATACTACACTTACTTTGGCTAGACATAACATGCATTTTTTGTTTATAAACAAGACAGTACTTGCACTTTAAAATTCAATTGGTTTATGTATATTAGTGACTCTGGGCAATAAATAAAACCCACAGTTTTCTGTTAATCCTCATTGCTGAATCCAAATAAAATGATTTATAATGTATTGCATGCCATAATCATAATATGCTGTGTACTTTAATGATAATGTTGCATGTATCTTTCTTTGCAAGCCTTCACTTCAAGCTTTTCAAGGATATTTACTTCTTCATCTGCATATGAAGAGCCAATCTCAAAGCAGCATCCATCCAGGCCGCTGTAGCATTCATAAAGACAGAATTACAATTAAACAACAGCTACAGTGCAATGAACAAACTGGGTGGGAAGGGAGGAACGAAGGAAAGCTTGGAGAAGAGCCAGAGGGTAGCTGGAAGTGCCCGTTGACTGGGGCAGAGCCGATGGGGCCTGGGACGGTGGGGACTCACGGGGAGGGTCCTGCCTCGGCATGGCCTCCTGCGTGTGCAGGCTCACCTGCGAAGCCCCTGGCCCTGCAGCGCAGCCCCGGCACAGAGTCGGCGCGGAGACACGGCTGCCACGGCCCCAGGCGGCCAGGCTGCTCTCGCTGTCCATGCGCAGAGCAATTACTTTGCAGGAGATTAAGTGCCTCAGCCAGCACACTGCGAACGGTCTGTGCCTTCGCTGATGGGTGGATCTGGCTCAGGCTTTTGGGGCTTGACACCAGCTGAAACATGTCCCAGTTTACCACAGGGCCACAGCCACAGCCCACGTCCCAGCAGGCAAGGAGCAGTGGAGGATCTGAAGAGGACGGGCAGAAGCACAGCGGGGTGCAGGAGCTGTTGGCCAGCTGGGCACAGCGCCTGTCCGGAGGGACAGAGCCCGGTGCGGGGACGGGTGTGCACAGCAGCCGCGTCACACCGATGGGCACACAGCATCGGTCTGTGCCAGGGCGGGTGGGTGCGTGCTCAAACGTGCTCTGGGTCCTGCTCTTCCGCCCATGTTCAGAGAAGAGGGGTGGTGGAGCTGAGCTCCTGCCGTCCCTGGCCAGACCTCCCATCCTGGGCTGCGGCGGCACGGCGGGGCACCCACCATGGGTCACCAAGACCAAGAGTGTCACACGAAACCAGAACTGTTCTCCTGCACTGCGACTGCCATCCGACACACGTCTTACAGGCAACGAGAGTTTTATCTCCAAGAGGGCAGAGCGTTACACACTGTAAGGATCATCTGCTGCAAGCCAGTGTGGAGCGGCTGCGGGATGCCTCTGCAGAAACTCAGCATCGCTGTCTCATCAGCAAGCCCCGCTCCACCCTGCAGCGACACATGGATACAAGGTACAGGCATGCAAGAAGAAATACATTATAGGTGATTAGCACAAGTGTATCTGATCCCAGCACAAAACAGCTGCCTCCCTCATGGCCCAAGCCAGCTAACTCCCTAGGAGTTTCGGGCATTCCTCAAGGGCTTCCACTGAGCTTCAGTGTCTCCTTTCCATATAAATAATTCACAGATCAGTCCCCTTCACCTTTCAAAACATAAACATTTCTAAGTAAAATGTTTCAAAAAACCCTAAATAAATCTGTACACGGGATCCTTTGCTCCCGTTTACATCTAAATACCAGAACTGAATGCCCCAAATGCACTCCTGTCTGTTACTGCCAAGCAGAAAGTGCACGAAGCCCAGTTACTTTGACTATTTAACAGATGTGTCAGTCATGGCTTGAAATGCTTTTGGTGTTTAGGCATTCAGGGAAGTTAAGGAGATAAACGATGGGTTTCTTCTTTCAATATTATTCCTAATATCTTACCTTAGAGCTCTTTAACAATATGTAATTTAGTAAACATTAAATTTTATCTTCCTTTGTAACTACCAAGGCCCCTAATTAAAACAATTTCATAAGTTTTTTGCACTGAGAAATTTTTTCCCAGAGGCAACATAAGCAAATGTCATAAAATAAGAAAATCTGGGTCTCTTTAGATTTGTGCTTCTATTTAGATGTGTGCTTCTATGAGGAAAAGGAAAACAACGTAATTTTACAGTGCGTGTGACACTGTTCCTGCTCCTTGCATGGCTGACTGATGATCCAGTTGAACAATGAAACATGTTACAAATTTTGAAATCAAACATACTATTTGAAATTTGTTCCTGAAAGAGAATTAGGTATTTAAGTTACATTTTATGTTCATAAATATTCACTCTAGTCCACCAAAGGAAAATCAAAGGTGGGCAAAATATCTGGAATCAATCTTTTATTCTAGTTCTAAATGTGTGTTCATCATTGTTTTTTTCCCTCTTACTACTTTTTTAGGGCTTCTAGATAGGACTGGAGGCAAAAATTACTAATTTATTTTCCAAGATCATGAAACAGACTTAAAAGCATTTTAAAAGCTTTATATACCTCATCTTTCATGTTAAAGTTCTTCTTGGAGTAGTTGCTGGAGGACTGATAAGTGACAGAAGGATGTTCAAAAAGTGATAATAAAATGTTCACTACTTGATATGCATTAAAGACAGTTGCAAGCTCATTAGCCAAGTGTTTTTTAAATGGTTATAAAACTTCAGTAATAATGAAAAAGCATTAACGCTACTGATTTTTTTTAAAGTATTTTATATTTAAAGTTTTAAAGAAATTTATAGACCTTAATGTAAATTGTGACTCTGTTTCCGAAGAATTTTTAAAATCCTACATTAATCAAAACTTAGCTATTATTTATTATTTCCCTCATTCTCATAGTAGATATCCTCTTAAATAGGTTTGCAAGAATCAAAAAAGTGATTTTTCATGTGTGTGTGAAAGAAAAGCAAATAGAAACTTTAGCTCCCAAGCCAGTGTCTAGAACAAGTTGCATGTTGATGAAGACACACAGTTCTGTGGGTAAACCCACGCTTACTTGCTTATGGCCACGTCTCTTGAAAACTATGATACGAACCCAGGTGAAACTGTTTCCAGCCCCTTCCCATTGCTCTTGCGTTTTCCAGTCCTGACAAAAGTGGGGATCAGTAGCCTCAGCTGCAGTTCACCCTTTACTTCCAGTGCTTTGAGGGGTGGAAGAAGAAAAGGAAAAGGAAAAGGAAAAGGAAAAGGAAAAGGAAAAGGAAAAGGAAAAGGAAAAGGAAAAGGAAAAGGAAAAGGAAAAGGAAAAGGAAAAGGAAAAGGAAAAGGAAAAGGAAAAGGAAAAGGAAAGGAAGGGAAGGGAAGGGAAGGGAAGGGAAGGGAAGGGAAGGGAAGGGAAGGGAAGGGAAGGGAAGGGAAGGGAAGGGAAGGGAAGGGAAGGGAAGGGAAGGGAAGGGAAGGGAAGGGAAGGGAAGGGAAGGGAAGGAAAGGAAAGGAAAGGAAAGGAAAGGAAAGGAAAGGAAAGGAAAGGAAAGGAAAGGAAAGGAAAGGAAAGGAAAGGAAAGGAAAGGAAAGGAAAGGAAAGGAAAGGAAAGGAAAGGAAAGGAAAGGAAAGGAAAGGAAAGGAAAGAAAAGGAAAGGAAAGGAAAGGAAAGGAAAGGAAAGGAAAGGAAAGGGAAAAAAGAAAAGAAAAGAAAAGAAGAAAAGAGTTTAGATTTCACAGGATTACGTAGGAGAATTAATTGCTTTGAACTCTACAGAGCTCGTGATCATGTGGAGCCTTTTACATGAGAAATACTTCTGTCTTCTCACATGTATGAAGTTTTACTCCCAGAGTGCAGGACAGGCCCAATTCTGTGTGCAGAAATAATAAATTAGTTAAATGCACTGATTCTACAGTGGTTCTGTGTCCACTCATCCCTCGAAATGGATATCGATAGATAAAATATGAGACTGGAAGGTCACCCAGACTCCTGAGACAAGTCATGCCATGCATCAGAACTGTTATGGAACAAGAGTACCCACAAATAACATTAATTTCTTAAATACTTCTAATTAACTAAAAACCTTTGTGCATGTGAAAACATATTTCTTTTTTTTTTAAAGAAGTGCTGTATCTTTTGTAGCAAATACAGGTGGGGTTTTTGTGTGGGTTTTTTTGTCCTTTGCAGTGTGCTTTCAAAAAGACAATTTCTACAGCTTTCTGACATTTTTAAACATGTTCTGTTATAGATTTCACTCTTTTTTTTAAGACAGTTTCATTACTTTCTATGAAAATGTTTTATCTTGAAGTTAGAAAATGTGTAGCCCAAGGACAACCGAAGATAAGTTACTCAGTAGAAACTGTATAGTAAAACTGCCCAACGACAACATTAGGTCCCTTACAACGCTTCAGACTGGGGTATGCATGGTTTATAATACTTGCTATTTTCTTCCCTTAGATGAAGCACTGCCTAATCTCACTAATTCTGGGACCTCACAGAACTCCTGAGTCACGCAGAATCTTGCTTATTTGGAGGTGTCTTGTTTTCAAAGATGCAAGTATAAGATCTGAAAACACCCCTGAGCCCAAATTATAGGGGTGGAGAATGTGGAAACTGTTGGAGAAGAACAAGGATAGCTATATCTAGAAAAATACATGCTATTAACATTTTTTTTCTCTTAGCATCTACGTTTTTCTCTGTCTGGAGATTATCACTTCTGTCCAATCTATTATTAAACACCTGTCACATTTTGCCCTTAAATGGCAGAGCCATCTTGGTGCTACGATTTCTGCTAGGGCCAGCTCTTGCTCTGTGTTCATTTCTTACTTCCTTCATTCCACTCTAACCTGGCAATTACCGAAAGCTTTGCTGAGACTCCATCCATAAACGCTGCTCCTCACTGGGATGGGCCCATGCCTGGAACAGTTTCCACTTCAGTATTCTGGCACCAAACCCCTGGCCACAGTCAGGGAATGGAGACTTGAGCTCAGACAAAAATGATTCTTAAGAAGTTGTGGTAAATTCAAATTTACATGCAGGGTAAGCTTGAGGCAAAAGTCCATGCTAGTTCTTTCTAAATGCGCGTTTCCCTACTTATGCCTGCTACATCTCATGTTGGCC
The DNA here is from genome assembly GCF_047370975.1 of Nipponia nippon. Classification (NCBI taxonomy): domain Eukaryota; kingdom Metazoa; phylum Chordata; class Aves; order Pelecaniformes; family Threskiornithidae; genus Nipponia; species Nipponia nippon. The sequence continues at coordinate 32,310,193 of NW_028262302.1, forward strand.
ATAGCATCAGTTTGGAAAATAGCTAGTAACGTCTCCAAAGGGATGAAGGGACAGTGCTGTCCTGGGATGGGGCTCCCCCTGTTACCTTCAGCTGCCTGCAGCCCGTGGCTCTGCCTGGGCTCCTTTGGCAGCTGCAGGAAAGAGCAGACAGGTCCATCGGGGATCCACCTCTCCAGTCCCAGTTCACGGACAGTGCATTTCCACGAACTGCTGCAGTAACAGGCTGCCCCTTCACCAGGGACCTTCCCAGTGCTGGGCACATCACCCTGCTGGGGCACTGCCATCAGCCTCAGCCTGCAGCCGTGGGGGAGCCTCCAGGAGCGGGCACCACTGCTGAGCTCTGGCCATGGTCCCTCGGGGTGCTCAGCACCCGGCCCTGGCCACAGTGCTGGGGCATGGGTGCTAGGCAGTGCTGGTGGAGCCAGGGCTCTCACAGGGGCTGCAGGAACAGCGATGGGAGAGTGAGAGCTGCCGAGCAGAGCAGGAAGGGAGAGCTGGGGAAGCAAAGTGGGCAGGGAGTGTGGGGCGTGGAGCTGGACATGCTCGCTTGAGGCACTCATGCCTTGTCAGCCCCACAATCGTCAAGGTCAGGCACTGTGACACTGGGGCTCCCGTGGGGCCAGCGTGCCAGAGCACCCGCTTCCTCCCCACCACACCCCCTCCAGCCCTTGAGCTGGGATGGACTGGACGATGACAAAGAGGACAGGGGAGTCTCTGAGCCCCCATCGCCTCCCGAGCCCCACCAGCTCAGACACAGGTGAGGTGTGCTGTAAAGGCCAAACACTGCAACAGCATCCACTGCTCTCCAGTTGGCTTTGGTAGGCAGGAATTCTTATAACCTCGTGCACGAGGCAGGTAAGGGAATCACTTCAGCGTCAGGAGAGGGCTATGTTTCAGTGAAGCTGTCTGGAAGTCCACACTAGCATGTGTCTAGAATTATTCAGGATCTAAATTAGGTCACAGCCAATTACTGACTGCACAGTGGAGACCTTGGTGCTGCAGAATGGCTGAGCCTCTGGAGAGAAAAGCCAGAATTCAGAAGATGATATATCACTGCTTGTGTCCCGTATGGCCATTTATCTCCAGTTAAGACATGAATAATGCAGTGAAAGTTTTTCTGCTGACCAGCACAATTTCTTCACCTCCCCATCCTGAAGTCTGTTAATTGTACTCCAAGTACGTGGAAAAGAAGGAGAGTACTTGGGGGCTGTCAGGGTTCAGGAATTAGTTCTGCTTGCCCAGAATGTAACAAATCAAAACCATCTCACACATGAAGCGAGTTGAAGCCAGACTAAAAAAATACAAATGGACATGATAATTTAAAGCCTTTTAATAACTGACTGTTATTTAATGAAAGTGGTTTTCACCCATTTGTCTCATTTAAGCAGCAGTGCAGCCAGCCAAATCTCAGTCACTGGCCTCATCGCCCTTTAAACAAGTGCATGGTTCTCTGCCAATACTGCCACACTTGCCTTTTCTGTTCCTTTGGTTTGACAAAATTTTGAAAAAGCCTTTTTAGGAATTTGCGAAAAGTCATTAAAAAAGCAACACTCCAGGATTATTGGATTAAAAACCTGAATGTCAGATCGTAGTCATTGCACATCATCACCACACAGCTGTTTACTGAGAAAACTTCTACAAACACACACACTCGACATCTGGGATAGTATTCACAACACTATGTTAAGCATTTGAAAAACAAACCCTTCTAGTTGGTTAATGTTCGACACATGGATTTCCCGGGGCCAGTGCCGTTGTCATCCACGTTGATGATTAGAGGCTTTGGCTTCTGTCGTGTAACACAGCCCTTGTACTCTTTGGACAAGATCACACGAACAGCAGAGCTGGGCTGGGAGATGGACCCATGGCCGGGCTGAGGTGCCCCATGCAACTGCTCTCAGGACTGGTGCTGGTGCAAGTGGATGTAAGGAGTCTGTTTGTGACGCGTCTTTGCAGACTTCATGTGGAACTGCTCATTGTGGTACCGCTCTGCTCAAGGCACTGTTTATTAAATTTTTCTTTTATATTTAAGCACAAACGTGTGGTTAATTTGCCTTGAGAGGTACCATAAGAATTCCCTAACAAGATTTACCAAGAGAAAGACGCTGCACAGTCTGGCATATTCTGCTGTCCCTTGCAGCTGGGAGGTGGATTGCTGCATACCCCCAGGTAGCCCTCAGTTCTCTGGGTGGTAGATGTCTTCACTGACTGCTGGTCTGCTCTTGAACCAAGGATTTATCACACTCCAGGGAGCTGAGTTGTGTTGGAGTGTTCAAAGGCTTATTATCAGATAGTTAAAACTGAAATAATATTCAAAAGCATAGATTTAGATAAACAAAACAAAATTGCAAACAGATAAAAACACTGCACCACACAACTGCTAGGTTGAGCGGCAAAGATCCTCCTTAGCAGCTTGAGCAGATCAGCTCACTTGCAGCTCTGCAAGCTATGCTAGCCTGGCACAGCCCAAAACAGTTATGACCAGCACATCTCCCAGTCTTCACACATGCCTGGCTGCAAGGGAAGGGTGCATGTCCCCCGCTCCGTGCCTGCAGTCAGGCTGCCAGGTACCATGCAGCCAGCAGGTGTGAGATGCTGAACTCGGTGCTTTTCCAGGGACAAAATACAGATCTGTCCCCCTAACCCATCCACAGTAGGACCAACCACTGCTCGGTGATGGCAAGAAGGCACTGTCGTACAGTTACATGGGAAAAGCATAAGTCAGCATAAGTTTGGTGACTTGGACATTGCCCTTTTGCATCAGTCAACAGTCTAACTCAACCTGAAATACACTTACGCAGTAACATTTTGACCACTACAGGAAAGAGGAAGGTCCAGTCTGAGAGGGGTGACCAGCATCCATAACTGCTCATCCACTCAAGACTGTGTGTCTGCATGTGAACGTGCATGCCTGGAGAGATCTTAAGGTGTGTTGCACTAATTAATGTATACACCACACTTTACAGAACACTGATCACTAAATCAGATGTCATAACACATTTTAAAACTAATTCTCTGCTCTTCTGACCTGTCATGATATTTTCCCTCTTTATAAATAAATGTCTTGAATAGAAGAGCAAAATACCAGCCATGTAATAAAAGTTGCTCAGAAGCATGCCTCAGAGGCTCAGAACTCACTGAATCGCCCAGAGTTGTCTTGTCTCTATTTCATTTATTTGCACCAAGATTTCCCTAAACCCTTCATCTTTCATAGAAGAGGGATTCTTTGCATTGCAAAGCTGCAAAAAGCAAATTAATTGGAGACTGACATACTGAGCCACAGCTGAGTTTGAGTTTGATAGCATTGGCAAGGAGCTGAGAACTTACTTGGTGAAATTAAGATAAAGGAATACACACAGAATAAAACTGCATTGTTTGAGTGGTTATTGTAATACTTCTGCATGGAGTTACATAGAAAGGCAGCAATAAGGACATTGTTGTAAAATAGGAAAAGAAACAGTATATGTCTAGATGAAGAAATGGCAGAAACTGGCTTTAGGGCAAATGAATAAACAAAGAGAGGATGGATGTGCAGAAAGGTTATAGTCAAATGAACTGTTAATAACTGGTTAAAGACAGCTGATTTTCAGCATTCTTGTGGCTTTCAGAGATAAGAACTGCTGCTGAGCACATCAAGACTGGCACAAAAGAGAGAAAAAAAACCTTTGAAGGTTTCTACTTATATTTTTAAAATTCTTTTTAAGCTTCTTTTCAGCCGTTCAAATTTGGTAAGAATGTATATATTTCAAACACTTTGTACACCACCACTTACTTCCACTGCTGCCAGCTCTGTAGGTTACTAAAGGAAAATAAATTTCCTAATTCTAACCAGACAACCATAAAAAACTCATAATAAGGAACATACTGGGAATGTTAGGTATTGAAATGGCTTTTATGTTTTTGTTAAAATTCTCACTGGATCTACCACAATTAGATATTTTTTATTCTATGACTGCAGGTCTAAAAAACTTGACCACTACACACACACGTGCATGTGTGTGTGGTTTTGTGTGTATGTGTGTACACATACAAGGAATCATAAGGGAGTGAATTCAAGCAATGGAGAATTCCTCTCTCTCAGTTCTGCAGATCCATAGACAGATCTTTCCAGAAGACAGCTATGCTGACAACTGAAATCCTACCAGTAATTTCTCTGGAGCACTATTTGACTAGAGTCATAAAAGCTAGACCTTGTATTATTCATTAATAAAAAAGTCCCCTGCATTAATACATCAGAGAATAGAGGCTTCCCTTCATCCCTGGACATTTCTGCAAACACTGAAAGAAGTGGCTAAACCTGCTTAGAAAAATTGTTCGGTGTGACTGAGACAAAGGCACGCAGTATGGGGCATGAGGGGTAGGCGCTGCCGCTCACCGGGTCCTTCTGGGCTCTCCGGCCACAGGCAGATTGTGCCAGCGACGGCAGGGCCCCCACATCAGCCAGAGCTTGCTCTCAGTTAACCCCGAAGGCTGGCTTTCTCTTGTGGTTTCACCCCAGCGGGCAGCGCAGCCCACGCGGTCGCTCACTCACTCCCCCACAGTGGGATGGGGGAGAGAATCGGGAGGGTAAAAGTGCAAAACCTGCTGGGTTGAGATAAAGTTTAATAGGTAAAGCAAAAGCTGCGCACACAAGCAAAGCCAAATCAGGAATTCATTCACTGCTTCCCATGGCAGGCAGGTGTGCAGCCATCCCCAGGACAGCAGGGCTCCATCGTGTATGACAGTTGCAGAATCACAGACTGGTTGAGGTTGGCAGAGACCTCTAGAGGTCATCTGGTCCAACCCCCTTGCTCAAGCAAGGCCACCTAAAGCCAGTTGTCCAGACCATGTCTCAACAGTTTTTTAATATCCCTAAGGAGGGAGATTCCTCAACCTCCCTGGGCAATATGTGCCAGTGCTCGGTCACCCACTAGGTGATTTTCAGGGTTCTTTGCTTAGGAAGAGAGACACCATAGCTTTGAACATCCCCTCTTCCTCCCCCTTCCCCAGCTTTTATTGCTGAGCACAACGTCCTATGGTCTGGGACATCCCTTGGGTCAGTTGGGATCAGCTGTCCCAGCTGTGCCCCCTCCCAGCTCCTCGTGCACCCCCAGCCTGCTCGCTGGCGGGGCAGGGTGAGGAGCAGGACAGCCCTTGATGCTGTGCAAGCGCTGCTCAGCAGTGACTGAAACCTCCCCGTGTTATCAACGCTGTTTTCAGCACAGATCCCAAACATAGCACCATGCAAGCTACTATGAATAAAATCAACTCTATCCCAGCCAAAACCAGTACACTTTCCAAGAAGGAAATTCTGCTTTATGAGAAAATTGCTTTAATAAAACAATTACAAACCAATTTAATAACCTTGTCTTTGTTATGGCCTAATAGCAGAGCCTCCTCTGGAACAAAAAGAAGGCAAGACACTTCAAAATATCTCCCAGGTCCAGACGGATATCCCAGAGCCCCCACAGGCATCATGCTGGGCTTGTGGGTCCTCTACTCATCTTCAGACAGGGGTTTTGTTTGAATGGGTACTCTCATCTCATTCTTCTTAATCTGTTTTCTTGTGCTGCGTTGATAGGATTTAAGATCTAATAAACTTTCATCTTGAACTTTTCTATGACAACGGCACCCAGATCTTTCCTTGCCTGCATGTCTGAGCAGCTTTCCACGTGACGTTTTCAATGGCCTTTCAGAAACGCGTGTGCTTCACTGGGACAAGTCAAAACCTCCATTTCACCTGGACTGTCTGCATGAAGAGGTAGGTTTAGGGGACACAGAATTCATGACTGAACTTCAGTTTTGCTGGGCATCTTGTCTGAGGAGTAAGCCAAGCAGCTGTCTGCATTAGGAGAGGCAGAAAGCCCTGCTCCCCTGGTGCCTGCCCCAGCCTCTGCCCGCCCAGCCCTGCGTGGCAGCCGGCAGCACCGCCTGGGCGCTCTGGCCCTTCTGTGCCTGGGAGCCCACACTGCGGCCGACGGGTCGCAGCTCTCCTGAGCACCGGTGGCCCCGCGACAGCCCTGTCTCCTCCCCGCTGAGCTTCCCTGCCAGGCTCCCTCCTTGGTCCCCTGCAGCCTGCACCTCCTGCCCAGGTGTGCTCTCTGGGGCACCAGTAGTTCTTCCCAGAATAAGGAGTTTGAGATACAAGCGCCTGTTCCCACCAGCCAACAGGGCTGGCCCCCAGCTGCCCTCATTCACCCAGCACCCAGGACCCACGGGGAGGGCCCGTGGCACCCCACAGCACCTGCAGCCCTGGGTATGCCATAGCCTTTGTACAGCTCCCCAGATGCCTCCTCCCGCCACTGCAGGGCAGCTTTAGCCTCTGTTCCTAGCCACGGGGACGGGCGCTGGCAGAAGTGATGGACCCGGGCTGCGGGTCCCCCTGGGACCCTCCCACCGGTTTGGCTGCATGCTGGCTGGAGGACACCAAGCAGGTGAGTCATAACCAGTGTGGAAAACAAGGCAGAAATAAATAGCGTGTTTCCTTCCTTTATTAACCCTCCTTCCTAATCTGGATGTACCTAAGTAGCAAAAGCCTGAATTTGCTACCAGGTCTCAGCTTTGAGTTCAGGGTTTTTTCAGGGCAGTAATTTCCAGAGCAATAAAAAAGCCTCATTGTCTTAAGAAAAACAAGTCTGAGTCTATCTTAAAATTACACACTTTTATGTATAATCATTTTGACCTGTCTCCCTGATAAAAAAGGATTTATCTGAAAATCCTGAAGGCACTGAAAACTGTTGTGAGTAGGGATGCTGAGCACACTGGTCAGCAAGATGAATGAACCTAGCCAGGCTATGAATGACACCAGAAGGATGTCATTAAATTAATATTTGGGGAATACACAGGAGAAGGCAGGCTTCTGCTTAGTTTTCTAATTTTTTTCCCCTTTTCTGATTTCCCTGCCAACAGAGCCAAAGACAGATCTTTGCAAATGGTTTCCTGCAATTTTCTCTTAAAAATGAATGGTGTTTTACTTAGGAGGCAATAAAATGCCATGGGATATTATATGTGGCACATTGGTTGGGGCTGCACGCACGCATTGTCATCAAGAAAACAAACAAAAAGCCACCACCCTCCCACTCTGTTTTTATCTGGTTTCTTCCCATGCCCTTGGACTCAGAGAAATACAGTCTGTTCTGTCCTTGATGCAGTAACTTTCTGGAGGAGACATTCAGCCATTGTCTGTCTGGAATTGTTTCAGCAACTTCTCTTGCTTTTACTTTCATTTTATATGATGCTTTCCAGAAGTCATATTTTTATGTCTTCTCAGAAATCTAGTTCTCCTGTAATAGAAAATCTTTCACTAAACCAACTATTTGTTTCAGCCAGCTGTTTTATTTCCATTCTCATCCATTTGTTCTCTTTATACAAATGGAAGCAAGAAATGAAATGAAAACTGTAAAGCTGACAAATACGAGCTATCACAGTGCAGATTAAGAGCATCACAACAACGTATTTTTTACAATGAGTGTTGAGGCAATAAAAAGTAAATTTAAACCAACTAGTGGGAAAAGCGCTCTGTGTCTTCTCTTTTCTGACCTTAACCCCTTGTCAGAGAAACAACCAGAGGCCATTTTTTTCACTAAAGAAAAACCACAAGTGTTTTTCTGGGGTAAGCGCTCTGACCACAGCCGTCTGCGCGGGTTCAAACACAAAGCTCCCTGCTCAGACACTGACAACTGTAACGTAACCTCTGCTTACCACTGCTCCATGTGTCCCCCTAACTGTTGTCCTTGCCGTGCCATGGAGACCTCAAGGAGGGGCATTCTGCACCCTCTGGAAATTACCACCAGTGCTTTCAGTCTCCTTGGTTTTTGGATAGCCAGCTCAACACATTTTTCCCCTGTGATATCCACATCTTCCTTTCTTCTAACGGGGTTTGGGTTGGTTTGCCATGGTTTGTTAACTCAGGAGAACAATATGTATTTTAACTGTCTTGGCTGTGAATGTGTTACAGGAATCGTCCCTCTATGAACCTGGAAAGCCAAAGACTACAAGGCTGGGGAGGAGTCGGTGGGAGAGCAGGTTGACAGCAGCTCTGCAATGCAAACACATTTCTAAACCAAGGATGTTTTGCTGTAACTCAAAGCAGACAGAGAGGGGATGTGTCCCGGGTTTGTGTAAAGCTGTATTTCCTTTGAAATCAGGTTGTGTTCTCTATTTTTTCCATCAATATATTTGATTGCATCAAAAATTGTTAAAAGGAAAGCAGAATTTGACTGGCTGAGAAAGAGATAAGCCACTTTTTTTAGATCTGTTCAGACCAGGGAACAGTGGATGAAATCCACTTTAAACTGATGTTTTAAAGCCAAGCAGAGTGAAAGCCCTTATATCTCCAGCAAGATATACTAAAATGTTATTAAAATGTATAACATTTTTGTTATACTAAACATGGTGATTCAGAGCAAAATGTTAATAATCTCCAATTGTTTATAGTTGCTTCTGAGCTTATCTTTCAAGTGAAAACAACTGTTCAAACAAACCTTGAGGAGAAACAAAGTGAACAGCTGAATGAATAATGAATGAAACCGCACTGAGTGTTACAGGTCTTCTGGACGGAGTTGTTTGTTCTTGGACCCCAATGTGACTTACTCTGTATTCTTGCAACTAGAGCTGATATTAAATGTATTTATGCATGTGCGTGTGTGTTAGTACATTTTCTTCCCAGCTTCTTTTAATTACTGTGTTTATGAGACAGCTTTCATGCCAGGATAGAAAACAGGAATGTTCCTCGGTCATATTCATGTGACCATGGAGCACTGGATGTGACAGAGAGTAATGCGAAGAGTAAAAAGATTTTTTCCCTCTTTTGAACACAAAAATATTTCTGTCTTATTACTAGATGATTATTAGCTTTTCAGCAAGAAAGGTATGGTCATGCAAAGACTCCTCTTTTCTTCCTTACTTTGCTGTCAAAGTTTCCAAACAGCCTCATCTGAGTGAACGATGCTCTTTCCTTTCCAAGTACTACAGGAGCACTGAATTTGATTTATTATTCTATCTTCAGGAGCTCAGGAGACAGCAACACACGTTCCCATGTTACAAGAGATCACATGCTAATTAACAGCATTATACATTTATGAACCAATTATCATATTTGAAAGACATGTAGATGTGGTGCTTAGGGACATGGTCTAGTGGTGAACTTGGCAGCTCTAGGTTAATGGTGGGACTCGATGATCTTAAAGGTCTTTTCCACCCTAAATGATTCTACAATTCTGTGATTTTATGCTTCTATATTTACACAGGACGAGTGCATCCTACATTTAATTATAATTTAAAGTCTCACTTGAATAAGCCTGTGATTGAAGCAAAGCCCAGTGCACCCTATTAGCATTTTGCAACTGAAAGTCAAGACACCTGGCCAAGTGTGTTTTGTAGCTTCCTTTTCTAGCGCTGTCCATAATAATAGCAGGGGTAACTCCTAACCTGCGTAGCAAAGGGGCTGACTTGCCCTGATTCAGTAAGTGCTTCTCGTTGCCCCGGGACATCCTCCCCAGCCTGCTTCACGCAGACAGTGCTGCCTCTCACTGCTGAACATCAGGCACGGTTAGGAATAGGTGACAGAGCCATCTGTGTCCTCCGCAGGCCTGGTACACAGAAAATAAATGCCAAGTACCCAGGTACCATAAAATTGCCAATTTCAAAATATCGACTGTTTATTAGAAGTGCAGTCTCTCTCCCTCTCTTACCCGACAGCTACAGTAGGAGGAAAAGGAAAGCAGTTATTAACCTTAACTTTCTTTATATATGAAGCTGATGCACATATGGGACATTGTTCTCTTTGGACTGATGAATAAAAATGTTGAGTGGGCAGATGTTATTTGCATGGTATTTCTACCTCTCAAGACTCGCGAGGATCTCTTAGAGCAGAAGCATAAATGTCATGCATTACCGCAAAGGCCTGTTTGGGACAAATGTTGCTATAAACCAAGGGTAGAGAGTTCTCTGCTTTGGCCAGTTGTAATGCATACCCCTGTATTCCCTCAATATCATTCTTCAAATAATTCCATTCAGATCTCATTAGAAATTCACAGAAAATAACTTTTTATGAACCTGGGCTGCTCAGTATAATAAGTAGAGACGTATATTCTCTGGGTAGCCCTTGATAAATGAATACTAAAATGCACATCTGACATCTGGAACAAGAAATTGCTAGCTATGTTTTAGTGATGCCTATCGTATCTGAAAGCACTCTCTTGGTCCATATTTTTGTCAAAGTGTTAATATTAAGGATTTACAAAATCACATGAAGAATGGCATAACCATAGTGGCAAGGTCCTTTGCTGCCATAGATCAGCATGCATCTATTCACACCAGAGGTGAGTCTTTGCTTTTATAATGTCTTTTGTGTGGAAGGAAAATAAGTTGCCTCTCAGTGCGTGTAGCGACCCAGATGTATAATTTCCCCCTTACTGGCCAAAGCTGTGAGGGTGAGCACTAACTAGCAAGTCTCCCACCTCGGGACCCGGGCAACTCAGCAGCTCCACTCGCACCGGCGGCAGCTGATCACTGCCTCCATACCTCAGCCATCTCTGCATTCTTTGCACATGTTGGACCAAACCACAGGCTTAATGGTTTCAGCCTCTGTTTCCAGTCCTTTTCATCAACATACCAATCCAAAATATTGTCTCTTCCCATGTAAGCGGTGTTCTGTCTGTGTAACTTCCACAGCCACCTTCGCTACCCATCTACAAGGAGTATAGATGAAAAATTATTTTTAAGAGTCTTTTAAAACAGTCATAAATGAGTCATTCAAACTAATAGTGTCACAGGGAAGCCTGGTGCACACATCTGTCTGGAAAATTCATGGGTACCTGAGAACAAAGAATCATAATATTTGGCTCTGAAATTAATAATATTTGCTTCTTCTGCTACTCCTTCTACTGAAATATTTTCTGTTACGTTGTTGGTAATTCCTGGATGAGGAATGGAGCAACACTTTAATTTTCTCTAAGGCAGACTATATATTTTAAAAGCTCTATAAACATGAGTTTTCCAAAGCACAGTCATTGTTCCTGTAGGCATTAATGTTGCAAACCAAGTAATAAGGATTCAAGCACTAATCAAAGAATTCAGAATTGCAATTTGGTAACAAACAACCCGAAGCCCAAATAGCTCTTAGCACTAAAAATAAATCCAGGCTTGTCTGGGATCTCCATGGAGCTTTGTACCTCCCAGACCATAAATATTCTTCCATTTCAGCTTTCAAATTATTTGCTGTTTAGGCTACTACAACATCTGTGGAAGAACCTTCCCAGGTAGAGGAAGCTAATAGGTTTGTAGAGCTTCTGGTTGGTGAGGTCTAGTGATACCTGCAGAGCAAGCTCTGCTTCCAAAAGCCAGCCCAGTAAGTTTTCCCAATTTATTACTCTAAAGACTTTTTAATTGAATCCACCGAAAAAATGTAAGTAGAAGAGCAAGACAGGAAAAATACAGAAAGACGGGGGAAACTACAGCAAACCAACTGTTAGCTGGGCTGAAGATGGTACAAGAGCAGAGCTATTAAGGTTTAATTCAGTGTTGCCAGAAAGCATTGACCACCGCTGCCACTATCTGCAATGAAATTACAGCAGCCAGAGCTGGTTTGTGCACAGGGTGGGCGATGCCCCGAGATGTGGTGCTGTGGTCACGGGTGCTCCTGCAGCAGCAGGATGTGCCTCTCTCGGCACGTCCATGACGCCTGAAGAAATGCGAGCCTGCCTGCAGCCGCTTGGTGCAGAGAGGGGTCTGCCAGGGGAGGATGCCGCAGGACAACGCCTGGCTGCCACCTCGAATGGCATGGGCTCTGCCGGCAGCGGCGGTCAGCTCCGGGTGAGTGGTGGCAGGGGCAGGTCACGCCGTGCTGGCAGCTCCTGCCCTGCCGGGCGCGGGGTCTGCACCGTCTGGACAGCGTACCGCTCAACACAGCCTGGGTGCTCCAGACCTAGCGAGTCTTTCACTAACGGCAGGTTTGCGGGTGAGCGGGGCTCCAGGACTGCTCACTTCAGTTCCGTCTGGCTAATGAAACAGCGTTTGCCATGTCACCCGAGGTCAGGCCCCGCTAGCCAGCACCAAGCACGTGCTCCTTGCAGCAGTCCTTCTGAGAGTGTACCGTATCTGGTGTCCTATAACACCTCTCATTAAGCTGTTTCTTTTGGCAAAAGGAGAAAGTTGAAGGGATGTTAGGGTTGTGGGGCTAACTTTTCAAACAGGGAGCTTTGGTCCAGAGCCCCGGGAAAGGTTACCGAGTTGAGCCAGAAGTTTTCAAGAGAATGAAAATGAAGCAAAGTCTTCAAACTGCCCTATAATAAGGGAAAAATCCTGCATGGCTGCACAGCTCAGTCCTGCCTGTAACACAGCTCTGAGGGCACCGAGGTCCTGGCCTCCCTGCCCGCCTGCCCTCAGGCAGAGGTATGAGTTGAGCTATAGCCCTGATCATCTGTACTTAAAAAGCACTTTTGCTGGAAGTTCCCAAAGTATAAAATCTCTGCTTGTAGCTGTACTTTAATTTGCTAAGGGATATCAGCTTTTCTCTTGTCAGAGTTTTTTGCTCTGTGACTAAACCCCAAGAGAGGTCAGTTGTGCTCATGGTTTTTCAGATAGGAATGGGATAGTCTGGCCCCTTCCCCTTGACACCCCTTTGCTGAATTCCACACTATTGCCCTAATAACCATCCCTTGACACAATGACGAGTCAAAATACTATATAGTTTCATTATAATAATCTCTAAAAAATTACCCTCTGCCTCTTGCTTTGCTAGTATCTTTTGAACTGCATTTTAAGTTTCTCAAAGTATACCAAATGATCTGCAAGAACATCCCTTGTCACAAGCTGTGCAGCGTTGTTCGCAACGGAGGGCAAGAGCAGGCTGGTGCTACTGTGATGTTTACCGACAAGCCAAAATGCATCCTGGAGAAAAACACCATTATTTCCTTCACAAACAAAAGCAGGGATCCCTAAAGCTATAGACACTCTCTGAAATGCCTGTTTAAAGTAGACTGTAAACAGGATTACTTTCCACTAGTTTTGGGTAGCAGAATGTTTAAAGGCATGTGGTCTAAATATCTGACTACTTTATCTGGGACTTGAGGACAGGGCACATTTAAGGAAGGTGTTAATGCCCTGTCCCCACAAGGCATTAATAACTCCTGTCCCGCACAGCTCAACACGCGGCAAGGAAAGCATCTCTCTCCAGAGCAATGGTTCAGAAGCAAGGACAAGATCAGTCATGACTGAGTGAGGGATTAACATTATTGTTTTCCCGTTCAGTTTAGTATGAGAAAAGTTATTCTGGTTTCTCTCTTGAATAAAGAAGCCACTAGAGTTGTGGCAGAACTGATTGTACGATAAAAAATAATAATAATTAAAAAATCTTCCGTTTGTGTCAGGGAAACATAAACACAGAAAAGTATCATTTTTCTCAAAAAATAATGGTATGTGACTAGGGATCTTGGTAGGAGTCTGTCTCTCTCCAGTATCCAAGTAGTGTGATTTCCAAGTTGTTGTTTTCTTGTCTTCTGGGGAAAAAAATCCACATCCAGACACACCCAACCATGCGTGAACACACCCACGTTCACTGCTCTCACCACAGACACTTAAAGCAGTGAGTGGGCCCATGAAGTGACCCCTGCTTTCGGGAGCACCCACGCCTCTGGCATACGGAGGGATGATCTGAGGCATTCCTCCACAGACACACGCGCATCTTGAGAGGGGAACCCCAGAGACAGAGCTCTGAGAAAAGTGAGGCAGAGAATTTCACAAAAAGAGCAGATTACCTGCCAGGAAGGAAATCCCTCATCAGCAGATATTTCAAATACATAAAATAGAAAGACTTTCCTCACAAATTGCTAAATGAAGACATGGGAAATATGTTGCTTTTAAACATAAGTGCATTCACGTGGATAATCAGACTGAAGAGATATCAGGCTAGACACTTACTTTATGGTATCTCTATTTCTTTCCTGCCATAGATGTAAAGATTTTCACAGCTCTTTTTAACAGAGGAAATGTGATCTGGATGCTAATCCAATTGCTTGCTTATATAATCACATTGTAAAGATAACAGCAATGCTATAAAAGGAGGGGGGAAAAGAAAAAATTCCAGACCAGCTTCCCCCTCTCGCCCACTACTCAAAGTGTAAATGTAATGATTTTTATGTGTGCAAATAAATGACAGAATGAATTTTGCATATCTTTTAGAAGATAAATTTACATATGCATCGGTTAACACCACACTTGTCTCACTAGAAGTGTGTTACGTGATCTGAAGCAGGCACTGAAGTAATTTCCATGTGATATCAGAGGCCGGTACCCACCGAATATTTGGCATTACACAACTTTGAGAAGAAATAGGGGATTCAGATGTCCAAGGCAGAGTCCTCTCTTGGGTTTGAGCTAGTACAGTTGGAAGCAGTGCCAGGCTCTGGTGCAGAGCAACCCTGCTTTGACTTGCACCCTGTTGCAGGATCCCTGCATGTATGAGCTGTTGGGGAACAGAGACTGGAATAAAACTGAGAGGAAGGCAACCGACAAGGCTGTCCAATGAATCATGTGGAGAAATGGGAACCCAGAAGCCAATAAATAATTCCAAAAGTCTGATTTTCATTCTTGTAAAGAAGGAAATTGCCGTGCACTGTCAGACCACTTTGGTACCACCTATGTGCCTTACTTTGCATAATTTCTGTATTCATCTGAGATGATGAACTTGGCTTTCTTTCTCATACATCCTCAGAGCATTCAGGGAATAGGTGGTCTTTGCTACAATAAATATTAACGGCAGTAGCATCTATTGTAGTCAAGAGGGTATCTCCATTTCTCTTCTCTAGTAAGCCCTGTAGAAGATGACAGTCGTGCATTTATGTGTGATTTCCTAATATTTAGCTAAATTTTAAAAGACTGTTTTAAGAAACACAAAGAAACCTGTGGATTTATCTCACTCCTGCTGTTATCTATTTTTCCAGTGTACGAAGTAGAAAACCTGGAACGGGAGCTGGGTCTTTGCTGCTGTATTAGTGGTTAATACACCTAGCCAGTATAATTGTTTTTTCAGGATACCATCTTTGAAGCTTGTTACCCTAGCCAGGATGGTCAGCGTCTAGGAAAGAAGAGAAATAACATCACCTGCTTTGTTTGAAGGCAAAATGCACAAAGATATAATATTTTTCCACTTCACTATCTGTTTTCCTTGCATCCATATAACTTCAGTCTCAGTCAAGAGGCACCACTAACATGTAAGTAACACAATTAAACTGAAAAATAGGAAGATACAGTACTTATTTATTCAAATAGAGGAAGAGCAAGAATGATAGCAAATCATTATTTTCTTATAGTAACAACAGACTTTCAAAAGAGGATATAGACATAAATGATATTCTACTTAACAATGTTTTGTAAAATGCTAAAATTCAAACCATGTTATATTACTGTCAGGACATTCAAGTTCAGTTTTAAAACCTTCATACACCGTTTTTCCACTCAGAATAGACATCTGATGCTAACATGCTTGAGTTGCACCCTTGGGGAAAGCCAGGCTCAGAGAAATGTGCTTATTGATCCTTCCTGGTGCCATCAGACTGAAGACATAAAAGGGGAAAAAAGCAGCTGAGAAATGAATGTGTTTCTTTTCATTCTATGAAATAAAAAACAAACCACTTTTTGCTGATAAATGTGCAAAATATTTATTTATAACAGAAATGTCTGTTGTGATTGTTTATCAGCAGCAGAAAAGCTCTTATGCCAGAGCATCTGAAGCTATAAGATGCATCAAGGCTTCGTCTCTTCATCTGCCAGCTCCCAGGCTCTTGCCAATCATGCTTCTGCCCCCCCTACACCAACCCAGGGGCCACCAGCTGTAAAAAACAGCTGTGGGCAAAGCGATTAAGACAGTCTCTCCAGCAGTTTGTTGGAGCTGTTCTCTGTACATGCAGCACATTTCCACAGGGAAGGAGACTGATCCTGTGGCCCCGTTATCAGGCAGCTCGCCTGGGAATTCAGACCGTGACTCCCGCCAGTTACAATGCTCTGGACCCTGGGTTTGCAGCTACTCCGAGGTAAGTCTTTCTCCGATATTAAAACATAAGATACAGTGAAATTCACAGTCTCATGACAACTCCTAAACTTATGAAAGAACAAATAAGACATTTCAAAACAAGGACATTTTTCATAAAATGGAGATATTAGCTTTCAGGTAGTTCTACAAATAAGGATGTCATAACATCCACTTCTCAGAAGACAATTTCAAAATACAGCATTTCAGGTAGAAGGTAGAAGGGGGTTTCCAAGTGGGCAGAGCAGGAAGGAGGAGAAGACCTGGGAAAGGGAAGGGATGCAGCAGAACGAGAAGGCATCATGACGACACCTGCTCAGGAGACATAGTGGGACGGGGCTGCAGTCTGCTCTGCTGCTGGCTCAGCACTCAGAAGCCTGGTGTGATTCACTGCTGCTGCCTGTCAGTGGGACCAGCTCGCAGCAGCCACACCGCTGTGGCAACCTCAGTGCTGCCTCCTTTCCTGAGCACAGGAAGGGGACCGGCGACACGGCTGGAACAGTCCCTGCAGCCTCTGAGGCTCACCGAACCACTCCTGGCTGTGGGCACGGGCCAGGGGAGATGCCCCACGCCTGCTCTGCACAGAGCCACCCAGCTGCAAACAGTCAGGGAGTTTAATGGTCTGGATACAATTTTTCCTGCCAGCTGGCCTCAGTGCCTAAAGAGCCCGGCATGTTTAATTTACAGCTATAGATGTAGCCCAAGAGTCACACTGGTGATGTTATTGGATACATCCAGCTGGGGATAGTTGCAAAGCCTCTAAAGGGCATAACAATTATTCCAAATGGACAAATTATTTCAAATTTAATAGAAGAAATTCAGTAAAGGCAAGTCAGATTCACAGACCAAAGAGAAAGTGAGTGACTCCAAGATGGCCCCTTGCTAGTACAGCTGTGCAGAGAAATGTCTGCGAGCCTGCTTTGCTGTGCTGTTGCAAGGAGGAACCTCACCGCTGTTCCCTGCCGTGCAATCCTGGCATGCGAGAGCTCAGCTGGAGAAGGTGTCAGCCAACTGGAAAGCATAGAGCAGACAGCAATGAGATAGGAAATGGAGGAAATATAAATAGCAGTAAAGATGGAATGACTTTGCTTTCAAAAAGACAAGCTTAAAGAACGAAGGAGACAGTGTATATGTTTACACAGCTAAATAACAGACAGACAGGAACAGAGTTCTGCCACAGACCCCGAAGAGCAGCACTACTTAGTTGCCGTCTCACTCCCTGGAGCACCTGTTCCAGTGTTTGACCACCCTTACAGTAAAAAAAGCTTTTTTCTCTGTTTAAATTGAATTTCCTGCATTTCCATTTGTGCCCACTGCCTCCTGTCCTGGCACTGGGCACCACTGAGAAGAGCCTGGCTGCATCTTCTCTATGTTCTCACATCAGGTATTTATACACATGGATGAGAGCCCCCGGAGTCTACTCCAGGCTGAACAGTCCCAGCTCTCTCAAGCTTTCCTCAGAGGAAAGATGCTCCAGTCCCTGGAGCAGGGAGTTAGGGGAGCAAAGTCCCTTTGTCGGACTTGCTCCAGTAAATCCCTGTCTCTCTTGTACTGGGGAGCCCAGCACTGGACCCAGCACTCCAGATGTGTCTCGCCAGTGCTGAACAGAGGAGCAGGATCCCTTCCCTCGACCTGCTCACAACACTTTGCCTGATGCAGCTCAGGGTACTAATGCCCTTCTTTGCCACAAGGGCACATTGCTGGTCATGGTCAGCTTGTTGTCCTTCAGGACCCACAGATCTTTTTCTGCAAGCTGGTGAAGCAGAGGGGAGTGCAGCTGGGCTGTGAAGAGAGACTTCACACCACAGGAATGGGAACATTATATTGCTAAGGCAGAGGATGCCAAAATTGTGTCCTTCTGTATGTATAATAAAAGGTAGCAATAATCCTCCCCTCATCTTCCAAGGACCTCTCCCATGAATGCAATCACAGGGCATGGGTATGCAGTGGCACATGGATGTGTTCATGCAGGGTCTGTACGTACTACCAGTTTGGCAACTAGGCACACAGCAGAGAGAAAGGTATTTTTGGATTTGGTGATTAGAGAAAACTAGGAGAGCTTTGTGCATCTGTATTTTATCAACCTTTGTGATTGCATCATCAGTTTGGATTTCATAAACAGAGAGTTTTCATCAGGGAATGTTTTCCTCAGGAAGTTTTTCTGTATTTCTCACTGCTTCCCAGGCGAAGTCTTGAATCTCGTACCCTTCCTTGTTTCCTGGAAGCTCCCCAGAACCTGCGCCAGAGACAGCTCCTCAGCCTTTTGCCCACAGCCTCTCTGCAGGGCAGCCCAAGTCCCTGCACTGACTGTCAGCCAGGTGCCTGCATACAGCATCAGGATGTGTCCCTAACAGGCATGAGAATATCTTCTGCTGTTGGACCTCCTGCCCTCCTTTCTTACTCCCTTGGCAGCGACAGGTACCAACTCTGTCCCTGACTGGGCATGTGGAAAGTGAAAAAACCTGTTTTGGTGTGAGTAACTCACCTGGGAGCATCTCATACCTGCTCTGCATCACAAAGCCCACTGTGGCCTGAGATTATGAATGCATAGCTTCCATGGCACAATTTGGTACCAACAGCCTTGATTTCCCAGTTCAGTGCTCTCACATAAGAGGTCCTGGCACAGATGCACTCAACCCACCCGGCACAGGGGGCTACCTGCATTTCTTGCCTTGTGCACTGGGCAGATAATGAGTTCCTTCAAGTGCCTGTGCTCCTGCACGCAAGTCATTGAACTTAGGAACATTGAGCTTAGGAACCTTCATCTGAGGCAGCTTTGTTAGTTTAACAGAGTGAGAAGTGATCTGGGCCAGACTCAAGAGAAACAGCCTCAATGAAAAACTGCAGAAGCCTGAGATATGTCAATATGAGCTCCTCTTCTGAAAACCAAATTTTGAGCTGGGAGATCAGAAGTCTGGCAGAGAACATCTATTTGGATGCAGTTATTCCCTTATGTGGCAGGAGGAAGAGAGAGATGGAGACTGCTGAGGGTTTCCTGCACCTTTACCCTGGGGAAGAGCCAATGCTCACGGTCAATACCTCAGTCGTGTGTTGGACCCTGTTCCTGCAGGAGTGGACTAGCAGGGGCGCGTGTGCCCACAGCTTCCCTGGGGCTCCCTCGTTGCTTACCATGTGCCTAAGCCAAGGGGCCGGGGTCTGTGAGTAGGCTCCATCCCCTGGCATCACTTCTCCCATGCCTCGGCCTCTGCTTCTCCTCTGTGCCAAGGTGGGCACAGGCTCCAACTCCATGGTCAGGCAAGGCTTTGCTTGGCTGGGGAGGCTTCAGTGCCAGAGCAGCCACACAGTGCTCCCAAAAGGCTCCCTAGAAAACTGAGGTTTCCACATAGTCTGGCAGAGACATGTTTTTGCTTAAAAATGTCATGTTCTGCAGCAATGCGGGAAAAAAAAAACCAAGGAGGTTATTCTTCTTTCTTCGCCTGAAGGAATTTCCATCAGGTATTCAAGTTAAAATACTGTAATGCTCCTGCGTTGGAGAGATATGAAGAGTAAGGTAAAAAGTTCAGAGCTGTGCCATCTCCTGTCTTCCAAACAGACATGCAAATGAAATATTAAGGATTGTAATGCAGTGAAAAGGGAGCATGAAGTGTCCAAGTAAGCAAACTCATTTAGTTTCCTTAAAACATATATTTGGTAAGAAGCTAGGAAAACACATTAGCTGGAGCCACAGGGCCAAACCCAATTCAGAAAAACCAATCCAACAAATCTGTCTGAAATGGGTTGCTTTGCTAGGAGGGAAATCTGAACCTGAGGAGGGACTTTTGTCTTGAGTTTCTAATTCATACAGTGCCCGGGAGACGAATTTTCCTCCATATACAAAATGTCAAGAACAAAACAGAGGGCATTTTTGTGTTGGCCTTTTTGAAACCTCATGTCTGTATTTACTCATTCTTTTATAAAACAGGCAGGAGGTTTAGGCATTACCACAATCCAAAACATTTAATTTACATATAACAGGAATGGCCTGTGTAATTTTGCAAAAAAAATGGAATTATTTTAAAATGTTTTGAGCTGGCCTTTAGCATTTCAATATCTCTACTACAAAAGTCTACAGAGAAGTTCAAGGTAATAATATCACAAGCTTTATCTCCACAGGAGGCTATTATTTTGTTCTTCCAGATTCCTTAGGAGTTTTTCATGGCTGTCAGCTTCAGCTTAGATCCTTCAGGTGTTTCCCTTCTCCCCCTGCCTCTAAGACCACTGAATGTGTCCTTTGAAACATCAGCTTAAACTCCTTCCCTACACCAGCTCTGACCTACTGACTTCATTCCCTTCAATTTGCTTCTCCTATATTTTCTAGCAACCACTTCCAAACTAAAGCTGCATCTTTTCTGGTCTGTTTTGCTCTTTCCCTTGTAGCTGCTAGCTACACTGCTAGCTCAGGGATGCAGTTTCCAACAACTCACCCTTGCTGTGTGGCTGCTCTGCTTCGCCCCCTCTTAGTCCCAAATGCGAAAAGGGAGCAGCTCTCAGCCCACACAGTCCTGCCTTCTCCTCCCCGCTGCTGTGAGAGAGAGAGATTGGAGAGCGCAAGGAGAGGCAGAGTGACCACTTCATTGTCCTCCACTGGGACTAGGGGCAAAAAGGCCCTTCCCACAGGGAAAAATGAACAATCTCACATAGGAACACTCTCATGGCAGTACAAAATGGGGATGAGTATTTCCTCAATATCATTCCACATGGAAGCCTCTTTGGTCAGCCATCCGCATGGCTGCATCACAACCTGACGGCTGAGGAAGCTGGAAATTGGGCTATGGGGCTTTAATCAGGACATTTAAGGAGGGGGGGGGGGGGGGAAAGAAAGAATAAAACTTTGTTCCTCTAAAGCACAATATTAGTCATAGAAGAAGCCAAGACAAAGCTGATTGTTTCCATTTTGATAGTGCTGAGTCTAAAGGACAGAGCAAGTATTCCTTGTGACACTGGCCTTTTATGCCTCACCAGTTCCCAGACAAGGCACCAGGTATATTTTTACATTTAAATGCCAGTCTGAGTGGTTTTGTATAGGGAAACACTTCAGACCATAGATCTTCATCCTGGGACTTCCTGCGTTTCCCTTCCCTACTGCAGTTTGATGAAACTAAAACTCCCTCCAACTGGCGGTCCCTTCTACAGGGGTTGTAGTGATGACAGGTACCACTTCTTGTGCCAATCATTCTATGTTGTACTGTAATTAATTACTTGTAAAGCAAATGCACAATGAATTGCATCAAAGGAAATGAAGAAATGATCTTCAGAATAATTTTTTGAGACTACTCTAGTTTACACAAAAGTCAAATTGAGATGTCGTCAGAGTTTATACCTAAAGGGGAATTCTCAGTATGCTTTCAAATTTTCATTATTTGTTGTGATCTGAAGCTTGAAAAAAAAAAACCAAATTTCCTCCTTAATGGTCTTGGTCTTTTCCATTTGACAAATACTGATTTTTCCCTTCTTTCCTGCAGCAAAGAAAGCAAATTCATATTACTGGTACTAGAGAAATTCAGGCTAGAGGCCAAACTTCCTGCATAGTTTTGATCACTCTGAAATTGCCCACAAAGACCCCTAACCAGCGAAACAAAACATTTCCCGTGTAAGGAGCTTGCCCCTGGGAGACTTCTGACCTTTTGGCTTTCCTGTGGTCGCTCCTTTCAGCTCAGCGCACAGAAGGGCACCTCCGTGGCGCACCAGCTGTGAGAACCGCTTTGGGGGCAGCTCCTCCTGCCGCCTGCCCGCCGGAGCACCCGCAGCCCAGGGGAGGGCCGGGTGCCCCACGCAGCTGCTGCAGAAGGTTCTGCCTGCGGGCTGCGAGGTTGGCAGTGCTTCTGCACATCCCCTGTGTCTGCGCGGAGGGTTGGAGGAGGCATCGCCTTAGCCCGGAGTGGGACCAGCTCTTGAGCGCTGTTCCTGTCCAGGGTGTCTGCCCAGTCCTTGTGAACCCCCCCTGACTCCCAGACAAGCCCCCTGGTTGCCCAGCCTCGCTGCAGACCGCGTCCGCTCGCCCTTCAGAACAGTGCCACAGCGGGTGCCCTTCAGAAACTGTGAATGCTGTAGGTGTCTCAAAACGCTAACTAGATCCCAGCTCAAGCCTTGGTGCATAAAGACCTTTCCCCATTGCAATTTGTTTTGCTTGGGTTTTAATCTTCTCTGGACTAGGTCTGGAGGTTCCTGTTATCCCTATAAAGGTCTGATCTCCTGTAGCTGATGCAAAGATTTTGGCCTTATTGATAACTCTCAGCAACGAGTCTCACAAGCTAATAGTGTCAAAAAGTATTTCACTTGGTATGTTTTCTTAAACTTGCTCCCGCCTTTCTTCAGTGATTGACCTTTTGTTTTCTGTTGCATGACAAAAGGTGTACAGAAACCTACAATTTGATTTCACAACACTGCTCATTACTTCTTATATTTATCAGGTCTCACACTTAATCATCTCATCTTAAAATAAATCCAAGCCATCTCAGCCCTGCCGGTCCTGTAGAATTCTCTCCAGGCATTTAGTCATTTCAAGAACTCGTCTCTGAATCCAGCTATTTCATCTGTGTCCTTTTTGAGATACAGTGACCTGAATTGAATACATTCTTTCAGATGAGTATCTAACACTGATCTATATGACAGCTTTCCAGTACCTCCAGTGTTATTTTATCCTGTTCGCTCTGCATTCTAATGATGATTGCTTTTTAGAAAGCGGCTACATATTCAGGATTTGAGATTTCCCAGTGATGCAAAGATATTTATTTCTGGGTTATTACCATTAATTTAGAACCTAGCCAGGAGTATAAATCGTTAGGATTAATTCCTCTCTGCACATTACTTTGCATTTGTCAAAATTTAATTTTGCCTGTCGTCTTGTTACCCATTCACTCCACCATCTTTTTGTACCCTTTGAAGATCATCACAGGCACCTCTGGTCTTGATTGACCTAAATAATTTTTGTGCAGTTTGCATTTCTTGCCTCTCCTCCATTAATCTTCTCTTGCAAAATACGTGTGTGTGTGTGTGTATGTTTATGTGTATGTAAATTAAACATCTGCAGCCTTTTGGGTAATTTAGATACATCGCTCCCTCGACTTTCTGCAATGGCGTTAGTTTCCCTGTCTATTTCTGGAAAAAGCCTTTCCTGACATAGTGTAACATCATATCTGCCTTTGCGGCTGCATCAGACTAGTCTCTCATAATTGACCTGTGATCAACTAGTACATTTTCCTCAGTTGTTTCTGGTTAATAAGCTTTTGGCATACAACTGAAATTCTTATTATTAGCCCATCAGAGTTAAAAATCTCTGTGTGATGTGCATACATGTCTGGGTCAGCAGCTTAACAAAAATTAGCATAGTTACATGTCTGACCTCTGGCTGGTGTGAATTCAGTCATTCACCATCTATAATGTACAATATAGACCACTAAATAATCTTCATTGGACTTCTTGTAATGTGTTGCTCCCTTTGCATTGAAGGCCTTTGCTCCATATGGCCATACAAATATGTGCTTTCTGCCTTCTAGTGACGGCGGATATTTGACAATACCATTTTTGCTGTCTAATCAGAAGGCATTTTACTTGTCTCAGCCTGAAAGTACTTACTGCAATATAGTCAGGTGTCTTCTGACACTGTCCTTTCCCCAGCAAAACGTTGTTGGAAACAGTTCTGCAGGCAATTGTGCTGCTATAAATTTCTTTGGAGTCCATTGATGAAGCTTTATGGTGGATGTTTGGTTGAGTAACAATTCATCTCACACACACTTAGGAATGCACAAAGTTCCAAAAACTTTCACAGAAATTTCCTGAATTTCCTGAACTCCCTCTGTGAGCCTGACCTGTGCCCAGAGAGGTGTACCCGTGTGTCGAGGCTCTGCAGCCGCAGGTGCTCACCTGGGTCGGGTGGGAATCAGGTGGAAGTCGCCATCCTAAAGCCCTGCAAAAGGCTCTGGCATGGAGAAGCCTTCTTCCTCCTTCTCCTCCTCATGGAGGCTAAGGAAAAATTTTTTAAAAGAGAAGCAAGAGACAATCCTGAAGCCTGTTCACTACAAATGCCAATGAAACAAAAATGGGAAACATGCTAGGCTAATCATGGCAGTGGGATCAGGAGAGATTTAGGAACTAGATCTGACTGGCAGAGAGGATTTTAAATCCACTTTGTCTCATGTATTGAGAGAGATTCTGACTTTGCTTCTTACAGCCATATTTTTCAAATCTGGAGCAACTCCAAAATTTCCCAAGGAGCTCCTCAACTTATTTCTATCCATACCCAGACCACTCTTTTTCAAGACAGGCATTATAAACTGCAGCTGAACAAGGCTCAGGAATGCCGTGCCACCCCAGCCCCCCACTGCACATCACCAGGCCGTGACCTGCTCATAGGCTCAGCTCCAAACACACACACAGCGCCCGGGCTGCAGGTGCTCCGAGTGCTCAGCCCTGGACAGCCCCCACTGGGTTTGGGAGGTGGCGTGGCCACAGCACAGCGACGATCGTCATGTGGGTCAGAGCGGTACGGATGCTGGTGGGCGCCCAGCATCCCACCCGTGTGTGGCTGTGCCAGAGCGCTCAGAACGCACCAGGACCTGTCTGCTGAGCAGAAACGTGAGTGCTGGGGTAAGACACTGCAATGACTGTGTTTGCTATTATGGATCCACACAGTATTGTTAGCAGGACTAAAAATAAGAATTAGTAATAGGCACAGGAGCATACTAATACCCTGCCATGTGCACAATTTAATTACCGGTGACTCCCAGGGGTTCAGAGTGAGGAGCTGAGCGAGACGAAGTTATGCTGCATAAAGCAGCAGAGCACACGCACTGTTTCAGCCCTTAAAGATAAGAACATCTACAAACCAAGTGGTAGGACTGGGACAGCCCCAACCACTACTTCATCTGCAAAACAGTCCATTTGTTCTTTATGTGAAGTGGTTTAACAGATGACAAAATTTTTTTTTACTCAGAATTTTCTCTTGATTTTTTTCCTGTAGCTGATTCTTCAGACGTTATTCAAATTGCAAATTCTGCAACTGAATTTGTGATGTATCTCTGGAGTGATCTCTTGTTACCAAAGTAATGATTGCTTTTAGTTTGTCTAATTAACCCATGCCATGGATGAAAGAGTCATCTAATTTATTGAACTTCATACGTGGCATAAACTCATGTTCATGTAAATTAGGACACAACTTTTCTGCTGCCTACATACTGACAATTTTCACAAGTCAGGTAAATATGCTTGTTGTGTAATTAAGTTATACAGGCCATCCAAACTTTGGTAAGAAGCTAAACCAGCCTGAATTATACTGTGTACATTCTTTTTCACTCAAGGAGTACTGTTTTTAAAGAAATCACGCAGTTAAAAATTTTTGTTAACCAAATATTCAGTGTGTCGGTTAAAACACACTTTTAACGATAATTGATATGGCTGAACAAGGGCAGAAAGATGGTCCCAGGAGCCAACTCTAAATCAACTGGTTTTGTTTTGAATTTGAAATGGTGGGTGGTGAAGCCTGCTAAGCTCTTGTAATGATCCCAGACAAGCGTCTTGGACAGAGTGGGTCCCAGCTACACTTTGGTAACCAGAGCAGCACCAAGTGCCACCAAATCTTTCGTGCCTATCAGTACTCTGGTGCTGCAGAGTCTACCCACATCGGCAGTCACTGCAAGGAGCCCCCGACTCTGACTATCCACCCTACCTCCAAGGAAAGAGTATCCAGAAATCACATCAGAGGGGAAAGGAGGGAAGTTATCCCCTTTAATAATGTAACAGGACTCTTTGTGTTTAAGACACCTTCTTGCTTGTTATTGACAAAGGTTGCAGAATAACTAATGCCAGTAGTGCAGTCCTCTGTGAGAAATACCTTGATATTACTGGGGTGACGGCGTCTAAAGTTTTAAACAGTTCAAGAGTGCTTCTTTAAAGAAAACTGGCTTTATATATCAAAACCTCAGATTTTAAGTCATTACTAAAATAAAATAACAAGTGTTGGAAGCAATTTTACTAAATTATTCCAAGAAGTATTGATAATTAAATCCTCAGCTTAAAAATAAGTGCTATATTAAGAGGAAAAGAAATCTTCCGTTGTAAAGCTTTTACTATAATTGCTACATATCTTCTCTTAAAATCTAGGTTCTCTTTGGGGATAGGGGCCTACTGATAAAAGCAGAGGAATGAGAACCTCCTACACATTTTGGTTCTTACAACACAAAAGCCTTAGTGTCATAACACCTGCTTGTCAACTAGGACAGACAGAACAGAAAGCTTCAGTGTTATCCCATCAGAAGCATACATACAACTATCCACTGAGACAGCAGTCACAGTGTTCAGAATGGCTACTTATCATGTTTTGTTTCATAGAATCATAGAATCATAGAATGGTTTGGGTTGGAAGGGACCTTAAAGATCACCTGGTTCCAACCCCCCTGCCATGGGCAGGGACACCTTCCACTAGATCAGGTTACTCAAAGCCCCGTCCAACCTGGCCTTGAACACTTCCAGGGATGGGGCATCCACAACTTCTCTGGGCAACCTGCTCCAGTGTCTCACCACCCTCGTTGTAAAGAATTTCTTCCTTATATCTAGTCTGAATCTACTTTCTTTTAGTTTAAAACCATTATCCCTTGTCCTACCACTCAATTTAGAGACTAATTCTGCACTGTGCTCCTGAGGGCAGTAAGGGTGCCTTACCCCTCTCTGGCAAAGTGGATTTGTACAGAGGAGACAGTCTATCTTTTGTGTGTTTCACCAAAGAAATCAGTTATGGGGAAACCTAGATATACATATTATTTACTGATTAAAATGCTACAGAAACAAGGCCACAGTGGGCCAGGCTCTAAGCAAGCGCTGGCTGTAATGAACATACAACTCTGAATCCATTTTCCCTCCCTTTCGTTATAGGCGCCAGTAGCCTACTGTCCTTACAGGACTGCAAAGCAGTGCTGTGCAGCAGCAGAGGAGCTGAGCTGGTTGAGTTGCACACAGAAATACAACAGCTTAGACAAACTGGTCACGTAAAACATGTTAAGTGCATAATAATTCCTTCTCTTTTTGCATCTGACCCTATTTTCTTTCAAAAAACATTGTAGGAGATTCAGAAGGATGAGTTAATCTTCCTCTTTAATAATACAATATTTTTTGACATCTCATTTAATAACCCTTTCCCTGTGCTCACTCATACAGAGGCAAATAAAAGCGAATTCTAGATTACCTTTAGTCATGTCTTTAGTGCCCTGCATCAGGCAAACTCTCTAGCAAAGAGGATCATTGGGAAACATCAGACTCCTATGCAGCCATGCAAGGAAGTTCCCAGGTACTGTGAGTGAAAGAAACACACCATCTTACTCTCATTTTCACTTTCGCAATATATAAATATAAAAGAAAATTTTGTTTATCCTGAGGAGTGATAATGTTCGAGGGATGTGAGAGGACAGCAAATAGCAAGCTCTTAGAATTCAAGGTTCAGAAGGTATATGTGAAAATTTGGAGCCTCTGAAAGCAACTCTAGCTCTTCAGTTTAACTTTACATTCTGCTTAAACTCTTCGACAAGCAGGACTATCCTTTATTGATTTTCACAATTGATTTTTTTTTCTTCTCGCAAGCAGAGGATCAATACTAGAGACTTGGAAACAAGAAGATAGTGTCACCAGAAAACAAATATCTTCAACAAAAATGTGAGTAGTGCAGGTTAAAATTCAGAGCATGTCTTTGAGCACTTGGTGTTGATTTTTTTTTTTTTGGTTGGTTGGTTTGGTGGTTTTGGTTTTTTAAATTTTTGAACTCTTTGAACTGTATTCTACTTGACTAGATTGCATTATTGTATTAGCTTTCAAAAATGAGCAGTATGTTAAAAGGGAATATATTTGTACTAAAGTCTTACTCAGAAAACTTGTGGATAGTGAATGGTTTCCTGAAAAACATCAGTTATAAATATGAATGGAGTATCCAAAAGTAAAAGTGTGTTCACTTTTAACTTGCCTTTTTATTGTTTTGCATATGACATACCTTCTTGACCTCTAAATAGGCTTTTTGTGACACAAGTATTTTATGTCTAAATCCTTCCTTGACAAGTACGAGAGAACAGTAAGATTAATATTTTGCATTGCATATATGTAAGAAAAGAGGAGAATTCACATCTTTGTGATTTACAGTGTCTTGTTTTCTATCACTGTGAATATCATGAGCTGCCAATTATAAGCAGCTTAGGAATCCTATCAGTTTTGTTAGTTTTATTACATAGGCTTGTGTTTTTGAAAGTTTGAATCTGAGTGAGCTTGTTTGTCTTTCACTACACAACGGTATTCTTCTCACCAAATATTTTCAGATGGTTAATGGAGGAAAAGAACCACAATATTGTTGTTTGGAGAGGAGTCCACAAAATGCCTTGTCTGCCGCTGTTCTTGATGGTTCCCTGAATAAATTGTGATCTGTGTCCTCATTCCAGCCCTATCCCCTCACATGGTGCTGGCGGAGCAGTGCCCACTGCCAGCACCACTGCTCCTGCTCTCCTTGGTGGCCCTGTAACCTGCCGCAGGTTGGTGGGACCACAAGTGCCCCTGCTCTCTGGTACAAGCCTGACAAGGAGGGTCTTTCAACCTGGGAATCACGTCTTCAGCCAGCCCAATGGCTAGTGTACATGCCTGGGTCCAGAAGCTGGACCTATCAGAAAACCTTTTCCTTCTAGGAAATGGTTGGAAAAATCAATAAACTCTTACTTTTATATACATATATATTTACAAATTAATACATAATTTCTGTATCCAGACATAATTTGCTAACTACACTTTCCACACTAATGTAGCCAGGCTTCACTCTTGATGCTTGGAAGATATGACACAATGATAACTAATTGCTTTATGACAACAAAGGACAGGGGAGCCTGACTTCTTCCATCTCCAGGAGTGTCTTTGGTTGATGGTTTGGCACATGGGCTCCATTCTGCCTCCTTGTGAACAGCGACCTCTTTCACAAGAGCTGAACCAGGCCAAAGAAATGAGGGAGGAGCTCTCCCATGGGATAACAAAGGTGTAATGGCCATGGATGTACCAAGAAGGCTAACTGCTATGTCATACTCCAGACTGCATGGGGGGAGAGGGCTGAAACATATTCCTGCAGGCTCTTATGGGGCTGACACTGCCTCCTCTTCCTGATCTTCCATGTAAGTGGGGTGCTCTTGGAGAACCTCCCCAGCCAGTCCCACAGTCGAGACTGGCAAAGGGTGGCTCTGTGTGGACTGCCAGGATTTAGGGTTCCCTGGGGCTCACCTGCCTGGAAAGTATAAGTGCAGACAAGAAGGCTCCAGCAGCTCTCTACTAGTAGAAATGTGCACTTCTACAGATTTTAGTTTCCTCCAAATTAAAGTGACAACACAGATGATGTTGTATAGAGCTTAGCCATGGCTGAATGGTGGTTTATCTCTGTACATGACACTAAAAGGCTGATGTTTCTCTGCAGTTAGAGCACATGACAGGGCAGCAGAGGCCAGCAGTGCTCAGTGGAGTCACTGTTTTTCCACACGTTTCACCTGCTGCTGAAGGTTATGGAGAGAGAAGCAATAAGTAGAAATTGAGTTTCAAATAACTCCTTTAAGAAGTTGTTGTAAAAGTCATTTAAATTCACATTTTAAGGGAAAGATCAGGAGTACCAGTATTAGTGCCATCCATTTTGGTTGTTTTTTTTTTTGTCCTCTGAGAATTTACCATATTCATATCCCTGTTCTGCTCTTAAGTCATTATGCCAGTATTTCTCTGCACTCTTGGAGCTATTTTAATTGAATTAAATCATTAATTTCCTTCTTTAAATATCCATACCCAAAATGTGCTTTAATAATGCCTGTCCTTAATATGATTTTTTTTCCCTGGGAGAAAAAGAAAGTACATTTTCACAATGTCAGACCCCACTCTGGTATCACATAGCAAGGCTAAGATGCAGCCCCACATCCCTTTCTCAGTAGCTACCTATCCTGGTACTGTAGCCATTACTTGGTTGACTGCCCCCTCCTCCCCCCGGCCATGCAAGGCTATAAAATAATGAAATTTCTGGAGGACAGAAACATAGTGACAAACAATATATTGATAATAGTGATGTTTACCTGGAGTGCTGGCCAATTTTTCAATACACCAACTCTCTGACCACCACATCCCAAACCATGACAGTAGGAAGGGTCCATCTGCGAGACACTGGGTGTAATCCTGGAGCCACTTCTGGGCTGATGGACCCCAGTCCCCACCCAGAAGTGATTAGTCAGTAATCACAGGAGCCTCAGGGTCAGCAGCAGAGCACTTTTCTCCAAGGACTGATAGCTTCAAAAGCATGAAGGATGGCCAGCAGCAACTCCCCAACAGGTAGAACAGGACATGGTAGATGGCAGAGGAAAGAGGCCAGATCCTGCTCTGTTAATAACCCACCCACCTCAATATCACAGTGTATTGAATGAGGTTATCCCAAACTGCATTATCTCCTGGAATTCATATTCCTCTGATAGAAGTGATGATGCAGTCAGTTGCCTGGCTGAGCTGAATGCTATATTTATTTTTCCCAAGGCCATTGACAGAAAGAAAGATAGAAAAACATTTATTCTCTCTGTGGTTTGTATCACTTTCATGTAATGTCATCTGATCCCCCAGCTGTCTATCACATTTCAATGAGATTTATGTGAGGTGCTGAAAGAGTAGAATAAAGCTGACGAAAATAGCAAACTTTGCAGAAGTAATTGGCGTTTGCTAGTTCCCAAACCTCACCCACACTATTATCTTTCACTCAGTAATATTGTTCCCTGACACCTGGATTATGCCGCATTGCCCATTCCATGTTATTCAGGCCTGGGTTTAATGATACAGTCCCAACATCCGTAAACCCAAATAAACTTACTCACCTTATCAAAACACTTGGTTTCACTCAAATGGCAGTTGTTCCTTAATCAGTCCCAGCTGTTCCTTAATCAGTCCCAGGTTAAGTGGGATGATGATGTGGTTGAAATTTGTTAATAAAGCATGTGGGAGAGGATGCCTCAGGGGCACAGAAAAGGATCTACCTTCTCCAGTGCCTGCTGAGGTGGTGGAGGGTTTCCAGGTGAGTGCACGGGGCTGGGGCAGGTCCTGCAGGTGAGGGCTTCCTGGGTGTGGGAGCAGTCGGTCTCTTCGTGCTCCTTCCAAGCACGCCAGCCCTCGGGCTGCTCTAGCCCTGTGCTGGAGGCTGGTCTTTGGTTCCCCTGCCGCCTTGGGAAAGCAGTGCTGCAGCTTTGACTGGGGCTCCCCCAGGACAGCACCCCGGGGGCCCTGGTGTGCCCGTGGCAAGGCTCCAGCTGTGGACACAGGGCAAGGTCACATCAAAAACTGTCCCTCTGTGTGCAAAATCAGTGGAGGGAGATGTGCTCACAGAGGCTCTTTTGGGCCCAAGACTCTTTAGGCCTAGCTGCTGTTGCTGTTAACCCTGTTATGGGAGAGCTGGGGCAGGCTGTTCACACACAGATTTATGCCTCTGTGCAGGTGGAACTGCTCCCAGCCTGGGAAAGCAGTCTTGCTAATGGCAAAAACTATCCCCCAAGAAACAGGGGATACCATCAGCCTCTGAATAGGATGCAGGATAGGAGCACTGTGTGCAGGGGTTCTCCCTAAGTTTCCAGCTTTAAGCCAAATGGGTTTTTCTGATTCTATAACACGTTCAGCAGTGGCAGTTAGGGAGTCTTCTCTGTGCCTGTTGAACCCTTGAAGTATTTCTCCATTTCAGATGTTGTACCTGACTGTCTCATGGCACCAGGATGGTTGTGAAAGTCCAGAATTTCTACCTCATTACGGTTTTCAAAATAAGGCACTGCAAACAAGCAAGTATTGTATGCTTATCCTCGGTTGAAAATGTAGAATCATAGAATGTCCTGAGTTGGAAGGGACCCACAAGGATCATCAACTCCTGTCCCTGCAGTCTGTTTTGCCTGTGACAGTAACTGGTGAATGATCTCTCCCTGTCCTTATCTTGACCCATGAGCCTTTCATTATATTTTCTCTCCCCTGTCCAGCTGAGGAGGTGAGGGATAGAGCAGCTTTGGTGGCACCTGGAGTCCAGCCAAGGCGAACCCACCGCAAGCTCAAAGGGTGACAGCAAGCATTTCCTGAAAACAAAGTCCCTTCCAGCTTTCTCAAGTGGATATTTGGAAATAGACACTCAAAAGAAGGGGTCACGATGTTTGTGGACATGAAAGCAAACAGGGAGGAGATCTTCCAGGTGGAAAAGACGCACTTTTAAAGAGAGTTGAATGAAAATTATTTGACACCTAGGATGCACTAGGAATGCTGAGGGAGGCTCAGTGCATTGGATCACCAGGTCTCACATATACCTATGCTATATTACAAAGGGCGCACGCTTCCTCCATGTTCTTCAAATATTCTCTATACAAGATCAGAGTATTATGAAACCTGGTTTTTTTTTTTTTTCCTATATTCTGCAGGTTGAGGGTGGGCTGTTAAAGCTGGATGCTTGGTTAGATTGCTGTTGCAGAGGAAGTGTGTGTGTGTGCATGCACGCCTGTATGGGTGTATATACGTGCATCTATACATGTGCACACACACACAGTGGTACCGATGTATTCCTCCTGTTGCTGTGAATCAGTGAAATTCTTACTTAATTTCTCACGTTCATGAGTAAATAAAGGTGTTTCCCAAATCTGAACATAGTGATATTTATGTGAAGGTTTAGGTTGACTTTAGAGGCCAGAGTCAATGATAGCATAGCCTGTATATAGGTAGACACACCTTGACATACAAAGTGTGGTAGGATACTGGAGGCAAACAAGGAAGATATGAACAGATAGATGCTGAATTTGAAATGTTCCAACTGTCGTTTATGGAAAAAGTGATCAGTAACTCCCAAACTTTAACTGTGAGCAACTAGTCTCGTTGTGTGAATTCTGTTGTTTCTGTGCTCTGTGAAGTGGCTGTTACAATTTATACGTTAAAAATATCTACCTCAATGTTACTTAACACAGCTGTTTTCCTTATTTCAGTCCCATCCTTCTTTTTCAATGAAATAACATAATTATCTGCTCTTCCTTGGGAAGGTGAAGAGAATGATGAGAAATATAACAAGTAAAGGCTCTAGAAGCTATCTATACACATCCAGCTTAATAAAATGTTAACCAAAACACAAATACTGGTACAAGAGCTTCATACTTCTGACTAGCTAATTGGTTTGCTAACTAATTTTTCTTCAGGGTAAAAAAGAAAAATCATCATAGCATTTACTGGTATCAAAGCAACTGATTAAAAAATATTTTCCATATTAAAGTTGACATTTAATTAGCTTAGCTCTGGTGAGCCTGCACTGCTTGAAAAAGAAATCTCTCAAAAGGCTGGATAGAGCCTCTTTATTAATGCTTTTCTGTGATTACATAATATATATTTGCAATCATCGTATATTACTTGAGTAGCAGTTATATTATGTTAAAATGACACTTGTTGAGATGGCAGTAAAACTGTCATGTAAAAGTGCCAATATAACTGTTCCAATAAGTCAAATAATATATTTAGCTTTTAAAAAGATGTCCAGCCTTATCCATATTTTATTAAAACAGGAGGACACAGCGCCAGCTATGAAGGCTGTGACTTTTGTGTGAATCCTCTGGAGTAAATTATCAGAGATCCAAAATGCACAACAGGAAAAGAGCAGAGGGTGGAGTTGTTCGCCCGTAGTGCAAAGCCTGCAGGCTTGCTAGGAGGAAGAGCACCAGGAGAGCAGAAGAGCTGCCAGGGAGCGCAGCGTTACCCACAGCATCTGCTCTAACAGGGAGCTGTGTTGAGGATGTTGCCACTGCAGTGTCCTCAGGAAGGTGCCGCAGCTCAGGAATTATCTGGGCAGAGCAACAGGGAAGGCACTGGCTGTCATTTGAAGTATGATCAGTAACTGTTACAGACATTTTGTAGTTATTTCAGTAGAAACCATAGGCATGGAATAAAATCAGTGGGGATGAAATTTATTGTTGTTTCAAACACCTCTGAGGAACAGCACTTTGACACTCTGTGGTGCTTTGTGAGTTCTAGCTCATTTCCACACACACCTTCTGCAAGTCCTTCCAGTCCGCTGGCAGTGACGGACACACAGACACTACCGTTTTTGCATGAAGAAACCAAAATAACTGATTTAATGAATCTAGTAATACATTTACTTTTCTCAAGTAACAAGTGATAGGACAAGAGGAAACAACCTCAAGTTGCACCAGGGGAGGTTTAGGTTGGATTTTAGGAAAAATTTCTTCACTGAAAGGGTTGTTGAGCATTGGAACAGGCTGCCCAGGGAAGCGGTTGAGTCTCCATCCCTGGAGGTATTTGAAAGACGGGTAGACGTGGTGCTTAGGGACGTGGTTTAGAGGTGGACTTGGCAGCGCTAGGTTAACGGTTGGACCTCATGATCTTAAAGGTCTTTTTCAACCTAAACTATTCTGTGATTCCATGATTTCACTCTTAAAAATACACTGGTTTATAGCTGTGAGCCTGTGGTCTGCAAGGCTGAGCAATACTGGTAGGTGACAGATTGGGCTAATTAGAAATCCCTGATTTTGCTTGGCAGGGAAGAACAGAAGCTGAATGAGGCTTTATGGAGTACAGGAGAAAAAAAAAAAAAAAAAAGAAGAAACATAAATATGTAACACCCATTCTAAATGAAGCAAGGAAAAAAGGTAACATTAAACAGACAGAGAACTGCTGGGCAGGGAATTCTGGAAAGATCAGTCCTAGAACCACAAACTTTGCCAGACTTTGCTGGAAAGTGGGAAAACATCCTACATTCACATGCTCTGCGGTGTTTGCCTCCAACAGATGCCAGAAGATAAAGTTAAGAACATTTCATGTGGATGGACAGGGAGCTTGGGTAAGCAAGGACCCAGCAAGTCTATACTACATGCACCCTTGAACTGTACTTAAAACGCCTGTATTGCAGATCTGTGCTGACTGGGGGCTGACTCCATATGTGGTAACGTGTAGGTCTGTCCATACTCAAATGTGGGAACCTTATTTTCAAGACAGGCAGGAGAAGCTTGAAATACAGAAGTCTGGGTCATTCCTCGCTTGCTGACTCAACCTTCCCCCCCTTCCAACAGTATCTTGTGTCTCTTTCTCAGTTTCGGACACAGGAAGGCATCTGGGCATCCCGGTCAGGACCAACGCTTTGCCATCGGTTTCCATGAGAGCCTTCTTGCCCCCACTGACACCGAGGAATTCCTTTGCCCTTGGCTCAGTTTTTAAAGGTCATCTTTGTACATTTACTCCAACACCTGACAATTTCACCACAGATCCTACCAGGAGATAACTGCAGTTGTTTTAGAGTTAACTTCCTTCTTCCAGATAATATTTTTTAAAAATTGTTTCACATTGCTTTTGTGAAAAAACACAACTACAGCATATCTAATAGTCCCCTGCAACCAAACAGTTGGAAAAAAAAAAAAAAAAGGTAAAAAAGATACCAAAATACAGATTTACTTGCACACCAAGATAAGGGGGAAATTTTTGTGCCTTTATAGGGGAACAATACCTCTGAGACCAGAGGTATCTGGTCTCTAAGGCTAAAACACAGAACAGTAAGGCAGTCTGGAAAACACGAATTAGCCAGAGACAAAAAGTCTATGACATGCAGGAACCAACCTTCACACTTTTTCGTAACAACTGAGAAGAATTTTGGTAACATTTCTTTGGTTATTGTCAGTTCTCCCTGCTCAATGTTCTACTGCCTCTGTACAGGTATGGATCTTACTCCAAATAAACTTCTACGGACAAAAAGGGCTTCTGAAAAAAAAATGGTGGAATCTTTTAAGGTAGTTCTTGCATTTGCCCACTAATTGCACTGGTTTTATTCTACACAGTCGAGGACAGCCAGACTTTTTACTATTGGATCACACAAGTTTACTTTCAATTTTTCATCTGCAGTTCTTTTGCTCCTAACTATGTCAGTCATCCTGAATATTAGGGATGGATGTGGGAAACCATTAGCATTACTTAAAAATGCATCCTGTGGAGGTTCTCAGACTGTATCTATAGAGCTTTATCTCTATACGTGTCCTGTCTCTAGAGCAGCAGAAGGCTGTTGGTATTATGTCATTCAGTAAATTACAGTAAATTTTAGTGATTTCTCATCCCAAAAAGTTAAAAAGTTTCCGAGCCAATAAAGAAGGAAAGGGTTATACCCTTTTTACAGTGTATATTTTCCTAATTTATTGCACAATTTTGAATCTTTAAAGTTGTTTGCCAGACCCACTGAATTGCCTTTCCACCATTAAATTTAATAGTCTCCTGAATGGTTTCTATATATCAATATTGCCAACATCTGTGGGGTAGAGAATGTTAAGGAATTAATAGCATATGAAAGTTTGTCACTTGTGATGTTGCAAATGTTAAGCTATGCCACTGAAATTGCATTTTAAACAGTTTGAGATTAATGCCATTTGTCGTAAATGTCCTGCCTTTTAAATGTTAAGTAAAATGTGTTTTCCAGGCATGCAAAGAAAGAAAGCTGGGAATAAAGACTGTTTTGCTAGGCTATTGCTAGCCAGATTATGCAGTGGGATTGCCTTTATCTTTCCTTTACAGTTAAAATATCTCTGACCATACAAGATTTCTACATATGATTCTTAATCCAAAAATATGCACACATATATTTTACACAGAGTATATATTTTATATATATGTAAGGAAAACATATAACAGAATATTACATAAATATGTAATATATGTATGTAGTGTTCATTGTAGATGCATGTAAATATATATAATCAACATTTTGCTTTTTGTATATCATTAACAAAAAATCAGGAAACGTCCTCATGTTCCCTGCTGTTTCTCTTTCCCTCTCTATCTCAAGATCTATCTCAATATCCATCTCTTCCTCTAACATTCTCGTTTTAAATTATGTACAGTATATAAAAAATTAGAGAGAGAGATAGAAGGGGATGTGAGGAACATTCTTGATTTTTTCTTAATAGGACATAAATACATTATACATTATAGACTAGACAGTATATGAAAACCCTACACTTACCAGACCTTTAGCTTTGTCAATGTATATCTGAAAGCATCACAAGCTACTAAAGGCGAATTGGTGCTAAATGTCTTCAGTGTAACAATGAACAGAAAATAAGACCTTGCTCATTCGAGCAGAGTAAAAATGTAGTGTGAGCATAGTGGTTGTGACAATTTTAAAAATTCAAGCTATAGGAATTTCATCACAGGGTTTTCTATAATTTGATTTCTGCCATTATTTTTCCAAGGAGCAAATACCCATCTTAGTTTATTCAGTTACTTTTACGAAAGTTTCATGGCTTCCTACTTTTTGAGGGCTAAACTTACCTTTTGATGAAATGAATACTGACTGTAGGTGATAAAGTGAATTCTTTTCCATGGATGAAGCCAAATCATAACGCAGCTCCTGAGAAGCTAACACCATGCAGATGACTGAGGGTGCTGACTTGGGTGGTCATTAGAGGGAGCCAGGGCAGCCGTGACAGGGCTACAGCCTTAGTCCATTGGAAAGCGAGTTGTCTGCCTGGGTCTGACACCCAGGATCCCTGCAGGGTGGCAGCAGCAGCAGCAGCAAAGTGCTCATGAAGCCCTGGCTGTGCGCTCCGCTTAGAGCAGGCTGGGCTGCTGCTCAGACCCGGGCCAGTGCCGCTCCAGGAGCGGCAGGAGCATCCCTCCATGAGAGATCCTGTCCCAAAGGCTTAAGATTGCGCAACACCAGCTGCCCAAGTAGCATTTCCTTGCAACAGTGAGAAGCAAAGGCATCGCTGTCCCCTCCGAGCAACAGGGTTGGCATGCTCACCTTTCCAAAGTGGTACTGAGGCGCAGGAGGGCCCATGCCACCCCATTTCAGGCCTGGTGTCTACTTTAGGATGTTTTGACTGTATAGAGTTGTCAGTATTCACTAACTAAGTACCAAGATGTACCCAAAAGGTGGCTCATGTTGGGAGAATAAATGTATTTGAAATAATAACTACCAGCTAAGAAGCAATTAAAAGTTAATTAGAGGAGAGGATCAAAACTATCCAGTTTTAGTAATAATTACTGTCATGCAAAGCAGTGAAAGGGATGCTTCTGCATTGATACAATCACAGACTGTTTTTCAGAGCTTAAATATTCTAGCAGTTAATTTGAGTAAAGGCATACTGTGCAAGGACACAGAGTTTTTTTAAAAAAACACATTCCAGTCATGTTTCCTAAACAAGGAACCTGTAACACTTGTTTTAAGCAAAGTTAACAACCCAAATTCATTATCCAAAATGAACATCAGCATTTAGGACAAATATTATCTCATCAGCATTCAGTGTCACAGCTCCGAACTAAAAGAGGAAATGAAATAAGGAACTATTAGCTAAAAACTGAGCAATGGAAAGAGCTGTGCATTGCTCTTTCTTACATGAGTTTCTTTTCTCCATTGGAGTGCAATTTGGTCCATTACAGATAATCAGTGCAAATTCCACGTAAGTGGCACTGAATTTCGTACGCTGCCTTACTAGTATGGCAGAGGAGAACCAGCTGGCATGTAGATAGTTCAGTAGTTTGCTACATGGAGGTCTAATAATTCTGCACTATCGATGATGGCTTTGTAGGTGGAGCACATGCAATATTGCCATTTCACATACCTCCATTTGGCACCCTAACTGGCCTTAACAGGAAAACTGCTCTAGGTCAGGAACCTGCCTCCTGTGACAACTTCTAATAAAACCTCTGAGCTCAGGGGAAGCCCAGCTGCATCCTTGTGTCCAGCACATGAATACAGCCCAAGCTCTCATAGGCGTTGGATCTGCTCCTCTATCCTGCTCCTCCTCTTCGCTCCCCCACGCATTGTGCCCTCTCACACAGCGTTTCAGGAGCAGCAGAGTCCAGGACACGATATTCCCCGCTCACAGTGCTCAAATATAAGAGCTCGCAGGGCCCAGACCCTCACCAGAGAATGCCTCAGGGTACGCGAGCTCATTGGCTTTACCATTGCTGTGTTATCTGGCCAAGAACCTGACCCTCTGCCCCCCGTGTCCTCTAAGAGCCTTTTCCAGCATTGGCACACAGACACTCACAATTAATTTTTAATGAATTGCTATATAAAGTCTTTCACAGGAGAAAAACTGACATTATCATGCAAACAATGTGTTTGGTTTGTGGGGTTTTTTTCCCTCAGCAGGCTGGAAAGTACAATCAAATATTTGTGTAATGACCTAAAACAGAATGATACAATGATTTGTAACACAATAAACTACAGATAAAGACAAGTGAATAATAATGCTTCAAATTATGGATCTGTTATTTTTAAATGAGCTGTTATTCTGCTATATAGTCCCACACTGCTACGGGGAATTAGTTCTTGGCCATCTTTATCTCATGAGCTATCTTTTCATGTGAAATTAAATTTTGAATTAATTGTACAGGAGGCTAAAATTGGGAGACAAATTTTTAAAAAAAGTCGCTGGTGAGTTTATACCTCTCTTCTCTGCATGGTTGCCTGCCGGCAGGCTGGATTTTCCAGACTTTGTTCCTATTTGCTGTGGCTTAATAAAGATTTTTTGCATGTAGCCCTCAAAAATGTTTGCTGTATCTAATCCTTGTGTTGTGTGACAATTGTAATTTCAGTGTATGGTTAGCCACCCTAAGATATATAGCACTATTTTTCTTTTCCCCTTGGACAGTTTATGAAATGCATCTTGTTCCACCCATTATGAATTGTGTTTTAGGATCAAAAGAATTTGACCTTTACACTTCAAAACTGCTTTCCACAAACACCTCCTTGAAAACTTGGCTACAGATTTCTCTAGAGCTATTGAAATTCATTGAGGTGACTGGCTTAGGGTTATTTATGTGAGTTTCTGCAAGACAACGATACTCAGGCTTGGGACCCGAGCCCTACCGTGCTGCGTGCTCCCTGCACACAGGGCAGAGAAGGGACTCTGTGCTGCACTTCTCTCAGCTGGCAAGGAAGAGACAAGCAGGAGGAAAGCCAGCCAGGAGAAAGGCGACAAAAAAGTGGGACAAACCAGTGTGATATAGGGAAGCAAAGAGCAAATGGGTTCAGAAAGGGAGTAGCCATGAAGGAAAACTTGATCAGTATTCATCAAAGCTGGTGTTCCAGCTTCAGTTCCGGAAATACCACCAGAGCATTGGAACCATGGCAAAACCCAGCGAAACTTCCCTGGTGGCGGGGTTGAAGGATGGCACTGGATGCTCAGACCCGGCACACAGCCCTGCTGGTTGTATGGCCTCCCCCAGAGCTCCCAGGCTCTTCACCGCAGGTCATCCTAGTGCTCAGGAGGGCATTGGGCTCCTCCACGTGCTGGTAGCCGGCATCCCACACCATGCTCCCTGCTCTAAGCCGTGGCAGTGCGGTCACAGAGCAGGCAGGCTGCCAAGGCATGCATGCGGATCACTGCGGGGGCACATCTGCACACAGCAGTCTGCAGGACCGCCACTCCCAGGCACTCACAACTTAAACCCGTCTGTCCTTCAACAACTGATAATCATTCAGTCACCCACATAGGCTGAGTGTTGAAGCAAAAAAAATAACCCTCTGCCTGTGCACACCAGTTCATACTCCCTCACTTTTATTGGCTTACGCGTATTTGGTTTGCATAGAAAAAACCACTCCATAGGGCCTTTCGGACTGGCGTGCACCTTGTGCATACTGAGCACAGCTTCCACCAGCTGAGAGTTCAGTCACAGACTTTTATACAATGTCTGCACAGCAAAACATTCATTGCAAACAGGGTAAAAAAGGTTTGCTGTGGCTTCTCACCCTAAAAGTCAAGACACAAGCCAGCTCCATTTGCTTTCACGGAAAGATTCTTCCTACAGTACATTGGACGAAACAGAAAGTTTAACCACTTCCAACTTCTAACTCTTCCCTAAAAAGCAAACTGCTTAGCTGAAATAATTGTATGAAAACATAAACAAACAGTTACACTCCCTCAAGAAGCCATTAAACATGGCATGCTAAGTCAATAATTTGCATATGGCTGATTGTTTAGTAAACAAACTGTCTCCTGAGAGGACGGTAATTAATCTTTTACATCAAATCGGTTGATTAGTCTTTCTGGGAATAATGCTAGATGTTACAAGCAGGTGTGAGTCATGATATCACTCTCTTTGAAATTTAGGATTAAACATGGCAATGAACAAAATTTTAAATGCATTTTTTAAGCTTTGGAAGCATCATATGGGTTAGTAAAAGATTAACTCCTTTTCTTTTTTTACTTCAAAATTAAGTGTCTTTGGTATTCTTTCTATTAGGCAGAATTTTAAAAAAATTCTCAGATGTACATTAATATCTGTACAGGGATTAAACATTTTTTTTTGCTATTATTTTTTTTGTTCTTATTACCAGCATGGCTCAAAGCTAACTGAGACTGACCCTGTGCACCAGGGCTGGTGGAGAGTGCCCACACACCGTGGGGATGTCAGCGTCCCTGCCCTGCTGTGTCCCACACCCATCGATGGCATCGCGGCGCCTGTGGTCCTGAATCCAGAATTTCCCTCAGGGATGTAATTCAGAGAAGGCAAACCTGATAACCACCCTTTAGCCCAGGCCGAGGCCAAGGTTTGTCTGATGACAGGTAGGTCACTCGAGCTGCTTTTATCAGAACATGCAGCTGTGGAGACAGCCCCTTCGTCTGGCAGAGGGCACATCTGGACTGCTAACAACCCATTCACCGCTGCAGGGCCAACCCACACCACTCTCACACCCAGCCGGGGACCAGCAGCGCTCCGAATACAGCAGTACAGATTCTTCTTAGCTTGATCTAAACTTTGTTCTTCTGTGCCGAGGCAGGGGGTAGTGCCCGGCCAAGGCAGCACAGCACCAGTGCAGGTCTCTGTGCTGTGCAGCAGGAGTAGGCTCCTCACTACCTTTACTTGTCTGATACAAGAATGTAAAAGCAAAAGAATTCTGCAAACAGGACACCGTTAGACCTAGAATCACTTATGGTATTTGGCAAACTTAACGCTTTGTCTTGTCAGACTATTTTTCATCCACTTTCTCTGGGTCAGTTATTTTCAGTGATAAACTGTCAAAAGAGGAAAATAAGGTAGATTATCTTTCTCATTCACTCATTTCAGTCATGCAGAACCTACCTGTCTCACCTGCAATATACTGGTTTTATTGTGACATTACATCTATGAGGGCTCTTCCTTGCTTAGGACAGTGTTCCTGAATTTCTCTGAATTCGCTGGGGTTCTGCCTGCTGCAGATGGAGAGCACCTCCTGTAGCACCCGTGCTACCCCAGCCGCCCTTCTGTGGCGCGTGGTAGCTCTGGGAATCTGCAGAGGGAAAGATATGACAAAAATATCAGCTGTTGTAATCCAAACTCTTCAGGCAGCTAGAAAAGTCCTTAAGATACCATGGAAAGATTACTATTTATAAATACCATGGAAAGATTACTATTTATAAAGAAATAGCTGTCAGCCTGGGATGGTTGCTGTGATTTTCCACCATTTTCTCCAGAAAGATTTTAGACTGCAGCTATTTACTACAAATTGTTGGGGTAGCTATTTGTGAAAATAACAAGATTACATCAAATCTACCAAAGTAATTTGTTAATTAATAAAGTTAATTTTAAAAAAAGGCATTTGAGTATTAGGTTAGGAGAGGAAAAAGGAAACATAGTGAACTAAAAACTTTACAGTAGTTCAAATACACAAAGGAGTTTCTTTCCTCCTAACAAGGTAGGACAGAAGAGTAAAAGCCTAAGGAATAAGGTGTGTAAAACCACACCACGCATCTCTGAGTCAGAATTGTGTGTGATGCGAGCAAAAAATCCTATTGGAGTAAACTGAAAAATTATGGTGCAAGGGATCTCTTTTCCCACAATAAGCCTATCCCGCCTTTCTTAAGCAGGAGCTCACAATGTCAGCCAAAGCATATGCACTTTCTGTTTTCTCAGAGAATTCCCAAGGCTTCTCTT
Organism: Nipponia nippon; assembly: GCF_047370975.1. Classification (NCBI taxonomy): domain Eukaryota; kingdom Metazoa; phylum Chordata; class Aves; order Pelecaniformes; family Threskiornithidae; genus Nipponia; species Nipponia nippon. Next base: position 32,353,085 of record NW_028262302.1, read on the forward strand.
CTCTTGTCTGTAATTCAGTTTAAAAAATAATCAAACAACACTATCAGGCTCAGACTGTGTAGTCCCTGCCAGCTCTGCAAACAGCCAAGGGAATGTTTCTAGTGCTCAGTGGCTCTGCTGGGCTGGATACAACCCACATGCAGAAGGAGCAGCCCATGAGCAGCTGCAGAAGCACTGCATCAGCCGGGAGAGAGGTAGAGGCGCTCCACAGGGAAGACAGGAATGAATTTATTGCTGATTTGTGTTCTGAACTGGGGAATGCAAAGGATAGCAGATTGCAACCCCATTGCAACAGGCTGTAGAGCCATTGCTATAGCTGTAGGTATACTTGCACCCATTCCTTGGCAGCACAGCCTGCCCTTTTAAGGGCCTAAGGCTTCTATGCCCAATTAGTGCTAATTAGCATTAATGAGGATTGTTATTTCAGACAGACAGCTGTGGAGAACACCAGGAGTGAGTGTAGGTAAGGTGCCTGGGAGAGGAAGGGACCGGTGCGGTGCGGTGCGGTTCGGTTCTGTTCTGTTCTGTTGGAAACAGCAGCATGGTCAGCCACCTCCTAGGGCAAGCTGGTCCCGCTCCACCAGTGCCACAGAGGAGCAGGGGCTGTACCCAGCCAGGCAGACAGCTCCTCAGGGAAGAGCAGAGGGCACAGCCACAGGCATTCCCCAGCCGTGGGGCTCCTGCGGGGCTCGGCAGTGGTGGCACCCAGCGGATGACACAGCTGAGATTTGCTGTGTGCTGCAGGCTGAGGGCATGCTAGATGACCTCAGGCTGACGTGCTGCAAACTGCCCTCTGCCAGGCTGTGATGTGCCTATGTGTGATAGCCTGTCCTCAAGGTATTTATTTATCTGTCCCTACTTTAATGTTTTTGGCTGCCACAGTCCATCGAGAACTTCACCATGTGCTGCATGAGGGGGGGTCCTGCACACTGAGGGTAATTGTCAGTCTGCTTCTCCTCTGCCTTGTCTATATAAAGAGGATTATATCGTGAAGTTGTGTCCAATGAGATGAATCTGATTCAGGATGCTTGTTTCAGTCCCTTGGGGAATCAGAGAACAGGCATGATGTGAGAAATCCTATCTGAACCATGAATACAGCAGAAAAGGAAAAAAAAAAATCTGCTGCACCTGTACAAAATACAGGTAAGAAACTGTACAACCAGATAGTCTTTCTGTGTAGGAATTCAACTATGTGAACAGTCGTCAATCTCTGTGAGAACTCTTTCAAGAGAAGCAGACGCTATCTTCATCATGAAAGGGCACTTAGAGCAAAGAAAACAAGCTGTCTTCCCATATTTCGATCAGCTAGCTCCTCTCTTACCTGTGGTAAAGGTAGGTAAGTCCCAGTGGCTCAGCCCTCAGGCTGCAAAGTTTAGCATTGACTCTGCTGCCCCAAAGCCGTGAGGTGTCTCAGATAAGAACTGAGAAATTTCCTCCCATTTTGGAAGGTGACAAGCTGCTTCCAGAGCACCTGACAAGTTCTGCTGCTCTGTATGCTTCAGTCCATGCACCAAACTGGAGGGTTGACTCAGTTCAGCTCAAGTGGGTCTTTAAAGATAAACATCAACATATAAAGATAAACATAAAGCACGATCAGAGTTTACTGAGTGATTAAACACTTGACAATGGTGATATTTAAATTGTCACTTGCTCGTCTCAGATCACACGCTTATGATCCCGTCACACTTTCAGCGAGCCCCCATGTGACGGGCAGCTGGAGTTAGGGGTTTTCTCGAGGCGAGCACCCATGTTGCTCTTCTACAGACGGAGACCATAGTCTGTTGACCCCTGGGAACCCACTGCCCTTTGCCACGTGCTGTTGCTCAGGAGGACCAGAGATGTCTGAGCAGCAGCTTCTCCTCACACTGCTCCTAGCTGGCTAAACCTGCTGTGCCAGTTCCTCTGATGGGCTGTGCCACCTTCTGTTTCCATGAGGAGACATCGGCAGTACATCACTTGCCCAGTACCTCACCTGCCCATAGAGCTCCTTACGATGGTATGCAGAAGTTGAAATCAAGAGAGTTTTTTGGTTGACTTTGTTAGAAGAAAGACAAAGATTCAGAAAACTGGTTAAACCACCTGGAATATCTTTTACTGAAAGCAAAATTACATACAGTGGTTTTAAAAAAAACTCTGCATAAATATTCCTGTCCTACATAACTAATCTTTAGGGGTTATGGAAACAGGGGTATATAGAAAACAGTCTTCTTGTTCTTATTAGTTTGTTTTTAGCTCAGAAGAAAATATTTCTGCATGCAGTTAGGAGAACAAGTTTGTGAGGTATTTCTCTGTTATTATTAAAATATGAATAGTGATATTCTGGACGAGGGGACGTCAGGGGAAATTTTGGTACTGATCTTTTCAATACTCTAGAGTTTCCACCTGAATGAGACTCTGGAGGCTCAGAGGTCTTGTATGGAGAGTCACTGTCTGGCTGCTGGAATACAACCATTAAAGGATGTCTCAAGGATGCCAACATTGTCTTCCTAAATTCCAACCCTGTTGCATATTTAAACTTCGGCAATTAGTATAAGGAATCAAAGTAATCTTAATTTGAAGTATTTTAAGTTACCTGATTAGATTCAATATTAATTTCTTCATCTTCTCATCTCAATTACATTTCCATTTCAAATTATTTATCTCAGTTATTTATAATCAATTTTATATTTTCCTGACAACAAGTACAATCTTGATGGGTGGTTAGAGCACTTCAAGGTCACTGCAGTAGGCAGGTGACCCTATGCTATGACGATCATACAGTGCATGGCCTGCGCAAGGGAAGTTACCTGTGGAAATGCACAAACTTATCCTGTGAACTATGAGAACAGGTGGGTTATCTTTATTGTTGCGCTTTCCTCATCTTCCAGCATTTGAAAGAGCTGTCATGAAAGGAAAGGCTCTTCTAGCTGAATCAGTTACTGAAGACAGCAATGCAGCAATAAAAATGAAGACGGTGTCTTCTTTGGCTCAGCAAAACTCAATGTATGAAGTGGTTCGCCAGACTTGCACACATGGAGCTTTCATTTTTAATTTCTTCGCTGCTGTCCTCTTTATATCATAGCAAATGGACCCCTGAGTGTCAGCCAAAGCTGAAGCTGTGTGTTTCATGACCAAGGCTGGACCAACATGAGAACCACGCTGCAGCAGGACAACAGTTGTTCTAAGGCATGCAGTTGTGTTTGCTGCAGCACAAGAGACTCTGGGGAAATCCACCTGCGTATTGTATTTAAAATAATAATCCACCAGGCTTATAGGAAAGGTTCTTCTAGGGGAAAAAAAAAGAAAAAAGTTCTTCTAGGGAAGAACTGTCTGTGAAGGGGAGGAGATTGCGGGAGAGGGCAAGATTCCGGTGACTTGAGGATCAGCCGCTATAGCAGAATCCACGTGTATTGCAGCTGATTTCTAGTGCCTCCTGCTGCCCCTCACTTTGAGGTTTCCCCTCTGTCACTGACCATCACCTGGCCAAGAGCTGACAGAAATTTTATTTGCATGCTCAAAATATCCTTTAAAGAGACCCTGGCATCTCTCCAAGCAGAGAAAATAGTATGCTAATATACTGGCAGAATTATCTCTTGCTAAGATCATGATGCCCAGTGCCTCCCCAGGGCTGTGGAGGAAGGGCCCATTTCTGCTACGGTGGAGCCTGGCACCCACCCTGCTCCCACCATTTCCACCCTGAGCTCAGCCTTTGGCTGGTTCTCAGCACTGTGGCTGTCAGCAGAGATGTTTAGAAATCCTGGTCAGGCCATACAAGTTAGTTAAACCCTAAAGAACTGCAGATAAAAAACTAAGATTACTTAATCTCTCCCTTGCCCAACTCCCTTTCCCCTACATTTCTCAGAAGGTTTTGCTAGGATTCATAAGGCTGATGGGTATTTTCACAGAATGAAGGAGGTCAGGAGCAGACATGGAAAATGGCTTTCGACAGCAGATTCTGATCCCATTTATCTGAACACAGATCTCTGCTGTTTCTGCTGACTCCATTGGAGTTTCTGTAATGTAAAGAACGCGTCCAAGAACAGGCTCTGATCATCAGAGGATGCGCAAACTCAAACATTTCCTAATGAACGGAGCCGGGGGGTGCTGGAATTGAACATTCAGTCATATCCAAGTCTATAAATGTTGCTCTGAAGCAGACATGGACTTTAATTAAAAGAACCAAATAAAATTATAAGAACTCAAAGTGCTTATAGCAAAAAGCTGTAGGAAGTGCACTTCCTGTGGTAGCAAACAATTATTGTGCAATGGCATTGATCATAGCAACTACTACCAGAAAAAGGATATTTTGGAAGAACACTTTTAAAAAACCCCACTAAAACTAAACTTGGCTTATCTATAAAAAATGGATAATGCATTACACTGCAACAAAATGTCAGAATGAACAATTGTTCTGAGCAATTATTAAAAAGAAAAATCTAAACTATAAAGTACAATCAGTCTTTGATTGTTAAATTAAAAATTAAACTCATACTTTATGAAGACATATGCATAAATAAAATCAGAAATGTTTTAAATAATTATGTAGTTTAACAGACTTAGGGTATTCTTTGATATCTTAAGTTTTAACAAGTGAAATAAAAGTGCAACTGATTATGAGACCAAATCTCCAGAAGTTGGGTTTTAAGAAGACAAGAATATCACGAGGTTTCTCATCACAATTACAAAAATGGCAATACTGACAGTGTTTGCTTTCCGAATTGAAATGTTAGGTTTTTCTAATATGAGAATAACACTGTCAGAAAAAAATCTCTATATTCTGTATTTCCAATGAGTTGATAGACTTCTTCATTTTCAGTTGGAGCCACCCAGGTAGGAAAGACGAATTAGGACACTTTTCGTAAGAAAAGACGCTTTCAAAGCACTGTTATTTATAGTCCAAGTATATTACAAGCCTACCCATGTTTACATCATTACAGTTTTGTTGCCTGTTAAAAAGTAGTGGAATACCCCATGGGAATTCCAGATTGTATTATGAAAAGTAAAGGTGTAGAAATCCACAGTAAATGTAAAATAAACTTAGGAAACACCATAGATCTTAGAGCTGAAAAACATGACTGAATTTCAACTTGAAATTTGGAGTGAAATATGTAAAATGTAACATGTGATACTTGAAAAATAATGAATGCCAAAGGATTTGAGTATTTGATATGTCCTGAAAGATAATCTTTTTCACTAATACCTACATACTAAGTGGTGTAGTGTAGCACTGGAGAGGTGAAGGACTTCACCAGTGCTGAAAAGCTTTTATTTGCACTAGGTAAAGTGTTCAAAATAGTGATCCCGTCAATCTGTCTTGACAGAAAGGTATTTTCTGTCTAAGCACCTGGTGACTGACTGTTAAACCACAAATGTGTGAACAATTTGGATCACCTGGCATTTGAGAAATTTCCCAAAAGCAGTGGAAGCACCAAGCTGCATCTCACAGTCTCCACTGTAGCAGGGAAATCTGGAACAACAAAAGACAATATAAACTTTTTGGGAAAGGCTTATGCAAAAGAACCTCTTACAGTCTTTGAAAATGTGTAAGAAAGAGCTGAACCAAAGGACCGATGAACTACATTCAACATAAAGCGTATGAGCAACAGTTTATGAAATCTGTTTCTTTTCAACTCCTTGATACAGCAACAAATTAAAGCCTCAAACCTTCTCTTGAACTTTAATTTTCAAGGCAAAAGGACAATCCTTCTCTTATCCATGGAGCACTTATTAGCCTCTGTCTTCAGACAGTTAAGATTTCTTGTCCTGACTGCATCATTTGATGGATCATTCCAGAAATTCACTTCTCTCTTGAGCAATGGTTTACCACTTTTCAACGTATCACTATTTCTAAAGGTTTTTATAAAGAGACATGATAATTACTTGTGACTCTAGTTAAAGAGACTAAATATCCAACCCCTTCAATTTTCTTCTAACAAGATAGATTCTTCATTTTCTTCTTAATGAGAGTGACAGTAATTTAGGGGGTTGAGCGACAGTGAGCAGAGCAGTGAATGTTTTGTCTAAGAGGTAAAGGTGACTGGCAAGACCCACAGTTCGTGAGCAGCCTTTTTGCAGGCTCAGAGCTGGAGTGGTGCCAGAAAAACACCTCATGAGATGTTTATGCCATGTTTCTGTTCTCTGGCCCTTAGAGACAGGTTCCCTGCATGCACACCCTTTCTTCCAAACTAGCACCGCATCAGAAAAAAAAATGTTTGTCACTAAGCAGCTTATCTCTGTTACCTTATTCTCTGCCTCTCCAGATTCCTAGGCAGTACCTAAATCTGCAAGGAAAAAATCCCACTAAATGTGCTCCCATTCATTCATTTTGTAAAGAAATTTCTAATAGCTTTGCTTGCTTGAAAATCCATCATTAGTAACTACAATGCAGTTAGCAGCTTTATATCATTAAACATAAAACAAAAATGGAATTAATGTCACATATAGCTTAATTCAGTCTTCCATGGCAATCTGTTATTCAAATCGATTAGGAACAATATAAAGCAGGAAAATGTGAACCGTTGTTAACATCTAGTAGGCTGGTTAATTGAAGCTTCAAAGCAGAGTTTTATAACACAGTTTATACTACTGTAGTTTCATCTGAAAATTTCAGAAAAAAACTGAAAGTCCCTAAACTTGGAATTTCAGAGTAATAGTTTAGGTAGGGTTTTGACAAGAGGAACACCAATTCCTGCGTATTGGTTGTGTGTGCACAGGTTCACAAGCCATCTGCACTAAGATGCTTGAAGAAGCAGGGAGCTTTACTACCATCCGTGCCAAGATTAAGTGCTGACCAGATTCCCCAGCGTGTCACTGTACTTTCATTCTTCTGGTAGAAAAGAAATCTTGAAGAGACTGGCACAAAGGGATGATGCCATTACTTTCTCCACCTGCTATACCTGAGATAGCATTTGCAGTACTCTGCACTCTTCCCAGGGATTTCCCAGACTGTTCTCTTTACTTTGTCCGTTTTCACTGAAAACAAATAAATAAACACACTAACAAACACATGAACTAAAGAAAAAACAAAAAACAAACAAAAAACCCCACAACATTAGCAATAAATTGTAAAAAGTTAGAAAAATACAATCATTTTATGGTGCAGTTCTTCGTGTTATGGACAGGCTAATGCAGTGGGACAGAATAGCTGCAAACTCATGTCAGCTCAGCTCTTCTGTGCTGCAACTCCGAGCTTTCAGGAAGGTTGAAACTGCCATTTCTAAATGGTTCTTTCTATGGTGGCTATTACCAAAGTCAAAACTCACTGTTAGTAAATTATTTCTGCAACTAATGACAAGAGCCAGGCAAAAAGTATAGATCGCTTTGTAGTGGACTCTGCACTTTAGCAGCAGCTTTGCACTTCTAATGAGTATGCGTCCTCTGAAGCAGCTGTTAATCCTAGTCCTCCACAAGCAAGCAATGCTTTGTCACAGAGGGAACACAGGCATGATCAGGAACAGCATGAAGATAAAGACGGAACTCTTCATTTAGATTGGATGTGCTCTGCACTGATTCCCTGCAAAGCAAAGCTTGATGTGCAGCGTTCAAAGAACCTGTATGTCAGGGCCCTGAGGGTATCAATAGACCCTACTTGTCCTGGCGAGCCTCAGCTGGGACTCCATGCACACTGTCTGCCCATGGCACAAGAGCCCCATTTCAGCTCGGACACGGGAATCCAGACCCTGCCCGAGCTCTGCTGTGAGTGTATCTGTTCAGTCCTGTCTCTGGCCCTGCCTCCTGGATGGACTCTGGAACCACAGCATAGCCTCTTCTCCAGTCCTGCCTCCAGTCTGGTTTCCTTTTGCTCCTTGGCTGGGCTCCTGGATGGATCCTGGACCTGGTTTGCTGCTTGCCATGCCTGGGGCTGTTTATCGACCCTGCCACCAGCACCCAGCTCTGCCCACTGTGTCTGAACTGTGTGTGACCGCACCTGGGATGGTGAGGGACTGTCTGCACCAGGGTCACCTGTGGCTCCTACCCTTGAATTGGACAGCCCTGCTCCTGCTTCTCCTGGCAGGGTGCTTCTGACTGCAGCTGCAGCCATACGTGGACACATCACGTAGAGTAGGAACTGTGCAGGCAGAGACACCACCTCCCACTTGTGTTTTCTCAGCCTCCACCTGAGGAGGCTCAGAGGAGCCTATGAGCCCCAATGGGTATCTCCAATTACTTGTCCAGTCTCCCTTTTGCTCGCAGGTAAATATCCTTCTGCAGAAGTGCCCACCTGTACAACACACTGCAAAGAACTGCCTTTGCTTGGAACTAGCTCCAACTAGCTCTCTGTGGTGATTCTGAATTTTGTACCATAGAACACAGTGAACAGCTCATTCATATAAATTTCTTCATCCGTGAAATAATATCCTTCCTCAGACATCCCTTTCCAGACTGGTGATTCTCAGCCTGTTACTTTGGGTTTTATGCAGAAGCCATTACATATATTTGATCATATTTGTCGCCTTTCTATGAAGCTTTTAAGCTCAATATATGCTGTTTGAGATAGGAGACCTGCTACACGTGAAATTGTATATGCATGAGTGTATATATAGTGACATGGCTAGCATGAAGAGGTTTTTTTTTTTTTAAAAACATCCTTTGCAACAAAAAACTCTCTATGTTGGTGCTTGAAACACACTGAAACACCTCTAAAGTGTATGTTAGAAAATTGTGTGAAGGACATCATACATGTGGTTCTCTCCATTTTTCAAATAGCATAATTGTTTAACTTGAAAAATAATAATTTCAGATTCATTTGATACCAGAGCTACAAAAGTGTTTGTTTTTAAAGTACTTGTGGAGTTATTTATGAATATGCCTCCAACATTAAGAGGAGTCCCGTAATTGTGCAATACCGCAGCATCACTAGCATGCAATTGCCATGGCAATACAACATTATTAACACGTTTAGCAGAAGAGAAGGGAGCCATCACCATGTGACCAAAAGGCCTGCAGCTCTAGGTGGTGGGAACTGACACAGTTCCTTCTTGAGCTTCCCAATATCACATCTGCAGAAATGGACTTCTCAGCTACTATATTGGCAAGTGAAGGCTTCAGGGAGAAATGCCACAGCATTAAACCTCACAGAGGCGTTTTAGTCACCCTCCCTGCAGGTGTGCCCTGGGGCTGTCAGTGATGCTGCTGTACCTTCCATAAGGGTTTAGGTACCCAAGGACTGTTGTATTGCAAGAAGAAAAGACCTATGTGGTTTAAGACCCCAGGTTTTATCAGCAACTAAGGGCTTCCCAGACTCTGATTTTGGCTGGAGGAAGCTATGTGTAAGTCCCACTTCAGACTTCTCTATCACCTTTCTGCATCACATCTTCAGCCCTTGCTGTGCTGAGCAGGGCTACACTGAGAGCGTCTTCAACACATCCTGAGCTGTAGCCCTTCAGCTGCTACTCAACACTGGGACACCCCACTGGATCTGGTGGCTTTGGACACTATAGGCCAGGAGCCAGATGAAACAGTGGACACGATGGAGCCTGTTGATGCTCAGGACATCAAGAGCACAAGAGGAACGTGAATCTGGTTCTGGCAGCATCATCCCTAAAACAAGGAGCAGAGCCACCCCAAACCAAGGGGAAAAGAGTGCACTCTCTACGCTGACGGCTCTCAGCTCCTTCCACACTTGCTTGTGACTTCTCCTGCTGAATTTCATAGAGGAGGGAAGAGCTGGACATCTGCTATCGCTAATGCCTGTATGGGCTAGACAGAGCCTGACTCAGCTGGTTATTGCCAAAAAAAAAAGCATGGCTGGCTGATGATTAATTCAGCTGGAAGCATTCTGCTTATAAATGAAATTTAGGCACAAGGGCAAAATGAAAAGTTGTAGAAATTAAAATAAAACAAAACAAAACAAAAAAACCATCCAAAACCCCACCACAAAATACCAATGAAAATTTATAGAGGTAAGTAGCTCTATCTGTGAAATGCAGGCCACTTCTTCAGCTGACAAGTAGGTCATGTTGGCACATCAAAGGTGCTTGAGAAATCCTCTGTATAAAGGGCATACCTACTAAAAAACTTGAAACTGCAAACCAAATTAACCCCCATTACAAAAAATCTTGTAATAAAGGAATATATTTTTTTATTTCTCATCACTTGCAGTTGGAAAATTATATAGCACAATTAAAGACTGCACATGTGGCAGTGATTCAGTGAGAGGCATAACTGGACAACACTGATGATCAGTGCTGAATTCTTATAGTCATTTCAATCTCTGTCACATCAGTAGAAGAATCCACATGCAGTTGCTCTACCACAGTAATTATTTTGTCCTAGTTTGCTTATAACAAAGAGTGATGAGGTAAGGATCACTGCACATAGTGAGGACTGGAAAAAAGATATGTTCAAAGCACTCCCACTGTTATTCTCTGGCCATCATAGAGCTTCAGAGAAGCCTGCTCGCCAGGGGTTTGTTCCTTTCTTACTTGCACTCGCACTTGTTTATATTTTCTTCCCCGGTGTTTGCCTCAGTTAGGCTTTTGAGCTGTTTAAAGTTCTTTGAACGTGTGAAATAAAGGCCCATCAAATTCTTACTGTTGGCAGTTGAATGCCACCCAAAACAGCAAATGGGTTTTGACAGGCTCCAAGCAGCCTGTCTTTGCACTACATGTGATTTCATTTTGGCAGCCAAAGTTTCTTTAGATAATATTCATTTTTTCAGCCTATAGTAAAGAATACACTTCCCAGCTGCAGAAAGCTACCTCTCTCTGGAGAGTCACATATCTAATGCTTTGAAAGACTCATGTGAAAAATGAATGTGTGCTCTTAAAAACTTAGTAATATCAACAACCTAGCAATGAAAAGGTACCTTTGTCAGAAAAACAATCCTATTTAGCAATCAGTTCCAACCCTAGTTATTTCTGAGGAACAGGAGGGATCTCCCCTGACAAGTCAACAGCAGTGGGGACACGAAGGCCACTGTCATTCGTTTCCCATCGCTGTCCCCTGCAGGCTGTGTGACAGGCCTAGTAAATAAGTGCCCAGAAAGCAGATGAAGAGAAAGTGCCTAAGAAATCCCATAATTAGGAAAATTATCAAGGATTATTCCTTGGGACTCCCAGAGCTCACAAGCAATAGGCAGGAAGGCACTGCCTGCGCTTCCTGAGGGGCTGTCTGGTTGGCATCCCAGTGGCACAAACGGCGGGGGGGTCACATACGCGGTGTCCCACCGTGGCGGTCCACAGCCGGACCCAGTTCTCCTGGGTCCGAGATCGAGCAGGCTTCCCTCTGCCTCCTGGAGAGCCCCGGGGCTGCTCCCTCCGCGTGCCTGCTGGGGGGTGGCTGAGGGCACCACAAACTCCCCGGAGAGCTGTTGGTGTTTTGGGGAAGGGGTGTTGGGACCCTAACGTGTGGTGCTCTTGCAGATGTGTTTGGAGGGGGGGGTCATTATTTGGGGGCAGGAAGGAAGTATTTGTTTTTTATCATTCTTCACATTTGTTTTGATGCAGTAATTTAGTGCAGCTATGAATTTTTGTTCCCCAAAGTTACCAGGGAACTTATTAAATAAATAAGTGGGTTAGTTCAGTGGAAAGATGCTGGATAAAGAAATATGGAAAGACATGCATCCAAATTGCCTGGCCTGTCTATTATTTGTTTCTAAAATCATTCCTATAAAATACATCAGTTTGATGAATTCACACATTCTCTTTTTTTGGTGAAAATCTGTAGTTTCACTGGACAATACAATCCTCTGTGTAAAACACCGCAAGCCCTGAAGTCTCACGTTCAAAACCTAAGGTGAAACTCCTCTCCAAACCAGCGATGCATCACAATTACATCAGGAGCGACAGCTCTCTACTGGGCTGGGGCCCTTCGCCAGGCGACTAGGACCTCTTGCAGTGAGGGGTTATTCTGGGGGATGCCTGTGCTGGGTGAGCGTCCGCACTGGGTGTCAGACACCCACGTTCCTTGAGCAACCACATAGAAACAACACTGCTCTGCCTTCCCTGTCAGGCTGCATGATCCAAGTAGCAAAGCACAGCTCTGTCATCTGCTTTGGGGTGCAGAAGAACAAGGCAGACAGTAAAAATAAAATCAAACCATAGAGAGGGGTTGTAAAGAGTTTAGACTGAAAGTTTCAGGGTGTGCCCTTATTTAATACTGTGTTTCCTGCTCCCTGCAGGCTCCAGCTGGCTTTGTGCTCCAATGAACAGCTTCTTTATGAGGCTTCAGAGTTGCATGGCAAGGTTTCTGTGCACTTCAGTCAAGAGCAACAAGTAAGAATGAGCTCTTTTATATCTATTTGACACTTCAAGTTTATTTACCTGTGACTCTTTTGGTTTTTCCAATAACTGTTGAACACTGCTTTCACCAAGCCCTTAAGAGATCAGCTAGAGTGTACTTGCACAAGTCAAGAGAGCTGTAAAGATTTCTGAGCCAGGCAATCCTTTCTCAGGATGTAATTTCATAAATTGTTCCTGATATAACTGGTTGCTTAGATTCCCTGACTAAGGTTTACATCCAAGTGACTCTTACTACATGGACAACGTGAGGCCTTGAAGGTACAGAAAAAACAATAAGGAACTCATAATGCCTGAATATATATATCCCTTTTGACTTTCCTCTAGTTTCATTATCATGTTTTCAATGTAAGAAGAAATTATTCAAAAATTTTATCATGGATTATAATTTTCCTAATTAATAAAACTGAGGTGAAGATCTGTTTTTAATAAACCCATATTTTTTCTCTTGTTAGAGGAACAAACAGATCATTTTAACTTATTCAAAAATATATGTTTAATATGTACAAAGAGGCTGAAAAGCCATCTGAGTCAGGTAGTGTTTCAAAATTTAGCAGCCCAAGTGCTGTTTTCCATATTTTCTCTCTACATTAAGCACTCATGATTGTAATGTTAACTTGTTTGTGTAATTAGTCATTCAAGAAGCCACGCTGATTCAATATGGTTTTCCTAACTGACCTCACTGGGACTATTTGCATGAACTGAGTTGTACAATCTCCTTTCCAGTCTGATTAATAATAATAATAATAATAATAATAATAATAATAATAATAATAATAATAATAATAATAGCAACAATTTTTGTCGTGGAATATTCTGATTTTTTTAATGTGGACATGAGTCAGAACACTGCCAGAAGACACCCAGTTTAGATATAAGGAAGTTTATACGTAATATTAGCTCAAAGGTGAGACCGTATTTCTAAAGTGGAGAACAAGCCTGTGCCTTGCCAACATTCTGCAAAGAAAAACGTGATAGCAAAGCCTTTGTTAAAGGTATCATCAGATGGACTGGGTCTGTTGAAGCCTCAGTGCCAGATTTTTCTTACACTCCTCAGCAGTAGCTATGTAAACAGAGACAAGATGCTTCCTTATCAGACTGCTGTTCCTGTGAGAATGAAAGATGATTTCTGCAGTAAAGGACCTCTGGCTCAGTAAAACAAAAGTCATCTCTCTTGGGAACAAAGCAGGGACTTGGGACTGTGACACACTGAATGCTGGTTGCATTTAAAATTTTTCAGCCACTTGAAGATTTCTCAAAATAAGTCCAGAATGATTCTTTTTGTTAGGTGTAAAGTGTATTTGATGTCATTCTTCCTTCAACTCTCAAAAGAGAGAAGGAAAAATGCAAACAAATCATTGGGATAGAAAACAGAGTGAATGCTTCAGTAACAACTGAAATTTAGGCCAGAAATGGAAATGCTTGTTCTTATTCATTAAGAACATCCCTGCTGTATTTGCTGAAATAAAAGGATTCTCCCGGATGAAGTACACACACTAGGTAGGATTCAGGTCACATGTTCAGCGTAAACTCTGGTTTGTGTTTTCTTGTGGGCTTCTGGGTTGGGGTTTTTTTTGTTGTTTTTTTCCCCCTCTAAAATTATTGTGGTTTAGTCTTATTGTTGTGAAATCCTTGTTCCCTTTTGAGTTCTGAGTCTTTACTCATTAATTTTGCTAAGGTGTAACTGCAGACTCCCCTAAACTCAAGTGTGCTCAAGAAATTTACTCTGAAGTCTGTGACTAGGAGGAGTCCTATGACGCTGCATTCAATTGCTGCTGTTCCTCATCCATGCAGTTTCCCATCACTAAGCTTTCTGAATTTGCACTGTGGCTGCAAACCATAGTGGGATTTAGCAGGGATTTTATATTTTATAATGTGGATTTCCAATCTTAATCACAAGCATTGCTTTCAGATGATAACCTGACTGTGCTTTTTACTGAGTCTGAAAACTATTTGTGCTTTCTTCTTCACTTCCATTGTCCATGCAGCACAGCATGGTTGTCTTGAGGATGCTAATGAGTCTTGCTGCTCAAGCTTAGGAATCTGACCCTGCTTTTTAATTAATTGCTCCTCTGTGGAGAACATGGGTCACAGGATCATAGAATCACAGAATATCTCAAGTTGGAGGGGACCCATAAGGGTCATCGAGTCCAACTCCCTGCTCCTCACAGGACTACCTAAAACTACACCATACGACTAAGAGCATCATACAGACGCTCCTTGGGTCTTTCCATAACTTACAAACCCTTCATGCAGACATAGACTAGGAGATTGCACAGAGTTGGGAAAAACATTCACTGTTCACTGCTGCAGGAAGACAGAAGAAGATTAATGCTGTAATCCTAAAATGTATTTCCATGCAGAATTCCTGTGGGAGCACCATCAGACTGTGCAGAGATATGCTTACACTGGAAGCCTGCAGAAGGAAAGTGGTACGGCCACAACCTGCCAGAGCAGTTGTCATCAGACTGTCAGGCCTGACCAAATGCAACAGGGTTTTGTCAGAATTTTCAAAGAATAATCCAAGTATTTTAATAAGTATAATTCATTTCATGTTAATACATATTAATCATACAAGTTGAAATATTTGAAAGTAAAAGCATCCTTTCTACAACAATGTTTCAATAATGTTGTTATTATTCGAGACAAAAAAAACAACATTTCAAATATTGGGCTAATTTCAACAACTAGAAAAAAAGTGTGAAAGGTAGGTGCAGATTAAGCAGTGGGACAGACTGTTGAGGGAGACCTTAGAATCTCTACCGCAAGGTTCTTCAATGCTTTAATACAGCTTAATATTTAATAAAGATTAAATTAAGTTTCAAAGGTTAAATATAACATCTGTCTAGAACGGACTGAATTCTGCTTCTACAATTTATTCTATCTTTGGGTCTTTTTACCTTGTTCAGTCTCAGTTCAGTCTTAGTTTTGTATGACTGTATGTCACTGTGAATGAATGAGATTTTAAATATATGCTGGTTTACTGGCTACATTTTTATTTATTTTTTGTATTATATAGGATGATGTTGTACCTCTGTGCTTCTGATTGCAAACTGCCATTGCACTATGAGAGCAAGTACAATGTGTTTTTTTCACCAAAGAGTAGTTTCTCTAATTTCTCTCTATTCTCTTGATATAATCTTTGGGATTTTTTTCATTTTATGAAGTTTCCTGACTTCTTTAAATTGCATTTCTTTTGGAAACGCTGTTTTTTCTTTTAGTCTTCTTTTCTTTTTTTTCTCAAGTCAATGAAATGTTATAATGTAGTATCGTTTTATTTTTTCTGTCTCCCACTCCACAGTTCCTCAGTTCATTTTCCTTTTACATTGAAGAGCTAATGTAATAATTCATGGCCTAATGGTATGACACATGATGTTGTTGCTAGAGGTGGGTAATAGGCTGAAAATGGCATCAAAATTAACTAATTTGTTCACTCTCTTTCACCAAATATTTAGTCTCCACCTGTTTCCTGCCTTTGACAGCTTGTGCTTAGCAGCCAAGGCTCACAGGGCACCAGCGGTGCTGAGATCAGCCCAGGGCTGACGCCTGGGCCCGGCAGGTGGAGGGGAGGCTCCCGCAGGCAGCGTGCTGCCCACCCCTTCTCCCAGGTCAGCGCTGCCTTCCTGACTCTGAAAGCAGGTGCTGACCCAAGCGACATCCTGGCAGAGGATGCATTAAAATTCACTGAGGATCTGCGGATGCTCCTTTCTGCATCACGTCTTCCTCACAGCAGGTCTTGGTGAGCCCCAAGTGGTGTAAATGTCCACCGGTGGCACAGGTGAAGGCAGGTGCCAGCAAGGGGGGATTGGTGCTCCCTGACTGCAGCATCCCTGCTGCAGGACATTCATGTTTGCCTGGACTGAAGGCGACAGGTAGCCCTGCATGACTGCTAGCACCCTGAGCATGCCTGGGGAGAGCAGAGTTGACACCCAAAGATGCTCGCCACTCCTCCTTCCAGACAGCAGGTAGGTCAGTGGTTAGCTCATTGCTTTTTTTCACTCTTTATCACTACTAGGTTATGCGATAAAAAGCTTGTCTGCACACATGTGAAGGATCACAGGGGCACAATGGCAGGCAGCGGGACCCCGGTAACCCAGTCAGAGACAGGGAGCCCTGCTTGGCCCTTCCCAGGAGAGCCTCAGCCCTGTGGTTGGAGGTGGCCCCTATCATGGTGGGGCAACTGGAGAATGTCTCTAGTTCACTTCACAGGCTGAAGGCAGTCCCTGCCTGGGGTATGGGACACATCTCGGGATGCAGAGGAGGAGCACCACCTGTCCTGTTGCCTCATCACACTCCATTTCTTACCCTTTTCCTCTGTGAGGAGATCTCTATGCTGTGTGCATGCATGTACGTGGGAGCTCCAAGCGGCGCAGACTGGGGTGGGACCAGGGGTCAGAGGCCCACAGGACCATAGTGCAGCACCCGGAGCAAGCGCAGGTGTGCGAGCACGGGTGTGGGCACTGGTGAAGATGGAGCCAGACCAGCTGGCGAGGAGGTGACATGACCTGGGGACCAGGAGACATGTGTCTGAGGAGGAGGCAGCTGGATGAGTTGGTGACTGGAGGACCGGGGGCACCTGGACAGCTCCATGTGTGTGCATGTGTGAGATGGTATGTAGCAGCAGCTGGAGTGGAGCTGCAGCCTCGGGGGCTTATATGCCCATGTGCCAGCAACTGGGGAGACTGGGATCCAGGGGCAGCTCCTGGGCAGACTGTCTGAGCCCAGCTGCTGGAGGGATCCACATTGCATGTGTATGTGTGTATGTACAGAATACAGCATGTATGCGTGTGTACAAAATAGAATGTTTTCTGCTAAAGGACCTTCATCCCGATCAGCCAGAGAGAGGAGCAGGATGAGGCCCTTAGTGCTGTTTGTGTTAGCATGAGTGCTCTCTGTGTGTGCCAGTGCTGATCCATGTGGTCAGCCATGTATATATGTATATATGTGTTGAATATTGTGTTTGCATGTGTGCATGGTCTCCTTCTATGACAAGGTGACCCGCTTGGTGGATGAGGGGAAGGCTGTGGATGTTGTCTACTTGGACTTTAGTAAGGCCTTTGACACTGTCTCCCACAGCATTCTCCTGGAGAAGCTGGCTGCTCAGGGCTTGGATAAGTGCACTCTGCGCTGGGTTAAAAACCGGCTGGACGGCCGGTCCCAGAGAGTGGTGGTGAATGGAGTCAAATCCAGTTGGTGGCCGGTCACGAGTGGTGTTCCCCAGGGCTCAGTGTTGGGGCCAGTCCTGTTCAATATCTTCATTGATGATCTGGAGGAGGGGATTGAGGGCACCCTCACTGCAGATGACACCAAGCTGGGTGGAAGTGTTGGTCTGCTGGAGGGTAGGAAGGCCCTGCAGAGGGACCTGGACAGGCTGGATCGATGGGCCCACGCCAACTGTATGAGATTCAACAAGGCTCAGTGCCAGGTCCTGCACTTGGGTCACAACAACCCCATGCAACGCTACAGGCTGGGGGAGGAGTGGCTGGAGAGCTGCCCAGCGGAAAAGGACCTGGGGGTGTTGGTTGACAGCCGCCTGAACATGAGCCAGCAGTGTGCTCAGGTGGCCAAGAAGGCCAATGGCATCCTGGCTTGTATCAGGAATAGTGCGGCCAGCAGGACCAGGGAGGTGATGGTGCCCCTGTACTGGGCACTGGTGAGGCCACACCTCGAGTCCTGTGTTCAGTTTTGGGCCCCTCACTCCAAGAAGGACATCGAGGTGCTGGAGTGTGTCCAGAGAAGGGCAACGAAGTTGGTGAAGGATCTAGAGCACAAGTCTTATGAGGAGCGGCTGAGGGAGCTGGGGTTGTTTAGTCTGGAGAAGAGGAGGCTGAGGGGAGACCTTCTTGCTCTCTATAACTACCTGAAAGGAGGTTGTAGCAAGGTGGGGGTCGGTCTCTTCTCCCTCGTAACAATCAATAGAGTGAGAGGAAACGGCCTCAAGCTGCGCCAGGGGAAGTTTAGGTTGGTTATTAGGAAAAACTTCTTTACCGAAAGGGCTGTCAGGCATTGGCACAGGCTGCCCAGGGAAGTGGTTGAGTCTCCATCCCTGGAGGTATTTAAAAGACGGGTAGACGTGGTGCTTGAGGACATGGTTTAGTGGTGGACTTGGCAATGCTAAGTTAACAGTTGGACTCGATGATCTTAAGGGTCTTTTCCAACCTTAACGATTCTATGATTCTTTGATCTGTGCCTATTGGAAATACCTCCTCAGCCTTGCTACTGGTTGGACTGGAGGATGCAGCTGCAGCAGCTTCACCTCTATCAGCCTGCTGGATCTGGCCTGATGTGCCCTAACACCATACAGATCCTTATCACATATGTTCCTGCAGACCCTTGGGATGGGAGGCTCAGCAGCTAACTCAGAGCACCAGACAACAAGCTGGAAGGCTTCTGGTCCCTCCCTGCTTTATTTCAGGTTCTGCCATTTCATACTCATGGGCGATCCTCCCCCCCCATGCCATGTGAATGTGGGTTTTGTGTTTCTCTTTCCCAGAGCACTCTGTATTCTCTGGATTGTTACTGAAGGTTCACACTTAGTATGTTTTTTGCTCATCTGCTTTCACCATTTGGCTATCTCAAAGATCACACTTCCTAGGTCACGCTGTGAGCGGGACTCTCTCCACTAAACACTGCATCTTAAAGGGTACAAACCTGTACTTGAACACATAAGGGCAAAGCTGTTGTGTCTAGCCTGTCTAGCTGATATGTGCCATGTTCAAAATCTTCAGGTACAGGTATTTCATTAACATCTTCACATACGTCATGCCTGTTTTATGTCCTTACTGCCTTTCCATGAAATTCAATCTATGTTCTCTTCAGGGGCAGCACCACGATTTTTTTTGTTGTTTGCCTGGTATATAGAGTACTGTGGACATTTCTGGAAAAAGCTGGTTAACAATATTTATGGTCTTATCAGCTTTTTGCAATATGGTGAAAGTTGAGGTCTTGATTTCTACTGAGATACTGTACCAGATTTCCGAATTTTTCCAGATTTTAGAGAAGTACTACATGAGCATGGAGGAGGTACTGTAGCAGACAAGAGATTATATTCAAGACTTGTATGCTAATTGTTCAAATTCTTTCTTCTTCATCTCCCTGATCTCCCCCTGCTCCTGTGTTCATTTTTGTAGCATTCTAGTGGGTTTGTAGCAGTAACAGTCAGCTGTCTTATGTAAGAATATGAATAATCTGACAGTGCAGTGATTGCAAGCCTGTCCTGTGTGCTGTTTGACTTTCAAAACCTAAATGTTGAACAAAGGAAAAGTAGAATGATTATACACTGAACTGACTTAAAATGAAACAATGGATGAGTCAGTCTCAAAAGATGAAGATAAAGGAGTGAAGGAGACTTGCAGGAAGGATAAAATCCAAAGACATAAGACAAGCAGAGTTCACCAAGCATTACAGTAGCTGGAAATTCTTACACTCCTTCCCCAGTTAAATTAGAGCAATGAGGCTCAGTTCATCTATATCTACCATGGGACAGAAGGCTCATACTGCCATCCAATGTGTATCTGCAAAAGTGTGGATAAATATTTTCAGCTGTAGGAGAGGGAGGACAGTATGTCTTTGCACAAGGTCAAAAAGACAGCCGTCCACAAGCTCCCTTTGGAGAACAGTACAGTAGTCTTCCCATTATTTTGGCTACATATTCCAGCAATGAATTGGTTTTGGAGTGCTGTCCCCCCCAGCTAAACAGCAGGGACTTGGTACCACGATGGGGCGGGCAGCCCGGCATGGTGCAGAGGAGTGCTGACTGCAGGGGTGGCTCCTGGGCACTGCTTGGAGCATTTTTCTTCAGGAGGTTTGAGAAAAGGTGTTGGGATGTAGTAAAGATAAGGGCTGGTGACCGGAAGATCACGTGCTGTACGGAAAGAGTTAAGGGTCGACCCTCCCTTGTCTCCGCCCCTTATAACATGACACACCTACTGCTGGGGGTATAAAGCCCGGGTCGGCTGGAGATCTGGTGGGATAACCTTGATGTGTAGTGTTTGCTACACAGTGGTGACCCCGACGTGATCAGGCAACAGCGATGGAGCTCGCGGAACTCATAAAGGTACTAAAGTCGGTAACGACAAGGGTGCTCAAGCGGGGGTTTGCGGCAAGGCGGCGCCGGCCTGCTGCACGTGGTGTGCTGATGGGGCAGGAATCTCCTGGGAACGAAAAGCCAACGGGTTTAGTTTCGGAGGGGACCCAGGCTGGCTGGGAAGGAGTGGCCTGTGGGACACAGACGGAACCGTTGTTACTGGGGGCTGAGCCAACGGAGGAAGGGGAGGTGCAGGGAGACTATGGTGCAGCGGGAACAAAGGAGTCGGGAAAGGTGTTCCCGATACAAGTGGGGAGTTTAGAGCGGCCGCCCACGGAACCTTCGGCACCTCCTGCACCGGCGGATCTGCCACTTCCTCAGTACCCCTGGGGCGAGTTGCAACAATGTGTGGAAAGGGAGCTGACTGATAGGTTGCTGGATTGGGTCCCGGGGGCTGATGTGGGATCCCAGCAGTATCGTGAACTACGTGAAGGAAGATGGCGGGAAGGAGAAAAAGAAGGCAAAACACCTGAGGACGCCCCATTGTATCCCAGTGATCGACGAGTGCTGGACACACAGAGAGCGGAGCGCAGGACATCGAAGGGGGGTGGTAGGGCTCCCCCGGCACTGTCAGTGATACCTGAGCCACCAGAGGGAACCCCTATCCCTAGGGCAATGGGAAATCAAACTGGTATTCCCTCACAGTGGAGGGAGCCTGTACACGATTACCCGATGAGCTCTGATAGCAGTGAGGGCGAAGGGGGTGACGAGGGATCCTCGATTGTTGCTCATCCGCCCCCGCTTCCAAGACGGACTAACGAGGTTTCAAGGGAACTCGAGGCATTGATCAGCCGATTGAGAGGGGTGGTGGCAAATGCGGAAAGTCTTATGCCAGGGGGAATGCCAAAAGAGAGGGCAAACGGGACGGATTGGCAGATGATTGCAAAAAATTGTGTCTTGGAAGGAGTGCGATTCCAGGCCCCTCCGATTCAAGCATTTCCTATCCGAGCAGCCCCAGGTGGAGGATATGAGTGGCAACCGTTAGATGCAAAGTTGGTGAAAGAATTGGTCACAACGGTGAAAAGTCATGGATTAAATTCCCCAGAGACCCAAGTCCTAGGTGATATTGCTTGACTGTGCACGTACACAAGCAAACCCACAAACTGCAGTGTTGCTAAGACAGTTACCCATAGGGACCACGCTTTCACAGATGATTCGTTACGTGCTGGAACAGGAACAGGCGCAAAGTATGCAACCGGTAGTGGCCACAGTCCATGCGGCCTGCCGCAGCGCACGACTTATGTGCCGTAAGTGTGGGGGGCAAGGACACATGGCGCGACAATGCCCTTCAAAAATAAACACCCCCGGAACAGGGGAAGGAGAGAGAGACCTACGATGCTGGCGCTGTGGGCGACTAGGCCACAGAGCTCGACAGTGCAAATCGGGGAATCAGCAAAGGAGACCGGGCTGGGGAAACGAGAAGAGGGGATGGCTGAGGGCCGTGCCATCCCCACCTGCCCCAGTGATCAGCTCAACAGGCCCGACGACAGCAGCGCAATGTATGGCACAGGGAGTCTCTCCTTCCCCGGGACCAGCGCAGTCGCCTGTGGTCCCAATGATGCAATATCCAACTCAGCCGCCTTGGGGAGATGGGAGCGCGCAATAGAGGAGGCTGGGGATAGAGCCTCGCCGTATGTGGCACTCACCCTAAACATGACCACATGACCAGAAGTAGATATTATAGTTACCCCATGGCTCCCAGAGTTGGGGGGAACACCACGCCTCGTGTTAAGAGCCCTTTTAGATACAGGAGCGGATGTTACAGTAATCCCATCACATCTATGGCCAGATGATTGGCCACTCGAACCGAGAGGTTCGCTGCAAGGCGTGGGAGGCATGCAGACCTCGCATCAAAGCAGGAACCCAATGCAAATTATGTTGAAGGATCCGGAATCCGGACAAGCTAGGGTAGCATGGTGTAACCCTGTCATTGCTGAGTTACCCATTGTCATCTTGGGACGATGTTGCTTGCAGAAGATGAATATAGTGCTGCGTACAAATTTATCATAATGGCCACTGCCTGTGTCCGCCCATTAAAACTCACCTGGTTGACAGATAAACCAGTGTGGGTAGAGCAGTGGCCATTGACAGAGGAAAAGAGGGCGGCTGTTCGACAATTGGTCCTGGAACACCCCCATTTTCATGATAAAGAAAAAATCGGGAGCGTGGCGACTGCTACATGATCTACGCGCAGTTAATGCATGTATACAAGACATGGGTCCGCTACAAGCGGGCCTCCCTTCTCCGGCCATGATTCCACCTGACTATCAAATAGTGGTTATAGATATTAGAGATTGCTTTTTTAGTGTTCCCTTGCATGAAGAAGATAGAGTACGCTTTGCCTTTACTGTTCCTGAGCCTAACAATCAACACCCGTGCGCCAGATATCAATGGAAGGTGTTACCCCAGGGCATGAAAAACTCACCAGTCTTGTGTCAAATTGCTGTAGCTGCTGTGATACGCCCTATTCGAGAAAATTTCCCTACGGTCATCATTTTCCATTACATGGATGACGTGTTATTGGCGTCCAACCAAGAGGAGTTACTGGAAAAGGCACGCGTGCAGCTGATAGTCAGTTTGGAGCGACATGGGTTACACATTGAGCCTCGGAAAACACAGTAAAGTATTTAGGTACTCAACTGAGGCCACGAAGCGTGACAGCACAATCATTTGAAATTCGGACTACAGTGACAACACTCCATGAGGCACAAAAATTAATTGGACAACTATTGTGGCTTAGAAACTTTATTCCAATATCTGAGGCAGAAATGACTACCTTATATCAACTCCTGAAAGGAGGAGATTCCCCCCTAGCTCCAAGGACTCTTTCAAGAAACCATCAGGAGATTCTTAGGACAATTATGGAGCGAGCCCAGCATTGGGGTCTCGCTCGATTTACACCTGAACAACCGGTCACTGCCCTGATTTACATGACCGATACCGCTGGCCATGGTTTACTAATTCAAAATAATGGTGAAAAAGGCTGGCCTTTTGGATACCGCTGGCCATGGTTTACTAATTCAAAATAATGGTGAAAAAGGCTGGCCTTTTGCTTGGTTGTATCAAGGCAAACCAAAGACGGCTTTAATTTCTTGGCCAACATTATTATCCCAGCTTATTCTCTGCTGTCGGAGGCAAACTCAACACTTAACAGGGAAGGACCCGGAGGTCATCGCATTGCCCTGTTCTTTGGCACAGTGGGAGTTGGTACTTCCACAAGTGGGGCTCTTGCAAGCGGCGACAGCTGAATTTACGGGTCGTATTGAAGGTCTAAGACCACACCCCTGTGGGGAGATAATCCAGGTACTCCATTTTTTGCCAGCTAGTGCCATAGTTGAACAACCCACCGGAGGCCGCACAGTTTTTACCGACGCGTCATCGATTACTGGGAAAGCTGTCGTTACATGGCAGGAGGATGGTCAGTGGACCCACATTAGTTATCAAGATCAAGGGCAATCCGTGCAGTATCTTGAGGCCAAAGCGGTATGGATGGCTCTCACTCAATGGCCCGAAGAGGCCTTGGATCTAATCACAGACTCTTGCTATGTATATAAGTTACTGAAGAAGTGCCAATGGGCACTTGGGGCAACGTCAGAGATTGCCGGAATGTTGCTCACCGCACTGCAAATGAGAACCGCTCCTGTCTGTCCTATCCATGTTAATAGTCATAGTTCCATACCGAGTTTTCTTTCTGCTGGGAATGAAATAGCGGACAGCTTAGCAAAGAGCGTACTGGCGGTTGAAGAAACTTCTAACCTAAGGCGAGCTTTCCGCCTGCATGAGCTCCTCCACTGTGGAGCTCGCGGTTTAGCTAGGCTCGCTGGCATTACGTTGCAAGATGCTCGCTCTGTGATTGCTGCTTGTCCTGTGTGTTCCAAAGGTCCCCTCTGGGAGGCAGGGGTAAACCCTCGAGGGTTGCAGCCCAACCAAATATGGCAGTCTGATGTTACGATTTATGAACCCTTTAATCCACGTAAGTATCTGCATGTCACAGTTGATACCTGCAGTGGAGTTATTTTAGCGACTATGCATGCTAAACAAAATGCTCTCTCAGTTATTTTACATTGGCAGGACTGTATGGCGCAACTTGGCATCCCACAAAAAATTAAAACAGATAATGGAGCGGCATATGTCAGCAAGAAGACAAAGGACTTTTGCGCGCGCTGGGATATTCAGTTGAGTCATGGCATTCCCTATAACAGTACGGGCCAAAGCATTGTAGAACGCGCGCACCGCACATTAAAAGAGTTACTCGACCGACTTAGGGAGGGGGAAAAGATAAGCCCAGGAACAGGGGTTCCCCCTCCCCTTGACCCTCCCTTATTTCGGGCACAGCGTCTGTTGACGACGGCACTAATTACCTTAAATCATACCATTCGAGGGAACACCTATAAAACCCAGACTGCAACCCAGGCACATTTCCGGCTCGATGAGAACGAAGGGCCTTACCCTTTGGTTCAAGTACGGGACCTGCAAACCCGTGAATGGGGGGCCCTTATTCCCTCCGTTGCTTGGGACGTGGGTATGCGTGTGTGCAAACCGAGAAAGGGACGCTAGAATGGGTACCCAGTCGAAATATTCGACCGTATAGACATTAATCAATCTATTGAGTCTTATCTTGACAGGTTACCATTTCCCTATGCATCCTGATGGTGTGGGGGAGTAATGAGGGAGCCGCGACGAACTACTGGCTGGACTGGGCAAAATCTATGAACGTAACGGATGCGTGTCTGTATAAGTCTTACCATATATCGATTATTTTACACGCAGCTTCCCCAGCAAGATCCAGAACTACTGGAGCTAAGGGAGGGGGAAATGTAGTAAAGATAAGGGCTGGCGACCGGAAGATCACGTGCTGTACGGAAAGAGTTAAGGGTCGACCCTCCCTTGTCTCCGCCCCTTATAACATGACACACCTACTGCTGGGGGTATAAAGCCCGGGTCGGCTGGAGATCTGGTGGGATAACCTTGATGTGTAGTGTTTGCTACATTGGGATACAAGAAGCTCCAGTCCAGCAGGGTTAAGCCGGCACCCCAGTCAGCTCATGGCCTGAGACCGAGCCCTGAGAAAGCAGAGGATACTCACCTGGCAACCATGTCCTTACACTGCACTTGTGGGAATTAAGAACTTAGGGCTTGCCTTCACTAGTGACCCCCATCCTGAACATGCTATCACTGTTAACCTGGATCAGAACACTGGGATAAAGTTAAAAAAAGACGCAGGTATTACAAAACTGCGGTGCTGGTGGGGGAGGGTCCCCTTGCAATGCCTTGATAGGTCATGCTGTCTGCAGTTCTACAGGTGACTCCATCCACCTGTATGAAGCTCTGGGATGTGGCATCAGCACCCTGATCCCCTGTGTGCTCTTTCACTCAGAAGCTTCTGAAGTCCATGGGATAACTGAAGCATCAGATATTACTTGAGACAGGCACTGGGATGGGAACAGAGCACTATATTAGCATGGCTATTTGTCAGTACATTAGCATACTAATGCTACTGCAGGAATGAAACTAGATCTGCTTCTTTGGAGCTTTCTGGAAGTAGAACCAGGCGATGGCTGCCTCTAGCAGCATCCCAGCTACTAGTGGGAACCCAAGCTTCTGTCCACTCAGCATTTTGACTCTCTGGGCCACAAAGAGGGGACCGGGCAGGAAGGGATGTCCTCATGCCTGGCCAACTATAAACCTGGAGCTTATTTGGCAGGGTGGGAGGCCTGGACCCTCTCCTCACTACAGCTGTCTCTGCTATCCCAGCTTCAGCATTAGCTGCTGGGAGCTGAAGACTTTGGCATTCAGTTCAGCACTTAATTTCTCCTTTCTCACTATGAACAATTGGTCACAGAATCCCTAGCACTCAAGAAGCAGAGAAACAAAAGACACAGTAATAATGAAATATAACAAGAAGTTTGATTTGATTAATGTTTTCTGGATTATCTTGTGCCTCACTAACACAATATTTTTCGGATTATTGTAATTTCGGGTAGTCGATGAAAGTCTATTGTGTCTTCGGGTAGTCGGCTCAAGCTATTTCCTCAAAAAAGGTCAGCATTTCAAAGACAAAGCAGGTCCACAATTAGAGCTACAGGGAAGTTCTTTTTGGTAACACAGAGGACAGAGAGTTCACAGCACCTCCATGCACGGGAAGCCCCTGATTGTTACTGGGGCCACTTTTCAAAGTCATACAAGTGCATATTCAAATGCTTCTTGTAGTCTTGGAGACATATAGGTGTCATGCAAAATCTCCAGGCACTTTGGATGCTCTGGTTATTCCTGACACTATGCTAAGTCAGTGTCTGAGAACCTGGGCTTTGGCAAGGCCCCTGTTTTGCTAACTCCTAAACTGCCAGTGCTAAGACAGGTTCCTGCAGCCATGTGAAAGCCCAGATGGGTGTAGAGGGGGCAAAACAGTTTTTAGTCGTACTGCGGCTGCTCTGACTTGAGGTAGAGGTCTGCTCCATAGGCAAGTTGGCTCCTCCACCATAGGTTGAGCTGCTATATGGTTAGTTTTCTCCTCATCTCATGTATTCTCTCCACAATAAAAAGCAAACAGGGCCAGACTGTGAGATGACAAACCTCAGGACCTCAAAATACTGACATTGAATTACTTGATTCAAATCTAACCTCTATACTTATGAAAATTATATTAGAAAAATTAAAAAGGTCACAAATAAATATTTAAGATCTGCAGAAAATGCCTTGAACTACGTGATTTAATAAGGTCAGTTCTCTTAGTTTAGTTTAAAACACAAATAAATAAAAGATGGGCATGAAAGTCAGTTAGTACAAAAATCTTGCTTGGCAGAGGACACTGGAACTAAAGGGTTTCTAATCCAGTACATAAATCTGGGACAGGATTCTCCAGCTGTAGATTAAAGCCAAACACATTTAAACAAGCAGTCAGGCACAACACAAAATACTCTGAATTAGTCTCCTGAAATCTAATAAGATAACTTCTTATCTAATTAGATGGTGGAGTCAAAAGCTAATTGCTAATTAAGAATACGCTGCCTGTGAAAAACACACAATGCCTTCTTCAGTGTCAATGTCCCTCCCCCTTAAACAGAGGCTCAACGGCAGGCTCGTTTTCATGATACCAACAACAAAGATGATTTCCAGCTGGGCAAGATCAGCGGAGCCTCCACCTCAAATATGCATTTTCAGCTTCTGCACAGCTGTGCACTGCAACTCCACCCCTGGCTGCCCAGCGCAGGTAGTGGTGGGCGCAGACCCTTTCCTGCAGACTGCACGGAGCAAGCGTCTGACCCCACGTTCCAAAACACTCGAGGCTCCCTGCAGAATGATCTTTTCATCCCTCTATTTTTTGTCCCCTTCTTAGCACTGCTGTAGCTGGATGAAACGTTCGACAGCTTCAAGGCTGCTGAATATTTTGCCCACAGCAGTAAATCAGCCTACACTTGTTTCCCTGACTGACACTTTCTGTGAATGGCCTCTGAGGACATTTTAGAGGGACTGAAGGATCTGCTGTCAGGACTCCCTTTCCTCATGGATAAAACTCAACCCTTTACTGTGTTGTGAGCATAAAGAGTTTGCTCACTTTTCTCAGATACTTCTCAGGAAACCCATACAAAAGCAGCCACTGTCATTGCCTTCAACAAATCAAATCAGTGAACTCTTGGGGGAAAAAACAATAGTTGCTTCATCATTGCTATGCTGGAAATTTCATAAGAAGAAGAAAATTTATCTGTGTAGAGGAGACATTCCTTACCATCTTGGTCTCCCCACCTATTGTAGCTTTACAATTTAAATCTTTACCAAAATTCCTGGGCCGCATCTGCATGGAATGAAAAAAAAAAAAAAGAAAGAAAAAAACAATATATGTTTCTTATGGAAAAGGTTTGTAGAATTTCATGGGAATGGCAATATCATGAGAGAGTTTTACTTTAAATGAGTACACATGTTAATAGATAATTATACCTCTGTGGTGTAAACCTCAACAGGGTTGTACAAGAAAAAAATCTTTATTCACTTCTGCAAGGCACATGTTCTCAGCAGTCAAGTGGTCACAGCCACACAACTGTCATTACTTCTGAATGGATGCTGATCTTTGTAGGGGGTCCTGAAGGACAGTGGAAGGAAAACAGTTCTGGGCCCAGAAGCTTAAAACAATTCTTTTATTCTGTTAAGCACAAAGACTAGCCTTGTTACAATGCATAACAAAATCCTCATTCTGAACAAAGAGGAAATCTGTGTGCATAATGTGGGTGTTTTTCCCCACGATTTACATGTATACTTTTCTACAGGTATTATGTCCACCAGTATAATTAATTTTGTGCTTCAGTGTGCTGTCTCATACAAGAGTTTCTTGATTATTGACCTGTACAAACAAAAATTGTTGGAGAAAAAAAACCTATAATCTTAGAAATTGTGCTGTACCAATTGAATTTGATTCAGGATTATTTTATGACATTTCAGGTGTACTAAATTGATTCTGCATAGTATCCTCCTAAAGTAAATTAATAAGCAGTAAAGTTTCTCTCAGTGTTATATGCTCCCTTTTCCCTTACTCAACTACAGTAATTTTTTGCTCCTCTTCCATCTTCCCAATTGTCAGAAAGAAGACTTGAGTTATTCTTAGGGATACAACTCTCCAAACTGACTATGTCCTGCCTAGGCATTCAAGTCCTAGCTTTGTCAGCAGCACAAAGCTTGTTCCTGAGGTCTGCAGGGACCACAATTTATTGCATGTTGCTCCGAGCAGTCAGGGTTGGGAAAGCTGCACATCTTAATTAGTTTTCAAGTGTCTTCTGTTTAAAAGGAGTGAATTCCTTTGTAATGCTGTTAAGTTCTTCGAATGCCATGCTAAATAACTTTATGACAATAAGACTGTTTCTGTCGTTGTTTAACCCCGGCTGGGTTCACTGCTTCCCAAGGGCAGGCAGTGTTCAGCCATCCCCAGGACAGCAGGGCTCCATCACACATAACAGTGACTTGGGAAGACAAAGGATATTGGTTGGGTATTTGGGTTCTTTTCCCTCTCCTTGTTTGGCCCAACTTTGATCTCCTTTCAGCATCACTGGGCTATTT
This sequence comes from Nipponia nippon, assembly GCF_047370975.1. NCBI lineage: Eukaryota > Metazoa > Chordata > Aves > Pelecaniformes > Threskiornithidae > Nipponia > Nipponia nippon. Next base: position 32,382,434 of record NW_028262302.1, read on the forward strand.
ACCTTTGCAAGCGTGTCTGGAAGGCCTGCCTAATCATAGAATCATAGAACCATAGAATCGCTTAGGTTGGAAAAGACCTTTAAGATCATCAAGTCCAACCGTTAACCCAGCACTGCCAAGCCCACAACTAAACCATGTCCCTAAGCACCTCATCTACCCATCTTTTAAATACCTCCAGGGATGGAGACTCAACCACTTCCCTGGGCAGCCTGGTCCAATGCCTGACAGCCCTTTCAGTGAAGAATTTTCTCCTAATATCCAACCTAAACCTCCCCTGGCGCAGCTTGAGGCCGTTTCCTCTTGTCTTATCACTTGCTATTTGGGAGAAGAGACCAGCCCCCACCTTGCTACAACCTCCTTTCAGGCAGTTGTAGGGAGCGATGAGGTCTCCCCTCAGCCTCCTTTTCCCCAGGCTGAGCACCCCCAGCTCCCTCAGCCGCTCCTCAGAAAACTTGTGCTCCAGACCCTTCACTAGTTTTGTTGCTCTTCTAAGTCAATCCCTAGCCTGTTCTTCTTGTGCTTCAGTTTTCATCCTTATTCCTTTTTGTTTCTGATTTTGTGCTGGACATTTGAATTAAATGGTTAACATTTTTCATGAATAATGAAGCCCCCCCAAAAAAGGCTGTATGGACTTTGTCAGCTTTAAGCCGTTTTGCTACAGAATAATTATGAATCACTGGAGCGTGCTAAGTAAATCAACAGAGACTCCCAGCACAAACAGCTTTGAAACTGGAGCTTTTAAAAATACAGAAAGAATCACTCCAAGCTGGCAAAGTTCCCATTTTTATACAACAGTTTGAGAACATGTGCAAGCAGATGTCTCCTGAGACAGCTACTATACAACTTCCCAAGGAACTCCCAGGTCAGCTATGTCTTCTTTAGAAGGAGGTATCCATGTATGCATTTCCAAGGGGCTGAGAACATATTCTTGAGGCACCTAGTGCTGAATTCCTATGGTCAGAAGTTTTTCCCTGTATATATCTCCCAGGGATTCTGAAAGTCACAAATTAACAGTATTTCTTTGTTTGATGCTGAATGCAGAAAGAGAAAATGAGAGAAGACTACAATACTATGCAGCTTTCCACAGAGAAGGAAAAAAAAAAAAAAAGAAACATGCAGCTGAAGGACTCAGAAAGATTACTGAATTATCTGGGAACAAGAGCACAAGTGAATGTGAGTCTAGAAGCACCCTGGGGCAACACTCACCATGCTGTCCTAAGCAATTTAAGTTTTATGTAAAATTTAAGTGCAAGAAAACATTTGTCACAGCTCCATAATCAAAAGGGCATGAATGTAATCTGTAATCAAAAAGGCAGTGCAAGAGCAGGGGTAAAATTCAGAGTTAAATTTGTTCAGCAGTTCATAGTGTTGGGGAATTCATGTTGTTCCAGGGTGTGCTGCATTATGGGAATGCAAGACATACCTGTAGCACTAGCACTAACATAACGATGGACATGCAAGATAAGTGCACTGAAGGAAGAACTTTAGCTGACTATCATTTAACACATTGTATCATGAAATTGTAATGGATGAGCCTCTGAAACTAGTAAATGGGAAAGGTGTAAATGAGAAGGTGATCTAGAAAAAAATATCTAACAGCGTTGTATATTATTAATATGATGCATAGAGTTGCTATGGAGACCTGAAGGCAAGTCAGAGATTGTGTTTCAGTATGTATGTAGAATGAATACTTTTTATGGTATGAATTATGCAGTGTTGTGACAGGCTGGGTATGCAGACTTAGAGAAGTCACTAATTAAACAGCACAATGGCAATGCAAACTCAGTTATAGCTAAATACCCAGCCTTCTGCATTGCATACGGTGTCAATCCCTGTGTGCTCTGAGTCTTCGCAGTGAGTTATTTTACCCAATCCAGAGGAGTCACCTTCTGAGAAATGTTCACAACAGGCAGCTTAGGTAAAGCAGGGAGCATTTTGTGGAAAGACACATAAGGACTGCAGCTTCTTGAAGTTCCCAAGAGAAAATAACTCCTCTTTGTGGGAAGGGTAGGTGCCTCCATAGCAAAAATAGAAACATAGAGTTGTTCAGGTTGGAAAAGACCTTTAAGATCATCAAGTCCAACCATTAACCCAGCACTGCCAAGTCCACCACTAAACCATGTCCCTAAGCACCACATCTACACAGCTTTTAAATACCTCCAGCATTATCACAGAATTGCAGAATCGTCTGGTGGGATGGGATCTCGGGGGGCAGGGGTGTCTCTGCTCCAACCTCCTGATGAAGTCAGCACTGGCTTCTGCTCAGGTCATTCAGGGTTTTACTCTGCTGACTCTTGAAAACCTCTGAGGATAGTTTTCCCACAACGTCTCTGGACCTTTGCTCCACTGCTGGGTGGTCCTTAAGTAGCAGCATCCCAGGACTATGCCAGATACCTATCAACTTGTCTGCAAGGAGAAAGGTAGGAGTGTCCTAAGCCAAACACTTACTGTGATGCCCATTTCATGTTCTGCAATATACTGCTGCATATACAACTGCAAATTTACTTTTCCAACTTTGCAAGACTAATTTGTACAAAAAAGTCTCATGGCATTGTATAATGAAACTAGAGTTTGCTACTCCCATTTTGGTTATTGCAAGTAAAGTGATAGCTAAATGTGGCTTCACCTCCTATTACTGTCATGTTTTAGAGAGCAATATTCACGAACATAGAAAACACCCCTGAAAGACAGACAATTTGAGAATGATTAGACATGAATTTATCTTAGTCCAAGAGGTCAGTGCATGGAAAAATAATGAATGTTGGACAGATTCTCCATCTTGTCTAACCCCTCCATTCAAGCATGGTCACCTTGTAATTATATGTGAGTTTTATGTAGATAACTCTATGTTATGAAAAATCTCATAAAAAATAATCCTGGCTGTAGCTAGAGCCTGGAATCTTAGAATTGCTTTTTATCTATTTTAACAGGATCATTTCCCAGGGTTTATCATATAACAGCACTGCTTTCAATGATAATAAATTCTCAGCTGAAGATTAACACTGAGATATACTGTCAAGAAGCACAAAGAAACAGAACAGAACCCCAGAAAAATTTAGACTGTGTAAATCATCCTTCACTGTTTCACCAAGTACAAATTGAAGCACTAGTAAGTCCTTGAGGCTTAAAAGCAAAGCCACTTGTCATCATAGGCTCAGCCATCCTTTCTCACACAGCTGTTTTACCAAAAGATCCTTCAGTGTCTCATCAGCTTTACACCACTGTGTATAGACACACACAAGTCTATGAGGCTGGATGGGATCCACCCAAGGGCACTGAGGGAGCTGACGGAGGTGCTCACCAAGCCACTGTCCATCATCTAACAGCAGTCCTGGCTCACCGGGGACGTCCCAGTTGACTGGAGGTTGGCAAATGTGACGCCCCTCTACAAGAAGGGCCGGAAGGAGGATCTGGGGAACTACAGGCCTGTCAGCCTGACCTTGGTGCTGGGGAAGGCCATGGAGCAGATCATCTTGAGTGCCATCACACGGCACGTATTGGACAACCAGGGGATCAGCCCAGTCACCATGGGTTTATGAAAGGCAGGTCCTGCTTCACTAACCTGATGTCCTTCTGTGACAAGGCGACCCTCATCCATCATAGTGGATGAGGGAAAGGCCGTGGATGTTGTCTACCTGGACTTTAGTAAAGCCTTTGACACCGTTTCCCACAGCATTCTCCTGGAGAAACTGGCTGCTCATGGCTTGGGCGGGTGTATGCTTCACTGGGTAAAAAAATGGCTGGATGGCCAAGCCATTCATTTGTAGATTTTTATAACCCGAGGAAGCTCTTAGTTAGGCTTCTCTGTTAACCCAGGCTAAAGATCTTTGATTCCTGCATAAAGCCATAACTTTGCATAAAACAGGAGTGCAACTTTTCGAAGAGACATCCCAAACTCTTCTAAAACTGCAAGGGCCAGAGGAACCACTAAGTCCTAGACATAACGTAACAATGGCTTATTACACCCATTCTCTTATTCGTCCCAAGTCATACCGGATTTCTGTAATTTTTAGAAATGTCTTCTTTGCAAATCACCTCTCTTTATAGCTGCACTATCTTTTATCTCTCTGTCACTGTTTGAAGGTGCAAAGAGTTGACTTGAACCTTTCTTGTGACACAGTTGAAAACTTCATCCATAAAGCTGTCATCTTATAAAAAATGGGAAGAGATAGTTGTTAGGAGGGAACAGGTTCAAATTTTGAAGAAGAAAAAAGATTCTCAGAGAAGACAAGGATAGAGGTTTACTCAAGGAGATGGACAGATAGTCCTGAATGCTTGGCCAAATTCTAGGCAGTGAGAGTATTATCTGGTTTCAGAAACCAAATTATGGTCTCAGCCCATAAGACAAATCTTGGTCCATTTCTTCTGCAGAGAGGACTATCATGGCTTGATCATTAGCATGGCCTCTGTAATGGAGACTACAATTCAAGAGGGTACTGGAGAGAAAAAACTCAACATTAACAGCTGCTGAGGTGGTGCTGCAGTCAGTGGTAACAAACCTTCCTACATTGGTGTGAATCCAGGGAAGGGGATGACTTCACATAACTTAGCAGGAACTGGATTTTCCATGAGATAATTTGTCATAGCTCTGTGCTACAAACTGTGTAAATATCAGATTGTATTTCTTTTTTTCTCAGTATTGTATCACTTTATCTCCATCTGGGTTCATACCAGAAGGTGTGTTGGAAGGCAACATTAGTGACTTTTTACTTCTTCACCACGGTCGATAATAATACAAGGTAGATGATGAAGTATTCAGCATAATCTGGTTTACCTTTCTTGTTCCTGTCTTCTCTGTGGCCTCCTGTTTCACTGTCTCCCTCACTGTTTCAAAGTTAAATTTTTCTCCTAAAACTTCTGACCTTTTGAAAATGTTATTTGTAATGCATTTTTAGTTTCTCTGTATAGTGTGGCTAAATAGAATTACCAGGTTTTATTCAGTACAAATAAAATTCTAAGTGATGCTGGTGACCTTCAGGAGAATATATTTGCCCTTTCATAGATGTTTTTTTCCCAATTTAAACACAGAAATGAAGTAACAGTTTATTTTCTAACACTTAATGTACCATAAAAGTATCTCAGTATGAACAGAGTTAGCAGATGCTTAATCTGACACCCTCCATAAATACAGTTTACGTTTTCAGTCAGATTTACTTCAGACGGCAGGGCCTTGTGGTAGACATACACAGTGCAGGGTGAGGGGCAGTGAAGGGTGAAGTGTGGAAGAAGGAAATTACTTTCAGCAGTAATGATGACCATGAGTCTACAGACCTTGCAATGATTTGGAGTCTATGAGATATATTTACTGCCAAAATGTAGACAGGAGAGCAGTGTTTGTTTGGAGTACACTGAAATGGCATGCAGCATCCTAGGGATGGACTTTGTCACTGAGCTCCCACAGACTATCAGAGGGCAACCACCCAAACCGTGCTTGCAGCACAGTCCTGGGGCAGTGCACACAAATTATGCCTGTTGGCTGCATGGCTGCTAAAGCAGGGGTCAAAATCGGAAGGCAACATCAGTGACTCATCCTTTGGCCTGACTCTGCAAGCATCCAGGGAATGCTGGAGTCACCTGCAGCCATACCTTGGGTGGCCAAGCAAGCCCAGGGCACACTGCTGGCGTTTCCCAAAGGGCACAGAGCAGCCCATCAGGTTGCCCCAAGAGTTGCCATGTTTCTGGGCGTGTGCCAGTCACCCCCAAGATAGCACCTGGCTGCATTGCCTCTTCTTTCTCAGACAGTTACAGGCAGTTCAAGGCTCCTGCAGGCTTTTGCTCTCAGGCGTGGGCTTTCCTCTGCACTTGGCCAACCCCTCTGAAGTCCTTCCAAATGTAAAGCTGACACGGGCCTGTCCCACAACGCAGCTTTGCATCTCACACTGTACACATGCACTAGTTGAGGGCAAATACCCTCACAAAGAAAGAGTAAACTTGCTGCCTGTTTTTCCATGAACAGCAATACAGATTCTGCATGAGGTATTTCTTCTGAATATTACTTCTGAGTAAAGAGATGCATCTATGAGCATTTCCCAACAAACTGCACATCAAAGTAAGTTACTACTATTTTAAAATACTGCTTCACTACAGTCATGTAACACACTAGGGATCTCTTTTGAGGTAGGCAAAAATGTCTGTGCCTGGGGAATGTGAATGAATCTGGGGAGTATTCATCTTAAAACATTGCACTGATCATCACAATCTTCCACCTGGCAATAAAAGCTGCAAATAAATACAAGGCAATACAAGTCTTCTCTTGCATAAAACAGTCATTTGCCTTTGTAAAAAAATTAAGGTTTTTAATCATTGTTTGCAAATGTTGAAACATTAAAATAACAACAAGATCAGGACCTGTCTTGTATGTTATTACTCCTCTCAGGAGACGCAGTTTCTTGTGCCTTGCAGTGCTCTAACACTTGTGTTTTCCTTTAGCCTGATGAGCAAGTTACATTATAGATAAGTAGTAAGAGTTCCCAGTTCCTCCCAAGTCCATCCTACCTGACACCCTTTCTACTACTGATACCCTTAAGGGTATTAAAAAAGTGTTCCAATGTTCAAGGAAGAGCTGTGTATTGCTTTGTTCCATGTACACTGCTCAGTGAATATTCATTGCATCCTTCAGTCTGCACAACTGGGCTGTCACTTGAGAAGTGCATTCATCCCTTAATGAGGTCCAGACTAATTTATCTGAGAGAAAATAAAAAGAAGTAAAAATAGCAAGGTCATTTCCAGCCTCTTAAAAATGATAGTGCTAATGAAGCTTTAAAATGAATGACAAGATTAATTCCCTAAACTTTTAAGTCAGTATGGTGGAAAATGGAGCCATCAGAGAAAAGAGGGAAGCTATTTTTCCAGGGGGAAAACCAACCAAACAAACAAGAAAAGTGCCTTTATCCCCTTAAAATAGCAATACTATCAAAACTGTAGGTCAGAAAGTGATGGCCTCGCTCCATGGAATTCCAATTATTTTTTTCCCAGTTTTTTTCCTTCCTTTGAAAACAATGAGGAGTCTTTATGGTAATCCAAGAAAATCTCCTTCCCAGAGCAATGTTTCCATATTTAACTTGTCAGAACATATTTAGATGTTGATACTTAATATATATTTTCAATAAAGGATCACAGAAAAATTAGTGGAAGTAAAGATGCATGATATACAAACAGCAAAATGTTGTGTTTCAGATGCTATGGTTCTGCTTCTGTCTGTCAAGTTGTTTCACTTAGCATGGAAAAAACTGGTACTGCAGACCGTTCCAAAGAGTACATCAGGTATAGTGTGAACTGCAAAAAGTTTTTGCTCTCTCCCTTAGGGTTGGTTTGCACATTTTTTTGCCAGGAGTTTTCTCTGTCCATGCAGTAAGCTGCTCACATGTGGGTGAGTTCCAAAGCAAAACCACATAGTTGTGAACAGGGTATGATGTGCTTGAACTAACAAGCACTGCTTGTCATAACCTGGTGTCTGCTTGCAAATGGCCATGCAGATGAGTGCCAGTGTCTCAAAGCAGAGTCTGCTCAGAAGGGTAAATTGCTTATTTTATCATCCGGGGGCGGGGGCGGAGTGGGAAGGGAGGGGGGCAGCTGTGAAGCCTGTGATCTGCCTTGTCCTGGGAATCGTTCCTCTGTGTATATATAACCAAGTGCAATTGAGATATACGCAGGCTCTGTGGTACTCACTCTTCCTGTCCACCTTTCTTCAGGTGGAATATTACATCTCTTCCCCCTCCTCCTCTGTGTAAGCCAGGCTTTCTGATTGTTATCCAGCTTAGCTTTCAGTAGCTCTCTCTGTCACAGGTGACTGATGGGTACAAAGAGAGGGGTTTTAATATTCAGTTGCTTCTTCCTATAGCACCTCCCTCCTCAGAAAGAAGCACACATTGCATAAGATCCTTTCCTCTTTTTTCAATAGTTCACGTTAAATGTTATAAAACCTATGAATTATGCAACAGCTCTGCTAAGTTTACAGATGGAACGTATGGCATATTTCACATACCGGGATTCCACCATAAAAGCACTCATTTTGTCAAAACAGATTTTTTTTTTTCCATGAAAAAGGAAAAAAAAGCAATTTTAGGTGAAAGAGCTGTTTCTGGGTTTGGTGGGAAGTCCCACCGCATGATCACCAGGACTGCACCATCACGCATCAGTGTCCATGCTTGATCTCCTGGTGCATTTTGCTGATATACGGATAAGCAACTTTTCTATGAGGACTAAAATGCTGAAAAAAGTATCCAACAAAAAAATTAAATACACCAGCACCCTTATGAGTCCATCGGTCAAGGTCATAGTTTGTAATGAGGGCTCATGACTCAGTTATGGTGGCCATTGATGGGCTGTGCAGGCCTGCAACTGTTTACTGCCCATGCCACAAAAAATAGCTCCTGTCAGCACATGACCTGACTTGATTCTCCTGCAGAGTCATTCTTCTGCTTGCATCTTTTTTCTACTGAACAGTCAACTGCTCTTTCAGTGTCTGCCTTTCCCCCTCACAGTGGTTCATTACAACCTGTTTGTAGTTAAAGACCCAGAGAGCTGGCCCATGCACTGGGTTTGACACCAAGTATCTGTGCACCTGTCTCTTGCCATGATCCATCTCACTCTACAAACCTAGTGTGTTCCTCAGACTGTACTTCTGGCTCATCAAAGCTGATCCTGAATAATGCAGCTCACTGTTTAAACATATATGAATGCCAAAATCATAGCATTGGTCAAAGACATCTTGAAAACACTAGAAGTTTTCAAAGATAATTTAAGTGTAATAAAAAGGAGTCTTAATATAATGGTAGTTGAAAGTTAAACTCTGGATATAGGTTAAATGTGTTGAAATTCATCTGTAAGTTTTGGTATGTATGAGGTGATATATAAATTTATGGAAACTATAAAGAATCTAGCAATTCAGATGAGTCTGATAGGCATACAAGGATTGAGAATTAAATTGTTCCTTCCATAGAGTCTTCATGTGTCCATCTGAATTTTTAAATTTCCCTGGAATTTTGTGCAACTTGTAATGCAGTGAAGAAGTTGAAAGAATAAGTCCACTGGCTCAGAAATGCAGTGTTTAGGATCATAAACTTAGACAGTTACCAGTCCTTGTCCCCAGTTGCTTCCCACCTCTTGCACCTCTACTTGCCCTCTACAGACCCATACTGACCCCACAAGTGTGGCAAGATTCACCTACAAAACATCTGCTTGAAACATCCTTTGCCATTGCCTCATCTCCTATAAGAGTTTGTTCCATGCGTAATTGCCTTTGAAAATTCTAATGAATTTTTCTTTTGTTAAAAACATTTTATTTTCATGAGAAATGCAATAACATTTTTCATTACTTATGTCTTCTCAAATTCCTATCAGACTGTTGAAATGTTCTCTTGAGTGTGGCAATTTGTAAATTCATGTAGTCCCTGTTTAATTCTTCTTTGCAAATTAAGACTGTCAGTGTGGAAGTTTTGTGACGGTATATCCCTGTGCATCTGCATTTAGCTGCTCAAAGTTTGGTTTGTTTAGATTATTTTATCCCATGGAGGCTGAGACAAGTTCATGGGTTATTTGGCATTTCACTAAGCCTCTGATTATCTGGAGAGTGTGACGTTAGCTCCAGGGAGTTCATTCAAATGCAAGTGGATTGACTTTGTCAGGGTGGGCAGTGGAGGGGGAGGCGTTGATCTCCTCTCTCTGGTGACCAGCGACAGGACATATGGAAATGGAATGAAGCTGTGCCAGGGGAAGTTCAGATTGGACATTAGGGAAAGGTTCTTCACTGAAAGAGTGAAGTCACTGGAACAGGATCCCCAGGGAAGCAGTCACAGCACCAAGCCTGTCAGGTGCTGTTCCAGGAGCATCTGTATGATGCTCTTAGTCATACGGTTTAGTTTTAGGTAGTCCCGTGAGGAGCAGGGAGTTGGACTCGATGATCCTTATGGGTCCCTTCCAACTTGAGATATTCTATGATTCTATGATTCTAGGGTATGCTACTGAGAACTCTGTCTACCCTTAAGGTTTCAAATTTCATTTAGAGATTTTCTACAAGGAACAGATTAATTGCTTACACTAAATAAGCAAATAATTTATTTGCCTTCACTTAGAGTGAAAAATTAGATTTTTGCAGCTATGCTAGCAATTCTCTGATAGTAGTGCTCTGCCTATGTGGTTAATGCCGTCTGGCTTAGTTTATTACACATTTTTGCAACGCGTACTTTGCTGTAACAAGAATGTAATTGACCACTTTTATAATCCTGACTTAATCATGTCCTTTTCTTTGCGTTTTTTTTCAAGCTATTGATAAATGTCAGCTTCCAAGGAGAAATCTCCTAGTTTCTTGGTCTTTGCTATATTGGTGTAAAGAAAAAATATCACGTAAGTAGTTATTCTCATGCACAGTACAAGAAGGACAAGCTTATTTTTTGATGCTTTCTCTGTCTTCCCAAAATTACTTGTGGTCTTTAAAGATTTTGAGGAATCACGGGTCATCTGCAGTGTAAAATTAATAACAAACATAGATAAAAATAATATGCATTCAACTATACCTCTATGTGACTTTTTAAAAGAAGAAAACTCCCAGTATTGTCTTTGCCTCTACAATATACAGGTCTGCTCTTCAGCAAAGTTATCTCAGAGTTGCTCCAAACTGGTTTTGCCATAACACGTACAAAGAGCAGGACATAGATTGGTCAACTGCTCTGCTGCAACAGCTGTCTTTCCTGCCGACTATCACTTTGTTCATTCCTTGTTCTCTTCTACTGATTTGCCTCTGTCCATCACTTGTTTTATATTTGGGCAATGCAAGTCACAAACCTTACCTTATTTTCCTCTGTTTGGACAATACTTAGGAGAGTGAGGATCCACTCTGCTACAGGAAATACTAGAGTTGCTCTACAGATTCTTAACATGACCATCGTAAAGTGGTTTCTCTTTCAAGATGTAGGCTTCATTAGCTCTGGAAAAGACCACGCTGGGCATTTCCTTTCCAAAGTGTTACCTGTACCATCAGTTTTGCCTCTAGCTTTGGAAGCAGACATAACTACTTTTTAAAACAATGTATTGCTGCTTAGTGCTAAGACTACCTTTTAAAAGATACTTTAAAGAAGATTATGTCTTTACCACAATAGGAATAAATTTGTGCTTACTGAAGCCATTTTTAAGAGCATTTGCTTTCTCTTACAGGTTGTATAAGCACATGAGCAGAATCCCACAGGGCATCATAAACATTGCCGTGTCCCTAGGTGTTGAATCTTACATTTAGACCTACAAGTTAACTGAAAGATGTATAAAACTCCATGTGGGCAGAGACCTCCCTTCAGACTTTGCATCTGAGAAGGCTGATGTGTTTTGTTTGTTTTAGAAAGTACTTTAAATGCTTTTGTGTCTTAGAAAGCAAAAAACCACATCTGTATTGTCTTTCTTGGTTTTGTCTTTGCCAGCAGCCTATGAATAATTAACACAAACACAGGGAGGAAACCTGTCCCCCTACAGTCACTCTTTGCAAAGCCCAGAATCCTTTCTTCAGTGTTTTCCCAGAGTGGCTGGTTCTGCAAGGTGTGCATGGGCGTGCTGTGGAGACCAGGTTGCTGCAACCAACCTCTGAAAAACACATGGAGCAGATCCTTCTCTTTACTCTAGCCTCAGATCCTGAACTGCGTATTACTCAGATCCTGAGGTGCCTATTATATTCCTGGAGAAACTAATTTCAAAAACGTAAAGAAAATACACACTGAAAAAGACACAATTACTTCAGTTTTTATCCTTCATTTGACAGAAAGCAGCCTGTTCCCCAAAACAGCATATGTACTTTAATAAAAAACTTCAATAACAAAATGTATATATTTTTTAAAAATATATATTTATGTAATTTAAATATATGTATATGATTTAATTATAATGTGTTTGTATATTTTATAACATATATGTTTGCATAATTTATATCAACACTTCAATAACAAAATGTAAACTGCTAAACAACCTTAGGAGCCAGGACAGGGCTCCCCTGCCTCAGCTGGCATCCCGGCTGTGAAATCAGGCTCTGATGGCCTTTTGATGCTTCCTTTCTAGGGCAATGGGTCTTGAACTCCTTTCTGTTCTGTAGCAGAGCAGTAAGTTTCTGATCTAACTATAATAACAAGAAGGTTCTACATGTTGGTGGTTAGGATGTAGAGGTGCTTCAGATAAAGTTATATTTTCAGTCCCATTTTTCTGAAGCAAGTATTCGTATCCACATTAGCATGTTAGATGTACCAAAAAACTCCTCAGAGGTTGATCCCTTTGAGAAAACAAAACAATGTTTCATTAAAACACTGAGGGGTTTTTTTTTGGTCTTGTTACTTGTGTCTTAATCTCCAAAACCAGACTTTTTTAACACAGTGTCCCCCAAGCATGCAGAAAGCATGTGGTCAGCTGTAACAGACATATCAAGTATTCTATCTAGTAACAAATTAAGTCTCTCTCTAGGAAAGGATTAAGGCCCTGCAAATCATAACAAGTTTTTTGTGGCAGGAACTGCAGCCACTCAGGTTTGTGTGAAGCCAGCAGCGGGTAAAAGACTTCACTAAGAAAAGCACTCTCCCTTGTCCCCTGCAGACTCTATTAGCATGAAACAGCTCTGAACAGCGCAGCACTCAAGGAGCCTATTTTCTGGAGATGGTGTTTCTAATGCAAGTGAGGTGTGAGACTTTAAGAGAGGTTCATGTTACCTTCCCTGGAAAAGCAACCTTTCTGGACACAGAAGGTCCTAACACCAGGCCATGGCAATGACGTGGGGCAGTGATATGCGTAAGCCTGTCTGCAGGGGTGACGCTGAGCTCTGTGTGGTCAGCACAGCAGCAGTGCAGCCAGGGATGACCTCCCTCCAAATGTGCTCTCTGCAGGGACCTGGCCCATATCTGTCCCCTCCCTGATTGTCTGTGTGGCCCTAGGCATGGCCCCACTCGTCTGTGAACTCACTTGCTATGAAGCAGGGAGGAAGCATAGAGAAGAATAACTTTTGGGGCCATCTCAAGTGTTGCAGAGTAAGCAGCTGTGTGATGCTTTGGACCTTCATACAGTCACTGTTGTGTCGAGTTGCCAGGCCATCGTGGCTCATAAATCCATGGCCGCAGCCCAGGAAGCATTCACCCATGTGTGATTCTCTCACAGTGAGCTTTGCTGTAGGGACCAGCAAAAGCTTTCACTTGGAATTGTTAAATGGACCTTCCCGTTCCACCATGCCTGGTACTGCAGGTAGACTTCTGCATGTGGCACTAGCTGAAGCACTTCTAAAGCAGTGGCAAACAGGCCATGTCTCATTTGACCCCCTAGTTCACTGGGACCTGCTGCAGGTAACGACCCTTGTATTAGATGCTGAAGCACATCTCACGCTGACACATAGGTTCCAGCTTTGTATTTTACCTGGCAAGGGAGGAAGTTTTATATTGGCCTGAGTAACTTGTCCTTGAAGCTGTTCCGTTCATTCCTGCCAATTGTAAAGTTGCGTTTGCAGTACCTTTCAAGTACACCTCATTACTAGCTTTCTCTTGTTTCTCCAATGAACAGACTACAGAAATGAGAGCCTTCTAAGATTATCAGAAGCTTTCATTTCACAAGTGCAGTGCAGAAATTTACTGTGAACAACTCATCACTGTTACTGTGGCTTCAAAGATTTAGACTGAGACAACCCACTCGCTACCTTATGCAGTTCCTCCACTCTCCTTAAAGAGCTGAGTTGTTTAAATCATCAGTCTCCTGTTTCCCCCTTAGACAAATCCTTCTACTGTGTCTCTGGAGAACTGAGTGCAACCTCTCATTTACACTCTAAAAAGGTGTCATGATATGTATGTAATATTTCAATGCAAAAGCACTGTAAGAAATCTCTACATGTATCTGATTGCAGCAGCAAAAAACTGCTGTATCCACAGTATCTATAAGCATAGAAGCATATTCCCAAGAACCATGAATAAACTTTTAACCATTCATAACTTCATTTGTCTCGTACATAAGCACAAGTAAAAAAGATTTTCTTTTTTTAATGCAAAATCAATGCTCTTTTGACATTTATACCAAGCCTAAAATTGACCTTAAATGTTTACAAAGCATTAGAACATATAACCTCAAAATGTTTTCACTTGGAAAAATCCCCATTTATTAACAACTTTGAAAATATTTATATTCATGGTATTTTGGAATAAAGTTTCTCAGAATTAAATCAGCCCTGAATAACTTTGACTCACTTTTACCAGTAGAAGCTATAGCCAGAATAGAGCAGGAACCTAGGTCCATTACATGGGGAACCCTCCCTAATCTAGGTTCTGCATTAATTCATTTAATTCTATTTTACTCATTAGAAAAGATATACTTACCATATGCAGTACATTAGTGTCATTATCTTTGTTGTAGCTTTTGGTGTCTAGTGCGTATAGGCTGTGCTATGCACTATGCATATTATATGCAGGCTGAATCTCCCATTAACTTCCAGGTAGTGTTTTGCTAGAATAATTGTTGAGTAAACACAAAAGATCTTCTTGAGGTCATTTTTCCTTTGAATTACTAGATTTTACAGGCATCAAGCATTTCCTGCTGTCACTTCTGTATAAAAATGTGATTAGTGTCTTCAAAATAAAAGTGTCAATAATGATTTTTCACGAAGCGACACAAGTTGTTGCAGAATTGAAGCTTAGTGTGAAGAATGTACCTTTTTAGGATCATCACCATTGTTACTAGACCGTTGCTGTGGCAAATATTCCCATGACACTTTGAGCAGGGAATGCTTGTAAGACTCATCCACCTGTACAGGGAGAACAGTTCTCCTTGTCATAGTACCAGGAGCTCATTAACTGAAAGTGCTGTACAAAAAAGCCAAAGGATTCCGGATGAGAGATGATGTCTGTCTGAATGTTATAAAAGATTATGCCGACCTCCACTCAAAAGTTCTAACTGTTACCTTTCATAAAATCAATTTCCTGTATATAAATTACCAATCAACAAATTTACAGCATGCCAGTGAGCAGCTCACAAGCTATTTGCAGACTTCCTGACTCTCCTTTTGCCAGGGTAAGAGGCAATGAATAATCACAAAAAGATGAATAACCCTGTTCTCTGTCTTACTCTAGTCCACAACTCCCATCCTGTGCCAGTTTCCAGGCCCTATACTAAAGTATATACGGTATAATTAAGTCCTGAACTCTGAATTTTGGGGTTTCATATCTTCATAAAGCACCTAAAAGAGCATGGTACTGCCAATAAATTTCCTTGAAGGTCTGCTTTTCCAGCCAAAACCCCTTGATCTTCTTAGCCATACGCTTGACTCCACACCTATATTATCATGCTGATTTCCTTTACTCAGGCAGTTTGTCAGGCAATAAAGCCGCACACCATTGATATATTGCTGGACAAAATATAACCCATGCTAGAATCTCAGATTTACTTCTAACTAGAATTATAAACTCTGATTTCCTTTGTATTTATCACAAACCCTTCTAGAGAACATTCAATGTTTGCTCATTGGATACAGGGCATGAACATGCTTGAAACACTTGGGAAGTCGGTATCTAGATCACAATTTTGGCACATGCCCCTTTTTAGAGTGACTCTACCTGCTGAATCACCATTTGTGCATGACGCAGCTATTTGAAAGCCCACCTTAGGGTAAGTCAATTATAGGCCACCTTCTGTTGGCCTGTCAGCCGTCAGCCTTAGTGGTGGTATCCCACACTGTCAGCACTACTTGTCCCAGCAGGTGGCCCCAGAAGGAGGAGGCAAATTCCTTGCTACTTGTCATCTGCAGGGTTTTTTTGTGGAATTTTAGGCCTATATCCCTAGAATTCATATACATTGAAATCCATGTAGGTTGTGAATGTCCTTCAGACAAGGCATAAAAACAAAAGCATTTTCCTGACAGTGCTGTTCTAGACTGCTTAAGTTCGGAAGTTTGAGTACACTCAACCAATTCATGAGGAAGCAAAAATACTGAAGACATTTAGAAATAATGAAGAATTATTACACTGCCTAAGTTTATGTGCCCTAACAACAGTTTTATCATAAGAAAAAGTGAGAAAAATCTATAGTGAATAAATAATTAATTAGGGAACTATAGCACATCATGCAAACTCTTTTCTCTTCTTTTTCCTCTACATTCACACAGGCTGTAAAAAAGGAACATGCCCGAGACTGGAGTGTAACTAATCAGTGCAAACCCTTGTTAAACATTCATATTCAACGTGTAGAAATCAAAATCACTCACCGTGAACTATTAGCGTATTTACTTATGTGGCTGACGTGGAAATCCACTTTAATTACTGTCATAGTCAAGCACTGTAAGTATTGCCTGGCACTAGCAGGAAGTTGCATTCATGGGACAAAGTTTATCCACCTTCCTGCTTCTTGAGGCCAGCAGAATAGTCCAGAAACACATGTAAAACTCTAATTCTATTATTTTACAAGTGTCGGAGAAGCAGACCATATTAACTTTTAGACTGTATTAGTTTTAATGCATTACTACCAGATCAAAATTTTAAAAAGTAGTTCCCTGACTTTTGCAGACTTTCTCAGCTACATTTGTTTAGGATCTCTAAATCATTTTAAATCAAAGGGGCCAGTCTCACCACTCTTTATTCTCCTGTTCAGAACTGAGTAGTGATTAGAGGACTTCTTAAAATTTATATTTGTAATGACCTGAGATAATTTTTAAATATATTTGCGAAGAAAAGCATGCAGTATGAATACATCAGATGGGTAGCTATATAGTGTTGACCTTCTGTTTGGAAGGAGAATTTTTTTTCTGCTCACAGAAAACCATATTCTTTGCTGTTTTTTGAAGCAATTTTACAGTTGTTGGGCTGACGGACAAACTGAATGTTTTGCATGTTTTGAACTTCAGCCTTTCCCCACAGCTGCAACAAGCCACTTTGAATCCTAAACTGACATGCTTAATCATAAATCATCAGTCTTCCTTTCACGCTATTTTAGAAAGGCCTGTGATGTTTGAGCTGCTAGGTGGGGACTTTGTCAGAATCCTGTAGTAGAAACACCACTTATTGGAAATGTCAAGGGAGCAAAGAACAGAGTACCATTCGTAGCTACTTTGGACAGACTCTGAAAGAGCAAGCGTGGGTGGTACACAGAGGACTGAGAAAAAGGGAGGACAAGAGTCGCATTTGGTTTCTTTAACATTTTAGATTTATGGACCAACACAACACATTTTCCAGTGAAGGGGTGAGCTTCTGTATAGCCCATTTAACCTGAGGACAAAAGACTTGCTTGTCACAGCTACCTTCCAAAGAACACGTTGAAGTAGCCCATGAAGCACCATGTGAAAATTGCTGCTCCAGAAAATTATATAGTGAAGCTGTAGAAATTCAGTGAGAAGTAATTTTCTCTAAGAGAAATAGGGCTGGTATAGCTGGTTTTATTTTCACATACTTCTAGTGTATCAGTAACAATGACAATATTTTCAGCACTGGAAGGGATGCAATGAATAGATCACCAAGAAAAACATACCACAAAATGAATAATCTGCTTAATGACACGAAGTTTAAAGAATGAGCCCATAAATTTGGTATGGGTTTAATTACAAGTGGTCTCATAATGCAACAATGAAGCAAAGTGTACAAGCTCATCTTTCTGGTTATATATTTTCCAGGTATTGTTTTGTAACTCCTTGTTGTTGCCCATAACTTGTATTTTCTAATTAATTTAAAAATAAATTCAGAATAGTTTTATGACTAAATGGCTGTCACCAAGAACTTGTAATACCCCTGCTTTATGTGTTTGAATTTTCTTTAATGAAGCTATGAATTTAATAATTAGAAAGATTTTGATTACCGCAAAATGAGCAGTAAATTTCCACAACAATAGTAGTGGGACTCATTTATTTTTTTAAAGAAAACTCATGCCTTTACATTTTTTAAGCTATTACAAAAATCCATTATCTGAAATGGAGCTAACAAGATCAGTTTCCATGAAGTTTTAATAATGATTATATTGCAAACTATATTAATCAGTATGAAAGCAATTACCCCGTGTCTGTAAAGCCATAGACTATACTCAAAGAAATTTGAAGTGCCCATGCAGAGAGCTATACTGTAAATTTTATTTCTCCAAAAGAAGCTGGTTATTCTATTAGGGAGTCCTTTCAACTAAAACATAAAGCATAAAACATAAATGGCAGTGATTCTGTAATTCATTGGTATGAATAATCACTGGGCTGCTGCTTCTGTGGCTCAGATTGTAGAATTAGGTTGTAGTGCTTCTCCATAAAGTATTTCTCAGCAAAAATGGTATCAGGCACAAGAGCTTAAAAAAAATCTTCAAGTGTTGTTCACAGATATGCTTGAGAAGTATATTCGTAGAACAAGCAAGGGACAAAGCAGCACTAAACTGAAATATTAACATTTCTGCCTGTCCTGATATTAGCAAGTTATATTGTTCGTGTACAGGTGTACAGTTTTCTGATCCTATTCCTCTGCAGTAGCCAGGCTACTGTGTTCTTATGCATCCACTATAGTAGGTTAGACTGAAACCATGAAGGCTTCATCAGTATAAGTCAATTAAAGAGTGCCGGGGAACATTCCCAGGAACTTGGTCATCTATACTGTCATAATGCCACAGGCCTTTTGCACAGTTGTCATCTGTGAGATTTAGCACCGTTCCAAATAATTCCTGGGCACGACTCAGGAGTTAGTATGGACCAGGGAGCCTCGCCTGCAGCAGCCATCCTGGAGACAGGTGGATTTAGTATGACAAAAGAGGTAGTTTTGAGCCTCAGTACCTGAGGACAGTGCCAGTCCTGTTTAATTTAGTGCTATAGAGTCAGCTGAAGTTCCCCGTGGCTTTCCCATGTTGACGCAGAGGTACTCGCCTGGACAGTGGGAGTGAGCCTGTGGACACTGTGATGAGGCAGTATTCCTTTGCCGCTCCCGAGCAGAAGTTCAAAGTTCAACATAAGGCCTTGTTTTTCCTGCTGGTACATTTCATAACTATTACGCGGTCCTTAATCTTGGTCTAAACCTCTTCCTCAGCACACGGATTCTACTTTGGGCTGGATTTCCAGGGATAACTGCGAGCGCAGCAGGTAACTGCAGCTCCTTTACCTGCGCTGATAATGGGTCAGCAAAGGAGACATACCCTCTTAGGCAGGGAACAAGATTTTTGCCTTGGCGCAGGAAGCTTGCAAGTGTAGCGAACAAAAAGACTAAGTGAACTGAACGCTAGCAGAAAACTCACAGATATGGTTATTTTCCTTTCTTTAGTTATTGCTTTTCTCAATACAACAAACAGTTGTATTTTCATTTTCACAGTAGCTTTTAAAGCAAAAACAGTTTTTTAAAGTGATGTTGCCTTGAGATAAAAAAAAAAGATTTAATGGGGACATTCTTTTCTGAACGTTGCTGTACAATTGCGTGGCATTTTTTCCATGCTTTGCCTTGTCTTTTAATGTTCCTTAATACGGTTGCAGTGTAGACTATCAGGGCACTTCTAAACCATCTCAGCCAAGCAAAGCTACTTTCCTATTCCCTCACGTAATGTTCATAGGTGTTTTGTGATCACAGGTTTGAATTTTCACTGTTCGTTTACACCAAAGTTGGAAAAGCTTTTAAAACTAAAACTCAGAAATAGAAAATTCCAGCTTCCTGACATCTCAGCTCTGCTGTCTCAAAGGTAAAATCTTCAGTATGTTTATTTTCATGAAGTTTGGCATGTTAATACCTAGAAAATACCTGTCTATCTCTCTTAGACAACTGTAAGGCTGGGATTACTCTGGTACTTGTCAGTGAAGAAACGCCACAGTTATATATGGTACCAATGGGAAATCTTAGACACGAAAACAGCTGGGCTCGGTGCAAAGGCTGTTTCATCCTTTGGCTGACTGAATCAATCAATAATCTCTTTGCTTCTTCGATTTGTTCTTTCTTTGTCCTGTGCACTATCGTGGTCCTTGGGCTGACGGATCTGGTTAGCAGGGTCCTCAATTCCAGACTACTTAGTAGCAATGTCCCTCCTTAATTATAAAACAACAGGACTGTAAGCAGAAAGAGCTGACTCACAGTCTTCAACTTAAATTTAGGTATGGTCCATCATTCAGGAACCACCGCAGTGCACTTAATGTCATGTGACTGGGAAACTACCCGACATGTTATTGTACCACAAAGGAGAACAAAATGAAGGCAGGGATGAGAATGTGACACTATGACATCAAAGTGCCATGGCACAACCCCCTTAGTAGCCTCTTCTCTCCCATCCTGGGCTCCAGCCCCAGCCAGCTCAATAGCATCCACTGGGCTCACTCCAGTGCACCCAGGTCTGTCTTGTGCTCTGGAACCCAGACTGGACCCAGTGTCCATACGGGGCCTCACCAGTGCCAGACAGAGGGAAGCATCGCCTCCTCACCTGGCTGGCTGTGCTCTCACTGGCACAGCCCGGGGTGCAGTTGGCTTTTTCTGCAAGGCACAGTGATGTCTCCTGTTTGACTTGTCCACCACAAGCCCCAGATCCTTTTCTGCAAAGCTGCCTTTTTAGCAGCCAGCCCCAGCCTACCCTTGTGCATGGGGTTATTGCATCTCAGACACAGGACTCTGCATGGCTGAACTTAGACAAGGTCCAAGCTTAGGATCAAGTTCAAAGACTGAATCAGTGAATATGTCTCCTCAGTATCATACAGGGGAGTGCTTGGATCCAAGGAGAGTCTGCAGCAGTCTCATGTGTTGGATGAATGTTCAGCTTCTGAGCTATTCAGTGACAGTTGTGGGGAGAGCGAAGCAGCTGTGGTGCAGTGCAGTTGCTTAGATTAATTGCCAAATACTGGAGACGTATGATGAAAAATAACCTGCAGTTTTGCCTGTGAGGGGTTGCTGTGAGTTAGTGAACCCTCAAAGAATCAATGTCAAGAGAGTTTTTGTAAGGTATTCTGAACTTGTAACTTTCGTTGGTTAAAGCTTAACACAACATGCTGTTGTGTCTCTTGTACTATGGTATCTTTCTCACAGTAATGTGTCTCTCTCCAGTGTTTTTTTCTCTCAGTTTCTTCCCTTTCCCTTTATTCACTTTCCTTAGAAAATAGGAAGCATGTTCGCATTCTCACAATCCAGTTTTCTTTAGGGTACAACTGTTCCTATGCATCCCATTTTAATATTGTTGTTAATTGTATCTGATGATACAATTAAGTTTTTCATCAGAGGATAATATTAAAATCTTCTTAATTTTGAAGCACATTTGTTGTGTTCAGAACACAACTGCATATCTTTTAATTCTGAAGTTCAAAGAAATCTTAACAAAACAAACAACCAACTCATCATCATAAGCGTAACTTGTAATTCACCATGCCTTCTCCAGTCCTGCCTAGGAAAATAATGTAAAACGATTACTCCTGAATTGAGCACAAAGAGTTTCTACAAGGTAAATGGATCAGATGTTAGGGATAACAAGGATCGCTAAAGAGTAGCCACATACCCCTACATACTGTGTGACATATATGTGATAAAATTCTGTTTCAGTCAGAAAGTCTTGAAGGGCGTTGTTCACAGGCAAATAAAAATGAGTAAGTTTTCATGAAGAAGCTGTAACAAGCTCCTTGTCTGATTCCTTCCTTACAGGAGCAGAGGGAAGAATATTCAATCCTCTGTTATCACCTGCTCCTGGGCCGGCCCTATGCCAGCATCCCTCTCCTCCTTGCTGTGCTCATTCCTGCGCTGCTCAGGTTCTCTGCGGTGCCTCATTCCCTGGGTGGTGTCAGTCTCTCTTCAGCTCTGCATCCGCAGCCATCTGAGAGGTCACCTTTCCTTATTTTTATTTCCATTACTGATTAGATCATTTTAAAGGTCCATTTGTTCTGTTTCAATTAGTAAAGGCCTGATCAGGATAGCTGTGCAGTCTGTTATTAGCAGTCTGAGCACTGCCACTGAACTGTGGATTATTTTATGTGTGTTTAAACATTATTGCTTGACTGTTATATCCACTTACTATGACAGTAGTTGTTAAAGATAAGCATATGAACAATTTAATGATGCATAGAGAAAGAGATTTGGGGTTCATCTGTGAACGTGCACTGAAAATGTGGAACGATGTCTGTCATCCAAGGTGAATATGCAACTTACTTCCCCTGAGGAAGAGAAGCAACTGAAAGACTAGGCTGATTCTTGGGGGGAGGGATGCTCAACAAAGTAAAGAATCTGTTATACATTTGGTTTGGGTTTTTTTTTTAAACTCAGAATTATGTTTTCAGTATAACAGCTAGCAGATGTCTACCAAAAAGAAATTGAGGACTATGCTTATTTTCCATTTACCAACTTTGAGTTTCTGCCCAGAGATGACCTACGCAGCTGAAAACTATCTCATTCTAGGACAAAACTGGTGTCCTTTGGGTTTTTTTGTTGTTGTTTTGCCCATACCTCTTAGTAAATTGTTTGAGAAATAGCCTTTTGCATTCTGCAAAGAACACACACTAGAGGGCAAACCTCTGCAAATCTGTGTGGTGTTAAGCCTACAGTAAATAATGAGTAGCATTAGGCTCAAGTAGTGTAACGCACTGTTACACTCAAGCAGTGTAACACACTGAAGATACAAGGTATTATGCAAACAAATGTTAATAAGATAGTACACAGGAAAGAGATGTTTAGTTCTCCAACCAGCGGAACGAATCCTTTGCTAGCAATCTATAAATATTGCTAAAACACGCTTTCAAAAAGACCTTGATGCAGTCAGGAATCATTTCTAGGGTTAATATCAAATTAAAACCAGTACTCCATAATAGATGCAGTCCGCAGCAACCTACAACAATGTTCAGAGTGTGACACAGTGGTAGGATAATCAGGAGGCTGGGGTTTTGGGTCCTTCATCTGAGTCACTGTCCTGGTTTCAGCTGGGACAGAGTTAATTTTCTTCTTAGTAGCTGGCACAGTGCTGTGTTTTGGATTTAGGATGAGAATAATGTTGATAACACACTGATGTTTTGGTTCTTGCTGAGTAGAGTTTACACCAGTCAAGGACTTTTCAGCTTCCCCAGTAACCGTTACGCGTGATGGAGCCCTGCTTTCCTGGGGACGGCTGAGCACCGGCCTGCCCATGGGAAGGAGTGAATGAATTCCTTGCTTTGCTTTGCTTGTGTGCGGCTTTTGCTTTACCTATTAAACTGTCTTTATCTCAACCCACGAGTTTTCTCACTTTTACTCTTCTGATTCTCTCCCCCATCCCACCGGAGGGGAGTGAGCGAGCGGCTGGGTGGTGCTTAGTTGCCGGCTGGGGTTAAACCACGACAGTCACAGTGGCTCTTGTCTGTGCAGCTTTCCCTCCTACATGTGAACTTCCAGCTCTAACAAAGTATTTCTGATCCAGTTATTTATCTGGATCCTTGTACTGGTTTTGGCTGGGATAGAGTTGATTTTCTTCATAGTAGCTTCCACTGTGTTCTGGATCTGGTGCTGAAAACAGCGTTGATAACACGGGGAGGTTTCAGTCACTGCTGAGCAGCGCTTGCACAGCATCAAGGGCTGTCCTGCTCCTCACCCTGCCCCGCCAGCGAGCAGGCTGGGGGTGCACGAGGAGCTGGGAGGGGGCACAGCTGGGACAGCTGACCCCAACTGACCCAAGGGATGTCCCAGACCATAGGACGTTGTGCTCAGCAACAAAAGCTGGGGAAGGAGGAGGAAGAGGGGATGTTTGGAGTGATGGCACTTGTCCTCCCAAGTCACTGTTAGGTGTGATGGAGCCCTGCTGTCCTGGGGATGGCTGCACACCTGCCTGCCATGGGAAGCAGTGAATGAATTCCTGGTTTTGCTTTGCTTGCGTGCACAGCTTTTGCTTTACCTATTAAACTGTCTTTATCTCAACCCAGGAGATTTCTCACTTTTACCATTCTGATTCTCTCCCCCATCCCACTGTGGGGAGTGAGTGAGCAGCTGGGTGGGCTGAGCTGCCCACTGGGGTGAAACCATGACAATCTTGTAAAGCCTGCCAGATCCAGTATCCTTCACCCATGAGGATCAAAAATGAAAAATAAAATTTAAAAAAAAAAAAAAAGAAAAGAAAAAAAAGAAAAAAGAAAAGGAAAACAGAGAAAGGAGACAGGAGGAGACAGGAAGAAAAAGGAAGAAAAAAAAAAAAAGAGGGAAATACTTCACCACTAGAAATTCGAGTTACCCTTTATAACATGTTTCTTGTCATGTTGGGTTAATGCATTAAATAATCACAGAAGTTTTTATGCACTGAAGATTGATTGGTTTGTATTAGCTTTTAAAATACATTAGTTACCATTTTTCCAATCCACCATCATTTAGGTCTGATGCAAAGTGAAGAGGGGTGTACGGAAGTTAAACACATTTGTACTGCTAAAATCTCCCTTAAGGTTCTTGTTTTGTTTACAGTCTGTTATTTCAGGGTCTTGTTTACTGTGATTTAAAGGTAGCAACTCTCATTATTTTATTCTAATGCACATCACATACAAAAGAATTGGACAGGGCCTCTTCCTGAGGATTTTAGCCAAGTCCGCTACCGTAAGTGCTCCAGGAGGGACACAAATTTGTTAAAATTTGATAAAACTGTAAATTTCTTACTGCAAATCTTCAGATGTCACTGACCATGCTAGGAGATTTAAACCACTGTATTCTGATTTAAAACACAGTTTTAAAAGTTACATTCTCCGGTAACAACCACAATATATTCATCTTCAAAACCCTTCAGAGATCCACAACAGATACATGTTCTTCAAAGCAGGGAACATAGAGGTGAAGCTGTTTGTTAAAAAGGGCAGCCAAAAGGATAAAGTACTGGGAGGTAGAATGTAGGTAGGTTAAAAATACCATATAAGCAGACCAGAGTAACTAGATTAAAAAAAAAAAAACTTCTTACTGTAAAACTACAACAATGAAAAAGGTGGAGTCATCTAACAGCGAAGTAAAGGAGACTATGAAGAGAAGAAAATGTCTGAAGAAGTGGAAGGTCTATCCAGACAAGGAGAACAGAAAAGAACATAAGCTCTGTTAACTGGAAAACCATAAGGTCAAAATTTATTCCTCAGTAATCTTTGTTAAAGAGTTACAAAGTAAGAGTAAATACTCTCTCAAGCACTTTGTGAGTAAGAAACTTACCAGAAAGCCTTAACACTGACAGATGATCAACACGCTCCTGGAGCAGTCACGGAAAGTAAGGCTGTAGAAGAAAAATTAAATTAATTCTCCGCATCAGTGTTCCTTGTGTGGCAGCTCCCATGCCAGAGCATTTATGCAGAGGAAGAGGAGGAACTGCTTCAGAAAGAAACATCAGCAGAATGTGTTGAAACAAACAGATAAGTTGAATAACAGTAAATCACAAGAACCAGCTGGTATCCACCCAGAAACTAACAGAACTCCAGGGTGAACTTGCCAAAGTGTTAAGTAATAGGTTACACAAATCAGCCTCCATATCAAAGGAATGGAAGGGGATTCAAAATTGAGGGATGCAAGGCAGTACAAGCCCATAGGTTTGATGTCTGTACCAGGCAAACCTGTAGAAATAGCAATCAACAACAGAACTGGAATGGCTTACGGAAAAGTATGATATATCAGAGGAAATTAACCTAACCCTGGTAGATTAGAGACATTCCTCACAAATCACTGATTAGAGAAATGAAGGTGTGAACAAGGATGGAAAAGCATGCTGATCACTTAAGCTACTTACATTTCCCTCCAAAATACAATCAAGGCTGTCATCGACAATCCTCACATTGAGAAAAAAAAAGCATATTTATTTATTGTTTACTCAAATTCAGAATAAGATACCAGCTTTAAATGAAAAGGAATAACCAGAGATGCCCACAGGGATCTTAAATTCAGGTATTCAAATATGAATAAATGGGATGGAAAACAGAGCGAGATGACATAGTTTTCTGGTTACCCAAAACTATTCAGAGTAGTAAAGATTAAAAAAAAAAATTACTGCAGAAAGTTGTGGAAGAATTTCATGGTACTAAATGGCAACATAAATAAAAGTTCATGTAGAGCAAAACACATGGAAAAAAAAATAGTCCCTAATATGAGCAGACAACAACAGTCTTTGAAATTATCTATACCCATTAAGGAGAGTTCATGGAGAATGTGAGCTAGATCTGTACTCCAGTCAAGGTGCAGCAAGAGTGGGATGGCTCCCTAAGGGAAGGTGAGCCTGGAGCCACCAGGGATCCCACAGTCAGCAGGGCAGGGCCCTCATCAGCCAGGGACAATCCCACAGTACATGAGCAAAGGAGTCCGGCAGGTCCCACCAAGAGTACAGAGCATAAAGCAATAGTGTGGTGACAAGGTCAAGCCAGAAAGTAAACCTGCAGGTCAGGGTTAGAATCAAGTCCAGTGATGACAGGGCAGGTCCACAGTGACAAGGCAGGGCTGAGGTCAAGCCAAGAAGTCAGCTCACAGGTTGAGATCCAGACCAGACCAAAGGGGCTCCATGGCCAGGCACAGACACGGCAGTGGTTAAGCTAGAGACTGCTCCAGCATAGTTCAGACAGGGACTAAGGCCAAGGGCTGAGCTGAAATAGAGCTCCTGGGTCCATGTGTGTTGGTGGAGGCTCCAAGTGAGGCATTGACAAAGCCAATGAGGGCATTGACAGATACCACATAGACCATAGTTAAACAGTAGACCTCACTACAGGGACCTTTGTATATCAATTTTGTATAAATGTGTTCAAGAACAGATTAAACAAATTAAAAGAAGAGAAGCCCAATAAGACAGATTAAATATAGTGATAAAAACACTCCTTGTGGCTCAGGAACTCCTGTCTGGCTGCTGTGTGCATCTGTATATCCATGTGAATGTACCTATGTGGTTGTATGGTCACATGCTCCTTCTGTGAGCATCCACTGCTTGCTCACATGAGATAGTCCTCTAGGCTAGCTGAGTATTGTGCCCAGTTCATGGGGACATTCTTGTACCAGATTCAACTGGGAGGTAAGAGCTGGATCATGCCACTCTATGATTCACTACCATTGTGAGCAGTCAATGAGCTTCCCTCTCTTTAGGCACTTGAATCACACTGAAACCTAACCTGCCCTTTCGCTAAGCTCCCCTGTTTGCTGAGATAGTTTACACAAGCAGAATCAGGAAGCAAGGACCATGGCCTATGTAGCCATTCTTCTGTATTCCCAAGATTCTTCCTTCTAACTTCATCAGAAGGGAAGAATTAGCACAAGAAAGCCTCTTAGTGGTTCATTAAAATGTGATTTGATACCAATAAATTATTTAATTTTCTTTTACTTATGTCATCTGTAGAAAAATTAGTATCCATTAACAACAAAATGTTACAGATATCTGAATGTCAGATTTAAGTATGAAGCAGCTACCAAGCTAGTATGAAGTTGAATTACTTTTTTGCCTACACACGGAAGGCATTCCAGCCAGTTTTTGGGAGCATAGAGCCTGGAGCTTATCTTTATGAGACACATTGCTTCTCTAGAGATGTTAAACTACTGACTCCAGAACATCATGTAGCAGCACATTTCCTCTTTCCCACATGCTGCTCACTGCCCAGAGTAGAGCTAATGGCAAGGCAGTGCGTTTTTCTGTTTCTGTTTAGTCACTTGAATTAGATGATTCCCGGTGTGCCTGAACATAGCCAGAGAGTTAAACTCAGGGCCCTGTATTTCAGGAAAGCATCTAGCAGAAATGGAAAAGACCACCTATTCTGCTCTACCTGGTAACAACAAAAAAAAACCTAGTAGAATCAGGCTGGTGGTCTACTTCCCCAGTGCCCCATCTCTGACCATGGCTGGACCTGAATTCTTCTTCAGACAATGGAAGTGTCAGCCTTTATACGCTACCGGGTTAGATGTGGTAGACTCTTATCTTGAACTCTGTGCATCTGAGTCCTCTTTTTCACCAGCTTCTGGGTCTTGCAGAGCACAGAAGCACTTACCTTGGCATAAGCATAACAATTTCAGCTCTACATTGAGTCAATGGCTGCAGCCTTATGTCCCATTTTTCACTTCAGCTGGACAACTATAATGCATAGGTGGCAATTTTCCTTCGATATACAGTCAACCAAGCACATTAAGGTAGGAAGAGAAGACAGACCTATTTCCTTCTGCAGCACAGGGATTTTCAGCATTTGGCTGCAGCAGGTGATGACATGAGTAATTGTCCTGAGCGGTGTGAAGATCCTTCCTTCTTCTTTGTCTCTGTGCTGTGCATTTGGAGCTGGAAAGGAAGGAAGCCCCTTCAAAACCCCAGCCCCAACCCAAGTCAGTTTGACTGGCAGCTTTGGGATTATCACGCTCATTTATCAGGTTCAGCAGCTGGGAATACTCAAGCCCTGATTCATGTACTTAACTCCTCGGGATTTTCAGAGGCTTCAGACACTGCTAGAATTGAAGCCTTTCCTGATTTCAGTGGCTTACCCTCTAGTGTCCCAAAGTCTGAAATGCTTTAGTCCAGTAAAGGTTTCTGAGATTCTGATACAAGGCACTTACTTGAGAATTTCATGTGCCATGATATATGAGGACAAAGAAAATAATCCGATATTCTCATTTGCCGTGCATTTATGAACTATGCTAACTGCTTTAACTCATCTTTGTCTCTCATAAAGGTTATGGCCTGACATAGAAAAATCAATATAGTTTCCAACATTTTTATTGATCTTTGGTCATATCTTTAAATATTCTTTATAGTAGCCAATCATATTTTGAATGCTGTTAGTTTCTTGGCCTCAAGAACTTCCTAAGGCAATAATTTCCTCGGTCTAATCATATGTTGCATAATGCAGTTCCTTATATTCATTTTAAACTCTTGCCTTTGTCCATTAACTGTCCTTCATCTTTCTGTTAGGAGATGGGGAGAATATATATTTCCTAATTATCTCCTCAAGATGACTATTTTATATGTACCTGACATTTCTTCTCCTATTTCTGTCCTTCTTGTAGTAATAATGCCCATGATCAAAGTTGGCATAGGCATGTGCCACCAACAGATTTCTGGTGGAGGCAGATGCCACCAGTATGAGTTTCTGGATATACCCCTACTTTTACCCTGTTTTCTTCCTCTGTACACAGACCAAATGTTCTTCCTTTATTTCTCTTTCAAGAGAGACAGGTCTGAAATCTCAAGAGAGACAGCTGAGCATGTTCAAATCAGAGGATGCATGAAAGAATGAAAACCATTATTTTTGTCTGTGTGCTACAATGGAAAGCACTGTTCATAGAGCAGCAGTTTCAGTTAGCCTCAACTTTAATCATCTCAACTTTCACTGTTAATCCCAAGTGAACTGCCTAAAATGCTACAAAGATACTACTTCTGCAGGGAGTATGATTTTTATGGAACAAGAGATACTGGACAGAGAAAAGCTTCTCTTGCTGTCATTTCTTCTGTTAGGATAAAAAAACTAAAGGCTCATGTTTATTTTTGGGTCCAAAGCATTCCAAGGGACTCATGGCTGTGGGGGTTTTTGTGGGTTTGTATTTTGCATTATTCTTCAAATGCCTTTCAATAGTACCCAGTACCCAGTTATCTTCTCCATAATTTTTCCAGGAACTGAGGTTAGACTAACAGGTCTGTAGTTTCCTCGGTCTTCCTTCACACCCTTCTTGTAAATTGGAATAACACTGACTAGCTTCCAGTCAGCCGGGACCTCCCCAGACTCCCAAGACCTTTGGTAGACAAATTTTTGAATTTTTCTTTGTAACTTGCTAATAATTATTTTTTTAAATCCAGGAGATTTTTCAGAGAAAAAATAATTTTTTCAATGTGATTTATTTCAGAATTCCTCTGTATTCAAGATACTCCTGCTTTTACTCTCATGGTTGTTTTTGGAAGTGGCGTTTTGCATTGACTCATGTTAGCACATGCAAACTGACTTGAAACATTATGACCATGTTTGAAGATTCTTTCTAGGACTTGGAATAAGATATTGGTCAGAAAAGGGTGATAAATTTTTGCTTTAATTAATTTGAAGGAGAGACAATAACATTTTCCTTCATTTTGTTATATCATATTCTAACAGTACCCTTACTTATTTGCTAAAATTTGGAGTCAGGGCCCAAGCTTTTCATGGCTGCCTGTTCTGTAGTACCTAGATGGCAGAGAAACACCATTTTCTCTTCCTAATAAATGCAAGCAAAGGGTCCATTTTTTACATCGTTTAAGCTCTTTTGTCAGAGAGACCCATTACTGGGTTTAGCCCCATCCTGACATTCTAGTAGCAATTCCTCCCCTAACCTGTTGGTGACTTGATCCTCGAAAATATAAGAATCAAGTTTCCAGGCAGATTGCATTTATGGGCTGAGCAGTGTCCATGTTCCCAGGACCAGGTGTATTCAGGGGGTGAATGAAAGAATCAGCTAGGATTCATTCATTTTTGTGTGCTTAATCTGAAAAATATCAAGGCTGCACAGAGCGCTTGTGCACATCATTTCCAAAAGGTAATTTGCTGTCTCTGTAAATTTGTGTGAAAGAAAGAAATTATTCTGTTAATTGACATGGAAGAAGAAATCACTGCAGAATTTCCTAGGCCCAGCATTGGCCAGGACGTGGCTTACACTTCACAGCTCATTTGTGCACATTTTTGCCTCTCAGACAGCTGCACTTAACAAGTTGAATACATGAGACAGCAGCTCATGTCTTGTCTCTAGGTAAGATGTGAAAATTCCCATCCTTTCCTTTCTTTTTACATCTTTGTGGTTATTTATACACAGTTACCTACAGTGCATGCAGAACAATCAATTACTATTGCTGCCAGCTCTAATAGTGTGATATCCCGGAAATTCAGGCATGAACTGCAGCCCTGTTCTGCCACTTGCTGCACAAGTACAGACCAGAAAGAACTCTGGTCAAAAACATCAGCATAGATGTTGAATACAAGAATAAGACAAATGGAGCATGCAGACAGAGGAAAACAAGGAAACAATGGGGCAAGAAAACGGGGAGTTTATATCTTTTCTATATTGTACTGACCGGCCATCTAGATCACAGAATCTTAACTCCCTTGCAAGTACCCGTAGGCAGCTATTAGGTTGTCCATAGAATCATAGAATCATAGAATCATTAAGGTTGGAAAAGACCCTTAAGACACCCACCCTTCCTGGACTCCTTTGCCCCTCAGGACTGCCTCCCAAGGGACTCTGCTAACCAGACTCCTAAACAATCCAAAGTCTGCCCTTCTAAAGTTCAGGGTAGCGGTTTTGCTGACCCCCTTCCTTACTTCTCCAAGAATTGAAAACTCTATCATTTCATGGTCGCTGAGCCCAAGACAGCCTCTGACCACCACATCGCCCACCCCGCCTTCTCTGTTCATAAACAGCAGGTCCAGCGGGGCATCTCCCCTGGTTGGCTCGCTTACCAGCTGCGTCAGGAAGCTTCACATCTTCCATCATCTTCCACACACTCCAGGAACCTCCGAGGCTGCTTTCTCTCTGCTGTGTTGTATTTCCAGCAGATATCTGGTAAGTTGAAGTCTCCCACGAGAACAAGGGCTAGAGATTGTGAGACTTCAGCCAACTGCTTGTAGAATACTTCATCTGTTTCCTCAACCTGGTTGGGTGGTTTATAACAGACTCCCACCAGGATATCTGCCTTATTAGCCTTCCTCCTGATCTGTACCCATAAGCACTCAACCTTATCATTACCTTCATTGAGTTCTAGACAATCAAAACACTCTCTAACGTACAAGGCTACCCCACCACCTCTCCTTCCTTGCCTATCACTTCTAAGAGATTGTAGCCATCGATTGCAGCACTCCAGTTGTGTGAGTCATCCCACCATGTTTCCGTGATGGCGACCACATCATAGTTTTCCTGCTGCGCAATGGCTTACAGGTCCTCCTGTTTATTGCCCATGCTGCGTGCATTGGTATAAATCCACTTCAGTTGGGCTATTGATCTCTTCTCCAACACAGGCATGCCACCCCTAGCCTCAGCCCTAACAAGCCTGGTTTTATCCCCTTCCCCCTTCGAATCTAGTTTAAAGCTCTCTCAATGAGGCCTGCTAACTCCTGAGCCAGAATCCTTTTCCCCCTTTGTGACAGGTGAACCCCATCTGTCTCCAGCAGGTCTGATGCCATGTAAACTGCCCCATGACTGAAAAACCCAAAATTCCACCTCTGGCACCAGCCTCTGAGCCACGCATTAATGAGATGGGTCTTTCTGTTCCTTTCCATATGCCTCCCGGCTACTGACGGGATGGAGGAAAACGCTACCTGCGCTCCAGGCCCTTCAAGTAATCACCCCAGTTCTCTAAAGTCCCTTTTTATTGTCTTTGTGCCTCTATCAGCTATCTCATCACTGCCAACCTGAACAACCAATAACAGTCCATTAGCAGTCTTGTCATCAAACTAATCAAGCCCAGCTCCCCCCACCTTTCTTCATGTGTCGTATGCTCAGTCACACCTTAGAACCCCTTTATTACACTCTCCCCAGTTTCTTGATAGCTTTCTTATACTGGGGGCCATGAAACTGTAGACAGCACACCAGATGCAGTACTGAACAGAAGGGAGTGCTTACTGCCCTGGACCTGCTGACTGTACTCTTGCTAAAACAGCCCAGGATGTGGTTGCTTTTCAACTTGCTGTCCATCAAGGGTTCCAGGTCTGTGTAAAACTATGGTTGTACCATGCAAAGATTAGCAAAAGTAAAGCAGATTAGGTACAGACACCTGGTGAACTAGAAAAATTGCTGTCACAGCTCAATCGAGTAAGAGGGAGCTGCAGGCCGGTCACACCAAGTTTGGACAGAGCAGGCGTGACAAGCCTTGGTGCTGAGGCCTGGCAAACTCAGTATAGAGCTCATGGCCTGTTGCTAGTAATGGCAATGCTGTGTTACAGGGCTGCATGGTTATAGTATGACAGACAGACTGGTGTGAAGTTTCCTTTCTTCCTTCCCATCCGTCTCCACCCTTCTCAGTCCAGTCCCTCTTCCTCAATAGGATATTTTTTGAGGAAAAGTTGCTGGAAAATGTTTTGACAAGTATTTTGGAAGGAAAGCTGTATGGATTTTTTGTAACGCTGATTTGCTTGCTCTTTACCACCTGGACAAAAGTGAAAGCATGGGTGCAGTGGCCACCAGACAAGCCTTTAGTCAGCAAGGGCTGAAATGTAACCTGGGGCACTGCAGCGGTGCCTGCTTTGTTATGTACTCAGCACACCTTTGAAACAAATGACCCTGCAGCACAGTAAATCTGTGCATTTGTTTTACAAAAGTAAATAACAGCTATGAATCTCCTTCTCTGGAGCATGTTTTACTGAAGCCATAAAATGCTGCAACACAGTCTGCTTCACAGCTAACCTAAGGTAAAAGCCAAATATCCCTTATGCCACAAAGCCAGAGCTCTGGACCACTGCTCTGCCAGGCTGCCACAGTGCAGGATTGCCATCTGCAGGGCAGCCTGGCATCCGGCTCCCCTGGAGGCTGGCAGGCTCCTGATCCCCATGTGTATCCTTCAGAAATGTAGGAAATGGGAACGCTGCCACTGCCGGGAGAGAGGCTGTTCCGAAAAATGCGTGTATCTAAACTGCACCTGCATTAAGAAAAGACCTGTTGCTCTACAGAGTCACTGAATTTGCAGCCAGCTTGACACAGGAATTACTATTACCTGTTTCCTAAACATGGTCCTACCCCCTCCAGTACCTTGCATAGTTTATGCATATGTTGCCAGACATGCAGGAGGAAGATGAACAAGCCCAGGAGGCCACCTGCAGGATAGCTAACCTCTCCTTTCCATTATAGGGTCAAGTCGCTCCCTCTCTTTGAAGGCAGGATCTATGCGAAAGTCACCTCCGTAGTGTACAATCTGCTTTCTTTGCAGATATGTTTGTAGGTGGGGGAATACCTGCACGTCAAGCCATGCTCTGGTAACAAATGTCTGCTGTGGTCTAGGCACGAAAGAGAAGGGGATGGCCTGGTCCCTAAGGATGGGGCAGGGTTTCATCAGGCTTACGTTCTTTTTCTGTCTCCTCCACAGACCCAGTTTTACTTTGGTCTCCGTTGTGGCAGAACAGCTTCGCTGGCTGGGCCTGGGCAGTGCAGCAGGAGAGCTGGGCTTTGTGTCTGTCTCAGGCAGCAGGTCACCTGTGCAGTCCAGGGCTGGACTGGATGGCCATACCAGCCACAGCCCCTCACCAAATGGCGCCAGTCTTCATGGCAGCTTTGGGGCACCATTGCAATACAAACAATAAACACAACGACCCTGCCTTGGGACTCTCACTTGTCGCACCACACTGCATCGCGTTGTTGCCTTGCCTGCCAAGGCTCACACACAAAAATGTGGGCGTCACCTGGAGTGGGAGAGTTGAAGATTCAGCCTTCAAACCACTTTACTAGAAGAGAATTTTGATACTGCTTGTTACACACTCATAGATATTTTCCATTCTGTTAACAAGTGGGTCAACCTATTTTACATTTCGATGTGGAAATTCTGTGTGCTAGCATCACCAAAACACATCAAATGATGGATTTGGTGCAGTGTTCCTTCTCCTAATGTTTCTATAAAGTAATCATCCTGATTTACTTACATGACTAGTCCCACCTCATCAGCTGGCCCTAACTTTACAGACACAAATATTTCAATAACCAGCCAAGACCAGCCTCAAGCAACTACACTGGAAAAGAGACCCTAGCATGAAGAAAAAATTTTAAAAAATCATTATGCTAGGGAAGGACAGTCCTCCTTAACTGTACACCAGTTTGCACACCATCAGAATAACCCCAGCTGAGATCAGTGGCTGTACAATGGCTGAAGGGTTAATGCCTCACTACTCCTTGATAGGAAGATTACAACCTTTTGCTGCTCTCATTCTGCCCAGCTCTTTCTCACTGATATTTGTGATAACATGACGTGAAATAATCTCAGCTATCCTGAAGCTGTCAGTACATAAGAACTTTTGTAGAAATGGGCAAGACCACTTGCAAACTCCTATGTGTGAAATGATCCATAGTGCTGAGCAGTACATTATCACAAATTTCTCCTTTGCTTAGTAGCGTTGCACTGTAACCCTGCTGTAATGAAACGCGACACACACCACCGCTTCTTACATTGCCAGGCGGTGAACAGTGCCTTTTCCTCAAAGTCTGCTTTTGGCAGAGAGAAATGAGTTACGTGCAGGAAAGTTGTTCAGATGACAGTGTGGTATCACATTAGCTGTACTTGAGCTGTAATTGTGGTCCTTGCTTTCCTAAAGTTTCTGATACAGGTCTTCCTATGGTTCTAGAGCTCTGCCACAGCTGCCACTAAAGGGGGGAGCTATCTATTTCTGTGCATTTTGCCATCAACATTGCCATTAATGCCCCACAAAGCCAGTAGAGCCACACTCGCATTGAGAGCAGAATTTACAACTGCACAAAGGATTTCAATGATCAGTTTGCACTTTCAGTGCTAGATGTTCCAGTCAACAGGTAAGAGTACTTGGTGGCAAAGCGCCAGGTACAGCACAGCATGCCATTGCATACCTATGCAGTACAGACATGTTGCAGGCTCCCGCACGACACACACAAATATCCGTGGTCAACAACAGCTACTCATCACCTATGGAACTGGTCAGGTACATTTTGGGCCACATGCAGAAACGCACATACAGCTTATAGCCATAGATTTACATGACGCTATTAGCATATAGAATAGAATAGAATAGAACAGAATAGAATAGACTTGTGAACGTTCAGCTGATACAGCTGGTCTCTTACAATTTCAGTGTCCACACATGGAAAGTCACTGTTCCCACCGTTGTGGTCCTCCAACTCAGGGGACGAGGCAGCCAAGGTCTATCAGTATTACTAAAGACTGAGGCAAAAAAAAACATTGAATGTCTCTGCTTTTTCTTCATCCCTATTAGTCAGGTGGCTATTTTCTACAAGTATCTGTCCAATGTTTTCTTTAGACCTCCTCTTCCTATTAATGTACTTTAAAAAGCCCTTCGTGTTGACTGACACAACACTGGCCAGTTTCAAATCTAATTGAAATTTGGCCTTTCATGTCTTCTTCCTGCATATGCGAAACACGGCTCTGTAATCTCTCTGCAAAGCCTGACCTTGCTTCCAGAGATCGTACAATTTCTTTTTCCTCTTGAGCTCCACAGTCTTCTGCCCCGCTTGCTTGACTTATGACACAACAGGATTGCCTGCTCCTGTGCTTCTGAAAGGTGGTTCTTAAAAACTGACCAGCACTCATGGACTTTCATATCTAGCACTGAAAATAAGCTTTTCATTTTTTAAGAAGTCGTCAGTGACTACTACTTAAGTGCACAGCCTTGTTTCAGCTGAAAATGCATGTAAGTATGCAAAAAAAGCCTGGGAATGCATTAGGAAAAGACACAGTTAATGCAGAGGAATCTGTAAAATCATGAATGACTTGAAGATCTGGGTTTCTTATTGTTGAAAAATAAGATTGAGATAATCAGGAAGCAGCTTCAAAACATGCAGAAGGATGAACATTTTCATATAGATATAATTAAATTGTGAAGTATGTTTCCAGAGGGTAAGATAGAAGCTAGAAGTTAAAATTCATTTAATATGAGTTAGATAAGGTAGACACATAGAGGATAAGCCCCCAGGGCGGTGAGTGGTGATCCAGGCACAATTTTCACTTCAGGAAACCTTTCAGCTGCCAAATTTGAGAGGCTGGAATTCCAGGCAGCAGAAGAGTCCTGTACATCACTTTTATTGCTCACCTCTCCAAGCATCTGTTCCTGTTTTTTATTCTTGGGGTGTGTTGTCCTGAACTTGTACCGAGCAAAAGCCTTCTCCAGCCCAAGAGACAAGTTAAGGAGACAAGCTTGCAGCCACAGAGCCATAGCTATGAAGTGATGAGGGGGACCACAGGTTTAAAAATAATGTCTGAAGGTGAACACCTAACACAATTCCCAGTAGCACACATTGTTCCTGGAAAGTACTGGGGAATTGACAGTTGCTCTCCAGAGGGACTTTGGCCAGACATGAGGACCCAAGGCTCAGAAAGAGACCACAAACATGCCTTCTTACCAGGTTTTTCCAGGTGCTGTGAATGGCCAACTTTGGTGCATTTAGGGGGGGTGGGGGAAATGGTGCTATAGCATCCAAAGGCTGTGGATGTGAATGACAAGGGAGAATGCAGAGCCAGAATTTTCTGAAGGAACCAGGATAGGGGCTGCAGTGGGGAGCAAGTGCAGCAGATGTGCAGCAAAGCATCCCTCCCAGCACAGAATGGAGGCACAGAAGTAGCATCACTGATGCTTCTTGAGCTCAGACATGGCACTGCGTGGGAGGGGACCCAGTGACCAGGCACACAGAGCTGTCAAATGATTTCCCATGGTGTGCAGAGGAGACTGACTCACCGAAGGCCTTGTGGAGTCCATAATGCCCAGGACTCAGTGAGTAACTGGGGGGGGGGGGGGAGGAGGGGGAGGTTGGCTGCAGCAAGAATCAAGGGTGACAGCATTAGTAGGAAGAAAAGGAAAAATTTACCAATCTCACAGCAACTTTGGTCTATCTTCTATATGTCTTTGCTGTAATACTGATTTGTACGTTATTCTCAAATGGAGCTTTTAGTGCCCAGCAAGCCACAAGAATCACGGTCTTGAAAGATCACAATCTCTGTCAAGCCACTTCAAAAAATATCTGATGGCACAGTGCACCTAAAGACATAAAGAAGTTTATAGTCAGAAGGCGTATGTAAAACACTTTCCTAGACACGGAAAGGGGAGGAAGGTGCAATGTGCTGATAATTGCTTGAAATACAAACCACAAATGCTGGTGGCTCTATTTCATCAGAGCAGCTTAGTATTTTCAATATAGTCACATGCTGAGGGACAGTGACGGTTTCTAATTTTTGGCACTTTTAGCTAAAGTGACTACCCTGAACACTTTGCATTTGTCTATTAGGCTTTAATGGTTGGCACATCAAAGATTGAAGCTGGATATTAAGGAAAATGTTTGTTCTCTACTTGGAATCAAAAAGCTCTTTCATGAAGCATAATGATAGCAGAAGAGAGGGTAAGAGAATGATGTCCAGTAAAGTTCTGAGAACTGCATAAAATTCTCAGTTAATAACTGATATTTGTACCACAACAAAAACTTTCAAGAATCTTTCTCAAAAATCCAATCTGAAATCACCACAATACCAATTTTCCACTGGGCAGAACAAGTCCTTATCAATTTGACTTATTTTTCAAGTTCATAGCTTTTACTGGTCAAGAAAGTGAATTTCACTCAACAGTTGTTCAGGCTTAGAAGAAACTAAGGATTACAGTCCACTCAGAAAATTACAATGCAATTTCCAGAATCATATTTAGCAGGCCTTCTGTAGTACTTTCTTCTTTGCTATGACAGTTGGACTTAATGAGTGAAGTTTTGATGCCCTGATACTGCTGAGAAGCCTTTCCCACCATGATCACCAAGGGAAGATGCTGTCTGTGGTGCCTGGTTGAGTTTAGTGCTGCATGTTTCCATGCCAGCCCAGGAGCTCTGGGAGGAACAGCCTTTACCCAGCAGCTCATTACAAATCTGGCCAAGCTCTATCAGGAGCTCTGCTTTTGATTCCTGGCATAGCCCTGGTGTCAGCCAGCTCAAGGGAGCAGTTTTAA
This sequence comes from Nipponia nippon, assembly GCF_047370975.1. NCBI lineage: Eukaryota > Metazoa > Chordata > Aves > Pelecaniformes > Threskiornithidae > Nipponia > Nipponia nippon. Next base: position 32,420,880 of record NW_028262302.1, read on the forward strand.
ACTAGTTCTGCAAAGTGTCTGCAAAGTGCAGTACCAGACTCTTCACAGCTTTGGTACTCCATGGTACCAGCAGTACTCTTGGTTTGGCAGAATCTCAGTATGGGGAAATGAGATTCTCTGTGGAATTAATTTCTGCTGATAATGTTATGAATCATTGTGAAGGATGGTATGCTTTAAATCACTGGAAACACCAGCACTTTGTGGTTCTTTGCTGGGTCAGTAGATCAGAGGCACAGAGTGACAGGTAAAATAATCCTGCAAAGCAGAGTCCACAGTGCAGCTGCAGACTCATAAGTCCCTCTGTGTTACCATGTGGGATCTGACTTAAAACAGCAGTAATAGCAACTTTCCTTCTACAAAGAAGGAGGGAAGTTCTCTCTTCCAGGAGGAGTGGCTGATACACCAGAGGGTCATGATGCTGCTCAGAAGGACCTGGACAGGCCAGAGAAATGGGCAGAGGGGAACCTCATGAAGTTCAACAAGGAGGAATGCAAGGTCCTGCATCTGGGCAGGAATAACCCTGTGTACCAGTACACCAGCTGAAAAGCAGCTCTTCAGAGAAAGACCTTGGAGTCCATGTGGACAACAGCAGACTGTTCATCCTGGAGGAGAAAAGACTTGGAGGGGAACTTACCAATTTGTAGAAATACTTGAGTGGGGGGCAGTAAGTAAGAAGCCAGACTTTTATCAATGGTGCCCAGTGACAGGACAAGAGGCAAGAGTGCAAATTGAAGTGCAGAAAATTCCATTTAAAAATATTTGGTGGTTGAACACTGGAACAGTTTGCCCAGACAGGTAGTGGAGTCTCCATCCTTGGAGATATCCAAAACTCGGCTGCACACAGTCCTGGGCAGCTTGCTCTAGCTGACACTTGCTTGAGCAGGGGTGTTGGACTAAATAGTCTTGAAAGGTCCCTTCCAGCCTCATCTATTGTGTGATTCTGTGACTCTTAGCAACTAAGACCAAACTCTTAGTTAAGCTCCTAGCATCGCTTTGGAATTTTTGGTGCAGCCTGGAGCCAGTCTTACTTTCTGACATGGAGACAGAGGGCATTTGTAGATTGCATGGGTGTTATGACGATACAGCTATCAGCAGATGTGAATCTTATCCTACAACCCATCAGAATACAGAATGTGGAAAAATACATAGATGAGGTAAATCTATTAGCCCAGAGCTGAGCTAGGAGTGTTTGTGGAAAACAGCCATGCCAGCCCTAAGTCGTGCAGATCCAAGGAGACCGTCTGCTCTCCTGTGAGGAGAGAACAGAACTCTCATTTTATCTGGCAGGATGGCAGCAAAGCCAACTCTTTACACAGGGAAATGGCAGTGAGCAGAACAAAATCTTTCTAGTACTGTGCCTTCTACTTCTTCTCTTTGTCAGTCTGATATTGCGTATACAAACCTGTTAATCAAAGAGACAAACTGAGCAGCTTTGTAAAGAACAACAAGGAAGACAAGATACCTCCTACAGGAAGGTCTGTTGCATTGAGAAGGTGAAAGGTGAACAAGATAGAGTAAGAAAGTGCAGCAGGTACAATGAGTAGTCAAAAGTGTAATGATGTTTGACATTTCACACTGCAAAAGGCCTCTTCTTGCCATCTCTGGTCCACATATGTTGGTTTTGCCCTTCAAGGAGCCTGGAAAAGGCCAGCAGAAGTGGTAGTCCTCAGGGAAGCTCATCTGCTGTGATTCCACTGACAGTGTGACAGCTGAGGAGGAGGACACAAGTGCTGCTCAGTGCTCAGCAGCATTGTGAATGGGCTGCAGCAAACCTACAGACTGAATATGTGTTTCGATTTTGCCTGCAGTACAGGTTTTACTTGTACAGCTAGGGGAATGAAGACAAATAAGAGCCCTCACTGAAGCCACTGCATCAATGTATTCACAAAAACAGGGGCAGTTATGACTGGGAAGGCCAACGGACCTGCCAGGCCAACTTATTTCCCTTTGGGAAGTGGTTTAGGGTATGTAATCTCCTGCATTGCTTGCTTCAGTCTTCACCAACTACATCTACCAGTCCTCTGTGCTTAGAGAAGGTGTTCAGGGAAGAGCAGAATGATGAGTGGTAGATGAGGGTCAAGTCGGGGATTATCTGAATCAACTTAACCTGTACAAGTCCATAGGATCCCATGGGGTGCATCTGTGGGTTTGAGGGAGCCGCTGGCATCTTTGCAGGATGCTGTCATCTTTGAATGTTTGGGGAGAGCAGGGAGGTCTTCTATGATTGAGGAGAATAAAATATCATCCGTCTTCAAAAAAGGCCAAAAGAATGATCTGGGGAACTACAGGTGGGTCAGTTCTCACTTTGGTGCCTGGGAAAGTCATGGAGGGAATCCTCCTGGAGCACATTTCTGGGCACGTGAAGGAGAAGGTGAATGGAAACAGCCAGCATGAATTTACCAAGGGTAAATCACATTTGGCCAACTTGTAGGATAATTGGATTTGTGAACAAGAGGAGAACTCTGGACATCACTTACACTGATTTTACAAGGCTTTTGACACCATCTGCCGCAATACTCTTGTATCCATCGTCATTGAGAAGGTGCCAAAATAAGGCTTGAGGCAAGTTCAGCCTGGAAGTCCCACCTGAATTATCCTCTGATGCTCTGACCTTTCCCAACAATACAAGCAGAGACGTGATGCATCTCCCTCAGTGCAAGTCTCCTCAAAAACTCTTCCTCATTCAAAATGCATTCTTTCAGACTGTGTGTAAACAGCTCCTATTCCACCTTCAGGGATTATGCTTACTCTCCCCGAGGTGCACATATGTGTTTGAAGCCTTAATCACTCAGCATTACCAATGGAACAACATACTTCCCAGCATGCTGGAGGATGGTGTCCCCAGAGGCTGAGCTCCCAATGGGTGCTGCCGCCTCCCTCTCTGAGTGAAGATTTGCAGTGGAAGAGACATAAGCCCCTTGCTGTCTGCCACCCTCCCCACCTTGCACGATGCTGCTAGAGGAAGCCCGGTTGGCCCATTTTTCCTACTTGGTCCTTTCCATTAAACGCATTTGCATTAGTAAGCCCAGCATCTCAGATCCAGACTGGTGAGAAACCTGTTGCTAGGCAACACAAAACTTTGCAGTGGCATTCCAGTTCCTCTCTGATGAAGTCAACAAGAAAAAGAGCATGACATCAGGGGGTTTCTAAGTTTCTTTTACATTTACTTTTTGTCGGCACCTGCAGTGTGAAGAGAGACGAGAGAAATGGGGCCAGAATTCTTGAAGGATGCAAAGAGAAGATGGACAGTAAAAACCACTCCATGAAGAAATAAAGAGAAGAACAAGAAGTGCTGGAATGGAGGACAAAAATTAAAGGAAGAGTAGCTGCACTTGAGGAGTGGCGGAAAATGAACACGGATATGGTGTGCTGTCTTCACACAGAAGTCAGTGTTCCACAAAAAGAAAAGACAAACCAACACAAGGTATACAAACACAGAAATAACAATATCAAATTCAGAAACATATTACTTAGGGGGAAATTATGTATCCCTAAGGAAAAACATAGTCATTAAAAAATGGGAGAAACATTTGCAGAGACTGGCAGTGATTTTACTTTACACCTCTCAGCACATGAACTTTCGTGTTTTATTCTGGATTTGCCAATACTAAGGTGCTGGGCATATGTTTGATCTATACTGCACGCATGTTGATTACATGTAGAAAGCCCAGCTTTACACGGTGTTATGGTCAGAAGACACCCTAGCTGTCTAGCATCTCGCCCGTGTCCCACAGCTGCTCATTTTTGCCATGATGGGTAAATTACTCCCCCCCCAGGCAGCCCTAACTCCCTGCTTCAGCCTTGTCATTTTTTCCCCACCTTTGTCCCCACATCTTTTCCATGTGAAATAACCAGCTGTGAGCAGTTTCCTGCAGTGGAGCCCTGCGTGATTACAGTCAGAGCCGGCAGGCTGATGTCTGGCGAGCCTGTGGAGAGGGACAGCAGAAACTGCCTGCTGCCAGTGTGGGCAAGCAGCAGCCGTTCCTCAGGTCATTCTTCTGCTGCGTACCGAGGGCATACCATAAAATAGGAAACATTCCTCAAAAGAGGCAACTGGAGTAGGCTAAGGGCAGAACAAGGAAGCTGAGCACAGTTCTTCAAGACAGTTATTAATCATGCCAAAGATGAGGTGAATTGGACAGGCAGAGTGCCATAAGCTGGAAAGCCCAAAGCGCTGTACTACAGTGAGTTGCCAGACCCATTCATTTTCTGTCAGATCATGTCAGAGCAAAGGCAAATTCCCCCTGACAACTATGAAAATGCTTCTTTTCTTTTTCCAGAGCCTATTTTTTGAAAGAGCTGAGCATCAAACCTGCGTAGCCCAAGTCTGCTTAATCTTGCAGCACACAGGCATGTCTGTCTCAGCAAAAACCTGCCAGTCCTCTGTTTAGTGGGGAAGCTGGACCATGCTGGAGACAGGTTGCAGGTGGCACCGGGCTATGTTGTGTCACAACCTCACACTGTTTTCCCACCTTGGACCATTTTCCCCATTCTTGTGTCTCCGAGCTGCACAGCCTTATAAATCATAGAGAACCGAAAATATTTGTAAGCTGACCTACCTCACTGCAAAGCAAATACTGGTATATGCATTATTCTGCACCCCCAGAATTCCCATGGAAATGTGGAAGGCCGCCAAGTTTGAGGACAGGGCTCAAAGAAACAGTAAGTTTGCATGCAAGGGAAGGATGTGATCTGAGTGGGCACCTGGTGCTGAGCACTTGTGCACCTAACAGATTAAATGTTCACAAGTAAAACACTGATATGCCTCGTGAAGAACCCTGGTGATTTATTCATGACACATTAGAGAGGACATTGGTAATAGTGCTTTGTGCAAAGAAAGTAAATAGCAGAATTTTTTTTAATTAGCATTAGACTTGAATCATGGATTTTTCCTGTTTTTCCTAGGGACCTGCAAGGGGAGGCTGCTCCAGACAGGATGGAGAGCAGTGCCAGGACGGTACCCAGCAGCCCCAGCGACCTGCACGGGGCCAGCAGAGCAGCTTGGGGAAAGAAGCCAGGGCCAGCCCCAGTTGCCAGACAGGTCCATAGGGACAAGGCAGTCCAAGGCCAAGCAAGCTGAGGTCAGGGTCAGTGAGGGACCCAGCCAGGCAGGGTTGAGGCTGTGACACAGCCCAGACCAGGAGCAAGGGTGAAAATCGGAGCCTCATGCTGCATGAAGGGGAGCCTCAACAAGGCATCGTCTATCACCCAGCTCTTTCCCACCCCTGCTTATTCTTAACGTGCAAGAAAATGACATAGAGCACCTGACGAAAACCATGAAAAAAAATGCAAGGAAAGACCTCACACTTGAAGCAGAATCAGCACTTCAAGGGAGAGAGAGGATGGTTTAAACTCTGCAAAATACTAAACTGTGTGCAAACCCTCACAGCAAACTTTAAAAAGCTGCAAGTGCTGGAAAGCTTCCTGAATACATTCTCCTGCCTTAGACCTGATGTTGAGTCACAGCATCTTTCTCTGAAGTGCAATGTCACGTTCCTGTGTTTCAGCCACCTTTGTTGGCTCGGATTCCTTATTACAACATCAGAAGAAAAAGCCCTATTTTTGATACCTCTTGCTGCTCTGTTTTATGTTGCTGCATTGAATTAAAATATCTAGGTTTCTGAAGTCTTAATAGTTTTTTATCTTTTTATGGGTAAAATGAAAACTAGAAATCCTAGAAGATCACATGATAATAAGTAATCTATCTCATAAACCTTTATGAGATATCAATGTGTATCAAAGTCAAATGTGCAGTGTATGAACCAGAGAACACTTGTCTTCTAATTTATAGTAGAGTTGCCTATTTCAGTGCTGGGGCAGCAGTGGCCAGGCAGCTGCAACCCCTGAGTCAAGCCCAGGAAAGTATCATTTCAGTTGTATTCGGTTTAATTGTATTGTCAATATGTATCAATATCTCATTTTACGCCTGGACCTGAAAATATCTCATCTGTACTTGTTCCAGCACCATTGAGTTGTTTGACAACCCATCCTTTCTGTACTACTATGCATGTTTTTCCTCCCATCCTTCATAAAATGCCAGTTTAAATCCCATTCTCCTTCATACGCCTCCGGCTCCTCGTTACTCCATGACACATCTGGCAGTCCGCAGGCACACACCTCCTCCTGGGGAAGCCCCACCATGCGGCTGCTGTTAAAGCTAGATCATACATTGTCACAGCAGTTAGAGAGTCTTTTTCTTACTTTTAACACAGGACTTCAAGTTCAGGAAACACAACACACTGAGTTCTTAAATGTTCAGGTTTACTCTGCCCCCCAGTGTATTCCCTGGGTCATGTTAAAGCCAGCCAAGAGAAGCGTCAGGTTTTCTCCAGACCAGCTGCCCTTTCTGTTGCTATCAGCCTACATTTGCAAACTCCCGTGGAAGCAATCTGCATTACTTGAGCACCCTGCTTCCTCCATCACTGTACACATGAGCTGAGCTCTGAGCAACACCCAGTGAGCAAAGCGGCGTGTCACGACTGCTTCTGCAGCGCATGCTGTCACCGCAGCTGAGCCTCCTGCTCCCCACAGGCTGCTGCAGAGTCTCTCCCCGTGCATGCATTAAATTTGGGTGGATTTGCAGAAATGACAGCGGGGCTACTCAATGCACGTGAGACACGGTGGGAAATCTGACTGTTATCTCCAGCTGACAATATTAGTTCTTGATTCTGAGTTGCAGTGAGGGGGTTGAGACATCCAGAGGGCTGGGTTTCTGATGAACTGTTCCAGTTTCTTTATTTCTTTCATGTTAATGAATGTTGTCTCTCTTTCTCCTGTTTTTTTATGGAGGGTAAAGAAGTTAACACTAATGCAGACAAACAGCATGATATTTATGAATATGTGAATTATGAAAAATAATTCATTTTGCAGTCAATGTTCATTGAACAAGTATCATAAATATAGATAATATGCCTACTTGAATAATTTATAAACACCTATAATTGTCATTGGTAACAATCAAGGTGTTTGTCTATGAATATTCATATAGTATCATTAAGATATAATGCCGAATAATGAACATGTTAAACTATGAATGTTAATGACAGAGTGTAATTCTTAATTTCTAAGGCCTCTATAAATGTGGTATTAGCCTTGAAATGTCATCATATCCATAGTGCTTAATCTGACAATATATATTTTTATTTATACAATGTAATGTTGGTTATAAGGTGAAGCTTTCCAGTGATTTTTACTGTCATTTGCTAAAGGCTTAAAGTACAGAGATAATTGATTAAATGCTGACTTTTGAAATGCATACATTACAAATAATATTTCTATAAGATAAAGTCACTGTAACATTAAAAAATATATATTTTGGATGTTTTTTGCAATTCTATCCACTCTAAATAAGTTTAATGTGGTCTTTTCTCATCTCTGTATCACGAGTATTGAAGTATTAACATTTTCCATTTTTTACTCTTTGTAACGAGCTATGAGGTTTGTCTAGTCTGGCAAAAAGGAGGCTGAGGGGCGACCTCTTTGCTCTCCGCAGCTCCTTGAGGAGGGGACGTGGAGAGGGAGGTGCTGATCTCATCTCCCTGGGATCCAGGGACAGGATGACCAGCAATGGTTCAAAGCTGCATCAGGAGAGGTTCAGACTGGACATTAGGAAGCATTTCTTTACCAAGAGAGTGGTCAAACACTGGAACAGGCTTCCTAGAGAGGTGGTCAATGCCCCATGCCTGTCAGTGTTGAAGAGGCATTTGGACAATGCCCTTAATAATATGCTTTAACTTTTGGTCAGGCAGTTGGACCAGATGATCGTCGTAGGTCCCTTCCAGCTGAAATACTCTGTTCTGTTGTGTTCTATTCTGCTCTGCTGTGCTCTGTTCTAACAAGGTAACACTTTCTGTTGACATGGGGACAGCACTGGATGTTGTTTACCTGGACTTCAGCAAAACATTCAACACCAGTTCCCACAGCCTTCTCCTGGACAAACTGGCAAGACATACATTGGATGTTTGGCCTGCAAGATGGGTAGGAAATTGGCTAATAGTCCACACTCAGAGCATAGGGATGAATGGTTTTTACTCAGGCTGGCAGCCTGTCACAAGTGGGGTCCCCCAGGGACAGATGCCGGGCCCCACATTATTTAATATCTTCATAAATGATCTGGATGGTGGGATTGAAAGCAGTCTCACCAAGTCTGCTAACACTAAACTGGGTGGCGAGGTGGACATGTCAGAAGGGAGAGCCATCTCACAGAGAGACCTGGATAGGCTGGAAGAGTGGTCTAGCAAGAATAGTATGAAGTTTAACAAAGGCATGTGCAAAGTCCTGCACCGGGGATGGAATAACACAAGAGGCTAGGGTCTGTGTGGCTGGGGAGCAGCCTTGCTGAAAGGGACCTGGGGGCACCTGGTGGGCAGCAAGCTGAGCATGAGTCAGCAGGGTGCTGCTGCAGCAACGAAGGCAAATCAGATCGTGGGCTGCATCCACAGGGGCCTTACTAGCAGAGATAGAGATGTGATCATCCCACTCTATTCAGTGCTTGTCAGGCCATGCCTGAAGTATTGTTGTCCAGTTCTGTTCCCCAGAATTAAAAAAAGACATGAACAGACTGGAGAGAGTCCAAAGGAGGGCCATGAAGATGACCAAAGGGCTGGAGAACCTGCCCTATGAGGAAAGACTGAAGGAGGAGAGGAGAAGGCTCAGAGGGGACCTCATCACAGCATTCCAGTACATAAAGAGTGGGTCCAAAGAGGACAGAGGCTCTCTCTTCACAAGGAACCACATGGTGAAGACAAGGGGTGATGGGTATAAGTTGCACCAGGAGAGGTTTCATCTCAATATAAGAGAGAAGTTTTTTACAGCGAGAACAATCATTCACTGAAACAGCCTCCCCATGGACATGGTGGAGTCCCCATTGCTGAAGGTTTTCCACATGTGGCTGGACAGGGTGCTAAAAAATCTCATCTAGGTTCCCTTTCCCATGAAAGGTTGGAGCACATGATCTTTTGAGGTCCCTTCCAACCTGGGCTGTTCTATGATTCTATGATGATTTGTAAGCTGTTCAAGTCCTGAATCCCTTCCCTGTTTTGCCAGGCAAATGATGATGAATCTTAAGGAGACCTAAAGATGAGAGACCTAAAGATGGGCATAGAGAACCCAAGGACCATGGCTTCTTTACATTGTGATTCTTTTCCATAACCCAGTATTTCATAACCCTTTTAACTGCTCTTGCTAGTAGAAGTTAAACCACTAAAGATAACTGGCCGTTCTTGCATACTTAGCACTGATAAATGTGCTAATGAATGTATTTCTACTAAATGGTAATTTGGGGTTTGCTTCTTTGATGGACTGAATGACGATTTCCATTTACTGTCTAGAGATAGGGGAACAGAAGCGACACCACTTCCTTTGAAGCAAGAGTTTTAGACAATGGAACTCTTGGAATATCTAGAGTATTTTTGAAGTTTGGCTTCTACTTATGATAAACATATATAACAAAGCACATGAGTCACAGCAAATCTGCTCTTTGATTTTATGTATTTGAGAGCAAGAAAAATGGATTCACATGAGCAGGTTAAGCCAAAGCAGAAATAAGTCAGAGCAGTCAGCCAGAAGTTAATGAATTTGACATCTGGCACAATAGTCCAAAGCTGGAGTACTCCTGCATCTAGGGGGGAAAAAAAATAATTTGTCTTCCTGAAGTTCAGTGATTTCGAACTGAGAAGCTGTTTCTTAAGTGAGGAGTCAGAGCATCAAATTATTTGCTTCAATGATGAAAGGTTGCCCAGAAATCCAATCAGAGATCTTTTCAGCAGATCATGAAATAATTCAAAAGAAGAGATGTCAGCTTATCCCCCTGCAGTGTTTTTCAACATCTCTATTTGACTTTGAAGGACTTGCAGAAGGTCTTCTTTCTGTGGTTGTCCCTGAAACAACCAGACTTCATTTTCAAACACAAACCCAGTTTTCACATGTCAGGCAACAGCCCGAACACTGTCTGCAGCTCCATATTAAGTTCACCCAAATGAAACAAGATATGACCCAGAAATGCGCTGTCTAAAATCCATGGTGGTTTGTTAGTTCAGAGCATTGTGTTTGTCTTTAATGAATAGTTTTATGCATTTAACAGTTTTTAAAATAAATAATTTACTTCATGAGAGCTGTTATACAGTGCAGTGAAACACCACTTTACAGGAGCTCTTTGATAAGCTTTACGCATTGTCTGTGCATGCGTATGAATACACCTGACAATTTCCTGAACAATTTTTATAATGCAGTCTACACTCAGCTGGTTCAATATTAGCAATTCACAATCTAATAGCGCAGTCAAATATCCAAAATTCAAGAAAGCAAGTGTCAGCTCTACAAAATTCCACATTTTCTCTACCACATTTTCACAACTCAGATACAGTGCAGCCCCCAGCCCTGGGCAACCCTGAGACATGCTTTTCTGGTCCTCCTTGAGTCCTGAGGAGATTTCCTCAGGTGCCCATGATGCTGCCCATCCACGAAATGTCTGTGCACTGAAAATTAATTTGCCACAGCCTCCTCAACTACTAAGACTATTGTGTTAGCTCATCTGCGTCCAGAAATATGCAGTGCCTTAGCACCATTGCACCACCATCCTCCGAATTGTTCCCAGAGCTGATCCTGAAGATATCTGCTTGAGCTGCTGCATCTGGTCACAAGCCTCCTAACCCCATAGGAGCTGTCCCTCGTATTTCCTTAATAACACCTTTTTCTGAAGTTTGATTGTAGCTCAATTTAACATTAAAAACCCCAGGACAGCTGCAGCACTGATTTAATCCAGATACTGGCCATTTAATATGAATCCACAGCCTCTGTCACACCATAGACCATTGGGACACCACAGCCAGGATCAGGCTGCGAGTGTTGCATGGAGACCAAACACCCCTCTGCCCTGCAGCCACAGCAATTAGTGGACTTTTAGTACTTCATTTGCTTTGTCAGTCTTGTTTAAATTTCTGTCGCAAGGAAAGGAGGCTCTTTGTGAGCAGATGTTACTGTTTGCTGCTTTTAAAATAAATAATCATACCTAATTTGTATATTCTGTTTGTGGGACAGAGTGTAGACATGTTCTGGCACTGAAGGATGCTCAAGCACACAGAAAGACATGAAATATTTCCAGTGCTGTTGCAAAAGGTATATTTTGTAACAGCTTGAGCAATGGTATTTCCAAATAAGATATTATTTGTGCCTTAAAAATTCTAAAATCATGGTACAACTGACCACAAAGAATAGGATAAAATGTCTGTTTTTTTAATGAAAACAGCAGTATACTATGAGAGAGCGAATTCTCAGTTGGTGGAAGAAGACTGACTGATCATAATTGTAATTCACGCCCCAGGTCTGCTGGACAAAAGGCTTCTCACAAAGCCAGGCAATCACTGTTGAAGGTGAGGCAGCACCTGTGCTGTCACTGGAGTCACAGTGGGAGGGAAAATTCACGTGGAGTGAAGGTCCCAAATTTGGAAAGCGTTGTGGCAGGGTGGGCACTACCTCCGTCTGGGTTTCCATGAAATTCAGGGGTATACAGGAATGGGCAGAAGATCCTTTGGGTGGTGCTGGTAATAACGAAATGTAAGTAATCATGAAAAGCTGCCACCCCCCCCTGCAGCAGTGGCTGACACACACTAGGTCAACATCTTCACAAACTCAGATACGATATGCCTTTAATAATTGTTTCTGTGAGCAAGTACATAAAAAGAAGAAATTGTATGTTCTCTAAATACTTTTACTAGTATTTTATTCTATTATACAAAGCTCCATTTGTTTAAAGACTATATATAAGGTGTGTGCTCTTTATTTAAGCATAATATGTTAAAGTTCTTTATCAGTCTTGCTATGCACACATAGCGTGACATCTTGCAAGACATTATGCCACTGAATACAAACACGAAATTTCTCTGCATGTAAAGACATACTGAACACCCCCTGCTCAGAAGAAAGAGTCCACGGGGCAGTGCAGCGGGATTCAGTCCACCCAGTGTCTGTTGGCTCCCTAGAGACAGAAAGGGAAGCTGTTTGAGAGGTGCAAAGGAGTAGCGGGAGTCAGACAGCTCCTGTGGCTTTGCTTCAGTAGGATTTCCCCTCATATTATGCCACAGTTTACAGAATGGGAACGACTGTTCTTTAGAGATTTTTTTTCCCACATATATGGAAACAATTCAAGGAAGGGTAGGAGAAACAAGAACCATTGTTATAGTTTTCTACAGGCCTAGATAAAACACCATCAAGATACAATTACAAAATGACTACTCCATATATGTAAATAAGAGAAGGACTGAGGTTTTTTGAGACAGTTATGAGAAATTTCATGCTTGAAATACTCTCAGGCATGTACTTGATTTCCTATTCTGTAGACCCATGCCTCAAGCACTATTAAAAGTCATTAAAACTTGGCATTGTTGGTCTTCTGAGATTTCTAAAGATTCAACAACAGGTAGGAAAAGAAGGAAAATAATGAAAGTGGTGTAAAAGGGCACACCTCCATTTGTCGCTGTCTCATATTCCCATCAGGGTGTAGCACACAAGACGGTCTCCAGGAGTTCCCATCACAATTACTGAGCTCAGCAATTAGGACAAACGAGAAGCAGAATCATTTCCAGCAGCCTTTCAGACTGTTAAAACTGAATAAATGGTGATGAATAAGTGTATACACAGGGTACAATTTAAACAGTCACATTCCATCTGTCAAGGACACAGTGAAAAATAATTGCATAGCTGTATAGAACAATCTAAATATGTCTGGAAGGAAATCAAAATATTCAGGACTCAGATAGCAACAGACAACAGCTGTTTCTTTATGAAAGAGGCGAAGAATATTAAGATTTTCTTTTTTTTTTTTTAAGAAAAGCCATTTGATTGAAACAGAAACCTGCAAGCTAAGGAGTGGGAATGTATGTATAAAGGGGAAATACAGGCATTGATCTTCACTTAGGAAGACCACAGTAGGCACCACTAACACTCCCAAATCAGATCTGCAGTAGTCTATCTCCAGTAAAACTGCAAAATTAAAGGGTCAGGATGGAGATAAACTGTCCTCTGGCCCAGTTCTGGCCTGCTGCAGCTTAGATGGGATTTCCCATAAGAGAAATCGCAACTTCCAGAACGGAGATGACACAAAACATTTCAGGTGCATGGAGCTGAGTTGTGCACAAATTGCACAGCAAGTGCAATTCAGTGGCTCCCAGCCCAGGAAGCCAGAAGTTGAAAGGAGGCACTCACGCTGGGCAAGGCATCGTGATCATTGTCTGTACAGGCATGGCAGCACAACACTTGCAGAGACTACATGGCTTCCAACATCAGTACTGGCCACCCATACTGCAGGAGTGCAGCAAAATCCGTCAGGTGACTGTGAGGGACCGCAGCATACAGCTTTCTCGTCATACAGGGAGAATTTACCCTATCTGCCCAGATTAAATGCCAGATTACAGAATATCCTGGCATGCAGACTTGACTCAAGTACACCAGAAATGGGCAAACTGACTGTTCCCATTAGTCATTTGTTCCAATGCCTAGCTCCTACCAGCTTCATTTGATGCCCTTGGTTTTGTGTCAGAAAAAGCTGCAAGTATTTGATCCCTAACCAACCTCTTTATGCACTCGTGGTGCTTCAGCCCTCTATGATACCCACTAAAATTGTCTCTTGTCCACACAGGATCATCCTTGCATCCTGGGATCCAGAGCCCTTCGCAAAGTTTGTTTAAAGCTTTACGCTGTGGTGGAGGAGTTCCAAATTAGAGTCTAAGAATCTCACAAAAACAATGAGAATTAACAGTTTTCTGATAGATTAACTTCTCCAGCAACACTGAAGGTCTCGCCGGGCATATGACAGATGAGCTGTGGCGGTTCAACATTTGTATTAGAGCATAATGAAAAATGCTTTGCAGGTTTTCCAGTCATTTTGAAAAGTCATTTCGTGAAATTTTCTGAAAAGATACTGAAATTATCAGTTTGATCTCTTCTAAAGCACAGGAGCAGCACAACAGCATCCTCAATAGCAACTCAGTTCGTGTCACTCTGCAAACACGTGCTGTGGCACAGGCTTCACTACAAAAAGTAACTTCCCAATTTCCCTCCCTCCTGATGCACATTAGGAAAATGTTTAGACCTTAGGGAAAAAAAACAAGCACCCAATCTCCTGAAGACAAACTATCTCCAGATGAAATCAGAGACTGCTTCTCATTCATTCCCTGATCCTTGGAGCAAGCAATCAAAACCTGCTGGAGCTGCCAGTGTGAGGGCCCCACAAGCACTCCCCTTTCTAGACCAGCTGGCTGGGTCCAAGGTTGGCTTCATCACTGGTAAGAGTCGTCATGCAGAAAGCTACCAGTGAGAGCTGCCCTCCTTCCCTTGGGAGCTCGTTTTAAGCAGGGGCTTTCCTGCTTGGAGACCCCTGGTGTAAAACTATCCCACAAGAAATAAAATCCCTGGGTTTACCATTCTCTCTGAAATCACTCCACACCAAACAAGCCTTACAGTGAAAATGTGATGAGCTTAGTCTACCAAAATTCTAAGCATAGAACTGTAATATTTGAAGACAGGTGCAGAAAAAGTGAAATAATTGTGTGGTTTATATTTATATCTCACTCTTGATTTCAAGACAATTTTTTTTTTTTTTTTTTTTTTAGAATCACAGAATGGTTTGGGTTGGAAGGGATCTTTAAAGACAATGTAGTCCAAGCCCCCTGCCACGGGCAGGAACATCTTCCACTAGATCAGTTCCTCAAAGCCCCATCCAACCTGGCCTTGAACACTTCCAGGGATGGGGCATCCACGACTTCTCTGGGCAACCTGTTCCAGAGCATCACCACCCTCATCATAAAGAATTTCTTCCTTATATCTAATCTAAACACACCATCTTTCAGTTTAAAACCATTGCCCATTGCCCTGTCACTACAGACCCTGGTGAAAAGTCTCTCTCTGTCGTTCTTGTAAGTCCCCTTTATATATTGAAAGGCCACAACAAGGTCTCCCCAGAGCCTTCTCTTCTCCAGGCTGAACAACCCCAACTCTGTCAGCCTTTCTTCACAAAGAGAGGTGTTCCAGCCCTCTGACCACTTTCGTAACCCTCCTCTGGACTTGCTCTAACAGGACCATGTCTTTCTTGTGTTGGGGACCCCAGGGCTGGACACAATACTCCAAGAGGAGTCTAATTTCTAATTCCCTAAAAGACTCCTTTGTATCTGATTTCCCAGAAATCTTTACCAATAGTGTCCAGTTAAACAGATCTTAATGTTCTCAGGAGCTTCTTATATCAGACCTATGGAAATGTTGTAAATAGCTAAAAGTATGTACCCAAATCCAGGTTCAATTAGGACTGAAGTAGAGAATTAATTCACAGTGTATGGAAGGATGGAAGTCCCCAGTGCAGCAAGTGCCTTTGTGCTACCCAGTAGCAGCTCCCAGCAGTGACCACGCTCTCATGAGAGATCTTGCCTGGGATTGTCAAAGCAGCACGTCTTTGTTAGCAATTGTCAACGCCTTCCCAAAGTCACATTTTTCTGTTCTGCAGGGGATGGAAATTGCAGCTGCTCTTACTGACGATGCCTCCTTCTTTCCCCTGCACTTACTGAGAGCAAAGCCTAGAGCTGTTGGCATAACGCGGTATGCTATAGAGGCCACGTTCTGGCCTGTGTTTGTGCTCTAACCTCCATTATGGCACTTACAAAGCTGCTGCATTTCTGATAGCACCACATTTCTTCAAGTTACATTCCTAATTCACTGTAATAAATTTGCTTGGTAGTTTTTGCATGTTTACAGCATCCAGAGAATAAATATAGTGATTAACATACTGCATTTTTCATACAGAAAAGTTCCTGAATGGTTACTTTAAGTGAAAAAACTCATGCAGCCATGAACAGCGCTACTATAATGCTTGAGAAAGTAATTAATTGAGTGCAAATTCTGAAGCAGCCATTACAGTATATCTTGTTTAGACTTTAGCATTATGTAGGTTCTTCAAATTTAACTTTGTTGTTCCTGTGTTTGTATTTCTGGAAGACATTCTTGGTTAAACATAATTATTTTCTAAAATTCAAAGACATCAGAAAATGAAGAATCCATCACTTCTCTCCAAAGCTAGTTCCAGTGCTTAATTATGCTCACTATTAAATTCACAGACAAATAAGGTATACAAATTTGCATGAGCTAAGCTGACAGCCTTTGAGCATTTTGCACTTTCCATCCTTGGGTTGTTGATGTAGGCCCAGGTGGCTGCATGCCATCCCTTCTAGGAGGTACAAAATTTGGTCTCTATATTTGATATTGTTCCACTAGAGGTAAGGCAAACCTACTCTCACTGGCTTGTAGGTAAATATAAGAAACTATTGCACTATTTCAAGTTTTCACATTTGCAGGATTCACCAAGACACAGTGTGGAAATAAGTTGATAAAACATTCTCCCCACCCTGTTGGCAATCTGTTCGGCACTGAATTTCTGAAGAGCTGCCTAACTGCAATTAATCTAACACAAGATATTCTAGCATAAACAATACACCTCTGAGACAGTCACAACTTGCTCTCACAGCACTGGTCAGAGAAAAAACAAAAGCTCATGCAAAATGAATTCTTCACTGAAAATGTCACTGAAGTAGAATCTAGTCACAATAAATCAAGGAATCTTAGTTTTATTTTTCACCCCTTTCTGTTAACTGTAAATACATAAATAAAATCAGTGCAGGGTGCTTTATGTAAATAAAACTGATAATCCAGAGTCAGTGCACTCCATAATCCTGTTAAAACTACTTCATTTTCTATTACCTTAAATGTACATACTTTCAAAGGAATACCGGAAATTCTTTGTGAAAATTACAGTTGAAGCTAGCACTAATATTTAATGATACTATGAATGTAACATTACCCAGTGGGAAGCATTTTTATCAGCCTGGATCTCTCAGTAAAACAAGTAACCAGGTCTTTAATTAATCACTGTTGGGTTGTTACCTAACAGTTTCTCAGAGAGATAGTTATACTCTTCTTGTTACTGTGAAATTGTTATGCAAATTTCTCCATTTGTAGGAGTAAAATTAGCACTAGCAGCACTATCTGATACCAGCAAAAGGTTTAAACAGGATTTGGTGAGGCCACGTATGTTATACTTGATTCAGATTGACTTCTGTACTGACAGTCACGGCATGAGCATTTCACATTACAAGGAATTTTTTTCTATTATACAAATTATTATGAAACACAATATATACAGATTATACATAATAGACATGTAAATAATGTGTATATTATATAATATAACGTAATTATCATTATAATAATACAATTATATTTATAATGGCTTCAATAAATTATATATACTAATTATCATTATTTATTATACAAATACAGTTCAACCGTATGCTTTCTGGATCTTTGCTGGGTAGGGGCTTATACTCAACAGACTAAATCCGTAGTGGGCTCAATGACTTCTGGAGCTCATTCCTACCACTCTATCTATGATACCTGTTTCTCAGGAAAAACATTTTCCTGCCAACTAGGTCAAGAGAGATGATAGCAGTTGGGGGTTTTTTTGGTTCTTTTTTTGGGTTTTTCCTCCCTAGAATTCTCTAATCCCTTCCTTTTCCTTTAAGATCCTGTGAGGCTTAGGGTGCCTCTCTTTTGGCTACAACCTTATTACTCATTTCTAAACAAGGCTCAGAACTCATGACATGAGTTATCACTGTAAAATAAATGAAGATACAAGAAATCTAATTACCTCAGATTTTAATTACTTACTTTTCTGTTGTTGGTAAGCTAGCTCCTACTTACTTATTTATTATAAGAAGCGGGTACTATATGGGAAACTTTTACAGAAGTGGATACAGAAACATGATTTAAGGTCCAGAATATCTGATTTTGATCATATGAAAATGTCTGTTTTAAAATGTTGGGACGAAATTTTCCAGAGAGAGGAGAGAGAGGTCCTGATCAACTACTGAACTGAGGCATCTCCTGAAATGAAAGGTCTTCGCATTACACCTCTCTGTTCTTTCTTCATATTCCTGACTGCTGACAGGGTGCACTAGTGTGCGCCAGGGTTAGTGCACGCAGCATTTTTTTTTTTACATTAAATATGAGCTAGAAAAAAAAGGTCTACAGAGTGTTTTATTAAGATTTTAAGATTAAAAAGGCACCCTAGGAGTAGGAGGACTCTGGCAGCAACCTAATAAAATGTGACATAGATTAGCTTTGAAGTAACATCTAGGGATCAGTCTGCACACTTTTATGCCATAGCGTCATTATTTATTGCTGCTGACTTTTACAAAATCTTGAAAGAGACACAGAATTACATGAACTGAGAAGCAGATTTGCCTTTCAGGTCTCAACTGAAAGAAACTGAGTTGAACACAGACTTTCAAACGAGTAGTGAAAAGCAAATTATGTATTTAGGGATTAATATATTTTACATAGATAGCAAGTCAACAGCAAGCCACCTAAGCACCTGTGCAGGACATCTGGCAAGATCGCACTAGCCTCGAATTCCAGGTTTGCTGCAAGGCCATTCTCACAGTGGCAGGAATACCTATAAATGGTCAGTGGCCTCTGACTAAATCTACTTTATGACTGATCAGGAACCAGACACAGAAGGCAATCAAACATTAAAATTTCTTCTGTGACTAACCTGGTTTTTGAAAGGTTTAACTTTGTGAGAATGTACATTTTCTGCAAACCACAGCCTTAATTTTAACAAGCACTAATGAATGTTTAAGCAACTACTTTGTTTCATATGAATTTGTGAAGTTCCTTCAACTAAATATTAGAATTCACACAATGACCCAAATGCAAATTACAGATTGTCAAATAAGTGGCACATTTATCACTGATACACCATTTTTTTTCCATTCTTGGGCTTTTGTTTCCTATCAGCCAACCACCAGTCCCTCAAGGACCTTCATTAGTTTCTCATGAAGTTCCTCCTGTTTGGACTTTCAGAAGGATTTTGAAACTCAGCACCAGCTGGACCCCCTTTTTCTCAGGTGTCGGCTCTTTCCCAAAGCTTTAATAGATTTGTGAGACATAGTTTCTCTTCACAGGAAGCTTTTCTGCCTCTACTGCTTTATATCCTGTTCATCCTTGTGTCTGCCTGTTCCATTATTTATTATAACCCCTACTGCATGGAAGTTAGACTGTCATGCATAGACCCTCCATCCCCAAAAATTTTAAAACATCGCAAAATATCTGGATCCCTGTTGTCTTTTGGTACTAGGAGAATTCAAAATGGTATGTTACACAACAAAGTCTGCAAGATCTACTATTTCATAACCCACTCCATTTAGAGAGGACTATCTCCTTTGACAGCTTTAATATTCCCAAAACCTACACCAGTAGGATAACACTGTGTTTTTCACTGGCATTTGCATTAAAGCTTAAGCTGGCCCAACTGGGGTCAACACTGCCCCAGGAGAAAGGAGACCTTTCCTTATCCTACACTCAGAGGATCATAGCTCATACCTTTTTCTCTTCAAAATGTTCTTTTGCAAGAACCTCGTCTCTTTCCCCTTTTTTCCCCTGCCTTTAATTCAGGGTCACAGCCAGGCTAGCTAAAATCCCAGCAATTCCTGAAGTGTACTCGTGATACTGCTCCAAAGGAGAGACCCCTGTAAAGCCTCCACAATATGCTGCAGCAGAAGGGCAGGGGAGCTGGGGTTACTGCCTCTTATACCAGCTGTGCTCCTCTGCTGTCCCTCACTCATTTGCTGCTCATCAGCACCTGTTGCTCATCAGCTGTTTGGAGCAAAGATAGCCATGCTCTTTTTTCCTCCCTAGCTCCTTTCACAATGCAACTAGGCCAAGTTTTAGGAATTCTAGGTAATTAATGTTGGAGAGAATAGCACACAGCAGTGCATCCAGAGAAGGGCAACACAAGTTGAACACAAGTTCAGTTCTTTCACTGGTTTGAAATTGAGTTACTTTCCTGTAGCTTTGCTAGGAGATACTAAACAGTCTGACATAGAAGATAAAGTCTTAGGCATTTTGCCACCAGTTTCCCTGCAAAATAGACTGAGTTCATGCAAAATATACCAAGTTCTTCGACATCTATACTGCGGCAACAGCTTGTCAGTTTACAGTTTGGGGTTTATGTTTGAGTTCTGTTTTATTTTTTGCCAAAAGCATCTGTTCATGGGGAAAAAAATCTGCTTGAGGGAAAGTACCAGACTTTATGATTTTCCTGCCAAATATTTCTGATGAGTTTTAAAGTATTTAGAACAAATCTTTAAAACTGTCAAAGGGAAGAGTTGGAAGAAGAGTGATCGTTGTTACTTTTTATAACCTCACCAAAAAATGAAGGTTACAAATAAAATTATTCAATTCACTCAGTTCCCCAGTATCTCTATGATAGCTGAGTTTCATTACAAACTGAGAGAAGAAAACTTTTCAGGAACAGAAAAAAAAATGAAGCAGCAATGAAAAAATACACATACTTTCTCAGAAGACAGAAAACCCCTTCCTGTTCATTTCTAAGTCATACCTTTAAGACATTTAACAAGAGAGATTTTAAACCCTTCTGCCCAGGGACAGCTTTTAGACTGGGGACAGCAGCACCCCACCTGAGCTTACCCTTGGGAAGTCTTTCTTAGCTTTTTTCTTTGTGCCGAACATGGAGACAGATGTTGTAGCAGATGTGTTAGCACTGAGCCCAGGGCTGCAGCCACAGAGGCAGGGCACACACTAAATGAGGTAGCACCCTGTACCAGCACAGCAGCACCAGTGAAGGGGGGTCAGTGCCAGCCCCAAAACCCTGCTGGTGCCACTGCCTCTGCTTATGTGATTCCTTTCCTTGCCCACCTGCCTGCAGGTATGCCATTTGCATCGTTGCATGCGCTGAACAGCTGTGCCACACACTCGATATTCCCAATGAGAGGGTACTCTGGAGGCTGAGCAGAGGCAGTCCATACAATTTGTCTGGCTAAAAGTAGGTGGGTAATGCTGTCTCAGGTGTCATATTGATTGGCAGCAATTCATCCCACTACCGTCTGTGAGGTGAACAAAATGCAGATAGCCAGTCAGAGGCTGCAGCCATATGCCTGGACCAAGAAAGGCATCAACTCTCATGGATACACTGCAACAACAAACAGGGTGTCTCATACCCACCCCTTCCTCTGTTCTGCTTTCCCTACTTGCAGACTTATCATCCTGAGCAATACCAGTACTGTGTCTCCCCAGCAGCATGCAGAACCTGCACTACGCCAGGCATGCCAGTCTTAAGCAGCAGAAGGGGCTGCACTCACCATTGCGTGCAAACTGCAATGCCTTGCTACCAGCTCAGAGGCCAGTGATCATTTGATTCAGATTGTGAGACTGGGTTTGGCATGTTTCCATGACTGCCCACCTGTACAGTTTATGGAAGCATGTGTGACAGCAGTCAAGAGAAAAATGGTACAAAAAAGAAAAATCTTTTCTTTGGTACTTTCCTCTGTTCCAGTTTGCACGGCAGTTCACACAGGAAGGGCAGTGCACTCTACCAGTTGTTGGGCTGTTCACTGCTCTGCTCACCTGTAGGCTTAGTCTGCAGCCCCCGTGGTCACCCCAGCTAGCTGTTGGCTGTGCAAACCTACCCAGCAGCTTGAGGTTTACAGGGAATTAGAAGGGCTTATTAGGCAGTGCTTTGAGGTCATCAGAAGCATGGTGGTAGAGACCAGCTGGGAACCATCTACCTAGCTGGGCTAACCTGGGAGAAGTGGAGGCAACCACTCAGACAGAGTTTCCTACCAGGAAAGCTGCTGTCCACGTGGAGGGCTGTGAAGTCTGTTCCCCACTCTCCTGGGTGAAGGAGGGTACAAGCTCCACCTGTGGCAGGGTGTGCTCTGGTGGAGTCGCTCAGGCAGCAGGTGGAGGAGCTGCAGGAAGAAGTCAGCAGGTTACGCTATATTAAGCAGGGGGAACAAAACATAGACTGACTATTATTTGAGGCTGTATTGGGTTTAGGAGGCAAGGTTTTAGTAGCGGTGGGGCTGCAGGCGTGGCTTCTGTGAGAAGATGCCAGAAGCTTCTGCCATGTCAGACGGAGCCAGTTCCAGCCAGCTCCAGGACGGACCCACTGCTGCTCAAAGCTGAGCCCATCAGCAACAGTGGTATTCGATACCTTTATCAATGACATAGACAGTGGGATTGAGTGCACCCTCAGCAAGTTTATAGATGACACCAAGCTGAGAGGTACAGTTGATATGCTTGAGAGAAAAGGATGCCATCCAGAGGGACCTTGACCGGCTCGAGTGGGCCAATGTGAAACTCATGAAGTTCAACAAGGGCAAGTGCAAGGTCCTGCACCTGGGTCAGGGCAATTCCCAATATCAGTACAGACTGGGGATGAATGGATTGAGACTAGCCCTGCAGAAAAGGACTTGGGGATTCCAATGGATGAAAAATTGGACGTGAGCTGGCAATGTATGCTTGCAGCCCAGAAAGCCAATCATCTTCTGCACTGCATCAAAAGAAGCACGACCAGCAGGCTGAGGGAGGTGATTGTCCCCCTCTACTCTGCTCTCATGAGACCCCACTGGGACTACTGTGTCCAGCCCTGGGGTCCCCAACACAAGAAAGACATGGTCCTGTTAGAGCAAGTCCAGAGGAGGGCCACAAAAATGATCAGAGGAATGGAACAACTCTCCTAAGACGAAAGGCTGACAGCCTGGAGAAGAGAAGGCTCTGGGGAGACCTTATTGCAGTCTTTCATTATATAAAGAGGACTTACAAGAATGACAAAGAGAGACTTTTCATCAGGGTCTGTAGTGACAGGGCAATGGGCAATGGTTTTAAACTGAAAGATGGTGTGTTTAGATTAGATATAAGGAAGAAATTCTTTATGATGAGGGTGGTGATGCTCTGGAACAGGTTGCCCAGAGAAGTCGTGGATGCCCCATCCCTGGAAGTGTTCAAGGCCAGGTTGGATGGGGCTTTGAGGAACTGATCTAGTGGAAGATGTTCCTGCCCGTGGCAGGGGGCTTGGACTACATTGTCTTTAAAGATCCCTTCCAACCCAAACCATTCTGTGATTCTATGAAATAGAACTATATCTTGGAAGCCAGTGACTCCAGCCCCATACAAATAAGACTGGGTTATCACTAAGACGTTACAAATGGTAGGATACGGTATCGAAATATTTCATTAATTTGTGCACACTAACATCTGCATATGGTGAAATATATAACAGTGGAGAATTCAGCATGAATTTAGGTGCTGTTTATGATGCATGTTAGCTATATAATATAATTCTGTATTTAACTAGTACTTATTCTGTATGTGTTTCTTATATTACCAGGTACAATTTCAGTGTAGTTTGGACAGATATTTAAAACTGTCTTGAACTAATTTTCATATTCTACCATTCAAGATTGTGGGATTAAAAGTGTCTTTTGTAAACGAATCATTGTACATTTTATAAATTAATAAATAGATCTGCATATCACAGATTGCATATGTCTAACTATTCCTTTGATACTGGTACAAGATCAAGAGGATGCAATTTTTTCATGAACGAATTTAGGCTGCTAGTTAAGAGAATTTTTCTGACTATCAGAGAAGTAAAGTGTCAGATTAGCCTGTGGAACTAAGCAGCGAACCAAGAAGTTAAATGACTTTACACCTTTTATAAAGGCATGATCCTCGTGTTCAAAAATAAAATGGGTTACATAAAATCTGTAGTGATTAACTTTCTGGTAACTCTAAGTAAGGGATTGGAATGACCATTAGTTACGGTCTGTGTTGCACTGTGTTTGCAATATAGTTAATCAATCAGTGTCATAGGCTTCAGGGCTCCTGGTGTGGAGACACCACTAATGATCCTCGCTTTATAATCTATAACTTCTTGTCACGGATGGAGTGAGAGAGAAGCAAAAATACACTTTATTGATATTTACCAGTGAGTTAGCAAGGTTCAATGGTAAACGCGACAGTGGTTTAACAAGATTCAATGGTAAGGTACACTTGATTATTTACTCCCTAGAGGACAGGGTCAGACAAAACTGTCAGGGAGACCCTCCTGTTGAGTCATGAGGCTCAGAAAGGACTCCTTTGGTTTCTAAACTTCTTCCTCAGAGAGGATTCTAGGTGCGGCTGGATCCAATCCTAGTCTCAGACTTGGTCAATGGTTTATGTCTAAAGGATTATACATGCACAATCAATCCTTCATATCAGTGTTGAGAATATGATTTTTTACACTGCTTTGGTTTACCAGCAATTTAGGATTTGTTAATATTTTTGAGAAAGATCACAAAATTAGGTTGTATATTTCTTAACATCACTTAAGCATCAGCCAATTTAATACAGCAATTCAATGGATTTCGTTACAATCAAAATAGCAACTTAGTTAAAGATTTGAGAATGGCAAGGCTCACCCGAAACTTACAGCAGGGTTGTACACACAGATGAGGTTTAAATCAAATCACACACACACACACACACACACACAAACAGTTCTGAATCAAATTGCACGCACACACAGAGGTTAACCTGTGATTAAAATTCCCCTTTTCGTGAGTTTCATGAATTACTCACTTTTAGGTGCCAGCATTCATCAACAGACAGTTGGTGAACCTTGCGAAATCAGGCCTTTGAGTCACAAAATCTACCCTGAGAGGCATCCCAGCCCAGGGGGAGGCACTGGCTCACGCAGCCCGCTGCGGTCCCGGAGAGCTCGAAAGGTCTCACATTTGGATTGCTATTTATAGGATCTTTTGATGATTGGCATTGGTCAGTATTTTCCGTTCTGACCACAATTCGTGCTGAGTCATTCTGGTATGCAATTCAGGCAGCAGGTGGCCCAGGTGTGGCGGCCAGAGAGTGCCAGAGAGTGCCTGATGCTCCCTGGTCACTGCACCAAGATAACGGCACAATAGGGCTTATCCTGAGATCTCAGAGTGGCTCGCAGGGCTGCACCACCACACTTGTCTTTGGACTTTTGTGCTTGCTTTGCCTTCTGTTGGCATCAACAGTAGCTGTTGCATATTAAAGTTACTCTTTAAATAACCATGTAGTAGAAAACCACGTGGGTAAGCCACATTCACAAATATTTTCTTTTCAAAGTGCTTTTCTCCCCAGGGTTTACAAGAGTAAATACTTGAATTAAAACAGGATTTTTTTTACTGCTCTTCAATAATCTCATGTTCTGCTAAAAATCTTTACTATGGAATATGTCCTTCTACATTATACAATATAATAACATACTGCTCATTTATACATTTTAATGAAATAAGCATGATCTCAAAAGGCTTCAACGAATTTGTGGTGCTGTGCATGTATACACGTGCACACCATGCTGCTGGCATAGTCATAAAATAATAACACAAAAATGCCCTCCTGTGTCAGGCCAGTCATCCATTTGCTAGACCTGTCCAGGCAGAATCAGGGTGCCACCTCCAAAAGCTGCAGGAGGAGATGCTTTTAGGGACATAATGGTCATGTTCATGTTCGGCGACCCACACCCTGCACTCCCCCCGCAACCACACAGTGGGCATGGCATTGCCTTACACCTTTAGAATTTATTTTGGACCTGCTGTCCCTGAATTTCTATATCCCATTTCTGAACTTGCTGATACCATCTGCCTCCCCCACCCTTGGGGCAGGGCACACAAACCACTTCCTTTTACTTGACATCAAAGTATTGGAATATGTCCAAAGGTGGGCAGCAAAGATGGTGAAAGGACTAGAGGGCATACTAGGTTTGTTCAGCTTAGAGAAGAGGAGGCTGAGGGGTGGCCTCATTGCTATCTACAGCTTCCTCATAAAGGATTGTGGAGAGGGACGTGCTGGTCTCTTCTCTTTGATGTCTGGTGGTAGGACATGAGGGAATGGCTTAAAGCTGCATCAGGGGAAGTTCAGATTGGATATTAGGGAAAAGTTCTTCACCAAGAGGGTGGTCAAGCACTGGAACAAGCTCCCCAGGGAAGTGGCCATGGCCTCAAGCCTTTCTGTGTTGAAGAAGCATTTGGACAATGCTCTTAGATATAGGGTTTAACCTTTAGCTTGTCCTGTGTGGAGTCAGGAGCTGGACTCAATGATCCTCGTGGGTTCCTCCTAACTCAGGATATTCTATGACTGAAAGATAAAAAGCTCACCTGCTAGTTCCCAAGAGCATCCCCTCCAACTAGTACGCCGGGTTTTTGTGAATAACAGTTCTGCATTCACCTTACTCATTGCTTTCATGACTGATCATGTTTGATTCTCTGAAAGCTCTTTAGGAAAGGAAAAAAATGTTTCTGTTATTATCTAGCCTGATAATTTTATCTGTAGGATCCTGTAGAAATTACAATGTCCAGTACATCCCTGACTGAGACAGGGAAGCAGTAAAAGACAGCTGGCTCTCAGGTGAGACATTTTAGGCAGATGCAGGCACAGCACAGCTGCTCTGCATGCAAAGGCATAGAAGACAGCTGTGCTTTTTGGCTGAGGCCTTTTCAACACCCGTTCTGGCATTCACTGAGAAGAGTAGGCACATTTGCACTAAATCACTTCACTGAAATCACAAGTTTATTTAAGCTGATAAAAAATGGCAAACCATGGATCAGCAACTAAAAATAAACCATTCGTTAATAAATATCTGAGGTTAGGGACTCAGTAATTAAACTGCATTTTAAATCACATCCTTTTTAAGTTAGTTCTTAGAGTCAAATGGCTTATTTGCTCCATACCTGGTGACATTGCTGTCTCTGATTTCTGCGGCAGTCAACACTGCCATCCTATAAAACGATGTGAACATGTTTCCACTGGTGAAGTGGCTGTACTTCCCAGCGGGAGGCTTACGGCTCTACAGACAGCATGCAGGAGTCAAGAGTGCTGCTGAGACCAAGCCACAGACACCAAGGATGTCAGCCAGACCAGGCACAGGGACCAGGTGCCTTCCGAGCTGCCCTTGCTGCATCCAGCCCAGGCTGGGGGCTGACCCAGGAGGACATGCATCTCTCAGCCCTCCAGTGCCCATATTCCACACACGCCACGCTTCAGACCCACGGGGCAGCCCATGTCCCACCGCATACCCCTGCTCACCCTTGTGGTCTTGCTCAGGCCCCAGCTGCAGCAACCGTGGCACGGTCAGGCCTGGGCACACAGGCGGCCTGGGGCAAGGGGCCCGGAGCACGCAGAGAGCTCGCACCGCTGCCCATCAGCTCCTCCAGAGCTGGAGGACGCAGACGCTGGGGAGGGGGCATGGCAGGCATATCCTTACGCTTATCTGTCCCGTGAGCTGCTCCAAACTTTGGGAGTACCCACCTCACCCAGACTCCAGTGTGGATTTCAACACGAGCTACTTTAAGCCTGGCACCGTATGCAGGCCAAAGCCAGGTAAAATCAGGCGACCTGTGGCGTGAGCAACAGTGCTCAGGACTTAAACTGACAGCGGGACTTCAGGCTCATTAAAGACTTTCCCAGAGATTCTCCCCAGTCAGAAATATGTGTGCATATATACATATATCTGAACTGGAGCAATTTTGTTTTAGCTGAACTTTTCCACAACTTTTCTTAGGAGACCAAAATCCAAGGCCTAAGTCCAGACCTTTTTAAAGTTTTCTTATTTTTCAGCTCTTTTCTCTGAAGTAGTGGTTCTTCTAGAGTTGTCTACATCCCTAATTTTTAAATATTTGTATGCAAATACTGTGCAGAGTGGAGTACTTGTCAGTATTGTCTGCAAAACCCTGAGAAGCTGTTCTAAGTGTTCCCAACTCTGCTCTTACAGGGCTAGTACTATGGAGTTGTCAAGTGAAAACCAACATTTAACTCACACACTCGATGCTACAATTACACAAAAATATTACAAAAAGCTTTCAAAATTATTTAAATAAATGAAAGCTTTTAGGCAGTAAGTTTACTGGGAAGCCTTAGACAGAATTCCTCCCCCTACTCCTGTTGCCTATATTCCAATATACATTTTTAGCAAAACATTTATACTCCTAATCACTGCCACAAACTTAGTATAAAAAATGTATAGAATTAAGGCTACAGATCTTTTTTTTTCTAAATGCCTTTTTTTTCCCAGTTACTTTTAATCTTAACAGCTTGAGGGTGGAAGTGTTACAGATCTGGTGTCTGTCTAACAATTCACTATATGGGAAGTATTTTTCATCAAAGCTAAGAATTCATTTTTCCTTTTAAAAACAAGCATTCAGCTGTACATAGCGGCAAGGAAACACAAATCCTGTCTCTCATGGGAGACAGGCAATTAGGTATTACAGTGGATTTAGGCTGCATTAGGAGTTATATGAAAATTATGTTCTGGTAGTGCCGGACATCTAGATTCTTCAGCCGAGAAGCTCATGGTGTGAGGAAGCAAGGGGACTGCCACGCGTGGGGCGGCTCCAGGGCAGCCGTGGGGTGGCACACATGAAGGGCCCTGAAAAATCTCAGCGCTGCTGCTGCGGGGCACACAAGTCACCAGGAAGGACACCTACCCAGTGCCAGATGAGCAGGGGCCGAGCTCAGACCCTTTGCAGGTCTTTTAATGCATTGGATGACAAGAGCACATGCTGCAGAGGAGCTAGGGACGTTGCTGGCGATTGTATGGACTTGTAGGCTGGGCTCCTCCTGCCTTGCCCGGTGCTGAGCACCAGGCACTCCTCGTGTGTCACCTCCCGGGCCTCGGCAGGACACAGCTGCCGAGGCCTCCGGTCGCCTGCAGCAGGACACACCGACAGCCCACCCCACACAGCCCAGACCGCCAAGAGAAGCTGTGTCGCCTTGGCGCTGCCAGCTATCAACCCGCACACGGCTGCCCGAAGACGGGTGTCGGTGTGCACCGGCTGCACGGGCCTGCGTGAGCCAGCCTGCGCTGTCCTCACATGGAGCTCCCAGCTTCTCGCCTCGGGGCTTCAGGTGTCCCAACCAGGCAGAGCAGTGTTGCTTATCTGAGGCTTTTCCCAAAGCTGCCAAAGAATATAAAAGCCAAAATGGGATGGCGAGGTACTATCACTGCTGAAAACCAGTGGAAGCCAGAGATGTTCTAATCTACTGTTTTCCAAGTGAAAAAGCACTCCTCTGCGGAGCTTGCTGCGATGGCGTTTGGCAAACCAGAAAAAGGTGTGAGTGCGTATTGAAGGACTGATTCTGGCATGCTGAAAACTGGACATAAATGACGGGGTGGTGGGGGAACAATACCAACATTAGTGCTATCATAAGGACTGTCAAATATGGAGTTTCCTTTACGAAAAATATTTTTTTTATAAATGCAAAATGAATACATGATATAGCCAGAATGAAATCCTTTCTAATGCTTTATATTTCAAATACACATTAATTATTTTTTCTTTCACTTTCTATACTAAAACGACAAGTTCTGTAATGCTGCTTGTTGCCATGGAACTGCGCTGGCCAAGATCAATCTAGTCAAAATTCAAACCATGTTTAACACAGCCGTGTCAGAGTTGTGTTCACTTTTGGACCCTCAGGGCCCAGTTTTTCCAACAAAAACACAACAGCTCTTTCCTTAAAGCAAGGCAGGCCAGTTCCTCTCTGACCCTTGTCTTTTTACAGAATAAACAAAATCAATTGTTTTGTGTCTCTCAGAACAATTCAGTACTTAGAGGCAAATACCTTCTGATCCGTATTTATGCAGTGCTTATCAGAAATTGACCGAACGTGTTATTAATGGATCTGCTTCCTGAATGCTGTTATTTTTGGCAAGGAAAGAATAAGATGCTTTTAAAAGTATTGCATAATACTGAAAATACGCAACATTAGATTAATGTCCTGAGGCAATTTGCAAAAACAGATTTGATGACAGACCAGTAGCTAGTGAGATTTAGGAAAATCTGACAGAACAATTTAAAAAAAACCCAAAACCCTGAAATACCCAGAGTCTGCATGCTGAAGGTCAGTGCATGAAGTCAGTTATGTGCATTCAGAACTGAAGGCATGAAGAGGAGAGAAATGAATGCTGGAAGAAGAAAAACAATCTCTCAGCGCAAGCAAGTCTGGTGAGATTCCTCCCCCCCCAAATCAATCAGTATGTGCAAGGAAATATTCTTTACCCCCAGACAAAATAGCTGTCAGTGAAGAACAGGCTGACTTTCTGATTATTCAAATATTGTTTTACTGTACCAGTTTTCTGGCCATTTACTCATTTCTTTTGGCTATAGCATGCTGTATGAGTATATTTCTTCCAATGGCCATTCAGTTCTCATGCAGTCACTGATCTTATGTAACTTGCATTTGTATCAGCTCACCAGTGGATGTTTTCTTTTTTCCATCAGATAGCATATTTTGTTCTTGCAAAATACCCTAAGCATTTCAGGTCCTTTCAGGCCAACGTGATTGCTTGATTTCTTTGATTTTGTGCCAGAGAAAGCTCCAATTCTGTGAGCTCCAGCTCTATGCAAAGAAGTTGGAAAAAAACAGCTTCCCTCAGCCTTCACAGACCTCGCTTATTCTGCGAGGAAAAGGCCTGCTCAATAGGCGATAGTCTTTAACAAACGCCTCTTTCAAAGATTTGTAGATGCCAGTCATCCTTTCCTTAGTACACAGAGCATAGCAACATGAAAGGCTGCCATCAAACATAATAATGCAGGCAGTTTGTGGAATCAAACTGGACTTCACAATTTGGACTTACGGCAGATTCTCTCAAAGCATCACAAACTGGCAACAACTGCTGGGGCTGCTCACAGACTGCAGGAAGCTGGATGTGCCTCGTAGCCCTTGTGCATCATTGCTGCCTCAGTAAGTTTCCAGGAAGATTCCTGTATGTATCACTAGGATGAATATGTCAGCAATCATATGATCAGCCTAGAAGAAAGGAAAAGGCAAGGAAAACAGCATGACAGCTGATGTGGCAGGCAGGTAGGGGTGGGAATTACATTAGGAGCCAAATCAGTTATTTTGAGCATGGCACTTCCCTGCTGAGCCTGGGTTTCCACAAAGGCAAGGCTGAAGGAGGATGAGTATGTAAGAAAAGCCATGTGCCAAGCTAAGCATTTGTTCAGTCATACGTCTAGGTGTCAGCTCTTCCGACTCGTGTCACCCAATGAAGCAGTACACAGGAGGGTGAACAAACCACGAAACACGAGCAGATTTCAGGGTATTCCACCAAACACTGCTCTTCATGATACATCGTGATCGCCAACTAATGTGATATCATGTGATGTCTGCCACACAAAAAGGGAGTGGACTGTATGTTCTCTCATTTCCCTGCACATTTTTAAGGGCTCTGCTGTTGTTGGGCTTTTTGTATAGCAAATTTATTATAGTAGCATGCAGATTCATTCCAGATTTGCCACGTTACAATGTTCTTTATGTTGTTCAATCCATACGTGCAGGGCATTGTTATGGTGTAAACGCAATCATTAATCAACACTCCGGTGTGTTGTATTCCAATCCCTGCTTTCTGTACACCGACAAGAACATTACACTGACAAAAGCAGTGGCAGCTTTCCGACCAGAACAGCTGTGTGTCTGAAGGCTGTCTGGCAGATCAGTGGGTTACATGTGCCGTGAGGAACATGAATGCTGTGTGGGGCAGGGTATGTGCAGCCAAAGTACGTAGACACTCCTGGGGCTACCTCTGAAGTCACAGGTGGAGCTCTAGTTGCCTTGTTTGGGGTAAGGAAGCCGTGTCAGACTTGTGACAATGACAGGTGTACCTACATACTTATTTACATCTAATCACATTGATTGCAAAAGGAACATGCCATTATCCATCTATTACTTGCTGGACTCCAACTGAATCCTCAGTGTGCATGTCTAAACTGCAGGTTTACTGCAGTGGAGTTCAGTTTCGGGAAGGATAGATTAGCAGTATCAATCCATGGTCCAAATAAATTGGCCTTTTCCTTCATGCCAGCTATCACGATGCTCTGCTCTGCCATCACTTTCAAACCGTCCTGCAGAGGAGAACATGCAAGAATGCAGTGCATGTTTACAGAGGAAATCACAAAGAGAATATGCCTGCTCCAAGTGATGCAATACAACACAGAAACAGTTGGCCCACGACCATCACTGTCTCAGTGAAACATGCATGTTTATTTCCTAGTAAAAACAGTTCTGCTTGTTAGATGGATCTTCTTCATAATTAGCCAAAATATTTCATTAAAATAAACATATAAAACAAAAATTACATTAAAAAAACAACCTTGAAGGCCCTACAGTTGTTCAAAAATATATCTCCGTGGGTTTTCTTAAACAAGTGAGGAACTCTGGGGCCATTGCACACTCAGAACTGTGGTACAGCAAGGGGAGCAGTCAGGCAGAGTGATTTGGCCTACATTAATGCAGTAGAATGAAGTACAGAAACATAGAAAAAGCAAGCATTTTTAAGTCTACATAAGGATTTTTTTTGAGCTAACATTCTAAAAATAGAAATATTCCACATTTCATTTTCCACAAGCTTTTTAAAGGAAAATAAAAACAAAGTCATGCACAAGCAGCAAAGACTGTCCTTGAGCTGCATAATGATTGCTGTGCACCAGCTGCAAAGACTCAGATCTGTCATCCGAGGCTTTTCTTACATATTATCCTGGTATAAGAGAGAAACAGATTATTTCTCTTGGGTGAAAATAAGAGGGTAGCAGGCACGTGAATATCGAGGTTATAGCAGAGACATATTAAGAAAAGAAACAAGAAAGCTTCTGAATAGGAGGGTAAATGCTGCTAGGATTAACCTGCCTGTATTCGTAGAAGTGCTCTGCCTTGGCGACGGGGCTGTTCTCTCTCTAGCTGGTGTCGCAGACGAGACATAGTAATATACAGGACAGTTATAGACCAGTATTTCATAAAGTTAGTGTTACTTTAGCACATGCAAAAATTCAAGGACCAAGAGGCAGGTCCTTGGGGCAGCCCTTACTACAGTCACCCCTGGCAGCTCTGCCCTGGTTGAACCTGCAGGAGCTCCAGACAGAGTGAACTGGGAGTACTGGTGGCTTGTTCTCTATGGGTAAGATCAAATGCTTGTAAAGAGCCTCCGAGATGAAAAGCTATTTCTCTAGGAACCTAAAGGCCTGCAGAGCTCCTGGGGAAGCTTGTGGGAGAAGCAGAAATTGCAAAGTCACAGCTGTAGCATCTCTCTTGGTTTCCCTAAATTTACATAGTGCCAGAAGGGATGCGCCGGAGGCTGACGCTGCTCCCTGCTTTCAGAGGGCATCAGGCAGATGGCACCATGCCCTGGGAATGAAAACAACTCCCTGCAGACACTGACCTGCTGGAAAAGGACTCCCTGCATTTCCACTGACTTCCCTCCATCTCCACTTGCCCTGCTTCTCAAGTGTACAAGAAAGAAATAAAGGTTAAAAAAATTATAGGAGAAGACAAGTATATCACTGCAATAGTTAATACTAGGCAGTCAGCTCTTTTTTACTGAAAACAAAATGCCAAGTAATCAAGATATCCAGGTTTTCCATGGACATTTTCATAGGATAGTTATGTATATTTAATTAATAACTATGTTTCACAAATTTAATCAATTAATTAATAACTATGTTTCTACAAAACCGTTAAACACTGGGGAGAGGGGTTTTTTCTCTAAAAACTCTGTTGTGACGGCAATGTGATAAACAAGCCATCAAACATTCTGTACTCTTTAATAGTAAAGACAAGACACCAAATCAGCAATAAATCCACCTTTTGCTTCTTTTCTGCAATAACATACTATCATTTGGTGTATATATTGGGGTCTAAGTGTAGCCAGAGAAGGTATTTTTCCTACTCAGCATCCAAAAGAAAAAATGTTGATGGGTGAATAACAACTTATTCCTACTAGTATCTGCTGACAGTTTACAGACCTATAATTACAAGTCCAGAAAGCACCAGTACATTCTTAATCTTACTGATGTTTTTCATTCTAACAACTTTTCAGCTTCAATGTATTTTCCTTTATGTGCAGTAAAGAAAAAGCTAATAAAGAATCTTGCTGCATCTCCTAGTTGCTGATCTGGCTCTGATCTCACAGGTTGCTTTGGGAGTAGGGGGAGTCAAGCAGGAGCACCCTCCATCTTGGGGGTCCCCAGGCCAGGGCAAAGGGGTACAAAAGCCTTGTTTTGGGGATGCTGCAAGTGCTCAGGGGCTGTCATTGTATGGAACAGGGACAGGAGTGGCCAGCGCGCACCAGGTCTGACCTCTGAGACAGCAGCTGCTGGGTGCAGAAGGGCAGCAGAATCTTGGCTCCACAGTGCTGTGACCTGGGGCTGTGACCACCCGTGGAAACACTGCTGGCACTGGGCAGACTGGGAGAAGGACACCAGCAGGAGAGCTCCTGCGCAGGGTGAAGGCCTGTGGAGCACAGCTCCCTACAGCCCAAGGCCATCCGCTCCTCAGTCCCTCCTTATCGTTCCTCTTCTCACTGCATCAGTGCAAGTTCCTCACATTCTGCCCCAAGGCCACTTGCCGCTCAACACCTGCCCCTTCTCTTAGCAGTTCCTACCACAGACCAGCCACCGATGCCCATTCACTGCATTTTTCAAGCAACATCCTCACAGTTTTTGTTCCGCTGGTTGTCCTGCTTGGAAAGAGCTCCCCATAAGCACCACGTCACCACAGCATACATCCCAGGGACCAAATAAAAGGAACATGTTAATATTGTTTTCTGATTTTTGGACCCTAGAGCACAGCGCATAACCCAGATTTCATTTGCATAGGTTTATTGCTACAGAAAGGGTGAAAGATTTTCAATATTCTGTCCTTTGATGTATATTTTGGCGAGCAGCTGCAGGAGAGTGCAATAACTACAGAAAAGCCATACCTCATTTTGAAGTGCTCTGTGCATGACTTTTTACTTATAACCAAGTGCAAATGAGTGAGGAACAAATACTCCTTCTTGCAGTTGCAAGTAGAAGGGAATTCTCCACGTAATGCCATCTCAGTGAAAAATGTATACGTTTGCTTAGAATTAGTGGTTTCCTTCATCTGCCTGGTCTAGGCTGAGCTAATCTGCCAGAAGCAAAGGCAACTCTAACCGGTGAAGCAAAATGTGAAATAACCTGGAAAAGCTTTAATTTAAACTGCACTTGAATTTCACAATCCCTTGGCACATGTGTATGTGTGCACATGCGCTGTGTATGAAAATTTTAAATGGTTAAACGTTTAAAAGTGACCCTGGACACTGCAGCTCAGCAGTGAAATTCAATCTGAAAAGCAAAAAGGACAGTTAACTAGTGCTCTAAAGCTTACCATTCACCTGAATAATAATGATCATTTTGTGGCTACACTCATATTGGCCAAAATCATGCGATGCTGAGCAGCAGCATCCATACTTTGGGATTTCAAAGAGCTATTTTTCCTCAACTTGAAGTACAAGTAATCAAATAATAAGCCAGAAGTGGAGTCTCTGATAAAAAGGCCTCAATTTGCTATTGCACCGGTAGCTGTGTGCTCATTAGCACTGCTAGCTGGAATGTTGATTTACAGCTTAGTCTGCAGTTGCTCAGTGTTTGAATACTCCTTTGCTGAATTACAGCTATTTATAAAGGTTTTCTGTGTTCACCTCTGAGGATGCTTTGACAGCAAACCTGCCTTTACCCAAAAGTTCAGGATTTCATGTAAGATCATTACACATCTGGAAGCACTTGATTGAAGTGATTATGGGTTAGCTTTACTGCAGCATACCGACAGCGAGGAGCTTCATGAGGCTACTAATGCTGCTCTCAGCCGGAAAAGGTGTAGTGGAGCCCGTTCAACAGCCTTGCTCACAGTAACCCAGCCTTCTGGCCTGGCAGTTTGAAAATATCACCACAAACTGAACAGCAGATGTGCACCACATCTGTGTGCCAATGGTGATGATAAAGCGGCTGAAAAGATTTAGAGTCGTATTTGGGATTTTGTTTTGAGCTACTTTTAAACTCGGGCAGAACTGTAGTTGACTTCATATGGCTATCTGGTGGTCAGCCAACAGGACTGACTTTGTATTAAAAAGGGTCCTTTGTCCTGTTAACAAGCACCTTCCATTGCATATGCAAAATCTGAGAGAGACTTAATTTAGTTAAACAAAGTATGTACGAATTATGAATTAAATATTCAGGTGCATGTTTCATGCCATATTGACCATGTCAGCTGCTGTCTCTGGCAGGAGTAGCGCCCTAAGGCATCATTGGCTGACCTCTAAAGGGCAAGATTCTTCAAAAGGAGAAATTAACTTGAAGTATATGTAGAAAACTTTCTATGTGAAACTAAGATATTTTTTAAAAAATATATTTGGAAATAATTGATGTGATTTCATATTTCACAGTACTTTCGATAGGGCACTTTCCATGTGTTCCACAAATGCATTGCAGAACATTGCTTTGGTTTGTGCAAAATCTGAACATACATCCTAATCACTTTTAACTTCCAATGTTCCTCCTTTTCTCAAGGAATTAACTAAATTTTTCAAGAACTGAGAAATATCGCATCAGGGAACTTGCAGGACGCTAGGACACTGGTAAGGAAAAGCAAGTGAAGAAAATAATATTAAGTAAGGGTAGGGGAAAACCCTACTAGAAGCAGTATCTAAACTTAGAGCCAAATAAAATAGGTGCATTACATAACTTAATTATTCTGCAGAGTCAAATGCATATTATCTACAACTGAAAATTAAATGGCCTTTCAAAATTGTCTATGCAATTTTCATTTTATGAATGTGTATTGAATCTTCTGATTATTTAAAATAATTTTTCACATACAATACATTGGCACTAGTATGTATCTAAGTTATTAACACTCCAACTGAATTATAATGACTAATGTAGGAAGAGTTACTACCAGACAAATCCAGATGTAAAATAACAAATTATGGTAACTGTATAATCTGTACTTCTCTTTTTTTCTGGATAGTGACTGACTTGATTCAAAATACTACGGTTTGTAGTGCATTTCAGCAAATCCCAGGGAAGGGAATGGTTTTCCAGGGTATTTCAATTTTATAGTAACAAATACCAAAACACAGGCCTAGCAAGGACATGCTGGGTCATCTATCCCCACCTCATGCTTTCCCACCTAACGTGTCTAGTGCTGTCTGCGCTGGAGGATGACTACAAAACATGAGTGATGGCATACAACTGTCACCTGGGACAGACTGCCAGCTAAGCGTGGGTGTCGGTCTCTTCTCCCCAGTAACAAGCAATAGGACAAGAGGAAACGGCCTCAAGTTGCCCCAGGGGAGGTTTAAGTTGGATATTAGGAAAAAAATTCTTCACCAGGCCCTGGCACAGGCTGCCCAGGGAAGGGTTGAGTCCCTGTCCCTGGAGATATTTAAAAGCTGAGTAGATGTGGTGCTTAGGGACATGGTTTAGTGGTGGGCTTGGCAGTGCCAGGTTAATGGTTGGACTCGATGATCTTAAAGGTCTTTTCCAACGTAAACGATTCTGTGATTCCAAGCAAACACAGCAACATTGCCTATCTGACATACACTGCTTCATTGCCCACTCAGAAGCAGCAGGACACTCTGTGGAGTGTGAAAAGAGATGTAGATGCTCAACCTGAAGACATTACAGTCTGGAAGCCTGGTATTTTACAGAAGACTGATGTACCGACTCTATTGTATGATCTTTATAACTGTCAGCATCTGCCAGACTCTATGAATGTTTCAAGCATGAAACATCCTCCTGCATGTCCCGCTCTTTCTGCACGTCACACTGTATGCGTGTCTGCTCTGAGACAACCAGAAGGAGAAGGATCGAGTACCGGACGAAGCATGACACATCTAGCCTTTCCAGTGCACCAGTGGTGCTCTCTGCCTTATCTCTACCCATGAGTTTTTCATTTTTACTGTTCCGATTCTCTCCCCCATCCCACCGGGGGCGGGCAGGGAGGAACCGAGCGAGCAGCTCTGTGGGGCTTAGTTGCCAGCTGGGGTTAAACCACAACAGGTACTTCTCTCAACTGTGTTTTAAAGGGCTGCATTTGAAGATTTAATTTAAGAGCAAAACATACCTTGATCCAATATTTTTCCCTCCTATCATAATATTTTATGATAACTGCCATAATACTTTAAAATTTGGAAAGAACTAGACTTTTTTTCCCCACTTGTGATGATCTTTTCCCCTGAGGTTAATGCTCCTAAACAGATTAATTCAGAGAAGCATTCACTATGCTTGTTTACTGTTCATTACCTTTTGCTGGTAATGATTTTCTCATTAGTCAATTTATGTGTTTTAGTTCACTCTTGTTTATCAACAAACATTAAAAATACATACATTTTAATAGCTTGACATTTCAAAAGAGCTAAGGTATATTTTTAAATCTTGTATTAAACACACATAAATTTGAGCTATGCCAGAGTTAGTCAAATAGCAATAAACATTCTTTATTTCTTTCCATCTCCAATAAATAGGTTTCTTTCTTCATGTTCTTTCATTGCATTCACTGGACATAATTTGAAAAATAGATGACATCTGTAGTAACCATTTGGCCCAGAGACAAAGTGATAAACTGAAATTTTGCAGAGGAAAACAGGAAAAACATATGACCTCACTAGTGAGCTTGTGAGCCTCAGAATATTTTTGTAGTAATCATGGTTGAAGCAAAGGCATGGGATCTATAAAAGGAGAGACAGAGACCTGCCTGCTTGTCACTGCCCGGGAGACGCAAAACCAGTGCGACAGGTGCTTTCTCTGCAGAGCGGTGCGGGCAGCGCTGCCAGGGGTCCCCCACGCCTCCAAGCACGCATCCAGCTGCAGCATCCTACTGCTGTTGAGGTACCACCACCTCACACCCAAAGCACCACCGAGCGGCACAGCCAAATGTGATCCTGACTGCTCTCCTGTCTCAGCTGAGAAAAACCTCACATCAGAGATGGATCTCAGGTGCAAGGCAGCTCCCAAGTGGCTGTTACAGCCGTGGCATGTGAAATTGGGCCCTTCCAATTTACTATTGGAAATAATACCTCCAAAGGATCACTCAGATTTGTCTGCTAAGACTTGTCCTTTGGAGAGTTTTGATGCTCTTTGTTGCCCTGAAGATATTTAGTGGCTGTTGTCTTACTTCCATTAGTTTTAAGAGCTTCTCTTTGTTAGTAACTAGTAATTTTCTTCCCTTTTTGGAGAAGTGGTGTTTTTCCTTCAACTGAGTAGTAGTCCAGGTGTGACTTTTAAAAAACAAATACCAATACATTGTTGTGAAGTTGCGAAGTTGTAGGCATTTCTGTATATGAAGAGTAGGAGAGCTTTTTCAAAGCCTGCTATTAAATGCTGCGAATATACATTGTTTGAGGCCAGGCCGGTGATTTTCATTGAAAAAGATTAATTTCATTTTCAAGTGGAAAACTACTGGTTAAGGTACAGATGCTGAGACTGGGACCAAAAATGTAAGGTGGATAAAGAGTAAGCCAGCAGTGAGATGGTGGGACAGATCTCATTGTGTATGAAAGGGCCATGCTAGAGGTGGGGGTGTAGTGACTCTGGACCTGCTTCATCTGTGCCTGGATTGCAATTCTTGACATTGACAAACTACTGAGCTACAGAGGAGTAACTCACAGGATTCCTCATGGATTCTACACAGAACCCAGCCCTGCTTACTACTTGTATTTCCAGTCATGGCAATAAAAAGCCATGGTGTAATCTTTAAACTGTCTAACCTTATGAAGCTGGGAGCCACCACTAATATATAGCAAATATAAAGTTCAATAGAGAACCAGAATCATAAAATTTGACATGGTTTAGTAATACAAAGGGTACAATATGCAACATTGTGCATATAGGGTTTAAAACCGATTTTGTCTTAAGCTGCAAACCCACCAGGTGAAAGTGACAGGAGAAAGTTGAAGGCACGTCTCTGATGGCAGGCTGACCATCATCAGAAAAGCTTGTGTGACCCTATGATGCATTGTTCTCTCTTAGCGCAGAAGCTTTGTTGTCCATAATCACGGCAGCCTCATCTGGCACTCCAGACACCATTTCACTCACCTGAGTTCCAAGGGAACAGCTGAAATGGCGATCAGCACGGAGAGAGCTTGTCAGGGTGACCAGGGGAAGGGGGATGGAGCCTGCTGCTGCTGCTGCTGACGGCTTACAGCCCGTGGCCTGTGCGTCACAGCAGGGTGACAGCTGCAGGAATGTGCTTTATCAGCACACTGGGGATGGAAAGAAAGGCATAGTTATTAAAGACAAAGGACAGTGTCCACAGAAGGACAAATATACAGACTAGATATATTTTACAGAAAAAAAAAAGGCAAATATAACCCATAGAAGAATAAGACTCTCAAAAGTAGCAGTAGAAAAGATGTCGAAAGAAAAACTTCACAAAGTTTCGAGAGCCTGATCAGAATGTGAAAGTGGTGGTACTTTGAAACAGAAGGAAACTCAATATGAACACTCTTTTAATCTTTCTCCCTGTTTCCTTGGGTGAAAGTATAGTCTAATTTTCTAACAGTTTCTAAGCTCGTACACTTAAGGCCTCACCTGCATTAGAGGAAAAGATTATAAAAAATAGCATTTGCTTATGTGAAATGCACCAAAATAAATCAGGGCAATTGGTAAGTTCTCAACCATTGTCTTATATTTACTATGTCCATAAAACACGATAAGCTTCATTTTATACAGACTTTGCTTTGTTCCAAGAAATACCTTGATCAAGAAAATAAATTGTGTTTGCGAAACAAGTGGGTTATTTGAAATAATTGCTTTTTAAGGGCGACAACCTAATTGTCATTCACTCTTTAATGCATTTGGAAATTCTCATGTTCTGACAGTAGATAAAATCTTATTCAAGCTATCTAAAATACATTTTAATAATAATTTGAAAACGCAGTTTCTGCAACTCAAGTGTACACTTTAGATTTAGCTAACACTGAAAAATAAAAAGCAATCCCTTTTACCTCACCCAGTGCAACTAAATCATATGTAAACTCTGCTTTTCCATATTTTTTAAAAACCAGAAGTGGCCTCTTTAAAAATAATCATCTCAGGAGAAATATTTTATGGGGGTGCAAAAAAAGGGAGGAAGAAAAATCATTTTAAAGCAATGCAGAAAATTCAGCCAAATGAATTTCACAAAACAAGCAAATGATCCATGTATGCAAATGATAATTAAAAAATGAAGGTAGATTATTTTAGGAAAATTGTTTGGTCTCGTAATATTACGTACTAATTCAAGACAGTTTGCACTATTTAGAGTCTGATACATGCTTTTGCAATAATGTACTTTGAGCCATGATGTTTGTATTCCTTTTACTCAAGGCAATCTCGTCTAAACAGTAAAATGCCTCACTGTCTTCACAATAATGATACAACAGAATGTTTCAAGTTAGATTTCCCAATTTATCTTTTGTTACATGGTCTGAGAAACTGTAAACTCACAGTGCAAATGAGTCGATAACTACAGTCATTCTAGCTACATGCTGTTTTGAAAGCATGACTTTTTTACACCTCTATTGATATTGTTTAACACTAGTTTCATTAATGTGTCAGCTGCAGGTTTCATTAGCAGGTATCCATTAGAGCAGCCTGCCACTGTTACAGTCCCATTTTTATCAAGGACAGTTACAGAAAAGATGATTCAAAACACAATGAACCAATGTTCTTGGAGGGCTTCTCTGATGGAGAATTCCTCAATTTATGGAGGCTATATTGCCACTTCTGGCAGCAGACTATAAGGTTATTGACACTCATGGCCTCAGAGCTGCTAAACGAACCATGGCTTCTGGTCAATGAGTGCAAACAGAAGGATAACTATTAAATGAACTCTAAAAATCCATTTCTTAGCTGCTTATCTGCTATGAGTACTTATTAATTTAACTGAGTGAATATTTGTTTTCAGGACCACTATATTTAGCCTTGGCTGGTCCAAACTATAGATGGAATCAACTAATCATTTAAACACTGCAATTGGTTTAAAATGCTACAAAATCAGAACTGTTGGCAGATACGTGGGAGATATCCATTAGTTTTTCATAGTGTTCATGTCTATCATTCCTCTTTTAAACTCTTCATCCACCCCAGAACCAGTTCAGCTTTTGCCCACATGGTATGTCCATAGTCTCTGTTGCAATACAGTCAAGCTGCCCTGCTGTACACAGAGCACCATCCCATGTGATCTGGCGAAGCAAAAAGGAAGAGCCCAAACTGGAGATGTTTCCATCCTTCACCTGTGAGAGCCAGCCAAAGACATGAAACATCCTTTGCTTCCTTTCTTCCTGGTAGGTTGCATGTGGTGCCGCTGAACACAACACGTACCAGACGCTGCTATAGAGCTGTTCCTCCACATCTGTGAGGAAAGGTGGTTGCAGTAGAGAAAGCAGGTGTACCATCTTGACATGAAGGCTGTATCCATAGCACAGGCAGGAAGAGAAATGAAATATCAGACTGCCTTGCGCACCACTCTGGATGAAGTGAAATCCAATTCCCCCCTTTTAAGGTCTTCCATAATGATAAGATGGACTCTCTTTTTTACTTTAGTGTAATGTAAATTATGGCCCACAAAGGAAGAACAAAGTTTGCCAAGAGCACTAAGTGACAGGAGAGCCTATTTTCTATATCCCAGTTTTACATTTAGGCAGCTAATCTCCACGTTATTCTCACTTGAACAGATCCTGCCTGAACATCCTCACATTTCTGTCTTCGTCTGTTCCTGCCACTTTGTGTTATTGCCAAATTCAGTAACAATTATGTGGGCAAACATTCATGATTGATGACATGCATAAACCCCAAAGGATCCAAACATGCAAATCTGAGGAACCTGTGTCTCTCTGAAGGCAGCTGAAGTGCTATAAGAGCTACAGTGGGCATTGTATGCATATTCACATAGTTGCAGGCAAAGGAAGCCAGTGTCTGGAGCGGCACTTTGCATCAGTGACCCTTTCTCTGGGTACTTTTAGGGTGGGAGGCGCTAACAGAAGTGTGGGAGGAGCAAGGCAGGCAGTGCCCTCCCATGTACCCTCATCAGTTTGTTACTGACCAGGTTTGGCTCTCATCACTGGCCCCTTATCATTTGACAGTCAGGTTTGTGTCCCTGTATGTTATTGTTCATGGCTTCCTTCTTTCCTATCTGAGCTGGGCTTGGGGATTTTTTTTTCAGTGGAAAGGACCAGACACCATTAAAGGAGCAGATGCTCTCCTTCCACATACACTTACAACAAGTTTTATCCTAAAAACAAAAAAATGGTTGCATGTAGTGCACTGACCTGGTCCTCCCTGTCCACTTTAGAGTAAGAAGACAACTTTCTGGGAACGGCCTTCTAAAGGCAAGGAGATTAAAAAACTCGAACGTGTGTACAACAAGTGATGAAACACCATCCTCAGGATTTAGAGACCTCATTTACAGCTTGTTGGATGACACTGTCCCAGAAAATGTATTATCTTTGGATAACGTAGGGAACTATTTTTACTTTCAGCCCTATTGGCAAAGTCTGAAGATTTTCCTTTGTTAGAGATAGTCTGGCTGATAGAGCATAAGGATGTTCTATGTGTATGGGTCTGTTTCTTCTCTTACAAATATTGATTTTAATGACACCAGAGTATAGTGGTGTTATAGTAAGGATAAATACTAATCTCTCTCAGGGATCAGTAAGCTCTAAATCAAGTTGTGTAAAAACCCCTTTTTCCTCCCAGATTCATTTGCAACTGTTCGGGGGGAAGAGGGAGGGAGGAGCGTGAAGAAGTTGGGACCAGGCAAGCCCAGACCAGTCCACATACATTTTAACCAGAGGGAGCCATGCATCTTTGATCCAAGCAGGGGCAGGACCATGGTTAGAAGAAAATTCTGCATTGCCTGCCTTCCACTACGTGTCTACAAAGTGGAGTCATAAAGCACTAATGATC
Source organism: Nipponia nippon (assembly GCF_047370975.1). Classification (NCBI taxonomy): domain Eukaryota; kingdom Metazoa; phylum Chordata; class Aves; order Pelecaniformes; family Threskiornithidae; genus Nipponia; species Nipponia nippon. The sequence goes on from NW_028262302.1 coordinate 32,464,481, forward strand.
CACGTAGGTTTGTACATCATCATATTCTGCAAATAGTGAAGTTGGACAGCAGCAACAAATCCAGACCGAAGTCTAGTGATACTACAGCAGTGGCTCTGTCAGCTTCAGTGTAAAACATGCTGAGTTTAGAGCCTTAAATGTGTAGGTCTGCCTTAGGCCCAGAAGCAGGTAACTCTCCTCCTTCGGCTGGAAGAAGTTACATTCTCACCTTCTCAGAAAATCACATGTTGACGTCAGCTTTGATTCCCCCATTGAAATTCTACAGGCAGAGGTTCTTTCCATTAGATACCCTGTCTCCTTGGATACTGCCAGTCTATTTGGCTCTCACTCCTTTTTATTCAGAACCACTTCTGGATCCCTAATCTAAAAACTCTCACTGGTGTTGGGGAATTTTAATAGTACACCTTGAGGTGAATTACACATTTGTGTTTAAATATATAAAAAAATATTAATGAACAATGCATTGGACAGAATCCTACTGTCATAAGTGGTTCTACAAGGAGTCTGCAAAGATGCACCACCAGCCAATTCCTTGCATACACTTGTACCAGCACCAGTCCTGTGAGCATCAGCACCGGACCCCTCAGCCCAGCCGTGGGTCCGTCCCCCATCCCAGTTCTGCTGCCCAAAGGTGGCCCCTGAGCACTCACATTCCAGGATGGCTACAAGACAGTGCTGTGGCTGTTTCTTATCTCACCACCAAGGGAAACTTCACTCCTTTACAGGGAGTTGTTGTCTCTCGAATTCCTGCTTCCAGCCAGTTTAACCCCTTCTGCAGATGGGCCTTTTTACTCTCTGTGCCAGATCATTCCTTGGTCACAAATTACCACTGCTGAGCAGTTACAGTTAGAATTTTCCCTTTGCCAGCTATACAGCTTTAGCTCTTTCCTTCAGATTTCTGCCAGAAATGCAAAGAGAAAAAGAGCTGCAAAAGCAACTACCTCTTTTAATCCACTTTTAGCTTATCTCAGGGAAAAAAAAAAAATGTTATCAAACTGGTCCTTGCAACCTCTGAAAACGCATAATTCACTGGATTGCTACAAAATTTTAGGTGTTCCTAAAAGCTGAATTTTCATTCTGGTTTTTGGGAGACAGTTTTTGTAACTATTGCCATATAAGCATCAGTGTTAGAGCCTGATTTTCTCAATGACTTCAATAAGCAAGCACCTCATGTTATTTCAGTCAGATTCGGGACAGATGATCAAGGCCAGAAAGTATTACTATGGAAAAGCTCAGAATAAACAGTGTTAAACATGACAGAAAATCCTATTTTGGAAAGAACCCATTTCAATTTTCTCACTGAATCAGTCACTCTGCAAATGGTCACACTCATCGTTGTCTTCAAGTAACAGATAGGACAAGAGACCACATAGGACTGTTTACAAAGACTTCATGAAGGGCTTGCATAGAAACCAGTTTCAGATTTTTACTTAGTAAACTCAGAAGTATTTCAGCACATGTGGTGAATACTTTAAACACGCTTTAGAAAGAAGTACTTATAAGTTAATATATAGCAAGTAGCTAGCAAATGTTGGTTGTAAGTCCCAGAGGTCACTGTTGGAACCTTTTCCCTTTTTAATGTATATAAATGACCTACACCAAGAGATTATCCATAAACCTGCTAGATTTGCTGATGAGACAGAACTGGGAGACTGGTAAATGCACAGCAAGCAACAAAGGAAATTGCAGATCTGCTGCATAATTAGGCTAAGAGAAGTTTAATTCAGACTTGCAGTGGATTGCATGCCAAAATGAAAATGAGAGTAACAGACTGATTAGGTTGAAGTCAAACAGGAAGTTTCTAGTATCTTGTCTCTTAAACTAATTAAATGATTTGCAGACAGGACTAAATTTCATTAAATTAACATAACATAACAGAATACAAATCAGATTATCTGAAATAGGAAGAGGAGCAAGAAACCCAGAAGACTTGAAGGAGGAGGTAACGCCTCCCCACATCAGATGCTCTTCTGTTTGACTGGTCCAATGTGTATCTGGGTCTTACACTGGAACAACCTGAGATGCCTTCAGTATTGGATCCAGCTGTTCAGACAGACTTGGGAGGTAAGAAAGATAATCTCCAATCTTTGTCTCACATTAAAAGGTGAAGAAAATCCAGCTTCAATTAGCAGCTTCTAAAAGGAAACAATTTAGAAACTTCACAAACCATAAATCTGAAATTATTTGATTTGTAGATCAGGAACAATATGCTGTTTAAAGTTCATTAAAAAGTTGAAAATCTTCCTAGAGCAAATGCATTTATCTACCAATCGCATAAAAACAGGTGATTAAGTCAAAAAACAATCTGGGACTTAACTTACGAGCTTCTCTTCGTAGTTTTTTTCTTGTTTCTCAGTACATAGCTCTTCTATAGGAAAATTGCAAAAAGGCTAAAATGATTTATGCGTACAAGAATGAGTGATCTGCGCAAGGCTTCAGACTGAGGAGGGGTAAGTACACGGCTGTTGAGGAGCAGGCACTGCAGTCACCTCAAATCGACTCCTGCTCAGAGCCCCGTGGAGGACCACGCAGTCCGCTTGCAGTCTGCTCCCACTTCTCACCCACTTACAGGCCAAAGGGGAAAGACTCCCCTCCTGATCATCTCCAATATGAGCTGGTCTCCATGGAGCATGGAGGGGAAAGCTGCCCTTGTCTTTGCAGAAGGATGGTTTGGACTCCTCTCTCTGGGACAGGTCTGTGGGTTTACTGCCCACCAGCTGAGTACAGGAGACCCAGGGAGGCTGCTACTGTCCCCAGCAACATGAGCCTTGACCTGGTGCTTCAAGAGATCCTGAATCACTGAGCAGTGTCAGATCCTGCCATACTCAGAAGGAAAAAGATGCCATTCCCTGTTTCATTTTCACTGTGCAGTGTACTAGAGGCACTGTTTGCTCCAAGCATCTAAGTGCACCTGTGTTTGGGGAAAAAAAACCTCAAAACTTTACATGTAGTGCCTTTCTCACTTCAGAAACGTCACCAAGGAGAAACATAAACATGATTACTTAGGTGGTAGAATTTGTCCTTTCTCATTCCAAGTTTGTGTTTAAAATGCCTTTTTTGGGGGGAAAATTTAATACATTTAATACTTGCTATTAAATGTGGTGCACTTACAGGACCTCCTTCCATGGGACTCATATGCTTACATTGTCAGGAAAGTCACGAACTCTTACTCGGGAAAGGAAAAGGAACAATTCGATTTTTTTCTTGCTATCCCAGAATTTGAAGGGGAAAAAAAGGAAAAAAAAAACCTCTGTGACTGGGAAATTATAAGGCATCAGTTTGACAGACAAGAAAAAGGGTATGCCACAATTTTTGAGAAGCCTGCTTAGATGTTAATGGTCTGAAGTCCCCTATTGTCTGTATTACTGTAAAGTATTGTATTTTCCGTGTCAACTTTGGCCCAAAATACATCATTGATCTGCCTAAATGAAAACCAAGGGTGCTTTGGTTTTTTTAGTCAGTACTAGCGAAACACGGTTTTCTTTAGCTTATGATGTAATTTTTCTTACAAATGTGGATTTCAACTGACTTCAGATAGATAGTTCAGGCACAACAAGCTTCCACTTATATAAAATGGTTCTTCTCACTTTCAGTACACTTTAATAATAGTTCTTATTTATTTTTTTAATAAGTTCTTTGAAAGTACATGTACAATTTAAATGAATTTTAACTTGCAGCTTACTTTTGATTTCTGCAATCAGTACAAGTCTAATATTAAGGAAAATAGTAATTACAGAAAATAATAATTTCATTGCTACATTTAAGATAGTTTTATGCATAAATAAATGTTACATGTTGGTTTTCTTTTTTAAATAGAATTGTAATTTAAATGAGAAACCATAACAGTAGCTCACTCTTTAAAGCAAGACTACTGTACAAAATCTCTTCCAGTCTGTTTCAACAATATTATTTGCCTTCGTAAGTTTGTTCTGGTGCACATCGCCTTTTTCAGCAGTTCTTCTGCTAGAGGGATTTATTGTGGTAGCCTTAGCGTGCTAGCAAATTTCACATCTGTTACTGGAATGAACTGTGATGTCGTTAAGTGTTTCCAGGTTCAGGGGTTTTTTACTAATGAGTTTGATTAAATATATGTGTGTGCGATTGGCAGGGAATTATTTGCATGCTAGATGTGATTGTCTTCGAATATATGTAGGCTGTAACTACAAATCACAGAGCTTCTGGTAGGGGGATAAGGCGCAGCAGCTCAGCAGGTGAGAGCGTCAGAGATTTTCTTTGTTGCCTTAGATTAATTCGTACGTTTGCTCAAATGCTTCATTCAGAGATGGATTCTACTTTCTCTGATCTGTGTTTAATTGCCTTGTTGCTGTAAGTTTGGGCTTGGTTTTGTTTTTCTTCCAGATTGATAAAGTGGATATTGCAAATGTTCTCCCTGGATTGAGTGTGGTAGTGCTGCAGGGGCTAGCTGCGTGCCATGGTTTCTTTGCATTGCCTTCAGCAGCTGATGGTTTGCTGGGCATAGGTGTGTTGTTCTCTGGTTTTCTGTATGTCCTAGATTACCAGTTCTTATGTTGATCCTGGTGCCCAGGGAGCTGACAGTAGTCTTCCATGGAGCATTTGAGGGAGGAATGATGACAACAGTAGTGATAGCAGAAACTAAATGGAGTCCAGAGCTGTGGTCCAGGTGTTGAATACAACATTTTTATATCTTGCATACAAGCTAAAATATGTGGTACAATTGCTGGTAGTACAGCTTCCTTATCATACTTCATGAAGTGATTGATGCTACTATACATTTCTGTGGTTCTGGCATGGGGGAAGAGCAGTTAAAAACTGACTTGTGACTGTGTAAAGTGGATGATTTTAGAAGGTGTGAGTTGGAACTGGATAAATTGCTTATAATTAACTAAACTTTTCAGATGTTGTTATACATTCTCTGAGCGCTGCTCTCACACCTTTATCACCTATTGGTCCTAGGAACTCTTAGGGGGGAAAAAAAAAGTTTTCCTACTTTCTGTATTCATCCTTGCAATGTCTTTGGCCAGTAGCTAGGTTACATTCCCCACTAATTCCATGAGTTTCCCTATTTCCAATAAATCAAAATATCTCTTTTCTACATGACTCTCTGTCACACGTTGAGATTATGGTCAAGCGTGTGAACTAGAAGCATTTTAGAAAATGTATGTTTGTTTTTAGAAAATTCATCCTCTTTTCTAGAAACCTGTATGTTGTATGCAGTACCTCTCACTTATTCCCATCACCATGACTTGTGCTGTGAGGGATGGCAAGATTTCCAGAAAACCCTAGGAGTATTCAGGAGGGTTCTGAAATCTGGTACCTTCACAGCTGGCAGGCAAGTGTTCCTACAGCCTTCAGCTGCCCTACAGATCCAGTTATCAGTATGCCTGGTAATCATTGCTACAGGTATGTAGCTGTGCAACCACCTCTTAATCCATTTTATGTTGCTGGATTTAGAATGTTTGAGGCTTGTATTTTAAATCTATACATCTATCTTAAGAAGTTAATATAAATGGACAGGTTCTAAAATGTATTAGGCTAGGTTTTGAAATAAAAGTAAGCTTCAAGTTCTGAAGGGTTGTTTTTGGGTTTTTTCCCCTACTTACTCACTTAACTAGCTACACTTTACACTACAAACACATCTAAGGTTTGATGAGTTTTAGGCTCACCTGAATGCTTTGAGCATAGTCTTCACAACAATCATGCACCCTACAGATCAGTCCCTCTTCAACTGTGTAATAACAAGCACCTGTTGGAAGCTGATATTTCTGTCAGTGGTCATGGAGAAAATTATGGCCTTTTCAATCTGCCCTTTTTTCTTGTTTTGTCATTTGAAATACTTGGCAATTTAACTTTTTTAAACAGATATCCTTTAGTATAACAAAGATGTATAACTGTGGGATAATTTAAGAAACTACCACCATCTAACCTTCAGTTACAATTAAGTGATCTGTATGACTGATCAAAGATAATGCTATGCTCCTGTTGCTTCTGCAACAACCAGCCTGGTATTTTCTGTATTTCATAGCAACAAAAAAGTTCCAAGGGGGTGGTTGTTGTATGCTGTCCTATTACTATTCACATAATCCTTGGAAGTTCACACCCATACTCATTCTGCAAAGCAAAAAGCTTCTTTTATTCATGGGCTACCTTTGACAGCCTGGAAGAGGTCACTGTCTGCTTAGGGATTCAACTAATTAAAATGTATTTAAAATGCTTAGATTAGATCACAATCATTCTCCCCTCTGTGCATTTGGAAAGTTGCACGTGTGTGTTAATCAGCAGACCCTGTCTATGTACTGTGTTGTGCCTATGACAAGGAGCAAGGGGTTATCCTGGTAGTTGGCCCTACCAGGGTCTTTTGTGAGGGCAGGTTGGGGTGGTGGGAGGCCTGGCTGGGCCGTCACTTTGTCTCCCTCCATGGTGCAGAAGGGAGGTGGGACTCTGACACGCTGTGGGGCTGGGGAGGTGGCCCCGGGCATCACACGGGGAGCAGAGGCACACGTGGCCACATGGCAGAGGCAGGTGAGGGTGTGGTGTTGTGGGAGGAGATGAGGTAGGAATGTGCATGAAGATCTGGGGAAAAACTGGAGGCAGTGAGGGCACACTGATGAAAGGCACCTGCAAGCCACCCATCTTTTAGCATAAGTGCCTCTGAAATGAATTCTCTACAATGTATCCCAGTGAGCTGTGCCTGCTCCTTTCCCTGACCAAACCTGCAGCCTTCCTTCCTTTCCCAGGCTTGATCTCCCAGACATAAGTGATCTCCTTATCAAGCAACTTTCTTGCTAATGGTAGGGTGGGGAAGAGCAAAGTGTTTGGGAAACAACAAAGAGGACAGGTAGTCCTTATCTTCTCACACAATATATGGAAACAGTGTGTTTCTTCATAGTGGTAGTCACTGAAACAAAAAACTTCCATAACTTAAACAGCATTGGGGGATGTGGGTAGGTGTGGTGGTGGAAAAGAGTGCTCATCGGTTCATGTCAAACCTAACTTTAGGTCTGTGTAGGTTGGAAAACTTCCATTTTTATAAGACTTTCTAATAAACAAACTAAGCAATGCCCTTACATTTATCTTCCTTTCCTCTTCCGGCCTCCACAGTTCTGTGTAGGTCCCCTGGTTTGAATTAACCAGCCCTGTAGCTGTTTTTCCACTTTTTAAGTTCTGAATCTGAGTTGGTGCTGTGGAGAGACTGCTTGCACACTGCTTAGGTCTTCTGCTTCAGGTGCTTTCTGCTCAGAGGCACTGTACCAGCTGGGTACCAGAGAGGACCGAGCTGACAAATAGGCCAAACAGCTCAGGGCAAACTGGTAAGGTCGGGTGAGAACAGTTTGTGCAGCCCGCTGAGCAGAGGTGAACAGGAGTGGGAAGAGGGTGTCATTGCGTGTATTCCGCCTCTACAGGCACAGAATGAAAGACTTGCTGGAGGCAGGGAATCAACATGACTTTTTCCTAGAAAAAAGAACATGTACTGAGAAGTTTTGGGGATTGAACCCAGCTGGCACCAGGAATGTGCTTGGCTCCTGTTTTGCTGGTGCTCCCAAAAACTCGCCAGGGCAGCCCCTGGGAGTATGCTGGTGTTGAACCCTTGCACCACACTTCTGCCTGTCTTGGGAATCTGGGTGATTTCCAGGTTCGTCTTCCTCCAAGGAAGAGTCCGTAGTTCGAGCTCCTAGAGCCACTGCCTTTCCTCATGGCATAGCTCCCACCAGATCTGCTTATCCTGGTGGTGGATGCTTGCTCTTTGGAGAACAGCATCAGAAAGCTGATCTGGGCACTGTTTCCAGTCTCATCTGCCTCACTTTTTTCCCAAATTTAACTATAAAACTGGTGCTGAGAGAGCTACAGGGCTGAGCACCCTGCACAGCCCTAAATAATTTACGGTTCAGACCTACCATGGCTAATCAGCTTTTGAATGGTAGATCCAGCTGTGACCTAAAAGATCAGTTTTAATTAAATAGAAGATTAGCAGGAGTAAATTTTCCCCTGAGATTTTTAAATTCTATTGTGATTTTTACATAGTGCATTCTAAGCCGATTTAAGCAGCCTTAATTTAGATTTTCTACTTATTTTTATTTAATGCTGTCAGATATTCAGTATAGATCAAAACTAAAAGTGCATTTGTAAGCACTGGCTTACTTCTATAACAACCATCATATCAACTGCTTAATATTAGACTGTGGAAATTGGATTTTGCTTCATGAAACTTTCATGTAGTTTTCATGAATTTCCTAAGGACTAAACGCCAGGTCTTTCAATGCATATCCAGCTGATGAGACACAGTCAAGGCTTATGAGTCTTAAATCCCATCTACTATCTCAAAACCACTGACATTTTAAAAGAAACATTATGATGCATTGTGAAAAACCTATCACCTCCCTGAAGCAAAAGCTGGGCCAGAGACCAAGTGCTTACATTTGGTAGGGTAATCAGTCACTCTGAAGTTGGAAAGGAATAGCTCATTATGTATTTTTCCTGAAGAGCAAAGGGGGGGCTACAGTATTTGGTATCTCGTCTGGTAAACAAGTTCAGTGTTTGCTATTGCAGTGCAATTGGGTACAACCAAATTCTGATGGCATTGCTACTGATGGCATCAGATAACCCGTTGTAGGTAGCCCAACTTCTGGCTGTACAGGCAATCATTTTCTCATTAAGGTGCAAAGCTGAAAGGCAATCTGTTGTTTAAAACAGTAATATTAACAATGATTTGAAGTAACAGCTGCCTCTTGCCCAAAAAGGGGGGATAGAATAGGGATTTTCAGTTCTGGACAGTTGAATGGTTATAGCTTAATTTAGCCTCTCACTGGGGACTTTGGCACTGATATGAGCTGTGGGAGGAGCAGGGGAGTGGTATGTAAGATATGCTCCCTATCTTGCTCAGTAGCGCTCCTAGATCCTGACGTGCAAATGCACCAACCCACGTGGCCAAGATTGGTGTATTCCTTTGATAACTGATGGGTAACCAGTAGTCCCAGGGGCCAGATGTTCTTAGCAGGTTCCTCTCCTATCCTACATAGAAGTTCTCCACCATAAATTCTGTTCCTCTAACAGGAGTCAGAGGAAATCACAGAATCGCAGAATAACTGAGGCTGGAAAGGACTTTTGGAGGTTTCTAGTCCACAGTGCTTCTCAAAGCAGGGCCCATTACATCAGGTATCTCGAGTCCTGGTCCAGCTTAGCCTTTAAAATTTCCAAGACTGGATACAGCCCCTCTGGGCCATCCCAGCTCAGCACCACTCCCAAGGGAGGGGTTTTGGCACACACTTGCCCATCTGAGCCTCTCCTGCATGACTCGTGCTGCAGCCCAGGTGACCCCGGGCGTCTGAGCCCCTTGCACAGCGCTGCATTCACACTCAGTTGGCAAGGACATGGGCGCAGTGAGGGGAGATTTCAAGCAGCTTCACATAATGTGTTCACCAGCAGGCTGGAAAGGGAAGGATGCTGTTTGCTACTCCATTCCTCCTTGACCCATGCTGTACTTGTCTGTCTTTCTCCAGCCCGTGAGGATTGCCAGCCTTAGCAACAATTCCATACTGTGATTGGATTTAATTTGATTTTCTCTTTTAAGCGTCTAGTACACAGAAGCAAAATAGCCAATAACACAAGTAAAATTCACATTAATGTTCTGGGAAGTAAAAATAGATGAATGTTCCTTTATTCCAGGAATCATAACAGCCATGTAAAGAAAACATTCTAAAAAAGGTGGAATTCAAAGCCTGAAAGAAAATTCCAAATTAGTAATGCTATGGACAGTATTTCAGGTTTGGATCCCACAGGAACATTCTGAAATTTAACAGCCCTTGTAGAGAAACTGCAGTTTTTCTGCTTTGATTTTTTTATTGAAATAGAAGTTGAAAAGTGAAAGAGGGCAGCGTGTTACTGTAATGTTTATGGTGGCAGTTCTTCATCATTGTTCTGCAGAAAATCTTTGCTTGTTGGAATTAAAGGGTTGTTTTCTTCAGGCAGAATTTTCTCAGGACTCATTAAAAAAAAGTGGCAGAAAGCTGCTGTGCTGACACTCTGGTTTTCTAATGAGTCTGATACTGTTGGCCCCTTTGGTGGCTCATGTAAAAATGCTGACTGCTCTAGACTGATGTGTGCAAAGCTAGGCTGCTGCGTCTTTGATCTAAGATCCCACTGGGCACTGCCACAAAGGGTGTAATTAGTAACAAAAACTGAACATCATTTTGTATTAAGGACTTACAAGTTATGCAGGTGCCCGTATTTTGTGTGTGTGCGTGCCAACTGCTGATTCTGCCGTGGTTACAAAAACGAAGGTAGCTATTCTGCATATGATGGACAGGGCACCTGAGGGCCGCTGAAACATAAGAGCACTGATGGCAAGAAAGAGACAAGAAAAAAAGTGAAACTTGGCTAGTTAGTGTTTCCAGTATTAATCCAGTATTCTAATGCCATTTTGATGTGAATCAATGAGGTAAGAGGGCCTTACCTCTGCCAGCTCTAAGATTATGTGAAAGGAGAGAGCATCTGCTCCTTTAGGATTATCTGTTCAAGCCCCTTGTTAAGTGGGAAGATCAGGAAAAGGTGGGAAGCAAAGAGTACAGAGGTACAAACCTGACCGCCAAACTTAGAGCTAATGACAAGAACCAAACCCGGTGAGTTACGCGTTCTCACGCTCCTATAAATTAGTGTATTTCAGTAAGATTATCTAATCGAGGACCTTGTCAAAATGGGATGATAAGTAAAAGGGGGGGAATAGACAGAAAGGGGAATAAAAGGGGCCAGTTGTGTGTAAACCCCAGATGGTCAGTCAGTGCACTTGTCTGACTGAGCCCTGCACCCAACCACCAGTCTGCCCTATCTTCTCATTAAAACCTTTCTTAACTATTTCTCTGTGAGCTTGCTCTCTATCCCGCACGTGAGTGCTGTAAAAACTAAGTGCCAGCTACTGGGGGGATGGATGTGAGTGGATTTGGTGCCAGCAACTGGAGTCGGAAGGGGTGCCTGTGTCCAGCAGCTGTGGTGTCAGCTGCTGGAGCGAGTGTGGTCTCTGTGTGAGCAGCTGTAGTGCATGAGGGCCTTGGCCACCAGCCACTGGTGCAGGGGAAGGAAGAAGAGAGAGAAGAAAAAAAAAAAACACAAAAACAAAAAAAACCAAAACCAAACAGTTACTGGGGGGACTGGTGTGAGTGAGGCAAGTGAGGGGCTCAGCTCTGGCAGCTGGAGCGGCAGGTCACCGCCTGTGTGCCTGGTGCAGGCTGCCAGTGGGGGATGGGATGCAGGACAGTGCTTGTACCTTCCCCAAACCCGGTGCGTGGGGGCTTGGTGCATGTATCATGTCGATAATTCAGGAGACTCGTGAATGCGCATGTGCTTGTGGCTCCAGAGAGTGGGGGGGGTGTGCCTTCGCTAGTGACCGTCAACCCTGACCAAAGAGGAGGAAGGGACTTAGCTGCCTGCAATTATGTTTTATGTCAGCCCTATCTATGGGTGCAGTGGAAAGCAGTGCCTTGTCTGTGGCAGTCCGTGCAGCCGGCTGTGTCCGTGTTGTGCGTGTGCCTCCGTGATACCTCCTCGGCTTTGCTACTAGTTGAACCTGCAAATGAGTGTTCGTTGGCCTGGTGTGGAGACCCCTTGTCCCCTGTTATACTTGTGGTACCTGCGTGGGAGAAGGCAGTGTGGACCTCTGTGGTAGCCTAGGGAGCTAGTGCAGATATGAAAAGATGCATCAATACATGCAGTGCTAGATGAGGATACTGCTAATATATCTGTACACCTTTCTGAAACAGAGTTCATTTGCCAGAGTTGGTTCAAGAACTGCTGTATATTGCTGCCTTGAGCCATGCTGACATGCTGACATACCCTTTGTGTGCCTCGGGTAGTTTACCTCAACACTCGGGTTTTATTTTGCCCTCTGTCCAGGCTCCAGATGCTGACTTGGTCACTGTTTATTTCTGTTTCCTTGACTTCCCTTTGGACAAGAAAACTTTGAATTCAGGTGTATACAGCACTGTGTTCTGATAGCTTTTTTTTTTAATAGCCTTACCTACCACTTGTAAATCGGATCAGGGCTGTAGTTCTACAAGAACCCCTGATTAAAAGCTAGAGCAGGAAGGGTCTGCACATGCCACACAGTCACGCTCACTGTGTGACTTACTACACTGTGCAGTAAGACATTGGGTTGAGAAAGCAAAACACTCTGCTTTGACAAATTCTTTCTTTTTCCACCTTAAGCATCTGCGCCAATCACAGTACCCACCACGCTCATCAATATTCCCTTGTGGCACTGCATCAGAATCAGGTTATTCCTCTTCCAAGCTGTCATATGCAGCTTCCGAAGCATTATAGAAAAATGTGTGCTTTAAATGATGAAGTCCCAAAATGGGAACTCTGGGATTTCAGGATTGATTTCAGGTGCAGCAAATCAATTGAGTGCTTTATTTATTTAAATCTGAATGTTGTAGTGACTCTCACATTTATTGTTCTATTATATTGGCTTGTTCTAAATTAGCTCTTTCTATAAAAAAAAAATGAGAAGAGAGTTTATTTTGGCAGCAGGGGGAAATTCTCTGTACAAAAAGGCATTTTCAGCAGCTCAGGCATAGGCTATTGTGATTCATCAGTCCTGAGCTGAAAGGCAGGTTGCTCCCAGGAGGCTGCCTGGGGACTGGAAGTGCTGCTGTTCTGCCTGAGAAACCTCATCCAGAAAACAAGAACATGTAATCCTGCACTTGTGGGTCCATAAACTTAAGAGCCTCTGCAATGAACTATATGGGATGGACTTTTCTTCCCACCCTGCCTATAAGCCAGGGAACATACTCCATTGGCAAGTCAAGAGGAGGAGGGATAAAACCAGGACAAGGGAAGTGCACCAGTTACCTTAGGAATAACAAAGAGAATCTGTGTGATGCTCCCCACTGCTGCCACTGTGTTGCCACGACAGCAGTGAGCTGCTGTGCAGATTACCCCAGGCAAATACTTGTGCGCCTGTACTAAGCTGACCACAAGCCAGACAAATCCACTGGTGCAGTGTTGCATCAAGTTAACCCTACCCATGTTTGGAAAGGTGACATAAACCAAACTAAAATTAACATGAAAATAACTCCCTTTATTAGGGCAGGTCCCTTACTCGTTTCTTATTCCATTGATCTGAGTGCAGGAGTGGAATGCACCATTAGCAAGTTTGTTGATGACACCAAACTGGGAGGTGCTGTTGACCCTCTTGAGGGACAAGAGGCCTTGCAGAGGGATCTAGATTGATGATAGCCCAATGCTCCAAGCTACGGCATGAAATTTAACAAGTCCAAATGCTGGATTCTGCATCTCAGATGGAGTAATACCAGGTACAAGTATAGATTGGGGGACAAGTGGCTGGAGAAAGGGATCCTGCAGAACAAGATCTGGGGATGCTGGTTGGCAGCAGGCTCAACAGGAGCCAGCAGTGTGCCCTGGCAGCCGAGAGGGCAAACCGCATCCTGGGGTGCATCAAACACAGCATAACCAGCTGGGCAAAAGAAGTGGTTATGCCGCTGTATTTACAATCAGTGCGGCCTCACCTTGAGTGTCGTGTGCAGTTCTGGGCCCCAGCGTTTAAGAAGGATGTAAAGCTACTTGAATGTGCCCAGAGGAGGGCAACAAAGCTGGTGACAGGGCTGGAAGGCATGTCCTATGAGGAGTGGCTGAGGAGTCTGGGTTTGTCTGGTTTGGAGGAAAGGAGGCTGAGGGGAGTCCTCATTGCTCTTCGCAGCTCCTTGAGGAGGGGACACGGAGAGGGAGGTGCTGAGCTCTTCTTCCTGGGATCCAGGGACAGGATGACCAGCAATGGTTCAAAGCTGCATCAGGAGAGGTTCAGACTGGACATTAGGAAGCATTTCTTTACCAAGAGAGTGGTCAAACACTGGAACAGGCTTCCTAGAGAGGTGGTCGATGCCCCATGCCTGTCAGTGTTGAAGAGGCATTTGGACAATGCCCTTAAAAATATGCTTTAACTTTTGGTCAGCCCTGAAGTGGTCAGGCAGCTGGACCAGATGATCGTCATAGGTCCCTTCCAGCTGAAATACTCTGTTCTGTTGTGTTCTATTCTATTCTGTTCTACCTGGGTGTGGACTGCTGTATCTCTGCTCAGCTGTTGCAAATACGTGATTATTCATCCTGGTGAGTTACCAGTAATAGACTTTGTCAGTACTTTCATCTGAAATTAATTGTCCTATTTCAGCATAATAGATTATTTCATGTTTATTCAACTCCTAAGGTTGTTAGGAAAATAAATATGCTTATGTTTGCAAACACTTAGATGTTCTAGTGATGGAAGTAACAGGAAGGTTTTGTGCTAAAGTCATAATTCTACAGTCAGAGAAAGATTTAAATGGAACTGGGTAAAGAATGTCTTGGATAACACAGACAAATAAGAGTATTGAACAGCTTTTTAGTAAGTCAACTTTACCCACTCTGTACACAAACAATGAAAAAATATGGTATACAACTGATTCAAGCATCTCATCATAAAAACAAAAGGCAGCATTAATTAGTTTTTCACTGCTTAACATTGTAATTTATTAATGTTCTTTTACCAAAACTTCCTGCATGTAATGTTTGCATATTACTCAGAAAACATGGATAGTTTCAAAGATTTCCATTTATTAGAGAACATGCATCTGCCTGCCTATTTTTAATACTTGCATCAGTTATCAAATTATAACATGTATTTCTTGCACAATTTACCAGGAAAAAATTTCAATAGTTCTAATACCTTTGGCCTAATATTTTGTACAACTCCAATAAATTAAATGAATTTGCAACTGGATGGATGCTTGCTGTTGGGCAGCTGTGAGTGTGTGGGCCCTCAGGACCTGTTGAACCAGGGCAGGAGCCATTTGCCCACATGACCTTGGCCAGCGGCCCCCATACTGGCTTAGCTTAGGGGAGCCCCAAATCTGTGGGCTGGATGCTATGGGTGAATTTCACTTTTTTTTTTTTTACTCACGAAACAGCATTTTTGTCTTGGAGGGGAAATACTGCAGGCAAGGGCCTCACATGAACCAATGTTATGGCAGGAATCACTAGCATGGATTCTAGATGCAGAAAAGGGAAAATATCAGATAGAAGTAAGGAAGTAATTTGTCTTTTCCCAGAGAATTGGTAAGACTGCTGCTGCAGTCCTCCTATCTAGTCCTCATGTCTGCCCTTCAAAAAAAGGGTGGGCACATGGGAGAGTATTCCTAGGAAAACTGCAGAAATGATCCTGGGAATAGTAAAGACAGACAAGAAGCTCTGAACATCTGACAGCGGCTCCCTGTGGAGTGGGAGAAGGCGGTGGCTGCAAGGGCTCCCGCCTGCACAAAGACAGAAGAGTGGAAAGAGGGCCTTGCCACTTGAACTGACATGACACTGCCGTAAGACCAAACTCTGTGGTCACCTTCCTGAATTTCTGTTTCTCTTCCAAGGTATGAACTCCTTAAACCAAGCACACGAGAGCGCGCTTTTTTAGAAAAAAGTGTTGTAATTTAGTGCTAAAACACGTCTTTTTTTTTTTTTTTAAATGTGGTTCTCCAACTACTAACTGCCAGGAGAGCAAGTAGGACAAATTTTAAAAATTTAAGAATTTAAAAATACTCTACTTGACCACCCAGAAACTTTCTTGCAGCTGATCACCACATCATCAGAAGTTTTATTTCTTTGCCAATAAAATATTAACATTGCTTGTTACTTGTATC
This sequence comes from Nipponia nippon, assembly GCF_047370975.1. NCBI lineage: Eukaryota > Metazoa > Chordata > Aves > Pelecaniformes > Threskiornithidae > Nipponia > Nipponia nippon. The sequence continues at coordinate 32,480,134 of NW_028262302.1, forward strand.
ATTTTTGCAGGTATTTACAAAGTCACATGGCATTTGTTTGATACAGAAATTAATTACTTTAACGCATACAATATAACAATTCTAAATTACTTATTAGGTTTCAAAAAATTCTAATACTATGACAAGAATGCAATTAAAAATACTATTTTTCTGAATGGACCTTGAATTTCCAATAAGATATTTTAAGATGTACATCTTTAAGACAGTTGGATAGCAGTCATTAATACAGATTACTATTAATATGGTAATAATACTTAAAATATTGTGTCTGTTTTCAAATACGAGATAATAAAAAAAGACAGCATACAATTCATTTGCTTACCTCAGAAATTATTAATTTAAAATTTGTAATTTGCCAAGACTACCAAACCTATATCAAGGGAACAGTTCATATAGGTGAAATACAGATTGCCTTCGTCAAGTTAAACTGGGAAGCCCTCTGCAGGCTAAGACCGTGTCTTTTGCAAAACTTCTGTGAGCCAATGACAAAATATGAGAAGAAAAAAAATAATTTATGAAACCAGCCTTACTATAGTTTTCAGCAGGTCTTTGATTCATCAGATTATTAGCTGGGACTGTCTTCCTCTAAGAGGCTACCCAGAAGCAGAGCGCTATCTAGGATGATCTTAGAGGTGCACTCCAAGGGAAGTGAAAATTAAAAATAGTGGAGCTGGTGTTGGGCAGAGGAGAAGCAATGCACCAGGACAGCCACTGGCCACTGGATGCAGAAGAAGAAACTAACAAGGAACTGGAGGGACACCTCCCCTTTTTGTTGGCTCAACAGTCTGAGACAAGGTTGCTGGCACAGCTGGGAATATTTCTGCTCCTTTGGCCCGTGGTGCAGGAGCAAAACTGTGTACCACTTTTGTGTAAACCAAGTTCAGAGCAGCATTTCTGGAAGTAGTTGGAGAGCAAGGCCAGGGACCCCATATCCACTCTCCCATCCTAATCCTGTCCCCCCGCACTCCCCCATAAGGGCCACCCACACCGGCAACTGGGGAAATGCACAGGCAGTCAAAATAAATCTTATCCAAGCGTCAAGCAGCTTTCTATGGACCTCACAGCAGGTAGGGGCTGGTCTAAAAAACAAGCTATGATTTATCTCTCGAGTTCTGACTGTCTCACAGACTTTTGGAAAACAGAGGTGGAAGGGATCTGAAGTGTTCCTTTCATCTGCCTCCCCCGAGACTTGTGTCGCACTTTCTCTAGCAAGCAATTCTATCGTGATTTTTACTGTTAGGTAATCTGTTGCGATTTGTTCCTTAATAAATGAGAATAGTCTGGATTATCTTGTCATATTACATATGCAAACTATACAAATATTGAATAATACTAATTATAACTCTGTTCTACATGGTTCCCCAGTTTGACAGTGAATGGACAGTAATTATTCTATAAATAGGGTTTCTGATGCATTGTTCATCCACCTACTTAAGTTTTCCTCAGTCAATATTACCCTATGGTGCTTATAAAAATATCGGAGCTGAAGTTTTACTAAAAATCAAGATATGCACAGTTTCTCTGTATCTACATAGCTTTAACGCTGTTGCAGGTAGAAATTAGCTTTGTGGAGGACAACACTGCTAACAAACATCTAGTTGTCTTCAAAACTGATTTTTATTCTACTATTTTTCTGTGACTTACAGTTAATCTCATTGATCTAAAATTTATTCTGTCCTCTTTCCCTTTTTGGAAAAGTCCAGGTTTTCTATTTCCAAGCTTTCTGTTACCTCATTTAACTTCATTATTTCCCAGAGATAACCATTAATGCTTGCAATTGCCTCAACAAGTTTTATATTGAGCTGTGGGATCATTTCTTCAGGGACAGCTGGTCTGAAAACATCTGACTTATCTAATGCAGTGGTTTGACAGCAGTGCCAGTTTAGGCAGCACGCTGCTCCTGCCTGGGCCAGGCATCCTCCGTTTTACCCCTTGGCTGCAATAGATGTCAGGGCCACGGAGAGCACATCTCCTCCTCCAGACCCATTAAGTCAACAGATATCCCATAATACAACTTAGTTTCTTAACACTCTTTCTAGTCTTCCTCTTCAGTGTTAGGACTCTTATTCTAAGCTACTCAAAATTTGGTTCTCCATACATTCTCCTTTTTTGGGCTTGTCCCTTAACAGAACTAATTTTATGAATAAGTTGATGGCTGCTTTTCTAAAGTCTATGACTGTTGTTCTGTTATTCTTTTTCTATCCCTTCCCAAAGGCTGTGAACTCTGTCATTTTATGGTCCTTCTTGCTCCATTTGTCTTCCCCCATCATGCACTTCATTTTCTCCCTATTGCCTTTAAAAAAAATCCAGCACTGCCCTTTCCCCTCCATTTTCTGTGCTAAAGAAAAGAAATAATGTTCCCAATGCATTTCAAGAACTTGCTGTGGGTTTCTCTTTTTTTAATCCCTTTGCACCTTGGGCAGTTAAAAATCCCCATCAGCACTAGTCCCATATTAGTTTTGGCAAAACTCTGATCTGGCCAGTTTGTCAGCCTATAACAGACCAATACGGTGACAGAGACTTTGCTCTTTTCCACTTCAGTTATTACCAAAAAAAATTCAATTAGTCTACCTCCCTCTTCCTTCTGGGACTACAAGCCTCATTTAGGGCAAGTCTTTTCTTTCCCTTATGCCTTTCCTTCCTGTTAGAATGAAAGAAGCCAGCTTTTTCAAGGCTTGGTGCTGGAGTGCATGCTGCATGAAGGACAGAAATCGCATTGCTGGGGTGTGTGGGGCTGACCTAGGCAGCGTCGCCTGAACAAGTCCTGTCAAAAGAATGTTGCTATCGCTCTTTCAAAAGCTTGCAACAGAATGGTAGAAAATGTGCTTTTTAAAGTGAGTTCTGTCAGAAGGGGTGCTATTAGAAAGCATACTGTTAAAAACGGCAGAAAGCATGCCAGCACACGTGCATCTGGAAGGCGAGTTGTCAGTGTGAGTACCCTTAGGACAGCAGGAAGTGTGCCATTCATACAAGAGCTGTTAGCGTGTTACAAAGCATGCTGTTAGATCACTTGTCACCCACCTGCAACTGTCACGCTGCATGCGTTAGGGTGCTGGAGTGCATGATGCTGGGTGATGTGCTGCTACAGTGATGGAAGGCACACTGTTGGAAGGTGTGCTGTTGGTATGCGTGCTGCTAGGAGTCATGCTGTTTTAATGTTAGAAAGTGTGCTGTTCGAAAGAGACATGCTGGAACTCGTTGTTAAAATGTCAGTGTGTGTGCTGCTGCCAGTGTTAGGATGTGTCTTGCAGAATGGGAGCTGTCCAGACGCATGTCGTTGCCATGACAGAGGCATGCTGTTGGAGAGCACGTCACTGCAAAGCGAGAGGAGGAGATGTTAGAAGTCCTGCTACTGGAATAGGAAGTGTGCTGCTTGAAGGCTGCTGCTACAACATGAGCTGCTGGAATAGTAGGTTACTTGATGTTAACATTTTAGAGCGTACATTGTTATACAGTGCTGGTAGTGTTTTAGAGCGTCCACTTCTGAAGAGCAAGCTGACATAACGTCAGAGTGCTGTTTCAATTCAAGAAGGAAGAGAAAAGGTGTTTAATTTGTAGTCAGGTGTTTTAAAAAGTTGGGTAAATTTCAGATCTGGCTTTTCACTCCAATAGCCACAGAACTTCATTCTGCTTCCTTCTGCATCCAGCATGTACACTGAATGAGTCAGTCATATCCTTAAAACGGAGAGTAAAGATAATATTCAAGAGTTTTAATTCACCTAAACTTGAAGGGAGTTCCATGGATGAAGAAAAACACATCTTCCTAATTTTGCTACATTCTCATGCCAAAGAACAAGGTATCCTATAAAGAAATCTTTTCAAGAAAATCAGAATTCTTAAACCACCCAAAACTTAAGAACCACTCTTTTGTAAATACAGCCTTGTGTTCCAAGCTTGGATGTGGTTTCAGTGATGTTACTAGCATAAACTCTAGGGAAGTTAATAAAACCATATGAGAATGGGATTTGCACTGACAACAGTACCCTTGGTAATATTCGTGAAATTGCTGATAAAATGAGGAGACTGTGCTGTTCTCAGATTATGTGAGACAAAAAATGACATGAGGGAGACAGGCAATTTAAACTATGCTAATGCATAATAATTAGCTGTGAGTAAGGCACTCGGAACAGCAAGAATGAGACAAACTGGGTATAGATACCCAAAGCAGAGCAGTCTGAAGAGACACGGCATCTTAAAATGCTCTACATGAGGAGCAAAGGGAAATGCTTTATACTCCCCTGGTGGTTTCAGACAGCACATCTAACAGGCGGGAGTTCCTCTTGACATTGCTGCTACAGGCAAAGGAAAGGAAGGGTATCTTTCAGTATAGTTTGGTACATGGACAGGCTGAGAACGTTGGGGTTGATTAGCCTGGAGAAGAGAAGGTCTCTGGGGAGACATTATTGTGGCCTTCCAGTACTTAGAGTGCCTGCAGGAAAGATGGGGAGGGACTCTTTATCACAGAACGTAGTGATAGGATGAGGGGTAACAGTTTTAAACTGAAAGAGGGTAGATTTAGACTAGATATTAGGAAGAAATTCTTTATGATGAGGGTGGTGAGACACTGGAGCAGGATGCCCAGAGAAGTTGTGGATGCCCCATCCCTGGAAGTGTTCAAGGCCAGGTTGGATGGGGCTTTGAGTAACCTGATCTAGTGGAAGGTGTCCCTGCCCATGGCAGGGGGGTTGGAACCAGGTGATCTTTAAGGTCCCTTCCAACCCAAACCATTCTATGATTCTATGTTCTTGGGAATAAGAAATAGGACTGCATGGAGGCACCTTTACCAGCAGTGCATATCTTTGCCTAAGGCGAAGTCCTCTTGTTTTCAAAAGCTTTCAGCTGGTAGCAGCAGAAGTTTATAGCAAGGTTTGAATTGTTTCAAAACCCCAGTGGTAAAAGGATTATCGTGCAGTTTTACAATGAAAAAATTCCTTTGAGAAATATGCACTATCAGTGTTTAATTGAAAATGAGGAGAACTCTTTATTTACCTTCTTTCAACTCTCTTAATGGCAGGTTCAATGGACAGTAACATGGATTCTTACAGAAGCTGTATTTAGTAAAAGCCTTTCCCATTCAACCCTACTATCAAACAAATACACTAGCCCAGGATAAGAAATAACTCACTAGTACCTGTCCCTTTTCCAAACGGCAGCCCATACTGTTCAATAAAACAGAGTCATCACAATATTGGCCTGATCTCCACAGGCATCAACTAATTTCCATGCATATGAAGGTAACCAGATTACATAGAGTGGATATGGTCACTAATGTTTAAATTAGACTGAAGCACAATTTTGATATATAAGTTCCAGTGAGATCCACTGAAAATGTATTTTGATACAGTGACGTGACCAAGCAGAGCACCAGGCCCACTGCAACACTGGGCAGCAATTTTTGCAGGGGAATTCAGGGAGGAAGCAGGGGAGGCCTATCACCTGTGAACACTGGGGCAGGCGACACTACAGCGTGCCAAGTCCTGGGGCTAAAATGTGTTCAGAAACAGCTACAGAAACGCACCTTGAGATTTAGGAGGCTCCCTTTTGTTTTCTCCAACAGCAGTTGGGAGGGAATCAAGGGAATAAGTACTATCTTCAAGCACTTAGTATAACTATTTTTTTCTGCTATTTCAAGTTTTAGACCCAAGTAAGGCACTTTTGTCGATGTTTAAGAAGTAACTAAGTTCTGTCAGGCTGTTTCAGCAAGAAGTGCTGGGATTTTTCCAATCAAAGTGAGAGGATATTCAGAAAAACTATTTGTCCTACACCAGATAAAAATTAAGAGTATTAAGCAGAACCATTAATGTATACCTAGTGCTTTGCAAGAGGTCAAAATAAACTAGCAACTGTCCTTTACAGTCAAATGAAATGGCCACATATTGCAGCATATCAGACTACTCAACAATGATCTTCAAATTCTTCATGCCCATATCAGAAGCTACACTGTGTAGCATGGCAGAACTGAACCGTTGGCAGATTACTCAGTTTTCCTGAAGAAAGATTAGCCAAAACACAAAAGAAAATATTTTACTGATAAGAAACAAGAGGACCTGTTGAGCATTTAATTTCCTCAGTCAAAGGAAAACTAACCTCCTCAAATTTTACATGAAGCCATCTCTACACTTCCTTTCACTTTGCAGAGCACACTCACTCAACTGCAAGCGCAGGCACCACACTGATAAGGGCCTCTGCTGAGCATGCCCAGTCCCTACCTGGCCAATGCCGTGGCCAGTGTGTGAACCACTTGCTCCCTGGGAGCACCCGTCTCCCCAGTCCTGCACTGCCACACCAGCCCCTCCCCGGGCACTCTGATTCCTGGAGCAGAACAGGAGGGAAGAACAGGGAGAAATGGGTTTCCCCACCCAGGCAGAGCAGAGCCCAGAGGTTTTCTATTATTATTGCATGTGCTGAGTTTGATTCTCTTCTCCATTGAGAAGGAGCTACTTCAAACTGTTCCATGGCAAAATTATTTATCTTCACAAATAGTTGTGTACAGTAACATAGTGGTTTTATACTGCTGACTATTCAACTTCTGCCATGAATCCCTTCAGAATATCACACATGGATGAACAATTTGATCACTCACAAATCAGAAATAGCTGCCCTGCATTCACTGTGGGTGCATTCATGCCAGAGATATGCTTTTGGTCCTAGAACTGGTGCTTGCTGTGATAACTTTGTGAATTCTTTAAGCACAGCTAATTCATCTACAGTCTCTATCATTCTGCTGTTTTCAGCACCTGTTCCTGATGCTCAGCAGAGGAGGGCATGTTGATAACATATCCCTCTGCAAACTGTGCATTCCCACGCCTGCATAGATTTTTATCTAAGGGGCCTCTACCCTATAAAAGCAGCTGTCCTTGGGCACTCTGAGTTTTAGGGCCCTGAGTTGAGCCCAGCCACAACTCCGCTCATGTTTCCAGTGGGCTCAGCTGTGAACCCACAATGCCTGTAGACTGCACTGCAAGCCCAGGTTGTGAACTGGGCTGCCTGCAGCGGCAGTGATATCTTTAATCTATACATCCTGCAAGCAGTGATGGCCCCATGGGATAGTACAGCTGTTCAACTACTACAAAAAAGGTTTCTTATTAGAGACACTTATTGCTTTTCAACCCCTCCAAAACCGCAAACAAACAGAAGCATAAAACCAAGGCAAATCACGAATTTGCGTCTTCAAGATGTAACTAACTGGAGAAGATTCTTATTGCAACTTTCTGCTAGGACATTATTGCAGAGAGTAGAGCTACTTATTTTGGACCAGAAGAAGAGAAACAGGAATAATTAAAACCTGAAATTAACTGTCATTTAATTTGATTTACCTTATATGTCCAGTCTTCATGTATACTGGCTCAAATGTAAAAGCCTGTAATTTCTATATGACAAGCTAATTTGGACGCACTGTGCTGTACTATTTGAAAGAAACAATGTGCCAGTGAAACAACTGATGAGTAATTATTTGGCAGATCTTTCTTATTCACAATGATGCGCTCAGAGTGACCTTGATGAGGCAAAACTAAATTGTGTCTGTCACCTCTTAAAAACATGTCTCAGGAAGGAAAATTGCAACAGATATCTCTATAAGTATCATTCAGTTCCCAAATTCCAGGCTATTGTTTCAATTGGGTACTTTTTTTTTTTTTTAAATTCAGAACTCCCCATGTGCAGGATATCTGTGACATCCAGCACCAGCATCTCTACAGATGGATTCCTGGAAGCTGTCTGCAACATTGACAGTATCAGAGTGATAACTACCCCATTTATGCTCTTTCCCAAAACCCAAGAAGTTTACTCTGCAGTCTAATTTATCAGGAAAATACAAACAAGTTGACTTGTAGCCTAAGTACACCCCGGGGGGAATTGTTCTGAGAGACCTGAAAGAATTCAGCTAAGATATGGCTGAGACCCGACTAAACAAAGCCTTTGTTTTACTTCTAAGTGAGAAATCTCAAAATAGAACCCCAGTAGGTGGTAAAGGTAGCAAGAGCTGTAGCTTTTTTGAGGACTGCTAATAATGATCTCAGAAATTACAGAGCCATGAGCCCTATATCCACATCTGGCAAATGGTTTAAATGACAAAAACAGTATACATCAAGAAATCTTGATCTGAGAAAAACTGTATTATTTTGTTTCTTAAAAGGATTAACAGCTCTCCAAATATTTCAAGTCATTTTGCACACCTCTAGTGAAATAGGAAGAGTCAGTAAATCAGGAGGTGAACCAGCTGACAACCTATTTAGGCTGCTGAGTTCTTCAGTGTCCTACACAAAAAGCTTAAACACTGCAGAAGTCTGCACTTTCAGTGTTCCCTTGTTCAGGGACAGGTAGCAAAGAATATGGCAGGTCATCGGTGCACAAGGTGAACAGCTAGACCCTCGGGTTCCAGTCACCAAAAGCACATCAAGTTTCCCTCCTGATTTGTGGAAATTTGAATGAAGTCTTAAAAAGTGAAAATGAGCTTGTTTTTTAAATGCACATCAGCAATGGCTCACTCCTATGATCTTTAGTTAGGTAAAGTTTTCGCTGAAGTCCATAAAAAGACAAATAATACAAGAAAGACTCCAAATACAGATTTATTGCCTTGCTCCAGGGAGGTTTTTTTCCATTTTGCAGAAATGTTTGCCTGTAGGTGTCCCAGATCTGTTTTGGGGACACTGGACAAGGAAATTAGACCTACCACTTGCCTGATTCTCGGGGATTCTCACCTTACCTGAGCTGATGGCAGATTCTGTGCCCCCATTTGTTTCGCCCTGGACCACAGAAATCCATCACTCTTTGCTTCTCCGTGAGGATGGGGGGAACTGGTGGTGAGCCAGGATTTCCATCTGAGATGTAATCCCAACAGAGACACTGCCCAGGAGCTGCTGTGATGAAAGAGGTTTGCAAGGCAAAGCTCTGTCCACAAATAACATCTTGTAAATGCTTCCCTTGACAGTCGAAGGCAATTCAATGAGCAGACACTGCTCCTTTCCAGGGCATTTTGCAGTCTCCTCCTTTCCTCTCCAATGTAAAAGTCAAAATACATAGTGCTTCTTGTTACTGAATAGAGATATTCAGTCTGAACTGAACACCAAAAAGAGTCAATGAAGAATTAATTTCTAAAGTTCTGCTCAGAGACAGCCTGTTGCAATGCAACTCAGCCAGTGCAAGATACGGTAGCTAGTGCAGGTTAAGACTAGGACTGGCATTTTTTAGTTCCGGCAATTAACACTGATTTCAGTTGTTCTAAGTACTAGAAATACTTTAAGATTGGAGAAAATTGCATCCATTTCATACCATGGGTTTTCTCTAAATACATTAATTGCTTTCCTCAGATTAATTTTTTTTTTCCATAATCTTATTTCATCACTGCCTATACAGAACTGGCACTCTGTGTTACATGGTAAGCTTTTGACCTAGGTAAGCTTGACTTGTTGACAGCTGGTTATTAGGCTGCCTGTTTGAAGCAGAAGACTGAAGCCCAGAGGCAATATTCAGCAGCGTTACACTGTCCAAGCACATAATGCTATCTTTTCATTTGTCATAAGCCTCGTTGGCAGGAAAATTAGATTTCACCTGACATTTTCATGTAAATCATAATTTCAGCTGAGAAAATGGCATCATTTTTATGAGGGTTAAACAAATTTTTTGCATTTAGAGTCAACAAATGGTGTGTGAAGATGATTTACCCAGGACTGGGAGCTCATTTCATCTGTCAGCTGTATCTTCTGCTGTTTAGATCTTAGTACTTTTCTATTTAAACCGAAGGACTATACTTCCCCTTGAATGGGCCAGATTCCACCTCTGTGGATGTTAATGAGGGATACTTATCACCTGAATGTAAGAATTTGCATTTTAGTCACACATTCTTTCTGACTTATTAGATGCTATTGCCACAATTTAACATTCGCCTTGCTGGAAGTACAGTCTGATTACCAGAGACAAAAGGGGTTTAAGCCAATTTCTGCAGCAAAACTACTTCTCATATGAAGTCTGGAAAGATTTCTTTCCAAGAGTGCAGTCCTCAGCAGCATACACACTCATTACTAGAGGCAGCAGCAGAGTCCTGCCTGCACGTCACATGGCTGCCTACATGGGTCTTGGGCACAGACCACACCAGCTACCAGATCATTGTAATGATGGACCCACAGTCACTTCTGTATCTGCCCCCATCAGTGAGTTTATCCTCAATATCTCAGGCAGTACCGCTGATCTGGGACCCTCCGCCAAGCCAGAGTAGGGCTCTATGCCTTCAGTACATGAACTAGCAGAGATAAACAAAATATCCCTTCTCTGACTGCTCCTACATACCCTTGCTGGATATGACACAGATTTATGCAAGGCAAATATCTCTGAAAAAGCGAGAGCACTGGGCTGTCTGTACCCACTATGGTAAATAGCACGGCAGGACTGCTCTCAAGACACTTCAGCTGAACAAGCAAAGCACCTTCTCACATGGCAGGTGCCTCAGTGGGGGTTTCAGTATGTCATTTTGAATCACAGTTTTGCATCATTTGAAAACAGAAATACAGTTTGGATCATAGAAATCCCCTGTGAAATTTTACTTTTAAAATGTTCATAAATATTTTCTATGGGAAGCAAATTTTTCATCAGAAAGTCATTTTGTCAAAAAGTTGCCTGCTAGCTGACTGCAGCCCTTTTGGTGCCTGCCAGGGAACAGGCATCATCTCTGCCCTGGGCGCATACTGGCATTGAGAGGGAAGAGTGGACCTCTGCTGCTCTTCAGTTCTCAACTTCTCACCTGCCACAATACAACTCGGAGGTTACTGCTCATTCTTTCTGGGATTGGCATCATTCTGCCTGGGTCACCCAGGTCAACTCCCAGATCAGCATAGGTCATGCACACCTGCACTGCAATCAGTCAATGACTATAAACTGTTTGGAAGGGATAGGTGAGGAAGGAGAGTTGGGGTGGGACAGTTGCCCTCTATGTAAAAGAATGGATTGAGTGCACAGAGCTGTCTTTGAAAAACAGTGAACTACAGGTCGAGAGCTTATGGGTAAAAATTAAGGGCCAAGCCAACAAAGGAAACTTCGTGGCTGGTGTTTACTACAGGCCACCCAACCAAGGGGAGCCTGTTGACGAAGCATTCTTATTTCAACTGCAGGAAGCATCACGCTCGCAGGCTCTGATCCTGCTGGGGTACTTCATCCACCCTGACAGCTGCTGGAAAAGTGGCACAGCAATCTGCAAGCGGTCCAGGAGATTCTTGGAGTGCACCAAGGAAAATTTCTGAATCCAGGTGACAGACAGCCTGATCAGAGGAGAAGTGTTACTGGACCTGTTGCTCACCAACATGGAAGAACTAATTAGAGAGGTCAAGATTGGTGGCAGCCGGGGCTGAAGTGATCTTGCCCGCATGGATTTCACAGTCTTGAGGGATATGGGCAGGTGAAGAATAGATTTTTAGGAGAGCAAACTTTCAGTTTTTTAAGGAATTAGTGGATGGGTCCCCCTGGGAAACTGCCCTCAGGGATAAAGGAGCTGAGCAGAGCTGGCAGCTCTTTAAGGACATTATTCTTAGTGTGCAAGAGCTCTCAATCCCCACGTGTAAGAAATTGGGCAAGGAAGGCAGGAGACCAGCATGGCTCAGTAAGGACCTTCTGGTCAAACTAGAGTGTAAGAAGGAAATGCACAGGCAGTGGAACCAGGGACGTGTATCCTGGGAAAATATAGGGACGCTACCTGGATCGGTAGGGATGGGATCAGGAAAGCTAAGGCACAGTTGGAGCTGGATTTGGCAAGGGATGCAAATAATAAGAAGAGCTTTTACAGGTATGTTGGCCAGAACAGGAAGACTAAAGAAAATGTACCCCTCACAGTAAATAAGACAGGAGAGCTGATGACAACTGATCTGGAGAAGGCTGAGGTACTCAACCATCTTTTTCCCTCAGTTTTCAATGACAATTGCTCATTCCCTGAATGTCAAGGCAGGGGCTGAGGGAATCCCCAGTATTAATATAGACTGGGGGATGAATGGATTGAGAGCAGCCCTGTGGAGAAGGGCTTAGAGATACTTGTGGATGAAAAATTGAACATGAGCTGGCAATGTGCACTCGCACCCTAGAAAGCCAACTGTATCCTGGGCTGCGTAACAGGAAGCATGGCCAGCCGGTTGAGGAGGGTGATTCTCTCCCTCTGCTCTCATGAGACCTCACCTGCAGTAGTGTGTCCCCAACACAAGAAAGACATGGTCCTGTTAAAGTGGGGTCCAGAGGACGACCACAAAAAATGATCAGAGGAATGGAACACCTCTCCTATGAAGAAGGGCTGAGAGAATTCAGGTTGTTCAGCCTAGAGAAAAGAAGGCTCCAGGGAGACCTTGTTGCGGCCTTTCAATATATAAAGGGGACTTATAAGAACGACAGAGAGAGACTTTTCACCAGGGTCTGTTGTGGCAGCACAAGGGGAAATGGTTGTAAACTGAAAGAGGGTAGATTTAAATTAGATATTAGGAAGAAATTCTTTGTGAGGGTGGTGAGACACTGGAGCAGGATGCCCAGAGAAGTTGTGGATGCCCCATCATTGGAAGTGTTCAAGGCCAGGTTGGATGGGGCTTTGAGGAAATCGATCTAGTGAAAGATGTCCCTGCCCATGGCAGAGGGGTTGGACTAGATGATCTTCAAAGGTCCCTTACAACCCAAACCATTCTGTAATTCTATGATTCTGTGACCTGACCTGCGCAAAGCAGGTTTACAGAAAGGATTATCTCCTCTTCATTCCAGCATACTTTATCACTGCGAGTGACAATACCAAAAGTCTTCTGTAATACCAGATGTCTTCTATTCTCTGTGATGACAGGCAGTTACTTGCAATGTTCAGTGAACAGAGAAGTTTAATGGGACTGGGACAGTTCTCTGAGGATTTTCCAGTTAAGTTCAGTTGCCAGGTTTTCATATTTTTAATTTCATACTTCTCTGTTCCTCTTTAGCTTACATTCCAGTTGCAGTTTTTCCTTAGGATGCATCTGCAGTCTGAGCACAGTCCAAGGCTACTATTGGGACTAAGTCATCTTGGTTTGTACAGCATGAACACAAGTCCACGCTCAGTGGCAATGCAACACTTGATGAGGGGGCAGGAGGAAAATAATGCAAAACTTCAGAATCATCCTGCCCTTCAATACTGAGGCAATGGTTCAATTGCTGTGTGAATTAACTATAAGCTGTGTGCCTTGCCTAGCCACCCTAATATCACAGGCACCCCTGTGGCAATATCCTCTGATTACAGATACTTCCCATAAGACCTGTGTCACTGCCAGCCTTTGCTCAGGCTGTGCACAGAAATGCATACACGTCAGCACAAGTGAGCTCGTTTACCATAGTGTGTGCATGAACAGCTGGTATGGAAACACATTGGACTTGCATCTTCCACCTCTTCAGCACCAGCACTTAGCAAAGCCCAAGAGGAAGAGAAAAAAATACCATTTCTATTCATCACTGCTAGGACATATCTTCATCCAGAAAAACTTTAGTTAGAAAATACTCATCAGCAAAGCCCTGCAAATCAGTTCTAGCATTAGCCTCAATCAGACTTTTCTTCCTTCAAAAGTCTGCAATACTCCATCACCTGCTGCAGCTCCCTGGCCCTGTGAGCACTGTATATCTGTCCCTGCTAGCCCACCCCAGCTCAGCTTGCCACCAACTCTGCTCTGCCACAGCTCAGAGGTAGCCCAAACCTAGCACAGGCTTGGTTTGCAGAGATGCAGCATCCCCTGATCCTCTCTTCCTGGGCCCAGGTAGGTTTATGCACCTTGCAACTATGTGCCAGGATAATTTTGTACTCTCAAATCAAAATGTCACATTGTACTAATAAAACTTATTCAAGTTTTGATCTATTATGTCAATTCTACTAGCTTTTCAGCAAAAACTGTCATTTACTTTAAAAGATTTTAAACCAGCTTAATAAGTCTACACATATTCTGGAGAGACTGAACCATTTAAGTACACGGAGAGGAGGAGTCCTTTAGGACTTCAGATATTTCACAGTTCTGTGCAAAGTTTCTGTACTCTTAAGCAAAATATAAACATGGTAAATATCCCATTAGATGCGGAGTGGGAAGTTGCGGCTTTGGAACATGGTTTCACATTCAGTTTAATAAAAATGACTGTTTGCAGAGCTACCTGCTCTCTTCGGAGGCATTTGAGGCCTACATATGAACAAAGGTATATGTTTTTATCATTTATCATGACAATTACTGCGTCCCAAGAAGGTTTCTCATTGTGTTTCTGTATCCTTAGAGAAAGCCTTTGATAATGCACTGACACACCTGCAGTCTTTGTACCCTTTGCTTTTGTCAAATTTACATGATGGGAGAACCCACTGGGTACAGAAAGGATTTAAGAAGAGATGGGCCTTGCCTTCCCTTTTCTTGAAGAATCAGTGCAATGCAAATATTGTCTGCCAAATAATTTCTTGATACTTCCACCTTATTTCACTCTCTGACCCTTGACACCTTATTTAGTGCTGTTAAGTGCCAGCAGTCCCATCAAGTGAGCTTTGTATATTTTACTTCTTGACCAGCATCACTAAAGGCGGTACACAGTTAAATAGCAGAGTTCCCTGAAACAGAAGTGGGAAAATCTGCGGGCAGTCCCAGCACTGATGGCAACCTGCATGAAATACTGATCAAAAAGAGGCTGTTTTCATGACCACACTTTGTCCCTTGTCCGAAAAATTTTAGCACAAATAAACAAGACAATGTCTTACCATGCATTCATGCAACACCTGGCATAGTCTTGGCTGTGACACAAAAAGCTATGTTTAAAAATTACTAAGTCAGAAAACGAACTATTTCAAAGATAAGTCTTGCCAGATGTAAAGCTTTCTCATACTTTGCCACAGCCAGTGGTTATCCAGTATTTTGTTTTCTCCTGCTGTTCAATATATGTCTTAGGCCTTATTTATTGCACTCTATTCAAGCCAAACTCTTAAGACAAAAAAATTAATTTTCTTCTCGAGTCTTCCTTTACTGATCACAATTATCATACTAGACAGTCTCATGAGCATTAGTTTATTTTTGTGACACTTCTGAAAGCTGAGGAAGGACTAAGTCACCCTCACCTATGAAAGACTGAGGAACGAAGAGGCAGAGTTTCACAGGTCAGTTAAATCTAGTTACAAGAAATTATTACAACTTATTATAGAATCATAGAATCATTTAGGTTGGAAAAGACCTTTAAGATCATCAAGTCCAACCATAAACCTAACACTACTACGTCCACCACTGAACCATGTCCCTAAGCGCCACATCTACACATCTTTCAAATACCTCCAGGAATGGGGACTCAACCACTTCCCTGGGAAGCCTGTTCCAGTGCCTGACTACCCTTTCAGTGAAGAATTTTTTCCTAATATCCAACCTAAACCTGCCCTGGCACAACTTGAGGCCGTTTCCTCTCGTCCCATCGCTTGTTACTGGGGAGAAGAGACTGATCCCCACCTTGCTCCAACCTCCTTTCAGGTTGTTGTAGAGAGCAATAAGGTCTTCCCTGAGCCACTGGTACCTTGCATTCAGAATTTTTTTAATTCCCTCCTCCTGAGGATGAAATGAATGAAAGAGTTTGCCCAAATTTTCTTCCACAGAAAATTGACATAAATTACATGACAAACTATTGACCTATTCACCAGAATTCAGATGTTTTGCTTTATCACCAGTTATAGGATATAGTCTGACAAAAGCTCCCCTACAATCACAGCAACACAGTAAATCACTGATTCTTCATTTTCAATAGGCTGTTGAATAACATGGGTGATATAAATCACCTGTTCTAGCTGTGATCTGATTGAAAACAAGCCTAGCACAGCCACACAGGTTGCTTGAATAAAGAAGGCATTAAGATAGTCAAGGGTTTAAAGGAATTCCCTAGTTATTTTAGCTAGTGCAGGAAAGGTGGTATTTTTCATACTCCATTACTACTCGAAAGAGGAACAATATATTGTGGCTACTTACGATGTCTCTGATCGTGCAAGCTTTGCTCAGACAAGTGCTTTGAGCCTGATGCTTCTTCCAAGTCTAGGCTGACCTGCTGGGATGATGGTCTGGGTGCTCTTAATGAAGGCACCAGTTACTGTAGACTGTTCTAGCTAGCAGAGTTGCCCAGGAAGACAACAGGCAAAGAGCAAGGGGGCTAGCCAGAGTTTGGGAATAGTGGGATTTCATCCTGAGAATCTAAACATTGACTTTTGTGACAAATGGCATCAGAAGATCTAGCCCTCCTTTCAGTGGTACTGACTGGCACAACAGCAAGTGGGCACTTAAAAATCTGAAGAAAGTCCCCTAAGTAGCAAAGAATTGCATGTGCTGTGAAAGAAGGTACTGTGGCAGCCTACGAAAGTTTATTCTGCGTGTGGTGGATGGAGGTCACCTGCTCTCTGTGGCAAGGTAAGAAGAATTAGCCTTAGTCTGCAGCACTGATGTTCAAGGCAACATATTTGGAAAAACTTAAAGCTTTAGGTGTTTCAGTCTCCTAAGGAGGAGGTTGCTGGAATCAAATATTTCTCATTAGAAGTTTACAAACCCAGTCAGGGAAGGTCTAGGTATGTTTGGTTCTCTGTTAATAAAGGTTGCTGCAAGAATAGAATTATGCAGTGCTGAGGCACACACCCATTCTTTAATTATAGTCCTCTTAGGAATGCCAAAATCTCTGTTACAGCCAAATTGGTGCTAGATTGGTGAACTTCAGGAATGAGTGTATGTTATGCTTATGAAACGTGTTGCATCTTGTATCCAAGATACAAACTGTTGTTAGTATGTCGTGTTTTGCTGGTGACTGTCACCAGAGCTGAGTATAGAAAGGAAACAGTCATTTTTGAAGGTTTTGAGAACTCAGTGTGGCTTTTTCTCAAAGCACAAAAATCTCTTTAGAAGACTTTAAAGCATGCTTCTAAGGATGTCTTCATTAAAACACTTACAAAATTAAGAAGTAATAGAAAACATAGGCATTTATCAAAGTCAAAACATTTTGTTCCATGAAACCACGGACAGATTATTTCAGCATTATAATGAAAAGAAAGCACTCCCAAAAGCAGTTGTTTTTTTCTTTTTTTCCCCAAAGAACTCAAATATATTCAGATGTGCCTTTCCCAACTGAAATCTGACCTGCTCAAGATCATTCGAGTACTCAGAGCTGACCAAATGCATAAGCAGCCGTTCTCTCTCCCCCTTTGAAAGGCTCCTGGGTACTCTGTATTCTACATAATGTTCTGTTCCTGCTGTGCTCTAACGACTCTCTCTGAACCTCTCCAGTTCCTCCCTGAGCAGTGCAGAAAGGAAACTGTCCTGGATCCCTCTGTCCATGTAGTTCCCTGCTGTGCCTCTTGCAGGAGCTGCTATGCTGGTCTTCTGTTCCTACAAGCCCTTCACCCCTGAGCAGTCAGTGCCAAACACATTGCTGCCTCCTTCAGAGCAGGAGAGTTGTGTTTGTCACTGCTCACCCTGGGGAAGTGCAATGCCCTCTTCTTGCTCCTGAGAAAGGCTGTGGGAAGGATTGTGTTGCAAGGGGAACAGGAAGGAGGTGCAGAAGATTAGGTTTTACTGATAAATCAGCAAGATTTTGAAAACATCACATAGCGCTGTGAGACTCACTTCCATCCTGTGCCTTTTAAAGCTGGAAAAAAATTTGAATCCACAGACTTTTCTAAATCTGCATCTCTCCTTACTTTTTTGTATTTTATTGTTCTGAAGGCAGCTGTTCCTAGGGCTGAGGTGGAGTCTTGCCATTTTCTCTGCATGGTGAAACTCTGCAAACTAAAGAAGGAATGTGAAGGGAAAGGGAATCGGGAGGAGCAAAGGGGAAATAGGCAGACAGGTGTATAAAAGGGACCATTGGCCTCTAAACCCCAGTCAGTTACTGTATTGGGTTTTCAGGGCAAAGCGTTAGCAGCCGGGGGAGCTGCAGTGGTGGCTACTCTGAGGAGAGACCAGGGGCTGCCCCATGCCAGTTCCAGCCAGCCCCAACAGACCCACCACAGGACACCGCTGAGCAAAGCTGGTGGTGCCTCTGTGATAACGTCTTTAAGAAAGGGTAAAAAATGCTGCACAGCATCTGTGAGAGAGGAGTGATGGGGGAAAAAAAAGTGCGAGAAAGAGTTTCAAAAGAAAAAACATGTGCTAGAGAATTTTATGAGCACGCACACATGTTTTGGCAACAGGTCTGCAGACCAGGCAAGGGTTACTGGTACTGCTAGGGCCCTGAGTTGTGGCTGCACAAGTGCGGGCAAGTGATGGCAAGTGATGGCAGATGCCAGTGGAGGGAGGCTTGCGACTGGCAGCGGCTGATGCTGCCACACTGTCAGCCCCTGTTGCCAAAACACATGTGCATCCTCTGTAGCACGTGTTGTTTCTTTTGAAACTTTTTTCTATCCAAATAAAAAAAATTACTGATGTTGGCCTCCTGGCCACCTCAGAAATGTATTCAAGGTCATAGCAATAGAGAGGAATTATAGCAGGTGGAATTCACTGTACATGCAGTGGTGGCAGGGAACCAACAGAATGAGGAAAGTGATGGACTCTGAACTAGCCATTTTCTTTCAGAGAAGACATCTTGGCACTGCAAGAGCTAATTCTGCATATACATCAGCTCTAGGCTCAAGAGTTGTTCAAAGAAAAGAGAACGTAAGGAATAGTGGAAAAGGAAAAAATCATTATGCATAAATCCACAATGTTCTGGCATCTTCAATATTGTATTAAATTCTTCCCTTAAAATACCACATAAGAATTGAAATAAGTTACAGAGAATGGCAACGAGCGTGATAACAGCATAGTACTGCTTCTGTATAAGGAACATTGAATACAGACTGTGAGACTTTAAGTTGTTGACTGAATATTAGAAGGTGTAATGGTAGCCTGTGAAGCAATAAATATAATAGAGAACTCTTCTCTATTTCATGTGATTCAAAAAGGCAATTTCAAAACAGCAAATATTACGTTTAAGACAGGCAGAAGACTTTCTCATACAACACAATTAGATTAAGGAGCTTATTTCCAGGATGCTACAGAGAAGCATAAATAGATTCAAAAAGTGACTTAAAGTCATGGACATATTTCAGCACCTGTGCAGCATCAGTAGCTGGACATGATTTCTGGCTGAGTGGTGCCTGTATTGGCATTCCTGTAGGAACAGGTACCTTCGTGGGTGCCAGCTAGCCAGGAACTGCAAACTGCACATAAACATCCTGTGTGGCACCGAGACAGGGTGTAGCCCACAGCCACCTGCTGCTTGTAAGGTCCTCAGCAGGGTTGGATCGAGGTGGCTGTTGAGGTCAGGCAGACGACAGTCTGTCCCATAGCAGATGTGCACCTCTTGAAACAGAACAGTTCTAGGAGTTTAGCAACGGTCTTGTCCTTAGTCTAACATTTTCTGTTGGTTCGGTTTTTAAAGCTGACTTATTTGAAGGAACACAGAATATGACTAAGCTGTCCATCACCCAAACTCAAAAGCCAGAAATCACTGCAGTAACCAGATCTACTGGATGATGCAGGTGATAAGGATTTGAATAAAACCTTTGTCCTTCTATTAATAGGTGCAGTCACACACTGGCCCTTGGCACAAAGATGCATCAAAGCAGCTTTGTGCTACAGAGCTGTACTGGGTGTTGGTACCAGGGGCCTGCAGGGCTGGCCTCTGTAGGAAGAGGTCAGGGGCTGCCCCATGCCAGACATCTGGTTCCATCCAGCTCCACAAAGGACCCACCACGAGCCAAAGGTAAGCCCATCAGCAAAGCTGGTGGTGCCTCTGTGAAAACATATTTAGGAAAGGGCAAAACAACACACAGGCAGTGAGGACTGAGGAAAAAAAAGTGTGAAAAAGAAGCCTGTGAACACCCAGGTCAAAGAAGAAGGAGGGGGAGGCGGCGCTCCAGGCACCGGAGCAGAGATTCTCCTTGCAGCCTGTGGGAGAGACCACAGTGGAGCAGATATCCATACTGGAAAAATGGGGTGGGGGGAAGGAGTTGTTTCAATTTGTCCTTGTTTCTTACCCACCAAATCTATTTTAATTGGCAATAAATTAAATTAATTTTCCCGAAGTCAAGTCTGTTCCACCCTTGCCAGTAATTGGTGAGTAATCTTGTTTTTATCTTTTTCCATCTTATCTTGTCCCCCTGTCCTGTTGAGGAGGGGGATTGAAAGAGCGGCTTGGTGGGCACCTGGTGGCCAGCCAAGTTCAGCCCACCACAAGAGCTCACTGGAGCGATGTCATGGCCAAGCAGAGGGGTGCCCAGTCATGCAGAGTGGCAGTCACCAGTGAGCGATGCTTCCTGGGGCCACCCCTCCCAGGGGTATTTCCACATGCAGTAATGTCTCCCTTCACAGCACTGAAGGCTGAGAATCTGGACATTTTTCTGGTAGCTAAGTAATCCTATCAGGGAGCTGAGGTTGTCACAAAATGTTTTTGTTTGGCCAGAGTTGGTCACAGTGAGAGCACACTTGCTCTCCCCTAAGACCTTGCCTTACCTTCAGTTTGCATTTCAAATGGTACATTCTTCTGTCCCTACAATAAGGATGAAAAATTTTGATAGTTGTGCATCATGATCCTAAGTAGGCAGACCCTAAGCCTTTCTTAATTGTTTAGGTAACAGCTTCAAATGTAGGTATTTTACTACTACACAGAAATCACCCATCCTTATCAAGAACAACATAAAAACATCTGTAACAGTTCGTCTCAAAGCTTCACCCCATCTGTCTCTGGCAGGCTTAAGTTATGCCTTAACAGGAGTTTAAGCATGGGAATATATGCCTCTCCTTAGTACTTTCCCAGCTTCCAGCAGTTTGCAGCACAGGGACTTCCTGAGCCAGGTTTGGTTTAAACAACCCGGTGTAAAGTTAAATCACCTAGACTGATGAAGTTGGTTGCTGTTATAACAGCCCTAATATGTAACATCTCCATCAAAAAACATCTCATAGTGTGCCCTGTTACCACCCAGAGATGAATATGTCAGTACTGAACTTAATGCATATTGGGAAAAGCATGACTATACCTTTCTCTGGGAGCCAGCCTGCTGCTCCACTGTCTCCAGTTTCACCATGATCACGGCCATGTAGAAAGCAGCCTCCTCCCCCTCTGAACACTTGAGCTCCTGCAGAGCAAAGTAAAATCACAGACCCTGGTTCAGGCCACTGAGTAGGAGTTGTCTGAACCCTTATGAGACAAATAATTTCTGTTTGTGCCTTTTTATTGTGTAGTAGTTGTACAGATATGCTTTTAGAAACCCTAGAATTTAGAATCACAACAAATATTTTTATCCCTCTCTCTAAAGCCTCAATGTACACATACGTTTGCAGAAAGAAGCATGCACTATTCAACGCAGAACAAATTTGCAGCTTGGGAAAAAAGCCAGCTCTGAGTTTTCTTATTATTTTCCCATTGGCCATTATATACTGCAATTCTGAAATATTAATACATAATTCTTCACTTTCTAATACTTTAATTTCTGAAGATGCTAAGTAACTTGGCAGATATTCATAAAGGGCACAGCAAACTCCTGTCTGCAAGGTTTTCATACTGATAAGAGGCTGTGTTGAAATCAATGACGTTAAATGATAGGGGGTTTGCTTAAGGTACTGAAAGAAGGTAGACTTCAACCACATCATAAGAATACATTACCTTTCATAATGACATTTGGCTTTTCCTTACTTCCCTTGAATAAAGGAACCAAAACCATCAGTATCCAACCAAAGGTGGATTGAATGATGTCTTTCAGAACTGATAAAGTACTCTTCTATGAAGATGGAACAAAAGAACAATGAAATAATGTTTCTGAGAAAAAGACCAAGTTCTAAAGTGAGACCTGTTCATTAAAAATAAGAAGTCCTTCCCATTCTGAATTTTAAATGGAATTTTCCTTCCTTGTATTCATGAGCATGTCACCTAGCATGTCACCACTTTTTCAGATATATTCCTATTGAAATAACTTGAATGATCTAAATTAGCCTTGCAAGTGCTTCAGACACACATGGGTCAGTTTACATTTGAAAAAACGTGGGGAAAAAAGCCCCACTGTTCACAACACCAGATAGCCTATGAGCAGAAAGAACTCTATTATGCTGCTGAAATAGTTGCAAAAGTAGCTGCTAAAGGGAAAGCAGAGGAAAGTATAATAGTTCAGATGTCAATTTTAGCTTCTTTCTTAAGAGGATGGTTGATGACTGCAAAGGGTAGGGAAACGGAGTAGATCTCTCCTGTTGCAGAGTTAGAGTGATGCAGGATCTTTGGTAGGTGGAATTCTCCACCACACAACTTTTCACCTGTGCCTGTCAAAGGCAAGCTTGCTTGTGTGCCTGACCCAAACTCTTGCATGAAAAAACAGCTAAGAACATACGTAAATCAAAATCACTTTAATTTTCTGGATTTTGTTATAACTATTTAAACATAGTGCCTTGTGATTTGCTTGTTACACTATAAAGTATCTTAGAAAAATTGTGTGTCATAGGTGTTCTGGCAAATGTCAAATAGCTGGAATAACTAAAAAAACATACAAGTAAAAAGACAGAAAAACATTTCTAGGAAGTGTTAGCTATCTGGACAAAGAACACTAAATTTCTGAAAGTCTTTGAAATTTTGTCTCAGTTTTCTAGATTAAATTTCCCATTGGTAATCACTAGTAACTCCAATGGGGTCTGTTCATTGAGTCATGGGAAAATTTTACTGATTTCCACATCAGCTGACATAAACAAGCATGTATAATCTTCCATACATAACTAGGAGGAAGGTTTCAGGTTTTTAGCACACAAGCAAACCTTCCTCACTGTGTGTGAAAACTGCTTTTGTAATTGAAGGCCCATCTTCCCATCTCCCTTCCCCCAGATAACAAAACAAGTGCCTCCCCCCACCCTCAACACACACACACACTGTGCACTTTGTATTTTCTAGCTTTTCTTGTAACCTGGACTGCTCAGGAGGCTTAGCAGATCATTTAGAAACGCCTGGTTTTGTATGGATGACTAGGTGCTGACTCAGGAAGAGTCCAGTTCTGGTTTTATGATACTGGTTTGTCTGCACTGAAACGATTGTTACTACACATGCCCTTTAGCTGTCCAGATGTCATGCTAGGTGTTGAGGTGGGGTGTACTACACTAGCACTGTTGGACTGTTAAAGAAGGTACAATTTATCTGAAATTTAAACCTGAATTTTCACTGCCTAAGGTGAAAGTGAAACATGATTAAAAACAACAGAACCACACCAACAGGTATTGCAGGGAAAGACTTTTCAGAAAAGAACAAGTTTCCTTCACAGCACAGTTCCCTCTGCTTTCTTTTTCATGTTGCAGAGTGTTTTGAAAAAAATATGTTTCTCTCCATTGCACCAGAGACCCCCCAGAATTTCCTGTTATTTCATGGCAGAGCCTAGCAGATAAATGCTGGGCATCCTACAGACAAAGAGTGCCTAGAGTAAGGCAGAGGGGGCACCTTTTATCTTCAGCCTTCCACCCTTGTAATTTATGCACTCTTCCTGTGGTCATCTCCTAAAGACTGCCAGGTTTTTGAGAGAATGGACTATAGTTTTACACACGTGGACAATACTTGTAAAATAAGATTCATGGTAGTTAATAGGAAACAGTCTGTACCAAAGTTTATTATTAGAAAAAGCACCACATGAAGACAGCAAGGATGCAGCAGATACCTTTGAACAACTTTCACACGCCCTTGCACTACCTCACGTATGAGCTTGTAGTACTTTCTAGATAATAGATTTTAGTAGAACCATGAAACGGTAGCCCTTGTGCTTTGGAAAAGACAGGAGTATCTGCTGTGCTCAGATGAATATTATGTCAACTTGATCAGTCAGATTAAGTATTTTATGCAATAAAACTAATTCTTTTTCTGAGGATCTTACAAGGAGGTGACTCTTCTTCCTAGTTCAGGAGAAATCAACTCATACTACCTCCTTGTTTCAACTGCTGCTTTACGCTGTAGTCAGATCTATCTCCTGAAATGCAAAGGAATTGTTAATTCCTTTTGTAGAGATAGGGCTGGAACACAAACAGGGAACCTCATTCCTGTATTTCTAGACATGTTGCTTAGCAGGAACTTCCTGTCCTGTTCGCAAGGGTTCACAATTCAGCCTGAATGCACAGAAATATTTACACCGTGATCTGTCCTAGGAGTTTTACAGTGTAGGCAAATGATGCAGGCACGAAACACTCAGCTGCCACTCAGAGCTGAGTTGTGTTCTGCACTCGACAGCTGGTGGTTCCTTGCCTACCAGAGCAGAATTATAATTAGCACAATTCATGCGATGTTCCTTTAGGGCCTATTCTTCAGTAGCGAGGCCAGTACACAATCATATTGCCCCAGACTCAGGTCTATCCTTTCTTTTAACACTATCAAATGAAAGCAAAACAAGGATGAATATATGTACATTTGCTCACCTAGCCAGGCATTAATAACAAGGGTCTGTCAACAGAGACACAGGTTTGGAGCACTGCTCTATTCATGTTTAGTGGTGGACTTGGCAGTGCTGGGTTAACGGTTGGACTCAATGATCTTAAGGGTCTTTTCCAACCTTAACAATTCTATGATTCTATGTGACATTTATTGTCAGATGCTCTGAGCCATCGAAGAAGACTGGAACAACTGAGCCAGATGGGAAGTCTCAGAGGCAAGGAGGGTCACCCAAATTTGCTGTTACATGGGAATGTACTTTTATGTGAGCTGAATACTGCCTTTAGGGCTGGATTTGCCTGGGAGAAGAAATAAGCTTGAAGATACAGATCACTGACTGCTGGTACACAAATAGCTTTTGTCTGCACAATAAAGGTTTTAAAACATCTGGAGAATAGAACAGACGAATGTTACAAACATCTGGGAGGCACTAGAACCTCAGATTTTCAGTTGCAAAGTTTCGTGCTTTTAGCAAGCAAGTGACTAGAAGGGGGAAAAATGCATGAAGCAAAACCCTCTGTCTCTTGCAGGGCAGATGGTAGCTTGGGGAATAGTTGGCTTCAGTTTTTGCATCTAGTTGAATTCTGGCCTGCCTAGCACTACCCAGCACTCATTTGTGCTCAAACTAGTGTTTCTCTCCTCTCTTCACTAAACAGCCACAGGTAGGCATTGTCAGCCTGCAGCAACCATTGGAGTTGTTTCACTGCTGTTTGTTTGGAATGTAATAAGTGGTGACCACCTCCATCTGCTCTGGGGATTGAGGATTTCTCCTCCTGGCTGCTGGAGCCCAGGGGTTTCCATCCACAGGCAAGGCACACAGCTGCCACTTTCCCGTTTGCAGGTTCAACCACAACATGGACACAGCCGGCTGCACGGACTGCCACAGACAAGGCACTGCTTTCCACTGCACCCATAGATAGGGCTGACATAAAACATAATTGCAGGCAGCTAAGTCCCTTCCTCCTCTTTGGTCAGGGTTGACGGTCACTAGCGAAGGCACACCCCCCCCACTCTCTGGAGCCACAAGCACACGCGCATTCACGAGTCTCCTGAATTATCGACATGATACATGCACCAGCCCCTACGCACCGGGTTTGGGGAAGGTACTAGCACTGTCCCCCACCGCCCTTGAGAAGGTAAAAGTAAAGCGATTCAGGAAACAGACCAGCTTTCTCTCTGATGAATGAAGTGGTAGGCAGCACAATTGACGTTGGCTATTAATTACTTCTCTGTGTGAACAAGACTTCAAAACCTTATGTTTCCTTAGGTTTGCTTTTTTTAAAATTCCAGGTAACTAGATTATCTCAAACTTGCTTTTACTAGCCGTTTTGTGTTAAGACATAGTTACAGATTTGCTTGAGTGTGACATTATCTGCATTCCCATCACCACGCTCTCACTGAAATCTCATACACTCACCCTTGGCTTCTGCAGTCAGTAAAACTCCATCTAAAACCAGGGGTGGCATAAAAGAAGCAAATTAAAACTCCATCAGGAACAAATAGACCTGGAGTGAAGAAAGCAGAGAGACTTGCCTAGCTGACTGAGGACATTTTTCAAACTAGAAAGATAAGAATTTTGCATTTACTTGTTTTATATAGGAAGCAATATTCTTCAGATCGTGGAAAGAAATGTAAAAAGGATGTATTCACAGTATAGGTGGAAGATGTTTCCTAATAAAAAATTCATTAACCCATATATCTGATTTGGAACAAATAAAAAAATGGGCAAAAAATAAAGTTGTCTTACCGGTTCTGTGATTTCTTCACCAGAATTCATAACTCTGCTGTTGTTAAGGGTGTATATTGGTACCTGTGTCACTGGACTCAGGAGTATCCAAGAATAGGGGAAGCATCTTTCTTAGATCCCAAGTGTTACACGGAGCTGACTGCACACAGCAGTGCTATAAGACATGGCTAGTCTTGATAGCATCACACGTGTTTTCTTCAGCCTCGACACATGAATTCAAGTCTCAAATCTGAATTTCACTTGGCTATCAATCTCTATTTCTATGGAGATGCTGTTTAAAAGGTGAAAGGGTTTATGAGTCAAGCTCATTGCCTGTCCACAGTTTGCTTGGGAAGCATTTTAGGGTCACCAAAATCAGAAGTCAGTGCTGTCTGTTTATTATTATCGGAAAATTAGCTCCACCCCAGCCAGAGCCTTCTGGATTCTCCAGACATGGCTTCTTGGTCAGAGTCATGGGATACCACTGTTATTTGGCTCACTCTGTCACCTCTGGGTGCAGCCCTACATACTGCTTGGCTGCTCAGGAGATCCTGCTCGTTGTTTGTGTTTCAGACATTATCCACAGCAGAGAATGACTGATGCGATATAACAAATACAAACCAGAAATAAGGTGATGGGTGTTGAGATGCCATTGCAACACATATGAGTACATGTCTGCTTTTTGGATTAAAGGTAATGTCTTAGGACTCAGTACAAAGATCTTCCTGGTAAAGATCATTGTTGATGTCAGATATTTTCAATACATAAATAGATACACAAATAACACATAAATACCTAAATATTTGAAATAGCAAGCTTTCACGAAACAAATATTCCAAATAATTTTATATTTCAGCATTCCCTTGTTCGTTGTCTTCTGATGGTATGCTTAACAGAGAGTCATAGTGCTAACTACATTGGCTGGATCTGAAAAGAACTCTTTCAAGTTTTCTTTTATATATTGGTAATAACAATATATGAATGTTGATATTTTCTGTCATGTTCAGACTTGACTCTCTAAAAGCCCTCTACTGGTTTCAATTCTTTCTGTAAATCTGTGATCGTCTTATTTAGTGAAGTCCTGCACAGCTTTCATCCAGGCATGAGAGCATTGATGACTGATGACCAATCAGATAGGAAATTTCAAAATATAAAAAGAAGAAAAATAGCAAAATTAGAACCAGTGAAAGCCTTAGCCTTTAAAGCCAAGAGTGAAATACGGGTCTGCTTTGAATCTGCTTTCCCAAGCAAATTGTAGTTCATTGTAGAAGATCTACTTAGCTTCTTGTTTTAAAGAATAGATCAGCTTACAATCACTGAGTCCAAAGTTATGTTCTGTTACCTGCAGTTCCAGAACTCTTCTCTCATTCCAAGGATCACCTTTCTTTTTTTGATTTGGTGAATACTGGTTGAATACTTTTACAAGGTATCACAACTGGGAATAAATGGAATAGCAATTATTGCTACCATTTGTTCTCCAGCATTTGCTTGTTCTGTTTTGTTCTGCAGGTTTTCAACAGCATGGTAAGTTGCAGCATTCCTCTGAGCAGTTCAGTGTGCATCTCTGACAGTCACTAAAAGCAGATGCCCTAGGTAAAGGATAAGAGCAGAGCAAGTGTACACTGATACTACTCTAGAAATCCAGAAGTGTGGCCATAAATTTAACAATCCTGCATGGACTTTATTCCATTAACATTTATAATTTATTTTTAACCAGCATAACCTTCAAGAATCTGCAGCATCTCATGGGAAGAGTTTCCAGTTTAACTATGAATCATTTGCAGGAATCTCCCTTCCACTATGCGATTCCTATTTCTCAGTGTCACCTGTAGCTCATGTTCAGTAATTAATTGTCTGTGGTCTCCAAGCAAAGTCAGGAATCATAGCCTCACCCTGCACTGCAGCACTTCTCTCCTGCTCACATGCAGCCTCACCACAGAGCCTCAATTCTGAGCCAAACAAGGTGTTGAGGTGGCATCTGCTCCTTCAGACATCAGCTGTTCCCATCCACTGATGGCATCCTACCAGAAATTTAAGTCTTCCTCATATATGTAACTATTTTTGGCTTTGCCTTTCTTTCTTGCCATCTGTGCAAATACTAACAAAAGAAAACTGGAAAAATCCATTCCATTTCTTGATTTTAATTAAAACATTTTGCCACAGTTTGGAATAAGGAAGATAGCACCAATATTTGGTAAAGTCTAACAGTTGCTGTTCACTGACAAGTATTCCTTCCAAAATAGTATTTAATTCCAATGCACATATAAATCACAAATGTTACCACAGTTGAAACCCGTTTCTAAGTCTTTAAAGAGCTTGAAAAGAGAAGAAAGTCAACATCAAAACCTGGAAAAAGACAGAGACACCAAAGAATTTGGGGCTTAATAATTAGCTTAAATTCATATTTAAATGATTGACATTTAATTTAAATTGCATAATTTAATTTTTTATATAAATAATTAATCTCTGATATTTACCTTCCAGATGTATTTGTACAGGATGATCATAATCCAACTGAGTTTTCTTTTGACAAGGCTGAACAAGCTAAACTGCCATATTCTCATATCAGAAACAAACTCTCCATTCTCTTGGTCACCTGTGCAGCCATTTAAATCACACAAAATGCAGCAGGCCTTGATTAAATTGTGGAACTCCACGTCATAAAATAATGTGGAAAATAAAATAAATGGGTTAAAAGACAGCTGGTAAAATTCATAAAGGATAGGTCCACCAGTGGCCATTATGTCTCAAATCTTGAAATTGCTGTTTGCTGGAAAAGAAATCCAGACATAGGATTCCCCTTCTCCTGAAAATCAGCTCCCAAGTTACAGCAGAAATTCTTGTTTGAATTAGAAGTACTTTATCTTGTATGATGCACTATCAAGTTTCATAGCATTTCTGTTAATACAGCCTACAAAGCCATTTGCTTTTCTTGTACACTATTCCCATTCTCATCTATGTTACTGCTACCTTCTACTGTTATGTCAACAGCAAATTTTACCAAAACTTCCTTTCTTTTGTTAACAGTTTTGAGGTCATGTTCTGCATCTTAGCCAATATTGTGCCATGACTCAAGTGATCAAATGCTTAAAGTTCAGCTAAATTAGGGCTTTGTGATTTTCTTTGTCTAGAAAATCAGTTCTCTCACCCAAGATCAATCACTAGCTTAGTCTAGCACATTTATACTAGAGATATATTTATGTGATTTTTTCCCCCCCCGTTTACCTTCCATTTCTGAATATTCTTTTCCTCAAAATCTGCTCTGCAGCCCTGACACCACTGAAATCAAATGAATTCTGATGGCTTCTGATTCCTTGTATTACGCCCACCTGCTCTCCCACCTGTCTCAATACAGTCCCCCTCTTCATTAATCACCAGTCTGGGGATAAGACTTGCAATCATATGCTGGGCCAGCTGAGCTCCAATGGCCTGACTCCTCAGCACTCTGAAATGTTTAGGCACATCTAGGCTCACACCCTTTCCAGAAAGAATGAGAGGAAGGAGTGTTACTCTAGAATTATGCTGCACATGGTATTTAAGCCCTTTAAATACATTTAAATACTATCGCAATGCAGTGTCCCTCTTTGCAAGTTTTGCTATAACTTCAATTTTCCTTTACACATTTTTACTTTGACTAAGAAATCATTGAGTACAACTGATAAAAAATCTTGAACCTTATTTACCTCATTAGCAGATCATAAGAAATATAGAGCACTGTCATTTAGTATATTCTTCTCATGAATGGTCGTAGCTCCCTGCTGAAATTTCATTATTAAAGTCTGTTCCTGCTGATGTAAGAGTACACAGAAATAAGCACAATTAAATTTGTTCTTCAGACTGAAAAAAGTACACAGGAAAAACTTAATTGGTTTAACAACCCCCACTATAGCAAAACAAAGACAAATATGAACACTAAACATTAGCACTCTTTCAAATTCTGACATAAAAATGTAGGATTAAAACTGCTATTTTAAAATAGAAAATCTAAAAATGCATATTTTTTGTATACTTAGTGTTTTAGACTAGAAATAGTAGTGAAAATAGAGTGTGCTAAAAATAATCTTTAGCAAATACCCTGGTTATATGTAATATTTATTATTTCTTCCAAAAATAATGAGTCAGCTATACTCATGAGAGGTTGCAGGCTTTCTTTTCATGCTGCAGTGCCCTCTCCTGGATGTAGTGAAAATACTTGATTGATTACTGTAGATCTGTATGTCAAAAGGGTTGCAGCAACATAATTCATAAGAAAAAAAAATCAGTTAAAATCAGGATTAATCTAGGTGTCTCACTGATGTGTTTTAGAACCTAGAAAAAATTATTAAATCATTAAGCTATTAAATCCAAATATGTTGGAAGAAACAGAATTAATGTGAAAAATCCGAGCTGTTACATATTAGATCAGTTCATAACATCATAGAATAACTCAATCGGGAAGAGTTCTCTGGGGTCTCTGCCCCAGCCCCTGCTCAGGGCAGGGGCAGTCCTGGGCTCAGACCAGGTTGCTCGGGGCTTTACCCTGTTGGCTTTCAAAAACCTCCGCAGACAGAGATCCCTGATAAAGAGGTTCAACAGCACAGGTCCCAGGACAGAACCTGCTCTGCTCTGATTGTTACTCGGCCAGCACTCTCTGGGTCCAGCCACCCAGCCAGGTCTTACCCATCTGTTTAATAACTCAACCAGACCATAGCATCTTATTGTGGAGAACCGTGGGAGACAGCGTACAAAGTCTTGTTATAGTTGAGATAAATAGCATTCATCACTCTTTCTTCATCCACCAATGGATGTCATTTTATGCTAGAAGGCAATCAGGTTGGTCAGGTGTGATTTCACTTGGTAAGTATGTGCCAGCTGTTCCCAATCACTTTCTTCTCCTTTGTGAGATTTCCTCCCAGAAATCCGAGAGGACTCCCTCCATTATTTTCTCAGGAACCAAAGTGAATTCAATCCACGTGTAGTTTCCTGGATTATTCTTTTGGCCTTCTCTGAAGGTGGGTGTGACAATTTCCTTTCCCCAATCATCATGGACCTCCCTGATCTCCTCAACCTTTCAGCCAGGTAATACAGTATTGCCATTGCTGGTAACAGGCCATAAACTCTGTACAGAGCTTGCAAGGCCTCAGGACAGAGGCTTGTCAGGTCTGCTCTGTCTGAATTTTTCTTGACCTGCCTGCAGCTTTGTTTTACTTGGTTCACCTTGAACAGCGTTTTTCCTAATTAATCAGCTGTCTATGACTAATTTGTTTTGCTTTGTTTATTTTTGTATTATACCAACATGGTTTCTTGACTAACATAATGATGTAGTGTAGGAAAATACAGGCCTGGTATAATAGCAGAGGCTTGAGAGGTGGAGATGCAGGATGCAGCACAGAGGAGCGCAGGCGTGGGGTGATAAGAGATGGGGCACAGGCTGATATGGGAGACCTCATGGCTGTAAACAACACACTTCTAGTGAATGGTCAGGCAGAAAAATGCAGACTTAGAGCCAGACAAAACTGTCTTTAGGTGTAACAAAGAGAACAAGGAAACCATATGTAAGGGACTGCTTTGGACTGTGTCTGTCTCGACATCGCTGTTGCACCACCCCCCCACACCTCCTGACCTCAACGCCCCATTTTCGGAGGAGTTGCTGGACCAAACTGCGCTTGTGCGTGGGTTGGCGGGAAAGGAGACCGCCATGCGTAGCACGGACGACACGTACGAAAATGGGCACTGCGCACGGGCGAACCCCCCTATAAAAGGACTGCGTGCTCCTCCCTGGGGGCTGCTGGCTGGCCCTCATTCCTCTCTTTCCCTCTGAGGACGTTGGCTACACGCCCGCACGGGGCGTGAACCCACGGCACGTCGCTGGATCGATGGTGGTGGTAGCTATCCCTATCACATCTCCTCCTCTGCTTGGTTAGGCATTCTGACTCTCCCCTTCCTCCTTCTCTCTGTCCTGTCACTGTCCCGTTGTTTGAGAGAATAAAGTTGAAAGGGCTGTACGGCATCTGACCTCGTTTGCGTCTTAATCTCGTCCTTGGGATCATATCGCAACCTTCCCCGACATTGGATCGGGACACCATATCTTACATAGGGAAAAGCCACAATTCAGATGCAACATGAAGCTGCAGAATGGAGCTGAAGAAAAAAAAGGTATGAAAGCATGATAACAAACATATAAAAATGACCCCTAGTGGATCCTACAGTGAGGAAGAAGAAACCATCAACATGAACAACATACTTGTCCTGGCAAAGGACTCCAGATGCTGTCGACTTGCTGTAACACGCCCTCACCCCACCTCCAACACGAGAGTGATACTATTGGCCTGAGGACCCAAAGGAGTAGTGGAGCTGTGAGCATAGCACCAAGAAAAGCAGAAGCAAGGAAGCACGAGTATAATGGTGTTAATGGTTTTATTGCTATTGTTCCTATTATTATTAACACATTTTCTGCATATACATATTCTTTCTCTTTCTTGGGTCACAGCAACCCCATGCAATGCTACAGGCTTGGGGAAGAGTGGCTGGAGAGCTGCCCAGCGGAAAAGGACCTGGAGGTTTTGGTTGACAGCCAGCTGAACACGAGCCAGCAGTGTGCTCAGGTAGCCAAGAAGGTCAATAGCATCCTGACTTGTATCAGAAATAGCGTGGCCAGCAGGACCAGGGAAGGGATTGTCCCCTGTACTCGGCATTGGTGAAGCCGCGCCTTGAATCCTGTGTCCAGTTTTGGGCCCCTCACTACAAGGACATTGAGGTGCTGGAGCAGGGCCAGAGAAGGGCAACGAAGCTGGTGAAGGGTCTAGAGAACAAGTCCTATGTGGAGCGGCTGAGGGATCTGGGGTTGTTTAGTCTGGAGGAGGCTCAGGAGAGACCTTATCGCTCTCTACAACTGCCTGAAAGGAGGTGGTAGCGAAGTGGGGGTCGGTCTCTTCTCCCAAGTAACAGGCAATAGGACAAGAGGAAACGGCCTCAAGTTGCACCAGGGCAGGTTTAGGTTGGATATTGGGAAAAATGCCTTCACTGAAAGGGTGGTCAGGCACTGGAACAGGCTGCCCAGGGAGGTGGTTGAGTTCCCACCCCTGGAGGTATTTAAAAGCCAGGTAGATGTGGTGCTTAGGGACATGGTTTAGTGGTGGACTTGGCTCGATGATCTTGAAGGTCTTTTCCAACCTAGATGATTCTATGATTCTGATGATTCTATGATTCTAATGATTCTCAGATTAAACTGTGAAGATTTCAATTACGCATATAGTAATTCTTGGCCTTGTATATAAAGTGTGTTTTCGCTTTGCCCACAAATGAGATTTTGAGCTTAACACAGCGCAGACACCACCATCTCCTTGCCCCACTCCTCAGTGAGGCCCTGAGCTACCCCAAAGCCCGAGGCCCGAAGGCCACGCTCTCCAACACCTCCGCAGTGCTGAGCCCCAGCCCCTGCTGTGCCGCGGGCTGCGGCTGGCACTGGGGATTGTGCCCTGCAGCACCTCCCGACCACGATGGTCGGTCAGCCTTGTGCTGCCAGCAGCAGCATGTCCAGCCCCTTCTGTGCCAAGGCAGCTGGTGCAAGGGGTCTGCCTCGGCCTTGCGTTTGCCTGGCAGGAGCAGCAGAGCCAGGCACAGAGGCCACGCGTGGACGCCTGCTGTGCTGGGGCAAGCTGTCACCTCCTGCTGTCCCTTCCTGCTGCCTCCTCCCGCGGGACTGCAAGCCTGCCCGAGGCCTCCAGAGCATGGCTCACTGTGCGTGTCCTGCACCCACGACTGCTGTGGTTTGTCATTTCTAAGGAATACAAGAGATGTAATTCATAATAAGCATTGTCTGAAAGTAAAATACTTTTGCTGTGCAGTAACACAGAGAATCAAATTGCAGTAGATTTTCAACCTCATTGAGGTAAATTTAAAACAATTGGAAAGTATTAAAGACTTGAAGGCTTTCATGAAAATTCTTTCTCCCTTAAGCTTCCTAAATGATACCTTCACAATCTTCAGTTGCATTTTGGCTACTAACATGGAATCAAGACATGGTGAGCTGTTATTCATCCCAAGGCACGTACTAGACCTCCAGAGTCTTAAACATTCCTCAGAATCAAAAGTTCATTTCTTCTCACTTATGCTTGTTCTTTCTCCATTTTATCATTTATCTCCATTTATCTCAAAATAACATTTTTTCCAAATATTTTTTAACTAGGTCCTAGTTATTGTGCTGGTTTTGACAAAAGAAGATAAAACAAACCCACAGAGAAAAGCAACACTTCTTGAAGATATAAGCCTATAAGAGAAAAGTTTGAAAACATAACATCATGATAGCTGGTTAGAATGCTTATTAGTAAGTCAACCACTTTTTCCTCTAGTGGCTTGAAGAGAGTACCACAAATGTACTCATAATTTCATTAACAATCTATTTAAAAAACATGACTCCAGTATATAAATAGAATAATTATGCCAGTCAATATCAGGAAGAAGATTTAAAGACAGCAAGAACCCTTTCAATAATTTAATTCTTTTCCACCCTTATGACAATAGTTTTCAGCATTTTATGACAAATTTAAACTGACTAACTGGAGGTTTTTAATCAATGCTTTGATTACCCTTATTAGAAAGGGTAATTGTGCATTGTATTTACAGCTGCAGGCACGGGCAACTGCAAACACTCATCCCTCCAAGGAAGCACTAGAAAAAGCAATGCACAGCCTCATGGCACTGAGAGGACCCCTACTCAAGGGTGCAGAGGTAGGCTGGATCTGTTCCAGATTGCAGAAGGCACCTGAAAAAAATTTAATTATTTCCTGTGATAATTAGAGCATCTTTTCTACTCATTGCTAAAAAACTGCACCTCGTCTAGCCCTGCAGGCAGCCAGCCACAGCATCCATTTGTTCTTTGCTGCCAGCACCACAATATCTGTAGCATTCCATTGCACCTTTGCAGATGCTCCGGCCACCCTGCAGTGCTTCTGGACTGTGGAAAGCACCCTTCCAGCCTCCTGGGTCTCTCCCTGTGGCTGGTGGCTCATCCACTGCTACCTCTTCAAGAGTAGCAGCAAGACTGCTGCTGCAAGACTCCAGTGGGCAGTGTCTTCCTCCCTGCGCACTCCACGTGCTCCTCAGGGGTGGTGACACTCAGAGAGGTACAGTCGCCCCTTGCTCTGTGGGTGCACCCTTACCCAGCACCACAACTGGGCAAAGCAACTGTCTTTCTCCTGGTTTCTCCGTGGAGCAAATCAGCCCATCTAGTGGTGTACAGAAAGCAATGAGTAATCAAACAAAACCAGTTCAACATCCATTATGACTGTATTCTGTCAGATCATATCCCTCTAATTACCTAGGCACTGTGTTTTACAAACTAGCTAGTTTGCTAAGGGTCATACAAAACACTATGCAAATACTCTTGACTCCTAGGAGAAATATGGCAACTAGCATTTCTCAACAGTGTGATTTAAATCAAGTTGCATTTTTTAAGGCACATCATGAGAATAATATAAATGATGTCCAGGTTTCGTTTTCTGTAAACTTGATCAAACATAGCAGAATATATGAAAAAGGTTCTGAAGCTTTTCCTGTTTATGGAAATAATATCTATCAGTAAATTCAGGCAAGCTCTTTTTCAGCAGGTTATACTCACCTAATGAGGTAAGCTTGAAGGAAGTAAAACAAAAGGCATTGTAGATGGCCTAGATTTCTTCTCAGTAAAGCAAAATTGATGAGGGCTTGGATACCCTGAAATAGGATTTTTCTAAAATTTTCCACTGACTTTAGCAAGGTCCTTCTTTCATCTTTTCCTTCTTTCACACATTGCTCCATCCTAAAACTTCTAAAGCTTGCACAGAGAGCATGAAGAATATTTAGATGCTCACTTTTTCTTAGGCTAATCAAACAACCCAGAGCACAATATTTTCTCTCACATTTTCTATTTTTATCCCATTCGCTGTCTTTATATCTCTGACTTTTCTTTTAATTACTTCTTGCCTTTCCTTAGTGCTCCCTTTTTTAAAATTTTCTTTCTTTGTCTCCATTTTAGTTCACCATCCTTATTTTTCAAATATTCCTTTTATTTCCCTAATCCCATCGCTTTTTTAATTTTCTACTTTTATCCAATTCGCTGTCTTTCTTTCACTGTCTTTTCTTTTAAATATTTTTTGTTTTTTTCAGTGCCCTCGCTTTTTAAATGTACTTTCTATACCTGTTTTAGTTAGCTGTCCCTATTTTTTATTTTTTCCCTTTATTTCCCAAATTCCCCTCTCTTTTTAAATGTTCTTTCTATTCCTAATTTTTTCCCTTCGATGTCTTTATTTTACATTAATCCTCCTCTTTCCTTAGATGCCCTTAGTTTTCAGATTTTCTTTCTATGTCTCTGTTTTAGTTTGCTATACCTATTTTTTAATTTTTTTCCTTCATTTCCCTAATTCCTGTCACTTTTTAAATTTTCTGCTTTTATCCCATTCGCTGTCTTTTTTTTTTAATTGTTTCTTGGGGTTTTTTAGGGCCTTCTGTTGTGGTTTAACCCCAGCCGGCAACTAAGCACCACCCAGCCTCTCGCTCACTCCCCCTGGTGGGATGGGGGAGAGAATCAGAAGGGTAAAAGTGAGAAAACTCGTGGGTTGAGATAAAGACAGTTTAATAGGTAAAGCAAAAGCCGCACACAAGCAAAGCAAAGCAAGGAATTCATTCCCTCCTTCCCATGGGCAGGCCAGTGCTCAGCCATCCCCAGGAAAGCAGGGCTCCATCACGCGTAACGGTTACTGGGGAAGACAAACGCCATCACTCCGAACGTCCTCCGCTTCCTTCTTCTTCCCCCAGTTTCTATACTGGGCATGATGCCATATGGTATGGCATAGCCCTGTGGCCAGTCTGGGCCAGCTGTCCTGGCTGTGCCCCCCCCCCAGCTCCTTGTGCACCGAGCAGAGCACGGGAAGCTGAAAAGTCCTTGAGTGGTGTAAGCACTGCTGAGCAAGAACCAAAACATCAGTGTGTTATCAACATTATTTTCATACTAGATCCAAAACACAGCACTATACCAGCTACTAGGAAGAAAAAAATCAGCTCTATCCCAGCTGAAACCAGGACACCTTCTCTTTTTAAATCTTTTTTCCACATCTGCTTTAGTTTGCTGTCCCTATTTTCTAATTTTTCCCTTTACTTCACTAATCCCCCTAGCTTTTTAAATGGTCTTTCCATGCCTACATTTTTCCCTTTGCTCTCTTTATTTTTTAATTATCTCTTGTCTTTCCTTAGTGCCATCTCTTTTAAAATTTTCTTTCTACCTCTCCATTTTAGTTCACTGTCCTTATTTTTTAATTTTTACCGTTATTTCCCTAATGCCCATGGCTTTTTAAGTTTTCTACTTTTATCCCATTCATTGTCTTTATTTCTTAATTATTTCCTGTCTTTCCTTAGTGCGGTCGCTTTTTACAATTTCTGTCTCTCTGCATTTGTTCAGTTTGTTGTTGCTATTTATTAATTCTTTCCTGTCTCAATCCTTGTCTTTAAAAATTGTGTTTCTATGTCTACTTTTACCTAGTTTGGTGTCTCTGTGTTTAATTTTTTTTCTGTTTGTCCTCTACCCAGTTGCTTTTGAAATTTTCTTTCCATGTCTACTTTGATCAAGCTCCCTATCCTTATTTCTTAATAGTTTTCAGTCTGTTGTCTACCCCGTTGCTTTTTAAATTTACTTTGTATGTGTCTCTCTCTCTGTCACCCTTTCTTTATTCTGTAGGTTTTTGTCTTTCCTAATAGATGTGGCTTTTATTTTTTCTACTTCTAATTTTATCCCATCCAGTGTGTTTATTTGTTAATTCTTTTCTGTCTGTCCTACAGCCTGTGCTTCACTTTATAAACTTTCTTCATATGTCTCCATTTGTTTAGATTGCCATCTCAGATTTTTCATTTTTTCCTCTCTTAATCCCCTGGCTTCTAAAATTTTATTTCTATATGTACCAGTAATCTAGTTTGCTGTCCCTGTTTTTAGTTCTCTGCTGACTGTCCTGTACCTCACTGCATTTTCAAGTTTCCTTCTATGTCTACTTTTATCAAGGTCCCTATCTCTATTTTTAAATTCTTTCCTGTCCCATCGCTTGTGAATTTTTCTTTCTCTCATCTTCTATTCAGTTTGCTCTCCCTATTTTACATTTTGTTTCCATTTTCTTTACCCTGTCACTTTTAAAATTTTCTTTTTATGTCTCCATTTATCTAGTTCCCTTTCCCTTGTTTTTAATACTTTTTTCTCCTGTACCATGTTGCTTTTAAAATTTTATTTCTATGTCTCCATTTATCTAGTTCCCTGTCCCATTTTTTTCTTTCCTGTAGCCCACCACTGTTTATTTTCCCTTTCGAATCTCCCTCTACATAGCTCATTTTAACAATTTTTTACATTTCGTGCCTCTCTGTCCTGTTCCCTTTCTATTTCTCGCTCTGTCCGTCTTACGTTCTCTGTTTTTTCTTTCCTGTGTTTGTTGCTTTTCAATTTCTCCTCCTATGACTGCCTCTATCCAGCTGCCCGGGTACATCTGCCTGCAGGAGCTGGCTGAGGAGTGAAACAAAGGGGCTTCCGCAGGCAGCTGCCTCCAGCAAGGAATGGCCGGTCCCCACAGCAAAGAAGGATCCCTCCCAGCCATCCCTGACCAAGCGCACCCCCAGCACTCGGTGCCTCCATTGACCTCACATGTGAGCCACTGTGCACCTGGGAAGCCTCACGGGAGAGGAGCGTTGGGGCACCCACTGCCTACTCCTGGGTGAGCAAGGGTCGGGCAGCCAGCACTGTGGAGGAGGAAGGGGTAGAGGCAGAGAGAGAGAAGTCTCAGGGCGGCGAAGGTCTGCCGGCGCCAGGAGGTGCAGTGAGTCGCACGTCCCCTTCTGTGTGTCCGCGCCCATCCCTGCCGTGCTTCTCCACATATCTGCCTGTCCCTGCCTCTGTCTCCCTTTCGGGCCATCCAGCTCCCCAAAGCTTTTTGCTCTTCTGCTAGCACTGTCCTGTACACCGTTGCCTTCTCCATTTCTTTTCTGTGCCTCTCATTTTCTGGCTTCTCATCCGCTACTGTTTCATTCTTCCCACACTGCCTTTTTCCCAATTGCTCGTGAAAAGTGCATTTCTAGGTCTCCCTCTACCCAGCGACCTGTCTCTGTTTTCAGTGACTCCCTTTGCTCTGCACCCCATCGCTCTTCCCATGTCCTTTTCCTGAGGCTGTTGATCTGGCTCCCTCTCCTGATACTTAACTTCTTACCCGTATGGCCAGTACCCCATTGCTTCCTAAAGTTTCTCTCTCTGTCTCCATTTATCCAGTTCCGTGTCTGTGGTTTTTATTTCTTCCTGCATGTCCTCTACTTCAACACTTTTAAAATTTTGTTTAAATATCTTTATTTAGTTTGCTGACCCTATTTTTTTCCTCTCTGTTCTTAATCCCTTGGCTTTTTAAACTTTCTTTCTACATCTCCATTTTAGGTCACCATCACTACTTTTAAATTTTTTTCTTATTTCTTTAACCACTGTTGCTTTTAAATTTTTCTGCCTACTTTTATCCCATTCACTGCCCTTGTTTAATTATTTCTTGTCTTTCCTAAATGCCATTGCTTTCTAAAATTTCTATGTCTGCATTTTAGTTTGCTGTCGCCATTTTGTAGTGCTTTCCTCTCTTAATCCTTTTCCTTTTAAAATGTTCTACTTTTTTTCTCATTTGCTGTCATTAGTTTTTTAATTATTTTTTGTTTTATCTGTATCGCTTGTTTTTCTTGGGTTTTAGTTTCCTCTCTCTTTGTTGTCTGGGGTTTTGTTTTCCCCTCTTACTTTTTTTTTTTTTTTTTTTACATTTCTTTTTAATTATTAAACCGTTTTCATATCAACCCACAAGTTTCTTTCTCACACTTACCCTCCCGATTCTTCCCCCATCCCACTGTGGGGGAGTGAGTGAGCAGCTGTATGGCGCTTAGCTGCCAGCTGGGGTTAAACCGTGAGGCGATGTCCACTTTTATGAAGCTGTCTATTGCTATTTTTTACTTATTTGCTGTCTGTCGTGTACCCTGTCGCTTTTAAAATTTTATTTTGAATGTCTACTTTTATCCAGTTCACTGTCTTTATACCTTAATTTTTTTCTCTCTGTCCTGTGCCCTGTCGCTTCTAAATTTCCTTTCTATTTCTCAGTTTTGGTTCAGTGTCACTGTTTTTTAAATTTTTCCCATCTGTCCTGTACCAAATCACTTTTTAAATTTTCCTTCTATATCTACTTTTCTCAAGCTGCGTATCGCTGTTTTTTAATTCCTTCCTGGCTCATGTACCATGTTGCTTTTGACATTTTCTTTCTATATCTTCTTTAACCTATTCACTGTCTTTATTTCCTTATTTCCTTAATCGCCATTGCTTTTAAAATTTTGTCTACTTTTATGCAATTTGCTGTCTCTATTTCTTAATAATTTCTTGTCTTTTCATAATGCCTTCGCTGTTTAAATTTTCTTTCTCTATCTCTTTTAGTTTGCTGTCCCTATTTTATATTTTTTCCTTGATTTCCCTAATGCCTATCACTTTAAAAATGTTGTTCTATGCCTACTTTTTTCCCCTTCGCTGTCTTTTTTTTAATTAGTTTTTGTCTTTTCTCAGTGGTGTTGCTTTTTAGATTTTCTGTCTACCTCTCCATTTTAGTTCACCATTGCTATTTCTTAATTTCTCCTTATTTCCTTCATCCCTGTTCCTTTTAAAATGTTCTACTTTTATCTCATTTGCTGTCTTTATTTTTTAATTATTTTTTCTTGTTTTTCCTTAGTGCCATCACTTTTTAAATTTTTTTCTACTTCTGCATTTTAATTCAATGTTGCTTATATTTAACTTTTTCCTTATTTCCTTAACCCTATTTGCTTCTTGAACTTTCTGCCTACTTTTATTGCATCTGCATTTCATTTTTTTATTTCTTCTCTTTCCTTGGTGCCCTCGCTTTTTAGATATTCTGTCTTCATCTCTGTTTTAATTCACTGTCCCTCTTTTATATTTTCCCCTTTATTTCCCTAATCCCCCTTGTTTTTTAAATATTCTTTCTATGCCTACTTTTTTCCCTTCGATGGCTTTATTCTTTATTATTTCTCCTCTTTCCATAGTACCCTCGATTTTTAGATTTTCTTTCTACATCTCCGTTTTAGTTTGCTCTCCCTATTTTTATTTTTCCCTTTGCTTCCCTAATCCCCATTGGTTTTTAAATTGTCTACTTTTATCCCATTGACTGTCTTTATTTTGCTGTCTTGTCTTTTAATGATTTCTTGCCTTTCCTTAGAGCCCTCTAGTTTTAAATTTTCTTTCTCCATCTCTTGAGATTGCTGCCCCTGTTTTTTTTATTTTCCCCTTTATTTCCCTAATTTTCCCGCTTGTTAAATGTTCTTTCTATGCCTGCTTTTATTCCCTTTGCTGTTTAAAATTATTTCTTTTCTTTCCTTAGTGCCATTGCTTTTTAAATGTTCTTTCTACATCAGTTTTAGTTTGCTGTCCCTATTTTTTAGTTTTTCCCTTTATTTCCCTAATCCTCCTTGCTTTTAAAATGTTCTTTCTATGCCTACTTTTTTCCCTTTGATGTCTTTCTTTTTAAATTTTTCTTCTCTTTCATTAGTTCCATCACTTTTAAAATTTTCTTTCTACGTCTCCATTTTAGTTTGCCGTTGATATTTTTCAATTTTTTCCTTATTTCCTTAATCACCGTTGCTTTTAAAAGTTTCTGTCCACTCTTATGCCATTTGCTGTCTTTGTTTTGCTGTCTTTATTTTTTAATCAGTTCTCGTCTTTATTTTTTAATCATTTCTCATCTTTCCTCAGTGCCACCGCTTTTTAAAATTTCTATCTACGTCTGTGTTTTAGTGCGCAGTTGCTATGGTTTAGTTCTTTCCTCTCTTAATCTTTTGGCTTCAAAAATTTACTACTTTTATCTCGTTCTCTGTTGTAATTTTTTAATTATTTTTTTCTTGTTTTTCCTTAGTGCTATTGCTTTTTAAATTTTCTTTCTACATCTCTGTTTTAGTTTGCCGTGGCTACGTATTAATTTTTTTTCTTATTTCCTTAATCCAATTTGCCTCTAAAATTTACTGTCTACTTTTATTCCGTTTGCTGTCTTCATTTTTTTAATTAGTTCTTGTCTTTATTAGTGCCTTTGCTGTTTAAATTTTCTGTACACATCTCTGGTTTAGTTTGCTATCCCTATTTTTAAATTTTTCTCTTTATCTCTGTATTGCCTATTGCTTTTTAAATATTCTTTCTACCCCTACTTCTTTTCCATTCACTACCTTTTTTTAATTATTTGTTGTCTTTTCTTAGTGCTGACACTTTTTTAGATATTCTTTCTCTGTTTTAGTTCACCTTTGCTATTTTTAATTTTTTTTTCCTTATTTCCTTATTCCCTGTTGCTTTTAGAATTTTTGTCCACTTTTATCCCATTTGTTGTCTTTATTTCACTGTCTTTATTTTTTAATTATTTTTGTCTGTCTTTAGTGCTCTTGCTTTTAAGATTTTCTAACTCTCTGTTTTAGTTCGCTGTCCCTATTTAATTTTTTCCCTTTATTTCCCTAATCGCCCCCACTTTTTAAATGTTCTTTCCATGCTTACTTTTATTCCCTTCCCTGTTTAATTATTTCTTGTCTTTCCTTAGCGCCCTCGCTTTTTAAATTTTCTTTCTCCATCTGTTTGAGTTTGCTATCCCGATTTCAGAATTTTTGTCCTGTATTTTGCTAACGCCTATTGCTTTTTAATGTTGTTTCTATGCCTACTTTTATTCCCTTTGCTATCTTTTTTTATTATTTCTTGTCTTTTCTTACTGCTGTTGTTTTTCAGATTTTATTTCTATGTCTTCATTTTAGTTTGCCATTGCTATTTTTTAATTTTTTCCTTTTCATTAATCATTCTTTCTTTCTACCTTTATCCCATTTGCTGTTTTAATGTCTTCATTATTTCTTGTCATTCCCTAGTGCCCTCACTCTTAAAATTTTCTTTCTATGTCTGTTTTCAGTTACTATCAACATTGTTTAATTCTTTCCTCTCCTAATCTCTTGGCTTTAAAATGTTGCTTCTATGTCTACTTTTATCTAGTTTGCTGTCTCTATTAGTTCTTTCTTGCCTGTCCTGTACTTCATCGCTTTTTAAATTTTCCTTCTATGCCTACTTTTGTCAAGCTCCCTATCCCTATTTTTTGTTTGTTTCCTGCCTTTCATGTACCCTGTAGCTTTAAGAATTTATTTTGTATGTTTGCATTTATTTAGTTTGTTGTCCATATTGTTTAATTTTTGCTCTCTACTTCTCCTAGTCCTTGTCACTTTTAAAATGTTCTATGTCTACTTTTATCCC
This sequence comes from Nipponia nippon, assembly GCF_047370975.1. Lineage (NCBI taxonomy): Eukaryota > Metazoa > Chordata > Aves > Pelecaniformes > Threskiornithidae > Nipponia > Nipponia nippon. The sequence continues at coordinate 32,523,510 of NW_028262302.1, forward strand.
GTTTGATGTCTTTAGTTTTGAATTATTTCTTGTCCTTCCTTAGTGCCACCTTTTTTAAAATTTTATTTCTATGTCTCCGTTCTAGTTTGCTGTCTGTACTTTTTAATCTTTTCATCTCTTAACCCCTTGGCTTTTAAAATTCTGTTTCTATGTCTACTCTTATCTACTTTGGTGTCCCTATTTTACATTTTGCCTGTCCTGTACCTCATTGCTTTTAAAATTTGCTTTCCATGACCACTTTTATCAACACGCCAATCCTTAGTTTTTAATTCTTTCCTGTCTGTCATTTAACACATCACTTTTAAATTTTCTTTCTGTCTGCTTTTATCCAGTTCACTGTCTTTATTTTTTATTATTTCTTGCATTTCCTTAGTGCCCTCGCTTTTTAAATTATCTGTCTATGTCTTTGTTTATTTAGTTCGCTGTCCCTATTTTTAATTTCCTCTCTTAATCCCTTGGATTTTCAAATTTTTTTTCTATGTCTATTTTTATCAAGCTCCCTAACTCTATATTTTCTTTCTTTCCTGGCTCGGTGCACGTTCTGTTCCGTGGAGCCTTCAGTCTAGGACTTTGAAGTAACAAAGTTTGTCCTTCCAGAAAAGGGCTAGTCGCTCCTAGGATTGAGGTGTGGGCTTGGAGAGTCTCTTAAGCACGTGCCTAGAATTAAAGCCGAATTTCACTTCGTGTTGCTGCTGTTTGTCTTCACTTTCCTTCCTTTCGCCACGGCTCCATCGTGAGCGGGAGCTCTGAATCATCCCTTTTTTTCAGTCTCGCACACGTTTTTTTACCCAAGGAGGTGCTACGTTTAGAAGTTAAGGAGTTTTCTCACAAACGCGTCGGTCGATGCAATTGCGTTGTGATTGTTAAAACCCCCAAAATAACACCGGTCTTACAGATCTGGCCTATTTCTTCTGAACACGGGTTCGTCGCGTGCAAATCGGGATACAGATCGTCTGCGCTTCCTGCTCTGTGGAGGACACTGTGCTGAGACAGGGGTGAGCTCCCAAAGGAAAAAAAATACAAGGTCATGGGGTTTTTTTGTTTGTATTTGGGGGCGGGGGGGATGTATTTAAAAGAAAAAAAAAAAAAAAAGAGTGGAATGTTGCCTGGTGGCAGCCTGCAGAGCTCTTTTGCTGCCCGGCCTCTCCTTTTCCTCTCTTGAAGTCCTCTTTCGTGGCTGTAATTGTCATTTGGAGAAGTTCGGAAGAGCAGTTCAGGGACTTGCCTGGGCCCGTGTGCTAGTAATACCAGGAAGGGAAACGCTTGAACCGGTAGCAAAGAAGTTGGCTCCCAGTAGAGATTCTGAAGGAAGAACAACGATAACAGGAAGCAAATAGCAAGTTACCAAAAAATGGGCGCGTGTCAAACGCCTCCGAGTTTTATTGCCGAATGTTGTTTGGCACTATGTTCCAAACGGCTATTTTTTCCTTTGCTCGGCTGTAGCCTTCGCAAGACTTCACAAAACCGGGCAGCTTGGGACTCCTCCCCAGCTTTATGCTACAGGTTTTTTTTCCTCTCTCAGCAGAGTGTCAGCTGCCGCCGTTTCACCGTGGTCGCCCTTTCTTCTGCCGTGAAAGCGCAAGACGGACGGAAAGGCTGCGTAGCGGTCTGCGAGTACAAGGTACGTCCGCGATGCGTGTCCGCGTTTTTCCTAAGGCGCTTGTAGCATGGACTTCAAAGTTAACGTCAAGAATGCGCCAGCTCTCCTTCCTTCTCTAGTTTTTCTAGGAACTATTTTAACGCAGATCCTAAAAGGAAAAGAAGGTCTGCGCTGGAGCGTGTTCTGCCTGTGCAAAGCCGACTTCCCTCCGTTCATTTTGCCTTCCTGAAAGCGCAATCTTCTGTTTCTGTGCGCTTACTAGGAAATGATATCGGGAAAATAGTTGCGTCCTAAAAGAGGAAAGACGCCGTTTGTAAGAGTTCAGGCGTTCAGAAGAAACAGGCTTTGTTTTCGTCATAGAAGCTGTGTGCTTTTTCAGTCAATAAGTTTTGAAAATACCTTAGAGTAGTCCTTGAAAAGCTTACTGAGATACTAGCGTCCGTACTAAAAGCGAGCCAGGTCCAAGGAGAGACGTGGACAAAAGAGGAGGAATCGGCCTCGAAAATTCGTGTGTGATTAAAAACGTTCAAAACTGGAAATACGGGTGTGAGGCATTGCAGTAGAGAAAAATCTCTCGCCTTTATGTATATATATATATAGAAAAATAATATTCATATGTATATATACAGAATTCATATATATATATATATAAAGAAGGATTTCCAAATACAAACCTATATCTGCTGTATTATATAAATGATTCAAAAATAATTTTCTATCTTTTTCCGTTTTTTCCGTCTCCGTTTTAGTTCACCGATGCGGGTTTTTAAATCAATTCCTGAGGTTCTTAATCGCCGCTTCCTTTAAGCACTCTCCTGTCTCCTGTTGTCCTCTTTGCTGCCTTTATTCCCCTGTATTTATGTTTTAATTCTTTCTTGTCTTTCCTTAGGGCCCTCGTTTTTTGAATTTTCCTTCTCTGTCCCTTTAGTTCGCTGTCCTGTTTTTTAATTTTCCCATTTATTTCCCTAATCCCTGTTGCTTTTTCAGTGTTCTATGTTGACTTTTCCCCTTGGGGTTTAGTTGGGTTTAATTGTTTCTTCTCTTCCCTTAGTGCCCTCGCTTTCTAAATTTTCCTTCTCCGAGGGAGCTCCCTGTCGCTGTTGATTAAGTTTTTCCTTATTTCTTCCATCGCCCTTGCTGTTCAAAGCCTCCTGCTTTCGGCTGGCAGAGAGTTAAGGTTCTTCCTAGTAGCTGGCACAGTGCTGCGGTTTGGATTTAGGATGAGAACAATGTTGGTAACGCACTGACGTTTTGTTTGTCGCTAAGTAGCGCTTAGACCGCTCAAGGACCTTTCAGCTTCCCGTGCTCTGCCCGGTGCGCCAGAAGCTGGGAGGCGCCACAGCCAGCTCAGCTGACCCGCACCGGCCGAAGCGCTATTCCCTCCCGTGTGACGTCACACTCGGTAGGGAAACGGGGGGTCGTTGGCCAGGAGTCAGCGATCGCTGCTCGGGGACGTGCTTGGCATCGGTCGGCGAGTGGTGAGCACCTGTAGAGTGAATCGCTTGCTTTGTATACTGTTATCGGTTTATTATTATTACTACTAGTACTATTACTACTATTCTGTTGTCTTTTCCTTCAATTGTTCAACTGTTCTTCCTTTAACCCACGAGTGTTCTGACTTCCACCCTTCCAATTTTCTCCCCCGTAGCAGCTGTGTGGTGCTTAGCTGCTGGCTGGGGTTAAACCACGACAAAAGCTTCTGTCTACTTGTATTCCGTTTGCCGTTTCCCTTTTTTAATTCTTCCTTGTCTCTATTAGTACCTTTGCTTTTTCAATTGTCTTCCTACGTCTCTCTTTTAGTTCACTGTCCCCGGTTTTCACTTTTTTCTCTTTGTTGCCCTAATTCCCGTCATTATTGAAGTTTTTTGCTTTTATCCCGTTCCCTGTCTTTAGTTTTCAAGGAGTTGTTCTCTTTCCTTAGGGTCCTCCCTTTTAACAGCCTCGGAGGGGGCGTAGCTTCCCGCTGAGGAGCGGCTGGAGGAGGCGAGGTGGTTGTCAGCCGGGTCGTCATTTAATAGTGAAGTATGAAATGGCATGTTGGTTAATCATTTCCCGTTTGGTTTTGTGGGAGCTGTGCTGGCTGCCTTGAGAATCGGCCGAGAAGTTGAGGTGAGCTGGATGGTAGAGGGGAGGCACACGGGGCTGGCTATTTCACCCGAGCGCCACGGGAACTTTGTGTCTCCTGGCATCCTAGGCGCACCGAGCGACAGCCGCAGCATCTTTCTTGAGAACAGGCATGGAGCAGGGGAGCAGAGCGGTGCGGTGCTTTTGAGGAGGAGGGTGTCGCAGAAGCGGTTGGCAGTAACCAGACCGATGCTGAATACCAGCACTGTGTTTTAGTTTGTTAGTGTGCTGTGGGTTTTTGGGTTGGGAGGTTTTGGGTTTTTTTGTTTTTTGTTTTTCGGTTTTTTTTTTTTAGATAATGAAGAGGAACTGAGCGAGTGCAGGAATGTTCTAGTTCGGTGTGTGGTGGTTTTCTTTTTTTCTTTTTTGAGGGTGGATTCAGATCCCTGGCCCTCTGAAAGCTCAGTTGCGGGGTCAGGGCTGAGGAGGTATCAAGGATAGGAATTGCAGGGAGGGGTTATAAAGTTGGTGTCGGGGAGAGGCCTGTCCAGGAGCAGTCTCCTTTGGGAAGGGAAAAGGACCGGGTTACTGTTCTTAGCACGCTGCTGACGTTGGCTGGGCAGGGCGGTTCCATCCTGTGTCTGTGTGTTCTGCTTTTGCGTAGTCTGTCTTCTGTGTCTCGTACCCTGGCTTTCTCGGGTCTTGATGTTTCCGTAGCTCTTGGTGATCATGGGGCCCCTCGGTAAGCCTCCCGAGGGTCTCGAACGCGTCGCCTCATCGGCATGGCGTTTCTTGAGCCCTGCTTATCTTGCCGTCGTAGCTTAAAGCGCGGACGTGTCCGGGAAGCGTCGCGTTACAGATGTTTCTGAGGGATCGTCTGTTGCAGTGGCCAGCCGGGCGGTCTCCGCAGGTCTGCTTTTGAGAGTTATGTTTCTACGGTCGTCTTCAGGGGTTTCATCCCTGGTTCGTTAATGGTCTTAGGTCTTAACTCCTGGCTTGTCATGCATCCATTTATCTTTTTGAGATGGTAGTTTCATCTCATGGGCCATGGCAGGCACCGTAGGGGTTCCGTGCCGGAGGCATCTTCCCTACCGGAGTCGTTCCCGCTCGCGATCTTCTCGGGTCTCAAGGTCACGTCATTTGTGGTGTTTGTGTGCAGTGTCTGTCTGTGTGTCGGGGTTGGAGCTGCTCTGCCCAGGAGCGTAGCAATATTGGAGATGGGGGTAGCATAGCCTTATGGTGCTATGTCCATTTGTACAGTATCTGGAGGCAAAGAGTGTAGAGGCCATCTCAAGGCAAGCAGCTGTAGACAGGTGCCACAGTTACTTCTGTTGTGTTTTGCGGGTGCCGGAGGCTGGACTGGCGCACGTAGCGAAGCGTCGCCTTCGGCTCGCCGTAACAGAAGGTGAAACTTGGGAATCGTACGGAGCCCAAGGTTGTTTAGAGGTGCACTTCCTGCAAGCGCAATCTTCTGTTTCTGTGCGCTTACTAGGAAATGATATTGGGACAATAATTGCGTCCTAAAAGAGGAAAGACGCCGATTGTGAGAGTTCAGGCGTTCAGAAGAAACAGGCTTTGTTTTCGTCATAAAAGCTGTGTGCTTTTTCAGTCAATAAGTTTTGAAAATATCTTACAGTAGCACTTGAAAAGCTTACTGAGATACTAGCGTCCGTACTAAAAGCGATCCAGGTCCAAGGAGAGACGTGGACAAAAGAGGAGGAATCGGCGTCGCTTTCCCGGGAAGCATTGCCAGCCTTGTAAGTAGCGACAGCGAGTCCTGATGTGGTTTCGGTGAGTTACTGCTTCGGCAGCGTCCTTTTTCCTTAACCTACAGCGTGTGGTTTCTTTCTTCAGTTGGAAAGAGATTTTCCAGAATGGAAGTCTTTCTCATTCAAAGAAGTTGTGTTTTATGAACTCCCCATCAGAGTGGGGATCTTCAGAGATGATGCGCTTGGCAGTAGAAGTCAGCAGCAGCGAGACTTTCCGCTCTCTTAAAAAAAAAAAAAAAGAAAAAAACAAACAAAAAAAAAAACCCGTCAGTTTGCTTCCAAAGACCCGAGCACAGCACGTCTTCTGGAAGTTGATGGCATCGCTGGTTCTCAGTTGCAACAGCCGAGATGTCATCAACACGCGTTCCTCTGCGTGCTTCGGTGCAGCCAAAAGCGTTAGCAAATCTGCCGGTCCTTTTTGGTAGCCTTAGGCATTGCAGCCCCGGGGATTGGATTCCGCCCGCAAAGTAAAACCGTATGGGGGATCTCTTCTCTCACTGATTTTTCTACCCTAGATGTAACTTTAGGAAAAAAAAAAAAGTTAAAATTGTCTATGCAAACTGCCTTGCGTTGTTTCAACTGTAACTGCCAACTAGCTGTGGCGTACAATTGCTTAGGTGTATTTGAGCCGTTAGGTATTTGTTCTAAACGTTGACCAGGAGAGGCAACTGAACGTTACGGGTTTTTTTCCCCCCCGGCTCGTTTGACGGAGTGCTCTGAAGTACTTTCTTTCTGTCTGGCTTTCAAGGGTGCGTTTCCCTGGCAGTTCAGTAGCATCTCTCTCGGGCAGCGCGGCTGGCCAGATGTCGCTCCTAATGACGTAAGGCGCAAAAAAACCCTGGTCAAATGATAACTGCGTATCTTGGAGATCGACAATTGTCCTGGTTTCAGCTGGGATAGAGTTAATTTTCGTCTCGGTAGCCAGTATGGGGCTGTGTTTTGGGTTTAGGATGAGAACAATGTCGATGTTACACTGATGCTTTGGTTCTTGCTAAGTAGCGCCAAGCTGTTGCTAAATAGGTGCTAAGTGGCGCTCACACTGATCAAGGACTCTTCAGCTTCCTCTGGTCTGCCGGGTGCACAAGAAGCTGGGACGGGGGCACAGCCGGGGCGGGGGTGCTGACCCAGGGTGGCCAAAGTGTTATTCCATATCATATGACATCATGCTCAGTATATAAGCTGGGGGAAGAAGAAAGAAGGGGGGACATTGGGTATGATGGCATTTGTCTTCCCAAGTCCCCGTTACGCGTGATGGAGCCCTGCTTTCCTGGGGATGGCTGAACACCTGCCTGCCGATGGGAAGTAGTGAATGAATTCCTTGTTTTGCTTTGTTTGCGTGCACAGTTTTTGCTTTGCCTGCTTAACTGTTCTAATTTATTTTACTTCAATTATTAAACTGTTCTTATCTCAACCCACGAGTTTTCTCCCTTTTACCCTTCTGATTCTCTCCCCCATCCCACTGGTGGGGAGTGAGCGAGCGGCTGTGTGGTGCTTAGTTGCTGGCTGGGGTTAAACCATGACAATAATCTACTGGTATCAATTCACAGCTGTGCAAGTTCAATTAATGCAAAAGGAAAATCCAATCCTTCTCCAGTAGAAGTATTTTTATTGGATGTATATAAACACATGCACAGCTTTTTTAGTATGAAGCGAATTGCTGCGATTTGTCCTTTGGTTTTCCTTTTGCTCTCAAAAGCGTTACACTTCGCTTCCAGCTGTATCGACTGAGCCAGCAAGATGTGCAGCAGCAGTGCAAGGACTTGTACTGGTTTCAGCTGGGATAGAGTGAAATTTCTTCTTAGTAGCTGGTATAGTGCTGTGTTTTGGATTTAGGATGAGAATAATGTTGATAACACCCTGATGTTTTGTTTGTTGCTGAGTAGTGTTTATACTAGTCAAGGACTTCTCAGGTCCCCATGCTCTGCCAGGTGCACAAGAAGCTGGGAGGGGGCACGGCCAGGACAGCTGACCTTGAGTCAGAGGGACTGCGACCTGTGGATGAGTCCACGTGGGAGCAGGACACCCCGAAGCATCTGTGGACGTGGTAAGCCTGTGCCAGAGCAGGTATGTCTCGAAGCGTCTGTGGCCATGGTTATGTCTGTGCCGCAGCAGGTATACCTCTGAAGGGATTGTGGCTGAAGGAGAAGGCCACGCTGGAGAAAGTACCCCTCGAAGCACCTGTGGCTGTGGATGAGTCTGCGCTGCAGCAGGTACACCTTGAAGCATTGGTGGCTGTGCATGAGCTCATGCTGGAGCACCTCAAAGCATGTGGCCACGGGTAAGGCCATGTTGGAGTAGGTTTACTTCTGAAGAGAACGTCGCTGTGGGTAAGGCCATGCTGGAGCAAGTATATCTCAGAAAGCATTGTGGCCCGTGGAGAAGGCCACGCTGGAACAGGTGCACCTCTAAGTGACTGTGCAGAAGTCTGTGCCGCAGCAGGTATACTCCTGGAGAGACTGGCTCATAGATAAGCCTCCACGTGGAGCGGGTAAACCCCTAAGGGACTGCAGCCTGTGGATAAGTCCAAGCCAGCGCGGGAACAGAGGGGGAGCACGGCAGAGCAGAGCCTGAGCGAGAGGTGCGGCACCATCCCCTGGCAGGCTCCCCCCGCGGCGTGGGGCAGCCGCCGGCTTGCGGGACAGGGGCTGGGGGGGGCTGCCCCCATTTTATTTCTCTGGCGGAGCTCCCCTTTTCGGGGGGCGCCTACATATGTAAACGGCATTATTAAAGTAGCGAGCTGCCGGTCGGGGCTGTTTTCCTTGTTTTGTGCCTTTTTTGGGGGGGTGATGAAAAAGTGTGGAGGGGCCTGGGGGGTGGTGATGTCATTTGGGGCACCCCAACGTCCCTGGGGGCGGGGGCGTGATGATGAAACAGAGGAGCAGGTGAGTGGGGGATGAAGGTGTCACGGGGAGGTTCCCCCCCAGAGGAGGGGGGGTCACAGCCCCAAAATGCCTGAAAACTCGTGTGTGTGTGTGATTAAAAATGTTAAAAACTGGAAATACGGGTGCGAGGCATTGCAGTAGAGGAAAATCCCTCGCCTTTATATATATATATATATTGAAAAATAATATTCATTTCTATAGAGAGAGAGAGAGAAAAGGATTTCAAAATACAAACCTGTACCTGCTACGTTCTAGAAATTATTAAAAAATCTAAATGGAGATAGATAGGGTTTTAAAATAAAAAAGAACTTGTCTATATGTGAAGAAATAAAGGAGTTTAAAACGCAAAAAGAGATGATGTAGATGAAGGAATTTAAAACAGAAGAAAGTCTGGATAGGTAGAGGTATCTACGCTTACCGTGTGTCACCGAGTAAGCCAAAGTAGGTCGTCTGTGTAATGGAAGTAAAGGTTCTATGGAAGTGTAAACAGATAACTAAGTCTAAATAGACAGAATTGTAAGTAGATACCGAAGTCTAAGATACCAAAGTGTCAAAATATCCAAGTCTAAACAGCTAGCTAATCTAAATAGATGTTCTATATAATAAGTGTAAATAGGCACGTATGTGTCAGTAGATATATAAGTGTGAATATATGAAAGTGTAAATAGGTACGTACATGTAGTAGATATCAGTGTAAACAGGTAATATGCCTCAAAGGTATCTGTTGCCTGAAGATATGTATGTGTAACTAGCTACGTAAGTGTAAACATCTATGCTACAGAAGGTTTCTAAAATGGAAAGAAACCCTATTTATAGAAAAGATTTAAAAACTCGACCTCCCCCTCGAATCTCTCTTGAAGATATAAAAGCACTTTCCAAAGCTGTCCCTTCCCCCTTTTCCCATCCCGCTTTGGGGCCAATTTCCCCCAAATGGGGACTTTCCCCTGTGGAGCCACACAATTTGGAGGGCAGGGAGCAACACAGTTTGGGGCTCTCAGGAAAGCCGAATCCGCCTGGGTTTGTGCAGCTGGAAAGCAAGCACCACCACCCCCACCCCTACATTTTAACACAGAAAACCCAAAGCAAAAATGACCCGTTGTTATGATGTGGAAAAGTGCTGGAAAACCCCAGAACTGAATATTTTGGAAAAGCAGAAAATCCCAAGTTTTGTATGATGTCAAAGCAAAACAAAAAAACAAACAAAAAAAACCCCACAAAAACAAGCAAAAAAACCCCAAAACCGAACAAACCCAAAAACCCAAACGAAAAACCTGCACTAATTTGGGCCAAATTTGGGGTGAACCGCTGGCAGTTTGAGGGGCATTGCTGGGGATTATCTGGCGTGGATTCCTTCTCCGGAGCGGACTATCCGTTGCGGCTTATCCCAGGTGAGTTATCTGCTGTGGATTATGCCGGGCGGACCCCCTGGTGTAGGTCATCCCCACCCGTGTCCCCCCGTGCACCTTTCTACCCACACACAGCCGCTGTCCGTCCGTGTCCGTCTCCGCCCCCCCGTCCTCCTCTGCCTGTCTCTGCACCCTCCCAAGTGCTCTCCACCCAAACGTCCCCCCACACAAGGTTTTTCCCCCCGTGCGGGTTTTTTTTTTCCCCGTGACGTGCCCCCCGCGTCCCCTGCCCTCCGGTCTCGTGCCCCCGCTCCCCTGCTCCCCCTCCCATAGCTCCTTTGCTTCTGGACCCCTGGGGCGCTGCCTGCACCCCCCATCTGCCCATTGCCCCCACCCAAACTCTGACACCCCCCACCCGCTCCCTGTGTTGTCCGAAAGGCGGATCCTTTGCCCGGTGTGCAACGGCCCAATAACCACCCACTCAGGAGAGACATTGATCACTTATTTCAGGTCTGCGCAAAGCTGGGTGCTTGGCGATTTCCCACAAGTCAGGCACACCCTCACACAAACCGGCAGTGTATTTGTCAGGTTACAAGATCGGTATAAACCTGCCTAAATTTACACTTATCGGCTGGTGATTAACATTTCATACACTATTGGTTTGCTGTACTTAAATTAGCCTTGCTCGCTATGTAAATTAGCACGCGTGCCCCTTTCAGGTGGGGGGGCAAGTCTTTTCGGTCCTGAGTTGAGTCGGCGGTCGCGATCTCCCCTCGCCACGTTTACCTTTCACCCACTTTCTGCAGTTTGATCAAACTTCACGCTTCTCTGGCCACTGTCCAGTCTTTGGTGCCAAGATGCTCCCTTTTATCGGTCTGTGAGCTCTTCCTCAAGGCTGGAGCCGTTAGTTGCCCACAGTTTGTTACTTACACAAACACTTTCATCTCTTTGAGCTCCCTCCCAAATTCCGTTCCCAAGGCACAAGCAGTTAGCAGTTTTGCTAATTGGAAAATTACTGTTTCCAGAAGACACCACCTGCACCCTGCTCCCATCCCACTCTCCCTGCCCCTGTGTTTTGGATTTGTGCTGGAAAAAGTGTTGATAACACACAGGGATGTTTTAGTCACCGAGCAGCACTTGCACAGAGTCAAGGCCCTTTCTGCTCCTCACCCTGCCCCGCCGGCGAGCAGGCGGGGGCACAGAAAGCTGGGAGGGGAGGGGGCTGGGACAGCGGACCCTGGCCGACCAAGGGGACATCCCGCACCGTGTGCGTCACGTCCAGCCATAAAATGAGGGGGGAGGCTGGCGGGGGGCTGCGGCTCAGGGACTGGCGGAGCATCAGTCGCTTGGTGGTGAGCAATTGTTTTCATTTGTATGGCTTGTCTGCATTGGCTTTTGTTTTTCTCTTAGATTTTTAGTTTTCCTCTTTTCTGTAATGGTGGCTGTGGTTGTTGAACTGGTTTTATCTCAATCCGTGAATTTTCTCAGTTTTACCCTTCTGGTTCTGATCTTTTTATTTTTTTTACTAAAATCTCTCCAGGGTCTGTTGACTCGCTGGTGTCACTCTCCCACCCCTGATGCCACATGCAGATGAATCCAGCGCTCCCGGGGGCTTTTTCTGGGGGCAAAAAAGCCGAGGCGAGGCAAAGGTATTGACCAGGTTCCCTGTGCTGCGTCCCCCGGCTGGGTGCTGGGGTGGGGGGCGCGGAGAGAAAGGGCCAGCAGCCGCTGCAAGCTGTCAAGTGCAGAGGACTGAAATGCTCGAGCCGCTTGGGTGCTTTTTGGTGGCGAGGCGATGGCTGTGGCTGCGTGGGCTGTGAGCGGGAGCAGGGGCAGAGAAGGGCGAGGCTTGTGACACCCCCCGCCCCCCCGTAAGGCGGCGGCGGCGGCGGCGGCTGCGGGCGGCCCCAGGCGGGCCGGGGGGCGAGTCCTTTCTCCCCGCGGGGCGCGGTCGGAGCGCCGGGCTTGGTGTGGTGCTGCCGCCTGGCGGCCAAAAGCGGGTACTGCAGGGCGGGAGCCGCGCAGGGGCGGTGGCGTCCCCGTGGTCGCCGGTGCCGGTGGCCGGTAACGGGCATGCGACAGCGCGGTGGCCGCGGGGTGCTGCCGCCGCAGCCGTTGCTGCCTCCCGGTAAGGAAGCGCCGCTCTCGCCGCACGGGAGGCGCTTGCCGCTGCTAGCACTGCCGCGTCCGCCTCCGCTGCAGCCCCGCCCCGCCAAATGCCCCGGTCCTGGTGTGGAGCGGCCCCGCCCCTAGCGACGGGCCCCGCCCCTGGATGCCCCCGGGCAGGGGAAGGGCACCACCCCTAGCGACGGGCCCCGCCCCTGGAGACCACGCCTGCGCACTGTGTTGGGGTGGAGCTTAGCTGCGGGGGGCGGAGCCTAGCGGTGGTAAGGCGGAGCTTTGCCGTGTGAGGGCGGAGCTTCACCGGCACATGCGTGCTGTCTCGGGGGCGGAGCCTTGCCGAGGCGGGCGGTGCTTTGCTCTGAAGGGCGGGGCTTTGCCGCGGGTGGGCGGAGCTTGCCGTGTGAGGGCGGAGCTTAACCGGCACATGTGCGCTGTCTTGGGGCGGAGCTTTGCCGTGGGGGCGGAGCTTTGATGTGAAAGGCGGAGCTTTGTCTGCGCATGCGCGCTGTCTCAGGGGCGGAGCTTTGCTGCGGGGGGGCGAAGCTTTGCCATGGGAGGGCGGAGCTTTGCCGAGGGGGCGTAGCTTCACCGGCGCATGCGTGCTGTGTGCAGGGCAGAGCTTGGCTGCAGAGGGCGGGGTTTGCCGCTGGGGGGGGCGGAGCTTCGCCAGCACATGCGAGGTGCATCGGGGGCGGGCATCGCGCCGTGGGTGGAGCTTCCCCCCGCGGAGGGGCCAGCGGGAGCCCGGGGCGGAGCGGAGCGGTCGTCGGGCTGGGGCTGCACAGAGCACACAAAAGCTTAAAAAAACAACCCCCCCCCGGCAAAAAAATAACTCGTCCAAACCACCAAAATGGCCGACACAGTCCTCCCGGATCACAGAGAAGGTCGTCCAGACCATAGAGATAAGACAGAAAGTCGTCCCAGATTCTAAAGACTGTCCTTCAGACCATCGAGATGCAACCGGAAGTCCTCCCGGAGTATAGGGCGGCTCCGCAGACCATGGAGATGACACCAAAAGTCCACCCAGACCATGGAGAAGGTCCTCCAGACCATAGAGAGGAGACAGAAAGTCATCCCAGATGCGAAAGACTGTCCTTCAGATGATAGAGATGCAAGAGGAAGTCCTCCCGGAGTATAGGGCGGCTCCGCAGACCATGGAGATGACACCGAAAGTCCACCCAGACCATCGAGAAGGTCCTCCAGACCATAGAGAGGAGACAGAAAGTCCTCCCAGATGCTAAAGACTGTCCTCCAGACCATCGAGATGCAAGCGGAAGTCCTCCCGGAGTATAGGGCGGCTCCGCAGACCATGGAGATGACACCGAAAGTCCACCCAGACCATCGAGAAGGCCCTCCAGAGCATAGAGGTGAAACGAGAAGTCCCCTGGATGATACAGAAGGTCGTCCAGCCCACAGAGATTAAACTGGAATTCCTCCCAGACCATGCGCGGTGCGTCGCGGGCGGGCATCACGCGGTGGGCGCAGCTTCCCCCCGCGGAGGGGCCAGCGTGAGCCCGGGGCGGAGCGGAGGGGTCGTTGGGCTGCGGCTGCAGACAGGGAGGAGGTGAGCGGGGAAAGTCCCGAGGAGGGCGGCGGTGCCTGGGGGGGGAGCGGCCGGGCCGGCGGGAGGCACGGAGCGGGGAGGGTGCGGTGCCGTGTGGGAGCCGGCCGGGTGGGGCTTCCCGGGGCCGGGCGGCGGGGGGGCGCGTCGGGTCGGGGCCGGTGGCGAGGTCAGCCCGGAGTCGGGCGGGGGCCACGCCGGTCCGGAGCCGGGCGGCGGGGGGCTTCCGTGCCGAGCGGCGCCGCGCCGGGGCCGGGCAGGCGCCGCGCCAGTCTGGGGCAGGGCGGCGGGGGGGCACCGCGTCGGGGCTGGGCAGTGGGAGGGCGCCGGGTCGGCGCCGGTCGTGGGGGGCCGGCTGCAGCCGGTGGCGGGGGCTGCCCGGAGCCACGCTGGGGGCTCGGCGGGGCTTCCACGTGCAGCGGTGGCGGGGGGAACGGTGTCCACGCAGGGTCCCAAAGCACGGAGGGTTGCGTCTCGCGGCATCCGGGGCTTTTGGTCGGCCACGTTGGTTCCCCGGGGCATGCCGGGAGGTGTAGTTTCTAGGGCCGTGGCTGCCGGACAAACCGCTTCCTTTTTTGCCTCCTCCTTTCCCAGCGTCACTTTCTGCGTCCCGGGAAGAAAATCCCGCGTGGGTGATTCCGCTCAGCGCTCAGGTAATCACGTGTCTGGGGCTGCGGGAGCGGGGAGAAACCCTTGCCGGGTCAAGGACGCTCCAGGGGCACCACATCAAAGCCAGAGGAAAGGCAAAGCCGCTGCCCGTGCCGAAAAGCCGATGACAAATTGCAGCTGAGAGAGCGCGCCGCGTTCCTGCAGTGCTCCCTTGGCAGTTTCGGCTGTTTGCCTTCCGGGCAAAAGAACAGACTTTCCTCTAGGAGAAATGAAGAGCTGCCTGTTCCCTTCTTTAGGGTCCGGTGTTTCTCTTCTGGTCGGTCGTGCTACTTTGATGGGCGAGCTGGAACTAGCCTGTTGTTTTGATACGCAGAACTAAATTGTTAGTAACATGCGGGGTCAGTAGAGTTCATTTTGGAGCACCTAGGTGCCAGTGGAAACGTAAGGAATGAAACGCGATGGAAACCGATCTTTAAACTTTAGTTTTCCTTGGTTTTTCTTTGCCATCAGAGCGTTGATGGCACGGTGGCCTGTGGCTCGGTGCACGTTCTGTTCCGTGGAGCCTTCGGTCTAGGACTTTGAAGTAACAAAGTTTGTCCTTCCAGAAAAGGGCTAGTCGCTCCTAGGATTGAGGTGTGGGCTTGGAGAGTCTCTTAAGCACGTGCCTAGAATTAAAGCCGAATTTCACTTCCTGTTGCTGCTGTTTGTCTTCACTTTCCTTCCTTTCGCCACGGCTCCATCGTGAGCGGGAGCTCTGAATCATCCCTTTTTTTCAGTCTCGCACACGTTTTTTTACCCAAGGAGGTGCTACGTTTAGAAGTTAAGGAGTTTTCTCACAAACGCGTCGGTCGATGCAATTGCGTTGTGATTGTTAAAACCCCCAAAATAACACCGGTCTTACAGATCTGGCCTATTTCTTCTGAACACGGATTCGTCGCGTGCAAATCGGGATACAGATCGTCTGCGCTTCCTGCTCTGTGGAGGACACTGTGCTGAGACAGGGGTGAGCTCCCAAAGGAAAAAAAATACAAGGTCATGGGGTTTTTTTGTTTGTATTTGGGGGCGGGGGGTGGATTTAAAAGAAAAAAAGAAAAAAAAAGAGTGGAATGTTGACTGGTGGCAGCCTGCAGAGCTCTTTTGCTGCCCGGCCTCTCCTTTTCCTCTCTTGAAGTCCTCTTTTGTGGCTGTAATTGTCGTTTGGAGAAGTTCGGAAGAGCAGTTCAGGGACTTGCCTGGGCCCGTGTGCTAGTAATACCAGGAAGGGAAACGCTTGAACCGGTAGCAAAGAAGTTGGCTCCAAGTAGAGGTTCTGAAGGAAGAACAACGATAACAGGAAGCAAATAGCAAGTTACCAAAAAATGGGCGCGTGTCAAACGCCTCCGAGTTTTATTGCCGAATGTTGTTTGGCACTATGTTCCAAACGGCTATTTTTTCCTTTGCTCGGCTGTAGCCTTCGCAAGACTTCACAAAACCGGGCAGCTTGGGACTCCTCCCCAGCTTTATGCTACAGGTTTTTTTTCCTCTCTCAGCAGAGTGTCAGCTGCCGCCGTTTCACCGTGGTCGCCCTTTCTTCTGCCGTGAAAGCGCAAGACGGACGGAAAGGCTGCGTAGCGGTCTGCGAGTACAAGGTGCGTCCGCGATGCGTGTCCGCGTTTTTCCTAAGGCGCTTGTAGCATGGACTTCAAAGTTAACGTCAAGAATGCGCCAGCTCTCCTTCCTTCTGTAGTTTTTCTAGGAACTATTGTAACGCAGATCCTAAAAGGAAAAGAAGGTCTGCGCTGGAGCGTGTTCTGCCTGTGCAAAGCCGACTTCCCTCCGTTTATTTTGCCTTCCTGAAAGCGCAATCTTCTGTTTCTGTGCGCTTACTAGGAAATGATATCGGGGAAAATAGTTGCATCCTAAAAGAGGAAAGACGCCGTTTGTGAGAGTTCAGGCGTTCAGAAGAAACAGGCTTTGTTTTCGTCATAGAAACTGTGTGCTTTTTCAGTCAATAAGTTTTGAAAATACCTTAGAGTAGTACTTGAAAAGCTTACTGAGATACTAGCGTCCGTACTAAAAGCGAGCCAGGTCCAAGGAGAGACGTGGACAAAAGAGGAGGAATCGGCCTCGAAAATTCGTGTGTGTGATTAAAAACGTTCAAAACTGGAAATATGGGTGTGAGGCATTGCAGTAGAGAAAAATCTCTCGCCTTTATATATATTATATATATAGAAAAATAATATTCATATGTATATATACAGAATTCATATATATATATATATATAAAGAAGGATTTCCAAATACAAACCTATATCTGCTGTATTATATAAATGATTCAAAAATAATTTTCTATCTTTTTCCGTTTTTTCCGTCTCCGTTTTAGTTCACCGATGCGGGTTTTTAAATCAATTCCTGATGTTCTTAATCGCCGCTTCCTTTAAGCACTCTCCTGTCTCCTGTTGTCCTCTTTGCTGCCTTTATTCCCCTGTATTTATGTTTTAATTCTTTCTTGTCTTTCCTTAGGGCCCTCATTTTTTGAATTTTCCTTCTCTGTCCCTTTAGTTCGCTGTCCTGTTTTTTAATTTTCCCATTTATTTCCCTAATCCCTGTTGCTTTTTCAGTGTTCTATGTTGACTTTTCCCCTTGGGGTTTAGTTGGGTTTAATTGTTTCTTCTCTTCCCTTAGTGCCCTCGCTTTCTAAATTTTCCTTCTCCGAGGGAGCTCCCTGTCACTATTGATTAAGTTTTTCCTTATTTCTTCCATCGCCCTTGCTGTTCAAAGCCTCCTGCTTTCGGCTGGCAGAGAGTTAAGGTTCTTCCTAGTAGCTGGCACAGTGCTGCGGTTTGGATTTAGGATGAGAACAATGTTGGTAACGCACTGACGTTTTGTTTGTCGCTAAGTAGCGCTTAGACCGCTCAAGGACCTTTCAGCTTCCCGTGCTCTGCCCGGTGCGCCAGAAGCTGGGAGGCGCCACAGCCAGCTCAGCTGACCCGCACCGGCCGAAGCGCTATTCCCTCCCGTGTGACGTCACGCTCGGTAGGGAAACGGGGGGTCGTTGGCCAGGAGCCAGCGATCGCTGCTCGGGGACGTGCTTGGCATCGGTCGGCGAGTGGTGAGCACCTGTAGAGTGAATCGCTTGCTTTGTATACTGTTATTGGTTTATTATTATTACTACTAGTACTATTACTACTATTCTGTTGTCTTTTCCTTCAATTGTTCAACTGTTCTTCCTTTAACCCACGAGTGTTCTGACTTCCACCCTTCCAATTTTCTCCCCCGTAGCGGCTGTGTGGTGCTTAGCTGCTGGCTGGGGTTAAACCACGACAAAAGCTTCTGTCTACTTGTATTCCGTTTGCCGTTTCCCTTTTTTAATTCTTCCTTGTCTCTATTAGTACCTTTGCTTTTTCAATTGTCTTCCTACGTCTCTCTTTTAGTTCATTGTCCCCGGTTTTCATTTTTTTCTCTTTGTTGCCCTAATTCCCGTCATTATTGAAGTTTTTTGCTTTTATCCCGTTCCCTGTCTTTAGTTTTCAAGGAGTTGTTCTCTTTCCTTAGGGTCCTCCCTTTTAACAGCCTCGGAGGGGGCGTAGCTTCCCGCTGAGGAGCGGCTGGAGGAGGCGAGGTGGTTGTCAGCCGGGTCGTCATTTAATAGTAAAGTATGAAATGGCATGTTGGTTAATCATTTCCCGTTTGGTTTTGTGGGAGCTGTGCTGGCTGCCTTGAGAATCGGCTGAGAAGTTGAGGTGAGCTGGGTGGTAGAGGGGAGGCACACGGGGCTGGCTATTTCACCCGAGCGCCACGGGAACTTTGTGTCTCCTGGCATCCTAGGCGCACCGAGCGACAGCCGCAGCATCTTTCTTGAGAACAGGCGTGGAGCAGGGGAGCAGAGCGGTGCGGTGCTTTTGAGGAGGAGGGTGTCGCAGAAGCGGTTGGCAGTAACCAGACCGATGCTGAATACCAGCACTGTGTTTTAGTTTGTTAGTGTGCTGTGGGTTTTTGGGTTGGGAGGTTTTGGGTTTTTTTGTTTTTTGTTTTTTGGTTTTTTTTGAGATGATGAAGAAGAACTGAGTGAGTGCAGGAATGTTCTAGTTCGGTGTGTGGTGGTTTTCTTTTTTTCTTTTTTGAGGGTGGATTCAGATCCCTGGCCCTCTGAAAGCTCAGTTGCAGGGTCAGGGCTGAGGAGGTATCAAGGATAGGAATTGCAGGGAGGGGTTATAAAGTTGGTGTCGGGGAGAGGCCTGTCCAGGAGCAGTCTCCTTTGGGAAGGGAAAAGGACCGGGTTACTGTTCTTAGCACGCTGCTGACGTTGGCTGGGCAGGGCGGTTCCATCCTGTGTCTGTGTGTTCTGCTTTTGCGTAGTCTGTCTTCTGTGTCTCGTACCCTGGCTTTCTCGGGTCTTGATGTTTCCGTAGCTCTTGGTGATCATGGGGCCCCTCGGTAAGCCTCCCGAGGGTCTCGAACGCGTCGCCTCATCGGCATGGCGTTTCTTGAGCCCTGCTTATCTTGCCGTCGTAGCTTAAAGCGCGGACGTGTCCGGGAAGCGTTGCGTTACAGATGTTTCTGAGGGATCGTCTGTTGTGTGCTTTTTCAGTCAGTAAGTTTTGAAAATATCTTACAGTAGTACTTGAAAAGCTTACTGAGATACTGGCACCCATACTAAAAGCGATCCAGGTCCAAGGAGAGACGTGGACAAAAGAGGAGGAATCGGCGTCGCTTTCCCGGGAAGCATTGCCAGCCTTGTAAGTAGCGACAGCGAGTCCTGACGTGGTTTCGGTGAGTTACTGCTTCAGCAGCGTCCTTTTTCCTTAACCTACAGCGTGTGGTTTCTTACTTCAGTTGGAAAGAGATTTTCCAGAATGGAAGTCTTTCTCATTCAAAGAAGTTGTGTTTTATGAACTCCCCATCAGAGTGGGGATCTTCAGAGATGATGCGCTTGGCAGTAGAAGTCAGCAGCAGCGAGACTTTCCGCTCTCTTAAAAAAAAAAAAAAAGAAAAAAAAAAAAAAAAAAAAGAAAGAAAAGTCCGTTTGCTTCCAAAGAGCCGAGCACAGCACGTCTTCCGGAAGTCGATGGCATCGCTGGTTCTCAGGTGCAACAGCCGAGATGTCATCAACACGCGTTCCTCTGCGTGCTTCGGTGCAGCCAAAAGCGTTAGCAAATCTGCCGGTCCTTTCTGGTAGCCTTAGGCATTGCAGCCCCGGGGATTGGATTCCGCCCGCAAAGTAAAACCGTATGGGGGATCTCTTCTCTCACTGATTTTTCTACCCTAGATGTAACTTTAGGAAGAAAAAAAAAGTTAAAATTGTCTATACAAACTGCCTTGCATTGTTTCATCTGCAACTGCCAACTAGCTGTGGCGTTGTTTCAACTTTAACTGCCAACTAGCTGTGGCGTACAATTGCTTAGGTGTATTTGAGCCGTTAGGTATTTGTTCTAAACGTTGACCAGGAGAGGCAACTGAACGTTACGGGTTTCCCCCCCCCCCCCCGCTCGTTTGACGGAGTGCTCTGAAGTACTTTTCTTTCTGTCTGGCTTTCAAGGGTGCGTTTCCCTGGCAGTTCAGTAGCATCTCTCTCGGGCAGCGCGGCTGGCCAGATGTCGCTCCTAATGACGTAAGGCGCAAAAAACCCCTGGTCAAATGATAACTGCGTATCTTGGAGACAGATAATCTGCTGGTATCGATTCACAGCTGTGCAAGTTAAATTAACGCAAAAGGAAAATCCAGCCCTTCTCCAGTAGAAGTATTTTTATTGGATGTCTGTAAGCACACGCACAGCTTTTTTAGTAGGAAGCGAATTGCTGCGATTTGTCCTCTGGTTTTCCTTTTACCCTCGAAAGCGTCACGCTTCGCTTCCAGCTTTATCGACCGAGCCAGCAAGATGCGCAGGAGCGCGAGGGCCGTAGCTGTTGCGGCGGATCTGTAAGCGTAGATTCTGATTGCGGTACGCCCTTGTCCTGCAGCCTCGCAGGGTTGTCTCCCTGCAGCCGTGCCGTAAGGAAGGGGTGAGACGTTTTCCAACGCCGGCAAGAGCGCGTACTTTTACGCGCAGAACGTGTTTGGAATCGTACCGGTTAGTCTTCATGCTGATTGGAAGCGTTCAGGTCGCTCTAGCTTTTAAAGGACGTCTTGTGTTTTGAGCTGACCTGCTTACCTCGAATCCTCCTTGAGCTCAACTGCTCTCCTCTCCCTTGCTCTGACTGAATTCCTCTACTCGCTGCTGTGCTATTTTTTTCCCATGCGGAAATATCGCTTGGGATTTTTGTTTTTCAGGTGTCTCGTTGCAGGCGTCTCGTGATGCTCGCTAGGTCCCCCCCGGCCCAGGTTGGCCTGCCGGTCGTGAAGCGTCCCGAGGGTAAGGGGCCGGCCCCGTGCCTGGAGGCTCCTGGCTCTGTCTCCGGCGGGTGCCCCGCGGGTGCGTCAGCGAGGGCTGTCTGGTGGGGAGAGCCCCGGGCCAAGAGGGAGCGGGGAGGTTCGCTGCCCCGGGGAGCCCGTCCCAGCGCGGGAACGGAGGGGGAGCACGGCAGAGCCGAGCCTGAGCGAGAGGTGCGTCACCGTCCCCTGGCAGGCTCCCCCCGCGGCGTGGGGCAGCCGCCGGCTTGCGGGACAGGGGCTGGGGGGGGCTGCCCCCATTTTATTTCTCTGGCGGAGCTCCCCTTTTCGGGGGGCGCCTACATATGTAAACGGCATTATTAAAGTAGCGAGCTGCCGGTCGGGGCTGTTTTCCTTGTTTTGTGCCTTTTTTGGGGGGGTGATGAAAAAGTGTTGGAGGGGCCTGGGGGGTGATGATGTCATTTGGGGCACCCCAACGTCCCTGGGGGCGGGGGGTGTGATGATGAAACAGAGGAGCAGGTGAGTGGGGGATGAAGGTGTCACGGGGAGGTTCCCCCCCAGAGGAGGGGGGGTCACAGCCCCAAAATGCCTGAAAACTCGTGTGTGTGTGTGATTAAAAATGTTAAAAACTGGAAATACGGGTGCGAGGCATTGCAGTAGAGGAAAATCTCTCGCCTTTATATATATATATATATATTGAAAAATAATATTCATTTCTATAGAGAGAGAGAGAGAAAAGGATTTCAAAATACAAACCTGTACCTGCTACGTTCTAGAAATTATTAAAAAATCTAAATGGAGATAGATAGGGTTTTAAAATAAAAAAGAACTTGTCTATATGTGAAGAAATAAAGGAGTTTAAAACGCAAAAAGAGATGATGTAGATGAAGGAATTTAAAACAGAAGAAAGTCTGGATAGGTAGAGGTATCTACGCTTACCGTGTGTCACCGAGTAAGCCAAAGTAGGTCGTCTGTGTAATGGAAGTAAAGGTTCTATGGAAGTGTAAACAGATAACTAAGTCTAAATAGAGAGAATTGTAAGTAGATACCGAAGTCTAAGATACCAAAGTGTCAAAATATCCAAGTCCAAGAGCAAGATATCCAAGAGCAACACGGTTTGGGGCTCCCAGGAAAGCCGAATCTGCCTGGATTTGTGCAGCTGGAAAGCAAGCACACACCCCCACCCCCCACCCCCCACATTTTAACGCAGAAAACCAAAAGTGACCTGTTGTTATGATGTGGAAAAGCGCCGGAAAACCCCAGAAGTGAATATTCTGGAAAAGCAGAAACCCCCAAGTTTTGTATGATGTAAAAGAAAAAATAAAACAAAACAAAAAAGAACAACAACAAAAAAACAAGCCAACAAACCAAAAAACCCAAACGCAAAACCCGCACCAATTTGGGCCAAATTTGGGGTGAACCGCTGGCAGTTTGAGGGGCATTGCTGGGGATTATCTGGCGTGGATTCCTTCTCCGGAGCGGAATATCCGTTGCGGCTTATCCCAGGTGAGTTATCTGCTGTGGATTATGCCGGGCAGACCCCCTGGTGTAGGTCATCCCCACCCGTGTCCCCCCGTGCACCTTTCTACCCACACACAGCCGCTGTCCGTCCGTGTCCGTCTCCTGCCCCCCGTCCTCCTCTGCCTGTCTCTGCGCCCTCCCAAGTGCTCTCCACCCAAACGTCCCCACACACAAGGTTTTTTCCCCCCGTGCGGGGTTTTTTTTGCCCCGTGACGCGCCCCCCGCGTCCCCTGCCCTCCGGTCTCGTGCCCCCGCTCCCCTGCTCCCCCCCTCCCATAACCCCTTTGCTTCTGAATGGCCTCCAGACCATCGAGATGCAAGCGGAAGTCCTCCCGGAGTATAGGGCGGCTCCGCAGACCATGGAGATGACACCGAAAGTCCACCCAGACCATCGAGAAGGCCCTCCAGAGCATAGAGGTGAAACGAGAAGTCCCCTGGATGATACAGAAGGTCGTCCAGCCCACAGAGATTAAACTGGAATTCCTCCCAGACCATGCGCGGTGCGTCGCGGGCGGGCGGGCATCGCGCGGTGGGCGCAGCTTCCCCCCGCGGAGGGGCCAGCGTGAGCCCGGGGCGGAGCGGAGCGGAGCGGTCGTTGGGCTGCGGCTGCAGGCAGGGAGGAGGTGAGCGGGGAAGCCCCGAGGAGGGCGGCGGTGCCTGGGGGGGGAGCGGCCGGGCCGGCGGGAGGCACGGAGCGGGGAGGGTGCGGTGCCGTGTGGGAGCCGGGCGGGCGGGGCTTCCCGGAGCCGGGCGAGGGGGGGCGCGCCGGGTCGGGGCCGGTGGCGAGATCAGCCCGGAGTCGGGCGGGGGCCGCGCCGGTCCGGAGCCGGGCGGTGGGGGGGGCGCCGCGCCGGTCCGGAGCCGGGCGGCGGGGGGGCACCGCGCCGGTGCGGGGCCGGGCGCCGAGCCGCGTCGGGGCTGGGCAGTGTGAGGGCGCATTCTATTCTGTTTCTCTTTTCTTTCTCTCTCATCCCAGTTATTGACATACCCCTGTCCCCATCGACTTTCCGTAACAGTCTCTTTATATCCTGCACCGACTGCCCAATAAACACCATACTGAACATCCTCCCATTTGCTTCATCATCCGGATTCAAATCCATCCATTTTCTAGCAGTTTCACACAGCCTCTCATAGAAAGCAGAAGGGTCTTCATTTTTACTCTGAACCACCTGATACAACTTTGCAAGATTTTTGGGTCTAGGTACCCCCTGCTTTACCCCATACAAAATTAACTGCTGATACCTTTTGATCATCAGTCTGTCCGCACTAATATTCTGATCCCAATCTGGTTCTTGTATTGGCATAAAATGACCCGGACCGCCCCTGGTATTTAACCTCATATTGTCCTCTGGAGCTTTTCCTAACACCATTCTCTTCTCCTCAGGGAGAAATAAAGTATTAAGCAACACCTGCATATCTTTCCAATCCGGGTTATGATTTTCAATTATCAATTTAAAGGACCGATACATTTTTTCCGGATTTTCCCGATATGACCCAGCAGACTCCTTCCAATTCATTAACTCTGAGGCTGAAAAAGGTACTGTAACAGAGACAGGCGTTCCGTCCGGTCCTACCGTCTGGCGCAACGGAGCCCGAATTACTGGGTTCTGCTGCGCCCGACTTCTGCCCACAATGGGACTCACGTCCTTCGCTGCTTCTCTCCCTGCCACCAACACTGTCCCCTTCCCTTCCCGGGGACACCATCAGCTGCGCATCCTCTTCTCCAGCTTCCACTTTCAAACACCTTTTCCCAATGCTAGAAGCAGAACAACACCGAGGCAATTTATTTTTATACTCCGTCATCAAGACATTTGAATCAGATACCAACAATTTGCATTTTCTTGTTGTCTTATAATCATTTCTTAAAGAAAAGAACAAATCCACGTATTTCATCCCATTTATCCTGCCTTCTACAAAATAACCAGCTGCAAAATAGTATTATAATTCAGAGTTCTCATATCCGGCCATTTTTCCCCATCATCCAATTTATACATCGGCCACCATTGACTGCAGTATTCTTTTAACTTTCTTCTACTTAGGGGATCCCCACCAAACTTATTCCGGTATTGCAGGATGTATCCTAA
Organism: Nipponia nippon; assembly: GCF_047370975.1. Classification (NCBI taxonomy): domain Eukaryota; kingdom Metazoa; phylum Chordata; class Aves; order Pelecaniformes; family Threskiornithidae; genus Nipponia; species Nipponia nippon. The sequence continues at coordinate 32,547,379 of NW_028262302.1, forward strand.
CAGAGAGCAAAGGGGAGGTTCAGCAGACTTTCCTGCCCCTTGTCCCGCTCCCATATTTTTACCCAAAAAGAATGGTCTTATCCCCTTTTTCAGGCACTCCAGTCATCACTGTCAAGCGTTCACGAATAACTCGTACTTTTACCGTTTATACAGCTCCCCTTACAGTGTCTCTAATTTACGCGCTGCACCTTTGAGTCGCTTGCCCGCTCCGGACAGGGAGAGCACTCGCAGAGTCCCCGAACAAACAGGTCGGCGCACGCTGGAATCCGAAGAACAGCTTCTCCCCTCTGGTGGCCGGCGAGTCGCTCTGGGCAAGGCAAGGCTTCACGGCTGTCCCACCGTGGTCGCCAAAACTCTTGTCCGAAAGGCGGATCCTTTGCCCGGTGTGCAACGGCCCAATAACCACCCACTCAGGAGAGACATTGATCACTTATTTCAGGTCTGCGCAAAGCTGGGTGCTTGGCGATTTCCCACAAGTCAGGCACACCCTCACACAAACCGGCAGTGTATTTGTCAGGTTACAAGATCGGTATAAACCTGCCTAAATTTACACTTATCGGCTGGTGATTAACATTTCATACACTATTGGTTTGCTGTACTTAAATTAGCCTCGCTTGCTATGTAAATTAGCAGGCGTGCTCCTTTCAGGTGGGGGGGCAAGTCTTTTCGGTCCTGAATTGAGTCGGCGGTCACGATCTCCCCTCGCCACGTTTACCTTTCACCCACTTTCTGCAGTTTGATCAAACTTCACGCTTCTCTGGCCACCGTCCAGTCTTTGGTGCCGAGATGCTCCCTTTTATCGGTCTGTGAGCTCTTCCTCAAGGCTGGAGCCGTTAGTTGCCCACAGTTTGTTACTTACACAAACACTTTCATCTCTTTGAGCTCCCTCCCAAATTCCGTTCCCAAGGCACAAGCAGTTAGCAGTTTTGCTAATTGGAAAATTACTGTTTCCGCAAGACACCACCTGCACCCTGCTCCCATCCCACTCTCCCTGCCCCTGTGTTTTGGATTTGTGCTGGAAAAAGTGTTGATAACACACGCAGGGATGTTTTAGTCACCGAGCAGCACTTGCACAGAGTCAAGGCCCTTTCTGCTCCTCACCCTGCCCCGCCGGCGAGCAGGCGGGGGCACAGAGAGCTGGGAGGGGAGGGGGCTGGGGCAGCGGACCCTGGCCGACCAAGGGGACATCCCGCACCGTGTGCGTCACGTCCAGCCATAAAATGAGGGGGGAGGCTGGCGGGGGGCTGCGGCTCAGGGACTGGCGGAGCATCAGTCGCTTGGTGGTGAGCAATTGTTTTCATTTGTATGGCTTGTCTGCATTGGCTTTTGTTTTTCTCTTAGATTTTTAGTTTTCCTCTTTTCTGTAATGGTGGCTGTGGTTGTTGAACTGGTTTTATCTCAATCCGTGAATTTTCTCAGTTTTACCCTTCTGGTTCTGATCTTTTTATTTTTTTTACTAAAATCTCTCCAGGGTCTGTTGACTCGCTGGTGTCACTCTCCCACCCCTGATGCCACATGCAGATGAATCCAGCACTCCCGGGGGCTTTTTCTGGGGGCAAAAAAGCCGAGGCAAGGCAAAGGTATTGACCAGGTTCCCTGTGCTGCGTCCCCCGGCTGGGTGCTGGGGTGGGGGGCGCGGAGAGAAAGGGCCAGCAGCCGCTGCAAGCTGTCAAGTGCAGAGGACTGAAATGCTCGAGCCGCTTGGGTGCTTTTTGGTGGCGAGGCGATGGCTGTGGCTGCGTGGGCTGTGAGCGGGAGCAGGGGCAGAGAAGGGCGAGGCTTGTGACACCCCCCGCCCCCCCGTAAGGCGGCGGCGGCGGCGGCGGCTGCGGGCGGCCCCAGGCGGGCCGGGGGGCGAGTCCTTTCTCCCCGCGGGGCGCGGTCGGAGCGCCGGGCTTGGTGTGGTGCTGCCGCCTGGCGGCCAAAAGCGGGTACTGCAGGGCGGGAGCCGCGCAGGGGCGGTGGCGTCCCCGTGGTCGCCGGTGCCGGTGGCCGGTAACGGGCATGCGACAGCGCGGTGGCCGCGGGGTGCTGCCGCCGCAGCCGTTGCTGCCTCCCGGTAAGGAAGCGCCGCTCTCGCCGCACGGGAGGCGCTTGCCGCTGCTAGCACTGCCGCGTCCGCCTCCGCTGCAGCCCCGCCCCGCGGCGTCCGCCTCCGCTGCAGCCCCGCCCCGCCGAATGCCCCGGTCCTGGTGTGGAGCGGCCCCGCCCCTAGCGCCGGGCCCCGCCCCTGGATGCCCCCGGGCAGGGGAAGGGCACCACCCCTAGCGACAGGCCCCGCCCCTGGAGACCACGCCTGCGCACTGTCTTGGGGTGGAGCTTAGCCGCGGGGGGGCGGAGCCTAGCGGTGGTAAGGCGGAGCTTTGCCGTGCGAGGGCGGAGCTTCACTGGCGCATGCGTGCTGTCTTGGGGCGGAGCTTTGCCGTGGGGGCGGAGCTTTGATGTGAAAGGCGGAGCTTTGCCGCACATGCAGGCTGCCTCGGGGGCGGAGCTTTGCTGCGGGGGGGGCGGAGCCTTGCCAGGTGAGGGCGGAGCTTTGCCGGGTGAGGGCGGAGCTTGACCAGCACATGCGCGATGCGTCGGGGGCGGAGCCTTGCCGCGGGGGGGCGGAGCTTTGCCGGGTGAGGGCGGAGCTTTGCTGTGTGAGGGCGGAGCTTCATCGGCACATGCGCGATGAGTTGGGGACAGAGCTTTGCTGCGGGGGGGGGCGGAGCTTTGCCGTGGGAGGGCGGAGGTTTGCTGTGAAGGGCGGAGCTTTGTCTGCGCATGCGCGCTGTCTCAGGGGCGGAGCTTTGCTGCGGGGGGGCGAAGCTTTGCCATGGGAGGGCGGAGCTTTGTCGAGGGGCGGAGCTTCACCGGCGCATGCGTGCTTTGTGCACGGCAGAGCTTTGCTGCAGAGGGCGGGGTTTGCCGCTGGGGGGGCGGAGCTTCGCCAGCACATGCGAGGTGCATCGGGGGCGGGCATCGCGCCGTGGGTGGAGCTTCCCCCTGCGGAGGGGCCAGCGGGAGCCCGGGGCGGAGCGGAGCGGTCGTTGGGCTGCGGCTGCACAGAGCACACAAAAGCTTAAAAAAACAAACCCCCCCCGGCAAAAAAATAACTCGTCCAAACCACTAAAATGGCCGACACAGTCCTCCCGGATCACAGAGAAGGTCGTCCAGACCATAGAGATAAGACAGAAAGTCGTCCCAGATTCTAAAGACTGTCCTTCAGACCATCGAGATGCAAGCGGAAGTCCTCCCGGAGTATAGGGCGGCTCCGCAGACCATGGAGATGACACGGAAAGACCACCCAGACCATCGAGAGGGTCCTCCAGACCATAGAGAGGAGACAGAAAGTCATCCCAGATTCGAAAGACTGTCCTTCAGATGATAGAGATGCAAGCGGAAGTCCTCCCGGAGTATAGGGCGGCTCCGCAGACCACAGAGATGACACCGAAAGTCCACCCCGACCATCGAGAGGGTCCTCCAGACCATAGAGAGGAGACAGAAAGTCCTCCCAGATTCTAAAGACTGTCCTTCAGACCATCGAGATGCAAGCGGAAGTCCTCCCGGAGTATAGGGCGGCTCCGCAGACCATGGAGATGACACCGAAAGTCCACCCAGACCATCGAGAAGGCCCTCCAGAGCATAGAGGTGAAACGAGAAGTCCCCTGGATGATACAGAAGGTCGTCCAGCCCACAGAGATTAAACTGGAATTCCTCCCAGACCATGCGCGGTGCGTCGCGGGCGGGCATCGCGCGGTGGGCGCAGCTTCCCCCCGCGGAGGGGCCAGCGGGAGCCCGGGGCAGAGCGGAGCGGTCGTTGGGCTGCAGCTGCAGGCAGGGAGGAGGTGAGCGGGGAAGCCCCGAGGAGGGCGGCGGTGCCTGGGGGGGAGCGGCCGGGCCGGCGGGAGGCACGGAGCGGGGAGGGTGCGGTGCCGTGTGGGAGCCGGGCGGGCGGGGCTTCCCGGAGCCGGGCGAGGGGGGGGCGCGCCGGTCCGGAGCCGGGCGGTGGGGGGGGCGCCGCGCCGGTCCGGAGCCGGGCGGCGGGGGGGCACCGCGCCGGTGCGGGGCCGGGCGCCGAGCCGCGTCGGGGCTGGGCAGTGTGAGGGCGCCGGTGGCCGGAGCCGGGCGGGAGGGGCTGCCCCGAGCCGGGCAGGTTGGTGCCGCCCTGGGTCGTTGCCGGCGGTGGGGGTGCTCGAAGCCGCGGGGGTTCTCGGCAGGGCTTCCGAGTACGTCAGCGGCGAGGGGAACGGTGTCCCCGCAGGGTCAGAAAGCATGGATTGCTGCACGGGGTTTTCGGTCAGCCATGTTGGGTCCCCGGGGCATGCTGGGAGGTGTAGTATATATGGACGTGGGTGCCTGGAAGCCGCATTGCTCTCGGGCGCTTTCGGTGCACCGTAGTCGTTGCTATCGCCGCGGCCCCTGCGGCACTAGGTGCAGTTTTGTTGCAGGTTTTGTGTGTTTTTCTGCGGGCTTCCAGCTATGGCTACTCCCCAAGAAGCAGCGCGCCTCCCGACTCTCGGAGCTGCCGCCCGGGATCTGTGCAGGCGCGGTGCAGCCCACATGATCCATGCTGCCGGCACCGGTAACGGCAATAGGATGCTGCGGTGCCTGCGGAGTCATGCCGCTGCGCTCGTTGCTGCCTGCTGGTAAGGAAACGCCGCTTCCGCCCCGCGGGCGTGCTGTCGGCAGGTGCTTGGCGTGCAAAATGCAGATGGCAGCGCTGCCGCCGCCCGTGGGCAATCGCTGCGCGCTGGGTGCTCGCTGTTGCCGCCAACGCCGCCTTCTTCGCTGTTACCACAGTGTGGTGGCATGCCGGGCACGATTGGCGGTGGTGGGTAAGGGCCAGGAGCACCAGGGAGGTGAGCGAGCTCCTTTGCGTGTGCAGGGGTGTCTCCTGCCTGCTGGCTGCCCAGGGGTGGTGGGACAGGAAGCTTCAACCTGCCCGCTGCGGCAGGCTCTTGGTCTGCTGGAGGCGAGCTGGGCCAGGGCAGCCCCAGGGAGTTACCTAAAAGCTGATAGAAGGGAAGAGGGGAAGGAGGCGGATATCCCCTAGGCGCAGAGGCAGGGCACCTCCCCAACTCACCAGAGCTCCCCCTGAGCCTCTCCTGGCCCCGCTCACCCCGTGCAGCTGCCCCCTGCTCCAGCACCTCCCCTGAAGCCTGTCCCATAGCACCAGATCGCCCCCAAGCCCTGTTGTGAAGACCACAAGCTGGCTCTCAAGTGGGCTGGATTGTCCCTTAACGCGGGTGCCGTTACCAGCAGTGCGGGGAAGGAGCAGTGTCTCCAGAAGCCTCTGCAGAAGGAAGGGCTTAGGCCAGGGGTGATCTATGGTAATAACGGTCGCCGCTTCTTCTTTCCCTGTGCTAGAGGCCATGCTGAGGACGCGGTTGTCCATTCCTCCCGTGGGGATGCTGCTGACAGCACCTGCCTCAGGCTTGCATGGGTTGTCTCTGCCTGACCTCACTCTCTTTGCGGTGCGGGGGTGAAAAGGGACAGGCGGAGCGCTTACTGGCTGTGGACAGGAGCTGCCACGGCTGAAGCCGGAGAGGCTGGAGAAAGGTAAAGAAGAAGAAACGGAAGGCCATCTGGCTGACCACTGCCTCCCACTGCAGGCAAGAGAGACCCTGCCCCTCTGGGTGGGAAGGGATCCCTCTTTGTAGTGCACTGCAGGCCAGACAGCCGATGTGCACCACAGGGCCTGTATGCATAACCCAAAGTGTGGTACAGCCGCGTAGTGCACGAGCAAGCGAGGCTACATGTCTAGGAAACCTTGTCTCATAAGAGCTGTAAGATATCCACGTATTCTCTTAGGTGGAGGACAGCCGAGTGACTGGAGTTACAGAAGAGGAAGGGAGGAGAGAAGGAGGAAGAAGCATCTCAACTGGCCAGTTCTCCCAGCAGCACCGAGAGCGAGAGCTGTGGTGAGTCCCGGGCCCTTGGGGACCTGTCACCCCTTGTCTGTGCCCCGGTCCCTCCCTGCCCCTTCCCTGGCCCTCTCTCTTTTGCATGCTGCTGTGATTTTTCTTTTTTTGTTCTTCCCTGTACCCGTTCTCTTTTCTCTGTTTTTCTGCACTGCTCCCTTTTCCTCTCTCCCTTTATCCATCTTGTTCTACCACCCCCTGCTTTTTTTCTCTCTCTGCGCCTTTGGCCTGCTCCTTCTCCTTTCTTTTGTTATCCTCTGTCTCTGTCCTGCAGCCCATTGTTGTTTTTCCCTTTTCCATCTTTTTGTCCTGATCTGAATCCATCTCTTTCTCTGTCCTGTTCCCTGATGTTCTTTTCCTCTTTGCACCTGTACATGCCGCTCTGTGTCCCTGCCTTCCTATGTCTCTCCTCCCTCCCTTCTTCCCTTCCTTTCTCTATCCCCTTGTCTTGCTCACTGTTGCTGGTTTTTTTTGTATTCCGGATCTCACTGTCCCTGTCCTCCTTCCTGTTCATCTCTTACTCTTTCTGACCCTTTGTGCTGCTCCCTGTCCCTGTTTTTTATTGCTTCCCCTCTCTGTTCCTGTTTGTTCTCATGGTCCACCTCTCTGTAGTTCTTTCTGTTGTTCTCGTTTGTTCTCCATCACAGCATCCTGCTCCCTGTCCCTCTCTCTCTTGCAGTATCCCACTTTCTGGCTCCCTGTCCCTCACCTGTTTCCTAGATCGCTCTGTCCTTCCTCCAGTCTTTCCTCGTCCCTCTGGCCTGCTACCCATCACTGGTTTGTTCTTTCGTCGTCTTTCTGCCTTGCTGCTGTCACTCTCCTCCTCTCTCTGTCTCTAGTGTTTCTTTCACCATCTCTTCCCTGCTCCATGCCCCTTTTCTCTTTTCTCTCTGTCCTCCATCTTCCCTGTAACTCCTTGTATATCTCCATAGCACTTGTTCTCCCATTGTTTCTCACTATACTGCCCCTGCCCGGCTCGCTGTCCCATTATTCCCCTCTGTTCTGCTCCCTTTTTTCTCATCCTGCAGCCCAGCGATGGTTTTTCTTTCTCCCTCTCTTTGTCCCAATCTCTCTCTCTCTCTCTTTCTCTTCAATTCCTCTGGCTTGTTCCCTGTCTTTTTGTCTCCCTCCCTCCCTTATTCCTCTCATTTGATTTCTCTCTTGATCTGTCTGTTTGGCTCCTTGCTCATCATTTTCTCTCTCTTTTCCTCTGTCCTGCTCCCTGACCCTGTTTTTCTTCTGCCATGTCCCTGCAGGGCTCCTCATCCCCTTTTTTATCGACTTATCTATCTCCCTGTCCTTTTCCCTGTACCTTTCTTTCTCTGCTCCTCAGTCCTCCCTCATTTTACTTTTCCTCTTTCTGTTCTTCTGTCCTGCTCCCTATCGTTGTATTTTCATTTTTTGTATCTGCTGCTCCAGTAACAACTGCCAACTTGTCCCAGGGGAAGGATGAGTGTACAGGCAGCGAACCCCATAGCAGACTCACTCCCGGGACTTATATGCATTAACGAATAAGCACTTGCTGTCTCCTTTGCACTCACGGCTGTGGTTGTACTCCTTTGTACTTGGTGAGTGGCTGTCAGAGAGTCCAGGGGAGCAGGTTACACGGTGGGTGTCAGGGGCCATGGCCGCAGCTGTGGGCTGCGGCCGGAGGAGCCCCAGGGGGCCCGGTGAGGCTGATGGTGATGGCCCCTCTGTGTAAAAGGGCTGCAGCCCCAGGGGATGGTGCTGCTGGGGCATGCCTGCTGGAGAATGCCGACAAGTCGCGAGGATGTTTCCAACCCACCAGTGCAACAGGCTGAAGTCAGTTGGAGTCAGGCCCCATCAGGGCAGGTCCAGGGATATTCTGAGAGCTGGTGGAGAGGATGCAGGAAGAGGGGCAGGAGATGGCTGCCCCCACCCTCTGGAAAAGGCGCTGGGTGCCTCTCCAACTCACCAAAACTCCTCCAGCCCTGCTCGCCCCAGGCAGCTGCCCCCAGCTCCAGCACCTCCCCTGAAGCCTGTCCTGTAGGCATGGACCGCCCCCAAACCCTGTCCTCGTGGCAGCAAGCTGGCCCTTGAATATGATTTATTCTCCTTAAATGCAGGTGCTATTAGCTTCAGTTCAGGGAAAGAGCGGCGTCTCCAGCAGCTCCTGCAGAAGGAGGGGTTCCTGCCTGAGGAGAGCTGCAGTCATCCCTGTGGATAATGGTTGGTTGCTTGTTCTTTCCCTCTCCCAGAGGCAGCACTGAGGACTCGGTTGGCGGTTCCTCTCCAGGGACGCTGGTGATTGCAGCTGGCTCAGGTTTGTGTGGCTTGCCTTTGGCCTCATTTTCCTAGTGGCATGGGCAAAAATGGACAGCTGGACGCTTCCTGGCTGTGGACAGGAGCTGCCGCAGCTGAAGCTGGAGAAGTCGGAAAAAGGTAAAGCAGCTGAAGAATAAAATAAAGAGGAGCCAGCCGGCAGCTGCCTCCAGCTGCAGACAGGAGACAGCCTGCCTCTCAGTGTGAGGAAGGATCCCTCTTAGCATAGCCCTCAGCAGATCCAATTGCCAACGTGCATTGCAGGGTCCGTATGCGTAGCTGGAAGCACAGTACAGCCAGGTAACACGTGCACGTGCGAGGCTATGTATCTGGGAGGCCTTGTATTGTAAGAGCTGTAAGACACCAGTCTGTTCTCTTAGGTGGATGACAGTCAAGCAACCGGAGCTACGGGGCCAGGAGAGAGAGAGAGAGAGAGAGAGAAAGACACGTCCGAGGTGTCCAGTTCTCCAAGCGGCTTGGAGAGCGGGAGCTGCAGGGAGTCCTGGACCCTTGGGGCCGTGTCGTCCCTATTCTGCATCCTGGTCCTTCCCTGCCCCGCCTTCTCTTTCTCTTGCTGCTGTCATTTTTTTCTACTTCCCCGCACCTCTCCCTCCCTCATTCTCCAAGTCCCCCTCTTTATCTGTTGTTCTACCCCTATGTTTTCTTTCTCTCTCTGCGCTTCTGTCCTGTTCCCTGTCCTTTTTTCATCCTCTGTCTGTGTCCTGCAGCCCATAACTCTTTTTGTCTTTCTTCATCTATGTCTGTCTTCCTATCCCAACTTTTTAAATTTTTCCTCGCCTGCCCTTTAGCCCTTCACAATTCCCACCTCTCACCTCTCTGTCTTCATGTCCCTATTTTTTAATTCCTCTGTCCCTGCTCTGTATTCTAGATAGACTTTTTCTTTCTTAAATTCTCTCGTTCCAGGTCCCTGTCCCTGTCTTTTAACTTCTTCCCTCTCTGTCCCATAGCTGCTTTTTGTCTTTATCGTTCTCTCTTTGTCTGGCTCCATGTCCCTATTCTTTAATTCCCCTTCAGCTTCAGTCTTTCCCCTTCAGCTCATCAAGGTTTTTTGGCATTTCTCAGTTTATCTCTGTCCACCTCACTGTCCCCTTCTTAAAATCCTCCCTCTCTGCCCTGTGGCCCATCGCTATTCTTTGTTTTTCTCCATCTCTCTCAGGCTGATTCCCTGTCACTTCCTCCTCTCTGGCCTGTAGCCCATCGCTATTTTTTCCCCCCCTGTACCTCTCCCTCTGTGGCTCCCTTTCCCTATTTTTCAGTCCCCCTTCTCTGTCCTGCAGGCGATCGCTGTTGGATTGGGTTTACGTGGCAAGGTTTTGTTAGGTGGGGCAGGGCAGGGGCTGCAGGGGGGGGTTCTGCGAGAAGACACCAGGAGTTGCCCCCATGTCAGGCACAGCCACTTCCAGCTCCAAGATGGATCTGCAGCCGGTCCAAGCTGAGCCCATCGGCAATGCTGGTTGTGCTTCTGGAACGGACATTTAAGAGGGGGTAAAAAATGCTGCGCAGATGCTGCGATAGAGAAAACGTGAGTGTGAAACAGCCCTGCAGACACTAAGGTCGGTGAAGAAGGAGGGGGAGGAGGTACTCCAGGCACCGGAGCAGAGATTCCCCTGCAGGCTGTGGTGAAGGCCACGGTGAGGCAGGTCATCCTCCTGGAGCCCGTGGAGGTCCGCGGTGGAGCAGACATGCACTCGCAGCCCATGGAGGACCCCGTGCCGCAACAGGTGGATGTGCCTGAAGGAAGCTGTGACCCTATGGAGAGCTTGCGCTGGAGCAGGCTCCTGGCAGCACCTGTGGCCCTGTGGAGAGGAGCCCACACTGGAGCAGAAGAAGAGCATGAGGAGGAAGGAGCGGCAGAGATGATGTGTGATGAACTGAGTGCGACCCCTGCTCCCTGTCCCCCTGCATTGCTCAGGGGTGGGATGTGGGAAAGTCAGGAGTCATGAAGATGAGCCCAGGAAAAAAGAGCAAGGCGGTTTTTAGATTTGTTCTTATTTGTTGATAAGATAAGAACAAATAAAACAAAATAAGATAAGAACAAATCTTGTCCTACTCTTGATTTTGATTGACAATAAATGGAATTAATTTCCCCAAGCTGAGTCTGTTTTGCCTGTGACAGTAATTGGTGAGTGACCCTCTGTCCTTTTGTCGACCTACAAGTTTTTTTGTTGTATTTTGTCCCCCTGTCTTATTGAGGAGGGGGAGCCACAGAGTGGCTTGGTGAGCACCCGGTGGCCAGCCGAGGTCAACCCACCCCAGTTCCCTTCTGTCAGGTTCCCTGTCCCTATTTTTCAATTCTTGCCTATGTTTCTTGTACCGCATCGCTTTTGAAACTTTCTTTCTACTTCTCCATCCTTATTTTTTAAATTCTTGCATAGGTTTCTCAAACCCAGTTGCTTTTTAAATTTTCTTGCTACCTTTCTGTCTCCCTGACCTAATTTTAATTTCTTGCCAGTGTTTCTTGTACCCCGTTGCTTTTCAGATTTTCTTCCTATTTCTCCCTCTCTGCAGCTCCGTGTACCTGTTTTTTTAATTCTCGTGTAGGATTCTTGTATACTGTTGCTTGTAAAATCTGTTTATGTCTCCCTCTATCCATCTTCCTGTCTCTAATTGATAATTCTTCCCTCTCTGTCCTCTACCCTGTCACTTTTCACACTTTCTACATCTCCCTCTTTCTAGCTCCCTGTCCCTATGTGTTAGTTCTTCCCTATGTTTCTTGTACCCTGTTGCTTTTACAAAATTTTCTTTCTACATCTACCTCTATCCCGCTGTTTCTATTTTTTTTTTTCTTGGCTATGTTTCCTTTCCCCTGTCACTTCAGAATTTTCCCTGTCCCTTGTCTTGTCTGTCTTGTTGTCCTGCTGGTCCCTTCTGCCTCTCTCTCCTGCTCCCTGTCTCTCTTATTTATTCCTCCATCTCTCTGTCCCTGTTCACCCCCGCAGTCTTTCTTCTGCTCTCCTCTCTCTACACAGTTGTCCTGCTCCCTGTCCCTCTCTTGTTCGCAGCATCCCGTTTTCTGTCCCACACCTCTGTGTCCCTCTGTCCTTCCGCCTGCTTTTCTCTTCTCTTTTCTCCCTCTGTCCTGCTGCATTTGGGCACTGAGCCTTGCAGCCAACTCGCCGCCAAGATTTCTTACGTGCATTAATGAATAAACTTTTCCTGCCTCGTCTGTGCCCCTGGATGTGTTTGCAGCCCCTGGGTGCAGAGCCTGTGGCTGTGGAGAGGTGCAGGGGAGGGGGTGATGTGCTGTGGGGCTTTGGCAATGGCCCCTATTGCTGATGGGCTCCAGCTGGGGCAGCCCCAGGTGTGGCCAGTGAGGCTGAGGATGGGGCTGGCCCTGCTGTGTGAACGGGCTCTAGCTGTAAAGGGGGCTGCCTGGGCATGCCTGCTTGAGAAAGCTGATGAAGGGGAACGGGCTGAGGAGGGAGTCCTGCAGGCAGGTGCCTCCTGCAAGGAACGGCCAGTCTGTGTGGCGAGGAAGGATCCCTCCGAGCCGTCCCCGACAGGGCAGACACCAGCACGCAGTGCTAGGAGCTCAGTGCCTCTGTTGGCTACGTGGGTGAGCCACCAGGTATTGAGGAAGCCTTGCGGAGGAGGAGCATGGAGGTGCCCGCTGCATGCTGCTGAATGGGCGAGGGTCCGGCGTGCAGCACTGCAGAGGAGGAAGGGGCAGAGGCAGAGAGAGAAGCGTCGAGGCGGTGAAGGTCTCCTGCCGGCACCAGGAGCTGTGGTGAGTCACGTGTCCTCTCCTCTGTATCCTGGCCCATCTCTGCCACCCTTCTCCAGATGTCTGCCTGCCTCCCTCCCTCCGTCTGCCTCTCTGCCCACCTACCTGCATGGCTCCCCAAAACTTGTTATGCTTCTGCCAACTCTGGAGAATACGCCGTTGCATTTTAAATTTTTTCTATGTGTCTCTCTAGCCAGCTCCCTCTCCCTATTTTTCAGTTTTTCTGCACTGCCTTGTGGCCTATTACTTTTAAATTTTCATTTCTATATCTCCTCCCTATCCAGCTCCCTGACCCTATGTTTTTTTAATATCTCCCTCTGCTCTGTACCCCATTGCTTTTCAAACTTTCTTTCTATGCCTCCCTCTATTTGGCTCCATTTTCCTATTTTTTATTTCTGCTCACTCTTTCCTTCACCCTGTTTGTTTTAAAATTCCTTTATACGTACGTATCTCTCTCGCCAGCTCCGTGGCCTTATTTTTTAGTTCTCGCCTGTGCGATTTGTACCCCATTGCTTTTTGAATTTTCTTTCTATTTGTCCCTCTATCTTCCACCCTGTCCCTATTTTAAAATTCTTTCCTGTGTTTCCTGTACCCCGCCACTTGCTCTTTTTGTGTATCCCATTATTTGTCTCCCTGTCATTATTTCTTAACGTTTTCCTATTTGTCCTGTACCCCATTGCTTTTTTAGTTTTATTTCTATGTCTCCCACTATGCGGCTTACTGTCCCTATTTTTTTAATCCGCCCCTTTGGTCAGGGAAGGGTCTGTCCAGGCATGCCTGCCTGAGGGAGCCGATGAAGGGGAACTGTCCAAGGAAGGAATCCAAGGGAGTCCTGCAGGCAGTTGCCTCCAGCAATGAATGACCAGTGCCTGCAGCGAGGAAGCATCCCTCTGAGTGTCCCTGACAGAGCGCCTTACCAGCACACAGTGCTGGGAGCTCAGCACCTCCATCGGCTGCACGGGAGAGCCGCCGGGAAGCTTGGTGGTGGAGGAGCGTTGAGGCACCTGCTGCCGAGGCAGACAGAAAAGCATTAGGGCAGCGAAGGTCTCTTGCCGGTGCCAGGAGCTGCGTCGAGTCGCGTGTTCTCTCGTGTGCATCCTGGTCCACCTCTGCTGCCCTTCCCCGGATCTCTGCCTGCCTGCCTGCCTCCCTGCCTGTCTCTGCTTCTGTCTCCCTCTCTGCTGGCCCACCTACCTGTCTGGCTCCCCAAAGCTTGTTATTCTTCTGTGAACTCTGCCCTGTACCACTTCACCTAGTAATTTTTTTCTGTTTCCCTCTTTGCGGCTCCCTCTCCCTATTTTTTCATGCTTTCCTGTATTTTTTGTACCCCGTTGCATTTTAATTTCTCTTTCTACATTTCCGTCTCTGCAGTGCCTTGTCCCTATTTTTTAATTCCTCCCTCTGTCCTGCACCCCATAGCTTTTAAAATTTTCTTTCTATGGTTCCTCCTATCCATCTCCCTGTCCCTGCTTTTCTAATATTCCCATTTCTTGTGCCTGATCACTGTTTAAATTTTCTTTCTATGTTGTCCTCTATCCATCTCCCTGTCCCAATGTTTTAATTCTTGTCTATGTTTCTTGTACTTAGTTGCTTTTTAAAACTCCTTCTAGGTCTCTCTCTATCAGGCTTCCTTTCTTGATTTTTAAAATTCTTCCCTCTATTTCTTGTACCCCATTGCTATTTGATGTCTCTTTCAAGAATTCCTGTTACCTGGCTCCCTTTCCCTGAATTTTAAGTCCTCCCTTTCATCTGCATACCTCCTCGCTTTTAAAATTTCCTTTCAATATTTCCTTCTATTGTCATCCCCGTTCCTATTTTTTAATTCTTTCCTGTATTTCTTGTAGCCTGTTGCTTTTAAAAATTTCTTTCTATGTCTCCCGCTATCCGATTCCTTGTCCCTATTTTTTAATTCCTCCCTCTCTGTCCTGTACCCAGTTGCTGTAAAAAATTTCTTTCTATGTCTCCATTTATTTAGTTTCCTGTTCTTCTTTTTATTTTTTTTCTGTCGATACTATCCTCCGTCAATTTAAAATTTTGTTTCTATGGCTACTTTTAGCCAGTTCACTGTCTTTATTTTCTAATTCTCTCCTGTCTGTCCTGTACCCTGTTGCTTCTTTGATTTTCTTCTTATGTCTGCTTTTATCAAGCTCCCTATCCACAGTTTTTAATTCTTTCCTGTGTTGTGTACCCTGTTGACTTTAAAATTTATTTTTATGTGTGTCTCTATTTTTTTCCCATTCTTAGTTTTTGATTTATTCCTGTCTTTCCTTAAAGCCATCACATTTTAAATTTTCTTTCTACGTCAAAGTTTATCTACTTTGCTGTCCCTATTTTTTATGGTTTGCTGTCTATCCTGTACCTGTAGCTTTTAAAATTTTCTTTCTATGTCTCCTTTAACCAATCCACTGTCTTTTTTATTTGTTTCTCGTCTGTTTGCACCTAATTGCTTTTGAAATTTTCTTCCTATGTCTCTCTGTATTTTTCTCCCTATTTTTATTTTGTAACTTTTCCCTTGTCTTTCCTTAATGCCTCCGCTTTTATAATCTTCTTCCTATGTCTCTCTCTCTCTCTCTCACCCTACCCTTATTTTAATTTTTTTTCACATCTTAATGCCTTTGCTTTTAAAATTTTCTCTCTATGTCAACTTTTAACCATTTTTTTTACCCATTTTTAATTTTTTTCTGATTGTCCTTTACCCAGTTGCTTTTATAATTTTCTTTGTGTCTACTTTAACCATTTTACTGTCTTTATTTTTAAATTTTTCCGTCTGTCCTGAACCCTGTTGTTTTTTTAATTTTCATTCTATGTCTATTTTATAAAGATTCCGATCCATATTTTTTAATTTATTCCTGTGTTGTGTACCCTGTCACTTTTGAAGTTACATTTCCATGCGTATTTTAACTTAAAAAAAATTTCAGATTTTCTTTCTTCATCTCTTTTAATTTGCTGTCCCTATTTTTTAATTTTTCCCTTCATTTCCCTAATCCTCATTGCTTTAAAAATGTTCTTTCTACACCTACTTTTTTCCCTTTGATGTCTTTACTTTTAATTATTTGTTCGCTTTTCTCAGTGCCCTCACTTTAAAAATTGTATTTCTACATCTCTGTTTTAGTTTGCCGTCACTGTTTATTAACCTTTCCTTATTTTCTTAATCACCATTGCTTCTAAATTTTTCTGTCTGCTTTTATTCCAATTGCTGTCTTTATATTTAATTATTTTTTCTGTTTCGTTGGTGCCCTCGCTTTTTAAAATTTTGTTTCTGCATCTCTGTTTTAGTGCACTGTCCCTAATGCTGATTGCTTTTTAAGTTTTCTTTCTATGCCTCCTTTTATTCCGTTCACTGTCTTTATTTTGAATGATTTCTTGTCTTTCCTTAGCACTGTCGCTTTTAAAAATTTCTGTCTATGTCTGCATTGTAGTTCAATGTTGCTACTTTGTACTGCTTTCCTCTCTTAATCCTTTGGCTTTTAAAATTTCTACTTCCATCTTGTTTGCTGTCGTTAATTTTTAATTATTTTTTCTTGTTTTTCCTTAGTGCCATCACTTTTTAAATCTTCTTTTCCATCTCCATTTTAGTTCACCAATGGGATTTTAAAATTTTTTCCTTATTTCCTTAATCACCATTGCTTTTAAAAGTTTGTCTGTTTTTATACCATTTCCTGTCTTTATTTTGATGTATTTATCTTTAATTATTTTTTTGTCTTTCCTTAGTGCCCTACCTTTTAAAATTTTCTTTCCACAGCTCTCTTTTAGTTTGCTTTCTTTTTCTTTTAGTTTTCTTTCTATGCCTACTTTTATCCTGTTCACTGTCTTTATTATTTAATGATTTCTTGTCTTTCCTTAGTGCCTTTGCTTTTTAAAATGTCTATTTATGTCTGTGTTGTAGTTAGCTGTCGCTATTTTTTAGCGCTTTCCTTTCTTAATATTTGGGTTTTCCTTTTTTGCTTTATCTTGAGCATTGGTTTTTAAAATTTTCTACTCTTATCTCCTTTGCTGTCATGAGATGTTAATTATTTTTTCTTGTTTTTCATTACTGCCATTGCTTTTACAGTTTTTTAATTCTACATCTCTCTTTTAGTTCACAGTTTCGATTAATTTTTTTCCTTATTTTCCTTATAGTTTGCCATCGCCGTTTTTTCATTTGCTCAATATGGCTTTAATCTCCATTGCTTTTAAATTTTCTGTCTCCTTTTATCCCCTTTGCTGTCTTTATTGTGCTCTAGTTAATTATTTCTTGTCTTTCCTTAGGGCCCTCCCGTTTTAAATTTTCTTGCTCTGCCTTTAGTTGGCTGTCCCTAGTTTTTAGTTCCCTCCCCTTCTCTTCCCTAATGCTCATGGCTTTGCAAATTTTCTTTCTCTGCCCACTTTTCTCCTGTTCACCATCTGTAGTTTTGAATGATTTCTTGTATTTCCTTAGTGCATTTTTTTTTTTTTTATTTCTGCATTGTGGTTCACTGCTGCTATTTTTTAGTTCTTTCCTTTCGCCGTCCTTTGGCTTTTAAAATGTTCTACTTTTATCCCGTTTGCTGCTGTTAGTTTTTGATTGTCCTTTCTTGTCTTTCCTTAGTGCTATCGCTTTTTAGATTTTCTTTCATCATCTCCATTTTAGTTCAGTGATGCTATTTTTGAATGTTATCCTTATTTCCTTAATCACAGTTTCTTTTAAAGTTTTCTGTCTCCTTTTGTTCCAGTAGCTGTCATTATTTCCCTGTATTTATGTTTCAATTATTTCTTGTCTTTCCATAGTGCCCTCACTTTTTAAATTTTCCTTCTCCATCTCTTTAAGTTCACTGCCACTATTTTTTAATTTTTCCATTTATTTCTCTAATCCCCGTTACTTTTTAAAATTTTCTTTTATCCCGTTCCCAGTCTTTATTATGCTGTTCTTTTAATTACTTCTTGCCTTTCTTTAATTCCTTTGCTTTTTAGATGTTCTATTTTAATCTGTTCTAGCCTGCTGTCTCTATGTTTTAATTTTTCCCTTATCGCCCCCTTTGAAAATGTTCTTTCTATGCTTACTTTTCTTACTTTTGATGCCTTTATTTTTTAATTATTTCTTCTCTTTCCTTGGTGCCGCTGCCTTTAAAATTTTGTATCTATGTATGCCTTTTATTTCGCCATTTCAATTTTTTAGGTTTTTTTCTCTCTTAATCCTTCGGTTTTTAATATTTTCTACTTTTATCTCGTTCGTATTTTTTATTTTTTTTCTTTAGTGCGATCTCCTTTTTAAAATTTTCTTTCTATGTCTCTTTTGTAGTTCGATGCTACTATTTTTTAATGTTTTCCTTATTTTCTTAATCACCTTTCTTGTTAATATTTTTTGGTCTACTTTTACCCCATTCACAGTCTTTATTTGTCTACCTTTATTTTTTAATTATTTCTTGTCTTTCCTTAGTGCTGTCGCTTTTTAAATTTTCTTTCCACGTCTCCATCTTAGTTTTCTGTCCCTATTTTTTAGTTTTTCCCTTGATTTCCTGAATCCTTCTCACTTTTTAAAAGTTCTTTCTATGCCTACTTTTTTTCCCCTTCACTGTCTTTTAAAAATGATTTTTTTTCTTGCTTCTTTGCCATCATTTTTTAGATTTTGTTTCTTTCTACTTCCCTGTTGTAGTTTAACGTCGCTATTATTTTTTTCTTTATTTCCTTAATTCTATTTGCTTCTAATATTTTCTGTCTACTTTTATTCTGTTGGCCGTCTTTATTTTAAAATTATTTTTTGTCTTGCCTTAGTGCCTTTGTTTTTAATTTTCTTTCTACATCTCGGTTTTAGTTCAGTCCCTATTTTTAAATTTTTCTATTTTATTTCCCTAATCCCCCTTGCTTTTCAGATTTTTCTACTTTTACCTCGTTCACTGTCTTTATGTTGCTGTCTTGTCTTTTAATAATTTCTTGTCTTTTGTTAGTGCCCTTGCTTTTTAGAGTTTCTTTCTGCATTTATTTTAGTTCACTGTCCCTATTTCCTAATTTTTTCCTTTGTTTCCCTAATTCCCCTCTGCTTATTAAATCTTCTTTCTATGCCTACTTTTATTACCTTTGAATTTTTTTAGTAATTTCTTGTCTTAGTGCCGTCACTTTAAAAATTTTATTTTTACATCTCTGTTTTAGTTTGCTCTCCTTATCTCATAATTTTTCCTTGATTTCCCTAATCCCTGTCGCTTTTAAAATTGTCTACGTTTATTCCCTTTGCAGTCTTCATTTTGCTGTCTTTTCTTTTCATAATTTCTTGTCTGTCCTTAGTGCCCTCGCTTTTTCAATGTTCTTTCTCCATCTCTGAGTTTGCTGTCCCTATTTTTCAATTTTTCCCCTTTATTCCCCTAGCTCCCCTCTGCTTATTAAATGTTCTTTCTATGCCCACTTTTATTCCCTTTGCTGTTGTTTAAAAAATTATTTCTTTTTCTTTCATTCGTGCCGTTGCTTTTTAAATTTTCTTTCCACATCTGTTTTAGTTCGCTGTCCCTATCTTTTAATTTTTCCCTTTATTTCCCTCATACCCATCACTTTTAAAACGTTCTTTCCCTGTCTACATTTTTCCCTTCGATGTCTTTATTTTTAATTATTTCCTTAGTGCCTTTGATTTTCAATTTTCTTCCTATGTCCCCGTTTCAGTTCAGTGCCCCTACTTTTAAATTTTTTCCTCTATTTCCCTAAACTCTGTTGCTTCAAAAATTTTCTACCTTTATTCCGTTCACTGTCATTATTTTTTAATTATTTCTCATCTTTCCTTAGCGCGGTCGCTTTTTACAATTTCTGTCTCTCTGCATTTGTTTGGTTCGCTGTTGCTATTTCTTTAATTCTTTCCTGTCTTAGTACCTCGGCTTTAAAATTTTTGTTTCTATGTCTACTTTTATCTCGTTTGCTGCCTCTGTGTTTAATTTTCTTTCTGTTTGTCCTCTACCCAGTTGCTTTTGAAATTTTCTTTCTACATCTACTTTGATCAAGCTCCCAATCCTTACTTTTTAATAGTTTTCGGTCTGTTGTGTACCCCGTTGCTTTTAAAATTTACTTTGTATGCGTCTCTCTCTTTGTCCCCCTTTCTTTATTTGGTAGTTTTTTCTTGTCTTTCCTAAGAGACGTGGCTTTTATTTTTCCGATGTCTAATTTTATCCCATCCAATGCGCTTATTTGTTAATGCTTTCCTGTCTGTCCTCCAGCCTGTGCTTCACTTCATCTCTTTTCTTCGTATGTCTCTCTTTAGATTGCCATCTCTATTTTTTTCATTTTCCCCTCTCTTTATCCCTCAGCTTTTAAAATTTTGTTTCCATATGTAATCTGGTTTGCTGTCCCTGTTTTTAGTTCTTTGCTGACTGTGCTGTACCTCTTGGCATTTTCAAGTTTCCTTCTAGGTCTACTTTTATCAAGGTCCCTATCCCTGTTTTTTAATTCTTTCCTGTCCCATCCTTTTTGAATTTTTCTCTCTCTCATCTTTTACGCAGTTTGCTCTCCCTGTTTTTAATTTTTTCTGGTTTTCCTTACCCTGTCGCTTTTACAATTTTCTTTTTATGTCTCCATTTATCTAGTTCCCTTTCCCTTATTCTTAATGCTTTCCTGTCACGTACCATGTTGCTTTTAACGTCTTATTTCTAGGTCTCCATTTATCTAGTTCCCTGTCCCATTTTTCTTTCCTGTGTTTCCTGTAGTCCATTGTTTTTTATTTTCCCTTTCAAATCTCCCTCTACGTAGCTCCCTTTAACAATTTTTTACATGTCCTGCCTCTCTGTCCTGTTCCCTTTCTATTTCTCGCTCTGTCTTACATTCTCTAATTTTTAATTCTTGCCTATGTTTGTTGCTTTTTAATTTCTATTTCTGTGACTGCCTCTATCCAACTTCCTGTCACTTTTTTTAATTCTTTTTGCTTTTTCCCCCTTTTGTACTTCCCTCTATCCGCCCCGCCCCGCCGCTGCCTGCGTGTCTCTTATTCTCTCTGTCCCTCTCTGCTGTTCCTGTTGTCCCGCTCGGTCCCTTCTGTCTCTCTCCCCTGCCCCCTGTTGCTCCCTGTTCCTGTGGGATCTCCCCATCCTCCTCCTCGCTGCACTCCATTTCTCTCTCTCTCAACACCCTTGTGCGGTTCCCCGTCCCTCTCTTGTTCCCAGTATCCCGTTTTCTGGCTCCCTGTCCTACCCCTCTTCTCTACCTCCCTCCATCCTTCCTTCTGCTTTCCTCGTCCCTCTTTTCCCTCTGTCCCGCTGCCTTTGGGCACCGAGCCTCGTAACCAGCTCGTTGCTGGGATTTCTGATGGGCGTGAAGGAACAAACATTTGCTGCCTCCTTTGTGACCCCAGATGTGTTTCCAGCCCCTGGCCTCTGGGTGAGCGGCTGCGGTTGGGTCCAGGGGACGCAGTGATGTGCTGTGGGGCTGGGGTGATGGCCTCAGTTCCTGATGGGTTCCAGCTAGGGCAGCCCAGGTGGGACCCATGAAGCGAAGATGGGGCTGGGCCAAGTAGCTGGCACAGTGCTGCGGTTTGGATTGAGGACGAGAACAATGTTGGTAACGCACTGACGTTTTGTTTGTCGCTAAGTAGCGCTTACACCGCTCAAGGACCTTTCAGCTTCCCGTGCTCTGCCCGGTGCGCCAGAAGCTGGGAGGCGCCACAGCCAGCTCAGCTGACCCGCGCCGGCCGAAGCGCTATTCCCTCCCGTGTGACGTCACGCTCGGTAGGGAAACGGGGGGTCGTTGGCCAGGAGTCAGCGATCGCTGCTCGGGGACGTGCTTGGCATCGGTCGGCGAGTGGTGAGCACCTGTAGAGTGAATCGCTTGCTTTGTATACTGTTATTGGTTTATTATTATTACTGCTAGTACTATTACTACTATTCTGTTGTCTTTTCCTTCAATTGTTCAACTGTTCTTCCTTTAACCCACGAGTGTTCTGACTTCCACCCTTCCAATTTTCTCCCCCGTAGCGGCTGTGTGGTGCTTAGCTGCTGGCTGGGGTTAAACCACGACAAAAGCTTCTGTCTACTCGTATTCCGTTTGCCGTTTCCCTTTTTTAATTCTTCCTTGTCTCTATTAGTACCTTTGCTTCTTCAATTGTCTTCCTACGTCTCTCTTTTAGTTCACTGTCCCCGGTTTTCATTTTTTTCTCTTTGTTGCCCTAATTCCCGTCATTATTGAAGTTTTTTGCTTTTATCCCGTTCCCTGTCTTTAGTTTTCAAGGAGTTGTTCTCTTTCCTTAGGGTCCTCCCTTTTAACAGCCTCGGAGGGGGCGTAGCTTCCCGCTGAGGAGCGGCTGGAGGAGGCGAGGTGGTTGTCAGCCGGGTCGTCATTTAATAGTAAAGTATGAAATGGCATGTTGGTTAATCATTTCCCGTTTGGTTCTGTGGGAGCTGTGCTGGCTGCCTTGAGAATCGGCCGAGAAGTTGAGGTGAGCTGGGTGGTAGAGGGGAGGCACACGGGGCTGGCTATTTCACCCGAGCGCCACGGGAACTTTGTGTCTCCTGGCATCCTAGGCGCACCGAGCGACAGCCGCAGCATCTTTCTTGAGAACAGGCGTGGAGCAGGGGAGCAGAGCGGTGCGGTGCTTTTGAGGAGGAGGGTGTCGCAGAAGCGGTTGGCAGTAACCAGACCGATGCTGAATACCAGCACTGTGTTTTAGTTTGTTAGTGTGCTGTGGGTTTTTGGGTTGGGAGGTTTTGGGGTTTTTTGTTTTTTGTTTTTTTGGTTTTTTTTGAGATGATGAAGAGGAACTGAGTGAGTGCAGGAATGTTCTAGTTCGGTGTGTGGGGGTTTTCTTTTTTCTTTTTTGAGGGTGGATTCAGATCCCTGGCCCTCTGAAAGCTCAGTTGCGGGGTCAGGGCTGAGGAGGTATCAAGGATAGGAATTGCAGGGAGGGGTTATAAAGTTGGTGTCGGGGAGAGGCCTGTCCAGGAGCAGTCTCCTTTGGGAAGGGAAAAGGACCGGGTTACTGTTCTTAGCACGCTGCTGACGTTGGCTGGGCAGGGCGGTTCCATCCTGTGTCTGTGTGTTCTGCTTTTGCGTAGTCTGTCTTCTGTGTCTCGTACCCTGGCTTTCTCGGGTCTTGATGTTTCCGTAGCTCTTGGTGATCATGGGGCCCCTCGGTAAGCCTCCCGAGGGTCTCGAACGCGTCGCCTCATCGGCATGGCGTTTCTTGAGCCCTGCTTATCTTGCCGTCGTAGCTTAAAGCGCGGACGTGTCCGGGAAGCGTCGCGTTACAGATGTTTCTGAGGGATCGTCTGTTGTGTGCTTTTTCAGTCAGTAAGTTTTGAAAATATCTTACAGTAGTACTTGAAAAGCTTACTGAGATACTGGCACCCATACTAAAAGCGATCCAGGTCCAAGGAGAGACGTGGACAAAAGAGGAGGAATCGGCGTCGCTTTCCCGAGAAGCATTGCCAGCCTTGTAAGTAGCGACAGCGAGTCCTGACGTGGTTTTGGTGAGTTACTGCTTCGGCAGCGTCCTTTTTCCTTAACCTACAGCGTGTGGTTTCTTACTTCAGTTGGAAAGAGATTTTCCAGAATGGAAGTCTTTCTCATTCAAAGAAGTTGTGTTTTATGAACTCCCCATCAGAGTGGGGATCTTCAGAGATGATGCGCTTGGCAGTAGAAGTCAGCAGCAGCGAGACTTTCCGCTCTCTTAAAAAAAAAAAAAAGAAAAAAAAAAAAAAAGAAAGAAAAGTCCGTTTGCTTCCAAAGACCCGAGCACAGCACGTCTTCCGGAAGTTGATGGCATCGCTGGTTCTCAGTTGCAACAGCCGAGATGTCATCAACACGCGTTCCTCTGCGTGCTTCGGTGCAGCCAAAAGCGTTAGCAAATCTGCCGGTCCTTTCTGGTAGCCTTAGGCATTGCAGCCCCGGGGATTGGATTCCGCCCGCAAAGTAAAACCGTATGGGGGATCTCTTCTCTCACTGATTTTTCTACCCTAGATGTAACTTTAGGAAAAAAAAAAAGTTAAAATTGTCTATACAAACTGCCTTGCATTGTTTCACCTGCAACTGCCAACTAGCTGTGGCGTTGTTTCAACTTTAACTGCCAACTAGCTGTGGCGTACAATTGCTTAGGTGTATTTGAGCCGTTAGGTATTTGTTCTAAACGTTGACCAGGAGAGGCAACTGAACGTTACGGGTTTCCCCCCCCCCCCCCCGTGCTCGTTTGACGGAGTGCTCTGAAGTACTTTTCTTTCTGTCTGGCTTTCAAGGGTGCGTTTCCCTGGCAGTTCAGTAGCATCTCTCTCGGGCAGCGCGGCTGGCCAGATGTCGCTCCTAATGACGTAAGGCGCAAAAAACCCCTGGTCAAATGATAACTGCGTATCTTGGAGACAGATAATCTGCTGGTATCGATTCACAGCTGTGCAAGTTAAATTAATGCAAAAGGAAAATCCAGCCCTTCTCCAGTAGAAGTATTTTTATTGGATGTCTGTAAGCACACGCACAGCTTTTTTAGTAGGAAGCGAATTGCTGCGATTTGTCCTCTGGTTTTCCTTTTACCCTCGAAAGCGTTACGCTTCGCTTCCAGCTTTATCGACCGAGCCAGCAAGATGCGCAGGAGCGCGAGGGCCGTAGCTGTTGCGGCGGATCTGTAAGCGTAGATTCTGATTGCGGTACGCCCTTGTCCTGCAGCCTCGCAGGGTTGTCTCCCTGCAGCCGTGCCGTAAGGAAGGGGTGAGACGTTTTCCAACGCCGGCAAGAGCGCGTACTTTTACGCGAAGAACGTGTTTGGAATCGTACCGGTTAGTCTTCATGCTGATTGGAAGCGTTCAGGTCGCTCTAGCTTTTAAAGGACGTCTTGTGTTTTGAGCTGACCTGCTTACCTCGAATCCTCCTTGAGCTCAACTGCTCTCCCCTCCCTTGCTCTGACTGAATTCCTCTACTCGCTGCTGTGCTATTTTTTTCACATGCGGAAATATCGCTTGGGATTTCTGTTTTTCAGGTGTCTCGTTGCAAGCGTCTCGTGATGCTCGCTAGGTCCCCCCCGGCCCAGGTTGGCCTGCCGGTCGTGAAGCGTCCCGAGGGTAAGGGGCCGGCCCCGTGCCTGGAGGCTCCTGGCTCTGTCTCCGGCGGGTGCCCCGCGGGTGCGTCAGCGAGGGCTGTCTGG
The DNA here is from genome assembly GCF_047370975.1 of Nipponia nippon. Classification (NCBI taxonomy): domain Eukaryota; kingdom Metazoa; phylum Chordata; class Aves; order Pelecaniformes; family Threskiornithidae; genus Nipponia; species Nipponia nippon. Next base: position 32,571,359 of record NW_028262302.1, read on the forward strand.
TGGGGAGAGTGCCGGGCCAAGAGGGAGCGGGGAGGTTCGCTGCCCCGGGGAGCCCGTCCCAGCGCGGGAACGGAGGGGGAGCACGGCAGAGCAGAGCCTGAGCGAGAGGTGCGTCACCGTCCCCTGGCAGGCTCCCCCCGCGGCGTGGGGCAGCCGCCGGCTTGCGGGACAGGGGCTGGGGGGGGCTGCCCGCATTTTATTTCTCTGGCGGAGCTCCCCTTTTCGGGGGGCGCCTACATATGTAAACGGCATTATTAAAGTAGCGAGCTGCCGGTCGGGGCTGTTTTCCTTGTTTTGTGCCTTTTTTGGGGGGGTGATGAAAAAGTGTTGGAGGGGCCTGGGGGGTGATGATGTCATTTGGGGCACCCCAACGTCCCTGGGGGCGGGGGGTGTGATGATGAAACAGAGGAGCAGGTGAGTGGGGGATGAAGGTGTCACGGGGAGGTTCCCCCCAGAGGAGGGGGTCACAGCCCCAAAATGCCTGAAAACTCGTGTGTGTGTGTGTGTGTGTGTGTAATTAAAATTGTTAAAAACTGGAAATACGGGTGCGAGGCATTGCAGTAGAGGAAAATCTCTCGCCTTTATATATATATATATTGAAAAATAATATTCATTTCTATATATATAGAGAGAGAAAAGGATTTCAAAATACAAACCTGTACCTGCTACGTTCTAGAAATTATTAAAAAATCTAAATGGAGATAGATAGGGTTTTAAAATAAAAAAGAACTTGTCTATATGTGAAGAAATAAAGGAGTTTAAAATGCAAAAAGAGATGATGTAGATGAAGGAATTTAAAACAGAAGAAAGTCTGGATAGGTAGAGGTATCTACGCTTACCGTGTGTCACCGAGTAAGCCAAAGTAGGTTGTCTGTGTAATGGAAGTAAAGGTTCTATGGAAGTGTAAACAGATAACTAAGTCTAAATAGACAGAATTGTAAGTAGATACCGAAGTCTAAGATACCAAAGTGTCAAAATATCCAAGTCCAAGAGCAAAATATCCAAGAGCAACACGGTTTGGGGCTCCCAGGAAAGCCGAATCCGCCTGGATTTGTGCAGCTGGAAAGCAAGCGCGCGCGCACACACCCACACCCCCCCCCTACATTTTAACGCAGAAAACCAAAAATGACCCATTGTTATGATGTGGAAAAGCGCCGGAAAACCCCAGAACTGAATAGTTTTGAAAAGCAGAAACCCCCAAGTTTTGTATGATGTAAAAGAAAAAACAAAAAAGAACAACAACAAAAAAACAAGCCAACAAACCAAAAAACCCAAACGCAAAACCCGCACCAATTTGGGCCAAATTTGGGGTGAACCGCTGGCAGTTTGAGGGGCATTGCTGGGGATTATCTGGCGTGGATTCCTTCTCCGGAGCGGACTATCCGTTGCGGCTTATCCCAGGTGAGTTATCTGCTGTGGATTATGCCGGGCGGACCCCCTGGTGCAGGTCATCCCCACCCGTGTCCCCCCGTGCACCTTTCTACCCACACACAGCCGCTGTCCGTCCGTGTCCGTCTCCGCCCCCCGCTCCCCCTCTGCCTGTCGCTGCGCCCTCCCAAGTCCTCTCCACCCAAACGTCCCCCCACACAAGGTTTTTCCCCCCGTGCGGCTTTTTTCTGCCCCGTGACGTGCCCCCCGCGTCCCCTGCCCTCCAGTCTCGTGCCCCCGCTCCCCTGCTCCCCCCTCCCATAGCTCCTTTGCTTCTGGACCCCCAGCTCCGCACGGGACACGGGCAGCCTGGGGAGCTTTGCCCCGAGCCATTCCTTTCCCCTCTGGGCAGCAGCGGTTCTGCCGCTGCTACAGGCAGGCGCTTTCTGGACGGGCGAGGGGCTGGGACGACCGGAGGCTGCTGCACGCTCCAGTCCGACTGAGACGCTGTTCCCGGGGGACCTGGCGCAGGGAAAGGCGAGGGACTCTCCGCGCTGCCGGTGACTCTTCAGAAGGGAACCGCGCTCTGGTTTTAGCGGCAGAAGGTGTCGGTCAGGCAGCCGCGTAGCACCGTGCTGAGCGATGTGGCAGGCGCCTGGCTTGGTGGAGTCCAGGCGTGTTTCTCGCCTCGCGGTCTCGATGCCCAACCAAGCAGGGGGTTCAGGTTCCCAAAGCCTTTGGGCGTGGGAGCAAGATGACAGCTAGGTGTCTAGCAGCACAGGATTTCAGCCGTGTTGCTTGCTGCAAATGGCTTGCAGGCCAGGAGATGTGGAGAGGGGTCTGAAATGAAGAAAGGGAGCGTGGAAGCGATTGTTTTAAGGCGGCAAATGAAGCAGCCGAAGGAGGCGAGCGGCCCCTCCAGCCTCCCGAGTCTCGCGCGCTGCAGGCGGCCAAGCGCGGGCGCCGCGCGTGCTGGCGGGAGCGGCAGGGAGCGCGGAGCTGCGCTGCCGTCCAGAGCAGCGAGGGAACTGGCAGGGCTCTACGGCCGTCTGGTGCGGCCAGCTGAGGGGCCGCCGTGCCCCTTTGCTTTCCCTGTTTCACGTCTCATTCCTTTGCACGCCGCAGGGCAGGGCGGTAAGTAACATGGCGCAGCGTCTTGTTTAAGCGGCAAGCCCTGCGCGGGAAGCCCGGTGCGTGTGCAGGATGAGCAGAGGGCGGGCACCGCAGCAGAGCCCGAGGGGCGCCAGCGTATCGCTCGCTCGCAGATCGCGCGCTTGCCCGTGGTCTGCTCGCATGCACCGCTTCCTGATAATCGTAGCTGCCCCTCTGACGCAAAGCAGCTTTCAGTGCCTTGAGGATGCCATCGGTGTCGCTTTTATTTTCTTTTTTTTTCTTTTTTTTTTTTTTTTTACTAAAATCTCTCCAGGGTCTGTTGACTCGCTGGTGTCACTCTCCCACCCCTGATGCCACATGCAGATGAATCCAGCACTCCCGGGGGCTTTTTCTGGGGGCAAAAAAGCCGAGGCAAGGCAAAGGTATTGACCAGGTTCCCTGTGCTGCGTCCCCCGGCTGGGTGCTGGGGTGGGGGGCGCGGAGAGAAAGGGCCAGCAGCCGCTGCAAGCTGTCAAGTGCAGAGGACTGAAATGCTCGAGCCGCTTGGGTGCTTTTTGGTGGCGAGGCGGTGGCTGTGGCTGCGTGGGCTGTGAGCGGGAGCAGGGGCAGAGAAGGACGAGGCTTGTGACACCCCCCGCCCCCCCGTAAGGCGGCGGCGGCGGCGGCAGCGGCGGCGGCTGCGGGCGGCCCCAGGCGGGCCGGGGGGCGAGTCCTTTCTCCCCGCGGGGCGCGGTCGGAGCGCCGGGCTTGGTGTGGTGCTGCCGCCTGGCGGCCAAAAGCGGGTACTGCAGGGCGGGAGCCGCGCAGGGGCGGTGGCGTCCCCGTGGTCGCCGGTGCCGGTGGCCGGTAACGGGCATGCGACAGCGCGGTGGCCGCGGGGTGCTGCCGCCGCAGCCGTTGCTGCCTCCCGGTAAGGAAGCGCCGCTCTCGCCGCACGGGAGGCGCTTGCCGCTGCTAGCACTGCCGCGTCCGCCTCCGCTGCAGCCCCGCCCCGCGGCGTCCGCCTCCGCTGCAGCCCCGCCCCGCCGAATGCCCCGGTCCTGGTGTGGAGCGGCCCCGCCCCTAGCGCCGGGCCCCGCCCCTGGATGCCCCCGGGCAGGGGAAGGGCACCACCCCTAGCGACAGGCCCCGCCCCTGGAGACCACGCCTGCGCACTGTGTTGGGGTGGAGCTTAGCCGCGGGGGGGCGGAGCCTAGCGGTGGTAAGGCGGAGCTTTGCCGTGCGAGGGCGGAGCTTCACTGGCGCATGCGTGCTGTCTCGGGGGCGGAGCCTTGCCGAGGGGGGGGCGGTGCTTTGCGCTGAAGGGCGGAGCTTTGCCGCGGGTGGGCGGAGCTTGCCGTGTGAGGGCGGAGCTTAACCGGCACATGCGCGCTGTCTCGGGGCGGAGTTTTGCCGTGGGGGCGGAGCTTTGATGTGAAAGGCGGAGCTTTGCCGCGCATGCGCGCTGCCTCGGGGGCGGAGCTTTGCCGCGGGGGGGCGGAGCCTTGCCAGGTGAGGGCGGAGCTTTGCCGGGTGAGGGCGGAGCTTGACCAGCGCATGCGCGATGCGTCGGGGGCGGAGCCTTGCCGCGGGGGGGCGGAGCTTTGCCGGGTGAGGGCGGAGCTTTGCCGGGTGAGGGCGGAGCTTGACCAGGGCATGCGCGATGCGTCGGGGGCGGAGCCTTGCCGCGGGGGGGCGGAGTTTTGCCGTCGGAGGGCGGAGGTTTGCTGTGAAGGGCGGAGCTTTGTATGCGCATGCGCGCTGTCTCAGGGGCGGAGCTTTGCTGCGGGGGGGCGGAGCTTTGCCGTGGGAGGGCGGAGGTTTGCTGTGAAGGGCGGAGCTTTGTCTGCGCATGCGCGCTGTCTCAGGGGCGGAGCTTTGCTGCGGGGGGGCGGAGCTTTGCCATGGGAGGGTGGAGCTTTGCCGAGGGGGCGGAGCTTCACCGGCGCATGCGTGCTGTGTGCAGGGCAGAGCTTGGCTGCAGAGGGCGGGGTTTTCCGCTGGGAGGGCGGAGCTTCGCCAGCGCCTGCGAGGTGCATCGGGGGCGGGCATCGCGCCGTGGGTGGAGCTTCCCCCCGCGGAGGGGCCAGCGGGAGCCCGGCTGCGGCTGCAGGCAGGGAGGAGGTGAGCGGGGAAAGTCCCGAGAAGGGCGGCGGTGCCTGGGGGGAGCGGCCGGGCCGGCGGGAGGCACGGAGCGGGGAGGGTGCGGTGCCGTGTGGGAGCCGGGCGGGTGGGGCTTCCCGGGGCCGGGCGGCGGGGGGGGCCGCGCCGCTCCGGGGCCGGGCGGCGGGGGGCGCCGCGCCGAGCTGAGCCGCGCTGGTTCGATGCTGGGCGGGCGCCGCGCCGGTGCGGGCCGGGCGGCGGGGCAGCGCCGAGCCGCGCCGGGGCCGGGCGGCGGGGCAGCGCCGAGCCGCGCCGGGGCCGGGCGGCGGGAGAGCGTCGCGCCGAGCCGAGCCGCGCCGGTCCGGGGCCGGGCGGGCGCCGCGCCGAGCCGCGCCGCTCTGGGGCCGGGCGCCGGGGGCCGCCGCGCCGATCTGAGCCGCACTGGTTCGATGCTGGGCAGGCGCCGCGCCGGCCCGGGGCCGGGCGGCGGAGAGGCGCCGCACCGAGCCGCGCCGCTCCGGGGCCGGGCGGCGGGGGGCGCCGCGCCGAGCCGCGCCGCTCCGGGGCCGGGCGGCGGGGGGCGCCGCGCCGAGCCGCGCCGCTCCGGGGCCGGGCGGCGGGGGGCGCCGCGCCGAGCCGCGCCGCTCCGGGGCCGGGCGGCGGGGGGGCGCCGCACCGAGCCGCGCCGGGGTTGGGCAGCGGGGGAGCGCCGCGCCGAGCCGCGCCGCTCCGGGGCGGGGGGGTGCCGCGCCGAGCCGCGCCGCTCCGGGGCGGGGGGGTGCCGCGCCGAGCCGCGCCGCTCCGGGGCCGGGCGGCGGGGGGGCGCCGCGCCGCGTCGGCGCCGGGCGGGGGCGGGCAGCCGGAGGTGTTGGCGGGGGCTGCCCGGAGCCGCGCTGGGGGCTCGGCGGGGCTTCCACGTGCGGCGGCGGCGGGGGGAACGGTGTCCCCGCAGGGTCCCAAAGCACGGAGGGTTGCGTCTCGCGGCATCCGGGGCTTTTGGTCGGTCACGTTGGTTCCCCGGGGCATGCCGGGAGGTGTAGTTTCTAGGGCCGTGGCTGCCGGGCAAACCGCTTCCTTTTTTGCCTCCTCCTTTCCCTTGCCTGCGGGGGAGCGGCGGGCCGGCGGGAGGCACGGAGCGGGGAGGGTTCGGTGCCGTGTGGGAGCCGGGCGGGCGGGGCTTCCCGGAGCCGGGCGAGGGGGGCGCGTCGGGTCGGGGCCGGTGGCGAGGTGAGCCCGGAGTTGGGCGGGCGCCGCGCCGGTGCGGGGCGGGGGGCGCCGCGCCGAGCCGCGCCGCTCCGCTCCGGGGCCGGGCGGCGGTGGGGAGCCGCGCTGGGGGCTCGGCGGGGCTTCCACGTGCGGCGGTGGCGCGGTGAACGGTGTCCCCGCAGGATCCCAAAGCACGGAGGGCTGCGTCCCCTGGCATCCGGGGCTTTTGGTCGGCCACGTTGGTTCCCCGGGGCATGCCGGGAGGTGTAGTTTCTAGGGCCGTGGCTGCCGGACAAACCGCTTCGTTTTTTGCCTCCTCCTTTCCCAGCGTCACCTTCTGCGTCCCGGGAAGAAAATCCCGCGTGGGTGATTCCGCTCGGCGCTCAGGTAATCGCGTGTCTGGGGCTGCGGGAGCGGGGAGAAACCCTTGCCGGGTCAAGGACGCTCCAGGGGCGCCACATCAAAGCCAGAGGAAAGGCAAAGCCGCTGCCCGTGCAGAAAAGCCGATGACAAATTGCAGCTGAGAGAGCGCGCCGCGTTCCTGCAGTGCTCCCTTGGCAGTTTCGGCTGTTTGCCTTCCGGGCAAAAGAACAGACTTTCCTCTAGGAGAAATGAAGAGCTGCCTGTTCCCTTCTTTAGGGTCCGGTGTTTCTCTTCTGGTCGGTCGTGCTACTTTGATGGGCGAGCTGGAACTAGCCTGTTGTTTTGATACGCAGAACTAAATTGTTAGTAACATGCGGGGTCAGTAGAGTTCATTTTGGAGCACCTAGGTGCCAGTGGAAACGTAAGGAATGAAACGCGATGGAAACCGATCTTTAAACTTTAGTTTTCCTTGGTTTTTCTTTGCCATCAGAGCGTTGATGGCACGGTGGCCTGTGGCTCGGTGCACGTTCTGTTCCGTGGAGCCTTCGGTCTAGGACTTTGAAGTAACAAAGTTTGTCCTTCCAGAAAAGGGCTAGTCGCTCCTAGGATTGAGGTGTGGGCTTGGAGAGTCTCTTAAGCACGTGCTCAGAATTAAAGCCGAATTTCACTTCCTGTTGCTGCTGTTTGTCTTCACTTTCATTCCTGCCCGCACGGCTCCATTGTAAGCGGGAGCTCTGAATCATCCCTTTTTTTCAATCTCGCTCACGTTTTTTTACCCAAGGAGGTGCTACGTTTAGAAGTTAAGGAGTTTTCTCACAAATGCGTCGGTCGATGCAATTGCGTTGTGATTGTTAAAACCCCCAAAATAACACCGGTCTTACAGATCTGGCCTATTTCTTCTGAACACGGGTTCGTCGCGTGCAAATCGGGATACAGATCGTCTGCGCTTCCTGCTCTGTGGAGGACACTGTGCTGAGACAGGGGTGAGCTCCCAAAGGAAAAAAAATACAAGGTCATGGGGTTTTTTTGTTTGTATTTGGGGGCGGGGGGGTGGATTTAAAAGAAAAAAAAGAAAAAAAAAAGAGTGGAATGTTGACTGGTGGCAGCCTGCAGAGCTCTTTTGCTTCCCGGCCTCTCCTTTTCCTCTCTTGAAGTCCTCTTTTGTGGCTGTAATTGTCGTTTGGAGAAGTTCGGAAGAGCAGTTCAGGGACTTGCCTGGGCCCGTGTGCTAGTAATACCAGGAAGGGAAACGCTTGAACGGATAGCAAAGAAGTTGGCTCCAAGTAGAGGTTCTGAAGGAAGAACAACGATAACAGGAAGCAAATAGCAAGTTACCAAAAAATGGGCGCGTGTCAAACGCCTCCGAGTTTTATTGCCGAGTGTTGTTTGGCACTATGTTCCAAACGGCTATTTTTTCCTTTGCTCGGCTGTAGCCTTCGCAAGACTTCACAAAACCGGGCAGCGTGGGACTCCTCCCCAGCTTTATGCTACAGGTCTTTTTTCCTCTCTCAGCAGAGCGTCAGCTGCCGCCGTTTCACCGTGGTCGCCCTTTCTTCTGCCGTGAAAGCGCAAGACGGACGGAAAGGCAGCGTAGCGGTCTGCGAGTACAAGGTACGTCCGCGATGCGTGTCCGCGTTTTTCCTAAGGCGCTTGTAGCATGGACTTCAAAGTTAACGTCAAGAATGCGCCAGCTCTCCTTCCTTCTGTAGTTTTTCTAGGAACTATTTTAACGCAGATCCTAAAAGGAAAAGAAGGTCTGCGCTGGAGCGTGTTCTGCCTGTGCAAAGCCGACTTCCCTCCGTTTATTTTGCCTTCCTGAAAGCGCAATCTTCTGTTTCTGTGCGCTTACTAGGAAATGATATTGGGAAAATAGTTGCGTCCTAAAAGAGGAAAGACGCCGTTTGTAAGAGTTCAGGCGTTCAGAAGAAACAGGCTTTGTTTTCGTCATAGAAGCTGTGTGCTTTTTCAGTCAATAAGTTTTGAAAATATCTTAGAGTAGTCCTTGAAAAGCTTACTGAGATACTAGCGTCCGTACTAAAAGCGAGCCAGGTCCAAGGAGAGACGTGGACAAAAGAGGAGGAATCGGCCTCGAAAATTCGTGTGTGTGATTAAAAACGTTCAAAACTGTAAATACGGGTGTGAGGCATTGCAGTAGAGAAAAATCTCTCGCCTTTATATATATATATATATATATATAAAAATAATATTCATATGTATATATATATATATGTATATATACAGAATTCATATATATATATAAAAAGAAGGATTTCCAAATACAAACCTATATCTGCTGTATTATATAAATGATTCAAAAATAATTTTCTGTCTTTTTCCGTTTTTTCCGTCTCCGTTTTAGTTCACCGAGGCGGGCTTTTAAATCACTTCCTGATGTTCTTAATCGCCGCTTCCTTTAAGCACTCTCCTGTCTCCTGTTGCCCCCTTTCCTTAGGGCCCTCGTTTTTTGAATTTTTCTTCTCCGTCCCTTTAGTTCGCTGTCCTGTTTTTTAATTTTCCCAATTATTTCTTGTCTTTCCTTAGTGCCCTTGCTTTTTAAAATTTTGTTTCTGCATCTCTGTTTTAGTGCACTGTCCCTAATGCTGATTGCTTTTTAAGTTTTCTTTCTATGCCTCCTTTTATTCCGTTCACTGTCTTTATTTTGAATGATTTCTTGTCTTTCCTTAGCACTGTCGCTTTTAAAAATTTCTGTCTATGTCTGCATTGTAGTTCAATGTTGCTACTTTGTACTGCTTTCCTCTCTTAATCCTTTGGCTTTTAAAATTTCTACTTGCATCTTGTTTGCTGTCATTAACTTTTAATTATTCTTTCTTGTTTTTCCTTAGTGCCATCACTTTTTAAATCTTCTTTTCCATCTCCATTTTAGTTCACCAATGGGATTTTAAAATTTTTTCCTTATTTCCTTAATCACCATTGCTTTTAAAAGTTTGTCTGTTTTTATACCATTTCCTGTCTTTATTTTGATGTATTTATCTTTAATTATTTTTTTGTCTTTCCTTAGTGCCCTACCTTTTAAAATTTTCTTTCCACAGCTCTCTCTTAGTTTGTTTTCTTTTTCTTTTAGTTTTCTTTCTATGCCTACTTTTATCCTGTTCACTGTCTTTATTATTTAATGATTTCTTGTCTTTCCTTAGTGCCTTTGCTTTTTAAAATGTCTATTTATGTCTGTGTTGTAGTTAGCTGTCACTATTTTTTAGTGCTTTCCTTTCTTAATCTTAATATTTGGGTTTTCCTTTTTTCCTTTCTTAATCTTGATCATTGGTTTTTAAAATTTTCTACTTTTATCTCCTTTGCTGTCATGAGATGTTAATTATTTTTTCTTGTTTTTCATTACTGCCATTGCTTTTACAATTTTTTAATTCTACATCTCTCTTTTAGTTCACAGTTTCGATTAATTTTTTTTCCTTATTTTCCTTATAGTTTGCCATCGCCGTTTTTTCATTTGCTCAATATGGCTTTAATCTCCATTGCTTTTAAATTTTCTGTCTCCTTTTATCCCCTTTGCTGTCTTTATTGTGCTCTAGTTAATTATTTCTTGTCTTTCCTTAGGGCCCTCCCGTTTTAAATTTTCTTGCTCTGCCTTTAGTTGGCTGTCCCTAGTTTTTAGTTCCCTCCCCTTCTCTTCCCTAATGCTCATGGCTTTGCAAATTTTCTTTCTCTGCCCACTTTTCTCCTGTTCACCATCTGTAGTTTTGAATGATTTCTTGTATTTCCTTAGTGCGTTTTTTTTTTTTTTATTTCTGCATTGTAGTTCACTGCTGCTATTTTTTAGTTCTTTCCTTTCTCCGTCCTTTGGCTTTTAAAATGTTCTACTTTTATCCCGTTTGCTGCTGTTAGTTTTTGATTGTCCTTTCTTGTCTTTCCTTAGTGCTATCGCTTTTTAGGTTTTCTTTCATCATCTCCATTTTAGTTCAGTGATGCTATTTTTGAATGTTATCCTTATTTCCTTAATCACAGTTTCTTTTAAAGTTTTCTGTCTCCTTTTGTTCCAGTAGCTGTCATTATTTCCCTGTATTTATGTTTCAATTATTTCTTGTCTTTCCATAGTGCCCTCACTTTTTAAATTTTCCTTCTCCATCTCTTTAAGTTCACTGCCACTATTTTTTAATTTTTCCATTTATTTCTCTAATCCCCGTTACTTTTTAAAATTTTCTTTTATGCCGTTCCCAGTCTTTATTATGCTGTTCTTTTAATTACTTCTTGCCTTTCTTTAATTCCTTTGCTTTTTAGATGTTCTATTTTAATCTGTTCTAGCCTGCTGTCTCTATGTTTTAATTTTTCCCTTATCGCCCCCTTTGAAAATGTTCTTTCTATGCTTACTTTTCTTACTTTTGATGCCTTTATTTTTTAATTATTTCTTTTCTTTCTACATCTCGGTTTTAGTTCAGTCCCTATTTTTAAATTTTTCTATTTTATTTCCCTAATCCCCCTTGCTTTTCAGATTTTTCTACTTTTACCTCGTTCACTGTCTTTATGTTGCTGTCTTGTCTTTTAATAATTTCTTGTCTTTGGTTAGTGCCCTTGCTTTTTAGAGTTTCTTTCTGCATTTATTTTAGTTCACTGTCCCTATTTCATAATTTTTCCCTTTGTTTCCCTAATTCCCCTCTGCTTATTAAATCTTCTTTCTATGCCTACTTTTATTACCTTTGAATTTTTTTAATAATTTCTTGTCTTAGTGCCGTCACTTTAAAGATTTTATTTTTACATCTCTGTTTTAGTTTGCTCTCCTTATCTCATAATTTTTCCTTGATTTCCCTAATCCCTGTCGCTTTTAAAATTGTCTACGTTTATTCCCTTTGCAGTCTTTATTTTGCTGTCTTTTCTTTTCATAATTTCTTGTCTGTCCTTAGTGCCCTCGCTTTTTCAATGTTCTTTCTCCATCTCTGAGTTTGCTGTCCCTATTTTTCAATTTTCCCCCTTTATTCCCCTAGTTCCCCTCTGCTTATTAAATGTTCTTTCTATGCCCACTTTTATTCCCTTTGCTGTTGTTTAAAAAATTATTTCTTTTTCTTTCATTCGTGCCGTTGCTTTTTAAATTTTCTTTCCACATCTGTTTTAGTTCGCTGTCCCTATCTTTTAATTTTTCCCTTTATTTCCCTCATACCCATCACTTTTAAAACGTTCTTTCCCTGTCTACATTTTTCCCTTCGATGTCTTTATTTTTAATTATTTCCTTAGTGCCTTTGATTTTCAATTTTCTTCCTATGTCCCCGTTTCAGTTCAGTGCCCCTACTTTTAAATTTTTTCCTCTATTTCCCTAAACTCTGTTGCTTTAAAAATTTTCTACCTTTATTCCGTTCACTGTCATTATTTTTTAATTATTTCTCATCTTTCCTTAGCGCGGTCGCTTTTTACAATTTCTGTCTCTCTGCATTTGTTTGGTTCGCTGTTGCTATTTCTTTAATTCTTTCCTGTCTTAGTACCTCGGCTTTAAAATTTTTGTTTCTGTGTCTACTTTTATCTCGTTTGCTGCCTCTGTGTTTAATTTTCTTTCTGTTTGTCCTCTACCCAGTTGCTTTTGAAATTTTCTTTCTACATCTACTTTGATCAAGCTCCCAATCCTTACTTTTTAATAGTTTTCGGTCTGTTGTGTACCCCGTTGCTTTTAAAATTTACTTTGTATGCGTCTCTCTCTTTGTCCCCCTTTCTTTATTTGGTAGTTTTTTCTTGTCTTTCCTAAGAGACGTGGCTTTTATTTTTCCGATGTCTAATTTTATCCCATCCAATGCGCTTATTTGTTAATGCTTTCCTGTCTGTCCTCCAGCCTGTGCTTCACTTCATCTCTTTTCTTCGTATGTCTCTCTTTAGATTGCCATCTCTATTTTTTTCATTTTCCCCTCTCTTTATCCCTCGGCTTTTAAAATTTTGTTTCCATATGTAATCTGGTTTGCTGTCCCTGTTTTTAGTTCTTTGCTGACTGTGCTGTACCTCTTGGCATTTTCAAGTTTCCTTCTAGGTCTACTTTTATCAAGGTCCCTATCCCTGGTTTTTTAATTCTTTCCTGTCCCATCCTTTTTGAATTTTTCTCTCTCTCATCTTTTACGCAGTTTGCTCTCCCTGTTTTTAATTTTTTCTGGTTTTCCTTACCCTGTCGCTTTTACAATTTTCTTTTTATGTCTCCATTTATCTAGTTCCCTTTCCCTTATTCTTAATGCTTTCCTGTCACGTACCATGTTGCTTTTAACGTCTTATTTCTAGGTCTCCATTTATCTAGTTCCCTGTCCCATTTTTCTTTCCTGTGTTTCCTGTAGTCCATTGGTTTTTATTTTCCCTTTCAAATCTCCCTCTACGTAGCTCCCTTTAACAATTTTTTACATGTCCTGCCTCTCTGTCCTGTTCCCTTTCTATTTCTCGCTCTGTCTTACATTCTCTAATTTTTAATTCTTGCCTATGTTTGTTGCTTTTTAATTTCTATTTCTGTGACTGCCTCTATCCAACTTCCTGTCACTTTTTTTTAATTCTTTTTGCTTTTTCCCCCTTTTGTACTTCCCTCTATCCGCCCCGCCCCGCCGCTGCCTGCGTGTCTCTTATTCTCTCTGTCCCTCTCTGCTGTTCCTGTTGTCCCGCTCGGTCCCTTCTGTCTCTCTCCCCTGCCCCCTGTTGCTCCCTGTTCCTGTGGGATCTCCCCATCCTCCTCCTCGCTGCACTCCATTTCTCTCTCTCTCAACACCCTTGTGCGGTTCCCCGTCCCTCTCTTGTTCCCAGTATCCCGTTTTCTGGCTCCCTGTCCTACCCCTCTTCTCTACCTCCCTCCATCCTTCCTTCTGCTTTCCTCGTCCCTCTTTTCCCTCTGTCCCGCTGCCTTTGGGCACCGAGCCTCGTAACCAGCTCGTTGCTGGGATTTCTGATGGGCGTGAAGGAACAAACATTTGCTGCCTCCTTTGTGACCCCAGATGTGTTTCCAGCCCCTGGCCTCTGGGTGAGCGGCTGCGGTTGGGTCCAGGGGACGCAGTGATGTGCTGTGGGGCTGGGGTGATGGCCTCAGTTCCTGATGGGTTCCAGCTAGGGCAGCCCAGGTGGGACCCATGAAGCGAAGATGGGGCTGGGCCAAGTAGCTGGCACAGTGCTGCGGTTTGGATTGAGGACGAGAACAATGTTGGTAACGCACTGACGTTTTGTTTGTCGCTAAGTAGCGCTTACACCGCTCAAGGACCTTTCAGCTTCCCGTGCTCTGCCCGGTGCGCCAGAAGCTGGGAGGCGCCACAGCCAGCTCAGCTGACCCGCGCCGGCCGAAGCGCTATTCCCTCCCGTGTGACGTCACGCTCGGTAGGGAAACGGGGGGTCGTTGGCCAGGAGTCAGCGATCGCTGCTCGGGGACGTGCTTGGCATCGGTCGGCGAGTGGTGAGCACCTGTAGAGTGAATCGCTTGCTTTGTATACTGTTATTGGTTTATTATTATTACTGCTAGTACTATTACTACTATTCTGTTGTCTTTTCCTTCAATTGTTCAACTGTTCTTCCTTTAACCCACGAGTGTTCTGACTTCCACCCTTCCAATTTTCTCCCCCGTAGCGGCTGTGTGGTGCTTAGCTGCTGGCTGGGGTTAAACCACGACAAAAGCTTCTGTCTACTCGTATTCCGTTTGCCGTTTCCCTTTTTTAATTCTTCCTTGTCTCTATTAGTACCTTTGCTTCTTCAATTGTCTTCCTACGTCTCTCTTTTAGTTCACTGTCCCCGGTTTTCATTTTTTTCTCTTTGTTGCCCTAATTCCCGTCATTATTGAAGTTTTTTGCTTTTATCCCGTTCCCTGTCTTTAGTTTTCAAGGAGTTGTTCTCTTTCCTTAGGGTCCTCCCTTTTAACAGCCTCGGAGGGGGCGTAGCTTCCCGCTGAGGAGCGGCTGGAGGAGGCGAGGTGGTTGTCAGCCGGGTCGTCATTTAATAGTAAAGTATGAAATGGCATGTTGGTTAATCATTTCCCGTTTGGTTCTGTGGGAGCTGTGCTGGCTGCCTTGAGAATCGGCCGAGAAGTTGAGGTGAGCTGGGTGGTAGAGGGGAGGCACACGGGGCTGGCTATTTCACCCGAGCGCCACGGGAACTTTGTGTCTCCTGGCATCCTAGGTGCACCGAGCGACAGCCGGAGCATCTTTCTTGAGAACAGGCGTGGAGCAGGGGAGCAGAGCGGTGCGGTGCTTTTGAGGAGGAGGGTGTCGCAGAAGCGGTTGGCAGTAACCAGACCGATGCTGAATACCAGCACTGTGTTTTAGTTGGTTAGTGTGCTGTGGGTTTTTGGGTTGGGAGGTTTTGGGGTTTTTTGTTTTTTGTTTTTTTGGTTTTTTTGACATGATGAGGAGGAGCGGAGTAAGTGCAGGAATGTTCTAGTTAGGTGTGTGGTGGTTTTCTTTTTTTCTTTTTTGAGGGTGGATTCAGATCCCTGGCCCTCTGAAAGCTCAGTTGCGGGGTGAGGGCTGAGGAGGTATCAAGGATAGGAATTGCAGGGAGGGGTTATAAAGTTGGTGTCGGGGAGAGGCCTGTCCAGGAGCAGTCTCCTTTGGGAAGGGAAAAGGACCGGGTTACTGTTCTTAGCACGCTGCTGACGTTGGCTGGGCAGGGCGGTTCCATCCTGTGTCTGTGTGTTCTGCTTTTGCGTAGTCTGTCTTCTGTGTCTCGTACCCTGGCTTTCTCGGGTCTTGATGTTTCCGTAGCTCTTGGTGATCATGGGGCCCCTCGGTAAGCCTCCCGAGGGTCTCGAACGCGTCGCCTCATCGGCATGGCGTTTCTTGAGCCCTGCTTATCTTGCCGTCGTAGCTTAAAGCGCGGACGTGTCCGGGAAGCGTCGCGTTACAGATGTTTCTGAGGGATCGTCTGTTGTGTGCTTTTTCAGTCAGTAAGTTTTGAAAATATCTTACAGTAGTACTTGAAAAGCTTACTGAGATACTGGCACCCATACTAAAAGCGATCCAGGTCCAAGGAGAGACGTGGACAAAAGAGGAGGAATCGGCGTCGCTTTCCCGAGAAGCATTGCCAGCCTTGTAAGTAGCGACAGCGAGTCCTGACGTGGTTTTGGTGAGTTACTGCTTCGGCAGCGTCCTTTTTCCTTAACCTACAGCGTGTGGTTTCTTACTTCAGTTGGAAAGAGATTTTCCAGAATGGAAGTCTTTCTCATTCAAAGAAGTTGTGTTTTATGAACTCCCCATCAGAGTGGGGATCTTCAGAGATGATGCGCTTGGCAGTAGAAGTCAGCAGCAGCGAGACTTTCCGCTCTCTTAAAAAAAAAAAAAAGAAAAAAAAGAAAGAAAAGTCCGTTTGCTTCCAAAGACCCGAGCACAGCACGTCTTCCGGAAGTTGATGGCATCGCTGGTTCTCAGTTGCAACAGCCGAGATGTCATCAACACGCGTTCCTCTGCGTGCTTCGGTGCAGCCAAAAGCGTTAGCAAATCTGCCGGTCCTTTCTGGTAGCCTTAGGCATTGCAGCCCCGGGGATTGGATTCCGCCCGCAAAGTAAAACCGTATGGGGGATCTCTTCTCTCACTGATTTTTCTACCCTAGATGTAACTTTAGGAAAAAAAAAGTTAAAATTGTCTATACAAACTGCCTTGCATTGTTTCACCTGCAACTGCCAACTAGCTGTGGCATTGTTTCAACTTTAACTGCCAACTAGCTGTGGCGTACAATTGCTTAGGTGTATTTGAGCCGTTAGGTATTTGTTCTAAACGTTGACCAGGAGAGGCAACTGAACGTTACGGGTTTCCCCCCCCCCCCCGTGCTCGTTTGACGGAGTGCTCTGAAGTACTTTTCTTTCTGTCTGGCTTTCAAGGGTGCGTTTCCCTGGCAGTTCAGTAGCATCTCTCTCGGGCAGCGCGGCTGGCCAGATGTCGCTCCTAATGACGTAAGGCGCAAAAAACCCCTGGTCAAATGATAACTGCGTATCTTGGAGACAGATAATCTGCTGGTATCGATTCACAGCTGTGCAAGTTAAATTAACGCAAAAGGAAAATCCAGCCCTTCTCCAGTAGAAGTATTTTTATTGGATGTCTGTAAGCACACGCACAGCTTTTTTAGTAGGAAGCGAATTGCTGCGATTTGTCCTCTGGTTTTCCTTTTACCCTCGAAAGCGTTACGCTTCGCTTCCAGCTTTATCGACCGAGCCAGCAAGATGCGCAGGAGCGCGAGGGCCGTAGCTGTTGCGGCGGATCTGTAAGCGTAGATTCTGATTGCGGTACGCCCTTGTCCTGCAGCCTCGCAGGGTTGTCTCCCTGCAGCCGTGCCGTAAGGAAGGGGTGAGACGTTTTCCAACGCCGGCAAGAGCGCGTACTTTTACGCGAAGAACGTGTTTGGAATCGTACCGGTTAGTCTTCATGCTGATTGGAAGCGTTCAGGTCGCTCTAGCTTTTAAAGGACGTCTTGTGTTTTGAGCTGACCTGCTTACCTCGAATCCTCCTTGAGCTCAACTGCTCTCCCCTCCCTTGCTCTGACTGAATTCCTCTACTCGCTGCTGTGCTATTTTTTTCACATGCGGAAATATCGCTTGGGATTTCTGTTTTTCAGGTGTCTCGTTGCAAGCGTCTCGTGATGCTCGCTAGGTCCCCCCCGGCCCAGGTTGGCCTGCCGGTCGTGAAGCGTCCCGAGGGTAAGGGGCCGGCCCCGTGCCTGGAGGCTCCTGGCTCTGTCTCCGGCGGGTGCCCCGCGGGTGCGTCAGCGAGGGCTGTCTGGTGGGGAGAGTGCCGGGCCAAGAGGGAGCGGGGAGGTTCGCTGCCCCGGGGAGCCCGTCCCAGCGCGGGAACGGAGGGGGAGCACGGCAGAGCAGAGCCTGAGCGAGAGGTGCGTCACCGTCCCCTGGCAGGCTCCCCCCGCGGCGTGGGGCAGCCGCCGGCTTGCGGGACAGGGGCTGGGGGGGGCTGCCCGCATTTTATTTCTCTGGCGGAGCTCCCCTTTTCGGGGGGCGCCTACATATGTAAACGGCATTATTAAAGTAGCGAGCTGCCGGTCGGGGCTGTTTTCCTTGTTTTGTGCCTTTTTTGGGGGGGTGATGAAAAAGTGTTGGAGGGGCCTGGGGGGTGATGATGTCATTTGGGGCACCCCAACGTCCCTGGGGGCGGGGGGTGTGATGATGAAACAGAGGAGCAGGTGAGTGGGGGATGAAGGTGTCACGGGGAGGTTCCCCCCCAGAGGAGGGGGGGTCACAGCCCCAAAATGCCTGAAAACTCGTGTGTGTGTGTGTGTGTGTGTGTAATTAAAATTGTTAAAAACTGGAAATACGGGTGCGAGGCATTGCAGTAGAGGAAAATCTCTCGCCTTTATATGTATATATTGAAAAATAATATTCATTTCTGTATATATATAGAGAGAAAAGGATTTCAAAATACAAACCTGTACCTGCTACGTTCTAGAAATTATTAAAAAATCTAAATGGAGATAGATAGGGTTTTAAAATAAAAAAGAACTTGTCTATATGTGAAGAAATAAAGGAGTTTAAAATGCAAAAAGAGATGATGTAGATGAAGGAATTTAAAACAGAAGAAAGTCTGGATAGGTAGAGGTATCTACGCTTACCGTGTGTCACCGAGTAAGCCAAAGTAGGTTGTCTGTGTAATGGAAGTAAAGGTTCTATGGAAGTGTAAACAGATAACTAAGTCTAAATAGACAGAATTGTAAGTAGATACCGAAGTCTAAGATACCAAAGTGTCAAAATATCCAAGTCCAAGAGCAAAATATCCAAGAGCAACACGGTTTGGGGCTCCCAGGAAAGCCGAATCCGCCTGGATTTGTGCAGCTGGAAAGCAAGCGCGCGCGCACACACCCACACCCCCCCCCCTACATTTTAACGCAGAAAACCAAAAATGACCCATTGTTATGATGTGGAAAAGCGCCGGAAAACCCCAGAACTGAATAGTTTTGAAAAGCAGAAACCCCCAAGTTTTGTATGATGTAAAAGAAAAAACAAAAAAGAACAACAACAAAAAAACAAGCCAACAAACCAAAAAACCCAAACGCAAAACCCGCACCAATTTGGGCCAAATTTGGGGTGAACCGCTGGCAGTTTGAGGGGCATTGCTGGGGATTATCTGGCGTGGATTCCTTCTCCGGAGCGGACTATCCGTTGCGGCTTATCCCAGGTGAGTTATCTGCTGTGGATTATGCCGGGCGGACCCCCTGGTGCAGGTCATCCCCACCCGTGTCCCCCCGTGCACCTTTCTACCCACACACAGCCGCTGTCCGTCCGTGTCCGTCTCCGCCGCCCGTCCTCCTCTGCCTGTCTCTGCGCCCTCCCAAGTGCTCTCCACCCAAACGTCCCCCCACACAAGGTTTTTCCCCCCGTGCGGGTTTTTTTTTTTTCCCCGTGACGTGCCCCCCGCGTCCCCTGCCCTCCAGTCTCGTGCCCCCGCTCCCCTGCTCCCCCCTCCCATAGCTCCTTTGCTTCTGGACCCCCAGCTCCGCACGGGACACGGGCAGCCTGGGGAGCTTTGCCCCGAGCCATTCCTTTCCCCTCTGGGCAGCAGCGGTTCTGCCGCTGCTACAGGCAGGCGCTTTCTGGACGGGCGAGGGGCTGGGACGACCGGAGGCTGCTGCACGCTCCAGTCCGACTGAGACGCTGTTCCCGGGGGACCTGGCGCAGGGAAAGGCGAGGGACTCTCCGCGCTGCCGGTGACTCTTCAGAAGGGAACCGCGCTCTGGTTTTAGCGGCAGAAGGTGTCGGTCAGGCAGCCGCGTAGCACCGTGCTGAGCGATGTGGCAGGCGCCTGGCTTGGTGGAGTCCAGGCGTGTTTCTCGCCTCGCGGTCTCGATGCCCAACCAAGCAGGGGGTTCAGGTTCCCAAAGCCTTTGGGCGTGGGAGCAAGATGACAGCTAGGTGTCTAGCAGCACAGGATTTCAGCCGTGTTGCTTGCTGCAAATGGCTTGCAGGCCAGGAGATGTGGAGAGGGGTCTGAAATGAAGAAAGGGAGCGTGGAAGCGATTGTTTTAAGGCGGCAAATGAAGCAGCCGAAGGAGGCGAGGGCGGCGGCCCCTCCAGCCTCCCGAGTCTCGCGCGCTGCAGGCGGCCAAGCGCGGGCGCCGCGCGTGCTGGCGGGAGCGGCAGGGAGCGCGGAGCTGCGCTGCCGTCCAGAGCAGCGAGGGAACTGGCAGGGCTCTACGGCCGTCTGGTGCGGCCAGCTGAGGGGCCGCCGTGCCCCTTTGCTTTCCCTGTTTCACGTCTCATTCCTTTGCACGCCGCAGGGCAGGGCGGTAAGTAACATGGCGCAGCGTCTTGTTTAAGCGGCAAGCCCTGCGCGGGAAGCCCGGTGCGTGTGCAGGATGAGCAGAGGGCGGGCACCGCAGCAGAGCCCGAGGGGCGCCAGCGTATCGCTCGCTCGCAGATCGCGCGCTTGCCCGTGGTCTGCTCGCATGCACCGCTTCCTGATAATCGTAGCTGCCCCTCTGACGCAAAGCAGCTTTCAGTGCCTTGAGGATGCCATCGGTGTCGCTTTTATTTTCTTTTTTTTTTCTTTTTTTTTTTTTTTTTTTACTAAAATCTCTCCAGGGTCTGTTGACTCGCTGGTGTCACTCTCCCACCCCTGATGCCACATGCAGATGAATCCAGCACTCCCGGGGGCTTTTTCTGGGGGCAAAAAAGCCGAGGCAAGGCAAAGGTATTGACCAGGTTCCCTGTGCTGCGTCCCCCGGCTGGGTGCTGGGGTGGGGGGCGCGGAGAGAAAGGGCCAGCAGCCGCTGCAAGCTGTCAAGTGCAGAGGACTGAAATGCTCGAGCCGCTTGGGTGCTTTTTGGTGGCGAGGCGGTGGCTGTGGCTGCGTGGGCTGTGAGCGGGAGCAGGGGCAGAGAAGGACGAGGCTTGTGACACCCCCCGCCCCCCCGTAAGGCGGCGGCGGCGGCGGCAGCGGCGGCGGCTGCGGGCGGCCCCAGGCGGGCCGGGGGCGAGTCCTTTCTCCCCGCGGGGCGCGGTCGGAGCGCCGGGCTTGGTGTGGTGCTGCCGCCTGGCGGCCAAAAGCGGGTACTGCAGGGCGGGAGCCGCGCAGGGGCGGTGGCGTCCCCGTGGTCGCCGGTGCCGGTGGCCGGTAACGGGCATGCGACAGCGCGGTGGCCGCGGGGTGCTGCCGCCGCAGCCGTTGCTGCCTCCCGGTAAGGAAGCGCCGCTCTCGCCGCACGGGAGGCGCTTGCCGCTGCTAGCACTGCCGCGTCCGCCTCCGCTGCAGCCCCGCCCCGCGGCGTCCGCCTCCGCTGCAGCCCCGCCCCGCCGAATGCCCCGGTCCTGGTGTGGAGCGGCCCCGCCCCTAGCGCCGGGCCCCGCCCCTGGATGCCCCCGGGCAGGGGAAGGGCACCACCCCTAGCGACAGGCCCCGCCCCTGGAGACCACGCCTGCGCACTGTGTTGGGGTGGAGCTTAGCCGCGGGGGGGCGGAGCCTAGCGGTGGTAAGGCGGAGCTTTGCCGTGCGAGGGCGGAGCTTCACTGGCGCATGCGTGCTGTCTCGGGGGCGGAGCCTTGCCGAGGGGGGGCGGTGCTTTGCGCTGAAGGGCGGAGCTTTGCCGCGGGTGGGCGGAGCTTGCCGTGTGAGGGCGGAGCTTAACCGGCACATGCGCGCTGTCTCGGGGCGGAGTTTTGCCGTGGGGGCGGAGCTTTGATGTGAAAGGCGGAGCTTTGCCGCGCATGCGCGCTGCCTCGGGGGCGGAGCTTTGCCGCGGGGGGGGGCGGAGCCTTGCCAGGTGAGGGCGGAGCTTTGCCGGGTGAGGGCGGAGCTTGACCAGCGCATGCGCGATGCGTCGGGGGCGGAGCCTTGCCGCGGGGGGGGGCGGAGCTTTGCCGGGTGAGGGCGGAGCTTTGCCGGGTGAGGGCGGAGCTTGACCAGGGCATGCGCGATGCGTCGGGGGCGGAGCCTTGCCGCGGGGGGGCGGAGTTTTGCCGTCGGAGGGCGGAGGTTTGCTGTGAAGGGCGGAGCTTTGTATGCGCATGCGCGCTGTCTCAGGGGCGGAGCTTTGCTGCGGGGGGGCGGAGCTTTGCCGTGGGAGGGCGGAGGTTTGCTGTGAAGGGCGGAGCTTTGTCTGCGCATGCGCGCTGTCTCAGGGGCGGAGCTTTGCTGCGGGGGGGCGGAGCTTTGCCATGGGAGGGTGGAGCTTTGCCGAGGGGGCGGAGCTTCACCGGCGCATGCGTGCTGTGTGCAGGGCAGAGCTTGGCTGCAGAGGGCGGGGTTTTCCGCTGGGAGGGCGGAGCTTCGCCAGCGCCTGCGAGGTGCATCGGGGGCGGGCATCGCGCCGTGGGTGGAGCTTCCCCCCGCGGAGGGGCCAGCGGGAGCCCGGCTGCGGCTGCAGGCAGGGAGGAGGTGAGCGGGGAAAGTCCCGAGAAGGGCGGCGGTGCCTGGGGGGAGCGGCCGGGCCGGCGGGGGGCCCGGAGCGGGGGGGGGGCGGGGCCGTGGGGGAGCGGGGGGGGGGGGGCTCCCCGGGGCCGGGCGGCGGGGGGGCGCCGCGCCGCTCCGGGGCCGGGCGGCGGGGGGCGCCGCGCCGAGCTGAGCCGCGCTGGTTCGATGCTGGGCGGGCGCCGCGCCGGTGCGGGCCGGGCGGCGGGGCAGCGCCGAGCCGCGCCGGGGCCGGGCGGCGGGGCAGCGCCGAGCCGCGCCGGGGCCGGGCGGCGGGAGAGCGTCGCGCCGAGCCGAGCCGCGCCGGTCCGGGGCCGGGCGGGCGCCGCGCCGAGCCGCGCCGCTCTGGGGCCGGGCGCCGGGGGGCCGCCGCGCCGATCTGAGCCGCACTGGTTCGATGCTGGGCAGGCGCCGCGCCGGTCCGGGGCCGGGCGGCGGAGAGGCGCCGCGCCGAGCCGCGCCGCTCCGGGGCCGGGCGGCGGGGGGCGCCGCGCCGAGCCGCGCCGCTCCGGGGCCGGGCGGCGGGGGGGCGCCGCGCCGAGCCGCGCCGCTCCGGGGCCGGGCGGCGGGGGGCGCCGCGCCGAGCCGCGCCGCTCCGGGGCCGGGCGGCGGGGGGGGGCGCCGCGCCGAGCCGCGCCGCTCCGGGGCCGGGCGGCGGGGGGCGCCGCGCCGAGCCGCGCCGCTCCGGGGCCGGGCGGCGGGGGGCGCCGCGCCGAGCCGCGCCGCTCCGGGGCCGGGCGGCGGGGGGGCGCCGCGCCGAGCCGCGCCGCTCCGGGGCCGGGCGGCGGGGGGCGCCGCACCGAGCCGCGCCGGGGTTGGGCAGCGGGGGAGCGCCGCGCCGAGCCGCGCCGCTCCGGGGCGGGGGGTGCCGCGCCGAGCCGCGCCGCTCCGGGGCGGGGGGTGCCGCGCCGAGCCGCGCCGCTCCGGGGCCGGGCGGCGGGGGGCGCCGCGCCGCGTCGGCGCCGGGCGGGGGCGGGCAGCCGGAGGTGTTGGCGGGGGCTGCCCGGAGCCGCGCTGGGGGCTCGGCGGGGCTTCCACGTGCGGCGGCGGCGGGGGGAACGGTGTCCCCGCAGGGTCCCAAAGCACGGAGGGTTGCGTCTCGCGGCATCCGGGGCTTTTGGTCGGTCACGTTGGTTCCCCGGGGCATGCCGGGAGGTGTAGTTTCTAGGGCCGTGGCTGCCGGGCAAACCGCTTCCTTTTTTGCCTCCTCCTTTCCCTTGCCTGCGGGGGAGCGGCGGGCCGGCGGGAGGCACGGAGCGGGGAGGGTTCGGTGCCGTGTGGGAGCCGGGCGGGCGGGGCTTCCCGGAGCCGGGCGAGGGGGGCGCGTCGGGTCGGGGCCGGTGGCGAGGTGAGCCCGGAGTTGGGCGGGCGCCGCGCCGGTGCGGGGCGGGGGGGCCCCGCGCCGAGCCGCGCCGCTCCGCTCCGGGGCCGGGCGGCGGGGGGGAGCCGCGCTGGGGGCTCGGCGGGGCTTCCACGTGCGGCGGTGGCGCGGTGAACGGTGTCCCCGCAGGATCCCAAAGCACGGAGGGCTGCGTCCCCTGGCATCCGGGGCTTTTGGTCGGCCACGTTGGTTGCCCGGGGCATGCCGGGAGGTGTAGTTTCTAGGGCCGTGGCTGCCGGACAAACCGCTTCGTTTTTTGCCTCCTCCTTTCCCAGCGTCACCTTCTGCGTCCCGGGAAGAAAATCCCGCGTGGGTGATTCCGCTCGGCGCTCAGGTAATCGCGTGTCTGGGGCTGCGGGAGCGGGGAGAAACCCTTGCCGGGTCAAGGACGCTCCAGGGGCGCCACATCAAAGCCAGAGGAAAGGCAAAGCCGCTGCCCGTGCAGAAAAGCCGATGACAAATTGCAGCTGAGAGAGCGCGCCGCGTTCCTGCAGTGCTCCCTTGGCAGTTTCGGCTGTTTGCCTTCCGGGCAAAAGAACAGACTTTCCTCTAGGAGAAATGAAGAGCTGCCTGTTCCCTTCTTTAGGGTCCGGTGTTTCTCTTCTGGTCGGTCGTGCTACTTTGATGGGCGAGCTGGAACTAGCCTGTTGTTTTGATACGCAGAACTAAATTGTTAGTAACATGCGGGGTCAGTAGAGTTCATTTTGGAGCACCTAGGTGCCAGTGGAAACGTAAGGAATGAAACGCGATGGAAACCGATCTTTAAACTTTAGTTTTCCTTGGTTTTTCTTTGCCATCAGAGCGTTGATGGCACGGTGGCCTGTGGCTCGGTGCACGTTCTGTTCCGTGGAGCCTTCGGTCTAGGACTTTGAAGTAACAAAGTTTGTCCTTCCAGAAAAGGGCTAGTCGCTCCTAGGATTGAGGTGTGGGCTTGGAGAGTCTCTTAAGCACGTGCTCAGAATTAAAGCCGAATTTCACTTCCTGTTGCTGCTGTTTGTCTTCACTTTCATTCCTGCCCGCACGGCTCCATTGTAAGCGGGAGCTCTGAATCATCCCTTTTTTTCAATCTCGCTCACGTTTTTTTACCCAAGGAGGTGCTACGTTTAGAAGTTAAGGAGTTTTCTCACAAATGCGTCGGTCGATGCAATTGCGTTGTGATTGTTAAAACCCCCAAAATAACACCGGTCTTACAGATCTGGCCTATTTCTTCTGAACACGGGTTCGTCGCGTGCAAATCGGGATACAGATCGTCTGCGCTTCCTGCTCTGTGGAGGACACTGTGCTGAGACAGGGGTGAGCTCCCAAAGGAAAAAAAATACAAGGTCATGGGGTTTTTTTGTTTGTATTTGGGGGCGGGGGGGTGGATTTAAAAGAAAAAAAAGAAAAAAAAAAAGAGTGGAATGTTGACTGGTGGCAGCCTGCAGAGCTCTTTTGCTTCCCGGCCTCTCCTTTTCCTCTCTTGAAGTCCTCTTTTGTGGCTGTAATTGTCGTTTGGAGAAGTTCGGAAGAGCAGTTCAGGGACTTGCCTGGGCCCGTGTGCTAGTAATACCAGGAAGGGAAACGCTTGAACGGATAGCAAAGAAGTTGGCTCCAAGTAGAGGTTCTGAAGGAAGAACAACGATAACAGGAAGCAAATAGCAAGTTACCAAAAAATGGGCGCGTGTCAAACGCCTCCGAGTTTTATTGCCGAGTGTTGTTTGGCACTATGTTCCAAACGGCTATTTTTTCCTTTGCTCGGCTGTAGCCTTCGCAAGACTTCACAAAACCGGGCAGCGTGGGACTCCTCCCCAGCTTTATGCTACAGGTTTTTTTTCCTCTCTCAGCAGAGCGTCAGCTGCCGCCGTTTCACCGTGGTCGCCCTTTCTTCTGCCGTGAAAGCGCAAGACGGACGGAAAGGCAGCGTAGCGGTCTGCGAGTACAAGGTACGTCCGCGATGCGTGTCCGCGTTTTTCCTAAGGCGCTTGTAGCATGGACTTCAAAGTTAACGTCAAGAATGCGCCAGCTCTCCTTCCTTCTGTAGTTTTTCTAGGAACTATTTTAACGCAGATCCTAAAAGGAAAAGAAGGTCTGCGCTGGAGCGTGTTCTGCCTGTGCAAAGCCGACTTCCCTCCGTTTATTTTGCCTTCCTGAAAGCGCAATCTTCTGTTTCTGTGCGCTTACTAGGAAATGATATTGGGAAAATAGTTGCGTCCTAAAAGAGGAAAGACGCCGTTTGTAAGAGTTCAGGCGTTCAGAAGAAACAGGCTTTGTTTTCGTCATAGAAGCTGTGTGCTTTTTCAGTCAATAAGTTTTGAAAATATCTTAGAGTAGTCCTTGAAAAGCTTACTGAGATACTAGCGTCCGTACTAAAAGCGAGCCAGGTCCAAGGAGAGACGTGGACAAAAGAGGAGGAATCGGCCTCGAAAATTCGTGTGTGTGATTAAAAACGTTCAAAACTGTAAATACGGGTGTGAGGCATTGCAGTAGAGAAAAATCTCTCGCCTTTATATATATATATATATATATATATAAAAATAATATTCATATGTATATATATATATATGTATATATACAGAATTCATATATATATATAAAAAGAAGGATTTCCAAATACAAACCTATATCTGCTGTATTATATAAATGATTCAAAAATAATTTTCTGTCTTTTTCCGTTTTTTCCGTCTCCGTTTTAGTTCACCGAGGCGGGCTTTTAAATCACTTCCTGATGTTCTTAATCGCCGCTTCCTTTAAGCACTCTCCTGTCTCCTGTTGCCCCCTTTCCTTAGGGCCCTCGTTTTTTGAATTTTTCTTCTCCGTCCCTTTAGTTCGCTGTCCTGTTTTTTAATTTTCCCAATTATTTCTTGTCTTTCCTTAGTGCCCTTGCTTTTTAAAATTTTGTTTCTGCATCTCTGTTTTAGTGCACTGTCCCTAATGCTGATTGCTTTTTAAGTTTTCTTTCTATGCCTCCTTTTATTCCGTTCACTGTCTTTATTTTTAATGATTTCTTGTCTTTCCTTAGCACTGTCGCTTTTAAAAATTTCTGTCTATGTCTGCATTGTAGTTCAATGTTGCTACTTTGTACTGCTTTCCTCTCTTAATCCTTTGGCTTTTAAAATTTCTACTTGCATCTTGTTTGCTGTCATTAACTTTTAATTATTCTTTCTTGTTTTTCCTTAGTGCCATCACTTTTTAAATCTTCTTTTCCATCTCCATTTTAGTTCACCAATGGGATTTTAAAATTTTTTCCTTATTTCCTTAATCACCATTGCTTTTAAAAGTTTGTCTGTTTTTATACCATTTCCTGTCTTTATTTTGATGTATTTATCTTTAATTATTTTTTTGTCTTTCCTTAGTGCCCTACCTTTTAAAATTTTCTTTCCACAGCTCTCTCTTAGTTTGTTTTCTTTTTCTTTTAGTTTTCTTTCTATGCCTACTTTTATCCTGTTCACTGTCTTTATTATTTAATGATTTCTTGTCTTTCCTTAGTGCCTTTGCTTTTTAAAATGTCTATTTATGTCTGTGTTGTAGTTAGCTGTCACTATTTTTTAGTGCTTTCCTTTCTTAATCTTAATATTTGGGTTTTCCTTTTTTCCTTTCTTAATCTTGATCATTGGTTTTTAAAATTTTCTACTTTTATCTCCTTTGCTGTCATGAGATGTTAATTATTTTTTCTTGTTTTTCATTACTGCCATTGCTTTTACAATTTTTTAATTCTACATCTCTCTTTTAGTTCACAGTTTCGATTAATTTTTTTTCCTTATTTTCCTTATAGTTTGCCATCGCCGTTTTTTCATTTGCTCAATATGGCTTTAATCTCCATTGCTTTTAAATTTTCTGTCTCCTTTTATCCCCTTTGCTGTCTTTATTGTGCTCTAGTTAATTATTTCTTGTCTTTCCTTAGGGCCCTCCCGTTTTAAATTTTCTTGCTCTGCCTTTAGTTGGCTGTCCCTAGTTTTTAGTTCCCTCCCCTTCTCTTCCCTAATGCTCATGGCTTTGCAAATTTTCTTTCTCTGCCCACTTTTCTCCTGTTCACCATCTGTAGTTTTGAATGATTTCTTGTATTTCCTTAGTGCGTTTTTTTTTTTTTATTTCTGCATTGTAGTTCACTGCTGCTATTTTTTAGTTCTTTCCTTTCTCCGTCCTTTGGCTTTTAAAATGTTCTACTTTTATCCCGTTTGCTGCTGTTAGTTTTTGATTGTCCTTTCTTGTCTTTCCTTAGTGCTATCGCTTTTTAGGTTTTCTTTCATCATCTCCATTTTAGTTCAGTGATGCTATTTTTGAATGTTATCCTTATTTCCTTAATCACAGTTTCTTTTAAAGTTTTCTGTCTCCTTTTGTTCCAGTAGCTGTCATTATTTCCCTGTATTTATGTTTCAATTATTTCTTGTCTTTCCATAGTGCCCTCACTTTTTAAATTTTCCTTCTCCATCTCTTTAAGTTCACTGCCACTATTTTTTAATTTTTCCATTTATTTCTCTAATCCCCGTTACTTTTTAAAATTTTCTTTTATGCCGTTCCCAGTCTTTATTATGCTGTTCTTTTAATTACTTCTTGCCTTTCTTTAATTCCTTTGCTTTTTAGATGTTCTATTTTAATCTGTTCTAGCCTGCTGTCTCTATGTTTTAATTTTTCCCTTATCGCCCCCTTTGAAAATGTTCTTTCTATGCTTACTTTTCTTACTTTTGATGCCTTTATTTTTTAATTATTTCTTTTCTTTCTACATCTCGGTTTTAGTTCAGTCCCTATTTTTAAATTTTTCTATTTTATTTCCCTAATCCCCCTTGCTTTTCAGATTTTTCTACTTTTACCTCGTTCACTGTCTTTATGTTGCTGTCTTGTCTTTTAATAATTTCTTGTCTTTGGTTAGTGCCCTTGCTTTTTAGAGTTTCTTTCTGCATTTATTTTAGTTCACTGTCCCTATTTCATAATTTTTCCCTTTGTTTCCCTAATTCCCCTCTGCTTATTAAATCTTCTTTCTATGCCTACTTTTATTACCTTTGAATTTTTTTAATAATTTCTTGTCTTAGTGCCGTCACTTTAAAGATTTTATTTTTACATCTCTGTTTTAGTTTGCTCTCCTTATCTCATAATTTTTCCTTGATTTCCCTAATCCCTGTCGCTTTTAAAATTGTCTACGTTTATTCCCTTTGCAGTCTTTATTTTGCTGTCTTTTCTTTTCATAATTTCTTGTCTGTCCTTAGTGCCCTCGCTTTTTCAATGTTCTTTCTCCATCTCTGAGTTTGCTGTCCCTATTTTTCAATTTTCCCCCTTTATTCCCCTAGTTCCCCTCTGCTTATTAAATGTTCTTTCTATGCCCACTTTTATTCCCTTTGCTGTTGTTTAAAAAATTATTTCTTTTTCTTTCATTCGTGCCGTTGCTTTTTAAATTTTCTTTCCACATCTGTTTTAGTTCGCTGTCCCTATCTTTTAATTTTTCCCTTTATTTCCCTCATACCCATCACTTTTAAAACGTTCTTTCCCTGTCTACATTTTTCCCTTCGATGTCTTTATTTTTAATTATTTCCTTAGTGCCTTTGATTTTCAATTTTCTTCCTATGTCCCCGTTTCAGTTCAGTGCCCCTACTTTTAAATTTTTTCCTCTATTTCCCTAAACTCTGTTGCTTTAAAAATTTTCTACCTTTATTCCGTTCACTGTCATTATTTTTTAATTATTTCTCATCTTTCCTTAGCGCGGTCGCTTTTTACAATTTCTGTCTCTCTGCATTTGTTTGGTTCGCTGTTGCTATTTCTTTAATTCTTTCCTGTCTTAGTACCTCGGCTTTAAAATTTTTGTTTCTGTGTCTACTTTTATCTCGTTTGCTGCCTCTGTGTTTAATTTTCTTTCTGTTTGTCCTCTACCCAGTTGCTTTTGAAATTTTCTTTCTACATCTACTTTGATCAAGCTCCCAATCCTTACTTTTTAATAGTTTTCGGTCTGTTGTGTACCCCGTTGCTTTTAAAATTTACTTTGTATGCGTCTCTCTCTTTGTCCCCCTTTCTTTATTTGGTAGTTTTTTCTTGTCTTTCCTAAGAGACGTGGCTTTTATTTTTCCGATGTCTAATTTTATCCCATCCAATGCGCTTATTTGTTAATGCTTTCCTGTCTGTCCTCCAGCCTGTGCTTCACTTCATCTCTTTTCTTCGTATGTCTCTCTTTAGATTGCCATCTCTATTTTTTTCATTTTCCCCTCTCTTTATCCCTCGGCTTTTAAAATTTTGTTTCCATATGTAATCTGGTTTGCTGTCCCTGTTTTTAGTTCTTTGCTGACTGTGCTGTACCTCTTGGCATTTTCAAGTTTCCTTCTAGGTCTACTTTTATCAAGGTCCCTATCCCTGGTTTTTTAATTCTTTCCTGTCCCATCCTTTTTGAATTTTTCTCTCTCTCATCTTTTACGCAGTTTGCTCTCCCTGTTTTTAATTTTTTCTGGTTTTCCTTACCCTGTCGCTTTTACAATTTTCTTTTTATGTCTCCATTTATCTAGTTCCCTTTCCCTTATTCTTAATGCTTTCCTGTCACGTACCATGTTGCTTTTAACGTCTTATTTCTAGGTCTCCATTTATCTAGTTCCCTGTCCCATTTTTCTTTCCTGTGTTTCCTGTAGTCCATTGGTTTTTATTTTCCCTTTCAAATCTCCCTCTACGTAGCTCCCTTTAACAATTTTTTACATGTCCTGCCTCTCTGTCCTGTTCCCTTTCTATTTCTCGCTCTGTCTTACATTCTCTAATTTTTAATTCTTGCCTATGTTTGTTGCTTTTTAATTTCTATTTCTGTGACTGCCTCTATCCAACTTCCTGTCACTTTTTTTTAATTCTTTTTGCTTTTTCCCCCTTTTGTACTTCCCTCTATCCGCCCCGCCCCGCCGCTGCCTGCGTGTCTCTTATTCTCTCTGTCCCTCTCTGCTGTTCCTGTTGTCCCGCTCGGTCCCTTCTGTCTCTCTCCCCTGCCCCCTGTTGCTCCCTGTTCCTGTGGGATCTCCCCATCCTCCTCCTCGCTGCACTCCATTTCTCTCTCTCTCAACACCCTTGTGCGGTTCCCCGTCCCTCTCTTGTTCCCAGTATCCCGTTTTCTGGCTCCCTGTCCTACCCCTCTTCTCTACCTCCCTCCATCCTTCCTTCTGCTTTCCTCGTCCCTCTTTTCCCTCTGTCCCGCTGCCTTTGGGCACCGAGCCTCGTAACCAGCTCGTTGCTGGGATTTCTGATGGGCGTGAAGGAACAAACATTTGCTGCCTCCTTTGTGACCCCAGATGTGTTTCCAGCCCCTGGCCTCTGGGTGAGCGGCTGCGGTTGGGTCCAGGGGACGCAGTGATGTGCTGTGGGGCTGGGGTGATGGCCTCAGTTCCTGATGGGTTCCAGCTAGGGCAGCCCAGGTGGGACCCATGAAGCGAAGATGGGGCTGGGCCAAGTAGCTGGCACAGTGCTGCGGTTTGGATTGAGGACGAGAACAATGTTGGTAACGCACTGACGTTTTGTTTGTCGCTAAGTAGCGCTTACACCGCTCAAGGACCTTTCAGCTTCCCGTGCTCTGCCCGGTGCGCCAGAAGCTGGGAGGCGCCACAGCCAGCTCAGCTGACCCGCGCCGGCCGAAGCGCTATTCCCTCCCGTGTGACGTCACGCTCGGTAGGGAAACGGGGGGTCGTTGGCCAGGAGTCAGCGATCGCTGCTCGGGGACGTGCTTGGCATCGGTCGGCGAGTGGTGAGCACCTGTAGAGTGAATCGCTTGCTTTGTATACTGTTATTGGTTTATTATTATTACTGCTAGTACTATTACTACTATTCTGTTGTCTTTTCCTTCAATTGTTCAACTGTTCTTCCTTTAACCCACGAGTGTTCTGACTTCCACCCTTCCAATTTTCTCCCCCGTAGCGGCTGTGTGGTGCTTAGCTGCTGGCTGGGGTTAAACCACGACAAAAGCTTCTGTCTACTCGTATTCCGTTTGCCGTTTCCCTTTTTTAATTCTTCCTTGTCTCTATTAGTACCTTTGCTTCTTCAATTGTCTTCCTACGTCTCTCTTTTAGTTCACTGTCCCCGGTTTTCATTTTTTTCTCTTTGTTGCCCTAATTCCCGTCATTATTGAAGTTTTTTGCTTTTATCCCGTTCCCTGTCTTTAGTTTTCAAGGAGTTGTTCTCTTTCCTTAGGGTCCTCCCTTTTAACAGCCTCGGAGGGGGCGTAGCTTCCCGCTGAGGAGCGGCTGGAGGAGGCGAGGTGGTTGTCAGCCGGGTCGTCATTTAATAGTAAAGTATGAAATGGCATGTTGGTTAATCATTTCCCGTTTGGTTCTGTGGGAGCTGTGCTGGCTGCCTTGAGAATCGGCCGAGAAGTTGAGGTGAGCTGGGTGGTAGAGGGGAGGCACACGGGGCTGGCTATTTCACCCGAGCGCCACGGGAACTTTGTGTCTCCTGGCATCCTAGGTGCACCGAGCGACAGCCGGAGCATCTTTCTTGAGAACAGGCGTGGAGCAGGGGAGCAGAGCGGTGCGGTGCTTTTGAGGAGGAGGGTGTCGCAGAAGCGGTTGGCAGTAACCAGACCGATGCTGAATACCAGCACTGTGTTTTAGTTGGTTAGTGTGCTGTGGGTTTTTGGGTTGGGAGGTTTTGGGGTTTTTTGTTTTTTGTTTTTTGGTTTTTTTTGAGATGATGAAGAGGAACTGAGTGAGTGCAGGAATGTTCTAGTTAGGTGTGTGGTGGTTTTCTTTTTTCTTTTTTGAGGGTGGATTCAGATCCCTGGCCCTCTGAAAGCTCAGTTGCGGGGTGAGGGCTGAGGAGGTATCAAGGATAGGAATTGCAGGGAGGGGTTATAAAGTTGGTGTCGGGGAGAGGCCTGTCCAGGAGCAGTCTCCTTTGGGAAGGGAAAAGGACCGGGTTACTGTTCTTAGCACGCTGCTGACGTTGGCTGGGCAGGGCGGTTCCATCCTGTGTCTGTGTGTTCTGCTTTTGCGTAGTCTGTCTTCTGTGTCTCGTACCCTGGCTTTCTCGGGTCTTGATGTTTCCGTAGCTCTTGGTGATCATGGGGCCCCTCGGTAAGCCTCCCGAGGGTCTCGAACGCGTCGCCTCATCGGCATGGCGTTTCTTGAGCCCTGCTTATCTTGCCGTCGTAGCTTAAAGCGCGGACGTGTCCGGGAAGCGTCGCGTTACAGATGTTTCTGAGGGATCGTCTGTTGTGTGCTTTTTCAGTCAGTAAGTTTTGAAAATATCTTACAGTAGTACTTGAAAAGCTTACTGAGATACTGGCACCCATACTAAAAGCGATCCAGGTCCAAGGAGAGACGTGGACAAAAGAGGAGGAATCGGCGTCGCTTTCCCGAGAAGCATTGCCAGCCTTGTAAGTAGCGACAGCGAGTCCTGACGTGGTT
The DNA here is from genome assembly GCF_047370975.1 of Nipponia nippon. NCBI lineage: Eukaryota > Metazoa > Chordata > Aves > Pelecaniformes > Threskiornithidae > Nipponia > Nipponia nippon. The sequence continues at coordinate 32,603,500 of NW_028262302.1, forward strand.
TTGGTGAGTTACTGCTTCGGCAGCGTCCTTTTTCCTTAACCTACAGCGTGTGGTTTCTTACTTCAGTTGGAAAGAGATTTTCCAGAATGGAAGTCTTTCTCATTCAAAGAAGTTGTGTTTTATGAACTCCCCATCAGAGTGGGGATCTTCAGAGATGATGCGCTTGGCAGTAGAAGTCAGCAGCAGCGAGACTTTCCGCTCTCTTAAAAAAAAAAAAAAGAAAAAAAAAAAAAAAAGAAAGAAAAGTCCGTTTGCTTCCAAAGACCCGAGCACAGCACGTCTTCCGGAAGTTGATGGCATCGCTGGTTCTCAGTTGCAACAGCCGAGATGTCATCAACACGCGTTCCTCTGCGTGCTTCGGTGCAGCCAAAAGCGTTAGCAAATCTGCCGGTCCTTTCTGGTAGCCTTAGGCATTGCAGCCCCGGGGATTGGATTCCGCCCGCAAAGTAAAACCGTATGGGGGATCTCTTCTCTCACTGATTTTTCTACCCTAGATGTAACTTTAGGAAAAAAAAAAGTTAAAATTGTCTATACAAACTGCCTTGCATTGTTTCACCTGCAACTGCCAACTAGCTGTGGCATTGTTTCAACTTTAACTGCCAACTAGCTGTGGCGTACAATTGCTTAGGTGTATTTGAGCCGTTAGGTATTTGTTCTAAACGTTGACCAGGAGAGGCAACTGAACGTTACGGGTTTTCCCCCCCCCCCCGCTCGTTTGACGGAGTGCTCTGAAGTACTTTTCTTTCTGTCTGGCTTTCAAGGGTGCGTTTCCCTGGCAGTTCAGTAGCATCTCTCTCGGGCAGCGCGGCTGGCCAGATGTCGCTCCTAATGACGTAAGGCGCAAAAAACCCCTGGTCAAATGATAACTGCGTATCTTGGAGACAGATAATCTGCTGGTATCGATTCACAGCTGTGCAAGTTAAATTAACGCAAAAGGAAAATCCAGCCCTTCTCCAGTAGAAGTATTTTTATTGGATGTCTGTAAGCACACGCACAGCTTTTTTAGTAGGAAGCGAATTGCTGCGATTTGTCCTCTGGTTTTCCTTTTACCCTCGAAAGCGTTACGCTTCGCTTCCAGCTTTATCGACCGAGCCAGCAAGATGCGCAGGAGCGCGAGGGCCGTAGCTGTTGCGGCGGATCTGTAAGCGTAGATTCTGATTGCGGTACGCCCTTGTCCTGCAGCCTCGCAGGGTTGTCTCCCTGCAGCCGTGCCGTAAGGAAGGGGTGAGACGTTTTCCAACGCCGGCAAGAGCGCGTACTTTTACGCGAAGAACGTGTTTGGAATCGTACCGGTTAGTCTTCATGCTGATTGGAAGCGTTCAGGTCCTTCTAGCTTTTAAAGGACGTCTTGTGTTTTGAGCTGACCTGCTTACCTCGAATCCTCCTTGAGCTCAACTGCTCTCCCCTCCCTTGCTCTGACTGAATTCCTCTACTCGCTGCTGTGCTATTTTTTTCACATGCGGAAATATCGCTTGGGATTTCTGTTTTTCAGGTGTCTCGTTGCAAGCGTCTCGTGATGCTCGCTAGGTCCCCCCCGGCCCAGGTTGGCCTGCCTGGCTGCGTGGAAGCGTCCCGAGGGTAAGGGGCCGGCCCCTGTGCCTGGAGGCTCCTGGCTCTGTCTCCGGCGGGGTGCCCCGCGGGTGCGTCAGCGAGGGCTGTCTGGTGGGGAGAGTGCCGGGCCAAGAGGGAGCGGGGAGGTCTTCGCTGGCCCGGGGACGCCGTCCCAGCCCGGGAACGGAGGGGGAGCCCGGCAGAGCAGAGCCTGAGCGAGAGGTGCGTCACCGTCCCCTGGCAGGCTCCCCCCGCGGCGTGAGGGGCAGCCGCCGGCTTGCGGGACAGGGGCTGGGGGGGGCTGCCCGCATTTTATTTCTCTGGCGGAGCTCCCCTTTTCGGGGGGGCGCCTACATATGTAAAACGGCATTATTAAAGTA